>NC_041734.1:34519158-39519158 GCF_004115215.2 Ornithorhynchus anatinus | reverse complement strand
CCTAGATAGAGCCCTGGTGAATTGGTTCGCTGAAAAAAAGTGCTGATCCTCAGAGTGTAAAGGGTGGCAGATGGGCAGAAGGGCAGGTAGCCACTGGGAGAGCTGGCCTAATCAGCTGTGGGAGATAATTAGGCCAAAAAATGCCCAGGCCTTGGGCCCAGAATAAATGCAAAGCTCATAGGAAGGAAAGATGGCAGGGCTAGGAGGAGGGCCTGGGAGTCCAGGAGGTAAGCAGGGGATTAGGGACTAATGGAGCTGGAAGAGAAGAGAACAAATGTGCAAGCTTGCGAGAGATAAAGGAATGGATGGAGTTGGAAGAAAGATTCTGGAGAATTCAGCCCACAAAAATTGAAATTTGAATTTAGCACAGTGCCGTGTCGTAATGCAAAATGTACATAGAGCAGTGCAGCATGTCCCATTAATCTTCTTGCTCAGATGCTAATGAATCACATCTTTTATATGGTACAGCTTTCCTAAGTGTGATATTCATGACCCCCGGCTCCATGTGATGCACATCTTTCTAGGGAAAATGGGGAAAAGGGAAGAAAATGGCCCCAGGATTGAAAGAGTGAGGAACCAGCAATTAGAATAGCAGATACAATCGTACAATTTCCTGCACTTGAGGTTTAGAGTCAGTCTGGGAATTGTGAGCCCATTATGGGTGGGGATAGTCTCTGTTGCTGAATTGCGCTTTCCAAGTGCTTAGTACAGTGCTCTGCACACAGTAAGTGTTCAATAAATACGATTGAATGATTTGGGAGCATTGCTATACCAAATGGCTTAGAGCATTGCTTTCCATTTAGCAGTAATGAATTATCAAGAGAAAAAAAATCCCAGTACTTCAAAAAACCACACAGATTCCTTTTAATTTCATTGAGTTTCCATTTGGAAAAATGATGAATATAAAAGATCATTTTTATAAAATATAAAAATATCCTCCAGTTGGGTTGCTATATTTTTGAAATGCTTCTTCGGTCAATCAATGGTATTTATTAAGTGCGTACTTTGTGGAGAGCACTGTACTACTTGTGACCTTAAAAGATTGTATTGCCCTTTTGTTCATGGAGCTTCAAAGGCTCAGGCCTCATGAGGTAGGATGTCCATCGGGCCTGTCTGGAAAACTCCGAGAATCTAGGTTGGGCAGGTGGGACTTCCGTGTGGGTTCAGAGATGGGTGGGATCAGGTTTGTAGGAAGCTGGATTTTGCCCAACATGAGTGCCGAAAGGATGGAAAAAGGACCATAGAAGAACTCTCTGCAGTTATGGACCCTGCAGTAACCCATGGATCATACTCTGTTCCCCAACTCAAGGTCCATCGGAAAATATATAGGTGGTAGCTCATTTGCATTTTAGCAAAGCGATTTTATGTTTGGGACCAATACCTTACGAGAATCTTAACCCAAAATGCAATATCCAAAATTGAGTAGCAAATAGAATAGTCATGGCTAGAATTCTAGGTCTTCCATTTGGATGACTGCAGAGTTCAAACCCTTTCTACTCTTTGTGAATTTGGGTTGGCCTTTCGGTTTTCTGGTAATGGATTCCAACGGTTGACAGTGTGCATGCCAGTTCTTCTGATGTTTATTTCCCACTCCCACTGAAATGTTTCCCCATGCCCCCCCCCTTTGTTTTCAAAGTCCTTTCCTTCTCTTGACCTGTTTTCTTTAGACTCCCAGGTTTGCTGACTCCAGTGCTTCACCCTCACCATTGCTGATGTGTGACTCCCTTGCATTTCCTCCCTCAGATGTGCTGCAGGAGCAAGGAGTTAAGATGTGATTTCTTGTTGCCAAATTGGAGAATTTTGGTCACCTGCCCCTTTCAGAGGGCTAGAGGTGATAGTCAAATAGAGCTTTTTCACATCCCGATTAAAGGGTTTTTCCAAATCTGGAAATCTTTTCTGCCTAAGCTTCTTAGGCCACCCACAGTTTGCAGAGATACCCGAAAGAGGAATCAAAGGAAATAGCTTGTCCCTGCTAGCTTCTGACCAAGGAAAATCTTGATGAAGGGTGGGGAGTCTCTTTGCCCTTGGAAATTGTCAGTGGGCTCTAAATATTCCTAAGACTTTAAAACAAAGATACAGTGACAGCACAAAATGCATTTCATATTTCTTCTGCCCCATCAAATTTCCTTACACAGGGGCTCATAAAAGTCTCCAAGCACAACAAGGGATAAGCAGGATCTGAAATACTTACCTGCTTGGCCAGAACCCACTTGTGCCAAACTTCCAACCTTGGTCACACTGAAAATTTACATTTTGTGGTCACCAACGTTTTTGTATTAACCTCTATGGGAAATACACAAAATAGAATGAAGCCTAGGTGGCTCCAATTAAAGCAGTTGACTTTACAGCTGTGTATTATATTGTCTGGATTTTATACAGAACTTAGCCCTTAGCTGGGACCTAAGATTTAGCCATGTCTTATGGCTCTCCGGTAATACTCTTTTTCAGTAAAGATTTAAATATGATTAAGTTGGAGAAACTGGGTAAGTTTGGCATAGGTCATATATATCATTTTGAAACTGCTCCTGAGTTAGCAGTCGGCTCAGAACCCCATTGTAGGGTTGCCTGCCTGGGGATGAAATTCCTATAAACAACACCTATGAACACCTACCTGGACATCTCCCCACTCTTTAGGGATGGCAGGTGAAAGTTCTGGCATATCTATGGGGTTTGAGCCAAAGCTGCCTTGACAGAGGCTAGATGGCCGATCAAAGGTCAAGGTCAAGCAGGGTGAGCCACTGGTATTGTATTTCAGACTCTGACCAAGCACGTCTGCTTAAAGATTTGGGCTTTACTGTGTATACCCAGGCCAAGTCCTTCTCTTAATGTTGTGTTAGCCATGACCTAACATGGCTTCCTTTTTTATATATATACATATATATATATAATTTTGTTTTTGATTTTTTTTTTTGGTGTGACTTGTACTCTCTAACAATAACCTTCTTAGTTTTAATGTCCCTCCTACCCCTCAGCAGTTGACCAAGCTCCACCAGTTGGCCATGCAGCAAACCCCTTTTACTCCCCTTGGACAGACCACCCCTGCTTTCCCTGGTACGTACCCAGATGCCCTTTACTGATTTCCTTCTCTTCTTACCACTAGAATTTCTCTTTCTTTCTCTCTTTCTCTCTCTCTCTCTCTTTCTCTTTCTCTCTCTGCTTGTTTTATTTAATGGAGTAAATAGGACAAGTCAAACTGAGCTGTGAATGTCATTTGTGTACAACGAAACAAATGAACAAGGTGACAGTGGCACCCTTATTTTCTCGTATGATTGGTCTGGGTTCTGACTGTTCTTGCTCGGGAGCCGTGATTGAGTCCTTTTTGCCTAGCTTGCCGCTCAAGGCAGAGGCGGCCCAGGGAGGAGGAGTTAGTTATTTTGACAATTTGCATTTTCTAATGCGACACGCACCCTCACACTTTTCCGTGCATTACTTGTTAAGCATTCTTTACCCACACCAAGTTTCTACGTTTCCCCTTTTCACTCGCTGCCCAAGATATTTCCAATGTGCAGAGAGCTTAGAAAGATGTGGATGTATGGTCTTTTTTAGGAAAGGCCTCGCCTCGTACTTCATGGGACATGCCTGGGGCAGGATTTGAGCCAAGGAGTTGGAAAGCCTTTTCCCCTTTTGAAAGCAGCTCTGAGCCAATCTGTTCAACCCAAGGATGACAAGAACTTTGTAACTAGAATGTCCAGACCATAAAAACTTATTGGCACAGCTGACTTAAGGGGTAGACTTTATAGTTGGGACATGGGCTGAATGACGTGAGCCGCTGAGTAGGTATTTCATTTCACTGGATTATCGAACTGCCATCTGAAACACCTTTTCTGCCATTTTTTTTTGTATCATATTTTGAGCTTCCCTAGTTGAAGTGACAATGCTTATCTCCTTGAGGGCAAAAACATTAAATCTGTTTCTTCTTTGCTCTTCAGGAGAAAAGCTGCCTTTACACTCCTCCGAAGAAGCTCAAAATCTGATGGGCCAGTCATCAGGTAAAGCAATAGAAACAAAACTGAAGGAAAGCCAAGTAGACCTCTTTGAAAAATATATCTCTAGATGCAATGGCTTTTGAAAATGACATCCGCACTGCGTTACTGGGCTCCCATAAGAAAGAGCAGGGCTCGTTGTTGGCAGTGGGAAAGAGATGTGTGGATCTGAATGATGAATGCAGCTCAGGAGATCTGCCTCGTCCAGTCCACAGCAAGGGAATGTGGTCACTTTGGGGTAACTAATTGTGTTTTTATTGTGCAAATTTTCAGTTGGGGTTCAGAATGTGTTGACTTTTTGCAGATTAAATAGATCCTGGTATTGAATGAGAAAAGTATCTGCAGAAAACAGTCAAGTCTCTGGACAAATAGTATCTTGGGGACTTTTTGGCAATGGGGAGGCTTTGTATTTAATCTTGAATAGTAGAATCTGACATCAAAAATGTCCAAGCTTTCAGAGAACAGTTTCTTTTAGTTTATATGAATAAACCACCATTATGGAATATAGAAGTGTTTGGGAAATATGGACATTAATTTCATCACCCAATTTTAAAGATTACAAAAGCCTTCTGAAAATGCTTCACAGATTTGTGTGATAAAAAGAGTCTGTGGCAGAACTTTCCGTGACAGTTGTGGAAGGTAGAGTCTGTAATCTTCCTGTCTGTAGTGACTTCTCATTGTTATCTTACGGCTTGTTTTATAGAGCAAGTGATGGAATAGAGTATGTGGCTAAGATACATGAGACTAAAATTAAAAGTTGGCTCATTAGAGTAACTAGGTGGTTAAAGATTGGAAATGAGTGACGAGAAGCTCATTTTCCTAGAATTTGAACAGAATAAGAAAGAGTAAAATCGGTGTTGGTGGGTGGGCTTCTCTCTCGTTTGAAATTGGAAACGGTCAAGTACTTTGCCTAGATTATTTATTGTTTGCATTGGAGATTTGAAAAGGGAGAACTGACCTTATCGAAAAGCTGCATTTGCAAATGAATAGAAAACAATGATGGCAAGTCTACTGTGGTGTGGAGTATCTAAACACATCCCTGTTAGCATTATTAGATGTGCACCCATCATTTGGGCAAAAGGAAAATGGGTTGGTGTCTGTTAGGATGCACCTTAGATTTCACTCCTAACCTAATGCGATCTCAATCACATAACAACTTAACTTTTCTACAACGCAGTTGCTTCCATCAGTATTTTCAGAATGACCAAAAAAAATGTTTTCGCTACTGAAACATACAGTTTGACAACCCTTTTAAAGGGCAAATTAAACTTGACTCTGCTCAGGAAGTTTTGAATTGGTTTAACCATGTATATGAAGTACATTTTCATCCATACATTCTTAGTTGAATTTTGAAGAATTATAATTGCACCATCAGCGTTTCACTAAAAATGGTAAATTGTCTTTTCTTCTTCCCTGAAGGAGGGATTTAATAGTTGGTGTATATTCTCAATTCATTCTATTTTGGTAGGGGATTCCTTTCCAGTTTTCAGGAAAACATTGAGGAAAAAGAAATATGTCAGCTCTTAAAGGTTCTAACGATATATCATTCATTAGGGGTATTTATTGAGTGCTTAATTTGCGCAGAGCACTGTAGTAAGCACTTGGGAAAGTACAATACATGATGTACCTTCACATCAAACAGAAACTCCTTACCATTTGCTTTAAATGACTCAATCAGCTTGCCCCATCCTACCTTATCTCACTGATCTCCTACTTCAATCCAGCCCACACACTCGACTCCTCTAGTACCACCTTACTCAGTAATAATAATAATGTTGGCATTTGTTAAGCGCTTAATATGTGCAGAGCACTCTTCTAAGCGCTGAGGTAGATACAGAGTAATCAGGTTTTCCCACGTGAGGCTCACAGTCTTAATCCCCTTTTTACAGATGAGGTAACTGAGGCACAGAGAAGTGAAGTGACTTGCCCACAGTCACCCAGCTGACAAGTGGCTGAGCTGGGATTCGAACCCCTGACCTCTGACTCCCAAGCCCGGGCTCTTTCCACTGAGCCACGCTGCATCTCAGTGTGCCCTGATCTCAACTACCTTGCCGTTGAATGCTTTCCCACATTCCCCCCACCAAGCCTGGAACTTGCTCTCCCTCCATTTATGGCAGTCCATCACCCTCTCCACCTTCAAAGCATTATTAAAGTCACATCTCTTCCAAGAGGCCTTCCCCAAGTAAACCCCCTTTTCCCAACACGCTCTCCCTTCTACAGTGTCACTGCATTTGGATCTTAGACCTTTAAACATTTGATAACTGCCCTACCCCCTTATGTACATTTCTTTAAATATGAAAAATTGTTTATTCATATTAAATAATGTCTCCCCCCTCTCAGCTCGCTGTGGGTAGGGAGTGTGTCTGCTAATTCTGTGATATTGTACTCTCCCAAGTGCTTAGTACAGTGCTCTGCACATATTAAGTGCTCAATAAATACCATTGATTGATGGATTAGTAGGCACAGTCCCTGTCCTCGTGGAACTTGCAGTTTAGCAGGGAGACAGATGTGAAAATAAATTTGCAGCCAAAGAAAGCAACCAAGAAGTGTTTACGTATTTGGGTGTGTGTGTGTGCATGAGTGATGCGTGCTGTTGGGGTGGGACTGGGGTGAGTACCTAAGTGCTTAGGGGGTGGGACTAAGTACCTGGGTGAGGCAGTAGAGAGGGAAAATAGGAGGGAGAATGACAGTTTAGGCTTGAAATGTTTCCTGGAGGAGATATGATTTTAATAGAGCTTTGCAGATGGAAGAATGCTGGTTTGACATATATGTAGGGGGTGAGGGAAGCAAGAATGAGGGACAGGAGGTTGTTGAGGAGGTTGTTATTATTGATAATAATAATAATAATGGTATTTGTTAAGCGTTTACTATGTGCCAAGCACTGTTCTAAGCGCTGGGTTAGATGCAAGGTAATCAGGTTATCCCACGTAGGGCTCATGGTCTTAATCCCCATTTTACAGATGAGGTAACTGAGGCCCAGAGAAGTGAAGTGACTTGCCCGAAGTCACACAACTGACCAGTGGCGCAGCCGGGATTTGAACCCATGACCTCAGACTCCCAAGCCCAGGCTCTTTCCACTGAGCCACGGAGACGTGTGAAGTGTGTGGGCTGGGTTGTAAAGGGAGGAGAGTGAAGACACATGAGGGATAGAGAGCCGATTGCCTCCAGTCCGATGGTGAGGAGTTTCTGCTTGATGAGAGATGGATGTGTAACCAGTGGAGGCATTTGAGGAGTGGGGAGATGCGTGCAGAAGGATTTCTTTTAAGAAAAGAAATAGGAGAGCAGAATGAAGTTTGGATTGGAAAGGGAAAAGATTGGAACCAGGGAGGTCAGTGAGAAGGCCGATGCAGTGGTCAAGGTGGGATTTCACAAGTGCTTCAACCAATCTGGTAACAGCACAACAGCATACCGTTTATTATTTTGGGGGAAACTTCATTACATTGGAAACAAGTGTACAATTTTTTAACAACTGGGCTAAAAAACACTGTGAATAGCCTTTTTAGCCTTTTGCTCTGGAACTTAACGCATGCAACCATTTAAAATTGAGTAAAGACTATTTAACTCAATGGAAATACTGCTTATAGTCAAACTTTACTTTTTTATTTATTTCCAACTCCCTCCCATCCCCTTCCAGCCCCCTCCTTCTCTTCCTTTCAATCAAGTTCTGATGTGTATGAGAAGTAGACTGTAAATTCATGTGGTTGACCAGAATTTTTTTTCCCCTCTTGGGCTTACAAATAGGATTTTGATTGGGGCAGTTTCATCAGGATGAAAAGATCATATACTTTTATCTCAAAGGACCTTCTTAATGACTTACTTGATTAACACTGTAGGTGGCAAAGATAGCAGAAATTCCTACACCCAAGTTTTCAAATCCCAAAATAATATTAAATTCCATTCATTATGTGAAGATGAGAAGGGTTTTTGAAATAATTACCTTGATGTATTACAATAGGGACAGTGAATTTCCATGTACCTTTTGATTGCAGCTAAAATGATTGGTTCTATTTCTTTGTTTTTCTCAAAGAATAAGGGAAATGGTGGGTCTTGAAAACAGCTCGAAGAAACGTGTTTTAGAATCCTCATCATAGACACAGTTACTCGATGCCAAATCTGTGGCTTCTTCTCCCCTCTTCCTCCACTCCTTCAGTGTTTGTGTATGAAATCAGTAAAAGCTTTCATTCCTTTCACTGCTGGCTCTTTGCAGTATTATGTGCACCTCCTCGGTGCAGAACTGCTTATCAACAATATGAGCAAAAGTATAAGGAAAGGCCAACCCAGTAAAATATGCCCTGCTTGGTAGAACCCATGAAATGTACATAGCCCAGATGGAATGGAGGAGAACTGTGTGGGCTGTTTCACATATCTTCCTGGTGGATGTTTGCTTGGAGTAATGCTAAAGCCTTAAGACTAATATGTTCTGTGCTCACATTATTGCTATAGATTGTGTTATAGATACTCTGTGCAATCCTTGGGCCCTTATAACTGTGGTTTCGATTTCCAGGATCATGTGAACTTTGTAGCTTCTCCAGATATTATGTGCTTAATAATCTTCCCAGGAGGATTACTCTCAGTCTACTTAAAGCAGGCATACTGCAGGAAACTCAAAATGAAAAGAGATCATTTCAGCAGATACCGACAAGCATGTTTTAATCTGCCATTGTTTGAAAAGAGGTTAAAGAGAGAAAAGCCCAGAAATCTCCACAATGTGGGGTCAAGGTTGTGATCCTTCAAAGTCAGAGATCACTGGGAGGGAGGGGATCGAACCCAATTCAGCCGTGGTCAAGTCTAGGACTGTTACGTTGGTAGCTGGATTCCCTGCTGTTGTTCCAAGATATCTTTCTCCCTTACCTTTTTAACTTTGAACCAATGCAGGCATTTGGAAATGCCTTTTTTGTTTTCCAAAACCTAAACCAGGCAAATTAGCAGTTTTCCTATAAGCTGTAACCATTTTCCCTTACATATGCTCAGGTTTGGATGCCAGTCCCTCGGCCAGTACTCATGAACTCACCATTCCCAATGATGTGAGTATAGCATCTTTGAACCCTCTTTGTACCAATGTTTAAGGGTTATTGGTGATGCAGGGAGTGAAATAGCTTTATTTGGAACAGCTCAATAAGCCACGAATGGTCGCTTTACAGTCTCTTTGCAATAAAGCATTTTTACTGAAACAGATTTCGCAAACTTAAGAGATCAGGATACTTGGATTATCCCTGTATCAAGTCTGCATTTGTTTGAAATCTTCCCATTTTTATACGATCGGGATTCAAACCGCATTGTCCTTTGTATTCATAGATGGGGCGATTGGTTCTTGGGAAGTGAATTTACGGCGCATGAAAAGTTCTGGGATGAACACTCCTCATTCTGAGATGGGGCCAACAGAAAAAATAAATCAGTTCTATACATACCATAGGAACTATGTAAATGCTATTGACTGTTGGGCAAACGTCCTCCTTTTCCCAGCCCCATCTAATCTGTTTCCTAGGATGTGTATTAGGTTGGGCTTCAGGGAGTTACGCCAATTGAAAATGGCTCAGAATGTTTCCGCACAGGCTCGGAATGACCCCGAAATCCTGGATCAGTTCCGGAGCTGATCCAAGGTTTCAGATTTACTCTCAGGTCTGCCTGAGGAGTCTTTGATCCCAATTGCCACCCGTGCCCCACCCTAACAACACCCAAAACAAAGCTATTCATGTGGGGCCCCCCAAGCCACACACGATCCAAGATTGAATTGCCTGTAGTTTCCACTATGGCATTCTGGATCTTCCTCCAGGACTGGGCTTGATTTTGAGCTGTTTCTGGGAGGGTGATGAGGAGTTGCTTGCCTTACTGAATTATCTGTCAGACTTTTGCCCTAAATTCTAACGACCCATTTTGTAATCTAAGACATAGGTTGGGCCATGACGGTCCAAGCCTTCCTGTCCATTCCACCAATTACTCATCCCCGGTCTATTAGGAAACCTGGGGCTGAGTGGAGAATGTTCGGCCATTTAATAAGATTTGCATCCATTGTTCCTGTCCAGATTTCATTTTCCATCTCGTAAACCTGAATCGTTGTTGGGGCCTTCCAAAGGATATGTTTCATGTGCACACTTCTTAGTTGTAAGAGGCAAAACAACTTCTCAAATGATAGGATTCAGTCTTAATTGGTTTAAAGTGATGGCAATTTGAGCAGTATCACCATATTATGGTCAAAATTAGTGATAATCTAAGAATTCTGCTTGCCGCTGCTAATCATCCAACCTGCCCTTCAACCCTAGCAAAGAAAGACTCTAATATTGGAGGCATTTGCATGATGGAAACTGTTATATTCTATTCCTCTCCTGTATTCCATAAACCTAAAAAGGTATGGCCTCACAGCAATTGAGAGAAATGAGCATACAATTCTATTTTTAATGGGGTACAGCATATTTCACCAGTTTTTAGATCTACAGATGTTTGTGAGATTATAGTTTGCAAGATGAAACCTCCCCCTTCTATGGCTCTGCCTTGCTGGGCGGGGGCAGGGGATCTAAGTAATAAATCAGGGTGATCTTTTCTTCTGTGACTACTTGGTATTAGAGCATGCTTCTGACCAAAGACTGAAAAATACCAAACTTTCCTAGTGGTAAAGACACTGTCAAAAATACCAAAGAATTTCACATGATTGTTTCATGCAGTTATTGTAGGAAAAGGGGACAAGAAGAAGACATATTCCCATTCTATTAGTGCTGGACTTTTGCATCGCAGTAAACCACAAGTGGGTGCCTTTTCCAGTCATTGATCTCCCTTTCAGAGCATGAAGCTCCCTCATAAATCCGTGGCTTTCAGATGAGAAGACAACTCCGTTATTTCAGTTTCAGTGCCCAAAACAGGAGCAAACTTAAGCTTTCAGACTTTCCTTCCTTGGATGGTGTGAAAACCCTGCTGTCTGAAAAAAAAGCCTTACTTTTCAAGAGTATACATGAAAACCAAAATGAGCCCATGAGCCTGAGACGTCTCAGTCTAAATCATCATGTCATAAGGTAGATTCTTCTGAGTTCTGAATCATAGTCTGGTTTTCACTGTCACTTTTAGGCCACCAAAATGTTGGAAGTTCTCCCAGCAGTAAGCCAGGCCAGGCACCTCTTGCTGAAATCTTCTTGTCTTTCTTGGAATCCTGGTCCTAATTGAGGAAACGGTCCCCTTCAGCAGCAGATATTTTTCTTGTCTTTCTGGTTCACATTTTGAATCCTTTCCGGAGACCTGTTCTTTGGTAGCATTCCGTGGATGTCACTGCTTTAACATGTGGCTGCTGCTTCAGTCAGAGCAGTGGGATTAACAGTGGAATCTGCTTACTTCCCCTTAGCAGACTGCAATATTCTGATACTTCTGCCATTGTGAGGATTTAGAAATGAAAATGGAAAATGTGTGTTTTGTTTTTTTCTATCACACCTCTCTCCTCGCCTGTATCTCTTTATGATGATTTCTAGAGGAACCCCATTCAAGTTTAGTCATAACTGCCGTTCACATCAGTCTAGCAATTCACCAAACTAAAATCAATCAGTAATATTTACTGAGTACTTTCTGTGTGAACAGCATTGTACTAGCACTTGAGAGAGTATAGTGGAATAGGTAGACACGATCCAACTCCCTTAATTATGGTGACAATTTGTGACTTAGGTCAGGAATCTGCTTCCTTGAACAACCGGTGATGAAGTCCAGGACAAAGGGTGTACAGCTGCTGTTGAGTGCATGACAAAGCCAGAATTCTTTCAGAATGGCTGCCATCCTATTTTACTTAAGAAAATCAAATCATGTCTTTAGTTTTTCTTCATTTTCTAATGGCAATTTTTCCATTTACCGTTATTGAAAGTTTTTCTTACTTCCCATCACACATAGCTTTTCTTGATGTTCAATATTTGAGCAGCAACATGAATGAGTAGAAGATCCAACATCGGAAAAATCATCCCTGGTAAACAGAAAATGAAGGTCCCTATTACCAAATGCTCACGCTTAGTTCTT
The DNA here is from genome assembly GCF_004115215.2 of Ornithorhynchus anatinus. Taxonomy (NCBI): domain Eukaryota; kingdom Metazoa; phylum Chordata; class Mammalia; order Monotremata; family Ornithorhynchidae; genus Ornithorhynchus; species Ornithorhynchus anatinus. Next base: position 39,507,192 of record NC_041734.1, on the reverse strand, counting down.
TGGAAATGGAGTCTTAGTGTATAGTGACAATTAGCTCCTTGGGCATTTTAAGAGCTTTAAAATCTTGGTTAAGAAATGCCTGGCAAGAAGTGCTTATTGTCATAGCTTAGATGTTAGAATCTTATGGACTCGCACTAGGCTTAGCAAATCTCAGCGGATTGAACCTCATACTGAGTCATGGAGATTTTGAAGGAGGCATGTACACGTAAACAGTATTATCATGTGGTGAATGTATTGTATATCATCTCATCTTCTGATGGGATATGGATGCTCAAGAACGATCATGGCCGGAAGGAGGTGAACAAGGGACCAATTCTGGTAAGTAGGCTTTTTCTTGTTTTATCTTTTGCCCAATTTTCTGTTAACATCTTCGAGGATGTTGGAGAAGCGGTAGTATTTAGTTGGGAAAAACTTTAAAACTTGGGTAAGGATCTGAAGGGGACATTAATTCCACTCAGCAATATTCTGGAGACAGGAAAAGGAAGCTGAGGAAGAGCTTGCATCAGAGGAGGTATCAGAGATGTCCCTAGAGATGTCTCTAGTTTGGGCCATAGGTTAAATGGGTGAAAGTATGCCAGTGTTTGGGAAGTAAACCCGCCTTCGCCAACAGGTTGGAGGAGGAAGATACAGTCCTAAAGAGGAGCTATCAAGAGGACAAGACAACCTGAAAAAATTAAGAGGAAGAGGGAGAGAGAAGGAGTGAGAGAGGGAGAGGGAGAAAAAGAGAGCGAGAAAGAATATGAATGAGAAATGATGTCTCCGAAAAGCATGAAAAAAGCCTTTGGAACAGCTAAAAGACAGGCTTTGAGATTAAAAAGAAGAGAAGGAAATACTTGAAAAAGTACTGAAAGAATGAACTACCAAACCGTAAAGTGAGACTCCAAAAAAAAAAAAAAATGAATAAGAAAACAAAACACGGGCTTGAAGGAGAGAAAATAAATTTCAAGGGATTGTGTGTGTGGAAGGAGAAAGAAAATGGAAATGGCATTCACTTCAGTACCTTGTATGCTGGGACTGCTCAATAATTATTCATTAAATTGAATCAACAAATAGATTCAGTAAATGTCAATTAAATTCAGTTCTCACCGGCCTAATTACAGAGAAGCAACCTCTAAATATTGGATGAGGAATTATTCAGAAACAGTGTCTGTGAGTGATGGCATAGAGAACACAAGGAAGCTGAAAGACTTAAGTGTCAAGCTGAGCTGTGTGTCTGTAAAGGTGGCACTTAGTTTGCTCAATATGGCAGAGATTGAGGAATGCTCGAGTTCCCCTTCAGAAATTCCAGGAAAGGCTGAAGCAAATGGCATCCATCACATTTCCAAACAGTTCTATTCTTCTTTTCGCCATTCTGCCTTAGAATAGTGCTACCTCCGCCTGTGTGATTGTACTCATCGTTATCCTTTCTCATTCGCAACCTCAAACATTACATCTAATCCCTATCTTCATCTGTCCCTCTTTGGTTACGCAGTTTTCCTTTGCATAAGCATTTGTCATCATTCAAAGCTATTTTTGATATTCTGAGTTCCTCTACTGACTTTCATCTAAGCTTCTGATAATTCGTTACCGGTTCTAGTTCCTTTAATAATCACTACATCCCCCTGAGCTAAGCCACTTTTTTTTTTAAATCACCACTTTATGGGAGGAGAAAGTGAGGTCCAGAAGTCAGTGGCCAAAGCTAAACTCAACTTCCTTTCTTCCAGAGCCTTCACAGAGCTTGAGTAACGTGAAATTAGGGGATTTGTCTCTTGTTTCTCTGTACCTTAGTAGGGTGGTTTTGCACATCTTACCTTTCACTTTACAATATCTTTTTCCTGCTGTTCTTCATTCTTCTTTGTTCTTTTGATGATATTCTTCAGTGCATCAAAGGTTGGTGGGAAATACATTTTTCAAGGTCTGCATCCAGTTTGCTAGTCATTGGCAGGTGCCTGCCAGCTGTTTGGTAGGGACCGCCCCCTCCACTTTATGGCAGTTTGATCAAAAACTTAAAAACAGATCAACAAATATAGAGATCTTCTCTCCTCCTCAGGTCAAAGCCTGAGGGGACAGTAAAGGAGTGAAACTCCTGTCACAAGGTCACATCTCTAGAAATAGACAACTTAAGTCTCCAGTGCTGTTCAAGAGGCACCTTTCATTGAGTGCTCTGTCACTCCATCCTCTTCCTCTGATGACATACATCCTCCTCCGGTTGCAGTATGTGGCTGCCCCGGATAACAGCTCTTCCTGCTGGTCCCTTTGGAAACAGCCCATTATTCCAAGTTGATTCATTGCGCGGAGACAAGCCCATGGCTGGGGAGGCAGGACAAATCAATAGCAGTTTTGAGCATCTTTCCACAACAGCATATCCTTTCCGTGAACAGGAATTGAAACCAAACCCGGAGGGGAAGGCAGTGAAGGAAAAAGAGATGGCAAAGGAAATACCTGGTTGTTTCCAGAAACTGTGAAACAAAAATGGAGAAGATTTGAAATCCATTGATTTGCATTAGCTGTACTCAGAACAGTCAGAAAGGATCTCTAAAGAAACAAAGATGGGGCCTTAACGCATGGGACATTTAGCTTTGAAGGCCTTTGGTCAATCCTGGTCTGATTCCCAAATGCAAATGAGGTTTGATGATTTTTTCTCATGTCTCCATAAACCACGTTAGCACAACGGCCACACCGTTGGTCTGAATTCTCAGCCTTCAAGGCTTCTAATCAAAGGAATCCCTGACTGGAAAGGCGAAGGGTTTTGCTCATGGACTGCGGCACAAATGCCAAGCCCTGAAACTGTAACAGTTGGGAGGGCTACCTAGGATTCAAGTTCCCTGGCAGGACAAGGTGGGATGACCTTGTACTGTGCCTAATTGTGTAGGGTTCAAGCCACCCTTTCCTCCTTTCATAAGCACTGAAGTCACAGACACATTGGAAAGAAGCCGGCAGGGTTGTCAGGCAGGATAGTATGATCCTCATTTCATACTACAAGGGACTGTCTGAGGCTCTTCTCTAAGAAATTCCCTCCGTCCTTTTTTCTAGCTAATAGGCTGCATAATCGGACGCCAAGGGACCAAAATCAATGAAATTCGACAGATGTCTGGAGCGCAGATCAAAATCGCCAATGCCACAGAAGGGTCTTCGGAACGTCAAATTACCATCACAGGAACCCCAGCTAACATCAGCCTTGCCCAGTACCTCATCAACGCCAGGTGAGCTGTGCTAATCAAGGCTTCCAGAATTGCCCCCTGCCTTCCCTAGTCTTCACGACCTGTCCTCAGTCATATACTAGGAAATTCAGTCAGCCAGTTACACGACTCAGGAAGAGAGACTATCAGACAGTTCCTTGAATCTAGGGGAAAGGGAGGACACCTTGAAATCTGTAGTTTGATGAAGGCACAAGCAGGTGAAAGAATGGATCAGCCTCAGGCCTCTTCTCCGTAACATTTCTGCTGATGTGAGACCAGCTGAAGGTTAGCCCGTGGATTTGAGATACTTGACAACTTGACAGTTCTTTATTCACCTGTCGAGGCCATCCGACTCTACTTCCAAATCTTGCAATTCCTTTTACGTCACCCTGCTCTACAGGGGTCTTCAGTTCAGGCTGCCATGCAGCCTTAATGTTTGAGGGTAGGTTCTTGGAAGTGTGTTGCTCTGTTGTATACATTTCAAGCCCAGTCTACTTGAGAGGCTCCATGGTCATTATTGTAATCTTAATCTTTCCTAGTGTTTTGTGTTTGCCTTTGTAGGCATCAGGTTCCCTCCCCAATGATACAATTCCATCTAGAGCCCAGAATGTGCAAAACCCATCCACTGTCAGTTATAGTTTATTCACAAGAGCTTCTGGAGGTGCAAAAATGTCTTTTATGAGCAGAGTCTGCAGGGAGCTTGGTAGTTGACATTACTTAACTCCTACAGTGACTCGATTCAGAGTCAAAACAGCATTTACCCAGCATGTCAAAATGCCAAAGAGGAAACTTAATACAGGCTAGTCACTGTGGAAGGGGGTTCCAGAGAAGTACCGTTGACTTCAGACCCCAAGAAGCATTTTGGATAGATCAGAGTGGTTTTTTTTTTGTTTCTGAAGAAAGAGCATAATGCAGGATTACTTTTGTTTGACATGACAGCAAGGCACTAGAGACAAATGTAGAATGGGAATTCCCCATCTTAATGCTCCTTCCCACTCCCATCATCTACTCTATACCACTCCAATGGTGTTTTCTCTCAGCAAAGCCACCTGAAAACAGTACTTGCAAATGGAGCACCTAGGTCTCAGGAAACAATTCAGTGGGCTTCATTTTGGAAAGGAGGAAGCCAAAGTGATATGTCCCCAAAGAGGTCAGTCACCCTAACCCAAGCTACTCATCCTTCATCCCAGGCCGGCGTGAGTACATAGCCTCCTAAATACTTGGGATTAGTAACAGTAGTCCTCTGAACCCATCATCCTGCCCATTCCCCAGTCCTGCCCAGATAACCTTCCTAGCAGGTGAGCTGCCATCTTGGAAACATAGGGAATCTGGTGTCCATAAAGCTGTGAGGGCCGCTATCAATTCCCTGAAAATTTCAAAGCCCCAATCAGGCATGAGTTAATTAATTCCCACAATAGTTCTAAAAGGGCTGTTTAACCTGATTTGATGGCAAGTCAGTGGTCCACTTAGAAATGTGGCTCTCTAGGCACAAAGCAAATATCTTTTGCCCAAGGTCAGGCGAGGCTTCAGGTTGTTGGTCAGTGAAGAGGCATCCTCCTCTAACAACTCTGCAAACCATATTTCTTCATTGCACTGAGGTGCTATTTTCTTATGCCAAAAGCCTTTATGAATTCACTTTGGCCACTTCATCAGCTTGAATTCCTTGCAACTACAATGCATCCTCCATGCACGCTATGCCCTTCCTGTCCCCCTATCCTTCTTCCTTTCAAGATTGTCCCCTGCAGACAGAATTACAATCAGCTACAGCCAGAAGGTCAGCTGGCAACTACCTGTCACTGCATTTCCCCAGCAAAACAGATCCTGATCCAATAGGCATGAGAAAACCTTGGTAACAATGAAAAAGGTGAACCAAAAGCCACCTTCCTCATCCTCACCCCTGCCCAGCAGAGAATTCAGGCCGAAGGTGATTATACTCTCCCACAGCAACACCCCCTTTCCACAGAGTTCAGGGGTCGACGCTGTGGTGGGGAGACATCTCCCACGCTGCTGAAAACTGTAGATAGATACAAAGCACACAAGAGACAGAATCAAGCTCAGCATCTACTGGGAGTGTTTTCTGTATCAGAATGGCAGATCTTGGGATATGCACTGACATGGTGCTCTTCACAAAATGACAGACTTCCCAATTATTCTGATTTGACTCAGTTTTCTTTTACAAGCCTGTGCAAGGGTGAATCGCAGCTGATTGACCTTCTTTCAACACTCAGCCCATCAATTGAACCTTTCTCAGAAAACTCCAGCTTTAAAGTTCTCGGAGTCTCCATTTTGCCTCAGAATACTAGAAAAATTATCCCGGCAGTGGCTTCCTCCAGCCTGTTTTGAGCTTGTGCTGTGTGTTTTCCTTTTGTGAGACCTCCTGGAAGGGGCTTCTGACCTTTCATTCTGGGACATCTTGTAAAATGCACCTCAGTCCTGACTTTTAGCCACTCTTTACTATTCCAGTCTGGGAAGCCACCTAAATAATAATAATAATAATAATGGTGGTATTTGTTAAGTGCTGTGCCAAGGACTGTTCTAAGCGCTGGGGTAGATACAAGATAATCAGGTTGTCCCACGTGGGGCTCACAGTCTTAAGCCCCATTTTCCAGATGAAGTAACTGAGGCACAGAGAAGTTGTGACTTGCCTAAAGTCACACACCTGACAAGCAGCGGATCCGAGATTAGAACCCATGACTTCTGACTCCCAAGTCCAGGCTCTTTCCACTGTCACATCATTTAGACCCTTTATGAGCTTTTACTCAAATCTGTAACACTTCCCAGTAACAGGTGGTAAAAAAATAGAGCTTGGTTGCCTTCTTAGAGCTTTTCTTAGATTGCATTTTTCCTTCCTATTTTCCCCTGTAAGATTATTGCTATTGAGCTGCTCTTGTTGTTCCTGAAATTCTAACTTCACTTGTTACAGAAAAAGAGATGTCCCAAAGTTTAGTAAAATCCCTGTTGTCCTATCCTCAACATCTTCTCTTTTCCCTGGCCAGTAGCAGGAAAGTTCTAGATTGATAAATCACTAGAAAATTATACAGTAGAGCAGGAGAAAAATGAAAGTCTTTTCAGTATGCCGAACAGGCTGTAGGTTTTTTCATTTCTATACCTATTTAATTAAGCATTTTATTGTTTTTCTCTTTCCTTGTCCCTTTCTTTTTACTTTTGTTCTAGGCTGACGTCTGAGGTCACTGGAATGGGGGCACTCTAATTCCTACCCATCATCCTTCATTCTGCATCACCTGACCCTCTCCAGCCAATGGCACTCCACCCAGCTTGTACAATCTGTATATTTACTGTCTTCCTTTTCTCTCAATATATAGTTTTTTCTTTACTAACAACAAGAACAAAATATATATTATATATATATATATACACACACACACACACACTATACACAAAAATGATTCTTTATCAATTCCCAGCCTGTGTTCCTGAAATTGTTCCTGGACTCTTGATTTATGCTCCAGATCTGTCCACGGTTTTGGCGTTCGGTGTTATTTTCGATACATCCGGGGGGGATTTCCAGTGGTGAAATTTCAAAAGAAAATGTGTCCGTTTAGTGTCAGCTTAGCTTAGCAATCTAATTGATTTGACATTTTAACAGCTCTTCCTGGAGTGTATTATCCAATAGACCATCTAGAACCGTGTTTGCTTTGAAATACCTCTTTTCTCACAATGACTCCATCTGGCTTACTATTTTTTTTTTCAAGTTTGCTTGTCTTGACTCACCTCTTAGACCTTGTATCCACGTTCTCTGACAATAGCGTGGCTTTTCCCGTTGTTTCGGAAGCAGGACCCAATGGTGGAATTCAAATGGCCATTGGTGCCTACACCAGAAATGGTTTCCCCAGTAGGGCAGGGTCAAGCCAAGCTATGGTAATATTCAGAGAAGTTGGAGAAGAGGAGACACATTTTTTAATGGAGAAATGATTTAATGGGTGTGGGGGAAAATTGAGTGCATTGGAATCATAATTTGTAGGTATGGCTAGGACTTTTCTCAAGACAGTAGCCCCTATAAAACATTTGAACAAAGCTCAGGAAGCTCAAATCTTTGTGAGCCTGCTGTGTTTGCCGTTGTTTGTATTCAATAAATGTCTGTGCAGCTCTGCTATCAATGAGCTCTGACTTTCGTCTCTCTCTGTTCCTCTCACTGGTTTCCCTGGTTGAATTTGAAATGCAAACCCTCATTTCATTTCCCCGTTCACTCTTCGAGTTTTCTGTGAAGAAGCTTAGGTTCTTACACAAAAGCTTTTTCAAAAACTTTGTGGAATTGACTCATTTATTTCCTTTTCACTTTTTTTGAGTGGAATAAGCCATCTCTATTTTTTTAACGTCAAAAATCAAACCCCATTCCTCTAGACTTAAACTCGTTAATTTATATCATGTGGTGTGAACTTACCCTCTTGTGTGACTTGAGGTTGTGTCTGAAAAAATCTGCCAGAATGGAATCTCATGATCCAGACTTTTTTCTTTTTCACCTCCATTTCCTTGCATTTCTTCAACCCAGTGTTTTTCCCTGTGGAAACAAGAGTGTTTACCTTTACTTGCATTGTATATAGTGTACTATAATAGCACAGTCTGGGGAAGCATTACCCAACAAGATTACACAAAATAGGCAGCACATTTTTTGCATCATGGGACATAGGAAATCGTGTATATTTCCATAAATTCCAAGAGCTCATGCCCCTGCAGGCCCGTGCATAGGAGCTCTATCTTTTCTCTCTTTCTCTCTCACTCTCTCTCCTCACAGGTCCAGGGCCTTAATTTTGCTGCTTCGGTATCCCGCAGGTACCCTCTGCCCCAATCTCTATTGTCTCCCCTGCACCCTCCTCCCCCATCTCCACCTCCTTCCACTCACGATTTACATCACTCTCAATCCAGCTTCCTTTGTACAAATAAACATTCTACCTATGCCACTTGCAGCTACTAGGAGCCCCCCTAAATTGACCACCCCCATCTGAGGCCTTCAACTGCAGCCAGATTAGAAAGGAGGAAAGAGTCAGGAAGTGGCCCCATAAATCCATGGTATTCAGTCTGAGGTCGAACGATAAAATGATAAGTACCAGGTTCCTCTCTCTTGCCGGTGCTTTCTAGTTATACTCCCTCCCCTAAATATCGGATCACTTGAAAAACCCTAGACAATCAGTCCAATTTAAGTCCTGACTAGAGAGGTCCAGTGCAACCTGATATGCCATCTCTTATCAGAAGGGCCTAAGATGCCCATATTTCCTTCTCTACATCAATCAGTATTTGGGTATTTTAAAGAGCATGTGAATGTAAATGAAGAGGGAATGTAAATCTTTCCAAAAACATCCCTCTCTGCTTTGCTCTGTCTCCTATAGCCCTAGGAACATGAGAGCCAATTAAATGTGTGATTCTAGAGGCAGTGGTGGCCTTCGGGGACCTTTCCTCTTAGGCCTTTGGGAAGTTCAATACCTGTCTCGTCACTAGCAGGGAATAAGCCTTGACTTAAAGGGCAGACCAAACTACAATTAAACATTTTACCACTGTGCAAATTACTTAAAAACCTCAAATTCCTACTTGCTGAATTGGCAGCCCGAAATGGTATAGTAACGACTTGAATGAAGTCCCATATTTCCCAGGGCAGTCCAGATAAAATCTTATATCCAAGAGGGAAAGGTAAGCATGCCACCAGGTCTCTCTCTCTTCTTTTCTCACACACACTCCTTTACACATAATATTATGGTATTTATTAAGCTTTTACTCTGTGCCAGGTACTGTAATGGGCACTTGGATAAATACAAGCTAGTCAAGTTGGCCATAGTCACTATCCCTCTTGGAGCTAATGGTCTTAATCCCCATTTAAGAGATGAGGTAACTGAGGCACAGATAAGTTAAGTGACTTGCCCAAGGTCACACAGCAGGCATGTGGCAGACCTGGCATTAGAACCCAGGTCCTTCTTATTTTCAGGCCTGTGCTCTATCCACTGGGTCATGCTGCTTCTTTCTCACCTCCAGGTGATGTTCATAATCCAGCAAAAACAAAGTAAAACCCCCCAAAAAACTGGCAGATGGTGAGAGGGGATTTAGTTTTGAGTGAAATGGGAAACTGCTATTATGGAGAGAAAAATCTAAGGGTTGTGCTTTCTTGGCTGTTACCCAGAGGGCGGCTTTAAATATGAAAATGCCTGTTAAATCTAATAGTGGTAAAAAAATATTTTACAGCATAGTTAAAGATTCCTGGTGATGAGCATTTTATGATAGCAGTCAAAGTTGAGAATGTAGACAACCTGTGCTAAGTCTCCAATACAGTAAACTCAGAGGCATTTAGTCCTGAGCCCGGCCAACCTCATCCACAGAGCTCTGGTCTCCTAACCTTTAGGAACACAGCAACACTGTGTTGGCTCCAGAACTGAACAATGGATTTAGGGTCTGGTTCTGGGACGCTCAGAGCTAGCCCAGCCTGGTTCTATCTGGAGCTTCAGGACCTGCCCAATCCACCTTAATGTAGACCCGAGCACCTGAGACCAAGCTACAACTGGATCAGGCTGAGGGGAGATATGAATGATATGAATGGAGAAGATCAATGCTCCACAGGATTCTATTCCAGGGCTTCATTCTTAGCCTGAGAAAGAGTAAGCTCCAGAAAAAGCCTGTTTTTGCCATTTCTGGTCAAGGGGATTGGGCAAGTACACGGTTGGAATCGGGAGCCCGATGTGTGTGCCAGATACCTGAAACAGAGAGGAGAACTTGGCAACGTTGTTGATTCGCCATGGTCTTTGGGTGCCAGTTACTTCACAAGCATCTTTTTTTGTCCTCAAAGCAGGGCTGGAGGGAAGGGTGTTGGAGGAAAGGGAGCGATTGCCTTAGGATGGCAAGCCAGGCTCTCCCTGGGTAATACCCAGTGGTGATGAGCCTGGCATGCCCCTAGAACTATAACACTGCCAATCCCACACCACCTTTATCTTTACAGACCATTCTGGCCATGTTATGGGTGCCCTCTGCAAGCCTGCCTTGCAGCTGAGAAGAGGGCCGACTGAGGTCTGACAGGCAGTTACTCTCCCCACCTTCAAAGTCTTATTGAAGGCACATCTCCTCCATGAGGCCTTCCCTGACTAAGCCCCCCATTTCCTCTTCTCCCACTCCCTTCTGCATCACCCTGACTTGCTCCCTTTGTTCTCTTCCTGTCCGCCCCCAGGCCTCACAGCACTTATGTACATATCTGTAATTTATTTATATTAATATCTGTCTTCCCTCTTCCCCAGACTGTAAGCTTGTTGTGGGCAGGGAATGTGTCTATTGGGTTGTACTCTCCCAAGCACTCAGTACAGTACTCTGCACACAATAAACGCTCAATAAATAGGATTGAATGAATGAATGAATAAGGTCACATTCCTGAATTCATCCTGCAATCACAGTGATGCTCAGTCCAACTCAGTCATATTTATTGAGCGCTTTCAGTGTGCAGAGCTTAAGCGCTTGGGAGAGTACACTATAACAGAGTTGGTAGACATGTTCCTGACTCTATGAATGCTTCTTGAGACAGTTTGAATGTGAAGGGCAGGGAAAGGGGAAACACTTCAAATGTGCCTTTAAAACATTATCTGTTTTTTTATTAGGTACAGATGAATGTTCTCACAAACGCAGACCCCAGAATGATGTGAAATGTCCCGAATATTATATCTGTTAGATTGGAAGAGCAGTGGCCAAAGCAGTAATATTTGGGAGAAATTCATTTTTTATAGATTATATTATGTTAATTCATTAGTAAATTGTTTTGACTGATTTCTGTAAGTTAAATCTTGCATCATTTGAAATCTTCAATTCAATCCAGTACAGTTCAGGGAACATTTACTGAGCATAGACAAGTACCTGACATAGCTATAGGTGCTGCGGAAAATGGGACAAGCTTTGAAAATGTATTAGCCCCATCCTCAGCAGGCTAGGAGGATAACATCATTAAGTCAGATCACACACAGCCAATCTGACTAAATTTAGAGAGAGTTCTCTAATATCTAGTACAAGGAAAGTGCTTTATTTTGTATGGCTTTGTTGATGAAGTGAAACTGGAATAGTACTTGAGAACTAAAGTTCTGATTTTGGACATTTAAGATTTTGTTTTCAAAATCACCAGTTGAAATATGGAGAGTAAAATGTTAATGGACATAGTGAATGCGACCAACTGGTCGGTTCTTTCTTTTCGCACGGTTTCTTTTTCCTTGTTAAAATTTTCTGAATGACACAGATCACATCTTATATGCATAAATGTCTAAGCTGAATTGAACATACTTATGATCAGATTAATATCTTCCATTTGTGAGCCTTCCAAGCACATCCCATTGAGTTGAAGGGCAGAGTAGATCTCTTTTGCACTGGGATCAGTGGCAGAATTTTGGGGCAATGGAAACAGGTATTGGCATTTGGTTTTTTCTTTGGATTTTATCGGTCATTTTGCACGGGGGCAGTCTGCCCATCTTTGCTATGCACCAGCTTATCCAGGACATCAGATTTAACAATGTTTGGGAAGCCACATAATCTTGCCTTCTTGAAGCCCCAGCTACTTCGAGAGTATTCTTGTATACTTGACTTTCACTCCACTTGGTAAAGGATTTATTAAGGACCTCTTGGTAATATAGGTCCTTGGATGCTCATTTTCATTTCTTTTCCAAAATCTAAACTTTCTGAATGTCATTGTGAATCATTCCTTGAAATGTGGTTTTTTTTTAAGTGGTCTGCTAGCCTGAAATAGTATCGCTTGTGCCACTGGTAAAGTTCCATTAATCTGGGACATTTCTCTGGGTGATTTATTCAATTTTCTAATGTAGAGAAAGTGTTTTCGGGGCAGGTTGTTTGCTGATGTGGGGCTTTTAAGAAGACAGCTTTGTAGAGACCATTTTTCCCTTATTGTTTGACAGTCTTCTTTACCAATTAGCAATAGCCCCTGAGCTTTTTATCTACTTATTTTGCATCAACAACCAGATTTTTTTTTGCTAACTCTCCTCTGAGAACCTATATCTTGTCTTCTCCCTCCTAGAATTAATTTAACCAAGGTACTACAAAGGAACTTCCTGCTTGAAGGAGCTTTCTGGATGTATAGAGGGATGAGAAATAATCTTTGAATTTCCCTTTGCCTTTCTCTCCTTCTATTTACTGTACTCAAACCACACCAGCTTCAGTGCCAAAGCCTGCTTTTCTAGATGGGTGGGAGCCGGAAAAAGGCTTTGAAAGAATGCTGTCAGTCTCAATCTTCACCTTTCTTGAAATTGACCGTTTTCATATGGCTTGATAGGTGGGTGGGTTTTTTGATGCAAATGACTTAAAAATAAAATTCCTCCTTCCTTCAAAGATATCTTTCTTCTTGGCTGAGCGAAGAGCATGGTTTCTAGAAAAGGCACATCCTCTTTAAAACAAATAGGCATGCAGTAAAAATAATAATAATAATTATGGTATTTTTTAAGCGCTTACTATATGCCAAGCACTGTTCTAAGCACTGGGGTAGATACAAGTTAATCAGCTGGAGTAGGTTTTAAAGTAAAGAAAAATTGACCGTTTTCATATGGCTTGATGGGTGGGTGCGGTTTTTTATGCAAATGACTTAAAAACAAAATTCCTCTTTCCTTCAAAGATGTCCTTGTTCTTTGGTGAGCAAAGAGCATGATTTCTAGAAAGGGTACATCCTCTTTAAAACAAATAGGCATGCAGTAAAAATAATAATAATTATGGTATTTTTTAAGCACTTACTATATGCCAAGCACTGTTCTAAGCACTGGGGTAGATACAAGTTAATCAGCTGGAGTAGGTTTTAAAGTAAAGAAAAATTGACCGTTTTCATATGGCTTGATGGGTGGGTGGGGTTTTTTATGCAAATGACTTTAAAAAAAATTCCTCTTTCCTTCAAAGATGTCCTTGTTCTTTGGTGAGCAAAGAGCATGATTTCTAGAAAGGGTACATCCTCTTTAAAACAAATAGGCATGCAGTAAAAATAATAATAATTATGGTATTTTTTAAGCACTTACTATATGCCAAGCACTGTTCTAAGCACTGGGGTAGATACAAGTTAATCAGCTGGAGTAGGTTTTAAAGTAAAGAAAAATTGACCGTTTTCATATGGCTTGATGGGTGGGTGGGGTTTTTTTATGCAAATGACTTTAAAAAAAAATTCCTCTTTCCTTCAAAGATGTCCTTGTTCTTTGGTGAGCAAAGAGCATGGTTTCTAGAAAGGGTATATCCTCTTTAAAACAAATAGGCGTGCAGTAAAAATAATAATAATTATTATGGTATTTTTTAAGCACTTACTATATGCCAAGCTCTGTTCTAACCACTGGGGTAGATGCAAGTTAATCAGCTGGAGTGGGTTTTAAAGTACAGAAATATCTTATGTTACAATATTATTATTAAGTCCCATGGAGTCATTTCCGATTCATAGTGACTCCATAGATATTCAATCTCCAGAACGTCTTGTCCTCTGCCATAATCTTCAGCCTTTCTAACAGTTCTTCCGTTATCGTTGTTATGGGCTCCATCCATCTAGTTGCTGGTCTACCGCTTCCACATTTTCCCAGGACTTTTCCTAGCATTAGTGTCTTCCAGAGAATTAGTCATCCTGATGAGGTGTCCAAAATATGCTAATCTAAGTCGAGTCATTGGTTTAATTTGCTCTAAAATCATTTGTTAAAATACGTTCCTCAAAAAACAGGTATTATCTACAACAGGGATTAGAGTAGGGAATGAAAATAGCACAGTAGTGACAACAGCTATCATTTTTGCTCTTGATCTCAAGGTCATTCATTCATTCATTCAATAGTATTTATTGAGCGCTTACTATGTGCAGAGCACTGTACTAAGGGCTTGGAATGTACAGATCGGCAACAGACAAAGACAGTCCCTGCCCTTTGACGGGCTTATGGTCTAATCGGAGGAGACAGGCAGACAAGAACAATGGCAATAAATAGAGTCAAAGGGAAGAACATCTCATTAAAACAATGGCAAATAAATAGAATCAGGGCGATGGACATCTCATTAACAAAATAAATAGGGTGATGAAGATATATACAGTCGAGCGGACGAGTACAGTGCTGAGAGGATGGGACGGGAGAGGGGGAGGAGCAGAGGGAAAGGGGAGAGAAGAGGGTCATGACTGTTAATGCTGGTGTCTTTTTCCCTATTGTTCCCCACCACTCTTCCTTATATTCAATGCCATTCCTCTGCTCCTCAACAACTCCTCAGCAGCCACAAAGCTTCAGGGGACACCAGTTCCTCCTCTCCCATCCCTCCTCTCCCATCCCCACAACATCACTTACCTAATTTCTAGGTCGTAAGCTATTTCACTACAGGATGACTTCCGCTGGCATGATATGGCATGACTTGACTTGACACAAGGAAAGGTAGTGTGAGAAGCATTAGAAAGGCAAACTGAGCTTGTGTTGTGCGTCATGAGATTAGATAGCATTCTGATGCTGCCGCAGCCTAAGAAAAATAAGCATAAGAGATGCATAGTACAATAAAAATCAGTAGTCACTTTATTTTACTGTTGCATTGCCTCATTTTTAGATTTCTGGTTGGGCATGCACTGATCACACCCCTTTGTTTTCTAAGTAGTGTTGACTAGAGAAGCAGTGTGGCTCAGTGGAAAGAGCCCAGGCTTGGGACTCAGAGGTCATGAGTTTGAATCCCGGCTCTGCCACTTGTCAGCTGTGTGACTGTGGGCAAGTCACTTAACTTCTCTGTGCCTCAGTTACCTCATCTGTAAAATGGGGATTAACTGTGAGCCTCACGTGGGACAACCTGATCACCCTGTATCTACCCCAGCGCTTAGAACAGTGCTCGGCACATAGTAAGCGCTTAACAAATACCAACATTATTATTTGAGTGAGTTTAATAAAGATGGAGCAGGAACCACGCCACGATTGGTTTAATATGAAATCTCACTACTAATTTAAAAGGTTTTCAATTGTGTTTGCAAATGTAATGCTGATAAATGATGTTCATTCTATTACCATTTGTATGAGCACAATTTGAGCCAGATTCTCCTTGAGCCCATTTGCAAATTAAGTACCTAAAGTAGCCACTCTGAAAATAGTGCAGCTTCCAAAAGTGCTGAATTTACAACTTGAGAGGAATTTAGGAGTCGTGTAGTAGGTCAGTTGTAATGCAGATTATGGGCTAGAATGGTACATAAAATTAAGGAATTTCTGGACTTCAATGTTAGACGGCAGTTGCAGAATACATAGTTGTCAAGGTATTTGTCATCTACAGCCATTCCAGAAGTATTTGATAAATAGCTACATTATTTATTAGCTCTAGGAGGGCTTCCTCCTGTTGATTGGAACATTCAGTGTTGAGTAGGGTCTTTAGCTACATGCTGATTAAATCCTGTAAAATAGTCATCAATAAGGAAGGATAATCCTGCATGCCAGGTGAATTGCACAGAATGTCACTTCAGTTATATCAGGATATTAGCTTCTCCTTGGGTAGAGCAGGATAGTTCAATAAAGAAGTGTGGGCTAGTCATTTTTTAAACATCTGTAGGGCTTCTTAATTATTTTATATAATATTACAGTCAATCAATGGTAGTTATTGAGCACTTACCATGTGTAGAGCATTGTACTAAGGGCTTGGAAGAGTACAACACAATAGAGTTGGTAGATACATTCCTTGCCCCAAAAAAAGCTTACATTACACTGTTATCATTTTCAAGATTAGGAGAAAATTTGATTCTCATTATAAGAGGTGCTAATTCATTGAACCAGGCATTAACAATTGAACTCTCTCTCCCAGTTTTAATAATCCTCTTTTGTCCTGATTTCTAACCATCATGAGAGGGCCTCCCTGAGGGTCTTGAAACTGATTTCCTCTCATTGCTGTAAACAGGAAGAAAGCTTAATAATAATAATAATAATTGTGGTATTTGTTAAGTGCTTATTATGTGCCAGGCACTGTACTAAGCACTGAGGTGGGTACAAGAAAATCGGGTTGGGCACAGTCCCTGCCCCATGTGGGCCTCACAGTCTCAATCCCCATTTTACAGATGAAGTAACTGAGGCACAGAGAAGTGAAGTGACTTTCCCAAGGTCCCACAGCAGACAAGTGGTTGAGCTGGGAGTAGAACCCCTGTCCTTCTGACTCCCAGGTCCGTGCTTTTTTTTATTATCATGATGATATTTGTTAAGTGCTTACTATGTGCCAAGCGCTGTTCTAAATGCTGGGGTAAATACAAGGTAATCAGATTGTCCGACGTATGCTCAATCTCAATCCCCATTTTACAGATGAGGTAACTCAGGCACAGAGAAGTGAAGTGACTTACCGACAGTCAAACAGCTGATAAGTGGCGGAGCCGGGA
Organism: Ornithorhynchus anatinus; assembly: GCF_004115215.2. Taxonomy (NCBI): domain Eukaryota; kingdom Metazoa; phylum Chordata; class Mammalia; order Monotremata; family Ornithorhynchidae; genus Ornithorhynchus; species Ornithorhynchus anatinus. The sequence goes on along the minus strand of NC_041734.1, from coordinate 39,490,731 downwards.
TTCGAACCCATGGCCTCTGACTCCCAAGCCCGGGCTCTTTCCACGGAGCCATGCTGCTTCCCATGCTCCCTCATTTCTAGTTCTATTCATTTGGTGAGGTCCCTAGACTATTTTCCTGCTTCCGGCTAATGGAAACCCCAACCCTCAGCTTCAAAGTGGTCGGGTTTTCCCAACACTCCCTCTTCTCCACAGTGAGTCAGTGACCATGTGGGACACACTTGGGAGTGTGGAAGCCCCCTTATGTTTGGTCCTGGTCCAGGGGAGAATGCCCCAGTTTCTGGTCCGTTTCCCCCCTTAAAGAATTCAACAGAATAAAAGCGACTGTCCCTAAATAGCCCCCACCCACTTGTGTTTATCACCACATTCCAGGCAAGAGGAAACAGTTTCCATCTGGAGTCGGCCCAGGAATCCCTCACTGGATCCTGCCTGTAGCTCCGAAACGTGCAGCCTAACACCATCGTAAGCTTAACTGCTGCACGGAGTTCTCGGTCCCGTGTCAAGGAAATCTGAAACAGGAGTCTGCCATGACCCACTACAAAGCAGGGAAAGAGACCTCCGTGTTGTTTGTAATTGCTCATTTTCTGGTCTGGGTCTCTGGTGAGTCTCCAAGTTGGGCAGGGATGGCAGAAAGTCTTCCAAACATCAGAAAACAGAAACCAAAAGAGATTCATTTTCTAGAAGACTCAAGAGAAGCAGTGTGGCTTAATGGAAGGATCCTGGGTTTGGGAGTCAGAGGACCTGGGTTCTAATCCTGGTTCTGCCATTTGTCTGCTGTGTGACCTTGGTCAAGTCACTTAACTTCTCTGTGCCTCAGTTACCTCGTCTGTAAAATGGGGATTAGTGGGGATTATGTGGGACATGGACTATGTCCAACCTGATTATTTTGTATCTACCCCACCCAGTGCTTAGTACAGTGCCTAGCACTGCGACTCCCGGCTCTGCCACTTGTCAGCTGTGTGACTGTGGGCAAGTCACTTAACTTCTCTGTGCCTCAGGGACTTCATCTGTAAAATGGGGATTACTGTGAGGCTCACGTGGGACAACCTGATTACCCTGTATCTACCTTAGCGCTTAGAAAATACCGACATTAGTAAGTAAGCGCTTAGCAAATACCGACATTATTATTAGCACATGGTAAATGCTTAACAGATACCATTTAAAAATGGTTTAGCTTTATAACCACAAATGTGACCAGACCCATAAAATGTTTTGGAATAGATTTTTTTTTTTAGGTAAAGCAATTTTTTTTTTCTTGCACAGGAGGTTCATCTCAAAAAAACCCAAAAACCAGATATAGCATTGTTTTTGGGGTACGGATAGATGATACCCAATGACTTGCAGCTTTATTTAAGGACTCAGTGAGGGAGGCAACATCTTCCCAGTTCTGTGGTATCCCCTTCAGCATTCTCCATGCTCAGAATTTCCAGTTCCCTCCTGGTTTGGCTGGTTTGGCCCCCTGCAATTCAGTAGACCCAGAGGTCACCTGGTGTGGTGCCGTGGGGACCCTCTAACATCCCAGACTGTTCAGGCCTCCTCTGAGGGTGGCAGACACCTCTGAAGAAGAGTACTAAACTTTGGGGACCTTAATTGGGATTTATTTCCAGGTGTATGGCACTATGGCCCACCAATACACGAGGAAACCTAGCTGCTTTTGCCCGTCATGCAGATGGTGTGGGCAAGGGAGATTATTAAGAGGGTTTCCATTTCCACATCCCAGTAAGAACGCCTTCCAACACCTCCCTTTAATTGGGCTAATTCTCAGCCCCAAAAGAGGGTCTGTGGAATTCCCATCGCTGACCTAGAAGTGGCACAGTTCCTGATGAGAGGTCCCATGGTTTTGGATGATCTTGTTCTCCAAGCAGCATAATTGATGCCTTATAGTGAATGGCATAATATGGATAGGCTGCCTTTTTCAGATTAAGGGCATAAATTCAATTTAATAGGCAGTGACACTTTAGGGGGTGTCTGAATTAAGAATTGCAAGTCGTTCTCTGACTTCTCAGTGTAAAGGATTCCAAGACATCCTAGTCACTCCTTATCCCCTACCCACTAGGAGAGAAAGTTGGATCCCGACTCTCATGTGCTTTAAAAAGGGGCCTGTCCAAGAGGGTGCTTGGAGATGGCACTGGATCTAACACCACTGGAAGGCCAGAGGGATGAAGCAGGTTAAGATGGAATTGAGGATGATTTGGCAGGGACTTATTATTAACCTAATTAACTCGTACCTACCCCTGCTTAGAACAGCATTTGCTACATAATAAGGCCTTAGCAAATACCATAAAAACAAAACAAAAAAAACCCCAAAATATAAGAATATTGACTTTTCATAAAACGTTGACCCGCTATTATGAATCGGAGGAATTGGATTTATATTTTATCGGAGTTCAGAATTTCCCGAAAGTGAAAGCTTGGGGAATGGAATTGTGTATTTGGGAAGGCTATAAAATGACCCTTCCTTTAAGAGGCGTGAGGAAGGAATGGATACTCATCTACCGGGGCAAAACAAGGGAGGACAAGGAGGAGAACTTTCCTGGGGGTGGCTGAGATTAAGGCGGAAAAGAGATATCACCTCCACCAGCCCTACCATCAATCATCCTTTTCCCTGAGTGGAGGAAGTGAACAGACGATCTCTAGATGCGTGTCCTCTTCCACTGGATAAGGGAAGTCCCCAGGAGCAGGTGTCTGAGCTGGAAGGAGACTCGAAGGATGGTATGCAGCACAGACCCAGCTCCCGGCCCAGCACTAGATGTCCCAGTTGCTGCCGGTCAGGACCCTTGAGGAGTTTTCCTGCAAGGGGCATTTTTGGATCACCACTGGGTAGACAGGCTGCTCTCCAGAGGACATTCTGTTCTCTGCTTCCCGCTCTCCCCAAGGCGGTGATTGAAATGGAGTTGAGGATGCTCGGTGAGTGCTGCCCCTGACCAAGCCCACTCCCCTCAGTTCCCAAATTCCACCTCTGTGTAATAAGAGGATTTGTTCACCTGAGGTAGGACGGTGCAAGACTGAGACCCCCTTCCTTAGAGATCGGTTCACCTGGTCCACCACTGCCCACACGTTTGGGATGCTGTTCCCACGGTCTGGTAGGGCAGCGGGGGAATGAACCAGAGACTTTAAGGGCCCTTATAGCACTGAGCTAATTATCTAAGCATCAGAGTGGCCACATTTAGGTCCCTTTGAAATCTGTGAAAGTATCTCAGGGTCCCAGCTACTGCTGTGGATCATGTAGTTAAGAGATCTCTACCGATTCTGGAGTTTGGGGTTCTTCGAGGACCATGAATAAGAGTAACACCATAATGTCACTTTATTAATCTTAAGGCTAAATATTGGGTAGGTGCCACTTGAGAGAGAGAAGCCGAGGTTGTGGAAAGAGATGAGGTAAGATTCTTATGGGCAGGAGTAAGAATGTAAGTAAGAATCTTATAAGATTCTTATATTCTTATAAGAACAAGAAAGGTTCTTGTCTTTCCATGCTTAATTTACCTGCCATCTCTTCTACTACATCATTACTTGGTGAAAAGAAAAGACTGGTTATATCTTTGGGTCATTCATGTAGTCTGGTAAACTCTTTTTAGTTCAAAGGTTAAAATAATTTTCAGATTGGGAACGGTGTATAGGGAAATCTGCATAAGGATTTAAGCAATGATTTTCACATTTTTCAGATGAAAGGTTCTTCCACTTTCTAATGGCTCCTGCAGCTGAACTGAAAGCATTTAATCTTCAACCCAGTGATTTGGGACTAGCTTTTGATTTTGAGCAAACTCCTTCTCTTTAGCCTCCTTTTAGTCCTCTTTCACAAATATTTTCAACACCACATCTTTTTAGATAATAAGTGAGATAGAAACCACAACCCTCAAAGGGTTGGGTCAAGACTGCTTATTAGATGTTTACATTTGCTACGAATATTTCTAGTATCCATTTCCACAAGTGCCATCGCTCAGAGCCCATACTTTTCCCTTAGGAATTAATTTGCATCTCATTAAAACCTTCCCTACTGAGTAGGAAACAGTAACCCTTTCTGACCTTGCTGTCCCTACAAAATCAGTGAATGGTACTATACAGTACTTATAATAAAGAGAGAGTGCCAGCAGAGAGGTTGGTCAGGGTAGATTCAGTGTTTCCCAAGATCACATCTGTCTTTTCACTTGCATCAGGACCTTTCTCCTAATATGTATTTCATTTATGAGTCCCCAATATAACTCGCAGTTTTCTGAAAGGTCACTAGTACGCGTTAACATCATTTATGTCTTCAAAAAACAATCCAAAAAATTCCCCTTTGTGACCCTCAGAAAGTGTGACTTTTCATATCTCTAAATGATCACAAATGATTGGTCAATGACAGATGATAGACTAAATGATCCTTTATTGCTCAGTGTGTGGAATCTGCTGAATGGTTTTGTTCCCTGAGTCTGTTTGGTCATTGTGATTTTCATAGGTGCCCTGGTAATAATGTGTGTATTTTTAAGAAATGATTCTGGCAGTGGGCAGGACACATGTCTACCAACTCTGTTATAGTGTATGGTATTTGTTAAGCACTTAACTATGTGCCAGACACTGTACTAAGGGCTGGGGTGGATACAAGCAGATCGGGTTGGACACAGTCCCTGTCCCATGTGGGGCTCACAGTCTCAATCCCCATTTTATAGATGAGGCAACTGAGGCACAGAGAAGTGAAGTGACTGGCCCAAAGTCACACAGCTGTCAAGTAGCGGAGCCGGGATTAGAACCCATGACCTCTGACTCCCAAGCCCGGGCTCTTTCCACGAGCCACGCTGCTTCTCAGTGTACTCTCCCAAGTGCTTAGAAAGTGCTCTGCACACAGTAAATGTTCACTAAATGCCAACAATTGATGATTGAATTATAGAGAGTGGAGGAGGAGGAGGGAAAGAGAAGCTAAAGATTGTGTCTATCAGTGAAAACAACAAATAACCAAATACCAAAACTGCCAAGGAAAATCTGTTTCTTGATAATCTGAGAAAGGAGATGAGATTACCAGACTTTATTTTGAAATGAGCAAAGAATCAGTCCATTATTTTATTTGCTGTATTCCTGCACACCTGACAAATGGTCAGTGCATTTTATCAGCCAGTGTAATAGGAAGTTGCAGATAGAGAATAGTGGTGTTTTTTTCCAAAGGGAAAATTACTTTGAGCAGCAAGAGCCATCGCATTTAAACACTACTCTATTTTGAAGTGGGCATACTCACCTTTACTAATCAATCCTATTTCAAAAACATAATTGATTAAAGAAATGCCATTATTTTCTAATGGCTCTGGATTTGGGCTTGCTGTGTTCTGCCTGTGGTGATGTGTGGGGAAAAATGATTTCTTAATATCATTTTAGTCACGGTCATTGAGGGGGAAAAGATAGATTTAGTTTAGAGGGAAATGTTTTAACGCTTTCTTGGTCCATTTTCCCGAAAATTGGAAAGAGGTGAAATGGGATTCCTTGTAACTCTCTGCATCACCTCAGTGATAATGGAGGTACCTACTTATTCTACTAAATGGCATTTCTAGAGAGGGAAAAAAACCCCTCACTGTCTAAAACAAGATCTGGCACTGTGGCTGCTGAAACACTGGCTTTCCCAAATCAAAATCTTGAATTTAAATCTAAACAGAAAACTCCCAGGAAGAGCCATTTTATCTCTAATATAAATCTTATTAACAGCAAATGGGCACAAAGGCTGCATAATCTGGATTTATTTAGGAATCTGTGTTGATTCTTGCAATCCTTTCCAAGAGAGCACGAGAAAGTTTGTTTTTGTCATTGTTTTTTAAAAAAGAAAGCTAAAGAAATGTGATTTCCACCTCAAAGCTTACCAAGGGTCACTTAAGAAAGTGTATACTGATCAGGTATGCTTGTCTGGGGAGGAACTCACTGTTTTTTCAATTTTAGAGCCCATCCTTCACAAGCAGTAAGAAAGTAAAAAAGGAGATTACATGAGTTTCAGGACAACAATGGAAATTTGCTTTAGTTCCTAGGTAATGGTTCTGGTTCAATAATTGGTCCCTGAGCAAAGGAGTACAAGAAACTAGTTGGTTGGGGTCATTCACATGGGAATCTGGCTAGTTTTCAAGTCGGAGCAGTAGTGTAGTTGGCTACCTCAAATATTGTTGCCTATTTGCAGATGCCCGTGGTAGGAGGAGAAAGAATCAGATGGAGAGCACCAGTAAGACTTCATAATCAATCAGTATATCAATGGGCTTTATTGAGTGCATAGTGTGTGCAGAGCACAGTAGTAGGCATGTGGGAAAATACAATAAAATAGAGGTGGTAGACCTGATTCCTGCCCTCAGAGAGCTCACATTTGTGTTAACTGGCTGCAACAGCAGACTTTCAGCGAGCCTGCCACAGCCACTTTGTCTCCACAGCCTCAGCAATCCACAATTTAGCAGACCAGCCATTCCTACAGGGTACCAGAAAGCCATTTCCTAACGGGAGGAGAGAAGGAGAGACCGGCAATATAGGGAAAGGCTGTTATAGAAGGAGGAAAGGGCTGAGGCTGTAGCTAAAATATGTTATCTATTTCACACTTCAGCTTGGGTGGCTGCTTTTCCCTGCTTATAAGCACAAAGTTTAATTAGCTTTGCTTGGCAGCTTAAATCCTCCAATACACCCAGACCCCACACACAGTATGGCCACATTTCCTTTACCCAAGTCTGTCTGAAAAGAACTGTTATATTTTGAATCAAAATCTCTTCATTACACAGATAAAAATCTACATCAAACTCATGATATAGGTATATTTCTTAGCTGGTGATACACTAGAAATCCTTTCAGGCAAAGCTTTTAAAGAAAAATCCAACTACCATGAAATTCTTGGCAAGAGTTGTGGAGCCCATTTTGTTCATTATCTCCATGCTTAATTTTAATGTTTCCTGGTCGACTTTCTCTAGTTCCAACACTGTTATTAGATGACCTAATTTTCCCATTTGGTGTGGTGGCTTTTCAGACGGCATGACACCAACTGAGAGGAGCTTCACCTGTACCAGATGCTGATTTTTCAAAATTACCAGGAAAGTTAATGACTCTCCCAATCTTCAAAGCTTTATTGAAGGCACATCTCCTCCAGTAGGTCTTCCCTGGTTAAAACCCTTCTTTCCTATTCTCCCACTCCCACTCCCTAACTTGCTCTCTTTATTCACCACCCACTCCCAACCCCACAGCACTTCTGTATATATCTGTAATTTATTTATATATATTAACATCTGTCTCCCCTCTAGACTGTAAGCATGTTATGGAGAGAGAATGTGTCTGTTATATTGCTGTATTGCACTCTACCAAGTGCTTAGTTCAGCGCTCTGCACACAGTACTCAATAAATACTAATGACTGACTGCTGGCTGACTGAGAAAAGTTCAGAGGTAGAGTGTTTTAGGCAGTTCAACATCCTTGGGATGTCACTCTAAACCAGGAAGATCTTACTCGTTCATCCAGAATTTCATAAAAATGCTGCCCTTTAGCTTGGCTGAGCTTGAAAATGCTCCCAGGGCTTAGAATAGTACTTGGCACCTAGTAAGCACTTAACAAATACCATAATTATCATTATTGTTGTTATTATTATTCACAGACACAGGTAGCCATCAAGTCACTGGGATACCAGACATCAACATGATGAGTGAAAATATGCACTAACTCTTAAATGACAGGAACAGATGCCCTAATAATGGTGGTGAAATTAGTGAAGGTCAGTCTCAGGAACATTAACAGTGAGGATTGAATCCGTAGGATTTACTCGTATTGGCTAGTTTCTTTGTATGTTTTTCCAGAAATGTTTCCTAGTGGTTCCCAAGTATTTTCCAGTCATATCAGTCTCCTCAAATTAGTAGCACTGCTACTAGAGAGCACCTTAACGCTCCCAAGAGTGGACAAGAGCTGGAAAGTTCTGGATGTTCAAGGTGGCAGAGGTGATTAAAAGGAGCTGCCCAGAACAGGCATTTCTTTAACAGCCATCCATTTCAAATTGCTACTGTGAGATGAGAAAATATGACTCCATATGTCGTGGAGAGGCAAGAAGAGATCCCAGATTGGGAACCATTGGATGAAAGCACCTCCTAGCATGAGCATGGGTAGGGATTGTCTCTATCTGTTGCCGAATTGTACATTCCAACTACTTAGTACAGTGCTCTGCACATAGTAAGCGCTCAGTAAATACTATTGAATGAATGAATGAGATAGGACAGCCAGGTCCTATTCCTGATGTGCCTCAATCTCCATGCTATCACTCTAAAGCTCCACATTAGTCAGGGGAAGTAATGGCATATGTATTGCCTGCTGAAATTCCTGGATGAGAGAGGTTTTTTAGGATGTAATCTTTCAAAGCAGAACCGGATTCCAGGGCACTTGGAATTCAAGATTTTCTTTGCAAATTCTGATGACCTGGAAGCTCCTTGTGGGCAGGGATTGTGTCTATTTTAACTCTACTTTATTGTTCTTTCCAAAATGCTTAGTTCAATGTTCTGAACACGGTAAGTGCTCATAAATACCCCGATTGATTGGATAAACTTGAATTGGAATTATTTTCCAAATCCAGGATTGTAAAAAAATGAGTATAAAATTTTGAAGACTATGGGTTTCTGTGAGTATTACATATCTGTGTATGTAAAATTTGGTTTTCTGAGAAATTCATGGCTGGGGTTCTGCCTGAGAAGCAACATGGCTTAGTGGATAGAGCATGGACCTGGGAGTCAGAAAGATCAGGGTTCTATTCCCGGGTCTGCTACTTGTTTGCTGTGTGACCTTGGGCAAGTCACTTCACTTCTCTGGGCCTCAGTTACCTCATCTGTAAAATGGGGATTAAGACTGTGAGCCCCATGTGGGACAAGGACTGTGTCCAACCTTATTAACTTGTATCTACCCCAGTGCTTAGAACAGTGCTTGGCTCATAGTAAGCACTTTACCTTCTCCAAGGTAGATGTAGGGTTCTGTATTGGCTGTTATTTCATATTTGCATTATTTTTTGCTGTTTTAGATGTGAAAAAGATCGGGTCTGACCTAAGTCACTATCTCATTCTGGGAACCTGAAGGTCCCTCTCTGACCTGACTTTTAAAGTACTTTAAAATGATCCAATAGATTTTGTACAAATGCCCTCTAACAGCCTTAGATGAACACAAGTATTATTTCCTCCACAGTTGTTCTGGTCAAAAGTAACAGCTCGACCCGTAGATTTTTATGCCAATTATTTCTGACCTTTGGTAAGTCCCTTGTTCATTAACTCTGCTAAGTGGGATCCTGTTTTATGTCAGTCCCCTCTGTTTGAGTGTAAACTACTTGTAAGCAGGGAATGTGTCCTGTGTTATTACTGCAGTTCTTAGTGCAATGCATTGCTCTAATTACCATTACTACCATTTTACTGCTTCTATATAATAAAAGAGGGTATTTTCTCTTGGGCCCCTCCCCAACAGCCAATTTTCATTAACAATTACTACTCCGGGGGCAGAGCTCTGTACCAGTTGTTCCATATTGTCTTTCAGTGCTTTTGAACTCAGTAAAGGTATTCTCTCCCAAGGCTCAAAGCTAATCCAGCACCCCTTCCCCCCACCACTTTCTGCTTCATTTAAATTTAATGGCCAGTACCAGTGGCTTCTGGGAAATCCTGGGAGAGTTTTACCAGTCCTAAACTTGGTTTGGAGCATGCTAGCGAGACTTTTTCATCCTATTTGCATTTATACTATGAGAATTGAGTTGAGGTGTGAGTTCATTTTGCAATATCTTATAGCACCACTACACTTCAACCTTTCCTATCATTCAGTCAACCAAGAGTATTTATTGAGTGCCTGTTGTGTGCATTTGTACTAAGCACTTGGGAAAATTCAACAGAGTTAGTAGACATGATCTCTGCCCTCAAGGAGTTTACAATCTTGTAGGGGAGACACTGACATAAATTACGAATAGGGGAAATAAGAGCTTATAAAGATTGGTACCTAAGTGTTATGTGAGGTTATGAGAACTTCACTGCTTAGGCTACATAGAAATGCTGACATGATAGTTCAAGGTTACCGGACAAGGAAATCAGAAATAAATTGGAAAAAATCTCCTGGAGGGGGCATGGTCAGAAGGGCTCTGAAGAATGGAAGAATAGTGGACTGATGGAGTTTGAGGCAGAAGGCCGAGCATCAGTAAGAGCTTCATAGCAGGGGAGACAAAAACAAGGTACAGTGAATAGGTGAACTAGAGAGGAACAAAGAGTGCAAGCTGGGATGTAGTGGGAAAAGAGAGTGGGAGAGGTAAGAGACAGATATGATAATAATAATAATTATTATAATAATTGTGGTATTTGTTAAGTGCTTACTTTGTGCCAGGCATGTACTAAGCACTAAGGTAGAAGCAAGCAAATCGGGTTGGACACGGTCCCTGTCCTATGTGGGGCTCACAATCTCAATCCCCATTTTACAGATAAGGTAACTGAGGCCCAGAGAAGTGAAGTGACTCGCCGAAGGTCAAACATTAGACAAATGTCAGATTCCGGATTAGAACCCGTGACCTTCCGACTCCCAGGCCCGTGCTTTATCCACTAGACCGTGCTGCTTTTGATTAAGTGCCTTAAATGGTCAGTGAAAATGGTCAGAGTTTTCTGCATAATGTGTAGGGGGTTAGGCAACCACGAGAGCAAGCAAGTGGGAATTTGAGGAGTGGGGAGACATGTAAGAATGGCATTTTAGGGAAATGATATGGACAGCAGAGTGAAATATGGACAAGAGAAGGGAGAGACTAGAGGAAGGGGTTTCAACAAGGAGGCTGATGCAGAAAGTCAGGCTGGGGCATAACAAATGCCTGGACCAGTGTAGTGGAAGTTTAGATGGAGAAGAAGGGTCAAATTGTGGAAATGTTGCAGAGGCTTTGATGACGGGCCATATATAGGGGTCGAAAGAGAGGGAGGAGTCGAGGATGTTACCGAGGTATGGATTGAAAAGACAGGGAGGATGATGGCTTTGTCAGTCGGGGTGAGAAAGTGAGAGATTGAAGCCGATTTGGAAAAAAAGATGAGGAGTTCAGTTTTGGGTGTATTAAGCTTGATGTGCAATCAGTACACTGAGGTAGAGATGTCCTGAAGGCAGGAGGAAAAGGGAAATTACAGAAGGATGGAGTTTAGGGCTAGTGAGATAGACTGTGGATTAATCTGCATACAGATGGTAGTGGAAACCATGGGAACAGATGAGCTATACAAGGGAGAGAGTGAAAATTGAAAAGAATTGAGACTTGAGGGCCACCCACGGTTAGGGAGTGGGAGACAGAGGAAGAGCCGGTGAAAGAAACTGAGAAGAATTAGATAGATAGGTAAAAGGAGACCCAGGAGTCAGAAAATCCAGTGTTAGAGAAACAGCATGGCGTACTGGGTAGAGCATGGTCCTGGGAGTCGGAAGATCATGAGTTCTAATCCTAGCTCTGCCACTTGTCTGCTGTGTGACCATGGGCAAGTCACTTTGCTTCTCTGTGCCTCAGGAACCTCAACTGTAAAATGGGGATTGAGACTGTGAGCCCCACGTGGGACAGGGACGGTGTCCAATCCAATTTGCTTGTACGTAGACCGCGCTTAGAAGAGTGCCTGGCACATAGTAAGCACTTAACAGATGCCATAATAATAGTGGTTCCAGGAGAAGTGGTTGCCCTACAATGCTGAAGACAACTGAGAGATTAAGGAGGATTAGGACAAAGTAAAGTCCATTAGGTTTGGCAAGAAGGTGGTCATTTGTATCCTTGAAGAAAGTGCTTTCAATGGAGTGAAATGGGTGGAAACAGGGTTGTAAAGGGTGAAAAGAGAATTGAAGGAGAGGAAGTGGAGGCAGCAAATATATACAACCCACTGGAGTGGTTTGAACAGGAATGGAAAGAAGGAGGAGGGATCCACAGACACAGAAAGTGTGTTTAGGGTAAGGGAAACATGGGTGTGATTGAAGGAGAAAGGGAAGGTTTGAATGCAGAAAGGAAGTGGTTCAAAACTGTGGTCAGGGACATAAGTGATTTTAGAAGATGAGAACAGATGGGGCCAAAGGTAGAGGAGGAGGAGAGTAGATTTTAACCGCAGGCAGGAGATCTCCTGTTTAGAGACAGATCAGAAAGATCATGGGCCTCAAGATTAAAGGACCTAGATTCTAATCCCGGCCCTACCACTTGTCTGCTATGTAAACTTGGGCAAGTCGCTTAAATTCTCTTTACCTCAGTTACCTCATCTTTTAAATGGGGATCAAGACTGCGTCCAACCTGATTAGCTTGTATCTACCCCAGCATGTAGTCTGGTGCCTGGTACTTAGTAAGCATTTAACAAATACCTTTTTTTTTTAAAAAAAAAAAAAGTGAGAGTGTTGAGATGAGGAAGGAAGTGGCAGAGGAATGGGGACTTTTAGGGAGCTCACACTCGATTTGGGGGCAAAAACAAAATAGTTGGCAAGGTAATCAGGGGCAAAAGATGGGGAAAAGAGGAGTCCTAGAGGTTTCAGGAGAGAGTCTGGAACAATTGGTAGAGACAGTGAGCATGGTAATAATAACAATAATAATAATGTTGGTATTTGTTAAGTGCTAACTGTGCAGAGCACTGTTCTAAGCGCTGGGGTAGATATGAGATAATCAAGTTGTCCCCCGTGAGGCTCACAGTTAATCCCCATTTTCCAGATGAGGTAACAGGCACAGAGAAGTGAAGTGACTTGCCCACAGTCACACAGCTGACAAGTGGCGGAGCTGGGATTTGAACCCATGACCTCTGACTCCCAAGCCCAGGCTCTTTCCACTGAGCCACGCTGGTAGTTGATGTGTGAGGAGAAGTAATAGAGCTGAGTGAAAGAGAGGTGTCTCAACGGTACAGTCGGATCCTATAGATTCTTGCTGCTGTTAATAGCATTAATAGGAGAAGCAGCGTGGTTCAGTGGAAGGAGCCCGGGCTTTGGAGTCAGAGGTCATGGGTTCGAGTTCTGGCTCTGCCACTTGTCAGCTGTGTGACTGTGGGCAAGTCACTTCACTTCTCTGGGCCTCAGTTACCTCATCTGTAAAATGGGGATTAAGATTCTGAGACCCACGTGGGGCAACCTGATTCCCCTGTCTCTACCCCAGTGCTTAGAATAGTGCTCTGCACATAGTAAGCCCTTAACAAATACCAACATTATTATTATTATTATTATTATTATTATTATTATTAATAGTGATAAGCAATGCTTCGCACAAGTAAGAACCAGTGTGGTTCACTAGATGTCACTCTTCTCATATTTTCTGTGATAGAACATCCAGCCTATAACAAAGCATATAAAATTCCACAGACTTGGACCTGCAGTCCCAGAGCATGTGTGCTGGGATTTAAGGAAATCTTAGTTCAATTATCTTGTAGCATTGCCTGTGAGAGAGGAAAAACTTCATATTCCCAGATAGCTCATTAGAGAATTTGAAAAATTGTGTGGTAGAACGATCTCATTTGAAATAAGACACCACACTTCCTCCAGTTACAGGAATTGGAAAAATTCTAATATAGCCACAGAAAACCTGCAATCGACAAAAGTCTTTTTGATCATGTTTGCAAATCATAAAATAGCAATTAGCCTAATCGTTTCAGATTATGAACAAAAATGAAATCAGTGTTGTTCACTGGTGGCCTCATAAGTTCTTATTTGTCCTGGGAAAGAGGATAGCCATTGTAATGGTCCCTCTGATGTCTGAATTTGCTAAAATACTTGAAAGGGAAAGGAAGGACCCCTTAACCTTGAATGCTGCTCAACCTGCTGGTTGGTTAGATTTTCTTTATGGTATTTGTTAAGTACTTAGTGCTAAGAGCTGGGGTAGATACAAGATAATGGGATTAGACCCAGTCCCTCTTCCACAGTGGTCCCTGTTCCACATAAAGTTCACAGACTTAAAACCCGTTTTACAGATAAAACAACTGAGACACGGAGAAGTTAAGTGATTTGCCAAGGTCAAAAGGCAGAAGTAGGCCACCCTGCTTCCAACTTTAAAGGGACCTCAAGGATGCTGGGCCAAACTCTATGCCTAATTGTGAAGGAACGAATAATAATGATGAAATGATGGTATTTTTTAAGCACTTACTATGTATTAAGCACTGTTCTCAGCGCTGGAGTGTATACACGATAATCAAGTTGGACACAGTCCCTGTCATTCATTCATTCATTCAATAGTATTTATTGAGCGCTTAGTATGTGCAGAGCATTGTACTAAGCGCTTGGAATGTACAAATCGGTAACAGATAGAGACAGTCCCTGCCCTTTGACGGGCTCACAGTCTAATCGGGGGAGACAGACAGACAAGAACAATAGCAATAAATAGAATTGAGGGGATGAACATCTCATTAAAACAATAGCAAATAAATAGAATCAGGCGATGTACATCTCATTAACAAAATAAAATCCCACACAGGGACAAGCCTGTCCCACATAGGACTCACAGGCTTAATCTCCATTTTACAGATGAGGTAACTGACGCACAGAGAAGTGAAGTGACTTGCCCAAGGTCACACAGCAGTAAAGTGGTGGAGTCAGGATTAGAACCCATGACTTTTTGACACCCAGACCTGTGGTCTATCCATTACACCATGCTGCTTTTCATCCAGTCTTATGAGAGGCTATTTCACCACTTCTTTCAAATCTAAAATGCAACTGAGAAGAGCAATAGAGGTACCGAATTGGAAGCAGGTCTCTGGGTAAAGCCTCAATAGGGAAAAGAAAGAACTAAATAACTAAAATAGTGAAGGATGGAGCAGCTTCCAAATAAAGAGAGAGTAAAAAGTTGTTAATGCTTCTGCCTGCAAAAGTGTAGGCTGAGAGGATACAGCGAAAACCAAGTCCCTCCGAATCATGAAGTGGGTGAGCAAGGTGAACGTGGAATTGCTGTTCACCACTAGTGTGGCCTAGCGGAAAGAGCATGGGCCTCGGAGTCAGAGGACCCGGTTTCCAATCCCAGCTCCACCAGTTGTATGCTGTGTGTCCTTGGGCAAGCCACTTAACTTCTCTGTGCCTCAGGTACCTCAACTGTAAACTGGGATTAAGATGTGAGCCCCATGAAGGACCTGGGCTGTGTCCAATCTGATTAGCTTGATCTACTCTAGCGCTTAGTGCAGCGTGGCCAAGTGGAAAGAGCGTGAGACTGAGAATCGAGAGGACCTGGGGGCTGACCTCAACTCCACCATGTCTGTTGCCTGATCTTGGGAAAGTCACTTAACTTTCCGGGGCCTCAGTTACCTCACTTGTAAAATGGGGATTAAGAATGTGAGCCCCATGTGGGACAGGGACTTTGTCCAACCCAATTTGCTTGTATCTACCCAGTGCTTAATACAGTGCCCGACACATAGTGAGTATTTAACAAATATAGGTATATTAATGATAATATTATTATTATCCTGTTCCCACCTTTATTACTGCATTAGCCTCCTTGCTGGCCTTGCTGCCTCCTATCTCTCCCCACTTCATACTTCACTTTGCAGGTCATTTTTCTACAAATTGTTCAGGATACTTTTCCTCGCTCCTCAAGAACCTCCAGTGGTTGCCCTTCCACCTTCACATCGAACCCAAAGTCCTTACCATCAGTCTCAAAGCACTCGATCACCTTGCCCCCTTTTACTTT
This sequence comes from Ornithorhynchus anatinus, assembly GCF_004115215.2. Taxonomy (NCBI): domain Eukaryota; kingdom Metazoa; phylum Chordata; class Mammalia; order Monotremata; family Ornithorhynchidae; genus Ornithorhynchus; species Ornithorhynchus anatinus. Next base: position 39,475,179 of record NC_041734.1, on the reverse strand, counting down.
ACCTCCCTGATTTCCTCCTACAACCCAGTCCACACCCTCTCTCCTCTAATGCCAACCTATTCACTGTGCATCTGTCTCGCCTATCTCATCACTGAGCCCTCACCCACATCCCACCTCTGGCTTGGATTGCCTTCCTTCTTCATATCTGCAAGGCAATCACTCTCCCCACCTTCAAAGTCTTATTAAAAGCACATCTCTTCCAATCGCCATTCCCCAAATAAACCCTCATTTCCTTTTATTCCCCTCCCTTCTGCACCCCGCCTTTCACTTGGATTTGCATCCTTTATTCACCCCTCCCTCGGCCCCACAGCACTTCTGTACATGTTTCATATACCTTATTTATATCAATGTCTGTATCCCCCTCTAGACTGTAAGCTCATGGGCAGGGACTGTATCTACCAACTCTGTTTTTATTGTTCTCTCCCAAGCACTTGGGACAGTGCTCTGCACACAGTAAATGCTCAGTAAATATGATTGATTGATGGATTGATCTAAGTAGCCCTGCTCAGCTCAAATTTTGGAGAACTCAGCTTTCAAAGGTCGGATGCTGTTATTTATCAAATCTGAGTGGGGCATGTCTGTGTGTGTATGTGGGACATAGGGCAACAACACATTTAACCCCCTTGGGTTTGTTTCTACCAATAATCTGAAAAGAAGATAGCATTCATCCACTTCGCTTGGGTGGCTTGAGCTTAAGTTCAGAAGAAAAACTTGTAAAAAGGAAGTAGCGTTGCAATTTAAATCACTTTTAAGCACGTATGCCAAACTCTTGGAATTTGTTTGCTTTGCTCCACCGAGAAAGGACGTAACAAAGCCACAGTATTCTTAAGAGAAAGTTATAGTCCCTGGAACCCAAACTGAGATGGCTGCTCTTCAGCCTGTGAAAAGTCATTTCATGAATTGATTTTGGATCCAGCCACTGGTAGATGATATGGAATTTTTTTTGCCACAAAAATTAAATGTACTTCTTTATTAATGGAGCTTCCATATCCAGGATCTTTTAAACTATATGTAAGCGAAGAGTTGGCTAGTTTCTGTAATAAAGCTAGATAACATTTTATTATTAGCCAGAAATAATACACTTGGTCTTTATCATTCTTTTAATTACAGGTATTGGAAGCCTGCATTGTTCTAGGAGCTTGGGAGAGTACAACTTAGGCAAAACCCTTGAAGACTTTACAAACTAAAGGAATTCATAGGAGTTCCCCTCAAACCCCCTCCTCCTCCAAATCTCTCCATCCCCACTGACTGTACTGTTATCCTCCCTGAGATTCAAGCGCATATCCTTGGCATTATCCTTGATTCTCTTCGCTGTCATTCTGCTCTCACATCCAGTGTATTAGTAAAATGGGCCAATGTTTCCTCCCTAAGCATTTTGTGGATTTACCCCTTCATCTCCACCTATTCAGCCCCTACCCTGGTTCAAACACTTAGTATATCACGATTAGATCATTGTATTGGTCTCAGGTCTGGTAAGGAGAATAGGAGCATAATATCTCTGAGAACTCAGTAGCAATAGACAATACTGTGTCCTCACCCATTTCGTAAGCTGTCTCTGAGTATGATACTCAGAATGGCTTAGTAAGGGCTGGGGGAATCTTTTTCATTTTCTGGCAAAAATAAAGAACAGTGGCAGTAATATATATAAATGCATTTATCAATCAGTGACATTTATTGAGCACTGTACTAAACACCCAAGAGAGTACAATACAGTTGATTTGGTAGGCACGTTCCCAGCCCACAGGTATCTTGCATACAGTTTATAGGTCCCAGCTCACACTCCTCTAATGCTACCCTACTCTCCGTACCTCCATTGTATCTTGCCGCTGACCCCTCTCCCACATCCTCCCTTGGGCCTAGAACTCCCCTTTCCTTTATATCCGACAGACCGCCACTCTCCCCACCCTCGAAGCCTTATTAAAATCACATCTCCTTCAACAGGTCTTCCTGACTAGCCTCTCACTTCCCCACTCTATTTGCCCTCCCTTACAATGTCTGTACCCTTTAATCTTTTCCGATACCATACCTCTATCCCCATAGGACTTGTGTACCTATCCCTACTCTCTGCGATGTCCCCTATCTGTAATTGATTTTAACATCTGTCTTCCCCTCTCCACTCTAAGCTTCTTTTAAACACAGATCATGTTTACCAACTCAGTTATATTGTCCTTTCCCAAGCACTTAGTACAGTGCTCTGCACATAGTAAGCTCACAATGAATACTAATGGTTGAGTGACCGATTGATACAGCTAGACTCGCCAGGGGGAGAAAATGTGAGGAATGTCAGAGCAGGGCATATGCAGGCAGGAGTGATTGACAGGGTAGTATAACATCATTAGACAATCGATTCTACTTGGGGGATGATTATGAGGGCTTGATCTCAACAAATGTCGGACTGTGGGACCGCTTCCTGATAGTCTTGGCTCCAACGAGGAGATCCCTTCCCTAAATGAGGCACTTCAGCCCCTCCTACCTGTATGTCATCCTTCATCATTTCATACAGGAAAATACTGCTGACTAGAAACCGCTCCTTGACAGTTTTAACCCTCTAATAGTGCCTATCTGGAGAAGAACATTCATAAATCATTTATCTGTTGGGTTTGCTCATTGTATGAATGTATTCCACTTTGCTAGAGGAAGGGGGGCGGTCGTTGATTTGAGATGATATCTGAGGTTGAATCAGTATTGCAAAAGAGCTTTAATTTTCAGTAGGGTCAACCTAAGCAAAGTTAACTGCCTTAAATTCCTAAACTCCAACTCTTTCCTGGACTCCCTCCAATCTGGCTTCTGTCCCCTCCACTCCACCGAGACTGCTGTCTCACAGGTCACCCATGGCCTCTTCTTGCCAAATCCAATGGCTCCTACTCTATCCTAATCCTGCTCGACCTCTCAGCTGCCTTTGACACTTCGACCATCCCCTTCTCCTCCACACCTTATCTCACCTTGGCTTCACGGACTCCATCCTCTCCCGGTTATCCTCTTATCTCTCTGGCCGTTCATTCTCAGTCTCCTTCGCGGGCTCCTCCTCCCCCTCCCATCCACTAACTGTACAGGTTCCTCAAGGGTCAGTTCTTGGCCCTCTTCTGTTCTCCGTCGACACTCACTCCCTTGGTGAACTCATTCGCTCCCGTGGCTTCAACTATCATCTCTATGCAGATGACACAGAAATCTACATCTCCTCTCCTGTACTCTCTTCCTTCCTCCAGGACCTGCCCTGGATCCACCTAATCCACCTGGATGTCTGCCCGCCACCTAAAACTCAACATGTTTAAAACTGAGCTCCTCAACTTTCCTCCCAAACCCTGTCCTCTGCCTGACTTTTCCATTACTGTGGACGGCACAACCATCCTTCCCGTCTCACAGGCCCGCAACCTTGGTGTCATCCTAGACTCAGCCCTCTCATTCCCCACACATCCAATCCGTCACCAACGCCTGCCAGTCTCACCTTTACAATATTGCCAAGATCCGCCCTTTCTTCTCCATCTAAAAGGCTATCGTGCTGGTATAAACTCTCATAATATCCCGACTGGATTATTGTGTCAACCTCCTCTCGGATCTCCCTTCCTCCTCTCTCTCCCCACTCCAGGCTATTCTTCATTCCGCTGCCCCGGCTCATCTTCCTACAGAAATGTTCTGGGCATGTCACTCCCCTCCTCAAAACCCTCCAGTGGTTGCCTATCAACTTTTGCACGAAAAAAAAGCTCCTCACTCTTGGCTTCAAAGCTCTCCATCCACTTGCCCCCACCTACCTCACCTCCCTTCTTTCTCCTGCCCACCCCGGACACTCTGCTCCTCTGCCACCCACCTCCTCACCGTCCCCCGTTCACGCCTATCCCACCCTTGACCCCTGGCCCACATCCTACCGCTGCCCTGGAATGCCCTCCCTCCTCACCTCTGCCAAACTAACTCTCTCCCCATCTTCAAAGCCCTACTGAGAGCCCAACTCCTCCAAGAAGCCTTCCCAGACTGAGCACCCCCTTTCCCTCTGCTCCCCCTCGCCCTCTGCTCCTCCCCCTTCCCTCTTCCCCTCCCCTCAACACTGTGCTCATTTGTATATATTATTTATTACCCTGTTTATTTTCTTAATGAGGTGTACATCCCCTTGATTCTATTTATCTTGATGATGTCTTGTTTTTGTTTTGTTCTGTTTTGCTTTGCTGTCTGTCTACGTCGATGAAACTGTGAGCCCATCTTTGGGCAGGGATTGTCTCTATCTGTTTCTGAATTGTACATTCCAAGCACTTAGTACAGTGCTCTGCACATAGTAAGCACTCAATAAATACGAATGAATGAATGAGTGAATGAATGAATGAATGAACAAAACTGTTATTCAGGACACCATTGCAGTAATGAAATGGGAGGAGACCAGCTTTTTCTCCTCCATTCTGTGCCCTCTTCTGAGATCACTCTATCATAATAGGTGGACACAGCCTATCTTTAGTCCAACTTTGTAGGAATTCCAACCAAAACACAAGCAAGCAAAGAAAAACAGCTCACCAAAGAGTGCGATAGAAAGCTACCTACCCTGTATCCATGCTGTTCTGCTTTCAGAATGGTATTTTGAGGCAGGTTAATTTTATTTTTTTGTTTGTTTGATGTACCTATGGTGTTTAACTGGCTTCTTGGTAGTGACAATAATAGTAGTCAAATTTATCTTCAAATGTTGTTATTTTTAGGCGGGGGATAGTCATTATGGGCAACCATTTCATTCTAAATACTCTGCTTTTATCTCTGGAGCTGAGGTTAATTAACTTGCCCGAGGTCAGATCAATGGAAAGATCAATGGAAAAGTGATGATCACACTTAAGCCCCTGTGTTTACAGACTGTTGTTTAACCTAATGATCTTCCCCAACATCCATCCACTTTTGCTACCATGCAAATCCTCACTAGTGATCTTCACAAAGATACTTTATAGCTGCAAGAAGAGTGAACGACTGTGGGATACCCAGATAACTGCTGTATGGAGAGCAGAAATAGGGAAAACAAGGAGGTAAGAGCAAGCATTTTTAAGGACACGTTAAAATGAAGCCTTAAACAGCTGTAAACGCAGCGGATTGATGCGGGGAGACCTGCATGGTGTCCTGCCATCAAGAAGGGAGTGACTTCTGGAACAAAAGTTTCCTGTGGAAAGAGACAGAGACAAAAGACAAACCAGGGCCAGATGCTACCAGTATTGAGCACAAGGGATAACTTTTTTGTGTCCCCAATTCGTTGGGACTGTGAATTACACATTAGCCTTTTCTGCTAATTACCCTATTTATTTTGTTAATGAGATGTACATCACCTTGATTCTATTTATTTGCTATTGTTTTAATGAGATGTTCATCCCCTTGATCCTATTTATTGCTATTGTTCTTGTCTGTCCGTCTCCCCCGATTAGACCGTAAGCCCGTCAAAGGGCAGGGACTGTCTCTGTTACCGATTTGTACATTCCAAGCACTTAGTACAGTGCTCTGCACATAGTAAGCGCTCAATAAATACTATTGAATGAATGAATGCTACACACACACTCACTGTCAGTGTCATCTTCTTCGAATATGAAGGACAACTGTATGTGTGTGTGTATAAATATATATATATATATACATATATATGTGTATATGAGAAGCAGCATGGCATAGTGGATAGAGCATGGGTTTGGGAGTCATAAGGTCATGGATTCTAATCTGCCACTCATCTGCTGTCTGACCTTGGGCAAGTCACTTCATTTCTCTGTACCTCAGTTCCCTCATCTGTAAAATGGGGATTGAGACTGTGAGCCCCATGTGGGACAGGGACTGCATCCAACCCGATTTGCTTGTAATAATAATAATGATGGTGGTGGTATTTGTTAAGTGCTTACTATGTGCACAGCACTGTTCTAAGTGCTGGGGGAGATACAAGGTCATCAGGTTGTCCCATGTGGGGCTCACAGTTTTAATCCCCATTTTACAGATGAGGTAACTGAGGCACTGAGAAGTTAAATAACTTGCCCCAAGTCACACAGCTGGCAAGTGGCGGAGCCGGGATTAAAACCCATGACCTCTGACTCCCAAGCCTGGGCTCTTTCCACTGGGCCACGCTGCTTCCACCCCAGTGCTTAGTACAGTGCCTGGCACATAGTAAGTGCTTAACAAATACCAAATAATTATATATGTAATTATTTTATTTATATAGTGATAGATGTATGTAATAGCAAAAATGCCGGGTATACCAAAGATAATAATAATGTTGGTATTTGTTAAGCGCTTACTATGTGCAAAGCACTGTTCTAAGCACTGGGGGATACAAGGTGATCAGGTTGTCCCATGTGGGGCTCACAGTTAATCCCCATTTTACAGGTGAGGTAACTGAGGCACAGAGAAGTTGCACACAGCTGACAAGTGGCTGAGCTGGGATTAGAACCCACGACCTCTGACTCCCAAGCCCAGGCTCTTTCCACTGAGCCACGCTGCTTCCAAAAAATGTAAGCACTGGTTGAGCAATTTAGAATGTCAAGTTTAATAGTGTGTCACCACTCCCTCAATCAATCAATCAATGATATCGAGCGCTTATTGGGCAAAGCACAATCAACCAATAAGTGGAGCAGTGTACTAAGAGCTTGGGAGAGTAATATTGGTATTTGTTAAGCGCTTACTATGTGCAGAGCACTGTTCTAAGCACTGGGATAGATGCGGGGAAATCAGGTTGTCCCACGTGAGTTAATCCCCATTTTACAGATGAGGTAACTGAGGCACAGAGAAGTTGCACACAGCTGACAAGTGGCTGAGCCGGGATTCAAACCCATGACCTCTAACTCCCAAGCCCGGGCTCTTTCCACTGAGCCACACTTACACCAGAGCTGGTAGACAGGCTCCCTGCCCACGAGGGTCCCTCGGGCACCAAGGATTTACAAATCTGGACTGGGAGCAGAAGATTTCCCCGTTTGGATTTATACAGAAGTTTAAATTTAAAGCAGACCAGCTGCCTGCAAAATGAATCTGTTTGGCCCTGGAGGGATGGGAGGAATCTCTAAGGGAACCAAAAGGCAAAGGTATGTTGGCTGCTTCCTCCACACCCACGTCTCCTCTAGTCAGGATGTTCCTGGCTGCCCTCTCTTCAGCACCCTACTGCCCTTTGTCTGTTTTCTCTTTTACTGTCATCCACACCAAACTAAAGCTGTTAACACTCTGTTCCACTTCTGTAATAGAAGACCGGAGCGGAAAGTGGTTTCTCTAATCCAGAGTGGTGTTGGAACCAGAGGCTCAGTTGCAGTTGGTGGCTGAAGAAGGTACCTGGGATGGTAGATCACGGTTACGAGAACTGAAAGGTTCCAAGATTCTCCCCTTGTACGCCTCCAAAAATCAAATTGCAAATTCCCAGAGCACCTCTTTCCAAGGAATTCTTCGTGGTTTGCAGAGAATTCCTTGGAAATGGAGATTTAGACTCAGGAATGCAGTCGTTGTAATTGAAATTTGTTACGTCCTAGTGTGCAGAGTACTATGCTAAGTGTGGAAGAGAATACCCAGGTGGGAATTAGATAAGATAAGCAGAGAGAAGGCTCTGGCCTCTCTTTAAAAACAATCTAGACAGGTACAAGTGTTCAGTCCCCATAACAGTCCTGAAAGGTCAGAGGGTATTAATTCCAGTTTATGGTTGGAGAAAGTCAGAACTTTCCTGGTTTCACAGTACATCAGTATCTGAATTCCACTTAGATATTGTGCTTTGATGCTATTCCGTTGGCCTGTCTGAAGCAACAAGGAGGTTGGTGTTCAGTCACACAGATATCATTTTCTAATCTCCATCACTGAACCTTGTTGGGTACTGGTTCCGGTTTCCAAAACCATATTTACAGAAGTACTGAAATGGTTGGCTAGGATGCCATCTCTCCCTCCTAAGCTGTGCCAGAAGTGCTTTGACATTTGACATTTGACATTTGTATTTTTACTAGTCTGGTTTCACATTTGGCTAGGTATGGCTTCTAGAAATATATAGTGGTTCAGAGTATTTACTCATTAATTTCAGGGACTCAATCACATTTTTCCTTCTTTCTGCGCAATGGTACTTCTACTCAAAATACAAAACAGTCATATTAATGCTCTTAATGCTTTCTGGGAATTACTCATAATGGCACGGATGGGGTGTAGAAGAAGTCAGAAGAATTGGACGCCATTTATGATTTGGGATGATCCAGGTATTTCCAAACAGAAAATGTTAAATTTAAACCTACTGACAATGTTAAGCATACAATTCAGTCTGTTGGTCTCAGATTTCAAACCTGAATGATTTGTTTTCTTCAGGATTTGGAATTGTTTTATTGTATTTTTAAGATATTTGTTATGCCCTTATTATGTGTTGAATGGTGTTCTTAGTGCTGAGGTAGAAACAAGTGAATTTGGTTAGATACAGTCTTGTCCCACCAGGAGCTCAGAGTATAAGTAGGAGAGAAAACAGGAGAACTGAGTCACAGAAAAATTAAATAACTTGCCCAAAGTCACACAGCAAGCATTTGGCCGAGCTGGGATTAGAACCTGGGTTCTTCTGACTCCTGTGCTCTTTCCACTAGGTCATGCTGCCTCTCACCTATTATAACCCACAGTGAAAAATGTGCATCTCATTGTTTTTTCCACCAGAGGTGAGGGGAATCAGCAAAAATGTACTGCTGAGATGATCATAATCATAATTTTTACTGGGAATTAGATTTTACTTCAAATTTGCCAAAGAATGAGAACGAACAGGGAGAACCAGACCCTCCCACTGCATAAACTGTTTTAATGCCATATTTCCTGCTTTGGACCATAGGAATAATTTAGAACACTGAAGCCACAACTTACTGTAGAAAAATCTTGTTCATTTGAAATCCAGGAACCAGATAGAAAAAAAGGATTTTGCATTAACCAGGCCTGAATTATTCCATTTTTTCCAAGAGGAACAAATCATTTTCTGATCATTATATGTTATTTTGAATATGGATTTAACAAGGTCTTACTGGAAATAGTATCCTAAAGACCTGAAAGAGTTATTGCATCTTTAAGAAGCTCTTGGTTTATTCCCAGGATGTAGATTGGGTCCTGGAAAAATCTGGTTTAATAAATTTAATTTGAAAAATTCTACTTTGTAGATGGCATTATTACAATTTCTGGTATGCAAGTGAATGCATGGAATGGAAAAACTAGAGAAGCAAGATAACCGTTATCATCAATGGCATTTATTAAGTGCTTACTGTATGCAGAGCTCTGTACTAAACACTTGGGGGAGAATATAGCACAACATAATTGGTAGACAGGGAAAGCGTCAACTAATTCTATTGTATCGTACTCTCCTAGTTGCTTTGTACCGTCCTCTGCGTATAGGAAGCCTCAATAAATACCATTGAATGTTTGATACACACGTTCTGTACCCGCAATGAGCTTACAGTCTAGAGGGGGAGACGGACGTTAATATAAAATAAATAATTTATAAATATGATTTAGAGATATTTACATAAGTGCTGTGGGGTTGAGGGTGGGGTAGATATCAAATGCCCAAAGATTACAGGTCCAAGAACCTAGATGACACAGAAGGGAGAGGGAGAGGACTTAATTGGGAAAGGCCTCCTGATCTTGATAAGGCTTTGAAAGAGGAGAGAGTGGTGGTCTGGCTTATATAGAAAGTGGAAGGAGTTCCGGGCAAGGGGGGACGTGGGAAAGGGGTCGGTGACATATAGATGATTTTGGAACACAGTGAGTAAAATGACGCTAGAAAATTGAAGTGTGAGGGCTGGGCTGTAGTAAGAGATTAGTGAGGTAAGGTAGGAGGGGGCAAAGTGATTGAGTGCTTTAAAGCTGATGGTAAGAAGTTTCTGTTTAACGTGGAGGTGGATGGGCAACCCCTGGAGGTTCTTGAGGTGTGGGGAGACCCGAACCTTTTTTTTCTCTTAGAAAAACGATGTGTGCCGAAGAGTGAAGTATGGGCTGGATTGGAGTGGGGAGAGAGGCAGGGAAATTATGATGAAAATGTCTAGTAATTGGAATCATTAATTATTTTGATGGTGCTTACATGTCTAGAAAAGCCCAAATGATGATCTTAGTGTCCTATATTAGACTGTGCCAACCTACTGGAAATCAAATTCTTTAATGTGTCATCAAGTCAATGGACTGTTCTCTGTTTTCTTCTCCACATCCAGTTTTACTGTGGAAGGATCTTGCTGTCAAAGCATTGAACTGAGGAAATCAGTCATGGTTTAAAGGATTTGGGAATACTCAATCTAGGGAAGAGAAAGCTAAAGGATTATTGCATAAAGATTTTCAGATATACAAAGGGATTTAATCCAGAGGTCAATAACCCACTGATTTTAGTCTCCACTGAGGGGTGATAAAGAAAGAAATGGGATTTGACTGTATTGTAGATGATTCAAGTTACATAAAAGAAGAGAGGTTCCTGACCTTGTTTGTTAAACAGTGGAATCATTTACCAGGTGATACTATGGGCTATCTGCATTTGGGGGTAATGAAAAAGAAGGGTTAATTTTCAAGTGTCTAAAAGTGGGAACATGAGCCAGATGATCTTGGGAAGGGTGCTTCCAACGTGAAGATTCTTGTCTGTTATTCTGTGATTTTAAGCAAGTTACCTGGTCAGATATTTTCAATGTGAAACTATAGGAAAGCAGCATGACTTAGTGGAAATAGCAGAGGACTGGGACTGGGAGACCTGGGTTCTAATAAATTTGAACGGTCGACACCTGTTGCTAAACGCCACTTAATCTCCAGAGCCCTCAAATGCCATGGATAAGTGGGAAGCACATTGCAACACACAGAATGATGCAGAAGGGATACTAAAGGGATGGAAAGGGATGGGCGTTGAAGAAGATATTTTCAAAGGAAAAGGGATAGTGACTGGTGATTATTTGAGGAGAAGAGACTGAAAAAGAATTAAGGCCAAAAGATTTTGGCAGAGTTCCCACAGAGAAGTAGCATGTTTTAGCAGAAAGACCATATGCCTGGGGATCAGTAGACCTGGGTTCTAATCCTGACTCCATGACTTGCCTACTCTGTGACCTTGGGAATATCACTTAACTGCTCTGTGCCCTAGTTTCTTTATTTGTAAGGTAACTCTTTTGTACACTCTCAAGTGCCAGAAACAGTGCTTCTGTACAGTAGCAGTACACACACACAGTAAGCACTCAATAAATACCCTTGATTGATTATATGTAAAATGGGGAATAAATATCTGCCCTCCCTCCCCCTCAGGCTGAAAGCCCTGGGTGGGACATGAAGAGGGACTGTGTTGGGTCCGATTGGATTGTATTCTACCCCAGGGCTTAGCACAGTGCTTGGGACATAGTAAACATTTAATAAATTTATTATTGTTACCATTATTATTAGTATTGTGGCACAGAAGCCCAAAGCTGGAGTTGGTATTTTCTGCCAGTATATTTCCCTGGACATAATGGGTCCCTAGCCCCCTCAATTAACCAATTCTTATCATTTGCCATTTGTTCAATAATCCTTTCTAAGGTTTTTTAAAGCCCTTCATTTTTGCTTTTTAAAAAATGTCATTTAGAAGAAGTGTATCTTTCTCCTTTAGAAATGGGGTCTTTAACCACAAAAACAGTTTTTGCCATGTGGTTGTCATATTTGATACAATATAGGCAGACTCCATTATCACATGAAAGTAGATAATATTAAGTGATAAATTTATGTTCTGTGTCCCAGTTTCTGCTTCTTTGGTCCCACAGCACCATCAGTAAATCAATCGATGGTACTCATTGAGTGCTTTCTGTGTTGAAAGCACTGTACTGTTTGTTAGAGAACAACACAACATAATTTGTAGATATTTTCCCTGTCTACAAGGAGCTTACTCTCTAGAGGAGTTTACGGTCTAGAGAGCCATGAATCTGGCATTTATATGCTTTAATAATTATTATTATTATTATTATGGTATTTGTTAAGCACTACAATATGCCAAGCACTGTTCTAAGTGCTGGGCTAGATACAGGGTAATCAGATTGTCCCATGTTAGGCTCACACTTTCAATCCCCATTTTACAGATGAGGTAACTGAGGCACAGAGAAGTTAAGTGACTTGCCCAAGTTCACACAGCTGACAAGTGGCGGAGGCGGGATTAGAAACCACGTTCTCAGTCTCCCTCTGACTCCCAAGCCTGTGCTCTTTCCACTAAACCATGCAGCTTTAAACTCATCATAAAATGGGAAGGGTTCTCAACAGGGCTTCCCAGGGCAACTCCCTGCTTTTTAGCCAGGTGAATGACCATAAATCATTTAGTGTTTTCTAAGGTCATTTAGGTCATTTAGGTCATTGTTTTCTCTTCTAAAACCACATAGGGCCAGTGAATGTCTTCCCTCCTATGAAAGAAATCCATGATTAGAGTCTCCATAACTTCCCCTAATGGCTTGTTCTAGTATTTCTCCTGTCAAACTTTCTCCTAACAAACCAAATTCTCCTTTTCGCTTCTTTACCTGCCCTGTAAAAAAAAAAATGGACAGGATTAATTCCCACCTATATACTCTTTCCCATTGCTTAGTATAGTAAGCACTTAATAAATTCTGTTACGATTTCTAATAATCACCAACCCCTTATAAAAACTATTTCTGTCCAAGAAGGAAGATAATTGAAGCAGCATAGTGTAGTGGATAGAGCACGGGCCTGGAAGTCAGAAGGTGATGGGTTCTAATCCTGAATCCATCACCCATCTGCTATGTGACCTTGGGCAAGTCATTGAACTTCTCTGTATCTCTGTTACCTCATCTGTAAAAAATGGGGATTAAGAGTTTGAGTGTGAGACAGGGTCTGTGTCTAGCCTGATTAACTTGCATCTACACCAGTGCTTAGAACAGTGCTTGGCACATAGTAAGCCCTTTACAAGTACCATAATTATTATTTTTATTATGTTACCCTTATACCCCTCCTTTCCAGGATAAACAGCCCAATTCCTCCTGAGGTCTACTTTCCTCAGCTTTAAACGTTTCTCTAACACTTCTGTGGAACTTCTCCAGTTTATCCATCACCTTTTCAGAGTCCAGAGTTCCAGGATATAATAAGCCCTTGAGGAATTGAGCTCATTAACAATGATGCAGTTCCTGTGCACTCTTCTGGCCGTGAGGAGCCCTGACCCCCTCCCGTGTGATGGGAGAGCAACTGGTCCTTGGCGTCTTCTTTTCCTGATCCGGAGGAGGGGTGGGGGTGTAATCGGTAGGGAGAATGACCAGAATCGAGTGATTTCAGTCCTGAAGCTATTGACTAAATGCTTACAGCTGTTTCTGAAGGCAGTGTCCTTTTTCTTGGACTTCAAACAAATCATGGGCTGAGGAAATAAGATAGTTCCAAATTTGAGGCCCTTTGACTGAGAAAGCCTGTCTTCCAGTTCTCGTAAATGTAATCCTAGGAAAGAGCAGCTGTTTGAATTGGCAGAGGGAAGAAATTAAGGTAGAGAGCACAGAACCTCTGGACAATTGAGGGTCTTGAAAATAATGACAGAGATAGCAATGATGGTATTTATTAAGTGCTTGCTATGTGTCAAGCACTGTAGGCCTGTTGTTGGGCAGGGATCGTCTCTATTCCTTGCCAAATTGTACTTTCCAATTGTACAGTGCTCTGCACACAGTAAGCGCTCAATAAATATGATTGAATGAAATGAATGAATGATCTAAGCCCTGTGGCAGATCCAAGCTAATGAGGGCAGACACAATGCCTGTCTCACACAGGGCTCACATTCTAAGTAGGAGGGAGAATAGGTATTGAACTTCCATTTTGCAGATGAGGAAACTGAGGTACAGAGAAATTAAGTGATTTACCCAAGCTCACAAAGTAGGCAGGAGGTAGAGCCAGGATTAGAACCCCAGTCCTCTGACTTCCAAGCCCGTACTCTTTCTTCCACTAGGACACACTGCTGTTGTAGGATTTGGAATTGAGTAATGAGAAAAATAAAGGTTTGAAGTTAGATAAAACTCCCACTGGGATCTAGTGTGCTCAGCTACTAAGTAGTTGTTTATTGCCTGTTCTTGGAGTTACCAGAGTTTTTTGCACTAATCCTCCACTCACGTATGTTTCAATTTTATTTATTTTAGCAATCTGGTTCTGTCGATGACATGTGTGTCATGAAATCAGAGCAGTGGAAGGACTTCACTAGGTCATTTAGCTTTTAAGCACACAATATGTCTTATTCTTCTCCATGTTCTGCAAATTCCCATTACAGTGCTCTGTAAAGCATAAGCACTCAATTTATTATTTTTTGAAAATGATCCTACTCCTCTTCACTACTGTACTATAGCCCACTATTCTACTATAACCCAGCCCGCACACTTTGCTCCTCTAATGCCAACCTCCTCACTGTTCCTCGCTCTTGTCTACCTCACCACTGACCTCTGTCCCATGTCCTGCTTCTGGCCTAGAACATCCTCCCTTTTCATAAATGACAATTATTCTCCCCACCTTCAAAACCTTACTGAAAGCACATTTCTAAGAGGCCTTTCCTAAGTCCTCGTTTCCTCTTTTCCCACTCCCTTCTGTATCACCCTGACTTGCTCCCTTTTTCACACACACCCGCATACCCTCAAAGCACTTATGTACATATCTGTAATTCATTTATTTATATTGTCTGTCTCTCTTTCAAGACTTTGAGGTCATTGTGGAATGTGTCTGTTATATTGTTTTGTTATACTCTCCCAAGTACTTAGTACATTGTCATGCACACAGTAAGCATTCAATAAATATGATTGATTGAATGATTGATGATCAGACCAAAAGTATTTTAAGGATTGAATATTTACAACTTTAAAGGCAACTACAGAAGATGCTTTAGCATTCATTAAAACCATCTGTCAAAATGGAAGCAGCGTGGCTCAGTGGAAGAGCCCGGGCTTGGGAGTCAGAGGTCATGAGTTTGACTCCTGGCTCTGCCACTTGTCAGCTGTGTGATTGTGGGTAAGTCACTTAACTTCTCTGTGCTTCAGTTACCTCATCTGTAAAATGGGGATTAACTGTGAGCCTCACATAGGACAACCTGATTACCCTGTATCTACCCCAGCGCTTAGAACAGTGCTCTGCACATAGTAAGCACTTAACAAATACCAACATTATTATTATTAAAATAGTAAGCTCCATGAGGACAGGGAACGTGTGTTTTGTTTCTATTATATTCTCCCAAATGCTCACATGATACAGTGCCTAGCACTCCGTAAGCACTCATTCAGTATTCATAAAATTAAAAAGTTGATATAATAATAATAATCTTGGTATTTGTTAAGCGCTTACTATGTGCCAAGCACTGTTCTAAGAGCTGGGGTAGATACAAGGTAATCAGGTTGTCCCACATGGGGCTCACAGTCTTCATCCCCATTTTACAGATGAGGGAACTGAGGCACAGAGAAGTGACTTGCCCAGAGTCACACAGCTGACATGTGAGGGAGCTGGGATTAGAACCCATGACCTCTGACTCGCAAGCCTGGGCTCTTACCACTAAGCCACGCTGCTACTTTGTGATATGCGTGTACGCATAAACTACTTTATACATATATATGCTTAACGTATACATATATTTACCCTAACCTCATGTATGAATCACAGCCCATATTTAGTTTGCAATAATGTGTGCTTTCACTTTGGATTTTGACTAACATTGACTAACATTGGTAGGAAATTAGGGATCATTTCTCAACAAGCGTGAGCCTGTTTGGGTTCTGTGTACAGGGTTACCAAAAGAAAAAAGCCAACTGCCTGTGCATATAAGTGTTCTGTTGGAACTGTACATTTTACAGCACAAGTTTTCTTTAAAATGTGAGATTTTCAGAGAAGACGACCCTTAAGTTATAAGAGAACTGGATGTATGCATAGTGTAAGCTATTAGGATTTACTCTACTTGTTATAGTGATAATATTTCTTGAAGTGTTCAAAGGTAGTCCATCTAAAAGTAGGAGCAGAGGTCATCTGAACTCTTCAAAGCCATTTCAGCCCAAGGATTCCATTATGTAATAACTGATATTTATTAAGCTCGTATTATGTTCCAAGCCCTGTACTAAATGCTGGAGTTGATCCAATATAAGCAGGCCTGAAAGACCCTTGGAAGTGTTCAGAGTCCAGTTCTCCACCGCTAACGTAGGATGAATTTACAGTAATGCTAGAAGGCTCAAATAAGACTGGCAACTCATGATATTTTCAATATCTTTACAGTAATTCAATTACTTTACAAAGTCTTGGGCAATCTGGAATACTACTATTTCCACACAAACCTATCCTCTTGGGTTTTATTAACAACTGTCACACATAGCCTTCCTGAAAATTCTCTCCCCCCACTAAGATTCCCCAGAATGCCTGAAAAATGTCCAAGTGCATAATCCAGAGAATATAGTTCAATGAAATGAATAAGCAAAATGTAGAAAATCATAATTGCGAAAAAAATGCCTTCTCTGAATCTCTATATGAAAAAAGGAATATGACATCATCAGCATGTCATAGAATTGTCAGTTCTTCTAAAAAGTTTTTCAATATGCTATTTTTCAGAACATTTTCATGTCCATCAAATTCCAATGGCAGAGTCTTGTTCATGTTGCATGAATGTTAAAAAAAAAAAAAAGGTGCTTCAAAATGGTGGAACAGTCAGTTATTTTTTGATAGGGGGATGAAGTGCTGATCTCCACATAGTTCACTTTTAGCTCTCTCTTAGGAGATTTTTCCCATCTTCTTGAAAGGTATTTCTCTAAAGAGTTTGAGGCTCCTTCTTTTCTCTTGCTTAAAGGAGCAGCTTAACAGTAGAGACACCAACATTGAAAACATTTTTCTCCTTGCCCCAATATTTGTTTGGACACAGTGTTCTTCAGTCAAATCAGTAGTATTTACTGAATGTTTATTTTGTGCTGATCTCTGTACTAAGTGCTTGGAATCAATTAATTGATCATATTTATTGAGTGTGCAGAGCAGTGTAAGTACTAAGTGCTAATATAATGGAGTTGGTAGACATGTTCTTTGCCCACAGTGAGTTTACAGTCTAGAGAAGAGTACAGTAAAGTCAGTAGACTAGATCCGTACTTTCAACATGGATGTTCTTTTTGTTACCTGGTCAGGCTAACATGCTTGAGAGCTGAAGTAGTCAAGACCCTGTCTTGGAACATGTTGCTTCCGTACCCTGAACTTACTTGCATTGTTTTCCTAAATCTGACAGTCAATGAAGTCTCCTTTTTAGGAGCAAGCAACCCAGTGCCTAGGACAAAAGCAGTATTTCAGGCAAAATAGAAGCTTCATTGACCTCATTTTAAAAGACCTCAGATGAGACTCAATTCAAGGACAACATTTAGCTCAGAATTTTTGACGGGGAAATACTCCTTTTGCGGATCTTGTAGAGCTTTGAGTGTGAGCTGCTTAGTTGGAAGGAGGGGTAGGACTCAAAGGTATCTCATCCCCTTGTCTCCTATGTGCAAATCCTGTGTCTCACTATCATTGTCAAGGATACTTCCTGAGCAATGGATAATGGGAAAGTCAGAGGGCAGGCAGGGTTTGGGGTGTGGGGGGGAAGATGAGAAATTCTGTTTTGGACTTGTTAAGTTTGAGGATGTGGTGGGACATCACCTTGCCCTTTCCTAAAAAATAAATAAATAAATAAATTGTGGTATTTGTTAAGCGCTTACTATGTGCAAAGCACTGTTCTAAGTGCTGGGTGATACAAGGGGATCAGGTTGTCCCACATGGGGCTCACAGTTTTAATCCCCATTTGACAGATGAGGCAACTGAGGCACAGAAAAGTTAAGTGACTTGCCCAAGGTCACACAGCTGACTAGTGGCGGAGCCGGGATTAGAACCCATGACCTCTGACTCCCAAGCCCACGCTCTTTCCACTGAGCCATGCTGCTTCTCTCCTCCCTTCTCTCTTTCTACCGCCCACCCCGCACGCTCTGCTCCTCTGCCGCCCACCTCCTCACCGTCCCTCGGTCTCGCCTATCCCGCCGTCGACCCCTGGGCCACGTCCTCCTGCGGTCCTGGAATGCCCTCCCTCCTCGCCTCTGACAATCTAATTTTCTTTCCCTCTTCAAATCCCTACTTAAAGCTCACCTCCTCCAAGAGGCCTTCCCAGACTGAGATCCCCCCTTTTTCCCTCTGCTCCCTCTACCCCCCTTCACCTCTCCGCAGCTAAACCCTCTTCTCCCCCCTTTCCCTCTCCTGTCCCACCCCCTCAGCACTGTACTTGTCCGCTATATATATCTTTATCACCCTATTTATTTTGTTTATTTTGTTAATGAGATGTACATCGCCTTGATTCTATTTATTTGCTATTGTTTTAATGAGATGTTCATCCCCTCGATTCTATTTATTGCTATTGTTCTCGTCTGTCCGTCTCCCCCGATTAGACCGTAAGCCCGTCAAAGGGCAGGGACTGTCTCTATCTGTTGCCGACTTGTACATTCCAAGCGCTTAGTACAGTGCTCTGCACATAGTAAGCGCTCAATAAATACTATTGAATGAATGAATGAATGGATGAATGAACATCCAAATAGAGTTGTCTTCAAGGCAGGATGGAATGTGATAATGAAAAAATAGTGAGAAGTCAGGGCGGAAGAGAAATTTCAGCATTATCTGTGTAGAGTTTGATAGTTGAAGCTGTAAGAGAGAATGGGTTCTCCAAAAGAGTGGGTATAGATGGAGAACAGAAGATCCAGAAGAGCCTTGAGGGGCTGTCACAGTTAGGGGATGGGAATCAGAGGAGAAGCCAGCGAAATACACTGAGAAGGAACAGCCAGAGAGGTAGGAGAACTAAGAGAAGACGGTGTCAACGAAGCCAAGGTTATATAGTGTTTCCAGGAGAAAGAGGTGGTTCACGGTTTTGAAAACAGCTGAGTGGCCAAGGAGGATTAGAATGGAGTAGACACCATTGGATATGACCAGAAAGAATGTTAATAGTGACAATTTCTGTGCAGTAGAAGTGGCAGAAGCCAGATTGCAAGGGTTAAAGGAGATAATCAGAGGAGAGGAAGGCAGCAGGTGTAAACAACTCACTCAAAGAGTTAGGAAAGGAATTGTAGGAGGAAGAAGGGATGATAACTGAAAGGAATCATGGAGACAAAAGAGACTCTTTTAGGCTAGAGAGGCATAGCAAGTTTGAAAGCAGTGGAGAAGGAACTATTGGAGGGTGAGCTGTTGAAGATGACTGTCAGGGTAGGAAGAAGGGAAGGAGCAAAGGTTTCAAGGTGGGAAAGGATGGGGTTGGCAGTGCAAGTGAAGGGAGTAAATTTTATGAGGAAGTTGGAGATCTCATCTTGTGATATTGTTGGGAAGGATCGGAGAGTTGAAGTTAGACCAGGAAGAGGATGAGACTGGAGAGGAACAAGGGAGATTTTCAGGAGATGATGCCTGATAGTTTCAATTTTATTGATGAAATAGGTGTCCAGGTCATTAGAGACAAGAGATGGGGAAGGCGAGGGTACAGAGGGTTTGAGGAGGGAGTTAAAAGTTGGAAATAGCTGGTAGAGGCAACGAGCATGAGAGTCAATAAGATTAGAAAAGTATTGTTGCTGGGGTGGAGGGATTAAAGGAAAGAGAAGTGGGCTATCTAGCAGCAGGAAAAGAAACATAGTATGGCATGGTGAATAGACCACGGGCCTGGGAGACAGAAGGTCATGGGTTCTAAATCCACCTCCTTCACTTGTCTGCTGTGTGACCTTAGGCAAGTCATTTCACTTCTCTGGGCCTTAGTTACCTCATCTATAAATTGGGAATTGAGACAGTGAGCCCCATGTGGGAAAGGGACTATGTCCAACCCGATTTTCTTTACCCCCCTAGTGCTTAATACAGTACCTGGCACATATTAAGCATTTAACAAATACCACAATTATTATTATTATTATTATTATTATACAAGTTGGGGATAAGGGTGCCAAAAGATTCACAGCAGAGCTGACCTATCACCTGGAGATTTTCGGGAAAGGGTCTGGGGGCCTAGCTGAGGAAGGCAGTGAACAGCAAAGTTGAAATACATTTGAGCTCCAGAAGAAGGATAAACCTCATATGATGCGAGCCTGTTGTGGATTGGAAAAAGTGCGTGAACACTCCTGGCTTGGCAGAAGGCCTAGAGGAGGGAATAGATCAATCAATCAGTGATATTTATTGAGGAATAGTTAATGCATTGGGATTCTCGTCGAATATCCTAGGGCAGGGAACATGTCTACCAACCCTATTACATTATATTCACCCAAGCAATTAGTACAGTGCCCTGCACACACTAAGGACTCAATAATTACCACTGATTAATCAATACACCTCACACAATTCTGGTTTTAGGAGTCAAAGGCTCTCTTTCCTTCTTTTGAGATTTTTATTTTCCATTTCTAAACCCCAGGTAACAATACCTGCCTGCAGTTAAAGTTTGTCAAACATTCTGAGTGAAAGTGTAAATGCGAGAATTTCAGTTGACAGAAAGTTATCATGACAAGGACTCTCCACTGAGACCCAACTCTTTTAATCTGTGGGAATATTGTTTGTCTTTTCATTTTAGTTCTGTGGATCCAGAACCCTATGTGAGAAATACATTCACTGCATGATGGGGGCATCACGAACGACAAATGCTACCAACTCATTGAATATAAATTATTTCTAAAGGAGAAGAGGACATGAAGAGGAATCCACCTTGTCTCTAAAAGGGAACTTAACTGTTCACTCTCTTTATCTGAAGGAAAATGACTCCATCATTAGATTTATTCATTAAATGCTTTGCTGTATAGGATCAATCGAGAATTGACTCCCAGTATATGGAATGGGGAGATCGTCATCTATGACCTAATTTGAAGTGCAACTTGCGACCTATTTAGTGAGCAAAGTCTTGAGGTTTTTTCTGCTGGCTCTTTATGCATTTCGTCATGCTGACATAGTGTCATCTTTTCTCATTTTTCATTTCAGTCGTTATCTTGCTTTAGTTGTTTGCCTGCCTATACTACCAAGTAGCTGGCCAGCACCTCGTACTTTTTTGACCTGTAGAATAAGAAAGCTCCCAGTGAAGCAAAGTGACTCTCTGTGAATAGATTTGTGTTACCGATCTGTGCAGTGATGTGTATTTTATTATTGCATCTCATGATTGCTCTCCCATACTGTATTTTAATAACTGTATCTGCATATTGGTGAACATGTATTTAAAATGTAATTATTAAAGTTTCTTGGTGTGCAGCATAGATGAGTAAAGATAATTTAACTTAAATTCTTGTTGCTACGTTCATATCTTTTCCCTTAATATCTCGAGGTTCACAAATCAGTTAAAAAATCACTCAGAAAATCAAAAAAGTGCCTATTTCCTTCCAAGAGAGACCCAAGGAGAGAAGTGCTGCACAGTTAAGTATAGCTATTTTGAAACTCCTTACCTGCCTTCTTTAGACTGACAACTTAACTCTGTTTTATTGTACTCTCCCACATTCTGAGTGTAGTGCTCTGCACAGAGTAAGCACTCGATAAATACCACTGATTGATGAACTGTCTTCATAGCACCTAAATTCCATTTCTTTAATCATTTTCCCTCCTTCTGTTTTCAAGTGTGGTGACTGAAATAACTCAAAACTTGGCTAAGACTCTGACGGAGGCAAACTACAGCAAAAAAGATTATTTCTCAATCCTTGTTGACCTACTTCTGTTTGCACATCTCAGGACGGGGAAGGCTTTTTCATCACATATGGCACTGCTTCGGTGTCGTTGACTGTATTGATGCTGGATTGTGTGTGTGAATGTGGATTGGCGATGGTCACCCGAGAAAAGATGGATTGTGAAGACACAGGTGGATCCTCACATGGGACACTGACCCCCTTAAGTCCCCTTTTAACATGCGAGATTCTCTTTAAGGCCAGTCCTGAATCCTGAGAATGGAGTTCCCCTGCCCTCCCCAGCAGGAGCTGAAAATCATCCGGGAGTTAAGGACGCAGTGTCAGGAGAAAGAGCTCTTCCTCTCAAGACCCTGAGGGCAGGCCGAGAGACTTTGGAGCTGAGGTAAAATGTGGGAAAGACGGTTCTGTGATCCCTAAGGATTTAATAAGGAGCAACCAGATTTGGATGCCTGGAGCTCATCATGACCCAGAAATGGGAGTAAAGCAGTGTGACCTAGTGGATTGAGGACAGGCCTAGGAGTAAGAAGGACCTGGGCACTAATTCCAGCTCCGCAGCTTGCCTGCTGTGTGACCTTGGGCAAGTCACTTAACTTTTCTGTGCCTCAGTTCCTTCATCTGCAAAATGGGGATTAAGACCATGTGCTACAGAGACTGTGTCCAACCTGATTAGGTTGGATCTACCTCAGCACTTAGTCCAGTGCCTGGCACATAGTGAGTGCTTAACAAATGCCATTTTAAAAAAACAACCTGAGATCACAAAGAGCAGAAGATTCAAGGTAGGAGTGCCAAGTGTGTGTATGACAGAGGGCGAGAGGGCATAAAACTTGGGAGTTTGAGGGGTTTCTGTTCCCTTCTCTGCTAGATGTTGCTCAGATGTTGCAAGGTAATTCTACACTTTCTTTACCATGAGGCTCACTGGTTGGCAAATGAATCTTACTGAAGTCCACCTGTGACAACTGCCTAGCAGATTTGAATATTGGGGTCACCACTTGTTGGGAAGACTTTCAAATGTAGTTGAAAGGTATCCAAGAAGACAGTCAGTCAGCCAATCGATTGTATTTATTGAGTGCTCTGTGAGGAGCATTATACTAAACACTTGAAATATACGGAACAATAAAGGCGGAAGTCATGATTCCTGCCAACAAGGAGCTTACGGTCTACAGGGTGGAAGATAGACTTGAAAATAAATATAATAAAGGACAGCTAAAATAATCCACCTCCATGATAGATGCAGCTGCCTAGTTGTTTGGGGATTATCCAACTCTCCTTGGCAAGTATGTCATAAAGTGGGCCATTTTATTATATTGTCCTTACCTCTTTTAATAAGTCTAACCTTTTCAATCAATTAATGGCATTTACGGAGCACTTACTATGTGCAGAACAGTGTACGAAGCACTTGGGAGAGTACAATGCGACAGAATTAGCAGATACGTTCCCTGACCATAGCGAGTTGATGGTCCAGTATAATCATTCTTGTATTTCCAGGGTAATAGAATGATGATTGATGCATGTTGGCTCGCAACCTAAGGATGGGGAGTACGGGTATCGAATCCCCGTTTTACAGTTGAGAAAACTAAGGCACAAAGGAGTTAAGTGACTTGCCTAAAGTCACGGGTAGTTAAGTGACAAAGCTGGAATTAGAACCCAGGACTTCTGATTCCCAGGCTCTGGCTCTTTCCACTAGGCCATGATGCTTCAATTCTTTAAATATAGTTTATCGGGCATTAGCAAATGAAAGCTTGAACTTGACTGAACACACTCCCTCTCTCTCCTGGCTGGTTTGAGTGATGTTCTTTTCCTTTCGGCCTCCTCACTACTTCCCCAGTCTTTTGTTCTCCAGCAGAGCTAAATGGTAATGGATGGAACAGAGCCCTTGTAAAAGTGATAACCACTTGTTTTTTAGAAGTCGACTGGAAGTTAGTCAACGCAGGAAAATTCTGAGCCTCCCTGTTTGCTCAGTCAGTGACAACTCCTCTGTCGAGGAACTCTGTGAAGCAGGAGGCTGCAGAAGAGGTGAGAGGAGAGGAGGAAAGAAAATGTGGGCAAAGGGCAGAAAGAGAGAGAGAAAGAACAAATTTTTATTTGGGAAGTTGGAAGGGTGGTGAACTAAGTGACAAAGCTTTGTGTTTCCTCCTCCTCCTCTTGCACTACCTTCTCCTGTACCCCCTCCCCATCCTCCTGGACTGGCTCCGGTTGGGGGTGAATCTTTTCATCCAGTATATGTAGGCACAGGGCTCCTCTGGCCCACAGTGTAGAGTGCAGCTTTCTGTGGGCATCGGAGCCTGCTATGGAGCTCTTCTCCCCCCTCCTAAAATATAGCTCACTTTTGCTGCGCCAGAGCACAGCGCTTAATATGGGGGCTGCACTTCCTTGCCTGGCATGCAACTAACTGCTACTGTCATTTCTGTGAGCTGTGCCCACTGAGGAATTGAGCATTTTCTTCCCTGCCCGGCTCGGCTCACCCACCTCGGCCCGGCTCTTCTTTGCCAAGGTATTTGGAGCGGAGGGCGAGAGCTGCTCCAGCTTGCCCTACCACCCACTGACAACCCCAGCTAAGCCACATCCTGCTGGCAGAGGCCAAGGAATTGGAGCCACCACTTAACTCCCCTCCTCAGCAGCTTTTCAGCTCAAAGGGGTAGAGCTTGTAAGCTACTTCCTGTCCAGCAAACAGTGAGGAAGAATTAGTGGCCTTGCCCTCCCTGTGCTGAGTCCACCCATAAAGTAGGCTCTTATGCTGGAGAGCCACATCTGCTTTCATGAAACAACACACGTGACTTGAGAGCCATAGGTGCCCGCCTGCCTTGCTCCAAGGAGACCCAGGCCCAAGGCCCTGTGGGAATTGTGCTGGAGCTCACAGTGTCAATGGTAGAGTGAAGAGTAGCACATCCAAAGGATACATTCAGGACACTTTTCAACTAAAAGTTTCAGTGTGTCCTCCTTGATTTCACATTGGCCTCAAAGTCTCAAGTCATTGGAGTTCTCAGCTCCTGATCGAGGACTACAGAACGATTTGCATTTCTAAGAATGTTTTCCTACATATATTCCCTCCTCATAATAATATTAATTCCCTCCAGACAAAATTTTTCTAATGGTATTTGTTAAGCGCTTATTATGTGTCTAACATTATTCTCAGCACTGGGGTAGATCCAAGTGAATTAGGTTGGACACGGTCCATGCCCCCTTGGGGCTCACAATCTAAGTAGGAGAGAGAACAGGAGAACTGAGGCACAGAGAAGTTAAGTGCTTTTCCCAGGGTTACACAGCAAGCATTTGGCAAAGTCAGGATTAGATGACTCCCAGGCCCGTTCTCTTTCCACTAGGTCATGCTGCCGTTTAGGCCATTTACATTCTCTGACTAGGCATAGTTCAAAAAAAGACCTGTTAGATATTAATATCCTGGTAAGAACTGGCAGGTTAACATTTCCCTTCTGGGACTGGAACTTCACTTGAGATAATTTAGAATTTATTGGGAGTGTGGAGACGAGAGGGATCTCTATTGTAGAATATAAATGAAGAAAGGCAGCTTTAAAAACTTGTCAGAAAGGCAGCAAAATGATTATACCATTCTTGTGTCAACCCTCCTCTCACTCGATAATATTCCTTGAGCGCATACTGTGTGCCGAGGACTGTATTAAGTGATTGAATACAATAAAGTAGGTGCAAACACTGCCCTCAAGGAGTTTATGATCTAGCAAGAATAGCAAATCCTTTTTAATAAAATTTTTTCCAGCTTATGCATCTCATTGTTATAACATTTTTATACCTCCCAGTGTCCTGCTCATCTAATTAGAAAGTGAACAGGCAGTACTAAATGTCAGAAAAATATTAAAAGAAGCTTGCTGTTCAGGAGCCAGGATCTTGATCGAGCAGAACAAGAGACTGGCACAAGTATGTGTCTAAAGCATTTCTCGGAAAGCACCAGCAACTAGGAAAAGAATTGAGGAATTCCCCACCAAAATCCCTTGTTCTGCTTGTTTGTTACGTTGTTGACTCCTCCTGAATATGAAGACTTGGAACTGTATCCATAATCTCTTCACTATGGCTACTTTTCCTAACTATTAAACGTAGGTTACGATAACATCTTTTTGAATTTCTTAAATGAGTGAAAGCTTTAAGGAGGGAGGAAAGACTCCAGAAGAGTTAACGCTGAGCCTCGTCCTCATGGGGGTGGAGGCCGACAGAACTCTATAAGGGGCCTACTGGAAAACTGGCCTCAGATTCCTGGATTGCTGTCAGTAGCAGGAAATGAGAAAACCCAGGAGAAAAGTCTGCCAATAAGCAAGTACGGGGGTACAGAAAGGGAGGAAAAGGAAAGGAAGAAATGAATGAAAGAAAACAAAAATAGAAGAAAGTGAAATCTAGAGGTCTGTCCAAATGACTTGAGTAGGAGTCGCAAGAGCTTGAATTCCTTATCTTTTGAAAGGCTCTGTTTGTTGAGAGTGTGAATCCCTGGAGGAGAGGTGCCTTGAACTACTC
The DNA here is from genome assembly GCF_004115215.2 of Ornithorhynchus anatinus. Lineage (NCBI taxonomy): Eukaryota > Metazoa > Chordata > Mammalia > Monotremata > Ornithorhynchidae > Ornithorhynchus > Ornithorhynchus anatinus. Next base: position 39,449,179 of record NC_041734.1, on the reverse strand, counting down.
CCAGGCTGGGGGACACAGGCCTCAAGAGAAGAGTATAAGACCTCTGAGCTGTAACTGCTCCAGATGGAAATCTGAAACTAGAAATTGGCCAGCTGTAAAAAATGGTCCTAGTGATAGCCAAAGGAGATTAGTGAAAGTCATAAAACAAACTCTTCTTCCTCCTCAGAAGCTCCTCAAAAATTCACTGGGGATTGGAGTCGCCCATTGGGAATGATGGATTGATCAACTACCTTTCGTTAAAATTGGGTCTGGGATCACCTCCCGCCCCCATCCCCAACCACCCCAACTCTTCATCTGTAAAATGGAAATTAAAATCGTGAGCCCCATGTGGTATGGGGACTATGTCCAACCTGATTTGCTTAATCTGCCCCAGTGCTTAGTACAGCGTTCAGAACATAGTAAGCACTTAACAAATTCCACAATTATTATTGTTAATGAGAGCAGTACCTGAATCAGAACTGTTCCTATCATGAAAGCAGCTGTCCTTTTGACCACAAGCTTCCCCTTGCCATTTCCAGAATTATCTTTCTTCTCACCTTCAAACTTTTCTAAACTCCTTTTCTTTCCACTCCACACTCATCTCTCATTCATCCTTAGTGTTCCCAATGACACCCCTGCTCACAGCCCTCAGCTACCCAGAATACAACTAATCGGAAAATAATGGGGAGTTTCGGGGGCTACAAACTAGATATAGAACTGAAAATAAACCCTAACTTATTATCCAACTTCTAACTGCACTGTTAATGTTCAATTCATTCATAGAAACAGGGTTCCCTCTAAGCCTAAGGCCCCTGGGCTGTGGCCCCATTGGCCACTCAGTGAATTCTGCCATGATCATGACCTATTACATGGTTTATCCACGTGATTCAGATTTAGGATCTGGTTGAGTGATTTTCCAGATTTAACCCTCTTTTCCCTGGCTCCTTCTCCGTTCTGCGTCTATGCACTTGGATCTGTGACCTTTGGACATCTGATTTTTGCCCCACCCTCAACCCAATAGCTCTTATGTTCAGATCTATTAATGTATGTCGTCCCCTCTCGGCTGTATGCTCACTGAGGGCAGGGAATGGCTCTACCAACTCTGTTGCATTGTACTCTCCCAAATGCTTAGTATAGTGCTCTACATATAGTAAACTCTCAATAAATATTGTTATGGCTCGGCCAGGCCAGCAGCGTGGGCATTTTGAATAATGATAATAATTGTGGTATTTGTTAAGTACTTAGTGTGTGCCAAAGTAGATAAGTGCTGGGCTAGATACAAGATAATTGGGTCTGACACCGTTCCTTTCCCACATCAGGATCACTGTCTTATTCAACATTTTATAGATGAGGTAACTGAAGCACAGAGAAGTGAAGTGACATGTCCAAGGTCATGCAACAGACAAGTGGTAGAGCGGGGATTAGAATCCAAGACCTCTGACTCTCAACCCCCTGCTCTTTCCACTAGGCCATGATGCTTTTCTTTCTACATACCTTCAAGTAAACCTCTGTAATCCTGAGATCCCACCCACTCTTAGCTCCAACTAATAGATCTGTAGCTCTTATTCAAGCTAGAAGTGATGGAGCAGATAGCTGGATCAAACAATGGTCCCTCAGAAGGACCTGGGTTCTAATCCCAGCTCTGCCACTTGTCTGCTGTGTGACCTTGAACAAGTCATTAACTTCTCTGTGCCTCAGTTACTGCATCTATAAAATGGAGTTTAAGACCGTGAGCCCCATGTAGGACATAGACTGGGTCGAACCTGATTAGCTTGTATCCCCAGCGCTTTAGAACAGTGCTTGACACCTAGTAAGTGCTTAACAAATGCCATTATTATTATTATCATTATTCCTATTATTATTACAGTCCATCTGAATGAGCAGCTAAATAGAGGAGGTATGATCCAAGAGACTGTAGCCCTCCCAACCCCCTGCTGCGTGAGTGACTAAACTATCCCGAACAGAAGTTATGCTTTCCCCTATACAGAGATCTTTAGGATTGAGATTCCACCAAATCCCACTCTCTGACAGTCAGAAAGGCATTCCTTTTGTCTAATAAAACTTCTGTGAAAGTCAGACTCTTCACCATCCCAGCCAGTGCAGTCTTCAAACATACCCATATCGATAAACGGCCCCATAGCAGGAATCCTGAATTTCTATCTATCAGCAAGCAACAGAATTATTCCCAGACCCATCGCAAACATCTGGTTGGATGTTAATTCAAGATGGGTGACTCAGAAGTGATTTTCTCATCTGCCTAAACTTCCTTTCCAAGTCACTCAGATATATGTGACAATCCGGTTGTTTGTGCTGTCACCGAAGGCTGCAGAAGGAGAAATTGGCATGTGAAGAAGGAAAGAATTTCTCTTTACACACAACTGTTCTTCAATCTTTGGAATCAGCAGTGATGTGGGAGGAAATAGAGAGAGTCACAGGACTGGGAAGAGGGTTCTGGGGAAACGATTTCCATTTTCCATGAATCCAGCAGTCTCATTAACCTCTTCTAAGTCCTGGAGATTGATTTTTTTCTTTGGAAAAATCTGTGGCAACTGTGAACAAGTCAATGTCACCGAAATCCCCTTTCCATCTCTTAGGTTGTCAGATCCTTTTCAAGTTAGGTTTATCTTTTCCGGGAGGCTTGGGCAGAAGAGAGAGGTCTCTGTGGCCTCTGTTTCTAACCATTAAAAATCTTGCCTAACAACTTAGATCTACACTTAAAGGAATAGCTAGTTGTTGATATTTTGCCATCGTTCGACAGCCTATCAAACAGGTACTTGCTAATAGGAAAGTTATTGTTATATTGTTATAGCTTTGAGACAACTTCCTTCTGGAAGTCAGACGAGGCCTTTTGAGTTGAGCAAGGCACTTCAGCATCTGAAGGATCTCTCCTTCTCTGCCTGGTTCCTAGTCACCAGGTGTTATGGGGAATGGGTTTTCAGTAGCTTAGCGATATATTTGTGGAAGGCAATTTGCCTTCTATTTTATTTAATGGTATCTGTTAAGCACTTACAATGTGGCAGGCACTGTATCAAGTGCCGGGGTGGATACAAGACAATCATTTTGGACACAATCCAAGTCCCACATGAGGCTCACAACTCTAATCCCCCATATTACAGATGGGTAATTGAGGCACAGAGAAGTTCAATGGCTTTCCCGAGGTCACGGAACAGGCATGTGGCCGAGCCGGGATTCTGTCTCCTCTGAGAGTCACCTCTGGGACTTGGTTAGCTGGATGACCCACAGATGCCACTTATGGGTCAGGGACTGTATCTGGCGTGTTTACTTTGTGTGTAAAAGGCAGGTAAATCTGTCTTTTTCAGATGTCAACGACACAGGGCTCAGGGCTCGCAATAGCCACTTTCTAGAGAAGGCAGCTAGGTTGGGTTCTGGCTCAAAACCTTAAATAAACAAGCGAACTGAGTCACGGCTGCCAGGACCGATCCATTTGCAGACACCAGACATTTACATTAGATGCAGATGGCAGAACCAAACGGCCAGCCCAGCGTCTCGTGATTTTCAGAGCAGCGGTCTCCAGCCTCTCGGGAAACGGAGGCAGGCACAGTTCATCCGTTTCGCTAGAAGACTGCATGGATTGCGGGCAGGGAACGCCTTGTTTCTGCTGTCCTAACTTCTCTTTCAAAGGGTCGTTCTGCACGATGGAAGACTAATGTCTTAACTTGGGTCTGAATCCCGGGTGGTTTAGGCACACCTCCATTGTTCTCAGCCTCGAGTCAACTCCTACCCGACTGAGGAGTCTCTTCAGGATACACAATATTAACATGCAATTTGTCGTGTTTTGGAAAATGCAGGCAGCATGATCATTCTTTAGAATTTAACGTTTACTAAACCGGGGGTCCGCTACAGCTGGTTCTGGAGTTCTATCCCGCTACTTCTTAAAATCAATTACAGATCTTGAGGTCGGGAGCAGGGCCGTTACGGCTTTTGAAACTGCCTTCCTGGATCTCCAGCTAAGGGGAAGTGGAGCCACCCAAACCCCCACCATTTACAAAAGCCATCACGCCCAACACCGCCTTCACCACTACATGAAATCTCCGGCAGAAGGCAGGGTCATCACTGCTGGGGTTAAGGGAGGGAGGGAGAGAGGGAAGGGGAGTTTGTTTATTGTGGTTCTGTATTCTCCCAAGCGCTTAGTACAGTGCTCTGCTCACAGTTAGTGCTCAATAAATATGATTAAATGGATGCATGAATGAATGATGAAGGGCAGAGAGAGAGTCAGCTAGAGGCAGTGCATTCCACGTCTCCCAAATCGAGGCTTTGGGGATTCCAGGGTCTAGCTGGTGGTCCCAAGAGGGGCAGGACCCCTGCTCCTCAGACCATCCTCCCTGTGCCCTTCAGACCCAGGTGTCCTCATCCCATTCTTCCCAGGAGGGAACCACCACCCCCTTCCTTTGGGGGAAATCCACATCCACCATGGAGGCACCTGCCAGGAGGGAAGGAGGAGGCTGGAGACAGGAGCAGGAGAAGGGATAGGAGCAGGGACAGACACCCGAGCAGGTCACAGACCCCACCAGGAAGGCCCAGGAATCCCCACCCCCGACCCCAGCTCCTGCCTCAGATCAACACAGCCAAGCCTGCCCCTGGCCATGGAGGGCAAGGCCAGAGGGGGGAGGGGAGAAAAATGTCCTGCTTCATGCAGAACAGAGCGGGACCTTCCTGTCTCCACAGACTTTCCTACAGCTCTTGGGTTGGGGCAGGGGCTCCTGTGCACCGTTGGTGGATGCAGGCAGCCAAGGAGGATCCAAACTGCTGCTTCCATGCCAACCGCATGGGTCTTGATTTTCTGCATCCCTGGGGTGAGGCGGGGAATGGAGATGAGGGCTGGAGAGGAGTGGAGGAATAGCCTAATCTCTGCCACTGTCCACCCATCATGCTGTTACCTCCTTTCTTCTCCCTTCCCTTACCCTTCCCTACCTTCTCCTCTCTTCTCCTTTCTGCACCTTTCCTCTTCTTTTCCCTCCCTTCTCTTCTCTTCTCCTCCCTTTTCCTACTGGCAGGGATGTCATCAAGAGTGTCACATGTCTCATGGGGCCTCCTGAAAGCTAAATAATCTTAGGCACACTTTGGAAACAGGGGAGTTAATCCGGCCCAGCTGTCTCCAAGCAGCCCTTTGCAAGGCAGTGAGTTGGGGGTGAGGTCAGGTGGGGGAACAGAACATTTTAAACCAGTTAATCACAGTGAAGCAAGATACATGAATGTGAGCTTAAATAATAATAATAATGGTGGTATATGTTAAGCGCTTACTATGAGCAAAGCACTGTTCTAAGCTCTGGGGGGGATACAAGGTGATGGGATCATCCCACATGGGGCTCACAGTTTTAATCCCCATTTTATAGATGAGGTAACTGAGGCACAGAGAAGTTAAGTGACTTGCTCAAAGTCACACAGCTGACAAGTGGCGGAGTGGGGATTAGAACCCACGACCTCTGACTCCCAAGCCTGTGCTATTTCCACTGAACCATGCTGCCTGATTAGCTGTTTGTACACCAACTGCTCAAAAATTTAATTTGCCTCTTTAGTATAAGAAAATTTCCAACTTTTGAACTGAAGCTTGTAGATTTTAGAAGCGTAGGTTCTTTATCTTTAAAGGTCACACAATCTTTAGGCAAATCACACAGAAAACAGGGAGTAGAAGCAGCGTGGCTTAGTGGAAAGAGCCCGGGCTTGGGAGTCAGAGGTCATGGGTTCAAATCCCTGCTCCGCCACTTGTCTGCTGTGTGACCTTGGACAAGTCACTTAACTTCTCTGTTCCTCAGTTACCTCATCTGTAAAAATGGGGATTAAAAAATGTGAGCCCCACGTGGGACAATCCGATTACCCCGTGTCTACCCCAGCGCTTAGAACAGTGTTCTGCACATAGTAAGCGCTTTACAAATACCATAATTATTAATGGAAGGGATGGAATGAAGACAGGGGGAACAAAACAGTTCTCAGTGATTTTCTCTTTCACTTGCGTTGCTTTGTGATTCCTTTGACAAGACTGTGATGTCAAACGATCTCCTTGTATAGTTTGATAGAAGTCCGTTCTTTCCTGTCTGCACAGAGTGCATGACCCTCCCAGACACTGATGGGGATTGGTAAACCAAGAAGGGAAGCTTGGATACTAGTTTCATTTAATTAACTAACCAATAGAAGTTTCTGCTGGATCCAAGCAAGGTTCTGGTGAGTGAACAGCCCTTAGGAAAGGAACAAGAGAAGCTGTGCCCTGCCCTGCTTGGGCACCTATTAAATCTGGGGACTGACAAGGGTGGTCAACACAGATTGATTAAGCGATGCAAGTAACCCTTAAACAGAAACCACACCCGACATCTCTTTGTAACTCGCTTCTTTATAATAAGCTGTTAACACAACTGTTTGCCATTGGGCCTGAAATTCCAGTGTGCAACTTTGTCCACTTTTAAGGCAATCTTGTTCCAAGAACTTCCAAAAGTCCCCCAAATTAGTCCCTTCTTTTCTGTAATAAAGGGACTTTTCAGCATCTTGGAAGAACATATAAGCTTTGCATCCAAAGTCTGATTCTCTCAGTCTCAGAAATCAGGATGGACTCTGTAATTGTATCTTTCACCCTCTATGTTTCTATTCTAATAGTGTTTTCATGTCACTGATGTTGGGGATAATTGTAATAGCTATTATAATATTAACTGTGGTATTTGTTAAGCACTTACTATGTGCCAGGCACTATACTAAGCACTGGGATAAATACAAGCTAATCAGGTTGGACACAGTCCCTGTCCCACATGGGGTTCACAGTCTTAATCCCCACTTTACAGATGAGATAACTGTCACACAGAAGACAAGGGGCAAGCTAAGATTGGAACTCAGAACCTTTTGACTCCCAGGCCCATGCTTTATCCACTGGGCAACACTGCTTCCCGTCTTCATGCAATTTTATTTCTGGAGTGTCTCTTAGGCTTGGCAAGGAAATAGGGGCCATGAGGGGCCATAAATCCCTCCAAAGGGCTGGCAGGGTCACTGCATCTCATCTCTATAGGGAATAAAGACTCAACTTCAGCCCTATACTGGATTAAAAAAACATATCTTCCCACGTAATTGTCCTCAGTGTCGCCTAGTGGTTAGAGTATGGGGTTAGGAGTCAGACCAGTGCTTAGTACGCTGTCTGGCACATAGTAAACACTTAGCAAGTACCTTAAAAAAATGGCACCTTCTAGTGACTATATGCCTGAAGTGGGTGGATGTAGCAGACAATTCTCAGCTGAAGGATAATAAATAAATTCAATACAATGCAGGTGACCTTCCTCCAGGACAGTAAGCAATTCTTATGAAATCTGCAGTATCTAGTGGCCCAATTCAGGGAGCTCTTCAGAATATAGTATTAGCCTCCAGATGGCTTGGCTGACCTAGTATGTTACCAAAGTCGTCTAGAGAATGTGTGTCTGGGAACATATTCATAAGCTCTTTTGACCAAGTTTCCATTTTAAAGTAATGGCCAAGATCTGACTCATCCCTTCCCGGGTAATCACATCAGGATTCTGCAAAATCATCTCAGCTTGTCTTTGTAGCTCTGCCCCAGGATTCTCTAAAGCAAAAAATGGAGTTTTCTTGATTGGCTACTATCTCTTGAAGGCCATCCTAGCCCAGAGCTTCAACAGTTGATTCTTTTAGGGATTTTCCATTCATCATGATGATTGTAGTAGTGATAAGAAATGCCCTGTTAATTGTGATAAGAAATGCCCCTGTTAATTGTGAAAATGCCCTGTCTGAATTCACATCTCTTCCTGGAGATCTTCCCTGATTGATCACTAATCTCCCCACCTTATATACCCCCAACTTGCATTCCCTGCCATCTAAGCACATAAGCACATACTGTATATATCTTTACCTCCCTATTTATTTTGTTTATTTTGTTTAATGAGATCACATTACATCACCCTGATTCTATTTAGTTGCCATTGTTTTTACATGTTCTTCCCCTTGACTCTATTTATTGCCATTGTTCTTGTCTGCTTGTCTCCCCCGATTAGACCGTAAGCCCGTCAAATGGCAGGGACTGTCTCTATCTGTTGCTGACTTGTTCATTCCAAGTGCTTAGTACAGTGCTCTGCACATAGTAAGCGCTCAATAAAAACTATTAAATAAATACTATTGAATGAATAAAGACACAATCCCAGTAGAATTTAGGTAAATAATAATAATAATAGATAAATAGAAGGTTATCAGATAAGACACAGTTCCTATCACACATCGAGTTCATTACCTGTTTTCTCCCAATTTTACAAGTGACAAATTGAAGTCCAGAGTGGTTAAGTGACTTGCTCAATGTCACATAGCAGACCAGTGGCAGAGCTGGGACTAACACCTGGTTTTCCTGCCTCCCTGAACTGTTTCCAGTAGGCTATGCTGCCCTCTCATTTAATTATAGAAACAATAGGAGTTTCTAGTCACCCAATAACAGAATCCAACTCTCCTAAATTGAATCCCCAATAATTTAAACCTATCGAAAGAGTATGGCTCCCCTTTCAAGGTTTCTGACATGTTCTACAAAACTGAGATGAAAAAAACGGTTGGATTATTTAAGATGATGGCCAAGACTCCCCTATACACTGTAAACTCGTTATGGGCAGGGAACACGACTGCTAATTCTGTTGTATGGTGCTCTCTCAAGAGCTTAGTACAGTGATCTTTCAATAGTATTTATTGAGCGCTTACTATGTGCAGAGCACTGTACTAAGTGCTTGGAATGAACAAGTCGGCAACAGATAGAGACAGTCCCTGCCGTTTGACGGGCTTACGGTCTAATCGGATCTGCACATAGTATGTGCTCAAGAAATAGACTGAGGACCCAGCCACCCTACTAAGTATATGATTTGAATGCATTTGGAGAATTGCAATAACTCCTTTAGGCAACTGGGCGGGTATTTGGTCCACTAAGAGCAATTGTTTAGACCTCCTAGTGTTCTGAAAGATAAACTCAGCTCAGGAGAAGTCTGACACTTTGTCACTCTAGGATCTGACTAGAGAAGCAGCGTGGCTTAGTGGAAAGAGCCTGGGCTTTGGAGTCAGAGGTTGTGGGTTCTAATCCAGTTTCTGACACTTGTCAGCCATGAGACTTTGGGCAAGTCACTTCACTTCTCTGTGCCTCAGTTACCTCATCTGTAAAATGGGGATGAAGACTGTGAGCCCCACATGGGCCAACCTGATTGCCTTGTATCTACCCCAGTGCTTAGAACAGTGCTTGGCACATAGTATGTGCTTAAAAAATTCATCATTATTATGGAGCCAGGAAGAGTAGCTGAATACCATTTGGATCTCATTTTCCTCATTTTTTTTCTCTATGGTATTTTGTTAAGAACTTTCTATGTACCAGGCACTTTAATAAGTGCTGTGGTTGTTGCACAGTAATCAAGTTGGAAATAGTCCATGTCCCACATGGGGTTTGCAGTCTTAATCCCCATTTTAAAGATGAGGTAACTGAGGCACAGAGAAGTTAAACGAGTTTCCCAAAGTCACAGAGCAGACAAGTGGCAGAGCTGGGGTTAGAGCCCAGTACTTTCTGACTCCCAGATTCATGCTCTATCCACTAGGCCATGCTGCTTCCCTTCTGGTGGGGAAAAGGGTCTGGTTTTGCCTCCAACCCAGCAGGCCCTGGGCATTAAGCCCTAGTGACTTAGATTTGGGTCATCCTGGATCTGAGGTGCTTCTTCAGGAGGTGCTCTTGGAGCAGAAAAACTTCAGGAAGAATTTTATTTCAAGAGACAGAATGGAAAACCATGCCAGGCCCACAAATAGCCATTGCATCAGCTGGGCAAAAGATGAACTAAATGTGTGCTTGGAGCTGCAGGAACTTTGGCTGAACAACTATCTTTTCCTCCTCATCTTCAATCATGTCACCTTGAATGTGAAAACCAGATACTTAGCATAATCGATAAGCCAACTAGATGGCAACCGCTTGCCAATAAAAATGCCCAATTTGTTTCTTGCTTTACACCTGACTGCCCCCAGTATTGGCTTACTCAAAGAAACTTTCTCCACTGTTTCAAAATGTGAGGTAACGTTTGACTCAGAAAGATATTGGTGATAAGCAAAGAAAATATTTATCATCATTTTCAGTTTTCCATTTAGAAGGAATGATTAAAAATTTGACCCACAAATTAAGGTAGGCAGTCCTTTGAAGGATTGACACCCTTTTCCATTTTATTTCTCCACATCCACATTCCCCTAGACCACTCTCCAGTCATAGGAATTCTCCCATACCACATTCCTGCACTTCCTTATATAGGTTAATCCTGTGACATTTGGCTTCAGTTTGGATGAGTCTGTCTATTAGTCAAAATGAGTGATTCACCCTCTTACTAAATTACAGGCTTGATTTCCTGGCTTGGAGCTCATGGAGCCGAGAACTGCAGCCCGAGTCGGTGTTGATTTAACACTGCCTGACTGCAGACTAAGAAACTAGGCCAGTTTTGGGAGGAAAATCTGGAGGAGGAAATTCAGAAGGAGGCTGTGTGCTATGCAGGCTTTCATTTTGGAGTCTCAGAAATCCTGAACAGCCTTCATGCGCTGTCATTTGGTTAGGAAGTTCGCTCCTCCTAGGAACATTTGGAGCAACTCTGTGCCATTGTTTGCAGTTTATCAAATCACAGGACAAGTGCAGAGTGGAGGATCAATATCTGAAGCCTTGTCGGTTTAGTTCTCCAGTGTCCATCTGGGCCTGTGTGCTCCCGTTACCTCCGAGATCTAGCACTGGGACAGGGTGAGAGACCTGTAGGAGGAGATGTGGAGCCATAGATTTGGGACTGTGTCATGTGAAGAATCCCAGACTCTTCCTTCCAGTGAATTGGGGGCACTGACAAATTTTCTCCCACTCTCTTCTGGGGCCAGGAAGGGCGGCTTAGAGCTGTCTCTGTGGTTTGGTTTAGAAACCCTGTGATATGTTTTTTCTGTTGTTGTTTCATGGTTTTGGGCCCTTAACCAAGAAAAATCTGATGACTTGGGATCATCAGACTTGACTCCTGGATTTTGAAATTCTCAGAGAACAGTCTCAAAGAGGGCCACCCCAAAAGGCCCAGATGTTCAGCCTTTACAAAGTCATATAAAAATCAAATAGAAAAATGGATTCGCAAAGGTTGTGATGAAGGAAGGCACTGTAGCACAGGAAAGGATCCAAAATGGCAGCATCAACCTTGAATCTGGCAACGATGCAGCTTGTCTGTGCTAGATTTTCTGCGTCTTCCCTAACTGACAGAATTCCGTAAGGATGAAGCAACCACTGATCTCAGCCCTGTAAATGGAGGAGGTGCAGTTGTCATAAGTTTGGTTTATGGCAATAAGATGTATCACGGCATAGAACCCCCCTGCCCTCTTGGTATCCATCTGCAGCAACTTTAAAAGAAGAGCAGGGTGGTGTGGGTGAGCCAGAAAAGATCCCTAGACTATGATTGTGCTGGGTGAGGGAGAGAACTCCACGGAGAGGGAAAAAATCTCTCTCCTTGGAATTAAAGCCAGGTGGAGGGAGCTGGGGAGTCTACACCTCAAACAGTCTCAGGACAGGAAATGCAGATATATTCATTGGAATGAAATGATCAGGAAGGGAAATCTCCAGGCTCCAAGTGGATTAATGGGCCCTTAGCTTGAAAAGGAAAAACAAGTTTGGGAATAATCAATCATTCAATCAGTCAATGGTAATTTTTAAATGGCCCTTGTTAAGCACTTGCTATGTGCCAAGAACTAAATGCAGGGGTAGATACAAGCTCATCAGGTTGGACACAGTCCCTGTTCCACATGGGGCTCACAATATTGAGTGCTTACTGTGGGCAGAGCACTGTACTAAGAGCTTGGGAAAATACAGTGCAACAGAATTGGTAAAGAAGATACCTGCCCACAAGGAGCTTACAGTCTACAGGGAAGCTTGGGAAAACACAAAAGAAATCAGTGACATGATTCCTCTCCATGGTCACATGTTGATGGTCAGAAGAATCAATCTCTCATTGGTTTTTATTGAGCATTTGCTTATTGCAGAGCACTGTATTAAATGCCTGGGAGTACAGTACAATAAAGTCGGTAGGCATAATTCCTGCCCTCAAGACGCAGAACCCTGGAGCTCAATGGAGTGACAAATCCACATTCGTGATGTTCATTTCTAAAATGTAGAGTGAACCAGGAGTTCAACCTAGTTTCTACATAGGAAATAAACTTTTTGTTAAGGACCTAATATTTTGTTTTTTTAAAAAAATTCTTAATTGTCTAGATTAAAGACTATCAAATGTTTCTACTGTTCAGACATGTTAGACTCAATTCATTGGCATGGTCTTTGTAATGTCTTTAAGACTTGTTCATCCAGATGATGATTGATCCAATATCCTTCTGTTTAGGCCACACCAGGGTTGTTGGTGATTTTGGGGTTCCATTTTCTTAGGCAGAGATGTGATCTTGCCCATGCATGCTCACTGTTCATTTGGAGCATGGGGATACACTGTGGAAGAAGGTGGGGTATTAACAACAGAGCTTTGATGGGGGCTGGGGAGAAAAAGGTATAACAGAGGTTGGAGGGAAGAAACGAAAGGGAGAAGAAAAGGGAAGGGATGGAGAGAGAAAGTGGGGAAGGAAGAAGAAGAAGGAAAAAATACAAAATAAATACAGAAGTGCAGCCACCCTCTCTACTCTTTTTTTTATGGTATTTGTTGAGCGCTATGTGCCAGGCCCTATAGTAAGCACCAGGGTAGATACAAACTCATCAGGTTGGACACAGTCCTTGTCCCACATGGGGCTCACAGTCTTAATTCCCAGTTTATGGATGAGGTAGCTGAGGCACAGAGAAATGAAGTGACTTGCTCAAGGTCACACAGCAGACAAGTGGCAGAGGCAGGATTATAACCCAATTCCTTCTGATTCCCAGGTCCATGCTCTATCCACTAAGCCACCCTACTTCTCATTTGATCGTGCCGCTTCTTCTCTGGTCCTTACTGGACACTGAGGCTGGAGGCAACCTTTTCCCTCCCTTTTCCCTCATCTCAGATCTATCCTCCACTTGTTTCACATCCACCAGTAACCATTCCACAGGACCACACAAATTGGATCACTGCAGCAGCCACGATTGTCCAGAGTCTGTCCACGGCTCAGGCCCAGGCTCGTTATAAGGAGTCATCATGTATTTAGCCCCCGTGCCACCGATGAGAACTCCGGCTTCAGTTCAGGTGACTGAGTGGGATAGTTATACTAATCTTCATTATACCAACCTTCCTGTCCCAGAATCTGAAGAGTTAAAGCTAATGGAGTCCTCCCCCCTACAATTAAATGTTAAGCCAAAGGCCACTGGAATGAAAATTCTCTCGCCATCTGGCCCACATATATTCTGACTTTTAAGTCAGACAAGTGTCCCAAAGACAACAGGGCATTTCATCTTTCAGATGTCTCACGAGAGTTTCAGCTTTCCTCTGGGAATTGTCAATAGACCTGACTCCATGATTATGAAGGAATTTTATTGGAGGTTTGGCTATGTGGGCTCGATCTCTTCTGGAGCTGTTCCCGATCATTCATTCATTCAGTAATATTTGTTGAGTGCTTACTATGTGCAGAGCACTGTACTAAGCGCTTGGAATGGACAAATGGGTAACAGAGAGAGACGGTCCCTGCCCTTTGACGGGCTTACGGTCTGATCGGGGGAGACGGACAGACGAGAACAATGGCAATAAATAGAATCAAGAGGAATATGTGGGTCCATAAGCACATCTAAGCTGATGGAGGGAGGGACTCATCATCCTGAAGCTCCTTGTGGGCCGGAAACATGTCTACCAACTCTGTTACATTGTACTCTCCCAAGCAGTTTTTAGTACAGCACTCTGCACACAGTCAGTGCTCAATAAATACCACTGATTGATTGAGTGATTCAGGAAAATATTTGATGGAATGGGCTTCTAGTAAACAATGCGTTGCAGAAATCTCTGAATTTTCATTGATCAAAACACCTACATGGGGAAATTTAACACCCTCTTCCAATTCCAATCCAAAGTGAATCTGATACTCTTGTTCATTCTACTAAAAGTGATAATCAATCAGTGGTATTTTATTGAACCCTTACTAAGTCCAGAGCACGGTAAGTGCTCAACAAATATCACCGATTGGGAAAAATGCATCAGACTCATGTCTGGAGTGGGGTATTGGCAAAGATGTCATCGATTCTTTTAGAACTAGCAGGCACATTTTAGTTTCACTAGGTCCTGGATTCACTCTCCGAGTTGGGCATAAAAAAGTTGGGTTTCATTGGCAACTGCAAAAATAGCACAGAAACACCTTTGACTTAACTTGTAAAAATCTGCTTTATACATGATGTTCATTGTTAGAAAGCTTTTTGCTTGCTTTATTATGTGTTTAGAGAGTTTCGTGTTCCTCTCAGGGATGCTTACAGCATCTAATATGGACAAATTAGTAAATAGGGACCCTATATCCAGACTTAAGTATTTTATGTTCCTAGACAACTGTCTGTTGTTTTAGAATTTCTAAATATTCTTTTTTTTACAATAGAACCTGAGTTCACAGCTTGGGCACAATTACAGTTAAAATACCTACAAACTGGTGCCAAACTTGGTGTCCCATTATTGCCAAATTTCATCTAATAATCTTCCAAAAAATACACTGGCCTTGGCTCATATTTCTACTACTTTGTCTAACTATGCATTGGTAGCTAGTGTATTGCAGATTGCAGATTGCTAGGTTGCAGATTCAACCGTAATAATTAATGATTATGGTGATTAGGGTATTTAAGTGCTTACTATGTGTCAAGCACTGTTCTAAGCGTTGGGCAGATATAAGTTAATCAGATCAGACACAGTCCCTGTCCTACTCTGGACTCAGAGTCTAAATTATAGGGCGGAGGATTTAATCCCCATTTTACAGATGAGGAAACCGAGGCCCAGAGAAGCTAAGTGACTTTCTCAACGTCAAACAACAGACAAGTGGAGGAGCCAGGATTGTAACCCAGGTCTTCTGACTCTCAGGTTGGCTTTTTGCACTAGGCCATGCTGCTTTTTAAATATATATTTGTTAAGTGCTTGCTATGTGTCACTCACTGTTGTAAACTGTGGGGCAGATACTATCTCCTCCTGCCTCCAAGACGTCTCTACTTGGATCTCTGCCCGCCACTTAAAACTCAACATGGCCAAAACTGAGCTCCTTATCTTCCCTCCCAAGCCCTGTCCTCTTCCTGACTTCCCTATCACCGTGGACGGTACGACCATCTTCCCGTCCCTCAAGCCCGCAACCTCGGTGTCATCTTTGACTCGGATCTCTCATTCACCCCACACATCCGATCCATCACCGAGACCTGCCGGTCTCACCTTTATAATATCGCCAAGATCCGCCCTTTCCTCTCCACCCAAACGGCTATCTTACTACTACGGGCTCTTGTTATATCCCGGTTAGACTACTGTGTCAACCTTCTCTCTGATCTCCCTTCCTCCTCTCTCTCCCCGCTCCAGTCTATTCTTCACTCTGCTGCCTGGCTCATCTCATCTTCCTGCAGAAACACACTGGGCATGTCACTCCCCTTCTTAAAAACCTTCAGTGGTTGCCTATCGACCTCCGCACGAAACAAAAACTTCTCACTCTAGGCTTCAAGGCTCTCCATCACCTTGCCCCCTCCTACCTCTCCTCCCTTCTCTCTTTCTACCGCCCACCCCGTACGCTCCGCTCCTCTGCCGCCCACCTCCTCACCGTCCCCCCGTTTTGCCTATCCCGCCATCGACCCCTGGGCCATGTCCTCCCGCTGCCCTGGAATGCCCTCCCTCCTTACCTCCGCCAAACTAACTCCCTTCCCCTCTTCAAAGCCCTACTGAGAGCTCACCTCCTCCAGGAGGCCTTCCCAGACTGAGCTTCCCCTTTTCCCTCTGCTCCCTCTCCTGTCCCTCTACCCTCCCCTTCACCTCCCCTCAGCTAAGCCCCCTTTGCCCCCCCTTTCCCTCTGCTCCTCCCCCTCTCCCTTCCCACCCCCTCAGCACTGTACTCGTCCACTCAATTGTATATATTTTTATTACCCTATTTATTTTGTTAATGAGATGTACATCACCTTGATTCTATTTATTGCTATTGTTTTTGTCTGTCTGTCTCCCCCGATTAGACTGTAAGCCCATCAGTGGGCAGGGACCGTCTCTATCTGTTGCCAATTTATACATTCCAAGCGCTTAGTACAGTGCTCTGCACATAGTAAGAGCTCAGTAAATACTATTGAATGAATGAATGAAAGTTAATTGGATTGGACAAAGTCCCTGTCCACAGTCTAAGTGGGAGGGAGAACAGGTATTTAATCCCCATTTTACAGTTGAGGAAACTGAATCATGGAGAAGTTAAGTGACTTGCCCAAGGTCACACAGCAAGCAATTAGGAGAGCCAGGATTAGAACCCAGGTCATCTTACTCCCAGGCCCCTGCTCTTTCCCCTAGGCCACGCTACTTTTGTGAAAGTAGTAGTCAATCAATCGATCATGTTTACTGAGCACTTATTGTGTGTGCAGAGCACTGTATTAAGCACTTGGGAGAGTATGGTATAACAAACACATTCCCTGCCCACAATGAGCTTACAGACCAGACTGGGGCACCAACATGAATATAAATAAATGAATTACATCTATGCACATACATGCTGTGGGGTTGAGGGGTCGTGGATAAAGAGAGCAAATTCAATCAATGCCAAAAAGAGTGGGAGAAAAGGAAATGAGGGCTTAGTCAGGAAAGGTCTCTTGGAGATGTACCTTCAATAAGATTTTTAAAATGGGGAGAGTAATTGTCTGTCAGATCTGAAGAGGGAAGACATTCCAGTCCAGAGGCATGATGTGTGCAAGACTTTGGCAGTGAGATAGATCAACTTCTGGGTTGCCAGTGGTCATCTTTGACTGTGGCCAGGGTTTGCTTTGCCCAAGATAATACATAACCCTGGTTTCTTTCTGATTTATTGTCAGTTCAATTTGCTGTGCCGATGCTATCAGGTGGCGTAGAGGCATCTACACATCTGCTTTATATATGTGCCTCTAGCCATCATCATAATATAACATTTGGGTCATCATCATCATAATCATTTCTTTTAATGTTTGTCTTCCCCTCTAGACTGTAAGCTTACTGTGGGCAGGGAACGTCTCTCCCAACTCTGTTGTATTGTACTCTCTGAGTCAGTACAATGGTCTGTGTGCATTAAACACTCAGTAAATAACATTAATTGATAATCCTCCTCCTCCTCATCAATATTTATTGACCACTTACCCTTTCCAAAGAATTGTACTAGGCATAGACCAAGGCCCTTACCTTCAAGAGGCAACTGTCTCAAAGATTTTCAATTAGTTTTTTGAGTTAGAAGAATCATTCTATCACAGACATATCCATCTTTGAATTTATTTTATCCCTTCTTGAACCTACAGATTTCTGCCTGCCAGAATTAATTCCACATGCTTACCACCCACCACGCCCAAATTGTTTTCCTTTTATTTGGTTGTCAGATATAGAGAGTAACGGATTTTGTGGAGTTCCCTACACTTCAGTATGCATCACTTGTGCCGTTAAACAACAGAAGCAGTAAGTTAAGCCTTGATGAGAACCATGTTCCAAGCAGAGATTGTCCATATTGAAATTATAGAGTCTCAGTGTGAGGACCCCAAAACAATTCTCTCCTTAAAGCAGACAAGCAGAACTCTGGTTTACGTCAGTGGAAATTTGCACACCCATCAAAGAAGGATCAACTGCGTTAATCAGAGTTGAAGAGCATGCAATCATGCAATCATGAATTCCAAATAATTTTTGAGTGGTTGTGCCTAAATGGAACATCTCTATGTTCCTTTGGTTTCACAGAATCATTTTTAAAGTGATGCCTGCACAACAGGATGCATGTATATGTGTTTATCACTATATGCATGAACGCAGTGTGCATTTGTTTATTAGGAAAGGCTGCGAAGGTCTGGAAAACTTTCTCGGCACAAAGTATTAATTCTTTTTAAAGACAGGATGGAATGCCAAACCCTCCAGACTTTTGCAAATCAGTCACATAAGAACCACATCTGGGTCTTTAAGCCTGCAACTGGGCTCTGACCCTTCAGGGAAGAAGAGGTGTGGAAAAATGTCACTTTGTGTTCATTACTTGCTGGACCTCTAAGAGTCTGGGTTAGGAGATTCACATTTTTTTCCTGTTTATTACTGCATCTGTTCTGTGTGATATCCTGTGCTCTATCTGGGAGTTTAGTTTTGGCCAGTCTCCCCACTTTAAAATCATAAGCTCCTGATGTCTTTCGTTTGTACCCTCATTATTGCCCAATAGAGCACTCTAGACACCTTGTTTGACCAACCATTGCTGACTGATGTGGGGTGCACATTTTTTCTTCGGACAATAGATTACTACTTTTTAGACCTTATTAAAGCGACTTGGTGTGGTTAAATTTAACTTCACTCAAATCTATTCTCCAAGACAAATCTTAAAACAACACCAAACAAATACACTCTTCGTAAGTAGGGGGGGGGCAGGCTGTTTGTTTCAAAGCCAAAATGTTTTTCCCTTTCGTCTCATCTGTCAGCCACACGAGTACTGCAGATTGTGCCAATTTCTATAATAAAATATTTTCTTGTGAATCCTGGGCAGTGAGCTAAATTAGTTATACTAATTTGTTTATTTAGATAAAGGCCCCAGCATGTTTCCATATTTCAAATGAAGACAGGCTTGTTTCCCTGAGGGTGTTTTAGGAGTATTTACAGAGTGCAATATACTGTACTATTTGGGAAGATTCACTAGAAGCATGAGGCATGTGCCCACATGCAGCTTGTATTCTAACTGAAGTTGTTTCTTCTGGGCAAAAAAGGGAGAGTTGGACAAAAGGAGGACAGTTCACTATTTTTTCTCTCAATGGATAGTACTGACTGAGAACCTACTGAGTGCAAAATACTGTGATAAGCACTTGGGAGAGTACAACAGAAGGAAGAAACAGGTTCTCTCCCCTCAAGGCATTTACAATCTAGTTGGGGAGATGGACAAAAATTACTTATAAATAGTCAGTACTCCAGAACTCCTTAAATTAGGTCTGAACAAGGTGAAAGTTTCATATTCCTTTCCCCAAACACTTTACTAGGAAACAGTTTACTGAGATGAAGTTTTAAATGTGTCCACCTAAGAACAAATCTCTCTTGAAGTGAAGAATGTGTGTTTGTTGGCATGGCATAGAGAATAGAGCACGGGCCAGAGGGGCAGTAGGTTGTGGGTTCTAATCCCGGCTCTGCCACTTGTCTGCTGTGTGACCTTGGGCAAGTCACTTCACTTCTCTGTGCCTCGGTTACCTCATCTGTAAAATGGGAATTAAGGGTGTGGGCCCCAGGTGGGGCAGGGACGGTGTTCAACTCGATTAGCTTGTATCCACCCCAGCACTCTATTCAGTGCCTGGCACAAATTAATCGCTTAATTATTATTATTATTTTTGATTCCCAAAGAGAATTCTGAATGCACAGTTAGCGCAGAAACCTGAATTTATTGCATCTTAACATTCTAATCCCATATGTTTCCCCCTTCCATCCCCACAACACTTGTGTATATTTGTGTATATTATTTATTACTCTATTTTATTAATGATCATATATAGCTATGATTCTATTTATCTATTTAGATGGTTTTGATGCCTGTCTACTTGTTTTGTTTTGCTGTCTGTCTCCCCCTTTTAGACTGTAAACCCGTTGTTGGGCAGGGATTGTCTCTATCTGTTGCCGAATTGTACATTCCAAGTGCTTAGTACAGTGCTCTGCCCACAGTAAGCGCTTGATAAATACCATTGAATGAATGAATGAATATGTTTCAGTCCATTGATAATCAACTGTATTATGTTGCTAATATTAACAGAGGGAAACCATGAAGTTTTCTACAGGCAAAGTCACCAACAAGAAAGTTGGAGTTATATAACAGTATTCAGCAGGCAGTGGAATCCAAAAGAAAGAATAGTGGTCGGGGAGTCTGCCAATCACTCAACCATTCTGAGCCTCATTGTTTCTATCTGTAAATGGAAATACTCTCTACACCTTTCTACCTCACAGGGCTGTTTTCGGGGCCAATGAGAAGTTTGTTGGGGGCAGGGGATGTGTCTACCAGCTTTGTTTAAGTGTACTCTCCCAAGCACTTCATACTGTGCCCTGCACTTGGCAAGTGCAGAGTAAATATGATTGATTGATAGCAGTCAAATACCTATGTTGATCTGCCTTCACAGCAGGCACATTCACAGCTTCAGTTTAGCCACTTCAGGCAGGAATATTTGGGCCTCAGGCAGTACTCCTGTGTGAGTCTCCTGAGGGATTCCTTATGTGAATTCCCCTAGTTGTCTCCTCCCCAATCTGCCCAGCCTGCCTAGATTCTGAGAATTGCCCTTCCCAAGTGGAAAGGGGAAGGTCCTCATTCTTGTCTATCTTGTCACCAACACCTTGCCCCCATCTTCCCTGTGGCTTGGAACTCCTTCCCCCTTCATAGCTTCATCCCCTTATGAAGGAATAATAATACCTTCATAGCACTACTCTCCCCATCCTCACAACCTCATTAAAATCACAGCTCCTCCAAAAGACCTTTCCCAAGTAACCCCTCATTTCCTCTATTCACTCTCCCATCTGCATCACTTACAGATGTACATTTTCAGCACTTGATATTCACTCCACCCCATAGCACTTACATGCATATCTGTGCATATGCATATGTGCATATGTGAGAAGCAGCATGGCTCAATGGAAAGAGCACGGGCTTGGGAGTCAGAGGTCATGGGTTCTAATCCCGGCTCTGCCACTTCTCAGCTGTGTGACTTTGGGCAAGTCACTTAACTTCTCTATGCCTCAGTTCCCTCATCTGTAAAGTGGGGATTAAGACTGTGAGCCCCACATGGGACAACCTGATTACCTTGTATCTACTCTGGCACTTTAAACAGTGCTTAGCACACAGTAAGCACTTAACAAATCCATTATATTATTGTCATCCCAGTTCTATTATTATACCAGTCTCCTGGATGCTGTCCCAGCTTCTAGGCCCATAATGTCCCTCTCCAGTCTGAATTTCACTCTCCTGATCAGATCGTTTTTCTATAACATCATTCTGCACACCTCTCTCACTCATCAAAATCCTCCCGTGGTTAACCATTCTCTTCCAAATCAAGCATAAACTCCTGACCATTGGCTTTAAAGCACTCAATCAGATCTCTGCTTCTTCTCTATCCACTCTCTTCTCCCACTTCACCCCAGCTTGCATTCTTCACTCCTCTGAAACTAACCCACTCACTGCATCTCATTCTCATTTCCCCCACGGGTGACCTTTTCCTCAGGCCTTTTCTCCCTCCCTGTCCCCGGCCCCCACCCCTGCCCCCATCCTGGAACTCTCATCCCTTCAACATCCAGCACGTCCTCTACAAAACCCTTCTGAGAGCACATCTCCCCCAGAAAGTCTTTTTCTATTCATTTCTACCTTACTCACCACTTCACCCCCAACTGACACTTCAGCACTTCTGCACCATCTGAGGTCTTGTAAACCCACAACCTCCTGTAATCCTTAAGTACATACATTAAGCCATAATTGTGGTGCATATTCCCTTTCCCTTCTTCCTCCTATGATGCAAATGAAAGTTTTGGGGTTTGCCAATCTGCTCCCCTCAACTCAATCAATCCACCAAGGGTATTTATTGAGCACTTGCCATGTACAGAGTACTGTGTTAAGCACTTAGAAGAATATGATAGTGTCGGTATACACAGGCTCCCAAGCCTGTGCTCTTTCCACTAAGCCCCGTCCGGACCAGCTTTGATACTTTTAGGAGAGGATGGAGAGAGTTGTCCCTGAAAATGTTTTGGGGCAACAACAATAGGATTTGCTGACAGATTGAATGTTCAGGTTGAGAGAGAGGAGTCTTGAGTAATCAATCAATGAATTGATCAATGGTGTTTGTCCATTCATTCAATAGATTTCATTGAGCCCTTACTGCATGCAGAGCACTGTGCTAAGTGCTGGGAGAGTACAATACAACAACAAACGGACACATTCCCTGCCCAGAATGAGCTTACAGTCTAGCTTGTTGAGTACTTGTTTGTTGAGAGTATGCAGAGCTCAGTACTGAGTGTTTCGGAGAATACAAGGTAACACCACAACAGAATCTGTAGTCTTGTTCCCTGTCCACATGAGCTTAGACCCTAGAGGGAATGTCAAAGTTAAAGGCTGGGGACATGGTGAGGACCGTGTTGCTGTCAACTGTGATGGAAAAGTAAGTTGGAGAAGTCTGGAAAGCAACTTGAGAAGTTCAGTTTTTGACATTTTGCATTCGAGGTGCCAGTGAAGCATCCAGCTAGAGTTGTACCCTGTGAGACCCTGGCTCTGATGTATTAAGTATTTATTTGTCCAATTGCCTAAATTCTTTAAATTACATATTTTTTCTGCCTGCCTTTGCTTCTCTAAGGCCCTTTGGTTTTCATGCTGCTTTTGAGATTCCCATTTCTGTTCTTTCTTAATGAACATTATTTTGAGGGGCCACATTTCCAGGAACTCATTGTTGAGTGGGGGTGGTCTCCTTCGGTGACCTCATTTACAGACTCTCCCTCCCAGGGTGAGGCACCTGGTCATTATTATTATTGTTAATATTATCTATTCTTTAGTTTGTTAAACCCTTACATTGTACAAAAAAGGTAAACTAAGCCTGATGTAGAAGCAAGATCAAAAGATTAAGACTGGAGTCCTGTCCCACAAGGAGCTCATCATTCTAAGCAGACAAAAAGAGAAATTAATGACAAAGAATAAGTTAAATACTGCAAACAATAAGTGGAAAAATTGAACCTAAAGCAGCTTTTAGAGTGGTAAGCCCTCAAGCTCTTCATGCCTCCAGTGCCATGACCCCTTCTACCAGGGAATAGGCAGAGCTTCCCAGCTTCTGGATTTGGTGGGAGTGAGGAAACTGCCTCAGTTATGAGTGGTTGCTGGGGGACCTGTAGTGATGAGGAGATTTGTGTCACATGGGTCACCTCCAATTCAATTGGTCCTGTAATTTCTGAAAGTACGCCTGGCCAGTACTTACGTATCCTCATGCTCTATTATTTTCCTTCCTATAATTTCTTTTTAATCTCTGTATCCACCTTTAGGCTGTAAACTCCTTGTGGACAGGACCATCTGCCCACAGCTCTATTGTATTGTAGTTTTCCATGCATTTAGTACAGTGCTTTATGTACACAGTAAGAGCTCTTGCAGAGAAGTAGTGTGGCTTAGTGGAAAGAGCATGGGTTTAGGAGTCAGAGGACATGGGTTCTAGCAGTGTGGCTCAGTGGAAAGAACCTGGGCTTCGGAGTCAGAGGTCATGGGTTCGACTCCCGGCTCTGCCACTTGTCAGCTGTGTGACTGTGGGTAAGTCACTTAATTTCTCTGGGCCTCAGTTACTTCATCTGTAAAATGGGGATTAACTGTGAGCCTCACGTGGGACAACCTGATTACTCTGTATCTGCCCCAGTGCTTAGAACAGTGGTCTGCACATAGTAAGTGCTTAACAAATACCAACATTATTATTAATCCTGGCTCTGCCATTTGTCTGCTGTAACCTTGGGCAAGCCACTTGATTTCTCTGTGCCTCAGTCACCTCATCTGTAAAATGGGGGTTAGGACTGTGAGTCCCACAGGGGACAACCTGATTACCACCTGTATCTACCCCCACACTTAGAATAGTGCTTGGAACATAGTAAGCACTTAACAGATAACATAATGATAATTATTATTAAATGCCATGAATAGGAATTCACTGCCAGGATCTTCTGGGAAACTTGGTGCTTCAACAGAGGGGAGGAGTTTTAACTGAACTGAATTGACAAAGTAAATATAACATCTTATATTTTTATAGCCTTCTATTTTCATTTTTTCCATAGGACTTTTAACATCTAGTTTTGTCCTCATAACATTCCTGTGAGGAGGGGAAAACAGATGAGGAAGCACTTCCATGCAGGCTAAGTAACTTGACAAAAGTCACATAATATACAAAGGAAAAGCTGCGTTTAGGACATACACACTCTTTCCCTTATTTCCACTAGAAAGTACTGGCAAAAGGGACATCAAAGAACCTTTTTTTTTATAGTACCTGATAAGCCTTTACTATGTGCCACAGACTGTACTAAGTGCTGGGGTAGTTACAGGTTAACCAGGTTGGACCAGTGCTTGTCCCACATGGGGCTCACAACCTAAATTGGAGGGAGGAGGATTTAATCCCCATTTTACAGATGAGATAGCTGAAGACCAGAGAAGCAGCATGGCTCAGTGGAAAAAGCCCAGGCTTGGAAGGGAGCCAGAGGTCATGGGTTTGAATCCCGGCTCCGCCGCTTGCCAGCTGTGTGACTCAGGGCAAGTCACTTCACTTCTCGGGGCCTCAGTTACCTCATCTGTAAAATGGGGATTAAAACTGTGAGCCCCACATGGGGCAACCTGATTGCCTTGTATCCCCTCAGCTCTTAGAACAATGCTTTGCACACAGTAAGTGCTTAACAAATACCACCATTATTAAGTGACTTTCCTAATGTCAAACAACAGACAAGTGGTGGAGCAGGCATTAAATCCCAGGTCCTCTGACTCCCAGGCACTGGAGAAAGCAGTTGATACTGATTTTCTCTTTCAGAAAAAAGAGCAACCATCTTTCCACAATAACAAAAGTCAAGAAAGGGAAATTAAGACATGTCATCCAAGGAGAAGGTGTCAAGAATCACACAAACAGTAGATTGCAATGTTTATATTAATTTTCCTGGAATCGGTAGCTTCTGCCTCTCTTTCTGAGTTCTTCCCAAACCAGTAAATTTTGGGGTCTGACTTAGAACATTATGATAAGCTTAGAGACAAGGCATTCCTCTTTCTTTAATTTGTTCATAAGTAAGAGTGCTTAAATTACTTTCTATATCTCCTTCTAGGGAATGAGCAACTCTTTCTAACTGAATGGATGAGTTTGTGTGTCTTTCCTCTGAGAGAATGTGTGCTTTGAGCTTGACACGCAGGTGCTTTGTCAGGGACATTATTTTTTCAAGAGGTGTTCAGAAAGATATCACTGGTTACTTAAGGAAGATTTTATTAATGTGTGCATGTGAATGTGACTGGTAAGTAACCAGTAACCTTCTACTTCTTGAGCAAATACTGTCCCTTGTTACCCACAGTACCTGACATCATTTTTGTTTCTCCCCCTTGAAATCATGATTCTCCCTAAATCTCTCCTCTGACAGTCACAACATTTCTAAGCCTGGTCTGTCTTCTGCTGCTGGCTCCCAGCTGTCCATGTTTTCACCACATGGTTTGAGGTTTTGCTTCATTGTGCTTGCAAATGACTTTCTTCTGTTCACCCCACTTACATCTTCACCATTTCAACTCCCCGTAGAGCATGCGTTTGGGTATCCTGCTGTTGTGCTTTCCCTGTCACGTACCCCTTCTAGAGAAAGTTGATGTGATGAGCGCTCTTTTAATGCCACTGGCTGATTGCAGTCCAGGATACATTGTTTGTAATCCTGACAGTGACCCCTTAATGCTAGTGAATTTCAGCTGGGCAGCCCCTGTTCTTTAATTTTATTCTATTGCCTTTAAACCATTTTTTCTCACCTCGGCTTCTCTTCCCTCTGCCCCTTCTGTCAGGGAATTGCAGACAGCTCTTATTTCATTACCTCCTGATAACCCATCGAGAACAACAATTAACAATTCGCCTGGCTGTATTTAAGGGTTTTTTTTTCCAGGTTTCTCATCCTGCATTCAAAATTGTGTCCATATGTGCACACAACAGTAAACACATACACAGACATGCTTGCTTCTAAAACTGGATGCTTGTCTGAAACACAGAGCTTGATTTTCTGAGAAACAGCACATCAGACAAGTCAGCATCTTTGAACAGCAGAATTGTGACATCCTTTCTTCAGGAAGGCCACATAGATTGATCTATAAATGTCAGAAGAAAAGTTATTTTCCAACATTTATTCAGTGTTTGCCTAAATATTAAAATGGGAAACATGTGAACTATGAATTGTTAAGGAATCAGAGTAGGTTTTAAAGTTTTGGTTTCAGCAATCCTCCAAAATGCACTCTCATCATTCAAATACACGTGTCCTTTGAGGGAGCTCAAGTCAATATATTCTCGATTAATCCACATTCAACTAATTAAATCACATTTTATGGGAATGATTTCAGGTCTAGGATATTTTCATAACTCCCTGTAAAACATAACCCTTACTTTTATTATCTTCATCAGATTTGATTTCATCAAGATTTGAACCAGACAACAGTGTGGGTCTGATTTTAGAAGTCTCGACACTTCGAAAGTTTCAAAACTGGCAAAATACATCCTCTCTCCCTTCTTTAACTTGCTGAAAACAAACACTTCCAGGCTGCAGGGCATAAGGGAAAAATTCACCTAATTTCCGGCACCTGGAGACATTGGCCCACAGCTAATTTCCATCCTGGAAATTCAGTGACATCTGAAAAGCACATGGTGAAGATGGGACAGAGATGCTGCCTCAGGCTCCATGAGACATAAAAACTTAAAATATTCCATTTCCCCCAAATAATTAGTTCTGAATGGTTTAGGGGGGAATGGGAACGCCCTTCTTTGTTCATTTGAATGGGCGTTTTTGTCCCAGTGATCTCAACCCGGCATAGTGTTCTGGACAGTGTGGGCCAGAGATGGGGGAGGGCATGATGGAGGTAACTGAAGTAAGTTGCTTCAATTTCAGCTCCACTGCCAGACACGGCTCACTCTGCATCCAGATGTCTAATATGAATTGAGATTTATGGGAAACCTGCAGTGAAACTGAACTAAAAGCAAGTATAACTGTGATACTTAAGTACTTACTATGTTCCAAGTTGGGGTAGATATAAGTCATTCAGGTTGAAGGCAGTCCTTATCCCACATCGGGCTCACACTCTTAATCCCCATTTTATAGATGAGGGAACTGAGGCACAGAGAAGGTAAGTGAATTGCCGAAGGTCACACAGCAGACAAGTGAAGGAGCTGGGATTAGAATCCAGGTCCTTCTGACTCCCTGGCCTTTGCACTATCCGCTAAGCCAATCTAAGAGAGGCTATTTACTATTCCTAGATTTCTAAGATGGAATTGCTAGCTATAGTCTACTTTGGGATCCCCAGGCTTGCCACCCACCGGGGCATCTGAAAACACCTAGTGGATAATTCTGGGGAAACAAATAATTTTTTTGGCTTTCAGCTTTCTCCTCTCGTGCCTTCTTGTCTACTATGAGCGGCCCCAGTAGTTTACTCAAGCGTAATTCCTTTGTACTGATACACTATTTATTTCTCCTGTTTCCCACCTGACTTGGAGATGGTTCATTATTTGCCTCACCAATTAGCCAGGGACTCCTCAAAATTGACAGTTGCTCCATGGAGAAACAGACTATCCTGTTGCAGGCTCCCCCTTCCTTTCCCCCCTACCCAATCCCTCTTCACACCGGATGATTTTGAGTACTGCAATGAGGCTTTCCTCCAAAACTCACTATGGTAACACTAGAGAGGAAGGGAAGCCTGCAGGAGGGGGAAGTACCCAAATGCAATCTGCCTATCAAGTAATCATGCTGAGGATCCTGAATCCCATCAGTTTGCTCTTCATACCATTACTAAAATCCTCCCTATCCTCTCCAACCTAACTGCTACCGCATTAATCTAAGCATTTATCCTTATCTTGCCTTGGTTACTGTCAGCCTTCTTGCTGACCTCCCTGCCTCCTGTCTCTCCCCACTCCACTCCATATTTCACTCTGGTACCCAGATCATTTTTCTACAGAAATGTTCAGGCCACATTTCTCCCATCCCTCAAGAACCTCCATTAGTGCCCATCCACCTCCACATCAAACAGAAACCCCTCCCCAAATGCTATAAACCACTCGATCACCTTGCACCCTCTTTCCTCACCTTGCTACTCTCCTACTGCAACCCATCCCTCACACTTCTCTCCACTGCTAATTTTCTCACTCTACCTTGATCTCATTCATCTCTCCACCGACCTCTTGTCCCCGATTTGCTTCTGCCCTGGAATGCCCTCCCTCTTCATAGCCATCAATTACTTTCCCCATCTTCAGAGCTTTATTGAAGACACATCTCCTCCAAGGCCATCAATTACTTTCCCCATCTTTAGAGCTTTATTGAAGGCACATCTCCTCCAAGAGGCCTTCCCTGACTAAGCCCACTTTTCCTTTTCCTTTTCTTCCACTCTTTTCCACGCCCCACCTCTCAACCCCACAACACTTAAATACATATCTGTAATTTTATTTAGTTATATTAATTTCTATCTCCCCCCTAGACTGTAAGCTCACTGTGGGCAGGGAATGTGTCTTCTGTTATATTGCACTCTCTCAAGTGGTTAGAACAGTGCTCTGCACACTGTAAGTGCTCAATAAGTATGATTGACGGACTGAGCTTGCTGCTGGAAAACAGCATAATTTTGTGGAGGAAGCATATGAATTGGTCCACCTGTCTCTGGAGCCCCACCCATGGTCCTATCCATTAGACTTTCCGAGGACAGACCCTTCTCCCGCTGTAAGGGACACATACAGCCATGGCACTATATATGTGTTTCTGCTGCCATTGAGACAGGTGGTCCAAGGCACAGCTGGGCTTAGAGAAAGACACTACCATGCCCTTCTCTGCCATGCAACTCTCCTAGCAGTGGCAGAATTGGAGGGTGGGACTTCTTTCTGAAGCTCCATTACATGAGCAGTAACCACATTTGACCGCTGCGGCCCACACTGAGCCTCATAAGACAAGACTCCAGTACTTAGTACAGTGCTTGGCGTATAGTAAGCATTTAGCAAGTACCACGATTATTACTCAGGGCTGTTTGTCCGTTTGAGAAAATCGACGACTGTAAATAAATGCCTTCCTGAAAGGGATTGAGGCCATGACAATCAGTCTTGTGTTTGAAAAGACAAACACAATATGTCTTGGGTTTGAAAACCATTAAAAGAGGATGGTTTCTAGGCAGGAAAGGGTTATGTTCAGTAATGATAGTAATAACTTTTATTAAGCACTTACTGTATGCCAAGCACTGAACTAAACACTGGGGCAGGGACAAGATAATCAGGTCCCACATGGGGCACTTAGTCTAAATAGGATGGAGAACAGGTATTTAATCCCATTTTACATATGACGAAACTGTTTATGGATGTTTATGTGACTAATTCCTGCAAAATTATTAGTCACTGTCTAATGTCTTATCCTATCTCAATTCTACTAAACCAACTGGTTCTTACCACTAGTGAAATCAGGGGAAATGTTGATTAATGTAGTTACCAGCCAAGAAAGTCAATTGAGGATTCATATTCTCTCATTGGTGATGAGAAAAGAAACTAATACAGTCTTATTAAAATCTCATTTCTTGGGGAAAGGATCATTTTATGGCAATGTCATCTAGGTTTGCCAAGGGGCAGAGCTGTAAACTACAAAAATTTGAGTTTGGTCCATAATTCCAGTGATTTACGTTTATTTGTTAAAAGGTGGTATCTTGGAGCAGCTTCTAGTATCTTCAACTAAAAAAAAAATTATTGCACAAAAGCCTCTCCTGTTGGATTGGGTAGGAGAGCAAATGTGATCCTCAAATGTATTGTTGCCACCTGAACTCCCTGGCTTCTGCTCAAAATCCTCTCCTTTGTCAAAGGGAAAGCTGTTTCTCATTGAACTGTGGCCTCCAGCCAGTTCGATTTGCTGCTTAGGGGAAAAGTTGGAATTGCCTGTTTATTCTACTGGAACAGAGAGAGAGAATTATCTGGGTTAGAAAACATCTGCTAATATTTTGTTCCCTTCCAATCTAGTCTCATAAGCATGCAAACCCATGAGTCGAACAAACTCTCCTACTTCAAAAGGGGTCTTCTTACCACTCCAGTATAGAGAAGCTTAATACGGACATTAATATATACTACCATCTATTTATAACCTATGGCTTTCATCGAGGATTAGGGGAGGGACAGCCCAAGTTACAGAATTCATTCATTTATTCAATTGTATTTATTGAGTCCTTACTGTGTGCAGAGCACTGTACTAAGCACTTGGGAGAGTTCGATACAACAATAAATAGACTTATGCATCGTCCCTGATCACAGCAAGCTGACAATCTAGATGGTGGGAGGAGACAGACATTAATATTGAGTCCTTACTGTGTGTAGAGCACTGTACTAAGCACCTGGGAGAGTACAATACAACAATGAATAGACATATTCATTCACAGTCCCTGATCACAACAAGCTGACAATCTAGATGTTGGGGGGGGGGGGGCAGACGCTAATATAAATTAATAAATTACAGGTGTGTACGTAAGTGCTGTGGGGCTGGGAAGGGGGATTAACAATGGGAACAAGTCAGATGCGAAAGGGAGTGGGAGAAGAGGAAAAGGGGGCTTAGGGAAGTCCTCTTGGACGAGACGTACCTTCATTAGGCTTTGAAGGGTAAGAGAGTAATTGCCTGTAGGATTTGAGGAGGGAGGGCATTCTAATCCAGAGGCAGGATGTGGGCGAGGGGTCGGCAGTGAGGGAGACGAGTTTGAGGCACAGTGAGAAGGTTGGCATTAGAGGAGCAAAGTGTGCGGGCTGGGTTGTAGGAGGAGAGTAGTAAGGTGGGGTAGGAGTGGAAAAGATGATTGGGTACTTTAAAGCCAATGTTGAGGAGTTTTCATTTTATATGGAGGTGGATGAGCAAATACTGGTGTTTTTTGAGGAGTGGGGAAACGTGTCTTGAATGTTTTTGAAGAAAAATGATCCGGGCAGCAGACTGATGCAGTAATCCAGGTATAATAGGATGAGTGATTGTATTAATGTGGTAGCAGTTTGGATGGATTTTAGCGATGTTATGAAGGTGGGACCGACAGGGGATTTAGTGATGTACCGAATCTGTGGAGTGAACGAGAGGAATCAAGGACAACATCAATGTTATGGGGTTGTGAGACAGGAAGGATGGTGGTGCTATCTCCAGTGGTTGTCTATCCACCTACGTATCAAAAACTCCTCACAATTGTCTTTAAAGGTCTCCATCACCTTGCCCCTTCTTACCTCACCTCCCTTCTCTCCTTCTACGTCCCAGCCCGTATATTCCACTCCTCAGGTGCTAAGCTTCTCACTGTGCCTCAACCTGGTCTGTCTCACCGCCCATCTCTGGCCCACATCGTACCTCTGGCCTGGATCGCCCTCCCTCCTCAAATCCTCCAAACAATCATTCTTGCACCCTTCAAAGCCCTACTTTAGGAGCACCTCCTCCAAGAAGCATTCCCAGACCAAACCCCCTTTTCCTCAGCTACCCCTCCCTTCCATGTCACCTTGACTAACTCCCTTTACTCTTCCCCCCACTTCTCTGCCCCTCAGCACTTATGTATATATGTATACATCTATAATTCTATTTAGACGGATGCCTGTTTTCTTGTTTTGATGTCTATCTCTCCTCCTCTAAACTGTAAGCCCACTGTAGGCAGTGATTGCCCCTCTTTATTGCTGCATCGTACTTTCCAAACACTTAGTACAATGCTTTGCACAAGATAAACACTCAATAAATATGATTGAATGAATGAATACAGTGATGGAAAAGTCACGGGGAGGACAGGCTTTTGGGTGAGAATATAAGAAGTTCTGTTTTGGAGATGTTAAGCTTTAGGTGATGGGAGGGCATCCAAGTAGAGATGTTTTGAAGGCAGGAGAAATTACGAGACTGCACAGAGACAGAGAGAAAGAGAGAGAGAGAGAAAACAGGGCTGACTACCTCTTTTGAAAGAGATCAAAAATGAAGCAACAAAAAAAGTAGTTATTCTTTAGAGACATTCCTGTCCATGTGACTATATTAGCTAAATGAGGCCTGGGAGATGGTTCCCAAATCTCATGGAGGGCATGTGGCTTGTCTGCGTTTCAGTGAACATGGCTGTAGTTTTTCATTCCAGGATCACCGGCTCCTAAAATCATCCCACTCAGAAGCTTTGAGTGGGAATGATACAAGAGGTAGTGGCCCCAAGAAGGAAGCTGTGAACCGAAAGCACACAGAGGTCCAGGGATTCGAAAAATCGTTCGGTAGGCAATGCAGCCCCTAACAGTAGCGTGAGGCTCCGAAGCAGGATGAGGTTAAGATATGTAGCCATCAGTGTCCTTCAGTTATCAGGACATCTTGTGGAGTGCTTCATAACTTTCAGGCAGAGGTTTGCTTCGGATTTAGCAGTCCTTGAGGTGAGCAACAGGGGACCGAATGTGCAAGGCCTAGTAGTAATGTTGTTTATTAAGCTCTTCCCAGCTGTAAAGTTGGCAGGAGATATGAAGACAGTGATCCAGATATGGCCCCTGGCCATTAAAAGGGCTCACAATCTGGAAGGACTGAGGGAGAAAAGGTTCAAGGGAAAGAATAACAAGCGCGAGAACGGCCCTGTGGTAAATTCCACCTTCTCTTCTGCCTCCGAAGGTCCCCACTCCCAGCATGCTCCATACGCATCAAGTCGGGGATAAAAGCTGCTCCCACACTCTTCCAGGCTCCTCCATCCCACCAAGACTCAGAGCCTATTTTGGGCATTTTTTTGTGTTGTGTTTTAACGTCTGATGACTCCACTAGGAGGATAATAGAAGTGATAATAATGTTAGCCTCCAATCCCTTCTCCCCACTTAAACTCAGATGGTGAGCCCAATGAGAGACAAAGAACAATGTCTAATTCCCACCAATGTATTCTCTCCCGGCAATTAGTACAGAGCTCTGCACCCAGTAAGTGCTTAATAAATACCATTACTTCTACTAAAGTAGTAGCCAGAAAAAAACAAGAAGTCAACACCCTGGAATAGTAAGCCCGTCAAAGGGCAGGGACTGTCTCTATCTGTTACCGATTTGTACATTCCAAGTGCTTAGTACAGTGGTCTGTACTCAGTAAGCTCTCAATAAATACTATTGAATGAATGAATAGAACCCAAATTCCTTACCACCCCAGGCAGGGCTGTTCTACACTGAACATTCAGTCATATTTATGGAGTGCTTACTGTGTGCAGAGCATTGTACTTAGAGCTTGGGAAAGTACAATGCAGCAATAAACAGACACAGTCCCTGCCCACAATGAGCTTACGGTCTAGAGATGAGCTTACTAATGCTAACAATGCTCACAACCTGCCCGACATCCAAAATTTAACTTTTGCCCAAAATGCCCTCCCATGGGGGATGGGGTTATTATTCCCCAGCTATGGGTTAGTGGGGGGCAGCAGGGTTTATAATAATTATCATCTTTAATACTATGTGTCAAGCACTGCTCTAAGCACTGGGATAGGTACAAGATCATCAAGTTGCACATGAGGCTCACACTGTAAGTAGGAAAGAGAACAGGTTTTGAATCCCCATTTTACAGATGAGGGAACTGAGGCCCAGGAAAGTGAAGTGACTTGCCCAAGGTTCTCCCGCTGCTCCTGTAAAATCCTGAAGCCACAGCGAGCCTTTCTCCATTCCTCCCCTGGTAAGTGTGGTTGGAAAGAGTGGCTTCTCTTGGGAGTTAGCCACTTCCCTTCCCTTCCTGCACTCCAGAATCCAGATATTTAGGGAAAAAAATCCTTGCTTTCCTTCCAAGTTCTGAAAGAGGTACTAGTAGACACAGAATATTAAGAATTGATGAAAGTAAAAAAATATGGAATTTTAAGGAAATATAGTCCAAATTTGGAGATTAATGAGATTGTAAAATCCTCTCTAGACTTTAAACTCATTTTGGGCAGGGAACCTGTCTATCAACTCTGTTATAATGTTTCATTGTACTCTCCTAAGTGCTTAGTACAGTGGTTTTGCATAGTACATGCTCAATAAATATGATTGATTGACGGACACCTCAATAGAGAATGAGACATTGTAAACACCACTAGATTGTAATCTCCTTGTATTCTCCCAAGTGCTAAACTCTGCATACAATAAGCACTCAATAAATACCATTGAGCAATAGTCTTGAAGGTATCCTGTTTGACCATTCTCTCATAATGATTGAAGTAAACCAAATCCCTCTAGACTGTAAACTCACTGTGGGCAGAGAACATGTCTAACAACTTCTTTAAATTGTGTTCTCCCAAGCACTTAGCTCTTTAGATTGGCCTTCATTCTGGTTGAGAGTCTAAGTCAACCTTGAGGCCAACCGCCACTGTCCGATTAACAATGTGGTCCTAGCAGTTTTTTCTATCTCGTCTTTCATCCTGGATTGCTCCCTATTCATTCCATTTTTAATCTTATCTCACTGTAGATCAGCTAAATGACCTCAATTTCATTCTAATAGAATCTTATAACCCTAGTACCTTTCTCAGGAGTTTGGAGCTTTGCACAAAGTAAATGCTCAAAAAATGTAATTGCAATTAACTAATTGCAAACAATAACCCTCTCCAAAAGGAAGGATAATCTGGAGTAAAGGCAGCTGATAATTTGGGGGAAAGGTCACAGTACATGAGGGAAAGGGGCAGAATGTCGTCAGAGGTGCCTGTCAATTAAGAAATTGGGTCCTAAGTGGTGCAAGAACAATCTGTTTGCCCAGTGCTACACATCTAAACCTCTGAAAACTCCAGCCCACAGTGCTGAAGGTCTTTCTGAGAGGAAATTTCGTGGGGATGGTGTGGAGTCTCTGTAAATTTCAAAAACAAGAGGTTTATTTAAGCTGGAGATTAAGCCTCAAGTAAAATACGGGAAGAGACATATTCAACCTTTTCTATGTCAACAATGCTGAGGACACAAGGAACATTCTGGAATCCCGAAATTCACTTTCCACCCGCCAGAAAACCTTTTCAACTCAACAGGGTACGAGCATCACTGCGCATCTTTGAAAGTCATTCAAAAATAGCCATTCCTCCTCAAGCAGGTTATGTATACCCACTGCCTCCACCTTCTCTCACCCAACTCCTTTTTTGACCCTCTTCAATTAGTTTCTGCCCCCTTCACTCCGAGACTGCCCTCTCCACTGCACTCTCCAAGGTCAACAATAACCTCTTTTTTCCCATTTAAGGGACTTTACTCCATCCTAATTCTCCTTGGCATCTTGGCTACCTTTGACTATGGAAATGTAACTAGCCTTGGTTGTGCCGATAGAGTCTCCTCCCAATTCTCCTCCACCTCTGCAGTTGATCCTCCTTGCTCTCTTTTGCTGGCTCTTCTTCTGCTCCCTCAAAACTTAGTTCTGTTCACTCTCCTTTTTTCAATCTACACTCAGTCCCTTGTGTTGTTCATCCATCTCCATGGCTTTACCTACCACTGCTATGCATAATACTTCCAAATCTACCTGCTAGCCCTGAACGCTCTCCTTGTCTGCAGTCTCACATTTCCATTCTATATGGATGTCCTGCCAGCAACACACGCTCAAAATGACCCAAGCAACTTCAGTTTCCCTCCCATATCCTCTCTTTCACCTAATTTTCTCATCTTAGTCAACAATTCTTCCTCTCTTTCAACTCTTATAGCCAGTCTGTTAAAAAAAATCCTGTCAGTTCTTCCTCCACAACATTCTAAGAATCTTTTCTCCTTCTTCTCTAACCAAATGGCCATAGTGCTGGTCCAGGAACTAGTCACACCTCTGTTTGCCTATCGCATCAGCCTCCTCATTGACTGCAACATCTCCAGTCCTTCCTCTGCACACTTTATTCTGCTTCACAGGTGATTTTTCTTAAACATTATCCTGCACACAACTCTTCTTTTCTCAAAATCCTCCTATGGTTGCCTATTGTTACCTATTTCTTTCTGCTTCCTTCCATCTGACCAGTGGCTTGAAGGCCCTAAGCAAATCTCTGCTTTCTCATCTCTCTCTCTTATTTTATACTACATCCTAGTCTGGATGCTTCATGTCTCTCAAGTTGACCTACTGCCTCGTTCTCATTCCTATTCCTGCCAACCACTTTCTGATACCCTTCTTATGCCTGGAACTCCCTACTCCCATTAATAATAATAATTATAGTATTTGTTAAGCACTTACTATGTGCCAAGCACTGTTCTAAGCGCTGGGGTAAATGCAAGGTAATCAGATTGTCCCAAGTGGGGCTCACAATCTCAGTCTCCATATTACAGATGAGGGAACTGAGGCACAGAGAAGTTAAGTGACTTGCCCAAGGTCACATAGCAGACTAACAGTGAAGCCTGGATTAGAACCCACAACCTCTGACTCCCAAGCCCTTGCTCTTGCCTCTAGTCCATGCTGTTCCAGTAGATTACTATTCTCCCCATCTTTAAAGCCCTTTTGAAATCACATCTATTCCAGGAGGCCTTCCCCAGTTAATTCTTAATGTCCCTACTTTATAATAATGCTAATAATAATAATTGTGGTATTTCTTAAGTGCTTACCATGTTCCAGTCTATATACTGAGAACCAAGGTGGTCACAAGCAAATCAGGTTGGACACAGTCTCTGTCCACATGAGGCTCACAGTCTCATTCCCTATTTTACAGATGAGGGAACTGAGGCCCAGAGAAGTGAAGTGAATTTCCCAAGGTCACACAGCAGACAAGGGTGGAGCCAGGCTTAGAACCCATGACCTTCTTACTCCCAAGCCCGTGTTCTGTCCACTATGCCCTGCTGCTTCCCATTTTCTGCTTTCTTTTATTTCAAGACTTCCCTGTCACCTAAACATGTGTTCACTCACGCACCCATAGCACTTATGTACATACCATATCTTTATACTCTATTACTTCCTCCTACCTGTAATTCTTTGTAGTGCCTGCATCCCCCTCTGAATTATAAAGTCCTTGATGACGTGGATCGTGTTTATTAATTCTATTTTACTCTCCTAAAATAGAGTGCTTAACAGAGCACTGAACACTGTAGAGATTCCAAAAATACTCTTTTGATTGATTTATTGATTGCCACATGCTGACAAGTGTGTTCTTGAGTCATAGGTACAAAATCACAGCAAATGATATTGAATCTCTTTGTAGTTTGAGCACAGCACTACAGGCTGACAACAAATCAGAAGAAAACTGTGGTTATGTACCAGTCGATACCCAGGAAATCTACATACACAAAGGAATTCTCATAGTCAAGAGCAGAACTTGATGTCACAGAGTTCTATTACCTAGATAGAACACAATCCAATAATATACAAGAAGGCAAGGAAGTAGAAAAGCAGAGGAAGACAACCAGAAATTTGTTCAGGAGGTCCAAAGACCCACCAGAACCTTAACTTGGCTGTTTTGGGGTTTTTTATAGTATGTGTAAAGCGTTTAGTATGTGCCAGGCATTATTCTAAACGTCAGAGTAGATACAACCTAATTACTTTGGACACAGTCCATTTCCCACATGGGGCTCACAGTTTTAATCTACATTTTACAGAAGAGATAACTGCGGCATAGAGAAGTTGAATGACTTGCCCAAGGTCACAAAGCAGGCAAATGGTGAAGACAGGATTAGAACTCATGTCCTTCTGACTCCCAGGCCCATGTGCTATCCAGTAGCCCACACTGCTTCTGTTCAGCTAGAAGAAAAAAGTGTTTCTTACTACTAGTAGTGATTTAGATCTTGAGGTATGGCTGAGTCATTTTGGATGTTTAGGCACCTTTTTCACCAGAGACATTCAACTCCTCATAGCTGGGAGATACTGTGATCCAGCAGTATGATGTAATGGAAAGGCCACGAACCTGGGAGTCAAGGGACCTGGATTCTAATCCTGCTCTGACACTTTCCTGCTGTGTGACCTTGGGTAAGTCATTTCACTTCTCCACACCTCATTCCTTCATCTGTAAAATGGGAATTCAAATACCTGTCTCCTTCTTATTTAGATTGTGAGCCCCATGTGGGACCTGATTATCTTGTATTTCTCTCAGAATTTATTATGGTGCTTGGCACAGAGTAAGAACTTAACAAAGGGTCTGGGAATCAGGAGACCTTCTAGTTTCAGTATACCTCACCTGCATGACATCAGGCAGCTCACTTATTCTTTCTGTACTCAATTGCTTCATCTGCAAAATAAGATTAATACCTGCCTCTCCCTACCTCAGAAGGGTGTGTGGAAGATGAAATGAGCTCACTGATAAATGAGATCACTGATGTGAAAACACTTGGAAAAAATAAAAGCCGTATACAAATTCAAAATGTACTTGGAAAAAAGATCTGAGATGGAGAGCAATTTAATAACTGGATCCAATCTCTTAGGGAAGTCCTTAGGGAAACTGATGGATAATCCAGATTTTCTGAATCGCACACCAGCACTCTGTCCATCAAGTGACAGTGATTCAGCACAGCCTATTTCTTCTGCTCCCAAGTTGGTCTTTCCACACTAACACTTAGGGTCCACTCAACTCCTGGGACACGGAAGAATTTCTGCAAGGAAATCTGAGGATCTCCAAGCTCTGTCCCGATGATGACGCAAGCCCTACCCCTGAATTCCAGGTGGCTGATGCACTCAATCTTTACATGCGGAAATGATATTGCTTTCACATTTTCGTGTCCCCCAGCTGACCAGATGAAGCCACATGTGTCCAGTGATTGAACCCCAGCTGTTCGTACCTCTCTCCTTTTGCTCCTCACAATGTCTTCTGAGGAACCGCAGCTGCTTGAGAGCATCTGAAGAGCTCAGAACAATTTATGAAGTCAAGATGGCAAGTGCTACGTCCTTACCCGGTTCCAAATCATTTACTGAAAGATGCAAATCTGTTTTTCTTGACCTGCCAAAAGCCCGCAAGATTTCCTTACAGGGTCATTCGGTTAGTGTATCCTGAATTCGCGCCAGGGTCTAATCAGCAAGTGATTCAAAAGGAAACAATAAAACGCAGCTGGAAAACTGTTGCAGCAGCTAAATTTACCAACCTGGGGCTAGCAGGTATGAAGGGCATGGAGCGCTTGGTTTAAACAACACAGTGCCATGATGCGCAAGCCATTTCTTAACATGGAAATCAATTCAATTCAATCAATTCAATTCAAGCAGCATGTTTTTTTAATGGTATTTGTTAAGCCCTTACTATGTGCCAGTCAAGAGAAGCAGCGTGGCTCAGTGGAAAGAGCACAGGCTTACGAGTCAGGGGTCCTGGCTTCTGATCCCTGCTCCATCATCTGTCAGCCATGTGACTTTGGGCAAGTCACTTAAGTTCTCTGTGCCTCAGTTCCCTCATCTGTAAAATGGGGATTAAGACTGTGAGCCTCATGTGGGACAACCTGATTATTCTATATCTACCCCAGCGCTTAGAACAGTGCTTGGCACGTAAGCACTTAACAAATACCAACGTTATTATTCTAAGAGCTAATCAGGTCGGACATGAGGTTCACAGTCTTAATCCTCACTTTACAGATGGGGTAAATGAGGTGCACAGAGAAGTTAAGTCACTTGCTCAAGGTCATACAGTGCAGATGAGTGGTGGAGTCAGGACTAGAACCCAAGTCCTTATGGTTCCCAGACCCATGCTCCAACCACTTCTGTTCCACTAGATTGACATCATCCTTTTTTCTAAAGGTTTTCTTGTACTTGCGTACCCTAACAGCGTTACAGAACCTTCAAAATCTCCTTTTCCACTGTAAACATTGTTTCTCATCCTTGACCCCAGGGCATCCTGGGACGCTGGATCCTAAGGCTGGAATAATAATAACTGTGCTACTTGTTAAGCACTTACTATGTGCCAGACACTGTACTAAGAGCTGATAGCCTGTGTACTAAGGTTAGACAAAGTCCTTATCCCAGATGGAGCTCGCAGTATTAATCCCCATTTTACAAATGAGATATCATTTGTGAGATTATGAGAAGCAGCATGGCTCAGTGGAAAGAGCCCGGGCTTAGGAGTCAGAGGTCATGGGTTCTAATCCCAGCTCTGCCACTTGTCAGCTGTGTGACTGTGGGCAAGTCACTTCACTTCTCTGTGCCTCAGTTTCCTCATCTGGAAAATGGGAATTAAGACAGTGAGCCTCACATGGGACAACCTGATTACCCTGAGAACAGTGCTCTGCACATAGTAAGTGCTTAACAAATACCAACATTATTATTATATCCGAGGCACAGAAAAGTCAAGTGATGTGGACAAGCTCACTCAGCAGACAAGTGGCAGAGCTGGGATTACAACCCAGGCCCTTCTGATGCCCAGACCTGTGCTCTATCCACTAGGCCACACTGCCATGATCTTCAGGCAGCTCATGCTAAGTTCGGCACCAGAACCTGAGTGCAGGCTCGGAGTCTCTCCCTCCCTCTAACGTGGGCACTTTGGGAAAGTTTGTCCTGTTTAAGCCACTCGTAATTGGAAAAGAAAGTGCACAGGGGGAATTTCAGAATTTCTTTTTGTTTGGCCATGCATTCCCAGGAATCCCAGAGAAATTGTTGCTAGGAATAGGAGAGAGAGAGGCAAGATGAAGAAGAGTCTTCTGCTTTGGGTGTGGACTCCATGCAACATCGTGCTGAAGAATCCACAAGCTATAAAATCTCCAGAAAAGTTATGTATATAGTATATAAATAATTCCCTTCTAATTGCATCTATATAAAATAGATAAATGAACATAGACATGCAATCTCCCATCCTGACCCAAGGGTGGAATTTTTTTTTTAGTGGTACAAGTTAAGCTCATGCTATGTACCAGGCACAATCCTATGGGCTAGGATAGAAACAAGATAGTCAATTTGGACACAGGCCATGTCCCACGTGGTGCTCACAGTGTTAATCCCCATTTTACATATGAGGTCAATGAGGCACAGGGAGGTTAAATGACTTGCCCAGGGTCACAAAGCAGATAAGCAGTGGAACTAAAGTCCTTCTGACTCCCAGGCCCATCTTCTTCCCTATTTTGACCTAAATTACCCTGAATTGTGTCATTTTATAGATGAGTAATATAGCTAAATTAATTAGTATATCCACCTCTATAGTGACTCTCCCTGGCTGTCAGGAAATATTCTTCTCTACACTCCCTGCTCAGCTTCTCCTTCTCCACCCCATCCCTATTTCCATTTTCTCCTCTTTTCCTGACCTCTCACAGCTTGAAAAAATATTTCCACTTTTCCCCGTTGCTCCCAGGCATCCTCTCCTGCCCTCTGAACTCCTAAACTTGGTGCCATAAATTCATTCATTCATTCAATAATATTTGTTGAGCATTTATGTGCAGAGCACTATACTAAGTGCTTAAGGGGGCTAGTGT
The DNA here is from genome assembly GCF_004115215.2 of Ornithorhynchus anatinus. Classification (NCBI taxonomy): domain Eukaryota; kingdom Metazoa; phylum Chordata; class Mammalia; order Monotremata; family Ornithorhynchidae; genus Ornithorhynchus; species Ornithorhynchus anatinus. The sequence goes on along the minus strand of NC_041734.1, from coordinate 39,408,209 downwards.
TGCAAAGTTGAAACCTATGTAATATAAAGCTGAAATAGGTTGTACATTTAGAAACACTGCAAATGCAGTTTAACTGGAAACATCTTAAACTGGGGAGTGTCTGCAAAAAAAATGAAGAATTTCCAAAACATTGCAAGAATTCAAGCTGCTTGTGGAAATCAGATGAATCAGCAAGTCATTTGGATAACATAAGGAGGGGGCAATTGAGAGACTCTCCCTACCAAGAATAAAGGAGCTAGTTTTGTACCAAAAGTATTTTATGGGGTCCAGATGCCCCATAATGTACATGTTTCTTACTGTGTCAAATTTCACCAATTTTTCACATGAAAAGAATTGTTGCTGCTGCTGGCATGCTGTCCTACATTTCATTCAATCCCTTCCCCAACAATATCCTGCTCATTCTCAGTGAACCAGTTTTATTATTTCCAGGTAAAGAATCCTAGAGACTCTTCAAGAGCTCCTCAGGCCAGTATGCTGAATGGCATCCCAATCACCAATCAACCATGAGACCAAAACCTTTTCTATTTGGCAAAGCTAAGGGAAGTAAAGTAATTGGTGAACTATGCTAAAAATTCAAAGGAAAACGTGAAAAGTAGGTGCTGAAAAGGTAAGGCAAAGGAATCCATTCCACATCTTGTCATCCTTCATGCGTGTGGCTTCTTCGTTACCACTAAAATAATTTAAGATTATTGAGATCAATATCGATGGGATGAAAGTTGGAGGTATATGTAAACAAGGAAAGAGGATCCATTACTGCCTAATGGTAGGAGTGCTTTGAAGACTTTAATCATTACTCCATCACTGAGAACAACGCATCTAACTACAGTCTGCAAAAGCCAGGCAGAGAGGACTTTGAAATGATGCCAAACCTTTATGAAGTGAGAAAAGCCATCAAGCAGATGAAGAATGATGAGGTGCCTGGAGCAGATGGAATACTTCCCCAAATTTTTAAACAAAAGTGGAAGATATAGAGGAGATGTCCTTATCTTATAAGGGAATGAGAAGCAGTGTGGTCTAGTGGATGGAGCACAGGCCTGGGAGTCAGAGGTATCTGGGTTCTAATCCCTGCTCCACCACTTGTCTGCTGTGGAAACTTAGGCAAGGCATGTAAATTCTCTGTGCCTCAATTACCACTTCTGTCAAATGAAGATTAAGAATGGGAGCCCTATGTGGAACAACCTGATTACTATGTATCTCTCCCAGTGCTTAGAGCAGTGCTTGGTGCATAGTAAGTGCTTAACAAATACCATTACTATTATTATTAATAATAAAGTCCAGCCCGTCAATGGGCAGGGACTGTCTCTATCTGTTGCTGATTTGTACATTCCAAGTACTTAGTACAGTGCTCTGCACATAGTAAGCGCTCAATAAATACTATTGAATGAATGAATTCCAGGATCTTAATGATGGTGACAAAATTCCAAAATGGAATGAGGTATGTTCCTAGACACCTTACAAAAATTGCCTTGCTTTCTACCACCTTACGGTGTCAATTAGAACAGCCACATAGAGATGTGATGGAGGGCATAGGAAGTGCGAGGTTTGTTGTGGGCTAGAGAGGTCGAGGTTCCCAAAATAGATTTGGAAATCATTCACATAAAGGTAGGAGTCAAAGCCATAGGTGTGGATGAGCCCTCTGAGAGAGTGAGTATAAAATGAGGAGGGAAGTTGTTGTCTGTACTCTCCCAAGCGCTTAGTAAATGGCCCTGCACACAGTACGTGCTCAATAAATACAAATGATTGATTGATTGATTAGAAGGGGACCCAGAACAGAGCCATGAGGGAGAGTCACACTTAGGGAATGAGAGACCAAGAAAGACATGGTAAAAGAGACTGAGAGGATGGGGCAGTTAGGTAAGAAGAGAATTGTGTGAGGAAAACCAAGGTTAGGTATTCCAAGAGAAGGGAGTGGTCATAGTGCCAAAGGTTGTCAATAATTCAAGAGATCGAGGAGGTTGGTTAGAGAAGAGTTGGTTAGATTTTGCAAAGAGGTGATCTTTGATAACTTTAGAGAGAGTATCTCAGTGGAGTGAAGAAAGTGGAAACCAGACCGCACAGGAGTTGGAGAAGAGGAAGAAGAAGCAGCAGATGTATACGGTGTGCCTGAGGAGTTTGGACAGGATTAAGTGCAAAGTGATTGGGCAATAACTGAAGGGTGCAGTGAGATCCAAAGAGCATTTTTTATAGTATAGGGAAAATATGTATATAAACATATTCAAAGGCATATATATTAATATGTGATATATATATATATATAGAGAGAGAGAGAGAGAGAGAGAGAGAGAGAGAGAGAGAGAGAGAGAAAGAGAATTAGTATATGTACCCCTCCTGTTAATTTAGAGAAGCAGCAAGGTCTAGTGGAAAGGTCATGGGCCTGGGAGTTAGAAGACCTGGATTCTAATCCTGCCTCTAGTAGCTGCCTCTTGTGTGACCTTGGGTAAATCATTTAACTTAGTGCTTCAATTTCCTCATAAGCAACATGAGGGTCAAATACTTGTTCTCCATCTGTCTTAAATTGGGAACATCGTGCGGGATAAGGACTGTGTCTGATCTGATTATATTATATTTAACCCAGCTCTTGGTACAGTGGCTGACACAGAATAAGCACTTAACAGAATGCCATCATTTATTACTTATTATTATTAAGATCCTGGGAAAATTGGGCTCGCTATCATTGCCTAAATTACATGTTTGTTATGACAAACTCCGTTACTTCCTATCACTTAATGAAGCACAAACACGGCTTTTAAACATTTGATTTCTTGAAGAACCCACTTAAATACCAACCAAACAACCATGTGAAGACTGCAGGAATGACTGATGAGCCTGTTTTGCTCAAAACCAGGCGTAGCTCCAAACCTTTAAAGCCTCTGACTTCCTAGTAATTTTCCCCTCAATATCTAAGGCATATCAGCTCACACCACAGCATCCAGGCACTGTCACAAGCATGACCATACCAGAATTCAGTCATTACAACATCATGACCAGGGAAATTAGTTAGGTCTTCACAAATCGTTCCTTTTAAAATGAATCATTCCTGAGTTGTCCTCCAATCCACTCCCGCCACCTCCCCCCAGCCTCCCCTCTACTCTCTCTCTCTCTCCTTCCCCGCCATCTCTCTCTTTCTCCCACCACCCTCTTCTCACCTCACTTCAAAGGAGGGTTGAGCTCTTAGGGTTCCCAGAGATCACCTGATTTGAGCTACAGCCTTTAGATGAGCATCACTAGCTGTTCTAAACTCTGAAATGATGAATGTTTCCAAATACAGGGAGCTGACTTTCCAAGAGAGAATCAATATCGTTATCTCCAATTGCAATTTGCAGCTAGATTTGGAAAGCCGAGGGATTTCACTTTCAGGTCCAATTCAGGATATCTAATGGTCTTTAGGAGCATGAAACAAACCTCAGCTCATAGGACCAATACTAAAAATTTCCTGTTTACCATATTTTCCCTCCTTTCTGGGTCACCTATGCATTCAGATCTGTACCCCATAATCTCTCAATCTGGGGTATGTATTGAGCACCTGCTGTGTGCAGAGCAGTATACTAAGAGCTTGGAAGACCACAATACCACAGAGTTGGTAGAGATATTCCCTGCCCTCACTGAGTTTTCAGTCTAGAAAAACACTTTGATACTCAGCACACCCACACAGCACTTCTATACATATCCTTACGTACTGCTGTTTCCGTTATCTGTGATTGATTTCAATGTCCTTGTGGACAGGAATTTTGTCTACCAGCTCTATTGAACTGTACTCTCCCAAGCACTTAGTTCAGTGCTCTGCACACAGTAAGCACTAAATAAGTACCGCCGATTGATTGCTTGATTGATTAAGGCCTAGTAAATTACCAGCAGGAGCTTTATTAGTTAAACCAAACTGATATCTCTCTCTGCCAATTTAGGGCACATTTGGGGGTACAGGAACGATAGCAAGAAATCTACCAGGATTAGGAAATAGTAGGGAGGAAGTGTTGTGAGGGGAGGAGGGCTAGAAGAGATTAACTGTAATTTTTACAAGTAGTTATCAGCCATCCCATTAAAGGTGCAACTGGAACAAATTCTAACTCATAGCATGTAACTCTTTGGGAAAATGCATCTCCAAACGCACCCATTCACTCCACGATCACATTTTCGAGAAACATAACCCACTTGTATCCTAAGGTTCATCTATATTGGAGTCTCGTTTGCTCCAGGGCTCTTATTTTACTAATAACCATCCTGTTTTTTATGTATGAGGTGTCTTTTTCCCCATAACTTAAAATGTTACTAATGTCCTCTAAATTTCACAAAAATGCTGCGAGACTGGGAGCAAATTTAATCATTCCTCTGTCACTGATAGAAGAACTGGGCAGAGGGACTTTAAGAACTTGTGTAACATGACACATAGGCAAATGAAGTAATCAAAAATGGAAAGGCTGATTCTCCTGTATCTCAGTCCAGTAATTTCTGCACCTAAATATATTACCCCTTAAAAAGTTTAATACTCTGCTTTAAAGATTGTTTTGCACATCCCATTGTTAGGTAGGGATTGTCTCTGTTTGTTGTCAAATTGTACTTTCCAAGCATTCAGTAGAGTGCTCTGCACACAGTAAGCGCTCCATAAATATGATTGAATGAGTGAATGAATGAACATCCACTAGAAAGACGATGGTTTTCGTTTCTGGATAAACAACTGGATTTGGATGTGTACATGCATATAGTAAATAAATGATGCAACTCTTTGGATTGACTTAGCTTGTCCTGAGTCATAACTTAGGTGCTGAAATGACCAATTAGGGTTAGAATGATTTAGAGCCAACAGGCTCCCAAATGTAGGTAATTGATATATCCATTTGCTATAGTACTGCTTAGCAACGACTTTTATTTAGAAAAACATCCCCACTGAAAATACAGTTTCATACCTACCCAGAACTCTGTCCTTTGAGCACCCAAAGGGGAAGACAAGCCTCAAGCAGCTGAACTCTTCTTGGACACTTCTGGGGATTGAAGGCCTACGACGTGTGGTGAGTCATGGTGGATTAGGATGAGAATGGTCTGTGGGAAGCCTGGTGAGGGGGATAGGCCAAAAGGCCCAAGATCTGAAGGGGTTTCAGAGGAGAGTCAAGAAAAGATTAGGAACTGGACCTTTCCCAGCCAGTGGCAGCAGTAAAGGAAGAAAAAAAGGAAAGTAGCTGCGGAAATGTCCAGTGCTAAGGGCGGGGACCCTGAGGAAGAGGTGGAAGAGTGGGAAATTGGAACACCACCTGCCAGAAGCTCAATCAAGAGGTGAGTAGTAAGTAAACCTCCAGAGGAAATCATGATTTGCCTCTGTAATCTATTCATTTATTCATATACCTGTCTCCTCCTCTAGACTGTGAGTTCCTAGTGGGAAGGAAATGTGCTTGTTTATACTGTACTCTCCTAAGTGCTTAGTACAGTGTTTGCACACAGCAAGGGCTCAATAAATATGATGGAATGAATGAATGAATAAATAAATCTGAGGGTGTGGGATTGGGTTGTGGCCAGTGGGAAAGGTCGGGAAGCAGCATGGCATACTGGATAGAGCACAGGTCTGGGAGGCAGAAGGTTATGGGTTCTAATCCCGACTCCACACTTGATTGCTGTGTGACCATGGGCAAGTAGTCACTTCACTTTCCTGTACCTCAGTTAACTCATCTGTAAAATAGGGATTGAGACTGTGAGCCCTACATGGGACAGGGACTGTGTCCACCTTGATTTGCTTGTATCCATCCCAGTGCTTAGTACAGTGCCCGGCACAAAGTAAGCACTTAGCAAATACTGTAATTGCTTTTATTGTTATTATTATGTTAGTGGGAGAATGGCCTAGTGTGGGAAAAGGCAGAAGGGGAGGACCATATCCTGTAGATCGGGGACCAATTTTCAGAAAGTCCCTCCTGCCCATGGCCCTGCCCACTTAGGCTACAGCTCCAAGTTCATTACCAGGAAACACAGTGGAACACCTAGCACAATCTGAGATCTGTTCTAAAGAAAAGGTCCCCTGAGAATGTATTTTTCTCTTTGTTGCTTTGTGTGTGACTCTGCAAGATCTCAAAGGAAAATCAAACAAACAGTCTACCAATCGATCATATTTATTGAGGGCATCCAGTGTACCGAGCACTGTACTAAGAGCTTACAACAGTACAAAACTAAAGAGTTGGTAGTCATGTTCCCTATCCGCAGTGAGTTTACAGTCTAGAGGGGACGACAGACAATTATTATAAATTATAATTTATTTATATTATAATTTATATATTATATTATATATATATATTATATATTATATTATATATATATAATTAAATTACAAAGGTGTACGCGAGTTTCTGTGGGGTTTAGGGAGAGGTGAATAAAGAATTCAAATCCATGTGCAAGGGCAACGCAGAAGGGAGTGGGAGAAGAGGAAATGAGAGCTTAGTTGGGGAAGGCCTCTTGGAGGAGACGTGCTTTTAATAAGGCTTTGGAGGTGGGGACAGTGATCATCTAACAGATATGAAGATAGAGGGCAATTCAGGCCAGAAGTAGGACGGGGAGAGGTTGGCAGTGCAATAAATGAGATTGAAGTACAGTGAGTAGATTAACAATAGAGGAGCAAATTGTGTGGACAGGGCTTGTAGTGGAAAATCAGGAAGTTTATCTGATAGATATGAAGGGGAAGGGCATTCTAGGCCAGAGGAGGATGTGATCAAGGGGTTGAGGGTGAGATAGACGAGGTCAAGGTACAGTGAGCAGGTGGTGTTAGAGGAGTGAAGTGTGCAGGCCAGGCTGAAGTAGGAAGGCAGGGAGGTAAGGTAAGAGGAGACAAGCTGATTGAGTGGTTTAAAGTTGAAGGTGAAATGTTTCTGTTTGATGCGGAGATGAATGGGCAACCACTGGAGGTTCTTGAGGAGTAGGGAGACATGGACTGAATGAATGATTTGTAGAAAAATGAATCAGGCAGCAGATTGAACACAGACTGGAGTTGGGAGAGAAAGGAGGCAGGAAGGTCAGCAAGGAGGTTGATGTAGTAATCAAGGCAGGCCAGCATGTTAACAGCATGGATCAGCATGGTAACAGTTTAGATAGAGAGGAAAGGGTGGAATTTAGCAATGCTGTGAAGGAAGAACTGACAGAATTTGGTGACAGATTGAATATGAGGGTTGAATGAGAGAAAAGAGTTGAGGACAACACCGAGGTTACAGACTTGTGAGCTAGGGAGGATAGTGCTATTGTCTACCGTGATGGGAAATGCATGGTGAGGACAGGGTTTGGGTGGGAAGATAAAGAAGTCAGTTTTGGACATGTTAAATTTGAGGTGTTGGAAGGACACCTAGGTAGATTGGTCCTGATGGCCGGGGGAAATGCGAGATTGCAGGGAAGGCGAGATGTCAGGGCTGGAGATGTTGATTTGGGAATCATCTGCATGAAGATGGTAGTTGAAGCCATGGGAGCGGTTGAGTTCTCCAAGGGAGTGGGTGAAGACGGAAAATAGAAGGGAACCCAGAACAGAGCCTTGAGAGACACCCACGGTTAGGGAGTGGGAGGCAAAGGAGGAGCCCATGAAAGAGACTGAGAATAAGCAGCCAGAGGTATAGGAGGAGACCCAGGAGAGGACAGTTCAGTGAAGGTTGGATAATGTTTCTAGTGTCAAAGGCAGCTGAGGGGATGAGGAGGGTTAGGATGGAGTAGAGGCCATTGGATTTGGCAAGAAGGAAATTGGTGACCTCTGAATGGGTGGTTTTGGCAGGATAAAGGATGCAGAAACCAGATTGGAAAGGGGAAAGGAGAGAATTGGAGGAGCAGAAATGGAGGCCGTGGGTGTAGACAGCGGATGTAGAAAATCACATTATACATGAAATATTCCCTAAGATCAAGCTGAGTTGTGTGGGCTTTATTTTCTCTCATTTATTAGTAGCAAACAATCCCACTGCCTGATCCCATTGCCAGGATCTTGTTTTAGCTCCAAGAAGCTCAGTGCCAGGTAGAGCAGGATGGGGGACAGAAGTCAAGAAGCTTCCCCTCTCAACTCCCCACCTCCCATCGACCCCTCCTGCATCCTAGAAAGGGCCCAGACACTGCTCCCCTAATACAACTTGTTATACAGGAAAAAAGAAGTGGCCTCTCTCTAAAGCCAAGCAGGAGTCCAGCCTCAAACGCTGAACACAAATACTGACATGAGGGCTGCAGCTAAGGTTTTTATGCCTTGAGCTGAGCTGCAAAAACCTTGAAACTCAGCTTCTCAAGCCACAGTATTTTATTGTTCTCATAGCATTTATCACAATCCATCTCTTCCCAAACTACACCCTCATTTCCCTTTCTCCCACTCTTCAGCATCATCGTTGCACTTGAATTTGTGCCCTTTATTCACCCCTCCCTCAGCCTCACAGTACTTATGTACATGTCTGTAATTTATTTTGGTTAATGTCTGTCTCCCCCTCTAGACTGTAAGCTCATTTTGGGCAAGAAAGGTGTCTACCAACTCTCTTGCATTGTATTCTTCCAAGTGCTTAGAACAGTGCTCTGCACACAATAAGCACTCAATAAATAGAATTGATTGATTGTCTCATATTTTTATGTTTTCATCTTGCCTTAAATGTCTGTTGACAATCACCTCTCCTCTCTGTCTGAATCTCATCTGGGTATTTTTTTGCCAACATTTAATTCTGTGCTTTGCACATAGCAGGTACTTAGTAAATACTGCTGTCAATCAATCAATCATATTTATTGAGCACTTACTGTGTGCAGAGTACTGTACTAAGCACTTGGGAGAATACAACACGACAATATAACAGACAAATTCCCTGCCCACAACAAGCTTCCTACTATTATCATCCTTTTTTCTACTTCTCCATCTTGCCACCTCTCAAGTGAGTTTTCAGTCAGTTGAGCCCTGTTCTTTACTGGGAGCCTCCTGGCTCAAATTGTCCCATTTTTTTTTAATGATATTTGTTAAGTGTGCCAGACACTATATTAAACTAGGGTGGAATACAGGCTAATCAGGTTGGAAACAGTCCTTGTCCCAAGTGGGGCCCATTTTACACATGAGGTAACTGAGACCCAGAGAAGTGAAGTGACTTGCCCAAGATCACACAGTAGACAAGTGACGGAGGCGGGATTAAAACCCAGGAATTTCTAACTCCCGGGCCCATGCTACGCTGATCTGTTCCTAATTCTTCCTCCAGTTCTAGAAAATCTACAAATGTTCTGTGCAGATCAGTGAAGGAAAAACTGGCTTTCTGAAGTAGTGAAGGTGGAGAGAGCTTGGAAACACTATCAAAAAAATGCCAAACCAAAAAGAATGAAGGGAGTGAAGAAGGAAACTCCATAATCTCTTATTCCCTGACTCACACGGTCCCAGTTAATGAAATCTGCTTCTTATAGGAAATTTGTTACTAGGGCCAACAGAACTCCCTTACTTGTGGTTTGGTATGAAAAGAGACAAAATAAGCTCTCACCCCTCTGTGTAGTGCTCTGATTCTGGTAATTCAACCATGTTCCAGTGAGTAACCAGTGGTTGGAGATGATTACCAAATTGCCTGCAGATGTGGAGTAATCCTAAAAACATCATTGAGTTTGCTCTTTGAGTTGTTCCCCATTTTAGAGGGTTAACCTCAGAGATTTCTCCGACTCCCAGTTCCGTGCTCTTTCCGCTAGGCCATGCTTCTTCCCTGATATTATGTGCAACCTTGGCCAAGTCACTTAACTTCCCTGGGCCTCAGTTACCTCATCTATAAAATAAGGATTAACACTGGGAGTCCTATGTGGGACAGGGCCTGTGTCTACCCCAGCGCTTAGAACAGTGCTCGGCACATTAGGAGAAGCAGCGTGGCTCAGTGGAAAGAGCACGGGCTTTGGAGTCAGGGCTCATGAGTTCGAATCCCAGCTCTGCCACTTGTCGGCTGTGTGACTATGGGCAAGTCACTTAACTTCTCTGTGCCTCAGTTCCCTCATCTGTAAAATGGGGATTAAGACTGTGAGCCCCACGTGGGACAACCTGATTCCCCTATGTCTAGCCCAGCGCTTAGAACAGTGCTCGGCACATAGTAAGCGCTTAACAAATACCAACATTATTAACAAATACCAACATTATTATTATTAACTAGGTCCAATCCGATAATCTTGTATCTACCCCAGTGCCTGCCATATAGTAAGCACTTAACAAATACCACAATTATTATTATCATTATTATAATTTCCATATCAGCTCATCTGATCCATTCTTCATTTTACTTAAAGTGGCTCCTCGGTCACCTCCCTCCATTTTCCTCTCTTTATTTTCCAAAATAAAACCAGTCTTTTCTATATGTTCTCTTCTACTTTTGTCCCTGCTCTTCCCATTTTCTGCTCGCCCTCCTTCATTCTTTCCTTCACTTAGGGCTCTTCATATTTACCTCAAGAAGTACTTCCTACACCCAGTAATAGAGGAAGTGAAGTGTATCTTTGGCTGAACAGTAAGGACGGGTTTCAATATTCATTTATTCAGTAGTATTTATTGAGTGCTTACTATGTCCTGAGCACTATACTAAGCTCTTGGAACGTACAATTCAGCAACAGCTAGAGACAATCCCTGCCCAGTGACGGGCTCACAATACAAGTCGGGTCACTCATTTCTCATGGGCTTTGGCAGCCACCTAACCCCTCTCGGCTCTACTTTTCCCCTTTTTGAATCGCCTTCCAGCCGTGAAGAATAGTTACTTTTTGAACATTCAAATGAACAAATACATATAAAGCAGCACACATATCTAGTTTTACATAGATGGGTGTGTGTTCCTCATTTACAATATGTCACTAAGCAATAAGTTCCTTTCCGTGCAGGTGAGTGTGGCTGAAAAGACCAATGCAGAACTGACACACCCTGTACACTAACTGTGCTTAAGGGTGTTTTGTTATGGTATTTTTTCAGCACTTACTATGTGCCAAACTCTGTACTAAGTGCTGAGGTAGATACAAGACAATCAAGTCGAACACAGTCCTCTGTCCTACGTTGTCACGTGGGAGGGAATAGAATTTAATCCCCATTTCACAGCTGAGTAAAGTGAGGCCAAGAGAAGAGAAGGGATCTGCCTTAAGTGACAAAGCAGATTAGTGGTGGAGATGGGATTAGAACCCAGGTCCTCTACCTCCCAGGACTGTTTGCTTTCCACTAGGTCATGCTCCTTAGCAGCACAGCTCAGTGAAAAGAGCCCGGGCTTGGGAGTCAGAGGTCATGGGTTCTAATCCCGGCTCTGCCATTTGTCAGCTGTGTGACTTTGGGCAAGTCACTTACCTTCTCTGTGCCTCAGTTACCTCATCTGTAAAATGGGGATTAAGACTGTGAGCCTGACGTGGGACAACTTGATCACCTTGTATCCCCCCCCAGCGCTTAGAACAGTGCTTTGCATATAGTAAGCGCTTAACAAATACCATCATCATTATTATTATCAATGGGTTTGTCCATAGAGTGGCTTTAAGTATTCCAAGCTTCGCAAAAGCTTGGCTCAAGGAGAGCTACACTCCACACCAACGAACACCCTCCAGGATGGTCTGTCTACAGTAGTGGTCTCCCAACAGCCCCTTATTAGGACCCATGTTTGAGACTATGTTTCAAATTTCTTGTCTCTAGACTGTAAACTCCATCTAGACTTTAAGCTTGTTGTGGGCAGGATGCACATCTACCAATTCTGGTGCATTCTACGCCCCCAAGCCCAGTGTGGGCAAGGAATGTGGCTGTTATATTGCACTTTCGTACAGCACTTAAGGACATGTCTGTAATTTATTTATTTGTGTTAATGTTTGTCTCCCCCTCTAGACTGTACACTCGTCGTGGGCTGTAAAGGATCTACCAACTCTGTTGCATTGTAAACTCCCACAGTGCCCACAATGAGCAGGGACTGTGTTAGTTATATTGCAAGATAATAATGATAATGTTGGTATTTGTTAAGCACTTACTATGTGCAGAGCACTGTTCTAAGCGCTGGGGTAGATACAGGGTCATCAGGTTGTCCCTCGTGAGGCTCACAGTCTTCATCCCCATTTTACAGATGAGGTAACTGAGGCCCAGAGAAGTGAAGGGACTTGCCCACCCGAAGAGTTTCCAGGACTCTACCAGGCCTGGCTACGGGAGGAAGAGTCGAGCAGAGGCCTACCCTTTCCATTGCTAGATTGGCCAGTGGCTAGCGAGTGAAAGGCAATCTGCTACAAGTCGAAACTCACCCGTGAAGAGCAGCGGTGACATGGGAGAGGATCGAGGGCAGAGACTCACGTTTATTACATGGAAGAAGGCAGTGGTAAACCGTTTCCGTATTTTTACCAAGAAAACTCTATGGATACACTACCAGAACTATTGCCAATGGAAGAGTATTTTGGGAGAGAGGTGTCCATGGAGTCGATTTGGGTCGGAGATGACTCGACAGCATAGGACAAGACATATGCACGTGTCTGCAGTGCATTTATTTGTGTTATTGTCTGTCTCCCCCTCTAGACTGTAAACTCGTTGCAGACTGTAAGCTCGTTGTGGACAGGAAACATATCTACCAACTCTGTTGTGTTAAACTCTTCTAAGTGCTTAGTATAGTGCTTGGCACAGAGTAAGTACTCAGTAGATATGATTGACTCACTGATTTAAATCATTCATTCTGTCTTCCTGGCTGGCAGGTGCCCCAGTTCAGTTCATCATTCATCATTTGCTTAAGTGCCCTGCTACCCTCCATCCTTTCTATTAAATAATAATAATGATAATAATTATGATCAAAAGAAAGCTAAGTTCCCCTTCCTTTCTAGATTTCAGTGATACCTTTGCTTGGTTTGATCCTATTTGCATCTGTGTTAGAAAATCCAGAGTGGTCTAGTGAATGAATATCTATTTGACAGACTAATAATAATGTTGGTATTTGTTAAGCGCTTACTATGTGCAAGCACTGTTCTAAGCACTGGGGTAGATACAGGGTAATCAGGTTGTCCCACGTGAGGCTCCCAGTTAATCCCCATTTTACAGATGAGGTAACTGAGGCCCAGAGAAGTTAAGTGACTTGCCCACAGTCGCACAGCTGACAAGTGGCAGAGCCGGGAATCGAACCCATGACCTCCGACTCCGAAGCCCAGGCTCTTTCCACTGAGCCACGCTGCTAGCTTCACGCAAGAAAACATACGAGGAGGGACAAATAGGACATGTGGAGCTTAGCGTGACCGACTCCATTTTGGGGAGGCCCATCATCTCGTGATTTCCGGGAATTGTTACATACTCTTAATTGTTTAAGTATGGGAAACTGTTTTGTATAAAGAAAGACTTACAGCTCTTGGAAAGAAAACTGTGGTTTGTGGCATACGTTAAGGGGACTAAATGTCTTACCAATCCCCTGCCTATGGACTGCCCAAACTGAGGCACAGAGAAGTTAAGTGACTTGCCCAAGATCACACAGCAGACAAGTGGTGAAGGTGGGATTAGAAATCTTGTCTTTCAGACTCCCAGTCCTATGCTCTATCCGCTAGGCCACGTTCATTTTCTATTCTTGGCATCAGGTAATGTCAGGCTGGGGGGGTATGGAGAGAGTCAAAGTGCTTAAGGGGTACATATCCAAGTGCACAGTGATGCAGAAGGGAGGGGAAATAGGTGGGGAAATTAGAGATTAATCAGGGAAGACCTCTTGGAGGAGATACAATTTTATCAGGACTTTGTAGACTGCAGACTCTAAGCTCTTTATGGGCAGGGAATGTGCCCGCCAATTCTGTTGTACAGTACTCTACCAAGTGCTCAGTACAGTGTTCTGCACATAGTAAGAACTCAATAAACACCATCTACTGATTGATTTGCAGATGGTTAGAGTTATGAAAGGGAAGGGAATTCCAGGCCAGAGGGATCAAAGGGACATCAGTGAGAGCCGGCTGGTTGTAGTGGAAAATGAACAAGGTTAGGTAGGAAAGGAGAGCCGATTGCGCTCAATAGATTTCACTGATTGACCGCTGGCCTGATTTCCACTCACGTGAGCAAGGTGTTGAAGGTTGGAATTTCCCACAGAAGACCGAATCCCAAAATGAATTGTCCACTGGGGAATTTGTAAAAAATGACATATCTGACCGTGTGCAATATACGTGATTGGCTCGGGGAACAGTTTCTTCCATGGAGAACTGGAAGAAGGACTGATAAAATTTTATAGATGGCCACGGGAGGGCTCTCCAAGAGCGTCTACTGTAATCCTTGCCTGCATCCTCTAAAGGAGATGCAGAATAGTTTTTTTCTTTCTATGGGAGTTGACATGTTGTGTGTTACTTGCACGTCTCTTCGTAGTAAAAAATACAGGAGGATTTTTTTTCCCCAAAATAATCGATCGAATTAAGTGTGTGACAAACCCAGTAATTCTATACATCCTGTACTCTCAGTTTCTCCCAACTTGGATGAATAGAAAGCTGAAGGGATGAATCATTTCTTTCAAACAATGCAGGTTTGGGGAGTAAATACAAAAAGAATAGAGTAAGATTTCAATTCCTGCCCATCTGAATTCGTTTTTCGTTTGGTAGAGTCGTAACAAATGTTTGGCTTCCATTAAGAGTGCGTGTGTGGGTACTGACTTAGATGTAATGTGGGCCAGAGAACTCTCCAGGAAATGCTGGGTAAAACCTGGATGAAATACCAAATGAAACAGCTTATGAGCAGCCCATACGTGGCACACACTGAGAATAATGAAACCTCCAGTTCTGTTCCTAGACATGCACGCCTAGGCCGCGGCAGAGGCCCACTATGTTAGGAGATTGCCCTATGTGAAGGAGAAATTGTGTCCACGTGGAAGGTGAGTCTGAGAAGCCTGCTGTGTAAGTCTCTTCCATAATGCACACACATCAAAATCATTTTTGTTGTCTTAATGCATTTGCTTTCTGATGTGTGGTCTTTCTAAATTCTGCATCCTGAAGCCCCTCATATTTCATTCCTATTCATTATGGATAGGAATTTCTCCCTCATCTTCAATCTTGCAGTCCCTCCTGCTGGCAAGACATCCCCATATGGATGTAAAGTCCTCTCTTCATGCTCATCATGTCCAAAACTAGCCTCCTCAGCGTCTCTCTTTGATCCACTTTCCTATCACAATTGACAATTATTTAGGATGTCAGCTCACTGATGGCAGGGATTGCGTCTACCAACTCTGTTGTATTGTACTCTCTCAAAGGCCTAGTACAGTGCTGTGCACACAGTAAGTGCTCAGTAAATAGCACTGATGGATTGACAACACCACCATCCATCCCGTTTCTAAAGTCTGCATTTTCCTTGATTCTCTGCCCTCTTTTGACCCTCATGCCCAGTCTGATTCTAAATCCTATTGGTTTTTCCTCCACATTGTCTCCTCCATTCATCCTGTCTTCTCCATCTAAATGGCCACGCCATAGTCCAGACATTCTTCAGATCAATCAACCAATAGTATTTTTTGAGCACTTGCTATGTACAGAACACTATACTCATCGCTTGGAAGAGTAAAATACTATCATATTGATACACATGATCCCTAGGTAAGCCTGTCATAATCATCATCATCATAGTATTTGTTGAGCACTTGTTATGTGCCAGGCACTGTTCTAAGCTCTGGGTGGATTCAAGCAAATCAGGTTGAACACAGTTCCTGTCCCACATAGGACTCAGTCTTAATCCCCATTTTACAGATGAGGTAACTGAGGCCTAGAGAAGTGACATGACTTGCCCAAGGTCACACAGCAGACAAGTGGCGGAGCCAAGATTAGAACCCAGGTCTTTCTGGCTTCCGGGCCTATGCTCTATTCCTTAGTCATGCTGTTTCTACTATTCATTCAATAGTATTTATTGAGCGCTTACTATGTGCAGAGCACTGTACTAAGCGCTTGGAATGAACAAGTCGGCAACAGATATGTCTACTATGTCATGCCATTTGATGCTAAATTTGGTTTGAAGCGATGCTGACCAAACTGCTTCAGAAGTCAACTGTTACATTTGCAATAGATCCAGGTCTGACAGTGGTTTAGCAGGTGGCCGTTATATCCATTATATCCAGTTGCTGCGTAGCGAGGTGTGGACAACAATCCATGTAAAAGAGCTCAGGTTCTTTCATCTTGAAAGCGAACAAAAAAATGAGGTCAGAGCTGCTTTGACAAATGGCTCAAGAGACAACTCTCCCGGATGGCCCTCCTTGAGGAATGGAGTAGCGAAGGGATGGTGTGTCTGTCTGATGGAAAACCTGCCGGCCCTGGGTGACGGTCCAGCAAGCCTGACCCCACGTAGGAAAGAGGAGAATCAATCGATCAATCAAACATATTTATTGAGCACTTACTGTGCACAGAGCTAAACTAAACACTGGGGAGAGTACAATAGAACTGCCCAGAAGTTTCCAGAAAATGGAAATTACTCATTTCTAAGAACCGCTCCCATAATTAAAGCTCGATCTCTCCTATCTTGCCGCCTACTCCTCGCCCATGTCCTGCCTCTGGCCTGGAACACCCTCTCTCCTCATATCCAGCAGACAGTAACTCTCCCCGACTTCAAAGCCTTATTGAAGAAGGTACATCTCCTCCAAGAGGCTTTCCCTGAATAAGCCCTGCTTTCCTGTTGCCCCACTCACTTCTTCACTGCCCTGACTTGCTCCCTTTATTGATTCCCCACTCTCAGCCCCTCAGCACCTATGTACATATCTGTAATTTAT
The DNA here is from genome assembly GCF_004115215.2 of Ornithorhynchus anatinus. Classification (NCBI taxonomy): domain Eukaryota; kingdom Metazoa; phylum Chordata; class Mammalia; order Monotremata; family Ornithorhynchidae; genus Ornithorhynchus; species Ornithorhynchus anatinus. Next base: position 39,391,599 of record NC_041734.1, on the reverse strand, counting down.
TTGTTTCTATTAATATCTGTCTCCCCCTTTAGACTATAAGCCCATTGTGGGTAGGAAAAGTGTCTATTCATTGTACTCTCCCAAGCAATTAAGACAGTGCTCTGCTCAGAGGAAGCTCTCAATAAATGCGATTGAATTGAATGAATGAATAGGGTGTCAGTCACCCACCTGGAGACATCTGTTTCATCATCATCAACGGTATTTATTGAGCACTTACTATGTGCAGAGCACTCTACTGAGCTCTTGAGAGGATATGATGCAACAGACTTGGTAGAAATGATGATGATGGTGTTTGTTAAGTGCTTACTATGTGCCAAGCACTGTTCCGAGTGCTGGGGTAGATACAGGGTAATCAGGTTGTCCCACGTGGGGCTCACAGTCTTAATCCCCATTTTACAGATGAGATAACTGAGGCACTGAGAACTGTGAGCCTGTCTTTGGGCAGGGATTGTCTCTGTTGCCGAATTCCAAGCGCTTAGTACAGTGCTCTGCACATAATAAGCGCTCAATAAATGCTACTGAATGAAAGTGGTGGAGCTGGGTTTAGAACCCACATCCTCTGACTCCCAAGCCTGTGCTCTTTCCACTATGCCACGCTGCTTTCCCAAACGTTCCCTGACCACAATGAGCTTACAGTCTAGAGGGGAAGACAGACATTAACAGAGACAAATGACTTATAAAACATAATTTAAAGATACTTACATAAGTGCTGTGGGGTTGAAGGAGGGGTGAATCTCAAATGCTCAGATTAAAGTGCATACGCAGTGCCGAAAGGAGAGAGAGTCAGAGGGAAGAGGGCATAATTGGCTGCCAGACCGTCAATTAAGGCAAGGATTTGTGCCAAGAAGAGGCATCGGGTTAAAGGTCCAAAAGGAACGGATGTGGGAAGCAGATTTCCTGTGAGGCGTTCAAAGGTAACGGACAGGGGTACTTTCCAGGAAAGCAGAAAGCATCGGCAGGGCGAATAACCAAGGAAGGACTGGAAAATAGTGGACCCTCAGAAGAGCTATTTAAGGGAAGTATAGCAGCAGGTTCAGGAGGATAATAATCTCTGGGTTCAAATTAAGAACAATTAGTGGGGCCTAGGGGAAAGACCACAGGCCTGGGAGTTAAGTCAACCAATCAGCCATATTAGTTGAGTGCTTAATGTATGCAGAGCACTGTACTAGGCACTCGGGAGAGTACAATATTATAATATAACAGACACATTCTCAGGTGACCTGGATTCAAATTCAGACTCTTGCACTTGCTTACTGTGCAGCCTCAACTTCTCTGTGCCTCAGTTTCCTCATCTGTAAAATGGAATTCAACACCTATTCTCCCTCCTACTCGGACTGTGAGATAGGGACTGTGTCCGACTTAATTCATTTCTATCTATCCCACCACTTAGTACAGTGCTTGGCAGATAAGAAGCACTTAGCAAATACCAAAATTTTTCAGATTATTCCTGACTCCAGTCTAAGATTCTTGCACATATGTGTACCATTATCTAAAGTAACCTTAACTAACTTGTCAGGGATAATGGATGGGCCTCCGTCCTGAAACTTCAGGACCGAAAACCAGTGCAGAGGAACTGATTATAATGCCAGGGCTTCTCACAGTCGCCCTCCCTGCTAGCCTCACCCTCACCGGGAAATGGAGGGCAATCAGTGGATAGTTGAGGAGGGTCGCAACACATCACTCAGTGCTTGAAAAGGATTGTTTTTTGTGTGTGCAGAACCCGTTTAAAGACAACGAGACTGTAGCATAGTGTCAAGGCTGTGTTATGGCACCATGACCCCTAAAGGAGGTTACCTTGGAAGTCACTATGGCTTTTTTTACCCAAGTTATCCAGTTTTAAGGATTTCGGCGAGACCCGTCCACCTTGCATGAAGCCTTAGGTAGTGTGTTGATCAGACTCTCCCCCGCTTCAAGTTGGAGCCCCTTGAAGCCCCCCTTTTCTCTTCTCCCACTCCCTTCTGCATCACCCTGACTTGCTCCCTTTATTCATCCTCCCTTCCAGCCCCGCAACACATATGTGCGTATCCGTAATTTTTTTATTCATATTAATGTCTGTCTCCATTTCTAGACTGTAAGCTCACTGTGGGCAGGGAATATGTCTGTTATGTTGTTATATTGTACTCTCCCAAGTGCTTAGTACAATGTTATGCACACAGTAAGCTCTCAGTAAATACGATTGACTGTTTGACTGACTGACCGCTGATGGCTTAGACCCAGTGAAGAGAACCAGGACTAGACCCAGATCTTCTGATTCCCAGAGAAAAACTCTTTCTACTGAATCAGGTTCCCTCTCAGGGTCGCACCTGTCTTGGCTATGGGAGGGAGAGTCAAGCAGAGGCATACCCATTCCATTCCTAGCTTGGCCAGTGGCTAGAAAGTGGAAGGCCACCTGCTACAAGTCAAAGCTTGCTGCGCTGGGCAGCAGCGGCATGGGAGAGAGTCGAGGGCAGAGACTCAAGTTTATTGCGCAGAAGGAGACAATGGTAAACCATTTCCGTACTTTTACCAAGAAAACTCTATGGATACACTACGATTGCAGTTGGAGTTGGGGCGTTTTGGAAGAGATGCGTTCATGGTGTCACTATGGGCCGGAGATGACTCGACAGCTTAAGTCAAGACAAGACTGAACGAGGTGGATTTATAACTAAGTATTCAATTCAATCATATTTAAATACTGTTTTTAGAACCAAGGAGAGCTTCTGAGGGATCTGTGTGTCTGTGGAGCCTGCAGTAAGGGTGACTTGTAACGCTGGAAGGGACTGGGGCAGTCGACAGCCCCCTAAACCTGAAGATCCAACCCCAGGATATGGGATTGACCAGCCAAACACTGAATTCTTCCCATGTCTTTGGGGGGTGCCAAATCTGACGGCTGTCTAAATGGTGGCTACGGCCAGACCCTTTTGGGATTCCATGTCCCGCTTAAAAAATAGCAAAGACCTGACCTCAATAGTGAATAAGACCAAGGAATCTTGAATCAGTTTTATCCAAAATATACAGATTCAGCTTAGTGGAAATTTCAATGGAAAGGTAATTCCTCATATGATTAATGGAAAAGGAAGGCATGGGAGAGAAGAGAAAGGAGAAAAAACAGCAAGAGAAAAAAAAACACCAAGAGAACAGTGATGATAACTCCAGAATTTCTTATTGTAACAATTTTTTTTGAATCATGATTCTTAGATCTACTCAGATCTTCTTTGAACTATGTCATTATATGTCATTATATGGTAAAATCGGGCTTTTCAGATATCTGAAAGTTTTCAATTCTGCAAGAGTTCACAGATTTCCTCTTTTCTCTTCTCCCCAGCTCCTTGAATGGGGCAGGCTTAAAATAATCTGTTCCATCAGATCCCTACTAAACCCTTCTCTGAAGGGAAAAAAGGGATTGTCTGGGTTCCATTTCTGTCCCACAATGGATTCTTGTTTTCCCAATACATCAATTTCTCCTCAGTAGCTAAAGCTGCCCACCCTGCCTACATCACGTTGACTTTCCTTTCAACCTCTTCCTATACCATCTTCTTCATATTCTAGTGCTCAAATGTATATACTTCTCTAGAATGCCACACTGGGATTAGATAGCCTGGGCTTTGCTTCGGTCTAGGAAACAGGATGAGCTGTCTCTTGTCCCCTAATTAAATTTGAAAGCCTCATAGGGCAGGAACTGGGTCTTTTTGTGCCGTGACCTTATTTTAATTAAGTAGGTTTGGAAACTGTGACCTTTTGTTAGGGACCCTTGAACGCTATTGTTTCAGTATATTTGCATGAATTCAATCATCACTGCCTTAAGTTGGGAGGCTGTATCAAGAAGGGTGGTGATGATGATAATAGTATTTGTTAAGCTCTTACTAAGTGTCAAGCACTTTTCTAAACTCTGGGGTAGATAGAACCTAGGTTGGACACAGTCCCTTTACGAGGGACTCACAGTCTTAATCACCATTCTACACGGAACAGGAGCACAGAGAAGTTAAGCAACTTGCCCAAGGCCAAACCGCAGACAAGTAAAAGAGCCGGGATTAGAACCCAGGTCTGACTGACTCCCAGGCCCGTGCTCTATCCACTAGGATGGGAGAACCCATAGGTCTTGGGCAGGCAGCAAAAGCCTACAGTTTGGAGAGTCCATTTTCTTCATCTTCTGTGAGTTTGCGTTACGTCGATCTGCCACCTGCAACAGCCATTTTGGAAACTCATAGCCTCTACTGAATAGAGGTGCCCTCAGGTGAGAGTGGCAGGGGGTTGGGAACTAGACTTTGAGCCTGTTGTTGGTTAGTGATTGCCTCTATTTGTTGCCAAATTGTACTTTTCAAGTGCTTAGTACAGTGTTCTGTACCCAATAAGAACTCACTAAATACGATTGAATGAATGAAAGAAGGGAGGGAGGCTAGGGGACACTAGCAGCCCCACAGGATTTTATAACCATAGGACTGGCTATGCCTAGTATCTGGGTAAGAGGCTGGGATGTTTGGCCTAATGAATTGCTGTGCCACCTTCTGACACACGTGGCAGAAGGTGCTGATTTCTGCAACAACGTTGCCTTCGTTGTGATCGTCGTAGTGGGGGAAATAATGACATTTATTGAGTGTCTGCTCAATGAAAGGTACGGTACTGAGCCCTTGGAAAGTACAGCAGATGCTCAAAACATGTCCCCTGCCTATAAGGAGTTTTCATTCTACTGGGGGAGATGGGCAGAAAGATTCACAAGCAGTGGAATTAGAATAAAGTGGAATATTTAATTGACCCTGCATATGTAATATAATACATAAGACTATTCCACATATAATACATTCTTTTTGGGGAGCAGACATAGAAAAATTCATAAGCAATAGAATTGGAATAAAATTAAAGATTTAATTTAATATACATATGTAATGTAATACATAATTTCATTATGTATCATAATTTAATATGTATTAAAGCACGGAAAATGGAGGTAAGGTTTTCCAAGAGTGTTCTGGCCATTTTGGAAGTTGAGGTCTTGATCAGCTCCAACTCTGGAGTCACCCCTGGCTTAATTCCCCAACTTCTGGATGCACTGGAATCTTGGGCAGCTGTGTGTGTCTGGGCAGGAAGCAGTGTGTGTCACACGCTTCATGCCTGAGGAGGAGAAAACTGTATGGGCTCGGCCCACCCTCTCTCCTCTCAGAGAAAGCAACAACCAGGGCCAGACAGAAGTCAATCAGCAGACTGGAGATTTTCAGAAAACCAGGCTTCCCAGGTGATACCGAGGACATCGTATCTGGGGATTGGCGATTCCTGAATGTAGCATGGCACAGTGGACAGAGCCCGGGTTTGGGAGTCAGAGGACCTGGGTTCTAATCCCGGCTCTGCCACTCGTCTTCTGGGTGACCTTGAGCAAGCCACTTCACTTCTCTGTGCCTCAGTGACCTCATCTGTAGTACAGTGCTCTGCACATAGTAAGCGCTCAATAAATACTATTGAATGAATGAATAAAGTGGGTATTAAGACTGTGAGCCCCACGCGGGACAACCTGATTACCTTGTATCTACCCCAGTGTTGAGAACAGGGCTTGGCACATAGTAAGCACTTAACAAATACCATCATTATTATTACTATTATTATTATCATTAAGAGCTAGGGTTAGGGAAAGGACAGAGGTCCTGGTGATCCGCACTGTGGTATTTGCTAGGTGTTTACTATGTGCTAAGCACTGGGAAAGATAGGAGTTCATCAGATTGGACACATCCCTGTTCCACATGAAACTCATACTCTAAGTAGGAGAGAGAACAGGCATTGAATCTCCATTTCCAGCGCTTAGAACAGTGCCCAGCACATAGTAAGCACTTAACAAATGCCATCATTATTATTACAGATGAAGAAATTAATAATAACAATAATAATGTTGATATTTGTTAAGCCCTTACTATGTGCAGAGCACTGTTCTAAGCACTGGGGTAGATACAGTGTAATCAGGTTGTTCCACATGAGGCTCACAGTCTTAATCCCCATTTTACAGATGAGGTCACTGAGGAACAGAGAAGTGAAGTGACTTGCCCACAGTCACACACAGCTGACAGGTGACAGAGCCAGGATTCGAACCCTTGACCTCCGGCCCCCAAGCCCATGCTCTTTCCACTGAGCCACGCTGCTTCTCTATGACTAACAGAAAAGTTAAATGACTTGCCCGAGGTCACAAGGCAAGTGGCAGCACTGGAATTAGATCCAGCCTTCTGACTCCCAAGCCTGTGTTCTTTCTTCTAGGCCATGCTGTTTCCCCATCCATCCTCTATTTCCTCAGCTGCTCTCCTGGAAAAATACAAAAGCAATAGTTGTCGCCTTGGCAACCAGCTAAATATCTCGAATGTTTGAGATTGTGCAATCCTAGCTACGTCCATAGATGGGGACTTGTCACTACAGTCTGAAAGGATTTATTCAGTTTCCCAAAGTACCTAAGCTGACCTGTGGGGAATGATATTACTAATAATAATGGCATCTGTTAAACACTTGCTATGTGCAGAGCACTGTTCTAAGCACTGGGGGAGATACAGGGTAATCAGGTTGTCCCACGTGAGGCTCACAGTTAATTCCCATTTTACAGATGAGGTAACTGAGGCACAGAGAAGTGAAGTGACTTGCCCACAGTCACATAGCTGACAAGTGGCAGAGCCGGGATTTGAACCCATGACTCCCAAGCCCAGGCTCTTTCCACTGAGCCACGCTGCTTCTCTTAAATAGTTTATACACTAGGAAAATCAGAGCTCTTGGACATACTGACTGCATTTTTAGTACTGCAACTGAAATAGTCAGATGTTCCTTTGAATTTTGAAAATGTGTCCTTTGTAAATATTTTAATTTCATGTTTGTATACTTATATATATATCCATTCATGAAGGTTTAATTACATTTACATCTAGCTGTGCTTAAGTGTTACAGTTTGGGTTGCAGTAAAGAGTAATTTTTCCTCTGGCAAAGCAAAGGAGGATTGAAAAGGAGAGTCACAAGACAGCCCTAGGGGATGTTCTTGATTGTCCAAAACTTCAAAAATGTTTACAAAGACTCCACATCTGCCACAACTTCTGAGGCCTTGCAACCCCACATAATTCAAACTAACGTGGGGAAAATGCAAACCAAATGCCGTCTGATTCAGATGTTTGCATTTATGCATTTGAAATGGTCATTTCAGTGTCCATTTATTTGAATTGTACCAATTGAAATCAATCAAAGGTATTTATTGAGCGTTTACTATGTGCAGAGCACTGTACTAAGTGCTTAGGAGAGTACAGATCTACAGAATTAGTGTACACGTTCCCTGCCCATAATGAGCTTACAGTCAAGAGGGGGAAACAGACATTAATATAAATAAATCATTTTAAATATATAACTTAAAGATATATGCATAAGTGTTGTGGGTTTGGTGTTAGGCTTGGGGAAAATATCAGATGTCCCAAGGTCACAGATCCAAGCGCCTAAACGACACAGAAGGGAGAGTGAGCCGGGGAAAAGAGGGCTTAATCAGGGAAGGCGTCTTGGAAGGCTTTGAAGGTGGAAAGGGTGTTGGTCTGGCCTTTATGGTGGGGGAGGGAATTCCAGACCAGGGGTAGGATGTGGGAAAGCAGTCGGGGGCAAGATAGATGAGATCAGAGAACACGGAGCGAACTGGTGCTAGAGGAGCAGAGTTGGGCTAGAGTAGGAGAATAGTGAGGTGAGGTAGGATGGGACAAGGTGATCCAGTCCTTTAAAGCCGATGTTAAGAGTTTCTGTTTGATGAGGAGGTGGGTAGGCGGCTTTTGGAGGTTCTGAGTAATGCGGAGACATGGACTGAATGTTTTTGTTGAAAAATGATGCATGCGGTAGAGTTAAGTATGGACTGGACTGGGGAGAGATAGGAACCCGATAGATCAGCAAGTAGGCAGATGCAGTAGTCAAAGCAGGATAGGATAAGTATTTGGGTCAGCTTAGCAGCAGTTTGGATGGAGTCGAAAGGTTGGATTTTAGCAACGTTGCGAAGGTAGAACTGACAGGATTGGTGACAGATTGAATATATGGTGGAATGAGAGAGGTGAGTCGAGGACATTGCCAAGGTTACAAGTTTGTGAGACAGGATGGATAAAGGTATTGTCTACAGTGATGGGTAAGACAGGGGAGGACAAGGACCTACTGAAAGAAGCAGTTGTGTTTCTGATTCTACTGTGGGTGCCTTCGCTGTGTCTGCGAGATATAGCTGTGTGCAGCTTCGTGTACTAATGCGTGTGAAAGAAAGCTCTCACAAAAAGTTAAATCACCCATTAGAGTGGAGAGTCTATGTGAGCACTTAAACCAAAGTTAGACTCAGTGAAGTGTAGAGAAATAAAGTGCCCAATATACATCCCTGGGGGAATCAGCTAATCATTCTTCTTTTCCTGTGGAGCATTCCAAGGGAAAATTCATCTACTTATTGGGCTGGCAATTGTTCACAGTTATAAATGCTTGGTAGGGATACTAGGACACTAAAGAACAACTTATGTTTTTCTGGGCCTGTAGTATTTAAGCATTTGCTGGGAACTCCTTGTCACCTGGAAAATGACTGCCCATGAGACAAAACCAGGCTGACCAATTAGTTTACAGGACAGGTTTTTGGAATTTCACACAGTGTGGGCAAATTGGATAGCAGTTTGGCATCCAGAGTCAGCCTGAGATAAGACTACAACAGTCTAAAATGACACTCATCATTCCCTCGACCCCAACACATCCACACACAAACACACACACACGGCTATACTATGACTAAATTCATTAAATCATGGGGCAGAGAAAGTCAAAGTTCATCTTTTCCTTTCGTCATTGGAGATAGAAGTATCTTCTTCCCATCAGATTCCCGGGGACTCATTCCATTGGGAGAGCACCCTCCAATGCCATCCGCGTCCTCCTCCCAGCTGAGTCCATCCAACAGGTTCGGCAATGATTGAATTCTCCTCCATTTCTTGGTTGCTTTCAGTAATAATGTTGGTAATAATGTTGGTATTTGTTAAGCGCTTACTATGTGCAGAGCACTGTTCTAAGCGCTGGGGTAAACACAGGGGAATCAGGTTGTCCCATGTGGGGCTCACAGTCTTAATCCCCATTTTACAGATGAGGGAACTGAGGCACAGAGAAGTTAAGTGACTTGCCCACAGTCACACAGCTGACAAGTGGCAGAGCTGGGATTCGAACTCATGAGCCCTGACTCCAAAGCCCGTGCTCTTTCCACTGCGCCACGCTGCTTCTCACGCTGCTTCTGCTTCAGTACCGAGGACCACTCCTGCAGAGATGAAAAACTTTCAAATTTGTTAGAGCTTGACACAATACTCACCTGTTTCTCCTTTGCAATTTTTCAGACCACCCCTCACTCCTATTTTTCAGACTTGCTGGTTCCTCTTGCACCTTTCATCCCCTAACACTGGGTGTTCCCCAAAGCTTTGTTCTGGTTCCTTTGTAACCTTTCCACTTTCCACTCAGGAAGCTCATCTTTTCACTTGCCTTCAGAGATAGCCTCTCTAAAGCTGACAATCATATCTACCTCCCGGCTTCAAACATCTCACCAAATCTACAAATCTACCTTTGCTCTTGACTCCAGTACAACTCCACTTAGATGTCGTGAATTTCTCATCTTCACTCCTACACCCAATCCACCACCTCACTTTCTCATCTTTGTTGAAAGCACCATCGCCATCCTGAAGCCCTAAATCTTGGCGTAATCATCAATTCCCATTCGATTAGCTTCTAAATTCTCCAAGTTCTTCCTCCATGCAGTTTATGACTCCCGGCTTCCTTTTCACAAAAACGACCACCACCCTTACCTATTTTCTTGTCAGAGCACAACTAGACTACTTTATCAGCTTCTCTCTAGGCTGTAAGCTCCTTCCAGGCAGGGAATTTGTGTTCCAACTCTGTTATACTGTGCTCTCCCAAGCACTTAGTACAACGCTCTGAACACATTCCACACATCCGATCCGTTACCAAGACCTGCCGGTCTTACCTTTACAATATCGCCAAGATCCGCCCTTTCCTCTCCAACCAAACGGCTACCTTACTGCTACGGGTTCTCGTTATATCCCGGCTAGGCTACTGTGTCAGTCTTCTCTCTGATCTCCCTTCCTCCTCTCTCACCCCGCTCCGGTCTATTCTACACTCCGCTGCCCGGCTCATCTTCCTGCAGAAACGCTCTGGGCATGTCACTTCCCTTCTTAAAAACCCCCAGTGGTTGCCTATCAACTTCCGCTCAAAACAAAAACTCCTCACTCTAGGCTTCAATGCTCTCCATCACTTTGCCCCTTCCTACCTCTCCTCCCTTCTCTCTTTCTACCGCCCACCCCGCATGCTCCACTCCTCCGCCGCCCACCTCCTCACCGTCCCTCGGTCTCGCCTATCCCACCGTCGACCCCTGGGCCACGTCCTCCCAAGGTCCTGGAACGCCCTCCCTCCTCACCTCCACCAAACTGATTCTCTTCCCCTCTTCAAATCCCTACTTAAAGCTCGTCTCCTCCAAGAGGCCTTCCCAGACTGAGCTCCCCCCTTTTTCCCTCTGCTCCCTCTACCCCCCCTTCACCTCTCCACAGCTAAACCCTCTTCTCCCCCCTTTCTCTCTCCTCTTCCCCGTCTCCCGTCCCACCCCCTCAGCACTGTACTCATCCGCTCTACTGTATATATCTTCATCACCCTATTTATTTTGTTTAATGAGATGTACGTCACACTGATTCTATTTATTTGCCATTGTTTTTTAGAGATGTTCTTCCCCTTGACTCTATTTATTGCCATTGTTCTTGTCTGCCTGTCTCTCCCGATTAGACTGTAAGCCCATCAAAAGGCAGGGACTGTATCTGTTGCCGACTTGTACATTCCAAGTGCTTAGTACAGTGCTCTGCACATAGTAAGCGCTCAATAAATGCTATTGAATGAATGAATGAATGAATGAACACAGTAAGTGCTCAATAAATATGATTGTTTAATTACCTGTCTTTTTTTTTAAAATGGTTTTTGTTATACACTTACTATGTGCCAGGCACTGTACTAAGCACTGGGCAACAAACAAACTAATCAGATTGGACTCAGTCTATGTCCCACAGTCTCATAATGTGAATCTGAAGTAACTGAGAGGTAACTGAGACAAAGAAAAGTTAAGTGATTTGCCTAACATCACACAGCACACAAGTGGCAGAGCTGGGATTAGAATCCAGGCCCTCTGACTCCCAAGCCTCTGTTATTTCCACTAGGCAACACTGCCTCCCAGCTCCTTCAGATTCCTCTCCCCTTCAGTCGTACTACACGCTGCTGCCCATATTATCATTGTGAAATGTCATTTAAAACAAATTTCCACACTCCTCAAAAACCTCCAACAGGTTAGCACCTTGCCCCCCTCAACAATCTGAAAGTCCTCACAGATACCTTCCAGCCCCTTCACTGACTTTCCCAATCTTAAATAATGACTCCCTTGACGGTCCTCCTACCCAGCTCACATTTTTACTTCACTTTCAAATTCACCTATTGATTCAATCCATCAATTAACAGTATTTATTGAGCACTTACTGTGTGCCCAGCATTGACTAGTATAACGGAGCTGGAAGACACATTCCCTGCTTAAAAGGAGCTTACAGTCTAAAGAGGGAGGGAGGCAGTCAAACTATCAGTTATACCCTCCTACTCCCACCATTTGTAAATCATTGTTGTCTGTCTTCCTGAAGAGATTGTAAATTCCTCGTTGGCAGAGAACATATCATTTTGATAGTAGCAGCGTGGCTCAGGGGAAAGAGCCCGGGCTTGGGAGTCAAAGGTCGTGGATCTAATCCCGGCTCTCCACTTGTCTGCTGTGTGACCTTGGGCAAGTTACTTAACTTCTCGGTGCCTCAGTTACCTCATCTGTGAAAATGGGGATTAAAAAATGTGAGCCCCACGTGGGACAATCTGATTTCTCTGTATCTCCCCCAGCGCTTAGAACAGTGCTCTGCACATAGTAAGCGCTTAACAAATACCATAATTATTTGGGTATCCAAGCACTTTGAACACTGCATGGAAGACAGTAGGTGCTCAATAAATACCACTGGTGAATAAATGCCATTAATTATTATTAGTAGAAATAATGATAATAACAGTGGCATTTGTTAAGCGCTTACTCTGTGCCAGGCACTGTTCCAAGCACTGGGGTAGATACAAGATAATTGGGTTGGACACAGTCCCTGTCCCACATGGGGCCCACAATCTTAATCCCCATTTTACAGATGAGGGAACTGAGGCACAGTGAAATTTTATGACTTGTCCAAGGTCACACAGCAGACAAGTGAGAAGCAGCATGGCTCAGTGGAAAGAGCCCGGGCTTGGGAGTCAGAGGTCATGGGTTCGAATCCCAGATCTGCCACTTGCCAGCTGTGTGACTGTGGGCAAGTCACTTAACTTCTCTGTGCCTCAGTTACCTCATCTGTAAAATGGGAATTAACTGTGAGCCTCATGTGGGACAACCTGATTACCCTGTATCTCCTCCAGTGCTTAGAACAGTGCTCTCCACATAGTAACTGCTTAACAAATACCAACTTTATTATTATTATTAAGTGGTGGAGCAGGATTAGAACCCAGGTCCTTCTGACTCCCAGGCCCTTGCTCTGTTTTTTAGCTCGGAAATGGCCGCAGAAAATATTAGAGATGGGATACTTTGGGATGTCATAAGGGGCCCCTGGATAGGATCCCCACCCTGGTTCTGGGAGCCTGGAAAAGCCGAGCTTGTACCCAGAGGTTTAAGAAAAACAAGTCTGAGGAAGGATAACGAAGAAAGAAAGACAGGGAGACCATCTTTCAAAATGAAGATGATGCTCCTGATTATGAAATCCTACTCACGGATGTGGTGGAAAATAAAGTAACGAGGTGAAACAGTTGCTCCACAATGTGTGCACATAATAACTGTCCTTTGCTGGACTGGTAGATCTAGCACTTGCAGTACCTGACACGCTGTTCTGAGTCTTTCTTTTGAACTCCGCTACTTCCCGAGATCGCTATTTGGGAAGAGCAATGCCTCTCTTGATTATCTCCTGGCCAGATTCTCTGTCTGCTGTACTCGTTGCCCGACAGTTCGCAGCTCTACCTCACACTCTGATATTGCTTCATCGAGTCTTTAAAGTGTTTGTCTGTCCTTGCTTGTGCATGCCTGATTTGGGTTTTCCACGGTACATTCAGTTTTCATTTATTCTCCTGTGTCTCTGCCAGGGGAGCCATGTTGCTGTGAATATTGCCTGGCTTGTGTCACATATGGATCACTCTATAGGGGATCACCTGGCTTGTGTCACATATGGATCGCTGTCTAGGGGATCGCCTGGGGCGCAGCCTTGCTCATCACTGCATAGGGAAGCAAAATGGTGCAGCCTCGTTTGGGGTGAAGTTGGGGCCAATCTCAGCCCAGACATGGCAGCGTGGCCTGGTGGATAGAGCATGGACCTGGAAGTCAGAAGGACCTGGGTTAATAATAATAATAATGGTGGTATTTGTTAAGCGCTTACTATGTGCCGAGCACTGTTTTAAGCGCTGGGGTAGACAGAGGGGAATGAGGTTGTCCCATGTGGGGCTCACATTCTTCATCCCCATTTTACAGATGAGGGAACTGAGGCACCGAGAAGTGAAGTGACTTGCCCACAGTCACACAGCTGACAAGTGGCAGAGTGGGGATTTGAACCCATGACCTCTGACTCCAAAGCCTGTGCTCTTTCCACTGAGCCACGCTGGTTCTAACCCCGTCTCTGCCATTTCTTTGCTGTGACACCTTGGGCAATTCCTTTCACTTTTCTGTGCTTCAGTCACCTCATCCGTAAAATGGGGATTAAGACTGTGAGCCCCATGTGGAACAGGGACTCTGTCCAAACGGATTACCTAGTATCTCCCCCAGCTCTTAGTATACTGTCCCTGGGGCATAGTAAGCGCTTAACAAATACCACAGTTGTTATTATTATTATTATTATTGTTAGAAATGCCAGACAGAAAATGCAGGTGGCAACATATGTTGCAACAGGCATACAGCATAACATAAAAATGTCCTTTGTGACATTCTGCACATAGGACGCCCTGACCCCCTACTTCTTCCTGAACCATTGTGTTCCCCCTCTAAGCCCTTGTTAACGTGGATGCCACTTCTGAGAGGCAGAACTTGGAGGCAGGCGCTGAGGTGGAGGGAGACCCTTAAAAGCACTAGGCATAAATGGGCCTAGTGCCATATCTATTCCAGTTCATTCATTCATTCAACAGAATTTATTGAGCGCTTACTATGTGCAGAGCACTGTACTAAGCACATGGAATGTCCAATTCAGCAACAGAGAGAGACAATCCCTGCCCACTTACAGGCTCACAGTCTAAACGGGGGAGACAGACAGCAAAGCCAAACTGAACAAAACAAAACAAGACAACATTATCATCCTCTTCTGTAAATTATTAACCCACTCCCCAAAATGATTTGACATAAAACAGGTCAGTTCTCACATCCTGTGACTGGAGACTCCTAGGACAAGTGCTGTTGGTGACCGAGTCTACCACGCGACTAGAGGCCAAGCTTCACGTCTGGAGCTTCCTGTCCGAGAACCTGCCCGGAGGAAGTGATTTCAGTAGCGGTGGCTCGTGTGGTGCCGCTGGCCTTCCCAGTCCCATGCCCACCCCCAGCCCTGGGATCAGGTGTGCTCGGGGCACCGCTCCAACTTCCAAGGAGCCCAGAGGTGTCATTGGAGGCGAAGTCCGGCCAGGGAGTGAGCCAACGTCCTCGGATCGGATCCATTCGATGTGGTGCCGTCCCGGCTCGGGCACCAGACATTGAGTCCTCAGGTGACAGTTAGGACAGGACCCCTGAAGATGAGACCACCCAGGATAAAACTGGAAGACAGACCATCCCACTGGAAGATGGAGGATCCGGCCAAAGGTCAGAATTTCCCCAACCAGGACACAAGCTTAGCTAGCAGGAAGAATTATGTGGTGTCAGTCCTGCTTGCTGTCCTCTAAGCAAGCTAGGGAGAACCAAGCTAGATCCACCTCGTTTACGTATAAACCCTCCTGACCTCCTCCTACTAAATCTACCTCCTTGAGAAGCAGTGTGGCCTAGTGGATAGAACGTGGGCCTGAGAGTCAGAAGGACCTGCGTTCTAATCCTAGCTCTGCCACTTGTCCACTGTGTGACCTTGCCTTCAGTTACCTCATCTGTAAAATGGGGATTAAGAGTATGAGCCCGTGAGACTGTCCAACCTGATTATCTTGCATCTACCACAGAGCTTAGAATAATGCCTGGCACATTAATAAATAGCATGAAAAAAAATCCTGGAGCTTGACCTTGCACACAGGAAAGGTGTTCAACTTCTCTTTTGAGGGGTGAAAAAGTATCTCAGGTACCTGAGGGTCCCAACCTGGTGGTTCCTTCTTCCAGTTTGTTAGGGATCTCTGTTTGGGGGAGGAAACACCCGTGGCCTGTGGGATATTCATCTTCTGGGTGCCATGATAGGGTGTGGGGCGAAAGAGGGCAAAGGAGGACCAGACTGGTGAGGAAGGAGTTTGGGCCTTTCGAAGCCTTGAAGGATCTTTCTAGTGAGTCCAAGATCCTTGGCAGGGTCCAACAGTGTCCCATCTACCTCTAGTTGGTGCTGCATTTCCTGCTAACGTGGAACTTTCTGAGCAGTCCTATGAGGCTGGACTGTACGTGCGGTGGGCGGGACGCCAGATTGTCTGTGCCGTCTGTGTTGAAGGCTTTTTCTTTTAAATGGGAGTAGGAGGAGATTGGCTCGAAAAGAGGATTTTTTAAAAATATTGTTTGGTTTAACTGAACTGCCAAGTGACCGCTGCAATGTGTCTCCTGAATATTCCACCTCCTCAGCCCGGGTTCTGGCGTTTCAGTTTCGAGGCACTGAGCCTGTCGGGTCTGTGTCCAGAACCGGAGTTAAAAGCCCTTCGGCTGCTCCGTTGAACTGAATTTTCCTCTTTCCCTAATTGGAGAGCAGAACTGGGGCATTAGCTCCGAGACCACCAAACTTGCTCCCATGGAAGCCATGACTGGAGCTTGGGGGCCTTTTCCAAGGGAGAATCCGGCCAGCGGGATCAGACCGTCTCCTGAAACAATCGTGGTTTTTCAGAAAGCCCACACTCTAACTGACACAAGCACAGGAAATGAATCTCGTCCCCAGGAATGCTGCTGGCTGCCACGCGGCACAGCTGCACCTAGCAGCCTCCCGAAGGTGGGCTGGGACATCAGGGGTCTTCGGGGGAAGACTTTGGGGGTAACTGCTGATTTACACAAGTGAGGGCTGGAGAACGGGCCACTCCCCTACCCTTTCACCCCATCTGCTTTGAGGCCGCATCTAGGAAATTCAACCAGAGGGAGTAGTGTGTGCCTGTGTGTGTGAATAACTCTGCCTCCCCCAGTCCAATTTTTGCTTTCTGAGTTTGCAGCCCTGCTCCCACACTCTTCTTAATCTAAATCTGCTCTTGGTTTTAAGAAATTAAGCCAAACTTTTCCCACAGGCTCAGACAGCTATTAAAGAAATATTACTACCAGATGTTTTGTTTTTCCATAGAACCAGAGGCCAGCATGAGGTAACTGGAAAAAGATTAACCCATCCAAAACCAATAGCCCGTCCAAGCGGGTCTGCTGCTGGAACGCACATGGTCTACCTACCACTGAGTTCGTGGACGTGCTGGATGGTGGGCTTTGTTCTCCGGGCCTTCTCTGTACTGTACATTTTGAACAAAATACGCCAGTGAGCACGAGTGAATCAGATGGCGTGGAGCTCTATGCAGCTGCGGCGTGGAAAAACAGCGCCTCTGGAAACATCCAAGTTCTGCACGGGGACCACGTGCAGAGATCGACTTCCGGCGAAGTCAGTCAGAGGAGGAGTTCCTAATGAAACAGGGGGAACCCCCTGCCCTTTGCCCAATTCAGTAACCCAATTTCCAACAAGCTGCGGCACTGAAGTTGCTTCTACAGTTTTTCGCCCCACTGTACCACCCATGAACTTGAATCCTTACCCTCTAGTGCACTTTTGTTACTCCAACCACCCCCTACCCCTACGGGACTCACGGTTGTATCTTTATACTCGATTGCTTCCCCTTCCAGTAATGTACGTTAATGTCTGTCTCTCCCACTAGATTATAAATTTCTTTGAGGTCAAGGGTGGTGTCGACTAATTCATTAATTCGTTCAATAGTATTTATTGAGCGCTTACTATTTGCAGAGCACTGTACTAAGCACTTGGAATGTACAATTAGGCAACAGATAGAGATAATCCCTGCTCATTGACGGGCTTACCGTCTAATCAGGGGAGACAGACAAAAACAATAGCAATAAATAGAATCAAGGGGATGTACGTCTCAGTAACAAAATAAATAGGGTCATAAAAATATATACAAATGAGCAGATGAGCAGAGTGCTGAGGGGAGGGGAAGGGAGAAGGGGAGGAGCAGAAGGAAAGGGGGGGAAAGGGGGCTTAGTTGAGGAGAGGTGAAGGGGGAGGAGAGAGGCAGCAGAGGGAGCAGAGGGAAAAGGGGAAGCTCAGTGTGGGAAGGCCTCTTGGAAGAGGTGAGCTCTCAGTATTTCTGTTGTACTCTCTCAAAGAACCCCGCACAGACTAAGTACTCACTAAATACCACTGATTTATTGATTGATTGGATTACTCCCTTGAGAAATTGCATTCCCTTTTCCATCCTTTATACAGATTGTGAGTTCTGAAATAGCTACTTGATATGGAGAAGCAGCGTGGCTCTAATGGGTTCAAATCCCTGCTCTACCACTTGTCAGCTGGGTGACTGTGGGCAAGTCACTTCACTTCTCTGGGCCTCAATTACCTCATCTGTAAAATGGGGATTAAGACTGTGAGCCCCACCTGGGACAACCTGATTCCCCTGTGTCTACCCCAGCGCTTAGAACAGTGCTCTGCACATAATAAGCGCTTAACAAATACCAACATTATTATTATTATATTTAATTCCCATAAAAATTTGGTGGTTCTAATACCTATGGACAAATCCCAATGTAAGCACAGTCTGCAGGCTCTGGGGAAGGCTAGGACATGTCTTCTTGTCTGACAGGGGGGTCAGGGAGGGGGTGAGGACTGAAACAGGTGACAGTAGCAGTAATTGCTATGGATGGGCCTTTCTGAGCCTTTTCCTTAACTCTGGAGAGAGGTGGGTGTCTCCAGTCCTATTCTTTCACACCCATGCAGTTGTCTCTGAAGTCCAGCCCATATCTTTGGTTTCTCCTACAGACCAACAATAAGGGTACAGTTTGCTAATCTACAACTCTCTTGATAATGAATGACTTCCAGAGAAATTATGTGTTTTGGATTCCTCCAATTAAAGCATTTGTTAATGTTCTGCCCTTTCCATCCCTTCCTCTGATTGACTCCCCCAGGCAGGTTTAGTGAGAAGAGCACAGGCTTGGGAGTCAAAGGACATGGGTTCTAATTCTTACTCGGCCACTTGTCTGTTGTGAGACTTTGGGCAAATTGCTTAACTTCTCTGTGCCTCGGTTACCTCATCTGTAAAATGGGGATTAAGACTGGGAGCCCCAAGTGGGACAACCTGATTAACTTGTATCTACCCCAGTCGGCCTTTTGTTATGCTCTCCATCCACTGTCCCCTGCTTCTCATCACACCTACAAAGTGCGCAGACTAAATTGTTGTAGGAAATCGGAGAGGTAAAGTAGGAAGGAAGAAGGTGATTGAGTGTTTTAAAGCCGATGGTAAGGAGTTTCTGTTTGATGTGGAAATAGATGGGTTGCCACTGGAGGTTCTTGAGGATGGGGGAAAAAAATGCACTGAACGCTTCTATAGAAAAATGATCCAGGTAGCAGAGTGAAGTTTGGGCTCGAGATGGGAGAAAAAGGAAGCAGGGGGGCTGATGCAGTAATTAAGGCAGGATAGGATAAATGCTTGGATTAACATGGTAGTAATTTGGACGGAGAGCAAAGGGCAGATTTTAGCGATGTTGTGAAGGTTGAACCGACAGGATCTGGTGACAGATTGAATTGGTGGGTTGAATGAGAGAGGTGAATCTAGGATAACATGAAGATTTTGGGCTTTTGAGACAGGGAGGTTGGTAGCGCTACTTACAGTGACAGGAAAGTCATGGGAAGAACAGGGTTTGTGTGGGAAGATAAGGAGTTCTGCTTTGGACATGTTAAGCTTGAGTTGTCGGCAGGATATCCAAGTAGAGATGTTCTGAAGGCAAGAGGCAATACGAGACTGCAGAGAAGGAGAGAGGTCAGGGTTGGAGATGCAGATTTGGGAATCATCCACATAGAGATGGAAGTTGAAGCCAAGGAAGGCCTAAACTCACAGCTTTTAGGGGAAATGGAGGCTATGTTATACATGACCAGATGTCTCTGCAGGGCCCTGGTACCTGCAACCCAGTCAGGGGTCATGCACTGTCCCAACACAGGAGCCTAAAAGTGCCAAAGCTTCCATATTGCTGAGGTCTGCATGGTCTCTCTGCTCTCAGGCAGGACCAAATATCCAGTTGGGGTAGGGAGGGAAGTCAGGGCAGAAACAGCAACGTGGTATAGTGGATAGAGCACAGGCCTGGGAGTCAGAAGGTCATGGGTTCTAATCCCAGCTCTGCCACTTGTCTGCTGTGTGGTCTTGGGCAAGTCACTTAGCATCTCTGTGTCTCAGTTTCCTCATCCGTAAAATGGGAATTGAGACTGTGAGCCCCAGGTGGGACAGGGACGGTGTCCAGTCCAATTTGTTTGTACCCAGCCCAGGTCTTAGTACAGTGCCTGGCACATAGTAAGCACTTAACAAATACCATTATAATAATTATTAAGCACAACTCCCAAGTCCAAACTCAAGTTTTCCTCATATAGCATCATGGCTTAGTGGAAAGAGCATTGGCTCGGGTGTCAGAGGCCGTGGGTTCTAATTCCGCCTCTGCCACTTGTCAACTGTGTGACTTTGGGCAAGTCACTTAACTTCTCGGTGCCTCAGTTACCTCATCTGTAAAATGGGGATGAAGCCTGTGAGCCCCACGTGGGACAACCCGATTACCTTACATCTGCCCCAGTGCTTAGAACAGTTCTTGGCACATAGTAAGTGCTTAACAAATGTCATCATGATTATCAGTAGGTGATTGAAAAATTCCATAGAACAAGGATCTCAGAAATCATGAAAATTTTTAGAAAGCCTGTTTTTTGAAGGCAACAGGTGCTGTTCACTGATCTTACTCAGTCTCTGCTCTCCTACTGCATTGGGTCCTCTTTGCCTCAGAAGCCCATCAGTAAAATGAAGATGTAATGCTTCCCTTTTATCTCCCAGAAATATTTCAGAGACAATAGGGAAGCACTGTGGCCTTGGTGGAAAGAGCATGGGCCTAGGAGTCAGGGGACCAGGATTCTAATTCCAGCTCTGCCATTTGCCTGCTGTGTGACCCTGGGCAAATCACTTTACTTTCTCTGAACCGCATTTTCCTCAACTGTAAAATGGAGATTAAATTCTACTCTCTCTTACTTAGAGGACAGGGGGAAAATGTGGGTCAGAGACTATGTCCAGCCTGCTTATCTTGTATCTTCCCCAGCCCATAGTACAAGGCTTGACAAAGTGTAAGGACTCAATAAATACCATTAAAAAATTGTTCTTCATTCAGGGCTTCAAAGTATTCAGAAAAAAAGAACTATTGTTGCGTTGAATGAAGTATATTGGAAACATCATTGCTGCATGGTCAGAATGCCATAAGAAACCGTTTCTCTAAAGTTGGAGGTGGACAAGTTTTTTCATCATGTACAGCTGATCCTCTGTATCTATGGAGAAAGCCCTTGGCAGAACTCAACGCCAGCAGTGTCCGTCTGAAAGTCGGCAGGATCTATTTCAAGCCAGGTTTGGAAAGGTAGGGTAATCTAGAAACTTAAAGACTTCACGGGAAGTGAGGAGGTTGTGAGCAGGCTTGGGTTTGGGTTAGAGATTATTATCTTTGATTTTTGCCTTGAGCTACTACATACCTGTCTGATACAAAAGCACAACTGTTACTGCCTGAGCTGAATCAGGGACTTGCACAGACACTCAGATGAAGTATCCTGTTCTTAGCGTGGTCTAAGGACAAGGGAGTCAAGCCTGGGCTAGGATTCCAGACCTTGTTTTATGGTATTTGTTCAGCGCTTAGTATGTGTGAAACACTTTTCTAAGCACCAGGGTAGGTACAAGTTAATTAGGTTAGACACATTCCCTGTCTCACCCGGGGCTTGCAGTCTAACTAGAAGGGAGAACAGATATGCCCACTTTACAGCTGTGGAAATAAGGCACAAAGTTAAGTGACTTGCCCAAGGTCACACAGCAAGCAATTGGCAGAACCATGATTAGAACCTAGGTCCTTCTGAGGATCCAGAACCCAGGTTCTGAGACCTGGCTCTATTCCCAGCTGTGCCACTGACCATTTGTGTGGAAGTAATTATGGCTTTTATTAATAGTTTACTCTGTGCCAAATACTGGAAGATATTAGGTTCTCAAGTCAGATATACTCCTTGTCCCACATAGGACTCTCAATTTATATTATTTCACTTTTACAGATAAGGAAACTGAGGCTCAGGGAGATTAAGTGACTGCTCACACATTAGGCCCGTGGCCAAACTAGGGACTAGTCAAAGGAGTTGGGCTCTAATCCCAGTTCTGGCACTTGCCTGCTTTGTGGCCTTGGGCAAGTCACTTAACTTCTCTGAGCCTCAGTTTCCTCAAAGGTAGAATGGGGATTCCATACCTAGACTGCAAGTCCCAAGTGGGACAGGGACTGTATCAGACCTGATTAACATGGGGACAACCTGATTACCCTGTATCTACCCCAGCGCTTAGAACAGTGCTCTGCACATAGTAAGCACTTAATAAATACCAACATTCTTCTTCTTCTTATTATTATTTTTATTATGTATTTACCACAGTGCCATTAAAAAGAAAGTCTGCTGACCTGTAGTCGCATGCTCTTCTTACTAGATTATGTTACTGGAGAAGTTACTTAATCTTTCTGAGCCTCACTTTCCTCATCTGTTAAATGGGGATTAAAAAATAATCTTGTCCTCTCCCTATCGCATAGGGATAAAATGAGATAAGTACTATAAAATAATTTCAGAAAAATGAAAGCACAAATCAAATTCTAGGTATTACTAGTTCCCTTTTCTCATCATTGGTATTGAGATCGAGAAAATCCTCAACTCACACTTAGCTGAGAGGGCTATGGAACCATTCTCACTTTCATTCCCATATTTTTAAAAATGGTATTTGTTAAGAGCATCCTATGTCCTGGGCACTGCAGTAAGCACTGTGGTGGATACAAAATAGTCAGATTGGAGACAGTCTATGTCCTACATGGGGCTCACAGCCTTAATCCCCATTTTATAGATGAAATAACTGAGGCCCGGAGAAATTCAGTGACTTGCCCGAGGTGACACAGCAGACCAGGGGCAGATCCGGGATTAGGACCTAGGTCCTCTGACTTTCTGGTCTGTACTGTTTCCGCTAGGTCATGCTACTTTCTATTTGTAAGAATTTATAATATATCATTTTCTCCCCCACTAGACTGTAAGCTCACTGTGGGCAGGGAACTTGTCTACCAATTCTATTGTATTGTTCTCTCCAACCAATTGGTATAGTGCTTTGCATGCAGTAAGCACTCAGTTAAATACCATTGATTAATTAAGTACAAATGGTAAGAAATGAGACCCAAATAATCAGCTGCCGAGACTGTAGAGATAAAATACAATAAGGAAGCAAAGTGAAAGCCAGATCATTCTGGCTGCAGTCATTTTCCACAGCTGGGATGTTTCACAGAAACTCAATGAAAAGAGAACTCAAACTTCTTTTAGAAATCCAAATATTTAGTGTCTCCGAGCACTTAGTAGGGTAGACTCTTTGCTCCTGGAAAAGTACAATTCAGATAGGGTGAAAAGTCACTGAGTGTTTTCCTTCGAGAGCCTTCTGGAAGATTCAATTTAGGGGTGTACTACTGATGAACTTCTACTTCCTCAAGGGAGTAAAATGGAGAAATGCGGGAACTTGACATTCTGCCTGTTCATTTCCGTGGAAAAAAGAAGTTACCGGTCAAACGATGTTGTTCAGTGATGAAAAGTGATGCATCAAAACGCCTCTTCAAACCAAACCTATTTCAGAAGTACAACTGGCACATTTCTCTGGTAGCTGTAGAAAATCATTGTCATTTAGCAAGTTAGTTGGGTGGATCATGCCAAATGGGTTAGTGATCTCTACCCCAAAAGCTCCTGGGGTTGGTCGGCATCCCTGCTGAACAATGTCTGAGTTGGCCAGAGGAGCCTGCATCCTCCGGAGAGAACATTTCATCCAATCAGAAATGCTTCCATCACAGTGGTAGAGAGGAGGTAAAAGTAGGATTCTGTATTTTCTGTGCTGCTTCTGGTAAATAATGGACAAATAAGAGAATTTATTCCCTTTCCTTAACAAACTGTGGTTTTAAGGATCCACGCTTAATATTCAATGCATTGTTCAGGGTGCCCTGCCTCACACAGAGTTTTAGGTTGTGCTTTACACCATTAAGAGACAGTCCAAGGACTTTGAAATTTTCTTCCAATTTTATTGTGATTTAGCTTTTTGACTCAGAGAAAAATGTGTATGAGGAATTTGTGAAGACTGCAAGCAAAGTTAAATTTACTGGCAAGTCTGTTGACAGTGATGTTATTGTAATTTTTCTAGTTCCTCTAAGCTGTAAGCTCATCTCTCTAACATGTAAGCTCACTGTGGGCAGGAAAATTGTCTATCAACTCAGCTATACTGCACTCTCCTAAGCTTACATACAGTGCTCTGCACACAGTAAGAGCTCAGTAAAAACTACTGATTGAATGACTGATTTATACCTGATTTATAGCTATAGTTAAGGTAAAATACTTTGAACACTGAATGCTCTTTTATCATTCCTTATTTATCAGGTTTAGAATGCTCATTTTTGACTACGGCTACAGTCATAATGGCTAAAGTTCAAGAAATAGTAATAATAATGATCTAGCCAAGTGCTGGTTTTCATAGAGGTTATTTTCATAGAGGTTAATCCCACCAGACAACAGTCTTTGCCCAACATAGGCCTTGCTGTGTAAGGGGGAAGGGGAAATTGTGTGACAGTCACTAATCTCATTTTCCCCATAAACCTTTTCATTTTATCAACCAGCTTGCCAACCGTGGTGACTTCGATGAATCTAACCAAGCGGTAGGCAAGGAAAAAACCTACATAGTCATACAAAATATTCCTTGGATGTTAGTCACACATGGAGTTTTTCCATAACAACTTTTTTGTGGTTGCTATATTAATTGCCTTGTTTCTCTGTAAATTACTCAGGATACCTCACTAACGCCTCCAAAAAGGGATTTTGTTTGAGAACGGGCACATGCTAAACATGGGCTTCCTGGGAGTGGCTGCTTGGTTCCAGTCCGGACTCCACGTAGAAGATGGCTCCTTCTCAGGGAATCACGGAGCCATGACTCACCTCCTGGAGTTCCAGTCTCCAGGATCTGTCACTTTGGTTAACTCCCGAAGTATTCTCATTAGTCACTTTTATTCATTTGGTTAAGGGTCCCAGACGTTATTAGCTTTAAAATATCTAGACGTACATGACGTACATGCTAGCGAAAGGCACACCCTGCCAGTACTGAATAGCCCGCAGTCAATGAAGCCCAGCAGGCAGAACTCAAAAATCTTCTCTCCCTTTTCTCTTGAGAAAATAATAGCCTTTCCCCAACATGCCTTCAGGTTTTTCTGGAAGAAAAATTCTTACTGAAATCATATGTAGAAAATATATGTCCATCTGTATCCTGTACGGGAGTACAGTGCTCTGCAAATAGTAAGTGCTTAATGATTATGATCGATTGATTAGCAGGTAAGGCCCTCAAGATCATCGAGCTCTCTCAGCCCCCAGAAGCAATGTAGCCTAGTGGGTAGAGCATGGGCTGGGGGGTCAGAAGGACCTGGGTTCTAATCCCGCTCCTCCACTTGTCTGCTGTGTGACCATAAGCAAGTCGCTTAACTTCTCTGTACCTCTGTTACTTCATCTGTATAATGGGGATTAATACTATCAGCTCCATTTGGGACATGAACTATGTCCAACCTGACTAGCTTTATTGTCCCAGTGCTCAGTACAGTGCACGGCACATAGTAGTGCTTAACAAATAGCATTGAAAAAAATCTAGGATAGTGCCCTGCACACTGAAGAGACTCAATAAATACTGTTGAATTAATTGATTAAATGAATGAATGAATGAAATAGTAATTGGCTTAATTAGCTATATACAAGTTAACGCTCACATGGAGGTGGCCAATGAACTGCTCAAATGCATATAAGTTGGCCTTAAATCAATCAGCCAATCATTCAATCACTTTTATTCATCCCTTTAAAACTTTTTCCATCAAAAATATTGTGGTAAAAGGAAAAGTGTCTGCAGGTGAGATCTAGAAGCCTAATCTCAATACCTTCAAGTGGGCTGGGATTTCTTTCACAGTCCATTTGCAGCTGTGGGTTTTTAGGCCAATCACATAATTCCCTCTGCAAAATTTGCAGTTTGGTGTTTCCATTTGAGTCTGGGCAAGATATCCAGTGGCTGAAGGACCTGCAGACTACCTTCTGGGCTCAGATCAGGCCTGCTTCTGATAGGAGGGGGTTTAAAATGAAGAATTTCTTGCTGGTGTAGTTGTTTTGTACCATAAATTCCATCTCTGCTCCAACCAAGCCTGGGATTTTTAAATCTGGGTTCCTACAAAGACCCCTTAAAATTGGTGGACTTTCATTCATTATATCATAATTCCTTCATTTATTTATTGAGCACTTATTGTGTGCTCTGCACTATACTAATCCACAGCCTCCTAACTCCAATTCTACAGCCATCCTGACTCCAGGTAAGAAAGAAGAGTTTTCTTTTTTCTAATGCCAGCATTTCAGCAAGGAAGATATTAAAGTACATAAAGTTTGCATGCAGGATCAGCACTGATGCCCATATTGTATAGTAAAACCATGGAAACAGTTTGTTTCACCATGTAAATATTTTTTTAATGAATCAGGCTCTAAATTAGGAGAGTTCACTTGGCAGAATTTTTTTCAACGTGCAATGGTTTGGAGTTTTATTACTACAGGCTTTCATTTTCTGCCAGTGCCCCAAATATACACTAGTGATACTTTGTGTAATTATTACCTGAAGTGTTTATTCAAGGGCCTTCTGTTCAGTAGTGGTGTAATGGCCGTTTATTTTCTTGGAGTTATCACCACCCATGTCCATTAGAAGATAAGCCTTGGGGTTCTGTGAGAGAGAAGATTAGGTTCCTAATCAGAGAGATTCATTCAAAAGACTCTTTTATTTTACACTGTTATTTAAGTGCTTATGATGTGCTAAGTACTGTACTAAGCACTGGAGTAGATATGTTAGAGAAGAAGCATGGCTCAGTGGAAAGAACCCGATCTTTGGAGTCAGAGGTCTTGGGTTCCAATCCCGATTCTGACACTTGTCAGCTGTGTGACTGAGGGCAAGTCAATTAACTTCTCTGTGCCTCAGTTACCTCATCTGTAAAATGGGGATTAACTGTGAGCCTCACGTGGGACAACTCAATTACCCTGTATCTACCTCAGCGCTTAGAACAGTGCTCTGCAAATAGTAAGCACTTAACAAATACCAACATTATTATTATTAAGTTAATCAGGATGGACACAGTCCCTGTTTCACATGGGGCTCACAGTCTTAATCCCTATTTTCTGGATGAGGTAACTGAGGCATAGAGAAGTGAAGTGACTTCCCCAAAGTCTCACAGCAGACAAGTGGCAGAGCAGGGATAAGAACCCAGATCCTTCTGA
The DNA here is from genome assembly GCF_004115215.2 of Ornithorhynchus anatinus. Classification (NCBI taxonomy): domain Eukaryota; kingdom Metazoa; phylum Chordata; class Mammalia; order Monotremata; family Ornithorhynchidae; genus Ornithorhynchus; species Ornithorhynchus anatinus. The sequence goes on along the minus strand of NC_041734.1, from coordinate 39,364,855 downwards.
ATTCCAAGCCCATGCTCTAGCCACTAGGCCACACTGCTTCTCTCTTATTTGGTTCTTTTGAAGGTGAAGGCTAGAATTCTCAGTTTATGTATTCAATTAGTTTACTCCCTTCTTCTGGGTCAATTACTTAGAATGAACGTGAGAATTGCCTTCATTTCGTGGAGGTGTTATGCAGAAGGATCACTTCTTAGGAATGACATGAGAATTTAATAACCAGTGAGGGTAGCTCAACTTGGGGGGGAAAAATCATTCTAAATAGGAGTGAAGTATCTTCCACAGAATTTATAAAGGATTCTTTTCATGAACACAACCAATGTTTCACTAATTGTGAATTTAACTAGTAATTACAAATCGATATCTTTGGATTTTATTAAGCTAACACTTTTTTGACCCATATTCCTCAATGGGGTAAGTGTGGTGACTAGTCCAGTAGCATGGAAGCATTTGCTTTGGGCTACTGGGACTGTGTCATCAAATCGAAAGAAAATTCTCATATTCAGCCCTACCCAACTTTGTCCGGGTATGGGTCATTTACATGGGGTACACAACCCAGAATGGTTATTTGCCAAAACTGAGCTCTGGGAAAGGTGCAGCTTTGTATCTGTCCCTAAAGTTGTGAAAGAAATCAGCAAGATGTCAGTCAATCAACTGTATTTATTGAGTGCTTCCACTGTACTAAGCTCTTTGGAGAGTACATCACATCAGTAAACAGACACATTCCTGAATGGGCACTGTCACCTGACTTGGATGAATCCCCAGGTGAGTTATTGATTCATTCATTCAATAATATTTATTGAGCGCTTACTATGTGCAGAGCACTGTACTAAGCGCTTGTAATGTACAATTGATGCCAAACAGAACGTTTTTTCAGTGTTTTGGACATGGGCCGATGATTCAGGATGTGTTCTCCAGGCTCATGACTCCTGCCTTGCTGCAGTGTCTTAGGGATGTGTCCCCCAGCATAGGAACCTTTCCATCTGGAGTCTGGACAAGGACAGTGTGGCCATACCTATATTACCTAATTTTGAGGGTCTAAGAACTGCCACTGGTCTAAGGCTGACCTGGGGGCATTTTATAGTGGGAACTTCTGTGACTTGCCCTCTAGGTTAAGGGTCAAATCTTTTGGAGGCCAGAACAGGGAAATAATAACAGTAATTATGTATTTGTTAAGCACTTTCTATGTGCCAGGCAGGCACTGTTCTAAATGCTGGGGTGGATTATTGGGTTGGACACAGTCCCTGTCCCACATAGAGCTCACAGTCTTAATCCTCATTTTACAGATGAAGAAACTGAGGCGCAGAGAAGTTGTGTTTTGCCCAGGATCACACAGCAGACAGAGCTGGGACTAGAACCCAAGACCTTCTGATACCCAGGCCCGTGTTCTGTCGACTCAATTAATCAGAGAGAGGCTAACCTTTCAGGGCTTTTCGTCTGGATCCCTCTGCCAACTGGAATGAGACACGTTGATATGACCCATCTATTCTCTGGTCAAAAGCTGTTTTAAAAAAAGATAGAAATTCCAAATGATGGAAATGTCTGCCAAAATCACTGATTTGAAAGAGTTGAAAAATCCTGAGGTAAATTCATTTGGTCTTCAGTAACAAAGTTTCTCCTGTACAAAGTGGAGGTCCAATATTTTAATGGCACACAGAAAGCCACATTTAGATGAGAAGCAGCATGGCTCAGTGGAAAGAACCCGGGCTTGGGAGTCAGAGGTCATGGGTTCGAATCCCGGCTCTGCCACTTGTCAGCTGTGTGACTGTGGACAAGTCACTTAACTTCTCTGTGCCTCAGTTACCTCATCTGTAAAATGGGGATGAAGACTGAGCCTCACGTGGGACAATCTGATTACCCTGTATCTCTCCCAGCGCTTAGAACAGTGCTCTGCACATAGTAAGCGCTTAACAATTACCAACATTATTATTTTTATTATGAGATAGGGGCCCAGAATGAGTTCCCCATGGAAGTTAAAATGTTGGTCCTTTCAGTGAATGAACTGCAGGTCTGTGTTGTGTGATCAAGATGGCGCTCTTACTCTTTGGTCTGCAAGGCTTTATTCGACTTCAGCCTGCAGCTTGAATCTGGCATTGCTCTATTTCTGCCAGAAAGGCATGTGGTTTTGATCACTTTCAGATGTGCAGCTACTCCCATATATGGAAAAGGATGTTCTGCAGAAACCATACCGTTATCATTATGCTTTTACTAGGGACAGCTACAGTCTTTCAGTTTGCACTTTTCGAAAAGGGCCGAAAGATATTACAAAAAGGGATATGATCCCCCCCACCCCCAAGTGCTTAAGTATTCTGGTGTTTTCTTTTGTGTACTAATGTATACAAAATGGTCTGTAGCGCCAGGGGGTCCGATCTTTTTATCCACTAACTCCGTGAGGCACTAGAAGAAAGCGAGAGAACCAAGGAAAAGAAAGCAAAACAGATGAGTTCATTTTATAAAACATGCTCCATCCTTAGGCTGTGCAGTCTTCTGCCTTTTCAGGAAATTGACCTATTCCTTTGGGAATCTGAATCTCTTCAGGATACCATATGAGTGATAGAGAAGCAGTGTGGCCTAATGAATAGAGCACGGGCCTGGGAGTCAGAGGACCTGTGTTCTAATTCCGGTTCCATCCCTTGTCTGCCGTGTAACCTTGGGCAAGTCATTTCACTCTCTGTGCCTCAGTTTCCTCATCTGTAAAATGGGGATTAAGACTGTGAGCCCCATGTGGGGTAGGGACTGTATCCAACGTGATTTGCTTGTGTCCACCCTTAGTAAAGTGCCTGGCACATAGTAAGCGCTTAACAAAAATCACAACTATTATTATAATATTAGAGAGGTTCAATGAGCACAATAATACAGTGAGCATCATTGAACCTAAATTGGCTTTGCCACTGCCTTCCAACTCATCACTGGGCAGATGTATGTCAAGTTTTCTACATCAATTAAATGGTGGTCTTATTTCCTGCATCTGACCTACTTCCCAAGGATGGTGAGACTGTAGTAGACATTTAGCTTAGTTCTCCCCTTCTTTGTGGGGCTTTTATTGGGTGAAAAATGGATTAAAGTGCAGTTCTGCTTTGCCCTTTCACTGGTATTTTGAAGGTTAATGGGCCGATATCCCTTTCCCTTCAAGGACTTGATCAACACCATAACTGCATGACAGCCAAGACTAACCAACTTCCACAAGGGAATCTTTGAGAAGAAAACCCACCAACAAGTATGTACTCAGGGGGGACAGTGGGGCATGGTAGGGGTCCTCTCCTGGACAGGGCTAATGAAGAATTGGTATAGTTGGTGGTAAGCGCTATTTGTCAGTTAATTGTATTTACTGAGCACTTACTGTGTGCAGAGCACTGTACTGAGTGCTTGGGAGAGTACAATACAAAAATAAACAGACACATTCCCTGCCCACAGTGAGCTTACAGTCGAGAGGGAGAGATAGACATCATTACAAATAAATCACAGATGCAAAAGTGCTGGGGGGCTAAAAGGGGGGGATTAATTAAAGGGAGCAAGTGAAGATGATGCAGAATGGAGTGGAGGAAGAGGAAAGGAGAGTTCTCTTTTTTTCTTCCATACTGTCCCTGCCCAATGCCCAAGTTGGGCTGACTGCCAGGAAAACAGACTCTGGACAAATTCAGGGTCACCATCCGAATCCAGAGGGAGGAAACCACAGAGGGCCTCTCCTCACATGTTCAAAAGAGAACATATTTTCCCACCCAAACCCTGTCCTCCCTTTGTCTTTCCTGTCACTGTAGACACCACCATTATCCTTCCTGTCTCTCAAGCCCTTAACCTTGGTGTTCTCCTCGAATCATCTCCCTCATTCATCCCACATATTCAATCGGTCACAAAATTCTGTCGGTTCTACCTTCACAGCATTTCTTCCTGGAGTCAGAAGACCAGGGTTCTAATACCGACTCTGCCACTTGTCTGTTGTTTGACCATGAGCAAGTAGCTCCCTTCCCAGTGCCTCAGTTACCTCATCTTTAAAATAGGGATACTCCCTCCTACTAGGCTGTGAGCTCTTTGTGGGAGAGGATCTGTGTCCAACCTGATTATCTTTATTTACCCCAGCGCTGATTATAGTTTTTGGCACATAGAGCTTAATAAGTACCAAATTATTATTACTATTATCCAAACTGCTATTATAGTGATGCAGTCACCTGGACTACTGCATCGATTTCCTTGCTAACTTCCCTGTGTCCTGTCTCTGCCCCCTCCAGTCTTTACTTCACTCTGCTGCCTGGATCATTTAAAAAAGTTTAGTCCACCTCACCTCATTCCTCAAGAACCTCCAGTGATTGCCCATCCAACTCGGCATCAAACAGAAACTCCATACCTTCAGTTTTACACTGTGCGATCAGTTTGCACCCTCCTACCTTAGCTCGCTGATTTCCTACTACAACCTAGATTGCTCACTTTGCTCCTCTAAATCTAACCTATCCTCTGTACCTGAATCTCTTTTATTTAACTACTTACCCCTTGCCCACGTACTGCCTCTGGCCTGAAACTCCCCCCACCCCTGCCTTCACCTATGACACACCACCACATTCCATATTCCCTACCTTCAAAGACTTATTAAAATCACATCTCCTCCTTATTAAAATCACATCTCCTCCAAGAGGTCTTCCCTGATTTAAAGTTTCATTTCCCCTACTCTCTCTCTTCTCCATCTCTTTTACAATTGGGTCAACCTTTTGGGCATTTGAGATTCTCTCCACCCTCAGCCCCATAGCATTTAGGTACGTCTTCATAATTTTGTTCAATATTCACCTTCCCCTCTAGTCTGCAAGCACCTTGTGAGTAGGGAACATTTCTACCAACTCTATTTTGTCCTCTCCTAAGCATTTAGTACAGTGCTCTGACCATGGTAAGTATTCAATAAATGCCACTGACCAATTCACAGTTTATGAGAACCTGTCCTCTCAGCTTCATGGAGAATTGGACTCACAGAATGTAAAATAAACATTATTAAAATGAACAGAGAGTTGGTGAATCAGCTTATTAAATAACAAAATCTATTCATGACCTTCATTGATTATAAGAAACCCTCCATCCCATATCTTTACTATTACATTTAATAGAAATGTTGATATAAAACTCATCCTTTGATGTTTGTTTTTGCAGCTTTCCCCCTGCCCGCATCCCAGAGGAAGACTGACCAAGCAGGTGGAGAGGGCAAAGGGAAGGTGAGAAGGGAAAACCAAATGGCATTTACATTTAGCAGTCCCTATTTTCTGCCAAGTTAGGCTCTGCTTTCACACCCAGTCATCTCTCAGAATGGAACCAAGCCCTCTGTACTGTTGAAGTGGCTGCTTCCCAAGCAGCTTACTCTGATAAAATCTGATATGATCCTAACTTAGTGTTCTCTCATCTCTCCAGTAACCACGCTTTCATTTGTGATTCTTTGGAAGATGTATTCAATTGTAGGAATACTCATCTTAAGCCTTCCCATGCAGTCGCCTCCTCCCAGTAGCATTTTCTGACTAGTTTCAACCATCAGACTGTAAGCTTCTCAAGGGCAGGGACTATATCCTTATAATAATAATAGTTATAATGATGATATTAGTTAATCACTTTCTGTGTGCCAAGCACTGTACTAACAGCTGGGGTAGATACAAGATAATTAGGTTGAACATAGTCTCTGTCCCGTACAGCGTTCCCAGTCTGGGGGGGGGGGGGGACAGATGAGGAAACTGAGGTGGAGAAAAGTTAAGTAACTTGGCCAAGGTCACACAGCAGACAAGTGGTGGAGCTGGCATTAGAACCCAGGTCCTCTGACTTCGAGGCCTGTGCCCTTTCCACTAGACCACGCTGCTCATTTCTTTGATTTCTTCTCATTTCTCCATTTCTAGTATGTATTCATCATGACTCGTATAGTAAGTGCTATGAAGTTATTTACATTTTTGTGAGCAAGATAAATGGTCCTAGCAGAGAGTAAAACAGCTCTCCACACCCCTACTCCAAGGCCATTAAGAATATTCTGGAAGCAAACTGGCTTCTTGACCAACAAGGGAAAATCTTCACCCACTGAGGAAAGAGTTGAAACCTCTTGAGAGCCGAACGAAGGGAACCAAAGAAAGCTAGCTGACTGTATTGTGCTCCTGTCTCCTCTGTCCCTAAGGTCCAGCCAGAAGAGATCTTCGTGGGGTATTGTATTTGACACTACCTACGCTCCACCTGTGCTATAAAGGAAGTTAGAGCAGGTTAATGTTGTTATTAACTTAATTTGGGGATTCTTTTTGGCAAAGTCTTTTCCCCCAAGCAAGCTCTCGGGCAGCCTCACGGGCCTAACACGTGGCATTTAATTTCAGTTAATAAAACCCTTAGCCTGGCCCTGACAGTCTTATGGTTTACTGAGTGTAAATATTGCCTTGTAAACCTTGTGTTTAGAATTTTTTGTTATGAGCTATCGCCATTGTGTTACCAATTAAATCCCAACTTTGATCTTGTCTGGTTTGGGTACAGTTAATCATGGCCTTTGAGGCCTAATAATAATATGTTGGTATTTGTTAAGTGCTTACTATGTGCAGAGCACTGCTCTAAGTGCTGGGGGAGATAGAGAGTAATCAGGTTGTCCCACATGAGGCTCACAGTCTTACTTCCCATTATACAGATGAGATAACTGAGGCATAGAGAAGTTGTGACTTGCCCACAGTCACACAGCTAACAAGTGTGTCGATTAGACTGTAAGCCCATCAGTGGTCAGGGACTGTCTCTATCTGTTGCCGATTTGTACATTCCAAGCGCTTAGTACAGTGCTCTGCCCATAGTAAGTGCTCAATAAATACTATTGAATGAATGAAAGTGGCCGAGCTGGGATTCGTACCCATGACCTCTGACTCCCAAGCCCGGGCTCTTTCCACTAAGCCACGCTGCTTCCCTACTCCGATGTATCCACAAGGTCCCGGATTGAATTCTTAATTGCACATCTTTTATTAGTGCTACATACAGGATGTAAATGCTATGTTCTGATACATAGAAGCAGCATGGCCTAGGGGGTGGAGATGAGCCTGGGAGTCAGAAGGACCTAGGTTCTAAACCCGACTCTATCACTTGTTGGCTGCGTGACCTTGGGCTAGTCACTTAACTTCTCTGTGCCTCAGTTACCTCATCTGTAAAATGGGGATTAAGACTGTGAGCTCCATGTGGGTTAGGGACTGTATCCAACCTGATTATTCATTCAATAGTATTTGAGCACTTACTGTATGCAAAACATTATACTAAGTGCCTGGGAGAGTACAAAATAGCAACAGACACATTTCCTGCCCACAACAAGCTCACAGTCTAGAGCAGAGACCGACATCAAAATACTTAAATTAATATATGATTTACAGATATATACAGATATATGCATTTGTGATGTGGGGATAGAAGGGAGGATGAATGAAGGGAGCAAGTCAGGGAGATGCAGAAGGGAGTAGGAGAAGAGGAGAGGAGGGCTTAGTCAGGGAAGGCTTCTTGGAGGAGTTGTGTCTTCAGTAAGGCTTTGAAGTAGGGGAGAGCAATTCTCTGACTATGAGGAGGGAAGGCGTTCCAGGCCAGAGTTAGGGTTTGGGCAAGAGTTGGCGGTAAAATAGACAGGATTGAAGTAGGATAGTATTAGAGGAACAAATTGAGTGGACTGGGTTGTAGTATGAGAGTAGTGAGGTGAGGTAGGAAACAACGTGGCTCAGTGGAAAGAGCCAGGCTTGGGAGTCAGAAGATGTGGCTTCTAATGTGGCTTTTCTGCTGTGTGACCTTGGGCAAGCTGCTTAACTTCTCTGTGCTTCGGTTACCTCATCTATAAAATGGGGATTAAGACTGTGAGCCCCACATGGGGCAACTTGATTGCTTGGTATCTACCTCAGTGCTTAGAACAATGCTTGGCACACAATAAGCGCTTAACAAATACCAAAATGATCATTATTATTATTAAGAGGGGGCAAGGTGATGGAGGTGGTTTAAATGGTTTAATGGTGAGGTTTTTGTTTGATATGGAGATGGATGGGCAACCACTGGAGTTTCTTAAAGACTGGGGAAACATGGTCTGGATGTTTTTGAAGGAAAATGATCTGGGCAGCAGACTGGAGTATGGACAGGAAGCATGGAGGTAAGCAAGGAGACTGATACAGTAATCAAGGTGAAATAGTGATAAGTGCTTGCATTAATATCATAGCAGTTTGGATGAAGAGGAAGGAGCATATTTCAGTGATGTAGATTGCTTCTACCCCTGTGTTTAGACCAGTGCTCGACACATAGTAAGTGCTCAACAAATACCATCATTATTAGGGTGGATGATTTTGATCCATATTTATGGCTATGCAGCAAAGCAGACCCAATTTTGGTCTCCTGGGAGAGGGGGGAAAGGGAAAAAAAACCTCTCTGTAGTCTAATAATTTGTTATGCCTCTAGGGAGTGGATATACTGCTTTTTATGTCCCTAATTCATCCATATGCATCGAAGTTTTATAGTCTATTTTAAGAATGAAGAGCACGTTCTGTATTGGCTAGTTCTTTTGAAGAAAGGTGCTTAATAAAATGCAATTGATCATGATGAAAGGTCTGTTTGCAGAATGAAATCTTGCTAGAAATTTCATACTAAAAGGGGCTAATATCTACTGGGATGAAAGTACCGAGGATTGTATCTACTCCATTTTCTAAATTAGAATCCACGGTACCACTTTAGTTATTATCACTGCATAGGTCCAGTTCCTATGGCTTATTAGAACAGTCGAGGGGGTGTTTCAGGACCAAGGAAGAAAACTTGAGTGAAGGTGATCCTTGGAGCTAGAACAGTTCCCAGGTTGGAGGGTAGTTTGTTGGCAATCATGCTTCATTTATTGACTTTGTCTAGTTACCTTGAACGTATGTCCTACAGAAACAGGCCACATTTTATCCACCTTGACCTCTAGAATTCAAAATTATTTATCTGTCGGAAGATGACCCACACAGCTCAGGATACAGAAGGAGACAAGCAGAAGAGATAAACAACAGCTGATGTTCCACTGCATCCAACTTCAACTCTTGACATCTCGGCTGCCTAGTGTCAGAGGGGTTCTCTACTCTCCCCACTCTCCCCTTGTCCTTCAACCCCATCATCCCTACTTGCCCCAGTCCTTTAATTCTTTAAGTTTCAGTAGCCTTTGCTCCTTATATTTTCCTCCATTCTGGATCTCGTAACTCCAAACTGTCCCTTCATGTCTTGTGACTCCCCTGCATCTCTTTCCTCTCTTGTGGCCAGTCAGTCAATCATATTTATTCAGTGCTTACTGTGTGCAGAGCACTGTATTAAGCACTTGAGAGAGTATTATAACAATATAACAGACACCCCCAACCCAGGTGAGGCCTATATTTGGGGGGAGAGAAGAAAGTGGAGCAAGTGTGGAAGAGAGAAGGTTTGGAGACAGGGGTCCCAGTGCTGTGGCAGAAAAGCATAAAATCATAATAGTTCAGAAGATTCCAAAGAAACTAATAGTTATTGTGTCTTCTAGAAGAAAGGCAAGAAAACTGACTATGGAATCTCTTTGCTCTGCTATCAGTCAACCCGTGGTATACACTGTGGGCAGAGCACTGTAATAAGTACTTGGGAGAAGACAATAGAGTAAAGCTGTTAGACCAGATCCCTGTTCTCAAGGACTTTATAATCTGCTGGTATGATCCAGGTTGTAGTCCACCAGGGTAGGTTTTCCTTTGCCATCCTCTCCCAGAATCATAAAGTAGCTTTAGACCCTAGTATGCATACAGTGTACTATGAAGTTCATATGAAGGCCAGCTGACAGTGATATTTCATCAGTATGTGTAGGCGTAGCCGATATGACTACTATGTCAACCGGTATGATTGACAGTACCTTTCCGTATCATTATAGGTAAAGATCTCCTCTTGTTTGTTGTGTTCGCTACCTGTAGTATCTGGCACTGTTTTCTCCCTTTTCGTGGTGTGATCTTCCCAAAGCCTCTGCTCCAAGACAGTTACTCCATTTTAAGTTACCACTGACCTGGTTTTTGCCAGTCTTTCCCAACTGTGTTTTCAAAGTCCTCCTTTTCTACGATTACCCCCATTTCAGTTCACTTGAGTCAGTTGCTTGGGAATTCCACTGTTGTCCATCCCCCCTTTCCTACCCTGTCCAGTGAAGGGGTAATGTGATGAGAATTGCTTCAGTGCTAGTGTTCTGACTGTAAGGCACATCTCCTCCAAGAAGCCTTCCCTGACTAAATCCTCCTCTTCCCCCACTCCCTTCTGCGTGACCCTGATGCTCCCTTCACTCATCCTCCCTCCCATCCTCACAGCACATATGTATATACCTATAATTCATTTATTTATTTATATTGTCTGTCTCCCCCCTAGACTGTGAGATTGGGGATTAAGGCAATCCCCAATTCTCTCCATTTTACGTATCGGCTTTTCTCAAGTACTACCTCACTGATTCTAGATTTTCCCTTCTGTCAAGCCTACCCCTTCTTGAACCTTGCTCTCATCTTAGCTCATCTGATCACCTGCATATCCACCACATCTCAGCTCTCCCCACCTTCACATCCCTCCTGAAATCCCATCATTTCTTCCAACAGATCTTCTTCCCAGACTATCAGTACCATGATTTTAATCGACCTTTCAGTCACCTCTTGGAGTGATGTAATTGTATCTTTTTTATGTCCATTCTCAGCACTATTCAATATTTCCATGTCCTATCTCCCCAGTTAAGCTTCTTTTAGGTAGAGAACATATCTTATGTTTCTGAGGAATCTCCCAAGCGCTTAGTACTGTGCATTACCCTCAGTAGGCATTCACTAAATATTACTACTACTATTATTTTCCTCCAACCATAGGACAGATGACTGGGTATCTAAGGGGTCCTTGCAACCAGCAAACTAACAATATTTCAAACACCTTGCAGACTCTTACAATCCTAAGAGGCATAGTGAGATATCAAGGAATTTACAACTTCCTGAAAGGATGTATATGGATATACCACAACACCACCCATGAAAACTAGAGATGGCTGCAACCTTATCACAAAACAAAGGAAGTAGCTTAAGGCGATAGCAAGATACTTTGATTAGTACCCAAACGCTCTTACCCCAGTAAAGGATTGGGCTTTCTAAAATATAGTTTCCTAGCTTACGCATGAAGGCATGGCTCTAGGAAGACATGGTGCGGACACCATTGTGGTTAGAAGCTTGAAGAATAGCAAAGCTTTCTGATTTAATGAATTATAATGGAGTTTTAAGAGAGAGGCATAAACAAGCTGCTCAGTGACCTTCCCAACATCTCTTCCTCAACATTAGGAGCACTGGAGAAATAGCAAAGGATTTCAAGATGGCCACAATTATCATCACCTTCAAGAAGAAAGAAGAGAGAGCAGACAAAGAAAGTCTGGTGTTAGATCATTTCTCTCCACTGCAGGATGGATTCTAGATGGAGCCCTCATGGACCAGGAATTATCCTAGTCCCCTAAATCCATTGTCTCCTCTCATCGTTGTTATTGTCTTTCATTCAATCGTATTTATTGAGTGTTTACTGTGTGCAGAGCACTTTACTAAGCGCTTATTCTCTTCATCATCATGATCCACTATTACCACTCTATGCAGAACAGGACTAGTGCAACCAGACCTTTGGAAACATACTATAAAAGATGACCGAATCCTTGTCCATAAGGACTTTACACTTTAATTTCAGCATCCGTCCTGTATACTGGTATAGCTGTCCTTCATTTAGAAGGTGATGTTCCTGATGACGATTTTCATTTGAGTATGCAAGCATGATTGAGAAAACCACTGAGCTTCAAGAAAGAGGGCAGTTTTAACCAGAAGTCAAACCGTGAGGAAGCCAATCCCTCCCAGAGAGCAGGAGGCTCGAATTGAATGTTGTGTTCATAGGCAGAGAGTTCTGATTGAGGAATATGATAGCCCATCTGAAAGATTCTTCTCTGACCCACTTTGTAAACTGGGATAAAGGTGAAGTGGATGGACTTTTCCAAATAGGAGTCATTGGGCTGATTATCTTTTACAAAATGTAAACTTGGTTATACTGTCAGGGGCTGAGGATAGAGTAAGATTTCTTGGTAGTCAAGGAAACATTTTGGAAGACCTCCTCTAGACTCAGCTCTCCTCTAGACTGTACGCTCCTGTGGGTGGGGAACGTGTCTATATAACAGACTGTTATATTGTACCCTCCCAAGTGCTCAGTACAGTGCCCTGGAAACAGTAAGTCCTAAGTAAATATGATTGGTTGGTTAACGTGGAAAATTCAAACCTGAAAAATGAATACTCCCCTTCTCACTTGTAGCCTTATGGCCAATTTTTTAAAGGTTTTTTCAAGCCTTAATCTGATTATATGATTAGTATGTAACGTAATGGGAGAATTAGAAAATTTTCTTCCTGAAACATGCATCTGTTTTGGCTCTAACAGTCCTCAAGCTCATGTATGTAGATTTGGGAAAAGGCTATGTGCATGGGCATGGTGTTGATCAAGGTGTGTTCTGGCTTCAGTTTCCAGCCCCTGCTTCAGTCTTACTGTGCTGTATTGAACTGTGTTTTTAGGACTTTATTTTACTTTGTCATCTTTAAGGCACTAATGTGTGGCAAGGATGTAAAATACTCCAGTAGAGGTGGGATTAACGACAATATAGTAGTAGCATAGTACTATAGCAGTCTAGTAATAGTAATAATAATAATGATGGTATATGTTAAGTACTTACTATGTTCCAAGCACTGTTCTAAGTGCTAGGATAATAATGTTGGTATTTGTTAAGCGCTTAATATGTGCAGAGCACTGTTCTAAGCGCTGGGGTAGATACAGGGTAATCAGGTTGTCCCACATGAGGCTCACAGTTAATCCCCATTTTACAGATGAGGTAACTGAGGCACAGAGAAGTGAAGTGACTTGCCCACAGTCACACAGCTGACGAGTGGCAGAGCTGGGAGTCGAACCCATGACCTCTGACTCTGAAGTCCAGGCTCTTTCCACTGAGCCACGCTGCTTCCCAGGTTATCAAGTTGTCCCACGTGACCCTCACAGTCTTAATCTCCATTTTCCAGATGAGGTAACTGAGGCACAGAGAAGTTAAGCGACTTGCCCAAAGTCACACAGCTAAGTGGTGGAGCCAGGATTGGAACCCACGACCTCTGACTCCAAAGCCCGTGCTCTTTCTGCTAAATCGCACTGTTTCTCTGTATAGTAGCACAGTATAGTGTATAGTAGCAACATTTATTGAGTTCCCACTTCCCGTAGTGCACTGTACTAGGTATTTGGGAAGTCTTGTCTTATGCTATCGAGTTATTCCAACCCATAGCAACTCCATGCACACATCTCTCCTTGAACGCCCTGCTCTCCATCTGCAGTCATTCTGGTAGTGTACCCAGAGTTTCTTGGTAAAAACACATAGATGGTTCACCATTGCCTTCTTCCATGCTGTAAATTCGAGTCTCCTCCCTCGACTCTCTCCCATGCTGCTGCTGCCCAGAACAGGTGAGTTTTGACTTGTAGCAGATTGCCTGCCCTCGCTAGCCACTGCTCAAGCTAGGAATGGAATGGGCAGGCCTCTGCTTGACTCTCCCTCCCATAGCCGAGACTAGTAGAGTACGGGAAACTCTCCAGGTGCGATGCTGAGAGGGGAATTAGGAAGTACTTAGAAGAAAAGCAGCATGGACTAGCGGAAAGAGCCCCAACCTGGGAGTCCGAGGACCTGGGTTCTAATTCTGGCTCCGCCACCCCCATTCTGTGTGACCTTGGGCAAGTTACTTAACTTCTCAATGCCTCAGTTCCCTCATCTGCAAAATGGGGATTCGATACCTGTTCTCCCTCTTACTCAGACTGTGAGCCTCATGTGGGACCAGATCTTGTATCTACCCCAGAACATGACAGAACAGTGCTTGCCATAAAGTATTTAACAAATAAAACAATTATTTTTAACATTATTGTTATCATTATTATTAAGTACAGAATAGAGAAGTGACACATTTCCTGAACACAAGGAGCTTTAACTCTAACACAGGAAAAAAATATAAAAATATTGGCATGGTGGATATTCAAACCATCTATCTCCTTCCATTAATCCCCATTAAGTTTAATAGCGGGGGCTAAGTTGGTATTTAAGCGCTTACTATGTGCAGAGCACTGTTCTAAGCGCTGGGGTAGATACAGGGTAATCAGGTTGTCCCACATGAGGCTCACAGTTAATCCCCATTTTACAGATGAGGTAACTGGGGCACAGAGAAGTGAAGTGACTTGCTCATAGTCACACAGCTGACAAGTGGCAGAGCAGGGATTTAAACCCATGACCTCTGACTCCCAAGTCCACGCTCTTTCCACTGAGCCACACTGCTAAGTGCTTTCTATGTGTCAAGTACTGTATTAAGTGCAGGGATAGATACAAGATAATCAGGTCAGAGAGAGTCCTTGTCCCATGTAGAGATCACGGTCTAAAAAGAAGGGGGAGCAGATATTTACATACTACGGATGAGAAAATCAAGGCACAGAGAAGTTAAGTGGTCTGACCCAGAAGACCTGCAAATGGCAAAATCAGTATTAGAACCCAGGTCCTCTGATTCCCATGCCTGTGCTCTTTCCACTAGGCCACATTCCTTCTCTCAATGGTTCACTTGTTGCTATAACGTGATTTCTTCATAAAATGAGGTTCTTCAGATACTGTTTTAGAGCAGAAATCACTGTACTTTAATATAAAGATTTTGGGGGTTTTTGTTCTTGTTTTTGATGGTACTTAAGTGCTTACTAGGTACAAAACACTATACTAAGCGCTGGGGTAGATACAAGCTAATTCATTCAATCATATTTATTGAGCACTTACTGAGTGCAGGGCACTGTACATTTGGGAAGTACAATTCAGCAACAAATAGAGAAAATCCCTGTCCACAGAGGGCTCACAGTCTATAAAGGGGGAGACAGACATCAAAATAAGAAAACAGGCATCAGAAGCATCATTATAAATAAATAGAATTATATATATACATACACCATTAATAAAAAAATAGAATTATTATAAATGTGTACATACATACACAAGATTGAACCTAGTCCCACTCCCGTATCGAATTCACAATCCAAATAGGAGGGAAGTTGCTACAGTCTTTTCTCATTTCACCCTATCCCAAAGATAATCCTCATTTTTCAAAAGTTCAGGGCCTACCTAGCCTACTCTCCTACAACATTTTCCTACGTACATCATAAGATCATGTTTGCAATAGTGGTAGTGTAATCCTACCTGGATGTGGGAGATGAACCAGAAGATATCTTGAGGTTCCTAACAACTCATGATTCTATAGCTCTCAGAAACCAATGAGAATATGCACCCAAACACACTTCTCCCACCTGCTATTAACATATTTTTACATTTTGTACATAATAAGCTCAACCCCAACTTTCCCCTGCTCTGATAAAGACTTTATTTCAAAGAATTTGTTTGGAAAATCACAGAATGAAATTGGACCAAGGAAAGTCTAAATATTATAAAAATTTGATAATCTGAGCAGAGTGAGAATCATCTGATCGTTGTCGGCAGGGAAAATATCTACCAACTCTGTAATACTGTACTCTCCCCAGATTTAGTACAGTGCTCTGTACATAGTAAGTGTTCAATAAATGCGACTGACATAAATTCCAAAAGCTGTTAATGTAACTGAAAAAGTTTTGAGGCGACTCATTTAGCATTTTTCCTGAGTTACTTTGTCATATCATTTTTTCCCCTCAGCTTAAATTATGATTTATTTCAGAAGAGAAGGAAAAATACATCATAAGGAAAATAAATCTCTCGATAAAGAGAAAGAACATTATCATCCCTTGATACCGTGTCAAAGATAAATTTCAACTTAAAGTAATTTCCGCTAAAAGGAACTGAAGGGTTATTGAAGCCCCTTGCAACTGTCTTGTGTGTTTCTCTGACTCACTGGTGGAGTTCAAGTTGAAATGCAACGGATCCAGAAAGCTCCCTCCCCTCTGGAGCTGGAAACTGACTCCTCCTTGCCTTAACTCTCTTTCCCTCTCCCTCCCTTCCACTGGAACTCAGGGAGAGAGTAGAAAATTGGAGGATACCTTCCTCCACTGCGATAAACCTCCCTTTTCATAAAGCTCCTCATCTTTTTGACTTCATTTACCCCTTCCTCTCCCACAGAACCTTTTCCCGACCCACTAAATGGTAAACCTGAAGTTAGCAAGATGAGGTTAACTAACTTTTTGTTCACATTCCTGCTTCAAGTCTGTGTGCTCTGGAAAGGGCTGATCGCTCAAGACTTACCCCAGAAAGCTATAGCTTTTCAAGGTAAGGGGGTCACTTCATCTTATAACTGTATTATAGGAGTTTGGGTTCAGATTCAAGTAGGTCTCATAGCGGCGTTTATTTTGTAGAATCTTGACTGGGCTTGGTAGATTTCTTAATTTTACTTTTTTACCTCTGGATTTGAAGCTGAGTCTTATCCGTTTTAAAAAAGCTGGATTTTAAAATTGTTGGATTCTTTAAAAAAATCGCTCAAGTTGATGTATCATTTTCTCCTTCAATATCCCTGGTAAATGATTTTTTCAAGGTTTCTTTTAGTAGCGTCCTATGGAAAGAGAGTCCAAGAATTTGACTGAGAAGTGTGCGTGTGTTGGTGTATTGATTACTGGAATCAGTGCTTAAATACTATTGGAAAATATCACTTAAGAATACACATTCATCCGGAATGTAATTTCCAAGTGGTTTTACTCTCTCTGTTTTTTTAAATGATTTTCATCCCAATTTAGTTGCCATTTTTAAAAAAACCTTCTATCAGCAATGGCTATTGTTAGACATGATAAAAATTTTGTAGGGGATAATATTTAGCAGTTAACATTGCATTTTGCTCTGGCTAAGGAATATTACAATTGGTTATAGAGCATAACTTTTTTCCAAAGTTGGATGAACAGTTGGCTTTTTTTCTATAGAAGTTAAGCCAGCAGATAGCTCTTCTTTAACAGTCTTTGGCTATGAAATGAGTCATTATAATCTCCAAATAAGTATTTAAGAATGTTGTTTTGGTACTGATCTTCTAAATTTTCTGCCTAATTTGCTTCTAGGACCTTTAAAAGACCTCCACAAAAATGTTGGTTTGTGTGTACGCCCTTGTATCTATTTCCTTGCACAAACATCTTCCCACCTTATCTTTTACCTGATTCTAATTTTTGAATATAGAGTGACTTTGCTTTTTTCCATGAGTGTCACTAGATTTTTCAAGATATTCTTTAGAAACGGTGAAATTCAAGAATTGAAAGTTGGTAGAATAAAACCTAATATACAATCACAGCCTAGTATTATCAAGAATTACAGGTCTGCCAGTGGAGGTACAACTTACGGAGATCACCTATATGCTTGAAAGATTCCTTCCTGACTTATGGGAGACCTGGTTCCTAAAATAATGCATTTTAACCCGAATGTTCTCAAGAGTGCTTAAAACTATCTTCTCATTATTTCGGGAACAGATTGTCCTGTGGATCTGTTTTTTGTCCTCGATACCTCTGAAAGTGTTGCTTTGAGGGTAAAACCATTTGGATACCTTGTAGAGCAGGTGAAGATATTCACCAAGAAGTTCATTGACAAATTAACAGACAGGTAAGCATACACTGTGATTTCTATTTTCTGAGCATTTCTCTGACTGATCTTTGCATAGATGAAGACAGGGCCACTGTTTATGTCTGATAGGTCTCAACTCCACAGCCTCTCTTCTGCTTTGGCAGATAGGGTCTCATCCAATAGTTTTCTACATTTCTGACTTCTAGGTTCCAGCTACACGTGCTTAACACTTAATCACCTTCCATCCTTCTTAATTAGAAGGGTATGTGTGGAATATGTAAAGTTATTGAAAAAAGTGGTCTAATTGCAGTTGATTGAGGTTGATTTTCTTTCTAAAGAATTAAAGGTCTAAAGTAAATACTATTACTGCCTATCAGAGAATATTTGGACATTTAGGCATCAAAATAAATCATTTTCTTTAAAATTTGAAAATGCAAAACTTGCCTGCACTTTTCTATTTCATACTGAAGAGGGCACCTCTCCCTTTAGCAATGTCAGACCTTTTCCGCACAGTTCAATCTTTAAACGTTTCTCTTATTACTATGCTGTTTGTTTTTTTTTAAAAAAAAACACAAAACAAAAAATTTTTTCAATTCTGCATACAGGATTTCTATTTTGGGACAAGCTGTAAAATACCACTGAATGCTCTTGACAGAGTCTTTTCAGAAGATAGTTTTAAGAACAGAAGGTCTCCGTAGAGTGGAAAATGTCATTTTTTATTTGTCTCAGGAAGCTGGAAGCCTAGCTTTGTGGTGCCAGTTTTAACTTTATTCTAGTGATTGGTTTTGTCTCCTGCTTCCTAGTGTATCAACCTTTGGGTGCAATGTATTTGAATTTACTGTTGCAAGCCTGGTCCTGAAGAGACATTTGGCTGTATTAAGATGGCAGCCCTTTGGTATCCATTCCACGTAGTAAGCACTCAATAAATACTATTAATTGATGGACTGATCATTATAGGGTTTAAATAAAAATAATAATGATGGTATATGTTAAATGCTTTCTATGTGCAAAGCACTGTTCTAAGCGCTGGGGAGAATACAAGGTCATCAGGCTAGCCCACGTGGAGCTCACAGTCTTAATCCCCATTTTACAGATGAGATAACTGAGGCACAGAGAAGTTAAATGACTTGCCCAGTGTTACACAGCTGACAAGTGGCAGAGCCAGAATTAGAACCCACGACCTCTGACTCCCAAGCCCATGCTCTTTCCACTGAGCCATGCTGCTTCGCTAGTTGACCCATCTTAGAAATGGTTTGTTTTTGTGGGAAAACACATAAAAGATCATAACCCAGAACTAGGGTTACAGCTGTTATTTCCCAGAAGAAAGACAACCGGGGAGGAGTTATCTGCCAGCGGAGAGAGTCTTTTGATAACCATGATACTGATTAGCAACATTTTGTTCCATCAGAACATTTTTATTCATGAATGCCAGCCCCACTTTTCCATTTCCTTGGCCAAAGAAATGGCGAATGCAGAGTCTGGGTGTCCCCTGGCCATGACTCCCATTCATGCCTTCCACCAAAAATCACATATCCTTTTTTGGTAAGTCTCTCATGTGCAGGATGTGGGATGGCACCCAGACGATCTGCTTTCAAGGTTGGTGGATCCCAAATACCTAGTACAGGGCTCGGCACACAGTAAACACTCAGGAAATACCATTAATTGACCCACTGATTGATCATTAGAGGGCTGAGATGGTCCATCTTGGAAATGGTTTGTTTTTGTGGGAAAACACATAAAAGATCTTAAGCTTTTCCAGAATTAGGGTTACAAATGTTATCATAGATGTATCCTTATATTTACAGATATGATTTAAGGACAGACTCATGCCATTCTTAGTTTCCACTTTAGGAATTTTGACCACTATTTGGTTTAATTTCATTGAATAAGGGTCTGATTCTCTGAGGCAGGGATCAGGAGCATCTTCAGAGTCTCAGGGACCCCAATTATGGGTTTGTATCTGGTGGACCTGGTGACTTGCTTTGGAGTGAGTTCACTCTGGGGGAGGGGAAGGGTCCCCGGGGGAGGGGAAGGGTCCTCTAATCCCTGGCTATTAATTAATCAGTCAGTCAATCAATGGTATTTACTGAGTCCTTACTCTGTACAGAGTGCTTACTGGGTGCAGAGCATTGTACTACATAATTAGGAAAGAACTGTACAATGGAGTTGATAGATACATTCCCTGTCCCCAAGGAGCTTGCAGTTTAGAAGGGGAGATAGACTATCTTCACAAGAAGCTGCAGAATTAAATGGTCTCAGAGATTCCAGAGGTAGCGTGAAGCCTTGGCCTTGTCCCTCCTGTCAGATATAGGGCTGAATGGTGTTCTCATCCAAATGTGTAAAAGTCTTTCATCCTGGCAAATGGTTCAACCGAAAATGGCAGAGCGTTTAAGACCCCCAGGAGCCATTTCATATGTACAAGTACATGAGCAGTGCTGAAGTTGGTCAAAACCAAAATTCTGTCTCCAACAGCTTCATCAATTATCTGGTCATGTCTCTACTGAGGTAAATGGAAAATCATCTCTTAAAACAAGTCTATATTATCCCTCCAAAATGGCAGGGAAGGTGACCTGGTGATGGTTATCACCATAATCTGAAGAATTTTGCCAAAAAAAAAAAGTTTGGCTTTGTAGCCTCCCCACATTTGCAGGACACTTAGACTTGACTTTGTTATTGAAGATATGAACAAAGCACCAAATTATCAGGCAGTTAAACAACAAGATTCAGGCCCAAATCCAGACTTGGCTTTTATGTGTTTCTACCTGAGGCAGGCAGTCAGTCCTGGGAAGGGGCAAGGGAAACTTTAAATTGGTAAGATGAAGAAAGCATGAAAGATCGAGGCACTGTTTGTTTTTCTAGGTATTATCGATGTGATCGGAATTTGGTGTGGAATGCTGGAGCTCTGCATTACAGTGATTCAGTAGAGCTGATACAAGGCCTGACTCGAATGCCTAGTGGACAGAAGAATTTAAAGGATAGAGTGGAGGCCGTGCAGTACATTGGGAAAGGCACCCACACGGACTGTGCCATCAAGAGGGGAATAGAAGAGCTCCTCATTGGGTAAGTTGGGTCAAGTCTTGTGATGTTGAATGAAAATGGAGTATAGTGAAGGGTGGGTGGGAGAAAAGAAAGTGATAAACTCTATTAAGTCTATATCTCTGCAGTTTTCCTCGGATTTCCTTTTTGCTGATTTATAATCATATAAGACTAGTTAACTGACATCTGTCTAGCAAATAGTTGCGGGAGTTTTGTGTGGCAGTTCTGAAAGACCCCAAAAGTGTGTTTGTGAGTTTTTGTGTCACATGCTTCAGGGTGGATATTGGAATCTGACATTTTCAGAATAAGAATATTTATATGAATTCCACATGCATAAAATTGGTAGACTAATTTAGCAGTGAATTTCTTGATCTCATAAAGCTTCGGGTCATTCCTTTTTGGAATTCTTCTTGCAATCTTTCTAACCTTTGGAAAATGGAATGTCAGTAATACCTGATGGAAATGTCCTTCCTTGGGTGAAGCGGAGGGCATGTTGGAAATTTAGAAAAGCCAGTGAACAGAGTCTCCTAATAAAAGACACCACAGTTACCAGCCCTTGTTTCGAATTAAATGAAACAGGCTGCAATCAATAAAATATCAATAAAATTGGGAAGCAGCCTGGCTCAGTGGAAAGCACACGGGCTTGGGTGTCAGAGGTAATGGGTTCAAACCCCGGCTCTGCCACTTGTCAGCTGTGTGACTGCGGGCAAGTCACTTGACTTCTCTGGGCCTCAGTTCCCTCATCTGTAAAATGGGGATGAAGACTGTGAGCCTCGAGTGGGACAACCTGATTACCCTGTATCTACCCCAGCGCTTAGAACAGTGCTCAGCACATAGTAAGCACTTAACAAATACCAACACTATTATATAAAACCATACCATACAAATACCATAAAATAATCCAGCATAGTGGGGAAATGATGGAAAACACTAGTTTGGATTCCTGGAGACAAGCGGAATATGCAATGAGACTGTGTTCCCTTCACATCTTCCCAACCCTGAGGCCACCATGATGGTTCTGTCTGATCTTTGGGGACTAGTCTGGGATCTCCCTGACTTCACACAGATTGGAAACATCTGAGATTCTGGGTTTGTCAAGTGGATGCGATGATGCCATGGCTTTAGAAGCAGACATGCAAGTCTGACTGTAAGGTGTGACTGCTCAAGTTAGGTTCATTTATTCTTTCAGTCATATTTATTGAGTGATTACTGTGTGCAGAGAACTGTATTAAGGGCTTGGGAGAGTACAGTACAACAATAAACAGACACATTCCCTGCCTATATCGAATTTATAGTCAAAAGGGGGAGGTAGTGTTGGGCCCTGCCATCTTGGGTATCACTAAGAGTAAGTGTAACAGTAGAGATGAGGCTTTTCATATGGACAGTTGGGACTAAGATACTGCTTTCAACTGAAAACCTCTCTCCAAAATAAAAATGCTAGTCTTGGGCAGACATATCCACAATGTACCCCCATCCCTTCAGGATAGGTTTTGAAGTTCATTCAGTTGTATTTATTTGAGCACTTACTGTGTGCAGAGCACTGTACTAAGCTCTTGGAAAGTACAATTCAGCAACAGAGTAAGGACCAACAAACAAATGACACTACTTGGAGCTTCTGTTTTCCCAAATGGAATGTGTTCTGCCTCTTAAAACTCATTTGCATTCATTTCTTACTATGAATTCTGTGAAATTATTTACTCTGTAGTTTGCATGAGAATCATGATGTCATGCAAAATTGTCATTTTTGTGTTGCCTCTTGAAAAAATTCATGGCAGGTTTCTACTGGATAATGTATCCGTTGAATCCTAGAAGGTCCAACTTTGAAAAGTTTAAAATAATTTGTCCGCCAAATATAGACACCCCATAAAAGTAGACAGGGATTTATTTCAGAAGTATCTTCAGATCTGTACAACGAAGTTTATGGGTACGACTTTGCCTTAGTGCTGATGAAATTTCATGTTTTTAGTGTCTGAGGCACGAGGATCTTAAGGCATAAAATGTGTTTCAAAATCATGCCATTTCACCAAAACCAGGATGTAATCTCCAAGGATCTGATTATCCTTCTTCAGATTTATGTACTTTTGCTCTAGGGAGTGTTCTTTTTAGCACATAGAATCCTAGAACAGAAATGAACTTCAAGAAATTCTATGTTCCAGCCCCATCCCCCCAAGGAGGTAAATGTCTAAATGATTCTGTCAGGTGACTGTCCACCTTCTTTCTAAAGCCTTCCTGCAGAGGTGTGGTAAAAGAGATGGGATTCTTGAGCTTCATTCTTCTGTGAAGGTTTTTAATTTGAAGCAGTTTACAAGCACTTCCTACCAACTCCTTAAGGCATTAGGTAGCACTGAAGTTACAGGTTCACGTCCAGACAAAAGTTCTCCATCTTTCGGAATAAAGTTCTTGGGTTTGGGGCCAGAGTGGTGGAATTAGCAGCAGCATTTATTAAGTAAGTGCTTACTGTTTGTAAAGGACTGTCCTAAGCACTAGGAAAGAATTAGAGTCCCTGGACCTCAAGGGGCCCACAGTCTAAAATCAATTATTTGAGGACATTCCAGGGTGGGTGTGACTATGAAATTAGTTGCCTCAAAGTATCTTTGGGGAAGCAAGAGAATTGAGGGCATCAATTGAAACATAAGTAGGGTGCAGCAGTTAAATTGAACCTAATTGGCTAAATTAAAAACCAATTTCCTGCAGCCAAACAACCTTGACTGTAAGTGGCAAGCGTAATTAGGTGAGTCTAAATGAGCAAACTGCCCTCTGGAATGCATAGCAAGCTCAGGGGAGTCAATCTGTCACTGCCTGCTACGTCAGACACTAAAAGAAGGGGAAGGAAGGACTCGTCTTGGAGGTACTGTACCATATTCATTCATTGGTTGAAATACCAAGATAGAAGACAAAGAAAAAACTTCTTGGCAAAGGTGTGTACTTCCGGAGACGAGGCTTTCTCCAGCTTTATTCAAAGCCTGGGAAAGAACATCGGAATCTTAAGTTCAAGAATTCCAATCATATGGCCTTGGAAGGATTATTTTAAGATGGAGAAGGTGCAAGTGATTAAACTTCACTTCTGTAGATCTAGGAATACTTTAGGTTTCTCAGCAAGATAAATAAAGGTGACCTAAAAGCTGCAGTATCTTCACTGATCCTTTTACTTGAGCCAGCTAGAATTCTTGTAGACGATCTCACCAAGAAACTACATCCATCTATTGGAAGTGTGAGTTCAGTGCAATGACCTACTAAATTGGCCTTCAGCAACCTCCTCTGTTAGTAGGTAAGGGAAGGAAGGTCCCTCAGTGAAATTCAAAATATAGTGAGTGTGGTGAGACCCTCCTACTAGTAAAGATGCTTGCAAAGTTCTCCTTCCTTTGGATAGATCTCCTTTTTTGGGTGGAGAACAGTACGAGACATTTATCTTGGGCTGAAAGAAGAAAAACCATACGATGCACTTTAGGTCCCATCAGGGTACACAGGGCTTGGTGGGTGGGGGGGACAGACTCTTGAGATGGAATTATTGTAGGGAAGATCCTCTTCAAATGGAGAAAGGACTTAGAAGACTCCTGAAATAAGAAGAAAGACTGCCCTTCAGGGTCAAACTTCTTCAACAGGAAATGGGACACTTTTCTTGTATCCAAGAGTGCGGATGTCCATTTTCCAGAGAGGTTGGATGGATGCTGTGTGATCAGTTGCTGAATTTTCCTTTCTGGGCATGTTTAATGTTTTTTCTTGGAAGTCTTTATGATTCTAGATTTATAACGGTAAAGCTGTTTACTCCTCCCCACCAATAATATGCTGGATATAGCCTAATAATTATTATTATTATTGTATTTGTAAAGCGCTTACTATGTACCAGGCACTGTACTAAGCACTGGAGTGATTACAAGCAAATCGGGTTGGACATAGTCCCTGTCCCACGTGAGGCCTTCAATCCCCATTTTACAGATGAGGTAATTGAGATATAGAATGAAGTAACTTGCCCAAGGTCACATACCAGACAAGTGGCGGAGCCGGGATTAGAACCCATGACCTTCTGACTCCCATGTCCGTGCTTTATCGACTATGCCAAGAAAGCCCTGCTCTCCAAAGAACTCCTGCCTCCCAGGAAGTTCTGAGCTACTCTCATGAACATGGAATGGGTCAGGTCTTGCCATGATTGTTTATCTTGGGGTAAATGGAAATCCCCTTCTGTTGCAAAAGCTTTATTAGTTTGCAGGGTCATAAATAAGCTTTTTTTTATGTGACATTCATCCTGTCCTGAGTGTCTTCTGGCCTCAGTTTCTTCAAAGGGCAGTTTTCTGCTACCATCTTCAAAACTATGTAAAAGATAAGTGAGCCCTAGTTGCTTAGGCAAATTTGTTCTATGACATACAAAAAGTATTGGAAAGACTAAATTTGAATGCTCTATTATAGCAAGCTATTTTGGGGGGGAAAAAACCCAAGATAACCACAAATTCCTTCTTCATTCTGAATAATTTTCAGAGGAGATAGGGTTTGATAGCTCTTTCTTGGAGAATTTTAAGGAGAGTGCCGAGCTCTTGAGAATTCTGAAGAATCTTATACAAATTAGTACAATCCGGCTCTTTCCCAAAGATAAAAAGGGAGTGGTTAGCTGGGATGAAAGAGCCAGAGGCTTACACATGTAATAAGGAAGAGATAAATAAGAATTCTCAAGTTCATTTATCTCTATAAAGGTTACTGAAATTAATTGGCCTGGAATTTGAATTCCCTTCTGTAAGAAAGGTCATGTATTAGGAGATTTGATTTGCTTAAAGACCACTGAGATTTTTTGTAAAATATGGGCTTCCCAGGTAACTTGCTTGTATTTAAGTACCTAAGTCTCTAAGTTTGACTCTAAATCTCAAAATATATACCCTTCCTTATAGCATTAAATAGTTTAAGAACTTGAAATATGATTGATAATAAGTGGATAGTTTGTGATCATTTTGGAATGGTCTGTGGATGTGTATGTGCCTTCTCAGTTGCCTAATTAGGAACTAAATCTGCTGCTGGAAAGACAAATTGATGATGTGTGACCAACATTGACCAAACAAGTCTAAATTCCCCGTGCTTCCTCCCGCAATTACTGTACTGTGTACAAGCCTTCTCTGGTAACAAAGGAAGGGGGAAATGATGAGTAGAAAGAGGTCAAGTAAGTTCAGTCATGAAATAGATGCAACAATCCAATCCTGCCCCTTTGTCAACTCTCCCATCCTTCACAGCAGTATCTCCAACAGATCTGTGTTCTCTCAAAATCCACTCCCTTCACCTCCTACCCCTACTTCACCTTCACCCCTTAACAAAACACTTACCATCTCCCTTTTTCCCTCCCTAACTGCGATCTTTAACTGTTCACTCTTCAGTGGATTTTTCCCCACTGCTTCCTAAAAAAACATTCCCTCAACCCCACGGTTCCTTCCTGTTATCACCCCATCTTCCTCCTACCCTTCCTCTCTAAACTTCTTAAACGAGTTGTCTACACCAGCTCTCTCCACTTCCTCTCCTCCAATTCTCTCCTTGACCATCTCCAATCTGGCTTCCATCCCCTTCATTCCACAGAACTGCTCTCTCATAAGTCCCAAGTAATCTCTTTCTGGCCAAATCCAACAGCTTCTACTCCATCTTAATCTTCCTTCGCCACTCTCAACCACTCAACCACCCCCTTCTCCTGGAAACATCATTCAACCTTGGCTTCACTGACACTATTCTTTCCTGGTTTCCTCCTATCTCTCTGGCTGCTCATTCTCAGTATCTCTTGTGGGCCCCTCCTCTGCTTCCTACCTACTAACTGTGGGGGTCCTTTCAAGGCTTAATTCTGGGTCCTCTTCTAATCTCCATCTGCACCCATTCCCTTGGAGAACTCATTCACTCACAGGGTTTCAACTGCCACTTCTATGCAGATGATTCCCAAATCTATACATCCAGCCATGCTCTCTCTCCTTCTGTGCAGTCTTGCTTCTCCTCCTGCCTTAAGCAGAACTCCAAAGCCGAACTCTTTATCTTCTACCCAAACCCTGTCTTCGCCTTGACTTTCCCGTCACTGTAAACAGCACCACCTTCCTCCCTATCTCACAAGATCATAAACTTGGTGTTATCCTCAACTCATCTCTCTCATTCAAGCCACATATTCAATCTGTCACAAATTCACCCTTTCCTCTCCACCCAAACAGCTTTCACTTTAATCCAAGCACTTATTCTATACTGCCTTGTTTACTGTAGCAGCCTCCTTGCTGACCTACCCGCCTTCTCTATCTCCCCGGTCCAGTCCATATTTCACTCTGCTGCCAGGATCGTTTTTCTACAAAAACACTGAGTTCATGTTCCCCCACTCCTCAAGAACTTCCAGTGATCATCCATCCACCTCTGCGTCAAACAGAAAGACCTTACCATTGGCTTTAAAACACTCAGTAACCTTGTACTCTCCTGTCTTACCTCCTTGATTTCCTACTACAACCCATCCCACATACTTCACTGTTCTAATGCCAACCTACTCACTGTACCTCGTTCTCATCTGTGTCACCACTGACCACTCACCCACGTCCCACATCTGGCCTGGAATACCCTCCCTCTTCATATCTGGCAGATTTCCCACCTCCAAGACCTTACTGAAAGCACATCTTCAAGAGGCCTTCCCTGTCTAGGCCCTCCTTTCCTCTTCTCCCACTTCCTTTGCATCACCCTTCCACGTGGATTTGCACCCTTTATCCACCCCTCCCTCAGTCCCACAGAATTTATAATAATGTTGGTATTTGTTAAGCGCTTACTATGTGCCGAGCACTGTTCTAAGCGCTGGGGTAGATACAGGTTAATCAGGTTGTTCCACGTGAGGCTCACAGTTAATCCCCATTTTACAGATGAGGTAACTGAGGCACAGAGAAGTTAAGTGACTTGCCCACAGTCACACAGCTGTCAAGTGGCAGAGCTGGGATTCAAACTCATGACCTCTGACTCCCAAGCCCGTGCTCTTTCCACTGAGCCTCACTGCTAATTTCTATTAATGTCTGTCTCCTCCTTTAGACTGTAAGCTCACTGTGGGCAGAAAACGTGTCTACCAACTCTGTTATATTGTCCTGGAGCAGCATGGCCTAGTGGCTAGAGCACGGGCCTGGGAGTCAGAAGGTCATGGGCTCTAATCCCAGCTCCACCTCTTGTCTTCTGTGTGACCTTGGTCAAGTTACTTAACTTCTCTGGGCCTCATTTCCCTCAGCTGGAAAATGGGGATTAAGACTGTAAACGTTATGTGGGACAGGGTCTGTGTCCAACCCGAATATCTTGTATTTACCCCAGTGCTTAGAACAGTGCTTAACAAATACCGTAATCATTATTAATATTACTCTCCCAAGGGCTTAGTACAGTGCTCTGCACACTGAGTGTGCTCAGTAAGTATGATTGATAGATCAATTATGATTAAATCACATTTCCATTGCAGGATTGCTTCTGAAACATATTAGAAACTGGAGTTATACGGAATGCTTCTATTGGCCTGACTCAGCATAAAGTTTACCATGTTTTATTAATCTAATGCAGCAAATATAATCCTTGTTGTCCAAGGAAATAGTGGCAGTTAAGTGCAGTATCCCTTTTACCCAAGAACATTTTGTAATCTCTGCCTTGGAGATGAATACTGCTTTCTGCAGAGCAAATTGACCTGATGAAGGAAACAGAGACCCTTGGTATTTTCCAGACATCCCCATTGATTTATGATCATTTCACCCAGTGTGTTATAAGTCCCTAGCACTCTAACAGTGGTAGTAACTCAGTGATAGGTATTTGGAAAATTATTTCCTGAGGTCACTGTTGAAGCGTGAGAAATTATGATTACACATTTTTGTGGTCATGCGTAAAATAAATTTGTAATTTTTTAGTACTCCCTTGTCCTTAATTTTGATATTCACCATTTGGTTAACTCTTACTTGCATAAATATTTCTGGTGGCTGTTAAAGCTCCCGTTGAATCTGCAAAGTAATAGGAAATTAGCATTCTTAGCAAGATTCTGGGCTTCCTTCCCCTCTGAATAGCCAGTCATGTTTGAATTGTTCCCCTCCAACTTGTGTGTTATCTGTATGGCTCCAAAGTTAACAAATAGCCAATAGAAGTGGTTTCTGGGTCCAATCTCTCTGCAGAATTCTTTGAGATTTATTAACATTTCTGAATCCTCTGTCAGCTCAACTCTATGTACAGCTTTGCCAACCTGAGAGAATTGGAGCTTAGTTGGTTTGGGGAACCAGATGTTTTGGAAGAAGTACTTCTTTGGTGGGGAAAATGTATCTGAATACAAAATACAAAATCTCAGACCTTTTCATCCATTAATATATAGGCTCTCCTACAATCAATATGATGACTTTTGCTCGTGATAAATTCTGCTGAGATAAAAATGTGAAAGCTAATCATTTCCCCCTGTAGAACTGCCCATTTGCTTTAAGAAAAATAGAACCCTAGCACTGAACATTATTTTGGGGTCATTCCGTTACAAGGGGAGGCATCAGGGAAGTGGGCAGAATGTGAAACCACTACCGACCCTTCCCAGTTGCGTCTCCTCCCTTTGAGCTGTATAGCTGTTGAATGGATATTAATGTCAGACAGAGGTCCCCCACTGTCTAGGATGCCATTTCAGTGACCCACCCACATCTGCCATCTGAGCCAAAGCTGACAGTTGTGTGTTGTCCCTAAAGCTGAGTGAAGTCCAGGGTGACCAAAGAAGTGACAAGGGATCCAAAATGATACCTCAGCCCGAAAGGCTGAGGCTGACCTGGCCTGAACCCTTTTGGCATGCATGCCAGACTTGCCAATTCCACTTTTTGGATCCTATGAAAGAAGATTTAAGAAGCCTTTCCTGTTCTTAAGGACTCTTTATATTAGGATGCACTTTATTAACCATTTAGTTATACCCCGTAGGCTGACCCGAAGAAAGATTTCTTCCATTTGGTTTAATAAATCAACTCTGAGTAATGTGTACTTCATTATTCTAGAGTATGTGGCCTTTCAAAATGGTTTTAGAGAAATCTGGCCCCAAATAAATGTATTTCCTACCTAAACACCCTTTTTATGACCAGCATCTTACAGCCAACATGACCAAGGAGAAACAGATTGATTGAATGAGATTTAAATGGAAAACATGTTTCCTAGTACTGCGGCAGGGAACTCTGACTGGTTCTATAGACCCAAGTTCCTAAACCTTTTGCCCTTTCCAGAGGTACCTCCCTGTTGACCATTAAACCTTTGGAACATGACGGTGTGGCTGAAAATCCCATTTGGGAGCAGGCTGGGTTGGCAACCCGCAGCCCTGAGAAGCATGTTCTCAAATCCCCATTTGCGATCATTCCAGTGGCTCCCACCAGAAGGAGAACAAGTACCTGATTGTGGTGACAGATGGACACCCCCTAGAAGGCTACAAAGAGCCCTGTGGAGGACTGGAAGATGCTGTCAACGAAGCCAAGCACCTTGGAATCAAAGTCTTCTCGATTGCCATTTCTCCTGGACATCTGGTATGAGACACAAAATACTTTTTCCTAGAGCATAGACATTTCAGAGGTTGAGGCTAAGAGACTGGGAGATTCTTGGAAAAGTAAATAATGCATTTAATTGCAGGCTGGGAACTGCCCCGCACCTGTATGCCTTTAAAGCATCTGTCTAAATGGTGGCCAGTACAGTAATGACTTCAGATGATCCTTAAGGACTTAGATTTTTTAACCCGTCCCCCAGTTCCACATCACTTACGTACATATCCCTCTGTAATGTATTTTATTGTCTGTCTCCCCATTTAGTTTATAAACTACTTGCAGGCAGGATCATTTCTACCTACTCTTTTGTATGGGGTAGCAGCATGGCTGGGGTAACAGCGTGGCTCAGTGGAAAGAGCACGGGCTTTGAAGTCAGAGGTCATGAGTTCGAATCCCTGCTCTGCCACTTGTCAGCTGTGTGACTGTGGGCAAGTCACTTAACTTCTCTGTGCCTCATTTACCTCATCTGTAAAATGGGGATTAAGACTGTGAGCTCCACGTGGGACAACCTGATTCTCCTGTGTCTACCCTAGCGCTTAGAACAGTGCTCTGCACATAGTAAGCACTTAACAAATACCAACATTATTATTGTACCCTCTCAAGCGCTTACTTACAGTACTACACACAGTAAGCACTCAAATACTATTGATTGATCCAAATTTCATCACCATGCTGATAGCCTCAAAACATCCCTGAATTCTTGGAGATGCAGGAAGAAATGAGACAGTCATTTCTAGGACCACACTGAAAAGCCCTGGGCGTCTCATTTGCCTTTTTTTTTTTTTAGTATTTGTTAAGCAGTTACTATGTTCCAGGCACTGTACTAAGCACTGAGGTAGAGAAGCAGCATGGCATAGTGGATAGAGCATGGGCCTGGGAGTCAGAAGGTCATGGGTTCTAAGTCTGCTTTCTGACCTTCGTTAAGTCACTTCACTTCTCTGTGCCTTAGTTACCTCATCTGTAAAATGGGGATTGAGACTGTAAGTTTCAAGTGGGACAGGGACTGTGTGGAACCCAATTTGCTTGCATCCACTCTAGTGCTTAATACAGTGCTTGGCACATAGTAAGTGCATAACAAATGCCACAATTGTTATTATTAAAGTAATCAGGTTGGACATGGTCCATGTCCCACCAGGGGCTCACAGTGTTAATTGCCATTTTACAGATGAGGTAATTGAGGTACAGAGATGTGACATGGCTTGCCCAAAATGGGTGGCAGAGGCAGAGTTAGAACCCAGGTCCTTCTGACTTCCAGATCCATATTCTATCCATTAGGCCGTGTTGCTTCTTTTGTTAGAAGAAAGATCCAGATAACCCAAGTGTACTCTCTCCTTCTGGGGAGTAATGAAAAGAGTTCAGCTCAGCGGCTGAGACATTTTACTTCATCAAAGGGCTTTCCACTTGCTCACAGCTGCATCCACTAAAGGAATCCCTTTATCCCTCCTCCAGGCAGGTGGGTAGCCCAAGCAGCTGTGTCTGCTGGTAATGACAGCTTCTCCTTGGTGGGGGGAGCTGGCCAACATCTCTTCCATGCTGAAGAGGTCATTCTGGCTACATCATTGGGAAAAATGGACTAAAGATAGAAAATTGGTATGATCTTCCTCAGTTGACCAAAAAAGAATCCTCCAAGAGGAGGCCGGTGGTTTGGGAAATAATCTATTCTCTCTCCTAAATGATTCTATGAATATCCTGAGGGGTAGTGTTATTCTCCTTCTTATCATTGTTATTATTTTTTGCCCTTCTAAAATTCATATTCATTCACTCAATCATATTTATTGATCACTTACTATGTGCAAAGTACTGTACTAAGTGCTTGGGAGAGTACAATATAACAACAAGCGCATTCCTGCCCACAGTGATCTCACACCATATGGTGACTGAGCAGGGAAATGGAGACAGATGTCTGACGGGGATTCCAAAATAGGTTTAAGGTTATAGCTCTTTTGGGATCATTTCTAGGAACACGTGCTGAGTGGATCGGGTTAATCTGATGAATGTTAGCAATAATGTGCTATGCATACAAAACCTGAACTGAATGGATCCATTCCTCTTCCTCTGGTTTACAAATTGTAACACTAGTATCAATGGGGGACAGATCAGGATGGGACCTAACACAGCCATGCCACTCCCAGTCATGTGCTGTCTTGGATTCCTCACAATGACTGTAGCAGTATGAGGGGAGAAAACTTTTCCAGCCCTAAGTTTGGCACAGGGGTGTTCGCCTTAAATATGTGGCAAGTCCCAGCATCCAAGATTCTTGGGAGGAATAGAGTGGAGAAGCATTAGAAAACCAGTCCCGGGCCATGTTTTGGTAAGAAGCTCTCTCTGGAGTTGAGCTCATACAGTTGGCAGACTGAAATTCCCAGAATTCAACCTTTAGGGAGAAACCACTTCTTAGGAAGAAGATTGCTGCGGTAGTGTTAGGTGCCAATTTGGCAGGGTCAAAGAGACTACTAAGGAGCACTGGCTGCATTGAACTCCAAAACAAATGTCAAATTTATGCCATAGCAATGTACTCCAGAGCCCTGAAACTGTTAAGAACATTATTTTGTCATCGTTTGGAATATAATTTTGAAGTGAAATCCTCTCCTGCACTGCTTCCTCCCTACACCTAACAGAATTAAGTATACACTCCTTGAGGGTTTAAAGTCAGTGAATTAATTGTATTTTCTGAGCGCTTACTATGGGAGAGTACAATACAACAGAATTAGCAGACACATTCCCTGCCCATACCGAGTTTACAGTCTAGAGGGTGAGACACAATATAAATAAGTAATTTATAATATATAAATATATTATACATACATACGTGCTGTATGTATACGTGATATATACATAAGTGCTGTGGGGTTGAGGGTGGGGCAAATAGCAAATGACCTCAGGGACAGGGACCATGTCCTCTACTTCTGCTACATAGTCACAAGAACCTAACAGTGTTCTCCCCGTAGGCTCTCTATAAAGACCAAGGGTAATGAAAATGATGATAATAAAGTAGGTTAGATATACAAGTACAGCAGAAGAAGTGTCAATACAGAAAGAGTCTGAAGGATTGGGTCTACACTGATTCTCCTATGTTTTGGATGTTTCCATGTAAATCTAATCCTCTTGTACCTCCAAAAGATCACTTTTCAGAAGTCCACTTGCCCTTTCCCCAAGTGCCCATCCCCCTCTCCCTGACCTCAATCCCAGAAGAGGATAAATTGTGTTTTTCAGCATATCCAATGGCATGGAGGGGTCTCTTGTAGCTAGAGAAGCAGCGTGGCTCAGTGGAAAGAGCCCGGGCTTGGGAGTCAGAGGTCATGGGTTCGAATCCCGGTCTGCCACTTGTCAGCTGTGTGACTGTGGGCAAGTCACTTCACTTCTCTGGGCCTCAGTTACCTCATCTGTAAAAATGGGGATGAAGACTGTGAGCCTCACGTGGAACAACCTGATTACCCTGTATCTACCCCAGCGCTTAGAACATTGCTCTGCACATAGTAAGCGCTTAAATGCCAACATTATTATTATTAAATATTGGGAAGCATTGTGGCCTAGGCTTAGGCCTAGGAGTCAATGGACCTGGGTTGTAATTCTGGCTCTGCCGTTTATCTGCTGAATGACCTTGAGCAAGTCACTTAACTTCTCTGTGCCTCGGTTCCCTCATTTGCAAAATGGGGATTTGATACCTGTTCTCCCTCCTACTTAGACTGTGAGTGCCATGTAGGACCTAAAAGTCTTGTATCTACCCAAGTGCTTAATACAGTGTTTGGCACGTAGTAAATGCTCACTGAATGCCACAGTTATTTTTATCATTATTACTTTTATTATCATGATTAAGAATATTGATCTCCAGGCTTTCCTCTAAGATTCACACTGCTGCCTCTTTTGATCTCAGGAGCCCAGGCTGAGTATCATTGCTACAGACCATACCTACCGGCGAAACTTCACTGTAAATTCTGAGGAAAATGTTGATGAGTCCATTGACACCATGATCAATATGATTGTGAGTAGAACACTTTCTAAAATTTTCTAATCAGCATATTTGCAGAATTTTTGATTTCACAGTTTTTAAGCTTTGGCCTTTCTGATGTTTAATTCTGTTGTCTCACTTTCATTTGCAGAAAAAAAACGTGGAACAAGTGGTAAGTATTCCAGTATTCTCTGCTCTTCCCCTCACCTACCACCTAATTGAACAAGGTAGACCCATCTGTTATTGAATTGGCATTTGTGTTTCCCTTTGGAATTGTACAAGCAATAAATAGAAAGCAAAGTAGAGAATGGGGCAGTTTTTTAAGACTTTATATTTGGAATCCACTGACTATATGTCTTTGAGTCAGTATTTGGAGGCCACTGACTCTTTTACTCTCTGTATTTGGAGGACATTGACTGTATGTCTTTGACTTTTCTTCACTAAAATTTTGTGCTTTTTCTTCATTGCTTTGCAGTGCTGCTCCTTTGAATGCCAGGTGAGTGAGATGGCATAAGCTTACAGGTTCAAATTTCCTTTAGCTGCACTCGGTTTCTGTATCTGTGTGCGGGCATCTGTGCTAACTGTGTTTCTGTCTGTTGGCTTACAGCCTGCCAGAGGACCTCCAGGACCCCGGGGTGATCCAGGATATGATGTGAGTAAAATTTTAATGTTCAAAGCATTTCTCTGTACTTCAGTGAGCTCGTCCCCTGAGTGAGGCGGGACACCAGGATGTGGTGACAGGATTCAGGGAAACGCAATCCCCTCTCTGCCACAGAGCCCAGTGGGCTATTGAGAGATTCCTTTGCCTCTCAGAAAAACAAGTCCACATGGATGCAGTCAGGATTTTGAAAAGTTTGTATGAGGAGAATAAAAGAATAATATGGCCTTAGTGTTCGCCACAGAAGCTAGTGACCATAATGTTTTTTTTAAGTGTGAAGCCTAGAAAAAGAAGTTGTGTTGGCATTTCAGACAGTTGGACACCAACTTGTTTTTGAATCACTCCAAGGAAGTAGTGTATTGCAATGCCCTGGGGTTAGAAGAAGCAATGGACTCAGGGTCTGATTCTGCAGCAAGGCCACTTTCTTCCCGAGTTTGGCCTTTCCCAATTTTTTCCTATTTTTCTTCTGCTGCATCCACCCCAAAATTTTCCATTCGAGCTGGTAGACATAGACTATTTGGGAAATCCACCACTCCCAGTAAAGCAAACTGGTGGAAATACAAAAGGTTGTTTTATGGTTCCTGTTCATCCAACAAGAAAATAAGCCCTGGCCCATGTACTGGAAACAACCAGAGTACCTAAAAGCACTCTGTCCTTTTAATCTCTAGACTGAAATCTCATTATGGGCAGGGAATGTTTCTGTTGTTATATCATACTCTCCCAAGTACTTACTTACGGTGCTCTGCATACAGTAATCTCTCAATAAATACAATTGAAGGAATAATCTATCCCCTGGGGCTTGGACATCATTGGAAAATTAGGTTTCTCAGGAACTCTCCATGCCATTCGCTATGGTTCCTGCTTCTCTTCTCTTAGCCTCATTACACTGGAACTATAGTATAGGCTAGGACCAGGTTGAGGCAGGGAAGAGGGAGAGATGTAGATGAGGCCAGTCTTGATTTTGAAGGCTTATCTAATGGAATTTTACCCCCTAAAGCATTTTGGAAAACCGTTTGTATGAGATGGCTTCTTAATTTCTTTAAGCTCATTAGGTGTAGGGAATGTTTATTGCATTGCTATACTGTACTGAAGGGTCCTGCGAAAAGGAATCAAGTTACAGGACCACAGAAGATGGGGTTTGTTTTAGCAATACTAATACAGATCTGTATAGGTGAGGCCAGACAGAGCCTGTTACCCTAAAAGGGAACTCAACCTCATCCTTGAAAAGCGGGAGAGGCAATTAGTTATAATTTGTGTTAGGCATGGTGTTCCTTCACACCATCAACAAGATCCAGTCAGTATTGGTGATCTTGATCAGATGATCCAGTGGGATCAATCAAGTGTGGCTTCAGTTTTCTTAACTGATTCATTCATTCAATAGTATTTACTGAGCGCTTACTATGCGCAGAGCACTGTATTAAGCGCTTGCAATATGCAATTAGGCAACAGATAGAGGCAATCCCTGCCCAATGACGGGCTCACGGTCTAGTCGGGTGACAGGGGAGGGTGTGGCTGAAGCATGTCTAAGGAAAATGAGCTGGATGAAATACAAAATGGAGTCTGAAAACAAAATAGAGGAAGCCTGGTTAAGATTCGGTTTCCACCGTCCTCTCCCAAGAATTTAGTACAGTGCTCCACACACAGTAAGCACTCAATAAATATGATTAACATTTTGTCTTCCAGGGAGAAAGAGGAAAGCCCGGTCTTCCTGGTGAGAAGGGTGATGCTGGAGACCCCGTAAGTAGCCAGACTAATGACTGTATTGATGATGGCTGTGAAAACTACAGCCTTTCTTTTGCTAAAGATCTGTTTCGTTAGTTCTCATCCAGGCTAGAGCCCTGGACAGGCTGGTAATCCAGCTCCAGTTCACACTTAGAGCCTTCCTAGTCCCCGGCATCCAAATACCAAACTGAACCAGAAATGGCCCAGGTCGCACTGGAAGTGGATGTGGACTCCAGTCCAGAGTGCTATTAAATATATATATTTTTCCCTGAACTTTCTGGGAGTGGTCCAGGGGACAACTGTCCGTATGTGGAATTCTCCAGTTGCCACCCCTCTGCTCCTCCTGCTGTAAACCACCACACTGTGGGGAGGATGTGAAGGAGGAAGAAATACTGCGCTTGGTGTGTTGTGACTGGGTTTGGCTTTCTTCCAGGCTGATCTGGCCCAGGGAGCTTAGGTCATAGACCATTCATGCAGGCCTCTGATCCGAGCTCTCCTAGAATAGTCCTATGCCAGATATTGGGAATGTTGATCCTAATTATTCCTAGGAACACAGTAGAGTGGGTATCCTGCACAGAATAAAATGTGGATGATCATCATGAATAAAAGCCTAATTAGGGTTTTTGACTTAACAGGTACATAATCAGGTGATCAAAGTTTCCCCTCTTGCCCTCCATCCTCTGTCCTCTGTCCTCTTCCTTTTCATCTAAGGAAGATGAGAGAAACAGCGTGGCTTAGTGGAAGGAGAACGGTCTTGGGAGTCAAAGGATATGGGTTCTAATTCCCACTCTGCCACTTATCTGCTGTGTGACCTTGGACAAGCCACTTAACTTCTCTGTGCCTCGGTTACCTCATCTGTTAAATGGGAATAAAAACTATGAGCCCCACACGGGACAACATGATTACCTTGTATCTACCCCAGCTCTTAGAACAGTGCTTGGCATATAGTGAGCGTTTAACAAATATCATAATTATTAGTAGTATTATTATCTAAGACTTTCTTTCTCTGACTCTAATGAAAGGAATTCCAGAGAAATCCAGAGCTTGCCCAAAAGACTGATCATGGTTTGTCACTGGAGCTAACTTCATTTTGCTGACTCTCTTCTCATGTCTCTAGCCCGTTTTGTTAGCAATCAGCATAATTTGAGAAAACCAAAGTTCTGTGAAAAGCATTTTAGGTCTTCTTTGTGCCTCTGCATGTTGTTTGCAAATAAATGTTCAGTATTAAATCCAAACTTTATATAGTGCAAAAAGTCGAGATCAACAATCTAACAAAACTACTTTAGAGAGAATAAAAAAACAAAGTAGCGAACTGAACGATGTAGATGCATCTGCATCCTTACTTAATCTAGATTGGAATCCCAGTCATTTCCTGGAACTTCTTACAGTTTGTTCAGTCATTAAAATGCAGCAACTGTGTCATTACAGATGACCCTAATGAGCTTTCCCTCCCCTTCTGCCAGTGGCAATCACTGCTTTTCACGTAAGAACACAGATATAGATGTAGAGAAGCAGAATGGCCTACTGGATAGAGCACGGGCCTGGGAGTCAGAGGACCTGGGTTCTAATCCCGGCCCCGCTGCTTGTCTGCTGTGTGACCTTGGGCAAGTCATCTAACTTCTCCATGCCTCAGTCACCTCATCTGTAAAATTGGGATTAAGACTGTGAGCCCTAAATGGACGGAGACTGTGTCCAACCTAATTAACTTGTATCTATCCCAGCACTAGGTTCAGTACCTGGCACACAGTAAGTGCTTAACAAATACCATCGACAACAGCAACAATAGATATTGTGAGACAGAGGGACAAAGAGAAAGAGATGGGGTTGGAGATGTATGGTGATTTGATCTAGTCCTCTTCCCTCCTGGGTTCTCCTCAGCCCTCGGTGCTCACACAAACTAAGGGTTGAGGGTGAGTGCCCGGCTCTGCCACTTGTCAGCTGTGTGACTGGGGGCAAGTCACTTAACTTCTCTGTGCCTGTTACCTCATCTGTAAAATGGGGATTAACTGTGAGCCTCACGTGGGACAACCCGATTACCCTGTATCTACCCCAGCGCTTAGAACAGTGCTCTGCACATTGTAAGCGCTTAACAAATACCAACATTATTATTGTTATTATTCAAATGTGGTCAGACATCTGCTAGGTTATCCTCAAGAATATCAGCCACCCTAAAACTGAATCATTCCTAAAATAACTGCTCTATCTGTAAGCAATCCTCTGACTCAAACTTCCCCTCATCAGCCTCTTGGGGCACATTTGGGGCCCTCATCCAGCATGCTCCGAAGTCAACAGGGGCAATGTTAAAGAATTGATTTTCCTAAACTCAGTGACCTTGAGGGTATAGTTTTCCCACACTTGGAATGGATCCTTTTCCCATTCAAAAACTGCAAAATTTAACATTCTCATTTTGAAAACATTGACCCACACTCCTTCTCCCCCTACTTGAGAGGTGATGGATGTGCTTCCCACCCTCTTAAAACAAGATTTCTCATTCAACCAGCGGGCAAAGCAGAGATGAGATGCTCCACAGAGACACATTCTTCCACAGCTGGGACTGAGGGAAGATGCTCAGCCTGTCTTCTTCTGGGAAGCCGGATTACCAACAAGCAGTTATGGGCTCTGTGTAGCCTCCAGAGTTGAGAGTCCTATTGGTTATTGAGGAGCAGCTTGTTCCCCTGAGCCAGAGAGATTATGGCCCCATGGATCAGGGGCATGTAGAGACACTGGGTAGCCACTTTCATCCTTACACTTCCTAACTAGTGTTGTTCTTCCTTCTGTTCTAGGGGAGACCAGGTGATCTTGGACCCGTTGGTTACCAGGGAATGAAGGTAGGTATCATCTGCCCGATTTTTTGGGGAGGCTTGTTTTAATTCTGTGATTATTAAATGCCTTCTTCCCTCTCTGTTTTCCTTTGCTTTTTAGGGAGAAAAAGGAGGCCGGGGGGAAAAGGTGAGTGTGGGGTCATTCGGCCCAGGTCTCAGCCTTGCCTAAGAGGGGCTGCTTGGCTTCAGATTCCTCTGTCATGTACCTCTCTCTCCTTTTCCTGCTTCAACACATTAAGTATGCCCCATTCTCCAGAGGATCAGTGATCATAGGCTCAGTTTTTTTCCCAGATATCTGACTATCCCAATCCTTGTGCTTAGCTTAACATTGGCCATTCAAAGGGTTAATGTCACACCTCTTCAGCCCCCCATAACTGACCATCCTCCAACCTGCTCTGGTTACACACAAATTGTGCAACGTAGAGTTTGGTAAAGGTGGAGAGAGCTGGTTTAGCATCGATCTAATTCCAAAATTCAGTAAGTATGAGATTCAGTTCCCCTCAGAAGCCCCATATTCAAGTCTCTTACTTCTGATGAATAAAACCTGAGCCCAAATATTCAGAATTTCTCATAGTCAATGTCTGTCAACTCTTGGGATTAGAAAAGTCAGCTGGTTACTGGTGTGTCACTAGGTTATCCCACTTGCTATTACCAGTTAATTAGAAGTTCTAGGATTCCGTACATCTTTTCAAAGTGGAAAAGCTGAAGGAAACCCTCCTCAATTTGTGGATGTGTTTATGGGCTCCATATGCCTCATTTCTCATTTTGGGAAAGCATCATAGCCTAGTGGAGAGAGCAGGAGCTTGAGAGTCAGGAGAACCTATGTCCTAATCCCAGCTTCACCACTTGTCTGCTGTGTGACCTTGGACAAGTCACTTTACTTCTCTGTGCCTCAGTTCCCTCATCTGCAAAATGGGAATTAAGACTGTGAGTCCAATGTGGGACAGGGACTGTGTCCAATCTAATTAGCTTGTATCTACCCCAACACTTAGAACATTGCTTTACACCTAGTAAAGCACTTTACAAATACAATCATTTTTTTTTCCTCCTCTGTTGACCCTTGAGGGTCATAGTAGCATATGCTTGTAGACTGTAAGCTCTGTGTAAACTATAAGATCCTTATGGGTAGGAATCATGTCTTCCAACTCTATTGTGTTTTATTTTCCCAAACTTGCAATACAATGTTCTGCCCACATTAAACACCCAGTAAATACTGTTGATTTGGCAACATACAGACAGACATTGTCCTTGGAGAGAGGCAAGAGAGAAAATTTGGCCACTTCTTAACTCTTTTTCTTCTCATTTTCAGGGATCAAGAGGAGCGAAGGGATACAAGGTCAGTATTGCTCATATTTTGGTGTTCTTTTTCTCTTTTAAACTGCTGTGACCATTTTGTGACCATTAATCATGTCCCTTCTCTTGCTCCCTTTGCTTTCAGGGAGAGAAAGGCAAGCGTGGCATTGATGGCATTGATGGCATGAAGGTAAAACTTGCGTTGAGAAAGACAGAATCCTTTATTGATAAAAAATAAGAGCACTGAAAAGTTAATTATGGGATTTATTAATTACTTATTGTGTGCTGCATACTGGGATGAATACAAAAGAAAGAGAATAGGCAAGCTCACTGTAAGTGGCTCCTAGGCAGATACATAGAACAATTCCAGTGAAATACAAGACAATAAAAAACAAATTCAATAATCCAGATTAACAATGGTAAACAAGTAGCTGAAAACAGTACTTAGAGGCATGAATCTTCATGCTCTTCATTTTCCCAGGGAAGAGTTTCAAAAAGATGTATGCCGGCCTTGGGCTTCTTGGTTTTGCTGACATGCTAAGCAGAAACTAGAGGAAATAGGTGATTTGAGGCCAGCAAATGAGAGAAGCAGCGTGGCTCAGTGGAAAGAGCACGGGCTTTGGAGTCAGAGGTCATAGGTTCGAATCCCAGCTCTGCCACTTGTCAGCTGTGTGACTTTCGGCAAGTCATTTAATTTCTCGGTGCCTCAGTTACCTCATCTGTAAAATGGGGATTAAGACTGTGAGCCCCGCGTGGGACAACCTGATTCTCCTGTGTCTACCCCAGCGCTTAGAACAGTGCTTGGCACATAGTAAGCGCTTAACAAATACCAACATTATGATTATTATTATTTATGCTTGAATTTCTAAACTTGTGTTTTTTGAGGAAATTCAAACCTGCCTAAAAGTCCCACATTCAGGTATGAGATATAATTTGACTTGGTTTGGATCTGAAAGTACCACACATCATGAGATTACCAAGAAAAGTGCTTTATCCCACCCGGTAAAATTGAACTAAGGACATGGCT
This sequence comes from Ornithorhynchus anatinus, assembly GCF_004115215.2. Classification (NCBI taxonomy): domain Eukaryota; kingdom Metazoa; phylum Chordata; class Mammalia; order Monotremata; family Ornithorhynchidae; genus Ornithorhynchus; species Ornithorhynchus anatinus. The sequence goes on along the minus strand of NC_041734.1, from coordinate 39,323,342 downwards.
AGGACACACGTAAATGGTGATGCTGAGGGGAACCTCCATTTTAAAGCTTTATTTCCCTCCTGCCTGCTAGGGTGAAACTGGATTTCCTGGGTTACCTGGCTGCAAGGGATCACCAGGATTTGATGTAAGTGTGATTTTTTGAAATTAAAAAGATGAATATCATGGCTATAGCAGGTTTAAACCAGGCTGCATGATGGCTAGGGTAGGGAGAGGAGTGAGAAAACATGTGAGCAAACCCTTCCCTCTGATTAGCAGTGTAAGCATTCATGATCCTGAATTGAGGTGTGTGTTGGGATTGTAATAATTCATTAGTAAATGTTTAATAATCATTAATTTATCACTTGGAATATATTCCAAGACTTGGTCACATTTTCTTCTATTAGGAAATATTTCCTTGAATGCATCTTTGCAACTCCAGGAAGGTATTTAATAGAATATTAAGATTGGAACCATTCTAGAAATGCCCATCAAATATATTCTTTTCTTATCGTGTAGATAGATTGCCTATCAGTTACTTGTGTAAATTTAACACCCATAATGAAAACTGGTATCATTGTGCCTTGAGTAAAAATATTCTGTGTTTTAATAGGGAGTACAGGGACCCCCTGGACCTAAGGGAGATCCAGGCTCTTTCGGGGCTAAAGGACAAAAAGTAAGTTGTTTTTCCATTCAAAATGCTCTTGTTTATACTAGTAAGGAATTAATGGATTCAGTAATTGGTCTGTCTTCTATTTATTATGCTAACATAACAAGGGGGTGGCTTGATTAGCAGAATTTCCTGTGCACATGTCAGGTTTTGGACCAATTAACATCCATCTTGAGGCTACCTGAAAGGAGGGAGTTGATCTGGGGCAGTTTTGGGGAGGAGCAGTGGGAGGCTGGGAAAATACCGACTATGGGTTTCTGGGGAGGGGAAAACTGGCAGAACTAGAAGCATAATGTCACCAAGACCCACTCGAGGTCACTAAAGTCCACTTGGGTTTTCTACCCAAGCTCACCTACCAACCCTTACGGTCTCTACCTTTCCACCTACCTTACCCCTGTTTTCCAACCCACTACTTTCTCTTCCTATCCATTTCCCACCTATCCCCACTCACTCCCCCAAGCCTTTCCACTCCCTTACTGAGTCTTATTTCTCTGTTGCCTTTTCTCCTCATCCATCCTCTCATTTTCTCCATTCTCTTCTTTTCTCTTCCTTCCATTTCATTCTTTTTCTAGCTCCCTTTGTCTCAGGTTCTAGGTTCTAGATATTTCCTCCTGACTTGTATCTTTTTTTTTTTTACTGTCTTTTTCCATGCAATTCTCCTTCTCCCCACCTCCTCCACCCACTGTAATTCGATTGGACTCTTGAATTACTTATGAATCATCATAATAAATGAAGTAGGGACCTTAATTTGAAAGCTGTGTTTGTTTAAGGAAACCCTTGAACTTCTTTATCCTTGGCTTTCGTGTTTCCTTTTTTCTCCTCAAATATTTTTGTGTTATTTGGCCCTTGCTTTTTTCCTTTTCTGCTCTTTCTCTTTGCTCTCCTTCCAGTGTTGGCATGGCAGAGGAGTCCAACATTGTTTAGAAAACAGGAATGTGGCGGGGAGGAAGCAAGGAATGCTATGGATAGGTGTGCAGAGCAGAGGCTTTTCCCGGCCTGCCTTAGCTAGTAGCGGAACAGCCAACATGCTCTTCATGGCACCCAGACATCTATAGAGTTGACTTAGCCAATACAGAGTTAGGTGGAGAGAGGCTTCACTGTTTTTAAAGAAACTTTCCAACCAGCAGGCAGAAGGTCATATTCAGTGCTCTGCAAACGGTATGTGCTCAGTAAATACGACGGATTGATTGATATTTCCTTGGAATGGTATCCTGCTGCGTTGGATGGCAGGCCACTGGATCCTTGCTAGTCTTCACTGCTTATGCCCACAATCAGTGGACCTGGCACCAGAAAAGTAATGGAATCTGCCTGTTAGTTTGGCAATCTTGACTTGTGAGTCAGTTTCTGTAAAGCAAATCAGCAGCTCACATGCTTGGTTGTAATTCAGTATAGTGGACCTGGAAAATGGTAGGTTGGGCTCTTGTAGACAGATTGGGTGTCCAACTGGGGTCAATCCCATTAACCTTTGATATCTAGGAGGTGAGGGGAAGAATTTTCCTCCCTTTCACACCCAGATATCAGCATATACTGATATCTTGGAATGTCCCCTAATGTATTCCTTGTCCTATCTCTGAGAACATGAATATGAAGATGAGAAAAGTCTGAAATGTTTTCTCCCTTTCTATCTATAAGATCTTCTTAATAATAATAATACTGATGGTATTTGTTAAGCCCTTACTATGGGCCAAGCACTATACTACGCGCTGGGATAGATACAATGTAATCAGGTTGCCCCAGGTGGGGCTCAGAATCTTAATCCCCATTTTACAGAAGAAGTAACTGAGTCACAGAGAAATTAAGTGACTTGCCTCAAGTCACACAGCCGATAAGTGCCGGATCCGGGATTAGAACCCATTCCTCCCGACTCCCAAGCCTGTGCTCTTTCCACTAAGCCACGCTGATTCTCATCTTGCCTTGAGCTATCTGATGCAGTGCTCAATAAATAACACTGACTGATTGGTAGTACATGGCTTCAAATTCACTGACGAATTGATTTTTTGGTATAAGCTATTCCTGGGCCCGGCCAACATGCCGTATTTTGTATCAGACCCCGATACCAAACAATTGCAACCGTAAAAGCTATTCTTTCTCTCCTCTAAAATGTGAGTCTCATTTGGGACAGGAACTGTATCTGACCTGATTAACTTGTATCTTACACCAGCACTTTGTACAGTGCTCGGGACTGTAAATAATAAACAAATAATAAATAAACAGTAAATAATAAATGAATAACAAATACCACCATGATTATAAGTATCATTATTATTATGCAGTAGAACATGCAGTATAAAAGTGACATGGCCCTTGCTTTGGAGATTATAATCTAATCAATTTCAATCCTAACTTTCCCTGTTACCAAGAATTCACCTAAAGATTTAGTGAACCTTTGGGTACTTTCTGCCTCACCAACCCCCTCTCTTACCGCCCACTGTGTGAAGAAGTATTTCTTTAAGTTGTTTCTAGCCTACCAATTTTCAAGGGGAGACCCCTAGTCAGGGTTGTGGGATTTAATAAACAGCACAATAATTTTCAGCCATAATTCAATCATGTCCCCACTCAGTTTCCATCTTTGAAGACTGAAAAGTACTAGTGTAAGGGCAGCTTACACCAATTCTTCTGAAAATTGACTCCAGACAATAAGTTTGACGTGTTCTTAATGAAGAAAATGGAATCCTTGGACATTATTTATTTAATTTTGATTATCATCTTATTCTAATGTGAAGGAAATGGTTATTATTTTGGTTTGAGTTATTCCCTAAATTTTCCTTTGCCGTTTTATGCAGTAATATGTTGAAATGAATTGTTCTGCTCTGCGTGAAATAGTTTGGCTTTTGTGGCCTTGAGGAATCAGGAGAAGAGGGTTGTGGCTACAGAATGGACCACAGAGCTGTCTAATGAGCTTTGTGCTTTCCAGCAGAGATTTGCCATCCAAAATTAAAGCTAACATCTTTTAAGAAACATATCCCTAACGGGTGCATAAGCTCACGTTAAATGCAGACTGCAAACTGTTTAGAGTTGGCCCAGCTAGAAAATAAATCACTGCAAGCCTTGAACAATGAGATCTCCTTTAGTTGCTCTGAGAACAGCATCAGATCCTGAGTTCTTCAGCTAAAACTTTCTTGCGCTGATTTGATCCCTGTTGTGTGGGCTGAAAATGAGTGGTTTACTGGCCAAGGATAAATCTTCCTAATTATAGATAAATAATTGCCTTTGTAATTTTAGATTAACAATCCAAGAAGCTTTAAAGGGTGAGGAAATGCAGTATATTCATATAGCTTACGTAGTTATTCATATAACTACCTCTGTAGAACAGTACTCTGCACATAGTAAGCGCTTAATAAATATGATTGAATGAATGTTTATATAGAACTGGGCGGTGGAAAATGTTCCTTTGGCATTTGGCCTTAGTTATGTAATTTAATAAAATGCAATGTCACACACTGCCAATGGCAGAGTTATAGAGGGTTTTGAAAAAATGTTTAAGTATAGCTTACATAGTTATTCATATAACTACCTCTGTAGAACAGTACTCTGCACATAGTAAGCGCTTAATAAATACGATTGAATGAATGTTTATATAGAACTGGGCGATGGAAAATGTTCCTTTGGCATTTGGCCTTAGTTATGTAATTTAATAAAATGCAATGTCACACACTGCCAATGGCAGAGTTATAGAGGGTTTTGAAAAAATGTTTAAGTAAAGGTTCCATGAGTCATATCCTAAAATCTTTGAAAGTGCTATGAGACCGGACCAAACAGCGAAACACGGAAGATGTTCTCAGGGAAATCCCTATCTGTTATTGAGCCTAATGGGCTTGTATGTCTCCGAGTCAGTGAACAGTAACATTATTAGCAGCAGGGACATTTAATGAGCACTTTCAGTCTGTTAAGAAGTACTCGGAAGAGTTGAGGAGAAATATAAAAACACTGATTGAGAAATCAACCCGGGCTCACAGTTTAGAGGGTGAGTTTAGAAGCCCAGAGAAAGAGCAGCAGCAGGGTTAATTCATCTAAAACTAGAAGGCAACAACACGTGCAACAATAAGAATTGCAGGGAGAAGCAACGTGGCCTAGTGGATAGGATACGGGCCTGAGTCAGAGGACAGTTTTCCAGTCCCAGCTCTGCCATTTATCCACTGTGTGACCTAGGGCAAGTCACTTCACTCCTCTGTGCCTCAGTTACCTCAACCGTAAAATGGGGATTAAGAGAGTGTGAGCCCCATGTGGTACATGGATTCTGCCCAACCTGATTATCTTGTATCTACCCCAGTCTTTTGCATGGTGTCTGGCATATAGTAAGTGCTTAATAAATACCATTTTTTAAAAAAGTAAGCAGCCTTATGGCCTAATGGCACTGCTAGGAGCATATGGGCTTCAGCCTCCACCCTGCTTCAGGCAGAGCCTACTTTCCATTGTCAGACTCACTGTGGCACATTCACTCATAATAATAATAATAATAATGTTGGTATTTAAGCGCTTACTATGTGCAAAGCACTGTTCTAAGCGCTGGGGTAGCTACAGGGTAATCAGGTTGTCCCGCGTGAGGCTCACAGTCTTCATCCCCAGATGAGGTCACTGAGGCCCAGAGAGGTGAAGTGACTTGCCCACAGTCACAGAGCTGACAAGTGGTTGAGTCGGGACTTGAACCCATGACCTCTGACTTCCAATCCCAGAGTCTTTCCACTGAGCCACGCTGTAATGGCCGCCAGGCTGCCCTTTGGTGAATTAAGACTCCAAGTGGCTCACCGGTAGGGATCGTACCTAATACCTGGGCCTAGGTCAGTGCTCTGCACAAAGATTGCATTCATTAAATTCTAGTGCCCTTGACTACTCCTCTGGCAAATTAACTGGTGTCCTAGTAGTCTGAAAAAGAAAATGGGTCTCCCTCGTACCTACCTCTTGTGACTAAAGCACTTTGAAAAATCTGAGTCCATTGTTCTTTTGTCGATACTTCCTGGTTTCATGCTAAGGTTTATGGATTAGGTCACACAGTTTCAGGGAGAAAATACGTCTGAAGCAAGATATAACTAACACAAAATATGGTTTATGTCTTGGTTGTTTTTCTTAATTGACAACTGAAGTCTGACCTCTAACATGTACTGTTTAACTGGAGACCCTTGAACTCAAATCTAGCAGAAGGGAAAGGGGGCGGAATGGGATGGCCATTCCAGGGTCCACGCCGTGAAGCGCTTAGGCTGAGGAGAGTATCCTGGGGCACCAGAACAGTTTGGTGGCTCAAAGCATCTTGTTGCTGTTTGACTAGGGCTGGGATTCCTGATGGGGTCTTCATAACAATCTTGGCACCAGGAAAATCCCCACAGTGCAGTCAGTCCTCTGCAGCCAGACCTGGAAATTTATCGTCGACTTCAAAGCACTCAATCAGCTTGCTCCATCCTACCTCACTTCACTGATTTCCTACGATAGCCCAGTCTACTCACTCCATTTCCGCTAATGCCAGTTTACTCACTGCGATCCGATATTGTCTATTTTGCCGCCAAACTCTTGCCTACCTACTCCCCCTAACCTGGAACTCTCTCCCCCTCCATACATACTAGACCACCATTCTCTCCACCTTCAAAGCATTAGTAAAGTGATATTTCTTCCAAAAGGCCTTCCCCCATTCATCCATCCTTTCCCCAGTTCATTCTTCCTTCTGCGTTGTCTGTGCACTTGGATCTGTAATCTTTGGACATTTGATATTCGCCCCAACCCCATAGCACTTAGGTACATGTCTTTTAATGATATACTATGAATTATTTATTCATATTAATATCTGTCTCCCCCTCTAGACTGTAAGCTCATTATGGGCAGGGAACGTATCCGCTAATTCTTGTATTATACTTTCCAAAGTTCTTAGTACAGTGCTCTGCTCCTAGTAAGCACTCAATAAATACGATTGATAGATTAGGGAAATTCCTGACCCCTCTGATTTCTTTTCCAGGGTGTAGCCGGAGCCGATGGGGAACCGGGAAGACCAGGAAATACAGGATCCCCGGGAGAGGAGGTAAAATGACAAAAACCAACGAACCCTGGATTCTCAAACAGATTCATTGCTTACATTATAATCACCTGGGACCAGGAGAGCATCCTCATTTTCCTTTAAGTTATTCATATCCTTTTGTTTCTAGGGCCAACCAGGAGATCCAGGTCCCCGAGGAGAGAAAGGAGAACTAGGAGATGAAGTAAGTGATACACATTTCCTTTCCCCTTTTCTTGGATGGTAAGGCACAGCAAAATATGAAAACGGCTAATTCATTTTTTTTTTTCTTTCCATTTCAGGGAAATGTTGGCCCAGATGGTCCCACGGGAGAAAGGGTAAGTAATGTTGCTTTAATGGGTCTGACCTACTTCATGGTCTTCCCAATTTAGTCATGGAATTGATGACTTTTGCCAAATTATGTTCTCTAGAAATGCAGACATGCATGTTGCGCCCATTGTAAATAGTTTAAAACAACAGTTCCTCATAAAACTTTAGCTGCTAAGAAAACAGACTTGAAGTTGAGTAGTGACTCAAGGGTGAAGCCTGAATGGTGCAATGCTCTTTGAAGTTGACCTGGGCCGAATCAATAAATGATCCCTAGGTCCTGAATGTTTGTCCTAGAGTTGTAGATTAAAGCCAGTTAGATTACAGGCCCATTTATATCTGATGATGATGATGGTATTTGTGCCAAGCACTGTTCTAAATGTTGGGTTATCAGGTTATCAGGTTGTCCCAGGTGGGGCTCAATCCACCTGGATTAATCCCCATTTTACAGATGAGGTCACTGAGGTACAGAGAAGTTAAGTGACTTGCCCAAAGTCACACAGCTGACAAGTGGCAGAGCTGGAATTAGAACCCACGACCTCTGACTCCCAAGCCCGGGCTCTTCCCACTAAACCATGCCGCTTCTCTGATATCATTACTCCCTGCTGGATTTCAGCTTCATTCCCCAACTGCTGATGGTATTCAAATTTCATTCTTATTCTGCTTCTCTCCAACAGGGTGGCCCTGGAGAAAGAGGGCCTCAGGGTACACCCGGGGCCCGTGGACCGAGAGGCGATCCGGTAACTTATTTTTAAATTCGTTGGTTTGAAATTATTCAATGCAATAGCTCCATGTCAGTTTTTTGGAACTCATGTTGGTTCTATATCAGAACTGGTATTTGTCTAGAAATAATTCCATAGAGAGAGAGTAATACTTTCCACCACACTATCCAAGACTTTTTGACACGGACTGATTCTGACATTGTCAGGCTGATTATAGCTTCTGGAGTCACCAAATATTTTGATTGTTTTAGGTTGGACAGTTCAGCATCAGCCTGCCTTGGCCTACTTAAAAGTCTTCCTACAGTGTAAACTAGGGCATCACATTGGAAAGGTGCAGAAACCCAACGGCCAAGTGAGGGTGACAGAATATAAACCTTCCCCCAAATTCAGTAGCTTTAATATGTGAGTTCACTTTTCCAGCAGCTCTGCTGAATGCCTTGTTTTTTGTAGAGCCCTTTAATTTTTCTAAAGCCTGTTGATATCAATTATCTCGTTTTATCCTCACAATATGCCATTTGAGGTATGGAGAGGCAGGTATTATCTTCATTTTACAGATGAAGAGGTTGAGACTAAGAGAGCAACAGGCCAGGGGTATAGCCAAGACTGGAACCCAGATCTTTTGATTTCCACTCTCTTGCTCCTTACACTAGACCATACTCGCGGAAAGAGACAGTCATTTTGTCTTGGCTCAGAAGAAGCCAGTTTAGAATATAAAGAGAGATCATCATATCAGAAAGATCTGTTTCCCCTCTCAAGCCACAAGCTAAAATCAAGAATCTCATCTGAGGTTCCAGATGAGAACAAAAGAAGGAAAAAAAAAAGACTAGGAACCACACAGTGTTGTTGGTGAAAATTCTAAAATATGTACCTCTGGGGACTTTTCTGAATGTTAGCTATCAGAGAGTACTTTATAAAGTCTCTGCTGCTGGTATTCTTGTAAGTAGTAATGGCCTGGAAAGAGTTGGAAACTAGCTGAGTTCTCTCATGTCTTGTGACTCATTAGGAAAGTTTATGGGTGACCTGGGTGGGAAGCAGGAAACTGTGTGTGTGTGTGTGCGTGTGTGTATGGTGGAATTAGCGGGGAGAATGTCACCTACAGTTTTTAACGAGGGTGCGTGTTCCCAACTGTAGGCGGGGAATAAGTAGGAAAGTATTTGGCTTGTCTGCCACAGAAGTGAGTCATCTAACAGCTTAATATATAGTGCCAGGCAGCCAACTGCGCTCCCCTGTCCAAAATCAACATACAACAAATACTGGGTGATGCCACTCTTCTTTCCAAGGAGGGTGGAAAATAAGGTAAAGTCACTTGTGAGAGGTACTAGCTACGATGAATAAGACCTTAATCACTCAAGAGGACATACTGTACTAGGCTGTTTCTAGTGACGCCCCGCTCTGGGAGTTCAGTCCGTAATGGCCTGTGAAAATCCTGTTTTTGCCAGAAATTCCCTCCAGCGGGCACCCTAATATTCTTTCCCCTGGACTTTGATATAATCCATAGTCCTGTCATGGGCTATTGCTGCAAACAGGGTCTCTAACAGTCTAAATGCCCTGTTCAGTATCTGAGAAAAGGTTAGTTTTCTGTCATAGTCTCAGGGAACAACTGGGTCATTACAGAGATAGTGCTCAGTGAATAAAGTCTAGTTGGGAACGTTGTTTTTTGTTTTGTTTTTTGGTTTTTTATCTGGCTTAAACTCTTTCAAGCAGAGCTTGAAAATAATAATAATTATGGAATTTGTTAAGCACTTACTATGTGCCAAGCACTGTTCTTATAATCAGATGGTCCCATGTGGGACTCATAGTCTCAATCCCCATTTTATAGATGAGGTAACTGAGACACAGAGAAGTTAAGGGACTTGCCCAAGGTCACACAGTAGACAAGTGGCGGAATCGGGATTAGAACCCACGACCTCTGACTCCCAAGCCCGGGCTCTTGCCACTAGGCCATGCTGCTCCTCACAAAATATATACACTAAAAATACTAAAAGATCAAAGATACTAAAATATACTTGCCCTCCCACACTAAGTCCATTTCTCCGCCAGTCCTTTCTCTCGATGTCCACACCGTACAACAGTGAACAGGACTTACACCTTGCCCTCACCACAGGTAGATGACTCCACTTACTCATCCTTCTTCCCGTCACCAAGAAAAGGAAAAGACACAGGCATAAAATACACCCAAGTTTCAAGCTTCTAAAAGCTGAAGTTAGAATATCTCAGGGCCAAGTGCCTCTCTTCAAATTCCCCCTGCTCGGCTCAGAGGCCCTGACTCCAAACCGAGCTATTCAGTCCCTTCTGGCGAGCTGTATTTTTCAAACTGTGCTCAGTGTAATATTTGTCCCCAGTTAAACCAAGAGTCAGGAATCATTCCTACCACTGTAAGACATTATTTTGATAGGCTCAGACATTGCAATACTGTGTTTACAAATCCTTATGCCCAGAAAAGCCCACAATTAGAGTTTTGCACAGGGCTGGCCTCAGCCGTGGGAAGCCAGGACTTCCACACCAGTTGAAGCAGTTTCAGTGGTCTGAGCCCCTGTACTTCACAGCTAATTGACTGCTGCCTCCTTCATTCATTCAATAGTATTTATTGAGCACTTACTATGTGCAGAGCACTGTACTAAGCGCTTGGAATGTACAATTCGGCAACAGATAAAGACAATCCCTGCCCATCGACGGGCTCACAGTCTAATCGGGGGAGACAGATGGACAAAAACAAGACAACTTAATCACGGTAATTCCTCTATATGAGTTAATGGTTACAAGGCAATGGTGATAACAACTGAATCCCTTTTCCAGATGCAAACTGGATTACCGCAAATATAGCCAATATATCAGGCAGGATGAATAGAAGACATCAGAATATTAAGAGGATCTTTTTAAGGAAAGAATCAAAGAGGCTGCTTAACCTTCCTGGAGCTCAGCTTCCTGCAAAATAGAGATATAGGCCGTCTGCCTCCAATCAAATTCCCTGCTTGTTAACAAGGGTAGAGAAGGCCATGGTCCTCTATAAATAAATACAAGGAATTGTTTCAACCTCAAGTGGAAGGTTTAAAAATGCTGAAATGCTCCCATCAGGTAGTGTGGTCTTGAAGAGCTGAAAGTTCCTGCCTTTATGAAAAGTATCTAAGCCTTACCTCTTCAACATAACTGTGGTTTTAGGTCTTCACAAACATTTGTGACTTTCCCTAGAACTTGGAAGTTGGCCTGAAATTGTTTTTTGGTGTTTTTTGTTTTATTTTTGTTTTTTGCTGTTGTTGTTGTTGGTTAGAATTGTATTCTGTAGAATGCTGTGGGATCACCATGCCTCTTTTTCTCTCTCAGGGCGAACAAGGACCTCCAGGTGATCAAGGTCGAGAAGGAGGTGTCGGAGCCTCTGGAGATCCGGTGAGAAACAGAACAGATTCCCAAAATTATCGAGCCCAGTGTCCAGTTGGGATAAATCATACTTTACATAAGAAAAAGGACTAATTTGTTTCTACCTAGTCCACCCCATTTTCTACCTCCTTCCCTTCCGACTCTACGCTCCTCTAAGGGCAGTGACTGCTGGTGGATGAGGAAAGGATGGAAGTGCCCTTGGGTATTTGGCAGGTGGGTAAGTTTTTAACAATTGAAACAAGATGTGCAAGATAAAAATTTTTGGAAAATTTCATATTGAGTTCCCCTCCCAGTCCAGTGAAACAGACATTAATCACACAGATTTGGAATCCTAAAGTTCTCTGCATACGTGTTCATTTTGATAATGAAAGTGCTGTGACTTTAATGAGCCTCAAGGGATCCAGCTTTCATGTTTGTTAATGTGAAAAAATGCATACTGGAACTAGCTCAGATTAGATTTTGAAAACGTCATGAGGTATATATTCATAGCTATTATCTAAAATGAGAAGTTTGTTATCGTGATATTGTGGTTACATCGCCCCAGCTCCCACAACACCTCTGTGAAAACTGTGCCCTCAACAACTATATTTTGACTAACCAATTTCTTAAGCCAATAGTCATCTACATATTCACTTGTTTCTTCCTCCTAAATGTAATTAGTTTAGTGGCTGTCTTCCCCACTGGACTGTCAGCTCCTTGAAGACAAGTATCATTCTACTAACTGACTCCCAAGTGCTTAGTATAGTACTTTGCACCCAGTAGGCTCTCAATAAATACTGATTGCTCAATTATAGCATATTAATTGTACTCCTATAAGTCTCCATTCTGTCCAATGCCAGTTTTAAATGTAATAAATTTTAACTTTCCCACTTTTGTAATTGAAACATTAGCTGTGATCATGATGTGGATTCTAAAAGACTTAAAAATATTATTCAGGACTCTGAGGGTTTGTGGGCTGTTGGTGTTTATGGAAAAGGCATGGCCTACTTCCTCTAGGAAACAATATCCATTTTCAGGCTCTTTGGCGCCTGATCTCTGAATTACTTCTCAACGCATGAGAGCTAATCTTTATCTTGCAATGAATGTGAACTTACATCAGAAATGCTGCCCTCTTATTTAAAATCAGTTTAAACATCTGTTCAAATTTCTTTTGAATTTGTCTTCACAAAACCTCCATGGACTAAATTAGTCCCTTATGTTTTCTTGGCAGCTGTGCAACAATGTGCTGAAAAAGGACTTTTCCATCAGGAAAACCTATCAGTAAAGAGGTAGCCTAAAAGCCATAAGTAGTGATTCCCAATTCAGCAAAGGATGTCTAGACCCAGTATGCTTATCTGTTTGGTAAACTCAGCGAGAATGGTTGAGGTGCATAGCTCCCAACATTATCAGTGACATCTTACCAAACACATTCATTCAATAGTATTTGTTGAGCACTTACTATGTGCACAGCACTGTACTAAGCGCTTGGAATGAACAATTCGGCAACAGAGACAATCCCTGCCCATTGACGAGCTTATACACCATTCTTTATTTGTGGGTCTATTAGTTTTAAATGAATGCCCTATTCCATTAAATGAATGCCCTATGGACTATCCCTGATTATTAATAATAATTAATAATTATGGTATTTCTTAAGTGTGTACTATGTGCCGAGCACTGTTCTAAGCACTGGGGTAGATACAAGGTAATCAGGTTGGGAAGCAGCCTGGCTCAGTGAAAAGAGCATGGGCTTTGGAGTCAGAGGTCATGGGTTCGAATGCCGGATCTGCCACTTGTCAGCTGTGTGACTGTGGGCAAGTCACTTCACTTCTCTGTGCCTCAGTTACCTCATCTGTAAAATGGGGATGAAGACTGTGAGCCCCGTGTGGGACAACCTGATTCCCCTGTGTCTACCCCTGCGCTTAGAACAGTGCTCTGCACATAATAAGTGCTTAACAAATACCAACATTATTAGGTTGTCCCACGTGGGGCTCACAGCCTTAATCTCCATTTTACAGATGAGATAATGGAGGCACAGAGAAGTTAAGTGACTTGCCCAAAGTCACACAGCTGACAAGTGGAGCTGGGATCAGAACCCATGACTTCTGAGTCCCTAGCCCGTGCTCTTTCCACTAATCCATGCTGCTTCTCCAGCAGCAGATTAGAGGAAAACGTATTCAAATATTATAGGGTGTTTTTTTTTCCCTGAGAAAAACTGAAATATTTCAAGGAAAATGGTGAAATCTACATAGCAGCATCTCTCTTTTAACAAGATTGTTTTCTCTAGCAAGTGGGTAATGGGGATCTCTCCAGTTACTCTCAGCAGATTCTCAGAAAGAATGGGGAGAAAATGAGTGGAGTTAAACTCTGAATCTTAATATAGAAGGATTTTTTTTCCTACCCCACCAAGCAGCCAGTTAGAGAAATGAGCTGACTTAGTTTCATGTTGTAAACAAAATTCTTGCCAAATTGTACATGTTCTTCTTAAAACATCAAAATGACTATTTAAAATGTATTCCTAGAGATCTTTTATGTTTTAAATGAATTACATTTTAAATGTGCTACCTTTTAATTTCCTGAGCGTCCCAAATGGGGTGCATAAAAAAAAAAAATCACTGCATTCTGCTCAGAATGTCTAGTGACTCAAAGCTAGTTTGGATTTGACTTAGAGCCTAAAGCAGGGACTTTAGGGGACCCATGGAGTGACAAGAGAAGCAGCATAGCCTAGTGAATAGAACACGGGCCTGCAAGTCAGAAGGACCTGGATTCTAATCCCAGGTAGGCCACTTGTCTGCTGTGTGACTTGAGCAGGTCACTTAACTTCTCTGTGTCTCAGTTACCTCATCTGTAAAATGGAGTTTAAGACTGTAGCCCCATGTGGGTCATGGACTGTGACCAATATAATTTGTGTCTACCCCAGTGCTTAATACAGTGTCTGGCCTATAGTAAGTGCTTAACAAATACCATTATATGTGTATATATATTGCTGGTATTTGTTAAGTCCTTACTATGTATATATTTTTATGTGTTCAGCAAACTTCCACACATAATGTTATTGGGCAAGGCTGACAAGTTAATCCCATGCTGTAGCAAACAGTCAGTGAGGAATCTGAGCATAGAAACTGAATCCAGGTGTGATAAGAGAAGCAGCGTGGCTCAGTGGAAAGAGCCCAGGCTTGGGAGTCAGAGTTCATGAGTTCGTATCCCGGCTCTGCCACTTGTCAGCTGTGTGACTGTGGGCAAGTCACTTCACTTCTCTGTGCCTCAGTTCCCTCATCTGTAAAATGGGGATTAACTGAGAGCCCCACTGGGGACAACCTGATGACCCTGTATCTACCCCAGCGTTTAGAACAGTGCTCGGCACATAGTAAGCGCTTAACAAATACCAACATTACTATAAGTTTACAGAGCTAAAGTGCCAAGTAGAGATGTAACTGAATCCTACAGTATCGCAGAAATAATTCATATGAGGTGGCAAATGTCTTCTCCTCATCCTTTCCCAATGTTCATTCCCACTTTTTTTGCCCATACATGTTCAATGACAATCAGTCAATTATATTTATTGAGCACCTACTGAATGCAATGGACTATATTAAGCACTTGGGAGAGTGCAACAGAAGAAAAGCGTAAATTATCTGCCCTGAAATCCTCTTACTAATATATTGTGTGAGTTCCTTGATAGCTGCATAAATGCTTGAAGTGAAGCAACCCTAAGGAAGTTTCCTGTTTTTCAGAGAGGGGTTTTCTACTCTTCAGTGCCTGGTTGTCTTGTTCTCCCCCAACTCATCATCAATCCAATTGAACTATCCCACAAACTCTTCTGGTTCCCAGAGAGAATTGATATACTGGGGTAGGACTCAGCAGTGAGTCACTCTTTGCTCCTCAGAGTCTGTATAAATCCAACCCATGTGAAAATATGGTCTTCCTCAGCCAGAATCAGCATTGCACAAATGAAATACAGATGCGTTTGACTGGGGCTGTATAGGATTTGTTTAGGAAGTACAAACCCTTTTCCAGAGATATCAGAGTGCCCCTATTGTAACCAACAGGGAAAGGGGAATTTTCAAAGGGCTTAGACTATTGCTCAGTACCACATTGTAAACATGGTGTTATTGTGTAGAAGTATACTGTAGAAGAATTCTCTGCCTATTCCAGAGTGGTACTAATATAGAAACCACCCAAGTCACTAATGCCTGATCTGCAGTAGACTGAGCATTACATCAGTATAATATAAAAGTGGCATCCTAAATGGAAGGAGATCTTGGCCCCTAACCCTGAGTGAGCGATGTCTCTACTTGACTTCTCAACTAAAATATAGCTGTTTTACTCAACAATTGATGATACTGTCAATTGAAATTGAGAGTCCAGGGATAGTCATAAGTTCCTTTCTGGCATTTGGTCTGATGCATCGTTTTCCTTTATCGGATATCTAAAACATTTTTGCTTTCATAGTTTTTTTTTTTTTAATAAATTGACTTCTCTCATGTTTTCCTCCGGTGCTGGCAAGAAGTCCTTTTGTTGAAGGTCTTTGCTAAGAACTGTTTTTTAAAAGAATATCCAGAGTACTTGCAAACCTCAGTGTACCTCTCCCCTTACTCCTCTAGTACAGATAAGACCTCTTTACTTTTTGGGATTTTGATTTTTTTTTTTTTTTGCTTCTGATGCTTTAAAACTTTTCCCAAAGCACCAGACTTGGCAAGCGTGTACTGACAACAACAGGCTGCCCCTCTTCATTCCCAATCTCCACAGCTACAGGGAGGCACATAACCGAGATGACTGGGTTGCCATGTTGTACCAGAGAAATGTTCTACAGAAGATAATGTTTCAAATCCAGAGGTGAATGAACCCAAGTCACTTGGTTGGGAATTCTGAGAGAGGACTGAAACGCCTCAGAGACTTACGAATCCTGGAGGCCAGTCTCTAGGCAAACACCAGAGGTCTACTTATTTTTGAGTATCCTCTTCTGAGGATGCCACAGCCTATATATGTTTCTCTTGGTGATTTCTTGGTTCTAGGGCTAATAAACTGAAGGAAGAGGTAGAGGAGTAAAGAGGAGGTTCAAGGAAGATGTGCTACTCTGAAACAAAATCCTAAGGTCACTGTGCTTGTGTTGATTGTTAATTTCAAGCACCAAATGATTTTCAATAATGTAACTCGTGACATCTGCCCTTGAGGCAGAAGTTTCTACCCTGCCATCTCTCCCATTGACCCTACAGTCGATCAACTGGAAGCATTTATTGAAAACTTACTGAATACAAAGCATTGAACCAAGAGCTTGGTAACATACCAGAAATAGAGCATATTGTCCCTGCTCTCAAGGAGCTTTTAGTGCAGTGGAAAAGAAGTAGAGACATTAGTATTTACCAATATTTGGAGCAGGAGAAAGAACAAAGATATAACAGGTAGTAGAATATGTCAGCATGAAATTTCTGAACAAATAATTGAACATGAAATTTAATATGTGTTACAAAAGTGTTGATGATAGCTATAAAATGCATATGTAATAATGATGGTTGTTGGGTTGATATAACTTGGAGGTTTGGGAATTAATCTGGAAGGACTGTCTGGAGGAGGTGAAACTTTAGGAGGGCTTTGAAGATCAGGGGAACTCTGACCTTGTGGATTTGAAGTGGGAGGGAGAAGAGCATGAGAAAGAGGTCAGAGGTATGAGAGTCTCTTCTTTCTCTGTCCCCTCTGATTCTCTTGACTCATTCTTTAGAGGAAGCAGCTATGATGAGATTGAATCAACTCAGTCTGTGTACTAGACTTGAGAAATAATCATGCTTGGAACTTGATGTTTTCCTCGTCATTCCTTTCCGGAAAGCTTGGAAGAGGTATCTTCACTAAACCTAATTAGGAAATTTCTCCTTTAAAAGCTTTCCCATGGCATTCATTGGAGGAGGGGTTAGAGAGGAAGGTGCGAGTCAACATCTCTCCTTCTCTGAGTCAGTCAAGCTGGGCCAACTGATTTAGTGTGTACAGAAGCTCCATCAGCATGTTGGGAAACTTATACAGAACTCTATTTTCCCACTGCATTGCCCCAATCAGAAATGGACAGGGATCCTGTTCAGACCATTTAACATTTATTCTGTATCAGTTGAAGACCTTTCAAAGTGATGACCAATCCCGTTCATTCAAAAGTGGTCTCTTTAATAGCATACCTTTTAACTTTTCTCAGTGTGAAGAGAATATATCATCTTTTTCCAATATGTATTTGTAGTCAATTAGTTCTTGAGTTCCCACTATGTCAGAGTGGTGTACTTTGTGCCTTATCACAAATTAGGCAGCAGGGTCCCTGCCCTGCTTACAGTTACAGTTGAAAAAAGACAATGACTAGGTATAGATATTTTAAGATCAATTTACGATTCTTTGAACGAACAATCATCAGTGGGGAATTGGGGTCCACCAGAGAATGCCAATGGCAACTGAATCTTTTGGAGATGTTTCAGATGCTGTTAAGTCTTTATCAGTGTTTGACTTCTCTGAGTTGACAGTGGCTCAGTGTCACAGTGTGGGGTAGCATGGAGTGGGGTGATGTGGGGTGGGGAAGACAGAGCATTCAAATTCCACATATGACTGAGCTCCGGGGCCTGGCTGCATTTGCACAGTTGCTTTATTGGGTTGGGTCATTGCCCTCATGCGTATGTGGAAAGACTCCCATAAGATTCATGCAGAAATGAAAAATCATCTTGACTTTAGACAGATCTCTGAATCTCTGCAAATCGGGTGCAGCTGACCGGTCTCTTCAAATTATCTGCCCTCCTGGGATCCTCTGGGTCAGATGGTCCTGACTGCTTTGTTCTTATGGGCTGAATCAGTGATTTTTCTGGACACCACTTCATCCTGAGAGTTAGGGAGTCTTCTTATATGCATTTTCCCAGCTAACCCTGCATATTCTTTAATTCATTCAAGTCCAGGAAGCAGGCAGAAAATAGCTATGGGTTCAAAAGGGGAGTAAACTTCTGGAGGAATAGCTTATAATGTAACTTTTGTTTCTAAAAGGAAATTTAGGATTGTAGAGGACAAATGAAAGGGATGATAGATGGTACATCCTGAAACATTAGGAATCAAGAGAAGTAATAATTCTATGATTTATTTATTATTCATTTATTTATTAATCATATTTACTGAGCAGCCTGTGTACAAAGCATTGTACTAAGTGCTTGAGATGTACAGTACGACATCAAACACATTCCCTGCCCAGAGTGATCTCACAGTCTAGAGGGGGAGAAAGATATTAATATAAATAAATACATAGATAAATCATAAATATATACATATGTGCCATGGGGAAGGGAGAGAGCATGTATGAAGATTCCTCTAAACATCCTGTTATCACTGTCAGAGACAGAATGCTGAATAATTTTTCGGTTCTTCTGTACCCTACTGACAGTGAAGAAGTCCATGAGGCATAAGGAGGCAGTCCCTACCATAGATTCAGAATAGAACTAGATTGCAGACTCATGAAAGGGAATAAGCAGGCAAGTAAAGCACAACTTATGTAGGCTTTCAGGGGCCAATTTAGCATAAGGAAGTTTAGGCTACTCTTATTTCCCATCTTCAATCATGGAAATCTGACCCAGTTAATAACGGTGGTATTTGTTAAGCATTTACTATGTGCCAGACACTGTTCTAAGCCCTAGGGTAGCTACAAGCTAATCGGGTTGGACCCAATCCCTTGTCCCACTTAGGGCTCACAGTTTTAAACCTATTTTACAGATGAGGAAGCTGAGGCACAGAGAAGTGAAGTGACTTGCCCAAGGTCACACAACAGACAAGTGATAGAACTGGGATTAGTCCTTCTGACTCCCACACACATGCTCTAACCACTATACCGTGCTGCTTCTCAATTGCCCCTTAGTACTTACAGGGCTAGGAAGTCAGGTCCAGGTAAAGGGGATAACATTCCGAGGATATTTTGGAACAGCCCCATTTGATCTCAGGGAGCTCTGTGCTCCCACCTTCTTCCCCCCAAACACTTTCTTGAAAATAAATGAGGGGTGAGTCTCACTCTAGCAGAGTAGTCATCATGAAAAATAAACAATCTGAAGCAACTTGACTCTTGCTAAGAAAAGATACCTTTAAAAGCATCAAAGTTTGTTTGTATTCATTCATTCATTCAATAGTATTTATTGAGCGCTTACTATGTGCAGAGCACTGTACTAAGCACTTGGAATGTACAAATTGGTAACAGATAGAGACAGTCCCTGCCCTTTGACTGGCTTACAGTCTAATTGATGGGCAATTCTGTCTGGTCAAACTGCATCGTGACAAAATTACCAAATGAACTGAATTCAGGTGTGTGATGCTCCCTGCTTTGTTTCCAAAGAAATCTTGAGGTTTAATGAATCACAATTCTCCCTTCAACAATGTAAAATAAAATATGTGGTGCAACAAAAAGGAAATAGTGTTTGAGCATTTTAGTGTAAACATTTCTGTGGAAAAAAACCCAGCCTTCATTTTAGAATGAATTTGTTTGAAATCTCAGTATTATGCTGCTTTTTCTAAGGTTCAGATTTGGAACCAAATGGCATAAGGAGAGAAAGAATCCAAATAAAACAAAACAAAAAAAATTATACAAAACAGAAAGGAAAGTGAATTAATAGGGTAAAAATAAATGTTGAAGGAACAAATTTATGGACAAGAAAATCAGTGGACCACTATGTATCTTTTCCAACCTTTCCAGACATCCTCTTCCTAAGAAGATTGAAATGTATCTTTTCCCATCTTCCTCTGAGACCCTTTCATGGACAGCACATCGTGAAGTAGCCTTTTGACGTAGTAGCCTTTCAGAAGAGCCTTGTTTACTGCCGTAATGTTTCATCTTCGGGAAACTAATTCTGTGTCTGCTCCATGTTTATCTCGCCCTCTTTCTGTTTAGATTCCTTCTCCTAGTTTGTAAAATTTGACCAATCGTGAAGCTATTTGACCAGTTCATCTTCAGCATATCCCTTCATAATACTGCTTGCAAAAGCACCCCAATTTCTGTTGTAAAGAAATCAAATCAATTTCTTGACTCTTCATATCACCAAAAATGTTCTTATAGCAGTGGTTTCAGCCCCCAAAAGCATGAGAAAATGTGAGATGGAAGGATCTGAATAATGTTCTTTCTGTTCCACCTTTTTATTTCCTTTAATGGTATTTGTTGGCCATTTACTATGTTCCAAGTGCTGTTCAAAAAACTTGAATAGATACAAGATAATCATGTGGGACCCAATTCCTGTCCCACAGAGGGCTCCCATTCTTAATCCTCATTTTGCAGATGAGGGAACTGTGGCACAGAGAAGTTAAGTGATCTGCCCAAAGTCATCCATCAGGCAAGTAGTGGAGCTGGGTTTAGAACCCAGGCCCCCTGACTCCCAGGCCCATGCTCCTTCCACTAGGCCACACTGCTTCATCTCCTCAGATTTCCTCCTTCCTACCAAATAGGGACGGTGTCATGGATTTCACTTTCATTAAAATAAGCCACCAGCCAACAAGTGTCCAACATAGATGGGGCTATGTTCAGGTGGATTGTCCTGAAGCTGCTTCACTACTGGACCCAATTTGTCCCATAAATATTGGCAGTTGGGATTCAGACCCCAGGACCTCTGCTTACTGTTGTCACCTGAAAACCAAAAGATTAGTGATCACCCTCCCGAGATGGACTGGTCTTTAGATCAGAATCCAAATAAGGGCCAGGCACCACTTGCTATTAGGAAACTCCAAGAACAAGGGTTCTGCAGATCCCACCCAGGGAAGCAGAACTCTTTCTTCCAATTGAACTGTTCCATGACCAAGTGGGCTTCACTTGACATTTGGGGAGAAAAGACTCTTGCCCGGTCAGGCCACTAAATTTGTTAGATTTTCCGAAATTTAGGAGGCTGTTGTTGTCCAAGACGTTTTTCTCAAATGCTGAGGAGGAAAATGTTTTTTCCCCTGCCAAGTCAAAAGGAATAGAATAGGCAAAGACTGGAATTTGGCAATCAGCAGTGTGCAAGCTTGTTATCTGAAAGAGCTGAACTCTGATACGTGTTTCTTTTGGCCAGGGATATAACACAGCTCCCATTTTCTTCCCTTCATATTTCTTACTATCTTGAGTCCATCCCCACTCCATTTTTCCCTGTCCCGCTGAATGCACAAAACCAGAAAAGTAGCAGGGATTGTCCTTGAAGTGTTCCCCTAGCGATATAACAGGTCTCCACTGTTGGGGCCAAAATCTGCAGAAATGGCCTGGAAAGCATCGATCGACAGAAGACTGGTCAGGGTTCCAGGAGAAACCAGGGACTGTTTTCTCCACTAACTTAAGAGTGTCAATTGTTCAGCTTCAAGGTTTATGGCATCCAGTTTTCTTAATGATTCTCCCTTATGCCCTGTGGAAATTTTGGGTCCCAGAGACTCAGACTAACAGAAGTGAAGCAAAATAATCCTGTGGAGAACAGAAGTCTGGAATCTCAAGTAATACAAGAAAAATATGTCATTTTTTTTAATCCATTCAGGTCAGAATTGTCTTAGAAATGTTGTTTGTTGTAACAAATTCAAATTATGCTAAAATATTAAACACCAAACTCTACATTGAACTAAATTCCCACTCTCTGATGGGAGATGAAACATTTTGACCCCTGCCTTAATTTTCCTGAGGTCTCCATCCCAGTAGCCTCAAGCAATTAGGTCCTTTGACCATGAAGTTGGGCCTGAGACAAGTCCCCTCATCCCTTCCTCCGTCTCCCTGCTATAACACAGGAAAGGAAGAAATTAGGACCCCCCATAGCTAGAGTGGGCAGGATGAGGGGGCTTTCATCTGTTTAGAAATGATGAAATTTGAAATTTTGCTGTCCTGGGCAGTTTGATCCAGAAGGGATGGTTGATTGAGTCAATTGCTTTTGATCATTTTTATTAGTTATTAGTTAAAACTAAGCTGTCGGCTGTTTCAAGTCATCCTAAGTATATAGCCTCCCCACCCCCCCCATTCTAGACTGGAGCCCCTTTAAGGCAGAGTCTTGGAACTTGGTAGTTAGCTTAATGAATACTCCTCGTTTCCAAAGGACCTGCTTTGTTCCCAGGGAATAGTTTATGCACTAGGAGTATCTGGCCCTTTAAAAAGCAAAGGCATCTCTGTTGCTGTAGTTGAATTCTCTAAGACTGGACTACTGTCTGTCTTTTCCATGACAGTCATTCTGATTTTTTTTAACCTTTCACAAATATGAGTCCCTATGTTGAGGCTAATGAACATATTGAATTTTGGCTAACGAATTTCGACCATGAAAAATTTCAACCATGACCCATCAAGACCACGTAGTGGGTTATAGTTTACATATGAAAAAAGTTTCACTCCCGGGCAATGACTTCAACAACTCCTGCTGCAATTGCCTATTTTCAGAAGAGTGGCTGTTTTATGACTTGATGAGGCAATAAAATATGTGGCAATGTTCTACAAAAGGATCTGGCAGTCTAGAAATAAAAGTCAAACTGGATTCCTTTGTAGTTAGGCAGAGACGTAGCACATAGAGCAGTAAACTGTAAGCCTGTCAATGGGCAGGGATTGTCTCTACCTGTTGCTGAATTGTACATTCCAAGCACTCAGTACAGTGCTCTGCACATGAATGAATGAATGCATATAAATAGTATCAATAAATCTGAAGGTGCATAACCATGTACTGTGCACTAGTCTTAGGGTAAATGTAAAAAAAATTGATATGGTTCCTGCCTATTTAAGGAATAGGCAATCTGACATAAATAGAGAACCATAATTGAAAGAATGATCCAAAAGAAAGAAATGTCAATGATTTTGTGGGCAAATTGGTGTCAAGGATGCTTAGTCAAGGAAACATTCTGGGATCATGATGGCCTTGAATGACAATCAGTCATATTTATGGAGCGCTTACTGTGTGCAGAGCATTATGCTAAGTGCTTGGGAGGATACAATAAAACAGAGTTGATAGGCGTGTTCCTTGTTTACAATGAGCTTACAGTCTGTTGTTAAAAATTTCAGAATGGAAAAACACCATGGAAAAATGTGTTCCAAAAGATAAATAGCTTTTATGTACAACAGGCTCCCCCAATTTTTCCCTTTCCCTCTGCTTGAAGTGTTAGAAAGATGCAAAATGGAGAAAAACCCTTCCTAGTACCATGACTAAGTGGCGACAGAAATTGAAATGTCTGAATCAGACGTTTGAGGCAAGATCTAAGTCTAGGCTATATGACCAGAGGGCCCTAAGTGAAGAGTCCAACTATTAGTCGTACTGAAGTTGTCTGCTTTCCTTCAGTGACTTGCTTGGAAATGTGGAAGTGACTGAAGCACTGAACTTTTGAAAAAGTCTAGTCCCAGATCACCATGTTTCTCTGTTTTCTGTGATTTTTTGGGGTTCTAAACACCAAAATGCCAAAGTCCATGAAGTTACCTTTTGTTATATGGCAAATCAAAATATGAAACTCCACTCTAATCAACTTCTCAATCAGAGGATAATTCCAATACCTCAAATTTGCACTGATAAAATTTGATCGAGAGCCAGGAAAGAAAACTTCCCTCTTTTTGGTGAATTCTCCTACTCCTACCACATCCTGGAGTTTGCTTTCCCCTGGGTCAGGAGGAAGGGAGAGATTGACAAAGAATTTCGACTTATTAGTTTAACACGGGTGACCCTACCTCAGGCTAAAACAGTGGTGAGAAATGTATTTAGGTCTTTGCTGTATTATGATCCAGGGGCAGGGTTCAAATGGGCAAATTCATGGTTTTAAAGCTGCTCCAAACTAATGTGAGGCAGTGAGGGCCAGTCTGAGAAACAACTCCAAAAAGGTAATCTGGTTTCTAATTCTTTTCCCTGGTTTTAGTGCTGTGCTTTGGGGACAAATCCAGGAAAAGCCTTCAAGAAACAAGAGAGCAATTAGAATATATTTTTTCTTGCAGAATAAAAGGCTTCAAGAGAAACCCTGAGGAGGAGGAGCCTTAGGAAAGCATCTCCAGATGTGGAGTGTGAAAGCTGAGTTTATTTGTAGAGACCTTTGCTTTCTGAGCATCTTTTGAGGAACATATCCACCCTGAGGGTGCTTGTGTGCTTTCCTTTGAGTCACTGGAGTCCCTGCCTTCTGAGGAAGGAGTGAAGTCACTCACTTGAAGAAGGAAAGGAGGAGGTAAAGATTTAACAAGTTCTCTTTTCTGGTTTTTACAGGGTGATTCTGGGCCCGTTGGACCAAAGGGTCACAGAGGAGATGAAGGTGTTTCTGGACCTGGGGTGAGTATTGTTTACTGTCCTGGCTCAGTCTTTACTGGGAGATGCCCATTTTCGCAATAGTAGCCTTTTTTCTTTGTTTCTGTCACTGTCTCTGATTTCCCTCTCTCTCCTCTCTCTCCTCTCTCTTTCCTCTCTCTCTCGTCTCTCTCTCCTCTCTCTCTCTCTCTTCTCCCACTATGTAGTTACCCTTCCTCCACTTCCATTTTCTTACTTGTGCAATCTCCTTTCTGCCTGTTGATGAAACGTTTCTCCATTACACTCTCCAAAGTACTTAGAACAGTATTCTGAACACAGCAAGTGCTCAGTAAATAGCACTGATTGATTGAAAACACACTGTTTTTCCTAAATCACTGTAGCTTCTTTGGAGAAAGAAGTACAGTGCTAAATGCTTTGTACAGTGCTCTGCACACAGTAAGAGCTCAGTAAATATAAATGAATGAATGAAGGAATGATTTGAAACCAGGTTTTTCCTCATGATAATAAAAATGAGTTTGAGCAACTTGTCCCTAAACTGTCTGTTTCTTATACTCCAAAGCCTAATTTCATCATCATCTTCCTCACTTTACAAAGGGTCCCAGAGGAGCCCCTGGACCTGTAGGACCACCTGGAGATCCTGGTTTGATGGGTGATCGGGTAAGTTTACGTCCATACGAGCATTCCAGAATTACCCGTGTAGATTCCTTGCCATTGGTCAGTTGGCTCTTCCAGTTGGAATTGACTCTTGTGGAAAGAACTCAACTGCTTCTTCATAGGATGGAGACAGGCAAAGGGGGAAGGAAAACTTACTTGTCCCACTGAGCCCAGTAAACTAATCTGAGAGTGCACTAACTGCATAAAACAGCTGAAGTCCTAGTAAGCTGATTACCAGAAAACCTAACATCTGGGAGGAAGGAAGAATCTTATTTTCGGATGAAGCAGCTTTTGGGCATTGCAGTAGAGAACAGTAGAGCTTTTTTTCCTTTTCATTTTCATATGAGTTAAAGTTTCCATGACATGAGCCCATTCCTCATATCTTTTCCATATGCGGCTCTTCAGTCAACTTCAAAGAGGTTCAGAATGCTAAAGAGGCAAGTGAGGGTAAAGGAAGGGTGGGAGGAAAAGAGGGATAATTCCCAATTCAGCCCATCACTTTGAGCCCAGTTAATGTTGTCTCCTGTTTTGTCAGGGATAAGGCCTTCTGTACGCCCTATTCAAATTATATTTCTTTGCCTTTCTTTGAATGTTCATTTCTTTTCCTCAGGGTACCTTACACTTAGAACATAGTTTTAAATTAA
This sequence comes from Ornithorhynchus anatinus, assembly GCF_004115215.2. Classification (NCBI taxonomy): domain Eukaryota; kingdom Metazoa; phylum Chordata; class Mammalia; order Monotremata; family Ornithorhynchidae; genus Ornithorhynchus; species Ornithorhynchus anatinus. The sequence continues at coordinate 39,297,831 of NC_041734.1, read as the reverse complement.
ACCATAAGTCCTGCAGTGATTACTTTGAAATTAGACTTGCTTTTTTATTTTCTAGAGCAAAACAATAGCATTTATTTTAGGAAAGCAAGTGCTAGCTTCTATAAATCCTTAATCCACAAAATATCTGGGTGGGGGGGCAGGGAGGTTGCCTTTTGGTGAACATTTATTTCCTCAAATTTTTTCCCAATCTTTACTGTGGGGCTCCTATATGAGCTATGCAGATGAATGAAAACAGAGTTACTATTTTTATTATTCAGGTAAGAACTAATCTCTGAAGACTTTTGGCCACCTCCAGTTGTCCAAAGGAAGAGACTTTGATTAAGAAGGAAAAATGGGCACTTTTGGAGCCATTAAGGAACAACTATTGAATGAATGAAGAGAGCCCCAGCTGCAGGGAACTAATCTATTTTATTCTCTTAATGGGCTGCTTTTACTTTGACATCATTTGGATCTCTTTTCTCCACTCTACTAGGGTGAAGATGGCCCACCTGGAAATGGAACTGAAGGATTCCCAGGATTCCCAGTAAGTTTTACAAAAACCAAAAACACCAAAGAAAAGTAATTTCATTGCTTCGAACCTGGTTTAATATTCTATCTGTTTTCCCTAGGGATATCCAGGGAACAGAGGTCTTCCTGGCATAAACGTGAGCTGCTTTATACCATATCCTTTCCCCTACTTTCTCACTCTTTCACTCTCTCTCTGTTTCTATCACTTTCTTTCCTCTCTTCTCATCTCAGTAGAATCCTTTAGGTTTTTAGTTGTCCTTTCTTTAGCTCTAGGAATTTTACTACCAACATACGACATTCCTTGTGGGCAAAGATTTTATTAGATTTATAGCACACACACATATATAAATCTACATATTATGTATGTATATATTTAGATATGTATGTATATAGAGAGATTTATATATGTGTGTATATGTGTATGCATATATATGCATATATAAACTGCTTAAGAATAACCATCTAAAACTGATTATAACTAGACTAATTAATCATATGACCCTCCAACTTTTCAACTATCCTTCAAGTATGAGGAAGGTATGCTGCACATATTCAGTCATTCAATCATATTTATTAAGCACTAACTATGTGCAGAGCACTATACTAAACATTTGAGAAAATACAACAATAAACAGTGACAATCCCTGCCCACAGTGAGCTCACAGTTTAGGGGTGGGGAGACAGACATCAATACAAATAAATGAAATTACAGTTTTTTACATAAGTGCTGTGGGGCTGGGAGGAGGCGGGGGAGAGCAAAGGGAGCATCTCAGGGTGATGCAGAAGAGAGTGGGAGATGAAAAATGGCGTGTAGTCCCAGAAGGCCTCTTGGAATAGATGTGTTTTCAATAAGGTTTTGAAGGCGGGGAGAGTAATTGTCTGTCAGATTTGAGGAGGGAAGGCATTCCAGGCCAGAGGCAGAATGTGGGCCAGGGCTCAAAGGCAGGACAGGTGAGGTGGCAGGACAGATGAGATTGAGGCACAGTGCACTAGAGGAGCAAAGTAGGCAGGCTGGGTTGTAGAAGGAGAGAAATGAGATGAGGTAGGAGGGGGCAAGGCGATGGAGAGCTTTAAAGCCAATGGTGAGGAGTTTTTGTCTGATAGGGAGGTGGGCTGGGCAGCCACTGGAGATTTTTGAGAAGAGGGGTGACATGTCCTGAATGTTTCTATAGAAAGATGATCCAGGCAGCTGAGTGAAGTATAGACTGGAGTGGGGAGAGACAGGAGGTTGGGAGACCAGAAAGGAGGCTGATGCAGTAATCCAGTCGGGATAGGATGAGTGATTGTACTAACATGGTAGTGGTTTGGATGAAGAGGAAGAGGCGGTTCCTGTGTATATAGCCAACAGTGGTTTATCTAAGATATACATATGCATTTGGTGGGATTTCATTTATTTACAGTTGTCATTTTTTTAATGAAGCAGTGAAAGATTCAAGAGGAAAAAAAGCCTAAATGATAAAGTCCGCTGGACTGCAAAGTTGTATTTGGGAATTTAGAAGTTTTGCTACCCGTAGTTGCTTTTGTAACCTTTAATGACATTTAAAATGACTTTAACCTTGTCCGTGTATATTTTAATGCATCCTATCAAAGACAAATGAGCTAATATAGCTATAAGAAACTTTATTTTTATATTTTCATTTTTCTGAACTTAAGTTCTACATCTTAATGTGATAAAGTTTGCAATCAGCTAGGGGTATTTTATCAAGTTTCCTTTTTCTGTTATATCTGGTTACTGGGCCCCTTTAGTGGGAGTGGCTGGTACCATGAGCCTCCTTTTCCATATGAAGGAAGAGGATTCATATTCCCAAAACATGCTGGGAGAAGGCTGCTGCACTCCATGTTAAGGTGTTTCACTTTTTAAGTGTTCTGGTTGATTCTTCATTCAGGTTTAATTAAAAGATCTTCAGGATACTACTCCCTTCAGTGCTGCCTTGAACCAAGAAATGCCTTACTATCCAGTGAAATCCTTTGAAATTTCATGTTGGCCAAAGGAACTCCAAGGGGGTTGGGGAGGGAGGGAAGGAGAGAGAAAGAAGGAGAGGCAACAAGGAAAGCTGAGAGAGAGTTTCTTGTAAGTGAATTCAGAAAGATGTTCTCCAGATCAATTATGCAGAGGCACAACTGATCAAGTGACAATATCCTAGGAGTTGCTGTTTAAAGAAACCATGGATTCTTATTATTTTGTGAATTCTCTGATGTTCCCTAGTCCAACCCCCTACCTGGCTCAACCCTTACCTACTTCTCACCACACCTCCTAGCATCCCCTTTTTAAGGATATAAAATTGCCTGATCAATCGAGTTAAGATCATTAGTCGAGCTTCCCTCTCTTCAGCCTTATCAGTCTTAGTAAGATTAATATTCGAGCTGCTCTCTCTTAACAGGGCTTTACCACATTTTTGTTGGAGAATAGACATTTACTAGTACATAAGTAATTCTATTCATGAAGACTGGCGCAAAGTATATACTCTTGGATTTAGTCAGTGGGACAGGATTTACCTATTGGAGCTAATCAGGGCATTCGTTTTAACCTAGTAGTCCCTCTGTGATTTGATCCTGTCTAGTTCTGATCTTTTTCTTCCTCTGTTCCGTCACTGAGGCACTTCTGATCCTGTAACCGTATAGTTTCTAAGCAGCTGAAGATGTTTCTTAAATAATCTTTACCCTTCATTCAAATTTATCCTTGACTCTTGAAACTGCTCAAACAGCTTTAAAATGATTGTTTATAAATTAACATACTATTCATATATCTAATGACAAATCCTGTTCTTTGATTGAAATCTCACAAGTATAAGTTCCTCTAATGGGACTTTCCAGTGCCTATTTTCTGGTTAAAAATGCCATTTGTTCTCAATTTATAGGGCACCAGAGGCTACCCTGGGGTGAAGGGTGATGAGGGAGAAGCTGGTGATCCTGGTGATGATGTAAGTGAAGACTAGTGCTGACAGTTTTCTTGCCATTCTGGAATTATTTTTGCAAGACAGTGAAAATGAAATTTTGCAATCCATCAGATTTATTGAGCACTTACTATGGGCTTAGCACTGTACTAAGAATTTGGGAGAGTACAGTACAACAGAGTTGGTGGACATATTCCCTGCCCACAGGGAGCTTACAGTCTAGAGGGATGAATGTTTGAACTATACATTCTTGTCATCTGGTTTACTGGATACAGATGCCCCAAATGCTGCTTATCTAACTGATTAACGCATTTTGAGGAATGTTAGTATTTTTAATGGTTAACAACAGTAATGGGATTTTTTAAGTAAAAAGTTTGCTTCCTGATTAATTTCTCAACTGGAAACAGAATGATATGAGGAAGGAATTTGTAAAACCAAATTAGAGCACAATCCTTTCAACTGAAGAAATATTGTGTCCTCTTCTTGTCACCATGTCCTAGAAAATGGATAAAATGGAGCATGTGGAATTATAGCAGGACAACCCCTCTGGGGCCATACTGGGAGAGGGATCAATGAGCATTAAAGCATTTGTTTATTTTTTTCAGGACCTCAATCCTGGGCCTCCAGGAAGAAAAGGAGCCAAAGGTCACAGAGGCCCCGAAGGCCCTGCTGTAAGTAAGAGCGGTGCACGAAATCAATCTGTAGTAATTACTGAGTGCTTACTTCAAGCAGAGCACTGTACTGAGCACTAAAGAGAATACCTTAGAGTTAGCAGACACAATCCTCTTCCTCAAGGAGGTTCCAATCTAGCGAAGGAGTCAGGTAGGGGGAAACAGAGTTTAAAGATATATACGTAAGTACTACAAAGTGTGAGAGTGAATATCCAAGTATGTAGGTGATGCTGAAGTGGCATCAGAGGGGGAAAAGAGTAGGGAGTTGATAGAATAATCAGGGAAGTTCAGAGATGTAGAAAAAGAGGCATTCCACACTGTGTGAATTTTATGAGGAGGCTTTACTGGCAGAGAATAACCTGAGTGTAACAATTTGCTGCTAGGAAAGGGAGTTAATATTCAACAGCTATTCAACCCAGAGCACGCTAAGTTATTGCTTATTCCACTGACTGGTTAAATATCAAGGGTCCCTGAGGTGGCATTATAAAACCCCTTGTATCTTTCCCTGATGACAGAGATATGCTAAAGGATATGATTTTGGGCCACGGAGTGAATGGATCAAAAGAGAATTGAGCATAATTCATGTGTGAAGTGTGACCTGTCCATGCCGTCTAACACTAACTGGCAAAGACCCTGGGCAGCCATAGGGCCAAACAGAAGCTTTGTCAATCTGACCCTATAAAGAGACAAGCCTGTTGTTCAAGCACAGGTTTCTCCAGTTAATTCACATCTTTTACTTGACAGACTTAGAAAGAAGTCTTGCCCTGTTGCCTGGGTTTGCAGACCTTTGATCTTTTATAATAGAATCTGGGACTTGCAGGCCCTGTAAGGTTCAGTATTCCTGGCTATTTATCTTCAGGATAAAATGGAAAGAAAGGGCCGTATCAACTTGTGGCTTAATTTAATATCCAAAACCCAGGCACGTGGTGTACTCTGAGAGGCTGTGAGTATTAAACAGGGCATTCCTCTGGCAAGACTAAATGGCTGGAGTTCAAGAACTATCTCAGAGTTCAGCTTCAGAGTCCATCTGCTCTCTTGACCAGACCAAGATGTTTGATAGTCTGGCTCTGTTCAAACTGAAGTTAGAAGCCACCTCCATTTCCCTCCCTCATTCCACCACATATGGTTAGGGAGTGACAACCTATTTCCCTAGATCATCCACTCATAAACTCTTTTATTTACAGGGACCTCCAGGACACACGGGGCCTCCTGGACCAGATGTGAGTGAAACTGCTTTTCTCTTACTGTATTTCCACTAGGTAAAGAGCAGAGGAAAGAGGTCTATCAATGAATCAATGACCTGACATTAGAAAAGTAGCATGGGAAGATCATGGGCCTGGAAGACAGGGGACCTGGGTTCTAATACCGACTCTGCCAATTGCTAGTTGTGTGACCTTGGGCAAGTCACTTAACTGCTCTCTGCCTCATTTTCCTCAACTGTAAAATGGGGATTCAGCACCTGTTCTCCCTCCCGCTTAAGACTGTGAGCTTCATACCAGCCAGGGACTGTGTCCCACCTAATTGTCTTGCACTTACCCTAGCACTTAAAACTGTATTTAACACATAGTAAGCACTCAAAAAGTACAATAAAATAAACATTAAATATCACTTAGTGAACATTTACCATTTCATCATACAATTTTTGTAGATTTATATAATGGGAAGGAGTGAAAACCCTACTGGAAATTATTTGTGTTTCATCCTTGTAACTAATATATGGAGAAACTGGGTTTTCCTTCAGTGATATTCATGATACCCATTTACATTAATTTTGAGGGATTGTGGTATAGATTCATTCAATCATATTTATTGAACACTTGCTGTGTGCAAAGCACTGTAAGTAAACTTTGCCCCTTATTAATGAAAGAATTGTCTCAACCAGGGATTTCTCTGAAATGATTTTTTTTCCCTGAGGCAGAATAAGTCTATAGCATCCTGTTCTTCAAAGAGAGATTCATTTTCTAACTAAATATTAAGAAATTGGGCACAGTACTGAGAGTTCAATCCAAGTGTGCCAGCCATGTTATTAATTGTTGTAAATCTCGATGACTAGGATGATGATGAGGAGGAGAAGGCAAGGGCTTAGCAGTTCGACTAATTGCTCAGATCAGTACTTTGACCAGATTCCTCTGACAGATCTGATGAAAAAGAAGATTATTGTGATTGTTCAACCCATGAAAAATGAGTTGGAAATGATGTTTTCATCCTTTCTCTACTACATCAGAACAAAGAGATCGCGTGATGGTTTTCACTGGGTACAGACTAGGCTGATTCTGCTAAACATCAAACTCTGAACTTTATCCTGAAAAGCTCAGTGAATTATATTGTAGTTTATCCAGATTTATTCGCCTTAAACTTGCTGCAATATGTTGGCAGCCAATCAGTCCTCAATCTTGTTCCTCAGCCAAATACTTTACTTGGAGAAGGGGCATTCAACAGAAAAGCAAATCAAACCTTTGCCAACATTTCCTAGTTTTAATCCAGCCAATGATCCATTTAGATCTCCTTGTTGCAGTATTCTGTTGTCCAATAGACCAGAGGAAGGAGATTTATTAGAGCAAGTTATTTCCCAACAAAATTCTCTGGGAATCTGGATTAAAACAAAGTCAATTTCCTTAAGAAAAAAATGAAAGAAGCTGCATGAACATTGTAGGCTAATCATAAGACTTTTTATTTTGAAAGTAGCATTTGGAAAAAAAATCCCAATAATAGACATATTAGGCATTTCACTTGTTAGGACCCTCCTACTGTAAAGCAGCAACTTTATTTAAAATTCAGGCAATGGTGAAAATCTTAGATTGCAAAACAATTTCCCTTTTCATATAATATGGGATTTACGTGATAAACACCATATACTGTCTTTTAAAATAATATTTTCAAAATGTTCTTGAACAGGTTTCTTAGTTAAGCTGGGTTCAGAAAACATGTTTTTGGTACTTAAACTCATTTTTTCTGACTGGTACGGTGCTCTTATTCCCCAGGTATGATGAGACTTTTAGTAATACCCCAGTTTGTACCCCAGATTAAAATCCACTGAGAAATATCAAAAAATGATTGAATATCTGGAAATAGACCCTGTGTGAAACAAGGTTGAAGGAATTAGGACTATTTAGCTTGGAGAAGAGAGGACCAAGAGGTGACTTAATTGTCTTCAAATAGGCTTAGGGTTTTTAATGAGGAGGATGTTGGTGACTGAGGAGCAAATAAGAAGGAAGATTTCACCTGGGTAGAAGAAAGGACTTTCTAACAGATCGATAAAGTCTTGGAACCAGCAATCAAGGAACACTGTGGCATCTCCAACCCAGGAGATCCTTAAATCGGTGATATATCCTGGATGATTTAGTTATTCACCTCCCTCCTACATTATTATTATTAGAGAGCTGGCCTTGTGATCCCCCAAGGTCCCTTCCAGTTCTAATTTCCTAATTAGTCTTTGATTGACCCCCCCTTCAGTCATTATTTACAGAGGAAAGAAGGCATCACCCCTTGAAAGATGATGCAGCCCTAGAATGGTAATTTGTCACCTACCTCTTTTGCTGCTTGCCCATCTGCACTAATAAATAATCCAACAAATGCAGGTTAAAGCATTTGGTATTCAGAATTCATCCTGATGAAACAGATGCTGTTTTCCTTCAAAGTTCTTGGGATGCTTGCTCCTGCCCTTACAAATCACCTGAGTTTCTTCAGGCTCTTGAGTGACACTGTGGCCTTTTTTTCCTCCAGGAATGTGAAATTCTGGACATCATTATGAAAATGTGCTGTGAGTATTGATTTTTCATTTTGAATATCTTTCTGATAAGAAGAGAAAAATATCTGTAACCTAGTCTATCACAAACATCAGCAATCAGAAATGAGTTATTCTGAACTGTGTGTGGAAAGGGTGATAGGACCTGATTTGTTCCAGGCTCCCAGAGGGAATTTCAGCACATGGCATCTGCGATCCTCAGCGCCTCTTCCACCCCTGACTGAAATAAAGATGGGGAGCAAAAAGGCAGAGGTTCATCTCCAAAATTGAATATCAGTATCTCTGCATGGCATAGTGGAAAAAGCCTGGGCTTGGGAGTCAGAGGTCGTGGCTTCTAATCTAATTCTAACCACATGTCAGCTGTGTGACTTTGGGCAAGTCACTTCACTTCTCTGTGCTTCAGTTACCTCATCTGTAAAATGGGGATTAAGACTGTGAGCCTCACGTAGAGCAACCCAATTACCTTGTATCTCTCCCAGTGCTTAGAACAGTGCTTTGCACATAGTAAACATTTAACAAATACCATCATTTATTACATTTATTACAGCTAGAGCCTGTCATACTCGCCCAAGTGGCTTAGACTGTCACTTCCTAGTTCCAGAATTAAGAATTTATCCTTTGTTTGTGCTACAAATATTTATTAAAACTTGATCACTGGTAGTGTCTTTGGGTATAAAGAATAATAACACAGTTTTGGATTTTTTACCAAAAACTCACAGTTTCCATTCAAGGTGAACTTGCCCATTGTATTCAACCAGACATGAAATAGATTCAGATTAATAGATGCTCAGGGTGATAGGGATAGATTTTTTTTTCCATTGTCCCATCCATGGGGTACCAACTGGCATTAATGATGTAACTTCTGTCAGTGACAATATGCTCCTGGGAGAGAAACCCAAGGACAAGAGAGGGGAGCCAGGTGAACAATGTCCTACAAAATTCAAATGGTCCCAAAGATTGAGGATACTTAATACTATTCTGTTCTTACCTGTCTATATTTGTTGCAGCTCAGGGGAGACACGGGTAAATGAAGAGAATTAGGTGAGGAAAGGAGTATAGCAGACAGAACAAGAAATAGAATGAAAACCAAGACAATATAGGAAATGAAGGAAGATTGGAATCTTCGTTCTCATTTGCACTTAACCCTTTCGAGGAGGCAGAGTCCACCCATAAGTGTCCCATCCAGCAACTGCTGCTTCAATTGGGTGATAAGATTAGGGTGTCAAATTACTACATGTCCAATGACTTCTTCTGTACAGAGCACTCCCTTTGATGTCAGTGGCGTAATTTCAACCCTTTTTGATTTTATGAGGGGATTCACCAATCACCCCTACCCTTTTGAAGAGGAAAAATGCTAGGGGTTTAGTTGGAAGAGAGAAATTACAGGTTGAAAGGAAGGAAAATCTCCCCATAAGTGTAGTGTTTTCATGTTTTTATTTTCAGAAATCAGTGAGGTCTGTATTGTATTTAAATTTCTTCTGTTTCCCCCATCTTTCCCCAGCTTGCTGTGGTAAGTATGAATTTGCACACTACTCTAAAAGTGCATGCTGCTTCACTGTCTTTATCTACCACTATTTTCGGCATCCAAAATAGTCTCATTTTATTTGAGTCAGGTAGCACTTTGCCTCCTGTTCAGACATCAGAATAACAGTGGCTTAAATGGGCTGAGGGTATTTGCACGTTGAAGATAAATAGGCAAATAAGTTCCAGATGAGGAGGTACCTGGGATATCTTTGTCTTGCAATCCTGTGTCTAAAAATGACAATGTTCATGTTGGTAATCCAAACCACTTGGGGAGTTTGTCTCTTTAAAAAGTCATTTGAGCAACTCCTTGTCAACCCTGTGGTCTGTTTTATCCTGTCTCACTCTACTCTTTCAAGAGCTTAAAATAAATACTACTGCTGTTTTGATTAAACCATGACACTTGTTCAGGCAAAATGGCATGCAGTCTGATTAATTTTTTGATATTAACCCATGTCCTGGTATGTTTTTTTTTTGTGGTAGAATGCAAATGTGGGCCCATTGATCTCTTCTTCGTGTTGGACAGTTCTGAAAGCATAGGCTTGCAAAACTTTGAGATTGCCAAAGATTTCATCATCAAAGTCATCGACAGGTTGAGCAGAGATGAACAAGTCATGGTGAGATGATTAGTCTTGATTGTAATCTCCTCTGTACAGTTTCATAGGTTCCCATTTTCCCTCAGGCATAGCAAAAGAAAATGCTAATCAATTTTTTTTCTTTTAGATTTAGACTTTCTAACTTGTGGCTCCAGAATATAATACAAAATAGGTCCAAATAAAATGTTGATATAATTTATTATTTTTATGCTATGATTAAGGTATATTACAATTAACCTAATCCATTTCCTACCACATGTCAGATGGTAAAGAATTACCAGAAAGTAAATTTAATTTACATGGAATTGTCTAGGAAAAATTATCCCTGTCCATTTGAAAACCACAAATAAAATTCATGGTTAATAATTCTGCCATGAAATCATCCATTTAAACTGGAGAGAAAGTATTTCCCCACCCATCTTCCTTCCTGCTCCCAATTCTTATTATAAGATCGGAAACCAAATGAACAATGGCGCTTCAAATGAATTCGTGAATGTGATGAATAACCGTATCTAAACTTGCCTTTTCCTCAAACTCCACTTATTCTAAAAAAAAAAAAACGCATGAAAGGAAAAACCCAATACAACTGTGAAAACGGCACTAAAGCAGTAAGTGTTTAAGGTTAAGCGGAAGCACATTATTTCAAAATCTGATTCCTTCTCATTTGCCAACCCAAAAGAAATTCACAAGCCTCAGGATGGAATAAAAAGAGAAGTCAATTTAATAGGAATCATTATTTGTTCTTCAAAATGGAAAAAAGTTCACCCCATGAAAGAGATTGATCTGAGAAGTGGGACCAATGGGTCAGAGGCAACAGAGCCCAGAACAATGGAAAATTAAGAGGTTTGCTTTGGCATAGTTAAGAGCTGAAGTTGGGGAATGGGGGGGAAGAGAACAAATGGGGAAGAGAAAGTCAGCTTTATCCTTTGGAAACTTTTAAGTGTTCATTATTATCGGAATGCCTTACTGACAGGATTAGACTGGTTCCTCTGTCATAATCATCCATTGAAAACCTGCACTTTAAGATGTTTTGTCATCTTGGGGCATCACTGGAGAGTGAGAGGGTCCTCCAGCTAAGAACCCTAAAGCCTTGGAGACCTTCCCTTGCCATCCAAGTTTTGTTACTTTATGATAGCGATTCCTTTTCAGACGTGGTTCTCAAAGGAACTGTGACCGCGGACACTATTGCAGCCCTCCCTCTCTCCCCATCCTCAAACACACAGCCCTAAATCAACATTTTAATAACCAGGTCTTTTGATTTGAAGAGGTAATTCTGATTAGAAACATCTCCCTGAATCCTCCTTGACTAATTCCTGAACTTCTCCAAGCCTCTTATCCACTGTCCCCTTTTTCAAGATTCCTCATCTGATATTCACCCATTTCCTATTGATTGGAATTAGTTTAAAAAAACTGAGTTAAAAAGGAGGGAAGAGCCAAGCAGCTGCTCCCAATCCCAGCTACTTCTCCCTTCCTCTTTCCCCTCCTCCCCATTTTTTCCCCCATCTCTCTGCTATTTATCAAGTGATTGTATTTGAGAAACCCCACAGAGATGATAGAACTCAGCCAAAATATGATTATACCACTTTCAAAAAGTTTCTTTTAAGGAATTTAGCAATTTTAAGATTTAATGATTTCCATTTTGTTTCCAAAAATTGTTTTGCAGTTTGAACCTGGACAGTCCAAAGTTGGTGTTGTACAGTACAGTCACAGTAAAACTCAGGAACTTGTGTCCATGTCAGATGTCAACATTAGAAACATTCGTGATCTGAAAGAGTAAGTCTTTGCCTTTTCTGGGATGCTATTGACAAAAGAGTAGACTATTAGCCAACTGTTTAACGATAAATACATGCCTTAATAATTGGGATTTATCATTTGAAGCGACTGACATAGACCCTGATTTACTTTACTAGACGGGCAAGTAGCTTATCTGCAAGACTACTTTAGCATAACCTATAAGCTAAATGTCAGAAGCTATTATGCTATACCCCTAATCTGCTCAGTCTTTCAAACAAGCAAAAAAAACACCACAAACTTTTGGTTTTAGGTTTGGGCCTTCCCAGTAGTAAAAAGCCAGTTTAGAAAAGAAAGAAGCTTTGGGAAAATAATTATGATGGCACCTCAATCTTGTGGCCATAAATAATTTGTGAAAATGGAATTGACCCTGAATGCAGAGAGTAGAAATTAACCAACATGACATCATGTTTAAAGAATAAGGTATAAAGAAAACCTTTAAAGAGCCATTCTTGTTCTCTCAGGGGTAAAGGAAACTTGGCAAAGTACGTGAAACACACTTTAAATTTTGGACTGTAAATTCAAAGTGGATCTAAGAAGACAATTAAAACGTTATAAAATTGGCTGGAAAAAAATATGTTTTATATAAAAGGCCCCAGATGGTAAGGATCAGTTATGAAATGGCCTGCTGAAGGGAAGAGGCTCAGTTGAGTAGCCATGGAGGCATTGAGAACAAACATTCTACCATTTTTGTGAATATTGCTGATATTTCTAGTTCACACTCATAAGTATGTGGATGTTTCTATGTGTTGTCTTCAACCTACATTTTCTCAAAGTAAGCCATTTGGACATTTAGGAAGAGTGGGCAAAAATTACTATTGGCCCTGAAAACTCTGTGTTTAATTCATCTGCTATGTCCATTTTTATTTTTTCTTTGCCCCAACCAAGTGGTCATTTAAGGTATCAGCATTTGCAAATTCCATCCATTTAACAGCATAAGCATCTCACTTGTGAGGCACTTCAGAATTCAAGAATACATTCTTGCAGTGTTTTGATTGCTCTAAACTAGACCTATCAGCAAACATTTATCAGAGAGATTTCCCAAACAGATCAACTGAAAAGAAAAAGTAGTCCCAACTTACCATCTAAATTGGAGTCCAGAATCCTCATAACCATAGTACATAACTTCAGTGCATGTCCAGAGGCTCATGCTGTGACAGTGATGAAAATGATGCCTTTGAATTGGGGAAGAATAAACTCTCCAGAGCTTAGCTAGTTTCATCCAGCTGTGAGGCTGGCTGACCACTTGGTCACTTGCCCCATAAATGCTCCAGTGATTTGAGTCAGGGCAGACCAGATGTCACACTGCAGGAGTGGAGAAGCCCAACCTTTGTGCAATAGTTCAAGAAAAGGCTTAAAAATTGGATCACAGGGTTGAGAACAAAATTCAGCCACCTTCCTTGATGTCTCTGTTTCTTTGGGATTTTTGCTTTGTCCTCCTAAGAATGGGATTTTGTTCTTTCAAGTGCCTCTAGTGATTATTAACTGAGTATTCACTGCTCTGCTCCAGTATGAAGGAAATTTATGAACATCTTGCTTTGGGATGAAAAGTATAGTCTTGTGGCTTGGCACGTGATGGGATAATACTGTCAGAGCTGAGACTAAGAACCAATGAAAAGCCATGAATGTTTGACTCCATCTTAGGCTAAACATCTGATTTTCAGAAATATCAGTTATGCGTATGTGTGTGTGTTGCTGAATTCCCTAACTTATTTAGGAGTGGGTAATCATTTTGTATTTGAAAACAGAGAATATTATAATTGTATTGCTAAATGTGTTTTTTTATGAAACCCAAAGAGTTTACGGTATGGGACTTCCCAAGTTCCTTTGTTCTCTGCTCTCAATTTTGTTATAAAGTGTACAGTGTTGCTAGTTAAAAGTCTGACCACTACACTGAAAAATGAAAGTTCATTTCAAATTTGTGAACCGTGGCATGGGGTATAAATAGCAAAATGTAATTATGTGACTTTCATTCAATTAAGGATCTGACCTTTATTTTTACTGAATCCCATAGCCTGGAGAAACTATTCAAAAACTATTAAGAAGCTGGAAGGTTATTCCAGGGATTCAAGTTCCCTCCTTGGTGTGAACAGCCAGTTCAGTGAGTCAGCCTTTCCCCAAAGGAGAGCACTGTAGAGTGGAATTGGATTGGATGGATTTTTCAGATTGATTTTGCGAGTTGCAGGGCAGCCCTTAGCAATGCTCAGAAAAGTGTGTGTCTATGAGCTCGAAATGTTATTCCCCTTGAAAAGAACAGGATACCAAATATTCAAGAAACCCTGCATTTCAAAAGTTGATTCGGAAGGAAACTCTGTACTGTCATAATGTAATGGCTGCAATGTCCTTCGTGAAAATCAGAGAAATAGTTTCTGTATGGAGGAAATTGAAGGTGGAAATGTGGCTGCCAATGTGTGGCTAATGTAGTAGGAAGTAGCATTTTCTGCTGCCGCTAGTGATGAGCAGCACAACCTTTCGGTTACCAAATGAGAAGACATATATCAATGGACCCAAGAGCCAAGCAGTACTACTTTACTGACTAAATGATCATCGGACAACAAGAACCGAAAGCTGTTCTTATCACCGATGCTATTGCTATACTGGGACCATTGTTAGATACAATACTAAATTTTACTAGGGATTCAGTCAACTCATCTGAAAGTGGCCTAACATCAAATCCTTAGAATATGAAGAGAATTTCAAGCATTTTTCTGAAAAAAAAGTTTCAACTGCCACTACCACTAGGGGAAAATAATTAGTGGGTGTCTCCAAAAAATTGTCTACAACACTGGAAGCCCAGATTTAATTAATCAAAAGTGTACTTATTAGAAATTTCATGAGGCTGACAAAAGGAAATCCATCAGAAATGTGTGTTATGGAACTCTGATCAAGATAAGGAGCTTGAACATCAAGTTCTGGTATCCCTAACTGCACTGACCGTTATCAAACCAACAACTTCAAAACATCCCTGAACAATTTATTTGGATCTACAGCCACTGCCCCGAAACTTCTTTTAAGGTTGGTGGTCCCATTCTCGATATTGCCTAGGAAGAACTCCTTTAAGATTGTAGTCCACTCCTACTTGAATTTACTCCATCATCTACTATTAATAATAATGGGAATTGTCACGTGCATACTATCTGCCAGGTACTGTGCTAAGCACTGGGGTGATTACAGGGAAATCAGATTGGACACAGTCCCCATCCCATGTTGGACTCAAAGTCTCAATCCCCATTTTACAGATGAGGTAACGGAGGCCCAGAGAAGTGGAGTGATGTGCTCAGAGTCACACAGCGGACAAGTGGCGGAGCTGGGATTAGAAAGAATGGCATTCTGACTACCAGGCAGCATGGCTCAGTGGAAAGAGCATGGGGTGGGGAGTCAGAGGTCATGGGTTCAAATCCTGGCTCCTCCACTTGTCAGCTGTGTGACCTTGGGCAAGTCCCTTAACTTCTCTGAGCCTCAGTTACCTCATCTGTAAAATGTAAGACTGTGAGCCCCTCGTGGGATAACCTGATCACCTTGTATTCTCCCTAGTGCTTAGAACAATGCTTTGCACATAGTAAGCGCTTAACAAATGCCATCATTATTATTATTACTAGGTCTGCCATGCTTATGCCATGCTGCAAATAAGGCCTTAGGAAGAGAAGAAATCAATCATTTATTGAGTGCTTACTGTGTGCAAAGCACTGAATTAAGAGCCTGGGAGAGTACAATACCAGAGTTGATAGACTCAGTTCCCTGCCCAGAAAATTTGCCCATGTATGGATATGGCCTTCATTCTAATTTTGAGAGAGCCACTGCCATAGTTGGCAACATGTTCAAACTTCCCAAATCTGATGGTTACCTCCCAAAATGCAAGTCAGCGAGGGGTGTACTATTTAATACTTGGGCAGGTTTAATTTTCCGTATGTGGAATGCTAAGAAGTCACTTCATTTCAAAGATGCCAGAGTCACCTCCATTTTTAAGAAATAGTGTGAGAAGGGTGATTGAAAGCTATATGACATTTCCTTGCTCTCTTTAGTCAGAGTTCTTCTAGGTTTATCATTGTCAGAGATACAGCATGGTGGAGTAGATAATGTACAGATTACTTTGGCTGGTTCTAATCCAGCCTCTGCCACTTGTCTCTGTGTGACCTTGGGCAAGTCTGTTACCTCACCTTAAAATGGGGTTTAAGACTGTGAGCCCCATGTGGGACAGGGACTGTATCCCACCTGATTACGTTGTATCTACCCCAGTGCTTAGTTCAGTGCCTGGTACACGGTAAAACGCATCATAAATACCATTTTAAAAAAACAAATGTGAGAAGCTTTTGAATTCGAAGAATTGAATCATGGTTTTAGACCAGGTGTAGAAGAGCAGCCATGATTTTACTGCACAGCAGAAATAGGAAGAATGTAAGGAACAAAACTGTAGTCAGAAACCATACAAAGATGCTTGATCCTCCCAGGAGATGTGATATCTGACTACAAACAACGAGTTTGGCTACCCTGAGGAACTTACCAAGAGTTTAAGGATTCTCCAAAGTGATAAAGTCTTTCATGTCACAATGAAATTACCTAGTAAATCAGGATTGTGTAACAGACTCAGTTCTGCCAGAATGCATGTTTTCCACTGAATTTTGGCCAAATGTGACAACAGAATTAGGAAATGGTCTTCCGATGAGAAAAGCCTATCAGGGCACCGTGTAACATAATGTTGGAAGATGCTTTGAAAGAAACAGCCTTGCACATGAGCATGTGTGGGAAGCCAAGGTTATGCAAGGACATACACCAAACAGTTGTTCAATTGAGACATTTTTAAGGCTGAAATAAAAGACACTGAAGGTGCTGCTAAGATTATGTTCTTGTCCTCCGAAATGTTTTTTGGGTGAATACATTACGAGCACATCAGATATCTTTGAAACCATTATACAGAGTTGCTATATACAATGATGGCTCTGTTCTGGGCACACATACACCCAGGATGACACACAGGCTTTTCTGAATTGCTTCGTAGACTAAAATGCAAGTCTGAAGAAAACCAAGATTTTTGAATCAGCCTGCTTAAGTACAACCAAAGATTTTCATCAGCAATCCAGGCCTCAGTTTTAGTAATCAGGCCCCACGCTGAACAATAATGTGCAGATAATCAAAGTACAGATTGGATCACAAAGGCCAGCATGCCTTGGAGAATGTGGTGTCGAAACAGCATCGACCTACAGTTCAAATGGAAAGTCTACAGAACATTTATATGTACAGTGTTCCAAGACTTATATATCACCAAAACCTTGAGCTAATGCAGAAGTTACTTCTGACTTCTGAGAAGTTTCATCAGCGTCACCTACATCCTAACATATAAGGGCAAGGGGAGCTAAATCACTGAGATCCTGGAATTTGATCAGTCCACCAGAATCAAAGCCCAACACACTCAACTTGGAGAGCTATAGAAGAAGAATGACCAACTCCATTCCTTCTATCTCCAACAACTTGTATCCACTTTTCTGCTTTAACTTCTTCTGTTAGCTTCTCCAACAGCTTCTTCTCCCCTTCCTTCAAGCAAACCCATTCATTCATTGTTGCATTTATTGAGCATTTACAGTGTGCAGAGCATTATACTAAGCCCAATCTCCTTTCTCCCAATCCTTCCAAACTCTTCAAAAGGGTCATCTGTATCTGCTACCTCCACTTCCTCTTTTCCATTTCCCTTCTTGACCAATCTAGAACCTGATTTCAATTTCCAAGTTTACCAATGTCCTCCTTCTCACTCAATTTAATGGACTCTATGCTTATCCTCCTCAACCTTTCAGCTACCTTTGAAGCTATAAATCATTCCTTTTTCCTGGAAACATTGTCTTACCTCAGTTTTTCTGGCCCAGTTCTCTTGCGGTTCTCCTCTTTCTTTGGCCGATTCTTCTTTTTCACTGACTTTTGCCACCACCTCCTCCAATTCTATTCCCTAACTGTGGGTATCCCTCTCTTCTCAATTTACTGTCATTCCTTTGGGGAACTCAGCCACTTCCATGACAAACTCCTACCTTTATGTAAATGAACTCCCAAATCTCCCTGATCTCTCTCCTTCTCTGAAATCTTGCATTTCCTCCGGCCCTTAGGACATCTTTAGATGGATGGGCCCCTGGCACTTCACGCTCAATATGTCTATAGCAGAACTCATCTTCCCACCCAAATCCTCTCTTCCACCTAACTTTTCTTCACAAGTAACACCACCACTATTCTCCTGATCTCTCAAGCCAGTAATCTTGGCACTATCCTCGACACCCCTCTCCCTTTCACCCACAGATCCTGTCAGTTCTTCCTCCACAACAATTTCTTGATCCTCCCCTCTCCTTCTAAATGGTCATTATCCTGGGTCCAGATCCTTGCCACACATTCTGACTTGACTGCTGCATCTGCCTCTTCTCTAATCTCCTTGCTTCTAATCTCTCCCTTCCTCCAGTTCATATTTCACTCAGATCATTTTTTAAAGTTACTCTGCCAAGCATCCCTTCATTTCTCAAAAACGTTAAATCATTGCTCATTCTTCTCTGCATCACACAGAGATTTCTGACAATTGTCATCAAGGCATTTAATTCGCTGTCTCCCACCTACTTATCCACTTTCTTCTCCCACTACCCCACAACTCACACTCTTCAATCCTCTTAAGCTAACCTATTCTCTGTGCTTCTCTCATATCACTTCTTCTGCTAACTTTCTGCTCATCTCATCCTCCAACCTGGCACTCTCTCCCCATCCTAATCTGACAGATTACAGCTCTCCCCATCTGCAAAGTTTTCTGACATCACATTTCCATGCAGGCCTTCCAAATTAACTTCTACTTTCCTTGCTAAATGTGCCCCACACTTGAATAGGTGAAAGTAGGATACCGCAGAATCAAAGGAGAAAAATTAGGGGAGAAAAGGGACAGAATGACTATCAAAGAATAAAGAAAATGATGAAGAAGAGATTAAGTGGAGAAAGATTAGAAGGAAAAGATAAGTAGAGGAAAAGGCAGGCAGATGCCCACATATCCCTAAAAATATATATCCTGCTCCATTCTAATCACAGGTTCAGGACTGGAAAAGGCCAAAGAAGGGGGAAAAAGTTGGACCCCAGCTTGTCGAATTACAGACCTATTGATAAGGCTACAGGATATAACCTAAGAAAAGAAAAATGAAGGGGGATGCAGTAATCAGAGATGGTGGGAGAAATTAGGAGGAAAAATGAACATTTAAGTGGTAACTCAAGAAATTTAGAGGAACTTGGCTGCTGCTCTCAAACAGGATCCCACCTTGATTTTCCATTGCATTTTCAGAGCTGTGAAGAAACTGAACTGGATTGCCGGTGGCACCTTCACTGGGGAGGCCCTGGACTTTGCCAGTAACACCCTTGGTCGACCTGATGGGAATCAGAGAATCGCCATCGTTATCACCGATGGGCGATCTGACACAAAGAGAGATCCTTCTCCCCTCAATGCCCTCTGCCAAACAGGAGCCCAGGTAAGACAACTCGCCTGGGTCAGGCAGCCGTTTGAGCCCCAGCAAAGGAAAACCAGTGTTACAGCCCAAGCAACTAACCCCTTTCAAAATAGATTCTGGCAAGAGCAAAGTAATCCGCCTTGTTCCAAACAGTATTTATACATTGGAGGTCAAAAATGAAGTTCGCACTAAGCAAATTTACAATGATGCACAATCAGTGTATTTCTTTTTTTGGCAGGTTGTTGCAGTAGGCATAAATGATATATTTTCCAAACCTTCAAACCAAGAGGGATTGAGTGCAGTTACTTGTGAAGCACCGGCTCCCGGTCAGAAAAAAGGCCTATCAATTTCAAAAGAAAATTATGCAGAACTGCTGGACGATGCTTTCCTGAAGAATATTACCTCCCAGATCTGCATTGGTGAGAATGAATGAGTCCTTTCTCTGAGAAACAAGGCATTAAAAGGTCACTCCTAGGTTATGGGGCAGGCATTTATTAATCATTCTAAGCAATTTGCTAGAGAGGAACTCAAAGTGTCAGTAATCTCAGGAATAAGTAGTTCGTCAACACGCATTCCTTGAGTACTCACAAAGCACATTTAAGGGCTCGAATACATAAGCTAGAAAGCTATGGGGGTGGGAAAAGGGGGAGTGAATGAGAAGAGATCAAGGGTCATGATTTTGTGTGATTCCACAAGGAAAGGGGATTTTAGAATGGCAGAAATGAAATGACTCAGCATCCTGGAAAAGGGATAGATTCTCCTATTTCAAACTGTTCAAAAAATCCCTGTGATAACGAAAGAAAAGGCAGCTATACATACAATTCTAAAAACTCGCTTGGTCTGGAATTGAAATGAGACTATTTCAAACCTCACAGAAGAATGCATTTGTTCTCAGTAAATCTGCACTGCTTAATCCATTGCTGGGCAATGGGCATGCAAGTATTACTATTGTCAACTGGTAAACCCAAGAAGAATATCTCAGCACTCTGCAAAGATACAATGCTATTCACTCCAACAGTGGTTAAAACCAAAGAGACTATAATGAATCTGCTAATAGGTTATTACTGTGTTGTTGTTTTTTTTTACAGAGAAGAAATGTCCTGACTACACATGCCCAAGTGAGTATTACTTAATACTAGTTAAATAACCAGAAGGAGGAAAACAATGGTGGTCGTTCAAAAACCTGCTGCTTACAGCTTCCCTCGTGGGTCTGATATTTTTAATGTGACAAACAGACACTGGTATGCTCTTTTCCTGGCCCAAGAGGACCAAAGTATCAGGGGCCACTGCATGGCCTAATAGAAAGAGCACAGGCCTGGAAATCAGAGGACCTGGGTTCCAATCCTGTGTGCATCACCTGCCTGCTGTGTGAATTTGGGCAAGTAACTTATCTGTACCTCAGGTTCCTCATCTGTAAAATAGAAGTGGACTACCTTTTCTCCATCCCCCATAGACTGTTAGCCTCATGGGGGACAGAGACTATGTCGAACCTGATTATCTTTTATCTACCTCAGGACTTGGTGCAGTGCTTGGATCATAGAATTTTACAAATATAGTAGTTATCATCATTCTGCCAATGCTTCTACCATCTGGATATTTAAAATCCACCTATTATGCATCATTACTTTAAAGTTGCGATAGCCTGTGGCCCTTCACAGTTGTGGCAGGTTAGATGGAGTGCAGATCAGGCAAAGAGCAAAAAAACCCAAAACCTTCAGTCTGAAGAGGTCAGTCTTAAGGGCAATCCATCTTGGACAACACCATCTTTGAAATGTGGTTAAAGGAAGGAAAGTTCAGTTCAAGGGAGAATGAAGGAGAGAAAAGGCAAAGAACTAATCTGACACTTTTGTAGGTCTCTACTCCCAAAGGAAGAATCAGGGTTGGAAATACATCAGTTCTATTTTTAGTCACACTGGGATCCTCCACAAGAGGGTCATTTCTCAGCTGCTGAGGTCAAACCACTAAGGCAACCCCACACCCCTTTCAGAGACAACCCTGGGCTAAAGAGGGAAACCCCATCCCATGTCCTCCTCCAGGTTGTAGCTTAACCTACTGTGAGCAGGAGAAGTCCTTCAGAAGCTCCTCCCCTTGAATAAGAAGCATTGTGGCTTAGTGGAAAGAGCCCAGGGTTGGGAGTCAGAGGTCATGGGTTCTGATTCTGGCTCTGCCACTGATCAGCTGTGTCACTCTGGGCAAGTCACTTGACTTCTCTATGGCTCAGTTGCCTCATCTGTAAAATGGGGATTAAGACTGTGAGCCCCACACAGGACAACCTGATTACCTTGTATCTACCCCAGTGCTTAAAACTACTCGGCACATAGTGAGAACTTAACAAATGTCACTGTTATTATTATTAATAACAAGGATTCCAGACTTGTGGGTGAGCCCCAAAGCCAGCTGCCTTGTCTAGTCCTACTGGTGGTCTTTAATCAACTAGATGTTTAGCACTTACCCTGTGCAGACTGTGAGCTTGTTGTGGGGAGGAATGTGTCTGTTATATTGTACTGTGCCCAAGTGCTTAGTACAGTGCTTTGTACACATTAAGCGCTCAATAAATACAATTGAATGAGCAAATGCAGAGAACTATACTAAGAACTTGGGAGAGTAGGAAACAATAGAGATGATCCCTTTCCAATGGGAGCTTACAGACTAGAGGGAGAGACAGATAATAAAATAATTTACAAATATGAACGAAAGTGTTGTGCTGGGGAGTGGGGGGTGGGGGACTTTCAACGTGCTTAAGGAATACAGTCCCAAGTGCATAGGAGGTGCTGAAGCGAGGGCTTAGACAGGGAAGGTGTCTTGGAGTAGGCATGGTTTTAGTAGGGCTTGAAGATGGAGAGAGTTGGATATGAGGTGGGGCAAATTCCAGGCCAGAGGGAGGTAAGGTAAGATGGGATGACCTGATTGAGTGCTTTAAAGCTGATGGTAAGGAGTTATTTAATACAGAGATGGATAGACAACTCTTGGAGGGTTTTGAGGAGTGGAAAGACATGGACTGAATGTTTTCGTAGGAAAATGAGTCAGGCAGCGGAGTGAAGTATGGACTGGAGAGACGAGAGACAAAAGGCAAGGAGGTCAGTAAGAAGGTTGAGGCAGTGGTCAAGGTAGCAGTTTGGGTGGATAGGAGAAAATATTAACACGTATGAAGTCTTAAAGCTAGAAGGCCGTTTTGGAACATAGTCCATGCCACTAGTCAATCAATTGCCAGCTTTGCCCAACTCAATCCACAAAACAAAATGGAGGCCTTAGGCTGCTTTTGTAAGAATCTCACTTTCCAAAGAATTGAGGGGTTGTGGATAGGGAGGCTCTTATGCCGTGAAAGTGCTATCATTCAGTTCTCCTTCTACTTAGGCCTTCTGATTGAGTATTGAATTAGTAGTGATTTGGGGAGTCCCTCAAGACTGTAAGATTCTTGTGGGCAGGCAACGCGTCTACCAACTGTGCTCTCCCAAGTGCTTAAGACAGCACTCTGCATGTAGTAAATACTTAAATACCATTGATGATGACGATGAGTAGAGCTATATGACACCCAAATGTCTCTCAGCGTAACAGACAACTTTGTCCTGTACCTTTCTCCTCCGTAGTCAAGTTCACCTCTTCCTCAGACATCACTATTTTGGTGGACAGCTCTACCAGTGTGGGCAGCCACAATTTTAAAACCAGCAAACAGTTCGTGAAGCGCCTGGCGGAGCGATTCCTCTCCGCCGACAAGACCGACACTGCCGACGTCCGCGTCTCTGTCGTCCAGTACAGCGGCAGGAACCAGCAGAAGCTAGAGGCCCAGTTCCTACAGAATTACACAGAGATCGCCAGCATCATCGATGACATGGAATTCATTAATGACGCCACAGATGTCAACGCTGCCATCCGGTACGTGACGACCCTCTACCAGAAATCCTCTCCGAGAGGGGTGAAGAAGAGGCTGCTGCTCTTCTCCGATGGTAATTCCCAGGGCATCACCGGGAAGGCAATCGAAGCTGCAGTCCAGGAAGCACAGCGAGCTGGCATCGAGATCTATGTACTGGTGGTGGGCCGCCATGCCAACGAACCCAACATCCGAGTCCTGGTCACGGGCAAGACCACGGAATACGATGTCGCCTACGGAGAACGCCATCTGTTTCGGGTGCCCGACTACCATGCCCTACTCCAAGGGGTTTTCTATCAAACGGTTTCCAGAAAGATCTCCATCGACTGAAAAGGAGGGTCTAGCCGGCTCCAAGGGCATGTTGTATATTCTTCCCTTCCCCCCCCCACCCATTTTCCTATTCCATCCCCTCCTTAAAAATCAAAAATAAGATGTGGTTAGCGTTACTTTTGAGCCACCTGATGAACTTGCTTTAAGAAAGAGAAAAGAATGGGACGCCACAGAACGATAGTTCATTTTATATGCACAGAACTTCACTCCCTACTCCGCGGCTGCCAACTGTACCTTTGCACCCATTCCTTTAGCCTTCATTTCCTCCTACCTCTCTCCCAGCCCCACCCAAAATTAAAAGGCCTGCCTAGACAGGGGCATTTTAACATCTAAACAATAGGCACCCTATTTGTGGTAGTGCTCAACAAGTAAAGGAGAAGCAGCATATTTGGGGCATCATTTTGCCTTTTTTGGAGGTTTATTTGCAGCCTTATTTTTTTTTTACCTTCCTTTAAAAATTTTTTTTTTAAATAGGACCATAAGGTGGGTGGGTGAGAGGATTCTTGTTTTCTTTCTGTCATTTCACAGAGAAAAGACTAGGCTTGAGGTTTGCCTATTATTGCCTATTAACATTAATTCTCCTAAGGTTTTTGCCACTAACAAATTTCAGTGCCTAAGAGTTCATAGACTCCAATAAATCCATGTGGCCCGAGATACTGACAATGCTTTGGAGCTAAATGAAAGTTGGTCAAAGGTCAATAGGGAATAATGAAGCAGAATATTTCACATCACTAGGCTAAGTGGGGATAGAGCTTGCAAACTTATCCTTTGGAATATTTTGTTTCTCAATTGCTTCTTGCCAACCCTCTCATGGTCTACAACAGAGTAAAACAATTATCTGTTATTGTAAACGTGAAAATAAAGGTGCTAGCCTCCTCTCCCAGGAGTTATTCTTCCTTTTGTGTTTACACATTGATTTTTCCAAAGATATGTTCAAGGTCTTTGGATTGGATTGGACACAGATTCATTCACCATTTCCATGGTGCCCTTGCTCAGAAAAGCTGTTTAAAAATAAACGCTATGGTCTGTTTTACATTGTAACCAAGATCATTTTTAGCAGTTCAGTTTTTACTCTTGAGTTTTGCTGAATTGTGTCCATTTCAACCATTTGTTCCAATAAATTGTTTTCCACAAATCCTCATTTCGATTGTTGTCATTGTTCCTGAGGAGGTTCCCCTGAACCTGCAGGTCTCATGCTCACCAGATGAGGAGAACTGGGGTTTGAATCTGGGCAGAGGGTGATGGAAGTACAGGTTTGCAGGGCATTTTTCTAAAGGGAGAGTTAAGGCAATGGACAAGAGACAGTTTGGAATAGAATGCAGTTAGCTGCCCAAACGCATGAGCTCTAGGGAATTGGACATCCCATCCAACCAAGAGAAAGGGGAAGGAAAAAGGTAAATAAATGTAGGGGGAAGACGGAATGCCAACTGCTATGAAGTGGCATCATAATCCAAGCCCATCGAAGCCCACCACTTTGGAACTCAGCCTGAGGGAGCAGCCTGAGGCTATGTGTGGTCCTGATGAAAAGAGGGGGTCTGGACTAAGAAGCATGGAGAGGGACAGGGGACTGAAGGTTACCACCTGCTGAGAGTGATTTGTGACAAACATTAATAAAAATTCCCAGCTTTCACTACTCTCATAATGTTAGCTAATATTAGAAAGTACGTTGCCATTATATATGGCATTTACTCGGTCCATATTTAAAAGCCCAGTAAGCAGGGGTAGAACTCTTCAGGGCATGCAAACTGAGGCACAGGGGAAGGGAGTGGGGGTTTGACCAGCTAGAAATTGCTTAGAGACCACAGGTCCCCACATCCTTCCTCCCTGCTGGTCCACCATCCCAGGAGAAGCTATGCACATCAGTACATATATTTGGGACGTTGTGAGCACTTAAGTGGTACAGAGTGCTCAAGTGGTAGTTTCTGGGTATTATAAATTCATCAGAAAAAGACTACAGGAGGAAGAGTGATTTCAGAGGGCTGTGAAGATGAAGGAGAGCTGAGATCTGTGGGAATTGAAGGGGAAAGGAGACCCACCCAGGGGAAAAGCTTTGGTGCAACAGGTCACAAGTACAAAACAAGAACAAGGCAGAGTGAGTAGGTTAGTTGAAGAGAAACAAGTAGTTCAACCCGGGGTAGAGTGGCAGAAAAGATTGAATAAGTAGCAGGGAGACAGCTCCTTAAGTGTTTTAAACCAACTGGCCAGAGGTTTCTGCTTGGTATGGAAGGAATGGGTAACCATTCTAGGTTTTTGAAGAATAGGGAGACATGTACCAAATGGCATTTTAGAAAAATAATCCAGGCATCAGAGTGAAGGATTGCCTGGAAAAAGGAAAAATTGTAAGGAGGCTGATGCAATATTCAAATTGGTATATACCAAGTATCTAGTGGTAGAACCTGGGCCAGGGAGTCAGAAGGACCTGGGTTGTAATTCTGGCTGTCACCTGTCTGCTGTGTGACCTTGAACAAGTCACTTCACTTCTCTGTGCCTCGGTTCCCTCATCCGTAAAATGGGGATTAAGACGATGAACCCCATGTGAGACAGGGACTTTGTCCAACCTGATTAGTTTATACCCCAGCACTTAGAACAGCGCTTGGCATATAGTAAGCCCTTATAAATACCAACATTTTTCAGTGCTTGAACCAAGATGGTGGTCATTTGGAGGAAGGGAAAGTGGAAAGTCATTTGGATGAAGAGAAATGGAGACATCAGCAAAGGGAAAACAGGAATTGGTGACAGATTGAACATGGATTGAAAGAGGAGAAAGGCAAGCATAATGACTTCAGAGGCAGGGAAAATGGACGTGTGGTCATCTTTGATGGGAAGTTAGGTGGAAGAGAGAAATTAGGAAGGAAGATGAAGATTTTAGTTGTTGCCATAGTAAACATGAAGCTGGTGAATTGCTCCCTTTATTCATCCCCCCTCCCAGCCCTATAGCACTTAGTTACCTAACCATAATTTATTTATTTATATTAATGGCCATCTCCCTAGACTGTAAGCTCATTGTGGTCAGGAAATGTGCCTGTTAAGGTGTCATACTGTACTCTCCCAAGTACTCTGCACACAGTAGCACTCAGTAAGTACAATTGACTGACTGGCTGACATCTCTTTAAAGAGAAAATGTAAAACTGAAGAGAAAGAGAGAGGTGAGGGAGAGGGTGGTAGATTTAGTAGTCTTTCAGGTGATAGTTGAGCCATAAGAGAGCAGAGAAGCTCCCTAAGAAAGGAAGTAGAGAAAGGGACACAGGCTGGAGCCTTGAGACACTTCCACGGGAAGGGGATGGGAAGTAGAGGGAGAGCTGGTGAAAGAGACTAAGACCAAAGAGCTTAGGACAAACCCCGCAGAAAATTTAGTCAGTAAAACAAAGATTAATGTTAATGTTAACAGTAAGGTTAATGTTCCCAGGAGAAGGGAATGCTCCAACATTATGGTCAGACCTATAAGTAAAATAATACTCCCGCATCTGAGTTGTATTGGATGAGAACTGTGTTCTGATATCAAAAAAAGCTCTTCCCAAGTATATGAAACATTGAGAAAATGCTTCAGGATTTCAAAGGTACCACCATCATCTCCACATTCAAGAAAGGTGAGGAAAATGACTGTGGAAACTATCTTACTATTAACCAGTTTTCCACTCCTGGCAAATTCTATTCAGAATCTTTCTGGACAGAGTTCTGAAGAACAACTTTAACATGAACTCGTGAATCATAATATGGCTTTGGACTGCAAGAGAAATAACACACATGAATTTTCCTGAGTCCAGGAAATAATGTCAAGATGTCCATACAGTAACCGTAGCCAACTCAAAGGCATTTGCTACAATCAGCAGGCTTAGGCTCAGGAAGCTACTGAAAAACTCTACTGATCCTGAGAATTTTAATATCCTAAAGCACCTTCCCAGTTGAGAGGGTGCAGACAGTTCAGAGTTGGAGGTTCTTCTCCTGTTCCTTCCCCCATCATTAATGGAGTAAAGTAGGGATATGCATTAAGCCATTACTGTTCCCTTTATGCTCCACAGCTATGCTTGAGGATGCAGCTAGAGACCTGGAATCTGGTGCCCAAGTATGCTTCCAGGAAATTCTTCCAACATATCTGGCTATAAGCATTTGAACAGTCGTTTTAGCATTCACCCAAGCATGGAAAAAAACAACAAACTGATGATTCTGCTCTAGAAACCAGCATGCAAAGATATACATAAAATTTCAAACAGGTTTGGAAACACTCATGCTTAAGCTGAAAAAGGTCAATGTTATATACTAGACTGCCCTGGGCAAATCCTAGCCACAACCCTTACTAATCCCTACCCATAAGATTATCATCCGTAAAACAAACCTGAGTTCTAATCATTGATATATATACACATGACACAGACAAAAAAGGAGCTAAATCAAGAAATAATAATAATGATAATAATAATTGTGGTATTTGTTAAGTGCTTACTATATGCAAGGCACTGTACTAAGTACTAGGGTGGACATGAGCAAATTGGGTTAGATATAGTCCCTGTCCCACATGGGGCTCACAGTCTGAGTCCCCCTTTTACAGATGATGGAACTGAGGCACAGAGAAGTGAAGTGACTTGCCCAAGGCCACAGAGCAGACAAGTGGTGGAGCTGGGATGAGAACCCATGACCTTCTGACGCACAAGCCCGGGCCCTATCCACTACGACTTGCTGCTTCTCATGGCACCAATGTGGTCTTGACTTTTTGGCCAAAATTCAAGTTGGCCAGAGAAGGCTTATAACTGTTTAAGACAGCTGGGAGACTTGAATCTACTATTTATGCTACATCCAATTTTTTGAGTTGTTTACTCAGTATAAATTAGAAGATCTTGGAAGAGTCAGTCAACCAGTATTAAATTAATGCTGGCATTAAACCTTCAGGAAGTGGGCTATGTAAAGGGGATGGATGACCAAATGGAAGCCAAATATCTTCTATTTGGACTGCTGAAATGTGGGGTGTGGAGCAAGGAGGGCAGTAGAAATGTTTTAAAGAACTAAAGAAGCACAACCCAAAACAATGTGACAAATCTGTGGACAGGTGATAAACAGAATCAGTTAGCAGTCTGCTTGCTCTGAGTCATCAGGCATCCGGCCCAGTTTAATGACAGCTCCAAATTTCATGATCAAATTCTATAGATATCAATAAAGATATTGAATGGAACCCAAAAAACATTTTAAGGATACAGTAAAACCAAGCCTCAGACATCACTGCGTCCAGCTGAAAACTGAGAGTCATGTGCCCAGGATAGTCTAGCAGGGGCCACCGCAATCAAAGATTGAGCTGCTCTCTTCAAATGAAAACTTCATAAGGAAAAGAGAGAAAGAAAGGCAGCCATATTCGATATGCAATGTGGCCTGGACTGTGGGCCCACATCGGCTTTTTACAGTCACACATGCACTCAGGGATGAATTTCACCATCAGCGGCCTCTGTGTATCTAGATGCCTTCTACGGTGTTCTCCCTGCCCCTGAGAGACTTCCCTTCCCCAACTCACTATAATGTCAGGATCCAGCCATTGTCTAGACTATGAGGTCATTGTGGACGGGGAACATGTCTGTTTATTGTTATATTGTACTCTCCCAAGTGACTACTACAGTGCTCTGCACACAGTAAGCACTCAATAAGTACTATTGAATTGAATGAATTGCATTCATTCCCTAATCAGCAACTAAGAATTGGGTGGGCTTGACGAAGAACCCATATAATTGCCCTCACTTGCATCTAAGTCTCTTACAATTTAGTATCCTGTGGTCCCTATGGGAATCTTTAATCCCATTTTTTTAAAATAGTGACTGAAAGCCTGGGACTCTTTTCCAAATATTTGGTTCACAGATAAATCCAGCACACATTTCAAAACTGCAAAACATTTATCAACATTGGGGAAAAATCAACATTAGGAAAAGGTTTTCTGGGGATAAAGAACTTGGAACCATGTGCTGGTGTAGTACAGCTGTCCTTTGTTTTCAGCAAAGACACTACTGATGGCGAGATCCACTAAATGTATGGGTGAGGATGAAAAGATGAATGCAAGACGAATGATTGATTTCACACTCCGTATATTTCATTTGCTTACTCCATTTTTCATCTAGTTCATCCTGGTATACTTGAACAAGCAATAGTAGTAGTAATAATATTCATTGAGGATATGCTAGATGCAATTAACTCTACTAAGCACCAAGTAAAAAAATATGCAAGTGATGTATTCCCTGCCCTTAGAAGCTTATACAGTAATGAAGGAAATAAATAAAAATAATAATAATGATGTTTGTTAAGTGCTTACTATGTGCCAGGCACTGCTGTAAGCACTGGAGGAGATACGAGGCAATCAGGTTGCCCCACGTGGGGCTCACCGTCTTAATCCCTATTTTACAGATGAGGCAACTGAGGTACAAAAAAGTTAAGTGGCTTTCCCAAGGTCACACAGCAGACAAGTCACGGAGCCGGGATTAGAACCCACGACCTCTGACTCCCAAGCCAGTCCAGTGGCTCTTTCCACTGAGCCACGTTGCTAAGGGTATTTACGGAGTAATCAAGATAAAAAATTGTTTGCACAATTGAATAAAGGCCAGAGGATGAGGATGAGTAGATAAGATCAATCGATTGTATTTATTGAGCACTTACTGTGTGCAGAGTACTGTATTAAGGGCGTGGGAGAGTACAATACAATGGAGTCGGTGTAAGTGGCAGAGTTGGCTGACAGGTCTAAATGACCGGAATGTTGGAAATTAATTACGTTAGGTGTGAAGAGACCAGAATGTTTTCATAATACCACCATCTGACTGATTTAATCTTTCCCCCTAATCCCACTCTTCTCTGTAAATCAAGTCAGTAGCTATTCTTCCTCTCTCAGAAGCCCTCTACCTCAATGCCAGCCTCTACTCTATCACTCAAATCTCACATTCAGTTCTGGCAGTTCTTCCTGCACAACTCCTGGCAAATCTGCCACTTTCTCTGTACCCAAACTGCTACCAGCAACCAGCTCTGGGCTTGCTATGGCTAGAATATTGCCTTAGCCTCCTCGCCGTCCCTTGCCCTTCTCATGCTGCTGCATGAGATCGTCTAAACATTGCATTAGTCACTAAAAGGTGTTTGTTGAGTCAACTACTAGATCCACATCTCTCCTCAAACTCTTGCACTGACTTTCTGACAATTCCTGACAATTGGCTTCAGTGCTCTCACCAACTGGTCCCACTTTATCTAACTATTCTCTCCATCAATTATTCCCCAACCCTCTGGTTTCATTCCGCCCAAGCCAACCTCCTAACTGTATCTTGTTCTCAACTGTCAAAGGAAAGCACCGTGACCTAGTGGCAAGGGAATAGGCTTGTGAGTCAAAGGACCTGGATTCTAATCCCAGCTCCACTTGTCTGTGTGAACTTGGGCAAGTCACTTAACTTCTCTGTGCCTCAGCTACCTCATCTGTAAAATGGGGATTAAGACTGTGAGTCCCATGTGGGACATAGATGGTGCCCAACTTGATTAGCTTGTATCTTTCCCAGTGCATTTAAAAATTACAAAAAAAACCCCAAAACACCAAATATAGCACATATAAACACCCTTCTCAGCATATATATATGTATGCATATATACATACACACATATATTAGCATATACAGATATCAATATATAAACATATACATATATATTCATTCAGTCATATATATTGAGTGCTTAGTGTGTGCAGAGAGAACACTGAACTAAGTGTTTGGAAAGTACAATTCAGCAATAAAGAGAAACAATCAATGCCCACACCATGATATCTGCTCTATTTACCACACTCAATTATTTTACTACTCTAATTCTAAAAATTTTAATTCTTATCTCCTGCATTACCATCTAAGTAGGAAACTTGTCACTACTTTATTCCACACTTCCTAAGCAACTAATACATTGCCCTGTACCAAGTGGGTGTTCAAGAAATATTACCACTACTTTGCTACCCTGGTACATTTGTTACTGACAGCCTGACTCTGATTTAAAAATTTCCCTCTTGGTCTCCCAATTATCCCTCAGGCTCCGCTTCTGGAAAGCAATCCCACCCCGATTGTTGCTTTCCAGGCTGGTCAATTCATTGGTGCTGTCCCCCACTGGTTGAGACCCCATCCTGAGTTGACCCCATTCAAATTCATTCAGTCATATTTACTGAGCACTTACTGTGTGCAGAGCACTGTACTAAGCACCAATACAACAATAAACAAGACACAGTCCTTGCCCTCAACAAACTCATTCTAATGTGCCATAGTTACAGAAGCAGAAGAGTTGATAATGTGTTGGTATTTTGTTAAGCGCTTACTATGTGCAGAGCACTGTTCTAAGCGCTGGGGGAGACACGGGGGAATCAGGTTGTCCCACATGGGGCTCAAAATCTTAATCCCCATTTTACAGATGAGGTAACTGAGGCCCAGAGAAGTTAAGTGACTTGCCCACAGTCACACAGCTGACAAGTGGCAGAGCCGGGATTCGAACTCATGACCTCTGACTCCAAAG
Source organism: Ornithorhynchus anatinus (assembly GCF_004115215.2). Classification (NCBI taxonomy): domain Eukaryota; kingdom Metazoa; phylum Chordata; class Mammalia; order Monotremata; family Ornithorhynchidae; genus Ornithorhynchus; species Ornithorhynchus anatinus. Next base: position 39,265,967 of record NC_041734.1, on the reverse strand, counting down.
CCCATGCTCTTTCCACTGAGCCACGCATTAATGTATTCACCAAGTATTTCTACTTAGTAGCTTGGTGGGGGCAGGGAGTCAAATACAAAACCTGGAAACCCCATAGAATTAAAGTCTGGAAAGCTGAGACTGCATCTCTAATAATGGCTGTATCACTCTTGAAATGATTTAAAGTAAAACAAGCATTTGTAGTTCTTGTAAGACCCACATAAGCTTCTCAACATAACTTTGTTTTCCAAAGAAGGAGCAAAATACTTGACACAAGAACAAAAGATATTTTTGTTTCCATATCCACAGGATCACGCCAACCCATTCTAGCCAGACTGCTGCCAAACCGTACGAATTCAGTTTGAAATCCTATTTTGAAAACTGTCAAAATACAATGTAATTTCCAGTAGATGGAACAGACATTTTATTGTCGGTTCCAACCCAGTCCCCCGGCAGACTGTCTTCACAGAAATCTGGTGTACATTAAGATGGAAAATTCTATTTTGAGAAACACAGCGGATACCAGGCTAATCTATGGAACAGTGTAAATGAATGTACACAGACTCTGAGTCCCGTGTGGGACCTAAATATCTTTTATCTACCCCAGTGCTTAGTTCAGTGCTTGCCACACAAATAAGCACTTAAATACCACAGTTACATGTGCATTCTATTAATTTAACCTTCCCAAACTGCTTCTCCAGTGTGTGATGTTTCAGACCCCGCTGTGATTAGTAGCAACTGCTTGGAGATTTCTATTTTTTCCATGTCGCCTCAGGAAAAAATAAGGAAAAGAGTTTCCTAGATTCACATTTCTATGGGGGTCCGCATGTGTTGAACGTTTTCAAGCCATTTTCAAGAGCAAGCTGAGAGAGACCTGTTCTCTCCAATATTTTTCTGGTTCTCTACAGCAGGATGACATAGGTGTCAGATCAAAGAAGCCAACATACCATCGGCACTCTGCCGTGCTGTATCGCACTGTGCCGCACTGTGCCGAGGCGGGCCGGGCCGGGCCGTGCTGTGCCTGGCCGAGCCCACCCGCAACACCGCTCCGCCGCCAGCCTGACCCCAAACCTACGCGATCCTAAAGATCCTTAATTCTCTCCTCAGGCCCCCTGATCCTCCCCTTCCCCCATCCCTCACCGCCAACGATCTGGCCACCTACTTCATCACGAAAATTAACACAATCAGGTCTGAGCTCCCCGAAGTCATCCCTCCCCCTCCTGCCTCCCGCCTCCCCAACCCTCTCCCCTACTTTCCCATCCTTCCCTGCAGTATCCTCAGAGGAGATCTCCTCCCTCCTCGCAAGTGCCAACCCCTCCACCTGCGCCTCAGACCCCATTCCCGCCCACCTTATAAAAACCATCGCCCCTTCCCTCCTCCCCTCCTTAAATTCTATTTTTAACCGCTCACTCTCCAATGGCTTCTTTCCCTCTCCCTTCAAACATGCCCATGTCTCCCCCATCCTAAAAAAAACCTCTCTCGACCCCACTTCCCCTTCCAGTTATCGCCCTATCTCCCTACTACCCTTCCTTTCCAAGCTCCTAGAATGAGTCGTCTACACTCGCTGCCTAGAATTCCTTAACTCCCATTTTCTCCTGGACCCCCTCCAATCTGGCTTCCGTCCCCTCCACTCTACCGAGACTGCTCTCTCAAAGGTCACCCATGACCTCCTTCTTGCCAAATCTAATGGCTCCTACTCTATCCTAATCCTCCTTGACCTCTCAGCTGCCTTTGACACTGTTGACCATCCCCTTCTTCTCCACACCTTATTTCACCTTGGCTTCACGGACTCCGTCCTCTCCCGGTTCTCCTCTTATCTCTTTGGCCATTCATTCTCAGTCTCCTTTATGGGCTCCTCCTCCTCCTCCCATCCTCTAACTGTTGGGGTTCCTCAAGGGTCAGTCCTTGGCCCTCTTCTGTTTTCCATCTATACTCACTCCCTTGGTGAACTCATTCACTTTCACAGCTTCAACTATCATCTCTATGCAGATGACACACAGATCTACATCTCTGCCCCTGTCCTCTCCCCCTCCCTTCGGGCTCATATATCCTCCTGCCTCCAAGACGTCTCTACCTGGATGTCTGCCCGCCACCTAAAACTCAACATGTCCCAAACTGAGCTCCTCATCTTCCCTCCCAAGCCCTGTCCTCTCCTTGACTTCCCTATCACTGTGGACGGTAAGACCATCCTTCCCGTCTCTCAGGCCTGCAACCTCGGTGTCATCTTTGACTCGGCTCTCTCATTCACCCCACACATCCAATCTGTCACCAAGACCTGCCGGTCTCACCTGTATAATATCGCCAAGATCCGCTCTTTCCTCTCCACCCAAACAGCTATCTTACTGGTATGGGCTCTCATAATATCCCGGATGGATTATTGTGTCAGCCTTCTCTCTGATCTCCCTTCCTCCTGTCTCTCTCCACTCCAGTCTATTCTTCATTCTGCTGCCCGGCTCATCTTCCTGCAGAAACGCTCTGGGCATGTTACTCCCCTTCTTAAAAACCTCCAGTGGTTACCTATCAACCTCCGCACAAAACAAAAACTTCTCACTCTAGGCTTCAAGGCTGTCCATCACCTTGCCCCCTCCTACCTCTCCTCCCTCCTCTCTTTCTACTCCCCACACCACACGCTCCGCTCCTCTGCCGCCCACCTCCTCGCCGTCCCCCGTTCTCGCCTATCCCGCCATCGACCCCTGGGCCACGTCCTCCCGTGGCTCTGGAACTCCCTCCCGCCTCACTTTTGCCTAACTAATTCTCTCCCCTCTTCAAAGCCCTACTTAGAGCTCACCTCCTCCAAGAGGCCTTCCCAGACTGAGCTTCCCCTTTTCCCTCTGCTCCCTCTGCTGCCCCTCTACCCCCCCTTCACCTCCCCACAGCTAAGCCCCCTTTTCCCACCCCTTCCCTCTGCTCCTCCCCCTCTCCCTTCTCCTCCCCTCAGCACTGTGCTCGTCCACTCAAATGTATATATTTTAATTACCCTATTTATTTTGTTAATGAGATGTACATCACCTTGATTCTTTTTATTGCTATTGTTTTAATGAGATGTACATCCCCTTGTTTCTATTTATTGCTATTGTTATTGTCTGTCTGTCTCCCCCAATTAGACTGTAAGCCCGTCAATGGGCAGGGATTGTCTCTGTCTGTTGACGATTTGTACATTCCAAGCGCTTAGTACAGTGCTCTGCACATAGTAAGTGCTCAATAAATACTATTGAATGAATGAATGAATTCTTCAGTCTATTATATTTACTCATTTTCTCATCTTTTGATCTCTCCTCCACCTCACCCCCATCCTGACCCCTTGTTTCTTGGCTATCACTGTTGACAGTTATGTGCTAAAGATATTCTTATTATTTTGTCCTCAAAAATCAGGAAGGCACAATTGAGCAGTGGGGGCAATTTAGTAAAAAAAAATATGGTATTTTACTGGAGAAAATTGATCTGATTTTGTTACGGCAGGTTTGTGATAGATATAGATCAATGAGATCTTTTAGGAGTTCCTTATCTTTAAGCCATGCCACTCATTATGTCTCTGTGGCATTTTCCAGGAGAGTAACTCACTGTATATTCACAGCAAACTTGATTCTCCTTTGGAGTCCAGGGTTGCTAGCAACACACTTAGGCCCCAAAAGGAAACATGTCACCCTTCTCAAAGGTATCTCCTTTTCATTTTGTATTTAGGGAGAATTTGGAGGGGGGCTTCCAAAAAATGTGGCTTGGGTGGGGTGTGGGGAAGAAAAGACAGAGAGACAGAAAGGAAGGAAACTTTCAAAGAGCCTTGGATTTTTCAAAAGGTTTCATTCAGAAGACAGATACGACAAGCACTTCCAAATTTAAACCACCAGAAAATGAAAACTGACAGAGAACAAAACGAATTTACAAGCTAGAACCATTCAGGAATGCCTTACTCTGCAGTGATGAATGTGACAAGCTAGCCTCCAAATTCTGAAAATACTGAAATTGAAGGCCAGATGAAGATCAGTGCTTTCAGGGGAATATTGTTGAGAAGTGCTGTAATGAACTCTTGGGGGTATAGAAAATCATCAGTTGGAAAACCAAAATGTAAGTTTGGAAGTCACCTCCAACACCACCTACCTAGTCTTCTAAAATAACTTTCGTCTGAATTTTGAAAGACACGGGCCACTTCTCTGCCAAAATTCTCTCACTTGGCTTTCACTTCAAAATGACTACTTTCCTAAAGCACTGCCCTTCCAAGATGGAGGTCACTTACATTAATCTAAAGGCTGGGTTCTTTTTGAGTGAGGAAGTAGTTCTGGATCTAGATAATCTGATATCACTGATTTGTCTATTATTCCTTTAGATAAATAATTGGAAATGTTCCCTTTTGAGGAAAGATCTCTTTTAGGACAGTACAGTTAGAAATCAGTGTTCCATCTTAAATCTTGCTTGACACCCAGATGAATGGAATTCGGCAACCTGGTGCACAGTGGATGGACAGTAAACTGTCATAATTAGGAAAAATATTTCAAACTACCAATTAGTAATAATTATGGTATTGTGGCTCAGTGGAAAAAGCCCGGGCTTGGGAGTCAGAGGTCATGGGTTCGAATCCCGGCTCTGCCACTTGTCAGCTGAGTGACTATGAGCAAATCACTTAACTTCTCGGTGCCTCAGTTACCTCATCTGTAAAACGGGGATTAACTGTGAGCCTCACATGGGACCACCTGATTACCCTGTATCTACCCCAGCGCTTAGAACAGTGCTCTGCACATAGTAAGCGCTTAACAAATACCAACAATATTATTATTATGCACTTAGTGTGTGCCAGGCACTGCACTAAGCACCGTAGATATAAGCAAATCGGTTTGGTCACAGTGTCTGGTCTATGTGGGGTTCACAGTTTCAAACCCCATTTTACAGATGAAGTAACTGAGGCACAAAGAAATAAAGTGACTTGCCCAAGGTCACACAGCAGACAAGTGGAAGAGCCGGGATTAGAACCCATGACCTTCTGACTCCCAGGTCTGTGCTCTATCCACTATGCCCTACTGCTTCTCTAGTCCTATTTATTGAGGGCCTGAGTGCTAAACACTGTACTAAGCATCTAGAAGAAAACAACAAAAGCAAAACACACATTCTCTGCCCTCGAGGAGGTTGAGCTTGTTGTGGGCAAGGAATGAGTCTGTTCGTTGTTATATTGTACTCTCCCAAGAGCTTAGTACAGTGCTTTGTACACAGTAAGCATTCACTAAAGATGATTGAATGAATAACTTACAATCAGATGAATGTCTCCATTTTAATAGTATTTAGTGCGTACTATGTGTCAAGCACTGTTTTAAGCATCCAGTCATTTCTTGAGCATCGTCACCACAATGGCATATTCATGCTTGAGAAACTAAAGTACTAATGATGATGATGATGATGGTATTTGTTAAGCGCTTACTATGTGCAGAGCACTGTTCTAAGCACTGGGGGAGATACAGGGTAATCAGGTCGTCCCACGTGAGTCTCACAGTTAATCCCCATTTTACAGATGAGGTAACTGAGGTACAGAGAAGTGAAGTGACTTGCCCACAGTCACACAGCTGACAAGTGGCAGAGCCGGGAGTCGAACCCACGACCTCTGACTCCGAAGCCCAGGCTCTTTTCCACTGAGCCACGCTAGTAGCTACAGCTAGATACATACCAAAATCTTATCTCTGTCCTGATTCAAACACGGGAAGCAGCGTGACTCAGTGGAAAGAGCCTGGGCTTCGGAGTCAGAGGTCATGAGTTCGACTCCCGGCTCTGCCACTTGTCAGCTGTGTGACTGTGGGCAAGTCACTTCACTTCTCTGTACCTCAGTTACCTCATCTGTAAAATGGGGATTAACTGTGAGCCTCGCGTGGGACAAACTGATTACCCTGTATCTCCCCCAGCGCTTAGAACAGTGCTCTGCACATAGTAAGCATTTAACAAATACCAACATTATTATTATTATGAGCCCAAATCAACCCAAGTTCTGATGTATGGACCCAAAACTGGGTCTACTTTGGATAGATGCCACTTTGGGGCAGCGGTGTGGTCACTTAGCATAGAATTCATTGTGGGAAGGAAACATAATAATCATAGTAATAATAATAATTGTGGTACTTGTTAAACACTTACTATGTGCCGGGTGCCGTACTAAGCAATGGGGTAGATACTAGCAAATTGGGTTGGACACGGCCCCTGTCTTACTTGGGGTTTACAGGCTTAACTCCATTTAACAGATGAGGTGACTGAGGCACAGTGAAGTGACTTGCCCAAGGTCTCACAGCAGATGAGCGGTGGAGCTGGAAATAGAACCCAGGTCCTTCGGATTCCCAGGCCCATGCAGTAGCCACTAGGCAATTCTCTTCATCCGTCCTCTATTTTAAAATTCTCAAATACATAACACATTACACCCAGTGGGTGCTCAATAAATGCTAATAATTCTATTCTCACTGATGCTGTTACTACTTCAATTGCCTCCATGGGGTTTTTAGTCTCAAAAAGTGCACGCAGATTTCTGTGCAAGTGAGAATTCTTTCACACATGTGTGATTATTTGGTGCTGGGACAGAAAGGCCATGCCTGCTGTGCTTGCTAGAGTCTCTTGGCCTCTCACTGAAAGAGTGGCCAGAAGGGCTACCTGGGAAGAACTCAGTTCTCACATCCTGTAAGCGCTCAGTACAGTGGTAAGCACACAGTAGGTGTTCAATAAATATGATGGAATGAATGTAAAGCTGTGACCCAGCTTTACAGTCCCTATGTTTACAGAGATTTTAAATTTGCAATGGAAACCAGTGACACTGGTACTAAACATTGAATCACAAGAGGTAACTTTTCCAAGAAAAATAAACATTGATTTCCAAGCCATTACATTCAGTCAATCCGTAGATTTATCAAATGTTTACTGTTCGGCAGAGCACGGTACTAAGTACCTGGGAGAGTATAATGCAGAGTTGGTAGACTCATTTCCTTCCCATGATGAGAACAATATGATTTCTCTGCCCACTGTCTTGCCGTGGAATTTCATTTAATATACATCGTGATCGACAATTTATTAAGATAAGAGAATGGGTCTGAATACTATATTATCATGGGAGATTTCTTTTCTCTCCTGCTGGTTAGAGTGATTATTGAGCCCAGGAAATACTGTTGGGTATAGTTAATCTAAATGTCCCTTGTAAATATCTCAGCTGAATTTGGCTTTCAGCAGATGAGAGCACATCTGGAAAATGGTTGCTTCAGAAAGGAAAAGAAGAAAAGTTGGGAGGTTGGGCCAGCCAGCTTGCCAAGTCTTCTTACCCCTTGATTTGAATGTACTGTACTGAAATCTAATCTCTAGCTTAATACAATGGCACTAGATAAAAGCATCCTACTTGGATTTTCATGAAAGGGCACTCACCTGTTTAAGAAAAATATAACATGAGGAACCAAGTTCCCAAAAACCAATTTTCATTAATATCAATAGTATTTATTGAGCACTTACTATGTGCAGAGCACTGTACTAAGTACTTGGGAGAGTACAAAATAGCAGAATTAGCCGACTCATTCCCTGCCTAAAATAAGATTATAGTTTAAAAATGACTTAGGCTGGAATGAGTGCATTTTCTAGGCAGGATGTATCTCCTTTAAGGAAATGAAGAAAGACTCCCTCTCCCCAGCTGTCTCCTTCCCAAGGCTTCTCTGGGGCTTCTTTTTTTTCTTTTCACTGTTTACTTAATACGATGAGATGAGAAATTCCTTGGTCTCAAAAGCATCCTGATCATAAACATGCAGCTGCAGGAAGCACAGTTAAAGTACTATCAAGTGAGCCATTTTACACTGAAAGAGCAGTCTCGTCTTGTGCTGTCGATTTGTCTACGAGCCATAGCAACTCCATGGACACAGCTCTCCCAGAACGCCCCACCTCCATCTGCAATCGTTTTGATAGTGTATCCGTAGAGTTTTTTTGGGTAAAAATATGAAAGTGGTTTACCACTGCCTTCTTCCACACAGTAAACTTAAGTCTCTGCCCTCGGCTTTCTCCCATGCCACTGCTGCCCAGCACAGGTGAGTTTTGACTTGTAGCAGATTGCCTTCCACTGGCTAGCCACTGGCCAAGCTGGGAATGGAATAGGTAGGCCTCTGCTTGACTCTCCCTCCCATAGCCAAGACTAGTAGAGTACTGGAAACTCTCCAGGTATGATCCTGAGAGGGGCGAAAGTGTAATACTGCTCTAATTAATTACATCTGTACCGGAGAAAAAGGGTCCAGGCATTTCACCAGAGTAAGAAGCAGGGATAGCAGAGAAAGTGAGGGAAGGTGGAGATGGGAGTGGGAAAGAGGCAGACACAACTGAACTTTGAAATATGGCCTGGGGAGCAGCAGCAGGAGAGGGGTCTAGGGCTAGAAGCAGGAGAAGAACAGAGTCCAAAGGATGCAAAATCCAGACAAAGATTGCCAGTGGCAGTGACGGAGAAGGAGTCAACCATGGGTGGAAATTTGGAAACGTGGGGCCCTCGATCTGGGGACTGGCCAGGTGGCTGCATCAGGGCAGGACGCAGTGGGTAGCTCAGGAAGGCTGGAACATTTAGGAAGGTAGATCCTGCTGCCTGCAGTAAAAGGAAGTGAGAAAAACCAGACTATGGTGGGGAAGAGGACAGGTGGACCCAAGAAGACAGACGGGAAGCAGCGGGGTTGGGACCTCTGAAGGCAGAAGATTGTGATACATCATGGCCATCTGATGTGTGCAGGGATTGTCTCTATTTGTTGCTGAATTGTACTTTCCAAGTGCTTAGTACAGTGCTCTGCACACAATAAGCACTCAATAAATACAATTCAATAATGAAGACTACGAGAAGAAGAGGAGCCGAGGGTGGTGTGGAGAAAAGCAGAGAAAAGAGAACAGAAGTCTAGGAACAGACAGAGAAAGAGGAAAAGAGCAGTAAGGGTTAGTAAACACAAAATCCTTTGGCTATCAGCTGTCCCATTTCTAGAATGACTTCTCTAAGAAATCTCTTGTGGAGAGTATCATCATCATTGGCCTCTATCACTTTGTTCCCACCTAAAAACTGGGAGGTAACTGCTCAACTATTTTGTTTATTGCAGATATAATCGACTATTTTTTTCTTGTGTGAATCACTAGATTTCTGATATAAATCATGACCTTCCCCTAGGGATATGATGCTCAAAATTACTCAACATTCCAAAACACTTGTTGTGGAGCAGAATGGAGTCTCCTTCTCCTCATACTAAAGCCATTTTATGAGCTTCAACTAGAGATTGTTCAAGCATACATCCAGGGATTTAAAATGCAACAACCGGCTTGGCACAGGTGGCTGGATCATCTGGACTTGAAGCAGAGTTGAAGAGAAGTGATGATGGCCAGCCACACCGCTGACTCCTGGAGCTGAGCTAGGGGACACTTTGAATCACCTGCCAAAAACTCCCTTTTTTATCTTATGTCACATAGGCAGTGGAGCCTAATTGGAATGCAATGTTCCTGTTTTGGCTCCCACCAAACTGACAGCTATTTTGACTGTGGGAATCTGCATGAAACACTTATGGATAAGCATAGTGGTGAACTCTAGATTCAAATACCCTTTTGTCAAGGCACCAGCTAGACTGCTTTGCTTTGATCTGACCCCATGGACCGGCTAGTCCCAGGAGGATGGCTAGTCCCAGGAGGATGGCTAGTCCCACGAGGATACTCCAAGGACTAGGTGACAACTAGGGAAAATACCATATTCAGCGATGTTGTAAGGAAAAGTAAATTAATAGATCTTCTGTTTCTGTTCAGTAAATATTTACATTCTACATCTCCCTATGAGAAATGGATCAGTTCTAAGAAGACTTGGAAAAGTCCAATTAAGCACTATATTTTGACCACCCATTTGCTGATTTCTAGTCCCAAGAAAACCTATTCACTGATTAATGGAGATCAGCTATAAGGGAACCATGTTTGTTGGTAAAACAAAAATAGGATTTGTCTGATACTCATCAAGTTCTGGTTGGCTTCTCCAGAGTTGTCTTATTTTATCATATTCCCACTTCTTACTTTTTCATTGTTATTTGACATCCCCTGAGACTGCAGTCCATATTTTCTACTGTCTTTTTCTATCTTATTTACTCCATCTGTTAAACGAGGGTAATAATACATGCTAAATAAGGAAAGAAATGGTCCAAAAATGGTTGAAAAACTAGTTTGACCCACAAATCAAAGCATTTTTGCCTGTTTTGTCCTCAAAAAATATTTGCTCCTCTTATTAAAAGGAAGTTTATTTGCAAAACTGTTTAATGTGACAGTACAATTTGCTAGGTACAAAACTGGAGTAGGATTAGAGCATAACTTCCCAGCCAGGCTAAACATAATCTTCCGGAAGTAATACATAAATAAAAACAGCAAAATCTCTTGAGAATGTCCCAAGCTGATAGCATGCAAATTCTCAGGGGATCAGGGGTTCTACAGGGATTTGGCCAGAAGTTACTAGAACATTTTTCAGTTCTCCAGTGACTATGTGTAATTTGACCTAGTAAGTATCTGACCAATGTCAAATGTAATGCAAGAATAAATCCATAATTCTTGTTTGACCACTCAGCATTCTATATTTTATTCCCATCTTTATGTCATGTCACCAGCAGAGAGGGCTTAGTGTCACCTTCGGGCTTTGAGATTTCACTCCAAACTCCTCCTTTTAGATGATTTTTTAAGTTGCCAAATAAAATAAGCCCTAGAACTAACCCCTGGTAGACTACATTATTTACATTTCTCCATCCTGAAAAGTGGCTGTTTATCACTACCCTTTGTTTACTATCTCTCTAGTTTTCTATACAAAACATCTGTGAACAGAGAAGAATAGACTCAGTTCAATAGACTCAGTTCTGCCTGAACAGTAGGCATAGTTAACTCTTTCAACCTGCTTGGACATATTGGACCAGTCTAGATATCAATATATGACTAAATGGAACAAGAATTGAAATCATATTTCACCCTAGCGTATTGATCCAACTTTGAATTGTACAAACTCTTCTGTCTTTGGAACAGGGCCTTCAATAAAATGGAAATGTGATCCCTTCTCACCATTAATCTCGAGGCTGACCCCTAACAGGTGTAGGAAAGTTAATAAATTGGGTGTGAATTTTTAGGGCTTTACCTGGTTTATTCCCATTCCCACTCCCCATCCCCAAGTTTTTTTCAAATAAAGGTTGCTCCACTCTTCAAAACAGCGTTTAATTTTAAAATATTTTTGTGTTTTTCTTGATATTTTCATTCATTTGACTGAGTATGTTTACAAATCCATATTAATCATTATTATTACCATCCTCCTCTAGACTGTAAGGTCATTGTGGGCGGGGAATGTGTCCATTACATCGTACTCTTCCAACCACTTAGTACAGTGCTCTGCACACAGTGAGTGCTGAATAAATACAATTGATCAGTGCTCTGCACACAGTGAGTGCTGAAAAAGTACAATTGATTGATTGAGTTATTGGCATCCTAATTCTGTCCTGGTCAATTCAGCATATTTGTGTGATGAATGCTGAATGTCTCCATTATCAGTAATAGAATTGATCTGTATTTCTGAACATGATATTTACATGACTAAATTGAAAATTGAAAAATAGAGTCCAGTACCCTAAACTAAGTGACTTCAACACTGCTAGTTGCACAAAGATGTAGCTTAGCTGTATGTCCAGTCATTTGCAAATACTGAAATAGGGTAATGTTGCCCAATATAGCTTGATATAGTTGGTTGGGAATTACACTAGTCATAGTAGTATTTATTGAGTGTCCTCTTGGGGGAGTGTACTATCCTAGACGTTTGAGAATTACAGTAGAAAGAAGTGACACATTCACTGCCCATGTGGAATGTATACTCCAACGGGGAGAAATATTAAATTATAAAAGCATAAGCTAAAATAAAACCTAGAATCTTTGTCCTGATTTTAACCCTGTTAAAACTTCAATAGTTATAAGTTATACTTTCTTGAACCAAAACATCCATCCCTTGCTAAGAGATTACATCATAAAAGTTCAGGTATCAAATTTTTATTTTTTTTAACTTCAATTATAAACACATGTCCTCTAAGAAAACTTTCCTGAATTAGTCCTCATTTTCTCTTCTCCCACTCCTTTCTGTGGCTCCTTATTTGCTCCCTTTATTCATCCCCCCTTCCAGCCCCACAGCACTTCTGTACATACCTGTAATTTATTTATTAATCCATATTAATTTCTGTCTCCCCCTCTAAACTGTAAGGTCACTATGGGCAGGGAATGTACCTGTTTTATTATACTCTTCCGATCGTTTAGTCCAGTGCTCTGCCCACAGTAAGAACTCAAATACGATTGAATGAATAAACAGAGATGGGCAACACTCAGGTTATTAAGTGATAAACGAGACTGTGATCGCTGTTTGGGACAGGGACTGTGCATCTGACCTGATGATTTGGTATCCGCCCCAGATCTTAATACAGTGCTTGGCACATAGTAAGGGCATAAATACCACAATTATTATAATCCACAATGCTACCAAACATTTATCCTATCCTGCCTTGACTACAGCAGTAGCCTCCTTGCTGACCTCCCTGCCTCCTGCCTCTCCCCACTCCTGTCCTTACTTTACTCCGCTGCCCAGATCATTTTCCCAAAAAATACCACCCTACCCACAGTACCTTGATCTCACAGCCAACCCCTCACCACGCCCTCCTCGCCTGGAACTCCCTCCTACTTCATGTCTAACAGACGATCACCCTCCCCACATTCAAAGCTGTATCAAAATCACAAGAGGCCTTCCCTGACTAAGTACTCATTCTCCCTCTTTCCTTTCCCTTCTCTGTCACCCCTGCACTTGGATGTACACACTTTATTCACCCCACCCTTATCACCACAACACTGAAGTACATATCTGCAATTTATTTTAATGTTTAGTATTTTAAGTTACTCCTGAGCAGGGAGCAGGTCTACCATCTCTGGTGTATTTCACTCTCCCCAGGTGTTTAGTACAGTGCTCTGCACACAAGAAGAGCTCAGTTCACACCACTGATTGATACTGACTGTGTCAAAATACTGGATGGATTACTTCCTAGTTGAAGTTGTGGAACCCTTTTCTCTGGAGGAATTTAAAACACTGGAGTGATTCTATTTTGCCGAGGGTGTTGAGTGGCTATGCCTGAAGGTAGCGGCTGGTGGGCATACTACACTCGCAAAGTTTTTTCCATTGCTTCAGTTTGATTCTTCTACTCTTCCCCACAATCAATTTAAAATCTGGTGAATCAGCAAATCGCAATTCAGCTGGGATGCTCCGGCAACACAAACTGCTCATTTTCAGCCTCCAAGCCAACCCTTTTCTCTGTGGGAGACTCTTGGGATAGAGCCAAGGCCAAACATGGACCTCAGAGTCCCTGAGAATAGCTTCCTCTTCCAACTGGTGCTTAAATGTTTCCTTAGCTGTGAAAGGAGAGAGTTCCATCCTGTGGCTGGAATCTTTGTCCGCAGTGATAGCAATTAACCTGACCACATCCAGACAACTGGGACACGGTTTTCAGGTTGCCAAACTACTTGCCATAGTGACCTACAATTGTATTGTTTAATCATGAGTCCTGAGTTGCCTCTGTCTAAATATTTCCACTGTTTAACATAATGCATTACTACACCCAGAGGGTGCTCATGATCACCAGTGGTATTTATTGAGCGCTTACTATGTGCAGAGCACTCTACCAAGCACCTGGGAGAGGTCAAGATGACAGAGTTGGCAGACATGTTCCCGGCTTATAAATGTTATCATCACTACTACTGTAGTGGATGGTTCAAGAGAGACGGTTGAAGAGGTGAACAAGAGAAACTAGGCCCGGCGTAGGAAATGAAGAGACACGATTAAAGGCACTGTACAGAATCAACTCATTTTGCCTACCCTATCAATTTCCAAATGCTCTAAAGACATCGGAGATAGTGAGCTGGAGCTATTACAAGTGTGTATTACAAGGTTGGATCCTTGTTGAAGACTGTGGCGTACAAACTGCTCCCAGTGTGGGAAGGGAAGAGGGAAGAAAGGGAGAATAACGAGAAGTTAACCAGGTTTACAGAGTCTACTACCTCTACAATCAGAAACCACTGGATTTTCCTCCTGAAAAAATTGGTAATACTATCACATTTATTTTGAACACTTGTAAAGTGCTTGGAATGTATAAATCATGATTTTAATCCCTGGAATATTTATAAGAAAGCAAATTAAAACCCCATCTTTCTTCACAAGGGGCTTATAAATTCTGAGAAGCAGCATAGTCTACAGGGAGTCAGAGGACCTAATAATAATAATAATAATAATAATAATGTTGGTATTTGTTAAGCGCTTACTATTTGCCAAGCACTGTTCTAAGCGCTGGGGTAGACACAGGGAATGAGGTTGTCCCACGTGGGGCTCACAATCTTAATCCCCATTTTACAGATGAGGTAACTGAGGCACCGAGAAGTTAAGTGACTTGCCCAAAGTCACACAGCTGACATGTGGCCGAGCAGGGATTTGAACCCATGACCTCTGACTCCAAAGCCCATGCTCTTTCCACTGAGCCATGCTGCTTCTCTAGGACCTGGGTTCCAGTCCTGACTCCACCACTTGTCTGCTGGGTGTGAACTTGGGCAAGTCACTTAACTTCTCTGTGCCTCAGTTACCTCACCTGTAAAATGGAGATTAAGACTGTGAGTCCCATGTGGGACAGGTACTCTGTTCAACCTGATTAGATTTTACCTAGCCCAGCATTTAGCACAGTGCCTTAACCACTGCCATAAAAAAAAAGAACAGGTTCCTCTGGGGTTGGGCAGAGGAGCGAGGTGCATCAAACTACTTCAGTCCCTAGAGTACCAGCTTCTGCTCCAAACATGAATATAACCTGATGCATGAGAACAGAGACCAAAGTTACTGTTAAGAAGAAAAAAGACAAGCTATCCTTGAATCTATTCGATTTGGGATCAACTGGCCTTTCCTTGTATATTTAAACGTAATTTAAAATGCTTAAGACACTGACACAGGCCTCTTTTAAAGGGATGTTTGAAACAAATTTTGTAAGTTATTTGAATTCCTTTGTAAAAGGAAGTCAAGATGGATCTGACTATTATACCCATTTAGCCTCCCCAAGAATATGAACCAGTTCTGGTAGGTAATAATAATGATGGCGTTTGTTAAGTGCTTACTACGTGCCAAGCACTCTTCTAAGCGCTGGGGTAGACACAAAGTAATCAGGTTGCCCCATATGGGGCTCACAATCTTAATCCTTATTTTACAGATGAGGTAGCTGAGGCCCAGAGAAGTGAAAACACTTGCCCAAAGTCACATAACTGACAAGTGGCAGATCCAGGATTAGAACCCACGACCTCTGATTCCCAAGCCTGGGCTCTTTCCACTAAGCTACGCTGTTTCTGGAAAGAGCAGTTGAGAAAGGTAACCAAACACATTGTCACAGATAAGGATTAAAATTCCTCAAACTACATCTTAAATCTAGTGAAAAAGAAAACATTTCATTAGCAAATCACAAATGAGATTCCAGATGGGTTTAGGAGAATCTTCATCAAGTGTCACAATGCTATCTCTTCCCATAATCAGACCATTACGAAATTGATCGTCTTAAGAAAAAAAAACACTTTTTTTCTGGTTGTTTGCATAGGAGAGGATATACTAGGATAATAATAATTGTAATATTTGTTAAGTATGTACTATATGCCAAGCACTGGAGTAGAATCAAGATAATCAGGTTTCACAAGGGATCACAGTCTATGTAGGAGCACAGGTATGGAATCCCCATTTTGCAGATGAAGGAACTGAGGTACAGAGAAATGACTAACCCAAGGTCACACAGCTGGCACGCTGTGAAATCAGGATTAGAACCCAGGTCTTCTGACTTCCAGTCATGATCTTTCCACTAGGCCACACTGCTTCTCATCTACAGATCTAAATATATAAATATATATGCATAGTTGGTTGTGGATGCTATTCTCCAATAAATTTTGTCATAAAATAAATTGATTTTAAGAAAATTCTCAGGAAAAATAATAGAAGGACTAGATAATTTAGGGTATTATTACACTATGTAATGTGTAAGTTATTAAAGGCCCTCACTTCCTCTTCTCCCACTCGCTTCTGCGTCACTCTTGCACTCAGATTTGCACCATTTATTCACCCTCCCTCAGCTCCACGGCACTGATGCACGTATCTATTCATTTATATTAATGTCTTTCTTCCCCTCTAGATTATAATCTCACTGTGGTCAGGAAACACGACTATATTCATATTATATTGTATGACAATTGTTTAACAGTTATATCGTACTCTCCCAAGCATTTTAGTACAGTGGGCAGAAAGCACTCAATAATACAATTGATTGTGTGAGATATTTTGCATAACAATAAACTAAATTGCTAGAATATACGTATTTGAAATCCCTGAATGAGAAATGTCTTTTAGGATATGAACTTTCACAGGAGAACTGGATTCCAGGGCACTCTGCAGTCCAGATTTTCTTTGTAAATGATAATGAGGGCTTGTAGTCTCCTTGTAAGCAGGGATTGCAACTGTTGTAATTCTACTAAAATGTACTTTCCCAAGCGCTTAATACAGTGCTCTGCACACAGTAAGTGCTCAATAAATACCATTGATTGATTTACCTGAAAAAGGATTAAGTTAATATGCAACCAGGGTTACTTCTAATATGATTGTCACGATAGAAGCAAACATGAATGAAGGAAACATCAATTCATATGCTATTAATGCAGTATTGTCTAGCTGCAGAGAAAAGCAGTTAAGTAACTGCAGAAACACATGGAAACTGTCTTAAGGTTTCCCAAGAAATGAAAACCACAGAAATAGTCTCAGAAGGCCTAATCCCACACAGTCACAGATTTTTCCAATTAGCAGTTTCTCTATACACACTCCCACCAATAATGGCACAGTACGGATGCGGTAAAGAAGTGTTTGGAGACTGTAACTATCAAATCCTATTTGCTCTCTGCCTAGATATTCCTCTGTCCAATTTGTCAATCCTAAATGAGATGAATTAAATGGATATTCAAGAGGCTCCATTCATTCATTCAATCGTATTTACTGAATGGTTCCATCCCCTTGCTCCCTCCTACCTCACCTCCCTTCTCTCTTCCTATAGCCCAGCCCACACACTCCACTCCTCTGCTGCCTCTAACCTCCTCACTGGGCTTCTTTCCCACCTGTCCCTCCGTCAACCCCTGGCCCACATCCTACCTCTGACCTGGAATGCCCTCCCTCCTCACATTGGCCAACCTCTCTTCTCCTCTTCAAAGCCCTACTGAGAACTCACCTCCTCCAGAAGGCCTTCCCAGACTGAGCCTCACCTTTCCCTCTCTTCCTCCTCCCCTCCCCATTGCCCCTACTCCTCCCTCTGCTCTACCCCCATCTCCTCCCCATAGCACTTGTATATATTTGTACATATTTATTGCTCTATTTATTTTATTAATGATGTGCATTTATCTATGGTTCTATTTATCTATTTGGATGGTATTGATGCCTGTCTGTTTGTTTTGTTTTGTTGTCTGTCTCCCCCTTCTAGACTGTGAGGCCGTTACTGAGTAGGGGTTGTCTCTGTTGCCGAATTGTACTTTCCAAGTGCTTAGTACAGTGCTCTGCAAACAGTATGTGCTCAATAAATACAATTGAATGAATGAAAGGCACTGTACTAAGCGCTTGGAAAGTACAACTCAGCAATAGAGAGAGACAATCCCTGCCCGCAACAGGCTTACAGTCTAAAGGGGTGGAGACAGACAACAAAATAAGTAAATAGACATAAATTTAAATAAATAGAATTATATATATATATATACATAACTGCCTTGGGGTGGAGGGGAGAACAAAGGGAGCCAGTCAAGGTGACACAGAAGGAGGGGGAGCTGAGGGAATGGGGGCATAGTCTGGGAAGGCCTCTTGGAGGAGGTGCACCTTCAGTAGGGCTTTGAAGGGGAGAAGAGTAATTGTGTGGTGGATTTCAGGAGAGAGGGCATTCCAGGCCAGAGGTAGGATGTGGGCCAGGTGTCAACAGTAAGACAGGTGAGATCGAGGCACAGTTTGAAGGTTAGCACCAGAGGAGCGAAATATGTCATCTGGGATGTAGAAAGAGAGAAGGGAGGTGAGGTAAAAGGGAGCAAGGTGATATAGAGGTGATATTTTTGAACTAGTAATCTCCCATAATAGTCAATTTGTTTTCCAAAATTTCCAACCCATAACTGGAAGGCTTTTGGAAATCTAAAGAGATTTAGAATATGTCCATTTTTCTTTTGAACTATTGTGCAATTTCTACAATGGAAAAATCCTGGGAATTGGGGTAAAATTGAGGTCAGCAGAGATTTACTTTCCCAAGGCCAACTTCAATTCTCCATGTTCACCTTCTCCTCCTTCCAAGGAGTTTCCTAAGAGGATCTCTCCCATGAATCTCAAAATAGAATCCCTTAATCAATCAATTTGAGCGCTTACTATTTCCAGATTACTATACTAAGTGCTTGGGAGAGCATAATGCACCAGAGCTGGTAGACATATTTCCTGCCCATAAGGAGCTTATACTCTAAGGGAGAGACAGGCATTAAAATAAATTATGAATATGTACATAAGTGCCATGGGGAAAATATCAAGTGCTTAAAGGACATAGATTCATGTGCATAAGCGATGTGGAAAGGAGAGTAGGAGAAATGAAGACTTAGTTGGGGAAGCCCACTTGGAGTAGTTGTGATTTTAATAAGGTGTTGAAGGTAGGGAGAGTGGGGGTCTGTCATATCTGAAGGGGGAGGGAATTCCTGGGCAGAAGGAGGATGTGGGCAAGAGTTTGGTGGCGAGATAAATGAGAACATAGTACAGTGGATATGTTGGCATTAGAGAAGCAAAGTGAGTGGGCTAGGTTGTAGTAGGAAATCAGTGAAGTATGGTAGGAAGGGGAGACCCCAGTGCTTAGTATAGTGCTTGGCACAAAGTAAACAATTAACAAGCATCACAATTATTATTAATGACTAAGGGGCAAGGTTGTCCAGGTTGGAGGGAAGATGCACATTCTGGATTTTTCAAGTTGAAATTGATTTTTTCCTAAGAAATTCTGGAGCAGAGCAGGGGGAATAGAAATCAGAGTTAAAGTGGGAAAACCCCAGAAGATCATAGCATACATCTCAATGAAGTCCTTTGTGTCTAAAATGTTGGTTCTGCTCTTCCTCTTCTCCTGCCACTGATGTTGTATTTGGGTCACGGGTGACATTGTGAAACTGGTTAAGAAGCCGAGTGTGTTTTCCGAGGTAACATTAGGTTACTATCGCTGCTTGATCAATCTTGAACGGTATGAAAGCTTGATGACCTATTGCCACACATACTTCATCAATATTCCAGAGCAATGCTGAATTCACTTTTCTACCTCTGTTTATTTGGGTAATATGAAAAACCACAGTCCCTTCAAACACACAGTCCCCATAAATAAACTTACAGTAACTCCACATGAAGGGGAGTTGTGTTCACTTAACTTAGAGCTGCACAATTACAGCTAATTTACCCCAGGAGTGGGAGTCCAAAAATCACTTTTCTACCTCCTTCCTCTCCTGCAGCTTGAACTCATACATGGAGCCATTTTCCTCATTTATATACCTAAATAGTACAAGCTATATCAGAAGTGCCCCACCTCCCTTACAAACATCATCACATGCATTTATTGACTCCTTTGCAAACATCATTCCATGCATTTATTGGCCACTCCCAAGGTATATATGCTGGGTGCTGTAGGGTTTAAAACATTCAGTTTGGACACAGTCTTCGATCTCACAGAATTTACAGCTTTGCGGAGAAATACCACCAGTGTAAATAAGCAGTTTGAGTGGAATAGATATTTGGAATGCACACTATCAGAGATGTATATCCACTGATGGAAGGATAGGATGAGGTGAGAAAGAGATAGGGTCAGGGGGAAAGATATTTAAGTCAGGAAATAATTTCTGAAGGAGGTGGATTTTGAGTTGACACTCTACTCACTTTTCACCTCCAAAAATTTTCTACAACTTTGTATTCCTTTTGCATCTTTAAAGTATTACAGAATACCCTGAATAGAGGCCTTTGTGTGTCCCTTAGAATTCTTAATTAATGATATTTGTCTCCATGGCAGCAGAAAGCTTCATCACCATTATTACTGTATAATGTGATAAGCCTCATCTAATGTTTCAACGTTTTGGGGAGTCTGGTGGAGAGAGAACTAGCTAGAAAATAAAGTGCAAATCAACAGCCTGCATGAGATCTCATCACTCATCGAGCAACCAAAAAAAATGATAAAATGAGAATCTTCATCTCAATTCACATTTTACTAGTTTTGGTTAACCACAGATCATTAGGAGTGTATTTTGATTCTGGTTTTATTTAAAACTTAGGATTGTAATGTTTACAAATTTCTTAACTCTAGCAAAAAGCTCATTTCTGTTCAAAACTTCCTTGAGTACTGATCACATATAATGCCACAGTCCTTCATGTTCCACAAATTAGTCTGAAAATAGGATGAGACCTGCCCTAGAGATGCTTACAATTTAAAATGGGTTTTTCCAGAGATTCTCCTGACTCAGGCCAGGCTAGAAATTTAATAAACCTCTGGGTTTATCTTTTCTTTATTCACACCTTGGCCTAAATTTATTATTGTAATTTTCATTTATTCATATCCAGAACTGATTTTAATGTCTCTCACCTAAAGGGCAGGGCACATGTCTACCACTTCTGTTGTACTGTACTCTCCCAAGCACTAAATACAGCGTTCTGCACAGTAAGTGCTCAATAAAAACAGTTGATTGACTAATTATCTAAAAATTCTGTGCAAAAATCAGTGTAAAAGTTTACCTATGGAATTAAATCACCAATTCCCAAACAATCATGCGAGCCTCGGTGAATTTCCAACTTTAGTAAAGTGGGTTGTTATTTGCACCACCATTTTTGCTTAAAAGGGTAGCAGTTTCAAGAAGTAAGATCAACCTCCCAAGAACACATCCTAAAATAGCAACAGAATCAGGTTTAGGGTCTAGACCTCCACTGATATTAGTCTGGCACTTAAGCCAATAATGGAACATCTATATAACGTGGCTCAGTGGAAAGAGCACGGGCTTGGGAGTCAGAGGTCATGAGTTTGAGTCCTGGCTCTGCCATTTGTCAGCTGTGTGACTGTGGGCAAGTCACTTCACTTCTCTGTGCCTCAGTGACCTCATCTGTAAAATGGGGATTAACTGTGAGCCTCACGTGGGACAACCTTCCTCAAGAACCTCCAGTCTACCTCTGCATCAAACAAAAACTCCTCACCATTGGCTTTAAAACTCTCAATCCCTCTGCTGCCCCTCTACCCACCCCTTCACCTCCCCTCAGCTAAGCCTCCTTCACCTCCCTTCCCTCTGCTCCTCCCCCTCTCCCTTCCCCTTCCCTCAGCACTGTGCTTGTCCGCTCATTTGTAGATATTTTTTATTACCCAATTTATTTTGTTAATGAGATGTACATCACCTTGATTCTATATATTGCTATTATTTTAATGAGATGTCCATCCCCTTGATTCTATTTATTGCTATTGTTTTGTCTGTCTGTCTCCCCCGATTAGACAGTAGGCCCGTCAATGGGCAGGGACTGTCTCTATCTGTTGCCGATTTGTACATTCCAAGCGCTTAGTACAGTGCTCTACACATAATAAGCGCTCAATAAATACTATTGAATGAATGAATGAACAACCTGATTACCCTGTATCTACGCCAGTGCTTAGAACAGTGCTCTGCACATAGTAAGCGCTTAACAAATACCAACATTATTATTATTATATAACTCTAAAAAGCAAGAGTGTTTTGAAAGAGGCTCCAAAGAGAGGCAAGCAATGACAAGGATTGGGTCATCGAGTTTTTAGTGTGAATCCATTTTCCACTGCTATTTCACATTAATGCCAAATACAACCACTCTGACCCCATATGAGTTCGAGTCTTAGACTTGTTCTCCATGCGCTTTTTCACCATACGAGGCAAAAGAATGAAGGGTTGGCAGGGAGGATTTGATTTTGTACTTCTTTTACTGAGAAATTTGAAAAAAACTTGGCTTACTGGTTTGGTATGTTCAGCTATGAATTCAAATTACGATGTGGGTATTGTCCAGCTGACATTCCCAGGGGAGTTTGGTCTTCCCGCTTTATTAACTGGAAAGACAAATAGGTGACAAGTTTTCACTTCCCTTTAATCTTTCATTTGTGTGCTAGTCATTCAAGCGTATTTAGTGAGCGCTTACCGTTTGCAAAGCACTGTACTAAGCACTTGATGCTAAGTGTTCTGACGGGAAGATTTTCAACAGCTGTGAAGATAACGCCAGATCAAGAAAAGGCACCGCTTTATACAAAATGATTTCAGTTTACAAGTATACGGGTTTCTTCCAGACCAGAGAGCACAATCCAGTTGCTTAAACTGTTGTCATCTCTACTAATGATAATGGTCAAATCATTTTGGGATTGACCCATATAAAAATTGGTATAGCTAGTCTCCTAAAGATCGTAAATGCCAGACACTGGAAACAGAGATAACATTCCCACATATCACCCATAAGAGGAGGCACGTAAGGAATGGTTTACATCCAACCCATGGGATTAGGAGACCCAGTTTCATAGCCTGGGGTTGCTACTAGCCGGGGTCTGTCTCTCTCCGCCCACCAGCAGCACCTGCTTCTGTTCCTTCTCAATTTCTAATAATAATGTTGGTATTTGTTAAGCACTTACTATGTGCAGAGCACTGTTCTAAGCATTGAGGAAGATACAGGGTAATCAGGTTGTCCCACGTGAGGCTCATAGTTAATCCCCATTTTACAGATGAGGTAACTGAGGCCCAGAGAAGTGAAGTGACTTGCCCACAGTCACACAGCTGACAAATGGCAGAGCCGGGATTCGAACCCACATATTGATGTAAAGCATCGTGGCTCAGTGGAAAGAGCCCGGGCTTGGGAGTCAGAGGTCGTGGGTTCAAATCCCAGATCTGCCACCTGTCAGCTATGGGACTTTGGGCAAGTCACTTAACTTCTCTGTGCTTCAGTTACCTCATCTGGAAAATGGGGATGAAGACTGTAAGCCCCATGTGGGACAATCTGATTACCTTGTATCTGCCCCAGCGCTTAGAACGGTGTTTAGCACATAGGAAGCGCTTAACAAATACCAACATTATTAAATTATTATTATTATGCAAGAAAATTGGGTTGGGCACAGACCCTGTCCCACACGGAGCTCACAGTCTTAATCCCCATTTTACAGATGAGGGAACTGAGGCACAGAGAAGTTAAGTGACATTCCCAAGGTCACACAGCAGACAAGCAGCAGAGCTGGGACTAGAACCCATGACCTTCTGCGGTGAGATCTCGTACCCTATGCTCATAAAAGTCCCACATAAGTAAGCAATTCAGGATATAAGACGCCTGGTTTCTGAGAAGTAGCAGTGCCATCCAGAATAACCCTGGATATGTGAGCAGCTTTATTTAGAAATGCACCGCTCACCCCAACTGAGGAAAGGGAACAGAAGAGTTCTCTAAAAATTTTCTGACTCACACAGACTCTACTGGGCTCATCAGGAGAGCATGACTGTTAAACATTAAATTGAAAACAAACTCATTTTCTTAGTATGAGTAAGTCTTTTTTATGCTAGCGTGACAGAGGAACACTGTCACTGCTCTATAAGGAGAACAGCTCTAAAAGACTTGAATTTTATTGATGCCTGTCCCCGCCAGCCCAGACTGGGAGCTCGTTGTGGGCAGGGATTGTCACTGTTTATTGTTGTACTGTACTTTCCCAAGTGCTTAGTACAGTGCTCTGCACACAGTAAGGGCTCAATAAATAACTTCTCTCTCTCATGAGGATTTTGCCCAGTTTAGGCTGTGCATTCTAATGCCGGTTTCTGGTCAGGCACCCGTCGATTGGCAGTTTCAGTAATGTGTCCTCTCCTAAGTAGATATTTTCGGAGATAAGGTTTGACTCTGAGGAACCCATAAGAGTTTTGTAGATTCTAAATAGCCTCTGGAAAGCCCTTGCTGGGGAGGTGGACAGGAGGAGAAACACACTGTAAGCCCGTCAAACGGCAGGGATTGTTGCCTATCTGTTGCCGACTTGTTCATTCCAAGCGCTTAGTACAGTGCTCTGCACATAGTAAGCGCTCAATAAATACTATTGAATGAAATATAATTGAATGAATTATTAAATGAATGGTTTCCAGGAAGTTGAAAGGGAGGGCAGCCTTCTGTTTGCTGGTTCTGCAGGTAGGGACGGAGTAAGCTTAGCCTTAGCCCCATTAATTCTAGTAACCTGGACAGGGTCTACCTACCTCGCCAGGCAATGCCTCCAAATTTCTGAAGTGGAGAAAGATCAATAGCTATCACTGTTGGATTTGCAATCAGAAAATCAATCAATAACACCAAACCTTCCAAACCTGCCCCGAGATGTGACTGTCTCAAATCACATCTGCTCCCAAAACAAACACATTTTGCCACCATCGACAGCGTATAAACCCGCTGTGGGCAGGGAGTGTGTCTGTTTATTGTTATATTGTATTTTCTCCAATGTTCAGTAAATATGATTGAAGGCATATATGCCCCCACAATGACAATGCATGATAAATTAGAGAGCCAATGGGGTTTCAATGGAAGGGACATGGGCCAGGGAGTCAGAGGACCTGGATTCTAACTCTGGCCCTGCCACTTGCTGCTGTGTGTCCTTGAGGAAGTCACAACTTCTCTGTGCCTCTATTCCCTCATCGGAAAATGGAGATTAAATGTCTCTTCTCCCTCCTCCTTAGACTGTGAGTCCCATCTGGAACAAGGACTGAATCCAATCTAATTATCTCGTCTCTATCCCAACACTTAGTACAAATCTTAGCTATTTATAAGCACGTAACACCACATTTTTCTTTGCTAGTATTATTACCACTATCGATTTTAAAAATTTCTCCAGAGATTTAGACAAAACCATTGCAGAAATATAGGAATCAGATGAACTAATTGTAATCCCTGTATCTACCCCAGCTCTTAGAATAGTGCTTGGCACATAGTAAGCGCTTAACAAATACCATAGTAATAATAATAATCGGTGAGTTTAATGTGAGAATTGGTATTGATGTCTACACATGGAAGAAGTTTACTGGGCCCCATGAAACTGGCAAATTCAACAGCATTGGCCTATTTTTACTAAATGAACGTGCTAAACACCGTCTTGAGATCCAACACCAGCTTCCACCTTTCATATTACGACATTCTGGATGTATCTACGATCTCAAGAGTGGCGTCTCATCAACTATATCCTAGTGCAGGGGGTCCTTAGTCAGTCACTCAGTCAATCGTATTTACTGACTGGTTACTGTGTGCAGAGCCCTGCGCTAAACCCTGATCCTTAGGGATTAGCAGATCACAAGAGTCACACATAGACAAAATTCTGACCAGACCACTGTCCAGAATGTCCCAAGCTACACTGACTATTATCAATCATATTTATTGAGCGCTTACTGTGTGTAGAGTACTGTATTAAGTTCCTGTGAGAGTACATCACAACCAAGTTGGTAGACAGGCTCCGTCCCACAGTGAGTTTACAGTCTATTAATAGTAATAATGTTGGTATTTGCTAAGCGCTTACTATGTGCAGAGCACTGTTCTAAGCGCTGGGGGAGATACAGGGTAATCAGGTTGCCCCACATGAAGCTCACAGTCTTAATCTCCATTTTACAGATGAGGAAACTGAGGCACAGAGAAGCTGTGACTTGCCCACAGCCACACAGCTGACAAGTGGCAGAGCCGGGATTCAAACCCACGACCTCTGACTCCCAAGCCAGGGCTCTTTCCACTGAGCCACGTTGTTTTACATCAATATGTGGCTTCCAAATTACCAAGGAATCTAAACTTCAAAATCCTGGAGAATGAAGGCATTTACAAAGAGCTCTGCAGCAGTATTACAAAAGGGAAATTCAAACCACCATCCCAGCGTAAACAGTAAATCTGGCTTCTGTGCAACGAGTATGGGAAGCAGCACGGTGTAGTGGATAGAGCAGGGGCCTGGAAGTCAGAAGGTCATGGGTCTAATCCCAGCTCCTCCACTTCTCTGCTGTGTGACCTTAGGCAAGTCACTTCAAGTGTTTCAGTGGATAGAGCCTGGGCTGGGGAGTCAGAGGTCATGGGTTCAAATCTCAGCTCTGCCACTTGTCAGCTGTGTGACTGTGGGCAAGTCATTTAGCTTCTCTGTGCCTCAGTTACCTCATCTGTAAAATGGGGATTAACTGTGAGCCTCACGTGGGACAACCCTGATTACCTTGTTTCTACCCCAGTGCTTAGAACAGTGCTCTGCACATAGTAAGCGCTTAACAAATACCAACATTATTATTACTAATATTATTCTCTGTGCCTCAGTTCTCTCATCTGTAGAATGGAGAATAAGACTGTGAGCCCTGTGTGGGACAGGGACTGGGTCCAACCCGATTTGCTTGTATCCACCCCAGTGCTCAGTACAGTGTCTGGCACATAGTAAGTGTTTAATACTATCATTATTATTATTATTAAGCAATTGGACACATCCGTTTACAAGTTACTATATTGGTTCAATCCAAATTCCCCAGAGAATTATTTAGAGCAAGACAATCACTGCTCTTACATTGTCCTAATTGCTTCAACACTTTGGACAGAAATGAAGCTTACACTGAAGTCAATCCGCAAGCATCTCCCCCATCCTTAAAAACCTCAAATGGTTATTTCTCTCTGCATCAGACAGAAACTCCTGATCACTGGCTTCGACACACTCAATCAGCTCTCTCCTTCCTATCTGCCACTCTCTTATCTCACTACATTCCAGCTTGCATTCTTCATTCCTTGCAAGCTAACTTGCTCACGGTGCCTCCATCTCACCTCTCCAGCTGCCAACCTCTTGCCCTTACCCTTTCCACTGCTGGAACTCCATCCCACTTCAAATTCCACACACTGCAGTCTTCCCCATTTTCAAAGCCCTTCTGAAATTATATTCAGAGGAGGACTTCCCCGATTTATTTCTAATTACCTCTGACTATACTCCCTCTATTGCCTTTTTAGCACATCTGCACCACCTAAACACCAAAGCACTGTTAACCCCATGCTGCTTTCTTGAGGTTGTATTATTTGCACTATTACTTAAAACAGGACTCTCATACATCTCCTTTTTTCCATCTGTATTAAAAGCACATCTCCAAGAGGCCTTCCCAGACTAAGCCCTCCTTTCCTCTTCTCCCACTCCCTTCTACGTCGCCCTGACTTGCTCCCTTTATTCATCCCCTCGCCCGGATCCCAGGACTTATGTATATATTTGTCATTTATTTATGTCTGTTTCCCCCTCTAGACTGTCAGCTCATTGTGCCCAGGGAATGTGTCCATTTATTATTGTATTGTACTTTCCCGTGTTCTTTGTACAGTGCTCTGCACAAAGTGCTCATAAAAAGCAATTGACTGACTCTAAAGAGAAGCAGCGTGGCTTAGTGGAAACAGCCCGGGCTTGGGAATCAGAGGTCATGGGTTCTAATCCCTGAACTGCCACTTGTCAGCTGTGTGACTTTGGGCAAGTCACTTAACTTCTCTGTGCCTCAGTTACCTCATCTGGAAAATGGGGATTAAGACTGTGAACCTCATGTGGGACAACCTGATTACCTTGTATCAACCCCAGCCTCTCAGAATCTAGTAACGATCCCTCATAGTGGCCAAGGGGTAAAGGGGATCCCTCAGATTTGGCTTTGGTGGAGGCTGCTGTGGTGGCAAATCAATCAATCAATTGTATTTATTGAGTGCTTACTATGTGCAGAACACTGTACTAAGCAGTTGGGAGAGTATAGTACAGTGTTCTGCACATAGTACAGAATTCACAGACACATTCTCTGATTCTCTGCCCCAGTTGCTTAGATTGCCTACTTAGCTGCATTGGCCTTTATGCGTGTGTGTTTATATGTGTGTATGTGTGAGAGAGAGAAAACTTTGAAAAAAAGATACAGGGTGACAGTGATAAGAGCAGGGAAAGGCAGAGAAGCATACCTAATGGCAGGTAGAGAAGAGACTCAGAAGGGGAAATGAGTCAAGTGGGACAGAGCGGAAGGACAGACGAAGGGGAAAATATGAAGATAGAGCCAGATATAAGAGGAGAATTGACAGAAAGAGCACCTGTGGTGTTGTGGTCCTTAGGATAAAGGAGGAGCATAGCAAAAGGCAATGTGAAAAGTGACAGAATTAAAGGAACAGAAGAAAAAGAAAGGGGCAGAAAAGGGAAAATCAGGGGGAGGATAGGGCTTGGATGGGAAGATAAAGGGTTCTGTTTTGTACGTGTTAAGCTTGAAGTGACCAGAGGACATCCAAGTAGAGATATCTTGAAGGCAGGAGGAAATGTGAGGCCATAGAGAAGCGGAGACATCAAGGTTGGAGATGTAGATTTGGGTGTCATCTGCATAGAGGGTGTAGTTTAAACTGTGGGAGTGAATGAGTTCTCCAAGGCAGTGGGTGAAGAGCCACAGAACTGAGCCTTGAGGGGCCCCCACATTTAGAGGTTGGGAGGCAGAGGGGGAGGCCACGGAAGAGACAGAGAATGAGGCCAGAGAGATAGGAGGAGAACCAGGAGAGGACATTGTCAATGTTTCCAAGAGAAGGGGATGGTTGAAAGTGCAGAAAGCAGCTGAGAGGTCAAGGAGGACTAGGATGAAGTAGAGGCCATTGGATTTGCCAAGAAAGAGATCATTTGTGATCGCTGAGGGACAGTTTCTGTGGGATCAAGGGGCTGGAAGCTAGATTGCAGGGGGTCAAGGAGAGAATTGGAGGAGAGGAACTTGAGATAGTGGAAGTAGAAAACTCACTCAAGGAGTTTGGAGAGGAATGGTAAGGTAGAGATGGGGCAATAACTCGAGAGAGCTGTGGGGTCAAGGGTGGGGTTTTTTTAGGATGGGAAGACATGAGCATGCTGGAAAGCAGTGAGGACAAGTTATTAGAGATTGAACAGTTGAAGATGGGGGCCGGAGGGAAGAAGAGAGGGGGCAAGCGTGAGGAAAGAAAATGCCACAGTGGATGCATTCAGCCGCAGACAAACAATTACTGATATTTATTGGGCCTTACTGTGTGCAGAACACAGGTACTAATTGCTTGGGAGAGTGTAATACAAAAGAATTGTTAACATTCCCTGCTCACAAGGAGTTCACAACTGCAAGGAGGCAAAGCCTCTAAATCAGATTTAGAGCCAAAGGAAAACATAACTTCTATCTAGAAGAATAGTGTAAAATCATAGGTAACTGAGGAAAGAACAGAAGTGACGATAGACCATGAACTCCTTGTTAGCAGGGAACATATCTACCAACTCATTCATTCATTCAATTGTATTTATTGTGTCCTAACTATGTGCAGAGCACTGTACTAAACGCTTGGAATGTGCAATTCGGCAACAGATAGACAATCCCTGCCCAATGACGGGCTCACAGTCTAATGGGGGGAGACAGACGGCAGAGCGAACCAGAACGAAACATCATCACGATAAATAGAATCAAGGGAATGTACACCTCATTAACAAAACAAATGGCTTAATAAAAAATATATACAAACGAGCACAGTGCTGAGGGGAAGGGGAAGAGCAGAGGGTGGGGGGGAGGGGAGGGAGAGCAGAGGGAAATGGGGGGGGGGGGCGGTACAATATAACTCAGCTAAGTAGGCAATCTACGCAACTGGAGCAGAGAATCAGAGAATGTGTCTGTTAATTCTGTTGTACTATACTCTCCCAACTGCTTAGTACAGTGTTCTGCACATAGTAAGCACTTAATAAATGCAATTGATTGAATAATTTGCCACCACAGCAGCCTCCACCAAAGCCAAATCTGAGGGGTCCCCTTTACCCCTTGGCCAAAGACAGGATCGTTACTAGATTCTGAGAGGCTTTTAGGATAGTGAGACAGAACCCCAAAGAGCATAACATGTCCTAAAGCAGGCTATCTGGTCACTCTATTCCTTCTTGCCATTGCTACTTATACCATCTTTGAGGTTTAGCAAGTTTCAATAATGATTTTTTTATAGGGTAGTAAATTCCTGCATGCATTGTGCTATAAACTGCCATGTGAAACATGGCCATGCCTCCTGCTTCTTCTAGCCTAAGAGAAGTCCAAATGACTAATTCCTTGGTTTTAGGGGTTCACTCAAAGCCCTTTCAGGCTTCATATAATCTGTCCAAGGCCTAGAAGTCAGCCTGATTCTACTTCAGGCTCTAACCTCACTCACAGATCAGACATGAGGGCCAATGTGAAACTCAGGCCCAGAGCCCTGCAGTTGATTCCACTGAAGCTAAAAGTCTGTCTTCTGCATCAGTGACATGAAGAAATACTTTTACAGATGGGACTTGGAAAGCCTATTGAACAGTGACTCCATTCTTCCCCACAGTTTTCCTCAAAAGCATAGCCAACCCTCAATTCGTTCTTCTATAAGGGAGAGACTTTATTCCCTAGTAATAATTTCATATTTTCAAAATGTCTTAGGGTAGTTATATAGAGACAAGTACTCCCTAAATACAAATAGGATCGCATCACACCAGTTTCACAACTGAAAAAAAAAGCAACAACAAAGAAATCCAAAGAGGTTAAATTACAAGAACTCATTTATAAAGAGGAATGGACTTCTGAGCACTTCACTTTCAAAATTATGCCTTAAAAAAAAGAAAAGCTAAACTGGTCCTCTGCCATTGTCTTGATTCCTTCCTGGGACTAAAACATTCAGGGTCAGTCATGTATGTGGGTGGCATAAACACTATATCAAATCCAAAAATAAAATTGTATTCTTTTGAGGGGTAGGGGGAGTTTCTTGAATTCCCAAGTGTAACTTAGAATTTTGGATCTTGGGTGGTTCTATAACCTACTTTATATCTCAGAAATACTGTCTTCAACAAAATTATGGAAAACATATGCTGTATTCTCTTCAAATCTGATTAGGTGTGAGATAAGTCGCTTCTCTTCTACAACTATGAAGACAGTGGGGATTTGCAGTTTCAATCTGAAAGTTTGCAAAGATCATGAAGACATATTTAATAAAACCCAGCTGGTAAGTGCTACAAAATGAGTCATAGGGGAGACACATCTGGAATTCTTTATAGTCATTGAAATGTGTGTTTTAAGAAGAGGGCAGATGTGGAAAAAAGTGAGACCTTAAGCAATATGTTAATTTTGAGCCCTTTCAAAAGTGTAAATAAGCACCATTAGATCGTACAACTGCCGCTTGAAAATTCCTAGGGCTCATCATTCCTAATGCAAGACATGTTACCTCTTTTCAAAAAAGAGTCTTATTGGATCATATATTACTCCAGGTAGATTTTACCACAGGCACCGGATGCAAAGAAAATCAGGCTGATAAAGGTCTTTAACAAATCACCTAGTATAGTGCTTTGCACACCGTAAGTGCTCAATAAATATGATTGAATATTCCAGGCTCCACCTTCAGGAAGGACTCTGCATATGTACTCCACTTATATAAAAGGAAAAAAATGACCCAAATGGCCTATCCTTATGACACTACTGCTGCTCTTAGGGTTACTAAATATATGCAAACGCAGCTCAAAAAATTGAGATGGGGCTTGTCATTCATTTTCCCATTATGTCCACTACTTTCCCTAATTTGCCCACTAATCCTTTGTTGTTCAGGCTACATATTTTGAGCCAGTAGCTCTTAGTATTTTTGCTATTTCATGGGCTTCATTTGAAATAACCTGCCCCATCTGTTCTGGCTGCCTGGTAGGTTAGTCTCTTGCTGTTGCTTCACAGACACCCCCAAGGACATGCATTCATGAACTGCTTCCCAGGGTCCACCAGAAGTCTCCACACACCCACCAGCTACGCGGAAAACAGCTGGATGGAAGTGGCTGAATTTCACCACCAGATGACTCACCCCAAATCCCCAAACCATGGCCTCTTCAGAGACTCCAGGACCACACCATATAGGGATTGGGGTGACTCTGATGGACATGGCCAGCTTTTAACCATTTCAGGGGCACACTCCAGCATGGATCAGCTCAAAGAACCCTTAAGCGGGGAGTGGGGAGGGAATGGGGGAAAACGATGAGACAGATCTGTGGCTCTTCCAGGAACGTAGCCAGCTCCAGGCACTGGGTGAGGGTTAGGGGTATGAGGAGCGGGGGAGTTGTTCTCAAGGGATTGGACTAAGCAGCATTTCTAAGACTTTCGAACTGATCAGAATGGCCAGGGCTGACAAGGAAGTGGTAAAACTGTCTCATTTTCTCAAGGATCCACTCTTAATAGCTTGAATCATCTTAGATGGTCTCAAAGCCATCTTGCAACCCACTAGCATGAATCAATCAACCAATGGTATTTATTGAGCGCTTACTACATACAGAGCTCTGTTCTAAGCTCTTGGGAGAGTACAATACAAGAGAAATGATCAGACCTTCCGTGCCTGGGAATGCAGTGTACTAGCAGAACAAACAATTACATTGTATGCAATTTATTTTAGAGTCTTTCTACCCTGGGAGATTGTAAACTCACTGAGAGCAGGGATTGACACCTACTAATTCCACTGTACTCTTCCAGTTGCTCTTCACACAAGAAAGTGATCAATAAATCCAGCCATTAGCACCACCCAAACAAAAATACTCAGGTCACTCTATTGAATAATGACATGGTTAATGAGATGCTACTGTTTCAGACTAGATATATCTATAATGCTTTCTCATTTAATGATCAGAGATGGTATCTCTTTTAATGAGGATTTTTTTAGATGGTATCCTTTTTATGTTTTTTTAAATGGTATTTGTGAAGCAGTTACTCTTTGCCAGATACTGAGAAACAGAGAGGATAAGTGACTTGTCCAGGATCACACAGCAGACACATGGCAGAGGCAGGATTAGAACCCAGGTCCTCTGACTCCTAGGCCCATGCTCTTTCCACTAGGCCATGCTCTAACAGGGCTGAATGATGAGATGTAGGTGGTGCCCCAGGGCTTAAATCAGGGTGCAGGACCAACTCAAATGGGGACCCTCAAAGTTCAGATAGATGGAGATGGGGAGTGGGTAGAGGGAAAGGATATGACAGGAGGTGACACGTGATAGGCTATGGGAAGATAACGTGGCAAGTGACAAAAGGGGAAAACCAATAAGCAGAAAGCAAGACGGGTAGGGACTGAAAAAAGCTGTTGACAATCAGACACCATCAACATTGGTAATCAATAACTGGTATTTATTAAGCATCTCCTCCTGCCTTCAGGACATCGCTAATTGGATAGCCTCCCTCCATCTCAAACTCCAGATATACAAGGCAGAGCTCCTTACCTTCCCTCCCTAACGCTGTCCTCTCCCTGACTTTTCCATCACTGTGGATGGCACAACCATCCTTCCCGTCTCACAAGCCCATAAACGTAGTGTCATCCTTGACTCCGCTCTCTCATTCATCCCACATACCCAGTCCGTCACCAAACCCCGCCAGTCTCACCTTCACAACATTGCCAAAATCCACCCTTTCCTCTCCATCCAAACAGCTACTGTGTTAGTAAAGTCACTCATCCTATCAGGACTGGATTGCTGCATCAGCCTCCTTTCTGACCTCCCAACCTCCTGTCTCTCCCCATTTCAGTCCATACTTCACTCTGCTGCCCGGATTATTTTTCTACAGAAATGTTCTGAACATGTCACCCCACTCCTCAAAAATCTCCGGTGGTTGACTATCAACCTCCGTATCAAGCAAAAACTCCTCACTATTGGCTTCAGAGCTCTTCATCATCTTGCCCCCCACCTCCACCCCTTACCTCCTCATTCTCGCTTGTCCCACCATCAACCCCTGGCCCATGTCCTACCTCTGGCCTGGAATGGTCTCCCTCCCCTAAATCCACCAAACAACCACACTTCCCCCCTTCAAAGCCCGACTGAAGGCTCACCTCCTCCAAGAGGCCTTCCCAGACTAAGCCCCCTTTTTCCTCAACTCCTCCTCCCCTCTTTGTTGCCCCAACTCTCTTCCTTTGTTTTACCACCCTCCCCACCTCACAGCACTTGTGTATATATGTACTTAGCTATAATTCCATTTATTTATTTAGATGCCTGTTTACTTGATTTGATGTCCGTCTCCCCACTTCTAGACTAAAGGCCAGTTTCTGCAGGGATTATCTCTACTGCTGAATTGTACTTTCCAGACACTTACTACAGTGTCCTGCACACAGTAAGCACTCAATAAATACAATTGAATGAAATGAAAACTTGATCTGTGAAGAGTAAGTGCAGAGAGTAAGCGCTTGGGAGAGAACGACACAAGAGAGTGGGAAACAAGTTCCCTGCCCACAAGGAGTTTGTAGTCTGGAGGACCGTAAAAGGTTATTGTTAGTAATGATACCATCTTGTATTTTCCCGAGTGCTTTTATTTTCCCCAAAGCACTTTCTCATCAGGGAACACATTTTATCCCCTAAACTTCCCTGCAAGGTAGGGTAAAGCAGGGGTTGCTAGTTGCATTTTTCAGAGGAGGAAACTGAGGCCCAGAGGGGCTCTTTCCATGAGGTCAGTTGGAAGGGTGAGGCTCAGCACAGAGAGCCGGCCAGGAGGACTGCAAGCAGGCTGTCACTGGAGCCACCAGAGCCCTCAGTGTGGGACTGGACCGGGAAACAAAGAGGCCTGAATCCAGGACTCTGGTCCAGTACAGCCCACTGCCCAAGAGGCCAACCCGGCAAGCATCTCCAATCCCCAGTCAAAGGGGCATGGAGTCCCCTGGTCATGGGCGAGTAGAGAGTGACCGGTACCCATCTCCCAAGACCCCTCAGGAGAGGGGGAGGTCTCAGGAGAGTTGCTTTGCTCCAGTGGGTGGTGCTTGCTGGAAACTATCACCCCTTCCCTCCTCCACTCCTTAACTTTTATCTTTAACCACTCACTCTCCAGTGACTTCTTCCCCTCTACCTTCAAACATGCCCATGTCTCCCTCATCCTAAAAAAACCCTCTCTCGACCCCACTTCCCCTTCCAGTTATCATCCTATCTCCCTCCTACCCTTCCTTTCCAAACTCCTAGAATGAGTCATCTACACTTGCTGACTTGAATTCCTCAACTCTAACTCTCTCCTGGACCGCCTCCAATCTGGCTTCCATCCCCTCCGCTCCACCAAAACTGCTCTCTCAAAGGTCACCCATCACCTCCTTCTTGCCAAATTCAATGGCCCCTACTCTATCCTAATCCTCCTCGACCTCTCAGCTGCCTTTGACACTGTCAACCATCCCCTTCTCCTCTACACCTTATCTCACCTTGGCTTCACGGACTCCATCCTGTCCCGGTTCTCCTCTTATCTCTCTGGCCGTTCATTCTCGGTCTCCTTCGCGGGCTCCTCCTCCCCCTCTCATCCACTAACTGTACAGGTTCCTCAAGGGTCAGTTCTTGGCCCTCTTCTGTTCTCCATCTATATTCACTCCCTTGGTGAACTCATTCGTTCCCATGGCTTCAACTATCATCTCTATGCAGATGACATCCAAATCTACATCTCCTCCCCTGTTCTCTCCCCCTCCCTTCAGGCTCATATCTCCTCCTGCTTCCAGGACATCTCCACCTGGATGTCTGCCTGCCACCTAAAGCTCAACATGTCTAAAACTGAGCTCCTTTTCTTTCCTCCCAAACTCTGTCCTCTCCCTGACTTCCTCATCACTGTGGACAGCACGACCATCCTTCCCATCCCACAGACCCACAACCTTGGTTTCATCCTTGACTCAGCTCTCTCATTCACCCCACACATCCGATCTGTCACCAACACCTGCTGGTCTCACTTTCACAATATCGCCAAGATCCGCCCCTTCCTCTCCATCCAAACGACTGTCATGCTGGTACAAGCTCTCATAATATCCCGACTGGATTATTGTGTCAGCTTCCTCTCGGATCTCCTTTCCTCTTGTCTCTCCCCACTCCAGTCTATTCTTCATTCTGCTGCCCAGATCATCTTCCTACAGAAACGCTCTGGGCATGTCACCCCCCCTCCTCAAAAACCTCCAGTCGTTGCCTATCAACCTTCGCGTGAAACAGAGACTTCTCACTCTTGGCTTCAAATCTCTCCATCACCTTGCCCACTCTTACCTCACCTCCCTTCTCTCTTTCTACTACTCACTCCATACACTCCACTCCTCTGCTGCTCACCTCCTCACTGTCCCCCGTTCTCATCTGTCCCACCTTCGACCCCTGGCCCACGTCCTACCGCTGTCTTGGAACGCCCTCCCTCCTCACCTCCGCCAAACTAACTCTTTTCCCCTCTTCAAAGACCTACTGAGAGCTCATCTCCTCCAAGAGACCTTCCCAGACTGAGCCCCCTTTTCCCTCTGCTCCCCCTCCCCTCCCTTTTCCCCCATCCTTTGCTCCTCCCCCTTCCCCTCCCCTCAGCACTGTGCTCATTAGTATATATTATTTATTACCTTATTTATTTTGTTAATGAGGTGTACATCCCTTTGATTCTATTTATCTTGATGATGATGTCTTGTTTTTGTTTCGTTCTGTTCAGCTTTGCTATCTGTCTCCCCCATTTAGACTGTGAGCCCGTCACTGGGCAGGGATTGTCTCTATCTGCTGCTGAGATGTACATTCCAAGTGCTTAATCCAGTGCTCTGCACATAATAAGCACTCAGTAAATATTATTGAATGAATGAACCTTCAATCAGTTTGAGTGCTTACTATGGGCAGAGCACTGTACTAAGCATTTGGGAATATGCAGTGCAACAGAATTAGCAGACACGTTCCCTGCCCATAATGGGGTTACAGTCTAGAGATGAACCTTTCCCATGACAACCAGAAACCCATTTTCAAAGCCTACAGTTGTCACCGAGAAATGTCACCCATTTTCAGCCTCCTCTAAAGAGCAGCAAACCAGCAAGCAGCAAGCAGACTTCCCAGAGAGCTTCAGCTCACCAAGGCCCAACAAGCAGGCG
Source organism: Ornithorhynchus anatinus (assembly GCF_004115215.2). Lineage (NCBI taxonomy): Eukaryota > Metazoa > Chordata > Mammalia > Monotremata > Ornithorhynchidae > Ornithorhynchus > Ornithorhynchus anatinus. The sequence goes on along the minus strand of NC_041734.1, from coordinate 39,229,126 downwards.
AGGCGCTGCTGGGACAGGTGGTCGGGGGGCACAAAAAGTCTTGACCATATGGGAGAGATGGACGGTGGGAGCTTCTGGAGGAGAGGAGATGGACCAAGTCGGACATCAAGGGTGGGCCAATTTGTCCATCCCACCCTGCTGCTGTTTACAGAAAGCCAGCCTCATGGGAGTACGGACCCTCCAATTTTCTCATCAAACATAAGCAAACTGGTCAGAGAGGGTCATTCTACGAGAGCCGAGTGATGAGATGGGATTTGTCAGGCGCTTCCTATGATTAATCGCCCGCTTGCTTAGCTGAAATAGACTATGACCACTGAATGTTTTAGTCCCTCGAATTCTAATGACATCCCCCCTAGTTTCAAAAGCACTAACACATTTGTTAATTTAATGAAAAGCAGTTTGTCATATAGGTATTGCTGCATTGATTTTATCCAGATCCTTGAAAAATCTTACTTTATCATCTGTATCTGGATCATTATGCAGATGAAGGAAGCACAAAACTATTTTAGACATGGGGTTTCAAAGAATCTGCAATACCAATGAGCAGTTTTGGAAGCTTCAGACAAATGACTGTCCTATTCCAAAGCTGAATCCTGAAACCTGATATAATCTTTACACCTGAAAATTCCTGTCACACTACTGGCCCACTTACTTTATCCAGAAGATTATGATCAATCGTATTTAAGCGATTACTGTGCTCTGAGTTGGTAGGCACGTTCTCTGCCTGCAACAAATGGTCTTACAGCCTAGATGGATGCCTGGGTGTTAACTTGTGGAATTATTTGCTTCTGCTCAATATTCCAAGTGGTTTTAAATTCTGTTTGGGGCAGGTGGCTATTTTTATTAATCTGCCAGGATTTTGCCTTCTTGTCTGTTTTCACACTGAAGACTCGGTGTCCCAGACTGGGCCGGTTGCCCTGCAACCTGAAAATATACCTCTCCCCTCGGGCAGCTCTTATTTTCATCTACTCCATCTGTACACACCGAGGCTCTGACCTGCTTGGAGCCCATCTGACTCCATTCCAGTTGCTGCCTTCTAATCCCGGCTCTGCCACTTGTCTGCTGTGTGAACTTGGGCAAGTCAATTCACTGGGCCTCAATTACCTCATCTGGAAAATGGAGATTGAGACTGGGATTCCCATGTGGGACAGGGACTCTGTCCAACCCAATTTGGTTGTATCCACCTCAGTGCTTAGTATAGTGCCCTTCACATAGTAAGCACTTAAAATACCATAATTATTATTACTGAGAACACTGTACTACTTGTTTGGGAAAGTACACAACAGTAGTCGATAGAAAGGATTCCTGAACTCAAGGAATCTGGAAAAATCCATTACAGAAAGAGTGGAAAATAATTAATTGAAGACATATACGTAAATGTTACAGGGGATGGGGAGTGAGTGAGAGTGATGCAGGGCTGGGAAGAGAATCAAAGTGCTTAAGGAGTACAGAGCTAAGGGCATAGGTGATTCCAAATGGAGGGTGAATAGTTATGGAAAAATTCTGGGAAGACCTCTTAGAGGAGGTGTGATTTAAGAAATGATTTGAGATGGAGAGAGTGGTGGTCTGTCAGGCATGAAGTGGGAGGGAGTATCAGGCTAGAGAGAGAACATAGTAAGGGGATACCAGTGAGGCAGAAGAAATGGAGGTACGGTGCACAGGTGGGTGTTGGGGGAGCAAAATGTGTGGGGTGGGTTTTAATGGGAGATGAGTAATATTAGGTAGGAGAAATATGATTGAAGGGAAGAGCTGATTGGATTTAAAGACTTTGATGCTGAGGAGTTTGATGTGGTGATGTATGGGCTAACACTGGAGGTTTTTGAGGAGTCGAGATATTTCTAATGAATTTTTTTTGAAAAAATGATCCAGACAGTATAGTGAGGTACAGATTGGAGTGGGGAGAAACAAGGCAGGGAGGTCAGTGAGGAGGCTGATGCAGTAGTCAAGGTGGGATATAAGTGATTGGACCAGCATGGTAGCGGTTTGGATGGATAGAAAGGGACAAATTCTAGAGAGATTATGAAAGATGAATGTACAGGATTTGGTGACAGAATGAATAAGTGCGTTGAATAAGTGAGTTGAGTCAAGGAAAATGCCAAGGTTCCAGGTTTGTGAGGCAGGGAGGATGGTGGTGTTGTCTACAATTATGGGAAAGTCAGTGGGCAGGTAGGATTTGGGCAGGAAGATGAGTTCTGTTTTTGACATGTTAAGTTTGAGTTGTCAGTGAGACATCCAAAAAGAGATGTCTTGAAGATAGAAGGAAATGCAAGACTGTAAAGGAGGAGAGACGTTAGGGCTGGAAGGGTAGATTGGGGAATCATCTTCATAGAGATGTTAGATGAAGGTACGGTAGCATATGAGCTCTACAAGGGAGTGGGAGTAGATGGAAAATAGAAGAGAAGTAGAGAAATGAACCTTGAGGAATTCTGTCAGTAAGTGGGTGGGAGACCAAAGAGAAACAGGCGAAAAAAACCAAAAACCTGAGAATGAGCTGCCAGAGAGATTGGAAGAGAACCAGGAGAGGACGGTGTCAGTGAAGCCAAAGTTATATAACTTTTCCAGGAGAATGGGGTTATCCACAGTGTCACAGGTAGCTGAGAGGCCTAGAAGGATTAGGGGCCACTGAATTTGGCAAGAAGAAGGTCTTTGGTGAACCTTAGAGAAGTCAGTTTTCATGCAGTGAAGGGGGAAGAAGTCAGATTGCAGGGGACAAAGGAGAGAGTTACAGGAGGCAGCTGGTGTAAACTACTCAGGCACGGAGTTGGGAAAGGAATGGTAGACAGGAGATGGGGGATATAACTGGAGAAACAAGGGGTTTTTTTGTTGTTTTTTTAAGATGGAGGAACATGAGCAGGTTTAAAAGCAGTGGGGAAGGAGCCTTTGGAAAGTGAACAGTTGAAGATCGGTAGGGAAAGTGGGAAGGGGTAAGTGTTTTAATACAATGTGAAGGGATGAGGATTAGAGGTGCAGTTGGAGGGGGTAGATTTTAAGAGGAGGCAGGCTCTCTCCTCTTGAGATATTGCGGAGAAGGATGAGAGTATAGAAGAGGGGGCAGGAGGAGGATGAAGTTGGAGAGGGGAAGGGGAGAAAGCTTATTGTGTGCAGAACACACTGAGCACTCGGGAGAGGACAAGAAATAGACATGATTCTTGACCTCGAAGAGTTTACCATCTACTGGGGCAAAAGAAAATTAAAATAAGTTACAGGTAGAGGAAGCAACCAGGTAGAAATAGTAATTATTAATTGTGTATTGTATTATAATAATATTAATAATTAATAGTAATTTCGAGAAGCAGCATGGCTCAGTGGAAATAGCCCGGGCTTGGGAGTCAGAGGTCATGGATTCTAATCCCGGCTCTGCCGCTTGCCAGCTGTGTGACTTTGGGCAAGTCACTTAACTTCTCTGTGCCTCAGCTCCCTCATCTGTAAAATAGGGATTAAAATTGTGAGCCCCACGTGGGACAACCTGATCACCCTGTATCCCCCAGCGCTTAGAACAGTGCCTTGCACATAGTAAGCGCTTAACAAATACCACCATTATTATTATTAGTGATAGTAAATATTAAGCTATTACTGTGTGCAGAGCACTACTAAACCCCTACTGAGAAACTCAGGTGGGAATTAGACATGAACGCTGACACTTAAGAGGCTCACAAACACAGAGCATAAGTGGGGAGAAGGGCTGGGAGACAGACACATTAGGAAGAATCAGACAATAATACACAACACCAAATAATAACAAAATAAGTAAGGTTCTGTGGCTAGACGAGCAGAATTTCAGGGTCTTCCGGATCCACAGCTCAGAGCACTCCTACAGCCACTACTGTTCCCAGCATTTTGTGGAGGCCTCATCTTGCAAGCGTGCACAAGAGCAGCTTAAAGTCCCATCCCAATGCACGCAGAGTGTGGCAGTTGAAGGGATGTAAATAAGTGGTGGGGTGAGTACCTAAGTGTCTAGGGGTTACAGATCTAAGTGCATAGGTGATGCACAGCAGGGAGAAAAAATAGGATGGAAAAATGACAGATTAGTCAGGGAAGGCTTACTGGAAATGAAAATTTAGCTGCACTTTGAAGATAATAATAATAATGTTGGTATTTGTTAAGCGCTTACTATGTGCAGAGCACTGTTCTAAGCGCTGGGGTAGACACAGGGGAATCAGGTCGTCCCACGTGGGGCTCACAGTCTTAATCCCCATTTTACAGATGAGGGAACTGAGGCACAGAGAAGTTAAGTGACTTGCCCACAGTCACACAGCTGACAAGTGGCAGAGCTGGGATTCGAACTCATGAGCCCTGACTCCAAAGCCCGTGCTCTTTCCACTGTGCCACGCTAAGATGAAGATAGAGGTGCTCTGATGGATATGTAGGGGGAAGGAATTTCAGGCAGGAGTGAGCGAGGGAGCCAGAATTAAGAGATGAGATGATAGCACTGTGAGCTCATTATGGGCAGGGCACTGTTCGATGTTAAGTTGTATCTTCCAAGCACCTAGAGTGCTTGGCACACAGTAGTAAATATGATTTATAATAGTAGCAATGGACAATGAGTAGGTTGGTATTAGAGGAGTGAAATGTGTGGGGTGGGTTGTGATAGGAGAGGAAGGAAGATAAGTAACCGGATGGGAAATGATTTGATGCCTTAAATCCAAAGAGTTCCTGATTAAAACTAAGATGGTTGGACAGCTACATTTTAGGTGTGGGGAGAGGTGGCCTGGACTTCTTTCAGAAGAATGATGCAGCAGCAGAATGAAATATAGCCAGGAGAGGGAAGAAGTTGAAGGCAGGGAAGTCAGTGAGGAGGCTGATGCAGGAGTTGAGATGGGCTATGACAAGTGCTTGGACCAACAGGGTGGCAGTTTGGATAGAGAGGAAGGCAGGGATATTCTAGAGGTGATGCAGAAATAGAACCAGCAGGATTTGGTTACTGACCGAATGCGCATGTTGAAAGAGAAAGAAGAGTCAAGAATAATTCCAAAGTTGCAGGCTTGTGAGACAGAAAGGATGGTGACTGTCAACAGTGATGGGAAAGTTGATTGGAGGAAAGAATTGAGAGAAAAGATAAATTCAGTTTTAAAGAGGATCAGAGGTGTAGCTGTATATCCCCTAATACACAACCATTTGATCCAGGACCAGCCCTGAACTTGGTATCTGAATGGGTTTGCTCACTGTGTATATTAATGCCCTGAAACGACCAATCGTATTTGTCCATTTACAGTGTGCAGGACACCGTACTAAGTGCTTGGAAGAGTACAGTAACAGAGTTGGTAGACTTTTGGAACATCAGAAAAGACAGTTATTCAAGACCCTGGCTAGTCAATGTATCTCGCCTCTTGTGGTGAATCTCTTTCCAAAAGCAACTCTTTCTTTTCTTTCCCAAGATAACCAGATGCTTCCCTATTTTGTGTAATTACTTTCCCTTCCTGCTGCTAAGCTATGCTTTCATTTACCGACAGTCCCTTTACTTCTTTTCCATGAGGCCTCCTTTCCAGTATGGGCTACTTGTGGAAAATAAACTTCGTGGTATTGGCAAAAGATGCAAAGCTGTACTAATTATACCATATCAAATCTACCGGATCCTATCCATCTTAAACATAGTTGAGGCCAACTGCTCTGTTCGCTCTCCCACCCCACTGCTTGTCTTTAAACATGATTAGAGCCAAACTATGACTTGGAAGTAGTGCATTTTGTTTCATAGATCTTGGGAGTAACAATTGTACTGATCAAAAGTGTTACCTCAGGGATAATTACCAATTATGTTCTACCAGAATAGTCCCTAAAAGTTACAAAAGAAGACATACTACATATTTGGCAAAGAGGCGCTTATTGGGTGGTCTGATCAAAAAAAGAGATTAGTTCCACTCTTCTCAAATATTTGAATTTGATCCTTCTTTTTATTTTCTCAAGTCAGGAATGGAAATTTACAAGTAATCAAGCAATCCCAATGTAGGATTGAAAGGATTGTCAGTGATTTCTGAGGAAAAATTCTCTTTAAAGAGATACATATGAAGGTCTATAAGTTATAGATATCTCTAACTAGATATGTATAGCTGTATCTATAGAAATATATTTTTCAATCCCGTATCTGCAGTTCTGGTTTAAATCACATAGGTTTTGAAAGTACCTAGTAATTGATCATAACATGTTTTTTGAGTTGTTCTAGATGAAAAGTGAGACACTCTAGATGTTTGATTAAAAATCCAAATGGAGCCTAAAATCCACAGTTCAATCCCCCCAGCCCACCCTGGATCTAGACTAGCCATGTTAACCATTTGCATTTTAAGAAATGTATATCACTCTCGTTTCTAGATGACTTCTACCCATTCCCCTAAATGTCTACAGACTTATGAACGAGACTTACCTTGCACTCCTGTCTCACATTTAAAATGCTCCTTTCCAGAAGTTTAGACAGGATGAAGGACCCACAATAACACGATTTTGGGTGACAATCCTACATAATCCTCCAGAAAGGGGCAGTTCCCAACTCTTCAGGAAACTCAAGTGATCATGGAAAGGTTAGTCTTCCTGATTGAAGTCAGGAGGTCCACAGAGTCAAGTCATTAGGCTTATTAGCAACAGCTTACATTCAACTGAACAGTGCGAAGGAATCTGACTAGTGGTGAGGCTAAGATTATTCACCTTCTGAACTGAAAGATCATTCAGAAGCAACTGATGCTCTCCAGCTGTTCCATCCTAAATACAGTATTCACAATGGCAATTAGCCTGAAGGCTAAAACTGAGATCAGTTAGCAGAAATTCAATCAATCAGTAGTATTTCTGGGGCACTTACTTTGTGCAGAGCACTGTACTGAATGCTCGAGAGAAGACAATAAAATAGAGCTGGTAGATCGCTTCCCTGCCCCAAAGGAGCTGACAGCTAAAGAACACCATGGAAGAAGGGATTAATCTTCCCTTGAATCAACGTACTGTATTTATTGAGCACCTACTATGTGCTGAGCATTCTACTAAGTGCTTGGAAGAGTATATTATAACAGAGTTGGTAGACACAGTCGCTGCCCACAAGGAGCAAATCCACCTTCCCTTTCATGCCATCTTTAACTGGTCAATATACAGTGGCTCCTTCCTCACTGCTTGCAAGCATGTTCATGTTTCCCTTACCATAAAAAAAAACCCTTCAGCGATTCCACCGCTCCCTCCAGTTATCACTCCATCTCCCTCCTACCAATCCTCTCCAAACTACTTGAGCTAGCTATCTACATCCGCTGTCATAAGTTCCTCTCCTCCAGTTCTCTCCTTGACCCACTCTAATCTGGCTTCTGTCCCCTTCACTCAAAAGAAACCACCCACTCAAAGGTCACAAGTGATCTAATGGTCTCTACTCCAACCTAATCCTTCTCGAACTCTCAGCTGATTTTGACACTGTCGACCACCCTCTTCTCCTGGAAATGTTATCCAACCTCAGTTTCACTGGCACTGTCCTCTCCTGGTTCTCCTCCTATCTCTCTGGCCTCTCAATCTCTTTCGGGTGCTCCTCCTCTCCCTGTCCCTGACAAATGTGGGTATACGTCAAGGTTCAGTTCTGGGTCCCCTTTTATTCTCCATTTACACCCACTCCCTTGGAGAACTCATTCGCTCCCAAGGCTTCAATTGCCACCTCTCTGAAGATGATTCTCAAATCTACATCTCCAGCCCTGATCTCTCTACCTCTCTGCAGTCTCACATTTCCTCCTGCCTTCAGGACATCTCTACTTGGATGTCCTGTCACCTAAAACTTAACAAGTCCAAAACAGAACTCCTTATCTTCCCACCCAAACCCTGTCCTCCCATTATTTCCCAACACCGTAGACAGCACCACCATCCTTCCTGTCTCACAAACCCATAAGCTTGACGTTATCCTTGACTTCTCCCTCTCAGTCAATCAACATATTCAATCTATCACTAAATCCTATTGATTCAGCTTTCACCACATTGCTAAAACCCATTCTTTTCTTTCTATCCAAACTGTTACCATGATAATCCAAGCACTTATCCTCTCTCACCTTGATGACTATAACCGGCTCCAGTAACTGCACCCTGTCTCCTGTCCCTGCCCATTCCAATCCACATTGCATTCTGCTCCCCACATGATCTTTCTACAAAAATGTTCTGTCCATGTTTCTCCACTCTTCAAGAACCTTCAGTGGTTGCTCATCCATCTTTACATCAAAGAGAAACTCCTCACCGTCAGCTTTAAAGTACTCAATCACCTTGCCTCCTCCTACCTCACCTTGCTACTTTCCTACTACAACCCAGACTACACATTTGCTCCTGTAATGCCAATCTGTTCCTCAAACTCATCTATCTCACCACTGACCTTTCGCCCACACCTTGCCTCTGGCATGGAACGCCCTCCCCTTTCATATCCGACAGACAATTACTCTATCCACCCCTCCCTTCTCTCTTTCTACTGCCCACCCCGCACGCTCCGCTCCTCTGCCACCCACCTCCTCACCATCCCCCGTTCTCCCCATCCCACCGCCGATCCCCGGGCCACGTCCTCCTGCAGTCCTGGAATGCCCTCCCTCCTCACCTCCGCCAAACTGATTCTCTTCCCCTCTTCAAAACCCTACTTAAAGCTCACCTCCTCCATGAGGCCTTCCCAGACTGAGCTCCCCTTTTCCCTCTGCTCCCTTTACCCCCCTTCACCTCTCCGCAGCTAAACTCTCTTCACCCTCTTTCCCTCTGCTCCTCCCTCTCTCCCGTCCCATCGCTTCACCACTGTACTCGTCCGCTCAACTGTATATATCTTCATTACCCTATTTATTTTGTTAATGAGATGTACATCACCCTGATTCTATTTTTTTGCTATAGCTTTAATGAGTTGTTCTTCCCCTTAATTCTATTTATTGCCATTGTTCTTGTCTGTCTCCCCCGATTAGACCGTAAACCCGTCAAAGGGCAGGGACTGTCTCTATCTGTTACCTATTTGTACATTCCAAGCACTTAGTACAGTGCTCTGCACATAGTAAGTGCTCAATAAATACTATTGAATGAATGAATTGAAGGTTATAAGCTCATTGTGGGCAGGAAATATGTCTGTTACATTGTTGTTTCATACTCTTCCCAAGCGCTTAGTACATGCACTGCAGTCATTAAGAGCTCAATAAATATGATTGATTGCTTAAATATGATTGATTCCTCAGACACCCCAGGACTCGCAAAGGTTTATCTGGTTACCAAATTTACTTTTTCATGCTATTTATTAAGTACTCGTTAAGAGTCAAACACTGTTCTAAGCACTGGGGTAGATGCAAATCAGACACAGACCTGACCCATATCGAGCTCACAGTCTAAGTGAGAAGGAGAACAGGTATTGAATCGCCATTTTACAGTTGAGGAAACTGAAGCATAGAAAAGTTAAGTGAGTTGCCCAAGATCACACAACAGGCAAATGACGAATCAAGATTAGAATCCAGGTCCTCTGACTCTCATGCTCGTGCTCTTTCCACTAGGCCATCATGCTTTCCTCCTTATCTATTTGCATTTGGCATCTACCTGTTTTTCCTGACCTCTTAACACTATTGCATATTCATCATTTTTTGTCTGTTTGAAGGCAAGGATAGCATCTTATACTTCTTTTATAGGCTCCCAAAGCACTTATTACAGGATTCTGCACACAGTAGGCAAGTAATAAACAGAGCTGCTGCTGAATTAAAATAGCAAAGTTTTACATTTATTTAAAAATAGTGCTTCAGCTGGCATTTCTTTCACATGTCCACTCTGAAACAAGAAGAATTATGGGAAAGTTTGTTTTTTCAAAAGGAAATTTAAATTAAAAACTCAGTGTATTTAAGAAATTTCCAAAAGTGGTTACCTAAGAAAATGATGGCTAAATTTCTTGGTGTTTCTTTCTAGTAAAGCCTTGATTAAACAAATAAAATAGGTGTAATCCCACTTAATGCTAATTTAAAATGGGATTTAAAGGAAGGATTTGGATCATCTGGCCATCAAACCTTGCTGGGTGGGGGAGAGGAGGAACAAAGTACTTTCTATGAACTTATGTTACACCAGCCGCACCAAACATTGATCAATCAATCATATTTACTGAGTGCTTACTGTGTGAAGTGCACTGTACTAAGCTTTGGGAAGAGTACGATATAACACAGTCAGAAGACATGTTCCCTGTAGCTTAAACACCGTAGCTTAAATGCCTTATCGCCATGATGTCCATTTTGATGGATGAAATGAGTTAGCTTGTAGATCTCTTTTTCAACCGCCATTTCTTTGTCGCTTCAGATAAACCAGAAGCTTGGATAATTAAGGGTTTTATAGGGTTCCAGGAAATGAGTAAGTGAATGTAGTAATCAATCAATCAATGGTTTTTATTGAGTACTTACCCTGCAGAGCGCTGTACGAAGTGCTTAGGAAAGTACAAAGCAATAATATTGGTAGACATGATCTCTGGTCACTGAGCTTACAGTCTAGAAGCTCAGTTTGCGCAGGAAACGTGTCTGCTAATTCTATTGTATTGTAGTCTCTCAAGTGCTTAGTACAGTACTCTGCATAGAGTAAGCACTCAATAAATACCATCTATGATGATGATGATGGTAGGAAGGAGCTGACAGTCTAATGCTTGTAAATGAGTTGTAAATGCTACGGCTTCTCTAATGCTCTTTTTTCCCATATCAACTCCAGGTGACCCAGCTTCAGGGCCTTCGTTTAGGTGCAGTTCACTCCTGACGCTGCTCCTCCCAGTGAACAGGCCCAGGTCTAATCTGCACTGAGCAATTTGTATCAGCCTCAGATGGAGTGTTCTGCTCTGCTCTGCTCTGAATTCTAGAAATGCAGTCTACTTGACAGTGGAGAATGCTCTGGGTTGCTAAAAATGTGCTGAGGAAATAACAGTAAGCTAAAAGCTACGATTCCCGCATGGTTCACAAGCGGCGCTGCCGAGGGGTCAGTGCTGTGCTTGCAAGTGGATTCTGAGGCTGAACTCTGCAGGCTTCCCCAAAGAATCCCAACTGAATGCACACTGACAAGCGGAGATCAATAATAATAATGTTGGTATTTGTTAAGCACTTACTATGTGCAAAGCACTGTTCTAAGCGCTGGGGGGATACAAGGTGATCAGGTTGTTCCACATAGGGCTCACAGTTTTAATCCCCATTTTACAGATGAGGGGACCGAGGCACAGAGAAGTGAAGTGACTTGCCCAAAGTCACACAGCTGGCAAGCGGCAGAGCCGGGATTAGAACCCATGGCCTCTGACTCCCAAGCCCAGGCTCTTTCCACTGAGCAACACTGCTTCCTTGAGTTGCCTGTGCTTACCTCCTAGGCTTGGCGGTGGAAAGGACATGGGTCTGGGTATCAGAAGACATGGGTTCTAATCCCCAATTTGATGTTTGCCTGCTGTGTGCCCTTGGGCAAGTCATTTAACTGATCTGAGCCTCACTTTCCTCATCTGTAAAACGGGGATTCGATGCCTGTTCTCCAGCTCTCTTAGGCTCCGATCCCCCTCCCCAACCCCCGGCTGGGGGACAGGGACTGTGTCTGTTCTGACTGTCTTGCATCCACTCTTGTCGGCTCCTCCACTTGTCTGCTGTGTGACCTTGGGCAAGTCACTTCACTTCTCTGTGCCTCAGTTTCCTCATCCATAAAATGGGGAATAAGATTGTGAGCCTCACATGGGATAGAGACTGTAACCAACCTGATTACCTTGTATCTGCTCCAGTGCTTAGAACAGTGCTTGGCCCATAGAAAGCACTTAACATATGCCACCGTCATCATTATTATCATTATTATTATTACTCTGTGTTCAGTACAGGTCTCGGTTCAGGAAAGGGCTTAACCAATACCACTATTATTATTTTTATTTTGGTGGAGGCAGGGGCAAAGGGGTGGGGTAAACAGGCTTGGTAGAAAGAGAGCTCTAACTAGAATTCATCTGTCCTGCCCAGCTCTCCGGGGTTAGAATGCAGGGTGGTCTGTACAGTTGAAATTATTTTGACCAGACTCACTAGGAACTCACCGCATTTCCAAATATTTAGACGAGGATTTGCCACTGTTCTTTAGAGCAGTATTTCCACTGCGCCCAAATCCCAAGGCCTCAGAGTTCCTAGGGCAGTGCAGAACACTGTGGCCTACTGGAAAGAGCACGGGCCTGGAAGTCAGAAGACCTGGGTTCTAATCCCGGTTCTGCCATTTACTTGTTAGGTGAACTCAGGCAAGCCGTTTAAGTTCTCTACATCACAGTTCCCATGTGGATTCAAAACCTGTTCTCCCTTCTACCTGGACTGTGAGCTCCATGTAGAACTTGTTTGCCTTTTATCTATCCCAGCGCTCATTACAGTGCTTGGCATAGAGTAAGCGCACGGGCCGGGAAATCAAAACGACCTGGGCTCTACTCCTGGTTCTGCCATTTGCCTTCTGTGTGACCCTGGGCAAGTCACTTAGCTTCTTTGTGCCTCGGTTACCTCATCCGTGAAATGGGGATTAAAACTGGGAGTCCCATGTTGAACATGGATTGTGTCCAACCTGATTATCTTTTATCTACCCCAGCAATCAGAGCAGTGCCTGCATACAGTAAGCGCTTAACAAATACCATAAAATACTATTGTTATAAACATTAGAATATGTTATAATGATCATATTAGAACTGCCCACAGCAGGTGGCCCTACGGAGAAGTAGCCCAGCCCGGAAGGTTTCCTAGATGATGCTTCTCAGGCAGGGTGAGAAGTTTTCAGGAATGTTGTCAATGCTCTCCCTTCCTTCCTACTTCACTGGGGTCGGGGATGGGGAAAAGATGGTGGGAGGTGGTTAGTGCTCTGAATGTAGGAACCAGTATAAGGCCTAACTGAGCAGAGAGCAAGATATTCACTCCAACCTGGTTTGCACTGCCCTCCTAAAGTGTCCCATCAAACCAGAAAGGAGCAAGGATTCATTATTAGCAAAAAAGCTTCTTAAAAGAAGTATTGAAAACAATCAAAAGTGTTATGGAGTACTTATTGTGTGCAGAGCAGCATGGCGTGGTGGATAGAGGATGGGTCTGGGAGTCAGAAGGTCATGGGTTCTAATCCCAGCTCTTCTACTTGTCTGCTGTGTGACCTTGGGCAAGTCACTTCACTTCTTTGTGCCTCAGTTTACTCATCTGTAAAATGGGGATTGAGACTGTGAGCCCTACATGGGACAAGGGACCGTATCCAATCCGATTTGCTTGTTTCCACCTCACTATTTAGTACAGTGCCTGGCACATAATAAGCGCTTAAGAAATACCGTAACTATTATGATTATTTTACCAAGAACTTGAAAGAGTATAATAGAGTTAAAAGACATGAACCTTGACCTCAGAAAGCTTACAATATATCAGGGAAGATGGAAACAAAATCATTTCAAAGTAGCGTGGCTCAGTGGAAAGAGCACGGGCTTTGGAGTCAGAGGTCATGAGTTCGAATCCCAGCTCTGCCACTTGTCAGCTGTGTGATTGTGATTCTCTGTGCCTCAGTTACCTCATCTGTAAAATGGGGATTAAGACTGTGAGCCCCACGTGGGACAACCTGATTCCCCTGTGTCTACCCCAGTGCCTAGAACAGTGCTCTGCCCATAGTAAGCGCTTAACAAATACCAACATTATTATTATTATTATGGATAAGAGTAATTTGTTAAGCACTTACTATTTGCCAAGCACTGTATTAAGTGCTGGTGGATACAAGATAATCAGGTCAGTCACAGTCCTTGTCTCACATAGGGCGTGCAGTCTAAGTAGGAGGGAGAATGAGTATTTAATCTTCATTTATAGGTGAGGAAGACAAGTAGATGCTTAACTAATTGGGTATGACATAGGGTTTACAGTAGAGCTACAGGTGATTGGGAATAGACAAGGGGTGTAGTTGGTGGAGAAAGACTCCAATTGTAATTAAGGGTAGATAAACTCCAGAGAAGAGAAAATTAATTGGGGAAGGTTTCTTGGCAATGCCATTTCAGAAGAGTTCGGGAAAATGGGAGAGCTGGGGTGTGGCAGATATGAAGGAGGAAGAGAGAAGGGGCCAAAGGAAGGGATTGAGCAAAGACCCGGTGTGGCAAAGTTGAGATCAAGGCACTCTGAGTAGGTGAGCATGAAAGGAATAAATAAAGAGTGTGAATGGGGTGTTGTGGAAGAAGAAAGTGGATAAAAGGGAGAGAGCTGATAGTCATTTAAAGCTAACGGTCAAGAGTTTCAGCTTGTTGTGGGGAGGAGTGGCTAGTCAGTGCAGTTTTATGAGCGGGAGAAGATGTGTGCAGAACATTTGAGAAAAATGAACCAAGCAAGAGTGAAGTATGGACTGAAGAGGAAAGAGGCTCTTGGCAGAGAGATCAGTGAGGAGGTTGATGCAGAAACACTTACCTCATATGTGAACCTCAATTGTTAAGATGAAAAATGAGACATGATTTTTCAGCTTTCTAAAACCAAACAAGGTAATTGCTCTTAAAGTACTAATAAGAGGTGAGAAAAATGAGCAGCATTCTTAGCTTGCCAGGACTCAGAGTCAGACAAAAGAGGCCTTGCTGGGTAAACTCTAATGGGAAAAGCTTTCAAAGGAAGAATTTCCAAGGAAGAAGTGACATCACAGCAAGGACTGGAATAGAAGGGGAACTCACACTCTACACAAACTTCCATCTTCCCTAAAAGGAGCAGCAATGACCACTTGGTTTTACCTCCTTTTTTTTTTCAGCAGTATTTATGAATTCCCCCCTCACGCTTCAAAGGCCCATCTCCTCCAAGAGGCCTTCCCTGACTAAGCCCTCCTTTCTTCTCCCACTCCCTTCTGTGTCACCCTGACTTGCTCTTTTTATTTATCCTCCCTCCCAGCACCTCAGCACTTATTTTCATAGTTGTAATTTATTTATTTATATTAATGTCTGTCTTCCTCTCTAGACTGGAAGCTCACTGTGGGGCGGAAGTATGTCTGTTTATTGTTATATTGTACTCTGTCAAGTGCTTACTACAGTGTTCTGCACACAGTAAGTGCTCAATAAATACGAATGAATGAATGAATGAATGAATGAGTTAAGCACTTACTATGTGCTAGGCATTTAGGCACAAGATAGGTTGGTTGCAGTGCCTGTCCCACATGGGGCTCACAGTCTTAACCCCCATTTTACAAATGAAGGAACTGAGGCACAGAGAAGTATAGTGACTTGCCTAAGGTCTCACAGCAGATAAGTGGCAGAGTCAGGATTAGAACCCAGGTGCTCTGACTCCCAACCCCATGCTCTTTCCACTAAAAATAATAATAATAATGTTGGTATTTGTTAAGCACTTACTATGTGCAGAGCACTGTTCTAAGAGCTGGGGTATATACAGGGTAATCAGCTTGTCCCACACGAGGCTCACAGTCTTAATCCCCATTTTACAGATAAGGTAACTGAGGCACAGAGAAGTTAAGTGACTTGCCTACAGTCAAGGGACTAGGCAACGCTGCTTCTAATTAACTTCTTATAGGCTGTGCATGAATTTATGGATGGTTGGCAATTCTGGTGAAAAGGTAGTTGAAATTGCTGCTTTGTATTTAGGTCTAAATAAAAATTCACTTTCGTTGTACTTTGAGTTTGAATTTCCGAACGTCTGTATGTTAGCTTTAAATAAATGAATGGATGATCTATACTAGAATGGCTTCTTCCTTTAAATTGAAACTGCTCTGGAGGATGCCAGATCTGAGATTTAGATTTCCTTACTGCGAGTCTTTCATTTAGTCTTCTGTCGAGAGG
This sequence comes from Ornithorhynchus anatinus, assembly GCF_004115215.2. Classification (NCBI taxonomy): domain Eukaryota; kingdom Metazoa; phylum Chordata; class Mammalia; order Monotremata; family Ornithorhynchidae; genus Ornithorhynchus; species Ornithorhynchus anatinus. Next base: position 39,213,447 of record NC_041734.1, on the reverse strand, counting down.
CCCTTTTAGAGGATTCCTGGAACATGTATTATTGCTGCCTATTTTATTTCCATTGAACAGAACAAGTTTTATAATAAATCATTCAATATTCCACCTCTGATTCAGTCCTGCTCTCTCAGAAAACTAATTCTCATATTTTAGTGTTTTTGCTTAGCAATCTCCTAAGTAACTTGGCTATTGTTTATGACCCTTCAAAATACTTCCATTTAAGGCTAGAGTTTTGTCTTCTCTTTTCTGCAAGCTGTCACACAGATGGAAAAGCTTAAATGCACAGGCAGCATTGTGGAATTTCTCTAGCAGAAGAGCCAAAATCAGAGAATGGAGGGATTGCATTGGAAAGGGCTGGAAATGTATGCTTATTGCAGCCCTGAGAACATCAAAACTCAGAAATGGGGTGATGAGGGTTAGAGTAACAAAATCCTTCTTTTTGACTGATTTGGACTGAACAAGATCTTAAGATTTTGTCTACAGCTGTGTTTATTTTTACTTCAATACAGTAGCAATAGTTCAACTTCAAGGCTCTCCACCAACAGTGACCATCTTACGTTTCTATTCTCTTCACCTACTGCTTCCCAGTTTGTTCTATTAGCTCCTCCTGAGCTACTCTTTCACAGTACCTCTCTCCAGACTGGAGAATCTCCAGATTCTCCCACCTCCCTCCCTTCCCTCACATGTTTCTCCCCAGCCTGGAACTTTCTCTTGTCCTCAATGTGCTGAACCACAGCTCTCCCCGTAGGGAAAACCCCCCTAAAATTCCATATAAAAATATTCACAAGCAGTGGAATCAGGATAAATGAAATTGAATGTTCAATTAAGCATATGTAGCTATATGTACAAAAGGTTGCAGCGTGGCTCAGTGGAAAGAGCACGGGCTTTGGAGTCAGAGGTCATGGGTTCAAATCCCAGCTCCGCCACTTGTCAGCTGTGTGACTTTGGGCAAGTCACTTAACTTCTCGGTGCCTCAGTTACCTCATCTGTAAAATGGGGATGAAGACTGTGAGCCCCACGTGGGACAACCTGATTCCCCTGTGTCTACCCCAGCGCTTAGAACAGTGCTCGGCACATAGTAAGCGCTTAACAAATACCAACATTATTATTAAAAGGCTGGGGATCGGAATAAATAACTAAATACTTAAAGTGTGAGGAGGCTGAAGAGTGAATAGCCACCCCTGTAATGATGTTGGTATTTGTTAAGCGCTTACTACGTGCCAAGCACTGTTCTAAGCGCTGGGGTAGACACAGGGGAATCAGGTTGTCCCACTTGGGGCTCACAGTCTTCATCCCCATTTTACAGATGAGGTAACTGAGGCACCGAGACGTTAAGTGACGCCCACGGTCACACGGCTGACAAGTGGCCGAGCCAGGATTCGAACCCGTGACCTCCGACTCCAAAGCCCGGGCTCTTCCAACTGAGCCACGCTGCTTCTGTAGGTGAATGCTTCACCTCTGCCATTGAAAGTTTTGTTTTAGCTCCACTTTGAAACCCGGGAGAAATGGTGCGAACTGGTGGCAGGCTGATTATGGAGCCAAATCATTCCTTGTCTTATGCTGTCGAGTCGTCTCCGACCCGTGACACATTTTTCCCAGAACGCCCTACTCTCCATCTGCAATCATTCTGGTAGGGTATCCCCTAGAGTTTTCTTGGTAAAAATACAGAAGTGGTTTACCTTTGCCTTCTTCGGGCAAGTAAGCTTGAGTCTCTGCCTTGGTCTCTCTCCCATGCCGCTGCTGCCCAGCACAGGTGAGTTTTGACTTGTTACAGATTGCCTTCCACTTGCTAGCCACTGCCCAAGCTAGGAATGGAATAGGTAGGTCTCTGCTTGACTCTCCCTCCCATAGCCAAGACAGGCAGAGTACTGGAAACTCTCCAGGTGTGATCCTGAGAAGGGCATCTCCCTCCTAGCATAGGAAAAGTCATTAATGTGACTCCATATTGATTCATGTTCACTCAATTTAGGCTTCAGTTGCCCCCTCCCTGTATTCTCTACCCGAAACCAGTTAGTTGCTAGAACTTGTGATTTTTGTGTAGCGTATAAGCTCCTTGTGGGCAGGGATCATGTTTACCATTTTTTTTGAAATGGTATTTGTTGAATACTTACTATGTGTCAGGCACTGTACTAAGCCCTGGAGTAGATGCAAGATAATCACACTGGAAGCAGTGCCTGTCCCACATGAGGCTCCCGGTTTTAATTGCCATTTTACAGATGAGGTAACTGAGGGCCAGAGAAGTGAAGTGACTTGCCCAAGGACACACAGCAGATAAGTGGTGGAGTCGGAATTAGAACCCAGGTCCTTCTGACTCCCAGGCCTGTGCTCTATCCAGTAGACCAAACTGCTTCTCACTGTTATATGGCACTTTCTTAAGTGCTTAGTACAGTGGTCTGCACATGGAAAGAGCTCAATGAATACCACTGATTGATTGTGTCGGCAGTAATAGAGCCAGCCCTTTTGAAAAATTATTACCTCTTTGCCCTTACTCACGTTTGTCCATGTTACCAAACTGACGACTGAGAAATTCTTCCTGGAGCTGATGAGTCACTTAATACTTAACTGTTAGGTCAACACAGAAAAAATTATGAAGGGTTATGGAAATGAAAAATTGAAATAAAATCTATTAGTGTATTAAAAGAAAAAATTGAATATAAGAATGATAATATTTTGACTTTTTAATTTGTCTTTAAATGGCCCACATTTAAATGAAAAGGGCACTGAATGGTCATCCTGGTCGATCATCTGCAAGAGAAAGGCTTTTCATAGTCAAACTCCTCGTAAGGAGGTAGGATAAGCACCAAAGCACTATTCTACATAACTACACATATAACATTCATTTTTAAAACTCCTTGAGACTCCTTCTACCTAATTATATTTGTTTTGCAGTTTCCTGAAAGTTAGTTTGCACTTAGATCTATAACCTTTAAGCACTTTAAGCATTCCCCCCACCCCAACACTGATGTACATATCCAATCAATCCATCACATTTACTGAGCACTTACTGTGTGCAGAGCACTGTACTAAGAACTTGGGAGAGTACGATATAAGAGTTGGTATTCACTTTCGCTGCCCACAACAAGTCTACAGTCTAGACAGAGAGACAGACACTAATATAAATTAAAAAAATACAGATAGGTACATAAGTGCTGTGGGCCTGAGGGAGGGGTGAATATAGGGAGCAAATCATTCATTTTGAAGTCTGCTTCATCTTCTAGCCAGTGAGTGTCTCAGGACAGGGAATATGTCTATCAACTCTGTGGCATCGTACTTTTCCAAGCACTTGGGACAGTAAGTGCTCAGTAAATACCTCTGATGGATTGATTGATTGATTAGGAGGGACTCCCTGCTTTCCCCCTCACCGTCCCCTTCCAGGGAGGGAGGGGCAATCAGGAGAGCTAGCCATGGAAAAAAGCCAGCTTGGCAGCCTACAGAAATTTTCCACAAGTTTGTCACACCAGGTTACCAAGTTACCTTGGAAAATGACTAGATTCAGGTTCACATTTCAGAGGTCCCTTAAAATGGAATATTTTAGTTTGAATCTGAATGGAAGCACTTGTTTCTACCATGTCCACCAGGCAGCCATCAAGACTGTGGGCACTGTTGACCTGCACCACCAGGACTAGTTAAACAAGAATGACTCAGAGATCAAAAAGTTACTGGCAGTAAACCAACCGACGCATCAACACTTTCTAGCTACACAACCCTCCGGCAAAAGAGATGCCGGTCAAAGCCTGCTTAGTGTTACACGGGACAAATGATTAAAGTGTGACAAGCAGTGGGACATTGAGAATGAAGAGAGCCACAAAGAGTGGAATCAGAATAGTGATTGCAAAATTAAACTTTGCCTCATGGCAAACACAATCATTGCTACATTTCAGATACAGAAGAAATCCCCTAATAATGTTGGTATTTGTTAAGCACTTACTATGTGCTGAGCACTGTTCTAAGCACTGGGGTAGATACAAGGGTAATCAGGTTGTCCCACTTGAGGCTCACAGTCTTCATTCCCATTTCACAGATGAGGAAACTGAGGCACAGAGAATTTGTGACTTGCCCACAGTCACACAGCTGCCAAGTGACAGAGCCAGAATTCAAAGCCATGACCTCTGACTCCAAAGCCCGGGCTCTTTCCACTGAGCCATGCTGCTTCTCGACTCACTCACATGTTATAAAAGCTGTTTAGGTACCCTGCTATCATCAATTCACCACACATACTAACCCCAGGGAAGTTCGAAGTCATCAGAATTTCTAGAATTTTGATGGATAGATTGTAGTCCAAGATTACATGGTCTGTCATCTTTTCTTGCCATTTGGTGTTAAAGAAGGCACATAATTTCCTCAAGATGTTGCACATCATTAATGTATAGCGATCCTGGTTCTCCTCTTTCCCTTCTAGCTGATCTTTCTCAGTCTCTTACACCAGGTCTTTTTTCTCTCTCCCAGGTCCTGCTGGTGACTGATGCTCAAGGCTGTATTCTGGGTCCCCTTTTCTTTTCAAGCCCCATTAACTCCCTTGGGAAATTCATCCACATCCACTGCTTCAATTGCCATCTGTATGTGGATGACTCCCAAACTGACCTCGCTAGCCTTATCTCTCTCTAATTCCCTGCAATTTCACATTTCCCCCCGCTTCCAGGAAATCTCTACATGAATGCCTTGCCAGCACCCCAAGCTCAGAATGATCTGAACTCCTCATCTTCCCTCCCAAATCCTCTCCCCTAACCTACTGTCCCAATCACAGTTTCACAACACCACCAACCTCTCCATCCCTCAAGCAGCATGGCTTAGTGGAAATATCATGGTCTTGGGAATCAGAGATCCTGGGCACTAATCCTGGATCTGTCTGCTGGGTGCTATGAGCAAGTCAATTAACTTCTCAGTGCCTCAGTTACTTCATCTATCAAAAGACGATTAAGACTGCGAGCCCCATGAGGGACATGGACTGTGTCTGACCTGATTAGTTTGTATCTATCCCAGTGCTTAGAACAGTGCCTGGCACATGGTAAGCACTTCACAGATACCATTTTAAAAACAGCCCATAACTTTTGCATTATCCTTGACCCCTCCCTATCTTTCAACCCCTTTATTAAGTCTGCCTGTAAATCCTTCTTCCTCCACAACATTTCCCAAATCCTCCCCTACCTTTCCATCCAAATGACCACCATACTGGCCCTGTTTTGGTAATATCTCAGATTAACTACTACATCAGCCTTCTCTTTCCCTCCAGTCTCTCCTTGCTCTAGTCCTTGTGGCAAAGATTCCAGGATATTTGAAGGAAAACCCCATCTAGCTTTGCTTTGCTTTGGATGTGCTGTCTGAGTCATCTTTCTAAAATATCATTCCATATAAGTCTCTCCACTTCTTACAAACCTCCTCTGGTTCCCCATCCCTATCCACATCATACGGAAGCACTTGACCATTGGCCTTAAGACAATCAATTCTCACCCTCCTATTTATCCTCCTTCTTGTCCCACTCCATCCCAGCTTACCCGTTTCCTTCTTCACAAGCCAACCTACCCGCTGGGCCCTGCTCTCATATCTCCCATTTCCAACCTCAAGCTCACACCTTACTTCTTCCCTGCAATTCCCTCCTCCTCATTAAACAATCACAGCTCTTCTCCATCTTCAAAGCCCTTCTGAAATCACAGCTCCTCCAAGAGGCCTTCCCCGATTAATTTCTAATCTCCCCAGTCTACATCCCTTACTTCCACATCCACAGAATGACCCAGAGAAGCAGCATGGTCCAGTGGAAAGCGCACGGGCCTGGGGGTAAGAAGACCTGGGATCTAATCCCAGATCCACCCACAGCTTGCTCTGTGATCTTGGACAAATCATTAACTTATTTGTGGCTCAGTTTCATTGACTGTAAAATGGAGAGTAAATATCTGTTCTCCCTCCTACTTAGACTGTGAGCCTCATGTGAGACAAGGACGTGTCCAACCTGTGTCCAGTCTGATTAACTTATATCTCCCCTAGCACTTAGAACAGTGCTTGGCACAATGTAAGCACTTAACAATTACAATAATAATAATAATCCACATTTCCATGTCACCTGAGCCCTTGGATGCTCACAAACTCCCTGTAACACTGCAGCATCTACTTTTATGAGCTTCCTGAGAAGTTTGGCTGAAATAAAAGCCTGCTTTGTCAGACTACCATTTCCTAGGCAACTAAATAGACAACTACATTAATAGCTACAAGAACTGCAACAAAGAGGCAGTTTGCCTTTACATTTCCCAATAGTGCTTGTTAATGTACATTTCTTGGGAAATTATGGGGAATTTTGCAATAACTGCTGAAAGTTTTAGATGCAGTCTTATTCTTTTGATTGTTCTGTTCTTGCTTATTTAGTAATATGTTTAGTAACAGCAAGAGTTGCCTCCCGTGTCTCTCTATTGAATATAGGATTCCCAAGGGCAGGGATTGCTACTTTTGTTCCTTGTGTAGGGTCCACAAATGTTTACCACAAAAGCATACAAAACGCTTGTCCTTGGTGTTGACTGACGAAGGAGATATGCAGTTGGAATAAATTTTTGAAGTCAAGAAGCTATTTGGAAGCTGACAGCTTCCAAATGGTCGATGTGCCATATTTTTAATGAGTGCTTTTAGGGAATAAAATAAAATGTTATTGCTGCTCCATTATGCTGAAGCATGAGAGAGATTATGTTTTTATTAGACTTTCATTAGGAGGCCACCATAATCAGCTATCCAGCTCTTTGTGGACAGGGACTGTGTCTTTACTGTTATACTGTACTCTCCCAAGTGCTTAGTACAGTGTTCTGCCCACAGTAAGTGTTCAATAAATACAATTCACTCACTGACTAAAAAGTCAAAAAAGGACAATTTTTTACTTTCCTCACTATGAGTGGGATTTCATACAATCTAGGAAAAGAAGACATTGATAAGAAAGAGACAAAAATAGTGTGGGCTCCTCAATCTTCCAGAATAACTCATTCATTCATAACTGAGTGCTTACTGGGTACAGAGCACTGTACTAAATGCTTGGGAGAGTACAAGATAACAGAGTTGGCAAACACATTCCCTGTCCACAATGAATTTACAATCTAGAAGGGGAGACAGATACTAATATAAATAAATAAATTACAGATATGTACATAGTGCTGTGGGGCTGAGGGAGGGGTTAATGAAGAGTGCAAATCTAAGTGCAAGGGTGATAGAGAAGGGAGTGGGAGGAGAGAAAATGAGGTCTTAGTTGAGGATGGTCTCTTGGAGGAGATATGTTTTTAATAAGGGTTTGAAGGTGGGGAGAGTGATTGTCTGCCAGTTATGAAGAGGGAGGGATTTCATTCCACAGAAACCGCCCTTTCGAAGGTCACCAGTGATCTCCTTCTTGCCAAATCCAACAAGGTCACCGGTGATCTCCTTGCCAAATCCAACAGCCTCTACTCCATCCTAATCGTCCTCAACCCCTCAGCTGCCTTCGACACTGTAGATCACCCCCTTCTCCTGGAAACATTACCCAACCTTGGCTTCACTGACACTGTCCTCTTCTGGTTCTACTCATCTCTCTGGCCATTTGTTCTCAGTCTCCTTCGCGGGCTCCTCCTCTGCCTCCCACCCCCTAACTGTGGGGATCCCTCAAGGTTTCAGTCCGGGTGGCTCCGTGGAAAGAGCCCGGGCTTGGGAGTCAGGGGTCATGGGTTCGAATCCCAGTTCTGCCACTTGTCAGCTGTGTGACTGTGGGCAAGTCACTTCACTTCTCTGTGCCTCAGTTATCTCATCTGTAAAATGGGGATTAAGTGTGAGCCTCACGTGGAACAACCTGATTACCCTGTATCTACTCTAGCGCTTAGGACAGTGCTCTGAACATGGCAAGCGCTTAACAAATACCAACATTATTATTATTCTATTCTCCATCGACACCCACTCCCTCGGAGAACTCATTCACTCTCATGGCTTCAACTACCACCTCCCCATAGATGATACTCAAATCTACATCTCCAACCCTGATCTCTCTCCCTCTCTACAGTCTCACATTTCCTCCTTCCTTCAAGACTTCCCTACTTGGTTGACCTCCCGTTACCTCAAGCTTAACATGTCCAAAAGAGAACTCCTTATCATCCCACCCAAACTCTGTCTTCCCTCTGACTTTCCCTTCACTAGAGAAGTCACCACCATCCTTCCTGTCTCACAAGCCTGTAACCTTGGTGTTATCCTTGATCCTTCTCTCAATCACCAGTATTCAAACCATCAGTAAATGCTGCCAGTCCCACCTTCACAACATCACTAAAATCCACCCTTTCCTCTTCATCCAAACTGCTACCCATTAATACAGTCACTCATCCTATCCCACCTGGATTACTGTATCAGTCTCCTTGCTAACCTCCCAGTCTCCTGTCTCTCCCCACTCTGGTATTTACTTCACTCTGCTGCCCGGATCATTTTTCCTCAAAAACATTCAGGCCATGTTTCCCCACTCCTCAAAAAACTCCAGTGGTTGCCCATCCACCTCTGCATCCAAGAAAATGTCCTCTCCATTGGCTTTAAAGCCCTCCATCACCTTGTCCCCTCATAACTCACCTTGCTACTCTCCTACTATTACCCAGCCCACACACTTCACTCCTCCAATGCTAACCTTCTCTCTGGGCCTCGATGTCCTCTCTCTCACCGCTGACCTCTCACTTATATCCTGCCTATGGCCTGGAATGCTTCACTCCTCAAATCTGACAGACAATTACCATCCCCACTTCAAAGCCTTATGAAGTCACATCTCCTCCAAGAGGCCTTCCCTAAGCCCCCCATTCCTCTTCTCCCATTTCCTTCTGCATTGCTCTGACTTGCTCCCTTTGTTCATCCCCTGTTCCAGCCCTGCAGCACTTATGTACTTAGCTGTACTTTATATCAATGTCGTTCTTCCCACCTCTAGACTGAAAGCTCCATGTGAGCAGGGAATGTAATTGTTGCATTATGCTATCCCAAGCACTTAATACAATCCTCTGAACACATTAAATGTTCGGTAAATCCGATTGAATGAATGAATGAATGAATGTGTGTCAGAGATGGGCAGCGACTTAGACAAGATCAAGGTACAATGAATAGATTGGAATTAGAGGATTGAAGTGTGCTGGCTGGTTTGTAGTATGAAATCAGGAAATCAGGAGGGGCAAGGGGATTGAATGCTTTAAAGCCTATAACAAGGAGTTTCTGTTAGGTGTGGAAGTGAATGGGCAACCACTGAAGGTTATTTATGCATATGAATATTTATGTCAGTGTAATGAATATTAATATCACTAGCACTAGCATGACCTAGTAGATAGAGCATGGGCCTAGGAGTCAGAAGGACCTGGGTTCTAATTCTGGCTCCACCACTTGTCTGCTGTGTGACCCTGGGCAAGAGATTTAGCTTCTCTGTGCCTCAGTTATCTCAAATGTAAAATGAGGATTAAGACTGTGAGCCCCGTGTGGGACGGGGACTGTGTCCAACCTGACTGGCTTGTATTTACAACAGTGGTTGACACATAGTAAGTGTTTAACAAATACGATCGTCATTATTATCATTTGTTTCTCTAATATTTTTATGTATTCCTTTTGGGCTTAATTTTGTCATTAAGTTGAATCTATGTTTTCCCTTGTATTTTCATTGAATGTGCAATCTGTGCCAGCCTATCTCCCCCAATAGATTAAAAGTTTCTTGAGGGCAATGACCATGTATATCTTCTATTTTTATTGTATAATCTTAATCACGTCATACAGTGTTCTGCACACAGCATGATAATGAGGAGGAGGAGAAGGAAGTTGAGAGGAGATGCTCCACCTATCTCAGTTTTTCCTTTTTTTTACCGATAACCTGAATCATCCTGGCTCTGCCACTTGTCTGCTGAATGACCTTGAGCATGTCACTTAACTTCTCTGTTCCTCAGTTTTCTCCTATGTAAAATGGGGATTAGATACCTGCTCCCTCACTTACTTAGACTGCGAGCCCCATGTGGAACAGGGTCTCTATCTGACCTGATTTTCTTGCATCTACTCCAGCACTTAGTGCAGTGTGTAGTATATGGTAAACACTCAACAGATACAATCGTCACCATCATCATCATGATGTAACTGTTACAGGAAAGATTTAGCTACTCCAGTGGGAGAGGAAGAAGAAAGGGACGACCCCAGAACCAGCCTTTTAGAACCCACATAGGCTTGGGGCAGGGAAAACAATGGAAACATATGGCCTGGCTTTCTATGCTTCTTGGTGGCTGATAGAATGGGATTCACGAGCAGGGAGAGAGAGGTCACTGCCTCCAGACCTCTTCTGTTCCTGGGAAAAAGAGTGAAGGGTGTCTAATAGGTCCATTTCCCTTTGGGATTTGGGCCACACAGAGGGTTGTCAAGCACTCTTTGAAGTCAATAGAAATTCCAAGCTTGGGTGTTTCCTCAGAGCAAGAAGACAGAAAAGAACAACAGGCAAGAACATTTAACAGAAAATAAGTAGGTTACTGGCACTGAAAAACATGAAACAGCTTTTACTGTATAATTCTGAATAAATGACTGAGAAACAGCATGGCCTAGCGGAAAGAGCCTGGCCCTGAAAATCAGAGGAACTGGGATCTTACCTCAGCTCTGTCGCTTGCCTACTGTGTGACCTTGGGCAAGTCAATTCACTTCTCTTTTACCTCAGTTACCTCATCTGTAAATGGGGATTGAGACTGTGAGCCCCGTACAGGACAGTACACTGTATCCAACCCGATTGGCATGTATCTTCCCCAGTGCTTAACACAGTGCATGGCATAAAGTGATTAACAAACACCATTTTCAAAAAAGCTGATGCTAGCTAAGCAAAAGGGATGTCAGAATTGCAGGACTTCAACCCCCTTAAGAATTTATATTTTAAATCAGCAAAAATGGCAGATTGCAATTCCCCTCCTCATTAAAATTAAGATTGAATGGCCTATCTCATGGGGTGGGGTGGGGGGGATCAAGGCCAAAGGACACTTTCTCAGCTTTCAGTGGAAAATCTGTCAAGTGGTCCTATAAGCCCCTCTTCTTAGGCAAGTAAGGGATTCCCTTTGAGCATTGAGCTCCTAGGGAATTTCCTGTGGTTATTTGCTCTCATTTATACTGTGATTCCCATGTGCTACATGGACTGTATCCAACCTGATTATCTCGTATGTACCCCAGCACTGAGTAGAGTGCTTGGCACGTAGCAAATGCTTAACAAATACCATAATTAATTAATTAAGGTAGCCTCAAACAATTCAAGCCAAAGGCAGTAAAGGCCTCCTAAGCAGGAAATAACCAAAGTAATCAACTCATCAAAATGAAATCTTTTATGGCCTAAGATGAAGATCTTATTTTTCAGCGAAAAATATTTCTCCTGGGAGCAAGAAAGAGTCGTCTATGAGATTTTCTCAAACATTCCCGGGGAAGTTTAAGCACAGCCTGCTGAATGGCCTGGGTTGTCTGAATCACAACTCACTTTTTGTTATGGATTCTGAAATTGAGAGGGACATCTTTGCTGGTGTAATTGCTGTTGTTCTTTAACAATTGTATTCAAGCAATCAATTAATCATATTTGTTGAGTGCTTACTGTATACAGAGCACTATACAAAGCACTTGGAAAAGTACAGTGTAACAGAGTTGGTAGCCACATTCCCTGCCCACAACAAGCTTATAGTCTAAAAGGATATTCGAGAATAGGGGTCCAGCTGCAATGCAAGATTAAGTGTTATAAATCATCGGTGCTCAAAGTCAAAGAATTGTTCTTCACTTAGTTGCATCCATGAGTATGAGTGATTTTAAGAAAAAATCTCTTGCAAACTCTCATCCTGGCCATGAAGAGATAGTAGTGTTTTGTTTTTTTTCTGGTCCTTTGACATTCAGGTGACCACTGCTCTAGTTAGAAGAGAAAAAGTGTGTCCTAATCCCAGCAGGTCATGTGATTGATTTGTTTTGGCCATAGTGGTGATGGTTTATGCCAAACCTTCTACACTCTCTCACTCAGTCCCCTGGGTCCTCGGGATCCACTGTTTGAAATGGCTGATAGAGAGAAGAGGTGTAGTCTGCGCACTTAGATTTCCCTGTGCAGCCTCTAGTTGTAGAAGTCGAAGATGGAGGCATCCTGAAATGATCTGAACATTTTAGGGTGCTTCACAAGTGACTTTGTAGGCCTTGGCACCACAGTGGGGAATCAATGCTGTGGAGCACCAAAGTGTATCAATAGAGCTATAACTGGGAAATCTGGTATGGGAAGTCCAAATGCAGCCGAGCGTTTGAGTCTCAGAATGTCACCTTTGCTTTAGACCGGAGATGCTTTAACAGAGAGAGAGAAAGCAATGAGGATTTTCAAATGAACGTTGTTTGAGAAAGGAAATCCTAATGCTTGCCAAATAATTCACCTCCCAGGGGACAGAATGGCTCTGTAAAGTAAGATGATTTATTTTTAACACCAGCTGTCGTATGTGTGTCTGGTGGTGCCCATTGCTTTTTAAGGATAACAATGCCAGCCGGGGGCAACTACAATCCTTTTCTCCACCTTCTCACTCTCCAGGAAAAAGGTCTGAAGACTCCAGAATGAACTGGTTGCAATGTTATTGCTTAAAATTAATTTAAACCCTCCTATATCCAGTTTGGATGAGCCCACACACACTTCTGTAGGTTACAGCCCTCTCTCTTCCCATACTCATTCAGCCTTCCTGATGTCTACTGCAACAATTAAGGTCTCTTCTCAGTTATTTATAGTCTCTGAGTCAATGTGAAACAGTGATTCCCTGTGCATTTATGGTTTTATTTAACCACTGTGCCTCGGAGGATATTATTCATTCAATAAGCTAAATGTTAACAATTAAAACACTGTATTTCTTCTATGAGGCTAGCCAGAAAGTTTTTTTCAAGTGTTGGCATTACTTTTGGCAGCCAGACTGAGAATGGTAACACCCACATGGAAAAAGCAACTTGTCCTTTTATTTCTTTCTGTGGGAGATGTGGGTGGTGTTGTGTTTGAGGGGTGAGGGGAGGCTGGGAGGAGGGTGGCAGGGTACAGAGTTTGAGAAGAGTGTGTGAATGCTTCTATGTATTGGGAGTGGCTCCATTTTGAAATGAACACAGAGTTAATCATGACCACGAAGTTAACCAAGTTTTCCCCCTTTTCTGTGTGTACAGGCACTGTCAAAGTCAGTTTAGATTTTGGGAAAACTTAACTTTAAGCTTCTTTCCCCTCTTGTTTCTCTGGTGACAGCTAAAGCAAACAAACACAGCTGGGTCACCTGGCTCCAACTACATTTCACCAGCAGGCTCTAAAAGCAGGAAAGCATGATTATTTCAACTCAGAGACCAAGTCTATTCCAGCTTAACCCTTTCACCGTCACTTCGCGTCCATGCCACAGGCAAGAAAATTTCAGTAGTCCCCGCGGCAACTGGAGGGTGTTCCTGACTCTTGTTTCCCTGGCTTTCCTTTGACCTCCTGAGCCTGCTTCCCTCATTCGAGAAAATGAGTGAATTGAGTGACATTTGACTACTTAAAAGCAGCAGTAGATATAGTCCCTGAATGCTTCCTTTCAGGGTCTAGTTAAAGTCTCTTTTCTAGCGACTCCTCCTCTTGTTTTGAGTTGTGATGGGTTTATTCTTCAAGTGTGAGTAATCGAAGTTTCCTTTGGGGTAGAGAACATTTTGAGAGAAGTAGCCTACCTAAGGTGACCAGTTGTCCAGAAATGGGCAGAACAGTCATGTTTTTGAGGTTCCGTCCCACCCCATGACTGGCTAAAGGCTGGACCTGTTAGGGTTTTATTTTTGGCTGGGGAGATGGGAGAGGATGCCTCAGCTAAGGTGGCAATACTAATGGCAGGAGTTGCTGTTGCCATCGATGAAGGGGTGGGGGTAGGGTAGGGACGGGGTAGGGACATCACCACCATCTCCGATCTGGCCCTTCTGGGCCATTGATAGGAATTTCCACAGGGACCGGAAGCATGTCCCAAGACAGTCCAGTTCTTATGAGAACAGGCAGCCATGGTTGTCTCTGTCCCCCTCCGCTGTTGCTGCCATGGCCGCAGCAGTCAGAGTCCTTCCGGAGTTAGGACTGGACTGACTCTGAAGGAGAGAGGGCAAATTTCCCTTCCTCCTATTCCCATCTCTCCCCTTCTCCCCCCTTCTCTCTCCCATATTCTTTTTTCCCCTCATATTCTTTGATCCCCTCTCTACATTCCCTTTGTCCTTCTCCATTTCCCCAATTTCTTCTCTCCTTTCCCCAGTCTCTCCTCTATCCTCAGCAGGCGCTTGCAGTGTGCTGCGTTCCTGCCCACCTTCTCACTGGTTACACTCTGTACCTCAGTGGGAAAATAACCAGAAAGAATATGAGTGATGCCGAGCAAGAATAATCAATTTCTGTGCCCAGGTTCTCAGTCCTGAAACCTCAGGTCTAAGTCTTGTCTGTCATTCTTAATCAGAGATTCCATAAACCTCACCATCATCCTCACCATCATCACCATGTCTACCTCTCCCTTTCTCCGTTTCCTTCTCTCCCCTTCTTTCTATCCCAACCTCCAAGAGTCCCGGCCTACATCCTATTGAAGAGTACCAGTTTTAAACTAGCAGGTAAAATACTCCTGTCTGAAAATGTCCACACTTCCCAGAAGAGAAACCCAGCTGCACTGGATCTCAACCAAACATGCTTTTCTGAAGAAAACAGTTTTCAAATTCCTGATATTCCCACGAGTCTTTGAAAAAGCATCATTTTAGGCACAGCAATAATCAAACTTCTCAAAATCTGGTTTTTTTTAAAATGAATGCTGAAAAACAAATTATTCATCAATAAATCATATTTATTGAGCACTTACCATGTGCAGAGCGTTGTATTAAGGGCTTGGGAGAGTAGAATAGTAGGTACATTCAATCACTGACCACAAGGAGCTTACAATAATCAAAAATATTGGCTAAGTGTGAATTTCAGAATGGTCCCTGACAGTTAATATTAATCATCTTTTCCCAAAGTCACCCTATGAGACTTCGACTTTCACTCAGATTCTCAGATCGGCTTTTTGAATGTCCACAAGACTTTGTATCTTTAAAGAAAGATTTAGGAGATAGCTATGTGTTCCCAGGAAAACAATTCCATTTTAAAAATTAGTTTATGCATTGCAAAATAATTCCTATGAAAATTTGAAAATCCCTTTTTTTAAGGTTTCTGACATATAGACATATGGGTAGATGTGCCCCTCCAAGTCTCAAGAAGTATTTTGAGGACAACATGACCCCCAGACTCCTAATGTGGGGACCGGAAAGAGACATATCGACCCCTCTATTTCCTGGGAATGCCATATGAGTGTCGCCTGACTGGTTTTCCACTTCCTAGATTTGGGGGATAGTCACAGTCAGGCCTGGGAGATGAGGGGGCGGTTATGGATGGGTCTACACAAACTGAAACAAACCCTCTCATCCCATTTTTCAAACATCATTTATTTTTTAAAGCATTCCATTTTCAAGGACTTGTCTCCAAGATAAAGAGACTCTAGCATCCTAATTTTGTAACACTGATTTGATTTTAGTCATTTTCCCCAGGACCTCAAGAAATCAAGGGTCAGGATGAAGGTTGGAGTTAGGGGAAAACAAACAAGTTGATGTAAACAACCCAGATGGCTCTCTCATCTCGTTATGACTTTTTTTTTTATTTGTAACTCTGGTCACTCTCTGGCTGACCTGTCTAAACAGTGCCATCCCATGATCCTCAAAGACAAGACTATGGAGAGAAGGTGAGAAGATTTGCCGTCTCCCAAGCATTATGCATGGACACTGAGATTCCAGAGATTAATTTTGGAAAAGCAATTTCACCTTCTGAAAACTTAATTTACTTTACTAGGGAAATGGGAGAAACCAAAGGCTGAACAAGAAATATGATGAGAACAAGTTATAACCAGCTATTGGGAGTTTGGCTCCCAATTCCCGATACAACAGCAAAAGGGGGGAGAAAAGATTAAACAGTAGTTTAGTGATGAAAACATCACTATATGTGGCACATAAAGGAAGAACATAATACTTTTCCAGAGGTTCTGGATTTGATCCCAATTTATGGCAAATATGTCTATGGGAAAATGTACCAATTATCCATTCATAATACAGTCTTGTTTTCAGGTACACACAGCCTCATGCAACTTGGGGTTTACCCCCGATTGATTTCTGTACCAAGAGTGTAAGAAGCTATCATTATCATTGTATTTATTAAGCATTTACCATATGGCAAATACTCTACTAAGCACTGGGGTAGATACAAGTTAATCGGGTCAGACACAGTCCCTATCCTACATAGGGCTTCACCGTCTAAATAGCAGGGAAACAGATGTTGAACCCCCATTTTACAGATGAGGAAACTGAGGTACAGAGAAATTAAGAGACACTATGATCTAGGGGAATGAATGCAGGTCTAGGAGTCAGAGGACTTGAGTTCTAATCCTTCCTCTGCCACTTGCCTGCTATGTAACTCTGGGCAGGTCACTTGGCTTCTCTGTGCTTCAGTTTTCTCATTGGTAAAATGGGGATTACATACCTGTCCTTCCTCTAAATTAGGCTGTCAGCCCCATGTGGAACAGGCATGTGTCCGCTGACCTAATAATCTTGTATCCATACTTGCGCGTAGTATGGTACTCAGCAAATAGGGCTTAACAAATAACACAACCAGTTGGGGTGGGAGTAGGAATGGGAGTAATAGTGAGTAAAGTAAGGTATGTGGAAGAGGCTGGAAAGCATAGCAACACCACAAGCACAAAACCATTTCATCCTAGGCTGAAGTTACTTAAGCCAATGCGTGGATCGATCAGATTTTACTAGCACAGACTCAAGATGTAGGAAGAACAGTTCTTAATTCTTCCATTACATTATACCTGGACCACATAATGAAAACACACATTATAGTAAAACTTACACTCTGCTTGTTTATTCATTTATTTATTCTTATTTAATTTCCCATTTGCTGTCACCCTTAATAAACTAAATTGGGGGAGGACAGCTACTTAATCCCTAATTTAAAGAGGAGGAAACTGAAACACAGAGAAGTTGTGAGTATTTTTATTTTATAATACAATTTGTGTTTGCCTGTCTCTCCCATTAGATAGTAAAATCCTTGAGTCACAACAGTGGGTCACTTTGCCTATTTTACTGCCATTGAAATAAAAGTCACTTACTCTACTGTGGACTCTCTCTGACTCGATGTACATACATTTATGTAGCTATTTCGGTTTTCTAGAATTGATTTAGTACACTATTCTGGGTAACATAATATAATAGGGTATTTGACCTGCAACAATTCTCCATTTATAACACTGCTTGTATGAGATAATTGGTTCCGACTAACAACATTTTTACTTAAGAAATAGTTTCCGGAATCAATTGGGCCGTAAGTCTGTATTCGAGAAGCTTGGATGTGCCTTCTGTGATTGATTTGGGGCTCAGCCCTATTGGAGCTTGGACATTATTCCATCTTTATAAAATTTTAGTTTGGGATGAATAATCCCAAAGGGCCTCCACATTAAGAGGAAAATCTGTTAGCTATTCCCCCAGGAAAATGTTTCCAGAAGTGGATACTCTGTTCTTATTCCATGAGCATTCTTTCCCTGGAATGGATTCAGTGCCCCAGAATTTTTACTGTAGGCGTGAATGCAGAAGTAGAATTCGACTTGGCAAGTTTGTGAGTCTATATACATTGATTTTAGTGTGCTCTCTCTGAGCATCTCCCACCCTCCTCTCCCCACCCTGCCCACCCCACCCTATGATTCATATAGGAAATTAGGTTCATTTCACTTCATATATTTACCTCCAGTCAGGTTTTAAATAGAGCTTTAAAAAGACTGGCATATATTTATGTGCTATGTCATCATTTTTCCTTCCGAACTATGTCACTCTATGACTTGTTTTATTTTTTTTTTTTACTTTATTCAGGAGGGTTCTGATATTTTCTCCAAATTTCTATTTCAATGAGATCTGTATTTCTTTGAATGTTGACTTGTTGGTATTTAGTTTGAGGAGAATTGGTCTAACTCTAAAATAGTGAGAAGAAGCCTATAATACTCAACTGTTGGTCTGAATGGGGCCTGCCGCAAGTAGACTTGCCATATATGGAGTCAGGATCAGAGCACCAAGCAAAACTGGACTCCCTGATGAAAGATGGCTCATGGCAGTGGGTCCTAGATACCAGATATATCAACATCTGGAGAGATTTTTCTATTTTTGGATGAAGTGCCACAGGTGTACACTTCACAATCAAACAATCTTCCATCTTTAAATCTCCAAACCTGCCCAGAGGCACTAGTGAGAATCTAATGACCCAAAGCCTACCTCTGCAATAAAATAATTATGTTTACAATCCTCAGTGCATATGGCTCGACCACTACTGATATCAGTGAAGGGAAAGAAATCAGTAATACTGGTCGCAGCATTTATTGGGCACTCACTGGGTAAAATGCACTGCATGGAGCGCTTTGAAAATATTAAAGTAGTGACACAAGGAACTTATAATATAAGGGGGAAGCTAAACAATGAATGCTTACAAGTCGAGTTAAAAAATTAATCATTGACGGTACCACTGAATAAACGTATATGCATAACTACATGCTAGGAAAAGTCCAAGGAAAACATGGAAGAGACAGACCAGCAGCTCGACGGATAGAAACCATAACAGTGATAATGGAAGAGCCATTAGCAAGATTATGGATTATGGCAGAAGATTAGGTGCTCTGGAGAAAATATATCCATAAAGTTTCTTTGAATCAAAAATGACCTAACGGCATTTGATACATACGAGTACCTATACATGAATATGGGTATAGATAAGTACTAGAGGTGGGTTATATTATGTGAGATGCTGGGAATTAACTGAGGAAAGAAATGGGATTTCAGGAGGGCTCTGAATATCAGGAAGGTTGTGACCTGGTTTTGGAAGGGAGGGAGTCCCAAGCTAGGAAAACAGCATGGACAAGGGGACCAAAGCAGGAGAGTCTAGTTCATTCATTCAGTAGTATTTATTGAGCGCTTACTATGTGCAGAGCACTGTACTAAGCGCTTGGGATGAACAAGTCGGCAACAGATAGAGACAGTCCCTGCCGTCTGACGGGCTTACAGTCTAATCGGGGGAGACGGACAGACGAGAACGATGGCAATAAACAGCGTCGAGGGGAAGAACATCTCGTAAAAAAAAATGGCAACTAAATAGAATCGAGGCGATGTACAATTCATTAACAAAATAAATAGGGTAACGAAAATATATACAGTCGAGCGGACGAGTACGGTGCTGTGGGGATGGGAAGGGAGAGGTGGAGGAGCAGAGGGAAAAGGGGAAAATGAGGCTTTAGCTGCGGAGAGGTAAAGGGGGGATGGCAGAGGGAGTAGAGGGGGAAGAGGAGCTCAGTCTGGGAACGCCTCTCGGAGGAGGTGATTTTTAAGTAGGGTTTTGAAGAGGGAAAGAGAATCAGTTTGGCGGAGGTGAGGAGGGAGGGCGTTCCGGGACCGCGGGAGGACGTGACCCGGGGGTCAACGGCGGGATAGGCGAGACCGAGGGACGGTGAGGAGGTGGGCGGCAGAGGAGCGGAGCGTGCGGGGTGGGCGGTGGAAAGAGAGAAGGGAGGAGAGGTAGGAAGGGGCAAGGTGACGGAGAGCCTCGAAGCCTAGAGTGAGGAGTTTTTGTTTGGAGCGGAGGTCGATGGGCAACCACTGGAATTGTTTAAGAAGGGGAGTGACATGCCCAGATCGTTTCTGCAGGAAGATGAGCCGGGCAGCGGAGTGAAGAATAGACCGGAGCGGGGCGAGAGAGGAGGAAGGGAGGTCAGAGAGAAGGCCGACACAGTAGTCTAGCCGGAATATAACGAGAGCCCGTAATAGTAAGGTAGCCGTTTGGGTGGAGAGGAAAGGGCGGAGCTTGGCGATATTGTAGAGGTGAAACCGGCAGGTCTTGGTAACGGATAGGATGTGTGGGGTGAACGAGAGGGACGAGTCAAGGATGACACCGAGATCGCGGGCCCGAGAGACGGGAAGGATGGTCGTGCCATCCACGGTGATAGAGAAGTCTGGGAGAGGACCGGGTTTGGGAGGGAAGATGAGGAGCTCAGTCTTGCTCATGTTGAGTTTTAGGTGGCGGGCAACAGAGTTAGGTTAGTGTGAGAGGGAAAAAAACCAGGAAATAACAGGGGAAGAGAGCGGGTACCTAAGGTGGGATGAGTTGGTGTAGAAAGGGAAAATGACTATCAACTCTGTTGTATTGTGCTCTCCCATGGGCTTAATTCAGTGCTTCTCACAGAGTAAGTACTCAATAAATACCATTAATTGATATCCATTTTTCCTATATGTAATTTATTCAAGTGCCTCACTACCCTTCTAGACTGAAAGCTCCCTTTTCAAAAAATGTTAATGGCATTTGTTAAGCACTTTACTATGTATCAAGCACTGTCCTAAGCACTGGGGCAGATAAAAGTTAATCAAGCTGGATACAGTCCCTGCCCCACCTGGGGCTCACAGTCTAAGTAGGAGAGAGAACAGGTATTGAATTTCCATTTTGCAGTTGAGAAAACTGAGGCACAGAGAAGTTAAATAAATTTCCCAAGGTCACACAGCAGGCAAAATGCAGAGCTGGGATTAGAACCCAGGTTCTCTGGCTCCCAGACGCTGCCCATTAGGCCACACACTGTACTCTCCCAAAGACCTAATACAGTCTCTGCTTACCATGAGCATCCAAAAAATACCATCAACTGACTGAGTTCACAAGTGATCAGGAGTTGCAGAAATACTGAAGTGGCAGTTGCAGGTTATAACCCTGGGAGAAAAATAAATTTGGAAAGGCCTCTTGTTCCTGATGGCTTTGAAAATCAACCACTGATTGGTTTTCATTGAATGCTTACTGTGTGCAGAGCAGTATACGAAGGACTGGGGAAAGTACATTACCATAGAGGTGATATAGGCAATCCTTGCCCACAAGGAGCTTACAGTCTACAGGAAGATGTGGAGATTTATGGTCTGTAAGATTTGCAGAGGGACAAATTTCCAGGCAGAGGAGGGCATGGACAATGGGGTGATGATGGGAGTTATGAGAACAAGGCACGGGGAGTAGATTAGCTTGGGAATAGCAAAGAATGCTCCAAGGGTTATAATTAGCCTCCTCACTGATTTCCCGGGTACCAGTCTCACCCCTTTCCTATCTAAATTTCACACTGGTACTCGGGAAATCAGTGAGGAGGCTGAAGCGATACTCAAGCTGGGATTATTTCCTCATGAATACAGTGAAAATCACGAAGGGTAAAATGACTTAAATTAAATGCTTAGTGTTGAATGTAAGCTTCTTGAGGGCAGGGAACGTGTCTTCCAACTTTGTTATATTGCACTTTCCCAAGCGCTTAGTACGGTTCTCTGCAATCAGTAAGCATGCAATAAATATGATGGATTGATTGACTGAATTAATCAATTTGCAGTCATAAGGTCTCCAGAAGATTGTTTTGCCACTAACCTCCTCTGACTCCCTAAAATTGGTATCTCTTTCTTCAGTCACAGAAAACTTAGAAAACATTTCAAAGATGTGACATTTACTCACAAATCATATAATACTCTCCCGATACATTTTATGTGACATGTTTAACCAGACCTCATTTTGGGTAGCTTAAGTAAGTCAAATTCCTTAGTTATGGTTATTGTGCCATTTATTAATATCTGGGCAGCTGCCCCACAGTACCAAACCAGGAACTTCTAGAATCCATCTGGCAGTCAATTAGCATAGCCATTCTTCAAATGGGAAGTTTGCTTCCTTGGCAAAATACAGTTTGGCTTCAACCACTGAAATTTCTTTCCCAAACCTGGCCCTCTCAACAAGTATTTATAATGGTGGTATTCAGCAGTTCCCTGACAACCATGAAGAGCTTTCATCAACAAAAGCTACCGTAAATACCTTCAAGAACAAGAATTGTGCTCACTGTCCTTTACCTGAAAGAGACTTTCCTACTCCTGGGCAGTAATACTTCAAATCATTTTTCTTTGGTCTAAATAATTTGGATATCTGAGCTCTCATTATATTACTCAATTCAGTACCTGTGACCTATATTTAGAACATTAGGTATTGTGGATGTTTGTTTTTTTTAATAGTCTCTGTTGAACACTTTACAGTGTGTCAGGCACTGTACCAAACACTAGAGTACTTAGAAGCTAATCAGGTTGGATACTTTCCGATATAGTATGTGCCGCTCACAGTCTTAATCCCCATTATTCAGATGAGGTAACTGGGCCACAGAAAAGTTAAGTAATTTGCTCAAGGTCACACAGTAGGTAAATGACGGAGCCAGGAGTAGAACCCAGGTTCTCTGACTCCCGGGCCCATACTCTTTCCACTACGCCACACTGCCCCTCATTACTTACATCCAGATGCTTTGGAGCACAGATTTGGGGACCCTTTTCAAAGAAAGCCCAGGTCTCTCCTTTCAAGGGATGGAGGAGAGACATGACTGAGATAAAAACCTTTACATGGACAACATTTTTTTTAGCAGAGAGCAGAGCCAGAGTAAGCATCTATGACCAATTGGCTGGATGTTATGAAGGGCCTCATTTGGGTCTCCAGGACTATTAGAAAGGTGCTCTGAGGACCACGATGTGACAGCACAGCTGACCACATCTTAAAGGGCGCAACGTTTTAGAAGTATCGTTAATTCTACCCCTTCAACCCTCCCCCAACCCACTCTTAAGGGGGAAGGTCAGGGGATCTTTGAGCTGCGATGGGAAAGGCACCATTCATTCATTCAATAGTATTTATTGAGCGCTTACTATGTGCAGAGCACTGTACTAAGCGCTTGGAAACTACGATTCGGCCACAGATAGAGACAATCTCTGCCCATTGATGGGCTTACAGTCTAATCGGGGGAGACAGACAGACAAAAACAATAGCAATAAATAGAATCAAGGTTTTCAACCCCGCAGCATCTTTCCCATAAAAATTATCTGTGAAATAGTTTGTGTCTGTGGACTTCAACAGTTTCACAAAACTCAAATAGCTAGCCCTCCAACCCAAATAATTAACAACTTCTCAACTAGAGCCACAAGCAGGTCAACTTTCTCAGACCAAAATTCAATCAATCCATCAATCAATGGTATTTATCGAGGGCTTATTGTGTGCAGAGCATTGTACTGAGCACTTGGGAGAGTTAATAATCCATCAAATATTCAGTTAATCAATCATATTTTTTGAGCACTTACTGTGTCCAGAACACTTTACTAAGTACTTAGGAAAGTGCCATGCAACAGAGCTAGTAGATGCATTCCTGGCACAAAATGACCTTACAGACTAGAGGCGGAAGTAGAAATTAATATAAATAAATAAATTATGGATATGTACATAAACGCTGTGGGGTTGAGGATGGGGTGAATACCAAGTGCCCAAAAGGTACAGATACAAGTGCAAGGGTGAATCAAAAGAGAAAGGGAGTCAGGGAAAAGATATTAATCTGGGAAGGCCTCTTGGAGGAGTTGTGACCTTAATAAAGGCTTTGAAGGTGGGGAGAGTGCTGCTGGAGATGATCCCTGTCTACAAGGAGTTTACAGACTAGATGGAGAGGCAGACATTAAAATAAAATACAGATAGGGGAAATGGCAGAGTATAAGGATAAGTGCTCCAAAGCTGAGGATGGAGTGAATATCAAATGATTAAGGGGTCCAGATCCAAGTGCATAAGTGACACCCAAGGGGGGGGGGGTGAATAGAGGAAAAGAGAGCTTGGTCAGGGAAGGCCTCTTTGAAAAGATCTGAATATTTGAGGGTTTTGAAGGTGGGGAGAGCAGTGGTCTGTCAGATATAATGGGAGAGGGAGTTCCAAGCCCGAAGTTCAAGAATTCCAGAAGCAGATTGGATGAATCTTGAGGCCACTCTTTGGCCGATATCACTGAAATGGAAAGCTCACTAGCATAGTTTGCTATTTCTTAGTGGGGGGTTTTCCATTCTTTGGGTCCATTTCACAGGACAGCATATGGGGTTGTCCTAAATCTGGTCAAAACTTGGTTATCTTGGGATTTGTGAAGAAGACAAACAGCCTAGCCCAGTGGAGAAAGCATGGGCCTGGGAGTTAGAAGGACATAGGCTCTAAATCCAACTCCACCATCTGTGTGTTGTGTGAACTGGGGAAAGTTACTTAACTTCTCTGGGCCTCAGTTACCTCATTTGAAAATGGGGATGAAGACTGTGAGACTGATGTGGGACATGGACTGTGTTCAAACTGATTGGCGTCTATCTATGCCTGGCACATAGTAAGTGTTTAACAAATACCATTTAAAAAAAAAAGGTCTCAGACCCTGGTGATTTACCAGCAATATCATTAGTTCCAGATATTGTGTTTACCACCTCTCTTGCATTATACTCTTCCAAGTGCTTAGTTCAGTGTTCTGCCCACAGTAGGTGCTCAATAAATGCCATTGATTCCCACATTTTATTACATATATATATACCCAAATGTTTGCAAAAAGAGGTCAGTTTTTTCTTCCTTGTGAGGCAGTTGGATTTCATTCTGATCTGTGAAAGAGGATCTGAAAGACTCATGAAATTACACAGTTGTTAGGAAGCAGCACGGCCTAAGGGAACGAGCTTGGATTTGGGAATCAGAGGACCTGGGTTCTAATACTAGTTCCACTATGTACCTGCTGTGTGACACTGGACAAGTCACTTAACTTACCTATGCCTTAGTTTCCTCAACTGCAAAATGAGGATTCAATTCCTGCTCTCTCTGCTATTGTGAACTCCATATGCCACCTGATTCTTTTCTATCTACCCCAGCACTTAGTACAATATTCGGCTTATAGTAAGCACTTCACAAATACTATTTATCATCATTATTATAATTATTATTATTATTGTCATTTGGAGTAGGCTTGTTCCACTGAGATCAAGTTCTTACCTTGACAGTGTTTCAGTAGTTGAGGCTTCATCTCCAATCTTTCCAGAACATTCGTGAGAGTGCTTTGGTGTATCTAGGGTGGAGATGTGTGGGTCCGGGTGGAGTTGGGGAAGGAGTTGTTTTGAAAAGCAAGGGAAACCCAGGGATGTTTCACTCAGTTCAGCTTCTTGAGTTCTTGTTCCATTCACTTGCCTTTTTTCCTCTTTGCTTTGGCTCAAACTCACAGCAACTATTGGGCCAAACTCAACACTGACCACCCCTTAGGAACTCAAAAAAGAGGGTGAGAAGAAAGAAAAATCCCAAATCATGGTGATTGATGCCCACAGGTTCAAAGTGGCCATTCACTGCTTTCCCAGCCCAGTTTTCTATCACTAGTGCTTTGTGATGTAATCGGGACCTACTATATCTTGCCTGCTCCAGATACGTTCTCCCTGGCACTAGGTTGCAATGTCGTCTTAGTGTGATTTTCACCGCTGACCCTCCAGGGTCAGAGTGAGTTTTTCAGGTCAAACAGTAGTCTTTAAAACTGGGACAGATTTAAGGCAAAGCCGCTCTCATAATGTCAGGAGCATCTCTTTACATCTCACTCTGGTGTTGCAATTCTGATATTTTGCTTCATGGATCTGCTGCCAGGAAAGGCCACCTGAACTTTCTTAAGTTTATGTGATCACTCGTGTCCCAAAATCACTCATGAATTGTTTTGCCTCCAAGTCCTGAAGTAGTTGATAATAATAATTATGGTATTTGTTAAGCACTTCTATGTGCCAGGCACTGTACTAAATGCTGGGGTAGATACAAGCAAATCAGTTTGGACACAGTCCCTATGCCAAGGTCACACAGCAAAGTGGCAGAGCTGGGATTAGAACCAATGACCTTCTGACTTCCTGGCCCGTGTTCTATCCACTATGCCAGTTGATCCATTTAGAATGTGGGTATTAGATAAGGAGTGGGTATTTTAGGACTAAAACCCATCTTGAAATGCTTACTTCTGTGTCCAGTCTCCAAATCTAATTCAGATACCAACGGTGCATTTAGTGAGTCAGAGCCGGAGGTCCGTTCAAGCCTAGCGTTCTCTCACCAATAATGCAACAGGATGTCTGGAAGAAAAGCACGAAGGTTGCCCTCCAAGACATCCTTTCTTACGTTTAGGGAGGCATCATCCTCTCTGTCTTAAGTCCTCATCACAACCAAATCAGGTTATTCTCCTGGAGCTTACTGTGGGTGAAGAATGCGTTTGTCATACTGTCCCAAGTGCTTAGTACAGTGCTCTGCACACAGTAATCACTCAGTAAATGTGATTGACTGGCTGATTTGAATCTCAGCAAATCTCAAAAAAGTGAATCTCAGAAGACAGAGACCAGGAAGGTTATGTGACTTTTAGCAAAGCTGGGTTCCTAGGGAATAATCGATCAATTAATGATACTTATTGAGTGCTTACTGCAGGTAGAGCACAGTGTTAAGTGCTTGGGAAAGTGGCATAGCGGATAGACACGGGCCTGGGAATCAGAAGATCATGGGTTCTAATCTCAGCTCCGCCACTTGTCCGCTGTATGACCTTGGGCTAGTCACTTGAGTTTTCTGTGCCTCAGTCACCTCATCTGTAGAATGGGGATTGAGGCTGGGAGCCCTGTGTGGGACAGTGTCCTGTGTCCAACATGATTATCTTGTATCTACCCCAACGCTTGTTACAGTGCCTGGCAAATAGTAAGCACTTAACAAACACTGCAATTATTATTATTATGACTAGAAGTAGCCAAATTTCCACCTGTGGCATCTCCTACCTCTCTCTGAACAGCCACAGATGTCAATTAGCCACCCTCCACCTGCTACAGTCCCTCAGGAGATCCAGAAACTCTGGGAGTCATGCAGAAGAAGCTAATTGCGTCCCTGGATATGAAACAGCAGTCACTCCGCTACCATTCGGTCCAGATGAGCCCTGTGGACTTTAGGGCCGAATCCATCCAGGAGGCTGTATTTTGGCCAGCCTTGGACCAAATGTTCCAGGGGTTATTTCCAGACAGTCCAGGATCACAACCTTATGGGGATTTAATCATTATAATCCATCTGAGGCAGCCGGCTATTTCTTTTGGGGCCTCAGCATCCTCACTAACCCCCAAACTGGTGGAAGAAATGCGCTGAGTCCACTCGGGGTCCTTAATTTCAAACGGCGTCTCTCATACCCGCCTTCCCTCAAGTTCTTGTACCCAGATGGATACTTGATTTGCCAGGTGTCCGTGGAATTGCTATTCATTCATTCATTCATTCAATAGTATTTATTGAGCGCTTACTCTGTGCAGAGCACCGTACTAAGTGCTTGGAATGTACAATGGACTCGACAGCATAAGACAAGACAAGATGTAGCTGCAAATGGGTCATTATTCAATGGTATTTGATATGTGATTACTTATGTCTCAGGCAACATACTAAGTGCTAGGGTAGATACAAAGAAGCAGTGTGGCTCAGTGGAAAGAGCACGGGCTTGGGAGTCAGAGGTCATGGGTTCAAATCCCGGCTCTGCCACTTGTCAGCTATGTGGCTTTGGGCAAGTCACTTCACTTCTCTGTGCGTCAGTTACCTCCTCTGTAAAATGGGGATTAAAACAGTGAGCCCCACGTGGGACAACCTGATCATCCTGTATCTACCCCAGCACTTAGAACAGTGCTCTGCACATAGTAAGCGCTTAACAAATACCAACATTATTATTATACAAGCTAATCGGTCTGGACGTAGTCCCTGTCCCACACAGGGCTCACTTTCTGAATCTCCATTTTACAGGTGAGGGATCTGAGGCACAGAGAAGTTCATTCATTCATTCATTCATTCAATAGTATTTATTGAGCGCTTACTATGTGCAGAACACTGTACTAAGCACTTGGAATGTACACATCGGTAACAGATACAGTCCCTGCCCTCTGACGGGTTTACGGTCTAATCCGGGGAGACGGACAGACAAGAACAATAGCAATAAATAGAATCGAGGGGATGAACATCTCATTAAAACAATAGCAAATAAATACAATCAAGGCGATGTACATTTCATTAACAAGTTAAATAACTTGCCCAAGGTCATACAGCAAACGTGTGCCAGAGCCAAGATTAGAACCCACGTCCTTTTGACCCCCAGGCCCATGCTCTATCCATTAGGTCACACTGCTTCTTGAGGGCCATTGACTCCACAACCCAGAGGCAGCAGAAAGATTCCACTTCTGCTCTCACGTTTCAGTAGGTCGAGGTTGACAAAGAGTTCAGTACCAAAATATGTGATACAAGCCAGGGGAACTCCCTCCAGTTCAGCTCAAATCACCATGGAAATATTTCTCTCCTGGCAGGCTGGTCTTAGGGCAGGATCTTATCAGCTGAATTGTTTATGTAATGCCTTTGTCTTCCTTCTGAGAGGAAGCTGATTCATCCAGCTGCCCCTCAACAGGCAAGGCTGCTAACAGAGATCTCCTCACTAGCAGGCAGAGGTCAGGCCAGCTCCCTGACTGCTTCCCAACTCTTCGTTGGAATCCATTCCTTCTAGCTGCCTCCAGATAGAAGAACAATCTGCCTAATAGTTACAGTGATCCCTCTCCCTGAACTCCCCTTCTTCCCCCTGAAAAGCAGCATGGCATAGTGGATAGAGCACGGGCCTGGGAGAAGGTCATGCGTTCTAATTCCAGCTCCGCCACTTGTCTGCTGTGTGACCTTGGGCCGGTCACTTTACTCCTCTGGGCCTCAGTTCCCTCCTCTGTAAAATAGGGATTGAGACGGTGAGTCCCACGTGGAACAGGGACTGTGTCCAATCTGACTTGCTTGTATCTACTCCAGTGCTTAGTACGGTGCCTGGCACATAGCGAGCACTTAACAAATACCATAATTATTATTATTATTTCTCAGTCATCCTGACCAATTAACTTTAGGGGTTAGCAGTCATATCTCCTCATTTCTACCATTACATGTGTCTTCACTATGTGCTTTGGAACGAAGACTTATTATGAAATTAGGGAATGTTTGTTCACTAACGCACACCTATTTGAATAGAATATGATGTTGAAAGAGATGGTTATATCTACTTGTGCATCGCCAGTCGAGGTGCAGGCATTATAATGTGAGTTTTCCTTAGCGTAGGGTTGGTCGAGAATGTAACCACCACATTTTAGAACTGGGGATTGAATGTAATTTGACATCCTCAAAACACTTGATTGGAGCTCTCATCTGAAGAAAATAAAGTACCTGCTCTTTATATATCCTCTCACTCTTTTTGTTTTCCTTTCCTCTCTCCCTTTTTTCTAGGGTTTTTCCTATTTCCTCCATTCACTTCTTCTAGCCAAGAATTTGCCTATCTCTTTCTTTGTCTGTCTCCTTTACTTAAGTGTGTATGTACCCATGGATTTGTCTGTTTTTCTATGTGTGCTTGTGGCTCTGAGGATGTGGCAGCTATATTCTTTTTTTTGTGTTAACAAGTCTTTGTGTGTGTGTGTGAAAGAGACAGAGACAGAGAGAGAGAGAAAGGTTGTTTCTGTGGTTCCTTAAACGTGCGTGCTTGTTAGGATAAGTGTGTTCATTACTATACGTGGGGGAAAACTATGTCTAGTGTGTATGTTGTGAGGGAGAGAAAGGTTGGAGACTAATAAAGTTTATGTGATACATGGCTTAGCTACAATCCATTTTCTATCACTGGTGGTTGCTCCTTTAGGTTTTTTTCATTCTTGGGGCTGGACTGAATGGACAATTTAGAAAAAAGGGCTTCAAAAAAATCTGAAAAAATAAACAGATACGATTTTCAAATTCACTCATTTCAACTACTACTGGAAGCATTGTGATAAGCCTTAGGGAACTAAGAGTTGCAATTCAGAACAAAGAACTTGATAGTCACTGGCCAGAAGTAGTAAAATCATTCCTTCTAGACTTTGAGTCAGTTGTTGCGTAGGGATTGTCTCTATCTGTTGCCAAATTGTACTTTCCAGGTGCTTAGTACAGTGCTCTGCAAACAGTAAGCACTAAATAAATAGGATTGAATAAGTGAATCAGTGAACCCTCTGCTGTTTTCCTTAACCACTAAGAATTGCACTAAAGGCAGTCTTTAGCTAAATAGAGGACCTTATGCCAAAATGACTTTAGAATAAGCAACAAAGTGAAATAGAGCTCTTTGGGTTTCCTTGGCAACCATCCTCTGAAACTGACCTATTTTGTTCAGGGAGTAGTTTAGAATAACTGGCTCTGTCTGAGTTTCATTCATGAACTAGACTCAGAGCTGATGTCGGGGAATGAGTGTATCATGTGTTTGTACCCAAATCAGTGATTACAGTGACTAACTTAGAGTTCCTGTAGAAGGAAGATCTTGAACAGCTTCTTTTGGGACCAATATCCCATGTGGATATTTTTCCCAGCTAGGCACAAGACTTCCATGGACTACTTGTCCAAACAGTGTTTAATCTACTAGCCCTCTTTTTGGAGCCCATGTGCATTCCCTCCACAGATGATGGTTTGGGGGGTTTTTTTGCCCTAACCACAGTCATTTCCATGATTTGGCTCTGTTCTCATAGTATAAACAGTTCAGTGGGAGGTGTAGGTGTGAGTCAGCTCAAACAGCTCCATGGATACAGCCAAAGTGGACTGCGCTGGATTGAAAAGCACTCCATGTTCCTTTGAAGTTTGGCATCTGGGTTACCTTGGTAACAGTTCCTGCTGTCAGGAGTTCTCCCTGCCTCGTGGCAGGAATTTAATGATGTACCAAAAGGAACCAGATACTTCTCCCTTCTCTACCACAATTTCAAAGGAAAATGAAACCGGAAATTCATTCCCAAGTTTTCCTCCTTCATCGATATTTAAAATGAGAACCTGAATCAAGCAGGTTTTGTGAAAATATGCCGCTTCTCTTCTAACCACAAGAAATTTATTATTCCACAATACAATCTGAACAGCAAAACCACCCAGGCAGTAAAGTAGCCAGTCATAATGTAGATTTGAGAAGACCAGAAATACAATCATTTGATGAGGCTAATTCATCAAAGTCTCACCAAGGACCCGTAAAGGACTCATGTCCCTAAAGAAGGATATCCACCATTTTCCCAAGGTTTGATTTTTCTTCTCTCCTATATTCAGATTTCTTTCCAGTTTGATTGTGCATTAACCAGTCTCCCGAATCCCACCATTATGGTTTTTCTCTGGGGCATGTACTGTGTCAATGACTCAACTGGACTCCCTCAAGTGTTTCATGTAGTGCTTTCCACAGAGTTAGTGCTCAATAAATATCACTGATGGATCCTAAAGTTTCACTACAGAGAAATCTTCTGGTAAATTACTGCTGCCCAGAGCACCAGAGATCTTACAATTCCTGCCGGCTGACGCCAAGGAGACTTTTTCTTTTTGATACCCGTCCTTACCCTTAAGACCTGGGGGCGAGTCTGAGTGGGATCTCCCCAAAGTCACATGTGTGAGAGCAAAGGTTTAAAAGAGAACAGTTAAGTGGGGACTGTGGGTGACAGCAGAGCAGCAGGGAGATTTGGGGTGTCGAGGCCAGTACATCCTTCTGATGTTTAAGTGACCCTTCTCTTATTTTCATTCATTCATTCACTCGTATTTGCTGAGCGCTCACTGTGTGCTAAGTACTGTACTAAGCGCTTGGGAGAGTCTTGTCTTATGCCGAGTCGTTTCCGACCCATAGCGACACCACGGACACATCTCTCCCAGAACGCCCCACTCTCCGTCTGCAATCGTTCTGCTAGCATATTCATTCATTCAATAGTATTTATTGAGTGCTTACTATGTGCAGAGCACTGTGCTAAGCTCTTGGAATGTACAATTCGGCAAGCCCATCGACGGGTTTACAGTCTAATCGGGGGAGACAGACAAAAGCAATAGCAATAAATAGAATCAAAGGGATGTACATCTCATGAACAAAATAAATAGGGTAATAAAAATATATACAAATGAGCGGACTAGCACAGTGCTGAGGGGAGGGGAAAGGAGGGGGGAGGAGCAGAGGGAAAGGGGGGGAAAAGGAGGCTTAGCTGAGGGGAGGTGAAGGGGGGTTAGAGGGGCAGCAGAGGGAGCAGAGGGAAAAGGGGAAGCTCAGTGTGGGAAGGCCTCTTGGAGGAGGTGAGCTCTCAGTAGGGCTTTCAAGAGGGGAAGAGAGTTAGTGTGGCGGAGGTGATGAGGCAGGGCATTCATATGTGTAGAGTTTTCTTGGTAAAAATACCGAAGTGGTTTTCCGTTGCCGCCTTCCATACAGTGAACTTGAGTCTCTGCCCTCGACTCTCTCCCATGCCGTTGCCCAGCACAGGGGTGTTTTGACTCATAGCCGATGGCCTTCCACTCGCTAGCCACTGGCCAAGCCAGGATAGGAATGGATATGCCTCTGCTTGACTCTCCCTCCCATAGCCGAGACTGGTGGAGTACCGAAAACACTCCAGGTGCAACCCTGAGAGGGGCCTGGGAGAGCACAATATAAAAATAAACGGACACATTCCCTGCCCACAGTGAGCGTACGGTCTAGATGGGGAGATAGAAAATATAAATAAGCAAATAACAGATACGTAGGTAAGTGCTGTGGGGCTTTGCTTTCCCTTTTTCTCCCCTTAACACAGCCCAGTTGCTTCCTGTTATCATCAGTCACAGACCTGATCTGTGCTGTGTATATTTGTGTTGCTTAATTTTTTTAACAGTTTTTAAGCGTTTACTATGTGCCAGGTACGGTTCTAAGAACTGGAGTTCATACAAGGTAATCAGATTGGAGACAGTCCCCGTGTCACATAGGGCTCACGGCCTTAATCCCCATTTTACAGATGAGATAACTGAGGCACAGAGAAGTAAAGTGGTTTACCCGAGGTCACACAGCAGACACGTGGCATATATATTCACTTTGTGTTTTGGATCAGTGCTGTTAGGGAATAAGGGGATGTTCTTCCAGTAATACAACTCTGTTCGGCTAGAACACGACGAGATGTCAGAAGAAACAGTGTGAGTTACTCAGTGGCTTTCCTCAAAGACAGCCTTCTACACGGTGTGCATACTTAACACGGAGATGGTCAGGAATGTAACCCCCATTATGGGAGAACTGAGGGTAATTGTAAAAGTTAACGTCGGCCATCCAAGTCAGATTCTCGCAGGCCCACGGAACGGACAAACTCCTTAAATGCCAGACCACCGGGTAGGGTTCCCAGGCACAGGACATGTGGACATTGGTCTTCCATGGAATGTGACGGCATAAATTGTGTCAACAGAGGCAGACGTAGAGGGAATTGGGAGGGCGGGGGGACTGGAGACCATGGGCTGGGACTCCTTGCCCCCCCCCAGTAGAGGGTGAATTATCCCAACGACTTTCCTGACACGGACAGGAATTTTACTGAATGGAGATCCCGATTCTTTCCAACTTCATTTAGACCTGTTTGCTTTCATCCCACCTAGTCACCGTGCCCTGTGTGAAGATTTGTCATCTGCACCAAATCGAATAGATCGGACGGTCTGCGTTAAGGGTAGCTCACCCTATTTAGCAAGAACCACACCGAAGCAGACAGAGAGAACTGCCTGTTCCCCCTTTCTCCTGCTGGGCCTGAGCTGAGGCCCCTGCAGAACTGAAAAGGACCATGCAGTCCCACCCAGGCAGTGCTAATTCATAACACATTTAATAATAATAATAATAATGGTGTTTGTTAAGCGCTTACTATGTGCAGAGCACTGTTCTAAGCGCTGGGGTAGACACATCAGGTTGTCCTACATGGGGCTCACAGTCTTAATCCCCATTTTACAGATGAGGTAACTGAGGCACAGAGAAGTTAAGTGACTTGCCCACAGTCATACAGTTGACAAGTGGCAGAGCTGGGAATCGAACTCATGACCTCTGACTCCAAAGCCCATGCTCTTTCCACTGAGTCACGCTGCTTCTCTAACACATTTCCCCTCCTCGACTCCGGTTTAGTCAACCTATGCCCTTTGTGCAGCGTTTCCCAGTGGAAAGAGCAGCGGCCAGGGAGGCAGAAGGTCATGGGTTCTAATCCAGGCTCTGCCACTTGTCTGCTCTGTGTGACCTTGGGCAAGTCTCTTCACTTCTCTGTGCCTCGGTTACTTCATCTGTAAAACGGGGATTAAGATTGTGGACAGGGACGGTGTCCAACCTGATTACCTTGTGTCCACCCCAGTGTTTAGAACAGTGCCTGGCCCATAGTAAGTGCTTAACAAATACCATAATTTTCATTATTATTATTATTATTGTTGGGTTTCCCCTTCCCACTCTGAGACAGCACCAAAACCACTTTCTCCTAATGGCATTTGATCAGGTAATTTTCTCTTTCATCATGCTTTTTAAAAACTCAATTATCAATCTCCAAACCATGTTTCTCATGCAGATGGTCAATTTATGGGAAGTTTAAACAGATAAACTGTCTCTTCAATCGTTTACTCAAGATCCATTATCCAATCTGCCTGCTTTATTTGCTGATGTGTTTTTTGATTTGTTTTGTTTGATGGTATTTGTTAAGTACTTATGGGTCCAACGACCCTTCTCACGATCACACCTGAAGAGTTTCCAGACCTCTACCAGTTTCGATACGGGAAGGAGAGTCAAATCCATTCCATCCCTACCTTGGCCAGTGGCTAGCGAGGGGAAGGCCATCTGCTACAAGGCAAGACTCACCTGTGCTGGGCACCAGCGGCGTGGGAGAGAGTCCTGGGCGGAGACTCAAGTTCACTGCTCGGAAGACGGCAATGGAAAATCACTTCCGTATTTGTACCAAGAAAACTACGCATATGCTAGCAGAATGATTGCAGTTGGAGGTGGGCATATGAGGAGAGATGTGTCCAAGGAGTCGTTATGGGGCGGAGACGACTCGGCAGCAAAAGAATAGACAAAGATGGGTCAGACAAAGCACTGGGGTAGGTACGAGTTAATTAGGTCCAACACAATCCAAGGAGAATAAGGGGGAGAAGGAGAAGAAGGTGAAGAAGGAGAAGAAGGTGAAAGAAGAGTATTCATTCCATCATTCATTCCTATTTTTTGAGCGCTTACTGTGGGCAGAACACTGTAATAAGCTCTTGGGAAAGTACAATATAACAATAGACACATTCCCTGCCCACAACAAGCTTACAGTCTAGAGGGGGAGACATATATTAATACATTAATATAAATAAATACGTGCAGTGGGGCTGGGAGGTGGGATTGAATGAAGGGAGCAAATCAGCGCGCTGCAAAAGGGAGAGGGAGAAGAGGAAAGGAGGGTTTAATCAGGGAAGACCTCTTGTTAAGTGGCTACTATGTGCCAAACGCTGTATTAAGCACTGGAATAGATGCAAGATAATCAGATTGGATAAAGTCTCTGTCCCAGTCTGCATATAGTAGTTCCCGGATGACTATTGCTACAACTTTTGAAGATAATTATAATTTGCTGACCAGGAAGAGTTTCCCCGTGGTTCAGAAGCATGTTCGAACTCCAGCTTCCTGGATGAATATAGGGAAAAGACCGATAAAGAATAGGCTGAGCAGGATTTGACCTACTACACGGCACTGCTTCACTCCAACAATAATGGCAATAAGGGCAGACAGGATTTTGTCAAAACTGACTTGACTGTTTACGCTATCATGAAGTACGATTTCCGTGAGTTTTCTCGGTATAGTTGTATTGTTAGAATCCTGATCCGTTGACAGTGTCAAATGCAAACTGAATGAAAACAGCCTAGAAGTTTTGTCATTCTCAAAAATCATTCTTTATAAAGAAGAAAGGATGCTTCATTGATTTTGGCTCAGTTTTAGAAAGAAAATGTTTGTAAATGACAATGTATATTTTGCCTCTTCCTGAGTAAACAAAACTATCAGCTAATTAGCTCAGCTACACTAAGGCTCCAAAAATTCCAAATACTGCGACGTCACATTTGTTTTCTCCTCTCTGTATCTAAGAGAAAGTGAATTTCCCCCATAATAAAAGTTGTCACAAACATATTCACTCCAAATAAACTTTGCCATTTTACTGGAACTGTTCAATCGGGGCACACTTCTATGACCAAACCAATTCTCTAATTCATAAAAAGCTACTCGGATAGAAAGAGAGAAAGCAACGATCAGAAGAAAAGCAAAAACATGTCATCCCTACTCCATTATTTAGGTCCTTCAGCCCTTGATACCGTAAATATTTGCCTTTCAGAAGATGCTAAAAGTATAACAATTGCTCAGAGTTTTCCACAGATTCCATTTCCATGACTTAAATTCTACCCTCACCTCTCTTCCTCTGTGCATGAGGCTTTTGTGCCTTTAGCAAGTTCTGCAACCCCATGCAAGACTATCTGACTCATTGAGTGAAATAATGGATTAGGGACTCAGAGGGTTAGACGGCTCTAATTCGAATTGTCTTGAATTGTCGAATTGTCGTTTAGACTGTGAGCTTGTTATTGGGCAGGGATTGTCTCTACCCGTTGCCGAATTGTACATTCCAAGCGTTTAGTACAGTGCTCTGCACATAGTAAGCGCTCGATAAATGCTATTGAATAAATGAATGAATGAATGAAATGCTTAGCTATTTCTTCATCTATAAAATGAGTGTGATCACAGTGAGCTGCTGAGAACTCTACCTGATAAAAATCTGTAGCCAGAAACCCTCACGACCCCTCTCCTTGCTCCCTAACTACATCTGATGCCGTTGATATTCAGGTACTGGTCTGGATGTCAGCAAGCGACATCCGTTTTGCAAATAGAACTGAATAAATTGCGAAGGTCCCCTGCAGACCCTTTCCTCCCAGCAGAAGGCCGCTCTCTGCCAGAAGTCCCGAAGACCAAGAGATAATAATAGTGTTGGTATTTGTTAAGCGCTTACTATGTGCAGAGCACTGTTCTAAGCGCTGGGGTAGACACGGGGGAATCAGGTTGTCCCACGTGGGGCTCACAGTCTTAATCCCCATTTTACAGATGAGGTAACTAAGGCACATAGAAGTGAAGTGACTTGCCCACAGTCACACAGCTGACAAGTGGCGGAGCCGGGATTCGAACCTATGACCTCTGACTCCAAAGCCAGTGCTCTTTCCACTGAGCCACGCTGCTTCTCCAGGATCCCAGCTCCCAGACTCGATGTGCTGACTCCAGCGAGCAAGACTCCAGTGGCAAGAGGGCTCCCTTCTACACTGTGTCCGTCTCCTGATCTAGATTATAAACTCACTGTGGGCAGGGAACTTGTCTACCAACTCGTTTGGTTTTTTTTAATGATATTTGTTCAGCATTTACTATGTGCCAGGGACCATACTAAGCCCTGGGGGTAGATACAAGCTAATCAGGTTGGACACAGCCCATGTTCCACATAGGCCTCACGGTCTTAACCCCCATTTTACAGATGAGGTAACTAAGGCCCAGAGAAATGAAGGGACCTGCCCGAGGTGACACAGAAGGCAGGTGGCAGAATGGGGACTAGAACCCAAGTCTTTGTGATTCCCAGGCCCGCGCTCTATCCAGAGGCCACACTGCTCCTCAGAGTATTATACTGTCCCGGCTCGGCCACTTGTCTGCTGTGTGACCTTGGTCAGTCACTTCACTTCTCTGGGCCTCAATTACCTCATCTGTAAAATGGGGATTGAGACAGTGAGCCCCACGTGGGACAGGGACTGTGTCCAACCCACTCTGCTCGTATCCAACCCAGCGCTTAGTACGGTACCTGGCACATAGTTAAGCCCTGAACAAATACCGTAATCATTATTAGTATAATAAGGGAAGCAGCGTGGCTCAGTGGAAAGAGCCCGGGCTTCGGA
Source organism: Ornithorhynchus anatinus (assembly GCF_004115215.2). Taxonomy (NCBI): domain Eukaryota; kingdom Metazoa; phylum Chordata; class Mammalia; order Monotremata; family Ornithorhynchidae; genus Ornithorhynchus; species Ornithorhynchus anatinus. The sequence continues at coordinate 39,175,913 of NC_041734.1, read as the reverse complement.
GTCAGAGGTCATGGGTTCGACTCCCGGCTCTGCCACTTGTCAGCTGTGTGACTGTGGGCATCACTTCACTTCTCTGTGCCTCAGTTCCCTCATCTGTAAAATGGGGATTAACCGTGAGCCTCACGTGGGATGACCTGATGACCCTGTATCTACCCCAGCGCTTAGAACAGTGCTCTGCACATAGTAAGCGCTTAACAAATACCAACATTATTAACATTATTATTAGTAGTAGTAGTACAGTGCTGGACACAGAATAAGCATGCAACAAACACCACTGATTGATTGGAAAGAGCAAGACCCCCATCCCTCACTGGGGCTCACGATTTATCATCTGCGGTTCAAGAGAGGGCCACCTAAAGGGCATGACGACGTTGGTCTCTTCCTCCTCTGTCCACATTATGCACTCGTGGATTCCGTATGCTTGGCGAGTCTTTCTCGCTATTTGAAAATCGTCATCTTTACCACTGCATCTATCTGGTAGCTGGGTAGGGCATGTCAGGGAAGGCCTCAGGTCAGTTCCCAGGTGGTCAGCTCCCAGAAGGTCAGCTCCACCTTCTACCCAATAGGGTGCCTAGTCAATTTCCCACTGGCACCAGTAAGTCTCTCCCAGTATAGCACCGAGGTCTTCTCTGCTCTTAACACACAATCCTATCATTATACTGGGGAGCTGGCTCCCCTAGAAATGGGGATCTCCCCTAACAGGAGCTTCTCTACATCAACGCTTTCCTTCCCTAACAAAAGTGACTAGAACCTCTCCAATGGGATACAAACATACGACAAGAAGGACAAAGAATCAATTTCACTGGGTCTGAAAATAAGTTCAGTGTAGTGCCAGGAGGAAAACACAAGCTATGAAGCCTCAAAACCAGAGCAAGCAGCTGTGACCACATGAGTTCATTAAGGACTTGGCTCGTATGTTCAAGCGATACACCAAAGGAAAATCCTGGATAAAAGTAAACAGGAAACAACACGATATAGGGTGCATAAAACAATGTAACTGGCCCGTTTTGATGTGTAACCGAACTGCTTGCCAGATGTCTCATGCTGCTTCATCGGTGATAGTGGCTGTCAGTCATCCCAAGATCCTTATCGCTAGGAATTTATTTCTTTGAAAGGCTGTCCCAGGCAATGTAGTTTCCAAAACTCCTGAGGCCCCATCAGCCAAGAGCCCCCCAACCTATACCATGTCTCCTTTTCAATTTCCAAGAACACTTGAGAGCTTCTGCTGGTGGTTACTCTGTAGGTGGCCATCTCTTTTTTTAAATGGTATTTGTTAAGCACTTAATATGTGTCACTAAGCGCCGGGGTAGATAGAAGTTAATTAGCTTGGACAGTCCTTGTCCCACAGGGGTCTCCCAGTCTAAGAAGGAAGAACAGGAGAACTGAGGCACAGAGACGTTAAATGCCTTGCCCAAGGCCACACAGGAACCATTTGGAAGAGCGGGGTTTAGAACCCAGGTTCTTTGACTCCCGGGCCTACCCTCTTTCCTGTAGGCCATCCTTCTAATGGTCCCAAGGCAGAGGACACCTGATCCAAAACCATCATCATCTTCACAAACACTTCAGCTTTTACACTTCTCCATATTTGACTTGTAGCACTGAATCAATCAATCAATCAGTGGGATTCACTGAATGTGTACTCTGTGCAGAGCACTGTTCTGCGTGCTTGGGAGATTGCCATTGTTCTTGTCTGTCCATCTCCCCCGATTAGACTGTAAGCCCATCAAAGGGCAGGGACTGTCTCTATCTGTTACCGATCTGTACATTCCAAGCGCTTAGCAGGGAAGGAAACAGGGAAGGGAGGAAGGGAGGAAGGGAGGGAGGGAGGGAGGGAAGGAGGGAGGGAGGAAGGAAGGAAGTCGCTCAAGGCCACACAGCAGACAAGTGGCAGAGCCAGAATTAGAACCCAATATAGCGTCCTCCTACATAGACTAGGAGCACCAAGTAATAATAATAATAATGTTGGTATTTGTTAAGTGCTTACTATGTGCCGAGCACTGTTCAAAGCGCCGGGGCAGATATAGGGTCATCAGGTTGTCCTACGTGAGGCTCACAGTCTTAATCCCCATTTTACAGATGAGGTCACTGAGGCACAGAGAAGCAAAGTGACTTGCCCACAGTCACACAGTTGACAAGTGGCAGAGCCGGGATTCGAACCAAGCCCGGGCTCTTTCCACTGAGCCACGCTGCCAAGTGGAAGAAGGACTGTGTCTAACCTAATTAATTTGTATATCTACCCCGGCACTTAGAAAGTGCTGGTGAGCGCTTAACAAATACCTTAAAAAAAGAAATAGCACCGCTCGAACCACTGATTCATTTCCACTGAAGGGTGGAGGGGAAAGAGTGGCTCGGCTCTAGCTCCAGGCTGTTCCATCTCCTTCCTCCTGTCTCCACTGTTTCTCCCTGTCTTCATCAAGGGCTCCTTGATAGTGACAGAACCGTGATCGATAGGCCTCCACCACCAGCAGTGTTTGCTCTCCACGGCAGGCAGGATGGGCGTTTTCTGTCAGGGCTTTTTAACCGGTTCCTCCAGAACGGCCCCAGGCTTCGTCTGGTATAAGACTCCATAATGGGCCCCTCGGCCCCCATGGATGGGTAACTCCAGTTTTATTCATCTGTTCGTTTTCTTCATCCCTCTGTTCACTAGAATGATTTATTAATAATCCAGTAGTCATCATACCCGCCATGGATGCTATTTCGAAAATCAAAACCTAAATGCTACGTTTTAAGAAGCAACGTGGCTCAGTGGAAAGAGCCCGGGCTTGGGAGTTGGAGGTCGTGGGTTCTAATCCCGGCTCCGCCACTTGTCAGCTGTGTGACTGTGGGCAAGTCACTTCACTTCTCTGTGCCTCAGTTACCTCATCTGTAAAATAGGGATGAAGACTGTGAGCCCCACGTGGGACAACCTGAACACCTTGTATTCTCCCCAGCGCTTAGAACAGTGCTTTGCACATAGTAAGCACTTAACAAATGCCATCATCATCATCAAACGCTACTTCACTTTCCAGAATGGACTTTTGTAATCCAAGAACAGCGTGAGGCAAATATAAATGTGATTTGGTAGTATCAGGAAGGAATAAGAACCCATCCCTACTTTCACCATCGACATATGAACTCTTGAAGTTCTCATTCATTTTCGTTTGTTGATATTGGATTCATCATTGCTTTCATTTCTCTCAATAAGCATAGCGTAGTGGATAGAGCCTGGAAGTCAGGAGGTCATGGGTTCTAATCCCAGCTCTGCCACTTATCTGTTGTGTGACCTTGGGCAAGTCACTTAACTTCTCTGTGCCTCAGTTCCCTCATCTGTAAAATGGGGATTGAGACTGTGAATCCCACATGGGGGAGGGACTGTGTCCAACACGATTTGCTTGTATCCACCCCAGTGTTTAGTACAGTGCCTGGCACATAGTTAAGCACTTAAAAATCATAATTATTACTATTATTATTATTATTATTAAGAGGATAAAATTGTTGAGGATACATCTTAGGTGAGGGGGATTTCAGGAATGCTTTGAAGCTGGCAATAGTTGTGATCCCAAATCAATAACCATTTCATTCAAGATGAATCTCAGGTGATTTTAATTCTCACTGAGCATATTGAAAAATCCCTTAAAACCAGGAAAAAAACTCTAAAAGGTGCAAAATCACTTACAAACTTCAAAGAAATGATTTGCCTCATTTTACCATCAAAAGCTTCTCCAAGGTAGAGGGAAGGGAGTGGCAGAAGAGAAGTGTAAAATAAATAATATTAAATAATCTGGGGTTACTTGCTGGGCTTGGCCCAAACAGGATTTCATCACTAAAATGGTTTGGGAGCTTATATTATTTTCTATGAATTTATCACCCATGGATTCTATTTCCACCAAGCTTGTATTAACCTTCCAGAATTTATGGCATCTTGGGTTGGGTTCCTGGAGGAAATGGCTTGTTCCAGTAAATCCCGACAGTTTTTTTGGCTGAGTGGATCACAGGGTCCTGGATGGTTATGATTCCGGAAACAAAGGTGGGAGGATATAATCAATGATGATCTTTTCTTTTGCATGGATTTACTGATGGATTACAAGAATAGAAGTAGGTAGACAGATAGCTGAAGCTCGGGGGAATAAGAATGATGCCCTCTGGAAGCACATCTGAGATCTCTTGCTGATGAGGGAATTGGGTTTGGTGTGCAGTGGAGCTAATACAGCTAAGATTCAGAGAACAAATGTAGAAAGAGGTAGTAAGTAGCCTCTTCTCCTGCTTAGATTATCTCTTGCAAGAGTAGAATTAGGTGGACAAGTAGATGAAGGCCTAATTAAGAATAGAAGACCATTGGAGGTTTTGGAGGGACAGGATAACCCGAGCAGAAAGATGTTTTAGAAAAATGATCTGAGCAGCAAAATGAAGTATGAACTGGAGATAGGGGCAGTCTGTGAGTAGGCTGATACAGTATTTATGGGTTACATTATTATATACTAGATTGCATTATTTCAAGCCACAGAATAATTTACAGGATAGGACAAACACAGAATTGCTGTTTTCCCAATTCCAGGACTAGGAGACATCCATTGAATTGAATGAAGTGGATATAAAACACAAAGAAAAGAACTTTCCCATCATAGATGTTATGGCATATGGAATTCATTACCACAGGATGTTGTGCAGAATCCAGAAGACTTTAGATAAAATCACAGAAGGAAAGTTTTAATGGGTTATCAAAGGGAATGTTAGGGATAGCAGAAGAAAAATTAGGGATGTGAGTGTTTCAGGGAAGACTGAGATAGATACAAGGATGATAGAAGGGGCCTTGGTGGATCATTAGAAGTGAAACCTGCAAATGTTTGGTGGTACAGCCGTGTCTGTGAAGATGTTAAAGAGGGCAGCGATTGTATTAAGCCTCCATCCATTCTGCTGCCCCTTTCTGAGACAGAAATGTTTTCCTTCCCTAGCATACAAAGCTCCTTTCTTTTCTCAGAGAACTCCTAAAATGCCAATACGTCCTGAAAGCAGTGTGGCCTGGTGGAAACAGCACAGGTCTGAAGACTTGAGTTCTAATCCCAGCTCTATTACCTGTTTCAATACCTCTTCTCTCTCTTACTTAGATTGTGAACTCTCTGAGGACAGATACTGTGTCCTACCTGTTTGAATTGTATCTACCCCAGCACTTAGAACAGCGCTTGACACATGGTAAACCTTTAAATACCATAAAAAAGATTTCCCCAACCGCCGTAATCACTGAATAGATAATCTATTTTTATACTTTCTTCCTGATTCATTTGCATTCATCTGCTGTTCTCACTACAGTTCAGTTGTTTTATCCTTCTAGGTTCATCTATGTCACTGAAGACCCTTTTAGGTTGTAAGCTCCCGCCTCCACCACTTGTCTGCTGGGTGACCTTGGGCAAGTCACTTTGCTTCCCTGTGCCTCAGTGACCTCATCAGTAAAATGGGGATTGAGACTGTGAGCTCCAGATGGAACAGGGACTGTGTCTGACTAGATTTGCTCATATCCACCCCAGCACTTAGTACAGTGCCTGGCACATAGTAAGCACTTAACAAATACAACAATTATTATTAAGATTCCAGAGAGCTGTCTGGGATCTGTTTAACATACTTTGTACGAGTATAGACGGTAAGATCACTGCGGTCCAGGAACGTGTCCATCAGTGCTGTTTATATTGTTCTCTCCCAAGTACTTAGTACAGTGCTCTGCACGCAGTAAACACATTAAATATCACTGAATGAATGATTGATTGTACAGTGTCTGCAGTAGCACCATGTCTATGGACCTTTTCTGGATATTGATGAAGATGAAAATGTTGGGGACAGTTATTTATCATTTATCATTTGGGAAACAGTTTGGCAGAGGGGGTAAAGCACGGGCCTGGGAGTCAGAAGTCGTGAGTGCTAATCCCAGCTTGGCCACTTGTCTGCTGTGTGATCTTTGGTAATTCACTTCACCTCTCTGGGTCTCAGTAACCTCATCTGTAAAATGGGGACTGAGACTTTGAGCCCCAAGTGGGACGGGGACTGTGTCCAACCCGATTTGCTCGTATCCACCAAGGGCTTAATACAATGCCTGGCACGTAGTTCAAGTCATCAAGAATTCCTCAGTCTGCTCTGAATGCTAATTATAATCATTTAGATTATGTGATAATTATTATTTAGGGTAGATCGAGGAATTCTTGATGACTTGAACTCATGGTTGATAATCAGTCCCCAAGAAGTCACAGCTCCACAAGAGGTATGGCAATATGTCTTTTGAAGGTATTAAGTGCTTACTATGTGCCAGGGACTGTACTAAGAGCCGGCGTTTATATAAGATAATTGGGTTGGACACTGTCCCTGTCCCACATTGGGCTCACAGTCTTAATTCCCATTTTACAGATGAGGGAACTGAAGCACAGAGAAGTGACTTCCCCAAAGTCACGCAGCAGACAAGTGGCAGAGCTGGGATTAGAACCCAGGTCCTCTGATTCCCAGGCCTGTGTTCTATCCACTAGGTCACGCTGCTTCTCTTATTTACCCAGCTGTAAATCTAAAAGTTCTCTTCAAAGTCAAAGGAACACAGTGTTTGTTCACTGTTTCCCACTCCTCAACTACAACACGTCTAACACCAGTTCAGGGCAAAGGAAAAACAAAAATCAAAACATCTTAACCAGGCTTCCACTGAGATGTAACTAAGGTCACTGGAGCCCCAAATCACTAGATGGATAAAAGAGAGGTAAGGCCAGCCAAGATCAATGACCTAAGTATTCATGGGATGTCCCCAGCCCAGGTCAGAAGTAGCCCCTTCTCTACCACTGATGTAACAAACTCGATTTGGCACTTCACATTCTAGCCAGAGGTCAATCCCAGTTTGTCCTTGCCCTTAATTTTCATACTTCCTCAGAAGCAGGAGGTATCCAGATCGGACGTTTGCAAAACCACTAAGTCTGGAATTATAGCCTCCTACTAGCTGGCTGTCCTACTCTCATCAAGGCAGAACAGAATGAACCTCTTTATGAACCCCACCTCCCTGTCCCCAGAGCTCCCGGATCAGCTGTAAGAACAGTTTCTAAAAACCCACTGGTTGAAACTTTCCATTCTGCTTCATTTGGGTTGCTGCCTTAATGCCTAATAAGAAACTAAGTGGGAGGCTCGAAACAGGACAGAGCTTTCTTGAGATTTCTTGAAAGACCTGGCCAGAAGGGAAATATAGAGCGAAACAGTTTTTCTGGCAGAGTTTTTCTGCAATAAACTTCAGTTTCCCCTTCCAAACAACCCATTGACTGAGTCTTGGGCAAATTGTTTTTTTACAACATTCGCCTGTGACAGTTTACCTTTCCCAGTGCTGCCTATAATACAGGTCTAAGGGGATGGTTGCTGAGAAAGTACTTCCATAGGTTGAACCTTTGAGCTAAATATTGATGCCTCTCTTTTATTCCCATCTAGTACAGTCTGTACATTGATGCTTGGGTCAAGTTGTTTAGAAAACAGGAAATCACATCTCCTCCAGGAAGCTCGGAAGCAGCATGGCCTGGTGGAAAGGGCCCAGGTCTGGGAGTCAGAGGACCTCAAATGCTGTTGGCTGTGTGACCTTGGACAATTAACTTAGACTGCAAATCCCATGTGGGACAGGGACCGTGTCTGACGTGATTAATTTGTACCTACCCCAGCATTTAGAACAGTGCTTAACATACAGTAAGCACTTAGATGCCATAAAAAAAACCCTTCTTGATGGAGTTGCTTTAGAGTCTCCGTAGATAGGGGTAATTCAGGGGAGGGCAGAAAATTTGACTAATTGAATTGCTCCACTTGGTTCTGCCAAATATCTACCTCACCCATTGACCCCTGGATTGGGGCATCCTTGATTTCCACCTCAGGTCACAACTGATGTGTTTCAAATGATCGTCTCCTTAAGCAGATGGTTAACCCACCAGCCTGGGTTGGTGGAATCTACGAGCTGTACTTGGTATTATAAAAAAAGAGGGGAAAAGACACGGGGCTCGACGGAGAATTTAGCAAACAGAACCATGCGATTGAGCAGCTCACTGTGAAACTTCAAGCATTTCTGCCATTGGGTAGTAAAAATGTAGGCGACCGTCCAAGTTTATATTTGCAGTTTTCCTTGTAACTGGCTGTTTCATCCCAACTACTTGAGGCGAGTTGAAGCAATGGAGGAAAAATGACGAAAACACAGAGTTAACATTAATGGCAAAGAGTCGACAAAAATGCAGTTCAAATAGAAAAGGGGCCCCTATCGAAGGAAAATCCTTTCCTCTTTTTTTTTTTTATAACTGCTATAGAAAATTTTGCGGGAATATCAGGATTTCACTCCACCCTTTCTTGGCCTCTTCCTTGGAGATATCTGACTCTTCCGCTCCCCTCTCCCCACTAGCCCACATCCTTCAGTCCCTCCCTTTTCCTTTCTCCCTTTCCCGCCACCCAACCTCCACCCTCAAAATATTTGGGGGATTCCTAGTTTCCTGCCCCACTTACTAGCCAACATCTGTGGGTCCACAGTGACGCCCAGTGGGATCCCTCAAGAACGGCAGTCTACGACTTCATGCTAGTGACACACTTGGAGGAGGAGAATTATAAAGTAGGCAGTTACTTTTCTGCCAGAGAACAGAGGCTCTCGGCTGCAAAAGCCTCTGCCACTCCCTACTGATTTCTTCTCTCAAAATCAAAAAGTGATTTGAAAAAAAACCACCTTACTAACCCCGAGGAAAACAAATCAGAACTCTTCTTGTGAAGATGCTGAAACCCTCTTAAAATCCAAAAGTTTTAAAGAAGGCTATTTTTTTCTTCTCCTAGGTATTTTCTGAGGATCCGTTGATGACCAGTTTTTCAGGTAGGCTGTCTTCTGGCTCATGGCATTTTACTTTTCAGAAGGTTTTAGGCTTCTTGCATGTCAGAATTTTGGGTGGTTTGTTAGTGAAATGGTGACGATGCTGCTATCGTGTAGATTTTTGTTAAAATACCGATCCTTTGGGACTTAACAGACAGGTAGATTTTGGTGAGTGACACATTTCACAAGTGCTTCTTATTACTACAAAGCAGGGTCTAGAGTGTCTGGGCTGCAGAATATGGGGAATTTAGAAGGCAAGGTCTTCAGGAAGCTGGGGCATTGTAATTGCTGTTGCTCTCTTTTCCAAGGGAAAATTTTTTAACGTTAAGATTTTGAGCTAGTTGTAAGGAGAAACCGAATAGATAACCTTAGCTTGACTCTAATGTGTTGATGAAAAGGGAAATCAGTCTCTGAAAACAGTTTATTTCATTGTGTTAAGAGTATGGGCAGCTTTTTTTTCCCACTAGAATGAATACTATGCTGTGAGGACTTGGAGTATGTGGATAATTTTCTGAGAAGTAAAGAATGCTCAAGGGAGCGTTACGACTCTCCTCTGTTGAAAATTTGGAGATCGTGGTAATACACCTTCACGATGATCTCCACAGCTTGTATCTTGGTGGTTTTCATATTCAGCCAAAGCTGAAATTAATTTACAGATGGACTGTTTTCTTCTTCCTCTGTTGCTGCACGGTGACCAAGATGGGACAGACACTCCTTTCTATTCAAAGTGCATATCAATCAATTAATCAATCATATTTATTGAGCCCTGGTCTGCAGAACACTGTTCTGAGAGTAAAACAGAGTTGCTAGACACATTAATAATAATGATTTTGGTATTTGTTGAGCACTAACTATTTGCCAGGCACTGTTCTAAGGGCTGAGGTAGATAAAAGAGCATTGATTTCAACCCAGTCCCTGTCCCAGATAACACTCACAGTCTTAATCCCCTTTTTACAGATGAGGGACATTCCCTGCCCACAACAAGCTTACAGTCTAGAGGGGGAGACAGACATTACATCAATAAATCATTTATATTACATAATTTATCCTTGTTCATTTACATAAAAACACAGGGTCTCAAGATTCTACCCCCCCAGCGGTGAAATGGTTTGACCTATTTGATTTGCCATTGACTCAGTGTTACCTTTCTCACTGCAGGTTAGCCTAGAAAAAGATGTTAGATTTGAGCCCCACTCCTGCACGTTGGTCTCTGGCTAAAGGCAGAAAGCTAAACCCGAGTGTTGAGTCACAGGGGTTGGTGGCGAGTGTAACCTCCATGTCATGTAACAGTGGAAGTCCTTTCTACTCCTGGAGTTTCAGTGGCTGGGCTGCTTCTGGAGACTGCTCATGGCTGTAGGCTCCAAACAAGTTATTTAGTGTAACTGGTTTATGTGCAGTGTTTTGCTGAAATGTATCTGGAAGAGGTCCTTCCTAATGTGTTTTCAAAAAGAAGCTAAAATACAAATGACTCACTTGGCTGCAAAAGGAAAAGTGTTCTTCTGAGTCTGTGCCTATGAGTAAGTGATCTTTTAACTTTAAAATGTCAGTTCAGAATTCTGAGCCAGGCTTAGTATTTCATTTTGGCTAAAATAAAATGTTTTTGATCCATCTACAAATATTTTACTCTGACCTACAGTGAAACAATCTTTAATTGTGAAAAGGGGAATTATAAGACTCTAGGGGAATTCACGTATCTATGGCACATGCTCCAATTTGCCATACATCACTAAACATAATGAACTTAAATCATCATCATCAGTAGTCTTTTGAGCAGCTACTGTATTAGGTACTTTGAAAATACGCAAAAAGAGAAGGTCACGGTCTCTGTCCTCGAGAAGCTTGCAATAGTATGAGATATCCAGATGTGGGCGGTTCAATAGTTTATAGATAAAGCTAAACGGGAGGGCCAGAATACTGTCGGTAAAGTATTTTGTTGCCTCAGTGGGCAAGAGAATATCTCAGTCTTGAGAAGAAGGAAAATTGATGTACAGGAGATGGAGCTGCACAAAATGGAATTAAAGTAACTTTGGACATATGAGGTGAAGATTAGAGAGACTTTCATGTGGCGGGTACAAAGAGGCCTCATAGGTGTGAAACAGAAACACATAAGGTACTTATCATTTCATCTTAGTTGAATTAGCCACCTGTTTTACTGGGTTTATTCAACTATTAGGAAAAGCTGGTGGGAAAACCAGATTATTGTGCTGAAATTCAAAGCAAAACTGAGAGAACTATGAAAATAAATCAACTAAAGTGATGGACTCTCTGGTAAAATGATCATTTGGAAGCATTATTAGTTCTCACTTGAGCAGTTGGTTAGAAAGAGGTTGAGAAAAAGGATCGAAGAGAATGGAATTAGAAGATGATTACTGATTACATTGGGAGGAACATCAAACATTCCCATCCCCACTGACATAGAAGTCGCACCAGCCTTGGGTTAAAAGAAGACCGAGTCCCTCTCAAATATAAAGGCTATTCCCCCCATCTTTCCTGGAGGGGACATTAATGTCAAATCTAAATTAATGTACCTGCTAATCCACACCTAAAGTCCCCTACAGTCCAGAACTATTGGTGGGAAAAGAATGGTGCTCCATGGCTTGCCTAGTCATATACCTAAAATGTAAGCTTTCTAGTTCATATGCCTAAAATGTAAGCTTTCTATTTTGGATCAATCTCCCACAATCTGGGGAGGAGATGCAATTTAGAGAAGGGAAGGTAACTCAGATTCCAAAGATGACTCACTGTAAGCACCTTGAGGGTTTGGCTTCTCCTCTTCCAAAATGAGAAGCAGCGTGGCTCAGTGGAAAGAGCCTGGGCTTCGGAGTCAGAGGTCATGAGTTCGACTCCCGGCTCTGCCACTTGTCAGCTGTGTGACTGTGGGCAAGTCACTTTTAACTTCTCTGTGCCTCAGTTCCCTCATCTGTAAAATAGGGATGAAAAGTGGGACAACCTGATTACCCTCCCCCAGCGCTTAGAACAGTGCTCGGCACCTAGTAAGCGCTTAACAAATACCAACATCATCATCATCATCAAAATAAAAAGAATACTAAAATGAAATAAGGCCTAGAAAGAGCCTTTAGAGCCTCAGGTAAATGAAAGAAGCATTTAAATTATACTCTGAACCACTTATCAGCAACAGGACGGGGGGTGCTAAAGGAAGGGTCTGTGGCCTCCATTTTGAATTCCACCAATCCAACAATAAATCATATCACAGTCCTAAAGTTAACTGTTTGTACCATAAAGCCATGTGAGCAATCCATTGACATTTAAAGGAAATTTCTGAATAGCGTAATCCATATGAATCTAGAAGAGGTGAGTCAAGCTTTAATCTATTCTGGCTAGATCATCAAGAAAGAGTTATTTTTACATGGATGAGACAGTGGAGGGCACTATATACTCTGTTTACAGCAGTTAAATGGACCGTTCCTCCCATCATCTGATCCCTACTTTCTCTAGCCTTGACTTCTTTTCAAATTTATGGCAAAATGAACATGATTTGTAAAGAATCAGAATCTTTTTTCAAACCCATAGTGATGTCACTGGGGACCAAAGGTCCTCCTATTAAACTTAATTTTATTAAATTGTGGAATATGAGCCCAGAATTCTAGGTCTGAGGACCAGTAAATCAAACCTCAAATGTGCTTTGATTGAGTGAATGTGTATCTCATTTATTACATGTCAAACATAATTAGACTTAAAGATCTAATCCCTATCCTGAAGTAGATTAGAATTATTATGCCAGTGTAAACCAGACATACACGAAGCAAACATTTTTTTCTGAAACAGGGAGTGGGAGAGGGGGATTTCCATTCCAAGTATTTTACAGGCTTGGAGAGCATTTTCATTTTTACTCTTTAGAGGGAATTAAGAGTTTCAGGAGACATGAGAGTAAATTGCAAAGGGAGAGAGAACTAGAGGCTGCATTGAAGAATATGAGTGAAACAGTAATGAGGAGGTGAGTTAGGAAATGGAAAAAAGAGTAGGAATGAAAATGCAGATCTGTTGTAATAGCTCAAGGCTTGCAGATCCTAACTACTCACTCCTTCATTCAATAGTATTTATTGAGCACTTACTATGTGCAGAGCACTGTACTAAGCGCTTGGGATGTACAAATCAGTAACAGATAGAGACAGTCCCTGCGCTTTGACGGGCTTACAGTCTAATCACTCCTTCTCCAGCTACTCCTTCCCGTTGCTTCCGATCAATAATCATACTAATAATAACCGTGGCACTTGCTAAGTGCTATGTTCCCAACACCGTACGAAGCACTGTACTAAAGTATGTTGGCAGGAGAACAAGTAGTGAATCCTCATTTTACAGGTGAGGAAACTGAGGCACAGAGAATGACTTGACCAAGTTCACATAGTAGGCAAATGACAGAGCCAGGAATAGAACCCAAGTCCTCTGACTCTCGGCCTAGCGCTTTCCACTAGGCTATGCTGCTTCTCAAAAGATCAATAGTATTTATTGAGCACTTACCATGTTTAGAGACTATATTAAGCGCCTGACAGAATACAACAGAGTTGGTAGACCTGTTCCCCTGCCCACCAGGAGTTTACAGTCTAGATGGGGAGAGAGAAATTAAAATAAATTATGGATAAGAACATAAGTGCTGTGGGACTGAGTGTGGGGTGATTATCAAGTGCTTAAAGGGTACTGATCCAAGTGCAAAGGTAACAGAGGAGGGAAAAGAAGCAGAAGCCTGTACTTCAGGCGAGGAGGTCAGTGATACGTCCGAAGGGTTACTTAAAGGCCAATGTTAAAATAATTTTAATCGCAAGGCAAAAACTGAGAAAACAACCCAAATCTTAAAGAGCAAATTTTAGCGTCTTGTAAATCATGCCTCCTACCAGAATCTCACCTAAAAGGTATTCAGGATTGCTGGGATGACATGGTTGGCAACTGGCATTTTAAAGTCTCAAAGAAACCTCTGCATTTTCAGAGTTAAACCGTAGGGGAAGAGTAGGTGAAGGAGGGAAATTGACCTTTAAATTGCAGTAGAGAAGCAGCATGGCTCAGTGGAAAGAGCCCGGGCTTGGGTGTCAGAGGTCATGAGCTTGAATCCCAGCTCCGCCACTTGTCAGCTTTGTGACTGTGAGTAAGTCACTTAACTTCTCTGAGCCTCAGTTACCTCCTCTGTAAAATGGGGATTAAGACTCTGAGCCCCACTTGGGACAACCTGATGACCCTGTATCTCCCCCAGCGCTTAGAACAGTGCTCTGCACATAGTAAGTGCTTAACAAACACCAACATTATAATTATTATTATTATTATCAATCAATGAATTGTATTTGTTGAGCGCTTACATTGTGCCAAGCACTGTACTAAGTGCTTGAGAGAGTACAATACAATAAAGTTAGTAAACATGATCCCTGACTTCAACAATCAGCCTCCTCACAGACCACCCTGTCTCCAGTCTCTCTCTTTCCCAGTCTGCATTTCCCTCTGCTGCCCACATTGTTTCTCTAAAATATCATTTTGACTAATTTGCCCCATTCCTTAAAAAATCTCCAATGGTCACCCATTCCTCTCCCATCAAGCACAAACTCCTGGCCATCGGCTTTAAGATATCAAATCATCCCTCTCCCCACTAGTTATCATCCCTCACCTATTCCTAAACTTACCTAATTCCTTCTCTCGAGCCAACCTACTCACTCTGCCTCATTTTCTTCTCTCTTGAACACCCTCCCGTCTACCTGGAAGTCCCTCCAGCTTCACACACGGCCAATGACTTCTCTCCCCTTCTTCACCGCCCTTCTTTAATCGCATCGCTTCCAGAAAGCCTTCCCTGATTAATTTCTCATTTCCCCTACTGCCATTTCAGCATTTCTGTAACCTCTAGGCACTTGGTTGGATTCCCACTCCTTTCCCCTCTTAGCACTTTCTCCCTATCTGTAATTTAATTTTAGTGTCTGTTTCCCCACTGTATTATAAACTCCTTGAGGTCAGGGCGCATTTCTGCTATGTCTACTATCTCTATTGTCCTCCCCCAAGAGCTTAGCAAAGAGTAAGAACTCATCAATAAATACTATTGATTGATTGACTGATTAACCCCTATATAATAATAATAATAATGTTGGTATTTGTTAAGCACTTACTATGTGCAGAGCACTGTTCTAAGCGCTGGGATAGATACAGGGTAATCAGGTTGTCCCACGTGAGGCTCACGGTAAATCCCCATTTTACAGATGAGGGAACCGAGACCCAGAGAAGTGAAGTGACTTGCCCACAGTCACACAGCTGACAAGTGGCAGAGTCGGGATTAGAACCCATGACCTCTGACTCCTAAACCCGGGCTCTTTCCACTGAGCCACGCTGCTTCTCCAATAATAATAATGATATTTGTTAAGTGCTTACTATGTGCAAAGCACTGTTCTAAGCACTGGCGGGGGGATACGAGGTGATCAGGTTGTCCCACGTGAGGCTCACAGTCTTAATTCCCATTTTACAGATGAGGTAACTGAGACACAGAGACGTTAAGTGATTGGCCAAAGTCACCCAGCTGACAAGCAGTGGAGCCGGGATTAGAACCCGTGACCTCTGACTCCCAAGCCCGGCTCTTTCCACTGAGCCACGCAGCGAGAATGCATGTTTCTTTAACGTGGTAAATTCAGCCAGTCTATGTCCCATTCCAGAGTTGCAGAGGGTATTTTAGTAACCTCAGGTGTCTCATCTGAAACTGCCTTCAAGGATGCTACCTAGCAAGCCCGGTCTCTGATCTACCGGGAAGTCAACAGAAGACACTTGTCTACTCATTTTGAAGTATCACCTGACACAATATTTTAGAGCAGTTCCTTTCTGAAGAGGGTTTGGGTCAAGAGCCCGTATATGGCAACCGATTTTCTAGAGTCTCTTGTCCGGCCCAGCCTAGCTTGAAAAGAAGTTCTGTAGTTGATCTGCTAATCTATTTATTTTCCAAGGGTCTTCTGTCAAGGAGCAGCACTGTGGCTTAATGGAAAGGGCATAAGGGCGTGGCTCAGTGGAAAGAGCCTGGGCTTGGCAGTCAGAAGTCATGGGTTCAAATCCTGGCTCTACCACTTGTCATCTGTGTGACTGTGGGCAAGTCACTTCACTTCTCTGGGCCTCAGTTACCTCATCTGTAAAAATGGGGATGAAGACTGTGAGCCTCACATGGGGCAACCTGATTCCCTGTATCTCCCCCAGCGCTTAGAACAGTGCTCTGCACATAGTAAGTGCTTAACAAATACCAACATTATTAGGAGCCAGAGGACCTAGGTTCTAATCCCCCTCTGCCACTTGTATAATGGGTGACCTTGGCCAAGTCACCCAACTTGTCTTTGACTCGGTTTTGCCAACTGTAAAATGGGAATTCAGTACCTAGAGTTGTGCGCTCCATGTGGGACAGGGATCATCCCTGACCTGATTAACTTGTATCGATCCCAGCACTTAGAACAGTGGTCGCTACATAGTAAGTGCTTAACAAATACCATGAAAAAAACGAACAGAATTTCAAGTATTAAATTCTGAATCTTCCACTAGTTTTATCTCAAAATATGAATTGAAGAGAGTTACTCGACTGGATCGTGAGCTCCTCGAGGGCAGAGATCATGTCTCCCAATTCTATTGTCTAAATTCCATTGATTGCTTGATTGTCTTTCTTCTTCTGTAAAATAGAAGTGTCACTCATTTCTCTCAGACAATTTTTACCAAGAGTCTAAGGAACTTCAGGTGAAAGATGTCCTTTTATAAGTTGCCCAGGAGGAACTGTTTGCAGGGTATCAAATACAGATATTCAATTATCTTCTTTTGCTAGAGGAAAATTTAGCAACGAATAATCCCCAACTTATTTTTTATGGTATTTGTTAAGTGCTTACTATATGACAGGCACTGTACTAAGCGCTGGGGAAGATACAAGTTAATCAGTTTGGACGCAATCCCTGTCCCACATGGGGCTTACAGTTTTAATCCTCATTTTACAGATGAAGTAACTGAGGCACAGAGAAGTGAAGTGAGTCCCCAAGGTCACACAGCGGACAAGTCGCAGAGCCGGGATTAGAACCCAGGTCTTTCTGACTTCCATACCCGGGCTCTATCCATCAGGCCACGCTGCTTCAACGTCCTCATCTACTAACATTTATGAGTGTTCACAAGTAGTAAAAATGACTGATCTGAAATGTGTCTCCCCCCTTCAGCCTCCCTGTCCTGCCCTCTGTCGAGCCAGCTAGAGAGGATGAAATGGCCAACAGACCCAAAGAGACACATGAGAGCATGTGGTATCCAAATGGAAGCCCCAGATGTCAATGAGCCGAGTGATATGATCTGTTTTCTTTTATTTTTCCAGAAGGAAATTAAATGGGACGTGGAGTTGCCGAGATGCTCCACCTCGGTCTTCTGCTCTGGGGGCTCCTGGCACCCCTCCATGCCCAGCAGTATCCTCAATATGTGAACAATATTGGGTTAGAACTTACCGACTCCAGGATTTCCGAAAGACGCAACTGTCCAGGTAATATGTTAATAAGGCGGAACTACATTCTCCAAATTAGGATTTCCCTGCCCATCATTCTTTATCCTCTGCTTTTGCTTCAGCTTTCTCCCCTTCTTCTCCCCTTGCACGACGACCAATCTCTCTCTCTCTTTCAGTTGAGCAAACTTCCAGGTCTGCGGATGTAATTCAACTCACCTAGTTATTAATATTGTGGTGTTTTGGGTATTAAAATGCTATCATTGAAATTGCAAAGGGAAGGTTCGGGAATTTGGTTTTGAAGGAGACTGAAATTTCAAATCATATGCTCAATGTTGTGCAGAGCAAACAACAGGCATTTCCTGTGCCTTCTAGGAATCTGTAGCCTCAGAGCTTATTCGTAAGACTCGAGAGGCAGCAAAAAAAAAAAAAAAATCACCTGGTGATGGAAAATGTACTAAACGGCTTCCACTAGCAGGGCCGATTGTTCCCCATCCAATGCTGAAGGATGAGGAGCTTTAATGGTATAAACGTACTGATATGAGAACCTGCCAGGAGGGAGAACAGTAGGGCAAGACCTGACCTAATTGAAGAGATGGAGTTTGAGAGGAAGCTCCGCAAAGGCTGATTTAAACATTTTTCCTCGTGAACTTCAGTCACCTGATCTTTACCCTCCTCTTCCCTGTGGAAAATGGCCTTAACTTTGAGAAGAAATTTTACCCTGGGAAGAGTGACTTGAACAGACTATTAAAATGAACCATTTAAAATGCTCCTTATAATGACGATTTCACAGTAGTCTTGAATATCTCATCTTGAGTAAACTCTGAAGAGTATTTCTAATTATCTGGGCGTAAATAAATGGAGGGTATGAAAAGAGCTTGTGCAATAACAACAATCCAAAAGCAAATAGAAAAATCCAATCTGATTATCTCACTTGTGTTTCCTTGAGGAGTGAGAAGAAGTAACACTCATGGATTCAAATATCCAGGGAGTGTTTAATAAACTAAAAATGACTGGCTGAATTGGCATAAAATGATGAGCTGGCAACGGTTTACAATGATTGTTGCCTGTCTTTATCCCAAAGGGACATTTTCTAGGGTCATGCTGGTTCTGAAAATGCTGATTCGCCTATTTGCCTGCCCTTTAAATCAAAATAAAAATCACAATAACAAACTCCCAACCCTGCAATAGAGAGCTTATGAAATTATGGATTAGCCTTCATTTTTGATAGATGAAAAAAGAACTGGCCCATGCCCAAAAAAGCAGCAAGAGCAAGCGTAATGAAAATCAGGCCACTAGTCTAAACATTTCCTAGACTCTGTCTCTCCTTTCTGTTTCTTCTGAGATTGCATTTCATGGAAGTTTGTGTTTGAAGGGAAAATCGAGTCTGTGTATTGCACACAGATGCTATGTTCATTCAATAGTATTTATTTATTGAGCGCTTACTATGTGCAGAGCACTGTACTAAGCGCTTGGGATGAACAAGTCGGCAACAGATAGAGACAGTCCCTGCCGTTTGACGGGCTTACGGTCTAATCGGGGGAGACGGACAGACAAGAACAATGGCACTAATGTTCTCTTGAATAGAAATAATAATTAGAACTAAAGGAGAGAAAATGTCTGGAAGATGGAAAAGATAGCACTGTTCTCCCCTTCTAGACTGTAAGTTTGTTTGGGGACAAGGAAAGAAAGTACATACCATCTCTGTCGTATTCTATTCACCTAAGCATTTTGTTCAGTGCTCGGCACAAGCAAGCGCTCAATAATTGCCACAGATTGGTGGATTGATTGTGAAGTAGAAGAGCAGTGCAAATAGCCTGTTTTCAACTGTGAATCTCTTTAAAAACCATTTGCCCGGCTTCTGTAACCTCGTAGACTCTTCCCTAAATTCCAAAACCTCAAGGCTCACTGTTCTCCGTTCCCATGCAGAAAAGACAGACTGCCCCATCAACGTGTACTTCGTCATCGACACGTCCGAAAGCGTCGCCATGCAGCCTCCCATCGAAAGTCTGGTGGATCACATCAAGGACTTTGTGATTCAGTTTACCAGCCAGCTGGAGAACGAGTTCTACCAGAACCAAGTGGCCATCAGCTGGCATTACGGAGGGCTGCACTTCTCCGACCTCGTAGAGATCTTCAGTCCACTGCCCAGCAACAAAGAGGCCTTCAGGAACAAGCTCTCGGGCGTCAAATATTTTGGCCGGGGCACATTCACAGATTGCGCTATCGCCAACATGACCGAGCAGGTGACGCAGAGCCAGGTGGCCGGAGTCAACTTCGCCGTGGTCATCACCGACGGCCACGTCACTGGCAGTCCCTGCGGAGGGATGAAGCTACAAGCCGAGCGGGCCCGAGATGCGGGGATCAAACTCTTCTCCGTGGCCGTCAACGAAAACCTATACGAGTCCGGCCTCCGGGAGATCGCCAACCTCCCTTATGAGCTTTACCGCAACAACTACACCACCCTGAAACGCGGCATTGACTACGACACCATTAACAAAATCATTCAGGTCATGGTAAGGAACCGCTCTTCTCTCTGTGGTTACCTGATCCTAGCTCACTCATCCACTGAGGGACAGTGTCTCTTTCTTGAAGAACTTAATACAGTGTTCTGCACACAGTAAGTCCTCAAAAAGTACGATCGATTGATTGATTGAAAACAAGAGACCTAGGAAAGCTGGAATAAAAGTTTTGTCGGTATTAGAAGTCAGTGAATACTTCACTGCAGGAATGTTCTGGGCAGGGGGTTGATCACCTATATCGTCAAAACTGCCCCCAAATGGGAAAACTCTGTTTCATGGGACCCTTAGCTATTTTGTTTTTGTCCACCAGTTAGATTAGGGGATGTGGGAGTTTTAGGTTTTGGTGAGGGCATCTTCAGGGGAAATATTTTGCCTCAACCAAAATGCTCCGGAAACAGAGAAGATGCTAAGCAGGCTTAGAGAAGTTTTTGTGTTGCTGTTTTTTGGGGTTTTTTTTCCTCCTACCAGCTTTTCCTTGAGAACAGTAGAATGAAGTTCCCCAAAATGGGCTTCTGCTCCTTTCATCAAAATACTCTCTTGGCAATCCTTCCATTCCCTCTCACCACCCTCCCTACTTTGAATGCACAAGATTAAAAAGAATTGAGTTTCCTCATTTCTATTCATTATACGGGTAGGGACTGGACATTTGTTGCCCAAAGCTAGTGGGAAACTAGAAGAGCTCTGAGGATGAGGATGACAGTGCTATGACCTGACAAAGGCAGAAAAGGAAGGAAGGAAAACAGTCACACGGAAAATTCTTTTTAAAGACATTTCCCACTTTCCTCAAGTGGGTTCTCCTCTGTAAGATATCCTGCTACGTTCCATGTTGTACTTGAAAATAGGAATGATCCTTGTCCAAACCCACTGAGGTTCCTACCGGATGCTTCAGAAAGCCAATGCCGCACGCATAGAAATCAGATGCTATCCAGGAAATCTGGGCCATTCAGAAAGGAGTAACTTCCTAGCTGATCAGGAGAGCAGCAATTTGTAACTCCAAGATGGTGGGTAATGCATAGTCTTAAGATGACCCTTTAGCCAAAATGTGATAAATTGCTGTATGAAAACTCGTTATTTTTATCTAACCTATTGTACTCTTTTAATGTCTTTTCCCACAGAAACATGAAGCATACGGAGAGGTGAGTTATTCTTTTCTATGTGCCCTTTGACGGCAACTTACTGTGAAACAAATACAGTTTTACCTTGGTTATCTACATGTCCCAGCTGCTCCTTGCAGTTTCCATATGCCTTTAGGCTCTCTTTAATTATTGTTCAACATCTGTTGACACTACAGTGCTTCAGGGCTATACAAAACTCAACGAGATACAGATTTTACCCTGCAAGATACACATTATAAATTCAAGAGATAGGTAAAGCACAAGCCCTGGGGGAAGGAAAGAAAGTGAGTGCCACCAGAAGTGAAGAAACAATGGGATTCAGTGTGGAAGATTTTTCTACCTTGAATTATTGTGCAGCAATTCTCTGAATTGTGACATAGAATTCTCCTAAGATGTGCAGTTGGAGAGTGCATATGTTTATATCCTCAATTATCTGTGCCCTAGAGTTGGCATGGGATTTAGGAATATTTTAGAATTTTCACAAAGGTCCGGAATACTTCCTTCTCAACCACTTTTCCCCCCTCAAATGCTTTTACCCAGAGCTTAACTGGTAAATGAAAAAGGGGCCAGGACTTAATTGATTCTGTCATTTGGCATTTAAAATTTGTAATGACTTCAAATGCCACACAGATTAAGTGCAGTTAAGAGGGCAACCAACTTGTACAATGTGGTACAAGGGTTAGATGTTGTCAAATGTGAACTGTAGATTTTTATTTCAATTTCAGTTAATGAAATGACATTTCAAAATCTTCCGGGCTAGTTCAGTGGCTAACTCAGTGTAAACACGCCAGCACTATCAAAGTCAGTTCCTGAAGGGCTTTACTCCTGACAAGCACATGTCCACATTAACCGCTGCTTTGACTTCATCAGCAGACAAATAGTCATTTCTTGTGAACCAGAGAATCGGACTCTAGTTAACATCCCAGAGAAAAATAGCTATAAAAGTGTGACCTTAGCTCAACAATAAAACATTATACAATACTTTCACATAAGGTTCCAAGTGCTCTTTAGCTAAAGAATTTGCTAAAAAATGCTTAATACTGCGTCACCAACAGGGTTTAGTGGATAAAGCACGGGCCCGGGAGTCAGAAGGGCCTGGGTTCTAATCCCACTCCACCTGTCTGCTGTGTGATCTTGGGCAAGTCACTCAATTTATCTACACCTTAGTTACCTCATCTGTAAAAATGGGGATTAAGATTGTGATCCCCATAAGGGACATGGACTGTGTCCAACCTGATTATCTTGCATCTACCCCAGTAATCAGTACGGTTCCTGATACATAGTAATCACTTAACAAATACCATTAAAAAAAATCACCGACTGTTTTCTGTAGGAGTAGCTTCTTGAGGAGTCTGGATTATGTTCTGTCATTTGCTGTAATCATTTAGTGCTTCCCCCCAGAGCTGACTCCATGTTAATTTGGTCCGTTTCAGTGTTACAAGCTGAGCTGTCTGGAAATCCCAGGACCCCCTGGACCGAAGGGCTACAGAGGACAGAAGGTAAGATGAATTAGGGTCACCAGAGCTGAAACTGTCATCATCTCTCGCGGAAATGTATACTGTATTCTCCTCGTGGACAGAAACTGCATCTATCAACTCTGTTGTGTGGTGCTTTCTCAGGTGCTTATAGCGTAGTCCTCTGCCCAGAGTGGGCATTCAATAAATTCCATTGATTAATTGATTGGGACTAAATTCAGACCCCTCTTTTGGGACCCCCATGGTCTTTCTTTAGAGTTTTTGCTCTGTGTCCCTGGCAGAAACCAAAATTAAAACTTTTATAATGGCTATTTTTTTCATATGATGTTTTAAAAACGGATGAACCAAGCTTCCATCCATTACTGGATAGAGCTACACAAATACGTTAATATCAGTAGATTAATGGTGTTCTTTCATCTACCAGTCAATTAATGGTATTGATTGAGAATTTAGGGTGTGAAGTGCAGTTGCAGTATATGATATATATTCCAAAATGCTGTAAATTTGGAGCACTGTCTTTTCCTGATAAGAAGTCTAATGAAATAAATACAAATAAATAAAAAATCTGGCTCCTGAGGAATCAGACCCATCAATATTCCATGTTTGTTACACTGTTGGGAAATAATAGAAGGAAAGAAAAAGCCTCTCAGTTAAATAAAAAATATGATATAAAGAATGGAAATTATCAGACAATTATCACATGTAATAATCTCTTTTGATGTCTGTCCCTGAATGCCTTGCCCATTCGTGGGCAGTTGCTAAACACCCAAAGATAGACAAGAAGGAAGCCAAAAGGAAAGAGAAAGTAGACTGAGGTAGAGAGAAGACAGAAGAGAAGCAGAGATAGAGAGAAGGGAGAAGCACCGTGGCTTAGTGGAAAGAGCAAGGGCTCAGGAGTCAGAGGATGTGGGTTCTAATCCTGGCTCTGCCACTTGTCTGCTGTGTTTCCTTGGGCAAGCCGCTTAACTTCACTGTGCCTCAGTTACCTCATCTGTAAAATGGGGATTAAGACTGTGAGCCCCACTTGAGGCAACCTGATTAGTTTGTACCTACCCCAATGCTTAGAACAGTGCTTGGCCCATATTAAGCGCTTAACACATACTATAATTATTGTTATTATTAGAAAGTGGACTAGAGAGGAGTGAGCATGGGAGGAAAAAGAATGAGAGCCCTAAGAGAAGGAGAGGAAATTAGGAGAGAGGGCCTAGAACTGGAGGGAAATGAAGCTGGACAGTGCAAGAAAGCAGAGATTGACAAACGAAGGTGTACTCTCCCAAGCTCTTAGTACAGTGTTCTGTACATAGTAAGTGCTCAAGAAATACCACTGATTGATTAAATAGAAAGTCAAGTCAGATAGTAGATTCAGTTCAATTCCTCGAGGAATGCAGCTAACAAAAAGTAGCAAGTGTTATGGACATGACCTTTTTAAAGTGTTAAAATTCAAGTGAGATTTTTCTCTAAACCAAGTAGCTTTATCCATGCAGCGATTTCAGATGTGTACAGTGCCTGGCACATAGTAAGCACTTAACAAATAAAAAAAAACGCAGGCAGCTTGGAAAATACCAGAAAAAAGGCTCTAAACCAATCCATGTATTTTTAATATATGGCACTAAATGGCTTCCTAGAGTAAACTGTGTCCAGCTTGCAGTTGTGAGTACCTTATGTAAAACTGTCCTTCAAGGTTCGTTCATTCATTCATTCTTCCATTTGTATTTATTGAGCGCTTACTGTGTGCACAGCACCATTCTAAGCACTTGGGAGAGAGTACAGAGAGTAACAATAAAGAGTCATATTCCCTGCCCACAACGAGCTTATAGTGGAAAAACTAGGGAAAGGGGACTTTGGAAAAGGAGGCTGGAACAAAATAAAAGGTAACGTGCTGTGAGGGTAAATGTGATAATATGAAAGTTATCAACTGATTTGAGATGCATTTATGCTCTTTTCTTTTATATGCTGATCTTCCACAATCAAACAAATTGTGGCCTGGATTAGTTCTCATGGAGAGAGAGCTTTCAGAACACATATCTTATCCTTCAAGTGTAGGTTTATTTCTGAACTGACTGGCCCCACCCAGAAACCACAAAACTTTCCCTCTGCTGATTTCCTAAATAGTTTCTGATTCATAGAAAAATTCTAAAAACAGGTCTTGCACTTCTGTTATCGTATCTTCCAAAAATAAGTCATTGTTTTTTCCATTTTCTTTTATTTTAGGGTGCAAAGGGTAACATGGGTGACCCAGGTGAACCTGGACAGAAAGGACGACAGGTGAGTCACTGAACTCCAGTTTTTAATACCCGTTTGCCAAACTAATGTTATCGTCTCTAGTATCTGGAATCTGTTGACTTCCTAAATATTGTCCATTGTTTCTCTTTCAGGGAGACCCAGGTATTGAAGGTCCAATTGGATTCCCAGGTCCAAAAGTAAGTACTGCAGACTTCCATCCACTAAGAAAATGTTAATCCCTAAGGATATTTTTGATCTGGGGTGTTGGCTGCTATTCTGACTGACACCTTTGGTAAAGAACTTCTCTATCCAAGTAACTGTGGAAGTACCAGTGCCTCTAGCCAAATATTGAGAGTTAGCAGATCTGAGATTCATGACCACTGATGTGCCTGGGCCTCAAACTGACATATCCAAAATATGTTAGCTTCAATTACAGTGGAAATTAAACACTCAGGATAACATGGTTTTTTTGGAAATTGATGAAGAAAAGTAGTTACTTTAAGTTACCTACCTGCCCTCCATTTAAAGCTTGTGATTGTCAGTCACTAGACTGTTAATTTGAAAATCCTATTACATGACATTTTTATTTATACTTTACTATTTTTTTCTCTCCCCACTACATGCTTCTGGATATGTTTCCCCTGCCATCTTGATCTTCCCCTTCCTCATCCCCTTGATCTTCCCCTTCCTCATCCCCTTGATCTCCCTCAGGGTAATATTCCGTGGTGTAACATTTTTCTTTAATTCCTTCTCAGGGTGTTCCTGGTTTGAAAGGAGAAAAGGTAAGTGATTCCTGGTTTTCTTTCTAACAACTAGGAATGAGACCATATTTACCCTTGGGGCACCTTCTCCAAATCCCTTATTCCAAAGGGGAGCCTAGTCATTAAAAATCTAACCATCTGTGAGGCTTTGGAGCCTTGTCCCCATGAAATATTTAACATTAGTAAGTGAAAAAGACTCCTAACTATGTCCCTTTTCTCTTTGTACAGGGTGAGTTCGGTGGAGACGGGAGAAAGGTAAGCTGACAAATGGATTTGTCTGGGCTTCTTATTCACCTGGGCCTTAATCTACACACTGATTTTTTTCCACTTTACAATTCCATGTATAGAATCTTATCCCAACTGAGTAACTTTTCTTCTCCTTTCGGTTACAGGGTGCTTATGGACTGGCTGGCAGAAATGGAACCGATGGCCAAAAGGTAAAAGGCATTCGAGTTTCACTGAATAACTGACCTTCTTATAAAAATCACTTTCCCCATTATTATGTTTGGAGGGATATTTTTCAATAAAATGCATCTACAAATTTACCTAGGAAATCTGAGCTTGGAAGAAGCTATTTATTCTTAGTGGAAACAAAAAGCTCCTCAAGGCCACCTCTACTAGGTCCCCTCACAGAGTTGAAAGCCGCTGTTACTTAGAATTTTTTTTTTCTTAATGCTAGAAAGAAACTTCCTATAAACCTCCTCATTTGTTTTCATGCTGTAAAATTCAGCTCTGGGGTCCTCAGCGGGGTGCTCTATTTACATAAGAGGTCTTTGGTTGGTTTACAAATTTCTCGGGGCATCAATCCCGAGGCAGAGGAGTTGAATTATGATCCAACGTGGCGTCTTCTCCCCTTGCCAATTGTATGATGCAATCTGACTCGTGGAGTCCCATGTGTGTCCTGGCTTCTATCCCTCCTTCTGTCCCGGGTATGGCAGTGGTGGCTGCCATGGCAGCATTAGTTCTCTGGACCTGGCCAGGAAAGCTCTGGCTGTGGAGGCCCAAACTGGGGTGTCCCCCCCCAACCCCAGACATAGAGGTCAGCTCTGGGGTCTCACGTCCCCCTTCCCTGATGCTCCCCAGAGTCGGAAAATCTGACGTCTTCATAGTTCGAAGTATGTGGATGTCAGAGCGGGAGGTGCTATAAATCACTCCTTTATGGGTCACTTTGAAGGATTTTACCTAATGACTTGTAGCGCAAAATTCATTCAGTTGTATTTAGTGAGCGCTTACTGTGTGCAATGCACTGTACGAAGCGCTTGGGAGGGTCCAGTACAACAACAAAATGTGCCAATCTGCCATAGAACCCAGCTCTGATCTCATTGTCATCTTTAACACCTCCAGAAGGGAGTTTTACACAGATCCTCAATATAAAAGCACATCAGGTGCTTCTGTATGCATGAAAGTGTTTCTGCAGGCAGGAGCATCATACTTACATAAACTATTTGCATTAACCATAAAGAGTCCATTTCTAATGCTCTAATGAGGAACTCGGGGGCTATGAAAACGTACCACAATATATACTCAGGAGGGCTTCCTTAGTCAGACACAGGCATTCACATAGAATATCTATAATAATTTTTTTTAAAAGAATCTAATTACACAAGGCGTCTGATTCTGTGAATTCACCATTCATCCTAAAATCAAAATGTGCATCCAGAATTATTATTTAAATGGCCCTGTGGTCTGTTGTTAGAGGTTCGCATGGCCGGCTAGCTGTGAGAAGACTGCCTTCAGAATAATAATCTCTCTAACTCGGCTCTCATTTCTTATGCTACTTCTCTAGGGCAAATTGGGACGCATTGGACCTCCTGGATGTAAGGGAGACCCTGGTGATAAGGTAACCCTGTTTTTGATTCTGCGGCCTAGTGCTAAGTCACTATAGATAGCAGTTCAATCCCTTGAAAAGGGATAGTAATTTAATTTATGGTTTTGAGGGAAGTGAATGGACCCACCAGCCGTCATTTCATCTCAGTTCTAAAATGTAATTTCCACACAATGCACGTTTCATGAGAGTATGATTCATTATGCTCATATCAAGTGTAGTTCAGTGCTTTGAGCACAGTAAGGACTCAATAGATATGACTGACTGACAAATTAACTTATTACTCTTACTGTGCTATGTATTTGGAACCCTAAAAATAATAAAATTTGTTTTATGATACCATGTCTATAGGAAATAAAGCTTCCTCCTTCAGGTTTCTGTGTGCTTCCATTTTTGTGAACTCTTTCTATACCATAAGCACTGGACAATTCTGAAAAAGGAAATTATTCCATTGAAATCCATTTCTTTGTTCTTTGCTAATTGTAGTATTCCTTATATAGATGGTTTCTTCCAAATTGGAGACTAAATGAGGAAGCTGGTAGTGTGGAAATGTTCTAGGTGAAGATTTGGGAATCCTGGGTCTAGCTTCAGCATGACCATTGAGCAAGTTACCTATCTCTCTATACCTTAATTTTCCCATTTATAAAATGGGAATAATCGTACTGCCCCTCTCTACATCAGAGTATGCTGGGGAGAAAAAGAGAGATATTATGTGAAAAAACTCTAAAGTTCATAGGAAGAAAGGCAGTGAAGCAATCCAAGGTTTTATTATTATTTATCAGTTTTTCGTGTTTTAAAGTTACTGACATTCTATTTGGTGCTTAGTAAACAGGCAACAGGAAAAATGATTTCCAAAATCGGGAAGCACATAAAGAAGGTTTCATTGGATGAGTGAACTGTATGGCCCTTTTTTACAGGGAGGAAATAATTGATTTTTCAGAAATTCAAGACAAGGAAGCATGGATTCCAAGGGGGAGGGGAGGGCTTACAAAGGAAGCACCCAATAGGATAGATAGATGTCATGAAAGATGTGAAGAGGACATGCCAATCATCAAAGTACATTATCAATTTGGCTGAGAGGTGGAGCTTTCAGCTACCTTCTCGGGCTGAATAAGGGCCAAAATTATAAAAGACTACCCTGAGGAGTTAAAGGTGAAGACTCCTTCAATTCGGGGGGCGGGTGGTTAAACCTCTGGTTACTCCCCCATATTGAGAGAATCCCTCCACCCCCAATTCAGAGCCCAGGAGGATCCTAAGGGAGACTACCTTTTTGGTTGATTTTTGGTTTTTTATGGTATTTGTTCAGCACTTATATGTGCTAGACATTGTAATAAGCCCTGGGGTGGATGCAAGCTAAGCAGATCAGACATAGTCCCTGTCCCACATGGGGCTCAGTCTTAACCCCCATGAGGTAACTGAGGCGCAGAGAAGTTGAGTGACATACCCAAAGTCACACAGGAGACAAGTGGCAGAGCCGGGATTAGAATTGACTTTGAAGAACTGACTCTGCCTACAGCGTGAAACCCCTACAGTTCTTAAACAGTTGGAGACATCCTCCCCAACCAGTTGGGACTGTTAATGACATTCAGGACTTCTCTGGCCAAAGCAGGATGTATGGTAATCCCACCAGGAAGAACTTGCTCTCCTGCTAGCACAGAACTTGATTGTAAAGAAAATGAAAGGGAACTGTGAGTTTGATCGTGTTGCTCACTATAATGAAAACCAGTAGGTAAGGTTATTTACACTAATCGTCAGATTAAAGCTGTGGATTTGATGTCTTTTTGTTCCTCTTCTCCATAGGGCCCTGATGGCTATCCAGGAAATGCAGGAAGTCCAGGAGAACCAGGAGACCCAGGTATTAAGGTATGTGATGCCAACTTAAATAAACAGATTCTGGATTCTTCCCCCACCCTATGGACTTTCGCATCCCTCACGTTCTCTTTGCATTCTCATACAGTGCAACAAGAAATGAAAGCCTTGTCCCAAGGTCCTACCCTGTGCACCAATTAGCCATTGAATTCATTCCAGTATGGCTTAGCAGAAAGAGCATGGGCTTGGGAGTCAGAGGTCATGAGTTCCAATCCTGCCTCTGCCACTTGTCAGCTGTGTGACTTTGGGCAGGTCACTTAACTTCTCTGGTCCTTAGTTACCTCAACTGTATAATGGGGATTAAGACTGTGACCCCCACATGGGATACCCTGACAACCTTGTGTCTACCCCGGCGCTTTGAACAGTGCTCGGCACATAGTAAGCACTTAACAAATACCATCATTATTATCATTATTATTATTATTCCCCAGATGAAAGAAATCATGATAGCAAGAGCTACATGAGGAAATCTAAAAGGTCATAATGAAAGGCTTAAGCTGGGATGCTTCTGAATTATCTTAAATATGTAGCTCCATAGATCATCTATATTGATTATGGCAGAAAATTAGAACCAGTCTCCTCAAGTGAAAATACTCTCTGATTAAGCTCATGCAACACTTACCTGTGACTATCATTTCTAGACAGTTTCAAGCAGCCGCCTCACTGAGCTGAGAGTAAGTTGGTTAAAAACAACTTCCTGAAGGATTAAAAGAGATCAATACTCTTTAAATCTCTTTCAGGGAGATCCGGGCCGTGCGGGACGTAGAGGACCCCCAGGAGAAGTAGGAGAAAAAGGAAACAGGGTAAGGACTTTCCTGGATTTCTTTTTGAATGCAGCCAAAGTAAAAACTAGCTTCGCTCTAGACTGTAAACTCCACGTGGGCAGGGAACCTGTCTACCAACTCTGTTGTACTGTACTCTCCCGTGTGCTTAGTTCAGTGCTCTGCACACAGTAAAAATTCAAGAAATACCACTGATTGATCCATATGCCATCTGAACTGACATGGCACAAACAACCTTTACTAAACTCACTGGCAGGGCTTCAATGCTCAGTCTGGAGAATTAACCCAATGAGCATGACAATGATTAATTGATTAACTGACATAACCAGTAACCAGCGGAAGTGCACATTCAGCACTCTTCCTCATCTATTCATTGAGCATCCAAGTATGCTGGACACTGTATACAAAAAAGAGGAAGCACACATGATTCCTGCCCTTAATTAACTTATGATTCAATGGGGAAGACCCACAATGGCCATGATCTTATATCCCATTTTACACCAGAATAGATACACATTTTTAACTGAAGCTGCTCTCTGTTGTTTGGGAGAAGGGAACAACAGGGAGCTGGTAACGGTAGCTGCTTCAGTTAACATTTATATTTGTTAAAAAACCAAAAACCACTAATCAAGTTAGAGAATAAAAGTTGAACAGTTTTAGCTTGCAGAACTATTTGGAAAAACCCAAGGTTGAAGCTACTTTTCTTGTGTGTGGTTTGTTTGGTAAAACTATTAACGAAATAAACATTCCTTTCAAATTCCTTTTTTTTTTGTGGGAATGCAGGTTTCTGTCTAGTTAAAGAAATGTGTTTATTTTCTGTGAAAACATATTCTTGAAACAATGTTTAAAATTAAATGAGAGGAATATCACACAACGATAAATTAAGAAAAGGGATTAAAAAATAATGCATGGCAACAACCCAGGATCATTGCCCACGAAAGCTGTGAATTCCTCTGATTTATTGGAACACCTGCTGTGCCAATTGAGATAGGGAATGTTCCCCACAGGAAAGGTGGGGTCATTAATCAATGTCCTAGTCTGGGCAAACAGGGCTTCCTGCCTCTGATTTGGGGTTCTACTATCTCATTGGAGGTAACTCAGCACCAGAGCATCTGTAGGTGTTGAGCTGACAAGCTTCAATGCCTTAAGCACATCTTGGACTGCTCTCTGTCAGGCTGGGTCTGATTTTATTTTCTCTCCCCTTCACAGGGATACAAAGGCAATAGTGGAGCTCCGGGAAGTCCTGGCCTCAAAGGAGCCAAAGGAGGCCCTGGGCCCGTTGGACCTAAAGGAGAACCGGTAAATTCATGACCACTTTCTTGAGACCTCTGGGAAGATGAGTATGGTACTAAGCAATATTGATAATATTTTCATCCATCATCTCCATCCTTTCATCCTCCCCATTTTCTGCCCCCAGTAAATACAAAAAGAGTACTTCACTGGGAGTGAGGAAAACAGCATCCCTGTCCTTGGCTCAATTTCTCTCTCACTACCTGATCTTGGACGAGTCTTCCCATGGGTGCTTCAATTTCCTTAGCCAAAAAGTTATAAAGGGCAAATTCTCACTTCAGAGAGAGTGTGGTGAGAATTCATTCACATGTTAACGTCGTCAAACCATTCTGAGCTACTCAGAAGGAGGTGGTTTTGTATGATATTACTTTTGTGGGAAAAAGTGAAACAAGGCATTGAAAAAAATGCCATCTTCTACTTAGTATTCAGACTCTCTTTACCTTTCTCAGATGTAGTAGGAGCACATTGGAAGTCAAAGAATTTTTCTGTCCATTATGCAGGTCTTTGGGACTAAAGAAAAGTTAGCTGGTTAGGGCTACAACATGGAGTTTTCCCAGCCAGGCTCCTACTTTACTTGAGCTGAAGTTATGCCACCTCCTGACGAGTGACTGAAAAGGACACTTGGCTCATCAATCCTATTTTGTTTCTTTATCTAGGGCCGTCGAGGGGATACTGGAGTCAAAGGTAGCCCAGGCAGTGATGGAGCCAAAGGAGAAAAGGTGAGTTAACCTGGGCAACATTTCAGTGAGCAGAAAGAGAAGTAATAGGGCAACTCTGACATTGCCCATTCATGCTGTATTTGCTAAAGCCACTTAATCCCCACTTCTACTACATAGAGGGAAATACTTCCTGTACCTAAGTCTCCACTTGAGCTTAGAAAAAACAGGGAAATAGCATGACCTAGTGGATAGAAAACGAGCCTGGAAGTCAGAGGACATGGATTCCAACCCCAGCTCCTCCGCATGTCCGCTGTGTGTCCTTGGGCGAGTCGTTTAACTTCTCTATGTCTCAGTTACCTCATATGTAAAATGAGAATTAAGACTGTGAGACCCATGTGGGACATGGACTGAGTCCGACCTGATTAGCTGGTATCTACCCCAGTGCTCAATACAGTGCTTGGTACCTAGTAAACGTTTAACACAAATCATTAAAAAACATCACAGACACAATACTGTCAACTGGCATTTGCCCCACCAAAATATAATATCTCCTGCTGTTCCCACCCTCTGGCACAGGTCACCTAGGGCCTTTTGCCAGAAGTAAGCAGGAAATGGAACTGATCAGAAGAAAGGGGAGGGAGTTTGATTATGCCAGGCTGGAGGGAGAGGGGAAGGTTGCTCTTGGGTTATTGCCCATATTAACAACTAACGTAGAAGAAAGGTCAGAGAGAGTAAAAGGATTGCTCTCATCCATGAGGACGGATCTCTAGGTGGAAGACTTCCTGTTGCCACTTGTCTGACCCTGACGTGGCACTGGTTCTTTAGGTGTTCGTTTCTTACATTTTTTCCAAAGCCCTAGAAATCCCATAGCTGCTAATTCCCTTCCTCTGCTCCTCTCACGTGGCAACAGAACGTTAACGTCTAGGCTGACAGCTTCTTTTTACCCCCATAAACTCAAGTCTGGGAAAGAGATCAGGAGCAAGTGTCCTTTACTGAGTCGTCTAATTTGTCGATGGGCTGTTTATTTCCTAACAGGGAGACATCGGCCAAGAGGGGCCAAGAGGACTACCAGGTGAAGTTGGAAACAAAGGAGCAAAGGTAAGCAAGCCCCGAAAGCCTTTGATCCCAAGTCAACCTTAATTTTCTTTTGCAATAGGTGTGATTTCCAGGGTTGTTTTTCCAAATACCTGTTCTCCCTCTTACTTACACTGGGAGCCCCATGTGGGATAGGGACTGTGTCTGATCTGATTTTCTTTTATCTTCCCCAGGGCTTAGCAAAGTGCTTGGCACAAAGTAAGAACTTAACAAATATCACAATCATTATTACTAGTAGTCTGGTGAAGGTGACATTCCCCAGCTGCAGTGCCCAGTGAAGTGGGGAGAGTACGGGGGGCCGTGGCCTGAGCTTCCCTGATCATGGAGGTGGGGTCTCCAGAGAGGAACACCGAGTCCATGTAGACAGGGAATCTCCCACAGCTTTCTGATCACAGCAGGCCCGTCCTTCTCCTTGGAGACAGAAGTAGTGGGACAGAAGCACCAGGCTCTGCCTTTCTGACTCATGACACTGGAGACCAGTGGGGCTTGTTAAGTGGTCTGGGGACGAAGCTTCTCTCCAAGCTTGAGGGTCATTGTAGTACTCTTGCTCACATCCTGCCTTTGTCCTGGAATGCCCTCCTTTTTCATATCTGACAGACAATTACTCTCCCCACCTTCAAAGCTTTATTGAAGGCGCATCTCTTCCAAGGGGCCTTCCCTAACTAAGCCCTCATTTCTTTTCTCCCACTCCCTTCTGCGTCACCCTGACTTGCTCCCTTTATTCACCCCCCCCAGCCCCTCAGCACTTTACGTATCTTCAATTTATTTATATTAATATCTGTCTCCCTTAAGCACTCATTTCCTTTTCTCCCACCCCCATCTGCGTCACCCTGACTTACTCCCTTTATTCACCCCTCCCTCAGCCCCTTAGCTCTTATGTACTCATCTTTAATTTATTTATATTAATATCTGTCTCCCCCTCTAGACCGTAAGCCTGTTGTGAGCAGTTATCTTGTACTCTCCCAAGCACTTAGTAAAGTGCTCTGCACACGGTAAAAATTGAATAAATTGATTGATTGATTGATTGATTGGCTCTGCAGGCTCCACTGGAGCCAGTTTCCTGAATCAGTTGACTGCTCCCTGAGTTTCCACTTGTCATCGGAGCATCAGCCTCACTGACTGGTCTGGCTCATCCGAGTTCTCAGGGCCTTGAAAGGGAACAAAGGGCGAAGTCCAGACCTGAAGCGGTAATGCTTTTCCCGTCAACCAAAGGGGTGAGGGAGTCCACTTTAGGCTCTACCTGTTCATTTTGAGAGTCAGGCCTGACTCCCAGGCCTGGGCTCTACCCACTAGACCACTAGGAAACGTGACTTCTAATTCTAGTGTCTTCTTCTAATTCGCTTCTCCGCCTTTTGGCTAAGATCAAGCGTAGTGTACTTTTCCAAATGCTTAGAGTGGTGCTGCGGCAGCAGCGTGGCTTAGTGGAAAGAGCCCGGGCTTGGGAGGCAGGGGGTCACGAGTGCTAATCCTGGATCCGCCACTTGTCTGCTGTGTGACTTTGGGCAAACCATTTTACTTCTCTGTGCCTCAGTTTCCTCATCTGTAAAATGGGAATGGAGACCGTGAGCCCCACATGGGACACCCTGATTACCGTGTATCTACCCGGCACTTAGAACAGTACTTGGCACATAGTAAGCGCTTAACAAATACCATCATCATCATCATCATCATTTGGATATCATAGTTCTGACCTCTTGATACATACAGAAGCAGCATGGCATAGTGGAAAGAGTACGGACCTGGAGGTCAGAGCACTTAGGTTCTAATCCCAGCTCCACCACTTTTCTTCTGTGTGATCCTGGGAAAATCACTTAACTTCTCTGTGCCTCACTTCCCTCATCTCCAAAATGGAGATTTAATACCTGTTCTACTGCCTACTCAGACTATGAGTCTCATGTGGGACCTGATTATCTTATATCTACCCCAGCTCTTAGTACAATCCTTGGCACATAGTAAGTACCTAAATAACATAACTATCCTCAATATTATTATGTACCTTTCTCCCAGAGCAACCAAGTATTTCTTATTATAAGCTCACTATGGGCAGGGAACCTGTCTGCCAACTCTGTTACAATGTACCTTCCCAAACACTTAGTACAATGCTCTGTATACAGCAAGTGCTCCATAAATATGATTGATTGATTCTTATTCTCTACATCCAGGTTTTCTGCAGAGAATAATTCTTTGACTTCTGCTCAGTTACTCTGGAGTAGGGTCCCCACATGAAATTGAAAATTCATCCTGAAACTTCCAACAAAATCAGTATTTGGAATGAATTCAGATATTGAGGGACTACAAAAAGAAAACTCTGTACCCTCAGGTCAGGATATTGCCTGGGACATTCTCTCTTAACCACTATATTAACCATAATACGGTCCCCAGGGAGCTCCCTGGGAGATTGATTCCTGTTCTCTGAAGTGTAGTGGTCTGAGTAATATCAGGCAGCGCTAATAGGTGACTCTTAAATGGATAAATGTTATTTTTCCTTTATCTCCAGGGAGACAGAGGTCTGCCTGGGCCCAGAGGATCCCCGGGTCTGCCTGGAGAGCCTGGCAAAGAAGTGAGTAACTCGTTAGATTTCACTGGACTGCAGACAGGTTCAACCCAGGATACTACTCTCAAATGAATGACTTTAGTCCTTACCTTAGCTAGTCATTACCTCATCTTCTGTTGAGTTGCATTTGTAGTAAGGGATGGGGACACATTTGGGGAAAGAGTTAGACCATCAGGATCTCCAACCATCAAAACAAAAATCATGCAAGTCTTTAGCAGGAGTGGGTTGTCTTAGCTGCAGAGTGAGCCCAATTGGGCCCTGATGTAGGGAATGGCTGGCTCCTAGAGACCCTCATGCCATAGTCAGAGACAGCAGAATCTCTGTAAGGAGCTGGGGCAGTGATATTTATTACCAGAAATTCTGCTGCTTCTCTTTTGCCTCCACCACTACACAGATGTGGCCCCAATACCAAAGAGATTGTTGAGGAGAAAAATCAGGACTCGGGATGAAAAGAGGGTGTGTGCAAAATTATCTCCTCTCTGCATCACTCTTCCCACTTTACCTCTCTGAACTAAGTTGTGGTAAGGATAGTGGCGAGACATTAGTTCCAAGAAAGGATACCCGTCAGAAAGAACACAGAATATTAAGCAATTATGTGATTTAAGCCTATTGGGTTTTCAATCACTTCCTCGGAAACTAGAGAATCTAGCCTTAAACAAGTCTAACTTTTAACACTGTGGAGCTATAGACGTGAGATCTAAAAGGCTCAAAAAGAACCAAAAAAGACTGATCTTGGATTCAGGGTCTGTGACCTTTCTGAGATCATCACTTCACCTATATGTCCCAGTTCCCTTGGCAGAAAATCATGCCTCGCCATGTTGAGCATGAAAGGGGGATGAATTGGGTTTTGCCTAGTCCCACGAAATGACAGTAGAGTAATCACATCCTCCAACGGGTAAAGACAAAAATCATTATCTTTGTTAGGTGTGAGTCAAGGTATCGTCTCATTTTTCTCTTCAATCTGTGCTTTCTGTCACTCCCTCAGGGATCAAGAGGGGATCCAGGTGATGCAGGACCCAGGGGCCAATCGGGCCCTCGAGGACCAAAGGTATGCATTTTCCGGAGAAGATTCCATGAGATTTTTGTGTTGCCAAAGACCCCTATTCTAAAGGAAGGAAACTTCTGTCCTTAAAACCCATCCTTTCACCCCAACTTGCCAACACTTTTGAAAGACGTGGCTGGAAGGAGGACGTGTGAGCTAACATCTAATTGATGGGAGGCAGTGCCTCTGTCTGAGCAAAACACGGAAGACATTTGAAGCCTGGCACCACAGAAGTATCACTGCTCCCCATTTCCCTTCTGCCATCTCCCTTTTTCTTCATGCCAATCTCTACAAGTGTTACAGCTTCTTTAATTGCGTGACTAAATAAAGGTATAATAAACTATTTATTTCAATCCTTATAGGGAGACAGAGGTCGACCTGGCTTTAGTTATCCTGGTCCTAGAGGAGAACCGGTAAGTAAAAGAATTGAGGAGGGAGAGGGAGAGAGAGAATGTACAGCCCTTTAGGTCAAAAGATAATGTTACACATGCTGAGATTTTATCTTTGTTTGTAGTTATAAATGATAGTGAAGTGGCTTGGCCTAGTGGATAGAGCATGGGCCTGGGAATCAGAAGAACCTGGATTCTAATCCCACCTCCACCACTTGTCGGCTGAGTGACCTCACGCAAGTCACTTAACTTCTCTGTGCCTCAGTTACCTCATTTGTAAAATGGGGATTAAGGCTGTGAGGCCCCTTCAGAACATGGACTGTGTCCTGCCTGATAAGATTGTATCTACCCCAGTGTTTAGAACAGTGCCTGGCACGAAGTAAGTGCTTAACAAATACCAAAAACATAGAGAATAATGCTTAACAAATACCAATAACATAGAGAATAATCACAACTAGAGGCTAGGAAAAGAATATCACAAGAATTTTGAACTTATAAGAAATCATCCAAATATTCTCCCAGGGAAAAGAAAGGTCAGGCCTACAGAATGTAAAAGAGGCTGCTTCCTAGTGGGATCCTAGCAGGCAAGTTACATTATATCAAAGGGCTGTCTTTGTTGCTTGAGAAATTCCTTTAGTTGAAACTGAAACAATTCTAAATGTTTCAGTATTTTCAGTAACAATACATTTCTGTTTTATATGAAGTCAACCCAAGAGGTATCAGAGGTTATATAAGCACTTAAAAAATGCCATCATTATTATGATATGATAGAAGAAAAAGATTTCACATCACCCTTTGTACCACAGAAACTGCCCTCTCAAAGATCACCAATGATCTCCTCCTTGCCCAAATCAACAGTTCCTACTTCATACTAATCGTCCTCAACCTCTCAGCTGCCTTTGACACTGTAACCACCGTCTTCTCCTGGAAACATTATCCAACCTTGGCTTCCCTGACACTATCCTCCCCTGGTTCTCATTCTCAGTACTTTTCATCCCCTAATTGTGGGAGTCCCTAGGCTCAGTTCTGGGTCCCTTCTTACCTCCATCCATCTACACCTATTGTCACTCCTCTAATACTAATCCATTCACTGTACCTCGACCTCATCTATCCCTCGACCTCATCTATCTCACCTTCGACCCCTCACCTCTCACCCTGAATGCCCTCCCTCTTCGTATCCGACAGACGATCACTCTCCCTACCTTTGAGGCCTTATTAAAAGCAGATCTCCTCTAAGAGACCTTCCTCAACTAAACCTCAATTTCTCTTCTCTCACTCCCTTCTGCATCACTCCTGGACTTGGATTTCCTCCTTTTATTCACCCCCTCCTCAGCCCCACAGCAATTATGTAGATATCCATACTTCATTTATATCAATGTCAGTCTCCTCCTCTAGACTGTAAGCTCACTGGGGGAGTAAATACACAGAATTAATAGACAGCTCCCTGCACACAATGATAATGAAAGAACCATTAGAAAGGTTGTGGACTATGGCAGAGGACAGGATGTTCTGGAGAAAGTATATCCATGGAGTCGCTATGAATCGGAAACGACTCAACAACACTTAATAATAATAATAATAATAATAATAATAAAAGTGCTCAGTGTTCTGCACCCAGTAGGTGCTCATTAAATATGTTTGATAATAATAATAATTACGGTATCATGTGCCAAGTACTGTTCTCAGCACTGGAGTAGATACAAGTTAATCAGGTAGGACTCAGTCCCTGCCCCACATGGGGCTCATAGTCCTAATCCTTAATTTACACTTGAGAAAACTGAGGCTAAGTGAAGTTAAGTGACTTGCCCAAGGTCACACAGCAGACTTATGGCAGAGACAGAATTAGAATCCAGGTCCTTCTGACTCCCAGGCCGGGGCTCAAAGTCATGTTGCACAAATAGTATAAAAGCTTTAATAATGCTCCTAAGAAGGCTTTATTCCTCACTGAATATTAGGATCTTTATTCCTGATATTTTGCCGTTTTGAATAACAACTCTTTGATCTTGGAGTTGCAGTAGCTTAAGGATAACACAGTGATACAGAAATGAGCCTTATCAGGTCAGATTCCTTACCCAAGATAGTCCTGAAAATAAGTAAGATGAAGAGATCTGCACCAAGAAGAAATGCTACAGAAAGAAGCAGCATGTCCTAGTGGAAAGAGCACAGGCCTGGGAGTCAGATGATCTGGGTTTAATCTCAGGTCTGCCAATTGCTTCCTGTGGTGACCTTGGGCAAGTCACTTAACTTCACTTAGCCTCATTTTCCTCAACCGTAAATCGAGGATTAAATATCTGTTCTCCCTATTATTCAGACTATGAACCCCCTGCGGGACAGGGACTGTATCCAACCAAATTAATTTGTACCCACCCCAGCACTTAGAACAATGTTTGACACATTGAAGGTGCTTAACAAATACCGTTTAAAAAAATGAAAGATACTTAAGGTCTTGCTCAGACTAAATCACACTGACAATCAGTGTGGCCTAGTGGAAAGATCACAGGCCTGGGAGACAGAGGACCTGAGTTCTAATCCCAGCTCCGCCACTTGCTTGCTGTGTGATTTGGGGCACATCATCTAACTTCTCTGTGCCTCAGTTTCCTCATCTGCAAAATGAATATTAAATGCCCATTCTCCCTCCTCCTTAAACTCTCAGCCCCATCTGGGATTGGGATTGTGTTCAATCTGATTATCTTGTACCTACTCCAGTGCTTAGTACAATGCTTGGTGCATAGTAAGCTCTTGACAAATACATTACTAGTATTAGTATTATTATTGTTATTACTTTATAATTAAATTGAAAGGTCCAGCTTCTGTGCATGAATAGGAACTAAGTTGGAATGTGGCATTTACCATTTAGGTGGTTGTGTAGAAGGTCAAATGAACTGAATTGAAGCAATTAGAGTAGACTGAAGGGGTTGAGACTCCTGGGGGGAAGCATTATGATTTTGCAGAAGATCCAGTTCTGTACAGAATTCTCTGAGTAAAGTCCTTCCCCTGCTAGGACTATTTGACTGTTTTATTTTCTGTGACTAATTTTTTTCTTTACATTTTTCACAGGGCGAAAAGGGAGAACCCGGTCCTCGAGGCCCTGAGGTACAAAATGTTGCTGTTTCCATCGCATGAGACACGGGAGGGAAAAAACTCCAAGGTTTTGTCTAATCTATTTAGAACCTAATTTAGAATCTAATTTAGAATCTATTTATTATAGATTCTATTTAGAATCTAATCTATTTAGAACAGGGAAGCAGCGTGGCTCAGTGGAAAGAGCCTGGGCTTTGGAGTAAGAGCTCCTGAGTTCGAATCCCAGCTCTGCCACCTGTCAGCTGTGTGACTGTGGGCAAGTCACTTAACTTCTCTGTGCCTCAGTTACCTCATCTGTAAAATGAGGATGAAGACTGTGAGCCCCATGTGGGACAACCTGATTCCCCTGTGTCTACCCCATCGCTTAGAACAGTGCTCTGCACATAGTAAGCGCTTTACAAATACCAACATTATTGTTATTAACCCAATGTCAGGCAGGTGAACTGACTCTGATTTCATGCCCGTGCTGTCTGAAGATGCAGCATGGTCAGAAAAGGATCAGCTATTTCTGTTCCTGACATTTTCCCAGTAGCGCCAGACCGCAAAAAGAGCCCTTGGAGAGATAGTTAATGCTGGGACACAATTAGCTACCTCCAGCATCAGTTCACAGAAATAAGGATTTAAATGAGAGCCCAAGTACAAGTTCAACTCTGCTCTGCACGGAAGAGAGCAAAAGCAGTTCTGCTCCCAGCTTAAATTGGCAGCGGGCACCATGGGCCTATCCCTCTGTGGACTTACCACAGCCGAGGCTGGCGAAACAGAGACTCTGGCTCAGAAAATCCTCTCTGGATAACAATGGTTATTTTTATTTGGTGTTGGCAAATTGGCATGCCTAAGAGAAAGTTAACTTAGAGGGCAATTTTCCTTTAAATTCAAGTGAAAATGAAATACACATGAAACACTGAGCATGTGGCCAGCAGGCTGGTTACTAAACACTTCATGCCACACAAACATCTTGGTGAAATCATGGGATTTCCTCCCACCAGTAACTATGAAAACACATGCTCTCTAAATCCTATAAATAGTTGACTAATGCACAATTTATGGGTATTTGGGAGAAGACTAGTCCAGTGCATTGACCAAATGGGCTGGAATCCTAGATTTTTTAGTACTCGTTATACACATGATGGATTACTTTGGGCAAAACAGATTTATCCTTCTTGATTCTTTGTCTGTAAAATGGGGGACTTGCCACGAAACAGGTTTTAAGGTCATTAAATTAAAATTATGTAATAAACAGAAGGGATATATGTGAAAAATGACCTATTATCTCATCGCTTTTAATGATTTGTTCCAGTATTTTTCAAATTTTGGAAAGACATATAAAGACAAGGAAAATCTGTTACCTTTCAGCAAAACTATTTTCCCTACTTACTGCCAAATTAGGACTTACAACTCACAGCTTTCTGAAAAGTGGAAAAGGTTTCGGTTTCCCAGTGCCAAATTCCACCTTGAGTCTGTCTCAAGGATGCATTTTCCATTTGGCAAAATTAAAACTGTCAAACGAACCCTCCTGAATGACTTCCTGTTCGATCTCTAGGCCAGCATCCCCGATAAATAATACGTCTATTAAAGAGATCTATTATTTGTGTGCTATAAGCCCATGAGCACAGAGCCGAGGTGAGCGCATTCCTCCAGGAGTCCACATCTGGCCCTTCAGCAGATTTGGTCCAGGTCTAACAGAGTCAAATATCGATTTAATATTATCCCTGCATAAGGAGAATACTGTTTCAAGGTTCTGGACATGTTTCGAAGTGGCATAACCTTGTAATACGTGGCAATGACAGCAAAGGTATTTTGCACGATAATTGCAGTAACTGCTGATGATAATTACTGGGAACACTACCTATTTTAGAGGGCTGGCCCTCCATAGCTTAATAAGCTCATTATTTGGCCTCTGGACCTCATAACTATTTTCCTAATTTTGCCTAAATGAAAAGTCTATTACCAGTAAATGTCTAAGACACACGTGTTTTCTTGCGTAACAGGGTGGAAGAGGAGACTTTGGTTTGAAAGGAGCTCCCGGAAGCAAAGGAGAGAAAGGTGACCCTGTAAGTATATTCTTGAGGATAGCTGCCGTAATGCGGGAGGTACCTTAGCTCCAGGAATTATGGGAAAACACCTGAAATTTTCAATTCCTTGGGTAGAGATCACCACTTATAGATGAGAAACAACTGAACGTGGGCTTACCAGAGCCCTGGCGTGGTCATCAGAAGCCTTGGTTTCTTCTTCCTGCTCTGCCACAGATTAACAGGCCGACTTCAAAGATGTCTCTCAGTCTTCCTAGCCTTAGTTTCTGCTTTACAGGAATATGACCTGAAATGGAATAAAATGGAAGAAAGCGTTTGGACTTCCTAGGCAAAACAACCTTCCTAAATTCATAAAGGTTGCTGGTCATGCACTCCCCTGAAGGCTAAGGAAGGGAAGGACTTCCCTTTAACCCTTTTCTGGCTCTTCCAAGCAATGGCTGCTCAATATTGCTTCAACCATTCTTTCTTCCTTCTCCTTGCTGGACTCTGACTTGTCTAAGATTCTTTTGTCCTCTTCTGGGAGCCTAGAGAACTGGGGAATATGTCTACAAAAATTTGCAAAGAACCCACATTTCTGCTTCTCCATGCCCTCACCACATCCAAAGTAGAGTTTGTTGTGGGTAAATCGTTCTCCTGGTTTAATCAGTCAGTCAAACAATGGTGTTTATTGAGTGCTTACTACGTGCAGAGCACTGTACAAACCACTTGAGAGAGTACAATGCAACAGAATTAGCAGACACGCTCCCTGCCCGTAACGAGCTTACAGTCCAGAGGGTCACAGACATTAATATGTGTTTTGCCCCTCTTCCAGACTACACAACAGAATTTGTAATACCAAGTTGGCCCCAGGTCAGTGACTCATGAACTTAGTGAGAGGAGGGACCAATTTAAGGAAGGTAACTATGGCCCCAATCAATTAATTATTCGTATTTATTGAGCACTTGCTGAGTGCAGAGCACTGTACTAATAAGAGCTCGGGGTAATAAAATATAACAGAGTTGATAGACACGTTCCCTGCCCATAAGCTTACAGTCTTGCGGGGTAGGGGGAGAGACAGATATTAATATTAATAAAGAGATTATGGATGTGGGGTTGAGGTAGGGGTGAATGAAGGGTGCAAATCCAAATCTGCGACCCAGAAGGGAGTGGGAGAAGAAGAAATGAGGGCCTAGTTGAGGAAGGCCTTTTGGAGGAGATGTGCCTAACCCTAATCTTTCAACACTCCCCGCCCCCTGGGATCAGTGCAATCCCAGTCCACTTGTTACAAGTCTCATACCCCACCAGCAACAGCCCTAATGAGAATAGTTAGGCAGGACATTAAAAGTGCACACGAGAGCACATCAGTGATGGTGAGGAGTCAAACACGTTGGAAGGGGAGGGAATAAACATAAGAAGAAACTGCAGAAAGCAAAACATCACTATCATTAACAAAAATCTACATGGTGTTACTCTTTCCAGTACACTTCTAGCCGCAGTTATCTTGGCAGAAAAGGCTCCACCAGGAGACTAGAGAAAAAAATATCATTTCCACTTTGTACCACTTGGGATGATTCTCCCTCTAAAGGTTACCCTCTCCCTTCCAGATTCCCAATACATCTGACTCCTGTTAGTACAGTTCTTTTTTCACTGTTGCTATTGTTACTAAATTTAGGATGGATTTTTTTTTCTTCCCAGGCCGATCCTGGCCCCCCTGGTGAACCTGGACTTAGAGGACCTCCAGGAAGACCAGGACCAGAGGTACTGAAACTGGTGTTGGTATTCAGATGTGTCTTTTGGAGTGTGTTAGTGTGTGCGTTGGGGAGGGGGGAGGTGTTCGTGTGTGTTTGTATTTGCATAAACTGATCTGTGAACTGGATGTCTTTGGTGGTAGTCCCAGTTTTCACAGCCATGTAGATGTTCAAACACAAAATAGAGCTGCATAAAGTG
The DNA here is from genome assembly GCF_004115215.2 of Ornithorhynchus anatinus. NCBI lineage: Eukaryota > Metazoa > Chordata > Mammalia > Monotremata > Ornithorhynchidae > Ornithorhynchus > Ornithorhynchus anatinus. The sequence goes on along the minus strand of NC_041734.1, from coordinate 39,132,038 downwards.
CTTTAAAATGTTGGTAACACACATCTTCCTTAGGTGGTGGAACAGCAGTTCCACTGAACTCGTGCATTTGGTTTCCAGCTCCCCAAGGTCACATGAGCTAACCAACAAATGTTATAGAGGGCCCAGAAACCTCAGCAGTGTCTCCATGTCTATACAAAGAGACACCTTCACATCAGGGCTGAATCCACTTTATAACATTCTCCACTGCCCCTATCTGAAACTGAATCATTTCTTTGACTTCAGGTACAAGAAACCAATTTGGCCCCATTCTTTTTGTCATTTTACAGGGTGAACCTGGTCCACCTGGAGATCCCGGTCTTACAGTAAGTAGGACTGATTTTTCTGGATTTTAGTGGTAGCATATTGTTGGTTGTGGTAAGTGGAATTGATGGCCTTCTCTCCACCTTCACCAAAAAGAAAGAGGAATCCTTCAGTTCATGAAAAGAAAGGAGTGACAGGGGAGCATCTGCCCTTCTTCGTGCAGTGATGTAGGAAAGAGATCCCCAAGATATTTAAAAGAAATTACTGCAAGCCAACTGTGAAAACATTTACTCCCCAGAACATTATGACATTCTGAAAAGCAGTAAAACGGTAAAGAATGCAAATTTCGTTCATTTTACTACTTGAGAATTGCCTGAGGGAAGGTAAAACTGGTAGAAATATTTGTGAGCTTGTGTATCTCAATGAAGTCAAGGACTTCCAATATTCTGTGTGTTTTTAGAGCAAAGACTACTTATTAGAAGAAGTAGCAGGGAGGGTTTCGCTTAACATCTTTTCAAAACAAGAAGATTCGATCCACTTTCTGGTCCCACCCATTCTGCCTCAGTGCTCTCTAAATTCATAATCTTGCATTCCCTATTAATAGTCATTGTGGTATTTGTTAAACGTTTTCTATGTTTCAAGTGCTGAACCAAATGCTGGGGTTGATAAAATGTATGGAAACTGGATAAAGTCCCTGCCCTAGATGGTGGTAATAATCTTCTAGACTGTGAGCCCATTGTTGGGTAGGCATTGTCTCTGTCTACTGCAGAATTGTACCTAGCAAGTGTTTAGTACAGTGCTCTGCACACAGTAAGAGCTCAAAAAATACAACAATGAATAAAAGGAAGGACAACAAGTATTTAATTCCCATTTTACAGATGAAGTAACTGAGCCACAGAAAAATGTAGTGACTTGCCCAAGGTCATTCAACAGGCCACTGAGAGAGCCAGGACTGTGTCCTTTCTGTTAGGTCATACTACTCCTCTCAGCGTACCAATTACCCTCTCATTAATACTAATACAATTAACCTTGGAAGAAATGTCTCCAAAAGTTCTAGCTTCAAAGGAAGCTGAAACCATATGAAGTTCAAGCTATTTAAATCCGCTTTTCTTGTTTTGTTCTTTTTTAACAGGAATGTGATGTGATGACCTACGTGAGAGAGACATGTGGCTGCTGCGGTGAGTTCCATATATTTCCATTTTGCATAACTCTAATTATGCCAGTCCTTGCTTGACCTCCAGGAAAATCTGGTCGGAAATTGATTATTGATCTGAAAAGGTGGTACGGCATTAGTGAGAGAGTGATTTTGGCAGTACCCTGAGCCTTCATTACCAATACTTATAATTTATCCAAAGCGGGCTGCACATTAGATTCTAGGAAAGATAATTAATCCTTGGGACATTGAAGGATTTCAGAGGGTCTCTTTGAACATGAGGGAGTATTTTCTGCATAATAGCACCTGCCAGCATTCTCTCGGTGGTCTCAATCGATCAATCAATCATTCAATGGAATTTACTGAGCGCTTACTGTTTGCAGAGCTCTGTACTAAATGCGTGGGAGGATACAACATAAAACAGAGTTAGTAGACCTATTTTCTGCCCTAAATGAGCTGGCAGTCTAGATGGGGAGAAATAGCCCGTCTTTGACTTCACTATCAGTCAATGGTATTTATCAATCAGTGGTATTAATGGAGCATTTGCAGTGTGCAGAACACTGTACTAAGTGCTTGAGGAACATGTAATTCAACAGAATAGAGAGACAAGACTCCTGTCTACAAGGAGTTTACGGACTAGAAGGTGCTTAATGGAGAGAGTTCTGCCTCTGTATATAATATGTCACCCATGTAGGGTGAGATGCTTCACTGAGGCCAGGGAGACCGGTTATGAGCATATCATAGAGGTCCACTAGCCTGCCCGGGTGCCACTTTTCTAAAGATGCCCATTTCAATGTCAACACATCCTAGAATCAGAACTACACATTCTCTCCTGGAAAAAAAAGCCAAGAAAATAAACTATTGAAAACTCAGTTGGGCACAATTATTGGTCTTGGCAGTTTTGATTTACAGTGATACTGGTTTTCCAACTCTTGGCCAGAAAACCCCCAAGATTATAAATGTTATCACATTGCCCTGTGCCTACATATGATAGGGGGCTGTGACTGTCGCTATGGCTTGCTGCCTCCAAATTTTACTATTATTTAGTCTCTGTCTCTTCTCTTTTGTAACTTCCTTCCCCTGTCTGCCTTCTTAATTGGCTTTCTTTTTCCAGACTGTGAGAAGCGCTGTGGTGCTGTGGACATCGTGTTTGTCATCGACAGTTCGGAGAGTATCGGTTTTACCAACTTCTCCCTGGAGAAGAATTTTGTCATCAACGTAGTCAGCCGGCTTGGTGCCATCGCCAAAGACCCCAAGTCTGAGACAGGTAAGAGTTCACGAGTGGGCTAGATAGTTCTACTTCTAAGTGCATATTCTAAATCATTGAATCAATCAATAAATCAATCGGTGGAACGTATCGAGTGCTTACTCTGGGCAGAGCACTGTACTGTTTGGGAAAATACAAGACATAAAGAGTAGGCACATGCGATCCCTGCCCACAAGAAGCTTATAGTCTATAGCGGGAACACAGACATTTGAAAAAATGACAGGGGAAATGGAGTGTAACGATAGCTACATAAGTGTTCCGGAGCCAGGTTGAATATCAGAGTGTTTAACAGGTACACAGCCAAGTTCATAATCGATACATAGGGGAGGCGGGGAGGGAAATGGAGTCTTAGTCACGAAAGGCCTCTTGGAAGAGGTGAGGTTTTAGGAGGATTTTGAAGGTGGGTAGAGAGGTGGTCCATCAAATAAGAAGGGGAAAGTAGCTCCGGGCCAAAGGGAAGATCTATATTCCCTTTTGGCATCCCAGGCAGTCGGTCGAAAGGTAAGTTAACTCACAGATACCTGATCAAGAACTGGAATTAAGGGGATGAAGGCAATAAATCCTTAAAAAGGGCAGATTACCTACAGAAAATTGAGGACATTGGTTCTCACCTACAGGAATCATCCTCCTGTGATGCCAGACCATCCTAGAACAGATTTACTATGCCAAAAGATTCAGGAAAGGCAGAAAGATCATAAAGGAGATGCAAGGACATGAGGGTGAGAGTGGGGAGGATCTCACTCGACTCTGGAATCTGGAAGCAATGAGTAGTCCCCTGTGCCCCTGCAGGATGAGTCACTGACCACTTATCTCTTGGCTTTGGTGGCAGGGGCCCGCGTGGGCGTAGTGCAGTACAGCCACGAGGGAACATTCGAGGCAATTCAGCTGGACGACGAGCGGATAGATTCCCTCTCTAGCTTCAAGGAGGCCGTGAAAAACCTAGAGTGGATCGCCGGCGGCACCTGGACTCCCTCCGCCCTGCAGTTTGCCTATAATAAGCTCATAAAAGAGAGCAGGCGGAAGAAGACCAAGGTGTTTGCGGTCGTGATCACGGACGGGCGCCACGATCCCCGGGACAATGATGCCAACCTGCGGGCCCTCTGCCACGTGGACGTGACGGTCAACGCCATCGGCATCGGGGACATGTTCCACAAACGCCAAGAGGATGAGACCCTGAAGTCCATCGCCTGTGGGAACGTATCCCAGGTGCACGGCATGAATCTCTTCTCTGAGTTGGTGGCTGAAGAATTCATCGATAAAATGGAGGATGTGCTCTGCCCAGGTCTGTTGCTGTTGCTTTTGCCTCATTTTCCCAAACCAATCTACTATGTTTCTTCCAGCTCTCTGTTCATTTCACCAAACATACGGTGCTGGGCCTTTATGCAGTGGGAAAGGAACACATCCCCTAGATGTTTAGACTGGTGAACACTGAAATGTAAACTCCGATCTTTCGCTGTTGCCAAGAGTCCTCTGTCCTCCAGCTTGTTATCCTCCAAGAGTGGAATCCCCAAACAAAATTGGATGCCAAGGCCTCAGGGTCAAGAGATAGGAGAGTGAGAGATGGCCTTCCTCCTCCTTGGGTCACAACAGGACCTCATGGGAAATTCCAAGTTGGCAGACTTTCATTTATTCATTCATTCAATCATATTTCTTGAGTGCTTACTATGTGCAAAGCACTGTACTAAGCGCTTGGTAGAGTACAGTACAACAAACACACATTCCCTGCCCACAACAAGCTCACAGTCTAGAGGGGGAAACCGACATTAATATACATCAATAAATACACAAATAAAGCACAGATATATACATATGTTCTGTGGGCCTGGGAGGGAGGATGAATGAAAGCAGCAAGTCAAGGTGATACAGAAGGGAATGGGAAAAGAGGAGTGGAGAGCTGAGTCAGGGAAGGCTTCTTGGAGGAGATGTGCTTTCAATAAGGCTCTGAAGTAGGGAATTTTCTGTCTGATATGAGGAGGGAGGATGTTCCAAGCCAGAGGCAGGTTGTGGGCAAGAGATTGGTGGCGAGATACATTTGTTATGCTGTCCATCCCCTAGTGGTTCTGCTGTTGTCCAGGATCAGAGAAAGAGAGTGAGAGAGAGAGAGCGAGTATGCCTAGGCTGGACCCTGAATATGGTTAGGATTTAGATTATATAAAAGCAGATAGGCACTGGCCCAGCCAAACCAAAGGAAAATGAAAAAGTCATCACAGGGTTCTAGAGGAAGCAGAAGCTAGTGGAGGATTAAGCAGAGTCAAAGATATTCTCATGTTTCTTGATGGGAAGTGGCCAAATGAACCACTCTCCTGCTTTGAGTGTGGGAAAGAGGATGTGTCCTAATCAATTTGTCTTCTCTCCTACAGACCCAGAGATCGTCTGCCCGGAGCTTCCCTGTCAGACAGGTAAAGGATTAAACCCCAACCCCTGAAACCCTATTTCCCTCAGGCTGTCGTGTAATCAGTAATTGTTTTCCAGGCCACTGAAGGGTGAAAAATGCAATCAGAACCCGGACTTCTGTCCGAGAAAGGAAGGGGGAGAGAGGGAAGTGAATCGTTCAAGAGAGAAGGAAAGTCAAAATTGGGATTGCTTTGTGCCAGTCAGTTCTCACAAACATCGCTTCTCTCTTTACCATCTTGGCTGAGTTTTGTCTGTCGGTGTAAACTCTGGAGCATTTACAAACTCATTCCAGGTTGTTGGTTTCTCCCATTTTTATGAACCTAGAATGAGCCTCTGCATGAATAATCTGTGTGAGGGTTTGGGGAATTGGGGTGGGGGTGTGAAAAGCAGGGAAGAGAGCAGTGTCCAGGAGCTCTAAGTCCTTTTGTTGAATGTGCCAGCTATTCTAGTACCGTGTGTACAAAATAATCCAGATAATGGAAGAGTTGGAGTTTCAAGGAATTTTTTTGTTTGGCCCTTTGTTCCTTTCCCTGCTCTCAGTTGGCCATTGAACTCAAGGAGTTGAAAAATAGTTTACTTTAAAGCCTTTGGCCCATTGAGTTGCTTAAGGCAGAAGCAGCCTCGTTGGCTTGGTTAAAATAATTTCTGAAGCTTCTTTTTCGGAAACAGCTGGGCATTGCTTAGAGGAGAAAAAACGGATCTCGAAGTGCTTAAGCAAGGAGGGAACCAATAGGACAATCCCTCTGCGGAGAGATTTGGATTAAGTTTGGGTGATCTGGAAACAGTTAAAGCTTCCATCCAAAGGCTCTGGAACTATAACTAGTCTCAAACTCCTCAGAGAACAACCCCAGCAGCTTCCAATAAATAAATAATGCAGCTATTTCCTGTTGTTTGCCTGCTTGGGCTCTATGTATGCATGACTTTTATGACTGCGTGCTCTTCCTACCTTCTTCCTTTTCTGAGCAGAGATGAATAGTCATCCTATCATACATCAATCTTTGCCTTGTGAGCCAGCTTCAATTAGGGGTAAAGACTCTGAAATTCATTCCGTTCAAGATCAAAGTAAGTACTGGTCCTGTCCTCCTGACGAAAGGCCAAGATGATACTGAGCTGTGCCTCTCACCATCTGGACAAAGACCTCTGTCGCTTGGCAGAGCAACCCAGTGATGGTGAAATGAGGCCGATCATATCTAGAGATCAGAAGTCTGCTGTTCAGGCAACTGGTTGGCAGTTATTTTTTTTCCTATGGTATTTCTAAGCTGTTCTAAGCTCTAGGGGAGATACCAGTTAATCAGGTTGAACACAGTCCCGGTCCTGCATGGGGTTCACAGTCCAAGTAGGAGGGAGGAGAACTGAGATACCAAGAAATTAAGTGACTTGCCCAAAGTCACACAGCCTGCAATTGGCAGAGCGGGGATTAGAACCCAGGTCCTTTGACTCCCAGGCCTGTGCTCTTTCCCCTAGGCCATGTTGGTAGCCTGAAAGACCTCTGAAAGACCTACCAAAGGCCTAGTCCAAGAGAGAAGGAGTATTTATTTGGAAATCATTTTGTTCATTAGTATTCTTAATGCTTTTGTCATTCCCGTTCTGGATGAACTGGAGGGAGGGGGTGAGCAGGATGAGTTTTTCAAGCACAATCTCCCTCAAGCTGATCTGAACACTTGGATGGCCCAAACAGTATATGACTGGGGCAACTGAAGACCTAGGATTCAGGCCAACCTTTGGGAATGGCTCCTGTCCAAAAGCCTCTGGGGAAGGGCTCCAGTTTGAGAACCGGAAGACCGTTCAAGAGAATATTGTGGATCCCTAGCGTTTGGCTGGGCCAACCTTCCCAAAAGTAGTTAGCCGATCCTATCACTGTTCGAAGATTTAGGTCTAGAAAGCAGCAGCTGCAAGATGAGGTGGAGTAATACTTTAAATTTGCATGATTATTGAAATTCTGGAAGACGAGAAGCAGACTAACCTTCCCTAGCTTTTCTGCTTTACTGGCTACCTCCGTTAGGCCCATAATTTAGAAAACTTGTTACAGGAAGCCCTGCGCAGCTCTGTGGCTTTGGTTTCACAAGTTTCGTGAGAAGGTTCAAGCTTCCCATTTAATGAGGTTGATCCTTTTTCCCTTGGATCCTGGCAGAGGTTTGATTGGCACTTCTTTGACTTTCTCTTCAGATTCTGGCAATCTTGAGTCAGCATTGATTCTAGGTCAAAGCAGGAACATTCAATAATCCCCCGTCTTTTTTTGGCCTACTCCTTAGTGAGAAGATTGTGTTTGAGGATTGAGCTCCGCTCTCCTTTCAGGTCACCCCAGGGATTACAGGGACGCCAAATGGATTAGATCCTTTTGAGTGTCCAGTATAGCGATCTTGTGAATCAACCAGGGGTACTTTTTGAACCCTTACCGTGTGGCGTGCACCGTACAAGGTGCTTGGGCGAATACTGTACCACTGAGTTGGTAGATATGATCCCTGTCCCCAAGGAGCTTAAAGTCTAGAATTCCTTCAACCCTCAGGGGGAATGTCTCAGCCTAAATGACTCCAAAACACAGATAACCACAGGAAAATGCAAATCTGGCACCTGGCGGAGCGTGAATTAGCATTTCGCTCTTAACCAATATTTGAAAGCCCTAAGCTCCGCAAATGAAGAGTACAGAATTGGAAAAACATTAGCATCAATCTACTTGCCCTTCCGTGACTTTCATCACAACCTCTCCTCTACCTAGATCTTCCCCTTTTACCGCCCAATACACGTGAGCCACTTCAGGTGGCGAGAACTACAGCAATGCCGGAATGGCCTTAAAATATTCTTTTGACACTCACTTGCAGATGGGCAGCCACCTAGCGGCGAAATCCAAGTTAATTTCCTCCGCACGGAAGAGGGGGCCGACATAGCTTTCCCAAGGACCATCCCCATGATCCAACAGTTGCTAAACTCTACGAAGCACACCCAAGACCCCGCCGCGTACTCCAAGATGGTGGCTGTCTTGGTCTATACCGCCGAGCGAGCCAAGTTCGCCACTGGGGATGAGCGGCAGGACTGGATGGACCTGTTCATTGACACTTTTAAAATGGTGCACAGGGATATTGTGGGAGATCCAGAGTCTGTATTAGCTCTGTGCTGATGCCTTGAAGAAATTGACATCCGTAAGAGATGCTGTTCTGTACATATATATAAAACAAGTAGATATCGTACGCAGTCCAGCCTCATTGGCTCGTTCTCCGGGCTTCTCCCACCAAACCCAGAGAGGTTTGGAGCGCGATGTATATGTGTGTGCTGAAATAGAAGAGGGAAAGAATAAACGAGGGCTTTAGGAAGTCACAGCCTCAAAAAATGAAAACAGTTCAGGGTGAGATAGCAAGTCTAGATTGGATTAAAATTAGAATTACGTGTATACTTTTTTTAATATATATGTACCTTGTGCAGTATAGAAGTGGGCTTGATACCGTGACCGTCATTAAATACCACGTCAACACTTCCGGAGGGAGTTTATTTCCCAGATCCTATTTGCCTTCCAGTTGAGAGCCCACATGGATGATTACTTTTCAATGTTTTCTCCTGGCTGGCACTTTCTGGCATCGAGTCTCGTTTGCCGATGCTGGGTCCATAGATTCTTAGTATGGCTATTTTGTGCTCTAGTCTCATCCTCCTAAGGTTGAAAAGTTTCTGTGTTGTCCCTTTATATCCATTCCATCACTTTGTTTTCCACTGTGAATGTCTGTGAATTTCCTATGTAATGTTTTGTTTTGTAATTTGCTCTGAGTGTATTTTCTCTGAGGCTCGAAAACTGCACTTCCCTGGAAGTAGAAAAAAGCAGATACAATCAGAAGGGGCTCTAACAGCGGCCCTTTCGGTGATAAACTTTGGAAGGAAAAGAAATTGCACTAAGGCAGATGAGGGAAATTGGAGGCTTCAAGAGTAATTCTCCCTCAAAATTCCCTCCGGTCACCTCACTCAGAGCTGACAGAAACGTGCTTCTGATCCCAGGAACGACAACATGTGGTCGAGGGTGCATTCTGCAATGAGATGATTCCAAACCAGCTTTGGGTCATTACTCCTCCCTCGGTGGATCCCTTCAGCCCAAATTAGGGTTCCTGATAATAATAATGATGGTATTTGTTAAGCGCTTACTATATGTCCATCACTGTTCTAAACACTGGTAGGGTAATCAGGTTGTCCCATATGGGGCTCACACTTTTAATCCCCATTTTACAGATGAGATAACTGAGGCACCGAGAAGTCAAGTGACTTGCCCAAGGTCACACAGCAGACAAGTGATTGAAAGCTACATTGTCCTGGGACCAAAGGAAGCTCGCTGTGGGGAGGGAAAGTGCCCGTTTAGTGTTACAGTGTACTATCCCAAGCGCTTAGTACGGTGCTTTGCACACAGTGAGTGCTCAATAAATACGATTGAATGAATGAAAAATGGGCAACGTAGGTGGACGGCTCCGGTCCAGGACACTCCAGTCAGGGTTGGAGTGAGCTCTGGACTCAGAAGCAGGAGTGGTGCTTCGGAGCCAGGGAAGACCACATCCACCATCGACCCCACACCCGGCGTTACGAAGCAGCAGGGCAGGCTGTGGAGCAGAGGGTCTGGGAAGCAGAGGGACAGAGTCCGGCTGCACTCCTGCAACCGCAAACTGGCAACATAGTTACATATTCTACAGCCAAAATAATAATGATGGTATTTGTTAAGCACTTACTATGTGCCGAGCACTAGATTTTCACTGATTAGTCCTCCCCTATCCTTCTCCCCTTCTTCCAAGCCTCACCCCAGTAATACCTCTGCATGTTACTCTTAGATTCGCTGTGCCTGTGTAGGTATCTATTAGACTCTATTTTTCTTCTTTCCTATGTGTCTTCCCATGTGACGTGGAAGTGTGTTCAGAAAGATTGCCGCACAGGAGCTTCTAGCCTTTCCATGTACTGCGAATGGGCCCAAGAAGTTTGAAAACAGCCAAAATGATAAATAGTATATCTTCGGGACAATACCTTCCAAGGTGCTGGGGCAGAGGAAGACTAGGCAGGAATTGCCAAAAACGGATTTCGTTGTAGAGAATTTTAAAAAGTAATAGCTATTCCATTTGCACTATGGTAATCAATAAGCTCATTTCAGAGGCATGATGTCTGAAACAGAATAAATGGCATTTGTAAATCTGCACTTCAGTAGCATTAAGTTATAAGAGGAAAGTAACTTCATACCACCTTTTAAAATGACTTCATATTTACAGGAATTAGCAGGCTATATAACGTCCAACTCTATAAATAATTTGAATTACTTATTTAGTCACGTAATGGCTACTACAACTGCTTTCAAGACTATTGGAGTCGGGGACAGGAGAACAGTTCAACAACAGGAAAGCTCGGATGAGCTTGATGAACCTTTCAAAGTTCATGCCGTTCTAATCAATTCTGCTTCATCACAGGCTTCCCGAAAGGCCAGGGAGCAGTCACTCCTCCTTCTCCTCCTCCTCTTCCCTTGTTACATCTGTAGCATCTCTCTCTAAAGAACCATCAACAAGAGGGAAACCTGGAGGTTTGTGAAGTAGCAGTGGGGGATAGAAAGTTCAATTTGCCTTCGCTTCTAAAGGGATTGAGGTTGGTTCAGATTCAAATCTGGGAAAGAGCTGAGGTAGGCCATCCAGCCTGTCCATCCCCATTCACTCAGAAAATGTGATCTAAAAGTTCATCTCCAGCGTGTTAAGGTGAGTTCTGGGTTTGGGGTTTCACCGCCAGTCGTGGCAGTGACTCAACAAGTGCCCAACCCAGAAGCTTTCTCTGGGCCTGGAAACTTGAGCGCTTCTACCTTGAGGGACTGATATTTCTGAAACAATCAGAAGCAGTGTGGCCTAATGGAAAGAGCAATGGTTTGGGAATCGGAGGACCTGGGTTCTAATCCCAGCTCTGCCAACTGCTTGCTTTGTAACCTTGGGCAAGTCCCTTAACGTCTCTGGGCCTCTGTCTCCCATTTAGACGGTGACCCCCATATGGGACAGGGACTGTGTCCAACCCAGTGGACTTGATTCTACCCTAGTGCTTAAAATAGTGTTTGACATATAGAAAGCACTTATCAAATACCATAAAAAGCTTGGGGTTTTTTTGAAATGGGAATTAAGGGGTAGAAAGCATTGACAGTCCTTTTATCTGGCTTCTTTGAACCACAATCCTGGTGGGTAAACCTGTGCTTGGTCCCAACTAGGTGAGACATTTGAATCTGCTTTTGCCATGTCTAAGACTGTACATTAAAACCAGGTGAGAAATCCAGTTTCTTCTCCTTCCTGGAATCCAAGGCAAAAGGGCAGTCCAAGGAAGTGGCTCTCTCCCTGTCCCATCCCTAAGTGTGATAACCAGTCCAAGAGTAGGAAATGGCCACTGGGACCGAAGGAGAAAGAAGCATGACTGAAACTTCAAATGTTAAAATGGAAGTGACAAAGTTCTCTTTGAAGCATCTTTTGCAATAATTGTTAAAGGTTTTCCTTTGAAGTGAATTTCTTTCCAAATTTAAGATTCAGAGTGTACACTCATCCACTGACAGGACATCCTGTATAGGGAAGTCACCCCTTAAAGGCAACATACATGGAATGAAATCACAGCCCCTAAGGAAAAAGAGTTGAGTCCCACCAGATGACCTTCAGGTTCAATTCTTTTAGTGTGTAGTAAATTGTTTCTTAGGGCAGAGCCCTTATTCCTGGGTAGTGTTGCATGAGCCTTTCATTCTTTGTGGTATTAAGTTTTCATTCTTTCATTCTCTGCATGGATTGTATGGAAAGAGTGTATGTGTTTATGTGTATGTGTGTCTAAGTGTGCGTATGTTTGGAAATAGGATGCTGTGCTTAGGTACATGTATACATATACATGAAATATACATGTACCTAATATATATATACATGTATATATATATATATTTCAATTGGCGGTATTTATTGACACTCGCTGGGTGCAGAGTGCTGTACTAAGTGCTTGGAAAATACTAGGCAACAAAGTTGATAGACACGGTCCCTGCCACAAGGCGCTTGTAGTCCAGATATGAATAATTTACGATTTGTAAAGAAATTAGAGATGGAGTAATACTTTAAATTTGCATGATTATTGAAATTCTGGAAGACGAGAAGCAGACTAACCTTCCCTAGCTTTTCTGCTTTACTGGCTACCTCCGTTAGGCCCATAATTTAGAAAACTTGTTACAGGAAGCCCTGCGCAGCTCTGTGGCTTTGGTTTCACAAGTTTCGTGAGGAGGTACAAGCTTCCCATTTAATGAGGTTGATCCTTTTTCCCTTGGATCCTGGCAGAGGTTTGATTGGCACTTCTTTGACTTTCTCTTCAGATTCTGGCAATCTTGAGTCAGCATTGATTCTAGGTCAAAGCAGGAAAATTCAATAATCCCCCGTCTCCATTTTGTGTCCTTCATTAGACAAAAAGACTAGCTTCCATGTGGAAAATAACTTCAAGGGAATTTTGTTTTAATTGTTTAGGAAGATTCATAAAATGGAGAAAAGATGGAGAAAAATATTTTTGTATGGGAGAGGGATTTTCAGGACCCTTCAAGATCTAGGCCAATGAGACATACTTTTTATGGATGAAAAAGAAAAAGTCTATATCCCAACTCCGCCGCTTGTCAGCTGTGTGACTGTGGGCAAGTCACTTAACTTCTCTGGGCCTCAGTTACCTCATCTGTAAAATGGGGATTAAGACAGTGAGCCTCATGTGGGACAACCTGATTACCCTGTATCTACCCCAGCGCTTAGAACAGTGCTCTGCACATAGTAAGCGCTTAACAAATACCAACATTATTAAATAAGATATTTAATATAAAATCCTACATCGATCCAAAAAATGATGTTTAAGAAAATAATGTCACATGAGTCAGGAGCTGCATAATCCTCTCTGACATGGTCTTTCGGCACCTAGAAGTTATAAAAGGTAACTTTATGCAGGGGAATGGGGTAAGCGCCGAGAACCCTTTCCTGAGGAGAATTAATGAATTTGAGGTTGAAGGGGAAGGTTGAAGAATTTAATCGGAGAAGCAACTGTCACAATATTCCTCTAGCTCAGACAGCATATAAAACCCTCAATCTTGCTATCTTCAAGTCACTAAACACTATTCCTTGACCATAAGGAAGGCACCTGGGGGATCTAAATACAGCAGTAGCCTCTAGTTTCTGGACACAGCCACTGGCCAACCCTCTCCTGAGGTAAAACGCTGGAGATCGCCCAGCTTGGTAATGCTTTTATTTCCAAGCATCCAGGAGAGATAAGGCTTTTCTCCAGCTGCCATTCTCCCCCACTCCATCATCACATCTTTCCTTTCTTCCTCAGAACTCTATGTAGCCCAGTGCACCCAGCGTCCCGTTGACATCGTCTTCCTGCTGGATGGCTCAGAGAGGGTTGGGGAGAACAATTTCCACAAGGCCCAGAGCTTTGTGGAAGAGGTAACCCAGAGGCTCACTCTGGCTAGAAGTGACGATGACAACATGAACGCCCGCGTGGCCCTCCTGCAGTATGGCGGAGAAGCAGAACAGGAAGTCGTCTTCCCCCTCACCTCCAACCTGACCGTCATCTCCAGTGCACTGGCCAATCTCAGGTACCTCGACTCCTCCTCCAACGTCGGCAACGGGATCGTCCACGCCATCAACCATATCGTCATCCCCCCGGTGGACAACCAGAAAAAGGCCCGACCCAACGCGGAGCTCTCCTTCGTCTTCCTCACGGATGGCGTCACGGAGAGCAAAAGCCTGAAGGAAGCCACTGAGGCCATGAAAAAGCAGGATGTGGTTCCCACGGTGGTGGCCCTTGGCAGTGACGTTGACATGGACGTACTGCTGGAGATCAGCCTGGGGGACCGGGCTTCCATCTTCCGGGAGAAGGACTATGACAGCCTCTCCCAGCCCAGTTTCTTTGACAGGTTCATTAGATGGATCTGTTAGTACTCATTTGGAATTTTTAAATGCACAGGTCCCAACCCTAACCCCTAGCCACAGAACACAGATATTCACATACACCTGAAAGATATTGCTTTTTTTTTTTCTGATCTTGTACAATGGTTAAACTCCAAGGATTGGCCTGGGATTGAGGCTAAGAAGCAGGATTTTACTAGAGACCCCTAGAACAGATTATATGTGGATTTTAATTGTTCCACAGTGAACAATAACGACCAGTCCTGAACTCCTTTTTTTACGGTGCTAATAGAAGACAAGAACAGAAAAGGATTCAGAGCCATACATGTAACCTTTACTGCCTTAAAAATCAACAGTTCCTTTCCGTGTGAGTGCATGTGTGGGAGGATGTGTGAATGAGTATGGATATGCACACACATTCAGCTGAATGCCAAGCTGAGAGGAGAAACTCAGCATCCCAGTTTAGTGAAAATGTCCAGTATCCAGTTTTCTCCCCAGATGTTTCCCCTTTCTCATTTCTGATGGAGCCTAGAGTGACCACCCCTACCTAGTTTAGGGATTCCCCGGTTCCAAACAACGGGGTTGGTGGGCATTTGCTAACCTCATGCTTGGTTCAAAGGTAAAAGGGAGCGAAACCCCCAAAATGCTGACTAAGCATTGCCAGGAGCTCCAAAAGCAAATTCCTTCTTTTCTCTTCTTCATCCTCTCCCCAAAAAGATAATTTAGTTGTCTGTTGTTTCAGATACCCTGAGGAAACTCACTCTTTTCCCATAGCCTCCTGTCAGAGTTATTCTTTCCCTACCAGTCAGGAGTAGATTCCTATATTTAAAAAACAACCAAATCTTGCTATTGACCCATCTGGATACTAACCCACGAACCTGGGAAAACACCTCGAAGCCTCTCCCTGTAGAAATATCCTGCATCCTCCACCAGAGCCTGGCTCTGTTCTCCCTCAGTATCCCACTCCCTGCATTGTTTGCTTTTTCTTTGCTTCCCTTGGCTAACACCACTCTTTTCTCATGAGAATCCATCTGCTTAACACTTCTGATACTTCCTCACTCCAAGATCTAGGGCGTACCAAGTTTTGCAGATCCCGCTGGTTGTGTTCAGAGCCATGTAAATTCTAAGCGCCTCCGTGGGTGTGAGGCTATCGTAACAAATTGTAATTTTGGATAATCTTGGTATTGTTTTTCCTTGAAATAAGTGTGCTATTTGATAAATAAACTTTTTTTTCCCTTCCCAGATTATAGTGTGGTTTATCACATTTTAAGCATATTCATGGAAGATGCCTACGCTATTGTCAACTGATATTTTTGTGGCTTTATGAGTTTTTTCTCTGGGTTTCCTTATTGGGACCTCTAATGACTCTGTGACACTTGTAAGGAGGAGAATTCAGAACACAAGTCTTAAGAAAAGTTCCTTTGAGGCAGCATTTCTGCCCAGGATATGTTAATTCTAGATAGAAGAGGCCCCTGGGAGATGCTGTAATGAAAAGGGAGCATAGGAACTTCTTTTTCAAGGGCTAAAACTTGAATTAAAATAGTTGCTGTTGGGACAGACCAATTAGACCTGCACCTTCTGGAAAAAAAAGAAGATATTTTTAAGGTTTGGACAAGAGCTTCATCCTAGTTTTAATTTTCTTTTCTACAAGCTTTAAGAGTAGGTCAATCATTTTCTTCATGTTCCAAACAAAGAGACCGAGGCTTAGAATGGAAGCCGCTGGCACAGGGATAATCCGGGAACCACGGCAGATCTAGGAATAGCCTTTTGCATCCCTGAAGAGGAAACTCGGGACGAATTTAATGAACCAGGCAAGTCTCTCGCCGAGCTATGAGTCCATCGAGATATAACATGAAACGTTTTAATCATTTCCCGAGCATCCAGCCGTTCTGGGGTACAAGCACAATGTGGCAGTATACTAATAATTAGTCCATGTACTATGATCAAATTAATCTGTACTGTTTTTCAGGTGTATGCTATTAAAATTCAACTATCACGACAATCATTGCCCTTTCCTTCATAAAAAAGAAATAATTTTGCAGAAATAGAAAAGGCCAGTGCAGACTAAAGGCTAGGGGTAGGGGAAAGGGAAGCAGGGCTAATTACAATTCTTGAGCTTTGATTTTCTTATGTTTTGATCACTCCCAAAGAGTTTCTTTCCAGGTTGCACTGTCCATCCGTTCCTCAGTCCGAATCTGAACTGCTTGAATCTCGACGTTGCTGAAAGAGACGGATTCCAAATGAGCGTCACTGTGCTTCCGGGTCTGTGTTTAGGAAGAAAAAATGAGCCACGTTCCAGGGGCTCTTTTCTACTTCAGAGTTTCATTCCTGAATCAGCTAATTGGAGGTGACGGTTATGCATTTGTGGTACGTCCATTTCAGTTGGCAGTCAGCGTGGACTAATGGATAGAGCGCTGGCCTGGGAGTCAGAAGGACCTGGGTTCTAATCCCGGCTCCAACACGTCTGCTTTGTGACCTCGAGCAAGTCACTTAATTTCTCTGTGCCTCAGTTACCTTATCTATAGTATGGAGATTAAGACTTTGAGCCCCATGTGGGACATGGTGTGTGTCCAACCTAATTAGCTTGCGTCTACTCCAGCTCTCAGAACAGGCCTGGCACATACTAAGTGCTTAACAACTACCATAAAAAAGGCCACTTGCTCTGACACTTGAGCAAATATTAAACTCTAGGCTTGTTAGAAAAAGGCATGGTCATCAGGTCACCTGAACTGAAAGGAAATTTCAGCCTAGGGAGCTGCATATGCTGTCTTCCTGGTTGTAGCAAAGACCCAAACAAAAGACAAGCAGGACTCAACCCCGAGAGGCCTCTCTCTCGAGCTAAGAGGAAGGACAAGGAGAAGTCTGTTGGGAGTCTTTGAACAAGTAAACTTACTTCTCTGGGGTTCAGTAATCTCTTCTTTAAAATGGGGATTAAATCCTCCTCCCCTCTGTGTTAGACCGTGAGGCCCACATGAGACAGGGACCGGGTTCGACCCGACTATCTTGGATCTACCACAGTACACAGAACAGTACTCGACACATAGTAAGCATTTAATAAATGCCATCAAGAGAGAGAGAGAGAAGTGGCAAGAGCGACTCTTCACCCCAACCAATTTAGCCCTCCATTCACCCAAATTACTAGGCCTCTCCATCTACCGATGGTCTGCTTGGCCGTTGTCTTCAAGTGGATGGGTTAGGTGAGGAGGGGGCACAGAATCACTGGAATCCCCGGGAACCGGCTGTCAATTTGAGTGGTTCCAGGTCAACCAGGAGGTCTGAAGAGGACGCCCTCCCATCTGCGCTAGCTACGCCGAATACACGTAAGTCGATCCGTGGTAAACTTGAATGCTTACTGTGTTCAGAGCACTGTGCGAAGCGCTTGAGAGAGAACGATACAACAGCGTCGGTAGGCATAATCCCTGCCCATAACAAGCTCCTTACTGTTCAAACGAGCGTTTACTGTGTGCGGAGCACTGTCCTAAGTGCTCGGGAGAGTAGAATGTAAGAATAACCAGACGTATTCCCTGACCGCAACGAGCTTACAATCTACAGGGGGGAGAGAGACAGTAATATAAATAAATAAATACGTGACAGATATGTACATAAGTGCTGTGGGGCTGGGAGGGGGGATGAACAAAGGGAGCAAGTCAGGGCGACGCAGAAGAAAGAGAAAGAGGAGAAGAGGGCTTAGTCAGGAAGGCATCTTGGAGGAGGTGGGCTTTCATTAAGGCTTTGAAGGGGAAGAGAGTAACTGTTCTGAATTAAACTGTAATAAGAGTTGCTTTCTCAATCAGAACCCTAGTACATCCAAGTCCGGTACTTACCTTGTGACAGTGATGGCCAGAGCTTTTTTTACAGTGTTTCTGCTTTTTTCCAGAGCAGCAACCAGGCTGCTGAGGTAGATAACCGGGGCCTCCGGGCATCATTCCCGGCTGCCCAGGTGGCATGGGTCCACATGGGGGTTGCCCTTGAGGGTGATATCCGTGGGGGGGGTGCCCACCGTCACCAGGATACCCTCCCGGCAGGTTGCCGGGGTAACCACCAGGTGGGTAAGGAACGGACCCAGGGTAACCCTGAGTAGGGTACGGCTGCCCGTTGGGCCCAGTGGGATACATGTTTGTTCCAGGAATCGGTGCGATGGGGCAGACCTGTGGCCTCTGTGGTGGTATTCCTGTTAAAAAAAAATGAAGAAAAAAGAAAATCATTCACATAGTTCCTTTCTTCCTCCTCTCACATAGGTTCCTTTTCGTTGGTGATAGTGCACGGGTCTGGGAGCCTGAAAGCCCTGGGTTCTAATCCCAGCTCTGCCACTTGTCTGCTGGGTGACTCTGGGCAAGTTACGTCACTACTCTGTGCCTCGGTTGCCTCATCTGTAAAATGGGGATTGACCGTGAGCCCCATGCGGGACAGGGAATGTCTCTAACCTGACTGGCTTATATCTCCCCCAGAACTTAGTACGGTGCCTGGCATTTAGTAAGCGCTTAACAAATAGCATAAAAAATGTGTAATATGGCACAAACTGGAGGATTGGGAGGGGAAGGAGGGGCAAAAAATTGTAATAATCCTGGGCCCTACAATTTTTAATCCTGCCCTGGCTGCCGTTGTGCGTATTCTCATCAGTTCACAAATGGTTCCCAGTAGATTGACTAGGAAGACGTGGCTCAGTGGAAAGATCCCGGGCTTGGGAGTCAGAGGTCATGGGTTTGAATCCCGGCTCTGCCACTTGTCAGCTGTGTGACTCTGGGCGAGTCACTAAACTTCTCTGTGCCTCAGTTACCTCATCTGTAAAATGGGGATTAACTATGAGCCTCACGTGGGACGACCCGATTACCGTGTATCTCCCCCAGCGCTCAGAACGGTGCGCTGCACATAGTGAGCGCTTCACAAATACCAACATTATTATTATTATTACATACCTGGGGTTTAAACAGTCACTCACTCATTCAATCATATTTATTGAGCGCTTACTGTGTGCAAAGCACTGTACTAAGCGCTGCACACACAGATACTCCCCTTCTGCCTGCTGAAGCTTCTTTGAGAGAGGGGGCTGCAGCAAGCAAGGGGAGGCCTTGATACCTCCCCCCTCATTCGTTTAATCATTCAGTCATATTTATTGAGCGCTTACTGTGAGCAGGGCACTGTACTAAGCGCTTGGGAGAATAAAATACAACAAGAAACAGACACATTCCCTGCCCACAAGGAGCATGGCTGCTCTCTACCTTAGCTTTGTCCTAGTGACCACCTGGAAGGGTATAGAGACGGCAGGAAGCAAAGCAGAACATTCAGGTAAGTTCCCCGCTCTCTCCCTGAGTGTGGCTCAGTGGAAAGAGCCCGGGCTCGGGAGTCAGAGATCATGAGTTCGAATCCCAGCTCCGCCGCTCGCCAGCTGTGTGACTTTGGGCAAATCACTTCACTTCTCTGTGCCTCAGTTACCTCGTCTGTAAAATGGGAGGAAAACCACGAGCCTCACGTGGGACAACCTGATCATCTTGCATGCCCCAGCGCTTAGAACAGTGCTTTGCACTTAGTAAGTGCTTACCAAATACCAAAATTATTATTATTGCTTTGCCCTCCCTTTTGTGACTTCCCCTCAGGTGACCAGGAGTCTAGATTGTAAGCACTTTGTGGGCAGGGAATGTGCCCACTTGTTGTTGTATTGTACTCTCCCAGTTGCTTAGTACAGTGCTTTGCACACCATAAACACTCCTAAATACGATTGAAGTCACGCAGCATGTTTTGGGAATCTGTCCTTGTATTCGACCGGCTTAAGGCAGGCTTGTAATAAGGGTATTTCTCTTGCCCAGGTGATAGGTCAAAACCTTTTGGTTGCTAAAAGTCCACCAAATTCTAATCACCTTACTTCATTCACTTCCACCTCACTTCCTTGCCTTCCCTGGATATTCTGTCTTCTCTCTCACCTCCTAGCTCCTCTGTGCCCTTCTTCCCTTCTTTCCCATTCCCTCCTCTCATCTGGTGGATATTGCAGCATGGCTCAGTGGAAAGAGCCTGGGCTTGGGAGCCAGAGGTCATGAGTTCGAATCCCGCCTCCGCCACTTGTCAGCTGTGTGACCTTGGGCAAGTCACTTCACTTCTCTGGGCCTCAGTTACCTCATCTGGAAAATGGGGATTAAGACTGTGGGCCTCACGTGGGACAACCTGATTACCCCGTATCTACCCCAGCGCTTAGACCAGTGCTCTGCACATAGTAAGCGCTTAACAAATACCAATATTATTAACTTCTCTGTGCCTCAGTTACCTCATCTGTAAAATGGGGTTAACTGTGAGCCTCACGTGGGACAACCCGATTACCCAGTATCTACCCCAGTGCTTAGAACAGTGCTCGGCACACAGTAAGCGCTTAACAAATACCAACATTATTATTATTATTATTATTATATTGCACATCTATATTGGCATGTCTAAGTGGTACTTCCCAGCACAAAAATACGTTT
The DNA here is from genome assembly GCF_004115215.2 of Ornithorhynchus anatinus. Taxonomy (NCBI): domain Eukaryota; kingdom Metazoa; phylum Chordata; class Mammalia; order Monotremata; family Ornithorhynchidae; genus Ornithorhynchus; species Ornithorhynchus anatinus. The sequence goes on along the minus strand of NC_041734.1, from coordinate 39,111,626 downwards.
TTTTCTAGTCTCAGGAAATATAGCCGTTCCTAAAAACTGTTTCATATTTTCAAACTATTCAAAGCCCAATCACTAAAACTTTTAACGTTTTCCAATTTCTGTTTAGGCAGGAGATTATTTTTTCAAAGGAATCTTTCAGGTGATTTTTACTCCCAATCGTTTTTCACAAGTCATTGAAATGACTGTCAGAGAAAGGTATGTTATTTTTCATGTCACTGCTATGAGACAAGTTCCTCTTTATACTGAGTCCCAGGTCCAAGAAGAAACATGTTATCATTTTCAGGACATCATGCAAACAAAGAGTTGAAATGTTTTGAAATCATACCTGCATTTTGATTCCACATTTCTGCCGCTCCTTCTTTTAACCCCTACAATACAAAGGTATCGCGTAGTTACTAGGATATACGGTAAACACTGAAACGTCGATATTTATAGAGCATGCACTGGAATCTGAACACTGAACTATGGGCTGAGGGGAATTAACAGAAAATTCAAGACAGAGTCCATGGGGCAAAGATATTATAAAAGGAAAATAAAGCCCAAATGACATACAAGCAAATAAAAGATAGATTATAAACAGAAATAACAAAAACATACTATGACCCAAGGTATACGGAAGTAAAGGGTAGCATGGTTTTGAAGTTGAAATGGGCCAAGCTTGGTCAAGAGGTAGAACATTTCAGGTTGGGAGAATGTCATAAGCAAAAGTCTTTTGGGGGGACAACACATTCCCTCTTGCACCGCTGCTTCTCGAAAAGGAGCTTGGCCTCGTGGAAAGACTATGGGGCCTGGGTGTCGGAGGACCTGGGTTCTAATCCCAGCTCTGACAACTTCTTGCTGTGTGACCTTGGGCAAGTCGCTTAACTTCTCTGTGCCTCCGTTTCCTCAACTGTAAAATGGGACAAAATACCTGTCCTCCCTCTTATTTAGACTGTGAGCCCCTTGCGGGACAGGGACTGTATCCAACCTACTTAACTTGTACCTACCCCAGCGCTCAGAACGGTGTTTGACTCATAGTAGGTGCTTAACAAATATCATAGAAAACAATAATATCTTTGGAGAACTTTTCAAAATTGGAAAAATAATAAACTACATTTGGATTGTAAGTTACTTGAGGGTAGTACCACGCATGGCCTAGTGTATAGATCAGAGGCCTGGGAATGAGAAGAACCTGGGTTCTAATCCCAGCTCTGCCACTTGTCTGCTGTGTGACCTTGAGCAAGTCACTTCACTTTCTCTGTGCCTCACTTACCTCAGCTATAAAATGGGCATTAAGACTCTGAGTCCCACGTGGGAAAGGGACTGTGTCCAACCTGATCAGCGTGCATCTACCCTAGCATTTAGAACAGTACTTGACACATAGTAAGTGCTCAACAAATACCATCATCGTCATCATGTGTAGCATTATAGTTGGTAAACTAACATACATCGGCTAATAATGTGGAATTATGAGTTTATTGCAAACTTTCTGCAGAGCCTTCGCATGTAGGCTTCATTCATTCATTCAGCCGTATTTATCGAGCGCTTACTATGTGCAGAGCCGTGCACTAAGCGCTTGGAATGTATAATTCGGCAACAGATAGAGACGATCCCTGCCCAGCAATGGGCTCACAGTCTAAACGACTGCTTCAGAGTTTGATTTCTGAACTTTTATGAGGTTCTTGACTAAAAAGAACCTATTTCTATTTTGCCTAGTTCAAATCTAGCAGATCAGATCAGCACCTCCTTAATCTGTGAAGATGATGCCGATGAAGGTGAAAAACCTAACCACGCCTGTGAGTGTTGCTGTACCTGGATCTATACCCTTTGGGCACTTGGTATTCACCCCATCCTCAGTATTTCTGTATGTATCTGTAATTTATTTATATTAATGTCTGTCTCCCCTTCTATACTGTAAGCTCCTTGCAGTCGGGGAACGTGTCTACCAACTCTCTTATACTGAACTCCCCAAAGCACTTAGCACAGTGCTCTGCACACAGTAAGTGCTCAATAAGCACAGTTTGTTGATTGATTGCTGAAAAGACTAATGTATGACCAACACGCCCTTCTGCTTTGACTCTTAAAAATGGCTCTTTGCTGAACTAAGGAATTTCTCCCACACTGGTTTTGTCCCAAGATGATGACGGTGTTCATTAAGTTCTTACTATGTGCCAGTCACTGTACTAAGCGCTGGCGTAGATACAAGCCAATCAGGTTGGACGCAGTCCCTGTCCCATAGGGGGCTCACGGTCTTAATCCCCTCTTTAAAGATGAGGTAACAGAGGAACAGAGAAGTGAAGTGACTTGCCCAAGGCCACACAGTAGACAAGCGGCAGAGCAAGGATTAGAATCCATGACCTTCTGTCTCCCAGACCCGAGCTCTACCCGCTAGGCCATGCTGAGATTCAAAGAGGTCTCCATTCAGTTCAGATTTTCTAAGGGTGTATGGGTCAGCTGGTAACACCAATTTATCGATCAATCAATGAATCATATTTATTGAAAGCTTGCTATATGCAGAGCACTATACTAAGCGTGGTGCAGTGGAAAGAACACGGGCTTTGGAGTCAGGGCTCATGAGTTCGAATCCCAGCTCTGCCACTTGTCAGCTGTGTGACTGTGGGCGAGTCACTTCACTTCTCTGTGCCTCAGTTCCCTCATCGGTAAAATGGGGATTAAGACAGTGAGCCCCACGTGGGACAACCTGATTCCCCTGTGTCTACCCCAGCGCTTAGAACAGCGCTCTGCACATAGTAAGCGCTTAATAAATACCAACATTATTACTAAGTGCTTGGGAGAGTAATAATAACAACTGTGGCCTTCGTTAAGCACTTGATATGTGCCAAGCACTGTACTAAGCGCCGGGGAGAATACAAGCAAATCGGATTGGACATGGTCCCTGTCCCACATGGGGCTCACAGTCTCAATTCCCATTTTACAAATGAGGTAACCGAGGCCCAGACAAGTGAAGTCGCTTGCCCAAGCCCACATGGGATGCAAGTGGCAGAGCCCAGGATTAGAACCCATGACCTTCTGATTCCCAGGCCCATGCCCTGTCCACTTCGCCATGCTGCTTCCCCACAAGCACGGTACAAAAGAATTGGTGGACATTTTCCTTGCCCGTAATGAGTTTAACCATCCCCGTCTCACTGTGTATATGTAGATATCGTAGAATTTGGATTTTCCTGGAAAGATAGAGCGGTCAGACCGACCAGGTTTGAAAACCTGAAACAAACAATTGTCTAAAAATGATTATCTAAAGCCAATACTGCAAGGCTTCACTCAAAAAGGAGAAGCCTCCTTCAGAAGGTGTTGCCGGTACCTCTATCCATCAGTCACTGCTCGTTACATAGCTTCGTTTCATTTAACGCTACAGAGTTGACTTACCATCAGCTGTGAGGCACTCAATCACCTCTCTCCCTTCTACCTGGCCTACCCATACTCTCTACTCCTTTAAACAGCAACCCACTGTCTGACCCTCGATCTCATCTATCCCACTACCAACCCCTCGCTCGCATTCTCTCTCAGGCCCGGAACTCCCTCCCCCTTCGTATTCAACAATCCACTACTCTCTCCTTCTTCAGAACTCTCCTATCTTCCCTCCCTTCTGCACTGACTACGAACGTGGTTATGATCCTGTAAGCAATTTGATACCCTGTTCTATAATACTGAAGTAAATATTCTTAGAACAGTGCTTGGCACATGGTAAGTGCTTAACAAATACCATTATTATTATTAATAATAAACTCTATTCTCCTACCCCTAATTTATCAAAATATTTGTCTCCCCTCAAGATTGTTAGCTTCTTATGTTATGGTTATCATATCTACCATTCTCTTATATTCAACTTTCCCAAGCATTTAGTTCAGTGCTCTTCCCTCTGCTCCCTCTGCTCCCCCTCTACCCCCCTTCACCTCCCCTCAGCTAAGCCCTTTTCCCCCCTTTCCCTCTGCTCCTCCCCCTCTCCCTTCCCCTCCCCTCAGCACTATGCTCATTTGCTCAGTTGTATATATTTTCATTACCCTATTTATTTTGTAAATGAGATGTACGTCACCTCGATTCTATTTATCGCTATTGTCTTAATGAGATGTTCATCCCCTCGATTCTATTTATCGCTATTGTTTTTGTCCGTCCGTCTCCCCGGATTAGACCGTGAGCCCGTCGATGGGCAGGGACTGTCTCTATCTGTTGCCGATTTGTACATTGCAAGCGCTCAATACAGTGCTCTGCACATAGTAAGAGCTCAATAAATACTATTGAATTGAATGAATAATACCACCTATTGATTAGTGGTACTTACCGAGTGTGAATCTGATATTACCATAGATTTCTGTTATCAATTTGAAAAAAATAAAGAGCTCCTATTTTCCCCCTTTATCAATTTTTTGGAGTTTGCAATTTCACTGTGAGTCACTGTCTTGGTAATTCTGTTTCTTAAATCGGTCTTTCCTTAGATAACCCACAGGAGGACCTATTGCCTCCCCGGTCCGATCCTTGAAAGGGTTAGTTGAAGGACTGGAGCAACCGAGTCAGCAAGTAAATCAGTCCATTCTTTATTCCTCCACCTCCGCTTTCTCCTCGGCCCCTCCATCCACCCTCATCCTGTCAGGCCAGGGCCACGAAAGAGAGCTCTCGGACAGCAACCTCTGACCAGACTGAAGAGTACAATTGAACAGTTGTAATAAACTTTTCACCGGTTGGTCTTTGTTATTTGGTACCAGTTAACTTAGAGAGAGGCATTTTTAAAGACAGGGGATCAGCCAATCATTTGCTAGAAGAGTGTCAGACAGCTGTCCCTGCTCCAGTTGCAATTATCAATTATCAGAGGATTCTGGAGCTTACCCACTATCCAGATAAACTGTTTGTCTTAGAAATAAGTGCATCATAGCCAGAATGAATCATTCTCCCTTGAATAGAATTCCTTCAGAATACAAGTGAAACATCCATCATCCAACTAAGCAAAAGCTGCAGCTTTCTTCGGCTCAAATGCATAAAATTCCTTAGAAGCTACCCCAAGGATGCTTGGTGAACATATATTTGGGGATGTGGTAACATATGGGCATCAGTTTCCCAGTTCAGCTCATATATTTTCTGGAAAAGAAACCTCTATTGCCAGTCTCATTGAGTCCTTTAAAATCTACCCAGTAGCTGACCGGTGGTTGACTAGATGATATAATAATTCTTGTTTTAGGCAGTTAATTTCTTGCTACCTCCAGCCCCTCCACACTTATCAATATCCAAACCTTAACTAAGAAAAAAGAAACCCCTGAAAATATAATAGAGTAAAAAAACATACAGTACCTCAGTAGATCGCTGATGTTAATGGCAGAAACTGTATCTTCTTTCCTGTAGACTGAAACTCTGAATAGTTTTCAGTTCCCTTAAATAGTGGTAGGCAGTCACATCAGCTGTAATCATCCTCAATCAGGAAATTATGCAAAACGGGCCTCACTCCACCTGTAATATTACGTCGAGGGTGATGAATCAGAGGAGACTTGGACAAGGTTGAACAAAGCGCACGGCATTGACTTTTTACCTCTTCTCTCTCTGCCCTTTATCGGGAGCTGCTGTGACTACATATGCAGTAAAAAGTAAACGATCCACACCCAAGTGAAGGTCATAGTCACCTGATAAGAAAGGAGTTTCTCATGATCTGGGTGGAATATATTCCTAAACATATCGTGGCTATTTTCTCATTTTAAAAGTTAAATATATTCTAAGGGGCCTTACGCATTCAACTGAGATAGAGTTCAACAGTAGCGGTGATATGGCTAAATAGTGGGTGGGAAAGATTCTGAATCGAGGTTATGTTACTAAGTCTCTTCCTCTGGACTGTCAGCTCATTGTGGGCAGGTAACTGGTCTACTGTACTGTACTCTCCCAATTGCTTAGAGCAGTGCTCTGCATACAATAGATACTCAATAAATATGATTAATGATGATGACCACGATGGCTCTGCCGCCATTTTATTATGCGGACTAAGGAAAATACTTTAATCTCTCTGTTTCCTTACCTGCAAACTTGGATAATACAAACCTGGATCACAAGTCGTAGGAAAAAATGGCTAGACAAAAAAAAAAGCCCTTTGAAAACAAGGCAAAATAAAAAATGTCACATTCACAGTACTTTAGGAAAAGACAAATCAAAGTTGTATTTCATGGACTAAAATCAGATTTAATAAATCATACAGGAGTCGCTACAGCTTGCATTGTAGTAATAAACGTATGTCAAATCTTTAGCAAGAAGAGTGGTAAGATAATTTTATTAATTTCTGCAGGACATTTTTGTATTCATCTCAAATAACACACCTCCCACTGAACCTTTTGCTTCTTTCTTTATAATACCCAGATTCTCAGACCTTCTGTACTTAGGAAACCGAAATGACTTTATTGGATGCTGAAGAAAGAAAGGTTGGCCCATAAGGAAGGAGTTTAAACTGTGAGTGTTCTATACAAGGTCTGCTTTGATATCATATATAATATGCAATTCAGACTCCAAGTTGTATGTGTTTTTCAATAATGATCAAGTATTTGCAACAGACAGACAAAATCCCGTCACTGGGCAGGGATTGTCTCTATCTGTTGCCGAATTGTCCGTTCCAAGCGCTTAGTACAGTGCTCTGCACATAATAAGTGCTCAATAAATACTATTGAATGAATCGATGGTACTTACTGTTTGCAGAGCACTGTACTAATATCATATTCAGTACACATCATTCAATACTCATTTCCCCACTCCTCCAAAAACTCCAATCATTTCCCATGCCTCTCTGCATCAAACAGAAACTCTTAATCAACGGCATTAAGACCTTCAACCAGCTCTCTCCATCCTGGTTATTCACTCTCTTTCCCTCCCATACAGTAAGTAGCTTAAAATGCTGCACTCCTCTAAAATCTGAACTATTCGCCGTGCCCTGCTCTCATCTCTCCCACTGCCAAACTCATGCTTACACCTCCAACCTTACCTGGATGTTCCTCTTTCTTCCCCTAGACAAGCCCAGCTCTTAGGGAAATCAATGCAGGGAGGACAGAAAAACTAAAAAAAAACTTGTCCAAAGTTACACAGCAGAAAAGTGGCAGAACCAAGACCTGTTTCTAAGTCTCAAGTCTGATCCCTAGAGAGTCTGATAACTCTGGCTAAATAACGTACACTTTCTAAATAAATTCTGAAATCCCTCTATTATCAAACATGTCCACGACTCGTCTCAGAACCACAAAGGAAATCATTTAATTCAAACAGCCTGAAGGGAAACAGTTGGGAATTTTTGTATTTCATTAAATTTATGTCTATGGCAACTACACAAAAACGGATGTCGTCAGAAAAACCCAGGAGAGATATTTTCAGGAAAACTGTAGTAGCGACCTAGGTTACAAAAAGCTTTCCTTGCTTCAAGTTCAAAAATAAAAGATTATGATTGTCTAGACCAGCGTCTGCCAGGAACATAATTGGCCTTAAAGTTTTGCCTAGTCCAATGCTATCGGGGGTAGAAAAACAACAGAGGTTGCCTTTTATTTTAGAAAAAGGAAAATACCCAACCGAAGGGAGGACCTATCACTGTGACTGGGCCTCGGGCTTTGGGGATTCGATCGATACTCGGGGTGAAGGTGATGGACATAATAATAATAATAACAGTGGCATTTGTTAAGCACTGTTCTAAACGCTGGGGTAGATTCCAGGTAATGTGGTTGTCCCACGTGGGGCTCACGGTCCACATCCCCATTTTACAGATGAGGAAACTGAGGCACAGAGAAGTGAAGTGACTTGCCCAAAGTCACCCAGCTGGTAAGTGGCGGAACCAGGATTAGAGTCCATGACCTCTGACTCCCAAGCCCGGGCTCTTTCCCCTGAGCCGCGCTGCTCCTCTAGACAAGGATGATCCTATTCACGTAACTTCAAATATAAGCAGCCGACACAGGACCTGAAAATCCATTATGACACCAGGCATCGTTCAGGGAGGTGAAGTTTCATGCTCGGTTAACAAACACATACAAACCGGAGAGCTATAGAGGTGGCTGGGATTCTGGAAAAGCAAGCACTGGGAGAAGGAAAAAAGAGACACAGGGAGATTGGTAAAATAGCCCAGGGGTTACTCTTAGGAGTCTATCGGAGGCCTCCAGGAAAGTACCAGAGAAGGAGAGAGACCGTAAGCCCGTCAAACGGCAGGGACTGTCTCTATCTGTTGCCGACTTGTTCATTCCAAGCGCTTAGTACAGTGCTCTGCACATAGTAAGCGCTCAATAAATACTATTCAATGAATGAGAGAGAGAGAGTCTGAGGAGAAGATAATGAGGAAGTAGAAAGGGATAGGCGACAGGGAGACCAGGCAACCCCAGTGGGAAAAGGAATTAAGAAGCTGGTTGGAACTCCCCCGGGACCAACCCGGAAACCTGTTGCTGTATTTTCCGAGGACAATGAATCCGATAATAATCTCGATCTCGGGTTAGGAGTTCATGACCCCTGAGGGCTCAGTCCCTTCTATGACTGCCCGTCCCCCCAATCTCCTGGGAGAGGGAAGGGGAGGCTCACTGATCCTCCCGCACAGACCTGGAGAAGCAGCGTGGCTCAGTGAAGAGAGCCCGGGCTTGGGAGTCATCGGTCATGGGTTCGAATCCCAGCCCCACCACTTGCCAGCTGTGTGACTGTGGGCAAGTCACTTAGCTTCTCTGTGCCTCAGTTACCTCATCTGTAAAATGGGGATTAAGACTGTGAGCCTCACGTGGGACAACCTGATTATCCTGTATCTATCCCCAGCGATTAGAACAGTGCTCTGCATATAGTAAGCGCTTAACAAATACCAACATTATTATTATTATTACCTGGAGATTTCCCTCCTTATGGGCTCCATGCCCTCAGAGAGGGCTCTTCCCAGTACCCTAAAGGCCTCCATCTCTATCTCCTTAATAGGCCTGGGAAGAGCTGCGTCTTTCCTCCAGCGAATGAGCTTCCCTGAGCCACAGAGGAAACCTGGTGACCCTGTGACCTTAGAAGCAGAGGTGGCACTTTGAATATGATGTCTCCCTTGACATCCATGGGTGTGAAAGCCTCCTTTTTAGGGATATTTGTTAAGTGTTTACTACACGTCAAACACTGTTCTAAGCGCTGTAGTAGGTATAAATTAGGTCAGACACAATCCCTATCCCACATGGGGTTCACGGTCTAAGTAGGAAGGATTAGGATTTAATCCTCATTTTACAGATGGGGAACATGTGCAGAGAAATGAAGTGACTCACCTTAACGTCTTGTCAAATTTCCTTAAGAATAAACCACTTGTTGAAGATAAATGCAAAGGAAAAATTCCATCTGATTTTGTCAGTCATAGTTATAAAACCTTGAGGTGCAAAACTATACTATACCAGTGCTTTGATGAGGATGCAGAATAAAGGCTTTAATATTATTATTATTCCCAAGAAGAAATCAGATTTTTATATTGGAATGTTTCATAACTAAGTCGAAGGTCAAATGAGCCTCCACTGAAGTCTGAAGATGGTAGCTTCAAAATAAACAAAAGGATAACACTTTTTCAGAGCAGGTGGAATTTATTGAGCTCTTTACTGTGTGCAGTGCACAGTACTAAGCGTTTGGGAGAGCGCAAGAGAGTTGGCAAGACACGACCCTGCCCTCGGGTAGCTTGCGGGTATCAGTTTCTTCCCTCCAGATTTTCTATGGATTCTGTTAGAAACAGAATACTGACAGACCTCTCATAACTGGATTGATTCATTATCTTATGATTAATTCAAAGTGGTCTTTTCCCTTGCCTGAATGTTTATTTCACTGTGGTCAGGTTATATCTGTGGACGCTCTACTATGTGGGTTTGTCTTGGTAAAAATTAACTGTCCTCAATATTTCTTTTTCCAAGCCTATAATGCGGAAGAACAGTAACCACTCCCATTTGAATTGACCTCTTCTCATCTTCTCTAGCCTGCCAGCCCCTTCCTGCTGATGGTGCTCCTTATCCTAGCCTCTTCTAGTACGTGACTAGTCCCCTCAGTGGCCACCAATACTCCAATAATGACCAGCAGCATTACCAATTCTTTCCTCTTAGAGCTGTGCCTTCATGGGAGCAAGCATGATTGCTTGATTCTTTAATTCCTTGATTCTTTTAATTAAGCAATTGGGGCATTCCTCAATATTACCTGATTTAAAGTGGGGATACCAACTAGTCTGCTAGACCACTATATTGAGCACTGCCCAAGAAACAATAATAATAATAATAATGTTGATATTTGTTAAGCGCTTACTATGTGCAGAGCACTGTTCTAAGTGCTGGGGTAGAAACAGGGTCATCAGGTTGTCCCACGTGAGGCTCACAGTTAATCCCCATTTGACAGATGAGGTAACTGAGGCACAGAGAAGTTAAGTGACTTGCCCACAGTCACACAGCTGACAAGTGACGGAGCTAGGATTCGAACCCATGACCTCTCCCTCCCAAGCCCGTGCTCTTTCCACTGAGTCACGCTGCTTCTCTGAACTAGAAACCATCTTCTTCAAGGACCTACAACAGTTGTTTATTTATGGTATTTATTAAGCACTTACTATGTGCCAGGCACTGTACTAAGCGCTGGGGTGGATACAAGCAAATAGGGGTGGACATGGTTCCTGTCCCTCCTAGGACTCACGGTCTCAATCCCCATTTTACAGATGAGGTAACTGAGGCACAGAGAAGTTAAGTGACTTGCCGAAGGTCACACAGCAGACAAGTGGCAGAGCTCAGATTAGAACCCATGACCTTCTGACTCCCAGGCCCAGACTCTAACCACTATAATCCCGGCTCTGCCACTTGTCAGCTGTGTGACTGTGGGTAATTCACTTAACTTCTCTGTGCCTCAGTAACCTCATCTGTAAAATGGGGATTAACTGTGAGCCCCACGAGGGACAACCTGATTACCCTGTATCTACCCCAGCGCTTAACAAATACCAACATCACCCTGATTCTATTTATTTGCTATTGTTTTAATGAGATGTTCTTCCCCTTGATTCTATTTATTGCCATTGTTCTTGTCTGTCTGTCTCCCCGGATTAGACCGTAAGCTCGTCAAAGGGCAGGGACTGTCTCTATCTGTTACCGATTTGTACATTCCAAGCGCTTAGTACAGTGCTCTGCACACAGTGAGTGCTCAATAAATACTATTGAATGAATGAATGAACATTATTATTATTATTATTTCTTTGCACATGATAGCCACTCATATACTCTTTGGAGCAACTGATTCCTGGGACACTGGCCCCTTATCTTAGCCATCGTGAAAGCTGACGAATCCATAATGAGCTTATAGAGTTAATAAAAGAATCAGGAGACCATTTTATTGAGTTTGTTTTAAAATGAACCAAGGAAAACCTGATCAGACCAAGTGAAAGGAACCATCCCAAAATTAGCAAACCAGTGATAATCACCCAACTATGCCTTTTCCACCACCAACATACAAACCGAACCCCCAAAACAATCCATCGATGATATTTATTGAGGGTTTACTGTGAACAGAGGACTGCCCTAAGCATTTGGGAGGGTGTGGTACAATAGATTTGGCAGACACAATTCCTGCCCTTGAGGAGTTTACACCAACCTGCAATCTTCTAACTGAGTCTTTGCCCAAAGACTGTAACTGAAAGAGGGACTCCATGACATCTCTCCTGCGGTCTTAACTGCCAAGTTTTTTCAAACTCAAGCCGATCACGCAAGATCCAAGTTAAAGTCCACAGGAGACGATGAGCCGTGAGACAGGCCTGTGATATCAATTTACTGAAAATTTTATGTTTCAGTGACCCTAGTCCCAAACCACAATTTTGGAAGTGAAATAAAGGTTTGCTGAGGAAGTGATAACACAGCCACGCTGAAGGTCTTGAAGATAAATTTAGGGAAGAGTTGGAAGGAAGCCTAGCATCTGAGTTGCTCAGTCAGAGACTATTTATGCTTAGGAGAGAATAAAAATGGAGCTTATTTTATAGCCCCAAATCAGAGCTCCTCAATAAAATTCAGTCAGAAATTTAACCTATCACAAATCTGAACTCTTTAACAGATTGAATTCTAGCTAGACTGAGCTGGAGGAAAACTTTTTAAGGGAGAAAAACCTCTCCAGTGCCAACTTAATCACTAACACTTCTGTCTCATTTTTACAACTCTATCCCTCTAACTTTCTAGTTGGAAAATGAGACCCTACAGAATACAAGATTTCCAAAGCCAGGTTCCAGGGAGGACTATTTTGTTAACGATCTACAGGGATCCCTCATTAGGACCCCCTGGGTTTGAAAGTGATCGTTTTTCTGGTTGCACAAAAATAAACCAAAAGATCATTTTGTGGAAGTTTTTTTTCATTTTTTAATCCGTTATACCCCACCTGGCCAAATTTCAAGAGATGATTCAGCCACAGGGTTAGAAAGTCCTATCCATCATTTGTGGTTTCTTATGTTTACTATTAAGGCAATCGTTATTTTATTTCGTATTCTCAGCTCATCCTTATTATTTCTATTTTATAACCAAGGAAACTAAGGTTCAAAGAGGTTTGCCAAAGGACCCCTGTCAAGTCCCTGGTGGATGCAGGAATAAAATAATGAACTGCCAGCTCAAAGATGGCGGTGCCTTAGGTGAGCGTGCATTCTCTTTCATTCTCCCCGTTTATCCAGTGAGTCCAGCACCAAAGTCATGCTTTGCTGGGCCTCCTCCAAGAGACTGGAGACTTTTTCTCGTATCTGTGAATAAAAGAAACACGTAGAGATCATTATTGCCTCTGCCTACAAAAGTCAGGGAAAAAAATTCTGGGCTGACAATAGTAACAGTAGTAGACTGTATTAAGCGCTTCCTGTGCGCCGAGCACCGTGAGAGAATACACAGATAGGAGTTAAGCCCGGCCTTGTCCTTCAGGGAGGCTCATAATTTTGTAGAGACTCCAATCTCCTTTATTCTAACTGCGGCCTGTGATCAGACGTACCTTAAAAAGTAATGCCACCTCCTGACCTCCAGTAACTCAGTTTTTACTCTCCAAAGTACTCATGCTTTAAAGTCTGATTGAGAGTTTGCAAGATAATGGAGTTGGCCAAGCTTCATCAATAGCTACCAGTGAGAGTTCCTCACCTACCAATGGCAATCACATAATCAGTCAGGGTTATTTACTGAGCACTTAATGTGTAGAGCACCTTGGAAAAGTGTAATACAACAGAGCTGGGAGACAGGTCCCCTGTCCACAAGGAGCTTACAGTCTTTACAGATAATATATTAGGCCTATTGATCTCTCAGCAAACTAGAAAAATTCAGCCAAACTTGGGTTCGTTTAAAAATCCAGATTCCAGCAGTATAGAATTTGATAATAGAACAAGTAACTGCAAATACTTTTCCTTTTCAGACCTTTTGAGGGAAATTCCATTTTTATCGTTCAAATTTCCCCACAGTTTATCAAAATCTTCCTATTCCTTATAAGATTTCTCATAAAGCTTTTAAAGTCTCTTCTCCTAAAGACAGATTTAGAAGGATTCAACTTGGTTTTACATTCTTTTTTTCCTTTCGGGGGTTCCAATTTTTTAAGTCACATGCGGGGAGGAAGGTGGCTTGTAAGGTTGTTATGGGCAAGGAACGGGACTGCTAATTTTGCAGTATTGTAATGGTGATGACAAGGATTTTAGTATTTGTTAAGCACTGTTCTCGGCTCTGGGGTAGATATTGATTTATTATGGCATTTGTTAAGCGCTTAACTACGTGCCAGGCACTGTACTAAGCGCTGGGGTATATACGAGCGGATCGGGTTGGACACAGTCCCTGTCCCACGTGGGGCTCACAGTCTCAATCCCCATTTTACAGATGAGGTAACTGAGGCCCAGAGAAGTGAAGTGACTTGTCCAAAGTCACGCAGCTGACAAGTGGCAGAGTCAGGATTAGAACCCAAGACCTCTGACTCCCTAGCCGGGGCTCCTTCCACTGAGCCACGCTGCTTCCAAATGCACCCTAAGTGCTTAGTACAGTTCTCCTGCACATAGTAAGCACTCAATAAATACTATCGATTGATTGATCTGTTCTCGTCCAAGAAGACCAATATTTCCCTTTCCAATATTTAAGACATTTTCATTTCACCTACTAGCCAGCTCCTTCTCTCCCACCTTCCGCTTCTCTGAGGGGTCTGAAGCCCTGTCCCAGTGGCTGTCAGGAGGAGAAGCCCAGAGTAAATGGTTCTCGAAACTCCCTTCTTCATGGACCTCCCTCAAGGTTAAGCAAAGCCATGTGGCCTGGGCCTTCTCTCCCACGTCCTGATGACCACCAGAGTCTCATCTGAAGCAGTGTGGCTCAGTGGAAAGAGCGTGGGCTTGGGAGTCAGAGGTCATGGGTTCTAATCCCGGCTCCGCCGCTAGTCAGCTGTGTGACCTTGGGCAAGTCACTTAACTTCTCTATGCCTCAGTTACCTCATCTGTCAAATGGGGATTTAAAAAACTGTGAGCCCCACGTGGGACAAACTGATCACCTTGTATCCCCCAGTGCTTAGAACAGTGCTTTGCACAAAGTAAGCGCTTAACAAACACCACAATTATGAATATTATTATTATTATCCCCCGCAAGCTTGGATGGTACACGGAACTGGCCCCTTGGCATACAGTAAGTACTAATGAAGTCCATAATGATTATTTTTTTTTTTGCTGCTGTTTGGATGGATGAGGACAGGGGTAAATTCTCAAAATAGCGATATTTGTTAAGCGCTTACTATGTGCCAAGCCTGTACTAAGCTCTGGGGTAGATACAAAATAGGTTGGACAGATTCCCCGTCCCATTCACGTTTCACAGTCTATGGAGGCCAGGGGGAGAGAAAGAGGGAATCGAATCCCCATTTTACAGATGAGGAAACAGGCATAGAGAAGTGAAGTAAATTGTCCAAAGTCACACGGCAGGCAAGTGATGGAGCCAGAATTGTAACCCAAGTCCTCTGGCTCCCAGGCCCATACTCTTTCTGCTAGGCCTCACTGCTTCTCTAATCAAGGAGAAGGTTTGAGAGACCTCTTCTGCTCCTAGCTCAGTTCAGGCAGTCGGGTTTTTATGTTTGATGTCATTGCTGGGGTTGATTTCTCACTTGCGTTAATTCAGAATGTTGCCGATCTGAGATGTTACTTTGGTCCAGTGGCAGATTTCCCACCAGGTCAATGGGCATTGGCTTAAAACTGCAAAAGCAGGGATGTAGGGGTGGCTGATGACAATTTTTTAGTGAAAAAAAATCAAAAATGAGAAGCATCGTGGCCTAGTGAAGACAGCACGGGCCTGGCAGTCAGAAGGACCCGGATTCTAATCCCGGCTCCGCCACCTGTCTGATCTGTGACCTTAGGTAAATCACTTAACTGCTCTGTTTCTCAGTTACCTCATCTGTAAAATGAAGAATTAGTCGGTGAGCCCTTTGTGGGACATGGACTGCATCCAACATGATTAGCTTGTATCTACCTCAGTGCTTAGTGCAGTGTCTGGCATATAGTAAGCACTTTTAACAAATATCATAAAAAAAAGAAAAGAAATCACTGTATTTCAATTATTCAAGGTAACTGTACTTTTTTCCAGTTGAAGTCTACACCATACAAGGCAGCGGAGACGTAGATGGCAGTGGACAGATTCCATGAAAAACCTTGAGGTTTAGGGAGGGAACTGGTCGCTCCATAAGGAGGCAAGATTTTTTAAAATACGATAGCCACGTTGTCAGTGATACTGGTACCACGCAAAGTCTCTCCTTAAAACATCAAACATTCTGTTAGAACTCTTGCCTGGGTCTTAAACTGTTCGTCTGTAACATCCTTTAGGTTGATGAGCACATTGCAATAAGCACCGAACACCCCGGTTTCCAAAGCTTTGGCTGCCACCTGCAACAAAGTCAAACAGGGAGAAGTTATATCTTACACGCGGAACCTTATTGGAAAGCAAAGAGGAGCGGGAAGGATGGAGCTAACGGTAATATTGAAATATCGTCTCGATTTTGAGTCTCCGTTGTAGCGTATTAACGTGTAATCCGTGTTTGTGAGGTGGCATTTGGTTGGCTAAAAAACATACCTGATGAATAACTATAAGCTCCCTCTAGACTGTAAGCTCGTTATAGGTAGGGAGTGCATCTGCTAATTCTGTTGTATTATGCTCTCCCAAGAAGTTAGTAAAGTGCTCTACACATAGTAAGCGCTCAATTAATACCGTCGACTGAGAACTGAATCTCCTTCTTCACTCACCATCCCTGCCATTTTGAAGAATTAAGCAGGTGCAAAGGAAAATAAGATAGTGTTCATCGTCATCATAATGATAAGAAAAATACTAATAAGCTAAACAAACTTAGAAAACCCGATGTGCCGACTGGACAATGGACCGCTCCATCCCAAAACTTAAAATTTTCCCTAGTCCTAATTTTTAAATTAATGTAGTGTTGCAGTGATTCAATGGGAGGAAAAGGTAGGATCAAGATAGTTAGGCCTTTTCATATGGAGCTTCCTGCATTTAGATGATGCCATTCAGCCTGTCCCTACTTCAAATTTCCCTTCCTGTTGCCAACCGGACATTTAGTGCCTATTGCCAGAAGTACATCAAAAGCCAGCTTGGCCTTGTGGAAAGAGCATGGGCCCGAGAGGCAGAGAACTTGGGTTCTAATCCTTGCTCCATCTCTTGCCTGCTATACGACCTTGGGCAGGTCACTTCACTTGTCTGTACTTCAGCTTCCTTATGCACAAAATGGAATGGTGATATCTATTCTCCCTCTGATTTAGACTGTGAGTCCCATATGGGAGAGGGACCGTGTGCAACCTGATTATCTTGTGCTTACCCCAGTGCTTAGTCCACTGCCTATTAAGTGCTTAACGAATAACATTAACTAACCAGTCAATCAATCAACCACTATACTAAGCGCTTGGGAGAGTACAGTTTAACAGACACATTCACTGGCCATAACTATCTTACAGTCCAGTTTTATTATTATTACTATTATTGTTGTTGTTGTTGTCGTTATTAAGCGTCTGGAAGAGTAGAGCACGAGGTGAAGAAAGTCACTCCTCTTCCCCTCTGAATCACAGAGCTTGAAGCACCTAAAAAAGCTCCTCTCCCCGACATGGGCCAATACCTGGAGATCCGATTTGCATGCAAGGTTCCCGTAAAGCGCCATCTCCTTTAAAGTTGGCCACAGTGCGTTCACTTTTTCTGCCAGGGACAAGGGAACGCTGACTGCTTTTTTCAGCCCACGTTGTATTGCGGCAGCACGCCTAGAAATGGAAAACAGTCACCTTACTCAACGCAACCAGGACAACTGAACTCTTTGGCAAAGAGAATTAATAACGTGCAGGGCAATCCAACAGTATGGTAGTTCTCGCCCTCGGAGCTGAGAATGGTTTCAAACGGGCCATCTATGTCGATTGCGTCCCAATTTTTTCTGTGGTACGCACTGTTCTTTCTCCTCAGGTGTATATTTAGGCATCTTCATTGCCTCCTGCAGGAACATCAAATAGAAAGGGAAATTCTGTTCAGTTTCATCATTTTATAGTCCAAGACCTGTTTACAGTCACAAACTAGTTTGCTATCATTTCAGTCTGTCTGTCGATCGCATTTATCGAGCGCTTACTATGGACAGAGCACTGTACTAGGTGCTCGGGAGAGTACTGTTTAACAGTATATCAGACACATTCCCTTGCCACGGCGAGCTTAGAGTTAACCAGTGGGATCGGCCCACGATGCCCGTCAACCTCATTCCCCAGTGCGGCAAATGAGTCTCAGTGGTTTGGCCATGAGTGGACAAATGTCCGTCTGCCTCCACCTTTCGACCGAGGTGACAGAGGAGTGGGAACTGTGCAGGGAAGCTACCTCTTCTAAAGTCTCTGCTGCCCCATTAAGCCAATCTCCCACAGGTAAGAGGATATCAAAGGGCTGAGCCCAGAAGGAACACGAAGCTGGTGGGTCAATTCCGATTTCACTTGCCATATAGCTGCCGAAGGCATCGGAGTCGCTGTCCACCATCACAATCAGCTCATTCATGGTCTGATGGAAAGGAGGTATAAGCTTCCTCATGACTGGATCCAAGTCTTCAAACTGGCGCTTTCCGTAGGTCATCAACCCCACCATGGAGCCCAGCGCTGCTCCCTGAGAAATGAAACCGCGATCTTGATAGAAGACCAAGGAATATTCCACATATCTTGGGTGAGTAAATCAATCTATCAATCAATCATATTTATTGAGCGCTTACTATGTGCGGAGCACTGTACTAAGTGCTTGGAAGAGCACATTATGACAGAACTAACAGAGATGCTCCCTGCCCCCAAAGACCTTACAGTCCAGAGGGGGAGAGAGACATAAATATGAATAAATAAATCATTTAGAATATATAATTTAAAGATGTGTAAAGATGGTGAAAATCAGTTGTCCAAAGGTGGCAGATCAAAGTACAACTGTAAGTTTAAACGGTGGAGGAAAAGTAAATGGAGCGGAGATAGAAGGAAAGCGTTAGGTTTGGGTTCATCGGAGGCTTTTTCTGGGCCTCAATCACAATGACGCGTAGCAGAGTCATTTCATCTGTCTCTTACAGGACCACCTGAGGAATGGCGGAACTCCAGCAGTGGCCAGAGCTGGCTCAAGGTAGATCCGTGGCTTCTGGACCCAATGACGCCATGATGTCAGACATCCTCCAATGCAGCTAGGATGACCCTCTGTCTGGTTCTATGCCAAAGCTGAATTTCTATTCAGAACGGGCAAAAGAACCGTAATAAAAAGCAGAAACGAGCAGCTTGCGCGATGTCAGTGTCAGACGCTGAGAAAGAGCAGCTGAGTTAATAATGTATTTGTTAAGCGGTTACTACGTGCAGAGCACTGTTCTAAGCGCTGGGGTAGATACAGGGGAGTGAGGTTGTCCCACGTGAGGCTCACAGTCTTCACCCCCATTTTACAGATGAGGGAACTGAGACACAGAAAAGTGAAGTGACTTGCCCACGGTCACACAGCTGACAAGGGGCAGAGTTGGGATTCGAACCCATGACCTCCGACTCCCAAGCCCGGGCTCTTTCCACTGAGCCACGCTGCTTCTCTGAGTTGGCACTCTTTGTTGGAACGGCATAAATTGAACGGTGGGAGTGTCCCTGGGAGTTAATCACCATACTCTTTTGTAAAAGGAGCTGTCACCTAACAATTGTAGAGGGACTGCTGTTGAATTTTGTAACATCTATCCTGCCACGAAGCATCATCGGATTCGTATTAAGCTCTCAGTACAGTGCTCTGCACACAGTAAGCGCTCAATTAGACTGTAAGCCCTTCATTGGGCAAATATTGTCTCTATCTGTTGCCGAACTGTACATTCCAAGGGCTCAGTACAGTGCTCTGCACATAGTAAGCGCTCAATAAATACTATTGAATGAATGAATAAATACGATTGAATGAATGAATGAATATGCATACTGACTACAGAGTAAAAGTTGATTCCCTTAATCCAGGCACAGTGTTGAGGAAGACAGAGCACTTATGTACATGTCTTGAAATTATATATTATAAATTAGATGTTTATATTTAATTATATTAATGTCTGTCTCCATCTTTAGACTGTCAACTCACTGAGGGCAGTTTACATGTCTGCCAACTCTGTTGTTTTGTTCTCTCCCAAGAGCTTAGTTATAGTGGTCTGCACTTAGTAAATGCTCAATAAATACTGTTGATTGATTGATTGATTGATTAAAATGGTGAAATTTGCTTTTGAATCCATGTGTGGCTGAATAGGCCAATGTAGGATTGAAATTCTTGGCTGCATCGTGCACAGGAATTGTTGCTTGCTGTGTTGTCATACTTAATGTGTGCAGTGCCTACCCCTGTTTACTCTTTTGCCTTTTTATCTCCTTTTTTTGCAGCTTTGCTAAAAGGAAGATACTCTTTTCTCGATAGGAGTGTGTGGCGTGCAGATCTAACTTTAGCAATTGCTTCCAGCTTTCGGCTGGGATGCAAGCACTTTCTGAGTCTTTGTTTTACCTCGTACTAAAAACATTTCCTCTGCCCTACTTGCTTCCAGCTTCCCAACTTCAGCTCTCCACAGAGCGACTTTTTGGCTCTCCTGCTGTGGCTCATTACTGTCCTGTGTCCCAACCACAGTAGCTGTGTTAAGGTAAGAACAGCTTTGATGCTGGGAGAACGACTAATTTCCAGAACTTCATTGTTCATTATTTTGTTTTGACATTCGATATTGAGTATGGCCAGCAAATACTGCTAATGGAATTGTTCAAAGAACCAGACGTTGCGTATTTATGGGATCCAGGTCTCACAGACATAGAGGAGGTAAAATGTCTATATTCTTCTTCTTATTATTATTGTATTTCTAAAGTATTTGCTATGTGTCAGGCACTGTATTAAGCACTAAGCACCGTTCTAAGCCCAGTACAGATACAACACTGCCACCAAACTCTGTTTCACAGTCTTCCAAAAGATGTGCTGACTTTCTTTATTCAGTTTTTTACTTCCTTCTTTATGGTATTTGCTAAACACTTACTACGTGTCAAACACTGTTCTAAGTGCTGGGGTAGGTAAACGTTAATTCGGTCGGACACAGTCCCTGCCCCTCACTGGGCTCACAGTCTAGGTAGGAGGGAAAACAGGCATTTCATCCCCATTTAACAGCTGAGGAAAATGAGGCACAGAGAAATAGAGTGACTTGCCCAAAGTTACACAGCAAGCAACTGGCAGAGCAGGGATTAGAACCCCGGTCCTCCGAATCCCAGGTCCGTACTCTTTCCGGGAGGCCGTGCAGCTTCCTTGTCTGTTATTGTGCCTTCGGTCAGTGTGCTGACCAGGTAGCAGAATGATAGAGAAGCAGCGTGGCTCAGTGGAAAGAGCACAGGCTTGGGAGTCAGAGGTCATGGGTTCTAATCCCGGCTCTGCCACTTGTCAGCTGTGTGACTTTGGGCTAGTCACTTCACTTCTCTGAGCCTCAGTTACCTCATCTGTAAAATGGAGATCAAGACTGTGAGCCCCACGTGGGACAGCCTGATCCCCTTGAATCCCCCCAGCACTTAGAACAGCGCTTTGCACACAGTGAGCGCTTAACAAATGCCTTCATTATTATTATTATTATGTCAAAGCTTTCAACTCTGTGCTGCCAATATAAATTTTCGGTTGTATATATGGAATCCCTGGAGCAGGCTGATATGTCGCCTCAGTTGTTTTTAGACTTATAGGCCCAAAGTGACTGGGTGATTCAGCGAAGCCATTTTACCACTGTTTGTATATTTTTTTGGGTGTGGGTCTCTAGGGTGCAGTCATCTGTGCGCAGTCATTCTTGAATGACGATCTCTAGGACTTTGGATGATGTTCAAAGTACAGCAAAGGTCCGGAAAGTAGAAAGAATTGTCCCAGACCCTGCTTTTAGGGCCTGGTCCTTCCCCAGATCACTCTGCTTGGGACCAAGTCAGCCCCTAAAACAATCAGTGGCTTCGGGGCTCAGTCACAGAGTGAGAGCGAGTGCTAACGAGTTTCAGAAGCCGAACTTATGCCTCCGATAAACAGTCCCACTCCTCTAAATTCCCTCTCCCACGCCGCACCAAGTCTGGAAGAAATAGCCCCTCGCCGGCCACCTTGTCCTGATCCTCACACGGCTCGACAACGGCCCTGAAAATAGAAGGGTTTGGTTTTGGTGGAAATGAAGAGCTTACCATTGCCGAAACTGCTGCAGAGACCGAACCTCCACCTGGAGCAGCTGAACGGGCACCCACTTGACGGACAAAGGCACTGAGCGACTTAGAGATCAGCTCTCCATCTGTCTTCCCATCCTGAACCATATATCTTAGGGCAAACAGAAAACTAATTTGAATCACACCTCCAAGCCAGGGAGAGTGACTTGAACTGGTGAGGCACTAGAGAAACCAAGAACACATTCAAGGAAGCCCAAGTCTTTGCAGTGACTGTGATGCTACAAGACACCTCGGACGAATGGACCTTTCGCCTATGAACTTGAATGATAAGTCTTCTACCTCACGTCTGGGGATACTGTCTAATACCAACACTCCTTTCACTGCTTCTGGGAGAGATCTGGGTTCTTTCAAATAGGCACCAAGATATCCACTTGTGCCATTTGGATCTCTGAGATCAAAAGTGGAACGCTACTTCCGGTAGAAGTGATGGTTGGATCCATATTTTGCCCAGTACAAAGCCAGCTGGATTCACTGAGAGAAGCAGCATGGCCTAGTGGATAGAGCACAGGCCCTAGAGACAGAAGGACCTGGGTTCTAATTCTGGCTCTATGACCTGTCTGCCAGGTGACCTAGGGCAAGTCACTCCATATACAGCAGGGGCCTGGGAGTCGGAAGGACCTGGATTCTAATCCCACCTCTGCCACTTGTCTGCTGTGTGACCTTGGGTGAGTCACTTTACTTCTCTGTGCCCCAGTTACCTCATCTGTAAAAGACTGTGAGCCCCATGTGGGACAGGGACTGCGTCCAACCTGATTAGCTTGTATCTACCCCAGAGCTCAGTATGGTGCCTGGCACATAGTAAGGGCTTAACGAGTATCATTTAAAAAACAAACCAATCCAGACTGGGGGGATCCTGTGACCAGCCCTCCTCCCTCTGCTCCCTAAAGAGTAGGAAATGGGTCCATACTCAATAATGCGCTCTTTGGGGTTAAAGGAAGACAATGAGTCCAGGCCCAGCCGATTCACCACCTGAAATTAAAAAAAGACAGCGTAACTTCTATTCCTTACGGACTGTCTCTATAGCACGGCGTGATCCGAAATCCCTCATTAAGTGAAACAGTTAGGAACCTGAGCCCCTCTCCCTTCCCCAACTTGAAAAAACACAAGTCATCTACAGCATTTATTCAGCAACTACTTTATGCAAAGCACCGTACTGAGCATTTGGGAGAATACCGTAGACTTAACGGACATAAACCCCACCCTAAAGGGTAAGCTTGCTTTGGGCAGGGAATGTGTCGTTTACTGTTATGCTGTACTCTCTCAAGTGCTTAGAACAGTGCTTTGCACACGGTGAGCGCTCAATAAATACTATCGAATGAATGAATCTCAAAGTCTAATGGGTAGGCAAACACTAAAAGAAATTACAGATTGGAACAACTAATAGATGATATAAAGAGATGATACATAAGTGCTATAGGGGGAGTTGTGGATCTGTAAATCCTTAGGTGACCCGGAAGTAAGAAAGTAGCAAGGGAAGGGAGATGATAGATTAATTGTAACTATAGTCTTTGTTAAGTGCTTATTAGATGCCAAGCACTGTACTAAGCGCTGGGGTAGATACCAGATAATCAGGCTTACAGAGTAAGTACTGAACAGGTATTGAATCCTGAGGCAAAGAGAAGTGACTTCCCTAGGATCCCCCAGCAGACAAGTGGGAGAACTGGGATTAGAACCCAGTTCCTGTGACTCCCAGGCCCGTGTTCTTTCCACTGAGCCATGTTGCTTCCCTACTGGGGAAGGCCTCCTGAAGAAAATGTGACTTCTTCGAAAATGGAAAGAGCAGTGGTCTTCCCCATATAAAGAAGGAGAAAATTCCCAGCAGGGAGAGGGGAACAACCAACCAGTCAGCGGGAGGAAGAGATGAGAACCAGGTGACAGAAGCCGGTGGGAGAGCAGCCAGGGAAACTATCTCAACTGTGCTGCTGGGGAGGCAGGGAGCCCAGTACAAAGGAAGGAGAACAGCAAGAGCAGGTGAAAGAGAAAGCAACAGTCAATGCCCTCTGCTGCCATGAAAACGGAGGATCCCTCGGATATTTTCCCTGGAGGGCTAGGACATTTGTTCTGTCTGCCTAAACCACGTCCTCTATGTCTCTCCCCTCGTACATCTCTATTAACCTGTCCTCTATCTGACTTTTGTTATCTCTCTCTTTCCTTATCTGTCTCTCTGTCGGTATCTGTCTGTCTCTGTGTGTCTCTCCATCTCTCTTCTATGTTCTGCAATTCCCTCACAAATTTTTGAGTGTTTAATAAATATTAGATAATAAATAGCAAGCAGTTATCCTGTTCAGATAGATAATTTATGAATGAAGCTGGAAAATCCTTGAATATGTGGGGCAAAACTCAGAGCTTCTATTTCAGCATTTCAGAGAAGATGACAAATATCATTCTTTGATGGGATTTGTTAAGCACTTATTATTTGCCAGGCACTAAACTAAGCACTGGGTAGGTACAAACTAATCAGGTTGGACGTAGTCCATGTCCCAGATGGAGCTCACAGTTTTAATCCTCCTTTTACAGATGAGGTAACTGAGATACAGAGAAAGTAAGTGACTTGCCCAACACCACCCACCAGACAAGTGGCGGAGTCGGGATTAGAACCCAGGTCCTTCTGACTCCCACGCCCGTGCCCTTCCCCCTAGGCCAGACTGGTTCCTTCTCTTGTCATCATAGGATTGGTTACCGTTATTATCATCCTCATTTTCTCCCAGCAAAAAGCATCTTCCACCTTGGACCCCAGTGAACTCCAAGCTTACCAGTCTAATTTTATGTTCCTCCTCCAAAACAAAAAGATTTTCCTTCTTGCTGT
This sequence comes from Ornithorhynchus anatinus, assembly GCF_004115215.2. Taxonomy (NCBI): domain Eukaryota; kingdom Metazoa; phylum Chordata; class Mammalia; order Monotremata; family Ornithorhynchidae; genus Ornithorhynchus; species Ornithorhynchus anatinus. The sequence continues at coordinate 39,087,207 of NC_041734.1, read as the reverse complement.
AAAACTCTGCTGCATCGAGAATAGCCTTCAGAGGGATGAGACCCACCAGCTGAGATCCCACAACTGGCAGATTTAACTCCTGGCCGCAAGAAGACGAGGGGACGTTAGAAGAATATAACTAGTGTGGCGACTTTGATACCTGCAGAAACTGGGTGGCTCACCTGGGCATCTTTGCAGATTTCCTCATAGACGGTGTGGATGGCAGTGACTTCAAAATCCAGCAGATTTGTAGAAACCTGTGCAATATTCTCCTCATCCAAATACCAGCCGATCCCCTGAACCTTCTTCAAACGCCCAGGCTATGAAAGAAAACACATTTTACAGATTCTAGACTGTAAGCTCCTAAGTCTGTGATCAGAGGAGGGCCAGGAGAACACTAAGTCAGTAAAACTAAGATTGGATAGCTTTTCCAGGAGAATTGTGAGCCCTGCTTTTGCGTGGCAGAATAAAATTTCTACCATTTGACCCCTTGAACTAGCGTACGTCTTGTACCGTGCCTGTTACTGCTCATCCCCCCTACATCGAGGCATATAATTTCCAAAGCGTCTTTTGTTAGACTTCATCTCATTGTACTTTCTCGATGGCTGATGATAGGTTCTTCAGTCGTAATCAACGGACCGGCCTTGGGCCAATAACAGTGACTTCGGGGCTTGGGACCTGCCTGAAGGAAGTAGATTCTCGGGCTAGCGGTTTTCACGATGCCACGCAGACTGTCTCACTCCAGGCATGTTCATACTTGGGCAGTGGGAGCAACAGGCAAATAAGTGGACAGGCGTGCAGCAATTTGATATTATGGTGGCCACGTCTGGGGGCAGAAATATCCACTCGGACATAATCCTCCCCAGTAAACTGTGATTGTTTTGAAAAAATGGAATTACGGAAGGAAACTGACGGAAAGGGGCGTAACCCAAATTAGGCTTCCCTGAGTCGGCAAAGCGCACCTGGTCCTTCCCCCGGCCCTGTTCCCGAACGTTTAGGGCGATCCGGTGGGCCTGCTCCTTGGTGCACAGCAGATTGATGTTGAAGGCGATGAGGAACTTACGGGCACCCGTTGCCGTGGCCCCCCAAGTGGGGATGAAGGAGCCGGGGCCGAAGTCAGGAGCCCACTCAGCCAGTCTGAGCTGAATGAAGGAAACAAAAGGGAAACGTTAAAAGTTACATTACAGAAGGTAGGTCCTCAATGGGGAGGTGGGGTAGCTGGTTGGTCTTAATGGGGCCCACCTAAGAACCTGCCATAGGAAACACCTCGGAAAATCAGGGGCGTGATTAAAAAGGCGACTCCTCTCCGAGTTACCTGAGCGGTACGAAGAATCCCGAGGCGACTGAAGGGTAACCGCACCCCGGCGGAGCGGAGAGGGAAGGAAAACGGAGCAGGGTTCACTCAGAGGCAATGGCATGGAAAGATTCGGTGGTGGCACTGTGGCTCTGAGGCAGCCACCGAAGCAGGCTGGAGGGCAGGGGATTTACCTTCTCCGGGAGGCCTTCGTACTCCCCCGCCCGGATTGTAGGAAGAGCCTTCCGATTGTCCTTCTGGGCTGCCTCCCCGTACAGGTAAACTGAAACAAGAAGGGGCCGTGTGAAAAGAAAGGAGCAAGGTAGCGAGGAGCAGCGATTTCATGTCCCTTGGGGGAAAGGTTCGGGATAATAATAGTGATGAGAATAGAAGTCGGAAGGAGCCGGGTTCTGATCCCAGATCCGCCACTTGTCTTCTGCGTGAACTTGGGCAAATCACTTCACTTCTCTGGACCTCGGTCATTTCATCTGTGAGCCCCATGTGGGACGAGGATTGTGTCCAACCTGATTAGCCTGTACCTACCCCAGGGCTTAAAGCAGTCCTTGTCACATAGTAAGGGCCTAACAAATACCATAAACAGTAATAACAATCATATTTGTTAAGCGTTACTTGTCAAGCACGGTACTAAGCGGTTGGACACAATCTCTGTCCCATGTGGAGCTCACATTCTACGTAGAGGGGAGAACAGGTATCAAAACCCCATTTTACAGATGAGGAAACTCAGGCCAGGAGAAATTAAGTGTGTTATCTAAGGTTACACAGCAGGTAAGTGGTAGAGTGAGGATTAAAGCCCAGGTCCTCTGACTTCCAGGACAGTGCTCTTCCCAATAGGCCATACTCCTTCCCTGCAACCTTATTCCTGTTTTTCAGAACAGAAATGAGAAGGGGGAATTTCAAAATCTATGCATTTCCCTTAAAGGGAAAAGATTGGCAGCTTTCTGCTGACCTGAGCTTTCTGCTGTCCAAGAAAATACGGGCTTGAAATTTTAAAGGCCATTTTTGTTCCCTTGCAAAATTAAAATGAATCTCCTAAGCATATAATAATAATAATAATGTTGGTATTTGTTAAGCACTTACTATGTGCAGAGCACTGTTCTAAGCGCTGGGGTAAACACAGGGGAATCAGGTTGTCCCACGTGGGGCTCACAGCCTTAATCCCCATTTTACAGATGAGGGAACTGAGGCACAGAGAAGTTAAGTGACTTGCCCACAGTCACACAGCTGACAAGTGGTAGAGCTGGGATTCAAACTCATGAGCCCTGACTCCAAAGCCCGTGCTCTTTCCACTGCGCCATATAGTAAGTACAGTGCTCTGCACCGAGTGAACACTCAATAAATACCACTGAGTGGACACGGGTTTTGCGGGGCCACACGCTGTCACCCGGCAGGAGAGGAAAAATGAGTCATCGAAGTGGGGACTTGGGGGTAAATTTCATTTGCCTGTGGTATTTGTTAAGCACTTATTACGTGCCAGGTACCGTTCGAAATGGTGGGGTAGATACAACGCTAATCAACTTGGATACAGTCCATGTGTCACTTGGGGCTCACAGTCTTAATCTCCATTCTACAGATGAGGTAACCGAGTGAGTTAAGTGACTCGCCCAAGGTCGCCCAGCAGACAAGCGGCGGAGCCGGGACTAGAACCCAGGTCCTTCTGACTCCAAGACCTGTGCTCTGTCCACGAGGCCACGCTACTAGGCGGGGAGTGAGTGTCACCTACAGCAAGCTCACCTGGGACACCGAGCTCGGTGGACAACTGGTGACCGAAGAGGTGGGCACAGGTGATGCATTCTTCCATGGTGACATTCTTCACCGGGATGAAAGGGCAAACATCCAGGGCCCCCATCCGGGGATGTTCACCTAGGAAAAAAGGAACGGGAAAGGGGAGAGGAGAGCGAAGGAAAGGGGCGGTGAGATCAGTAATAATAATGATAATTATGTTGGGATTTGTTAAGCGCTTACTATGTGCCGAGCACTGTTCTAAGCGCTGGGGTAGACACAGGGTGATCAGGTTGTCCCACGTGGGGCTCACAGTCTTAATCCCCATTTTACAGATGAGGTAACAGGCACCGAGAAGTTAAGTGACTTGCCCAAAGTCACCCTCAGTGGGGAGAGAAGGGAAGTAGAGGTGGTAGAATCGTGGTTGCTGGCACTGAGGAAAGATAACACTGAGGCAACATGAGACCTTGAAATCACTCTATTTGTTTAGTCATTCATGTTTACCCCCTTATCCTTTCTGGCTTAGTCTGGAGACAACTAGATGGGTAAAATCACTGATTAAGCTTATTACTTAACTAGGCTGTTAGGGCCACCAGGAAGAAAAATAGCAGCAACTTAAAACTTGGGCATAGTATAAAAGTAGCTTAAGCATTACAACGATCGTTTTGCCAGATGAAAATACTTGATTTTGTTCTTCGATTTCTTAGGAAACTCTTCCCGAACTCCCGAAGCATAAAACATAGTCGAACAAGTTCAGTGTCTCTTTATTTAAGGGAGAGAGGAGCTTCAAAAGCAAAGCTCCCAACAGTGAACAAGAAATGTTGAGTCTCATTTGCAAGTCCAGATTGCCAGTGTACAATAATAAAAGAATCACACAGTGGTAAAGACCATGGGAGATGTTCTAATACTGTTAGCTTGTTGTGAGCAGGGAATGTCACTGTTTATTGTTGTATTCTACTTTATCAAGGGCTTAGCACAGTGCTATGCACAAAGTAAGGGCTCGATAAAGACGACTGAATGCGCGAATGACTCTATTCCACCTCCCTGATGTGAGAGAGGACCGTATATAAGCTCGTACAGACAGAAAGATTTCTAGAAAAGACAATTTTAATTTCTAGTAGAGCTAACCTAAATCCTCATTTCTGCGGCTTAAGTCTCTTTCTCCCATTCTCACTCCAGAGAATGTTCGGTAAACTTCTCTGTCCTTGAAGATCATTAATATGAAGTCACCGCACAGCTTTTTTTACCCAGCCTAAATAATACTAGACTGACGATTAATACATTACCCCTTGTTCTGTCTTTTTAACTATCTTTATTGCGTTCCACTGGACCCTCCAAATATCTTTCCCATCCTAAAGTTGTATAGCAAGACCGGGCCCAAAATAGAGCAAGACTCCCAAAATAGAGCACAGACCAGGGAGTTAGAAGGACTTGGGTTCTAATCCAAGGAGCCACTTGTCTGTGGTGTTGTTGTTGTTGTTATGGTATTTGTTAAGCACAAACTACGTGTCAGGAACTGTTCCAAGCGCTGGGGGAGATAATAGCTAATCAAGTTGAACACAGTACACGTCCCTCGTGAGGCTCACGGTCTTAATCCCCACTTTACAGATGAGGTAACTGAGGCTCAGAGAAGTGAAGCGACTTGCCCAAGGTCACACAGCGGACAAGTGGCAGAACCGGGATCAGAACCCAGGTCCTTCCGACTCCCAGGCCTGCGCTCTATCCATTAAGCCACCCCGCTTCTACTGTGAGCATATTCTTCATTCTGTTTTTCATTTCATTGAGGAAATGATTAAACAACACTGGGGAACCAACCTCTGTGACATCCCCATCTCCCCAGGATGATACTGATCCACTGATATCCATCACTGGAATATGACCTTCCAATTAATCACCCTCACCACACCTTGCTCACGGGAGGATCGTGAGTGAGGGAACGTGTTGGGTGGCGACTCTTGGTGTGGCTACACAACGGGGCTCTGGCTTCCCAAGCTGCGCCCGACTGCGGCTTGCTAAACTTCCAGGAGAAACTCTGCCGTCCATAAAGCCTCATTGCTTCATGGATCCCTGGATGTTGGATTGTAGTGAAGAAAAACCAAATACGGTGGAGAAGCACCTCGGCCAGATGGAAGGGCTGGGAGTCAGAGGACCTGGGTTCTAATCCTGGCTCTGCACTGTGTCTGCTGTAGGCCCCTGGGCAAGCCGCTTCACTTTTCTTTGCCTCAGTTGCCTCATCTGTAAAATGGGGATTGAATCCTATTTCCTCTTACTTAGACTGTGAGCTCCAGGTGGCACAGGGACCGTGTCCAACCCGATTAACTGGCATCTTACCCGGTGCTTGGAACGGTGTTTGGCAAATATTAAGCACTTACCAAGTACCGCGATTATTATTATTAGAGGGAGGGGATCAGGAGAATAGAGAGCCATTCCCTGCAGGCCCAGGGGCCCCTAACCTATTTTAGCACGTGTCGATCTCCTGAAGGATAGACCCTCCTCCGGCTCTTTGCAATTTAATGTCTTCCCCCTCTCACAGGTACTAGAATCGTTCCCCCTCTTCAGATAGTCAGGCCTCTAAGGACAGATATACTCACTCTACAACCTCAGAGGAATCCCGCCCTGACCATGAACTACTTAATAATGTTATGTATTAGGTATTTACTCTCGGAATCAGCGAAATCAGGAGCCCAGCATCCAAATATTCCTCTAGACTGTTAAGCTCACTGTGGGCAGGGAAGATGTCTGTTATAATAATAATGTCGGTATCTGTTAAGCACTTACTATGTGCCGAGCACTGTTCTAAGAGCTGGGGGAGATACAGGGTCATCGGGTCGTCCCACGGGAGGCTCACAGTTAATCCCCATTTGACAGATGAGGTAACTGAGGCACAGCGAAGTGAAGTGACTCGCCCACAGTCACACAGCTGACAAGTGGCAGAGCCGGCATTCGAACAAGCTTCTTCTCCTCCCTCATCGACACCCACGCCCGTCACCCCCGCCGATTGTTCCGGACCTTTAACTCTCTCCTCAGGCCCCCTGTTCCTCCCCCTCCCCCATCTCTCACCCCCAGTGATCTGGCCACCTATTTCCTCACGAAAATCGACACGATCAGGTCTGAGCTCCCCATAGTCACCCCTCCGCCTCTCCCCTCCCCCCCACCGACCCCCTCCCCTACTTTCCCATCCTTCCCTGCAGTATCCTCAGAGGAGATCTCCTCCCTCCTCGCAAGCGCCACCCCCTCCACCTGCGCCTCGGACCCCATTCCCTCTCACCTTCTTAAAACCGTCGCCCCTGCCCTCCTACCTTCCTTAACTTCTATTTTTAACCACTCGATCTCCAAGGGCTCCTTCCCCTCTGCCTTCAAACACGCCCACGTCTCCCCCATCCTAAAAAAACCCGCTCTCGACCCCACTTCCCCCTCCAGTTATCGGCCTATCTCCCTACTACCCTTCCTTTCCAAAATCCTAGAACGAGTCGTCTACGATCGATGCTTAGAATTCCTTAACTCCCATTCTCTCCCAGACCCCCTCCGATCTGGCTTCCGTCCCCTCCGCTCTACCGCGACTGCTCTCTCTAAGGTCACCCGTGACCTCCTTCTTGCCAGATCCGATGGCTCCTACTCCATTCTGATCCTCCTTGACCTCTCTGCTGCCTTTGACACCGTCGACCATCCCCTCCTCCTCCATACCTTATCTCACCTCGGCTTCACGGACTCCGTCCTCTCCCGGTTCTCCTCTCACCTCTCTGGCCGGTCATTCTCGGTCTCCTTCGCCGGAGCCTCCTCCCCCTCCCATCCTTTAACTGTCGGAGTTCCTCGAGGGTCAGTTCTCGGCCCTCTTCCGTTCTCCGTTTACACTCACTCCCTCGGTGAACTCATCCGCTCTCACGGCTTCGACTACCATCTCTACGCAGACGACACGCAGATCTACATCTCCGCCCCGTCCTCTCCCCCTCCCTTCGGGCTCGCATCGCCTCCCGCCTCCGGGACGTCTCCACCTGGATGTCGGCCCGTCGCCTAAAACCCAACATGAGCGAGACTGAGCTCCTCATCTTCCCTCCCAAACCCGGTCCTCACCCAGACTTCTCTATCACCGTCGATGGCACGACCGTCCTTCCCGTCTCTCGGGCCCGCGATCTCGGTGTCATCCTTGACTCGTCCCTCTCGTTCACCCCACACATCCTATCCGTCACCGAGACCTGCCGGTTTCACCTCTACGATATCGCCGAGATCCGCCCTTTCCTCTCCACCCGGACGGCTACCTTACTGTTACGGGCTCTCGTTATATCCCGGCTAGACTACCGTGTCGGCCTTCTCTCTGACCGCCCTTCCTCCTCTCTCGCCCCGCTCCGGTCTATTCTTCACTCCGCCGCCCGGCTCATCTTCCCGCAGAAACGATCCGGGCATGTCACTCCCCTTCTTAAACAACTCCAGCGGTTGCCCATCGACCTCCGCTCCAAACAAAAACTCCTCACTCTAGGCTTCGAGGCTCTCCATCACCTTGCCCCTTCCTACCTCTCCTCCCTTCTCTCTTTCTACCGCCCACCCCGCACGCTCCGCTCCTCGGCCGCCCGCCTCCTCGCCGTCCCTCGGTCTCGCCCATCCCGCCGTCGACCCCCGGGTCGCGTCCTCCCGCGGTCCCGGAACGCCCTCCCTCCTCACCTCCGCCAAACTGATTCTCTTTCCCTCTTCAAAACCCTACTTAAAACTCACCTCCTCCAAGAGGCCTTCCCAGACTGAGCTCCTCTTCTCCCTCTACTCCCTCTGCCATCCCCCCTTCACCTCTCCGCAGCTAAACCCTCTTTTTCCCCTTTTCCCTCTGCTCCTCCCCCTCTCCCTTCCCCTCCCCACAGCATCGTACTCGTCCGCTCGACTGTATATATTTCCGTTACCCTATTTATTTTGTTAATGAATTGTACGTCGCCTCGATTCTATTTAGTCGCCATTGTTTTTACGAGACGTTCTTCCCCTCGACTCTATTTATCGCCATCGTTCTCGTCCGTCCGTCTCCCCCGATCAGACCGTAAGCCCGTCAGACGGCGGGGACCGTCTCTATCTGTTGCCGACTTGTTCATCCCAAGCGCTTAGTACAGTGCTCTGCACATAGTAAGCGCTCAATAAATACTATTGAATGAATGAATGAATGAATGACCGCTGACTCCCAAGCCCGGGGTCTTTCCACTGAGCCAAGCTGTTATGTAAGGTTGATTTGTCCTAGTGGAAAGAGCATGGGCCTGGGAGTCAGAGGGCCTGGGTTCTAATCCCGGTTCTGTCACGTGTCTGCTGTGTGACCTCGGGCAAGGCCCTTAACTTTTCTGTGCTTCAGTTACCTCATCTGTAAAAATGGGTAACAAGACCGTGAGTTCCACTGAGGGACATGGACTTTGTCTGACCTGATTACCTTCTATTTACCCCAGCACTCAGAACAGTGCTTAATACATGGTAATAATGACGGCATTTGTTAAGCGTTGACTGTGTGCCAGGCATCGTGCTGAGTGCTGGGCTCAATACCGGCAGATAAGTTTGGACACACTCCCTGTCTGCCCCCAGTCTCACTCCCCGTTTTACAGGTGAGGTAACTGAGGCCCAGAGAAGGGAAGTAGCTTGCCCAAGGTCACACAGCAGACAAATGGCAGAGGTGAGATTAGAACCCATGACCTTCTGACTCCCAGGCCTGCTCTCTATCCCCTACGCCGTGCTGCTTCTCTACTACGTAGTAAGCGCTTCACAAATGCCATGATTATTATTATATTGAACTCTCCCAGGCATTTAACACAGTGCTCTGCACATATGAAGCGCTCGGTAAATATGGTTGACTGACTGTGATATGTCACGGGCATCTCTAGCTTCCCACTGAGTCCTCCATCCCCCTCCCAGCCTTTATTCATTCATTCAATATTCCTTCATTCAATAGTATTTATTGAGCGCTTACTATGTGCAGAGCACTGTACTAAGCGCTTGGAATGAACAAGTCGGCAACAGATAGAGACGGTCCCTGCCCTTTGACGGGCTCACGGTCTAATCGGGGGAGACGGGCAGACGAGAACGATGGCGATAAATAGAGTCGAGGGGAAGAACGTCTCGTAAAAACGATGGCGACTAAATAGAATCGAGGCGATGTGCATTTCATTAACGAAATAAATAGGGTAATGAAAATATATACAGTTGAGCAGACTCAATAGTACTCGATGGTATTTATTGAGCGCTTACTATGTGCAGAGCACTGTACTAAGCGCTTGGAATGTCAAAGTCAGCCTTTACCTCTGTGCTGGGTCATGTCTATGAGCCGGAAGGCTACTCTGGCTGCATTCAGGGCTCCCTGCACAACGTCCTCCGGGGTCCCCACGAAGGTGTAGACGGTCCGGTTGGTGGACGGCCCCGCATCCACGTCCAGTAACGCGCAGCCCTGGGTCTGGGAGATGGCTTTGGCAATGGCATCGATCACCTGTCAGGGAAGAGATCGCAGGCAACCCTTCTCGCTCCTCTGTAATTTGCAATCTCCGTAAGTGGGAAAAAGAGCCGGGAACAAGACCTCTGGATCCCGATTCCAAGCGCAGGAAATGCACGAGTTTAGGCCGCTTGCGTTATGAAAGATGCAAAATAATAAAGCATTTACTTATCAGTTCTAGGGGTCAGTGTGGCCTAGGGGAAAAAAAAAACGTTAAGTCTGAGAGTCAGAATCTACTATGAGCCTGCTGCCTGACCTCAGGTAAATAATAATAATAACGGTATTTTTAAATGCTTACTATGCACCAAGCACTGTTCTAAGCTCTGGGGTAGATGCAAGGTGATGATCAGGTTGACGTGGGGCTCACAGTCTTAATCCCCATTTTACAGATGAGGTAACTGAGGCACAGAGAAGTCAAGTGCCCAAAGTCACACAGCTGATAAGTCCCTTAAGCTCTCTGTGCCTCATCTGTAAAAGAGGAATAATACCTCCTTCTTGGGGTCTCGCAGAGATGTGCCTCGCAGAGATGTTGTCAGAAGCAGGGTGGCCTTGTAGATAGAGCAAGGGCCTGGGAGTCCAAAGGACCTGTGTTCTAATCCCGCCTCCACCATTTGCTGTGTGACCTTGGGCAAGTCATTTCACTTTTCTGTGCCTCAGTTAACTCATCTGTAAAATGGTGATTGAGACTCCGAGCCCCAGGTGGGACGGGGACGTGTCCGTTTCGATTTGTTTGTATCTATTCCAGCACTTAGAAGAGTAACTGCCACGCAGTAAGTGCTTAACAAATACCACAATTATTGTTATTATTCTTCTCTGTGACTTAGTTACCTCATCGGTGAAAGGGGGATTAAATCACTGTCTCCCCAACAGACTGTGAGCCACATGTGGGATAGGGACTGTGTCCTACCTGCTTATCTTGTACCTCCCCCAGGGTTTGGAGTAGTAAGTGCTTAACAAATATCATTTTAAAAAAAAGAATAACTGAGGCAAACTGTGTGAAAAAGCTTTGGTAAACATTTGCACTGAACAAATTCAGGGTGCAGTTACTTTTAACCTTTCCTTCCAAATTCAGCAGTGTGCACTGTCATTTGGAAAGACTCAGGATCCTACCGCCCCCAAACTAGGGAAAAAGTCAAGAATAAAGCGCTTAGGAGCGAGATGAATCGGCAGAACGGCTCAGAACCCCAAATGTTGGGGCTAAAGAAAGCTCAGGCCGGCGGATCAGCAGAGTGGAGGCGGGAAAATCCTCTGAGGAAAAAGTTGAGTCCAAAAGGCTGTTTCACCAAAATCTACTTTAAAAAGATCCCTGATAAAGCAGCTTCAAACACATTTAGGTGTGTGTCGGTAAAAGAACACGGGAAGGGTGCTGCATCACATAGACAAAAGATGTTCCTACAAGGCAATTTTCTCTGAGGTCATACTATCATTATTAAATCCCTGCTGCCTATTCTAATGCGGGAGTCTCTGGATCTCGTATAAAGCAGCAAATAGGTTGTCGATCAGGTACTGTCGGTAGATTTGAAGCCCCTCTTGATTTAGGCAATTGCCTTTGAAACTCTCTCTTTGCCTCAACACGTTCACATTAGGAAACAGAAAATTCATCCACTTACCTCTTTTTTATTCCCTTCAGAAAAATTGGGGACACATTCCACCAGTCTGGACATTCTGTAGGCTTCTCTGTCTGAGTCCCTGGGTTTGGATGTAACTTATCTAATCTTTTAATTAAAAACTTTCTTTTTCTTCTTTTCTGATGGAAAAAAAAACCTGGCTAAACGAATTGAGCAGGCTTCTTTATGCACTCTACCCAGTGAACTTTACCAGTCTCTGGTTTCTTATTAACTATCATAAATCACGGCCAATAGAGAGCCCCTGGATGTTACTTTGTTGAAACGAGTAAACAAAAATTTGGGGAGGCAACACATAGACTTTAACACCTTCTCTGTAATGCCTGAAAACCTAAGTGAATATGTGAGTGTGCTCCTCTCACTTGTGCTACCCACCCCATCCAAAGGGCTTGGGTGATTTCCAAGAGATAGAAGAGGTAAGTCAGTAGGGTCTAATTTCCTGGAGGTGGGGAGAACCACTTCTTGACTGGGAAGAAAGGTAGGGATGGATCAACCTTCCTCCAAAAACTCACTTCCCCAATTTCAGTTTCCAGTGGTTGCCTATCAACCCCCACATGAAACAAAACTTCTCACTCTAGGCTTCGAGGCTGTCCATCCCCTTGCCCCCTCCTACCTCTCCCCCCTTCTCTCTTTCTCCTGCCCACCCCGCACGCTCCGCTCCTCCGTCGCCCACCTCCTCGCCGTCCCCAGTTCTCGCCTAGCCCGCCGTCGACCCCCCGGCCCACGTCCTCCCGCTTTCCTGGAACGTCCTCCCTCCTCACCTCCGCCAAACTAATTCTCTTCCCCTCTTCAAAGCCCTACTGAGAGCTCACCTCCTCCGAGAGGCCTTCCCACGCTGAGCTTCCCCTTTTCCCTCTGCTCCCTCTGCTGCCTCTCTGCCCCCCTTCACCTCCCCTCAGCTAAGCCCCCTTTTCCCCCCCTTTCCCTCTGCTCCTCCCCCTCTCCCTTCCCCTTCCCTCGGCACTGTGCTCATTTGCTCATTTGTATATATTTTTATTCCCCTATTTATTTTGTTAATGAGATGTCCATCCCCTCGATTCTATTTATTGCTATTGTTTTTGTCCGTCTGTCTCACCCGGTTAGACCGTAAGCCCGTCAATGGGCAGGGATTGTCTCAATCTGTTGCCGAATTGTCCATTCCAAGCTCTTAGTACAGTGCTCTGCACATAGTAAGCGCTCAATAAATACTACTGAACTCCAGTTCCTGATGGAAAAAATCCAATTCGGATAAGGAAAGCGGCCACCTCCACACATTCGCCCCACGCAGAGGCGGTGGAACGGCTGGCCAAGGATGTGGGGAGCAGACTAGCGGATCGGGGAGCCGGAGGCCGGGGGAAGCCGGGGTGTGAGGTCAGGAGGCGGGCGGCGAGGTCACCTCTCACGGGCCCGACGGGGAACGGACGCTCTGCTCCGTTCGGAGCTGGCGGCGCCCGGAGAAAGCAGTGAAGGGCAGTAGCGGCTGGACTCGGTGAGTGCGGAAGGCCCACGGACAAGTCTCTGCACACTCAGCAACTGCCAAACCAAAAGCATGCAACAGTTGGTGGCTAGAGCACGGGCGTGGGAGTAAGAAAGTCATGGGTTCTGATCCTGATCCGCCACTTGTCTGCTGTGTGACCTCGGGCGAGTCGCTTCACTTCTCCGTGCCTCACTCATCTGTAAAATGGGGATTGAGCCGGTGAGCCCCACGTGGGACGGGGACTGCGTCCCCCCCAGTTTGCTTTTGTCCACCCCTGCGCTTAGTACAGCGTCTGGCACATAGTAAGCACTTAAGAAGTACTATTATTACTGGCATTATTATTCGGTGTTTTCAATTATTATGACTTCTACAGTGCTCCCCCAATCACTTAGTACGGTTCTCTGCACACAGTCAGTGCTCAATAAATACAATTAACTGATTATGCAATATACTGCTGTGGGACCTTGGGCAAGTCACTTAACTTCTCTGTGCCTCAGTTACCTCGTCTATAAAATGGTGAATCAATACCCGTTGGCCCTCCTACTTAGACTGGGAGCCCCACGTGGAACAGGGACTACCTGATTAACTTATATCTACCCGAGTGCTTCGTTCAGTGCTGCGCACACTGCAAGCACTTAATACCCCAATCATCATTATTATTGCGCGTTAAGCACTGGGGTTGATGCGAGGTTATCAGATCGGACCCATTCCCTGTTTTTCCCAGACTCCTCCCGTCCCTCTTCCTAGTAAAGCCTCTGGCCCCATCTGCACTTTCTCTCTTGACGTCAGAGGGGCCGGCGAGACCAGAACCTGCCCCTACTCCAACAGGCTGACAATCGGGTCGGAGGCTGGAGTGGGCCGAGGTACCAACTGATCAATCGATCAATGGGCGGCATTGATTGAACCCGTACCGCGCACAGGGCACTGTACTAAAAGCCCTGAACCACCGATGGGCCGAGGAGCGGAAGAGCGGAGGGTCGGGGGAGAGGGACGGAGTTATACGCTCACAAGGCTGAGACGCTGTTCGGGTCTCACTGACCACCATTCGCTGACCACCGATCAGTGCATCCATCAAACATATTTATTGAGCACTTACTGTGTACAGAGCACCGTCCTAAGCACTTAATAATAATAATAACAGTAGTACTTGTTAAACGCTTACTATGTGCCAAGCACTATTCTAAGCGCTAGGGTAGCTATGTTAGGTTGGACACAGTCCCTGTCCCACACTGGGCTCACGCTCTTAATCCCCAATTTTTACAGATGAGGGAACTGAAGCCCAGAGAAGTTAAATGACCTGCCCGAGGTCACGCAGCAGACACGTGGAGGAACCGAGATTAGAACCCAGGTCCTCCTGACTCCCGGGCCCGTGTTCTGACCCTGAAGCCATTTCCTATTCAGGACGAGCTTACGGACGGGTCAGCGGTGGCCAGGCCCGCAGGGTCCTTGCCAAATCAGCCCCAGAAAGGCTACCGCCCCCAAGAAGGGGATCCGCAGGGGGCCGGGGGTCGGAGCTGCTTCGGGGAGGGGCTGCCGCTTCCAGAAATAGCACGGTGAGGAAAGAGCCCGGGCTTGGGAGTCAGAGGTCATGTGTTTGAATCCCGGCTCTGCCCCTTGTCAGCTGGGTGACTGTGGGCAAGTCCCTTCACTTCTCTGTGCTTCAGTTACCCCATCTGTAAAATGGGGATTAAGATTGGGAGCCTCACGTGGGACCACTTGATGACCCTGTATCTCCCCCAGTGCTTAGAACAGTGCTCTGCACATAGAAAGCGCTTAACAAATACCAACATTATTATTATTTAGGTGGGCCCTGCTGCTGCCGACCCCCAGCTACCTGTCGGCATAGCAACGGAGGAAATGTTCCTTTGAAAAATGCTGTGCTCTGACACGCGTCACATGGCAGGGGGCCTGAGGTTACTTAGAAACTCGAGGCAGCCGAATGTCTGAATCCTACCTTGGCAGTAAGATGGTTTTCTTTGAACAGAATGGGCGGTTGAAGCAGGGAAAGGTGAAATGACTTTCTGGAGCCCCTCCTGCAGAAACTAAGCAAATGTGAGAAAACAGGGGTCTCCCCAGCGTCGCGGCCGCCGTGTCACCGTAAATTAGATTGTAGCCGTGGGTCCTCCGCAGCCTTCCTGAGGATTGAAAAGGTCCCCTACTTCCCATTCCTCCCTTCTTAGTCACGAAGCCCATCGTCCTCCTGAAAGTCGACCCTGATTACCGCGACAGACACGCTCCCAAAGCAGGCCTCGCCCTCCCAACCCACCGCTCTTTCTGCCCCCAACAAAACCTAAAAAAATAACGAATTCCTGAAATTTTGCCTCGGCCCCAACGGGGTCGAGAATGCAGCTGGCACTCAGAAGCAGTGTGGCTTAGTGGAAAAAACACGGTCCTGGGAGTCAGAGGACCTGGGTTCTAATCCAATCAGAAGCTCTGCCAGTTGCTTGCTGCGTGACCTTGGGCAAGTCACTCAACTTCTCTGTCTGCGTTGGGGATCCTCTACCTGTGTCCCCCCACACTTAGACTGTTAGCTCCACGTAAGACCTGATTATCTTGTATCTACCCCAGTGTTTAGTACATAAAACTAAGTATATAAACACATATAAACATAAAACTTGGTATATAAACACATATAAGCCCTTAACAAATTTAATTATCATTATTATTAAAATAAACAACCAAAATGCAATTCCATTTAGTCCTTGGTTATTTAAGGAAATTTCAAGCTTGTACTTTCCGAGCGTTTAGTACACTGCTCTACACACAGTAAGTGCTCAATACGTACGATTGAATGAATGCAAATCTGGCTAAATACGAATAGATGAATAGATGTCCCCCTAAACATATGATCTACTCATTCCCTGCCTAAGAGCCACAGATCTCAACTCCTTTACCTTCCTTTCACTCTTAATGGTATCTGCTAAGCGCTTACTATGTGCCAGGCACCGTTGTAAGCACTGGGGTAGACACAAGGTAATCAAGTTGGGCACCGTCCCTGTCCCACCTGAAGCTCCCAGTCTTCATCTCCATTTTGCATATGAGGGAATTGTGGCACAGAGAAGTAAAGTGACTTGGCCAGAGTCACCTAGCAGACAAGTGGCAGAGCCAGGATTAGAACCCAGGTCATCCTGACTCCCAGGCCCGCGGTCCATCCACTAGGCCATGCTGCTTCTCCTGAATCGGTGACTAAGACGTAGAGTGAGACTGAAGAAAAGCAGCACAAATGTTAGTCCTGGGTATGGGGCACTGGGCAAATGGCTTAATTCTGGGATTAGGTACCTCAATCCCTTCTGAAAAGAGGATTGAGCAGTAATCAATCCATCGATGGTCTTTATGGAGTGCTCTGTTGGTGCCGAGCGCTGTCCTAAACGTTTAAGGAGGTACAGTATGACAGAGTTGGCAGACACAGCCTCTGCCCAAAAGGAGCTTAGAGTCCAGAGTGGAGGAATCCTGATGATTCCTCGGCTGAGATACCGGCAACTGACAGTTGTGGAAAATTGCACCGTTCAGTATACCTTGAAGCCATCCCCTCTTCTGGAGACGATATTTCATCTTCTTCCCGAGAACTTTCCGGCGTCTGGTTTGCAGAGGATTCCTGCACTGTTCCCCGGACATGGAGAAACAAGTGACGCTTTGCGGAAGCCACGCCTTCGTAAGTCTGTCACGTGGTACGTGGACAGATTGTCCTTCCATCTGTATCCCTCCCTCGAGAAGTTTGAGGAAGAACTGCTAGAAGTGCTTAAAAATGACCACCTGCAGGAGGACGGCTCCACTTCGGACGGGACATCGGTCATTTCTGAGGGCTGCCCAGGCTCTGGGCCCTGGCAAACTGTTTCTTGGAGATAAAAAGCCCGTCAGCCAGCCGCTCCTCTTTCAGGGAGCTACAAACTGACTGTCATCAGGGACCCTGTGGCTTAGGATATGATTGTTCCTATTCGCCAACCTTGACTGCTTTACAAACTGACACCTATTAATTAACTAATATTACTTACTGAGAGCATACCGTGTCCATAACACCGTACTAAGGTCACATCTCCAAGAGTCCTTCCCCGTTTAAGTTCTTTTTTCCTCCATCTCTCTTTCTTCTGTTTATGCATTTGGGTCTGTGACCTTTGACCATTTGACATCCACCCGAACTCCCGAGCACTATATGAATATATTGTTAAATTATATATTATAAATTATTTATTCATATTAATGTATGTCTCCCCCTCTATGGTCGGGGAACGTGGCTGCTAATTCTGCTGTCTTGTACTCTCCCAAGCGCTTAGTACAGTGCTCTGTACGTAGTAAGCACTCAATAAATGTCACTGAGAGATTTTTCTTTTAAATGGTATTTGTTAAGTGCTTACTATGTGCCAGGCACTACACTAAGGGCCGGTATCGATACCAGCAAATCGGGTTGGTCACAGTCCCTGTCTCACGTGAGGTTTGCAGACTTAATCCCCATTTGATAGATGAGGTAACTGAGGCACGGAAGTCACTTCACTTCTCTGTGGCTCAGTTCCCTCATCTGTAAAATGGGGGTGAAGACCGTGAGCCTCACGTGGGACAACCTCATTCCCCTGTATCCACCCCAGCGCTTAGAACAGTGCTCGGCACGTAGTAAGCGCTTAACAAATACCAACATTATTATTATCATTATTATTAAGTCATTTGCCCAAGGTCACACAGCAGACGAGTGACAGAGCCAGGACCAGAACCCAGGGCCTTCCGACTCCGTCTGTTGTGTTGTTACATCGGACTCTCCCAAGAGCTTAGTACAGTGCTCTGCACACAGTAAGTGCTCAGTAAATACGATTGACTGACTGACTAGCCGTTAGGCCACACTACTGCTCACTAATTGGCTAAGCTGCCGACTCCAAATTGGAAATGAGGACACCTTTGCCTCAACTTACCTCAACTTTTGCCTGGGGTGCCTCCCTCTGGTCTCAGAACTACCAACCGGCCCAGGCCCGCCTGCCTATCTGCCAGGGAACGATGGCCATTCTTGAGTTCAAAAATGCCCAGTCGGTCGAGGTTCTTTTAGAGAAGCAGCGTGGCTCAGTGGAAAGAGCACGGGCTTGGGAGTCAGAGGTCGTGGGTTCTAATTCCGGCTCCGCCACCCGTCTGCCGTGTGACCTTGGGCAAGTCACTTAACTTCTCTGTGCCTCAGTTACCTCATCTGTAAAAATGGGGATTAAAAAATGTGAGCCCCTCAGGGGACAATCCGATGACCCTGTATCTACCCCAGCGCTTAGAACGGTGCTCTGCACATAGTAAGCGCTTAACAAACACCATGATTATTATTATTTTAAACACTGTTTTCTTTCTAAGAGGGTCCAGGAATCAGAATTCCCAATCACACACGTTCAGTCCATCAATCACATATTTATTGAGCACTTACTTTGTGCAGAGCACTGTAATAATAATAATGTTGGTATTTGTTAAGCGCTCACTATGTGCCGAGCACTGTTCTAAGCGCTGGGGTAGACACAGGGGAATCAGGTCGTCCCACGTGGGGCTCACAGTCTTCATCCCCATTTTACAGATGAGGGAACTGAGGCGCAGAGAAGTGAAGTGACTCGCCCACAGTCCCACAGCTGACAAGTGGCAGAGCTGGGATTCGAGCCCCTGACCTCTGACTCCAAAGCCCGGGCTCTTTCCACTGAGCCACGCTGCTTCTCCACTGTACTAAACACTTGGGAGGGGGCAATAGAACAGAGTAGGCTCTTAACCCCCTTGCCAGGGTTTGGCAATATTCCAAATAAGGTAGGTGATGGGGGAAAGCAAACAGAGATAGAATCTGTAATCATTGCCCAACAACAGCTAAACTTTAACAGACTTAGAACTTGTCAAAATAACAACGACCTTCCATCCTGGCTAAGAGAGAAGGCACAGATTTCCTAATTTCCTACATTAGCCACCCAGAGAGGGCAGGAGGGGCGGCCCTTAGAATTAACCTCCCCCCCGGCCGGAACTTCAGTCAGCCAATTGTATTTATTGAGCGCTTACTGTGCGCAGAGCACTGTACTAAGCACTTGGGAGAGTACTCTCCAGAACTATAAAAAACACATTCCCTGCCCACAACAAGCTTACGATCTTGAGGAGGACAGACGGAGCGAACAGTCCGCTATTGTCCTAAAGACCCTAATCCTTGACCTCCGCTGTCTCTGTTTCCCACTGACTTCCTCTCACGAGTATTCTCGGTTTTTCTTTCCCGGTTTCCCTATCATCTGCCTCAATCTTTTCAGCGTTTGAAAAAAGCGCCTTCTGACCGGACAGGCCATGGAAAACAGTGAAAAATCCCGATTGCTCAGCGGGGAAGCCTAGGAGCGGGAGATGAGGGGAGGAGGAGACTGAGGAGAGGAAACTCCTCCTCTTTTAGAGCTACTCTCTGGATATCACCATGACCCCTCTGACCTTCCACTTCTCCTCCCCCAGGCCTGCAGGTGAGTCCACATAGTCCACATCTTAACTGCATTAATTTCATTCATTCAATAGTATTTATTGAGCGCTTACTATGTGCAGAGCACTGTACTAAGCGCTCGGAATGAACAAGTCGGCAACAGAGACGGTCCCCGCCGTCGGACGGGCTCACGGTCCGATCGGGGGAGACGGACGGACGAGAACGATGGCGATGAAGGGAGTCGAGGGGAAGAACGTCTCGTGAAAACGATGGCGACTAAATAGAATCGAGGCGACGGACATCTCGTTAACAGAATGAATAGGGTGACGAAAATATATACAGTCGAGCGGACGGGTACGGTGCCGAGGGGACGGGAAGGGAGAGGGGGAGGAGCGGAGGCGGATGGGGGGAAAAGAGGGTTAAGCTGCGGAGAGGTGAGGGGGGTGGTCGAGGGAGTAGAGGGAGAAGGGGAGCTAATTTGCAAGATTGACTGTTCTCCACACACTGCCTTGAACCCTGGAGGAAAGAGGCACCGTAAGTCACTGAGTTCACGTCTCCCTATTCCTTACAAACCTCCAGTGATCGTCCACCCGTCTCTGCGCCGGACAGAAACTCCTTTTCGTCAGCTTTAGGGCACCGCATCGGCTCTCTCCCTCCAAATTTACCTCGCCGATTCTCTACGACAATTTAGTCTGCACACTGTGCCCCTCTAATGCCAACCTACTCACTGTACCTCAATCTCGTCTGTCTCGCCGCTGACCCACATCCTCTCTCTGGCCCGGAACGCACTCCTCCTTCATAGCTGACAGACCGCCACTCTCTCCGCCTTCAAAATCCTCCTAAAATCACATCTCCTTCAAGAGCCCTTCCCTGATTAAGCCCTCCCCTATTCAAGGCCTCCCCTGTTCACTCTCCCACTGCATCATCTGTGCACTTGGATCTGCACCCTTTAAATACTCAACATTTTCCATACCCCCGGTCCCACAGCACTTATATACATATCCTGATGTTCTGCCATTGCCCTTATCTGTAATTCATTTTAATGTCTGTCTGCCACTCTAATCTGTAAATTCCTTGTGACTAGGAATCGTGTCAACCACTTCTGTACTGTACTCTTCCAAGCTCAGTACAATTCAATATAATACAATTGAGAAGCAACACGGCCTAGTGGAAAAAGCACGGTCCTGGGGTCAAAGGAGCTGGGTTCTAATCCTTGTGTGGGATACCAAGACCCTTATTCAAAATAAATGCTCGGAGTCGTCTCAAGGTAACAATCAAAAGGGTTTTATTACGGTTCTTGCAAGAAGCGGGGACAGTCCCGGCTCCGACGAATCGGAACAAGGAGTGCCCGTTTTACAGAAGCAGAGCAGCTAGTTAAATAGAGAAAAGACAAAGAACCCCCCATCTCCTGTTGGTTTTTGTTTTCATTGGTTGGGCGGAATTCCTTCCCCTATTAGGGAATTTTTGCCTAGTTTGTGTTTCCAACGGTCAGGTGGTCTCGGGGGGGGGGGGGGGCGGAGGATGTAACCTTAGTCTAGTATTTCACCATTTTCAGCTAACTGAGGATACCTCAACACTATGGTCAGCCATTTTATCCCACTCATCCTGGCTCTGCTTATTGCTTGCTTTGTGACCATGGGCAAGTAACTTAGCGTCTCTGTGCCTGAATTACCTCATCTGTAAAATGGGTATTAATCAATGGGACAGGGACTGCATCCAACCTGATAGGCTTATATCTACCCCAGCACTTAGAACAGTACTTGACACATAGTGAGCACTTAACTATCATGAAAAAAAACACTGATTAGTACCATCCTCTGCACACGGTAAGCTGTCAAGGAATACTATTGATTGATAGATTATAAATCTCAAATCATATTTTTAAAACAAAATAAGTAAATCAGATAAACTGAATTCAACAGAATGGTAGAACCAGACAAATTCAAAGGCAGCTTTTAATGTCCGTCTGGCCCAGGAGGAAAGGAGACGTATGGCCAGTGAGTGGATGTTGCTGAGGAGCATGGAGGAAATGACCATCTGGACTCAGGTAGCCCTTTCTCGTAGGCTCTGAGCCAGATGGGGCTACTTCAAAAGACATTCTGACTTCTGCCTGCTGCACCATCTGCCCTTTTCCAGTTTTAGAATTAATCAAGAAAATGAGGAGGAACAAGAGCGATTCAGGCCTGTCCCTACTCCAGCCCATAATGCTGTCACAAAGAATGGCACCAGTACCCAGAAATCCTGCCTTCGGAAGCTCTAGCCAAGATACGGCCTGTCTGGGAACGTATCCCACTGCCTGGGTGTAGGAAGTCCAACCCAATTTCTTTCCCGCACAGCTTTAGAAAGCAGAACGTAGTTCTCTGGTGAGCAAGTAAGTCTTCGATTTAGCAATTGATTTTCCTCCTAAGCCTCTAGGACAATGGAGTGTTGGATCCAGTTTCCTTTCAAATATGATCCAATGGAGGATCACCCACTGAAATTTCCTCCTCTCATCCTCCTTTCTCTCTCTCTCCTCCTCTTTCTCCTCCTCCGAAGTTGCAGTTCCAATCGGTCAGTCGATCCCTGGTATTTACCGGGTACTCACTGTGTGTGGAGAACTGTACTAGTCTAGGATGTGTGTAGGAAAGGCCTATCACTTGAATTCTAGGGGTCCAGCCGTCGTTTTTCAATGTCCACCGTTCACCTGAAGCCTTTATGATCACTCCTTCTTTGGTTTCCCCTACTCGAGAGCAACCGCATCCACTTTGGGGATTTCATTATCCTCCAGAGTTGAACTGAGAGAACAAATAAAGCCACCCAGATGAAGACTATTGGAAAGGGGACGAGGAGCTCGGAGGAGACGGTGTAGAGGACTGAGGTGGCACAGAAAATAAATTGGGTCCCATTGGCCTGAACTGATCATCCAACTGGGCTTTAATATAACCATAACGATCCTTGTCATTTACTGAACTCTTATGGCCAGGATTCTTGGCAGAAGTGAACTAATTTGCCTCCAAGCAGAGCTACATTTTTTTATGGCATTTTTTAAGCATTTACTACAGTGCCAAGCACTGTACAAAGCCCTGGGGTAGATACGAGCAAGTCCCGTTGGACACAGTCGATCTCTGTCCCACATGGGGTTCACAGGCTTATTCCCCATTTTACAGATGCAGCACAGAGAAGTGACTTGCCCAAGGTCACACTTTGACAAGTGGCAGAGCCAGGATTTGGAACCCAGGTCCTTCTGACTCCCAGCCCCAGGCTCCATCTCCTAGGCCAATCTGCTTCTCTGTACATTTACAGAGGGAACAGGTATGATTATCTGCATTTTGCTGATGGGGCAGTAGGCAATGACGCGGTCGAGATTACACGGTAAACCAGTGGTGGTGACGGGACCGGAACCCATCTTTCAAATTCATTCATTCAATCGATCGTATTTATTGAGCGCTTACTGTGTGCAGAGCACTGCACTAAGCGCTTGGAGAGGACAGTTCGAGTACCGATGGTCTCACGCCAATATCCTACTGACTTGCGTCCCACCGCCCTCCCTCCCAGAGAGGACTGGGAATGAAAAGGAAAACACCGAGCATCCTTCCACGTTTAACATGAGCTTTTTTACTGTAGAAAAGATAGTATTTGGACACTTTGTGTCTTCCATGAGAAGGGGATTCTCGGGCTCTATATTCTCTTGCAGGAAGGGGCCTCCTTACCAGCTAAACAGAGGCTTGCTGTCGTCCTTGGAGAGCTCACACAAGCAGCTCAGCAGCATCAGGGTGTCCTTGAGAAACTTGGGGGGCACGACGTCGATCACCATCTTCCGCAGGGCGCCCGGGTTGTTGTGGAGGGGGTCGGAGCGCAGGTTGGACCGGTCCTTCAAGACGCCGAAGGTGTTGATGAGGAACTCGCAGAACCCCGGGTGCACGTCCCGTTTGTAGCCAAATTTCTCCAGGCGGGCGGTGAGGGCCAGGAAGCGACGCGTCAGCTCCTGGCGCTTCTTCTCATCCATGGAACCATCCAGGGGGTTTATGGAAATCTGCCAGGGCGGGTGGGATGGGGCGGGGGGTGGCAGGAGAACAAAAGGGGACATGGCTGCCCTCACTGGAATACACAAACTGAACTTCTGCCCCTTCTAGAGACAAAGACCCCTTCACTCTCATAACCTCCCTTCACGTCAGGAGCTCAGACCCCCTTATAAACACCAACCCCTTCACTCTCACAACCTCCTGGAAACCGTGTCCCGGAGGGATGAAGTCACTCACTCAAGACCTCCCGGAACGGCTGGCCAGAAGGAATCGGGGCTAGAGGCCTACAAACCAGGAATTTACCCGACCCAAACCGCAGATCCCTACAGCAAAACGGTGGCTCGTACCAGGTAATTCACCGTTTTACGAAGGGATGGTTTAGGAGCGGAAAAAGGACAAACAGCAATTACTCCCTAAATCACAACCGAACTTCAACCCTCTGGAGGAGAATACGGCCTGAGGGTCAGAGGCCCTGGGTTCTAATCCCAACTCTGCTTCGCACCCGCTGTGTGACCTTGGGCAAGTCACTTGACTTCTCTGGGCCTCATTTCCCTCATCGGCAAAATCGGGATCCAGTGCCTCTTCTCGCCCCTACAAAGACTGTGAACCCCACGTGGGACCTGATTATCTTGTATAATCTTGTATATATAAGAGAAGCAGCGTGGCTAAGAGAAGCAGCGTGGCTGAGCGGAAAGAGCCCGGGCTTGGGAGTCAAGAGGTCATGGATTCTAAACCCGACTCCGCCACTTGTCTCCTGTGTGACCTTGGGCAAGTCACTTAACTTCTCCGGTCCTCAGTTACCTCATCTGCAAAAATGGGGATTAAAAAATGTAAGCCCCACGAGGGACAATCTGATTACCCCGTATCTACCCCGGCGCTCAGAACAGTGCTCTGCACATAGTAAGCGCTTAACAAATACCATAATTATAGGAAGCAGCATGGCTCAGTGGAAAGAGCCTGGGCATGGGAGTCAGGGGTCATGGGTTCGAGTCCCGGCTCTGCCACTCGTCAGCTGTGTGACTGTGGGCAAGTCACTTAACTTCTCTGGGCCTCAGTTCCCTCATCTGTAAAATGGAGATTAAGACTGTGAGCCCCACGTGGGACGACCTGATTCCCCTATGTCTACCCCAGCGCTTAGAACAGTGCTCTGCACATAGTGAGCGCTTAGCAAATACCAACGTTGTTATTATTGTATCCGCCCCAGCTCTCAGTACAGTGCTTGGCACATAATAAGCACTAAACAGATATTATGATTATATCAAATTAAAAAAACAAAAAAATTAAAAAACCCATGCACTTGGGTAGATAACCTTTAAGCGTGTCGATAGTCATCCCACTCCCAGGCCTACAGTTCTTATGATCATATCCTTATACCTTTCCATCTTCCCTATCTGTAATTTATTTTAATGTCTGTCTCTTCTACTAGTCTGTGAACCCCTCGAAGGCAGGGAATGTGTCTACTAACTCCGTTGTTCTCTCCCAAGTGCTTATGACAGTGCACTGCACACAGTAAGTGCTCAGTAAATATCACCGATTCGTTGATTGATTAACCGATTGATTGATCGAACAAAGAGGCAGGCCGATTTCTAAATCCTGGGTGGAATCATTAAAATTGGAGAAGATCAATTTAGGATGTAATGACTCCACCCACGTGTGCTAATTAGCTTGGAGTCATAAAACAAATCAAATCGTGAACAAACCCCGCAGAGTTCCAATTTTTTTGTTCTTTCCTAGGTCGGGCTGGGCGCCCAAAAGACTGGAAACAGTTTTTATCATTCTGGGTTTCAGTTAAGAATCGAAACTGCCATCACAAACGTGAGTCGAGTCAGTTAAGTTTGTCCCAGCTTGCTGGCACTGTGTCTAGAGCACGCGCCCTGGAGTCCGAAGGTCATGGGTTCTAATCTCGCCTCTGCCATTTGTCTGCTGTGTGACCTTGGGCAAGTCACTTCACTTTTCTGGGCCTCAGCGACCTCATCTGTAAAATGGGGATTGAGACCGTGAGCCCCACGTGGGACAGGGACTGTGTGATTGGCTCATCTCCACCCCAGCGCTTAGCACAGTGCCTGGCACATAGTAAGCGCTTAACAAATACCATTATTATTATTTTTATTTATTATCAAGTAGTCCGATCTTTGCAGATTCTCTAAGTTACCTCTTGGGTATGGGAGCAAATTACAGTTTGCATCAAAGTCTCCTGAAAGACAACTCAGCCTGCTAACATCGCCTGGATCATGTCTTCCCAGGATGGATCAGTTTGGATCTGCCCAAGTCAGTGCTTTCCTGCACAGGCAGCAGTTTTTTCTCTCCCTTTTATCTTTCTGTGATTCTCTCTCACCCTTTCTATGCTCCCAAAAGATTGTAGGAAAGCAGCATGGAAGACTGACTCCGCCATTTCCTCGAGTAACCACATCGCAAGGAAGTTGGGGGCACGAAAAAATCCGTATTTTCCTCCATGCTTGCAGATCTTCCTTCAGCCAGAGAAAAAAACAATATAGCAAGTTGCTCAACCCAACAAGAAAACAGGTGTCTATGTGAAATTTCAGTTAAGTTGATCTCCCCCACAACACAGCAGAGACAGATGTTAACTGACCTAAGGGTCAAAAATTCTAAGATAAAGACCAAAATCTTCCTATCTCCATTTGGTATTTTAGGACAAAATTGAGACCTTCCTCTGGAGAAATAAAGGAGGTTGCCAACAGAAAAAAACTCCTTAGTCCCACTATGCTGGTGGTTAATTTCTCCTCTTTCTCCTCTTACAGAGACTCTGAAGGAAATTTTATAGCTGCAGAATCTCGCTACTCCTTTCCCTACCACTCCTCACACCACCTGCTACCGCTATTGGTGTGAAACAAACGTCGTTTTAAATCAATCCAGATTCCGCGCAAAAACCAAAAAGAGAGGCCAGGATTCTGACAACCCTGAAGCGGAGTATCCGCCGCTAATCTTTCACTGCACCATTTTCACCTAGGCAGTTGACTGCCTTTACTGGCCAACGGAACTCGCTTTTCCCTTCAAAGAGGCTGTGGCCGAAAGGAGAGGGGGTACCTGTTTGATCTTCTCGGGGATATTGGACACCGTGAATCCATAAAGCCCGCTCACTCCCGGGAAAACATACGCCAAGATCCGTCTATCCAACTGGAAGGCGATCTCCCCGACGACGCGTCTATCTTTCTCGGTGCCGGAGAGCCACTGTACGTCTGAAGGACAGAGACGGAGAAGTGGAGCTGGTGATGCCCAGGTCCGTTCATTTTCTTGTTTTTCTAGAACCAAAGAGTCTAGGTGATAGTAAATGGTCCTTAACGCGCTGAATTATGTACCCTGTCTCTCCGTGAAGGAATGAAACAAATGATGACCGCTAGTGCGTCATTGCCGCCTCTTTTCAATTCCTGGAGTTTTCTCTCACCAACTCAACTTTCTCCAAGGGAAGGGCAGGAAAGGATTTAAGAGCTCCAAAATATACACTCAGTATTACAGATTAAGACACATTAAAATTGTGGCTCTATGCTAATTCCCGGTAGCCTTTATAGATTATGGTACTTACTGAGAACTTCCTTTGTGCTGAGATCTGGGTTAATCACCGGGGCACACACAAAATGAATAATTCGGACATTGTTCCTATCCCACTAGAGGCTCGCAACCCAAGTCGGGGAGGAAGAATCTATGGAGTACAGGAAGAAGCTATAATCGTCGGGAGCAATGAAAAATAAGTCATCCAAATTTTAGAACATTACAGGAGGAGGTCATCTTGAAGAACTTTACTGCTCCAGTCCTAAATTGCACATGGCATAATCTCAGTGTGCCAGGTTTGTTTCAACAAGGAAGCCCAGAGGGGAAGTTGTCAACCTCTAAATAGCACTGAAGACTCAGAGGCAGAGAAACCGCTAGCCCGACACCAACGAATGCCACAGCTAGTCGCTTAGAGTTGTCACTTTGGTATATGACAGTCACTTGTTAAGACACTAGTAGCAATCATGACCTTTACTAAGTGTTTATTATGCACAAAACACTGTGCTAAAGCACTGGGAACAGAAAACAAAATAACAGTAAGTTACAGAATCAAAAAGCCAAGGTAACGAGGTAGAGAAGCAGTGTGGCCTAGTGGAAACATCTGGGGTCTGGAAATCAGGAGGTCCGAGTTTGAATCCCAGTTCACCACTTAACTCTAGAACATCTGGAAAAACAGCTCTCTATGAAACGTACTATGAAACACCCCACACTTTATTGAACATTAATGAGTGGAATTTCACTGTAAAGCTGACAAAATACATTTTAAACTATACATTTGGAAATCAGGCTTAATATTAGAGACCCGTTTTTCTATTGCTTCCATTTCTATTTTGATTTTTGCCGGGAGAGTATGAAGTTTGACTGTATAATATTGTACATTTCAAGCGCTTAGTACAGAGCTCTGCACATAGTAAGTGCTCAGTAAATACTACTGAATGAACTGCTCTGCTCCTCTGCTTCTTCGGCTGTCAAAATGGGGTTACTTGTTCTTCCTCCCCTTTAGATAGTGAGCCCCATGGGGACAAGGACTTTGTCCAATCTGCTTCTATCGTTCCTACCCCAGATCTTAACAGGGTACTTGGAACATAGTCAGAGCTTAAAAAACAACGCAATCATGAAATGAAATCGGAGTAGCTAGATACGGCTCTTGAAAGGAGCCTTCACACTCCTCCCCGCTCTGGGGTATAATCTTGGTTTGCAGACAGTTGCAACCTCCTCTCTGTTCCAACAGTCCCGAAGCTTCCGCCCCATGGTGCTCTGATGGGAGGCAGCGAGGCTAGACTGCTATCGGCTAATCACGGAGACCACGAACTGAGTTCCCGAATCATCGGGGCTCCGGCCCGCACGGGCCTCTGTTAGTGGCTACCCTTGTCCTTGCAGGGCGGTGGGACTCCAGTCCCACAGTGCTCTGGAGGGATGCGGCAATCAGGCTGGATGGGCTTCGGCCAGTTTCTCCCTCTTTTAATATTTACCAACTGTTTGGAAAGCACAAACTTTTAAATATCTTGAGGCCCCAAAAAAAGGGAACACCTCCTATGGATGGATAACCACCTTGAGTTCCATTTGGCCATAGCCACTAGGGTCTCATGAGCCCGGGGGTCCATGAGGTGCCCCGAGATAGCTGGAACAGCCTCCCCGCTCCGGTCCAACACCACCCCCGAGCTGCACCCCCTATCGGAGTAGAGCCCCCCCCAACACGCACACCCCTTGAAGCTGCCTGCAGAAAAGTGAGAACACTGAGCGACTAGCTGTGGCATTCGTTGGTGTCGGGCTAGCGGTTTCTCTGCCTCTGAATCTTCAGTGCTATCTGGAGGTTGCCTTAACTTCCCCTCTGGGCTTCCTTGTTGAAACAAACCTGGCACACTGAGATTATGCCATGTGCAATTTAGGACTGGAGCGGTAAAGTTCTTCAAGATGACCTCCTCCTGTAATGTTCTAATATTTGGATGACTTATTTTTCATTGCTCCCGACGATTATAGCTTCTTCCTGTACTCCATAGATTCTTCCTCCCCGACTTGGGTTGCGAGCCTCTAGTGGGATAGGAACAATGTCCGAATTATTCATTTTGTGTGTGCCCCGGTGATTAACCCAGATCTCAGCACAAAGGAAGTTCTCAGTAAGTACCATAATCTATAAAGGCTACCGGGAATTAGCATAGAGCCACAATTTTAATGTGTCTTAATCTGTAATACTGAGTGTATATTTTGGAGCTCTTAAATCCTTTCCTGCCCTTCCCTTGGAGAAAGTTGAGTTGGTGAGAGAAAACTCCAGGAATTGAAAAGAGGCGGCAATGACGCACTAGCGGTCATCCTTTGTTTCATTCCTTCACGGAGAGACAGGGTACATAATTCAGCGCGTTAAGGACCATTTACGATCACCTAGACTCTTTGGTTCCAGAAAAACAAAAAAATGAAAAGCCAAGACATTTGTCTTCATGCAGCTGGAGTGGACAGGTCCCGACTCCCACTGACCACAGCGTAAGTCCCCGCCCTTTGGCTTCAGATCTCCTGATCCCTTCCGAATGTTCCAGAATGGCGCCTGGTTGGAGCGGGGCCAGCCTCCGACATCTGGCCATCTCCAGGTGGGGAAACTTTTGGGGGCCTGTCTCCCTCCACACCCCCCGTCCTGTCCTATATAGAGCCGTTGATTTATGTGACCATACAGCTCTCCATATGACATCACTTCGAGTGTATCTGTCGGGGGACCCCTGACTCGCCCTCCCCAACTATTACTTCAGAGTCAGGTTCCCCCCTCCCGCGTCCCCGCTCATAGAAGTTCTGCTCCAGCCCGCGTGGGACCCTGCTATTTTTAACCCCCGCAACCGTCGTCCTCTTCTCCCACCCCGTCCTGCGTCACCCTGCCTTGCTCCTTTTGTCCTCCCTTCTCCTCTCCCCAGCCCCACAGCACTTACGTCCATATCTGTCATTCATTTCTTTACATTATTGTCTATCTCCCCTTCAAGACTGTAAGTTTGTTGTGGGCAGGGAACGTATCTGCTTATTATTGTATTGTACTTTCCCAAATGCTTAGTACGGTGCTCGGCACACAGTAAGCGCTTAATAAATTCATTCATTCATTCACTAGTATTTATTGAGCGCTTACTAGGTGCGGAACACTGTACTAAGTGCTTGGAATGGACAATTCGGCAATAATAAATTCATTCATTCATTCACTCGTATTTACTGAGCGCTTACTAGGTGCAGAACACTGTACTAAGCGCTTGGAATGTACTATTCGGCAACAGATAGAGACGATCCCTGCCCAATAACGGGCTCACAAACGATTGACTGAATGAATGACTAGGCTTCCCAAAGCAGTAACCTTCTTCTCTTACCAAGTGAAGCAGGGCCCATGATATGTCCATCCAAACCCAGGCAGCTTTTCTTTTTGTCTCTAGAAGACCCCGGGGACCTGGTTTCCGTTACTTTCCTCCGCTCCCTCCCTCACCAGTCATTCATTCATTCAATAGTATTTATTGAGCGCTTACTATGTGCAGGGCACCGTACTAAGGGCTTGGAACGGACGATTCGGCGACAGATAGAGACAATCCCTGCCCAGTGACGGGCTTACGGTCTAATCGGGGGAGACGGACGGACAGAAACGAAACAACATAAACACGACAAATAGAATCGAGGGGATGTACACCTCATTAACAAAATAAATAGGGTAATAAAAATATATACGAATGAGCACAGTGCTGAGGGGAGGGGAGAGGGGAGGAGCAGAGGGAAAGGGGGCTTAGCTGGGGGGAGGTGAAGGGGGAGCAGAGAGGGAGCAGAGGGAAAAGGGGAAGCTCAGTCTGGGAAGGCCTAACCACAGGAGCGTGGTCAAGGACGACACCGTCATACGGTTTCTCCAAAACTCCCGTGGTGCCGCCGGCAGAGATACAGCACTGGGCTGGATGGACCACTGATCTGGCCCCAAATAGACTCTGGTTTTTTCTCTGTGATCCTTTGCGGTCCCTTCCGTCACTAGGATTCTCTGACCTTCTATTCTCTCTAGATATCCTACTGAAATCCTAAAGCGAAACGGTAGCGAGGAAATGGTCCAAGCTCACCAATACTGTTTATATAATAGTTCTGAGGCTTTTTCATACGTCCTCTAGATAGGGGGTTCTCTGAAAAACAGACTTTCTTTAGCTTTGGCATTTCTCGGTGTTCGGCTAGCGGTTTCTCTGCCCGTGGGTCTTCGCTGCTATTTAGTAGAGGTTGACTTAACTTCCTCTCCGGGCTTCTGGGTTCAAACGAATCTGGCACGCTGAGGTAGCCTTTAAAAATATTCCGTGCTTCGGCAGAAGGGCAGCCAGAGGAAGCATCTTTTTCGACTGGAGTGTTGACGGAGGAAGAAGGGAATTCATCCAGTATAGAGCGTTGAAGCGAACCCGGGATCTCCGGCATTTTCAAAACCTTTCCGTGCTGCGCTACAACAGAACAAAGGATGCGCAGAAGAAACGTTAAAAACTGTCCCACGGGGGGGGCGGGGATCTGGGGAAAGAGACCACGAGTATTTAAAGAATCCAGCTCGTGAAGTTCTAAGCACAGACCTCATTCTCTGGAAAGAATAATTCGAATAGGGGCTGCGAAGCCTAATGGAAAGGGCACGGGTCTGGGAGTCAGAGGACCTGGTCTGTAAGCAGCGTGGCTCAGTGGAAAGAGCACGGGCCCGGGAGTCGAAGGTCATGGGTTCGAATCCAAGCTCTGCCGCTTGTCAGCTGTGTGACTGTGGGCAAGTCACTTAACTTCTCTGTGCCTCAGTTACCTCATCTGTAAAATGTGAGCCTCACGTGGGACAACCTGTATCTACCCGAGCGCTTAGGACGGTGCTCTGCACATAGTCAGCGCTTAACAAATACCAACATTATTATTATTATTATTATTATTAATCCTGGCTCTGCTATAGGACAAGTCAGTTAACTTCTCCGTGTTACAGTTACCTCATCTGTAAAATGGGGATTAAATCCTCCTCCCTCCTACTTAGACTGTGAGCCCTATGTGGTACAGGAACTCTCCCCCTCATCTGATTCTCTCATATCTACCCAATCAGAGCTCATCAACGTTATCATTCTCGTTATTATCATTACAGCCCCTTTTTATGGTATTTGTTAAGCACTTCCTGTGTCAAGAATTGTTCAAAGCTCTGGGAAAAGTACAAGATAGATGACTCCACCTAAGGATCATGGTCCTCCTACTTCTACTTCGAGCCTCATGTGAAACACGGGCTTTGATTACACTGTATCTACCCCAGCACTTAGAACAGTGCTTGACATTTACAAGCAGCGTGGCTCAGTGGAAAGCGCTTAACAAATACCAACATTATTATTATTATTACAATCACTATTATAATAATCACTAAAAATAATAATACAAGGAGGGAGCGTGGGTATCTCTGTCCGTGTTTCAAATGAGGAAACTAGTAATAAAAATTGTGGTATCTGTTTAGCACTTAGTACGTGCCAGGCACCGTACTAAGCACCGGTGGGTTGGACGCAAGGAAATCGGGTTGGACACAGTCCCTGTCAAACGTGGGGCTCACAGTCTCAATCCCCAGTTTACAGATGAGGGAACTGAGGGCCAGAGAAAATAAATAAATACATTGTGGTATTTGTTAAGCGCTTACTATGTGCAAAGCACTGTTCTAAGCGCTGGGGGAGATACAAGGCGATCAGGTTGTCCCACGTGGGGCTCACAGTTCTAATCTCCATTTGACAGACGAGGTAACTGAGGCACAGAGAAGTGAAGTGACTTGCCCAAGGTGACGCAGCAGACAGGCGGCAAAACCGGGATTAAAACTCATGTCCTTCTGACTCCCACCGAGATCGAGACCCAGAGAGGCAAGGTGGTTTGACTAATGGCGGAGCTGGGATTCAAACACATAGGCCTTTCCATTGGGCCATGGCTGCTTCCCCATTTAGAGCCCTTTGATAATAATAATAATGTTGGTATTTGTTAAGCGCTTACTATGTGCAGAGCACCGTTCTAAGCGCTGGGGAAGATACAGGGTCATCGGGCTGTCCCACGTAAGGCTCACGGTTAATCCCCATTTTCCAGATGAGGTAACTGAGGCCCAGAGAAGTGAAGTGACTCGCCCACGGTCACCCAGCTGACAAGAGGCAGAGCCGGGATTCGAACCCATGACCTCTGACTCCCAAGCCCGGGCTCTTTCCACTGAGCCGCGCTGCTTCTCCATTCAGCCAAGACCTATATGAATCGCAACCCTGCATGACGCAGGGACGCTGACCTATTAGACCCTCCCATCACGCAATAGTGAAATAGCAATCGCCTTCTCTCGGTACCGTTTAGATAATAGCTCTTCCTCATCTCATCTTCTGCGACGAGCACACTCTCGGAAAAGCAGACCTTCTTGTGCTCGATTATCTCTTTGGGCTTCGGCAGCAGTTTCTCCTTCGGGGGGCCGGGTACGGTGCTGAGATGCTGGGTTAGCTTTCTCTCTGTCATTCCTGACAGCTCCAACTCTGGCGGTCGGAAAAACTCCTTCAGAGCGGCCCGGGCCGGAGTAGTACAGCCGGGGGGGTCATCTTCCTTGCCGGAAATGTCGATTTGAGTAAAAAGCAAATCTTCCAGGGATGAGGTCTGGAATGGCGTTGAAGGCTCTGGTGTGCTGCTGGGCCCCCCACGCTCCTGAACTGGAATAGAATGGGAAACGGAAACAAAGACCAAGAGGATAGCGGATCCCATAGGAGACACTAAGGGAAAAACGAGGGCCTCGAACATGTAGGAACCATTTTATCTCATCAAGATGTAAATCGTCTTTTAGACCTCATCTCTTCCCCACAGCTACCCTGTGCTGTAAATCAGAGGGACTTTGCTGATGATAAAGGCCAGCCCAGCCCCGTTAAATAATTAGCTTCCAAGCTCCTGAAAGTCTAATCACTGACTGAATCTAGGACCACATTCACAGATGTGGGATTTACTGGGCAATGAATGGATCGCAGCTATCTATTAAAGTCTTCCTGTGCGCAGAGCATTCATTGCTTCATTCATTCGTATTTATTGAGCGCTTACTTTGTGCAAAGCACTGTACCAAGCGCTTGGGAGAGTACAACAGAGGCGGTAGACACATTACCTGCCCACATCGAGCTTACGGTCTAGAGGTCCGAGCTTTCAATCTGGAAGGCACCGCTCGAGTTACGTGGAGCTAAACTAACCCGAGTATTTAATGCCTACAGATTAGGCTGTGGAAGTTTCCAACTATCACTGCCGTTCCCCTGGCCTCAGCGCAAGATCAGATGGGGCAGCGGAGCCTAGTATAGCCTGCAGTCCTTCGGCTAGTCTCAACTCTGTATGGATGGACTTGAATTTCTATGCGCTGTCTGATACGGTACCTTTTTCGATCATTTAGTTTCCCAATCTTCTCGGAAAGTAAGCAGAGAGGGGTGAGGAAAATTTAGAGTAATCAAAACTTTATTTATCAGAGAAAAACAGCCTTGATCATTCTAAAATACAGATTTCTCATCCAACAGGGCTGAGTTTGTTTTGTTGCCTCTGTCCCCCCCATCTAGACTGCGAGCCCGATGTTGGGGAGGGATTGTCTCTATCTGTTGCCATACTGTACTTTCCAAGTGCTTAGCGCAGTGCTCTGCACATAGTAAGTGCTCAATAAATACTACCGAATGAATGAATGCATTGGTATTCCACTGTCACAGCTACACTAGGTTTTCTGGGTCTGTATAATATTTCTTTTTTTAATTCTAGAGCTGAATTAGTTCTGAGATTTTAAAAAAGCACTAAGGGATAAGTTTGAATTCATTTGCATTTGGAAAAGCTTTCTAGACCAGCCCCGAAGACTTTTTAAATGAATGAATAAATGAATGAATCCATCAATGCTATTTATTAAGCACCTACTGTGTGCAGGACACGTGAACTAAGCACTAGTGGGGGGTACCAGAGAGTTGGTAATCACTGTCCATGCATACAGGAGTTTTCAGTCCAGAAGGAGAATGATAATAAATTACAGATGTAAACAGAAGTGCTTCGGTGCTGAAATTGGGGTGAATATCAGCTGTTTAAAGGGTACAGACACGAGGGCATAGGCGATGCAGAAGTTAGAGGGTGTAGGGAAAATGAGGGCTTAGTTGTTAGTTATGATTTTAATAAGGCTTTGAAGGTGGGGAGAGAGGGTCTCTGGCATATAAGAAGTGGGGGGAGGTCTAGGCCAGAAGGACGACGCGGGTAAAGGGTCGGCAGTGAGAGACTGATGAGATCGAGGCCCAGGTATAGGTGCAAATGAATCCATCAGAATGCCAAAATTTGAGGCGTTTAGTGATCTGTCCCACTTAACTACGCTTAGCAATATTCTATCAGATGGCATGGCTGCGTACCTTATGTTTTGAATTGGTTAAATATTCTAATATCCAAGCCGGTTTATCTCTAACTCCGGACTGATCTGTGGGTTGCTTGGCTATCGCTAATGACTCACCCTGGGATAGAGAATGGAATCATTCCATTCCCTTTTTCTTCCTCCATTTCTCTTCTCCCGGGTATCCTCTATTCATCTACATTTTTTAATGGTATTTGTTGAGCATTTACTATGTGCCAGGCAACGAACTGAGCAATAGGGTAGGTACAAGATTCAAGATAGTCAGGTTGGATAGATTCTTAATGAAATCCCCGTCTTAATCCCCACTTTACAGATGAGGTAACTGAAGCACAGAGAGGTTAAGTGGCTTTCCCAAAGTCACACAGCAGGCAAACGGCAGAGCTAGAGTTAGAACCCAGGTCCTCTGACTCCCAGGCCCGCGTTCTTTCCGCTTCCCATCCAATAGTACTCGGAGCATTTGTCATGGGTGTGAATCAAAACTAACCAGAGTGCGTGGGTTCTGGTTCAGTTTTTCTGGAAGACCGTTAATTCAATCAGTCAATCAATCAAAACTTAGTGAGCACTTACTGTTTGCGGGGCAATGTCCTAAGCGCTTGGGAGAATACAAAACAATATAACAGACATATTCCCCGCCCACAATGAGATCACAGTCTAGAAGGGGAGACAGACATTAATAAAAATAAATAAATGACGGATATGTATATAAGTGCTGAGGGGATGGAAGTGGTGAAAAAAGCCAGAAACTCAGCGTGACTCAGGAATTAGCTAAGAGTCGAATCACAGCTGGGCCAGGCAGTGGTTTTCTTATACCTCCTACCATAATTTAGTCAGCGACCCCCTCGACATGACTTTTATAATACACTTAACTCACGGCTGGCCTCCCTCTGGCAATGGCATTTTAAAAGTTCATCGATCAGTCAATCAATGCAACTGTTGAGCGTTTACCGTGTGCAAAGCACTCTACTAAATGCTGGGGAGACTACAGTATAACGGAGTTGGTAGACTTGTTCCCTTCCCTCAACAAGTTTACAGTCTAGTTCATTAAAGAAGCAGCGTGGCTCAGTGGAAAGAGCACGGGCTTTGGAGTCAGAGGTCATGAGTTCGAATCCCAGCCCTGCCACTTGTCAGCTGTGTGACCGTGGGCGAGCCGCTTCACTTCTCTGCGCCCCAGTTCCCTCATCTGGAAAATGGGGATGAAGACTGTGAGCCCCACGTGGGACAACCTGATTCCCCTGTGTCCGCCCCGGCGCTTAGAACAGTGCTCGGCACAGAGTAAGCGCTTAACAAATACCAACATTATTATTAAAGAGCAACTGCAGATGGGGAAGAATTGCAGAAAGAGGAAATATGGACAGGATCTTAGTAAACCTTGCTTTATATGAGGATCACACTGCAAGAGGAAACCAGTTATAGAGCTGGAAAAAACGGGAGCTAGTTCTCAACATCCTAAGGAGACCCCTAAAATGACCTCACTGGGAACCCCTGGACTCTCGCCTGCAGGTGAGCTGAAGTCTAGACACAATTAACCACCTGCTCCGACAGTTTCGGGACTACAGGGAAACCAGCAGTATCCATCTAGATGTAATAATAATTGGGGTATTTGTTAATGCCTTACTAGAGAAGCAGAGTGGCTCGGTGGAAAGAGCCCGGGCTTAGGAGTCAGAGGTCATGGGTTCTAATCCCGGCTCTGCCGCTTGCCAGCTGTGTGACTTTGGGCAAGTCACTTAACTTCTCAGTACCTCATCTGTAAAATGGGGATTAAAACTGTGAGCCCCACGTGGGACAGCCCGATCACCTCGTATCCCCCCAGCGCTTGAAACAGTGCTTTGCACATAGTAAGCGCTTAACAAATATCACCGTTATTATATGCCAAGTCCCGTACTAAGTCCTAAGGATAATAAAATACAATCAAGATCAGTCACAGTTCCTGCTCCACATGGATCTCACAATCTAAAGGGAAGGGAGATATATCGATTCTATAATAATAATAATAATAATAATAATAATGTTGGTATCTGTTAAGCGCTTACTATGTGCCGAGCACTGTTCTAAGCGCTGGGGTAGATACAAGGTAATCAGGTGGTCTCACATGGGGCTCACACTCTTAATCACCATTTTCCAGATGAGGTAACTGAGGCCCGGAGGAGTGAAGTGGCTTACCCAAGGCCACAGAGCTGACAAGCGGCGGAGCCGGAATTAGAACCCATGACCTCTGACTCCCAAGCCCGGGCTCTTTCCACTGAGCCACGCTGCTTCTCACGTAATCTCCATTTTAACAATGAGGAAACTGGGACACAGAGAAGTTAAGTGATTTGCCAAGATCACACGGTGGATAAGTGGAAGGGCTGGGAATAGTCCCGTGCTATTTCCACTAGACCGTGCAACTTCCACGGTGACATCCGTTCATTCAGTAGTATTTATTGAGCGCTTACTATGTGCAGAGCACTGTACTAGGCGCTTGGAACGTACAATTCGGCAACAGATAGAGACAACTCCTGTCCATCGACGGGCTTACAGTCTGACTGGGGGAGACAGAGGGATGAAAACGAGACAACTTTATCGCAATAAATAATAATAACGTCGGTATTTGTTAAGCGCTTACTATGTGCCGAGCACTGTTCTAAGCGTTGGGGTAGATACAGGGGAATCAGGTTGTCCCACCTGAGGCTCACAGTCTTCACCCCCATTTTACAGATGAGAGAACTGAGGCCCAGAGAAGTGAAGTGACCTGCCCGCAGTCACACGGCTGACAAGTGGCAGAGCTGGGATTCGAACCCGTGGCCTCTGGCTTCCGAGCCCATGCTCTTTCCACTGAGCCACGCTGCTTCTAATAAAGAGAATCAAGGGGATGTACGTCTCATTAACAAAATAAATAGGGTAATGAAGATTTATACAGATGAGCACAGCGCTGAGGGGAGGGGAAGGGAGAGGGGGAGGAGCAGAGGGAAAGGGGGGAAAGAGGGCTTAGCTGAGGGGAGGTGAAGAGGGGGGCAGAGAGGCAGCAGAGGGAAAAGGGGAAGCTCAGTCTGGGAGGGCCTCTTGGAGGAGGTGAGCTCTCAGTAGGGCTTGGAGGACCTCTTGGGTCACTGGCGTTGAGGGTTCAGGCAGGCTCAATCTCGAGGCTGAAAGATCACCGTGGGCAGGGAATGTGTCCGTTTGATGATTATATTATACCCTCCCAAGCGGTTAGTACGGCTCTGTGCCTACGGTAAGCCCTCAGTAAATACGATCGACTGACTGGGAACAGAATCTCGGAGACTGAGAAATAAAAGCTATAAAATCGACGATCCAAGAAGTTGGGGCGAAATCTACGAGTGGAGAGGGTTCCATCTAGCTAACACAACCGTATGAGCGGCTGTCTCTTTCCAAGGGTGACCACGAGATTACAAAGGTCAGAAATCACTGCATCTCCTCCAAGGAGGCCTTCCCTGATTAATCTCTCATTTCCCCGCCCTCATTCTCTGCCACCTAGTCTCTCATCTCTCCGGCCTCTTCCGTGTCACCTAAGCACATGAGCATTCACCCCCTCCTCCCACTTCCAGTGCATTTATTTACAAGTCATATAGTCTACTGCTTCCTCCTACCTGTAATTTATTTTAGCGCCTGCCTCCCCCAGTAGATTGCAAAATCTTTAAGGGCAGAAATCATTTCTACTAGGGAAGCAGCGCGGCTCAGTGGCAAGAGCCCGGGCTTCGGAGTCAGGGGCCATGGGTTCGACTCCCGGCTCTGCCGCTTGTCAGCTGGGCGACCGTGGGCGAGTCGCTTCACTTCTCTGGGCCTCAGTTACCTCATCTGTCAAATGGGGATGAACCGTGAGCCTCCCGGGGGAACGACCTGATCCCCCTGTATCTACCCCAGCGCTTAGAACGGTGCTCTGCACCTAGTAAGCGCTTAGCAAATACCAATATTGTTATTATCATTACTAATTCTACTGTACTTTCCCAAGGGCTCAGGACAGGACTTCGACGCAGTAGGTGATCAACGAACACAATCGATTGATATTATTCGGCAGGGTGAAGGCCTCTCTAGCAATAGTCTCCACGTGAATTTTCACAGACTTTCTGGCGGTTTAGAGGAGAGTCAAAGATTACTTAGGTGAAACAACCGAGCAGCTTCACCTAAATGCTGTTCGTGCAGAATGCCAGACACATTTAAGGTATTTAATGATTGGATGGTGACGAAACAGGAAAGCAAATGAAATTCTCAAGTGTAAGCAAATACCTGGCTTCCCATCAGCACCACCGGGACGTACTGGG
Source organism: Ornithorhynchus anatinus (assembly GCF_004115215.2). NCBI lineage: Eukaryota > Metazoa > Chordata > Mammalia > Monotremata > Ornithorhynchidae > Ornithorhynchus > Ornithorhynchus anatinus. Next base: position 39,048,181 of record NC_041734.1, on the reverse strand, counting down.
CACCTCTTTGGCGCAGACCACTATGCTAGGCTCCCCAGGCTACAGTATAAATCACTTGACCGCATTCTCCGTGGATAGCTCACAGTCTATAGGGCGAATCACGGTCACAGTCAGATTCTCCACAGATAACACCAAGTTCCTACTAAGCACCAAGTTATATTCATTTTCTTTTTAAGGCTTGTTGTCCCTCCCAGCAGAGCGATTATCAGGAATGGCCAACCCCCGGCCTGATCCTGTAGCATTTGGATCGTTGAAAGGGTAATGATAATGTTGGTATTTGTTAAGAGCTTACTATGGGCAAAGCACTGTTCTAAGCACTGAGGTAGATGCAGGGTCATCAGGTCGTCCCGCGCGAGGCTCACGGTTAATCCCCATTTTACAGATGAGGGAACTGAGGCACGGAGAAGTGAAGTGGCTTGCCCACAGTCACACAGCTGACGAGCGGCAGATAAGGTCACCTCCACTCTAATCTCTGGGGGTAGCGGTGGAAGCCCGGCCTAGTTAGGCGTACCAGGCAGGTCCGCCCCGGGGGTTGACGCAGCGCCCTGGCACGGATTCCAAGCCCTGAATGAACGCTCAGTTTCCGCTGTTGAAGACTGTGGTGGCCTGAGTTCGACGGAGGCCCCTCCACGGGATTTTTATGGCAGGAGCATGACCCCCCCCCATCACCGAGAAAACCTCCGACTTCGATTTGGGTTTCGACAACATCATCCAGACCTCAGGATTGGTTCGCTCTCGTCTAAAACTCCGGGGGATCGAAAACTCGCCTTCGGAGAGTCACGTCCACACCCGGACCCCAGAAACTGTAGTTTCGGAGCCATGTGCTTTATCTGGGCGTTTCAGCTCAACTGATAATTTCTTCTTTTTCTTACGGTATTTGTTAAGCACCTACTACGTGCCAGGCACTGTACTAACCGCTGAGGTAGACATAAGCTGATCACGTCGGACACAGTTCAGGTCCCACCTGGGGCTCCCAGTCTTCATCCCCATTTTACGGGTGAGGTGACTGAGGCCCAGAGAAGTGAAGTGACTTGCCCGAGGTCACCCAGCAGATGTGGCACCCAGTAAGCACTTGCCTAACACCATCATTTTTATTATTATTATTATTGAGTGGTGGAGCCGGGATTAGAACCCAGGTCCTTCTGACTCCCAGGCCCGTGCTCTCTCCGCTAAACCACATCGCTTCCTACCTCGATCTCCTGGGGAGTAGGCTTCAGGAAAGGCTGAGACCCTGGGAGACTTTAATTCTCGGCTTCTCTGACGATTTTCACGGTAACTCTCGCTGAGGATCTGTTTCAGCATCAGATTCTCCTCCAGTGACTTGACCCGTTTCTTCAAGTTGGCATTTTCATCCATAAGCTTGCGCCTCCGGTCGTCATCCTCGGCCATCCCTCTCCCGTCCTCTGTCTTCCGTAAACGGAACCACCCCATGCAGGTGGATGAGGCGGATCCCAATCACCCCTAGGAAATGGGAGTAGAACGTTTCAACGTTCCGCTGTACGGCTCCGGGCTTCCAACCCCTTATGATGTCACCTGCTCATAGAGCAGCAGCAGAGAATTCCTTAGACACATTCGTACCACTTCGAATAAAAGGGATGATGGGATTTATCAGGCGCTTACTCTACGTCAAACACTGGGCTAAGCACTGAAGCAGATACAAAATTATCTGACTGCACATCGTCTCTTCATTCTATGGTGTTTGCGAAGCACTTACTACGGATCAAACGCTGTTTAAGCGCTGGGGTGGACGCAAGTGAATTAGGTCGGACAGAGCCCCTGGCCTGCATGGAGCTCCCAGTCTAAAAAGAAGGGGGAAGAAGTTTGATCTGTGTTTGACAGTTGAGGAAACTGAGGCACAGGGAAGTTAAGGGGCTTTTCCAAGATCACACAGCAGACAAGTGGCAGAGCTGGGATTAGAACCCAGGTCCTCTGACTCCCAGGACCCGGGTTCTTTCCACCAGGTCATACTGTCCTTTGCCCATTCCGTAAGGTGGTCCTCTAGACCTTCTAGAGAAGCAGCGTGGACCGGTCAAATGGGTAACGGGCCTGGGAGTCAGAAGACCCGGGTTCTAAACCCAATTTTGCCATGTGCTCGTTGTGTGACCTTGGGTAAGTCACTTAAATTCTCTGGGCCTCAGTTCTCCTGTCCTCCCTCCTACCGTCTCTATCTGTTGCCCATTTGTCCATTCCAAGCGCTTAGTACAGTGCTCTCCACATAGTAAGCGCTCAGTAAATACCATTGAATGAATGAATACCTAGACTGTGAGCTCCACGCGGGACAGGGACTATGTCCGACCTAATTCAGTTGTATCTACCCCAGGAATAGCACGGTGTTTGACACATAGTAAGGGCTTAACGGATGCCTTGAAATTGAAAAAACAAACATGAAACTGTCCGTCCAGGTCTCCATTTAGTACTCTGACCGATCCGATTCCCAAGCCCGAATGGGCAGGAACAGTGCGGCTTAGTGGATAGAGCCCGGGCCTGGGAGTCGGAAGGACCTGGGGTCTAATCCTGGCTCCGTTGCGTGTCTGCTCTGTGGCCTCGGGCAAGTCACTTCGCTTCTCTGGGCCTCAGTTCCCTCATCTGTAAAATGGGGACTAAGACCGGGAGCCCCATGTGGGACAGGGATTGTGTCCGACCTGATTAACTCTTAACTAGCCCAGCACTTAGAACAGTCCTCGGCACATAGTAAGCGCTTAACAGGTATCATTTTTTTTTTTTTTAATAAGGTCCGAGGCACAGAGGGAACCTGGGAAGCAGGAAGGCTGAGACCGGAGAGTCGGGTGGGAAACTTCATATCAGAACGGCTGGAGGATAGGAGCAGAGGAAGAGGTAAAGACAGGGACAGGGGAAGCTTGGCTTTGTCCGCAAGTAATAATAATAGCGTTGGTATTTGTTAAGCACTCACTACGTGCAGAGCACCGTAGCAAGCGCTGGGGTAGATACAGGGTAATCAGGTCGTCCCACGCGAGGCTCGCACTTAATCCCCGTTTTCCAGAGGAGGTAACTGAGGCCCAGAGAAGTGAAGCGACTTGCCCACGGTCACACAACTGCCAAGTGGCAGAACCGGGATTTGAACCCATGACCCCTCACTCCCAAGCCCGGGCTCTTTCCACCGAGCCACGCTGCTGTAGGCATATAGTCCAAAAATCCTCCTAGGATTATTTATCATTCTTTGTCCTGGAGCTATTTCCTCATGGAATTGCCTCCTCCACATAATTTCTTCCGATTCTATCTAATCTCTGGAGGAGACGTCGTGAACTGTGGAGTTCTGGACATCCTGTAGTCCTCTGGTCTTCTACTGTCAGCTGTGTGACTGGGAGCAGGTCACTTCACTTCTCCGTGCCTCAGTTCCCTCATCTGTAAAATGGGAATTAAGACCACGAGCCTCACGTGGGACAAGCTGAGGACCCTCTATCTCCCCCAGCGCTTACAACAGTGTTCTGCACATAGTAAGCGCTTGACAAATACCAATGGTATTCTTATCATTAATGCCAAGGAAGGAGGGTGGCTGCCGGTTGACCCAACGCTCTCACCAGTCAGCGGTAGGACACCGGCCGAGCCGGTGCCGCTGCAGTTCGGGCACTGGAGGCGGCAGGGATGGGACGCGGTGGCTCCAGGCGGCTCTTCCTCAGTAGGGAACCGAAATCTCATCATGATGAGATGTTAGAGGGCAAAGGGGAGCGAGGAGCCCCCGGCGGGGCCCTGCGGCCTGCCCAAGATGAGCTAGGCAGGTGCAGTACCCCTACGGGACCCGCCACGGTTCCAGTTTGAGGAAGCGAGCCATGGTCAGGCTGTACGACCCCATCCGGGCCGACGACAGGTTCACCCAGCGCGTCGGCCCAGGTACGCGCCCGTCGAACCTGCCCCTCGGATAAATCCTCCTCGCGTCCGACCGGGAGAGTCACTGATGGACGTCAGACTGGGCCAAGGGAGGGAGCTGCCCATCAGAGGCAAGGATGGCCCACTGGATAGAGCACGGGCCTGGCAGTCGGGAGGACCTGGGTTCTAATCCCGGCTCTGCTCCTTGGCCGCTGTGTGACATTGGGCAGGTCGCTTCACTTACCTTCGCCTCAGTTACCTCGTCTGTGAAATGGGGATTAGAAATGGGAGCCCCACACGGGACAGGGGACGTATCCAATCTGATTAGCTCGTATCTACCCAGCACTTAAAACAGGGCTTGGCACAACGTAAGCGCTTAACAAACGCCATAATGATTATCATTATTATTAGAGAACCAGAGATGTAGCCTGGCTGCGGACGGAGCACGGGCCCGGGAGTCGGGACCTGGGTTCTCATGCCGCCTCCACTACTTGTCTGATGAAGACTGCGATCCTTATATGGGACAGAGACTTTGTCCAAACCGATTTGCTTGTAATAATAACAGTGATGAGAAGCAATATTAATTATGGTATTTGCTAAGCGCTTACTGTGTGCCGGGCACTGTACTAAGCGCCGGGGTGGATACAAGCAAATCGGGTTGGACGCAGTCCCCCGTCCCACGACGGGGGATGGAACCGTGATAACGCAGCGGGGAAGAGAAGTTAATTCGGTTACGTCTTGGATGCGGCACTGGGAAAAATGCAGTAGAAGAGGCGCGGTCACGAAGTCTTACCTTCCTCTTCCTTCTCCATTCCTCTTCTCCCTCCTCTTTCTTCTTCACTGATCGGCTTCCTTTTCACACGACCCGCTTAATTGCCCGGAAACAGGGGATTGTATTCAGAACTGAGTAGATTCAAACATTTCTCCTCAGGGGATGATTTAACCTCCCAGACTCAGTCTACAGCGGGACTCCTCAATCAGTCCATTCTCTTTACTGCTCTTGATTCTGTTTATTGCTACTGTTCTTGTCTGTCCGTCTCCTCCCGATTAGACTGTAAGCCCGTCATAGGGCAGGGACTGTCTCTGTTACTGATTTTACATTCCAAGCGCTTAGTACAGTGCTCTGCACATACCAAGCGCTCAGTAAACACCACTGAATGAACAACTGAACGCTTACTGTCTGCAGAGCACTGTACTAACTGCCTGTGAAAGCACAGTACGAGAAAGCACAGTACGACAGAGTTGGTAGATGCAATCCCTGCCCAGAAGGAGCTTGAAGTCTACAGACCTGAAGATTTTCCCCTCCTAGTCTGCGAATTACTCTCCCCTTTTCTCTCCTCTATACACCTCACCCGCCATCCCAGAAGGAAGGAACAGGAAAGGCGGCTTGCTTTACCCAATCTGATCTCTCCTGGAAAGATTCCCTGCACCTCTCGTCCTCTGTAATTTAAATCTGAGAATCCCTCTGGCAGAAAAGTGATCCCGCTCATGGAAATACACTCCACAGGCAACCCAGAGAGAGAAGCACAATTCGGTGGGGCTGTTTCCCCAGCAAACGAACCACGGGGACACTGGATTCCACCAGGAGCAAAACTATCGGCAGTTTGCTAAATTCACGTCATTCATTTTGCCTGAGCCTCTCAGTATAAAAGTGAATCTAAAAGGAAAATCACATTTCTTATGAAACACTTCTGTAACGTTCACAAACTACTAGAGCAACGGGTTGAGCTGATAACTGCGTGTTGAAAACTATACACTTTAAGTGCTTGTCGGTTTCTCAGAGGGAGTAGTGTTTAATCTGCAGATGTCGAAAGGCTAACGTTACAAAAAGTGATATACCTCATGCTAAAAGCAAATCCCAAAAGGCTGATGATGACTCTACCTTCTATTCTTTTCATTACAGGGAACGGTTACAGAATACTTACAAAACACTCCCGTATCTGCGAAGTACTTTGGGATTATAATTATTATTTCTAATACCCCATAAGTCATTAATAATGAGCCCCATTATGCCATTGAAGAAACCGAGGCATCGACAAGTGAGGTAGCTTGCCCTGGATGTCACAGTGCTCATGGTGGAATGGGGTGAATCTCGGTCCAGTTTGGGAAAAAACCCTAAAAGACAAAGGTTACGCCATTACTTAATGGCACAGATGGAACCAAAGTCATCTGCAAGTGAATCGGAAGGGCTGGTCAAATGAGCATTTTTTTGTCCCAGTTCATCACTGGAAGACAAGGGGACGCAAAACTGAACTCAGGCGGATAGGAATCATCAAGTCACGGGATCGCTTATTGACGGGGGGTCTTCTGTTGGCCTCTAGGTACGAGTTCGCGGTAACCGCTACCTGAGAACACTACCTTCTTCCTCCGATCGTACTGACTGAACGCTCGCTGCGTGCACTGCGCCGTCCTAAGCGCTTGGGAGAGCACAATTTAACAGACACCTTTCCCACCCACAACGAGCTAACGGTTTAGACGGGGAGTTATCAGGGCTCCGTCCCGAAGCCCCAGGCCAGCTCGGGGCGGAAGGCCAGGAAAGGACCGATAATTGTTGCATTCGTTAAGCCACGTACGAAGCACTGGGATCGATACAGCATAATCCGGTCGGATAGAATCCCTACCCCACATGGAGTTCACAGTCTAAGAAGGAAGGAGAACCGTTATTCCCCATTTTACAGAAGAGAAAACTCAGGCAGAGAGATTCCCTGGGAACTCTAGGAGGCAGGTCCCGCTTGCCCTGCATAGATTCGGGACAAAAATCCTCTCAACTCTTGCCAGTTGCAAGCACAGTAATAACGCTGATAATTGTGGTACTTAAGTGCTTATTACGTGCCAGGCACCGAACTAAGCAAAGGGATGGATACAAGCAAATCGGGCCGGACACAGTCCCCGTCCTACGTGGAGCTCACAGTCTTAATCCCCATTTGTCAGATGAGATGACCGAGGCCCAGAGAAGTTAAGTGACTTCTCCGGGGTCACACGGCAGACAAGTGGCAGAACCGGGATTAGAACCCGGATCCTTCTGACTCCCAGGCCCTTGCCCTATCCGCTAGGCCGCGCCGCTTCTCCGACGAGTCGGGGGTTAAGGCGGGGAAGAAAAACTCACGGCGTCCTTAGTCCTTAGTCCTTTATTTTGTCTCCTGGGCCGCAGAACCATCGATCAAAGAAGTCTAAACTTAGAGGTGCAGGATGCAGCGTGGCTGCCAAGAGAAGGGATCCCTACCGCGGCATTAAATAGGGCTACAGGAAGGGGAAAGAGAAAGTGAATTCTAGAAGGGTGTCCACTTTGTGTTATCACCTGAGAAATACCTCAGGAGGCAGGGCCAGATTGTCCAGACCATCCCTCTGACAATGCCTTTCGGGAATCCCTCAGTGCCACAGATCGGGGAGGAACTGCACCCCGCCCCATTCCCGTTAGGTGCCTTGATGTCTCTTGCAGACACTCATATGTTTATGGGTGAATTACCCCTTTCACTGGAGCTCCTGGGAGCTCTCTCCAGTGTTCACCGCAAAAGAACAAAGGAAGGGGAATCAAACTTGAGGAAGAGGGAAGAAAAAAATTCTCCCCGGAGCTACCATTATCGCTTGCTGTCGCCCTCAGTGTCTCGGGCAAAATCTAAGCCTTTAGGGTCGGGAGTGAAAACCCAGGAGGAAGTAAAGAAAGGAGTGGGAGGTGAGGAGAGACACGTACTCCCTATTTCAAAACCAAAGAAAGGAAAAACAGAGGCCTTGTAACTTAGCCTCCTCTACTTTTTCCAGCCCGGGATGTGAAAACAAAACCAAACACTCTAGTCTCCCAACACAGCTGAATTTTCAAGAGAGAGGCTCTGTTTATCACAGATTAACCACACCACAGTGATCCGTCTTAACGCACGGTACGGTTCCGTACCACCACGGAATAAAGCAAAAATCAGTGTTAACTATGAGCTGGCTAAGGGCCTACACATGGACCACTGATGGAAAAGCTAATTTTAAGGACCAACACCCTTGACCCTGAATGTATCTTCTATCCCTATCCGCTGGCCAAAAAAATCTATCTGGCAAGCGGAGTATTTCCCTTGATGCTTCTGGGTTTTTAGGGCGCCGGGAACAGTGGCCTCGGCCAAGATCTCGTCTGCTGATTCTTCACATCACCGGTTTGCCCGAGAGAGGGCTTTCGGGATGAAGGTGTGCAAACCGCCCCAAGGTCCAGATGGGAAAGATATTCCTATACGAGGTGTAGCTGATAGCACAGGACTTATTGAATACGCCAGAGATGTTCTCCTAAAGAGACAGAAAAATAAGCATCGTAAAGTCAGCCAAACAGTTGATTTTCCACCGGCGGAAATCAATCACCTCACCTAACACTTACTCTTAGAATTACTACTACTAATAATAGCAATAATAGTATCTGTTAAGCACTCACGATGGGGCCAAGCACTGGTCTCAGCACTGAGATAGATACAAGTTAATTAGGTTGGACACGGTCCCTGTCCCACATGGGGCTCATAGTCTAAGTAAGATAATAATAATAATGGCATTTGTTAAGGGCTTACTATGTGCAGAGCACTGTTCTAAGCGCCGGGGGGGGTCTGCCAAAGGTCTGAGAGGGGCAGATTGTACATCTTGATGACGAGGATGATGGTATTTGGTTCTGTTCTAAGCACTGCGGTAAGTACAAGGTAATCAGGTTGTTCCATGTGGTGCTCACAGTCTTAATTCCCATTTTACAGATGAGGGAACTGAGGCACAGAGGAGTTAAGTGACTTTCCCCAAGTCGAACAGCTGGCAAGCGGAGGAGCCGGGGTTAGAACCCGTGACCTCTGACTCCCGAGACCGTGCTCTTTCCACTGAGCCACGCTGCTTCTCGATGCTTCTTCGATGAACCTCGGAAAAGGCTCAACAGACTATAAATACCCCAATCGACAGTTTCCCTTCTTCATCTTGGGGACCGGTTCCCTAAATGACCGAAGAATTAATCAGTTACTACAGCTAATCGTCTGATTTCTGGGGAACCGAGGGTGTCGGGAGCCAGCTGGGTGGCGACGAGATGGCCAACAGCCATCCCTGTGAAACCCAGTCTCCGGTGACCCAAGGAACCACTTAATATCTCACCCCCACAGTCGGGGCCGAAATGGATTGAAAACTCCTGATTGCACACCCGAATATCTTATCTTCCCGAGACCCGGCCGTGAAAACAAATAAACCTGAATAAGAATGGATAATAATAACTGGAACTATTCTGTTCGCGAAGCCTCTCTCATACAATACGGGGGTAAGTACAAGATAATCAGGTCGGACAGAATTCACGTCCCGGATGGGGCTCGGAGTCTAACAGGAGGAACAGGTACTTCACTCCGTTTTACAGATGAGGAAACTGACGTTGCGCGAATTTGAGGGATTCGCCCAAGGTCACGCAGCCAGTCGGTGACAGAGCAGGGACTAGGGCCAGGAAACCTCCGAAACAAATTCATATCTGCTAAGACATAGTGAATCACAGAAACTTAGTGGTACGTCTCCTGGAAGGTATTTGAAATCGAAAAGAGTGGCACCGGGTGCGTTGTTTTAGTAAGACAAACGTACACATATTAGTCTCTTTAAAAGCTTGCAATATCCGTGGGCAAAACCAACTCCCCATCGCTTCAGTGAGATCTAGCGGAAAGAGCACGGGCCTGGGAGTCAGAAGGACCCGCGTTCTAACGCCAGCTCTGCCACTCGCCTGCTGTGTGATGTTGGAAGAGTCCCTTCTCTGTGCCTCAGTTCCCTCATCTGTAAAATGGGGATTAAGGGACACGGACTGTGTCCAACCCGATTAGCTTGTTTCTACCCCAGTGGAGAACAGAGTGCCCGGCACACAGTAAGTGCTTGACAAATGCCATTAGAAAAAAAATGAGAACCAAAACACGAGCCGGGGCGTCAGGGGATCTGGGTTCTTATCCCGACACCACCGCTCGTCTGCCGGGTGACCTGCGGTAAGTCCCTTCATTTCTCTGGGACTCGGTCACCTCAGCTGTAGAATGGGAATTTAGACCGTAATCCCCATGTGAGACACGTACTGCGTCCAACCTGATTATGCCGTATCTTCTCTTTTCCCTCCTTTCCCTCTGCTCGCTCCTCCCCCTCCCCCTCTCCCTTCCCCTCCCCTCAGCACAGCACTGTGCTCGTTCGCTCAATTGTATATATTTTCATTACCCTATTTAGTGAATGAGATGGACCTCGCCTGGATTCTATTTACTGCTACTGTTTTGATGAGATGCTCGTCCCCTCCATTCTATTTATCGCCATCGTTCTCGTCCGTCCGTCTCCCCCGACTGGACCGTGAGCCCGTCAACGGGCAGGGACTGTCTCCGTTGCCGATTTGTACACTCCAAGCGCTTAGTACGGGTGCTCTGCACGCAGGCAAGCGCTCAATAAATACTACTGAATGAATGAATACTCCAGTGTTCAGTACAGCGCCGGGCACGCAGTAAGTGCTTAACTTCAGAAGCCCGACCCTTAAGGACTCTTACCTGGGGCCAGTCACCGTTGGGTAGCTGTTTGTCAAGCAAACATTTGATGCCCCTTTCCAGAACTCCAACATCAGGATACCTAAAAAGAAGAAGAGGAAAAAGTAAAGCCGTTTGGCAAGAGAAGGATTCGGAACACTCGGGAAGTTGCCTAAAATGCCAAGTGGTAGGTATGGGGTTCGCAAGTCACTCGCCCCCTCTTGGAATAAAAATCTTGTCTACTCTTTACGGGCCTCTCGACGGGCACCTGAGGATGCTGGGATAATAATCATAATAACCGTGACGATCGTCAAGCGTCTGCTACGTGCCACAAACCGTATAGAGTGCCGGGATGGATGCGAGCAAATGGGGTCGGACCCGGTTACCGTCCCACACGGGGCTCACGGTCTCGATCCCCATTTTACGGACGAGGGGTCCGAGGCCCGGAGAGGTGAAGTGACGCGTCCCAAGTCACACGGCGGAGCCGGGATTGGAACCCGGGTCCGTCCGACCCCCGGGGCTCTACCCGCTGGGCCCCGCCGCTTCTCCGCGGGCTGCCGCTGCGTCCGTACGACGGGCTTCTCTCACCTGACGGCCATGAGGCCTAACAGGGCCCAGCAGGTGTTGTGGATCTGGGATTTGGCACTCCGCACGTATCGCCGCTGCTCGCAGGACTCAAAATCCTCTCCCCAGCCCCCGTCCTCCATCTGAGTGGACAGCAGGAAGTCGCAGGCCTGGCTCACCTCCTCGCAGGCGGCCCTGCGCGAGAGACGCGAGAACAGGAGAGACGCGTGGGGCGTGGGGACGCCGCAGCAACCGGACCTGGGATTAGTATTTCCACAAGGCCACGTTCGCTGTAGGCAGAATGGGCGGGGGAATCAGTCGCCTCACTCCCTCTAATGGATGTGCTACAAAGGAAGGCACATCTCCTCCCAGAGGCCCTCACTTCCTCTTCTCCCACTCCCTGGCGCGTCGCCCTCGTGACTTGGGTTTAGACTGGGAGCCCGTTGTGGGCGGGGACTGTCTCTATTTCTTGCTTCCCAAGCACACGGTACAGTGCTCGGCACGCGGTAAGCGCCCAACGAATACAGTTGAATGAATGAACGAATGAAATACCCCCCTTCACTCGCCCCTCCCTTAGCCCCACAGCAGAGAAGCAGTACGGCGGAGAGGACAGAGCCCGGGTCTGGGAGTCAGAAGGACCTGTGTTTTGATCCCAGCCCTACCACGACCGCTGCGTGATCCCGGGCAAGTCACTTAACTTCTCTGTGCCTCGGTCACCTCACCTGTAAAATGGGGATTAAGAGCACGAGCCCCCAGCGGGACAGGGACCGCGTCCAACCTGGTCAACCTGCATTCACTCCGGGGCCTGAAACGGTGCTTAGCACACAGTAAGTGCTAAATAGTACCACAAATTATTAACATTACATACACAGCCGTAATTTATTTATATTAAAGTCTTCCCAGCCAAACTTCAAGTTCACCGGAGGTAGGGAACGTGTCTACCGGCTCCGTTACATCGTACTCTCCCCGGCACTTGGTACAGCGCTCTGCCCACGGTGAGCACTGTAAAAACTGAGCTCCTCGTCTTCCCTCCCAAGCCCCGTCCCCTCCCTGACTTCCCCGTCACTGAGGACGGCACGACCATCCTTCCCGTCTCACGGGCCCGCGACCTCGGTGTCCTCCTCGACTCCGCTCTCTCATTCACCCCACACATCCGATCCGTCACCAGAACCTGCCGGTCTCACCTTCACGGTATCGCCAAGATCCGCCCTTTCCTCTCCATCCAAACGGCCACCGTGCTGGTACAAGCTCTCATAATATCCCGACTGGATTACCGTGTCAGCCTCCTCTCTGATCTCCCTTCCTCCCGTCTCTCCCCGCTCCAGTCTATTCTTCATCCCGCCGCCCGGATCATCTTCCCACGGAAACGCCCTGGGCGGGTCACTCCCCTTCTTAAACACCTCCGGCGGTTGCCCGTCGACCTCCGCACGAAACAGAAACTCCTCACTCTAGGCTTCGCGGCCGTCCGTCCCCTCGCCCCCTCCTACCTCTCCTCCCTCCTCCCCTTCCACCGGCCACCCCGCACGCCCCGCTCCTCCGCCGCCCGCCTCCTCGCCGTCCCCCGTCCTCGCCCGTCCCGCCGTCGACCCCCGGGCCGCGTCCTCCCGCGGTCCCGGGCCGCCCTCCCTCCCCGCCTCCGCCAAACTGACTCTCTTCCCCTCTTCGGAGCCCTACTGAGAGCTCGCCTCCTCCAGGAGGCCTTCCCGGGCCGAGCCCCCCTTTCCCTCTGCTCCTCCTCTCCTCCCCTTCCCCCCCCCCCCGGCCCCCGGCTCTTCTCCCTCCCCTCTCGGCACTGTGCTCATTTGTACACATAACATATTTTGTTAACGAGGTGCATATCTCCAGGAGTCCACTGATCTCGATGACGTTGTCTTGTTTTGCTCTGTTTCGCTTTCCCGTCTCCCCGTTTCGGACCGTGAGCCCGTCAATGGGCAGGGACGGCCTCTATCTGTTGCCGAACTGTACGTTCCAAGGGCTCAGTCCAGTGCTCTGCACGTAGTAAGCGCTCAATAAATACCACTGAACGGATGAACGGAAGGCACTCGATAAACAGGATCGACTGACAGAATGTAACCGGCAATGTGAGAGAGGGCCCCGCCAACTCTTCGGCCCACATGGCTCCTACCTGGATCGCAAAAGGACTGCACCGCAGGAAACTTTCGGGTCCAGACAAGGCCGTGCTGTAAAAAAAACGGCCCTCGACCCCAGGGTTGGAGAATCCCTCACTTCACTTACCCACCACTGTAGGTTTGCCGCATGCAGGCGAAGGCTTCCAGCCCAAACCAGGTTCCGTAGGTGAAGCAGACACCCCAGGAGCTGATCGAGGAAGCGAGAGAGACGAAGGGAAATCTCGCCGAGGTCCCAAAGCGAACCCCGAGAAGCACGCCACGCCTCGACAGAAGCTCGCCGTCGGCGGGCAACGGGTCCGCTGATCGTCACGCGGTACCCTCCCACGCGTTTAGTACGGTGCTTTGCCCGCGGTAAGCCCTCGATAAGTACGCCTGAATGAATGGCACGACACAACGCTTGGTTTGCCCGCAAACGGGAGACATTTCAGGGCGCGGGTTACATCATCTGAGCTTACATCAGTAAGTAAGGCTTCCTGGGTCAAAGGATCTCTTTTGCAGTTCAAGGCGATTTCAAGACCGAGACTTGGTTTTACATGGGAGAATCCCCGGGATACCTCCTTCCTATTCATATATATTGCTAGGTGTCCTCAGTAGCCTAGGGGCCGGTCGGTCATATTAAAAACAGAGATCTCCTCCCAGAAGCCATCTGACAAACATCCACCACAGGGTACGCACGCGAAAGGAGAATTATTTTCTAAGACTGTCAAAATGACCGGCACACGTGGAAAAGTTGGGCCATCTTGGAAAGAAAAGAAACAGTCTTTCCATTAGGAATTCATCAGCGCGGCTCGGTGGAAAGAGCCCGGGCTTCGGAGTCAGAGGTCATGGGTTCGACTCCCGGCTCTGCCGCTTGTCGGCTGGGTGACCGCGGGCGAGTCGCTTCACTTCTCTGTGCCTCAGTGACCTCATCTGTAAAATGGGGATCAACCGTGAGCCTCACGTGGGACGACCTGATCACCCTGCATCTCCCCCAGCGCTTAGGACGCTGCTCTGCGCCTAGTAAGCGCTTAACAAATACCAACGTTATTATTATTGTTATTTTTAGTAGGCCGAAGTAAGGGTACTATCAGTCCTCCGGACCAGGCGGGAACGTGACTGCTAATTCTGTTGCACCGCACTCTCCCAAGCGCTTGGCAGAGGGCTCTGCACAGAGTCGGCACTCAACAAATACGAGGGGCTGACCGCGAGGTAAGTTTAAAGACCACAGAAGCGCCAAGGCCCGCGCTACGTTACCCTCTATCCTAAATGAAAAGAGACCACGCGGCTAGAAGCCGTACGCCCTAGTGGACAGATCACGGGCCTGGGGGTCAGAAGGACCTGGGTTCTAATCACGGCTCCCCGACCTGTCCGGTGTGCGACCCGGGGCAAGTCGCTTCACTTCCGTGGGCCTCGTCACCTCTCCTGTAAAATGGGGATTAAGGCTGTGAGCCCCGAGCGGGACGGGGACTGCGTCGACCCGACGATGTCCGTCTCCCCCCGCGAGACCGTGAGCTCACCGTGGGCAGGGACTGTCACCGTTTATTGTTGCACTGTACTTTCCCAAGCGCCTGATCAATACGATTCAACGAACGAATCTTCCCCAGTGCTTGCTTAGTACAGTGCCTGGCACACGGGCTTAGCAAAAACCGCTTAACCGAACCACCACACAGCTAGACTTTGCCTAACTGGACGAGGTGTAAGACGACGATATACTTACCCTTCCCAAGATCCGTCGGTCCTCTGTACTTGTCGGCAATAATTCAATCCTTCCTGAAGAGTTTCCCTAGGAAAAAAAGAGACGATTTTGCCCAAGGCGGTTTCAAAGCACTCGTTTGCAACCCCGGTTTCAAGCTACTTTATGTGTTTTCATGTTCCTGCCTAAAAAAGGAGGGATTCCTTCAGAGGATCTGAACGCCTCTCGGGCAAAAGCCCGGATCGGTGGAAAAGAGCACGGGCTTGAGGAGCCGGAGACCTGGGCTACCGTCCCGGGTCTACGGTAGTTCTCTGCGCCTCCGTTTCATCGTCTGTAAAATGGGGAGAAGAAACCCAATTTCACACGGGGATGTTGAAGACAAAACAGCGCCCAGGGAAAAGAAGAATGCCATAGAAATCCAAAGTAAAAGGACGCTGTGGTCATCAAAAAGCCTCCGACTGTCCTATGATGAGAATTTGGCATATTTCCACTCAGACACGAAGCTGAAACGGTTGTTCCCCTCCCTTGAAGAACAATCCCTTCAGCCACAGAAATAAAAGATGACGTTCTAAGAGCGAAAATAAAAGCTGTCTATTCTCTATCTCGCTATCTGGTCGTGTTTCGCCTTTAAAAGAACCAAATGGACAGGGCTTAAAGGGCACATTCAATTTCTTGGCGGCACCAGATCTGACCCGGAGGGGCCACTTCGAAATGACTTTCCAGAAAAGACACGCTATTCAAGAGGCGAAGCGCCATCGGGTTTGGACGAGTACGGCGGCCGGCTCGGCAAGTCCGCCGTAGGAATGTTCCATTCTCTGATATTACAAAGCCGCGGGCTGTCTCCGTGAAAACTGCCCAGAAGTGAAAACGTGCAACGGTTCGTCTTGTCGGGGTGATGTGGGATCGTTACCTAATCCGCCTCTCCCCACCGTCATTCACCCTTCGCCTCGCAGTGAGGCGGAGACCGGATTGGAACCGGCTGCTCTCCTGCAAGTGCCGTGGTCCACTGGGACCCGATCTTCTCTTATCTGTTCCAATGTTCAGTACAGCGGTTGGCACATAATAAGCGGTCTAACGAACACCACGGTTGTCATCATCATCATCATCATCCACCGACGATAACAACTGACCGTGGCCAGCCCCAAATCGGGGCGGGGGGGGGAGGCCCGGAAGGGGCGGGAAGCCCCGATCCGGGCTTCCCTGAGACTCGGGCAGTTAGCCGCCCGACACGGGCCTGGGAGTCGGAGGGCCCGGGATCTAATCCCGCCCCGCCGCCTGCCCGCCGTGGGACCTTGAGCAAGTCGCTGAACCTCCCCGGGCCTCACCTGCAAAATGGGGGTCCGACGCCTTTTCTCCCTCCTACCCGGGAGCCCGCCGTGGGACCCGATTCTCTTGTATCTAGTACAGTGCTCGACAGGTTGTAAGCGCTTGACAAATACCACCGTAGCCATCACTCTCACCCGATCTCCTGGGCTCGATGCTCGGGGAACTGCCGGTGGAAATGCTTCAGGGCCTGCATTACCGCCGACGTGCACTCCACGTAGGTGTAGTCTATCATGATGTCCCCTGAGACAGAGAAGAGATTGAGGCGGGCTCGCCGGGGCCGGCGGCAGCGCCGCGGCCGGGCCCCGGGGAGCCACGCGGGAGAATCACGGTCGGGTCCGGACCCGAACCCCGTCGGCCACGTTCCCGGCCGCTCCGTGGACCGTTGGCCGGACGGCGGCCCGCCGCCTTGGAGAAATCACGCTAGGGGATCTCGGCGGTTTCTAGCTCAGTGCCCCCCGTCAAGCCCGGTCCCGGGGCAGTTTCCGCCGCCTTTCCCCCTCCTGGTTCTCAGCGGTCCTCCCCCAGGGTGGATGAGGGCAAGCAAGAGAAGCAGTGTGGCCCAGCGGACAGAGCACGGGCCCGGGTGTCAGAAGGACGAGGGCTCTAATCCCGGCTCCGCCGCTCGTCTGCGGTGTGACCGCGGGCGAGCGGCTTCGCTTCTCTGGGCCTCGGATACCTCATCTGTAAAAGGGGATGAGCCTCCTGTGGAACCCGGACCGTATCCCACTTGATTCGCTAGTATCTACCTTAATGCTGAGGACAGTGCCCGGCACGCGGTAAGCGTTTAATAATGTTGGTATTATGTGCAGAGCACCGTTCCGAGCGCTGGGGGAGATACGGGGTCATCGGGTTGTCCCACGGGAGACTCACGGTCTTAATCCCCATTTTACGGACGAGGGAACCGAGGCACAGGGAAGTGAAGCGACTCGCCCACGGTCACCCAGCTGACAAGTGGCAGAGCCGGGATTCGAACCCACGAACTCTGACTCCCAAGCCCGGGCTCTTTCCACGGAGCCATACGCACCATAAAAAAACAAAGGATTTACCGATCAGTGTGGGGGCACCTACTCAGGTAGCCTGATTAAAGCGCTCAGTACAGCGATCTGCACACAGTAAGCGCTCGATAAATAGGAGTGATCGATTAAAGCGTTCTGATTCCCGTCTTAATTCCTCCCGCCAAACGGCTCGGTATCGGGAATCACAGATCAGCCATTTCCGAGACAGAAAATGACTTCAATCCAAAACGCCGGAGCAAATCGGCAGCAGGGTGAGTTTCCGGACCAGGGTCCGACGCTCGGGTCTCGTTTTCCACCCCCCGGGCCTCGTGGCTCTGACCAGGTAGTTTCCCACTCCAATCTGATTCTTGCTCTGACATCGATCAGCAGTATTTACTGAGCGCTTACTGGACGCGGAGTCACGTACTAAGCGCTTGGCGGCGAAAGGCGGCAGGCTTAGCTCACACGGTGTAAGGGCGCGTCCCTCGGAATCTCCAATCCACCCACCGTCAGTCGGGCAGTGCGGCTGACGAGCTCCGCGAGGAGTCTGGTTTATAAGACCGAACTGGAAGGCGGGGGAAGTGAGGCGCTCTGAGCGGAGACGGGGTGATTGAGGAACGAGCCCCTCTCCCGGGTTTCATCACCGGCACGTGCGACTCCCTTTGTCAGAAGAGAGCCGGCGCTTCGACAAAGGACGCTTACGATTAAAATCAGCGGGTCGACCACAGGGTGACGGTCCTTACCAAATACCTCCGAGGGGTTTAGGAGCTCCAGCAGCCGACCCCCACGCTTGGTCTCATAGGTGGCAAATCCTCCGTCGGAATTCCTCATGCTCAGCAGCTACACGGAGGCAGGGGAGGAAACGGCGAGAGCCGAACGAGTCCGCCGGCGCTTCCCCGGAGAGATACGCCGTCGGCTGGAGACGGCGGCCCGACGGTCCGTCACCCCGAGAACGGCCCGGACCGAGCAAAGCTACGCCGGGGGGGGGGGGGGGGGGGCGTCGCCCGTCAAAGCCGGGCCCCGGGGAGCTGCACGGGGAAGGTGTCTGTCGACTCCGTCGCGTCGTTACCGTGTACTCTCCCAAGCGCTTAGTACAGTGCTCTGCACATAGGGATCGTCCAATAAATACAATGAATCGACTGATTCCAGACGAGATCTCGGGTCTCGACCGTGAACCGAGTCTCCCATCTGGATCGGTGGTGGATGATGATAACTGTGGTATTTGTTAAGCGCTTATTATGTGCCAACCACTGCACTGAACATTGTCATTACCCTATTTATTTTCTCATTACATTACCCTGTTTATTTTGTCACTACCCTATTTATTTTGTTAACGAGATGTACCTCACCCTGATTCTATTTATTTGCTATCGTTTTAATGAGACGTTCTTCCCCTCGATTCCCTCTACCGCCATCGTTCTCGTCCGTCCGTCTCCCCCGATTAGACCGTGAGCCCGTCAGAGGGCGGGGACCGTCTCTATCTGTTACCCATTTGTCCTTTCCAAGCGCTTAGTACAGTACAGTGCTCTGCACATAGTGAGCGCTCAGTAAATACTATCGAGTGAACGAATGAATGGATAAGGGCAAATCCGGTCCCGTGTGGGGCTCTCATTCTAAGTAGGGAGGAGAACGCCCGTTAAGTCCCCAATTTACAGAACTGAGGCACAGAGAAGTTAAGCGACCGGCACAGGGTCACCCAGCAGATGGAGGCCGAGATTAAAAGCCAGGTCCTCCGACACCCAGGCCCGTGCTCTCTCCACTACATCGGGCTGCTTCTCTGTAAAGACCGTAATCGCCCCTCTGGGCCGTGAGCTCGCTGTGGACGGGGAATGTGTCTGTGACAGTGTACTCTCCCAAGAGCTCAGTACAGTGCTTTGCACACATTAAGCGCTCGACAAATACGACCGACTGAAGACTGCACGGGGGAAATCGATGCTAGTGCCGGTGAGTTGCGCAGCACCCGTTCCCCCCCGCCTGCCACCTTCCTGCTGGGGCGCAGAGGGCAACGAGGGAATAAGCGGGCGGGGCGGCAGCACGGCGTGAAGCGCACGCGCGGCCTCGGCCTACGTTAGCCAGCCACGGGCGGAACCGGGACGAGAATCCCGAGCCCGATTCCCAGAGCAGTGCTACCGCCCCTGGACCGAGAGCAGGGCGGCTCCAAGATTACGGAATGCCCCCGAGGAAGCCGAGGAGATGTCCGCAAGATACCTGTTAGGCTTGAAGGTGGCAGCTTGCCTACTTAATCAATCAATCAATAGTAGTTATTGAGCGCTTACTATGTGCAGAGCACTGTACTAAGCCCTTGGGAGAGTACAAGGGAATGAACAGACGTGTTCCCCGAGCTTGCAGTCTAGAGGGGGAATCCAGACACTAACACGAATAAACGACGTACAACAGAAAGCTTAAAGATAGGTGCACAAGTGTCGCGCAGTGGGGTGGGGTGAATATCAGATATTTAAAGGTCACGGATTTAAGCGCGAAGACGAGACGGGGAAAGGGGCTTAATCGGGGAAGGCCTCTTCATTCATTCATTCATTCAACAGCATTTATCGAGCGCTTCCTATGCGCGGAGCACCGGACTAAGCGCTCGGAATGGACAAATCGGTAACAGGTAGAGAGGGTCCCCGCCCTCCGACGGGCGCACGGTCTAATCGGCCCCTGGGAGCACACGTGACCTTAACGGTGCTTTGAAGGTGGAGACGGTGGTGACCGCCCTGCATCTCCCCCAGCGCTTAGAACGGTGCTCCGCACGTAGTAAGCGCTTAACAGATACCAACATTATCATTACCTGGCATACGTGGAAGGGGAGGGAATCCCCGGCTGGGGGGGGGGGGGGGAGGAGGCGGAAAAAGGGTCGGCAGCGAGATGGACAAGATCGGGGCGGAGTGAGCGCGCGCCGGAGCTAGAGGAGCCGGGTGTGAGGGCTGGGCTGTGGGAGGAGAGACCGGGGAGGTGAGACGACCGAGGGCTTTAAGGCCAACGGTAAGGAGTTTGCGTCCGCTGCCGGGGATCACAGGACGAACGTGGCACCGCAGACTCCAGAGGGACCTCTCCGGAAAAGCCAAACACCCGATTCAGAGAATCTGCTTCTGGCTCCAGCTATTCTGCCGACAGGGTGGCGTCTCCTGGAACCAGAAGGAACGGGCAGAGGGTCCTCGAGCTCTTACCACGTCGACGGCGTCACACAGTCTCTCCTTGGGAATGTGGTCGGTGACGAAAGGACACTTCTCCTGCAGCAACATGGCGGCCTTCAGGCCCTCGGCCGTGCAGTCCGCAACGATCCAGCCACAGTCCCGGGTGCTGAAGGGGAATCCGCCCTGAGGGAGGAAAAAAAGAGCTCTTTAGAGGACGGGAGAAGATGGGAGAAGATTCCTTTTCAGGCCCCGCAGCGTGTTCAATGAGGCGGGATTGCTGTCCCCTCCCCGACCGCTCCCCCGCCGCCCCAACACCGACAGAGGGAGGCCTGGGCTTCTTCGGTTAGGTATCCGGGCCAAACGGTCGACGCGTGAGTCACGGTGATCCCACTCAAGAGAACGAGGTTCGGGTCGGCTCGTATGCCCCACCATTTTCCAATCAAGATACTTGAAGCTCGGGAAACCACATATATCTGTCATTTATTTCTTCGATTAAACGTCCGCCTCCCCCTCTAGACTGTGAGCTCGTTGTGGGCAGGAACGTGTCATCTGTTGTTATGCTGTACTCTCCCAAGTACTCAGTACAGTGCGTCGCACACGTTGAGTGCTCAATAAATACGACTGAACGAATGAATGAATGAATGAATGAATGAATGAGGTGCTAAAGGATCTCTTTCCCCGTAGGGACAGCAAGCTGGAATGGGATACAGGTCGACACCCTGGCTTTAATTCCCTCTATCAGGGTTTCCGCAACCAGAGAGAGCTCTCTCAGCACGGCGCGTTTCCTGACGTCCATTCCCAGAGGTCGCGAATCGGGGCTTCTGTAGGTTCTGCCTCTTCTGGTGTCGATCGACCGCATTTATTTTGAGCGCTTACTGGATGCAGAGCGCCGTACTGAGCGCTTGGAAGAACACAGTACCACCGAATTGGTAGTGTGTGGGATGCTAAATTCCGATACCTAATTGACGAATTAACTGTGGTATCTGTTAAGCACCTGCTCTGGGCCAAGCAACTTATTAAGCCCTAGGGAAGGTATAAGATAATGGGGTCAGGCGGATGTCGTCTGACAGTGGGCTCGCCTAGGGTCGACGCAAGCTAATCGGGTTAGACGGATGTCGTCTGACAATGGACTCTCGGTCTCCGTGGAAGGAAGAACGGGTATTTGATCCCCGCTTTTCAACCGAGGAAACCGAGGGCCGGCCGAGTCGAGTGACTCGGCTGGGGTCACGCGGCCGGCAGAGCGGTGGAACGGGAAACAGTAACCCCGGCCTCTGACTTCCAGGCCCGTGTTCTTTCCCGAAGGCCACGGTCCTTCCCCGGGGCCAGCAGCAGCCGCTGTACGCGCACCCGAGGGTACGGCGCGCGAGCCGTTGGAGCTGCCCGTCCCGTCGGGGTCACCGAAGCTCATTTCCTCCAGGTGGCGAAGGTCCTTCCGACTTCCGGCAGCTGCCCCGGATACCCGCACCGCCACACTGTCCCCGCTTCTCTCCCTCGGTCGACCCACGGTATTTACCGAGCCCTGACGGCGTGCGGAGCACCGTACTGAGCTCTTGGGAGGGTACAGCGTTAACGGAGTCGGCAGACGCTCCCCGCCCACAAGGAACTTCCTACGGTCAACTCGGGAGAGCTACGTCCCACGGGAGTCGAGGGGGGGGGGCCGAGAACGGTCTCTACCCTGGCAGAAAGAGCGGGCTGGCAAACAGGTCGGGCTACAGGCCAGCTCCAAGTAAAGGCTGTCCCAAGAGACTGCCCTTAAGAGGTCACTCTGGAAGCCGGCCCTGAGCAGCGTGCACCGGGGAGGACGGGCCCAACCTCCTGGGACCGACAACAGGGAACCGAAACGATGCTCGGGAGACAGAACGAAACCGGTGAAATCAGGTAAATCCGCGGCAGGTTCCCGAAAGCTTCCGTTGTACACCCGTCTCGTACTACACCTTGTTCATCTGGCGATAGTACTTCTGGTAATCGGGAGGGTTATCTGGGACCTAGGTAAAAAAAAAAAAAAAAAACCACCAAGTCTCTTCAGGAGAGGTCTCTTCCTCTTAAACGATGCCGCAACAGACGGAGCAACAGTACCGAAGGCCACAGAAACGAAGGAGCTGCACCGGAGGTCACCGTTCTAGACTTCGGTAGAGCATTTTGATTCTATTCCACGGGGCGTCCTAACCGGTAAGCTGAGAGAGTATGACCTTGGCCACATGACCCCTGGCGCAGTCAGAGTTGGCTCGAGAATCCAGCGGGCTGAGGATCGACCTCCGGAAGGGATTTCCGTGGGGCGGGAGGAGGGATCCCTTCCTCATCAGCCGGATGAAACACCGGCATATGCTACCAAGAGGCAGGGTGTCTCTCTTTTCGGTATTTGGGGACGACGAGGACGGTATCTGTTAAGCGCTCACTACGTGCCGAGCACCGTCCTAGGTGCTCGTTCCTAGGTTCTACGTGTCAAGCGCTGTGCTTAAAGCGATGGGGTAATAACAGGATCATCAGGGCAGATACAGTTCCCATCCCACACCGAGCTCTAGATAGGAGGGGTGTCGGGTACGGAAACCCCGTTTTCAGAAAAGACAACTGGGGGGGGACAGAGAGCAGGCAACTGGCAGGGCCATGATTAGAACCCAGGTCCTCTCACTCTCAGGCCCCTGCTCTTTCCACTAGACCACACCGCTTCTTAAGCATCCAAGGACGGACTGGTTCTTCACGTATTATTCCCGGACGTGCCCGAAGGCAGGGAGATGGACCAGGTGCCTTCCTGAAGTCCCTTCCCCATCCTGGGATTCCGTAATCCTGCGGAGAGGCAAAGAAGCCCGGTGTCTCACCGGAGAGAGCGCGAGAAGGGCTTCTCTGCAAACCATTCCTAACGCTTTACACGTTCCCTCTAAAAAAGCCTCTCCTTTCCTTTCAACAGTCGCGCTGTTCCCTGGGGGGACGCCGGAACGGCAGCCAACACGCCAGTGGCTTCAGGATTTGCCCCTAGGAGACACAAAGGCCGCGGCGGGGAGCGTGGTTCTCACCTGGGAAATTCTAAGATAGTCATGTGCAAGCTTCAGACAAGAAAAGAGTTCCGGTCTGTCTTGAGCACCGGCCTAGAAAGGAGGAGAAGAAAGGGAAAAAATGAGGGCTGAGAAGGAATACCATTCCGGGTTACTTATTTTCAATCAATCATATTTACTGAGCTCTTACTGTATGCCAAACACCACTCCGTGCTTGACAGAGTACAATACAGAGGCGGTAGCCGTGTTCCCCGCTCGCGAGGAGCTGGCGGGAATTACGCCCAGTGCGGCCTTCCAACTGTTACACGGCTATGTCGTGCAGATGTAAAGTTTCAGTCGATCAACCGCTGGTATTTATTGAGCGTTTACTCTGTGCAGAGCACTGTGCTGAACATCTGGGAGAGTGCGACGCAACCGACGCAGTCCCTGTTCGCACAAGGAGCTTACGGTCTTCAAGGGGGGAGACAGACACTCATTGTGGCTCAGTGGAAAGAGCCTGGGCTTCGGAGTCCGAGGTCATGAGTTCGACTCCCGGCTCTGCCACCCGTGTGACTGTGGGCGGGTCGCTTCCCTTCTCCGGGCCTCAGTTGCCTCATCTGTAAAACGGGGATTAACCGTGAGCCTCGCGGGGGACGACCTGACGACCCTGGATCTCCCCCAGCGCTCAGAACAGTGCTCTGCACACGGTAGGCGCTTCACAAATACCGACATTATTATTATTCAAATTGATCGTAGATAACAGGAGGGCATGTGACCATTTACGTAAGTACTCCGGCGCCGGGGTGAGCGTCAAAGTGCTTAAGGGGGACGTAGCCAGGCGCGCGGCTAACGCAGAGGGGAGGGCAGACGGGGAAAATTTAAAATAATACCAAAATTCATCGAAAATCTTTCGGCCATTCTTTCACAAGGGAAGATCCAGGGCACCCAAGGGCTATGTTTTTGCAAAGAGCCAAATGAGAATAAAAGAAAGCAAAATACCTCAAGGAAAGCTTGGATGGCAAATGCCGTATCCCAGAGCTGGGAGCCATTGGTGCCCTAGAAAGGAAGAAAGATAAGGATTTACGCACTGAGCCTAAAAGATGGGAAGAACAGGAGTACCAGTTATCGCTAACAGAGGGGATACCGTCTAAAACTCCGACAGTTACCACAGAGCGATGCATTCTAACGCTGACCCACTAGCAGCCAATTTTCCTTCCGGTAACTCAGCATCAAAGATCTCTTATTTCCCCCTCGGTCAAAACACACCGTATCCTGCGAAGAGTTGGGACTGAGAGAGACGGAGCCGGAAGTGGTAATAAATGAAACTTAAAACTCCTCTCTCTATTTTTAAGGCCAAATATTCAGGCAACTAAAATATCGGTGCCTATTCCTTTGCAGGAGAACATGTGTGAATGGGACAGTAATCTGTATCAAACCGGTTTAAACCTTGGCATAAACTTCCGGAAGGACCAGTCATGGGCCTAGGGGAAGAACTGACTCAACATTCCTCCCTTCTCAGCGGCAGACACCAACCTTTGAGGTTGGAAGAGAAATGCTTCTCCCGGGAACTTTCCTATTCTACTCCCCTCACGAGTAGAGGGTAAATCTTTGGCTCTTCTGAGTCACACTGACAGCCTCTTAGATTTTGACAAATTTTTAAAGCAGGCTGTGATATAAACGACGGAGTCTCCCCCCGGGGAGGAACGGCTGAGCCTCAACTCTGGGACCAGTGGGATTTACTGAACGCTCACTACGCACAGAGCACAACGTAAGCATCGGCTGGCGCGAGCTCCGATCAAGGAGTTTACGACCTACCGAGCAATCCGTCGTATTTATTCAGGGCTTACTGTACGCAGAGCACCGTATCGGTACGCGGGAGAATACAATGTGACACAGTTGATAGGTTCCCCGCCCACAGTGACCTTACAGTCTAGAGGGTGAGACAGGCATCAGTATAAATACCTAATGGATACGTACATAGTAACGATGACGATGCTGGTATCTGTTACGCGCTTACTACGTGCAGAGCGCTGTCCTAAGCGCTGGGGGAGATGCAGGGCAATCAGGCTGTCCCACGTGGGGCTCTCGGTTAATCCCCATTTCACGTAAGTGCTGCGGGGCCGGCGGGGGAACTCGATAATCTAGTGGGGGATCTTACAACCCGATCACGAGGGGGATCTTAAACTACCGAATGTCCTAACGTCCCGATTTACACGATGGAATCGGTGACATTTCCTGAACACCTACCGTGCAGGACGCGGAACTAAGAGCCCGGGACAGTACATTATAACCGAATTGACGGAACGTTCCCTGCCCGCCGGGATCTCAGTGTCTCGAGGAGACAAGCGTTAAAATAAATCATGAATGTGTACGTGAGGGCTTTGGGGCTGAGGGTGGGGTGAATATCCAATGCCGGAGGGGTGCAGACACAAGTGGATGGGTGGCCCATCAAAAAGAGAGAGTAGGGGAAATGAGGGCACAGAGAAGGTCTGGAGACGTGATTCTGGGAGGGTTTTGAAGGTGGGGGAGAGAAACGGTCTGACGGATACAAACTGGGAGAAAGCTCCAGGCCAGCGGGAGGACGGGGTCAAGGAGTCGGCGGCGAGACGGACGAGATGGAGGCAGGGCGCCTAGGTCGGCTTTAGAGGAGCCAAGTACGTGGGCTGGGTGGTAGGAGGAAATGGGCAAGGTACGGCGGGAGGGGGGGAACCGGTTAAGTGCCTAAAGCCGACGGTAAGGAGCTTCCGTTGGACGCAGAGGTGGATCGGAGGCGACTGAGGAGTGAGGGGATGCGAAATGATCAGGGCAGCGGAGTGAAGTGAGGACTGGGGTGAGGCGAGAAAAGAGGCACGCAAGTCAGAGGAGAGGTGGATGCAGGAGTCGAGACGGGATACGCTAAGTGCTCGATCCGCACAGTAGCAGCCTAGATGAAGAGGAAACGGAAAAGGCAGATTTTAGCCAAGTTCCAACGGTAAAATCGACAGGATTCGGTGACCCGGGATCAGCGGAAAGAGCCCGGGGTTGGGAGTCCGAGGTCATTGGTTCTAATCCCGGCTCCGCCGCCGGTCAGCTGTGTGCCTTTGGGTAAGTCACTTCACTTCTCTGCGCCTCAGTAACCTCATCTGCAAAAGGGGGATTAAAGACTGTGAGCCCCACACGGGACGATCCCATTACCTTGTATCTACCCCAGCGCTTAGAACAGTGCCTGGCACCTGGTAAGCGCTTAACAAATATCACTACGGTTATTATGATATTACGTTTTGGTCTTGTGAGACAAGGAGGATGGCAGTGCTGCCTACAGCGATAGCAAAGTCTTGTAGCAAAGAGAAGCAGCGTGGCTCAGTGGAAAGAGCCCGGGCTTGGGAGTCAGACGTCACGGGTTCGAATCCCAGCTCCGCCACTCGTCAGCCGTGTGACTGTGGGCGAGTCACTTCACTTCTCTGGGCCTCAGTGCCCTCATCTGTAAAATGGGGATGAAGACTGTGCGCCTCACGTGGGACAACCTGACGACCCTGTATCTCCCCCAGCGCTTAGAACGGTGCTCGGCACACGGTGAGCGCTTAACGAATACCAACATTATTACCGCGGGGGAGGGCTTGGGTGGGAATCAATCAACGGTTCTTACTGAGCGCTTACTGTGTGCGGAGCACCGTTCTGAGCGCTTGGGAGAGTGCAGTGTAACCGAGTCGGTAGTCGAGTTCCCTGTCCACGACAAACCGACGGTCCGGGTAGAAGCCACGGGGGCCACTGAGTTCTCCAAGGTGTAGACGGAGAACAGAAGGGGATTCAGAACAGAAGGCCTGACGGACTTCCACAGTTACAGGGTGGGAGGCAGAGAAAAAAGCCCGCGAAGGAGACCGAGGGATGGCACGGATGCCGACAAAGGAACAGCGCAGCCGAGACGGAGGACTGGGAGTCGGGGCCCGCCGCATGACCTAGGGCAACTTAGAGTGTAGGAGGGTCAGGAACCGGAAGACAGGAAGCGGAGGCCGCTGGTGTAGACAACTCGCTCAAGGAGTCTGGAGAGGAATGGTAGGAAGGAGAGGAGGCGATAACTGGAGGGAGTCGTGGGGGTCACGGGGAGATACGCGAGCGTGTCTGAAAGCGCTAGGGCAGAAGCCGCCGCAGAGCGAACGGCTGAAACGGTGACCGGGGAGGAAGCAAGTGTCTGGATAAGGAGCAGAGGGACAGGGTCGAAAGAAGAGGTGGAGGGGACAGATCTCGAGAGGAGGCGGGAGATCTCGTCCTGAGATTCCGCCGGGAAAGATGGGAGAGTCAATTCACGGGGCAGGAGGAGGGTGGGGTTGAAACAGCCGCATCTACCTGGAAATCAATTTCCTCCATAAAACTGCCCAACCTTCTAAATGCACCCGAAGATTCATTACCTGCATCTTCATGCCATCGAGCCCCAGCCTGTGTGAAGATAAGAAAAAAAGTTATCTGGGAAGAAGCCAGGGCAGCAGGCCGGATCGTCCCGCTAACTCCCACAAGGCGGAACCGTTGGATGTAGAATCCTAGACAGGTGGGCTTTTCCGATCTAATTCAGTAAAATTCAGCCTCCCTCTCCAGGGTGCTCCTGGCTTGAGCCCAGTAGGCAGAAACTCTGCAAAGTCCAGTGTGCCCAAACCCTGCAATGGAAAATGATTTTCCCGAGGAGCGGGGCCACCCAACGCCCCTACGCGTGGTGGCCCACAGCTCTGGCTGCGCACACGGGACTCCTCGATCATCATCGTCTCAGCGCTTAGAACGGTGCTCGGCACGTAGTAAGCGCTTAACAGATATCATGAAAAAAAATGGAAATTACCGAGTGCTTACTGCATGCCGAGCACTGTACTAACCGCTTGGGAGGGTACAATACGGCAGAATTGGTAAACGGGTTCCCCGCCCACAACGGGATTACGGTCTAGAAGGACCTCCAGCTCCAACGTACTTTCCCAAGTGGTCGGTACAGTGCTCCGCACACAGTAAGCGCTCAATGACTACGACTGAACGAATGAACACGCAGCAGCGGTCCTGACGGATGAACATCAGGATCTGTACGGCCTTCTCCGGTCCTGATTTTCAGAGGGGCCAACGGGCGTTAGAATCAAATCGAAGAGGCCCATTTCACTCAAGTAGCTGTAAGCTCGTTTTGGGCAGGGAACCTGTCCGACAACTGTTACACTGTGCTCTCTCCAGTGCTTGCTACGGTGCGCTGCACACAGAAAGCGCTCAATAAATACCACCGGTCGACTGATTCCGTTCAGCCAGGTAACCAGAAAACGGGGAGGCGGTACGAGGTTATCGTAATCAGTCACGTTTATTGACTGCTGTCTGCGGAGCGCCATACTAAACGCTTGGAAAAGCACAATACCATAGGATCGGTAAACACGACGCCTGCCCACAAGGAGCTTTCACTCTAGGTTCAAGCCCTCTGACCTGCCCCTGAAGACTGAGCCCATGCCGGCCTGTAGATGCATGGAAGCTCAGCTTAGGCCAAATCTTCCCCAGCTACCTGTCGCTTGAGGAGAAAACGACCTTGCAGAAACCCAAGTTGGATAGAGAGGACCAAGAAATGGGAACCCCCCCCCCCCCCCCAGAAAAGTAGGGGAGGACGAAAAAGGTAAAAGGAAAAGAACAGTACTGGAAAGAGGAAAAGGAGGAAGAAAAAAGTGTTGAGTAGAAGACAAGAAAAACAACAGGGAGGAAAGAAAGAGAACAAATGAAAAAATCCAGGAAATCTCAGGGGAAAGAACAGGAAGCAGGAGGGCATAGGGCAGATACTCAGGGCAGGGCACAGCAAGTCAAGAAGAGGGTCGACAGCACACGGGTCAACGTGCGAGGAAAAGAAAAGAGAAAATACGAACGACAGGTGAGGAGAGGACACAATCCAGGAGCAGGACAGGGAGACTTGGGAGAGAACCCAAAGCCTGAAAAGTCAAAGAAAAACGTGTGGCAGAGAGAAGAGGGTAGTTGGAAAATAGCGAGTCCACGCAAGAGAGCAGATGATCCATGAACCACAGGATGCCGATCCCCGAGGATTCTAATTCGAGGATCGGGGAGACTTGTTCTGCGGGACATACTGGACTCCGCAGAGAGGGCTGAGGGACAGAGGAAACCCAGAGCACAAGTATCTTTATCCGAGTCACGACACTGAGAAGGAATTAGAAACTGTGACGCTGGGACCTCTCCTCAACCGGGAAGATTTTCCACCCGCTGCTAGTACAGCCTATACACTTGAAAGGTTTCCCTTTCAAGTTTTTGAGAACTCGCTGTCTGGCCTTTTTTCCTCCCTAAGGGTCTACTTCCCGTCGCAAATAGGCTCCTTGACGGCAAGTACCCATCTACGTTACCGTTTTCCTTCCACGTTTTCCCAGACCCTGGTTTACCGATCTGCATAAGGCATTTAGTAATAATAATACTAATATTTGTTAAGCGCTTACTACGTGCCAAGCACTGAACTAAGCCCTGAGATAGAATCAAGATATTCAGGTTGGACACACGAGACTATCCCACGTTTACCCGTGCGCTATCATCCCTCTTCTCGACTTGCTCTGCCCTGCCCTGAGTATCTGCCTTATGCCCACCTCCTTCCTGTTCTTTCCCCTGAGATTTCCTGGATTTTTTCATTTGTTTCTTCTCTTTCTTTCCTCCCTTTTCTTTTTCTTGTCTTCTACCCAATGTTTTTTTTTTCTTCTTCCTTTTCCTCTTTCCAATACTGTTCTCTTCCTTTTACCTTTCTCACCCTCCCCTACTTTTCTGGGGGGTTTTCCCCACTGTTCGGTCCTCCCTATCCAACTTGGGTTTCTGCGAAGTCATTTTCTCCTCAAGGGACGGAAGGGAGTAGGATTCAATTCCCATTTTATGGACGACAAAACTGGGTCATAGAAAAGTCATTTTTCCAAGGTCACGCAGCAGACAAGTGGCAGAACTGGGATTAAGAACCCAGGTCTTCCGACTCCCGGGCCGCTGTTCTTTTCATTAGGCCAGACTGCTTCCGCAGTAATATATTACTCAGGGCAACAATGGGAATAAGAATGGCAAATTCAAACACGGATATCTGGAAACGCTCCGGGCTTAACGGAAACGCCTGCCCACCCCACTTCAAAAGAAAATTCGACCACGCCGGACAGACAGAAATCTTGCTCTAGGCTCTCGCCATGCCTGTGTAACCGCTTTCCACTCCTCTATCCTCTTGCATGATTATAAGAAACGGCGATTCCTAGCGAAAAGAGCACGGGCCGGGGAGTCAGAGGTCCTGGGTTCTATCCTGGCTCTACCATTTGCTTGCTGTGTGACTCTGGGCGAGTCACTTGACTTCTCTGGGCCTCCGTTTCCTCATCCGTAAAATGGAGATTCAATCCTACCCCTTCCTGTTTACCCTGTGAGCCCCATGTGGGACAGGGGCTGTGTCCAACCTGATTATACTGTATCTACCACATGCTCAGTACAGCGCTCGGTACGCAGTAAGCACTTAACAAACGCCGTAATTAATTAACTGCAGCTACACGAGACCCACAGCTTTACCCCCTGATACTCTTCAGGACTTTCCATTTTCCCCGTACTCAAAGATGCCAGATGGATACAATGTTTGAACTTATTTCAGAACTACACATTAAAAAGCCAGGGGGATGATCCATCTCTACTACTGTGGAAAAACCTGAGATTCTTCCAACGCACTTTCCCGCTTCACCGCAGCAGACCTCCCATGGAGTTGAGTCTACAATGAAATGGATCTAAGGGCTACAGAGCACCCACAGAGCTTTAGGTCCTCGACGTGGTATGGCCCATTTATAAATGCAGCTGGGAAAGAACCTGGCTTTCAGAATCCACAATAAGAGGCGTTATCTCGGGGCTCGAAGGGATCGTTGCTCATCAAGCCCGTCATTTTCTTATCGGAATTTACCACAGGTAATCTGGAATCCTGGAGACGTGTTCTTGGAACACCGACGAAGTTGACCCGTCCACGTACCATCGGACCAGCATGTTAATGGTCTTAGAAATCTGCGAGAGAGAGAAACCGAGGTACCGTTAGTAAGTGTCGGTTTAATTCGTAAGGGGAGTGGAGTATCTTGGAGCAAAATGCTCATCGTATCCTCCGTGCATCTGGAAAGCCGAGGGGTTTGATTCCTTGGGAAGTGGCTACCGACCCCACGCCTGGCATCTTCCTGGTAATCAAATCATTTTCCGATCTAGTATGACGCATAAAAAAGGGATTACGTCCCAGTGAGAAAAGACTCAGCAGCCCACTCCACACAAGGCAAAATCAATTTCTTCTCAAGCGAGGAAAAAAGACTAAATTCCAAACCCACACGGTTCTTAATAACAACCACCACCACCACGGTCTCTGTTAAGCGCTAACTATGTGCAAAGCACTGTTCTAAGCGCGGGGGGCGGGGGGATACGAGGTGGTCAGGTTGTCCCACGTGGGGCTCAAAGTCTTCATGCCCATTTTACAGAAGAGGGAACTGAGGCCCGGAGAAGTGAAGTGACCTGCCCAAAGTCACACAGCCGCTAAGTGGCGGAGCCGGGATGAGAACCCATGACCTCCGACTCCTAGGCCCGGGCTCTTTCCGCTGAGCCGCGCTGCTTCTCTGCTGGTTCTCGATGAGGCAAGCAAAAGCATCCTAGTTCTTCTTGACTTTACATTTAGAGAGTAGCTGAAAGAAGTCCGTTTGAGGCTGCAGAGTCGAGACCCTCTCCCTCCTCCTCCCGCGACCACATGACTGAGGCTTCGGGGACCGGGCCCAGAACACTTTCCTTCTGGCTCTTATACTCTTTCTTCCAGAAAAAAAGAAAAAATTCAACCTTGCCAAACTTTGCTGTTGTGTTCTGCGGTGCACTTTCAGAAAGTAAAGGGTCTGCTGCATTGAGAACAGATAACCGAAGAGCGGAACAGGAGAGACGGATATAAACTGCAGGCACTGAGGAGTCCCGCATCCTTTCGAAACAGACAAGTGAGAAAGCACAGCTTTGTGCTGCACAATAATAATAATAATCACGGTATCGGTTGAGCGCTCGCCATGTGCCAAGCCCCGTTCTAAGCTCTCGGTCGGACACGGTCCCTGTCCCACGTGGGGCTCCCACTCTTAATCCTCATTTTACAGATGAGGTAAGCGAGGCCCGGAGAGGCGACTCGCCCCAGGTCGCTCGGCGGCCAAGGAGCGGAGCCGGGATTAGAACCCAGGTCCTTCCGACCGCCAGTATCTGCATCCGATGGGCGGCTCTCTCCCTTGGCCCAGTCTGGGGTCCCCAGTGAATTTCCTGGTCGGACGTGGGGAGGACTCATCCGAGGGGCAGGTTCGACGGGCGCGTACCGGGCCGATGCTGATGCACTTGGTGAACCTGTCGTCGGCCCGGATGTGGTCATACAGCTTGACGATGGCTCGCTTCCTCAAACTGGAAATGTGGTGGGTTTCGTACAGGTTAAGTATCGCTGGAATGAGAAGAGAGAGAGAGAGATACATACATCCACTGTGACCCGGACCATCTCCGTGCCTCTATAGAAAAAAAGACGCCCCGAGGCCCGGACGCGGGAAAGTTCCTGTGGGCAAATTATTTCAAAACTACAGCCGGGTTTCTTGGAAGCAATTCAGGGAAAACAGAAGACGGCGGTCAAAGCGGTTGCCAGGCCAAAGGCAACAGGACTTCGCTTCTGACAAAACACGTGTTTTCGCCGCCCACGTCGGCTAGGGTGGTCTGAGGGAATCAAGAAACGTCCGCCCGACAACGAGAGGGTGTCCGGTAACGGCAAACCAAGGGGTTGGAAGACGCGGCTTCCGGAGACGCGCGTGGCTTCGGACTGGGGGAGTACAACGGGTCCGAGTTCCCCGGAACGCCGGGCTTTGGACGATCGCCACGCTCGCTTCACGGGAGGACGCTCTACACTTGGATGGAATTCAAGGTCTCGTTCCCTAACTTCGGTGCAGTGGTCGCGGTGAGGGATACAGGGTCAACCGATCCCACGGCAAGGGAGATGACTACGGCACGGGGGAGAGCGAAACGTCGTAAGAACTGGGAACGAGGGCCGTAACGAAAAGGAACTGCCCCTCTGGCGGGGAACTAGGGACGAGAGCTGACAGGGGGAAAATTAAATCGCTTGGAGGCGACAGCCGCCGTCGCTCTAAGACCTCCCACTTTAACAGGCTCTGATTCTTCCCATCTTCCTGTTCGGACTATTAACGTGGGCCAAGTGGACACAGAGCGTAACGCGACCTTAACCTCTCCATCAGCAGCAGCGTTAATGATATTTACTGAGCGCTCACTCTGTGCTTGGGAGAGTATGATACAGCAGGGTTGGCAGACAACGTTCCCTCCCTCGGTGAACGAGGAGGAACATTTCCCCGTTCTACAGTCGAGAAAGATAGTAGGGATTTGCTTCTCCTCACGTTAATATTTCATTCTAATGAGGGGTTTTCATTCGAGATTTCCAAACTCCAGGTTGGTGTTTGAGTGACAGAGGAGGTTAGGGTCAGGCTGAACCGCAGTATCCTCCATGAAGAGCAGGTCTCACACTCTGCTGAAAGTCCGGAGCCCGGCAGACGACACGCGGTCAGTACAGCACTCTGCACGTAGCCATAAATACCATGACCGATGCGACTGGGCAACGGGAAATTATTCTTTCCTTTCCCCCCCCCCCCCCCCCCGACCTACGTCTTTAACGGCCCCATCTCTTCGCCCGCTTTTAGCGGCTCAATTAGAAGCATCGGGGACACGTTCCAATCGACGCCGTCCGCTGGCACGCGCATCTGCCTCCCGGAAAGGGAGGGAAGAGGTCAGTCTCTACGGCTCCCTTTAGAAGCAGTAAAGGAGATGAAGCGTACGAAGTAGCACGTCTAGGAAACCTCAGGTGACACGATCCGGTCAAGGGACTACCCACCATAAACGACCGTAAGCAGCCAGCTGTGCGGTGTGTACTTATCACAGGATGCTATGTTATTTCTCTGGGCTGGCCAATCGATGCTGGAATAGTCCTGGATGTAGAGTTCCTACAAGAAAGAAAACGTTCTAAAAACAGTGCAAATTCACGTCCGTGCGTCGGCCGCCACCGGAAGGAACTGACCCTGCTCTCACTGAAATCCAGCAGACTCATCTGTGGGACCAAAAGAGTGACTTCGAATTTCACTCACTTTATCCTAACTTCACCAGATAACCTTAAAGGCATTCAAAATAATACCGTAGCGGAGTCAGATAAATGCCCCGCTTTTTGCAAAGTTTTGCAACGCCGAAGTAGGAGAGGGGCTAAAATGGGAGGAAGTAGAGCAGTAGGGGGAGTTGGAGGAAAAAAAGGGAAGAATTCGAGATGGCGTTTACCACGTCTACCGCACTCTCCCAAGTGCCGCACGGGCAGGAAGCAGCGGGGCTCAGTGGAAAGAGCCCGGGCTTCGGAGTCAGGGGCCGTGGGTTCGACGCCCGGCTCTGCCGCGCGTCAGCCGTGTGACTGTGGGCGGGTCACTTCACTTCTCTGGGCCTCAGTGACCTCCTCTGTAAAATGGGGATTAACCGTGAGCCTCACGTGGGACGACCTGACGACCCCGTGTCGACCCCAGCGCTTAGAACGGTGCTCGGCACACAGGAAGGGCTGAACAAATACAGTATTATATATCAGGCACTCTTCCTGACTCCAAGTGCAGCCGGTTTTAAAAACGAAACTCTCCCTCCCCAGTATAAACCCGCTCTAAGGCATTACAGCACTCTGCCCTTCCCTTTCTTTTTTAAACCTCGACTTGCCCTGTTATCGTCTGCGGACAACTGGCGGTTTTTGTTTTGCGAAAGAAACCAAAAAGAGACGTTTTATTTCCTTCTCGGAAATTGGGGGGGGGGGAGGGGGGGGGTCGGAGGGAGGAATTCTGCACTGAAGGCAATTATGCCAGCAAAGACGGTACTTTGTCTTTGGATGGCACCCTGGGTTTTAGACCACATCGGTCCTCCCTACACCATCAGGGTATCAGGGAACATCCGTCGGTCTGAAAGGCTGCGATATCAGAGGCACCCATCAAGTTTTCCTTATTACGTGGCTCATCGACACTTCAACCTTCCCCGTTAGAGGAAAACCGAGTGCACGCCGCAGATGGGAACGATTCGCTTTTAATTACCCGCCCTGGTGTCTTCCTGCCTAATCCAACGGCCCCGCCATAAACTTCGGTGATATTTTAGCGGCCTTGACATTACCGCCATCAAATAACAACGAGGGCGTCTCAAACTCACTCTCAGGCTTGGGAGCCTAATTATTCGAAGCCGTGTGATTGTGGGCAGGGCGCTCAACTTCTCTGTGCCTCAGCTACCTCATCTGTGAAACGGGGATTGAGACCGTGAGCCCCACGCGAGACAACCTGATTCCCCCGGGTCTACCCCAGCGCTCACAACAGTGCTCTGCACATAGCAAGCGCCTAACAAATACCAACGTTGTCATTATTATTATTTGGGGAGACACTGACGTCCATTGAAAGAATGCAATCTCCCAACGCATTTACGCTCTAGCGAGCTCCGTTCCATAACGATCCCAGTTATTACGGTCGGATTCCGCGGAAAGGATCGCCGGCTGAGAAGCGTCGACTGGGACAGAGGAATTCACCTTCCCTTCTCCGGCATCATCTCGGGGTGAACTAGCCCGCGACTATCGAATCGAAAGAGCGAACGTCGAAACGTTCATCGGGTTAAAGGACGGAGAGAGCCCGGGGATGGAGTTCACCTGTCGGAGACTCTGAACCAGTTCATCTTCTTTGGCAGCTAGCCGCGTTGCGTAGCAGTAGCTCATGGGGAGATAGACCTGCCGACAGTGACACCACAGCGTTGAGGGGTGGGCGGGGGCCCAGTCGGGAAACAGCCTGCAAAAGGTGGACAGTGAGCGTGTGAGAGCGATCCGATCGCGTGGGAAAAAGGGCCGTTCCCTCGCAGACACGGGCCATCGCCTCTCCAACTACCGGCGCGCCCTGAGCGGGCTGAAACCTGAGGTGAAAGGGGGCCCGGGCGTGACCCACGCCACTCCGAGAAGAGGGAGCGGCTCCGGCCCGAGCTGAAACGGCAGAGGAGCGGCGTGGCCTAGTGGGAATAATAATGATGTTGGTATTTGTTGAGCGCTTACTATGTGCCGCGCAC
The DNA here is from genome assembly GCF_004115215.2 of Ornithorhynchus anatinus. NCBI lineage: Eukaryota > Metazoa > Chordata > Mammalia > Monotremata > Ornithorhynchidae > Ornithorhynchus > Ornithorhynchus anatinus. The sequence continues at coordinate 39,012,026 of NC_041734.1, read as the reverse complement.
TGTTCCGAGCGCCGCGGTAGGTGCAGGGTAATCACGTTGTCCCACGTGAGGGTCACAGTCTTCAGCCCCGTTTTCCAGATGAGGGAACTGAGGCCCAGAGAGGTCAAGTGACTCGGCCACAGTCACACAGCTGACAAGGGGCAGGGTCGGGATACGAACCCACGTCCTCTGACTCCCAAGGCCGGGCTCTCTCCACCGAGGCACGCTGCTTCTCAGGGAAGAGCACGGGCCTGGGAGTCGGAGGACCCGGGCCCAATCCCGGCTCTGCCGTTAGTCTCCTGGGCGCTTGCCGCGGGCAGGGAAGCGACCGGCTCCACCGCTCGTCGGCTGTGTGGCTTTGGGCAAGTCGCTTAACCCCTCTGTGCCTCGGTTACCTCCTCTGTAAAAATGGGGATTAAGACTGTGAGCCCCATGTACGCCAACCTGATTAACTTGAACCTACCCCGGCGCTTAGTAACGGTGCTCGGCACGTAGTAAACGCTTAACAAATACCATCATTATCCGTTTTACGTTATACAGTCCTCTCCCAAGCGCTCGGTAACGATAAGGATGGCATTTGTTAAGCACTTACTCTGTACCGAGCGCTGTCCACGGCAGTGGGGTGAAAATGATGCCGGTGTTCGTTAAGCGCTACTATGTGCCGAGCTCTGTTCTAAGCGCCGGGGCAGGCACGGGGGAATCAGGTCGTCCCACGTGGGGCTCACGGTCTTCATCCCCATTTTCCAGATGAGGGAACTGAGGCACTGAGAAGTTAAGTGACTTGCCCAAACTCACACAGCTAGGTAATCAGGTCGTCCCCACGTGGGGCTCACAGTCTTAATCCCCATTTTCCAGTTGAGGGAACCGAGGCACAGAGAAGTGAAGTGGCTTGCCCAGGGTCACGCAGTCAACAAGCGGCAGAGCCGGGGATCAGAACCCACGTCCTCCGATTCCCGAGCCCGCGCTCTTTCCAGTACGGATCTCGGCCTACGGTAAGCGCTCAGTGAACCCGAATGACCGAGTGACGACCGACTGGCTGATCTTGGGCAAGTCACTTAACTTCGCCGTGCCTCGATTTCCTCACCTGTGAAAGAGCGATCCGACGCTTGTTCTCCCTCACGCCGAGTAAGACCTGTGAGCCCTAGGTGGGGCAGGGTCCAACCTGATTAACCTGTATCTCCCCCAGTGCTCGGAACGGTGCTGGACCCGTCGTAAAGGACTTAGCAAATACCACGATGAAAGCAGGCGAATAAATATCGGTTGAAATTCATGCGCACCACATTTCAGGAAAGAGGGTGTTCAATCCTTCCCAGCTGTAAACGTTCAGGATGGCCAACCAGAATTTACCCCACGAAGGGATACCGACGGCACCTCCTGGAAAGGAGAGACAAAATCGAGACCCATTAGTGAAGCTCACCGGGGTCGGGGACGGGGGAGGACGGGGGCCCTCCCATCGTCACCCAGCCGACGGCTGCTCTCCTCTTAACCTACGTCCAACGGACCCATCCGTCAGGCATCTACCGGGCATCCGCCGTGCGCAGAGCACTGAACTAAGCGCCTGGGGGAGTACGAAGTAACAGAGTCGGCAGGCACATTCCCCGCCCCAGAACAAGTTGACAGTCCGGACGGGGAGACAGACATTAACATAAATACATAGATTACGGGCCCGTACACAAGCGCTGTGGGCTGAGGGAGGGGTGAATAAAGGGCGCAAATTCAAGCGCAAGGGCAGTTGAAAAGGGAGTGAGAGAAAAGGAGACGGGGACTTCGTTCATTCAATCGTATTTACTGAGCACTCAGTGTGTGCAGAGCACTCTACTAAGCACCTGGGAGAGCACGATACGACAAGAAGCACATTCCTCGCCCGCAGTGAGCTTACAGTCTGGGGGGGGGGAGGCCTCTTGGACATGTGGTCTTAGAAGGATTTTTGAAGGTGGGGAGAGTGACCACCTGTCAGATAAGAGGAGGGAAGGCGTTCCAGGCTAAAGGCGGGACTCGGGCGAGGGATCGCCGGCGAGACAGACGAGACTGAGGTACAGGGAGTTGGCTGGCGTTAGAGGAGCAGAGCGTGTGGGCTGAAATGAAGTAGGAGAGAGGCAAGGAGAGATAGGAGGGGGTCGGCGATTCACCGCTTGAAAGTCGACGGGAAGGAATTTCGGTATAACGTGGAGGTGGACGGGCCGCCCCCGGAACCACGTGAGGAGCGGGGAATACTCGGACTGAAGAGTTTCGTAGACAAACGATCCGGACGGCAGAGTGAGGTACGGACCGGAGCGGGGGGAATAAGGAGGTCAACAAAGATGCCGACGCAGCATTCGAGGGGGGAGAGGATACCTGCTCGATCACACGGTCGCAGTCTGGATGGCGAGGAAAGGGCGGATTTTAGCAATGCTGCGAATCAATCGATCACGTTTCCTGAGCGCCTGCTGTGCGCAGAGCACTCTACTAAGAGCTTAAAGGTTACACCGTCAGGATGCGGTGACTGAATATGTGGGGCGAATGAGAGAGAAGAGCCGAAGATAACGCCAAGGTTAGGGCTCGTGAGACGGAGACGACGACGGTGCCGTCTACGGTGATGGGAAAGTCAGGAGGAGGACAGAGTTTAGGTGGGGGAAAAGGAGTTCTTCCTTTTCGGCCGGGGCCGAGACGGAGAAAACCCACGGCGGCTTAGAAAATGCTGTCCCGCGCACCCGTTGGTACGTGGAGAGCCCTGTTCTAAATACGCCTACTCATAAACTGAAATCTCAGTTATGAAAGGCTTCGTGATGCAAAGAGTTTACGAAATCACGAAAGCTAAAGACAGGGAGAACCTGAAACGCTCGTTCATCGCGTTTCGCGTCCAGGAAGGCCGAGGACGCGCCCACTGGAAGGCGGTAGATGCGGAAGCGACGAGAGAGAACATTTCACACGGCTGAGGGTCCGCAGATGCAATCTGTGAGCAGAGGAATTTGTCCAGGCTGCAGGTATTTAACAGGGTCAAGAAGAGTGATCTATAATGGGTAACGAGAGGGAAAGCCAGTGAAACGGGGGGAGAGGTTAGAACCTTAGGAACCATTCTGAGAGAACCACCACCTCTAGATGGTGAAATCCATCTCGGCAGAGGAAGTGCTCAACAAATCCCACTGATGATAACCATCGTCACCAAACGTCCTCCGAGGATCCTGTTGCCACGGTCGACGAGGGATCCTGGCTTGGATGGAACCCGGACTCAACCCGTTCATCCATTCATTCGCTAGTATTTACTGGGCGCTTACTATGTGCAGAGCACTGGACTAAGCGCTTGGGATGGGCAGATCGGCAACAGATAGAGACAGGCCCTGCCCACTGACGGACTCACGGTCTAATCGGGGGAGACCGGCAGACGAAAACTATAGCAATAAAGTAGAACCGAGGGGACGGGCATCTCGTTAAAACAACAGCAATAAATGGAATCAAGGGGCTGTACGGCTCATTAACGAAATAAATAGGGTGAGCAAAATATACACGACCGAGCGGACGGGCACAGTGCCGAGGGGAGGGGAAGGGAGAGGGGGAGGGGCGGAGGGAAAGAGGGGGGACGGCATCCGGCCCACCTTCTCACCCTCACGATCGAATCATTTTAAGAATCCGAAGAAACCAGATCACATCGTGGACACGTTAAATAAAAGAGGTGAAAAGAGTATTAACCGGGCTCCGGATAAATCGTCTTTCTAGGTCGTAGGTTGGCGAACTGCCCGTAACGTACGGTTTAAGCCGCACCTCACAAACATATAGAAGGGTGGTGGGGAAAACGGGTTATTACATGAAAATGGAATACACTGAAACAGGGGGATGGACTTACAAGTTCGATGGGACTTATTTTCTAACTTCCTCATCTCTCCAGAATGAGACCGGCAACGCTACCGCTCGTGTCATTCTAATGATTAGAAACGAATCTCCAGACCGAAAAGAATATTTTCAATCTCATCACCGCCAATCTTTACCTACAGATTTCTGGTAGAGAGTCAAAGCATTTTACGTTTTTACTTCATTACGAACCGAGTGAGGGCTCAAAATTGTCTGTTTCCCCCTTTTAATCCTCTCCAATTCCCGGAAAATCCCCTGAAAGTCTGGGTCCAGCGATAACAGTTTAAACCTAAAGCGGGTAGGAGAAGGCGGGAGGTGGGAGAACGCGACAAGAAGCAGGGTGGCTTGACGGAAAGAGCCCGGGCCTGGGAATCGGAGGACCTGGATTCCAGTCCCGTCTCCGCCACGGGTCTGCTGTGTGACCTCGGGCAAGCCACGTCACTTCTCTGGGCATCAGTTACCTCACCTGTGAGCCCCAGGCGGGACAGGGACTTGTGTCTGACCCAGTCATCTTGTATCTTCCCCAGCGCTTAGTTCAGTGCCCGGCACACATAAAGCGCCCAACAAACACCGTAATTATCCTTAGGGACGAAAGGTCTGATTTATCGGAAGCAGAATCCGGATGGCTCCGGGAGGCCCAGCCAGATGTGGGATTCCTTCTCCAGCAGGCCCATTTCCTCACACTCTCCTCCCGCCCTCCCCGAGTCGTTGACAGGGTAGGGGGGGAGCGGAGTTCCCGTTCAATTTTACAGCTCTCTCCCTTGCCTTTTTCCCCGCCGGCTACCTCAGTGAGGTGGAGGCAAAACAACTGCAACTTGGAGTCTCTCTGAGTCAACACCACCGAGGATGGGAAGATTACACAGAAGGGAACTAGGCCACTGGCCCAGTCCGGCAAGATCCCTCATACAGCTTTTCTTCAGCGCTCTTTCAAGATAAGCCTATCGAATTTTAATTCCGGTATCCCTTCTTAGGGCATCCTCTCAGTGGAGATGGTTTCCGGACTTCTCTTTCTCTCCTCCTCCAGTATTCTGAAGGGGTGCAAAATTGTAATTTTGCATAGATGCCAGAGCGGACAGAACTCCTTTCTTCCCGCCCAAACCCCGTCCTCCCTCTGACCTTCCCATCACCGTAGACGGCCCCACCATCCTCCCTGTCTCACAGCCCATGATCTGGGTGTTATCCTCAGACTCCCCTCTCACGCGACCCCCCACGATCGATCTGTCACCGAATCCCGTCCGTTCCGACCCTCCCAACATCGCTAAAATCTGCCCTTCCCCCTCCGCCCAAACTGCTACTATGTTAGGCGCGGCTCGGCGGAAAGAGCCCGGGCTTCGGAGTCGGAGGGCATGGGTTCGAATCCCGGGTCCGCCACCTGTCGGCTGTGTGACGGTGGGCAAGTCACTTCACTTCCCTGTGCCCCGGGTACCTCGTCGGTAAAATGGGGACTGAGACCGTGAGCCCCACGTGGGACAACCTGATTCCCTTGTGTCTCCCCCAGCCCTTAGAACAGTGCTCTGCGCAGAGTAAGCGCTTAACAAATACCAGCACTGCGATCATTATTATTGATCCCAGCACTTACTCTGTCCTACCTTAACTGCTGCATCTGGGTCCCTGCTGACCTCCCTAGCTCCAGTCTCTCCCCACTGCCGTCCTCCAGACTGCTGGATCGATTCCTTCACCTCTGCCGCCCGGATCATTTTTCTACAAAACCACTCCACCGATCGATCGTACCTACTGAGCGCTCGCTAGGTGCGGAGCACTGTACTAAGCACCCGGGAGAGTACAAAACAGTGATTCACGTTCAGCCCACGTTTCTCCTCGAGCGCTTCCACCGGTTGCCCATCCACATCAAAGAGCGACTCCTCACCGCCAGCTTTAAAGCCCTCCATCACCTCGCCCTCTCCTACCCTACCTCCCCGATTACCTACTCGCTCCCAGCCCGCACGCTCTGCTCCTCCTCACGCCAACCTACTGACGTACCTCGAGCTCATCTGCCTCGTCGCCGACCCCTCGCCCGCGTCCCGCCCCTGGCCTGGAACACCCTCCCTCTTCATATCCGACAGAGGAAGGCTCTCCTCCCCTTCGGAGCACATCTCCTCCAAGAAAGAGGCCTCCCCCGTCGAAGCCCCCGTCTCCTCCTCTCCCGCTCCCTTCCGTGTCGTCCTTGCGCTTTCCAATGAGCCGTTCTTCCCCTCGATTCCATTTGTTGCTATTGTTCTTGTCCGTCCGACTCCCCCCATTAGACCGTGAGCCCGTCGAAGGGCAGGGACCGTCTCTATCTGTTGCCGACGTGCATATTCCAAGCGCTTAATGCAGCGCTCTGCACCTAGTGCGCGCTCAATAAATACTATCGAACGAATGAATCCATCGATTTGCTCCCTTTATTCACCCTCCGGTCCTCGTGGGCAGGAACTGTGCCTACCAACTCTGTTACACTGCATTCTTCCCGAGCTTTAAGCACGGTGCCCTGCAAACGGTAAGCTCGATAAACGTGACTGATCGCTCTCTCGAATGGTAGCACGGAGGGCCTGTCCGCTCAACAGAATGCAAAAGATAACACTAGGAAAATTACACTTACACGCACACTTAAAAAGCATAACTGAGCAAGCTCCTTGAGGACAGGGAATGTGCCCGCCAACTCTGTCGTACCGTCCTCTCCTAAGCGCTCGGCACAGTGCTCCGCACACGGTAAGCGCTCAATAAATGCCACCAGTTGACTGCTCGTTGGTGCAGAGACCTGGCCATCTGCTCACCTAGCAAGGTTTATTATCACTGTTTTGCTTTTTTAATACGTTCGCACTGTTTCGGTCAATACTTTTTAATCTAGGGAACGTATTAATAATATCTTTACTTCTCTTCCACGGTAAGCGACATTCTGTCCATCGTTCTTTAATGATAACGATGTCGGTACTTGTTAAGCGCTCACCAGGTGCCGAGCACCGTTCTAAGCGCTGGGGGAGATACAGGGTCATCAGGTCGTCCCCCGTGGGGCTCACACGCTTCTGATCCCCATTTTACCGGCGAGGGGACCGAGAGGTCAAGCGCCTTGCCCGCAGCTGACAAGCGGCAGGGCCGGGAGTCGAACTCACGACCTCTGGCTCCGGAGCCCAGGCTCCTTCCCCTGAGCCACGCTGCTTCTCACAAGACTCCTCGTCCCCGGGTGGGCACGAACCACCAACCTTTCGGTTTCTTTCACTCAGCACTCTATTTTTTCACAGCATCAGCCAACACGGCTAACTGGGATCTAGCCGTTTCTAACGCGGGTCACCTCCCCCGAACGGGGGAATCACGAGGCCTTGTTGAACTACAACTGCCTACTTCCTAAAACTGTTTCAGATTCATTCTGAAAAAACTCCAACATCAAACAGCAGCACCCTCAAAAAATAATCAAACCGAGGTCGCCACCGACGCGCCGACCTTTGCCGTGAAGGTTGTTTCTCGCTCGGACCAAATCCGGATCGTCGGGGCCGACCCCCAGGATTCTCAGGGAGGTGTAGCTCAAGGCTGTCCCGAACACCGTAGACTTGTCCTCGACATGCCTAAGAGAATTAAAAAGCAAAAAGAAATCGACATTCCATTTGGAAGAATCAAACCCTTCGCCGCTGTTTTCGTAGGTGGAAGGCAGTCCCCGACGACAGTGGTGATAATTTAGGTTGTGGCATCTGTCAAGTGCTTAGTACGTGCCGAGCGCTGTTCTAAGTGCTGGTGGAGATACACGATGAACAGGACAGACACAACTCAAGCCCCATTTTTCTTTTAACGATATGGGTTAAGCACTTACTACGTGCCAGGCACCACACCGAGTGCCGGGGTGGACGTATGATAACCAAGTCGGACACAGTCCCCGTCCCACATGGGGCTCGCAGTCTCGATCCCCATTTTACAGCCGCGGTAACCGAGGCACAGACAAATGGTGTGATTTGCCCAAGGTCACACGGACAAGTAGCGGATCCGGGATCAAAAGCCAGCTCCTTCCGTTTCCGTCAGCTGTGTGACTTTGCGCAAGTCGCTTAACCTCTCTGTGCCTCCGTTCCCCCATCTGTAAAAAATGGGAATTAGGACCGTGAGCCCCACGGGGGACAACCTGATCACCTTGTGTCTACTCCGGCGCTTAGAAAAATGCCGGGCACATAGTAAGTGCTTAACGAATACTATCCCAATAATGACGACGGCATCTGTCAAGCCCCTACTACGTGCCGAGCACTCTTCTAAGCGCCGGGGTGGACACGGGGTGATCAGGCTGTCCCACGCGGGGCTCACGGTCTTAATCCCCATTTTACAGATGAGGGTACCGAGGCACAGAGAAGCTAAGCGACCTGCCCGGGGTCACGCAGCCGACGAGCGACGGAGCCGCGATTAGAACCCGCGCCCTCTGACTCCACTATCAACGTAGGATCTCCCTTGTTTTCCGAGGGGTGGAACGGATTATAAATAGCACGCGCGTCTACGGGAAAACATCCGTTCGCTCCATCGCACTCATTGGACGCTTACGGCGCGCAGAGCCCTGTGCTGAGAGCGCTGGGGGAGAGCACAATATGACAACGGGCGCATCCCCGCCCAGGAAGAGCTCACAGTCTAGAGGGGGAGACAGATGTTAATGAAAATAAATAAATGAGAGACATATGCACGTGCGTTGTGGGGATGGGAGGGAGGATGAAGGAAAGAGCGAGTAAGAGCGACGCAGAAGGGAGTGGGAGGAGAGGAGGGCTTAGTCGGGGAAGCCTTCTCGGAGGAGACGTGCCCTCGATAAGGTCTGAAGCGGGGGACGGTAATGATCCGTCTGCTGTGAGGAGGGAGGGGGTTCCAGGCCAGGGACAGGAGGTGGGCGAGAGGTCGGTGGCGATTCTCTTCCCCCCTTCGAAACCCTACTTCAAACTCACCTCCTCCGAGAGGCCTTCCCGGACCGGGCTCCCCTTCTCCCTCTACTCCCTCCGCCGCCCCCCCTTCACCTCTCCGCGGCCGAACCCTCTTTTCCCCCCATCCGCCTCCGCTCCTCCCCCCCCCCCCCTTCCCGTCCCCTCGGCACCGTACCCGTCCGCTCGACCGTCTGTACTCTCGTCACCCTATTCATTCTGTTAACGAGCCGTCCGTCGCCTCCGTTCTATTTAGCCGCCATCGTTTTCACGAGACGTCCTTCCCCTCGACTCCCTTCAGCGCCATCGTTCTCGTCCGTCCGTCTCCCCCGATCGGACCGCGAGCCCGTCCGACGGCGGGGACCGTCCCTATCCGTTGCCGACCCGTTCGTCCCGAGCGCTTAGTCCAGGGCTCTGCACGTAGTGAGCGCTCAATAGATACCATTGAATGAATGAATGAATGAGATAGACGAGGCTGAGGTACAGCGAGAGGTTTAGCATCAGAAAACGTCACAGTAGTGCTTAGCACGCTACCTGGCACGTAGTAAGCGCTTAAAAAAAATACCAGATTAAAAAAAAAAACAAAACATTCCAGGCACACTTTCAAGAAACAAATTACGGTTGTATCGCGAGTTGTGCCTGCAGTCACGTGTCCGTGTCTGCTACGGCATCCGTTGAAGCGCTTAAAGTGTGTCGAACGCAGCGCGGCTCAGCGGAGAGAGCGTGGGGGCTTTGGGGTCGGAGGTCATGAGTTCGAATCCCAGCTCGGCCACCTGTCGGCTGTGTGGCCGTGGGCGAGTCACTTAACTTCCCTGCGCCTCAGTTCCCTCATCTGTAAAATGGGGATTAAAAGCGCGCGAGCCCCACGTGGGACGACCTGATCCCCCCGTGGCTACCCCGGCGCTTCGAACAGTGCCCGGCGCCCAGTAAGCGCTTAACAGATACCAGCGTTAAACGCTATTCTAAGCGCCGCTCCCTGACCTGCGTGGGGGGGTGGGGGGACGTCACGTTCTAAGTAATTCAGCTACTGACACCTCTACATCCTCCCCTTGGTTTTAGAAAGAGATCCTCCGGGACAAGAGCACGGACGCGGGGAGGGGAGGGAGGAAGAGAGGGGGGACGTCTTCCCACGCCAACTCACAAGCCCCAGCCGCCGTCCGGGAGCTGCACGGACCGGAGGTATCGAATCATCTCTTCCCTGTACCCAGCCGGCAGCGAGATGTTAGCCACGTGGCACGTGATGAGGAGACCTGTTTCAAACAAACGACGATGCCTCCGTCACGGAGGACCAGCCTCCCGGACGAAAGACCTCTCTCTTCGTGAGACGGAGGTTTCCCTCCGAGAGGAGGAAGCCGGTCCTCCATCTGCATCGATTTTTCCACCGACCCTTTAATGCTATCCTCAACTGGAAAGACAAAAACGGACCTAGGGCTAGCGTTCCGCTCCTTGGGCCCTTGAAGGAGACTCTGAAAGCAAGCGAGACGGAACCAGAGTATTGAGTTGTACGTTTTCATCGGGGCCCGATGCTTCCGCGGCTGAGCCCCCCTTTCCCCCGGCTCACAGTCTAGTTATCTGTTTACATTCGACTGGCGCGGTGGAACGATAGTCGCGCGGGGCTCCGTGGAAAGAGCCCGGGCTTGGGAGTGGGAGGTCACGGGTCCGAATCCCGGCTCTGCCGCCTGTCGACCGTGTGACTGTGGGCGAGTCGCTTCGCGTCTCGGTGCCTCAGTTATCTCCTCTGGAAAACGGGGAGGGAGACCGTGAGCCTCACGTGGGACGACCTGATGACCCTGTGTCTCCCCGAGCGCTTAGAACAGTGCTCTGCACATAGGGAGCGCTTAACAAAATTATTGTTAATATACACGAGGGTGGGGGCTGCAAATTTCAAGACACGCTCCCACGGCGGAGGCTGGGCTGGGGAGGCGGCCCAAACCTCGGCCCTTAGGGTGCAGGACTGATTCGCTGAACCTCATAGCTTCTCACATACTCCGGGAGTTCTGCGTCGAAGAGCCACAGAAGAGTGGCAGCAAATTACCGGACATCTTTTCTCCGGGAAGACAATCTCTCTCTCTCTCTCTCTCTCTCCCCTTGCTGGGCTCTCTGGACGACTCGCCTAATCGAGGTACGAATTCCGTTTGCCGACAGCGGCCGGCTTCGCGGCTCCGACCGTACCTGGCAGCAAGAAGAGAGGTCCTCCGTAATCCCCGGCCCAGTGACCGTCCTCCGCCTGCAGCTTCGAGTAAAACTGCATCCCATTCAGAGCTCCCGCCCGGGCTGTCCGCGCCTGGGGTAAATCCTCGAAGAATTCACTCTGCGGAGGGAAGAAGGAAGACAGCAGACGGACGGAACCTCCACCTCCTCCCCCGACTCCCGCGCTTTGCACATTTGAGCTCCGGTCCCATAAAATTCCCCTTATCGATAGTAAACGAACGAGGACGGGATCATCAGACGCCGCCTCGACGCCGCCGGTCCACATCCCACCTCCGACTCCTCTCTTTACGTTCGTTTGAGGAACCATTCCGGTAACTCTCTCCACTGCCCGCTGCGTTGGCTGATTACGAGGTCACCGGCAAGTTGCCAGGCACAGGTTAAATAGGTCAGCGTATCGGCTGAGCCCCGTCGATTACGACGGCAGACTCCGATTTCAACATCTTAACCGCGTCCAAATACCTACCGGCTCTGTTAATATTGGACCCTCCCAGGCGCTTACTACAGCGCGCAAAAAATACTATGGGTCGATTGATTCGTTCGAAATTCTGAGACCTCTTCATTCGTTCATTCGACAGCATTCCCCGAGCGCCTACTACGGGCAGAGCGCCGGACTGAGCGCTTGGAACGGACAAACGGGTAACAGAGAGAGACGGCCCCGGCCCTCCGACGGGCCCACGGGCCAACCGGGGGAGACGGACGGACGAGGACGATGGCGATAAAGAGAACCGAGGGGAAGAACGTCTCACTGGAACGGCAGCAAACGGATAGAATCGGGGCGACGTACAGCTCATCGACAGAATAAATCCTTTAGAAAGTCACGAGAGCGAACCTACGTTACGGGACGGGAAGGATTTTGCTTTATTTTTCTACCCACCGTACTCTTCCGCGATGAGCTCTACGTCTGTTTCTCCAAGCTACTTATCGTGCCCTCGGCATTCGCGTCAACCCCAGGGCACCGATGCCAGCCAAACAAGAGGCGAAGGGGACCGGGAGGGAGTGACGGTCATCGTGATCATAACGTCGGTATTCGTTAAGCGCTCACCATGTGCAGAGCGCCGTTCTAAGCGCCGGGGGAGACCCACTTGGGGCTCACGGTCTTCACCCCCGTTTTACAGATGAGGTAAGTGAGGCCCAGAGAAGTGACTCGCCCACAGTCACGCGGCTGACGGGCGGCAGGGCCGGGATCCGAACCCGTGACCTCCGACTCCAAAGCGAGTACCGCGCTTCAACCGACCCACCGTCGTCCCGTACTCTCCCCGGGACGGTGCCCCGCACACGGTAAGCGTTCGGTGGGTACGACCGGCGGACCCTCTTGGGCCGATCCTTCCCGGGCCGTTTTAACCCGCGGGATGGAAAACAGAAACCACGTACCGTGTCCAGTCCTAGAGAATGGGCCTCCAACCCATTCTGTGCTCGTCCGGCCTCTCCGCCTTCCGGACGGTAATTCCACCTCTGCCTCCCGTCTTCGTTGGTGAGCCGCCAGCGGGTCAGGTCGGTGGCCGGGTCCGTCTTATAGGGCCCGCCTCTTCGGCGAAGACACCTGCAACCCATCAGACGCCGGGCTGCAGAGCGGCTCGCCCCATCCGCGCCGTCCGCCCGTCGACCGGGCGCCGACGTGGAGCGAGCGCTCGTCGCGGGCGGGGCCCGCGTGTCCGTCCAGCGTCGTCCCGCACCCTCCCCGGCGCCGAGCACGGTGCTCGGCGCACGGGGGGGGGGGGGGGGGGGGGGGCGCTCAAGAAATAGCTGACTGACTCTCTGACCGCGGTAGCGCCGTCCTGAGCGATCGGGAGAGGACGGAACGAGCAGACGCGTTCCCCGCCCGTGACGACTTCCCGGACGGGCTTACGCGCGCTCGGCAGGATGCTCCGCGGCGCGGTAGATTCCTCGATGAAAACTACCGACGGCCCGATCCGCGCGTCAAGGGGTTTCGAGTGGCGGACGTTAAACCTCCGAGGGGAGATCCCCGACGACCGCTGAAATGTTGCTTCTTGCCGTCTCCTCCCCATACTTATCATCCATTACCATAAGGCTGGGCCGGGTCACGGGTTCTAATCCCGGCTCTGCCGCCAGTCGGCTGCGTGACCTCGGGCAAGTCGCCTGACTTCTCTGGGCCTCAGTCACCTCACCTGTCCAATGGGGATTAAAAAGCTGTGAGCCCCACGGGGGACAAGCAGCGTGGCTCAGTGGAAAGAGCACGGGCTCCGGAGTCAGAGGTCGTGAGTTCGAATCCCGGCTCTGCCGCCTGTCAGCCGTCTGACTGCGGGCAGGTCACTTCTCTGTGCCTCAGTCACCCCATCTGTAAAATGGGGACGGAGACTGTGAGCCCCACGCGGGACAACCCGATTCCCCCGCGTCTCCCCCAGCGCTCAGAACGGTGCTCTGCACGTAGCGAGCGCTCCACGAATACCAACGTCGTATCCCCCGGCGCTCAGGACGGCGCTTCGCACGTAGCGAGCGCTTACCAAATACCACAGTTTATTTATTTTATTTTACAGGGGCTTGATCTTCTAGCATAAGAAACAGGGTAAAGAGGGAGGGAGGGAGGGAGGGAGGAAAAACTCCACCATGGGGTTTCTCGCTTCGCCGGAGATTAGTTCTAAAAGCAAGCACGTAGCATATGAAATGGAAGTCCCAACGTTCATTTCACTTCGTCTCAAACTTGAAACAAATGAAACCGCCAAAATTCCAAGGGAAAGGATTTGTTCGGTTAAACTATTCCTACCCGTCCATCTGTACTCTTTTCCCTAGAGAGGTCTTTCCAATAGGACCGTGTACAATCTCCCTCCCGTGGGAACTTCCTAGCAGCAGACGAGCTTCCGGTAAGCTGCACGGAACTTCACCGGAGTCGGTCCCGCGCTTCGGCGGCTCCCGGGCGCCGAAGCACAAATGGGACGTGGAAACATAATCTGCCCGCAGGACCTTCCACCTTAATATTCATAAAGCAAAAGCGCGGTGAGGGATTCAACAGCTCCGGGTTCGTGGAGCCCGATTAATCGTGCGTGACGTAAAACCGCCACGTTACTCCCTGAAATTACAGTCACCCCCGGCGGTCGGGAACGGAACGTAAAGGCTACCGGCGTGTCCCCGTTATCGCTCTCTTTCGCTCTCCTGAACCTCGGCCGACCGGCCGACGGAATGTAAGATAGGCTTCGCTCGCTCGTTACGGATCGAAAGGACCCGTCTGGACGACGAATCGTACGTGGCCGCGCGGCGCGGCTCAGCGGAACCAGCCCGGGCTCGGGAGTCGGAGGCCGTGGGTTCCGATCCCGGCCCCGCCGCGCGTCGGCTGGGTGACCGTGGGCGAGTCACTTCCCCGGGCCTCGGTCACCTCATCCGTAAAAGGGGGAATTGAGAGCGCGCGCCCCACGCGGGACGATCCGACCGCCTTCGCTCCGCCCTGGCGCTGAGGACGGTGCTCGGCACGTACTAAGCGTCCGACGAGGACGGGTACAAACGCACGACTGCTACCCACTCTGCCGTACTGTCACATCGCGCCGCCCCAAGCGCTCGACGGATACGAATCGCTAAGCGCGGTGGTCGAGATGACTCGATTTGGGAGGTTGGGGTCTGGGGAAGGCTCCTCGGAGGAGGTGGGATTTAGCCGAGCTCGGAGGACTGGGAGAGCGGGGGCCGGGCGGACGGGGGGGGAAGCCGAGGCGGGAGCGACGGCACGACCAAGGGATCGCACGCCGGACCGTCAAAGAAAGAGGTACCGTCGGACGGGGCGCGGGGGAGGGGCGCGGAAATGCTAAAGGGAGAAAATCGGTTGGAAGCCCCCGGGATGGAGTTTCTCGCTCACGTGGAGAGAAATGGCCACCGAAGGGGTCTTTGAGGTGTGAAATGACAGATGTCCAGCAAGGTTTCGAGAAACCGAACGGGCTCGGCACGGCTTCCGTCGTTTTGCGGTGAGTCCCATCGCTCAGTGGTATTTACTGAGCCCTTACTAGGGTGGAACACTGCCCGAAGCATTTGGTCCCGCTCTTCCCTCTCCTCCGAGAGGCCTTCCCAGACGGAGCCCCACTTTTCCCTCTCCTCCGAGAGGCCTTCCCAGACGGAGCCCCACTCTCCCTCTCCTCCGAGAGGCCTTCCCAGACTGAGCCCCACTTTTCCCTCTCCTCCGAGAGGCCTTCCCAGATTTGACCCCACTTTTCCCTCTCGTCCGAGAGGCCTTCCCAGCTAAGCCCCATTTTTCCCTCTCCTCCTAGAGGCCTTCCCAGACTTAGTCCCCCTCTCCACCTCCTCCGAGAGATCTTCCCAGACGGAGCCCCACTTTTCCATCTCCTCCGAGAGGCCTTCCCAGACTGAGCCCCACTTTTCCCTCTCCTCCGAGAGGCCTTCCCAGATTTGACCCCACTTTTCCATCTCCTCCGAGAGGCCTTCCCAGCTAAGCCCCATTTTTCCCTCTCCTCCTAGAGGCCTTCCCAGACTTAGTCCCCCTCTCCACCTCCTCCGAGAGATCTTCCCAGACGGAGCCCCACTTTTCCATCTCCTCCGAGAGGCCTTCCCAGACTGAGCCCCACTTTTCCCTCTCCTCCGAGAGGCCTTCCCAGATTTGACCCCACTTTTCCATCTCCTCCGAGAGGCCTTCCCAGCTAAGCCCCATTTTTCCCTCTCCTCCTAGAGGCCTTCCCAGACGGAGCCCCACTTTTCCATCTCTTCCGAGAGGCCTTCCCAGACTGAGCCCCACTTTTCCCTCTCCTCCGAGAGGCCTTCCCAGATTTGACCCCACTTTTCCATCTCCTCCGAGAGGCCTTCCCAGCTAAGCCCCATTTTTCCCTCTCCTCCGAGAGGCCTTCCCAGACTGAGCCCCACTTTTCCCTCTCCTCCGAGAGGCCTTCCCGACTGAGCCCCACTTTTCCCTCTCCTCCGAGAGGCCTTCCCAGACTAAACCCCACTTTTCCATCTCTCCCGAGAGGCCTTCCCAGATTGAACCCCACTTTTCCCTCTCCTCCGAGAGGCCTTCCCAGATTTGGCCCCACTTTTCCATCTCCTCCGAGAGGCCTTCCCGGCTAAGCCCCATTTTCCCATCTCCTCCGAGAGGCCTTCCCAGACGAAGCCCCACTTTTTCCTCTCCTCCAAGAGGCCTTTCCAGACTGACCTCTGCTCCCCCCCGCCCTTCATGGACACAGCTGTCATTTTTGTTCATTCGGAGAGGCGGCGCGGTTCAGTGGAAAGAGTCCGGGCTTGGGAGTCAGAGGTCCCGGGTTCGAATCCCGGCTCTGCCCCTCGTCAGCTGTGGGGCTGTGGGCAACTGACTTCTGCTGGGCCTCAGTGACCTCCTCTGGAAAATGGGGATGAAGACGGGGGGCCTCCCGGGGGACAACCTGACGACCCTGGGTCTCCCCCGGCGCTCAGAACAGTGCTCTGCACCTAGTAAGCGCTTAACAGACACCAACGTTATTATGCCTAAGCAGCGTGTCAGTAGGGTGGAATGAAGGAGCAGCCCCCCGCACTGGGGGGGAGGGGCGAGGGGGAGGTGGAGGAGGGGCTCGGCCTGCGGTACTCACGTCCCTTCGGTCATGGTTGGAGCTGCAGGAGCCGCAGGAGCTGCAGGAGCTGCAAGAGCTGCAGGAGCCGCAGGAGCCGCAGGAGCTGCAAGAGCTGCAAGAGCTGCAAGAGCTGCAGGAGCCGCAGGAGCCGCAGCAGCAGGAGGAGCAGGTCTGCAGGGAGGAGAGGGGGCCGGGGGCGGCGGGCCCTTTAAAGGCCGCGGGGGCCGCTGGGAATCGTAGTCCGCCCGGCCGCGGGGCCGCCGCGGCGCTTCCGCCCCGGGACTACAACTCCCAGCCTGCACCGCTCCGGCCGGCCCGGCCCCGCCCATGGCGCCATGTGAGCCCACGGGCCGCTGACCAATCCCAGCGCGGGGGGAGGGGGGGGCGGCCGCCCCGCCCCGGGGGCTGCTGGGAGTTGTAGTTCTGACAGGGCTGGGGGGGGGGAGACGGAGACAGGGCCAGACACTGACCCAGGAAAGGGGGGGGGGGTGTCTTATTAATAATGATGATGATAATGATGATGATGATGCCATTTGTCATACCCTTACTATAATAATAATAATGGTGGGATTGGTTAAGCGCTCACTAGGGGCAGAGTCATGAGAGTGTCCCACGAGAGGCTCCCTCTCTTCATCCCCATTTGACAGAGGAGGTCACTGAGGCCCCAGAGAGGTTGATAATAATAAGGCTGGGATTTGTTAAGCGCTTACTACGTGCACGACCCCGGTCTGAGCGCCGGGGGGGATCCGGGGGAATGAGGTGGTCCCGCAGAGGCTCGGTCTTCATCCCCTTTTGACAGAGGAGGGAACTGAGGCCCGGAGAGGTTGACGATGATAACGTCGGGATTTGTTAAGCGCTTACTCTGGGCAGAGCATTGGTCTAAGCGCTGGGGTAATAATAATAATGTTGGCATTTGT
The DNA here is from genome assembly GCF_004115215.2 of Ornithorhynchus anatinus. Lineage (NCBI taxonomy): Eukaryota > Metazoa > Chordata > Mammalia > Monotremata > Ornithorhynchidae > Ornithorhynchus > Ornithorhynchus anatinus. The sequence continues at coordinate 38,994,752 of NC_041734.1, read as the reverse complement.
TAAGCGCTCCCTAGGTGCAGAGCACTGTGCTAAGAGCTGGGGGAGATCCAGGGGAGTGAGGTTGTCCCCCGTTAAGGCTCACGGCCTTCATCCCCATTTGACAGAGGAGGGAACCGAGGCCCGGAGAGGTTAATAGTGATGATAAAAGTGTTGGGATTTGTTAAGCGCTTACTCTGGGCAGAGCACTGTTCTAAGCGCCGGGGGAGATACGGGGTCATCGGGTCGGCCCACGTGAGGCTCCCGGTCTTCATCCCCTTTTTCCAGACGAGGGAACTGAGGCCCAGAGAAGTGAAGTGACTCGCCCGCGGTCACCCGGCTGACAAGGGGCAGAGCCGGGAGTCGAACCCGGGACCCCTGACTCCCGAGCCCGGGCTCTTTCCACTGAGCCGCGCTGCTTGTGCCAAGCACTGTTCTAATGATGACGATGGCACTTGTTGAGCGCTTACTAGGTGCCGAGCACCGTTCTGATGAGGGCGATGGCATTCCAAGCGCTTAGTACAGTGCTCTGCACATAGTAAGCGCTCGATAAATACTATTGAATAAATACTGTTGAATTTGTTAAGCGCTATGGGAGAAGCAGCGTGGCTCAATGGAAAGAGCACGGGCTTGGGAGTCAGGGCTCATGAGTTCGAATCCCGGCTCTGCCACCTGTCGGCTGGGTGACCGTGGGCGAGTCGCTTAACTTCTCGGTGCCTCGGTTCCCTCATCTGTAAAATGGGGATGAAGACTGTGAGCCCCACGTGGGACGACCTGATTCCCCTACGTCTACCCCAGCGCTTAGAACAGTGCTCGGCACATAGTAAGTGCTTGAATACCAACATTATTATTATTATTATTATGTGCCCAGCGCTGTTCTAATGATGGCGATGGCATTTGTTAAGCGCTTATTATGTGCCCAGCGCCGTTCTAATGGTGGCGATGGCATTCCAAGCGCTTAGTACAGTGCTCTGCACATAGTAAGCGCTCAATAAATACTATTGAATAAATAAATGCTATCGAATTTAAGCGCTTACTATGTGCCCAGCGCCGTTCTAACGACGGCGATGGCATTTAAGCGCTATGTGCCCAGCGCCGTTCTAATGACGGCGATGGCATTTAAGCGCTTACTATGTGCCGAGCGCCGTTCTGACGACGACGACGGCGTCTGTTGAGCCCCTACTATGTGCCCAGCGCCGTTTTGACGACGACGACGGCGCCTGTTGGGCACCTATGTGCCCAGCGCCGTTCTGACGACGACGACGGCGCCTGTTGGGCGCCTACTATGTGCCCAGTGCCGTTCTGACGACGACGGCGGCGCCTGTTGGGCGCCTGCTATGTGCCCAGCGCCGTTCTGACGACGACGGCGGCGCCTGTTGGGCGCCTACTATGTGCCCAGCGCCGTTCTGACGACGACGACGGCGCCTGTTGGGCGCCTACTATGTGCCCAGCGCCGTTCTGACGACGACGGCGGCGCCTGTTGGGCGCCTACTATGTGCCCAGCGCCGTTCTGACGACGACGGCGGCGCCTGTTGGGCGCCTACTATGTGCCCAGCGCCGTTCTGACGACGACGGCGGCGCCTGTTGGGCGCCTGCTTTGTGCCCAGCGCCGTTCTGACGACGACGACGGCGCCTGTTGGGCGCCTGCTATGTGCCCAGCGCCGTTCTGACGACGACGACGGCGCCTGCTATGTGCCCAGCGCCGTTCTGACGACGGCGACGGCGCCTGTTGAGCCCTTACTATGTACCGAGCGCCGGGGAGGATACGGGGTGATCAGGTGGTCCCCCGGGGGGCTCCCAGTCTTCAACCCCATTTTCCAGATGAGGTCACTGAGGCTCAGGGAAGTGAAGTGGCTTGCCCAAAGTCACCCAGCTGACAAGCGGGGGAGCCGGGATTCGAACCCATGACCTCTGACTGCCCAGCCCGGGCTCTTGCCACTGAGCCACGCTGCTCCAACGCCGCCTCTCGCGACACAACTGAAATCGGAGACCTCTCGTCCATGAGGAGGAGGAGGAGGAGGGGGAGGAGGAGGAGGAGGAGGATAGCGATAACGGTATCTCTTAAGCGCTTCCCACGTGCCAAGCCCTGTTCTAAACACATTTTCCATTTTCCATCTAAACACACATCCCATTTTCCGGATGAGGGAACTGAGGCCCAGGGAAGCGAAGTGGCCGGCCCGAGGTCACGCAGCAGACGAGGGCCGGGGCCGGGATCGATGATGAGACTGTCGGTATTCCTTAAGCGCTCACCGCGTGCCAAGCACCGTCCTAAGCGCCGGGGGCGAAACCAGGTGACCGGGTCGTTCCCCGGCAGGGCTCACGGTCTCGGTCCCCATTTCACAGATGAGGGAACCGAGGGCCGGAGAGGCGCGGCGACTCGCCCGAGGTCAGCCAGCCGATCGGCGGCAGGGCCGGGATTAGAACCCACGACCTCCGACTCCCGGGCCCGGGCTCTTTCCGCGGATCGGGCTGGACACGGCCCAGGTCCCGCGCGGGGCTCACGGTCCCATTTCGCAGATGAGGCGACCGAGGCACAGAGGGCTGGAGCGCCGTGCCCGAGGTCGCGGCAGGGAAGCGGCGGAGTCGGGTCCTCCCGTCTCCCGGGCCCGGGCTCCGGCCAGTCGGCCGCGCCGCTTCCCCGGCCGCCCCCGCCTTCCCCCACTCCGTCTCTTGCCCCTCATAATCCGGCCGCGTACTTCACGGATCGAATCGAAACCGTCCTCGGTCGCCGGCCCCATCGCGTCGACGGGTCGTATTTACTGAGTGTTTACCGTGTGCGCTGGAGAGGGTACGACAGAGCTCTCGTTTTACTTGAAATATTTTATTTCCAACAGTAGCGGAGAAGCGGCGCGGCGCGGCGGGAAGCGCCCGGGCCCGGGGGCCGGAGGTCATGGGTTCGGATCCCGGCTCCGCCACCCGTCAGCCGCGTGACCCTGGGCGAGTCGCTTCGCTCCTCTGGGCCTCGGTCCCGTCCCCCCCCCCCCCATCTGGAAAACGGGGACCGAGACCGTGAGCCCCACGCGGGGCGACCCGATGCCCCCGTATCTACCCCGGCGCTTGGGGCGGCGCTCCGCACACAGTAGGCGCTCGACGGATCTTATTTCGCATAAAGTAAGGTGGTAGGCGGCAGGCTCATTCCCTGTCCACGACAACCTACGGTCCAGAGGGGGACGGTTCAGAGTCATTCTTTCCTGTACCGTCTCTAGTTCTCTGCATGTGCCGAGCGCCGTTCCGAGCGCCGGGGCAGAGGCGAGGTGATCGCGGGGGGGGGGGGTCGTCCGGTCGTATTTATCGAGCGCTTACCGCGTGCGGGGCACTGTCCCACGCGGGGCTCGGTCTCGGGCCACGCTTTACAGACCGAGTAACCGAGGCACCGGAGAGGTAAAGCGGCTCGCCCGAGGTCACGCGGCGGACAAGCGGCGGAGCCGGGATCAGAACCCACGTCCCCCGACTCCCGAGCCCGGGCTCTTAACGTCGGTATCCGTTAAGCGCCCGCTACGTGCCGAGCGCCGTCCCGAGCGCCGGGGCGGCGGACACGGGGCAATCGGGTCGTCCCACGTGGGGCTCACGGTCTTCATCCCCGTTTTCCAGATTGGGGGGGGGGGGGGGGGGGGACTGAGGCACCGCGAAGTGAAGCGACCCGCCCACAGTCGCACAGCTGACCCGCTCTTGCCGCGGAGGCAGGCCGAGAGGTGGCCACCGGGCCCGTAGGCGGTCCTCCAGGTGCACAGCCTCCTCTTCTTCATACAGAGACGCCACGTTGCTTTTCCTTCCGTTCTCCCGAAACCCTTTCTCAAGAATTCCAGTTTCTCGGTTGGCCGATTCGGCCACCGCTCCGCACTGGGCCGCCGGCCCGGGAGAACGGTCAACCGAGCCTCACCCCGAACCGCCGAGGCCGGCTCCGAATTCACGGGCTCGGGAGTCCGAGGTCACGGGTCCGAGCCCCGGATCGGCCGCCGGCCGGCCGCGTGACTGTGGGCGGGTCACTTCACCTCTCTGGGCCTCGGTGACCTCCTCCGTAAAATGGGGATTAAGACCGTGAGCCCCACGGGGGACGACCCGATGGCCCCGTATGCGCCCCGGCGCTTAGGACGGCGCTCCGCGCGTAGCAAGCGCTTAACAGATACCGACGTTATCGTTATTATTAACCTTCGTGAAGTCAGACCCCCAACACGTTCACGTCCACGTTCTGGTACTCTACCATTTCCCCTCCCCCTGATCTCTTTTCATCTCTTTCTGATTCATCTGCTACTGTTTCAGTGAGACCTTCTTCCCCTCGATTCTGTTTGCCGCTACCGTTCTCGTCCGCCCGTCGGAGGGCGGGGCCCGTCTCTGTCCGTTGCCGGTTTGTCCGTTCCGAGCGCCTGGCCCGGTGCTCTGCGCGTAGGAAGCGCTCGATAAATACTATTGAATGTCAGTCTCCCCCATAGAGCGGAAGCTCCTCGTGGGCAGGGATCGCATCGACCGACTCGGACCGGACATCCCCGGGCGCTCCGGCGCAGCGTTCGGCACACGGCGAGCGCTCGCTAAATACCGCCGCTTAATTGAAAACGAGGAACGGAACGCGGCGAGCATCGACCCGGGGGGGCGACGCGCTGCGCTGAATGCTGGGCAAAGTCCTACGGAAGCCCGTCTCCCTTGCCCACGGGGGGGGGGCCGACGATCCGACGTTTACGGACGGCGGAATCGGAACCCGCGATCGACCGTTCGTCTGACACGCTACGGCGCCGAGGACGGTGAAAACCAACGGGAGTCCTAGCGACCCTTTGGAACAAATCCACCTGTGACCCGCCTCCCCGGACGGCTGCGTTCTTCTCCCCGAAACGAGAGCCTGCCGCCGTTCCTAAACCGACGGGCGGCCGAAGGATCCCAGTCGCTGAAAGCGTAGCCCGGAGGGTGACGAGGTCCTTCGGCAAGGCGGGAGAAGGAGAGCGAAACCGTCTCCGAAATAAAGCCAGTCGGTTGGGGAGATCTGAGGAGGTTCCAATTTGGGGAAGACGAGATTGAGCGAAACACGGTCACGGGGTCTGCGCGGGACAGTGTCCCGGGATTTCCAACGTCCCCGCAATTCCCTTCCCCCAGACCCCCGCAGTCCCTCCTTCCTCAACTCTCCCTTCTTGGACGGGGGTATCTCAAGAGATTCCCCGCCTCCGCTCCAAACCTACCCCCTCCACTCGCGCCTCGGACCCAACTCTTCGCACCTCGTCGGCAGCGTCGTCCCCTCCCTCCTTTCCTCCCCGACCACTTCCCACTTCCACTGCTCACTCTCCCGTCGGTGGCTTCCTCCCCATCGCCTTCCAACGCGCTCGCTGTATCGGGCGCCGCGCGAGGCCGGCTCGGAGTCGTCGAGAGGGGAATCGGGGAAGAGGTGGAAGGCGCGGAGGCGGCTCGCTCGGGGAGCTGGAGACGGACGGTAGGCGGGACGTGGGGCGATGGCCGGAGAGAGCCGTGGGGTCGAGGGAGGGTTTTATTTTAGGGTAGGACGGCCCCCTCCAGCCTCTAATTCAGACACGTCTCCCGCCTACGACGAGCCGACAGGCTAGAGGGGACGTCCTACCCTAAAATAAAACCCTCCCTCGACCCCACGGCTCTCTCCGGTCATCGCCCCATCTCCCTCCCGCCGTTTCTCTCCAGTCTCCTCGAGCTGCTGCTTCCACCGCCCCCCAGATCCACCCCCGCCTCTCCAGACCGCTACTACGCCACCCCGCCCCGACCACTCCGTCGGCCTCCTCTCCGACTTCCCCGCCTCCCGCCCCTCCCCATTCATTCGTTCATTCGACGGTATTCATGGAGCGCTCGCTCCGCGCGGAGCGCCGTACCGAGCGCTCGGAACGAACGGGTCGGCAACGGGTAGGGACGGTCCCCGCCCTTCGACGGGCTCACGGTCTAAGAGACGGACGGACGAGAACGACGGCGATGAACAGAGTCGAGGGGAAGAATAAATAGAGTCGAGGCCAGGCCGGCCCGTACTTCACCCCGCCGCCCGGATGGCTCTTCCGAAAGAGCGTCCGGACCACGTTTCCCCGCTCCTCGGGGACCTCCGGGACGGACCGCCCGTCTCCGCTTCGGACAGAAACTCCTCATCGCCGGCTTCGAGGCGCCCCGTCACCTCACCCGCTCCTATCTTACCTCGCCGATTTCCTGCTACGACCGAGCTCGCTCACGTCGTCCTAACACCGACCTATTCGCTGTGGCTCGATTTCTATCTCTCTCGCCGCCGACCCCTTGCCAACCTCCTCCCTCTGGCCCGGAAATCCCTCCCCCCTTCATATCCAACGGGCCGTCGCTCTCCCCGCCTTCCACGCCTCACTGAAACGGCATCTTCAAGAGGTCTTGTCCCTTCGTTTCCTCCCCCCCCCCCCCCCCCCCCCTTCCGAGTCACCCTCACGCTTGGATTCGGGCCCTTGGGTCACTTCCCCCCCTCAGCCCCACCGCACTGACGCACATTTCCGTAACTCACTTCAACGTCCGTTTCCGCCTCTAGGCCGGGGGCTCCTCGTGGGCGGGGACCGCGTTTGGCCACTCTGTTGAAATGTCCTCCCCAAGAGTTCAGTTCAGTGCTCCCTGCACAGAGTAAGCGCTCGATACGTAGGATTCTTTTTAAAACTGGCATCTGTTGAACACGTACCCGCCGGGCGCCGTATTAAGTACCGGGCTAGATACGTGGGGCTTGCCGTCTTAATCGCCCCGTTTTACAGACGGGGTGACGGAGGCACAGCGAAGTAAAGCGATTCACCCGAGGAAACACGGCGGAGAAGCCGGGATTAGAACCCGGGTCCCCCCTCTCCATCGGGCCGCGCGACCTCCCGTGGGATCGGTTTAATAAGTACCAAGTCCAGAGACCGTAATACTGTGGGAAGGGAACGCGTCCGGCGACTCTGTAGTACCGTCCCCTCCCGAGCGGTCGGGCGAGCGCTCCGCCCACAGTGAGCGCCCAAAAAATATGACCCATCGGTTGACAGCTACGCTACTTGCCCCTCCACCTGTCTTTTTACTTTCCACCTTTCGTTCCTCTGAGCGCTCAGTTGGCCGACTCCGTCGAGAGCAACGGCGGTCGGCACCCCGTCGACGTTTTTAATCACGTCGGCTCCCGGGCGGTCGAAACTCTCTTAAAAAAAAAATCACATTAAAGAACAGAGTCAGGTAACGGAACCGATTATCCGCTCCAGAGGTGTGGTTTCCACAGATCGCAATCTGATTTCTCTCTTAACCGGATAACCGGCCCTCCCGGAGTTCAAGAGAAGGAATTTTACCTACGATTTCCCCTTCGATCGCTCCGAACCCCTCTGTAAGTGGCAAATGCAGTAATATCTTCGCTCGGGCTCCCGAAATCCCGGAATACCACCTAAAACAAACAGTCCGTTTCACAGATTACACCGTAAACGGTATACTCGAGAAACAGTCTACTCGGATAGACTTACGATAACGAAGCGAACGCTGCATTTTTTTTTTTCCTTAGAGTCTACCGGGTGGGGAGACGGACACGAATGTAGATAAGTTGCGGACTTGAACAGAGGTGCCGTGGGGCCGAGGGAGAGGTGAATAAATTTAGGCCGCAGATTCGAATACCAGGAACGACATGCAGAAGGGAGTGGGAGAAGAGCAATCGGGGGCCCAGTTGACTGCAGGGTCAGAGCTTTACAGGTCCACTGGCTTTCGCCCCCAAGGAGCTCAACGGGTAAGTAGGTACGAGTTTCCTGTATCTTTGCAGGGATCCAGACGGAGCTGTACCTCAACACCCACGTTAAAGATCATTACTTAGGAAAGGCCGGAGAACTATAAAAACGCATCGTTGGAAAAGCTTCGAGAGGCGGTCGCGTACCATCCTCTGCCTCCGAGTAGAAGGACCACAAAACCATCCTGCACAGAAGGATATCAGTCAGTACCTTCGGTCTGCCTCCCCCGTCGCCGCGGGCAGGAAACGCGTCCGCCCAACCTGTGGTGATGTGCCCTGCGAAGCGCTCGGCGCAGTGCCCCGCACGGAGTCAGCGTTTAACGGACGCCACCCAAGATACGATGTTGCAGATTCCACACGCTCCCCGGGCGATCCCTGCCGAGGTCAGGTACTTCCTCTTCGTCACTAACCCGAGACCCTTCGCCTCCTATCGCTCCGTTCCGAGTCAGGACGGAAAAACAGCCGGTCGGTATCACCCGCGTCCGGGTGGATACAGATCGAATGCGAATTCTATCGAGACCCTTCGCCGCCGCGATCCACAGCCCCGCCGGCCACGGTTCCTTTCGACCGTAAGGTGGTTTTAGCATTTTGAGAGTCAGAAGTAAAACACCGGACACCAAGGGCGGGAAGAAGAGAAAACAACTTAAGGGAAGTCGCAAGAGCGACGATTAGGTCTCTGTTCTGAAGAGCAGAGATTCACAGAGCACACTCCGTGTAGCCAATCTATTTATTTGCATGATTTACAATGTAATTTCGGCTGTTGGTAAAAGTGAACATAATTTGAGTACGCGACAGACGAGGTTTTGACAGTTACCCGATTAAACGGCCCCTTCTAGGGAAAAACATCTCATCTTCCGGCTTCCTATATATCCACCATATCCAGCAGAGTGGAGAGATGGCGTTCACAAGCGATTTCCTCTTCCTTGGTACTTTTAATCAACCTTTCTAAGTGCTTCAGTCTGTCAGACAGAGACAGGTCTTCGTCCGGTGCCGCCGTCCGTTTTCGTTCCGCCGCACCGGCGTTCTGGTAAGACGGACGCAAAGAGAAATCGAAAACAGGCTCTTCTTTCGGTCTTTTTTTTTTTTTTTTTTTTTTTTTTTTAAACAAGCCGACCTGGGGCGGTCCTCATCGCTCAAAGAGCCGTCCGGACTCCCCCGATTAAGGTGTGAGAGTAAAAGGAAAAGCGTAACCCCGAAGGCGCGTAAAATGACGGGCAGGGCTCCGGGGGGAATAAAGAGCAGGAGGAGAGGACGACTAAAGAAGCAGTCGATACACAGACGCGATAGGAGCGAAACACAACGCGCGGATTCTCAAAGATTAAAACGTAAAACAGTATTCGGTCGCAGTTGGCGACGCCAGAGGGCTGTGAGAATCTCTTCATCTGGGGGTAGGAGGACAATTCAACGAGCCTGTCTGTCACAGCCAGCCACCCAAATCCTACACCCGGCATTTCATTTCCTTTTACCTGCGGACTGGTTCTGGGCGATTCTGACGGCGGCCGGATAGCCTGAGGCACCGAGACCAGAGCTTGGGGAAGGTAGAGAGGAAGAGCCGTCGAGTCCGCCAACTGCACAGAATCTTCAGCCAGCCACTGATGCAGCTTATCTTCGAATCTGAAATTATTTTAAGATCATCCTTCAGATCTCGATCCTCAAGAGGTAGAGCGCACTGCGTGGCTGACTTGGGTTCCTCGACCACGACTCTGTCGAGGACGCGTTCTAAAAGTCCCCTTTTCATCCGAGACACACCTGCAAGCCTACACAGATAAAGAAGCAGAGCAGTCCGGGTTTTTTTTTTTTTTTTTTTTTTTTTTTACCATTACGCCTTCACCTTGGTTGACGGTTAAGATTTTAACAGTAAACCCTAGGAGGCTCTTACCGGGCTCAGACTGCCCCTCTGAACGTGAACTCGATTTCCCGGGGGAAGACTAGAATCTAGTTGGCATTCACGGGGGTTTTGGGTCTGGTCACTCTCCCCCGGCAGTGGGAACGAGCCCCAGCCCTAGGGCTTAGGCCGACAACCGGATTTTCCCTCAGCCCGGTTCACGTGGCTTTTTTATTTACTTCCTTTTAAGGAAAGCCTGAGGTCGGCCGGAGGCTTTCTTGCGTCCTGCCTTTCCCGATTATCAGAACGCTCCCAAACCTTAGTTTTCTCTCTCAGGGTTCCCGGTCCATCTTTCTCACGAACGGGGAACCGAGACTTCGGGCAAAACGGGTTCTGGTCCTCACGCCCCCCCCTTGGCCATTCACCTTTTGTTCTCTTCCTTTTCTAGCTGAATACCGCTCGTGAGACGCTCGGGGAGGAGCTCCTCAGCCGAGGCCGTGTGGATTAATTCCTCGGCGCTAGGGATCCGTCCCTCCTTGCCATTTCCTGGTTTTCTGATCACGTTAAATGGCATCTGAAGCAGTGAAGGGGCACATTTCCTGGCAGAAGACTCGGGAGACTTTATTCCCAAACTGGAAGGACAAGATTTTGTTTTAAAACGGGAGGTGAGCAAGAAACGGAAAACTGAGTTTTACACGACGTTAACTGATCGTAATCGCATTTAATCGCCGGGCGACGGCGGGAGTCCGCGATCCCTCGGAAAGGGGAGTGAAAGTCTGGCTCCTGCTCGATCTGGGATTCTTCGACTCTTCACTGACGAGGAGTGGACGCGCTGAGCTCTGACTGATTTTCATGGCTCGTTCTACAGTTACCCTGGAAGGTCGTGCTACCTTTATCACCTCGATACCGCGTCAATCCATCGTCTTTATTGAGCGCTTACTGTTTGCAGAGCACCGTCTTAAGCGTTTGGGAGAGTGCGACGGAACAGAGTCGGTCGACACGTTCCCACGCTGTTTCACTCCTTCGGTTCTCCTGCCTTCCCCTCATCTCATTTTCTACGTGCCTATCCATTCTCCTCCCCCAAGAAAAACCCGAAATCTCAAATGTCATCTATCTAGCCCTAGTGAACAGCTGGACTAATTCTTACATTCGCATTCTAAGGAAACACCTACTGACTGACTGTCGAAACACTTGAAACAGTCGTAGAAGTGAAGGCCCTGTAGCAGTTATGTGTATCATTCAAGCCGCCAGTGAAATTCGCTCAAGAGAAACCCGACGAGCCCAGCAGAGGATACAGCGAAAAGGAACGACAAATCTGGACACTGATTCAGTGCTATAAAGCACCTGTCTAGCCTTTCTAGGTTTGAGTCCGTTACCCTCTCTTCTTCATAACCAATCCCCCCCCCCCCCCCCAAAAAAAAAAAAACCCACAAACCAGCAAAGCCAAAACACGACTTACCTTCCTTGGCTCTGCTGAATCTCCTTCTTCGTTTGCAACCTAGCTTGCTCCCAGGACAAAGGGAGTTGGTATTTTTTTAAATGCTCTTTGAAAAAATAGACGCAAATCTGACCGTCTTCACTCACGGCCTCTATAGGGGGAGACGAAAACAAACTCTGAGATCAAAGCCCATCATTTAAAACAAAAACAGGGTACGCAGTAAAGTGGTTATTTCACTGTCCTTTGGAAACTCCAGGCGAGAGAACCCGCCAAAGGGGGCCCCAAATCGGAGGCCCCAAGGGAAGCAGATGAGACGGGGCACATTCCCGTCCTATCGCCGCACCGATCCAGAGCTATCTGGGATCGGGCCAGGTTCGGTCCACGCCCGGTCAGGACCGGGGGATCCACCCTTAACCTGACACAGCTCCAGGAAGTGCCGTAGCTTAACAAATACCAACACTGTCATCATAGCTCCGGTCATCCCGGGTCCGGAGGATGCCCGGAGGCTAGAGTTCGGACTCGGGGCCAACCTGGAGGTTGAGACCGGGCCCTCGGGTCCAGGGGAGAATCAGACGCGCCGGTCTGGCTTAGTTCCTGACTGCGTCGGTCCTCACTCCGGACCGGCTACCAGTCAAATAGGGGTCGCGCCATCCGGCCGCTTTTGCTCTCACGTCCCCTAGACCGTCAGCTCGTTGTGGGCAGGGTGTGCGTCTCTTTATTTTTGTATCGCGCGCTCCCGAGCGGCTCAGTACAGTGCTCCGCGCCCGGCGGACGCTCAATAAATCCGACCGAATCGAACCAACGGATGAGAAATCGGGGCGAAGCCAGAGCTGTCGCTTACCGGATCCCCGGCCCGCCCAAACTACCCGTGACCGACTTCAGCCGGGAAGCCGGTAAAGAGCCTGACCCATCAGTCATCTCTGAGCACTTACCGCGTGCCCGGCAACGTACGCGGCGTTCGGGAGGGTTCAACGTGAGGGCCCGTAGACGCGTCCCCTGCCCGCTACGAGCTCACGGTCCAGAGGCCCGGTAAATCCTCTCCCCTTCCCCTCGCGGCCCAGAAGGCACGTACGCAATGGCTCCTTTGTAGGAGTTCGTGCCTCAGCTAGACCCATTTAATAAAAGCTTGTAGCTACCGACGGTAGAGAGATCTACATAGTAACGATAAAGAATCGGTTAATGTTCTAATGCATGTCATCGAGGACCGGAACCTGCCTGCCGCGGTCGATTCAGTGGACGGCTGATCTACTCGGGCAAGACGTCAGCTCAGTGAGAAAAAAAGCCAACTTCAAGGAGCGGCGTGGCCTGACGGAAAGGGCAGGGCCCAGGGAGTCGGAGGACCCGGGCTCTAACCCGGCCTCCGCCGCTTCTCCGCCGGGTGACCTCGGGGGCAAGTCGCTTCACTCCTCTGGGCCTCAGTTCCCTCGTCCGTAAAATGGGGATTCAGAGCGTTGAGGCCCGAGCGGGACGGGGACCGTGCCCAGACCCATCAGCCCGTATCTACCCCAGCGCTTAGTGCGACGCCCGGCACGTGGTTCGCGCTTACCAAATACCGCTTAAAAAACAAAAAAACTTCACTCGAGAGAATAGTTTCCGGAATACCTGACGAAACGGCCGGCTTAGGGGGTTTCCAGTCCCTCAGTCTGTGGTTAATGCACAGAGCGAGGACATCGTCCCAAGGGATCTCCTCAACTGTAGGGCCGGACTCTCCTGAGGAAGCCGGGACCTTCCTCTTCCACTCGGAGTAGGTCCTGCTCAGCAGATTCTCCACCTGCGACTGCAGGATCGGCTGAGTCTGGCGACAGCTCGGGATCTGGGAAACGTACTGGAAAATCATGGAACAGACGGGGCGCCACGGAGCTGAAAGACACACGGGGACGGTGGTTCAAAACGAGCCACCCATAAAACCGCCTCTGTTTTAAATACCAGTTTCCACTCTTCCGCCCAGAAGAGAAAAGGCGCCGAGGGAGGAAATGGAGGAGAGAGGACACGGAGAGGGCCTCCTTCAGAGAAGAATTCGGATTTTAAATTCAACGATATCCGTGTTCCTCTGAGAAATGAAAAACATTAACACCGACGGGGCAACGGTACAAGGGATCATTAAGGAGAGCGGCAACATCGGCTGAACGGCAGGGGTTCACAGCGGTAACCTATCCACGATCCTTCAGCATGAAAACGTCCCGAAGAAAGCAGCGTGGCTTGGTGGAAAGAGCCCACGCTTGGGAATCAGAGGTCGTGGGTTCTAGTCCCGGCTCCGCCGCTCGTCTGCTGCGTGACCTCGGGTAAGTCGCTTAACTTCTCTGCGCCCTCGGTCCCCGCCTCTGTAAAACGGGGACGGAGACTGTGAGCCCCACGCGGCGTAGAACGGTGCTTGGCGCGTAGTGAGCGCTTAACAGACACCATCGTCACCATCATTCCTTATCCCCTTCCACGAGCAGTTTCGTAAACCGAAATCCGCCCCCCCCCCCCCCCCGTAGAAGACTCGCATCTGGAAAGATACGCCCGATGAGAATTCCAACCGGAGGGAGCTACGCCTCTCTTTTAAAGAACGGAAGAGCTCTGCGAATTCGGTGATGGGATTCACATGAGAGCCTACAGAAGCCCGGGGATTAAAAAAAAAAAAAAAAAAAAGGCGGAGGAACGAGCAAACTACGGTCAGGACAGACACCCGTCACCGTCTCCCCTCGGACAACCGCGATCTTACTCGGGCCTCCCCTGAACGAAAGCCACCCCTCGGGCTTACCGTTCGGGAGAGGTGAAAGGAAGGGAGAGGAAAACCACAAACGGCGACCCGTCGTCAGTTCCCGAATTCGCGGCCGCGACACTCCTCCACTCGAACGACTCACCACCCAGGGGAGGAAGATCCATCTGAGGGATCTGGAAGGACAGCACGGCTTTCTTCAGCCACGCCAGGTGGTCCGGCGTGTTCCACCGGAGGTGAGGGAGCAGCTCGCTGCCCCCGGGTTCGGCGAACTCGGTCACGGGCCAGGACAGGTCACACAGCCGTTCCGAGGAGGCCACGGTGGCCAAAAACTGCAGCACGCTGTTGTACAGTTCGATGACGGCGCCGGGCTCCTGAGAGGGCAGGCCCGCCAAACGTCTCTCTCTCCTATCGTGGAAAAATCGATCGCTGAATTCGAAGCTGAGGCCGTCTTCGACGAACTGAAGGAGGGTCCGGCAGCAGAGTTCGAGGGAACCGGGGCAGTGAGCTACCAGCCACTTCACCGAGGCGGAGACCTGAACGGGAGACACGCGGAGGTGGGTAAAAGTCCGGCACGGAACTAAACGCGTCCAACCGACGGGGGTTGTCGAGCGCTTACGGGGCGCGGGGCTCCGGGGCCGGTAGGTGGGGTCCCCGCCTGCGGGAGCTAACGGCCTACGGGGCGGGTCCGACGTTGAGAGAGAGAGATTACGGGGAGGGGAGGTGGCGGAACGTAAGAGCGCTTATTAAGTGCTGGGGTATCAAAAGCGTGGACGGGGTACGCAGCCCGAGCGCACAGCGGACGCGGAGGGGAGGGTGGACGGGGGAACGGTCCGGAAAGGCCTCGCAGAGATACGATTTCAGGAGGGTTCCGAAGGCGCGGAGGGTGGCGGACCGCCGGACACGAAGGGGTGGGCGTCCCCGGCCCGAGGGAGAACTCGGGCCGCGGCGGGGCTGGTGGGGTCGACGCGGCCAAGGTACGGAGGGGAAGCTGGCGTCGGAGGAGCGGAAGGTACGTCGCAGATCGCCGAGGTTAGGTGGGGCGGAGGAGATGGAGGGCTTTAAGACCGACGGTAAGGACTCCGTGCCACGCGGAGGTGGATGGGCAACTACCGGAGGACTCCGAGGAATCGTCGTCAGCGGCGCAGAGCGGGCTCACCGTCTGAAAAGTACCGCGCTAAGCGCTCGGGAGAGCACAGTACGACAGAGTCGGCAGACACATCCCCTGACCGCAACGAGCTCACGGTTCAGTGGGACGGGAAGACGGGAAGACGGGGGGGGGGGAGGGGGGCCGAATGGTTTTTTCCAGAAAAACGACCTGGGCAACGGAGGGAGGCAGGGACCGGAGAGGAGAGAGTCAGACACGGATCGAAAGGACTGAAAGGACAGATGAAAAAAGATGAAGCGTTCCGGTAACTCCCAAAGCAGGCCTTCGAAAGAGATGAGCATCACACAGCTCGGAGGGATCTCGGGAGGCGAGCCGGTCCGACCGCCCGCCTCGGCTCGGGTGAAGGATTAAACCGCCGAGACGGCGTCGCGGCCGTTGGACGCAAGGCGAGGTGGGGGTAAACCGCACGGCTTGGGTGGTAACCTTTATCCAAAGCGTGACGACACCGCAAACATCTGCTTTCTCTGAAATCCCGTCTCGCTATCCCTGCTCTTAACCGTCCTCTCCCAATCCCGGCTCGGTTTGGAATTTTATTTATTTATTTATTTATTTTTTTTTTTAACATCCGAGGGCCCCGCCTGCACCCGCGGCGATCGAATCTCAGAGATTCTGCCCTTTCCCGCCCTCCTCGGAGTCAGGGCGGGTACCCAGAAAGTCTCCATCCAGACCCCACACGGGCGCTCCCTTCCCGGGCCCTGAAAACGGCGACGACGCTAACGGCGACGGTATCCGTTAAGCGTTGACCGCGCGCCGGGCACTGGACCGCGCGCCGGGGTGGATGCAAGCGGCGTGGCTCAACGGAGGGAGCCCGGGCTTGGGAGTCAGGGGTCATGGGTTCGAATCCCGGCTCTGCCACCTGTCAGCTGGATGACCGTGGGCGAGTCACCTCGCTTCTCTGGGCCCGTTCCCTCATCTGTAAAACGGCGATGAAGACCGGGAGCCTCGCGCGGGACGACGCGATGACCCTGCATCTCCCCCAGCGCTCAGAACGGCGCTCGGCACCTGGTGAGCGCTTAACGGACACCGACGCCATCGTTATCATTACAAGCAAATCAGGTCGGACACGGTCCCCCGTTCCACGTGGGACTCCCGGGCTCAATCCTCATTTTCCAGATGAGGTCGCTGAGGCGCAGAGAAGCGAAGCGTCTTGCCCCAGGTCACCCGGCGGACGAGCGGCAGAGCCGGGGTCGGAACCCACGACCTCCTGACTCCTGGCAGGCTCCCGCTCTATCCGCTACGCCACGCCGCTTCTCGAAACACGAGCAAGAGGTTCGCGTGGCGGGGGGGAGAGGACGGGGGAAATGGATACTGATGACGGACTTCCTTTTAGATACTAAGTCCCGGACAACGGTCCCATCTACCTATAACGGCTAAACCAGTCCTGGGGCAGGTCTGTCTTTTTTGTTTTTTTTTAAACACACACACCCTTATAACAAAGAACTCACATAACAGAACTCCTACAACTTTTACAGACGTGAAACACCGTGGCCCCGTGGCTCGAGCACGGGCCCGGAGGTCCGAAGAACCTGGATTCTAAACCTGGCTCCGCCACTTGTTTGCTGGGCGACCGTGGGCAAGTCACTTGGCTCATCCCAACAGTATCTGTCGAGCGCTCACCGCGTGCAGAGCACGGTACCGAGCGCTGGGAACGGACAAATCGGCAACGGACAGAGACGGTCCCCGCCCTCCGACGGGCTGACGGTCTGATCGGGGGAGTCGGACAGACAAGGACGACGGCGGTAAGTAGGATCGCGAGGATGGGCGTCGCATTAGAACACTTCACTTCTCTATGCCCCAGTTACCTCGTCCGCAAAACGGGGATTAAGACCGGGAGCCCCAGGTGGGATCTGGGCTGTCGAACCTGATCAGCTTGTATCTACCCCAGAACTTAAGTAACGGTGCCCGGCACAGGCTCAGCGGAAAGAGCCCGGGCTTCGGAGTCGGGAGTCTTGGCTGGGTGACTGCGGGCGAGTCGCTTCACTTCTCTGGGCCTCAGTTCCCTCATCTGTAAAACGGGGATTAACCGGGAGCCTCCCGCGGGACCACCTGACGACCCTGTATCGACCCCGGCGCTTAGAACGGTGCTCTGCACACAGTAAGCGCTTAACAGATACCAACATTATCATCATTAATATTATTGACAACAAAATACTATTAACAAAAAGAAAAACAAAGGTATATGACTTAGAACGAGAACTCTTACAAGATGCTGTCGGCAGGCGACGCTTTTTTTTTTTCTTTTTTTTTTTTTAAAAAACCAAAGGTTAAAATGTAAACATTTAGACTGCAGGTTATTTACAGGTCCTACTAGGAGCTCCCAATGCCGGAAAGAAATCGTGAAATTTTGGCCTGAGATCTTACCCTGTTAGTGCCTCGTAAATCGCTGACAGAATCCGGGATCTCCACGATGATATAGTCGGAAATGAGTTTAGCCGAAACCAAGTCCTGCAACATCAGCCCTTCGAAAGAAACACAGGAATGATTTGACAGCAAACGGTCGTTCAGAAAGGGGTCACGCATCTACGTTTATTCCCACGGGAGTGCAGATGAGACTGTCCCTTTTCACCCTCCTTCGGTCAAACCGTTACCTCTAGCAACCAAAAATGCCAGGAGGGACGTTCCAAGTTCCAATGCTGCCTTCCCCGGACGGGCCCCCGCTCTCATCTCTTTTAGAATCTCTCCCCTTCCTTTCAGATGCCCGTTTTTGTCCAATCGCCGTTTTGTAGACCAGAGGAACTCTTTAAATAAGGTACCTTCTTCTACCTCTCGCTCGCCGGTGTCTCCTCCTCGGTTGGGAACGAGAACGACCAGAGGAACCACGGGACGGAAAGGCTTGGCCTGAAGGAGCTGCTTCAGTTGCAGCAGAGCGGAGAGCCAGTAGACGTCCTCTTCGGCGAAGTCTTCGCTTCCGATTCTTGGCGGTAGCAGGAGGATGAGGCCGCTGGTTCCCAGAAGATCCCTCTGAGTTTCTGCTGCATCAAGCGCCGAGTCGCTGAGGGCGCCGTGAGCCACCTGTGCAACCGATAAAGGCTCGAGCCGGCTGTCGTGCCAAATGGACACTCGCGCCGGATGGATTTAAGAGTGATAACAACCGCAGCGACGGCATCCGTTAAGCGCTTACTACGTGCAAAGCACCGTTCTGTGCGCTGAGACGGGGGTGCGAGGCGAGCAGGCTGTCCCGCGTGGGGCTCGCGGTCTCGATCCCCATTTGACAGATGGGGTGAGCAAGTGAGGTACCAGTGACTCGCCCGAAGTCACGCGGGCTGACGGGTGGCGGGGCCGGGATTCGAACCCGTGACCTCCGACTCCCAAGCCCGGTCTCTCTCTCCGCTGAGCCGTGCCGCTCCTCTAATCTGACAACGTACGCTCGCTCGTGCGGAATTTAAGCGCGTTGTGGGGAAGGAACGCGTCCACCCGCTCCGTTACACCGGACCCTCCATTCCCCTCCGCTGAGCGGCGGCGCGGCCCCGCGGCGAGAGCCCGGGCTCGGGAGTCGGGGGTCGTGGGATCGGATCCCGGCTCCGCCGCCCGTCTGCCGCGTGACTCGGGCCGAGTCACTCGGCGCCTCCGGGCCCCGGTTCCCTCGCCTGTAAAACGGGGACCGAGCCCGTGAGCCCCACGCGGGACAGCCCGATCGCCCCGTATCACCTTGGAACGAAGCTCTGCGCCTAGTGAGCGCTGAACGGATGCCACCGTTATTATCATTCCCTCTCAGACAGGCACCCGGTTGGGCAGGAGAGACCCTGGGCTCCCGGGCGAACGGCCGGCCGGGCCCACCGCCCCCTTCCCCTCCGGCACGCCGGGGGGGGGGGGTCGCGGATTCCGGATGCCGACGGAACCGAGGGGGATCTCGGGCCCGGGCGGTGGGCTCCCAGCCCCCGATCCTCGTCTTCTGATCCCGACCTCGACCGGGCTGACACGCCCTCGCTTCGACGGAAGGGCGAGAGCCAGGACGCGGGCGGGGGAGGGGAGCGGAGGCTGTCCGTCCCTCCCTCCCTTTAAAGCCGGGCCCTACCGCCGCCGGAGAGTCGCGACGACGACGGTACTCGTTGAGCGCTCGCCACGCGCGGGGCGCTGTTCTAAGCGCCGGGGGGGGGGGACGCAAGTCGATCGGACCGTCCCACGCGGGGCTCCCGGTCTTCACCCCCCACTTTACAGATGAGGTCGCCGAGGCCCAGAGAAGCGAAGCGACTTGCCCGAAGTCACGCAGCGGCCGCTGGGTGGCGGGGCCGGGACCGGAACCCAGGACCTCCGACTCCCAAACCCGGGCTCCTGCCACTGCGCCACGCTGCCTCTCTCACCGCAGTCACGACTGCGGGACCCGCCCGGACTCGCTCCCTCTGCCCTCCCCCCGGGCCCGGCCCCGCGGCGCCTACAGAATGACCTATCCGTAATTGACTTATTTGTACCGCAGGCCCGCTGTGGGCAGGGAACGTGTCCGCCCGTCACCGTATCATCGTCCTCTCCCCAGAGCTAAGTCCAGTGCTCCGCGCACGGTAAGCGCTCAGTAAATACCACCGGACGAAGAACCACGCGCGACTCTCCTTACAGACCGGGAAGCAGCTTGGCCTAGTGGAAAGGGTGGGAGACCCGGGTTCTGATCCCGGCTCCGCCCCTCGTCTGCCGTTTGACCGTGGGCGGGTCACTTCGCTTACTTTTGCCTCAGTGACCTCATCCGTAAAATGGGGCTCAAGACCGATTAACCTGCGTCCGGCTCGGCGCTTAGAACAGTGCTCGACGCAGAGCGAGCGCTCAACAAAACCGTTACTGTTACGCCATCGATCCGGTCGAGACCGCAAAGATAACAGCGTCCTAAGAGTTGGCGAGTTTTTAAAATCGCGATAACCCTCTGCAGATCCATTTCGGTTCCACTCGACGACCGCGAGTCGGTCGCGGTACTCCAGGCTCGACGACAGACGGTAAAACACAGAGCAGTCGTGACGAAACGTACCTTGACGCACACGTTGACGCAGATCGTCCGATCGCCCCTGTAGCCAACGGAGTTGAATAGCGCCAGGGTCTGTATCCTGTCCTTAGCTCCGCAGCTCTCACCGCTGGGGACCTCTCCCATGAACTTGACTTTCAACCAGTCTGAGAGAATACTACGCATAAGAGAGAAACAGCCCGTCGGGCGCATTCGCGCCAAATTCCTCCCGTAATAATTCCCCTCCCCGTTCTTCTCTTCGGCTGACGGATTACGCAGATCTTCTTCTCAGATGCTTCTCCGGAAGAGATCTCCTAAAAGTTATCGTTTGCCCCTTCAGCCCCACTCCCTCTCACGGGATGAAAACTCCCCGCTCCCTCCGTCTTCCCCTTCTTTCGTCTCGACTTTCCCCCTGCCCCGAATCGCGCTCAACGAACCTCCTCTGCACGGAGAGGAAGAGAGATCGGGGTCGTCCCACCACCTCTCCGGCTAAAGCCCCCGAAAATCACCTTCGGTTCAGTTGCTCCCTGCCCAACGGTCTTCCTTATTTTAAATTCCGCCACGCGCGAGAAAGCAGAAGAGTGAACTTCTCGGCTCACCCGCTGGGATACCCCGACGGAGTCTCTTCGCTTTCCGGCAACACCAAAACCAGTTTCCAGAACACCTGCTCTTTCTGACCGGGATGATGTTCGGCGATGAGCGACGGCAGGTTCAGCGGACTCCACGCCGCTTCGCTTTAAGGGACGCGGACGGCCGAAATTTAATTCACGCGCTTCGTTTTTAAATCGGTAAAGCCTTCAAAATTCAGATCGTATACAAACCTTACTAACTGCTGGTAAAAATACTGAACCTTCATCTGGTGAATCGCCTTGTTTCTCAGCCACCTTAATCTGTTTAAAAAAAAAAAAAAAAAAAAAAAAAAGGGATCGGTAGATTTATGATCTGAGTCCTCAGAGGTTAAAATCCTCTTACTGTTCTATCATCCCCCCGAGGAATTCCTTTGGCTTTGATCATTATCTGAGTACTGACTGAGGTGCATGGAATCGCAGAAGACACTTTCTGACGCGGAGTTAGAGAAGCTCGACATTTTACACCAACCGCCCTGTCCGAGAGAAGAAAAGAAGGGTCTGCAAATGCAAGAGAGAGATCTGCAGGAGGGCGCAGTGTGATTTGGGAATGCCGGACCGGAGCGGCACGTTTTTGGCCTCCCGGCTCTATCTTAATGCTAAAACCATCGGTGCCTTCCCTACGGTAACTCTTAGAGAAACATACCGTGGGCCATTGGCCATTCCATCCACAGCCGCTTCCTTTCTTCTTTTACCTCCTCCTGCTTCTCCCCGCGCCTTTTCCCTATCTCATTTCTCTCATTAATTTCACCTTGAAAGTTTTTTCCAATTCCTGGGCTCTTTAAGAGGTCACTATAAAAATCCAGTTAAATGTCCGCTCGCCAATTCTATGCACTTCAAAAACACTTTTCAGTCCCGGGGTGACTTTTGAGTACTTCTTTCCCCACCCCACCCGAAAGGGTCAAACCAGCTAAATTCAGTAACATTCCAGTGGTTGCTACTTGCAGATGGGTTTGCGAGTTCTGCCACGCGGAGCAAAACGCATCCAGACGACCGCACGAGCTCTGCCTGCTACAGATTCTGTGATTTTTCAGATACTGACCTGAATCCTTCCCTGACCCCAAAACAGATAACTTCCCTATTACTCTGAGGGGATTCACAGACCCCAGCATCCGAGGTGATGCTCGTCTCCCCAGCAAGGAAGAGGGGATGGCAGTGAATTTTAAAGAGCATCGAAGTCACCTGGCCTGGGACCCGGCCACCACGAAGGTCCACGTTTAAGCGTCCCACGACAGAGCCACATCACGGGCTTCGGATCCCCGAGGGCCCGCCGGACGTCTCCAACGGCCCCCGCTTTCCGACCGATCCCGGGGGGAGACCGCTGGGGGACCGTGTCTGAATTTATTTTGCTTCTATCACAGTGGCCTGCATTTGCCTAGTAGGCATTTAATAAACAACATAAGCACTCAGTCCCCTGCCTAGCCCTGGCTTCTGCACAGGTAAATGACTAAACCCCACTTAATAGACGCTTTCCTCAGATTTCTGGACATGGGAAAGCCTAACTAAAACCACGACTCTTCCAGGAAGCCTTCCCTGACTGAGCTTTTCTCCTCCCCATCCAAGGTAGTCACTCCTTCCTTCACCCTGACAGCATTCAGGTACGAGGCCTCACACAACCGTAATTCATTTTAAGTTTGTCGTAAGCTCCTCGAGGGCGAGACTGGCCTACTTCCTCTACGGTCCCCTCGCAAGCACTCGGAACAACGGCTCCACACACACTAAGCACTCGGTGAACGCCCTTAATTGATTCAGTTGAACATACGTAACTATCCTCGATGTCTCAAGCAACAGCACCTCAACTGTTCCCCACCTAGGTCGGGCCTACACAATTTTATTACCCGCCAATCAGTCACTTGTATTTATCGAGCACCTCCTGTGTGGAGGGCACTTTAAGAAGCGCTCATCATCCAGACCTTCGATCACGATGGTCTCCCCTCACAGCTCAATTTTCCCCAATTACACCTGAAGTGTTCCTGAGCAAAGATCACCAATTATACCTATCTCCCAGGGCCCCCCCCCCCCCCGTATCCGTGTACAAAATTACTAGGGGTTCTTCCTTTCCTCTCTGTTATCCTGTCACCCGTCCTGGAATTTCCCCAGTCTATCCTTACGGGTCAGACTTCACCGTATCAAGTGAAACTTCACTTACCAAGGCTGAGGAATAACAACCGAAAAAATCTCTCTATGGCTGCTCACTCTTGGAAGATCCCAGGTTAATTTTATTACTGCTTTTGACTGCTTTTAAATACGTGTTGGTATTTTAACTATCTTATTCATTCGCTCATTCAACAGTATTTATCGAGCGCTTACCACGTGCAGAGCACCGGACTAAGCGCTCGGAATGGACAGATCGGTAACAGGTGGAGACGGTCCCGGGCCTCTGACGGGCTCACGGTCTAATCGGGGGAGACGGACCGACGGGGACGATGGCAATACACAGAATCAAGAAATAGAATAAACAGAACCTCAGTGTATCCGGGGCTAAGAGTATTTCGGGAAGCCGTCTTAAAACTCCAGTTTGCTTGTTTTTGGTTTTTCTTTGTAAATCACATCGACAGACTTAGTCTATTTGTAAAATAAGAGGGGGAATGCCACACAGTAACTACGAAAACATCCGGGCCCGACGTGCTGCTTTAGGGTTCGAAAAAGTCCTATTTTGAAGAGAGCAGTGCAGTTTACAGATCTTATCCGAATACTAGCCTGGTGCAGTAGACTCCTAGTTTTCCTGCATTTCCAAGATCCAAGATTCCCCTGGCAAGGTTCTCTTCGGCGATTGGACACTCTGCGCTGGGCGACAAGGCTTTGAGTCTGTCGTTCTGATCCACGCAACAGGGAGCGGCCGGGAAGGCCCTCATCTGCCGCTTCAGTTTCTTCCGGGCCGCGACCGCTTCCCTCCATCTTGCCAAGATGACAGTGATAAATGATTGCGCTCACGGTTTCTCACATCATTATAGCACGCTAGCTCCACTGACGGGAAGCAGAAATGGTAAACTGGATGCAAAACTGACTGCAAGAGCTCTCTTTTTTTTTTTTTTTTTGTAATGGCATCTGTTAAGCACTTAATACATATCAGGCACCGATACTACGCTCTGGGCTAGAGAGAGGCCTGATTAGGTTGGAAACAGCCCCCGTCCCACATGGGGCTCACAGCCTTAATCCCCATTTTACCGATGAGATAACCTAGGCATAGAGAATTAAGTGACACGCCTAAGGTCACGAAGCAGCCCAGCTGGAACCCGGCTCTTCAGAACACAGAAATGCCAAAAGAGTAATTAATATTTTAACCAGGACAGCCCAACCAGGACTGATAATGATAAAGAAAAAAGGGGAGACCCATTACCGGCCCCCCGACTTGGGGCGGGAGAGGAAGGGAATGGTCCTTTCCCCCGAGTTCCCGGCAGCCCCGAGCACGTACCCATCCCTCTACGGAATCATTTTTAGCATGGGCTGACGGCGTGGACTCGGCCCAGTTCTCAAAATGGTGCCGGAAGCGACCAACGTGTTCGAGAACGGTGATGGGAGGCGGGGGGAGAGGAGTAACATGTGAAAACGGGGACGTCAGCAGGAGTTTAGGGGAGAGGACCACTTGAGGTTTTGTCCCAGAAAGCCCGCGGGCCTGCGGCCGGCTCACATCTTGCCGAACCAGAGCCGTCGTAAGAGAAACAAATTCAGTTTCGTTTACGAAAAGGAGCCAGTGCATTTGAATGAGATTCTGTAGGTGAGGAGAAGACTGTTCTCTATGACCGTACGGTAGTTGACCTGTATCGTTTTTACTTCACCTTTGTAGGTACTTGCAGAAACACTGAAGTTCCTGAAGAGTCTCCTTGGCAGACTGGAAAATCTCATCTTCCAGAAACAAATCCATTAAGCGCACACAGACGTCTTCAGAGCAACGGGCAACGCGGGCTCTTTGGTCTATTTCTACGGCACACCTACAGCAGAATGAAACCAGAGAGGAAAAGCGAGATCGCCACCAAGACAACCGTGAACCACTGCCACTACTGACCTAGCACTCCACAACAGAGAGCTGATGAACGCCGCCTCCAAAAATATCCGACGACATTTCATACCCTAAGTGTCTGAATAGGTAAAAAAAAAAGACTCGAAGAAAAGATCTATCTATCACTTGAAAAACCTTTCACTGAAAGATCTGTATTTTCACCATCGTCAGCACCTTGAGTGCCGTGTTTCCGGTGGGAACACGGCCCTTGAGGAGTTTGCGCTGCAATGGATTTAGAAACACAGGAATGAGGCAAATTGATGGGGAGAGAATGAATGCCAGCCATCCAAGGTTCACAGTCACAGGACTCCTCGGCATGAAGCGATCTGCCTACGAGCCTTATTTGAAAGATGCACTTGAAAATGTCTGCGGAACTTGCATAAAGGACAATAATCTTCTCACTGGCAAAACAGGCTTTCGAACACATTTAGATATTTCATAAAATTGAGGAGTCACCCAATGCCTTCCCAGAAGGCCAGTGTAGGTCACAGCACTTGAGGATTACTCATGTCACAGACCTCTCCCTCCTCAGAAATCCAATTATGTCACAAATAACCTCTCTGCTTTTCTCTGCTTTTCCCTTTCTCTCGGCCTTCCCGTACAATCAGACGCACATCCCCCTTACTTTCATTTCTTGCATCGATCCCTCCATCTTCACTGCACCTTTAGCATCTGGTCAAAATGCCAACCTAATCGGATTTGTTATATCCCACGTCCTTCGTGCCGGGGCAGTTTCAGGGTAAACCCGGTCCAAGACCACTGTTTGGGTGTGCGTGTGTTCAGAATAACAACGCTGGTATTTGTTAAGCGCTTACTAGGTGCACAGCACCGCTCTAAGCGCCGGGGTAGATACAGGGTCATCAGGTCGTCCCACGTGGGGCTCCCAGTCTTCATCCCCATTTTACAGATGAGGGAACTGAGGCCGGCGAAGCGAAGCGACTCGCCCACAGTCACACAGCTGACAAGGGGCGGGGCCGGGATGCGAACCCATCACCTCTGGCTCCCAAGCCCGGGCTCTTTCCACTGAGCCACGCTGCTTCCAGAAAGCCTGCACGCTGGCTGAATGAGAGTGAAGGTACCTGGGCACGTAACGGACAGTCTAAAGGAGTCGTATTATGAGAGCACATGAAACATCGTCTCTCACACTTCTGTTCCCCAGGAAAAAATTCAGCCTCGTTTATTTCACAGAAATCCTATCTACTGATAGCCCGAGGGTCTAGATTTTCATACGTTTTAGCCACCCCACCAACCCGCCTCGAACCCGCAAAATCGGAAATGATCCAAACAGACACCGCGGTTGAAAACCCGGAACTCACGTGTGGAGCTGAAATTTAGAATCCTCAGCCCATCGAATCTGACCCCTTTACCCGGGGAAAAATTACCGGGCTAAAGAACCAACCATCGGTGACTTCGTAACCAACCAAATAGCCACACCGCTCAGAGACCCTACTTTTTAAAGGACTAACCGCCAGCACTGTCTGAAATAACTGTGACGAGATTAACGAGACGTTGCCATTTCACTTACTTCAACTCCCTAGAGGACGTTTCTCTAACACATTCCTTCACTATGACTTCTGTCAGATCTTCAACCAGGGCCTGGCTCAGCTGGGTGATAACCAGTTCTCGCTCTAGTCTTCGCCTGATGGAAGGAAAACAAAAAGCTTTTATTTACGGTCACAGATAGAGATTATAGGCGATAACCAACGTAACGATGTCTTTCCGGGGGGGTCGGAGGGCGGGGGGGGGGGGGGGGGGGGGGGGGGCGGCGGCTACGGGCAGCCAGCTCGTGTCTGCTCTGGGGGTCGGAAGCCCCTCACGGGTCTCCGTTCCAAAGGACGGCACCAGCCGTAATATCTTAACTACGAGGCTTTTTGAAAGTTCCGAAAGAAAAACCATTTACCGTGCCTCTTCGGCCCTGCGCTTCTCTTCTTCGATTCTTTCTCTCTCTTGGCTCATTTCTTCGGCTGTCATCTGCCTCAGAACGTCCACGACGGCATCTGAGATCAGTTCTTCCGCAACAGCACTGGAAACACTTAAACGAAGCAGAAGAAGGTAGGGTTCACTAGGCGCGCTTGGTTTAAAACTCGAGCAAAAGTGAAGTGCCAAACGGTGTGACTGAATAATCGGCTGGTGGATTCTTAGAAATTTTAAAAAGAGAGGGGTCCAGCAGGGTTTTTATGCTTGACTAAAAAGTCTGAATTATTGTCATCATCATCATCATCGTGGCACTTGTTAAGCGCTTACAACTGTGCGGCAAGCACTATTCTGAGCTCTGGAATAGATATGCCGAGCTGTGCATTCCAAGCGCTCAGTACAGTGACCGCGAACACGTCCATCGGGTCGGACCGCACGGGGCCGAAGGGCAAAGGTCCAAGTCCTCACGTTTGCCCTCCCTTCTCTCAGAGTCCTTTCAGCCCTAGGCCTGCCTGACGGCCTCTGGCAGGCACTTCACACCACGTCTTCCCTTCGTCCTCTAGTCTCCTGAAAAGAGTAGCTGAATAATAACAACAACAACTATCAAGGTACCCGTCGAGCACTCACGTGCCGGCCACCATCCGCTGGGACGGATACCGAAAAACCGGGACGGATACAGTCCCCGTCCCGCAAGGGGCTTCACAGTCTCGACCCCCATCTTACAGATGGGGTAACGGAGGCACCAGAGATGTGAAATGCCTCGCCCGAGGTCACGGGGCAGACGAGTGGAGATGCCGGCGTCAGAACCCGTGACCTTGTCAAGTTCCACAGCCCCCCTCCCCCGCCCCCCCGGCTGCTGAAGGCGAGACGAAGCTACTCCTCGATCTGATCAGGGGCCCCGGCCCTGCTGTTGGATGGGGGAGAAGCAGCGGGGCTCAGCGGAGAGAGCCCGGGCTTGGGAGTCGGAGGTCACGGTTTCGAATCCCGGCCCCCCCCACCCGTCAGCCGCGTGGCTTCGGGCAAGTCGCTTCACTTCTCGGTGCCTCGGTCACCTCATCTGAGCGCGGCTCTGTGGAAAGAGCCCGGGCTTTGGGGGGTCACGGGTTCGAACGCCGGCACGGCCACCCGTCAGCCGGGTGACTGCGGGCGAGTCACTTCGCTTCTCGGTGCCTCAGTGACCTCATCTGTAAAATGGGGGTGAAGACTGGGAGCCCCACGTGGGACGACCCGATTCCCCCGTGTCTACCCCAGCGCTCGGAACGGTGCTCTGCACCCAGTAAGCGCTCAACAGATACCAACATCATCATCGTCGTCATCGTCATCGTCATTATTACTATTAAAAGGGGGATTAAGACTGTGAGTCTCACGTGGGACAACCTGATGACCCTGAATCTACCCCCAGCGCTTAGAACGGTGCTCGGAACACGGCGGGCACTTAAATACCAACATTACGATTATTAACGGCCACCCTGAGAAGGCGGCAGGGGCCAGATGGCAAAACTATCCTGTCCCCTGGAGTTACCGCTGCCGATCCTGACGCATTTATCCCGTTCTCTTCCGACTGTATATAAAGGAGCTCTGGGTCACTCAGAGCTGAGCTGGCGGAATTTCCCCGTCAACCGTCACCCCGTACTAGCGCTAGAAGGGCCAGTGGAGAATAAACTTGTCGCCGACGTACCCCCCCCCCCCCGAACACAACCCCAGAGTCCGTGAAGTTGTTCCTCCTCGGGGCTCACGGTCCAAGTTAAACGTTCCCGGAAACGAAACCTCTACTAGTTTGAAACGCACTGAAGGGCACGCGAACCGGGAGCGTTGGGCCGTCCACGGACCCCCGGCTGTTGGCAGAAATAACCGGACGAAAGCAAGGCGGTCGACAGAACCGTCCCGGCCTTTGCCGGAGGATGATCTCCCGAGAGCGGATCGAAGGACGAGATGGGACGCCATCGGGGGGAAAGTTCTACAGCGGCGCGGCGCGGCGGGAAGAGCCCGGGCTGGGGAGTCGGGGGTCGGGGGTTCTAATCCCGGCCCCACCGCTTATCCGCCGTGGGACCTCGAGCAAATCACTTCACTTCTCTGTGCCTCAGTTCCCTCATCCGTAAAAACGGGGATTGAAGAACGTGAGTCCCACGGGGGACAATCCCGTTACCCCGTAGCCACCCCAGCGCTCGGAACGGCGCTCAGCGCGTAGAAGGCGCTCGACGAGTACCGTGGTTATTTCGACTGCGGCAAGGATCGCGCGTGGGCGGAGGTCCCGTCGAGATACGGGCCCCCGAACGTTTGCAGACGACCTCTGCTCGTCTAACTGAGCATTTAGCTCCTTCAACCTTCACGGTGAACGATCCGGAACGGGGGAGATTTACCACAGAGCCGCAGCGGCGTAACCTGCTCCCGTCCCGCCGACTTCCTCACAGTCTTCTTTGAGAACATCTTCCACGAGCTCCTCCGCGACTTGGGCGATATCCTGAAGGAAAAAGAAGGGCAGAAGAAGTCAGTACAGGGCGTCTTTGGGTTTTTTTTAAAATAAAAGAACAGACTCCAAAAGACAACTCGGTTTCTCACAGAGAGAACTGCACGACTATTTCAGAAGATTTCCATCACGGGTCTGCTTCAAGAGCTACCCTATAACGCCGCCATCTGCTAAAATTTAAATGGAACAGCTTGGCCTAGTGGCTAGAGCCTGGGCCCGGGAACCAGAAGGACCCGAGTCCTAATCCCAGCTCCACCACTTGCCTGCTGTGTGACTCTGGGCGGCTGGCTTAACTTCTCTGCGACTCGGTCTCCTTTATCCGTACAAGGGGAATCGAAACACCTGTCCTCCTTTCCCCTCGGACCGTGAGCCCCGCGTGGGGCAAGGGACCGTCCGACCTGATCGCTTGTGTATCTACCCCGGCGCTCGGCACAGCGCTCGGTGCACGGCAAGGTCTTGGACGCCGCAGTCTTGATTATTCGACGGCGCGAGGTTTATTTTTCCTCCGGCAGCTTCGGTCACGCTTAACTCGGAAGGAAAACACCCGAAACCCCTTTTTCGGACGCCACTGAGCCGAACAGCCCAGAAGCAGCGTGGCTCAGCGGCAGGAGCCCGGGCTCGGGAGTCAGAGGTCGCGGGTTCGAATGCCGGCCCTGCCACTCGTCAGCTGTGGGACCGCGGGCGAGTCACTTCGCTTCTCTGGGCCTCCGTTCCCTCATCTGGAAAACGGGGACGGAGACCGGGAGCCTCACGTGGGACCGCCTGACGACCCTGCATCTCCCCCAGCGCTTCGAACGGTGCTCTGCGCACGGTGAGCGCTCAACCAATACCGACGACCCCGGCCGTCGCCCTCCCACGACCGTCCGAGCCGCCTGAGAGAACCGCGTAGGCCCGCCGCCTCCACGTCCCCTTCTCCCACTTGGCCCTTGCTCCCTCGGGGTTTAGTTTCTGCCCTCCTCATCCCCCCCGAGACTGCCGATCCGACACACCCCGATCGACTGGCCTAGTCCTCCTCGGCCCCTCCGCCGCCTTCGATCCCGCGACCGTCCCCCCGTCACGGAGACGCCGTCTAACCCCGCCTCTCGGACACGGTTCCCTCTCGCCTTCTCTTCCCGTGCTCTGGCTGACTCTTCCCCCGCCGCCTATTCTCCAACTGCGGGTGCACCCAGGATTCGGGTCTGGGTCCCCCTCCCGTCTCCCCCGGGGAGCTCACCCGCTCCCTCTAGGTCCACGCCGCCCAGATCCACCTCCTAGCTCCAGCCGCTCCCCCTCTACGATCTGATCTTTCATCTCCTCCCGCCCCGAGGCCCTCTCCGTGCGGACGTGCCGCCGGAAACCCGAGCTCCACACGGCCGGGACCGAACTCGTCTTCCAACTCTCCTCCTGACCGACCCGTCAGAGCCGGCGACTCCACCCGACTCCCCTAGCTCTCGAACACGTCACCCTGACGTTAATTCCCTCGCGCCCCATTCCCGCAGCTCAGTTTTAGAAAGGAAATTCAAAGTCTTGGCTAAGCTTCCCGTTCCGCGTAAACGCACCGCCGCAGGGATGCGGATGCAAGAATGTGAATCCGAGGCTCGGCGGCTTCCGGATTAGAGATTCTCCGAGTCGCTCTAATGAACTTAGCCAGTTCTTCTACAAGCGGGAGGACCGAGTTTTGGCGAGATCCCGTTCTAAGGAAACCGCACGCTGGGCGTCCTCAGCTATCTCAAGGCCGCCTGGGTGCACCGGCTCGTGTCGCGGGAAGAAGGTTCCCCGACTGCCTCACGACCCAATCAATATACGTACTGAAAACGTACACTATGGCGGGGCCAGCCCACGGTGGGCAGGAACGTGCCTGTGTCCTGTTACAGGCGGTCTCCCGGGCGCCCGGCGCGGCGCTCGGCACGCCGTGAGCGCTCCAGCACGACCCGGTTCAGGAATATAACACAGTCCCGCGACCGAGAGCCGACTCAGGTAATGCCGACGTACGTCACCGCGGGCCGAGTCTCGTCACCCTCCTCGAGGAAAATCCCTTACCAGATCGGCGTAAGTGGGTCGGGGTTTAGGAGGTGGAAGCTCGGGTTGCGCGACGGGCTGAAAGAGAAGGGGTGGCGCGGGCGGCGAAGGGCCGGGTCCGTGTCGCAAGAGCCCCGGCAGTGGGACGGGGGCGGCCGCGGGAAGCGGAGCCGGAGGGGCGGGTTGGGGCTGGGGCTGAGGCGGGCCTCGCGTCACGAGCCCTTCCGATCCCGAGCTTCTTTCTTCTCCCATCCCTCCTGCAGGAGAACCTGAAAAGGGAAGACCGCCTGTCGTTCCTCCTGTCCCAGGAAAGAAATCGCTGAACCGCGTTCCCGGCGGGACCCGGGCCGGCCGGAGCGTTGGACGGATACGGGTTTGAGGCGCCGTTGGTACGTCTCCGGCCGTCGAGTTTGTTTTTCATCTTTCGGTCCCCGGGGGGAAACGCCACCGCTGACCACGTCTGAGCCGGAAGCGATTACTCCCGCTTGCAGGTTCCCCTTCCTGCTCGGCGCTCCCCTTAGGGACCCTAAGGACGCCGTGCGCGGGGGCCGTATCTGTTAACCGTCGGACTCTCCCAGGTGCTCGGTACCGTGCTCCGCACACGGTACGCGCTCCGTAAATACGACCGAATGAATTTCGCTGAGGCGGCGTGACCCAGAGAGAGCCCGGGTGTCACAAGGACCCGGATTCTAATCACGCTCGCTGTACGACCTCGGGGGGAGTCCACCTCTCCCTCGCCTCAGTTACCTCATCCGCAGAACGGGAATGAAGGCCGTGAGCCCCCGAATGGGACGGGGACCGTGTCCAACCCGACCTGCTCGTATCTGCCCCGGGGCTGGGCACGGTAGCGGGCACACAACGAGCGCTTAACAAAATACCTTAAAACAAAGAAATAACGGGCACATGACTGAGCGCTTAACAAATACCTTAATAAAAGAAATAACGGGCACATAGTAAGCGCTTAACGAGCACCTTAAAAAAGGAAATAAACGAATGGAACGTGAAGAGAAAAAACCACCACTGGGAGACGCCGCCGATCCACACGCGAGAGGCGAAGACGACCCGTTTACTGGTTCATCACCTGCTACATCCAAGCTGGCTTTCTGACTGCTGCTGACGGCCTCCGGCGCGGCGCTCTCTCCGACGTATCTGTTCTGGCTACTGAAACTGCACACGGGGACGTGCTGAGTCAGTGGGGGTAGCGGCCCTCCGTTCACAACTTCTCCAACCGACACGGACAGCTTCCGGGTGATAAACGTCGATCTCTTGGCTTTCGACAATCCCTCGGGTTCCATGAACGCCGAGCGATTCAGCTCAACGAACCTAGGTGGAGACGGGGTGTTCTAAGGAACTTTTTCGGCCTCCAAGAAGGGCGATCTCGAAGGAAGGAAACGGTCCGTTGGACCACGCCGCACACGCTCCGGCCTTTTAAACAAGCACCCGAAGCCCACCTGCGTAATCTAGAAGAGGAAACGGTAAGAAATCCATTACCCCTCCTATTTAAGACCCGACCCGAACCATTCAGGAGCTGGCGTCTTCGACGGGCTCAGATATTTAACTTACTACAGTCGCAGTGCTTCAAGAAGTTAAAAGGCGGCTAAAATGTCGTAGTTCGGTCTCCTGTACCGCACAGACCTTCGCGACGGCGAGACGAGCCAGCGCACGTCCCGCCGAGGGACCCGTTTCGATTTCACGAGCGTCCCGGACGTGAGGTGCTACGTAAGTTCAGAGAAAACTGGCCAGACGTATCGGACCCGTCTGTAAGCCATTTTTATTCCAGCTCTCGGGATGTAGCGAGGGGAAGGAGAACTTGTGAGAACAGATCTCTCGGCACCGAAACCGCTCATTCCGTTTTCCCGGTCTCGCCAGGGTCGCTTACAAAATACCGAGTCACAAAAAAAAAAAAAAAAAACAAAAACCGGGCGACGATCCCGGCGGAAAGCAGAGAAAGACTCAGGAGGTCACCACCACGGAAGTTTCGGGTACTTACCCGTCGGATACACTCAGGCCATAGAAACTTAAAAAATCAGTTGCTTCTTCAGAATCCCTAAACAGTAACATCTGCACCAAGTTGTCCAGGGGGAAGACGGTAGATCTCTGAAGGCTCACGGTGTAAGCAATACTGAGAGCTTTCAGAGCATCTTTACGAATCTTTCAAAAGAGAGGGGAAAAAAACGGATGAATTTCTGAGAAGGCTTTACCGGTGCACGTGCGTCTGGAAGATAATAATAATGGCGTTGGTGTTCGTTAAGCGCTTACTAGGCGCGGGGCCCGTCAGGTCGTCCCCCGTGAGGCTCGCGGTTAATCCCCATTTTACAGATGAGGTAAATGAGGCCCAGAGAAGCGAAGCGACTCGCCCGCGGTCACCCAGCCGACAAGTGGCCGAGCCGGGATTCGGACCCATGACCTCCGACCCCAGAGCCCGGGCTCTTTCCACTGAGCCGCGCTGCTTCTCGACGGTCTACGCTCCGACGAAGACAACGACGTCGGGGCACATGTGTCCCTACCTGTAAATGATCTATTATCGATGATTTATTCATTCTACCGCCTGACTCTCCATCTAGACCGTAAGCCCGTTGTGGACGGGGAACGTGCGCACCGACTCCGTTGTACCCAACTCCCCAAGTGCTAACACGGTGCTCTGCACGCGGTAAGTGCTCGGTACACACCACTGGCGATGACGAAGGGGCAGCCGTAACGGTACGGGAAAAACTGGATTTTACAAAAGACCTCCAAAGGTCCTCTAACGCTTTCTAGGTCATCTAGAAGAAACTGGCCCAAATCAAATTATCTACTAACATTTTCATTCATCTGAGTTTACGTCCCTGGGCAAAATTTCGGTTCTGACAGAAATTACCGGCGCAAGGGGTGGATGTCGACCGAAACTGAAATATAGTAATAATGATAATTACGGCATCCGTTAAGCGCTCGCTATGTACTGGGCACTGCCCTAAGCGCCGGGGTGGAGCCAAGCAAAGCGGGTTGGGCACGGTCCCCGTCCCACACGAGGTTCACGGTCTCATTCCCCGCTCTCCGGATGAGGTGACCGAGGCCCAGAGAAGTGAAGCCGCTGGCCCGAGGTCACCCAGCAGACGAGCGGCCGCGTCGGGATCAGGACCCGTGACCCGCTGGCTCCCGGGCCCGCGCTCCCTCCGCTACGCCGCGCCGCCTCGGCCCTTCCTCTCGATTCGAAACGTCGGCTACGTGCGTTTACGAAGCGAGCCGGTGGGTCGAAGCGAGTACCTCTACCCGTCCGACGGAACGACACGGCAAGAGAAAGGAGAACGGGCAGCGACCGTCACGCGTACGGCCGATCACGCGCTGGTTCCTCGACCGGAAATCCGCCCGCGGGTCTCTGCTTCGCATCGAACGCAACACGCGTCCTTAGACCGCCACTTCCTTACCTGATTAAAGTAACAGTGTAAGAGACAGGCGTTCAGATAGGAAGCCGTCCGCACCAGCTTGAAAAACCTCACAAAGTTGTTGCTGTTCAACGCGGCGAACGCCTGGACGGCGAATTTCACCTCCGGGGAGTTTCGGACCGAAGGCTGGAACCGTTGCACTTCCCTGGGGGTTAGAGGAGGAACGTTCGGCTCCGGGAGAGATTTTCACAGCTTGAAAACGGGTCACCGTTAACGCAGTAGAACCGCTACCTAGTAAAACGTTGAGTGCGACCCACTGTACTGAACGCCTGGGAGGCAGCGGTGTGGCCCAGAGGAGAGACCGCACGCCCGCGAGTCAGAGGACCCGGGTTCTACTCTCGGCTCCGCCATTCATCCGCTGTGTGACTTCGCGCGGGTCACACCTGACTTCTCCGTAGCTCCGTTTCCCGGAAAATGGGAATTAACAACAACAACAGATGCCAACGTCATTACTGTTAAGCGCTTGCTATGCGCAGAGCCCCGTTCTACGCGCCGGGGGACACGCGGGGTCATCGGGTTGTCCCGGGTGAGGCTCACAGTCTTCACCCCCATTTTACAGATGAGGGAACTGAGGCCCGGAGAATAACAACGTTGGTATCCGTTCAGGGCTTACTACGTGCAGGGCACCGTTCTAAGCGCCGGGGTAGACAGAGGGTCGTCGGGTTGTCCCCCGTGAGGCTCACGGTTAGTCCGCATTTTACAGCTGAGGTAACTGCGGCACAGAGAAGTTAAGTGAAGTGACTCGCCCACAGTCACGACGGCTGACAGGTGTGGCAGGGCTGGGATTCGAACCCGCGACCTCCGGCTCCCGAGCCCGGGCTCTTTCCACTGAGCCACGCCCTCAGGCCCTTTCCATTAAGCCACAGTGCCGCTCCTCGACAGAAGACCCCTGGAAAATGACTCCAACCGACACGGACGGCTTCCGGCTGATAGACATCGACGTCTCCCTCCTACTCAGACTGCGAGCCTCACATAGGACAGTGACCACATCCAACCTAATTATCCTCCCGGAATCTAGTTCGGCGCTCGGAACATAGCGAGTGCTTAACAGGTACCATTAAGAAAATTCAAAGGTTAATTCCCCGCTCCTGGGCGGCGGAATATTTACAGGCGATCCAATACCACGAGCGCCGAGGGCGGGTGAATAAATCCGCCCGGGCGACGGAGGTGGCCGTGGGATCGATCCCGACGTGATCTGGGGTGTTGGGACGTAATCCCGGAGGACCTGCCGGAGGCGGGGGGGGGGGGGGAGAGGTTTTAGGAGGGCTCCGAATGCGGCGAGGGTGACAGGCTGGGGAATCTGGGGGGGGAGGGGGGAGGGTTTCCCAGGCAGGGGGAGAGGCCGAGGCGGGGGCCGCAGGCGGGCGAGACGAGAGCGGGTGCCGCCGGGAGGTGAGTCTGAGGGAGCAAAAAGCGCAGGCCGAAGGAGCAGGGGAGAAGAGCCGCTCCGTGAAACGGAAAGCGACGGCACGGAGCCTTAGAGCCATCAACGGGCGGTTTCTCTCCGACGCGCAGTGAGATCGCCGGTCCCCGGAGAGGGGAGAGGCGTGCTGAGCGACGGCCGTCGGTCCGGCCAGGGGCGGCGACCGTCGGGCGGAGGGGGAGAGGCTAGAAGGCAGGGAGGCCGGCCTAAGAGGCCGACGCAGTGGGCCGACTGCGACAGGAAGAGCCTTTCCACTCGGGGGGAGCTGCTCCGGCGCCGGGAAACGGGGCGGGCGCGAGAAACGTGTCCGAGGAGACACCGGAGGAACGCGGGGACCCAGCGGACGTGATACCGAGGAGCTGAGGATGAGGCCAAAGTGGCAGACCCCGCGGACGTGAGGGAGGGCGACGTCGTCCGACGGCAACGGGAACCCGGGGGGGGGGGGGGGGCGGGGGGAGCTTCGAAGGGCAGGCTCGGCTTCGTCCGCGTCGGGCTTGGGGGCGCGGGCGAGCCGAGAGACGTCCCGGAGGCGGGGGGAGACGCGGGACTGAATCAGGCGAGGGAGGCGGAGACGGAACTGGAAGTTATCTGCGGAGGGGTGGTGACCCAAGTCGCAGGCGTGGATCAGTCTTCCCGGACAGCGCGGAGCAAGAAGAAGAGAAACGCAAGCGACGCGCGTCCTGTGAGAAGCTCATATCCAAAATATACCTACCGCAAACCGCGTGACTCGCTACGCTCAACGTTCGTTAGCTAAAGAGGAGAGCAGAGAGAAAAAAAGCACAGAGGGCCCGACCGAAAAGTTACCGGGGACACGTTAAAAGTTCCGAAATGAAATGTCAGCCTGAAGAAAATCTCTCTCTCTGCGGCCAAACGCGCTTCAGCTTTAAACGATCTGACGGAACGGGTTCTCGTCTCTTGAAAAATTGCCCAGGCGCTCCTCCGCGCTTGGATAGCTCGATCTAAAATTCAAAATTGAGGGATCCCGAAAACTGCCGCTCGGACAAACTTACGGAAAAATAATTCGAATATTTTCGGTCGACAGCACTGGCTCTTGTTAAGCGCCTACGACGCTCCAAGCACCGAGCTAAGCCCTGGGGTAAGATGCAAGACAATCGGGCCGGAACCGGTCCACGTCCCGGCGGTGCTCCCAGTCTACCTGGGAGTGGGAATTAATTCCCATTTTACAAATGAGGTGATTGAGGCGCGGGGGTTGCCTGCCAGACTCCTGGCAGAGCCGGGATTAGACCCCAGGTCCTCTGACGCCCGGGCCCGCGTTCTCACCCACTGGGCCACCCTGCTTCTCCGACGAGGTTATATTTCGAATCGGGCATTCGCCTGGAAACGCTCAGCATTTTAAAGAGCACGCGTTTCAAAACTGCAGCCATTTCTACCACGCACTTTCCCAGGGATCTCAAACGCGAATCGGAGCCTAAGGCGCATTAGGGCCCCTAAGTTTTAACGTTCAAATTCCGCTCTAATCTTCCTCTCCGGAAATCAAATACTTGACAAAAACCTTCCAACCTTCTGGGGCGGGATCCAGGCTTCTAGACCTCCTGAGCCCTCCCGACCGTGCGTCGCACACACTTGGGACTCAAAAAAAAAAAAAATATTAAGAAAGGGGCCGTTTCTCACTCACTCACTCACTCACTCACTCACTCCTCGATACCTGTCCTTGAAAATAACTCTGGCCCCTCGTGATAGATGCCGGGAACGCTTTTATCGACTCCGGGGTACCCTCCCAAGCACTCAGTTAATACAGTGCCCTCGATACAAGCCGCCGATTAATCGGTCGTTTTCTCTCATTCCTCCGCTCCTACCAGATCTACCCACGCTCCCGGCCTCCGGGGTCGGTCCACTCTACTGATTTTCCCACTGGTCTAATTCCCGATCCTCCACCTCTCTGCCACTTGGACCTCCTTCCGCTAATGTCTCTTGACCGCCCATCTTGCTTCGCGGTACCGATCGGTTTTCTTGAACGGAAAACTCACCTCAGGATATCTCCCTTGTTGAGATTGAGCAGAACGCTGTAACCTCTGAATTCCGCTTCGCTTTTGCAAAAAACTCCTCTGTTGGCCAGATCCTGGTACATCTCCTTCAGGCTCTGGAGACACTTGGTCATGTTCTCGTTGTTTATCTTCGCGTCGAAAGAAGACATGGGCTCCTCACACATACAGTGAGCGCAGTGGATGTGAAACCGGGCGCATTTCTCGATTAAAGACACCGTCAGAGGATCGCAGAGATGCTGCTGGGTTATGTCCTGGCGAAACAGAAAAACGAACCCTCCCTCTGAGCATCCGTCGACGCTGAGACTCATCGGCCGTATTTACTGAGCACTCACCGTGGGCAGAGCCCCGTCCCGAGCGCTCGGGAGAGGACGGCGTGACCGAGTTGGGGGATACGCTCCCCGCCCGCGACGAGCGTACGGTCCGACTGACGAATATCAGGGATGAGCCTCACGTTTCACTACTCAGCTGGCTTCTACTCGGGACCCCCACCTCCTTTCGATCAATGTTATTTGTCAAGCGCTTACTGTGTGCCGAGCACCGCCCTAAGCGCTGGGGCAGACACGGGGGAATCGGGTCGTCCCACGAGGGGCTCACGGTCTCCATCCCCATTTCACAGAAGAGGTCACCGAGGCACCGAGCAGTTAAGTGACCCGCCCACGGTCACGCGGCTGACGAGCGGCCGGGTCGGGGGCCGAACCCGGGACCCCTGACTGGGCTCTTTCCACTGAGCCACGCCGCATCTCTTAACGCCTTCTTCGATCATCACCCTGAAAATACCCAGCGTTGTACCGGAAGCGCCAAACGTTCCGTTTTTCTGAAACACCCCCTCCTCGATAAATTACGCCGTCACTCGGACGCGGAGAGGTCACGGGCCTTTCGAAGGCGAGACCCCTCGCTTTCGACGGCGGCGGTCGACGGCCAGTTCCTCACCTTCCTTATCCCGCGGGTCCTGTTCCACACGAAATCATACCAGTCGCGTGAACTGCCTTCCTTCTGGTCCATGATCTGCGTGACTAAATAGTCCATGGTCATACTTAACACCCCAGAAGGCCGGAGCTCGTGGGGTAAAGGTTCTTCCTGATCCGCTGAAGATCGGCTGTATTCCTTTATCGCGGCCGAATGGTCTACCTAACGGCGGAGGACAGAGCGGCGGGAAGCCGGAACGACAAAATGACCGTACTTAACCGACCCGCGCGCGCAACACTTCCCCGGCCCGGCCTCTCTCCCCTGAGCCACGCCGCTCTTGCCCCCACATACGATACAGCGAGTTTTACCGAGCGTGGAAACGCGGCTCGCCTAATTTTCTTAAGATTTTTACCCCGGCTGGATCTTTCTAACTCCTGCATCGCCCGCGGGAAGATGCCCACCGACTTGTCCACGCTGCGTTTCGGCTGCGTGTCAAGGTGCGATTTCCAGGAGCCGCTCACTCCCGAAAATGAATCTGCCTCCGCAGAGGGTCGACGTATGTTTTTTAAAGGAATTCTCCGGGAGGAAATTACTAATTCTAGCGTTCACACGCTTCCATCGGGTCCTGCAAACACTCGGAGAACACTGCGCTTTCAGGATCGCCCAGCGAAAGCTTTACCGCCTCCGTTTTCGAATCATCCGTCTGTCTAAACGGTAACCGCGCGCTTTTTGGCACGGTACCGGCCGAGCACGTACGTGCCGGGCCCTCCGCTGAGCGGGGGGGGTGGACGGGGGCCGATCGGGTCGGACGCGGTCCGTACGGGGCTCGGTCTTGATCCCCCTTTTACAGGTGAGGTGACTGAGGCACAGAGAAGTGACTTGTCCGAGGTCGCATGTCAGTCTGGTGGCAGAGAACTCCTCACTCCCGAGCCCTACCCATTAGGCCACGCTGCCTCTCGAGCCTAGAATCAATAATCCTCCAATCTTAACCCTCCGCCCCCACCCGTATCCGAAAACACATCAGTGTCGCTTTTCGAACGAAGACGTGTGCGCGGGGGCGGGGGGGGGGGGGGGGGGGGGGGGACGCCAAAAGTTTAACGGCCCGAACCGGCGGAAGGAAAACGTGAGCGTCGCTACCTGGTCGGTTCCGGGGATCAATTCGAAAATACTCAGTTGGTTCCTGGTTTCTCTCATGTACCTCTCTTTCTCGGGACACATGTCTGGGCAAGTTCCAACAAACGTCTTAGCTTTATCCAGGTCAGTTCTCTTGACGCGAGCTGAACGAGAACGGCGACGACCGCCGGAAAAAAAAAAACCAACAACAACAGGGTGAACGTGGGCTCGGGGTAAGTTAACCGTCCGCGTCCGGCCACCACCTCTCACGACGGACGGACGGGGGAACCCGGACGACTTCTGTTAAACCGAGGCCCGTCCGGACTCGGAATTCCCTCCCTTCCCACGTGAGCCGGGTCACGGCTCCTCCCACCTTCGAATCTCTCCTTAAATCCCACCGCCTCCAACGGGATGAATTTCCTAGAACCCCGTGCCACAGTATCCCTTCAGCCATCTTAGGGCACCGGGTCGATGCTGCCATCACTATCGTCCCCACAGAAATAGGGCCCCGCTTAGCCAAGTGACTCTAGAGGCTGCTAAACCTTGGGAGGAAACTCGGTTTCCAAAGGGGACCGCGGAAGTCTCGCCTGACGGAACCGGGACGCACGGAACCTCTCCTACCGCTACACTGCATCTGAAGTAGGAACGGCCTTCAAAGTTCCCACTCGCCAGCTCCGCGCTACAGGGGAAACAAATCCTCAGACAAGCACAGGTGCAGGCGCGACCGAGTCGCTCACGTTGCGGATCCCCCGTGTACGCGTTTATCCGCTAAAGACGACAGCTCAGCTCTTCTCCCTTCCGTGCTGACGCCGGCGACGCCGGCGTTCGTCAGGCGCTCACCGTGCGCAGAGCACGGTCCCGAGCGCCGAGGGAGACGCGAGGGAATCAGGTCGTCCCACGCGGGGCTCCCGGTCTCGATCCCCGTCTCACAGGTGAGGGAACCGAGGCGCAGAGAAGCGAAGCGACTCGCCCGCGGTCACGCGGCCGACGGAGCCGGGATCCGAACCCACGATCCCCGGCTCCAAAGCCGGGGCTCTTTCCGCTGAGCCACGCCGCTTCTGATCCCGGCACGTGGATCCGCGCCCCTCATCCGCCTCTCCCTCAACCCCGCGGCACTCACTCGCGGACGGACGTGAGATTCGCCGATGTCAGTGTCTTTGTTCCCCTCTAACCCGGAAGGCCCGTCGTGGACACGGAGCCCGTCTACCAGCTCGGTCACACCGCATCCTACCCTTGCGTCGGTTGTTGCGCTGTTCTCTCCAAGCGCTGAACTTGGCAACACAATAAACACAACTGAACGAACAAACCGTCCCAGCACTCGCTACGGCGTCCCGCACCCGCCAAGCGCTCGAGATATACAACCGACCGACGGACTGAACAACAGAAGACGTCGGCCGAATCCGGCCGGTAGGGAAGTCGGTCAGTTCGGACACCCTCCTCCCCGGCACGCTTCCGTTCGAAAACGAAACGCGGAACGGCGGCGCCACCGAGTGACGGACGAGCTCGTCGTCTCCGATCGCCTAACCCGGCGCGTCGCGAAATCACGATCACCTTGTCGCATGATTTTATCCCTCTGGTCGAGAAGGCGGTATCTCTCTTCGGCCGTCTCCGCCGCGGCGCCCGCCAGGTTGCCGGGGGAGGGCGTCGACGTCCCCGAGCCCTCGGGGCCTTGGCCCTCCGAGCCCGAATCGAAGGGGTCCGTCTCGAACTGAAGGGCCTTCGGAAGGCCGGCCTTCTTGACCGGAGAGCTACCGGAGAGAGGAAGTGAAAAGGAGAGAGGAAGGTCGGCGCCAAGACCCAGCTGACAGGCGGACGCCTCGGTGCCCGTCGCCGTCTCCTCTTCGGTCGGCGTTCGCGAAGCGCTTACGAGGCGCCGTACCGAGCTCCGGGGTGAGACGCGGAGCCCGTCGGGTCGGGCCGAGTCCCCGTCCCGGGGTCTGTAAAACGGGGATTAACCGCGAGCCTCACGTGGGACGACCTGATTCCCCCGGGTCTACCCCGGCGCTCAGAACGGTGCTCGGCGCGTAGCAGGCGCCTGACGAACGCCGACGTCATCACCACCACTAGTTCGGAGGTAGGCTTGGGCACCGCATCATTTCACCCGACGTTTAGATTCCTGGGACAGATTCGCGGACGAGGTCCGTAACGGTTTATCGGCGGGGAGGTCGGGGATCCACGGGGCCGTCGGTAACCGCTCCCGCTCCCCGTGACCCCGCTCGGTGGAACGAGCCCGGGCTTGACCGTCAGGGGTCACGGGTTCTAATCCCGGCCACCTGTCGGCCGTGTGACCTCGGGCGAGTCGCTTCGCTTCTCTGCGCCTCGGTTCCCTCGCCTGGAAAACGGGGATGAAGACCGCGAGCCCCACGCGGGTCGACCTCACTATCCCGTATCCGCCCCGGCGCTTAGAACGGCGCTCGGCGCGTAGCGGGCGCTTAACAAATCCCATAACCGTCATCGTCCTCGATCCCATCTCTTAGCACGACGCTCGTCGCACGGTAAGCGCCCGCCGAAGCCGTTCGTTCGTTCGTTCATTCGTATTTATGAAGCGCTGACTGCGTCCGGCGCGCTGTCGTTCGTTCGTCCGTTCATTCATTCAACGGTATTTATCGAGCGCCGACTCTGCGCAGAGCACCGGACTGAGCGCTCGGAATGCACGAGTCGGTAACGGACGGAGACGGTCCCCGCCCTCCGACGGGCTCACGGTCCGATCGGGGGAGGCGGACGGACGAGACCGACGGCCACGAATAGAACCGAGGGGAAGAACGCCTCGTTAAAACGACAGCAGATGAATAGAAGCAGGGTGACGTACAGCTCCTTAACAAAATGAATAGGGTGACGAAGATACACACAGTCGAGCGGACGGGCACGGTGCCGAGGGGAGGGGAAGGGAGAGGGGGAGGAGCGGAGGGAAAGGGGGGAAAAGGGGGCTTAGCCGAGGGGAGGCGAAGGGGGGGGGGAGGGGGAGCAGGGGGAGAAGGGGAAGCTCGGTCCGGGGAGGCCTCTCGGAGGAGGTGAGCTCGAAGTAGGGTTTCGAAGAGGGGAAGAGAGTCAGTCTGGCGGAGGCGGGGAGGGAGGGCGGCCCGGGGGTCGACGGCGGGACGGGCGAGACCGGGGGACGGCGGAGGAGCGGGGCGTGCGGGGTGGCCGGTGGAGAGGGAGGAGAGGTGGGGAGGGGCGAGGTGACGGAGAGCCTCGAAGCCCAGAGTGAGGAGTTTCCGTTTGGAGGGGAGGTCGACGGGCAACCGCCGGAGGTGTCTGAGAAGGGGAGTGGCACGCCCGGAGCGTTTCCGCGGGAAGACGAGCCGGGCGGCGGAGCGAAGAACGGACCGGAGCGGCGAGAGACAGGAGGGAGATCGGAGAGAGGGCCGACACGGTAGTCTAGCCGGGATGGGACGAGAGCCCGTGGCGGTGAGGTAGCCGTCCGGGTGGAGACGGGCACGGTGCCGAGGGGAGGGGGGAGGGGGAGGGGCGGAGGGAAAGAGGGGGACGGCATCCGGCCCACCTTCTCACCCTCACGATCGAATCATTTTAAGAATCCGAAGAAACCAGATCCCATCGTGGACACGTTAAATAAAAGAGGTGAAAAGAGTATTAACCGGGCTGCGGATAAATCGTCTTTCTAGGTCGTAGGCTGGCGAACTGCCCGTAAGGTACGGTTCAAGCCGCACCTCACAACCGTACGGCAGAAGTGGTGGGGAAAACGGGTCGTTACCCGAAAATCGGATACGCTGAAACAGGGGGAGGGACTCATTTTCTAACCTCCTCATCTCTCCGAAATGAGACGGGGCAGCGTTCCGACCGCCTCGCCACTAGTTTCAGGATTCGAAACAGTTAGCGTCGGGAGGTCTTCCGACGAGACCTTCCCTTCCCTTCCCTTCCCGAGGGAGGGAGAGAGAAGAGGCGACCGTACCTCCTGCCGAGAAGGCCGCCGCCGGTCGCGGGTCGCACCAGGGGTCTCCGAAGCGGGGAACGCGTGAAACCCGGCTCTTCCGGGTCCGGCTTCGCTTCGCTCTCGTCGGACTTCTCCTCCTTGGGCGGAAACCCTCTCTTACCCGGACCTGAATACGTAAACGTACACGGGCTCGGTCGGAACGCAAACACGCCTGCCTCTCCTCAAATCTCTCGCTTCGGGAAAGGCTCTCCCTTTGCCGGGGACTGGGAGAGAACCCAGAGGGAAGGGGCGTTCACGGACGGTTTCGTTCCGCCCCTCGGCGAGCGGAAACAAAGGGCGGGCAGAAATCCCCCGCGCTGGGAGGCGGCAGGGCGGAGCGGATAGGGCGCGAGGCCGGGAGCCGGGGGACCTGAGTTCCACCCCCGGCTCTGTCATCCGCCCGCCGCGTGACCCCGGGCAAGTCGCTCAGCTTCCCCGAGCCTCGGTTTCCTCAACCGCAAAGCGGGGATTCGATGCCCGCTCTCCCTCCCACTTGACCCGCTACGCTGTCCTTCCGCCGCACGGTACCTTTCGCGGTTCAGAGACCGGAAACGCAGCTCTTGCCCATTTAAGATATCGGAACGCGGAAGGGAAATTCACGACGTTCCGGGCGGTAGGGATAACGACGGAGACACTCACTCATCTTCTTCTTCTTGTGCCAGAAGATAGCCACGTCCTTATGCAGTCCTTTCCCCTTCTTCCTCGCC
Source organism: Ornithorhynchus anatinus (assembly GCF_004115215.2). NCBI lineage: Eukaryota > Metazoa > Chordata > Mammalia > Monotremata > Ornithorhynchidae > Ornithorhynchus > Ornithorhynchus anatinus. The sequence continues at coordinate 38,950,532 of NC_041734.1, read as the reverse complement.
TGGGCTGCCGAGGCCTGAAAAAAGGACGCGGAGATCGAGGCGTTTCGGAACCGGACAGAGGCGGGACACCGAGATCCATCTCCCCGCCGGTCGAGAAAGGGCAGGTGAATACGAAGCGGGGGAAAGAAACGATAACGTCGGTATCTGTTCGGGGCTCACCACGCGCGGAGCGCCGTCCTACGCGCTGGGGGAGGTACGGGGGGGGGGGGTCCCCGGGCCGTCCCACGGGAGGCTCACGGTTGATCCCCGTTTGCCAGATGAGGTCAGCGGGGCGCAGAGAAGCGACTCGCCCACGGTCGCACGGCCGACGGGCGGCGGAGCCGGCACTCGAACCCGCGACGTCCGACCCCCCCCCCAGCCCGGGCTCCTTCCGCAGCCGACCGAAAACGAGCGGCGGGGCCTCGGGGACGGAGCACGGGAGGCAGGAGGCCCTGGGTTCCGATCCCGGCCCCGCCGCCCGCCCGCGGCGCGACCTCGGGCGAGTCGCCCCCCCCCCCCCGGGCCCCGGTCACCTCGTCGGCGAAACGGAGACGGAGGCCGCGAGCCCCCGGCGGGACGGGGACCCGGACCCGCCCCGGCTCTCGGGACGGTGCCCGGCCCGTAGCGGGCGCTTAACCGTCGCCCTCATTATCCCCGTTCTCGTTAGCGGGCGGAGGGCCGACGGTGGACGACGGGCCTTCTAGACCCGAGCCCGCCGCGGGCGGGGATCTCCTCTCCGTCGCCGAACCGTCCCGCTGCGCGCCCGGCGGGCGCCCGACAGATACGACCGAACGAACGAACCCGAAGCGGAGCGGGCGGAGGAAATACCCGGAGGCCCCGGAGAACAGAGTCTCGGAGGCCGCGGCCCGGCCGGGGCCCGGCCGCCGGCGAAGAGCAGCAGCGCGGCTCGGTGGGGAGAGCCCGGGCTCGGGAGTCGGAGGTCAGGGGTTCGGATCCCGGCCCCCCCCACCCCCCCCCGTCGGCCGTGCGACCGCGGGCAACTTCGCCTCTCGGGGCCTCCGTCCCCTCACCCGTAAAACGGGGACGAAGACCGCGGGCCCCACGTGGGACGACCCGATCCCCGGAACGGCGCCCCGCGCGTAGCAGGCGCTCGACCAACGCCGACGGTATTAAAAGGAAACCCGGCAGGGCCGTCCGACCCGACGGAGGCGGCCACCCGGAGGAAGGGCGGGACGGCCGTCCCCTCGGCTCGCCGGAGGGCGGGGGGCACTCACGTGGTCGAAGAAGTGCACGACGGCGAACTTGCGGCTGCGCTTGGTATAGACCCGCTGCACCTTGGCGAATCGGCCGAAGTGCCGCTCCAGAACGGCCCTGGTATTGAGGCCGTCGGGGACGTTCTTGCACTGGATGGCCGTGAGTTGGCTTGGGGACGGGCCCCCGAGGCTCTCGGCGCTTTCGCTCCTTTTACTCCGGCGCGAAGGGGTGGCTCCGGCGGGATCTGCGAGAGACAGCGTGGGGCCACACCGGGAGATGGCGTTCCCGTCCAGTCCGGCCCCCCCGATTAGACCGGGGGCCCGTCGACGGGCGGGGACGGTCCCTCTCTCTCGCCGGATGGTCCGTTCCAAGCGCTCGGTACGGTGCCCCCCACGCGGGGAGCGCCCGCTGAACACCCCGGAACGGACGGATGAACCGACGGCGGGAGGGGACGAGCGGCGGGCTCTCCGCCCGGCCGGTCCCCTCCCGGAAGCCGAGGCGAGGCGAGGCGAGGCGAGGCGGCGACGCGGCCCCGGCTCTCGGGATCCCCGGATCCCGGGGTCGGGACGGGCCCCTAGGCGGGGCGACGCGGACGGGACCCGACGTTTCCAGAAGCGACGACGTGGGTCCGAAACGATGCGCGGCGGTCCGCCCGCGGACGCCCCGGGACGCTTCCCCGACCCCGTCGGGTCTCCGCGAAGACGCGGCCTCGGGCTTTTTAAGGGGGGTGGGGGGACACCCGAACGGTGCCTGGGGGGGGGGATACCGTGAGCCTCCTAAGGCGACCTCACGGGCGAGAGGGCGACACGGAGGACGGCTTCGGAAAGGGAGTCGAAAGGCCGGGGGCGCGGAGCGCCGCCCCCGGCCGGCGGGAGAGCGCGCCGGGGCCGGCGGAGGGACCGTCCCCGGCTACCCGACGGACCCGAGAGGCGGGGCCGCCTCGGTCCGCCGCGTGGCGGCCGGGGCGGGCGCCGGGCGCCTACCTTCCTTTCGGTCTCTACCCTCGGCCTCCTCCTCCTTCCTCGGGCCGGGGAGCCGGGGTCCGGCGAACGCCGCCCGGCCCGCGGCCGCGCGGTCGGGCTCTCCGCCCCCGAGAGCCGCGGCTCCCTTCTCCGCGTCCCTGCCGGCCGGGCGGCCTCCGTCCCCGTTGCTCTTCAGCACGTCCTTCAGCGTCCGGCCGAAGAGGCCGCCCCTCCGGGGCCGGGTCAGCCGCGCGGGACGCTTCCCGGGGGGGCGGTCGCCCCGGGACGGGGGGTCCGGGTCCTCGGCGGGGTCGCGGTCGCGGCGTCGCGGCGAGCGGTCCCGCTCCTCTTTCCTCTTCGGCCCCCCGGCCGGGCTCGGGGGCCGCCCGGCCCGGCCCGGCCCGCCCGCGGCGGAGGGTTCGCCCGCCGGGGCCGGGGGGGAGAGGGCGAAGCCGGCGGGGCCGCCGGCGGGGCTCCCGGAGACCGGCTCGGGGCCCCCCCCGTCCCCCTCGGCTCCGGGACCCGGCGGGGCGGGGGCGGACGGCGGGGACGGACGGCTCCCGCCCGCCGACTTGGGAAAGCCGAGGGCGGCCCCGGGGCCCGGGCCGCCGCCCGCCGGGGAGAGGGCGAAAGGGGCCGGCGCCCCGGGGCCGCCGCCCGCCGCGCGGCGAGGGAAGGCGAAGGACCCCGGGGCCGCCCGGCCCCGCGTCCTCTCGGGCTCGGCCTCGGCCCCGAAGATCGGCCTGAACGTGGCGTTCTCGGGAGGCCCGAAGCCGAACTCGGCCCCGCCGAAGCCGCGGCCCGGGGTCTCTCCCGCCGTCAGCCCGAAGTCGGCGGCGCCGGGGAAGGCCCCGGGGGCGGCGGGCGCCCCGAAGCGGAAACCCGCGGCGCCGGCCGCCGAGGAGGAGGGGGCCGCGAGGGGAGCGGCCGGCCGCGGCCCGAGCCCCGGGGACGGCGGGAACCCCGGGACCTGCCCCGGGGGAGGGTTCCCCGAGCCGGGCGGCCGGGAGAAGTCGGGAGGCCGGGCGAAGGCCGGGTTGGGCGCGGGGCTCCGGCCGAAGGGCGGGGGCTGGCCGAAGCGGAACGGGGGCCGCGCCTGGGACGCCCCCGCGGACCCGCCGGCCGCGGCCGGGGAGACGCCGGCCCGCCGCCCGCCGAAGGGATCGCTCGCCTGCATCGTCTCCGCCGCTCCGGACGTCCGCCCTCAGGGTTTCGGCCGCCGGGCCGGGCCGCTCCGCCTCGCCGGGGGACCCGCCATCTCTCCTCCGCCCTCCCGGCCACCTGGAGGACGGATTTCGGGACGTCGGCGGCCGCGGGCGGCCTCACGGGGCCGTCTCTCCCGCGGCCGTCCCCGTCCGGGAGTGGGCGGCCGCGCCGCACGGTTTTAACCGGCTCCGCCGCTTGGCGGCTGGGTGACCGTGGGCCGGTCGCTGCGCTTCTCCGGGCCCCGGTGACCCCCTCTGCAGAGTGGGGGTCAGCCGTGAGCCGCACGGGGGACGGCCCGACGGCCCCGCCTCTCCCCCGGCGCTTAGGACGGCGCTCCGCACGGGGTGAGCGCTTCACGGATCCCGACGTTATTAAATCCGCTCTCCTCGCGGACACGTTTCCTCGAAATACGTCGCGCTCTCCCAGGCGCCCAGAGCCGCGCTCCGCGCGGAGTGAGCGTCCAACGGCGCCGACCGGTATCCCGCCGAAACCGCCTCGGCGTCCCGACTGAAGAAATCGATCGATTAAAGCGGCAATTAAATTGGAGAAGCGGCGCGGCTCGGCGGCAAGAGCCCGGGCTGGGGAGTCGGAGGTCGTGGGTCCCGATCCCGGCTCCGCCGCCCGCCGGCCGGGTGGCTTCCCTTCTCCGGGCCTCAGTGACCTCATCTGGAAAACGGGGATGAAAACCGCGAGCCCCCCGCGGGACAACCCGACCGCCCCGCAACAGCAACGATAACGTCGGTCAAGCGCCTGCTGGGCGCGGAGCACCGTTCTAAGCGCTGGGGGAGATCCGGGGTCATCGGGTGGTCCCACGTGAGGCTCCCGGTCTTCATCCCCGTTTTCCAGATGAGGGGACCGAGGCCCGGAGAAGGGAAGCGACTCGCCCACGGTCACACCGTCGACAGGGGGCAGAGCCGGGATCCGAACCCCTGACCTCCGACCCCCGAGCCCGGGCTCTCGCCGCTGAGCCGCGCCGCTTCCTCCCCGGCGCTTAGAACGGTGCTTTGCGCGTAGCGGGCGCTTAACGGATACCCAAAGCGAAAGAATAGTTAAAACGGCCCCTCGGGAAACCCTTCAGAGTCGCTCCCTTCGGCAAAGACATCGCTCTCACGGGGCAAATTCCCAGCCGTCGGCCTCCCGGACGCCACCCGGCCCCAACGACCCGCTCGGCCCGTGGCCTGCTGCGGTTTTTCCGAGAATCCCAGGCTTCGGAGCTATCTCCCTGCTCTGCCGTCCGTATTCGCTCCGGCTACCTTTTAATTTCGAGGAGGGGGAGGAAAGGTGACACAGAAGAAAGCATAACGGGAAGCAAGAGCCCTGCCCAAATCCCAGCAATTCAACCCGACGGAGAGATCGGTTATCGGACGTCACTTCAGTCGGTCGCCTCCTCCCTCGTCGGTTCCCACGTCCGTTTCCTCGACCCGTTGATCCCGAGCTTTAACTCCCTCCCGCCTGTAGATCCGATCGCCGTGTACTGGGCGCTTACCGGGTGCCGTGCACTGTGCTAGGCGCTCGGGAGAGTACAGTTTAGCAGCGGATCCCCCGCCCACGGCGAGCTCACGGTCTACGGGGGGAGAGAGATGTTAACGGCCACGAACGAGAGGAATGCACCCAGGCGCCGAGGGGCCGGGAGCCGGGGGACGAGGGGAGCGGGAGAAGAGGAGAAAGGGGGGGCTCGGCCAGGGAAGCCTCAGTCGGCTCATCTGAAAAATGGGAATTAAGCCTCTGAGCCCCCCGCGGAGGAACCCGATTACCTTATTCTCACCCCAGCGCTTGGAACGGTGTCTGGCACGTAGTAAGCGCTTAACGAGTACCGTCATTCTCGATTCTATTTATACTTGATTCCATTTACACTTGATTCTACTTACTCTTGATTCTATTTATACTTGATCCTGTTTATCTGGATTTTATTTATACTTGATTCTATTTATGCTTGATCCTATTTATTCTTGATTCTATTTATTGCTATTGTTTCGATGAGATGTTCATCCCCTCGATTCCATTCATTGCTATTGCTTTAATAAGATGTTCATCTCCTCGATTCTACTTATTTGCTACTGTTTTAATGAGATGTCCATCCCCCCGACACTATTTATTTGCTATTGCTTTAATGAGATGTCCGTCCCCTCGAGTCTATTTATTTGCTATCGTTTTAATGAGATGTTCGTCCCCTCGGTTCCATTTATCGCTATTTTTTAATGAGACGTTCATCCCCTCGATTCCATTTAGCGCTATTGTTTTAATGCGATGTCCATCCCCTTGACTCTATTTATTTGCTATCGTTTTAACGAGATGTTCTTCCCCTCGATTCCATTTACCGCCATCGTTCTCGTCTGTCCGTCTCCCCCGACTAGACCGGGAGCCCGTCAGAGGGCGGGGACCGTCTCTGTCTGTTACCGACCTGTCCATCCCAAGCGCTCAGTCCAGTGCCCTGCACATAGTGAGCGCTCAATAAATACGATCGAACGGATGAAGGAATCATCATGCGTCCATATGGGGCAGAGACGGCTCGAGGGCATAAGACGGCCACAACCAAATCTACGCTGCCTTCAAACATTCATTCAGTAGTATTTATTGAGCGCTTCCTATGTGCAGAGCACTGGACTGAGCGCTTGGGATGGACAAACGGGTAGCAGATAGAGACGGTCCCTGCCCTTTGACGGGCTTACGGTCTAATTAACGTGCTAATTAACAAACGTGCTCGAGCCCCCGCACCCCGTAACGAAAGTGCCTTTTCTCGATCCCGCTTCATCCTCATCCACCTCCCAAGCGATCAATCAGTGGCATTTATCGATAATCCGGTGGCCACAAGGTTCCTTCCTGTCCAAAGTCCTAGAGAGGGGAGGGATCGGATGCCTCGGGCCTTCACCGACCGCTCCTTCGAGAAGCAGCGTGGCACGGTGGCAAGAGCCCGGGCTTGGGAGTCACGGGGTCGCGGGTTCCAATTCGGGCTCCGCCAGCGGTCGGCTGTGCGACTCCGGGCGAGTCCCCTGACTTCTCTGTGTCTCCGTTACTTCATCCGTAAAATGGGGATTGAGACCGCGAGCCCCTCGTGGGACAACCGGCTTACCTTGGGTCTCCTTAGAACAGTGCTCGGCACAGAGGAGGCGCTTAAATACCATCATCATCATCGTCGTCATTGTTATTGTGAGTGAACGAATGAGTGAGCGAATTAATAACGAGTGAGCGAATGAGTTGTCTGTCTCTCCCCCGACTGCCTGTCCGTCCCCCCCTATTAGACCGTAAGCCCGTCAGAGGGCAGGGACCGTCTCTATCTGTTACCCATTTGTCCATTCCAAGCGCTTAGTACAGTGCTCTGCACACAGTAAGCGCTCAATAAATACGAATGAATGAACGAATAGTAAGCACTCGATAAATAGTATTGAACGGATAAGCGAATGAATGAGTGAATTAATGAATGAGCAAGCGAGTGAATGAATGAATAAGTGAGTGGGTTAATACATGAGTGAGTGAATGAGTGAATGACTAAGCGAATGAGTGAATAGGTGAATGAATAAGTGAATGAGTGAGTGAGAGAATTAATGACTAAATCAGTGAGTGAGTGAATGAATGACCAAGTGAATGAATGAATAAGTGAATGAATGAGTGAATTAATGAATGAATGAGCAAGTGACTGAATGAGTGAGTGAATGATTGAATTAGCGTATGAATGAGTGAGTGAATGAATGACAACGAATGAATGAGTGAATGAATAAGGGATGAATGAATGAATAGGTGAATGAATAAGTGAATGAGTGAACAAATGAATAAATGAGTGATTGAATAGGTGAATGAATGAGTGAATTAATGAATGAACGAGTGCATGAATGACTGAGGGAATGATTGAATTGGTGCATGAATGAGCGAGTGAATTAATGAATGAGTGACGGAGTGACTGAGAGAGAGTGAATGACTAAGTAAATGAATGAATGAATGAGTGAAAGAAAGACTACATGAATGAGTGAATGTATAAGTGAGTGAATGAATTAATGAATGAGTGAATGAAGGAACGAATGAGTGAATGAAGGAACGAATGAGCGAGTGAGTGGATTGAATAAGTACACGAATGAGTGAGTGAGTGAGCGAATGAATGAATGATAGACTAAGTGAATGAATGAATGAATGAGTGAATGAATAAGTGAATACGTGAGTGAATTAATGAGTGAATAATGAATGACTAAGTGAATGAGTGAAGAGGTGAGTGAATGACTAAGTGAATGAGTGAGTGAATGAGTGAATGAATAAACGAGTGAGTGCATGAATGACTAAGTGACTGAATGAATGAGTGGATGAATGAATGAGTGGATGAATTAATGAATGAGTGAATGAATGAACAAGTGAGTGAATGAGCGAGTGAATGAACGAGCGAGTGAATGAACGAGCGAGTGAATGAACGAGCGAGTGAATGAACGAGTGAGCGAATGAATGAGTGAGCGAATGAATGAGTGAGTGAATGAATGAGCGAGCGAATGATAGAATAAGTGAATGAGTGAATTAATGAATGAGTGAATGAATAAGTACATAAGCGAGTGAATTAATGAATGAATGGGTGAATAATGAATGACTAAGTGAATGAGCGAAGAGGTGAGTGAATGAATAAGTGAATGAGTGAGTGAATGAACGAGTGGGTGCACGAATGACTAAGTGAATGAATGAATGAATGAGTGACCGAATGAGCGAGTGGATGAGTGAATTAGTGCATGCACGAGTGAGTGAATGAATGAGTGAGTGATCGAGTCGACGAGTGAGTGAGTGAATGAATAAACGAGCGAGGGCACGAATGACTAAGTGAATGGATGAATGAGTGGACGAATGAGTGAGTGGATGGTTGAATGAGTGCATGAACGAGTGAGTGACTGAATGAATGAATGAGCGATCGAGTGCACGAGTGAATGAAGGAATAAATGAGTGGGTGAATGAATGAATGAGCGAGCGAGCGAGCGAATGAATGAATGAAGGCGGCGGCGGCCGCGTCCCCCTCCCCCCGCCCCGTCCCCCATTCGTTCAGTCGCACGGACCGAGCGCCCACGGCTTGGAAGGGAGGGCCGGGGGAGGGGGGGACCGCGGTTAGAAACCCTCCCTCCCCCTCCCTGCCCGCCCCCCGCCCCCCCCGGGGTCGGCGCTCACCAGGCCCCGGACCTACCTTCCGCCCGCCCGGCCGCCGGGGAACAAGCAGACAAGGAGCCGCTTCCGACGCCGCCCGCGCGACGCCGCCGGAAGCAAAACGCGGACGGACCGCTTCCGGTCCCCTTCCCTCGCCCGCCCCACCGCCGCCGGAAGCAAAACGCGGACGGACCGCTTCCGGTCCCCCTCCCGCCGCCGGAAACAAAACGCGGACGGACCGCTTCCGGTCCCCTTACCCTCGCCCTCCCCACCGCCGCCGGGAAAGAAACGAGGACGGGGACACTTACAGCTCCCTTACCTGGTCGTCCGTCCGTTTCCCCCCCGCCCCCCCACCCCGCCGGGAAGGAAACGGGGACGGACCGCTTCCGGTCCCCCTTTCTCACCGCCCGCGGCAAACTAACGGGAGCCAGACCACGGCCGGGGCCCTTTCCTCGTCCTCCCCACCGACGCCGCCGGGAAACAGGGCCCGGACACTTCCGCTCACCCTGCCTCGGCCTCCCCGGCAAACAGGGACGGAACCGCTTCCTGTTCCCCGTCTTCCCTCCCCGCCCCCAGGGACCGCCCCACTTCCGGTTCCCCTTCCTCGCCGCCGGGAACTAAGCAGGGACGTTCCGGTCGGCTCTCCCTCCTCGCCCCCCTCCCCCGCCGAGAAATCGACAGAGAAGGCCCAACTTCCGCTCCGGGGGCGGGGGGGGTGAGCAACAGAAAAGAACGGACTTCGGTACCCGCTCCCCGCCCTCCCGGAGATGATCAGGGAAGGACCCACCTCCGCTTCCTGCTCCTCGTCCTCCCTCCCCCGGGGCCGGCGGGAAATCAGCTTTTAGACTGTGAGCCCGTCGTTGGGCAGGGAGGGTCTCTATCTGTTGCAGAACTGGCCATTCCAAGCGCTTAGTACGGTGCTGTGCACAGTGTAAGCGCTCAATAAATACTGTCGAATGAATGAAATGGGCAAAAAAGGACCAACTTCCGGTCCCCTCCGGCGCGGGGGCTGGCGGGAAATGGGCAGGGAGGGACCAACTTCCGGTTTCCTCTCCCTCCCCCCCCCCTTCCCCCAGCGGCGCGCGGGGCCCGGCGGGAAATGGGAAGGGCCGACTTCCGGTCCCCTCTCTTCTTTACCGCCGGCGGGAAATGAGCAGGGTAGGAGCAACTTCCGGTCTCCTTCCCTCTTCCCCCGGGCGGCGCGGGGGCTGGTGGGAAACGAGCAGGGAAGGGCCGACTTCTGCTTTCCTATACTCGCCCCCCCCTTTCCCCCCCCAGCGAGGGAAATGAGCAGAGAAGACCCAGCTTCCGGTCCTCTTTCCCCCGAGCGGCGCGGGGGCCGGCGGGAAATAAGCAGGAAAGGCCCAACTTCCGGTTTCCTCTTCAAGCCCCCCAGCCCCGCAGCGGGGCCCGGCAGGAAATGAGCAGGGAAGGACCAACTTCCGGTTTCCTCCCCGCCGGCGGGAAATAGACAAGGAAGGACCAACTTCCGGTTCTCGCTCCTCTTCCCCCCCAGCGGGAAATAATAGGCAAGGAAGGACCAACTTCCGGTTCTCGCTCCTCTCCCCCTCTCCCCCCCTCCCCCCCCCCGAAGCGGCGCGCGGGGCCCGGCGGGAAATGAGCAGGGAAGGGCCAACTTCCGGTTTCCTCCGGCTCCCCCTAGCGGAGCCGGCGGGAACTGAGCAGGGGAGGCCCAACTTCCGGTCCTCGCTCCCCCATTTTATATGAATGAATGAATGAATGAATGAATGAATGTGCCCATTGTGGGTCAAGACTGGTCTCTCTCTGGTGCCCAATTGTACTTTCCAAGCACTTAGTCCAGTGCTCTGCACACAGTAATAAGAATAATAATAATGTTGGTATTTGTTAAGCGCTTCCTATGTGCAGAGCACCGTTCTAAGCGCTGGGGGAGATCCGGGGTCATCAGGTTGTCCCACGTGGGGCTCACAGTCTTCGTCCCCATTTTACAGATGAGGTCACTGAGGCACCGAGGATGATGATAATACAGATAATGTTGGTATCTGTTAAGCGCTTACTATGTGCCAAGCACTGTTCTAAGCGCTGGGGGAGATACGAGGGGCATCAGGTGGTCCCACGTGGGGCTCCCGGTCTTCATCCCCGTTTTACAGATGAGGTCACTGAGGCACAGAGAATAATAAGAATAATGTTGGTATCTGGTAAGCGCTTACTATGTGCCAAGCGCTCTTCTAAGCGCTGGGGGAGAGACAGGGGAATCAGGTGGTCCCCACGTGGGGGCCCACGGTCTTCATCCCCGTTTTACAGATGAGGTCACTGAGGCCCAGAGGGGTGAAGTGACTTGCCCCGGGTCACCCAGCTGACACGTGGCGGAGCCGGGATTAGAACCCATGACCTCTGACTCCCAAGCCCGGGCTCTTTCCACTGAGCCGCGCTGCTTCTCAATGCCTACCCAGTAGGCGCTCAATCAGTACCGTTGAACGACTGCCCGAGTCGTCCATGCCAAGCGCTCAGCCCAGCGCTCTGCACATAGTCGGCGCTCAATAGATACTACTGACCGAATCCCTCCGACAGAACGTTCCTGGAGCAGCAGCGTGGCCTAGTGGCTCGAGCGTGGACCTGGGAGTCAGAAGGACCTGGGTTCTAATCCCGCTCCTGCCACGCGGCTGGTGTGTGCCGTGCCTTGGGCAAGACTGTGAGCCCGTCATCGGGCCGGGAGGGTCTACAATCTGTGGCCGAATTTTTCTAAGCGCTCAGTGCTCAGCCCAGAGTCAGCGCTCAGTAAATACTATCGCACTTCACAGCTGCGCGTCGTAAGCGCTTAACAAACACCGACATTATCATTATCATCCCTGGGCCCCAGTTGCCCCGTCCGTAAAATGGGGCTGAGGACCGTGAGCCCCAAGTGGGACCTGATCATTCAATAGTATTTATTGGGCGCTTCCTATGTGCAGAGCGCTGGACTGAGCGCTCGGAATGGACAAATCGGCCCCAGATAGAGCCGGTCCCTGCCCCCTGACGGGCCCACGGTCTGATCGGGGGAGACGGACGGACGAGAACAATGATTAGCTCGTATCTACACCCCAGCGCTTAGTCCGGGGCCCGGCACAGAGCAGATGCTTAACGGAGAGCGTTAGAGAAAGAAGACGACAAACGTCCTGTACCTGCTTCTCCCGCTAATATGATCTCCCCGAATTTGAATTTTACAGGTTCCCTCTCACCCCTTCGAGCGGGTCCTACGTTTTTCTTCTCGGGATGAGTTTAGTGCTTAGAAATCTCCAGAGAGTCATCCCCATCAGGAGAGTCCCACTGCGCCAAAAGATCGAGACCCTCAGACGCATTCTGGGGGTGCGGCGGTTTGACTTGGGGATCGTCTGTGTCGACAACAAGAACATTCAGCGCGTTAACAATACGTACCGCCAAAAGAATGTCCCGACTGATGTTCTGTCCTTTCCCTTTCACGAGGTGACATCGTTTCTTTTCTCTTTTTCAATCGCCTAGTCGTCATTCTGTAGTCAACTTCCGCCCGACCGTACAGATTGAAAAGGGATGCGGGCGTAGTGCTGGAGACGTGTCTCGATGTAGTGAGTGGCAAACAGGGACGCCGGTTCATTCATTCATTCATTCATTCGGTAGTATTTATTGAGCGCTTCCTATGTGCAGAGCACTGTACTAAGCGCTAGTCTCTAGTCTCTGTACTCTAGTCTCCCAAGTGCTCAGTGCTCTGCACGTAGTAAGCGCTCAGCAGATACGATTGACTGTGATGCCAGATCAGTGCCAGGTAAGGGACAGGTCGGCGGAAAACCAAATTGCTGAGAATAAAACTGGAAGAAAGCCAGGCTACCCACCCCCTCCACTTACGATCATCCTGAAAAGACCGGGGTCGGGTGCCGCGTCCGATTAATTCCCTCTAGGCGCGTGTAGGGTGACTTGTTGCGGTTTTATTTTTAAAAGGGTCAAAAGTAGGGTGTGATGGGGGATGCTTTTACCAAATCCAATATCAGTTTCGAATACTCCGATTTCTCTATTTTCAGAATCTGAAAGCAGGCGAGATGCCCCAACCTCGTTTCCCAGAAGACTACAACTTAGGTGACGTTTTCCTAGGAGTGGAGTACATTTTCCAACAGTGCCAGGAAGGAAATGAGGATTTCTACGGTGTTCTAACGGTAAGTGCCACCTGAAATAGCCCGGCCCATTTCATTTACCGTGCGGGGGCCCGACGGCATCGGGGTGTGAATTGCTGATTTGAACGGGACGTTTCCGCCCCGGCGTCACTCTCGCAACCCTTTTCGGCTTCATCCTCCTTCCGAGGAAAAGTTTGTTTTCTATTTTATATCACGGAGTCAGGGAGGAGTGTCCACTTTTCCGTCCCGTGTAAGAAAAACCTCTACTCTCCGTGCTAAAGGAATGGCCCAGCATCTTGACTTTGAACAGTACGACGGAAGCGATGGGAGACGCCCGTAGAACTGCTCCGTCGGTCAAAAATCGAAAGGGTCTGTTGAGTATCTATAATGATGATAATAATGTTGGTATTTGTTAAGCGCTCACTATGCGCAGAGCACTGTTCTAAGCGCCGGGGGAGACACAGGGGAATCAGGTGGTCCCACGTGGGGCTCACAGTCTTCATCCCCATTTTACAGTTGAGGGAACTGAGGCCCAGAGAAGTGAAGTGACTCGCCCACGGTCCCACAGCTGACGAGTGGCAGAGCCGGGTTTCGAACTCATGACCTCTGACTCCAAAGCCCTTGCTCTTTCCACTGAGCCACGCTGCGAGCGGCAGGCATTCGTTCATTCATTCAGTAGTATCGATTGAGCGCCGACTACGTGCAGAGCACTGTACCAAGCGCTTGGAACGTACGATTGGGCAACAGATAGACCCCATCCCTGCCCAATGAGGGGCTCCCAGTCTAATCGGGATGATTCCTCCCCTCGAGGAATCGACCATCTAGTCTACAGTAAATTCTAGATGGGAGGGAGTAAAGTGTGAAGACGGGAACGTCGGTATTTTACGACGGTACGTGGAGAGTAGGTGTGAGTGGCCGGAGGGAGGGTATCCGGTGGGGAGGTTGGCGATTAATCGGGGAGGCCCCCCTGGGAAGAAATGGGATTTGAGAAGGCTTTTGGAGGTGGGGAGAGCAGTTACCACTCCTACATACTCTCTCTGCAGCCCTTCTGGCGAAGGAGTTTAGCCACAAAACCTGGAAACCAGAACTTAACTAAGAGGCGGGGAACGCGCCTGCCGACTCCTCCATTGCACTCCCCCAGGCACAGTGCTCTGCGCACAGTAAGCACTCAAATACCGCCGATCGATTGATTCAGCAAAACCCTCTACAGAGCAGCATTAATGAGCCGAAGCAGCGCGGCTCAGTGGAAAGAGCCCGGGCTTGGGAGTCGGCGGTCATGGGTTCGAATCCCCGCTCTGCCACTTGTCAGCTGTGGGACTGTGGGCGAGTCACTTCACTGCTCCGGGCCTCGGTGACCTCATCTGTAAAATGGGGATGAAGACTGGGAGGCTCACGTGGGGCAACCCGATGACCCTGAATCTCCCCCAGCGCTTAGAACAGTGCTCGGCACATAGTAAGCGCTTAACAGATACCAACATGATCATCATCTCCTAACGCGGACCGTTACCGACGTACTCTAACAGATGTGCAGACGTGGTCCCCGGCCTTGTGTCTACCCCTGTAATCGTCTCCGTCGGTCTCCGTCGAATCGATTAATCAATCAGTAGTGTGGATGGAGTTCTTAGTGTGGGGAGGACACAAGAGGTACTCGATATGATCCCGGCCTTCAAGGCGCGTACGGTCAAGCGGGGAAGACGGACGCTAAGATAATTTAGACGGGACAAATGGCAGAGTTTAAATCGGCTCTGTTGGTCTCCGTCTAATCGATGAATCAGTCGACAGTGTCGATGGACTGCTTACTTTGGGCAGGACACAATAAGTGCTTGGGAGAGGACAAGAGAGGTACTTGATATGATCCCCGCCTTCGAGGCGCGTAAAGTCAAGCAGAGAAGACAGACGCTAAAACAATATAGTCAGGATAAATGGCAGAGTTTAAATCGTCTCTGTCGGTCTCCATCGAATCGATTAATCAATCGACAGTATCGACGGACTGCTTACTTTGGGCAGGACACAGCAGTAAGCGCTTGGGAGAGGACAAGAGAGGTACTCGATATGATCCCCGCCTTCAAGACGCGTACGGTCAAGCGGGGAAGACGGAGGCTAAAATAATATAGACGGGATAAATGGCAGAGTTTAAATCGGCTCTCTTGGTCTCCGTCTAATCGATGAATCAATCGACAGTGTCGACGGAGTGCTTAGTTTGGGCAGGACACAATAAGTGCTTGGGAGAGGACAAGAGAGGTACTGATATGATCCCCGCCTTCGAGGCGCGTAAAGTCAAGCAGAGAAGACAGACGCTAAAACAATATAGTCAGGATAAATGGCAGAGTTTAAATCGTCTCTGTCGGTCTCCATCGAATCGATTAATCAATCGACAGTATCGACGGACTGCTTACTTTGGGCAGGACACAGCAGTAAGCGCTTGGGAGAGGACAAGAGAGGTACTCGATATGATCCCCGCCTTCAAGACGCGTACGGTCAAGCGGGGAAGACGGAGGCTAAAATAATATAGACGGGATAAATGGCAGAGTTTAAATCGGCTCTCTTGGTCTCCGTCTAATCGATGAATCAATCGACAGTGTCGACGGAGTGCTTAGTCTGGGCAGGACACAGCAGTAAGTGCTTGGGAGAGGCCAAGAGAGGTACTCGATATGATCCCCGCCTTCAAGGCGCGTACGGTCAAGCAGGGAAGAAGGACGCTAAAATAATTTAGACAGGATAAATGGCAGAGTTTAAAAGCATGAACGTAACTGCTCTGAGCCGGGGAGGGAGGGAAGCATTAAGTGCTTAGGTGTTCATCGTCTTTATCTTTCTGTGTGCGTGTGTATATATATATATATATATATATATATATATCTTTTTCCACTTTCGTCTCTCTCCTGACTCCTTTTGCATCGTTGCCATTCCTTTAATTAATTATGGTATTTTGACAGGTAATTGCGGCTCATGGGCTTTGCCATTTACTGGGCTACAGACACGACACCGAAGCAGAGTGGCAAGAGGTAGAAGTTTGGCTCTTGTTTTTTCATCTCTCCAATGAATTGACGTTAGAAACGTTCGCAGGTGTTTCTCCAGTGGCCCTCTTACTAATTGGAGGGTGACACGTTCATATTTCTAGGCTGTCAAAATGTTCCAGATTTATGTGTGCGTGTATACAGGGAACAGAGTCGCATTCTGTGATAAAGTAGTCACATTGCTTGAAAAACATAAGAAAAAACATCACGAATGAAATGAAAACCTAAAAGCGCTAATCCTTCCAGAAACGTGGACTGGCTCAAGAATAAAAAGGGAATTAAATTATAGCATTGTTTACCAAAAAGAGATGCAGAACTGACGGCCAAGACAATATAATTCCAGAACGTTGATAGGAGGAGAACGGGAGAGACTTACAACTGATTTCTTCATTTTTTTGTTTAACGTTGTTACATTTACCTCGTAAATGAGAGCAAAATATTTCTCGGCCCAGACTCCACCAGGACGGACACGGGTCACAAAGCGCAGTAAAATCTCACTAATTTGAACTAAAGAAGGTAATCGAGGGGGGCAGCGGAAGACCAAATAGTAGACGTATTTTATAAATGCACTTTTATAACAGAACCGAGGACTACGATGCGCGTTCTGAACGATGCGGGTAGTCGTATTAGTAGGAATGGCATTTATCGAGTGCCTTCTAGGGGCAATACCCTGACTAAGCGCCCCCCTGCATCTTTCCTCCTGGTCCTTCTCTCAGTCCGTTTCAGTTCTAGCTCAATTTTGGGTCCCCTTCTAATCTCCATCTCTACCCGCTCCCTTGGAGAACTCTTTCGCTCCCACGGCTTCAGCTGTTATCTCTAGGTGGACGATTCCCAAATCTATCATCTCCGGCCCGGATCGCTCTCCTCCTCTGCCGTCTCACGTTTCCTCCTGCCTTCAGGACATCTCTACTTGGATGCCCCGCTGACATCTCAAACACGTCTAAAACAGAACTCTGTATCTTCCCACCCCAACCCCGTCCCCGCCCCCCGGCCTCAACTTTCCCATCGTTATAGACAACACCACCATCTTCCCCGTCTCCCGAGCCCGTAACCCGGTCATCCTCCTCAACTCTTCTCTTTCGTTCAACCCACACACTCAACCTGTCACCCGATCCCGTCGGTTCAGCCTTCGCGACGTCACTAAAATCCGCCCTTTCCTCGCCATCCAAGTTGAATTTAATTAATGTTGGTATTTGTTAAGCGCTCACTATGCGCCGAGCACTGTTCTAAGCGCTGGGGTAGACACAGGGGAATCAGGATGTCCCACGTGGGGCTCACAGTCTTAATCCCCATTTTACAGATGAGGTAACTGAGGCACAGAGAAGTGAAGTGACTCGCCCACAGTCACACAGCTGACAAGTGGCAGAGCTGGGATTCGAACTCATGACCTCTGACTCCAAAGCCCGTGCTCTTTCCACTGAGCCACGCTGCTTCTCCAAGTTGCTTCCAAGCACTTATCCTAACCTGCCGTGATCACCGTATCGGCCTCCTCACCGACCTCCCTGCCTCCGGTCTCTTCCCACTCCGGTCCGTACTTCACGCCGCTGTGGATTTCTACGGATTTTTCTCAGTGGCCTCCAGGATGGTGTACAGCCCCATATTCCTGGAAACACTGCCGGGCCTTGGTTTTTCTGACCGGGTTCAATTCTGGTTCCCGTACCGCGCCGAACACTTCATTCGCTGGCCTCTTCTCCTTAGCTGCGGATGTCCCAAGGGCTCCGTTCAGGATCCCTTCATTCTTCTCGCTCTGCTCCCACTCTCTGAGGGAGTTAGGGAGTTCATCCGCTCACACGGCCTCAACTCCCATCTCCCCTAGATCTACCTCTGCAGACACGATCCTTCGTCTGTCCTTCAGTCCCTCATCTGAGTCGTCTCCACTCGGGTGCCCCGCCGGCAACTCAGATTTAACGTGTCCCAAAACCGAACCACTCGTCTCCCCTCCCCCACCTACTCCTCGACCTATCTGCCCCTTCACAGTCAACGACCCCGCCGTCGTCCCGCTTCCCAGGAGCCTTCGATTTTGGTGGCGTCCCTGACTCCCCCCGGCCCCCCCGGTCCTTCGATTCACAATCCATCCGCCCCTAGGCCTGCCGGTTCTTCCTACGCATCGCTTGGATCCGCCCTTCTACACCGGAACTACGGATACCCTGGACTAAGCTCGTGTCGCGCAGCAGTTAGACCACAGTAGCAGCCTCCGGCTTCTTCCCGCTGCGATCTAGACGTCAAGCTGCTGCACAGAGCGGCTTCTCCAAGTGTGACTTGGCACACATCTCTCCGTTCCTCAAAGATCTCTCTCTCTCAGTCCCCCCGAGATGGAGCAGGGCCTCCTCCCAGTCGGCTAGAGGCCTCTCCTCTGTCTCTTCCCATCCTCCATAACGTTTCTCTTCCCCTGCTACTCCCCAGCTTGGCCTTGGCATTTTCCCGAGCTGCCTTTCCCATTCTTTCCCACTCTCACCTCTCCTTCGATCCTCACCTCCCTGTCACTCTTCCCCTGGCCTGGAACTCTTCTGACAGGCCACAGCGCGTCCCTTATCCCAAGCCTCCCTTAGATGCCACCTCCTCCACTAAGCCTGCCCTGAGTAACCCCCAACTCCCCGAGTCGCTATTAACCGAACACGCACCTCATATTGATCTCTTCATACCCTGCAGTGGCACTTCGCTAGTCTTAGTTGTACGGTCAACGATTTATTCTGATTCCCCATGTTGTAAATATTTCCAAGTCTGTCTTCCCCATTAAAATGTAACCTCCTTCTGAGCAGGGAATGCATTTTGTATGTCTGCTGTACTCGCCCCAGTGCTTTGTTACAGTGTGGCGCACCCATTGGGAGTTCATCGAATGCCTCAATTATTACCGTGACTGCTTTTCTGTGCCTCAGTGAAGATGGGGATTAGAAAATCATTGAATGCCTCAATATATTACCGTGACTGCTTTTCTGTGCCTCAGTAAAAATGGGGATTAGAAAACGTGAGCCCCACGTGGGACAGTCTGATTCCCTGTATCTACCCCACCGCTCGGAACAGCGCCCTGCACATAATAATAATAATAATAATAATAATGTTGGTATCTGTTGAGCGCTATGTGCAGAGCGCTGTTCTAAGCGCTGGGGTGGATACAGGGTCATCAGGTCGTCCCACGTGAGGCTCACAGTTAATCCCCATTTTGCAGATGAGGAAAGTGAGGCACGGAGAAGTGAAGTGACTTGCCCACAGTCACACAGCTGCCAAGCGGCGGAGCCGGGATTTGAACCCATGACCTCTGACTCCCGAGCCCGGGCTCTTTCCACTGAGCCACCATAATCATTATCATTATTACTCGGAGCCGATAAGCAACCTCAACTTCTTCGTGATGTCCAGCGCCGACATCACGTTGTCTTAGTCTTTGGTTCCCTTTGTTTTTATTGATTTTGAGATCTTAGACACTGTCAGGTCTGTCAGCAGTACGAAAATTCACTTCTGTAAAGTAGTGGTACAAAAATATCGCTTTAATCCATTTCCCCAAAAATAATATATGTTGAATAATTTCTGTCTCTTCTTTTTCCCTAGATGTATCAAAAAGAAAAACATATTCTTGATGAGCTGAATAAACTTACTGGGACCAATCTCCAGCCACTGACCAAAAACCATTTTTGATCCTTTGAGAATATATAAAGTTCAAAAATACTTCAGGACCAAGGGACTAACTTGGTTCTTATTTTCCTTCTTAACTAACTGGTACATTTTGGAATAGGAATCGATAGTGAAATAGTTGTCGAGAATCGTTCCAGTAACCATCTGAATGGCTGACTTTAGGTTGCTGGACTGTTTTCTGATTCAACTCTTCAAATGTATCAAGGAATAGGCTAGAATAAGTCCATATTGAATGTAAGCTATGTTAAGATACACTGATATCATGGCACAATAGAAAATAAGTGGAAAACTGATGTTAATGCAATAATAATGATCGAAAGATGGACTCTTCTCTCCATTGGAAACGATTCGCTGCGTCAGCTGACTTCCTTGAATGTTGATACAATTTACAGGCTCGATTCTGGGTCCCCTTCTACTCTCCACCTACACCCTCTTCCCTCTCAGAGCTCATTCACTTCCATGGCTTCAGCTACCATTTCTAAGCACATGATTCCCAAATCTCCATCCCCAGCCCTGACATCTCTCCCTTTACCCTCCTCTGAGGAAGGACCGTGGCTTTGCAGATAGAGCCCGGGCCCGGGAGACAGAAGAACCTCATCTGCTGGGTGACCTCGGGCGAGTCCCTCAACTCCTCTGGGCCTCGATTACCTCGTCGATGGGGATTAAGATTGTGAGGTGGGACTGTGTCCAACCTGATTAGCTTGTATCTCCATCTCCCACAGGGCTTAGAAGGGTGCTTGACGCGTAGTAAGCACTTAAACGCGGATCATTATTCCGGAGTGTCTCGCATTTCCTCCTGCCTTCAGGACATCTGTGCTTGGTTGTCCCGCTGGCACCTCGAACTGAGCCTATTTAAACCGGAACTCCTCATCTTCCCACCCAAACCCTGCCTCCCCCAAAGACTTTCCCGTCACTGTAGACAGCACTCCCATCCTCCCTGCCTCGCCAGCCTCGACTCAACTCTCTCATCCAGTCCACGCATTCAGTCATAAAACCCTGTCCATTCTACTATCGCATCTCTGAAATCCGTCCTCTCCTTCCCAAGGACTGCAGCGCGGCTCAGTGGAGAGAGCCCGGGCTTCGGAGTCAGAGGTCGTGGGTTCGACCCCCGGCTCTGCCGCTTGTCAGCTGTGTGACTGTGGGCGGGTCACTCGACTTCTCTGGGCCTCAGTCCCCTCATCTGCAAAATGGGGATGAAGACTGGGAGCCTCACGTGGGAACCACCTGAGGACCCTGGATCTCCCCCAGCGCTCAGAACGGTGCCCTGCACATAGTAAGCGCTTAACAACTACCGACATTATTATCACTACACTGATCCAAGCAGTTATATCCTCCTTGACTTCTGCATCAGCCTCCTTGCCGCCCTCCCTGCCTCCTGTCTCTCCCCACTCCAGTCCATAGGCTGCCCAGATCCCCAAAAAAGTCTTCAGTCCATGTTTCCCACTCCTCGAGAACCTTCGCTGGCGGCCGATCCTTCTCTGCATCAGACCAAAACTCCAGCTCGTCGGCTTTAAAACACTCGGTCTCCTTGCCCCCTCGTGTCTTCCCTCACCGATTTCCCACCACAGCCCGGTCACCTCCTTCTCCCTCGTGCCCACCGAAGTGGGAGAGTCCGGATCAAAGTACAGTTAGGTGAGCTGGGGAGGAATGAAACGTGTAGGTTGGGGAGTAGCAGGTGAAGGGAGCGATATTTAGGAGCGGGAGAGCCTCGAAGCCAACCGTGGGAGGTTTATGCAGCCGAGTCGGGGCGGGGGGGGGGGGGGGGGGCGGTGAGAAGGAGAGAGATGTGCGTGAATGAGAAACCAGCGAAAAGACTGATTCAATAGTCTTAACTGTGATGCGGCGTGGCTCGGTGGAAAGAGCCCGGGCTTGGGAGTCAGAGGTCGTGGGTTCGAATCCCGGCTCCGCCGCTCGCCAGCTGGGTGACCTTGAGCAAGTCACTTCACTTCTCTGGGCCTCAGTGACCTCATCTGTAAAACGGGGATGAAGACCGGGAGCCCCACGTGGGACAACCCGATCGCCCCGGATCTCCCCCAGCGCTTAGAACAGTGCTCGGCACGTAGTAAGCGCTTAACAGATACCAACATGATTATTATAGGCCGATCTGTAGGTCCTGGGTGGGAGCCGTTCGGGTGCGGAGGACGTGGGGGGGGGGGGGGGGTCTGGGAAATATTACGGAGCAAGTACCAGCAGAATCGTTCTAGTGCGAGAGCTGAGAGCGAGGAACCAAAGGTGAAGCTAAGGTTGTGAGCCTGTGGGACCGTGAGGACGGTTGTGTTATCAAAAGTCAGAATAGTTAGGAGGAGGAGCGGAGTTAGGAGAGATAATAATAATAATAATGTTGGTATCTGTTAAGCACTCACTATGTGCCGAGCGCTGTTCTACACGCTGGGGTAGACACAGGGTCATCAGGTGGTCCCACGTGGGGCTCCCAGTCTTCATCCCCATTTTACAGATGAGGGAACTGAGGCCCAGAGAAGTGAAGTGACTCGCCCACGGTCCCACAGCTGACGAGTGGCAGAGCTGGGATTAGAACCCATGACCTCTGACTCCCAAGCCCGGGCTCTTTCCACTGAGCCACGGGAGAGGTTCAAATTCGGACATATAGAGTTTGAGGCCCCGACGGGATAGACTAGCCGAGCGGAGATGCCCTGCGGAAGAAAGGAAATGTGGGATTGTAGATGAAGTGAACTGTAGAGAAGCGGCGTGGCCTAGCGGAAAGACACGGGCTTGGGAGTCAGAAGTCGTGGGTTCTAATCCCGGCTCCACCACTTGTTGGCCGTGTGACTTCGGGCAAGTCACCTCACCTCTCCGGGCCTCAGTGACCTCACCTGTAAAATAGGGATTGAGATTGTGAGTCCCACCTGGGACAACCTGACTACCTTGTATTTCCCCCAGTGTTCGGCACATGATAAGCACTTAAGAAATACCATCATTATTTATTATTAAGTGAAAGATCTGGGTCAAGGTCTTGCGAGAGGTCCCTACGTGAGACACGAACCGTGTCCGACCGGATTAGCCGGCCTAGTGGCGAGAGCACGGGCCTGGGGGTCGGAGGCCGCCGGTCCTAATCCCAGGCTCCGCCGTCCGTCTGCTGTGTGACCTCGGGGAAGACACTCAACTTCTCTGGGCCTCGGTTACCTCATCTGTAAAATGGGGATTAAGACCGTGAGCCCCACGTGGGACCACCTTTTATCTACCCCTGTGCTCAGAACAGTGCTTGGGACATGGTAAGCGCTTAACAGATACCATCATCGTTATCATTACTATCAAAGGCAACTGAGTGGAAAAGGGGAGCAGGGTAGATTGTGGAGATCGAGTAGATCGAATAGAGCTTGTTGGTCTCGGCTATAAGGAGGTTCCTGGTGGCCTTGGAGAGTTCACAGTGAAAAGAAGGGGGTGAAAAACTCGACTGTACTCCATCGAAAAGACTTGACGGACCATAAAATGAAGACGGTGGACGCATTTGAGACTTTAAAGGAATCCGCGTGGGACTGGGATGAGGAAGGCGGACGATAGGTCGAGGGCGGATCCAGAGAATCCAGAGAAGACTTGAATGTGTTTGAAATCGGAGGGGAAGGAGCCATCCAGGAGAGAGGCTCCTGATGGCATTAAATAAATAAAGCGGGGGTAAGTGTTTTAGGAAGCGAAAGGGGACGAGGGCAGAGACGTAGAGAGAAGGGCAAAATTCACAGAGCAGGAAAAGACCTTCTCTTCAGAAACAATTGACAGGAAGAAAGACGAGAAAATGGATGTAGTCGAATGGTGAGGAGATTATGGAGAAACCTTGGAAAGGTCAGCCCAGATGGTTTCGGTTTTACCAGCGAGGATGGTGAGTTCATCGTGGGGTAGGGAGGGGAGGCGGTGAGGTCACGGAGGCCTTCGGAAGGGAATTAAAGATTTGGCCTATACGGTGGGGATCCTCGGCATTCCTCCCTCGCTGGAGGAACAGTAGAAGAATTACTGAGCTAAAAAGAGAGCTAAATTACAGTGGGTCGGAGAGAATTGGAAATGGCAGAATTTGGCCCATTTCCTGGGTTTCCACTGTTGCCCCTGGTATTCGTTAAAGCGCTCACTACGTTCCAGGCACCGTCCTAAGCACCGGGGTGGATTCAAGCTAATCGTGCTGGACGCAGTCCGTGTCCCACATGGGGCTCGTAGTCCTAACCCCATTTTCCAGATGAGGGAACTGAGGCCTAGGGAAGTGACGTGACTTAACCAAGTAAAGTGACTCGCCTGGCAGCGTCAGGATTAGAACCCAGGTCCCTCGGACTCTCCGGCCTGAGTTCCATCCGCTAAGCCCCACTGCTTCTTCTCAGAGTTGACGGCGTGAACTTAAGTGTCAAGAGACGGGAGGCTTGGTAGGGGAATCCAGGAGGCATGTGATCATCTGGGACAGAGTCTGAGGGAGGACAAGTGAGTACAGAGGATTTCAAATCTGCAATTTAAAAAAAAATGCGAAAGTAACAGGAGCGATTCCACCGGGAACAATTCACTAGTTTATTTTTCTTATCTGACACTCTTGGCTTCGGCGTGCACTTCTAGCCCTAGCGCTGATCAAATACCTCCTAAGTCTCTCAGAGTGGAAAGCTGAAGATCGAAAACCCTATCTTCTTCCCTGGTAGCTCTAATTAGGTTTTCCAAGTGTCGCAGGCGCTTGGACAGTGAGGTGCTTGGTTCCTGCATAGACCGTGTGTTTTCCATCTGTCTCGAAACCTGTCGAAGGTATGAGAGAGGGAAAATGAAGTCAGTCCCATTAAAATGGCTCTTAAGTGACCCTGTGCAGTTTGTTCGGTGAAAGCGCCAGGCCATCAGCGCATCGTTTGTTCGTCCTGCTTCGGGTCCGGACTCTATCCCGACCTTCAGAAAGCCATCTGACTTCTCCCAGGCCTGTTTCCTCTTCTGAAAAACGGAGATTAAATTGCTGCTTTAATTCCCGAGAATGAGGTGAGCAGTGACTAATGAAAGGACTCTTAAAATAACATCGCCCGTCTAAAATGTCAAGTTATAGCCTTGTGAGTACCACAGTAATTATTATTAAACTGAATCCGACACCCAACCTGTATTTAGGTAATTCAAGCAATGGAAACCTCAGAAACTTTCGCCTTTCATTTTCTACGTCTTGTAAGAGTAGGCAGAAAAAAGGTGGCGGATGATAGCAGATGATACCGTCTTTGAGATACTAGATCCTGCTCTCCTTAATCCCAAACTACAAAGTTTAATTCGGTACTAATACTGACAATACTTGTAACAGCAATTACTATCCATAATGGCCATTTAATCTGGTCTATCCGCGGGTAGCGCTAATAGGAAATTGGCACCTTCTGCTAATAAAGATGACTTGCTTCCAGGTATGTCAGTAATGGCTGGCATTATCATTTCATACCGGGAGAAACTGGATCACAAAAAGTCAAGTGACTGAATAATTAATAATCCTGATGGTATTTGTTAAGCGCTTACTGTGTGTCGAGCACCGTTGTAAGCCCTGGGGGAGATACAAGGTAATCAGGTTGCCCCACGTGGGGCTCACGGATTTAATCCCTATTTTACAGATGAGGTGACCGAGGGCACAGAGAGGTTAAGCGTCTTCCCCAAGGTCACACAGCAGACAAGTGGCGGAGCAGGGACTAGAACCCAGGTCCTCTGACTCCCCAGCCCGTGCTCTTGCCACTCGGCCACGCTGGCTACCAAATAACTTGCCGCCCGTTGCAAAATAAGGCAATGAGTGGCTTAAAAATAGAGAAGCGGCGTGGTTTAGTGGAAAGACCGCCAGCCCGGGAGTCAGAGGGCCTGGTTTCCAGTCACGTACCCGCTGCGCGACCTTAGGCAAGCTGCCGTCTAATTTCTCCGTGCATCTGCAAAATGGAGATTCGATCTCTGTTCTCCCCCTGCTACTTCGAGTGCGAGCCCCTCGAGGGACATGATTATCTGGTATCTATCCCAGCGCTTAGTACCGTGCTTGGCATACAGTCCAATTAGACTGTGAGCCCATCAGCGGGCAGGGATCGTCTCTAGCTGGTGCCGGATTGTCCATTCCAAGCGTTTAGTCCAGTGCCCTGCACATAGTAAGCGCTCAATAAATACTATTGAATGAATGGATGAATACAGTCAACGCTTGACGAATACCACGAGGATTATCATCAAACCTGATCCGACACCCAACTCGTATTTAGGTGGTTCGAGCAATGGAAACCTCAGAAACCTTTCGCCTTTCATTTTCTACATCTTGTAAGAGTAGGCAGAGAAAAGGTGGCGGAGGGTAGCAAATGATACCTTCCGCCATCCCAGATTTTAGAAAACATCGATAGAAAACGTCGCGCCTACTTCACATCCGTGTGGGGCTCGACAGAAAACCGACTGGAACCGAAAAGAGAAATGGGCCGGGTGGGACGGCGGAGACGTGTGAAGAGAAGCAACGTGGCTCAGTGGAAAGAGCCCGGGCTTGGGAGTCCGAGGTCATGGGTTCGAATCCCGCCTCCGCCACCTGTCAGCTGCGTGACCGTGGGCGAGTCGCTTCACTTCCCTGGGCCTCAGTGACCTCATCCGTCGAATGGAGATTAAGACTGCGAGCCTCACGTGGGACAACCTCATTCCCCTGTATCTGCCGAAGCGCTTAGAACGGTGCTCTGCACATGGTAAGCGCTTAACAAATACCAACATTAAATAGGGAGATCTCCTTCTGGGTCTCAGTTTTCCCACGTTCAAAATATACTCCCCTAATAGCATGGAATTTTAAGGAACGTGAAATGGTTTACCTGCAGTTCAATTAATGCGGGGGTGTTGACTCCTAATGCAACAGGCTGAAGTAAATTTACTGGAGTAAATTGCTGAGGCAGAGACACTTTGAGTTGTCCAGGGTCTTCCGTCAACCACTGCTGAATCTGATCTTCGAACCTTCGAAAAGATACAGCGCCGTGTCATTCGGTTTGCACTTTACACAGTGAACACTTTCCTCTCACGTGCGTTCCCTGTACTGTTTTCCACTGCTAAAACCAGACCAAATGGAGGAAGAAAGAGACTCGCAACTAAATCGAACAAAGGATCCCGGTTAATCACGTAATCTCCTCATTCTATAACGAGTTTGAGCGGTACAAACTTCCTCCAAGATGAAAATAAATTTGTTTTTGGGGTCTTTTTTTAACTGAAATGCAAGCTTAAATACAAATTGAAAGTTGGGATAAAATTGTAATTATCTCAAGTTAGTTGATACATGGCATTTAGATTTGGTTTTTGAAGCAGTACAAACTTCCTCCAAGCTCAAAATGTTTGTTTATGGTTTCTTTTACCTGAAATGCAAGCTTAAATGCGAACTGAAAGTTGGGATAAAATTGTAATTATCTCGAGCTAGTTGATAGGTGGCATTTAGATCTACATATCAACTAGCTCGAGATAATTACAATTTTATCCCAACTTTCAATTGGGATATTTATTTATTGCTATTTATGGCTACTGTTCTCGTCCGCCCGTCTCCCCCGATTAGACCGTAAGCCCGTCAGAGGGCAGGGACTGTCTCTGTTGCCGACTTGTCCATTCCAAGCGCTTAGTACGGTGCTCTGCACATAGTAAGCGCTCAATAAATACTATTGAATGGATGAATGAATGAATTTGGATTTGGTTTTTTAAGCAGTACAAACTTCCTCCAAGCTTAAAATATGTTTGTTTATGGGTTTCGTTTACCTGAAATGCAAGCTTAAATACAAATCGAAAGTTTGGATAAAATTGTGATTATCTCAGGCTAGTTGACATATGGCGTTTAGAATTGGTTTTTTTAAAAGCTGTTATATGTTTTTTGGTTTATTAACTCAAATTACATGTAAATTAATTTATTCACGTAAATTTATTAATCATAAGGTCAGTGTAACAAAATTACCAAATTACTCGTATTTACCAGAACATGAAATATAATTGAGCTAATTCATTGTTTTAGTTTAGAGAAAACTAAATAATGATCTGTGTACTAGGCGACAACTGTTACAATCAACGTGAGGCGGCTCAAGTGAAACAACTCCTAGTTAGACAAGTTGATTTCTGCAAGCTAGTGATCTTAGAAAATATTTTACAAACCTTCCAACTGTCATGAAATCCTCAGAACAGCCAGACAGCAGTTAGCAAGGCTTTGGGGAAGTCCTCTACCTACTCCCTTATACTGTATTCTCCCAAGCACTTGGAACAATGCTCCGCACACAGTAAGCGCTGAATAAATACCATGGATCGACCGACTCTCCCTCTAGACTTACAAATTCGAGATTAGGAATTCAAATACCTCGAAGATCCAAACACCCAAAAGAACCCTCTGCTGCCTCACAAGGCTTACGGTTAAGGAAATCGGGTTTATTTAACGTTTCTTCGGCTGTTTACTTTTTGCTTTCTTCCCTTTCTTGCTGAAGGCAGGTCGAAAGATGAGCTGAGAGCAGTTCCTCTCTGGAGAAGGAGGGATCTGAAGCTTCCACAGGGAGGTATTCCTTCTTTTTGCCAGGTGTGACGCGCCCGCGGCCATCGTTCCGCTCTACAGTCATTCCCAATCCGTCATTCGGCTTCGAAGACTGGTTAGAGTCGCTCACTGAACTGCAAGACAAAACTTTTTTTTAATGACTAAAAGCGGTTTAGTTGCAATGGAGAACCAAATAAAAATCCTGCCGTGGCTAGATCTAGCCCTCAGTCCATCACTGCTGCATCTGATCTTAATCATCTTGGTATCTGTTAAGCGCTGGCTATGTGCAAAGCACCGTTCTAAGCGCCGGAGGCATACAAGGTGATCGGGTCGTCCCGCGTGGGGCTCACAGTCTTCATCCCCATTTTACAGATGAGGGAACTGAGGCCCAGAGAAGGGAAGTGACTTGCCCACAGTCACACAGCTGACAGGTGGCGGAGCCGGGATTGGAACCCATGACCCCTGACTCCCAAGCCCGTATACACAGCCATAGCCTTTGGTTCGCACTTTACGCAATAAACGTTTTCCTCCCGTGTGCATTCTCTGCGCTGCTTTGATGGTTAAAACTTCACCGAATAATAACAATACTAATGTTGGTATTTGTTAAGCGCTTACTATGTGCCGACCACTGTTTTAAGGGCTGGGGGAGATACAAGGGAATCAATGTGTCCCACCTGAGGCTCCCAGTTTAATCCCCATTTTACAGATGACATAACTGAGGTGCGGAGAAGTCAAGTGGCTTGCCCCGGGTCACGCAGCCGGAATTAGAATAATAATAATAATAATAATCATGATGATGTTGGTATTTGTTAAGCACTTACTATGTGCAGAGCACTGTTCTGAGCGCTGGGGTAGGTACAGGGTAATCAGGTTGTCCCACATGAGGCTCACAATCTTCATCCCCATTTTACAGATGAGGTGACTGAGGCACAGAGAAGTTAATAATAATAATACTAATGTTGGTATTTGTTAAGCGCTTACTATGCGCCGAGCACTCTTCTAAGCGTTGGGGGAGATACGGAGTAATCAGATTGTCCCACGCGAGGCTCACGGTCTTCATTCCCGTTTTCCAGATGAGGGAACTGAGGCCCAGAGAAGCGAAGTGACTTGCCCACAGTCACCCAGCTGCCAAGTGGCAGAGCTGGGATTCGAACCCTGTCTGTCCGTCTCCCCCGATTAGACCGTAAGCCCGTCAAACGGCAGGGACTGTCTCTATCTGTTGCCGACTTGTTCATCCCAAGCGCTTAGTACAGTGCTCTGCACATAGTAAGCGCTCAGTAAATACTATTGAATGAATGAATGAACCCGTGACCTCTGACTCCCAAGCCCGGGCTCTTTCCACTGAGCCACGAGAGTCTGGCAACTAAATCTAATAAAGGATTCCGGTTAATCATGCAATCCCCTCATTCCGTAATGCGTCTAAGCAGTACGGGAGGCTTGACGAGGACATCGGAGGGAAAATATGGCATTTCTACCATTTCTCACTGGCTCAAAAGTGGGGCTGCTCTGCTGGCTGTACACCCCTAAACAAGGCCTCCAAGTCAGCCATCCCGCATTTGGAATTACCGGAGAGAGACACGGATCCACTCGAACGTTCCGCACGGACCCTTCCTCCGTGACTGACCCGAACCCGCCAGTCGGACAGAATCAGAACCGTGGCTTAATTATTCAGAGGAACGGGAAATATCAAACGGACCACGTGAAAGGCAAGTTAATATTTACGGCCACTGATGTTCAAAACCGTCAGGGCCGAGATGAGGGGCCCACTCAGTTGGACCTAGTACTGGAGAAGCTGGGGAGTAGGGCTTAATCGAAAATAACGGCCAAATTAAGACAATGACCGCATTACCCCAAGATAACGATAGTAATAATAATAAAAATGCCATTTGTTAAGCGCTTAGTAGGTGCTGTTCTAAGCGCCGGGGTAGATACAGGGTGATGGGTTAGTCCCACGTGAGGCTCACCGTCTTCATCCCCAATTTACAGATGAGGTCACCGAGGCACAGAGAAGTTAAATAATGTCGGTATCTGTTAAGCGCTTACTCTGCGCAGAGCAGTGTTCTAAGCGCCGGGGGAGATACGGGGTCATCGGGTCGTCCCACGTGAGGCTCGCCGTCTTCGTCCCCATTTTGACGGCCG
The DNA here is from genome assembly GCF_004115215.2 of Ornithorhynchus anatinus. NCBI lineage: Eukaryota > Metazoa > Chordata > Mammalia > Monotremata > Ornithorhynchidae > Ornithorhynchus > Ornithorhynchus anatinus. Next base: position 38,920,756 of record NC_041734.1, on the reverse strand, counting down.
AGGTCACTGAGGCCCAGAGAAGCGAAGTGGCTCGCCCGCAGTCACCCGGCTGACAGGTGGCAGAGCGGGGATTCGAACCCATGACCTCCGGCTCCCCAGCCCGGGCTCTTTCCACTGAGCCGCGCTGCTGCTCTAAGACGGAGAGAACTACGTTAGCGCATTCAGATGGCTTCCGATCGGGTCTCGAAGCAGCAGCAGAGGTACTCCCTCCCAGTCCGACAGCTAACTTCCAAGCAGCGCGGCTCAGTGGAAAGAGCCCGGGCTTGGAAGGCAGAGGTCGTGGGTTCGAATCCCGCACCTCTGCCCCTTCTCAGCTGGGGGACTGTGGGCGAGTCACTTCACTTCTCTGGGCCTCAGTGACCTCATCTGGAAAATGGGGATGAAGACCGGGAGCCTCACGTGGGACCACCCGGTGACCCTCTATCCACCCCGGCGCTTAGAACGGTGCCCCGCACCTAGTAAGCGCTTAACAAATACCAACATTATTATTATTACCTCCCTGCCCTTCCCGCTGCTCTTGGGAGAGTTTAGCCCGCTGGCTGTTCGTGAGAGGCTTAGGCCCCTACTGGAATATTCCATAGGTCCCTGGGGGTTGGGGTCAGGCCTGTGACCACGTTCCAGTTAAGGAGCTTCAGTTAAAGAGCAGGAAGCCCCTCTCCGTCTGAGCCGAGGACGAGAGGAAAGGACCCGGCCTTCGGCCTCGCATCGCGTCTGCCGGTGGGGCGGGACGATTCCGAGATTAATTGCTACCGCACTAGAATCCAGCCTCCATAGTCCCAGGACTGGGCTCCGGACCTCTGATGACGTGTGACTGTGGGCAAGTCACTTCACTTCTCTGTGCCTCAGTTACCTCGTCTGGAAAATGGGGATTAACTGCGAGCCTCCCGCGGGACGACCCGATGACCCTGTATCTCCCCCGGCGCTTAGAACGGTGCTCGGCACATAGTAAGCGCTTAACGGATACCGATATCATCATTATTATTATTAATTACGCCATCCAAGATATGGGGGAATTAGAGATGAGTGGGGAGAAAAGTTTGTTCCTCCCCTGGGTAACCCCGTCTGGAAGTTTGAAGCACAAGTTCTGTAAATTAAGCTCCAATCCCCTGGTGGGGGGGATATGGAAGTGGGTCTCCAAAAATCGAGGAATTATCCCTCCGGGAAGGTCACCTGTCACCGGGATGCGGAGGCCAGTGGACAGATTACCAGGGGTTGAAATCGAGGTCTAACGCTATGAGAAACAGCATGGCCTCGTGGAGAGAGCACCTCCCTGGGAGTCAGGGGACCCGGGTTCTAATCCCGGCTCCGCCGCCTGTCGGCTGTGCGACCTCGTGCAGGTCACTTCACTTCTCCGTCACCTCATTCGTAAAATGGCGATTAAAGACGGGAGCCCCACGTGGGACGTGGACCGTGTCCGACCTCACAGTCTTCGATGTATTCTAGCTTTTTAGTCCGGTGCCTGGCATGCAGTAAGTGCTTCAGAAAAGGCCATCGAAAAGGAATCCCGAAGCAACTGAGTCAGATTTTGAGGGTGCTAAAGGTAAGGGTTGCCGGTGGGCTCTTAAACCAAGCCTCATCGGAGTCCCTGAAAGAGAAGCAGTACGGCCCAGTGGATAGAACACGAGCCTGCGAGTCGGAAGCACCTGGGTTCTAATCCCGGCTTGTCCGTATAGCTCTTGTGAGACCTTGGGCGAGTCACTCAAATTCTCCGTGCGCCCGTTACCTCATCTGCCAAATGGGGATTAAGGCTGTGAGTCCTATCTGGGACAGGGACTGGGTCCAACCCAATTACCTTCTATCTATCCTGGCGCCCAGTACAGTGCCTGGCACATAGCGAGCACTTCAATACGTTATTATTATTATTATTATTATTAAGAAGAAGAAGGTAGTGCTTGTTCCCGGAGTCTTGCAGCAGACCGAAGTTGACTGCTGAGGTCAACGGGGAGCAACTGGTTAATAAGGGTGTTCCTGGGGCTGGAGCTGAAGAGGTGTTCATAACAGTCTGGGTTGCGTCTTGTTACCGATTACGAGAGTAGAAGCGGCGCGGCTCGGTGGAAAGAGCCCGGGCTGGGGAGTCAGGGGTCGTGGGTTCTAATCCCGGCTCCGCCACCTGTCCGCCGTGCGACTTCGGGTAAGTCACTTCACTTCTCTGGGCCTCGGTCAACTCGGCCGTCAAGTGGGGATGAAGCCTGCGAGCCCCAGGCGGGACAACCTGATGACCTCGGATCTACCCCAGCGCTTAGAACAGTGCTTGGCGCAGAGTAAGCGCTGAACAAATGCCATCACCGTCACTCTAACGCTGCGATCGCTACGCCCGCTCTCGCTGAGCCCTTGGGAACCTTGTGGCGTCTACCTATGATCAGGTTGAGGGACAGCCATTGAAGTTAGAAAGTGACACGGGAAAAAAACAAATAAAAGTAACACTCTGGCCCCCAAAAGGAGGAGAGCATATGGACCATATCTCGCTTAGGGCAGGGAACGTCTCTGCTAATTCTGGTGTATCGTTATCTTCCAAGTGCTCGGTTCGGTGCTCTGCACATAGTAAGCGCTCAATAAATACCGTCGATTGATTGATTTCACCAACACGGGAAGCTAGGCGCGTGGAAAATATTAGTAGGTTCAAGGAAGGTTTGGATCAATTATTGGATCAGCGTATTGGTTCAGCATATTGAAACGTGGTGTTGGAGAAGGCTTTTTTGAATATCATGGACCGACCGAAAAACAAACCAATGGATTTGGGAGGAAATTAAGCTCAGAGTGGTCTTTGGAAGGTCAGAAGACTCGATTTAGATTAGCATATTCTGGACACACGATCAGGGCTAATTCTCTGGAGAAGACGCTAACGCTAGGAAGCATCCAGGGAAAACACGGACGAGGTCGACCGACAGCTAGACGGACGGAGACCATAACGACGATAACGGAAAAAACATTAGAAAGGTTACGGGTCATGGCAGACGACCTGACGTTCTGGAGAAAATACATCCACAGAGTCGCTATGAATCAGAAATGACTCGACGGCCACGGGCTCAGTGGAAAGAGCCCCGGGCTCGGGAGTCAGAGGTCAGGGGTTTGAATCCCGGCCCTGCCACTTGGCAGCTGTGTGACTGTGGGCGAGTCACTTCGCTTCTCTGGGCCTCAGTTCCCTCATCTGTAAGATGGGGATTAAGACAGTGAGCCTCACGTGGGACAACCCGATGACCCCCTATCTCCCCCGGCGCGTAGAACAGCGCTCTGCACGTAGTAAGCGCTTAACAAATACCAACATTATCATTATTATTGTGATAACATTGGTTTCTAGAGGGAAAACTACATTTTTCTGAAAGACAGTTCACTTGCCCAAAACGTCCAGTGGTTGCCCATCCTCCACTGCATCAATAAGAACGCCTTATCACTGACTTTAAGGCACTCAATCAACTCTGACCCTCCTACCCAACCTCACTGATCACCTACTTCAACCTAGCCCACATACTCTGCTCCTCTAAGCTACTTACTGTACCTTGATCTCATCTATCCCCCCGCCGACCCCTTAGCCACGTTCTCCCTCGGGCCTGGAAATCCCTCCCACTTCAGATCCGACAGTTCGCCGCTCTCCCCAACTTCAAAACCCCCTAAAACCACATTTCCTCCAAGAGGACTTTCCTAATCCCTTATTTCCCCTGCCCTTCGTTCGCTCTCCACCTTCCCCTATTTAATGTGTCAATGAGGTGTCCATCCCCTCGATTCTATTTTATCGTGATTACGTTGTCTTGTTTTTGTCCGTCTGTCTCCCCCGATTAGACCGTGAGCCCGTCGTTGGGTAGGGATTGTCTCTGTTGCCGAACTGCCCATTCCAAACGCTCAGTGCAGTGCTCCGCACAGAGGAAGAGCTCGATAAATACTATTGAATGAATGAATGAATCACCTATTTACTGTGTACTCCATTCATTCATTCAACGGTACTTACTGAGTGCTCGCTGTGCGCGGAGAGTACGAAACGGCAATAAAGAGAGACAATCCCTGCCTACAACGGGCTCACAGTCTAGAGGACAGACCTTCAGTACAGCTTAAGCACTCTACTAACTCACCCCAACCTTCAGCACGTATGTAAATATCCTTTCACCCTACTGACTTCCCTTTCCGTAATATATTTTAATGTCTGTCTCCTTCCACAGACTGTCAGCTCCTTGTGGAGCTACCAACTCTATTAGAGTGGGAAAGCAGTCGTAGTTTAGCGGACAGAGCACGGGCCTGGGAGTCAGAGGGCCTGGGTCCTGAACCTGGTTCCGCCACTTTCCCGCTGTGTTATTTGGGGCAAGTCACTTAACTTCTCTGTGCCTCAGTTTCCTCAACTGTAAAGTAGGGATTCATTACCTATTCTCCCTCCTACTTGGACTGTGAGCCCCACGTGGGACACGAGACCGTACCCAACCCGATGAGCTCGTGCTTAGAGCGGTATTCGGCACATGGTAAGTAAGTGCTTACAAATGCCATAATTACTTTCCCAAGTGTTTAGTACGGGGATCTGCCCACACTAAGTGCTTACTAAGTACAGCTCCTCTAATGAGAAGCAGCGTGGCTCAGTGGAAAGAGCCCGGGCTTGGGAGTCAGAGGTCATGGGCTCGAATCCCGGCTCTGCCACTTGGCAGCTGCGTGACTGTGGGCCAGTCACTTCACTTCTCTGGGCCTCAGTTACCGCATCTGTAAAATGGGGGTGAAGACCGTGAGCCTCACTTGGGGCGACCTGATTACCCCGTATCTACCCCAGCGCTTAGAACAGTGCTCTGCACACAGTAAGCGCTTAACAAATACCGACATTATAATTAATGACAACCTATTCACTGTGCCTCACTCTCTTCTCTCTTGCCGTCACCTCTCGCTTACACTCTCCCTCCTGCCCTGCCTGGAAATCCTCCCTCTTCGAATATGACAATGCGCAAAGCTATTCCATGAATGTATTAACTACTTTTCGCTGGGCAGCACAGTGGAAATCTTCCTGTCGTTGCCTGCTTTGAGGCACTCCCACGGTCAGAGGATGGATTGCAGAGAAGGAGCCGGTCAAAGAGACAGAGAAAGCACAGACAGATAGGAGGAGAACCAGGAGAGGGCAGTTTTGTTGAAGCCAAGTAGCGTGTAGAGTACTTAATTTAGAAATACTGAAAAAAACAACTCTATCCAAAGTTAAGAAACATGACGAAAGATGGGGGGGGAGGGGGTGAAGGACGGGGGAGAGGTTACGGGAGAGGTGATTCAAGGAAGCAAACACTGTCATAGGATCACAGAGAATGAAGGACAATTCGTGTCGTCTATTCCATCTCCGAGGAAAACACATTTCTCCGAAATGCCCCAATTGGAACTATTTTCCGATGATTCTACTTACTATCCCATGTTTAAACCCTCCCCCCGCCCCCAACAAAATGTAACCGCACCGTTCATAACTCTGCTGGATCTCCCTCTGGGTTCTCAACCTGGCCCGTTCCCACGACGAAGGACGAGTGAATTCACTTAAATGGTCCTTAGAAAAGTAAACGCGTATTTCTCCATCTCTGCTCAGGGCTTCTATGGACATTCAGGAGAAAGGGGTGAACGTAAATTCTCCGTTAGCATGTTTTTAAGGATAAACGTACAATCTCCACGAGTGTTTCTTTAATCTTCAAAGGAGCAAAAAAAAAGGATATTTTTTCATTACTCACCACTCCTTCTCCCCGGCCTTCCATCTCCACTCCCTCAGTCTCCTTTAACTTGCGTCCCCACAAACCGTTCTCCCCAAACCCCGAACCCCAACCGCTGATGCTGTCTCCGTAGTCTCAAACCTGAAATCCATCACGGGGACCCTTTTTTTTTTTTTAATTTTAACTTGCCTGACCATCTTCCGCGTCCCCCGAACCTGCAGGGCAGCGGAGCCAGGAACAAGATGGGAGAATGCAGGAAAATGCTCTGCCCTCCTCACCCCGATCCCGTCTCTGTCTCCCCAACAGATTTGGGGAGCGGGATGTGGTGGGTTAGGAGGGCGTGAGGAGAGTACTATAAAGAAGAAACCGGGCCTGCCGTGTGGATGGAGTTACGGAGCAGGGGATCGACAGAGGAGGTGAAGAGTGGGTGAAAGACACGGGAACCTTGGATGCACGGGGTTAAAGGAAGAAAGGGCAAGTGGAGCCTGGGGCAATCAATCAATCAATCAATAGTATTTATCGAGCGCTTACTTGTACAGAGCACTGTACTAGGCTCTCCAAAGAAAACGATACAGCAGAATTAGCAAACGTTCCCCTCCCACAGTGGGCTTGTCACTAGAGGGGGAGACAAACATTAATGTGAATAGACAGTTTATAATATGTAATTTAATAATGATAATGTTGGCATTTGTTAAGCGCTTACTATGTGCAGAGCACTGTTCTAAGCGCTGGAGTAGACACAGGGGAATCAGGTTGTCCCACGTGGGGCTCACAGTCTTAATCTTAATCCCCACTTTCCAGAGGAGGGAACTGAGGCACAGAGAAGTTAAGTGACTTGCCCAAAGTCACACAGCTGACAAGCGACAAGGGGCAGAGCTGGGATTCGAACTCATGACCTCTGACTCCAAAGCCCGGGATCTTTCCGCTGCGCCACGCTGCTTCTCTACTTAAAGATATGTTCATAAATTTCAAGTTTAGGAGAGAGTGGAGCAAATAAGGAGAACCAGTGCGGCCTAATGAAAAGCCGTGTTTCCTAATGGGAGTCGGAAGGACCCGAGGTCTAATCCCGATTCCGCCGTTTGTCTGCTGTGTGACTTTAGATGAGTCACTTCACTTCTCTGTGCCTCAGTCACCTCATCTGTAAAATGGGGATTGACTGCGTAGCCCCATGTGGGACAGGGACCTTGTCCAACCTAATTAGCTTCTACCTACCCCAGCGCTTGGCCCATTGGAAGTGCTTAGCAAATTCAATTTACAAAAAAGAAAGAAAGAGAAAAAGACAGCTGACAACAACAGGAAGATTTCTGTTGTGCTGCTCAGCAAAAGGTGGTTAATATATATCCGATATTCATGGAAGAGTTTTGAGCATGAAGCATACATCTTCACATTCTAATATCAACAGCAGTGGGCCAAAAGGAGTACAAAAATTAAAACGTGTTAAGATCCCTCTGTTTAGCCTAGATTTTCCTTGAATTAGTCTAATGGTCCCCAAGAGTTACCGGGCCTATCCTCGCCCATTACAGGCCTCGGTAGTCACACGTTTCTCTGTGTGACTCTTTCAGATTTGTCATCTGAGATCCCTTGGCGTCTCATCGGCCACGCCAGGCTAAAGGAAAGCGAGATCATCTGCCTCCATGTACACTGACTAAGGATTTGCGGATTGAAAAATATCATTTAGGGGATTATTCACTTGGGAGTCTTAAAATTCAGGTTGGGGTTCTATTTTAGCTTTTATTTTTGATTCACATACAACAGCATCGGTTTTTTATTCAGAAAAATTCAGGTTCAGGGGTTAGTTTAGCTTTTTTTTTTTTTGGCTCACATTCAACAGCATCTGTTTCTCATTCAGTAACATTTAATAATAATAATAATAATAATGTTGGTATTTGTTAAGCGCTTACTATGTGCCGAGCACTGTTCTAAGCGCTGGGGTAGACACAAGGGAATCAGGTTGTCCCACGTGGGGCTCACAGTCTTAATCCCCATTTTACAGATGAGGGAACTGAGGCACCGAGAAGTTAAGTGACTTGCCCAAAGTCACACAGCTGGCAAGTGGCAGAGCCGGGGTTCGAACCCATGACCTCTCACTCCAAAGCCCGTGCTCTTTCCAGTGAGCCACGAACATTTCTCCTTACTGGTGCTCACCAGAGTCAAAGGACTGAATAAGCCCTTCTCATAAATACCTTTCAAAATAATACTGTTCAATTTTCAACATCCAAACTCTAGTTTAAGTTCTAAATTTAACAATATACTAATTTTGATGCTGTAGCGATAGCTGAATATTGAAATAAGAACACGGCAGCCATCTGTAGAAGAGAGTGACTTTTAAAAATAATCACACGTGCCAAGTACCCAAGGAAATTTCGTACCTTTTCACATAATGGAAGAGAGAAAGGAAGTCCTGCCAGAAAAAGATTTTTTGGATCTATTTTAAAATGGCCATGCCTTCCAGATATCACATTCTGAAATACACCATCGATTCTCCTGACTACTAAGAAAATACTCAGATTTTGTTTTTGTTGTTTCAGGTTTTACCTTAGTTTTTAATAATATATGTTTTTTTTTTCTTTTATGGTATTTGTTAAGTGCTTACTATGTGTCAAACACCTTTCTAGGCGCTGGGGTGGGTATGTGGTAACCAGGTTGGACACAGTCCCTGGCCCACATGGGGCTCAAAGTCTCAACCCCTGATTTACAGGTGAGGGAACTGAGGCACAGAGAAGTTGAGTGACTTGCCCAAGGACACCCAGCAGTTTCATGGCAGAGCCAGGATTAGAATCCAGATTCCCTGACCTCCAGGCCTTGCTCTTTCCACTAGGCCATGCCGCTTCAATCGGATTATATCAGGTAAAACTTTAAAAATCTTTACCTGCATTTACCCTTTTACCTGTCCTGGCCCAGATCCAGTTCCTGAACCAGCACTGATCAGGTCTCCTGCCAAGTTATCCAGGAGAAGAAGTTCACCACAAGCTTCTGCAGTGTTTGTTTGGGCCTCAATAAAAGCAGGAGGTTGAAATCTATCACTAAGGTGGCCATCAGTGACCCTCCCAAATATCAGACAAGGAGTTGCACATCACATTTTTATTTTGGGTATACAGCATTAATACAAACAGGTCATAGCCACCGCTTTGTGGAAGAATGTCAATTCCACGTAATCCTATCACATTTCTCCAAAGCCTTTGTGTTACCCTCTCAAGCCCGTGTGAACTTTTCTGCAGCAGCAGAGTTGTGGAACTTTGCCTCAGAAGGCCTCGTGGAGGGAGGTTCGGAGCTGAAAATTTTAAAAACAGGTGTGAAAGCCTCCGGTTCCATAGCAGAACAAGACAGGAGACTTGCTAGTTGAAAACCAGACTGTCTGTTGGAAAATTGGACAAACCTAAGATCCTCATTTAAGCTCCTTATGGTCACGGAACTTGTGACTTATTTATTCTTTACTTCCCTCACCAAGATGATGCTCGATCAATGCTAACGGGTACTACTGGTACTATCCGCAACCCATCATAAACTGAACCTTGCGTTACGATGGGAAATCATTAAATATCCTAGTCATCTATTTCCATATGAAGTATGTATTTCAAGAAACTGAAATCCTGCTTAAAGAAATGCTTAAAGCCCCACAGTAAGTCAGCAAGCAAAGGTAAGATGTCAAATCAAGAGTTCGCCCTTCAATCCGGTACGTAGTTCGTTCAGCCTCTCAAATAAAACTCTACATTGAGAAAATCCATAATGATAATAGGTTCACTTCTTTGCCGAAAAGAAGGCGTTAGCTCTAACCAATCTGTTTCACACAGTTCCAGTACCAGAGGAGAAAAAAATATCAGCCAAGGAAATAGCGTTCCGAAGATCTCATTTATATGCTATAAATACTATAAATACCATAGTGAATTTAGCAGACTTCAATTTAATACCTGACACGGTCGGTAATGTCAGGGGCATCCAATCCTTCAGTCTATGGTTAATGCATAAAGAAATGATAGCATCCCAAGGGATGTCTTTGACTGAAAATCCACCCTCTCCGGATGAGGCTAACTCTTTGTCCTTTAACTTGAAGTAGATTCCGCTCAGTAAATTCTCCACTTGAACCTGCAGAACTGGTTGAGTTTGATGTGAACTGGGAATCTGAGAAATATACTGAAAAATTGTGGTGCAAATAAAATTCCAAGGAGCTGAAAAACATAAAGTACAATTTGCGGGGAAAGGTGGCACTTCAGAATATATATTAGCGGAATCATGACTAGAAATATGATATGCATGAATGCTCTGAATGAATGATCTGAATGAATATGTGACTATGCTAATCATTACTAATCATGCCAATTACTAACCCGGGATCAGGAGGACAACAAGCCCCTCTCTCGGTTTCTCTTTCCTTCGCCCTCCACATCACCTTGCCTCCTCCTACCTTACCTCGTTGCTCTCCTACTATAACCTAGCCCACAGACTTCACTCCTCTAATGCCAAGCTACTCACCGTACCTCAGTCTCGTCAATCTCACCACCGACCTCTCGCCCTCCTCCTGCCTCTGGCCTAGAACACCCTCCCTCTTCATATCCGACAATCACTTTCCCCACTTTCAAAGCCTTAGTGAAGGCCCATCTCCTCCGAGAGGCCTTCCCTGACTAAGCCCTCCTTTCCTTTTCTCCCACTCCCTTCTGTGTCGCCCTGACTTACTCCCTTTGCTCTTCCCCCCTCCCTCAGCCCCGCAGCACTTAGGTACATGTCTGTAATTTATTCATTTTATTATTTTATTATTCATTTTATTCATTCATTTAACATCCGTCCCTCCCTCTAGACTGTAAACTCGTTGTGGGCGGGGAACGTGCCTTCCCACTCTATTGTACTGTACTCTCACAGGTGCTCAGTACAGGGCTCTGCACACAATAAGCACTCAGCAAATGCATTCGATCGACTGATTCGTGGTTTAGCTCTAGAAGGGGGCTTCTGGGGACCTGTTAGTCAGTCAATCATATTTATTGAGCGCTTACTCCTCCTACTACATTCCAGCCCGCACACTTCACTCCTCCAATGGTAACCTTCTCACTCTTCCTCGATCTCATCTATCTCGCCATTGACCTCTTGCCCTCATCCTGCCTCTGGCCTAGAACGCCCTCCCTCCTCAGATCTGACAGACAATTCTCTCTCCCCATTCAAAACCGTACTGAAGGCACATCTCTTCCGAGAGGCCTTCCCTGACCCGTTCATTCATTCAGTTGTATTTATCGAGCGCTTAATGTGTGCAGAGCCTTGTACTAAGCACTTGAGGGACCACAGTATAACAACACACACATTCCCTGCCCACACTGAGCTGAAGGTCTAGAGGGGGCACAGAATAATAATAATATTGTTGGTATTTGTTAAGTGCTGTTCTAAGCGCTGGGGTAGATAGAAGGTAATCAGCTTGTCCCACGTAAGGCACACAGTCGCCATCCTCATTTTACAGATGAGGTAACTGAGGCACAGGGAAGTTAAGTGACTTGCCCAAGGTCTCAACAGCTGACAAAGAGCAGAGCCGGGATTAGACCCCACGACCTCTGCTCCCGAGCCCGGGCTCTTTCCACTGAGCCACGCTGCTTCCGTGAGAAAAAGGATCCGGGTTCCTTGTGGGTCTTTCAGCCTCACCTACTTGCGTGGTTGGGTAATGACACAGTCAGTAGGATCAACTTTAGACACTGATAAATCTTTAGCCATGGATAAATGTGACATTAACAAACGTGTCCAAACAGAACCAGCAAATCAGAGAAAAACATTCTGTGTCAGTACACTTTTTAAACCTAGGAAAGAGAATCATTGTGAAGAATAAGAAAAAAGAACAGAGTAGACGATATTTTAAGAAAGAGCTCTTCTGCTCGGCGCTACCTGAAGGAGGGATGTCTATCTGCGGGATCTGGAAGGAGAGTACTGCTTCTTTCAGCCAGGCAAGGTGACGTGGTGTATTCCAGTAGAGGTGAGGAAGCTGCCCGGTACCCTCGGGTTCGGCAAACTCAGGTACGGGCCACGAGAGATTACTTAACCATTCTGAGGATATGACGTCGGCAAGGAATTGCAGTACACTGTTGTAGAGGTCAATGATAGGCCCGGGCTTCTGCGATGCCAGTCCAGCTAAACGCCTCTCTTTCCGGTCCCAGAAAAAACGTCGACTGAACTCGCGGTGAACCCCATCTTCCACGAATTGAGAAAGAGTTTGGCAGCAGAGTTTGGGGTGGCGAGGGGAATGAGAAGCCAACCATTTCACTGCCTTAGAGACCTAGAAGATCAAACATTTTTTTTTTTTTAATGGGATTCGTGAAGTGCTTATAATGTGCCGGGCATGGTACTAAAAGCTGGGGTAGATACAAGCTAATCAGTCCCTCTTCCACACAGGGCTCCTAATCTTAATCCCCATTTTACAAATAAGATAACTGAGGCACAGAGAAATTATGTGGCTTTCTCAAAGTCACCCAGCAGATGTGTGGTGGAGCTGGGATTAGAATCCAGGTTCTTCTTATTCCCAGGCCCGTGCTCTATCCACTAGGCCATGCTGCTTATCTTCAAGAAGGAATCAGTGCTAGCTCTCTGGTCTAACTAGACAAACCGAGGTATCTTTCACTTGCATCATTAATTTTGGAGCCTTTTTTTTTTTTTTTTTTTGCTTCGAGGAAATCTATCATGAGGTGATTTGTACCTGATCACTTGTTAGCGCTGTATTTCCAAATGTCTATTTAAGAATTTTATTCCCAGTCATAAACAGTCTCCCCCAGTTCTTGGAAATTTCAAATATGTCATGTTAAATAATGAATGTATTGAATAAATCTAGTTTCGAGGACGTTTTCTTACCTGGAGGTTGGCTTCCAAGTCATTTAAAAAACTAGATATCTTAACAATAATGTAATCAGAAATGAGTTCACTTGAAATTAAGTCCTGCAGCAGGAGACCTGTAAAGAGAAATCAAAAATATATAAAGAGGCTTGCTTGTTTTAACTCCGTATTTCTGAGAAAAGCTGAAGGAGAAAAATAGCATGCTTATGTCAGTCGCATAAGCCAGTTAAGATTGGCTATCTAATCTAGTTTTCGGTTTTCTATTTTGAGCCCAATTCTAGCAACATCTGAAAAGGTAGCAAAACAACAGCAACACACCCTTTTCCACATCTTTTTCTATTTCATCTTTTCCCTGAATGGGAACTAGGATTATTAGAGGTATAACTGGAAGGACAGGCTTGGCCTCAAGCAACTTTCTCAACTGAAGCAATGCTGAAAACCAGAATTCATCTATTTTGGTTGAATCTTCATTTTTCTCTCTCACTGGAAGGAGGAGAATGAAGCCACTGGTTCCAAGAAAATCCTTCTGACTTTTAGCCGTCTCCAGTTCTGCGTCACTGAGAATGCCTTGGACTACCTAGATTTAAAAAAAGGTTACAATACAATTTTGACACATTTTGTTGTTTAAATTCACTAGGAATATAATAAAGGAATATACACCCGCTAGATATTTTTCAGAGCTAACCAATCAGTCGGTGGTATTTATTGAGCACTTACTTTGTGTTAGCTCACTTGACTAAGAGCTTGGGAAAATTCCTGCCCACGAAGAGCTTACAGTCTATGGGGATGCGGAAAGGGCATTACAACAATCAAGCACTGCACTTTCTCTGGAAGTGTGGAAGATGACACTTTTTAATGACACCCTTGAGTCTCCAGGGACATTATATAGGGACATGCGTCATCAATCACAACCCACTCCAAGCAGCTTTAGTCCTGACAGACTGTTTTAACGGAATCCAGGTATTCGGAGCAGTCAGTCACTGAGAATAAGATCATAATGATTTTTGTTTGAGGTTTCTAACTGAACTTGTCATCTTCCCTTCCAAACTCTCTCCTCTCCACAACTTTCCCATCTCTGTCGACAAAACCACCATTCTTCCTGTCTCACGAGCCCGCAACCTTGGCATTATCCTCGACTCATAGTCAGTCGCTAAATCTTGTCGATTCTATCTCCACCCCATCTCCAGATTTCACTCCTTCTGCATCCAACCAGTGTGGTAGCTGGTTCAAGCACTTGTCATAACCCCTCTCGGCTATCGTAACAACCTCCGTGCTGGCCTTTCTGCTTCTAACCTCTCCCCTCTCCAGGCCATACTTCATGCTGTTGCCCAGATCATTTGTCTAAAAGATCATTCTGCATATCTCTCCAGTCCTCAAGTGCCTCCAATTCTGCTGAATCTAGCAGAAATTCCTCACCATTGGATTTCGGGTACTTCAGGCAGTCATGTCCTCCCTGCCTTAAACTAGCTCCACCTACAAATACCCCATATAGGATAGGGACTGTGTCCAACCTGATTAGCTTGTATCTACTTCAGTGTTTTCCCTCTCAGCATCGCACCTGGAGAGTTTCCAGTCCTCTACCAGTCTCGGCTACGGTAGGGAGAGTCAAGCAGAGGCCTACCCACTCCATTCCTAGCTTCGGCTAGCGAGGGGAAGGCCATCTGCTACGAGTCAAAACTCCCCTGTGCTGGGCGGCAGCGGCACGGGAGAGAGTCGAGGGTGGAGACTCAAGTTGACTGCGTGGAAGAAGGCAGTGGTAAACCACTTCTTTATTTCTACCAAGAAAACTCTTTGGATACACTACCGGAACGACTGCAGATGGAGCTGGGATGCTCTGGGAGAGATGTGCCCGTGGAGTCGCTATGGGTTGGAAACGACTAGACTACATGAGATAAGAGGCAAGACCCCAGTGCTTAGAACAGTAAGCTAACAAATACCACCATTATTATTATTATCATTATTACCCAAAAGACTGGGATTCGCCCCATCTTCAAAGCCCTAATCAAATCACATCTCCACGAGGAGGCGTTCCCTAACTAAGCTTTCATCTCCCCGTCCTATTTTCCCTCACTACTGCTTCACCCATGCACTTAAACCCTAAGCTCTAAAGTACTCCTCCCATCCTCACCCCTACAGCCCTTACGTACATATACTTATACCAGTTTGCTCCCCCCACCTCTAATTTGTTTTAATGTACCCCATCGGACTGTAAGGCCCTCGAGGGCAGGAAAAGTGCCTACCGACTGTACTGTACTTTCCCAAGCACTTAGTATAGTGTCCGCACAAAGTAAGAACTCAATAAATACCACTGACTGGTTGATAGATCTCTTCATCGGGGCCATTAATGCATAAGTACGCCACGTGCACGGCAATGCATTCTTCAGTTCTAAATAGGCCTTTCCTTCAGGTGACATTTAATTAATACTTAATGTATAAGAAACTACTGTAGAGATCTCTGGATTTTATTAAACATACCTTTACACACACATTTACTTGGGTTGCCCAGTCTTCTTGTTGCTTAATATACTGAAACAGTGCAAGTGTCTGGATTTTGTCTTTAGCATTGTTGTTTACTTTTTTAGAAATTTCAGCTCCCATGAATTTGACTTTTAACCAATTTCCTAGAATTCTATATAAATCAAGAAAAGAGAAATGATCATTTCAGTAACAAGCCTTATTGTAGATTTGCAAATATGTGGAAAAAAAACAAACGAAGTAGTTGTTGCAGAAATGTGTTTAACTAGACCTCAGCATACCAATGCAATAAATTTCTCTACTACTTCCCTGATATCAACTGCTGTTTCAGCTGGGAGAAAGTGTGTTACTCTTTGCAAATCGAATTCATAATTAAAACCAAAACAAAGTACATATTTTGAGTTGGGGGGTGGGGGCTTATGGACAAGGCTATCTTTACCTTTTATGAATGCAATTTTGCCCTTGTAGAGGAAGAGCTGCTTTTAAAAAAGTAGTCAGAGTAAAGATTCCAATCACCAAATAGTATTCATTGAACACCTATTGGGTACTGAGCACTCTGCTAGCATTCTGGTGAATATTTTAGAGCTAAAGGACACAATCTCTGCTCTCAGGAACTTACAGACGGGGGAGAAGTCAGATAAAAATTAATTTACAGATAGAAGAGAATGGAAAAATAGATATGTTGATGAGTGAGTCCTTAAATAGTTGTGTACGTGAGTTGATATATGCAGAAATGCTTTGGTGAATGAAAGCGCTTAACTATGTAGCTGGGGCTGAAGTGCGGAGGTGGTAGTTAGAGGGACATGACGGGGAAAGAAGAAAAAATGAATCGAGGAAGCCTCCTGCAGGAGGTGGGATTTCAGAAGGGCTTTGAAGATGTGGATTGGAAGGGAGGAGTTCCAGGCAAGAGGACGAGATAACTGGGGGCAGAGGTGGGAGAGATGAGAAAGAGGCGTAGTGAGTGAGTTAGCTTGAGAGGAATGAAGATTGCTAACAGGAGTAAGGGAAGGGAGTTGACTGGTAACAGGGAGAGAGCGGAATAAGTAGTTTAAAGCCAATAGTCAAGCAATTTTGCTTGAGGTAGAGAGCAATGGGTAACCGCTGGAGAGTTTTGAGGTTGCAAAGATGTTTGCAAAACCATAGTTTAGGAGATAATCCAGGCAACAGAATGAAGTATGGATGGAAAAAGACGAGGGCTGGAGGCAAGGAGATAAGTGAAATGGTCACAGTAGTCTAAGCGGGGAAATGATGAGCATTTACACCCTTGTGGTGACTGGATGGGGAAGAAGGGGTGCATCCAATATATACGGAGGAAAAACCAACAATATTTAGTGTCAAACTAAATGTGAAAGTTGAAAGGGAATAAGGAATCAAGGATAATACCCAGCTTGCGGGCTTCTGAAAGGGAAAGGATGGTGGTGGTGTCAACTGTGAAGGGAAAGTCAGCTGGAGGAGAGGATTTGGGACAATTCCGTTTTAGACGTATTGAACTTAAGATGCCACTAGGACATCCAAGTGGAGTTGTCCCGGAGGCAAAAGGAATTACAAGATTTCAGAGGAAGTGAGAGGTTGGGATTAGTGAGATAAAAAAGATAATAATAATAATGATAATGATATGTATTAAGCACTTGCTACATGCTAAGCACTGTTCTAAACGCTGGGGTAGATACAAGTTAATCAGGTTGGACACAGTCCCTGTTCCACATGGGGCTCACAGTCTCAGTCCCCATTTTACCGACGAGGCAGCTGAGGCACGGAGAAGTGGAGTGACTTGCCCAAGGTCACACAGCAGACAAGTTGTAGAGCCGGGATTAGAACGCACGACCTTCTGAAGCCCAGGCCCATGCTCTATCCACTAAGTCACACGGCTTCTAGACTGGGGAGGCAATCTAACAGAAGTGGTATTGCAGCCATGAGTATGAATGAGTTCCCCAAGGGAGTGAGAGTAGATGGAGAAGAGAAGGGGGCTCAGAACAGAGGCACAGTTATGGGGAGGAGAGCCGAAAAAGAACCAGGGAAAGAGACTGAGGAAACATGGCAAGAGAGTGTACACTATAGAGTCATATGCTTCAGCTCCTTAAAGCTCTTCCTGAAGCCAGAAATCTGGGATCTCCATCCCAGACCTTGCCATATCCGGATTTGAACTGGCCTCTACTGCCCAAAACAATCCACTGCCATCTAGGATACAGCTCCAAAGTCAGTCAGTAAGTCAATTGTATTTACCGAGCGCTTACTTGGGCAGAGCCCTGTACTAAACCCTTGGAAGAGTACGTTGTAACAATAAATAGACACATTCCCTGCCCACAACGAGCTTGCAACGAGTCTAGAGGGGGAGACAAACATTAATACAAATAAATAAATTGCAGATATGCCCGCAAGTGCTGTGCGGTTGGGCTGGGGGGATAAATAATGGGAGTAAGTCAGGGTGACGCAGAAGGGAGTGGGAGAAGAGGAAAGGAGGAAAGTGATCGGAAACCCCTTTCAGGGTATCACCGAGCAGCGGCCCACATGACAAACTCACACACTCTGTGGTCCCTCGAAGAACTTTCCCTTTTATAATATGTATTAAGGCACCTGCTCTGGCCTAAGCGCTGGAGTAGAGACAAGACTGTCGTGTAGGACACAGTCTCTGACCCACATGGGGCTCACAAACTATGAGCCCAGAAAGGCTTAGTGATTTGCTCAGGGTCACCCAGAGAGGCATTGGCAGAGCTGGAACTTGAGAATCATGCTCTTTCCTCTAGGCAGTGTTACCTGTGTGGCTTATTGTCTCACTTCCAGTTCCAGTGCTGCCCCATTTCCAGTTCCCAGGTACGTAACCTACCTTAATCAGAGGCCCGAAGGGTCTAGGAAAGCAGACAACCCAGCTGAAACTGGTTTGTATTCAACTTTTTGCTGTCTTAACGTAACCCAAGGGCATAGGTCCCATAAGGGCCTGCAGGCTTTTCCAAGCCTTAAATGCCACTTTTTCCAAAATACCTAAGAAGCATATCACTTTATCTTCAGCACATTTATGTATTACACCTAATTTTAGCACCAGTGCTTATTTTCAATAACACAGTACACAGAAAATATAGGGATTTGTAAGCCAACCTGCTGAGATCTCCGGATGGATGCATTTCGTTGTCCGGCAAAACTAAAACCACCTTCCAAAACACGTGTTCTCTTTGAAGTGCGAGGTGTTCAGAGATAAGTGATGGAAGATCCAGTGGAGTCCAGGCTGCTTCTCTTTAAAGGACAGAAGGCATATTGCTACTGTCAGTTTTTCATTGACTTGTTACTTTCCTCTTTCGATATGAAAAGAGTTCTTGAAAAGACAACGAAGCCCAGCACTAAACGTAAGTTATTTGAATGAGTTGTTCCTAGAAATAGTCTTTCTAGTCATAACGTGTCAGTTATGACATCTTAACATACCTAAATATGTTGTTTCAGCTTTTTTATGGTGTTTGTTAAGCACTTACCAATCAGGTTGAAGTACAGTCCCTGTCCAGTATGGGGCTCGCAGTCTAACCCCATTTTACAGATAAGGTAACTGAGGCACAGAGAAGTTAAGTGACTTGCTCAAGGTCACACAACAGACAGGTGGAAAAGTCAGAATTAGAACTCAGGCCTTTCTGAATCCCAGGCCCATGCCCTATCCACTAGGCCACGCTGCTTCTCAGCTTAGTTGACTTAGATTGCCACACTACCCGAGTGTACTCTTTGACCTCCTTATACAGACACTAAGCGTTCACTTGATTCTGTTGATTCTTGATTCTCTTTTCTACTTCTTTGTCTGTCCACGTAATACTGGAGAGTGGTGGATATAATAGAATTCACTGAAAGTATTAAGCTATGCTGTCAACGAAAGTCTTTCACTGGGAGTAGGGAATCCCAGCTGAAGGATGATACGTAGCCACAGTTTTTCAGGGTAGTTGTCAGCCCATAAAATTGTGGTGAATCTGTGACAGTGGTTCACGATTACCTATATGCCTCACATATATGTCTTCAGAGTACAGTCACCAGCTTTCTGTGACTTCTGGACAATTCTGTCTATGACTTTCAACGGACAAGTCTTAAAAAAAAAAGCTTCCTGAGCTTCCCAGGATAGCAAAATTTGCTAATTGTCAGTATCCAGATCTAATGACGGTGTCAAACGCTTTTTTGTGTGTTTCATGCTGCTTTTTTCTGTGCTTCATGCAGGGAAGAGAGTTTAGGCAGGATTGGAGGATCAGTAAAACAAAAAAGAGGACATCACGTTTTTTTCAGCATTGAATTGCTTGGACGAGGCACGTTCCAGTGTGGCTTATAGTAATAAAGGAGCCAGACTACACCTCTCTGGCATAATTGGCCCCCGGGGCAGTACCAGCTTTCACCCAAGGCCACAGCTCAGGGCCCCAAGGTCAAGTGTGCCAGACTGCCAGTTAGCCACCAGTAGCACTGTCTGCTCCCGCAGTGAGCTAGCGTGGCTCTGGGCAGGGTAAGAAGGCTGTTCCAGGGACTCGGGGAAAACTATCCCCGCTCCTGCTACTCCAGCTCTTACAGCCAGCGGGATGCAGCTTCTGGCCCCGAGACCTTAGGGTTTACCTCATCTTCACTGGGCTGCAAGGGTGAGTCAGAGTCACGCTCGCTACCTCCAAGCCTTTAAATGCCTTGGCCCGGTGTTCCCCATTAGGCAATTTTTATTTCACCCTGACCTTATAAATATAAAATCCTGATGTCACTTCCTGCAGTTCTCCTGGGCCCGATTGGCCTCAAAAATATCTTCCTTATTACAATTTAGTTTAAATCCACGCTGTGATCCTGGAAGTGCTTGGTTCACCATATTTATCAGTAGCGTGTCCCAAAAGACTCTGGCTGGTTTCTAGCCAACCAAGGGGAACAGTAAAATAGTCCACCGGCTCCCAACAGCTATCTCATGTTTCGTCTCGAAAATAAGGATACAGCATTACAGACTGATAATAAAGCTGAAGAAAACTGAGATTACAAGGCACCAATATACACTCTCACCGTTACATTTGTGTACATGCATTTTGTATACATAAAAAGCATACACATGCCTAAGCTTTGCCTTTTAGAACACTGGGTCTATGGATCATTTCCGTCTATAGTAAAACTGTTCTCTTGACTTCTGATAATCCCATGAAACCCTACCGGAAATTCTGACTATTAATATTAATAAAGTTGTCCATACTTCACTTTTCTCATTTTCTAGATTTCTGTGGAATCTGTGGATTTCAAATGCCTCATAAAGTAGATGACAAACAACTTTAAAGACTCCCCTAACTGATATTTAGAGGAAATAAAAATTTTATTTTTAAAATATAGAATTCTATCTTTTACTAAAACATCTTTGATTTTGTCAGGTTTTTCTTCCTCTGTTAATTCTGAATTCCTATGTCCTAGCCAATGAATTTGTGATCTATATCAAGGACTGAAATGTATTTTCTAGAAAGCATGCTTAAGGTAAATATTTTTTATGGTATAGTGTTTCATGGCTTCCAGTAAGTGTGGGGCTTTTTCGCATAGGAGAATATGCAGTAAGATGGTTAAAACAGGGTGGAATACAACATTTATTTTGAGGACTGGGTGGGAAAAATATTGAGTGAATCACATATGTTTTTTTTCCTTGTAAAATAATTAAATGTACCTCAGTAACTTCTGGTAAAAATACTGAACCTTCATTTGATGTATCATCTCATTTCTCAGCCTATTTAATCTGAAACCAAAAGAAAGAGTAACAACTTCTTATAATCATTTAACCACTTGAGCATGATTCTCTGGAGCCAAAGCTGTGGCAAAGAGAATGAGAAGTCCTACCCTAATCATCACTCTCAAATCATACTTGACTCTCCTGATGAAAAACCTAGGATTACATTGGTGTAATCCCTTTTTAAAAAAAATGTGATGGCAAGAGACAATTTAGTGAAATCAATCGATCAATTAGTCGAATTTACTGAGGGCTTTACTGTGTGCAGAACATTGTTCTAGCACTTGAGAGAGTACAAAACACAGTCTAGAGGAGCAGACATTAATGTAAACAGAAAAATTATAGATATGTAGATAGGTCCTGTGGAGCTGTGGGCTGGGTGAAGAAAGGGTGCGAATCCAAGCGCCAGGGCTACACAGGAAGGAGTGGAAGAGGAAAGGAGGGCCTAGTTGGGGAAGACCTCTTGGAGGAGGTGTGCCTAATTAGCAGTCTCCACTTGAAAGAGGTTTTCTTTTTCCCTTCAGTTGCCTGTATGTGTGAAAGCTGGTTGCCCAGCTTTGTGGGTGTGTGGTGCAGTCTGTCCATTGTTTTAGGAGATAAGAGAGAATGAAGTAGCTTTAGTATCATTCATCTGGAATGACCCTGAAACACTACTCAGGGAATCTAAGCAGAGCATTAATAGATGCCCAAAAGTTGAGTGGCTGACTACAATGCATGGAACCATGGGAACGATATTGATGAGAAACTGGTAGAGGTGACAAGGAACTGAAGGCTCGGGCAATCATCCAGAAATCCTAATGAAAAGGCCAAAAAGTCCCCTCCACAGATCTCAGCACTTTATTTCCCCCATCTGGACAATCGGCCAACGGTATTTACTGAGCGCTTACTGTGTGCAGAGCACTGTATTTAGCACTTGGGAGAGTACAATATAACAGAGTTGGTAGAGATGTTCCACGCCCACAACGAGCTTAAAGTCTAGAGGGGATAACTAATATTTGCTCCTATCTACTAATGACGTGTCATAAGCCTAGATGCCAACTTTTCATTTTGAGGATGGGGGCCAAGAGGGAGCTGGAATTTTAGAGCGGGTTGGGGAGTGGGAAGGGACAGGCTTCAAAAAGCGATCAGGCCAGAAAGTCACCATTTAAGGGTTTTCCTATCCCTGACTGGAAACTCTCAGGTCCTGTCAGAGAATTGCGACCGGTGAGGCTGAGGGATGTTTCTGAAGGAAAATAACGTAATACATGTGAAAGACCCTTGAGTTCTTCAGGAAGAGAAATATGATAAGAACAAAAAGTATTACAGTACTCCAGATATTTCTATTCTCAGAAGGTGTTCTTACCTGATGCAGGAGATTCCCAGTTTTCCTGCATGCCCCAGATCCAAGATCCCCTTAGAAAAATACTCCTTAGGAATAGGGCATTCTGCACTGGGCAATAATGCCTTCAGTTCATTTGTGTTCTCAACGTAACATGGTGCAGCTGGGAATACTCTGAGCTTGCGCTTCATTTTTTTCTGATTTATAACCACATTTCTCCAACTAGAAAAGAAACAAACTTGAACATATCGTTTATGAGAACCACTTAAACTGAATCAGATTACTCTTTGCCATTTTTCTTTCAGCTGACAAAACATGCTGCAATGTTGTTCAATTTCAAATAACACAGCTCTGTGCCTTGGGAAAGCCAGAAAGACATAAACTATAGCAGTAACTTTACCAGAAAGCAGGAGAAAGTCTTTGCGCGTCCCATTTCCCACAGTCTAAAAGCTCTAGAAGATAGAAGTAAAAATGACAGCTCTGAAATATTTGTTATTGGAGCCTCCAAACAAATCAGACACCTCCACGGTCTTCTCTCTTTTTCACCCAAAATGACTTGGCACTTAGGTATAGATCTCAAGTGGGCTATAAAATGACCATGTGCGGATTTTTATGTTTCTGTCACACATGTATATTCATACACGCACACACATATGTGGCTTGGGAGTCAGAGGTCATAGGTTTGAATCCCGGCTCTGCCACTTGTCAGCTGTGTGACTGTGGGCAAGTCACTTCACTTCTCTGGGCCTCAGATACCTCATCTGTAAAATGGGGATGAAGACTGTGAGCCTCACGTGGGACAACCTGATTACCCTGTATCTACCCCAGTGCTTACAACAGTGCTCTGCACATAGTGAGCACTTAACAAATACCAACATTATTATTATAATTATTACTATTGTTGTTGTATTCATTCTACCTCTCCCATTAACCTCTAATCATCTTGAGGGACGGATCCTTGCCTTCTCCTCTTTTATAACTACCCAGAACCTCATGGAGTTGTGGAGTGTTCTAAACTCGGTGGTCAGAGGCAGGAGGCTCTTTGGATCCCAGGTCTGTGCATCTTGACGTGGCCTTCCTGGGCCAAATTTTCCTCCCGGCCCCTCAGCCCTCTCCACAGCATAAAAACCCATACCTCTATTCCTGCCTTCCCTCCCCTAGATAACTGGCACCATTTTGAAATCAGCAATATCTGTGAAAGAGGTAAGAGGGAGAGGTGCTATATCAGGACAGCTGTAGAAGGGTCTCCTAAAAGTTGTACTTGGGTCTCTAATGGCATCGAGAGCTCCTCTGCCAGCCTTCCCCTCCAAAGGATAATGGGGTAAAGGCAGCTGTTTCTTTCCTCACTTTTATAAAATGATCCAAAAGTGTGTGTGCTCAACAGGAAGTGTTGTCTTGACCACCTTCATAACAAAAGAAAAAATTCTGCACTCAAAAAAATATTTCTCCTCCAAAGTAAAGAACCTGGGGGAAGCAATGCTTGATATGGGGTTTTCCATACCAGGATGGTAGGTTATTATTAAATCAGTTGTGGACTGATAAACAGTAACTTGCCATAAGATAGCAAAAGATAAATCATGTTCTTCATTTTTAGTACAAACGATCTCATGTGATGTTGATTCTTTGTCACCTTAGCCCTTCTGTGTTCACAAATAGAAGTTATGTACTTCTCTGGAAATTTTTTCTCTTTCTGGGGTGGAAAAAAATTCTGCTGAAATGGCGAGATCCTTCACAAAGGCAATGGGATGGACTAAAATATTTTTTAATGTTCTCTCCACTCCTGCAGTCATTTTCTGTAGTTCTATATGGATGATGGCAATGAAATCATCAAGAAGGATAAGGCTCCCTTAACAAGGATATTGAAAGCAAAAACAGTAATAATAGTTTTATCCTTACAGAAAACCCTACTTTATGTTACCCTGCAGTTCAGTGGAAGTTATGGTCACTACATGTAGGAAGAAAAGTAACTGGAAAAAAGTACAGATAAGAGCAACTACAATGACCAGGGAGATGGAACAGCTTCCATACTGGATCAGACTGAAGATATTAAAGACTCCACTCTCAAACACTGAAAATGTAGTGGGGAAAGGCCTGAGGTCTACAAAATCGTCAAAACTGTTAGTAAGCCTAGGAGCATGATAGTCCTACTCATTAAACCTTACGAACACCAAGAGTAGACGACCCAAACTGAAGCTTAAAGGAAGTAGTTTCAAGACAACGGCAGATGATACTCTACTCTCCATAAAGCATAAAAAATTCATAACCACAGGTTTCTAAGCAAAAATTGTCAATATGTTCAAGATGATTTATATAAGATTCAAAGACAATAATTCTATGGTGCGGGTTGATAAATTACTTCCTTAAACATGTCTAATGTCTAGCTGATTTAGTGAAGCAGTATAAAATAGTTTGAATGTCTCCTTGGATATGTGCCTCTATGATGCAATTCACTGCAAAATTCAGGTCTAAATAACTGCAGTGTGGATAATCTTTTCTACCCATACTCCCCAAAGATACTGCATTCGAGTATCTGAGCAGTTCCATCAGCGTTACTTAAAGGGCTACACTCACTTCAGATGGTACTAAAGGATCACAAACCGCAAAGAAGTTGAACAAAATTACTCTCCTAAGCTCATCATAACACAGTTGTGCTGAGTGGAACATTTGAGAAGGGATGACAGTAGCGTACAGAAACAGCTGCCGCACGCTGAATGAAACCAGGACACCGAAAAGGGCAGAGATGTTTAAATGATCGGGAAAACGCAGTGTCAGACGAGCAGCATTTCAAAAATGTGAGGCAACTGCCAAAATAGACCAGCATGGCACATTTCATTCAAGAAAGAAGTGATCCTTTTTGAGCAGAAGACTGTAAGGATCATGAGAAAAGGAGGCTAAAGTGAAAACAACTCCAGGACCTACAAATGAAAAATTCCGTACTACCAGGGACAATCTTCCTGTGTGCACAATGCAGTGAGAATATGGATCCCTCTCTGGCCTTTCATTCATTCAATAGTATTTATTGAGCGCTTACTATGTGCAGAGCACTGTACTGAGCCCTTGGAATGAACAAGTCGGCAACAGATAGAGACAGTCCCTGCCGTTTGACGGGCTTACACTCTAATCGGGGGAGACAGGCAGACGAGAACAACGGCAATAAATAGAGTCGAGGGGAAGAACATCTTATAAAAACAATGGCAACTAAATAGAATCAGGGTGATGTACATCTCATTAAACAAAATAAACAAAATAAATAGGGTGATAAAGATATATGCAGTCGAGTGGACGAGTACAGTGCTGAGGGGGTGGGATGGGAGAAGGGGAGGAGGAGAGGGAAAGGGGGGAGAAGAGGGTTTAGCTGCGGAGAGGTGAAGGGGGGGTAGAGGGAGCAGAGGGAAAATGGGGGGAGCTCAGTCTGGGAAGGCCTCTTGGAGGAGGTGAGTTTTAAGTAGGGATTCGAAGAGGGGAAGAGAATGAGTTTGG
Organism: Ornithorhynchus anatinus; assembly: GCF_004115215.2. NCBI lineage: Eukaryota > Metazoa > Chordata > Mammalia > Monotremata > Ornithorhynchidae > Ornithorhynchus > Ornithorhynchus anatinus. Next base: position 38,895,351 of record NC_041734.1, on the reverse strand, counting down.
CGGAGGTGAGGAGGGAGGGCGTTCCGGGACCGCGGGAGGACGCGGCCCGGGGGTCGACGGCGGGATGGGCGAGACCGAGGGACGGTGAGGAGGTGGGCGGCGGAGGAGCGGAGTGTGCGGGGTGGGCGGTAGAAAGAGAGAAGGACAATCACCCATAGATGAATTTCACTGTGAGGAGTATCATTTCCAGTGATGAAGGACGACTATATTATTTAGAAAAACACACACCTACATATATAAGGGAAGTATGGGATATTAGAAGATATATTCTTATTAGTAAGGATGGGTGTCAGGATGGGTTTTTCCACCCATCCATTGGTAACTAATTCATCCTCACGCGATAAAGCTCTGCCTTCTTCCCATTCAGCAACACTGCTTTTCCTCCCATGTCCATTTCCCTTGGCAATTATTCCAAAGCTATAACTTCCCACTAAAATCCTGAGTGCCTCCTCTCCTCTCACCTCTGATGACATGGTCAACCACTTTATTATCAAAATTGAAGCTATCAGATGTGAACTTTCCAAAAATCTCCTCTTCATGACCCTTGACCCTCCTCCTTGTGTCTTATTTTCTATAGGTCCTTTTCCGCCAACTTTCAAGAAATGTGATGGCTGGTTTGGGTTAGGTGTGCAGTTTATTGCTGTGGTATGGAATACCTGCATGCCCCCCTCAGCTTCAGACACTATATTCCTTGAACCTCTGTTGAGAGTGGCACTCATTTCCACCATAAAAACTCTTTCAGTTTTTGCCATTCATCTAGTACCATATTGTTTTTCTATGTGCCGCTGCATCCTGAAAAAGCTTGACGGAATGGTGAACTAAGGGAATTGAGAGATTTACATTTTTTCAAATCGGAAGTCTGCCCGTGTTGGTGTGCACAAAAAACTTCTTCCTGCTTCCAAGAATTATGTACCTTGCACCAACAGCACTCCATCAACAAAATGCTTTCAGATTACTCTGATTGATATTTGGAACTCTCTATGCCATAAACAATAATACACATCCTAATGTGGGTGCCTTGCCATTTTCCAAGACAAAGTCATTGGGGCTCTGAAAGCCTAGAAATGTGATCCAAGACTAGAATTAACAGATGTGAAAATCTATTTTCCATCAGCAATGAGAATGAGAAAGAGCTAGTAGTTTCACTCACCGCCACAAACACTTGTGGAAATGCTGAAATTCCTGTAAGGTTTCCCGGGCTGTCTGGAAAATTTCATCTTCCAGAAAAAGAGTTACTAGGTTAATGCAGGTCTCCTCAGAACAAGAAAATATTTGCGCTCTTTGACCTTCCTTAGGAGTGTAGCTGAAGTATAATGAATAAAAAGATTAAGAATACAAATTCGGCCTGGCAATCCCTCATACTAATTCTTGATTATACTATTTGCCCAGGGTTTAAAACCAACTGAACATGATAATAATAATGATGGTATTTGTTAAGCACTTACTATGTGCCAAGCACTGTTCTAAGCGCTAGGGTAGATATAGGGTAATCAGGTTGTCCCACGTGGGGCTCACAGTTTTAATCCCCATTTTACAGATGAGGTAACTGAGGCACAGAGAAGTGAAGTGACTTGCCCAAAATCACACAGTTGATGAGTGGTGGAGTGGGAACTAGAACCCACGACCCCTGACTCCCAAGCCCGTGCTCTTTCCACTAAGCCACGCTGCTTCTCTTGCTTGCTCGTTGTTTTATCTCTCCTGCCCTTTCAGGGCTGAACACTTTCCATTATTTAATATGAATCTTAAGCAACCAAAACAATTTTACACACCTATGAGCATTTAATAAATTATTGTTTATAAGAAGTGATTAGGGATCAAAATTTTCAACTATGCTGATATCCAATCTGATGTTTTTTTAAAAAATGATTATTTTAACAGATGTATTTTGTTCCTTGAAAAATGTATCAATAGCAAAACAAATTGCAAGTTATTGAGACCCCCCTATAATTAAGAGTTTTATTTAGCAAAAGAAGATCTTGTAAATCTCGTTTCCCACACCCCTTTTCCCAAGCTGGGAAAGGGGAAACTATATCATCTTCTCCTGAAAACTTAGCACATTTGAGACCTCAATCGCTTTGGACTTCACTGATTACTAAGAGGAGATTGGAGAGATAAAAAAGAAATGGGTTCAGTTCAACAGAAAGAATCAGCTCATCATTTTTACCATAATGCAGTAGAGAAATTGATGATTTCTTGACATTCTTCTTCAACAATATCTTGGACAAGCTCTTCCACCACTTCTTTGATGTCCTTTGAGAAACATACAGTTAAAAGCAGTGACACTGGGTGATGTAAAAAGCAGCCCGGTTTAATGTTAATGTTCTCTAAAAATAAAAGCCAAATGTTTATTCAGAGAATTTTTTCATCACAATAACAGGAAACTGTGAAGATCTCTGTAGGTAATAATAACAGCGATGGTTACAGCATTTATTAATCACACTTCCTATGTGCTAAGCACTAGATTGTATGGCCTTGGACAACTAACAATCTCACTGGGCCTTAGTTTTGGAGTTAAAAATAGCTGTTTTCTGCACCTCGAGGGGGAAGTTGGGGGATGAAATTATATAACTGATAGGAAAGCACTTTAAAGAAATTGACGCCAGTCAATTCAAAGTCAAGAGGCAGGTGGAGCAGTCTTTAGCTGGCTACTAGAGGGAAAAGTGGAGGTGCTGCGATAGTATCAGGGAGGATAAATTTCCCAAGGTTCCTCTTGAGAATCTGTTGTCATTCAGGGTGAGGTATACCAAATGCCCCATATTGAGTAAAATCCAGAAATGCATCACGCACGAACTGATGACCCAGTCCAAGATCTACAAGCCTCACCTTTGACTCCACGGCCAATTGCCGCAGGAAATCGTTTCCCTCCTGGCTCTTTCCTCTGCTCACCCGCTCTCCCCTGCCCTAAGCGGTTTTTCAGCACCCGTTCCCTTCTGTCTCCTCTTATTCTCCATTATTTGTAAACTCAGGATGCACACCGGACCACTAGGCCACAACGTACCTTATGCCACCTCATTGCCACCCCCACAAAATCACAGAAGTCTTCACCACTCCCAGGGAAAGCCAGGGAGTAAATTGCTAAAAGTTTTAGAATCCCTCACCTCTGCTGCTAAAAGCCTCAGGGGTCATCCCTAAATCCCTCAGGAGCTCTCACCTCAACCTCCGCTTAAAGCTGCAGGGCCAGATCAAGCTTGCTTTTCCCCAGTCCTGAGCTGGGAACTTAGCACGACCACTTGCTGCGATCACATAATAATAATGATAATGGTATTTGTTAAACGCTTACTATGCGTCAGTCGCTGTGCTAAGCGGTGCGGTAGATACAAGCAAATGGGGTTGGACATAGTCCCTGTCCTAAATGAGACTCACGGCTTTTAATCGCCATTTTACAGATGAGGTGACTGAGGCACAGAGGAGTGAAGTGACTTGCCAAGGTCATCCAGCAGACAAGTGGTGGAGCCGGGATTAGAACCCATGACCTTCTGACTCCCAGGCCCCCGCTCTATTCACTAGGCCATGCCCACGCACCGCTGAACCCCAGTTCCCCCTTCCCCTTCCCAGTTTCAGCCACGGGTATCAAGACAAGGACAGACCTGGGCAGGATGAGGACACTGTAGGCTGGGACTGGCAGGTTGGGGGGAAGTGTGGTGATGGGACGGAGCTCCACATGCCAATGGCAACGGCTGATGCTATAAACAAGGTTCATTCATCCATTCAGTCGTATTTATTGAGCGCTTACTATGTACAGAGCACCGTACTAAGCACTTGGAAAGTACAGTTTAGCAACAAATAGAATCCCTGCCCACAACGGGCTCACAGTCTAGAAGGGGAGAGACAGACATCAAAACAAGTAAACGGGTATCAGTAGCGTCATTATAAATAGACAGAATTATAGATATTATGCACCATTCATAAAAATAAATAGAATTACAAATATGTACATATATACACAAGTGCTGTGGGGCGGGGAGGAGGGGTGAAGGGAGTGGGTTGGGTGATGTGGAGGGGGGAAAAGGGGAGCTTAGTCTGGTAAGGTTTCCTAGAGGAGGTGAGACTTCGGTAGGGCTTTGAAGGGGGGAAGTGAGCGAGTTTGGCAGATGTGAGGAGGGAGGGCGTTCCAGGCCAGTGGGAGGACGTGGTCCGGGGTGGACGCCGGGACAGGCGAGAAGGAGGCACAGTGAGGAGGTTAGCGGCGGCGGAGGAGCAGAGCGTACGGGGTGGGCTGTAGGAGGAGAGAAGGGAGCTGAGGTAAGAAGGAGCAAGGTGATGGAGAGCTTTGAAGTCAATAGTGAGGAGTTTTTGCTCCAAAAAGTTAAAAAAAAAAAAAAAAAGCAGGGCATGAGGGGGATGGGATGGGGGAGAACAAAGGAGAAGAATAAACGAGGAGGCGGGGGTGGGGAAGAGCTGGTCGGATTTATAATGTGATTTGTACTTACCCGTAGGGCTCGATCATCGTGTTGGGGTTGATTCTGGAACAGAACCTAACGAACTGCACGCAAGCCCAAAGGAGAATTCGTTCATTCGGTGGTATTTATTGAGCGCCTACTGTGTGCAGAGCACTGTACTAAGCTCTTGGACCGTACAATACAGTAATAAAGAGAGACGAATCCTTGCCTACAAGGGGCTCACAGTCTAGAGGACAGACCCTCAATAAAGCTACTGAGAAGCAACTTGGCTTAGTGAAAAAAGCATGGGCTTGGGAGTCAGGGGATGTGGGTTCTAATCCCAGCTCTGCCACCTCTCTGTTGTGTGACCTTGGGCAACCCACTTAACCTCTCTGTGCCTCAGTTACCTCATTTGTAAAATGGGGATGAAGACTGTGAGCCCCACATGGGACAACCCGATCACTCTGAATCTACCCCAGCGCTTAGAACAGAGCTTGGCACATCATAAGCACTCAACAAAGTCCACAATTATTATGATTATTATTATCGCTCACAGTGTCCGAGGAACACGTTACGGCTGCACCGGGTGACCCCTCTGAACTGGTCTGAATGGGCCATTAGAATAAGTCCAGGGATTCTACGGTTGATTAAATGGTTTGGCACATTCACGCTCAAACCGCCCCCCAATCAACATCTGCCATTCGACAGATGCTTTCGACTAACATCAGTGCTCTCGTTTCTCCTGCAAAACTCTAAAACAACCGCTTACCGTGTTTTCTGAATGGAAATATGTTCTACTGAGGAAATATCACCTACCAGTTCCAGGAAAGCGTTCAGAGACGGAAGCACGGGTCGCGATAGATGCGGAGGAGGTTGCTCGGTTAGCGTAGGAGCTAGAGGAGGAGCTGAAATTGATAACGGATGATAAAACCGTGGCTGGGATTGAAAGTCAAACGGTGGCCGTTGCCGGTGCTCTTTCTGCGAAAGGCCCTGAAACGGGGACTGTGGAAGAGAATCGCAGGCTGACGGTGGTCGAGTCCAAGGCTGAGCCGGTGGTACGCGATCAGGATGTACCACCGATCCTAGGTCTCCTTTACTTCTTTCGGGAAGAGCTAAAACACGGGTGTCCCCAAAAACAAAGATCAGATGCTTTTAATGTTATGTTAAAACGGTCAGACTATTAGATACTTGAAGGACGTGTCGGTATCCAAGAAGCCCTACTAACGGACGCAAAGCTCACTCTGATGCTTTGAAAACATGCCCTCCTCTGTTTTTGTGCGTAAATTATGAAGTCTGCCCTTCAGCAGCACATGTTCACACACTATCTGACAATTCCTCTCCCCGCTTCAGAGGCTTATTGAAGGCACACCTCCTCCAAGAGGCCTTCCCTAACGAAGCTATCCTTTCCTCTTCTCCCTCTCCCTTCTGCATCACCCAGACCTGCTCCCTTCATTCATTCCTCCCTCCCAGCCCCATAGCACTTATGGACATATTTGGAATTTATATATTTCTACTAATGTCTGTCTGCCCCCTCTAGACTGTAAGGTCGTCGTGGGCAGGGAATGTGTCTGTTGTATTGTTTTATTGTAGTCTCCCAAACGCTTAGTATAGTGCCTTGCACACAGTAAGCGCTCAATAAGTATGTTTGACTGACTCAAATGGAATCCCATTATCAGCACTGTCATCTTCAGTAGACTGAGACAAGTAGACTGCTAATTACTACTGAGAATAATGACAGTTATAATAACGTTGGTATTTGTTAAGCACTTACTATGTGCACAGCACTGTTCTAAGCGCTGGGGTAGACACAAGGGAACCAGTTTGTCCCACGTGGGGCTCACAGTCTTCATCCCCATTTTACAGATGAGGTAACTGAGGCACCGAGACGTTAAGTGACTTGCCCACAGTCACACAGCTGACAGGTGGCAGAGCCGGAATTCGAACCCATGACCTCTGACTCCAAAGCCCGGGCTCTTTCCCCTGAGCCACGCTGCTTCTAAAATACATTTCCATAAATATTTTCTAAATCATTTGTCTCTATGTCGGTCCTAGTCTTAATGCAAAACTGAACTTCCCCCAAAAGATGTCTGCTCCAAATGATTATGAATGAAATCACTGCTTCAGGCGACATCCGCCCTTTCGTGATTTTTGAAACTTGAACAGAACCCATTTGAAATATGAATCTAAACAGGCTGTGTTGAACATGTTTTTGTGTAACTGAGTCTGAAAGAAGTTTCCAATACAGTGCCAAATCACACTGTACATGTTGTGTCCTAGATTATTTAACGATTTAACACCTGGAGGATTTGGGGGAGGTGGATGGCTGCAAAATACAGCTCAGAAGCAACTGTAAAAACAATCTTGAGGCCTCAGGGCTGGGTGAAGGTGGCTTAGTGGAAAGAGCCTGGGCTTGGGAGTCAGAGGACATGGGTTCTAATCCCAGCTCCACAACTAGTCTGCTGTGTGATCTTAGACAAGCCACTTAACTTCTCTGTGCTTCCGTTACCTCATCTGTAAATGAAGACCGTGAGGCCCACGAAGGGCAACCTGATGACTGGTTATCTACCTCAGTGCTTACAACAGTGGTTGGCACATAGTAAATACTTAACAGATACCAACATTATTAATTATCATTATGTATCGTGCCATAGAAAGAGACAAGCAGTCAGTGCAAAGGAGTAACTGTGTCTTTGAAATATAAAGACTATCTATCAACTCATTCACCTGTCATATTCAAATTGGTTTTCTGGTCACTGTTGGATGGCTCTATTTCAGAATTCTCTCCTGTGTATAAATTCTCCTTGTTGAAGCTACATACTGGTATGTGTTGAATTACCGAGGGTAATGGCCCTCCATTTATAATTTCTCCAATTGACCCAGTTAGTTTCTCTTTAATAAACGCTGATATCTTGGGCTTGAAGCACCTCTTGGATTCCTTGAATCTTAAACGGTTCAGTTGAACCCAGCTATGAACACAAAACAAAGTCATTCAGTGAATATCTTCAGGTCAGGAAACCAAAGTGTAGGAAACTTTGAGCTACATTTTCCTACAGCAAGAAGGTTTTTTTCCAGTCAACCTGGAAAAATTCTGTATTGTTTTTCAAATTAAACATAATATGGTTGGAGCATTCGCATGATCTCCTCTTACCCATTAGAAACATGGAGACCATAGTAAGTCACAAAATCCGCTGCTTCTTTATCATCTCTAAACAGCAACATGTGCATCAGATCACGCAGAGGAAAAGTGGTTGATCTTTGAGAGTTTATAGTATAAGCAGTATTAAGAATCTTCAGAGCATTTCTGCGAACCTAAGAAAAAAGAAAATTGATGAACTTCTGCAATTACAGTTCATAAATATGTACTTGAGAAAACATTTTACAAAAGGGAAACCGGAGTTAAAATAGATCTTTTTGATTAGCTTATCCAACCAATCTGATAATAAGGTTGTTCAGCGTTCATTTCCCTGTTAATGGATCTTTATTCTTTTCTGATATTTCAGCAAATTGCAATTCACTCACCTGGTTCTGATAACTTATGATTCAGTGGTGCAAGTCTTGATTTGTCCCACTACAAATTTCATTATTATTTTCTTTTACATTGGAATAGTGTTTCAGTTAGGGTCAACTTCTGTGAAGGAAATTTGCCTTTACCATTTTTTTTTCCATCTCATAAGAATATCAACATTGAATCTGGTCCGTTGTGGGTCATTCTCAGTACAGAGATGTTTCAAAGGGAAAGGATGCTTTGCAGAAAATTACAGGTTTAAGTGGACTATATTTACTTTAATAGCAGAACCATCGCTGATAATAAGCAATTAAGACAACCATGATATTCTTTTGCTTTATTAGGGATATTTACCAGCGTCATATTACTGAAGACATTTCCTTTCCTTCCTCCCCAAGGCCCTATCATTATTCTAGAACAGGGACTGACAACCCTTCTGTGCAGAAGTCATAAAAAATTACGACATGCACATCATGATGGTCAGTATTCATTCGATCGTACTTCTTGAGCGCTTACTGTGGGCAGAGCACTGTACTAAGCACTTGGGAGAATACAATGCAACAATAGACAGTGACATTCCCTGCCCCCAGCGAGCTTAAAGTCTAGAGAGACGAGTTTTGAAGGTAACCGTATCTACCGATGGAGATATACAGCAACCAACTTCTTAGCAACAACTGCTTCTCCCAGCCCAGCCATCTCTGGCCTATCACCTGGCCTTTTCCAACCTCTCATCAGGAAGGGGAAGAGAAAGGGGAGGGAAGGTGTAAAGAGCCAGAACTGGCCTCGACACCCACAACAACGGTTGCTCCCATCCGCTCTGGCTTTTCCCGTCTCCCCTGGCTGGGTCTGGGAGGGAGACTGCAAGATCATCCTCTAGCCTCTAATCTTGATGGACGCAGGGAATGGGTCTGCCAGTTCTGCGGTATTGTACTCTCCCGAGCGCTTAGTACAGGGCTCCGCACACAGTGAGCGCTCAAATACGCTTGATTGAAAGGAGAAGTGGAACTAGCGGTGGGAACTGGAGGACGACAGTGCCTCACAGAGCCAGTCTGAGGTGTTCGGCACCTCTGGAAAATTCTAACAACACCCTTACCCCCGCTCTCGGCTGCAGGAACAATTGAGGTGGTTCAGCCTCCCAATCCCCTCCAGCGATCCCTCTGCCGGGGCTCGACCCTGCCCGGATTATGACAGAATGAATCTCATGGGCTGAGTCAGGGAGCGGAATGGAAAGAAGGGAAGGGAGGAGAGGTTGGGGGGAGAAGTAGTTTAGTGGATAGAGCACGGGCCTGGGAGTCAGAAGGACCTGGGTTCTAGCCCCGGCTCCGCCACGTGTCCGCTGTGTGACCTTGGGCAACTCGCTTCACTTCTCTGGGCCTCAGTTACCTCATCTGTAAAATGTGGATTAAGAGTGTGAGCCTCATGTGGGACAGAGACTGAGTCCAGCCTGATTACCTATCCCAGCACTCAGAACAGCATTTAGCACATAGTAAAGCGCTTAACAAACACCATGATCATTAAACGCATGGTGGGGGTTTATCTGGGAGCAGCACAGGGACGGTGCTCTTTGTAGTCATGGCTTTAGGAGGCAGAGGATGGGGAGAGGGTGAAAAGGAGGGGTCCACAGCCCACCAGCCAAATGGAGTGGGCTTTGCTTTCGATATCACTAGCAAAAAGTTCTTGCAGCAGCAGCAGCAGCAGGAAGCCGGAGATCTCATAGAACCCTCTCCTCTCATTCCCTCCTAATTCCCGCTCCACACACCCTACTAACTGCTCCCTGGGATGGGCCCAGCCACAGTCTTGGGTGTCCTCCAAGCGTTGGGGCTGATCGAGCCACATTTAGCTCCGAGAAGAGCCAGATGCATCTCATTCGTTCAATCGTATTTATCGAGCGCTTACTGGGTGCAGAGCACTGTCCTAATAGGTGGGTGACACCCGCTGTACACTCCACTGGTTGATTTTTGAATTTCAGAGAGTAGAGAAACGTCTCAGAAAATCTGGTGTCGAGTTACGACGTCAAATAGAGTGAAATGAGAATCAAGTGGAAAAAATCTGCAGGCAAGATGTTGGTTCTTAAACCGTGCTTCAAAACATCACTCTTTCTTACCTGGTTAAAATAACTATGCAAGATGCAGGAATTGAGATAGGAAGCCGTCTGAACCAATTTGAAAAATTTCACAAAGTTATTGGTGTTTAAAGCAATTAGAGCTTGAGCCGCAAATACAACCTCAGGTGAGTTGCAAAGAGTGGGCTGAAATTGCTGTAATTCCCTGGAGACATAAGAGACAGGATTTAGCTTATTTCACTGTTTGGCTACGTACAGCCTATATAACGTTCTACAGGAGAAAATATAAATCATGGCATTAAAATTACCAATTCATGTGCTTTAAACTAAGATAGTTGTATTTTCATCAAAAGGGTGACTGAAATCTCTAATGGTGGCTTTAATATCAGGTCATTATGAGCAGGGAATGTGTCTGCTAATTCTGTTGTATTCTGTTGTACGTTCTTGAAACATAGTAAGCACTCAATAAATATGTTGTTTGATTAATATCTTGTGTCAGGGAAAAACCTGATTCCTTAAACAGATAAATAAATCACATAAACTATATTCTCCAACTCATTCTCCTGCAAAAAGTATAATTTTCTTTAAACTTTAATACATATACATACTACAACTGTGGAGTGTCTTTTGCATTTCTAATATAATGCTACTTTACATTTATATGGCACCTTTCATTCAGGAAACTCAGGTCCCTGGCTAACATGTAGTCTGAAAAAAAATTACTACATTTAGCATCTTCTCTTTTTCAGTGTCTTTACCAAGAGGCAAGTGAGAGATTGAGAAAGAAAACACACTGGAAGCCAGTTCTAGTACTTGATCCCTATTCAAATGTCCACAGTTCCCCAGTGTAGAATGTATAGGTCAAGCTCATACGGGTTCGGTTTCTCTCAAAGGTTACTGAATTTTTCAGGTGAATGTTTGAATTCATCCTGTGGGCACGTCACTTAACTTCTCGGTGCCTCAGTTCCCTCATCTGTAAAATGGGGATTAGGACCGTGAGCCTCACGTGGGACAATCTGATTACTCTGTTTCTATCCCAACGCTTAGAACGGTGCTCTGCACATAGTAAGCGCTTAACAAATACCGACATTATTATTATTATTATCATGGCTCACACTCTTTAGGTTGTTCTGCCACAATTAGCAAGCAGCATCCCTAAAACCTAGGTTCTCTAAGGCCCAAGGACAGATCAAGGAGAGGTCCTCTCCTGCTCCCAGAAGTGGAACAGGCCAAATTGTAAGCTACACTGAAAGCTCATCCTCTAGACCTTAAGTTCCTTGTGGGCGAGGAATGTGCCTATGAACTCTGTTATATTGTACTTGTGAGAAGCAGCATGATGTCCTGGATAGAGCACAGGCTTGGGAATCAGAAGGTCATGGGTTCTAGCCCTGACTCTGCCACTCTGCTGTGTGACCTTGGACAAGTCACTTCACTTCTCTGTGTCTCAGTTACTTCATCAGGAAAATGGGGATCGAGCGTGTGGGACAGGGACTGTGTCCAAACCGATGTGCTTGTATGCATCCCGGCGATTAGTACAGTGCCTGGCACACAGTAAGAGCTTAAATACTTCAGTTATTATTATTTGCCCATGCATTTAATATGGTGCTCTGCACGGAGTAAGCGCTCAATAAATATGATTGAGTGACAATTGTTAAACCCCGAGAAAAGAGCACTGGTTAAAGGCTGAACCAAGCAATTGAGCCTTGAGGGTGAACCGGTTAAATTACGAAGCGGGTAGAGAGAGAGACAGAGCCTCACCATTAAGGCACTGGGGCAGAGCCACCAAGACCCAGGTCAAAGACTCGCCTCTCAAGCCTGGAAAGAAATGGAAGTTGAGCGGATTAAAATCTCTCGAGGCCAACTGGAACGCAGTAAGTGGAATCAAGCCAAGGAATCACAAAGGAGCTGTATTGGCCAACCAGAAAGGGTCTGGAATCCCACATATAAACCCCCAGACCTTACAAGTGTGTAGTTCTAAATGAAACTTGCACTCTCTCGCAACGTGGCGTGAACTCACTATCCGATCAGCTGACTGGGAGGTATACCCAAGCTAAAGAATTTACAACTACCCCTCAAAGGCCAGTGTATTCTCTGGGATCTAGCCCAAACAGCTGACCTAGTGACATGCCAGAGTCAAAAAAAACCCCCTAACCTTCCCTGCAAAAGATATTTTCAATTAATCTTCCTTTCGGCTTTTCCAGCTGTCTGAGCCGGAAAGTGAGGCCAGATCATCGAGAGTAATCTGTATACAGATCAGTAAATAGGATGGGAAGCAGCATGGCATAGTGGACAGAGCACGGGCCTGGGAGTCAGGAGGCCGTGGGTTCTAATCCTGCCTCCGCCACATATCTGCTGTGAGACCTTGGGCAAATCACTTCACTTCTCTGGGCCTCAGCTACCTCATCTGTAAAATGGGGATTAAGAGTGTGAGCCCCATGTGGGACAGGGACGGTGTCCAACTTGATCAACTTGTATCTACCCCGGCGCTTAGAACGGTGCTTGGTACATAGTGAGAGCTTAACAAGTGACGTAATCATTATTATTATTGCGCACTTACTGTACACGGAACACTACTGAGAGCTTGGGAGACTGTAACTGAGTAAGAGTAAGGAAAAAAGAAAAGACAAAGCTGCTTTCCCTAAGGTAAATCACTGATCACCCCGTTCTCACAAACAATTCACCTGAGTACGTCTCCGTTATTAAGATTCAGCAGAACACTGTAAGCTCTGAACTCTGCTTCTCTCTTACAGTAAATATCCATGTTTGCTAGGTCCTGGTACATCTCCTTCAGGGACTGGAGGCATTTGATCATGTTCTCATTGTTGATTTTAGCATCGAAGGAGGATACGGGCTCCTCGCAGAGGTGGTGAGCACAGTGGATGTGAAATCGCGTACACTTCTCTAACAAGGACACCGTCAGAGGGTCACAGAGATTCTGCTGAGTTATGTCCTGTTCAAGGTGAAAAGCAAACCATTTTTGTTTTACTGTTAATTGGTTCTTTCAAGTGAAGAGATTCCCTTGGAAATATCAAAAAGATAAAATATTATCCCAAATTAAAACAATAGTCGTAAGCTTGTTTGGGGCAGGGAATGTGTCTACTTATCGTTATACCGTACTCTCCCAAACGCTCAGTACAGTGTTCTGCACACAGTAAGCGCTCAATAAATACGATTGAATGAATAGTAGTAATAGCAGTAGCAAAGCAGCGTGGCTCAATGGAAAGAGCCCGGGCTGGGGAGTCAGAGGTCACGGGTTCGAATGTCCGCTCTGCCACTTGTCAGCTGTGTGACTTCGGGCAAGTCACTTTACTTCTCTGTGCCTCAGTCCCTCATTTGTAAGTGCTTAACAAATACCATAATTATTATTTATTGAGCACAATACACTGAAAAAAGAGTTTAGGAAAGTACAATAGAAGCACAAGACAGTCCACTGACCACAAGGAGCTTATCTTCAGTAGGGGAGAGAGACATACAACATATTTGCAAAGAAAAGGATCTGTAGGATCAGCTGGGAACGGGGTTAGGCTTCAGAAGGCCAACAGTGGCGGAAAATCAATCTTTCCCAAAGTCTCTGGATAGCGAGAAACACTCAGAGAGAGCCACTTCCATCTTCTCTGCCCACATCATATCAAGGATATTGAGAAGCAGCGTGGCTCAGTGGAAAGAGCCCGGGCTTCGGAGTCAGAGGTCATGGGTTCGAATCCCAGCTCTGCCACTTGTCAGCTGTCTGACTGGGCAAGTCACTTCACTTCTCTGGGCCTCAGTGACCTCATCTGGAAAATGGGGATTAACTGTGAGTCTCACGTGGGACAACCTGATTTCCCTGTATCTACCCCAGCACTTAGAACAGTTCTCTGCACGTAGTAAGTGCTTAACAAATACCAACATTATTTATTATTATTATTATTATATTCTAAGGGGAGATTAGAGAGCACACACACACAAAAGAAATATAGCCCACAGGCCGGAAACTGCCCTTCTGGTCATTTTGATTGGATTGTTGCTTCATTAAACAAAACCAGAAATATCCAGGTTCAGATTTTTGCCTCCAAATTTTAGTGCCTAAGGCACACCCTGAGAATAGGGGTGCAATCCCCACTCCACCTACCCTTGGGGCTTAATTTGACATAGATGCAGCTGGGTTTACAAGGGTGACATGTTGTATTCCCCCAACCTCATCACGTGTGCTCCCTGGCTCCTTTTCCTGCTCAGGAATGATATCCTAAAGCAGTGGCGGTTGGGATGCAGACTCTTACTACCTAGGAACACCATCCTGCCCACCTCAAATCCAACCTAAAAAACTCCAAAGTAGCCAAAATTTTGCCATGTGTGTCAGACCCTCAGAGTCACTCTGTTCTGCCTGAGCTAATTATTGAGGAGAGAAGGGTGGACAGAGAGTAAGATGAAAGACCAGTGAAAGAATGAGCTCAGTTGGATCATAATTCACCAAGAGGTAAAAGAGAAAACAGCTCCAGCCACAGGAAAACCTTAAGTACAACCCATAAGGATGACCTCTTTTTATGCCCAGTGTATCCAGGACTGTGGATCCCACACTGAGAGAAGCAAGTGCGGTCTAGTGAATAGAGCATGGGTCTGGGAGTCAGAAGGACCTGGTTTTAATCCCGACTCTGCCACTTGTCTTCTGTGTGATCCTGGGCAAGTCATTTTACTTCTCTGTTTCTGTATTACCTCATCTGTAAAATAGGGATTCGATACCTCTTCCAGCTCCTACTTGGATTGTGAACCCTGTGTGGGACAGAGTCTGTGTCTGACCCGATTAACTTCTATCTTCCCAAGTGCTTAGAACATTGCTTGGCACATAGTAAGTGCTTAACAGATACCACAGTCGTCATCATCATCTTCGGCTTTTAGCATACTCGTAGATGAACTCCAGCCCTTTGAACAATCCTTGACACAAACTAAGCACTCCAACAAATCCATAATTATTCCTTATTATTATTAGAATATAATAATGCATAGTTAATAACAATAACTCCCATCCCCATCTATAAAATGAGGCCCAGGATGGAATATACATTCTCAGTCTGGGGATGTTACAGTTACAAATTTAAAAAGTCAAAAAAACTGTGATTTTAAACCTGGATTTTCAGTGAAATCTGCATTTCCATTACCAAACAATTTGGTCTTATTGCTTAAATACTGCACTAGCGGTCAGAACCCCTAATTTCCAGTTCCAGCATTGATGTTCAATATCTATGAGGTCTCAGGCTCAGAGTTACTCAATTTCTCTGTTGGGCTCAGTTTCCTAACTGAAGTAAATGATTCCTAATCATAAGCAGTTCAAATAAATCTTTATCATATATTCATTCTTAAAGGCTAAAAACAGAATCATGAAAATCCAAGAGCTGCTATTGCATTACCTTATGTGGATGTGCAAATGAAGAAATGGAACTGGGAAATAGTTATCACACCCAAATATTCCCATTTAAAGCTATTCTCACTTAAAATTAAAATGCATCGAATGGAACCAGAGTGTCAAAGGGATAGGAATTTTAATGGTTACCTTTCTTACACCACGTGTCCTGTTCCAAATAAAATCATACCACTCTCGGGTGTTTCCTTCCATTTTGTTCATCACGTGGGTAATTAAGTAATCCATTGTCATGCTCAGGACACTTGAAGGTCGAAGGTCATGAGGCAGTGGCTCTTCCTGATCGGCTGATGATCTGCTATATTCTTTAATTGCTGCTGTGTGGTCCACCTGAGGGAATATAGACAAAATGACAATCACCAACAGAAAAAAAAAATCTGAAATTGTAAGCCCCATGGGTTTTTCATCTTATCTGGATTTAGTTTGATGAAAATCATCTTGTAAAATCCTTCCAAATTTCCTATTCTCTAGTTTTGTCACATTTGTCCACATTCTTATTTACAAGAAATCATTTTATAATTTTATGAGTGCTAGTCTCCCTACAGACTTTAGCTGGTGCAGTAACATTCCTAATCCTCAGATTGCTCCACCTTCTTCTACCCCTCCCCCCCAACTGTATAATAACGGCTGAGAAAAGCTGGATCTGGGGCATCCGACTGGAGCCAAGAATTGCACTGCTCAATAAATACGAGTGAATGAATTAACAATTGTTCTGTGCTACCCAGAACTTCCCCTCCTCTCTTACTAAACGGGATTGTCCACGGGAATGAGCATGGGCTGAGTACAAACCTGCCGCCAGTGGCTATGTAAGGGGAGACATTCTGGACATTTGATCGATCGGGGCATAATGAAAAGGCTAACTCGGAAGGAAAAGAGGGTGAGCTGAGATGAACTGGGAGGAGAGGGTTGATAAATAGAAGGGAGAGAGCTGATGGAGTACCTTAGAGCTAATGGTCGAGAGTTTCTGCTTAAACCAACAAGGACTGGGTAACCATTGAAAGTTTCTGAAGAGTGCAGAGACATTTGCTGAATGACATTCTAGACAAATGCTCAGGGCAGCAGAGTGAACTATATGGCCTGAGTCAGAGAGATCTTTGAGAAGGTTGAAAAAGTAGTCTAGCCAGGAGGTGCCCAGTGTCTGGTCTGTGATGGTGGTAGTTTGGATGAAGAGGAAGGGGACGAACTGTGAAACACTGTGGAGGAAAAACTGCTTGGATTTGTCAACAGACAGTGTGAGGGTTGAAAGAGAGTGAGGAATCAAGGATAAAAACAGGCTAGGGCATGGAGGACAACAGTATTGTTGACTGGGAAGTGTGGATTTGGGAAGGAATATGAGGAGTTTGGTTTTAGATATTTTGAGCTCAAGTGGCTAGTGGGACAACCATGTGAAGATGTCCTAGAGGCAAGAAGAAATTCATGATTGCAGAGGAGGAAAGAGATGAGAAGTAAAGGGATAGATTTAAGTCATCCACATAGAGGGTGTAGCTTAAGTCCTTCACAAGGGAGTGAGTTTAAAGGGAAAGGAGTTGGGAGTCCAAAAAAGAGCTTGAGGAACACCCACAATTAGGTTTGAGAGGAGGAAAGGGTGTCAGTGAAAGAGACTGTTAAGGAGTGATCAGAGAGCTCGGAGAACTCAAAAAAGCACTGTATCCGTAAAAACCAGACTGTCTACGTACAAATCGGACACCTAAGACAGACTGCATGATAATGGGTGTGTTAGAAAATACAGTCCGGGAAAAACAAATCAGCAAAATAATTATCAGCAGTGGCGATACCTTGCTTGTTCCGGGAAGCAATTCAAAAATACTGAGTTGCTGTCTGCTTTCTCTCATGTAGCGTTCTTTTTCAGGACACATATCCGGACATGTCCCAACAATGGGTTTTGCTTTATCCAAATCAGTTCTTTTTATGTGAGCTACAAAACAAACAAGAGTCTTCGTTCTTATTGACCTAAGGGTTTCTGGACTGAGACTTCTGTTGCCACATAATGGTTATACTGAACTCAAATGAATAGGGGCTTTCACGGAGTGGGGCTTCCAGAGACAAGATCAAAAATAAGCTAGAGAGAAATAAAGGGCCGCTAGAAACTCAGAGACGCAGAGAACCATAAACACAGAAAGATGGGAATAGAAAAATAGAAGGAGAGAGTCGGGTAAGCCCGAAGCAGGTCATGGTACAGGCACAGAAGGAAGCTAGACATCAAAAAGGGTGAGACAGAGAAGAAGAGCAGAAAGGCCTACACAGAATGGAACTTTTCCACTAATCCTCGCTCTGCCACTTATCTGCTGTGTAACCCTGGGCAAGTCACTTCACTTTTCTGTCCCTTAGTTCCCTCATCAATACAATGGGAATTAAGACTGTGGAACCACTTGTGGGACAGGGACAGTGTCCAACCTGATTATCTTGTATCCACCCCAGCGCTTAATACAGTGCCTGGCACATAGTAAATGTTTAACAAATACCATTCTTTTTTTTAATTTAAAATTTAAAAACAAACTTTGCACCTCTATCTCTCCTTTTATTCCCACTGCTTGACTTTTTCATCCTTCTCCTTCCCCGTGAATTTTGCTTCCCTTGTATGGGTTACAGGTTCTTGGGGGTGGCTTATTCTGGCTCTGCTGGTCTGGAATAGCAAAACCAAGAGCTACAGGCAACGACCGACCGTGGCAACTTCCTCATCCTTAATGCCCAGAGGAGAGGATGACATGAATTTTGAGCTTTAAAAGAGGGCCTAGGGGAAAGGGTATCCTGTGTCTGTTTATTGTTATACTCTCCCAGCGCTTAGTAAGGTGTTCTGCACACAGTAAGCACTCAATAACTACGATTGAATGAATGAATGGGTGTTGCACTGAAGAGACAGTCAGTAAAGATACTTAAAGATAAATAGTTAAAGAGAGAAAAAAACTAGAGTAGAGAGCCGAAAGAGGGGTCAGAGAGAAAAAAGGTGAGGACAGAGGGATAGGGAGTCTCAAGGAAATGAGGGGGAATAACGAGAATAATAAAAAGACCCAGGCATTCATAGGCCCTGATATACACAGGCCCAGATATTCACAGGGACAGTTACATAAATAGATATACACGCACACATGGGAACTTGTCTGCTAATTCTGTCTTTCCCAAGCACGGTGCTCTGCACATAATAAACACTCAATACCAGTGATTGATTGATCAACATACAGGCAGACACAGATATATGCACACACACACACACACGCACACAGAGCTATAAACATACAGACACACAACAAATATCTACTGCTCTACTTTAGAAGGTCCCGCTGACCCCCTTTGGACTGTAGCAGCAGGGACAGTGGGATCTAGAGGATGACGGTAACCCCTTTCGTGTCAGAAGTGTCCCTCTTGAGGCAATGTGCCCCATGGAGATAGACCCCCACCTTCAACCCATTAGTAAGGACTCTGGATAAGAGAGTTAGGGTTATATTTTGAGGGTGGCCAAACAGGGGATTAAAGGTACGGGCCCAGTGAACTGGAGGTGGCCTGAATGGGCATTTCGGAAACACGAGGAACCAAGGAGAGTAGTCAAAACCACTGAGTGGAACAGCAAACAGCCCAGGCAGCCGATAAACCTGATCCAGGAGAGTAGGAGGAAGAAAGAACATCATTTTAGAGATGGGTGGTTGGCTCATATTACAGAGATCAACACCATTCACTCCTTCATTCAATAGCATTTACTGAGTGCTTACTGTGTGCAGAGCACTGGACTACACATGTGGGAGAGTATGGTATAACAATAAACAGACACATTCCCTGCCCATGATGACCTTACAGTCTAGTTGGGGGACAGTCTAGAGCACTTCCAACATCATCAGCAGCTGCAAGATGGCTCTTTTTCCTTTCCAAAGATGGCAGTGTTTCTGGGAAATGATATTATCTCATCTGAGAGTATAATTGGAGGACAGAACTCCCTGTGTTGCACAGGGTTATCTGGGAAGTGAGCTGCACTGTTAGTGACTTTCTCCATATCGCCTGGGCAAGTGGATTTGCCCACTAAGGATTCTGGCTTCAGGCAGTAGCTTGGTTTGAGTGGGAGCTGGAGCCTTGTGTTGCGAGAAACCGCTGCAAAGGTGAGCCCAACCCCTACTGCTAGATATGGGCAGCACCAGGATTATACCAGATTTTGAAATAAAAATAGAATAAAGAATGTACTTTAGTTACCACAGAGAAGAAACTGCATGTTAACTCATATATATGTATACAAGTGTTTATGTGTATAAGCTAAAGGCCCAATAATTGAATATTAGAAACACCTTATAATTTCTATAGTAGAGCTAAATCCCCGGAGCCTGAGTCCTTAACAAAACACTTGTCCCTTCCTTACTTCTCCCTCTAACCACCATCTTCAACTATTCATCCTCCAATGGCTTCTTTTCCACTGCTTTCAAACATGCCAATGTCTCCCCTACCCTAAAAAAACCGCCTCCCTTGACCCCACAGCTCCCTGCAGTTTTCATCCCATTTCCCTCTTACCATGTCTCTCCAAACTCCTGGAGCGAGTTGTCTACCCGCTCTGTCTCAAGTTTCTCTCCTCCAATTTTCTCCGTGACCTCCTCCAATCTGGCTTCCATCTCCTTCATGCCACAGAAACTACCCTCTCTAAGATCACAAATCACCTCTTTCTTGCCAAATCCACTGGCCTCTCCTCCATCCTAATCCTCGTCAATTTATCACCTGCCCTTGAATCTGTCGACCTTCCTCTTCTCCCGGAAACGCTACCCAACCTCGGCTTCACTGATGCCGTCCTCTCCTGGTTCTCCTCCTATCTCTCTGGCCGTCATTCTCTGTCTGTTTCCTGGGCTCCTTCTCTGCTTCCCGTCCTCTAACTGTAGGTATCCCTCAAACTTCAGTTCTGGATCCCCTTTTATTCTCATCTACATCCACTCCCTTGGAGAACTCAGTCACTCAAATAGCTTCAGCTGTCACATCTAGTTGAATGATTCCCAAATCTGTAACTCCAGCTCTGATCTATCTCCCTCTCTGCAGTTTCATATGTTCTTCTGCCTTCAAGACATCTCTACTTAGAGAAGAAGGAACGTGGCGTAGTGGAAAGAGCAGGGGCTTGGAGTCAGAGGTCATGGGTTCTAATCCCGGGTCCGCCTCTTGTCAGCTATATGACTTTGGGCAAGTGGCTTAACTCCTCTGTGCCTCAGTTACCTCATCTGTCAAATGGGGATTGAATCTGTGAGCCCCACATGGGACAACCTAATTACCTCGTATCTCCCCTAGTGCTTAGAACAGTGCTTGGCACATAGTAAGTGCTTAACAAATACCATCATCATCACGTCCTTCCATCACCTCAGACTTAACACGTCGAAGACAGAACTCATCTTCCCACCCAAACCGTGCCCTTCTCCTGACTTTCCCATCACCATAGATCACTAGCCACCTAGAGGCAGCCATCACCTGTCTCACTAGCCTGTAACCTTGGTGTTACATATTCAATCTATCACTAAATCCTGTCAATCTTCACAACATTGCTAAAATCTGCCCTTTCCTCTCCACCCAAACTGCTACTGCGTTAATCCAAGCACTTATCCTATCCCACCTCGATTACTGTTATCAGCCTCCTGCTGACCTCCCTGCCTCCTGTCTCTCCCCACTCCACTCCAGACTTCACTGTGCTGCCTGGAACCTTTTTTCTACCACAACTTTCGCTCTGTGTTTTCCCGCTCCTCAATAACCTTTCGGTGGTTGCCCATCCGCCCTCCACATCAAACAGAAACAACTTACTATCGGCTTTAAAGCACTCAATCACCTCGCTACTCTCCTACTACAACCCAGCCTGCCCACTTTGCTCTATTACTAACCTACTACTGTACCTCACTTCATCTATCTAGTCTCCAACCTCTCGCCCACCTCCTGCCTCTGGCCAACAACACCCTCCCTCTTCATATCCGACAATTACTCTCCCCCCTCTCAAAACCTTACCGAAAGCAGATCTTTACCAAGGGACCTTCCCTAACTAAGCCCTCTTTTCCTTTTCTTCCACTCGCTTCTGCGTCATCCTGACTTGCTCCCTTTACTCATCTCCCCTCCAAGCCCTACGGCACTTAGGTACATATCGTAAATTTTTAATCTCGACGTCAGTCTCCCCCTCTAGGCTTTAAGCTCACTGTCGGCCGGGAACGTATCTTTTATATTGTTATACTCTACTCTCCCAAGTTCTTAGTACAGTGTTCTGCAAGTAGTAAGCACTCAATAAATATGATTGATTGAAAGACCACAGTACATAAAATCCCGAGTTATGTCACGCACTAACTACTGAAGAAGGAATGATTATGGCAGTTCATTCATTCAGTCACATTTATTGAGTGCTTACCGTGTGCAGAGCACTGTACTAGGTTCTTAAGCACTTACTATGTGCCAAGCACTGCACTAAGCACCGGGGTAATCAGGTTGGGCAATAATCAGGTCGGGCACAGCCTTTCCCACCTAAAGCTCACAGTCTAAGTAGGACAGGTATTGAAGTAGTGTGGGATCTATAAGCTACTTTAATAATAACCTGACATTAAATCCAATCCCTGCCAAGAAAACAGTTCCCTCTTCAGCCCTCCAAACATCTCCTACCCAGATGTCTGCCAGTAACTTGCAGGCCGGGTTCTCCACTTCAGCCGGGATTCAAGAAGAAGGAAGCACAGGCTGTGGGAACTAGAATAAAGAAAGAGCTCTTCTCTCCCACCCTGATTCTGTGTTCTCTTCAGTCCACCTGAAGGAAACCTGGTTGAGCCCCTCCCCATTCCCCTGCTTCCCATTCATTAATTGCTTTCAGTGGGGGGGGGGAGGGTGGCTGCAGTCTGTTATTACAGCTTTTAGCTTCTAAACAGCGGACAGTGCTCCTGGGCTAAGGGGAGGACCTCAACTCTCTGGTGATGAAGATGCAGCACCAAAGTGACGTAGAATAGCAGGAGGAAACAGCAAGGCCCGGCCAAACTAGCTTAGCTGCCTTTTGGGCAAGGACGTAGGGTCAGGAAACGGGCATCTGGATGATCTCCCTAACATTTTCTTGCCCCTTTTCTGCTGGGGTAAGCAGTGGCGACAGCTTGAGTAGGAGTCACCTGTGCCCCCTGATTAAAAAAAAAAAAAGGAAAGGTGGATAGGAGTAATTAATCAGTTGTATTTATTGAGCACTTACTGTGTGCAGAGCACTGTATTAAGTGTTTGGAAGAGTACAGTATAACAAGAGACACATTTTGGAAAGGGGATCAGAAGACTGGTGGAGGGGTCTGTGTTTGGGGAGTACCATGGTGAAGTGGATATAGCACAGGGCTGGAAATCAGAAGGAGCTGGGTTCTAATCCCAGCGCTGCCACTTGTCTGCTCTGTGACCTTAGGCAAGTCACTTAGCTTCTCTTGCCTCAGTTATCTCGTCTGTTGCCAAATTGTCCATTCCAAGCACTTAGGTCAGTGCTCTGCACATAGTAAGCGCTCAATAAATACTATTGAATGAATGAATGAATGAATGAATGAATGAATGAATGAATGTAACATGGGGATTAAAACTGTGAGCCCACATGGGACAACCTGATTACCTTGTTTCTAACCCAGAGTTACAACAATGTTCTGTACATAGTAAGCACTTAACAAATACCATAATTATTATTATTATTACACAAGGATCAAGAAAGTCCCTAGGAGAAGCGCAGGAGAAAGGATGAGGGGAAGGGGAGAGTCAGGAGTGATTTACCATGAATTGCCTGTAAGACCTCTTTAGCCATGCTGGGGCCAGCTAAGGAATGGGAAACTAACAAATTATCTTTTTTAAAATGCTGGGGTATTATGACCCATCTTATTTTGGGAAAAGTTTTCCCATAGACTTAAATGTATTTACATAAGGATCCTGGACTCTGCCTTTATTCACAGTATACTGAAATTGGTGGAAAGAGCCCAGACTTGAGAGTTACAGGATGCGGGTTCTAATCCTGCCTCCGCCACTTGTCTGCTGTGTGACCTTGAGCAAGTCACTTAACTTCTCTGTTCCTCAGTTACCTCCTATGTAAAATGAGGATTAAAACTGTGAGCTCCACGTGGAACAACCCGATTACTTTGTATCTACCCCAGTGCTTAGAACATTGCTCGGCACATAGTAAGTGCTTAACAAACATCATAATTATTAATTATTTTTAATATTAAATAAAAGAATACCCTCAGCTCTCCTATGGCACTGAGAACATCTCCTTGAATAATTCCAGAAGGAAAACAAACATTAAAGAAATCACACCTTGATAAGCTCCTTGCATGTGCACAACCATTTAATAATAATAATAATAATAATGTTGGTATTTGTTAAGCACTTACTATGTGCAGAGCACTGTTCTAAGTGCTGGAGTAGATAAAGGGGAATGAGGTTGCCCCACATGAGGCTCATAGTCAATCCCCATTTTACAGGTGAGGTAACTGAGGCACAGAGAAGTTGAGTGACTTGCCCACAGTCACACAGCTGCCAAGTGGCAGAGCCGGGATTCGAACCCATAATCTCCGACTCCGAAGCCCGTGCTCTTTCCACTGAGCTACGCTGCTTCTCATTTCCATTCTTCCAGCAATGCATTCTATCAGACAGATTTGCAGAGTTGGGTGCTACCTAATTCTTCCGTTCCATTCTGACCAAAATTTCTAGTGAAAGCATATGTTGTAGGGGACCTGACTGGACACACAAAAGACAGCGCTACATAAGCACAAGACACCAAGTAGGTGGTTAGGATTTAAAATTTAGAAATGTAGTCCATAGGCCACTTGATACAATTCAATTTCTGCTTTTCCTTTCTTACTGTTTACAAACAGACTCGACGCACACGATGCCGTACCTAGTCTTAGGATTTTATCCCTTTGCTCGAGGATTCTATATTTCTCTTCAGAAGTCTTTGCAGTTCTGCTCATCAAACTGCTGACACCATATACCGCTGATCTCACACTTTCTGGGTGCTTCATTTGAGCATCAGAACTAAATAGTTCTTCCTCTTGGTTTAGTCCCCTTAGAAGTTCAAGTTTTGTAAGTGAAAGGCTGCAATTACATAAATAGAGATGGTAGATTTAAGAATAATGAGGGAAAAGTAGGCACTCAATAAATACTATCGATTGATATAACGAAACTAGGTCTCAAGACAAGGGCTTCGCATGCCCGAAGGGGAGAGAAGCAGCATGAGTAGTGGAAAGAGTCCAGGCCTGGGAGTCAGAGGACCTGGATTCTAATCCCCGCTCTGCCGCATGTCTGCTGTGAGACTTTGGGTGAGTCGCTTGACTTCTCTGTGCCTCAGTGACCTCATCTGTAAAAGAAGGATGAAGACTGTGAACTTCAACTGGGACGTGAACTGTGCCCAACCTGTTTACCTTGTATCTACCTCAGCGCTTGTGAGCAGGGACTTTATTATATTATTATACTGAGCACTCTCGGGCGATTAGTACAGTATTCTGACTGCAGTAAGTGCTCAATTAATACAATTGACTGTCTGACTACAGTGCCCAGTACATAGTAAGCACTTAATAAATACCATAGCAGAGAAATGACATTTTGGATGGAATGAACCTCAGCTAGTTCCCCTACCCCTCCTAAGTCCTCAAATTAGTGAGGAAGTGCTGAAGTGGCCTTTGGAGATATTTAAGCAGGGAAGACTTGAAATTAATTGGGGAGGGCCTCCAGAAGAAGATGTAATTTAAGAAAGGTTCCAAAGATGAGGTCAGGAGGAGATACCAGATTTAAAAGAGGAGGGAATT
This sequence comes from Ornithorhynchus anatinus, assembly GCF_004115215.2. Taxonomy (NCBI): domain Eukaryota; kingdom Metazoa; phylum Chordata; class Mammalia; order Monotremata; family Ornithorhynchidae; genus Ornithorhynchus; species Ornithorhynchus anatinus. Next base: position 38,870,288 of record NC_041734.1, on the reverse strand, counting down.
CCAGGCAGGGGGAAAATCCTTAGGATGCAAGAAAAGTTAAGGAAATAGAAAGACACTCATTGAAAACGTGCGATAATTTAATTTGGGATAAGGGTATAATTCTCATTCACTTTTTAAATCAATCTGTTATATCTATGGAGTGCAGAGCAGTGTTTTAAGCACTTGGAAAGAACAATAGAGTGAGATGACATGAAACTGACTTCAAGGAACTTAAAATCTGGTGAGTTGTAAATGATCAATTTTTATTGAGCATTCATTCAGTCAATGAGCACTTTCTGTGTGCAGAGCACTGTGCTAAACTCTTGGAAGGGTACTACCCGTGCCCTCAAGAGCTCTGTTTTATCAAATCACAATAAAGAAGGAACATGTATAATGAGACTATAAAATTCAGTAAATTCAAGAGAGATTAAAGAATAAGAAAAATCAATGAAGATGAGTGTTTGCCAACCCAATAAAGTGGTGATAGTATTTGTCACTTTGCCATTTTATGCTCTGTGAAAATGATAATTACTCGCCTCAGAAGTATTGAGACAAATCTCTCCATGTTAAAAAGCCTTTCGAAAATGCTGTATTTAGTCAAGTCACAAAGTTATGCCTAGCCATCTGTTAAACAATTTGCAGAATACAACCCACTGGCTTATTGGGTGACTTTGGGCAAATCACTTAACTTCACTGTACCTCCGTTTCCTCCTCTGTAAAATGGGGATAGGACACTCACTCTTTATACCACTTATATTGTTTGTCCCATGTGGTTCAGGAAGTGTGTCTGATCTAATTGTCTGTAGCTACTCAAGTGCTTATCCCAGTGCTTTGCACAGAGTTGGTGCTCTAACAATTCCACAATTCTCATTATTTTTGAAAATATTAATTGTATCCATTTCTTAAAAGTAATTGCAAAGGATTGACCTTATCAAAATATTTCAACTGAGCAGCTTCTTAAATAAACAATATACCTCTTGCTAGGCAGATTATCATTGCCTAAAGATTTTACTGAAGGCTTTTGAAGAGAAAAATTCTGATGGTTTTCCTCTTCACTTTTATTGTTTTTTCTTATTTTTTTTCCTTTGGCTAAATATTCTTCCTTTCCAATTCCTGAAATAAATGGAATAAAATAAATTTTAAAGGTGTCTTTATCCAGTATGTTTTGTTCAGCTTCCTTTATGTAACGTAACCTGTAGATCACAAAGTAATGAAACCACAGAAAATTAGAAGTCCTGGCCATTAATAAAATATTTTCAGCCGAAACACATCCCAGTTCTTCTAAGATTCGAGACTGAAGAAAAGCAAGCATTCTATAATCAATTACTCTTAGTTCTCGATCTGCATGTCCCCAGAAAAGTTTATGAGTTCCTTGTGAGTGGGAAATGAGGACTAAAGAAGGAGAAGAACAAAGTTGGAGCTAAAGGAGAGGTCTGTAGAGGAAAAATCTAAAACTTCTTTGTCCCTTTTCTGCTTGCTCCGCAATTCCCAGAAAAATGAAATAGAGGGAGATTCTGGACTTTGGATGTGTCTGAAAGGAAAATTGGAAGGGTAGAGGAGATCTGGCAGGTAAAATTCCCTTCAGGTGAGGCTGATTTCATTTTTTCCATGGAACTGAAGCAAATAATAGAACAGAGGGAAGGATTTAAGAGGCATGAGGGATACAGACAGCAGCAGCCACAAAAAATCTTGGAATGGCTAGAGAAGCAGCGTGGCTCAGGAAAGAGCCCGGGCTGGGGAGTCAGAGGTCATGGGTTTGAATCCAGGCTCTGTGACTTGTCAGCTGTGTGACCGTGGGCAAATCACTTAACGTCTCGGTGTCTCAGTTACCTCCTCTGTAAAATAGGGATTAAGACTGTGAGCCTCACGTGGGACAATCTGATTACCTTGTATCTATCCCAGAGCTTAGAACAGTGCTCAGCACATAGTAAGCACTTAACAAATACCAACATTATTATTATTATTATTATTATTATTAAGCCCAGAAAACTATTACTCGATTTATTCCACCAGTAATGTGGACAATATCTGTATAGGTGCACTGATTTATGCATACAGCCCTACAAGCAGAAATACCTTGCTTTGAGTGGCTATGAGAGAAATAGAGGGTCCTGGTAAGGAATAGACAAAAAATGAAAGGAGATCATGAGTGGAGGTAAGTACAAGTGCATTTATTCATGTTATAATAATAATAATGATGATGTTGGTATTTGTTAAGCACTTTCTATGCGCCAAGCACTTTTCTAAGCACTGGGTTAGATACAAGGTAATTAGATTGTTCCACATAGGTCTCACAGTCTTTATCTCCATTTTACAGATGAGGTAACTGAGGCACAGAGAAGTCAAGTGACTTGCCCAAAGTCAAACAGCTGACAAGTGGCAGGGGCGGGATAATAATAATAATAATAATGTTGGTATTTGTTAAGCGCTTACTATGCGCAGAACACTGTTCTAAGCTCTGGGATAGATACAGGGTAATCAGGTTGTCCCACGTGAGGCTCATTGTTAATCCCCATTTTACAGATGAGGTAACTGAGGCACAGAGAAGTTAGGTGACCTGCCCACAGTCACACAGCTGACAAATGGCAGAGTCAGGATTCAAACTCATGACTTCTGACTCCCAAGCCTGGGCTCTTTCCACTAAGCCATGCTGTTTCTCACAAACCCTTAAACCAAAAGTACATTGCTCAGAGTAGGTATGAGAGAAATAGTGGTGCATTATTGTATTTATAGTATCTGCTAGGCATTTACTATACACCTGGCACCATATTAAGCGCTGGGGTAGATACAAGCTAATCAGGTTGGAGACAGACCCTGCCCCACTTGGGGCTCACCGTCTAATCCCCATTTTACAGATGAGGTAATTGAGGCACAGAGAAGTCGTGACTTGCCCAAGATCCAACAGCAGACGAGTGATGGAGTCAGGATTAGAACTCAGGTTCTTCTAACCCCCAGGCCCACGCTCTATCCACTAGACCATGCTGCTTCTCGGCATGTTAAGGAATAGGCAAAAAAGAAAGGAGAAGATGAGGGAAGACACATTCTGAGCCTGTGTCACACCCTCAGTCTTTCTCACAAACAGACACGCTTGCTCAAACAACCCAAATCAGACCCTCCCCCGCCTACACACACCCTGCCACAAGCATGCATTCACTGTAGCACAAACACATTCCTTCAGCGCACAAATTCAGAAACACACACATATCCATCCATCCCATCCAAACATACGTAAACTCAGATATGGACAGGTTTGATCCTGGGCAAATAATAAATAATGATGATGCGGGTATTAAGCGCTTACTATGTGCAGAGCAGTATTAATAAGCACTGGGGGAGATACAGGGTAATCAGGTTGTCCCATGTGAGGCTCACAGTCTTCACCCCCATTTTACAGATGAGGGAACTGAGGAACAGAGAAGTGAAGTGACTTGCCCACAGTCACACAGCTGACAAGTGGGGGAGCCGGGATTCAAAGCCCTGACCTCTGACTCCCAAGCCCGGGCTCTTTCCACTGAGCCACGCTGCTTCTGAAAGCAAAGCGGCAGAGATATGAAAAAGTAGGTGAAGCTTCAGTAAGGGGCAGCCTCCACCGCTGACTGTTGGGACGGCCTGCCTCTGTTCCCTCAATGCCAGGAGTAAGTGCCGGTCTCCGTGGCTGTACCACTTGCAGTTTACCTTCTGCTGCTGCTTTGGTTCGGGTCCATTCTTCGTTAAAGACGCCGGTGAATGTGACATTATGTTTTAGAATGTGTGCCCTCCCAGCCCTTAAACCTCCCCCAACCTCCTCCTCTAGACTGTAAGCTCCTTGTGGGCATTCATTCATTCATTCAGTCGTATTTATTGAGCACTTACCATGCGCAGAGCTCTGTACTACGCACTTGGGAGAATACGCTGCAACAATAAGCAGACACATTCCCTGCCCGACACAAGCTTACAGCCTAGAGTGGGGGGAGATAGTAATACAAATAAATAAATTACAGATATGTACAGAAGTGCAGTGGAGCTGGGAGGTGAGGGAGAGTTAAGAGAGCTAATCGGGGCGACGACAGAAGGGAGCGGGAGAAGAGGAAAGGGGAGGCTTAGCCTGGGAAGGCCTCTTGGACGAGATGGGCCTTCAATAAGGCTTTGAAGCTGAGGGGGAGTAATTGTCGGATTTGAGGAGGGAGGCCGTTCCATACCGGAGGCGGGATGTTGGCGAGGGGTCGGCGGTGAGACGGGGGAGATCGAGGCACGGTGAGAAGCTTAACGCTAGAGGAGCAAAGTGTGCGGACTGGACTGTAGAAGGAGAGTAGTGGGGAATATATCTGACATTTTGTTAGAATATACTCTCCCAAGCCCTTACCACAGTGCTTTGCACACAGTAAGCGCTCAATAAATACGACTGACTGACTAATCTGAGTGCTCAGAGACACTACCAATGTAGTATTTTTAAATATGGATATTCTTACATGCACGTGTTTACACACTCGATATTTATTTTTCTCGTCTCCTTGCAGTCTGTAAATTTCTCAGGGAGTAGGGAATTACCTTCCCTTAATCAATCAATCAATCGTTTTTATTGAGCACTTATTGTGTGAGGAGCACTGTACTACTGACTTGGGAGAAAACAATAGAGTTGAGAGACATATTCCCTACCCACAAGGAGCTCACAGCCTAGAGGGGTAGTCAGACATTAAAACAGATTTTCGATAAGGGAATGGGAGAATATAGTGATGTATACGTAAGTATAAACCGAGGGTCGAGTGAATATCAAGTGCTAAAGAGGTATGGATACAAACACCTAGGAATTGTAGGGTGAATAGGAGGAATAGCAGTACTGGAGGAAGCTCATTTGCAAGTTCTGATCGATTTAGTACCAGTGTTTTATTTAATCGCTGAGAAGCAGTATGGCCTAATGGCTAGAGCATGGGCCTGGGAGTCAGAAGGACCTCAGTTCTCATCCCAGCTCCCCCACTTCTCTGCTGTTTGACTTTGGGCAAATCACTTCACTTCTCTGGGCCTCAGATGCCTCACCTGTATAGGACTGTGAGCCCCAAGTGGGACACGTACTGTGTCCAACCTGATTAGCTTAGTGGAGTTCCTGGGACATCGTATGTGCATAACACATACCATTAAAAGTCATTTAAGAATGAAAAAAGGAAAAGAGTCGTTAGTAAAGTCAGTGAGAACTCTCAGAAAAGTCATGGAATGTCCTACACGTTGATCCACCTGGAAGAAAAAAGTTCAATAATAATAATAATGTCGGCATTTGTTAAGCGCTTACTACTTGCCGAGCACTGTTCTAAGCGCTGGGGTAGATACAGGGGAATCAGGTTGTCCCACGTGAGGCTCACAGTTAATCCCCATTTTACAGATGAGTTAAATGAGGCCCAGAGAAGTTAAGTGACCTGCCCACAGTCACACAGCTGACAAGTGGCAGAGCCGGGATTCGAACCCATGACCTCTGACTCCGAAGCCCAGGCTTTTTCCACCGAGCCGTTTTCTTAGGTTATCGAAGTCTCCACTAACGTGTAAATGCCCCTCAAATTTCACTTACTTGATTTTTGGTTGTGCCAAAACATAACGATGTTTCTATGTAATCTCTTCCCCTTTTCCTTTGCCAGGGCAGCCCCAGCAGAAACCTGGAAAAGTACATACGTGATGATTTCATACAGTTATCACTGAAACAACAGAAATCCAGGAAAATGAAACAATCAATGGAATTTCTTGAGCACATACTGTGTGCACTACATTGTATTAAGCACTTAGGAGAGTACAATAGAGTCGGTAGACCCGATCCCTACCGTCAAGAAGCTTATAATCTAGAATGGAGAAAGAGACATTAAACTTAATTACGGTCAGAGGAAATGGCTGAGTGAAAGGATAGATACGAAAGTGCTGTGGGCTGGGTTAAGTATGAAAATGTTAAGGGGTATAATACCCAGTGCGAAGTTGATGCAGCAGGGAGGGCAGATACGGTGAGAAAATGAGATTATAAGGGGAGGATTTGGGGAGGAGATAGGATTTTAGATGGTTGATGCTGGGGAGCGTGGTGGCTTCTCCGATACGAAGAGAAGGGGAGTTCCAGGCCAGAGGGTGGACGTGGGCGGGGTGTCAGTGGAAAGACAGTTGAACCCGTGATACAGCGAGACTTTCAGCATTAGAGGAGTGAAGTGTGAGGGCTGGGTTGTAGTAGGAGATCAACAGGATAAGGAAGAAGGTGGAGAGCTGATTGAGTGCCTTAAAGCTGATGTCGGGGAGTCGCCGTTCGATGCAAGTGGATAGGCAACCTCTGGAGGGTTTTGAGAAATGAGGAAATTTAGACTCACTGTTTTTTAGAAAAACAATCCGGGCCGAAGAGTGAAGTGTGTACTATAGGGAGGAGAAATAGGAGGCTGGGTGGTCGGCAAAGAGGCTGATGCAGCAGTCGAGGTAGGCCAGGAGAAGTGCGTGGATCAGTGTGGGTAGCAGTTTGGATGGAGAGGAAGGTGGGGAGACTGTAAAGATATTGTGAAGTTGGAGCCAACAGAAACTGGAGACAGACTGAATACATTGGTCGAATGAGAAATGCCGAGGTTACAGGCTTGGGAGACGGGGAGGATGGTGGTATTCTCAACAGTTAGGGGAAATTCAAGGTGGGGGTACCGGGTTTGGGTTCAGAAGATGCAGAGTTCTGTTTTGGGCATGTCAAGTTCAAAACGTCGGTGGGACATCCAGGTAAAGATGTCCCGAAGGCAGGAGGAAACGTGAGACTGCATAGGAAGAGAGAGGTCGGGAGTGGAGCGGTAGATTTGGAGACCGTCGACTCAGAAATGTAGTTGAAGCCATGGGAGCAAATGAATACTCCAAACCAGAAAAGGATAGTTCCTAACAACTAAATTTCCAAAAGCATATAGAGCTGTGCTTTTCCTAATGAAAATGAGGCCACTTGATTTTGTCATTTTTATGTTTTTTTAAATGACATTGTATATCAAACCCTAATAAATTTTAAAAGCAAAACAACGACCTAAGAAAAAGTTGACATTATTATAGTAATTTGGAATGGTAGTAGAATCTTTAATTTCTAGTGAAGTGGTAAGACACAAATCTTAATATTCAGTATCTCTGATGTGAAAAAAATGTACATTTTTAGTGGCCAATATTGAAACTAAGCATTTATTGAGTGATTACAGAGTCCTGAGTGCTACACAGATTTAATTTAGCATTTTTTTCCATTTCGGTTACACTTTTCATGATCTGTACACTTTTCAGTTTACCACTCTGAATACTTACATGATCACCAAAGTAGATAACTGCCATGTATTTGTTGCGTTTGATATAGACCTCCTGCACATTTCCAAATTGACTAAAATACTTTTTAAGAACAACCTTGTTATTAAGGTGATAAGGAATATGTTTACACTGAATGGCAGAGCGGCCATTCGGCAACAAGTGGTCAGATTTCGCACTGTTTTGATTCCGATGAGGAAGAGAAAAATCGGTTGTGCCTGGGAGGAGAAAATGGACAGTATATCAAATCAATAAATCAATTCTGAAGATTTTCCTTTAGGAGCAAATGTTGCACCTGTAAAACTGGAAATTCGGCAACAATTAGAAAACCTGGGTAAATACAGATGGGTGAGGAAGCAAAATTGAATGCTGGGAGTTTATATTTGCAAAAGCAAATTATTTATAGTATTTATAAGCTTCAGTTCTGTGCAGAGTACTAAACTAAGTGCTTGGCAGAGTATAAGAGAATTTGTTGCCTTGGTCCCTGCATTCCAGGTGTATATAACGAAAGACCTGCGATTTCAGATAGCCCACTCCTCTCCGCGTCAGTAAGGAACTCCTGACCATTGACTTCAAGACACTTAATCAACTCTCTTCCCATTATTTATCCTCATCCCTGTCCCACTACACTTCAACTCAGACTCTTTGCGCTTCTCAATCCAACTCGCTTCTGGTGCCTAGTTCTCGTCTCTCTCACCGCCAACCTCATCCTCATTTCCTTCTGTCTCCACTGCTCTCTCCACCTTCAAAATCATTTTAATATATCATCTCAACTTTGATTTGCTCAGCAAAGCAATATTATTTACTGAGTAAGTATTCTGGGCAGGGTACTGGATTAAGAAGCACTTGGGAGAGTAAAACTGGGTAAGTATATACCCTCCCTGCCCTCAGTATAAATTTCAGCTAGGGCAAGCAACCAAGTGTGAATATACCTACCCAAGTGCTGTGGAGATGGAGCAGTGGGTACTTAATAGAGTGGGGAAATGATCAATCCATCAGTGGTATTTATTGAATACTTACTGTCTGCGGAGAACTGTACTAAGCACCGCCCTTCCCATCTCTGAAACTCATAACCTTGGCATTATCCTTGACTTCTCCTTCTCTTTCAGTACGTATATTCAGTCTGTCACTAAATCCTGTGGATTTTTCCTCCACATTTCCAGGATTCACTTCTTTTTCTCTACCCAAATGATCACCACGTTGGTCCAAACATTTGTCACGTGCCAACTTGACTATAACAGAAACTCCTCAAAGATCACCCTGCCTCCAGTCCACATTTTACTTTGCGGCTGAATCATTTTTCTAAAATGTCATTCTGCGCACATGTCCCTTCTCCTTAAAATTTGTTGTTGGCTACCCGTTCCTCTTCATATCACGCAGAAACACCTGGCTTTAAGGCTCTTAGTCCACTCTCTCCCTCCTACTTATCCAGTCTCTGCTTTCAGTACACGCAAGCTAGCCCTATTTCTTCCTCTCCAGTTCTCCTGCTCACTGTAGTTTGTCCTCTTCTTTCCTGCCTCAACATCTTGTTCTCGTCCATCGCCAGGCATGGAACTCTCTCTGTCACCCTTTGAATTCACCAGACCACAACTCTCCCCCTCTACAAGGTCCTTCCACAATCATATTTCTTCCAGGAAGCCTTCACCAGTTAATTTATCTTTCCCCTATGCTATATCGCAGCGTGGCTCAGTGGAAAGAGCCTGGGCTTCGGAGTCAGAGGTCATGAGTTCGACTCCCGGCTCTGCCACTTGTCAGCTCTGTGACTGTGGGCGAGTCACTTCACTTCTCTGTGCCTCAGTTACCTCATCTGTAAAATGGGGATTAACCGTGAGCCTCACGTGGGACAACCTGATGATGCTGTATCTACCCCAGCGCAATGAACATTGCTCTGCACATAGTAAGCGCTTAACAAATACCAACATATTATTATTATTATCCCTATGCACTTGTGTACTTACAAATACCCTAAGGGAATTCTGTACACATTAACTGACATATCCTACTACTAAGAACTCAGAACCCGGATTCTAATACCAACTCTGCCACATCCGCTGTGTAACCTTGGGCCAGTTACTTAACGTCTCTGAACCTCAGTTTCCTCATCTGTAAAGTGGGGACCAAATACCTATACAGTCAATCAGTTGGTATTTACTGAGTCCTCACTGTGTGCAGAGCACTGTACTAAGTGCTTGGGAGAGTACAGTAAAACAGAGTTGGTTCTGTCTTAGACTGTGAACTCTGTGTGGGTCAGGGACTGTTTTCAATCTGATTAACTTGTATCTACCACAGGGCTTAACAAATAAATACCACAATTATTATTATCTTGCACTAACTCATACACATATTGCCTTCTTTCTTCCAACTATCTGCACATTATTTCACTGTATTTCACCTGCAGGATTGTATACTCCTTGAGGATAGGAATCATGTCTAACTCTAGTTTATTCTCAAAAGCACTAAGTATAATGCTCTGCACACAACAGGTGCTTAATAAATATGTTCGATCAATAAGTGAAATAGATGCATTCAAATATGCTACCACTGCAATTTCCCACTCTGTCATGAATATCCATTCGGCCGTGTTTTGAGCAATTCTGCCCAGAAAATTAAATACCTCAAAGTCATATAGCACCTATCTTCTGTGCTGTCGAAAGAACTCAAACTCAACTCTAAATTCTCCTTGGCAGACAAATTTCCTCAGCTACCTCGATTCTAGCTCTGGGAGACAAATTCTCACTGACACAGAGCACTCAGTACTTCAAATAGCTTGTGGAGAAATGAGATATTCACCTTTAAGACTATGCCAGTATTATACAAATCAAATTATTTCTAGTTCAAGTTAACACATGCATTTGCTTGCGACATATTAGCAAAATGTTTTCGTTTGTGGAAAATAACCCAACTCTTCTTTAAAAAGAATTAATGAGATTTATTTACATGAAGTATAAAGTGAAATATTAGAATGCTAAATGTGGTAGGTATAATAAAATGATATACGTTATAATACAAAGCTCACTCTGAGCCCTTGCATTAGACCATAGATTCAGTTATACCATCAGAAGGGCAGGGAGGCCTTATTTGTATAAAGAGTAAGGAAGCAAGCTAGCTATGATAGCGTAGTTCAGCGTACTGTGGGTTGTTAACCCACAGTGTCGTAAATATCTCCTAAAATGAGTATAGAGGTATTATTTGAAATAACATAACTACTTTTTGTTAATTTGTAGCTCCTACCTTTCTTTATCCTTTCCATATATTCAGTTTTCTGTTTTTTAAATTTTCTTGATTGCTGTTTAGCAAACTGATCTGCTTCTGTTAGAGTCATTTGCGTGGTTGTTTCAGAATTATTTTGGGTCATGGTTGCTAAAGCATCTTTAAATGATCGATTCAAAGGATTAAAGTATTTATTTACAGAATGGTCCCCCATGGGTCCATGTTCTTGTTTCTTAAAAGCATCATATTGCAGTCTTTTTCGAGGCCTAGTGGAAGCTTGTACATTTTTCTGCTCCTGTTTCGTTCTTTGGCTGACTCGCAAGGACTCCCCAGAAGGTGTACTTGTAAAATTGCTAATAGTTCTTTCAAATGGTGGTTCAGGGGCTTTTTTTGCCCTGTTCCCTTTTCTACTTGAATGTGAAGAAGTGAAAGAAAATGGCAAATTAGTGCTTCTTGCTCGATTTGCAAAGTGAACGTTTGTTCTCATCGCTGGGAAAAACGGTTCTTGAGAAAAGTATGAAGTCTTCTGTCCCTCAGGCTCACCGTTAAGTGAACAAGAATGTCTGCAAGGTAGTCGGGTCATCTGGTTTGCTGTTTTATCCAGCCCAGCACTAAGAAGTGATTCAAACATTAACTTTTCTGGGGACTGAAAACTGCATTTTGATTTCCTAATGACGTACCTCGAGGGTTCTCCTGAAGAGTATCTTAGATGAGAAATGCTGGGGAGATCTCCAAAGCTGGTAACCGAATTAAAAGTGGGCCTTTCTTCATCAGTTTTGAAAAAATACGTAGCAGGAGGTGAACTAGCCATGTGAGAGGAAGCCACGTGAAGTTCAGTAGAGTGTTCAGTTTTCCTAGCTGAACCTATACCCACTGTTTGAGCTGAGTTAGCTGTGCCCAGTTCTGAATGTGATCCAAGCGTTCCGTACATTTTAGACCTTCCGCTTCCCTTTCCCGAGGCAGAAGAATCATGGTGAGGAAATCTTATTGATTTTGCAGATGTTTCTGAGGAAGTCTCAGGCTGCTTGGCAAGTTCATGACTGATCTGATTCATCTCTTTTTGTGGTTTGTCTCGATTCTGTTTCTGAGCATCTACAATACAAATGCATCACAACATTCAAGTCTCTAGTTTAGGTGATGGATTAAATTCGACAATCTTTGGAAGTTATCTAGGGGACCGTGAGAAAAAATAGATAACATGCAACTTACCAACACCAGCATAAATGGAGAGACGGTGTGAGTCGTCTCTGGCGCTATAAGGACGGCTTAAAAGAGAATCTTTCCTCACTGGTTTTGCAGGACGAGTTAGTAGGAGCTGAAGCAACCATAAGCACATAAGCAACATCATTACTGGATCAAACCAACAGGTCCATTCACACCAGTATTCTGTTTCCAACAATAGCAACGGGATGCTCCTGGGAAGAGTGTGGTGGTTGCCCTCCCTAACATCCATATGAACAATGGGCACGAGGGAACATCTAACATCTTTAACTTTTCCAAGTGGTCCAGGTCAACCTGCACACTGTTCAGTTACTTTGTGGACCCCAAAGACTGTTGGTCCTAATTCTGAGAGTGTTTCTTTTGCAATTTCCTGAGGAGAAAACTGGGCAGAGAGTAAAGACCCAGTAGCAGAAGAAATGAATTCCCTTCCCCTTGTGGGCGATGAGAAATACTATTAAGAGCAAGTATCAGAGTCCACTGCATAATCTGTCCATCACCCAGCCTTTCCCGAACTCATCAATCAATCAGTGGTATTTACTGAGCAGTTACCGTGTGTAGAGTACTGTACTAAGCTCTAGGGAGAGTACAGTACAACAGATGTAGCAATAACATTCCCTGCCCATAATGAGCTTACAGCCTAGAGGGGGGAGACAAACATTAATATGAATAAATAAGTAATTTTTAATATACAATTTAAAGATAGGTAAAAGCTGTAGGGTTGGAGGCTGAGTGAATATCAGATGTCCAAAAGTCACAGATCCAAGTGCATAGATGACACAGAAGGGAGAGTGAGCCAGGGAAAAGAAGGCTTAATCGGGGAAAGCCTCTGGGAGGAGATATGACCCTAAAAATGCCTTGAAGGTGGAGATCGGTGGTCTGGCATACGTGGAGGGGGAGAGAGTTCCAGGACAGGGCAAGGATGTCAGCAACAAGACAGATGAGAGAGGGGCATGGCGAGTATGCTGGAGTTAGAAGAGCGGAGTGAGCGCGCTGGTCTGTAGAGGTAAATCATTGAGGTGAGTTAGGATGGGGCAAGCTGATTGAGGACTTTAAATAATAATGATAATAATAATGTTGGTATTTGTTAAGCACCTACTATGTGCAGGGCACTTTTCTAAGCAGTGGGGTAGATACAGGGTAATCAGGTTTTCCCATGTGAGGCTCACAGTCTTAATCCCCATTTTACTGATGAGGTAACTGAGGCACAGAGAAGTTAAGTGACTTGCCCACAGTCACACAGCTGACAAGTGGCAGAGCTGGGATTCGAACCCATGACTTCTGACTCCCAAGCCCGGGCTCTTTCCGCTGAGCCACGCTGCTTCTCTGAAGCCAATGGTAAGGAGTTTCTAGTCGATGCAGAGATGAATGGGAAGCCAGTGGAGGTTCCCAAGAAGTGGGGAGACTTGGACTGAACGTTTTTGTTGATAAATTATCCATGCAGCAGAGTAACGTATGGATTGGAGTGAGGAGAGACAGTAGGCTGGGAGGTCAGCGAGGAGGGAGATGCGGGATAGAAGCACTGGAAATGCAAGGTGGCAGTTTGGATGGAGAGGAAAGGGTCGATTTTAGCAATGTGCTCATGTATGCCTTCACCTTAAAAAAACTCTCCTCTGACCCCAAGGCCCCCTCCAGTTATCACTCCTTTTCCTGCCTACCGTTCCTCTCCAAACTCCTTGAGGAGTTTGCCTCCATTTCCTCTCCTCCAATTTTCTCCTTGAACACTTTAAATCTGACTTCCACCCCCTTCTCTCCTTAAAAATCCCCCTCTATGTGGTCACCGGTGACCTCCTTCTTACCAAATCCAATGGTCTCTATCCCATCCTACACCTCCTTGACCTCCCAGCTGCCTTCAACACCGTCGACCACCCCCTGCTCCCGGAAACATTATCCACCCTTGACTTCAGTGTTGCCGTCCTTTCCTGCTTCTCTTCCTATCTCTCTGGCGGCTCCTTCTCAGTTACTTTCTCTTGCCTCCCATCCTCTAATTGTGGGAGTTCCTCAGGCTCAGTTTCGTGTCCCCTTCTATTCTCCCTCTACACCCATAAAAAGAATTCCCCAAATTGTCCTCTTCGGTCCTCTCTTCTCCTCTGGAATTCCCTGTCATCTCTTCTTTCCGCCCTCATACCCGGGCCAGTGACTCTGTTCCCTGAAAGCCCCCTCACCTATGGCTTCTCCAACCGTAAGAGGACCTCCCTCCGAACCAGATATCCCTCTATGGCCACCTCAGCTCAGGACAGGCTTCCTAGAGGTACTAGCCATCATATCGGAGGGTCCTAAGGTTTCCCATCCTGTTGCCAAAGAGATCTTTGCAGTTCCCACCTGTGGCCAAACGCCACAGCGCAATCCATGAGCTCCATCCTCCGGGAGGCGGCACGGATCAAGATTAGGTTTTCTTTTGGAGATACAGCTTTCCCTCTCAGTAACCGCTACGAGACCTGATGGATTTCACTGGAAGTATTTCAGTTATGCTATTGAAGTACGGCTTAACGGCCCGGTTCCGGTGTCCTAAAGTCAGTTTTGAATCCCCTGCCAGATGGCATGGAATATTCCAACTGCTTTTTTTCTCTGTCATCACCCAGCAGAAGGAGGGCTTCCGTTAACCCTTTTCGGGGCCATGTGATGAGACTCAGGTGGAGTTTAATTTCGCTTAAAGGACACCAAGTTGGTGGGAGGCAGGGCCAATGGTGATTTTATCCCTATTTTACAGACGAGTAAGCTGAAAACCAAAGTTAAGTGATTTGTCCAGGGTCACAAGGCAGGCAAGCCTGTAGTCTTTCCGCTAGGCCTCACTAGGGCTTTGATAGCGATCAATTAAGAAATCGGCTGCCCCACCTCCATCCTAATAGAACAGCTTGCTGTTTGAGTCAAGCAAGGGCAGATAAATTTTGCTGATTTTTATACTGATTCTTGTATCAACTTTGGGGGTGGGCGGGGGCTCTAAACAATGGCTTAAATTAGAAATCCAGAATCACTGTACCTTTAAAGAAACCAAATTGCTTCTTCTCTGCGTTTTAATCAGTATGAATAAGCTTGAGGATCTGATGGATTCCTCGGGAAAAGGGTAAATCTCCAGAGATCCAAATGCTAGATGCAGGGTTTTTTTTAAGCAATGGAATTAAATTTGATTGTTTGATAAAAATGGGAGGCAAATATTTTACAAGGGCCTACTTTCCCCTTTTCTTATTATCCCTAGATGTAGAATTGGAAGGAAGAAATAATATCCCATCATGATGCTAGTTCCTTTAAGAATTAGTTTGCCTTTGTAGCCTATGTCTTCCCATTACTGTAAATCACTTTTTACTAAGGTGATGTTAAGAAGTTAACTGAGACATCATAGTCTGATAACAGCAAGATTCCCCAGAGTTACTTTCTCTTTGATGCCTGATGCCAGCCAGCAGTCTGACCTGAAGGTGCACGCAATCTCTCTCTCTGAATTGTGACTGTCATTTTATTTTAGTTACCCTTTCAAAATAGTAGGATACTACCTAGGATTGTATTTTCTTTTAACTTTTATGGCAATATCACCCACAAATAAAAGTCTGTCCTAGATTTTAAAAATTCCATTTTTGTTCTTTCGAGGGCTTAGTTGGAAGCCAATCCTTTCATTTGCCAACAAATGTCCCTGTTGAGTCACTTCCTGAGCTTCCTGTGGGACTTTGATTCTTTCAGCATTTTATATTTCTTATTTCTCTTCCCTGATGCTTGGAAAGTAATTCTTTTCATTCATGTTTTATAATTTAATTACTTTTTTCATCTGCCCAGGGATAATACAGAGCTATTCCAAAGTTGGGACCTTAACCTATATCCCAAGTTCCAGTTTTTAAGTTATAGAAACATTCCTTATTTTGGAAAGTATGTATTATAGTCCCAATTTTAGTCCGACTGAAATGCTGGATTAGGACTAATTTCAAAAACCTTCTCTTGGAAAATGAGTCATTTTTCTTGGTTTTCAGACAATACTGTAGTCAGGATTGGACAGGAACGCTGGAATACCAGGAAAATTCTAATGGGTTGGTGTTTGTGTGAGTTGATGGAGGTTAGGATGAGTTAGTATGGTCTGCATTGGTCACTTCTGATAATGAGCACCTTTTTTGATCGGAGTTTGGATCAAGCAGTGAACCACTTTGTCAATCAATCAATCAGTGGGATTAATTGAGTGCCTACTATGTGCGGAGCACAACATCAAGCACTTGAAAGACTACAATACAACAGAATTAGCCGATACGTTCCCCACCCATAAAGAGTTTACAGATTACAGTGGGAGTCAGTTATAAGGATAGCAGGAAACAGCAACGGAGGAGTGCTTTCTCTCTCACAGTTCTGCGAAGGAGTTGGGAAGTGCGGATGGGTCTGGGAGTCAGACGACCTGGGTTCTAATCCTGATTTTGCCATGCTCCTGCTGTGTGACCTTGGCAAGTCACTTCACTTCCTCTGTGCCCCAGTTCTCTGATCTTGGAAAATGAGGATTCTATGCCTGTTAAGAATAATTAATAAAAATTATGGTATCTGTTAAGCGTTTATTATGTGCCAAGCACTGATCTAAGCGCTGGGGTAGATACAAGGTAAGCAGGTTGTCCCAAGCAGGGCTCACATTCTTAATCCCCGTTTCACAGACGAGGTAACTGAGACACAGAGACTTTAAGTGGCTTGCCCGGGTCACACAGCAGACGAGTGGTGGGAGCCGGGATTAGCACCTCCTAATTAGACCGTGAGCCCCATGTGGAACTTGATTATCTTGTATCCATCCCAGTGCTTAGTACAGTGGTTGCTCATAGCAAGCGCTTAACAAAAATATCTTGTTACTAAGATTTACTATTATTAAGCTCCTGTGGGCAGGGATCTTCAATTCCTACTCTTGTTTTGTACTCTCCCAAGTGCTTAGAACCGTGTTTTGCACCTAGTCAACACTCACTAAATGCAGCTGATTGATTGATCAAACAGAAACTCCATAACATCAGCTTTAAAGCATTTAATCTGTTCACCTCTTCCTACTTTTCCTCAGTGATTTCCTACTACAACCCAGCCCTCTCACTTCATTCCTCTAATGCCATCTTACTCCCTACCTCCCTCTCATTTATCTTACTGCCAGCTCCTTGCCCACCTCCTTCCTTTGACCCAGAACTCCCTCCCACTTTATAAATGACAGACGACTACTCTCCCCACCTTCAAGGCCTTATTAAGACCTCGTCATCGTCAAGAACTCTTCCCAAGTCATGCTAGAGGAGCAGCGTCGCTCAGTGGAAAGAGCCGGGCTTGGGAGACAGAGGTCATGGGTTCTAATCCCGGCTCTGCTGCTTGGCAGCCGTGTGACTTTGGGCAAGTCGCTTAACTTCTCTGTACCCCAGTTACCTCATCTGTAAAATGGGGATTAAGACTGTGAGCCCCATGTGGGAGAACCTGATTACCTTGTATCCCCCCAGGGCTTAGAACAGTGCTTTGCACATAGCAATCACTTAACAAATGCCACCATTATTATTATCTTGGCCTCTACTCCCTCTCCTTTCTGCATCACCTACGCACTTGGATCTGTGCCTCTGATATTCACCCCACCCTCAGCCCGACAACATTTACGTACATATCTGTATTTATTTTATCGTCTGTCCCCTTCTCTAGACTTGTGGCAGGGAATGTGTCTACCAGCTCTTGTACTCTCCTGGGTGCTTAGTACAGTGCTTAGAACACAGTAAGTGCTCAATAAATACTATTGATTGATTAAGCAATTGATTGGATGCCTCAACCATCTCAAGTTTTCAAGCCAGATTTCCAAATAAGAATTTTGGAGCCAGTTCAGCCCTGTTGTGAATAACAATGAAATTACTAGTGCAAACACATTAGAGATTCTCTCCTGCCTTTCATTTTGATCGGATGAATTATCAGTTTCTTCCGGATGATAATTCTTCAACATGATCCACTGTTGAAATATGAAGTAGAAAAGAACCTCACTGCTCAAATACAAACTTTTTAAAAAGGTATTTGTTAAGCCCTTACCGTGTTCCAGGCACTGGGATAGATACAAGCTAATCAGGTTGGACACAGCCCATGTTGGATATGGGGTTCACAGCCCATTTTACAGATGAGGTAACTGAGGCACAAAGAAATTAAGTGACTTTCCCAAGATCACACAGCAGACAAGTGGCCAAGTCAGGATTAGAACCCTGGTCCTTCTGACTCCCCAGCACAAGCTGTCCACTAGGCCATGCTGCTTCTTTTGCCTGCCTCCCAAGATTCATTTCAATTTTAAAAGTGTTTTCACTTTTAAAATTGCCCTTTCTGTAATTTGGCCTGATCAGTTTGCTCATTTTAAGAATATCTGAGTTCTTTTCTTAAATT
Source organism: Ornithorhynchus anatinus (assembly GCF_004115215.2). Lineage (NCBI taxonomy): Eukaryota > Metazoa > Chordata > Mammalia > Monotremata > Ornithorhynchidae > Ornithorhynchus > Ornithorhynchus anatinus. The sequence goes on along the minus strand of NC_041734.1, from coordinate 38,852,300 downwards.
CAAATCCAATCTATTTGTATTTCGATGCAAAATTACAACAACCTGTAGCGCGGATCATTCTGGGTAAATGCAGTCATGGTGTGTTTGTTTCATTTATCTGTTGGTTTATTTAATTAATGTGTTGGTTCATTTATTTAATGCATTTATTTGGTCTCGGTTCATTTATTACTGACATCTGCTTAGTGTTTACAATCTACCATACCCTGCACTAAGTGCCAGGAACAGTTCCGAAGAAGATAATTCAGAACAGTTTCTGAAAACACAAGTGAGGTTGCAGTCTCTTAAGGGGCAGAAGGATAGACTTATAAGGAACTAAATAACAGGTAATTTCAAGAAAAAACAGTTTAACAATGCATTACTCCCTTATGCGACAGGTCTCCCCCTGGCAACAGCAGATAGAAATACCCAATCAAGTGGAAAAAATGAAAGAAAAAGATTGAGTTTAAATGATCCCATCTCTGACCCCTTGCTCAAACCTTCCAATCCTGCCTGGAATTCCCCCTGCTTTCAAATCTTCCAGATCAAGGCTCTCCTCTCTTCAGAGCCCTTTTGCAGTCTCTTCTCTTCCAGATGGCTTGCCCCAGTTTATTTTTTCTCTTCTCCCCAGGTTACACCCCCTTATCAATTCAGGAATTCTAGGCCCACTTTGCTCTGGTTTATTCACAACCACCTCCAACATTTCTCTACATACCCCTCTACATACCCAATAACTTAAGCACTGACTCATTTACCTATCCCCTTTTCCTTATTTCTTCTAACTGTAAATTATTTTAGTGTCTGTCTCTCCGGCTAAACCGTAATCATATTGAGAGCAAGGATTGTGTCTACTTCCTTTATTTTGCAACCCCAAGCACTTAGTACAGTGTCTGCACAAAGTAGGAACTCAAAAATGTTACTGATTGATCAGCACGGCTTAGTGGAAAGAGCACGGGCTTGGAAGTCAGAGGTCATGGGTTCTAATCCTGGCTCCACCCGTTGTCAGCTGTGTGACTTTGGGCAAGTCACTTAACTTCTCTTTGCCTCAGTTACCTCATCTGTAAAATGGGGATTAAGACTGTGAGCCCCACATGGGACGACCTGATGACTGTGTATCTACCCCAGGGCTTAGATGAGTGCTTGGCACATAGCGCCTAAAAAATGCCATCATTATTTTAGCGAGCGAATTTTACATAATATTAATTGATTCTTAGGGGCAAAAATCAGTAGGTGTTGCAATCACTCAATCAATTACGGGTATTTATTGAGTGCTTACTGTGTGGAGAGCACTGTACTACGTGCTGTGGAGAGTATAACCAAGTTAGTAGACACATTCTATGTCCATAAAAAGCTTGCAGTTTTCGGGGGACAGACATTAAAATAAATTATGGATATGTTCATAAGTGCTTGGGCCTGAGATGAGATGAGTATCAAGTGCTTATGGGGTACAGATCTAAATGCGTAGGTGATACAGAAGGGAGAGGAGGTAGGGGAAAAGAGGGCTTATTCGTGGAGGAGATACGATTTTAATAAGGCTATGAATGTGAGGAGAGTGGTGGTCTGAAACATGAAGGGGGAGAGAGTTCCAGGCCAGAGGGAGGATGAAGGCAAGGGGTCAGCCTTAAGAAAGACGAGATCGAAGTACATTGAGTTGATTCATTCAATACTATTTTCATTCAATAGTATTTATTGAGCGTTTACTATGTGCAGAGCACTGTACTAAGCGCTTGGAGTGTACAATTTTGCAACAGATTGAGAGAATCCCTGCCCAATAATGGGCTCACAGTCCCTATTATCATAAATACAGACCCACGACTCTATGCAATGATTCTAAGCACTTAACAACTCTCATAATTAGATCTGTTGTTATTATAGAGAAACAGCGTGGCTAAGTGGAAAGAGCACGGGCTGGGGAGTCAGAGGTCATGGGTTCAAATCCCAGCTCCGCCGCTGGTCAGCTGTGTGACGGGGTAAGTCACTTCACTTCTCTGCGCCTCAGTGACCTCAACGCCTCCGGGCCTTCTTGCGGGCGGCGATGCGTGCTAGAGGGTCAAAGTGTGTGGCCTGGGTTACAGTAGGAAATCAGTGAGGTAAGGTGATGATAATAATAACAATTACGGTATTTGTCGAACGCTTACTATGTGCCACGCACTGTACTTAGAGCTGGGGTGGATACAAGCGAAGCAGATCGAACACAGTCTCTGTCCCATGTGGGGCTCACAGTCTCAATCCTCATTTTACAGATGAGATAACTGAGGCCCAGAGAAGTTAAATGACTTGCCCAAGGTCACACAGGAGGCAAGTGGGGGAACCGGGATTAGAACCCAAGACCTTCCCACTGCCAGGCTCTTGCTCTATCCACCACACCATGCTTCTTCTCAAGGAAGCAGACAAGAAAGGAGTTAGGCTGATTGAGTGCTATAAAGTCAATGGGAAGGAGTCTCTGTTTGATGCAGAGCTAGGTGGACAATCAATGGAGGCTCTTAAGGAGTGTGGAGACACGGAGCCAACACTTTTTAGAAAAGCGATGCGGGCAGCAGAGCGAAGAATGGACTGGAGTGGGGAGAGACAGGAAGCAGGGAATTCAGCAAGGAGGCTGATGCAATAGTTAAGGCGGATTAGGATAAGTGTTTTGGATCAGCATAATAGCAGTTTGGATGTAGAGGAAAGTAGCACTGTGATAGAAGTAGAACTGACAGGATTTGGTGGCAGATAATGTGGATTGAATGAGAGAGAAGAGTCAGAGAACATGTCTTCTCATCGCTGAATTCTCCCTTGTACAGCACTGTATTCTCCCTAGTAATGCTCTGCACATTATGAACACTCCATAAATAATATTGGTTGAATGATCTATTGACTTGTTTTCTTACCCTTCTAGTTATCCTTATTCCCTTCTACTGTTTCCTTCAATATCAATAAAAGGGTTTACAAACAACGGATTGAGTAAATTAGTTTCTCATTAGTGCCTCTGTCGGATTTTTTTTTAGATTCAGCCCGTTTTCTTTTTGGCCACGAGAACAAGGGCCAAAGGTTATGTGACATGGCTGCCTCAGGCCTCAGCAGTCTCCAGAACACAAGTTCCTGATCATCACGGAAGGCATAGCAGCCTGGGTGGTACACAGTGCTACCACGGAGTCCCTCGTTTTGGGGAGTTTTTATGTTATTCGTAAAGTGCTTTCTATATGCCAGCCACTATATTAAGAACCGGGGTAGATACAAGCTAATCAGGTTGGACACAGTCCACGTTCACCTTCAAAATAAATGGGTTACGTTGGATCTGGCTTTAGTTCTCTCCAGCTCTTTCTGTAGTTTGATACTAAGCCTCTTTTTCTGGTATTTATTAACGCTTACAACGTCCCATCTACCGTTCTAAGCGCTGGGAAAGATACAAGTTCATTAGGTCTTTCCGAACCTTCTAAATATTTGGAATGTTCTTCCAATTCTGTTGTACTCTCCCAAGCGCTTAATACAGTAAATGCTCTGCACATATTCAACAATCAATAAATACCTTTGATGATGATGATGATGATGATGATGATGATGATGATGATATGGTAGAAGTCCGAATTTCTCTCAGGGCCCTCGCAGTAACACTAAGTAGATCCATTATCAGAGCAGATCTTCTGAATATTCACTGTCGTCTTAGGGCTAGTAACCACACCCCAGGATGACTTCAAAGACTCAAGAGTGTAGCCTGCATTGGCATCCATCCCAGTTTACCCAGTATCACTAATGGGATTGCCATCGTTTCTGGTTTCAGGCTGTCGCTTTGGCGTCTGGATAATATAAAAATCATAGGCCTGCCTTAGGCTCTTTTTGGGGAGTTTTGAATTATTCATTCAATAGTATTTATTGAGTGCTTACTATGTGCAGAGCACTGTACTAAGCGCTTGGAATGGACAAATCGGCAACAGATAGAGACAGTCCCTGCCCATTGGCGGGATTACGGTCTAATCGGGGGAGACAGACAGACAAAAACAATAGCAATAAATAGAATCAAGGAGATGTACATCTCATTAACAAAATAAATAGGGCAATAAAAATATTTACAAATGAGCGGACGAGGACAGTGTGAGGGGAGGGGAAGGAAGGGGGGAGGAGCAGAGGGAAAGGGAGGGAAAAGGGGACTTAGCTGAGGGGAGGTGAAGGGGGCTAGAGAGGCAGCAGAGGGAGCAGAGGGAAAAGGGGATATACTTCTCAATTCCTCTGCATTTTGCCTCTCCCTCGGGATTATGTGTGTGTATACGCACGTACACATGTGTTTGTGTATTTTTTTTTTTGTGGTGTTTGTTCCATGTTGCACCAGGAAGCTATTAGCCAATTGTACAGGGCAAACCAAGATGCCGTTCTGAACTTGGTGATCGAGTAGCTTGGAGAAAATGGCCTACTAAAGCAAAAATCAACGCATAGCTAAAACTTACTCTTGGGGTCTTAAATTTGTGATTACAAAACTAACTCTTGTTTGGGAGGAGTTGTTAGACAACCAACAAATCGTCAGTGATCTTGCCTTAGAACTGTATGGTCATTACTGATTTTGCCATAGACGTGTATCTCTCTTAGGACTGTATGGAGCCATTAACGATTGTCTTAGAGTAAAATTGTTTAGGGCGTAGGAATGAGAATGAGTGTTGAAAAGTAGGGAGAGTTACCGAAGCTGGCTGAAGGACAAGGAAAGTGTCAGTGTGCCCGAAAGATGGTGCTTTTTTATCAGCAATAGAGGGTGGGTAATAGCAGGAACTGGTGGGAGTATGGCCTAGTGGATAGAGTATGGCCCTATGAGTCAGGAGGATCTGTATTCTAATTCTGGCTCCGCCACTTGTCTGCTGTGTGACTTTGGGCAAGTCACTTCACTTCTCTGTGTCTCAGTTATCTCAACTGTTAAATGGGGATTAGTACTGTGAGTCCCATGTGGGACATGGACTGTGTCCAGCCTGATTAGCTCATATCAACCCCAGCGTTTAGCACAATGCCTGATACAGAGTAAGCACTTCACAAATACCATAAAAAAAAATCAAGAGGATTGGCCTCAAGTAAAGTCAAGATGAACAGACTTGAAAAAGGCCAAGCGAAGCTGACTAGGCTTGCTGAATTGTTCCAGAACCAAGAAGGCACCCAGCCTCGATAGATTAGATATTGAATCGGGATCATCTATAAAAATCAAAGACCGACACGCCATCAGAAAAGAAGACTTCACGTTCACTGGAGCTGCTTGAGCACTGCAAGACTTCTGTTTCATCACATCTGTCCACCCTAGAGACAAACCAACGAGTGGTAATGGTACGTGAATGTGAGTGAAAGCATGAGAATATTTAATTTGAAGTCTAATAAGCTTACTATAATTGGTATACTCTGTCATTTGCTATATGTGCTTGCTCGTCTTGGATCCTTTGCTCTTAGGAATGGGTAAGACCTTAGAACAGGTAACAAAATATATCAGCCATAAACACCAGGTTGGGATTTTCATATCTGTTTATTCTGCAGTAGCTTTTATCTGTTTTCTTCCATTTCTTTCTTACTTGCTTCAATTTTTCTCTGTTCCTTACTTTCTTGTTCTTTGTCCTTTAGAGTTGTTTCACCTTTGGTTGTTCAGTTACCTGAAAACGAATACGAGATAACACTCCAATTTACTACTAAAACACAGGGAAATTTCTCATCTCAGTTTAGTCAATCAATCAGTAGTATTGATTGAGCATGTACTGTGTGCAGAGCACTGAACTAAGCAAAGTAGAATCGAGAAGCCGCATGGCTTAATGGAAAGAGCATGGGCTTGGGAGTCAGAGGTGGTGGGTTCTAATCCTGGCTTTGCCACTTGTCAGCTGTGTGACTTTGGGCAAGTCACTTCACTTTTGGGAGTCAGTGGTCATGGGTTCTAATCCTGCCTCTACCACTTGTCTGCTGTGTGACTTTGGGCAAGTCACTTAACTTCTCTGTGCCTCACATGCCTCACATGGGACAACCTGTTAACCTCATAACCGCCCCCGCCCCAGCGCTTAGAACAGTGCTTGGCACATAGTAAGCGCTTAACAAATGTCATTATTATTATTATTCTCTGTGCCTCAGTTACCTCATCTGTAAAATGGAGATTAAGACTGTGAGCCCCATGTGGGACAACCTGATTACCTTGTATCTACCCCAGCGCTTAGAATAGTACTTGCCATATAGTAAGTGCATAACAAATACCATTATTGTCATTATTATCATTATTATTATTATTATTACAAACTGAGTTGGTAGACAAGGTACTAGTTAAACCCATTAAAAGTTAACCCCAAAATAGCCTATGTTCAGTCTTCTATTGGTAATGAATTTCAAAATTCCCATAGGAAATAAAATGCTGATTTTTAAAATCCATTTGTTATTACCCATCCACTTAAGGAGTACTGCCTCCTGAATCCCTCATTTAAATCACCTCTTGCCATCCTCCTTGAACCTCCACTGAATTTCATAGGATGCAAGTGAGAAATGAAGATAATAATAATAATAATGTTGGTATTTGTTAAGAGCTTACTATGTGCAGAGCACTGATCTACGCGCTGGGATAGATACAGGGTAATCAGGTTGTCCCACGTCAGGCTCACAGTTAATCCCCATCTTACAGATGAGGTAACTGAGGCACAGAGAAGTTGTAGGTGAAAATAAAGTTAGAAAAAAGAGCCAAGCACAAACATTGTGCATTTTTTCTTCTAGGTCCTGGCTAGCTGTATGATTCTGTTACATATCTTAAAAAGCACCATCTTAAAGTAGTAGATGCATTTATAGAGAAATATGACATTCCTGATTGTGGGCAATGCAAGGTGGTGTTACAAAAAGTGTTGAAGAGCACCTGTGTACTTCCTTCCCATTTTCAGCAAAGTACATAGTACTTGCAATTGTATATAGAATATTTCATTTAACTAATTCATCTAGACATAATAGTTCTTCCTCAAGCTCCTACGATTTGTAAAAAATCTTTGTCTTGCCTGACCCATTAGACTACGAGATCCTTGAAAGCAGAGAGAGTCTCTTTTGCTTCTTTTGAACTCAGGAAGGCAGTAATAATCAGTGTTCAGGTGGTTAAATTGACCACCTTTCCGAGACTGATTCAAGTTCATCAGGATTTAAATGATTGATCCAAAATAGAAAAAAGATGGAGATGTGATGATAAAAACTGTTCCTTCTATAACGCTTCTTCCATGAAAAAAGGGGCAACCTAGCGTCAAGGTTGAGATGACTTAGTAGTGTAGAAGTGTATGTGGTGACTTGCTTACATTTTGCTTTGATTTCATTAAGACAAAAACTTCACTAGAGTAGCATGCCTAGTGGAAAGAGGACTGGCCTGGGTGTCCGGAGAACTGGATGCTAATCCTGACTCCTCCAGTGATTTGCCTGCTGTGTGATCTTGGGCAAATCACTTCACTTCTCTGTGCCTTAGTTTCCTCATCTGCAAAATGGAGATTAAATACTGGTTCTCCCTTTCCCTGAGACGCTAAGATGACTATGCCCCATCTGATTATTTATATCTACCCCAGGATTTAGTAGAGTGCTTGGCATGTAATAAATTGGATTTTTTTATGGTATTTGTTAAGTCCTTTCTATGTGCCAAACACTGTACTAAGCACTGGGGTAGATACAAGCTAATCAGGTTGGACACAGTACACATCTCACACGGACCTCACGATCTTAATCCCCAATTTACAGATGGGGTAACCGAGGCCCAGAGAAGTTAAGTGACTTGCCCAAGGTCACAGAGCAGGCAAGTGGTGGAGCCAGGATTAAAACCCAGGTCCTTCTGACTCTCAAGCCTGTGGTCTATCCACTAAGCCATGCTGCTTCCCGAGTAAGTGCTTAACAAATACTATTACTATCCAGAGCTTAGTACAGTGCTTGGCACATAATAAGCGCTTACGAAGTACCATCATTATTATTATTATTATTGGTAGTACTAGTATTAATAAAGCAAAAAAAAAAGACACCCGAAATTCTCTGCCACTTACCAATGTTGTGATCTGGTGGATTTACAAACCCAGTGGCAGCTGGGAGAGGACTCCGTCGGTTACTACCCTTGAGAAAAGAAAAACTATGAAAAGTGCAGCTCTATGTATCGTTGATTTCAGTGGCCTGCCTTGAATATTCTGTACATAGTCGTAATTCCACTTAAAATATGAGATTTACTTCAACTGTAATTCTTATTTAGAGATCTTGTCAGCGTAACATAGCCATCCTTGGAACGTATTTGTTCACATTCTCCTGTAATGTGTGATGAATAGATGCTGAGCGATCACCTTGCCAGAGCTCTGTTATCCTGGTGAGGGAAGCTCATTCATTCATTCATTCGATCGTATTTATTGAGCGCTTAGTGTGCGCAGAGCACTGTACTCAGCGCTTGGAAAGTACAATTCGGCAATAGATAGAGACAATCCCTGCCCAACAATGAACTCACAGTCTAGAAGGGGGAGACAGACAACAAAACAAAACAAGAAGACAGGCAGTGTCTTCACAGGCGGGTCTAGACTTAAGACTGTTCACGTTATGACAGTTGCACTTAAAATCATGCTGGAAATTAAAGACTTTAGAGCACTCAATCAGGCCAGCCCCTCCTACCTTATCTTTCTCATTTCCTACCTCAGCCTAGCCCTCACTCCTCTAAAGCCAGTTTGCTCACCGTGCCTTGATCTCATCTATCTCAGCGTCAACCCCTTTCCCACATCCTCCCTGCTTCCATATATGGCAGACCGCTGTTCCCGGATTAAGCCTTCTTTTCTCCTACTCCCTCTCCCTTCTGCATCGCCTTTGCACTTATATCTGTAACCTTTAAGCACTTGATATTCACCCCACCCTCAGCTCCACAGCACTTATGAACAGATCTATAATGTATTTATTTTTATTAATGTCTGTCTCCCTCTCTAGACTGTAAGCTCCTTGTGGGCAGGGAGAAGGTCTTGGGTTCTCATCCAATCTCTGCCACTTGTCTGCTATGTGACCTTGGGCAAGTCTGGGGTCAGTTACCTCATCTGTAAAATGGGGATCGAGACTGTAGGCCCCAGGTGGGACAGATAGGATCCATCCCGATTTGCATGTATCCAACCTAACGCTTAATACGGAACCTGGCGCAAAATAAGAGCTTAACCATTATATTATTATTATTAAACTCTATTGCATTGTATTCTCCCAAGTGCTTAGTAAGCACTCAGGAAGCACTTAATAAATATCATTAGTTGCTTGATCAGTTGATTAAGATAGCAGAGGTGGTGGTCCATTGGGCTGGTTGGAGGAAGTGGTTACATGGGCCCAAGGCCCGGGAGGCTGCAGCAACCAGCTCCGCCCCAGCCCCTGCTCTCTCTTAGTCACCAGAATCCAGACTCAGAAGCCAGAAGGGGGGTGGGATAGAAGTGGAAACCATGCCAACCTGCCTTAACCACCGCAGTGCATAATATTCTCCTTTTTCTAAAAAAATGGTATTTGTTTAGCATTTACTATGTTCCAGGCACTGTGCTGAGGTAGATACAAGCTAATCAGTTCAACTTAGTCCCCGTCCCCCACGCGGCTCACAGTCAGTCTTAAGCCCCATTTTACAGATGAGGGACCCGAGGCACAGAGAAGTGAAGTTCTTGCCCAATATCACCCAGGAGGAAACTGGTGAAGCTGGGTTTAGAACCCACTAATGCTGACTCCCAGGACCGTGCTCTATCCACTAGGCCACCCTGACAGTGTGGGCATTCAGGTAGGTTTTACCCTTGTTGACAATGTTTCTAGATTTATACTTTGTTTCAGCTTTACAACACTAGCCTCCCTTCAATCAATCAGGGGTATTCATTGAGCCCTTACTATATACAGAACACTGTTTTAAGCACTTCATAAAGTTCAGTAGAGAAAGTAGACATAAGCCCTGCCCTCTAGGAGTTTATGACCTGTATCCCTTGCTCTAGGGGCATAAGTGGCGATGGGGGGGAATCGGAGGAGCCGCAAGGAAATAGGAAAAGAATTTTAAAAGTTGCAATAGGGCTAGGTAACAAGTTGAAAGTTTAAAGAGGACAGAAGGGTGGGGTGGGATGGGAGGGGTAACTGATCACCAGACAGTCACCAAGTTGAGTGGACATATTTTACTTCCAATAAGGTAAAAAGTTGGCTACCCCATTGGGAAGTCTTCCTGACTCAATAGAAATACATTAATATTGCATTATTACCCATTTATAATTGATTTGGTATAAAATTATCGGCAATTTTGGTAAAAACAAGTTCTCTGGCTTTAGTTCAAGGCCAGAGAATCTCCCATTTATAACTAGGTTTTCCAGCAATGGCACGCACAGATCCAGACCCCAGGACGCATGGGATACCATACGAGTTAGCCGGCAGGGAATGTGATGATATCAACTGGACACTATTTTTGCAAATGTCTGCCCCAACCTCGAGTGCTTTTTCAGGGTGTAGTGAATCCCAAGAGCTCCAGAGTCATAGTGTTCCTCCATTTGTCCCTCTAAAGACAGCTGCCGCTTCCAGGCCGAAGAATTTGGCAGCCAAGCCGCAACGGAGCGAGGGTTGGCACCGAAAATATAAGCAGAAGACATAAAGCCTTCTGGGGCCAAATCCCTACAGAGAGGGCAGGCCAGCTGCAAACAGGACTTTCCAGTATAAAAGTGGATGAATGGCCACCTTATTTGTAACGGTGTTCCTACCCTAAAGTCGGCTCCCGTTTGCAATTTTTGACTTGTGATTCATTTTCAGGAACCGACTGACATAGGTCTGAGAACTGCCTGTATTGTAATATGTGATCACATGATGAGCTTTGCCTATCTCCATCGAAAGCAATGCCTACATCTGTAACAACTGTTACTATGAAGTTTCGTCTATATTTCCTTTTCTATTCACTACAAATAACCCCTAGCAAACCTCGTTGTATCAGTAACGACTGTGATATTTGTTAAGCGCTTACTGTGTGCCGGGCACTGTACTAAGCACTGGGGTGGATACAAGCGAAGAGCGTTAGGCACAGACTCTGTCCCACATCGGGCTTACGGTCTCAGTCCTCTTTTTACAGATGAGGTAACAGGCACAGATAAGTGAAGTGTCTCGCTCAAGGTCACACAGCGGACAAATGGCAAAGCTGAGATTAGAACCCACATCCTTCTGACTCCCAGGCCCGTGCTCTAGCCTTTGGGCCACGCTGCTTCACACGGCTCAGTAGTCCCCAAGACTTCCTCGATCGACTGTGTTTAATAATTCATTCAGCCGTATTTATTGAGCGCTCACTGGGTGCGTAGCACCGTACTATCATTCAATAGTATTTATTGAGCGCTTTCTATGTGCAATTTGGTAACAGATAGAGACAATCCCTGCCCATTGACGAGCTTAGCTGGGAGCGGGAGGAGTAAAGGTTCACGCGGGGACGTACGTGTTCAGAGCAGGAAGTGTGGTTGAGGGCCCCGTTACGTGACGGATGGCCGACTGGAATCCTCCGGGCTGTGCCATGGGATCGGCAGGCATCACCGAAGGCCACGGGGAATAGCCGAGCGGGGCCAGGGCGGAGGGAAGGGCCTGTATCCCTCCGGGAGTGTAGTGGTGATAATGGTGCACTGACACGGGCCTCTGTTTTTCCGTCCTCACTACAGTTGGCTGAGGAAACTGTGGATCCTCCGGGGAAAAGAAAGGAACTGTTAGTCCCGAGGTAACCTGGGGTTTTGCCGAAGGAGCTTTTACAACAGTGAGATGCTTTTCCAGTTGGGAACCCTTGAGTCACAAATGAATTCACAAACCCCAGCTAGGAAGCTTACTGCTTAGTCAGCATGTTGCAGGTGGAAACTTAGAAGTGAATTGTTCCAAATTAGGTGTAAAGTAAGTTGTGGAACATAATAATACTAGTAATAATTATGGTATTTGTTAAGCGCTTACTGCGTGCCAGGCACTGTACTAAGTGTTGGGGTGGACACAAGCATATAGGGTGGGACACAGTCCCTGCCTCACGTGGGGCTCAGTCTCAATCCCCATTTTACCGGTGAGGGAAGTGAGGCTCAGAGAAGTGAAGTGACTTCAATCTCCATTTTACCGACGAGATAACTGAGGCCCAGAGAAGTGAAGTGACTTGCCCAAGGTCACACAGCAGACAAGTGGTGGAGCCAGGATTAGAAGCCATGACCTTCTGACTCCCAGGCCCGTTCTCTAACCACTAAGCCATGTTAGGCTACGAATCCTGACTTTCAGACCACTCCAGACCCAGACTATTTACAGAGGTTAATCCAGGGTAGCCTCTCTTTTTTTTTTTAATGGTCTTTGTTAAGCACTTACTAAGTGCCAGGCACTGTACTAAGCGCTGGAGTTTATCATTTAATAAGTTTATAAGTTAATTAGGTTTATAAGTTTATCAGTTAATAAGTTTATAAGTTAATCAGGTAGAACATAGTCCCTGTCCCACATGGGGCTCTCATTCTTAATCCCCATTTTACAAAAGAGGTAACTGAGGCACACAGAAGTGAAGTGACTTACTCAAGGTCACATAGCAGGTAAGTGGCAGAGCTGGGATTAGAACACAGGTCCTTCTGACTCTCAAGCTTCATGCTCTATTCACTAGGCCATTCTGCTTCTCTCTTAGTTGCCTTACCTGCTGGGTATATCGAAGCAAATGTGCACCGGTCCCACTGGAGGGAGAAAAGGCAATTGGTGGCAGGGCTTTGAGCATCATATTCTGCATGATTATCTGGTGCATCTGCGCATTCTGCATTAACATCATCTCCACCATGTCTGAAAAAGAAGTGACAGGACAGGGATCGGTTAATAAAATCCGAGGTGTTCATCATACAACTACCATCTGACATGAGGAACACTTGAAGAGAAAAACGAAAGGAACATATATAAAAGAGGAACATAAAGGAAAAAGACATTTTTAGCATCGGGCTATCTTGATTCGACATTTTGATCTCCCTGCGACATTAACATTTTATTTTTAGAGTTAAAGCTTGATATTTCCAGGAAGCATGCCTATCTGCTAACTCTGTTTTACTCTTCAACGGTTTAGTACTGTGTTCTACACTTACTAGGTGCTCAATAAATATGATTACTTGAATGGCTAAATAGATGTACTTAAATGGGGAAAGGCATTTAGGGTAAGAGATTTCATCAGGGGATATAGGAGTATCTCTGAATCCTGTGATACCTAAACCGTGCCTTCACAATTCAATGGGAAATAGGAGAACATAAAGGGAAGTTCCAGAAACTCAGTCTAATAATGCCTGGGTTGCTTTCATTGTGGGCAGGAAATGTGTCTGTTGTTATATTGTGCTCTCCCAAGCACTTAGTACAGTACTTTGCACACAGTAAGTGCTCAATAAATATGATTGAATGAATCGAATGAGTTACTTGGTACTGGGTTCTGCTAGATAGGATAACTAATTAACATTGTTACATACAATCGTATTGCTTTGGGTCCAGAATACAGGGACCGGCTATATAAGCAGCATGGCTTAGTGGATAGAGCACGGGCCTGGGAGACAGAAGGACCTGGGATCTAATCCCGGCTATGCCATGTGTCTGCTGGGTGACCTTGGCAAGTCATTTCACTTCTCTGGGCTTCAGTTATCTCATCTGTAAAATGGGGATTAAAGGTTTGAGCCCCATGTGGGACAGGGACTGTGTCCAACCTGATCAACGTGAATCTACCCCAGCACTTAAAACAGTGCTTGACACATAGTAAGCATTAACAAGTACCAATACTATTATTTTTATATTATTATTGTTATTATTATCTTAACCCCATTCACATTATGGGAAAATTTTTCTCAGCATGATTTCATGCCCAGTCCCCCAGCCAACAGAATTAACCATGGCAAGCACCTCCACCAAGAAATTTGGTTAATTACATTTTCTGGATTGAATGTTAATATCTGCTGCAGCTGAATTTACAAGAGATGTGAGGTATCCAAGAGATCACCTCAATTCCCTGAGGCCTTGAATATCTCAGATAGGTTGTGGGGTGAGTTCCTCAATCGGTATTCCCCACATGGTAGGTGTGGAGGACCAGCTCTATTTTTCCAAAGACCAACATATTCCCTTGACTGAGGAATCCCACTTTAACCTATCGCTGACATAACAGAAGAGTACTCTCCTGTTGCCCAATTTTTGATCCTTAAACAGTCGACCTAACTGGACCGTGCAGTTATGAGGAGGAAACTTGCCTTCTTTGATGCTCCCAGTACGTTGGGGTGTGAAGGCCTGTGGAGGAGGAATTTGGGTGATGAGGGGCTGCTGAGGTAACTGCTGAATAATGGTGGCGGGTTGTTGAGGTATCTAGGATCCAAGCAATAGAAACCCGGTCAGGGTGTTAACTTCTGAATCAAAATCAGGCCCTCCCGTGGACAGGCTGCTGTAAAAATACAGGTCTAAGAAACCCAGGAAAGAAATGGAGGATTCCTTCAAGCTTTTCAGATGTTTCTACCAACAACTAGGGAAGCAGTGCTGCCTAATGGATAGAGCACAGGACTGCTGTGTGAACCTGGGCCAGTCACTTAACTTCTCTGTGCCTCAGTTCGTACATCAGTAAAATGGGGTTGAAGACTGTGAGCCCCGTGTGGGACAAGGACCGTGTCCAACCTGACTAGCTTACATCTCCCCAAGTATAGCGCCTGGAATGTAATTAGTGCTTAACAAATACCATAAAAAACAAACAAACCTAATGACCCTACTGAGAACAGTCTTACCGTTTGCTGGATGATTCTTGGCTGCTCTGGCTGAGAAGCTATGGGAAGGGGCTGGTAAATATGTACTGGTGGAACTTGCTGATACGGGTCTGATTTATAGGTCTTTTGGGGGCTGTGGCCTGGCCATGACAATTCTTCCAGAAGATGCTGTTCCTGTAAATGCAAGAAAATAAAGCAAAAAATAATCTCTTTTTGACACACAAAACATCCTTGAGAATAGGTGTCACTTCAAAATACAGGTGAGCCAGTTTATCTCCATATTTAATGATTTCATTGGCGCCTCTGCCATTCACATCATTTCATTCATTGATGAATGAATCTCTACATTTAATGATTTCATTCGTGCCTCTGCCATTCATACCGTTTCTTTCCATTTTCTGCTTGAACGTGGGTATATTTATTTTTCCGGTGTGCACCTGGCTCAGTAAAGTTAAACTGTTCAGAAGGAAGGGATGGAAGAAAGGCAAAAGGTTTGGACATTGAATCTCTCTGGGATAAACCTCACAAATAGATAGTAGTTATTTTTCTCTTCTTCTTGAGTACCATTAGCAAGGTCATTGACTTCAGGAGAGAGTAGAACCTGAGGCAAGATCTGTATTCATATCCCTAAAATTTTTTCATACCGAAACAGAATCTATGAAATAAGAAGCATGCATAATAATACTTTGGGGCAACCTTATTATACCTTCATCCGTATTTTGTTCTATAATAATGTTGGTATTTGTTAAGCGCTTACTATGTGCCGAGCACTGTTCTAAGCGCTGGGGGAGATACAGGGTAATCAGGTTGTCCCACGTGAGGCTAACAGTTAATCCCCATTTTATAGATGAGGGAACTGAGGCACAGAGAAGTTAAGTGACTTGCCCACAGTCACACAACTGACAAGTGGCAGATCCGGGAGTCAAACTCATGACCTCTGACTCCGAAGCCCAGGCTCTTTTCCACTGAGCCACGCTGCTTCCCCACTTTCTAGCTCCATCATGGATGGAACATATCCCTTAGGAGATAAATTTGGAAAAAAATTAGGGGATTAATTACTAATTACTTAGGAATCAGATGAGTATAACATGTTCTAAGACAAGAAATGGTATATTTGGAGACAAGTCATTTATGGGATGAGAAAGGAGAGGAGTGCTTTCCAGGAGATGAGTTGTATTTCTTCTCCAAGTCTAACCCAATCAGATAATTAACTGTGTAAAACATATTAAATCTATTCTTTCTCTTCTAGCAACATAAATTTCCCAGAAGGGAAAAAAATGCAAATTTTCTGAAATTGAAACGAATTTTCCATTTTATTAGCCTAATGGTAGTTGATTTGTCGCAAATCATGAGGAAAAAAACTTAGACTGTGAGCCCCATTTGGGACAGGGACTGTTTCCAGCCTGATTAACTTGTATTTACCCCAGCACTTAGAACAGTGCTTGACACATAGTAAACTCTTAACAAATGCCATGAAAAAATAGTCTTAATGAAAAATTTGTCATTTCTATCATTAAATAATATTTATCAAGTAGCTTTGTGTATGTAGTACTACGGAGCAGAAAATGTGGCCCAGATTTTAAAAGAAGAAAAAGCGTTTATAAACCAACTTGCACATCAACATTCTTTACTTCGAGAAAATCAGTTTGATCCAGATTTATATAACAATTACTATTATTGTTATTATTACAATACTTGTTAAGCGCTTACTATATGCCAAACACTGTGCTAAGAACTGATACGAGGTGATTATGTTGGACACAGTCCCTATTCTACATGGGGCTTTCACTCATCAGATTGTCTGGGTAGCTAAATTAGGATAGTAATTCCCCTTACAAGCCTTTTGCCCAGATGTGCTAAAACGTAATGATTTTTTAGCCTAGTAAATTGTAGTTTATGAGTAGCGAAAGGGATATTTTTCTGCCATGTTTAAAATGGTTTTACCCTAAGCTTCTGCAGAAGATCTTTCCTTCGTCTCAGTGCATCATGCAGTGCATCTTCTTCACCATTATAATTCCCTGAGAAGAAAATGAGACACAGAAACCCAGAGCTGTTTATTATTGGAATCAATATCACTGTTTTCATTGTATTTATAAACATCTAAATTGTAGGCCACCGGTTACAGTAGATCACTTAATAATAATAATGTTGGTATTTGTTAAGTGCTTACTATGTGCAGAGCACTGTTCTAAGCGCTGGGGTAGATACAGGGTAATCAGGTTGTCCCACGTGAGGCTCACAGGTAATCCCCATTTTACAGAGAGGGAACTGAGGCACAGAGAAGTTAAGTGACTTGCCCACAGTCACACAGCTGACAAGTGGCAGAGCCGAGATTCGAATTCATGACCCCTGACTCCCAAGCCCGTGCTCTTTCCACTGAGCCACGCTGCTTCTCATCCCTGGTGAGATGCTGCTTATGGCATCCCTTTCATTTCTAGGATTCAGTGATGATAAAATCAAAGATTTCAATATTGATCTGGATCCAAATGTCTGACATACCCACAATGGCATGCTCATCAGAAATACAGACAGATGAGGATTCTCTGGGCAAAAAACAGAAAGAAAATCCTTTTCATATTTACTAATTTACATTCCCTCACTTTTACTCTGGCTGATACTTCCCCACGTCTGTGTTTTTACAGGTCAAAATCATTGCTTTAGAGACCTTATACACCTAAAGCAAACTTGTACTCATTTTAAAGAAAACCATCCATCTCTCTACAATGAAGCAGGCCTGTGTTTTTAGCAGTTTGATTCTACTTTCCCCCCAAACTAATCTTTCCAACTGGAACCCTAGAGTTTTGAAACTCAGAACTGAAGAAAAAACTCCTCTTTACTTAATTTGCTTCATCTAGTAGCCCCCTGATTTGAAGCTAAAATTATTTCCCTGCATGTAGCCTTTACTATAACATATTTTCAATTCTTCTATTTATAAAGCGAGTAACAATCACATTTGTTGAGTGTTAATTGTCTGCAAAGCACTGTACTACACATTGTGCCTTCAAAAAAGTACTTGAATTTCTCAAAAGTGGGGAGAAATTGAGAAATGACTTACTTATATAGAAAGGAGCCTCGAAATTATTTTCCATGTTTTCACGTTCAGTTTCTAGTTTCTGTGGAGAAAGCAACCATGATAGGTGTTTAGGAAACACTTATTGTTGGGGATCCCATATTTGCAGTCTTTTTCCAGAGTGACTCTGAGTTTGGGAATTTGGAGCTGAGGACCATAGAGTAAATCCTGGAAATGTTAAATATCAAGAAAATGCTGAAAGAATGCTGTAATTAGATAAGCTAAGAAAGTGCAAATGGAATAAAGAACGACCGATAATGCCCTTATACCTAGAGGTTGGTGACCCCCTGTTAGGTTAGATGAAATGGATTTGAAGGCAGGGAAGGGAAACTTTCACTGCTTGTAATTTTCTATATAAATTGGAATTTGGGGGTAACTTTATTTACAAATACAGACAATACGACAACCTGTCGACCCATTTGTTTGTTTTTGGTTTTTTACTGGTATTTGTTAAGTGCTTACTCTGTGTCAAACACCATCCTAAGCACGGGGTTAGAGACAAGAAAATCAGGTTGGACATAGTCCCTGTCCCACAATCTAGGTAGGAGGGAGAACAGATACTGTATCTCCATTTTACAGATGAAGAAACAGAAGCATCAGGAGGTTAAGTGCATGACTCAAGGTCACACAACAGGCAGATGGAAGAGCCAGGATTAGAATCCACAACCGGAGACTGCCAGGCCTGTGCTCTTTCCAATAGGCCAGGCTGCGTCCCAAAAATTCTTATTATCTACACTTAAAATTAGAGAGCAAGATTAAAAATAAAATTTAATAAATGGTTTTTAATGAAAGTGTTCTGCAGATTTTTTCTTTATCCACAGAGAGGAGGCTTTTTAAATATTTGGTTTAGATGCAGTTTAAATGATAACTAGAGCAGCAGGCTTATTCTAAGGGAAGATAATTGCTTAAGTATAATAAGAAAATATAATTGAAAAATAAAGAGCAGATTAGAGAAATATAGGAACGGAAACTGGAATATTGCTCCAGGTTACAGGTACAAACGGAGAATAAGTACAATAAAATAATATAATTTGATAATGATGACCAGATTGGAGAAATATAAGAATGGAAACTGGAGTAATGCTCCAGTTTACAGATACTAATACACTGGAATTTTATGGACTAGATGAGACTATAGCCAGGGAAAAGAGACATTTTTGATTACGGTTGATATTATTATTTTTACCTTTTTTTTATGGTATTTGTTAAGTGCTTACTCTGTGCCAGGCACTTTACTTAGCCCTGGAGTAGATACAACGTTGGAGACAGTCCATGTCCCACATGGGGTTTACAGTCTGAATCCCCATTTAACAGATGAGGTAACAGAAGTACAGAGGAGTGAAGTGACTTGCCCAAGGTCACCCACAGCAGACAAGTGGCACAGCCAGGATCCAAATCCTTTTGCCTCCCCGGCCCGTTGTCTAACCATTAGGCAATGTTGCTTCTCTGGGGTATAAGGACGAGACGGTTGGGCAAATTTGCTTAATTCGAATAAAAGAAATGGTGATGGAGAGTCATATGGAAATATTAGTAGCAGTAATAGAGTTTATTAAGTGCTTACTAGGTTCAAAGTACTATTCTAAGCTCTGGGAGAGAAAACACCAGTGGGAATCAGATAGGGTCCCTATCCCTCAGAGAGCCCCCAGTCTAAGCGACTCCTTTTCATTTTGCTCTGAGAATAGCAGTGCAGAAGTGCTGTATTAAAGAGACAATTTTCCAAAGTATTGGTGTCAATTTTGATAGGGATTCTGCCTTCTGAACATCACTTAGCTCTGCTCACAGTATGTGCTCAGTAAATATGATTCAGTCAATCATATTTATTGAGCACTTACTATGGGCAGAGCACTGTACTAAGCACTTGGGGAGTACAATTCAGCAACAAATAGACACAATCCCTACCCAACAACGGGCTTACAGTCTAGAAGACGGGCTCACAGTCTTGAGCGCTTATTGTATGCCGAGCCCTGTACTGAGCATTTGGGAGAGTTCAATATAGCAGTATAAAAGAGTCGGTAGACACATTCCCTACCCACAACGAGCTAACGGTCTGAGGGGAAGACGGAGGTTAATATCAATAAATAAATTACAGATATGTACATAAGGGCTGTGGGGCTGAGGTAAGGAGTGAACAATGGGAGCAAATCCAAGTGCAAGGGTGACACAGAAGGGAATGGGAGGAGAGGAAATGAGGGCTTAGACAGGGAAGGCCTCTTGGAGGAGGTGTGCCTTCAATAAGGCCTTGAAGGTGGGGAGAGTAATTGTCTGGCGGGTATGAAGAAGGAAGGCGCTCCAGGCCAGAGGCAGGATGTGACCTCTGACCTGGACCGGGAAACCGTAGGGGCAATCTAAACCCTTCCTTTGGCTGTAGGACTGCAAGCAGGTTGTGGGCAGGGAATGGGAATGCGTCTGTTATGTTGTTATACTCTACTCTTCCAAATGCTCAGTACAGTGCTCTGCACACAGAAAGCGCTCACTAGGTGCTGACTGACCGCAGCCTGACTCCCTTTCCTCCTCTCCCACCATCACACAACACCCACTCACTCTGCTATTTTCACTGCTGCCCCTGGCATTCCAAGTAGAATTTCTTTTTTTAAATATGAACCTCTGTCCCCTAAAAACATATTCAAGGAGTTGCAGCATTTGTAGAAGATCTGGTACTTCTTTCAAGGGCAGCAAATGCCGGGAGTACTATAAAGCAAAAATAACCTCCTGGAAAATAGACACATTCCGTTCAAATACTGTATGTTTATTGGTGAATTTATTTTCCACTCACATATACATATTTCCTAGGCAAAAGAAGCAGTACTAGAAGCCACGTTTAGTCATTTTTTTCCCAAATGCAACTGAAAAACATCGTGTCCAGCTGTGATTCCAAAGTTTTTTGCCTGTAGTTTTCACTTTTTTAGCCTTTTGGTTAACTCTTCCTTGGTATTTGGGAATTTGGGGTATTTAAAAGGAAAGTGTTCAGATATGAAATCAGTGATACGAAGATTGCTGTTTGTAAAGAACTGATGTGAGCACTTGAAAAATGGCGGCTTCTTGAACCGAGGAAGCAATCTACAGGTGCTTATAAATCACAGAATCAAAAAAAGAAAACTAAAAATAAAAGAACATGCTGATTAACCTTCAAGAAGCTTCTCTCTCTGGTGAAATTTTCAAGTAAGGGGAAAATTGTACTTCAAAAATAACTGATATCCCAAATTTGACCTCTGCCCTTTTTGAACCTACGGACTGGAACTTAAGCATTTAAGTTTAGCTCCCTTAAAGGAATTGTAGATCGTACAGTTGTAGACAGTACGTCCTCTAGACCGTAAGCTCGCTGAGGACAGGGAACGTGTCTACGAGCTGTTACTCTGTACTCTCCCAAGCTTAGTACAGTGGTCTGCACATAGTAAGCATTCAATAAATATGATTGATTAATTAACTGGAGTATTGATTGATTGATGGTTGAAAAAGTCTGAAAGCTACCTACCTTTTCCAAGAGTTTAAGCTTTAGGCGGGTCATTTGGTCTGCCACGGGTGATTCAACCATTTTCGAAAATCTTCTAAAACGATACACAGATAAATTATGGTTATATACGATTAAGAAGGATACTTCAATTTAGTCTCCTTCGTTCCAAGAGATTTTCATCAGAAAGCTATCCCCTTTCAAGAGAAATAACGCAATAATATTTCAGAGAAGAAACTGACTACGAGAGCCAAGAAAAAGGATTCCGAAGAATTTTCTCTCTATCCCACATTACGATCTCTTCTGCTGTGGTACAACCGAGGTTGCTGTGTCGCTTGAAGGACTTAACCTCTTCTCAGAGGTTGCTAGTATATTCCTTGAACTGTTGATAAACCCAACCCCGATAGTTGCTAGGAGGTTCCGAGGTCTGAGAAGCTTTCGGCTCCAGCCAAATAACACGGTTGCTAAGTCTATATAACCTGTAAACAACTTCATCTCCAGGTGTTTCAACCAAGCGGCACAGAACTTTCTGTGAGGCAGCGGGTGAGGGAATGCTACTAAAGTAGGTGTTGAAACGCACAGTGGACTTTATAGAAAGGTGGGAAAGTTAAAAAGGTTCTGCAAACCTGAAAAAAGACCTGGGAACTTAGCTTTTCCTCAAGGTCACACACCAAAAGAACCTGGAAATTTCCCACTTTATAACATTGTAATCAGCAACCGGGACAGCTTGAACCTAAGCCAGAGCTGAGATTTCTCCACCAGTACCTTCGATGTTAACTTTTGTGCTTTTGCTGGCCTTGCTGCACTAGATAGATTATTTCCTCCGTCTAGGATTTGTATACTGCCCAGTGTATTGCCTGGCAGAAAGCAATAAATCCCACTACCAAAAGTAAATTACAACTGAAAGTAAATCTGTGGTTGAGAAATAGAAATAAAGCCAATAGGTAAACAATTCCTTTTCATGACATCACCTGTGTTAAAAATACATACTTAATACTTGGAGAAGTACTGTGACCTAGTGGCTAGAGCACGGCCCTGGAAGGACTTGGGTTCTAATCCTGGCTCCGCCACGTGTCTGCTGTGTGACCTTGGGCAAGTCACTTCACTTCTCTGGGCCTCAGCTACCTCATCTGTAAAATGGGGATTAAGACTGTGAGCCCCAAGTGGGACAGGGACTGTGTCAAACCTAATTACCTCATATCTACCCCAGTGCTTAGAACAGTGCTTGGCACATAGTAAGTGCTTAACAAGTGCCATAGTTATTATTATTGTTATTAATGCCAGCTTAGCCACTTGCCTGCTGTGTGACCTTGGGCAAATGGCTTAACTTCTCTGTGCCTGGGTTGCCTCACCTGAAAAGTGGGGATTAAATCCTACTCCCTCCTACTTAGACGCTGAATCCCATGTGGGACAGAGACTGTGGATGACCTGGTTATCTTGTACCAATCACCGGGACTTAGTACAGTGCTTGGCACTCAGTAACAAGTACCATAAAAAAATACGTAAACGAGAATGCAGAACTTCCAGACCCATTTAATCTCTTCGCACATTCCTCTCTCTCTCCATCCTTACCCTGCCCCTCGGAGACTTCAATATCCACGTGGATGCTCCCGTCCTCCTCTCATTCGTTCGTTCAGTCATTCAATCATATTTATTGAGCACTTATTGTGTGCAGAACACCCTACTAAGCGCTTGGAAAGTACGATTCAGCAACAAAGAGACAATCCCTGTCCACAACGGGCTCAAAGTATAGAAGGGGGGAGCCCGACATCAAAACAACTAAACAGTCATCAATAGCGTCAATATAAATTGAATTATAGCTACATAGACATCATTAATAAAATAAATAGAATTATAAATATGCACCTCCCCCCTGCTCACCACCATCCTGCTCCACCCCCAACCCTCCCCTAGCCCCACACCATTGATGTACATATTCATCTGTAATTTCTTTTAATGTCTGTCTCCCCCTCTAGCCTGTCAGGTCCTTATAAACGGGGATCATCTACACCTACTCGTTTGTATTGTGCTCCCCAAGTTCTGAGTGTAGTGCTCTGCACACAGTAAGCACTCAGTGAATACCACCTTGCCACCGACACCTTGCCCACTTCTTCCCTCTGGGCCGGAACTCCCTTCCCGTTCATATCTGATGGACCACCGCTCTCCCTACTTTTAAAGCTGTCGGAAAATCACATCTCCTTCGAGAAGCCTTCCCTGACTAACCCTCATTTCCCCTCCTAGGCCTCTCTTCGGCTTTGTCTAACACACTTTCACATGTACCCTTTATCAGTACTCCTGTTGCATCTGTCTCCGATCCCTACTCCCCATTTCCTTCTCCACACTTCAACTTTTAGCCTGTGAACCCCGGGAGGGAAAGGGACCCTGTTTAATTCCCACCTGTGTATTTTTCCTAGCACTTAATACAGTCCAGTACAGAGGCACGCAGTAAATACTCAATGAATACTACTTCTACTACTAATAATAATGATACTGCTACTATTAATAATAATAATGATGGTATTTGTTAAGCGCTTAGTATGTGGCTTAGTGGAAAGAGCCTGGGCTTCGGAGTCAGGGGTCATGGGTTCGACTCCCGGATCTGGCACTCTTCAGCTGTGTGACTGTGGGCAAGTCACTTAACTTCTCTGTGCCTCAGTTACCTCATCTGTAAAATGGGGATTAACTGTGAGCCTCACGTGGGACTACCTGATTACCCTGAATCTCCCCCAGCACTTAGAACAGTGCTCGGCACATAGTAAGTGCTTAACAAATACCAACATTATTATTGTTATTACCAGGCACTGTACTAAGCCCAGAGGTGGAGGAAAGAAAGTGTAGTCAGACACAGTCCCCGTCCCATGTGGGGCTGACAGTCAATCCCTGTTTTACAGATGAGGTAACTGAGGCCCAGAGAAGTGAAGTGATGATGATGATGGTGATGATGGTTTTTGTTAAGCACTTACTATGTGCCAAGCACTGTTCTAAGCACTGGGGGAGATACAGGGTAATCAGGTTATCCCACGTGGGGTTCACAGTCTTAATCCCCATTTTACAGATGAGGTCACTGAGGCACAGAGAAGTGAAGCGACTTGCCCAAGGTCACCCAGCAGACAAGTGGTGGATCCGGGATTAGAACCCATGACCTTCTGACTCCCAGGCCCGTGATCTTTCCACTACGCTACGTTTAGCACTTGATATTCACTCCACCCTCAGTTCCAGAGCACTTACGTACATATCCTTATATTCTGCCTTTTCCCTTTTCTGTGATCTCCTTTCCCCAAACTCTCATTTATTTTAATGTCTGCTTTCCTCCTACACTGTAAGCTTCCTATGGGTAGGAATCCTTTCTTCCATTTCTATTGAATTATACTCTCCCAAGAGGTTACTACAGTGTTCCGCACACAGTAAATGGTCAATAAATGGCATTGCTTGATTGGCTGATTGATTAATTTTGTTCAACTGTCTTTCAAAGAAAGTCCAGCAACTCTTCTGGCAATACAAGTCACGTTTCCAACAGACAGAAAGAAGACAGTTCTCTGCAGCACAGTGTTGGGAAAACTTAAAGTTTGAAAGAATACATGTCATAAAAAATAAGATAATAATGAGAATCATTCTCTTCTCTCTAAATGTTTGGGAATCTATCAGGGCCATCACATAAATGGAAAGAGCCCAGGCTTGGGAGTCAGAGGTCATAGGTTCTAATCCCGGCCCTGCCACTTGTCAGCTGTGTGACTTTGGGCAAGTCACTTAACTTCTCTGTGTTTCAGTTGCCTCATCTATAAAATGGGGATTAAGAATGTGAACCCCAGCTGGGACAACCAGATAAGCTTGTATCTCCCCCAGTGCTGAGAACAGTGCTTGACACACAGTAAGCACTTAACAAACACCATTATCTTTATTATTATTATTATTCGTTTACTGTTTGTCTCTACTCACAAAATGCTGCTGTAACTCTATTAAAAGCAGCTGACAGCATTCAGTTTCCTCACTGATGGAGAGAATTGGCTCTGATGAAAGGACATTGTCTTATACCTCTTGGTAAAATATTTGAAGATATTCACTGAATCTAAGAGCTATAGTTTAAAATACTCTGCTCTGAGATGCTTAATAAAGTTGAGAAGGATTGTGGATTTCCAACAGTGACATTACTTGGATGGCCCTGGAGGTTTAATGAGCTGGGATAATTAGAAAAAAAATAGAGCATCTGATTTTTTTAAGGAAAGAAATGAAATTGACCTGGCTTAATTAATTTTTTTCTATTTTTGGACCTGTACCTGAGACTCTCTCTATGATCTGGAAGTTCTACTATATAGATTCTTCTTTTCGAGGCAGGGGGGCACAGAAGAGCAAGAGATTGAGAGGAAATAATTTATCTTTGTTTGGTTTTAGCCTCTAAGTATGCCTTAGTTAAGATAACCTTCTAAGTGGTGGTGTTTTCTTCCTGCAAGACTGACAAAAGCTATCAGTCTGTCCCCTCCGTTAGCTTCATTTCTTTTCTTTGACCTGTCGGTATACCGGAATTAACCTCCTAATAAATTGGTTACTTCGATATGATTCTTAACCTGCATTCCAGAAAGGCAAAGGTCAATTAAGAAGAGTCTGAAGAAACAGGTTCTGTAGTTGAAATGGATTTGTTTCAGAGTGGCGACAGATCTGACCGCCAACGTCAAAACAAATCGGGCACTGAATGGGAAGACAAAACAGGCTTTTATGTATAATCTATCAAGATTCCTCATGTCCTCCGTGAGTCTGATTATTTTGTGGCCTTGCTACCTTTTCCTTACATATCTCTCCCTCTACTATTTTTCTTCGTTCTTGCGCAGCTTTTTCACTTCAGACAAGGAAAAGCAAAAGGCTACGGTGCGCATTCGCCGGAAAAGGCGTCGAAGAGGAAGGGCTCGGCTGTCCATGCGCCTGACGAGGAAGCGAGCACGCTAGAAACCAAGGCCCGGGGGATGGTCTCCCCAGGAAATTTACAGGAAACGATCAGATCCTACAGACGGTGAACATGAGGCGAAGGTAAACTTACTTAGAGCTTACTGTTTTTTTCTCCATTTAAATCTTTCATAGCAATTACTTTCATTGTGGTTCTTTGTCAGATCAGCATTTGATCTATGCATGCTAGCACCATAGAAAAATGAATGTTTCATTGTCGTCTAAGGTAAATTATACAGAATAGGTGGTTTTTTTTAGACCCTCTCAGGATCGTACCTGGAGAATTTCCAGTACAGTACCGGTCTCGACTTCAGGAGGGAGAATCAAGCAGAGACCTACCCATTCCACTCCTAGCTTGGCCAGTGGCTAGTGAGTGGAAAGCAATCTGCTACAAGTCAAGACTCCCCTGTGGTGGGCAACAGCGGCACGAGAGAGTGTGGAGGGCAGAGATTCAAATTTACTGCACGGAAGGAGGCAATGTTAAACCACTTCTATATTTTTACCATGAAAACTGTATGGATCCACTCCCAGAACAATTGTCGATGGAGGTGGGACGTTCTGGGAGAGATGTGTCCATGGAGTCGCTATGGGTCGAAAGCGAGTCGACAGCATAAGGCAAGTTTTTTTAATCCAGGCTGTGTAAACTGTTTCAGGAAAATCAATTGTTCAGAACTATAGCTCAATATGTCATGTTATTCTATTACTTTCTGTTTATAAGAATCGGATAGATTTTCAGGAATTTGCATTCTGATCATTGTCCACCCATTCCTCTAGTACATCGGTAGGCCAGGATTTGATTGGGATGATTAGGAGCTCTGCGTTGGACATGCTAATTTTGAGGTGTCTGTGGGACATCCCGAGTAGAGATGTCCTGAAGGCAGAGCGCAGGGAAGGAGAGAAATCAGGGCTGGAGATGTTGATTTGGGAATCATTCACATAGAGATGTTAGTTGAAGCCATGGGAGTGAATGAGTTTGCAAATGGGACAGGGTGTCCAACCCAATTTGTTTGTACCCATCAATGCTTAGTACAGTGCCTGGCATATAGTAAGTGCTTAACAAATACCATAATAATAATAGTAGTTATTATTATTAATAAAGAGAGTTGGTGTAGATGGAGAAAAGAAGGGGACCCACCGCTGAGCCTAGAGGGACTTCTACAGTTAGAGGGTGGGAGGCAGGAGAGAAGCCCATGAAAGAGACTGAAAAGAGGAGAACCAGGAGAGGACAGTGTCAGTGAAACCAAGGTTAGGTAATAATAATAATGACGGTATTTGTTAAGAGCTTTCTATGTGCCAAGCACTGTTCTAAGTGCTGTTCTAAGCTAATGTTTGCAAGACAACGAGGTGGTCCAGTGTCAAAGGCAGATGGAAGATGGAGGAGGATTAGAATGAAGTAGAGCTGGTGACCTTTGAAAGGGCAGTTTCCATGGAGCGAAGGGGGGCAAAAACCAGATTGAAAGGGGTCAAGGAGAGAATTGGAGGAAAGGAAATGGATGCAGTGGGTATAGATAAATTGCTCAAGAGGTTTGGAAAGGAATGATTAGAGGGAGTTGGGCAGTAACTGGAGGGAACTATGGGATCATGGGAGGGGGTTTTGGGCTGGGGAGACAGAATCATGTTTGAAAGCGGTGGGGAAGAAGCCACTGGAGAGAGATCAATTGAAGATGGAGGTCAAGGAGGGAAGAAGTAAGGGGGCAGTTGTTTTCATAAGGCAATAATAATAACAATAGTATTTGTTAAGCACTTACTTTATGAAAGGCCCTCTACTAAGTGCCAGGGTGGACACAAGGAAATCAGGTTGGACAAAGTCCCTGTCCCACATGGGGCTTAGAGTTTCAATCCCCATTTTACAGATGAGGTAACTGAAGCACAGAGAAGTGAAATGACTTGTCCAAGGTCACACAGCAGACAGGTGGCAGAGCTGGGATTAGAACCCATGACCTTATGACTCCCGGGGGGGTGGGAGGAAGGGGTTCTCTATCCGCTATGCCTCGCTGCTTCTCGAAGTCCAAAGGGATGGGGTCAGAGGCAGAGGTGGAGGAGGGGATTTTGAGAGGAGGCAGGGGATCTTCTCTTGAGATAAAGCAGAAAAAGATGAGAGAGTCAAAGAAGGGGCAGGGGGAGGGAAGGACTGGAGAAAAGCAGGGGAAAATTTAGGGAGATGATGCCTGATGGTTAGAATTTTCTCAATTAAGTGGCCAGCTCAATAAGGGCAACAGATTTGGGCCGGGGGGGTGGTGGGTGGGGAACAGGGGCATTGAGGCAGAAGTTAAACTTCTGAAACTACTAGCAAGGGCATCGGGAATGGGAATCAATAAGGCTGGAGAAATCATGATGCTGGATGGAGGAAAGGGCAGAGTTAAAAAGGATGAATTTGAGGTGGGCACGGAAGGCTTGATAGGTAGATTTTCCCCAACAGCACTCGGTGGCTCTTGCACAGGAGTGAAGGGAACAGACTGAGGAGGTGATTCAAGGCTGCAGGTTAGTAGTGTGAGGTCAGCGAAGGATAGAGGAGTGAGTGAATTGACGTTTTTAAGATGGCAGCTATCCAGTAACACAAAGATAGGCAATCTATGGTGCTGTAGTCACATCCGGCTACAACTGTGGCTCGATTATAGGGGCTTACTCAGCGCTCAATCTAGAGCATAATTAGATAGTTACGGTGTACATCAGTCAATCAGTGGTATTTATTGAGTGCTTACTAAACACAGAGCTCTGTACTAAGTGCTTACGAGAGTACGGTACAACAGAATTGGCAGGTAATTTCCTTGTTCACAATGAGTTTACCGTCTAGAAGGGAACAATACTATACACTATATGAGTAGAGTATTACCATCAGACAAAAATGGAAACAAATGAAATATTTAGAATTGATTGAAAAAGCAGTTTTTCACTCTAGACTGTAACCTCGCTGAGGGTAGGGAATGTGTCTACCAATTCTGTAGTACTCTCCCAAATGCAATTCCTACCTCTGGACAAGGAAAGTGTCTAGAAGGGAACAATACTATACACTATATGTGTCTAGTATTACCATCAGACAAAAATAGAAGCAAATGAAATATTTAGAACTGATAGAAAAAGCAGTTTTTCACTCTAGACTCTAAGCTCGCTGTGGGCAGGGAATGTGTCTACCAATTCTATAGTACTCTCCCAAATGCAATTCCTACCTCTGTGGACAAGGAAAGTGTCTACCAACTCTGGTGTTTTGTACTCTCCCAAGTGCTTAGTACAGTGTTCTGCACACTGGAAGCGCTCGGTAGGTACACGGGGTCAATCAGTGGCATTTTTTAAGCACTTCCTCAGTGCAGAGCACTGTTAAGCACTTGGGAGAGTACAGAACACCAGAGTTGGTAGACACTTTCCTTGTCCACAGAGGTAGGAATTGAATAGAGCTTAAAAACATGCTAAACCATTATAGACCTTCAGATGACCTTTTACCATCAAAATGCTTGCTGAAGAAAAATTAGTTTTAGTTGTACAGACATTAGGCTCAAATAAGCTCATCGTGGGCAGGGAATGTGTCTGTTATGATGTCATATTGTACTTAGTACAGTGCTCTGCATACAGTAAGTGTTCAACAAATACTGAAATAAGAAAAAGGGTGAAGATCATATCAATGGGGACATCACCTGTTTGGAAATGTAATTATTTGGATTCCTAATTCCTATATAAACTGCTTACATTTTCATTTAATTTGTAACATTTTACCTTTCAGCCTTTCAAAGATGAAGAAAATCCACTTGCCCCAATGGAAAAGAAGTAAAAACGTTCTGCGGGAGCGAAGTCCAAATATTCTATTAAATGGGAGAAACTACAACATATCTCCAAGAAAACTTCACTTCACAGATGAGCCAGTCCTCAAGCTACTTGGAGCAAACCTTATGACAGTTTGAAAAAAAGTGTCAGAGCAGCGAGGCCCAGTGGAAAGAGCTCAGGCTTGGGAGTCAGCGTTCATGGGTTCGAATCCCGCTCTGCCACTTGTCAGCCGGGTGACTGTGGGCAAGTCACTTCACTTCTCTGGGCCTCAGTGACCTCCTCTGTAAAATGGGGGATTAATACTGTGAGCCTCACGTTGGACCAACCGATGACCCTGTATCCACCCCACCGCTTAGAACAGTGCTCTGCACAGAGTAAGCGCTTAACAAATACCAACATTATTACCCTGAGGTCACCCATGACAGTATCAAGGTTCAAAAGAAAGGGAAATTGTCCATAAGTGATTCCAGAATTCCTGCTGTGCGTTTTGTGGCTCCAAGACTACTGGCCTTGAATATTAAGTGAAATCCCTGATGCTATAATGTAAACACTTGGAGGAAGTTTTATCCTGTGCCCGTTCAGGCCTAAAGGAACTTTATTTTGAAAAATTATACTACAAAAACCCCACTCATCCTGTAGAGACGGGGTCAGTATCTTCTGAATTAAGACTTGGAGGAAGTATAATTTTAAAATGAAATTGTTTCATTCAAGTTGAAGGAGCATTGGCACATTGAAGAATTCAAGCATAGCACAAAAAAATCAGATGTTTGGAAGCAGCTTTAAGATCTTGGATTTGAGTCACAGGGAAGAAATAATAAAAAAAAAGAAATTGTTCCATGAAGAGTTGAATATAAAATAACAGAGAAAGCTGAAGGAAAAAAATCAAAAACATTTTATTTGCAGAATATGATTCTAATGATATTTTGTGAGTCTAAATGTTACAGGAAAAGGTTCAGAAAACTTGAAAATCAACTGGAAAATTTTCAGAGAAGATATATCAGAAATTGGAAGTAATAAGAGCGTTATAAAACACAATGATTTCATGCAGTATCACAGACTGAGGAAACTGAAATCTTTATATGGAAAGGAAAATTTGAATAAAGAGATAGGAAATTCACCTCTTCCATCCAAAATTTAAAAGTGGTCCCATGAGACTGAAAACACCAAAGGCTTATGACTAACTAAAACTGGATGAAGAAATAGCTGCCTATAATATGAAGTTAAGATCTTTGGGAGAGGAGGGAAAAAATGTCCAATTCAGACCAATTAACTCGAGGAGCATTAGAGGAATGATTGCACTGGGTCTGTCAAGAAAGAGTTTCAGAAGTTTTGAAAATGGACAGGTTAATTCTGCAACAGAAGACAGGAATTTAAAGATTTAAATTAGTAGGAACAAGGAAATCTTAGGTACAACTCCTCTATTTCATCGTGTGTCCTCTTATTTCATCGTGTGCATGATGGAGTCTGTTGTTTGAATGGAGATGCGGACTTAATGGAAAAGTGACCATTCTCAACAGAAGGATCAAATACTTATGCCAGAATCTCTTGAGTTATTTCAACAAGGAAAAAAAGCCCGACGGAATAAATTTGATATCGCGTTGGATGAACAAACATATTCAAGCATTAATCCCAAGGGACTTAAGGTACATTTTAAATGGAAGCAAAGTATTTGACAAATGCAAAGGAAGACAATGCTTTATTCTAAATTGATTATGGGTAATCACTCAATAAATAGGTGAAGATATGATCTGCCTGAAAATTGGATGCATTAATTGATCAGCTCAGTGTGAAAAGTTGCCATTAAAAATGTTTTCCAGGAGCTCCAGGAATCCCATAAATGCTATCTATGGCTTTGAATTATGTAATTTGAACTGCATAAGGAGATGATATAACAGACTTGGGAAGGAAGCACTCAGAGACTTGAGAGAAAAACAGAATGTGAAAACAAAAAAAGATCAGAAGAAAAATGAAGATCAAAGCTACAGCTGTAGAAGAATTACCGGATTGAAACTTTCCCTTCCCAGGTCTTTGAAGGAAGTGAAAATAGACAATAATATTTGTTGAGTACTTAATGGTTACTTAATGAGTATTTGAGCACTTGAGTACATTGAATTAAGTTCTAGGGTGGAAACAAGATAATCAGGTCCACGGGACTCAAATTCCCAGTGGGAGGGAGAACAAATATTGAGTCCCCATGTTATAGGAGAGGAAACTGAGTCACAGAGAAGTTAAGTGACTTGCTCAACGTTACACAGCTGAAGAACAGCTAGAATTTGAACCCAGGTCCACTCACATCTGCGCCCTTGCTCCTTCCACTAGGCCACATTGCTTCTCATAGAGTAAAAGAGGGAAAAATTACTGTCATGATTGAGAGACAGAGAGCATCTGTTGAGAGGCGTTCAAGAGATAATCTTGAAGAAGTATGGTCTAGTGGAGAGAGCACGGGCCTGGGAGGCAGAGGGACCTGAGTTCTACCCCAGCTCTGCCACTTGTCTGCTGTCTGACTTTAGGCAAGTCACTTCACTTCTCTGAGCCTCAGTTCCTCCATCTGTAAAATGGGGATTAAGAACGTGAGCCCCATGTGGGACATGGACTGTGTCCAACCCGATTAGCACGCATCTACCCCAGCGCTTAGTATAGCTCCTGGTACAGAGTAAACACTTAATACCATTCAAACAAAACAAAACAAAAAATAATAATAATCTTGGTCAACTGGGAAGTGGAATCCTTTTGGGGGAGCTAATTAACCACTTGAAAAAGTTGCTAGGAAAGTACAGCGTGACTCAGTGGAAAGAGCCCGGGCTTGGGAGTCAGAGGTCATGGGTTCGATTACCGGCTTCGCCGCTTGCCAGCTGTGTGACTTTAGGCAAGTCACTTAGCTTTTCTGTGACTCAGTTACCTCATCTGTAAAATGGGGATTAAAAACTGTGAGCCCCACGTGGGGCAACCTGATTGCCTTGTACCCTTCCAGCGCATAGAACAGTGCTTTGCACATAGTAAGTGCTTAACAAATACCACCATTATTATTATTATTACAGAAACTAGATACACAAGAATCTGAGAATGTCATCAAAGAACAATGATAAATTGGTAAAATAAAAAGCAATTTAGGAAATAATTTGTCTACTGAAGGGTGAACCAAAGTTGGACTGTGACTTCTTGTAGGGTGTGGAATAGCCCCTCAGGCTTTTGGCTACATGGGTTCTGTGGCGAACCAGAACTGAGAAGAAAGTTTAAGACCCTTATAATCCCACTTCGTGCTTTGTACTAGCCAAAGGAATCTCAGGGCACAGTTCAAACTTGAGGTGACTGTGAAGTACTTGGGCCGGGTTTAAGCTGTCATTTGGATGCATCTCCTTATCTAGTTCCCAGTCTCAGAAATGGTACGTTGATTTGAAGACTCCTCAGAGGTTCCAGTTGGCTCAGGCACCCATAGTCAATTTGAAACCTAGGGGTGGTCCCGCCATCTCGGTTGGATCTCTGGGCTTCTCTTTTCCACCCTGGCTCAAGAGGGAGGTGCTGGATCTGGGACAGGGCAGAGCAGGGGCTGAGTTGGGGACCGGACCCCGCTTACCCGATCCGTATTTTTGCT
Source organism: Ornithorhynchus anatinus (assembly GCF_004115215.2). Lineage (NCBI taxonomy): Eukaryota > Metazoa > Chordata > Mammalia > Monotremata > Ornithorhynchidae > Ornithorhynchus > Ornithorhynchus anatinus. The sequence goes on along the minus strand of NC_041734.1, from coordinate 38,818,881 downwards.
CAAAGACCCCAGTGTCACTGTGTCAGGGCCGTGGTTTCTGCTGTGATCCATCTCACCAGGCCTGGAGATAGGGACAGTGCATGGAGTGGGGAGGAAGGAAGAGAGCCCAGCCCCGTCCAGAGTGCCATTCTTCCCTCCCTACCCCCGGCCGAGGGGTGTGTTAGGCCCCTGGATCCACCCAGAAATCTCATCCTTGACCCAGTCCCTGGAAACCCACCCTTCCCTTGTCTTGCCCATCTCTGCTTGCTCCTCTGGTCTCTTTGGAGTACCGGGAATGGGTCCAACTGTGAAGGGAGGAGGGGGAAATTGGGAGGAAAGGAACCAGGGAAAAGAAGGAGAAGGGACGAGACGAAAAGAGGTGGGAAGAGGCAGCCGCACTCTCTGCTCCTTTTTGCTCCGTAGCTACCCGGGATACAGCCTTCTACTACTTACCCTTGGCCCCATCCATGTCATCTACTTCTCCCGACAATTCAGTGATCTGGTCACACTTAAATGCCACAGATATTGTCCACAAGTTCTATCATTCTACTGCCACTGTCTTAGACAGTGACCTGGATGGGCCATGGATTTGACTCAAGTAACGGCATTGCTCTATTTCTACATTCTACACATATTTATGTTGACTGCCATCGCTCCTTTTCCTGCCCCTTACCTTTAAAGTTCCTTGTAAGCAGGAACTATCTCTAGTCATTAATCTGTTCTTCAAGGGCTTGCTTAGTTCAGTTCTGCGCTGCACATTTTGTTGACACTGAACAAATACTTGTAAAATAAATAACTTGATTACGTCACTAAGAACGAGAAAATCTTATTAGATGAAAAACTGGATTCCAAGGAAAAGAATCGGGAGCAAGTTTAGCATCCCAGGTAGAAAAAGAAACTCCTTCAACTCCTTTCGTGACATCGATTACGTACTTGTGGTTTCACTTCAAGTGAACTTGAGATCTGACTAATTTCATTTCTTTTCGTATTTGATGAAACAAATTAACCATTACCTCTTAGGAATGCTTTAAGGAAGTTGGATTTAAAAAAAAAGACGTTGGCAAAGTGGTCGCCCGCAATCGTTTTTGAAATCTAAGATTGAAATGTGTTGTAAAGGTTTACATCAACAAGAGTGTTTCGCAGTAAAGGTGATTTGTTTCAATCAAACAATGGCATTTATTGAGCGCTGACCGTGTGCAGAGCCCTGAACTAAGTGCTTGGGAGAGGACAATAGAAAAGTTGGTAGATATGTTCCCTACCCACAGTGAATTTAGAGTCTAGAGGGGGAGACTGACATTACTATAAATAAATCACTTAGAATTTATAATTTATACATATGTAGACCTGAAACTGTATGTTTTTCTTTGATCATAGATTAATATTTTCTTTAACATTTGTGCAGTTTCACCAATATTTTATTTATTTAGCAACATTTTCCCAAAGAGCTTAAAGCAGTCTCTCCCATCCTCACAATATCATGCTGGTGTTGGAAAGGGAAGGCTTTATACTCAAAGAAGCTGAGGAACAGACTGAGTAACTGAGTAACAGTTATTAGTACAGTCCAAAGCAGGATTCAGGTCTCCTGATCGCTAGCCCCGGGTTCTTTCATCTACATGGTGCCATTTCCCAGATGAGTGTACGTTCGCAGTTCATTTGACTTTGTAACCTTGAAACTGAAAGAACAACACAGTTCTATTTTCAGGATTTACCCAGGCTGTTTTCCTTTCCCTCTACTATTATTAGTGTACAGGGAGTGGCTGGGTGGGATGAGAAGCATGAGTCAGGCACTGAGAGTGGGATTGTTACAAATATAATTCAGTAGAAAATGATTATCTGAATGATACTTGGTCCAAACAGACTGATTATCAAAAAGACTAGCTCAGAAAACCAAACCACCCCCTCCAAAAACCCTCAGATGACCCCATAAAATTGGGAACAACCCTTCACGAGATAATCCAAACTCACTTTTATTAGATTACTTGCATTTTTACTTGAATTAATCTAAATCTCAGTCCATAGGATGCTGATCCAAACAGATGATTTGGTTCATTTTTCATGGAGAAACAAATATAATAAGTTAACTAAGGCTTCCACGAACATTGCAATTCACATCCATTGACTCCATATTTGAAGAACACACTAGAATAATTTAATAATGATTGGTAAAATAAACTTAAAATGATTAAAGTGTAAACTATTAAAGTGTTTAATTAGTTTTTAATTCATTTTAATAGTTAATCTGTTTATTTAATTTATTTTTAATTTTATGAATAGCTTAATTTAAAGTGTAAAAAGTTGTTGTACTCAAATTTGCAATATTAGTATTTGAATAAGGGTGCTGGATGCTGAATATTTGTAGAAACTTTATACTTCTAGCAAAACTTCAATATGGTGTTACCTTAAAGGAATGCTACAAAGACTCTCAACCACCAAAGTTTAAAAATTGAAATATTTTAAACACATTTTTACTTCCTTTCAACGCTGCTAAATTCCCAGAAATGATTCTTTCCAAAATCTGGCTATGCTCCCAAGTGCTTTTACTCTGGAAAATATTAAAGACTTTTACTTGTGCACAACCGGAGTCATTCTACATATGCTCCACTTTGTTGAATTAGCCGTTATTGTTGCGAGCTCTAATTTTTTAAGGTATTTATGGTGCGCTTATTCTGTGCAGAGCACTGTACTAAACACCCGGTCGAGTACAGCACAGCGGAGCGGGTAGACACATTCCCTGCCCGTGTGAGTTTACGGTGTAGAGGGGGAGACAGACGTTCAGATAAATAAATCATTTATAAATAAGCACGTAAGTGCTGAGGGCGAAGAGTGGGGTGATTACCAAAGGCGCAAAGTGTAAAGATCCAAGTGTGTCGATGATGCGGAAGGGAGAAGGAATCCGGAAAAGAAGGTTTAATCTGGGAAAGTCTCTCGGAGGAGACGTGACCTTCATAAGGCCTTGAGGGTGGAGAGAGTGGTGGTCTTGCATATGTGGAGGGAGATGGAGTTCCAGAATTCGTCTGTACAATCATCTGTGCTCTGTGTTTTCATTACTGGCAGGGCATGTGTCTGTTATAATTGTTGTGTTGTACACTCCCAAGCGCTTAGTACAGTGCCCTGCACGCAGTAAGCTCTCAATAAATGCGATTTAATGATCGATTACACAATTTAGATCGGATACGATGAAAGTTCTGTTTTAAGCAACGTCGTTCCACAACACCAGTCTGTTCGGAGTAAAAATCGTTGCAAATGGATTCGGTGTAGGTCGTGTGCGTATTCATTCATTAATTCATTCAATAGTATATATTGAGCGCTTACTATGTGCAGAGCACTGTACTAAGCGCTTGGAATGAATAAATCGTCAACAGATAGAGACAGTCCCTGCCCAATGACGGGCTCACAGTCTAATTGGGGGAGACAGGCAAAAACAATAGCGATAAATAGAATCGAGGGGATGTACATCTCATTAACAAAATAAATAGGGTAATAAAAATATGTACAAATGAGCGGAAGAGCACAGTGCCGAGGGGAGGGGAAGGGAGAAAGGGAGGAGCAGAGGGAAAGGGGAGGAAAGGGGGCTTAGCTGAGAGGAGGTGAGGGGGAGCAGAGAGGCAGCAGAGGGAGCAGAGGGAAAAGGGGAAGCTCAGTCTGGGAAGGCCTCTTGGAGGAGGTGAGTGTGCTGTTGGTCGAGGGAAGATGCAGCTAAGGTTGCCGATTTCTTGCCTCAGCCCTACTGTACTACGCAGTACGAGCATGACCTAGTGGATAGAGCACGGGCCCTGGAGTCAGAAGGACCTGGGTTCTAATCCCCCAGCTCTGCCCCTTCCTCGCCTTTTGTGTGACCTCAGGCAAGTCACTTAACTTCTCTCCCCCTCAGTTACCTCAACTGCAAAATGGACTGTGACTATATGTGGGACAAGGGCTGTGTCCGACTTGTAGCTAATCCCAGAGCTTAGTAAAGTACCTGACGCATAGCAAGTGCTTAACAGATACCATTATTATTTGTTTCTTTGTAGTGCCGGCAGTGTTCTGCAACTATTCTGAAATAATAAATCAGGTACAAGGATGTAAAGCTTTCTACTGACGGTGGACAGGACAATAAGGAATTTGTTCAGAAAAATGTCCGTGGTCGTGTTCTCTTCCAACCATAAAGCCCTGGAACCGTTGTTTTAACAATGAATATTAAAGCATGATTTTCACATTACGCACACTTGGTCGGGAACACATCAACTGTGTTATAGCGGGTGACGGTATGGTGCCGTGCTGCTTTAAATAACTAATGCTTGCCTATTTTAGCACGCTATCTGAACAGCTGCAAAGAACTGGGAGGGACTGAACATAACTCATTTCAGTTGTCCAGCAGGCTGAAGACCTGGAAATGCTATGCAAGTTTAGACTCAACGTGATTTGCCGGATTTTTTAAAGGGTTTGAATTAAAAATGGATTTTTAATGGTATTGTTCCAGTTGTTCCAATACATTATTTTATACAAGAGTAAATAAGGAAAGTCACATAGAAACTTTATTTAATATCTTTCACTCTGGGGGCGGGGGGGGAACTCCTGGGTCCTCATCACCCTCTCTGGCAGGAGGAGTTGGATCTTCTGCCGTAGGGTTCTTCGCGGTGCTGGATCCCCTACTCGAAAACCTGAAAAATGCTTGCAAATGTGAGAGAAGAATGGTTTGTTAAATTTTAGTGGGATCGCTACAGCGCCCACCTCAACATTTCAAAAAGGACACTACTATTCCATAGTTATCGAGGAGCAGCACGGCAGTGAGTAGAGCACAGGCCCGGGAGTCAGAAGGACCTGGGTTCTAGTCCCGGCTCCACCACCTGTCTGCTGTGTGACCTCGGGCAAGTCACTTCCTTCCCTGTGCCTCAGTTACCTCATCTGCAAAATGGGGATTGTGACTCTGAACCCCATGTGGGACGTGGACTTGTGTCCAACTTGATTAACCTTGTCTCTCCCCCAGTGCTTCGAAGAGTGCCTGGTACAGAGTAAATGCTAAACCGATACCATAAAGAAAGTTATTCTCTAAGTCTTTGTCCAGGAAAATGATTTGTGACAACTAATGATTTTGGAAATGCAGTCATGACAATAGCCCTCCTCAATTAGACATAAATCTTCAGTGGCAACAAGTCTCATCAAGAAGCAGCGTGGTCCAATGGTAAGGGCCCAGGCCTGGCAGTCAGTGGATCTGGGTTCTAATCCCTGTTCATTCATTCAGTCACTCGTATTTATTGAGCGCTTACTGAGTGCAGAGCACTGTACTGAGCTCTGGGAGAGTACCGTACAACAATAAACAGACACATTCCCTGCCCACAACAAGCTTACAGTCTAGAGGGGGAGTCAGACATTAATATTAAAAAAAATGAGAGATATGGACATAAGTGCTGTGGGGCTGGGAAGGGGGAAGAACCGAGGGAGCAAGTCGGGGCGACGCAGAAGGGAGTGAGAGAAGAGGGAAGGGAGGGCTTAGTCAGGGAAGGATTTGAGGAGGGAAAAATGGAGAGAGCAAGTGTTTTGATAAGGTGCAAAGGGACGGGGTCGGATGCCCGGATGGATGGGGCGGATTTTGAGGGGAGGCAGGAGATCTCCTCTAGAGATACTGCTGGGAAAGATGGAAAAGTTGAAGAGGGGCGACAGTGGGAGGGGAAACTGGGAGGGGCAGGGGAGATTTTAGGGAGATCACCCCTGATAGTGTCAATTTTCTTAACGAAGTAGGTGGCCAGGTCACTGGGGGGCAAGGGATGGGGGAGGCAGGGGGATAGGGGGTTTGCAGAGGGAATTAAATGTTTGGAACAACTGGTGAGGGTGATGTCCACGGGAGTCAATAAGAGCGGAGAATTACTTCTGCCCGAGAAGAGCAGAGGGTAGAGTCAAAGCACGCAATGGATAAGCTAGAAGTGGACTAAGTCGGCCCGACATTCAGATTTCCGCCAGCAGTGCTCTGAGGCTCGTGCGCAAAACCGTGGGAGGCAGACCACGGAGGGGATCCAGGGCCGTGGGTTAGGGGTACGAGATCGATAAAGGGATGGGGGAGTGAGTGAGTTGAGCTCATTAGAGAGGGTGATGTTGAGAGGGTCAATCTGTGCATCGAGGGAAGGTACTTGCGGTATGGAAGCTGACTCTATGAAGAGTTGAGAAAATTGGATGATGTCAAAAAATCCGAGGTCTTTGTGGGAGAAGAATACAGATTTACGGGGAGGAGGTGTGTGGGAGAGAAGGCAGTGTGGCTTAGTGGAAAGACCCTGGGTTTGGGAGTCAGAGGATGTGGGTTCTAATCCCATTTCTGCCAATTGTCTGCTGTGTGACCTTGGGCAAGTCACTTAACTTCTCTGTGTCTCAGTTACCTCATCTGTAAAACTGGGGATTAAGACTGTGAGCCCCTCATGGGACAACCCGATTACCTTGTATTTCCCCCAGGGCTTAGAACAGTGCTTGGCCCCCAGTACGTGCTTAACAAATATCATCATCATTATTATTGTTGTTATTAATAAGGCAAGTGAGGAGGTTGTGGTCCAAAAGAGGGTTTGCGGAGTTGGCAAAGGTAGAGATGGTGCAGTGGCTAGAGATGATGAGATCGAGGGTGTGTCCAAGTCGTTGAGTGGGCGAAGCGGGGTGGAGGAGGAGGTGAGTGGAGCTGAGGGGTGATGGAAGGCGGGCAGTGGAAGGGTCACCAGGAACATCTATGTGGGTATTCGAGTCCCCAAGGATCAACGTGGGCATGGAGAAAGAGAGAAGGAATGTAGAAAGGGATCAGGGTGGTTAAAGAACCGGGAGGTGGGGACCTGGAGGGTGGGGGAGATAATAATAATAATAATAATGTTGGTATTTAAGTGCTTACTGTGTGCCGAGCACTGTTCTAAGTGCTGGAGGAGATACAGGGGCATCAGGTTGTCCCACGTGAGGCTCACAGTCTTCATCCCCATTTTACAGATGAGGTCACTGAGGCACAAAGAAGTGAAGTGACTTGCCCACAGTCACACAGCTGACAAGATGTGGTGGGAGGGGAGGATGGGCTGACTGGAGGGGAGGGATTGAAGGGGAGGCCAGTGAAGTTTAAGCCTTGTAGTTGAGCTAGAGGACGGCAATAACTACTTTATCCGGTGAGACCCGGAGGAGGTGGTTGAATTGTCCTTGGGTCCTTGAGAACCAAGAGGCCAGTGATTCGGAGAAGACCGGCTGAGTCGGTGTGCCTCGGTTATTATTGCCACTGTTCTTGTCTGTCCGTCTCCCCCGACTGTGAGCCCGTCAAAAGGCAGGGACCGTCTCTATCTGTTACCGATTTGTCCATTCCAAGCGCTTAGTACAGTGCTCTGCCCATAGCGAGCGCTCAATAAATACTATTGAATGAATGAAAATGAAGATTGAGACAGCGTGAGCCCCAGGTGGGAAAGGGACTGTGTCCCACCTAATTTACTTTTACCCACCCGTGCTGAGTACCGGGCCCAGCACGTAGTAAGCGTTTAAGGAATACCATGATAATAATAACATTAATAAAGCAGGGGCGGAATAAGTGTGAAGGCAGGCAGCCGTTGATATGGAAAGCTGTATAAATCCGGGCCCCGGTCACCTGGGGCTAATAATAATAATAATGATGATGTTGGTATTTGTTAAGCGCTTACTAGGGGCAGAGCACTGTTCTAAGCGCTGGGGTAGATACCGGGTCATCGGGTTGTCCCACGGGAGGCTCACAATGAATCCCCATTTTCCAGATGAGGGAGCTGAGGCACAGAGAAGTGACTGGCCCACAGTCACCCAGCTGACAAGTGGCAGAGCCGGGATTCGAACCCATGACCTCTGACTCCCAAGCCCGGGCTCCGAGCCACGCTGTGAGGCAGCCGCACGGTGATCTGTGGGCGGGCGGACGGTAGGCAGGGGGTGTGATGGCTGATGAGCTGGTGGGGCTGAGGCCGCTCGGGGGAGAGGTATCTGGGGGTCCTCGGGCAGGTCCGCGGGCCCTCCGGGAAGAGTTCTCCGTGTCCTCGGGTGGGTCTCTAAGAAGACCCGACCGGGAGGCAGGAGACTTGGATTTAAATACCAGCTCTGCCACGAATCTGCTACGGTCAAGGAGCTCGGCCTCTTTGGGCTTCAGTTTCCTCATCTGTAAAATGGGAATAAGGTAGATTGTGAGTTCAGTGTCCAAAACTCCGGTTGCCATTTCTCACTCTGTTACCTTCACCCCTAGCCCGCCTTTGGCGTATCCTGTTTCTCCTCTCCCATCGTTAAATCTCCTTTGTTTCAAATCCGTTATGGATATTGTAAAGGAAGCACCTCTGAAAGCCTAATTAAGGGGCCTGGCGTTTGTTAGGGAAGGAGTACGGCCTAGTGGAAAGATCACAGATCTCGGGTCCAATCCCGGCTCCGCCACGGTCCGGTGTGTGACCGTGGGCGAGTGAGTTAACTTCTCTGGGCCTCGGTTTCCTCATCTGTATAGTGTGGGTTAAATACATAATAATAGTGATATTTGTTAAGCGCTTACCACGGGCCAGGCACCGTACTAAGCACCGGGGTGGAATCAAGCGAATCAGGTTGGACACAGTCCCTGTCCCTTGGCTCCTCATGAAGCAGAAGCAGCTTGGCTCAGTGGGAAGAGCGCGGGCTGGGGAGTCGCGGGTCATGGGTTCGAATCCCGGCTCTGCCCCTTGTCAGCTGTGTGACTGTGGGCCAGTCGTTTCACTTCTCTGTGCCTCAGTTACCTCCTCTGTCAAATGGGGATTAAAAAAACAACTGTGAGCCCCACGTGGGCCGACCTGATCACCTTGTATCCCCCAGCGCTTAGAACAGTGTTCTGCACATAGTAGGCGCTGAACAAATACCACCAATTTTTTTTTTCTTACTCTCCTACTACAACCCAGCCCGCGCACTTGGTTCCTCTAATGCCAACCTTCTCACTGTACTTCCAACTCGTCTATCTCGCCACCGAACCCTGGCCCACGTCCTGCCTCTGGCCTGGAACGCCCTCCCTCCTCAAATCCGTTACTCTCCTCTGCTTCAAAGCCTTATCGAAGGGCCGTCTCCTCCAGGAGGCCTTCCCTGACTGAGCCCTCCGTTCCTCTTCTCCCATTCCCTTCTGCGTCGCCCTGCGTTGCTCCCATTGTTCGTCGCCCAGCCCCACAGCACTGAGGTCCGTATCCGTCATTTATGTATTCATATTAACGCATATCTAGGTCATTGTGGGCAGGGAATGGCTCAGTGGAAAGAGCCTGGGCTTCGGAGTCAGAGGTCATGGGTTCGACTCCCGGCTCCGCCACCCGTCAGCCGGGTGACTGTGGGCGAGTCGCTTCGCTTCTCTGGGCCTCAGTTCCCTCATCTGGAAAATGGGGATTAACTGTGAGCCTCACGTGGCACGACCTGATGACCCTGTATCTCCCCCAGCGCTTAGAACAGTGCTCTGCACAGAGTAAGCGCTTAACAGATACCAACATTATTATTGTTTTATTGTACTCTCCCAAGCGCTTGGCACCGTGCTCTGACCTCAGTAAGCACTCGATAAATAAGAGTGGACGTCCCCTGTGGGGCTCACGGTCTCAATCCCCGTTTTGCAGATGAGGTAACTGAGGCACAGAGAAGAGAAGTGACTCACCCAAGGTCCCACAGGAGGCAAGTGGCAGAGCCGGGATTACAACCCATGACCTTCTGACCCCCAGGCCCGTGCTCCATCCGCTACGTCGCGCTGCTTCTCATGTTCTCTCTCCTGCGTAGACCGTGCCCTCGGTGCTCAGTACAGCGGTTGTCGTTTAGTAAGCACTTAACCCATATCAGCATTATTAATGTTAGCCTGCCTCACCAACACGTCCATCTTTAACCCACCTTTTGCGTGGCGATCAGGGTTACAGAGGAACTGAGGGAGGCTTGAGTCCTCTTTCTGAATCTGGGGTGAATTCTAGGAAAAAAGACTCAAACGTCCCCTCTTCTCTGCGGTTCCAGATTTGGGGCAGGAGTGCCATAGTATTCATTCCTTCATTCAGTAGTATTTATTGAGCGCTTACTATGTGCAGGGCACTGGACTAAGCACTTGGAATGGACAAATCGGCAACAGAGAGAGACAGTCCCTGCCCTTTGACGGGCGCACGGTCTACTCGGGGGAGACGGGCAGACGAGAACGATGGCGATAAACAGAGTCGAGGGGAAGAACGTAAAAACGATGGCAAATAAATAGAATCAGGGTGATGGACATCTCATTAAACGAAATAAATAGGGTGATGAAGATATATACAGTTGAGAGGACGAGTACGGTGCCGAGGGGGTGGGACGGGAGAGGGGGAGGAGGAGAGGGAAAGGGGGGAGAAGAGGGCACCATTTCCAATGTCTGCTTCGGGACACTGTGTGTGTATCCATTCCAGAGAGTTGCCCAAAAAGTTTTAGGAGTTACGCGAAAAGGGCATTTGCCCAGTGAATAGGGCGGCTTTGGATTCTGATTCGTTTGTAGTTCATGACTTTAGTTCCTGTTGTTTCATTTACAGTTGGAAGGCCACTCTTGAAGGGAAGCCTAAATGGTGATGAGGGAGAAACAAAATGTATCAGGTGCCTCCAGTCCCATTCTTTAACTTGGATCGAACCAGACCTTGATAGGATGGCGGTTGAAGAATGGGTTCTGGTTCTGTAAAGGTGAAAATGCTGTTACCAGGAGAAAGTGACTATTAGGAACCTTTCTTATTAAAAAACCCAAACTACGTATTCGTCTAGATGAGACTGCCCTTGTTCTCCGGGGTCTCGTGCTTCCCTCTGCGCACAAAGGGGAGAGAGATGAAGGCCATTTTATGTGCTAAACGCTGAAGTAGTAAGTGCTAATTTTCATGCACTCAAGTCTAAAATAAAGGAGGTTTTAAAAATTTAAGAAGTGAGAATCGTTCGTTCATTCAATTTTGAGTGCTCGCCGTGTGCAGGGCACTGTACTAAGCCCTTGAGCGAGCAGAATATGACACGTGGCCCAATGGGCCTTGAAGCAGCGTGGCTCAGTGGAAAGAGCATGGGCTTTGGAGTCAGGGCTCATGAGTTCGAATCCCAGCTCTGCCACTTGTCATTCATTCATTCAATAGTATTTATTGAGCGCTTACTATGTGCAGAGCACTGTACTAAGCGCTTGGGACGAACAAGTCGGCCACAGATAGAGACGGTCCCTGCCGTTTGACGGGCTCACGGTCTAATCGGGGGAGATGGACAGACACGAACGACGGCAATGTGACTGTGGGCAAGTCACTTCACTTCTCTGTGCCTCAGTTCCCTCATCTGTAAAATGGGGATGAAGACTGTGAGCCCCACGTGGGACAACCTGATTCCCCTATGTCTACCCCAGCGCTGAGAGCAGTGCTCGGCACATAGTAAGCGCTTAACAAATACCAACATTATTATGTCCTTCCGAGTTCTACCTGGGTTCTAATTCTGCCTTCATCTGCGGTGTGACCTTGGGCAAGTCACTTCACCGTGCCTGTTACCTCATCTGTAAAAATGGGATTGAAGACCGTGAGTCCTGTTTGGGACATGGTCCGAGTCCAATCTGATTATCTTCTATCTATTCCCAGAGCTTAATAGAGTGGCTGGCACATAGTGAGCGCTTAACAAATACCACCAAAAAATGCCATTATAAGTAGATTGGAGAATAAACACGGCTGTGGGGTTACTGGGGATGATAACCAAGTGTTGACTAGAAAAAAGGGTAGACAGCTGTGAGGATTGCGAATTTCTGCCACTTTCATTCTCTTATTATTATTAATGATAATGTTAATTATGGTTTTACTGAAGCTCGTAAGGATTGCGAATTTCTGCCACTCTCATTCTTTCGTTCTTATTAATGATAATGTTGATTATGGTTTTACTGAAGCTCGTAAGGATTGCGAATTTCTGCCACTCTCACTCTTTCGTTCTTATTAACGATAATGTTGATTATGGTTTTACTGAAGCTCGTAAGGACTGCGAATTTCTGCCACTCTCACTCTTTCGTTCTTATTAACGATAATGTTGATTATGGTTTTACTGAAGCTCGTAAGGACTGCGAATTTCTGCCACTCTCATTCTTTCGTTATTATTAACGATAATGTTGATTATGGTTTTACTGAAGCTCGTAAGGATTGCGAATTTCTGCCACTTTTATTCTTTTATTAGTATTGATGTTAATTATGGTTTTACTGAAGCTCATAAGTGCAGCCAACATCCCATAGTTCAGAAGCTCTGGATTCTGCACAGATCTGGCGGGGCCAACGACTTCTCATGACCAGGTGTTTGAAGATAGACTCTTTGGAGGTATTTTTCTTTCCCTGAGGTGACTGCCCATCAGCAAGTCTTGTGTCCTTAAAATGGGTCAAATAACAGCGATTTACTGATCGTGTAGGATCAAACACTTCCATGACTGGGCCGTATGTATTTCCGGTACTTGACTGTACCTGTTGAAGTAAAATCTCTCTCCTGTGAGGCAATGGAAATATCGGGAAGGAACGTGGCCTAGAGGGTAATGATTCATTCATATTTATTGAGCGCTTACTGTGTGCAGAGCACTGTGCTAAGCGCTTGGAATGGACAATTCGGCAACAGATAGCGACGATCCCTGCCCAACGACGGGCTCACGGTCTAAAAGGGGGAGACGGACGGCAAAATGAAACAGGTAGTCAGGCGTCAATACCACCAAAATAAATAGAATCATAGATACACATCATTAATGACATAGAGTAATAAATGATATATACAATTATACACAAGTGCCGTGGGGAGGGGAAGGGGGTAGAGCAGAGGGAGGGAGTAGGGACAGAATCTTGTCTGTCCGTCTCCCCCCGATTAGACCGTAAGCCCATCGGAGGGCAGGGATCGTCTCTATCCGTTGCCGATTTGTCCATTCCAAGCGCTTAGTACAGTGCTCTGCACATGGTAAGCGCTCAATCAATACTACTGAATGAATGACTGAATGACTGAATGAATGAAGGGAGGAGCAGCAGAGGGAAAGGGAGGGCTCAGTGTGGGAAGGCCTCTTGGAGGAGGTGAGCTCTCAGTAGGGCTTTGAAGAGGGGAAGAGAGTCAGTTTGGTGGAAGTGAGGAGGGAGGGCGTTCCAGGCCAGAGGTAGGACGTGATGGTATTTGTTAAGCGCTTACTATGTGCCAAGCACTGTTCTGAGCGCTGGGTAGATCCAAGGTCATCAGGTCGTCCCACGTGGGGCTCACAGTCTCCATCCCCATTTTCCAGATGAGGTCACTGAGGCCCAGAGAAGTGAAGTGACTCGCCCTCAGCGACCCAGCAGAGCAGCAGCAGAGTGGGATTCGAACCCATGACCTCTGACTCCCAAACCCGCACTCTCACCATTTAAGCGCCGCCGCTTCTCGAGCAAGTGGAAAGGGTGGGGGTTCCAATCCCTCCACGCCCCTTGCCCGCTGTGTGACCTTGGGCAAGTCACTGCCCCGGGCCTCACTTCCCTCCTCTGGAAAATGGCGATTACGACCGTCAGTCCCGTTGCGGGGTGGGGGGCAAACCTGATAGTAATGGTGGCGCTTGTTAAGCGCTTCCTAGGGGCCAAGCACTGTTCTAAGCGCTGGGGTAGATAGAAGGTGAGCAGGATGTCCCACGTGGGGCTCCCCGTCCTCATCCCCGCTTTACGGCCGAGGCAACTGAGGCACAGAGAAGGGACTTGATGATAATGTTGGTATTTGTCAAGCGCTTACTGTGTGCCCAGCGCTGGGGTAGATAGAAGGTGATCAGCTTGTCCCACATGGGGCTCCCAAGTCTTCATCCCCATTTTACAGATGAGGTCACTGAGGCCCAGAGAAGTGAAGGGGCTCGCCCCAAGTCACCCAGCTGACAAGGGGAAGAGGCGGGAATTACCTCAGAGTCACGGGAAGCAGCGCGGCTCAGTGGAAAGAGCCTGGGCTTCGGAGTCAGAGGTCATGGGTTCGACTCCCAGCTCTGCCACTTGTCAGCCGGGTGACTGTGGGCGAGTCGCTTCACTTCTCTGGGCCTCAGTTATGCCATCTGTAAAATGGGGATTAACCGTGAGCCTCACGTGGGACAACCCGATGACCCTGGATCTCCCCCGGCGCTTAGCACGGTGCTCTGCACACAGTAAGCGCTTAACAAATACCAACATTACCATTATGATTCTTCTCTGGGCCTCAGTGACCTCCTCTGGAAAATGGGGATGGAGACTGGGCGCCTAATGTGGGACCACCTGATTCCCCTGGATCTCCCCCCAGCGCTTAGAACAGTGCTCTGCACAGAGTAAGCGCTTAACAAATACCAACATTATTATTATTATGACCCCCCCACCCTCTGCTCTTCCCCCTTCCCCTCAGCACTGTGCTCATTTGTATATAATATTTATTACCTTATTTATTTTGTTCATTCATTGATTCAATTGGGAAGCAGCGTGGCTCAGTGGAAAGAGCCCGGGCTTGGGAGTCAGAGGTCAGGGGTTCGAATCCCGGCTCTGCCGCTTGGCAGCTGTGTGACCTTGGGCAAGTCACTTCACTTCTCCGTGCCTTAGTTCCCTCCTCTGTAAAATGGGGGCTGAAGACTGTGAGCCTCCCGGGGGACCACCTGATGACCCTGGATCTCCCCCGGCGCTTAGAACAGTGCTCTGCGCGGAGTAAGCGCTTAGCAAATGCCAACATTGTTATGGTATTTATCGAGCGCTTACTCTGCGCAGAGCACTGTACTAAGCGCTTGGAATGGACAATCCCTGCCCTTGGACGGGCTCCCAGTCTAATCGGGGGAGACGGACGGACAAGAACAAAAGCAATAAATAGAATCGAGGGGATATAAATAGAAACAAGGGGATATGAGGTGTACATCCCCTTAAATCTGTTTATCTTGATAATGTTGTCTTGTTTCTGTCTGGTTCTCCTTTGCTCTGTCCGCTCTGCCGTCTGCTCCGCTATCATTTATTACCCTATTTCTTTGGTCAGTGAGGTGCGCATCCCCTTAAATCTATTTAGCTTGGTAGTGTTGTCTTGTTTCTGTGTGGTTCTCTTTTGCTCTGCTGCCTGTCTCCCCCTTTGAGGCCTTCACGGGGCAGGGATGGTCCCTATCTGTCGCTGAATCGTACATTCCCAGCGCTCAGGCACGGTGTTCAGCACATAGTCCGGGCTCGGTAGATCCCACCGGATGACGGAACGGGCCCTGAATCTCCGGCGCAACGCTTGGGACAGGAGGTGGAGGAGAGCACCGCCAGGCCCCACGCAGAGGCCAAGGCCGCGGGCCACTGTGGGGGGCTTTAATCTTGGAATTTGTGCTTTAATGTTGGTATTTGTTGGTATTTAATGTTCAAAGGCTGCGGCCCTTAATCCTGGTATTTGTTAAGCGCTCACTAGGCGCAGACCACTGTGCTAAGCGCTGGGGTAATAATAATGATGATAATGTTGGTATTTAAGCGCTTACTAGGTGCAGAGCACTGTGCTAAGCGCTGGGGTAATAATAATAATGCTGGTATTTGTTAAGCGCTCCCTAGGCGCAGAGCACTGTGCTAAGCGCTGGGGTAATAATAATAATGATAATGTTGGTATTTAAGCGCTTACTAGGTGCAGAGCACTGTGCTAAGCGCTGGGGTAATAATAATAGTAATGCTGGTATTTGTTAAGCGCTCACTAGGTGCAGAGCACTGTGCTAAGCGCTGGGGTAATAATAATAATGTTGGTACTTGTTAAGCGCTCACTAGGTGCAGAGAACTGTGCTAAGCGCTGGGGTAATAATCATGATAATGATGTTGGCATTTGTTAAGCGCTCCCTAGGTGCAGAGCACTGTGCTAAGCGCTGGGGGAGACACGGGGTCATCAGGTGGTCCCACGGGAGGCTCCCAGTCTTCATCCCCATTTTCCAGATGAGGGAACCGAGGCCCAGAGAAGTGACTCGCCCCCCAGTCACACAAGTGACAGGTGGCGGAGGCGGGATTCGAACCCATGACCTCTGCCTCCCCAGCCCGGGCTCTTTCCCCTGAGCCACGTGGCTTCTCTCCCCCCGAGGCCTTGGAGGGGGGGGGGGGGGGGGGAGGAGGAGGGCGCGAGCGCGAGCGGGAGGAGGAGGCGCGAGCCGGGGCCCGGGGGGGGGGGCGGGGCGAGGGGGAGAAGGGGCGGGGCCGGGGCGCGAGACGGCTGCGCGAGGGGGCGGGGGCGAGGGCGCGAGGCGGCGGCGCGAGGCGAGGGCGCGAGGGCGCGAGGCGGAGGGGGGAGAAGGGGCGGGGCGAGGGCGCGAGGGCGCGAGGCGGAGGGGGGAGAAGGGGCGGGGCGAGGGCGCGAGGCGGCGGCGCGGGGGGCGGGGGTCTGGCGCGAGGCCCCTCCCCCTTCCCCCCCTCGCCCCGCGGCGTCCGCGGGCTTGGGCGGAGCCGCGGCCCGGGCTTTTCTTCGCCTTGGCGCGTCTTCCCGCCCTTTCCCCTCCCCTCCCCGCCCTTTGCCCTCGGCGCCTCCCGACGGCCGCCGCCCCTGTGTCCCTGCCCCTTCCCCTCCCGCTCCCTCGGCCCCGCCAGCCGCAGCCCGCCGGATCCTGCTCCTGAGCGCCGCGCCCTTAGGAGCCGGGGTAAATCCCTCCTCCATGGCCCCCGCGGGTCTCCCCCTGCCTCCTCCTCCCCCCGCCTCCTCCTCCCGCCGCCCCCCGCACTGATCCGTGTCCCCCCCCCTCTGTCGCCCCGCAGGTGCCGAGCCCGCCGGAGGACGCGGGCCGGGCCGGGCCGGACGATGTAGGCCGAGCCCCGCCGCCATGGGAGAGCGGCCCGCGGGCCTGGACCCCCGCCCCGAGGAGCCCCGGCCTCCGCCCGAGACAGAGGTGGCCACCCCCGCCCGCCCTCCCAGATCCCCATTCACGCCGCCCCACGGGCCCGGGGACGCTTGACCGTTCGGCTTCGCTCCCGTGATCCTTCGCGCTCGCTTGACCATTCTGCTTGACTCCCGTGACCCTTTGCGCCCTCTGGACTATTCCGCTTGCCTCCCGTGATTCTTTGCGCCCTCTTGACCGTTCGGCTTGGCCCCCGTGATCCTTTGCGCCCGCTTGACCATTCTACTTGGCTCCCGTGGTCCTTTGCGCCTCTTGACCGTTCTTGGGCTTGGCTCCCGTGTTCCTTCGCGCTCGCTTGACTATTCTGCTTGACTCCCGTGATCCTTTGCGCCCTTTGGACTATTCTGCTTGACTCCCGTGATCCTTTGCACCCGCTTGACCATTCTGCTTGGCTCCCGGGATCCTTTTGCTCCTCTTGACCGTTCTACTTGGCTCCCGGGATCCTTCACACCTGCTCGACCGTTCTTCGGCCTGGCTCCCGTGATCCTTTGCGCCCGGTTGACCATTCTACTTGGCTCCCGTGATCCTTTGCGCCCGCTTGACCGTTCTTCGGCTTGGCTCCCGTGATCCTTCGCGCCCGCTTGACCGTTCTTCGGCTTGACTCCCGTGATCCTTTGCGCCCTCTTGACCATTCTGCTTGACTCCCGTGATCCTTCGCGCCCGCTTGACCGTTCTTGGGCTTGGCTCCCGTGATCCTTTGCGCCCGCTTGACCGTTCTTCGGCTTGGCTCCCGTGATCCTTCGCGCCCGCTTGACCATTCAGCTTGACTCGTGTGATCCTTTGCGCCCTCTTGACCATTCTGTTTGACCCGTGTGATCCTTTGCGCCCTCTTGACCATTCTGCTTGGCTCCCGTGATCCTTCGTGCACGCTTGACCGTTCGGCTTGGCTCCCGTGACCCTTCGCGCCCGTTTGACCGTTCTTGGGCTTGGCTCCCGTGATCCTTTGCGCCCGCTTGACCGTTCTTCGGCTTGGCTCCCGTGATCCTTTGCACACGCTTGACCGTTCTGCTTGGCTCCCGTGATCCTCTGCGCCCCGTGTGGCCCAGTAATCATGTTGGTAGTTAAGCGCTTACTGTGTGCAGAGCACTGTTCTAAGCGCTGGGGGAGATCCAGGGTCAGCGGGTGGTCCCACGGGAGGCTCCCATTTAATCCCCATTTTCCAGAGGAGGTCACCGAGGCCCAGAGAATGATAACGTTGGTGTTTGTTAAGCGCTGACTGTGTGCTGAGCGCCGTTCTAAGCGCTGGGGGAGATGCAGGGTCAGCAGGTGGTCCCACGGGAGGCTCCCAGTCTTCACCCCCGTTTTCCGGAGGAGGTCACCGAGGCCCAGAGAAGTGACTTGCCCGCGGTCACACAGCTGACAGGAGTCACACAGCTGACGAGCCCAGAAAACGAGATTTTTGGGGTCCCTTCCCTCTCATTCGCTTTATCCATTCATTCAGTAGCATCGATCGAGCGCTGGCTACGTGCAGAGCGCTGGACTAAGCGCTTGGAATGGACGAATCGGCAAGAGAGAGAGACGGGCCCTGCCCACTGACGGGCTCAGGGTCTAATCGGGGGAGACGGACGGACAAAAACAATAGCGATAAGTAGAATCGAGGGGATGGACAGCTCATTAAAACGGTAGCCATAAATAGAGTCAAGGGGATGGACATCTCATTAACAAAATAAATAGGGTAATCAAAAATATATACGAATGAGCGGACGAGGACAGTGCTGAGGGGAAGGGAGAGGGGGAGGAGACAGACAAAAGCGATAGCAATAAATAGAATCAAGGGGATGGACATCTCATTAACAAAATAAATAGGGTAATTAAAAATATATACGAATGAGCGAACGAGGACAGTGCTGAGGGGAAGGGAGAGGGGGAGGAGACAGACAAAAACGATAGCAATAAATAGAATCAAGGGGATGGACATCTCATCAACAAAATAAATAGGGCAATTAAAAATATATACAAATGAACGGACGAGCACAGTGCTGAGGGGGAGGAGCAGAGGGAAAGGGGGGGAAAAGGGGGCTTAGCTGAGGGGTGGTGAAGGGGAGGCAGAGAGGGAGCAGAGGGAAAAGGGGAAACTCAGTCTGGGAAGGCCTTTGGAGCCCTCCTATTTTAATCCTAAATTATTTTTGTTATTAGGAAGGTCCTAAAAATAGGGTCTTCCGAAAGGTCTGCGGTAGGAACGGTAACGGTTCAGCACCCACTGGGTGGCTGGCACCGTACTAAGCGCTGATAGATAGATGGTTGGCCAAGGGGAAAGAGCCCGGGCTTGGGAAGCGGAGGTGGTGGGTTCGAATCCCCGCTCCGCCGCTCGTCAGGTGTGTGGCTTTGGGCAAGTCAGCTTCGCTTCGCTTCCCTGGGCCTCGCTTCCCTCTTCCGTACAATGGGGATGAAGACGGTGAGCCCCACGTGGGACAACCCGATCGCCTTGTATCCTCTCCAGCGCTAAGAACAGCGCTTGGCACATAGTAAGCGCTTAAATGCCACCATTATGAGGATGATGATGGTATTTGTTCAGCGCTTACTATGTGGCCGGCTCCGTACGCAGCGCTGATAAATAGAGGGTTGGCCCAGTGGAAAGAGCACAGGCTCGGGAGTCAGAGGTCGCGGGTTCTAGTCCCGGGTCCGCCGCTCGTCAGCTGCGTGACTTCGGGCAAGTCACTTCGCTTCTCTGGGCCTCACTTCCCTATTCTGTACAATGGGGATGAAGACTGTGAGCCCCACGTGGGACAACCTGGTCGCCTTGTATTCCCCCTCCAGTGCTTAGAACGGTGCTTTGCACTTAGTAAGCACTTAACAAATACCATCGTGATTATCATCATCATCATTATTATTATTATTGTGTGTGCGCAGGACCTGATTAAGGGTACTGGGGCTCAGATATCTGCAAGGGTTCCGGAGCCGGGTTGGGAAGTTTCGGCAAGAAATTTGAAAGCATGATGTGCTTGGAGAAGTAGGGGTTATTTTACTTTTACTAACCCCCTGTCCTGCCTGGTCCCGAGGAGTGGTTTCTTGGCCCGAAACCAGTGGAGATTAGGTAACAATAATAATAACAATTGCGGTACTTGTTAAGCGCTTACTAAGTGCCAAGAGCTGGGTTAGAGACACGGTTAACCACGTGGGGCTCACAATCTGAATCCTCCTTTACAGTCACTGAGGCACAGAGAGGTGAAGCGGCTTGCCCAAGGTCACACAGCAGACCGGTGGCGGAGCCGGGATTAGAACCCACACCCTCGGACTCCCAAGCCCGGGCTCTTCCCGCTGACCCCGGACACTTGTGCGAATCGCTAGGCCCCGATCGGCTCCGACCGTTATGGGCGAGGCCCGGGCCCACCGACTCTTTCTTTCTTTCAATAGTATTTATTGAGCGCTTACTATGTGCAGAGCACTGTACTAAGCGCTTGGGATGAACAAGTCGGCAACAGATAGAGACGGTCCCTGCCGTTTGACGGGCTCACGGTCTAATCGGGGGAGACGGACGGACGAGAACAATGGCAATAACTCCTGTTGTGTTGTCCTCTGCCGAGTGCTTAGGACAGTGCTCTGCACGTAGTGAGTGCTCAGACACGACGATGATGATGATGCAGAGCCGTTGCTCCATTTCACCCGGGTTAATCTGGCCCCGAACAAACCCATTTCTTTTGCCCGAAGCTGTCGAAAGCCAATTCGGATGAAATGGGGTAAAGCGATACTGTAATTGTTCTTTTAGAAGTGACGACGAGAGAAGAGTCCCAGGACTGTCTTTGAGATAGTGACAGGTTTAGCCATCGATAGAGAAATAATAATAACGAGGGCATTTATTAAGCGCTTACTACGTGCAGAGTGTTAATAATGTTGGCATTTGTTAAGCGCTTACTACGTGCCGAGCACTGTTCTAAGCGCTGGGGTAGACACGGGGGAATCAGGTTGTCCCACGTGAGGCTCACAGTTAATCCCCATTTTCCAGGTGAGGGAACTGAGGCCCAGAGAAGCGAAGTGACTCGCCCACGGTCACACAGCTGACAAGTGGCAGAGCCGGGATTCGAACCTAAGACCTCCGACTCCCAAGCCCGGGCTCTTTCCACTGAGCCACGCTGCTTCTCTATTCTGATGGATGTGGCCACATGTGTGCGTCCGGATATTTATGTCCCGACTATTCCGACTCCCCACGCGGGAGCGAATCCGTGTGTTCTTATTTTGGAGTAAAAAGCGGTATCATCGAGATACGAGATAAATCTCACGTTTGCGAATGAGACTGCCAGAAATGCCCCAGTTGGACCAGTTAAACCGATGGGCGTCGTAATGGCCAGAAGTACGTAGGAAAGTTGCGAGGTGATCAGAGAATTAAACCCCACACGTTTCTAGAGAAGCAGCGTGGCTTAGTGGATAAAGGCACGGGGCTGGGAGTCAGAAGGACCTGGGTTCCAATCCTGCCTTTGCCACACGTCTGCTGTGTGACCTTGGGCAAGTCACTTATCTTCTCGGGGCCTCGGGTTGCCTCGTCTGTAAAATGGGGACCGAGAGTGTGAGCCCAGTGTGGGACAGGAACTGTCCAACTTGATTAACTTCAGTGCTTGGCACATAGTAAGTGCTTAACAAATATTATTAATATTATTATTAATATATTAACATTATTATATTATTAACATTTGGTATTATCACTAATAATAAATATTATCACTACCATCTCCTTAAGTAGTAGTATCACTAATAATAAATGGTATCACTGCCATCTCCATAAATATTATCATCACCGATAATAAATATTATCACTACCATCTCCACAGGCCCTGTTCAGCCTGTTCCCTCCATCCCCAGGCTATTCTCTCCTCCTCTTTAATTGTCAAATGAATTACCCGTGGTCCTTACCCTCCCCCTGAGCTATGGAATAAGTAACTACTTTAGTCTATTTTTATTTGGCCGTGAAGAGTTTCAAAAATACCTACGGGTCATGAATCGAATGACTACAGATCACTGACATAAATCCCTTACCGTTCAGGAGGTCTGTGTCGTTCAAGGCTTACGGATTAGTATTCGCATTTCAAGAGGCGGTCCGTTCAGCTTGGTTTTAAAAAACTGATTAAATCGCCCCCGAACTGAAAAGAAAATGCAAAGCAGAGAAGAGTCGTTTTGAAGGGAAGTGTAGTTTGACAGGGTTTGATGCCAAAAATTGTTTCTACTTAGGGAAGAAGCGAATCACATGCCGTGGGGAGATTGATTTTCTCCTGGCGAATTTAGTTGTGTTTAAAAACGTTGTAGGCCCTCTGAAAATTATAATAAATTGTCAGCTTCTAATAGGAACCTAAAACATTTGTCACAAATGCTTACTTGGGTCACCGCATTTGTTGAATAAACAGTCCTCTTCCACTAGAGTGATATTTTCAAAATTATTAGTCATAGTTTAATTCACATAACGTGTGGCTGGAGCCTTTTGGTCTCAAGACTGTGGGAAAGAAAGATTGTGTCTGTGTTAGCAAAGATCGCAATACAGTCTTTTTCTTCTTTATGCTGTTCTTATTCCATATTTTCATGAGCCCATAGAGACATCATGAGAATAGGTAGCGATCCTCCACGGGCCTTCCCAGTTAGTTGAAAAAGGTGATATATCCCAGAGGCTTTTACTCGAGGGAGAGAGGTGGTGCATTTTTGTGTTACTTGGTAAAAATATTTTATTGACCCTTAAGGAAATGCTTACAGAATTCTCTCCGCTTGAATATATGTCCTCATAGAAGCAGCGAAACATTTCTTTATTTGTTTATTTTTAACACCGTTGCTTTTGTTTCTCTACCAGGATAGGCACAACCTCGAACTGGAAGCTTTACGACTGAGTTTGAGTAACATGCACACGGCTCACCTAGAGTTGACTCAGCTTAATCTGCAAAAGGAGAAAGAAACCGCCCTCGTGGAACTGCGAGATGCACTCAATGATAAACACGCTCAGGATATGGCACTTCTGCAGAAAAGGCAGCACGTGGAATTGGAGAATATAAAAGAACAACACCTGAAAGAAAGAGAAGATACTTTCTCGAAGCATCGACAAGAAATCGGTACCTCAGATCAGTACATTACTGTTTCCCATATGAATATTCCTAGAGGTCTCCCCAGCTTTCTCGGTAATGTAAAATGACCTTTTGAGAACTCTCCGCTGTGTAATGGAATGGAAAATAGAGGTTTTGTAGGTGAAATAACAGAATCCCCTCTTCAAAAATACCGTCTTCTCTAAGGGGTATGACCTTTTGTGTTTCTGTGTCATATCCTCTCCCTCCTAAATGAGGTTCAATCATCTGTTTGGTTTCTTTATCAGACTTCCAGGAATAACTAATGCTCCCTTTGTCCTGCTGTGATTTGGGGGGGGGGGAAGCACCGTCGTCTAGTGGGAAGAGCACGGACCCGAGTTCTAGTCTTGGCTCTGCCACATATCTGCTGTGTGATCTTGGGCAAATCACTTAGTTTCTCTGTGCCTCAGTCACCTCGTCTCCACAGTGGGGTTTCGATACCTGTCCTCCCTCCTACTTAAACTCTGAGCCCCATGTGGGAGCTGATTATCTTGTATCTACCTCAGCAGTTGTTCAGTGGTTGGCACATAGTAAGTGCTTAACAAATACCACTATCATTATTACTAACAACTATGTTTCTCTTTTTAAAAAATAGAAAAACACCTCTTGGTACAGTATTTAGTGGAATGCTTTTTCTGGATTCACATTTAAATGATTGCCGTATCCACCCAAGTAATTACAAAATTGATTAATGTGGCAAATTTACAGAAGCAAAATATCCACCCTGTAGATCATTCATTTTCCTAGCAATTCAATTCATTATTTGTTGATATTTTTATGTATATTACGGCCAGGACATATCAAAAAACCCAAACCCTATGGATATACTCCTTAAGACTGTAAGCATATTTTGACGGGCAGAACAGTTCTTGTTGACCGAATGCTCCTTGAAGGCCATGACATAATCCTCTGATTTTTTTTTTAATATGAAGTGGGCAATGAGAATGTGTTCCTTTTTTTCCTCACTACAGTTTTTTTTAAAGTCATTGCAGGTATAACCATAGATAGTTTAGCAACGAAGCTGTAAATATTTTATTTTTTCTGAAAACAGAACCAAAGAAATGGTATGGGCAGCCATTCTTTATGGTAATAAAAGTTGCTCTGATATATTTTACACTCACATTAACATTTATATTTAGGATGCTTCTGATTAGAAAATATTTTAATCAGAAGCATCTTAAATTTAATTTAAATGTTAATATTGGCAGCCTGTAGAACTTCTGCGTAGGAAATTGAGATCTGCTGCCAATGACCGTCTGAAATAATTGTACGGTTTTCTATCGCGTTTTAGTCTGATGAAATTTAAAAGCTAATTTGTTTTGCTAATTCTCCCGTGCTTTGCCTTGCAGCTGACCTGAGAACAAGATTAGAAGTGGAAAAGGAGAATCATGTCCAGATAGTAGAGGTATACTATGGTTTATTTAAAAAAGCCAAAACATACAATTTTCAAAATGTGTCTCTCCCAGAAGGCTATTAAGAAGGTATTGAATAATCTTCTTGTAGTGTCCCCTGGGGGTATTGGTGTGATTTATTTCTGGGCAGGATGGGCCACTGTAGCTGGCTTTCCCCACCATGCCCTTTGGAACCGGAGCGGGATCGAGGATGGAGCCCAAGCGGCAACTCCGCCTCTTGCCCAAGGTCTGGAAGAGAAGGATGCTTCTTGCCACGGCTATTTTAGACCTCACCGGGAAGCGGGACTGGGTGGCGATAGTTGCTTCTGTCCCCTGGTCCCACGTCCCCATGAGGAGAAGCTGCCCGCCTGCCTTAAGCCCCCCCGCTCGATCTCCCCAGGCAGCATCTCCGGGGGTCGGGACGGGAGGCGGAGCTCTGGAGCTGCCACGGCCAGGGCACTCCTTGCAGCTGTGCACATTTGCCCTGCCTCTTCCTGACTGGGATTGCCTGGCACGGCTGCAGCAGGGGGATCCGGGTCGCTCCCGTCGTAGGGAGGCCCAGGTCTCGGCCCCATCCAGGCCGCCCGGTCGGGTCAGGTTGGGGTGAGAGGGGCAGCCGGCTCCCCCATCGTGGAGTTTAGGCTGGAGCCGAGGGTGGTGAGGATCGGGAAAAGTAGAAGAGGAGGGAGGAGGATACGGCGAGGGTGAATGCTTTATCCTTTCTGTTCTACCGCTTCTCTTTTCCTTCTTTCTTCCGCCCAACTCTTCTCCCCCAGTTTCCTTTCCATCTCACTCTTTCCACCTTTCCCCTCCTGCTTCCCCTTTCCTCTTCCATCCCATCTCCCCTTACATAATTTCCTTTATGCTCTGCCAATTCCCTTATCTGTAGTTTATTTTAATATGTATGTCTGCCCACCTAGACTGTAAGCTCCTTGTGGGTGGGGATTGGGTCTGTCAACTCTAGATTTTATTGCCCCTGTGCTCAGTACAGTGCTCTGCACGCCGTAAACACCTAATAAAAGCCATTTGAGTAATGGATCTTACTATCTGCACCTCTCCCATCTTCCTTCCCACCCTTTTCTTCTTTTTTCCCGTCCCTGTTTCTCTTTCTCCCTGTTTTTCTGTTTCCTCTTGCTTTGGTCCATTTCCCTCCTTGTTTGACCTTCACTGGAAGGCAACTAGGAAAAGAAGTTGAAATTTAAATTGATGCATCTCTTCATCCTTTAGAAACTCAGATAGAGAAGCAGCGTGGCCTAGTGGAAAGAGCCCGGGCTGGGGTCAGAGGTCACAGGTTCTAATCCCGGCTCCGCCGCTTGTCAGCTGTGCGGCTTTGGGCAAGTCACTTCACTTCTCTGGGCCTCAGTTACCTCATCTGTAAAATGGGGATGAAGACTGAGCCCCACGTGGGACCACCTGATCGCCTTGCATTCCCCCCGGTGCTTAGCACACTGCTTGGCACATAGTAAGCGCTTAACAAATACCATCATTATTATTATCGTAAAAGCTTTCAACTCAACGTAGCCTCCGCATGACCCATTTCACTGACTAATTGGAAAGTGGATTAGAAGGCGTGTTTTTTTTGGTTTTTTCCCTTTTAGGCCCTCAGAAGAGATTGGCAACTGGAGACAGACTTGCGCTTAAAAAACCTGCGAGAAGAACTGACCGAAGGGCATCAGGCTGAAATCGAAAACGTGCAAAAGGTTTTGAAAGCCGAATTTGCAGAGCAGCGGGCTGAGTTGGAGAAGTTTTCCCGTTGCAAAGATCAGGCCGAACGTAAGGATTTTCTTTTCCTAATGGCTTTATTTTCAAATGATGGCGATGAGGGGAGGGAGAAGAGGAGGGGGAGTAGTAGGAGAGGGCAAAAAGCAGCATTCATTCATTCATTCAGTAGTATTTATTGAGCGCTTACTATGTGCAGAGCACTGGACTAAGCGCTTGGAATGGACAATTCGGCAACAGATAGCGACGATCCCTGCCCATTGACGGGCTCACAGTCTAGTCGGGGGAGACCCGGCAGGATTGGTGAGGAGTGGAGAGCCTCGGTGATGGTGGTGGGAATTGTGATTATCCCACAATATGTGATTATTGTCTTACCTCTCACCTGAAAGGGCAGCATCCCTGGTGGAGTGATGGCGGAAGGGATTGGGGAGAGGTGGGAGAGTTTGGAGCCATGGAGGTTGAGGAGGGATCGGGAAGTATCTTCAGTATATTCAGTTATGGGAAACTAAACAGTGCAAACCAGATTATTCGATAGTATTTATCAAACGTTATGTGCTCAGGGTTAGGGTAGGGACAAAGAGACAATTCAGTCCTGTCCCCAAAGTGGCTCATAACCTAAATGGGAGAGCGGGATGCAGTGACCTTTTCAGTTCGATCTTTTTAGCAATGAAAGTTCAATTAAGGGAGTTTGTGCCTTAGGTTACCTTGAGATCTTATCAGTCATTTGGTGCTTGTTTTGTTTTTCTTCTTAACAAATGTATTTTTCTCTTGCTAGAGTGGAGAGAACAACTCTTACTGCGCACGTCCCATGTAGAAGAAATAAAGCATTTAAAGCAAGACTTCGAACTGCAGCTGCAACAAGTAAATGAAGAGCATGAAACTGAATTAGAACAGTTAAGACTTTATTTTGAACAGAAATTGAGAGATGCTGAAGGAAGTTACAGTGAAGACTTAAATTTGTTGCATCAAAGGTTGCAGGAAATGAAGGAAGACTCTTTAATGGAGTGTGCAGAAGTCAGGTAATGTGAAGGCATGGCCTCAAAGTGTTAACGTAGGCATGGGGAGTAAAAATTTCAGACTAAAACCTAATTTTGTAATAAAAAGAAATATAGGAGTATTTTTGATATTTTTCAAAGTGGGATCTTCCTGTACTTATTATATATATTAAGAAGCAGTGTGGCTCGGTGGAAAGAGCGCGGGCTGGGGACTCAGAGGTCGTGGGTTTGAATCCCAGCTCTGCCGCTTGTCAGCTATGTGACTTTGGGCAAGTCACTTAACTTCTCTGTGCCTCAGTTCCCTCAACTGTAAAATGGGGATGAAGGCTGTGAGCCCTACGTGGGACAACCTGATGACCTTATATCCTCCCCAGCGCTTAGAACAGTGCTTTGCACATAGTAAGCGCTTAGAGAAGCAGTGTGGCTCAGGGGAAAGAGCCCGGGCTTGGGAGTCAGAGGTCATGGGTTTGAATCCCGGCTCCGCCGCTTGTCAGCTGTGTGACTGTGCGCAAGTCACTTCACTTCTCTGTGCCTCAGTTACCTCATCTGTAAAATGGGGATTAACTGAGAGCCTCACGTGGGACAGCCTGATGACCCTGTATCTACCCCAGCGCTTAGAAGAGTGGTCTGAACATAGAAAGCGCTTAACAAATACCAACATTATTATTATTATTATATTTCATCTTAGGAAGGAAGGGTTAATCGTATATTTCTCTGTGTGTTTGGATTTTAAAATATTTTGCTCTCGTAGCTCATCTGTTGAATTTTTGGAAGAGACAGCTGAAAAAGAAAGAAAAGATCTCCATGAGCAGCTCATGCTACAATTAGAGCAAAATAAGGTGAGTTGATAATCAAGAAAATATTGTTCTTCCTGTTTAATTTGTAAATGGATAGAGAAGATGAGTAGAAAATGAGTGGAAACTCTTCCTAGAAAAGCTCTAATTTGCGTCATCACTTTTGAATTCTGTGGGATTTGTGAAGTAGTTTTATGCCTTTGCTTTCTCAAATACTTTACCTATTGGCAAATTTCAAGAGTTCCTCTCTCATGTTACATTCCACTAGGGATTTCCATAAAAATAGAGAGGGGCACAGGGCCTGGCACTTGCTCTCTAGCAACGGAGAAACAGTGAATATATTTTCAAATACCATTAATCTTTCTCATGAGTGCTTGCTTTTTATTAACCTAATTTTAAAATGATTTGGCTACCAAAATTCTCCCTAGAAAGTAGTGGTTTAAGACTCGGAAACAGCGTTTTAGTTGCAACGCTTTGAGTAATGATGTTCTTGAAGTTGAAATGAGGTAAGGAGTAACTTTTCCTACCAGGGAAAGTCCAAGATCTTTATAATAGTTGGACAATAGTAATGAGGTTTCTTGTGAGGCCCCACCTCTAAACTCAGACCCTAGGGAAGAGATGACCTTTTACCTGGGCTTTTAAGGATGCTAGGCTCAGAGTTTGATAAAGAGGAACAGTTAAGACAGATTTGGAAGGGGGAGAGGCATACAGTTACTCCTTCATAGCATTACTGAAGGCACATCTCCTTCAAGAGGCCTTCCCAGACTAAGCCCCACTTTTCCTCATCTCGCACTTTGCGTCACCCTGACTTGCTCCCTTTGCTCTTCCACCCACCCCCAACCCCACAGCATTTATGTATAGATCTGTAATTTTATTTTATTTGTATTGAAGTCTGGTTCCCCCCACTTAAACTGTGCACTCATTGTGGGCAGGCAGTGTCCCCGTTTATTGCTGTATTGCACTTTCCCAAGCACTTAGTACAGTCCTCTGCACACGGTAAGAGCTTAATAAATACAACTGAATGAATGAATACAGGCTTGAAGCAGTTAGACTGCTAACTTGAATGGGGGTCACAGGTGGGCAAATCGAGGGAGACGGGATGATGATAATAATAATAATGTTGGTATTTGTTAAGCGCTTACTATGTGCCAAGCACTGTTCTAAGCACTGGGGGAGATGCAGAGTAATCAGGTTGTCCCACGTAGGGCTCACAGTCTTCATCCTCATTTTACAGGTGGGGTAACTGAGGCACAGAGAAGTTAAGTGACTTGCCCAAAGTCACACAGCTGACAGGCGGCAGAGCCGGGATTGGGTCGACTGGGGCAGGATGTTGAAACTCAAGTTTCAGAGTTTGGTCTTGATCTAGAGTGGCTGGGACCCATTACTAAAGTTTGAGGCCTAGGGTATAGTGGAAGGAAGAAGATTCTGGTAGTTTCATTTTATTCGAATTACAGATTGAGTGGAAGCTGAGAGGCTTGCATTCCTTGAGATTTGATACATAAAGGGAAAGAGAAATGTTGCAGTGGGATTAAGTGAATGCTTTTGAGGTGGAGGGGGAGGTGTTTGTTCTTCAAATGCACAAGAAAAGTATTTGGGCAGGCGTGAAATCACAGCTGCAGTAAAGTCCTTTGTGGCCTAACTTCTTATCAGTCATTGATATTGAGCGTTTACTGTGGGCAGAGCACTGCACTAAGACCTTGGGAGAATAAACTACGTGATCCCTGCCCATAAAGAACTTAGGGTCTAAAGGGGACACTATGTGAAATATTTGAGACCATCCTCTAAACTTGGTGTAGCTACCTCTAGCTGAATGTTATTCTTCCGTCTTGTTCCTCAAGGAGGGGTTTATTAGTCTGCAACTGCAGTTAGAAGAAAAACACAAGCAGGAACTGGAATCTTTACGGTCTTCTCTTGCCCTTCAAAAAGAAGACCTTCTGGAAATGAAGCGGGCTCTCTCGGACAGGTACACCCTGGAGATTGAAGCACTGAAAAAGAAGCACTGCTTAGAACTTGAAAGGCTTCGAGCCAAGCTTTCGGAGGAACATATCAAAGGTAGTAATGATTTTTCTACGTACGTTGGAATCTGATACAGTGGCGTCTGAATTGCTAGAGCAACTTCTTTTTTTTTAATGGTATTTGTTACTTGTTAGGCGCTTGCTCTTTTTTGTATTCTTGAAAAGCTCAGTTTTATATATCCGTTAGGTATCGCTGGAAGGAAATTTCAGTAAGCAACTCTCTTTGATAGCGTTACACTTTTTTTTGCCTTTTTTCCTGATTGCATTTAAGTGTTTATTATGTCCCTCTAGACTATAAGTGCTTATGGCCAGGGATTATGTCTACTATATCTATTGTACTCTCCCCAAGCACTGAGTACGGTGTTCTGCACACAGTAAATGCTCAATGCCAGGTTGAGCACAGTCCAGTCGGGGTCTCACTTAGGACCCAGAATGTTAATCTGCATTTTACAGATGAGATAATTGAGGCCCAGTGAAGTGACTTGGCCCAGGTCACACAGCAGACAAGAGACAGAGTCACAGTTAGAACCCAGGTCTTGTGTCTCCCCGATAGAAGATTATATTACTGAATATAATCCCAAGACAACTGCAAAGTACAAAGTTAATATGATTTCCAAGAAAACCTTTGGAACTAGGAAAACAAAACAGACTTGTAAATAATATAAATATTACATTTAAAGACATAAAAGCTCATATAAAGTCTAGACTAGAAAAGGGAGTAGCGGGTAATGATCAGAGAAAGCTTCTGGAAAGTGAGAAGTCTTGATGATAATAAAGAATTGGCTCAGGAACTAGGTAGAGGTGGATTATTCCAGGGATAGGAGATACAAAAGTTGTGGAACAAAGGTAGGAGATGAGATTTTCCTGACTGAATTGAGGGTATAAACTGGCTAAAAATTGAGATTGCTAAACTCTACCGATATGTTTTGTATACACTTGAACTGAATTACTTAAGATAAAAATGGTTTAATATTTAATCATATAAAAATTCTTATTGGAGTGGGCTAGTAAAGGTAATAGACAGGTAATATTGGTGGATTGTGTCATGCCCGAAGAATGTTTGCTTACTAAAGGTTCGGATCTGTCTAATAAATTTGGTCGCACAAGGCTCCTCCGAGTGCTTTTAAACATTTTGTTTTTCTTCCTTTAGAAATTACCAAGATACATCTACAGTGTGTTCAAGACACTGCTGGTCACGTTAAAGAAGAGGGAGCAGAAAATGTGCTGGAAAATGACCACAGAGCTAAACTTTTACTTCTTCAGTCTGAGAAGCAGCATACTTCTGAACTAAAGGAAGAAATAGAACACTTTAAGAGGGAATTACAGGACATCATTGTTCAGCATGAAAGGCATCTAAAAGAGGAGTTAGAAAAAGTAAGATTGAAGGAGCTTTCTGACAGGATTGCGTACCGGTGATGCATCTCCTCCCTCCTTAGATGCAGATCTAGCGGTAGAGGGCCAGTCACCAGGCTTCAATCATAAACGTCTCCAACGTGTGTGAATTTCTCTTTCCACGTTTCTCTGATTGTCGTGCCCTTGGTCTGCCGTTTTTCAGTGCGGAGACAGGAGGTGTGGCGTGATTTGTCCAGTTATGAGACTGTTCTGGAGCCAGCAGATTGGAGGATGGAGTGGGGGTAGATGGAGAATAGAAGGGGACCCAGAACTGAGCTTTGAGGAACTCCCATAGTTAGAGGATGGGAGGCAGAGGAGGAGCCAATTAGGAGGGGAACGAGAATGAGTGTCCAGAGAGTTAGGAGGGGATCAGCGAAGCCGAGGTTGGATCAGGTCCGAGTCTCACTTAAGACCCAGAATGTTAATCTGCATTTTACAGATGAGGTAATTGAGGCCCAGTGAAGTGACTTGCCCTAAGTCACACAGCAGACAAGAGACCGAGTCACAATTAGAACCCAGGTCTTGTATCTCCCCGATAGAAGATTATAATGCTGAATATAATCCCAAAACAATTGCAAAGTACAAACTTATTTTGGTCTCCAAGAAAACCTTTGGAACTAGGAAAACAAAACAGACTTCTAAATAATATAAATATTACATTTAAAGACATAAAAGTTTTACCCCCTGCCCCTTCAGCCCCCACAAACCGTATGCCTGAACCGGTCCCGAAGTCCTTGCAACGGTCTCAGCTTGGGTCATCCGCTGGTGGAAAACACTCACAGCTTCTGCCTGACCTTGGCGTCGTCCGTACCTAGAGTTCGGCCACCCAGAGCCTCCCTGAATTCAAGTGTGCGGATCGGGGTTGCTTCTAGTTAGTGTATCTGGGGTTGCCTTTCTGGCCACTAGCGTACTTGATGTCCAGTCATTTACTTGGGTCCTAGTTGTTCAGTGCCTCTTGTTGGGGACCAAACTCTTAGAGGACTATTTGTAAAAGATTGCATCATTACATTCCCCTGACCTTTTAGAAATCTCTTCAGAACCTTTACTTTTCTCCTCTGAAATTTGTGATGTTTTATGCCATTTTTAGGTAAAGGGTGATTCCGTTGAAGACAACCAGAATAAAAGAAAGGAAGGCCAAGAAGATACTCCGCAAGAGGAAGAAGAGTGCAAGGAAAAAGAGGATCTGAGAAGTCAAACGGAAGAAAAATTATCCCTGATGCTCTTCAAACTAGAAAGAAAGGCTGAATTTGAGAAGCAGGCTATCAGGAAACAGTTTGAGCTGCGAGAAGCGGAAATGAAGCAGTTGCAAGACCAGCAGGCCACCCAAATCCTCGAACTGGAGAAGTCCTTGAAAGAGCAGCAGAATAGTTTGCGGCAGCTAGAAGATAACCTGGCTAAAGAAGAGGCTGTACAAAAATTCCAAGTTCAGTACGACCGAGAGCTGGAGGCTGCTAAAGCACTAATGGCTAAAGAGTTGGAGGATGCCAAGCTGAAGCTGCAAGAAGATAGTGCCTTAAAATTTCTGGCTACCCAGAAAAGGTTGGTAACTACTTCTTTAGAGATTGGTGCAAGCCCTGGTGAAGTCTGGTCTCCTGGGGCACCAACCACCGCCGGGTAATGGACAGGGTCCATCTGCCGGCACTCCTTCATGGGTAATTAAGATGTGGCGGTGGGAGGGGAATTTAGGGTGAACAATACCAAAGGGCTTTTTTTCCTGAGTGAACACAGGCCGGTGTTTTGCACCTGTATTGGAGTTATTTTCTTTTGCAGAGTTGTTTAATAGCAGTGGTAGTGTATGTCTTTGCCATTTGGTAGCATCTCTAGGCTTTAAATGGAAGGAAAGTCCTGGCCATATTGGCTCAGTTGGGTATAAGGCAACAACTGAATTAGCTCTCAGATCTTTGGATAGTCCTAACGGGTAAATCGGATGCCTCTTTAATCAATAACAAAAGGAAGACGCCCAACAGAGAAAGAACAACTTTTTATTATTCATCTGAAATAAGAGATAAAATAACCCATATTACTCCTGTCTGTCCTCTTGGATGTGAAAAACCTTTTTTTCAACTCCTCTTACCATCTTATTGAAGGATTAGTAACTAAATACTCTTGATGATTCGGGCCCATCTTTTTCTCATCTGCGCCCTTTCCCCATGGCAAGGATGTACGGGGGTGATACGACCGAGTCGGCCTTGTAGCAGGAATCGTGGCTTTGAGTAGGTTTCGATGTTTAACCCTCTTTAGTACCGTGGCTCACACCATGAAGGGTCGAGGCTTTTCTGGCTCTGGTGCATCACTGGGCGAGCTGTTCAGATGGTCTGTCCAAGACAAAAAAACCCCCCTACAACTTTCTTGGGAGAGCCATGCTGAAAAGCCGGAAACTTCCCCGCTAACCGCGTCACCAGAACAGTCAACCCAGTAGCACACCTGAGCTGAAACCACCAACCTTCTCTGCTAGAGTCGCTTTTCTGTTTTCAGACTTTTTGATTTTTCCGGCGCAGGAGGTTGACCTGGAAGATCAAGAGTTGACTGGATTTGCTGATCCTCGATAAACATAGTTTTAAAATATCTTTTTTTTTCTGAGATGAGCTCTCACTTTTAATGGCAGGAACAGGCTCCTGATGTCGTGACCTCTCTGATACCGTGGTCAAGGAAAATGTTTCTCGGCACCATTAATCCACCAGTAGTGTTTATTGCTTACTCTGTGAAGAGCACGGTACTAAGAGAGAGTGTGCTCTGCTAGATTGTAAGCTCCTTGAGGCAGGGATCGTGTCGGCGTAGTGCCTCGTACTGTCCCAAGCGCTCAGGACAGTGCTGTGCATACAGGAGGGGCCCAGTAAATAAATGGAATAAGCACTTGGGATGGTACCCAAGATTCCTGTCCTCAAGGAGCTTACAATCTATCAGGGTAGACGGACACTACAGTTACAGTCAGGGGGAAGCAATAGAGTTTAATGGTATTAACGTAAAAACTTGGGGGCAGGAGAAAAGGTTACCGAGGTGGGCAGGTGACGGGAAGTGCTGAAGTCGCAGTTCTGGGGAATAGTCATAGGGTAGGAGGCAAAATTAATGAAGGCAGACCTTTGCAGGTGGTGTAATTTCGGAAAGGCCATGGTGATGGTAACAGTAATAATAATTAGGGTACTTGTCAAGTGCTTACTATGTGCCAAGCACTGGGATGGTACAAGTTAATCAGATCGGACACAGCTCCTCTCCCCCGTGGGGCTCACATTCTTTATCCCCATTTTCCCAGATGAGGTAACTGAGGCCCAGAGAAGTCAAGGGACTCTCCCAAGGTCACGCAGCAGACACGTAGCGGAGTCGGGATTGGAACCCAGGTCCTTCCGACTCCCGGTCCCGTGCTCTATCCACCAAGCCACGCCGAAGGGGAAGGAGCTGCAGGCAGAAGAGAGGGCACAGGAGCAAGTCGTGGTGAGAGAGATGAGCACAAGACAGGATGACTAGGTTGATTTGTGAGGAGCAAAGCGTGGGAGCGGAGCAAGGTAATAGTGGAGAGAGAGTTGACCGCCTAAGAGCCACTGATAAGGAGAGTCTTCTCGGTGAGGAGAGGAATCGCCGACCGTCGGAGGTTTTGGAGGCATGAGGAGATGTGTGCAGAATGATGTTTTAGAAGAGCGACTTGGGCAACGCTGTGAAGTGAGGATTGGAGAGGAGGCTAACGGAATAGTCATCGTAATTCGAATGCAGTAACAGTGCGCTGATTTCATAAGAAATCTAGTGCGTGCTTTCTTTGGTGTTTCTCTGACGGCACATTTATTTTTGGTGAATGTCCTTGAATAACCTTTAGGTTTTTGGAAGAAGGCAAGGAAATGTCTAACCAGTTCTCAGCAGAACAAGAGGCCGTCATCCAGGAGCTCGAGGGGAAACACGCCACCGAACTCCAACTACAGAATCGTCAGCTCCAGGAGAAGCAAAAGCAAGATACTTTGGCCCTGGTGGCCGAGCTACGGGTAAAGCACCAGTCTGAGATGGATGTACTTCAAGATACGCTGCGGAGAGAACACCGGGTACATATAGAAGCTCAGTTAACTGAGTCGCAGGTAAAGCATGCTGCAGAAATCAAGGAGCTGGAGGACAGACACTTGGCCAATCTTGATTCTTTGGAGTCATCCTACCTGTCTGAAATCCAGACCATGCAGAATGAACACCGACAGGCTCTAGAAAGGCTGCGGATGGGTCTGGAGGAACAATTGCAAGAGAAGGACTCCGTAGAGAAGCTCTTCGCTGAGGAGATGGAGAAGCTAAAACTCAAGCAAATCGAAGAGCTTCAACTCGCCCGAGACGATCTAAAAGTCGAATTGGCCAGTAGTCACAGTGAAAAACTGAAAGCCATGGCTGCCGAGCTGGAAGACGTTCAT
Source organism: Ornithorhynchus anatinus (assembly GCF_004115215.2). Classification (NCBI taxonomy): domain Eukaryota; kingdom Metazoa; phylum Chordata; class Mammalia; order Monotremata; family Ornithorhynchidae; genus Ornithorhynchus; species Ornithorhynchus anatinus. The sequence continues at coordinate 38,783,447 of NC_041734.1, read as the reverse complement.
AAGGTAGGCCCAAGGGTAAATATGCCCTCTGATTTTCAACGTCACTTTTCTCGTGCGTAGCTCGTAATTTGGTTTAGTTTAAACGATTCAAAGATTTAAACAAAACGTTTAACAGTTCCAGGCTGTCTTGTCCGAGTCCCCCAGATACTGATTAATTGGAAAACTTTATTGATTAGGTAGTCGTTTTGAGCTTCTTGTAGTTTCCCAGTTCAGGAGAACGCAAACAAAATTTGGGAAAGGGAAATTGGAGTTATAGCTTCCCCTGGCCTGTACAGTTTTATTGGAACAAAGGAAGGTCTAGACGAAGATCATGAAGCAAGCATCTTGTTTATAAACCATTCTTCAGTTGAAAACATTTTTGCCGTGCCTTTGCTTCGGGATAAATAAGATAATTGGTATTTGGTACCACCAGCTAAAGCCAGTGCTAAAGAAGCACTAGTCCACTTTTAAGCCCACTCTAGGAACCATCTTGTGATCCTGTCACCCTGGATAACTTGTGGGCAGGGAATGTGTCGGTTGTATTGTACTCCCCCAAGCACTTATTACAGTGCTCTGCACACAGTGAGTGCCCAATAAGTATGATTGAATGAATGAATAAGAGCCTCACAGTACAAGTAAGGAACGGGTGCTGTTATGTGAAGCCCAGGACTATTTAGGGTTCACGTCCAAGATGGCAAGCAAGGGTCAATGAACTTTTTTTTAGCAACACTACTGTACCTTCACCGATTTTATAAACCATTGTGAAGTGTGGCATTTTGTTAGGGTGAATTGGTTGGGGGTTTGACTTCTTTCTAAAGTCTGTGAAGACTAAATATTTAACTGCCCGATTAGACTGTAAGCCCATTAATGGGCAGCGACTGTCTGTCTCTGTTGCCCATTTGTACATTCCAAGTGCTTAGTACAGTGCTCTGCACATAGTAAGCGCTCAATAAATACTATTGAATAAAGTGTGGACATGATCATTTCCTTATCTTGAATGTTGCCAGGCACCAAATAATGGTGATATAATAATTTAGCTTTAGAAAGTAAGTTTGTGGCAAGAGAAAGTTTGGGCGTTTTTTTTTGTGGTTCGTTTTAAATGATAATTCGGATATGGAACTTAAGCTAGATATATGGATTCTGATGTTTTATTATAAAGCGGTTATCTGTTGTACTGCTGTTGTAAAATTCACCAAAAATTGGTCTCCTATATTTTTCTGAAATAATCGATTTATTTTTTTCACATCAATGGTGCAAGTTGTGAATCTTGACGCGATCTTGCTAGTATCAAGCAGAAAGAGGGGAATGAATCCTCTTCCTTCACTTCTAGTGCTGTTCCCGAAGTCAATCAGTGGTATTTATTGAGTGCTTGGGAGAGTACAGTGAAACACTTGGTAGACGTATTCCCTGCCTGCAAGCATCTTACGATCTAGAAGGGGGAGATAGACATTAATATAAATAAATGACGGATCGGTATGTAAGTGCTGTGGGGCTGAGGATGAGGTCAGTATCAAGTGCTTCAAGGGTACGCCTGTCAGTGAAAAACTCAGCTTCAGTAATATTGGGGATTCTAGAAGTAAACTAGGTATTTTTTGTTAATTACCAAATGAATTATTATCCTGGAGTCTTTTAGAATTGGTAATGTGAATATTAGCACTGGTTGAAACGATTGGGTAATTATCTTTTGGGTTCACCTTCAAAGTGTAGAAAACCATGGGAAAAATATTTTGGAAATATGTTTAGGAAATAAAAAAAGAATTGCAGGTAACTAGTTTCCTTTGGTATTAGAGAGCTCGTTGTTGTTAATGGCACTTAATTTTTATTGTGCTGATTTCCTGAAGCAGAATGAGGGCTTGTTGCTAGGATATAATGTCCCAACAGATGCTTTTTTTTAATTCTTCAATCTTGATGACCGCAGACTCAAGGGTTAGCATGTCATCTTTTTTTCTTTGTCTAAATTTAATAATTTACCAGATTAAGATGTGATACCCAAAAACATTGTATTTGAATCTGGGACTTTTCAATATTTTCTCCTTAGTGAATTATAGGCTCAGAGGTGTGGCATTTCTAATTTTGAAAAGGAAAGGCAGTAAGTTGCTATAATTTAAAATACTGTTTCAGTGACCAAGCCGATTTCAAGCTGGTTGGAAATTGATTTCTTTGGTTATGTATTAAACTTATTTATTCAATTTAAGAGAATGCAGTAAAGATATAAAGAAGTATTGGATATGAATAGGGTAATCTTAAATTTAAAAATGGTAATTTTGTGTTACAAGGGAAAGTTTAAAAAAATCCTGAATGTGGGTTAAAAATTTTTTTTACTTTTTTTTTTTAAGAGAATGTGGAAACTTAGAGGGGGGAAAAATCTGTTTGAAAGTCATTGGCATGTTGTTTTTCTAGAAGTTCATAATTTCTTTGGTCACATTATTAAAAGATTCTTCAGCATTACAGCGGGCCAAACTTTGGTTGTAAGACTGAGTGATTCTTTTTCACATGACTACTTTTATAGGAGAATTTAAATGTTGCTCTTCAAAATCAACGGTGTTTGCTAGAGGAAGAAAATCATAAGGCTTTGGACAAGTTACGAGAAGAAGTGCTGAACATGGAGGAACAGCATCAGAAAGCCCTACAGGAGCTTCAGAATATTCATGTCACAGAAACTGAGAAGCAAAAAGAAGAATATTTAGAACAGCTGCAGGAACTCAGCAAGCTGAGAGAGCAGCAAGGACATGATCAGAAGGTAAACATTTCAGAAATAGTTGTCATCTTGTTTGAAGCAGTGAAACTCCCCCACACCCTCTTTCAGATAGATAGAATCATGGCATAGTTGTCCAAAAAGGTTTTTTTATGTTTTGGGTCAAAGCACACAAATAATCGCTGTTTCTATTTATGAGATTAGAGTGAGGAACTATTTCCAAGGAATTGAAACCTGTCTTTCTCATTTTTAGCATTCCTTTTTCTCAAAGGTCCGTGGGCTGGCAATTGGTTTGTAATTTCTTGTACAACCGTTTTGAGCTTGTGAATTTTAACTGTAAGTATTGTGTTCCCTTAGCATTATTTTTGTAGTTTAACACCCTCATCTTGAAGGTACATAGCCAAGTATGTTTCCGCCACTTGTCTGCTCTGTGACCTTGGGCCATTTAACCTCTCTGTGCCTCAGTTACCTCATCTGTAAAATGAAGATTGAGACTGTGAACCCCACGTGGGACAACCTGATTACTTTGTATATACCCCAGCGCTTAGAACAGTGCTTGGCACATAGTAAGCGCGTAACAAAAACCGTTATTATTATTATTAAGTTAGATCACAGTGAGCAATGGGGTAGGAGGAAGGGGTGGTATGAACATTAGAGCACAAGCCTGGGAGTCAGAAGGACCTGGGTTTTAATCTCGGCTCTGCCTCTTGTTGGCTGTGTGACCTTGGGCAAGTGATTTACCTGCTCTGGGCCTCAAAATGGGGATTAAGACTGTGAGCTCCATGTGGGACTAAGCTCTTGGGAGAATACGGTAGATATGATTTCTGCTTTCAGAGAGCCTACAGTCCAGTGGGGGAGGTGGACTTTGAAGTGCATTCCACTCGGAGAAAATGTCAGAGTATCGGTATACGTGTATAATTGCTGTGAAGGTGGAATGAGAATCAAAGTACTTAGAGGGTTCAACCCAAGTGCCTATGAAGAAGAAAGGGCAAAAAGGGAGGGGAAAAGAGTTTAGGCACGAGAGGCTTCTTGGAGGAGGTACGATTTTAGAAGGACTTTGAAGATGGGGGGAGTGGTAGTCTGTCGGATATGGCGGGGGAGGGAGTTCCAGGTCAGAGGAAGGAGGTGAGGAAGGGGTTGGCAGTGAGAGACAAGATCGGTGTTAAAGAGGCAAAGTTCGTGGGCTGCGTTTCATTGGGAGATTACCGATATCAGGTAGGAGGGGGAGAGCTGACTGAGTGCCTTCAAGCTGATGGCAAGGAGCTCTTGTTTGAGGTGAACATAGATGGGCAATAATTGGAGTTTTTTGCGTGTGTAGAATTTTCTTTAGAAAAAGAATTCAGGGGGCAGAGTGAAATATGAATCGGAACAGAGGGAGACTGAAGGCAAGGGAGCTGATACAGTAGTCGAGTCGGGATATGATAAGTGTGTGGATCAGCACCTTCAATCTGTCCTGAAATCCCATCAGTTCTACCCTCCACAGCATCTCTAGAATCCACCCTTTCCTCTCCATGATCACACTATCACATTGATCCAAGCATGTATTTCCCACCTTGAATACTTTTTTTTAAGGTATTCATTAAATGCTTACAATGTGCCAGACACTTTTTAAGCACTGGGGTAGATACAAGCTTGTCAGGTTGGACACAGTCCCTGTCCCCTGTGGGGCTCGCAGCCCAGTCCCCATTTTACAGATGAGGTAACTGAAGCACAGGGGAGTTAAGTGACTTGCCCAACGTCACACAGTGGCGGAGCCAGGATTAGAACCCAGATCCTTCTGCCTGCCAGGCCCGGGCTCTATCCACTAGGCAAGGCTACTTTTCACCAGCCTCCCCTCTGACCTCCCTCCCTCTCATCTCTCCCCTCTCCAGACCGTGGTTCTCTGCTGCCCAGATCATTTTTCTGAAAAGCCATTCAGTCCATATTCATTCATTCACTCGGGAGTATTTATTGAGCGCTTACTATGTGCAGAGCGTTGTACTAAGCGCTTGGAATGCTGGAAAGAGCACAGGCTTAGGAGTTAGAGGTCATGGGTTCGAACCCCGGCTCTGCCACTTGTCAGCTGTGTGACTTTGGGCAAGTCACTTAACTTCTCGGCGCCTCAGTTACCTCATCTGTAAAATGGGGATTAAGACTGTGAGCCCCATGTGGGACAACCTGATTCCCCTGTGTCTACCCCAGCGCTTAGAACAGTGCTCTGCACATCGTAAGCGCTTAAATACCAACATTATTATTATTATTACAAATCGGCAACAGAGACAGTCCCTGCCCATTGACGGGCTTACAGTCTAATCGGGGGAGGGAACTGAGGCCCAGAGAAGTGAAGTGACTTGCCCACAGTCTCACAGCTGACAAGTGGCAGAGCAGGGATTCAAACCCATGACCTCTGACTCCTAAGCCTGTGCTCTTTCCACTGAGCCACGCTGCTTCTCTACTGTTTAGCACAGTGTTCTGCACATAGGAAGCACTCAACAGATATGATTGATTTGCCCAAGGTCACGCAGCAGGTAAGTGGCAGAGCCAGAATCGGTGTCCAGACTTCCAGCCCCAAACTTTCCACTAGGCCATGCTGCTTCTCTAACAGAATCAGACAACTGGCATCTGTGACCCAGATGTGGATTCCTGGGCCGGAATAGATGAGGAATAGCCGTTTTCCTTTTCTCCATCATCTGAAACACTGTACTAAGCGCTTGGAACGTACAGTTCGGCAACAGATAGAGACAAGCCCATATCTTCTCACTCCTCAAAAGCGTCCAGCGATTGCCCACCCATCTCTGCAGCACACAGAAACTCCTTACCGTCGGGTTGGAGGCAATCAGCTCTCTTCCTCCTACCTAACCTCACTGATCTACTACACCCCAGCCTGCACACTCCCTTCCTCTAATGGCAACCTACTGTCTGTACCTTGATCTCATCTCTCCCATCATCAACCCCTTGCCCACATTCTCCCTTGGGTTTGACACTCCCTTCTCCCTCATATCTGACTGTTCACTGTTCTCCTCACCTTCAAAATCCTCCTAAAAGTACATCTCTCTCAAGAAGCCATCCCAAACAAAATCCTTTTATGTCCCCTTTCTGCTCTCCTCTCTGCAGTGACTAAGCACTTGGCTGCGTACCCCTTAAGCGCTTTGATGCTCACCCCAGATCCACGGTGTTTACGCAGATATTCATATACTTTTACTGTTTCCCCATCCCTGATCCATTTAAATGCCTCTCTCCCCCTGTAGACCTTAAGGTCTTTGTGAGCAGAGATTGTGTCTGCCAATTCTGTTGTTGCGTGCTTTCCCAAGGGCTTACTGGAGTCCACACAGTAAGTGTTCAATAAATATTCATTTATTCAGTAGTATTTACTGAGCGCTTACCATGTGCAGAGCACTGTACTAAGTGCTTGGAAGGTACAATTCGGCAACAGATAGAGACAATCCCTGCACACTGACGGGCTTACAGTCTGATCGGGGGAGACAGACAAAAACAATAGCAATAAATAGAATCAAGATAAATAGAATCAGTGGCGATGACCCGCGGGGCTATCGTGGTTACCTATTTTTGAGGAAGGTGCGGTGCATTTAAAACATTTCCCAAAAGACACTTTATAGAGGTGAATAGCAGTAGAAGTGGTGAAAGCATTTATTAAGCATCCGTCTGGCAGCGTGCTCTATACTAGGTGCTAGGGAGGAACAGAATAGAGTGACATTCTCCATGTCCGCACGAAAGTTATACTGCAGTGGGGGACACTGAAAAAGTATTCACTAGTAGAGTAATCAAAGTAAATTTAGTATAAATACAAAAGCCCTAGAATTGACTGAATGATATGGCCCAGGGTGTTTGGGATTTAATCAGGAAGAACTTGTTGGAGGAAGGAGATTTTAGAAGGGCATTGAACATAGAGATGTAGTCTGTTGTGGGGAAGGAGGAGGTTCCAAGCCAGGGGAACTGTGAGCCCCAGATGGAGGCTTTTTTTAAATAACTAACTAAGGTCCTCCAGCTGCAGTTTAACAAGTTTTTGCCTTAATAATAATAATTGCAGCATTTAAGTGCTTACTATGTTCCAGGCACTGTACAACGCGCTGGGGTGGATACGAGCAAATCGAGTTGGACACAGCCCCGTCCCATGTGGGACTCGCATTTTACAGATGAGTAAACTAAGACACAGAAAAGTGACGTGACTTGCCCAAGGTCACACAGCAGACAAGTGGCGGAGCCGGGATTGGGAACCCGTGACCTTCCGACTCCCTGGCCCCTGCTCTTTCCACTAGGCCACGCTGCTTCTCTGACCTATGTCTACACACCCTTTGATATTACTTAGCCATATCTTTTTGTAGATATTCTCTGGCTACCGTTGCTCTGCTTTTGTTTCCTTGACCACGTTTCCCGGAAATACCTAGGAATTGCTTCCTCTAGTTATGCTGCCAGTGTTTGCAGTCAGTTCTAGCCCCCGTTGAACCAACAGATCACATCGTCCTTTGGCATATTCAAGGGATTGCCGCTGATGATATAAAAGTTATCTCGTGACCATCTACCTCCAGTCCTCTTGTTTTGTAGAGAATCGGTTTTTCATGGGCTCTTCTGTTTTTCACATTGGAGAGAAATGAGAGAAGAATACGCTCTCTTCAGTCTTTCCGAAAGGCATTAGAGACACTGCCTGAAATAGCAGGGCACATGGTGTACTTTTTAAGTTGCCACGATCGGAGCCATGAATAGCTTCCTTCAGTGTCAGAAGTGAAGTGTATCTTTCACAGAGGATTAGTTTGATCTTCGTGTTGTGAGGCAGTAAGGTTACTCTGCTCTCCTCCTTTGTGGGTCTCCTGAGTTTAAAAAGCATTTGATGTGGAAGTAGCTCCTACGTGGGTTTATTGGAAGCATTTTTAAGGACACATTTTGCAGTAAGTTCTTTTCCACAGCTTTCAAATTGTACTTGTTGCTGAAGATGTTTGTTAATGTCAATAAGTGTATTTTTCTTTTCTACTTGGCCTGTTTAGTGTAGGTTGGGGTTTTGAAGTGGTCCAGAACTTTTTGTGTTAAGGCTAATGACTATAAAGCAGATTTTTTTTTTTCCAGTAATGATCAGCTGCTGTTGTCAGGGTCCAAAACTTTTACCCTGGAATGTTACAGTAGGATTCAGTGTTCTTTTTCCCCTTACCGATTCCCTTAACTTGCTTTCCCTTTTTTCCATTTTCTCTTTGTTGTATAAGTGTTATTATGCTTAGGAAATGTGTTGGGTGGAAAAAAGCGCTGTAGAAATCTAGAAGTGATACTCCATTGAGGTTCTCCATTATGGTCACTGGCCATACATATCTAGCCACTGCAGCTTCACATGATACATGGGTGGATAAGGCGGAAAAGACATGTGAACAATAATTTGTTCGGCATTAGGCATACCTAAAGAGCAGTTTTTGCATTGCTATTGACTTGTTAACTATGCAACCTAGTATTAATAGTATTTATTAAGTGCTCCCAGAATAAGGTACTAAGTGCTGGGAGAGAATACACAGGTGGGAAGTAGACATAATCCCTGTCTTTTAGGGATTTTTTTTCTTCCTGAAGTATGTTTTTATAGGCCCTCCCAGGGCTTAGTACAGTGCCTGGCACAGAGTAAGCGCTTAACTAATACCGTAATTATTATTATTCCTGATTGTTGCACGGCAGTTGGATTTTGCAGCTGGTATTTTTTCCAGTAATAATAATTGTGTTTATAAAATTTCACGGTGTCATTACGTGCCAAAGTGATCTACTAGGTACAGGGAAATCAGATTGGATACAATCCCTGTCCCACATGGAACTCAGATTTTACAACATATGTCCCCATTTTACATATGAAAAAACTGAGACGAGTTAAGGGACTGGTCCAAGGCCACACAACATGAAAGTGGGGGAGTCGGGACTAGAACTCACTCCCTGCCCTGTTCTCTTGGGACTAGGCTGTGCCGCCTCAGTCAGATCACATTTATGGTGTGCTTACTTTGTGCAGAGCACCGTACTAAGCACTTGGGAGAATTCAGTATTACAGAGCTAGTTGAGACATTCACTGTCTATAGTGAGCTCATAGTCCAGAGTGAATTTTTTTAATGGTATTTGTTAAGCACTTACTATGTGCCAGGCACAGTAGTAAGTACTGGGGTAGAATAGGTTGCCTCCTAGCTATGCCATTTTGTTGTTGGCTTCATTAAACCTGAAGAATGACTTCTAGTGTTTTATTTTTGCTTATGGAGTCTCTCCATTGCTCCCCATAGGGCAGCTGCTTGGATTTCCTGTGGTTATATTAGCTCGCAAATTCACCTCGGTGCTTAGTACAGTGCCTGGAACATAGTAAGCACTTAAAAAATACCATAAGTATTATTATTATTATTACTAGGTATTGCTTTGTAATAGTGTTGGTATTTGTTAAGTGCTTACTATGTGCAGAGCACTGTTTGTAGCAGGTGGACCTACTGTATTGCAAAACCTCATTGCCTGTGATCCTGAGTTCCACATGATGCTGACCGTGGCTTATAAATGATGGCTCAAAAAGTCACACGTCCGTGGTAATCCCACTTGTCATGGCCGGACAGAAAGTAGGACTTAAAAATGCTAAACGCAACACTCTGCACGTAACGGGCATCTAGTACAGTCCACTGGTTGATTATGGTGACCTTTACTTCTAAAGGTGTCGGCGGGACCTCCGAGTAGAGAGGTCTTGAGAGCAGGAGGAAATGCGAAACGGCAGGGAGGGAGAAAGATCAGGGCTGGCGATGTACATTTAGGAATCATCCACATAGAGCTGGTAGTTGACTCGCAGACGTTAGTCATCCTCATCCGTAGCGTTGAATGCTTACTGTGTGCTGAGCACTGTGCTGACTGTAGGAAGAGTACAGTACAGACCTGTGGTCTTTCTGCTAGGCCATATTGTCTCCCTGCATAATAATAGTCCCTAAGCGGGCAAGTACAAGTCACAGTTCTCACGGAGATATAGCAGAGCTATTGTCTCCAACAGGAGTGTTTAATCCACCTAAAATTAAAGATTCCATTTTGCACAAAGCTTTTCAAACATATCAGCAATTGGCTACCGTATATGTAAGAAAGAGAAAGCCAGTGTGGACCACAAAGCGATGAGATCAGTCGGTTGTATTTATTGAGTACTTACTGTGTGCAGAGCACTGTACTAAGTGCTTGGGAAAGTAGAATAGAACAGTAACGGTGCCATTCCCTGCCCACAGCACTTACTGGGTGCAGAGCACTGCCCCAAGCATTTGGGAGAGTCTAGTATAACAGTGACGGACACATTCCTTGCCTACAACGAGCTTACAGTCTAATAAGCTGGTTTGGTATCATGTGATTTGCGTGTAAATCGTGATACCATCAGCTAGGTAAAGAGGGCTGAGACAGTAGCAGCAAACTCTAGTGCTGTGTGTTGCTCTGAGCCTCTCTCCTGCCACTCAGTTTGGAACAAGATGACAGCCCCTCTGCTAATGTCTGAACGGCCGGTGGAAAACAGGTCGTCCTGAGGATTCCTCACTGGAGCGCACAGCAAGAGTGATCCGGCATTATCTCCTAACAGCTGTCATTTCTAGATAATATTTCACCAATTGATAACGGTCTTTTGCTTACATCAAAGAAATAGCAAACGTTGAAATAGGTGAGTGGAATTAGTTGGGCACTTTGGTTCTCCCGTCAACAGCCTCCGTGTGATTCGAGTGCCGACTTGGGCGAAACCGTGGAACACCTTGGAAGGAAGTTGGAAAAGAAAAATAAGACATGGTCTTTGCCCTTAAGGTCTTTATAGTCTTACCGGGAAGACAAGCACGTGAGCATACGATTGGATGAAAGTACAAGCATCCAGAATAAGAAATTATAGTGTGCAAATATCAGAATTTATGCCCAGCTACATATAATTATGAAGAAGTGAATGACTTGACCAAGAAATGATTGGATTAATCTGGGAAGGCTTAATCCCAGAGGTGAGTTTTCAAAGAGCTTTGAAGGAGAGAAGCAGCGTTGCCTAGTGGACAGAACACGGGCCTGGGACCCAGAAGGTCGTGAGTTCGTGAGTTCCGGCTCCACCACTTGTCTGCTTTGTGACCTCGGGCGGGTCACTTAACTTCTCTCGACCTCAGTTACCTCATCTGTAAAATGAGGATTAGAACGCTCACCCATCATAACATCCCTCCCTACTGCTTTCACCCATGCACCGAGTCCATAATTCAACAGTGCTTATGTACATATCTTTACACTCAATTGCTTCCCCTCCCTGTAATTGAAAGTCGGTCTCCCCGACAAGAGGGCAGGGATTGTGTTTCTTTACCATATCGAACTCCCCCAAGGGTTTAGTAAAGTGCTGTGCAAACCGTAAGCATTCAGTAAGTACTATCTGATGATGATATTCAGTCGTATTTGAGTGCTTCCCGTTTGCAGAGCACTGTACTAAGAGTACGGTGAGCATCTACTGATTGTAAACACCTGGAAGAGTTCAACGGAAGCTAGACAAATGTTTCCTGCCCTTATGGAGCTCATTATCAAGTGATTTTGAAAATAGCCGGGGGAATCCAGGGGTGTAAGTAAAGCGGAATACTCCAGAAAGGGTATAAAAGAATAAGTGCCAGATTGCCCATTTTGGTTTGAATTGTTTCAAAGTCAGCGCTTCTCCGATTTTTCGGGGGGCAGTGATAATGAACTATGTTTTCGAGGAGAAGGGCAACCTCTTATTAACACGTGTGCTTAGGAGGGGGACTTAAACAACATTTCCCCTCTCTAAGACCACTCCGATGAGGATGGGAGTTGAGCCGACCCGTGCTTTTGTCGTTGCTGTTTTTCGGTTTGTTTATTCAATTCAGTCGTATTTATTGAGCTCTTACTATGCGCAGAGCACTGTGCTAAGTGCTTGGGAGAGTACAGTATAACAATAAGCAGACATATTCCCTGCCCACAGTGAGCTTATAGCCTGGAGGAGGGAGACAGACATTAATATAAATAAATGACAGGTGCAAAGTGTTATGGGGCTGGGTGGGGAATGGAGGGTCAATAAAGGGAGCAAGTCAGGGTGATGCAAAAGGGACTGGGAGAAGATGAAAAGAAGGCTTAGTCAGGGAAGGCTCTTGGAGGAGATCTTTCTTCAATAAGGCTTTGAAGCAAGTAGTCATTGGATTTGAGGAGGGAGGGCATTCCATGCTAGAGGCAGGATGTGGGCGAGGAGGCAGCTGCGAGATAGACGAGATGGAGGCACAGTGAGAAGGTTAGGTTTAGAGGAGCGACGTGTACGGGCTGGGTTGTAGTAGGAGAGTAACGAGGCGAGATAGGAGGGGGCAAGGTGATCGAGCCGGGGCACGGCCTCTGCCTCATTCCAGAACCCGTTGGCAGTGGCTCCCCTCCGTCTTTCCAATATGAATCGATTTTTGTTTCCTTCCCTAGGTGGATTTACATGTGATAGAAACTTGTAGGTTGAGGACTCAGCACGTGATATCAGTTATATATAGTCCTCTTAATTTATATAAGTATTTCTTTCTCAACAGTTGCACGACCAAATATTGTCCTTAAATGCAAAAATAGAGGAGACGACTTCTGAATTGGAAAAACTCCAGCAACGACGTAAAAGGGAAAACCAGGAAGGAGCTAACTTGATATCTATGTTGAGATCGGATATTGAACTGTCTCAGAATGAACGGTTGGTACCTCTGCCTTATGCAACAAATAATAACTATTACGTGTTTAAGCGCTTACTACGTGCCAGGCATTGTATTAAGCCCTGGGATGGAGGGAGACAAGCAAATTGGGTTGGACACAGTCCCTGTCCCACATGGGGCTCACAGTCTCAGTCCCCATTTCAAGTGGTCATAAATTGTTCTCGGATTATTTTTATTCATCCCGTCTCCCAGATGACTTTCTGATCTTATTTCTCTGTGTCCTTGGCAGAAAAGGGCCCTAAGTTTAGTTTTTAGCTGGATGAAGAGTGAAAGGAGAAAATGTAGACTCTCTAAGCTCTCTGCTTTTTAATGACAGTTCACAAAGGATTCTTAAAACCTTATAGAATCTACTAGAAAGTCAAATTGGCAAAACAGTTTTTATTCAGCAATATTCTTCAAAATACCCATTATTTACATTTCAGGAAAACACTACAGGAAACCAATCAGCGACTTTTGAATTTGTTCGGCGAAACAATCCAAGCTGTCATTGCCATGAAGAGCCATATCCATAAGAAAATCGGTCACTGCCTTGAGGGTATCGATTCTTTTGGGGAGGAAAACTATCCTTTGCTGGGAGAAGGAGAGTCATCCCAGGATTCATGTAAGTACAGATTGACTAATTAGTCAAAAGTTTGCCTAGGTGTTACCAATATTTAAGACAGAATTTGCAACTCTCTCCACAACCCTTAAGTTCTTCAATATCTGTAACCGTTGTTACGGAAGCTGGGTCCAGCCTGAACCAAATGGAAGGTAGATTCAAACAGGACCGGGGGTAGTCTTGCAACTGTCTTCTGGGCAGTTTTTTATTCGAGATGCTTTGAGGTTTGGAGGATGATTAACTGTTCCAGGAAATCATCTGCAACAACTTGTAGTGTGTGGAAATTGCCTCTTGCATTCTAGCAGCTCCACTCATTATAGTAGGCTCTGGGGTTGCCCTGAGTAGCTGTGCCCAGATTTTCCCTGACCAAACTCTATGGCAGAACTTCATTCGGACTGATTCAGACCTATAGAGAGCTCTGTTAGATAATCAGCAATCCTTTAAAACCACTCCCAGTGGCTGTTACTGGGCGAGATGTATCTTAGCCCCTCCAGGATCAAGGAAACATTTGGATTATTTATCCCAAACCCTAGAAATATGTAGACTTTTATCTCCATCTGTACTTTACCCTCATTTCCTGACTCTTCACACTTCAGCCCTAAAAAAGATCAGAGATTTGCACTCAAAGCATGTAAGTGGGCAGAATGAATGAAAAAACTTTCTGAACCTGTTGGCCTCTAAAATTACAATAATATCTCATTTTATATCAGCTATTTAAAAACCATAGCCAATGACACGATGGTTTTTTAAAATATAAATTGTCGTGGTTAATCCTAAGAAATAACCAGCTCTCGTCTCTTGTCCTTTCGGTCTTGAGAGATTTTCAGCTAGAAAGAAATAACTGGACTTCAAACTCATTGTTGTATTCCTTTATTTTACTGAGATTTATTGGCTTTGAAGCCCTCCGGTTCTGATATTGAATCCAATTAATGCACCTGTGTATTTATTCATTAATTTTTTTTAGGTCAGTTACTTGATGAAACATTACCTGGAAGTGATGTAGTGCCTGAATGTAAAGTGACAACTCCTGGAGGTCATGAAACTTTACCTGAATGTGGCAAGACATTACTTGAGCATGAGCAGATATCTTCTGTAGCTGAAATAAGTAGTCATTTATGTGAAAGTTTTTTTATGAACCCAGAAGGTACACTGGAGTGTGAACAACCAGTTAAAAAAATTTACCAGAGTCTTGGCGCTGCTGTGGATAATCTTCTGGAGATGATTTTGGATTCCACTAAACAAGTGAGGGTTTATTTCAACCGTTTATAGTCATACCTGTAAAAGATATTTTACAAAGGAAAGCTTGTTCAGTTGTATTTACTGAGCACTTACTGTGTGCCGAGCACTTTACTAAGTGCTTGGGAGAATGCATTATAACGATAAACAGATATATTCCCTATCCACAATATTTATCACCCAGTATTTATTTTAAGGAGTGATTACTGTTTGTTGCACTGACCTATTGTCATCTACCATTTACCATTCTCGTTTTAATGGTGAGCGTAATGGCTGGCAAAAATGGACAAAAGAGGAAGGTCTAGATGAAGATCATGAAGCAAGCATCTTGTTTATAAACCATTCTTCAATTGAAAACATTTTTGCCGTGCCTTTGCTTCGGGTTAAATAAGATAATTGGTATTTGGTACAACCAGCTAAAGCCAGTGCTAAAGAAGCACTAGTCATTCATTCATTCATTCAGTAGTATTTATTGAGCGCTTACTATGTGCAGAGCACTGTACTAAGCGCTTGGGATGAACAAGTCGGCAACAGATAGAGACAGTCCCTGCCGTTTGACGGGCTTACGGTCTAATCGGGGGGGGGGGGGGGGCCAACAGACAAGAACAATGGCAATAAATAGAGTCAAGGGGAAGAACATCTCGTAAAAACAATGGCAACTAAATAGAATCGAGGCGATGTACAATTCATTAACAAAATAAATAGGGTAACGAAAATATATACAGTTGAGCGGACAAGTACGGTGCCGAGGGGATGGGAAGGGAGAGGGGGAGGAGCAGAGGGAAAAGGGGAAAAAGAGGGTTTAGCTGCGGAGAGGTAAAGGGGGGATAGCAGAGGGAGTAGAGGGAGAAGAGGAGCTCAGTCTGGGAAGGCCTCTTGGAGGAGGTGAGTTTTAAGTAGGGTTTCGAAGAGGGAAAGAGAATCAGTTTGGCGTAGGTGAGGGAGGGCGTTCCGGGACTGCGGGAGGACGTGACCCAGGGGTCGACGGCGGGATAGGCGAGACCGAGGGACGGTGAGGAGGTGGGCGGCAGAGGAGCGGAGCGTGCGGGGTGGGCGGTAGAAAGAGAGAAGGGAGGAGAGGTAGGAAGGGGCAAGGTGATGGAGAGCCTTGAAGCCTAGAGTGAGGGCTACTAGTCCACTTTTAAACCCACTCTAGGAGCCATCATGTGATCCTGTCACCCTGGATAACTTCTTGTGGGCAGGGAATTTGTTGTTGTATTGTACTCTCCCAAGCACTTATTGCAGTGTTCTGCACACAGTGAGCGCTCAGTAAGTATGATTGAATGAATGAATAAGAGCCTTACAGTACAAATAAAGAACAGGTGCTGTTATGTGAAGCCCAGGACTATTTAGGGTTCACGTCCAAGATGGCAAGCAAGGGTCACTGAACCTTTTTTTAGCAACACTACTGTACCCTCACCGATTTTATAAACCATTGTGAAGTGTGGCATTTTGTTAGGGTGAATTGGTTGGGGGTTTGACTTCTTTCTAAAGTCTGTGAAGACTAAACGTTTAACTGCTCGATTAGACTCTAGGCCCATCAGTGGGCGGGGACTGTCTCTATCTGTTGCTGATTTGTACATTCCAAGTGCTTAGTACAGTGCTCTGCACATAGTAAGCGTTCAATAAATACTATTGAATAAACATTTGCATTTGGAATCTAGTACGATAGGTTCCTTAGTTGAATGAGCATACTTTTAATGACATTAACATTACAACCGTTTCTGGAGAAAGATCTGTAAGGTTTCATAGTTTTTATCTATTGAAGATGATCTTGAGCTATGCAAGAAGACCATGTGCTAGAGAATCCTGATTTGAATTGCGTGTTGTTAATAGCTGGAAGAAACACGTGAAATTCACTCTCAGTTTGAGAAAGAGTTCAATCGGAAAAATGAAGAGATTGCTCAGGTGGTAAAACAGCATAAGGAATTAGTGGAGTGCCTAAATGAAGAAAGTACAGCCAAAAACCAACTAACAGTGGAGCTTCATAAAGCCGAAGGTAAGTGAGGATAAAACCAGCAGGTTAAGAACTACTTTTACCATAGAAGTTGTGTTTTCCACACTGCTCACTCAGGCTGTTGTAGGAAGAGCATAGTCTCACAGAGTGTACATGACAAGGAAGCCAAATTTTTGTTCCCTCAGCATAGTCATGTGAGTCAAACTTGGTTGGGAGCAGTGAGTGCCTGAAATAAGTATCCAAGTACATAATATCCAAGGTCCTGATACAAGTGATAAATTACAATACAGGCAGTGATGATCGTGAGGATTTTATACATAATTGGTCAATCGATCAGTGGTATTTATTGAGAGCTTACTGTGTGCAGAGCACTGAACTAAGTGTTTGGGAGCGTACAGTACAACAGAGTTAGACATGTTCCCTGCCCTGAAGGATCCTACAGTCTAGAGAGGATTCTACAATCTAGAGATATCATAATATATGTTATATATTATCATATATGCGTATATATGATGCATAATATTACAAAAATATTGAATCTCAGAGGTGACCATAATGTAGTGTAAATAAAGAAAATATGTAGTTCCTCCATATTAGGAGGATTTTAAGAGAAGAATGGGACTTTTCACATAGTATTTGAAATTATTTTCAAATGGTTCAGTTCCTAGCTCCTATGTCAGAAACAAATAGTATCAGGGGTCATTAATACTTCATACCCTCCTTTCATTTTAAAAATAGAAAATTGTAACAAAGGCAAGAGAAACTGATATGACCCTGAATAAATAATTGAGTTTGAACCTAGAACTTGAATCTGTTTTGTAACTTGATAAACATTTCTCAATTTAATATTTATTCAATTCTTTTTAGTCTTGAAATGATGTCTTAGTAATAATAATACTTAGGGTGTTAAGCTCTTACCGCGCACACGATTGTGTGGGCCCACTAAACCATCTTGTTACTCACTCCAGCTCCACAGCACTAAGTAACATATTCTTTTACTCTTCTATTTTCCTCTGTGAATAATTTATTTTAAAGTCTGCTTCCTCCTGTACTCTTCAGTCTCCTTGTAGGCAGGGTTTGCATCTGCCAACTCTACTGTATAGTACTTTCCCAAACGCTTAGTGCAGTATTCACCACACAGTGGGTGCTCAGTAACTACCATTGATTGATTAATTATCCTCTCCCCATCTTTGCTTCCTTATGGCGAAAATTTATTCTGTTCTCCCTACCTGTCAGATTGTGAGCCAAGGGACAGAGACTGTCTGATCTGATTCTCTTGTATCTGGCATTTGTTGACCCCTCATATTGTTTTATTGCTTAATAAATGCCATTATGCTAGTAATCCTATTCTGCATATTTTTGACTCTCAATATTGGACAGCAATGTCCCTTACCGTCTGTGAATCTTCACCCCTACCAGTGAATGCAGTAAATAATAATAATAAGCATTCCTTTTATAATAGGTATCATCGAAGGCTATAGAGCAGAGAAAGCTGCCCTAGAGGAGATGCTGAGCCAGAAAGAAAAGTCGGAACACCATCTTGTTGTCGAATTGGAGAACTTGAAAGAACAGTTCCAGTTGCTGACATATGAACGAACAAAACTTGGGGAGGAACGGAATCTTTTATTGAGTCAGAAAGAAGCTCTGGCTGCTGAAGCAGAAGAAAGAGAAGTTGGTAAGAAATATTGTTTCTTGATATGGAAAGTATTGTTCTAAGCTTCTAACATGCATAACACAAAACCTTCCTCATAGTACTGTGGGAAGGAAAAAGTTAAAGCATCTTGGGAGTGTTTAGAAGAGGACACCTTCAATTTTCATAAAAGAAGCAAACATATTTACCTTTTTGAAATGCAGTAAAAGAGCTGCCAGGGCATTAAGAAGAAAATTCTCAGGGAAAAAGTGAACACATTCGGAGGCCCTAGCGTTTTTAATGAAACATTTGGGGAAAAATGTTAGAAGCAGAAACTCACTTTCTCAAGAGGGTTTTTCTGTCAGTGCTCAGTATAGTGAATGAGAAAAATATCAGAGTAGGATAATGAAGTAACATATAGAATAAGGCCAATTGAGTCTGACTAGACGTTTAGAGTTCAGGCCATTTGCAGAGGCAAGCTGAAGAAAGAGACGGACTGAGTCAGTACAGGTAAATCACTGTATATGCCCATTCGAAGGCTGTTCACTTTACCGTGCATTTAGTTACAAAGAGGAGCACAAATGCTACCCGAAAGAGAAGCTTCCCACGTTGGACAGGTGTACTAGGGAATGAATTCGGAAGAAAGGCCCTGATAGCTCTGGGAACTTGCACTGCTAACCTGGGCTCCTGCAACCATTCTTTTCCTTGGCTTTCACGGGGATGATTTGGGTTGCTCAGTCAGAAGCGCCGGGCCTCGAGCTTCTGCAATAGTGCTCTAGTTATCTCGGTTAGTCCTTGCAACTGTGGTGTCTACACTGCGTTTCAGATACCACCCTCCTCCCTGTTTCTTTCAGGGCTCAAATAGTGTTATGTCTGAGCTACAGTATGAGGAGAGAAGGGAAACACTTTGCTTTTTCTAAAACCCCCGTATATAGAGAGAAACTGTTCGGCTAAAGTGTGTGGTTTCAAATATCCAGATATTTCAGGTCGAAGGACCGCTTCCAGAATACTTGGATATTTAGACTGCAGTATCATTTTGAGGCCCAAAATAAATTTAATTTGTGAGTGTATAGATCCAGATGTAATGTCAACTAGATTCTAAATTTCTGTCATCCAGAAAGATAGGTAGGATTAAGGCAGAAACTTCTTTCTAGGGAGAGCCCTGCCTGAAGTAGCAGCGTGGCTTAGTGGATATAGACCGGGCCTGGGAGCCTGATGGTCGTGGGTTCTAATCCCGGCTCTGCCACGTGTTTGCTGTGTGACCTTGGGCAGATCACTTCACTTCTCTGTGCCTCAGTTACCTTATCTGAAAAATGGGGATTAAGGTTGTGAGCCCTGTGGGGGACAGGGACTCTGTCCAACCTGATTAACTGTGTCTACCCCAGCGTTTAGAACAGCACTTGACTCATGGACAACGCTTTATAAGTACCATAATTATTATTAATAAGGAATTCTGGGATGCTGTTGACTGTGATATGTTTTAAGTGCTTAGTATGTGTTAAGCCCTGTATTAAAGCATTGGGATCAAGATCTTCAGGTCAGATACATGTGAAGTGGCTCACCCAAGGTCACACAGCAAACACGTGGACGAGCCGGGATTAGAACCCATGACTATCAGGCTCCCAGGCCCGGGTTCCATCCACTGGGCCATGCTGGGATTCACTGTGAATGCTCCTCTCTCTTCCCCTTCTATATAATAAGTGGCTTTTAGTATTAATCAGCTTTAGCCTACACTATCAATATTCTTACTTTTGCACTACTCTCAAATTGTGCAAAATTTTCCAACGTTAACATTATATGAGAAAAGCAAACTTGTGAAGGGTAACTGACCATATCACACCCTTTGAGAAATCCTTCCATCTCTGCAAAGGTTTTCCCCCTTTCATGCCATTTTCACTCTTCTTTCCAACGACTGACTCTCAAAATGGTCCCATTTTTATTTCTGTATATGTTTGTACATTTTAATTCATAGGTGTTCCTGTTGGTTCTGTAGTACAGAAGGCTTCAGGTTTGTAAGAATGAATGTCTCTGTTGTTTTTTTCTCCATGATTTGTTTTTAGATTTGTCCCAGAAATTGGGAATGATTTTACATAAGGAGGAAAAGTACTTCAGTCATTTGCTCAATTAATGCAAATTGAACATTGATAAAATGGCTTTCAAACAATTTGTAAAATTATTGGACTAAAAATGAATGAATAAAACCTTCAAGATGCTAGGTTTGTTTGACTAGCGGCATTGATAAAGAAACATAACGCGTGTATCTTGCAGTAGTAGTTTTTATTTGCTGAATTGATATTTTATAACTTTGTATGACTCATCTGGGAAATAAAAATACTTAAAAAGGTATAATATCACCCATAAAATTTCAGTTTGGCTATAAAGAAATAGCCAAATTCTAACTTGTGAGAAATGAACTATATTGTCTGGTAAACAATGCCTATAGTAATTAGAACAAATGAAGAGCAAGTTTAAGTTCAAAGATTTTTCCATTTGATTAAAATCAAGTGCTTTTCCTCTTTAGTTATTTATCATTAATACTGCTTTTGCGTGTGGTCTTAGAATATTAAGCTTAAAAAGCAATGAGCTCTGTTCATTAACCCAAAGCCAGTCTATTTCTGGATGAACTATAAAAGCTTATATAGTATGTCGAAGCTGAAGATTAACATTACTTTCAATATGATTGAAGTGATTGAATTTATATTTTAGAATTATTTAAAGGAACCTTGTAAAGTTATAACTGCATGTCTGAGGCTGTTCATGTAATTAATTTGTCAGCCAGATTCAGCATGACAGTTTGAGTTAATAGACAATAATAATAATAGCAGAAAATTACTCAGACTGTCCTGACACAATCAAAAATCCCCATCTGCAAAATGGGGATTCATTTTCGGATTTCCCTCCTACTTTCTCTATGAGCCCCATTTTGGACCTGATTTTTCTGTGTCTACTCCAGTGCTTACTTAGTATGCAGTGCTTGGCATACAGTTGGCCCTTAACAAATACCGTTATTATCATTATTATTATTAGGCAGGCTAAGCTCTGATTAAAGTATAGCAATTCGTCGTACTTCAAGACTGTCCAGGTTTCAGTAGCATGATAAAATGCATTAAGAGGGATTGCATTATTTCATGAAAGTTATATCTCAGTCCCTTTTGTGCTATTTCTCTGTTTTTCATGGCTTCAGGGTGGTGAGGTGTGAGGCGTAGATTTGGCCTGGGTTTATTCACGAATGTTGTTTTTAGTCTACTCCTTCGAATACAGCCAGATCTTCCACTTTGCAGTTTGGCTACAGTGCAGCAACAGCATAATTAGGGATCATTCTTCTGTTCACGTGCACCTTTTTGGGTAGTCTGCAATGCCATGTTGGGAGAAATTGTGGTGGGAAATAGCAGAATGTGAGTTTTACTTAATGTGAAGTTCTTCAAGAATTCACCCCCTACATTGTAGGACAACTGACGGTATTTGACTTATTTTGTTTTCAAACGTATGAAGGAAAGTACCCTATTTTAAAAATAAATCTACATCGTCTTAGTTGTCATTAAATTGGTTATTTAAGTGAAGTAGATTAAAATTTGACCAGAGAAGGGGACTTCATGACAGTATTGAAGGCAAAATAAAGAAAAATAGAAAATGCCAGTTTTACTTGGCAATTTCACATTCCTCTCGTTTTGCAGATAGTTTCTCTTGTGTTACCAAATCGACAATTCTGAGTGAGAACTTTGTATACTTCTTAATCAGTATTTAATCTTATTGAAGAGGACATAATTGAGTTACAGAACCTTAGAAACAAGGTGAAAGTAACCTGTAAAATACTGGTTCCAGGAGAAGAGTTGTTAGTGGTTTGAAAGTTAGATTGGGTCCCAGCCTTTGTTTTGGCACTGGCCTGTTGTTGCCCTAGAGCAAGTCACTAAACTTCTTTGTGCCCAGTTTCCTCTTCAAAGAAATGGAAATAATAATACATACCCTGTCTACTTCACACAGATTTCATGAGGTGAAAATGCGATGAATAATGTAAAAGTACTTTGGAAAATAATGAGAGAAGCAGCATGACCTAGTGGATAGCGCATGGGCCTGGCAGTCAGAAGGACCTGGGTGCTAATCCCAGCTCTGCCACTTGTCTGTTGTGTGGTCTCTGGCAAATCCTTTAACTTTTCTGTGCATTAGTAACCTCATAAAATGGGTATTTCTAGACTGTGAGCCCGTTGTTGGGTAGGGATTGTCTCTATCTGTTGCCAAATTGTACTCTCCAAGTGCTTAGTACAGTGCTCGGCACACAGCGCTCAGTAGATATGATTGAATGAATATTAAGACTGTGAGCCCCATGTGGGATATGTACTGTGTCCAACCTGATTTGCTTGTACCTACCCCAATGCTTAGTACAGTGCCTGGCACATAGTAAGCACTTAAAAAATACTTTTTAAAAAGTCCCATACAATAGCAAGATGGTTAATAGTGTTGTGCAAATAAGTACTAAGGAGTAAAAGATGGTTTCTGCCATTTGGTAATTGAGAGTCATTAAGATCTTAAAACAGTGTCATCAAACTTGATTCCCAGAAGATTTGATTTTTTTTCCCCCCACAAAGAGTTTACTCATTGACTGTAAACTCGTCCTTTAGACTGTAAACTTATGGGCAAAGAATATATCTGTTTATTATTATAGTGAACTCTTCCAAATGCCTAATACAATGCTCTGCACACAGTAAGCGCTCAATAAATATGAATGAATGATTGCACTTAAGTTAACAGCTAAGCAGGAGCAACAAGAAGATAGTGCAAGAAGGTAGTGAAGATCAGGGCAAGTCCAAGGAGAACAAATAAAGTTGTGAGGAAGGAGAGGTGGGATTATGTAATAAGTACTTTAGAGACCTGGCGATGTAACTTTGGATCTGACATTGTAAACCCGAATCTGTGTAATTTGTCCGAAAATGCGGTACAACCACATTGTTGTAAGTTGAGAACTTCTTGTACTTTATAGACTTAAATTTGGGGGGGTCATTGGCAATGATAGTCATGCATTTCTTTTGATGCGTATTATGAGTATTGGAACATTTAGAACTTATTTTACTATTTGATATTTTGAGTGTCTCTAATGTGAATTTTTTTCTTTATGTCAGGTTTACTTAAAAAAGTGGAATGTTTAGCCAAAGAGCAAACGGAAACTAAAAAGCAGTCGGAGAAAGATCGTTCCACCTTGCTTTCCCAGATGAAAGTCTTAGAGGTAGAATTAGAAGACCAGCTCTCTCAGAATCAAGAACTTGCCAAGAAGACAGCAGAGATTATGGATCTCAAGCAGCAGATTGTTTCTTTAGACAAACATTTACGAAATCAAAGACAATTCATGGATGTAAGGACTTCACTGAATTTCATTTGCATGGAACAAAAAATTTATTACGTAGCTCGTTAAAAAGATTTTGCATAGTCTTACCCACAGCTATCTTTTTCTCCGTAACTGTAACAGTTAAAATGTTGTGTAAATATTGTTGCTGTCAACCCTAACGACAGTAGTAATTTTGAGATTTTTTTTAATAAATCTTAGTCTCCTTCAGAATAATCAAGAACTCTGGTAGTATTTACATTAGGCTTGCAGTTCTGTTCGTTCTTCACAACTGTAACATTTTCTTATTATTTAACACTGATTTAAATTTTGACAAAGTAATTAGTTTGGAATATGAGTTTTAACAACACTGTATTACTTAAGTAGTTCCACATAATATAATTCTCTGTCATTCATGGGTGGATTTTGGTCCACTTGACAGGAATACTTTCGGTAACTTAAAATTATTAACTAAATTATATTTCTAGAAAATTGGGCAGGTATTGTATATGATGCAAGATGACCAAATTCCTGAATTTGGTCTAATTAATAGTTTCATATTCATTGTGAGCCTTTCAGACTTGGTTTAAGATGGTTGGGGGCAGGGAAGGTATCTGTTTATTGTTGTATTGCATTCTCCCGAGCACTTAGTACAGTGTTCTGCGCAGAGTAAGCGCTCAATAAATGTGATTGAATGAAATACAATTGAAGGAATTTGAATTGAACGACTCACTGTGTGCAAAGCACTGCCCTAAGTGTTTAGGAGATTACACAGAAGCAGAAGATATGGAGCTTGGGAAAAGTGAACATAGCAAGCTGGGGAGAAGTGGATGAAGCAAGCCTAAATGTAAAATGAGGAAATAATAATAGTATTTAAGTGCTTAGTATGTGCCAAGCACTGTTCTAAGCGCTGGGGTAGATACAAGGTGATCAGGTTGTCCCATGTGGGGCTCACAGTCTTAATCCCCATTTTACAGATGAGGTAACTGAGGCCTAGAGAAGTTGAGTGACTTGCCCAAAGTCACACAGCTGACAAGTGGCAGGGCCAGGATTAGAACCCATGACCTCTGACTCCCAAGCCTGGGCTGTTTCCACTAAGGCACGCTGCTTCTCTAAATAATGGTGATTGGAAGGGAAATAGTTATTCTTCTCATGAAGCAACTAGAGTTGTACTTTGTGGAAAGTGATCTGAGGGTAGCTTGATAGAAAAAAGATTAATCAAATCAGTTTTAAGTATGATTAAATTAATGCAGATGATTTCTAAAGTTTCAATCTTTTTTTAATAAAAAAAGTCTTTTGCACACTTTTCACATAGTTAATATTTTTAGATTTTGTTTTTTGTTTTAAAGTGTTACATTCCGCACATTTTAAAGCAGAATTTGTTTCGGTATTTTTCCAGTAATTATGTTATTTATTAAGCACTTACTAAGGTAGATACAGAATTAAATCTAATAACCTTTCATGTACATCTGAAAATTGGTTTGGGATTCAGCTGTTTCAATTATTTATTGTTGAGAATTAACTTGAGTTTGGTAAAGAAATTTGATTGTGATTACTACTTGTAAACTAAATTACACTCAATCTCAATTCCGAGTAGATTGATTTACTTAGGCTAGGAAAGCCTGTAATCTTTAGCACCCTGTTGCCCGTCGTTAAAATGTTCATTTATATTTATTGAATGTGTTTAATCATAGCTGTGCTCTCACTCATCGGTCTGCAGTTCTTTAGCTTCCCCATTAGGTTGTAACCTTTCTTAAGGGCAAGGACCATTTTTTATACTTTTCTTTTTCTCCTGAGGCAAAATACCAGTGCTTTGCTGTGCAAGCATAAATACTTTTGAAGATAATGAATATTGCTAAATTATGTAAAGAAATTGATCCAAGTACCATATTTGACAGGAACAAGCCATTGAAAGGGAACATGAACGCGATGAGTTTCAGCATGAAATTAAAAAGTTGGAAGAGCAACTCAAATACACCACAAAATTCCAGTCGGTAGGAGAATTTAGACCTAATGAGGTAAGTAAAGTTTAATTTGAATTCATTCAGGTAAGTAATGCAGATTGAGTGGGAAAATATTAATAGTTTTACACGTTTTAATTTTTATCTTTTTTTTCCTCCCCAAACATGAAACCATCAGAACTTTGAGTCAAATACTGAGGTATGCACAAATGACATAAATTATTTTTCACCTTTGTGCTTAAGGTTTGCTTTCGTTGCCTCTTGATTTTCTTTTTTCAATCCTTTTTGGAGCTGGGATTTATGCCTGGGTCAGTTTTCTCCCTCCAAACCTACTGCTTATTTGTGAATTTGTAACTTTTTTCTAATTAATGTATGTGTATTAAGCCAGAATTATTTAGGTATTGGAAAATTAGAGGGTTATGTATGAAATAGCATAATTGTGCATTTCTTTTTTTTACTTATGAAATTGTTTCAAGTTTATTGAAATAGTTACCATTTGTACTGTATTGATAAACAAGTGTTTTACATTTTGTCAAAATGAGATTTTTGAGAACTAATAGACTAGTGGTAGCCTCTTAAAAGTTCACTAGCTAGTCATCACATGACATCTCTGTAGTTATTCCTTCTGTTCATCCTGCTAAAAGAAGTATTGTTAAATATGCTTTACCTAGAATGATAAGGAAATATATATTTTATAGGAAAATGGAGGTTATATATTTATGGAATTTGCAGTGGGAGTACATATGTGTAGATGGGCTTCTTTTAACACTCTGCATATGAAGTAGAAAAATTCTTCCTTTGACAACATTCTTTCTTTCACAGAATACTTGTGATAAGTGAAACACCTAATAGGAAGTTCTAACAAGTAAAAGTTTGTGTTTAACACAGTCTTTTCATAGGATCAACTCATGAAAAATATCTGTTTTAAATTAGTCTGTGATCTTTAATAGCAATTAGATCTGTCCATTACAACAGTTGGTCATTTGAAGCTTTGAGTTTTTGTACCTTTAGTCTTCTTTCATTTTCATTTTTTTTTTTTTTGCTACCTAGATGGAGTCGTTACAAAGAAAATTAAGAGATAAATCAGATGAATTAAATGAATTGATTATAAAAAAAGAATTGGCAGACAGACAGTTGGTAATCCAGAAGGATGAAATTAAAATCCTAGAGGAGACTAATGCAGAAACTCTAAGAAAAGTTAGCTGGCTTCAAGAGGAGTTGGACAGACTGAAGAAAATTGAAAAAGAACTGAAGCAAGTAAGGAATTAATTACTGATACCTTGAGGAATGTCACTCTCTAATTCTGGATGGCCTTATGAATTCGGGTGCCATGACCTAGATACTGATGCATAGCATTGATCTATTGAAATGAGATTCTTGTGAATTTTAACCAAAATGTTGATGGTCTTTAATTGTATGCTTTCAAGGGACTAGTTGAGTATTCTACCCACAGTAGATGCTCACTAGAAGCTGGATGTTGATCAATAAATAAAGATAATTTAAAATTGTTTTTAACCCCTTTCAGCATTTTAGAATTAAATTAGAATTAGTTTCAGTGCAGACGACTCTTAATCAGTTATACTTCCTGAGCACTTATTGTGCAGAGCATTGTACTCAGTTCCTGGGAGAGTACAATATATCATAGCTGGAAGACCCTTCCCTGCCCACAGTGCGCTTGCAAGTCTTCAGCCAACACCCCATTTCCATGCTCAGTCAGCCAGTTGTATTTGCAAGCACTCACTGTGTCCTGAGGACTGAACTAAGTGCTGGGGAGAGTACAGTCTAGCGGGATAACAGACACACTCCCTGGCCACAATGAGCTTACAGTCTCCCATTCTTGGACAAACTACTGGACTGGGTCATACACCCTCCAAACTCTCTTCTTGATCCCTGGAGTCAGGCTTTCAACCCCTTCACTCCACCAAGGTCGCACTATTAAAGTCACCGATGATCTTCTTATAGATAAATGCAACGGGTTCTTCTCTGTCCTAATCGTCTTCTACTTCTCTGTGGCCTTTGACAACGTAGACCGTTAGCTCTTCAGCGGTCCTCCTACCCCTCTACCTGCTCCTCAGTTGAAATGGTTGCCCCCTCCTACCTCCATCTCATAATTCTAGGTGCTCCACGGGTCCCTGTACTGGGTCGTCTATTCTTCTCTCCCTACGATACTTTCTATGGGATCCCACTGTTACCAAGTTTCAGTGCAGATGACTCTTATAGCTGACCTTTTTGGTTAAACATCGTTTAATCAAGTGAAGAGCAAAGAGTTTAACTTTTTGAATCATGACGGTGATGGTATTTGAGCTCCTACAGACTGGGAAAGCACAACAAAAGTTTATTATGTAGAAGATGGACATGATGGCTGGAGAATAAGGATTAGTTGATAAGATTCTACTTTAAATGCTGATTCTTGGATAAACTGTGGACCCAGAGTCCATCTCCAGGGTAAATTACAAACTTCTATGGGGTGAACACTGTTTTCCTAGTTGACTCCTTCCTTTCAACCAACTTGGAGAGTTCTGTTGTTTTATACGTCAATAAGGAGAGAAATTCCATATTTCAGACTAAATTCCATAGGTCTTATTTTGACTTTTGAGGATTCAGAAAGAAAAACTGAATCTTTCTGATATTTTTGTATGTCGAATATGATCTAAAATGATAAACGCTGTGATGTAGTTTTAATGCTGAGCTTTTGTGCTAAGTAACATTTTAGAATTACGCCAACGTTTTACCATTTATGACCAAAGTGGTTTCGGCATAGTGCCAATAAAAATATGCCGCAATACCTTATACCCCACAGGCATTGGTAACGTGGCTGCCTCAGTAGCCGCTAGCCATTGCGGTCTTCATTGTTCACCTCTAGGCAGTTCTCTGATCCTTCACTTCTGATTAGGTGCAACCCCAGCTGTAATTCTCCTTCTTCTGGCTATTCTCCTCCTTTTCCCCCAATCCCCCAACATTGGGAGATGTGGTGAGAGGTTCTGGAAACCCAGCCGCTATGTTATCACTGTTCATTGATTTGGAGGAATTATCTATAATAGCTACGTTAGTGCTAACGCATTTTCTGAAAAGAGTATGGGGAAAACAAAAGCTTAAAGCTTATGTAAAGCTTCTTAGTGAAACTGCAAAGTGCTGCTGGATTTTTTTTTTGAGAGGAACGTGTTTGTACTTGTTAAAAATCCAAAATTACAGTGTATTGGATGGTGTTATTTTGGAAATGTCTGAGTGACAATCTTTTATCTCTTATCAATATATATAAACATATATATATAGCACTAAAATTTATTTTCCAGGATAGAGAGGCTTTGCAAGAACAGCAACTCAGTACCTTGATTCAGATTTCAACACTGCAATCTAAACTGGATGAAGTGAAGCATTTGGGACCTGTAGAGAGCAGTCCTGAACAGGATCTTAAGGAACAGTTAAAGGCAGAACAAGATGCTCTACATATGAAAGAGAGAGAAGTAAGTATAGACCCTGTTCTCTTGATCTGGCTGTGGATCGTTCTTTTTGAGCATTATCCATGCCCTTCCCATTAGGAGTGTTGTGGGGAGAGAAGGGGGAGGTAATGGCTCATCTGAAATGAGAAAAAAACTTATGCAGCCCGGACGTTTGACCCAGCGGTATACCAACTGGCGTTTGCTGCCAGAGCCTCCAAACAAATTCTAGAAACACTCTACCTTAGATGCACTGCCAGAATAGGTAACATGATGGCTTGCTTGAGCAGAAAAATCACCAGTTTATGCCATGAAAAGCAGTTGTAGGTTTTCGTGACCTTTCGGGTTTTCTGGTTCTTGGAGCCAGAATTTAACCTGGGATATTAAGAGTGTGGCTGTGTGTCCTTCTGCAAGTAACTGACCTATTCTAGGCTGTGATTTCTTCATCTTCGCAAACGTTCTCTTTTCTTTTGTCAGAAGGGATAAAGAGAGATTTTGAATCCCTCTGTGGGACAAAAACTCCATTCTACTAAAGTAATATGAACCTCAGTGCTTAGCACATAATTGTTTAATAAATATTACTATTATCATTATTTCTGCTGCCGCCTGTTTGATCTCTCTGCCCCCATTCCCTTTTTTAAACAAAGTCTGGGGTAAACAGTATGCAACCTACAAAAATGAGGTTGTTCTGCAGGCAAAAAATTTCCATTCATTAGCATTTCCTAGTTTAATTTTATCCAAAGGTTGACAGCATGGCCTAGTGGAAAGAGTCAGGCTTGGGAGTCAGAGGACCTGTG
The DNA here is from genome assembly GCF_004115215.2 of Ornithorhynchus anatinus. Lineage (NCBI taxonomy): Eukaryota > Metazoa > Chordata > Mammalia > Monotremata > Ornithorhynchidae > Ornithorhynchus > Ornithorhynchus anatinus. Next base: position 38,754,190 of record NC_041734.1, on the reverse strand, counting down.
TTCTAATTTTGGTGCTGCCACTTAACCTGCTGTGTAATTATGGGCAAATTATTTAGCTTCTCTGGGTGTCAGTTTCCTTCATCTGTAAGATGGGGATTCAATAGTTCTCCCTATCCACAAGACTATTTCGGCTCCCATATGGGACAAGGACAGCACCTGACCAGGTTAACTTGTAACCCCCCCCCCCCCAGTGCTTAGTACAGTTCTTAGCTCACAGAGCTTTAAAAAAGCCAAAGATAATACGTTATAGAGCTCTAGCCAACACCAGAGTCATTTAAATTCAGAAGGTTAAATGTTGAAGAGTAATAGAAATTACACTAAATGATAATGGTCACTGAAGTGATATTCTTTTGTGTCAGTGGTGATGTTTCTACTGGTTGCCCAGAGGCCCTGTGTGTAAAGTTCAGCAACTGTCCAACTCTGTTCTACTGTACTCTTTAAAGCGCTTAGTACAGTGCTCTACACAATGTAAGTGTTCAGTAAACATTCAGTAGTATTTATTGAGTGCTTACTATGTGCAGAGCACTGGACTAAGCACTTGGAATGAACAAGTTGGCAACAGATAGAGACAGTCCCTGCCATTTGACGGGCTTACGGTCTAAAAGGGGGAGACGGACAGACGAGAACGATGGCGATAAATAGAGTCAAGGGGAAGAACATCTCGTAAAAACAATGGCAACTAAATAGAATCGAGGCGATGTACAATTCATTAACAAAATAAATAGGGTAATGAAAATATGTACAGTTGAGCTGACGAGTACAGTGCCGAGGGGATGGGAAGGGAGAGGGGGAGGAGCAGAGGGAGATGGGGGGAAAAGAGGGTTAAGCTGCGGAGAGGTGAAGGGGGGGGCGGTAGAGGGAGTAGAGGGAGAAGGGGAGCTCAGTCTGGGAAGGCCTCTCGGAGGAGGTGAGTTTTAAGTAGGGTTTCGAAGAGGGGAAGAGAATCAGTTTGGCGGAGGCGAGGAGGGAGGGCGTTCCGGGACCGCGGGAGGACGCGGCCCGGGGGCCGACGGCGGGACGGGCGAGACCGAGGGACGGTGAGGTGGGCGGCCGAGGAGCGGAGCGTGCGGGGTGGGTGGTAGAAAGAGAGAAGGGAGGAGAGGTAGGAAGGGGCGAGGTGACGTAGAGCCTCGAAGCCTAGAGTGAGGAGTTTTTGTTTGGAGCGGAGGTCGATGGGCAACCACTGAAGGTGTTTAAGAAGGGGAGTGACAGGCCCGGATCGTTTCTGCAGGAAGATGAGCCGGGCAGCGGAGTGAAGAATAGACCGGAGCGGGGCGAGAGAGGAGGAAGGGAGGTCAGAGAGAAGGCTGACACGGTAGTCTAGCCGGGTTATAACGAGAGCCCGTAGCAGTAAGGTAGCCGTCTGGGTGGAGAGGAAAGGGCGGATCTCGGCAATATCGTAAAGGTGAGACCGGCAGGTCTCGGTGACGGATCGGACGCATGGGGTGAACGAGAGAGACGAGTCAAGGATGACACCGAGATCGCGGGCCCGAGAGACGGGAAGGATGGTCGTGCCATCCACGGTGATAGGGAAGTCTGGGATAGGACCGGGCTTGGGAGGGAAGATGAGGAGCTCAGTCTCGCTCATGTTGAGTTTTAGGTGGCGGGCCGACATCCAGGCGGAGACATCCCGGAGGCGGGAGGAGATGCGAGCCTGAAGGGAAGGGGAGAGGACAGGGGCGGAGATGGAGATCTGCGTGTCATCTGCGTAGAGATGGTAGTCAAAGCCGTGAGAGCGAATGAGTTCACCGAGGGAGTGAGTGTAAATGGAGAACAGAAGAGGGCCGAGAACTGACCCTTGAGGAACTCCGACAGTTAAAGGATGGGAGGGGGAGGAGGCGCCCGTGAAGGAGACCGAGAATGATCGGCCAGAGAGGTAAGAGGAGAACCAGGAGAGGACAGAGTCCGTGAAGCCAAGGTGAGATAAGGTATGGAGGAGGAGGGGATGGTTGACAGTGTCAAAGGCAGCAGAGAGGTCAAGGAGGATCAGAATGGAGTAGGAGCCATTGGATTTGGCAAGAAGGAGGTCACGGGTGACCTTAGAGAGAGCAGTCTCGGTAGAGTGGAGGGGACGGAACCGTTGATGATTTCTGTACCACATTTCAGAGAAATCTTTGCTCTTTCTTGAGTCTTTTGTTCTTAATTTCAGGTTCTGAGCTTGGAAGAGCAATTAGAACAGTTGAAGAATAATTTGCTACATAAAAATGAGGATATGGTGCAGCTAAACTTGCAGTTAGACCTGCAAAATGACCTCATGATTGCCAGCGTCAAAGAGCTTCGAGAAGAGAACACTCACTTAAAGGTAAATCAACTGGAATGGCAAATAAACTAGTCCAGCCTGTGATTTAGCTACAGGTAACAAAATTATAGTCATTGGATATAAAGCCAAAAGTTACAAGGTGAGCAATTTTAATTGGTTCTGTTAAAATAAAGTGTTAAGCAAAATGAATGCAAAATAACAAGTTTCCCATATGAAATAATGCAAAATACATTAATATGTTCCCCAAATCCAAAAAATTGGCCAAATCGATACATGAAAAATAAATCACATTGTAGTTGCATGATCAAATAGCAATGTGAATAAATACCAATTTTAAAAGATTGTGATTTATATTTTGAATACAAATGGAAGTATTCCATTTTCAAAGCTTCGCCTTTCACCGGAAAAAGATGGCTTTTGCTTAACCAACTGAAGGACTGTCATTCTGAAAAACCAAACAGAATAAATAGCCCTTTGAAAAGGGATGTTCAATTTCTGTTCATGTCAGTCAAAGTACTTCATGGGCTAAGGGGAGAGAAAGGTATCTGAGCCAATCTAAGATTTGCACATGCCCCCAAACCAGAGCTTTTGATGTGAGATAGCTCTCTTTAGGAATACTAACATTAAGAAACAACACTGTGGTGAAAAAATACTAAATGAGTAAATATGGGACCTTCCTGCACCCTCATTTTGAAGTACTTTGTTGTAACCTGTGGCTGATTTGAAGTGATAACTTTTACCGGTTTTGGAAATGCACGGAACTTCTGACTTAAGCAAATGGAACATAGTTTTTAGAATTTGGAGAAGGGGTTACCGATCAATTGTATTTATTGAACACTAACCGTGTGTAGAGCATTGTCCTAAACACTTGGGAGACTACGGTATGATTCACTCATATCTACCCCGGCGTGTAGAACAGTGCTTGACACACAGGAAGCACTTAACAAACGCAATAATAATAATGACAATAATGGCAGAGTTTATAAGCACATTCCCTGTCCACAGTGAGCTCACAATCTAGAGAGGGAGACAGAAATTAATATAAATTACGGGTACGTAGCTCTGGGAGGGGTGAATGAAGGGAGCAAATCCAACTGCAGGGGTGGCTCAGAAGAGAGTGGGCTAAGTGAAAATGAGAGCCTAGTCATCTTGGAGAAGTAAGTAAAGTTTCATTAAGGGGAGTAAGTGTCTGTCGGCTCTGAAGAGGGAGGACTTTCCAGGCCAGAGGCAGAATGTGGGTGAGAGGTCGGTGGCGAGAGAGATGAGACCGAGGTACAGTGAGTAGGTTGGCATTAGGGAAGCGAGGTGTACGGGCTGGGTTGTAGTAGGAGAGCAGCGAGGTGAAGTAGAAGGGAACAAGATGATTGTGTGCTTTAAAGCTGACGGTAAGGAGTTTGTGTTTGATGCGGAGGTGGATGGGCAACCACTGAAGGTTCTTGAGGCGTGGGGAAATATGGACTATGGATTATCCCCCTCTATTAATATAATAGGAGTTTTCAAACTTCAAGACCTTTTATAAATATCGAGGGCATGTTCGTTATCTAGTAGGTTATACTTGGATTGATGATTAATAAGAAGACAAATTCATAAATGCAGGGCGAAAATTAGTTTTTTGTGTCTGGGCAAGTAAATTCCGCCCCTCTGTTCCTTAATCTCTCAATGTGTCGATTACGGAATGAGCTGATTTTAGTTAGGTGTTGGTGGATGGTGATAATTATAGTGGAATTTAAGTAGAATCAGTTTAAAAAAAAGTCTAAAAATGACCTGTCACACTCACTGCTTTGCTACTATCAGCTTGGAAAAGTTAAATGATTTGCCCAAGGTCACCCTGCAGACAAGTGGCAGAGACAGTAAAGATGTCGAACCTGGACTCCTTGTACCTAGGAAGGAGATATTTGTGATTGAAGCCCTGGGTAATTAGAGTTCCAGCTATTCTGCTAATCCTTTAGGAGGGGGTTCTCAGGAATTCTGATTCGGAGTGACTCCAAAATGCATACAGAGTGATATTGGAAGAGCTGCTAAATTGGTCCGACTGCTTCTCGGGTATTAGGACTGCGCATAATGAGTCAGGCTCTCACACTTTGAAGGGATTTCTGAAAACCTTCTGTAAGCCTGGAGGCTGCCCACCCCTCAGAACCTCTTTGCTGATCTAGTGTGACCCCACGGTTAATTGAGAGGAGCGTCGACTAAATATGGTTCATCCATCGTCTTTGGTGGGAATGTACAGGGTGGTGGGAGTGATTCAGCTCCCACTGATGTGCCTACATGTCCAAACCCAAGTATCTGCAGTATTTGAATATCCAGCCTTTAAATAAAGAAAAAATAGTATTAAGCACTTACTATGTGCCAGGCACTTTACTAAATGCTGAGGGTTAGATTCCTAATTGATAATCGGTTTGTGCACAATCCATGTCCCATGTATGGCTCACTGTCTTAATCCCCATTTTACAGAATGAGATAACTGAGCCCCAGAGAAATTAAGTGACTTGCCCAGGGTCACACAACAGACAAGTGGTGGAGCCGGGAGTAGAACCCACGGCCTTCGGACTCCCAGATCCTTCTGACTCCCAGGCCTGTGCTCCATCCACTAGGCCTTGCTGCTTCTATCCTAATTTCTAGAAAAGTTATGGAAGAACATAAATGCCTTATGTGTCAATTTATTCCAGCTTTCTACGTCTGACAGTGGCCCCAAAGAACGTTCAGTTGTCAAAGTCACACTTTTTGACATCCATTCACTGAGTAGGGATATATGTCTAATATCTCCAACTTCCCTGCTCGAGTTTTTATTGTAATTGTATGAATGACCGTATTGGATAAAGCATTTGATTTGAAAGTTTTATATTTTGTGAGGATAAAAAAATTAACCTAAGCTATAATCGCAACATACTTAACATTGATTAGCAGCATGACTCAGTGGAAAAAGCCCCGGCTTGGGAGTCAGAGGTCGTGGGTTCTAATCCTGGCTTCACTGCTTGACAGCTGTGTGACTTTGGGCAAGTCACTTAACTTCTCTGTGCCTCAGTTACCTCATCTGTAAAATGGGAATTAAGATGGTGAGCCCCTCGTGGGACAACCTGATTACCTTGTATCCCCCCAGCGCTTAGAACACTGCTTGACACATAGTAAGCACTTAACAAATGCCATCGTTATTATTATATGGCTCAGCAATCATCATCAGTAGTATTTATTGAGTGTTTATGCAGAGAACTGTACTAAATGCTTAGGAGAGGACAATTCATTTGAGTTGGCAGACGTGTTCCTCACCCACAATGACCTTCAGCGTAGAGGGGGAGATGGATATTAATATAAACGAGCATGCTAGCTCATCTACGTTTTGATTTCCACAGGCGTTTCTACAGGACCGAGAGCAGGAAATTGTTCATTTGAATGAACAGATTAAGAGACTGCAGCATGAGGTAGAGAATGCAAAGGATAATGAGGTAATGAAATGTAATTAATTGATGGTTTGATGATGGCGATCTTTTCCCTATCATTAGTTACCTAGTAGCCAGTCTCAGATTTTTTGCTAAAAAATCAGTCCATCCGTCGTATTTATTAAACTCTTACTGTGTGCACTGTACTTAGGACTTGGGAGAGTACAATGTAGCATAGTTCTTAGAAACCTTTCCTGCCCACAACGAGATTACAGTCTAGAAGGCGGGGGAGAGGGATGGGGATCTCGTCTTATGCTGTCGAGTCGCCTCTGACCCCTTAATGACTCTGTGAACACATCTCTCCCAGAACGGCCAACCTCCATCTGCAGTTGTTCTGGTAGTGTATCCATAGAGTTTTCTTGGTCAAAATCCAGAATTGGTTTACCATTGCCTTCTCCTGCACGGTCAACTTGAGTCTCCGACCTCGACTCTCTCCCGTGCCGCTGCTGCCCAGCATAGATGGGACAGACATTAATATAAATAAATTAAGGATATGTACATAAGTGTTGTGGGGATGGGGAGGGGTGAATGAAGGGTGTAAATCCAAGTATAAGAGGGTGGAAGAAGAGGGAAGGAAGGTTTAATCAGGGAAGGCCTCTTGGAGGAGATGTACCTTCAGGAAGGCTTTGAAGCCGGGGAGAGTGTTTTTCAGATATGAACAGTGGAGGAAGGTCATTCACCCAAATTTTGGAGCTCTCCCCTTGGATGTCATCACATATCTGTAGGTTCACTCCACACCATACATCTACAACAGAGCTAGTTTGCCTGTGATTTCTTCCCAGTTCGTTCCTTTATTTAGTGAGGAAAAATGCATCCAAAAAGTCATGTTGTGGACTGCTTCAATTCCTCAATATTGTGTCAAACCCTATATCCGCACTTGGCGTAATGGAGGTTTTTGCCTCTTCCTCCTGCTTCTTTTTTTCCTTCTTCTGCTCCTAGTTTCAGCCTGGCTTGGACCTGAATTTCAACAATTCTGGTATCTTACTGTAGTAGAAAAAAGCACTGACTAGTCTACACGTGTATGTATTGTTTATATGTATTTATGTGTGTTCCGACAGTTTCATTAACTAAAATACACTCTTTTTCAAGCACTGAGCATTTCAAAGTAATCACATAATATCAGTTTCAATACGCTGACTATTTCATTATAGTATTTTGACACAACTGCTTTTAAGACCTGGGATTTTTGTTTTTGTGAGTTTAAATTTAACTGTTAAATGATCGTGAAAAGTTTGCGAGAGGCAGCATGGCCTAGTGGAAAGAGCACCTGCCCGGGAGATAGAGGACCTGGGTTCTAATCCCAGCTCTTCCGCTTGTCTGCTCTGTGACCTCGGGCAATTGACTTAACTTGTTGGTGCCTCGGTTACCTCATCTGTAAAATGAGGATTAAGACTGTGAGCTGCACATGGGACGTGGAGCGTGTCCTGCTTGACTAGCTGGTATCTACTTCAGCGCTTAATACAGTGCTTGGCACATAGCGCTTAACAAAAACCATTTTTTTTTTAAGTGTTCAACATTCCATGCCTCCTACATCAAAGAAATGTTTTCTTAAATTCAAAAAGCTCCACGGTTCATCAGGTCGTATCATAACTATTTTGACTAAAAGCCCTTTGAGAGATAAACACTTGCTTATGTATTTCATTAAACGTTTTTTCACGTTGACATTGAAGTTGTGAGAACTTCGGCTTCCTAAGGGAAAGTATTCTGATATTTCATTAAACAATTTGCTTATGTAATGTTTTGCTCTTTGACTCAGGTTGTGGAAAAGAAAAATTCTGAAATAGAAGAACTAAAGTCCCTTATTGAAAACTTGCAAGAGAATCAAGAAAGGTTACGAAGAGATAAAGTGGAAGAAGTTGAACAACTTCATGAAGTAATTGAGAAGCTTCAGAAGGAGCTATCTGTATTTGTACCTGAAGATCATGAAATCAGTGATAGCCAGGATAGTTTTAATAACCCCAAGGTTGAAAATCTCCAGAGTGAATTGGAGAAGGGATTATTAGGTTTCCAGGAAAAATTAAGTGATGAAAAAATCACCCGGCCAGATTCTCGTTTGAATGAGCTGCAGGAGGAACTGAAAACTGTATCGATTGCTAAAGAAGCCCTTGGCCAACTACTTAAAGAAAAGCAAGATCAGCATAAACTACAGGTGGAATCTTTGAAGCAGAGTCTTCAAAACGCTGAAGATAATTCAACGCAACAGTTGAGCCTTTTGAGGACACGTTTATCGCTAAGAGATTCCGAGGTAGAGTTGATGACCTCTCGCATCCAAGAATTTGAAGATATTCTGAGAGCTAAGGAAACTATTATTTCCGAGAGAGAATTGGAAATCGACGCGATGAGCAGAGAAAAAATAGCACACTTTGCTCAACTGGAGGACGTAATAGCAGCTTTTTCTCGACTTCATTGTGAACTGGAAAAGAGGAATACTTTTTTTCAGAATGAACCTCCAGAACTTCAGATGCTTAGGTCTGAGTGTGTTAACCTTCATTTGAAGCTGCAGATGCTCAATCAGAAATTAGTAACTTATCAAATGGAATTAGATAAACATCAGGCTTGTGGTTCCCAGTGTAAAGCCCAGGTTCAGGCAAGCGTGAAGCAACTTGATGCTCTTTCCACTCTAAAAATGCAACTGCGTTTGCAGTTTAGAAACGAAGATGATCATCCAGAAGGAGATAATCAGATCTTGAGGGAACAATTCGAAGCTCAGCATATTACCGAGGAAATGTCACAAGAAGAGTCAGAGCAAGAAGCAAGGAAGTGGCCGCTACCAGCTGCCTCCCGTTTGCCCCTCGATGAGGAATTGGTATGTATTTCTGCAAGTTCATGAATGTAAAAATGAACAGTAATCATAATAATTGTGGTATTTACTCTGTGCCAAGGAGTGGACGATACACTCATGTAGTTAGAAGAAAATTGGACGCAGTCCCTGACCGAAATAGGGCACACAGTTTGAGGGGTTGGAGAGCGGGTATCTTATCCCCATTTTTCCTGATGAGAAAACTGAGGCACAGAGAAGTAAAGTGGCTTGCCCATGGTCACACAGCAGATGTGGCAGAGCCAGTTTTAGAACACAAGTCTCAACTCCCAGGCCTATGCTCTTTTTATTAGGCCATGCTGCCTTTCTAGCAGTTGAATCTAGGTCCATGCCTATTAAGATGTAAAATATGATTATTAATAATACACTGAGCATGTACTCTGCACAAGGTATTGTATTAAGGTTAAATTCTTGTATAAAGAAAATGAAATCTATAGTACTTGCACATAGAGATTGATTAAATTGTGTACTCAATTATTCCGATTGTCTCCTGCCATTAGAGGATAATAATAATATTTGTATTTGTTAAACGCTTACAATGTGCAGAGCACTGTTCTAAGCGCTGGGGGAGATACAGGGTAATCAGGTCGTCCCACGTGAGGCTCACAGTTAATCCCCATTTTACAGATGAGGTAACTGAGGCACAGAGAAGTGAGGTGACTCGCCCACAGTCACACAGCTGACAAGTGGCAAAGCCGGGAGTTGAACCCATGACCTCTGACTCCCCAGCCCGGGCTCTTTCCACTGAGCCACGCTGCTTCCCTAAGGTCCTCTCGGGGAGCAGCATGGCCTAGGGGGAAGCAACGTGACCTAGTGGATAGGTCATCTGTTGCCGAATTGTACATTCCAAGCGCTTAGTACAGTGCTCTGCACATAGTAAGCGCTCAATAAATAGTATTGAATGAATGAATGATAGATCCCGGGCCTGGGAGTCAGATGGACCTGGGTTCTAATCTCAGCTCCCCCACTTGTCTGCTGTGGGACCTTCGACAAGCCACTTAATTTATCTGTGCCTCAGTTACTGCATCTGTAAAGTGGGGATTAAACTGTGAGCCTCATGGGGGACAGGGACTGCGTCCAAGCTGATTAGCCTGTATTTACCCCAGCGCTTAGAACAGTGCTTGACACGTAGTAAGCGCTTAACAAATACCATCGTCGTCACGAGGTCCTTGGGGGCAGAGCAGATGTCTCTTCCTGCTGTTGTACCTCCCCCAACCCTCTGTCCAGTGTCCTGCACTCGGTCAGTGCTAAATCAACGCCTTCACTGTTAAAACATGGGAAGCGGCTTGGCTTAGTGGATAGAGCGTGGGCCTGGGAGCCGGTACGCCCTGGGTTCTAATCCCAGCTCCACCACTTGCCTGCCGCGTGACCTTGGACAGGTCACTTCATTGCTCTGGACCTCGGTTACCTCCTCTGTAAAATGGGGATAAAGACTGCGAGCCCCATGTGGGACACGGACTGTGTCCGACCTGAATAGCTCCAGTCTACCTCAGCACTTAGAAGAAGGCTTAACACTTAGTAAGTGCCTAGCAAATACCACTACTATTATTATTGTTGTTAATATAATTGGTGTGTAATCCTACCATAAAATGATAATTAAACAAAATATGGACTAAACAGTTCTTGGAAGTGTTGGACAGCCCACAGGTAAGTCACCCCTCTAGATAAATGCCCCGACTGTAAAAAGTTGAGGAGGCAGACATCAACCCACTTTCTTCTCCTGCATAAGGGGAGACCGGTAGAGGGGTTGACTCTAACAGTGTTGGGCTTCTGGGGGAGACTGATCTAGACACTAAGTGGTACATTCCCTCTCCTATGGATTCTGGAGCCTGATTGGCAGATAATTGTAAATCTATAACTGAAACCCACATTTGCCTTAGTTATAACACTCAGATTTCCAAAGAACCCAGCCCTATAGTCAGTTCTCATTATTCCATTTTTCTTTTTTTGTATTATCTGTTAAGTGCTTACTGTGTGCCAGGCTGGACACACTGTCTGTCCCACAGAGGGCTCACACTCTCATTTTGCATGTTTTTTTCAACGTGCCGATTGGATCGAACACCTCCGAGAAATTGGGAAATGTTTTCATTTAGTGATCTTTCTCGGTGATTTCATTGGCTTTAAAAGAAAACACAGAATAGTCTTTGACTTTCACTTCCTTTTTTATTAAAAGCCTTAGGTGGTTTCAAAGATGTTTAGGATGTTGTATCCTAGTTTTTGCCTAGAAAATAATGCAAATTGGCCTTTTACTTCTTTTTAAAGGAGGCTTATCAGGTTTTACCCCTTTTTGGGTTTTGTTGAGAACATAACTAGAAGAAAATGTACGACTGCAGGGCCTATAACAAATATTCATTTATAAGTACCTCCTCAGAATCTGAAGATTGAAATGAAAGACATGGCTTTTCAAAGCATCGTTTTTCTTCTTTTGTAAATTGCAGGTTAAAAATAGACCGAGTGAAGATTTTCAGTTCCAGAAAGCAAATATAATAAAGCAGGTGAAACAACTTGAGGAGAAGCTTAAGCACCTAGTGTCATCCGCAACCTTCAAGACCAGTGAGACGCAAGACGTTAACCATCATCAGCAAGTGTCAGAATCCTGTGAGGAAGTTCAAGTGTTAAAGAATGGTTTGAATAATATTTCACATAGCTTTCAAGCCATCGAAAGGTCACCACTTCTGAAAGATCCGATTTTAGATCTAGACAGAACCTCATTCAATCCTTTTGAAGTGGTAAAGAGTCAAGATTCTGCCTCACAGAAGGAAATATCGAGTCTTCCCATTCAGAAGAGACTGGGATCTCAGCATGCACCACTTGTTTCAAAAACCAATTTGAATAGCGTGTCACCTATCCAGGAACACTCTGAGACTTCACAGCACTTTACCGACGCAGTTATGGATGTGGATTTAACCTTATGGAGCTCACCTGAAGTCATCAGAAAAGATTCTCTGTTAGGGTACCAGTCAGATGTTCGCTTGACACCCTTTTCGGATGTCATCAGTTCCCACAGCACAGATTTAGGAAAGAGGAACTCTGCATCTTCAGTTTTTCAAAATATCCCTGGATTACTGGATTGTCCCCATGATGTAATACAGGAAAAGACCCCGCAGAGTTTAAAACCTACACCCAAGTTGGGAAATTCTTATTCGGCCGACTCCGGCGATGCGGAAGCGGTCATTTCGGTAAATATATTTTAAAAATGTTTACGTATTGGTTTCCGTTACTAAAGTGCAAGTTCCCATTTCCCATTTGCATTTGGTGCTTTGTCAATTCACATGGAAATGCATATTGCATCTCTTTTGAGTAATGTACCTATTCCATCAGAGTAGCCATCCATTATTAATTCATCTTCTGACTAAAAGTAGTAAAAGCAAGTTGAAATAGTAGGTCAAAACCTCTTTGTCGGTACTGTATACGCTTTCTGCTGGTGAATGTCATATCTGTTACGTGCTTAGACGTTTAAGTTGATTTGGGTGTTTTTTAAATATTGGGAGACTTTTCCACTGAGCATTACGATATATGATGTGGAATGTTCATATGCACAATAGTGAAGATAGTGGTTTTGTGAAAGGAATCGTTGTAGATTGGTAAAATTATTTTCGATGTTTAATTTTAGAAGTTCTTCACACAAGCAAGATTCTCTCTATAAGAGTGGTTACTTTAAAGGCTTTTCTTCTTCATTAATAGCACTCATTTCTTTTCATGCTTCTGTTATTGCTCAGGAGAGGCATTGTCTGCTTTGAGCTGTGCTTTCTCTTTAATTTTAAGAATATAGGTTAGTGTATTTAGCTTCAGAAATGTATCTTGTAGGTTTTGAAGAAAATGATTGCCATTCTAATAAAATGTCAGTCACATAATATTTGTAAGTTTTGAAGCAATAATGGCTACTCTAAAATATTTATAAAACACTTTTGATCTGGTATGATTTAAATGGAATAGTTTAATTGAATAAGTAAAGAATGCTATTCCCAGCTATTTTCTTCAATAACAGCAGTTATGCCCATCTTATGGAGTTATTGAATAAGAGGTGGTTAGTTTTTGGATTTACAGTAGCATAAACTCCGTGGCCGTGTAAATGTTGTGTTTATACTCTACAATATAACTGTGCATAGGAGAAAGATGATGAAGACTCTATCTTAACCCCATCGGAGTTTCAAGATGATTTAAGATCAACCAGACCTATTCCAGAGAGGGAAAGTGATGGATATGACAGCAGTGAGTATATCTTTTCTTTAATCATTTTATTTCTTCGTAGCCTCTTACTAATTTAAAAGAAAATCACAATTGAAAGTTCATAAAGAATTCATTTTTATAGGCAAGCTAGAACAACCATCAGTATGCTGCTTTTCTTGTTTAATCAGGAGATCGGTGCGTTCATTGAGTAGTATTTATTGAGCGCTTACTATGTGCAGAGCACTGTACTAAGTGCTTGGAATGTACAATTCGGCAACAGATAGAGACAGTCCCTGCCCAATAACAGGCTCACAGTCTAAACGGGGAGACAGACAGCAAAGCAAAACAGAACAAAACAAAACAACATCATCAAGATAAATAGAATTAAGGAGATATACACCTCATTAACAAAATAAATAGGGCAATAAATAATATATACAAATATGCACAGTGCTGAGGGGAGGGGAAGGGGGAAGAGCAGAGGGTCGGGAGGGGAAAGAGGAGGAGGAGTAAAGGGAAAGGGAGGGCTCAGTCTGGGAAGGCCTCCTGGAGTATTCTTTATCCTAGTTATAATGAGAATATATTTTGATTTAATGTTTTTTTAAATGACTCGATTAGAAAAAAAGTCATATTGAATGCTTATATTCAACATGTAAAGCTCAAAGGAAGACCTGCCCCTCTAACCTGCTAAAGAACCGTCTTTTATTTCACGATATTAGTGAGCACGGTGTAACCTTTAGCATATCTGGGGTCTATTTTTAGGTAACAGTTTGGATTTGGCAGCTAAACCGAACAGAGTTTTAAAAAGAAGTGAACATCCCGATGCCAGTCTTGAAGCTTATCTTCGGAACTGTGAAATGGTTCAGGGATTCATACACTCAATGAAAGACAAGGAGATGCAATCACGTAGAATGAAGGTAACGTTACACGTGTGAGGACAGAATCTGAATTGCATGAGTAGGTGGTTATACAGTCTTGGTCAGATAACTCAATCTGCTGGTCCATAAAATGGAACATTAGTTCTATTCCTGAATATTACAGAAGGTAATCAAATATGTTCTGCTAGCAGCCAACCTAGTTACCTTAGGCTAGTAATGCCCTCCAGGTCGGAATCAAGGCAATTTTTGCATTCTGCTACTTCCAGAAGATTTTTTGGAGTTTGTGGGAATAACTGGGTGAAGTTTCTAGAATCTCTTCTGACCTAACCTTGATTTTTTTTTCTTTTTTCCTTCCCTGAAACTGCTCCACTTCTAAGGATTCCTTGGATGGAAAGAAGCAGTGCTTAATGGTTTCAGTTATTTAGCTTCTCTGTGTCTCACCTCATCAGTAAAATGGAGTGTTATGAGCCAGAGAGGGTCCCAGGGCTTCCCCCCCAAAATCCAAGGGAATCTGAAGCCCCTTCAGGGTTTAGGGTATGCCATAACTGACTTGCTTCTGGATTTAGCGGCTGCTTGAGCTTCCATTTTTTGAGAGAGTAGTATTTTTGCTTAACCGAAAGCCTTGCGAGGTGACCCTTTAGTCTTTCATACAGATTGAGTTTAATTCAAGACCAGTCTTGGTGATTTGGTTTTTTGCCAAGACGGTTTCCTAGCCTGAAGATACATTGTTTTTTCTATTCTTGTAACTCTGAACATCACATTTTAGTTCAGTAATCCTTGTTGATTCAGAACTGGTGTTATAGAGTGTGCTGTTGAGGAAATTCACAATTATCTGATTACTCCCCAGAGTATTTCTGGCAGCTTTCTATTGACTTTTTGATTTTTTTTTCTTTAAAAGTTTGAAACTTGAAAGAGGGAAATCATTTTCATTTTGGAAACATTTCTTCTACTACCATATTTGCATATTAGTCTGCTTTGGTATTTTCCAAGGGGGCTATTGAATTTTTAATTTTAAGTGACATTTTTGTTGTCTTATGATGGAAAAGAATCCCAGGCCAAAAAAAGTATGGTGGCTTTTTGACAACTGAAAATAACTACGTCCATTACTAGGAAAATGTGACTGTCACATTCACATTTAAATGAAGCCTCAGTATTTGTCAGTCAATCAGTGATATTTAGTGGGTGCCTACTGCGTGCAGAGCACTATACTAAGCACTTGGGAAGGTACGGTATAACAGAGTTGGTAGACTAGTTCCCTGCCTACCAAGAGTTTACAGTGTAGAGGAGGAGGCAGGCATTAAAATAAATAATGGTGTGTATATAAGTGCTTAATGGTTACAGTTATTTAGCTTCTCTGTGTCTCACGTACCTCATCAGTAAAATGGAGCTTAAATCCTACTCCCTCCTACTTAGACAGTGAGCGCCATGTCCGACCCGATTAACTTGTTTCTACCTCAACACTAAAAAAGGTGCTTGGCACATAGTAAGCTCTTCTCAAGTACCGTAATTATTATGACAGATCCAAGTGCAGAGGTGATGCAGAAGGGAAGGAGTAGGGGAAATAAGGGTTTAGTTGGGGAAGGCCTCTTGGAGGAGATGTGAATTTAATAAGACTTCAAAGGTGAGAAGAGCGGTGGTTTGTCGTATGTGAAGGGAGAAGTCCCGGGCCGGAGGGTGTGGGCGAGGGGTTGGCGGTGAGGTAGACGAGACTGCGGTACAAAGAGTAAATTGGCATTAGAAGAGCGAAATGCGCAGGCTGGGTTGCATTAGGAAATGTGAGATAACAGAGGAGGGGGCAAACCGGTAGAGTGCTTGAAAACTGATAGTAATGAGTTTGATGCAGAGGTGGATAGGTAATCGCTGGAGGTTCTAGAGTTGTGGCGAGAGTTAACAGATGAGCAAACACAAAGAAGTTAAGCGACTCGCCCAAGGTCACACAGCAGGTATATGACAGAGCCAGGATCAGGACCTACGCATTTGCCCCGAGTTTCTGGATATCAATCATCCTACAGTCTAAGGGCCGAGGAGAGAAAACAAACCAGGTCTTCAATTTTTACTGAGCACCTACTCTGTTCGGAGAACTAATACTATATGGTTTTAGGAACCTACAGCAGAAGCAGAAGACTTAGTCCCGGCCTTCACTGAGTTCATGTAGGTGGGAGGTGGGCAGACAAAACCTGCCAACTTAAAATAGGAGCGAAAGCGTGGATACGGCTGATAAAAATGAGGATAGACCCGAAAACAAGTAAATGGTAGACAGATATACAGATGAGTGCCCCGGGTGACTGATGGGATTAGTTCACCAGAGAGATGGGGAATGCTGCTGGAGGAAGTGGCTTTGTAGGCGTATTTGGGATATGGAGAAGGAAGTGGTTTGGTGGAGTTGTGGGGAGAAGAGTGTTCAGAATGAGTCAGATGAAGAAGTCAAGAATGTGGTGTAATAAAAGCATAGTTTGAGTGGAGCGAAGAATATGAACTGGAGCGTGGCAGATGAGCTCTGGGGAAAAAGGCAAGATGTGGTGTTCCCCTGTTTCCTCCTCAACCTGCTTCTCCCAAGTGACCCAACTTCGACCTCATTCCGTGTCGCAGTTGTTGTCTCCGCCCTCCTCTCCTTGCCCATCAATCGGTCGGATTTATTGAGTGCTTGCTGTCTGCAGAGCACTATACTAGGCATTTGGGGGAGAACAATAAGCTTACAGTCCAGTGGATTTATTATCTATGTTTGTACAGTCTAATAATAATAATAATGCATTTGTTAAGTGCTTACTGTGTGCAAAGCACTGTTCTAAGCGCTGGGGAGGATATAAGGTGATCAGGTTGACGCACGTGGGGCTCACAGTCTTAATGCCCATTTTACAGGTGAGGTAACTGAGGCACAGAGAAGCGAAGTGACTTGCCCAGTCACAGAGCCGGGATTTGAACCCATGACCTATGACTCCTCAGCCCGGGCTCTTTCCACTGAGCCACGCTGCTTCTCTACAGTTCTTTAAGGGCGCTAAACTTAAATACTTAATACTTAAACGTAAATACTTAAATACTGAAAAACAACGGTTTCTTCTTTTCAGACTCTGCTGAAAATGGTACATGATGAGAGTCACCAAATACTGGCCTTGTCGGAAAACGAAATCCCTCCTCAAGCAGCAAGATACAACCAATGGAATGCCCTGTTTGAGAGGTTTCAGAGGGAGAGACAGGGTTTGTTGGAAGCAGTAAAGTCACTGAGGAAACATCTTACTCAAACGCCTCAGGAAGGAGCAAAGGTATTGGGGTGAAGAATTGGAGTTCTTCTTACTTCTCAACTAAAGGATTTCAATGGATGTGATCAATTCCTAAGCCTGCAACCAGATCACAAGGAAAGAAAAGATTTCAGTGTTCTTCTGAGCATCCTCTTATGTTGGAGACAGAATGGAGGGATAAGTAGGCCATGATGTAGGAATGCATTTCTTATAATAATAAAAATAATAATTATTATAACTTAATATATTTAAGTTCTATGTGCCAAACAATGTACTAAGCGCTGAGGGCGAACACAAGCAAATCGGGTGGGACTCAGCCCTTGTCCCACCTCAGGCTCACAATCTTAATCCTCATTTTACAGATAAGTAACTGAAAACCCAGAGAAGGTGAAGTGACTTGCCCAGAGTCACACAGCAGACAAATGGAGGGGTCAGGATTGGAACCCATAACTCTCTGACTCCAGGCTCTCTCCACTAGGCCATGCTGCTTCTCTTATTATGTAAATCACTCTTATCCTGTCATTGGTATTTATTCAATTAGCATTTATCGAGCAACCCAAGTGTGCAAAACACCTCACTAAGCAAAACCAAAGATTTTCACGGCAGCCTGTAAGCTCCTTGTGGCCAGCGTTCGCACGTACTATGTTGTTTTGTACTTTCCCAACTGCCTAGTACAGTGTTCTGCACAGTAAGTGCTCAGTGAATACCTTTGATTGACTGATTTTGTTTCCCTGTTATAGGATTCTCTAGATATATGCTTTGATTGGAGAGGTGAATTTCTGCAGGCCGTTGAGGAAGTGTTTGAAAAAGAACGAGACGTCTTGAAAAACGAGTTGCAGTCAAATATTTGGAATCCTGAATCAGGGGATAAGAAGTCATTATTTAAAAAACTGGAGAATATTGTTAAAGAACAGGTAAGGAGGAATTGGAGGGTATTTCACACTAGCGAATCTTTTCCTTTTCTTTAGTAGTGTTTCTACATTCCCAAGCTCCTCTCTAACTTGGTTATCTCAACTCCCAGGTTCCCGTATTTTGAAATGTGGGTCATTGCCCGTCCAAAATGACTAGAACTCTTTTAACCACTGAGTTATCAGTTCCCAGCAGGTAACCATTAAAGGACAAAGAAAGTGATTTTGAAAAGTGGAATAGCTACCTCTCCCTGTAGCAGTAATATTAGTAGTAAAAATAAGAATGATAATTGCGGTATTTCTTAAGCACTTTCTGTGTGTCAGGCACTCTACTAAGCGCTGGGGGGGGATACGAGCAAATGGGGTTGGACCCAATCCCTGTCCAGCGTAGGGCTCACATTCTCAATCCCCATTTTACAGATGAGGCGATTGAGGCACAGAGAAATTGAAGTGACTTGCCCAAGGTCACACAGCAGACAAGCGGCGGAGAGCCGAGACTAGAACCCGTGACCGTCTGACTCCCAGGCCCGTGCTCTGTCCACTGTGCCACGCTGCTTCTCTGTTGAATTCAGACTCTTTTTGAATATATTTATTCAGTAATTGCACTTTGTTTCATCGGCATCTCATATTGGTCCGTTTCTTTTCCAGGGAGAAGAACAGAAAAAGGTTTTGGAGCATCTTCACGTGTCCGACAGGAGCAGCTTATTGTCCGAAATACAGGCTCTGAAAGCTCAACTCCGAATGACTCACCTTCAGAATCAAGAAAAGCTGCAGCAGTTGCACGAAGCTCTAACCAATGTTGAGGACCATGGAAACAAGCAAGAATATCAACTTAGGAGACAGGGTAGGACTGAGGAAAAGTTTCCTTTCTTATTTCTGTTCTGGTTTATTGTGTTGTCTCAAAATGAGACGAAACAATGGAATAGCAAAAATGAGCCTCACAGTCAACATTATTTTTATGAGTCAGGATAAGTCCTAGATGCTTCCTTAGAGACTTGAAAGAAGGAATGTACTTCCCTAAGGCCTTAACTTATGACCAGGGAGTGTCTTGAATATGGAAAGAATAGCGTCCGTTGTTCAAAAGAATGGTTCGTACCATCTGATTACTGGGGCTTCGAATTAACTGAGATGTCCGAAACAAACCAACCAAAAAAAAACCCCATATGGATTGTTCTGAATGTTTTCCTTACTTTTTCTTTTCAAAGCCTGGATAGAGTTTGGTAGGCTTATTTTATTTTAGATCTGTCGAAAGTAACACTACAAAGTTATCGTTATTAAAAATGTTTTTTTGTATTTACATGTTTTTACCCAAACTATCCAGGCATTCCCTGGGTTATGAACACCCCGGGACTACGACCTGTAGATTTCCCTGAGCCCGGGCCTGAGAGTCAGAAGGACCTAGTTTCTAATCACGGCTCTGCCACTTGTCTGTTGTGTGACCTTGGGCAAGTCACTTCACTTCTCTGGGCCTCAGCTCCCTCATCTGTAAAATGGGGATTAAGACTGTGTGCTCCATGTGGGGCAGGGACTGTCCAACCTGATTTTCTTGTATCTACCCTAGAGCTCAGTACAGTGCCTGGGACATAGTAAGCGGCCACTATTATTATTATTCTTATTGTTGTTCTTTTTATCGTCATCATTTTATTACCCCAGCATTTGTCTTCCTTAGCCCAACATCAGGGCTGAACTGCTGAAGGTCCAAAAATTCCCCTCCCTCACTCCCCTATCCTGCTTCTATGGGCTTTTCCTTTTTCCTTGCGCTTGAACGCATCTGCTCTTGTTATTTTTATTTGTTTTTTACACCGTAGTACTGTTTTGCTTTCTGTAACGTTTAACCCTTTCCCAACTTGTTGCTCCTGAGCCTTCGCCCTGGCAAAACCAGGGGGCGAAGGATAGTCTGGGACCGGATTTGAGGGGCAGAGAGACCTGGAAGGTCACCACTGCCTTTCCGTACCACCTTGGTCCATCCCTGGCTTCACGTCCAGGGCTTTGGCTCGGGCAAGTAGGCAGGGGTGCCAGCCGGGCAAGGGGAGGTGCTGTCGCTGCTGCAAAGCTGAAAATCAAAGCAAAATAAAAAACAGTATTAAGGGGAGTTGAGGCGTGTGGTGGGGCAGTGGAAAAGCCACCGGGATCAGGGAGGGCAGCACTAAAAAGGGGTGAGAAGAAACAGGTTGGGAGGATAGAATGCGGGCCCGGGTGTCCGAAGGACTTGGATCCTGATCCCGGCTCTGCCCCTTGTCTGCTGGGTAACCATAGGCAAGCCACTTCACTTCTCTGTGCCTCAGTTCCCTCATCTGTAAAATGGGGATTAAGACTGTGAGCCCAATACATAAGTGCAACTGGGGCCTAGGGAGTGGACTTTCCAACTGCTTAGTTGATGCCCAAGTGCTGAGGTGACAAGGATCAGGGGAGTATGTTGGAGATCTAGGTGAATCGGGGAAGGCCACCTGAAATGGGATTGCAGAAGGGCTTTGAAGATTGGGAGGGCAGTGGTCTGCCAGAGGTGAAACATTCAGCAAGAAGGGACCGTATTTAAATAGAAATTACATTTAAGCAGGATTCAATTTATAATTTCATAAATCAGTACTGTTGAGCAACCTCGTATAACTCTATCCAACACTTTCTCATCTTTCCTTAGTAGAATTATTAGATTATAAACTTCAGCAGGAAACGTGCATAGCAAATGATCTGCAGAAGTCCCTTGAAGGGGAACGAGAGAGAGTAGCTGAAATCCAAGAGCTTCTGGTGACGGAACAGACCGCTGTCAAAGATTTGAAATCTGAACTCTGCGAATGTAAACAAGAAAAGGAAAGTCTGTTAAAGACCCTCAGGGAACTTCAGAAGGAAGTCATTCGACTGAGGTATGTTGCAGCTCAGATGTTTCAGTTGTCGTATAACCCCAGAGGAATTGTAATCAAATCGAGTTTTGACAGTCTGTTGAATATAAATTTATTCCTATCTCACAATTGAAGATTCACTGTACATCTTTCACTGGCATCACCTAGTGGAAAGAGCAAGGGCCTGGGAGTCAGAGGACCTGAATTCGAAGCCTGGCTCTGCCAGTCGTCTACCGGGTGACCATGGGCAAGGCAGTAAGTGCTCTGTGCCTCAGTTTCCTCACCTGTAAAATGGAGATTTACATACCTGTTCTTCCAGCTACTGAGACTTATTGTTATTTACCCGTTCCTCAAGGTTTATCATTTTTGGAGGGAGGAAAGGAGAAAATAAATTCTGCTGCCGCCTCAGTGCTATTAAGTAGAAATTCCCCTCTCACTGGGCCAATGGACATCGTTGGGTCCCTTCTTAAGTAATTTTACTAATACTAATTGTGATATTTGTTAAGCAGTTTAGTGTGTGCCAAGCACTGTACACTAAACCCTGAAGTAGATGCAAGATAATAATAATGTTGGTATTTGTTAAGCGCTTACTATATGCCGTCTAAGCGCTGGGGTAGATAAGGGTAATCAGGTTGCCCCACGTGGGGCTCGCAGTCTTAATCCCCATTTTACCGATGAGTTAACTGAGGCACAGAGAAGTTAAGTGACTTGCCCACAGTCACACAGCTGACAAGTGGCAGAGTTGGAATAGTTACTGCAGTCTTAAGAAGAAGGGAGAGCAGACATGGAATCCCCATTCTACAGATAAGGAAACAGGCCCAGAGAAGTTGGGTGATTTTTTTTTTTTCCCCCTGTTGTCACAGAGCAGGCAAGTGCCTGAGCCAGATTTAGAACCTTGGTCCTTCAGCACCCAGGCTGTGTCCACTGAGCTGCGCAACTTCCCAAATCTCGGCAAATCAGTGAATAATAACTCTTCTTTTATCCCGATTAGTTTTGGGGTTGAAAATCATTTTGGGGCCAGAACCATTTCACTGAAGAACAGTCATCCCCCTAGCAGGGGTCCTTAAGGATTTTGGAGGGAAGTTCCCCTCCCATATTTTTCCCTCCTCTAAATTTCTGTAGCCCATTAGTTTTGTAAATAGCTCTAAATATATTGGTTTTTCCTAAATGTGGGCAAATATAAGTACTGTTTCTGTTTTTATAATTTTGCTTCAATATGAAGTACATGAGCAAAGTAATACTAATTCTCCCCCCCAAAAGTGACTCAGAATTCAAGTCCCAGGAATTTTCATCTTTTCATTTAGCAGTTTAAGCCAAAAGATCTTATGAATTGCTTTTGCTTTCTTCCTGAGCCAAGATCACATATAATTTGCACAGGGGAAAAGGAAAAAAATACTTTTTTGATTAGGGAGGAAACATTTAAAATCTTTGGTAGCAGGCTAAACAAGAAAAAAAAATCTAAAATTGTTTTTAGCAATACTTTCCCTGGCTTTATAAAACATCCCCCCATCATAACATTTTTTTTTAGCATTCTTCCCGATAGCACTATTGAATGTTATTGCTACCTCTATCTCAGGATAACTGGAAGTAATGTTCCAAAGTTTACCTTGGTTTAAACCCTTTCCTTTTCCTCCTCCTCAACCTTTGAAGTATTTTGATTAAGTTGAATAGAATAAATAAAGCCATTTTCCATTTAGCATTAGATAATGGCAGATCAATTCAGTACTGCCTTTTTTCGGAAAGGATGTCACAGATAATTCTTTGGAAATGAGGTAAGTACGTATCTGCTTAGAGACATCTAATTTTCTTTTTTTAATAGCATTTGTTCTCACTTATGTGCCAGATACTATACTAAGCGCCGAGGTAGATGGAAGCTAATCAAGTTGAACACAGACTTAATCCTTTTTTAACTGCTGAGGGAACTGAGGCAGAGAAATGAAGTGATTTGCCCCAAGACACACAGCAGACAAGTGGTGGATCTGGTATTGAAACCCAGGTCCTCTAACTTCAGGCCCGTGCATTTCCCCCTCTAATCTTGTTAGGGGTAGGGAACGTATCTGCTAATTCTGTTGTAGTGTATCTCCCGAGTGCTTAGTACAGAGTTCTGCACATAGGAAGTGCTTAATGGTTACCATTGACTCACTGACAGGCCCACCCTCCTCCTTGGGTGGTACCTCTTTGTACTGCTATTTGATCTTAGAGCTATAATAGGTGTTTCTCCACTGTTTTCTAACATATTGTTTTGGTCCATTTTTGGCATCTTGAGAACACAGTAATGCACTTTACATTATTCATTCAATCAGTCATATTTATTGAGCACTTACTGTTTGCAGAGCACTTTCCTAGGCGCTTGGGAGAGTACGGTACAACAATAAGCAGACATATTCCCTGGCCACAAGGAGTTTACAGCTTTCTTGTGGTATGCTATGCTTGTTTATGGCTCTTACTTAACAGTTTCAGTTCCCAATTAAGGACACTAACAGGGCAATAGAAATAATATGGAAGAAGAGTGGAAATACTTGCCAGAGTGTTTTGTTTTTCATTACGCATTTTCATCATTAATACCTTGCTTCTAAATCTAGATCCTTGTTGGAAAGTAAAGAAAAAGATTTGTTTGCAGCAATTCAAGAGGTACAGAGTGAACAACTGAAAGGGCAGGATCTTCAAAACACGTTGGAGCGAGAACAACATCAGTACATGCAAAGAGAAGAATTAAAGGCAAAAACATTAGAGGTAATTCATGGCATGTATCTGAGACTCCCGGGCTAAAGGACAGTAGGGCAGGTGACATGGTTTGAAATTTAACTCAGGGATTTTTGTAATCCGCTCACGGCAGGATTATAGGTCTTTTCAAACTCCCATTTCCTGCTTCCCCCTGGGAAGATCCGGTTCATTAGAAGCATATAACCACCCTGCCCGTCGGAGATTCCTGGCCACTGGGAGCCAGTCTGACCCTTTCAGGGATGTCTGTGGTTTCCCGGTTGCTGATGTGGACTCCAGGTTTCTGGGATATGTGCTGAGCCCGTACAGTCTCCTGACTGCGAAAGATTAGGATTCTCCCATCTTATCCGTCTTTATGGAATGACAGTTTTAGATAATTATAATAATAATGATGATGATGGTATTTGTTAAGCACTTACTATGTGCCAAGCACCGTTGTGAGCGCTGGGATAGATACAAGGTAATCAGGTTGTCCCACATGGGGCTCATGGTCTCAATCCCCATTTTACAGATGAGGTAACTGAGGCACAGAGAAGTGAAGTGACCTGCCCAAAGCCACATAGCTGACAAGTGGCGGAGCCGGGAATTGAACCCACGGCCTCTGACTCCCAAGCCTGGACTCTTTCCCCTAAGCCTCGCTGAGATCATTACCTCATGGATCTTTCCAAAGCCTAGAGCTTTCCTCCTAGAGTCACAGAGGGCATCGGCGTGTAAATTCCTGAGCTCTAGATTATGGGGACAAGTGAAAAAAAACATTACAACAATTCACATAACTAAGAAAAACTCTATCTCTTAGGTAGCTTTTATCAGTATTCACCCCAAATGTCCATCTTTGCCTGGAATCCTTTAATCTTTAAAGGATTAAAGATCTTTGATCTTCTTGCTTTGCCATGCTCCGTTTGAAGTACAATTGAATATTTGTAAAATAAAATTTTCAAATAAGTTCTAGCCTTGTTGAAATATTTTCCTTTATAATATAATTTAAATATTTTAACCGATCTACTATGGATAGTTTTTCCAAAGAAATGGTAGCAGATCAAAGGATATTAATTACTTAAAATTAATACGTTTTTGATCAAAGATCATTTAAGTTTGATCTCAGAATAACAATTATTTATTATAAGGACATTTTCTTGAAAAACTGAGACTATAGATTTCCATTCATTCTCAGAAAATGTCATATAAGATTAAACCGTCCTGATTTTTTCATATAGCAGGGTTAGAGTGCTCTAGATATCTTTCCGTGATCTCAAAATAGCCACCCAAACGTTTGATTTTTACCCAACACAGGAGTTAAAGTCTTCTTTGGATATCCAGCACACTCAGAATAATCAGTTGTCCATTGCTTTAAAGCATGAGCAAATGGCTAAAGAGAATCTCAAAAAAGAACTACAGATTGAATATTCTCGTTGTGAAGCTTTGCTGTTCCAAGAACGAAACAAACTTTTAGAACTGCAGAAAACCCTAGAAACGGAAAAGAATCATTCAGCAGAGCTCTCTGAAGCCTTGAACCATGAACGCGTCTTGACCGAACAGCTGAGCAAGAGAGCAAATGAAACATGTGCCCTCAAAGAAGCGCAGTCACAACAGACTTTGTTGCGAAAACTGAAGGAAGAGAAATCCCGCACAATGGAATTACAAGCAGCACTTGAAAAGGCACAACAGCAAGCCATTCGTTCTAAGAAAAAACTGGAGGCGGAGATACAGATGCACCGTGAAGAAATTAAAAAAGAAAAAGAGGTAGGTGACAAATTCCATTCTACAAAAGACGCCTTCCAAAAATAAAAATGGGGAGGAATTTTCCTCCTTTGAGAGAGAGGGTAAAGACCCGTTAGATTTAAAGACCCGTTAGATTACAGGCAGAATCAGAAATGTTAGAGACGAATATTGAAGGGACAAGAAACCACAAAGCAAAGCCACCACAAGAGGAAAAAACAAGAGGCAGTGGCATGTTTGGAAAAAAAAAAAAAGTGGCAAAATGAGAAACCGGGGAAACTGAATATCGTGTGGTTGAGGGACGTGAGTATAAGAAATACTATTGCTGAGTCAGCTCTGTGGTGTATTTTGCCTCTGAGAATGGGAACAGGTCACCCCCAAACCACTCCTTATGTTCATCCTTCATCCTTATGCTTAGGAATTTACCACTGTGCTAAGCATGTATGTACACCCTGTCTCTTGTCTGTCTCTCTTCCCCCTCCTTCATTCCCATAAGGGTCTGCACAGCTTGTCCATGTAGGCTGCGGGGAGATGAGACCGTGAGCCCCACGTGAAAGAAGGAGAGTGTCCAATCCGATTTACTCGTATCCACCCCAGTGCTTAGTGTACAATGTCTGGCCCATAGAAAGCATCTAATAATCTAAACTTTTCCCCTCTACTCCATGAGTTTTCCCTCATAATCGTTATGAACTGTACATCCGTGTATTTAACCTCTCTTGAACCTACACACGCCTGTAGAGATTTCTGTGGTAATTAATTTCATTTATGGGATTTCACCCCTGGGTGAAAAAACTGTTTCATTTGTTTTGAGCCCATCACCATGAAGCTACAGGGGTTATCCTCTTGCCTGGGTGATGTGGGATTCACGTAAATGAATTTGTGTTTTTGGCTTTTGTTTTTCCCAAACTAACCTAAACCAAATTGTAGCAAATCAAAGACATTCCTGCTAGTTTAGCAGGAATTTGAGGTTGAATTTTCTACTAGAGTTTTCAAAACTAGCTGCTTATAAAAAAAAAAAAGTACAGTCAATAATCAATCAGTGGTATTTATTGAGCACTAAATATGAGCAGAGCTCTGTACTAAGGAGTAGCAGAAACGTTCCCTGCCTGTAACGAGTTTACGGACCTCCTTGGATATATTTTCAGTATATGGTTTGAGTATGACAGCAGATGTAGGGCCTGTTCTTCTGACATGGGCCTGCATACAGTGATATCTGTTGTTGGAAGGAAGTATTAAATTTAAGGGGCATGGCATCAGACGTTGTGTGCGTATCATAGTAAGTTTTCTTTAACACAGGGATTGTCAAGAATGTTGCCGCTGCTTTCTAGGAAAGCTGACTTAAGTATGAAAGATGATCACTTTGCAAGTTCCCATTCGTATGACCTCTTCAGTATTTTTTTTAAGGTTTTTGAAAGGCACCATAATTTTGCTAATTTGACATTCCGGTAGCCAGTGAAAAGTCAAGCTATTTGTACATTTCTCTCTGGTAGTCTCAAGAACTAAGTACTGGCATGACCTATCGACTGCCTAAGTTGAAAGGGAAAGCAAAAGTATATTCAGACTCTACAGAATGGTTCAAAAAGCCTGGACTGTAGTCTGCAGACCTAAGGCCACACTGATCTTGGACACCCCTGGAGTACCTAGGAGTGAAGTGGACTCTAGAGCCTTGCTGAATCGGAGATGGATTTAGTCAAGTTAATTGGCTAGGATGTTAAGCATTGAGCTAAGTCCTGGATGGATGCAAAATAATCGGATGACACGCATGCCTATCCACCATAGGGCTCCCAGCCTAAGAGCTTGGGAAACAAGTGTCGTATCTCTGTTTTGATGGGAGCACGTAAAAGTCAAGTCGTTCAGCAGACCAGTATCGGAGCGAATGACGGATCTCCTGATTCCGAGTTCCATGCTGTTTTCCACTAACCTACCTCCTTTTTCAGGGGTGCATTTCTCTCCGTCTTCAGGGATCTCATATCTTCATGCCTCCTTCCCCATCCCTGGCCCCCAGAACAGATCGCCTTACTTTTTATGTCATGCTGTCATTGGTGACGTTTGAGTGATAAGTTTCTTGAATGATTAACAGCGTCAACTGGAAGTACAACATCAGAGGGATGAACACAAAATAAAGGAACTCCAGCAGATGTTGGTAAAATTGGAAGAAAAAGAAAGAAACTTTGCCTCAACTAAAAATTGTCCAGAAGCAGCTGCAAAAGCTAGTTGCAATCCTGACAGCAATCTTGGATTGGCCTTTTTACCTGACTCTGAGAGATTTGAAAGTCAGCAACTAGAGAAGATACGGCAACAGTTGCTTTATGTTGCGGTCCTTCTAACCAACTTTATTAACCAAACCATAGACAGGTAAGGATGTAGAACCATTTCATCACACTTCTGGAGTATTCATTCAGTCGTATTTGTACTTACAAACACTCTTGCCGTGGTACGTAGTGTTAGATGGTTGGCTGGATCTTGTTTGGGAATTAGGGAACGGCTGCCCAACGATGCTGGTCTCTCTATAAAAAGTGTGCCACGGTGTTAGAGGAAACGATTTGTATGTGCTCACACAACTTGGGGAAATACCATAGCCAGAGTTTTCTTGGAAGGTCTTGGAAGGCTGCAGTCCCCATATCAGAAGAGAACTGAGTGTGCGTAAAGTCCTACTTAAAACTTCAAAAACCTTTAGAAGTTTAAACGGTCCGTAAAAGCGAAGTTCACTACTTCAGTATAGCTGTGTTCTTTCTGTTGCTGCTGTCGGCTTCCGTTCAGCGAACCAAAGCACACAGCCATCTTTTCTACTATCTGCACATTCATAAATCAGGATCCGAAATAAGAAACTTGCCCCCAAGTGTGGGCCTTTAAGCCGATGCCAGGAATGCCATAAAAATGAATGAATTATTTTCTAAGTACCATTCAGTGTTTCCTTGGCTGTGTATGCCAAGCATTATTGACGTTTAAAGTTGTCCGAAGAGTTTATGGTGGACTTGGAAATAAGCCTGTTCCTTGAGGGAGGGGAGAGCGGAGGCAAAGTAGAGCTGTCTTCTTCTAGGACCCCCGAAGGCACAGGCCGAAGAGAATGCAGTCGATTATGTGTTTAATTCTCTGGGACTCTGTAGCTTGAGACTTGTGAAAGTGACAGTCATGGCGTGCTTTCAAGACAAATGCAGACTCTTACTGACAATGAACCCCTTATTTGAACAGAACAATTAATGATTGGTCCACCTCAAATGATAAAGCCGTGTTCTCTTTGTTGCATACCTTAGAGGAACTGAAATCAGAATTGTGCATCTCTTCCACCCCACAAGTAAGTGACTTCTCTTGAACCGGTTTTATTACATTGCACCTTTTAGTCTTGTATCGTAATTTTATTTTTAGTATTCTTTAAATCTTTCTGTAATTCCGGTTCCGTGTAAATATTTTAATTCTGGGTTTTGGGCATTGGTTCTGTGTTTCTGAGATCATGACAGTCCCGGCAGGGGCCTTCTAATGGGACACCCTTTTCCAGCAGCGGGGGCTTTTTGTATGCATTCCTAAAAGTCTGTAAATATGCTTCCAAGTTAGTAAATACTGTTCTGTTCATCGTATTATTGGATGTCGCATTGTCTTCTCTAGCCCCACATTAATTTTCTGTGTTGAGGAATATTTGTGTATAGGAGAATGCTTGCATAGGTTAGTGAGGGTTTGCCTAACTGATGGTTATTTGAAGGCAGAATGGTTAAAATGAGGGTTAGTGAGCTAGCATATTAAATATCTTTTGTAAACCCCTTAGAGTGACCCAAAACCTTTTTGACCGGGGGTGCCTTAAATCCTCTTTTTGGTGTGAGAGCACCCTTCATCTTAGAGCAAAATTTGATAGCTCTATTAAACCACATATTTTGAAGCACATAATGTAATAGATTCACATCTGAATTTCCATTAAGCATGAGACAGAAATATTCGGATTTGAATTAATATTACAAAGATTCTAAAGCCAAGCGATCAAAATTAATCAAATCTATCCAGTCCTTTTTCTGTGTCCTCCTTGGAAATAAGGAGGTTTTAAAAAGCTGTCTTAATTAGCGATGCACATTTCTTATTTAACTCTCTGAAATTTTTCCTCGGGGATAGAAGGGAGGCACAGCCTCAGTTGATCACTTTTCAAAGAATTAAAAATTACTATGCAATATGTTTTGATGAAGGGTGTTAAGTTGTATGTACAAGAAAAAATAATCTCTTATTGTAATTTGAATTTTTTGTGTTCACGTGCTAATTTCCTCCATGGCACACCAGTGAGGTCGGGCCCTCTTTTGGGAACCGTTTTCTGAACTTTCCACTTGTTTTCTTCCTCTTTCCTATTGCTGCCTCTCTTTTGGTCATTCCGTTGCTCAGTATCATCTTCAACAGAAATTGGAAAAGGGAATGGAAAGGAGGTAAAGCTGAAATCCAGTTATTTTAGCTACTCGTTAGCAACGCTGTAAAAAAATATTTGGGAGACAAAGTGCAAATGATTGAAATTTCGGGGTTTACTCTTTGGGTTTCATTTCTCCCAGCTTTCCCCATTATTACTGATAATTGAGAAATGACTATGGCAATGGCTGTCGGGTCATTCACGACCGATGCTCTAAGGGGATGATTTTTCATTCGGTTAAAAAAGTTGGAGTTGTAAATTTTTTGTCTTAATGGGAAAAATGTTTCACGCCTCACCCTTAAATTTAGTGGTTAGAGGTGGATCGAGGTATTGGGCAGAGAAAGCTTTTCACTTCCCCCGATTGGCACCCCCACGTTTGATAGACGATACGGTCTTAAGAGGTTAGATTCTACCAATTGTGTGTTTTGTACTGCATCGGGAAGTGCTGGAAGTAGGGCGGAGTGGATCGTAAAATAGCTCCCAGAAATGCCATTCTAGTTATGGAAGTGAATTGGCATGGCAGTTGCCCTTTGGGTTAGTGGGGAACAGCAGCACTGAGGCAAGGCTGTGGTGGCCGGCCCCACCCTCGGCCCTGCCGTCCCTCGGATGCCAGCAGGTGAAGCTGGAAAATGGGCTCTGGTCAGTGGCCATGGGGCCGGAAGTCGCCAGTAGACCTGGTCCAGATTCCCTCCTTGGAGACCGATGGGGCGCAAGCATCTTTTGGGGCGGAGAGGGGTGGATGACAACGCCACTAAGAGTGCGGGCCCATGGAGGTGCCTCCCCATCCACTCGGACACCCTTTGCTGGTCCCCGACCCCCACTCTCAACCTGAATTCCAGGGCAAAAGAAGGCACCGTGGCACCCTTCCGCCTCCCTTCTGCCCTTTCCCTCCCTCACGAAGGTGCGTGGGACTGGAGCTTGGGTTCTCTGCACACAGTAAATGCTCAACAGATACGGTTGATTGATTGATTGGTGTTCCAGGGAGGAGGAGAGAGGCTTCGGGTTCAAGCAGGAGGGCTTGGTCAGCCCGAAGGCCCTGCCTGATGAGAACCATGGGCCCATTCTCCCACCGGGCTGAGGGGAGAACTGTCCTGAGGTGCAAGGGGGAGGTGGAGAGAGAGAAGGATAATTGCCCTTTTCCCAGGGTTTGTGCCTCTTGTTTAACAGGTTGGGAGATCTGTGCCGGGGGACTGGGATGCCCGGTTCCCCCTCAGTCCCTGACATCATGAGCATCCCAGAATAATTTTTTTTTTTTAGTTTCATCACTGATAACGGGATATCAACAGAAATACTCAACTTTGACCTTTTCCTCTGTCGTCCTCCCCACCTCCCACTAGGGAAAGAGCATGCCGTCATCGGCCCATTGCAAACTGTAGAGGGGAGGATATGCTCCTTCCACCACCCTCACCCCTTGCTTTGTACTCAGAGCATTGGGCACGAACCCAGGAGCACAAGGCGTCCTTTGGGATCGTTCCAGGGCTGGGCATCTGGTGCCTGTCGGCGATGTTTCATTGTAGAAATCACCTATTTAGTATCACAGAATCACTTGGCGGGAACGCCAGTCTCAAATCGAAAAGCATCAAAGAATAATTCCCGTTCTCTTCGATTATCCAGTTTGGGACCATCTGACCAGTGACTCCCTAATTCGGCGTCAAGAGGGACAGAATGGGTTGTGGGAGAAAGTTCTGTCGTCCAGCTGGCCCACCTGCTTGAAATGGCTAAATTGTTTTGTACACAAGAGCACATCTCACAATAATGACTAAAAAGGTTGCTTTTTTATGTGTTAGTGGTAAACTGCTGAGAGAATCTTTTCAATCAGTCGTAATTATCGAGCACTTTCTGTGTGCAGAGCTCTGTAATAAGCGCTTGGGAGAGTACAGTAGAACAGACACATTCCCTGCCCACAGCGAGCTCTTTCGATGTTCAGAGAAGTTTACCGATACACCCATTACACCGTCGGTGGGAGTAGAGTGCTAGTATAACTTCTGTTTCCCATTCAAATTAATTTGTATTTCTTCACCTTGAAAGAAAACAGCCCAGGTTCAGATCAGTCTTGTAGACAGCTTACTGAAAGAAAATGGATCACTCACAAAGACTCTGACAACACTGACACAGGAGAAAGTACAACTGACCCAAACTGTTCATAAGCTTGAGAAAACACTGAAGCATCATTTGCAGAAGGGCTGTGGACAGATGGTATGTGTTTTAGATTTTCACATTTTCTCCTTAATTCTGCCAGTCCAACTATTAAGTAGCAAATTGTAGTAAACACCCAATGTCCCTGAGCTAGGCACTAGAGCAGTATTACATGGTATCCAGCTGAATACATTACAGAATATCAGTGCAGAGGACAGCAGAAATACTTCTCGGTTCTAAGTGCATCAAGCCTATTTTTTGAGAGTGACATTGTGTATTATTTTATACGTTATGGTTGTATTTTATGTAAAAATACAACAAATCCAAATATATGCTTGAAAAGTGCAGGAACTGGTCAAGTACTGGATAATGGGGAAAATTGCAAATGACACTTCGGATGTTCAACTGATCAAGTGGAAGCTAACCAGAGCACTTGGGAGTTTCTAAGTATTCATATCTACATCCAATCAGTTCTTTCCCACCTGTTTTCATCATTATTACTAATATACACAGTTATGTTATTAATTATTAATATACACCATATAAACACTTAGAAGAGAATTTTCCTTTACACAGTTTGGCTAGAAGGCTTTTCAGAAATGAGGAAATGTTTTTCCCACCTTGTCCCCATCTGCTTAGGTACAGTGCAGTGCGGTGCCAGCGGAAATGGTTTTGCATGTGCGTGCAGCTTTGTGCTAGGTGTATCTCGCCCCAGTCTTTATGTATGTGACATTCTTTGGGAACCTTCCCTCTGCTTTATATAAAAACCTACTGTGTGTGTATAGATAGGTTTCTCTGCCTCAGTTGCCACCTGGAAACATTCTGGCTTGCAGTCAGCTTCCAGGTGGTGATGGACACAGAGCGCTGTCCAAGGGCAGTCCTCCCACGTACCTGTGAAGTGACTACTCAGGAGGTATTTCCCGGACAGAAAGTCCAGCAGAGTGCTGTCCGTGTTGCAGGCATTCCCGAAAATCAGGAAGAGGAGAGGTAGAGGGCCCGTAGCCAAAAGGGCCCCACAAGGCTTGGTTTCCATCCCTATCTTGACCACTCAGCAGGTTCCCACTGCAGCCTCTACTTCACTCCCACAGGAGTGGCCATGGAGAGTGGTCATCACTGGCAGGATCTGCAGGAGTGCCCATATTTGGCCGCAACAGCCAATTTGGAGGAGATGGTGAAGCCTCAGAAGCAGAGGGAAACCTCTGGCTCTCTCTGTGCCTCCAGATTCATTCATTCAATAGTATTGAGCGCTTGCTCTGTGCAGAGCACTGTACTAAGCGCTTGGAATGTGCAGTTCGGCAACAGATAGAGACAATCCCTGCCCATTGACGGGCTTATAGTCTAATCAGGGGAGACAGACAAAAACAAGACAACTTAATCACGGTAAATAGAATCAAGGGGATGTACAACTCATTAATAAATAGTCATAAAAATATATACAAGTGAGCACAGTGCTGAGGGGAGGGGAAGGGAGAGAGGGAGGAGCAGAGGGAAAGGGGGCTTAGCTGAGGGGAGGGGAAGGGGGAAGGGCGAGGGAGCAGAGGGCAGAGGGGGAGCAGAGAGGGAGCAGAGGGAAAAGGGGAAGCTCAGTCTGGGAAGGCCTCTTGGAGGAGGTGAGCTCTCAGTAGGGCTTTGAAGAGGGGAAGAGTTAGTTTGGCGGAGGTGAGGAGGGAGGGCGTTCCGGGACCGCGGGAGGACGCGGCCCGGGGGTCGACGGCGGGATAGGCGAGACCGAGGGACGGTGAGGAGATGGGCGGCGGAGGAGCGGAGCGTGCGGGGTGGGCGGTAGAAAGAGAGAAGGGAGGAGAGGTAGGACGGGGCAAGGTGATGGAGAGCCATGAAGCCTAGAGTGAGAAGTTTTTGTTTCGTGCGGAGGTTGATAGGCAACCACTGGAGGTTTTTAAGGAGGGGAGTGACATGTCCAGAGCGTTTCTGCAGGAAGATGAGCCGGGCAGCAGAGTGAAGAACAGACTGGAGCGGGGAGAGACAGGAGGAAGGGAGATCAGAGAGAAGGCCGACACAATAATCCAGTCGGGATATTATGAGAGCTGGTACCAGTAAGATAGCCGCCAGATCACTCGCCTTCTCTGGGTCTCCCTCTCCCCTTTTCATTTAGGGAGGTGTGTCTTGCCTGTGTTTAAGTTCCATTATGTCATGCCCTCATGCACCGTGAATTATTTTATTCATTCATTCAATCTTATTTATCGAGACCCTTCTGTGCGCAAAGCATTGTACTAACCGCTCGGGAGAGTACAATATAACAATAAGAATTTATGCATATAAATAGATCCAGAATCCAGACACTCTACCAATTTAATATCACCGTCGTGGAAAAATCTAGTTTGTAGAATAGTGAAATCCCATGCGTCAACCTATTGGATGAACCACTGCTTTTATGCTAAAGTTTATAGCGTAGCTAATTTTGACATATTTGATTTCTATCGTTTCACCTTTTGACATTGTGGTTTTTATTTTAAGAACAAATACGTAGACCGTATAGATGGCGGTCCATTACAGAAGCCTGAGAAGAATGTGTGGAAACGACAGAAGATTTCCCTGAAGCATGCTGAGCCTGGACCGGTTAAATCTGTCCTGAGAAACGAACCTAGCCCTGTTGTGCGCACTTCTAATGTTAAAGTAAGGTCATTAACAGGATGTATAAAAGTGAATGAGGTTTTCACTGTAAGTGCGTTTCTATTTCCCTCCACAGTGATGGAAGGCAGCGTCGGGGGGGGGGGTCTCCTCGACGGTGCAAGGGAGAGCCGGGTCTGGGGATGTGTCGAGGTTGTCGGGCAGCATGTTGAGAGCAGGGGGCCCCAGGGGCAAGGTGGAGCCGGGTAGTGAACAGTAAAATATTTCTTAATCGGCTTTGATATTTGAGACGTCTGATGGTCGTCATCTTTGTTGAAAAAAAATGAAGTACCTGAAAAAGACTGTATTTTTCGGGGGGGGGGGTCTCATTTTACAGTTTTATGTTTCTTTCCTGGTAAAGAATAATTTATGCTATATGAACTTTGAAATGATCTCTTCTAGCGTGTTTTATTTGAAGGAGTAATGCCACTTGTAGTTTGGAGTTTTGTTTGGAATGTTTTTGTGCTGGGGGGGGTTGTTGGTTTTTTTTTCCAAACTTAAAGACATTTCTGCCTCCTGTAATAATTGCTATTTTATTTCTAGGTGGAAAAATTATATCTACATTTTCTGCGGGCAGAAAGCTTTAGAAAAGCTCTGATATATCAGAAGAGATACCTCTTGCTACTGATTGGCGGATTCCAGGAATCTGAACAAGAAACACTTTCAATGATTTCACGTCTGGGCGTATTTCCTTCGAAAGCAGACCACAAGGCCATACCTCCTCGTCCTTTTACAAAGTTCAGAACTGCAGTGAGAGTAGTTATTGCAATATTGAGGTAAAAGCCAAACCAAACGATCAGCTCTCATTACTCCAAAGTTAGTCTCTGCTAAATCTCTGCAAATCAGCAGACTGCCTCTTAATTTTCTGTTTTCTTTATCTCCCAAATCACGTAGTAATATTTCCTTTTTATTCGGAGATGAAAAAACAAATATTTTTAAATGGTAAAAAGAAAAGGCTCGTTAAAAAGTAAAATTTAATCTGCTATAATTTCCATTCTGTTAAATATATAATTATAATATATTGTCATCGTCAATATTTATTGAGCACTTACTATGTGCAGATCATATAGCATTTACTAAACTCATTTAGATTCTGCTTACTTATTAAGGAATGCCTTGGGATTGAAAGTATTTTTATTAGTGAAAGTTAAATTTAAGCCAGCATAGATTTTTCTCGTTTTCATGATCAACTTGAAAAGAATTTCCTTTTATAATGAAGCTGTTATTCTTTTCAGTATGGAAAATTGAGTAGGATTCCTTTTGAATTATGAAAAGAAATCAAACTATATGATTAACAAAACTTGCCAGCTATCTGGTACCCAGAGGGAACATTTCCTTCTATAAAAAATACGTAGTGTGACCTTTTGAGCACTAGTAGCTAACAGGATTGAAAATTTTAGTGGACACGGCAACAATCGGAATAACAAAGTGAATTGCAGGTTCACGTGTGTTCCAAGCCCTTTCTTTGCAGCCAGAGTTGTTCCACTGTAAACTTGATGGGTTTGGGGATTGTGAAATGGCTAGGTATCCTGAAGTGGCTGTAAATCATTCCTCAGCTGAAGGACCTCCACGATGCTGGATTGGTTTCATGGGCTATTTTGCAGTTTGGGGTCCACTGTAGGTCAGTTAACTGGTTTGCAGACCCTAGGGTAGTTAACTGGTTAACCGACAGAGCTGGACCCAGGCACACCCTAGAGTCGAACCAACTCCAGGCTGGTTCGACGAGAAGCAGCGTCTTTAAGCAGCTTTTACCTAGTGGTCAGAGCATGGGCCTGGGAGTCAGAAGGACTTGGGTTCTAATCCTGCCTCAACTCCTCGTCTGCTCTGGGACCTTGGGGAAGTTACTTCAGTTCTCCGTCCCTTGGTTACCTCATCTGTAAAATGGGGGTTAAGACTGTGAGCCCCATGTGGGACATGAACTGTGTCCAACCGGGATTAGCTTGTATCTACCCCAGTGCTTAGTGCCGTACCTGGCACATATTAATAAAAATACTAATGGCCTTTGTTAAGCGCTTACTATGTGCCAAGCACTTAACAAATACCATAAAAAAACACAACACAAACCAAACTGATTTGGAACCAGACTGACCTGGAGAATTGGACCGCAGTCTAGGACTCCTAGGGCCTTTGAAATTGGAGGGCAGCTCATACATCTGTCTGG
The DNA here is from genome assembly GCF_004115215.2 of Ornithorhynchus anatinus. Classification (NCBI taxonomy): domain Eukaryota; kingdom Metazoa; phylum Chordata; class Mammalia; order Monotremata; family Ornithorhynchidae; genus Ornithorhynchus; species Ornithorhynchus anatinus. The sequence goes on along the minus strand of NC_041734.1, from coordinate 38,717,909 downwards.
TCTGGTCGTGGAGTTCCCGAGCTGGAATGGAACCAGATTAGTCTTAAGGATGAAGTGCTAGCCGACTTCTCTTCTTTGGGCTTCAGGAAAAGAGCTGAAACCTTTGATCTTTATTTATTTATGTCTATATATTAATGTCTGTCTCCCCCTCTAGACTCTGAGCTTGTTGTGGGCAGGAAACCATGTCTGTCTTGTACTCTCCCAAGCGCTTATTATAGTGCCCTGCACTCAGTAAGCGCTCAGCAAATCCGATTGAACGAGTGAATGAGGGCACTTCTGTATTTTGTTTTCAACGTACTTTCTAATTGCAGATTAAGATTTTTGGTGAAAAAGTGGCAAGCAGTTGATCGAAAAGGAGTCCTGACTGGAGGTACCGAACTTGACACAGGTCAGGATTGAATTGTTTCATTAACTACGTGACTGCAGAAATTTTAGTCTTCACTGACCTCTGAATATGTTCACATAGGCTTTGTAGAGGCAAAAGGAATCAACAACAGTTTGGGAATCATTGGCCAGGGAAAGGGAGTCAGATGGGGGCCCATTTTCCATTTATATGTATTCCCCGGGTGTGAAAAAGTGGAACTCTACTAAGTAAAAGAATGGATTTAGGTATTTGAAAAAAGTATCCATTGTAAAGGTAACTGGGGTAAGCTTTGAAGGCAAATCTTTGAACTTGAAATGATAGAATGCTATTGTAAAACTGAAATGTCACACCATGGTAGAGTGAATTGACTTTGGTCCATCAGTCAGTTAAGTATTATTGTATGTTTCTAATGTAAATGATGGAGAAAAAGCCACATGCAATGGTAGATGATCAGCAAACGGCTGATTTGAAACTTTCTGGGATTTGATAGCAGTCCAAGCCCATTTAGAGCATCGATCCTTGAGGCTTTGAAAACAGTTGAATGTTAAGTTCATTTTCTTTGCATATTTTTCTCAATGTCGATTAGTACCTGGAGAAATATTAGAAGTTACAAAACAACCTCTACCTGACGCAAGAGATTCACCTCCCACCCGGGATGTTTCCTTATGCCATACAGCAAATGGTATTCAAGTCACAAAACCACAGCCTGCACCCATAAACCGATTTTGGGAAAGGTTAGTATTCAGTATCGTACAGTGTTTGCTTTGTTTTCTTCTTGGGGGGGAAATATGTTTAAAAAAGCAAGCAATAAGAAATTAGTCTTCATTTGTTTACAATGTGAGGGCAGAAAAGAGAGGTTGCTGTGCACACTGTAATCACTCAGTAAATGCTATTGATTGCTTTTTTGCATTTGGTGAAAGCCTGGTATATGGATGAAGAGTTGGTATATAGGTTTTGTCCATGTATTTGGGCCCTTCCATTATTTTGTGGAGGTAGGTGGAGATAAATAAAGGAGTGAGAGTACTTCAAAATAACTGCCTCTTCTGACAGTGATATAAGCCAAAAGGTTCAGAAGCAGAGAACTTGAAGCAGCTAGGGGTTCTGGTGTCTCTCATCTCCCAGTGAGTTACCAGTGTTCTTTAGACAAAGCTCGTCGTGAGGAGGGATCCTGTCTACCAACTCTGTTCTGTTGTATTCTCCCAAGGATTTAGTACAGTGCTCTACATACAGAAAGCGCTCAGTGAATATGATTGATTGATATTATTCGCAGATGTGTATTTTGATTTCTGTTTATGCTTTTTCATTTCTTGGTAATTCAGATCATTTACTATGAGGCTAGGCATTTCATTTCACCACTCATAAATTAAATACTTGATAAAATACTTGGGACACTGACTAGATAACATCCATTGTTTGAAAAAAGCATTGATTTTCCTATTTTTATGTTTTGTATGTATGTACATTATACTATATACATATATATACACACACACATATATTTGAAGTAGCTTGGCGTAGTGGATGGAGCACGGGCCTGGGAGTCAGAAGGTCATTGGTTCTAATCCCGCCTCCGCCACTTGTCTGCTGTGTGACAAGAGACTGGCAAGAGACTTCACTTTTCTTTGCCTCAGTTACCTCGTCTGTAAAATGGGGATTGAGACTGTGAGCCCCACATGGGACAGGCACTGTGTCCAACCTGCATTGCTTGCATCCACCCCAGCACTTAGTACAGTGCGTGGCACATAGTAAGCGCTTAGCAAATATCATTATTATTAACATTATATAAATATATAAAATAGCAATAAGAGTGGCATTTGTTAAGCACTTACTGTGTGCAAAGCATTATGCTAAGGACTGGGGAAGATTCAGTGTAATCAGATCAGACATAGTCCCTGTGACACATGAGACTGACAGTCTAAAAGGGAGGGAGAAGAGAAATTTAATCACCATTTTATAGTTGAGGAAACTGAGGAAGAAAAATTGAAGTGATCTGCCTAAGCTCACACGGCAGGCAAGTGGCAGAGACAGGATCAGAGCCCATGTCTCATGATTCCCAGTCCTGTGCTTATCCCACTTGGTCCTGTTCCTGGAGAGTTAAAGAATAGTGAATATATTGAATTGCCTCAAGGAGTGAATGAATAGCATTCATTGTACTCCTGCTATATACCGAATAGCATACGGTAAATAGAGGTAGAAGACACAGTCCTTGCTCTCCAGGAGCTCGGTACCTAATGGGGGAGGCAGACACAATACAGTTTACAGATAGGAAGATGAAAGAGTCAAATACTTGCCGTGAGTGCAGAAATGCTGAAGGGGTAGTTGGGAGGAGATGACTTGGGCAGAAGTGACTAACTGGTGAAAGTCACCCGGAGGAGGTGGGATTTTAAAAAGACTGAAGATGGGGAGAGATGAAGTCTAGCGGAAGTTCCCGGCTTGGGGAGCGTCTAAGCAGAAGGGGATGGGAAAGGCAAGAATGAAGCCTGGGGGGACGTTGAGTTTAGGAAGAATGTTGCATTCTGAGTTAACATTTAGGGTAATAGTAAATAATTTCGTTTGGTTGAAACACGAATACTGTAGGTCATTCCAGCTTGTGAGAAAATAGATTCCTAAAAATGTACTCACGTCATTTCCCCCCAGCAGTGCCATGGCTATTTTTATCCAGTAATGGCTCCTGTTACTTGAACCAAAGACTGTTTTCCTTTCTTCAACTCAGCATGTGGTCAAATCTCAAATATATATAGACGTTACAACTAGACATGATTCTGCGGTGATATTCGATGGTCGTGAACTACTCATGAGGCACTTCTTTTGAGCATACCATGGTGACACTTAATCCCCTGAAAGAGTTAATATGCCAGTGGGAATTGTTGACCTTCAAGTTAAGTTTCCTCAGCTTTGTGAACGTCTGATCTCAAAGAATCATTTTTGGTTTTATGAGCTTCCTTTTTTTAATAGTATTTGTTAAGCACCTACTCTGTGTCAAACACTTTTCTAAGGCCTGGGGTTGGTACAAGTTAAATTAGGTGGGACCCGGTCCCTGTCCCACATGGGACTCACAGTCTAAGAAGGAGGGAGAACAGGTATTTAATTCCCATTTTACGGTTGAGGAACTGAAGCACAGAATAGTTAAGTGATTTGCCCAAGGTCACACAGACAGAAGTTGGCAGAGCCGAGGTTAAAACCCACGTCTTCTGTCTCCCAGGCCTGTGCTCTTTCCAGTGCTACTTTATGGAGTAACTAGTTTTATAACTTAAAGCTGTCCTAGTATATTTACCTCTTTACATCACAGAGGGTTTTAAGAATCATTTCTGTACATTTCCCAGAATAATCTCGTGAAGGTGTTTGCTGTTTTTCCACAGGTAACACATTGAAACAGTGTAGGGAGCTTGCTGAAACCAGGCTGTGGGATTTGGGGCAGAATCAGAATTAAACCAGTTCCTAAGCCGCCAGCCTACGGCTTAGCACACTGAGCTGTGTTGTTGATCTTTGACTTCATTCTGATTTTTTTGTATGTGGCTTTTTTTTCCCCAAGATCTATTTCATCTCCAAGTCCAGTTTCAGAAAAGTCAGTAGCTTGCTCTCAGGATCCTGAACGTTCATTAACTGAATATATTCATCATTTAGAGATTATCCAGCAGAGATTAGGTGGTGCACAGTCTGGTAAGTCAAGTATATGAAATTCTCAGTTTTCCAAACAAAGAAGGTAATTGCTGCCTCATTATTCAGCGAGGGAGATGCTTATGCAGCACTTAAATATTTGAATTGTTGACAGGGATTAAAATGCAAGATTTTTAATTAAAACCATGTTGAAATCATTATTTGCTCTCGATCAATTTTGCTGAAGCCTGTTTTTTTGAACAGGACTGCAGGGGAGGTATTGTGTTAATTTTTGATCAGTTTTTGAATAGTGATTTGCCACAAGATAAAATACCCTCTGCATAGATTTGTGAACTGAAGCATAGTGGCATCATTTAGCCAGTAGAAGGAGGTATCTGCATATTTATCAATTAATTTATGATGGCACTTATTTAATTGTTTGAAAATATGTTGATGGTCATTTTTTTTAGGGGAAAAAAATGGATAGAAATGTTCTCAAAGGCCAGTTCAAGTTATACAAATACAGACTGTTTATGCTTATTTTAAAATCCACGGCTCGGCCTGATTTTTAGCATAGGGAACCAGATTAAATGAGGTCATTACCCTTATTTTTATTTGAAAAGATTCTTAAGATCAAGTTTCAGGTTACTAATTTTGAAAGCCTAATGTGGTAACCCACTGAAAATGTTACTCTCTGTAATTAAATGAGCTAAACTAGTTAAAACACCTGTGTTTTGGTGCAGTGCTTTCTGGTAATATTGGATCGTTTTTTCATACATCAAGTTTGCTTTTGCTGCCAAGTAAAATTCTGCTCAATTGCTAACATTTCCTGTAACTTTATTTCTATTTAGAGTTCGCTTCTAAAAATCCTGCCATCAAAAGACCAAAAAAATAAGCCAAGCCAGTGAGGTTCCCAAGTGTGACAGTTGGATTATCTTGATGCAGCCCAAGGTTGAGGACAACTCATTTTGCAGGCAAATACTGAGGCTTTCTATAATGACATCCGCTTGTGAACGCTGTGGATTAAACGTGGTGTGTTCCCTGCGCGGTGTTGCTGAAGTATAATGTAATGGCTCTGTTTGGTGATTGTTCATTTACGCTATTAGGGCAGTGTATATTCCTGTGTGGTAACAGTAAAATTTAAAACAGCTAAATCATGCCTTGCCAACGTCACCAATGTAAACTACAAAATGACTTTATATGTTTATTTTTCTAAAGTGTATAGCTGGATGCCTTGTAAAAGCATTAAATCCGAAGTGCCATTGACTTGTGCATGGCCCCTTGATGTAGTTCCGCCTTCATATCACTATCAGGTTTTCTTTTTAAATGGAACTTTGATATTGCTGCCAGAGCATGGGATCCACTGTGAGTTTAGGGAGTGTGCAGAGGATCTCCCTGGACCCTAATCCTGGCTCAAAAAGAGGGCCGCTTCTCAAGAGGGCCGGGCTCCTTCTCACATTTCAGGCTCTTTGAACAGTTCTCAGAATCCCCCCCCAACATTTGTCAAGAAGACGCTTGCTGATGACATGTAGTTTGACTTAAGGTGTTCCGTACTTTTCGCGAGCAGAGCCGTGACTCTTGGGTCTCGGGGGAAGAAAAAGGTGTATTGAAACCCTGCTTTTGACCCTCGTTTTTCCAGAAGACCTTTTAAGCTCCAAATACGCATTTTCCCTTTCATCCTTAAGTGAATTCCCTGCCTTCCACCCTCCTGAAATGCTCCTGTTGATACCCGCACGCTAATCCCGGTTGTTCTGAACTAAGAGCGTTCAAAGAGTAACTCTGGCGCCAGTCGGTCACGAACCGAAGAGTTGTTTTGAGGTGTTTGTGTGAACACCTAAAGTAAAATCCTTTTTCTGAAACTAAAGGGGAACAAGCGTAGGTCCATTCAAAAAGGTTAGGGAATTACCGACCAAAGTTTTGGGGAGGCATTGAAGACGCACGGTTACTGACAGCAAGAGGAAAAGCAGTCTCCCTCATGTCTCTGTGGGACTTGTAGACTCGGGGGCTGAGAGGCAGAGGAGCCGGCGTATGAGAATGAGGAAGAGCCGGGAGAGAGGGAAGAGGAGAACCAGATAAATACCACGTTGGCAAAACCAAGGCCTGATTGTTGAGAAGCCTCGTAGCCTAGTGGAAAGAGCGTAGGCTTGGGAGGCAGAGGATCTGGGTTCTAATCCTGCTCCCGACACTTGTCTGCCTTGCTTTGGGGGGGGGGGGGGGTATGTTAAGCGCTTACTATGTGCCAGGTGGTGTTCTAAACACTAAAGGCTGGTCACAATCTGTGGCCCATATGGCCACAGTCTTAACTCCCATTTTACAGATGAGGTAACTGCGGTACAAAGAACTTAAGTGGCTTGCCCGGGGTTACACAGCAGACAAGTGGCAGAGCCAGGATTAGAACTCAGGTCCTTCTGACTCCCAGGTCCAATCTCTATCCCCTAGGCCATGCTGACCTTGGGCACGTCACAACTTCCTTATGCCACAGTTCCCTCATCTGCAAAATGGGGATTCTGTTCTCACTGCTACTTACACTGTAAACCCCAATGGGCGGGGGGCGGGGGGACGGACTGTCTATCCCAGCACTCAGCACGTTGCTTGGCAAGTAGTCAGCGCTTAATAAATACCACAGCTATTATTATAATAGTGATTCAAAGAGGGAGTGGTCCAGTGTCAAAAGTGGATGAAAGGTCTAGTAGGATTAGAATAGACCCCATCAGACTCGGCTTAAAGGACGTTATTGGGCACCTCAGTGCAGTTTCGGTGAGGCAAAGTAGTCAAAAACCTGATGGATGTGGATCAGAAAGAGAGTCGGTGGCAAGAAAATCAAGACAGCGGGTGTCTACGACCCATTCCAAGAGCTCGGATAGGGAGTAGGGATAGCCGGAGGGAGGTTTGGGATGGAGAAGGCTTTGATAGTAGGGGGGAAACTCGAGTTGGCGCAAAGACAAGGGAAAGCGTCGTCGAAGAGGTCGAAGACGGCGATGAGAGAGGGCAGGAGAGGCAGTGAAAGGTGAGGGGATGTGGCCAGAGACAAACGGAGGGAATAGATTTAAAGAGCAGGGGAGAGACCTCTTCAGAAAGAGTTGGTGAGAAGCACTGTGGTTTAGTAGCGCTTGGGCTGGGAGCCAGGTGACCTGGGTTCTATTCCTGACTTCACCTCTTGCCTGCAGTTTGACTTTGGGTAAGCCACTTCCCTTCTCTGTCCCCGTTAACTGTAAATTGGAAATTAAAGCCTCCTCGAACTTAAACTTTGAGCCTCAAGTGGGGCAGGGACCGAGTCCGACCCGACTATCTAATAATAATGATGTTAGTATTTGTTAAGCGCTTACTATGTGCCGAGCGCTGGTCTAAGCGCCGGGGTAGATACGGGGTAGTCAGGTTGTCCCACGTGAGGCTCGCAGGCTTCATCCCCATTTTCCAGATGAGGTCACTGAGGCCCAGAGAAGTGAAGTGACTTGCCCACGGTCACGCAGCTGACATAGTGGCAGAGCTGGGATTTGAACCCATGACCTCTGAGTCCCAGATCTGTGCTCTTTCCCTAGGTCGTGCTGGTAGGTCACGATTTGTGAAATGAAGTGTGTGCGCGCCACGTTGGTGTGGGTCTGAGGTGGGGCCAGAGGGCGGCAGCTTTTTGAGAAGTGAGAAAAAGTGCCTGGGTTTCAGAGGGATTATTGTCGGGAGTTTGAGGCCCCCAAGGTGAGAAGAGAAACCGGTGAATAATAATAATAATGATAATAATGTTGGTATCTGTTAAGCGCTTACTATGTGCAGAGCACTGTTCTGAGCGCTGGGGTAGACACAGGGGAGTCAGGTTGCCCCACGTGGGGCTCACAGTCTTCATCCCCATTTTACAGATGAGGTAACTGAGGCCCAGAGAAGTGAAGTGACTTGCCCACAGTCACACAGCTGACAAGGGGCAGAGGCGGGATTCGAACCCATGACCTCTGACTCCCAAGCCCGGGATCTTTCCACTGAGCCACGCCGCTTCTCGTAGAGAGACGAGGAGCATAGAAAGAATAGAAAGACGAGGGGCAACAACATCGACAGGAATGCAGAGGTGGGACCGGGAAGCGGTGGCATATTAAATTAGAGAAGCAGTGCGGCTTAGTGAATAGAGCCCGGGCCTGGGAATCAGAAGGTCCTGGGTTCTAATCCTGACTCCGCCCCGTGTCTGCTGTGTGACCTTGGGCAAGTCAATTTAACTTTTCTGGGCCTCAGAAGCCTCATCCCCCATAAAAAAAAAGGGGGACTAAGAGGGTGAGCCCCATGCGGGACGGGGCCAAGTCCGACCGGATTAACTTGTAGCCACCACAGTGCTTAGAACAGTGCTTGGCACATAGTAAGTGCTTAATAAATACTATAATTAACATTATTAAAATGGGGGCTAATACTGTTGGGTGAAGGCACTAGGCTTTCCACGATGACAGGCAGGTTTGAATCATTCACTCATTCATATTTATTGAGTGCTTACCACGGGCAGAGCACTGTACTAAGCGCTTGGGAGCGGACAATATAAGAGCATTCATTCATTCATTCAATAGTATTTATTGAGCGCTTACTATGTGCAGAGCACTGTACTAAGCGCTTGGGATGAACAAGTCGGCAACAGATAGAGACGGTCCCTGCCGTGTGACGGGCTTACGGTCTAATCGGGGGAGACGGACAGACGAGAACGATGGCGATAAACAGAGTCGAGGGGAAGAACATCTCGTAAAAACTGATGGCGACTAAATAGAATCGAGGCGATGTACAATTCATTAACAAAATAAATAGGGTAATGAAAATATATACAGTTCATTCATTCATTCAATAGTATTTATTGAGCGCTTAACTATGTGCAGAGCACTGTACTAAGCGCTTGGGATGAACAAGTCGGCAACAGATAGAGACGGTCCCTGCCGTTTGACGGGCTTACGGACTAATCGGGGGAGACGGACAGACGAGAACGATGGCCATAAACAGAGTCGAGGGGAAGAACGTCTCGTAAAGACAATGGCGACTAAATAGAATCGAGGCGATGTACAATTCATTAACAAAATAAATAGGGTAACGAAAATATATACAGTCGAGCGGACGAGTTACGGTGCTGTGGGGAGGGGAAGGGAGAGGTGGAGGAGCAGAGGGAAAAGGAGAAAAAGAGGGTTTAGCTGCGGAGAGGTAAAGGGGGGATGGCAGAGGGAGTAGAGGGAGAAGAGGAGCTCAGTCTGGGAAGGCCTCTCGGAGGAGGTGAGTTTTAAGTAGGGTTTTGAAGAGGGAAAGAGAATCAGTTTGGCGGAGGTGAGGGAGGGCGTTCCAGGACCGCGGGAGGACGTGACCCGGGGGTCGACGGCGGGATGGGCGAGACCGAGGGACGGCGAGGAGGTGGGCGGCGGAGGAGCGGAGCGTGCGGGGTGGGCGGTAGAAAGAGAGAAGGGAGGAGAGGTAGGAAGGGGCAAGGTGATGGAGAGCCTTGAAGCCTAGAGTGAGGAGTTTTTGTTTGGAGCGGAGGTCGATAGGCAACCACTGGAGTTGTTTAAGAAGGGGAGTGACATGCCCAGATCGTCTCTGCAGGAAGATGAGCCGGGCAGCGGAGTGAAGAATAGACCGGAGCGGGGCGAGAGAGGAGGAAGGGAGGTCAGAGAGAAGGCTGACACAGTAGTCTAGCCGGGATATAACGAGAGCCCGTAACAGTAAGGTAGCCGTTTGGGTGGAGAGGAAACACACAGTTCCCTGCCCACAACGAGCTAACAGTGTTGGGCACGTCACTTCGCTTCCCTGTGCCTCAGTTCCCTCCTCTGTAAAATGGGGATGAAGACTGCGAGTCCCAAGTGGGATGGGGACTATGTCCAACCGGATTTGGTTGGCTCCAGCCCAGCGCTCAGTACAGTGCCTGGCCCATAGGAAGCGCTAAACAAATGACCACAATTAGTTCTATCGAATTCAAGAAGCGGCATGGCTCTGTGGAAAGAGCCCGGGCTTGGGAGTCACAGGTCATGGGTTTGAATCCTGACTCTGCCAGCTGTCAGCGGTGTGACCTTGGGCAAATCACTTCCCTTCTCTGGGCCTCAGTGACCTCCACTGTCAATGTGAGCCCATCATTGGGCCGGGATGGTTGCCGAATTGTTCAGCGTGGCTCAGTGGAAAGAGCACTGGCTTTGGAGTCAGAGGTCATGAGTTCGAATCCCAGCTCTGCCACTTGTCAGCTGTGTGACCGTGGGTGAGTCACTTCTCTGTGCCTCAGTTACCTCATCTGTAAAATGGGGATGAAGACTGTGAGCCCCACGTGGGACAGCCTGATTCCCCTGTGTCTACCCCAGCGCTTAGGACAGTGCTCTGCACGTAGTAAGCGCTTAACAAATGCCAACCTTATTATCACATTCCAAGCGCTTAGTCCAGTGCTCTGCACAAAGTAAGCGCTCAATAAATACTGTTGAATGAATGACTAAAATGGGGATGAAGACTGTGAGCCCCAGGTGGGACAACCTGATGACCTTGTCTCTCCCCCAGCGCTTAGAACTGTGCTTGGCACATAGCAAGCACTTAACAAATACCCATATTATCATTCATTCATTCATTCAGTAGTATTTATTGAGCGCTTACTATTCATTAATTCATTCATTCAATAGTATTTATTGAGTGCTTACTATTCATTAATTCATTCATTCAGTAGTATTTATTGAGTGCTTGCTATTCATTAATGCATTCATCCAATAGTATTTATTGAGCGCTTACTATGTGCAGAGCACTGTACTAAGCGCTTGGAATATACAAATCGGTAACAGAGACAGTCCCTGCCCACTGACGGGCTTACGGTCTAACGGGGGGAGACGGGCAGACAAGAACAAGAGAACATAAATAGAATCAAGGGGATGAAAAATCTCATTAAAACAATGGCAGATAAATAGAAGCAGGGTGATAATGATGGTATTTGTTAAGCGCTTACTAGAGGCGGAGCACTGGACTAAGCGCTTGGGATGTACAAACTGGCAACAAACGCTTGGTCCAGTGCTCTGCACATTGAGTGAGTGAATGAATGAATGAGTGAGTGAGTGAATGAGTGAGTGAATGAGTGAGTGAATGAGTGAGTGAATGAATGAGTGAATGAATGAGTGAGTGAGTGAGTGAATGAGTGAGTGAATGAATGAATGAATGAATGAATGAATGAATGAATGAATGAATGAATGAATGAAGGTGTGAGGCCGCTACCACGTGACGGCGGCCTGGAGCAGGTGCGCGCGCAGCGTCTCGTGCGCAGAGCCCCGTGGGGGGAGGGGGGGGTTGGGGGAGGGGCGGGTCCGCGCCGCCGCCTAGCGCGCGTGCGCGCTCCGGACCAATGGGAAAAGGAGGGCGGGGAAAGGAGGCCGCTGATTGGGCGGACGGGCAGCCTCATGAATGAAGGTAACCGGGCAGATGAATGAAAGTGCAGCGTGGGCAGGGCGTGTGGCGCAGCCTCGCAACTCTGCACCCAGCAAGCGCTCGCTCACTGCCATTGAATAAAGGAAGGGAAAGGGAAAGGGCTCTGATACCCACGTGGGCAAGCCCCGTCCCTTCTCTGGGCCTCAGTGCCCTCATCCGGAAAATGGGCCTGAAGACTGGGAGCCCCCCGTGGCACCGCCTGCTGACCCTGGATCTCCCCCCGCGCGCTTGGAACAGTGCTCTGCACACAGTAAGCGCTTAACAAATACCATCATTATTGGCATTATTATAGAGAAGCAGCGGGGCTCGGTGGAAAGAGCCCGGGCTGGGGAGTCAGAGGTCATGGGTTCGAATCCCACCCCTGCCCCTTGTCAGCTGTGGGACTGTGGGCAAGTCACTTCTCTGGGCCTCAGTGCCCTCCTCTGTCAAATGGGGATGAAGACTGTGAGCCTCCCGTGGGACCACCTGATGACCCTGGATCTCCCCCAGCGCTTAGAACGGTGCTCTGCACATAGGAAGCGCTTAACAAATACCAACATTATTATTATTCCCCTTGACTCTATTTATTGCTATTGTTCTTGTCTGTCCGTCTCCCCCGATTAGACCGTAGGCCCGTCAAAGGGCAGGGACTGTCTCTATCTGTTACCGATTTGTCCATTCCAAGCGCTTAGTACAGTGCTCTGCACATAGGAAGCGCTCAATAAATGCTACTGAACGAATGAATGCTCTGCACATAATAAGCGCTCAATAAATACTGAACGAATGAATGCTCTGCACATAGTAAGCGCTCAATAAATGCTACTGAACGAATGAATGCTCTGCACATAGTAAGCGCTCAATAAATATGAATGAATGAATGAATGAATGAAAGGTCCGCGCCAACCCGGGCCTTGCCCCGCCCTCCCGGCTTGGAGGCCTCCGCCCCCGGGATTGGCTCGTCACTCGGGCTGGCCCCGCCCCCAGGACTGGCTGCTCCCCTACGATTGGCTCCTCGCCTGGGTTGGCTCCGCCCCTAGCATTGGCTCCGCCTCTGGGATTGGCTCCTAGTTTGGCTGGCTCCGCCCCCAGTTCTGGATCCGCCCCTAGGATTGGCTCTTCCCCTATGATTTAGCCCCGCCCCTACGGTTGTCTCCTCCCCCTGGATTGGCTCTTCCCCTTCGATCAGCCCCGCCCCTACGATTGCCTCCTCTTCCAGGGTTGCTCCTCCCCAGGATTGTCTCCTCCCCCAAGATTGGCTCTTCCCCTACAAGTAGCCCCGCCCCTAGGATTGTCCCCTCCCCTAGGATTGGCTCTTTCCTACGATTAGCCCCGCCCCACGATTGTCTCCTTCCCCGTGATTGGCTCTTCCCTTACGATTAGCCCCGCCTCTACACTTGTCTCCACCGGGATTGGCTCTTTCCCTCCGATTAGCCCCGCCCCTCCGATTGTCTCCTTCCCCGTGATTGGCTCTGCCCTTACGAATAGCCCCGCCCCTCCGATTGTCTCCTTCCCCGTGATTGGCTCTGCCCTTACGATTAGCCCCGCCCCACGATTGTCTCCTCCCCCGTGATTGGCTCTTCCCCTCCAACTAGCCCCGCCCCTCCGCTTGTCTCCTCCCCTCCGATTGGCTCCTCCGCTACGACCAGCCCCGCCCCCGGACTTGCCCCCTCCCCTGCGATTGGCTCCTCTCAATCGGTGGGCGGGGCCCGCAGAGCCGCGGACCAATGGCGTCCCTCCGGCCGACGTTGCTAGGAGACGACCGCCCCCCCCCCCCCGGGCCTCGCCCCCCCGCCCTTCGCCGTCACGTGGTCCGGCCGCTCGCCCGCGCGCGCCCCGCCCTTCCTCTGCTCGTGCCCGCGGGGAGGCGACTCCTCCTCTTCCTCCTCCTCCTCCTCCTCCTCCTCCTCCTCCGGCTCGGGGCGGGGGACGAGAGCCCCGTGCGCCGGGCGGAGCCGCTCCGTCGCCCGTTGCAGCTGCAGCAGCTGCAAGGGGAGCTGCAGATCGCAAGGGAGCTGCAGCTGCCAGGGGAGCTACACTTGCAACAGCAGCTGCAAGGGGAGCTGCGGTTGCACGGGGAGTTACAATTGCAAGGGGAGCTGCCGTTGCTAGAAGAGCTGCGATTGCAAGGGGAGCTGCCGTTGCAAGGGGAGCTGCAATTGCACGGGGAGCTGCCGTTGCAAGGGGAGCTGCAATTGCAAGGGGAGCTGCCGTTGCAAGAAGAGCTGCGATTGCAAGGGGAGCTGCAGGCGTCCTGCGTGCAGGAGCGTCCGTGCGAGGGTGTCGGCGGGGCGGATGCATCGGAGGCCGCAGGCGGAGGGGAGCCACCCGTCCCGATCCCGATCCCCATCCCGGGCATGGCGGAGCGCGGCTGGGCGGGGGAGGCGGTGCCCCTTCCCGCAGAAGTGCGGGAGAGCCTGGCCGAGCTGGACCTGGAGCTGTCGGAAGGTGAGGTCGCTCGGGGGTCAGGGGTCAGGGGTCAGGGGTCAGGGGTCAACCCCGCAGCTGCACGACCCTCGCCCTCCTCCTCCATTCAGTCCTATTTACGCAGCGCCCACCCACTCTGCGCCGAGCACTGGGCTAAACCCTCCTCAATAATAATGTTGGTGCTTGTTAAGCGCTTACTACGTGCCGAGCACTGTGCTGAGCGCCGGGGGAGACACGGGGCCATCAGGGGGGCCCACGGGAGGCTCCCGGTCGTCATCCCCATTGGACAGAGGAGGGGACTGAGGCCCAGAGAGGTGAAGCTACTTGCCCGAGGTCACCCAGCTGACGAGTGGCCGAGCCGGGATTCGAACCCATGACCCCTGACTCCCAAGCCCGGGCTCTTTCCGCTGAGCCGCGCTGCTTCTTTGTGCACCCCTCTCCCTCACCCCCCATTGCCACCCCAATAATAATAATGATGGTGATATTTAAGCTCCCACTCTGCGCAGAGCACTGGGCTAAACCCTCCTTTTTGGTGCACCTCTCTCCCCGACCCCCATTGCCACCCCAATAATAATGATGATGGTGCTATTTAAGCTCCCACTCTGTGCAGACACTGAGCTAAACCCTTCTCCCCCGTGCACCCCTCTCCCTGACCCCCCCTGCAACCCCAATAATAATAATGCTGATGATATTTAAGCTCCCACTCTGCGCAGAGCACTGGGCTAAACCCTTCTCCCCCATGCACCCCTCTCCCTCACCCCATGGCCACCCCAATAATAATAATGATGATGCTATTTAAGCTCCCACTCTGCGCAGAGCACTTGGGCTAAACCCTCCTTCTTTGTGCACCCCTCTCCCTGACCCCCATTGCCACCCCAATAATAATAATGATGATGCTATCTAAGCTCCCACTCTGTGCAGACACTGAGCTAAACCCTTCTCCCCCGTGCACCCCTCTCCCTGACCCCCCCTGCAACCCCAATAATAATAATGCTGATGATATTTAAGTTCCCACTCTGCGTAGAGCACTGGGCTAAACCCTCCTTCTTTGTGCACCCCTCTCCCTCACCTCATTGCCACCCCAATAATAATGATGATGGTGATATTTAAGCTCCCACTCTGTGCAGAGCACTGGGCTAAACCCTTCTCCCCCGTGCACCCCTCTCCCTCACCCCACCTGCAACCCCAATAATAATAATGCTGATGCTATTTAAGTTCCCGCTCTGCGCAGAGCACTGGGCTAAACCCTCCTTCCTCGTGCACCCCTCTCCCTGACCCCACCGCAACTACAACAATAATAATAGTAATGGTATTTGTTAAGCGCTCACTCTGCACAGAGCACTGGCCTAAGCTCTTCTTCCCCGTGCACCCCCCTCCCTGACCCCCGTTGCAACCCCAATAATGGTATTTAAGTGCTCACTCTGCGCAGAGCGCTGGCCTAAACCCTTCTTCCCCCTGCACCCCTCTCCCTGACCCCATTGCCACCCCAATAATAATAGTAATAATAATGATGATATTTAAGCACTTACTCTGTGCAGAGCACTGGGCTAAACCCTCCTTCCTCGTGCACGCCTCTCCCTGACCCCCCCCTGCAACCCCAATAATAATAGTAATGGTATTTGTTAAGCGCTCACTCTGCGCAGAGCACTGGGCTAAACCCTCCTTCTTTGTGCCCCCCTCTCCCCGACCCCACTGCAACTACAATAATAGTAATAATCGTGATGATATTTAAGTGCTCACTCTGCGCAGAGCACTGTCCTAAACCCTTCTCCCCCCTGCACCCCTCTCCCTGACCCCCCTGCAGGCACGATAATAATAATAATGCTATTTGTTAAGCGCTCACTCTGCGCAGAGCACTGGGCTACCCCTCTCCCTGACCCCATTGCAACCGTAATAATAATAATAATAACAGTGATGATGGTATTTGTTAAGCGCTTACTATGTGCCAAGCACTGTTCTGAGCGCTGGGGGGGGGATACGCGGTGATCAGGTTGTCCCACATGGGGCTCACAGTCTATTTTCCAGATGAGGTAACTGAGGCCCAGAGAAGCGAAGTGACTTGCCCACGGTCACACAGCTGACAAGCGGCCGAGCCGGGATTAGAACCCACGACCTCCCACTCCCAAGCCCGGGCTCTTTCCGTGATAACGATGGTATTTGTTAAGCGCTTACTATGTGCCGAGCACTGTTCTAAGCGCCGGGGGAGAGCCGAGGTGATGAGGTTGTCCCGCGTGGGGCTCGCAGTCCTCATCCCCTTTTTACAGATGAGGTCACTGAGGCACAGAGAAGTGAAGTGACTTGGCCAAGGTCACACAGCAGACAGGTGACAGAGCCGGGATTGGAACCCAGGTCCTCTGACTCCCAGCCCCGGGCTCTATCCATAAGCCTGGCATTGGGCAGGGGTGGTCTCTACCTGTTGCCGAATTGTCCATTCCAAGCGCTTAGTACAGTGCTGTGCACAGAGTAAGCGCTCAATAAATACTATCGAATGAATGGATTAGACCGTGCTGTTTTTTCTTTTCTTCTTCCATTTTGCCAGCCCATCCCCCTGCACCTGAATCCTCTCTGCTTTTCTGCAGGCTCCCCCTCGCATCTTTCTCCGGTTCAGAGAAATTAATAATAATAATAATAATAATAATAATAATAAAGAAGAAGGTGTTTGTTTGGCCCTTACTATGTGCCCAGCACTGTTGT
Organism: Ornithorhynchus anatinus; assembly: GCF_004115215.2. Taxonomy (NCBI): domain Eukaryota; kingdom Metazoa; phylum Chordata; class Mammalia; order Monotremata; family Ornithorhynchidae; genus Ornithorhynchus; species Ornithorhynchus anatinus. The sequence goes on along the minus strand of NC_041734.1, from coordinate 38,701,459 downwards.
AAGCATTGGGGTTGATACGAGGCTGTCCCACGTGGGGCTCGCGGGCTTCATCCCCATTTCCCAGATGAGGTCACTGAGGCCCAAAGAAGCAGAGCGGCTGGCCCAAGGTCGCCCAGCAAGGAGAAGCAGGGTGGCTCAAGAGCGTGGGTTGGGAGTCAGAGGTCATGGGTTCGAATCCCGGCTCTGCCACTTGTCAGCTGTGGGACTGTGGGCGAGTCACTTCTCTGGGCCTCAGTTCCCTCATCTGTAAAATGGGGATTTAAGTGTGAGCCTCACGTGGGACAACCTGATGACCCTGTATCTCCCCCAGCGCTTAGAACGGTGCTCTGCACATAGTAAGCGCTTAACAAATACCAACATTATTATTATTATTATTAAGTGGCAGAGCCCGGGATTAGAACCCACACCCTCTGACTGCCGAGGCCTTGCTCGTGCCAGCGAGCCAAGAGAAGCCCAGACTCCTCATCGCCTCTTGAAGCACGGTGTTTGTTCAGCGCTTACTATGTGCCAGGCGCTGTACTAAGCGGTGGGGTGGACACGGTCCCTGTCCCATGTGGGGTCACGGGGTCAATCCCCAATTTTGTAGATGAGGTCACTGAGGCCCAGAGAAGTGAAGTGGCTCGCCCAAGGGCACCCAGCAGACGGGTGGAGAGAAGCAGCGCGGCTCAGTGGAGAGAGCCCGGGCTTGGGAGTCAGAGGTCATGGGTTCGAATCCCGGCTCCGCCACCTGACAGCTGGGTGACTGTGGGCAGGTCACTGAACTTCTCTGGGCCTCAGTTCCCTCATCTGTAAAATGGGAATGAAGACTGTGAGCCTCACGTGGGACAGCCTGATGACCCTGTTTCGCTTAGAACAGTGCTCTGCACAGAGTAAGCGCTTAACAAATACAAAAATTATTGTAATTATTTGGTAGCGGAGGGGGGCTTGTCCTAACCCTTGTTATTAGAGATGCAGCATGGCTCAGTGGAAAGAGCCCGGGCTCGGGAGGCGGAAGTCATGGGTTCGAATCCCAGCTCTGCCACTTGTCAGCTGGGTGACTGTGGGCGAGTCACTGAACTTCCCTGTGCCTCAGTTCCCTCATCTGTAAAATGGGGATGAAGACTGTGAGCCTCACGTGGGACAACCTGATGACCCTGGATCTCCCCCAGCGCTTAGAACAGTGCTCTGCACATAGTAAGCGCTTAACAAATACCAACATTATTATTATTATTATCCCAGGGTTGTTCCCCTTCCCTCCCTTCCCCATCCTCCGGCTGCCTCCGTTCCCTGGGGGAACTTGGGCCTGCCATTCCCGGATCCTCCACAGGAATGGTTTTGGGAATTCTGTCCCCTTGGTCGCCTTTCCCCAGAACCGGTTTTACGATTTTGGGGGTTGATGGCCCCCCTCCAGGCGTGGGAATTTTGTTTCTGCTCCAGTTAGAGCTCAGTTTCCTCCCTCCCACCCCCTCAACCATTGGCCACCCCGGGCTTCTTGATCGTTTCCTGCATTAGGATGTCAAATGTTACGGTGTAGAATATATCTCTGTTAGGATTAGGATTGGGGAAAAAGGTTAGGCTAAGGGAAAAGATTAGGCTGGGGGAAAAGTTAGGCTACAGGGAAAGGTTTGGCTAGGTGTAAAAGTTAATTTAGGGGAAAAGGTTAGGCTAGGGGAAGAGCCTAGGTTAATACACACATATCTATAGATATAAATAGAGTATATACAATGCATATGCATGTACAATATATTGTATAGTATATGCAGTGTACTGTACATATAATAATAATGATAATGTTGGTATTTTTTAAGCGTTTTACTATATGCAAAGCACTGTTCTAAGCGCTGGGGGATACAAGGTGATCAGGTTGTGCCACGTGGGGCTCACAGTTTTGAATCCCCATTTTACAGACGAGGTAACTGAGGGCCAGAGAAGTTAAGTGACTTGCCCACAGTCACACATTTTATGTGTTGTATGTGTATATATATTGTATACACAACATTGTACGTTGTACCAGAGTATGGTGTGTATGTATGTTGTATGTATGTATTGAATAATGTATGTACATATGCCCCCACCTTATAACATATGACAATCTAAGCTTATAAATGTATGCACGTATCTTATGACAGAATATATGGCGATGTAACCTTCTGTATATAATAATAATGTTGGTATTTGTTAAGCGCTCACTATGGGCCGAGCACGGTTCTAAGCGCTGGGGTAGATACAGGGGAATCAGATTGTCCCACGTGAGGCGCACAGTCTTCATCCCCATTTTCCAGATGAGGGAACCGAGGCCCAGAGAAGTGAAGTGACTCGCCCACCGTCACCCAGCTGACAAGGGGCAGAGCCGGGATTCGAACCCATGACCTCCGACTCCCAAGCCCGGGCTCTTTCCACTGAGCCACGATCTTATGACATAGGACGGTGTAATCTTATGCACGTACCTTATGACGTAGTCTACCACAGCGCAGTGTTTATCGTTGATAGAAAATGTGCAGGGGCTCTGGCCGTCTTGCGTATGGTATAGAAGTCACACTGCCTCCTTCCTGATCGGAAAACCGCCATCTCTGTGATCTCGGATTCTGTTTAAACGCCTGTCTTGATGCCATGTGCTTTGAGGGCCTTAATATTTTATGATAACAGATACTCTCTCGACGGCCGAGCGAAACGGTGCGGACCGGAGAAAAGGATTTGCTTTATTCTAAAATCCTTTTCTCCGCTCCGCACCGTTTCGCGGATGCTTAGTAGCAAAAAGTGGTTTATCGGGGGTCGCGTGACTAGAAATTGTTCCGTTGTTGTTGAAACCGTGGTTTGGCGGCGAATGAGCGGATTAGTGTTGGATTTTTCAAAAGGGGCTCCTGTGTGACAGATGACAGTGCCTTGGGTACGACGTGTCAAATCTCAGGCTAATTTCATGGATCTTGTTAGTTTGGTAGATCGAACTGTAATAATAATAATAATAACGTTGGTATTTGCTAAGCGCTTACTACGTGCAAAGCACTGTTCTAAGCGCTGGGGAGATACAAGGTGATGAGGTGGTCCCTCATGGGGCTCACAGGCTTCATCCCCATTTTACAGATGAGGGAACTGAGGCCCAGAGAAGTGAAGTGGATAAACGAGCCCCTGTGTCCGGCGGAGATGCAGCTACGAATTGCGATACAAAGTGGTCGTACGCATTTCTTTGCGTCCCAGGAGTTCTGTGCCCTCGTTTTGTGAGCTACCAGTGCAGGTTTCTATTTTTTAGTAAGATCCCAGGATCGCTCGCATGAGAATATTAAAAGATTTCTCCCAAAAGAATATTTCCCACCTGTGTGTGTTCGTCTCGTGGGGATGATAGGTGATTTGTTCTGCCCCTGTTCAAAACAGTCATTTTGACTGTTGGGTGAGATTTAGATGTCACGGGAGGTTACGATAAGGTGTGTTTTGGGGTATTTGAAAGATCCTGATGCTATAATAGAAACGAAGTGCCTGTGGAGTATATGGGTACTTACGAAAAATGATTCCTTTTTTTTAAAAAAAAAAAAATCAGTTTACGACCATACACAAGCCCTGTTGAGGTTTTAATTTTAAAAAGAAAACAGTACTGTCTGGCCTCACCAGCCATGCCCTTTTAGCAGAATGTAAATCAACAGGCAGTGAAATTAAGCCTGTGGAAATCATAGTTAGGGTTTCTCCAGAATCCCATCCAAATATCAGCGAATCTTCTGCTCTTAAATTCCCGGGACGACGGGGCCAACACTCGCCCTTTAGGGTGGAAGCCCAAGTCCCTTAGCATCTCCGATCTAATATTCAGCCTCTCTGAGGATCAGAGTTCAAGGAATGATAATTGTGGTAATAATTGTGACGCTAATAATTGAGGTGTTTTTTAGGTGTTTACTATGTACCAAGCACTGTTGTAGGTGAGGGGGTAGATGCAAGGTAATCAGGTTGGTCACAGTCCCTGTCCCACATGGAGCTCACAGCCTAGAGCTTGGACTTGGGAGTCAGAGGTCATGGGTTCTAATCCCGGCTCTGCCGCTTGTCAGCTGTGTGACTTTGGGCAAGTCACTTCACTTCTCTGGGCCTCAGTTGCCTCCTCTCTAAGATGGGGATTAGGACTGTGAGCCCCACATGGGACACCCTGATCACCTTGTATCCCCCCCAGCGCTTAGAACGGTGCTTTGCACATAGTAAGCACTTAACAAATACCATTATTTTTTTTTTTCCATCCCTGTTTTACAGATGAGGTAACTGAGGCACAGAGAAATTATGCAACTTGCCCACTGTCATGCAGTCGAAAGGTGGTGGAGCCGAGATTAAAACCCAGATTCTCTGACTCCCAGGCCCGGGCTCTCCCCCCCCGGCCCACACTCCTTCCCTAAACAGCTCTCCCACAGTCTTCAACTCTGCTTCAGCCAGGCTAAATATTGTGATCCATTCTGCCCTCTCCTTGGAAAAGTGCTTTTACCCCCTTCTCTCTCATCTTCCCCGCCCATTCGGTCCCCCAGAACCGTCAAGAGTTTTTAGATCTCCATTTCTCTCGATGGAATGCTTGGCAAAGCCCTAACTCCTTCTCCCAGACGGCTTCTCGGAAGGTTTTGCAGCTTTAGGAGAAAATGGGGATCTGCACACCCCCCAAATGATTTTTATCTAGCGGTGTTTTGACCATCCCGTGTGAAGTTTAACTTGCTTACTGTTTGTGTTTATGTATTTTAATGACATTTTTGGATGAATGGACGTTTATGGTATTTAGCACCCACTCTGCACTAAGCCCTGAGGTGGATACAGGATAATTTGCTCCTTTATAATTAGATCTTCGCCTCTTAGACCTCACAGTTTGAGTTAGGGAGAGCAGGTCTCTTATCTCAGTTTTACAGATGAGGAAAGGGAGGTCCAGTGAGGTGGTGATTTGCTCAAGGTCACAAAGCAAGCCATTGATTGAACTGAGATTAGAACCCAGATCTCCTGGCTTTGGGACCCATGATCTTCCCCCTAGGGCATGCTGTCTCCCAAGACTAGAAAGTGAAAGTTAAAAGCAATTTGGAGAGTGGGAGAGAGGGATGACCGCCAAAATATTTCAGTACATGAAAGGGGGGAAGTGGCTCAGGATAAATTGGGGGGGAAAATACTGTTAATGGGAAGAACGGTTAAGAGTGGAGGTGATGCGATGGGGCTTAGTTACCATTTTTTGTTCCGGGGACTGTATTCATTTTGGGATGGATAGAGGAGCGTGTCCCCTCGTTGGTGAATTTCTCCAAGTATATGTTTCGGAAAATGAACTTTTTTGTTTGAATTAACTAGGGGCAAGCAACAAGGGCCGGGACAACTGCCAGGAAAAGGGGTGGGGTAGGGCCAAGACCACAGAAGTATTCATTCAGTCGTATTTATGAGCGCTGACTATGTGCAGAGCACTGTAGACTGTAAGCCCGGTGTGGGAAGGGATCGTCTCTCCGTATTGCCGAATTATACCTTCCATGCACCTAGTACAGTGCCCCGCACACGGAAAATGCTCAATAAATACGATTGAATGAAGTTTAGGGAGAACGTCAGAGTTGGAGGCACTGGCAATCTGTGTATAAACAGGACTTGTGAAGACAAGGAGCTGCAGAGACCAGTAGTAATAATTTTGGTATTTAAGCGCTTACTCTGTGCCAAGCACTGAACTAAGTCCTGGGGTAGAGTCAAGATAATCAGCTTGGACCCAGTCCCGGTCTCACAGTCTGAGGGTGGGGAGAATGGGTGTTTCATCCCCATTTTACAGGTGAGGGAACTGAGGCACAGAGAAGTTAAGTGACTTGTCCAAGGTCACCCAGCAGGCAAGTGGCAGAGCTGGGATTAGAATCCAGGTCCTTCGACTTCCAGGGTTGTGCCATTTCCACGTGGCCACACTCCTTCCTCTCGCCTCCCATGATGCGAGTTGGGGAGAGGGAAAGAAACCTATTTCAATGGAAAGCAGGGACTAGAAGCTAAATCATTATAATGATGGTATTTGTTAAGCGCTTACTGTGTGCCAAGCACTGTTCTAAGCGCTGGGGTAGGTACAGGGTAATCGGGTTGTCCCACGTGGGGCTCACAGTCTTCATCCCCATTTTAAGATGAGGTCACTGAGGCCCAGAGAAGTGAAGTGACTTGCCCAGGGTCACCCAGCAGACAAGTGGCAGAACCGGGATTAGAACTCACGTCCACTGACTTCTCAAGCCCGTGCTCTTTCCACTAAGCCGCACTGCTTCTCAAGATCCTTCTACCCTAGGAGGAAATGAAAGCGATGATTTTTGGTCCAGGTAATGTGGGGTAGGGAAAAGGATGACGAGAAGGGGAATAAGGAAGGCGCTTTATCGGGATAGGAAAAATCCTACCTTTTTAGCTCCAGCCGAGGGGCTGGAATTGATCTGAAGTCCAAGGCTGAGGCAGAGTTTGTCGTGTGATTTGATGCTTATCCACTCCTGGAAAAATCAGAATTACTTAAGCAGTCAATCAGGTGATGGTATGCGAGTGCTTACCGTGTGCAGAACACTGACCTGAGCGTTGGATCCTATTTATTGAGCGCTTACTGTGTGCAGATAAGCTGAAGTGCAGTGAAGTCGGTAGGCGTCCTCAGTGCCCTGTAGTGATCATGCAGTCAGTTCTTGGCTAAAGTGCCTTCGCTCTGTATTTTAAACAGAGCATAACATGAAAATTAAGGGTCATTCTTCCAACGGAATGCATCTGCGGCTAGAACGTGACGCAGTGTCGGAAGAAATGGTTGCATCCGAGGGTATAGTGTTGGTCAAAATGTAAGTGCTACGATGCAGATTTTCCGTAAACATGAGGTTCATCATAAACAACCCCCACATTTTAGGAGAACTGACTGTTCTTCCTCCAACCTTTAATTCTTTATCACCTAAGCAGATGGACACTCACTCCCATCCCCCTCGGAACTTCTGTAATCTTTTTAAATTCTACTGCTTCCCCCCTCCTTTATTTTATTTGCCTCCCTGCTAGAGTTAAGGTCCTTGAGGACAGGGACTGGGTCTAAATTTATTGTACTTGGCCAAGATCTGAGTACAGTGCTCTGCATGAAGTAAGTATTTCATAACTACTCTGGAGCTGCAAAGGTTTCTGAGCTCATAAACTTTATCATGTGTTCTCCCAAAGGATTGAAGGCATTTTGCGGAACCATCTTGCTTGCTTCCACTTTATCAGTGGTATTTATTCCTTGCTCACTGTGTGCCGAGCCCTGTATTAAGCGCTTGGGAAAGCCCAAACCATCTTGCTTCCACTTTATCAGTGGTATTTATTCTTGCTCAATGTGTGCCGAGCCCCGTATTCAGCGCTTGGGAGAGTCCAAACCATCTTGCTTACTTCCACTTTATCAGTGGTATTTATTCCTTGCTCACTGTGTGCCGAGCCTGTATTAAGTGCTTGGGAGAGTCCGATACAGTGGAGTTGGAAGCCGCGATCCCTGCCCACGAAGGAGCTTACAATTTAGAAGAGGAACTCCGGTCTCCCCCTCCAGAATATCATCATCAGTAGTATTTGAGTGCTTATTGTGAGCAGAGTCCTGAACTTTACACTTGGGAGAATACAGCAGGAGCGAAGGACAGCAGTCCCTGCTCTGAAGGGAGTTGCAATATAATGAGGAAGACGAGAAGACTTAAATTATTTACAAATAGGAGCCGGGACAAAATACAGCAAAGATATAGCTTAGCATGAGTATCTTCCAAATAGCAGGAGCGGGAAGAAAAAGAATACAGTAAAGAGACAGCTTAGCGTGAGTATCTTCCGAATAGGAGCAGGAAGAAAAAGAATACAGCAAGGACACAGCTTAGCATGAGTATCTTCCAAAAAGAAGGAGCAGGAAGAAAAAGAATATAGCAAAGATGCAGCTTAGCATGATTATCTTCCTAATAGCAGGAGCAGGGAGAAAAAGAATACAGTAAAGGGACAGCTTAGCGTGAGTATCTTCTAAATAGGAGCAGGAAGAAAAAGAGTACAGCAAGGACACAGCTAGGCATGAGTATCTTCCAAATAGCCCGAGCAGGGAGAAAAAGAATACAGCAAAGATGCAGCTTAGCGTGATTGTCTTCCTAATAGCAGGAGCAGGGAGAAAAAGAATGCACCAAAGATACAGTTTAGCATGAGGATCTTCCCAAGAGTGACTTAAGTGCTGAAGAAAGGGATGAATGCACAAGCCTAGCTCACGGGATGAGGTGACTTGGGGTGCTGGAAGGCTACTTGGAGCCCGTTGAAGGGTATTGAGAAGTTCCTCTTTGGTCCCTCTCTTCACTCTGCTGCCAACCGAGAAATCCTTACTTTTTAAAACTTTTCAGACACCTCCATGAACCGTTTCTCCTTATTGCTTTCATCGGGATCCTGAATTATGTTGAGGTGGGAGAGAGTGATTTAAAAACAAGGACGAAGGTATAGGGAGCTGTATAAGGTCCCGGTAAAGACTAATCTTCTCTAGCTTATTTCGACAAGTTTTGAAGATGGGATTGCCTTATCCCTCGCTCCCTAATTGAGGCTAATACAAATGGATTCAATCAATGGTATTTGAGAATGTCCACCGTACAGAGCATTGTGCTTAAACGCGTGGGGAAGTACGATCAAACCCAATGGACTTGATCCTTACTCTCAAGGAGCTTACCTTTGAGGGGTGGAGACAGACCCTGAAATAATTGACATAACAAGTGGGAATATACATCTGAGTTAGTCTTACACAGGGCACGTAAATTGATATCTGTAGAAGGGCTGAGCGTGACTACGAGGGCACAAGTATTTGGGGCTGAAGCGGCAATTGGGAAAATGAATTAATTGGAAAATGTGGAGGTGGGCTTTGAAGGTGTGGTCAGGAAGATTTGAATAATAATGTTGGTATTTGTTAAGCGCTTACTATGTGCAGAGCACTGTTCTAAGCGCTGGGGTAGACACAGGGGAATCAGGTTGTCCCACGTGGGGCTCACAGTCTTCATCCCCATTTTACAGATGAGGGAACTGAGGCACAGAGAAGTGAAGTGACTTGCCCACAGTCACCCAGCTGACAGGTGGCAGAGCCGGGATTCGAACTCATGACCTCTGACTCCAAAGCCCGTGCTCTTTCCACTGAGCCACGCTGCTTCTAAGGGAGAAGGGAGTTCCAGGTTTGAGGGAGGGTGTGAGCAAGAGACTGGAGGCCGTGGACAGACAAGAATAAGGCGCAGGGAGTAGATAAAATTGAGAGGACCGAAGAGCGCAAGCTGGGGTATAGTGAAGAGAGGAAGGGGTAAACATCAAAGAGAAGCAGTATGGCCTAGTGGGTAGAGTACGGGCCTGGATGTCAGGAGGTCGTGGGTTCTAATCCCAGCTGCGCCACTTGTCTGCTGCGTGACCTTCGGCAAGTCACTTGACTTCTCTGTGCCTCAGTTACCTCATCTGTTAAAGGGGGATCGAGGCTGTGAGTCTCCCGTGGGACAAGAACTGTGTCCAACCCGATTTGCTTGGAACTACCCCAGCGCTTAGTACAGTGCCTGGCGCCTAGTAAGTGCTTGCCATCATTATTATTATTGTTGTTGTTGTTATGTTCCCGGCAACAAATTGCAAGGTAGCCCAATTGACATGGTGATACTGTGTAAAAATGTTTATATCCTAAAGTACTGTTTTTAAGCTACTACTATTTCTAATGTTCCCCTTCATCCTGGTCAGTGACAGCATTACACAGACTTGAAAGATCATGAGGAGCAGCAGGGTAGAAAGAGCATGGGCTTGTGAGACAGAGGAGGTGGGTTCTAATCCCACTCTCCTACTTGCCTGCTGGGTAACTTTGGGCAAATCACATTACCTCTCTGTGTCTGTTTCCTAACCTCTAAGACTTAATTACTGTTCTTTGCTCCTCTAATGCCAATCTATTCACCCACCTCTCAATCTCTTTTATTTTACTGCCAATCCCATGCCCATGTCCTTCCTCTGGACTGGAACATCTGTCCCCTCTCTAAAGTGTAAGCTCATTGTGGGCAAGGAATGTGTCTACCAATTTAGTTGTGCTGTACTCTTCCAGGTGCTTAGTAAAGTGCTCTATATAAAGTAAACTCAAGACATACATTGATGATGAAACCCCCTCATGTACGAGAGACCACCATTCTCCCCACCTTAAAAGCCCTACTAAAATCACACCTCCAAGAGGCCTTCCTGGACGAAGCCCACAATTTGTCCACCCTTCCTTGTCACCCGGACCCTCAACCCTAAAATTATTTGATACTCACCTCTGCCCCACAGCACTTTTATCCGTACCCTTCTACTCTGCCACTTCAGGTCTGCTCTTTATTTTAGTGTTTGTCCCCTTCATTAGATTGTAAGACCCTCTAGGGCAGGGTTTCCATTTATCAGTTCTACTGTATTGCTCCCAAGGCTTAGTACAGGGCTCTGTACACAATAAGTGTTCAATAAATGCCTTTGACAGATTGATTGATTGATTGTTCTCCCTCCTTAACTGTGAACCCATGCAGGAGGGAGACTGTCTCACCTGATTTTCTTATCTACCCCCACGTCAGTGCTTGGCCCTTAGTAAATGGTTAGCAAACACTATTTTATTATTATTATTTTAATTCCTTTTATTTTCACTCTAAAATGTTTGTTCCTCATGTGAAAATGTTTATTATAGGTCAGTCCAGTGAGATTTTTTTCAACTGTTGTAATCTTTACCCAGTATATAATTTATTCAAAAAAATGTCCTCAGGCTCCAAGGGGGAATCTTTTTCTTGGTTGAATGTTTGGCAGTGATCGTTGCGGGATTTCATGATGTTAATAGAGCATGATAGTAACCAAGGTTAGGGAGGCATCTATTGGCGTGCCTTTTCTGAGGAAAAGCAAAATGAGCAAGCGCAGAGAGTGTAGTTGCCGTGATGGTGACAGAGGTAGAAGTGGAATTCTTTGGAGGGCACACACTCTACTAAGCCATTGTCTCTCCATCTCTGAAGTGTTGGTTATTTGAATCCTGTTTGGGGTGGCTGTGTGTTCTGACTAGAATATTGAGGGGTTTGGGTCCATTCTAAGATTCATTCATTCGGTGGTATTCATTGAGCGCTTACTATGTGCAGATGACTGCACTGAGCGCTTGGAATGTACAATTCGGCAACATATCGAGACAATACCTGCCCAGTGATGGGCTTCAGAGATGATCGCAGGCCGTGCTCGCCATTTCGGGGCAGGCCGATCTTTTAGTGGGAGGCCGGAGACCGTGTTCTGTTGCTCCACATGTTTTTCTCTCCTCTGCATGACTGCTCTCAGTGGCAGTTTTCCTGTAGTTCGTTCATTCACGTTCATTCATTTAATCAATCGTATGTGAGTGTTTACTGTGTGCTGAGCACTGTAATAATAATAATAATGTTGGTATTTGTTAAGCACTTACTATGTGCCAAACACTGTTCTAAGCACTGGGGGTAATAATGTTAGTATTTGTTAAGCACTTACTATGTGCAGAGCACTGTTCTAAGCGCTGGGGTAGACACAAGGGAATCAGGTGGTCCCACGTGGGGCTCACAGTCTTAATCCCCATTTTACAGATGAGGTAACTGAGGCCCCGAGAAGTGAAGTGACTTGCCCAAAGTCACACAGCTGACAAGTGGCGGAGCCGGGATTAGAACCCATGACCTCTGACTCCCAAGCCCGGGCTCTTTCCACTAAGCCACGCTGCTTCTCACGCTAAGTGCTGGGGTAGATGCAAGCAAGTCGGGTTGGACACAGTTCCTCTACTAAGTGCTGTTCAGTTCCTACACTGTACTAAGCGTGATACAGTAATAAAGAGAGGCAATCCCTGCCCACAGTGAGTTTACAGTCTAGAGGGAAAGGTGTAATAGCTTGCATTCTTCATTAGGGAAGGAATTACTGGTCTAATTAGCAGCCCCCTTGGATAAATCTCAAAGGCTCATCCCCAGGGAAGAGGCCCTTAAATGATCCTGTTAGAAATCTCCCTCAAAGGTGACTCAAGTTCAAAGAATAATCAAAATAACAATAGTACTTGTGGTATTTGTTAAGTGCTTACCATGTGCCAAGCGCTGGGGTAGATACAAGGTAATCAGGTCAGACCCAGTCCCCGCTCACAGTCTTAATCCTCATTTTACAGATGAGGGAATTGAGGGACAGAGGAGTTAAGTGACTTGCCCGGAGTCACACAGCGGACATGCGGAGGAGCCAGAATTAGAACCCAGGTCCTCTGACTCCCAGGCCCATGCTCTTCTGCAAAAAAAAAGCAAACCCATAACAATGTATTTAACACTGCTTTGCCCTGGAGATGTATTTTCCCCTTCCTATGTAACCTCTCAACCATCAGGAGGGTGTTAAAAGCAGGAAAATAATTGTTTATTATTTTGCCCTCCCCTTTATAACATCTTCCTTTTGTTAAATATTAAGGGTATCTTTTAAAATATTTTGAAAGCATGCCCATTACACTCCCACAGTCTTTTGTACATCTGCATCATAATTGGCACTTATAACCATTGATTCTAGGTTTAGTTTCATAAGGTAAAAGCAGTGAGGGATTGAGTTCAATATGTGGGTGTAGACTATTATCTTGTATTTATAAAAATAGAAAAGCTTACAATTTAATCTTGTGAACCGACCGTATCTGTTGCTTTTCAACCAGAAGAAACCCACCAAAAGAATCAATTCAGTGTTTTGTGCTTAATAGTTAACACAATAATGATAATGATTTTTGGAACTCATATAATATTGTGGCTTCCGTAGGGTAATAAACCTGTTTTTTTTCTGTTATGCAAACTCAATTAAGATTATTTGTTGTAGTGGATTATGTTTAAAATTAGAATTTGTGAGGAAGCCTTTGAGGTTTGGGGGGCAGTTTGCAGGTTGATACATCAATTTTTATTGAAGTAGTCTCAGTTTTTAATTACGCTTTACTTTTATAGCAAAAGTAAGTTATTTCATATATTACCAAATAAGGATGAAATGTGTGGCATGTCTTGAAGAGATTTAAGGATTTAGTTTTGGCTGAGTCTTGAGATTTCCTGAAAACAGCAAATAGTTAAAAGTGAATTTCTTCCTAACCTGTGGATTGAGGACTTTTTCCTTTATACTACACAGCCAAAACCATTTACTCTCTGCCATGAAAACTTACTCTATTCTTTTTTTATGTGAGGTTTCACTAAGGCTCTGAAATTATTAAATGCAGGGAGCACATTTTTAATCTAGTAGAATTCTTTTTTCTTGAAATATGTGTATAAACTTTTATTTCCAAGTGATAACTTTTGTGAATTAAGGGTCCTAGCGATAGCTTGTTTTTTTAAGGGACTTGTTTTGGCAGATATTTGACTTCTCAGTAGATATGTGGCTCTGTCACCTGTCTGCTCTGTGACCTTGGGCCAGTCGCTTCACTTCTCTGTGCCTCAGTTACCTCATCTGTAAAATGGGGATTAAGACTGTGAGCCCCAGTTGTATCTACCCCAGCACTTAGAACAGTGCTTGGCACATAGTAAGCGCTAACAAATACCATCATTATTATTATTATATGTAAGGTACACTATACCATTTTACATAGAGGAAAACTGAGTCAGAAGTAAAATAACTTAAATAGGGATGCTGAGAAACCCATCTCTTGACTATTCATTATCAATTTGTGGATTACACAGGCTACTTGGTTTTTTTTTGTGTTTTGATGATTTTATTTCCCTTAGGATATGGGTAGGGACAGCTGCAGAAGGTCAAACCCCAAATCAGTTTGTTTCTTGTAAAACTCATCGAGGTTGGGAGGTTAACTCTGATGGCCAACAACAGGACCAGATTAAGGAGGGATTTTAGAGTTGTAGCCCCAGACTAAGGGGTGGGCGTGAGGCCTGACCACCTCCGCAAGATGTGTGACTTGAGATAGTCATATTCCCCCGACGCTACCGATATGGCCACTGCTTGGAAATTTATTAAATGGTGCCCAAACCAAACTCTTCCCAAGATGGCGCTTGGGCCTGTGCAACATCAGCAGAAGGTAGAGCTGACCCGCCCTCCATCCTTGAATTTCAGGGCAGCTGATGAGGGAATGAGATGGGGAGGAGAGACTGTGTGGGGTTGAATCCCCAGTCTCGCGTATGCACACTCGCTCCCTTTTCTGTCCCACCCCTGCCATCGGAGTCAGTCAACCATTCAATCCGTTTACTGCTTGCAGAGCACTGTGCTAAGCGCTTGAGAGAGTACAGTGAACGGAGTTGACAGGCACGTTCCCTGCCCTCCAAGAGTTAACAGTCTAGAGTGGGAGATGAACAGTCTAGAGTGGGAGATAGACACTTAAATTACAAATATGAGAAGCAGCGCGTCTCGGTGGAAAGAGCCCGGGCTTGGGAGTCAGTGGTCATGGGTTCTAATCCCGGCTCTGCCGCTTGTCTGCTCTGTGACCTTGGGCCAGTCACTTCACTTCTCTGTGCCTCAGTTACCTCATCTGTACAATGGGGATTAAGACTGAGCCCCACATGGGACAACCTGATTACCTTGTTTTTACCCTGGCGCTTAGAAAAGTGCTTGGCACATATAAGTGCTTAACAAATACCGCTGTTGTTTGTTATTATTACAGAAGTGCTGTGGGGCTGAGGGTGGGGTGAATATCAAGTGCTTTAAGGGTGCAGTTTCAAGTCCCTAAAGAATGCAGAAGGGAGAGGAGGTAGAGGAAATGAGGGTGTCGAGGAAGCCTCCTCGCTGATTTCCCTACCTCTCCTCTCCACTAGTAATAGTAGTAGTAGCATTTTTTAAGACTTCACAGGTGGCAATTAGACACATCACCATCTCTCCAGTGGCTCACAATCTAAAAAAAAAAATGGCCAGAGTGGAATCCCTTGTTTTGTTGAACAGACGTGAGTAAGGGAGTGAGAGTTAAGGAAATGAAACAGATCTGGGTTTACAGGTAAAAAGCAAAGTTTACTGGGGGCTACTGCTCCCCTCACAGACCTCCCCGGCCAAATGGGGCTGGAGTAAAAGCCACCTGGGATCCCATGGCTTATTAAATTTGGCTGCTGGGTCGAAGGCCATCCGATGCCCGGCCCATTCTGTCTTTTCCAGGCCGGGCAGGGGGACTGGCAGAGACAAAAGGAAGCAGGTCTGGGGATGGCGGGAGGGGGTCGGGTGGAGAGGGAAGAATGCCGCAGCACGTGAAACGTTTTGCGCTGAAATCCCACGCTTCACACCGAAGGGATCCTCCAAATAGAATAGCCACGGGACCCTTGGGCGGCTTAATCTGGCCCTGGCTGCCATGAGAATTTTTGATCATCACCTTTCCTGACGTGCCTTGCAGTCGTGGCTTTGTCGAAAGCTGGTGCTAAGGCCACTCCGGCACATTCTGCCCAGTTTTCTCTCCTCGTCGGCGGAAACACTTCAGATGATCATTGCCATGTCGTTGCCACCTCTAAATATTGTGCAATTTATAATAAGGATTCATTGTCTGTGATGAGGGCGGAGCTGTCTTCACCCAGAGATGATGGTGTGATGATATGTATAAGGCTCTAGAGTTTTGGAAACGATAAAAGTCCTTGGCCTGGCATTCTGCACAGGCTTGGATCGCTAAAGCTTTTGCATTCCAAACGTTCCTCAGATGAATTTTGCATGTCCTGTTGTAGGATTCTTTAGACTCCCTTTTTGTTACGATTATGAAGAACTGCCATGGATTGATGCATTTCTTGTTTTAGTGTGGGGAAATTATTGTCACTTGAGCCTGTCAAAACATCTCCAGGCTAGAATCGATTCCTGCAGTTTCAAGCCCTACTGCAGATTATGTGCTTCTCTTGCGCATGTACATTGGGAAGAAGGTGATTCTGCCTAACTCAAATGCTCTGTAAAATGGGGATTGAGACTGTGAGCCCCATGTGGGGCAGAGACTCCGTTCAACCAGATTTGCTTGTATCCACCCTGTTGCTCAGTACAGTGCCTAGCACATAGTAGGTGCTTAAATACTGTATTATTAATTAGTATGATTATTACTCTTGCCTGCCTGCTTGGCTATCAAGGTGACAGAGGCACTGTTCCACTAAGCCACTTTACCTGAATTTGCTGTAAACTACATTAAAAAATGTGTGTTAACTCATTAGGTTTGTAAACTTCTGTTTCTTTCCAAAAAAAGAAAAGATGAAAACTTATTCCATTCCTTCAAAAACTAATGAAGTGACATTAATGCCCTAATATCTGTTAATAGTGCAGTCTGCATATATAAACCAGAAGTATATAAAACCCCCAGTTTTTAGACTTTTTGTTTTATGAAATCTTTATGTTGAAAAAATACATGCTACAGCAGAGGAAAGGGAATAAATGCTTGGTAACTTTTGGTTTTAAAATTAGTTGTGAAGCAGAATTACACCACTTCATTAAACACAACCAAAGACTCTGTTATGAGAAATTCAAAACATCACCCGCAGCACCAAAATTAAACTGGAGAAGGTTCCGTGGTGGTTAGTTTTAACTAAAGCATGGGTAATGTAAGGTGCCTGGGCTGATATCAAGAGACTGAATTGGCCTAGTTTTCTTTCAGGGTGCCAACACCATTGTATAATCTCCAAAGAAGGATTTCCCTTTTAAAGGATGACTCATTTTAGGAGGTGTTTTGCAGCTGAGAGCCATTATTAGAGTTTTTTTTTTTCAATTACTTAAGTAACCTTTTTTTTTTTCCATGAAGTTCTCCTTACTCTTTATTTGGCTTCCTAGCCCAGGCCATCTGCTTAGAATTCTGTTTTTTTATGGTGCTTCTTAACTGCTTACTATGTGTCAGGCACTGAGCTAAGCAGTGGGGTAGATTCAAGACAATTAGGTTGGATTTAGTCCCCGTCCCACATGAGGCTCATAGTATAATTTGGAGGGAGGAGGACTTCATCTTCATAGCTCCTATCATTTTCTTTCCATAACTTTCCTCGATGTTCAAAACTGAAGGTAAATTGAAAGGGGGCGTGAACCAAATGGGAAGGCAGAATAAATGATTTAAAGACATAGTGAAGCTTGTAGTCTGCCCTTTGTGGGCAGGGGATGTATCTGCAAATCTGTTATATCGTTCTCCCCCAGGTGCTTAGTAGAGTGATCTGCACACAGTAAGCGCTCAATAAATACCGACCATTGAATGATGGATAGACTCAAACAGTACAACAGAACATTGGGACCATTGGGAGATGACTACAGTCCACAGACCAGCCTGGTGGGCAACAATCTAAGGCGGCATTGCAGGCTACCAACTCTGTTATATATTGTACTCTCCCAACCACTTTAGTGCACTGTTCTGCACATCGTAACTGCTCAATAAATTCCTTTGATGGAGAGCAGACTCCATAGGGGCAGACCCACTGATGCAGCAAAATGCTCTCTCTCTTTTTCTCTCATTTTATCTCTTTTGCTCTCTCGTTTTATCTCTCTTTTTCTTTCTCTTTCTGTCTCACTCTCTGAGTATCAGCCATGCACCACCATTCTTGTCCACAACCACATGCATGGCTAGGCTTTCCCTCTTCCTGTCCACAACCATGTATGCATGGCTAGGCTCTCCTTGTCAGTAAAATCATCTTAGGAAACAAAGTACAGCTCTAACTCTGTAATGCCTCTGGGGATTTTGTGTTCCACTGTTTATGAAGGGCCTCTCAAGAGCAATCTTAGTGTTTGGCCTTTTTTTTTTTCAAGTTTTACTTCTTGCAGTCAGTTATCCACATGCCAGTCTTCCACAGTTTTTCCTTCCTTTACTCAGTCAATCAAGCAACGATACCTTTCTTTGCTCCATCAGGCAGTCAGTTGTATTTGAGTGCTTACTGTGTGCAGAGCACTGTACTAAGCACTTGGGAGAATACAGTATAACAGAGTTGGTAGACACGGTCCCTGCCTACAAGAAGCTTGCAGTTTAAAAATCACATCCTAAGTGCTCCTAAAGCTTATCTTCCTATCAACAAAAGAAAGGCTGGCTCCTGAAAAATCTTGTTATTCTGTCATACTTGTGTTTTTGTTTGTTTTTTGAGTAGAGAAAATGAACCAAGCAGTTTTAAATTAGCCTCAGGAGTGCTTCAGAATGTGTTCTATTACTGGTGCCAGGTGACCTAATATAGAAAAAATTCAAAATAGGATTCAAGAACATTACATAAACAATTGTTAAATATTTTTCAGAATTTTTAGGTCACCAATAGTTCGATTTAAATGAACTAGTAACGACTGTGCTCAGAGAACGAAAAGCATATGATTCTTGCTTTTGATTTAGGTGGTGTCTGCATTTTGAATGTAAGATGTACTATCAGATTTTCCAGTCACTAGTACATTAGTATGCTAGTTGAAAATCAGGGTTGAAGCAGCTGTTCCCTTATTCTTAAATTTAATGAGGAAACAAAGGGGAAGGCAGAAAGATTGAGAAAAATCGTAAAATTGATAATCACTGGTATTAAATATTTGCGGCTTAATCAGTCATATGGATTGAGTGCTTACTATGTGCAGAGCACTGTACTAAGCATTTGGGAGAATACACTATAACAGTTGGTAGACGTGTTTCATATTCACAATGAACTTTACAGTCTAGAGGGGAGACAGACGTTAATATAAATAAATAGCAGCCACGTGCATAATGTGGGGCTGAGGGTGGGGAAATAAGAGGTGCAAATCCATGGGCAAGGGTGACGTAGAAGGAAGTGGGAAGAGGAAATGAGGGCTCAGAAGAGGAAGGCCTCTTGGAGGAAATGTGCTTTTAATAAGGCTTTGAGGGGGAGAGTGATCGTCAGTGGGCTATGAAGAGGATGGGCAAGAGGTTGGTAGTGGGATAGATGAGATGAAGGTACAGTGAGCAGGTTGGCATTAGAGGAGCAAAGTGTGCCGGGTGGGTTATAGGAGAGCAGTGAGGTAAGGTAGGAGTAGATAAGGTGATTGAGTCCTTTAAAGCCAATGGTAGGGAGTTCCTGTTTGATGAGGAGGTGGATGGGCAACCTCTGGCTTACAGAGCACTCTGCAAAGTACTGATCCAAGCACTTATATCATGCCTCGATTGCTGCATCAGCCTCCTCGCTGACCCCCTTGCCTCCTGTCTCTCCGCTCTCCAGTCCAAACATCACGCTACTACCCGGATCATTTTTCTAAAGAACCGCTTAGTTCACCTACTCCTCTGTCTTCATAAACCGCCCAATGGTTACCCATCCATCTTCACATCAAACAGAAACACTTTACCATCAGACCTAAGGCACTCAATCAGCTCTTACTTCACTCACCAATCTCCTTCTACAACTAAACCTGCACGCTTCGTTCCTCTTAACACCAGCCTACTCAGTGACCCTTGGTCTCATCTTTCTCACCACCAGTCCCTTGCCCTTATCATCCCTCTGGCCTGGAACTTCCTCCTTATTCATTTTCAACAAACCACCAAACTCACCACCCTCAAAACCATTCTAAAATCATATCTCTTCCAGGAGATCTCCCTGAACAAGCTCTCCCTTCCCCTATTTTCCTTCTTTTCTGGGTCCCTATGCACGGAGACCTCTATCCCTTCAGTACTTTGATTTTTGACCCTCACCCCCCAGCAGTTATATATCTCTATCTGTAATTTATTTTAATGTGTGTCTCCCCTTCTAGTCTGAAAGCTCCTTGTGGACGGGGATCATGTCTAACTCCTCTATTGTATGTACTTTCCTAAGTGCTTGGTACAGTGCTTTACATACAATAAGCACTTAATGAATACCACTGATGGATAAGGCCTCCGGGCATTACCACACAATGATGAGGGATTTAGGGAGCAAAGAAGGTAGCAATTTGAAACTCAAGGAAGCAATGACATTTCTGGCACCTAGCACATATTCCATTACTTCCCCCATATAGACTCTTGCTTTGGCCTGAAAATATTAAAAACGAGCCAGTAATCATGAGTCAGTGAAGTTAGTGAGCACTGAGGTAGATACAAGACAATCAGGTTGGACACAGTATAATCCCCGTCTCACGAGAAGCTCACGGTCTGAGGAGGGAGAAGAGGGATTTATAATCCCCATTTTTCAGATGAGGAAACTGAGGTCTAGAGAAGTTAAGTGAGTTGCCCAAAGGTCACGTAGTGGGAAGGTGGCAGAGCCGGGATTAGAACCCAGGCCCTGTAACTCCCAGGCCCGGGCTCTGTTTAGTCGGCCAGAGACCTACTGACCTAAAGACTTGCTGCTGAGCCATGTGCCCGAGTTCTGTGGAAATGCTTTTAAAATGTAAAATAGCAATAGTAATAACATATTGCTAGAAAGTCAGAGAAAGAGATTCTGTTCTGATTGGCAGCAATACAGTAACTAAGCTGTATAATTCTGGAATGTGATTAAATGCAACTGAACTTGTGCCAACCACACGTGCCTACCGCCAGGATTGTTTCATGGAATCATTTATTCATTTCATTCATTCAGTCATATTGATTTAGTGCTTACTCTGTGCAGAGCACTGTACAAAGCACTTGGAAAGTACAGTTCGGCAACAGATAGAGACAATCCGTACACAACAGTGGGCGCCTACTCTAGAAAGGGGAGACAGACAACAAAACAAGTAGACGGGCATCAATAGCATCAAACTAAATAGAATTATAAATATATGCACATCATTAGTAAAATAAATAGAATAATAAATATCTACAAATATGCACAAGTCCTGTTGGGCGGGGAGGTGGATAGAGCAGAGGATATCGTATGGCTGGCTTAGCCACAGAACCTGCCCAGAGACAGCTTTTAGTTAGTCTTGATGGCAAATATGAACACTTCTGGGATCTTCACGGTATTTAAATTAGTCAAAGGTTGGAGAAGAATGTCTAGAATTTGGTTAGTTTGGCACTGCAACACAAGCCTACCATCCCGTGAGCAGAAAGATTGAGGAAAATCGTAAAATTGATAACCACTGGTATTTATTAAATATTTGCAGCTTAGTCATATTGAGTGCTTACTGTGTGCAGAGCACTGTATTAGCAGTGTACTAATCGATGTGAATGGCATCTCCTTATTTCATTCCGGTCCATTCTTCCCTCCCCTGTGGACTAGACACTATTTACGCCAGGAGGAGAGCTATATCAAGGGTTGTTTTTTGTTGATCCTCAACCTGACCGATTCAGAAAATTTTCTAAAACCTTTACTCCTGTGGGGTTTCGAATTTGCCCCTACAAGTCCCACCTGTTGGTTTAGCAAGCATGGCCTAGTGGAAGGGACCGCAGGCTTGAGAGTCAGAGGAACTGGGTTCTAACCCAGCTCTGCCACTTGCCCGTTGTGTGGCTTTGTGCAAGGCACTGAACTTCCCTTTTCCTCAGTTTCCTCAACTGTGAAATGGGAATTCATTACCTGTTCTCCCTCCTGTGAGCCCCGTGTGTCCAACCTGATTAATTTATATCTACCCCAGTACTTAGAACAGTGCTTGCACATTGTAAGCATTGAAGAAGTACTATTACTGTATATATAAAAATACACACTCACACCTATTCTGGCGTTAAATCTATAGTTGACGACTAAGGAGAAAATATGGAATTGAGTCCATGAAGATGCAAAGTGACAGGTGATTGAGAAAGGCATTCTTTTTGCTTAATGATATCTTTTGACAGTTCCATGGAAATTGTGACACCTACCAGCACTGTTTTTCCAGTCCCTTTTTTAAAGCAAAAGAGTTTGCTGAAGGAAAAGTTAAACCATTTTTAGTCAGATGTGTCGGGTTCTTCAGTTTCAAATTAAGAAAGAATGAGTTTCAACCTTTTGAAATGTTTTTAGTGTTTTCTGTTTAATGGAAATAATTCCAGGGTAAGACCGTTTCCCCTTTTGTAAACAATTTTAATGTCTGTTTCCTCCACTAGTCTGTAAATTCTTTGTGGGCAGGATCATGTGTACTAACTCTGTTGAATTGTACTTTCCCAAGTGCTTAATACAGAGCTCCGCGCACAGTAAGTGCTCAGTAAATTCGATTGATTGATTTAGTGGCATGAGGGCCAGTGGTCTCTGTGAGCACGGGGACAAAATGAGAGCAGGTATGTTAGATGGGATGGGGATCGGCCAAGCTTCAAGGAATCGCTAGGCCTGGCAGGTATTCTCTGCCCTGACTAGAAACTGTCAGGTCCTGTCGGAGGCCTGAGTTGAACTAGCTTGGGAATCCAGCTCAGACAGCCGTGAAGGTGATCACATCCCATTGCCCCCATTGTTTAAGGCCTTATTGTGCTTTCTTAAATTCACAGAAAATTCTATTTGGATCTGCTCAGTTGATACAGACTGGGAGATAATTTCCATTCTGTAGCAGAAATGACCAAATTTTAAAAATATAACACCTTTTGCGATGACAGATGGTTCTTGTTGGAAGAGTTGGGAGCTCTAATTACAGGAGGCTGCTAGGTTCTCTTCCATGGAAAGGGATTGCCCTAGGCTTGTCTACCAAAGGCCCCGGTAATGGGAAGTAAAAGGAGATAGGCCTTAAGGTAGATTTTGCAGCAAAATTCTCTTTGGCCTCTCCTCAGGACAGATTTTTCCTGAACACAGCAATTTCAAAGGTGGAATGCAAAGGCAGAATGGAGCAGGCAAAGTGTACTTCAATAACCAAAGCAGAGTTTTTCTATCTTCCCCTTAGAGAAATGTAAAATTTGTTTATCAAAACAGTTGTGGCTATAGTGAATTGGAAATGATGGAGGGAAACAAATAGGTGCTGATATTCTGGACGGACCTCATTTCCTGGAGCACAATTGCTCCTTTTTTTTTCTTCAGCACATTGCAAGTTATGGATATCTGATAATACTTCAGAGACTTTCTTGTGTTCTCCTCACATGCAACTAATATGAGGAATTTCACAAAATATAATATACTCCAGACATTCTTCAGTGTTTCTTTCCAGAAACTCACTTCAACTTCTGGAAGTTTGAAAATTTGCTCAGGCGATTAGATTTGTGACCTTGACTTGATCAGTATAGCCATTAATTGGTATGGTCCCATTTAACAGAGAAACAAAGCCAATCCAGGGAATATTTCAAAATAAAATAAAGGAATTTAAGGACCTTGATTAGACCCAGCATACTAGCACTGAATAATATTGAGGAAGGAGTATCTCCTTGCAGTGAGTCTTGAAGGAAATAATAATAATTGTGATGTCACTTGGGTAGATACAAGATAATCATGTTGGTTATGGGCCATGTCCCAGATGGTGCTCACAGACTAAAAGGGAGGAAGAACAGGTATTTAATCCCCATTTTACGGGTGAGGAAATCGAGGGCCAGAGAAATTAAGTGAGTTGTCCCAGATCACAAAAGAGGCAAGTGGAACCCAGGTTTCCTGAACTTGTCTATCAACTCTGTTGCATTATCCCAAACACTTAGTTCAGTGCTCTGCACATAGTAAGTGCTTAATAAATACCCTTGGTGATGATGACGACTCCCAGTTGTGTGCTTTTGCCAGCAGACCATGCTACTCCTTCTTATTTATTAAAGGAGTCTTCTTAATACTAATTAGTTCAGATAAGTGAACCAGCCTTTTCTATCTAAACTGTGAGCTCACTGTGGGTAGGGAATGTGACTAACTCTGTACTCTCCCAAGTGCTTGGTACAGTGCTTTGCACATAGTAAGCGCTCAATAAGTGCCATTGATTGAATAAAAGTGAAATAGCAATCAGCATCTTCGGTTGCAATATTGATTTCTGTAGAAGCAATTTGGTTTCCAGTCACTTCATTGAAATGTGAGTTTGAGCTACTTTTATAGTCCAAAAGCTCCAGCATTCTGTTATAATGTACTTCTGAAAATGCATATTTTAAAGTCCCCATAAGTTTATTTGGCAGTTGCTGAAAAACAGAGCTTTTTTTCTCAAAGAACTCTACTGAAAGAGCATGACAGTCTTATTAAAATATTATTTCTCTTAGGGGAAATCATGCATTACTAACCTGCCATGTTTCTTTGAAGGGGATATGAACATAAGCGTTCTGGGGCTGAGTGTAGAGTGGAGAAAGAGAAGCAACATCGCCTAATGGAAAGAGCACAGGCATGGGAGTCAGAGGACCTGGGTTCTAATCCCAGCTCGGCCAAATGCTTGCTGTGTGACCTTGGGCAAGTCACTTAATTTCTGTGCCTCAGTTCTCCTGTTCTCCTTCTTACTAAAACTGAGAGCCTCATGTGGGACAGGGGCTGTGTCCAACCTAAAAATAATAATAATGTTGGTATTTGTTAAGCGCTTACTATGTGCCGAGCACTGTTCTAAGTGCTGGGGTAGACACAGGGGAATCAGGTTGTCCCACGTGGGGCTCACAGTCTTAATCCCCATTTTACAGATGAGGTAACTGAGGCACAGAGAAGTTAAGTGACTTGCCCACAGTCACACAGCTGACGAGTGGCAGAGCTGGGATTCGAACTCATGACCTTGGACTCCAAAGCCCGTGCTCTGTCCACTGAGCCACGCTGCTTCTCAGTAAAATACTCCGAAGTCCTTCGAGCCGGAATCGAACCAGCGACCTAAGGATGACGGAGAGGCAACCACTACAGTCCTCCGCTCTACCAGCTGAGCTATCGAAGGCTCCTAACCTACTTCACCTGAATCTACCCCAGCACTTAGAACAGAGTTTGACATATAGTAAATGCTTAACAAATACTATTAAAAAAATCCAAATGCAAAGGTGACACAGAAGGGAGTGGGAAACTGGAAATGAGGGCTTAGATGGGGAAGGCTTTTTGAAGAAGATGTGTTTTTAATGAGGCTTTGAAGGTGGGAAGAGTGTTCATCTAGGTGGGAGTTCTAGGCCAGAGATGGGACATAGATAGACGAGGGATCGGTGGCGAGTTAGATGAGATGGAAATGTAGTGAGTAGGTTGACATTAGAGGAGCGAAGTGTGTGGGCTGGGTTGTAACAGGAAATCAGAGAGGACAGTTAGGAGGGGGCAAGTTGATGGGTGCTTTAAAGTCAATGGTAAGGGGTTTCTTTTGGCTATGGAGGTGGATGGTGCGCAATAAATATGTTCGAATGAATGAAGGAGGTCCTTCAGGAGCGGGGTAACATGGACTCAGCCTTTTTGAAAGACGATCCGGACAGCAGAGCATGCAATGAAGTATGCAATGAAGTAGGGAGAGGCTGGAGACAGAGAGATCAGCAAGGATGCTGACGCAGTAATAAGGCAGTTTAAGATAAGTGCTTGGATTAATGTGGTTGCAGTTTGGATGGAGAGGAAAAGAAAGATTTTAGTGTCGTAGTGAAGGTTGAACCAACAGGATTTGAGGATAAGCTGAATATGTGGGTTGAATGTGAGAGATGAGTCGAGGACAGCGCCAAGGTTATGGGCTTGTGAGACAGGGAAGGATGGTATAGCTGTCTACCGGGATGAAAAAGTCATAGGGAAGATGGGATTTGGGAGGGAATATGAGGAGTTCTGTTTTGGACAGGAATCGTGAAGGATGTGAGCAAGGCAAACATACAATTGTTATTCACCACATTCCACAGTAAGAAGGTTCCCCTATTGAATCTCAGAAATAAAACTCAAAACAAATTCAAGAAAATGGTGGTAAGAAAATTGTGACTGCTAAAAATCACAGCAGGTTCAAGACAGGTTCGACTGTGAGCCCTGTCCTTAGCATGAGTCCTGGGTGAAAGGGGGACTGTGTCCATCCTCATTATCTTGTATCTACCCTAGTACTTAGCCAGTGGTTGGCACACAGTTGCATAACTAATACTATTATTATTATTACTATTGTTATTACAGGCCATAATAACGTGGTGTCTAGTTGGACGTTGGAAGGAACTTGTGGATTTTAGAAGTAATAATGATGGTATTTAAGCACTTACTCTATGTTAAGCACTGGTAGATGCCAGATAATCAGGTGGGACACAGTCTCTGTCCCACCTGATCCTCAATATGTTAAGGAGGGCAACCATCTCCTAGTTCCCCAAAAGTCCTTTTGCCCCTGATGGTTGGATCATTGATCTGACATAGTAATGGCATTGCTTAGGTCCTTAACTTTGCTCTTCCGACCCACTGCCAGTGCATAGATTACAGTATCCCAATCCCCACATCCACTAAGTGTTTCTCATTTCCCCCTCAATAATAATAATAATTGTGGTATTTGTTAAGCGTTTACTATGTGCCAGGTGCTGTATTAATCGCTGGGGTACATATAAGCAAATGGGGTTGGACACAGTCCCTGCCCCACGTGGGCAGTCTCAGTCCCCATTTTACAGATGAGGTAACTGAGTCCCAGAGAAGTGAATTTACTTGCCCAGGGTCACACAGACTAGTGTTAAACCCATGACCTTCTGATTCCCAGACCCATACTGTATTCACTGTACCATCTCTTGCTTTCCCTCTTGCTCTCTCCTTCCTGTCACCCCATTCCCCTGTCCCCCACTGCGTGGTTATACGAGTATCTGTGTGTGAGGCATGCATGTGTATACCACTTGCCTACGCCTCCAAATAGGTGTGTGGCATTTGTTTAATGTGTCTCATCATCCCCTTTTGGTTGTAGGCAGCATGGTGGAGAAGTGGGTAGGAGAAGATACCTTGTGTTTTCAAACCTGCAACCAGCCTTAACCTGGCCTCTTATTGCTGACTCTTAAAGGATATATATAGATTTGAGTTTGGAGTCCCCACTTTTCGCTCCAGGGACAAAAGGGTTTTGTAGCCCCTTTTGCCCCTGGAGCGAAAAGTGGGGACTCCAAACTCTCCACTTGAGACTTTCCAAAACAGGACTTAGGCAGAAGAGGAAAGTTTCTCCCTCCTTTCCTCTGCCTGTCCTTTGCAGCTGCTTAGTACTATTGACAAATGGTTTTAGAAGGCAAACAGAATGGGGAATGAAGTGAATTGAAGACTGGAAGTTAGAAGGACCTGGTTTCTAATTCCAGTTCTGCCACTTGTCTGCTGGGTGACCTGGGGCAAGTCACTTCACTTCTCTTGTGCCTGTTATCTATAAGATGGGGATGAAAACTCTGAGCCCCATGTGGGACATGGACTGTGTCCAACCTGATTAGCTAATGTCTACCGCAGCTCTTAGTACAGTGCCTGGCACATAGTAAGCGCTTAACAAATACTATTAAAAAAATTGATGAACCTTCCCCATTTTCTTTTCCCTTTTAAACTTATCTTCTCTGCTCGTGTTTTCTTTCAGTTTTTTTGCTATAAAAATTTAAGAGAACAGCTTAAACTATTTTATATGGATATTGAGCTCTGTCCTCCATTTTGCTTACCTTAATAAATAAACCTATTGTGTTAAATGAGAAGCTTTTGAGAAATGCTTGGTTAAATGTAAATGTTTAAAATAGGGTGCCCAGATGACATTCAGGAGTTGGTGCTAAAAAAAATTGGAGTTAGATCAATGAGTCTGTTCATTCCCTTTGAAGATGTTAAGGATATGAGGTACCAAAAATCTGTAAAAATAAATAAATAATGAAAATATATTGCTAATTTTCAAAAAATGGAAGTGATCCTGGCCGATATCACCCAGAAAATCTGGCCATGAAACTCTTGGGAAAAAATGGTGATAATGTGGGAGCTTGAGTCCAGCTAGGAAAAGATTAACCATAAATAAACCTCTGCAGTCACAGGTGCTGTGTTCTTGACATAATTCCCCAGTCACATTCTGTCCAAATGTATAGTGAAAATACATGTTATGGAAGACCTGGCTGTACTTTTTGTAGAAGAAATTATGTGTTACCTGTGTAAAATGTGGGTGTTTGGCTACAGCAGTAATAACACCAAAAATACGAAGGTAAAGCATGGACTTGAAAAAGAAAATGGAATTGAGCTCTGCATATAAAAACACATACAGGTCTACTAAAAAACCACGTAAACCATAGTTATCCTCCAGATGATATCTAAATGTCCTTGACAAGTTACTGATAGAAAATACCAGGAATCATGGAGAAAAATATTTTCAATGTGTTTAAGTTCAGCAAATTTAATACTGCTAAGTAATCAGTATTAGGTACACATCACAGTAAAGCAAAGGGTATGCATCTAGTATGATTTTTTTGAACATTCATTTTCCACATAGTGTTTTGTGGCAGGTGAAAACCACTCATCCAGTTTTTAAGAATGGTCTTAAAGAATGTCTTTAAGAATGGACAACCTTGTATTTGCTTATTATCCTGCTAGCTTGCTGTCTGTCCTCATACTGTTACCCCTGGCCTACTTTGGTAACAAGAGATTGTAATTTAGGAGGCCACCCACCAAGTTCATAGTTCACAACAGTTCCTCCCATTTTTGAAGATAATCCCACTGTCCTCCCTATCTCACAAGGCCTTAACCTTGGCGTTGTCCTCGACTCCTCTCTTTCATTCAACCCATATAATCTGGGTTATACCCACAAAGCATCGCTAAAATTCACCCTTTCCTCTCGATTGACCCTTCTGCCGCCCATCCTCCTCCGCATCAAACAGAAATACCTTATCATTGGCTTTAAAGCGCTCCATCAGCTTGCCCATTCCAACTTTACCTTACTGTGCTCCTCCTACAAACTATCCTCCATGCTTCTCTCCGCGAGTGCCAACCTGCTCACTGAGCCTCAGTGTCTCTCTCCCTGCGGACGCTTTTCCCATGTCTTCCCCCAGTCTAGAACTCCCTCGCCCTCTATATAATAATGATGGCATTTAAGTGCATACTATGTGTCAGGCACTCAGGTGTGACACAGTACCTGTCCCACATGGGGCTCATCGTGTCAATCCTTGTTTTACAGATGAGGTAACTGAGGCCCAGAGAAATGAAGTGATTGGCCCAAGGTCACATGGCAGACGTGGTGGAGCCAGGATTAGAACCCATGACCTGACTTCCAGGCCCATGCTCTATCCAGTAGGCCATGTACTCCAGACGTCACATGGCAGACAAATGGTGCAGTCAGGATTAGAACCCATGACCTGACTTCCAGGCCCATGCTCTGTCTAGTAGGCCGTGTAATCCAGACTGCCACCTGGATTAGACCCCACCGTCAAAGCATTATTAAGGTCGCCTCTCCTCCTTAAGAGGCCTTTCCGGATTAAGCCTTTTTGCACACCTTCCCTCTCCCTTTGGAGCTGGACCCTTTGATACTCAGATGACCCACAGCATTTCTTTACGCATCTGCAACCTGTTCATATTAATACCTGTCTCCCCCTCTAGACTTTAAACAAATTGTGGGCAAGCAAACTGCATACCAACGCTGATGTATTGTACTCTCCCAAGTGCTTAATACAGTGCTGTGCACACAGTAAGTGCTCAGTAAATACCATTAAGCTCCACATGGCAGGTTGCACCTTCCTAGCATGATCTGGTTGATGCACCCCCTTGCCTGTGCCTTTTATATCCCAAGAAATCCCCTTTACAAGCCTCCCAACCTCCCCGTAGTAGTTCATCAAAGAGCTCTGCCTGATGAGGAAGTCCTGACTTTCTTTTGATGAGGAATGTGTGAACCCTTGAGAGGAAATTCCACTTCTTGGTGATGCAAAGCTGTCTGCTTCCTTCTCCTTTTGATGACTGGACCCTTTTTGAGATCTCCGTTTTGATGGTGGTATGCATTAACCCTTCAGAGGAAGTTCCTCCTCTGGGTGTTTTAAAAGATGAGCTTCTTAAAAATACCTCTCCCATGCATCTTCACCTTCCAGGGACAAGCAAATTAAGTGTCCTGGACAGTGAGTGCCCAATAAATACGACGGATTGCGGATTCAGGCTCCGTGTATATTAATAATAATAATGATAGAATTTATTAAGTGCTTACTATGTGCCAGGAACTGTACTGAGCAGTGGGATGAATATAAGCAAATGGAGTTGGACATGGTCCCCGTCTCATGTGGGGCTCACAGTCTCAATCCCCATTTTACAGATGAGGTAACTGAGGCCCGGAGAAGTGAAGTGACTTATCCGGGGCCACCCAGCAGACAAATGGTGGGAGCAGGATTAGAATCCATGACCTTCTGGCTCCCAGGCCTCTGCTGTCTCCACTACGCCATGCTGCTTCCCTTGCTGCTGTTACCTGTTGTGCAGCTAACATGTCATTTTACCTCTAGAACACTGGTAACAAAGTTTAATACCTTTAATGAATGCTTGTAATCATTATCATCAAAGGTATTTATTGAGCGCTTACTGTGTGCAGAGCACTGTATTAAGTCCTCCAGAGAGTACAGTACAACAGAGTCGGTAGACATATTGCCTGCCCACAAGGAGCTCACAGTCTAGGAGAGACAGACATTAATATAAATAATCCTCTAGAAAGGGTGCAGAGAGTAGAAATGAATCTTTTAAGTTCAGCTTCAGAGCTCCTGACCTTTTGAGGCTACACCACATACCCTAATAATAATAATGTTAATGTTGGTATTTGTTAGCGCTTACTATGTGCAGAGCACTGTTCTAAGCGCTGGAGTAGATACAGGGTAATAAATTGTCCCACCTGAGGCTCACAGTCTTAATCCCCATTTTACAGATGAGGTAACTGAGGCACAGAGAAGTTAAGTGACTTGCCCACAGTCACATAGCTGACAAGTGGCAAAGCCGGGATTTGAACCCATGACCTCTGACTACCAAGCACGTGCTCTTTCCAGATAAGTGATATCTACAATAGAGATTAATTGAATCTTGAGATTTATCCGAGTAGCCCATCCAACATTAACCTCTATAAACCTTCATTTTGAAACAGGTTTCCCATAGTGAATTTCTCCATTTGAAGTACACGGTGTATTTGCTGCAGAACGAAACAGCATTTTCTTGTAATTCATTAGTTGCTCGTGCCTCAGCAAAAATAGGGAATGAGGCTCTGGACTTAATTTAAAATATTATCTGTGGACTCAACCCAGATTGTTAAAAATAGATCAGAGCTCATCTAGTGAAAGAGGAGCATTTTTTTTTTTCAGTTTTTGGAGGTGAATACACTTTTGGGTCACTCGGATACTGTTTTAAGCGCTGCTCTCATATATATTAATTAAATGAAACTCGGGTGGCCAGGGATATTGCTCCATCCATGTTACCTGACGTAGACACAGGATGTGAAGATTGTCCAGAGAATCTGATATAAAGTTGCAAACTTGAATTTTTTTTTAATGGTTTTTGTTAAGCACTCTCTATGTGCCAGGCACTATAGATACAAGGTAATCAGATTGACACGGCGCCTGTCTCACTTAGGGCTCACAGTCTTAATCCCCATTTTACAGATGAGGTAACTGAGGCCCAGAGAGACAGTGTGACTTTCCCAAGGTCACACAGCAGACCAGTGGTCGAGCCAAGATTAGTATCCAGGTCCTTTTGACTTGCAGGCCCGTGCTGTATCCACTAGACCAAGGTGCTTATCTAATGTAATAATGTACATATTTCGGTGTCATCCTTGACTCGTCTCTCTCGTTCACCCCACACATCCTATCCGTTACCGAGACCTGCCGGTTTCACCTCTACGATAGCGCCAAGATCCGCCCTTTCCTCTCCACCCAGACGGCTACCTTACTGTTACGGGCTCTCGTTATATCCCGGCTAGACTACCGTGTCGGCCTTCTCTCTGACCTCCCTTCCTCCTCTCTCGCCCCGCTCCGGTCTATTCTTCACTC
Organism: Ornithorhynchus anatinus; assembly: GCF_004115215.2. Classification (NCBI taxonomy): domain Eukaryota; kingdom Metazoa; phylum Chordata; class Mammalia; order Monotremata; family Ornithorhynchidae; genus Ornithorhynchus; species Ornithorhynchus anatinus. Next base: position 38,670,117 of record NC_041734.1, on the reverse strand, counting down.
CGCTGCCCGGCTCATCTTCCTGCAGAAACGATCTGGGCATGTCACTCCCCTTCTTAAACAACTCCAGTGGTTGCCTATCGACCTCCGCTCCAAACAAAAACTCCTCACTCTAGGCTTCGAGGCTCTCCATCACCTCGCCCCTTCCTACCTCTCCTCCCTTCTCTCTTTCCACCGCCCACCCCGCACGCTCCGCTCCTCCGCCGCCCACCTCCTCACCGTCCCTCGGTCTCGCCCGTCCCGCCGTCGACCCCCGGGCCGCGTCCTCCCGCGGTCCCGGAATGCCCTCCCTCCTCACCTCCGCCAAACTGATTCTCTTCCCCTCTTCAAAACCCTACTTAAAACTCACCTCCTCCAAGAGGCCTTCCCAGACTGAGCTCCTCTTCTCCCTCTACTCCCTCTGCCATCCCCCCTTTACCTCTCCGCAGCTTAACCCTCATTTTCCCCTTTTCCCTCTGCTCCTCCCCCTCTCCCTTCCCATCCCCACAGCACCGTACTCGTCCGCTCAACTGTATATATTTTCGTTACCCTATTTATTTTGTTAATGAATTGTACATCACCTCGATTCTATTTAGTCGCCATCGGTTTTTACGAGACGTTCTTCCCCTCGACTCTGTTTATTGCCATCATTCTCGTCTGTCCGTCTCCCCCGATTAGACCGTAAGCCCGTCAAACGGCAGGGACCGTCTCTATCTGTTGCCGACTTGTTCATCCCAAGCGCTTAGTACAGTGCTCTGCACATAGTAAGCGCTCAATAAATACTATTGAATGAATTGAATGAATGAATGAATGAATAATAATGAGCCAATGAGCCTCTAGTCATATTTCATAAGTCTCTGGTCAGGGTCAGTGACTGGAGAGTTATCCTGAACTGGTAGGCGGCAGCCACACCCTTGACTCATACGTCTTCTGGTATTTAGCCAGTCTGCCCACTTCACATTGTTTTGCCTTATGGACAGGCTCAAACCTGTCTCTTCACCTCTTAAACTAAATAAAGGAAGTCTCTCCTCCATTCCCAATCTGTCCTGCCCCCAGATGGTGGGGGTATTTGATGGGTTGGTGTTACTTAATACTTATTAAAGCCAGGTTACAGGCGATAATTCCTATAGAACTATTATTATCCCCTTTCATGCCAAATCCAGGGTTTACACCTGTAATTCTGGCATTAGTAAGTCTAGTGCAGTTTCAGCCAGCTAAAAACACAGGCAGCACATAACCTTGAGCAATTAGATGCTAGTGAATATAAGGTGTGGCTTATGTTACTATAGGAACAGAGCTGGTTGTAAGGGTGAGAAAAATGAATGTCCCCAAAGCTGCTGATTTTCAGGACCACAAGTTAAGGTCGTATTGTAAATCCTGTCCTGATTTTCCTATCATTATAGATAACACCACCATCATCCTCCCCCTCTCAACAAGCCCTTAACCTCAGCATTATCCTCATCTTTCATTCAACCAGACATTGTTTGTCATGAAATTCTGTAGTTCTACCCTCACAGCATCTCTAGAATCCAGCCTTTCCTCTACACCCAAACTGCTACCTTACTGATTATATCCCACCATAGCATCACATATCCTGCCATGACTACTGACTGCATCAACCTCTTCAGTCACCTCCCTGTCTCCTCTCTTTCCTTTCTCCAGTCGTTCCTTCACTCTTCTTCCTGGATCATTTTTTCTAAAGAACCAATCAGTCTGTAGCTCCCCATTCCTCAAATCCTCATCCACCTCTGCATCTAACAAAAGCTACTTACCACTGGATTCAAGACACTCAATTACCTCTTCCCCTCCTACCTTACCACACTTAATCTCCTATTACAGACCAGTAATCACACTTAATAATAATAATAATAATAATGTTGGTATTTAAGTACTTACTATGTGCCGAACACTGTTCTAAGCGCTGGGGTAGATACAGGGTGATCAGGTTGTCCCACGTGAGGCTCACAATTAATCCCCATTTTACAGATGAAGTAACTGAGGCACAGAGAAGTGACTTGCCCACAGTCACACAGCTGACAAGTGGCACATCCAGGATTCGAACTCATGACCTCTGACTCCTAAGCCCATGCTCTTTCCACTGAGCCACGCTGCTTCTCTGCACACTTCACTCCTCTAAAGCCAGTTTACCTCAATCTCAACTATCTCACCACCTACCTCGTGTCTATATTCATTCATTCAATAGCATTTATTGAGCGCTTACTATGTGCAGAGCACTGTACTAATCCCTCTGTCCTGGAACTCCCTCCCCCATTTAGAACCAACAGCTCACCATTCTCCCTCCTTTAAAACATCGGTAAAATCACATCTCCCCCAAGAGGTCTTCCCTGAATCCTCATTTCCCCTATTCATCCTCCCCTTTGCATCATCTCTGCTCTTGGACACGTATCCCTTAATCACTTTGACACTTATCCCAGCCCCACAGCACTTCTGTACTCTATTTCCCCTACCTGTAATTTATTTTAGTGTCTGTCTCCCGCTGTAGACTAAGCTCCTTGTGGGCAGTGATTGTGTCTGCCAACTCTGTAATATTGTACTTTCCCAAGTGCCTGCTGTATATCATCAATCAGTTATATTTATTGAGTGCTCACTGAGTGCAGGACCTTATTTTATTTGCCTCCTTACTGGTGTCTCTCCAGCTTTACCCAGTACTACATATTGCAGGCTACATCTGGCATTTCTGCTTTCATCTCTCTCCTCATTAGACCTCTAATGAATACCCATTTCCTTCTGCATTAATAAATACCAATGATTGGTCGGATTGATTAATTACATTCCTAAACATTGGCTTCAAGGCTTCCCCCCAGTTCTCTCTTTCTTGCCAATCCGTTGTCTTCATCCATTCCTTCAGCTCATGCTCACAAACAGATCTCCTCACTGCCTCCTGCTCTCCCACTTCTGCCTCAATCAATTAATCGTATTCGTTGAGCACTTACTGTGTGCAAAGCACTTTACTGAGTACTTGGGAGAATTCAGTGTAAGAGAGTTGGTAGACACCTCTCCTGTCCATAACAGGCTTTCAGTTTAGTTGGGGAGACAGACATTAATATAAATAATATTAAGCGCTTACTATGTGCCAGGAACTGTACTAAGCAGTGAGGTGAAAGGCATGCCCCTTCAAATTTCCAGTGGGGCAAATGAGATCAAGTTGGAGTTGGGAGAGTTGAGCCATTTGGTTCTTAAATATTGGTGGACCAGCTTTTAGTCTTCTTTTCTTAGTGCCACCTTCTCCACTCTTCCTTTGAGTATAAGCAAACTCACCAGTATGTTCATGAAAAAAAAAAATTGGTGTTTCAGTAAACTGTGGGAAATTTCTATTAGACTAATTGGTAAATATAAAATGCTCCCTTTAATGATGCTTCAGCACCACTGTGTTTCTAGCCCTGGGATTTACCTTCCTTTCCTCCACCTGGATTTATTTCTTGTTGGTTCTTTGTTTCTTGAAGGAGGATAGAGGGGTTTAGAAAGCAGAGGTTTCTTTTGGATGTGTTCACTTATCTCCAAATTTTCACTAGTTATGGTTCACCTCAACACATACATACATGCACAACAAAGTCGTTTGGCTTTATTATGCCGCTATGTTTAGGCTAAGGTTCTTAGTGTTTTGGGAACTTGTAGTTTTCCCCAGAAGGGCATAATTGCTCCCCATAAGTGTAGAGGCACAGTTTCTTAGTGGTGGGGATTTAATTGGCATGTAAAGTTGTTCTTGATATCTGTGTATCCAGAGATTTTAATTTGTGCCCAAATGACTCCAGAAATGGAGTTCAGTTAATAAGCTAGTAGAATATGTGTGCATTTTTGAAAGGTCTTTTAATGTGGGGTTGTTCTGTATTTAACATTTCAATTATTGCCTTTGAGCAAACGATGTCCTTCAAGTGCTGCATGCTTTTTTTAAAAAAAAATCCAGAAATCTAATTGGCATCATAATTTTATTCAGTAATTTAAATTAACTCACATCTGTTCAATTGTTTTTATGCAAAAATTCCCCCATTGCTCTTCTTCCTCCAACCACCCCAAACAAAAGAGTAGTTGGGTTTAGTAGTTGGGTTTAGTTGGGTCCCAACTGGAGCACCAATCAGTGTTCCTTGTCATTTTAAGCAATCCTCCTTTGGGGTTTAAAATGCTTTAAATTTGGTTGGGGGGCTGTGGTGGGGATTACGTTTTTGAATTTTAAAAAATTATTCAATCAAATTGGACCAAGACAAAGTATTTAATGGATGTGATTAGATTAATATCCTGGAATTTAAAATGTATTCATTATGCAAAAGAACATTAAGATATTCTAATTTAACATACCATCTTGCTAGTTGGATCGCAGCTAGGAAACTTACATATTTTTGGAATTGTTTAGGCTCAAGGTGTGGCTTTTGCGGGTTTAAACTATTTCAGGAGGTGACCAGATTTTAAATATGGGCAGGGGAGGGTCTGCTTTAAAATCATTTGGAAGTGCCCCCTTTATTTTTTAATTGGTCTATTAGATCTGTGTGTCAGGTATTTCTTTGGTAATACTGTTTCTAGGGTCTACAAATGGCCCAAATAACTAAATGAACATTCAGCACACAGCTAGATTTTGGCAAACAACAATGTTAAGGCAACCGTGCTTATGCTAGGGTATTTGAGTCCAGTGTCTATTCAGAATTTCACAGTATTCAAATCTTTGGAGGATAGGACTGTGAGATGAATGGGATAAGCAAAAATTGAACATGGGGACCAGTTTTTCGAGGGAACGCCCTCCAGACTCTGTTTAGAGTGGGAAGGAGGGAAATCCCCTGAAAAATAAAATAAAACATTTGAAATAACTCAACCCTGTCAGATAATTCCAAAATATAGTTGATTCTATCAAGGAGATGTTAATTTTACGAATTCACTAGAACAATGCAGCAATACCATTACCTAACATTAAAATATGCAAATCACTGTTCAAAAGACAGTGCCCCTTGCCCCTTCCTACCTCTCCTCCCTTCTCTCTTTCTACCGCCCACCCCGCACGCTCCGCTCCTCTGCCGCCCACCTCCTCGCCGTCCCTCGGTCTCGCCTATCCCGCCGTCGACCCCCGGGTCACGTCCTCCCACGGTCCCGGAACGCCCTCCCTCCTCACCTCCGCCAAACTGATTCTCTTTCCCTCTTCAAAACCTTACTTAAAAATCACCTCCTCCAAGAGGCGTTCCCAGACTGAGCTCCTCTTCCCCCTCTACTCCCTCTGCCATCCCCCCTTTACCTCTCCGCAGCTAAAGCCTCATTTTCCCCTTTTCCCTCTGCTCCTCCACCTCTCCCTTCCCATCCCCACAGCACCGTACTCGTCCGCTCAACTGTATATATTTTCGTTACCCTATTTATTTTGTTAATGAATTGTACATCGCCTCGATTCTATTTAGTTGCCATTGTTTTTGCGAGATGTTCTTCCCCTTGACGCTGTTTAGTGCCATTGTTCTTGTCTGTCCGTCTCCCCCGATTAGACTGTAAGCCCGTCAAACGGCAGGGACTGTCTCTATCTGTTGCCGACTTGTTCATCCCAAGCGCTTAGTACAGTGCTCTGCACATAGTAAGCGCTCAATAAATACTATTGAATGAAAAGACTGGAGAGAAATGCACTGACATAGGTTCAGACAGATTCTACAGAGGATCCGCAGTTATTAAGAGGCTGCAGCGGAAGGATAGACACAACTAGGCAATACAACAGTTTTTTTTAAATGGTATTTGTTAAGCGCTTACTGTGTGCCAGTCTCTGTTCTAAGTACTGGGGTGGATGCAAGCTAATCAGGTTGTCCATAATCCTTGTCCCACATGGGGCTCAAAGTCGAAATCCCCATTTTACAAATGAGGTAACTGGGGCACAGAGAAGTGAAGTGACTTACCCAAGGTCATACAGCAGGTAACTGGAGGAGGCAGGATTAGAATCCAGGTCCTTGCTCCCAGAATGTGCTCTACCCACAAGTCCACTCCTCACCATTGCCTTTAAAGCACTCCATCACCTTGCTCCCTCCTACAACCCAGCCGCACACTTGGTTCCTCTGGTGCTAACCTTCTCACAGTGCCTCTATCTCACCTATCTCGCTGCCGACCTCGGCCCACGTCCAGCCTCTGGCGTGAAACACCCTCCCTCCTCAGATCCGCCAATCCCTCTTCCCCCTTCTAAGCCCTACTGAAGTTGCACCTCCTCCAAGAGGCCTTCCCAGACTAAGCCCCACTTTTCCTCATCTCCCGTTCCCTTCTGCGTCACCCTGACTTGCTCCCTTTGCTCTACCCCCCAACCACAATCCCACAGCTCTTAGGTATATATCTGTAATTTTATTTATTTTGATGTCTATTTGTATCGAAGTCTGTCTCTGCCCCCCAGACTGTGAACTTGTTGTGGGCATTGGGGCATCGATTGTCACTGTTTATTGTTGTATTGTACTTTCCCAGGTGCTTAGTACCGTGCTGTACATACAGTAAGTGTTTAATAAGTACGATTGAATGAATGGATGAGTAGTCTACGCTGCTTTTCAGTTTAAATGAGACAGAACGTAGAGCAGTTAAAAATAGAAGAGACAGTTGTAAGAGCCAAGGTGTAACCATCCTTCACTGCACAGCCTTCAGGTGCTCACAACTCCAGGCAGAGGAGGCCTCTGTGCCAAACGGCCATGAGGCTTGGGGAGCCCAGTGTGGCTTCTTGAGTCCCAGTGGCCTGGATGCCTTGGGCCACTTGGTTGGCACCAGCTTCAGCCTGCTTTGGTTTGGGCTTTTTTGGGGAGTGAGTCATCCCCCTGCCTCTGGCAGCAGGGAGGAAAAAAGCCACCCTAACTGCAGCAGAGCTAATGTGAATCCAAAATCGATTTATGACTGATTGGACAATAAAATGAAGACATTTAGCCTTTAAAAATAGGTTTCATTAACCTTACTTAAAAACAAAAGGTCTGAGGGGTAGGAATCGGGTCGAACCATAAGATTCCATCCTCCAATTATCCTATTTTGAGTTATCTAATCCTTCATTTCTCTCCTTTTTGCCTATATTTTGCCCTTTTTTAATGGTATGTTAAGCACTTACTATGTGCAAGGCACTGTACTATGCGCTAGGGTAGATCCAAGCTAATCAAGTTGGACATAGTCCCTGTCTCACTTGGGACTCCCAGTCTTAGTCCCCATTATACAGATGCAGGAACTGAGACCTAGAGAAATGGAGTGACTTGCCCAAGGTCACACAGCAGACAAATGGCAGAGGACCAGGATTAGAACTCTGGTCCTTCTGACTCCCAGGCCTGAGCTCCATCCACTAGACCACGTTGCTTCTCGATGACCATTTTGCTCAGTTCAACCACTTCCATAAGTGGTGGGGAAGAAAGTGAAAACTACTAGTTTTACTGGTAGTTAAGAGCATGTATAAAAAGATTTGATGGGGGAGGAAAAGAAATGAAAAACTATTGGCTAAAACAGCCATTTATTAATGATTTAATTTGGCCCAATTACCGTGGATAATCAAATGTTGGTTGATTTAACAAGCATTAGCTTTTCCTAGAGTGAGTTTCTTGCTTTCCTAGGCGTGTCTGAGTTTCTTTTAAGGATTGTGTGGGGCTGTGGGTACAAGCCAACCCAAATGAGTGGGGGTTGTTGGGATGGCAAAAAAATTGGTAGAAATTGTGGCCGCAGAGAGAAAAGTTAAGTGATAGGAAGGGGTGTTTGTACATGGAAATGGAAGTGGGGACAATGCTTAACCTTTAGTTTCTGGCAACTATCAGGAATTGTCCATCTAATTTCCTTCACTTCACATCCTCTTGTATCTCCCAAAACTCTTCTATCCACTTTTGTCCGGGACTTTTGCTTTCAGGATCCAAAGGTTTATGTGTACCAAATAAATGAAATGTCTCTTGTAATCATCCCTAATCCCCCTTTTTTAGAAGATTCCACATAGTGGTTCTCAAAATTTTTTGTTATGGCAGCTGTTGGGACTTTCACATTTCAATGGTTGCATCTTTAAAAATTCGCTCTCTATCCTTTTCCCTTCCTAGTTTCCATACTCCTTCCCTTATGGACTGTGTCCATTTTTATTGACTCCCCGCTTTATCTCTCCTGTTCCTGTTACCACTCCCACTCAGGGATAAAAATTTTGTGCAGGTGGAACAGGGGAGAGAAGCAGAGAAGACAGGGAAATGGAGAAAAGGAGAAGATAAAGAAATTGGGGCGAGATGAAGTGTGGACAGACAGTAGGAGAGCATTAGTAAACCAGAGCCCGCACAGCCCCTTTTAGATCCCCTCTTATCCTTTAATATTGATTAAAAAGTAGTATGGTATCTGTTAGCTGCTTACTATGTGCCAAGCACAGTTCTAAGCGCTGGGGTAGATTCAAGTTAGGTTGGATGTGCTCTGCACACAGTAAGTGCTCAATGAATAATGATTTAATGTGTGGACACAGTCCCTGTCCCACAAAGGGTTCACACTCTTAATCCCCATTTTTCAGATGAGGTAACCGAGCCCCAGAGAAGTGAAGTGACTTGCCTTTGCTCACACAGTCATGTGGCAGAGCCGGGATTAAAACCCGTGACCTCCTGACTCCCAATCCCGCACTCTAACCACTACGCCATGCTGCTTTAACATTCATCACCTGTCTTTGGAAAGATTTATATTCTACCTCCACTCAGGCATCCACCCCTCTCTTCTTGACCACATCCTACTTCTTTCTAGTCCTCTTTCCACCCTCCTCCACCAGACTCTTTCCAGCTATTTGACTGGCGAAGCCTATCCCTAATCTGCGCTCCGCAGGAAAGAAACATCAAACGCTGCGAAGAGCTTTAGATTTTAGTGGCATTGCGGCACCTATCAGAAGTATACATGGACCGTTTTTTTTGTTGTTGCTGTTGTTAAGCACTTACTCTGGGGCAAATACTAAGTACTGGGGTCTTGTCTTACGCTGTCGAGTCGTCTTCGACCCAAAGCGACATTATGGGCGACATCATGAGCACATGGGCCTCACCTCCATATGCAATCGTTCTGGTAGTGTATCCATAGTTGTTTTTTTTGGTAAAATATTGAGTGGCTTACCATTCCCGCCTTCTGCGCGGTCAGCTTGAGTCTCCGCCCTGGACTTTCTCTCATGCTGCTGCTGTCCAGAGCAAGGGACTTTTGACTAGCAGATGGCCTTTCACTTGCTAGCCACTGGCCAAGGTAGGAATGGAATGGGTAGGCCTCTGCTTGACTCTCCCTCCCGTAGTCGAGATTGGTAGAGTAATGGAAACTCTCCAGGTGTGACCCTGAGATGGGAAACATTGGGTTAGGTCCAAGGTAATCGGGTTGGATACAGTCCACGTCCCACATGGGGCTCACAGTCTTAAACCCTCTAGACTATAAACTCATTATGGGAAGGGAACACGTCTGCTAATTCTCTTGTATTGAAGTCTTCCAAGTGCTTAGTACAGTGCTCTGAACATAGTAAGCATTCAATAAATACCTTTGATTGGTTGATTAAACCCAGTTTTACAGATGAAGGAACTGAGGCACAGAGAAGCAAAGTGACTTGCCCAGGGTCCCACAGAAGACAAGTGGAGGATCTGGGATTAGAACCCAGGTCCCTTGATTCCCAGGCCTGTGCTTTGCCCATTAGGCCACGCTGTTTCCGCCAGTTGCCTGTTGAATAGAGAAGAGAGCTTGTGCCTCTGTTTGGCTTCCCAATTGATCAGTGCAACACACTGCAGTCAGTAGATGCTCAGTGTATTTGTATACACTCTATACAAATGAAGGTAATTCCCCCTTTCATGGCCTCTTCAGTAAGAGCATTTCCGTTCAAAGAGCAAATTCCAAAGTCGGTGCTCCTGGAATCGCCGTTGTGCACTGTCACTGTTTCTGTGTGTACATTTATGCTCTGAACAATATCTTCCTGCATCATGAATTCATTAATGCTTTAAGAATGTCAGTTGGTCATCAGAAAGTCTTGTGAATGTGCAGGAATTGCTGACCCATTGTGTGACCTGCTACTGCTCCAGGAAACATGGGGCAGGGGAAAACTGCCTGGGAAGTTTTCATGGAGAAGTCACAGGGAGGCTGGAAAACAACCTTCCCCTCCAACGTGGTCTGGTGAGAAACAGCATGGCCTGAGTGGCAAGAACATGGGCCTGACTGTCCAAAGACCCAATTCTGCCACTTCCCTGCTATGGGAACTTGGACAAGTCATTTAACTTCTCTGTGCCTCAGTTTCCTCATCTCTAAAATGGGAATTTGACTCCTGTTCTCCCTCTTCTTTAGAGTCCCTTGTAGGACTTGGAGTATGTCTGGCTTGATTATTTTTAACCTGTCCTAGTGCTTAGTACGGTGATTGGCGTGGAGTAGTGCGTAGTCTCCATCCTTTTTTCCTCCTTGTCTTTCAACTCCACCCTTTTCTCCCCGGCTGCTTCCGTGTATTACTCATCCTCCTGCCTCGACCTAGAAACCCTGACACCCTTACTCTGCCTGATATATTGAAGCCTTCTTTTACTGTTAAATTCCTTAGCCCTAGGATTCTCCGGACTGTTACCAGAATGTAAATCTGGTATTGAAGACTGGTTTGTATCTCAGGGAAAAGCTATCCTTTGGGTAGACTCCCAGACAGAGTAATGGAAAAAGAATCGGCTTTAAGGCCAATTCGACTCTCCCCCTCCTACCTCACCCTGCTGATCTCGTACTAGAGCCCAGCTCTCACATATCGCTCCTCGAAAACCAACCTACTGTATGGACTTCAGTCTCGTCCGTCCCTTCGCCACCTCCTTGCCCACGTCCTCCTGCGGGCCTGGAACTCCTTCCCTTTCCATATCCGACAGACCAGTACTCTCCCTGACTAAGCCCTAATTTCCTCCAACAGTCCTCCCCCCTGAATTGCCCTGTGCACTCAGATCTGGTTCCATATCCACCTCGGTATCAAACAAAAACTTCTCACCATTGGCCTCAAAGCTCTCCATCTCCTTCCCCGCTCCTACCTCACCTCTCTTCTCTCTTTCTACAACACAGCCCGCCTCCATCCTCCAGTGCTAACCTTCTCACGGTGCCCCGATCTCGCCGTCTCGCCGCCATCCCTGGCCCACGTCCTGCCTCTGGCCTGGTTCTGCCAGTTGCTTGCTGCATGACCTTGGGCAAGTCACTTCACTTCTCTGAGCCTCATTTCTCCCTTCCCCCCAACACACATGTATATAACTTTTATATCTGTAATTTATGTATTTACATTAATATCTATCTCCCCCTCAAGACTGTGAGCTCATTGTGAACAGAGGATGTGCCTGATGTTATATTGTACTCCTGCAAGTATTTAGTACGGTGCTGTGCACACAGTAAGTGCTCAATAAATGTGATTGAAGGAATGAATGAATGGAATGCCTTCCCTCTTCAAATCTGACATTTACTCTCTCCCACTTCAAAGCGATATTGAATAATAATAATTGAATAATAATAATGTTGGTATTTGTTGAGCGCTTACTATGTGCCAAGCACTGTTCTAAGCACTGGGGTAGATACAAGGTAATCAGGTAGTCCCGTGTAGGGCTCACAGTCTTCATCCCCATTTTACAAATGAGGTATCTGAGGCACAGAGAAGTTAAGTGACTTGCCCAGAGTCACACAGCTGATAAGCGGCAGAGCCGGGATTAGAACCCACCACCTCTAAATCCCAAGCCCGGGCTCTTTCCACTGAACAACACTGCTTCTCATATCCAAGACACATCTCCTCCAAGAGGCCTTCCCAGACTTAAGCCCCACTTTTCCTCCTCTCCCAATCCCTTCTGTGACGTCCTGACCTGCTCCCTTTGCTCTTCCCCCTCATCCGTCAGAGGTCATGGGTTCGAATCCCAGCTCTGCCACTTGTCTGCTGTGTGACTGTGGGCAAGTCACTAACTTCTCTGTGCCTCAGTTACCTCATCTGTAAAATGGGGATTAAGAGTGTGAGCCCCACGTGGGACAATCTGATTCCCCTGTGTCTTCCCCAGCGCTTAGAACAGTGCTCTGCACATAGTAAGCGCTTAACAAATACCAACATTATTATCCCAGCCCTACAGCTCTTGTGTATATATCTGTAATTTTCTTTACATTTGTATTTGTATTTCTGTTGCTCTCTATCTCCCCTAATGCCTGAATTCCCAAAAGGAGGGAATGTCACTGTTTATTGTTGTAATGTGCTTTCCCAAGCGCTTAGTACAGTGCTTTGAACATGTAAGTGCTTAATAAATATGATTGAATGAATGAATACATCTGTACCCCTGAAGCACTTGATATTCACCCCATCTTCTGACCCACGGCACTTAGGTACTTATCCTTACAATCTGTCATTTTCTCTGTCTGAATTTATTTTAATGTCCTCTAGAGTGTAAGCTTCTTGTGGTCAGGGATCAGGTCTACCAACACTATTTTATTGTTGTTTTCCAAGATCATAGTGCAGTGCCTTTCCCAAGCTCTAAGTGAAATGTTCTATACACAGCAAGAGCTCAGTAAATACCACTTATTTATTTTTTTTAGTAAATATATTTAAACGTAAATTGAAATTTTAAGTAGTGCTTACCCCAGTAGTGTAGGAATATCAATTTAGTGAAGCTCTAAAAGCTCAAAAGTATCAGTCAATCTTATTTGTTGAGCATTTACTGTGTCCAGAGCATAGTTCAAAGCCTTCTGTCTCTGCCCACTCCAGTCCATACTTCACTTTGCTGCCCAGATCATTTTTCTACAAAAATGTTCAGGACATGATGTTTCCCCACTTCTCAGAAAACTCCAGTGGCCTTCCATCCACCCCCGCAACAAACAAAAACTCCTCACCATTGGTTTTAAAGCAGTCAGTCACCTTGCCCCCTCCTACCTCACCTCTCTACTCTCCTACTACAACCCAAGCCCATACACTTAGCTCCTCTAATGCTAACCTTTTCACTGTGCCTCATCTCAACTCTCTCGACGCTGTCCCCTCGCCCACGTCCTGCCTCAAATCCGACAGACGATTGCTCCCCCTGCCCCTGCAAAGCCTTACTGAAGGCACATCTCCTCCAAGAGGCCTTCCCTGACTAAGCCCTCTTTCCTCTTCTCCACTCCCTTCTGCCTTGCCCTGACTCGCTCCTTTTGTTCTTCCCCCCCACAGCCCCAGAGCACTTATGTACATTTCTGTAATTTATTTATATTAACGTCTGTCCCTCTAGACTGTAAGCTTGTTGTGGGCAGGGAATGTGTCTGTTTACCATTATTTTGTACTCTCCAAAGTGCTCAGTACCATACTCTGCACACAGTAAATGCTGAATAAATACAATTGAATGAATGAATAAATGAAAGCCTTGGAAAAGTAGAGTATCAGAGAGTTGGTAGACATGTTCCCTGTCCACAAGGAAATGACATTAGGGAATAGGGATAATTGTGATTGATTATAAAACACACCACAGTATATTAGAAGCCCAATTTTGCAGCATTCCCCCAGACTCCTTTCTAGAAGAGCAAAAATTATACATTCTACCAAATGGAACTTTTTGTGTACACAGAATCGTACACAGTACTCTACTTCTCTAAAAGGGCAATTTCCAGAAATTAAATACAAGATTGTTAAGAGGTGGAGTAAATCTGGGCCAGAAGGAACAGTATGGAAATACATGCTTCAGAGAAGGAAAGACAATAGAAACCACAGAACTGTCTGGAGCCTAGATCATATAGTGATTTAGTGTTCATAGTTTCAAGAATCCACCTTAGCATTGATGAATAAAACATCCAAATCATTATTCTGACATAGCTGTAAAAGTAATCTGAAAGAATACCAAAATCACTGTTTAGCCTGCATATTTTCCCCTTATAGAAGTGAAAATGATCCCTATAGCTCAATTGTAAACTTTTTTCGTCTTCGTTTTAAAAATGCACACTTTCAAAGAAAGCAGTTCTAAAATTGAGGCCTCTTAGCTGCCATGTCCTTCGCTTTGTACATTCTAGGCTATAAGCTCTTCCTGGTAAGGGAACATATCTACGAACACTGTTCTCTTGTTAATTGTTGCATTTGTTAAACGCTTACTATATGCCAGGCACTGTACTAAACGCTGGAGTGGATACAAGCAAATCTGGTTGGGGACAGTCCCTGTTCCATGTGGGGCTCACAGCCTCAATCCCCATTTTACAGATGAGGTAACTGAGGCACAGAGAAGTAAAGTGACTTGCCCAAGCTCACACAGCAGACAAGTGGCGGAGCTGGGATTAGAACCTGTGACCTTCTGACTCCCAGGCCTGTGTTGCATCCCTAGGCCATGCTGCTTCTCCCAAGCGCTTAGTACAGTGCTCTGCACACAGTAAGCATTCAACAAATGCGATTGATCATAGGGTCAGTCATCATAAAGATACAGAGTCTCTTTTCGAAAGGATCCGGTTAATTTCCTTACACAAGTCACCCACTTCTCGTGTAATGCCCGGAATGCATTACTGCAAAGCTCCTCAGTAAAGCAAACTTTTGTTGTAGCAGTGGACCGGTGCAGGAAATATGCTTTGAGTCTTTAGATTTCATGGCATGGTCATGGGTTTGAATTCCGGCTCTGCCGCCTGTTAGCTGTGTGACTTTGGACAAGTCATTTAACCTCTCTGTGCCTCAGTTATATCATCTGTAAAATGGGGATGAAGACTGTGAGCCCTACGTGGGACAACCTGATTACCTTGTATCTACCCCAGTGCTTAGAACAGTGCTTGGCACATAGTAAGTGCTTAACAAATACCAACATTATTATTATTATGGCAGAGTATATGTAAATAGGCTTGTGCTGTCCAGTTAACGTTCCCTTATTCTCCCACAGCATTCTAGCCAAAGCGGGTAGTGGAAGCATATGTGTGGGCAGAACCGAGCGTCCTTTTCAGTTTTTCCATGCTGAACTGCAACCGAATCCTGGAATCAGATTATGTTAATTGTTCTTGGCCGTCAGATACTAAATGGTTTCTAAGACAGAGGCATGTTGTGTGAAATTTTATCAAGTTGCCATCAGGTCTGCTTTCTTGAAGACACCACCTTTGTTTTTAAAATGTTTTTGGCTAGATGGTTATCTGAACTAACACGAACTTGTGAGTATATTTAAAAACCGAAATACTTTTTCTTGATCTTAATTAAGGCAGGATTTGGATTCCTAAATTATGTAAGCGTATCACAAGTTGGGGCCAGGATTGATCCTAGTAGGAAGTGGTGTATCTTAAAAATAAATCTGAAGTTGTCCAAAGTTAAAATTTTGACCATTCCATGTAATTTCATCCGTTCATCCAAAAGAATATTCATTCTCAACAAAGGCGTGCTGAACTTGATACATTTACAGTGTAAGGTGGCTCTTTACCTTTCACATGATTGCTTTTGCTACGCCATCTGATCCTTATTTTTAAAATTTAAGAAGGCGAGGGTGTTCAGACTGGATGACTTTGATTAATGTCTGTAAATTTAGATGCTAAGAAACGGTAGGCCCCACAGACGATGGGCTAGCCGAAAAGCCACATCTAACTTTACATCGAGCTGTTTCTAGCCCCGCTCCCTCTTTTGTCTAGGCTAATGACCAGGGAGAAAGTGAGGTTAAATGAGAGCAGCTGTGGCCCTGCCTCACCAGATGTGCCTCCCCGGACTGAAGCGGGAGCTTTCTTTTGGAGAGGGTAGGAGATGACAAAGGACCTCAAGATGATGGGTTAATCCCACTGTGGCACTGTGTTCGCCGTGGGGGTGGGGAGCGATTGTGGAGGGTGAAATCCACCTCAGACCTTTTCAAAATGGAACAAAGAAATCTCCTCTGTACACTGTCTGACTTTCATTCTGGGAGCCGAAGCATTTGACTTTAAGACTTTTCCTAACCCAATCCCAGCCAAATACCCTAATTTATCATTCCGGCCCTTCATGGAAACAAATGAACTTGCACTTGATCTGAGGAAAAACATTTTTGGTTGATTTCCGCTAACGTATGCTCAGTCCTGTTTTTGTGTACAGACTAATTTGGGACTGGGATATTGGCTTCCAGGGACATTTTTTAGAGCTTTGTTGTGGCGGCAATGTGGAATTTTAAAGAAAATAATCATCTCATAAGGAAGTTAAGGTATGGCAAATTGGTCTTCTATTTACTGCAGATGTAACCAGCATATTGTCTGGAACATTCTCCTTTGATAATATCAGATTTCATGGTGAAATAGCTTTCATTTCAATGGATTATTTACATTTGTCCTTTAAGTCAAGTATAAGATGTGTGTGTTTTGATGTTTATATCATGAATCTTACATTGGACCAAGTAGATGTTTCTGAGCACCTCCTATTCTTATGTAGTTTATGATGAATGTGAATAACTTGATATTTTCATGGAAATGTTTATATTAGTATATGGAATGATAGACATTTTGTTAGCACTTTCATAAATAATCCAGAGTGCACATTGGCATTAACTATTTGATCATGTTTCTGATAAGGGGAATACTTTTTGAGAGGAAGCATAGTACTCAACATTCTTGCCCATGGATTTTCCTGCAGGCTTCCTTTTGTATCTTGTGGGACTGAATTTGTGTGTAATCAGGTCTGATTTCACTATAAAATGCTGATTCTGGAGTGAAGATAAATGAGGTAATTTAATCTCCTTAACTGCAGCAAACCTTTGTGCAAGAGAAAGCTGTAAAGTGTACTTTAGAATTAACTCGTGTGTTGAGATTAACCTTGGTAGTTGGACTGCATTCAAAGTAGACATTTATTCAGAAAGACACCCCCCCCCCCCCAATTACTTTTTGGAATATAAGTAAATGCTCTTCATTAGATCGTGTTTTTCTATTCTTTTATGTCATGTCATTTAAATTAGTGGTGATAGCATGGCTTTGCCTATTCCTCACTGAATTAGTGATGCAAATATTTTTTCTGTTCTCTAGGTTTTAAATGGCTAACTTGGTTTAAGAATTCATTTGCTTTCCTCTTGATTTGCATTTTGAGACAGAGCCGGACTTTATAAATAAGGACTGGGAAAATGATGCATTTGAATATCTTCTTGCTGTATTTGACATCCAAATATATGAAAACTAATTCAGTACATTTTCACATTATGCCTTTGTTTGGAAGGGCGCAAAGTAAGATTAGGTGATTTACCTGTAATCTAATTTTGTATAAAGATGGGCATTTTTTTTTACTCAGTCCTGAGTAATAGAGTACTTTGAGAACCCAGTACATGCTGAATGATAATGCTAGGTCTTTGAAAAAGGTGCATCATATTTCTTTTCCAGTTAATGATTCTTAAAGGTTTTACTATCAGTTTTTTGCATAATTTGTTGTACATTGCCATATTTAACTAGATATGAATATTTTAGAGAGGCTATGACTTTATAATACAAAAAGAAATAAGAACATAAGAAATGTCCTACTGGGGCAAAACAATGGCCCTTTCAGGCCAATATTCTGTCGGTTGTAGTGGCACCAAGAGTTGCTTGGAAGAACAATCATTCAGTCGTATTTATTGAGGGCTTACTGTGTGCAGAGCATTGTACAAAGCACTTGGAAAAGTACAATACAATGTTGCCCTCCTCATTATCTATCCTCAGGGGTATAAATGGTTGATCCAAATCCTTTAATATCCTGTCATAGATCTCTTGCCTATCAATCGTGAAAACCCTCCTCTCCAACATCCATAATTTTCTTTCTGATAACCTATCCTGGATTGATAATCCATAAATTATTCAGGTCTTCCATGAATCTAATGATGTGAAAAAGGCCCAAGATTGGAGAAGTAGGACATTCCCGCTTTCCATATGTTCTGAACAAGATTTTAAATGCTAGGTTTCAGGTCAGTTCTTGGAATACGTTAGGGTTTTGCAGATTTATTTTGTGGAAGGTGGGTGTGCATTTATGGTATTGTGTTTCCTTCATATAAATCCTAAAATGAACTTTGAAATTTATATTCACTGAAATCACTGCGAATAAATAAAAGTTAATACTATTTTCAAATTAATTGAACCGCACTGCACTTTACCTTCCAAACCCACTTGAAAAATAATCCTCCTTCAGGAAATATTCCCCAACTGAGCTCCACCTTCTTGGTCCCATTTGCTGTCCTAAGATTTACATGTGTATTGTTTTGTTTAGTCTGTGTACTTGGTCATATGTATATTTTTGCTTGCTTTTTGTTGTCCCCAGTTGTATTTGCTTCTTTTGTTTTCATCCTATGTATAGAATATTTGTATTCCTTTTTCTTCCCCCTCCCTGCTCCCACTGGCTCCTTAAAAGCAGGGAGGTAAACTCTGTTTTTTATGTCCATCTACAACAGCCCAGTCCTCTAGCACCAGCTTGCTCACTGCAGCCCATCTCTAGCTTTGGACCTCCACCCTCCAAATTAAGCCTTCTTTTTCCTGACTCCCTGCCAGTCAGTCACTGGTCTTGCCTCAGCACTTGGCTAAACTCTTGGGAGGTTGCAGTAGGACAGAATTATCAAGACAGTTCCCTGTCCCTAAGGAGCTTACCGTCTGTCCTTTCTGCATCATCTATGCACTTGGCTCTGTACCCTTTGGACATTTGGTTTCACCCCACCCTCGACCCCGTAGCACTTGTGTAGATATCTAATAATATTAATAATAATTGAGGTATTATGTGCCTGTTCTATCCTTCCTTGCTTCCTGTCTCCCAAGTCCGTAACCTTGGCGTTATCTTTGACTCCTCTCTCCTTCAACCACATCCGCAGCCCATCACCAAATCCTGTCAGTCCCACCTTCACAACATCACCAAAATCCACCCTCTCCTCTCCATCCAAACTGCTACCATGTTACTCACTCCTCCTATCCCGCCTGGATTACCGCATCAGCCTCCTTTGCCGACCTCCCAGCCTCCTGCCTCTCCCCACTCCAGTCCATACTTCACTCTGCTGCCCGGATCATTTTTCTACAAAAATGTTCAGGGCATGTCACCCCGCTCCTCAGAAAAACTCTGGTGGTTGCCCATCCACCTCCGCATCAAACACAAACTCCTCACCATTGGCTTTAGAGAAGCAGCGTGGCTTAGTGGAAAGAGCCCGGGCTTGGGAGTCAGAGGTCGTGGATTCCAGTCCCGACTCTGCCACTTGTCAGCTGTGTGACTTCGGGCAGGTTATTTAACTTTCTATGCCTCAGTTACCTCATAGGTAAAATGGGGATTAAGACTGTGAGCCCCTGCTGGGACAGCCTGATAACCTTGTATCTCCCCCAGCACTTAAAATAGTGCTTGGCACATAGTAAGCGCTTAACAAATACCGTTGTTACTAATATTATTATTAAAACGCTCCATCACCTTACCCCCTCCTACTTCACCTCACTACTCTCCTACTACAATCCAGCCTGCCACACTTTACACCTCTAACGCTAACCTTCTCACTGTGCCTCGAACTTGCTTATCTTGCCGCTGACCCCTCACTCACATCCTGCCTCTGGCCTGGAACATCCTTCCTCCTCAGAAAGGACAGTTATTCTAGCCCCCCTTCAAAGCCTTTTTGAAGGCACATCACTTCCAGGAAGCCTTCCCTGACTATGTCTCCCCTTTCCTCTTCTCCCACTCCCTTCTGCATCGCCCTGACTTGCTCCCTTTGTTCTTTCCCCCTCCCAGCACCAGGGCACTTACGTACATATCAGTAATTTATTTATATTAATGTCTGTCCCCCCTTTCCCAGACTTTAAGATGGTTGTGGGCAGAGAATGTTTCTGTTTATTGTTGTATCGCATTCTCCCAAGAGCTTAGTACAGTGCTCTGCACATAGTAAACACTCAATAGATATGATTGAAGGAATACTAAGCGCTGGGGTGAATCCAAGCAAATCAGGTTGGGCCCCATCGCTGTCCACGTGGGGTTTACAGTCTTAATCCCCATTTTACAGATGAGGTAACTGAGGTACAGAGAATTTAAGTGACTTGCCCAAGGTCACACGACAGCCGGAATTAGAACCTTGGTCCTTTTGACTCCCAGGCCCATGCTCTGTCCACTAGGCTATGCTGTTAATGTCTGTTTCTTCCTCTAGCCTGGAAGCTGTGGTGGGCAGAGAACATTTGTACCAACTCTGTTGTATTGTACTCTCCCAAGCGCTTAGTACAGTGCTCTGCACACCTTAAATCCTCAGCCTGTTGCAGCGGGGATTAGACCCATGTCCTTCTGGCTCCCAATCCCATGCTCTATCCGCTAGACTGTGCTGCCTCCTTTAGAACAATGCCTAACACATAGTAAGAGCTTAACAAATACCATTAAAAAATACCATTGATTGATTGATATGCTCCTAAACACCTAACACCTTGTTCTGCATACAGGTGCTCCATAAATATTTATGACAATGATAAAGAATGGTTTTAGTTAATGAATGAATGTATTTTTTTCAGAAGTTCTTAAAATATGAGCCTGTAAATATTATTCCCTAGGAAAGCTCATTTTTTCTTTTATTTCCCTCCTTTTGTGAATTTTCAAAGCAAAAAATGTTAGAGTAATCTCACTTTGCTCCCTGTTTTCACTGAGCAGTCTGATGCAAAGCATATTTTGTCTACTAGTTTCTATTAACACTGCAGATCTTTTGTGCTCATAGAATTGCTGTGCCTTGCAGAATGGCAGATAGTCTGTGCAGAAGCAGCCCAACTCAATACTAACAAGAAGCTTAAAACAACAAGCAAGGCCTGATTTAACCCCCACCCTCCTAAAAAAAAAAAAAAGTTGGGAGATCTGCTATTGATGCATTATATTGTATATGGATGTTCTGGTTTGGTTGAAGTAAAGATTTTTAGGGATGGTCATTCACTATCTGGTCCCAGGGGAAACAGGCAAATGATATAAATTTAGAATAATTGTATCTTTTGTCCTTTTTAGGTGACATCACTCAAAAAGGCTATGAAAAGAAAAGGGCAAAGCTGCTTGCACGATATATACCTCTCATTCAAGGTAAGCATTCTGCTTTTCACTCTTTACGCTACGATTTTAAGTGGAAAAGTAGGTTATCTTAATGGAATTGTATCAATAAAACCCCTGGCTTTAGCTTGCTACGTTTCATAATGGGTCTAATATATATTTATCTATACACACACACACACACATATTTTTTTTAAATGTTATTTGTTAAGCACTTATGTGCCAGGCACTGAACTAAGTGCTGGAGTAGATACGAGCTAATCATGTTGGACACAGTCCATGTCCCACATGGGCTCACAATCTTAATCCCCATTTTACAGATGAGGTAACAGAGGCATAAAGTTTAGTGGCTTGCCCAAGACCACACAGCAGATAGTGGCTGGTCTGGAATTAGAACTCAGGTCCTCTAACTCCCAGGCCTGTGATTGATCCACTAGACCATACATACACACCCATGTACACCCGCCCCCCCCCCCCACCTACCCGGTTTTCCGATAATCTAAGGAGTGTGTTATTCATTGCATTTAAGGAAAACTACTTCTTGTAGCATGCAGCCACTTGAACATCATACATATAAGCCATTTCTTCCTATATCACTTCACATAGCTCCCAACCAGGATCACAGTGTCAAGCAATTGTTCCCTAATTCTCCAGCAACTTCTGGCCAAAATGTGCAGTGAAAGCGTGTTTTAGACCAGAACTAGCACTATACTCATAAGACAGTAAATTCAGTTGTGGGGTCAGACAACAGCCATCTAGGCCAGGATTCTTTCAGTCACAATTCTAATAATGTGTGGGGGGGAAAACAGTTCAAAAGACTCATTTGAAATTTCAATAAAAGGTCTCCTTAACTATTTGCTGCTCATTTGTTATATGCATTGCCTTCATTTAAGAAAACTGGAATAGACAAAATTCATATCCTCCAAAGAGGGTCACGGAGCAGTAACGGATTGTCAGTGATGAATAGTCCTCTGTTCACCCCTAGTAAATTTGGAGTGACAAAGCTTCCCACACTGTCGGCAGGGGAGATTGGGGACTTGCCCAGGTGGATTTTCCCCGTTCCTTTCTCCTTCCCCACCCTCCCTCTTCCAGGTTTCCTTGTAGAATAGTTTCCTCCCTCCCACGTTCCTCTTCCTGCCAAGGAAGCAGCTACAATCCCCTGATGATTCTCCTGCATTTCTCAGGTAGCTTTTGGTTAAAAGCTTTACGTAGAGGGAGCAAGACAACAGCAAGAAATTTCCACTCCCAGCCCAGTTGGAGGCAGTCGGAGTAACCACAATCCTGACCAAGCCTGCAGGGAGTCTACAATCCCTACTCTTTTTCTAGACCAGACCAGGAGAGGGAATTCCATTGGTGTGAGACTCACTCATTCTATTTCCCTAGAGATGCCCAATTCCACTGTCAAGGAGATCCTTTTTTCCATCATGGAATTCACCAATTTTGTGGAATTCATTAGGAGAATAGAAAAATGGGGTGTTCTTCGGATTATACTGACTCAGCCATACAGTTACAATGAGGAGAGAGAGAAAGCAGCACTAAGGGAGGAAAGCCCTTCTCTGATGCATATTTCCAGTTAACCTGGGGACAGAGAATCCAGGACCCATTTTATATCATTGTTCTGACTGGGGACAAATCAGTTATGTCCAGGCCTAACACTCGGGTATACATGGTAAGTGTGTTTTGGACAGGGAACATGTCTCCCGTTTCTATTGTGTTGTACTCTCCCAAGCACTTAGTACAATGTTCTAAACAGAGTAAGCACTCAGTAAATGGCATCGATTGATTGAGAGGTGCCCAAAACCTCATCATCGCCAGAGAGGCTGTGAAGTCACACACATAGTCCAATAGTCTTCCATGAGCTATAGTCCCAGTGGTGAACTCATTGGTGAAAATAGGTCTGTCCTTGCCTTTACTCCATTAGTGGGTCCTCATCCAGTGCTACAGCCAACAGAATCGCTCCGCGGGCAAGATATAAGGAGAGCGCACCTGGCCCACATCTTGTACCTTTCTATTTATTCTCGGATTGGGAGACCTGATATGGCGACACTGTGATTCAGCATGTATTCCAGCTCTCCTCCCATCTCTTTAGGAGATGATGTACCACATGTTCTGTTTATCTTTGATAAGACATTGAGCTTAATAACCCTCATTTCTCCAAAACAGGCCCTCTTAATCTTGGTTCTTTAAAGGCTTGGCCTTATCACATCCCCCCACCGGTCCCTCTGCCTGTGGAGTCACCTGCCTAGAGTCTCTGATTTGCAATCTTGAATATTATCTTTACCAGTGGTGGAATTTGGAAGGGAGAAAGTCTCCCTGCAAGGAGACATCTGGGAGGATGAGCCCCCAAACTTCCCTAGACAGGTCCCAGGTCTCTCCATAGGGCAGGTTTGGAAGCTTAAGACTTCCAGGCTTCCCCAGTTACCTAACTTTGCCCAGAAAAGACCACTCATCTTAAAATCATAGGGAAGTAAATCTCATTATACCAGTTTGTAAATTTTGGCAAGTTAAAAATAGCATTCAGTACTTGACCTTCTGCCTTTGAAATGATTTCATACCATGTTATTGTCATTTAATTGTGTGACTATGGGATCATGATCATTTGGTGCGGTGAAACTATTACCTTAATGCCTGGCATTTATCTGGTTAGTTTAATTTCTTGCCTGCATTTACATTCTAGGTGTCATTTTGTAGCAGAGATAATTTATAATTTGTCTACACAACTAAATACTAGAATTTAATGACTCATTCACAGTTTGCCTTCTAATTTAATTGAATACTCTAGGGAGATTTAATCTAAGTAAGATTTAACAATCTTGAAAGCATTTTTAAAGATAAATTTATGCTACTGCTTTTGGCCCATACTATTCTGTGGGAGTTCCCTTTTCTAAACCTTAATAGGTATTCTTTCTCACTCTGGTGATCTTTATTTTCCCCTTTTAGTTTGCAGGTCACTGAAAAACATTTTGTTCCGAAAATCCCCATTTTTTTAGCTCAAATAATAAAAAAATCCTTAAAAAATTCAGATTAATATTTGTACCTGGTAATAAGTGCCTTGTCTTCTTGGAAGATAACTTTGACTTTTGCCATATACTGCATATGGAAATTGTTTTGTCATATATGGACTACATATCTTCACAGTGATTATATATTTTCATACTCTAGACTGTAAGCTCCTTGTGGGTAGGGAACATGTCCACTAACACTGTTATATTTTGCCCTCTCAAGCCCTTTAGTGCAATGCTCTGCACATAATAAGTGCCCAATAAATTTGATCAGTGGATAATGAACTGTAGATGTTTTCACACTGCATTCATACGTTTCAGCAAAACTTTGTAAAAGGAAATCATTCCCATCAATCAGTCAATCATATTTAGCATTTTCTGTGTGGAGAGCACTATATTAAGCACTTGGGAGAGTGCAATATAAAAGACACATTTTCTGCCATTTGGATTGGACAGAGTGGACAATTAGGAGCATATGCTATGAAATTGCAATGAATTGGCCACAACAGGAGCTTATACCAAAGAATGGCTTCAGGCAGAAATTCAGTATTAGAAACACTAGATCAGTTCATTAGCATTGCATAGTGAACTATTTGTAGATAAAGTTCAACTTTACCATGCCCATATTGGAAAGGATGAACTTTAAGCAGTTACAAATGAGTTCCTTTTAGGCTGCTAATGAACTACTGCAGTGTTTCTGATAGAGAAACACAATGCAGATCCCTTAAGCTTTTTTTTAAATGGCATTTGTTAAGCAGTTAACTTGTGCCAAACTCTGTATTATGCACTGAGGTAGATACAAGCAAATCAGGATGGACATATGGGGCTCACAGTCTTAATCCCCATTTGGAAATATGAGGTCACTGAGGCAAAGTGAAGCAAATTGACTTGCCCAAGGTCACACAGCAGACAAGTGGCAGAGTCAGGATTAGAACCCAGGTCCTTCTGACTCTATCTACTAGACCATTCTGTTTCTCTTTAGGGGCAGAAGTCAGACAGACCCCACTGAAAAATGTTTCAGTTGTTTTCCAGCTATTCCCCTGACCCTTTGTTTACCATTACCACAATAGTTGAAACAAAATATTTTTCATTACCGTGGGAATTTTCAAAAACACTACAGTCATATTTTAATGGCAGTAACTATAGATCCTGTAGAAGCAGCGTGGCGCAGTGGAAAGAGCACGGGCTTTGGAGTCAGGGCTCATGAGTTCGAATCCCAGCTCTGCCACTTGTCAGCTGTGTGACTGTGGGCAAGTCACTTAACTTCTCTGTGCCTCAGTTCCCTCATCTGTAAAATGGGGATTAAGACTGTGAGCCCCACGTGGGACAACCTGATTCCCCTGTGTTTACCCCAGCGCTTAGAACAGTGCTCTGCACATAGTAAGCGCTTAACAAATACCAACATTATTATTATTATTAGATCCGATCCCTCAAGACCGTAAGCTTGTTGCGATCAGGGAATGGGTCTGCCAACTCTGTATTGTACTCCCCCACATGCTTAATACAGTGCTCTGCACATAGTAAGTGCTCAATAATTGCAATTGATTGATTTACACATATTTAAAATATATGCAAAATTCTGATCTTTTCCTATAGCGTATATTCATTATGTGTTGTGAAATATTTGAACAATGGGTTACTTATACCAACATGTTTGACAATAGTTGGCATTTCTCCAATAGCAGTTAGGCTACCAGATCATCATTGTAGTGGGGTTTTTTCCTGAATTCTGAAAGACAGTTACAGAGCTTAAAAAGTTGAAAGAGCAATTCCCCATTACAGTATTTTTTTGCTGCTCTTTTGCGATGGTAGTATTGGATTGTAATGGCTGTATTTCTTTCAGTACTCGCACTTAGCAAAGCATTCTGGTTTTGCCCTGCCTGCACTGTGATCGGCACCTGTACATTTGGTATGTTGGGCATTTTTGACTCTAGGAGCTGTGTTTTTTGTGTTGAACTTAGTAACCCTACAAATTGAGCAAATAATCAGTGATACTCATATTAAGTGCTTGGGAGAGGTCCTTAAAGTTGGTAGACACATCCCTGCCTTCAAAGTGCTAATGCAGCATAGAAGTGCTTTTCTGAGAAAGCACAGGGTTTTGTAATCCTCTAGACTGAAAGATCCTTGAAGGTGGAGAGAGTAATTGTCTGACGGATATAAACAGAGCATTCCAGGTCAGAGGCTGGATGTGGGCAAGAGGTCAGCAGCGAGGTAGACGACACTGAGGTACGGGGAGTAGGTTTGGCATCAGCGGAGCAAATTGTGCGGGCTGGGTTGTAGGAGAGCAGTGAGGTAAGGTGAGAGGGGGCAAGGTGATTGAGTGCTTTAATGCTGATGGTAAGGAGTTTCTGTGTGTTGTTGAGATGGATGAGCAATCACTGGAGGTTCTTGAGAAGTGGCCTGAATGTTTTTGTAGAAAAATTCATATTTATTGAGCGCTTACTGTGTGCAGAACACTGGACTAAGCAATTGGAAAAGTACAACAGAACAAAGAACAGTGACATTCCCTGCCCTCAGTGAGCTTACAGTCTAGACAGGGGCATGTGGCGGAGGGGTGCACTCACAAATAAATGAAATTACAGATGTGTGCATAAGTGCTGTGGAGCTAAGAGGGAGGGAAGAGCGAAGGGAGCAAGTCAGGGCTACGCAGAAGGGAGTGGGAGATGAGGAAAAATGGGGCTTTATCTGGGAAGGCTTCCTGGAGGAGATGTGCCTTCAATAAGGCTTGCGGAGGTGTGGGGGGAGAGCCATTGTCTGTCGATTTGAAGAGGGAGGGCATTCCATCCAGGCCAAATGCCACTCTGGGTGGCAGAGTGAAGAATGAACTGCAGTGGGAAGAGACAGGAGGTAGGGAGGTCAGCAAGTAGACTGATGTAGTAGTCAAGGTGGGATGAAAGTGGTTGGATTCATGTAGTAACACTTTGGTGAGGAAAGGGTGGATTTTAGCCATAATGTGAAGGTAAAGGCTACCATGAGCAAGACTGAGCTCCTCATCTTCCCTCCCAAACCCGGTCCTTTCCCAGACCTCTCTATCACCGTTGATGGCACGACCATCCTTCCCGTCTCTCGGGCCCGCGATCTCGGTGTCATCCTTGACTCGTCTCTCTTGTTCACCCCACACATCCTATCCGTTACCGAGACCTGCCAGTTTCACCTCTACAATATCGCCTAGATCCGCCCTTTCCTCTCCACCCAGACGGCTACCTTACTGTTACGGGCTCTCGTTATGTCCCGGCTAGACTACCGTGTCAGCCTTCTCTCTGACCTCCCTTCCTCCTCTCTCGCCCCGCTCCGGTCTATTCTTCACTCCGCCGCCCGGCTCATCTTCCTGCAGAAACGATCTGGGCGTGTCACTCCCCTTCTTAAACAACTCCAGTGGTTGCCTATCAACCTCCGCTCCAAACAAAAACTCCTCACTTTAGGCTTCAAGGCTCTCCATCACCTTGCCCCTTCCTACCTCTCCTCCCTTCTCTCTTTCCACCACCCACCCCGCACACTCCGCTCCTCTGCCGCCCACCTCCTCACCGTCCCTCGGTCTCGCCCGTCCCGCCGTCGACCCCCGGGTCACGTCCTCCCGCGGTCCCGGAACTCCCTCCCTCCTCACCTCCGCCAAACTGATTCTCTTTCCCTCTTCAAAACCCTACTTAAAACTCACCTCCTCCAAGAGGCCTTCCCAGACTGAGCTCCTCTTCTCCCTCTACTCCCTCTGCCATCCCCCCTTTACCTCTCCGCAGCTTAACCCTCTTTTTCCCCTTTTCCCTCTGCTCCTCCACCTCTCCCTTCCCATCCCCACAGCACCGTACTCGTCCGCTCAACTGTATATATTTTCGTTACCCTATTTGTTAATGAATTGTACATCGCCTTGATTCTATTTAGTTGCCATCGTTTTTACGAGATGTTCTTCCCCTTGACTCTATTTATTGCCATCATTCTTGTCTGTCCATCTCCCCCGATTAGACCATAAGCCCGTCAAATGGCAGGGACTGTCTCTATCTGTTGCCCACTTGTTCATCCCAAGCACTTAGTACAGTGCTCTGCACATAGTAAGCGCTCAATAAATACTATTGAATGAATGAATGAAAGTAAAACAGGATTTGGTGACAGCTCAAATATGAGGGTTGAGTGAGAGAGATGAGGGCTCTTTTTTATAGTATTTGTTAAGCGCTTACTAAGTGCTGGGATAGATTCAAGGTAATGGGATTGGATACAATCCCTGTCCCACACAGGGCTCACAGTCTTAATCTCCATTATACAGCTGTGGTAACTGAGGCACTGAAAAGCTAAGTGACTTGTCCAAGGTCACACAGCTGACAAGTGGCGGAACCGGAATTAGAACCCAGGTCCTCTGACCTCCAGACCCTTGCCCTTTCCACTAGGCCTCGCTGCTTGTTAGCTGGGAGGGTAGTGGTGGTGTCTGTAGTGATGGGAAAGATAAGGCAGGAACTGGTTTTGGGTGGGAAGATGAGGCGTTCTCTTTGTTGGTAGGATATCCAGGTAGAGATGTTCTGAAAGTAGGAGGAAATGTGAGACTGCAGAGGAGAAAGGTCAGGGTTGGAGAGTTAATTTGGGAATCATGGCAGTGTTTTGGAAGAATGGAAGAAGCTAATCGGTCAGTCTTATTTACTGAGCGCCTCCTATGCACTCAGCATTGTAGTAAGTATATGGGAGAATAGAATGGAATTATTGTACATGATCCCTGCCCCCAATTGGCATACAATCTAGCTGGGGAGATGTTTACATAAATTATAGGAGGAAGTAATATAGGATATAATAATAATGGTATTTGTTAAGCGCTTACTATGTGCCAAGCACTGTTCTAAGCGCTGGGTTAGGAACAAGGTAATCAGGTTGTTGTACTTGGGGCTCACAGTCTTCATCCCCCTTTTACAGATGAGGTAACTGAGGCACAGAGAAGTAAAATGACTTGCCCAAGGTCACACAGCAGACAAGTGGCAGAGCCGGGATTGGAAGGCAGGGTTGAGGTGGTGCGGTAGCATTGTATGGCAATTGTGGGGTGCGTATAAGGTGGGGAGATTGGAGCTCAGATGGAGAATGCCTCCTGTAGATGATGGGATTTCGGAAGGATTTGGGAGTTGATCAGGGCTGTGTCCTGGAGACTGTAGAGAAAGTTCCAGACAAGCCACTCATGAGATACAGATATCCTAATCCTCCCCGACCTCTTTGCTGTCTTCAACACTGTAAATCCCCCATGACCTCTCAGCTGTCTTCAATACCTTAGACGAATCGGTTAATGGATCGTTTGTCTACCTTCTTGGCTGAGGGCCCTTGGTGTACAATCACCTGCTTACGGTCTTTCTTGAATGACTCTTTCTAGGCTTCTGGCTGAGGCTTGAAGTCTGTTGAGTTAGAAGAGTTTCCCAGTGCGGGGAAAGTATATTCTCACACCTGCATTCAGGTCTCTCGTGGGCATCCTCTAGCGTGGCTGCGTAGTGGTGGATGCCCCCTATGCAGCTATGATTTATTGTATTAGCAGTGGAGGATGGAGTGAGTGGGACACCTTGGCTGTGACCTGCCTAGCCATGCCTTCATGAAGGATTTTCAAACTTCTGAACTTTCCACGGATCCCAAATATCCTCCCTCTTTCCTCCCCCCGCCTCACACTATCATCAGCACCACTGAAGGCTGCCGTCTCCCAGTTCCGCTTCCAACCACAGTGCCCATAAGCGCATATAAACACAAGAAAGCTTCATGGCTTGGAACAGCGTGGCCTAGTGGAAAGAGCGCGGGCCTAGCTGCTAATCCCAGCTCTGCCGATTGCCTGCCGTGTGACCTCGGGTAAGTCGCGTACTTCTCTGTGCCTTAGGTTCCTCATCTGTAAAATGGGAATTCAATGCCTGTTTAATCAGTGGTATTCACTGATGGCTTACTATGTGCAGAGCATTGTAGTAAGCCCTGGGGAGAGTATAGTACAGCAGAATTAGCAGACATATTCCCTGCCCATAACAAACATACCTGTTCTCTCTCCTACTTAGAGAAGCAGCATGGTTCAGTGGACAGAGCCCGGGCTTGGGAGTCAAAGGTCATGGGTTCGAATCCTGGCTCTGACACTTGTCAGCTGTGTGACTGTGAGCAAGTCACTTCACTTCTCTGGGCCTCAGTTACCTCATCTGTAAAATGGGGATTAAGACTGAGCCTCACGTGGGACAACCTGATTACCCTGTATTTACCCCAGCGCTTAGAACAGTGCTCTGCACATAGCGCTTAACAAATACCAACATTATTATTATTATTACTTAGACTATGAGCCCCATGTGGGACAGGGACTGTCTCGTCTGATTAACTTGTCTCTACCCCAGCACTTAAAACAGTGCCTGGCACAAAGTAAGTGCATAGTAAGTACCAGTATTATTATTGCAGGCTCTATTTAGAGACCATTTAAAAATATTTGAAATCAGCAGATCGGGACTCTGGTAACTGCCACTGGAGTTTGACAGTCCTAAGAAATTTATCAACATCCTAAGATTCCTCCATGGTGATGTGGTTAGCTGTAGAAATCAGTGGTGTTTACAGAGCTCGTACTTTGAACAGAACATTGCACAAAGCACTTGGGAAAGTACAGTTAGAAAAAAATATCAAAAATGGAAGGGCCTTCTCTGATCCTCTCGCCACCAACGGGAGGATAAATGAGCAATATAGGTGTACTGTAGTTTAAACGACTCTAAGTAATCATATTTGAGGATGCAACAAGGATTCTGGAAGCGGATGTCACAGAGTACGTTGTTTCTTTAGGAAACTCTTCTAAGGCAGCAGACCAAAAGCCTTGTCCAAAAACCTGTCTGCAGTTATGCAGGAGCTGCTATACAGGTTTCCCATGCTAATCCCCAGGGTCAGGTTCCAGAAAGTGCCTGTGGTGGGTAAGACTAAAGGTTTAGTGACAAATGAGTTACAGATTACACAATTTTAGTCATTCGGGGCAAAGTTCAAGAAGATTTGTGTTGGTTAAAATAAGAACTCTAAGCCTCTCCCAAACTGGCTGAATAGTACTAATAAAAAAGACCATTTCAGCCTCAGGCTGGAAGTCAGTCAATCAATCAATGGTATTTATTGAGTGCTTAGTGGGTACAAAGCACTGTACTAAGCGCTTGGGATAGTGAGCCCAAAGTGTCCTTAATGGGCCTGGAGGAAATGCTCCACCAGAAGGAAATGTAGCTGCTTGTGAGGCAGCAAAGAAATGGTGTCCAAGTGCAAGTTCTCTTCCTGTTGCCGTTGGGGCAAGCACGGATGCACAGCCTTCCTCTAGACTGTAAACTTGTGGTGGCTGGGAACACATCTACCAATTGTGTTAATCCTACTCTCCCAAGCGCATAATACAGTGAGAAGCAGTGTGGTTCAGTGGAAAAATCCTGGGCCTGGGAGTCAGAGGTCATGGGTTCAAACCCTGGCTCAGCCACTTGTCAGCTGTGTGACTTTAGGCAAGTCACTTAACTAGAAAAGCAGCGTGGCTCAGTGGAAAGAGCATG
Source organism: Ornithorhynchus anatinus (assembly GCF_004115215.2). Taxonomy (NCBI): domain Eukaryota; kingdom Metazoa; phylum Chordata; class Mammalia; order Monotremata; family Ornithorhynchidae; genus Ornithorhynchus; species Ornithorhynchus anatinus. Next base: position 38,638,870 of record NC_041734.1, on the reverse strand, counting down.
AGCTGGGGAGTTATAGGTCATGGGTTCAAATCCCAGCTCTGCCACTAGTTAGCTGTGTAACTTTGGGCAAGTCACTTAACTTCTCTGTGCCTCAGTTACCTCATCTGTAAATTGGGCACTAAAGTGTGAGCCCCACATGGGACAACCTGATCACCTTGTATCCTCCCCAGCGTTTAGAACAGTGCTTTGCACATAGTAAGCGCTTAACAAATGCCATTATTATTATTAGTAGTATTAACTTCTCTGTGCCTCAGTTACCTCGTCTGTAAAATGGGGATTAAGACTGTGAGCCCCACGTGGGACAACCTGATCACCTTGTATCCTTCCCAGCGCTCAGAACAGTGCTTTGCACATAGTAAGCACCTAGCAAATGCCATCATTATTATTATTTCAGTGCTCTCACACAGTAAGCCCTCAATAAATACGACCGATCGATTCCCCTCCGACAGTGAAGCACATGTGGCATGCGTTTGTTGGGTCCGTGTTCGAGTCTCCACTTCAGGGGTTTAACCCAGCCAGGGTCAGGCCCCGCGTAGTTGGTTATCCCCAGTCTCTGCCAACCTGGACCTTCCTGTCTCTGCCTTGGGGAATGTTGCCTTGCTTCTGACGTGGGTCCCTGCTCTCAACAGTCTCGAGATGGCTGGACCAAGGTTGGGCTCAGAGGTCTGGATCTGGGAAATGCTGAGTCTGGGGTGAGTTTGCAGTCAGGTATTAAGTTGCTGATAGTTCCAGTTACTTAATTCTGTTGTTCTCTAATAAATGCTGCTTGGTTCTCCAGTCTTGATCCTGAAAGTCATGTGGATGAGGGTGGGGAATGGAGGTTAGGAAGGTGGTGGGAAATGAGGGCTGCAGGAGTGTCCATTTTGACTCCAGTGTCCTCTTCCTCAACCTGGGACCTCTGTTGCTTCTTTTCAGTCATCTGTTCTAGGAGAGTTCAGTTCAGGTTGCCTTTCCAACTCTTTTCTTTCCATCTCATGTCTCTCTTCCCTTGCTCTGCTGCTTCCTTTGGAAGATTGTGTGCCAGGGACCTCATCTAATTCCCACCTGTGTATTCTTTCCCTGTGCTTAGTACAGTGCTGTGCACAGAGTAAGCAATTACTTCCGTTGTGATAAAAATCATTTTAATGCTCTTTACAGCCATTTGTCATAAAATATGGACTTAATACTCTAGAACAATGATAACCTCACTGTTTCTAAATACTCTGTTTTAATTTGGAAGCCATGATGGGCAAAACTCTAAATGGAACTGGAATGCAAAATGCAAAACATGTTGGCTGGATCTTAATGGAACAAAGCGAAACACAAGTGAGTCTGAAGTACATAAACTCAGTGCATCCATTTTGTCTTCTGGATGAGACTGGTACAGGTGTGAAAGAAAGTTCAGAGGGGTCACGATTGTCTGGCTGTGGAGAGCCATGGTTACTCAAAACTGTATGTGATGGAAGCCAATATAGAGAATATTTACTGTGAGTACTGGAACTATGGCTAAGGGAAAGCGGACCACTTCTAACTGGTGGAGAAACCCACATTGCAAGAGGTGCAGAGATCAATAAACTGCTTTTCAGAATCAGCAGAACGCGTTGACTAACCTGAATCAGGCTGAGGTTGTTTCATTAATGGGCAGCAAGCCCTAAACGAAACCTCAGTTTCTGCATACCTACTCTGTGCAGGACACTATACTTAGGACTTGGGCTATGACCCCTACCCTCAAGGAGATTATAATCTAGTGGGGGAGACAGTGGAAAGAGCCGGGCTTAGGAATCAGAGGTCGTGGGTTCTAATCCCGCCCCCGCCACTTGTCAGCTTTGGGCAAGTCACTTAACTTCTCTGTGCCTCAGTTACCTCATCTGTAAAATGGGGTTGAAGACTGTGAGCTCCACATGGGACAACCTGATAATCTTGTATCTACCCCAGCACTTAGAACAGTGCTCGGCACATAGTAAGCGCTTAAATACCAACATTAATTGGAGGGAAGTAGACATGATTCCTGTCCCACAATGGGGCTCACAGTCTTCAAAAGGAACCAGCAGAGCAAGGGAAGAGAAACTTGTGATGGAAGGAAAAGGGTTGGAAAGGTGACGTGATTTGAGCTTTCCCAGAAAAGATCATGAGAAGAGGCACAAGAGGCCCCTGGGTTAGGAAGAAGGACTGGAGTCATAAAAAAAAGGCTGAGAAATTAAATGCTGTCATTGAATTCTACCTAGGGAACACTTTCAACAAATGCAAGAATAGAACAGTGTGGAAAATGAAATCAGAAAGCCCTCTAAGAGGCCGATAGGGTGACACCAGGGTGATGGCAAGCTTCCAACCAAACTGAAGGTCAAGTAGAGTTGTCCTTGAATTCAGAGATGATGCTGCTTTTGGTGAGACTGCATCTCTGAGTGGCTTTGAGAGTGAGTCTTGGACGTAGATGAACACTTGAGAAAATGCAATAGGACTTCTTTTTAGGCCCTTGGCCTAAAATGAGGTGAGTAGTGCTCAGACACCAAGAGTTAAATGGGGAAAGTATATTCTCCCGTCAGCAGATTGAACACTTAATTGTTTGGGCAGTAAAGACTTATTCTGAGCCATCCACACCGTAGAGCTGATATAGAACAGAAAGAAACAAAAAGTTAGAGCCGCAGCAGTACTGGATCCAGTGGAAGTATTCCCAGAAGAGGAGACTAAAGAAATCTTCAATCAGTAGTTTTTATTGAGCACCCATTGTGGACAGAGCACTATGCTTGGAGCTTGGGCCCTGACCCCTGCCCTCAAGGAGTTTCTAATATAATGGGAGGGAAGCATATACAGATAGAAGGAAGAGAGAAAGGAGAAGTTGAAATCTGAATTTGAGCAGAGATAGGAAGATGTGTCATGGCTGGCATTTTACAGTAAAACTCTCCCCTTATAAACCGATGAGCGACAGCCCAATCATGAGGCCTTGCCCAAGAAATCGATTCAAGTGCTAATGGCTTATGCAGCACCATTCATTCCCCCTTGTCTGCAGCAATTGTATTTTTTGAGTGTGGTATTCGTTAAGCGTTTACTACATGCTGGGCATCCAACTAAACGGTCAGGTAGATACAAGATAATTGGGTTGAACACAGCCCCTGTCCCAGGTAGAGTAGATACAAGCTAATCAGGTGGGACACAGCCCCTGTGCCGGATAGGGCTCACAGTCTTAGTCCTTATTTTCCAGATGAGGTAACTGGGGTCCTGAGAAGTGAAGTGGCTTGCCCAAGGTCACACAGCAGAAAAGTAGCAGAGTCTGCATTAGAACTCAGGTCCTTCTGACTCCCAGGTCCCTGTTCTATCCACCAAGCCATACTGTGTGTTAATACTGTACTTAATATGTGCATATGTGCATTCTGTGCCCTTGAGGAGCTTACCCTCTGGTGGTGTAAGCTCAGTATTTTTTTCTTCCTGTCAGTCCTGTTTCCACTGCCTTGATGGTGCAGTGAGCAAGTAGGCAGGCAGAGGTACCACACCCGGTGAAGCGCGGGCAAGAATTTTACTTGCAAAACCCAAAGCGACCCCAACCTAGGGCTGGGCCGTAGTGTCAAAGATCAGTGAGCGGTTGTTACGTTGACCTCGGCCGCCCACGGCCAGCTATTTTCAGAATTCCTATTGGACCTGCTGACCCTACAGGATGCCGTAAGTGGTTGTTTAGTCAGAAGGTTTCACTAACAAAGGTAATTGGGATATTAAGTGCTTACTACATTGTACTAAGTGCTGGGGTAGATGCAAGAAAATCTGGCCAGACATAGACCTGTCCCACATGGGGGCTCTGTGTCCAAGTTGGAGGAAGAAAAGGTATTGAATCCCCATACAGTTGGGGAAAGCTAGGCATGGGGAAGTTAAGTGATTTGCCCAAAGTTGCAGAGCTAGGGTTAAGATCCTGGTCCTCTAACTCTTAGGCCTGCGCTCTTACTTGTGAAGCCCATTGTGCACAGGAATTATGTCTGTTTTTTTGTTGTATTGTACTCTCCCAAGCGCTCAGAACAGGCTTAGAACAGTAAGTGCTCAGTAAATACGATCAGATGAACGAACAGTGCTTGACTCGTGGTGGCTCGGCTTAGCCCTGCTCTTGAGCATGTCACTGCCCCCCACAATCATGGAGATATGGATTGGGCTTTGGTGGAGACGGTTAACTAAGAGTTAATATGGAGATTGGCTGAAACAAGACAAGCCTTATTGAGGAAAAACTGTGAAAAGATAAATACAGGAAGAAATCATTTATCTCCATTTTACAGATGAGTCATCAGAGGCCCAGAGAGCTAAAATAGATTGTAAACCCTGTTGAGAACTTTTTATCTACCGTATCGGTGAGCACATAGTAAGTGCTCAGTGAGGGACATTAGTATTATTATCGTTATGTAAAGTGGCACAGAATACTTCTGGAAGGTTTGGACCAAGGAAGTAAGAGACCAGAGTGTTGGCTGTTTTAACATATAACGAAAGCATAGATCAAGTAGTGAAAACATAAAAAAAACTAATTATGGTATTACCTTGACTTGCTCCCTTTATTCTTCCCCCTTCCCAGCCCCACCGCACTTATGTACGTCTGTCATTTATTTATTTGTATTGATGTCTGTCTCCCCCCTCTAGACTCTAAGCTCACTCAGGGCAGGGAATAGCTTTATTCTTGTATTGTACCTTCCCAAGCGCTTAGTACAGTGCTCTGCACACAGTAGCACTCAATAAGTACGACTGAATGAATGAATAAGCGCTCACTGTGTGTCAAACACTGCTCTAAGACGGGGGCGAGTACAGGATAATCAGGTCAGACACAACTCCCGTCCCACATGGAACTGACCATCTAAGTAGGAGGGAGAACAGGTATTGGATCCTCATTTTACACATGAGGAGACTGAGGCACAAAGACGTTAAGTGACTTGCCCAAGGTCACACAGCAGGCAAGCCAGGGAGTTAGGATTAGCGCCTAGGTACTTGGACTCCCAGGCTTGTGGTCATTCCACTAGGCTACATTGCTTCCTAAGAACTGAGATTTGCAGTCGGAAGTTCACTCTGGGTGGTCATTAACAGTTTACGGGAGAGTTTAGAAAAATATTTAGAAGCAGATATGGAGATTCCATAACCTGTCTGTCTGTTCCAGTGTTTTATCACCCAGGTAGTCAAAAAATTTTCTTCTGTCCAACTTCAGTTTCTCTGTCACTTAAACCCATTCCATCCTGTTCATTCTCCGGGGTCATGATGAAAAAGTTAAAAAAAAAAATGGTGGTATTTGTTAAGCACTTACTGTGTGCAAAGCACTGTTCTAAGTGCTGGGGGATACAAGGTGATCAGGTTGTCCCACGTGGGGCTCACAGTTTTAATCCCCATTTTACAGATGAGGGAACTGAGGCACAGAGAAGTTAAGTGACTTGCCCAAAGTCACACAGCTGGCAAGCGGCGGAGCCGGGATTAGAACCCACGACCTCTGACTCCCAAGCCCGGGCTCTTTCCACTGAGCCACGCTGCTTCAGTTGCCTGCATCATTCCCATCAAAACTGAGGTTTTCCAAGGGTGACTCACAGTAGCACTTAGTGCAGCCCCTCATTTCATATCATTATTATTATTATTACTTCACTAGCAGTCAGTTTCCCCCGCTCAGGGTCACACCTGGAGGGTTTCCAGTACTCTATAGTCTCTATTACGGAAGGGAGAGTCAAGCAGAAGCATAACCAATCCATTCCTAACTTGGGCAGTGGCTAACGAGTGGCAGGCAGTCTGCTACACGTCAAACCTCACCCGTGCTGGGCAGCAGTGGCACGGGAGAGTGTCGAAGGCAGAGACTCAAGTTTACTGTGCACAAGAAAGCAGTGGAAAACCACTAAGGAATTTTCACCAAGCAAACTCTACGGATGCACTACCAGAACGACTGCAGATGGAGGTGGGGTAATCTGGGAGAGATGTCTCCTTGGCGTCGCAATGGGTCGGAGACAATGTGACAGCCTAAAACAAGCCAAGAAATCCATTTGGGCCTTAGAATTAGTGTCCAACAGTCCTCTAGCTTTAACATACTAGAAGAGATAGTCCCAAATTGTTAGTGGTTGAGGTGCCCAGCCATGTCTGAACCTGTTGCCAGTTGAATAATAATAGTAATAATTTAAGGTATAAAAGTGCTTACTGTATGCTAGGCACTGTTCTAAGCCCTGGGTAGATACAAAATATTTGGGTTGCGCATAGTTCCCATCCCACATAGGGCTCACAGTCTTAATCCCCCTTTTAATAATAATAATAATAATGTTGGTATTTGTTAAGCGCTTACTATGTGCAGAGCACTTTTCTAAGCGCTGGGGGAGATACAGGGTAATCAGGTTGTCCCATGTGAGGCTCACAGTCTTAATCCCCATTTTACAGATGAGGTAACTGAGGCACTGAGAAGTGAAGTGACTTGTCCACAGTCACACAGCTGACAAGTGTCAGAGTCAGGATTCGAACCCATGACCTCTGATTCCCAAGCCCGGGCTCTTTCCACGGAGCCACGCTGCCTTTCTAATCTAATCTTCTCTAATCCCCCTTTTACAAATGAGGTACAGAGAAGTTTAGTGACTCGCCCTAGGTCACACAGCAGACAAGTGGCAGAGGCGGAATTAGAACCCAGGTCCTTCCAACTTGCAGGCCTGTGCTGATTCTACTAGGCCACACCGCTTCCCCGCTTGATCCCCTTGAGCTCCCAGCAGAGTGCAGTTAACCTGTGTGAATGTGGCAATTCCCTGTAGGGCGTGCTACTTGAAGAACAGAACTGCTATTCTTTAAGATGATCTAATTAAAGGAGCTAGTCTACCAAATCATTTCAACACTAAACTGAAAACAAAATTTAAAAACAAAAATGATCCTCCCAATTCTTGCTCCATCTAAAGAGAGAGAAGCAGTGCGGCTTAGTGGATAGAGCCTGGGCCTTGGAGTCATAAGGTCATGGGTTCTCATTCCCGCTCCACCGCTTGTCTACTGTGTGGCCTTGGGCAAGTCACTTAACTTCTCTGTGCCTCAGTTACCTTATCTGTAAAATGGGGTTGAAGAAGGTGAGCCCCATGCGGGACAGGGACTGTGTCCAACCCGATTTACTTGTATCCACCCCATCGCCTTAGTACAGTGCCTGGAACATAGTAAGTGCTTAACAAATACCATTATTATTGTTATCATTACTCCTTTTAATAAGTGAAAATGAAGAGGAGTGTCTGAGGTATCATTTGCACAGAGAACTTTAGGGATGGACTTGAATTAAATGCCGTTTTAGAAGACTGGCAGTTGAATAAAAGAGAAAACCAAGAACATCAAGTTTTCCGATTTCTACTGCAGACAACCTTACATCTTCAGCTGTAGCAAAAGACCCGAGCTACCCCCATGAAACTGACAACTCAGTAATCACAAGTCTTGCCCTTTGGGCAGTGTGATGCCTGTGATTTGCAGGCTAGATCGTCCTTCTTTGTTCTTCAAATTTCCCATCCCCTAAATCCAAAGTAACTAGAGATGAGAAAAATCAATTTTCCTCCTGTTGCCCCTGCTGTCATGTGGTCCCGGAGTGTGTCTCATTCGTGTTGTTTGCAAGGGGGATTCTACTGATGTTTTCAGGGCGCTGTCTCTGTTAACAGGTGCTCAACCTGTCAATTCTCAAGGGGTGTGGGATACTCAGTTCTCCTATATTGCGAGAATTACCTTCTTTATAATCCCTTCCCCCTCTCCTGCACACATTTAGGAAAACTCATTCTGTGGCGCATACACTTAGAGCATTCATTCATTGTCGTATTTATGGAGCGTTTACTGTGTGCAAAGCACCATACTAAGCGCTGGGGAGATTACACTATAATAAACACATTCCTGCCCACAACCAGAGCAGTACCGTATAAATGGATGTGTCCAGTGATTTCTTCTGCTGCTGTATTGCACTGTATCCAGATAAACATGTTGTCAATCTATAGCCACAGTCATTATTTCAAAAATGCATATTATGGAAGAAGTGAGGATACTTGGATTCATCCCCATGCTCTTCAGTGGCACCCCTTAAATTGGGAGCCCCATGTGATACAGGGTCTCTGTCCAGTCTGCATCTAGTGTATCTACCCCACTACTTAACACAATACTTGGTACGGAAGAAGTGTTTAACAAATGCCACTGTCATGATTACTATCTCCTCTGGGGGAAAGACGAATTTTTTTTTTTCTTTCTGTAATCCACGGATCAGAAACGAATGGAATGTAAAAGCGGTTGAGTATACAGTTTAATCCACATCCAAACTCTGGAGCCGGGTCAGAGAAGAAGATAACATCCACTGTCCTTATGTGAGGATTTGATTTTGTTTTCATTTCATCATTTAAATCTTCAAGACCTCTTCTTCCTGCCTCTCTTGATGAAACCCATCCCTTTTGGGAGGTCATTTATCCGCCCTCCTCTGGAAATGGAGAAAAGTAGCTGAATCAATCCCACTCAAGCAGAAAATAGTCTTAAAATCTATAGCAATTATATTAATGTGTCTTTACGATACTTGTTAGAAGAAACATCAATCAGTGGTATTTATTGAGCCCTCACTGGGTGTGGAACACTGTGCTACACGCTTGGGAGAATACAGAATAACAGATTTAGTAGATGTATTCTCTGCCTACAGTGAGCTTATAATGTAGAGGGACCGTAAGAAATTTATGGTAGTTAAGCGAAATGTATTTTTCACTCGTTGTAGTATGATCAGGAGATACTTTCAAGTGGCTTGACAGCCAGTGTCCCATATATGAAGTAGCTTACTTTAACTGAAACTTTGGGAGCCCCATCTTTAGATGGCCATATATTCCTTTGGTTTTAAGGCATATGCTTATCTACTGGGTACAGATCTCAAATCATGGTCCAACTCCCAAGACTCCCCAATCCTCGTTCAATTTACACTAAACATTCCCCAGAGTGGCAGTGTGACAGAGTGAAAAGAACACAGGGCTGGGAGTCAGGCTTTCTAGGTTCTGATTCTATCTTTGCCACTGGCCTGCTGTTTGAACTTTAGTCATCCACTTAACCAGTTTTTTCAGCTTCCTTATCTGTAAAGTGGGGATAAGATACCTGTTCTCCCAACCACTCGATTCTGAGCCCTGCATAAGCCACTAACTATGTCTTTCTTGAAATTCCTCTTTTTTATCCCTTAACGGAACTCAGCTGAAAAGCAAGGATAATCTTGCTTTCAGAGACACATTCATTTCCTGTTAAAATTATTCATCCATTCCGAATGGGGGATTTTGTATGCACTCAGTATTTTGGGTTGAGATGCCAGTTTTTGTGTGGTTTTTTGGGAACATAGAATTACGTTTAAGTCAGAAATGAAAAGTCAGACTTGCTTGTGCCAGTGGAAACTTCAAATACCATATTTGGAATTCTGGTTTTATTTGCTCGGGACTTTTATGGTCAGTATCTTCTATGGCAGAACATGTATGTATTGTCCTGGAGTCGTTGCTGCTTATACAGTGTGTCAGTTACACATCCCAGAAGACATGGAATGTATAGCACTAAATGGATTTTATTATATTGGTAGGCCCAGATTGTTCATTTATCGTGGAATTGTGTTTCAGGTGTAGATCCATCCCTGCAGACAGAGAACAGAATCCCCGGCTCTTCACAGGCTACTGCTGCTGCATCTAAACAGCAGAAATCACGTTCTACCAACTCAAGGGATGAGCGCTTCAGATCAGGTAAGGAAAATCCATAATAATATTGAAAAGAGAACAAGAATGCAGCCATATACGATTTAAATGATAAATACCGCTTTGGGTATTTTCTGAGGTAATAGAATTCTAGGAGGGAAGAATTAGAACAAATTAGTGTACTAGATGAGCAATGGCGTGAACATTAGAAGGGGAACAAATGATCAATTTGGTAATCAAATCATGTAAAATTTTGTGAATCTCAAATGTTCTTCCAGCATAAACAGTTGAATAGGGATAGGTTTGTCAGATAATGATTTTATCCAAATTGCTGTGTAGATATTCAAGCTGTTAGGGAAAAAAAAGCATGGCAAGGATATTAAAATAGAGAAATCACAGTCTGAGGGGAATTGACTTCTTAAAACCTTCTGGCCAACATTGTGTTTGATGTTATAGAGTTAAAGTCTTTCCACTTTGCAGTTATTATTTTTAAGGTATAATACTATTAAGTTCAAACAAAGTTATATAAAAATTGTATTTGGAAGTGGTTTCCTCCATTTTTTAATAGTATTTCTTTAAACCCTTACTTATGTGTCAGGCACTGTAACTAAGCAGGTAGATACAAGCTAATCAGGTTGGAATTGTCCTTGTCTTAATAATAACAGTCTTAATGCCCATTTTACAGATGAGGGAACTGAGGGACAGAAAAGTTAAGTGACTTGCCCAGTGTCACTCAACAGACAAGTGTCAGAGGCAGGATTAGAACTCAGGTCCTTATGACTCCCAGGCCTCTATCTACTAGCCCATGCTGCCGTACACTTTACAAAGTAAACTTGAAACTGATAGAACCAAAATGAAATATAACAATTGATATGTAAATGGTTGGAGTTTGTATCTCATTGCCTTTTTATTATCATCAAAAATAAACCATTGAACTTTTTAAAATGTAGTCATAAGAGTAAATGTATTTCCATTAATGCAGTTACATACAAAAAGCCAAAGGACCTGTGAAGAGCAACTTACCTTGTACATTTTAAAAATTAGACTTTCATAAGGAGACTGATGTTCTTAAAATAACCCAGGATCAGCTTTCAGATTCAGTGTTTCATGTATTTGTGATATGATACCAGTTTATTAAAACATTTTATGTAGTGGTGCTATTTCTCGCTTATTAAAATTTATAATTAAAAGGTAAGTGGCATTTAATTTCTGTGCCTTCCCTTTTAACTTAGGTGTTCAGTTCCCATTTTTATATTTTTTTCCTCTTAGTAATAGTGTCTAGAAAGAAGTGAATTTATCACACTGCAGAGTAAGCTAAGCAGACATGGTACTTCCCTTTAGAAATCTACATGCTAAAGCTGATATTGTTTGCAAATATATTAGGTGTGTGTCCCCAGTTAGAGTGAAATTGTGGACAGGCAATATGTCACTTGCTTGTAAGCAACTGCTGAAGCGCTCAGTACAGTGAGTGCTCAGAAAATGCTTTTAGTATTGCGGTAGGTATGAGCACAAAACTAAATATTTACAGTTTGGTACAGACAATAAAATTGCACACATTAAAAATGAAGAGCTGTGTACAATAAGTACAGGTTTTCTTATGGGTTTGGTCTTCGACTACATGTTGTGGCTAATTCTCTTTGTGGGACTATCGGGTAGAATTCTGCATTCTCCTTTCTTCTCTCACTCCCCTTTCCTAGTCGGATCCCTGAGGATTTTAACATTCATCTGGATGAGTCCTCTGACTCCTTGGAAGCCTGCTTTCTCATTCAATTCAACTCTATTGACTTCTTTCCTCACCACATATCACCAAATGCTCTATTTTCCTCACTTATCACAACCTTGGATTTACCAACTCTTCCACCCACTCATTCATCTCCTAATTCTATCTTCCTTCCCCCACCATGACCTTGGGATTTGGAATCCATTTAAACAGTCCTAGGCTCTAACACCATTCCTGGAATCGCAATCAGCTCTCCCATCCTTGTATGCTACTAATAAAATCCAAGCCCACAGCACTACCCTTCCCACCAAAGTTAACTTCCTTGTGGTCCTGGCCTTCCGTCACTCTCTCGCCAACAACCCAAACCCTAGATCACCCCCAGAGTACATTTCTTACTGTGCCAATGAGGCTGAAGGTAGCTAGGAGAAATCCAGGCACCTGGCCACATTCTTTCAATTCCCTCCTGAACTAAGTAGTATTTGAGGACTTTCTCTGCAGAGCACTTGGGAAAATATAATAATAAATATAAATTCTGCCCTGAAAGTGGTAATAACCTTGTGGGGGGAGAAAGACACCAAAATAAATTACAGTTAGGGGGAGCCAACAAATTTAAACATATGGGCAGAAATATAGGGTTGTGGGGTGCTGTTTTCCCTAACCCCACTGTCTTCCTCCCTTCCTCACTCCAACAAAGATGACTGATTTTGTTGGTAAAATAAAAACAGGTTGACCCAGACCTTCTCTGAGTCTCTCACATTTTCACAGCTTCCTTCTCTTTCTCCTTTCCAACGTCTTTTAGGAGGAACTTTCTTACCTGCCCTCTAAATGCTCGCTTTTTCTAGTCCCTGTTGATCTGTGTCTCTGTGCCACTCTCAGCTGTATTCCAGGCTGTTAGAGTCCTCTGGGTTGGACATTGGCAAGCTTGCATATTTGCTATTTCTATCTAGATTTTCAACATAAGTAGGAATGAGAAAAGGTTATTTCTATTGTGATTCAATTAAAATAAGCCACCTCCTTTTACCCAGGAAAATGCATTATAACCTACCATTTTAGTCCACAAAGGAGAGAAGCAAGTCTTTTAGGGATCTATTTCATTTCTCTTTTCTGTCACAAATGAAATGTATGGATTTGTTTTTTACCATTTTAGTTTATATTATTCTTAGAATTTCATATCATACTTAAGAGTTAGACAATGTAAGTGCCCACCCTAAAGGTAATTGCTATTTATCTCACCTAGGTCTTTGAGAAAGTGTTTTGCCATTTGCTGTTTTGACTGTTAGAAAAACATTTACAACTTGTAAAATGGTTTCTCCTCCTGGAAACATTATCCAACCTTGGCTTCACCAAAACTACCCTCTACTGGTTCTCTCCCTGTCTCTTTGGCTGCTCCTTCTCAATCTCTTTTGTGGGCTCCCTCCTATGGCTCCCATCTTCCAACTCTTGCAGTCCCTTGTAGTTCAGTTCTGGGTCCTCTTCTATTTTCCATCTACACTCACTCCTTTGGAGAACTCATTCGCTCCCACAGCAACTAACATCTCTACAGTGATGATTCCCAAATGTACCTCTCCATCCCTATCCTCTCTCCTTTTCTGCGGTGTCATTTCATCCTGCCTTCAGGATATCTCCATTTGGATGTCCTGCTGATGCCCAAAACAGAACTCCTCATCTTCCCACCCAAAACTTGTCTTCCCCCTGACTTTCCTATCACTTTCCTAGATGGCACTGCCACCCTTCCCTATTAAACAAGCAGGTAACTTTGGCATTATCTTTGACTCATTAAATGTCACAAAATCCTGGTCTACCTTCACATTATCAATCATATCCTTCCGTTCCCCTCCATCCAAACTGCTGACACTTTTTTTAATATTTGTTAAACGCTGAATCTGTCTTGCACTGTTTTAAGTGCTGGGGTGGATACGGACCCATGTGAGTTCCTGTCTCACATGGGTCTCAAAGTCTAAGTAGAAGGGAAAACAGGTATTGAATCCTCATTTTGCGGTTGAGGAAACTGAGGCACAAAGAATCAATCAGTCATATTTATTGAGCCCTTACTGTGTGCAGAACACTTTACTAAGCACTTGGGAGAATACAAAATAACAGTTGGTAGACACATTCCCTGCCCACAGTGAGCTTACAGCCCAGAGGGGGAGGTAGACATTAATATAAATAAATACATTTCTGAAACGTACATAAGCGCTTTGGGGCTGAGGGAGGGGTGATTAAAGGGAGCAAGTCAGGGTGACGCAGAAGGGAGTGGGAGAAAAGGAAATGAGGGCTTAGCCAGGGAAGGCCGCTTGGAGGAGATGTGCCTTCATTAAGGCTTTGAAGGTGGGGAGAGTATTTGTCGGATATGAAGAGTAAGGGCAAATTCCAGGCCAGAGGTGGGAGGTAGACGGAAGGTTGGTGGCGAGATATACATGATCTAAGTACAGTGAGTATGTTGGCATTAGAGGAGCGAAGTGTGTGGGCTGGGTTGTAGTAGGGGAGTAGTGAGGTGAGGGAGGAGTGGGCAAAGTGATTGAGTGCTTTAAAGCATTCCTCTGAACTGTAAGTTTGTTAAGGGCAGGGGACAAGTCTGCTAATTCTGTTGTACTACTCTAGGTACAGCGCTCTGCAAATACTAAGCACTCAATAAATAACATTGATTAAAGCCAGTCGTATGTAGTTTGATGCAGAAGAGGATGGGCAACACTAAAGGTTCTTGAGGAGTGAGGAAACATGGACCGAACGTTTTTGTAGAAAAATTATCTGGGCAGCAGAGTGAAGTATGGACTGGAGTAGGGAGAGACAGGAGGCAGGGAGGTCAGCAAGGAGGCTGATAAAGTAATCAAGGCAGCATAGGATAAGTGCTTGGATTTAGATGGTAGCAGTTTGGTCGGAGAGCTTAAGTGACTTGCCCAAGGTCATACAGCAAGCAAGTGGTAGAGTTGGAATTAGAACCACGGTCCTCTGGCTTCCAGGCTCATGCTTTATCCATCTATGTCATACTGCTTCCCACTGATCCAAGCACTCACTATTTCTCGCCTTGACTACTGCATCATCCTATGTGTTGACCTCCCTGCTTCCAGTATGATTCTTCTGTCAGTGGCATTATTGAGTGCTTATTGTGTGCAGAGCACTGTACTAAAATGCTTGGGAGAGTTGGTAGCCAAGTTCCCTGCCCACAACGATTTTTTTGAAAAACTGTTCTGTTGTCATGGGCAGAGAACATGCCTCCCAGCTCTCACAAGGACTTAGTACAGTGAACAACCTCCCACTCCGCAGTGGTTGCCTATCCACCTCCCCATCAAACAGAAACTCTGTGCTTTAAGGCTCTCAGTTGGTCCTCTCTCTCATGGCCTAGTGCCAAGAGCGTGGACATGGGTTCTAAACCTGATTTCGTCACTTGTCTGCTGTGTGATCTTGGGCAAGACACTTAACTTCTCTGTGCCTCATTTGCCTCATCTATAAAATCGGGGTTAAGACTGTGAGCCCCTTGTGGGACATGGACTGTGTCCAACCTGATTACCTTATATCTCCCTCAGTACTTAGAACAGTGCTTGGCACATAGTAAGTACTTAACAAATACCATAATAATTATAATAATAATGTTGGTATTTGTTAAGCGCTTACTGTGTACAGAGCACTGTTCTAAGCACTGAGGGAGATACAGGGTAATGAGGTTGTCCCACGTGAGGCTCACAGTCTTCATCCCATTTTACAGATGAGGGAACTGAGGCACAGAGAAGATGTGACATGCCCACAGTCACACAGCTGACAAGTGGCAGAGTGGAGCAGCATGGCCTAGTATAAATCACAAGCCTGGGAGGCAGAAAGTCATGAATTCTAATCCCGGCTCCACCATTTGTCTGCTGTGACCTTAGGCAAGTCATTTCACTTCTCTTTGCTCAGTTACCTCATCTGTAAAATGAGGATTAAGACTGTGAGCCCGCTGTGGGACAGGGACTCTGTCCAACCCAATTTGCTTGTATTCCCACCCCACCCCCCAGTCTTAGACAGTGCCTGGTACAATATAAGCACTTAAAAAAATACCACAATTAAATATACCTAACCTTGCTGATCTCCTTCTGCAGCCCAACCCACACACTTGGCTCTTCTAACACCTACTTTCAGTACCTCAGTCTTTAAACTTGGAACTGCCTCCCTCTTTCTCCCCATCTTCAAAACCCTCCTAAAATCACATCTCCTCCAAGAGGCCTTCTTCCTGACTAAGCCTTCATTTCCTGTCGTTAGAACAGGTCATTAGACCTGGGCTCTAATCCTGACTCTGCCACTCTTATTCTGTGTGAACTTGGGCAAGTTCTTAGTAAAGTACCTGGCACATAGTAAGCACTTGACAAATTCCAGGAAAAAAAAGATTTTCAACAGGAGTGAGTGGTAGAATATGTGAATTCACTTGCCATACATTTTATGTGTTCTGCAGGAGAAGCAGCGTGGCTCAGTGGAAAGAGCATGGGCTTTGGAGTCAGGGCTCATGAGTTCGAATCCCAGCTCTGCCACTTGTCGGCTGTGTGACTGTGGGCAAGTCACTTAACTTCTCTGTGCCTCAATTCCCTCATCTGTAAAATGGGGATTAAGACTGTGAGCCCCACGTGGGACAACCTGATTCCCCTATGTCTACCCCAGCGCTTAGAACAGTGCTCGGCACATAGTAATAATTATAATAATAATAATGTTGGTATTTGTTAAGCGCTTACTATGTGCAGAGCACTGTTCTAAGCGCTGGGGTAGACACAGAGGAATCAGGTTGTCCCACGTGGGGCTCACAGTCTTAATCCCCATTTTACAGATGAGGGAACTGAGGCACAGAGAAGTTAAGTGACTTGCCCACAGTCACACAGCCGACAAGTGGCAGAGCTGGGATTCAAATTCATGAGCCCTGACTCCAAAGCGCGTGCTCTTTCCATTGAGCCACGCTGCTTCTCCAATAGCATTTATAGAGTGCTTATTCTGTACAGTCATTTTGTGGGAGAATACAGTAGAATTACTGCCCTCAAGGAGCTTACAATGTATTGGGGGAGATAGACACTAATTTACCTATAGGGTGAAGCAACATATACATAAATGCTACAAGGTGTAGGGTGGGAGAGTTCCAAAGTTAATGTAGAAATAATGAAGTAACAGTAGAGCCACCGGGGGTGGGTGAAATAGAGTGGAGAAATGAGAGTAGTCAGGGAAGGCCTTCTGGAGGAGGTGTGATTTCAGAAGGGCCTTGAAGATGGAAACAGTTGTAGTCTGCCACATATGAAGCTGGGGAGAAAGGGAAGGGGGCCGGGGAAAGTTCCAGAATCATAAGGGAGGGTTTTGAGGCTTCTAATTGCTATTACCTCATCTTTGGGGCTATTTAACAGTCCAGTTTGGGAGTTCATAATGCAGTTTGATTTTTGTTTAATTTGGGGAGGTATGGGGTAGTCTTCTAATCGATTGTTGCTGTGGTCACATGTATAAAAAGATTATCACTTTATGAGGCGACCTCAATTCCAATGCAAAATTGCTGCAGATTATTCTGACCATAGATGTGTCTTTCAGATTGTGTGTGTAAATAATCTTTACACTGTGCTTTAATTTACAGCAGAGCTTCATTCAGTACAATTTTGTATAATATGGTTTCACTTAGAGATGACTTTCCCTCTTTTTGAATAAATCAGGGACTTCCTTACATAGCACTCTGTGCAAATCGCCGGTGTGCCCTTAACCCTGCACTCAGCTTTTCTCTTCCCTGCCAGAGGAAGGAAGGTTTTGTGAAAAGCAGGAAGCTTCTGCTATAACTGTACTTAACAAAGCCTTGCTGAGTGAATCGGGAAGCTTGGGAGTGCGGATACAGATGGGAGAGTTCACAGGCAGATTTGAAGAGAGAGCCAGAAAAAGAAAGTAGAAATAGTATAACCATATGGGGGAATAACTCTCCTTCTTTATACTCATCCCTTTTCATCCTTCTCCATGTCTTCCTTTTGACTGGCTCTTGCCATTGGTCTTTCTCTTTTTTTTCCTTCTGATTCTTTTCCTTTCTTTCTTTCCTCCCCACACACCCAGTTTTCTGTTCTTGCTAAGTTCTATGCTCAGGAAAACTTGTTCTGTAGTACTCACCTATTTCAGTGCCACATTTCTGACTATTTTTTGGATGCCGTGGTACACCGCAATCAAACTGG
Source organism: Ornithorhynchus anatinus (assembly GCF_004115215.2). Classification (NCBI taxonomy): domain Eukaryota; kingdom Metazoa; phylum Chordata; class Mammalia; order Monotremata; family Ornithorhynchidae; genus Ornithorhynchus; species Ornithorhynchus anatinus. Next base: position 38,621,399 of record NC_041734.1, on the reverse strand, counting down.
TTCTCATTGTTGGAAATTGTTCCCTAATTCCTTAACAGCATTCTATCCAAATCACATAGTGAAAGCACTGTTCTATCAATCAATCAATTAATGGTATTTATTGAACGCTTACTATGTGCAAAGCACTGTACTAAGCACTTGGGAGAGTACAATATAACACTATAGAGTTGGTGGACACATTCCCTGACCACAGCGAGCTTACAGTCTTATTCTGGAAGCAATTATTGTATTTTTGCTTTGTTCTCTTTTACCCCATGCTTCCTCTCCAAAATCGCAAAAAGATATCTAGCTCTTTTTTTCCCCCTCACTCCAGTAGGCCATGCTACTTCCCATTATCTTCCTTTGGCTAACACTAATTCATCTAAGATTTTAAAGTGCTTCCGGAGGAAAATCCAGTGGCCAAAGTATAGCATTTCCGAGAAATGTAATTCTCCGAATTAGATACCAAAATACTGGTTTTAAACTGATGGTGATGGTCTCCCCTAGTGGAAAGAGCTAGGTACTGGGAGTCCAGAGATCTGGGTTCTAGTCCTTGCTCCACCACATACCTGCTCTGTGACCTTGGACAAATCACCTAACTTCTGTGCCTCAGTTTCCCCATTCAGCAAATAGGAGTAAATAACTGGTCTCCCTCCTTCAGGTAGACACACCAATATGGGGCAGGGACTGTCCATTATCCAACCTGAGAATGGCTTAGTACATAGGCAGCACTCAGTAAATAGGCAAAATTCAGACTTTGGGAGCAAGAACCTGTGCAAAGAAATTGTTTAAAGCCCTCATGGTTTATGCAGTGCCATTCAACACTCTGATTCCTGCCACTGATGGTCCTGGTGGGACAGTTTTTTTTAAACTCGGAACAATTGGTGGCTGTTTTTCAGCCTGTATATCTGAGCATTTGCTCACTCCCCCCTGTTGGAGGGTAGTGAGATGGTGAATTTGCAAACCACATTTTCATGGTTAAGCCCTAAAGAGTTGTGGATAGTGGAATAGAATGGTGCACTAGTGAAAATTGGCATTCTCTAGTTTAAAGGGAAATATTTTAGGCTGTAATATAGCTATTAATTTTTAACTGGTGTTAAATCCCTGCTGTCTAATTTCAAAGGTTAGATGCTGTTAAAACAGGAAATGTACTACTAGAGCGATGCAGTAATTTATGTTTATAAACTCTTGCTTCAAAGGTAACGTACTACCCAAAAAAGAATTATTTGTGTATTTTTTTTTTAGCCTCTGAAGTATTTGTGTTAATGACTACAGACAAGGAAGTATGCTCGATAGTCTGATTCACTGTCTTTATTGTACTTTTTACAATGTTCAGTAAAAATTGCTGTCATTGTTTTTACAATTTTTTTTTATGTAGATGTCCATACTGAAGCAGTACAAGCAGCTTTGGCAAAATACAAAGAGAGGAAAATGCCCATGCCTTCAAAAAGACGCTCCGTTCTTGTACACTCTTCAGTAGAGACATACACACCTCCAGGTATCTAGAAAGTTAATTAAATGCCCCTCGTTCTATGCCGGGAAAGGATAATGTGTGTTTTCTCTTTCTATAAAATGTTCTGGAATTGAAGTCATTTTCTGAATGAGAATGAGAGTCCAAGCACTAGAATTCCAAAGCAGGACATATGTCACAGTTACATGCAGTATGTGTTTCTGACCCCATGGAATATGGCCCTGGGAATGTCTCTTCTTCTCTGGGACTTTAGTTCTTCTCCACAATGAGGTAGGCGTTAGGAAAAAGCAAAAGCATAAGTAGTAAACATTTGGCGGAGAGCTAAGCTACTATGAATTTAGAATGACTGGTCTTCATTTAACGTCATCGTCAACTAATGTATTTGGAAAAATATTATGATCAAAGAGTAGGTTGAGGAGCATATCCATTTTGTAGATTTTTAGAGATACGGTGAAGTAATTGCAAGACTTCTGACAAACTGTTGATTTGTTGAGCACAGAACTCTTCATCATTAATGGTGCTCATTACCTTTTGTAAGTTTTTTATTCCCCAAAATAGAGATTATCAGAAGAAAGCCATGACTTTTTGCTTTTAGTTATAAACCTAGGGAGAAGCCTTTATAGCAGTCATGATCCATTAGTAGAATACATTAGATAATGGCACAGCTATAAGCCTAATTCATCAGGACTTTTTAGTTCTCAGTGTAAAGGTATTTTCAGGTAAGTAATTTTTCTTTCTTTGATAAAAAAATATTATTGATAATAAAAATCTTTGAAAAATCACTGTGCTCCTATATGTGTAAGCACTTGAAGAATAGTTTTTCCATCATTATTCTCAGCCACAAAACCAATGTTAAATTCTGCAGAGTATCTAATTAATCAAAAAAAAATCAATGCTTTCTAAGCAATTGCTGTGTGAAGAGTATTGTACTAAATGCTTGGGAGAGTACAATAGAGGACCATAATCTCCTCCCTCAAGGAATTTAGAAGCTAAGACTAGGTTCCTAATCGATTATATTTGAGACCTAAAGACATGTGAAGGTAACATAGCTCTGCCAGCACTTAATGAACTTGCTTTGTAATATACTGCTATTTTCTGTAATTCACATGTTTATAAGTTAATTTGAAAGATAGAATCACATCCCTGGGATCAGTTAGTTGAATAAAATGTCACTCAGGTACATTACAGTTACTTCACATAGTTTCAGTATATGTAGTCATTTAGTTAGAAAGCTAACTCTTTATCGTACGGTCGTTCTTTTCTCTCGATGTAGGTTTGGAACGAAGTAGCGCATTGCCTGTTTTTGGTACTTCTCTAAGGCTTTTCGGGACTAACGCTTGGTGGGAACGGCATTTATGCCTGTGCTTATGCCATATGCTGAATACCCGCATCTCACGCTTAGTGCTGAGAGGCACCAATTGCCGAACACGGAAAAAACTTCCTGTCTCCTTGTCTTGGACCATTCCTTCATTACATGCCTGTCATGATTATTTTAATCACAGACACATCCTCTGCCTCAGAAGATGAGGGCTCGTTACGGCGGCAAGGGCGGATGACCTCCACTCCATTCCAGAGCCACTCCAACGTAGAGCCCTGGTTTAACAGGGTTATCCAGGGCTCCTCCACCTCATCCTCTGCATCCTCCACTTCATCCCATCCGGGAGGGAATCCCGCTGCTGCTTCCGGTTCAGCTGCTGCCGCTGCCGCCACTGTACTTGCAGATCTTATGGCACAGGCTCAGCTAGGTTCGTATAACACCTCCCTCTTAAAACGGAAAGCTTAGAACCCTCTCTAGTGCGGGGGCTTGCACTCATCCGCAAGCCGTCACTGAGAATCAGAGTTAATGTTAACAGTCGCCTTCTGCAAGGTGGGTATGAGGTGTTCTTGGGCATAAAATAGTGAAGAGGTAAAGATAAAAACTGTACCCGACCTGCCCATCGAATGTCAAAGAATAAGGTCAGTGTGGGACGATTAACGGAAGTGGGATTTCTTAAAACGGGAGTACCTATTCCGGAATGTAGCGTCCAGAAATTGGCCTGGTATCGGCTAAGTGACGTATACCGGTTTGAGCCGAGAGGTGATGCGGCAATATCCGGTCTTTTGGGTTGCTGTATTATTAGATCTATATGTTCAAGATGGAATTTGAAACAACTGAAGAAAAAATGAAATAGACTAGCTGTTGATCAGTGAAAATGAACGCGCTACAGTTATGGTGCAGAGGTGGCCAAAAGCTGTCCTCTAAAAGTAGGAACAGGAATGCGGGTCACTTTGCTTTGTACAGTTCCTCCGTTTGGCAGTGTAGAGGTTGGCTTTTTCTATGTCTCTACTTTTTGCACTATGCAAACCAAAAGGAAGGCAGCAGTAGCCAAAAATGGCATCTATTGGCTCCCAAGATGCCCCTCAACATAGTTCCCTTCTAGGGGCAGCATGCAAAAAAAACCTGGACTGGACATGGAGAGAGATTCTGTAAATATCTCACGTACTATGGCTTGGCCAGCCAGACAATAGTGCTTCAAAGTGAACCGCATTGCTAGGTCAAACTAAGCATCGTTCACCATGAATAACCCACTTCTGTGATCGTTCTCCATGAATATTTCACTCTCTGTAATGAATTTCCCGAGCTGGGAAGTGTGTGGGTTGTATTTGGACTACTACATGGTTTCATTGAGCAGAAATTATTGTAGAGCCAAAATATATCTCCTTCTACCCACAGTTTGAGCATGAATAATTTATAGCTCAAAAAAGACTAAAAAAGTAGGATTATTCTTCACTCAAAATTTTCATCTTTGCAAAAGATGTCAAATTTCCAGGATTAAAAACAGTGAATGGCCTGTAGACTAGATAAATCAATCAATCAATGCTATTTATTGAGCACTTACTATGTGCAGAACACTGTACTTAGTGCTTGGGAGAATATAGTACAACAGAGTAAACAGACACCTCCCCTGCCTATAATGAGAATGTTGGCACTATTGCTTTAGATGGAATAATTCACCTCCCTAAATGGGTATATTCCTTTCCTTTCCATATGTTATCGCTTGCTAGTTTTTTAAAGCTGAATTAGGGTGCCAGTAATTAAAATGCAAATTTGCATTAAGAAATGCCAGAAAGATTATTGCTGGCTAACATTCACCAGTGTTACATAAAGTATCAGAATTTACTGAGATTGGCTGGGTTAGAAGTAAAATGTCCTATTTTGGGGTTAACTGCCATTCATCCATTCCACTTTTTAGTATTTATTCATTGCTGCTGTTTTCTTTCCCATATTTGTATTTCCTTCTCAATAAGTTCGAGACTTTTCAGTGTAACTATTTTGCCTCACAATTTCCTAGTTCAGTATCATTTACCTCATGCTCCTTGACCCTAGCATATGGAAAACTTTCATGACTAATGTAAGAGGAAAAGCATCCTTATTTTGCCTTGCCCTCCATGAGGAAGTGATTTGCTAAGGTGTGGGAGAATGGGAGGCAACTGATTGATTATTTTTGGAAATTTTCCATCTATTCCTGGGTTGCTTCAAGCAAGCTAATTCATCTCTCCCTGTCTTTGCTTCTCCCATTATAAAGCAAGAACGATAAATACTAGACCTTTTTTTGCAGTAACTAAGGATGCGAGTTTTGGAAGCATTTCATGGTGCATTATGAAGGCTTGATTTTGTTCTCCCACCTACATTCATTGATTTCATCGATTCATCCAATAGTTGATCCAAAAATGCGAGAGAGCCATGATTTCTAAATTGTTCTTGAGTTTTGCTCAGGGAATAGCTGCTTCTTGCTAGGACTAAACATAACATGTCCAAAACAGTACTCCTCATCTTCTCACTTCACCCCTCTACTCCCCACGATTTTCCCATCAGTGTAGACAGCACCACCATCCTCCGTCTTACAAACCCGTAACCGTGACATAACCCTTGACTCATCTCCTTCATTCATTGTGCATATTCAGTTTGTCACAAAATCCTGTTGGTTGTACCTTCACGATACCCCTAGAATCCACCCCTTCCTCTCCATCCAAACTGCCACTGATCCAAGTATTTATCATGCCCAGTTTTGACTACTGCATCAGCCTCCTTGCTGACGTCTCCGCCACCAACCTCTCCCCAGTCTAGTCCATGTTTCACCCAGATCATGTTTTCTTAAAAAAAAACAAAAAATAAACCCTTCTGCCCACGTGTTCGCACTCCTCAGAAATCTCCGATGGTGCCCCATCCATCCCCACATCAAATTAAAACACATTACCATTGGCTTTAAGGTACTCATTCAGCTCTTCCCTTCCTACCTAACCCTACTAATCTCCTGCTACCAACCAACCACCATACTTTGCTCCTCTAACACCAGCTTACTCAGTGTATGTCGATCTCATCTCTTCGCTGCTGACCCTTTCCTTCTTCCTATCCTCCTTCTGACTTGACACCGCCCCCCCTTTCATTATTTGACGGAAATAACACTCTCTCCCATCTTCACAGTCCTAGAAGATTGTTGTTCCACTCCAAAAAGCCCTACTTGGCGTCTCTTTTTCCTACTGTAATACCCCTCCTTTCTGTCACCTGTGCACTTGGGTCTGTGTCACCTGTTTGTTCACTTAGGTCACCCGATCTCCAGCCCTGCAGCACTTTATATATATGTCCTCATACTCTGCCATGTCCTCCATATGTTATTGATTTAATGTCTGTTCTTCTGCTAGATTGTAATCTGTTTGAGAGCACTTTGAACAGTATCCTATATAAAATAAGTGCTCAGTATAATATCACTGATTAAAACCTTTTTGTGTAGAGACCTGATTTAGTTTACAAAGCAGTAAAAACACTACAGCTTTTACTCTACACTGCAGTATACACTTTATAGTATACTATAGACAGAAGCCAATATACTTTCTAAATATATTTTGCCAGGATGGTTAGGGCATATGGACTCTTCTGATGAGAAACTAAAATAAAGCAGAAGTTTAAGGATGCTTCTTTTTTTTTTTTTTAATTTCCAATCCAGAATAGTTACCTCTCGCACGTGAAAAGTGTTGTAGTGGAAGGCTGGTGGAAGTTTAAACTGCTAGCAGCCCCTCAATTCTTGATAGTGCTGGGATTGCCTGAATCAATATATTTTTGACTCGGAGCACTTTCCCATCTCCTTGGTCAAGGTGATTTTTTCACTGATACTTCGAATCTAGACCTAACTTGTTGGTTCCTAGCTACTTCTAGCTCATAAACGTGAGCTTTCTATACCTGATTTGGCTGTATTTATCCTGTAGTGCCAAATATACCACTGGTAGTCATGCATTAATAATCTCAGGCTGGATTATTTTCTTGACTAAAACTCCAAGTTTACAGGGAGGTTGGTCTCTCATTGTCCTTAAAATCCCTTCTTTTCCACAGTTCGCTTGATGTGAGTGTGAGTTTCTGAAGCACTAATGCATCTCATCATCACCATCAAAATCCCAAAATATGTTAAACACTGTTTTAAGATCCAGGGTATACTTACATAATGAAAACGTTCCTCATAGCACATAGGTTTTCACTTAGGTCTAATACTTTTAGATGGTTCTCCAGTAGAACTTGGAGAGACACAGAAAACGTATTAATTTGAAATCCCTCTCCTTTTTCCTGTGACGGGGGCTAAATTTGCTGACCCTGAAATTTTAGTGAACATTTGCAAAAAGCTTGATTATTGTAATTTCCCCTGTGTAGGCTTGTATCGAGAGAACTAGATCTTCTAAAAATGAAAAATAGTAAATATGTTAATTAAACATGAATATTTCTTGAATCAAGCAATGTATATTTAATTTGTTCTTACCAGTTTTTTTGCTCCTTTGACTTTGCAAGTTATTGTGAAAGTAAAACTAGTCTTCTCCTTTTGAACTGTCACTGAACGCAACCTAACATATATATTTTAAAATGCTAATATTTCTTAAATCAGCTATGTAATATCAGAGTCACCCTCCAACGTCTTGAGTCTGTGGCATAAAGACAGCCACATTCTAAATACGAGAGTTGTATTTGCATATGACTCACTCTTCTCCTAACGTAGTTCTCCAGAATTAGGAAAAAATATATGCCTTTTATTAATGAAAAACAAAGCCGCAGGTTGCATTTTTTTATTGCCATCCTAAAATCCTACTTCTCCCAAGTCTTCCTTGATTAATTTCTCAGCATGCAGAGCGATATCATTCCTTCAGCCAACAGTAGACTTATGAATTTATGTAAACCCTCTCTACCACACAAACAAACAGAGAGAGAGAGCACAGTTACCGCCACATAATTTCGCACATCCTCCCATCCCCCGATTTTTGAAAAGGAAAGAAAAGTTAATTTTTGTAAACTGTGAGAACAGGTGTTCCAGGCTAGGAAAAAGAGAAGGGTCAGAGCACATGCTGCTCTAAGCTAGGGAGAGAATTTCTTCTGAGAGGTCCCTATAGATTGTAAACTCATTATCAGCAGTCTTCTAATTCTGTTACATTGTACTCTCCCATGCACTTAGAACAGTGCTCTGCACATAGTAAGCACTTAATAAATACTACTGATTGATTGAGAGGTGTGATCTCCTGGGTAGGAAGAGGTGGGGGCAGAAGCAGGTAATTCATTGACTACTTACTGTATTCAGCACCTGGGAGAGTGCAATTAGAAATAAGGGATACAAGTCTCAAGTGATCTTGTCCATTCCTGTTCCTTTCTTCCTGCTCCTCTAGTCAGTCAATATTGAGTGCTTACTATGTGCAGAGCACTAAACACTTGGGAGAGTACACTATCTGTTACCCATTTGTACATTCCAAGCGCTTAGTACAGTGCTCTGCACATAGTAAGCGCTCAATAAATACTATTGAATGAATGAATGAATAACAGAGTTGGTAGACACATTCCCTATCCACGCATCTGCCAACACTGTCATACTCTCCCAAATGCTTAGTACATTGTTTTGCACACAGTAAGTGTTCAGTAAATACCACCGATTTGATTGATTGGTCCTACATAAAAATCCCACTCCTGTTGTAAGTCTGCAAAAAATTGAGGTGATTATGTGAGTAAATTCAGTATTTGGGTCATTCTGGTTGTATTTTTTATGGCTGTCACCCCATTACAGTGTAAGCTCCTTGCAGTTAGGGGGTGTGTCCCCTTTGTTATTCTGTACATCCCAAAGACCTTAGTTAAGTGGATGCTTAATCAATCGATGGTACTTATTGAGCATTCAATAAATGCTACTATTACTGCTACTCTTTTTAAACATTGATTTAAATGTTGATCGCCTTTTAGGCATCACAGAAGTACACATTATCTCTAGGATGATCATCTTAAATTCTTATTTTTTTAAATAGTCAGTTATAATGATGAAATGCCTTTCCTGGCATTTATAATTCTAGTCCTTTTGGGCAGCTGTCAAAGTTGGAGTATTTGGCACCTTTGATGGCAGCCTGAAGAGACGTGTTGCAACCATGGAAATTTAACTCCCGTCATGAAAATGCTTTTCCCTTCATTGATAGAAATGATATTTTCAAGCATGTTGTCTATCCTATTGCTTTTTTCCAATCTGTCAGTCGTCTTCGGGTACTGGTCGATTCTGAATAGTTGTAGGAGGTATTTGCTGTGAGGATTTCATTTTCCATTTTAAAGTCGAATCCTCATTCTCGAAAGAGCCTGAGTTTGGTAATTCACGAAGTGTGCCTCCTCCAGTTATTGATCAGGACATTTTTGTGTGCATTCTTTTCTCCTTTTCAGATAACCACTCAGCACCTCCTGATGTAACCACTGGCCTGGTAGAACATTCGCATCACGAGCGACCACAAGTAGCATCAGTGAGGGGTGTTCCTCGGGGGTACAGCAGCAGCATACTGGAAACTGCAGATGGTGAATGTCTTTTCTAGCCTTAAAATAGAGGGTACACCATTTTTTTAAAACCAAATTCTGCCTTCTATCTATTGCAACCGATCTTCCGTTTCACTTCTCTCCTCCCGTGAAGAGCACACCATTACATATCCACCTGAAAGCAGCAGCTGGGATTAAATACATGTCCATTTTTCTGTCTGAATAGGATGGAAATTATCCATACGACACAACCTTTGTGATCCAAAAATGGAATTACTGACTTTTTGCTGGTTAGGTTATTGTTATTCATAACAAGAGGCTTGCAAAGGTAGATAGATGTTGGGCCTAGAATCACCTGTATAGTTGAAGTAGTTTTCTTTCCATTTAACAGTACTAGCGTAATGGTCTAAATTGTTCCTTTGTCACTTTTTGAATTGATACATTTCATTTTTGACATCTAGGAAAGTTAACTAGCTTTTTATTTTTCAAATCATTGCCTTTTAAAATTGTTTTATAGAGCAATGTGAAATGTTCTTGTAACAAGTGGTCAAGGAGTCTAACTTGAATTCTCATCACAACCTTTTTAAAAGTAGTGAATCTTTGCCTTGATTTGTACTTCAACCTAATAGTATAAATATACTTGTTTAAACAGAATATTTTCCAGAAATGTCATGTAGGGAATTCAGTGAAGCCAGAAAAGTCTTTTAGGATGGGAAAAGCTAATGTTATGCCCATTTTCTCGAAAAGGAATCTGGTGATTCAGAGCTGTGATTGGCTTCACAGCTAAATCTTGGCAGAGGCTAGAAGAAATCATTAAACCATAAATTTGGAATGCCAAGAACATCAGCTAAAAGGAAGCAACCAAAAAGACTTGGTGCAGAGCAGATTATGCCAGACCAATTAAACTCATTCTAAAATAGTCATGGGACATTTAGGCAAGGGGGAAACATTCAATGTCACCTTTCTAGATTTTATCATGGCCTTTGTTTTCTTCTAACCTGACATTCTTGTTGCAAAGCCAGGGAAGTGTGCAGTCAACCATTTTAGTGAGTAAATTCGAATAGGGAAAGATTAATTAAATTAATTAAAGACCATAGCCAACCACAAACAAATAGACACATTGGAGAGAGCCCAAAGCAACAAAAGTAGTTAAGGGGAATGAAGGCCAGGTCGAATGTAGAATTGTTAAACGAAGGAATGGAGATTGGTTTGCATTAAAGAAATGCCTAGAGGATAACTCAAATAACTATTAGTGTGGAAAATCTTTTCCGAGATAGATGCTGATTAGTTGTTCTCCATGTCCCCTAACCATTGAGCAGGAGGAATAGTAACAGTAATACTTTGTGTCGAGCATGGTACAGGGCACTGGGACAGATGCAAGACAAACAGGTCAGATACCGTTCCAGTCCTATGTGGGACTCAGTCTATTTTAATTTAATAGGCTAAGGTTAAAATAAAAGGATTATAGATTGGATATATGGAACCACCATGGTGATAACATGTTAACAAGGAATTGGGGTGAGGGTGCTGAGGGATTTAGGAATCAACACCATCCATCTGGGTTATTATTCACCTATCTGGAGACAAACAGATTGTGTTAGGGCCAAGCGCCTAGTATAGTGCTCTGCACACAAGTAAGCACTCACTAAATATAATTGATTATTTTGGGCTTCCCTTCTTCTAGAACCCTTTCTAACTCTCTGACTCTATCCCTGGAAAGATTCAACCTGTTTTTATCTGAAATTGACAGGGGTTCCAGTGAATAGCAGAGTATCCTCAAAAATTCAGCAGCTTTTAAATACCCTGAAGAGACCAAAGCGCCCACCATTGAAAGAATTCTTTGTGGATGATTTTGAAGAACTTTTAGAAGGTAATACCTACTCAACTTTCTTTCCTTTGATCTGGGCTACAATTCCTCAGACTTAAAATGTTATATAGGATGGTATTTTCATACACCAATGACTTTGAGCCCTTTCTTTTTTTGTTGAAACCAATTTTCTTCAAAAATTTCAGGGTTTTAAAAAGCAATTATGTGTTTTCTGATTTGCACATGTTTGGGGCGGAGATTGGTGATGAAAATTTGAGTACATCAAAGAAGCAGCATGGCCTAATGGAAGGAGCATGGGCCTGGGGGGTAGAAGACCTGGGTTCTAATCCTGGCTCCACCACTTGTCTGCTGTGTGACCTTGGGCAAGTCACTTCACTTCTCTGTGCCTCAGTTCCCATATCTCCAAAATGAGAATTCAGTGTCTGTTCTCCCTCCTATTTAGACTGTAAGCCCTTTTATGTGGGACCTCATGATCTTGTATCCACCCCAGTGCTTCGTACAATGCATGGCACATAATAAGCGCTTAACAAATATGATTATTGTTTTTCTACAACTGATTTGCCTGAAGCTTCATTATTTTGGGGCCTGATGTTAATTGGTCTGGGCCAATTTTCTAAAAGGATCATCATAATGGTACTTCACTAGATGTGAGGAAAATTTAGGGAAATAACTTGCATTTCCATGTTCTACAATTTTAATATGGTTCTTAGTGTTTATAAATGTAATATTGTCATCTTCAAGTGTGCTTTTTTTTGTTATTATTATTCTTATAGTCCATCAGCCTGATCCAAATCAGCCAAAACCTGAAGGAAGTCAGATGAGCATGCTTAAAGGTGAACCCTTGGGTGTGGTAGCTAACTGGCCTCCATCATTATTAGCTGCTTTGCAGCGCTGGGGGACTACTCAGCCAAAGGCCCCGTGTCTGACTGCACTGGATACAACTGGGAAAGCAATTTATACTCTCACTTATGGTAAGCAATGACATAAGTAGTCAATTCCAGTGAGAAATTTTCAAAAGGTTAAAAAAAAAATGATCAAAAATAGTCTGTGTTGTGCTCTTGTCACTTACCGGATTTAAAACAGTAGTCCCAGATACTGTTCAGTTAATATCGTAGTTAGTACAAACCTCATCCTAAGGCAAGGGATGAAGAGTATTGTGTCTTGTGTTTTTTTCTTAAGAAACTGACTTTTAAAGGTAACATTGGTCATTTTCATTGTTGATTAGGCCAAGGACCTATTGGTCATGAGAATGTGAGATTAAGCTTAAATTTCTGAGAGTGGATGTGCCCGTGACTAGCCTCAGATATGAAGCAGGTGTAGCTAGTACATGAAGATATTAGCAAATACGATTCTTTGGAAGTATAAATGATATTTGGTGGCATTTGGTAAGAAGCTTTTTTGCATTTGGTAAACTGACAATGCTATATTTCTCCAAAAAAGAACTGGCCACCTGAATGAAGACCAATAGACCTTTGAAAAGTTTGAGGAATGGAGAGGGGTAGGCAAAGTGGAAGACGTCAAGTCTTTTCCCCGTTCTTCTCCCAGACCTGGCTTAAGGCTAGGGTGACCACATTGCCTCTGCCCTCTTCTGCTGCCTATGGATGATGTTCGAGGATCATCATTCCACAGGCAGCACAGCATCATCACCCTTCCTCCTATTTCTTCAGTTTCTTTTCATTTCAGTCGGAAGTATTAAAACAAGGAAACAGGAATAGAAACTGAATAAAGAAGATGTGAAGTTCTGTGGAATAATGTGAAATCAGAACATCCCAGGTAGTAGGGGGAATCTGAGATGTAACCAAACAATTTGAAAGAGTTGTAGTCGTCTGTGAGGAAAGAGTTTGATTCGGGCTTCTAGAAATGCTGGGATTATGTAAAAAGGTATTTCCTGTATTCCTCTGGCATTGTAAATGCTAATGGTGATTTTTCTATGGAGAGGAAATGTTTTATTTCTCTAAAGTACAATGAAAATTCTCTTTGCATTTCAGTTCACCTAAATAGACTTTTTCCCCACCACAAAAAAATAAATAAATAAATAAAAATCACTCATCAGATACTTTTTGGCTGGTTGCAGGTTGGCATTATGTCTCTATAACTTCTGCTAAGGGACAGCAAAATGCAATAGCTGAGCCATAAGATTATACTACTTCCCTAGTGACAAGGCCAGGTGATTTTTTTAAAGAAGCACCAACCTTAGAACATAACTAAATAAACCTTATACTCAGGGCTCAGAAGTGTTATGTACCACTTTTGATGCCTAGGGATCATCTACAGGATTTCATTTGATACATTTTTAAGAAACAAGGTTGGGCTAGGGATATCTTAATTATCAAAAAGCTGCTTCTTAGATTAGTTGCTGTCAACATCAGGTGAGTTATTTCCATCATGAATCCATCATGAATTCTCACTGTGTAATGGGGCATATTTATTCCATTTGCTAATTTCTCAGCAGCATGTTTTTAAATACACATTGCACTTCTCTGGGTGGTTTTTCATACATTCCTTCTTTGTTAAAAATTCAGTAGCTTATTTTAGCAGTTGTTTTCACTACTGTCCAGGTTAGTCAATACTTTCTTAAATTATCTTATAACAGAGAAGCAGTGGGACCTAGTGGCTAGAGCACAGGTCTGGAAGTCAGAAAGATCTGGGTTCTAATCCTGACTCCACCACTTGTCTGCTGTGTGACCTTGGGCAAGTCACTTCACTTCTCTGGGCCTCAATGATCTCATCTGTTAAATGGGGATTAAGTCTATACCCATGTGAGACATGGATTGTGTCCAACCTGATTAGCATGTATTTATCCCAGTGCTTACTATAGTGCCCTATATATAGTAAGTGCTTAACAAATACCATAAAAAAATCAGTTCTTAGCTTTTCAGTCTATGTGAATTTTTTTGTATGTTCCCCTAATTCAGGCAAACTTTGGAGTCGGAGTTTAAAGCTAGCATATACACTGCTAAATAAACTATCCAGTAAGAATGAACCACTGCTCAAACCTGGAGACAGGGTAAGTTACTTGAGTAAAACTGCCTTCAAACGAGCAAAGATAAAATTTTCAAAATTTAGATCGAACAATAGCTGCATTTCCATTAGTTCGACAACCACAAGGACTTATTCTAGGTTGGCAATTTAAGCAAAATAATATTGCGTAGATTAGTTTTTTGTGAAAATTTTAATTATAATATGCTTTCTTCTGTGGTGTAGTTCCCCCTCCTATCTGTACTACAAACTGTTGCCTAGATCATTTTTTCGAAGCATCACTTGGCCCATGTCTCTTCTCAGAACACACCTTTGTCTTGCCATGTCCCTCCACATTAAACAACAACTCACAATCGACTTCAGGGCTCTCCACCACCTCACCCCACCGTTCTTTCTGCTCTCGTCACTTGCTGTTTCTTAATTCCTCCCAGGTTAGCTTCCACCTCTACCTCACTCTTGACTCTCCTACCTCCATCCCCCTCACTCGTGCTGAACTCCTGGGTTGAAACTCCTTACCAAATCTGACAAATGACAGCTCTCCTCACATTCAAAGCCCTTCTAAAATCCCACCTCGTCCAACAGTGTCAAGTAGCATGACCTTGTGGATAAAGAATGGACCTAGGGATCAGAAGAATCTGGGTTCTAATCTGAGCTCTGCCACTTAACAGCTGTGTGACCTTGGGCAAGTCATTTAAATTCTCTGTGCCTTAGTTACCTCATCTGCAAAATGGGAGATTAAGACTGTGAAGCCCCATGTGAGACAGGGACTTTCTCCAATCTGATTGGCTTGTGTCTACCCCAGAGCTTAGTATCGTGCCTGGCACATAGTAAATGCTTAACAAATACCGTAAAACAAATACCAGAAAACCCCAGATCACTTCCCTGATTAATTCAAATACCATAAATTATGTAAACCTCATCAGTCATCCTTGGCACATTCCTTGTATACATTTATCCAATAATACATTCAGTTATTTAATCATTGCAATATTTAAGTGCTTACTATGTGCCTGGCACTGTACTAAGCGTTGGGGTGGATACAAGCTAATTGGGTTGGACACAGTCCTTGTCTTATGTGGGGCTCCCCGTCTCAATCCCCATTTTACAGATGAGATAACTGAGGCCTAGAGAAGGGAGTGACTTGCCCAAGGTCAAACAGCAAACAGGTGGTGAAGCTGGGATTAGAACCCATGACCTTTTGACTCCCAGGATCATGCTCTGTCCACTACCCCATCCTGACTTCTCCATTTGTAATTATTCTTGTCTTTTTTCCTGTGGTACAGTGTTTGCAGGGAACATGTGGCTTCTGTTTTGTATTTTAGAAAGTGCTTAATACAGTGCAGTGCACCAAATGGGCATTCAGTAAATGTTATTGCTTACTATCAATCAGTGGTAGTTATTAAGTGATTACTCTATACAGAGCACTGTACTAAGAGCTGTGGGAGAGTCCAGTACAGCAGAGTGAATGGGTAGGTTCCCTGCCCACACTACTATTACTATTACTACACTTTCTTCTTTCTTTTACCTTTTCCTCAATCTTCTTTGCTTTGCTTGCCCTCCTGATCTTAATACTTGGAACTACGTGAATCGGTGTGTATTTTCCAAACAAAATTTGATATTCTTGCATGAGGATCTATCCAAAAATAATTTCCACCATCCCAACAGCCTCCCTTCTGTGATTTCTGGCCACTCCCTCTCAGTCTCTTTTACTGAATTCCTTCTGCCTCTGATCTCCTAACTGTGGGTGTTTCCTCAAGGCTCTGTTCTGGCTCTCCTACTCTTTTCATTTTCCACTTCTTCATTCCCTCCCTCAGGGAGCTCATCCGCTTCCATAGGTTTCAGCTATTCCCTTCAAGAGGATGGTTCCCAAACCCATATTGTTAGCCTCAACCTCTCACTCTCTCTGTTGTCTTGCATTCCCTTGTGCGTCTAGGATGTCTCCCTGTGCATAGATGTCCTGCTGGTACTTTAAGCTCAATAGAATTCAATAGAATGCCTCATCTCTCCTCCCAGATCAACCTTTCCAGCTAATTTTCCCATCACAGTGGACAATATCACAAACCTCCCTGTCTTCAAAGCCCAACTTTTATACTGCCCTTGAGTCTTCATTCACATTCAGTCTGTCACAATATTCTGTTGGTTTTTCCTCTGCAATATTTCAAAGATCTGCCCCTTTCTCTTCATCCAAACGGCCTCCATCCTGGTTCTGGCACGTGTCGTATCACCACTAGGCTCTGGTATCAGGCTGACTTCCGTCTTTTTCTTCTCTCCCATTTCCAGTCCTTCATTCTACTGCCTGCATCATTTTTTTTCAACACTTCCCACAACTCAAAATCCTTTGATGTTTACCCATTCCTCTCTACATAAAACAAACTCCTGACCATTGGATTTGAAGCATTTCCATCAACTCGCTCTCCCTCTTACTTATCCAGTCTTTTCCTACAACTCTGCAGCTTGCATCCTATATACGTCCCAAGCTCATCTTCCCACAGTGCCATATTCTTCACTCTCCCACAACCAGCCTCTTGCACATACTCTTGCTCCTACCTGGACACCCTCCCCTTTCAAATGCTCCAGACAACAATTCTCCCTATTTTCAAATCCCCTCAGAAACCTCATCTCTTCCAGGCCTTCCCCAGCTCATTTTTCTTCTCCCCAAATCATGTGCAGCCAACTACCACCTCAACACGTGTGCACTCACAGCCACACGTAACATATTTGCACCTACCAATTTATGATCTCTATCATTTAGTCACTTATCTGATTAGATGTAGAAGCGGCATGGCGTAGTGGATAGAGCATGGGCCTGGGAGTCAGAAAGTCATGGGTTCTAGTCCTGCCTCCACCACTTGTCTTCTTTTTGACTTTGGACAAGTCGCATCATTTCTCTGGGCCTCAGTAACTCATCTGTAAAATGGGGATTGAGACTGTGAGCCCTACTTGGGACGGGAACTGTGTCCAACTCGATTTGCTTGTATCCACCCCAGTGCTTAGTACTGGCACAGAGTAATTAACAACTGCCATTATCGCTGTTACTATTATTATATCCAAATTTACGTTTTCTACTTCCTCTCTGTAAATAATTTTGTGTCTCTTCCGTGTTAGATTGTAAATTCCTTCAAGGGAGGCAATGTCTTCCCACACTTGCATAGTACAGTGCCTGTGTACAGCAAGCCCTGCATAAATACTATTGACTGATGTTTGCATAGCCACCCTTCACCCTCAAATGCAAATTGCCCCCTTAGCACCCGTGCATACAGCCCCCCCTTATTTGTTACGTATATATCGATTTACATATCGATTCATTTTCTCCATTTATTTCCTCCTTTTTCCATGCTCTTGCAATTTACCAGTTGTATCTAAATTTTTCCTCTTACCACCACTATTTTTAAATAACTTATGTCTGCCTCTCTCCCTTATTAGATTATGAACTCTTCAAGGGGCAAGGATTGTGTCTTTTACCTCTACTGAACTCTCCCAAGCAGTCTTCACACAGTAGGCACTCAATAAATATTATTGATTTTTCAGCCAGTGCAAGACTGCTCCCTTTATTTCATCCACTAGGTGTTTCATAGTTCATCCCAAATGATGTATGGCCACTTGGATCAATCTCCTGGCATATTACCAAAATTATAGAACCATGCTAGGGTGTTTCTCTTTGTTTGTGTTTTGTTTTTTGGTTTTGTTTGTTTTTATTTAGCCTGGCTCATATTCAATAGCAACACACTGCAGTTTACAGCCACCATTTGGAAAGTGGCAGTCATCTCATTCCAAACTGAACTTAAAAATCAGATATTGTTGTAAATAACTGTAGCAATTACTGTAGGGAATTTTATCTGTACCTGGAAGATGTTTGCTGGTGGGGAAAGGTTTCAGACAGAGTTTGCAAGGGAGCGTGGACGCAATTCCCATTTTTCTGTTTGACCATCTAGACTCCTACAACCCGTACAGCTGAAAATCCAGCTTTATTTCCTCTCTCAAAGTCCATTTCCCTTCTTCTCCACCCCCAACAACTCATGCAGTTTTGCCCCTGAAATATCCCCTCCCCACCAAATCGCACATGGGTCATCTTCAGTTGCTCCCTCCCCCATACCGGAGAGTCATTCTGGATAGTTTTATTAAAGGGTGGTGTTGATATGGGGCAAATTCTATGCTGAAGAAGTACTCAGTGTAACCTATTTTAAGCATTGAGAAAGTCCAGTAATGCCTAAAAATAGAAATATGCTTACCCATCAGAAATCACTGATTAATTACAGGAAGCCCCGTGACAAAGTATCACCTCTAGATTCACAGAATATAAATTCCTAAATAGAGGGAACTTGTATGAAAACCTCAAGTGGGAAAACCAGTGAAAGACTCAGAGTTTTCAATGAGCAGTTCAGCGAAAAATAGGAAAAGTTTTCCATTGTGTATTGTGCAGAGATTTTCAGCTCTTCTCCCCTTATCATTTTTAGGTGGCGCTCGTGTTTCCAAACAGTGATCCCGTGATGTTTATGGTGGCATTTTATGGTTGCCTTCTGGCAGAACTTATTCCTGTGCCAATAGAAGTGCCATTAACAAGAAAGGTAAAGCTGGTATTTTGATATCATTACATCATCTCTGAATTATACACATTCCCACATACATGCAAGGCCAAAGATGCGGGGGCCTACCAGAAGTCAGTGTTTGTCACCTCTGTTCACCGGTAACCAGAAATGTCACCGGGTGGCCAATTGGTTCAGTACAGGCTGATCAGAATAGTAAAACTGCTCTGAGTAAGGGAGATATTGAGAGATATGGGAAAGCCTCCAGGCCTTGTGTAGGGAAGTCATCTAAATTGCTGATAATATACAGGTCAGAGATGGACTCTTCCACCGACTAAAAGAGAGAGGTGGTTGTGAGATGGCAGGAACTCCCCAAATCAAACCCGAAAGAGTTCATTAGGAATCAGCCAGGAGTGAAAAGAAGATTTTAGTGTTGTTTCCCAGGTCACTGAATATCTGATAG
Organism: Ornithorhynchus anatinus; assembly: GCF_004115215.2. NCBI lineage: Eukaryota > Metazoa > Chordata > Mammalia > Monotremata > Ornithorhynchidae > Ornithorhynchus > Ornithorhynchus anatinus. The sequence continues at coordinate 38,602,367 of NC_041734.1, read as the reverse complement.
TATAATGTTCTTGAAGGTGGGAGCATAGTCAGTGTCTTTAATATTTGATAAGTGACAAGTCACTTTACTTTCCTGTACCTCAGTTTCCTCATCTATAAAATGAGGGTTGAATACCTGTTCTCCCTCCCCCTTAGACTTTGAGGCTCTTGTGTGACAGGAACTGTATCCTACTTGATCGAGCAAGAAGAATAGGGGACCCAGAACGGATCCTTCTAAGCCAGCAAAAGAGACTGAGAAGGAGTGGTCAGAGAGATGAGGGAAATAGGAGACAATCGTGTCAGTGAAATCGAGGCCAGAGAGAGAACTCTCTCTAGGAGAAAGGAATGTCAAAAATCAATAGTGTCAAAGGTAGCCTTGAGGTCAAGGAGAATTAGGAAAGAATAGAACCCCATTAGACTTAGCCAAAAGGAGGTCAGTGGAGGTCCTGGTGAATGTGGTCTGAGTGGAACAAAATAAGATTGCAAGAGGAAGTGGTGTTTGCAGGTGTTTGAGCAGGTTTTTGAGCAGAAATAGGAGTGAGGAGATAAACCGGTAGCTGGAAGTTGCTGCAGAATCAAGAGGAGTTTTGTTTTTGTTTTGTTTTTTTTTTTAGCATGGGAGAGAATTGAGCATCTTTGAAGGCAGAGGGGAAAGATCCAAAAGAGTGGGAAATGTCATTTATTAAGAAAGCTTATTTAGCCCATTGAAATTTACAATGCATTTTATCACTTTTTAATAGGATGCTGGCAGCCAACAAATTGGATTTCTTTTGGGCAGTTGTGGCGTAACTTTAGCTCTGACAACAGATGCATGTCAGAAAGGTCTCCCTAAGGCACAAACCGGAGAAGTAGTTACTTTCAAAGGTACACTTATTTCAGTATTCCTAGTCTCTCCCTAATCTGAGAAAAAGTACATCCTGAATGAATGCAGCTGCAGAGTTGCTGGCTTGATTGTGATGATGTGTGGTTTTAAAAAGGAAATCCTTCAACCAAATTTAAAAGTGGTTTTTGCCAAAAATAAGCTCTGATCAAACTGTAACATTTGTTCTTCATTTGAGTGTTGACCCTTGGGTGGAAGTAGTTTGAATGCCTGAGGATAGAGCAGATTGAGATGGGTCACGTGTAATTCGCACTAATGGATTTGCTTTATTTTTCCTTAAAGGTTGGCCTCGGTTGGTGTGGTTTGTGATTGATGGAAAACATTTGGCAAAACCATCCAAAGACTGGCATCCTCCTGTCAGGGATGCAAGTAGGGAAATTGCTTATATTGAGGTAAATTCAACTACGTTTCAGATGCAGTTCTTGCGGATCTTATCGGATGTCTTTTGTTTTCCTGTTCGTCATTGTGTTGACCATTGTGTTGTGTTGTTTTCTTAGCAAGTTTTTTCTTGTTGCCTTTGGTCACCATAGCACCTCACCAGAGCCTCCTGAAGTTTTAGGGGAACCTTATTTGTGGCTGATGTTTTCTGATGTGAAGTCCCTCTTCTAGCTAGTCAGTGATCCTGTGGGACTCCCATTTTCCCCTTCTCAAAAAGAGTAAAGGGAGAACAGAGTAGATGAGCTAAGTGATTTAGAGGCCAGTTCTTCTTTTTCAGTATTCAACTAGTGTATCTATGCCAGATGCATTCTCACCATGGACATATTTATCCAGGATCACCTGTTTTCTCTCCATTCAAACCTGCCACCATCCTGGTTCAGGTGCTCATCATATCCTGGCTAGATTACTGCATCAGTCTCATTCTTCTGTCACTCTCCACTTCATTCTACTGCCCAGATCATTTTTTCTAAAACACTGTCCTGCTCACGGCTCTTCGCTTCTCAAAACCTTCAATCAGTGGCTACGCTTTCCTCTCAAATGAAGCAAATCTTTAAGGTCCTCCATTTATCTCCGTGTTACTTATCAGCTTCTCCCACTACACCTCAATTCCCACTCTTCATTCCTCTCATTGTGCTTCATTCTCAACTCCCTCTGGCCCCCCATGTTCATACCCTTCCTCCTGCCTGGAATTCCCTCTCTCTTCTAAATCATTAGACTACAGCTCTCCCAGCTTTCCCTCTCCCTCCTTTTCTGAGCTTTCCTGAAATTCCAGCTCTTCCTTTCCAGGTCCCATCTTTCTGTCAGCTGCTCTCAGCACTTTATTCGCGGTTCAGCCGCTTGCCGGCTTTGTGACTTTGGGCAAGTCACTTAACTTCTCTTTGCCTCGGGAGAAGCAGTGTAGCTTAGTGGAAAGGGCACAGGCTTGGGAATCAGAGGTCATGGGTTCTAATCCTGACTCTGCCACTTGTCTGCTGTGTGACCTTGGTCAAGCTACTTAACTTCTGTGAGCCCGAGTTACCTCATCTGTAAAATGGGGATTAAAACTGTGAGCCCAATGTGGGACAACCTGATTACCTTGGATCTGCCCAGCGCTTAGAACAGTGCTTGGCACGAAGTAAGCACTTAAAAAATATCATAATTATAGAGAAGCAGTGTGGCTCAGTGGAAAGAGCCCGGGCCTGGGAGTCAGAGGTCATGGGTTCAAATTCCGACTCATCCATTTGTCAGCTGTGTGACTTTGGGCAAGTCCTGTGTGCCTCAGTTACCTCATCTGTAAAATGGGGATTAAGGCAGTGAGCCCCACATGGGACAACCTGATTAGATTGTGCTAAACCCCTGTGCTTAGAACAGTGCTGGGCACATAGTAAGCGCTTAACAAATACCAACATTATTATTATTATTACCTCATTTGTAAAATAGGGTTGAAGACTGTGAGCCCCACGTGGGACAACCCGATCACCTTGTATCCTCCCCAGTGCTTAGAACAGTGCTTTGTACATAGTAAGCGCTTAACAAATGCTATAATTATTATTCCCCTGCTTTTAGTCCTTCTGCCTATTCTGTACTTATATCAGTTGAAGTATATTCATTTGTCTCTTTAGCATTCTGTACTTCATCACCTGGAACTTTGTTTCTTTCTCCTTCTTCCATCCGTTCCTCAATTACTTGGGTCTGTCAGTCTCTCCTGTAGCTAGCTCCTTGTGGGAGGGGTTCACGTCTACTAACTACTCCCTCCTGCATTGCCTTTGCGCTTGGATTTTTACTCTTTAAGCACTTGATATTCACCCTGACCTGAGCCCCATAGCACCTGTGGTACGTGTCCATAGATTATTGAAATGTCTGTCTCCTCCTCGAGACTGTAAGCTTCCCATGGCTTAATGGATAGAGCCCAGACCTGGGCGTTAGAGGTCGTGGGTTCTGATCCTGGCTCTGCTCTGTGACCTTGGGGAAGTCACTTCACTTCTCTATGCCTCAGTTACCTCATCTGGAAAATGGGGATGGAGTCTGTGAGCCCCAAGTAGAACAGGGACTGTGTCCAACCCGATTTGCTTATATCCACCCCACTGCTTAGTATAGTGCCTGGCACATAGTAAGTGCTTGAGTACCATAATTATTATTATTATTGTTTTGGGCAGGGAATGTGCTATCAATATGATTATGTTGTATTTTCCCAGGTGCTTAGTACAGTGCTCTGCATACAGTAAATGCTCACTAGATACCATTGATTGATTGTACTGTGATTGGGTCTCCCAACTATATTGAATTGCACTTTTCCTAGCTCTCAGGAGAGTGCTCTGCGCACACTAAGTGTTCAGTAAATACCACTGATTGATCGTTTAGATTGTAAGCCTCTTTGGGGGAGGAACAGTGTCTTAAACTCAACTGTGTTCACCCACATACTTAATACAGTACTGTGCATGCAGTAAATCCTAGTAGGTATGATTGATAATTATATTTGTGTAAAATATCTTTTTCAGTATAAGACAAGCAAAGAGGGCAGTACGATGGGAATTACCATATCTCATGCTTCCATGCTGGCTCAGTGTCACGCCTTGACTCAGGCATGTGGCTATTCGGAAGGTAAGTTGATTGCTTAATTATTGAGCTCCCCGAGAGTGTGTCAGATACACTCAGTTGTGGTGAAATCCCCTTGCCTAACTTCTTAGATTTTCCGTCCCAAAGGAGACTATTTACAAGAGTTGATTAACATATATCCCATTTTCATAAGTGACTTGCCCAGTCAGACAGCTGACAAGTGGCAGAGTTGGGATTAGAACCCACAACCTCCGACTCCTAAGGCCTCCCAAGCCTGGGCTCTTTCCACTGAGCCAAGCTGCTTCTCTGTCTCAGTCAATCAGTTGTATTTATTGATTGTTTATTTTGGGCAGAGCACTTGTACTAAGCACTTGGGGAGTACAACGCCATAGTATAACGGACAAATTCTGTGCTTACAGTGAACTTACAATATAGAGGGAGAGACAGAAGTGTAAGTAAATAAATTAAAGATACATCAGTGCTGTGGGGCTGGGGTGGGGGTTGGTGGTGAATTAAGGGAGCAAGTCAGGATGATGCAGAAGGGAGTGGGAGAAAAGGAAATTAGAGTTTAGTCAGGGAAGACCTCTTAGAGAAGATGTGCCTTCAACAAGGCTTTGAAGATGGGGAGAGTAATTACCTGTCGGTTATGAAGAGGGAGGAAATTCCAGGCCAGAGGCAAGACATGGGCGAGAGAATGGCAAGATAGACAAGCTTGAGGTACAGTGAGAAGGTTGGCATAAGAGGAGCAAAGTGCGTGGCCAGGGTTGTAGTAGGAGAGTAGCAAGGAGAGGTAAGAGGGGTCAAGGCGATTGACTGCTTTAAAGCCAATGTAAAGGAGCTTCTGTTTGATGGAGAGGTGGATGGGCAACCACTGGAGGTTCTTGAGGAGTGGGGAAACATGGACTGAACATTTTTGAAGAAAAACGATCCAAGAAGCAGAGTGAAGTATGGACTGGAGTCGGGAGAGACAGGAAGCTGGGAGGTCAGCGTGGTGTAGTGGATAGAAGTCAGAAGGTCATGGGTTTGAATCCCGGCTCCACCACTTGTCAGCTGTGTGACTTTGGGCAAGTCACTTAACTTATCTGCGCCTCAGTTACCTCATCTCTAAACGGGGATTAGCACTAGGAGCCCCATGTGGGACAGGGACTGTGTCCAACCTGATTAGCTTAAATCTCCCCCAGCGCTTGGAACAATGCTTGGCACATAGCAAGCACTTAACAGGTACCACAGTTATTAGTATTTATTCATTTATTTATATTATTGTCTGTCTCTCTCTTAAGACTGTAAGCTCTCCCTGGGCACGTAATGAGTCTGTCAACTCTGTTTTATTATGCTGTCCCAAGAGTTACGTATGGTGCTCTACACAGAGTAAGTGGTCAGTAAATATGATCGATTGATTGACTTTGGTTCCATTGATAGTGGAAGGGAGGAAGTGTAGGCAAAACCTTCACCTCTGTATTATTTGAACCTACGTGATTAATCAGTCATATTTTTTGAGCACTTACTACATGCAGAGCACTGTACTAAGCACTTGGGAGAGCACAATACAACAGTTAACGCTCTCTGCCCACAGTGAGCTTATAATCTAGAGGCGTAGACAGACATTAATACGAGTAAGATACCTCCTTTTCATGCAGGTACAAAGAAGGTTATAATTGATCCTCTTAATCCAGGAGGTTGTGTGATACTTATATTCACTTGCTCCATTTCTTGGCTTTAGAGCACTCAGTCACCTTGCTTCCTCCTTCCTCCCTCCCTGATTTCCTACTACAACCCAGCCCGCACTCTTCGCTCCTCCAAATCCAACCTACTCAATGTACTTCAATCTCATTTGTCACACTGCTGGTCTCCCACCCACGTCCCTGGAAACCCCTCCCTTGTCCCTGGGAAACCTTCCCCCCACCTTTCACATCCCCACCTTCAAAGCCTAACTAAAAGAACATTTCCTCCAGGCTGCCTTCCCCGACTGAGCCTTCATTTCCTCCCACCCTCTTCTGTATCACCCTTGCACTTGGATTTGCACCCTTTATTCACCCTTCCCTCAGTCCTCCCACAGCACTTACCTAAATATCCATAAATTGTATCAATGTCTGACTTTCCCTCCAGACTGTAAGCTCCTTGTGTGCAGAGAACCCGTCAACCAGCTCTGTTATATTGCATTCTCCCAAGTGCTTTAGTACAGTGCTGTGCACACGATATGTACTCAATAAATACAATTGATTCCTTGCCAAGATCATTTTTTCATCTTTTTGCTTCTCACACATTTTGCTCTGGTCTGTGGGGCTGGAATGACTGCATCTCTTGCGCAGGAAGCCCTGTACGCTGACTTAGTTGAAGACTTGGGAAGTCATGCTCTCCTCCCCTGCTGCTCTCCGAAAGTGCAGAGTCTCTAATCCCCTTTGTCCCAGAGGGATTTGAATTGATTAATTACTATTTTACCAATCATGGGGAGTTTGTTACATAATCGCTTCAGTTGGGAAGGGAAAATTAATCGTTTTCTTTGTGATAGGACTATGGGATGAAGTGCTCTCATACTTAAAATAAGTGTCTGGAATTTGACTGCGCTACCTATACACACTTGATATCAGGAAAATGCTGGTGGCATCGACTGGTTTGGTATTACTTATTAACCACTGAAATGTCCTCAGAAGCCAGAATTTTTAAATTGTTGTTTAAATCATTCCCACCGAGAGAGGGGCTGTAGGGGCTAAACCCCAATTAATTAGCACTAAGAAGCAAAACCAATAGCTTCACCCAGTAGATCTGTGGCACTAATGCTAGCCGACCCTGCCCCCAGGGGATCAGAGGTGAAGCTAAATTGGAGGCCACCCCTCTCATCCCATGATGACAGAAAGAGGAGGAGGACGACAACCTCACCATCGCTGTTTTCCCAGCCTGGAGAGGCATGGGAAGTCATCAGCTGCTGCCTCACCTCAGCCTCACCTTTGCAACAGCTTGGGGGAAGGTCCGGAGGCAGGATGGCGGCTGGAGCCCCGGAGCTGTTGGAGCACAGGCATCCCGTGGCTGGCACAGTCACTGGACTTTCTTTCTGCCACGAGCCTCTGGTAGCGGCCCGAATGCCAAAAAACACAGAGACCTTGCCACCCCACAAGGTGCCTGCAGTGCAGTAGCCCTGAACCTCCCATCCCCCCTCCTGTCCCTGTTTGAAGCCCTTAGGCAGGTGAGGCAGACAGATGGCCGCTCTTTGCAGGGGAATTTCAGGCCATGGATGAAGGGAAATGCTCATGCCCAGTTTCAAAGCCCGGGGTGGATCAAAAAAGCAGCAGCTGAAGAGGAGAAAGGGAAGGTGTCATGTCAGAGTACCTTTTTCCTTTCTCTGTTTTCTTCTCTTTCTCTTGCCCTCATTTCTTCTTTTCCTTCTTCTCTTACCTTCCTTTCACTTATCGATCCGCCACATCCTGCCCCAGAGTTCACCCTCATGCTCACGTTGAAAAATTACTGCCCACCATCATGTAATAAGATTTATTTCTATTGAGGGCTTCTCCTACATTGGTTTAATGTGTTTCTTTAGACAAATGGAGTTCTATTCTCTTTACTAATGGGAATTTACAGAGGATAAGGATTACAGTTGTTTAAAAGGAAAATTTTACATAAATTCACATGGCCTGTAGTTTAATGCCCAGAGTGTACAAGCAAAGGTGAAGTGATGAGTGTTGTTGAGAATTCAGATAGTATTCCATAGTATTGTCTTAGAAATTTTTAGGGATCCTACATATTTTGTGTGGTTCCTAAAGAACACTCGCATTTTGAAACGGCACTCTTCTTCCAAAGAGTCAGAAGTGAGTTATTCCAAAAGAGGTGTGGTACACAGTTACTTGGAATAAAGGGGAGAATAGGGATTTGGAGCTAGTATAAAGAAGCACTGATTCTGGAGAAGGGGAATTTTGCCTTATAAATTTGAAAATGAGATGTGAAACAATAATTCCGAAATTTGTTTTGAAATATCAATACGACCCTTCTTAAAAGTTTGGGTGGTGATGTTTTAAAAGCAACTGGAGGGCCTAGAATATATTGCCAAGCATGCTGTGGATACTCAGTAGGTGTCTGAGATAATAGCATCTGCACTCCTCCTATTTACTTGCCCCAAATCACCAACTTTATGCAAGATACCATTTTCGTTTAATTTCAGTAAAGAAATTCTAGATACGTACATTATAATATACATATATTATCTAAAGGTGAATATCAGTAAGGAACCAAAACAGTTTTCATTTTGACTATCTTGAAAAGTAGAAGAATGACGTTTCCAAATGTGACAGATATTCATTGTCTACAAAAGCCTTACAAGTATTAAACTCTGTTTAGTTAGGGTTTCTAAAAAATATACGTTGCCGTTAGTGGATTTGATCAATATGTGATCTGATTAATATGTATCTACCCCAGCGCTTAGAAGAGTATTTGACACATACTAGTAGGCGGTTAACAAATACCATAAAAAACAAATTTTACTCTTAATTGTCTTTGTCCACTTTCAGCTGAAACGCTAACAAATGTGCTGGATTTCAAAAGGGATGCTGGTCTCTGGCATGGAGTATTAACAGTGAGTGTTGTGGAATGTTAATGGATTTTATAATAGGATGTCTGATATCTTCATGTTCATGGCTTAAGATTTCAAAACCATATGTTTCCCAAATGACATTTTATTCTTCAATGTCAACTGATTGACCCGAATTACTTGTCTAAAACATTAATAGGAGGGATCTTGAATCACTGGATATTTTAAAATTCTGTTGTTAGACTGTGCACTCGAACATTTTACTGCAGTTGTGGAATTTTATTTCTTTTATATTGGGCTCATTTATTGAGGCAATTACATTTTCTTTTCCAGAGTGTCATGAACAGAATGCATGTTGTTAGTATTCCTTATGCATTAATGAAAGTGAACCCCCTTTCCTGGATACAGAAAGTATGTTCATATAAAGGTAATCGGAAAATATATTCCCTCAATTTAATCGTGCAAAGGCTCTTAGAAATTTTTGTCAGTTATGTCTATTTTGTCAATTTTAGAATGATAGTAGTAGTAAAAGCAGTTAAGTGCTTGCTGTGTGCTGAGCACTGTACTAAGCGCTGGAAGAGAATACACAGTCTAATTGAACTCTTGTATAACGGTAATATAGTGTTGCTTGTATCATGTCCAGTTTATTTTCATGAATTTGGGCATGCTCTTTCCTATGCATAAGTGTTTTGTGACTTTCTAAATGACAACAGTGACCACAAAAAGGAATGAGTGTAACATTTTATAGTTCTTAAAAAGAGAATGATACAGTTGTTTAGATTTCTTCTGCTAAGAAACATGAAAATGCAAGGAATTAAAAATATTTTTAGTATTCTGCCAATTACAGGGCTTAAAGAGAGCAGGAGAAGCCATTTCATCAGCCCTCCCTACTTCAGATGAGGACCAGTGTATTTTTTAAAACATCCTTTGTTCATTATTAACAATCCTTGCTGCCAGGAAGCTCTTTCTTTATGCTTAACCTATTGGCAGCTGCAATTTAAGCCCATTTTATTTTGTTCTATCAGCAAAGAGAGTGAAAAGTATGAAGACTTGAAATGAGATTAAATAAGTCTACTTTTAACATTACCTCTTAGGCCTTAATTTCCAATCCTGTATGGAATATTGCCTTTCTATATTTCTTTATGTATCCCTGAATCATAATTGCTTTTGTAATTCTCTGATTTATTAATCTGTGCAAAGTAATAATGCAAAGTTTGCACTTGGGTGCCCAAAATGTATGTGAACAAAAATTGAATGCCTTTTTTACTCTGTCCCTTCCATGTGGGCATTTGCTTCAGAATACCTGTTTGTTTTTCCTCCCTTTTAGCCCGCGTAGCATTAGTTAAATCTCGGGATATGCACTGGTCTCTCTTGGCACAGCGTGATCAAAGGGATGTCAGTCTCAGCTCCTTAAGAATGCTGATAGTGGCAGATGGAGCTAATCCATGTAAGTCAAAACGTTATGAAACTCAAGCACTGGTATCAGGTAGAATGATTGCGGTATTTGTTTCTCTATCAGACGTTGATCTTTGATACCACTCTTTGCTGCATCTTATTGTTTTTTCAGTTCCTTACTACTCTTAGAAAGCCTAAATGCAGGACTAGCCTAATGTAAGAAAATTTCTCTCTCAAATGCAGTTTTCATTCTGAAGTAATTTTTGCTGGGATGTTTTCTCAATTTATTAATTCATTTTCTTCAGTAGTAAATTAGTTCAGTCAAATTCCTGGTATTCATCCTGTGCAATTTTTGAGTGGTATTTGTTAAGCACTTACTATATGCCAGTCACTGTTCTAAGTGCTAGAATAGATACAATAAGATAAAATAAGTTGGACCCAGTCCACATCCCACATGCGGCTCAAAATCTTAATCCCCATTTTACAGATGAGGCTCTTAGATAAAAATTAAGTGACTTCCTCAGGGTCACATGACAGCAAGTGATAGAGCCGGGATTAGAAGTCAGGTCCTCCTGAGTCCCTGTCCCATGGTGTATCCACTAGGCCTCACTGCCTCTAAATTGGCATCAATGATGCTGAGAACTGGCATAAAATAATGTAGCATTAAAGAAAAATATTTTGTATCTTTAGCTCCGTGATCTTTCAAAAAACAGTCATGAGAAATTTAGCTATGATGGTTGTTCCGAAGTCTTTTAAAAACAGTCTTCTCAGAATTTGGTTATTGCTGTAATATAGCAACTGTCCCTCCAGCATTTCCAGTTTACAGCAGTGTTGTTCTACTTCACATCCCTGTGGAGGCAGATTTGTTGAGTCAAAGGAGCCTTCATTCTTCCCAGCATTCCCACAGAAGCTTAACTCTTGCTTAAGTTCACACAACTTTTAGGTTGTCTACATCAATAAATTTTTAAGTAACTTGTTCTCCCCAAAGCTGATTCATAAAAAGCAAAACCACTGAAATCCTCATTCTTCAGAATCCCTCAACAGGGCCCCGTGGGTGTTTCGCTAGCCTGGGTTAAATGATCACATAACCTTCTGTATGATATGTGTATATTTGCCCTGACAAGGGGGATTTGTTCTCCAGAATTTTATTTTGAGGGGATGCTGAAAGATCATAAACCACTCACCCTTCATCAATGTAATCATTTTCTTATTCCTTTAAATGACAGAGTAATTCTGACCCTGTGACTTTTTGTCCATGTGTAACTTTTTTTTTTTAAATTTCCCTCAGGGTCAATATCATCCTGTGATGCATTCATCAACGTCTTTCAGTCCAGAGGCCTGAGACCAGAGGTAATCTGTCCTTGTGCCAGTTCTTCAGAGGCATTGACTGTTGCTATTCGCAGGTAACTGAACCAGATTTCCATATAGTAATGAATTACCTTTTTACTTAGACCAAGCGTTCTTACAGTATAAAAGTTGCAGTGCATCACATTGACTGCCCTAAGGCAGTCTCCAAACCTTTGTGTGCGAGAGGAGGGCGGGGGGAAGAAGAGAAATCTTTGAGGAATTGGTGCATACACATTAAATGAACATGCCCTACTTCATTAAGAAGGTATAATTACAAAGTAGTATCAAATAATGGTATTTATTGAATGTTTACTGTGTGTGGGAGAGAAGAATACATAGATTTGGTAGACATGATTCCTGCCCTCAAAACACAATCTAGTGGATGAGATAAGACATTAAAAAGTTTGAGATGGGGGAGCAGTAAAGTATTTGGTTATGTACATAAGTGCAGTGGGGTGAGAGGAGGAGAATGAGAGGGGGAAGAAAAGGGAGGAAAAGAGAAAATCAACCAGTTTCTGTTCATCCTTCCTTCTGCCCTCTTTCTGTGTGGGAAGGCAGCCTGACCATTGCTGATGTTGCCACGAACCACTTTTCTACAAAATCTTTCAGGCCATGTTTCCGTACTCTTCAGGTACCACCAGTGGTTGCCCATCCACATCAAAGAGAAACTCCTTATTGTTGGCTTTAAAGCACTCCATCACCTTGCCCCCATCTACATTACCTCCCTGATTTCTTACTATAACCCAATCCTCACAGCTGGCTCCTCTAATGCCAACCTACTCACCATACCCTAATCTCATCTATTGTGCTGCTGACCCCTTTCCCGCATCCCGCCTCTGGCCTGCAACGCCACCCTCCCCGCTCCCTTTACATCCCCCAGATGATCACTCTCCTCATCCTCAAAGCCTTATTAAAAGCACATCTTCTCCAAGAGGCCTTCCCCAACTAAGTCCGTATTTCCTCTGCTTCCACACCCTTCTGTGTAACCTTTACTTTGGGTTTTGCACCCTTTAATCTCCCCTCCCCTAGGAGTCTATATATTTTGTAATTTCTTTATAATAATGCCTTTCCCCCTGCATCAAAACTATAAATGTGTTGTGGGCAGACTACATGTCTATCAGTTCTGTTGTATTTTCCCAGCGCTTAGTACAGTTCAGTGTGCACAGTAAGTGCTCAATAAATGTGATTGATTGATTTGACACCGTATTTACCATAGGTGTAGAGGTTACATCTTTGATTCATTCATTCATTCAGTCATATTTATTGAGTGCTTACTGTGTGCAGAGCACTGTACTAAGCGCTTGGAATGTATAATTCGGCAACAGATAGAGTCCCTGCCCAACAACGGGCTCATGGCACTCAGCCTGCAGGGAGGTAGTGTTAGTCTTCTTGGGGTAGGAGAGGAAGGCAGAAATGGAGGTACTCAGGCTTAGCAGTGCCTCACTTTACTCACTTGTAAAATGGGGATTAGATACCTGTTTTCCCTCCTCTTTATACTTGTGAGACAGGGATTGAATCTGACCCTATTATCTTGATGTACCGCAATGCTTAGTACAGTACTTGGCTCTAAGTAAGCACTTAAATGCAACAGATGTCATTATTTTTATTATCGTTATTCGGAGATACGTTTCAGGGGAGGAAAAGTGTCTGTTGATCTAAAACAAATCAAAGTAGGTTTGCTTATAAATGGATGGAAGAGGGACAGAGGTAACTGGAAATGCAGACTTCCTTCACCACATCAGGAAAGAGAAAGGGATTGCCCGATTCCTGTTGCTGACCCCTTGCCCCTTAATAGTAATAATAATGATGGCATTTGTTAAGCGCTTACTTTGTGCCAAGCACTGTTATAAGCACTGGGGTAGAACAAGGTAATCGGGTTGTACCTTACTCATCAAGCCCTGGCTTGGCACCCCCTTGTTGTTGCTGGCAGGAGCTGCATTAAGTAATTAAGTAGTTCTCACTCACCTTCCTCTTCCTGCTCCATTGCCTAACTCCAACCTTAGTTAACTCCAGCCTGGGAGCCTGAATCTTCCTCTTCTTCAGGACCCACAGGGACCACAATCAGTAGTCCCGGGACCCAGCACAGGACTGCTCTTGCCCCCTGCCCCAGTTCCTGGTTTTACTGGCTCACACTGGTGATGCAGTTACTTACTGGCAAGGGAGCAGGTGGACAGGGCCATGCAGCTTGCCTTGGAGCAGGGGGTGGTCTGGCACAGGGCCAGAGCAATTCCAGCTTGCCCTGCCGTCTGGCAGAGGATAATGAAAACCCCAGACCGGGCCTTGTGTCCTGCCGCCAGAGGTCCAGGAGTATGGCCGTTATCTTGTCACCCCCTCTCTGGCTCAAAGGGACGGGGCAGGCCAGCTACTTCATCCCCACAAGGTTTGAAGACGGAGCTGATGGTCTTTGGACTTCTGGTACTGAGTCCTTGGGGACAATAAGCTTGTTGCGGGCAAGAAATGTGTGTATTGTTATAGTGTGCTCTCCCAAGTGCTTAGTGCAGTTTTGCACACAGCAAACGCTCAGTAAATACGATTGATTGAATTAATGATTGACAGTGGCTAGCAGGGAGTGATCCCCTAATGCTCAAATGTCACCTCTGGTATCAAGAGTCAGTTTTGGGTCCCCAGCTCTAAGTTCTCAACCCATCCCCTAAGGAAATGAAGCAATATTTGGAGAAGCCGATTGACAGTGTGGTTGTTCTTCTTGGATTGATGTGCCATCTTATCTTTCAGACCACCAGAATTGGGTGGACCGCCACCAGGAAAGGCAGTGTTATCCATGAATGGCCTGAGTTACAGTGTGATCAGAGTGGACACAGAAGAAAAATTGTCAGTATTAACGGTGCAGGATGTTGGTCAGGTTATGCCTGGAGGTAGGAAGATTATATTTTAAATGATTTATTTCTTTTACCGAAAGTTGGATGAATTACAGAATCAGCAATGTCATGTTCTTTATGCAGTGGAATATATGCAAGGGTAGAGTCAGGCAATCTGAAATTATCGGTGTACGATAACTGAAGAAATCCCTCTGAGATATTCCTTTCCTCAGCTGGCCGTTATAACTTCTCCTGGTCTTCGGTCTCTCTAACTAGCTCATGCCTTAGAGCGCTGACAGGTCAGAGAAGATAATGAAATTTACAAGAGTTTAATTGTAAAATAAAAAAACAAACCACTTTATAAAACAAGGGGTTTTACCGTATCAAATCTCATCCCGCTCATTTGACGGGCTCACGATGGTCTCTTCTAAAATTTTCAGCACACGTTAGAAAATCAGGTTATTCGAATAAAGTTTGAAGAAGCCATAGCTAATTTTTCTCCAAAGGTACTGATATTCTTCATCTTATAAAAGGGGAATGGAAGTCTTCTACACAAAGGTCTTATGAGCTACAAATAATAGGTCTCATGAATAATGATAAATGGCAACCCTAAAAGCTTGCAGGAATTCTGAAAATATTTTCCCTGAGATGAAGATAACAATGGAATACTTTCTTTGACTGTGCAGTAAAAGTTCATTTGGGTCACACATCCCCAGTCTGTAATCCAAAGAACAAATACTTAACTCCTGTTTCCTCCCTACTGTTGCCCAAAGAACTCTGGGGTCTCTCTAAGGAAGACATGATTTAAGATACGTCATATCAACAAAGCCTCTATGAAGTAGAAGCAGCAAGAGATATGCATGGGTGCGAGGGAGGCGAATGGGAAAAATATACAGCTTCCTGTATGCCCAACAACCCTAGGTGAAAATAAAGAGAGAATCAGAGGAAAGTGGACTGGTAAAGGTACCAAAGAACTCAACCTGTAAAGCATTTCTTGGGAGCTATATTTCCACAGTCTAGACAGAGTGCATTAAGGCATTTTCAGGCTACGCTAACTTTATGAATGCTTTTCAGTTTCGAAAGGCTTGAACTTAAATTATTTGAATAAAAACGTAGTATCTCCCAACTCCTAAAAGCCACAAATTTGAGGTTATGGGTATTGAATCAGCAGTTTCCATATAGTGTGGATTATTTGCTGGCAAATTAGGTGAGTGGGAGGAAAAGGGGAGGAAGGATCTGATAAACCTCTTCCTTTTTCTGTCCTGACTTTCATGCATTCAGGCATGAGTACGGGCCACCAGCCAACTCTGGCCCACGGGTATTTAATCCAGATCAGTGGGCTGAATATGTGGCAGGAGACACCCGATTCACGCTCAGCTGTGACTTGTAGGAATAAACTCTTTCGTGCCCCAACCAAGAGCACTAAATCCATGGAAGGATGGATGGTTATCACACATGGACTTGGCACTACAGGACAGATAACAATAAAATTAACAATAATAATAGTATTTGTTAAGCACTTAGTATATTTCAAGCACTTTTCTAAGCACTGGGGTAAGTACAAGCTAATCAGGTTAGACACAGTCCCTGTCCCACGTGGGCTCTCAGTTTTTATCCCCATTTTACAGATGAGGTAGCCGAGGCCCAGAGAAATGAAATGACTTCCCCAGGGTCACACAGCAGACTAGCAGTGGAGTCGAGATTAAAATCCAGGTCCTTCTGACTCCCAAGCCTGGGACCTTTCCATTAGGTCATGCTGCTCTTCCAAACCATAGCTAGCCAGCCCATCCCCATCCCTTAGAGCTTAAATGGTGCCAGAGGGGAAGCCAAGGGGGTAGCTCGAACTCATGCCCCCTGCCAGTGTCCTCACTGGGTGTAGCTGGACCTGAGACGCCTCTTGCCCTGAATCCTGGGTCAGCCATCCAGATCTGATGCAGAGGCTTATGAGGCCCGACAGGCGCCACACTCCTTTCCAGCCCTGCTCTGCTACCGTTATCCATCAAGCAGCGGAAGCTCAGGGTCTGACCCAAGATGAACCATCTGAGCCAGAACCTTTGCCACCTGGCCGATGATAATGGCAGCAGGTGGGCAGTGCTGAGCCGGAAAGGGATGAAGAGGCTGCCTGTACTCGGTGGGCTGAAACGATCCCCAAGAGCGGCTCTAGGCAGCTCATCCTTATGGGGGTGAAAGAAGCTTCTAGCTCAGCTCCAGAATACAGCAAGGACAAGAGAAGCAGGGATGGAGGGGGGAGCCTACGGGACAGGAAAGCTGTGTTCATACAGCACCACTCTACTAGGTACGAGGCTTTCCTCGCTTCCCTTTCTCTCTGCCACCTCTACTCCCTTCCCCTTTCTCTTTCTCCTTCTCTTTGCCCTGTCTCTAGTGGTCCACCCTAAGTCCAGTCCCCTTGCACAAATGGAAAGTTCGTACTCCTAGCTACAGTCCCAGGAAGAGCAGCCCGTGGGGATTACTAACCAATTCTGGGCCTAAATCAGTAAGTGTTGCCACAGTGGGGCTTGGGGAAACAGGGAGGGAATATGAGTGAGTGAATGACCGCGCTTCTGCCATTAAATCACACCTACAACTCCACCCCTTCTGCTTCACTTTTGGCTGGTGGAAGGCTGACCAAATGAGGAAAGTAGCCTGTGGGCCAACATACTTGCCCACTACTATCCCGCTGGGTCCCTTGAACAATCATCTTTCTTTCAGCTACCAGGACGACTATATTAACTTACATTTTCAGGTGTCAGAAAGTGTTGGACACGTGCTGCTCCATACCCTGAATAATTGTTCTGCTATTGATACTTCATATGAGCCTCATCCTCTCTCATCAAACTTTTTTTCAGAGAAGCTAATGAGTGGCAAAATTAACTGCTGTAGGTCCTGTCAGACTGTGAATGACTTGAGAGCAGAGATTTTGTCTACCAGCTATAGTATAATAATAATAATAATAATAATGTTGGTATTTGTTAAGCGCTTATGTGCCGAGCACTGTTCTAAGCGCTGGGGTAGACATAGGGGAATCAGGTTGTCCCATGTGGGGCTCACAGTCTTAATCCCCATTTTACAGATGAGGGAACTGAGGCACAGAGAAGTTAAGTGACTTGCCCACAGTCACACAGCCGACAAGTGGCAGAGCTACTCTCCCTGGTGCTTAGTAAAGTGCTCTGCACCAAGGGAGAGTTGAATGAATATCATCGATGGATAGTTATAGTCAGTTGGCCATACATTTGAACATTACTATGTGCAGAGCATTGTACTAAGCACTTGGGAGAGTACAAAATTCCTCCTTATGTATCAGCCAGGCAAAAAGAGGATAGTTGAACCTTGCAGAGGCCCAGGCTGGGCCCATGAATGCGGTACCAGTCCTGACGTTAGAGAAAGAAGTCAGCCCTCTGTATGCCATCGCCCTCATGCGGTCTAGGACTTCCTGTGCCAGCCATATAGTTTGGACTTTGGCATGAGTTTTTAATAATCTTGATAATAATAATAATTATATGCAGTTTGGACACTGTACGTCTCCCCCACGGAGCTCACATTTTAAGCAAGAGAAGTAACAGGTTTAATCCCCATTTTACAGATGAGGAAACTGAAACACAGGGAGATTAAGTGACTTGCCCAAGGTCACACAGCAAGGCAGTGGCAGAAGTGCAAAAATCTGGTGTCCTGACTCCCAGGCCTGCGCTTTTCTACCAGACTGCTTTGGTTCCCATCCCTCGTTGGGTTGAACCCCACCACGTCTGGCTGGCTGCCTTTCTTCAAGATGGGTCTGAGCCCAACGAGAAGCAAAGGGCTAAAAATCCAAACTAGTTGTATTGTAATCATAGATCAATGGGGATCTTGTTTATCTCCTATTAGTTATTTCTACTTCAGGAACAAGTGGCTGAAAAGTAGAATAACTGTGTATTTTTAAATAGGTTCCTTGGGGCTTTAAGAGAAAACATTGCTCCAACAGTTGGAAATTTATAGTTTCATGTGGGAGAATCAAGGAGAGATTGTGCATATAGGAAGGGCTTGGAAGTGGAGAAGGGCCAGCTTATTGCTTGTTTATTAAATCTCTATTTCTCGGTTCAGCCACGGCAGAGAACGGATTGTTTATGTATACACTTGTTAAATTGGTTATTCATAAATTACCCCGCACTTTCCTTCTGTAGCTAATATATGTGTTGTGAAAGTGGAAGGTACACCATATCTCTGTAAAACTGATGAAGTTGGAGAAGTTTGTGTCAATTCAAATGCAACCGGCACAGCCTATTTTGGACTACTTGGGATCACAAAAAATGTCTTTGAGGTTGGTACCTTTTGATAAGCTTTAAATTTAAGTAACCATTTGATCTAAATAGTATCTCATCGTTTCTCTCTATTCTTTCAAATAGTAAGCAGACCTGTGAGTAGAGTCCAATTTTTTTCTTTTGCTCTCATGTCTGTTCCTTCACCCTTGTAATGAAAATTAGATATGTACAAAACACATTAACCTCTACTCAAGTAAGAATTAGCAGATTTCAAACCCAATTATAAAAAGTGTTTAAAATATTTAGTAGAGAAAACGATTACTTTCAGTGTCATAACCATATCAGAAAAATACTGAAATGATCTCTTTATTTTAGAATGTGTATAGGAAGTTACAGTATGAAAAAGAAATTCATTTAAGAATAACTTCCAATGACTAAAGACTACAACTTTTAAAAATGGATTTATCACAGTACTTCTTCCCTCTCCCTCATTCCTTCCCCGCAAGTACCGATATTTCTTGCGGTGGCCTCTGTTGCATGATCTATCCTAGCTTGAGTTATCCTGTTAACTTTGTAGCGATGTGTTAGGTTTTTCAGATGAACCTTCCTAACATCATCCTTAGTAGTTTTTGAGCCCTACTGTGAGCAATGCTCTACTAAGCACTTAGGAAAGTCCGGTCAACCAATCAATCAATGATCTTTATTGAGAACTTACTGGCTGGAGGGCACTGGGGTTTTTTTAAGCATTTTTTAAGGTTTTCTACTGCTCCAGCAGGTCAATCCAGAGTCCAGCAGACCAGACATTCCCAAATGTCAGTGCTGCTGCTGCTTTTCCCCCCTTTGGGCTGTAAATTCCTTAGGGTTAGGTATCATGCTTACCAACTCTGTGATATTGTACTCTCCCAAGGGCTTAGCACAGCGCTCTGCACACAGTAAGCACTCAGTAAGTACCACTGATTGATTGACGACTCTTCTTCAGCCTGTCCTATTCAAGTGGAGGAGGACAGAATCCCCTTAGGAATGGGTCTGGGACAGTAGATGAGAAGTTCAGTTTAGACATCCTAACTTTATTTAAATGTACCGGCGAAACATCCCGATAGAGATGTCCTGGAAATGTGACGTTGTGGAGCTTGTGAGAGGTAAATTTTTGGTAGGTCCCATAAATTATTTTTTGTTTAATCCACCGGCAAGACTAATGTATGTGAAGCAGTGGGCATTTTATTTCCATGTAAAACATACCCATTTGTCATATTGCTCTCCCTGGATTTGTTTTTTACCGAATAGCATTTGATGAAAGCGGTGTTTAGTTCTTACTAATCCAGAAAGTCGTCTGAATGACATTACCTTCTTTAATCTGTCAGACCATTCCCGTCACTGCAGGAGGAGTGCCTATTTCAGATCAACCTTTTACAAGAACAGGATTACTTGGTTTTATTGGGCCTGTAAGTATGACTAGATAATCTCATCGCTCATTTGGAAGCCAAGACTATAATTACAAAATTTTAATATGTAGTGTGTATTAGATTGGTGAAGTTTGACAAAATGATAAACAGGACCAGTTAAATAGCATCTCTGAAGAATTTTGTTGTTAATGAGGGTAGGAGAAACCACTATCGTCAGTTCTCTAAAATAATTTTTCTTGGTATTTTGCAGTCTGCTGAATTGTGGATCGTACAGGACCTATTTTAAGGAGTCAGTTAGAAAGATCAAATGCATCTCATAGTACAGGTGGTAGTTCCATTTATAAACCACGGGAATAACATGGTCCTAGAACCTCTCCTTCCCCCCGCCATGAACATCTAGATGCTCTACTTTACCAATTTTTTTTTCATTTTGAGATTAAAAAACAGGATTCATATGAATGAGGGGTTCCGGCATGTGCATCAAAATAGAATACACATGCCCATCCAAAATTGGTATGTCTAGAGACTGTTATCGGTAAATTTGAAGATTAGTTATATCCCCCTGTCTCGGGTCATCTTCGCTATTGAGGGGGGAAAAAGGGATAAGACCCAGTAGCATGGAGGCTTTGGGTAGTTCCCAGCTTCTCTCTGCCCACCCTCCTCTCCCATCTTTTCCTTTCACTTTTGTTTATAAGTAACCAGTAAGTGTGATGACTGTTCACTTCGCACATTTGTAATTAATATTTTTTGTGTGTGTCCAGGATAACTTGGTGTTTGTGGTGGGAAAACTGGATGGTCTGATGGTAGTTAGTATTCGCAGGCATAATGCAGATGATGTCGTAGCCACAGCTTTGGCCGTGGAACCGATGAAGTTTGTCTACCGAGGAAGGTGAATATTCCTTTTGGAGTTTTTACTGTTGCTCTGTTTTCTGATTCAGTCACTTTATAAGTTTTCTTTCGAGGCATTCACAGTTTCAAAATAGGGTATGTGTTTAAATGATACCATTATGTGATTTTCTTTTCAAGTGCAGTGTTCCATAGTAGTAAAAAAGTAAAATAAATCTCTACAACTAGTATTACTTAGGTTTAATTATTTTCACAGTTAACTACATTTAAACACTTGTTTAAGTTGTCAGCACGTTTACAGAGCTTGAGGGTTTTAAGATTTGACAAATATAGGTTCTATGAATGAATTACCAAAGGAGAGAAAATTAGGTTTAACACGTAGATAGTCTAAAGTTAGAGACAAACAGCTAGAGTTTTCAAATCCAACATTTTTTTTTAAATGAAATTTTAGACCATTCATTTAACATTGCAAGCCCAAGCTCTTTAAAGTTGTGTTCCCTGCTGAAGGTTTATTTAACAATGAATGGAATGAAGAATAAAACATCTTGATCAACAGTAATTTATCATTTTAAGGCGGACAAAAGCTGTACAAATAAAATGATGGCTTTACAGAGTTATGTGAATGACAGCCCTTGAATCCCAATCTGAAACCCTCTTTAAGTGTCTGTCTA
This sequence comes from Ornithorhynchus anatinus, assembly GCF_004115215.2. NCBI lineage: Eukaryota > Metazoa > Chordata > Mammalia > Monotremata > Ornithorhynchidae > Ornithorhynchus > Ornithorhynchus anatinus. The sequence goes on along the minus strand of NC_041734.1, from coordinate 38,581,310 downwards.
ATAAAATGAGGACAAGTAGTGTGAGAAGCAGCTTGGCCTAGTAGGTGGAGCACGGGCCTGGAAGTGAGAAGGACCTGGGTTCTAATTCTGATTCTGCCACTTTTCTGCTGTGTGACCTTGGGCAAGGTCACCTAACTTCTCTATGCCTCAGTCACTTCATTTATAAAATGGGGATTAAGACTGTGAGCACCATGTGGGACATGGACTACATCCAACCTGATTAGCTTGTACTTATTACCACAAAACACTTTTCAACTCTGCCCATCCAACCTTTACTACGGTGCATTTTAGATACCATTATGGTCAGCAGTTAAACTCAAAATATTACATAGAATGTTTACCATATCACTAAAACCTCTTTGGTGGGAAGAATAAACTTCAGAGACCTGGGTTCTGAATTTTCAGTTTTCCTCATATGTGGGAGGGTCATTTTCCAAACATTTGGAAGGTCAGGACTGGAGATGTGGTTTGACACCTCTTTCTATTTAAGTTGAACGGGGCACTTAATTAGAGAAGCAATGTGGCTCAGTGGAAAGAGCCTGGGCTTGGGAGTCAGAGGACATGGGTTCAAATCCTGGCTCAGCCACTTGTCAGCTGTGTGACTTTGGGTAAGTCACTTAACTTCTCTGGGCTTCAGTTACCTCATCTGTAAAACAGGGATTAAGACTGTGAGCCCCATGTGGGACAGCCTGATCACCTTGTATCCTCCCCAGTGGTTAGAACAGTTCTTTGCACATAGTAAGCACTTAACAAATGCCATCATCTCTAAAATGAGGTTTTATGATTATGCCTAACACTGAAGTGGCCCATTTTTTGGTAGACAAGAGAATATTGGGCCTTTAAACGGATCCATCTCTGATCATCTATAGTAAATGTGCTAATGTTCTTTTTGTTTCATTATTGTCATTCTTTGGTCTTTTGTTTTAGAATAGCAGTGTTTTCCGTGACAGTTTTGCATGATGATCGAATAGTACTTGTTGCAGAACAACGTCCAGATGCCTCAGAAGAAGATAGTTTTCAGTGGATGAGCCGAGTATTACAGGTATTAACTTGGCACCTTTTTCCAAACAAGCCTTTGAGAGAGTCTCAAGGTGAAAATGCAAGTTATGCAAAGCGGAGGCCCCACCCTTGATCGTATGGCTCCTAGGGGCAGGTCTTTCTGCAAATAACACTGATCTCGGTCTGCCAAAGATTTTGTCAAATCTCATTTATTGGACACTTTACATGATAGAAAATATTTCTTACAAACCAGAATCATGGAAAAATTAAGGATTTTCAGAACTCCTTATTGAAGCTAGTCTTGGTGTAGATGATTTTTAAAAAACTACTTTTCCCATAAATATTCGCCAGGAAACAATGTTTACACTTTTTTTGCTTTACCATTGGTGAAGGATTTTTTTTCTTCCCAAAGGAAAGCACTGAAACTGCTCCTTTGTTACGGGGGGGTAGGGAAGAAGATTTTGTAGTTGCTCAACTGCAAGAAAACAAATGCTTAGACCAGAAAAGATAAAGTGTCTTGGTGGTAGGGGTGGTGGATAGTGGTTTGTATTGTTTTTTTGAAGTTGCTGGTCCCTTTAATCCCCCCGCTTTAGCCCCTAACTCCAGGCGTTGTGGGGGCTAACATTACTTCAGAATAATACCCCTTTCTTCTGTATCTCTCGACCACTCACAACTACACTTGAACCTAGAAGTCAAAAGTTCCATGACTTCTTTCATCCTCATCATTATTATTATTGTATAGTGACTCCATTTTCAGTTGAGGGTAATTTCAGATATATAGTTCTGTTTCTGGGTGATTTGTAGATGTCAGTAAAATCTAGAGTGGAACAGGTTTTGGGGGGAAACTTTACCAATTATAGAGCATCCCTAACTCTCTGTGTACCAATTTCTAAACATCAGTATAAAGAAAATTACAGTGGATTGGGAGTGGATTGACAGGAAGGGAAAATTAACACCTGGAAATCAGGAGAATGCTAAGGGAAAATGTCATTCCTCCTTTTTTGCATTTGTATCACTAGGGTTCTTCTGTAACCAGAATATAGGTTCTTTGGATAAAGAATGTTTTTCCCGGCACATTATGAAATCAAACAATATTACAACACAATTATTTATTATTTAAAATTAGAACAGCTGCAGGATGCCATTTTCATAGTTAGTACATGTACCCGCCCATGTTAAGTTGTTCCCTTGAGGACCTATTACACTGATAGTTATTAACTTACAAATAACATAGAAACAAGACTCCCAAGTAATAACTCTGCTAAATTTACTCCCTAAGTCTGCTATGTACATCTGAAGATCAAACTGAAATCACTGGATGTAGAATTTTAATCTGGGGCCCTGGTGATGATAAAAATAGGATTCCAAACGGAGGTGTACGTATGTATTTGCAGACTCTGGCTCATGTTGCATGTTCTTTCTTTCCAGGCCATTGACAGCATCCATCAAGTGGGAGTGTATTGTCTTGCCTTGGTTCCTGCCAACACTTTGCCAAAGGCTCCATTAGGGGGAATTCACATTTCCGAAACTAAACAGCGCTTTCTAGAGGGAGCCTTGCACCCCTGCAATGTTTTAATGTGCCCTCATACCTGCGTTACCAATCTTCCCAAACCTCGTCAGAAACAACCAGGTTAGTAGTACGGGTTATGTAGTTCTGGAAGGGGACCCCAAGAGATCATCGAGTCCACATAAGTTATTCATTCATTGAGTCATTTGTATTTATAATAATAATAATGTTGGTATTTGTTAAGTGCTTACTATGTGCCGAGCATTGTTCTAAGCACTGGGGGAGATACAGGGTAATCAGGTTGTCCCACGTGAGGCTCACAGTTAATCCCCATTTTACAGATGAGGTAACTGAGGCCCCGAGAAGTGAAGTGACTTGCCCACAGTCACACAGCCGACAAGTGGCAGATCTGGGATTCGAACTCGTGACCTCTGACTCCCAAGCCCGTGCTCTTTCCACTGAGCCACGATTTATTGAGCGCGTACTGTGTGCAGAGCACTGTACTAAGCTCTTGGAAAGTACAATACAGCAATAAAGAGAGTCAATCCCTGCCCACAGCGGGCTTACAGTCGGGGGCGGGGTGGGGAGAGAGGAGACAAACATCTAAACAAGCAAACAGGCATCAATATAAATAAGTAGAATTATATATATATACATATATACATAAGTGCTGTGGGGAGGGCCCAGGGGTGGAGAACAAAGGGAGTAACTTGAGTTGACGCAGAGCTCCAAGACATCCGGGACAAACACTGCCTGTTCTTTATAGAATATCCTCCGGGGGGAAGCCCTCGTCTCACTTGGCAGCCTGCCTCCAGTTTTTTTTATCCTTACATGCGGAAAAGCCCTTCACAGTCTTGGAGGCAGTTGTCACCTCTTAGCTTCCTCTTTTTCAAGCTTAGTAACCCTGAGACCTTTAGCTTTTCCTCATAGGAGCTGTTTCTGCCATCCTTCTCTGCCACCCCATTTTTTTTGTCCCATGTGGCTGTCGAGTGCAAGGCCCTGCACTGAGCCATGGTGGGAGTACAACAGAGAAGCAAGGCACTTATTCTGGTCCCACAAGAAGCTTATAGTCAGAGGGGAGGCCCAGGGAATGATGGTACAGTTTCTTTCCTAAAAGAATTAGAGATAATAATAATAATAATAATGTTGGTATTTGTTAAGCTCTTACTATGTGCCAAGCACTGTTCTAAGCGCTGAGGTAGATACAGGGTAATCAGGTTGTCCCACGTGAGGCTCACAATTAATGCCCATTTTACAGATGAGGTAACAGGCACAGAGAAGTGAAGTGACTTGCCCACAGTCACACAGCTGACAAGTGGCAGAGCCAGGATTCGAACTCATGACCTCTGACTCCCAAGCCCGGGCTCTTTCCACTGAGCCACGCTGCTTCTCTTGTAGCGTGGCTTTCAGTAGGACCCAAGTATTTCTACTTGGGTCCTACTGAAAAATACATGCCAAATTTGGGGACCCCTGCCCCATTGCCCCCATTCTTAATGTGTCACCTAGTTTGTCAACATCACATTGTTTCCCTCTCTCCACCCAGCCTCAGCCCTCAGCTGGGCAACCTCTTTGTTTTGAGTGTTCTATTACTCTTGTAAAAAACACATCTGGTTCCTGATGCAAAATGAAAAAGGCCGGTCCCAGTTTAGTTGGGTTGGTTGAACTAAATGCAGTTCCACCCCTTGAGTCACTTCTTCCAGTAAGTCCCAAGATGCTGTACCGTTCCTGCCTTCAGTTAATATTAGTGGTGTATGTTAAGCACTTACCGTGTGCCAAGAAGTCTACGAACTTGTGGGATAGATACAAGATCATCAGGTCCCACATGGGGCTCACATTCTTTGTAGGAGGGAAAACAGATTTTGCAGATGAGTGAACTGAGGCCCAGAGACGTTAAGTGGCTTTGCCCAAGGTCACGTAGCAGGTGCGTGGCATAGCCGGGATTAGAACCCAGGTCCTCTGATTCCCAGTCCCATGCTCTTTTCATTAGGCCATGCTGTTTGCCACCGATGCTCCCTTTGAGGTGTCCGGGAATTCCATTTTTCATGGAATGTTCTAAAAGCCCCAGCTCTCTGCCTGCAACTTCACCCCACTATCTCTGAGAATGCTAGTCAGGCACCTTCTGTAAGTAACCAGATTTAATAAGCATGTCCTCTGTGCAAAACACTATACTAAGTCACTTAACTTCTCTGTGCCTCAGTTACCTCAGCTGTAAAATGGGAATTAATACTGTGAGCCCTGTATGGGACAGGGACCGTACCTACTCCAGCTTTTACTAAAGTGCCTGCCACATAGTAAGCGCTTAACAGATATCATTTAAAAAAAAATGCTGGGAAAGAATACCCAGGTGGGAATTAGACCCATCTCTGGCCCTCAAGCGGCTCATGGTCTAAGAATATAAGGCGAGTGGGAGACTGAGGAGTGATACATCACCTTGATTCTATTTATTTGCTATTGTTTTAATGAGATGTTCTTCCCTTTGATTCTATTTATTGCCATTGTTCTTGTCTGTCTGTCTCCCCGATTAGACTGAAAGCCCATCAAAGGGCAGGGACTGTATCTGTAACCGATTTGTACATTCCAAGCGCTTAGTCCAGTGCTCTGCACATAGTTACCGCTCAATAAATACTATTGAATGAATGAATGAAACGATAAAACACCAAAACAGCATAAAACACAAAGATAAAAACACAGTCACAAAACACAGTAGAGTGCTGTGGCTGGACTAAAGAATTTCAGACTTGTCGTGGCTCTTGAGTCCAAGATACACCAGTAGCCACAGCCTCTGCTCCAGCAGCCACCAGTGTTCCTGAGGTTTTGTGGAGGCCTCTTGCCGTGGCGGCTTTTCTGGTTCCCATCGGGGGCGGGCAGGGGAAGGCAGGACAGGATTGAGTCTCCTCTGTGGCCAGGAGACAGCTGGTGCTTGTTCCCAGGTAGGCAGGGTGGCTGGATCTCTGGTGGGGAGGGACGTCACGCGTGTGGGACGGCAGCAGCGGCAACAGCTGTTCTCCCCACAGCCCGGCACGCACAAATCACTTCAAGAGCGGGGACTCTTCTGTAGCGGGTGGGAAGGTAGCATGCGCGATGGTTGCCATCCTCCACTAGCCAGTTTTTTGCAGGGCTCTGTTCCCTAAAATAGCTGCAAGGTCTTTCTGGACACGAGTGTGAACTAGAGAGGGTCTGGTTGCATAATCAAAACGTCAATCTCTTAGCCATAATCTACTGCAGTGTGGTGGAAGCTACTGTTCCAGGTCCAGTCTAGTGTCTCCACAAGCACAAGTGGTGTATTTTGATTTGGTTTTGCTTTGTAAGAACCTTCCTGACGTTACAACACCTAACTCTAGACCAAGTCTCATCTTCTGCTTTTATCCATTTAATGTATGGCTCGGCTGCCTAAATTAGTATTGTTCACAAAATAAACCACCACCTGCTCTCCACCTCCCTCGCACATACCTGAAAAGTGAGTTGGTGGTGTCTTGGGAGAGTTGCCAATGGCTAAAACCCCAAACTCCTGAAGTTGTGGGGTGTAGTTTCTTCTGACTGTGGTGGCCTGTTTTGGGAGGTGATAATTAGCCCCTTGCAAGTCCATAAATGACCTAACTTCCTAACCGCTCTCTCAACATCACTATGGCATGTATCGATCAATTGATTGATTTGTTTGTTTTCCTAACGGTATTTGTTAAATGCTCACAACGTGCCAAGCACTATACTGAGCGCTAGGGTAGTCGATACAAGGTAATCTGGTTGGACGCAAGCCCTTGTCCCACATGGGCTCATGGTCTTAATTCCCATTTTACAGATGAGGGAATTGAAGCCCAGAGAAGTGAAGGGATCTGCCCAAGGTCATATAGTAGACAAGTGGCAGAGACAGGATTAGAACCCAGTTCCTCTGAGTCCCAACCCCGGGCTTTTCCCCCTTGGCTGTGCTTTTTCTGTGGGATGGTAGCTGCTGTACAGGGTGGGTCCCACTCTTCCACTCATCATGATTCCAGCCACTCTCCCACCTCACCTCCCACCAGCTACCATGGTGTGAATATTTTTTTAGGCACCGGTGGTCATTGCCTGCTTATTTCCAACTGTTAAACCATAGCAAGGAAAAGAAGACCTTTCCTTCAGGCTTCTGTTCTTCCGACTTATATTTTGTTTTCCTTTCTTGGCTAGCTAAGATTTGTTTACTCATATAGTAAGTGGAAAACTACATATATCCTTATTTCAATAAGCAGCTGGAATGGTTAATCACTATGAAATACCTTCAAAATGCAAAGTAAGCAAGTGACATTTTCACACCTTAGTTGTAAAGAATCATCTTCTCATTCGGTCTTTGATTTTTTTTAATCTTAGACGTTGGTCCAGCTTCAATGATTGTGGGTAACCTCGTTGCCGGAAAGAGAATTGCACAAGCCTCAGGGAGAGATGTAAGTCAGTTGGAGGATAATGACCAAGCCCGAAAGGTAAGTTTTTAAAATTGATTTGCTATTTGGTGAAGGCTTTTTGATGTAATTGATGTGACGGTCATCCTTCAAAATTGTTTCACATTTTTTCCCCACTCCCTTCTCTCTACCGTTGTCAGTTCTTGTACCTAGCGGATGTGTTACAATGGCGAGCCCAAACCACTCCAGATCACCCTCTGTTCCTACTGTTGAATTCCAAGGTGAGAGAGGTGTTTGGTCTGAATTTGAAATACAGTAAGTGAATACAATTATTTACCTAGAGTTTTGAGAAGAGAAATATGCTGGGTTTTTTTGTTTTGTTTTGTTTTACTTCCTTCAACTTTTCACGCCTAAAATTCCTGAAATGTTAAATCCAGATCCTCCTGGTACATCCCTCTCATTTCAGATTAATGTAACAAATAAAACCACTTTAATTGGTAGAGAGCAAATAGTCTCATCAGTGTTATTTACTGAGCACTTACTATGTGCAGAGCACTGTAATAAGTGCTTGCTGAGTTGGTGAGCCAGATTGCTGGAAAAATCAATCAATCACAGGTAGTTAATACTGTTCTCTCATGTACTGCTTATAATTAAAATTGCTTTCTTTAATCTGAACCTAATTCTTTCACTTCAGGTTAGAAAGATTTGGGGTTCCCCATTGCCTAGTCTGTTCTAAATAGTACTAGACTGCTGCCTTAGATTTAACCAAATTGTACGTTCTCTCTTATTTAGCCACTAAAGCACTATTGTTTCTAGCGAGATAAGTATTTTTGAAATGAGACCTTAAACATCAGCCATTAAGGTAGACTTTAAGGAGGAGTGGCGCTGCTTTAACAATCTAGATGCGAGGAAAGTAAAAATTTTGTACTTCTTCCTGCAGAAACCATGATGCCAGGTGGCCCAAAATAACATAAACTCCTAACAGAATAGCATTTCCCAAGGGAAGAGCCTTCCTTTAAACAATGCTCTTGTTTTACAGAGAGAATAGCATTAAAAAGAACCTTTCCATTTTTCTGATTTAGGGAAGCATTGTTCCACGTACATTTTCCAATACAAAGTTGAAAATGGGCCCTGAAATTTCAGATTGACAAAAAGCCAGCTTTGCCACTCTCATTTGGAAGTCACTCGAAATGCCTTTCTACCAGCTTTCTTAGTTCACTGGTTCACTTACAGAAAAGTAGACATAAATGTTGCCTGTGAAAAGTGAGCTATCAAAATATACATTAATGAAGATAAATCGTTTTAGAGAAGGGAGTTCTTAAATTAGAACTGTAATTTAGCATTGCATGATAGTTGAAAGGAAAACGGATGAAGAAAATAGAAATGAACAGTGAATAGGTGACTTGAAATGAAATTAAATGCCTACAAAGAGAAATTGCTGACAGTTTTATGTCCTGAAAGGCATGTGAAGATAAGAAAAAAGATCAATCAGTGATATTGAGCACTTTCTATGTGCAGCATATTATACTAAGTGTTTGAGAGAGTACAGTCGAATAAATAGACGCCCTGGGGTCACTGGAAAAAATTAAACATTCGCTAATGAAAGCAAATTAGGAGATCTAAGTATAATGTAATATACTTTGTCTCACCTTTCTATTTGCATTTAAATTGGGGATATGAGTGGTTGTCACCTATTGATGAAATAACCAGCAGCATTTGTGCAAACCTAAAACAATAACAGTTTGAGACAGGATTAGATGAATTAAGGATTCAATTAAATTAATAAATTCTAAACCTGCTCAGGAAAAAGCTAGAAATGTTAGCCACGCCCATTTCCATCCATAAAAATGAAAAAAGCGTGAATGTGTCAAGGAGGGCAGCTCTTACTTTGCCTCCAAGCAGCCTTCAAAGCCACTGTTGAAGATATTTCTAGACTTGATGGAACATTGGTTTGACCTAGTTTAGTATTTCTCATATTCTTACACCTTAAATTTTGCTGATTTCCAATATATGCCATATAGCGGGGGAATCTCCCATTATACATTTCTCATGAGGTGCTACTAGAAAAATTATCTCTTTTTTTGGAGAAGTATTTTGAAGAATTTGATTATCATCACCAGATAGACTAGGAAAATCAATCAGTGGTATTAGTGGAGAATTTACCGTGTTCAGAGGTCTGTACTAAGTGTTTGGGAAAGTACAGTACAACAGATTTAGTAGATGTGATCCCTCCCCACAGAGATTTAGCGGAGTATACGGGGAGGCAGACATTAAAATAAATTCCAGATTGAGGAAATTAGTAAAGTCACTCCTTTTGGGTGTCCAGAACCACCAGAAGTGCAGTTTGGTTAAATATTGGCAGCTAGCTTACTCAGCTAGCTTAACTGGCCCTAAAATAACTAGGTTCAATGACTGATTTGTGTATCTGACCCATGATTGAAAAGCTAAATGAAATTATCACCCATTTTGTCAGTGCCACTGAAAACAAGAAATAACATTTATAAAATCCCTCCACTCACTTATTCCCTTTTAGTCTCTGAAAGAGTGTACACCACTTAGCAATATAAATATAGTAATATAAAATTACCGGATGGCTACCGGAGGCGAGAACAAAAAGGGGATTGACTTGTGAACCAATAGCTATTGTCTACCCAGTTGAATTGTGTGGTGATTAGTCATTGCTCAGAGCAGTAATTGTTTAATTACAAATGGCTAAAGAATGAATAAAATTGATAACTTTGATCACTTTCACACGGAACTGATTGATTATCATGCTATAGTTTGGAGGGTTAAATGCCGAGAGGAGAAAAATTCTTAGTCTGAAAAGTCACTCAGTAACCCAGATACAGAATTTCAGAAACCGAGTTTCGGGTACAAGAAAAACAGACAAGTCACCAAAATCTTTTTCCCAGCTTTTCCCTACAGATCTTGAGTTACTTGAGGTGTCATTATAAAGAGATTAAAATTTTAGAATTCTAAAACAGTCTATCCACTGGATATTTTTTAGTATACCAGTGGTTTTGATGAATTTTAGAATTCTCAGCTAGATGTTCAGGACATACATTTCAAAGCATGTTAATGTGTAGCCACACCTGCAGCAGATTTAAATATGAAAAGAGGAAAAACTCTTAAAATTATTCTCTGTGAACTTTTATAAGGTTTGGAAGCCAGTACTTGGGGATTTCTTGTCCTGTGAAATAAAACTGTTGGAATTTAAACTCTGCTATAGCTCTAAAAATCATATGATTTTATTAAGCACCCAGAAATATCTTGTAAACATATAGGTAAAATTGTACAAAATTTTAGTGCCAAATTTTGTTAGACTTTCCTACAAGATTTATTCTAATTCTGAACCGTCTTATCATGAAAAGATTTCTCAGAATGGTTGAGACCAGTATATTATCTAAGCATAAATATGCTCACTAGAAGTTCCTCGGTGACAACACTAAAGTGCCGGAGTAGATACAGGACAATCGGGTTGATCACAGTCCCTGTCCCTCATGGGGCTCACAGTCTAAGGGGGAGAGAGGGTAGGTACTTAATCCCTACGTGGCAGATGAGAAAACGGAGGCACAGAGAAGATAAGTGACTGGCCCAAGGTCAGTGACAGGCAAGTGGCAGATCTGGGATTAGAAGCCAAATCCTCTGATACTCGGGCCTGTGACCTGTCCACCAAGCCTTGGTTTTCTTTTCATTGCCAGAATTCATCTGGTCAATTCCAGAGCCAGCGTTTGAAATGTTTTCCTTTGCCTAAAAAAAGTAACAAGCAAGAGAAACCATGTTTTGCTATCATATAAAACAATGCACTTGGAATATTATAGGCAGTTTTGACCACCGAATCTTAGGAAGGACATCATAGAGCTAGAGCAGATAAAGACAAAGACAACCTAAATGATGAAGCAGGTAGAGAAGCTCCTATGAGGTCAGACTGAAAAGATGAGGACTTCTCAGTGCAGAGAGCTAAAGATTGAAGGTTCACGTTTGAAATTTACCCAATCACAGATCTACACATGGTAAACGTGAAATTCAAATCCTGAAACCAGAGAATCGCATGAAGCTTGAAAATTTTAAACTTCCAAAAAAAAAAAAAGAGATTTTTTTTTTTCCCCTCAGTAGGCCGTAACCCTATAAAATCCATGGGACTAGTCATCCAGAATGGATGACTGGGGGAGGTAAAGTTTGGAGTTTGAAGCAGAAATCCAGGCTCCTCAGTGGTGCCTCTCTGACCTTTAGGTTAGATCTCGAGAGAGGCAACCGTCATACCAAGGGACCCTCCAAGCATCCTGTTGCCGCTCTTGGAGCGCAAATGCTGAGCTAATTGGATCTAAAACATACTGTTTGACCCACTGATTGCTTTTCTTATACAGTTCATTTGTTTCTCGGTTGTTTGTTTGAATGGTAACCTGATGGTACCACATTCATTATTGGGGAGTAGCACTTGATGTACTCAGTGCGCTGATCAATATATTCATCGAGCTCTTTGGTTATTCTACAGGGCACAGTCGCCAGTACTGCAACATGTGTTCAACTGCACAAGAAAGCCGAGAGAGTGGCAATTGCACTGATGGAGAAGGGACGACTCAGTGTCGGAGACCATGTCGCTTTGGTTTATCCTCCAGGTGGTAACTCGAGCTCATCGCTGAAAGTAATGTCTAATGGCTTGAAGTAGGAATCGACAGCCACGAGTTGAATCCGGCCCATTTCTCCTGTGGCACACGCGTCTTAGGCTTGGGGTGGAGGTGGAGCCCTAGTTGTCGGGCAGCCTCTCCCGAAAATTCTAGCTGAACTTTTTCAATACCATTTCCGTTGTCATTTCAATACCATTTCCGGCCTCTAGACCCACAGAATGAAACACAGTGGAATCGTGTTTTCATCTCTTCAATGCACAAGTTAAAAATGCAGTTCCGTAGCCTCTTTAGTTGCTGAGTCTGATGTTTTCATGCTTCAGCTCTGCTGGTTGGTCTGATGGATTTGCTTGTTTTGATTAACCTTCATCTATAAGCTGCCTGGTTCTATGGGAAATGCTGCATAATGAATGCCTCAGATCCCTAGCCTCCTTGAGGAATGTCTTTCCCGTCAGAGAATCCACCTTCCCGAGCTCATGAATTGATTGTAGGGGTCAGAGGTGAAGAATCAATCAGTCAATCAATGCAGAGTATTGGTTTAAGGACTTAGGAGAGTACAGTACAACAGAAGGGCTCAGTCGGCTCTTTGGGGAGGATCTTTATATATCATAAATGATTTGTTAAGTTGTATATCTCCCCCACAGACTGTAAGCTCCTCGTGGGCAGGGAACATGCCTGCCAACTCTGCGGTATTGTACTCACCCAAGCGCTTAGTAAGTGCCATTGATGATGACGAAGGATGTGAATCAGTCTATCAACAGTTTTTTTTTGAGTGTTTATTGTGTGCAGAGCATTGAACTAAGCACGTGGGGGAGTATAATACAACAGAGTGGGTAGAAATGTTCCGTGCCCACAAGGAGCTTACAATCTAGAGGGGGAGCCCAGATCCTAATAAATTACAGGTATGCAAATAAGGATTCGTGAAGAAATTGTATTCACTTTTGTGGATATGCTTCTAAAAACAAAAGCGACACCTATATTGTCTGAGAAAATCAGTGCTGACACTAGCACTGGATTGAATAATCTACCTTGGAAGTAAAACTTCTTTAAAGCGTTACAAAAGAGTTTCACATTGAAGCTGTATGTTCAATAATACTTGTAGCTAAACATGTAAATCATCTATTTGTCATTGAGCTCTAGAATATGTTTGGCCTGATGGTTTTGGCTTCATTTTTCCTGTCCTTTTTTGGGCACATGCATTCTGAAAGAAATTAATTATTGGTCACTCTCAGAGAGAGATTAGATTGAGATGGGTCAGTGGTTTCATGCAAGCACTGATATCGCTGGAATTGGGGGCTTTATTTAGCTCCTTTAGTATGATGAAGCAAGCATATAATTATTTGGCGATATCATAACCATTCTCTATGTTTTGTCTCTCACAGGAGTCGACCTGATAGCAACTTTCTACGGCTGCCTCTATGCGGGCTGTGTCCCCATCACAGTTCGACCGCCTCATCCTCAGAATCTTGCTACCACTCTTCCCACTGTCAAAATGATTGTTGAGGTATGCAGGATTTTTATTTTGTGATCTCAGCAAATGTAAATGAAGGTTTTGAACCTGCATTGCTGAACCGGAATCTATTAGCACTTCAAGTGCAGAAAGTGCATAATTTCTGCCAGGTAATAGGCAGGGACCTGGCAAGTGTGCAGAAGAAGAGTCTGCAAATTTTGCTTTTGTACCTTTTCCAAGTGCCAGAGGAGCCTGAGGGCTTGAAGTTTGTCCTTCCACTCTCCCTCCCTAGCAGAACAGCCAGTTGGAATTGGCCTTTTAATTTCAGGACGTGACCACAGAACTGTAGTGACTGATGAATCAATTAATCGACCCGTGGTATTTATTGAGCCCTTGCAGTGTGTAGAGGACTGTACTAAGCGCTTGGGAGAGTACAGTACAAGTTCCCTTCCCACCTGGACCCTACAGTCCAGAGAGGGAGACAGACAAATACATTACGCATAAGTATACAAGTGCTGTGGTTCTGAGGGCAAGATGAATATCAAGTGCTCAAAGGGGAGAGATCCACAAGGAACTCACAAGGGCAAGGGTGTAGGGGAAATGAGGACTTATTTGGGGAAGGCACCTGGAGGAGATGTTATTTTAATAAGGCTTTGAAGGTGGGGAGTATTTGGTCTATCGAATAGCTTTTGTCTACCCCAATGCTTAGTACAGTGACTGGCAAATAATAAGCACTTAACAAATACCATTTTAAAAAAAAAAGATGAAGCAGGAGGAGGTTCCAAGCCAGAGGGTGGACATAGCCAAGGGGTTGGCGGTGAGAGAGATAAGATTGAGTTACAGGAGTAAATTGGCATTGGAAGAGCAAAGCATACGGGCTGGGTTCTAGGAAAGCAGCGAGGTCAAATAGGAGGGGCGACCTAATGAAGAACTTTGAAGTTTGATGGTAAAGAGTTTCTGTTTGATGCAGAAGGTGGATGGACAACCATAAGAGGCTTTTAAAGAGTGGGGCGGTGTAGGCTGAATGCATTTTTTGAAAAATGATCCAGCAGCAGAGTGAAGTAAGGACTGGAGTGGGGGGAGACAGCAGCTGGGAGGTCAGTGAGGAGGTCAATGCAGTAGTAGCCAAGGTGGGCTAGGATAAGTACTTGGATCAGCAGAGTAGCAGTTTGGATGGAGAGGAAAGATATCAAAGTAGAACCGAGAGGATTTGATGACAGATTGAATCTGTGGGTAATTCATGACCTCATCTGCTCTGTGACTGGGCAAGTCACTGCACATTTCTGTGCCTCAGTTACCTCATCTTTAAAATGGGTGTTAAGACTGTGAGCCCCATGTGAGACTGGGACTGTGGACAACCTCATTTGCTTGTATCCACCCCAGCACTTAGTTCAGTGCCTGGCACATAGGAAGCGCTTAACAAATACCACTATTATCATTATTATCATTATTATTATTATTAAAACTGATAAAATGATATATAAGTATCTATAAAATAATAAAAGACTAGAGCAAACCCTGGACACTCAGTATTTACTTTGTGAAGTAAGCTAGTTATAAAGAAAGAACAAAAGCTTTCTTAGGGATCTTAATTTTAATGACTTTTTAATTTTAATGACTTTAAAGATTTGAATGACTGCAGAATTGTTTTTTATCTTGACTGATGTATTCTGTACAGGTCAGTAAATCAGCATGCATTCTCACAACACAAGCAATAATGAAACTTCTGAAGTCCAAAGAAGCTGCCACGGCTGTGGATATTAAAACATGGCCCACCATTTTAGAAACAGGTATAAACTCAATGAGTGTTTTGGGGAATGTTCACTCACTGGATGATGATGCATTGTTGGTATTCAGTAATGTTAAACAGTAACAACTCAGTGATTCAGAAGGTGGTCAAGAAATCACTTCTTGAAATGATTTCACACCCTTGGAAATGAGCAGTTTGGAATCAAGTAGGACTAGGAAGGAGAAAGCCACCATTTGGGGACTTTGCAGCCCAGATTGGAAACTCTCAGGTCTTAAGAGTCCAGCTGAGGGGGGTCGTCGTCCCCGTGACGTGGATATCTGTGCATGCATACGCCCATCCCATTCTCCCTTTCTCGGGCATCCCCTGCCACCCGCATACCTGTGGTGCCTTACCAGCCTTGTCCATTCTGCTCACTTGGCATGGACTGTTCTTTCCTCAGGATGTTCTAAGAGTTTCTTTGAAAGTGATGGTTTTTTTCCTGTTGAGACGGGGTTTTACACAATCTAAAATAACTTTTCTCATTAACAGATGACATACCTAAAAAGAAGGTGGCTAATGTTTTTAGACCTCCTTCCCCAGATATGCTGGCATACTTGGACTTCAGTGTGTCCACTACTGGTATATTGGCTGGAGTCAAGGTAGGAATTTGATACTAGAGTTTCCGCTTACTTCAGCATCTTAAAAGCAAAGTATTTTATGTATTTGTATTGATGTCTGCCTCCCCCACTCTAGACTGTAAGCCCGTTGTGGGCAGGGAATGTGACTTTATTGCTGTTTTGTACTATCCCAAACAGTACAGTGCTCTACACACAGTAAGCACTCAATAAGTACGATTGAATGAGTGAATTAAATCAAGTAATTTTCTCTTCCACCATTACACGTTCTTCCCCGCGAAGGGAAGAACATCAAGAAATTACCATTAATTTCTTCCTTTATCTTATTACCACAGTTATTGTTGATTAGTTATTGAGCAACTGATTCCTTGAACTCAGATTAATGTAAAATAATTGGTTGCGTTGATTGCTTAATGTTAGGAGCCAAAGTATCACATACAGACCTCTTCTGTTTTACCGAAGAGGTGGGTCTGAGTGCTGGATTTTGAGAATATCAAAATCTAGTAATGACAGGTCATCTTTCAAGAAGGTAAATGTAGTAGCTCTGCAGAACAGATATACCTAACATAAAAAGCTGCATCAGTGCAGACAATAGCATTTAACACTTTTGCTGGATATGGTTAAAATTAGACTGGCATTTAGCATTATTAAGGAGGTCTTATTTTTTTATTTCTTTGGAAAGATGTCCCATGCAGCGACAAGTGCCTTATGTCGTTCTATAAAGCTACAGTGTGAGTTATACCCTTCACGACAGATAGCCATCTGCCTGGACCCTTATTGCGGCCTAGGATTTGCACTGTGGTGTCTATGCAGGTACGGTTTTGAAACTTCCAGTATATATTTTCTACACGTTTCCCTTGTTTCTTCTTTAGCCTTATCTCTCACTTCCTCCCCTGCCTGCTCCTTTTGGCAGTCGCTGCTTTAGACTATTTACATTCTTCGGCCCAATGTCCATCTGGCAACAGAAGGTTTAGAGGAACAATGTGCCGGCCAGAAGTAATTCTAATGTCCTAACGTATTCAGTAGTGCAAACAACATGAGCAGAATGCAAGCTGTTTGCAAAGTGCTTCCTAGGAAGTGCTTTGAGCAGCTTACTTGAATACTTGGAAGCAGCCTGGCTTTAATGGAAGGAGCACAGGACTGGGAGATGAGACCCGAGTTCTAATCCTGGATCCACCACTTGGCCCCTCTGTGGCTTTGGGCTAGTCACTTCCTCATCTGTAAAATGGGGATTAAATACCTTCACTCCCTCCCATTAGACTGTGAGCCCTGTATGAGACAGAGACCATATCCGATAGGCTTGGACTCGGTCTACCCTGGTGATTAGCACAGTGGTTGGCAAAGAGTAAGTGCTTAACAAAAATCACAATTATTAATACTCACTAATGGGCATTTAGACCATGGCTGCATTGATTAAAGAGAAAATCATGTTTGGTTATAAGCTGTCATCTAGGGGTTGTAAATTGAAAAAAAAATTTCTGTACAGTTTTTAATCAGGAAGATATTTCTTGAACTAAGTATTGTATTGATAGTTTAGGAAGACACAATAGTCAAGGCAGGTAAAGAGAGCAGTAATGAGGCACTCATTGAAATATTGGGAAACTGCAAAAACCTAATTGACCCATTAGGAACCCCACTGGTTTTACTAAATTACTAATAATGTAGGGTTATGGCTCTTTCTATGGAAGTGTATCTGAAATTAACTACCATTAACGTTTCAGAACATATTTGATATCAGGGATTCATTTGTTTGAACACAAGTTTCCCATTTTCACCTTTACAAGAAGCTCCCAGATTGTGGTCACCTTTCTTCAGTAATGAGTCCAACAGAGAAGAGAGACCCTCTTTCTGTTTAGGTTGCTTGAGCTTAGTAACCATTTTTGGACCCTGGCAAGGAGTTGGAGCTAGGATTTATATGCTTTCAGCCTTTTGCTTCTTTTTAAGCAGCGTGGCTTAGTGGAAAGAGCGCGGGCTTGGGAGTCAGAGGTCATGAGTTCTAATCCTGGCTCCGCTACTTGTCAGCTGTGTGACTTTGGACAAGTCACTTAACTTCACTGTTCCTCAGTTACCTCATCTGTAAAAAGGTGATTAAGGCTGTGAGCCCCAAGTGGGACAACCTGAATACCTTGATTCTACCCCAATGCTTAGAACAGTGCTTGGCATATAGTAAGTGCTTTAACAAAAGCTATCATTATTATTATTATCACTGAATTTCCTTAGGCCGTGGTTCCTGAACTCCTCTTCTGTTGCCTTTAAGGGAGCAATCAAATTTAACTACTATCCCAATTAGCTGCTTCATCTACATGTGTGAAATGTAATTTCTCTACCTGGCACCCACTTAGTGACTTTTATTTGCATCTGTGCATCTGCTTACAATCATCTTTTTTTTTACTTCTAGTGTCTATTCAGGACATCAATCTATTCTTGTCCCTCCACTTGAACTAGAAAGCAATGTGTCTCTGTGGCTTTCTGCCGTAAGTCAGTATAAAGTGCGGGTCACCTTCTGCTCCTATTCCGTCATGGAAATGTGCACCAAAGGTCTGGGAACACAGACTGATAATCTCAGGGTAAGTGAACTTTGTATGTCCCCGTATAGACTCCTACGAATGTACATCTGTAGGAACGGTCCCTCCTGGGATTATCCATATTAATGAAAAGGAAATGAAAATAGATCAGTGGCTCCCAGGAGGGGTATCAAGTAAATTTTGATGTCTTGGTCCTGTGCCCACATGGAGAAGAGATTTTTCCTCACTTGTAGGACAAAGGGGTGAGGGTGGGGAGATGGAAAAGGAGGTGGAGGCAGAATGGGAAGAGAGTGGAGAGTCCAAGGGAAGGAAGAGAAGGAGAAGAAGGTGCTTGTCGCTAACTCCGAAACTCCGTAGTTTCCTCCTCTCTTGCTGCCACTGTCAGAGGAGAGGCAGGAAGATACAGCTTGTTGTCTTGTTGTCGCTGTGCTCTGGAGTTGAGGGGGGTGGAGAGAGGAGCCTCAACAGCTGTATAACTGTTAGCAACTCTGAGTGATGCAAGTCGGCAGGAAACTCCACATCACATTTTTGACACATCTCTGGATGGGCCCTTCCTCCCCTCTTCTCCCCAGGTGTCATAAACCTTTGGGGGTGAAGTGGTGAAGGTTGCTGGCTATAGACAGCTTCCTCGGGTGGTCCTAGATTCCCATTGAAGATAGACAATGAAATCCATCCCCCGGGGTGATTTGGGATTGCTGGGCCATATCTAAACAATTGTCACCTCACACCAGTAAGGGTGGCAGGTACTGAAAGGAAAAATAGTTGAGGGGCAAGCTAGTTGAGGGGCAAGCTAGCCGCAACAGTTTGGTGTTTCTTGTTTACAGATGAAAGGTGTGAACCTCTCCTGTGTACGAACGTGTATGGTGGTTGCAGAAGAGAGACCGAGAATTGCCCTGACCCAGTCGTTCTCCAAATTATTCAAAGATTTGGGTCTTTCTGCCCGGGCAGTGAGCACAACATTTGGGTGCAGAGTCAATGTAGCAATTTGCTTACAGGTGAGAGAGGATTGCAAACCCTACTTTAGTAACTTTCTGTGCATGCTTTTAAAACTGAATATTCCTTGTGCTTCCCTTGCCTATGAAAAATTTCTCAGGATTTTTCTAATGAAGTTTTGTAAGTTGCTTACTCTTTTGGCACTCAAATTCATTCCACTTCATTAATTATTTCTCGCCAACTGTACATATCCCTCTTAAATTTCTTCTTGGTTTACAAATCACCCAGAAACTTTGGCACCATAAGTTTATTTTATGTGTTCAGTCGATAGTATTAAGCACCTGCTGCGGGGAGAGTACTGTACTAAGCACTTATAGTAGGTTTAGGAGACATGATCCCTGCCTTCTATTTGCTTAAGATGACTAGCCAAAGCTCCTCTTTAAAACTAAAGGCCAACAAAAACAGTTCCTCATAACAGTTTGTATTATGGTATGTGTTTGACTTTGCTTGACCGTACATTATAAGAACTCCAATGCAGAAACACTTAAGCTTCTTTTTCAGGTGAAACATCCAATAGAAGGGTAGTCTGAAATGGGTTTACATGTACTTATAGAGCACTTACTCTGGACAGAGAACTGCACTAAGCAGATGGGAGGATATGGTAGATCAATACATGAATTAATGGTATTTATTGAGAGTTTATTGTGTGCAGAGCACTGTACAGAAAGCTTGAGAGAGTGCAATACAATATGATCCCTGCCCTCAAGTTGCTTACAGTTTAGTAAAGGAGCTTTACCTGATCCTTACCCTTAAGGACAAGTGTCTACTTGGGGATACAGACGCTAAAATACGTTATAGGTAGGAAAACGCAGTAGACCATAAAGATGTACATTAGTGCAAGGAGTGTGAGGACCTGAGTGTTTAGGTGATGCCAAAGGCAGAGGGCTTGCGACAGCAATTTCACACCATATTGGATAAAATGATCTTGGGCAAGTCACTTATCCTCTCTGTGCCTCAGTTACCTCAGATGTAAAATGGGGATTGAGATTATGAGCCCTTTGTGGGACAGACTGTCCAATCTGATTAGTTTATGTCTACCCCAGTGCTTAGCACAGTGCCTGGCAATCGGTGGTATTTATTGAAGGCTTACTAGATGCAGAGCATTGTTCTAAGAGCTTATCAGGTGACACATTCCCTACCCATAATGAGTTTACAGTCTAGAGGAGGCTTATTATTTTTTCTTTGTCATACATAGCTGTGCTTGCCTTCATGATTTCTGAACAAAGACTTTACCAAGTGGTCCTTTTGCTAAAGCCCATCCGGATTACACTCTGTCTAAGCCTGTTAGATTGACTGTATATTTAGCAATTCATATAAATGTAAATGGGGCAAAAAGCATTGTTCAAACACGTAGGATAATCTTAATGGAAATCTGTGTGACATAAGCCCTTCTACTATGTTTACTGACTGGCTAATCTCAAAAGGTTTTGTGAGGTTCAAAACTCCTGAGGCTTTTTTGTCTCTGTGACAGTGTCACTTCAGTGTTCAAAGCCTGCTAACTTACAACTTCATTTGAACAGGCAGAGTGCCCTGCTTGTGGCAAGCCCGTCTGTCCCTGTGGTCTTTGGAGCAGATCAAGTGGGGTTTTGAGAGGGGGAAAAAGAAATAAAGGACACAGAGAAAGGAACTGTGAGCGAGCATGAGTATGTGGGTCTGCTGTGTGGAAGAATGTGGATTGTTTATTAAAAACTATTTTTCCATTATGAAGTATATAATTTGTTGAGGGGGATGCTTAAATCCAGGTTTACTATCACGAATGATATTCTGTATTTCAGATAACTATTCTGACTTTGGAATTAATGATTGATGAAAAACCCATGTCAGTAATGTGGAAAAAAAGATTAACTGGCTTTCCCTTTTGTTTCTTTTAAGATATTATGATGTGTTTTGTTCTTCCTTACTGTGTGTATCTCATGTCTACTGTGCCTTTCTGTTTGGGGTTTCCTTTTGGCTGTTTCTTCTCTGTCTCTCACACTTTGCTGGCCTCTGTTTCTTCTGTTTGTGGTCCTTCTGTCAGCCAAACAGGCTGGGAAAGCTGGCTGAACAGGTATAGTGATGCATGTATGTGCTTGTATGTTCTAAAATTCATCTCCCTTCAGTGTGTCCACTGAAAGTATGTAACACCACATGAACATTTGCCATTGAATTTCAAATGAAAGCTTTTTGTCTTATTTTGCTCAGTGAAGTATGTATAAGATTTTTTAAGCATTTAGGAGAAAGTATTCATAATCTCTTAAATATTTCTTTTAAATGTTCTTGATTTAAGAAAAGCCTCCTTGCACCTCCTCCTTAAGGCAGACATTGATTTGTAGTAAACCAAAGGGATTATAGAAGTAAATTTAATGAAAATGCTTTCTTAGCCCAACAGCCCTAATCTTGTAAAGCTATACTGAGTGTGCCTTAAATGGGATAAATTTTCAGTAAAGGTTTATAGCCTGGAATGCAAGTACAGAAAAGGAAAACAGTTGGTCATTTCTCCCACTGTTTTAGAAAGTTACCCTTAGCATTCTAGTACCATACGTTCCCAGTAGATATTATTTTCGAATTTGAGATGTTAGGCCAGGACTTCCTGTGTGTTTTTAGGTTTTGTTTCCCAATCAGAATTTTTTAGTGTAATGGAACTTTGCATTGGAATAAATGACAATTTTGGAATTGAGATGTTGTTATAGCCCATAACCCAAAAGATAAATTGTACAAGTATTTTTTTTATTTTAGTTTTTTAGTGATCAAATTACATTGTCAAATAGTCTAGATACTTGGGGATGAGAAAAATAGTTATCGTGTGTGTGATTATGTTGGTAATTATAGCAAGTAAGGGAAGTTGCAGCAATTTCCCGAAAACTTTCATTTGTCTAGTGTGCACTTGTTAAACATTACATATAGAGATGTTTTTGCTCAGTGAAAAATAGATTGCTTAAGGAATTCTTAATTAAAATATTTTGTTTTTCTTTGTCTCTAGGGAACTGCAGGACCAGATCCAACAACTGTCTATGTAGATATGAGAGCTCTTCGCCATGATAGGTAATTACTGTTACAGCAATTAAGGGTCTCTTTGAGGGGGTCCAAGAGCAGCTGCTCTGTGGGACCCTCTCCAAGCAAATGCAAGAGGATCCCTTTAGTTGGATGAAAATGTTTGATGCTCCCTGAGTTTGCTCAAGACAGAGGGCAGTGGTGGGTGATGTGAAAACAGACCACCGGACTTTAGGGATTAGTTTGGGCCCGGAGGTTTCCCTTATTCAAAACCTCTCTATCTCCAGGTTCTTCCTATGGTTAAGGGGAACAGGCTAGGGGTACTTACGGCTGCCCTCGACTAATCAATTAACCGTATTTATCGAGCACTTACTGTGTGCAGAACACTCTATATATAGACACTTGGTACCCCTTGGAAAAAAGCCCAAAACTATCCCATAAGATATATAAAGGTATGAAGGTGATCAATTGCATATGAAGATTTAGAATCCCTGGTGGCTACCAAATCATTATAACCTGCATAATGAAATAGAAGAGAAAATTAAAATATCATCTACAAATTTCCAGGTTTCCATTTGCACATACAGTAATTACAGGAGAAAGGATGGACTCTCTTTGGAATGCATTCATAGTCAAATGAAGTTGGCATATCTATCTATCTTACCCAACTTCAGGATGCATATTTTTATGGCCAGAGAAGTTTAATCCAGTCAAGTATTTTGACATTTATAAATCTTCCACTCGAGTCTCTATAATTGCAGTTCAAAGCAAATCAATCTGAGGCAATGTCTTTACCCCTGTGCCCCATTCTACCCCCAGAAAAGTTCCATTATTAATGCCCAGGCGGTCAGGGTTTTGCACGTAATAAACAAAGCTCAAATAAACTTAGTCTGAAAGCCCCATGTGAGACAGGTGCTGCATCCAACCTGATCAACTTGTATCTACTCCAGGACTTAGAACACTGCTTATAAGGCAGGATATTTTTCCCTTCCGGCCCACGGGAGGAGTCAAAATGTGAATTTCCATAGCAGTGGAAGCTTTCTGTATGTGCCAGATCCCCTACACTTCTTTGAGTGTCCTATTACTAAATCCTAATCCCTCTGTCTTAGACTGAGCCCCATGTGTGACAGGGACTGTGTCCAACCTGATTAACTTGTATCTACCCCAGCACTTCAAACAGTGCTTGACACATAATAAGCTCTAAAAATGCAATAATAATGATATACTCATTACAGGTTTTTTGGAAAGGGGAAAGAGTAACCTTCCCCTGTCCAAGAATGCCCATGCATGAATAGGTACCTTACCTGTCCGTATTACTCTGGCTTTCTGGTAAAGTCTCTAAAAGCTGGTCATTAATTAATTTTTTTTTTAAATGTAAGGACTCCCAACTACGTGACTGGTGGATTGAGTGCCACACTCAGTTAACAGCAGCATAAAAAGGTAGATGAGGGTGGCGTATTGTCTGCTGCAGAAGGGGTGCAGGCTCACATTCTGTCTGACTTCAGATTGCCCCCCGCTACTCCCAGAGAGCCACCTGTCTCCTAATGCCTCTTGCTAGTCCAAAGAGATCTGAGCAAGAGCATGCTGTCTCTCTGCAACCTGCCACTACTGGAAAAACAACTCATACATGTGTACTGTAATGATGGTGGGATATCCCATTCTCCTAGCCCGAAAGAAAAGATGGGACAACCCTCTGAGCTGTGAGGCAGGGAGTGTTGGTCTCAGGTCTTTTCCCCAAAGTGGCCTTCTCTTTGGAAGCCCAGGGCAGCTCTAGCCATAGGCCTTTTCACCCACCACTTGGGGAACTCGGTAGCACTTGACTGTCCTCAGGAGCTCAGCAGAACCGTGATGGGCTCACACTGGTGGGCAGGACTGGGAAGAAGCCTGGAGGTCCAGCGACCAGACTGGATGTGGGTTTGGTTTTGTAGAGCTGGTTGATGTTAGAGCTAAAAGCAGAATCTCCTTGAGCAGTGGTCCTAAACATGTATCTATTTCATAGAAAAAAAACAGTTGGCATAAAAAGAAACAGCGGGTCAGAAGGACTTGGGTTCTAATGCCAGTTCTGCTACTTGTTTGCTCTGTGACCTTGGGCAACTCGCTTAACTTCTCTGGGCCTCAGTGACCTCGTCTTTAAAATGGGGATTAAGACCGAGCGCCCACGTGGGACATGGACTGTGTCCATCTGGATCAGCTGTTATATATTCCAGCACTTTAATACAGTGCTTTACAAATATCATAAAAAGTCTGAATCTGCAAAAAAAGGCAGAAAATGTGCCTGTTTATTGTTAAGCGCTCAGTAAATACGATTGAATAATCAGTGAATCATTGGATTGAGATGAAAAAATCCAGGTTTTGACTTCTGACCTATAATTTCACCCACTGGAGAATATTTACTTCAGAAGAGGAAGATCAGGTTGATGGTGTCAGTTCCCTATTAAGAAGCATTCTCTACCTGTTTGCAAACAAAACGGCTAACCCAGCTATAATAGTGATTTAATTCAGTGTAAATCCTGACCTTGCATTTTCTGAGATTTGATTTGTGCAGTGAAAAGTGGACACTGAATTGCTTTTTTGCTTTGTTCCTTTTAGGGTGCGTTTAGTTGAAAGGGGCTCTCCACACAGTTTGCCGTTGATGGAATCGGGAAAGGTAATGGAAGTTAAAACATAAGCCGGTGGTAGATCTAGTTTTTACCTTGCCCAGGAAGCACTGGCCTCTCTGTAAGTGTTCTGGAAATGGTCATGAATCTGTATGCTGACCCATGCAAATCATTTCTTCTTTTTGGGAAATAGGCAACGGGGTGGCAGGAATGAGGAATAGTAATAACTTCTCTTCCCAGCTCTATACTTGAAAGAGAGAAACATCCCAACTCCTGATATCAGTCACCTCATTTTAGAATAGGGGGTAAGAAGTGGAAATCCCCCCCTTCATTTGGAGCATAAATCTGGCTTGAGAGAAAAATGAAATGAGGAAGGTAGTGTGGTTAGGGGAACTGGAGAGTTTTAGAGGCTGAAAGGATGAGCCTACTGAGGCATTAGAGGACCCCTTCTGCCCTCGAGAGCAAAAGAAGCAGATGGTTGGGCAGTGCTAGTGGGGTTGTTCAAGGTGCAGGTAGCCCCGGAAGGGACATGGATGCTTGCAGTCTGCGTTTTACTGGTGTCAGTTGCTAAGAGTAGCAATCAGTGGAATTTATTGAGCACTTACTATGTGCAGAACACTGTACTAAGCACTTTGGAGAGTACAGTACAGCAAAGTTAGCAGGCACATTCCCTGCCCACAATGAGCATATAAGGCTAGAGGGGGAGACAGACATCAAATAAGTGATTTGTAATATAGAAATTCCCCTCTCAGTGTGGCAGTACTCTACCAGTCCCGACTACGGGAGGAAGAGTCAAGCAGAGGCACATCCATTCCATTCCTAGCTTGGGCAGTGGCTAATGAGTGGCAGGTGATCTGCTACAAGTCAAAACTCACCTGTGCCGGACAGCAGTGGCACGGGAGAGAGTCGAGGGCCATGACTCTAGTTGACTGGGCAGTGGAGGCAATGGTAAAACATTTCCAGATTTTTACCAAGGAAACTCTATGGACACACTACTGGAACGATTGCAGATGGAGGTGGGGCGTTCTGGGAGAGGTGTCAAACAACAATAATATAGAAGCATAAGACAACAACAACACTATAGAGATTAAAGATATGTGCAAAAGTGCCATGGAGTTGAGAACTTCTGTTTTAAAAAAAGGCTAATATTTTAGAAGCAGTCAACAGGGCTGATTAGTGAAGTTGAGATACAAGCATTAGTCAGAAATTTAACTCTTGACTCCCTGCAGAAAGGCAGTGTTCCTTGACATACATGGTAGGTTTTTCTCAGAGTTTTTAAAAAAGTATTTCTCTTTGCAGATACTGCCTGGAGTTAAAGTTATTATAGCTCATACTGAAACTAAAGGACCACTAGGAGATTCACATTTAGGAGAGGTAAGCTTTGAAGGAGTCTATTAAATTGTGACTGGTTGTCAAATACCAGGGTAGCCAGATTTTTATGGTAAGTAGGTATGTAGTGTTTTTTTTATGTTCCAGAGCTAATTTTTTCCATGTTCTGATTCATTATGTACCCAAACCTTGAGGTGATGTTTCTTCATTTTATTAGTGCACCGTAGACACTCGCATGATCTATGGCAAGGAAAAAAATAAAACAGTGGTATTAGTACTTACTGTGTAAAGAGCACTGTGCTAAGCGCTTGGAAGAGTACAACGTAACAGTATAACAGAGTGGGTAGACACATTCCCTGTGCGCAGTGACCTTACAGCTTACAGAAGAATTTTCTTTGATTGCTAACTACCCAGGACTTTCTTTGAAAGCATGTAATCTAGAGCATGTTTTAGAGAAGACAGTCAGGAGAAAGCTGAGGTTCTTCTGCTTGTGCTTCATCGTACACTAACAGGCTCAGGCCTTTGCTGTTTGCCCCAGCTTGCCCGCCACACCATAGGGGAGAGGGAGGCAGTGTGGCTCAGTGGAATGAGCACAGGCCTAGGAGTCAGGAGACTCGGGTTCTAATGCCAGCACTGGCCCAATCACTTAACCTTTCTGGGCCTCAGTTTCCTCATCTGTTAAATAGGGATAAAATAGATTGCGAGCCCTGGGTGGGACAGGGAGAGGATCTGATCTGATAATCCGGCATCGACCCCTTTACTTATTTAGCACATAGGAAGCTCTTAATAAATACCATTAATTAAGTGCACAGTGGACGCTATCTCCAACTTTTGGCCAACTTGGAAGGAGGTTGCCGTGAAAGCATACACACTAGTAAGGCTGCGGCCAAGACACTTGCTTCATGGGGACTTCCGCTCATGGCACTGAAGCATTCCTAGGCCACCAAAGAATTCCTAAAAATCAAGGAACACAGGGCAGGTGTCCCAGGTTGCTCCATAATGAAGATAACAAAATGGCTTCCATAACCTTGCCCACCCACGTCAATACAGAGCTCAGTTTCTGAACAGTTAGGAATATTTTTCTAAAAGAAACCCAAAGTTATAGGTTTCTGTAGTCACAAAAAGTATTTGATATCCTTTTTTAACCAGTTTATCTCAAATAAGTGCAGTAAACGGCTTTATTTAATGCTGTGATTTTATGATGTTGTCCTCTTTCCTCAGATCTGGGTGAGTAGTCCACACAACGCAACTGGGTATTACACAGTTTACGGAGAAGAATCACTGCATGCTGACCACTTCAGTGCGCAGCTAAGTTTTGGAGACACCCAGACGGTCTGGGCTCGGACCGGGTACCTGGGCTTTCTGCGCAGGACAGAGCTTACTGATGCTAGTGGAGGTGAGATGAGCAAATTACTAGGACAGGGCCTTTTATCATAGATCAGATGAATTCGTAATTCAGCGGGTGTGGAAGTTAAACATCTGATGCTCTGAAATAAGGGGGACACAGTGAATTAATCACGGGTCTGAGAGCAGGAGGACCTAGGTTCTAATCCCAGCTCTGCCACTTGCCTGCTATGTGACCTTGGGCGGGAAGAGTTACAACTTCTGTATGCTTCAGTTTCCTCAGCTGCACAATGGAGATTCAGTACTTCTTCTTCCTTCTACTTAGATTGGGTCTGACCTGATTAATTTGTATCTACCCCAACGTTGTTTTTGCCTGATTCTAGAATGTCTTGCCTGACCACCAGCAAGTATTTATCCAGGACCCCCAAGATTTATGCCACTAAATATGTACATTTCATGCTTTCCTAATTTTAAACTTTCACTGTGCATATTATCTTATCTCCCCCTCACCTCCTGTGTTCATCTACCAAGTTTTTCCTTTTCCTCCCCCTTTAGCCTCTGGTCATCTGCTTTCTTGCTTCAGATCCAACAACTCCATCACTCCTTTCCCTTTAATTTTAAGCTTCGGTGCCTGTCCCCTATGTTTTCAGGCCTAATTCCATCCTGCTGCCTACCCCTGTGGTCCTAGGCACTGTCTACTACCTCTTCTGAAATTATTTCTTTTGTTTCATTCTCTTTTTTTTTCTCCAGCGGTCACCTAATCACAGAAAGTACTTTGCTCTTTTACTCTTATATTTCCCCTGACTAACCCCTTGGCTTCCCCTAAAGTGCCAGTCGTGGTCTATTTAAAGCACTACCTACATTTTTTCATTAATTGCCTCCGCCTTTTTATGAACAGATCAGGAACTGTTCCTCTTACTCTTCCCACCCCTCCTTGTTTTACAGGTTAAGAGAGTGATACTTATTAAGTGCTTACTATGGGTCAAGCAGTGTGCTACCACTGCAGTAACTAGGGAATAATCAGAACAGACCTTGCCCCTGTCCCCTGTGGCTCAGGTTGAGAGTATATCTTCCCTCTAGTTTAGAGATGAGGAGAGAGGTACAGAGATGGGGTGACTTACCTGAGGTCCTACAGCTGGCCAGTGGGGCAGAAGTCTCCCCTGCTCTTACCACGGGGCTGCACTGCCTTTCACCAATGCTTAAGGAGGCTAAGTGTCTTGCCCCGGGGGCTCACAGAGCTGGAAATTGATCCCAGGGATAAAAGCCCCGACACTTCCAGTTCATCACAAATAAAGTCAACATGATACTGCTTTGGAAAGCAAGTTATTCTCAGGGTCACAAACATCGGAACAGTGGGCAAAGATAGGTAAAACTTGTTTTAATCCTGAAAATATTTGTTATTTTCAGAGAGACATGATGCGTTGTATGTAGTGGGCTCTCTGGATGAAACGTTGGAGCTAAGAGGAATGAGATATCATCCCATCGATATTGAAACATCTGTGATCAGAGCACACAAGAGTATTGCTGAATGGTAAGAAGTATTCTTTCCTTTCGACCAAGGGAGTGCAGGATGCTTGGCAAACCAATGGCAACTTTATTAGAAGCCAAGAGTCACCCTCGCTAGGATTTTTTTCATTGTCAGATATTCCAGTAATACTCCACGCATTTAAGAATAAAGAAATCATCCTCTAAATCAACCCTAAAGTCCCTGATTAATATCTCCTCCCAAGATCTCATTTGTTGTCACTGCCTTTCAATCATAAATAATCCATTTCAAGCGGCAAAACAGCATGAATGAAAGTCACCTAAGCCACATCATCTCTCTCTTTTTAGCCTAGTATGCCTCTCCCCCAAACTCTTATCTTTCTAAACATTGAGTTCAGTGACTTTTTATCTCTTTCCTATTTACAGTGCTGTGTTTACATGGACCAACCTGCTGGTGGTGGTAGTGGAATTAGAAGGCTCAGAACAGGAAGCGCTGGACTTGGTCGCTCTGGTGACAAATGTGGTTCTGGAAGAGCATTATCTGATTGTTGGTGTTGTTGTCATTGTGGATCCTGGAGTTATACCTATCAATTCTCGAGGTGAAAAGCAGCGTATGCACTTGAGGGATGGATTTCTCGCCGATCAGTTGGATCCCATTTATGTTGCCTACAACATGTGAAAAAAGAAACCTCATCAAGGCTGAAGCACCAAACCCTAGATTCTTACCACACCCTTCACAAAAACAGACATTTCAGTGGAATCCAAACTAATCCGAGGTCATTACACTTTTTGTTTTTTTACAGCCATTAGAAATGATACCAATCTCCATAGCACTCGACCTCTCTACAACTGTTTGTTTTCATGAGTCCACAGCTATTTTTGGAATGGGAGTCTTGGGATTCTTAAACTAAGTCTATTTGAAACAATGGAGAACACTTCAGATGAACATCTGTAGCTTACCTGATAGGATATAAGAGGGTGTACGGAGAAGGGAAAACTCACTGAAGTGGTAACGCGAACAGTTTTGTGGCGGTGCAGCATGTGGTGTGTCATTGTGCCGGTCTGATGTATGTATAGAGAGAGGGTGTGTCTCTACTGTTACAAACCTTTAAAAAATTTGGATATCAACGTTGTATTCTCTACTGTATTGCAAGTGTTTTTGCACATTTTAGGAACTGAAAATGCAATACCTGCTTTTTTTGATTCAATGATTCACCCCCAACTTAAACAGATTAACTCCCAAATCTGATGTTTAGTGAAACAAGATGGTCTTACCCTTATCAAGCCAAAACAAATACTATATATTGTAAAGTTTACTAATAGTGCCATATATTAACTGTCAATTAGCTCTGATTTAGAAAGATGAATTAACATTGTTTCAACCTACTTGATAAAGGAGGCTTAAATGTCTGCACATATTCATTATTTGTTAGCTATATAAATTGCTTGTTTTCTTAACACTAAAACACTATTGTCCACATAATGGAAATCTTTAAATCTTTTCATTCCATAACTAATAGACTCAATCGCTGGTGGCAGTCTGAGAAGATAAAGGGCCCAGCCTGGTTTTTTTTTTCTGCTTTTTTCACTCCCTCTAACATCTTACACTGGTCATTGAATAATTTTTTCTTTCCTCAAAAACTTGTTCTTATAAAATTAGATATGCTCCGGGGCAGGGGCGACGAGGAGGACCAATATGCCTCTCACAACTTCATTAGAGACCAGACCGCCCAGCCTTTAATCAGAGTGGGAACTGTGATATTGGGCTTCAAAGCTGTGCCAACCCATCCCCCATTATCTTCCTCCTCAACCCCAAGAGGTTGGATGGCCTGGCTGCCATCTGCCCACAGTCAACATTTCCCTAAAGCACAGCTCATCCGTTGATCCAGACGTAAATAAGCTGTTTAAGTTTCTGCCTAATCTAACATTGCCGTGAACCTGAATCAAAAAAAGAGAATGTGAAATAATTCAAGTACTCTAAAAGTATTTGAAACCAAGCACGAATTTAGCAAATAGAATATTTTTATAGAGGTAATACAGAGTATGTTACTAAATGGTTGGTTTGGGGTGGGGGGTGGGGGAAGCCTTGGGGAGATGCTTTAAAATATTGCATGTGTTCTCTAAAAGAGCCAGGTTTTTTTTGAGAGGTGAATCTGCCTGGATCAGTGCCTAAGGAAGCTGATTGCCAGACCCCCAGTAGATGGAAACCAAATGAATCTTACTAGGCAGATTATAAAATCTTGCCCTTATTTGCCAGTAAATGGCTTCATATACAATAGCTCTACTTGCCCTCATGGTGTTTGACTGTGGTGTACTATAAAGAAACATAATGGAACTTTAATGACCATATTGTAATTATGTACAGAATTTGTGTAACTTATTGTTTGAAGTAAGGAGGTCTTAGCAGTGGAGTAATGGACATTCTTTATAGTAAAATGGCTGGCAAGGGAAAGAACTACCTAACTCCAATTTTAATGTTGTAGTTTTATAGCAAATAAAACATTGTAAGATTTTTGTATCGAAAGATTGGTGACAGTGAGACAAGTTGCCTTGTAAAGTAAGATTTACAAAAAGCACATTAAACATTTTAAAATTACTCTTGGAGTATCATTTATCAAGTTATATTTGGATTGTTATCACATTAAAAAACTAGTTCCAATAGTGAACCCTCCATACATATAGCATCAAAAGCACATGTGGCTAGTAAGGACCTATTAATTGGTTTTAATTATATTGCATTCACACCTTCTGTCTTTTCAATTTACTTCTTGGGTTTGAAGTAGGAGAAAAAACATTTAAGATAGACATGCAGACAGAAAGCACAAAGGCATCTTCCTTCTTTCATCTCTAATTCTTGGTGGTCTTCCCTGCCTGTAGATCATCATCCTCAACCACATCAATTGAGCACTTCTGTGTGCAGAACCCTGAACCAGCTCCTTGGAAACATATGATAGAAAATATAGGCTGCTGGGTTCATTAAGCAGTGTGGCTTAGTGGATGGGGATAAAGCCTAAATTAGAAGGTCATGGGTTCTAATCCCTGCTCTGCCACGTGTCTGCTCTGTGATTTTTAGGCAAGTCACTTCACTTCTCTGGGCCTCAGTTACCTCATCTGTAAAATGGGGAGTAAGAGTGTGCGCCCTATGTAGGAGAAGGATTGGGTCCAACCAACTTGAATCTACCCAAAGCTTAGAACAGTGCTTGGCACATAGTAAGCGCTTAAGTACCACAATAATAATAATTAAGGCCCACCAAACTAATTCAACACCAAATTGGTAGAAGAAATTTTGGATCAGGACATGAGAGGCATATTTTTGGCAAAAGGAGTATAAAGTGCACATTCACAATCAACTTTTTCCAGTATGCAAGGACTAGTTAACCATATCACCTACCAACTAAACTGGGAAAATCATGCCAGCTACAAAGGTAGCATGGGTCTACTTAATGGGCAGAACAAATGATCTGAAGCACTGACACTTAGGAACCTCCTAGGCTGAAGGTTCTTTGTGGGCAGGGAACATAATAATAATGTTGGTATTTGTTAAGCGCTTACTATGTGCAGAGCACTGTTCTAAGTGCTGGGGTAGAGGGTAATCAGGTTGTCCCATGTGAGGCTCACAGTTTTAATCCCCATTTTACAGATGAGGGAACTAAGGCACAGAGAAGTTAAGTGACTTGCCCACAGTCACACAGCTGACAAGTGGCAGAGCAGGATTCAAACCCGTGACCTGTGACTCCCAAGCCTGTGCTCATTCCACTGAGCCACGCTGCTTCTCTACTTATTAACTCTGTTATATTGTGCTCTCCCAAGCACTTAGTACAGTGCTCTGCACACTGCTCAAATACAACTGATTGAACCACCCGACCAACTCCTTTGGAGCACTGCGTTTACCTCACGTACTTCACATCAGCAAGCCATCTTAACAGCAGCTATGGGGGTAGCTTGTCCAGGAAGACCTAGATATGCTACAAAAAAACAACTGAAGATTAGCTGGTTAGGAGACTAGAGCCAAGTTGTTTGAATAAAGAGGTTTTGCATGCATCTAGAAGATATTCTTGCAGTTGCAATTAGCATTGGAATTGAGGTAGAATTAAATTTGGTCATTAATGATTGGATGATCCATCAGTGGTATAATACTTTCAGTATTTGTTAAGCGCTGTGTGCCAAGCACTGTTCTAAGCACTGGGGCAGATACAGGGTAATCAGGTTGTCCCACGTGGAGCTCACAGTTTTAATCCCCATTTGACAGATGAGGTAACTGAGGCACAGAGAAGTTAACTGACTTGCCCAAAGTCACACAGCTGACACGTGGCAGAGTTGGGATTAGAACCCATGACCTCTGACTCCCAAGCCCAGGTTCTTTCCACTGAGCCACGCTGCTTCTCATTGAATGCCTACTGGGTGAAAAGCCCTATACTAAACAGTTGGGTGAGCACAATACAGTGGAGGTGGCAGACGTGAACTCTGCTGACAAGGAGGATTAGATGATCACTCTGCCCATTTTTAAAGCCTTATTGAAGCCACATCTCCAAGAGGCCTTCCCCGTCTAAGCCCTCATTTTCTGCATTGCCCTTGCACTTGCACCCTTTATTCACCCCCTCCCTCGGCCCCATTATTTATATTAATGTCAGTCTCCCCCTCTAGACTGTAAGCCCATTGTGGCTCTGTTATAACTCCGTTACGGTGTGTTCACCCAAGTGCTTAATACCGTGCTCAGTAAATGATTGATCAACTGAAGGAGCTTACAATTAAGAAGGGGTGAGAACCTAATTATTTCCTGCTTTGACTACTGAATCAGCCCCCTCTCTGAGCTCTCTGCCTCCTGTTTCTCCCCTCTTCACTCTGTACTTTGCTGCCGGGCCCATTTTTCTGAAAAACCATTCAGTCCATATCTCCCCACTCCTCTAGACTATAAGCTCCTTATGAGCCAGAAAACTGTCTCCCAACTCTGTTGAATTATACTGGGGAAGCGGCGTGGTCTAGTGGTAGAGTACAGGCCTGTGGGTCAAAAGGACATGAGTTCTAGTCCCAGCCCTGCCACTTCTCTGCTGTGTGACCTTGGGCAAGCCACTGCACTCTGTGCCTCAGTTACTGCATCTGTAAAGAGAGGACTGAGACTGGGAGCCCCATGTTGGACATGGACTGTGTCCAACCTGATCATTTTGTGTCTACCCCAGTGCTTAGAACAGTGCTTGGCATATAGTAAGCGCTTAACAAATACCATCATTATTATAGAAGGCACGTAACAAATATGACAATTATTATCATTACTCCCTCAGCAGCTTAGTACAGTGAGTGCTCTGCAGGCAATAAGGGTTTAATCAACTAATTGTATTGATGGAGCATTTACTATTAAGTGCTTGGGAGAGTACAATACAAATGGGTTGGCAAACAGCCATACCTGTCATAAATTCACAGTCTAGAGGGGGAGACATATGTTAATATATGGCGATTTCAAACCCCTTGACATAAAAATCTCTGGGAAGTCTCTTTTGTGTGTTTAAGAGCAAGCAGTTTATGCGGGGCCCAGCTGGTTCTTATCTGACAACCTCCCAACAACTGACCTCCCATATGCGCAATTGCATTTTCTGCATCCAGTTTGTTGTAAACTGACACCAACCCACATCCTTCTGATTTCCTAGCTGCCCTATCTTTATAGGAGCATCTGATATCTTTACCAAAAGGAGTAAATGCTGACTCGATATCTTCTGTTGTTATTTCTGGACTTAAATCCCCAGCAAATATATGGAAGTGATTAGCTGTGTCTTTTTTTCTGGCTATTTGGTATGGTTGCCCAATTACTTTGACCTCCTTTCCCCAAATTTTCCTCCCATTCACAGCAGCTGCATCCCGGGTTCTTCACATTCCACAAAGCAAATCGGGTCATTGCTTGTACGCTGCGAAACAGAAAATCCAACAGAGAAGTTGACCCTTCTCTTAGAGGGTTGCTCTGTAATCATTTTGCAGCTTTTGCATGGTCCACTTTGGCTGAATAATTGTAGTTTATGGACTTCTGTAAACCCCTGAAGAAATGGCTTACATGGAGGGTCCCGGGCTGCCCGTCGTCTTCCATCATGGTGGATGAGACGGATAGATCCCAGGTCAAACAAGGGGAAGAGGGAGCAGAGGGCAACGGGCTCCATAGACACCACTGTTTGACTGAACCTCAAAAACCTCTAATAATAATGTCGGTATTTGTTAAGCACTTACTATGTGCAGAGCACTGTTCTAAGTGTTGGGGGAGATACAGGGTAATCAGGTTGTCCCACATGAGGCTCACAGTAAATCCCCATTTTACAGATGAGGTAACTGAGGCCCAGAGAAGTTAAGTCACTTGCCCACAGTCACACAGCTAAGTGGCAGAGATGGTTGCCCATCCACCGCCATATCAAACAACCTCTTATCATTGGCCTTAAGACACCCCATCAGCTTTCTCCCTCCTAATTGTGCTGATTTCCTACCCCATCCCAAAGCACACACTCCATTCCTCTAATACCAACCTACTCTCTGCACCTCAATCTCATCTCTCTTGCCATTGATCCCTTGCCCGCCTCTTCGCACCTGACAGTCTACAATTCACTCCATCTTCAAAATCTTCCTCAAAATCACATCCCCAAGAGGACTTCATACACTAAGCCCTTTATTTCCCCCAACTATGAACTTGGCTGGGTACCCCTTAAGCATCTGGATACACTATACCACAATACTTATGCAACATTGTTATACTCTACTATTTCCCCTATCCCTAATCTATTTTAATGTGGACCTTCCCCTGTAGGCTGTCAGCTCCTTGTGGGGAGGGATTGTGTCTACCAACTCTGTTGTATTTTACCAAGAGCTTAGTATACTGTTCCTCACACGGTAAATGCTCAAACACCACGGATGGATTAAAATAAATTACAGATAGGGGGCAAATGGCAGAGTGTAAAGTTGTGTACATAAGTGCTGTGGCTGCCTCTTTCACTTATTCAATCATATTTGCTGAGTGCTAACTGTGTGCAAAACATGTACTAAGCAATTGGGAAAGTGCAGTACAACAATAAACAGTGACATTCCCAGCCCACAACGATCTTACAGTCTAGGGAGGGGGAGACGGACATTAATACAAATAAATACAATTACAGCTATATACCTAAGTGCTGGGCAGCTTGGGGGGCTGGGGGGCGGAGGGGAAGAGCAAAGAGAGGAAGTCAGGGTGATGCAGAAAGGAATGAGAGATGAGGAAAAATAGGGTTTAGTCTGGGAAGGCCTCTTGGAGGACATGTGCCTTCAATAAGGCTCTGAAGCCGGGGAGAGCGGTTGTCCGATTAGAGGAGGGAGGGTGTTCCAGGCCAGAGGCAGGACGGGGTAAGGAGTCGGTGGCGAGATAGGCGAGATTGAAGCACAGTGAGAAGGTTAATACTAGAGGAGTGAAATGTGCGGGCTAGGTTGTAGAAGGAGGGACGCAAGGTGGGGTAGGAGGGGAGCAAGGTGACAGTGGGTTTAAAGCCAATGGTAAGGACTTTTTGTTTGATATGGAGGCAGATGGGCAACCACTGGAGTTTTTTTAAGGTGGCGAGGGGTAACGTATCCTGAATACTTGTAGAAAAATGATTCAGGCAGCAGAGTGAAGTATGGACTGGGGTGGCGAGAGACCGGAGGCTGGGACACCAGCAAGGAGGCTGATGCAGTAATCCAGGTAGGATAGGATGAGTGGTTGTATTAACGTGGTAGCAGTCTGGATGGAGAGGAAAGGGTGGATTTTAGCTATGTTGTGAAGGTGGGACCGACAGGATTCGGTGACAGATTGAATATGTGGGTCGAATGAGAGAGGTTGCCAAGGTTATAGGCTTGTGAGACAAGAAGGATGGTGGTGCTGTCTATTGTGATAGGAAAGTCAGGGGGAGGACAGGGTTTGGATGAGGTGATAAGGAGCTCTGTTTTGGACATTTTAGGTTTGAGGTGATGGGAGGACATCCAAACAGAGATGTCTTGAAGGCAGGAGGACAAGTGAGACGGCAGAGAGAGAGAGATCAGGGCTGGAGATGTAGAATTGAGGATCGATTAGACTGTAAGCCCATCAATGGGCAGGGACTGTCTCTATCTGTTGCCGATTTGTACATTCCAAGCGCTTTAGTGCTCTGCACATAGTAAGTGCTCAATAAATACTATTGAATGAATCTACATAGAGGCAGTAGTTGAAGCCATGCGAGTGAATGAGGTCTCCAAGGGAGTGGGTGTAGATAGAGAATAGAAGGGGACCCAGAACTGAACCTTGAAGGACCCCCACAGTGGGTGGGAGGCAGAGGAGGAGTCTGCGAAGGAGACTGTGAATGAACTGCCAGAGAGATGACAGGAGAACCAGGAGAGGACAGAGTCGGTGCAGTCAAGGTTGGATAACGTTTCCAGGAGAAGAGGATGGTCCACAGTGTTGAAGACAGCTGAGAGGTCGCGGAGAATTAGGATGGAGTAGAGGCCATTGCCTATGGCAAGGAGATCTTTGGTAACCTTTGAGAGGATGGTTTCTGTGGAGTGAAGGGGACAGAAGAGAATTGGAGCCTCCTCACCTGTTTTCTCTCCCACATACCTCCTCCCTGCAAACCTCTTCTGTTCCCCCCCAGAGACCTCCAATCTTTTAACCCGATCCAATTTTTTCAGCTCATCATACCCCACTTAGCCTCCATACCCAACTACCTTCCCTTGATGACCCAACTGATGGTCTCAACACCACCTTCTCTACTGAACTCAACTCGCTCCCTATCCCTTCGATCTCGTGCCACTAACCCACAGTCCTGGATCACCTGCACAGTCCGCCTCCTTCGCTTTTGTGCACAAGCCATTGGCTGCTGTTGCTGGAAATATAGATTTCAGGCCAACTTGGTCCACTTCAAGTTTACCCTTGTATGCTCTAACTCTGCCCGGCAAAATTATTTCTCCAGCCTTATTGATACCCCTCTCCCTCGACAGTTGTTCTAGACATTTAACTCCCTGTCCCCCACCTCCCCTATCTTTTTTGCCACAATGGCCTGGCCACCTACTTCATTAAGAAAATTGACACCGTCGGGCATGATCTCCCTAAAATGTCCCCTGTACCTCCTCAGTCCCTCCCTCCTACTGACCCCTTTTCAACTCTTCATCCTTCCCAGCAGTATCTCTAGAGGAGATCTCCTCTCTCTCAAAATCCACCCCCTCCACCTGCCCCTCTGACCCCATTCCTTCGTAACTTATCAGAAACACTTGCCTCTTCCCTGTCATCTTCAAGTGTTCGCTCTCCACTGGCTTCTTCCCCACTGCTTTCAAACATGCCCATGTCTCCCCATCCTAAAAAAACCAACCCTTCCTTGACTCCATGGCTGCCTCCAGTTATCGCCCCCATCTCCCTCTTACCGTTCCTCTCCAAACTACACCTGTTGTCTCAAATTCCTCTCCTCAACCCCCTCCAATCTCGCTTCCATACCTTTCACTCCATAGAAACCACCTCCTCAAAGGTCACCAATGATCTCTTCCTTGCCAAATCCAAAAGCCTCTACTCCATCCTAATCCTCCTCGACCTGTCAGCTGCCTTTAACACTGTTGACCATCCCCTTCTCCTGGAAACATTATCCGACCTCGGCTTCACCGATAGCTGTCCTCTCCCGGTTCTCTTCCTCTCTGGACACTCATTCTCAGTTTCCTTCGTGGGCTCCTCCTCTGCCTCCCACCAACTTTGGTGGGGGATCCCTCATGGTTCAGTTCTGGGTCCCCTTCTATTCTCCATCTACACCCACTCCCATGTCTTCAACCACCAACTCTATGCGGATGATCCCCAAATCTACATCTCCAGCCCTGATCTCTCTCCCTCTCTGCATTCTCACATGTCCTCTTGCTTTCAAGACGTCTCTACTTGGACGTCCTCCCCTCCCCTCCAACTTAATGCATCTAAAACACAAGGTTACAGGCTTGTGAGATGGGGACGATGGTGGTGCTGTCAACAGGGATGGGAAAGTCACAGGGAGGACAGTAGGCATCTAATCTCTCTAATCTAATCATCTAATCTCTGGGATCCCACCTACATCTGTAAAATGAGATGTTCATCCCCTTGATTCTATTTATTGCTATTGTTCTTGTCTGTCCGTCTCCCCCGATTAGACTGTAGGCCCGTCAAAGGGCAGGGACTGTCTCCATCTGTTACCGATTTGTACATTCCAAGCACTTAGTACAGTGTTCTGCACATAGTAAGCGCTCAATAAATACTACTGAATGAATGAATAAAATGGGGATACTCTTTCTCACCCTAACTCCCAGGGATGTTGTCTTAAAAGGAATTTTGGGATGAAATTTCTGCTCTGGATTAGGAAGGTGTTTGGTCACCCGAAGGTCTTGTTAAAGCCCCGCACATGTCCCGCTAGTAATAATGTTGGTATTTGTTAAGCGCTTCCTATGTGCAGAGCACTGTACTAAGCGCTGGGGGAGATCCAGGGGAATCAGGTTGTCCCACGTGAGGCGCCCAGTCTCCATCCCCATTTTCCAGAGGAGGTCACTGAGGCCCAGAGAAGAATCATAATAATAATGTTGGTATTTGTTAAGCGCTTACTGTGTGCAGAGCACTGTTCTAAGCGCTGGGGTAGATACAAGGTAATCAGGTTGTCCCACGTGAGGCTCACAGTTAATCTTCTCTGTGTCTCAGTTCCCTCATCTGTAAAATGGGGATTAAGTGACTCGCCCACAGTCACACCACTGACGAGTGGCAGAGCCGGGAATTGAACCCATGACTTCTGACTCCAAAGCCCAGGCTCTTTCCACTGAGCCACGCTGCTTCCCCTACATTGGTTTTCCCCACTAGTACGTTGGGTTTTCTGCCATGTTTCGGCTCGCAGGGCCTTGGCCGGAGCCTTGCTCCTCTCCCCGTCAGGCCCGGCCTTGCCAGGGCTACCTGCTGTCCTCCACTCCGGTCCCCACAGCCGGAAAGCCTGGCCTCAGGGAAGAGGGCAGGGCCGATATGGGCTAAGGGACATGTCTCAAAACGGCCTGGAAGTCTGAGGGGCCTGGGTTCTAATGATAATGTTGGTATTTGTTAAGCGCTTACTATGTGCAGAGCACTGTTCTAAGCGCTGGGGTAGACAGAGGGTCATCAGGTTGTCCCATGTGGGGCTCCCAGTCTTCATCCGCATTTTACAGATGAGGTAACTGAGGCCCAGAGAAGTGACTTGCCCACAGTCAGCTGACAAGTGGCAGAGCTGGGATTCGAACCCGTGCCCTCCGACTCCAAAGCCCAGGCTCTTTCCACTGAGCCTCTGTCACTTGTTCGCTCTGTGACCTTGGACAAGTCACCACCTCGGTGACCTCATCTGTAAAATGGAGCCGGATGCTGCGCGCCCTGTGTGGGCCGGGGTTGCGCCCAACTCGACTAGTTTCTATCTCCCTCAGCTTTTACTATTCATCCGATCGTTCATTCAATAGTATTTATTCATTCAATAGTATTTATTGAGCGCTTACTATGTGCAGAGCACTGGACTAAGCGCTTGGAATGAACAAGTCAGCAACAGATAGAGACGGTCCCTGCCGTCTGACGGGCTTACGGTCCGATCGGGGGAGACGGACGGACGAGAACGATGGCGATGAACAGAGTCGAGGGGAAGAACGTCTCGTAAAAACGATGGCGACTAAATAGAATAGAGGCGATGTACATTTCGTTAACAAAATAAATAGGGTAATGAAAATATATACAGTTGAGCGGACGAGTACAATGCTGAGGGGATGGGAAGGGAGAGGAGGAGGAGCAGAGGGAAATGGGGGGAAAAGAGGGTTAAGCTGCGGAGAGGTGAAGGGGGGACGGTAGAGGGAGTAGAGGGAGAAGAGGAGCTCAGTCTGGGAAGGCCT
This sequence comes from Ornithorhynchus anatinus, assembly GCF_004115215.2. Lineage (NCBI taxonomy): Eukaryota > Metazoa > Chordata > Mammalia > Monotremata > Ornithorhynchidae > Ornithorhynchus > Ornithorhynchus anatinus. The sequence goes on along the minus strand of NC_041734.1, from coordinate 38,540,917 downwards.
CTTGGAGGAGGTGAGTTTTAAGTAGGGTTTTGAAGAGGGGAAGAGAGTGAGTTTGGCGGAAGTGAGGAGGGAGGGCGTTCCGGGACCGCGGGAGGACGTGGCCCGGGGGTCGACGGTGGGATAGGCGAGACCGGATCATGTTTATTGGGTGCCGACTCTGTGCGGAGCCCTGTACTAAGTGCTCCGAATGTCCAGATAGGGACAATCCCTCTTCAGTAACCGTTCCTGGCGCCTAGTTGGGGCTGAACAAATACCATGGGGGGGAAAGGGAGGAAGGGGCACCAAGTCCTGTCAGAGCCCCATCAGAGCGGGGCAGCTCTCCGGGCGCGCACACGCTTCCCGTCTCTCTTAACCTGACGGCTGGGGTCGGGCGGCGCGAGCCACCGAGAGAAGCAGCGTGGCTCAGTGGGAAGAGCCCGGGCTTGGGAGTCAGAGGTCGTGGGTTTGAATCCCGCCTCTGCCATCTGACAGCTGTGTGACTGTGGGCAAGTCACTTCTCTGAGCCTCAGTTACCTTCTCTGTAAAATGAGGATTAACTGTGAGCCTCATGTGGGGCCACCTGATGACCCTGCATCTCCCCCAGCGCTTAGAACAGTGCTCTGCACATAGTAAGCACTTAACAAACACCAACATTACTAGAGAAGCAGCATGGCTCAGTGGGAAGAGCCCGGGTTTGGGAGTCAGAGGTCGTGGGTTCGAACCCTGCCTCTGCCACTTGCCAGCTGCGTGACTGGGGGCAAGTCACTTCACTTCTCTGTGCCTCAGTTCCCTCATCTGTAAAATGGGGGTGAAGACTGTGAGCCTCATGTGGGACCACCTGATGACCCTGTATCTCCCCCAGCGCTTAGAACAGTGCTCTGCACAGAGTAAGCGCTTAACAAACACCAACATTATTAGAGAAGCAGAGTGGCTCAGTGGGAAGAGCCCGGGCTTGGGAGTCAGAGGTCATGGGTTTGAACCCCGCCTCTGCCACTTGCTAGCTGCGTGACCGTGGGCAAGTCACTTCACTGGGCCTCAGTTCCCCCCTCTGTAAAATGGGGATTAAAACTGTGAGCCCTCATGTGGGACAACCTGATCACCTCGTATCCCCCCAGCGCTTAGAACAGTGCTAGGCACAGAGAAAGCGCTTGTCAGCTGTGTGACTGTGGGCAAGTCACTTCACTTCTGTGCCTCAGTTCCCTCCTCTGCAAAATGGGGATGAGGACGGTGAGCCTCACATGGGACCACCTCATTCCCGTGTCTCCCACTGCTTAGAACAGTGCTCTGCACATAGTAAGCGTTTAACAAACACCAACATTATTATTATGCTCTGGGCCTCAGTTCCCTCCTCTGTAAAATGGGGATGAAGACGGTGAGCCTCACGTGGGACCACCTCATTCCCGTGTCTCCCCCAGCGCTTAGAACAGTGCTCTGCACGTAGTAAGCGCTTAACAAATACCAACACTATTATTATAATTAACAAATACCAACATTAGCATTATCATTATTAGCGAGCAGGCGCTGCCCCGCCCCACGCTCCCTCTGCCTCGCCTCCCCCCCCAGCCTCGCGCGCCCCCTCTGCCTCGCCTCCCCCCCCAGCCTCGCGCGCCCCCTCTGCCTCGCGCCGCCTCTCTGCCTCGCGCGCCCCCTCTGCCTCGCACCCCCCCTCTGCCTCGCGCGCCCCTCTGCCTCGCGCCGCCTCTCTGCCTCGCGCCCCCTCTCTGCCTCGCGCGCCGCCTCTCTGCCTCGCGCCGCCTCTCTGCCTCGCGCCCCCCCTCTCTGCCTCGCGCGGCCCCTCTGCCTCGCCTCCCCCCCCCCCGCCTCGCACGCCCCCCGTCTCGCGCCCCCCTCTGCCTCGCGCCCCCCCCCCCCCGCCTCGCGCCCCCCCTCTGCGGGCAGCCCCTCGTGCTGGCCGGTGGCGCGGGGCGCGCAGGCGCGGTGGGCCTCGGGGAGGGGGGGGGAGGGGGGCGTCCGTCCATCCGGGTCCCCCCGACGTGGCGGCCCGCGGGAGGGGGAAGAAGGACGACGACGACGAGGCCGTTGTGTCGTCGGGGCCGGCCCCGCTTGGAAGGACCGGCCCGCTTAACAAATACCGCCATTATTATTACTAATAATAATACGCTGAGAAGCAGCGTGGCTCAGTGGAAAGAGCCCGGGCTTGGGAGTCAGGGGTCGTGGGTTCGAATCCCAGCGCTGCCACTTGTCAGCTGGGTGACTGTGGGCGAGTCACTTGACTTCTCTGGGCCTCAGTTCCCTCATCTGTAAAATGGGGATGAAGACTGGGAGCCTCCCGTGGGACAACCTGATGACCCTGTATCTACCCCAGCGTGTAGAACAGTGCTCTGCACATAGTACGCGCTTAACAAGTACCAACATTATTATACTAGGCGCTTAACAAATACCAACATTATTAAATTAGGCGTTTAACGAATACCAACATTATACTAGGCGCTTAGCAAATCAACATTATACTAGACGCTTAACAAATACCAACATTACTATACTAGGCGCTTAACAAATACCAACATTATTAAATACCGCCATTATTATTACTATTAGCGGGCGGGCGCAGCCCCGCCCTCCCGCCAGGCGCGCGCGCGCGCTCTCGCTAGCTCGCGCGCTCGCTCTCTGTGCCTCGCGCCCCGGCGGGCCGCCCCTCGTGCGGGGGAGGGCGCAGGCGCGCAGGGCCGCGGGACCGTCCATCCGGGTCCCGCCGATGTGGCCGCCCCGGGGAGGGGGAAGAAGAAGGACGACGACGCCGCCGCCGTTGTGTCGTCGGGGCCGGCCCCGCTTGGAAGGCGGGGTCGGGCGGGCGCTGCCCTACGTGGGGAGGGGGAGGAAAGGAGGCGGGGGGAGAAGACCGACTCGCTTAACACATACCGCCATTATTATTATTATTACTATTAGCGAGAGGGCTTTGCCCCGCCCTCCCGCCGGGCTCGCGCGCGCTCTCCCTCTGCCCCTCGCGCGTGCCCTCTCTGTCTCTGCCCCGCGCGCGCTGTCTCTGCCCCGCGCGCGCGCTCTCTCTGCCTCGCGCGCGCGCGCTCGCGCCCCGGCGGGCAGCCCCCTCGTGCGGGGGTGGGGGCGCAGGCGCGCAGGCGCGGTGGGCCGGCGCCGTCCGTCCATCCGGGTCCCGCCGATGTGGCGGCCCCGGGGAGGGGGAAGAAGGACGACGACGACGACGACGAGGAGGAGGCGGCGGCGGCGGGACCGGCCGGGGGTACGTATGCCGGCGGCTTCGCCCTGCCTCCCTCAGCAGCTCCTCCTCCCCGCCGGTCCTCACCGGCGGGCTGGGGAGTCACAAGTCGTGGGTTCGAATCCCGCCTCTGCCCCTCGGCGCCCGTGGGCGAGTCACCTCTCTGAGCCTCCTCTGGCCAAGGGGGGGTGAAGACTGGAAGACGTGGGACCGCCTGCTGACCCTGGATCTCCCCCAGCGCTTAGCACAGTGCTCTGCACACAGTAAGCGCTTCACAAATACCAACATTATTATTATGATTCTTCTCTGGGCCTCAGTGACCTCCTCTGGAAAATGGGGATGGAGACTGGGAGCCTCACGTGGGACCACCTGATGACCCTGCATCTTCCCCCAGCGCTTACAACAGTGCTCTGCACAGGGTAAGCGCTTAATACCAACATTATTATTCCTCTTTGGGCCTCAGTGACCTCCTCTGGAAAACGGGGATGGAGACTGGGAACCCCCCGTGGGACCACCTGCTGACCCTGGATCTCCCCCAGCGCTTAGCACAGTGCTCTGCACACAGTAAGCGCTTAACAAATACCAACGTTATTATGATGCGGGAAGCAGCCTGACTCAGTGGAAAGAGCCGGGGCTTCGGAGTCAGAGGTCATGAGTTCGACTCCCGGCTCTGCCACTTGTCAGCTGGGTGACTGTGGGCGAGTCACTTCACTTCTCTGGGCCTCAGTGACCTCATCTGTAAAATGGGGATTCACTGGGAGCCTCACGAGGGACCACCTGATGACCCTGGATCTCCCCCAGCGCTTAGCACAGTGCTCTGCACACAGTAAGCGCTTAACAAATACCAACGTTATTATGATGCGGGAAGCAGCCTGGCTCAGTGGAAAGAGCCGGGGCTTCGGAGTCAGAGGTCATGAGTTCGACTCCCGGCTCTGCCACTTGTCAGCTGGGTGACTGTGGGCGAGTCACTTCACTGGGCCTCAGTGACCTCATCTGTAAAATGGGGATTCACTGGGAGCCTCACGAGGGACCACCTGATGACCCTGGATCTCCCCCAGCGCTTAGCACAGTGCTCTGCACACAGTAAGTGCTTAACAAATACCAACATTATTATTATGATTCTTCTCTGGGCCTCAGTGACCTCCTCTGGAAAATGGGGGTGGAGACTGGGCGCCTAATGTGGGACCACCTGATGACCCTGGATCTCCCCCAGCGCTTAGCACAGTGCTCTGCACACAGTAAGCGCTTAACAAATACCAACATTATTATTATGATTCTTCTCTGGGCCTCAGTGACCTCCTCTGGAAAATGGGGGTGGAGACTGGGCGCCTAATGTGGGACCACCTGATTCCCCTGGATCTCCCCCAGCGCTTAGAACAGTGCTCAGCACAGAGTAAGCGCTTAACAAATACCAACATTATTATTCTCTGGTCCTCAGTGACCTCTTCTGGAAAATGGGGATGGAGACTGGGAGCCTCACGTGGGACCACCTGATGACCCTGGATCTCCCCCAGCGCTTAGAACAGTCCTCTGCACATAGTAAGCGCTTAACAAATACCAACATTATTCTTATTATCCGTCTCCCCAGACACCTGCGGCTTCACTTCTTAATGGGGAAAAAACAACAACAAAAAAAAGCAAAAGGAGAAGGGGTTATGACGGGGAGAGGATTACCGTGGCTGGGTCGTCCGTCTTCAGTACTTCCATTTAATTCGGTGTTTTCCAGGATACCGTCTTCCCTCGGGCCATGGCTCCGCTCTTTTCTTTGCCTCCTCCCCCCCCAAAAATACATTCTTTAATGTTAATGATCAATTAATTTATTAGTAAATCATGAATAATAAAGGAAGTGTGGGCTCTATGCTCCCCTTACAGCAAAACTTGAAAGTTTGCCCCTGTGGTATTGTCAAGGACATAAAGAGTCTTGGAAGACGATAAAATCAATCTCTGCACCGCTCACAATTCATAATAATAATAATAATGGCACTTGTTTTGGGTGCAAATGTTTGCCCCTGTGGGATTGTTAAGGGCATAAAGAGCTTTGGAAGTGGGTAAAATCAATCTCTGCACTGCTCACAATGTGAAATAATAATAATAGTAATGGCACCTGTATTATTTTGGGTGCAAAAGTTTACCTCTGTGGGACTGTCAAGGGCATAGAGAGCCGTGGAAGACGGTACAATCTCAGCACTGCTCACAATTCGTAATAATAATAATGGCACTTGTATTATTTTGGGTGCAAAGGTTTACCTATGTGGGATTGTCACAGGGCATAGAGAGCCTTGGAAGACGGTATGATCTGTGCACTGCTCACAATTCGTATCATTTTTGGGTGCAAATAAAGCTTTTCAGTTTGGTAAGACCATTAAAGAATCCTGACATTGGAGTGCACATTTGCACTGTTTAATATTTACCCAAAACATTTAAGCGATACTTTATTCTGCCAGTGATAAGGTGGTGCATTTTATTTGTCACCGGCTGCATCTGTTTTCCTTGTTTGATGCCTATATTGGATTTATACACTGTAATCAATCGATGGTATTTATTGAGCACTTAATTGTGCAGAAAGTGCACTAAGTACTTGGAAGAGTTCAGTACAACAGAGTTGTCCACAATAACAAGCTCCTTGTGGGCAGGGGGTCAATAAGTGCGCTTATTGAGCGCTTATTATGTGCGGAGCACTGTACTAAGCACTTGGGAGAGTATGAGAGAACAGAATTAGCAAACACGTTCCCTGCCCATAATAATCTTACAGCCTAAATGGGGAGATGGACATTAATATGAATAAATAGCTTATAAACGTAAGTGCTGTGGGGTTGGGGTGAACATCAGATGCCCAAAGTTCACAGACCCAAGCGCATAGATGCAGAAGGGAGAGTGGCTCGGGGAAAAGAGGGCTTAATCAGGGAAGGCTTCTTGGAGGAGAGGTGTGATCTTAATAATGCTTTGAAGGTGGGGAGAGTTGTGGTCTGGCATATAGGGATGGGGAGGGAGTTCCAGCTAATAAGAGGATGTGGAAAAAGGGTCAGCGGCCACAGGGTTGAGATTGGGGCACAGATAGTAAGTAAGTTGACGCTAGAAGAGCAGAGTGTGCGGGCTGGGCTGTAGTAGGTGGCCAGTGAGATGAGGTAGGATGAGGCGAGCTGATGTCCAGGTGAATGGGCCACCATTGGAGGTTCTGGAGTGGGGAGACGGGGGCTGAACTTTTTGTAGAAAAATAATCCATGCTAGAGTGAAATACGGACTGGAGTGGGGACAGACGGGAGGCCGGGAGGTCAGCAAGGAGGCAGATGCAGTAGTCAAGGTGAGCTAAGATCAGCGCGTCGTAAGGACAAGCGCTTAGTACAGTGCTCTGCACACAGTACGTGCTCAATAAATACGATGGAATGAATAAGGGATATGTCAGAAGCTTAATTCAGTGCACTACACTTAGTGAGTGCTCAGGCAAAACCCCATCCTTGCTAATAGTTCATTTTAGTTCTGTCATCTGAGGAGTCACATTAGTAAGCCGAATTAAGAAAATAAATTCTGGCCAGACTTGACTGTTTCATTACTGCTGTCGTGATACTTCCGGATGTATGACATTTTGAAGGTTTATTTTATTTATCTTTTCAGAAAAAGCTTTGACCCAGTACTGCTCTATATGCCAATTTTCCTGATTTTTATTTCCACATCATAGCTGGATGACTTGTTCGGTTATACCCACAGAGGAAAAAATGAAGCATATTATCCAAATCGGATTGTTTATTAAAAGAGCAAAACTGAATCACTTTAATTCTGTAAATTATTGCACCAGTAATTGTGTAAATCTACTCTTCTTCTATAGAGGCCATAGTTTATCCATACATTTTATTGAAGAATAAAGGGTTGATTTTAAGTGACAGTTGTTGGCTGCTTTTTCTTTCCATTATTCCTGAAGTCTGACTGAACAGAGTTATTTATCATTGTGTCGATCTGAAAATGTGTAACCACATGATCTTTAAAACTCCTAAGTACCTACCGCCAGAGATCCTAATTGGGCAAGTTTTAAGGGGCTGTAAGATCCTCTCCTTTTGATGAATCTTAAAGGGATGAAGAAGTGTGGTTTTGACTGATAGAAACATGAAAACCTGAATTTTGCCCCAGTATTACCATGTTTGATCGGGTTCAAAGTTACCTTTTCTCGAAGATGATGGAGTATGCCTGCTATTGTAGCTCATGAGATTGGTAATGATTCATTCAGTTTGACTCCCCATTTCAGATGTGCTTGAATGAATGAATATAAAATTGTATTCATCATAAAAATTAATGCCACAAATATGCAAAATGTAGTAGGCAATTCCATGGGATGTCACTTTTTTCAGGGGATTTTCTAAGGTCAACCCTGAAGCATGCTATGGCAGTGAACTCTCTCAGCCTTCACTTAGTCCAAATACGGAAAGAGTTTTCAGAACTTCCCCTCAGGTTTGCTTGAAGCCATCCTGGGCTAGAGGTTTAAATAGAAGCAGGCTCTAGTCCAAGCTCATTCTTGGGGCTGGAGCATATGCTCTAAGTGCAAGTTCTAAGGGTAGTGCTGGGATATCACCCAAACTCCCCCACACTCCCTCCCGAGTTCTCCTATAATAGGAAGATTGCATTGTGGAAAACACGTACAGTAGTACTCACCCATTCAGATGTCGCCCACATGCGCATAAGCAGTTCCCTCAGTAAGGTGGCACGCTGAGCCCAAGCAGGTTGGTGTTGGAAGATCATTCCCTAATCACATTCCACCCAAAAAGCATAAAGAAAACACTAGTTACGGCAGACTGCATACCCAGTTTCTAGAGAGCTCTCAGTACAGCAGGAAAACCTTGCTCCACGACGGGACTCTTTGGGCCCCACTGATAGCCAGAGGGACCTGGGAGAGGGAAGACGTGGGGGCCAAGGTCGATCGTAACCTATAGCAATGGGTGGTGACGATACCTGAAACTCTGCAGGCACTTCACATCCCAGCAGCAAACATGCTACCCCACCTGTGTGAGAGTTACTGCTTCTGCATTTCAGCCCCTAGCCAAAGTCGGGACTGGCCTGTCTAAAGATCTGCTGGCACTGGGTTGAGACACACACTTCGGGCTCAGCTCTATCCCTGGATTTGGCCTACGTAAGACAATTTCACACACTGAAATGATCATCTTCTTCTATCCACCAAAACTAGTCACTCGAGCTCTTTATTCAAATGACTTCAAACAACATTTCCCTGCTGTCTTTACCTGGTCATACTTCTCTCCAGTTGACTGAACTAATTAATTTTAAATCTCATCTGATTGTAGGTCTTACTTTCTTGGAATAGATTTCCAGCAGCAAATCTAGTACTTTGTGGACTAATATTAACCAATAGGACTCACCATCAAACATTATTCATGCCTTGAATTTTGTGGTTAAGAATTTCACCAAACATTAGAAAGTGTCAGGCATCAACTGTCGAGTTTTGGAGTTGCTGTACTTTTTATGTCAAAAATGGATACATGGTATCAGGGATTACAATATAATGGGGACTGTGATTATTTGCTCCTTGGTACTGCCTTTAGGAATTTATTTTCAATCCAGTTGTAAAACCTCTAACTTGAAAGAAAGAACTACACAGGATGAAGTTCAGTGGTACAAAATTCAGGATAGTTAGTACCCTCCAGAAGCAAACACAAACTACATAAGATAGGATGAGGACCTGCCAGTTAAGAAAAGTAAAAGGCCAGACTATCGTAGTGAACCACAAACTGAACAAGTGAGATAGTGGGTGACACATATCACTGTTAATAAAACAGTGGTAGGCAAGAGTTGCGAAATAAATTCCTCTCTGTGCATTAGCATGCCTTACCCTATTTTGTTTACCACACATAAGGGAGGTGTACAAACTAAAGAGCATCCACTGAAGAGCCTCAAAATGGTTACAGGACTGGAAAATAGATTTTAAGGACAGAAGGGTAAAAGAATTAGAGCTACTGTAACTTGGAAAAGAAGGCTACTAAAAGAATAGAAGGGGTCATCATGAGTAATTTGCCATAATTTTAGGAAGAGGCTTAAGGAAACACTTCTTGACTGTTAGGATGACTGCATGTGATTACAGACTACCAAAACGAGTTACTGAATTTCTCTCCCTGGAGTTTTAAAAATAGGAATGCCAACCATCTATACTGGATGCCTTGATCATAATCTGCGGCAGAATAGGTCCTTCAGATGCAGAATTCTGTAATTTCATGCTATTATAACTTTTAAATGACTTTTGATTGCTATAATAACCAGCTGAACCAAAGTGGAAATACATTCTTTACCATCAGCTTTGGGGCACTGGAACAGCACTCCCCATCCAACATTATCTTGCTGATTTCCTACTCCAACCCAGTCTGCACACTTGGTTCGTCTAACTCCAACCTGTTCACTAGACCTCATTTTCATCTATCTCACCATAAAACCCTTGCCCACATCCTCCCTCTGGCCTGTAACTCCCTCCCTTTTCATATCTATAGACCACCACTCTCCCCACCTTCAAAGCCTTACTAAAATCATCTCGCCTCCAAGAGGTCTTCCTCAACAAAGCACTTGTTCCCCCTCTCCCTCGTGTCACCTCTTTACTTGGCTCTATACTCCTTAAGTACTTGACATCCACCTCAGCCTCACAGCACATATGTACGTAGCCTTATAACCTGCCATTTCCCCTAGTTGTAATTTATTTTAATGTCTGTCTCTAGACAAACTCTTTATGGGCAGGAATCACGTCTACCAACTTGTATTCTCCTAAACACTTAGTATAGTGCCTTAGAGATAGTAAGCACTCACTGATGGAATTATTCCTGTATAGGTCCTTTTTGGAATTATGAAATTATGAAAATGAATTATGGAACTGTTTTTCTTTTGGTGAATGTTATTCCTTTTTTTCCCCCTAGGTGATGAGTGGACAGCTTGGATTCTAAAGAGGATCAACTCCTTAGTTTGAAAGACTGAACGCTCACTGGATGTTGTTTTTTTTTAGTCAGTACACTTTCTACTCACCTAAAATAATGAATTCTCCTAGTTTCACTCTACCTACTATGGTACCCCGTAGTTCAGTCATTAACAGCTCTGTCACCAACAATTTAGCAACCAATAATCCACCAAACAAGTCAGTTCTCCTGAGCAAACCTTTTAAATGCTCAGAATGTGGACGATCTTTTGCTCAGTTGACTGACCTGGAACTTCATGAGATGTCACATGCTGCAGAACGCCCTTACCGCTGTGAACTCTGTGGGAAAACCTTTGCACAGACATCAGCCCTGGTAAAACATCATCGAGTCCATACTGGAGAGAAGCCTTATAAGTGCCCAGTGTGTGGTAAAACCTTCGCCCTTTCTTCTGGGCTCGTACTGCATAAGCGAATCCACACTGGTGAACGCCCTCACACTTGCCCTCTGTGTGGCAAAAAGTTTATTTCCTCATCCCACCTGGCATTACATTTACGCTCCCACACCGGGGAAAGAAAATATAAATGTAACATATGTGGGAAGCTTTTTCTTCAGTCCTCTCATCTCGTAAGGCACAAGGCAATTCACACCGGGGAGAAGCCTTTCAAATGCGAAGACTGTGGGAAGAATTTTGGTCGCTCTTCACATCTGAAGACACACAGGCGCGTTCACACGGGAGAGCGACCTTACAAATGCACTCAGTGTGAGAAAGCTTTCACCCAAAAGGCAGGACTTATTCTTCACCTCCGTCTCCACACTGGAGAAAGACCCTATAAATGTGATAAGTGTGGGAAAAACTTCCGTTCTTCTGCCCATCTCATGTCCCACCAGCTCCTTGAATCTGGGGAAAGGAACTTCAAGTGTTCGACATGCGGCAAGGCTTTCAAACAGGCGTCATCGCTGAAGCAACACCTGAAAACTCACGAAATCCGGGAACCTCACCGTTGTTCTGTTTGTAGCAGGGCCTTTTCCAGATCATCCTACCTTCAGCTTCACATGAGGACCCACAGTGGAGAGCGGCCGTATCACTGTATGGTCTGCAACAGAACTTACGCAAAAATGTCCACGTTTGAAAAGCACTGTAAAAAGCATCAACAAGATGAAGAGAGGCCTGAGCTTCGACCCAAAGCAATGACCACGAGGGCAAAAGCCCTAGCTGAAAAGAAGGCAAGAACAGCAAAAGCAACAAACCAATTGTCAGGAACATTATCAATTTCATCCTGAACAGAAACAAGAATTAAAGAAACAAGCAATTTTAGGCCCCTATAGTAGAATAGAAAGTGATGGATCTTAAGAGATGAAAATTCCAAACTCATCTAGTGTTTTTTTCCCCCAAAAAATGACTGAATGTTGGATTTTTTTTCTGCTATAGTAGAAATATAAAAGTGCAGTGCAAAACATTATCAAGGGTGCATTTTTCCTTAGAAAAACAAATTTCCTTGATGCCACAGGCAGTGCGTATTGTGCTCAAGCTATGTATTGTTTCAGGAGAGAGGTGCTATCACCTGAAAGAATATAATATTTATACAATTTCAGGAGTCCACCAGTTTCACCAGACCAGTATAGAAGAATACCACATTCCTCGGAGTTTGGGAGAAGAAAAATCCTCTTTCCCACTGTAGATGAGGGGCTGCTGATGAACATGCAGTTTTTTTACTTGTAGCAAAAAGGCTAAAATTTGACTATTTTCAGGAAATCAGACAAAAATTACTCAAATTAAGTAATATGAGTTTGACCTAAAATGCTAGCTGGAATTTGCACCTGATTTTTAAGTTATATATATATTTTAATTTAAATTCATAGAGAGGTGGTAAACCCACATATTTTTATATAGCAAGGTCTTAGAAACCCAAACTTGTGTGAGACTTTTTATTTTAAATGTTCCTGTGTAATATTTTCTTGCATATTTAAGTCCCAGTACAAGCTTATAAAGGAACATTACTTCCTCATTGTACTTTTCAAGGGTATCATTTAGAAAATTTTATTTTATCAATTCCTGGCTTTATTGTTAGCCTGTCTAAAATAGTATAGGAGGCAAATATACCCAAGTTACAAACTTCTAGGGGTTACACCTTTGTGTAAAACATGGTCGGTAAGATGACGTATGTCCCTGTAATAAGATTGTGTTTTGCTGACTGTTTTAGAAATAAAATCATGTCTGACAAAATATGAACAGAAACAATTATCTTTTAGATTTGCTTTCATTTTGTGCTAAATTTTTATCAGTCCTAAACAACTGAAACACTCTTAATGGAAAACCATTTACATGAGTTTAGAGATCACTACTAATTGGCAGGAGTGTAAGATCAGAGAATAATTTTTATTTTCTGTAAGTGTAGTCCTTATTTTCTATATTGACTCAGATTTTTCAAATTATGTCTATTTTCTGATGGATGGAAACATATTTTGTAGTTTATTTAAAGTGGCATATTATTCCTGGTTCTCTAGTAATTGCTTACCAATGTATGAGATAGGTAGAACTCTAATTCCAATCATACTGTTTCCTTGACTGAAATTAGAGTATCATAGGCTTAAATAGCAATAGAATTAAAAAAGAAAACACACTAATGGAGAGGTAAATTTAAAATCATTTTAGCCATTAAAGCTGTGAAAAAGAAATCTGATAAGAGGATTCTGTTGTGATATTAATCATGAGTACATTTCATATACTTTAAGCAAATATTTTTATTGCTGGGTAATGAATGGAATAAAAGTTGACTGCAATGGTAAACTATAATTTTTATGCTACAGGCCTTTAGATTGACTTAGTTATTAACTGTAATTTTCTTTAAAAGGAGAACACGATATCTACAATTCCTATTAAGGAGCAGCATCCTATTAGTTTATCTTCTCTTGTATTTTGACATTATTAAGATAACTAGTAGTATTAACCGATCTATCACTCAACCTGACCAAGCTAAAATCATTTCGTGATAAAAAATCTTGGTAGAAAGTATGGATCCCCAAATACATAAAAAATCTTCAGATTAATGTAAATACCTAAATTTAATTTTATGTATTTAGACATACATACAAGGATTGGCAACCTTTTTAAGAGCCAAGCAGAATTACAATGCACAGGGCAGGGTGGAACTCGATGACAGTTACATCATACCACACCCACTTCATAGCAACAGATTTTGTTGCAAGCGTTTCTAGTTCTGTCATGTTGTCCCTCCCCGTTTCCCAGCCCAAGCTCAGCCAGGAAGCAAAAGACAAATGGAGGGAAGGGTGACCCAATGGGCTTCAGTGTCCTTTTCAACAGCTGCCCGTCTCCCATGATCGGGTGGGGGTACAAGTGGGAACGAAGGGATGGTGCCACCCATTTAAATACACCCATTCCAGCCTGCAGAAATGTTTGAGTGGGTAATAATTTTTTATGGTATTTGTTAAGCACTTTCTATGTGTCCGGCACTGTTCTAAGAGCTCATGTTGAGATGAGATAATCAGGTTGACACAGTCCCTGCCCCACAGAGCGCTCACAATCTTAATCCTCATTTTACAGATGAGGTAACCGAAGCGTAGAGAAGTTAAATGACTTGCTCAAGGTCACATAGCAGACACATGGCGGAGCCGGGATTAGAACCCAGATTCTTCCCCTTTAGACTGTGAGCTCATTGTGGACAGGGAATGTGTCTGTTTGTTGCTATACTGTACTCTCCCAAGCACTTAGTATAGTGCTTTGCACACAGTAAATGCTCAATAAATACGACAATGAATGAATGAGCCAGAGATCTCAGACAAGCCCAGCCATCCTCTAGTTGCTTCCCACTGTACAGGCATTTCACTGAGCCACACTGGGTTCAAGAGCCAAAGATTGCTGACCCCGACTTTAGAACTTGCAACTGCTAATTTACCAATCTGCGTTTCAGAATAAGTTTGTCTTAAAAGTATCTGAAAGAGGATGTTAAACATAAATTGCATTTTGAAAAGAAAAATGGAAATTTTGGAAATAATGCCCTAAGGGGAGGACACAGTGCTATACATACCATCTCTAATTTACAAATTCACAAGTGAAAAAACCCTCTTCAAGAATTACATACCATAATGAACAATTATGGCATTTGTTCAATGCTTACTATGTGCTAAGCACATAAGACTTTAGAAAAAAATTCCTTTGCTGTAGAAAGTCAATTTATTTTTGTGTATATTTTCTATTAATGAGAGTTATGGTAATCTCTTGTGCAGTAATGATTTTTGGTCTCAAAGATCTCTTATGCCTACCAAAATGAGGTGGTAATAAACCAAGTGGCAGAAGAAGCACTTTAAAGTCCCAGTGGCCAAAACCTCAAATGATGTGGCATAGCAGAAGCCACACCAGTCTGGCCTTCAGCAGTCAGAAATAGGGTGACTGTAGGAAAGAGGCTTAGGAAAAATAGCCACTCAAGGAGTAGAAATGAAAATAGATCCTGGGAACTGTGAAATACAAATAAAACCGCTGCACAGAAAAACCTTAAAAGCACCTGGAACAGAAGAAATTATCAGTCATGCATTGGTCTTCTCTAAACCATCCACAATTCAGAATTTCACTGTCAGTGGTGTCAAATTTGAACTCAAATCAATCAATGGTATTTATTGAGCGCTCACTATGCACAGAGCACTGTACTAAGTTCTTGGGAGAGTACAATACAACAGAATTAGCAGACATGTTCCCTGACCATAACAAGCTTAGAGTCTACAGGGGAAGACAGATATTTTTTTTTGGAAGGGGTATTTGTTAAGTACTTACTATGTAATAATAATATTAGTGATAATAATAATTGTGGTATTTGTTAAGTGCTTATTTTGTGGGAAGCACTGTTCTAAGCGCTGGGGTAGATACAAAGCAATCAGGTTGGACACAGTCCCTGTCCCACATGGGATCACATTCGTGATCCCCATTTTACAGATGAAGTAACTGCGGCACAAAACTTAAATGACTTGTCCAAGGTCATACAGCAGACAAGTGGTAAAACCAGAATTAGAACCCAGGTCCTTCTGACTTTCAGGCCTGTGCTCTATCCACAAGGTCACGCTGTTTCTCAATTATTAGGAATAAGTACTTTATAATACATATTTTAAAGATATGTACATAAATTCTGTGAGGTTGGGATGATAGCTATATTAAAAGAGGGAACCCAGTTTTGACTAGGAAAAAAAATATAATTTTGTACAGAAGTGTGGAGTTTGTTCCCCTCCTTCACATTCATCTGAGTTTTTTCAGGGTAAACCTGGACTCACTTGTCGCTATTTGCTTTCCATTGTCAGTTCTCGGAATGAAACCCCAACAGTAAAAGCCAAGTTTCTCGAGCAAAACATAAGTGGTCACTTTCAAAGGGGGGAGATGATGTATGACTGTGGTCACCACCACCATTGCTAGAAGAGACAGAGGTTTGAAAAAAAGGTAATCTGCTAGAGTTTAAAATATACCAAGCACCACATTATTGTGTTCTGAAATAACTTGACTTCCAATCTAAGACCGCATTGTACACATTCTTACATCTGATAACACAAGTGGTAAAAGGCTCCCACAGTATTTCACAGACTTGCTTAGGAGGCCAGGACTTCTTTCTTCCTTCCACACTGTAAGCTCGTTGTGGACAAGGGACTATATCTACCAACTCGGTTACACTGTACTCTCCCAAGTGCTTAGCACAGTACTCTGCACACAGTAAGCCCCCAACAGATACAATTGATGGATTGGGAAACTATTTCAGTGTTCATGGTTTAAATGGAACCCCAGATCAGTTAGAAATATTTTCAGTATACTTAACTTTACATATTCTTTACCTGGCTGGATAAACCCAAGACAATTCAATGTAAACAAATACTTAAATACCATCATTATTATTTTAGTGAACAATTTGAGGTAATTGCTCAAAGAGAAAGTTTTTCTTTTCAACAAAAGAAATGTACCAATTCATGTTCTAAAAATCTGATGGGATATTTCACTGCTTTTCCACCATTTAACCTTATCCATTCCTCTCTTCCCTTCCTTCAAAGCCCATATCATCCGCTTCTACCACCCACTCCAAATACTAATCATGGTCATTTACTGCCCACCAGTCCCCACTTCCAATTTTCTGAACCATTTTGATCCTTTTCTCACATTCCTTCTTTTTCCATCCCTACATTGATCCTTGGGGACGTCAATATCCACATAGATGTTCCTGGTGAACTTTCTGCTGCCTGCTTTCTACCATTCCTCAACTTCACTGACCTCCTGCTTCACCGCAGCTCGCCCACTCACAAACGTGGACATGCACACTATCTCATCATCTCCAGTCACAGATAAAATCTCTATGCTCACCAACTCTGAAACCTATCTCACCACCACCTCCTCACCTACCTTCTCTCCCACGGACCTCCGCAAATCTGTCCTGTTCCCCCAGAGACCTCCGATCTTTTGATCCAATTTTCTCATGTTGCTTCATTTAGCCTCCATACCCAAACTACCTTCCCTTGACAACCAAATTGATGCCCTCAACACCCTCCTCTCTACAGAACACCTCACTTCTTCCCTATCCCTCAGATCTCGTACCACTAATGCACAGCCCTGGATCACCTCACAGTCTGCTTCCTTCGCTTCTGTGTATGAGCCGCAAAGCGCTGCTGGCGGAAATATAGCTATCAGGCCCACCTCATCCACCTCCACTTCATCCTTGCATATTTTAACACTCTGCCCGGCAAAATTATTTCTCCATCCAACAGCCGTGCTCAATGCCCTCACCAGTTGTTCCAGACATTTTAACTCCTTCCTCAAACCCTCTGTCCCCCCATCTCTCCCATCTCATGACCCTAATAACTTGTCGATCTACTTTATTGAGAAAATTGAAATGATCAGGTGTGATGTCCCTGAAATCTCACTTGCTCCTCCCCAGTCCCTCCCTCCTCCTTCCCCTTCTTCAACTCTCTCACCTTTCCCAGCAGTATCTCTAGAGATCTCCTGCCTTCTCTCAAACAAAATCCACCCCGTCCACCTGTGCCTCCGACCCTATCCCTCTGTACTTTTCCAAGCACTTGCCACCTCCGTTCTTCCCATCTTCAACTGTTCACGGTCCAATGGCTTTTTCCCCACTGCTTTCAAACATGCTTATGTCTCCGCCATCCTAAAAAAACCCTTCCCTTGACCTCACGGGTCCATCCTACCATTCCTCTCCAAACTCCTTGAGCGAGTTGTCTACACGCACTGTCTCAAGTTCTTCTTCTTGACCCCCTCCAATCCGACTTCCGTCCCCTTCGCTCCACAGAAACAGCCCTCTCGGGTCACAAATGATCTCCATCTTGCCAAATCCAACGGCCTCTACTCCATCCCATTTCTTCTCGACCCTTAAAATGACTCCAACACTGTCAACCACTCCCTTCTCCTGGAAACATTACCTAATCTTGTCTTCAATGACAATGCCCTCTCCTGGTTCTCCTCCTGTCTGGCCACTCATTCTCAGTCTCTTTGCAGGCTCCTCCTCTGCCTCCCACCCCTAATTGTGAGAGTCCCTCAAGGTTCAGTTCTGGATGCCCTTCTATTCTCCATCTACACTCACGCCCTAACTCCCATGGAATCATCTACCATTTATATGCAGATGATTCCCAAATCTACATTTCCAGCCCCAATCTCTTTCCCTCTCTGCAGTCTGACTCCTGCACTCGACATCTCTACTTGGATGTCCCACCAACACCTCAAATTTAACCTGTCCAAAAGAGAACTTTTCATCTTCTCACCCAAACCCTTCCCCTCTCCCTGATTTTCCCATCGCTGTACACAGCACCACCACCCTTCCTGTCCACAAATCCGTAATCTTGATGTTATCCTCGACTTATCTGCCCTGATTACTGAATCAGCCTCATTCATTCGTATTTATTCAGAGCTTACTGTGTGCAAAACACTGTCCACATAACAATAAACACATTTCCTGCCACAACGAGCTTACAGCTTCCTCGCTGACCTCTCTTCCTCCTGTCTCTTCCCACCCCACTCCATACTTCACTCTGCTTCCCGCATCATTTTTCTTACAAAAATGTTCAGTCCATGTTTCCCCACTCCTCAAGAACCTCCAGTGGTTGCCCATCTACCCCAACATCAAACAAACCCTTTACCATGGGTTTTAAAGCACCCAATCACCTTGCCTCCTCCTACCTTACGTCGCTGCTCTCCTACTACAACTCGACCCACACATCTCACTCTTCTAACGCCAACCTACCCCTTGAACTTCAGTCTAACCTCTGACCTCTCCCACATCCTGCTTCTGGCCTTCAAAGCCCTCCCTCTTCATATCTGACAACTACTCTCCTCACTTTCAAAGTCTTTTTGAAGATACATCTCTTCCACGAGGCCTTCCCTAAGCCCTCATTTCCTCTTCTCCCACTCCCTTCTGGATCGCCCTTTTACTTGGATTTGCTCCCTTTATCCACCGTACCCTCAACCCTACCACTCTTATGTACATATCTGTATTTTACTCATTTCTTTTGTCTGCCTCCCCCTCTAGACCATAAGCTCGTTGTGGGCAGGGAATGTGTCTGTCAACTCCGTTATAACATTATATTGTATTCTCCCAAGCACTTAGTGAGTGCTCTGCACAGAGGAAGCACTTAATACAACTGATTGGTAGGATTACAAAGCAATTTTGTTTATTTAATGTACATTATATAGTTAAACAAGGGCAGCATTTTCCCTTTCTTTTTTCCATCTTATTGGCAAGCAAGCCATTTTAGTTTGAATGGTATTGACAGTGGGTGATAGAAGATTCTAGTTCCAAGATCCAAACTTAGTTTGAGAAAGGGGAGTGTAGAAAGCAGTTGAAATGCTATTAAAAATACTTACAAAACTATATATTCATCCACAAAATAATTTCTCTGAATGAGTTTACAACTGGGGTTAATTCAATATTTACAAGCAGTACTGAGCAAAATAAAGAAAATTTCCAGTCACAATCCACACTCAAAATACGGTACCAACTAATGTAATTTTGGAGAAACAATCACTTTAAAAACACAAAAATGGTATTTTCGAGGAATGATTTTTAATACCTAAACAATTTCAGTTTGCTACAATATTGTGCTAATTGAAGTGGAAATGTTTCAAAGACAAAAATAGAACTATAAATACCATATTAAGCTGGGATTTTTTGTCAAAGAGTAATTCGGTTTTAGTCAAGGAACAAAATTTTAAAAACAAAACAGAAACCCTTGAGGGTAACATGAAAATGCAAAAATATCCAATTTCAGAAGTTGGTCACATGAATCAATTATACCAGCAAGGATAGCTTCTTTCCTATTCCAAAAACATTTTTTTGCAGTTCTCCATTAATGTAGAGAAGCAAGTGATGCTGGAACTATTCTGAATCTCCCACCTGGCCGTAATGTGGAAGGAGTGTGGGTGGGACTAGGGGGTCAAGAGATGCAGGAGCTAGTGCAGGCTCTCCCCCAGCCTGCTATATGACTCTGGGCAAGATACATCATTTTTTCTGGTTACTAGTTTCCTCAGCTGTAAAATAGGGATATAATAACTGTCCCCTCCCTATCTCACGGGGATATTGGGAAGATAAAAAAAAATTAATGCAGAAGCACTAAGCCAAAAACCAGGTATTATTTCTACCAAGCTAATGAATCCGATCTAGTTGAAATATCAGTCTGTGTAAATGGAATGAAGAAAACTCAGGGGCAATTAGATTTGACTGACTTACCAGCCCTGTAATCAGAGCTAAAACTTGGTACGATTACTCTTTCCAAAGAAAGAAGAATATGACTTAACATTCCTAAATTGCTCCAAAAATATAAATTATATTATCTCCAGATTGGAAAGACCTTTTCTCCAACCTGAAAAGAGAAAAGAAAAATTTAGTTTAGTTTCTAGACAACATGAGAGCACTAGATATTAGTCTATTTTTACTAGGAATACTAAATCAATCAGTAACATTTATTGAGAGCTATGTGTGGGGCACTGTATTAAGCTCTTGGGAGTTTACTGAAAGAGAGAGCTATTTACTTATATTGATGATTCTTTGTACCAGCATACAAAAAGATCGATTCCTCCTTCATTAGAAAACAGCCAAGAACATCAGTGTAACTTAAACCTATCAAACGCTCTCCACTTTCCCACACTGAATTCCCTACAGAACTCCTTCTAAAGAACTCCTTCAATATAAGATGCCAACCATATTGTGGGAAGCAGCTTAGCCTAGCGAAAAGAGCACGGGCTTGGGATTCAGAGATCCTGGGTTCTAATCCTGGTTCTGCTGTGTGACCTCAGGCAAGACACTTAACTTCTCTGGGCCTCAGTTTCCTCAACTGTAAAAAAAGGATTCAAAACCCGTTCTCCCTCCTACTTAGACTGTAACAAGTGGGACACAGATTATATCCAACCTGATTAATTTACATCTTGACACTTGGCAAATGCCATGAAAAAAACCACCACCACCATCAAACATGAGTTTCTTAAAGGCCCTTCCTCCCCAATTCAGAGAAACAGCAAAGGCTAATGCACAGGGCTGGGAGCCAGAAGGAGCTGGGTTCTAATCCCAGCTCCGCCATTTGTCTACTGTCACTTAATTACTTGTACCTCAGTTTCTTCATCTGTAAAATGGGGATTAATACTGTGAGCCCATGTGGGACATGGACTGTGTCCAACAGGATTAGCTTCAAACTACCCCAGTACTTAGTACAGTGCCTGGTGTACAGTAAGCACTTAATACCATTAAAAAATAATGCCTTCAAAATTCACTCCCTCTTCCTAGGTTCACACATTAACCCCTCTTACCTTCTAAAAAACACTTGTGGCTACTTTCCTTACCTTTGTTACAGCCATCTAAATAAAACCTCTCACTTTCTGAAGGTTCCTTTCATTCTGTCTTCAAATATGTTCATCTCCCCTTTACTAAAAAACTCTTCTCTGGATCTCACTCTACCTACTCGGGATTTCCCCTTTCCCCTGATGCCATTCCTGTCCATATTCCTCAAGCCAGTTTTCTATACCCACAGCTTTCACTGCCTCTACTCCAACTTCCTTTTGGACCCACTGCGGTCTGGCTTTGGCCCCCTCTTCACTCGGAGAACACATCTACAAAGTCACAAATGACTTCCCCTTTGTCCTAATCGTCTGACTGCTCAGCCACCTTTAACACTATAAACCACTCCCTTATATAAAGTCTACCTAATCTTGGTTTTACTGACAATATTTTTGGCTGCTCCTTCTCCATTCCATTTGCTGGCTCTTCCCCCTTCCCTAAACTATGGGTATCCCAAGGCTCTGTTCTGGATCATCCTCTCTTTTCACTCTATATTTGCTCTGTGAAACTCATCCATTCACTGGGCTTCAGCTACTATCTCTAGATGGATAACTTTATGAAGCAGTGTGCTCTAGAAGGAAGATCACAACCCTGGGAGTCAGAGGACCTGGGTTCTAATCCCAGCTCCGCCACCAACCTGCTGTGTTACTTTGGGAAAGTAATCTCATTTCTCTGGGCCTCCGTTCCCTCATCTGCAGAATGGATATTCAATACGTGTTCTCCCTCCTACTTAGAATGTGAGCCCCATGTGGAACCTGATCATCCTTAATACTTATACCTGTCCTTAGGACAAAGTGTGTGCTTACATGCCACAACTATTATTATTAAATTCCCAGATCAATCTAGTGAGTTCCAACCTCTCATTTGCTATGCAGTCTTCCTTGGTTTCTTTCTTACAGAATATCTACACACTGATGTTCACTTGGCACCAGTCTTCAAAGCCCTCTTTAAAATGCCCATCTCCTCCAGGAAGCCTTCGCTGATTAATTTTAAATATCCCAGTTTAGGTCAATCCAACAGCCATCCTTGGCACATATTTACTTATATGCAACCTCAGCACTTATGAATATTAGCATATTCTATTACATAGTCAACTACTTTATCCTGCCTTTGGTATTACTACTTGTTATGTCCTTCTTGTTCTTCCTTCCTTCCTCTGTTTTTTAGAAATTATTGTGTCTGCCTGCTCCCCTACTGGATTACAAACTTCTAGACTATAGGGATCATGTATTTTGATTTTGGTGTACACTCTCAGGTGCTTAGTACAGTGTTCTGCGCTCAAATAACACTTATCAATTGATATATTTAAAATCCTGGTGGTGTTGGTGGTATTTATTGAGTACCTAGCAGGTACAGTGCACAGTACTAGGTCCCTGGGTAAGTATAACTGGAGCAAGAAACACATTACCTGCACTCCCCCAGGAGACAAAGACAAATGTAAATGTCTTTAGAAAAAGGGTAATTGGAATAAATAACTGCTTGTACAACATATAAACAAGTGTTGAGGAAGGTTATAAATAGATATTTAAGTGTTTTTGGTGGTTTTTGGAATTGGGAATTAATCAGGGAAGGCTTGTTTGAAGAGGTGGGATTTGGGGAGGGCTGTGACCTGTCAGACTTGTGAGAGACGAAGTTCCTGGCCAGGCAAACAACATGACGAAGGGAATGGTGGTTAGAGAGTTGAGTGAGGTATAGTTATAAGTTTAACTAGGAGAAATGAAGGCACCAAGATGGGGAGTAGCGGGTAAAGAGGGCCGATATGGAAGAGAAGGAGGTGAGCCTTGAAGCTGATCGAGAAGAGCCTTTGCCTGATGCGGAAGGAAACGGGAATCAGAATTGAAGGTTTTTGAGGGGTGAAAACATAGCTTCTGAGAGACCCTTGATAAAGATGATCCTTATAGCAGTGTGTAGTATACTATGGTGTAGTATGGTGGGGTGAGAGGCTGTGCAACCAATAAGTAGGTTGTAGTAAGTAGAGAAGCAGCGTGGCTCAGTGGAAAGAGCCCGGGCTTTGGAGTCAGAGGTCATGGGTTCAAATCCCAGCTCGGCCACTTGTCAGCTGTGTGACTTTGGGCACGTCACTTCACTTCTCGGTGCCTCAGTTACCTCATCTGTAAAATGGGGATTAAGACTGTGAGCCCCACGTGGGACAACCTGAGTCCCCTGTCTACCCCAGCGCTTAGAACAGTGCTCTGCACATAGTAAGCGCTTAACAAATACCAACATTATTATTATTATTATGATGGTGATGATAATTTGAATTTGTTAAGCACTTGATATGTGCCAAGCACAGCACTAAGCGCTGGGGTATATAAAAAGAAAATCAAATCAGACACAGTCCCTTTCCCACACAGAATTCACAGTCTGAGGGACAAGTGGAAGAATAGGTGTCACTGATACTGTACTCTCCCGTTCCTCCTCCTTTCTCACTCCTTCTCAGTGCCTTTCACCAGCTAGCTCCTCCTTTGCTGCCCACCCTCTCATTGGCACCTGGAGGTGTCCCTCAAGGCTCAGTTCTTGGACCCCTTCTATTCTCCATCTAACCGTCCTCCCTGGGTGTTCCATTCCCATTTTACAGATGAGGAAACTGAGGCACAGAGAAGTTAAGAGCATTGACCAAAGTCACACAGCAGGCAAGTGGCAGAGCCAGGATTTGAAGCCCAGTCCTCTGACTCCCAGCCCATGCTCTTTCCATAAGGCCATGCTGCTAGCTGCAATAAAAACAAGGGTTTGAACCAGGGGGTAGCAATTTGTGTGGAGAGGAAGGGGTGGATCCAAGAGATGTAATTGAATGACTGAATGTAATAGTTAAAAGACAGGGAGGAGTTGATCACACCAGGTTTATGGGCTCCTGGGACTTGAAGGATGGTGAGGTTATCAACTGAGATATGAAAATGAGGAGTGAATTTAGAAGGGAAGAACAGTAGCTCTGTTTTAGAAAGGTTAAGTCTGAGGAATCAGTGGTACATGCAAGTGAAAGAAAAGATGCAAATTGCAGGTTAGATGAGAGTTTGGGGCAGGAGATTTCGGGGCAGATTAGATGTGGGTAGAGGTGATAGGTTAAACCACGCAAATGGATGAGTTCCCCAGAGAATGAGTGTAGAGTGAGAAGAGTAGGAGACCTAAAAATAGAGCCTTGCGGGACATCCACAGTTTCAGGATGAGAGGTAAAAGAGAAGCCAGTGAACAAACCTGAAGAAATGTCAGAGACCCAGGAGTGGAAAGTGATGGTTGTGCTTTACGTGAGCCCAGGAATACTTGGTTTCTACCGTCCACTCTCCAAATCATCTGTTTTACAAGCTATTTTAACACCAGACAGTATCCATGAGAGTGAACCTAAAACAACTCTTACTTTCTGAGAATCAGGGTCTTGTTTAGAAGTGATTGTCCATCTCAAAGTAACAGACATATGGCGCCTCCATACTGGATCTCTCTGAAACACAGCTGAACCTGTGACCACATCACCGGTATGGACATCAATAGGATCATCCAGCATAAATAAGGTTTGCTTCCAATGTGTTGGGCTGGTAAAACAAAAATTGTAATAAATTATCTAAAGTCTAACACCATGACGATTACAGCCAAATCTTTCATTTATTGATCGATTCCAGGTTTTACACATTCAAGTTTAATAATCAGTTTTACTGCTATAGACATGAGCAGAGTAGAACAGGATTTGGAAAACAGAGACCCCTTGGTGGCAGTGGGTTTCATTGTCTTGAGGGTGAAAAACACTTACATCTTATTTCTTCTTTGGGAATTTTATATTTTCAAAATGTATTCTCTAACTAGAATTCTGTTAAGCAACCACTAGAATTTACTCAAATTATTCCTCCGGTTTTGTTTTGAAATGACCAGTCTTTGCCATACTTTTGATTGATTTACCCATCAAAAATCACTGCAACCCCTCCTTGAGCAACTGATCATCAATTATTTAATGACACTTACTGATGCTTACTGTGAGCAGAGCCCTCTATTAAGTGCTTGGAGAGGACAAAACAATAGATTTGGCAGATATGATTCCTGTCCCAAAGGAGCTTACAATCTAGTCAGGGAGACAGACATTAAAATAAATTACAGATAGGGAAAACGACAGAATATTAGGAAACATATGCACATAAATGCTGTAGGGCTGGGGTGGAGTGAGGATCAAAGTGCTTATGGGGGATGTGGGGCTGGGGTGGGGGTGAGAATCAAAGTGCTTAAGGGGTACAGACCCAAGTGCACAGGTGATGAAGACAGGAGGGTGAATAGTTGGAGAAGAAGGGTGAGAAAAGACCTCTTGGAGGTGTGTTTTTTAAGAAAGGCTTTGAAGATGGGGAGAATGGTAGGCTGTTGGCTCTGAAGGCGGAAAAGGCTAGAGGAAGGTCATACGCAACGAGTCGCTGGTAAGACAGACAAGATTGAGGTGCAGAGAGCAAGATAGTGATGGAGGAGCGGAGTATGTGGCTTGGGTCGTAATGGGATATTAATGAGGTTAGGTGGGCAAGGGACAGCTGACTGCCTTAAAGCCAACGGTAAAAAGTTTCTGTTTGATGTGGAGATGCAAGGGCAACCTTACCTTTCTTCTACCTTACCACATTGCTTTGTTATTACAATCCACCCACACACTTTACTCCTCTAATGCCACCCTACTCACTGTATCTCAGTCTCATCTATTTTACTGCTGACCTTTCTCCCATATCCCTTGTCTGACCTGAAATGCCCTCCCTCTTCATATTCAAGAGACTCTTCATTCTCGGCAACTTCAAAGGCTTATTGAAGGCATATCTCCTCTAAGAGGACTTCCCCAACCAGGCCCTCATTTTGTCTTCTCCAACTCTCTTCTGAGTCACCCTTTCATTTGGATTTTCACCCTTTATTCATCCCTCCCTCAGCCCCTCGGCACTTATGTATGTACCCATAATTTATTCACATTAATATCTATCTCCCCCTCTAGACTGTAAGCTCGTCGTGGACAGCGAAAGTGTCTACCACCTCTGTTATACTGTATTCTCCCAAGGGCTTAGTACAGTGATCTTCATACAGTAAGTGCTCAATGAATAAGACTGATTGGATGCTTCCAAGGAATGAGAAGATGTGAAATGAATGTTTTTACAGAAAAATGATCCAGGCAGCAGTGTGAAGTATGTACTTGAGTAGAGAGACACTGGAGGAAGGGAGGTCAGTTAGGAGGTTGGTAGAGTAGTCAAGGTGGGATATATTAAGTGCTAGGACTAGCATGGTAGTAGTTGGAATTGAAAAGAAGGGATGGATTCTAGAGATATTATAAAGAAAAAACTGACAGGATTTAGTGACAGACTGAATTATGTGGATTAAATAATAAAGATGAGTTAAAGATAATGCCATGGTTATGAGTTTGTGAGATAGGAGTGACACTGGTTTAGCGATGGGACACTCAGGAGGGAATTTTTATGACAGTCTCTTCAAGTATAATTGACTACCTTCTGACAAAATCAGTGGTTATGATGCCCTTCAAGGGTCTTTTGTGGTCTCATCCCTGTTCTACCTCTATTCATCATTTAAACAAAAAACTTTACACATCAGCATGTACTCAGAAATGCATTCACACATCTGTGTGTTACTGAGCCTCTGCTATCCCACTGCTTCTTCCCCAGATGGTTTTAGGATTTGCCAAAGGGTTTCTGAGAACCACACCTGTTCCTCTTTGCTACTTCCTAAAGCAGACAGAATTGTCCTTCAGTTCCTTGGATAAAGTGCCCAACTTCTACTTCTTGCCTCTCGATCCTGGGCTGGAGGTTTCACCATCACCTCTGCCTCTGTACTTGGAGGGCCAGAGTACAAATTTTCTCTAGTCATTCTTTCCCTGTACTCCTGCAATCACTGATTTTTAATACATTTATATTATCTGGGGGCTTTTTTGGATCCTGTTTATGCAAAAACACACTTTACAATATTTCTTGTGAGAAACTAAACTTAGGTACTCTTTCACTAGGTATGTCATATTCTAGTGGACAGGTCAAAGGGAGAGAGAGAGAAAGAAGAACAGTGAGATGGGGGAGGGGAGAAGCCAAGACGGTCAGGGAAAAAGAAGTATGTCTAAAGGACAGAGGAAAGAGAAGATGAAAACACCACTACAAGAAAAATAGGGAGAATGGATAAGGGGAAGCAAAAGCAAGGCAGAGAGAGGAAATACTGAGTAAATCTGGTACTTATTTGCACAAAAATTCTTCTCAGAAAAAAAAACAGTAGGCAGAAAAAAAACTACCTAATAAAGGTCAATAGAGTCTCTATTGGGAAAATTAACAATGTAGGGAAAATTAGAACCAAGCAAAAATCATGATTATCTCTTGCTGCATCAACAGTCCTGGTCAACTGTTTTGCAAATAATAGCCAGTTGTTCACAGTGTTCACAGTGATGATTGTAAAATCCCCGGCAGAGAGGTTGGGGATATGCATGTAGGAGTCAGCAGATTATCGCTCTTTCCATTCCTTCCTTGGGTCTAGAAACACCCTAGGGATTCCCGGTTCAAATAGCTAGCTGATCCCACAGTCAATTCATTCCACCCCAATTACTGTAAATCCTGGAAAGTTCTAGACTGAACCTCCTCTTGCCCAAAACCCTACTCTCCATTATTCCTTAAGATTGGGGTCTCCTTTGGTTTCTCAGGATCACTGTCCTTCCCCACTCTTATTTTAAATTCATCTTTCTTTAAATTTTATGATTTATCTTCGGTCTCTAATTTTCTCAATTCTTTTGTTAATGCTATTTTCGTTTGTCCTGAGAATTTCTTAATTCTTCTAAATTATTTGGGGAGAATTTGCTTGGTTTCACAATAACCTGATAAAAATTCCTATAGAGAGAGTGGCACCATAGTCACTCCAGCAAACAAACTTATTTAACACTTACGGATAAAATGGTCCTGTGTTTAGTTCCAGCTGTGACTTTTCTTCTTCCAAATTCTGAAACTTCACACTAAACCAGGCTGCAAATCCATGTAAAGTACCAGTTTTTCTAATATCAAAATGAAGTTCACCCATCATCCTCTGCGGTCAAGTAAACAGATAATGAAATATGTAGCCAAAATGTATAGTAATGCTTATCTAAGTACATGTGGCCTGGTAAATGGACTATTTCAGTGAAAAGTATTTAACAATTGAATATAATTAACATTTCTTGAGCATATCAGTTGACTTGGTGAGGAAGACAGAACCTCTTCTTCACCTCCCCACCCTCGACAAAATACGATCATTAAACTGACTTCCAAAGGCCAAAACTGTTACCAATTAATAAATTACTGGTATTGAGGGCTCACTATATGCAGAAGCTTGGGGGAAGACAATATAATAGAGTGGGTATATATCACCCTTTCCCTCAGGGAGCATATATTATTTTGGAAAATCCAAACAGTAAAAGGGGTCAGATCAATTCCTTCTTCAACTCCAGGGCTGTGTGGCATTTCTGCCAACACCAAAACTATTTCCTTGGGCTTCTTAGTTGTCATTCCACCTCAGAGAAACAGGAGCAACAGGGGCCAGAAACAGTATGGACAAGACAAGAAGCTGCGTGGAACCCTAGAGTCCCAGGAACAGTGGTGATGCTATTCCAATGCTAAAGGCGCGCACATCCTCTAATGCATATAAATGGTGGATTTGCCGACTCCTGGTAACTGCACTATAGTAGAGAACTTGTGGTTCAAAATACGCCTTTTGGACAAGGAAACTCCCAAGTTGCCTGAATCGTCAAGAAATACATATAATTGTGAAAGTTTTCAACTAAATCAAGCCTCTTGGGGCTGACATTTGGCTCAAAAGGCTGGAAATTTTTATTTAAAGATAAGGTCTCCCGTTAAATTATTTCGCATATAAAGCCTAAACAGATTTCACAATAAGAACAATAGAGCTCAACAGCTAGAAGGAGGAGTGAGACTAGAAGGAGGAGTGAGTCACAGGTTTTTTCTCACCTCTAGGTCAGGGATTTGCAGTGTTTTCATATCCAACTGTAATACCGTACAGGGCTCAGATAAACAGTCTTCTGGTTCCAATATATGATTAAATTTGGGTTTAGAAAAAAATTCTTTGACAGCTAATGCTCTGCAGGAAACAGAAAGATCGAATGGATACAAATTTGAAAAGAATCCCAGACTTGTAATATGCATCTTTCGCTATGATCAATGTTTGATCTATTTAATACTCAATGCCTCTGGTTTACCACAACCTTTCAAAATTCTAATTTTGACAGCCATAATGCAGCAACGTGACCATATAATATATAAATGCTATCTCGATAATTGCTAGGTTTATTTGCTTTTGAATATATATCAAATATTTGGCCTCAAGGCATTTTTCTATTACCTGCAAAATTTTAACTAAATGTAAAGATTATTCCCTGTTAATATCACTATAATAGGATTTCATCAACATAAGGAGAACAGAATGTGACAAATGCAGCAAATTAAGCTTTATTAGTTTTAACTCTCACTAGTAAATACTGGACCCCACTCAGGATAACACTTGGAGGGTTTCCAGTATTTGATCCATCTCAGCTACAAGACAGAGAATCAAGCAGAGGCATACCCGTTTCCTTCCTATTTGGGTGGTGGCTAGCAAGTGGAAGGCAATCTGCTAAAAGCCAAGACTCACCTGTGCTTTACCACGCAGAAGAAGGCAATGATAAACCACACCTGTATTTTTACCAAGAAAACTCTACGGATACACTACCAGGACGACTGAAGATGGAGATGGGGCATTCTGAAAGAGATGTGTTCATGGAGTGGCTATGGGTCAGAGGCGACTCAACAGAATAGGACAAGACAAGCAGTAGTGGAACCTAACCTCATTTACTGTCACTAAATGATGAACACAGCCGAGAACCTAACCTGTTAAATGTTCTGTCACCTTGGTTTTCCAAAAGCCTACGAAGAATGTTGGGAGCAAATGATTTCCATTCATCGATACACAAATTATCTATACTACCTTGGCAAACCAAATGGCAAAATATTTATTTACTTGCTAGAAAAGCCTTAAAGGCTGCACATCATTAATTTTTTGATAACATCAATAACTTAAGAGAGTACAATTGATGATGATGGGTTCCCAAGTCTGGTCTTTTAAATACCTGAAGCCTGTTTCCCAGGGAATGATCAGTCAGTATGATATACTGAGAGTCTACTGCATGCACAGCACTGCCCTAAACACTTGGGATAATGCCCCAGAAGCAATAGATCAAGACCCTGCTCTTAAGGGCTTACAAATTAAAAAGAGACAGAAGCAGACAAACTGAAGTGGGGCCCTCAATCCAAGTGATTGAGTCTGATAGATGATCACCAGCAACCCAAGGAAATAATAGATGGCAGACTAAGACGAGCATGTTGACCAGAGGGAGAATAAAAACCTCGCCAATAGTAATTACTTGCACGATATTACATAGGGAGGGAGAGCAGGAAAAATGTATGAGACTAAAAGAAACTTATCCTAATGCATACTCTCCCCAAGACTGCTGCATTTAAGCTGTGGGTTTGTTCTGGCAGATAAAACACTTGGTTTTTAGTAGAGGGGAAAAAACTGTGTGCTATGAGCACCTGCCCCCAAACTTTGTTTTCAGCTGCAGGATAGATGAAAAGGGTTTTCAGGACAGAAAAGCTGGACTGGCATACGAATTTGAGTTTGGGAGACTTGTCTGTGGCCTTTGGGAACCAAAGGCCACATCCCTGCAGCACAGATATCTCAATGGAAGCATTTGTAAGCTGTGACATTGGATGACCTTTTGAGAAGTCTATTTTGGCATCCATATTCACTGTATCATATATTAGCTCAATTTAGGAGACATTTAAAGAAAAAGAAATTTAAGTATTAGACTCCCAGAAAATATTTAGCTACAAAGCATATTCATTAAGAAAGTATTTCATATTCCTAGATTTGAAGATAAACTCCAATCTTTAAAACTGGAAGCCTTCTCTTGTCTTAAAAAGAAGAAAAAAGGAAGGGCAAAACGGGGTCAATGGAAGTTTTCCCATTGTCAGGCAAAAGTTGGCAAGCACACCCTTAGAAGTGGCAAAGAATAATTGGCTTATTGAGATCTCTCATTGAATCAAGAAGAGAAAACGTAAAAAATACTAGTGGCTGATCGTATGCAATACTTTCTTTCTAAAAATTCCTATAAAGAAATGCCACAGCCAATAACTAACTTCCAAATATTAACACAAATATTTAAAATGCCAAAATGAAAGGACACAATATTTAGAATAATCCTCCCTAGCACATCTATAAAGCATATTAGATATCATTAGTGGAGTGTCTCAAACCTTCCTTTATTCTCTGATTTCTTAGATCAGGGGTGGCCAAGCCATGTGAATTGAAGGGCCACATACTAAAAGCATATTATGGCTGGGAGCAACAGATCAAAAACATTCCTTTAACCGAAATGGTGAACAGGCATTCCTGGGCGAAGGGGAGGGTGCTGGTAGCGAGCAGCAGAGAGCAGGTGTTCTCAGGGGAGTAGAGGGATGACAGCATCTGGTAAGAAAGCTAGGGAAGGGGCTGAGGCTGGGCATCACTGAAAGGACTGGAGCAACAGCAAAAATATGAAATAATAAACTACAAGCCTCATAGCAAGTGAAGGAAGACCACTTTAAAAGAGATAAATCTCAAATGCTTGGGATAAAATGTTCATTTCTGAAAGCTTCCTTTAATGGAGGAATATTGCTGTAAAAGCCTCGAAGATGAAAGACAGATTCTAGAAACACAACAATTACATTTCCCCTTCAACTCATATAGTCATGGAACCTAGTCGATTCTATCTCCACAACATCTCCAGAGTCCATTCCTCCCTTTCCCTCCAAACTGCTACCACACTGGTCCAAGCATCTGCCATACCCTGTTTTGACTACAGCATCAGTCTCTTTACTGACCTCCCTGCCTCCAGCCCCTCACCGCTCTATGCCACACTTTACTCTGCTGTCCATATCATTTTTCTAAACAAAAAAAAATTAAAAAAACCTTGCACGTTTCCTCAGTTCTCAACCTCCTTCAATGGTTGCCCATCCAATTCTGCAGGAAACAGAAGCTCCTCACCATCAGCCTCAAGACACTCAAACAGCTTTCTCCCCATTGTTTATCCTTGACCCAGCCCCACTATAACCAAGCCCACCCCCTTAGCTTCTCTAATACCAATAGCTTCTCACTGTAGCTCACTCTCACCTCACCCACCTTTGACCTCTTGCTAATGCCCTCCTCTCCTGCCTGGATCCCCCCGCCCGACACCCACATACACACATCTATCTCTGCGCAGATGAGCACTCTCCCCATCTTCCAAGTCCCACTGAAATCACACCACTTCCAAGAAGTCTTTTCTAACGTGTCATCCTTGTACCCTATCCGCCCTCCTTACTGCCTCATCCCTTGCACTTAATTCCACCCCCTAAGCAATATTAGGTGCCCGCTCCCCACCATTTCCAAGTATACAGCACTTAGTGACATTTCCTTGTACTTGGTTGCTTCCTCAAGACTGTAAGCTTGTTGTGGGCAGGGAACATGTCTACCAACTCTGTTGTACTCTCCCAAGCATGTAGTGATAATAATGATGTTGGTATTTGTTAAGCACTTACTATGTGCAGAGCACTGTTTTGAGCGCTGGGGTAGATACAGGGTAATCAGGTTGTCCCATGTGAGGCTCACAGTTTATCCCCATTTTACAGATGAGGTAGCTGCAACACAGAGAAGTTAAGTGACTTGCCCACAGTCACACAGCTGAAAAGAACAATGCTCTGCATACAGTAAGTGCTAAATGAATACGAGTAATTATCTGTAATTTAAGTCTGCCTCCTCCGTTAGACTGTAAGCTCCTTGAAGGCAGGGATCATGTCTACCAACTTTACTGCAATTTCCCAAGGGCTCAGTACAATGGTCTGAACAATTAAATGATTGATTTAGGATGTATCACTCAGATTTTGATTTGGTCTATTTGCCATTAATCTAAAAAATACACTACTTGAAAAACCCACTTCTCTCTCTAGACTGCAAATTCCTTGTGGGCAGGGAACATATCTACCAACTCTGATACTCTGTACTCTCCCAAGTGCTCAGTACACAGTGAGTACTCAGTAAATATGACTGATTGACAGCTATTTTGAGCCAAGAATGAAGTGGACAGAGGCTTGGAAATAAACTCTCCTTATTTATGCCAATATAGTTCAATCTTAGCCTGCAGATCCCTAGGTATGCAAGGTCTAGACCTTCTTGAAGGAAACCAACCAATTGTCTAAGTTGTACAAGAGGTCCAAGAAAACCAAACCCTATTTATTTCAAATCTGAATGATGTTACTGAAAAACACTGCCAAGACCCTGGTTTCTACAATACTTGATTACAGAATCACATCAGTGGTCATCCCTCCTAGACTGTGAGCCCACTGTGGGCAGGGATTGTCTCTGTTGTTGAATTGTACTTCCCAAGCGCTTAGTAGTGTTCTGCACACAGTAAGTGCTCAATAAATATGACTGATTGAATGAATGAATGAATGAGTTCTGTTTAATCTTTGTTAACTTACTTTAAGGAGCTGAAATTGAATTCATACGTATTGTCCCAAAAGAGTACTTTCTTCTGATAGTCTCGATCGGCATTGCAAGGAGCAAGATGCAGAGCTGCAGTAGTTGGCCAAATCATGCCATCTGGTTTCAACCACTCATCACGCGCATGAAGAACAGACTCAATCATAAACTCAAACTGGAAAAGCAAAATAAAGGGAAATTGTAAAACTAAAGGCTACAGGGGTTGATCAAATGTATCCATTTATAAGAATTTCAAAAATTTATTAAACACAGATCAGACTTAAGCATTTCCACTTGGAATTCCTGGAGCTATGCCATATATAGTATGCAGACAATTTGTGACCATTTGCTTTTAAAACAGTACTGTTTGCTTTGCTCGGGCTTTAGCCAGAAAGGAATTTTTAGTGCCTTGCCCTACTTCCAACTAAATTTAGCTTTTGTAAATTTAAAGTTTTTCTTAACATTTTCACTGCTAAACTTGACAATTCTGTCATCAATTTTGCATATGGATGTGATGAACTCTCAATATTTCTACTATTATCAATAAAATCAATCTATTTTTCTAATTTGATTTCTACAAGATTTGGTGGTCATTTTTAAGAGTCTTTTATTCTGGTCGATTTTCCTTCTCATTCGCGAATTTCCTTTGATAACTGGTGTCTACTGTCAAATACGCTTGATTTGTGAGAATGATAGTCTCTCCAACATACTGCTCTCACTACAAAACCAAGATCAGGATTTTGTTAAATTTTAACTTGATGCTGGGATCTGATTCCCCAAATTAAGTTAAATTACCTTAACATTCTTATGCTTAGGAGCAGATAAGCTGTGAAGCTATCTTTTTGGCCATTTGCCTTATTTGGAAATGCTACAAAGGAGGAATATTATCAAATAAACACTTGCGATGCAGCTATTACTGGCTGAGAATCATGAAAATAAAAGCTAAAACTCCCAAATACTTTTTCTAAAAAATTTAAACCCAATCTTTACTGAAATTTTTAAAAAACACAAATATTTACTTTAACCCCTTGAATTCACACCCCACTTTTACGAATGGCCAAGAGAGAAATTTTATGGTTCTTTAATATAAATAATTTGTCAACCAAGCATGGCTAGCTAGTAGACGTTTCTTTGAATAAAGGAGATATGTGAGGTGAATGTTTTAGGGAGACTATCAGGGCTGCAGAAGTTGGAGGCAGGGAGGCTGGCAGAGCAGTCAAATTGAGCGTGGGTTTAGGAAGAAAGACGAGGAGCTTAGCTTTAGAGAGTTCAGCTTCGGGTTCTAGCAGGACATCCCGAGCGGAAATGCAAGACAGTATAGCCAGGAAAGAGACTGGGAATGTTGAGGTTGACTGGGAATTATTCAAATAGAGGTGATAGCTGAAGTCATGCAGGCAGAAGAGTTCATAGGCAGCTGAGAAGCCGAGGAGGACTAGGATGGGGTAGAGGCCGTTGGATCTGGCAAGAAGGAGATCATTGGTGATCTTTCAGAGGGTGGTTTCTGTGGAGTGAAGAGGAAGGTAGATTGGATAGGGTTCGGGACAGAACTGGAGGAGAGGAATTTGAGCCAGTGGATGTAGATGACTCGCTCAAGAAACCTACAGAGAAAAGGTAGGAGGGAGACGGGGTGATAAATGGAGGAAGCCATGGGGTCATGGGAGGGGTTTTTTTTTAGGATAGGGGAGACATGGGCATGTGTCTCAGTTTTCTCCTCTGTAAAATGGGGATTAAATACCTGTTCTCCTTCCTATTTAAGACTGTGAGCCCCATGCGGTATAGGGACTGTGTCGGACCTAATTAACTTATACCTATCCTATAATGCAAAATAGTAAGCTCTTAGCAAATACCAAAAAAAGAGAGGGGCAGCACAAGAGAACAAATATGGTAGAATATACAAGGGTAGGATATGGAAATGGAATGATAAATGAGGACAGAAGCAGATAAAAACTGGAAGAGAGAAAAAAACAGTATCAGAAGACTTGAAACCTAGATGAAGAAGAAAAAGTATCAGGGAGAGACAGGGAGAGTGACAAATCATTAGGTTTTAAATTATTTGTGGGAAAGTAACATGTCTTTTGCTTTGCTGTATTTCTCTACAAAGTGCTTATTGCAGTGTGTTAAACTCCACAAGTATGTACTACTATTAAGAAAGGAATTACAGGTCTAATCAATCAATGGTGTTTATTACCTAGTGCTTACCATGTGCACAGCACTGACCTTAGTGTTGGGAGAATACAACAGAGCTGGTAGACATGTTCCCTGCCCACAAAGATAAGAAAGAACAAGAGGCAGAGAGAAATGGGTAGGGAGAAAAGTCTACTTCACCCAAATGCTAATCTAATCTGTGTGGATCAGGGATTCCTACTATTTTTCAGATTAATCTGTTTTTAGAAATGTGATTGTGGAACCAGTCCAGTGAATTTTATGGATAGTACTGTTTCAAGAAAGATTAAAATTTGGTTTGGTGGAGGAGCCAAAAAGCTAAGTGATTGAAGCCCGGCAAATGAAGAGCAATTTTCATCTTGGTAACTGCAGAGGGCTCCAAATAGACTAGTTAAGCATTTCAAACTACTGGAAATTTGTGTTTAGCATAGTACTTGCCACAGAGAGGGCAGATGTTAAATCCTATACCTACACCTCAATAGCAGAATGTTATCCACTGGACTCTAGCTCCTGCACCCTGCCATCCTTGGAGAGAGGGACAAACCAAGGGATAAAGGTGGGATTGAGACTTTCCACTATCTTTTCCTCTAAATTTAAAATTACTGCTTGAGGACTTTCCCCACAAGGCTGTGGATCCACAGAGAAAACTAAATGAGAAGAAACTTTAAATTCAGAGGAAAAACCCCGAAGAAAGCCAATCACTTTTTCTGTATGTTTCCCCCGAAAATTTGCTAAGAGATGTGAGGATACAGTTCTGCGTTCCTTGGTGGATGATGTGCAATAAAATAATTTCAGGATGCAAATCTACAAAAATCCCACTTAAAAGATTCTTATTAAAAGGGAAGCAATGACCACAATATGAAAATGTTCAATTCCAATGACAACTTAAAAGGATGTAAGTTGCACTGTCACTAGGACTTTGCTGAACTAGTTCAGCCACAATGGTTTTTTTGTTGTTCTTCTGTTTTTAAGGAATCTGTTAAAGCACTTATTATGGGCCACATATTATTCTAAGCACTAGGGTAAATGAAAGATAAGTTGGACACAGTCCCTGTCCTACATAGGGCACAGTCACCTAAGTAGGAGGAGGTAGCATTTGATCCCCATTTTACAGATGAGGAAACAGAAGCGCAGAGAAGTTAAGTGACCTGCCCGAGGTCACAGAGCTGACAAGTGACAGATTCAAGATTAGAACTCAGGTCCTCTGACTCTGAGACCCATCCTCTTTCCACTAGGCACACGACTTCCACCAAAAATGATCCTGTAGACATAATCTGGACACAATGCTCAAAAGTGTGTTGGCTGATCTTAATTTCTGCATAAGGAATATGGTGTGGGAGCAGCTGAGTCAGGAACAAGAGCCCCTTTGTGACTTAGGTTCACAGACCTGGTCTGTGAATTTCCCAGTGTTTGGGTTTTTACTATAATCAGGGTCTTTTGAAAATCCGAACTAAGAAAAAATTGTGACAAAGGCAAGGATATATTGAAACATACAAAATTAGAAAAAATATGGTCATGGTGCTTTTAAAAAGACTTTCTATTAAATAGACACCTATACAATTTGGTGGAACCTGCAAGTCAGTTCTGTCATAAAGCATGATGAAAGAAAGGGATGAGAAATTAGGGACTGTTCTCCAAATAATGTACTTCTATCTGGAGAGAACAAAAGGCACTGGTTAAGGTGTGAACAATGATTTTTGCTGGGACCAAGGTTCTGCGAGAAGACAACACCCTTTTTAAAGGAGAATTGACTGTAGAGAAAATAATTTATGATGGTTAATGAGTGCACTGCTGCACACACTTTCTAAGGCTGCCTCTTCTGTTTTAAATCCTTATTCGTTTTTCTTCTTACCAGTAAGCAGGTGCCCATCCATTCAGAAATCAGAACATCAACTTTTTCTGGCAACATCACATTTTCAACTCTTTGCTGGAAAACTGTAATCGTGTTAGTAAAACCATTCTGCATTACCAATTGCTCAGTGTATTGGGCCATTTCACTGGCTTCCACAGCATACACCTGTTGGAAATTGGAACAAATTTTAGTATGTCAATCTTAAAATGGCATCTATTCTTAATTAGCGATTGATTCACAAAACAAAACAAAAAACAAAACTACCCAACCTAAGTGTCACACTCAATTGTGTGTGTTGCTGGAAATGGACTCAGAAATATCCTGTACTATCCTCTGTGAGCTTGTTGTGGGCAGGGATTGTCTCTATTGATGTATTATACTTTCCAAGCACTTAGTACAGTGCTCCGCACACTGTAAGAGCTCAATAAATACAATTGCATGAATCATCATCATCAATGGTATTTATTGAGCACTTACTATATGTAGAGCACTGTACTGAGCATTTGGGAGAGTACAGTATAACAGAATTGATAGAAATGTTCCCTGCCCACAGTAAGCCTGAAGTCTCCAGGGGAAGAAAGACATGAATTTAAATCTCTTCCAGTGAGTAAAATGATAACACACTTCACCCACTACCCCAGCCAGCTGTCAAGCAAATCATGCAGTTGGATATTGGGGATAGATAAGAGAATGTCTCTGAAAAACCATTGAATTTACATTTCAAATCTAGTGGAAGACTCTCCTAAGTAAATATTGCCACAGTAACAGTGGCTTAACAGACAAGCCTCCCAGAGCACTAAGAGATTACCCACCTTTTATAATAATCCACTAATGTTTTTTAGTATCAAAACGTCTTTACTACTCACTGCCTTTGGCTGAGCATGCTGTGCACAGAAGAGGCTAATGATCCCAGTTCCACAACCGACATCCAAAACCACTTTGTCCTTAAGGGATTCTTTGTTCTGCAGGATAACTTGATGGTACTTCAGTGTTCGCGGTTGATCTGCTAGCATTTCTAAATGAAGTTTCTAAAGGAGATACATATTCACAGAGTCAAAAATGTAAAGGGATTGGCCATAATATCCAATATATTAGCTATTATTACTTTTTTATGGTATTTCTTAAGTGCTTACTATCTGAGCGCTGGGATAGATACAAGTTAATCAGGTGGGACAAGTCCATTGTCCCACATAGGGTTCACAGTCTTTATCCCCGTTTTACAGATGAGGTAACTGATGCACAGAGAAGTTAGTGACTTGCCCAAGATCACAGAGCAGACAAGTGGCAGAGCCATAATTAGAATCCAAGTCCTTCTGACTCCTAGGCCTGTGCTCTATCCACTAAGGTCATAATGCCTCTACAGCTAATGATATTGGCAATCAATGAAAACTCAGTGACCGGAAAGTGCACAACAAAATATGAAAAAGTGGTTATAAGTTAGAGTAGTGAGTTGAAATGTACAACACCGCAAATATTAAAAGAGTTCTTTGAAAAAAACATATATACCAAAGTTCCATAGCTGCCAAAATATTCTTCATCTTGCCATGTATCTTCAATATCACATTCCTCTAAAGACTTCTTAATATGATTAGCTGGAATATATCCATGACAACCTTCGTGTTCACCCCACCACCAATCATTGGTAATGTGTCTCAGGATACATATCTTATCTCCTCTCAAAAAGCTGAGCTGTAAAAATCCAAAAACAAAACAGGTTACTGGCAAGACAGACAACAATAAAACATAATCATTAAAATTTTTGAAATACTCTTCAGTAATAAATTCCACTTGTTACAAGTGTTCAAATAGCAGTTTCTAAATTTGGCTAGGGATCAACTGAGGAAGTCAAGATTTTGTGGGACCTGTTGAGACGAATTTTCTCCCAGAGACTCTGGTACAGAAGTCAGTACCTGTTCCCGAGGCCTATGCTTGAATGATTGGCATTGTCACTCTCCAGGGTGCATCTCCACTAACCTTGAATGATGAGCATTAGAGATGCAGCTAGAGATGAAACTGCAGCCGCCATGGCTTGTCTGTGTTGTCAGGACAGCAGTTTCCCATAAGCGTGGCTGAACTATGCCACCCCACACCTCTTTGTTCAGAAGTGCGTAGGCCCAAAGCCAACGGCAGCTGGGAACGCCTCATGTCTATCACGTTTAGCCCAAGCTTGACAGGCTTGTAGCCATTCTTGGGGAAATCTGCCTCCCTCCTGCCTGGGTCACGATTTTGGTTTGTTCAACCACAAGGCAAAACAGGGCCTCTTGTGTTGGCAGGCCTCCCCCCTGCCCTCTTCTTGACTCCCCTCCTTTCTCTACATCTCCTGTTCTTCTTTCCCACTGCCTCCACAAACTTCCCATCACCCAGCCTCTCACATCTACTCCTTGTATCCCAATCCTGCTCGTCCACCACCTTCCCTTTCTACAACTCCATTCCAACTTGGCCTTTGGAACCCTTGCTCCGTCATGGGCAACTCTCTTTCATGAATGTCATCTGCCTGACCCACTCCCCTTCTCCTCCTCGCTCTCACCTAGAAAACTTGTCTCTCTTGATGCTCTCTCTTAAAGGGGTTGCATCGTCTTCCACTCTCTAATTCAGGGGAAAAAGGGGTGGAGATACATTGCTCTTCATTTCCCAATGTCATTTTCATTGTCTTGCTCCCTTCTTCTTTGAATCCCACATTTCTTGTCTTCACCCCCTTCTACAACTACTAATCACTATTACCTCTTGCCCTCTTAGTTCCACGCCTGCATTTCTGACTTTGACACAGATCTCGTCTTTCTACTCTGGCTTCTTTCTCCTCTAATCCTTGGCGACTTCCATGTTGATGATTCATCTACCCTCCTCATCCCCTCTCATCTCCTGCACAACTGAAGCCCCAGCCCTAGGTCACTCCCAAGAGTCCACTTCCTCAGCTCCTCCATCTTCGCAGTGGAATGCAGCCAGTGCAAATCTAGGCACTGGGCCACCTTCTGCCACTACAACATCACTCTATTACTTATTACTCAGTTCTCTTTCACTCGACAACTCATTTTTCCTCATTCATAGAATCCCAAGTCCACAACCCTCACCAACTCTTCCAAAATTTTAACTCCCTCTTGAAGTCCCCAGTGCCCACCCCACCATCCTCATTAGCCTCTGATGACCTTGCTCACTACTCTGTTGGCAAAACTGAGACCGCCAAAACATAAACTTCTCCAAGATTCCCCTTCACCTCCTCATTTTTCTCCTACTTCTCAGCAAAGGGTCTCCTGCTTACTTTCAAAATCCATCTCCTTTACTGAAACCACTGACCATACCCTCTTTTACTTCCTAAAAGTTGACTCATCTCTTCTCCCTTCCCTCACTGCAATCTTCAATCTCTCACTCTCTGCGGTCTACTGTCCCCTCACCTTTCTAAATGGTACTTTTTAAGGGCCTACTACATGTCAAGCACTGTTCTAAGTACTGGGGTAGATACACGATAAGCAGGTGGAAACAGTCCCCTCCCACATAGGGCTCACTGTTTATTCCCTGAAATAAAATCACAACTAATTCATTCATGAAAATGATTTTTTTTAGTTTCACTACACTAGCAGAACTGTTAAATGGTAGTTTACAAATTCACGTTAAAAGAAGTCAATGTTTTCAGACACAGCTATGACTCAGAAATTCTAAGTGTCCCATATTCAAATAGTAGATGCAGAAACCTTTCAACTGCCAGAGATTTCAATCATCTGCTTTTTAGTTTGTTTTTTGTGGTATTTGTTATGTGCATACTAGTTGCCAGCACTGTACTAAATGCTGGGGTAGATACAAGTTAACTGGGTTGGACACAGTCCCTGCCCCAATAGGGCACCCGGTCTTAATACCCATTTTACCGATGAGGTAACTGAGGCTCAGAGAAGTGACGTGACTTACCCGAGGTCACACAGCAGGCAAGTGGCAGAGCCGGGATTAGAAGCCAGGTCCTTCTGCCTCCCAGGCCCGTGCTCTATCCATTAGGCCAAGATGCTTCTCATGTTAAATACATGTTAATGTATTTCTAAAATTAGAAGCAAATGGAAATCCACAAGGAAAGCATAGAGGCAG
This sequence comes from Ornithorhynchus anatinus, assembly GCF_004115215.2. NCBI lineage: Eukaryota > Metazoa > Chordata > Mammalia > Monotremata > Ornithorhynchidae > Ornithorhynchus > Ornithorhynchus anatinus. The sequence continues at coordinate 38,499,442 of NC_041734.1, read as the reverse complement.
AACAGGTGTTGGTATTATTAGTAGGGACTGGGCTTGTCAATTTTACAGAGATTGTGGGAACAGAACCTTCCCTGCTGCTGTGGCTGCCAAACAAAGGCTACACATACACTCAGGTGAAGAGGTAAAGGCTGGAAAGGGCAATGGGAGCTCTTTTCTTCTTGATGCCTATGGAATGTACATTCCTCACAGTGGGAGGGAATAGCTGAGCTATTTATGAAAGAGGGGTTACCCAGGATTTCATTTAACACTACATTTTCCCATAATTACCTGGGTTTCATCCATGGCAGAATAGTTGGCAATGGCCACGAACTCTTCACGTTCTGAACTCTCTATGAAGCTTTCTTCGGTTTCTTCTTTATTCTGCATAAAATCCAGGTTATAAAGTAGATTTTGGTACTAGACTATGGATATTCTCACCTCTGGGAATCTCAGATAAATTAATGTCTTTGATGGCTTATCATTTGATTGTTTCTTGATACTTGCATAGAACAACTACTCAGACACATTATAAGTTCCCTAAAAATGCCCTTTACCTTATTGATCAACACATTTGCTACTTTGGTGTCAGCTCTTTCGCTTTCTCCCTCACTCTTCTCTTCCTCTTACTTCGCTCTCATTCTAGCCATTCATCGATCAGAGCCAAAAGTGGAAGTAGAGTTCAAAGGTTTGCTGAGGTAGCGACGGAGTTTTCTTCCTGTACTATCATCAGTGACCTTCCTGTCCTGCTTCTTTACTTCTCTTTTTCTCACCACGTACAGGGCCAATAAAAAGTCAGAGACCCTACTCATTTATTATATGATTATTATTATTGTAGAATCCAGTGGTGTTTGGTTTTGACACACAGAATAAAAAGACCAGTTTTGAGACCCTCTCCCACACCCTATACAGATAGTTTCCCCTCTAGGTTTGTCAGATAAAGACTACAATGCTTAGCATCTTTTCTTGGTGGCTGTGTAAAAGAATCGCTGGATTTAATTATATCAAGAGACACACTTATAAGTTCCCTAAAAATGGCCTAAATCTTACTGACCAACAAATTTGCTACTTTAGTGTCAACTCTTTCATTTTTCCTTCCTTTTACTCCTCTCCCATTCCAGTTACACACTGATCAGAGACAAAAACGAAAGCAGAAAGCTTGCTGAGACAGTGGCGGGGATTTCTTCCTGCACTGGCATTTGGAGCCTTCCTCTCCTCCTCTTCTACTTCCCCTTTCATTCTAACAACCACAAGGTAAGGAAAAAGTCATTAAAAAAGCCCTGGTTTTTTATATCTTATTTATTAATTGCTTGCTGTGTGCAGAGTACTGTACTAAGCGCTTAGGGGAGTACATTGCAACAGAGTTGGTAGACATGCTCCCTGCCTATAGAGAATTTATAGTCTGCAGAGGGAAACAGACACTGATCAATCGATCAGTGCATAGTATATGGGTGCTATTATTGGGGTATCCAGGAGTGTACTGTCCTGTTTTAGCACCCAAAGTAAGGAGATCAGTTTTGAGGTCCTTTCCCCATCCTCACCCTCTAGCTACTTGGCTAAAGCATGTAATAATAATAATAATGTTTTTTGTTAAGTGCCTATCCTGAGCCAAGAACTGTACTAAGCACTGGAGTGTATAATTAGGTCAGACACAGTCTCTGTCCCTCATGGGGCTTACAGCTTAAATAGGAGGGAGAACAAATATTTAATCACCCTTTTAAAGTAGAGGAAATTGAGGCACATAGAAGTCAAGTGGCTCACCCACTGGCAGGCAAATGGCAGAGCTGGAATACAAGGTACATACAAGATCACATGCCTCATCCACTGATATTGCACCCTACATCCTCTAAGCACACCCTGTCTGGGGGTCCCACCACACCTGCTCAGTTTGGGAGAGGAAAGAAAAAAAAATCAATCAATATTTACTGAGCACTTACCGTAGGCAGAGTACTCTTCTAAGGACTTGGGAGGGTACACTATAACAGGCTTGGTAGCCAATCTGAGAGAACTAAAGTAAAAGGGGTGATCAGAAGTAAAGGCAAAACAGAAAAGCAGAAAGAAAAGAAGGCTCTCTCTCTTGCCTATTCTGAGTTGATTTACGTTGGTTCCTAGGATTGTCAGTTCAGACAGAGAAAAAGTTCCCTGGGGAGGCCTCTCAAGAGGAAAAGGGCAGAGAAGCAGCAGCATGGACCTGGGGCAAGTCACTTAACGTGTCTAGTTATCTCACCTCAGTTATCTCACCTGTAAAATGGGGATTAAGACTGTGAGCTCCACGTGGGACAGGGACTGTGTCTGACTGGATTAGCTTGTAGCTACTCCAGTGCTTAGTAGAGCACCCAGCACATAAATGTTCAACGAATACCATTAAAAAACAGCTATATTACCTATATATTGGATACACAGCCACTCCCTCTACATTTTTGAATTAACTTTTGAACTTCTTGGAACTCATCTCACTGCCTCAAAGACAAGCAGAACAGCAACCCCGAGTGAAGCAAAGGGAGAGCACCTTGGGGCTTTCTCTTCACTTCTCCTTTGCCACGTCAGACTGATATTGTGGTGTATTTTCATAGTGATCATTGTAAATATTTTAAAGACCTCTGTCCTTAGCTATGCTATAACATGGGGGTTGCATTTTGCAAAAGCCCACGTTAAGGAAAGTTAGCATTATACTACTCACTACATGACTGATATGGAGACCATTTCTTCTGAAAACACATCACACAGTATCCTGGAGGAGGTATTTCATTGGAAAAATGTTCCTTGAATCTCCTGTTACTTTCTAGCCAAAAACATGCACTCCAACAGAGCTTCCCAATACTATCTTCCTTGATACTGGGAGCCCTCTCTGTCACCTAAGCTCCATAGTTTTCGCTTTGTTGTTTTTATTTAATGGCATTTGTTAAGCGCTTATTATATACCAAGCACTGTACTAAGCGACTGGGGTAGATACAAACTAATGAGGTTGAACACAGTCCATGTCCCAAATGGGGCTCACAGTCTTAATCCCCACTTTACAGATGAGGTAACCAAGGCACAAGGAAGTAAAGTGACTTGCCCAAGGTCACACAGCAGACAAATGGCAGAGCTGGCATTAGAACCCAGGTCCTTCTGACTCCTAGGCCCAAGGTCTATCCACTAAGCCATACTGCCTTCTTGGCGGCAGTGTGCCATATCACCCTGGCTGACGCTGTCTCCCCATTTTCATCTGTGATACCATGTTGTCTGAGGGACACTTCTGACATTTCCTCACTGACAAAAGAAGGACACGCAGATGGAGGAAATACTGAATATAAAGAGAAAGATCTGCAACTCGGTTGGTAGATAAAAATATCACCACCACTCCATTGGTCCAAACACTTGTCATATCTGGGCTTGACTACGGCAGCAGCCTCCTCAAAGACCACCGGGCCCCAGTCCCTATTTCATTCTGCTGTCTGGATGATTTTTCTAAAACGCTGTATGCACATCTTCCCATTCCTCAAAACCCTCGAGGATTATCTATTCCTCTCTGCATCAAGCAGAAACTCATGACCAACTGGCTTATCAAGGCAGGCAATCAGTTTTTCCCCCCTATTTATCCTCATATCTCTCTTACTACATCCCAGATCACTCACTTGGCTCCTCTCAAGCCAACCTATTTCCTACGCCTCATTATTGTCTCTCTCACCACCAACCTTGTGCTCATGCCACCCTCCTGCCTGATGCTCTCTCCCGACTTCATATCCACAGACTTCTGTTGTTCCCATCCTCAAAACTCTCTCCAACATACATAACCACATTTATCTTCCATTATCATCCAACCCACTCATTTCACTCCTCTAACACTAACCCACTTACTGTACCTCGATCTCATCTCCCTCGCCATCAACCAACCCCTTGCCCATGTTCTCCCTCCTGCTTAGAACACCCTCCCCTTCATATCTGATAGGCCACAACTCTCCCCAACTTCAAAACACTATTAAAATCATGCCTCCTCCAGGAAGCCTTCCCTGATTAACCTCTCACAGCCCCTCGCTACTGGCTTTCCCTTCGACAGCACCGATGCACACTTCGATAATCAAGCAACACTTAATAAAGCTTGAATGCTCCTTCTCCTATCTGTTGTTTATTCAAATGTCTGTCTTGCCCACTGGATTGTTAACTCCTTGAGGGCAGGGATCATGTCTACTAATTCTGTTGTACTTTACTCCCTCAAAACCTTACAACAGCTCTCTACACACAGTTAGTAGTCAAGAAATACCCGACTGATCGACTGACTGAATGATTCTGACATCACATCTCCTCCAGGAGGCTTTTTCTGATTTTTCCACCCTAATTTCTTATCCTGCCACTTCAGCAGTTCTGCATCACCTACGTACTCGGGAACTCACACCCTCATACCCCACTGCACTCAGCTTCATATTTTTATATGATATCACTGCCCCCTGTCTATAATGTATTTTAATGTCTGTCTCCTCTGTTATACTGTAAGCTCCTTGAGGGCAAGAACCATGCCTACAACTTTTATTGTACTTTCCCAAGTGTTTAGTACAGGGCTCTGCATACATACTATTGATTAAATGATTTCTGACCCTGTGTGTGTGCGTGTGTGCGCAAACGAAAGAGGAATAGGGCAAGAGGAAGAAAATGCAGAAAGAAGAAAACAGAGGGAACCTGGAGGTGCATGGTAAGGAGGCGAATCAGGACAGGAACATATAAAATCTGGCCATTTCTGACTACTAAATTGGCTAAAGAGTCAACAACGTATCTAGCATGGAAACCAGGATCATGGTTAACATTCTCCGAATGGTCTTAACAGAAGAACCAAGAAGTGTAGAGATAAATAACCTTTTCAAATCTTAAAGTATATATAAAATTTACCTATTGACCAAAATAGAAAAATAATATGTGCAGGTCCTTCCAGCAGATAAAGGTTTCTACAATAAATATGTAGGCAAACTCTATTAAAGATAAGTGGCATCGGCAGTTCGCAGCTGAAAGTGTTGGTGAAGTGTTAGATGATACTAACACTTCATGGGAAGCAGCGTGGCTCAGTGGAAAGAGCCTGGGCTTGGGAGTCAGAGGTCATGGGTTCGAATCCCGCTCTGCCACTTGGCAACTGTGTGACTGTGGGCAAGTCACTTCACTTCTCTGGGCCTCAGTTCCCTTATCTGTAAAATGGGGATTAAGACTGTGAGCCTCACGTGGGACAACCTAATCACCTTGTATCCCCCAGTGCTTAGAACAGTGTTTTGCATATAGTAAGCGCTTAACAACTTTATGATACCTGATTCTGCCGTAAAAAACTTCAGCATCCAAATGCACAGACTACCCTGCTCTATGACATTTTACACGCTCCCTCTAGGATTCAATCCAAAGCATTTTAAACTCATTGTAGTCAGGTCATTTTAAATACATACGATCACATGCAAATATTGAATTACCTGCGATTCACTTGTGCAGTAATCTGAGGTGGACATAGTTACTTCAGATTCGCCTTCACATTTTGGGTGCTCTGCACTATTGGGCTTCATTTTCTAGTTTTTAGAAGAAAAGAAAGAGTAAAGATTTGAACTCAATGATATAGATGGGCCTCATTGTAATAATAATAGTGGTAGTAATGGCAGTTTATTTGGCCTTCAACCAAACACAAAAAATGTTCTAAGAAATAAGAGCTACTTAACCTAATATTGCATTCACAATTCTCGAATGATAGAAGTACGCAGTTTTCAAGTGATTGCCACTAATGCCTATTCTTCTCTCATAATTAGCTGACCATTAAATTAACAGAATTCAGCAATTTCTGTTGGTTGGCCCACCTATATATTAAAGACAATAAATGAAAGTAAAAATAGAGTTATAAAGACTTTTGGCCTTATTCATTCTTAAGCTTTTCAAAATTTAAATTAAAGGACAGGTGACTTGAGCTATCCACTGCTCAACAGTGACTTCAAATTACCTCTGAGTTTGAGGTAAATGATCTAAAGGAAAATTTCCAAAAGTTAGGCTAGGACTCTGGGACTTCACTGTTGATGTTCTTGAGGTTAATGTTGACTTCGAGAAATACTTACGAACTAATGTTCGTTCATTCAATCGTATTTATTGAGTGCTTACTGTGTGCTGAGCACTGGACTAAGCACTTGGAATGTACAATTCGGCGACAGATAGAGACAATCCCTGCCCAACAACGGGCTAATGTTCTACTGAGCTAATATGAACTATATGAACTAATGAACTAACGTTCATAAGAAGCAACATGGCTCAGTGGAAAGAGCCCTGGCTTAGGAGTCAGAGGTCATGGGTTCTAATCCCGACTCCACCACCTGTCAGCTGGGTGACTTTGGGCAAGTCACTTCACTTTTCGGTGCCTCAGTTATCTCATTTGTAAAATGGAGATGAAGACGGTGAGCCTCACGTGGGACAACCTGATTACTCTGTATCTTCCCCAGCGCTTAGAACAGTGCTCGGCACATAGTAAGCGCTTAACAAATACCAACATTATTATAAATTGGGGATTAAGACTGCGAGCCCCATGTAGGACCACCTGATTACCTTGTATCCACCCCAATGCTTACAACAGTGCTTTGCATATAGTAAGCGCTTAACAAATACCATAATTAGTATTATAAGCTCATAAAGAACTTACTCCCCGTGGACCACTCGGGGAGTCTTCTTTCAATTGGACATGTTTTGGCAAAATCCACCATTGATTTGTGCAGTGCCAAAGTCACTGCTTAATTTCGCTGCCAAAACACAACCGATGGGTCTTATTTTCATCCCCCTTCACCAACGTCCACAGCACAACCGATAAACGACCAAGAGGACGTGGGTAAATGCAGGATACAAAACCGATGCTTCTGAAAATGCTCCCTTCTGAAAAATCAGCCCTTTAATTAAGAATCAGATGCCTTATCTGAAAAACGAAGATGCAAAAGAAAAAACTCGAGGCAGCAGAGACTAGAGGATTAAATCAAGCTAGGGGTTGAAACACTTCGCTTCCATTTGCCTTTTGATGATTTATTTCTGAGGGTTTTCGGCTAAGTCACTTTAACCTTTTTTGTCCTCTCTTGAGCCGCAGCGGGGCTCAGTAGAAAGAGCCCGGGCCTAGGAGTCAGAGGTCATGGATTCTAATCCTGGCTCTGCCACCTGTCAGCTGTGTGACTTTGGGCAAGTCACTTCACTTCTCGGTGCCTCAGTCACCTCATCTGTAAAAGGGGGATTAAAAAGACTGTGAGCCCCACGTGGGACAACCTGATTACCCTGTATCTACCCCAGCGCTTAGAACAGTGCTCTGTACCTAGTAAGTGCTTAAGAAACACCAACATTATTATTATTAGCATTAATCTGCTTTCAGAGAAATCTGGACGATAACTGTTGCCGAATTGTACATTCCAAACGCTTAGTACAGTGCTCTGCAGATATTAAGCGCTTAACAAATGCCATCCTTATTATTATTATTGGGCAAGGAGGGTCTCTATATGTTGCCCCATTGTACCATCCAAGCGCTGAGTACAGTGCTCTGCACATAGTAAGCACTCAAATGCCATCATTATTATTATTATTGGGCAGGGAGGGTCTCTATCTGTTGCCCCATTGCACCATCCAAGCGCTGAGAACAGCGTGGCTCAGTGGAAAGAGCCTGGGCTTGGGAGTCAGAGGTCATGGGTTCAAATCCCAGCTCTGCCACTTGTCAAATGTGTGACTCAGGGCGAGTCATTTCACTTCTCTGGGCCTCAGTCACCTCAACTGTAAAATGGGAATTGAGACTATGAGCCTCATGTGGGACAACCTGATTACTCTCTATCTACCCCAGCACTTAGAACAGTGCTCTGCACATAGTAAGCGCTTAACAAATAACATTATTATTATATTACAGTACTCTGCGTATAGTAAGCACTCAATAAATACCATTGAATAAAAAATTAATTTTACTCTTTACAATGAATGAACATTGCCTAGCACACAGTAAGCGCTTAACAAATACCATCATTATTATTATTATTATTGGGCAGGGAGGGTCTCTATCTGCTACCCAATTGTACCATCCAAGCACTGAGTACAGTGCTCTGCACATAGTAAGCACTCAATAAGTACCACTGAATAAAAAATGAATGTTACTCTTTACAGGTGAATGAACAGTGCCTGGAACACAGTAAGCGCTTAACAAATACCATCATTATTATTATTATTATTAGGCAGGGAGGGTCTCTATCTGTTGTCCCATTGCACCATCCAAGCACTGAGTCCAGTGCTCTGCGCATAGTAAGCTCTCAATAAAGACCACTGAATAAAAAATGAATGTTACTCTTTACTGGTGAATGAACAGTGCCTGGCACACAGTAAGTGCTTAACAAATACCAACATCATTAGTATTATTATTATGAGGCCAACATCATTAGCATTATTATGATGAGGCCAACATCATTAGTATTATTATCAAGAGGCCAACATCATTAGTATTATGATGATGAGGCCAACATCATTAGTATTATTATCAAGAGGCCAACATCATTAGTATTATTATGATGAGGCCAAGATCATTACTATTATTATGAGGCCAACATCATTGGCATTATTATGATGAGGCCAAAATCATTACTATTATTATCATGAGGCCAACATCATGAGCATTATTATGATGAGGCCAAAATCAGTAGCATTATTAGGATAAGGCCAACATCATGAGTATTATTATGAGGAGGCCAAAATCATTACTACTATCATCATCATTAGCAAAATTATGATGAGGCCAAAATCATTACCATTATTAGGATAAGGCCAACATCATGAGTATTATTATGAGGAGGCCAAAATCATTACTGTCATTATGATGAGGCCAACATCATCAGCATTATTATGATGAGGCCAAAATCATTACTATTATTATGATGAGGCCAACATCATGAGCATTATTATGATGAGGCCAAAATCATTACTATTATTATCATGAGGCCAACATCATTGGCATTATTATGATGAGGCCAAAATCATTACTATTATTATCATGAGGCCAACATCATAAGCATTATTATGATGAGGCCAAAATCAGTAGCATTATTAGGATAAGGCCAACATCATGAGTATTATTATGAGGAGGCCAAAATCATTACTACTATTATCATGAGACCAACATCATTAGCAAAATTATGATGAGGCCAAAATCATTACCATTATTAGGATAAGGCCAACATCATGAGTATTATTATGAGGAGGCCAAAATCATTACTGTTATTATGATGAGGCCAACATCATGAGCATTATTATGATGAGGCCAAAATCATTACTATTATTATCATGAGGCCAACATCATTAGTATTATTATGATGAGGCCAACATCATCAGCATTATTATGACGAGGCCAACATCATTAGCATTATCATGATGAGGCCAAAATCATTACTATTATTATCATGAGGCCAACATCATTAGAATTATTATGATGAGGCCAACATCATGAGCATTATTATGATGAGGCCAAAATCATTAGTATTATTATGATGAGGCCAACATCATCAGCATTATTATGACGAGGCCAACATCATTAGCATTATCATGATGAGGCCAAAATCATTACTATTATTATCATGAGGCCAACATCATTAGAATTATTATGATGAGGCCAACATCATGAGCATTATTATGATGAGGCCAAAATCATTAGTATTATTATGATGAGGCCAACATCATCAGCATTATTATGACGAGGCCAACATCAATAGCATTATCATGATGAGGCCAAAATCATTACTATTATTATCATGAGGCCAACATCATTAGAATTATTATGACAAGGCCAATATCATTAGCATTATTACGACGAGGCCAACATCATTAGCATTATTATGACAAGGCCAACATCATTAGTATTATTATTATTGAGGCCAACATCATTAGTATTATTATTATGAGGCCAAAATCATTACTATTATTATCATGAGGCCAACATCATTGGAATTATTATGATGAGGCCAATATCATTATTAGGATGAGGCCAACATCATTACTATTATGATGATGAGGCCAAACTCTTCAGCATTACTATGATGAGGTCAAAATCATTAGCATTATTATGATGAGGCCAATATCATTACTATTATGACGATGAGGTCAAAATCATTCGCATTATTATGATGAGGTCAAAATCATTCGCATTATTATGATGAGGCCAATATCATCATTATTAGGATGAGGCCAACATCATCACTATTATGATGATGAGGCCAAAATCATCAGCATTATTATGATGAGGCCAAAATCATTATTATTATTATGAGGCCAATATCATTAGGACGAGGCCAACATCATTACTATTATGATGATGAGGCCAAAATCATCAGCATTATTATGATGAGGCCAAAATCATTAGCATTATTATGATGCGGCCAAAATCATTAGTATTATTATTATGAGGCCAATATCATCATTATTGGGATGAGGCCAACATCATTACTATTAGGATGATGAGGCCAAAATCATTAGCATTATTATGATGAGGCCAAAATCATTAGTATTATTAGGATGAGGCCAACATCATTACTATTAGGATGATGAGGCCAAAATCATCAGCATCATTACGACGAGGCCCTCGACACTTTCAAAATCAGGGTGAGCGTCATACCTAATTCGACAGGCGCGAAAAGTCGGTTTTTCGGCGTGTGGCCCCGGAGGGCGTCTTATCTGTCCTTAACCGATTTTAGGGCTAGTCCGGCCACCCAGAGGAAAAGCGGGGAGGCGGTTCTTTGGAGGGGGGGAGAAATCGGGGCGGGGGGAAGGTCTGAAAAAGACGAAAAAGGGGGGTCGGGGTGGGGGGTCCCGGGCGCTAGGCCGCAAGGCGAGGGGACCAGCAAGCCCGACCGACCGCCGCGGGGACGAGCTGCTCGGCCCCGCCCCACTGCGCAGGCGCAATGGCAGCGGGAGCGAGCGGCGGGGGCGCGCTCTGAGGGCGGGAAGAAGGGCGGGAAGAAGGGCGGGAAGAAGGGAGGGACCGGCAATGGCGGCGTCTGAGGGGAAGCCCGCCCTGCCCGACGGAAAGCGGCGCGGGCTTAGGGCCTCGGGGGGACCTGGGTTCTAATCCTGACTCGCCACGTGTCAGTTGGGTGATTTGGGATTAGAGGCACTTCATGAGTTCAGTCAGTCGTAGTTACCGAGCGCCCACTGAGAGACACACAACAAGTAGACAGGCCTCCCTGCCAGCAAGCAGCATAATTCAGTGGCAAGAGCCCGGGCTTGGGAGTCAGAGGGCGTGGGTTCTAATCCTGACTCGCCACTTGTCAGCTGGGTGATTTGGGATTAGAGGCACTTCATGAGTTCAGTCAGTCGTAGTTACCGAGCGCCCACTGAGAGACACACAACAAGTAGACAGGCCTCCCTGCCAGCAAGCAGCATAATTCAGTGGCAAGAGCCCGGGCTTGGGAGTCAGAGGGCGTGGGTTCTAATCCTGACCCGCCACTTGTCAGCTGGGTGATTTGGGATTAGAGGCACTTCATGAGTTCAGTCAGTCGTAGTTACTGAGCGCCCACTGAGAGACACACAACAAGTAAACAGGCCTCCCTGCCAGCAAGCAGCATAATTCAGTGGCAAGAGCCCGGGCTTGGGAGTCAGAGGGCGTGGGTTCTAATCCTGACCCGCCACTTGTCAGCTGGGTGACTTGGGGCTTCGGGGCACTTCATGAGTTCAGTCAGTCGTACTTATTGAGCGCCCACTGAGAGACACAGGACAAGTAGACAGGCCTCCCTGCCAGCAAGCAGCATAATTCAGTGGCAAGAGCCCAGGCTTGGGAATCAGAGGTCACGGGTTCTAATCCTGACTCGCCACGTGTCAGCTGGGTGACTTGGGATTAGAGGCACTTCATGAGTTCAGTCAGTCGTAGTTATTGAGCGCCCACTGAGAGACACACAAGTAGTCAGGCCTCACTGCCACCAAGCAGCGTAATTCAGTGGCAAGAGCCCGGGCTTGGGAGTCAGAGGGCGTGGGTTCTAATCCTGACCCGCCACTTGTCAGCTGGGTGACTTGGGGCTTCGGGGCACTTCATGAGTTCAGTCAGTCGTACTTATTGAGCGCCCACTGAGAGACACAGGACAAAGCAAGTAGACGGGCCTCACTGCCACCAAGCAGCATGTGGCAGTGGCAAGAGGCCAGGTTTGGAAGTCAGAGGTCATGGGTTCTAATCCTGACTCTGCCATGTGTCAGCTGGGTGACTTGAGGATACGAGGCACTTCATGAGTTCAGTCAGTCATACTTATTGAGCGCCTACTGTGCACAGAACACAGGCCTCAGCGGTTGGAAAGTACAATTGGGCAACAGGGAGAGACCATCCCTACACCACAACAGGCTTACAGTCTCCAAGGTGGGGAGATGGACCACGAACAAAACCAGTAGACAGGTCTCACTGCCAGCAAGCAGCGTGGTGCAGTGGCAAGAGCCCAGGCTTGGGAATCAGAGGTCGTGGGTTCTAATCCTGACTCACCACTTGTCAGTTGGGTGACTTGGGGCTTCGAGGCACTTCATGAGTTCAGTCAGTCATAGTTACCGAGCGCCCACTGAGAGACACAGGACAAAACGAGTAGACAGGTCTCACTGCCACCAAGCAGCATAATTCAGTGGCAAGAGCCCGGGCATGGGAGTCAGAGGTCGTGGGTTCTAATCCTGACTCACCACGTGTCAGCTGGGTGATTTGGGATTAGAGGCACTTCATGAGTTCAGTCAGTCGTAGTTACTGAGCGCCCACTGAGAGACACACAACCAGTAGACAGGCCTCCCTGCCACCAAGCAGCATAATTCAGTGGCAAGAGCCCGGGCTTGGGAGTCAGAGGGCATGGGTTCTAATTCTGACTCGTCACTTGTCTGCAGGGTGACTTGGGGCTTCGAGGCACTTCATGAGTTCAGTCAGTCGTAGTTACCGAGTGCCCACTGAGAGACACAGGACAAAACGAGTAGACAGGTCTCACTGCCACCAAGCAGCATAATTCAGTGGCAAGAGCCCGGGTTGGGAGTCAGAGGTCGTGGGTTCTAATCCTGACTCGCCACGTGTCAGCTGGGTGACTTGGGATTAGAGGCACTTCATGAGTTCAGTCAGTCGTAGTTACTGAGCGCCCACTGAGACACAGGACAAAACGAGTAGACAGGCCTCACTGCCACCAAGCAGCGTGGGGCAGTGGCAAGAGCCCGGGCTTGGGAGTCAGAGGGCATGGGTTCTAATCCTGACCTGCCACTTGTCTGCTGGGTGACTTGGGGCTTCGAGGCACTTCATGAGTTCAGTCAGTCGTAGTTACTGAGCGCCTACTGTGCACAGAACACAGGCCTCATCGCTTGGAAAGTACAATTAGGCAACAGGGAGAGACCATCCCTACACCACAACGGGCTTACAGTCTCCAAGCGGGGGGAACGGACCATAAACAAAACAAGTAGACAGGTCTCACTGCCAGCAAGCAGCGTGGTGCAGTGGCAAGAGCCCAGGCTTGGGAGTCAGAGGTCGTGGGTTCTAATCCCGCCTCTGCCACTTGTCAGCTTCAAGTCACTTCATTCGTTCAGTCAGTGGTACTTACTGAGCGCCTACTGAGAGCCACAAAGTGAAACAAGTAGACGGGCCTCACTGCCAGCAAGCAGTGTGGTTTGGTGGCAAAGGCCGGGCTTGGGAGTCAGAGGTCGTGGGTTCTAATGCCACCTCCGCCACTTGTCAGCTGGGTGACTTGGGCCTTCAAGTCACTTCGTTTGTTCAGTCAGTTGTAGTCATTGAGCACCTACTGTGCACAGAACACAGGCCTCATCACTTGGAAAGTACCACTGGGCAACAGAGAGAGACCATCTCTACCCCATAATGGGCTCACAGTCTCCAAGGGGTGGGGAGATGGACCACAAAACAAAACAAGTAGACAGACCTCACTACCATCAAGCAGCGTGGTTCAGTGCCAAGAGCCCGGGTTTGGGAATCAGAGGTCGTGGGTTCTAATCCCGGCTCCACCACGTCAGCTGGGTGACTTTGGGCAAGTCACTTCTCTGCGCCCTCAGTGACCTCATCTGGAAAATGGGCATTAAGACCATGAGCCCCACGTAGGACAACCTGATTACCTTGTACCCCCAGCACTTAGAACACTGCTTGGCACATAGAAAGCACTTAACAAATGCCATCATCATTATTATTATCATTACTCAAAAAGATAAATAAAACCATAGACAATTGCACATCATTAAGGAAATAAATAGAGCAATAAATATGCACAAATATACCCAAGTGTTGTGGGGAGGGGAAGGGGGTAAAGTAGATGCAGGGAGTCAGGGCGATGGGGAGGGGAGGAGGAGCAGAGGGAAAGGGAAGACAGTCTGGGAAGGCCTCCTGGAGGAGGTGAGCTCTCAGTAGGTGTTTGAAGAGGGGAGGGGAGTTACTTCACTTCCCTGGGCCTCAGTACCCAGAGAAGCAGCGTGGCTCAGTGGAAAGAGCCCGGGCCTGGGAGTCCGAGGTCATGGATTCTAATCCCGGCCCTGCCACTTGTCAGCTGTGTGACTGGGGTTAAGTCACTTAACTTCTCTGTGCCTCAGTTACCTCATCTGTAAAATGGGGATTAAGACTGTGAGCCCCACGTGGGACAACCTGATTAGCCTGTATCTCCCCCAGTGCTTAGAACAGTGATTTGCACATAGTAAGTGCTTAACAAATGCTATCATTCATCTGTCAAATGTGGATTAAGACTGTGAGCCCTATTCATTCACTCATTCAAACATATTTATTGAGCACTTACTGTGTGCAGACCACTGTACTAACCGCTTGGAAAGTACAATTCGGTAACAGATAGAGACAGTCCCTACCACGGTCCAATCTAATTTGCTTGTATCCACCCCAGTGCTTAGTACAGTGTCTGGCACATACTAAGCACTCAACAAATACTATTACTGTTGGCAGAATACTGTTCTAAGCACTTGGGAGAATACAATATAACAATAAACAGACACATTCCCTGCCCAGGACAAGGTTATAATCTAGAGGGGGAGACAGACAAATCTATAAATAAATAAATTACAGATATGTATATAAGTGCTGGGGGGGGGGGGGATTGAATAAAGGGAGCAAACCAGGGTGATGCAGAAGGGAGAGGGAGAAGAAATCAGGGCTTAGTCAGGGAAGGTCTATTGGAGGAGATGTGCCTTCGATAAGGCTTTGAAGTGGGGGAGACAGTACACCATAACAGAGTTGGTAGACATGTTCCCTGCCCAAAGGGACACAGTTTACAGTGCAGAGGAAGTCTTCAGGGAATGGATGACTTGCCATCTCCACCGTGGGGCACAAAGTCCCTCCCCTCCAATGCCCAACAGAAAGCCCACATTATTCATCTCCGGGAGTGGAGATATAGAATATGAAAGATGTAGGGTGTATGAATTACTAAAGGAATGGACAGGACAATGAGGCACAAATGCCGGAAGCCCTTGGGACCCTGCCAGCAGAATCCCTCTGCTCCCTCTATCTTCCTTCACCTCTCCGCAGCTAAACCCTCTTCTCCCCACTTTCCCTCTCCTCCTCCCCCACTCCCGTCCCACCCCCTCAGTACTGTACTCGTCCGCTCAACTGTATATATCTTCATCACCCTATTTATTTTGTTTATTTTGTTTAATGAGATGTACATCACCCTGATTCTATTTATTTGCCATTGTTTTTATGAGATGTTCTTCCCCTTGACTCTATTTATTACCATTGTTCTTGTCGGCCTGTCTCCCCCGATTAGACCGTAAGCCCATCAAAGGGCAGGGACTGTCCCTATCTGTTGCCAACTTGTACATTCCAAGCGCTCAGTACAGTGCTCTGCACATAGTAAGCGCTCAATAAATACTATTCAATGAATGAATGAAGGCCAGTGTCCAGGATGAGTTGTTATAAGGTGTGAATGAAATATGTGCACGCAAAACAAAGGCAGTGGGTAATATAAAGGTGGGAGCCTCTAGTTCTCTTCCTTCCTTCCTCTTTCTCCCTATCCTCCTTGCTGCTGGTTGTTCCTCCAAAGGGGGAAGTCCAAGCAGGCCTGTTTCTTCCCTTTAATCAGGAGGTCATCTAAGTGGCAAAAAAAGAAATCTTTCGGAAACCCTTCTGTGATAAACTGCCTATCAAATCCAAGGGTTGGTGATCACTGCTTTAGTGAAGAGCCCTTACCGGGTTGAAGTAGAGAGATGAGTCAAAGGTAATGCCAAAGTGGTGGCCTTGTGAGACGGGGAGGATGGTGTTTGTGTCAACAGGATGGGAAAGATGGGGAGGAAAGGGTTTAGGTGGGAAGGTGAGATGACAGAGAAGCAGCGTGGCTCAATGAAAAGAGCCTGGGCTTCAGTCAGAGGTCATGGGTTCGAATCCCCGCTCTGCCACCTGTCAGCTGTGTGACTGTGGGCAAGTCACTTCACTTCTCTGTGCCTCAGTTACCTTATCTGTAAAATGGGGATTAACTGTGAGCCTCATGTGGGACGACCTGATTACCCTGTATCTCCCCCAGCGCTTAGAAAAGTGCTCTGCACATAGTAAGCGCTTAACAAATACCAACATTATTATTAAGTTCGGTTTTGGACCTGTTGAGTTGGAGGTGTCGGCAGAAGGAAATGTGAAATTGGAGAGAGGAGAGAGATCGAGGCCGGAGAGCTAGATTTGAGAGTCATCCACATAGAGATGCTAGTTGAAGCTATGAGAGTGGATGAGCTGTATAATCACAATATCAGCTGTCTGGCAGGAATGTTGATAGTAGTACTAAAAGTAAGGAAATAGTAGTGCTGGAGCTACACCATTTGTGGTGGAAGTTTCTGACTGAAGAACCAGCTAGGATGGTCCCAGAGGTAGACAGGCCTAGCCAGAATCCTGAAAAATAACTGACCACATTTGCTGGCTTAAGTGGGTAATGAAGACTATGTTGATAGCAAGGAAAGCATAAGCCTGTCTTCAGAGGAACCTGCCCAGGCATGAAGAGTTGCACATCCCCCCAGGTTACACCACTTATAGCCACCGGGTTCTGTAAAGTGAAGGTTGAGTTCTTGCCAAACCTCGCTTTAAGGGAAACTTGCTTACTAGTATTCACCTGTTCTGATGCTACTTGCATAATAAAAATTATGGTATTTGTTAAGTGCTTAATATGTGCCAGGCACTGTACTAAGCGCTGGGGTGGATACAAGCCAACTGGGTTGGACACAGTCCCTGTCCCCCATGGGGCTCGCAGTCTTAATCCCCATTTTCCAAAGGAGGTGAGGCACAGAGAAGTCAAGTGACTTGCCCAAGGTCACACAGCAGACAAGTGGCAGAGCCAGAATTAGAACCCAGGTCCTTCTGACTTCCAGGCCGCGCTCTATCCACTAGGCAGAGGGAAAACTTTGTCCCCACCCCCAAGATCAAGGGCTTCTCTCAAATGCTCCCCTACAGACATGCATTTCAAACTCTTCAGTCTTAAATCTTGAAATATGCATTCAAAATATTATTCCTTAAAATGTTGACTGCCGCTACATGTGCATGCCTTCAAGTAAGTTTCCTCCAGGAGCAAGGAGATTCATGCTGTGGGAAGAATATTCACTAGTTCCCTAATAGTATTCTAACCACTCATTCATTCAAAACAAAACACCTGTTATCGTAGAAACTGACACTTCAAAGATAATCAGCACCCCGAATGCTACATCCAGTCATAGCAGGCAAGTTCTCCTCTGCCTCCCACCTCCTCACCATCCCCCGTTGTCGCCTATCCCGCCATCGACCCCTGGCCCACGTCTTCCCGCTGTCCTGGAACGCCCTCCCTCCTCACCTCTGCCAAACTAACTCTCTTCCCCTCTTCAAAGCCCTACTGAGAGCTCACCTCCTCCAAGAGGCCTTCCCAGACTGAGCTTCCCCTTTTCCCTCTGCTCCCTCTCTGCCCCCCTTCACCTCCCCTCAATTAAGACCCCTTTCTCCCCCCTTTCCCTCTGCTCCTCCCCCTCTCCCTTCCCCTCTCCTCGGCACTGTCCTCATCGCTCATTTGCATTTATTTTTATTACCCTATTTATTTTGTTAATGAGATGTCCATCCCCTTGATTCTATTTATTGCCACTGTTCTTGTCTGTCTCCCCCGATTAGACTGTAAGCCTGTCGATGGGCAGGGATTGTCTCTATCTGTTGCCGACTTGTCTATTCCAAGCGCTTAGTACAGTGCTCTGCGCATAGTAAGCACTCAATAAATACTATTGAATGAATGAATGAAAAGTCATTTCCCTCTTCTTCCCCTTCCTTGCCTCTGCCCTTTCCTGGCTTCCGCTGTTCCCAGTTGCTTTACTGGACTCATCCAACACCCCAATGGCCAGACGGTGGAAGGGACGACACAAATGAGGCAGTGGTCCCCAGCCCCTGCCAGAGGGCAACTTGGTCAGAGGAAAAGGGAGAAGAAAAAAAGCTGCTGCAGCCATGTGTACCTCAAAAGATGATCCAACCCCCTCTAGACTGTAAGCTCGTCGTGGAACATGTCGACCAACTCTATCATACTGTATTCTCCTGAGTGCTTAGCACAGTGCCCTGCACACTGTAAGTACTCAATAAATACAACATGTCAGGGCTTGCACTATAGCCTGGGCAGATCAATCAATATCATTTACTGAGTGCTTACTCTGTGCAAAGCACTGCACTAAGCACTCGGAAGAGTATAATGGGGTTAGCTGTCCTTGGGGAGAGGAAACAAGAATAAGAAGATCATGAAAATGGATGCTCCAGGCATCTCACCACCCACAAGTTGGCCCTGCTTAGAGAAGGTATTTTTGGTCCTGAGCTAGGTATATGAAAATATGCATGCAATATTTCACCACTGGCGCACGATCTTATATTTAAACCAAAAAGATGCCAGTTAAAAAAGAACATGAATGAAATTAACAAATATAACCCTTAGAGTTCTAATCTTCTTATAAACACCTCATATTAAATAAAAATGCCCAAAAAACTTAGTCATGAAAGGTTTAATTCAAACAAATATTTAGGCCATGGTGCTAAGAACAGACCTAGAGCTTTCCATCTTAATAAACACCACACAGCTTTGACTGGGACATTTCCTGTCTAATTTTGAGGATGCAGTTTTGCTAGGCACCAGTAGCCCACTAGCAGCAAGTACTATGAAAAACAGCTTTGTTTAGAATGTGCTCTCTATTTATCAACCTCCAGTTCTCTTTTCAAAATCAAATGAAAGTGAAGAGGGGAAAAAAAAACTTATTTTGCACTAGCTTGTTAGAGTTGCCATGGGGTCCAAAGCAAACATCTATTTTGTGGTCAAATACCCACTTGTTTGTGTTGTAGGTGAGTTTTTTATTCCAGATTTGCTTTGCCATGGCACTCCTGCTGTGTTTATACTCAGGAGGTCCATCTCTAGAGGGCCTATTTTTAAATAGATTGATGGAATTTAATGCAAAATATTAAAAATACGAAAACATCAATGAAATGCGTATCCTTTAGACAATCAGTGCCATACTCTTGGGCTTTCTGGCATTAAACTCTTGTGGATTATGGGTCCATGAAATGTAAACCATTTAAACAACAAATCTATTCTTCATTTGTTTGGGCCTTTGGATACTTGAAAAACAAATAGTCTTCTATCCTTCTGGTGGTACCATGCTGACCATATGGCCAGGGTGCCAATTTTCATACACGTGGGATGTCAAAAACTCGCCTTCACTCGATACTGTGCCTATTTGATAGGAGGAGTCAGCCTTCTGGCACCAGTTGCAACAGAGACCACCCGCTGACCCGGTGCTATCAGTATCCATTCTATTGCCACCTTTCAACTCTGAGCTGACTCAGATACCAGTTGAATAATCCAAAATAAGTTATTAGAGGGAAAATTTTAAAGGCTGAAGAAGAGTCTATAGATCAAGGGACAATATTGAGCCCTTACAATGTTCAAGGCACTGTACTAAGCAGATGAGAAAGTACGTAGATATAGTTTTCCTCACCACAAACAATAAAAAAATAAATAAGACCTTTCCTTGCTTTCTCTTTTCTTGTTTCCCACCTGATCCTTCCCATTTCTCAATTCCCAGTGCCCCTCTGCCTGGAAATGCAGGAATGCTAACCTGACTCTAGGTAGCCTGGAGTACTGAACACAAATTCTTACAAAAGAGAAGGTATTGTGGAAAGGATAAAGGTGTTGGGGTTGCTTGGTGGTTAGGGAGTGACTGAGTATCTCTACTTTAGTGTCTGGTCTTGTGCTGCCGAGTCATCTCCAATCCATAGCAACTCCGTGGACACATAACGCCCCACCTCCACCTGCAATCGTTCTGGTAGTGTATGCAGAGTTTTCTTGGCGAAAATGCAGAAGTGTTTAACCATGCACTTCTTCCTGACTGTAAACTTGAGTCTCTGCCCTCAAGTCTTTCCCATGGAACTGCTGCCCAGCACAGGTGAGTTTTGACTTGTAGCAGATTGTCTTCCACTCGCTAGCCACTGTCCGAGCTAGGAATGGAATGGTTATGTCACTGCTTGACTCTTCCTCCCAGAGCCAAGGCTGGTAGAGTATTGGAAACTCTCCAGATGCGAACCTGAGGGGGGCTACTCAAGTGTATGGAGATTTTACGAGAACAATGACGGGCGTTCACTACATCAGGTCAGATAATGATAATGATAATTATGGTATGTGTTAAGTGCTTACTATGTTCCAGGCACTGTACTAAGCGCTGGGGTGGATACAAGCAAATCAGGTTGGACAGAGTCCATGTCCCACATAATAATAATAATAATAATGTTGGTATTTGTTAAGCGCTTACTATGTGCCGAGCACTGTTCTAAGCGCTGGGGTAGACACAGGGGAATCAGGTTGTCCCACATGGGGCTCACAGTCTTAATCCCCATTTTACAGATGAGGGAACTGAGGCACCGAGAAGTGAAGTGACTTGCCCACAGTCATCAGCTGACAGGTGGCCGAGCCGGGATTCGAACCCATGACCTCTGACTCCAAAGCCCGTGCTCTTTCCACTGAGCCACGCTGCTTCTCATGGGGTTCACCATCTTAATCCCATTTTGTAGATGAGGTAACTGAGGTACGGGGCGTTAAATGACTTGCCTAAGGCCACAGAGCAGACAAGTGGGAGAGCCGGTATCAGAACCCATGACCTTCTGATTCCCAGGCCCATGCTCTATCCACTACACCATGCTACGAGGTGTTGACATGTCAGATATGAGAAAGCATGTTTAAGTTGAAGCTATGTGTAGTTTGACTCGTGAAAATAAAAACTTCTTATCTCTGAGAATGATTAAGAGAATTAGCACGGCCTAGCGTGTAGAGTACTGGCCTGGGAGTCAGAAGGACCTGGATTCTAATCCCGGCTCTACCACTCATCTGCTATGTGACCTTGGACAAGTCATTTAGCTTTTCTGTGCCTCAGTTACCTCATCTGTAAAATGGGAATTAAGACTGTGAGTCCAATGTGGGCAGGGACTGTGTCCAACCTGACTGGCATGTAACTACCCCAGCATTTAGTACACTGCCTGGAACATAGAAAGCACTTAAATACCATAAACAAAATAACTCTAGGACAGAGGAAATGGACTTTCAATCCCTGGACAAAGCAGGGCTTTTTGGGTGGTAACTCCGCCGCTTGCTAGCTGTGTGACTTTGGGCAAATCACTTAACTTCTCTGTGCCTCAGTTACCTCATCTGTAAAATGGGGATTAAAACTGTGATCCCCATGTGGGACAACCTGATCACCTTATATCCCCCCAGCACTTAGAACAGTGCTTTGCATATAGTAAGTGCTTAACAAATACCACCATTACTATTAACTAACCTGGAGGGAAGAGAGCTAGACTAGATTGATCCCTCAGATTGTCTTTTTTGTTCTATAATTTTTCATTGTTATTTTTCAACCAACAAGGGGTGCAAAATAATGGCCTAGGAGAATCCTGAGTTTTCATACAAGGAGCAGGAAGGAAGGGAAGGGAAAACCTCTCTGCTCTGTGCATGAATAGAACACAATCCTGTGCAAGGGTCATCACTCCTTTCTTGAATAGTTCCAGCCTGCCCTACTGAAAGCGGGTGTGCCACATTGGAACCTCGGGGACCAGGGAAGGATCTGTGAGGGTTTTGAGGAAGAGAGGAGAGAGATTTTCTTTCATCTTCTAAGAGAAGCAATGTGGCCTACTAGAAAGAGCACGGGCCTGGGACACAGAGGAACTGGGTTCTAATCCCACCTCTGCCACCCACCTGCTGTGTGACGTTGGGCAAATCACTTAATTTCTTAATTTCACTGCAACTCAGTTTCCACCTATGTAAAATGGGAGTTCAGTACCTATTCTCCTTCCTACTCTATCTGTGGGCCCCATATGGGACAAGGAATCAGAAGGATTTGGGTTCTAATCCCGGCTCTGGCACCTTAATCAATCTTATTGAGTGCTGTGTTCAGAGCACTGTACTAAGCACTTGGGAGAGTACAATATAACAGAGATGACTTGTCTGTTGCATGACCTTGATCAAGTCACTTAACTTCTCTATGCCTCAGTTACCTTATCTGAAAAATGGGGATTAAGACTGTGAACCCCATGTGGGTCATGGACTGTGTTCACCCCAGTTAGCTTGCATCTACCCCAGTGCTAAGTACAGTGCCTGGCATATAGTGCTTAACAAATACAGTTATTATTACTATTATTATTACTACTACTAATATTAACTACCATTAAAATGTGTTTTGCCAGGTTACTCTATAAGTGGTGTAGAGGTGTTGGGTATTTCTCCTCTCCATGCCCCCCCTCTCAATCTGGGCACATTCAGGCTTATGTTAGAGTGCAGTGATGTGTTTGAACAGAACCATATTGGAAGAGAAGATGTCCTCCCTACCACTTTACCTTATTGAAGACTTCCTTCCTCCTGTTTCCAGCAGTCTGTTTTTAACCGCAGAGTGAATAGGGCCAGGATTTTTACATCAAACCTAAAGAAACATAATATCAGAATTAGGTTCCTATAGCAAACATTTAAAATGGGCAGCCTGGGGGAAAAAAAAATCCAAAAAACTTATGTGACCTGGTATTCAGGTCAGGAATTTTAGAAACATAATTATTTTCATAGTGTAGCATTTTTCTCTAGTATTAACAGGAAACCTTGACAGGGGAACATCACTTCTTATTTTTACAAGTTATTAAACACTGCTTGATATTCTAAAATTCTTTAGATGACTCTTCTCAATAATTTGTATCCATCTGACTTCCTATCTCTAAAAAACCTAAACAAAATACAAATTCAATGTCAAATACTGAGTTTTTACCACTGGAAGACCAAAAGAGATTCCATTTTTATGTTACCATTCATTGCTGACTCTTAGAAAGTGAATGGTTGTTCTATTTGTTTGCCTTAGGGTATTTTACTTGTTGATTGGCTTGTACAAAACTTTTAAAAAGTGGCTCTCATATGTAAGTAACATCAATTTTCAGTCTCACCGATGTCTATTTACCAATCTAGAACTACTTCACTTTGTCTGCAAGCCTCCAGAAAGAAAGATACATATTTTGTAAAATGCTAAGGCTGGGTCAGCTGCTTATGTTACCTGAAGGGAGAAGTGAAGGCATTAGTAATGCAATTATCATCTTTTCCTTAGGAAAACAGCTTAGCTGATGCTTTGACCTACTGAATCGTCCCTTCCAATTCTTAAAGAAATTATCATATTCACATCACTATTCAGTGCCCAATTTGAAGTCAACCACAGTTGGGTGAATGATTTCCCCCTTTCTCCTCTCCCTGTCCCTCTTTTCGTCTTTGGTAATTCTGACTTAACATTCTTCTAAAGAATAAAAAACCAAAACAGATGGCTGAATTTCACTTTTCTGAACAATAAATCTTTCTTCTTTGGGGTGCAGGGTTATCACTTAATAGCTCCCACAGCAAAGTCATGAGGGGATAAAATTCTTGTGGGATAGCAGCTTGTTCAATACACCCTTGTGTGTGTGGCCACTTATTCCCGTAATTCACTTCCAAGAATCAGCTGCCTCCTTCCTACTTCCAACCTCCTATTCAAGTCCTCATTGGTCACTGGCCATCTGCAGTAAGACTGCATCAAAGTCAACAAACAGGTCCCTCCACCCCCAGAAAAGAAATAAGAAGCCTTGCCTCTGGTTTCTTCAGCCACATTACTCCAGGACCTGGGGGGAAAACGAGAGAGAGAAAACTTCAGTCAGCAAAGAAGGGAGGTGAGTGGTGAAATCGATTTCTAAGGGCTGTAGAGAAGAAATGATTTACTTTACGCCAGTTTGCGTAGGCTTTTAAAAATATACAGGTGATAGATATTTTTATTTTCAATCTTGTTAGCATCTAGTGCCTTAAAATTGTTTGGAACTCTTTGGTTACATGAAAAACTTAAGGCAGTTACCAGATACAATATGGAACATAAAACTGTGATGCGAGTAGAACCATGACTTTTAGAATATTTTCCTTAGTTCATTTGAAGCATCTTGCTTTTCAATTTCTTCTGCTTCTAGGGCTGAAGAAAACTCTCAATGTCAAGATTGTTAGGAGTCAAAGCCAAATGTAGTTTAAATCCATTTTCTCTGCTTATTTTACCCACTGAACTTTGGCAAGTACCTAACTTGGGGACCTCAGTTTTGTTTCTATCCTGAGTTGTACACTGAGCATCTACAAAAAAACTTTAACTCTCTG
This sequence comes from Ornithorhynchus anatinus, assembly GCF_004115215.2. NCBI lineage: Eukaryota > Metazoa > Chordata > Mammalia > Monotremata > Ornithorhynchidae > Ornithorhynchus > Ornithorhynchus anatinus. Next base: position 38,474,888 of record NC_041734.1, on the reverse strand, counting down.
CAGAAAAAAAGAATCTTTCAAAATACAATTAATGATGTGAGTAAACTTAAAAATTTAGGAAATGCCATCCTGGGTCAGATCAATGGTCTACGTAGTCCAGTATTTTAGTCGCGGGCAGTGGCAATAAGATGCTTGTAATTGTCTTCCTTGATATCTACCCCGTGGAAAGAAAATTTAAGTTTACCATGGGTTTTCATTTTTTCTTATCCTTGATTCAATTTTCCATGTAGAAAGTGCTTATCCAAGAAAATGCTACTCTACTAAAAAAAAAAAAAGTTATTTTTTCACTTTCTCAAGGGAGGCTGAAACCCAGATAAATATCCAATATCTTTTCCATTGTATAAAATGTTTCTATAAAAAGTCATAGCAATAAACAGTCGTAGCCTCCAATCATTTCTTCAGTAAAGATGAGTTAATGCAGAAAAGTTTAGGAGAGGATAGTTTTCTATTAGAGCAGGTTTGAAGCAGAAGTGTTCTCCCAAGTAATTAGTGCACTAATGATGGCATTCGTTAAGCACTACTATGTGCCAAGCACTGTACAAAGCCTGAGGTAACTACAAGATCATCAAGTTGGGAATGGTCCTTGTCCCTTGTGGGGCTCACAGCCTAAGTGGAAGGGAGAAAAAGTATTGAAAGTGCTCTGCCCAGAATAAACATTCAATAAATTCTATTGAGCCCCGTTCCCACTCATTTAGTACATAGCATTCTTTTGCTTTTTGGCACAGAAACGACACTCTGGAGAACGTCATAGAAAAAAGGGCAGTTCAATAAAAATATTTTAGAAGCAGAGAACCAAGATGAAATTTAAAATTTCCTGAGGAAAAATGTATTTTAAAATTGACTCTGCAGGACAGAAAGAATTGAATATTTATTAAAATTGCTTTCTCAAATATGCACATATCCTTAGAATGACTTTTTTTTATCATTGTGAGAGTTGTTAAGAAACATTGCAGTCTAAAAGCTTATGCTTCAATTCACTGAAAAGTAGTATTAAACCCTCAGACTGCCCAAGAGATCTCCAGGGAAACAGTGGCTTCTGTCTTGTACAAACAGCACAAGAAGTTGGAGTAAAACCTGCTTTTTTCCTTCTAAACTTCATAAAACTTTACTCTTTTAATAATACAGTGAATTTTGACATTTTAAAGCAATAATTTCACTTTAGGTTTAGTGTTAAGGATTTCACATTTTTTCAGAAATTCCAACTCTACAGTCTCAAAGTTGCACTTGAAGTGCTCTTTCCCTTTTTTTAATAAATGTTAGGCACTTACTAAGTGCCAGGCATTGTCCTAGGCACTGGGGTAGATACAAGCTAATCCGGCTGGACAGTCTATGTCCCATGTGGGGCTCACGGAGTTAATCCCCATTTTACAGATGAAATAACCGAGGTACAGAGAATTTAAGTGATTTACCCAAGGTCAGAGGTGGAGGAGCAGGAATTAGAACACAGATCCTTCTGACTACCAGGACTGTTGCTCTACCCATTAGGCCATGCTGCTTCTCTTTACTTCACTTTTCCCTCCCTCTCCCTTACATATAGAAGGAGGAATACTCACTGGAGCCAGAACAAGTGAACAGAAGCAAATACTGAGAGGACTTCTTGGAGGTTGTAGCCCTGGGGCTTTCAGGATGCTCCTTGATGTGGTCCCAGCAGTACATGAAGTACAGGAAGTTGGATGGACGCGGCAAAAGAAGAGCAGCTTCTTTCCCCACCTACATTGGCTACAGTTACTCTTTCCTCCTAGGACCCTCAGAGTTCACTTTGGCATCAACAGTGGTATTTACTGAGTGCTTACTGGGTGCAGAGCACTGTACTATGTGTTGGGGAGAGCACAACGAAACAGAGTTGGCAGGCACGTTTGCTGTCGACAGTGAGCACCCAGGAAGTCCAAGAAGTAGCTCTGAAGCAGCAGGAGGTGGTGCTGCAGCTATAAGGACTGCTTTGACATTCCTCTAAAGGTTCTTGTATCACTGAAGGAAGAAAACTTTGGCTCCAGTGGAAAAAACACTGTGTTCTAGCCCTAGTTTAGTATTTATAATAGTACTCAATAAACACGTACTCTGGGCAAAACACTTTCCTAAGCTGTGGGAAATAATAAACTGGTGAGAATTAGATACAGTTCCTGACCCCTCAAGGGGCTTACAATCTAAGACTAGAGGGGAGTGAGGGGATTGGTGACAGAGAAATAAGGTGGTATGAATCAATAAGAACATTACAACACAAAAGACAAATGTAAAATAAACATGAAAAAGCAGTAGGGTGCTAAGGCTAGAAGAGCTCTTCACAGCTCAGTCTCAGTAGCTATAATAGTTATAGCAGCCACCTGGTTCATTCAGTGGTATTTATTGAGCACTTACTGTGTGCAGAGCATTGTGCTAAATGCTTGGGAAAAATACAACAGAGCTGGTAAACATGTTCTCTGCCCACAACAAGCTGACAGTCTAGAGAGGGAGACAGACATTAATATAAATATATCACTTACAATATACAATTTCTGGGCTAGTCACTTCACTGTTCTGTGCCTTAATTTCCCTATCTGTAAAATGAAGATAGATAAAATCAAAGCTAGGCAGAAGAGAAAAAGAATAGGATATAGACTCAGAAAGAAGAGAGAGAAGACCCAGTTGCTTGCTGTGTGACCTCAGGCAAGTCACTTAACTTCTCTGTGCCTCAGTTTATTCAACTGTAAAATGAGGAATAAATACCTGTTCTCCCTCATACTTAGGCTGAGCGCCCCATGGGGGACAGGGACTTTGTCTGGCCTAATTATCTTGTACCTACCCCAGCCCTTACAACAGTGTTTGACACACAGTAAACACAACAAATATCATAAAAAGGCAGGCCTAGAAAGGTAGGAGAAGAGCTTAGAAGGAGAGAGAGAAAGAGACGCAGGGAGAAAAAGGAATACAGACAGAGACTGTTGTAGGGTCAAAGTCCGAAGGAGGCAGTGAGATATAGCCAAAGGCATAGAAAGAAACAGATATACCTGCTCTTTCTCTAGTTTATCTTGCAATCTACCTCTCTTGGGGAGCTGAGACACTCCTGCCGTGTTTCTGAAAGGCAAACAGGAATGGAGCAGCTGGGGTTTTTAGCAACCTTTTGTCCCCCTCCATCTTCTGGCCCATGGCTAGGTCAGCAACAAGCAGTGAGATGGCTTAGTTACGGCTGCTTCTCTTGTAGCAAAAGCTACGGAAGTGGAAGGGGCAATATGTTCTGGCTCAGCCATCCCTACTCTGCCCCTCACCCGCTACTATATGTTGGTGTCCTAGTCACCCTCTCATGAATTTCCACAGTCCCCAAATCAACTGTCTGTGGAAGCAGCGTGGCTCAGTGGAAAGAGCATGGGCTTTGGAGTCAGGGCTCATGAGTTCGAATCCCAGCTCTGCCACTTGTCGGCTGTGTGACTGCGGGCAAGTCACTTAACTTCTCTGTGCCTCAGTTCCCTCATCTGTAAAATGGGGATTAAGACTGTGAGCCCCACGTGGGACAACCTGATTCCCCTGTCTACCCCAGCGCTTAGAACAGTGCTCGGCACATAGTAAGCGCTTAACAAATACCAACATTATTATTATTATTATTACTTTTATCATACCTTCTTTCTGCCAGAGGCTGACTGCCAAAGTAGTCTGAAGCCCCTGGAGATATGAGTTTTGCCTCCCTTTAGAAGCCTTAAGCTTGATCCTTCTCTTGAGTTCCTCAGAGATAAAAAAGAAAATAGCCTGACCCTGCCTCATGTGGGTGGACTTTTCTTTTTTTTAATTCCAGGGCTGTAAGAGAGGGCAATGTGGTCAAGGGATAATTTAAATTTCAACCTCATGATTCAGTGGAGTTATATGCCATCTCAAGGCATTCTGAAATTCTTGTGTTAATACTCAGAATGATATTCTGTTAATCACAATTCCACACTTGGAAATTATCATTTAGATTAACTATACAGAAAATTAAATTTCAGCAATAGACAATCTGTGAACCCCAGAGAGGGCCAGTCAAGTTTCTTGCTGTCATTCGTTCAGTAGTATTCATTGAGTGCTTACTATGTGCAGAGCACTGTACTGAGCACTTGGAATCGACTAGATCTTCATTAATGTCTTTCAAAGCTCATTGGTTGCAAGCTCCATTTAGCAAGTTATTTTCTGTTGAACACCGAAAGCAAAGCAGACTACACCAATGTGAGTTATCAGTAGTGATTACCTTGGGCTCTTTTTTAAATGGGAATAAGATGCATACTGCACTCCTTTGGGTTTCAAGGGCAGTCCTGTTCTGAACAAACCCAGTTCCTAACTCCTTCTCTTTTTAAGGAAAAAAAAACCCACAGTGAGTTTAACGTTATTTTTTTTTCCATTTCTTACTTCTTTTTAATTTAGGAGGATTACATTATGACAATGTCTGATCTGGAAAAGGCTATGATAACAATTATTGAAACTTTCCACAACTATTCCGGGAGAGAGGGGGATAAATTCAAGCTAAAGAAATCTGAATTAAAGGAACTCATTAACAATGAACTCAGCCAATTTCTAGGGGTAAGTGTGAACTTTTGAATAACCACCTGCTTCTCTCAGTTGCCTTTATAAGGGCTAGAATGGGGATTTGGGCTCTAGGCTTAACTCTGGGCTTGGATGAAGCTGGATGCAGTTTCCTTTTCTCAGTTCTTGGGATGCTTACAAAAATATTTTTGCTCAGCTGGTTGGTCTCCATGGAGACTGGCAGAGTGCTGATATCCAGAATAAGACGGCCTTGGGGGTCTTATGAACTGGAACAGTTGCAGCATTTCATTCTTTGTCTTTTGTCTTGTGTTTCTTGGGTGAAGCACAGAGAACGATTGTCTTTGAAGCACAAAGAGAAAAGTAAAAAAAAAACAATGCCTAGCATTCTTCAAAAGTCCAGTGTGTGTTTGTTTGTTTGGGCTTTTTGATTGGAGGTGGTAGTCGGGTGGGGTAGTTATCTGGTTTTGTTTCATTTTGCAGTTTCCAGGAAACAGAAAGAATATTGTGAAAAGGAAGTTGGATAAAGAATAATGATCCTCAAGCTTTCGCTTGAAGTTTATGGAAGGCCAATAATTACTTAATAAAAGGGGGATATTTTATGATGACAGGTGTTAGGGGTAGGATACCCAGCACTCCACCAACTGAGTAGTCAGTGCTTTCTAACATTCATTTAAATGAGCAATTGTCTTTTGGAAAAAGATGGTTCAAGTGAACTACAGACATGCATTGGGGTACAGATAAAATACTTTTCCAGGTAAGAAATGAAGGCTCTGGGCAAACGATTGGGAAAGTGAACCATCACTGAGCAGAAAGGCAGGCTAACTTCTTTTTCTATTTTCAAGCAACTTAATAATGTTGCTCCCTCTTGGCATGAGGAACCTAGCAATGCTTATTTCACCATGTGGGCAGCCAGTGACCACCGAGCTATTCTCCCATCATAGGTCAGAGCCCCTTGGAGAGTAATGGCAGTCAATTTGTATAGTACCAGCCTAAAGTCCATATCCCCCTCTAGACTGTAAGCTTGTTGTGGGAGGAGAATGTGTCTGTTTATTGTTATATTGTACTTTCCTAATAATGATAATAATGGTGGTATTTAAGTGCTTACTTTGTGCCAAGCTCTGTCCTAGCGCTGGGGTAGATACAAAGTCATCAGGTTGTCCCATGTGGGACTCACAGTCTTAATCCCCATTTTACAGATGAGGTAATTGAAGCACAGAGAAGTTAAGTGACGCCCTAGGTCACACAGCAAAGTGGCAGTGTCGGGATTAGAACCCACATCCGCGCTCTTTCCACTAAGCCACGCTGCTTCCCTAGAAGCTTTCTAAGTTCTTAGTACAGTGCTCTGCGTACAGAAAGTGCTCAATAAATACAAATGAATGAATGAATCCAAAGGGGAATGAGCAAGGTCAATGAGAATGATGAGAAACTTTCACTGCAATGCTTGCAAAACCTTTTCAACCAAAATAAAAAAAAACAAAACTAGAGACTTTAATTCCATATCAGGGACAACTTCTAAATGTGTATTAAAGGGGTTTTTTTGTTCTTCTTTTCTTGTCCTGATTTCTCCAAGGTGATTTTTGAGTTTGGAAACAAATTCAGCATATTAAAGCTAAGAATTTTGCAATCTCTCATTTTTTTTTTCACCTGGAAGTAATTTCCATAGCTCTCTGCTGCCTAAAGATTCGGCTGAACTATCTTGAAGCTTGCCTGGTTTTTGGTGCCTAATTGCTCACAAGTATTGTTCAAATGCTTAGAATTAACATTCATGGTTGAAATATTCTAAAATTTATGATTGAACCAACTGCCTTTATGTCCTTCTCAAAACATAATTGCATACCATCACTCCTTCCTTGAAGTATGATACTGATTCCTCTTGGATTTATACATTGCTAAAAACTGTTTCCTTGTGTTCTCAAAGTCTCACCTAAAATACCTCCTCCCTTCAGCCAGCCAGGGTCGGATTGAGGCAGAAGCAGGGCAAGAAAAAGGTGCACTGATAGTAGGGGTCTCCAGTTAGAGGTTCCTGCTCTGTGAAGGAGAGAGGAGACTCCCCAACACAAACAGTTTTTTGGTCAGGGAGAGAAGCTTCAGCAAGTCTGCTCTGCCCCTGGAACAGGAAGAAGCTGTCAGCTCCACTTCTTGCCCTCCCTGGCAGACTGTGGTCCCTCCTAGCTCCCCCCAAATCCTATCCTTCAAGGGAACCCCAGAATCTGGCAGGTGACCATGCTAGATCCCAGGACCCTCTTGGCCAACAGACATGGCATCCAGGAAGGTTGAGCTTGTAAACTCAGTGTGGGCAGAGAACGTGTCTACCAACTCTGTTGTTTTCTACTCTTCCAATTGCATAGTACGGCACTGTGTACAGAGTAGGTAAACAATAAATACCATTGATTGATTCAGTGCCTCATTTGGTCCTAGGCCATCCAAAAAGGCATTCGTTTAATCTGGGAATGAGCAGGGTTGGCTTTAGGTGATGAAAAAGAGAGGTAGCTATCTCAGGGGGCACCCTCAAGGGGGTAGAAGTTGAAAGTTTTTAAAATTTGCAGCATTGGAGAGTTTGTCCGGCGAACTTTTGCAGTAGAGAGAAATGCTCCGACGAGGCAGTGTGGTCCAAGGGAAAGAGCACAGGATAGGAGTCAGGAGACTTAGGTTCTAGTCCTGATTCTGCTACCTGCTGGTTGTGTGACTTTGGGAGTGCCACTTAACCTCTCTCTGCCTCAGTTTCCTCATCTGGAAAGTGGAGATAAAATGCCCATTTTCCCTCCCTCAAACTTTGAGCCTTGCGTAGGGCAGGGACTGTGACCAGCTGATTGCCTTGTAACTACCCCAGTGCTTAGCACACTGCTTGGCATATCGTAAATGCTAGTAAACACCATCACTGTTATTAGGTTTAGGTGGACTTCTAAACGATGTCATTACATTATGCTTTGCACCATAATGCACCCAAGGTCTCACATATCTAGCAGTCTGCTATCTCTGAGCACTGTCACTAAAAGCCTAGGAAGAAAGCCACTTATTTTCCTGGCTCAAGAGGGTCAGATATCTGAAACCGGTCCTGGGGATGGGGCAGATGTTTGGGTTTGGGGTACCCACTCGCTGCAGCAGCTTTATAAACCCAGAGGGGTCAGTGGCCAAGATGGGGCATGGCTCCCGAGGTCAGGGCTGCTAGCCTGCCCCCACTACTCTCTCCCACCCCAACACGGCTCTGGCAGCAGTGACCCGGCTCAGCTGGCCTGATTTGGGATGTGCGTCAAAGCCACTGCTGCTTTCTTGATGGTGACAAAAATGAGGCAGTAGAGAATGAGCCCTCTTTTCCATTCCGCCCCCTTTTCCACTCTCTTTGACTCCTGTTTCCCCTTTCCTCTCTTACTCTGTCTCTTCTTTTCCCAACTCTCTTTTTTTATGGTATCTGTTAGGTGATTACTATGTACCAGGCTGTTCTAAGCCCTGGGTAGATACATGTCCATGTCCCACATGGGGCTCACAGTCTTAATCCCTATTTTACAGATGATGGAATTGAGGTACAGAAAAGTGAAGTGACTTGCCCAAGGTTACACAGCAGACAAGTGGCCATCAACCTTTTCTTTCTCCCTTCTGTCCCTTGTGCTTTCCCAACTTTTTCCCTCTCCCTGACCTTTCTCCCTCAAATTTCACTCCATCTCAGTTTTCATGCCGCTGGCCCACCAGAGCCTTAATCTGGCCCTACACCTAATCCCTCCCTTAAATCCAATCACGTCTTCACAATCAGCTCCCTCTTTGATTAGTTACATCCCCAGTTTATCCTTCTAACATCCACCCCACCTCAAATCCACCTCCCCTCACACACAAAGGAAAATTCTCAGCTGAGTTAGAGCTGAAGGAATAGAAGGACAACTGAAAAGTGAGAAGAAAAAGTACTTTTGCGGATACCTCTGCTGTCTCTCTTCAGATTGGGCTATGGGATCATTTCATGCTGAGTTTCTGGCAGAAATACCAGATCTGAGTGTTTGCAAAAGGTGATAGATGTGAGCCTTTTCGAGCACTTTTACTGTGTGCAAAGCACTATACTAAGCACTTGGGAGAGTACAGCACAACAGAGCTTACAGTCTAGAGAATGACATTTGAGCCAAAACCCAGACTCCAGAGAACTTGGGTAAGAAATGGGACCTAGTGGAAATAAAACAAGAACACAGGACTGGAGACAGGAAAGCTGGGTTCTAATCCCAGCTCATACTTGCCTGCCGTGTGATTTTAGGCAAATCACTTCTCTGCGCCTTAGTTTCCTCATGTATGAAAATGGGGATTCAATGTCTTGTTCTTCCTCCCTTTTGGACTGTGAGCCCCATGTGGGACAGCGACTGTGTCCAATCTGTCTGTGTTGTACCTGGCTCAGTGGAAAGAGCAGGGGTTTGGGAGTCAGAGGTCATGGGTTCGAATTCTGGCTCTGCCACTTGTCAGCTGTGTGACTGTGGGCAAGTCACTTCACTTCTCTGTGCCTCAGTTACCTCATCTGCAAAATGGAGGTTAAAACTGTAAGCCTCACGGGGTCAGCCTGATTACCCTGTATCTACCCCAGTGCTTAGAACAATGCTCTGCACATAGTAAGCGCTTAACAAATAGCAACATTATTATTATTACTCTGGCACTTAGTACAGAGTTTGGCACATAGCAAGCACTTAAATATAATTATTATTATCATTTTCAGATACTTAGAGCTCTCAAATCTATTACCTGTAACAAATCCTTCCTGTTTTGTTTAGGAAATTAAAGAACAGGAGACAGTGGACAAAGTCATGGACACACTGGATGCTGATGGGGATGCTCAGTGTGACTTCCAGGAATTTGTGGTCTTCATTTCAATGATCACCGCGGCATGCCATGAGTTCTTCATACTCGAGTGAAACACCAGACAAGCAAGAAGCTTAGCTTATGCAGCAGAGAGAAAGAAAAGGAACCAATGAAATGTGAAATGAGAGGAAAAAGAAAATGATTGCTTAGCAGCTAGAAAGAGTAAACTTTACCAACCTCTGGAGAGCTTATCTTGCTTTGAGAGTAGAAACATGAAAATGTCTTCCTAAGGGCTGTTTGCAAGGGCCTCCCCGGCTCCTAATGCAATATTTCTCTGCCTTAACTAAAAATATTCTTTACTGTCTTCCTGCTGTTTGATTAGGTATGTGTGCAAATAGTTATTCAGAAATTGTGCCATTATGTTTGTAAAGAAAATAGAAGGAATCTGTTACAAGATATTACTACAAGAAGTAGGGTAGATCCACGTAATAACCCAGACAAAAGTATTAGTGACAACCACAAAATTCCTTTGATTGTTTTCATTTTCAGTTCTTAGTTCTTTAATTTCCATTTACTATACGGTACATAGTAATCTGGAAGTTTTTTGGTGTTTTTTTTTTTAACCTTTGTCTTACTGTGATTGTGAGCCAAAATGGGATTTGGAGCAAGAAAAGAACACAAATGTATTATCTCAGCAGCTGAAAAGAGTAAGGGAACATGAATAAATTTAGATTCGTTTGCCCTTGATAAAGCTAGTGCTAAGTGAGTAGTAATGCAAGCTTCAACCCCTGAAATAATGAAACAAGAAGCAGATCCAGATTTAGCACACAGAAAATGGACCTTGTGAATCAAAATCAGAACCAAAAATTATTAACTCTTGCTAATCAGAATCAAGGTTGGAATAATCCACTTTCTTCCAAACTGGATCCATACTACTAACTCTTGATGACCAAGTCAGGTAGGGGAACTCCAGCTGTCACCTTAGGGTTTTTTTCAAAACCAAATCGGCTTCTTCTGAGTGATTCTGTTACAGATGCCCCACATTCTTATCTGACTGGCTACCAAAATATATTCAGGTTTTCAGAGTTTTCTAATTGCCAGGTTAAGACTTTTACACTTGCTTCCCATTAGATAAACTTGGGCTTCTTAGATTAAAAGGCCTGGAAATGATCACATTGTTTCCCTGAATTTATTTTACATCAAGAATACTGGGGGAAAAAGTAAATGTAGCTTATGAAAAATAAGCCAATACTTATGTATCTATCAAGTTTTCACTATACTACATAATATAATCAATGACCATTCTGCCTTCATTAATTGGGATTTACAAAAGCATGTCCAGAATTTGATGTGTTTCATTTGTATTTTAGAAACTACAAATCAAATTATAGATTTTCCATCAAGTATGTAGAAGAGGCTTGTTAATTCATGAATGTATTTACTGCCTTGGGCTCCGATGAAATAAAAGCAGTGGTTTTACTAATCTTCTACAGTGGGTTTCTTTGTCAATTGGAAGAAGGGAATCCTCAAGATCTTGGAAAAGGATGAGACACAGGCTCCATCATTTTGGAAATTAAGTCCAAACTCTAGCTTTAAAAGACTGAGTAGGTGAAATGCTTTTGGCAGGAGTGTACGGAGCAATTTGTGGGAAGCACAGTGGGATGTGGATAGGGCTGTTATGATGGTCCTTAGTCTCTTCCCTGAGCTGGAAGCAGCCCGAGGACCACCAGTTGGACACTTCCTACTTTTGCAGACTGGAACTCCTTCCACGTTCCTTTAAGTCTAACTATCCTGTGAGTTACCATTAATGACAACTGACTTGTTCTCCCTTTCCCATTAGAATTCAGCCTCTTCTGCCTAAGGATCCCTTTTACTATCCACTAGGTGCAGTTTAAGGAGGGGAAGGGAAACTGAGGATTCAGTTTTGTGTTTGCACTGGGCCCCGGAAGGAGAAAACTTAGATGGGATGAACCTCCAAGTCTATGATCCAAGTAGAGGTGTGTCTAGGGTCCCCTATAATTATATTGTCATGTTGGGAATGGTAAATTTACAGGCAAAGTAGTAAAGCTCACTCTTCCCCAACCCGACCCCTACCCAGTGAAAAAAGTACTCAAACCTGCTCATGGAAATTCTGGAAATTTCTGGAAATTTAATTTGATGTAGTGAGAGGGGATGAGAAAAGCTAAGTGTGAAAGGAACTCTTAAGAACTGAAACATATTCAGAGCATAGCAGTAAAGTCATAGCAGGTATGAACTCCCTAAAATCTATCCCGCATCTCTATAGTTCCTCCCAAATCAACTCTCTCATCCTTCCCACATCCTTTCCAAATCTTCCCTTTCCACCAGCCCCTCCAAAACGCTTCCATGTGTACCTTATTAAGACACTTAACTACTCCTTTCTTCCCTTCCTGTCATCTTTGAGCATTCACTCTCCTTCCCCTGTGCTTTCAAACATGCCCACGTATCCCCTATCCTAAAAAAAACAACAAACCCTCCCTTGCCCCTACCACCCTCTGTTATCACTGTGGCTTAGTGGACATAGCATGGGGCTGGGAGTCAGAAGAATTTGGGTTTTAAATCCCGGCTCCTCCACTTGTCTGCTGTGTGACTTTGAGCAAGTTGCTTAAATTCTCTGTTCCTCAGTTACCTCATCTGTAAAATAGGGATTAAGAGTAAGAGCCCCATGTGGGACTAGGACTGTGTCCAAACCGATTAACTGGTATCTACACCAGCGCTTAGAACAGTACTTGGCATATAATAAGCGCTTAACAAGTAGCATAATTATAATTATTACTACTCATTTCCAAACTCATCAAAAGTCTTGTTTACACTGGTTGCCTTCCTTCCCTCCCCTCCAACTCTCCCCTTGAACCCCTGCAGTCCAGTTTACAATCAATCAATATTTACTAATTGCATTCTGGATGCAGAGCATTGCACTAAGCACTTCGGAGAGTATAGTACAATAGAGTTTGTAGACGTGATCCCGGCCTTTAAGGAGTTCACAAGCTACCGACTCCATGCCACTGAAACTGCTCTCTCCACTGTCACCGATGATCTCCTTTTTGCCAAATGGAGCAGATTATACTTCACCCTAGTCCTCCTTGACCTCTCAGCAGTCTTTGACACTGTAGACCACACCCTTCGGGAAATACTGTGTAGCCTTGGTTTCACTGACACTGTCTTCTCCTGGTGCTCTTACATCTCTGGGTGCTCCTTCTTAGTCTCTTTCACCAGCTCTTCCTCTGCCTTCCGCTTCCCTGTTTATGGAACTCCCTCAAGGCTCAGTTCTGGATCCCCATCTATTCTCCATCTACACCCACTCCCTTGGAGAACTCATTTGCTCCCTCACTTCAGCTACCATCTCATTCAGTCAATCCTATTGATTGAGCACTTACTGTGTGAAGAGCATTGTACTAAGCACTTGGAAAGTACAGTACAGCAATAAAGAGAGACAGTCCCTGCCCTCTTCCCAGATGACTCCCAAATCTACCTCTGCAGCCCTGACCTACCCTTCCCTGCACATTCATTTTTCCTCCTACCTTCAGGACATCTCTACTTGGATGCCTCACCAACAATTAAACTTAAAATGACCAAAACATAACATCTTCTTATACAAACCTTCTCCCTTCTCCAACTTTTCCATTACTATTGACATAAACACCATTGTTCCTGGGTCACAAACTCACAACCTTAGCCTTTATCCTTGTCTCATCTCTTTCCTTCAACCTACATAATCAATCACTAAATCCCGTGGGTTCTATCATCACCTCTCTCATATCCTTATATCTTTAACCTCATATCTTTGAATTATACATTCATATCTCTAAATTATATATTATAAATCACTTATTAGTTCATGTTAGTGTTTGTCTCCTCCTCTAGACTGTAAGCTTGTTATGGGAAGGAATCATGTCCGCTCATTCCGTTGTATTGTACTCTCCCAAGTGCTTAGTACAGTGCTCTGCACATAGTGAGGGTTCAATAATTATGATTGATTAATTGATTTTTAGTAATCTGCCCCTTTCTCTCTATGCAGACTATCAGCTGATCCAAACACTTGTCATAGTCCATTTCAACTACCGCATACCCCACTTTGCTGACCTCCCTGCCTACAGCTTCTCCCCTCTCTGTTGCCTGGTTCATCTTCCTTAAAAAAAAAAATTCAGTCCCTGTCTCCCTACTACTCAAAAACCTGCAGTGGTTGCACATCTATCTCTATATCAAACAGAAATGTCTCAGGATTAGCTTTAAGCACCCAACCAACTCTCTCCCTCCTATCTATCCTTGCTCCTCTCCCACTTCAACCCAACCCGCACACTTTTTTTTCTAATGCCAACCTAGTTACTATGCCCTTATCTCACCTTTCTCACCATCTACCCTATGCTAAAGTCCTCCAAATCACCACTCTCCACATCTTCAGAGACTTCCAAAATCATATCTCTTCCAGAAAGCTTTCCCTGACTAACCTTTCCTCCCCACCATATTTTCCCTCTCCTCTGCTTCATTTATGCACTTTAGTCTGTACCCACTAAGCACTTTGATATCCATACTGTCCCCAACCCTAAAGCAGTTATGAACATATTCTTGTCCTCTGTTTTTTCCTTTAACTGTAATGTATTTTAATATCTTTCTCTCCACTGGATTGTAAATTCTTGAAGGCAAGGACAATGCCTACCAACTCTACTGTACTCTCTCAAATGCTTAATACAGTGTGTTCACATTAAGCACTCCACAAATTCCATTTGATTGATTGATTAAGAGATGTCTCTAATGAGGAAGGAATTTTCCCTCCTCTGCTAATACTGCAATGGAAATCTTCAAAAGTTACCAATGCTGTATTTCTGAATCATGTTCAGTTCATTCATTTAATCATTTTTTATTGAGTTTATGCATCTTAAGACCTCCCAGTGCTACCTAAGTATGCTTCTGGTACTAGACCATATTGAATTTTTGACAAATTCTCCAACTCATCAATGTAAATCAATTTCTCCAAGATGCTGGCCATTTCTCCCGTTTGTAATTTATAAATTATTCACAAACTTAACGATCAGGCTTCCTAGTGAATACTTCGAGCCACTGATTGAAGAATTAGAGAGCCTTTCCAGGACAGTACTTGTCTGACTATCCAATTCTCAAAAGGGTTGTTTTATTCTCCAAATGAAGGCAAATAAAATGATTTAGAGTTCCAGAGGGAGCAGCTCCAATTCTGGGAGAGGGATTGATTTTCTGAATGTGCTTAGAATCAGAAACTAATACCTCTAGGTTATGAGTTCCTTCTTGATAAGTCACTATATTTTTAAGGGGATGAAGGAGAGTGGTCCACTTTTATGAACTAGTTCTTCTGTGGGAAAAATGCTTCTGTCTTCTAGAAATTAGTTTCACTTCCAGAGAAACTTTGCTCATAGAACAGAATACCCGGGTGCCCACTTTCAATGTGTGCCCCCAAAGACCCCTAAGGGAGCTTTGTGTGTGACTGCCCGTTATGTCTTTGCCCGCGCAACACTAAGAGGTTGTTTAGGATCTATAAAAGAAAGCCAGTTGGGGGCTTTATTTTTCCTGCTACTGCTGCGTTGCCTGGTTCTCGTCCAGTGAACTGCCAACTCTCAGTGGTTTCATGGCCAGTTTGGATGCAGGCCTTAAGCATGAGTAATGCAATTCCCTTTAAATGTTCTAAAGAACAAGGCAAGCATGAAAGCCCAGTGTCCATCAGACAGCCCCTTTACAGAATAAAGGGATACTTGTCCACTACTCATTCATTCTATTATTTCCTATCATCTCTTTCATTCTTCTAGAAGGTGAAAAGTTGAATTTCATTTCTTTCAACTTGCCTGTTTTCTTTTTGCAGCGTACAGTCAAGAGCTGCCCTGTGCCTAGCTTGCCAGATACAAAACAAAATCCTTTTTCTTGAAATACCGGTGTTGGGTTAGGAGACTACACATGATCATTTGGGAGGAAGCCTTTACTGCATCAGCCCCTTTGTGACCTCCCTGCCTCTAATCTCTCCCTTCTCCAGTCCGTACCTCACCCTGCTGCCCATATCATTTTTCTAAACCGTCATTCTGTGCATGTCTCTCCACTCCTCCAAAATCTCTAATGGTTGACCATCCCTTTCCGCATGAAGCAAATATTCTGGGCCATCAAGTTTTGGACACTCACTGGCTCTTTTCACCCCCGCTACTTACTCTCACTCTTCTCCCACTACAACCCAACTAGACTGTGAACTCTTTGTGGGCAGGGAGTGTGTCTGTTGTTGTACTGTACTCTCCTAAGATCTTAGTAGAATGCTGTGCATACAGTAAGCACTCAATAAATACAATTGAATGAACCCTGCCTAGATATTTTTGCTCCTCCAATAGTGCCTTCTTACAGGGCCTCTCTCATGTCTTCCTCTTGTTCACTCCCACCTTCCTATCTGGTCTCCCGCTCCCTTCATATCCAACAGACCCCTCTCCTCATCTTTAAATCTCATCTCCTCCAGGAAGCCTTCCCTGACTAATCTCTCACCTCCCAGCTCTTTCTCCCTACTGCATCAACCATGCACTTGAGTCTTCAACACCTAAGCACTTAGTTATGCCCCCTTACTACCTCCCCCTACAGCACTTTCAAACGTATATTTAAACTCTATTACCCTCCCTTTAACTTTACTCTATCATCTATCTTACTCTCCCAAGTACACAGAGAAGGTGCTCAATAAATATTATTGATTGATGGATCAGCACGTCATTGATTTTTACCTTTGTCCACCCAATCAAGTTCTCACAGGTACACTTTAGGAGGATTTATGCAATAAGAGATACCAGAGACTCTTATTTTCACCTTTCATTTTCAATAGGTCTCATAGACAAGAAGCCTCTAAACTAGATAATCTAGGTGCTGTCAAAACTCTTTCAATTGCATTTTTTGAGCGATTACTCTGTGCAGAGCACTGTACTAAGCACTTAATAATTATGGTATTTGTGAAGTGCTTACTATGTGCCAAGCACTGTTCTAAGCACTGGGATAGATACAGGGTAATCAGATTGTCCCACATGAGGCTCACACTTTAAATTCCCATTATGCAGATGAGGGAATTGAGGCACAGAGAATTTAAGTGACTTGCCCAAGGTCACACAGCAGACAAGTGGGGGAGGCAGCATTAGAACCCACAACCTCTGACTCCTAAGCCCGTGCTCTTTCCACTAAGCCACCCAGAGTTTGTTCCAGTGAAACAATGAGTATATGACAAAAGACATTTCCTATTACTGGAAAGAGCCCGGGCCTGAGAGTCAGTGGACCTGGGTTCTAATCTCAGCTCCACCACATGCCTGCTGTGTGACATTGGGTTAGTCATTTAACTTCTTTTTGCCTCAGTTTCCTCACCTGCAAAATGGGGATTCAATACCTGATCTCCCTCCTACTTAGACTGTCAGCCTCGTGTGGGAAATGGGTTCTAATCCTGACTCTCCCACACGTCTGCTGTGTGACCTCAATTACCTCATCTGTAAAATGGGGATTAAGGCCATGATCCCCACCTGGGTCAGGGACTGTGTCCAACCTGATTATCTTGCATCTACCCCAGTGCTTAGTACTTAACAAATACCACAATTATTATTATTACCATTATTGGTGGGGAACACAGTCGTGGCATTATGCATCCAGTTGTGGAAAGAACGAATGAGTTCAAGTTAGAATGGAGGGCTAACGCCACTGTTTTCATAAGTGTATACACAAACACAACCTATATACCCAGAGAAGCAAAGGTGATTCTCTCCTCAAATCTGTCAGATCACAGCTCTGCTTCTCTCCAAAGCTCTCCTGAAATCTTCCCAATTTCAAGGGGCTTTCCTCAATTAATTTTTCCAGTCCTTGGGTCATATACAATACAGCTTTAATGGACAGAGTTCAGGTCTGGGAGTCAGAGGACCTGAGATCTAATCCTAGCTCTGTCACTTGCCTGCTGTGTAACCTTGGACAAGTCAGTTAACTTCTCTGTGCCTCAGTTTCCTCATCTAAGTGGGGATTCAATATTTGTTTTACCTACTTCTCAGTTTATGATCCCTATGTGGGATAGGTACTGTGTCCAATAAGCTTGCACGGTATATAACCCAGTGCTAATACAGTGCTTGACACCTAGTAACTGCTTAACACATACCAAAGTGATTATTATTTTTACTACTCATTCAATAATATTTATTGAGCGCTTACTATGTGCAGAGCACTGGACTAAGCGCTTGGAATGTACAATTCGGCAACAGATGGAGACAATCCCCGCCCAATGACAGGCTCACAGTCTAAATGGGGGAGACAGACAGCAAAGCAAAACAGAACAAAACAAAAACAAGATAACATCATCAAGATAAATAGAATCAAGGGGATGTACACTTCTTTAACAAAATAAATAGGGTAATAAAAATATATACAAATGAGCACAGTGCTGAGGGGAGGGGAAAGGAGAGGGGGAGGGGCAGAGGGAAAGTGGGGAAAAGGGGTTAAGCTGAAGGGAGGTGAAGAGGGGCAGAGAGGGAGCAGAGGGTACTATATACTCCAAACTATCACCTCAGCACTTTTGAACTCAGAACCACCCATAACAATCTTGTATGCATCAATTTACAGACTCTACTCTTTATGTATTTATTCAAATACCTCTCTTTCCACACACTTCTTCTTCCAAACCATAAATTATTTTGGGTCTCTCTTTCCTGTTATAGAATAAACTCACTGAGGACAGAGAGTTGTCTCCTATCTACAGGCAGCAGAAGCAGCCTATAGGTAGTCCATAGGCTAGGGAGTCAGAAGGACCTGAGTCCTAATCCTGGCTGTCACCTCTACTGTGTGACCTTGGGCAAGTCACTTAACTTCTTTGTGCCTCAGTTACCTCAACTGTAAAATGGGAAAAAGATTGTGAGTTCCATGTGGGGCATGGACAGTGTCCAAACTGACTAGCTTGTACCTACCCCAGCGCTTAGTATGGTGCTTGGCATATAATAAGTGCTTAACAAATACCATAAAAAAAATTCAAGTGAGAGGATCGTGCTGGACAGTTTGCATAATAATAATAATATTTGTTAAGAACAGTCAGCAGATGTAAATATAGGGATTGGGGGAGATTGGGTAAGAATATTTCTAATTTATCTAAGACCTAAATGAAGTCTTGAAACTCAACATCTAACATTCATTTGGCACCTCCAAAGAGAAGCAGGTGGCCTAATGGACAGAGCACAGACCTGGGAGTCAGAAGGACCTAGTTCTAATCCCGGTTCCGCCATTTGTCTGCTGTGTGATCTTCGGCAAGTCATTTAACTTCTCTGTGCCTCAGTTAACTCATCTGTAAAATGGGGATGAAGATTGTGAGCTCCATGGGGGACATGGGCTGTGTCCAATCTGATTAGTTTGTATCTACGCTAGAGTTTAGAATAATGTTTGGTACATAGTAAGCACTTAAATACCATAAAAAATGGTCCTCAGAGCTGATGGGGTAGCCAATCTGAACGATAGAATGATTGGGGGCTAGCACGGGAACGGGGGAAACTCCTCACAGGGTGCGAACCAGAGAAGCAGGAAAGACAGTTTCCATGTCACTATTCACAGACTGAAGTACTGCCATCCCACATCACCTGGGATCATGGCAAATTTCATAATGATAATAATTATGGTATTTGTTTAGCACTTATTCTGTGCCAGGCACTGTTCCAAGCGCTGGAGTAGATACAAGATAATTGGGTTGGACACAGTCCCTGTCCCACATGGGGCTCACAGTCTTAATCCCCATTTTACCGATGAAGAACTGAGGTCCAGGGAAGTTAAGTGATTTGCCCAAGGTCACAGAGCTGACAAGTGGCGGAGCCAGGATTAGAACCCATGACCTTCTTACTCCCAGGCCTGAGCTCTATCCACTGGGTAAAACTGCTTCTCATTTCATCAGCCACTGCCACCCACGGTGGGGAGGGTTAACACAGTCCTGTCCGGCACAGAGATCCCTTTTTTTGAAAGCAAACATCCCACTCCCAAGCAGACACCAATAACGATGAGAGCTCCTCGCATAAGTGATGCCCTCTAGTTACGGATATGAACCCAACACAGTGACTTCCGTGACAAGGAAATTCATCTCCTAATGACCAATCACATTCCTAATGTTTTGGGTCCTGGAGGATGAGGATCCATTTTGTGGAATCATGATTATTCCCCCGTGAATAGTCCCTTTGTTTTTACTATTTATGATTTGAACTAAGACGTATTTTAGGCCCTGCCAGTGAACAATTTTATTTTTAACTCAAGGGACTGAACATCACACATTGCATGGAATCTAAAACAGCTGCCTGGCCTAGTGGTTAGACATGGGCCTGGGAGTAAAGAGGAACTGGGTTCTAATCTAGCTCCATTACTTGTTTGCTGGGTCACCTTGGCCAAGTCACTTAACAGCGTGACTTAGTGGAAAGAGCCTGGGCTTGGGAGTCAGAGGTCATGGGTTCTAATCTCGGCTCCGACGCTTGTCAGCTATATGAATTTGGGCAAGGCACTTCACTTCTCTGTGCTTCAGCTCCCTCAACTGTAAAATGGGAATTAAAAGTGTGAGCCCCATGTGGGACAACCTGATTAGCTTGTATCTACCCCAGTGCTTAGATCAGTGCTTGCCACACAGTAAGCGCTTAACAAATACCATCATCATCTGTGCCTCAGTTCCCTCATCTATAAAATGGGGATTAAAACAGTGAGCCCCATGAGAGACATGGACCGTGTCCAACCTGATTAACTTGTATCTATCCCATTGCTTAGTACAGTGCCTGGGACACAGAAAGTGCTTAAGAAATACCATGTTACAAAAAGTAAATGAGATTTGCTGGTAAATCCCAAACCACATATTTTTACCAGCCCCTCCTTTCCAAGGCTTCAGAGTTGCTACTGCCCCAGGAGCCAGATAAAGAATATCCACATCCCTTAGTGATGGTCCAGCATTAAGGGCAATAGGACTCAGGACCAACAGTGCAGCTTTGACTTTTCCCTAGTGGCTCACCCTATTGAGCCTCTTACTACCCTTTCTTCTAGACCCCAATTTTGGATCAGTGTTTGGAAATGCCATTTTGGAAAGGACATTTTGATTAATTTAAGATCAACGGGTCAGATGTCAAGGGCTGGCTTCCCCTAAACACCCACGTCCTTCACTCATTTAGGCCATGCAGCAATTGAAAGGGCCTGGGTGGTGTCTACAGTCACATCCAGATGACAGTTCTGCAGTAAGTACAGCTAGATCCCATGCTCCTTCTTTGTTCCGCCACTTATCTTGAGGAAGTGCTAGTGGAGGAACAAAACGTTGTCTTTAATTTTTTTTAAAAAGATAAAGTAGCTATTTCAGTAATGCATAAGGGGACATGGAGCCTCATGAACAAGACTTACTTTATTGTCAATAAGGTGAGCTATCAGGGTGTGCTGCACATTAAGGATCCTGGAAAAATTCTTTAACATCCAAGGTGGATAGGTTAAGGATCTCACCCCAGTTCAAGAATGCCAGAATAAGGGTTCCTCATCTGAGGGTCGTAGGATCTCTTGGGTGGAGGATGGGGTGACTTGAATATGATTGAAGTAATGAGCACACCAAAAATTTTAACAAAACCAAAGCAGCACGGCCTAGTGGAAAGAGCACGGGACTGGGAGAGAAAGGATCTGGGTTCTAATCCTAGCTCGGCCAATTCCTTGCTTCATGACTTCGGGAGAGTCACCTAACTCCTCTGTGTCTCAGTTTTGTCAACTGTAAAATGGGGATTAAATGGACTACTTGTTCTCTCTCCTAAAACTGTGAGCCCCATGTGGGATGGTGTCCAACCTAATTAACTTGTATCTACCCCAGTGTTTGGAACAGTGTTCAGTACATAGTAAGTGCTTAACAAATTCCATAGGGAAAAAAAACACCAAACCAGCCTGTTCTGGCAGATAGAACATGGGCCTAAAAATCCTGGTTCAGTCACTTGTCTGCTGGATGACCTTGGGCAAGTCACTTCATTTCTCCATGCTTCAGTTACCGCATCTGAAAATGGGCATTAAGAATGTGCGTCCCTTGTGGTAAATGGGAAGTGACTCACCTGATTAGCTTGTATCTACCTCAGTGCTTAGCACTGTGCCTGAAACACAGTAAATGCTTAAAAAGTACCATTTAAACCCCTCCAAAACCCATAATCTGATTTCCCATGGATTGAATTGGGTAACATGAACTGAATGCTACACTATATGCTCAATAAATTTCTGCAATCATGCCAGGAAATAGGTCCTGGTTTGTTGTCAAAGCTAGGTGAAAGGTTGGAAGGTTTTATTTAGAGAACCTTGCACCCCACCCACCATCAAAGCACCCACCATCAAAACTCAACAATAAGGTTATTCTCACCTGGTGAAGGTGAGGAATTGGGAAGGTGTCAGAGGAAGGTTTTTCTCCTTTCTATAGAGGAGTGTGGATAGTGAAGCAGAAATAGTGTGACCTATTGGATAGAGCGTGGGCCTGGGAGTCAGAAGGACTGGGTTCTAATCCTGACTCTGCCATTTTTCTGCCCTAAGACTTTGGGCAAGTCACAACTTTTCTGTGACAAAGTTACCTCAGCTGGAAAATGGAGATTGAGACTGTGAGCCCCATGTGGCACAGGGTCTGAGACCATCCTAATTTCCTTGTAACTATCCCAGCACTTAAAACAGTGTTTGACACATAGTAAGTGCTTTACAAATACCACTAATGAAAAAAGTTGCTTATCCTTCTCTAAAGCTAGGATTTTTTATTTGAAAAGAATAGCCACCTTTTTCTTCAACAGCGCTACAAGTGCACAACATTATATAGAACAAAGTTAGCTTGACATTTAAGTCAGGATTTTCTTTCCTTTCTTTAAAAATGATAAAAGAAAAGCTTTCCAAAATATACCCCCACACACCAGCAAATACAAAGCTACAAAGTGTAACGCAAGGACTACGGAACTACAGGCGGTACCCACCTGCCTCTTTCCTTCCTTCTCAGTCGCTTCCAGACCCACGAGACCAGGACACAAAGGAGCTTTTCTGAGCTCAAGCAAGTGTGGTACCACTCCAGACTCGGTTCTTGTTGTTTTTAAAGCTGACCACATTTCAAAAGGGAGAAAATACTGGAAATTTCAATCCGGGAAGTCAACTGCTCAGAGGGAATAAAACAGAACTGTAATGATTATAAAGAATTAATCCTGTTATGCTTTAAATCCACCTATACTGAGATTTTTGGTGATGTCAGGTTATCTTAGATTTTACTTTTGCATACTACATATTCTGGTCCCAACATTGATCAGTTTTTAAAAGTAAAACTGGAGGGAAAAATAAGACCCTGACTGGTGCATACTGTAATTACTTATGAACACTGCTTATAGTGTGGTTTGTAGGCTGGATTGCATTCACTATCAATGATCACACGTGATTATTTCAGAGTGCAAGAAGGTCAACAAAATAGTCCCCCAAATCACTGACAGAACCCCACCTTTCTGAAACATTTTTCTTTACTGCTTTCTTGATTTTAGTTCCATAAATTTAGCAAGGGAATTTATTCCAGTGAAAATGCCCCTTTGCTGATTTCTCCAAACCTATAATCAGCAGTTTAACAAACTGGCTCCTGTTTACCTTGTCTGGCTGGAGGTAGCCAGGAGGAAGAGGTTTAGGTGGGGCAAAGAATGTAGATGGAAAGAGGGAACCTCTGTTTCCCTATAAAATTAGATCTCTTACCAGGGCTGGATCAACCCTTGCTGGGGCCCAAGGCTAGCTCATCTTGCAGGGATCCTCCCCATCTGTTTTGCTCTGACCAGCTCCTTAACCTCTAAATTAGCTCTTTTTTATGGTATTTGTTAAGTGCTTACCATTGTCAAGCACGGTTCTAAGTTCTGGGGTAAATACAGTTAATCATGTTGGACATGGGCCCTGTCCCACATGGGGTTCTCAGTCCAAGTAGGAGGGAGAACAGGTATTGAATCCCCAGTTCAGCTGATTAGCTTCTATCTACCCTGCTGTTTAGTACAGTGCTTGGCACATAGTAAACACTTAACAAATATCATTAAAAAACCCCAAAACTTGAAGATGGACTGTTCAGGTTATTTAGACTAAGTCCCATGTGGGACAGGGACTGTGTCTAACCTGATTATCTTGAATATACCCCCAGCAGTTAGTACAGTGCTTGGCAACCAATCAGTCCTATTTATTGAGGGCTTAATGTGGGCAGAGCATTGTACTAAGCACTTGGGAGAGTACAGTGCAAAAGAGTTAGTAGACACCTTCCCTGTCCACTTTGAGCTTTCAGTCTAGAGGTATATAGTAAAGGCTCAACAAATACCACTATTATTATCATTATTAGTATTATTACTATTAAGGGTCAAGATCACAACAAATTTTTCTTAAATCAAACACTCAATACCATAGCTTGGAATCTCATGAATGATTATCAATAATGCATTACTATTGTTCACATCAATAATTCCAACATTTAGGGCTCCCTGTAAACTACAAGGAAGCAACTTGTTATTCATTCTTGTAAGTTGTTATCTTTCCTGCTGTTAAAAAATGTACATTTGCAAGTCAAGTTATGTTCTAATCCTATTTCTCCCAGCAAAGGGAAGAATTTGAGGGATTTAGGGTCCAGCAGGGGCTGTCTGGGCCCTACGTGATTCCGGGGCTATTTCAGCTGGAATTTAGGGTTCAAAGTCCCCAGAACTAGAAAGTCTCTGGAATGTGTGCTCTCCTCCCTCTGCTTATTTTTCATTTCCTGCTGGCAGCTGGGCACCAGAGCACCAGAGCACCAGATTCCTTAACGCTGGAGTGGGGCTATGAATAGACTGAGTATCTTGGTCCCTCTCTCTTGGCCATAACCCTCTCAACTATCTTACACGGCTTCCTTGACTAGGCTTGTGGGAGGGAAGAAAATGGAGGAAATCCTATAGCCATTCCCTATGAATAGCTCTGAATTTTCCTTGGAAATATGGATATATCGTGAACAGCTGTATTGTGGGATATGTTTTTTCCATAGATTTAGATGGCAATTGTTAGGGTCTGTTCCAGAACCATCTGAGGAGTGATGACTGGGCCTTAAGAGTAATGCCCTCCCTCCCCATCATCAAACCCTCCCGTACCTTCCCTTCCCTTTCACTTTTCCCGGGGATTTTTTCTGACTCCATGTATCCCAATAATAATGATGGTATTTGTTAAGCGTTTACTAGCTGTTCTAAGCGCTGGGGAAGATACAAGCTAATCAGGTTGGCACAGTCCCCGTCCCACAGGAGGCTCGCAGTCTTAATCCCCATTTACAGATGAGGTAACTGAGGCACAGAGGAGTGAAGTGACTTTATCAAGGTGACACAGCAGACAAGTAGCAGAGCCGGGATTGGCGGAGGCCCAATCATATCCCCTTCCATTCCTATCTTCCCAGTTTTATTTTCCCCCAATATTTTTTTTTTTGTTGTTAACTGGAGAGGTAGGCCACACCTCAAGACATGCAACATAGCTGCCGCTAGTAGAAGGACAGGAAAAGGTTACTGGGGTCTCCTTACGATGGTCAGAGTCCATGGGTCCTGGCTATCAACGTAACTTGAATAAGACACCACACCACTTCTCTTTTATAATGGGTTGGGCTGGAGGCAGAGACAGATAAGGGAGAAGCAGCATGGTGTAGTGGATAGAGTAACCTGGGAGTCAGAAGGCCATGGGTACTAATCCTGGACCTGCCACTTGTCTGCTGTGTGACCTTGGGCAAGTCACTTAACTTCTCTTTGCCTTGGTTACCTCATCTGTAAAATGGGGATTGAGACAGAGATCCCCAGGTGGGACAAGGGACTATGTCCAAACTGATTTGTTTGTATCAGCCCCCCTGCTTAGTACAGTGCCAGGCACAGAATAAGCACTTAAATACCATAATTATTATTACTATTATTATGAGGGAATGGCTGTGTTAGGGCTCTCAAAGGGGAGAAAAAGGCACAGAACAGGGCAGAGTCCATTAAGAGTCAGAATAAAAAGATAGGAAGGGAGGAGGAAGGGCAGGGAGGGAACTGATGGTCTACGAGTGATTGGATGTAATGTCAGGTGGAGATTACGCATTAGCAGTTAGTGCATGACCCTAATCCTGTTCTCTCTTCTACTTAGACTGTGCGCTCCATGCAGGACAGGGTCTGTGTCTTACCTAATGGACTTGTTCCTACCCTAGCACTTAGAACAATGTTTAACACATAGTAAGTGCTTAATAAATACTGTAAAAACAACAACAGTCCCAGATTTTGTGTACTGTGGCTGTTTGGAATACGGGGGAAGGCAGTATGTTTGTATGGGCAATATTTTGAACTGATTTGGAACTACCATTGAACACTTGGGTTTTAAATGTCTCCTATTCAAAGGACTGAATTTGATATTCAAATCCTTCTTGATAATTTGGTAAAGAGTGAACTCTGAATGGGCAGGTAGGTGAGTACCTATTCAGTCCCTCCCCCATTAAACACCTTCAACCTTGCTGTTGTGTCAGTGGTGAGAACGCCACTCTGGAAATCCAGAGATTCTAGTTCCAGATCAGCCTGGAGACGGTTCATGGGGGGTGAATAATAATGTTGGTATTTTTTAAGTGCTTACTATGTGCAGAGTACTGTTCTAAGCACTGGGGTAGATAAAGGGTAATCAAGTTGTCCCACATGAGGCTCACAGTTAATCCCCATTTTACAGATGAGGCATCTGAGGCACAGAGAAGTTAAATGACTTGCCCACAGTCACCCAGCTGACAAGTGGCAGATCCGGGATTCGAACCCATGACCTCCGACTCCCAAGCCCGGGCTCTTTCCACTGAGCCCGCTAAGGCTACACCTGGGTCCACCTGCTTGCTCAGTGCATTCCAGCGAGAACATGACCTTTGGGGAATAGCCTTGCCAGGCCACTGGTGTTCTAATTGTTTCCCCCGTGCAGGTTCTCAATCCTGAACCAGGTCAAAGCCTCATCTGTCCTTCCCGACAGGATACTCCACTTTCATTACCGCCTCCTTCTACTACGGACGTGTCTCCCTCTTGCTGTGTGAAGATTGAAATTTGTCAAGGCAGCCTTGGAAAAGTGACAGGGTCTGTGGGGCAAACACATCAACCTAGCCAAGGACTGTTTTCATAGACTTGCAAGGTGAAATGGATGGTCGGGAGCATGTTTGTCACTATATTGTACTCTCCCAAGCCTTAGTATAGTGTTCTGCACACAGTAAGCGCTCAGTCAATATCATTGACTGACTTCTCAGCTACTTCCTCTTGCACTGAGTCAGCCATATCAATCTGTCAATGGTCTTTACTGAGTTCTTACTATGTGCGGTGCACTGTACTAAGCACTTGGGAGAGTACAATGCAACATATGTGTATAGAACATTATTCTTCATCATTATCCTCATTTATTACACTTATTGTGCAGAACATTATGCTCTGGCCTTAACGTTTTGGCTAGATTATTGCTATCATCTCTATTATTTTTCATTTTTATTTCTTAGACTTAACTTGGTCTCTACCAATGACTACTAATCTGCAATGCAAGCATTAGTCTAGAATCACTATTATTATCTAGCAAAATCTCACCAACATCTCACGTGTATGTGACAGGTATCCAAAAATAACTCCCTCTGGATTGAAACCAAAATATAATGAATCTCCAGTACTTCAAGATGCTCAACTAGTGCATATGGAAATATGTCAAGCTGTTTCAAAACTATGCCCAAACAGTTCATTTCTTCTTATTATTACTATAAATAATACTATTAATATTTGTAAACCATTTACTATGTTCCAGACACTGTACTAAGCACTGGGGTAGATACAAGGTAATCAGGTTGGACACAGTCCATGTCCCATAAGGGGCTCACAGCATTAATCCCCATTTAACAGATGAGGTAACTGAGGCACAGAGAAGTGACTTACCTAAGGTCACATAGCAGACAATGTGTGCTGGGGTTAGAACCCAGGTCCTCTGATTCCCAGACTCACGCTCTTTCCACTAGGCCATGCTGCTCCTGTATCCAAACAGGCTTATGTTATGAGATGCACATTTAAAAATGTATAATGGAAAACACAAGTTTGGCTTATCTGAGTGTTTTATGAATTATTATCATTAATAACAAATAGTATTTGTTAAATACGACATGCCAAGCACTGAACTATGTGCTGATGTCAATATAAGATAGATTGGATATAGTCCCTGTTCCACATGAGGCTCACAGTCTAAATGGCAGGGGGAACAGATATTGCAACCTCATTTCACAGATGAGAAAATTGAGGCATAGATAAGTTAAGTGATGTGCCCAAGGCTACATAGCAGGCAAGTGGCAGATTCAGGATTAGAACCCAGAACCTTACTCTTAGGCCTGTACCCTTTCCGCTAGGCCATGCTGCTTTTCCCTAATATCACCCTCACTTCTCCGCCAGATATTACATATATTTCAAATGGCCTAGACACCAATTGCAATGGTACAGTTCATAAAAAGGAAATTTCAGTTTTGCCAGCAGTCTGTCCAAACCCAAATCGCAGATAATGCAGCTTCCTTACCCTTTAGAATCGATCCTTTACTTTGCTCTTTCTTTTGTTTTTATACTTACATGCCACATTTTGTTGTTTGTCTTTCCTAAACTCTGACATTCCACAGCAATATCCATTCTATAAAGGAGGAAGACAGTAATGTACGTTTTGAATACTGCTTTTTAATTTACTTAAAATGGAACAAGAGTCTTCTAGAAACATAATATGACTCCTGAAAAAAAACACTTGAAAGTCAGAGAGAGAAAGGTAGGAGTTGAGAAGGTTAACAATGTCCCAAACACTGAACGCAGGTCTGCCAAACTCCCTTCTGCCACCAGAAGACTGAGAAGACCAGAAGTAGGAGCTTACTTAAAAGGCATAATAAATATTAGTTCAGACAATGAATTCTTCTTAGAAAAGAAATACATCAAAGTTGTGCATTAGCTTCGATTTAACCTCTTTAGAAGTAACAAAACTGGGGAGGTGAAGAGGACCAAATAAATACTTCTGGTTTTTTTTATGGTATTAGTTAAGCACTTACTTTGTGCCAAGCATTGAACTAAAAGCTGTGGTAGATAATCTGTTAGTAAACTGCAATAACGGAAATCCTCCTTGTTTAAAAGCCCTGGAATAAATAAATCCCCAAGCCCTTAATGTGACAGTAGGATAAGGATTTAGATAAAATGCTCTAGGGAAGTGTCCTTTTTTAAAAACTTGAGTTTTTGCTTTGAACTAAATACTTTTTGCACCGATGCAAAGTTTTACTAATGTGCTCTTGAGGCTGGATTGCATCCTTTTCACCCCATGCATTCTTAATTGTGGTGAGGGGCTGCTCCTTGGGCTCCCAACATTTTCTTCTTCTCCTTAATTTGGGGGAGAG
This sequence comes from Ornithorhynchus anatinus, assembly GCF_004115215.2. Lineage (NCBI taxonomy): Eukaryota > Metazoa > Chordata > Mammalia > Monotremata > Ornithorhynchidae > Ornithorhynchus > Ornithorhynchus anatinus. Next base: position 38,446,279 of record NC_041734.1, on the reverse strand, counting down.
AGGTGCTTGCTCTGATGGACTCAACCCTCTCAATTCGGGAATCTCTTTGGAGGGAACAATCCCCGAGTTTGACTCCAGCAATCCTGAGAGATCACAGAGACCCCAGAATTGCTGCAGTGCTGCACTTTGGTCACCTCTCTAGATGACCAGACTGTAACTTGGTGGTTTGATCTTTCTGGAGGATTTCTTAGTCTGTTTTCTACCTTCCGTAAGGGTGGACCTTGGACTGCTGTCCTGCCCACCCTACCCAAGACCAGTCTAGGTGACAAGGCAGTAAATATTCTCATAAAGATGCATTTGTGTCCTTTTTACTTCCCCCACGCTGAGTTAAAGAAGCATTTACCTTTCAATGGCTTCAGAATGGATCCTTATAATTGATTCCCAGGTTATTGTTGTTAAATTTAGAGCAGAACTCACCTCCTACAACATGAAAAACAGTTCCCTAGAAATGAAACACAAGAGGAAAGCAAGCGCTTCAAGGGAGACCAACCTTTGATAATTGATCGTCTCTCTTAGTAACTGAACTCCAGCACACCCTGAGAGGATGGACGTGAGAATAAAGAGATATTGACATTTGAGTTTTCAATCAGCACTGGATGTGAAATCTTAGGCCAGAAAATTCCCAGGGCATCACATAAAATTACACTCAAGCCCAATCATTAAAAACTTAATTAGCAGAACAGGGACAAAGACCCAAACAAATGGAGTCAATTTACACATGTCAGTTTGGGGAACTCTAGGCGATGAGTCTTCAGATCAACTTGCTCTGGTTTTCATCCTGATAAAGTGAGAGAATAAAAAGCTATCTGTTCTTCAGAAAAGAGAAGGTCATTCCACGACAACCATGGTCTCCAAGAAAAATTTCCCATGCATTCAGCATCCATAGTGGCTCCCCCAAATGAGCTCTGTCCATGGTCAAATAGAAAATAAGCTTAAAAAAAAGTATTAATGTGAATGGGTGCATATCTTTAAGACAAGTGTAACTTTTTTATGGTGCTCATTATGCGTTTAATATGTCTCAGGCACTGTACTAAACTCTGGGGTAGATACAAGCTAATCAGGTTAGAAGCCATCATGTCCCACCTGGGGCTCAAATATTAACTCCCATTTTACAGATGAGGTAACAAGCCCAGAGAAGTTAATTGACTTGCCCAAGGTCACACAGCAGACTAGTGGCAAGAACTGGGATTAGAACTCAGGTCCTCTTAACTCTCAGGTCTGTGCTCTGTCCACTAGGCCCCGTTGCTTCTCATATCTCTAGAGCGCCTATTAAGAATCTTAATCTGGGAGGGGTATATGATTAAAGCTTTACACAAACACGAAGTATTTGGGAAGGGCAAACATAGAATTCCTGTTCACCAAATCCCACAGCAGGACAAGGGGGACATCCATTGTTCCTGGTAGGTTTGTAAAAACAAAAAGAAACACTCCATCACCCAGTAGGTAACACACATATGGAATTTATCACGTGAAGTTGTACAGGCCAAAAATATCAGTATGCATGAGAGAGGTTGGATGGGAGGTCCGTAATGTGTTGTTGGGTGTGTTTATGTTTGTTTGCTTTTATGCTATTTGTTAAACGCTTACTCTGTGCCAGGCACTGTACTAAGTGATGGGGTAGATACAAATTAATCAGGTTAGAAACAGTCCATGTCCCACATGGGGCTCACAGTCTTATTTTGCAGATGAGGTAACTGAGGTCCAGAGAAGTGAAGTGACTTGCCAAAGTTCACACAGCAGACAAGTGAAGCAGCATGGCTTAGTGGATAGAGTATGGGCCTGGGAGTCAGAAGTACCTGCCCTCTAATCCCAGTTGTACCATTTGTCTGCTGCGTGACCTTGGGCAAGTCAACTAACTTTTCTGTGCCTCAATTACCTCATCTGTAAAATGGGGATTAATACTATGAGCCCCATGTGGGACATGGACAGCATCTAACCTGATTAGTGTATATCTAACCCAGCACTTAATACAGTGTTTGGAACATAGTAAGCGCTCAACAAATGCCATAAAAACAACAACAACAAAGCAAACAAAAACTTCACAGGTATAGTTCTTGAAATGGCTTGTGATAGGAAAAATATTTCCCTCTTATATTCTGAAACAGAAATCAGTTATTTCCCCGATCCCAAACTAATGTCCAGTCCAACAAGTTTAGGGACGAACACTTCTCTTCTTCTTCTTCCCTTCCCGGATCCAGACCTGAAGCACATTTTTATTTTTAGCTTAATCCACAATCTCAACATTCTGAGCATGCGTGGAGTTGGGCTCACATGTAATTAGTCTGCTACCTGAAAAAATGGTGAATAAAGTCATTTTGAACTCTGTTTACAATGATTCTCTCTTCAGGAGAATAGTGATAACTGGGCTGTCTCTTGCATTTTGATGGCCTTGGGCAAACTAGCATCTTGCAATCTCCAACTCTAGGGGCAGGGGATGGAGAGAGAGAAGGGAAACTACTTGCTGTGCCAGTATTTCAACATCACCCAGGGCTCCATCCAGGGAGGTGGAGATGGTTGGAAGACCAGAACCACTGGAGCAGCAGTAACTCTAATCTTGGTCCTCTCCCAACCTAGCCAAGGTAGAGTGAGCCACAAAAGAGTCTACCAAAGATGTGGGCTACCCCTAAAACTCTGAATAAATGAATGACTACAAAATTGAAGGTCCTCCCTACCCTCTTCAGTGGTCCACAAAACAAAGTGTACCAAAAATCAACTTATTTTTACCCAGTGCTGGACCTGAGGTCCTTTATCTATCTCCCTTCACAGATGAGGAACTGAGATAGTCAACCAAGAGGTTGGCTGAGGTAACTCAAAGAATCACTGAGAAGAAATTAGGATTGACAGCCTCTGAGTTTCCAGTCTGTTGCTCCTGAACCACCTCAACCACACTGAAACTCAGAGCTAAAAATGGCAAGCCCTTATTCATGTAACTCATAGGACAGATCACTGTCCTCACTCCAATGCTTGCCTGTCGTCTTCTTCCTGTTCCTCTCTGCCATCACAATGGCTGCCACTACAGTGATGAAGACGGTGAACGTGATGACCAGCACCGTCACTGTCTCGGCAACGCACAACTGGGTGTCTACTGAGGCCAGAGGCATGTTTCTCAGGACGTGAGGCTCCTGGCAGGTCACGTTGCCATAGTCAACAAGGATCAGCCATTGGATATTCTGTAGCTTTCCAAAGGCTCTCTGCAGATCACAGTCACAGAACCAGGGGTTGTGTGCAAGCATCACGTGGGTGCCGGGAGTCTGGAGGGAGAGGAAAGTTCTGAATCGAAGGTGTTCGATGCTGTTGTGCATCAAATTGAGGACTGCCAGACTATTCAAGGAAGTGAAGACTCTGGGATCAATCGTCAGGATCTTGTTCCCTGCTAGATTCAGAACTTCTAAATGCAGGAGCATGGAGAAGATTCCATTCTGAAGATGCAGGATGTGATTGTTTTGCAGCCGGAGTTGCCTTAAGCGAGTCAGACTCCTAAAGGTCCCCGTTTGTATGGATGAGATGTTGTTATTTTGGAAATTCAGCTTCTGAAGGTTCTCGAAATTCTGGAAGCTCTTGTAATAAATCTCCTGGAGTCTATTGTAGGCTAGAGAGAGCTCCTTCAGAGAGTCAAGGCCTGATGAAAAACTGCTTCCAAGGGACCGAATCTTATTTCGGTTGATGTCGAGCTTTTGAAGGCTCTCCAAGGAGCTAAAGGTTCTCTCTCCAAAGTGGGTGATATAGTTTCCACTCAAAAGGAGAACCTGCAATTTCCACATGAATCTCAGTGCTTCGGCAGGAACTGAGTACAGATGACTCTTGGACAAATCCAAGAGTTCCGTCTCGGGAGGGAAGTTGAGGCAGCCAGTTAAATTCACCCCAGAGCAGTTCACAAATTTGGAGCCCTCATTGCAAAGGCAGACTTTTTGACATGGATAATGAAGGTCACAATCATTAAAGGAGAAATGAATTAGAATCAAGAAAAGGAAATGCTTATGCATCTTCTGCTTCTGTAGACAAACCACTGAATCTGTGGAAGAGAAAATGATTATGTTTATCTTTTCCTCTGGTATTAGCCTTTAAATGCATGAGCTTGATTTGTCTCCTTTAGCCTATAATCTTCCCAAGGGCTTAGTAAATGTTCACTAATATAATTAATAATCAGTGTGAAAATTTATAAAGGGCAAAAACAGAAGTTGACTGGATTTTGACCTTCAGAAATCAGAATTACACCCCAGTCTGAATCAAGCAACACTTGATTCCCCAATCCCTGGCAGCAGCAGATTAGCAGATTGGACAGTTCTCAGTTCAAGCATTGGATAACAGTAAAACATACATCTCAAATATAGTCAGGTTATTATTAGGTTAACTATTCCTCATAATGTTCTGCTTCCTGTTTTCATTAACAACCAGGATTGTGATTTTAACCTTTTTCTGGAATATATGAACCTTCATAATTCCACATCCATATTCAGCTAGATTTTTGCTTTGGGACTCAGGCAAAGCAATGGAGTCTAATCATGCACTGAATTACCAATCAGAAACCTAAAAATGTATTAGAACACAATCTAAAACACAACCTATCACAATAGAAATCTGTTCTCCAAAACAAACATTAACTAAAACCTATCAGATACAAATCAATCAGTAGTATTTATTCAGGGCTAGTTCTATGCAGAATACTGTACTAAACCTTGGGAATGAAGATAATAATTGCTCACTACCTAAGGATGAAAGTAGCTGTCATCTGATAAGGAGAATTGCATGTAAGCTAGCCACATATGGAATGAACACTGCAGCACTGAGCTAAACAAGACTTCCTGATGAAGGACAGATGATAAAAACAGGTGTTGGATGCTCCTTCTCCTGAAGAAATCAAAATCTTCCTTTTCCTAACTGAAGGCTTGCAGGTGTGGGCTTCAAGATCAGATAGTCATTATTTCTATCAATTAGTAGAGCGCTTACTGTGCAAAGAGCACTGCACTAAGCACATCACAAGCCTTCTTAGTGCTTAGAGGCATTCATGAGCATATAATGACCCTATTCTTACTTCTAAAACAGAAGCTTTATGCCACATTCATCAGTTCCTCTACTGTGATTGAAGCCACTGAGGAGAAAGAAAGATTCTACAAAGGTCTGGACGAACCCTCTACAGCCCTACCGATGCCTGATATATTGACTCCTAAAAGAAATTTCCATGCAAGGAGGTAGCATGTGAAGAAAAAATTCTTCCAGTCACATTGACTGGACACAATGCAGTACGACTGCCTGCCATGCCTTAGTCTCATCAGCCACCTCTGCACACCTGGATAGAATGTCACCATCAGTAGCATCTCCTTTGAACTTGAAGAGCAACTATCCCCTGGGGAAGGTTTTCCTGCCTCTGGCCTGAAACACCCTCCCTCCTCAAATCCTATTATTACTCCCCCACCCCCCAAAGCCTTATTCAAGGCACAGGTCCTCCAAGAGGCCTTCCCAGACTTAGCCCCACTTTCCTTCATCTCCCACTCCCTTCTGCATCACCCTGACTTGCTCCTTTTGCTCTTTGCTCTTCCTCCTTCCCAGCCCCACAGCACTTAAGTACATATTTGTCATTTTCTTTTATTTCTTTGTATTAATGTCTCCCACCCTTCTAGACTGTAAGCTTGTCGTGGGCAGGGAATATGACTGTTTATTGTTGTATTGCACTCTCCCAAGCACACACTCTGCACAGAGTAAGCACTTAATAAATACGATTGAATGAATGAATGTTCCCAGGTGTCAGCCTCATTCCTTGGTCCTTGCCCCAACCTTGGGCTGAGGGCAGGAGCTTCCCACCCTGGCCCTGAGGGGAGGTGGCAATCGTGTCCTTGCTGGGAACTGGGGTTTTGGGAGTGGGCGGGGTAAGAGTGTACGGTAGACCAGTTTCACAGCCCTGGAGCTGCAGGCAGCCAACTTCGGCCTGGAAGTTGTACTGGTTGGGGGAGTGTCTTTTTAGGGATCCCCCACACACAAACCCACAGTTCTTCCAGAATCATTCTCTTCTTTCTCCTTGCCCTCTTCTTCCCTGCCCTTTACCTGGCCCGAGGCTGAAGGACTATCTGCATTTGCCACTGCCAGCAGAATGGCAAAGAAGTGGCCAGAGTGGCTACCTTCTCCTCCTCACCCAATAGACTTCTCCTGAGTACACCCTACATAATTATTTCAACCTTTCATCTGTATATTCCAGTGCCAAAATAGTGCATTTAGCTAAATGAAGTGTCAAGATTGAATTTCCATAATGGTGTTCTCTCTCAGAAATTGGGAAGAAGTAAACAGAGGCATGAACGGTTATTATTGTGTGCATTCATAATGATTGCTTTCTTTGGGGCAAGGTGGTAAAAGTGTGCTCCCTAATCTAACATCAAGCTCGGCAAACACAGCATGCTTCGTCAGTTCTTCCAATCCTATCTTGTTTTCCTTGGTGATGCCCTAGTCAGACCTTAGAAAAGCAGCTCACATTTTGCCTGGGTAAATTAGCTCAGAGCCTGTATAAATAATGTGGGGACACAGGACAGGGATGGGGTTAGGGCCTGGGGGTCTGGGAAACTTGGCCCCCCCCCAGAGCCTCCTGGTTACCATGGAGCCACAGAGTGCAGGGAAAAGGGCAAGAGTCACGGGGAAGACAGGTAGGGAACAAAAGTAGGAAACTGGGAGTATTGGTGCTGATGGCCTATTTCCTGTTCCACTAATGGATGCTGCAGGGAACCACAAAGAACCTTGGTGTAGGCTCTGGTGTTGAAGGTACATGATAATGACATGACATGATATTGTCTTTACTGCATGATATACACTAAAATCCACCACAAGCCACTGAGGTGATCCTCACCTTAGGACTTGCCCTAGAACAGAAACATCAGCAAGCCAGCTGGACTGACAGACCCCATTGGCTTTTCCACTCTGTGACAATCCCTGTGCCTTTCCCAGCAGTGGTAGCTTTCCAGGAAAGTACAATGACAAAATCCTGGTTGAATGGCCCACCTACTGAATCGAACACATGGGAGGAGGGTGGTAATTCTGCTCAGGAAAAGAGGGAAAGCAAAAGTGTCAGCAGCTTCTTCGGGCATTAATGGGAAAATCCCCAGATTAACTAGTGGCAAAATGCTTAGGCCTAACATTCCCAGCTTGGCAACTGCCCGTTTGATACAACAACTTGCAAGTTCATTGATTCATGACAGCAGAAAGATCCAATCTGTGTCCCTCTGGACAACAGTATCAAACATAGAGACCTAAGGTCAATCTGGAGTCACACCTGAGGATATAATCTAAATCAATCAATGGTACTTATTGAGCTTTTACTTTGTGCAGAGCACCAAACTAAAGGCTTGGAAGAGTACAATACAACAGAATTAGCAGATACGTTAAACTGCCAAACTGAACTCATCTGCACGGCTTTAAGGCCAACTGTTAAAATCTGCACCAAAATCTCCCATAGAAGACTCCCGTTGTAGGTCTTTTTTTAATGGTATTTGTTAAGAGTTTACTATATCTCAAGCTATGTTCCAAGTGCTGGGAAAGATACAATTAATCAGCCCAAATAAAATCCCTGTCCCACATGGGGCTTACAGTCTAAGTTGGAGGGAGAAGCAAAGTGGCCTGATGGTTAGAGCACGGGACTGGAAGTTGGAAGGACCTGGATTCTAATCCTGCCTATACTACTTGCCTGCTGTGTGACCTCAGGTAAGTCATTTAACTTCTCTGTGCTTCAGTTACCTCATCTGCAAAATGGAGGTTAAGACTGAACCCATGTGAGACATGGACTGTGTCCAACTTGATTATCTTGTGTCTATTCCAGTGCTTAGTAGAGTGCCTGGCACATAGGAAGCACTTAAAAAAATCATTAAAAAATACAAACAGATATGGAATCCTCATTTTACAGATGAGGAAACTGAAGCACAATGAACTTAACTGATTTGCCCAAGATCACACAGGAAGTAAGTGGTGGTTAGAACCCGGTTCTCTGGCTCCAAGGACTATGCTCTATCCACTAAACCACACTGCTTCTCACACCTGCTGTGTTGTATTGAGAACTCCGGGACATAGTTCCACCATTAAAAAACATGAGGCTTGGAGACTTTTTTGCTTCTTAAGGTCATTCATTTTGCCCCTCAAAGATCCCACATCCTACCTCTGGCCTGGAATGCCCTCCCTCCTCACATCTGCCAAACTAGCACACTTCCCCCCTTCAAAGCCCTACTGAAAGCTCACATCCTCCAGGAGGCCTTCCCAGACTGAGCCCCCCTTTCCCTCTGTTCCTCCCCTCCCCATTGCCTCTACTCTCTCCCTCTGCTCTACCCCCTTCCCCTCCCCACAGCACTTGGGTATATATATACATATTCATTATTCTATTTATTTTATTAATGATGTTACATAGCTATAATTCCACTTATTTATACTGATGCCACTGATGCCTGTCTACTCATTTTGTTTTGTTTTGTTGCCTGTCTGCCCCCTTCTAGACTTTGAGCCCATTGTTGGGTAGGGATTGTCTCTGCTTGTTGCCAAATTGTACTTTCCAAGGGCTTAGTACAGTGCTCTGCACACAGTAAGTGCTCAAAAACTATGATTGAATGAATGAATGCCTCCAAGTGTTTGGATGCCTTTTATAGACAAACGAAACCAAGATTTGCCTCTTTGAAGACAACATCCAATGTGATGGGTCAGAGACAGCTACAATTCTCGTTGTCAAGATTGATTGCTTTAGATGGCATGCACCGAGGTGGAATTATTGACCCGGAAAGTTTCCTTCAAATAAAAAATGGTAGCAGCTTTAAAACGCCATTAGCAGAAACTACATAATACTGAGTTAAAGAAATTCTGTCTTTGGAAGAACCAAGGATTTGAACAGTTCTCTTTCACTTCCTTGTTGCCCTCCTTCAGCTGTTTCAGTTTCTATAATTTATGCATATGCCTAAAGATCAAAGTAGACTCACCCCCAATGTATCCACTAAAAGTAAAAGTGCAAAACAATGTAAATTAGCTGATACATGATTTACAGTCCAGTTGACATGCATAGTAATTTGAAGTTTGGAACTGTACAGTGCATGAGCTTTCTTTTCATCTTTCCCAAGTTTATAGCAGAAACTCCTCAATCCTTCAGTTATATTTATTTAGCACTTACTGGGTACAGAACACTGTACTCAGCACTTGGAAGAATACAACAGTGTTGTTACACATGTTCTCCTCCCACAGCGAGTTTCCTCTTTGCCCTTTGTTCCTGTTTTCATGCATGCCACCTAATTCATTGAAAAATCTAAGCCTGGTGTGAGATTTAATTCTCCTCATATACTTGTATGTATGACCACACCATCTCACAGAAACATGCTCATGCTAGTTCTTCCTTAAACTCAAAACAAAATAAAAAACCTTAGATTCTTAAAACAGCCTCTATAGATTCTAGATTGGAAGAGCTGCTGTGGCATAGAGATAATCCTATCAAATTATCAGCACATATTAGTACCTCCACATTTTCCCTGATAGGATAAATCAAAGGGAAAATATCTTTTTTCTTTACTATTTCAATTGGTCATTCTATTTGTTAACGGAGGATTTTTCCTCTGGTACCAAATAAGCACACAAAAAAGATGAGTTTCCCCCAAGTTTTCTGGAGGAAAAATGAAATAAACACATATTTACAACATTAGGACTGAAGCCAATCAAGATTTATGGTTAAAGCAAAGATATGTTATTCTAGTGCAAGTAGCATTTTATGAGATCATCACTAGTTCTGGTGATTTGAAAAAGAATTCTTGGATAGTTACAATTATGGGGGGGATGTGGGTGTGGGTGTGTGGGAGTGTGTACGCATGTGTGTGTGCACGCATTTGAAATCTGTTTTAGACATTATTGTTGGGGAATCCTGGAAGATAGGGATTGGGAAGGCAAACGAGATGGGGAAGGAGAAGAGGAAAGGGGAAGGGAAGAGGGAAAGAAAGGAGGTGGGGAATGGGAAGAGGGAGACAATGAAGAAGGGCAAGGATAAGGGGGATTTCAAAAGACCCCTACCTCTTTTGATAACCGATGAGTTTTCCTCAGACGTCTCTATCCTCATGCTGAACCTGATCTTTTAGCGTTGCTGTTTGTGGGAGATACTGTTAGTGAGCTGAGTGCTCTTATCTGAAATGGGGTTGCTGAAATGTCAGTGTGGGTGTGGGCAAAACGTGCTTGTGAGAGTGAAGAGGAAAGTGTTAATAATTTAGAAAGCTGCAGTTAGGAAGGCAGCAAATCGATGCCTACCACCTGCTTCTGAAGCAGATCACTTCGATCTCATTACAGGTGAAAGGAGACTAACAAAAAATAAAATCAAGCTATTGAGTGTCCAACCATCATCCTTTTCAGGTCACGTAAAGCATATGGCATATATTTAGAATTCACAGTGATTTACAACAGCAGTTCATTAATTCACGGAGACTTGCAATAGGGGCCAAAACGGCTTAGTGACTCCTGAAAGATCTCCTCAAGCCAAAGCCTAAAAATTGGTTAGAACAGAAGAGAAAAGTTTCCAAATAAAAGGGATCATCAAGGACAATTTGATTTAAATACAAAGTGTCAGGAGCAGGTGCTCAAAGAACAGCAATGCGGTAAGAGTGAAATTAAGCCTCCACTGAAAAGAGGAAACAGTAAAGTCAAAAATATTTTTTTGAACACATATTGCAGCTTTTGGGTTTAGTCCATTCACTGTAGATAGTGTATTTTCTCTTCGTTTCTACGTTAATCACCATTTTCCATAGTTGATTTCCTTGCATCTCTTCTTTCCCTCAACAAATAATGAAGGCCCATTCTATTTCTGGAAAAATGAATACTGTTGGTTCCTCCTAGCTCTGACATTACTTAAATAGGCTAGCCAGGATGCAATTGAGTATTTTAAAGGTTTGCTCATCTCAAAAGTTGACCGATCCCCCAGGTCCCCATTCACTAATTCTTTAACACAGTCTGTATTTGCTTAATCAAAACAGCCCAGGGAAGTAAAGTGTCGATGTTTTGTGAACAAGCTTGCTTTTTTTTAGAATTTTAACCCACCAAGCTAAGAGTCTAAATGTTCAGCTACTTTTGAACCTTTTTGTAGAGCATAATATTTATGGACCTTTGGAAAGTAGTATTAATTTTCTATTCTGTGGACAGTTGAAAAATGGAGACGTTTCAGAGAGGATTCCATAATCCTGACTGTTCTCCAGTTCTTGAGGGGATAGGAAATTTATCATCACCAATAGCATTTATTGAGTTCTCACTATGTACAGAGTACTCTACCAGACCGATAATCACCAATTATATTTATTGAACACTTACTAGGTGCAGACCAGTCAACGAGTTGTATTTTTTGAGCAGTTACTATGTGCAGAGCACTGTACTAAGCGCTTAGGAGAGTACAATATAACTGAGATGTTAGATGCTTTCCCTGCCCACAGTGAGCTTACAAGCAATGGCATTTATTGAGCGCTGAATTTGTGCAGAGCACTGTACTAAGAACTTGGGAACGTACAATCCAACAGTCAGTAAACACTGAAAAACAATTTTAATTTACAAAAAGCCCCACAGAAAGTAATGACCCACCTCTCACCCGGCCCCCACTTCTGTTGCTCACTGCAGTCTGAGGAGAAAAAGCAGATGGCTGCTTTCTGGGTGCTGAATTGTCTGGGATCCAAGGGACCAACTGAGACTAAACTTCAAAATTCCCAGACCATGGGATCTTGAGTGTGATGTGTTCTATAGCACATTCAAAGAAGTACTGGGGGGTTGGGGCCATTTCTTCACTGGCTCTCCATTTACCCTTTTGAAATTTCAAATGAAGATCATGACAAGAGACATTTTCTTTGATTGCTATTTGAGGAATTTCAAAAAGGCAAAACAAATTCACTGCTCTGCTGTGCCTTCCCTCTCAGCTGGAATTTAGGGGCATGACATGAAGTTTTCAAAGAAAGGAGGAAGTAAAGGCAAAACTTTAAATAGACACAATGCTAGTCATGATCCTGAGGTGAAAAGATGGCAGACTCAGCTTATTTTCCTTCCGTGAGGAGACCGCCGACCCATATACTAAGGGATAATAATAATAATTGTGGTACTTACACATTTACTATAGGCCAGGCACTGTGCTAAACGCTGGGGTGGATACAAGCAAATCGGGTAGGACACAATCTCTGTCCCGCATGGGGCTCACAGTCTTAATCCCCATTTTGCAGATAAGGTAACTGAGGCCCAGAGAAGTGCAGTGATTTGCCCAAGGCCACATAGCAGACAAGTGGTGGCTCTGGGATTAGAACCCATAATCATCTGGCTTCCAGGTCCATGCTCTATGCAGTTCGTCATGCTACTGCTTCCCAGGCTAGGTTAGGATATCTCCCTGTCTGTCACTGGCATCCATGTCACTGATAGGAAGTCAGTAGTCATGGCTGTTGTCAGTTTACAACATCCAAATCCTGACCTGGGTGTAGCAGGAAAGGGGGTAAGAGGGGACTTACCCATTCATCAATACTTTACAATGTTATAGGGATCCTTCTGCTGCAGGGAACTTATGCAATTGTTTCAGGTGATGCTGAATCACCTGGCTATATTCCAGTCTAGCCTTTTCCAAGCCACAGCCATCAATTAGACTGTATGCCCATCAATGGGCAGGGATTGTCTCTATATGTTGCCGAATTGTACATTCCAAGTGCTTAGTTCAGTGCTTGGCACATAGTAAGCGCTCAATAAATACTATTGAATATATTTTCCTTGCTGCTCAGCCCATTTTGTTTGATCAGAATTGCTCTTCATAGATTCAGTGCTAAAGAAGCATTAAATTCAACAGATAAGGAAAGTAGACAGATGGATTCAGGTTCAATTCAGCTGTTGAGAACAATTATAATCATTATCAAAAGACAACCAGGACTGCGTTTGCGGACTGATTCTCATATTTTTAAAAATTACAGAAGCAAAGTGAGAAAAGCCTCCTCAATATCTAGCAGCTCCTCATGCACTCTCCCGGTTTCCTTCCTACTTTTCTGACAGCTATCAAGTCTTACCCTTATACCCCAGTACTCCATCAGTCAAAGTCTCCAACAAATGCCTCTGCTGTAGCAATAAGTAGCTGTCTTCTACTCTGTCTCCAGACTCACTACTGCCTTTCCTAGTTATTTTGATGCCTTTCTCACTTTTCTCCTACCCCTCCATCACTTCTGCCTCCTGTTCCTATTCAACTTCCTTGAGTGGGAAGTATATGCCTGCTGTTTTTTCATCCTCGCCATAGGTTTCTTCTGTAGCTCCTATAATCCGGTTTTTATCCACTCTGCTCTACTGAGATCACTTGCCCCAAGGACTATAAAGGCCTCTTTCTGGGTAAGTTTGCAGGGTTGTACTCTGTTTCCATCTTGCTCTCTAGACTTCCTTCACTGCTATTCTTTTAATGCTATTTGTAAGTACTTACTATGTGCCAGGCACAAGAGGTGAGGTAGATACAGGCTAATCACATTAGACACATGACGTTCACAGTCTTAATCTCCATTTTACGGATGAAGTAACCGAGGAATACAGAAGTTAAGTGACTTGCCTAAGGTCTCAGAGCAGACAAGTGGTAGAGGCAGGATTAGAACCCAGGTCCTTCTGACTCCCCAGCCAATGCTCATTCCCTTAGGCCATGCTGCTTCCTTCTGAGAGCTCTCTATGACTTTGGTTTTATTGATGAAATAGCCTCCTGGTCCTCCTCTTTCCCCTCTGTTCCTTTTTAGATATTTATGCTGGCTTGTCATTCTTTTGTCATTGTCTTTTGTGCGCGTCTCGCAAAGGTTGTATTCTAAAATCCTCTGCTCCTTCTACCTCATCCCCCCAGGAAACACATCCATTCACATGGTTTTAGCTGCCACATCTACAAGGATGACTCTTCAATATACTTCATCAGCCCTGACCTCTTTCATCAGCTTTACAGTCTGCCTCCAGGATTCTAAACCTGGACAAATGATTGTCCCCTTAAACTTGGGAGGTAAAAACTGACCTCACCTTCCCTCGTAAACCTTCTCCTCTTTCCAACTTTCCTAGCCTCCCTTTTCCGGAAGCTCAAAAATTTGATGTCATGTGTGGTGTCTCTCTACTGCTTACTACCCAAATCCAAATCATCTCAAATTCTTGGCAATTTTAATTTTTCAGTTATTCACAAATGTATATTTTCAATCAAACAGTTAATCACTGGTATTTACTGGATGCCAAACTGTGGCCAGATCACTGTACTAAGCTTTTGGTCACCATGTGGTTCAAGCCTTTGTCACCTTCTTATTGGACTAGTCTAATAGCCTCATTCCTCCTCTCCCTGCCTCAAATTTCTCTCTTTTTCAGTCTACCCTGCAGATTCAGCACCTGGGATCATCTTCTTAAAACACCATTCACAGCACTGTACTAAGAGCTTGGGAGAGGAGAGTACAACAGAATTAGCAGACACATTCCCTGCCCATTACAAGCTTACAGACTCGATGGGGAGACTGTTGAAATAAATTTCCCTATGTGAGATGGCAGATTATAAGGATATGTACATAAGCGTTTTGAGGATGAGGTGAATATCAAAGTTCCTAAGAGTTACCCATCCACATACACAGGTGATGCAGAAGGGAGGGAAAACAGGGAAATACGAGTTTAGCCAGGGAAGGCTTCTTGAAAGAGATATGATTTTTGTTGGGCTTTGAAGGTGAGAAAATATGACGGTTCGTCGGATATGAAAGGGGAGGGAATTCCAGGCCAGGGGGAGGATGAGGCAAGGGGTCATCAGTGAGAGACAGAAGAGATCAAGGTACAATGGGTGGGTTAGATTAAAGGAGCGAAGTGTGGGGGTTGGGTTGTAATAGATCAGCTAAGTAGGGTAGGAAGGGGAATGGGTTCACTTAAACCACTTCTTAAATTAATAGTGATTTGAAATCTGGAAGAGAATGAATCACACACTTGGCTTCCCTTGGACATCTATCAAATCACTAATTACTTTATTAGTCTTGCTGCATATAGACTCTGAACTTCATATCGCCATGTGTCCTTATTTAAGGAACACCAAACTACACTTCCATATGAAATCCACCAAGGGGCAGTGCAGGTTTAAAGATTTAAATCCTAATATTAGGCGTTGCGCAGCAAGTAAAGGGAATATAGATTGCAGCATGTTTAGGGGAATAGAAGCAATATCAGGAATACTGAAGTCATATTGCATGTCTTCACCCAACTGTTTGGGGAGAATCAGTAGAGCAGAATCAACAGATAGAGCAGTGGGACTGAGGCTCAATGGTATTCCTGGCTATTTATGCTGGACTAACCAGATGAAATTCTGGTGTGATCCACTGGGTCAGAACTGCTCTTGGTGGTGGTCCACTGCCAGCTGGAGAAGTGGTGATTATTACTATTATTATTAGAAATAACTGTTTTAACTATTACTACTAATAA
The DNA here is from genome assembly GCF_004115215.2 of Ornithorhynchus anatinus. NCBI lineage: Eukaryota > Metazoa > Chordata > Mammalia > Monotremata > Ornithorhynchidae > Ornithorhynchus > Ornithorhynchus anatinus. The sequence goes on along the minus strand of NC_041734.1, from coordinate 38,430,892 downwards.
TGATAACATTGATAATGATGATATTTGTTTAGTGCTTACTCTGTACCAAGTACTGTTCTAAGCACTGGGGCAAATACAAGACAATAGGTAGACACCATCCCTGTCCCACATGGGGCTCACAGTCTAGGTTGAAGAACAGGTAGTGAATCCCCATTTTTCAAATGGGGAAACTGAGTCACAGAGAAGTTAAATCACTTGCCCAAAGTTTACACAGCAGACAAGTGAGGGAGCCAGGTCCCCTGACTCCCAGGTCCGTGCCTCTTTCTGCTAGACCATGCTGTTTCTCGTACTACTTCTAGGTAGCAGTCGGAAAGGTGGGCGTGGGGGTTAGCAAGATCTTTAAAAAGCCTTTATGCGAGCCCTGTTGCAAGGATAAGCAAGGGAATTCTACCAACACCAGGATGGAATGAAACTCTAGAAGTCATACTGCATGTCTTCACCCAACTGGATGAGGAGAGTCAGTAGAGCAGAATCAACAGATAAAGCAGTGGGACTGAGGCTCAACGGTATTCCTGGCTCTGTCACGGAAGGCAGTGTGGCCTAGTGAAAAAAACATGGGCCTGGGAGTCAGAGAATCTGGGTTTGAATCCCAGATCTGCCACTTGTCTGTTGTGTGACCTTGGGTAAGTCTATTCACTTCCTCTGTGCCTTAGGTTCTGATTTGGAGTTAGAAGGACATGGGTTCTAATCCAGCTCCGCCACTTGTCTGCTATGTGACCCTGAGCAAGTCACATAACTTCTCTGTGCCTGAGTTACCTCAACTGTAAAATGGGGACTAATGCTGTGAGCCTCTTGTGGGACATGGACTGTGTCCAACTTGATTACTTTCTACCTACCCAAGTGCTTAGAACAGTGCCTGGCACACAGTGAGCACTTTACAAATACCATTAAAAAATGGTGATTCAATACCTGTTCTCCCTCCCATTCAGATGTGAGCCACATGTGTGACAGAGACTGTGCCCAATCTGAGGATTTTGTATCTACCCCAGTGCTTAATACAGTGCTTGGTGCATAGTTAGTGATTAACAAGTACCATTAAAAACAAATTGCTGAAGCACCTTCGAGTCCACCATTAGCCTCTTAACATCTCTATGGATGTCTTGGCTGTCTCCCTTCCTTGGGCTATTGTGAAGACAAGCTAATAAATTTGATATAATTTCAACAAAAATATTTCAAGCATTGTTATTAGTCATGTCATCATGTTCAGGTTTAATTCCCCGATTCTCTCCTAATTTTCCTTGGGTATGAAATTATCCACAAAGCCCTGTTTCGAAGTCAGTATTAAGTTCTTTGGCATCTCAGCCCAAAATGGTTCTCAGGGTTCAACCCGAAAAATGGGCAATATCCACCTGTAATGGGGATTTCTGGTTGGAATCATAAGTAGTCCAGATTTTCACTATTCATTTGGAGAAAGGACTTTTTGAAATTGAGGTCTGGGTTTATATTCCTCATGGCAAAATCCTGAAAAGGAACATCTGTAAAAGATTGGGGCTTTTTTGACGAAAAGAATGCATTTGTGGAGGCCAACTATCCTGCACCACTGATTGGAGTAAAAGGTTTGCTAGTTGGTCCAAATTTAATTATCCGTGGGATGCTAATGGCATTTGCTTGGCTTCATTTAGAGCAAGGGTGAAGACTGCTATGTTTGGAATAACAAAGGCCCATGATTTATTATTGCAGAATGTGTAGCCTGCCTTGGCAAAAAGAAACTGGATTTGGTATTTCACTTCTTCTAAGTGAAAACAACCACACTAGGAATCACAACTGCCCCTGGCTTTTTAATCACATTTGGCCAACACTGATGAATCACTGCCTCAGGTTCCTTTAGAAAAGGAAATCAAGGCGTGACGAGTAAACAGCTCAGGACACACTGCAACTCCAACCATCTGATAGCTTGTGCACAGCTCAACTTGAGCCAGTTGCAGATGACATGACCCAGCAAGAGATTAGGAATATGACAATTTTAGTAATATTTGCCATGCTGTCTGCAACCCAGGGGCAGTTTATGATGTTGGGAAGAACAGCTGAGAGTATAGAATCCAAAAGCATTAAGTAAATAAGAGGGGAAACAGAATTTATAATTTTGGAAATTGCCTACTTCTCATGATAAGACCTTGAGCAGGATTGGATAAATCTAGTGTGACAAAGAATGGTGCAACATTCAGGAAACCTAGATCATGATACGATAAAATGAAAGTTTTTCCCAATTGTGGTCACTTTTGTTTAAAACAGTTTAGGTAGTTTCTAACTATTCAGTTTTGGTTATTTTGCTTTTGGTGGCAGTTTTAATTTCACGTGCAATCACAGTTTAGACTTGATTTTAAAGGCTGTCTATGTGCATTTAATCCTCTCCAGAGGATATGATCATCAAAATGTTCTTAATTCCTATTCTTAATAGCATTTACTTTGTCCAGAACTAGCCAAAATACCTAGTCTATCCTGGGAGTCCCAGCCCCTGATCTCCTCTCTGTCATTTCTCCTGGAGCTGTCCCTGCCTCTGAGCAAGTTCCCTCTTCAGTTGGACTCCTTTTTCTCTCCCAGTTGACTGGATGGATGCCTCCAGGCTCTCAGGACCCAGCCCTTTTACTTTCTCAGCCCCCTCCTATTTTCTCCCAGAGCTTTTCTCCCTCATTCCCACTCGCCCCTGCCCTTCCCCACCCCTTTTATGGCATTTGGTAAGCTCTTACGATGTACCAGGCATTGAAATAAGCACTGCGGTAAATACAAGCTAATCTGGTTGGATTCAGTCCACATCCCACCTGGGGTTCACAGTTTTCATCCCCATTTTACAGATGAGTTAATTGAGGCACAGAAAAGGTCACAGCAAAAAAGGGGCAGAGCCAGGAATAGAACCTAGGTCCTCCTGATTCCCAGCCCTGTGGGAGAAGCAGCGTGGCTCAGTGGAAAGAGCCTGGGCTTTGGAGTCAGGGCTCATGAGTTCGAATCCCAGCTCTGCCACTTGTCAGCTGTGTGACTGTGGGCAAGTCACTTAACTTCTCTGTGCCTCAGTTCCCTCATCTGTAAAATGGGGATTAAGACTGTGAGCCCCACGTGGGACAACCTGATTCCTCTATGTCTACCCCAGCGCTTAGAACAGTGCTCGGCACATAGTAAGCACTTAACAAATACCAACATTATTATTATTATTATTATCCATTAGGCGTGGGATGAAAAATACAGTTTCATGGACCAAAGGTATTCTCAGCAATCTTCCTTTTTTATTTTTCTTAGCTCTGCCTCACCTGCACCCTAAAAGAAGACCTGAACTTAACATTATTTTGAGATTAAAATATACCTGAAACAAAGCCAACAGGATTAAGGCTATGGGACTTCATAATATAGTACATCCGATTAGATTTCCAGCCACCAACTCCACCCTCCAAGCCAGCACTGCTGAAATCAATACCCGCTCCGAGAGTGGAAATCATGTTCAGTCTCCGCTCAGGAGTGCCAACAGGACAGCTGTTCATTACAGACCTCCTCAAGGAACAAAGAGGTTTTATAAATCCTTCATAAAAAGAGCCCCTCAAAGGGGATTAAAGTATTTTGTTAATTCCTCTTCTCCAGTACACTAATTAGCTACTAGCATTACTCAGAAATGTTGACTCTCTAGTTATGCCCTTTCACTTTTTGCTCTCCCTTCTTTCACACTAAGATCTTTTTAAAGGATTTCCTTTTGTCTTTTGTTTCATGACTAAAGGCTCCTGCACCAATCTGGAAAATTAAATTGACTCCCCCCCCCCACACCACCCCTCCCTTTCACCCACAGTTCCTTGGGCCTGAAGACAGACTACAGATGGAATTCAGCATCTTAACTGGGTGACTGCTGCCAAACTGAATATTGAAAATGGATGTGACGCTGGAACAATCACAAACCTTGCATTTACATGGAATAGACAGTGTCACACTATCTTCCCCTCACCACTCATGTCAGGTAAAAAGACTGAAGGCACTTCAAGGGCAACTTCCTCAAAGCCTTCAGAGCAGCAGAATGAAGAACAGGAGCTAACTTTCTTTATAAGTCGAAGAAGAAAGCCCATGAAAAAGGACTGGGGCTCTCTTTCTAGCTAACACTTTTTATGTTTCACCTAAAGCTGTATTTGCCCACAGAAGGCAGGTACCCTTCATCGACAACTCCTGAAAACGATACCTCTTGCAGAAAACCTAGGTTGTGAGGGTATCCTTTCTTTTAAGTTGAGATAATATAAATGGGAGGACACACCAAAGTGAGAGGAGGAAAGAAGGCAGAGGAAGAAAATAGAACTGGGAAACCAGATGAAAGAAAGGATTCGTGGAAGCAGCCAGCTGAGCCGGCTTCAGAGATTCGGCTGGTTTGAGGTAAGGAAAAATCCACCACCTGCGCTGTTCCACGTAGCATTGTTATGTATCATCGCATGCATATGCTCACATCACAACATAATGATGTCATTTGCAGCATTTTTCTGCTATCACCCTACACCTTGACCAAGCATCCTGGGCAGCTATGCTTAAAGACCCCAACTTCTCCACATTAATGGATCACTTCTATTCTGCCACCATCTTTGAGAACAGCCACCTGATCACCGTCTTTGAGAAAGGGGGGACGGCTGCTATTTTTGTGAAGTTCTGGGCAGCTGACTTCTTTGAGAGGGACTGTACTTTCACCAATCTTGTCTCACAATACCCTGGGTATGTGGCTTACCTTGCTTACTGACTGAAGCTGGTTTTGGAAGAAAAAAACAGCATGGCCTCGTAGATAGAGCATGGCTCTGGAAGTCAGAAGGACCTGCGTTCTAATTCTGGCTCCATCACTTGTGTGCTGTGTGACCTAAGGCAATACTCTGTGCCTCAGTTACCTCATCTGTAAAATGGGGATTAAAACTGGGAGTCCTAAGAGGGACAGGGACTGTATAGCTTTTATCTGCCCCAGTGCTTGGTACAGTGCCTGGCACATAGTAAGAGTCTAGCAAAATACAATAAAAAAAAGGTACCACATGAACTTGATTAGAACAGAAATCTCCTTGGAAAAGAGTACTTTCTCCTAAATAGGATTATCCTTCTGGATTTTAAAAACTTTTATTTTGACTTTGAGGATGAATATTCTGGCTTTGTGAAAACATGAGATGTTTGTTCCCCAAAGAGCAGGAAAGTAAGCCTTTTCTTAGTATTCTTAGATTGCCAAAAGTTTGATTTTGGCCCTGTGATAGGGCCATCTGTTGCTGCTTCAAACATCTGCCCTGGAAACAACATTTTCCTTTCCTGAACTGGCACAATTTCTTCAGTAGATTAGAACCCTTGTATTTTGGAAAAAAGCCAAGATTTCATAGCTAAAATGTATTCTTTCAGTTCTGGCCCTTTCTCTTGTGCTGGACCATCTCGAATTATGACATTAACATGGTGATAATGTATGCTCTGTTGGAGAAAAACCTGTGACAGTTTAGGTTAGCATGCTAGAAATCCTCAACTCTGATCCCAGATAGAAATCCTGAGTCCTCTCAAATCTTTTAATAAGCCCCTGCAATGTGGTAAGGCTTTAAACTTAGGAGTTCAAAACATCTGACAAACCTGGTCATTCTCTCAGCATGACCGTCAAAAGCCACTTGTCCACTACCAAGTGGAATAGGTTGATAACAAAATAAAATACAAAAACAAAACAAAAACAAAATAAAACCTGGAAGGAGATTAATCCCACCAAACATATTAACTTTCACCACATTCTTTCCAGACAAATAAATTGTCCTTGGGACAGGAAGAAATAATTGAATTATCTAGAAAACTATGAATCCTCTGGAGACGGGTAGATAACAAGTGCTATTATTCCCAGAGTAAGCCTCCCTCCTCCTTATCTGGATTCAGATCAAAATAATAATTTGATATCCACAGCTTAAAGCACATGGTACTAATTCCTAAATATGCAGTTTGAGTGTTGGTTTTTGGTTGTCCTAGAGTCCTATCCTTTGGCAGGACAATGAACACTTTAAGCTTTTGGTCCTGATGCTATCTAAAGGGCTCGTTCTTCTCACCGTGTGTTCCCCTTTGCTATTTATAGTGAGATTTACAGGTGGTGATTCTTCATGTCACCCTTCTGATTTTCTGCGGCTGACACATAAAGTCCCTATTTGCCCTCAATTTGTTGTCTGCATATGCAGTTCTGAATTTTCCCCACTAGCTTGTAGCATAAGTAACTCCCCCAACCACTGCTCTGGAGAAACGACTCCATTCTCCCCTATCCTGGGGTTATTAGAGAGAAGTGTGGGGAAAATGAATCCAGTTTTACACAAAGAAACATATACTATTTTGGTGAGCAGAAGGGCCCTGGATCCTACCGCACTTCCTCGGTTTCTCTTTTATTCTGTTTACTGTTCCAAGAAGAGTAAGGGGGCTCTTAATTTTCCCAGATGAATGCTCAGCTCCCATAGTGGTGGCTAATGTTTGAGGCAATTTTGATAACCCAAAAGGCAGCATTATTTTTTTTATACAGGACACCCTTCCCCTCTTGCCTTTCCTGGGGGTGCAGGCATAAACTGGTAGGAGGCACGAGGACCAGCCACCATCTGAGTTCTGGGATCCATAAGGGCAGCACCTGAAGCCATAATTTCCTCTCCTCATTTTTTCCATCATCCAATCCATCATCACCAGGGAGAAGCCTACCTTCCTAACCATCAGAATATTGGGAAGGTAGGGGCTGTTTTGACCAAAGGTAGCTTTGGCTTGGAGAGGTAAACTCCAACCTCAAAGCCCAAGGCTTCTGGGTTTTAGAAGTCCCAGCATGACAAAATGTCATTATGTCATAATAGTTGTAGCATTTATTAAGGGCTTAGTATGTCCTAAAAGCTGGAGTAGATTCAAGATCAGCAGGTCCCACATGGGACTCACAATCTAAGTAGAAAGAGCGAACAGGTTATTTTTTTAATAGTATCTGTTAAGTACTTACTATGTGTCATGATGATGATGGTATTTGTTAAGTGTTGACTATGTGTCAAGCACTGTTCTAAGTGCTGGAGGCACTCTACTAAGCACTGGAGTAGATATACACAAGATAATTAGGTTGGACACAGTCCAGGTCTCAGATGGGTCTCCCAGTCTTAATCCCCATTTTACAGATGAGGTAACTGAGGCCCAGAGAAGTTAAGTGATTCGTCCAAGGTCACAAAGCAGGTACATAGCAGAGCCAGGATTAGAGCCCAGGTCATTCTCACTCCCAAGCCTGTGCTCTTTCCACTAGGACACACTGCTTCTAAAGATACAGGACTACAGTCCTAAGCTTTACCAACTGAGCAACTGAAGCCTCTGATATCATGCGATGTATGGCAAGATTTGATGATGTCACTGAAGCATGCACCCACTTCATAGCTTCAGCTCTCTTGCTGCCAGCAAGGAAGAGAAAATGGAAGGGAGGGGAAGGAAAGAAGGGGAAGGGAAAGATAAAGAGGAGGGGAAGGAATGGAAGGATGTCACAATGGGTGGCCCTGGTCAAAGTTAGCTGTGCCTTTTTTTACCCTCTCTCTTCTCTTTAGTCCAGAGATGTGAGGGTTGTACCCCAACAGCTGAGCCAGGGCAACCCTGACATTGTCTCTCCCTCACCAGCTGGGCCCAACGATGAAGAACAGGACCCCCCTCTCCCTTCCCCACAGGCCTGCAGTGAGATCTTTGGGAAGAGCCAAGTCCCACTCTCCCCTCTTGAAGCAGGGTACTGTTCCTTCCCACCCCACATCCAGCGACAAAACTTAGGTGTTGTGCTATCCTAATGCAAGGACAGAGAGTGGGCTTCCTCTGCTGAAGTTGCACGGTGGGTGTCTAAATCCAGTTAGAACCAGTTAGAGCAGAGGGCAGGAACTCCCTCCCAAGGTAAAACAGGGCAACGATTCCCTGGTTTGAAAAGCACAAGGTGGATGGTCTGAGTAATCTGGGCAGGGCCCCCAGGGGTCTATGTCTGTTTCCTTTCAGGGACTGGCTCAAAAGGCACATTTCATTCCTTCAGTCATATTTACTGAGTGCTTACTGTGCAAAGCAGTGTACTAAGCACTCGAGAGAGTACTATAACAATCAACAGACGCATTCCCTTCCCACAATGAGCTTACAATTGGTTCCAAGAACCACACACTACCCACCTTTGATTTAGACTGTTGAGTCCTCTGTGGGTCAGGGATTGTGCCCAATTCAATAATCAATCAATTGAATTCACTGAATGTCTACAAACTTTTTTTTTCCTCTCCCAAGCACTTAGTATAGTGCTCTGCAACAGTAAGTGCTCAATAAATACATTGATTGATTGAAGGCCTACTGTGTGCAGGGAACTGCACTAAGCACTTGAGAGAGTATAATAAAACAGAGTTGGTAGTCAAGTTCCCTGGCCACTTGCCTTTCGCCAGAACTTGTCACAAAGTAGGTGCAATAAAAAATGCAAAATTAAAAAATGCAATAAATATTAAGACAATTCTGATCGGCAAACCCAAAGAAACAATCTAAAATGTGTAATCCAAGTTTCTGATTCCCCTACAGTAACAACTCTGAACATACAAGGAAAAACATGAGAGTATCTCTCCAATGAGATTTTCCTCGGTACCATCCAAAGCTGCTTATCATAGTTTGGGAATCTCTACCTGCTAAGAGGATTCCAGAAAACCCAGGAAGGTAAATGTACTGTAAGGAAAACATAGTCTAGACTAATCCTCTCCTAATGCAATTAAGGATGAGGATAATTTCAAAGGACACTTTGGAGAGGGGGGCCTGGGAACAGATCAACCTAACTTGGAAAAAGTAAGTTTTGCTGTTGTGGAAACTTTGGATGAATAACAAAGAAATGGAGGTGTTCCTAAAAAAAAACATATCTTCTTAGAATTCACTGTTGCGTCTTATGCCCAGGTCCTGTTTTTTTCTAGCCCTGCTTTCTGCTCTCTCACCTCTCGGTCAATCACTACAAACCTCTGTTGTCATGGCTTAAGGTTCACAAAGAGCAGCTGTTTGGGTTTGATGCTAATTTTGCATTTCTCGAAATATTTTTCTCAAAGTATTTACAACATTTCTAATTTCTATTCTTCCAGCAACCACTCCATTTGTTTTTGTTTCTAAGGTGATGATCCCACAAAACCAGACTGAGCAAGCATAGGAATGAAGTTGGTTTTAATGCAGTCTTGGGCTCAGACTCTGATAGTCTCCTCACAGATCCTTCTCTAGTCTTGAGGCCATTCTAAAGCCCTGGTAAAGTCACTAAAGAATGCCGTTTATCTCAGTGTTCATTTCCCAGGCTGTCCCAGAATCCCTTTATGGCAAGCATTTTGCTTGCCTCAAAGTTAAAGCAGGGAAAATGTAAATCTGGCTATTGTCATTCGACTAGGATACAGTGACAAGGATGAGCCCGAACCTGGGCGAAGAAATCACTTGCAATCTCTCTTCCCTTCCTGTTGGGTTCTGGCTGGGGCAGGGAGTGCAACAGTGAAAAGGGTGCAGCACACTGCCTGCTGTGTGACTGTGGGCAGGTCACTACATTTCTCTGTGCCTGTTACCTCATCTGTAAAATGGGGATTGAGACTGTGAGTCTCAAATGAGATAGGAACTGTGTTCAACCGGATTTGCTTGTATCCACCCCAGCTCTGTGTGCCTGGCACATAGTAAGCGCTTAACAAATACCACAATTATTATTAAGTGCATACGAAAGCTTTTTATATTCAGGAACCATTTGCAGCCCAAGTGACCACACTGTAGAGTTCATCCTGAGGTGCCATAAAAAAAAAAGATGGTATTTGTTAAGCGTTTAATATGTGCCAAGCACGGTTCTAAGCACTGGGCTAGACATAAGGTTATCAGGCTGTCCCACGTGATGCTCACAGTCTTAATCCCCATTTTACAGATGAGGTAACTGAGGCACAGAGAAGTTAAGAGTCTTGCCCAAAGTCACACAGTTGACAATTGGTGGGGCTGGGGTTAGAACCCATGACCTCTGACTCCCTAGCCTGTGCTCTTTTTCACTAAGCCATGCTGCTTCATGCTGCCATAGAGCCATAACCCAATGAGCAGTTGCCTTGATAGCTAGCGTGGCTCAGTGGAAAGAGCACGGGCTTTGGAGTCAGGGCTCATGAGTTCGAATCCCAGCTCTGCCACTTGTCGGCTGTGTGACTGTGGGCAAGTCACTTAACTTCTCTGTGCCTCAGTTCCCTCATCTGTAAAATGGGGATTAAGACTGTGAGCCCCACGTGGGACAACCTGATTCCCCTATGTCTACCCCAGCGCTTAGAACAGTGCTCGGCACATAGTAAGCGCTTGACAAATACCAACATTATTATTATTATTATAGCTGCTTCAGTCGCTAAGAAGAACTTGATAAGTCTTGGGCAAGTCACTTAACTTCCCTGCACCTCAGTTTCCTCAACTGTAAAATGGGGATTAAATACCTGTTTTCCCTCCTATATAGACTTTGAATCCCATGTGGGATCGGGACTGTGTTCAACCTAACTTGTATCTACCCTGCTGCTTAGAACAGTGCTTGACACATAGCAAGTGCTTAATAAAATCCTTGCTAATAATAATAATTAACCACAACGTAGTAAAGACATAAGAAATAGTTTCCTGGGACACACCACAACCATGTATCCTAGTATTTTTGTATCCTATAGCTCAAAAGGATGCTTAGACGCCCTCCTTAACCAAAACTATGCCACTCACCATGCAAATGTCATTTTCTGCTTTCAATCCTTTGTTTACCCATCTGCAGCTAAGAAACATATTACCTACCACAGGGAAATCTGGTGAGATTTAACTTGTCAGAATGCTGATAATGATGATGTCTGCATGGCAGAGTTACTATCTCTACCGTGTTCTCTTCTGTATCACATACCATCAGCAGAATGCCAGTAGAGTCAAGTTCCAGCACTGTTATTCTTGGTGAATGATATGAAAAGCTGAAAAAAAAAATGAAGGCTGTCTTTAGATACTGGTTTGAACATGCTGGGAGTATAGCTAAGATAACCTTATTTTGGTCTGCAGAGGAAGCTTATTTTTTAAAGGAACCACTGAAGGGAACCAGCAATAAATTCCTTCTCAGGACGAAGTCTCACCCATCACTATCATCAGGGGTGGGGGTACTCATCCTCATCATTATATCATAGTTCAGTGACATTGGAGAAGCAGTATGGCTTAGTGGATAGAGCATGGGTCTGGAAGCAGAAGGATCTGGGTTCTAATCCCAGCTCTGCCACATGTCTGCTGTGTGACCTTGGCTAAGTCACTTATCTTCTCTGTGCCTCAATTACCTCATCCGATAAATGGGGATAGGAGTGTGAGCCCCATGTGGGACAGGGACTGTGCTCAACCTAACTGTATCTACCCCAGGGCTTAAAACAGTGTTTTGCACATAGTAAGTGCTTTATACCATTATTATTATTACTATTACTAATAATTTTCATTAATTCATTCATTCAGTAGTATTTATTGAGCGCTTACTATGTGCAGAGCACTGTACTAAGCACTTGGAATGTACAAATCGGTAACAGATAGAGACAGTTCCTGCTCTTTGACGGGCTTACAGTCTAATCGGGGGAGACGGACAGACAAGAACAATAGCAATAAATAGAATCAAGATAGCAATAAATAATAATAATGTCAGATTTATATTTTCCCTTTTTTAACCAGATCTTGAATGTTGTGGATTTCTCTGAGGCAAGCTGCAGGGGCTTAGTTCTCTGACTGAGAGACTAGATGTTAAAAGGTTGTGGTGCTGGAACGTCAGGAGGTAGACCCTCTCTCTGTATGACACAATTTAATGCCTGTTGAGTCCAGAGAAGAATAGCAAAGAAAGGATCCTCCTGGCTGAGGGACAGAAAAAAGCCTCCCTCCACATCCCTCCTCTCCTATTTCCATTATACCTGACTGAAGGAATTAATCAATTCCCTCTTATTGGAGGCCTGGAAGTGCTTAAAAAGTAAAAAAATAATTCTAACTGGAATCTAGTAGCTTCCACCTGCTGCCCTGCCGTTGAGCTAGGTTTTGAAGGATGAGGGGAGAGCAGCTGGGAAAGAAAGTGGTTAACTAGCCCCTGAAGCGACTCCAGGCTTATGGCTTGTGGGGAGAAGTAAAATGGAAGAAGCAGGGCTACTACTAACTACTAACAGAAGTAGTTTCTGTTAACCAAAGAGAGACAGCAGGCGACAGGGGTTGGGGCAGGGGCACTGCCCCAATTACCAATCTCTGTCATCCCCTTCCACCCAAGACTGCATGTGCGTGGACTGTTCTTGTAGCAGAGTTGAGTTCAGTTCTGGCTTACACCAAGCACCGGGGCCTGGCTAACCATGTCAAAGGAGCACTGCTTTATTAATGTATGCTGTTGTGATGGGGAATCATTTCCAGCTGTCCTACCGGTGAAGAGACGAAATAGTCCATCTGCCAGCCGAGAGGTTCATCGCTTCCGTGCAGACTCCAGCTCCACCCTTGGAACGCTTTGGCACGTCAGCTAGGTTTGCTTCCACAGAGTGGCACTGCCTGGGCATGAGGAAGATGGGGTGTGGGGGGGTCCTCCCTTTTCATGCATCGTGCAGAAACTCCGCTCCTTCTGCGGGAGAGAAAATGGAGTCCCTGAAAAGGTCTTATGTCAGAAGTGGTCATGATGTAGCTCATGAGCCCCAAATGGCCCTTTCTCAGTGTCTGGGTGGTTTGCATAGATATATTTGTGTTTTGATTTTCTTATTTTGGCATGGCAGTGGGCTGCAGTGTGCCCTTCTGGCAGTGCCCCAACCAAATGGGCCCCAGCCTGATTTGTGCAATGATCACTGTCACCGCCTGCAACCACCCACCTCACCTTGGAATGCATACTCACCGTGCCCGTTCAAGGAATGGTTTTCGATCTATGGCTCTTCGCCAGATTAGGTTTTTGATTGGTGGCTCTTTAGTTCATGAGCCTTGGCTAGCCCTCATACGTAGTGCCATTACTGGCTCACAAAAATGGTCCACCCTGTTCAGTACTCTCTAACTGCCCAATGGACTCTTTGGAGAACTGTGACCACGTCACTCTTCTTGAACTATCTAACACCCCTAACTATCCCTCTAGTTACTTACCATAAGAAAGGATGCTACAGGGAGAATGATTGCTTTTCACCACTGTTCCCTGCTTTTCCTTAGAGGGACAGTGTGCAGAAGACAAATTGAAAAAGGACAATTTTGGTGATCTTTTAGAAATCCCAATTTATGGGGATGGCCACAATGCAGCCACTGCAGTTCCTTTCCTGCTATAGGATCAGCTCTGGAGATCTGAGCTGCAATCTCGGGTTCTAGAGTACCTTCCACATGCAGAGCCAGGGAGAGGCCCCGTTCGCCTTTCAGGTCTTCAGAACAGCCATTCCAAATCGAATGTGTCTCCGTGTACCTGGATCTGCCACTGGCATTCTGCAAATGGTATGGTGAGTATGGAACATAGTGAGGGCTTAACACACACCACTGTTATTATTATAATTATTACTTACATTTGGAGTTTCTTGAACAAAACTTGAGCTGGAGGGAGCCAAGACACGGATGCCAAGTTAAATTTTACACACTTTCCAGAGACTATGCAACCTATCCGGCAGAGGGAGCTTAAGTCCACCCAACAATTTTCCAGAACTCGTCAGTCAGACGACATGGCAATGAAGCAGTCTAAGGACACATGCCACAAAGTCAATGGAAACTGCACGTTAAGATTTGTTGGTATGGATGTGAAATATAAAATATGGACACAGATTCAGTATTACTATCTTTGGATACTGCCTGAACCCTGCAAGAAACGTGGCTAACCATCCCTTGTCGTGTTACGGTCGAATGTTTGTAGCACCTGGAATTGTTTTCTACTATGTGCCAGGCACTGTACTAAATGTTGGGATAGATATGCGATAATAGATTTGGATATAGTCCCTGTCCCCCATAGGGCTCACAATCTTAATCCCCAATTTACACATCAAGTACAGAGAAGTTGTGACTTGCCTAAGGTTACATAATACCTAAGTGGTGGAGCTGGGATTAGAACCCAGGTCCTCTGACTCTCGGGCCTGTACTCTATCAACGTGGCCACACTGCTTCTCCTTCTTTTTACAAAGATTTTCCTTCATAGAAGCAAAAGATCCACTATTTTCCTGATAACTATATTGAAAGCTCTTTGAAGCCAGAGATCGTATCTGTTTATTTTATTGTAGTCTTCCAAGCACTTAGTGCAGTGAGCTGTAGATAAAAGGCTCTTACTAAATATTACCGATTGCTTTATTGAGGCTAGAACTTGACACTGAAATTCCAATGGCTAATTCTACACATCCATTTGTTATTTTGAGGGAATGCATTTAACGAAGTTAGTGGTTTATTATTCAGTAATTCAAAAAGTTTAGTATTAGCACCTCAGATCTTAATTCTGGCAATTTTCCTTTCCAGAAGTGGATACATCAATATAAGGCACAATAAATCATTTTTTCTTCCTTCAACATTTCTCCCTAGGACACACTTTTAACCACTAATACTGAGCCCCTTCAATTTAAGTCCACTAATACTGAGCCCCTTCAATTTATGTCCTTGGGTTGTTGGTTATTTGGTAGAATTTCTATCCACTGTATACCCAAAGCCTATGATTAAATATTTTCCACTTGAAAAGATAGATGGGGAATGGCAGTTATCTTTTGGAAACCACCCTGATTATTCAGGGCAAGTTATTTAGGATCTGATAGCTGGGATTAAAAACACAAACAGAAAAACAAAATAAAACCCAAACATATTTAAAAGTCTCCTAACTAAACTTAAATGGCATTAAAAATATGTCCAGGGACTGAGATATGTGTCAAATGCATTTAATGATAGGAAATGACTCCTGTACATTAAAGACATCTTTCTTGCTAATCCAGCGGGCAAACTGGCAGATGCCAATTCACACTATTGATTTTATTCTGTGACCTTCACTCTGGTAAATTTCACTAGTAAAGATTTATAATAAGAACTCTGGAAGCGGTTAGAAGCCTAAAAACACAAAAATAGTCTCCAGAGAAAGACTAGAAGTCCTCTTTACATAATTTCAGGGGGAGAGAACCATGAAGCAAAACTGAGAGGAGTTTGCGACTCAAAATCAAGAGATGTGATAAAAAGAAAAGAGAACCCATTAGAGAAGAGAGATCATTCACATTATCTTATTATTGTTGATATTACACTGTATGCTAATATACAGATTTGGATTGCAGATGTTTTTTAATGGAAAAGGAAAGCTTTTCTGTAACAGATTGGCTATTAAATTTTTGAGGATGGATTATCAACATTGCTGCTATTAACAGCAGCGCACACACACACACACACTCCTTATATTCAAAGTTGATCTCATCTGGAGATGAGATTTCATCCTTAGATGTGAGTGTGCCCCAAAATATGATCCCTTACAATCTTTTTCTCACTAAATACACTTCAATGTATTAGGGGAAGTTTTTTAGTACCTTGCCTTACTAATGTGAGCAGCCGTTCAGATACCAAAGGACTTTCTTACCTCATCAAGCATTGGAGATCAATAATTGGGCAGCCCCCTTATATGGTTGGCAGGATGGGATCGGTTATCCAATTATACAAAGGATTTATACTCAATTTGATGATGCCATCTCAAGATGCTTCATCATGGCCAGCACATCTTTGGAAAGATGGAACATTAGCCCTAGAAAGAATGGGAAATACAGTTTAAATACAAAGATGGAAGTATTATTTGTCCTATTGTCATCCAAACACTGTTACCTGAGTTTGAGGTCTGGATATCACAATGACAGAACTTGGGTGTGTACCCTTTAAGCACTTTGATACTTGTTGTGGGCAGGAATATGTCTGTTATATTGTACTCTCCCAAGTGCTTAGTACAGTGCTCTGCACACAGTAAGCAATAAATTTGATTGAATGACCACACCCCTAGTCCCACTGCACTTATATACAAATCCTTATACTGTGCCATTTCCCTTCTCTGCACATTACTTTCATGTCTCCTGCTCTAGCCTATAAGCTCCTTGAAAGCAGAGATTGTGTCTACCAACTCTATTGCACTGTTCTCTCCCAAGTGCTTAGTACAGTGCTCTGCGCATATTAAGTTACTCAAGAAATACCCTTGATAGATAGAAAACAAGCAGTTCCATCTGTACTCTTTGAAGTGGATTCATTCATTCATTCAATTGTATTTACTGAGTGCTTACTGTGTACAGAACACTGTACTAAGCACTTGGGAGAGTAAAATACAGTAATTCATTCAATAGTATTTATTGAGTGCTTACTATGTGCAGAGCACTGTACTAAGCACTTGGAATGTACAAATCGGTAACAGATAGAGACAGTCCCTGCCCTTTGACGGGCTTACAGTCTAATCGACGGGCTTACAGTAATAAACAGTCACGTTTCTTGCCCACAACGGGCTTACAGTCTAGCATGGGGGAGACAAACACCAATACAAATAAATAAAATTACAGCTATATACATAAGTGCTCTGGGGCTGGGACCGGGGGGAAGAGCAAAAAGAGAAAGTTGGGGCAACACAGATGAGAGTGGAAGATGAGGAAAAGTGGGGCTTAGTTTGGGGAGGCCTCTTGGATAAGATGTGCCTTCAATAAGGCTTTGAAGTGGGGGAGAGAATTGTCTGGCCAATTTGAGGAGGGAGGGTGAAAGGTAACACTGAATGGCAAGATTGCCTCCTGGTTAACAAGGCCCTAGTGAACAGGCTGTAAAGCGATGATCAGAGCTCAGCTGCATCGCGTGGTCATCTCTTAAGAATGAAGGATAGAAGTTTTTCAAGATGATCTTTTATGGAGAACTCAGCCTTAGAATATGCCCTAGACTATGTTCTAGCAGCATAGAGGGAAAGAGACAAGAATGTATTGAGGGCTCCTCCAGTGATTCCAGTGATTGCGAGTTCACAGTCAAGATGAGTCTTCTTGGAATCAGATCTGCCATTTAACTATTTAGTCCTTTGAGGACAAATGCACTACTCCAGGAAAGGTAAAAGCATGGGGCCACAGGTAGTTTTCAAGAGCTGCAGAATGGCCAGGGCTGACTTTGCTGTGAATAGATTGTAGCTGGCATGGACCTCACACCCTGGCCTCTACTTGCACTTCAGAACACAAAGTAAGTGACATGGCTGGGGCTCACCTGTCATTTCAGTGGGAGGCTTCATCAACATCAGTGGTGCTGGACTGGTCCTGAGCCTTCAGCACTCTATTGCCTAGTTGTGCTGTGGCCATCAGCATGTCCTGGGAGATTTTCTCCTAGGGAAAGCAGATGTATTCTTGGGCCACTGAATAGAAAAGCAGCGTGGCTCAGTGGAAAAAGCACGGGTTTTGGAGTCAGAGGTCATGGGTTCGAATCCCGGCTCGGCCACTTGTCAGCTGTGTGACTTTGGGCAAGTCACTTAACTTCTCGGTGCCTCAGTTACCTCATCTGTAAAATGGGGATTAAGACTGTGAGCCCCACGTGGGACAGCCTGATTCCCCTGTGTCTACCCCAGCGCTTAGAACAGTGCTCGGCACATAATAAGCGCTTAACAAATACCAACATTATTATTATTATTATTATTAGAAAATCTCAATACGACCTATACAGCCGCAGGCACTGCCGTGACATGTTTTCATAAGCCATTATTGAGAGGAGTCTTCAAGTTAGCCATACGGAGGGTAGGAGCCTTTGATTTTTGCTAAAATCTGTGCAATTGAATATTTAAACAAACCAGTAGTTACAGCAGTCTCTTGGCATACATGGATATTATGTTCACGGCTTTGCCTATTTGCAGTTAGTTTGTTGTACCTCCACTTTGACTGTAAGGCGGTCAGAAAAGATGATGGCATGATATCCTAGCAGCTGCAACATGATGAACTTGAAAATCAGAATGACAGAAAATAAGATTTAAAGATAAAGTGAAACACAGTCTCACACAATGTGACGCTCAGGGACTGCTGGGAGGCCACTACAGAAGATGGAGCAGCTTGTTGATCAGAAACGGGGAGAAAAATTGATCTCCTTCAACAAAAGCTGAATGAAAATAGAAATGCCCAGAGGCAGGCTCAAAATCAGAGACAGGCCCTCCAAGACTAACTTACAAACGTGGCAAGAATTTATACTTGGAAACCATACAGAGGGACTGTCAGTCCTGCATCTATCTTTTCTGCTAATACTCTTACCTGTGGATAGGAGCTCACAAATATAGTGCCACCTTCAAAAACACAGGCCTGTTTCCACATACAAATGAATAAAAAAGCAGGGAATACTATATGGAGTCCATGCTTTAAGGACCTTGTCTGAACTAATACATACATTAGGGAATAGATTGGTTAGGGTCTATTTAACATATAACACCCCAATTTGTGATTTGTAATTTAAACTTCTTTAGGATACTAAAATCACCCTCATCAAATCAAATTTACAATATTATTATAACAGTATTTGTTAAGCTCTATGTGTCAAGCACCGTTCTAAGCACTAGAGTAGATACAAGTTTATCAGGTTGGACACAGTTCCTCCCACATGAGGCTTACAGTCTAAGTAGGAGGGAGAACAAGCACTGAATCTCCATTTTATAGATGAGAAAACTGATGCACCGAGCAGTAAAGTGATTTGCCTGAGATCACACAGCAGACAACTGTCAAAACTGGGATTATAACCCAGGTACTCTGACTCCCAGGCCCATCATCTTTCCTCTAAGCCACACTGCTCCTTGTATATTGTGTGTCCAAATACATGGCATGTACAGCCTTCAGAGATTCACAGAACCTTAGAACCACTGAATTGTAGATATGGAAAGGTCCCACCTCCAGGGAGGTGATTAACTCATCCAACTAGGTGGCTGGGTAACTGCTCTTTACTTGTTCTCCTACATTCCTCACAGTCAATCAATCATATTTATTGAGCATTCCACAACCTCTGTAGGTCATCTTTTCAGTATTTTATCACTCTGATATTCAAGTTCCTGCTTTTGTTACACAAAAATCTTTGCTTCTTTAATTTGTCTATTTCCCCTCATTGCATCTCACTGGAGAGCAACTGGTCAGGATCCTTCAATCAGTTAATCAATGGTATTTATTGAGCACTTACTATGTGCAGAGCACTGTACTAAACACTTGAAAGAGTACAACAGAATAAGCAGACACGTTCCCTTATTATGATAAGCTTATAGTCTAGTACTACAACAAATCTGGTGTACTTAGAGAGTCAATGCTTATCCTCCTCTTCTCTAGGTGAAACAATCCCAGTCCTTCCAACTTTTACTCATAGACCCTCGTTTTCATTTCTTTAACTATTTTTCTCTCTCTTCTCTGCTCTCTATCCAGTTTCTCTACCTCCTTTTTAAATACAGTGATCAAAACTGGCCGCCCTACCTGGGCCTAGTTAATGCAGTCCTGTATTCACACCCCCTTAATTACCATGGGTGACACTCCCCCAGATGGATATAGAGTCATAGATGACTATCCTAACTCTGCTGAAATAATCCCGGTTTTTAAAATACTCTTTAGCTATCATTTTCGTTGTGACTTGCCCTGGCAAATTCTTCACATTTGATAATTTTTATCAAGACAAAAATGGATAAACCATTAAGAACCTGTGCCTTCCATGAATTCACCTAAATACACTTGTACTGCTCAAACCTATGTTTTTTACTGCAGGTTTTTGCTAGAACTTTGTGAAGGAATTTAGGGGACATTCATCCAACAGTGAGAACTTGTTTGGATACAGTACAATTCACTGTCAGAAGAAACAGCTTGTATGTAACCTCCACGTTATAAAAGAAGTGAGAGTAATAAGAACATAATTGAAGGCAGTGCCTGTCCAGAGACACAAATCCAGAAAAAATGACATGAATACATTGCAAGGACGGCTTGAGCTTCTGGACATATGCTAAACATGCCAACTTCAGATAGCGTTTGCTAGAAAACAGGAGAACTGTAGATTTTAGAGGAAGCTACCCCCTCCCCAACTTAAGTTTTAGAAGGAACAGTTTCTAGTTGCCTCACTGGGAATTGAGAACTCTGCTTCCTTCCGCCATGCTCAACTGAGTGAATTGCACTGCAGGGTGCTGGGCTGTGGCTTGAGGGGATGTGGTGGAGATTGGAAGAGACATTTTACTTAAAATGGATTTCCTGAACCAAGGTTTTAAACACTCAGCTGTCACATTAAATCAGAGAATGCAGCTTTGAACTGTTTGTGCTGTTCCTTTTATTTCTAGAAAAAGTGCTCTCATCTGGCAACCTGACTGCTTAAGGTGCCCTGTGGCCTCTTTGGCAGTGGTGGACCAATATACTGATTTCAAATCTCCTAGGCCAACATAAAACAAGAAAAAGAATATTCATGACCACACAATAGTCATTCGTATGTGGAAATGTTTGAACTCTGAATTAAAACATTTCATGAACAAAAACACTGTCATTTGGATGCAGTGTTGTAGAAGAACATGGAAAGAAAATGAGCATTTTAGCCTAAGTGAGAGGCAGCAAGAACTAGTGTGGCCTAGTGGAAAGAGCATGGTACTGGGACTCAGAAAACTTGGGTTCTAATCCTGGTTCTAATCTAAGCCATAGCCTGTTGGGTGAACTTGGGCAAGTCACTGAAGTTTTCTGTGCCTCATTTTCCTCAGCTGTAAACTGGGGGTGAAATACTCGTTCTCCCTCCACCTAGGATTGTGAGCCCCACATAGACAAGGACTGTGCCTGATGTGATTATCTTGTATCTACCCAGTGCTTAATACACTTCTTGGCACATAGAAAACATGTAACATAAGCCTCATTGATTATTATTATTAACAAAAAGAACCTGAGAAAGGAAGAAAGAGCAGAAAGAAGGGTGAGAAAAAAGAAAGAAAAGAAGAAAAGTTCATGTACTAAAGGGAGGCAGAAAGAAGGATGTTTGCTTTATGGGGATAAACATTTAGAGGCCCTTTAATCCTTAAAGCAAAATAAATATCTTTAGATTCACTTCCTGTTGGGACTTCTGCTACTTGTCATAGCATCTCAAAGGTCCCTTTTCCACTAAAAGAAGACAGGAACAATTTTCAACCATGATGGTAGAATATTATAGTCAAATGGTAACCCTCACACTCTGATATTCAGTGGTACTTACACAACAGGGAGTGTTTGCTCTGTGGCTTGACCTGGAGCAGTTTGGAGTTGTCCAGGCTTTGCTTGTTGACCACAGGCTGCCCATCCCCGTTCTACAGAATTTCCCATCTCCCTTCACCCAATCCTGTAAACAGAGTCACAACATCAGGCATAGATGCTGACATTCAGGATGTCTTTCTCTTTCTGCTAAGCAAAGTCTTTGCTTTCCATTTCTGCATATCCTGCACTTCCCTTTAATTATAACAATGTCAAGTATTAATGAAAAATTGTTTTAAATATCCTCAAACCAATTGTCATTATTTGAGCAAAACCCAAGGAAATATAATCTAAGAACACAATATTTTTATTTTGTCAAATTTTCTTTGACACTTGTTTAATGGCAGAAATTACAAAAACTATTATTGTACATGGTATATTGCTCAGCTCCTATGTTTCATGCAGAGGATGTGCTAGTATACTTTTATAATAAGTAGGATGGGTTAAGACTGTATTTTGATGCCCACATTTTTCTGCATTTTTTCACTCTGGATGGAGGCAGATTTCAGGTCACAGACTTCTTTGTGTTCATATCTTTGTCACTGAATCACCAACATTTTGAGATCAGACGCTTTAGCTTTTTTGATGGAGCACTGCCTGAGGAAAGTAAAAATGTTAGTGAGGAAGCAAAGCAATATCAATATTATGATAGTCTGATGCTCATAATGGAGTTATTTTTTCCCCCTCAGGAATTAAACTGAGAAGCATAAAGAACATAAATAAAAGTGAACACCCAATATAAATGGTCCACCTTCTGACACAGCTGGGCTACTATTAATGCATGTGCATGAAAATCCAGCAAGTCTAGCAGTCATTCCCAGGGAGATAGATAAAATCTTCAGTTCTCATCCACTTGCCCATGTAACTTTCCAGCACAATTCTCTCTTCGAAATTGGTACACTGTAGAGAAAGTGGGTTCTCTGGAAGATATAATTTTTAATGGTATTTTTTAAGGGCTTACCTTGTGCCAGGCACTGTATTAAGCACTGGGGTAGATACAGGCTAATGGTAATAATAATAATAATGGTACTTGTTAAGCACTTCTTGTGTGCCAAACACTGTTCTAAGAGCTGGGGTAGATATAGGTTAATCAGATTGGACATAGTCCATGTCCCACATGGAGCTTACAGTTTTAATCACCATTTAACAGATGAGGTAACTGAAGTAGAGAAGTGAAATGACTAGCTCAGGTCACACAGCAAAGTGGCGGAGTCAGGATTAGAACCCAGTTCTTCTGACTCCCAGGCCCATGCTCTAGACCATGCTGCTTCTCCACCCTCTTCTCACCACTTTTCCTCCCCAGATTTCATTTCTGCTCTTTCTTTTTGAAGGTGGGCCTGTTCCCTTTCTCTGTTATCTTAAGAACCTAACTCCCTAATTCCATTGAATCAATGATTTGTAAATTACTCTTGCATAAGACTTTCAAGAAAGCAAGTCTAGAGAAAAAGTCTATTCTAAATGTACTTTTTGAGGATTGTCTTCAGAGTACAAATTAATAAAATGGCCCCATGGAAGGATTTTAATATTCTACGAATCTATTAAATACGAACAAAAAATAAAACAGAATATGAAAACCCATTTCCTTCTCAACAGCAAACAAATATGAGCTCCAAACAAATCATAAGAGACTAGGGAAGGTAGCACAAGTTTCAGTGTACAATGAACTAAAGAACCATTTAACTCATTAATACACATGATGAGTTAGAACCAGTAAACTATAACAAAAGAGTTTTTCCTCAAGCAATTTAGAAGAGCAATGTAGCAGGCATTCTTAGTTTTCAGCCTCAGAAATTCCATTTCAGGCCACAAACCACTCTTCTTCAGTCAAAGTCATATTTGTTAATGCACCATAAAACCACTGTTTGGATTAACATAAAGGCAATTGCAAATGAGAAAAATCCCAGGTCTCCTACAAATGATATATTTATCT
Organism: Ornithorhynchus anatinus; assembly: GCF_004115215.2. Taxonomy (NCBI): domain Eukaryota; kingdom Metazoa; phylum Chordata; class Mammalia; order Monotremata; family Ornithorhynchidae; genus Ornithorhynchus; species Ornithorhynchus anatinus. The sequence continues at coordinate 38,407,891 of NC_041734.1, read as the reverse complement.
CAGTCGAGGCACAGTGGGCATCAGTAGTGCTATTTGGAGGAAGAGATGAATGGCAAACTTTCCAGCTGCATATAGCTCACCTAAGTCAGGACAATTGATCACCACCACCACTCAGAAAAAGCAATCCTTCTTCTCACTTGGCTTTACTGGTTATGACTTTTAGAGCAAAATACACCAGCATTCTTATTTCATTCACCCATTCAATAGTATTTATTGAGTGCTTACTATGTGCAGAGCACTGTACTAAGCACTTGGAATCTACAATTTGGCAACAGATAGAGACAATCCTTGCCCAGTGATAGACTCACAGTCTATACGGGGGAGACAGACAGCAAAGCAAAACAACAAAACAAAAACAAGATATCATCAAGATAAATGGAATCAAGGGCATGTATACTTCTTTAACAAAATAAATAGGGTAATAAATAATATATACAAATGAGCACAGTGCTGAGGGGAGGGGAGGGGGAAGCAGAAGGAAAGTAGGGGCTCAGTCTGGGAAGGCCTCTTGGAGGAGGTGAGCCCTCAGTAGTGCTTTGAAGAGGGGAAGAGAGTTAGTTTGGTGGATGGGAGGAGGGAGGGCATTCCAGAACAGTGGTAGAACGTGGGCCAGAGGTCGACGGCGGGATAAGCATGAACGGGGGATAGTGATGAGGTGAGCAGCAGAGGAGCGGAGTGTACAGGGTGGGTAGTAGAAAGAGAGAAAGGAAGTGAGGTAGGAGGGGGCAAGGTGATGGAGAGCTTTGAAGCCAAGAGTGAGGAGTTTTTGTTTCGTGTGAAGGTTGACAGGCAACCACTGGAGGTTTTTGAGGAGGAGAGTGAAGAGGAGGAGAATGACATGCCCGGAGCATTTTTGGAGTTCCTCAAGGGTCAGTTCTTGGCCCTCTTCTGTTCTCCATTTACACTCACTCCCTCGGTGAACTCATCCGCTCTCACGGCTTTGACTACCATCTCTACGCAGATGACACGCAGATCTACATCTCCGCCCCTGTCCTCTCCCCCTCCCTTCAGGCTCGCATCTCCTCCTGCCTCCGGGACGTCTCCACCTGGATGTCGGCCCGCCACCTAAAACTCAACATGAGCAAGACTGAGCTCCTCATCTTCCTTCCCAAACCCGGTCCGCTCCCAGACTTCTCTATCACCGTGGATGGCACGACCATCCTTCCCGTCCCGCAGGCCCGCAATCTCGGTGTCATCCTTGACTCGTCCCTCTCGTTCACCCACACATCCTATCCGTTACCAAGACCTGCCGGTTTCACCTCTACAATATCGCCGAGATCCGCCCTTTCCTCTCCACCCAGACAGCTACCTTACTATTACGGGCTCTCGTTATATCCCGGCTAGACTACTGTGTCAGCCTTCTCTCTGACCTCCCTTCCTCCTCTCTCGCCCTGCTCCGGTCTATTCTTCACTCCGCCGCCCGGCTCATCTTCCTGCAGAAACGATCTGGGCGTGTCACTCCCCTTCTTAAACAACTCCAGTGGTTGCCTATCGACCTCCACTCCAAACAAAAACTCCTCACTCTAGGCTTCGAGGCTCTCCATCACCTTGCCCCTTCCTACCTCTCCTCCCTTCTCTCTTTCTACCGCCCACCCCGCACGCTCCGCTCCTCTGCCGCCCACCTCCTCGCCGTCCCTCGGTCTCGCCTATCCCGCCGTCGACCCCCGGGTCACGTCCTCCCGCAGTCCTGGAACGCCCTCCCTCCTCACCTCCGCCAAACTGATTCTCTTTCCCTCTTCAAAACCTTACTTAAAAATCACCTCCTCCAAGAGGCGTTCCCAGACTGAGCTCCTCTTCCCCCTCTATTCCCTCTGCCATTCCCCCTTTACCTCTCCGCAGCTAAAGCCTCATTTTCCCCTTTTCCCTCTGCTCCTCCACCTCTCCCTTCCCATCCCCACAGCACTGTACTTGTCCGCTCAACTGTATATATTTTCGTTACCCTATTTATTTTGTTAATGAATTGTACATCGCCTTGATTCTATTTAGTTGCCATTGTTTTTACGAGATGTTCTTCCCCTTGACGCTGTTTGGTGCCATTGTTCTTGTCTGTCCGTCTCCCCCGATTAGACTGTAAGCCCGTCAAACGGCAGGGACTGTCTCTATCTGTTGCCGACTTGTTCATCCCAAGCGCTTAGTACAGTGCTCTGCACATAATAAGCGCTCAATAAATACTATTGAATGAATGAATGAATGTAGGAAGATGATCTGGGCAGCAGAATGAAAAATAGACTGGAGTGGGAAGAGACAGGAAGAAGGGAGATCAGAGAGGAGGCTGACACAATAATCTAGTCGCGATATTATGAGAACTTGACACTCTCACACTTATTTCACACTTTGGATGAGACCTATTGTTTTTGGTGCAGAAAATAACGTATTGGTGCAGAGAAGCAGCATGGCCTAGACAAGCAGTGTGGTCTGATGGCTACAGCACTGGGATCGGGAGTCAGAAGGACCTGGATTCTTATCCAGGTTCTGCTACTTGGTCTGTTGTGTGACCTTGACTTGCTTAGGGGCCTCAGTTACTCCATCTGTAAAATAGGGATTAAGACTGTCTCCATGTGAGAAATGGACGACATCCCAACTGTTTAGATCATATCTACTAGTACAGTTCCTGGCACATAGTAAACACTTAACAAGTACAATAAAAAAAAATAATAATGCTGATATTATTGGTAGGTTTCACTGATCCAGGGTTCCCTGATACTTGGAGATCCCCTCTTACTTTCTAAAACAACATGGCTTAAAAGACTAACTCACAAGTGATAGCCACAATTTCTGCTCAGACTACTTTAGGAAGGATTGGATTTTGAAGGTGGTTACGGCAGTGGCCGATGGCGGCAGCATCAAAGGAAGCAGCAGTGGCAGCAGCAAGGAGTACTTGGGTGGCAACAGGATTTGATGGGCTGCGTGGGATGAGGTAGGTGGGGATGGAGGAGGGAAAGGATCCAACTCACAGACGGGTTGGTCCAAGGAGAAATCCCAAAGGCTGACTTAATGGAATTGGTGGAGGCAGATCTGGAAGCTGATTTGGTTTTTGAGGGTGGCAAAGAGGGAAAAATGTGAGTGTGGGTGTGGGTGGAGGATGACGTCAAGAGTGAGGAAAGGTCAGACATGGAGAACTGGCAGGATGGTGGGGGTAAGAGACAAGTGCAGTAGAAAGGAAGTGAGGAACAAGTGTTTTTGCTATATGAGATAGATACAATTCTAAACAACCAAAGGCAAAAGAGCACTCAGACACTCGGACCCAGTTCTAGAATAATGTGCAATCGTATCAATGACAAACTGCTGGAGGTAAAAGTAGCAGAAAGCTTTCTTCAATCAACTGATGGTATTAACGGAACATTTAGTGTGTGCAGAATACTGTGCTAAAGTCTTAAGAGAATACAGTACAACAGAGTTGGTAAACACGTTCTCTCCCCAAAAGGAGCGTAGGTTTAGAGCTTAGTTTAGGTTTAGATGGTTTAGCTAGTAGGAGTTCTCTTCCCACTAGCCCACGTCTTTCAGTGAGATAGAATGGAAACTGATTCTTAGACTTGGACATTTTCCCTCTACTATTGAATAAATGGATTATGGAGGAGCTCACTAATATAATCCATTGCATACAATTTCTACTTTAATCAGAATCTAAACCTCAAAGTAATAGTATGTGCCTATGATTCATTCATTCAATAGTATTTATTGAGCGCTTACTGTGTGCAGAGCACTGTACTAAGCGCTTGGAACAGATAGAGACAGTCCCTGCCCTTTGACGGGCTTACAGTCTAACCGGGGGAGACAGGCAGACAAGAACAGTGGCAATAAATAGAGTCAAGGGGAAGAACATCTCATAAAAACAATGGCAAATAAATAGAATCAGGGTAATGTACATCTCATTAAACAAAATAAACAAAATAAACAGGGTGATGAAGATATATACAAAGCACTATGCATTAAGTGCTGGGACAAAAGTAAAAAAGGGCATGGATGAGAATTAGACATGGCCTCTGGCCCCTAAATTGGGATAAAGTAGGAGGAGGGGGCTGGGGACAGGCCTTGAGGAAAGATGAAACAATAAAAACAAAAAAGCAACAAGAAAGACAAGGATATATACAATGAGAGGAATAATAATAACGATAATAATGTTGGTATTTGTTAAGCGCTTACTATGTGCCAAGCACTGTTCTAAGCACTGGGGTAGACATAGGGGAATCAGGTTGTCCCACATGGGGCTCACAGTCTTAATCCCCATTTTACAGATGAGGGAACTGAGGCACAGAGAAGTTAAGTGACTTGCCCACAGTCACACAGCTGACAAGTGGCAGAGCTGGGATTCGAACTCATGAGCCCTGACTCCAAAGCCCGTGCTCTTTCCACTGAGCCACGCTGCTTCTCTGCAGTACTGTGGCTGGAGAAGCAGAGCTTTAGGGATGAGGGATGAGAAGCAGCATGGCCTAGTGGATAGAGAATTCTAATCCAGGTTCTGCCACTTATCTGGTTGACCTTGGGCAAGTCACTTAACTTAACCTCATTTTGTAAAATAGGGATTAAGACTGCGAGCCCCATGTGGGACATGGATTATGTCCAAACTGATTATCTTGTCTCTACCCCAGCATTTACAACAGTGCCTGGCACATAGTAAGCACTTAACAAATACCATTCTAAAACACAGAGCAACTTGCACTGTAAAAGGAGGAAATGTTGAATGGATAGAAGAAATGTCAAGGAAGCCTGTAGAGAAACTGTAAAGTTACTACTTTCACTGGCCATGTCCTGTGACAGTGACTTCATAGTTATTTTAGTCTCCAGCTAAGAAGCAATTCTGATCCATTTTTTTACAGTTTCCCACCAAGTTACCTTTCTAAATGTGCTTGGGCAGAGCTGTGTAAAAGGGCCCCTTGGTGAGAAGCTGCCAGAATCAATAGGGTAAAGGGTCTCATGCTGCTCTGGGTCAGGCTGTGCATGTTTATTTCTTGTGGGAAGGATCCCATGGCACTTGTTTCCAGGCTGAGGGCCCAATCCCCCAGGAGAGTTCAATCGCCTTCCAGCCAAGTGAAGATTTTATCTTTTTTCTTGATCTCAGTTGACTTCATTAAAAAAGTGGTTGTGGCTTTTGTTGTTGTTGCTATCCTGCTGAGGTTTTTCTCACTCGGTAAAGTTGAAGTTGACAGTGTCCTTGTCCTACTATTTCCATAATGCCAATGAACACCACACACTTCTTGTCTGGTCTGTTCATGTTTCTAGCTTCTTGGGCTAATACAGCTTGCCATACCACTCTAGGCACTCTGCCATTTGCCTCTCCTCAGAGTCACCTGTAAACTATTTGTGCAGTGGCTTACAGGTTCCCCTTAAACCAGAAACATACCCATTCCAAAATGCAACTCTCCCACTGTCTTTCTCTGGAGTTTGGACTTTGGATTTCATAAATCATTTCCATATACTATATTGATTTTTGCAATGAGTGAAGTGCAAATGCACACTCAATTCAACAGAATCTGCTTCCATTTTTAGTGCACAGCTAAAGGCATTAGCTACTTGAAAGTACATTTGCTTCACACTTCCAACCCCCTACCCCCAACCACATACCTTTCTCCTGTAGTCTGTGGAAAGATAGGAGCAACTTCTAAAAGAAATTTTGCTTGGTATTTTCTCTTTTAAAAAACAAAATTATTTAAAAGGTGGAAGGGTGGCAGGAATAGCCTTCAGGTTCATGAAGACTTTTTTTATCACAGAGGGAAGCAGCATGGAGGGAATCATTGTGGCTTATTGGCAAGAGCACAGGCTTGGGAGTCAGAGGACGGGGGTTCTAATCCCAGCTCAGTCACTTGTCTGCTGTGAGACCTTGGGCAAGCCACTTAACTTCTCCATGCCTCAGTATCTCCTCTGTAAAATGGGGATTAAGACTGTGAGCCCCATGTGGGATAACCTTGTATTTACCCCAGAGCTTAGAACAGTGCTTGGCGCATAGTAAGCACTTAACACATACCATAATTATTATAATTATAGATGGTGACAATATGACTTTTACAAAGGATACTATAAGAGGGGAAAAAAGACAAAAACCAGAAAGGTTCATGTTAAATACAAGAAAAGACCGCCTCACTGTCAGACTCTGAGTTGAGTTGCATATCCCTTGAGGGCGACTGAGTTTTTTACTTTTATTTAGTTCTATTGTTCACTTCCAAGCTCTAAGTGCAGATAAATATGATTGATTAATGACACTGCCTTAAAGGCCTAGTAAAATACTTTGCCCACAGTATGAACCAGATAAACTTTACTGAATGAATGAGTTATAACTTTCACTCTAAGGACTACTCTTGCGATCTTGGTTCCCCAGTTCCTTTTCTAAAAGGTGAAAAAAAAAGAAATCATGCTTTCGCCTCAGCTCCCAGAGGTGTTTAATCTTCTGCAAAGGAAAGTTGCCCTCAGAAAGAAAATCATATAAATGCCCCTTATAAAGCACAAGGAGAGGTGGACACTATCCTCTTCCTTCTTGATTGGTGATAGTTTCATTAGCAGACAAAATGGGAGTCTTGAAAGGTTCATTGATTTACTATTTCTCCTGTTTAGGGAGTAATAATCAGATGGAAGTCACCCTCTTCCTTCTTCAGATTTAATCAGAATTCCCTCTCTAATAAGCCCATAACCTTGACATTATTCTTGACTCATCTGTCTCATTCAACCACATATTTAACCTGTCTCCAAATCCTGTTGGTCGCTAAAATCCACCCTTTCCTCTCCAACGAAACTGCTACCATGTTAATGCAAGAATTTATCCTCCTTTCCTGACTTGGGTACTCCATCAGCCTCTTTGCTGACCTCCATGCCTCCTATCTCTCTCCAGTCCAGTCCATACTTTACCCTGCTTTGCGGATCATTTTTCTACAAAAAACATCCAGTCCATGTTTCTCCAACTCCTCAAGAACCTCCACTGGTTGCCAAACCTGCATAAAAAAGAAATCCTTTACTATTTGCTTTAAAGCGCTCAATCACCTTGCCCCCTTCTACTTTATCTCCATGATTTCCTACTACATCCCAATCCACATACTTCCCTCCCGTTGCCAAACTACTCACTGCATCTCAATCTTGTCTATCTTGCCACCAACCTATTACCCACATTTGCCTCTGGCCTGGAATGTCCTCCTGCTTCGCATCTGACAATTACTCTCCTCACCTTCAAAGACTCATTAAGAGTACATTTCCCCAAAGGGGGTCTTCCCTGACTAAGCCCTCATTTCCTCTTCTCCCATTCCCTTTGGTGTCATCCTTGCAACTGGATTTTCACCCTTTGTTCACCCCTCCCTCAGCCCCATAGCACCTTTGTACCTATTTTATTTATTTATTTACATTAGTGTTAGTCTCCCCCTCTAGACAAAGCTCAGTGTGAGCAGGGAACATATCTACCATCTCTGCTATATTGGACGCTCCCAAGCACTTAGTACAGTTTCAGCACATAGTAAGTCCTCAATAAATGATTGATTCTAGTTCTTTGAAACTGTAATTTTTTCCATTTAAATCACCATATAAATCTATAATTCATTCCACTTATACAATAGATTACATATTATGCATTAATTTTATAATTTTTCACTTCTTTCCCCTGTAAGAAAAACAATTTTACCTAAATCTAATCATTCCATGCCTGACTTGCAGTCCTTGAAGTTTCAAATATACTGTGGGTTTATACACAGACTTTCTCTTGAGATTTAAAATTTTTAGCCAGGGTGTGTTAATTCTCAACATTTTCTAAATTCCCTCTATTATCCAGAACAAAATGCTGAATGTAACAAATTCCTCAGGAAAATAATTTCTGCAGCACATAAAGATGTAATCTATGAAATCAATTAATGAAGTAGATTTTTTAGATGAGTAAGAAGCTATTTGTGAAATGACCCATGTGACAAGAGAATGTAGGTCAGGTTTTTGTTTTAAGCCAAGTTTCCATATGTTACAGCTCACTATAGAACTGACCTAGCTTTCCAGCAGGATAACAAAACAAATGCTCTATTGTGTATTTTTCTTTCAAAATTTTAAATCCATTTTTCACAGGCTAATGCTACACAAACAAAATTCAGAACATAGCTGAAATATATAGATATGAATCACAAACAGTTACTGGAATGCTGCTTTTTTAAAAAAATTGATGAGCCTTAAAAACAATTTTGCGGGCTGAAACCTCAAGTGGAATAATTTCATGAAACCTTTTTTTTCAGACCACCATAACAAAAATTAAAGTAAAGTAATGCATTATTAAAAATTACCTTAATCCAAGTGAAAAACACTTTTCCAATTGCTAGATGGTGATACACCTGCATCAAAAAAGATTTTCTCATTCATCTTTTCTAGGGCATCATTAATATGCTTATGTGGTTGGAGAGATTGCCTTTAAGGTCAAACTAAGTCTAAATATTTCAAATTGGTTCTCTTTTAGACTTTCATTGTTTAACTTTCTGAATGCTATAACAATTTTTTAGGACTCCAAAAAGATAAATAGATGATTTCCTCACATTGGAGACTTGGAATGACCAAATATTCTTACATTTCAAAGTAATCACAGAGATCTTATCTACATTCAGGAAGCTGAAATTTCATTCATTCATTCATTAGTATTTATTGAGCGCTTACAATGCGCACAACACTGTACTAAGTGCTTAGAATGTACTATTTGGCAAAAGATAGAGACCATCCCCACCAAGTAACATAAAGATGTCAAAGTCTAAGCGGGGGAGGCAGACAGCAAAGCAAAACAGAACAAGACAACATCAAGACAACATCATCAAGATAAATAGAATCATAGAGATATACACATCATTAAAAAAATAAATAGGGTAATAAATAATATATACAAATATGCACAGTGCTGAGCGGAGGGGAGAGAGCAGAGGCCAGGAGAAGGGGAAAGGGGAGGGGAGGAGGAGCAGAGGGAAAGGGGGGGTTCAGTCTGGGAAGGCCTCCTGGAGGAGGTGAGCTGTCAGTAGGGCTTTGAAAAGGGGAAGAGAGTTAGTTTGGTGGATGTGAGGAGGGAGGGTATTCCAGGACAGTGGTAGGACTTGGGCCAGGGGTTGACTGCGAGACAGGAATGAACTGGAGACCGTGAGGAGGTGAGCGGCAGAGGAGTGGAGTGTACGGGGTGGGCAGTAGAAAGAGAGAAGGAAGGTGAGGTAGGAGGAGGCAAGGTGACAGAGAGCTTTGAACACAAGAGTGAGGAGTTTTTGTTTCGTGTGAAGGTTGATAGGCAACCACTGGAGGTTTTTGAGGAGGGGAGTTTTTTGAAGAGGGCAGCGGAATGAAGAATAGACTGGAGTGGGGAAAGACAGGAGAAAGGGAGATGCGAGAAGAGGCTGACACAATAATCTAGTCGGGATATTATGAGAGCTTGTACCAGCATGATAGCAGTTTGGATGGCGAGGAAAGGGCGGATCTTGGCGATATTGTGGAGGTGAGACCGGCAGGTGTTGGTGACGGATTGGATGTGTGGGGTGAATAGAGAGCGGAGTCAAGGATGACACCAAGGTTGCGGGCCTGTGAGACGGGAAGGATGGTCGTGAGGTCCACAATGACAGGGAAGTCAGGGAGAGGACAGGGTTTGGGAGGGAAGATAAGGAGCTCAGTCTTGGACATGTTGAGTTTTAGGTGGCGGGCAGACATCCAGGTGGAGACGTCTGGAGGCAGGAGGAGATACGAGCCTGGAAGGAGGGGGAGAGGACAGGAGAAGAGATGTAGATTTGGGTGTCATCTGCGTAGAGATGATAATTGAAGCCGTGGGAGCGAATGAGTTCACCAAGGGAGTGAGTATAGAGGATATAAATTTATGCAGCTCACCTGGAGTCTCAGAGTATTTTTACATGTATTTCTACCCAATAGATATAACAGGCAATATTTTTGTGAAAACCTGAAATCTTTCATGTTTAACTTATTTCATGCCACCTACTGATCTCTGCATTTCACTAGCAATTGAAGACTGAATAAAGGGAGAGCAGAGAATAGCAGAATAAAATGTAGTCTTTGTTCTTCATATCTTGAAAACATTTTTCTTCCTCATCAGGGTTCATCCTGTTCTGTCTAAGCTATTCTGCCTTTCTTAAAGATAAAAGCCACTCCTGGAAGGATTAAAATGTTTCAAAAGCAGTGCACACAGAACTGCAGCTTGTCAAAGGGAGCAAGGCTTCCACTGAGCAAGAGGAAGTTTCCTGAGGTTCCAAGCTGATATTCATCCAACCACAACCATTTTCTGGCTAAGAAAGGGGAAAACACACGAACAAAACACAACTGTTAGGCACTTTGGAGGGTTTTCTGATAAATACAAAAAAATGATCACTTTGGATCACAGAGAAGCACAGATCACAGAGAAGCAGCATGGCTCAGTGGAAAGAGCCCGGGCTTGGGAGTCAGAGGTCATGGGTTCGAATCCCGGCTATGCCACTTGGCAGTTGTGTGACTGTGGGCAAGTCACTTAACTTCTCTGTGCCTCAGTTACCTCATCTGTAAAATGGGGATTAACTGTGAGCCTCACATGGGACAACCCAATTACCCTGTATCTACCCCAGCACTTAGAACAGTGCTCTGCACATAGTAAGCGCTTAGCAAATACCAACATTATTTAGGCTAAGTACTATCTGGAAATTTGCTTTCACATGGCCATTACTGTCTGGGTCCTGACTTCTGAACTGGAAGATATAGGTGCTGTTAGCTTCACTTGGGTCAACTTTCTCTGAACTACAGCTACAAAGATACATAGCTGGGAAAGAGACACAATTCCCTCAGACAGAATATAGCTTTACAGGAGTGAATAGTAATACAATTTTAATTTTACATCAAATTTATCAAAGAATATCAACATATTTCTGGTATATTGCTCACCAGACAGAATTCCCTCGGACAGAATATAGCTTTACAGGAGTGAATAGTAATACAATTTTAATTTTACATCAAATTTATCAAAGAATATCAACATATTTCTGGTATATTGCCTTGATAGAGCAGAATGTGGCAGTGTTTTTTCTTATTGGAGAGATGAGAACAAGTATGCTTTTGCTGGTGCTCAAAGCAAGAGAGCCGATCATAAATTATTTATTTATATTGTAAATTAATTATTTATATTTATGTCTGTCTCCTCCTCTAGAATGTAAGCTCACTGTAGGCAGGGGATGTGTCTATCAACTCTATTGTATTGTTCTCTCCCAAGCACTTAATACAGTGCTTTGCACACAGTAAGCTTAGACTCAGTTCTGTGAGGGATAGAGACTGTGCCTACCTAATTAACTGGCACCTACCCCAGCGCTGAGAACAGTGTTTGACACATAGTAAGTGCTGAACAAATATTATTTTTAAAATAAATAAATGAAAAATATTGGACAAGAACTGAGCACTCATGATTCCCAAAGTAGAGTCCCCTTCAAATCTGCCAGATCTCATCTCTCCTCATTTTTCCAGCACTCCTAAAATTCTACCAATTTCAGAAAGCCTTCCCTTGATTAACTCCCAACACCCAAAACTGGGTCAACTCCTGGCAGACAAAGATTATGTCTTTTGTTTCTAGGGTGCTTTTCCAGGAGCTTGATACAGTATTCTGACAATGGTCAATGACAACTACAATACCTATCATGAAATTCAATTAATATTTTTCTATTGATGCTTAAAACTGAGGGCTCGTGGATTAACAGGGCATATGAAAAAAAATCAAGATGTCTCTTTCTTACCTGTCTGCTTTCTTTTCCTGCTACACCCCTGCTTGAATTTTTCATTCCTCCCAAGATAAATTTCTAACTGTACCTAACTTGGAATTCTCCAGTCTCTGACATCATTCAGAACTACTGCCCTTCATGGAACTTCTGCTTCTCTTCAATCCACCAAACCACAACCCTCCCCACCTGCAAAGCTCTCCTGAAAAGCAAACTCCTTCAAAAGAACATTTTCTGATGAATTCCCACCTGATTAAAGATTGATTCCTGGGCATCAGTTGATATTTATCAAACATCTACAAAGTGGAAAGGACTGATGCGCTTGGCAGAATACTACTGAAGCCAACATATGTCAACTTGCCTGTCTCATTTAAGGTGCTCAATAAATGTGGTTGATGTTGAAGCAAAAGAAGGAGATTAAAACACCTCCAATAATTCCATTGTCCAATAATTCATACCCAAAATTACACATAATTCAAATCACGGCACAAGTTCTACGGTGGAGAATCAGTAAGAACAGGTCCCTGAGACAATTCTGTCTTAAATAGCAGATGAAACAAATACTGCATAAATGAAATTCAGTTAATGATGATTCAGCCAGTATAGTTGAGGATTCATTTTAATTTCTTCTTCTCTTGTGAAAACTTGCTTTTATTAGAGCAGAAAGAAAATTCAGTCACTCATATCTAATTAATAATGGCCTAATGAAAAGAGCACGAGGCTTGGGAGTCAGAGGACCTGAGTTCTAATATCATTTGCCACCTTCAAAGTCCTACGGAAATTAGATCTCCTGCCAGACCTTTTCCTGACTAAGCACTCACTTCCCTTATTGCTCCCTTCCCGCCCTCTGCATCACCAATGCACTTGGGTCTGCATGGCCCAGTAGGTAAAGCCTGGGCCTGGGAGTCAAAAGGACCTGGATTCTTGTCCCTGCTACAACCGCTTGTCTGCTGTGTGACCTTGGGCAAGTCACTTCACTTCTTTATGCCTCAGTTACCTCACCGGTAAAATGGGGATTAAGACTGTGAGCCCCATGAGTGACAGGGACTGTGTCCAACCTTATTATCTTCTATCTACTCCAGTGCTTAGAACAGTGAAACATAGTAAGCCCATAACAAATAGCATCATTATTACTATTATTACTCCTTAAACACTTTTAGATACTCACCCAGCCCCACAGCCCTTATGTACATAACCTTATACTCTGCTGCTTCATGGCATAATGGATAGAACACAGGCCTGGGAGTCAGAAGGTCATGGGTTCTAATCCAGGCTCTGCCACTTGTCTGCTGTGTGACCTTGGATGAGTCACTTAACTTCTCTGGGCCTCAGTCACCTCATCTGTAAAATGGGAATTGAGACTGTGAGCCTCAGGTGGGACAGGGACTGTGTCCAACCCAATTTGCTTGTATCCAGCCCAGCACCGTACAGTGCCTGGCACATAGTAAGCGCTTAATAAATACCATTACTATTATTGTTATTATTTTAAAATAGACTGTAAGCTCCTTGAGGACAAAGATCATGTCTACTGACTACACATTACTCTTGCCAGCTCTGCACACAAAATGCACTCAATAAGTATTGATTTATGATTGATTTCCCCCAAGGGAAATCACTGTCCATCACTGTGCTTTAAAAATGCCTCGCCTCATTCCCCTGCCCTCAAGCCGGCATTTGCTGTTACCAGAATGGGCAGACTTTGGGAAGCAGTGTGGCCTAGTGGAAAGATCACGGGTCTGGATGTCAGAGGACCTTGATTCTAACCCCGGCTCTGTTATATGTCTGCTGTGTGTGACCTTGGGCAAGGTCTCTAGGCCTCAGTTACCTCATCTGTAAAATGGGGATTGAGACTGTGAGCCCCATGTGGGATAGGGACTGTGTTCAACCTGATTACCTTATATCTACCCCAGCCCTTAGAACAGTGCTTTGCAATAGTAAGTGCTTAACAAATACCACAGTAAAGCAGCGTGGCTTAGTGGAAAGAGCACGGTCTTGGGAGTCAGAGGTCGTGGGTTCTAATCCTGCCTCCACCACTTGTCTGCTGTGTGACCTTGGGCCAGTCACTTCACTTCTCTGGGCCTCAGTTCCCTCATCTGTAAAAATGGGGATTAAAAAATGTGAGCCCCACATGGGACAATCTGATGACCCTGTATCTACCCAGTGCTTAGAACAGTGCTCTGCACATAGTAAGCATTTAACAAATACCATCATTATTATTGTTATATTTAACACTGCCACCCCTGGCAGTTTTAAATGCCTTGCATCCTCTCCCCACCTACAATGACTGCTTTCGGTACCAGAAAATAATATTTTTACTTTCACCCCTTTATTATGTGACACCAACAAACGAAACAAAAAACAACTGCTTAAGTACTTCAGAGGGTTTTCTGGTGAATATAAAAAAGTGATAATTTTAAGCTATCTGGAAATTTGCTTTCACATGACCATTACTGGCTGGGTCCTGACTTCTGACCTAGAAGAATATTTACTGTGTGCAGTTCTGGCCACTGTATTTTAAGAAGAAATTAGAGAGTTATAAAAGGTTCAGAGGCAAGCAACCAAGAGAATGGGGTAGATTCTTGTATGAAGGTCAACTAAAAAGAATGGGACTTTTCAATCTTGCAAAACAAGAGCTGAGAGGGGCCACAGTTGAAAGGTAGAACAGAGTGGCTCACTAAATTTCACAACACCAAGATGGAAGACACCTATTAAAGGTTGAAGGATGAGACATCCATAACAGACACTGAGTGGAAAAAAAACAATCAAAGATTTTGAAGGGATTATAGACAGAATATCACCACCTATTAGGGTGAATATCCAGGAGACAAATATAACAATAATAACTGCGGTATTTGTTAAGTGCTTACCATGTGCCAGGTACTTTATTAAGTGCTGGGGTGGATACAAGCAAATTGGGTTGCTCGCTGTCCCCGCGCTGCATGGGGTTCGCAGGCTCAAACTCCATTTTACAGATTATGTAATTGAGGCCCAGAGAAGTGAAGTGACTTATCCAAAGTCACACAGCAGACAAGTGGTGGAGCCATGATGAGAACCTATGCCCTCTGACTCCAAGGCCCAGGCTCTATCCACTACGCTATGCTGCTTCACAGCACTAGCACAGAACTATCACCCATTTCCTTAAGCATCCCATCACCACCCTCAAAGACAGAATGCTGGACTAGATGAACAATTTATTTTTTCCTCTCCAGCTGTGATTACTTATTGGTCTGGGTTTTTCAGCTATAAGGAAGAAACCTGGGGCCAATTTAAATAATGAGATGAGCAAATCTGGATCTTTTTAGGTACAGATGGAAGATTATGTTTTAAGCAACACTGAATAATTCCTGAGAGAGGTAGGACTTGTCCGGTAGCTCTCAACACTCTTTGTCTTATTTTGAGTTATGATAGGAGTAATGAGTAAGAGAACAGAGATTAAAATGAGATCAATGAAATTGTTTTCAGTAGGAATGCTAATGCACATTCTTCAAAATTTTATATTATTCTCATGAATTCTTCTCTTCTGAAACACATCAAGTCTAATGGAGGAACATCACTTTTTCATGTAAATACTAACAGGGCACACCAAACTGGTGATGCTAGTTTCTTTACAAAAGGGAGAATGGGTTTAATTAGGAAGAGCACTATGGTTGATATGACTCACTGGCCTTGACATTATGGGAAAAAGAATGATTTTGAAGACAACTTTCCCAGTGGAAAATGCATTATGTGGCCAAATCTTTCACTCAGATCCATATCCATTGCATCTGAAGAGAACCTAATATGGTAGGGAGACTGTTTCTGAAGCCACAAATCCTGGCCCTTCCCCCAGGCCACTCTGGAAACTCTGCTGTCAACATGTTCTCCTGATTGATAGGCAGAATTTATTGTTCTTGAAGTTGGTTTACTTGCTCGGCCTATGAATCTCATTGTTTTGTCCCCAAATTCATGACGGGGGTTGTTTTGCCTATGGCTCGTTTTCCTCATCTCTCGTAGTTATTATCCACATAAGCAAAAGCTGTGAGATGGGGGAAGCATAGTTATTTTCTCAAATTGGGAACAAAAACATACAGAGAAGTGTGGCCTAATGGAAAGGGAACTTGACTGGGAGTCAGGAGACCTGGGTTCTAGTCCACTTGCCTGCTCTGTGACCTTGGTTAAGTCATTTAAAATCTTTGGGCCTCAGTTTCCTCATCTGTTAAATTGAAGTAAAATACCTGTTCTCTCTTCTTCTTAGATTTTGAGAACCTTGTGGAACAGGGACTATGCCTCATCTGATTATCTTGCATCTAACCTTAGTACTTAATGAATACTGTTATTATTATTATCAGCACTATCAGAAAGTTAATCATTTAAAAGTTTACATAAAGTTAGTCTTATAACTAAAGGCCCTTAATAGGAATATGAAAGATTCACAACTTCCTGATGCTACTGATTGGGTTCTTAGATTAAAAATCAATACTTGAAGTCAATTACAAGCCTCAATTTCAGAAACTCTGCCCTCTGGCAATATAGTGAAATAAATTATTATTATTATTTCATTTAAGCATTTACTATGCATGAAGCACTATTCTAAGCACTGAAGTATAAACAAGTTAATCAGGTTGGACACAATCCCTGTCCCATATTGGGATCACATTCTAATCAAGTAATGAATCAATGGTTTTTATTGAGCTCTTACTTGTGTGCAGAGCACTATACTAAGCACTTGGGAGACTACAATATAACAGGTGGTAGACATGTTCCCTGGCCACAGTGAGCTTACAGTCTAGAGGGGGAGACAGACATTAATATAAATAATTTATCATATTTAATTGATATGTACATAAGTACTGTGGGGCTGAGGGTGGGGCTATTACCTAAGTCTAAATAAGAGGGAGATCAGACATTGAATCCCCATTTTACAGATGAGGAAACTGGGGCACAGACAAGTTAAGAGATTTGCCCAAGGTCACAAAGCAGGCAACTGGCAGAACTGGGATTAGAACCCAGGTCTTCTGACTCCCAAAACTGTGCTCCTTCCACCAGACTACATTGCAATCTGAATACAGAAAGAACCAAAGAAACATTTCAAACTTTACTACTCCTTCCTATTTTAGAGTAGGCTGGAAGGTTTGGAAGACAAGTGTGGAAAAGTTAAATCCCAAGCCAATTTAGAACACAAGCAGGAAAAC
Source organism: Ornithorhynchus anatinus (assembly GCF_004115215.2). Taxonomy (NCBI): domain Eukaryota; kingdom Metazoa; phylum Chordata; class Mammalia; order Monotremata; family Ornithorhynchidae; genus Ornithorhynchus; species Ornithorhynchus anatinus. The sequence continues at coordinate 38,391,063 of NC_041734.1, read as the reverse complement.
ACATTCACATTTTCTTTCTCTTGTCTAGGTTTGATTTTATCTATCCTCATTTTACAGATAGGGAAATTAAGGCCCAGAGCATTTAAGTGACTAGCCCACAGATCATATATTCTAAATAATCTATTTATATTTACATTAATGTCTGTCTCTCCCTCTGGACTATAAACTCATTGTGGGAAGAGAACGTTTCTACCAGCTCTGCTAGTATGGTGCTCTGCACACAGTAAGCACTCAATAAATATTGGGAATGGATCCAATTGAAGAGAAAGGGTAAAAAATGTATGTTAAACTTGAGTTTCATTGACAATTACACTGAGGCTTGAGTTTCAAGTGAGTCTTTGAAGGGAGAGTAAGGTTCTTTGTCAGATATAAACAAAGTCCAGGGTGTTTTACTTACAAATACCAAGAGGCTAGGATCAGCAGGCCAGAATCACTGGATTAACAGGGAGTTAACACTAAAATATACCACAAGTACTTATTGGTAGGGAATCCTTGGGTCTTATTTTCTTCTCTCCTCAAACTGCTGAGCCTTGATAGGGAGTGAAGTTCTAAGGTGTTTTATTTAATAATTGAGTAAAAAGTTTAAGTTTTTGTAATGGTTTCAAAATTAAGAAAGTATGCTGCTCAATGAGAAACCCAGAGGAATTCAACACAAAGTGTTGAAAGTGGGATTTAATTTATGCAAGATAAGCTTCTCCTTCCTTCCCTTCTCCCTCACCATCAAGCAAAAGCTCCTCACACCTGGCTTTCAAGACTTTCTATCAGGTCTTCTCATCTTACATATTTGCCCCCTTTCCCCACTGCTATGCAGGTCTGAATTTTGACTCCTCTCATGCTCACTTTCTAATTGTAATAATAATAATAATGTTAGTATTTAAGTGCTTACTAATAATAATGTTGGCATTTGTTAAGCACTTACTATGTGCAGAGCACTGTTCTAAGTGCTGGGGGAGATACAGGGTAATCAGATTGTCCCACATGATGCTTACAGTCTTAATCCCCATTTTACAGATAAGGTAACTGAGGCACAGAGAAGTGAAGTGACTTGCCCACAGTCACACAGCTGACAAGTGGCAGAGCTGGGATTCAAACTCATGACCTCTGACTCCCAAGCCCGTGCTCTTTCCACGGAGCCACGCTGCTTCCCTATGTGTCAAGCACTGTTCTAAGCACTCGGGTAGATACAAGGTAATGAGGCTGTCCCACGTAGGGCTCACAGTCTTCATCCCCATTTACAGATGAGGTGACTGAGGCACATAGAAGTTAAGCGACTTGCCCAAGGTCACACAGCTGACAGGCAGCAGAGCCAGGATCAGAACCCATGACCTCTGACTCCCAAGCCCAAGCTCTTTCCACTGAGCCATGTTTACTCTTGACCTTCCTGCCTCCAATCCCTTGTTCATACTCTTCTCCAAATGTGGAATTTATACTAGGGAAATTTATTTCTTCATTTTCTTTGAAATTCCATTCTAATTGGCATTAGTCTGTTGTTAACATTTAAAGAAGCGGTGTCAAAACTACTTAGATATTACTCTTTTTTGTGTTTATCGAGATCAGGAAAATTGCCCATCTAGGAATCTGTATTTTCTTTAATAGAACAAGAATCCTGGCCAATTCTTTTGACCTTTCTGCTACATTAAGTGGAGTATAAGGAGAATTTTTCCAAATGTGAAGAGGTTGAAATGATTGCCCCTGCTGAAGGGGTTGTGGTATTCCTCAGCAAAGGGAAAGATATTTGACCTTAAGGATCAAGGAGGATGGCGTAGCAGGCAAGATTACACTCATTCCCTAGTGCTAAAGATTCTAATGATCAACAAATGTGTGTGATTCATCTTTTTGTTTTCAAGACAAGCCCACTGATCTCAAAGGAATTTAATATTTATTTACTTTGGAAAAGCATTACCAACTGAAGCGATCACACTTACTTGGCATCAGAGACCAGTGAAGTAAAATTCAGTTTGTGCTTTGTCCTAAAGATCAACTTCTTGATTCTGAGCTCCAGAATGGAGGCAGGATGTGAAGGAGTGGAAATGGCAAAGAAGTCCAGCTGGGAGGGGACTGGAGATCCATCTTTAGCTCTTTTGTTTTGTCCATGAAGAAACTTTGGATGGTCTTGAAGGTTTAAAGCCTCCAAAAGAAAAAAAAAAGTCAGAATTAATTTTAAAGCACTTTTATCAATTGAGGAAACCATCTGTTTTTATGATTAACTCAAGATCTTGATACATTTTTAATAGTCTTTGTTAAACACTTATTGTTTGCCAGTCACTGTTCTAAGTGCTAGGGTAGAGAGAAGCAGCGTGGCTCAATGGAAAGAGCCCGGTCTTGGGAGTCAGAGGTCATGGGTTCTAGTCCTGGCTCCACCACTTGTCAAGTGTGTGACTTTGGGCAAGTCACTTCACTGTGCCTCAGTTCCCTCACCTGTAAAATGGATATTAAGACTGTGAGCCTCACGTGGGACAACCTGATTACCTTGTATCCTCCCCGGTGCTTAGAAACAGGGCTTGGCACATAGTAAGCGCTTAATACCAATATTATATAAGATAATCAGGTTGGACACAGAACATGTCCCAAAATGGGCTCACAGTATTAATCCCCACTCTCCAGAAGAGTTAACTAAGATACAGTGAAGTGAAGTGATTTGTCCAATATCACACAGGGGACAATAGACAGAGCCAGGATTAGAAGCCAGGTTCTTCTGTCTCCCAGGCTCATGTCCTATGCACTAGCCAAACACTGTTCCTCCATTCTCCCTTACTGTTCAGGAATGATGGAAATAGTCTTAGCCAAAAGAAAAAAAGAAAAGATTATCTGCTTTTGATTCTCATTGTTATGTCTGAGTGGCTACAACAATCAAAATCATGAAGAGTTACAGTACGATATAGTTGCATCCTCATTTCAAACAACCACAAAATCAGAGATACATCAGACATTAATTGCTGCCTTAGCCTAGGATCCATAAATCCCTCTCAATATTGTGTCCAATCATTAACGGAAAACCAGTTCCCTCCTCACCCCCTCCTCTGCCTCCACTGCATTGCTTCCTCATTAGTGACATGGTCAGGTTAGGTTTGTCCCTTCTGGAAATGCTCAGAAGGAGGTCACAGGTAGTCCACAGGAATAGAAGAGACTGAGATTTCTTCTCTCCTGCCTTGATTCTTTACTACTGTCAGCCGAGGTGAGATAAACACCCTCAGCTGTTTCCAGGCCTGGCCTTTCCATTTGTTAATTGTTTTCAGTGAGGTGAGAGTCTTTGTTGTTATATTGTATTCATATTGTGGCTACTACAATAGTGTTGTCAACTTTCATTTCATTAGAAGTAAAATGGGCATGATAATCCCCACTGGATCATCGTGATTAGAAAATGATTAGATCAAGTCCCTGACCCCAAACCCTGGCTTCTTCTGCCCCAGCCTCTCTAAACTTTCCTCCCAACATCATGGCTTTTGAGATTTTTTACCCCATTTCTCTGTGGCTCTTATGCACTCTTCCTCCACACCTCAACCCCTTCCCAATCCTGTAAAGCTATGAGTCATTTTATAGCCCCACTCCCAGTGTCACTTTTGAAATGTTTGAAAGAAATTCTTTCAGCCAGACCTGGCCTCTTCCTAACTGTCGCTTTCTCCCCTGAACCACCGTAGTTTTGCGGACCAATCAATCAGTCAATTAATCAGTAGTATCTACTGAGCACTTACTGTGTGCTGTCAGGCAGTCAGTTGTATTTACTGAGTGCTTACTGTGTGCAGAGCACTGTACTAAGTACATGTGAGTGTTCAGTATAACAATAAAGACACATTCCCTGCCCACAACGAGCTTATAGTGGAAAAGTCTGTGGCAAGAAGCAAGCGCTTTGTGGGTAGAGAACATGTCTACCAACTCTATTACATTATACTCTCCCAATATCTTCAGAATGGCCTAGTGGATAGAGCATAGGTCAGGGAGTCAGAAGGACTTGGTTTCTAATCCCACTCCACCTTGGGCAAATCACTTAACTCCTCTGTGCCTCAGTTACCTCATCTGTAAAATGGGGATTAAGACTGTGAGACTCTCTGGGACAAGGACTTTGCCCTACCTGATTAGGTTGTATCTTTCCAAGTGCCTAGTAGAGTGCCTGGCACATAGTAAACACTTAACAAATATCATAAAAAAGTGCTTAGCACAGTGCCCAGCACATAGTAAGCTCTCAATAAGTACCATTGATTGATTGATTGATTGAAAGAGCCAATCCAGCTCTAAAACAAGAACATAATATACTATTAAAAAATTCTAGAGGTAGAACTGGGATGGGGAGGTACGAAGAGCTGAAGCAAGGCCTTGAAGGAAGGGTACGGTACATGGGAACTAAGAACTTGAGGAAAAGAGAAAAAGAATGTTTTAAGTGGGTGTGTTTGGCGGTAAGGGTGAATCAAGAACTGCCGTAGGGCTAGGAGAGGGCAAATTTAGCTAATCAGAGTCACCAGAGAGTCCACCTGTGCATCCTACCTCTGATAAAGCTCTGTATGGTGGTAAACAGAACGATGTCATAAGAGTCTTGTTTTGTAAAGTCAAAACTGATGTGTTGGAAAGGTGAAATAGAGTAGAAATCAAGGAATGATTTAAGTCCTGCTTATTGCAATTTGAAATGACAAAAAATTGAAGATTGCTTGTACTTTTTTTCATCTGAGCCCTAATAAAGTAAGTTAGAATTGAGGCTCCTAGAAGGATTCCATTTTCCAGATCTTTTAGATTCCTGCAATAGTGCTGTTATCTTTAGGTTCTTATCCAGCTCCTCTAAATTCCTCTGGAGGGGTGGGGGTGGTCTTAAAAATATCCCAAAAGTTCAGATGAGAGTTATTCTTCTTATTTTCTGGGACCATATTTCCTGGACTATTCACTAAAGAAAGTGCCCAAATAAAAAGCAATATCAGATTGGGATTTAAGAAGTTTCTAAATGGGTTGAAAGGCTATGTTCATTCCTCAAACTCAAAGAACTCTAGAATGGCCTCAGGAAAATTGCCAGCCCCAGACTTGATTTGTGCCCTCTTTAACATGCTGAGCCCAATTCCTCCTCTTGGGTGGGTGATAGGAGAGTTCGGAAGCAAGGGATGGAGCTCATCTCTAGACTATATGCTTGTTCATAATAATAATAATGATAACGGTATTTGTTAAGTGCTTACTATGTACTTGGCACTGTACTAAGCATTGGGGTGGATACAAGCAAATCCATTTGGACACAGTCCCTGTCCTATGTGGGGCTCATAATCTCAATCCCCATTTTACAGATTAGGGAACTGAGGCCCAGAGAAGTGAAGTGATTTCCTCAGGGTCATACAGCAGGGAAGTGGCGGAGCAGGGATTAGAATGCATGACCTTCTGACTCCCAGGCCGGTGCTTTATCCACTATGCCATGCGATGGGCAGGGAATGTGTCTACCACTCTGTTATATGGTACTTTCCCTAGTGCTTAGTACAGTATTCTGCACATGGTGAGCACTCCAATACTATTGATCAACTGATAGAGTATTCAAAAAAGCATTTAGATGACTGTCCAGCTGGGATGACAGAGGGCCACACCAATCAGAAAGAACGAAGTAGTATTAATCAGTGGCTAGCAAACTTCCTGAAGAATAATGATAATAATAATAATTATTGTAGTATTTTTTTAAGTGTTTGCTATGTGCCAAGCATTGTTCTAAGCACTGGGATAGATACAAGATGATTTGGTCCCACATGGGGCTTCCTGTCAAAGTAGGAGGGGGAACAGGCACTGAATCCCCATTTTGCAGTTGAGGGAACTGAGATACAGAGAAGTGAAGTGACTTGCCCAAGGTCACACACAGCAGACAAGTGACAGAGCCGGGATTAGCGCCCAGGTCCTATAATTCACAGACCCTTCACGAGAAGCAGCGCGGCTCAGTGGAAAGAGCACGGGCTTTTGGAGTCAGAGGTCATGAGTTCGAATCCCAGCTCTGCCACTTGTCAGCTGTGTGACTGTGGGCAAGTCACTTCACTTCTCTGTGCCTCAGTTACCTCATCTGTAAAATGGGGATGAAGACTGTGAGCCCCACATGGGACAACCTGATTCCCCTGTGTCTACCCCAGTGCTTAGAACAGTGCTCAGCACATAGTAAGCGCTTAACAAATACCAACATTATTATTATTATTATTACCCTTGCTCTTTCCACTAGGCCATGCTGTTTCTTCACATGCTGTGTGGTTTGAGGTTTATTATTTGTTTTTTCTACCACCAGAGTGGTGGGCTATAGGGTACCATTGCTCCAGCTACTTTGGCAGTGGAGAGGGTGGTGTCCCTACCATCCTGGGCCCAAGCATGGGGGGCATCCAGCACCCAGCCCCACCTCACTCCCAGCTCTCCAGCTTTCTCGCTCCTAATGCCACTCTGACCCCAACCTCCACAAACATCCATTTTCCACCATTTGCTGCCACTGCACCCCATCACCCAGAACATTTGCTCTCTGTCACAGTTGGGCCCTGCCATCCTCGTAAGACACTTTCCCCGCAGCTGAATTTGAGATCCCGACTTCCACCCTGCTAACACATCACAGCCATCCTGTGTAAGGAGCAGAACACCAAGACCTTTTCCCATTCCGTGTTTGTAAGGCAGCACTGTTGTTCCCCCTGACATTGCACCCAGGGGCCAGAGCTGCTTAGCCATCATCCTGGGTATACGAGTATGCAGGGAACAAGGTTCAAGAGTCGGAAGCACAGAAAGGGGAGTTGGCTGAAGAATAGTCACTAGGCAGAGAATGGTTGATTCTTCTTCTCCAGCTCTAGTACTGGGTGACTGAGGTGGGAGGAAGGAGGGAAAAATGATTCTGACCTCTTCTGTTTAAGTTCTGGTTTTTGTTCCTCATTTCTTCCCCCTTTTTCCTCCCCTTTCCTGTCTTCCTCTTGTTTCCTTCCTCTATACATGTCTGCTACTCTGTCTTCCTCTGTTGATAGGAAGACAGGGGCTTTTAGGACTATTTGGTTTTCAGATTTCAAACGTTCACTCATTCAATCATATTTTTAGATTGAAAGCAATGTCCTTTTTAGCTTTATTCCAATTCTCCACTTCTCCCATCTTCTAGACACCCCAGTTCTCTCCTCAGGTTTGACCTTGTTCCTTTCTCTATCCTATCTTCCTCCCTTCACTTAGCTTTCTAACTTTCTCCCCTACCACTTCCTTCCTCTTTCCCCACAGCACCCAATTTCTCTGATTGATTTTTATAGTTAGAACAGTGTAACACTGTACAGTAAAACACCAAGTTGGATGATTGTCAATTCTGAATCGACAGAGTTCCAAACATGAAAGGTTTTTATGTCAGTCAGGAGTAATTAGTGAACACTTACTGTATGAAGAGCACTTGGAAAAGTAGAGAAGCAGCATAGCCTAGTGGCAAAAGCACAGATTTAGAAGTCAGAGGTCGTGGGTTTTAATCCCAGTTTTACCACTTGTCTGCTGTGTGACCTTAGGCAAGGCAGTTAACTTTTCTGGGCCTCAGTTACCTCATCTGTAAAAACGGGGATTAAGACTGTGAGCCCTATATGTGACAACCCGATTACCCTGTGTCTACCCCAGCGATTAGTACAGTGCTTGGAACATAATAAGCGCTTAACCAATACCATAATTATTATTAGTACCACACAACAGAGTTGGTAGATATGATTCCTGTCCACAAGAAACTAACAGTCAACCAAAGGCCGTGTTTTCTGGCATACCTTTCATTCAGATAGCTCCAGAAATTGGCTTCTCAAGTGCTCTACACATGGACCAAGAGCAGATTGAGGCTGTGTGGAGAAGGATCTTATGATGGATATACAACTCACCTGAAGTATTGGCATGAGCTCTCACATTATCTCATTAGAGAACAGAGGGGCCTTCTGCATAGTTTAGGCATGCCCATACAAACTAAAGGCCCAGATGAATTTTTCTACCCAAAGATTGTCTTTAACTTCTGTTTCTTACATTGAAATTTGGTTGGATTTTTCTAGGACCTTTCAGGAAGATGCAAAGATACACAGTTCCAAGACTCTATGCCAATTCACTAGCATTATCTAAATGATTTTAAACATACACAGTCCAACAATTCCAACCTTGCAGTGATAGATTTCTTTTTGCATCTATTATCAGTTGACTGGTTGTTTTTAGTTCTCTGAGTAGGAAAAAGTCCAGTGGAGATACACAGTTCCAAGACACTATCCCAATTCACTAGCATTATTTAAATGATTTTAAACATACACAGTCCAACAATTCCAACCTTGCAATGAGAGATTTCTTTTTGCATCTATTATCAGTTGACTGGTCATTTTCAGTTCTCTAAGTAGGAGAAAGTCCAGTGAAAGACTATGCCTAAATTCCTCTTGATCCTCTGTGTGAATCAACTCAAACATGCTTTGATGCATGACATCTGCCTACAGTAAAAAATAAATTATACAGTTGAGTCAGAATATCTCCAGGAATCTCAAATGAAATACTTTTTTTTTTGCTGTGTAGTTGAATATTTTCTTCATTCGCAAGTGAAAAGTCCCTGATCCTCTCCCCTCACCAAAATCTAACCTCAGAGGATAAAATTAATATTTTCAATAGTATTTATTGAGCGCTTACTATGTGCAGAGCACTGTACTAAGTGCTTGGAATGTACAAATTGGTAACAGATAGAGACAGTCCCTGCCCTTTGACGGGTTTACATATATTTATATCAAAACTCTGAATCAGAATTCAGTAATTTAAGAGTATCACACTAAATTCCACAAAAATATTACCTGATTTCACCATCTGAAAATAACATAAAATCTCTGCTTATGAAACAATAAGATCTAAAATACTAATGGCACATAACAGTAATAATAATAATGGTATTTGTTAAGCGCTTACTATGCGCCAAGCACTGTTTTAAGTGCTGGGATAGATACCAGGTAATCAGGTTGTCCCACATGAGGCTTACAGTCTTAATCCCCATTTTACAGATGAGGTAACTGAGACACAGAGAAGTTAAGTGACTTGCCCAAAGTCACCTAGCTGACAAGTGGCGGAGCCGGGATTAGAACCCACAAACTCTAATTCCCAAGTCTGTTCTCTTTCCACTAAGCCAAGCTGTTTCTCTGGCACATATGGACCACAGCTACTAAAAGCAGTTTCTTTAATATTTTAATTTTACAAAAAAGGGAAAATTCCCCTAGTTTGTAGACATAATTTTAAAGCTGTGTGATGTTTTAGCAGCTGCATTTTGAAAATTGAATGCTGCACAATTTGTAGAAGTCAATGTCGGGAAGTCATTAAAATGACAAACTGAGACGAGTGTATCTGATCAGCTGCTAGTCAAAGATGTCAACCTTAAAGTTTTAAGGTTAAAAAACACACTTACTGGACTCAGAAAATCAACTGCAAGAAAAGTCAGTTTTCCAATGATATGGGGGTTATATTCTTAATGGAATTTTTTGTTAAAGAAAATTTGCATTACAGACCTCATGCTTTGAATGATGATAGGTGTTTACACACCTGTTTCACCCAACATTGCGTTGTGCTCTAGCCAAACAAATGCACAGTGTAGGATGAATGTGTCCTAATTCCCCAACAGGGTTTTATGTAAACTGCAGAGTGAAGACATATGTTATGAGAAAACTATTTAACAATTACTTCAAAATAATTGGCTGACATGATTCAGAAAAATCCAAAGGGGAAATATTTTTAAATTTTAACAATAAAAATCTATTTACTATCAGATTACTTTTCACTGTAAAAGTAAAAACAAATTGCTCCCCAGAAAGTCCAAAAAAAAATCACCGTGGTTTTATTTTCTAGATTTTCCTAGAGAAGCCACAATGCTAAAGTTATAACTTCACATTCTTTCCCCTAGCAATATCATATAAGTAGAAAACAAGTTTTATTGTACCATTTGTATGGAAGAAGACGGGGCATTTTCACTGCATAATACAAGTATCTGCATTGATTGACAAAGAGAAGCAGCATGATCTAGTAGAAAGAGGATGGGTCTGGGAGTCAGAGGACCTGGATCCTAATCCCAGCTCTGTCAATTGCCTTGATGTGTGACCTTGGGCAAGTCACATTACTTCCTTGTGCATCAGTTTCCTTAACTGTAAAAGGAGGAATAAATATCTGTTCTTCTCCTACTTAAACTGTGCATCCCATGCAGGACAGACACTACGTCCAACTTAATTAACTTGTATCTCCCCCAGTACTTAGAATAGCGTTTGACACATAGTATGTACTTTACAAATACCAAAACAAACAAAAAGACATGACTAAGCTTGAAAAGCCCAAATGAAATGGGAATTGATTTGTCCCATATTGAGAGTCCAACCAATTTGAGGCCCAATATTTAATTTTTTAAAAATCTGATTTTTTCATTCATTCGATCATATTTATTGAGTACTTACTGTGTTGAGAGCATGGTACTAAACGCTTGGGAAAGTACAATACAAAAGTGCCATTCCTTGCCCACAACTAGCTTGCAGTCTAGAGGGTAGCTGACCTTTCTGCATGGAACAAATTAGCTGGATAATTTCCAATCTTCTGATTCCCCAAAGCTCATCCATGGTGACTTTTCTTTAGACTGGAAGTTTGATTGAATGTCTAAGCAAAATATTCATTAGTGATCTGAATGGATGTTTCTGGACTTCCATTTCCCATCCACTGCAATTTCCCCATACCCTCTACCGTAGTGATCTTTAGAAACTTTGACCAAGTTTTGGTCTTTCAATTCTGCAGCTAGGCATCAGAAGGGCTCACTAGAATGGGCAACGCTGATATGCTGTTTCTAGGGAACCCCAGAAAGAATGAGGATACAGATTCGTGCTGCTGTTGTTTATCAATCAGACAAGATCCTGAGAATTCACTGAATGGTCAGAATTGCATAGTGAAATCAGAGCATGAAAGTGGTAGAGAGATGGTGGGGAACAAAAATCTTTCCAGGATCTATAGCATTCAGAGAGGGGCTGGGCTGCATGTTTACAACTTGTAACTGGGGACTTGACCACCCTGACCTGAACCACCAAAGGCTTCTTTTTTCTTTTTTAATGGCATTTGCTTAATGTGCCAGGCACTGTATTAAGCACTTACGTAAACACAAGCTAATCAGGTTGGACACAGTCCATGTCCCTTGCGGGACTCACAGTTTTCATCCCCATTTTACAGACAAGGTAGCTGAGGCACAGAAAAATGAAGTGACTTGCCCAAAGTCACACAGCATACAAGTGGTGGAGTCTGGATTAGAACCCAGGCCTATGCTCTAGCTGCTAGGCTATGCGGCTTCTCCATTTACTGGACCCAAATGAGAAATTAGGACAAATAGTTCATTTTAAGGTAACTATTTCAAATTGCAATGCATTTACCCAACAATAGGTGACTTGGAGAACCTGGAACGGACCTTTTACTGTAATTTTATGGGTTGTGCTTATCCTGGTGAAAGAGTGTTAATGGGAGAATAAAGGATCTGCTTTCACAAACACTCAATATCGATCCCTTCTTGAGTACACAGTAGGCACTCAACAAATACACTAGAGAGTACCACTTATTCCTTACGGGTACAAAACATTTTCCTTCTTGAATTATAGTCATATTCCACATGATTTTGCTGGATGGTTGAGTTTATTTTTTGAGGCAACAGACTTCAAATTAGACCTAAGAAATTAAACATTAATGGGAAATCTAGGAGCACAAAAGACTAGGAATCAGAGAGAATCTGTAAAAGAACCTTGGCATCTCAGGAGTGAAAAGCTTCCATCAAACTTCCAATTTATAGGCTCTGGAGAGGTTAAAAAAATTAACTTCTGTGCCAATCATTTCTAAAACATGCTTCTTTCAGAGAACGATTTATAGATCATGTTATTAATCCTTAAAATAGTTTCTTGTTGTTGGAAAGTCTCTGTGTCACCAATTTCTTGAGGAAAAAATATTCCAAGATAATAATGATGGTATTTATTAAGCACAAGGGGGCGAAGGATAAGATTACATTCAGTTAGCTGGGGGCCAAATGCTCTGCACCTAATAAACTCTCTATATCATCAACTGATTGTTTGGCTTTTGCCCAGGGCCCACCATCTTCCAAGGGCTTGTATGACTGGCAGGGGTGGGGCCACTTTTTTTTAATGGTATTTGTTAAGTGCTATGTGTCAGGCACTACATTAAGCACTAGGGTAGAAACAAGCTAACCAGGTTGGACATAGTCCCTGTCCCAAGTAGAGCTCTCAACTTTAATCCCCATTTTATAGATGAGGAAACTAAGGCACAGAGAAGTAAAGTGACTTGCCCAAGGTCTCACAGCAGGCAAATGGTGGAGCCGGGATTGAAACCCAGGTCCTTCTGACTCCCAGGCCCATGCTCTGTCTACCACTGGAAAGTCTCAAGCTCTCCCCACTTTTGCCTCCACTACTCCAGTCTAGAATTAGGCCCAGAAGTTCTAGGAAAGGAAGGATGCATTGGTAAGGATGTACGCAGAGCTCGGTGTAATAGATAAGCAGCATGGCTTAGTGGAAGGAGCACGGATTTGGGAATCAGAGGTCTTGGGTTCTAATCCCAGCTCCACCACTTGTCAGCTGTGAGATTTTGGACATGTCAATCTATGCCTCAGTTACCTTATCTGTAAAATAAAGATTAAGACTGTAAGCCCCCCGTGGGACAACCAGATTACCTTGTATCTACACCAGTGCTTAGAATAGTGCTTGGCACATAGTAAGCACTTAACAGATATCATTATTATTATTAGAGACATATATATGCTCTGAGAGAAGGGAGGAAGGGGGTGAAATTCTGTCTGGGGCCCACCAGAGTTTTAATTTAGCTGACTTGGAATTTGTCATAATATAAAATCACTAAATCAAGGCAACCACAAGTCTGGTTTGTGGAAATCCATTTTGTACCCTTCTTTTTAAGTGCAGAATGTTTTTACATCTGAAAGCATTTGGCCCCCAGCTAACTGAATCCAATCTTATCCTTGACTGACAGTGAAGTTCTGGGAGAGACCCCATAGAACAGTGACAAATATAATTCAAGAATTGAAAAATAAAATCTATGGGAAAAGCTTGAAGAAATTTGGATTATTTAGCCCAAAGAAAAGAAAATTAGGGATGAATCAAAAGTTGTCTTCTAATTTATGAATAATAATTCTCTTGCACTTAGGACCCATATTTTCCCTCTCCTCTGAAGCCAGATCAAGCACAAGTGAAGGGATTCAGGCTAGACCTAAGGGAAAACTCTCTGATGGAAATATTATAAACCCTGAAATGGAAGGAGGTTATACTGTCTTTTGTCCCAGAGATAATGAAGAGTCTGTAATGAGTAGCATAGATGTCTGTCTATCTGCATTGGCTTAGGGGAAGACTGCCTGAAGGAGAATTTGTGGATAAAGTGATTCCTTGATTTTAGAGATTTCCATGTTTCTACAGATTCTGCTTGGAACCACCAGTGAATGGAATGCTTGAGGTGATTGCAAATATGCTCGATTAAAGTCTACAAGGATGACTCTTCTAAAAGGTATGCTGCCTTTCAAAAATCATTGTAGGGGCACCACAACCCAACCAATATTTCCTGCGCTAGTGTTTCTGCTGTGAGTGTGTGTGTGTTATGAGCTCTTTCTGGCTTTCTGATAAACCTCTCCTCCTAGGCAGCAATGTGCTCACAGACATTGAGCACAAGGGAAACAATTCTGATGACATCAACACTCTGACCCCTCCACCAGCATGCTACATTTTGAACATTAAAAAAGAAGGATCAGGAATCATGGGGTAAATACATATTAGGGATGTAGGAAGACTTGGCCAATGCAGTGTGTCATCGGTTTGAATTATGCTAATGAAGAGGGCAACTATGGAACTGTAAAAAAATATTTCTTTAGGGTCAGTGAAGTCATGCAAAACCAGGTGTGCTGTGTGTAGTGCCTGACAATTAGTGTATTTGGACTCGCCAATATCCCAATTAAGTTGCAAGGACTTTCTTTGTGTTACAGGAGAGAAAGAGGAGGAAAAAATTGGTGAGGGAATTAGAGAAAAGGGGAAAAAAGTCATGATAATTAGTGAGGAACAACTGAAATCATTAGAGGCTAAAAATGGAATATCTTTGTTCATCAGTCAGTTTTATCATATAATAATCATCAATAAGGTTTCTGAGTTTTCAGTCTATAGGATGAGCAGGAGGCATTTGCTCGGGTATATTAATTCAAAGCTATTTTTCTCCAGTGTTTCTTTGCCCTTTTTTTTCTTTGTAAATTAATGGATGAAACACAACAAAAAGCTGAAGAGCATGCATTTGTGGATGTGTAAGCAGCACCACCAGTGTTGTGTAATATGTGGGTTCATTCATCTCTTCCACTGATGAGGTTCTTTAGCCTTTTCTGCATCTTCTCTGTATCCTGCTGTTGTTCCAGGAGATAAAAACACTGCCCTGGAAATCAGAAGTTGCCTAGAGACCAAATTTGGATTATGACTGCATTTACCCTTCACACTGTCCTTACACACTTGCACATCTACCTTCTCACTGAATTCTATTTTTTTAAATGGTATTTTTTAAGCATTACTTTGTGCCAAGCACTGTTCCAAGCTCCGAGGTAGATACAAAGTGATCAGGTTGGACACAGTCCATGTCCCACATGGGTCCCAGTCTTAATCCCCATTTTACAGATGAAGGAATTGAGGCATAGAGAAGTGAAGTGAATTGCCCAAGGTCACACAGACACGTGGAGGAGCCGGAATTAGAACCCAGGTCCTTCTGACTCCCAGGTCTGTGCTCTGTCTACTATGCCACACTGCTGTGCCTCAGTGGAGGAGCATGACTGACATGGATGATAGAGTGCAAGTGATGCTATGGAAGCTATTAACTCTCAAATCAATTCTTCTCAATCAATTTATAATATTGAGTGCTTACTGTGTGCAGAGCACTCTACTAATCACTTGGGAGAGTACAAAGTTGGTAGACATGTTTCCTTCACACAATGAGCTTACAGTTTAGAGGGAGAATAAGACACTAATATGAATAAATTACAGATACGTACATAAATGCTGTGAAGCTGAGTGAAGGGATGAATAAAGGGTGCAAATCCAAGTACAAGAGTGACACAGAAAGGAGTGGGAGAAGAGGAAATGAGGGGTTAGTTGGGGAAGACCTCTTGGAGGAGATGAGCTTTAAATAAAGCTTCGAAGTTAGAGTGATCGTCTGTCAGATATGAAGAGGGAGGGAGTTTTAGGCCAGAGGCAGGATGTGGGTGAGGGTTCTGTGCAGGTTCTCAGTCCTGAAGCTCATCCATCATTCCTTACTGAAGACACTGCTCCTACAGGAAGCCTTCCCTGACTGAGCTTTTCTCTCTTCTCCCACTCCCTTCTGTGCCCCTCATAATTGCTCCTTCATTCATCCTACCTCCCCTCCTCACAGGACATCTGTATATAGCTGTAATTTATCTATTTATATATTTATATTAATGTCTGTCTCACCCTCTAGACTGTGAGCTTGTTGTGGGCAGGGAATGTGTCTGATGTTATATTGTACTCTCCCAAGTGCTAAGGTACAGTGCTTTGCACACAGTAAGTGCACAATAAATATGATTGAGTGAATGAATGAATGAGATTCCATCGCCAACTCCTCGAGATCTATGAGAGCCTTCCTAAGGTGGAACCACTAGAACTGCATGCATGCAGTATCCCAATCAATGGTATTTGAGTGCTCACTGTGTGCAGAGCACTACACTAATTTCTTGGAAAAAGAGCTGATAGGTGTGACCCTTGCCCACAAGCAGCTTACAATAATGACAGTATTTATTATACGCTTACTATGTGTCAAGCACTGTCCTAAGCGCTGGGGCAGATACAAGCTAATCAAGTTGGATACAGTCCCTTTCCCGCATGGGGCTCACGGTCTTAATCCCTATTTTACAGATGAGGTAAGTGAGTGACAGAGAAGTTAAGTGATATGCCCCACCTCACACAACAGACAAGTGGCAGAGCTGGTATTAGAACCCAGGTATTTCTGACTCCCAGACCCATACGCTATCTGATTAATGATTTTATATTTTGGCAAAACTATGCCTTTGATTTCATTTTTACCCCCTTCTTAATCATGCAGGGCATAAGAAGTCCTTCCACAGTTTGAAGTTAAAATTTTAACAGTTAAGTTAGAATGATCTTTCAACATCTTACAAAAGAGTCAAGTGATTTATAGTTGATATCTATATATTTTACCTTACTGAGACTTATATGAAAGGATGTCATCACTAAAAATAAATGATTGGAAAAGCAATATATGAAAATGAGAGGTTACTACAAGAGGAAGTTATTTCTTTTATCTAACCTCCATTACATTAGAAATTGTTCATAATAATCATGAAATGTTATTATTAAACCAAAGATACACTTGGTGCTTAAAATGATAAGCCTTCTTCATCCTTGTTACAGAAATGCTTAACTCCTATTAGAGTAATTAAATCAATTTTGCAATTTTAACCACTGGTGATTTGCATCCTGAATATACAATCTAATACTACTTTTCTTAGTTTACAGATATATAGATGGCTGACAATTAGTCTCCTGTGCACTCCTGGTCAAAATTCACCAGTTCTTCCTTTTCATTGTCCAGGTTTGTATTTTTTCTTTTCACTTTATTCCTGGTAGGAATAGCCTTTCTATTGTAAACGTCTCAATGAGTTGGAATTTACTGGAGAGGCTAATTAGTGCCACTGAGTGTCTTATCTTGCATTCTTGATGCTGCTTCCCAGCAAGAAGAGCTTCATACCTCAATGATAGCATACATTTCTAGATTTTGGTTTATTCAACAACAAGACTTCTACAAGATATTTGTATTAGTAATACAGAACCACAAAATAAGAGAGATTATGATATTTTTGTCAAAATATGAAATCATTTTGCTTTAAGTTGGCTGTACAAAAGAAATTAAATTTTTTATGGATTTTTTCTTACTACTTTGAAGACAGGGCTATGGCCCAATCACAAATAAACAAAAGCAAAACCAAAGGATAAAGTCTCAAAATAATTTAGGGTGCATGACTAACCAATGATTTTTCATAAAGAATGTTACCAAAAGGGCAAAAATACATTACACAGTGAAAGGTATCTGCAAAAAATGAAATTATAACTACAATTTTTAATTGTCAATGGAATTTCTCGGCTGGGGAGCAAATAGCCTCCTCCTTAACCCCATCTTGCTATAGCTAGGGAGAAACAGAACAGTAAACCAATTGAAGGGACACAACATTATTTTATGAAATAAATAGATTACATTTCTAAAGTGCACATTCCTTAGGGATCTGTAAATTTTATCTCAGTTCAGTACCCAAACTATTGTGTGTTAAATTTGGTGTTACTAGAAGCAGTGTGAGAAGCAGCGTGGCTCAGTGGAAAGAGCCTGGGCTTGGGAGTCATAGGTCATGGGTTCTAATCCCAGCTACGCCACTTGTCTGCTGTGTGACTTTGGGCAAGTCACTTCACTTCTCTGTGCCTCAGTTACCTCATCTGTAAAATGGGGACTAAGTCTGTGAGCTCGACTGGGACAACCTGATCATCTTGTATCCCCCCCAGCACTTAGAACAGTGCTTTGCACATAGTAAGTGCTTAACAATTTCCACCATCATTATTATTGGAAAGCTCCTGAATGAATCATTTTTTTGTCCACTAATTTCATGTTATCTATATATTCATTAGATCACTGAGTAATTCTTTCTTTTTAAATCTGGCCTCTGATCAAAAGGATCTTCTTTCACAATTTTGGACCCCTTCCAGATCTTCAGGATTTAGCTGGAATGATAGGGGCCCCATCCAAGTTATTTTGATTTAAATTTTCTTCAAATATGAACACAAACAGGCCTGTTGTTAGGGAAGGAAAAAAACCCTGGATTGGACAAGGGAAATGAAAATACAATTTCTCTAAACTTTGCTTTCGAACTAAATGAGTAAAAGTTGCCTGAAGTGTCAACCATAGAAGAAGTTCACCCTCTGGCATGACTCTGTCAACCAGTCCTATGATTCTGTCATTGCCATGACTGTTAGGTTTTTAGCCACCTTAATGGAACAATGACTCTTCAGGGCAACTGAAAGGAGTCAAATAAAAGAGACTTCAATTCTGGAATAATATTTACAAAAATCACCGCTGTGTATGTCAAATTCTTTCACACGTTTATTCACGGTTTGAGTGCTTTCAAATTAAGGCTATGCATTTTTGTGCCCTAATTACTTCTGGGAAAAAAACAATGCTGTCTCATAAAAATTACAATGAAATATCAGTAAGAAAAGCTCTTTTGATTTATTTTCTTATTGGGCAAGATTTGCCACAGGATTTTCCCAAAAGCTGGTGGACCTAATGCTGGGGTTCACATAGGGATGTTTCCCTCTAAAGGGTCAACTTTTCAGTGTGACCAGATGATGGACAATGAGGATCAATAAATCAATTGTATCTACTGAGCAATTACTGAGTACAGAGCATTGTACTACATGCTGTTTCAAATGGTATTTGTTAAGCACTTACTATGGTGTCAGGCACTGTACTAAGCACTAGGGTAGATAAAAGATAATTGGGTTGGACACAGTCCTTGTCCCCATATAGGGCTCACAGTCTTAATCCCCAATTCATAGATAAGGTAACTGAGGCACAGAGAAGTTATGTGACTTGCCCAAGACCACACAGAAGACAAATGGTGGAGTTGGAATTAAAACCCAGGTCCTCTGATCCCCGGCCTGTGCCCTATCCACTAGGCCTCACTGCTTCTCTTGGGGTGATCTGAAATGTTTTGGGAGAAGAGAGAGAAAACTGATGGGAGTGCTGAGTGCTTTAAAGCCAACAGTCAGGTGTTCCTACTTGATGCAGAGAGGAATAGGTGACCATGGAAGATTTTCAATGCAGTTACACTACCCCTTTTTAATTAGAGATACAATTCTGATTAAATTGGGTAAAAACAAAGAATCTGGCTTTGATTCAGGATCTATCCCCCACTTATAATGTTTTCTTGCTGTAAAATTAATTGAGGTGCAACATTTCCAATGAAGATACTTTATTTAGGAACCAACTGTGTCATAAACTATTATTATTAAATCCTGAGGATTGCCTCTTAAGTACTATTAAATACAAGAATGAATTTTTTTCCTTTGAAAGTCGTGTGCACTTTTCTTCCAATTATTCATTAAAAACCCCATTTTTTAAACAATCCAGATGGATATATTAACCTTACACTACTACAGAGATAGATGCATATCTCTATAGGAAACCACATTCAACTCATCTAAGCAATACATCAAACAATAGATTCAGTTCACTTTTTCAACCCTTCCCTGAATGAAGCCAAAATATGAATTAAATTATTTTTTTGGTCTTCAAAAACTAAGAAGGCAGTGTAATGTTTTCATCGTAAAAGTAGAACAGAATTATTAAAGCTTACCTAACACAGACACAAAAGAAATCTTCATCTTAACTAATGCAAAAGGATGATGTTGCGTTTTCTGCCCTTCATAGAGCAGCACAAAGTTATAAAATAATGGTTGATAACTGTTGGCAAATAAGATCCTGACCTAGGGATTTACTGTCCATTTAGGAGTGAGTATTTGACTTGCATCTGACAACTGGGAATACTGCCATGAATTACTGTAACTATTAGAAAGGAAATTTTCAGAGTTAACTTTTTCCAAGATTTTCTTTAAAGAGCATATTGATGACCTTAGTCTAACAGAAAGCTTTCAATGAAACCATGCAAAGGAGTCAAGACACAGTTGAAGATCTTTACATAGAGATCTTATACCAGCTCTTCCCTTTTGGTTCTGTCTTTGCCTGCTATAAATAACCTTGTACAGCCCCTTGGGTCACTAAAATCATCAGAACTGTCACACCAGTTCAGACTGATGAAGTGTAGACAAAACGGAAAACTGATAATGGCATCCTCCACATCACAGCTTTACTCTGGTCTCTCCTGTCTGATAGAGTAACATCTAACTCAGAACAGGTAAATTGGATGAGAAGTTGATCATCATCCCTTTAAGGTACTGTTCCTCTCTGGTCTACTTAGTACCATGGAACTTTAATTTAGCAATGTTCTTGAGAAGTCACACTGGAAAAAGGAGAAGAAAATAGTCACCAATTACAAGATTTTCTAACTCATGTTACGAAGGCCTTAGCCGCTTCCATGACTTGTGAGTGTGACCTCAGCTGGGAATGCTGCAGGACTCTGAGTTATGAGGAGTCCAAAAATCTATTTCTCTAGCCATAATACCTTTTCCTTCTTATAGTATGTAGTATTGTTCTTGTCTTTTATGTTCCATCCTTATGTGTCTGTTACCCCTCCCTTGTCTGCTCTCTAATTAGATTGTGAGACCTTGGCAGGCCAGGGGACCATGACTCATTTTCACCTGTGCTTTATGATCAGGAAGAGAAAATGGATAAAGACTTTACTTTTCTGGGACACTCCAGGGGGTGCTTGGCTATGCTCCTGTCCATTGTGAAGCAGGTCTCAAATGGTTGCATGCAGCCTAAAAAGCTGAATGAGGCTGAAAGTTTGTTATATTTTGAAAGATGTGGTGACTTTTAGCAATAGTTCACTTAATGCCAACCATATAGTTAAGCTTGAGGCAGGAAAACAAACATGAACTATGATTTCTTCAACTATATTCACACATCTGATGGGTAGTCCTTTTGGGAACACTGTTACAGAGGACCCAGAACCTTTTCCAGAGCCAGAAAAAATAATGCACACTTATAATGAAGATCAACAACAAAAGAAAGTTTCCCCAAAAGGTCTATTGGATGAAAATTTTGAACAGCATATTTTAAAACTGTGCTGTTATTTTACAAAATTTCAGCTCACATCTTCATGTTTTACATTGGTGAAGAAGATTGTCTTAGTTAATTATCACTCTCTAATCTAGACAAAATCTTGGGTTACCCACACCCTGCCTTAGAGGCCCTGTATTAGGCTCTCCTCCCTAACATCAAATTTATATTATAGTTAGTAACATACTTCATAGCTGTTATTTCAAGAACTTTGTGGTTGATGATCCCAAGAATATGTGCATTTTAACTTATGTGGATGAAAAGGATAAGCATACAATTTTTTAGGGTAAACATGGAAATGACATACATAGGTACAATTATCACTCCATTCCTTTAAATTCTGAAAAAAATGAGGATTTGGATTGCTAACAAGATTTTTTTTTTGGTTCTCCTCCTGAATACCATTTATAAAATTGAAGTTTCATAGGCGAGATATGATCTTTAAAGTCATTTGTAGAGCAATTAATTTCAAAGTGCCAGAGGAGTATCAACATGAAATAAAATAAATTATATGACTCACTTCTAAATATATATTAACAAGAGATAAAATTCTCAATCTTTACCAGCACAAATACTACTCATTTTTTTCAGATTACAGTGTATCGGAGGGTGTATCAGACCTTTTTTTTCCATTTTCAAGACATATGTTAGTCTAGTGATGCAATAGGAGGAAAGGTTATTAATTAAACTACTGCTTGAATTTCCAAAGGGAAATTTCCAGATGTGACTAAGCAGAATTGTGAGGTAAAACACAAGCGATTTCAGAGATCTGAAATGAAATTAATATACCCTTCTTCCACAGTAACTAAATCTCCTAAAATACTTGATGGTGGATAGGATCTGTGATGGAGGGTGTGGGGCTCCTATCAATTCTACCAATTCCAAGGTGAAGAGGTTGAACTGTGATCCAACATGGTGCTGTCTCCCCCTGACACTTATGTGACACAATCGGCCTCCGTCTGGTACTTGGCTTGGGCAGAGGCCACAGTGTTCTCTGATCTGGGGTTTGTTTGGGCCCTGAACTATTGTTGGCCCTAGGGGGATTTATTTTTTGTTGCTTTTTAAAATGAAAACACAAGGCTTCTTGTTTCATCTTCTCCACCTGCCATGTGGGGAGACAGATGTTGAGAAACACTAACCCTTGTGAGGAGGTGGGACAGAACCACTTCAGTTTGCACTGCTTTCAGGGGAGGAAAAAGGGTGGATGAGCGGGGAGATGGATTTCCTTCCTGTCCTCTGCAGGAGTGGTCTCTCTGTCCCCAGTCTAGCAGTGGAAAGCGTACATCCCCTTCCACCCACAAATCCTCCCACAGTCCTGAGAGTGGCAGTGGCGATGGCAGAAATAGTAGCTCTCCATAACTGGAGTCCCCCCTGGTCCTGATGCAGGGATAAGCCCTGGAAAATATTAAGGGACAGTGAAGGAAAATGCATGAGCTGTTGGCCTGGGTTCCTTCCTTCTGAACTTCATGGAAAGTCCCACCTCCCTCTTCCCTGGCACCACTTCCTGCTCACAAGATCGGACAATCTAGTAATTCAAACTGTGAGACGGACTGATAAATTGCCATTAAAAAACACCTGTCTGTCATATCTTCTTGAAGGATTTTACCTGAATGTTTCAAAGAGCAAAATACGCCAACCATCGTGGTACTGGCAAAGAACCTTCAAAAGCACCAAAACAGCTAGTCCCAAAGCACGGTGCCCAAACCCTACAACTTAGATAGGTGAAGTGGGGAGGGTTGCCTGAACTTTCTGTAATCTGGGCTGGACTGTCCCTTTTAGGAGTGCCACTCACCTCTATAGCACCTAGACTTCATCAGCCTTCTCCCTTGTTCGAACAGAGGGTGTATGAAGTGGGGGAATTCTTTCCTCCCAAAACCTTTCTTTCACTTAATCTCTCCATCTCACAAACCTTCAATTGAGGAAGCACGATGGTCTTGTAGATACAGCATGGTTCTGAAAGTCAGAAGGACCTGGGTTCTAATCCCTGCTCTGCCACCTATCTGCTGTGTGACCTTGGGCAAATCACTTAACTTCTCTTTTTCACAATTCTCTCATCTGTAAAATGGGAATAAAGACTATGAGCCCTATGTGGGACAGGGACTGTGTCCAACCTAATTCTCTTATGTCTACTCAAGCGCTTAGAACAGTTCCTGGTATGTAGTAAGCCCTTAACAAATACCATTTTAGAAAAAACAAAACCTTTGGCATTTTCTTTGATTCTTCTCTATCACAACTCCCGTATTCAATATCTCGCCAAGTCCTGTTGGTTCTTCCTTCAGGGCTTCAGAATCCCCTCCCTTTCTTACCACACAAATGCTACCCCACTGGTCCAAGAACTTGTCATTTTTCTGACTCCATTATTGCACGAGCCTCCTCACAGACCTACCTCACTTCCTCTAGTCTCTCTTCTCTCCAGTCCATACTTCATTCTGCTGCTTGGATCACCTTTCTAAAACATCGTTCTAAACCTATTTGCATTTCCCAAATGCTTAGTACTGTGCTCTGCACAGAGTTAGTGCTCAATAAAGTACTACTGATTGGGTTGTCTGTTTTCCCCCAGGATCATAAATTCTTGGGAACAAGACAACTCAGTTTGAATCTCTTTGTGGATTCGCTGGAACAGCCTTATTAAGTATGATGTACAGATGGATACACTGCCGACGACTGCAGATGAAGTTGGGGCTTTCTGGGAGAGATGTGTCCATGGAGTCATTATGGGTCGGAAATGACTCTAAAGCATAAGACAGGATAGAGGCACTCAATACATGTTGCTATTTAAATTTCAAATAACAGTGGATTTCTTCAGATTATTCTGTAGTCAGTTTGATATACTAAAAGTCTTTAAGGTTTTTGAGTAAGCAAGACAAATGGCCTCTGTTTTCCTCAGAAGTCTATGAGGCAAATTTCAAGAAGATTTTCAGTGCTTTTTTTTTCGAAGGCACTGAAGTGTACACAGGGGAGACATTTTGTTTTACAGTTCATGGCAAAAATTTGATTTTAGAAACATGCTACAGTTAGTATTTGCTATTAGAGACCTATTCGATATCCTGTGGGCAGAGAACATGTCTGATAACTCTGTTGCATTGTACTATACCAAACACTCAGTACAGGGATCCAAACATAGTAAGGGCTCAATGATTGACTGATTGATTCCTACATAAATACTTTGCTATTCTTTTTATATTTACACACACCCCAAGAAGTGATGTCTAGTTAAAAAAAAATTTAGCAGAATACATTATCCTGTATAAGCAAATATTAAGCAAACATTAAAGAACTTGTAAAAAGCATATTTCACTTTATATAGTACTATAATTTATCTCCATGGTGTCTTATTAGCTTTAAGTGCCTTAATCTAAACAATAAAGCAAAGAACCTAAGGAACCCCATTTCATCATGGGCAAACTCTCCATCATACTCAACCTATCTCGACTCCAGTCACTCTCTTCCTTTTTGTCATTGAAACTTGGCTCTCTTTATCACTGAAACAACTCCATCTCCCCTAAGGTTGCCTCATCTTCTCTCACTTCCCAAGACACACTGAGAAAAGGAGGTGAGTCAACTTCATTCTTTCCCTCCATTTCTTCTTTCTCACAATCCCATCTCCACTATCCCTCTCTCTCCCTTTGGAGTCCAGGTAATCTGTGTTTCCTACCCACTCTAATTACTGGTCGCTGTCACCTACCGTCTCCAACCCCCAAAATACCAAGACATTGGAGAAACAAGGGGTGCGATAGGGCAGGAGTTGGAGGTGTACCGCAGTGGCAGCGGCTCCAGGAGACACTTTAGACTGCAATCTGGGATTATAATAAAAAAGATAACAATGGTATTTATTGTGTTTAATAATAATGGCATTTGTTAAGCGCTTACTATGTGCAAAGCACTGTTCTAAGCGCTGGGTGGATACAAGGTGATCAGGTTGTCCCACATGGGACTCACACTCTTAATTCCCATTTTGCAGATGAGGTAATTGAGGCACAGAGAGGTTGAGTGACTTGCCCAAGGTCACACTGCAGACCAG
The DNA here is from genome assembly GCF_004115215.2 of Ornithorhynchus anatinus. Taxonomy (NCBI): domain Eukaryota; kingdom Metazoa; phylum Chordata; class Mammalia; order Monotremata; family Ornithorhynchidae; genus Ornithorhynchus; species Ornithorhynchus anatinus. Next base: position 38,366,294 of record NC_041734.1, on the reverse strand, counting down.
TGGCAGAGCCGGAATTAGGACCCATGACCTCTGACTCCCAAGCCTGGACTTTTTCCACTGAACCTGACTCTTCCTGTCCTACAAGGAGTCTTCATATCACTGCATTTTTAGACGCCATCATAATCACGTTTTATTAATGTGATTCATTAGTACTTCTAAAAATTGACACCCTTTAAAATGAATCCTTTCAAAAGGAGAAATGACTTAAAAGTGGCTGGGGGGAAACAATTCTTGTTTCTTAATAGATTTAAGAAAAAGCTTAGCCACTCTCTAAATTAACTATCGGAGCATGGCAAGACTTCACATACATTAAACTTTGGTGCAAATCCAAAACCTGGCTCTTGGCCACACAAACCCATGGCATTCCTCTCCTCTCCAGATTCTGCTTTCCACTGCGGTCCTCAGCTGACTCAGGATCTACAAAAAGTTAGCTGGCCATGCTTTTCTTATTCTGTGTTTACCCAAAGCTAGAAAGTGCTGGATTTTTTCTATTGTGGGTTCATTTTTAACAGAAAAGAAAAGCCTGTTTTCTGTCATCTCAGAAAATAATATTCTAGGATATAGTTTATACCACATTCTTTAATTTATTACTTCTGTTAATGCTGAACAGAAAGAAGCATACTGTATTTTTCTTTTTAGGAGATTCCCGTGTTAATTGCATTGCCACAAGCAAATGATTGAAATGGACCAATCTACCTAGATCTTGCCAGGAGCTTGATATTTTTCTTTAGCTGGGGACAAAAGATAGATTCAAAACTATCTACTTAAAATAAAATCCATCAAATTAGGTAAATGGATCCCATCTTTAGGACATTATATGCCAGCTCTGTTATAGCTTTTCAATTGTATTAATTCATAACAGGTGAACTATTACCAATCAATGGTATATATTGAGCACTTACTGTTTGCAGAGGACTCTACTAAGAGCTTGGGAGGGGTCAATATAACAGATTTGGTAGACTCATTCTCTGCCCACAGGGAGCTTACCTTGGAAGAATTGTATTTAGAAAAAAACAAAGATTCTTTGTGAGATGTTGAGCCATTTTACAACTGCGGTTGTAAGGAGTTGCTACCATTCCTCCATTTTATGAATTCTTTAGGGTGCAATTGTTGAATTATTAATGCTTCAGAAGAACTTAATGCTTGCATTGCACCACTGATCTTCAACAAATGAAACTGTCAACTCAGTATAAAAGGAAATTGTTTTTAAAAGATTTATAAAAACCATACAGATACAGAAAAGGCCCTCACAAGTGCTAGATTTTTAGAATGCTCTCTGTATGTCTGTTATTTACAGTTTTGAAAATCATATTTGATTTCTTCTTGTAGGCTATAAATTGTTTTGTAACGGTTTCCTTGTTAAGAAGAAATCTAAGTAATAAAAATGGACACCAATTTGACGCCAGAAGAATGATCTTGCTTTCTGAAATTTTCAGCACCAGTGCTGTCCATGGACTTCTCATATGTTTAATGAACACAAAAAATGGACGCTTATGGAATGGAAACCTTAGCAATAAAATATAGAAAATAACTACACCAACTACGCACTGCAAGCATGGGATTATCTAAATGAAGGAATTTGATCAAAAGGATCTATTTTATATTACTTGGCAATTTGAATTTCATAATAGAACACAGTACTGGGGACAACTTAAGAACCGTTAAGAAAAAGATAACAATTTTAAGCATACTAAAATATTTTCTGCTGAATTAAATGATAATTTGCTAGTTGACTTTTCCTTAATCATATCCGCTATGCAGGTTAAAAAAAAATCAAAAGATGTACTGTAGTTTTTTTTCTATGATGGTGGCCATGAGAAGATAAAATATTAAAAATCACTCACTTTCATACAAAACAGTGGATGCTTCATCATTCAACAATAATTTCAAAACACACTAAAGGGCCTGGCAATGCATTTAACCTGAAAGGATAAAAGAAAATCACGTAATACCTGATGTTTAAGAAAAAAAAAACTCAGAGTACTTTCAGTGCAAAGACAGTAACTTCCAAACATGATATAAAGAGTGCCATCATTTTAAATAAAGTAAGCTGATTTTTTATCTCTCTCTCTCTCTCTCTCACACACACACACACACACACTTTACAGGTTATTCAAACAATTATCTACATAAACTAAAAATCAGTAAATGTATTGAATACGAAAATCAGAAGCAAAATATACACTAATGATAAAGGCTTCAATATGAACAACAGATAGAATTAGAAAGACGGTGAGTTTTCCTTTATAGAAAGTCAGATAGATAAATATACAGCAAAACAATGAATCAACTGAGGCCAAAAAGCTGATGGTCAGGTCTGACTATTCTGTCCGATTTAGCTACAGCAAAATCTTTTTAGCCAGACTACATCATTTCAAATTTTAGTATACATAAAAAACTAACACCAGATGCTACTTTGCTTCTAAAATAGCATTCTGTAGCTCTTCCTTAGAAGGAACATATTAAAAAAAACCATGCCATGAGACAGTAGATTTTGCTCCTACAGTTCAAAATCAGCTTTTTTCAGGGAACACGAGAAGAATGCTCCTTTCTTTCCCAATACCCCTCCCCGGCAAAAAAAATAAAATAAAAAGAGAGAGAGAGAGAAGCAGCGTGGCCTAAAGGAAAGAACATGAGCTTGGGAGTCAGAGGACCTGAGTTTTAATCCTGCTTCACCATTTGTCTGCTGGGTGATCTTGGTCATCACAACTCTTCTGTACCTCAGTTACCTCATCTGTAAAATAAGGATTAAGATTCTGAGCCCCGTGTGGCAAATGGACTGTGTCCAACCTGATTAACTTGTATCTGGACAAGCATTTAGTGCAGTGCCTGCTACACAGTAAGTACTTAACAAGTACCAATTTTTTTTTTTAAAGAAAGAGGTAAGAGGGCATCTCCATTCACTAAGAGGAGTAGAGTTCAATTTGAAGGTTGTATTTGGAGTTTAACTTTGACTCAAAAGTTAATGTCTTTTTAGAAAATAGCATTTCCTTGAAATAAGGTGTATGCTGTTTTAGATCTCCATTTCCCTTTAAGCAGCCAAAAAGATAACAATGGACCATAATACAGAAAATCTTAAGGAGATGCAAAAAGTGATTTTTTGCAGATTCTCCCCTCTGATTAACCCTTATTAGAATAACTTCTTTAGTATTCTGAAATACAGTACTTTAATAGGGGCTTTGTGGGATGATGGATCCCAAAGCACCTAGAAGCCCAGATTTTACAGACAGAAAACTATGAACTTCAAAATGCACTTTCTGCACATGGGATGAAAAATAAAAAGGATCTGAGGAAACTAAAGGAGATTAAATCTGCAAAGAGTTAAAGTGTTGGATTTCACCCTCTTTAGGCAATCACATTTCCTTTTCAAAGTGGACTCTCCCATGTAGTCCTTTTGGGATGTGGGTAAGGGTTAAGGATGAAGGTACTTTATATTCATATGATTCTCTATGTTTTCCCACAAACTTTGCTTACCGTTGAAGAAGTTTTCAGCTCTCAGGGAAGTAACACTCAGGAAGCTACGGTCAGCTTTTTCAGTCTGGATATGACTTCGTCTGAGAAAGGGCAACTGACTGACCAGCAACTCCAGCTCTCCACGTTCAGCTGGCCTTGATGGAGCTTGGACAGGTTTGACTTTGCACCTTCTGGGACACGTAACTTCATCCTGCAAGGGCCCATGTGTTACAATTGTCCTTTCTCTCACTGCCATTCTCTCCAATCCACTTATCTCAAAATCCTTTACTATTGGTGCTCTGTAGTAGCGTTTAAGCTCAGTTAAATAGTAATCTGCAGTAAGCACTCAATAAATATGATTGGCTGAATGCTGGAAATGGCAGAATCACACTGTAAGGACTGGGTTTTAAATGATTGAACAGTGCTCCCAATTTCCTCTAACATCTATTTCCTTTTATCTCTCCATCCTCTGGGATGAAATTAATTCAACAGGGCTAGCAGACCTTGTTGTATAGGAATAAACGGCTGAGTGTTATTATCTTATGGCATTTCACTCAAGATCTGAGTGAAATATGTTTATTGGGTACAAGGCGATGCGATTCCTAACTTTCCCCAAACACAGAAGATTACTGACCCTTCATATTTCTTCTTTAATTTCATACCATCTGCTATGTGACCTGACCTAGCATAAAACACAGTTCAAGGACATAGTTGAATGCCAAAGTATACCTGTAAATATACATTGATGAGACAGCACCTGAGTTTTGAATTGTATCCAGCAGCAAATGGAGACTTCTTAAAGGACGCCAATAAACTTGTTTGAACAATTGTGCCATTAAAACTTAATTGTATGGAATGCATGTACTCAAGTTAAATTATGGAAAAAAGATTTCATTTTTGCTGAACACTATGTTAGTGCCATTGTAAGGAACAAATGATTTTAGAGTGATTTCATGAGAAACAGACTGGCCAAGTAGAAGGTGTAAGAACTTGGGCAAGTTACTTGATTGTGTCTCAATGTCCACATCTGTAAAGTCAGAATTAAATTCTTGTTCTCCCTCTCCCTTGGACTCTGCATCCCATGTCGGGCAGAGACTATGACTCACTAGGATATCTTATATCCATTCATTTAATCATATTTATTGAGCATTTACTGTGTGCAGAGAACTTTATTGAGCACTTGGGAGCGTACAATACAATAAACAGACACATTCCCTGTCCACAATGAGCTTACAGTCTAGAGTCTACCCTAGTGCTTGAACACCATTATTTTTATTATTTTGAACCAGCACCTTTAAGCCTCCAAAAAAATTTCCCAAACTGAGTGGTAACATCCCTACTAATGAAACAAGCAAATGTTAATAAACAAACATATTGAATCAATTATTATAATATGCCAAGCCCATGTAGGACAGGCACTGTGTCCAACCTCATTATCTTGGATAATAATAATAATAATAATGTTAGTATTTGTTAAGCGCTTACTATGTGCCGAGCACTGTTCTAAGCGCTGGGGTAGACACAGGGGAATCAGGTTGTCCCACATGGGGCTCACAGTCTTAATCCCCATTTTACAGATGAGGTAACTGAGGCCCAGAGAAGTTAAGTGACTTGCCCACAGTCACACAGATGCAAAGTGGCAGAGCTGGGATTCGAACTCATGACCTCTGACTCCAAAGCCCATGCTCTTTCCACTGAGCCACGCTGCTTCTCTGCTTCTGCTTCTGCTTCACGCTGGATCTTCTCCAGCACTTAGTACAGTTGCCTGGCTCACAGTAAGCACCATTATAAATAATAATAATAATAAAGAAAAGAAGGCCTGTACGAAGTGCTGTGTTCTACTGGACATAGTCCTTGCCCCTTGGTGTTTACGCAGTCTAAGTAGGAGGGAGAATGGGAACTCAATTCCCATTTTACAGACGAAGAAACTGAAGCATAGAGAAGCTATGTGATTTACTTACCCACATCTCCTGCAAGCCTTCTGATAAATCCCAGAATTCTAAGTCACATATAGCCACTTATACACTGCACTTACATATTTATCTATAACCCTTTACAACAGCACTTGTCCAAACAATTGTACAATCCACAATTTATTCTGATTAATTAAATTTGTGAATATTTTTGTCTGTCACCTCTGTTAGAGAAAAAGCTCACTGGGGCCAAGAAAGTTGTTTCATGCATCTGTTTGTACTTTCCAAGTGCTAAGAACCATGGACGCTACCCAGTTACTATCTCCAAACTCCCCAGCTAATTTCCAGCATCCCAAGTCATATAAAATCATTTATCTTCAGTACTTATACTCATCCTCAGCATTTAATGTATACATTCAATTATTTATTTTGGTTTCTCTGAAAAACACTCCTCCCTTGGAGTGTCGACTCCTTGTGATCAGGGAATCTGTCATTCAGGTCCCTGTTCTTTTTTTTCTTTTAATGATTGATTGATTGTGGAATTTGTTATGCACTTACTAAAGTGCCAATCACTGAACTAAGTGCTGGGGAGAGATACAAATTAATCAGATTGAACACACTCCCTGTCTCACATCAGGATCTCAGTCTTAATCCCCATTTTACAAATGAGATAACTGAGGCACAGAGAGGTGAGGTGATTTGCCCAAGGCCAAAAAACAGACAAGTGGCCGAAGCAGAATTAGAACCCAGGTCCTTCTGACTTTCAGGGCCATGCTCTATCCACTAGACCATCCTGTCTTCTCTCCAACATTGACCAGGAACCCCACTTGGGGCGGGGCTACGTCCCACCCGACCTCCCTGTATCCAGCCCGGCATCCAGCACAATGCTTGGCCCATAGCAAGTCCTTAAATAATAATAATTATGTCATTTAGTAAGCACTTGCTTTGTGCCGGGCACTGTATTAAACATTGGGGTGGATACAAGCAAATCGTGTTGAACACAGTCCCTGTCCCTTGAGGGGCTCACAGTCTCAATCCCCATTTTACAGACGAGGTAACTGAAGCCCAGAGAAATAAAGTGACTTGCGCAAGGCCACACAGGAGAAAAGTGGCAGAGCAGGGATTATAATTAAAAAAAATGGTATTTATTAAGTGTTTAATAATAATGGCATTTGTTAAGTGCTTACTTTGTGCAAAGCACTGTTCTAAGTGCTGGGGGGAATACAAGGTCATCAGGTTATCCCATGTGGGGCTCGCAGTCTTAATCCCCATTTTACAGATGAGATAACTGAGGCACAGAGAAGTTAAGTGATTTGCCCAAGGCCACACAGTAGACAAGTGGCAGAGCCAGGATTATAATAAAATAATAATAATAATGGCATTTATTAAGCACTTACTACATACCAAGCACTGTTCTAAGCACTGGGGAAGTTGCAAGGTAATCAGGTTGTCCCATGTGGGGCTCGCAGTCTTAATCCCCATTTTACAGAGGCGATAACTGAGGCCCAGAGAAGTGAAGTGATTTACCCGAGGTCACACAGCAGACAAGAGGTGGAGTCGGGAATGAGAACCCACGTCCTCTGACTCCCAAGCCCAGGCCGTTTCCACTCAGCCACGCTACTTCCCTATAAAATAATGAAACGAGACAATATTTCTCCCGCAACACATCAGTAAAACCCCCAAACATCCCGGCATCCTTCCGCCACCCATGCTTCCACGGGTTCTCCAGGTCCCGAAGCGTTAACTTGGGTGGGTCTTCCACAACCCTTGGCCTGACCTTTCTTCCATGCCCTGCCTGCCCAGTTCATTCATTCGTTCAATCCTATTTATTGAGCGCCTAATGTGTGCAGAGCACTGTACTAAGCCCTTGGAAAGTACGACATATAGGGATAATCCCTATCCAACAACGGCCTCACAGTCTAGACAGACATCACAACTAGTAGACAGTCATCAGTGGCATCGATATAAATAAATAGAGAGATATATACACATCATTAATAAAATAGAATAATACTCTAAATAAATACTTGTGTACATCTATACCCAAGTGCTGAGGGGCAGAGGGGGGTAGAGCAGAGGAGACAATGGAGTGTTTCCCCCTGACCCCTGACCTCAGAGCTGCCTGGGCTGAGGGGGTCCAGGTGCCCCAAGTGACCCACCCAGGTGGGGTCCCCTTCTCGATGCCTGGAAAGGAAGGCCTTGGGCCCCGTGCCTTTGACACCGGTTTCCTCCCCATCCTGTGGGCAAAATAATAATAGTTATGGTATTTGTTAAGCGCTTACTATGTGCAAAGCACTGTTCTAAGCGCTGGGGTTGATACAAGGTAATCAGGTTGCCCCATTTGGGGCTCAAAGTCTTAATCTCCATTTTACAGATGAGGCCACTGAGGCACAGAGAAGTTGTGACTTACCCAAAGCCACACAGCTGATGTGGCAGAGCCAGGATTGGAACCCATGACCTCTGACTCCCAAGCCCATGCTCTTATGGTCCTGGCTGCCACTGGCTATGGTTCTCTGCACCCCCTCATCTCTGCCACTCTCAATAATAATAATAATAATAATAATGTTGGTATTTGTTAAGCGCTTACTATGTGCAGAGCACTGTTCTAAGCGCTGGGGTAGATACAGGGTAATCGGGTTGTCCCACGTGAGGCTCACGGTCTTCATCCCCATTTTACAGATGAGGTAACTGAGACACAGAGAAGTTAAGTGACTTGACCAAGGTCACACAGCTGACAAGTGGCAGAGCCGGAATTCGAACCCATGACCTCTGACTCCCGAGCCCGGGCTCTTTCCACTGAGCCACGCTGCTTCTTAAACCCCCTGGGCTCAAAGGGTACCCTGAGCCCCCAGCTCAGGACTGGGGTGGGTGCAGGGGGTGGTGGGAGAAGAGGCACCCCAGAGAATAATAATAACAGTTGTGGATAATAATTATTATTAAACACTTACTATGTGTCGAGCACTGTTCTAAGCGCTGGGGTAGATACAAGGTAATCAAGTTGTCCCAGGTGGGGCCTCACAGTCTTCATCCCCATTTTGCTGATGGGGGAACTGAGGCCCACAGAAGTTAAGTGACTCGCCCAAGGTCCCCCAGCAGACAAGTGGCGGAGGCAGGATTAGAACCCACGTCTACAGACACCTAAGGCTGTGCCTTTCCACCAAGCTATGCTGCTTCCCTTCAGGTAATTGAGTCAAGAGGAAGCACGCCCAGGACCGTCGATTGTAAACTCATGATAGGAGGAGAACGTGTCTACTAATTCGGTTCTACTCCCCTAAGCGCTTAGTACAGTGCTCTGCACACCGTAAACGCTCCTAAATACGACTGATTGATCGATTGATCGATTGCGGTTCCGAGGCGGCACCGTTCATCCTCACGTGCTCTTCCCACTCTCTAATTAAGGGCCTGCGGTCCTTTGAGCCGAGCTGAGTGTTTGGCCCCACGGAGGGTTCAGTAAGCAGCCCTAAGGACCTGAAGCCTGGGCAAAGAGAATCAAGTGCTTAGTACAGTGCTCTGCACGTAGTAGCATGGCTCAGTGGAAAGAGCCCGGGCTTGGGAGTCAGAGGTCATGGGTTTGAATCCCGGCTCTGCCACTTGTCAGCTGTGTGACTGTGGGCGAGTCACTTCACTTCTCTGGGCCTCAGTTCCCTCATCTGTAAAATGGGGATTAACCGTGAGCCTCATTTGGGACAACCTGATGACCCTGTATCTACCCCAGCGCTTAGAACAGTGCTCTGCACATAGTAAGCGCTTAACAAATACCAACATTATTGTTATTATTATTAGTAAGCGCTCAATAAATACTACTGAATGAATTAAGTGGGATCTCTTTCATATTAATAGTCTTTAAGCAAATTGGTCACTTTGATTTTAACTCACCTCACCCTCTCCAGAGATGAACGAACCAAGTTCTTAATCAGTTAGAGATGGAAAGATTTTCATGATAAATAGAATAATTATGGGATCTATTAAGCCCTTACACTGGGCTGGGTTAGATATTAAATAATAATAATAATAATAATAGCATTTATTAAGCACTTATTTTGTGCCAAGCACTATTCTAAGGTCTTGGGTAGATAATATGGTAATCAGGTTGTCCCATTGTCCCACTTGGGCCCTCACACTCTTAATCCCCATTTTCCAGATGAAGTAACTGAGGCACAGAGAGAAGCAGTGTTGCTCAGTGGAAAGAGTCTGGTCTTGGAAGTCAGAGGTCATGGGTTCTAATCCTGTCTCCACCACTTGTCAGCTGTGTGACTTTGGGCAAGTCACTTAACTTCTCTGGGCCTCAGTTACCTCATCTATAAAATGGGGATTGAGACTGTGAGCCCCAAGTGGGACAGGGACTGTGTCCTACCCGATCTGCTTGTATCCACCCCAGTGCCTGGGGTGTCTGGCACATAATTAAGCACTTAACCAATACCATAATTATCATTATTATTTACTAAGTGACTTGCCCGAAGTCACACAAGTGGCAGAGTGGGGATTAGAACCCACGACCACGGACACCCGAACCCGTGCTCTCGCCCCTAAAGCACACTGCTTCTCCCAAAAGGTAATCAGATTGTCCCACGTGGGGCTCGCAGCCTTAATTTCCATTTTCCAGATGAGAAAACTGAGGCACAGAGAAGCTAAGTGATTCATCCAACGTCAAACACCTGTCAAGTGGCAGAGGTAGGATTAGAACTCACGACCTCTCACTCCCAAGCCCGTTCTCTTTCCTACTGAGCCACGCTGGGAGGAACAGGCAGCAGTAGAGGAGAGTCTACGTGTCTCGGAATTCACCTCAGGAGAGTTTGGGGTGCTCATTTAAGCGCCCCAATGTTTCATCCTCCTACTTCCCGTGTGGGGATGTGGGCTCACGGCAGCTGAGGACCATTGCCAGGATGGAGTGCAATAGAGACTGAAAGACCTGTCCTGCCTCAAGACTGGCTAGTGGCTTCCTCCTAGCAGCAGGAAGGTTAATAACAATAATAATAATAATAATGTTGGTATCTGTTAAGCGCTTACTATGTGCCGAGCACTGTTCTAAGCGCTGGGGGAGATACAAGGCAATCAGGTTGTCCCACTTTTGGCTCACAGACTTCATCCCCATTTTACAGGTCAGGGAACTGAGGCACAGAGAAGTGAAGTGACTTGCCCGAGGTCACACAGCTGACAAGTGGCAGAGCAGGGATTAGAACCCATGACCTCTGACTCCCAAGCCCGGGCTCCTTCCACTGAGCCACGCCGCTTAACAAATGCTTTCGGATTTCAAAAAAGTCAATCCTTTGAAAAATGCAAGGCTTCTCGCTACTTTGAGGGTTTTCTAGTCGGGGAGAATGTATCATTCTACAAATAGATAAGGGAGTCAGCCGTAGGGGCAGGGAGGGGCTGCAATTCACCCAGGCACTTACCCATCAATACCAGCCCCATTTTGAACTAGAGATGATGATGATGATGGTGGTATCTGTTAAGCGCTGGCTACGTGCAAAGCACTGTTCTAAGCGCTGGGGGGGTACAAGGTGATCAGGTTGTCCCACGTGGGGCTCACAGTCTTAATCCCCATTTTACAGATGAGGTAATTGAGGCACAGAGAAGTTCAGTGATTTGTCCAAAGTCACACAGCTGACAAGTGGCAGAGCGGCATTAGAACCCATGACCTCTGAGTCCCAAGCCAGGGCTCTTTCCCCTGAGCCACGCTGCTTCTGCATCTGACTTCTCCAGGTAGCTTCAAACTACTGAGCAGACTCTCTTAGACTAGATCTCCATGGGAAGCAGCGTGGCTTAGTGGAAAGACTCCAGGCTTGGGAGTCAGAGGACATGAATTCTAATCCCGACTCCACCACTCGTCTGCTGCGTGACCTCGGGCACGCCGCTTCACTTCTCTGTGCCTGTTACCTCATCTGTAAAATGGGGGTTAAAACTGCGAGGCCCACTTGGGACAACCTGATTACCTTCTATCTACCCCAGCGCTTTTAATGGTGCTTGGCACATAGTAAGTGCTTAACAAATACAAGTGCTTAACAAATACCGTAATTATTACTATTATCATTATAATTTGCCAAAGCTTTGTTGCCTGTAGTAAGAGAGAAACAACAGTCATGGCCTGCAATTTGGTGGCATGGCATTCACATAGATATCAAGCCCTTCCACATGCGGGACGTGCAGCAACTGTTCAGGTTCCTTGCCTGAAAAATGGTGGTTAGGACAGAGAAGCAGCGCGGCTCAGTGGAAAGAGCCCGGGTCTGGGAGTCAGAGGTCAAGGGTTCGAATTCCACTCTGCCACTTGTCAGCTGTGTGACTGTGGGCAAGTCACTTAACTTCTCTGTGCCTCAGTTACCTCACCCGTAAAATGGGGATGAAGACTGTGAGCCTCACGTGGCACAACCTGATGACCCTGTATCTCCCCCAGCGCTTAGAACAGTGCTCTGCACATAGTAAGCGCTTAACAAATACCACCATTATTTTTAATATCTGCCTCCCCTCTAGACTGTGAGCTCCTTGAGGGCAGGGAACTCTCCTATTCCATTCAATATTTACTGAATGCTTACTATGTGCAGAGCACTGTACTTAAGCGCTTGGAATGTACAAATCGGCAACAGATACAGTCCCTGCCCATTAGGTTTACAGTCTAATCTTGCAGTCTAATCTAATCTAATCTGATCTAATCTAATCTATTCCAGTAGTTCCCTCCCAAATGTCTAGTACAGGGCTCAGCCCACAGTAAGCATACCATAGGAGGTCAGCTCTGAGCTCAAGCCACGTTGCCTGTTAACAAGCTTGAAAGTACAAATTGAAAACCTGGGCAAACTAGGCTTTATGAAAGTAGAAATTATGAAAGTAGAAATTTTTTTTATGAAAGTAGAAATTTATGGAAGTAGAAATTGCTTCAAGTCAAAGGGAAAAAAAAATCTACGTAATATATTCCCATTTCTGGGGGACTTTACGGATAAGCAGCATGGCTCAGTGGAAAGAGCAAGGGCTTGGGAGTCAGAGGGCATGGGTTTGAATCCCGGCTCTGCCACTTGGCAGCTGTGTGATTGTGGGAAAGTCACTTAACTTCTCTGTGCCTCAGTTATCTCATCTGTAAAATGGGGATTGAGACCGTGAGCCCCACGTGGGACATCCCGATTACCCTGTATCTACCCCAGCACTGAGAACAGTGCTCTGCACATAGTAAGGGCTTAGCAAATACCAACATCATTAGTATTATTATAAAAAAGCTTCATTTGATAAAGCTAATTTGAATCATCTTAAAGCCACAGTACTTTAGTTTGGTTGTTTTCTGGGAAGAGTTCACTCTTCTCATTCAGGATAATGGAGGTTCTTGCGTTTCCTAAATTAGTTTGGTTCTGTAGTCGCCTGGGATTTTGTTTTCCATCACAGAAAACATGGCACTGAAATTCTGTATCTTCAATTTCTGAATGGAGAGAAAGTACACCAGTAGCAAATACCATATCTGAACGACCTTGCTGAATGTATTCAATAGAAAACTAAAGGCAGGAGACTTCCTAGTTCATTTCTTTTGTATGTCTCACAAGTTCTCAATACTGCTGTCAGCGATAGTACATTTAAACATAATTAACTCTTGCTCTCAACTTGTCTCTAGGTATTCATTTGTAAATACAATTTGTATGTTATTTTAAAATCACACTCAGTAAAAAGTAAAATACACTTTAATGTATACAAAGCAGGCTAGTGTTCAGAACAAATCTTATTCAACCCCTCCCTGAAATTATATAATTCAGCATAGAATATACAAAGAAACCAAAGAATGAAATCATCATAGAATAAGCCAAAATTATAATATATATATTTATAATACATTAAGGAATTAGGAAAGACATAAAGAACAGAATCAATATTGGACAAAACACCAAAATGTAACTTCTCTTTTGAATTAAATATTTTATATGGCAAGTGCTAAATACTATTGCCATTAAACATCTTAAGATCTTACCCTAATGTATAAATATTCTGGAGGCTATTTTCTTTTCTTTGAGCTACATTCTCACATATTGGCTTGGTCTAATTAAATATGATCCTGTATGAAGGAAGGGAGGGAAATGAAATGGATTATTCCTGGCCAATTTCAGTCCTGTGGTTCTTCATTCATCTTCAGTTGTTTTGAACAGTTGGGGAAATGAGATTTCCTTTGTGAACTTTACCCAAAGTTCAGTAATAATTCTAGAAGTTTCTTTATCACCTCCTTATATTATTTTTAAATTTTAAATATTTTGTGAACCGCCCGCCCCCCTCCCCCCCTTTGGTCTATAAGGGTTTCAAGATGAAGAAATTTGGGTTGCACATATTACATGAATTCAAAGACTAGTGTTTATTTACTCTTCTTTTCAATATTGTCACTAGTGTGCCTCAAACTAAAAGCAAATTAAAAGCAGTTTATCAATATGCAGTGAAGTAAACAAAACAAAGTGGGAAAAAGTCATCTTGGGGCAAAAAATCCAATAAATTTGAAAGCATTTGAATTGTGTAGACAGGCTACATGTGACATTTTAAATTTAAATTTAATATTTCTTTTCCCCGCAAAACTTCAAGTCTGATTACTTTCTGGTCAGTCCCTCCCTCAGTTTTCTTAGGAAAGCAACAATACTTTTGATGGCAAAACTGAAAGTCCGTATTTCAATTCTTTGTCTTGCTAGTGCTGTAGGGAGCTTTGAATATGCAAACTTCATGTGCAAAATGAAACAAATATGGCCTAGAAGATCTGAATTTGGCATTTCAAATCAACTTTCTGCTTAATTCAGGGTCAATTTATTCACTTGTCACATTTCTTTATTCACTTGTCACATTTCAAGTGAATTGTCACAGATGGACAAAAAATTTATTCACAATCCAAAGTTAGATACTGCATGTAGAGTTTTGCATAGACCATCTGCTGCAGATAACTAAATTAGCTTCAATAAATAAAAACAGATTTGCAGAATGGAAATTATAGATACTTCCTCTAACAAGAGAAACAACAACTTTTAATGAGCGTTTTTCTGTTTGCCCAGGTAAGGCTTAAGGGCACCCCTCCTAACTATCCCAGAGGCAGTGTCTCATCAATACAAACACATGAGAAACACAAAAGGAGCTGCTTCTATGATAGGGCATGATGTATTCCATTTGGTATCAGAACATAATAATGTTATCTTAAAACTGAAAATTAATTTAATGTTCGAATATAGTGATTTTATAAATGAGCACAACATCATTCATCTAAATAAAATATTTGTGAACACATTCACATTTACAAAAACTGCTTACTTTTGCTCCAAGATGTGGCAAGTTAAGCTTTTATTATATTCAGTAACTGGTACCCTTGCAAAACTGATCCAAGAATACAGGCATTAACCCAGATTTAAATACACTGATTTTAATGATGTTGCTTTATCAGTGTATGCAGGTGTGGTTAAGTGAAATGTGTGACTGACATTCCCTTCGGTATTGTGTGCAAGTATTATTGCAATATCGCATGGTACTTCAAATCGTATTTGAGTGCTTATTGTGTGCAGAACACTGTACTAAGCACTTGGTAGAGTACAATATAACAATAAACAGACACATTCCCTGCCCACAACGAGCTTACAGTCTAGAGGATTTACGGTGCCTGACAGTTTTTATTTCTCCTTGTTATCGCAATCTCCCGGAAGCCTCTACTCCAATTCTGATTGTCATATCCCAGGCGGGCCCGTGTTCTGCAGTTGCCTCCCAACTATTTGCCATTGTCACATCATTGGAAGTTTTGTTTCATTGTATCCTTAATGTATTTCTTCTGTCTCCTCTTCTTTCAGTTATCCATTTCAGCTCACCAGAGAGCAGCTGTTTGAATAACCTGCTGTCATCTAATTCTGCTTCCAGTGAAGGGGTGATGGGATGACTTATAAATTGGTAGTTGGGCTGCTTTCTGGAGCTCACTCTTTGTGGACTTGACTTGTTTCTTGGTGTTAAATATGGTATGTGCGTGGTATGGATGGAAAATAGCTGTCAAATGAAGTTTCTGCTGTTAAGTCTTACTTTCTAGAAGTAAGAAAACTGAATCCCGTAATTGATCTAAATAGTTTATTTTTTGGCTGAATCTTCATCGGCACTGGTATTGTATTCTCTCTCTCTCTCTCAAACTCTTAAAGGATGCACTAACTTGATTCTCTTTATCCTTATTTATCATCATTGGACAATGTGTTCTTTGGGTAAAATGATTCAGTTCCGGTTCTGGATTGTGAATGAAGATCCTGGTTGGATGGACTGGAACATAACCTCAGTTTTCTTCAGATTAATTGTCAATCCATAACACTTCCAGATCCTAAGCATTTTATAATTTTCTGTCTTTCTTCTAGGGTGTGAAATCCCACAGCACAGTCCAAATACAAAAGTTTCTATATAAGCACTGATGATGTCTCAGCCTGTTGAGGTTAAGGTTTCCAAAGGATCAGAAACATATTTTGATACTAGTTTCCAGATTTTATGCTGTAACTTCAAGCATAGCTGTATAGAATGAGATGAATAACAATTCCACTTTACTGGTGATGAGGAAAGAATCTGAGAGTGTCTCCAATTCTGACATTGCCAGACATCTGATTATGAATCAATTTGGGGATCTTTGTCATTTTTTAGGGCAGGAAATGTTTTGGCAGTTGTCATACATCTCCCTTTCTTCCTGAGGTGTGATGATAGTGACAATGAAATCTAGTGGCATTCCTCAGTGTTTCTGTTATTGAGGAGGGCCATATAAAGGTGACTAAACGCTCCATCTCCTTTCTGCTTTTTATCTCAACTGGTATGCCACCAAGTCCAGGAGGTGTGTGGTTGATATACTGAACCCTTTGCTGCAAGTATCTCTTGGCTCGCAGATAAGAATAAATCTAAGAGCAAAGAGCTACTCACAGTAAATGATGCAATGTATTTGTTCAACAATCTCTATATGATGAATTATGCTTATCAAAATCAAACTTGAGCCTTTCTCATTAATTCAATTGTATTTATTGAGTGCTTACTGTGTGCAGAGAACTGTACTAAGCACTTGGGAGAGTACAATATAACAATAAGTAGACACGTTCCCTGCCCACAAAGAGTTGGTAGGCCCAGTACTAAAGGATACTGGTGAAAATATCTTGCAGAGACCAACAATCGTTGGTCACACTGGTAGAGGCAGATAGGGTTTCGTGCCCTTATAGAATTATTTAGCTGTTATTGTGAAGTTCCTTCCATGTTTCTTCATTCACTCGCACTCACATGGACACAGAGGAATCACGCATCGATGTGCAGTAAATCTATCTGACCCAGTGTCAAGATCATTTTATACTCAGCTCACCTACTGATTGTTAGGGATTCCGATAAATCCAATAATTAAGAAAATTACCTTGTTTAAATTTTTCTGAAACCATGATTCAAATAATGACTACTAATGGAACACCCTGCCATTATCATTTTTATAAGGGTGTTTTTTTGGGTTGGATTTCAATTTCTTTAGTGCTGGATCACCCTGCCATACATCAGTTTGGAGGTCCAGCTTTCAGTAGTATTTGAGTCTAAGTTGTCCAGGAATTCTTATCGAGGTGGTTTTCTACTGGCATTCCTAATGAATCGTGAATCCCAGACGACTTCTATTAAAATATTCCCTTTTCCTTAACCAAGTCATGTGAGTCCTGAGCATCAACCCCAATGACACTGCTTTCAAGTTTTGTTTTCATGATTATACATTTTTCTCTCACTTGTACTTATTCATATCCTCTTCTTGATTGGTAGTAGGTGGGAGAGGGAAACCTCAAAAACTCATTTCCGGTGGCTTAAAGCTGATGCATCTCAATAATTTCCTTCCCTGTAAAATCAGGTTAATGATTCTTGAAAGTTTCCTGATTTTCTTAGAACATGTTAAGAAGCAGTTAATATGAAAAATTATCTGTATCTACTTTAGAATAAAATGCATTAGTTACAGACATCTTAGAGCATATCTTGGAAATCCTGAGTGTAGCTCTCAGGAATGGGCATTTGTGCACATAGAAATAGCTTTAACAGAAATAAAAAAACCACACAGAAATATTAATACACACATATAAAGTTTAAGGTTCTGAATTTTTAAGAAAATGCTATATATTTAAGGCCACAAAAATCCCCAAACACTTAGTCCAAGGCATGAATTCATTTAGTATTTGGGTTAAATTATACTTTTGTCCAGACTTGCAGTGGGAACTCCCATGGAACTCTCTTTACTCTTCTGGCATCACTGTTTGGGAAAAGAAAATAACAATATGTTAGAATAATAATCATTAAACAGAGAAGGAGAAAAACTAAAGGGGATTTAAAAAATAACAGTTGGAAGAGATAGGAGCTTGAACTTCTTCTACACTCCATTTCACACTTCATTCTCCTCCTGGAGAATTTCCCTAATTAATTTTTCTTCTTCCCAGATTAGATCTTCCCAACTGCCCACTTGATACTTTGTACTCACAACCACTCCTTGCACTTTTGTATATGCCAATTTGCTTACTCTATTACTTGAACATCTTTTCTCCTATTTGTAACTTATTTTATGTCTGTTTCCCCTATTAGACTGTAGTAAGCTCCTTGTTGGCCGAGCTAGCACCATCTATTTCTTTCACATTCTTCCTAGAGTTTAAAACTGTGCTCTGCACCCAGGCACTCAATAAATACTACTGAGTGGTTGAATGAAACTTCATACTTTGGACATCAAAGAAGGAGCATTGTCTTAAATTTGGGGTTTAAAGTAAACATTGTTTTTCTTGTTTGCCTACTAAGATTTGGTTTAAAGGATCTAAGAAGGGCAGCAAGGTGTCTCTTTGTTCAGACCTTGGGCTTCATGGCTATCTGCCACTTTACGTATTAGAGCTCTTCACCTGCTCCTCCCCACGTCAATCCCTTTGTTCCTCCTATGCAAACCTTGTAACTGTGACTCGCTCTCGACTTTCCTACTTCAGTCCACTCACTGAAATAGTCTCTTCAGCCTGGAACTCCCTCTCCTGTCAAATTCAACAAACCAAGGTTCTCCCTTCGTTCAAATCCCTTCTGATACCTCATCTCCTTCCCCAGAGCATTCGCTTACATCATCACCTCTATGTGTATATCTCCCCACCAGCAATGACATCCCAGTTATGTCAGCAGCCGCCTCTAGCACTTGCTTATTTATTCCCATCTTCAGCCCTTGTGCATATATGTCTATTTTTTATGGTATTTTAATGATTTTTTGTGATATTTGTTGAGTGCTTATTATGTGCCAGCCACTGTACTTAAGCACTGAAATAGATACAAAGGTGGACACATGGGGCTCGCAGTCTTAATCTCCATTTTACAGACGAGGGAACTGAAGCACAGAGAGGTGAACTGACTTGCCTAAGGTCACAAAAGACAAGCGGCGGAGCCAGAATTAGAACCCAGGTCCTTCAGACTCCCAGGCCTGTTCCTCATCCACTAGGCCGTGCTGCTTGTTATTCATTCTGATTATTTTATTTGCAGATAGTTTTTTAGCTGTCCCCCTCATTGTGTGTCAGCTCCTCGTGGACAAAGTATGGGTCTCTTCTTTCTACTGTATTATCCCAAGAATTTAGTACAGTGCATTTCACCCAGTGGGCACTTAATAAGTACTTGTGCTTCAAATGACCAGATGACCTCGTGGCTGCCTTTTACCCTGCTGATCTCTCCCTGAACACACTACTTGACTCTGGTTTCACTAACACAGTATTCACCTGAATCTCCTATTTTTCTGACCACTTCTCCTTAGTTTCATTACCTGGCTCTTTCTCTACTTCTCTTCCTCTAATCGAGCATGTCCACAAGTCTTCTTTCTCTACACTTATTTTCTCAGAAAGCTCATCCACTCTCATTGCTTCAGTCTCTCCCCCTATGTGGATATTTTCCCAAATTTACCTCTCCAGCCCCATTCTCTCTCACCTGTTCTTCAACCTTGCATTTCTTCCTGTCTCTGGGACATCTCCACATGGATGTACTGCTGGCCTCTTAAACTTAACATGCCTAAAACTGGATTCATCTTCCTTCTTAACTTCCTCAAGACTGGATAATCATTCTCCCTGACCCAGAAGTCTGCCACAATGCCCATGTTTTAATCCTCACAATTGGTATGTTAGTAAATCCTGCCGGCCTTTCCTCCACAGTATTTGTAGGCGCCACTCATATGTTTCTAACCTAATCAGTCAGGGGTATTTATTGAGTGCTTCCTGTGTGAAGAGCACTATACCAGGCACTTGAGAGTGTACAATACAGTAGGGTTGGCAGACAGGATCCTTGCCCACATGGAGTTTATGCAGCCACTATCCTGGTTCTTGTTTACAGTATCTCTCGATTACAGTATCAGCCCCTTCACTAATATCCCTGTCTCCAAATTCTCCCCTTTCCAGGGCAAAAGCCAGTGTTTCAATAGGTCCTGATCAGCAGCCCAAATGAGCAGCCCCATGCCCCATCTGGAGACCCTCCTTCTGTGTCTAGTTCATATTAATTATTATCCTTATTATTATTAATGGTAATAATAAGGATAATAATTTTATGGTATTTGTTTAGCACTTACTATGTTCCAGGCACTGTACTAAGTGCTGGGTGGATACAAGTAAATCCGGTTGGACACAGTCCCTGTCCCACATGGGGCTCACAGTCTTAATCCCCATTTTATAGATGAGGTCACTGAGGCACAGAGAAGTGAAGTGACTTGCCAAAGGTCACACAGCAGACAAGTGGCAGAGCCGAAATTAGAACACAGGTCCTTCTGACTCCCAGACCCATGCTCTATCTACTAGGCCATACTACTTCTCTCTCCCCATGGATTCAGAGTTGGCTGAAGGAACTTTAAGTCCCATATTACACTAAGCAACCAGACAAGTGCAAACCCCATGTTTGTATGAAAAAGTCATTTAGACTACAACTCCAAAGAGCCAATGGGGAGGACTGCTCATGTGAGGCCTGGCCCACTCCTACTTCAGGGTGGACTGTAAATTCCTCAAGAGCAGGGAATATGCACTTTGCTTCTGTTGTACACTCCCGCGTTATAGCGTTAACCAGTAATAAAAGTGCTCAGGAAAACCACGGATTGATCAGTCAGCTTCCGCGTGGCTTAATGGAAAGAGCACGGACCTGGCAGCCGGAGGACCTGGGTTCTAATCCTGGCTCCGCTATTTGCCTGCTGTGTGGTGTACTTAGGCATGTCACTTAACTTCTCGGTGCCTCAGTTTCCTCATCTGTAAAATGAGGCTTCAGTGCCAGTCCTCCCCCCTCCTTAGACTGTGTGTCTAATGTGACACAGAGACTCTGTCAGACCTGATTATCTTTTATCAATCTACCCCAGTGCTTGGCATATATTAAGTGCTTAACAATTACCACTATTATTATTAGTCTTGGGCCACGACAGTCGGTGGGCCAGGACAAAGATCTCTGGAATTTTCTTGGCCTCATCCTGCTGCAATTTCCATCTTTGCTGTGAGAAAAGGTCTGCTAACTCACCTCCATTAACTTCACAAATCATCTGGGGCTTACCTTGTATTGAACGTTGTAACTGTAAAGTGGCTGACCAGCTGGCTGGTTGTCTAATAGTAACACGGAGGTGAAGTTGGGTTCGAAGGAGTGCGATGGTGCCGTCAAAATAGATTCCACTGGGGGTGTCACTGTAGGGCCCAACCCTGGTTTGATGAGTCTGCTTTTGTAAAGATGTGATGTTTCCATGTGGTTTCCACTATGACAGGGTGCCACTTTCTGGCCCTGGGAAAGAAGTGAAGGGTAACTGGCTTTAGGAAGCCCAGAATCCACTTCCATGAGTGGGATACTACTTTCATAGTCAGGTGGGGAGAACATGGACCCACTTGGCAACATGGTAGAAGATGCTGACCTCTGTGAGGTCTGGAGAGCACCTTTTCTTTGCTGGCTGGCTGTATCCGAGATAGAGCGGTAAGGATCACTGTTCTCCGGCCCTCCCACATGGAGCAGTCTGTTTTGCTGCATCAGAGCTGCTCTGCAAGGCATTTGGGAGTGCATCCTTGTTTGCATGAACTGATGCTGCTGAGCAGGGAAAGGTTCTTTCCGGAGAAGGGCCTGATGCTCTCGGTTGTAAATGTCTTGCACGGGCAAGGGTTCATGAGAAAGTGTCTGTGAGCAAAAAGTACGGTTCCCCAGCAGCCGGTCAGCTTCTAAGGTGTTGGATTGTTCGATTTCCTTCTGTAACAGCTGCACGGGGAAAAACTGGCCGTGGCACAAATCTCGATTTTGCTGCTGAGAGTAATCCGAAGGCTCGGCCGAGGGCACCCACGGGTTCGAGGCAGGGGTTCCAAACACGTTGGGCTGGGTCCTCCCCGTTGGGTGTTCTGAGCCTACCTCCATAGGAGGGCAAACCCCCTGCTGACTCTGGGCCAGAGATCCCCAAACACTACCAGGTAGGTTGCCCTCAGGACAGCTCTGACTTACGCACATGCCCGAGTTCATGGAAATCAACGGCTCCTGCCACTGACCATTTTGAATATGTGCTCTGAATTGACTCGGATGGCTAGGACCCATAAAACCTGAACCCTGTAGCTCCTGGTTTTTAGGGACACTTTCTCTTTGAGAAAGAGACGTCGTATAGCTTGGCTGAATTACCTGGGCAGAACTGCCTGCGTTGGCATCCGTGGGACGCCGAATGGAAGAGCTCGAGGAACTGGGTAAATTCCCGTTAATAAAGTGAGATTGGTCAAACAGCATTTGCTCCTGGGCGTTACAAAGGGTATTTTGCTGCAGCTCAGAGAGCACAGGAGCCTGTTGATTACATCCTACTGATTGCTGTGGCAAACCGTGTGCAGGAGTTTGGAATCCAGGTAAGGCGGGATCAGTCGGATAAGAGCTCGGGTAGTCCTGGAAATGCGGTTGAGGATAGCTTGGTTCTTTCCGTTTGGAGGGAACGGGGAATTGACTCGGCAGCTGGTTGGGCTGGGTGCTGTGCTGGCACGATTCCAAAGGGATCTGCTGCAGGGGTGGTGGCGATGTCACTCCACTAACTGTAGGGAAATCGACGTTCTTCCCGTTATCCCTAAAGAGCATCATCTCCTCCACGTAGGAAGACAACCCCTGGTTTAATCTTTCTTGAAGGTCCTGGGATGCTGGGAAGTCAATGTCCATCTTCAGTATACTATCCTCCCATTGTTGTAAATCCAAGTCATCCACATCCAGATGCTGCAGGGTTTTGCAAATGTCACCGTCCGCCTCATTTTTCTCGAACAAAGTTTCAATGATGGCCAGAAGCGAGTCGCTCTCCTCCTTCACGGTTTTCCCATTTTTGTCGCTCAACCACAAGTCCCCTTGTGTCACTGAGATGTCCGTGAAGGAGAACTGAGGCACAGAGGCTGCTCGTGACACATACACTGATTTGTCTTGTTGTATCATGGCTCCTAGGAGGGAGTTGGGATCTATGGCCTCCTGGTCATTGATGGGGTCTTTTTTTGCCTTGGAGGCCTTCTTGGATGGAAACGAGTTCAGAAACCCTGGCAGGTTATTCTCATACAAGACAGCTTCTCCAGTGGCAAAGTTAAAAGGCAGCTGTAAAGCCCGTTTTCGCAGGTGTTCCTCTCCTTCTTCATTTCTACAGTGAGAAACAAACACAAGAATACCAACAGGTTTGCCATCAGCCTTAAAATCAACCCTGACTTTCATTTCCCAAAGATTTAGATTTTTAGTTCTGTTTGGGGAGCATCTCTGTGCAGCTCCGGAGGTAAATTTCCCAAATGAGCAAACGGTTTGCCAGTCAATGCTTCCGAGGGGAAATAATTGGTCCAGATGTAGTTTCAGTCTTAGGCTGTGGCACGGGGATGGGGGGTGGAGGGTCCTAGTCCCTCAGCTCTCAATCCACTGCCCAACTGACCAGCATTGCTGAGAAATCCTGCCCCCTCCCCCTGATGATTATGTCACCTGGGGTTCACTCTTGACCTGCCTTGCCCTTGAGGGACTCAAGCTGCAGCAGTGATGCCACCAAAAAAACTATTTTTTTGAAAATGGTATTTGTTAAGCACTTATTATATTCCAGGCACTGTACTAAGCAGATAGTACTAAGTAGATACAGGATAATCAGGGTGGGCACAATATATGTCCCATATGGCATTCAGAGTCTCAATCCCCATTTTACAGGTGAGGTAACTAAGGCACAGAGAAGTGAAGTGACTTGCCCAAGGTCACACAGCAGATAGGTGGCAGACCTGGGATTAGAACCCAGGTCCTCTGACTCCCAGGTTCATGCTCTATCCTAGACCACACTGCTTCTCTATCATCCTAAAGGCTTCGGTTATGCCTGGACTCTGGGTGACCTGAGTGGCACCGGGAGGTTCCTACCAAACATTTTACCCCTACCCGTTGGACACCGAGTCTTGCCTTTCATATTATTTTACTAATTTTAATGTTTCATCTGGCCTTAGGTGCCTGTTGCCAAAAATCTCCCCTCCTTAATAGATTTTTGAACCTCGAGGACCAGAGGATGTGTCTAATTCCCAGCGATTAGTACAGTGCAATAGAGAAATATCGTTACTATTTATCAAGCAAATGATTGCTTTTATAGCAGACTGAATAATGCAGGTGTGTCCTGGAGCCTTGCTCATGCCTGGGTCCCCACTGTACCCTTTCTTAATAGCAAGGAACTTTGTTGGACTTTCAGTGGCTACCTTGAGGAAGTGGTTGTGAAAATATTTCATAGCTCAGATGCTTTCTCAAACACTTGCTGGGAACAGATTCTCTTGGGGTTGAGGCCTGGCTGCTGAAAAATTATTGAAACACATATGCACCTCCTTTTACTGCTTTGTTTGCCAGGACAGAAGCAATTTAGGAATTTTCAGCTCTGAGTAGGCTGAAAAGCTGGAAGTAAAGTTGCAATTGTCTCCTGGTCCAGAAAAAGCAAAAATCCAACAAGTTCAGTGTCCAGTTTCACCATTTGTTAGAGTCTGGAGATTGGCACTCTTCTACCCCTTCCTGACCTTACACTGCTAATAGGATACCGAGTCTAATATTTTAATCTATTTGCTATTTCCTATTTATGTAGGTGTGTATCTGTGTGTATCTGTGCACATGAGCAAAGACTCAATGAATTAGGAAAAATGAGACATTTGGCTAAGGTCACAACTACTGGAGATGTAGTTATTCTTTCTGAGTACTCTGCATGCAGAACAAAATTTTTTACTTCTAGTGGCAAGGCACAGAAGGATGGGATTTACGTGGGTCTCACTCAATATCTTTTTCATTACTATTCCCCTTACTTGTTCGATGCCACAATCTCCAGCTCCATAATAATAATGATAACAATAATAATGATTGTGGTATTTGTTAATTACTATGTACCAGGCACTGTACTAAGTGCTAAGGTAGATACAAGATAATTGAGTTGGACTCAGTTCTTGTCCTACAAAGGGCTCACAGTCTTAATTCCCATTTTATAGATGAAGAAACTGAGGCACAGAGAAGTTAAGTGGCTTGCCCAAAGTCACACAACAGACAAGTGCAGAGGCGGGATTAAAACCCAGGTCCTTCTGCCTCCCAGGCCTGTGCTCTTTCCACTAGGTGATGCTGCTTCCCAAAAGAGGTGTTTGAAAAAGAGGTATATAATTACGTGAGGCGCTTTGAGATCATGCAAGAGTCTATTCTGACTTTATTCGAGAATCTTAAAACACTTTGCCTACCATGTTTTTCCTGCGCAGCCAAAGACTCTAAGTCCTTAAGGGCTAGGATGGTGTCTTCCAACATTATTTTACTGTTCTCTCCCACGTACAATGCTCTTCACACAGTAAATGCTCACTAAATGACAATGATGTTTGATTGAATTACTCTAGAGAATTAGCTTCCTTTTATTCTATCTTTCCTCTGCTTAGCCTTGTTTCTTCCCTTTGTAGTCCTCCTGCTCGCCCCCCATTCCAGGGCTATGTTGTTCCCCACCTACTTGGCCTGGCCCTTTTGTGGCCTTGCAGCCTGATGGTCAATATGCCCAGCTCTGAGCTTGTCACCTCCCAAAGGTCTAGCCAGGTTTACCATCTTCCTGCAGTGGCTCAGCATGTTCCAAGAGAATCTTTGTTGGTAACTATGAACAACTGGGTGGGATGCTTGCAAATTTGCCCCAGCTGAAGCAGGATGAATGCTACCCTATCTAGAGAAAATGGTTATATCCCAAATGGGACACTTACGATAAGGCCCTCTGTCTGGCGATGATGCAATCTGGGTGTCCTCCTTTATACACCAGCCTGGCATTGGCCTGAACCCACACCCACCCAGTCTTCTTCGTTAGCAGTCTGAAAACAGTCATTCCACTCTCACCAGTCTTCATCACTAAGGAAGATAAAACAGAAGCAAGAGGCCTTATAAAGTGAGCCTTCATGATCTAACCATGCCACCATCCTGACCCCCTGGATGCCTAGGAATGCATAAACTCTTACCCTCGTACCTAGCAAGTTTACACAAATTTGCAACCAAATCTATACCTCATATCTTTTGTTTTTTCAGCAAAAGTTGAATATCACATACAAATACTTTTAAGTGAATGTGGAGGCTATCATCTGTAAGGAATTCTTGGTAATTTTCAAGACTGGTGCCAAGAGAGACACAAAGTAGTGAGCACTTACTCTGTGCAGAGCATTGTACTCAGGAGAGATCAATGAAATAAAGTTGCAAGACAATACCCTAGTCCTTAGGGAGCTCACCAGTCTTTTGCTGCACATGAAGAGCCCCTATCCCCCACCCCCAACCCGTTGTTGCCCAATCTATTGCTTATCTAGGTTAAAAACACTGATGAATAACATTTCAGGAATTCTCTATAACAGAGCTCTCTTTTACCTGTAGCTAAAGTGATATTAGATAAATGTGGCCTGGTTCTGAGTGCTTAGTATAGTGCTCTGCACAAAGTAAGCGCTTAATAAATACTATTGAATGAATCCTAGTCCCAGAGCTGCAGAAATCTCTTTAATATGTTTTTTGCAATTGATGGGAAAGATATCTGAATGCTCAGGAAAATGACTTTATTACAGTCAATTTACAGCTGCAGACATTATTCATTCAATCGTATTTATCAAATTGTACATTCCAAGCGCTTCGTACAGTGCTCTGCACACAGTAAGTGATCAATAAATATGACTGAATGAATGGAGTGCTTACAGTGTGCAAAGCACTGTACTAAGTGCTTGGAAGAGTACACTGTAACAATAAAGAGACACAAATAGGATATTTAAATCTGCTTTTCTAGAGGTGGGGTGGGGAGCAGGCAGGAAAAGAAAGGGAAGGAATGACATCCTTATTTAACAACAGCAGCAAAATAAACAAAAAACCCTCTAGAATGGGAAGGAGAAGAAATCTCAAAAAATTAACTTGGTCCAGCTTCTTACCTCAGTCAAGTCTGTTCCTAAATCACCCTGGTCAGATTGTTGCCGATTCTCTTGGGATGATCATTCCCCACATGACTTTAGCTACCACCTCTATATGAACATTACCCCAAATCTACCTCACGAACTCCACCATCTCTCCTCTATATGAGTCGCATTTCCTTTTGCCCCCATGTCATCTCTATCTGGAAGTTCCACTGACACCTCAGACTTAACATGTCTAAAACTGAACTCCTCTAATTTTTTCCTAACCCACTCCATCTTCTAAATTTTCCATTGCCATCCTCTCTATCTCTGAAGGCTGTCAGCTTGGCATCACTAAATCCTCACTTTTAGGTTGGACATTCAAACTGTTGCTAAATAAATCCTTTATTTGCCACAACATTTCCCTCATATTCATTCATTTTTTATTCAATTGTATTTATTGAGCGCTTACTATGTGCAGAGCACTGTACTAAGCGCTTGGAATGTACAATTCAGCAACAGATAGAGACAATCCCTGCCCAACAACTGGCTCACAGTCTAAACGGGGGAGACAGACAGCAAAACAAAACAAACAGTCTGGCGTCAATATCATCACGATAAACAGAATCATAGATATATGCACATCATTAACAAAATAAAAAGAGTAATAAATAATATATACAAATATGCACAAGTGCTGTGGGGAGGGGAAGGGGGAAGAGCAGAGGGAGGGAGTAGGGGGAATGGGGAGGGGAGGAGGAGTAGAGGGAAAGGGAGGGCTCAGTCTGAGAAGGCCATCTGGAGGAGGTGAGCTTTCAGTAGGACTTTGAAGAGGGGAAGAGAGTTAGTTTGGCAGATGTGAGGAGGGAGGGCATTCCAGGTCAGTGGTAGGACGTGGGCCAGGGGTCGACGGTGGCCAGGGGTCGACGGCGGGACAGGCGCAAACGAGGGATTGTGAGGAGGTGAGTGGCAGAGGAGCGGAGTGTACAGGGTGGGCTGCAGAAGGAGAGAAGGAAGGTAAGGTAGGAGACGGTTAGGTGATGGAGGGCTTTGAAGCCAAGAGTGAGGAGTTTTTGTTTCATGCGAAGGTTGATGGGCAACCACTGGAGGTTTTTGAGGAGGGGAGTGACATGCCCAGAGCATTTCTGTAGGAAGATGATCCAGGCAGCAGAATGAAGAATAGATTGAAGCGGGGAGAGACACTCTTCACACAAATAGCCACCACCGTAATTCAGGCTTTACTCTTTTAATAGACTACTTTATCAGCTTTCTCCCTGGTTTCCCAGAATTCAGGCTTTCCCATACCAAGCCTGAATTATATTCTGCTTCCTGGAATGTCATTTGGCACAAACCTCTCATTTTGTCACAAACCTCCAATGACTACACATCGCATCAAGCAGAAACTCCTTACCGCTGGCTTCAAAGCTCTCCATGAGCTTTCTCCATTTTAAACTTCAGCTCTCTTCACTTGTTACCCCCCAGGCTTGCTCTCTTTGTTCCTTCCAACCTCTTGACTCTCTTGCATCTTTCTCAAGCCATTCCCCTGCCTTAAATTCCCTCTCTTAATATTACCAGACTACTGCTCTCCTGCTCTCCTGCTCTCCCCATCTCCCTTTCCCCTACAGGGATCTTCCACTATCTCAATTTAAATCAATTCAACAGTCACAGTTAGTACTTACATATATGTGGCTATATATAGCTACGTATATATATGTACTTAACATGATCTAACTAGAGATATACATGTGTACATATATCTCTCAATCTATTTGTGTTACATATATACATTTCATATTTCATCCTACCACATTCTTATTCTACTACCAGTTGTATCCTGTTCTTCCTCTTGGTCCCACTTTGTCAATAATTTGTGTTTGTCTCTCCCATTAGATTGCAAATTCTACTGAAAAATAGAGCTACAGAAAGAAAGAAATGTGAATCTCACTGTGAAGGGAATAAATTGCCTGAGAAATGGTTTTGTAACTTACTTCTCACATGGTTTTCAGCACAATACATCATGTCTGCCGCATGGACAAACTGGTATCCGGAACCCCTCATGCAGAGTTCAGTTTCTGTATAGCCGAGGACAACCTTTCCTCTAGAAGCAAAAGGAAAACAATGGTTTACTGTTGTGGTCACTTTGGCCATTGATAGATTTGTACATGAAATTCTTCTGTGCTTTTTGCAATTTGCTACAGCTTTGCTGAATTCTGGGAGACCAGACGTTTAAGGCATGTCCTCCCCAAGTAGGATCATGACATTCAAGAACCAGAGAGTATGAGTGGCCCTATGCAAAACCTTAGCAATACAGTATATTCCTTCATGCACTTTTTCAGTCCCAAAGTCTTAATGAATAGACCAAGGCTCGCCTGCCATTTGCAATATGGAGCTAAAAGATGTGGCTGAATTCTACTACCCAGTCAGCACACTCACCAATGATTCAAAGATAGACGAAGAAATAGGAAAAAGAATACAAAAAGCCAGCACATCTGTTAAACAGATTGGGGCAGCAGCACGGTATCAGGGTGTAGACTAAACTAAAGGCCTGAAGAACTTTTGCATTGTCTTTCTTTACAGCTATGAGTCCTGGACCACATAAAGGTGCCACATTTGGCTCCTTGAACTGGTCCACCAGGGTCACGATTGGGGCATACTCATGATCCAATGGCAAGACAAGGTCATGAACAATGCAGTTAATGATTGTAGTCAGTCTCCTAGAATCAAATTATGCTCACCTTAACACAGCCAAGGTGGGTGGGACATTATATTCATAATAATGATAATATAGTAGAAGTAATAGTATTTATCACAGTTCTCTGCACAAAGCACTGGGAAAGAATATACAGAAAGGAATCAGACGCAGACCCTGTTCCTTGATGGGCTCACAGTCTAGGAGATGGATAGTAATAACAGTAATAATAGTAATTGTTGGATTTGCTATGTATCCAGCACCGTGCTAAACACTGCAATAGATACAGTATATGCAGATCAGACACAGTCCTTGTCCCACATGGGGCTCACAGTCTAAATAAGATAGAAAACAAGTACTGAATCGCCATTTTACAGCTGAGGAAACTGAGGTACAGAAAAGTTAAATGACTTGCTCAGAGTAACACAGCAGGCAAGGATGGAGCCTGGATTAAAACCCAAGTCTTCTGAATTTCAGGCCCATGCTCTTTCCACTGAGCAATTCTGTATTTCTGGGAGGAGAATGAGTAACAGTGTGATACTCAAACAGCTGCTGAATGGAAAGCCGAAACTGATCCATAAAATACTCCTTTAGAGGTCCTTAAGGTTGAACTTAAGAGTTACCCAAGGTTCAAGTACAAGGGAATACTCTAAAAGCAAAATATCTCGGTTCTGATTAGTGATGGGAGTCTCATATCGTGATCAGCTCTTGAGTAATCACAATGTGAATTATCCAGTTTGATGGTTAGCTGACTCTGTTGTTCCTCTTCCACAATCTCACTTAGCTCTCCATTGAATATGTCACTGCTCATTTGCATTTCCATCAGAAAGTGGGCAAGGGGAAGAACAAAACTTCTTCAATGTGATATGAGATTTGGGAATCAACACGAGTCACACTACTACTTTACGCTGTTGGGATACCTTCTGGATGACTTTGAGCAACAAGAAGCATTCCATTTACATTGGTAAGTGCCCAATAAATACCATCGATTGATTGATAAAGATAATTCATTTTAATGTCCGTCTCCCTCTTTGACCTTTAAGCTTCAGGTGGGAAGGAATGTGTCTACAAACTCTGTTGTATTGTACTCTACCAGGCGCTTAGTACAGTGAACTGTACCCAGTAAGCACTCAATAAATACCACTGATTACTTTTCAATTAAAGCCGTGGTGGCTGCCATACCTGGAATCACAGGCCATAGGTGTGAAATCCAGCTTGTGCTTAGTCTGGAAAATAAAAGTTTTGGTCCGAAGCTCCAGGATCGAGAGAGGCTGGAGAGGAGTTGCAATGGCAAACAAGGCCAGCTGTGGTGGCACGAGGGACCCATCTTCAGATCTTTTATTCTGCCCATGGAGGAATTTTAGGCGACCATTGAAATTTAAAGCCTGGGGAAATGAGAAATAAAACAGTGTCAGCGGTATATTACACAAAATGATATTAAGTAGCAACACGCTCCCCTGTCAAATCCTTTGATGAAAAGAAATCAGGAAGTGGTCTAGTCAGCTCAAGCTTTATTGGTGATTGACACTGGACTTTGCCACCTCTAGTGAAGTGGTGTGACCTAGTGGGTAGAGCATGGGCCTGGGAGTCAGTCTAATCCCAGCTCTGCTCGCTTGTTTGCTGTGTGACTTTGAGTAAATCACTTACCTTCTCTGGGCCTCAGTTATCTCATCTGTAAAATGGGGATTAAGAATGTAGGGCATGGATTCTTTCCAATTCAATTAGCTTGTATCTACCCCAGCGCTTAGTACAGTGCCTGGTCTAGAGTAAGCGCTTTACAGATACCATAAAAACCTGAAATGCCTACATGGTTTTGTTGGAAAAGTGTGTTAAAATGAAGTAATCACTGAATATATTTCCTCATCAGAGGACAATTTTTTCAAAATGCCCTAATTCTGTGGTTTAAGCCATTATCATTTGAAGAGTAGATGAAGTTTAGGACTCCCTTCACAATGAGTTTCAAAACCACTTTATTTCAATTCACTTTTCATCTCCTACTTAAAGCCAGTTGAGTGACTGGGATTACAAGGGGGGCTGGTGAGGGGAAGCTGTGTGAAGATAAGATAAATTTAAAAACAAACTGACATTCATGTACTCATGTATAACCTTAAGTTACTGAAAAATTCAGCTAACTCTGGTTGTGCCTCAACATTTGCTTATGTAGACGTGTCCTTTGATTCAGCAAAGGTAGAGTATCCAGAGATTATTCAGTGCTCACGCCTCAAGAAATAAACACCTAGCAGCATAATCATTCCTTTCCTCCTGCTACATACTTATGTTCTCTTTTCTGAGATAACTGGAGAAGCCAATTTTCCAACTCTGCTGTGCTCCACTATTTAGCAGATGTGGAAGAAAGAAGAGAGAGATATAATAATAATAATAATGTTGGTATTTGTTAAGTGCTTATTATGTGCAGAGCACTGTTCTAAGCGCTGGGGTAGATACAGGGTAATCAGGTTGTGCCACATGAGGCTCACAGTCTTAATCCCCATTTTACAGATGAGGGAACTGAGGCACAGAGAAGTTAAGTGACTTGCCCACATTAACACAGTTGACAAGTGGCAGAGCCGGGATTTGAACCCATGATCTCTGACTCCCAAGCCCTTGCTCTTTCCACTGAGCCACGGGAGAAAGAGATAGAAGAGGAGAGAAGAGAGAAAAAGAGAGAGAGGGAGAGGTCAAAGGAGAGAGAGAGAAGAGAGTGTTAATTTCTTGCTGATGGAATTACCAGGAATCCAGAGGAGTTGTCCAACAAGCAGCGGAACCTGCAGATGAAACTTCTTTCCAGAAAGGAGGAGTTCTCAGGTGGCAGGTGCTGGGGATCATAGGTAGTGGCACTGCTGTTAAGAAGGTTCTCGTTCCTTGGAAGAGCTATAAAATGAAATGGAAAATCTGAAAAGAACATCTTATCAAGATGGTTTTATGTTAACAAAAAAGGTTGAAACTGAATGGAACTCCCTACCCCTTCAAATGATCCAAACCACACCCCTCCCTCCCTTCAAAGCCCTCCTAAAAAGCCCCCTTCTCCTCGAGGCAGGCTCTGATTAATACCCATCTTCCTGGCCTTGACACCCATCAGGAATTTTAGATTTTATATGTACATCTAATTATTATTTAATGGCCTAACTTTTTTAATCATTTGCATGTATGATTTTTCTCTTTAACCCATTTTGTGTTTGGCAATTTATGTTTTTTAGCCTCTCCTATCAGACTACAAACTCTTCTAGGCCCGGGGAACCTCTCTTTTATTTCTGATGTATGTTTCCTTGTGCTTAATTCACTGCACTGCACAGAGTAGGAACTTAAAAACCATTGATGTTGATGATAAATCATGGTTAAAGGGCCTTTAAAGCACACCAGCCACCGAAAAGTGACAATTGCTACTTGGAATTAGACTTATAGACAGTAGAGGGTATCTTCTTTTTTCAATAATCATGACTAAGCTCTGTTTATGCAAATACAAATCTTGCAAGCACCCAAAGACATAGAGACCTTTTGGCCACAGAAATATTTTTTGACACCTGATTTAAATTTAGGATTCTACAGCAGGGTTGCCTAGTGGAAAGAGCCTGGGCTTGGAAGTCAGAGGGCCTGGGTTCTAATCCTAGCTCTGCCACTTGCCTGCTGTGAGTGATCATGGGCAAGTCACCTCACTTCTCTGGGCTTCAGTTTTCTCATCTGTCAAAAGGGGATCCAATACCCGTTCTCCCTCCGACTTAGACTGTAGGCCTCATTTTGGACAGGGACTGTTCGTGACCTGATGATCTCATATCAACCTACCCCAGTGTTTGATTCAATGCCCGGCATATAGTAAGCACTTAATATATACTACAATTATTATTATTAAAGCTCTAATAAGGGCTAATAATTGCTATACTTCATTCATTTTCCTACCAATAAGGGGTACCAGAAGTCTGCTTGCATGGTGAGCCTGAGGGCTGCTGGGCTCATAGTTCATTCAATAGTATTTATTGAGCGCTTACTATGTGCAGAGCACTGTACTAAGCGCTTGGGATGAACAAGTCGGCAACAGATAGAGACAGTCCCTGCCGTTTGACGGGCTTACAGTCTAATCGGGGGAGACGGACAGACAAGAACAATGGCACTAAACAGCGTCAAGGGGAAGAACATCTCGTAAAAACAATGGCAACTAAATAGAATCGAGGCGATGTACAATTCATTAACAAAATAAATAGGGTAACGAAAATATATACAGTTGAGCGGACGGGTACAGTGCTGTGGGGATGGGAAGGGAGAGGTGGAGGAGCAGAGGGAAAAGGGGAAAATGAGGCTTTAGCTGCGGAGAGGTAAAGGGGGGATGGCAGAGGGAGTAGAGGGGGAAGAGGAGCTCAGTCTGGGAAGGCCTCTTGGAGGAGGTGATTTTTAAGTAAGTAGTTCTATCCACGCCACAGTCACAGGAGGTGGGTAAGGTTGTGGCCAGGGGAAGACAAGCCACCATACCCCAGCCCAAGCCTGGCCTATCATTCTGAGGGCCTGTTTAGCATCCAAAGTAGGCCTCTGGCCTACTTTGGCCCTCAATAAAAGCCACAAGTCAGTAAATACTTAGGCTAGGAAAAGAGTGGGATAGAAGAGAAGCAGCATGGCACAGTGGATAGAGCACAGGCGTGGGAGTCAGAAGGTCATGGGTTCTAATCCACTATTCCACTACTTGTCTGCTGTGTGATCTTGGGCAAGTCACTTTATTTCTCTGTGCCCCAGTTGCCTCATCTGTAAAATGGGGATTGAGACCATGAGCCCCACATGGGACAGGGGGTTTGCTGTGTGATCTTGGGCAAGTCACTTTACTTCTCTGTGCCCCAGTTGCCTCATCTGTAAAATGGGGATTGAGACCATGAGCCCCACATGGGACAGGGGGTAAGTCCAACCCAACTTGCTTGTATCCACCCCAGTGCTTAGTACAGTGACTGGCGCTTACTATGTGGTACCATCTTACTATGATGGTATTTGTTAAGCGCTTACTATGTGCCAGTAGTAAGCATTTAACAAATACCATTATTATTATTATTACTATTAAACAGTCAGACTTTGCATTCCTTTTCTTTGGGGTTTTGCATTTCAATAACATCTGGATTTTTTTGCATAAAGTTTCCACCAAAATAAAGGTGGATAGAGAAAGGAAGTGAGAAAAAATGCAGAAAATGCATAGGTCTAAAACTACTGGGAAGAAGGAAGAAAATGCTTTGTTTTTGAAAATTCACTGCCTCTCAGATTCAGTAAATGGTCTCCTGGTGTCCTGGAAGAGCTCAGGGATCCTCAAAAGTGAACAACTTTACCTTTACCTTTCTGGTATTAAACCCAATATATTTAAAGCAATATCAACCCATAGATTAACCTATAGATTAATATTAATAATAACGATTATTATTATTATGGAATTTGTTAAGTGCTTACGATGTGGCAAGCATCATTCTAAGCCTGGGGTCAAACATAATCCCTGTCCTGCATAAGGCTCACAGTCTAAGTAGGAGGGAGAACATGTATTTAATCCCCTTTTTGCAATTGCAGAAACTGAGGCATAGAGAAGATAAGTGACTTGTCCAAAGTCACATAGCAAGTAATTGGCAGATCCAAGATTAGAACCTAGGTCCTCCAACTCCCAAGCCCATGCCTTTTCTACTAGGCCATGCTGCTTCCCATGACAAGGGGTATTTTTTAAGCACTTACTATATGCCAAGCACTGTGCTAAGTGCTGGGGTACATACAAGATATTCTGCTTGGTCACTGTCCAATTATCAGACTCACAATTCAACTTTGTAACTTTAAAAAACCAGTTATGGAACGGGGAAATGAAAAATTTCAGTTTTGGAAGTAAAGTCATTTAAAATTATCCATGTCTCCAAATGTCTAAAGATGGTGTTGGAACATAACTTTTACTCAACCTAAAACCAGCTGATTGAACATTGCAGTTGGAGACAGAATGGGAAATTCCAGGAAAGTTCAAACAGACATTTGAATGGAAGAGTGAAGGTTGCCGCATTCCACTGGCTGTTGAAAAACGACAAAGTTTATGCATAAGGGAATTCTTTGCCCATCTGGATATGCAAACAAAATCAACCTCAAAAACATGTAGCATGTCATCACCTAAAAGAATACAGTTATCTCAGATCTCTCTGTCCCTTTATATATTTTTTACTGAAAAAGGAGACTTGGAGTAGCTATCATCAGATTTTTTTTAATGTAGCAAAAGATAAGTAGCTTAGATCATTTAAACAAGTGTCAGACATTACTAAAGGATTGGAAAATTGGTTCGAAGAAGCAAGGTTAAAGGTAATGGGGTTGGTTAGCTAGGAATTAACAAGTAAGTGATTTAGTACAGGGAAGGCTTTTACTTAGGGGATACTAATTCATTGGGGATTGAGTAAGAGAAAATGGGACCAGATGAAAGCAAGGAGATTTTTGTTGGAAATAAACTTTAAACTCAGGATGATAAAATATTAGAATGAGCTATTAGGGTGGACTGTGGCATCGCCAAATCTGGGAATCTTTAGAGAAAGTACAGTCATCTGTCTTGGATGGTTAAGTTTTTCACCTGCTTGGAGGCTGGACTGGATGATTTCTTAAAGATCCTTTCCAATCCCATGATTTTATGTCAAGTAATACCTAGAGAGTTAGGCTTAAAATCTGCCAGGAAATCTGACAACTTTTTCCAAAGAATGTTTGTGAAAACTTTGGGGTTTTGAGTTAAATATTTATGGAAAATTGTCAAAGACTGTGTGGGTAAAACTAAAACGAAATGGCAGGTCCCTGAAGCATAAGCATATGGATAGTTTTCTTCATTTCTGAAGACGGTGATACCATCTAGGGGTTCCGAGGTGACGGAAAGGACAGTGGGCGATTAATTCCTTCCACAGTGAGCTCACATAAAGGTTGACCCACAGTCTGAGGCCACAGTCGCTCTTTGCAGTACTTCGTGTAGTTTTCCTCCTAACTCATAATCGACTATTTTGTGGCAAATGTAGTGAAGGAGGTCTAGGGGAGACCATGCCTCGGGCTATGCTAGACCTCGTTTTCCCCTTGAGTAAAATGGAATACTTGACTTCAACAACACGTAGAGGAGATTTACTGGCTTCCAAGGAAGGGTGCTGTTATCCCTGTTGGCAAGATCCCTGAGAGGAGCAAGCTTCCTCTTGCCCTGTTTCCTTATCAGTAGAAGTGGGAACTTGAAGGCATTTATAAAGGCGGTTTTCTTTTTTAAAAGTGTTTCTGGATCAGTGAAGCTGATTGGGTTATTATTATCATTATCATTATGACATTTGTTAAGCACTCACTATGTGTCAAGCACTGTTCTGAGCCCTGGGGTAGATACAGATCAATCACAGTCCCTGTCCCATATGGGCTCATGGCCTAGATGGAGGAGTTTATACACAAAGCAGCTGCCTCCCCTCCAGCTCAGATTGGCCCCGTTCCTGCTGTAATGAAGAAGGCTGCTTCAGCCTGCCTAGGAGTCTTGACATTGGTAGAGGTTGATTTTGATTTTGAGAATCATGTACAACTGGAACTTGTGGAACTTTCATACATTTCACTTCAGACAATTTGTTGCTCCCTGTCATTGGTGGGCTACAAAGGAAATAAAAGAAACAGTCCCTTCCCCCCATACATAGAAAAAACTTTAGAAGGAGCCAACCAACACAAATAAATTCAAGTGACTATTGACCTTGGACTTCATGTCTTCTCACCAGAGTTAGCACAGTGTTCCATGTTTACACTTGTGAAGTCTTTGGGGAGAAAAGTGGGTTTGGAGGTCAGTTTGTAGGAAAAATGTTTTACCAGCTAAAGTTGTCTTGTATGATGGTTCCTCTTTCCTAAGTGAAATTTGACACAGGGAAGCAGCACGGACTAGTGGAAAGAGCATGGGCCTAGGAGTCAGAGGACCTAGGTTCTAAACCTGGCCCACTTGTCTGCTGTATGACATTGGGTAAATCAACTTTACTTCTCTGAGCCTCTGTTACCTCATCTGTAAAATAGGGGTTAAGACCGTGAGCTACATGTGGGATATGGACTGTCTACTCTTGTACCTACCCAAGCACTTAGTACAGTACCTGGTCCATAGTAAGTGCTTAACAAATGCCATTAAAAACAACAACAACAACAAAAAACTTAACAAGTTCCTAATTACCTTCCCAGTAGCTGATTCCACTGCAACTACCCCAAAGAGCAAGATTGTTGTTATTTATTGAATACTTATATGAAGGGTCATCTCTGGCCCAAGATTCAGGGCAATAGTCATTTCTACAATTTGTGCAGGTATAGTTGTTGTATTTATCAGCTGGCAAAAATTTTCCACCTGTCACCGAATTTTCCCAGGTTACTACGATGCCCCAAACAATGACAGTAAACATCAGCAGCCCAAAGAGAATAGTACCAGTGTGTGTGAATTAAATTTAATTTGTCTATGGCTGGATTTTCATGAGGCCCACATCTGAATGTGAATGTTTCCTTCTTCCCCCTTTCCTGCAGCTCTCCCCCAGGCCCTGTGCAATCTCCAGCAACTTTTAAAGCAAGAAGCGGACCAATAATTCACCTCCAGAGTCTTGGTCCGATTCACTGTAGGAAGGTGGGTTTAAGGACCAATGCAACTGGCACCGAAACATGGCTCTGTCATCCGTGTGGATCAGCTCAAATACGCTCTGGTAGATGATGTCAGACTGAAAAGATCAAAATCAATGGTACTTATTAAGTGCTTACCGTGAGCTGTGCACATTACTAAACTTTAAATAGAGTACGTTTGAGTGAGTAGACACATGCATCAAAAACATTGATCAGGCTTCTGAAAGCTAATCTTCCACTTGCCCCTGCCCAAGACAGACACACACAGTGCAGACATCATGCAAAATTGCGAAGAAACATATTAGCAAGAGCCCCATGAAGAGGAAATCTTCATTCCCCGTTTTTCCCCGATTCACTCATTTAATACCGGCTCATATTAAAAATCCCTTCCTCTCACCCCAGTACAAATCGGGCCACCCGTTCCTCTCTTGTGAACTGATGTATTTGATCTTGCCTTGGTTCAGTGACTAGAAATAAAATGCATAGGATTGCCTAGACCAGAGGAGTTTGCAGATAACGAACCTTAAAAGGATGAGTAAATGGGAGATTTTGGAGATGACAGACGAGATTCCCCTGTAGCAAATGGCCCCCACGGTACCCTCACACTACCCCTGCTGTCTCCTCCCAGATGGGGATGAGCTACCTGAAATTATGTAACCTCCATCCCGAACCACAGAAACTCGGACCCCACCTCCACACGCTGTCGGGGCCTGCTCACGGAGCTTATTTTGAAACTCAAGTTATTCTAGGCTTTTGTAGATGACTTCTCTGCAACCTGATCAGGCTTTTAGCTGAGTACTGAGATCTTAACCAGAATGAAGTCTCATTTCCAAAGGATTCAATTGCTTATTCTGGAGTTATTGAAAGAGACAAAGCAATAAAAACAAGTGTTGGTATGAATTCAGGGGCAAAGGTGGTTCGGCTGTGAAGTCTTCCAGCCAGGAAACAAAGAGAAAACTTGGATCTCACATAAGAGATATGCAAGAGATTGAACGAATGTTTAAAACTATGTGAAATGCGAAACTGCATTCAAACAGTTTGCTTTGAGAATTCTTAGCAAAAAAGGCTAAGAATGTAAAGGCTTAATAAATTTAATGAATCTCTTTCCCCTCGGCTGTGCCAGGGAACATTCATGAAGTTCTCCTTGGGTTAGTTTCTTTTTTATTTGTTTTGGGGCTCATCTGGAAGGAATTAACAAGTACATTTGGAAGTCAACTGTCAGCAGTAGAACAGCGTTTTGCTAAACAAAGCTCTCTTTTCACTTGGTCCTCCCTGCCAACTCCCCATCGAACTTTTCCTTTGGCATTTCTTCCAGACACCTGTTGGGCACAGAACATTGACTTCTTCAAAGTATTTCAATATGTATTATTTTTATTAGTATAAACATTTCAATTGTGCCAGAATCTCGGGGCTTAATAGAACATGGAAGGACAGTGCTTCTGCCAAGCAGGTTTCTAATTTAGAAAAAAATGTGAGTTCAAATATGAAAGGACAACGGAAATCCTGACAGCATAGACCTGAATAGTCCCAGGTTTAACCAATCCATCCCTAGGCAAGGGCACCTCTCTCCCACAGCAGGACCAGTGCCACTCAAACACTTGACCCACTGATCTCACACTTCTACAGGTTCATATAGGCATGTCAATCAATTAGTGGTATTTATTGAGCACTTACTATGTGCAGAGCATTGTACTGAGCACTCAGGTGAGTAGAGTATAACAGAGTTAGCAGACACGTTCCCCAACCACAGTGAGTTTACATGGGTTTGTGATCTCTTTCATCACCGCCCCCCACCAACACACATACACACACACACACACTCTCACACACACCCCGCTCCACTCCACATACTTCCCCTTGACCCCCGACTAGCTTGGACTAGGCTACCAGCCTGTCCCGGGCCACAGATCAGATTTTCTGAGTTCTCTGTTTTGTTGTTTTACAGAATTTGTTAAACACTTACTACGTGCCAGGCACTTTTCTAAGCACTGGGATAGATACACAGTAATCAGGTTGGACACAATCCATGTCCCTCATGGGGCTCACAGTCTTAAACTCCATTTTACAAATGTGGTAAGTGGGGCACAGAAGAGTTAAGTGATTTGCCCAAGGTCACATAGCAGATAAGTGGCTGAACCAGTATTAGAACCCAGGTTTTTCTGACTCGCAGGCCCATGCTCTACTAGGCCACACTGTTTCTTATGCTGCTGTTCTGATGAGGTTGGCATGTGGAGGGAGCAGTGGTAGGGGAAAAATGGGACCCTCAAATCTGTAACTTGCAGGGCTTACATAACCCGACAAGGTTTTGGAAGACTCACACCAAATAAATCAAGTGGAAAGCTGATAATCTTCTGAACCACGAGTGTGACCTAGAATCACACCAAGAGAATGGCATAGATGTGATGCAAATGCAACCAGTTTTAGGAGCAGGTGAGGCCACATTTGGAGAAAGGTTTAGCTAGGATCCATGGAAGTAAAAGGTCTTAGGTTTGGTTGGAAGTGGGGAAAGCTATCTAGGAGCAGAACTGCCATCCTAGTAAGTAGTCATTCATTCAATTGTACTTATTGAGCGATTATCATGTGCAGAGCACTGTGCTAAGTACTTGGAAAAGTACAACATAACAGAGTTGGTAGATACATTCCCTGCCCCCAGGGAGTTTAAGGTCTAGAGGGGGAGATAGACATTAAAATAAATTATAGATATGTACTAAGTGCTGTGGGGATGAGGGTGGGGTGAATAAAAGGGTACAAATCCAAGTTCAATTTGGGACATTTATGATTTTACTGAAGTTAATAAAGCAGCTGCTTCAAAGCAGCATTAAAAATAAGAGGAACCTAACTGCAGAGATACATTTTTCAACATCTTTGAAACATCTAGGCATTTAATCATTTCCTCTCATTATTTAGGACCTTGGTGTTGCACACAGACCTCATGATGGACTAAGAAGCTTATATAAATTAAACTGCAACCTTTCAAAAACACTGCAACCTTTCAAAAACAGGAAACGCTGGTTTCTGTAATGCTTTCACATAAGTTTCCTTAACACTTTATCCATCAGTTACTTTCACTATTGCTTCTTGTGAAAACTATATTTCTAGTTTTGACCTAATTAATGCACCAAATATGAAATGTGGTGTAAGTGTTGTTATAAAGCTCCTCAGACTGTGAGTCCCATATGAACGAGAGACATTGACTGACCTGATAATGTCGTATCTGCCCCAGCACTTAGCACAGGACTTGCCATATAGTAAGCGCTCAACAAATACCACAATTATTATTATTATTATTAATAAAAACTTAATACAAATGTGTCATGCTTAAATCAGATTCTCTTTTGATTTTTTTCCCATTTTCTATCAAAAGATAAATCATAAACAATTAAATAACAACAACGCAGTTAATTCACTGATGATGATGATGTACCAGATTATCCCAGCATCTAAAATATCTCCCTTGGGAGGAGTGATCAATCTTTCAGACCATCAGGGGATCTTTCAGTACATTGCTGTACATATTATGCTTACACTGCGTCAATGAACCAAATGGCCCCCTACTGATTTAAAAGTTAATACTTCTCCCAAAATGTCTAATTTATTCCTAGGCAGTAAACTTAGGTCCTGGGAAAACTGGGCTCACTGATAAACATACATATTTGCCACTGTTACTCACAGTCCTGGGTTGAAATCTCTTCAATTGAAATCCAATTAACCAATCAATGTCAGTGGTATTTTCTGAGTGCTTACTATGTGGACACCACTATTTCTAAGGTTTAGGAGGCTACAATACAATAGAGTTAGTATATACAATCCCTATCCTCAAAGGGCTTAGAATCTTCTGGGGGAATGAGACATTAAACTACAGATATCAGAAGCAGTAGAGTATAAGGATAGGTACATAAGTGCTGGGGGAGTTGTGAGTATTAAAGTGCTTAATGGAGGAAAATCCCAAATGCACAGGTGATGCAGAAGGGAGGGTCTACAGGGTGGGGAGGACTTTGAGCATGGGGTGAGTGGTGGTTTGACTGAAATGCAGTGAGGGGAAGGGGGAGGGAAGAGGGTGTTCCAGGCAGGAGGGAGGATGTGAGCAAGGGGCCAATGGCAACACAGATTAGATCAAGGCACAGTATGTAGGTTGGTGTTAGGAGAGAGAAATGTGTGAGTTGGGTTGAACTGGGAGAGGAATGATGTTAGGTAGGAGGCAGAGAGCTAGATGATTGAGTTCTTTAGTGCCAATGGTGGGAAAGTTTCTGCTTGACGTGAAGATGGATGGGCAATCACTGGAGGTTTTTGAGGAATGGGGAGTTGTGTGCAGGATGATTTTTTACAGAAGTGATCTGGGCAGCAGAGTAAAGAATAAACTGGAGGGGGGAGAGGCTGGAGGCAGGGAGCTCAGTGAGGAGACTGATGCAGGAGTAGAGGTGGGATGTGATAAATGCCTAAACCATGATGATTTTCTCCTCTAGACTATAAGCTCCTTGTGGGCAGGAAACATGTCTACTGACTCTGTTGTATTCTCCCAAGTGCTTTGTACAATGCTCTGCACACAGCAAATGCTCAATAAATACCATTGACTGACTGACTGAAAGGAATAATTGCAGAAATGGAACTAAAATAGA
Source organism: Ornithorhynchus anatinus (assembly GCF_004115215.2). Taxonomy (NCBI): domain Eukaryota; kingdom Metazoa; phylum Chordata; class Mammalia; order Monotremata; family Ornithorhynchidae; genus Ornithorhynchus; species Ornithorhynchus anatinus. The sequence continues at coordinate 38,323,786 of NC_041734.1, read as the reverse complement.
ACTGACAGAACTTGATGAAAAGCTGACTATGTCCACTGAATGAAAGAGAAGAGTCAAGGATATTGTCACAGCGGTGGGCTTGTGAGAAAGGAGACTGGTGATGTTGTCTACAGTGATAGGAGAGTTGTGGGGAGGAGAGAGTTTGGGTGGGAAGATAAGGAGCTTTGGTATTGATATGTTAAGTCTGAAGTGCCTGTGGAACATCCAAATAGAGACATCCTGAAGGCAAGAGAAAATTTGAGACTGTAGAGAGGAGGGAGGTCAGGTTGGAGAGGTAGATTTGGGAATCACCCATGCAGAGATTGGCAGTTGAAGCCATGCGAGCGAATGAGTGCTCCAATAGAGTGGGTGTAAATAGTGAAGAATAGAAGGGGACCCAGATCCGAGACTTGAGGGACCCCCACAGGGAGGGAATGGGAGGAAGAGAAGGAGCCTATGAGGGAGACTGAGGAGAGGCCAGAGATAGGAGTAGAACCAGGAGAGGAGAGTGCCAGTGAAAGAAAAATACTACAGTGTTTCAGAAGTGGGTGATCCACAGTGTCAAAGGCAACTGAGAGGTCTAGGAGGATTAGGATGGAATAAAGTGTATTGGATTTGGCAAGAAGCAGGTCATTCATAACTTTGGAGAGGGTAGCTTCAATGGAGTGGGAAAGGCAGACTGCACTTAGTAAAGGAGAGAACTGGAGGAGAGGAAGTGGAAGAAATGGGTGTAGAAAACTTGATCAAGAAGTTTGCGAAGGACTAGTAAGGGGGAGATAGGGTGATCAATGAAGGGTGCCAAGGGATCAAGGGAGGGGTTTTTTAGGCTAGGAGATACATGGGCATGTTCAAAAGCAGGGTGGACGAGCCATTGGAGAGTGAGCAGTTGAAGATGGAGATCAGAGAGGGAAGAAGGAAGGGGACAAATGTTTTAGTAAGGTATGAAAGGATGGGGCTGGGGGTTTAGGGAGGGTGTAGATTTAAAGAAGAGGTGGGTGATCTCTTCAATCAATCAATGGTATTTATTGAGTGCTTATTATATGTAAAGCACTGCATTAAGCACTTGGGAGCATAGAATACAATAGAGTTATATATGATTCCCAGTCTTAAGGAGTTTACAGAATAGTTGGGGAGATAGTAAAATAAATTGTGGATAGGAAAAATACTTGATACTCCTGAAATACTGCTGAGAAGAATGGGACAGTTGAATTGGGGCAGGAAGCTGTTGGGACAGGAGTAGTACAGGGGAGAGTCTAAGGAGATCATACTTGATTGTTTCAATTTTGTGAAATTTTTTTTGATAGTACTTTTTAAGTACTTTGTTCCAGGCACTGTATTAAGCACTGGAATAGATATAATATAGTCAGGTTGGACACAGTCCATGTCCCACATGGGGCTCACATCTAATGCCACTTTTATAGATGAGGCAACTGAGGACCAGAGAAGTTAGGTGACTTGCCAGAGGTCAAGCAGCAGAAAAGTGGCTGAGCGAGAATTAGAACCTAGATCCTCTGATTCACAGGCACATGCTTTTTTTCCTAGGCCACGCTGCTTCTCAATGGAATAGATGGAAGGGTCATTAAGGGCCAGGGCTGGGGACTGCAGAGGGACAGAGGTTTTAAGGAGGAAGATAGAAATTTGAAAAAGCCAACATGGACAGGGAGCATCGGGCTCAATCTTTCACCTTTAAAGTAGGTGAACTATCAACTATCCACACTGTGACATTACTCTTCTTGTGAGGCATGCTTTGCAAGATGAAGCAGCACAGCCTAGTGGAGAAAATCAAGAACCTGGGTTCTAAAGCCACCTCTGCCACATGTCTGCTGTGTGACCTTGGGCAAGTCACTTAACTTCTATATGCTTCAGTTTCCTCATCTATAAAATAAGGATTAAACCCCAATCCCTCCTACTTAGACGGTGAGCCCCATGTGGGGCATGGATTGTGTCCAAACTAATAACCTTGCATCTACCCCAGTGTTTGTTTAGAACAGTGCTTGGCACATAATAAGCACTAAACAAATACCATTACTATTACTATTATTATTATTATTATTATTGACAATAATAATAATATGAAAAAGAAATCAAAGTTACCGAGTAAGCAGGCAACATGTAATAATGATAATAATAATAATGATGAGGGTATTTGTTAAACACTTACTATGTGCCAGGCACTGTTCTAAGCACTGGGATAGATACAAGGTAATCAGGTTGGACACAGTCTTAGAGGAGAACTATGCCAGTTTTGGGTCTTGTATTTGAAAAACCACTTGTAGAAACTAGAGTGGGATCAAAGAAAATTGACAAAAATAATTAAAAGGAGGGGAGACAAGCCTCAGGAGAAAGATTGACAGGAATTGGAGTTGTTTAGTCTGGGAAGAGCGTTAGGGAGTGATTTCATAACTACCTTCAAGTGTACAATTTTTTTTTTAAATTGGGGGAGTGCTGATGAATTTACTTTCTGTGCTCACGGAAGACTGAATAAGAAGTGGTCTTAAATTCAAACTACAGATTTCTGTTGGGCAAAAGGAACAACTCCCTATCAAGGCAGATTGAAGAGGTTCTATCCTTGGCGATCTTTAGGGAAAAACCCAGGAAACCATCTGTCCTGGGTGTTTTAATCATTTATGTAACCAGTGGCAGAGGGCTGGACCAGAACATCCCTTGACATTCCTTCTAACTCTAGGATTCCATGTCTGTCCGGGGAGTCAGCAAGGGCTAGTATTTTAGGCCCATGCCAGAATAGTGGGCTAAGACATACTCATCTTCTAGCCCAGACCAGGGACCAACGGACACTCCAATATTTCATCCCCTCCCCAAACTGTCATTCCCTTGCTCATCACTCTGCCCAGGCTCCATCCCCTGCAGAAACAACAATGGGTGAAGGAAGAGGTAAAATGTTAAATGGTGGGGATTTCCTCTCTTTACTGTACTGGAGAAAGAAGTGAGGGGGACAGGAGGTACAAGGAATAAGGGGGAGGGGAACAACTGAGGGTTAGGCTGTTCTGAATAATCTTACCAAGAACCACTAATTGAAATGTTCAGTATTATAGAGTAAGTCTGTGGGCAAGGATTGGCTTTTAAACCATGCATATTGTTGGTACGTAGGGCAGCAAAGCTGATGATGATGGAGTCTCCCGTCAAAAACAATGGACCAGCCTCGAATCTGGCAAACACACTTCCGACAAGAACCTACACAAAGGAACTGATTCTAGTGCTGGTGGCCTGCACAACACCACTCATACTCTCTCATCCCTGCATAATCAATCCATGGCTTCGTGGCCTAGGTGATAGAGTACTGGCCTGGGAGACAGAAGGACCTGGGTTCTAAAGCTGCCTCTGCCACTTGTCTGTTGTTTAACCTTGGGCAAGTTACTTAACTTCTCTGTGCCTCAGTTCCCTCATCTGTAAAATGGGAATTAAGACTCTGAGCCCTTAGTGGGACAGGGACTGTGTCCAGCCGATTATCTTGTCTCTATCCCAGCACTTAGTGCCTGGCATATAGAAAGCAGTTAACAAATACCATTATCATTGTTATTGAGTGCTTACCCTGTGCAGAGCATTGTATTAAGCGCTTGAGTACAATGCACAATAGATATTAATATACTCAATTTTTCCTCTCCAAAGGTAAGCAGTACTGTGCCTAATAACATATTCAATATGTCAGTGGGGGTTTTGTCTTAAGAGCCTAATTGAGGCAGCGATATAAACCAGGAACAGTTTCTATTACTTTTTTCCCCAAATAGAAGATGAAAGCAAACATCAATTTTGGATTTGAAAAGGAATCTGAAGGGTTCTTTTCCAAAAAGAATGATGCCAATGTTTACTTTATTAGGATGAATGAACTCAGCCGTCTAACAACTCTGTAATGTAAATCTGATCAAGAAGTGGAAAGAGAAATGCCAGCTGTTTAATCAGGGGGCGAAAAGGGGAAAGTTCTGAGTAATAGTCTAGTCTCAAAGTTGCCATTAAGGCCCCAGCCCCTCCCTATCCCTGACTGCCAACCTTCCATTGTGGCACCCAAGTTTTCTTCCCAACCAGTTTCCCCATCAACAAGTTGTCTAATCAATCAACTGTATTTATTAAGCACTTATGTGCAGAGAACTGAACCAAGCATTGAATGTGACTGTACAATGTAACAGACACATTCCCCACCACGCATTCTTGAGGATACATCCTGATAGGACTGATTATCATAATCATCATAATAATTATAATTATGGCATTTGTTAAGAGCTTACTCTGTGCCAGGCAGTGTACTAAGTGCTGGGGTGGAAACAAGCAAATCAGTTTGGACACAGTTCCTGTCCTACATGGGGCTCAGAGGCTCAATCCCCATTGTACAAATGAGGTAACTAAGGCACAGAGAAGTGAAGGGACTGTGTCCAAACTGATTTTCTTGTTTCCACCCCAGCACTTAGTACAGTGCCTGGCACATAGTAAGCTCTTAACAAATGCCATAATTATAATTATTATGATGATTATGATAATCAGTCCTATCAGGATGTATCCTCAAGAATGTGGGTGGGGAAGCTGGGATTAGAACTCATAATCTTCTGACTCCCAGGCCCGTGCTCTAACTACTATGCAGTTCTGCTTTATTAGCATCATCAGCATCGATGTATTCACTGAACACTTACTAGGTGCAGAGCACTGTATTAAGCGCTTGGGAGAGTAAGATAGTTGTGGACAGGGAACGTTCCTGTTTATTGTTGTACAGTACTCTCCCTAGAGATTAGGAAAGTACTCTGCACATAGTAAGCACTCAATAAATACTACTGAATGAATTAATAGAGTTGGTAGTCATGTTCCTGCCCACGACGAGTTTACAGGCCAGAGACAATGAGTTTACAGTCTAGATTAAGTTGCTTTCAGGTTCTCTAGAGCAAACAAGAACAGAAAATGCTATGTCCTTTTCCTCTTTAACAGCCAACTGGTTGAAGCCATTCTGTTACCGCATTTGGGAAAAAAAGTTGCTTTTGCAGCTACTTTGGAGACATGGTAAACTTACCATTTGTTTACACTATTCTAATCTAAGTACATCAGCTAACAGTTACCACATTGTTAAGAGAATGAAAATCTCAGTGTTAGTCATCAGCACCAACACCTCGTTAGGGACAGCTGCCACCTCTAAATTGGAATAACAAAATCATATCAACTCCAACTTAAAAGGACGACTCACCTGATGAAATCCCAGATAGTCCTGAACCGTTGGAGAGACATAGAAAACATATCCATCCGCCGTGATAGCGATGACGAATCCATTGAGAGCCTGAACGGGCAAGATGAAAAGAAAAATGTCAATAAAGGTCTACTGCCTATTGGCATGGTTGTAAAACTATCTTTCATCCCACCTTCTCCCTCCCTCTACCGAAGAGCAGTTTCTTCTTTTGACCGTGTGGAAGGTAGAGCAGTGGATGAGCCAGACAGGGAAGTAACAAAAGCAAATGAGGAAAGAAGGAGAAGAGGAGAAACAGAAAGGGTAATGAGAAATGGCCCGGCCATCAGGAATTTCTCTGATCCTAGATGCCCCAAACAATTTTGTGTGTGTCCGTGTCTCTTTCTCTCCCTCTGTGAAACCCAAAATCCCTTTCTCCTTCCATCCCCTGGATGAGGAGACAGATTGCATGAATTGTTTCCTAACAACCTTCTAACGAGGTTCATCAACCCATCAGCTGCCTCTAGCACTGATATTTTTATTCTCACTCTCCTTCAGCACATACGCAAACTCAACTGTACAATTATTTTATTCATTTTTATTTCCCTAAAAAGGAAGAGAAGCAGCGTGAGTTAGTGGAAAGAGCACGGGCTTGAGAATCAGAGGACGTGGGTTCTCATCCCAGCACCACTACTTGTCTTCTGTGTGACCTTGGGCAAGCCACTTAACTTCCCTGTGTCCCAGTTACCTCACCTGTAAAATGGGGATTAAAACTGTGAGCCCCACCTGGGACAACCTGATAACTCTGTATGTACCCTAGCCTTAGAGCAGTGCTTGGCACATAGTAAGTACTTAACAAATACCATCTTCATTATTATTATTATTACTTGAAAATATTTTTAAATCCGTCTCCCTTGTGAGAGTATGAACTCCTTGTGGGCGGGTAACATGTTTGTTTTTTGCTTCTATTGTTCTTTCCCACTTAGATTAGTATATTGCACCCAGTGGACACTCAGTCAATATCTTTACTACTCAGTCAGTCTGTCAATCACATTTATTGAGTTCTTACTGTGTACAGAGCACTGTACTAAGCACTTGGTAGAGTATAACAATAGACACATTCCCTGACCATGAGACAGACATTAATATAAATAAATGTAAATAAATACATTGAAATAACATATGTTCATAAATAAATAAATAATAATATTCTCTCTTAATTCTCTTCACTCTCTCACTTACCCCTGCCTAACTTCATAACCCTCTGGAAAAGTCAGCTCTTCCAAGCATTCCTTAACTAATCCCCATGCTCCATGCCACTTCAGTAGATGTCTTAGGACTCATCTGAATATTGGTCTATTTAATCTGTCTACTTTCATTTTTAACATCTGTATCTATGCTTTTACTTTTTGATCCATGTATATTTGCAATTTATGTTTGCTCTCTCCCCCAGTCATATCACAGGTTTCTTGATCTTTGTCTTGCTCATTGTGGGCAAGGAATTTGTCTACCAACTCTTTTAGATTGTATTCTCCCAAGCACTTAGTACAGTGCTCTGGATGCGGTAAGAGCTCAATAAATATGATTAATTGATTGACCGATTGATTCTTCTTGGGTCTTTTACTTCTCTATGTTCCCAAGTGCCTAATTTGGTATTCTGCATACAATTGCCATTCAACTTTGGGCAAGTCACAGCTTCTCTCTGCGTCAGTTACCTCATCTATAAAATGAGGTTTAAGACTGTGAGCCCCAATTGGGACAACCTGATTACCTTGTATCTATGCCAGTGCTTAGAACAGTGCTTGGCACATAGTAAGTGCTTAACAAATACCATCATAAAAAAATTAACAAGGATGATGATGACGATGATGATGTGCAGGTCCTCTAGACAGGGATCATTCTCTATCACCGGATATCCAGGGTCATGGCAGCAGTTGGAACTGCATCCTCTCCTTCAAAACCCTACTTAAAGCTCACCTCCCCCAAGAGGTCTTCCCAGACTGAGCTCCCCTTTTCCCTCTGCTCCCTCTACCACCCCCTTCGCCTCTCCGCAGCTAAGCCCTCTTCTTCCCCCTTTCCCTCTGCTCCTCCCCTTCTCCCGTCCCATCCCCTCAGCGCTGTACTCGTCCGCTCAACTGTATATATCTTCATTACCCTATTTATTTTGTTAATGAGATGTACATCACCTTGATTCTATTTATTTGCTATTGTTTTAATGAGATGTTCTTCCCCTCGATTCTATTTATTGCCATTGTTGTCTATCCGTCTTCCCCGATTAGACTGTAAGCCCGTCAAAGGGCAGGGACTGTCTCTATCTGTTACTGATTTGTACATTCCAAGCACTTAGTACAGTGCTCTGCACATAGTAAGCGCTTAATAAATACTACTGAATGAATGAATACTTAAGTGGCCATACTTTTGTAAAGTTCTTGCACTTTTCCTGTATCTGATTTGCTTTAAAGATAATGTCCACCTGACATGTGGTAGCCTGAAGTCCTAAAGGGGCCCAAAATAGTCTTCCTTAGCTAGTCCAGAGGAATTCTGGCTTGGATCAAGCTGGCCATAATCTGACAGTAATCTGCACGACAATGGCATCTCTGAGAACCTGTGGCATTTCCTCAGTGTTCCATAGGTTGAGAAATAATTTGGCAAGTGTTTATGTACCCTCCTATCTCTAGATGTCAGATGGTATGTCATGGGATTCAGGTGCTTTTCACTTTTCATGACTCTCTATCAACTCTGCTGTAGTGTAAAGAGAGTTCTGCACACAGTGAGCACATAAATACCACTGATTATGATGATGACTTCCTCAATAGTTGGGGCAAGTGTTGTGTCTTTGCATGTTGGAAAGTTTTCTGTCTTGCCGTGACTCATACTCCCTAGTAGTTGGTGTGATAAGAATCAAACATATTTTTTTGAGAACTTACTGTGTGCAGAGCAGTATACAAAGTACTTAGAAGAGTACAATATTAACAGAGTTGGTTACGTGATCCCTGACCACATCGAGAAAATTGAAATGCTGTTTCCATCTCTCCAGGATTATTTCCTAGTCTATAATGAGGGAATTCTTCAAAGTCCTTGTGTCAGCATGTACAAAGTCCTATAAATTTTGTTGCAAAATTCTTAGTTTGGTGGAGGTCTGTATCTTTTTTTGATTCCTTCCTTTTGGAGTCCAGCCAGCAGTCTACTTGTTTGGATTAATTCAGGAGTTTTAGTGGATGTACACCAGCACCTCAGGCAAAAAGGGCCCAGGAAAAATAAATCTATCACTATATAAATGGAAATATATTTATATATCAATCCACGGTTTGGGGGTAGAACAAATCTATTTTAGCAGCATATTTCATTAAAACAACTCCCTTCTTATAATTATAGGTTGAAATGTAGTCACAGAATGATTTTAGGTTGAATAAAAGGCAAATTTAGGATAGCGTAAATAGTCTTAATGCAGAATGTTCATTATTTTGTTGGAAATTTGGGAAAATAATAATAATAATAATGATGGTATTTGTTAAGCACTCACTATGTACCAAGCAGTGTTCTAATGCTGTTATAGATACAAGGTTATCAGATTGTCCCAGTTGGGGCTCACAGTCTTAATCCCCATTTTACAGATGAGGTAACTGAGGCACAGAGAAGTTAAGCGACTTGTCTAAAGACACACAGCTGTCAAGTGGTGGAGCTGGGATTAGAACCCACAACCTCTGACTCCCAAGTCCATGCCCTTTCCACTAAGCCACGCTGCTTCTAGAATTGTCTACAGGGCCCATAAAATCGAATAGTCCCGATCTCACAGGACAGTTAATCTGGCCCTATCTGACAGGCAGTTTCCAGAGTTAATTTTGTAACTTGATTTTCCTGTCACAACACAGGTTTCTGTAAATTGCTCTTTTGTTGAGTCAGGAGATGCTGCAAGGTGGCATAAGTAAATTGCTTTGCTGCAGGTAAGCATCTCATCTCTAGCCATTTGCTTTGAGCCACATTTGCTGCCTACCTGGAAGTGTCCAATTTCTTGATGACTGCCTGCCTGTTGGGGCAGAATCTTGGCGATCCATATACCCAAGTTCACCTTCAGAAAGTTCACCGTTACTCTAGCACCTTCAGTAGGTTCATCCACTCACACAAGAGATCACTTTATTCCTTTCTCGATTATTATTATTATTTTTTTATTAAGTGCCAAGCACTGCGTTATGTGCTGGAGTACATACGAAATCGAATCAGACACAATCCCTGTCTCGCCTGGGGTTCACAGCTTAAGAAGAGGGGGGACAGGTATTTTATCCCACTTTTACATAAGAGGATACTGAAGCCCAGAGTGGTAAAGTGACATGCCAAAGGTCACCCGGAAGCCACGTGGTGGAACTAGGACTAGAATCCAGATATCTCAACTTCTAGGCCCATGCTCTTCTGTCTAGACCACACTTCCTTTTTGGGGGGAAGAGTCAAACTTTCAATTTAATAACTATTTACCCCTTTAACCCATACTTCTCAAATAATGAAAAATCATACTGCTTGTGGATTGAAACTGCGGTCCATCAGTATGTGTACTCTTCAGAAAGAAAATCAATTTCTCAGGTGGAAAATTTATTCTTACATAACACTTAGTTGGATTACTCATTAAAATTCCATTTGCAGTCTCCAAGTAATTTCTTTAGGGGGATAAATCACAACTCTTCCAAGAGAATGTGGTTTCTAGTAAACATTTTAAGCGACTAATGATTGCTTTGTTCTTGTGTTAAAAAATGCCAAGTTAAAAAAAATATTGCTGCGAGACATGCAATGGGTTGCTCTGTTGCTAAACAATATGCTTTTAGCTTCTCTATGCTGTTTTTATAAAAGGAGGGACCTTTACTCTCCGCATTAGTGCCAAAATAAATCAAACGCCTTCACTCCACTCAAAGCTGAGTTGGCTTCAATTAATAACTCATTTTACCCACTGTTTCAAGAATTGTCTTTTGTATGCCATGTGCTCTAAACTGATTCCTGCACCCAAGTGTGTCAACATTCAGATATTCCGACCTCTGGATACTATTTTATGGAAACTAGTTTTGATCTTTATATTACTCCATGTGTCTCCAAAAAGTACTCCATATTTAAGAGTTATTACATAGTTGGTCTTTGAAAAATAAAAGTTTTTCTTGCCTAGGTTATTTATTAAATAGATGCACTAACTCGAAACAGGCAAATTTAATTCTACATAAAAAGATAGCTAAACCTGCAATATTAAAGGTATTCAACGAGCTCTGAATAAGAGATAGAATAGGAAGAAATAGGAAGAAAGGGCTCTTGGATGCACAGAGAAGAATGGAGAAAGCTGTTTATAGAAAAAGAATCTTTATATGCCTCCAAGTTCCATAGGCCAGTTTGTTTTCAATCCAATTTTGTGGATGCAGGTTTGGGCTTGAGCAAAGCAGAGAGGTAGAAGGGGTGGGAGGGAGACAGTCCTCTTTCTAGTGGCCCCTGGGGGTCTGGACCAGCCCCAGGTATCTCATGACCCAAAGGGTCCTGGAGCCATTCTAGGGTGGAGATGATTACAGTTAAGTAATAGTTATTTTGTTCCTTCGACTCTCTTTTGGAAGACACAGTAAACAGAAATTTCACTGCAGCACGTGTTAGGGAATAATGCAAATGATTTGCAAACTGGTTCAGAAGAAAGCCAAGAAATAATCAGCTTTAAATACCCATCTCTAAAAGTCTGATGCAAAATGAAGAGATTTCATTCACACAAGTGGAAAAATTAATCTGCCTTTAAGTTAGCAATTGGAAGAAAAAAGAAAAGAAACCTCCATCAATCCATCAATGGTATTTTTTTAGTGCTTACTGTGTGCAAAGCACTGTACTAAGCACTTGGGGAGAGTAATAATAATAATAATAATGATGATGATGGCATCTGTTAAACGCTTACTATGTACCAAGCATCGTTCTAAGTGCTGGGGTAGACACAAGGCAATCAGGCTGTCCCATGTAGGGCTCACAGTATTAACCCCCATTTTACAGATGATGTAACTGAGGCACAGAGAACTTAATTGACATGTCCAAGCTGACAAGTGGCTGAGCCGGGATTAGTGTGTTTAATAGTCTAGCCTCGGTGCTAGGAAGGATTTATTGTGAAGAAAAATGGGCATATTCCAAAATATAAAAAATATTTTACATTTTAGAAATCACATAAAGGTAAGTGGAAATTCATCATCATCATCATCATCATCATGGTGAAGTGAATAGAGCTCGGCCCTGGGGTCAAAAGGTCATGGGTTCTAATCCCGGCTCTGCCAATTGTCTGCTGTGTGACCTTGGGTAAGTCACTTCTCTTCCTCTGTGCTTCAGTTCCCTCATCTGTAAAATGGGGATTGAGACTGAGAGCCCCATATGGGACAGGGTCTGGGTCCAACCTGATGTGCTTGAATCCACCTCAGTGCTTAATAAAGTACCTGGCACATAGTAAGTGCCTAAATTATTATTTTTATCATCATTGGTATTGAGTGTTTACTGTGTGCAGAACACTTACTAAGCACTTAGAAGAGTACACCACAGAGCTGGTAGACATGTACCCTACCCATAGTGAGCTACAGTCTAGAGGGGAAGACAGACATTAATATAAATAATTTGAAAAATATAATTTTTAGATGCATTCATAAATTCTATAGGATCGACGGTGGGGCAAATATCAAATGCCCAAGGGTCACAGATCCAAGTGTGTAGATGAACCAGAAGGGAGAGGGAGCCAGGGAAAAGAGGGCCTAACTGGGGAAGGCTTCTTGGAGGAGATGTGATTTAATAAGGCTACCAATAAGGGAATTGGTAGTTTATATATATTGCCAACTGATAAAACATTTCAGAGCACTTTTTAAATGAAATCTCTGAATAACTAGATGTCTTCTAATGGCAGATATCTTTTCTTTTTTACCCACAGAAAGACATAGGAACAGAGAGACAACGGGAGACTAAAAATCGTAGGGCTCTTTGCCACAGAATCTCGGTCATTTATAAGCAACAGAACAGGGGAAATAAACACTGAGGAATTTCAGCTGAAAAAACAAGCAAATATACTAAAAAAAGAAAAACCACCAACCAAATCTCTCCACGTTATGCAGATTAGGAAGAATATTACATTTTTCTACTGCCAAGTCCATAAGGTTCCAAACTACAGGGTTTTAATAAATGCAAACAAAACCAGAGATCAAAGGCTGTCTTCCCCGACTGATTTTTGGAGGAGAACAGCATTTTCAAAATGCTGAACCCCTAGTTACAAGTAGGTACTGAATCTATGATACCGCTACAATAGCCAAACCTTTCTGAGGGATCCAAGTTATTAGAAGTGGAGATGCCACTGTGCATTCTATGATAGGAATGATTTACAATCATCCCAGTTCTAAAATAGGACTTGGTATGTTTGCTCCAACATAATAATAATAATAATACTGGAACAAACATACCAAGTACCAAGTACCAACATATTATTAGTAGTAATAATAATAATAATGTTGGTATTTGTTAAGAACTTAGTATGTGCCAAGCACTGTTCTAAGTGTTGGGGTAGATACAGGGTAATCAGGGTGTCCCACATGAGACTCATAGTCTTAATCTCCATTTTACAGATGAGGTGACTGAGGCTCTGAGAAGTGAAGGGACTTGCCCAAAGTCACAGAGCTGACAGGTGGCGGAGTCGGGATTAGAACCCATGACCTCTGACTCCTAAACCAGGGTTCTTTCCACTGAGCCATACTGCTTCTCAATAATAATGGTATTTATTGAGCCCTTACTATGTGCCAAGAATAGGGGTCAAGACAAGATAATCTGATCAGACAATGAATCTGCCCCACATAGGGATCAGTCTAAGAGTAAGGAAGAACAGGTATTTTTTCTACATTTTATAGATTAGGAAACTGTGGCACAGAGAGGTTAAGTAACTTGCCCATGATCATTAGCAAGAAAGTGGCAGAGCTGGGACTAAAGCAAGATTTTCTGACTCCCATTCCACTGCTCCTGCCACGAGGCAACACTTCCTCTCTCTCATGCCTGCTGCATTCAGAGACTACCTACAATGAGAAATGAGAAACTTTAAAGTTTAATTTCACTAGCACTAAGGAAATAGGCTTAAAGAAAGGAAAAGTCATAATTTTAGAGAAAATAATGCAGAAGGAGGAGGAAAAGTACACTCTAAGCAAAATATGAATTGCAGAAACTCCAATGATTCTAAAACCATACGTTGTATGTACTGAGGTGTATCTACTTACACATACCTTTAGCTCTTTTGGTCCTGAAGCGGAAACAAGTGAGTTACAGTTTTTGGATGATTTCTCCAACACTCATTAACTTCTCTGATATACAGATACCTTGTTGCTGGCATAATGGAATATTCACTACCATGGAAATGGAGGGGATGATTTGGCCAATAACAACAATTGGACAATCAGTCATATTTGAGTGCTTACTGTGGTGCAAAGCATTGCACATTGTACTTATTGAGTGCTTATTATATGCAGAGCACTATACTAAACACTTGGGAGAGTACAACATAACAATATAATAGAATTAGTACACGTGTTCCCTGCCTACAGTGACTTTACAGTCTAGAGACTGAGTTTACAGTCTAGAGGACGAGGTCACAGATTTCACATTAGATTGTTTTCTACTTAAATTAATGGGCTGTGGTTGGAATGTTTGTTCATTCATTTATTTGATCATATTTGTTGACTGCTTACTGCATGCGAAGCACTCTACAAAGCATTTGGGAGAGTACAATGTAACAACAGACACATTCCCTGCCCACAATGGAATGCTTAAGGTGCTCAAATATTTACCTCTCACAGTGGTTCTTCCTTGTAGCTGACCTGGACCCAGCACTCTTTTTTACTTCACTGCAAACCAGCACATCTATATTGTTTTTTAAAATCTAGAAACTCTCAAACTATCCTCCAGTGAAACTGCACAACTCCATCAGAAAATACTCCCTTGTTTCTAAAACTGACCCACCAAGTATCACTCAATCAGAACTATGACAATTCACTTATTCTAAAGATTTATTACACACTAAACTAAGCAGATATTATTATTATATTTATTATAGGTTTACTTATGTACTAAAATCAGTAATTAACACTGAGTAGATAATAATGATAATAATAATAATGATAATAGTGGTATTTATTAAGCACTTACTATCTGCCAGGGACCATACTAAGCACTGGAAAAGATGCAGCATAACAGGTTGGACACAGTCCTCTGTCGCACATGGGGCTCACAATCCTAATCCCCATTTTACAGATAAGGTAACTGAGGCACAGAGAAGTGAAGTAACTTGCCCAAGGTTACAAAGCCGACAAATGGTGGATCTGGATTAGAACCCAAGACCTTCTGACTCGGAGGCCCATGCTCTCTCCACTGTGTGACGCTGCAACATCAGGCAGTCCTGGAAAACAGGCATTTTATCCCCACTTTATAGATGAGGACACTGGAAGTCCAGAGATTAAGTGACTTGTTCATAGTCAGAGAGCATGTAAATAGTAGACTGGGATTAGGATTTAAATCTCCTGACTCCTGATTCCTAACCCTAATCAAACAACAGTATTTATTTAATACTAGCTCTGTGCAGAGCACTACACTGAGTACTTGGGAGAATTGGAGACTTAGTAGGCATGAACCTTGAACTTTACAGTGGGGTGGGAGAGACAGTGACTAAAGTAAATTACAGGTTGAAGGAAGCAATAGGATTTAAATAAATTGCACTGATGGGGGATGAGTTCCCCAAGGAGATGCAGAAGGGCTGAAGGGACAGTAAGCGGAGAAACAGGGTAAGGATTTGAAAGGTTAATCGGGGAGGCCCCCTGAAAGAGATGGAATTTTTGAAGGGATTCAAAGAGGGAAAAGGAGTGAATTGGCAGAGGACACGCAGAAGGAAGGACAAGAGCAAGAGACTGGCACTGAGAGAGACGAGAATGAGGGGGAGTGAATAGGAAGCCTTGAGAGAACTGAAACTGGAGAGCTGGGTAAAGTGCGAGATGGGTAAAGATAAGTAGGCCAGGTATCTTTTCTTTTTTATCTACAGAAAGACATAGGAATAGAGAGGCACGGAAAGGCTAAATGCCTCGAGGTTATGTGCCACAGTATCTCAGAAATTTATAATCACTGAACTAAACACTGAAGAATTTTGGCTGAAAAGACATGCAAATATACTAAAAAAAAGGCAAACCACAAACCAAATTTCTGCAAGTCATGCGGATTAGGAAGAATCTTACAGTTTTCCATTGCAAAGACCATAAGACTCCAACCTACTGGATTTTAATGGAGAAATTCAAGCAAAACTAGAGACTAAAGGCTGACTTCCTTGTCCGATTTTTGGAGGAGAACAGAATTTTGGAGAAGCAGCGTGACCTAATGGATAAAGTATGGGCCTTTCAGACCCATACTAGATCTGATCCTAGATCAGAAGGAACTGGGTTCTAATCCTGGCTCTGCCACTCTTAGGCTGTGTAACCTTGGGCAAGTCATTTCACTTCTCTGTACCTCAGTTACCTCATTTATAAAATGGGGGTTGACTGCAAGCCACTTGTGGGACATGGACTGTGTCCAACTTGATAAACTTATATCTACCCTAGCGCCTTAGTGCAGCACCTGGCAGATAGTGAGCCCTCAACACATATCATAAAAAGAGGGGCGGGGAGGAGGGGCAGAGTTGATGGAGTGCCTTGAAACCAACAGTCAGGAGTTCCGGCTTGATGCAGAGAGGAATGAATAACCATTAAGATAATTTAGAAAAAGATCTATAAAGTAGAACAGAGTACGGAGAGAGAAGAGAGATATTGAGGGTAGGAGATCTGTGAGGCGGATGATGCAGTAGTTTGCTGGGATGTGACCCATGTTGAGACCAGTGTGGTGGCACTTTGGATGCAGAAGAAGACCATTATTCATTCATTCATTCATTCATTGAGCGCTTACTATCCATTAGACCATGATGTGTTCCTAAATTTTCGTCATTTGTGAGCATCTGTCATATTTATCAGCAAGTTAAGATGAATTAGGTGATTAGGCAAAAGCAGGATTTTCAGGGAAAAATTTAGGGGAAATCCCCTCTTTCTAAACCAACCTTTTTTTGCCTGGCAGCTCCTGGATTAGACTTGCTTTTCCCTTTTAACCCCCTTATCTGTTAACAACTCTACTCAGAGTGTGGCTAAGATGCCGCCTCAGAGACGGGCTGTAAGACACATGGAGATCTTACAATACTTTCTGTTCAATAAACCATTTTAGTCAGTCAATCGTATTTACTGAGGGCTTACTGTATGCAGGGCACTGAAGTGGGAAGCATTAAAGCTCTCAACATGTTAAGCATTAAAGTTCTCTCTAGACGGTAGGGAACCAGGCAGGGCATCTCCCCCCCACCCTACTTTCCACACCCTGACTACTTAAATGCTCTCCACTTGCCCCTGAGCTTTAGGTGTCCCAAGATGGTTGGGAACCTATTTTTGGCACTGAATTAATAAAAAAAAAGAATGCATAATCCTAACAGCCACAACTGCTTGTGTTTGGGGGGCCCCCCTCTGTCCACTTATTCATGCCTTTGCTTGCTTTTATGTCAATTTCTTTTTGAAATTGGAATTTTGCCTCATTCAATTTTGGGTCATGAAATAAGAGCCCTTGGGCCACTAACTCCTGTATATGCATGGCATCAAGGCCCATTGGGATTCCAATCTAAAGTGCTCCAGGGTGATGTGGTGGGAATCAAAGAGATGCAAGAGTGCACTTTGGCACAGAAATTAGAGCCAACAGCATCTATTTGAAAAGGCTCACCTCACACCCCTGCCAAGTAAGGTGAAACTAAGCACTATTGTTACCCAGTCTCAAATGTGCCTTTGAAAATTAGCCAGGAGACTATTCATAAGGGCCCTGCAGCTTGGGACAAGAGTCTACCCTTCCAACTTGGGATTTAGATTTTATTTGCACTGGCCTTTATGTTTTGCACAGATGGCTCTGAATGTGGTGAAAAGCTAAGTGCTTTCTCTGCTGCTTGTAATTTTCCAGCATCTGGTTTCAAGTCCTCTTGCAACAGAAAATCCATTCAAATTAGCATCTTATCTGAATGTATCAAAGGCCTCTAGCAGTGACCTGTATAGGCCAAAACTTAAGGACTTGAAAGGAGACTGGTTGCATATTTTATGGTTAAAAAGGCAAAAAATCCTGGTGGTCTGAAATGGAAGATTAATGGCAAAGTTCCTCTATTGAGTTCTTGGCTTCTTACTGCAAGAATTAGTTGCCACTTTTGAATGCTGTGAAAAAGTGTGGCGAAAACAGGCCACTTAGAGAGTCCGACTTAGCAGGGCAGATTCTCCAGTAGCTGTTTTCCCAAGGGAAAAAGTTATTTATGTTGGCCTTCCGTTGCTTCAGGCAAAAATCCCACAGGGTAAGTGCCTCAGCAAACTGAAGTTTTAAGATTTGGGAGGCTTGATCAGAGATTCAAAGCATCTTGCTACTATGGTGATTGATAGTTATGCAAACAACAAACAGATAGATGTTCTGTAGATAGTAAGGGCTTTGAGTCTACCTAAAGTTGCCTCAACACCCTTATTCACAAGCACTCAATGTGTATGGCCAATTTAAAAGCATGAAGAAATAATGAGAGGTCACAGTACTGGCTCTTACTCATGGTGTAAACACAGAATTGGAAACTTGAAGGTGTACAAGTACAAAAATATTGCGATGAAAAGGAAAGAATAAGTTGGCTACCACTGTTCGATGACACATATCCAGCAAGGACCCACCCTCAGCTTTTTTTCCCCCTTTTATTTATCTATTGATTCTTTTCAGAAGAAATCTGGTTGATGGCTTGTTCCAGTTGTTAGTAACTGGGTTGAGAGGAAGGCAGCCCCTCCAAATGGATCAGAAACATGAGCCGTTGGCAAAGACCTGGCAGTGGTATCTCTCTTTCAAATGCTTTTGTGGGTCACCTCAACTTTGAGAAACTCAAACTCCAAAGATTTCCAGACACAGTGTTCTGATGAATTAAAACCTGGGAAGCCCTGGGGATTGTGATACTGGGACTGAAAAAGATGTTTGAATTGCTAATCTCCTGGAACACAAAGCTTGGGGAAAATGGAAGCAATGTAAGTTGTCCATACATAGTAGGGAAAACCATACTGAACTCCACAGATCTCAGATTTGTGAATCCTTCTGAGATTCACAAACCAGAATTACAAGGGAAGCTAAGGAGATGGTTTTCAAAGAGTTTTCAATTGGCTTGGTGACAAGAGCTGTAAACAGGCTTGGATCACACATATAAGCAATGGCAAGGAAAAAGCAATCTATGAATAAAAAAAACAAAAGAGACCAAGGCACCAAATTTTGGAGAATAAAACCACCCACTCCTCTTTTATTACTATTACTGTAGTTGTTGTTTAGTACTTATTATGTGTCAGACACTATTCTAAGCACTGGAGTAGATACACAGTCCCAGGCTCACAGTCTAAGTAGAAGGGAGAACAGGCATTGAATCCTCATTTTACAAATGATGCAACTGAGGCACAGAGAAGTTAAGTGATTTACCCAAGGTCAAACAGTAGGCCACTGGCAGCCTGGATTAGAACCCAGGTCTTTTTACTCCCAAGCCCATGAACTTTCCCTTAAGGCATACTACTTGTGGCTTAGTGGAAAGAGGCTGGGCTTCGGAGTCAGAGGTCATGGGTTCGACTCCCGGCTCTGCCACTTGTCAGCTGTGTGACTGTGGGCAAGTCACTCAACTTCTCTGTGCCTCAGTTACCTCATCTGTAAAATGGGGATTAACTGTGAGCCTCACGTGGGACAACCTGATTACGCTGTATCTCCCCCAGCGCTTAGAACAGTGCTCGGCACATAGTAAGCGCTTAACAAATACCAACATTATTACTACTCCCTCCTTTCACAATCCTGATTTAAGCCCTCGTTACCTCGTTGAACTAATGTAACAAACTCCTTATTGCTCTACCTGGAAGGCAGACTCTCTCTCCCCTATGGCCATACATATCTTTCCAAAATGTCAATCAGAGCACATCATTTCTATCTTGAAAAAGATCCAATGGCTCTCCATCACCTTTCACAGCAAATAAAAGCTCCTGGACAACACCTTCAAGCTCTTTACCAGTTCATCTTTTCTCCTTGCATTCCCCTCTGTTAGGGTTCTTACTCTACTTTTGCAAATATCCTAACTCCACATCGTTTTTGCCTCTCTCACCTCCAACCCAACTGCTCACATCAATTTATCTGGAGCACTCATTCATTCATTCAATCATATTTACTGAGCGCTTACTGTGTACAGAGCACTGTACTAAGCGCTTGGAAAGTACAGTTCAGCAACAGATAGAGACAATCCCTACCCAACAACGGGCTCACAGTCTAAAAGGGGGAGACAGACAGCAAAACAAAACAAGGAGACAGATATCAATAGCATCCAAATAGATAGAATTATAGATGTATACACATCATTAATCAAACAAATAGAATAATAAATATGTACAAATATGCACAAGTCCTGTGGGGCGGAGAAGGGGGTAGAGCAGAGGGAGGGAGTAGGGGCGATGGGGAGGGGAGGAGGAGCAGAGGAAAAGGGGGGCTCAGTCTGGGAAGGCCTTCTGGAGGAGGTGAGCTCTCAGTAGGGCTTTGAAGCAGTGGGGAGATCTAATTTGGCGGAGGTGAGGAGGGAGGACATTTTCTTCCACGCCTCAACCTTTTTATGGTATTTGTAAAGTGCTTACTATGTGCCAGGCACTGTACGAAGTGCTGGGGTAGATACAAGTTACTCAGGTTGGACACGGTCCACAAGGCTTAGTGACAAGAGCACGGGCTTGGGAGTCAGAGGTCGTGGATTCTAATCCCGCTCATCCACTTGTCTTCTGTGTGACCTTGGGCAAGCTGCTTCACCTCTCTGTGCCTCAGTTACCTCATCTGTACAACGGGGATTAAGACTGTGAGCCCCATGTGGGACAATGTGATTGCCTTGGATCTATCCCAGCGATTAGAAGTGTTTGGCAAATAGTAAGTGCTTAACAAATACCATAATTATTATTACTATTGTTATGTCCCACATAGGACTCATAGTCTTAACCCTCATTTTACAGATGAGGTAACTGTGACACAGAGAAATTAAGTGACTTGCCCAAAGTCACCTCCAACACCTCAAAGCTCTTATTTCTCTGTGTTAATGTGCTAAAATGGATATTCCCATCCCTTTAAGCTTATTATTATATCTACCTGTACCCTCTTTTAACTACTGCTTATTCATTCCTTGTGTCAAGCTCTTTCAGGAAAAGGTATAATGTCTTTTGTTACTTCTGTATTCTTTCCAAAAGCCCAGTACAATGCTTTCCACATAGCTGATGTTCAGTAAACATGCCGATATTTTGCATACAACTAAATGACCACTACCTTATTCTACCAGGGAAAGTACCAATTTGAGCAAAATTTTAGTTGGGGAATCCTTAAATAGAAAGGTGGAAACTGTAGAAAGGGCAAATATTGAACATGTAAAAAAAAATAAATGGAATAAAAGGAAATGCAACTCAATAAGTAGGGAGGAAATTAAAAGGGTCTAAAATTGAAGACCCAAGCACTGTAGATCTACAAACTGTCACCCATCTTTAATATATGGGAGTCAAACATCTGGGGAGTGCTATCACATAATGAGATAAATGAAGACCAAAAGTCTGAGAAAGCCTGAAAGAGAACATATTTATGTAATCGCTTCATCAAAAGCATAATGTGAACCATACGGACAATTAGAACTCCAAGGAATTGAAGACACAAAAGCAAAAAGGAGGAGACCTCAGGACAGAATCCATCAGGACACCAGCTGTAAATCATGAGAGAAAGGATAAGAAACAAAAATAGGCAATGTAATTAATGTATCAGACAGAATAATCAATTCATTAGAGCATATGGTCCCAGACTTGATAATCAGTATAGAATTAGGATGGTTTTTCAGATTGACTTTTACAAATTTAGGCCTCCGTTTTAATGAAACTTTCTGACATTTATCATTGTATTTAAGATCAAGCTACATACACTTAAGCAAATATATTTTACGTAGTGTGTGTTGCATATATGTCCTTCATGTTCAAGAATACTGCTGCTGACAGTACGATTCCATCCATGTGTCTGAGAGCTGTGGAGAGGGAATCACTTCCAGAAGTTAGGCATGATGTTGATGAACTAGAGCAGCATGAAGAGACTATTGTGGGTCACGTCTTTTATTTCATTAAAATTCTGACTTGCCTGAAGTGTCTATTTTCTTTCTCACAAGGTGTATATCCAAAACTATGTACTATTCTAGGATCATCAATAAGTTTAGGTAAGAGTGTTGATAACTTACTTTCCATAAGGCTATTTCCATTAGAAAACCTCCATCTAAAATCCATCTGGAAGGGATTAGGAGGACACTGGCAGAGCAGATTTAGCAGCAAGCCAAGAAGACAATAACTCATTTTTGGATCCCTGAAGTCCCCCTTTTTCCCACTGTTACTTTTATAGCCCAAATGAGTTGTTCATTAGCATTTATAAAAAATCTTATAGGTAATGCTTCGCTCTCCATCAGTCCCACTCAAGCAGGCTAGAGGGAGGAAGAAGTTTAACTCGGCTTGGGTAGCCTCAAACCAGAACTCAAAGTGAATTAAAGAGACAGAGTGGAGATTTGGGGAAAGGCGTCGATGAGAGAGGGTTGCACAGAGTAGCCTTGGACAAAAGTGATGAGACAAAGCTGGGAAATCTTAGGTCCCGTTCTGAGCGTTTGTGAGGGTCCAGCTAGTTCTCAAGTCATTACAAAGCAAATTAAATCAATAAAGATTGGAAAGTCTTTTTTAAACCCTTGATTTGGATCAATTAGTCAGTCTGCCTCCAAAGGATCGTTCTGACCAAAGAATTTTGAAACCATAGGAAATTACACATCTGAATCGAACGAATAGTTGCTGAGCTGCCCTGAGGATTCATGCCTCTGCTTAGTCATTCAGCTTGCCCATCAAGGTATCTACTGCAGACCTGCCTGATCCATGGCACCCTACTAGGATTTTTGGAGTTACAAAGGAATGGCAAGCCACCACCTCTGTCCTTGAGGAACATACACTCCAATCAAGCTTCGGAGAAGCAGCATGGCCTACTGGCAAGAACACGGGCTTGGAAGTCAGAGGTCGTGGGTTCTAATCCCGGAACCGGCGTTTGTCTTTCATGTGACCTTGGACAAGTTGCTTCACTCATCTGTGCCTCGGTTACCTTATCTGTAAAATGGGGATTAAGACTGTGAGCCCCAAGTGGGATTACTCTGTATCCACTCCAGTGCTTAGAACAGTGCTTGGGACAGAGTAAGCACTTAACAAATATCATAATAATTATTATTATTTTAAGCTCCCTTCTAGAGCAGCCTTTGCAGACCCTGGGCACCCCAGATTAAAATAGCTCTAGAACTAATGTAGTTTCCAGGATCCTTCTACAGTGTGGGTGGGGATAACCTAGAGTTAGCAAATTGTCCTGGAACTTCTCTGATTCTTGAATCTCATCCCTTCACCTGGGTGGAAATGAGTGAAAGGCATCTTCTTGTAAGCCTTTTGTTCCCTAAATTTGGGCTAAATTTGAATAGCAATCTCAGTTCTCATAGGAAACCTAGGTACTGGAGTGAGCAATGCTTTAAGAATGAATAGGTTAATACCAAGAAATCAAATGAGAGTTTTAAAAATTTCTCACTGAAGCACTGAATAATTGCGGAAGCCTAAGAACAAGGGCATTTGAGTAGCAACAGTTAGATACATGTTATTCCTTTGAGATTAACCATCTCACACAGAAACAACCCCCTGTCAGGAAGGCACCTGGAGAGTTTCCAGTACTCTGCCAGTCTTGGCTATAGGAGGAAGAGTCAAGCAGAGGCATATCCATTCCATTCCTAGCTTGGGTAGTGGCTAGCAAGTGAAAGGCAATCTACTACAAGTCAAAACTCACCTGTGCTGGGCAGCAGCAGCATGGGAGAGAGTTGAGGGCAGAGATTCAAGTTTTCTGCGTGGAAGAAGGCAATGGTAAGCCACTTCCGTATTTTTACCAAGAAGACTCCATGGATATACTACCAGAGCGATTGCTGATGGAGGTGGGGCTTTCTGGGAGAGATGTGTCCATGAAGTCGCTATGGGTCGGAATCAACTTGACAGCATAAGAAAAAACCAATCTATCTATTCTTCTCCAAGTGCCTAGTACATTGCTTGAAACACAGGAAGCACTCAGTAAATGACATCAATTGGCTGATTATCCTGAATTCATTATCACTTTTTTTTGGTTTTCAAGCAAGACATCATTTTTAGCAACTTTTAGCAACTAACCCATGTATTTCCTTCTCAATTCTGTTTCACTTTGGCATTATTTAATGATGAGGGCTATTGGTGAAAGGAAATCATAGTCAGTGCCTCTGACAGATATTTTAGTTGAGCTTTAATGCACTACATTTCCATCACTTCTTCACTAAATTGGCACTTGTACTTTAGTCTTGGCCAATGATGTTTTTTACTTTGATCATAGCGTCCAGTGGTCCGAGCCAGCATAAATGATGTTTTCTGTCTATTTTTGACATCAGAGAGATCCTTGTATCCTCCAGTATATAATCAGTGGGGTTCTGGAAGATTCCATAAAGATTCTGCCACGTCTGCTGATATCATTGTTCATTTTGGTATATTGTGCTCCAGATGACAAGGAAGTTGGCTTAACAAAGAATGACCATTTGGAGGTTGTTATAAGAAAAATAGCCCAGTTTGCCTGGAGACAGTTGTTCTTGGACTCCAGGAGAAGCAGCTGCAATATCACAGTTCTCCAAACAACAATAATAGAATAGATAGGCAATATCCCACAGATCCATGAGCCAGACCCTAAATCTGAGCTAATGGATGTATGGGGTACTGCCTATCTGTTCCATGGCTGCTCTTGAAAATGAGGTCTGAAGTGGAAATAGGCTTCAACTCCCTAGTCAGATCTAGACATTTCTCTTTTTCTTTCTTCCTTTCTTGGCACTAGGCTGAATTATGTTTATAAACAAAGAACCTTCCTGAATAAGGCCTGGAAAGGGTCAATGGGGTAAGGTTAGCAAAGTTGGAAAGACATTCAGAAGGGCTGAAGCTACTTTTATCCGTCGTCTCATACCTGGGTTTATCCAGACCCTATGAAGCTTTTAGGTGGCTCATCCCAACAATCTTTAGTCCCTGGAGAGCTCTAGCACATCTTCCCAGACCTTGGTTCCCCAATCAAAATTTCTCTCATCCATGAGTGGCCTGCCTTTTGGTGTTTGTCCTTGGGTCTCCAGACCCCACACTTTCTCTCAGTGGATTAATCCCCACTTTTCCCAAATCGTGTCTTGGCCTGAGTCCCAAATCATTCCCTCCTGGAGGATTCTACATCCCTCTTAGTCAGATAAGCCAGCATGAGGCTGGGGTACCTGCTGGAGAGAGATTAATAGAGATGGATCATTCTCATGAGGGCCTTGTAATCCTAGCCCTGGCCTTCCCAGTGTTCTAGGTAGAGCGAAGAACTATGTTGTGATTGGAGGAACAAGCGAAGCAAAGCAGCCAAGTGTTGTGCACATGTAGAGAGGAAAATTCACCAAGATGAATTCTCATTTATTGAAAAAACCCAAATAGCTTTTATCTACTCCCTATTTGGGCGATTACAGTGTTGACTGCTTTTTCCTCGGCTTGGAGAGCTGGCTGTCTTGTTCCGAATATTGTCAGATGTCCATAGGGTGGGGCCTTCCAATTATGACAGATCTGGATGACAATATTGTTTGCAGTGTGTGACTATGGCTCACAGCAGTATGTGACTATGGCTCACAGTCCTGTTTATAGTACTTGGGGCAGATTGTTCTAAATTAGAATATATAGATTGGTCCTGTGACGGCTGGTCTGGCTGGTCCCACACTTAGGAGGAAGAGGAGGAAGCCAAGAGAGTCACTCTGTGATCCTCTTCCCTAAGGAAAATGTGAATAGTAAACCAAGCCAATCAGCGAGAAGGACTGGGGAGGGAGTAAGGGCACCAGGTAGTAGAGAGGGAGAACTTCAGTCACCTTGAAGGTGGAAGGAGGTGAGCGGCATTCATGGGAGAGCAGACAGGGTGAGGGCTCGTGCTGTGGACTCTGGATGTACACAGAGCACAGGAAGGGATTGGAGATGAAGCCAAATTAGAGTTAGGATACCCTGGAGGCTCGGGGTCCAGAGTTTGGACTCCGGAGGACCAAGATTCCTTTCCCTGATGGGGAGAAAAGATTTCTTGTGCTCAAAGAACTCAGAAAGGGTGACACTGGAACCTGGATTGCTCCAAGAGAAGAAGGGAAAGGACCAGAGGAAAGTAAACCCAAGGTCACCTTAGGAAAGTACAGAAGGTCTGGTAGGGTAGGGGGAGATGCAGGGGATAAAAAGGATTCGATATAGGAAAGAACAGTTTGAAATGGCATTATTTTCATTGTTATGAAATTAAGAAACTATTGAACACTTTTGAGATCTCAGATCTTGAGGTCTGCCTGTGATAGGGGCTAAAGGAGAAGCTCAGGGTGCAAGAAACATGTGCCCGTGAGAAGCCACAGGAGTGGGGAGGGAGTACTTTTTCTGTGACCTTCTGGTACCCAGCCCTGGGTCGCCGAGCTAGTCCCTGATGATCTCTTTACCTTCAGGGAGCTGCCTGGGGTTCAGTCAAAGGGTAGTGGCCGTCGATCAATTAATTAAATTTTTGAGCACTTACTGTGTGCAGAGCAATGTAGAGTTTGTAAGTGTGAAGACCACTACACACTTACTGTGTGCAGAGCAATGTAGAGTTTGTAAATGTGAAGACCACTACACACTTACTGTGTGCAGAGCACTGTGGCGGTGAAACGGGGCACAGAGACTTGGGAAGTACTCACCAGGAGCTCCCCAAACCTATATGGAATAAAAGAACTGAAAGGTTTTAGGACCCAGCTGAGGCTGACAGGGCTCCGGTCACTCCTAAAGTGACTCTGGGGGCTCTTCTGGTGGAGATTTAAGGCCGAGAAACCCAATAATGTTACAGACCCTCAAACTAATCCCTCCCAACTTGTCTCCAACTCTTACGTCCTTTTCTAAATTTTCAAATGCAACCTATTGGTCTCTAAACTATGACAGCATTAGAGTCACCTGGCACAAGGGAATAGGTGGATCTTTTTAGGAGCACACCTTCAATTTCCTCTTTGAATCCTTCAATTTCCTCATCCTCTCCTTGTTGCATCAGGCTGCAGACTTATCCTTTATTCTAGGAGCTTTGTTGAGGCTGGGTGACATTATTCTCAGAGAAATGTTATCTCAGCTTTCTACCAGTTGTATGGCATTTTCCTTAACAATAAATCCAGGTCTCCATTTTTGGTTCTGTCTTCTGTTTTCCTTGTTAATAGTTGTTAATCCTTGGATAGTCTTGTTTTGCATATGCCAGCCATGTTTGCTTCAGCTTCCTAGGTGTCTTCAAGAGCCACAACTGTAAGTCTAACTGATGATAGCATTCGGGTACTCTGACTTGTTATTTACAGTGCAAAGGGTCCTCTGAGCTTTAGCCACAGCATCCTGAGTTACTCTAAAATGGCATTCCCATTTCCTCTATTTCCATTTATGTTGCTCTTACTTTGCACAGAATTTTTGTGAGATTTTTGGTAGTAGGACATTTGAATTGCTGGTCTTTGTGCTCTATGACTTTGGTCAATCAGTCAATTGTATTTATTGAGCACTGTCTGTGTGCACAGCACTGTACTAAGCACTTGGGAGAGTACAATATAAAATGGTCTTCCCTCCACTTTAGCTATGTTGGCCTGTGAGTGATAGGCACTTAATACAACTCCCTATTACCCTGGATTCAAACTCAAGGATAGTCCTAAGGGAGAAGGCATTCATGGTTCTTTGTTATGAAGCACCCATTCACGCCCATTGCTGGGTAGGGAGTGTCTCTGTTTGCAACCAAATTGTATTTTCCAAGTGCTTAGTACAGTGCTCTGTACACAGCAAGTGCTCAATAAATACGACTGAATGGATGAATCAACGAACATCAAGATAGCATGGCTTAATGGATAGAGCATGGACCTGGGAGTCAGAAGGGTCTGGGTTCTAATCTTGACTCCACCACATGTCCGCCGTGTGACCTTGGGCAAGTTGCTAAACTTCTCTGGGCCTCAGTTACCTCAGCTGTAAAATGAGGATTAAGAGTGTGAGTCTTATGTAGGACAGGAACTGTGTCCAACCTGATTCATCACTCCAATGATTAGAAAGTGTATGGCACATAGTTAGAGCTTAACAAATACCATACTAATCATTATTATTATTATTAATAGGATATTGTGGGTAATTATAAAAGGGGCTGCTAGGAGCAAACCTCCCTATCATGTAGTTGTTATGAATAATGGTCTCACCAGTCATATTCAGACACATGGACAACATGGCATCTTCAGTAGTATTCCCATAAGACTGGAATAGGATTGCTCTATATATGTGCCAAATAAAACACTCTAAAACAGTAAAACATAATAGAGTGGTAATCAGAAACAACTTAACAGGCTGGGTTTTATTGCTCAAAAGTTCTCAGTGCTGGCTTGGGGTGTGGCTTAATTTGCTCCACGTAGACAGAGCAAACGTAATTCAGAGAAAAAAAACCTTGATTATGCCCTTTGACCATTTATATTGCTTTTTAAAATTCATTTGTTCCTTAATTAATTAATTCATTCATTCATTTATTCATTCGGGAAGGAGTGGAAAGAACACAGGCCTGGGAGTCAGAGGACCTGACTCCTGGCTCTGCCACTTGTCTATTGTGTGACTTTGGACAAGTCATTTAACTTTCCTGCCTCAGTTTCTTCATCTGTAAAATCAGGACTAAATCCTATTCCCTCCTACTTAAGACCAGCAGCCCCATCTGAGACAGGAACTGCATTCCACCTGATTATCTTGTATCTAACCCTAGTAAGTGCTTAACAAGTACCATGATGATGATAATTATTCATTCATTCAACAGCATCTGTTGAGTGCCTACTGCGTGCACAGTATTATTCTAGGCACTTGGAGAGTACAATAAAAAGTAGGATAATAATCCTGGATTTCAAAGGGCTTATGAAAACAACTGAATAACTGCTTAACCCTCACTTAACTTGGATTTTGCCCTTTTCATATGAGTGTCAGTCAATGCAAGTCTTCTTGAAATTTTAAGGAAGTAAATTCAAGGTACTCTAAAATGCATCAGTCTGCCAAAATCTCATTAATAAATGGTATTTACTGAGCACTTACGATGTGCTGAGCACAGTACTAAGCTCTTGGGAGAGTACAATATAACTGAGTTAGCAGAAATGCTAACTTGAACTTACAGTTTACAAGGGGAGATAGACATTACTACAAATAAATAATTTATAATATATAATTTAAAGATTTGTACATAAGTGCTGTGGGGTTGAGGGTGGGACGAGTCTCAAATGCCCATGGAACACAGATCAAAGTGAGTAGATGCATAAGGGAGAGGAAGCCAGGGAAACGAGGGCTTAAATGAGGAAGACCTCTTGGAGGAGATGTGACCCTAATAATTCTTTGAAGGTGGGAGAGTGGTGGTATGGCATATATGGTGGGGGAGTTGCAGTCTAGGAGAACCCAGACAAATGTTTTAAGGTACAGTGGCTCAGAGATGTATGTCTATTTCAAAACTGGCATAGTATTTTATTGACCTTGAAGTTTCAGCTGCTGTCGGTAAGAGAAAAGGAACAATAAAAATAATTATACATTACCTGAAGAAGCAAGTCTCCTTCCGAAAATATTTCCTTGTTGATCTGTGGAGCACTTTGTCCATTTCTTCCTACAGTGGCAGGCTGATCTGTTGTCCAGTCAGGGTTCTTGTTCTTAACAGCAGCTGAGAAAGAGAGAGCAAAAGATGAACCACTATAAAGATTACTCTAGCATTCCACCAGTCCTGGCAAGAATTTGCCTGGCAAAAGGTTTGGTGGAGCCAAACACTGAAACTATCTGTTTGTTGTCATCAAGTGCTGTCGAATCATTTCCGGTTCATAGCGACTCCCTGGACCCCAAATTACCTGCTAATTTAGCTTCAATGAGGCTTAAAACTGATCTAGAGATAGAGAAAATGTAGTCCACTGCCAAGGATAGCAGAATTGGCTGAAGACCATTTGGTGGTGTGGAAATTTATCCTCGCTATATCTGTCACCCCATTATACTTTCAGCACTTTTCAACGTTTAAAGTTTGGGTCATAGTCATCATGAATATTTATTAAGTCTACATGCTTAATAAATGCCCTAATTACTTTGCAGAGAGTGTTGGAAATGTAGACTAAAAGTGAAACATGGGCCATGTCCCTGAGGAGTCCATTTTTTTGGGATTTGGAAATTCAAATCAGTCAATCAGTCAGTCAATCAATCAATGGTATTTACTGAGTGCTTACTATGTGCAGAGTACACAGCAGGACCTATAACAAGCTTACAGTCTAGAGAAGAGCTTACAGTCTAAGGACAAGTTTACAGTCTACAATCTAAAAATCCTTTTTAAGTATTCCTTAATTTTCCCTGCTCGCAAGCAGCTCAGGCCAAAGGGGGAGATAGGAGACTCTGCAATCTTTTGTCACCCATTATCCGGAATTATCTCGAACTGCCCTTAATGATGATGAAGATCATGTACGCCTCCTAAGATCCGGAGATGGAGTATATTTATTCCAATCACAGGAGTTTCCTTTGATATACTTCCTCTCCCTTCCAGACCCTTTGGGTTGAGGCTGATGCCTTGTTGGACCAAAATAACACATGTGCTCCACTTTGATAAAATGGAAATGATTACACTTGACACTGTAAGATGAGACCAGCAATTCAGTAACTACTATCTCTACCTAAAAATTTTTCTAAATCCACAATGTCTAACAAGCCTTTGATTTTGTACTTAAGATTCAAAGAAAGAAGAAATGAAGTTCTGCAGTTTCCCATCATGTATTCAATTAACATTAAGCACTCAATAAATACTATTGAATGAATGAATTACTAATAATACTGCTAGTGTAGCCGTTAATACAGCTCTGGGAAACCATGAACAGGTTGACAGCTCATCCTGGATTATGAATTATATAAAAGAAAAGGAGACTCAGAGGTGAAATATTCCAGGTGATTGATATTGCTTTCATTAACTTGCCATGCTTTTTGGAAAGCAGACCAAGTGAGGTTACCCAGTGGTACGGAACCACAAGAAACAGAACTACTATTGTCAATGCACTGTAACTGTTCCAAATCGACATCTGCCAAGATGGTGCATTAAATGGGCAGAGAAAACAAATAGAGCTATTTTGAAACCACACAATTAGTAACCAAGACAATGGCATATAGTCCACCAATGTGTAAGTGTGGGGTAAAACAAAATAAAGATTGATGGAATGAACTGAGCAAGTAGGAGGCAGGAATTATGATGAGAAAGCTGTTTACTGAATTTGAAATTTGACATTAGACTTGAAGTGTTAAAACCGCTAAGAATCAACAGAAAAGCACATGAAAAAGCTCTGCTGATAAAGAATCAGAATATGGAGATACAGCCCCAACTGATATGAAGAGTTAAGGGAATGTGAGCAGTAATTCTGAATGAAAGTCATGAAAGTAGGTTCTTCCAGCCAGTGATCACATTAAGATTGCCACGAATGTGTTTGGAGGTGCTGATTCAGCACAACTGACTATACAGTACTAAAGATATGCATACATCTTAAAATATTTTATCATAATGACCACTTTGGTTATTTGGTTTTTCAATATGTCTTATTCTGTAATGAAGGGACTGTATTCTTGCAGAACACCACGTTCATAAAAGCTCAGATTATAACACACACCGTGTCCAAAACCAGACATATGTGCACATCCATGCCTGCTGACACTGCATTGTGCTTTTCCAGACAGACTCGACAAAATGAGATTCCCTAATTCTGATATTGCATTCTTGCCAAAACACATACAGAAATCATGTGTTCTGGCAGAACTGACTATATCTAAATGAAATATCAGCTCTCGAATATGTGTATACTACTATGCTGCAGGCCCAGAAATAAGAACAAAGAACTTAAAAACAAACAGACCTTTGAAATTTAGGAGGAAAGGTGCTTCAGGGCTCTTTCTGCTTGTACTAATGAGTTACACTCTGGGAGCGATGCCATTGACAGCATTCAAGAATTCCAGACATTAAAGTGAATGTGACAATAGCACAGGTGCCATTTTGCAGAAGAATGTTGAGTTCGTCCAAGCCAAAGCAATTCTCAGGAGGAAACCTTGGCCTTCTTTCCCCTTGTTGTCAAGATGTCACATTCCCCTTTCACGGCCCTGCGAACTTAGCACCGCATCTGAGCTGCAGAACTTGTAGTGGAGGGAGACTGGGGGCTGTAAATAGAAATTATATCAAATCTGGGGTCATATCTAAACTGGAAAGTGGG
Source organism: Ornithorhynchus anatinus (assembly GCF_004115215.2). NCBI lineage: Eukaryota > Metazoa > Chordata > Mammalia > Monotremata > Ornithorhynchidae > Ornithorhynchus > Ornithorhynchus anatinus. Next base: position 38,292,236 of record NC_041734.1, on the reverse strand, counting down.
CAGGCCAGCTGAAAACCAGACTGCCCACTATAAAACCAGATAATAATAATAATAATAATGATGTGGGTATTTGTTAAGCGCTTACTATGTACAGAGCACTGTTCTAAGCACTGGGGTAGACACAGAGGAATCAGGTTGTCCCATGTGGGGCTCACAGTCTTAATCCCCATTTTACAGATGAGGTAACTGAGGCCCAGAGAAGTGAAGTGACTTGCCCACAGTCACACAGCTGACAAGTGGCAGAGCCGGGATTCAAACCCATGACCTCTGACTCCAAAGCCCGTGCTCTTTCCACTGAGCCACGCTGCTTCTCAGATGACTGGCCACCTTACATGCTGCTGGGCTGATGAAATGATTGTAAGTACACATGTTCAGGCTTCTACAAGTAGGAGTACTGATAGGTCTTTGCGTATTTAAAGAAGGCTGCTTGAATATTTACGGCAGTTTGTTTAAGCTTCCGAGCATGCCTAATTAGTGCTGTACAAGCAATTAGATCTGGCTTAACTTTCCCCCTTTTCTCTTCTAGTGTATTAAACTAAATGCCTGTCTCTGAGCACTTTATAATGTCTGGTGCTATCGTTAATTTTCCTCAAGCTCTTCCACCACTAGCCCGAAAAGACTGGATTTCACAGAATGCTACTGTCTTATGCCTTGGACCCTCAACCCGAAGCAATACAAAATCATTTTGACAAAGAAAGGATCATGAATCTTCGAAGTAGAATGCAATTAGTTGGGAATTAATTTCTATTAGAAATAGCTATTATGCAGCAGGGACAATTATGCAACATTATATCAGCCACCATCAAAATTGGAGAATACTCACTTCTTCTCTCTAAGAACTGAGAAATGTGGGTGCTGTAACTCACCTTTCTTCTGGGGCCAGGACACAAAAATTCTTTAAATTGTATCCCACTTTTTAATAAGTTTTTTAGGAATTTAAAGGGTGTCCAATATAAAAAAAAGTTCATAAAATGGTTTCACTGAACGTCTTAGCTTAGGCAGAGCTAAGGGCTAAGAGGGAAAGGTGACAACATAAACCTCTTCGCCAATTTCCTTTCTTCTTCTCTACCGGGCAAAGCAGCACTAGTAGGTGCTCCATTAGGCTTTGATCACTTTCCATTTCAATATTCAAATATGAAGATCTCTCTTCAAAGTAAAAAAAGTTGGGACATAAGGACCAAAGAGTGAAAAGCAGGGTGGCCTAGTGGAAAGAGCCTGGGCCTGGGAGTCAGAAGACCTGGGTTGCAATCTTGGCTCTACCACTCATCTGCTGTGTGACCATGAGCAAGTCACTTAACTTCTCTGTACCTCAGTTTCCTGATCTGTAAATTGGGAATTAAATACCTCTTCTCTTTCCTAAAGCAGACTGTGAGCCCCATGTGGGACATGGAATGTGTCCACTTGATATCTTGTATCTACCCCAGTTCTTGGTACAGTGCTAACCTCCTTGTGGGTGGGGAACATGTCTACCATCTGTTATATAATACTCCCCCAAGTGCTTAGTACACTGCTCTGCACACAATAAGTTCTCAATAAATATGATTGAGAGTAAGGATGTAGCAAATACATTATTATTATTACTATTATTATCATTATTGAATAATCTTTTCAGAAACCTGGGAAGATCAAGTCTTGGATTCTAGCTCAAAAAGCTGTGGGACTGGCCCTCATATCTCCGTGGAGCGGGGCTCCTAGGTTATGGTGGAATCGAGTGCATGCATACCGTGAAGTCCAGTTTCACAACACACATGTTTTCAGAATAACTAAACTCCCGTTGCTCTCCAAAACGTATCCTTGGTATTTTTGGGGAGACTAACAGTAAACACTGAGTGGTCCTGCCTCTCCCTAAACCTGGACTCGGGAAAATGCAGAAAGTATCGACCAGCTCTACCAGGCATATTCATTCATTAGTATTTAATGAGCGCTTACTGTGTGCAGAGCACTGTATTAAGTGCTTGGGATAGTACAATGCAACTGTACAGAGACACAGTCCCTGTCCACAAATAGCTTATAGTCTAGAGTGTTAATTAGCTTGACTTTTGAGCACAGTCATGAAGGGTCTTAAAGCTACTTTCAGGTTTAAGGATGTGTTAGTACTGTTTTAGTAGCTTCTCCTGTTGCCATCTAGTGGTAACCATTCATCTTTCCTCAGAATGATCATCCTTGCCGAATTCATGAAGCTTATTACAGTGCTTGGCACACAGTAAGTGCTTAACAAATACCACAAAAAAATAGTTCATGGATTTCACCACCACATCTTTAGGTGAATTTCACTATGGGGAAAAAACAAAACTCTACTGACCTGTCCAGCTCCAGATATTTATATATCAAAGATCATGTACTGTAACATTTTCTGAGTGATAGCTTGGATCTGCTCTGTGATCTTGGGCAAGTCACTTAATTTTTCTGTGCCTCAGTTCCCTCATCTGCAAAATGGGGGTTCAATACCTGTCCTCACTCCTACTTAATCTGTGAGCCCAATGTGTGACCTGCTTATCCAGTATAATAATAATAATAATGTTGGCATTTGTTAAGCACTTACTATGTGGAGAGCACTGTTCTAAGCGCTGGGATAGATACAGGGTAATCAGGTGGTCCCACGTGAGGCTCACAGTTAATCCCCATTTTACAGATGAGGTAACTGAGGCCCAGAGAAGCGAAGTGACTTGCCCACAGTCACACAGCTGACAAGTGGTAGAGCCGGGATTCAAACCCATGACCTCTGACTCCCAAGCCCGGGCTCTTTCCACTGAGCCACGCTGCTTCTCTCTGGCCCAGTGCTTAGTACACTGCTTGGAATTCATTTATTCATTCAATTATGCTTACTGTGTGCACAGCACTGTACTAAGCACTTGGAAAATACAATTCAGCAACAAAGAGAGACAATCCCTGTCCACAATGGGCTCTTAGTCTAGAACATAGTAAAGTGCTTAAAAATACCACAATTATAATTATTATTGTCCTGTAAATTTGCAAATAGATTTAGAATAGGGTGTCAACGTTTCATTTTGACCATGATGGAGAACTTGGGACAGTGCACTGAAGGATAGGGCTTTAAGAGGGAGAGGGAGGAATGAGGAAGAAGGGAGAATTTGGGGAGTGGAGAGGCAGAAGAGGGAGAAATGGTGAGAAAGAAAGAGAAGCAAAGTAACCATCATCAGCACATATGGCTCAAAATTGACAACTGATGACACAAGCAGCCACGGTATGGAGAGCCAAAATAAGGTATTCACAAGGAAAAATGAAGGAATAAATATTTTAAGCAGTCTCAAATGATGTTTTATAGCAGGAGGCTGTTAGGACACAACCACAGCTATTAGATTAGCCTGGAAATCAGGAGAGGAGTTGCTCACTGAGCAGATTTGAGAAAATTGGGATAACAAGCGGCAGTCATAAACAGTGACATATGCTACCAGAATTTGATAGTTATTTTTTTTAGTCAGATGTACATTTCAAGATTAATATTTTGATATTATGCTTTAAATTACTTTAACAAAGACTAAGTAATAGCTAAGTGATGTTTAACATTACAGTTTAGAGCTGGTATAGGAATTTCATTTTATTTTTCCAGAGGCTCTGGAATGGTTCCTAATTCATAACATGCAAATCTATGGGAAAATGTACCCCATGCCACAACCACATTTTAAAGGAATGTCTGGACACAAACAATTTTTCTCTTCTTGAAATTTGGTCATTGCTCCTTAGAGTAACTTTGCCTCAGAAGAAAAAAAAACACAGGGATGAATTTTTTGATCACAATGAAAGGACTTTTAGTGAAGGCATTAAACTGAACAGAAACCTGCTGTGATTGGTTAACATGGGTCCAGGAAGTTTCACGATTTATTGTCCTTCATTTCCACCTCAGTCAATATTTGCTTTTCAGTAAACCAGGATCAACAGGCACCTTGACAAAGTCAGTATCTACTTATTATCACCATTCTATCTGCACATAACCTTGAGGCAGATGGAGCTGAGCAAGTTTGCTCGATGTCATTCACTGTGAGAACACATCCAGGGACCCAAATCTAGAATTTGCTATTTGGGTTAGGAAACAAACAAAGGTAAATGATGTCAGGATAAAACTTTTTGCTGCCCTGCCCTTGCCAGATACACTGGCATTCTAGAGAGAATGTAGCTCAGAAAGCTGCAATGATACATTCTGATGAATCTACATTATCATGCCACCCTCCCACACCCGCCACCACATTGTGTCACTCATTAACATGGGTCACCATTTTAAGTAACGCTGCTTGCATTGCTCCAGGAAAGCCTTCCTTACTGTCCCGCATCTGCTAGGGTAGCATTCGTTTCCATTAGCAAGCTCCAGAATTCAGAATCATTCTAGAAACAGCAGGAAATGCCAGAAGAATTTTATGACTACCACAACTTCCTAACTGAAAAATCTTTACAAACCAGAAACTTAAAACCAATCTCAGTAACTTACCAAATCGTAGTTTGGAAGGAGTTTCTGGCTTTGGTTAGTTGCAATTATAAGGAATGTTTTCATCATTGGTAGCCAGAATTTTTTTTACCCTTATTAATGTTTAATAAAACCCACTGGGTAGCTAAGGTAGGTGCTACATTTTGTTCTCAAGAATATCCTGAACAAGTAGTCTTAATTCCTACATTGAAAAAAGAAATGAATCAGAATGGACTGAGTTGGGTTTGTTTCTCTTGGCCCTGGTCCACTATGGTAAAGACAATCAATCAATCAATCAATCAATCGATTAATGGTATTTACAGAGAGTATAACGAAAGAACACATTCCTTCCCTCAAGCAGTTTACAATCTAATGGAGGAGGCAAACAAAAATTATTTACAATACTGGTGCAGGAGGAAGAACAAGAATGTATTAGGAAGTAGTGCAAATATGTCAGAAAGAAGTAGCTGAATTAATTAATTTAACATTAAAAGCTAAATAAATGCAAATATATTAATGTGAAGGAAAAAACATAAAAATGGACATTTCCGAGACTAAGAAGGGTTATCGATCAATCAACTGTGGATAATGCTTTCTTTGGATAGTCAGTCCCTGAACAATCAAGAATGAATTGTATGTCTGAATTTGAAAAATTCAGGGAAGTACTTTAAAAATAACATAACTGAATGGTCGATCTGCTCCTTTTGAACTTCTGTTTTTCTATATTCTGAGAAAGGGGTTAGAAAAGACTGGCCAAGAGGTCTTCACTTAACATCTAAATATGATCCTTTAGGCAAGATAAACCCAAACATATCCAATGTGTACTTATACTGGAAAAGGAGAAAAAAAATCTATTATTGTTAAACTGTACACACAACTGCTTGTCTATTTAATTTAACAAAGCTATATATTCAAATGTATTTATTGAGTGCTTACCTTACCATTCTCTGATATATTACATTCTCCTTCAAAAGCAAAATTTGTTGTCTTTTCCTCCCCACCCCATCCCCAACCCCCGCCAAGATACCTGTCTTGTCACAGCACTTGCCAAAAAAACAGTAAAAGTGGAAATATCAGTCAGGATCATTCCAATAAGAAAAGGAAGTTCAACTTTTAGCTCCCATCTATTCCCTTAGCTAGTTCCTTCAATTTAATAGACAGCAACAGAAGTACAATTCTATGATGTCCTCCTGGAGTGATACTAACTAATTAACAAAACCCACACAGCCTTGTCTCAAGAAAGCCATTTTTGAGGTAGGGCTGATCTAGCTCCCATCAAAACTTGATTAATAAGGGCCTATGCCCTCATTTATTTTGTTTATATTAATGTCTCCCCCTCTAGACTGTACACTCACTGTGGGCAGGGCATGTATATACCAACTCTGTTGTATTGTACTCTCCCAAGTACTTAGTACACTGCTATGAACATACTAAGCGCTCAACTACAAAAATTAAATTGAACTAGGGTGGGGGGTGCAATGAAATGAGGAGAGCAGGTGGGACAGCTGATACCCTCTGAACATGACTACGTGGTGGCTGAATGAAGACTGCAACTGTCCAGAAGGAGGCAGACCAGCCAAAAAATGAAAAACCATGTGGAAGTCCAAAGGACCTGGTTTCTAATCCCAGCTCTGCCACTTGTCAGCTGCATGGCCTTGGGCAAATCATTTAAATTTCTCTGTGCCTCAATTACCTCATCTTTAAAAGGGGGATTAAGACCGGGAGCCCCATGTGGGACAGGGACTCTGTCCAACCTGATAAGCTTGAACCTAATCCATCACTTAGTACCGTGCTTGGTGTGTAGTATGCACTTAACACATACCGTAAAAAAACCAAAAACCTGCCACCAAGGCGAAAATAAACTTCCTGTATTTCCCCTGTTCATCCTACCTGCCCTCCCCTGTGATGACTAGGAACTTGGCTGTGGACCTCTTGAGCACTTTGATACTCACGCTAGCCACAAAGCACTTACGTATACATCCTTATATTCATTCAATCGTATTTATTGAGCGCTTACTATGTGCAGAGAACTGTACTAAGCACTTGCACTATACTAAGTGCTAAAGACAGTACTAATACTAGACTGTACATTGTAAGCTCCCTGTGGGCAGGTACTACATCTATCGACTCTGTCGTACCTTCCCAAGCATTTAATTCAGTGCTCTGCCCACAGTAAGTGCTCAAGAAATCCCATTGATGATGGAATTGATTGATTGTAGTGCCAGCAAAGCAAACCTATTTTTTCCTGATAGTGTGACAATTCATTCTCTATTGTGTGCAAGTAAAGCAGTCACATTTGCCACTTTTAGGACTCATTACAGTTTTCAACTCATTGTGGGCAGGGAACATGCCTACCAGCTCTGTGATACTGTACTCTCCAAAATGCTTAGTACTGTGCTCTATGAACAGAAAGTGCTCAATAAATACCATTGATTAAGTGATTTTTCAGGACTTTCTCGTGGCATCCCAATTTTCCTGGGGCTTCTTCTCAAGGCAAGCAAACCCATCTCCTGATTGTTTCTTCATGTTAACCCAATCTAGCTCTGAACACCTTAGAGTTGTCTACCCAAACAAGCCTCCTTTCCTCTTTCCTGGATACAACTCATGTCCCAAAACACTTCACTTTTTTTTTCTTTTGCCTGTCCCCAAGAGAAGGAGCATGGCTCAGTGGAAAGAGCACAGGCTTGGGAGTCAGAGGTCATGGGTTCTAATCCCGGCTCCGCCGCTTGCCAGCTGTATGACTTTGGGCAAGTCACTTCACTTCTCTGTGCCTCGGTTCCCTCATCTGTAAAACGGGGATTAAAACTGTGAGCCCCACGTGGGACAACCTGATCATCTTGTATCCACCAGTGCTTAGAACAGTGCTTTGCACATAGTAAGTGCTTAACAAATACCACCATTATTATTATTATTACGAGAACCCATGGGCCCTGTGTCTGCAGGCTGGGTTCCTTTGGTGTTACATTGTTGTAGTATTCCAGGCATTCCCTTAGTGTTTTTTTGGTCAGAAGCCTTTGCCACTGATGGCATAGCCCCATCTACTTCAAGTTGCTTTGACTTCCCTTTCTCCCTACTGTCTTGTCTTTTCTTATGCTGTCAAGTTGTCTCCGACCCATAGCGACGTCATGGACGCATCTCTCCCTGAATGCCCCACCTCCAATCATTCTGGTAATGTATCCGTAGAGTTTTCTTGGTAAAAATATGGAAGTGCCTCCTTCTGTGCGGTCTCACCCTCAACTCTCTCCCGTGTCGCTGCTGCCCAGCACAGGTGAGATTGCCTTCAACTCACTAGCCACTGCCCAAGCTAGGAATGGAATGGACGTGCCTCTGCTTGACTCTCCCTCCCGTAGTCGAGATGGGTAGAATACTGGAAACTCTCCAAGTGCGACCCTGAGAGGGGTGTCCCAACCGTAGTGATGAGGAATGGGCTAGCACGCACGAGGGACATGCCCTGGACAGCAGAGATCACAGGGGCCACTAATGGCAGCTACTCTGGCAACTGACTGCTGATCTACATTGCTAAAGCACGTCATTCACCCTCTGCCTACTTCAGTGTTTCACCCACTGCCTCAACAGGAACACGCCTGACAAGGAAGAGAGAGTCTGAATGGCAATGCACTCCGCTGGCCGGCTCATCTTCCTGCAGAAATGCGCTGGGCATGTCACTCCTCTTCTTAAAAACCTCCAGTGGTTGCCTATCAACCTCCACATGAAACAAAAACTTCTCACTCTAGGCTTCAAGGCTGTCCATCTCCTTGCCCCCTCCTACCTCTCCTCCCTTCTCTCTTTCCACTGCCCACCCCGCACACTCCGTTCCTCTGCCGCCCACCTCCTCACCATCCCCCGTTCTCGCCTAGCCCGCCGTCGACCCCTGGGCCATGTCCTCCCGCAGTCCCGGAATGCCCTCCCTCCTCACCTCCACCAAACTAACTCTCTTCCCCTCTTCAAAACCCTACTTAGAGCTCATCTCCTCCAAGAGGCCTTCCCAGACTGAGCTCCCCTTTTCCCTCTGCTCCCTCTACCCCCCTTCACCTCTCCTCAGCTAAGCCTTCTTTTCCCCCCTTTCCCTCTGCTCCTCCCCCTCTCCCTTCCCCTCCCCTCAGCACTGTACTCATCCGCTCAACTGTATATATTTTCATTACCTTATTTATTTTGTTAATGAGATGTACATCACCTTGATTCTATTTATTTGCTATTGTTTTAATGAGATGTCCATCCCCTTGATTCTATTTATTGCTATTGTTCTTGTCTGTCTGTCTCCCCTGATTAGACTGTAAGCCCGTCAAAGGGCAAGGGCTGTTTCTATCTGTTACCAATTTGTACATTCCAAGCGCTTAGTACAGTGCTCTGCACATAGTAAGCGCTCAATAAATACTATTGAATGAATGCACAAACCAGAGGGTTACAGTGTTTCAGAAACAGCTTCAAGAACTATCCAACTTGGGAATGCTAGTGAGTTAAATGAAATGAATTTGCGAGAGAATCAAACATGAGAATAATGGGTGGAAATATCAAAGACTCGGACACTTGGTGTCCCCATTGGTTTCAACTTATTATCACTTGGCGGATTTGCTTCCCTGGATGAGAGGCTGCTCTTTCTGTTGCTGTGACTCCACTGCTTAATCTCACATGTTTGTGACTATGCTTTACTATTTCTTTAACACACGGGCCTGCCCTCCCTGCATACATAGGCCCCATTTATTTCACCAAGGAGCCACTTCTTGGGAATCCTGAAAAGACGAGTCTCATGACTGTTCTCCCCGCAACTATGCTTTTCCTTCCAGGTACCCTGCTGTTGATTTTTGATTGATTCTTGACCATCTAGTCAGCTCTTACTGAGGAATTATTAAGAAAACAATTTGAGAAGAGCATGGCTTAGTGGATACAGCATGGACCCGGTAGTCAGAAGGACCTGGGTTCTAATCCCGGATCCACCTTTTGTCTGCTCTGACACCTTGGGTAAGTCACTTCACTTCTCTATGCCTCATTTCCCTCCTCTGTAAAATGGGGATTAAGACTCTGAGTCCCATGTGAGACATGGAATGTATCCAACCTGATTAGTTTGTAACTACCCCAGCGCTTAGTACAGTGGCTGGCACATAGTAAGTGATTTAAAAAATGCTATTAAGCCAAAAAAACCCAAAAAGGAAGCCCAAATAATGAATCAATAGTATTCAGTGAGCACTTACTATGTGCAAAGGACTGTACTAAGTACATGGGAAAGTATAAAGAGTTGGTAGACACTATCCCTACCCTGAGGAGTTTACACTCTACAGGGGAAAACAGACATTAAAATAGATTATAGATAGGGAAAATAGTCAAGTATAAGGGCATTACATGACTACTGGGGGGCTGGGGTATCAAAGGGCTTAAGAACTACATAGACATGTGTAGAGTTAACAGAGAGGGGAGGACAGATAGGGAAATACAGAACTTCACCAGAGGAGGTCTTTTGGAGGAGGTGTGATTATAGAAGGATTTTGAAGGTGGGGAAAGTGGTAAACTGGGGGAAGTGAAGGGAGGGGGAGTTCCAGGTCTCACTGATTACTCTTCAAAGTTACTTAGCAACTCACTTTCCCCAAATAAGGACGAAAAAGGGCCACTTAATAACATAACTCCCCATCAGAAGCACTTCTTTCAGGAATCCTCTCTCTTCAAGTAGCTGAAGCACATGGAAGAGTTGTCCTACCTACCATCCCTGAAGGGGAAATCGTGTCACAGAAATCCACCCAAAAAGGCCGGAGGACAGGTGAAAACACAACAGTAGGAACTCCAAATGATACTAATAATTTTGGTATTTGTATAGTGCTTATTATGTGCAAAGAACTGTAGTAAGCACTGGGGTAATAATAATTATGGTATTTATTAAGCACATACTATGTACCAGGTGCTGTATTAACAGCTCGGGCCTATACAAGCAAATTGGGTTGGACAAAGTCCCTGTCCCCCATGGGGCTCACAGTCTCACTCCCCATTTTACAGATAAGTGAGGCACAGAGAAGTTAAGTGACTTGCCCAAGGTCACACAGCAGACAAGTGGCAGAGCCAGGATTAGAACCTACATCGTCTGACTCCCAAATCCACGTTCTTGACCACTAGGCCATGCTGCTTCACACAAGCAATCCCACAAGGGGCTCACATAGGCCTCACAGTCTAAGTAGGAGGGAGAACAGGTATTGAATCTCCATTTTGCAGATGAGGGAACTGAGGCCTAAAGAAGTTATGTTACTTGCCCAAAGTCACCCAGCAGACAAGTAGTGGAGCAGGGATTAGAACCCAGTTTCTCTGGCCCTCAGGCCCATGCTCTTTTCACTAGGCCAGGCTGCTTCCCATTCTAATAATCCATTAGCATGTAGCTAAACTCTGAACCCCCTTCTATTGAATAAGAGGGACAAGAAATCATTTTGGGAGCTGCCTATGCTTCACTGCAATTTGGATATGGGAAAACTACTCATAAAGAATCACTTGGAAACACCAATGTGGGGATAGAAGGGGTTGCTCTGAAGCCCACTGAGTTGCAGAGAGCTAGTATAAAGTTTGACAAATGAAGAACATTGGTGCCTGAGTCATTCACCCCCTTGTAATCTTCTCTCCACCCTGCTGGTAAATTAAAGGCTGATCTCTGTTCTTTTTTCTTGATATATTACCAGGCCATGTGTTATAAATCAACTGATGTCCTCAATGAAGAGGGGAATTTGACTTCATTTGAGACCCAAGGGAGAATGCATAAATCTCCCTTAGGAGGAACTTCAAGAATGGACAACTGGTCCCCTCCTGGACAGTGAAAGGCCCCATTTAGTTTAAACAGGCTCTCCTCTTGCCTGTAAACTTGTCATGGGCAGGGAATGTTTCTGCTAAAGTGGCTGTAATGTACTCTCCCAAAAATCTAGTACAGTGCTCTGCATATACCAAGTGTTCAATAAGACCACTGAATGATAGATCGGAAAAGAAATAGTATGGAGATTTTTCTCCCAGAGGCAAATATATAAATACAGTAATAATAATAACACTTGTTAGCACTTATTGTATGCCAGGTACTGTTCTAAGAGCTGGGGTAGATACCAGGTAATCAGATTGGATACAGTCCCTGTCCTACCTGGAGCTCACGGTCTAAGTAGGAGGGTGTAGGATTTATCCCATTTTACAGATGAGGAAACTGAAGGGCAGAGAAGTTAAGTGACTTGCCCCAGATCACACAGCAGATACGTGGTGGAGCCGAGAGGAGAACCGGAGCCGAGAGGAGAACCTAGGTTCTCTGTCGCCCAGACCCGTACTCTTTCAAGTAGGCCACATTGCTTTATGGATATTTGCATCAGAAAAGTCATGGTGAGATTAATCCAAATGGGTTGAAGGGCTTTCCTTTTACTGGAAATTGTGTCAGCACTCTTCGTCCTCTTTCTCCCACATCTAAGTCTCAAGCCACCTAGAGTCCTATAGCTAACGCTTGCCAAAAATCAAACTTGCTCTGTTGAAAAGCAAAAACCAAAAAAACCCACAACTCATTAGAGCAATGTTTGGGGTTGGGGAGTTGATGATAGATTTATCAACGACTGGACTGTTGGTGACTGAACATTAGACAATTTATTTATGGATGTTACCCTTTAGATGTTTGTCTTTCATCGGCTGATTATATTTTCCATCAAGAGTAGCTAAATGAGCTCTATTATGTATACACATGCAGACAGAAAGAGAAAGGGGAGTGGGTTTCTTTCAGTTTAACCAAGACTTGGAGATTATAATGAGTGTGAGGGTCACATTGAGAATCATCGGCATCCAGGGAACAAGGGAAGCAGTGTGGCCTAGTGGATAGAGCACAGGCCTGGGAGTCAAAAGGACCTGGGTTCCAGTCCTGACTCTGATACTTCTCTGCTCTGTGACCTTGGGCAAGACACTTCACTTCTCTGTGCCTCAGTTACCTCATTTGAAAAATGGAGAATAAGGTTGGGGACACCATGTGGAACATGGACTGTGTCCAACCTGATTACCCTGTGTCTACCCCAGCACTTAGCACAGTGCCTGGCACATAATAAGCACTTAATACCATAAAACAATCCAACATCTCCAAAGATCTATGAACGAAACAAAAAGGAACTTCTGAAGAATTGTTGGAAGCTTTCGCTTGAACCTGATGGAAGACAGTATTGACAATTTTTCACTGTTTTTGAACACTTCTTCACTTACAAAGAGGGAATGACACAATAGATATCCCATTATGTAACTATTTGCTAGTCCTGATTACCTTCCCTCTTCAGGAAAAATCTACAAGAAAGAGTGGTTCTGGATCTAAAATGGAGTGTAACTGATTCCATGATAGTTTCAGTTCAAATCCCATGATAGATACAAGAACACACAGCTGATGAATCCCATTCTCCATCCATATATATCTTGCAGCAGAGCCCAGCATTATAGTCACCCATTTCAATTTACTCATGATCAACTTTTTATTGAGCACCCAGAGGATGCATACTAGGTGGAAAAGAAGCATGGTTTAGTGGAAAGAGTCTGGCTTGGGAGTCAGAGGACTGGGCTCTAATCCCGGCTCCGCCACTTGTTTTCTGTGTGACACTGTATATTGCTGTGCGACGCTTCACTTCTCTGTGCCTCAGTTTCCTCATTTGCAAAACGGGGATTCCATACCCATGCTCCAGGATACTTAGACTGCGAGCCCCCTGTGGGACTTGATTATCTTGTATTTTTCCCAGCACTTAGTACAATGCTTCTTGACACATAGTAAGCACTTAAAAAATACAACTGTCATTATTATTATTATGTGCTGTCGGTAAAAGATCTCTCTTTGGAATACATTGGACATAGGCTTCACTTATGGCCAACAATCGAGGGAATGGCCATGTGGTTGGAATTATTCCAGATAAAAAAGATGAAGATGATTTACACAGATGTCATTATTATTATTATTATTATCATTATGGCATTTGTTAAGCACTTACTATGTGCCAGACACTGTTCTAAGCACTAGGGTAGATACAAGATAGTCAGGTTGGACACAGTCCCTGTCCCACTTTCACAGTGGAAGGGCTCACAGTCTTAATCCCCATTTTACAGATAAGGAAACTGAGACCAATAGAAGTGAATCGACTTGCCCAAGGTCACACAGCAGACAAGTGGCAGAGCAGGGAATAGAACCCATGACCTTCTGGCACACTCTCTACATTACTTTGGGCAAAACAAGTCTGGATTTAAATTCAAAGCTCAAATAAGCACTTTTTTGAAACAATATGCTTCATCACTTTATTCTGATCTTCATTTTTCAAAAAGAAATACATCCGATTCTCCTGAAACTTAGAGATTATACCATTATAGAGCTTAGTGTCATGGAGTAATATTTGCAGTTATGTGATAATATTCACTCAGTCCAGTGCTTTTGCATCCACAGAAACAGTTCTGAAAACGTGGTGCACAATATCGAAAGAGGCTGATTCCTATCATTCCCTATAGTCATAGCATACTAGCCAAAATGTATGGCAAAGATAAGCATTCTTGAAGTTCTTAATATTGGCACTTGTTTATTTCTATTCCCCAAATCATCCTTTTTAACTCTTCCATACATTGCTTCCTGAAATATGCAACCCACTGAAGATCCCTATCACTAGTGGAAGGAGGAAACAGAACTGAGGACTTATTAATGGGCCAAGAATCTGAAGACCTGAATTCATGCTTAAGTCTGATATTACTTCTCATTTAGGAAACTGTTTTTCAGGCTCCTCGGGCTATGTAGGGGCCTTCAAAAAGGAATATCCATCAGCCTGAGCTCAGAAATTAGTCTGGTAAAAGCATCTGATGCATTTGTTTTACTTCAGGAAGCCCCAATGGAATTAGACATTTGTGAGATCTGGTCAGAAGGACTGCAGGTTCCCAGCTATTACATGGTTGGAAATGGATAACACATAGCAGGGAAACATATTCAAACTATGAAGAATGAAAAAATAAGGGACAATCTGATGAATGGTTTTTCTTAACCAACATGTTGATCAAATGCAGATCAAATGTGGCAAAGAAACAAAACCAAATACGACAGCAGAAATCTAATGGTTCTCGTGGCAAGATGGAAGATAATAACAAGATTGTGCTCAAAGAATTGTAGAACTGGAAGGGGCTTCAAAATATCACCTGGTTCAGTCTCCTGTCTCTATATGCAGCTAATAATAATGATTATATTTAGCTTATGGCTAATCTTTATAGCTAAACGTATAGCTAATTTTTAGCTTCGATTATATTTATAAAATATTATATTATTTTTTCCTCTAAACATGAGTGTCCTGTGGGAAGGGAACATGTCTACCAAGTCTGTTATATTGTACTCTTCCAAGCGCTTAGTAAAGTATGAGCTCAATAAATATGATTGTTGCATTGATGGTATTAGCTGATGGGCTAAGCTATTGGACAGGTGGTTGCCAGGCTTTTCTCCAAGATCTCCAGTAATTTAGAGAAGCAGCGTGGCTCAGTGGAAAGAGCATGGGCTTGGGAGCCAGAAGTCATGGGTTTGAATCCCAGCTCTGCCACTTGTCAGCTCTGTGGCTGGGGGCAAGTCACTTCACTTCTCTGTGCCTCAGTTACCTCATCTGTAAAATGGGGATGACGATTGTGAGCCTCATGTGGGACAACCTGATTACCTTGTATACCGCAGCGCTTAGAACAGTGCTCTGCACATAGTAAGCGCTTAACAAATACCAATATTATTAATTTAGAGAGGTCACCTAGTCCAGTAATTTCCAACTTGTAAACTTTGGTGCACCAGTGAGTTCTGAGGGGCTTCCTGATGTGCTCCTCAAATTTCTGGATTCTGTCACCTTGGATATCATTGGGTCCACTCTCTAGGGAGGATGCTTAGGAGAGAGTGGCAGAGCCCATCCTGGGAGGAAGAACCTCTTGACCACATTTCCTTCCAGGTATCATCTTTCAGAAACCAGCTGCTGTCAGAGATTGATTTCTAAGAATGTTTTATAGGACATACAAGCTGGTGGCCTAGGGCTAGGTTAAGTTAACTCTTCCTTCCATACCCTTTAGGCCACAGGTATCCAGAGCCTCAGGGAGTGAAGGAATTCCACTTAAGTTTCCATAGCTGGCCTCTGTTTCATAAGTTGGGTCTGTCCAACCTTTGGTGTAATAATTGTGGTATTTGTTGAACTCTTACTGGGTGCCAGATGCTGTACTAAGAGCTGGGGTAGATACAAGTTCATCAGGTTGGACACAGTCTCTATCCCATATAGGGCTCACAGTCTTAATCCCCATTTTACAGATGAAGTCACTGAGGCACAGAGAATTGAAGTGCGTGCTTCTCACATAAAAACTAAATATTTCACAATCTTCCCTATTACACATGGGCAAGAAATGAAATGAGCAAAGAGAGTGAGGATCGCTTCATTGACAAAGACTTGCTGGGAGACAAGCAAACCATTTTCAGCCCTGCAAAACTGCCACTATAATTTCTGGCGCGGCCACTCTGAGCAAGTCAAATCTCTCGGCAGCATCTTAGCTGCTCGCGGTTGTGCAACAAGACATCAAAGCTCCCTGTGCCCTAGAACCCACGGAGAGAGACAGGCCAAGGCTGGCTCGAAATCAGAGAAAAGTTATTTGTTATGAAAAAGATCTACAAGATATTTTACTGCTTAGTTACTTGAAAAACAAACAAACAGATCCCTTCAGTCATCATAAAGGAAAGCTCCAGTGTGTACTCAGTTGAAACATTAGCTCTTTTAATCTGGGGAAACTTGGTTTCATGCAAATCTCACAGCTTTTCCACAATGTGCCACTAATAAGACTTTCTCTTTAGTGAGGGTGCCCAACACGATGGCTCAGAAATGGCACCAGGGGTGGGTGGTGGATGGGAAGGGGTGAATAAAGTGTGCAAATCCAAGTGGAGCCAGGGAGAGCCTCTTGGAGGAGATGTGCCTTTTATTGCCATTGTTCTTGTTTTATTGCCATTACTCTTGTCTGTCCGTCTCCCCCGATTAGACCGTAAGCCCGTCAAAGGGCAGGGACTGTCTCTATCTGTTGCTGAGTTGTACCTTCCAAGTGCTTAGTACAGTGCTCTGCACATAGTAAGCGCTCAATAAATACTACTGAATGAATGAAGGCTTTGAAGGTGGGGAGAGTAATCATCTGTTCATTCATTCATTCAATAGTATTTATTGAGCGCTTACTATGAGCAGAGCACTGTACTAAGCACTTGGAATGTACAAATCGGCAACAGAGACAGTCCCTGCCCTTTGACGGGCTTACGGTCTAATCGGGGGGGACGGACAGACAAGAACAATGGCAATAAATAGAATCGAGGGGAAGAACATCTCATTAAAACAATAGCAAATAAATAGAATCAGGGTGATGTACATCTCATTAACAAAATAAATAGGATAATACAGATACGAAGAGGGAGGGCGCTCCAGGCCAGAGGCAGGACGTGGGTGAGAGGACGGCTGTGAGACAGAGGAGATGGAGGTACAGTGAGTAAGTTGGCATTAGAGGAGCAAAGAGTGCTGGTTGGGTTGTAGTAAGAGAGCAGTGAGGTAAGGTAGGAGGGGAGCAAGGTGATTGAGCACTTTCAAGCCAAAAATAAGAAATTTCTGTCTGATGGGGGTGAAGGAACAATCACTGGAAGTTCTTGAGGACTGAGGAAACATGGACTGAACATTTCTGTAGAAAAATGATCCAGGCAGCAGAGTGAAGTATGGACTGGGGGTTGAAGAGATAAGAGACAGGGAGGTTAGAAGGAGGGTGATGCAGTAATCAAGTACTCAAGTTTCTCCTCTTAAAATTCATATTGGGTATGTATGATTACCCTGATACCTTCGCACAGTGCTCTGAGCAATGTTTAATAAATGCGGTAATAAAAATTATAATGAAAATAATGAATCTTACAAAGAAGTTCAATGATGTTTACAGATGGCTCTGCTGTTTAAAGATATTAAAATCATTTGTAGCACACGTGAAACCATACCAAGTTAAAAAAACAATTCCCACAATAAAAGAGGGAGCTTCTTGGTACAGCAGAGAGAGCACGGGGCGACATTACCTGGTGAATAGCTTGGGGCCTATTCACCCATCACCATCCTCCTCCTCATCAAGAATGTTTATTAAAGGCCCTGCTGTGAACCCAGTACACTCCTGGGAGCTGGGAGGACAAAAAGGAGGAAAGGATGCATTTTCTATTCTCAGAGAGTTCACAATCCAATAAAAACAAGTAGACATGTTTAAATCAAGTCCTGATTCATATAAAGGCATAGTCCTCTTTTCCATGCTCAAATCTGGTCCATGGAAAAAGTGATTACTTCCTATTAAACTTGTTTCATCAGGAATAGGGCTGGATAGTTTTGACCACTGTTATTCTTGGTCACTACAAAGCTGCTAATGTAAACTACTTTTGAGATATTAGCAGCTTTGTAACTAGTTTCTGGGAGCAAAGAAACATCTTCCTGGATCTTGAATGGGTTCATTCATTCAATAGTATTTATTGAGTGCTTACTATGTGCAGAGCACTGTACTAAGCTCTTGGAATGTACAATTTGGCAACAGATAGAGACGATCCCTGCCCAGTGACAGGCTCACATCCATACTCATTCCCAGCCACTCTCTCAGCTGGACAGTTTTTCTCCTTTAAGGAAGTGGGCACTTGAGACTGGAATGGGAATGACTGCACATTAAGGATGTTGGATGTAGGCAGAAGGAATAGAAGTAGGAGGTGCAGAGTATGGATGATGACCTTTTAAAGGGTTAGCTTGTAGGAGGTGTTAAATTTAGATGCATCTTATAAGAGAGAGAAAAAGAAAGAGAAAGAGAGAGAGAGAGGGAAAGAGAAAGAAATGTGGCTCAGGAGAACAAAGGAAACATACAAGGTGTCCATAAAGACTCAAACTAACTTTTTAAGATCACTGGTTATATTTTATCAAGTTTTGTCCTTGAGTGCTCTCAGCTAGACCGCAGAAGCTAATTGAAGCTTTCCTCTCACTAGCTACTCAATATTCAAAATCAACGGATTCATTTTGAGAAACAACATGGCCTAGTGGAAAGAGCACGGGCCTGCAAGTCAGGTCATGGGTTCTAATTCCAGCTCTGAAACTTGTCTGTTGTGTGACTTTGGACACGTCACTTAACTTCTCTGTGCCTCAGTTACCTTATCTGTAAAATGGAGATTAAGGCTGGGAACCCCTTTGGGACAGGGAATGTGTCCAATCTGATTATCTTGCATCTACCCCAGCACTTAGTACAACGCCTGGCACAAAGTAAAGTGCTTTACAAATACCATAAAAAAGTATCATGTTCATCCCTAAAACAGGGCACAGTTTTTGAATACTCATACATCTCAACAACAATTCATATTTATTCCACCTCTCTATTCTAGGCACTTTGCAGAAAGTCATCTTAGGAAATTTACAATCTATGTGCTAATCCTAAAAAACTAAACAAAGACAATCATTCTTTAACTAAGTGAAAGGAGTATAATAAAATCAGGGATATTGAAGTGCATAGTTTACACGTACAATATAAAGATCAAAGTTTCATAATATTAAATAAATACTAGAGCAGTACTTCCTAGGTTGCAAACAGTTGCAGCTGTAGCCCAGTGAATAGAGCCCTGGCCTGGAAGTCAGAAGGATCCTGGTTGGTTCTAATCTTGGCTTCATCACCTGTCTGCTGTGTCACCCTGGGCAAGTCACTTAACTTCTCTGTGCCTCAGCTTCCTTATCTGTAAAACTATGAGCCCCATGTGGGACATGGACTGTGTCCAACCTAACTGCCTGTCCCCAGTTCATAAGAGAGCGCCTAGCTTATAGTAAATGCTTAACAAATACCATTTAAAAAAAAAGGTTTCATGAGAATGTGTGCACACACACACTCATAGGGGACTGTCCTTAGTCTTTAAGATGTCACTATAGTCAGTGAGAGCATAATCGCACATGTGAGCGTGGCCGAGAAGGCTGATGATGTGTGACCAAGTGTTGTGAGTCTTCCTTAGGAAGGTACTAGAGAATAATGATGATGACAGTGATATGCTGAGTTGTTCAAATTTGTGATGTCTACATTTTGCATTACTAAGTCTAAAACTATCTTTTTAATCCCGCTCACCCTGGTGAGTGACTATTATTTTAATATGGGGAGTGAACTGGGGACAGAAGAGAGAGGAAAGAATTGCCTTATTGATTGAACGTTCATATATGCTCCCCATCTTCAAAGCCCTTCTGAAATCACATCTCTTCCAAGAGGCCTTCCCTGATAAATCTCTCATCTCGACACCCTAATTCCCCCCTCCTGCCATAAGAATAATAATTTTGGTATTTGTTAAGCGCTTACCATGTGCCGAGCACTGTTCTAAGCGCTGGGGTAGATGCAAGGTCATTAGGTCGTCCCACGGGGGGGCTCACAGGCTTCATACCCATTTTACAGATGAGGTCACTGAGACCCTAGAAGTTAAGTGACTTTGCCCAAGGTCACACAGCTGATAAGTGGCAGAGCCGGGATTAGAACCCTCGACCTCTGACTCCCAAGCCTGGGCTCTTTCCACTGAGCCACTCTCCCATGCTTACTGTGTGCAGAGCGACCATCAATGGCATTTATTGAGCACTGTACTAAGTGCTGGGGAGAGTAAAATATGACACAGTTGGTAGACCCCTTTCCTACCTACAATTAGCTTAGTCTGGAGTATTATTACATCAGCACTTCTGTGTCGCTTCAATACCTGGGAGGGTACTCAACCTGCCCCAACCCCCCAGGGGCAGTTAGGTACATATCTTTAAACTCTGCCACTTTCCCTGTTATTTATTTTAGTACTCATCTCCTCAGTTAGATTGGAAACTCCTTGAGGGCAGGGATTGTGTCTGCTACTCTAATGTATTTTCTCAAGCGCTTAGTACAGTGCTCTACACAGAGTAAGCTCTCAATAAATGCCACATATTTACAAATTGAAAAGTAGAATGAGGCTTAGGAGTCCCTGGATTCTCTTTGCCTTTTTTTCCTGAATTACAGAGAGTCAATGCCATCAGCAAGGCTTTTACATGAGGAATCTAAAATGCAATAAAATCTGAACTACAGGCTTTCGAGATGGATTTATTACTCATTATGACAGTTTAATTAGCTTATTTTACTAATAGTGTCACAGTGCTCACTTAGTTGCCAGAGATAGAAATTGCGGCTGCATGAACATCCAGGAAATCTGGACAAATGTATACCTTTTATTGAAATGTTTAAAGTTTGAATAATGTTAAGATACCCACACTCTTCCTTTTTGGTCACCAAGCTGGAATGAAATATTGAAGTGGCCATTGTTTTCTTGTGAACAGACAGAAAGTCTCTTGCAGGTAACAGTGAATCAGCAGAAGAGTATGATTGCTTGCACCCACCCCAGCATTTAGTACAGTGCCTGGCACATCGAAAGCGCTTAACAAATACCACACAGTTATTATTGGGTGGCTGAAAACTCAGTTGTGGCACTCTGGGTTGTGATGGATGGAGGCTCTGCTTCAGGATGCTGGAAATTGAAGATTGTAAAGTGTGGAAATGGAATGAAATAGTCTTTGGGACTAGCTACTCATCCTTCTGCCTTCCCCAGGAGTGGGCATTCAGCCATGAAAGAATGCTCAGTCTACCACTTAATGGAATTTATTAAGAGCTTACTGTGTGCCGAGCACTGTACGAGGCTCTTGGGCGAGAATAATAAAATTGAATTGGTAGGCATGTTCCCTGCCTACAGGGAGCTTACACTCTAGAAGGGGCAACAGACATTCAAATGAATTCCTGATACGGAAATGGGAGAGTGTACAGATATATACATTCCAAGCGCTTAGTAGAGTCCTCTGCACATAGTAAGCACTCAATAAATACTATTGAATGAATATGTAGATAAGTGCTGGGGTGGGGATGGGGAGGGTGAATATAAAGTGCTTAAATGCTCCATTTCCTTCAAAACATGATGTGGAGTAGAAGGACGGTTTTCCAGGGGAGTGGCCAGGCCCTATGAATGACTGTCAATCAATCAGTCATATTTATTGAGCACTTAAGTGGGTGCAGAACACTGTAGTAAGAGCTTGGGACAATACAGTACAATAGATTGGTAGAAAGGTTCCTTGCCCACAACAAGTTTACAGTCTAGAACGGGATAGGGTCTGTGCAACATCTTTGAAAGGTAGCCTGTAGACTCTCATGGCTCTTGGGAAACCTTTTTGAATTCTTGGTTGATTCTCTTTCCAGACAGGGCAACCTCCACTTTTCTGCAGGGCAACCACTTTTCTGCTGTGTGACCTTGGGCAAATCTCTTAACTTCTCGGTGACTCAGTTACCTCATCTATAAAATGGGGGATAAGACAGTGAGTCCCATGTGAGACAGGGACTGTGTCAGACTGGATTTGCTTGTATCTCCCCCAGTGCCTGACACATAGTAAGCACCTATCAAATCCCATTAAAAAAACAAAAACCAACAATGACCCCCCCAAAACCCCAAATCCCTTCTGCAAGCCTCTTTTGCTTCACGTTGGAGCTGGATTCACTAGACACAGCAAGTTCTCAGTATCCAGATCTAGGAGCAGGTTTGCAACAAGAAATACTCGCAGAGTGTAAATGGAGCCATAGCTCAAGCCCTAGGTCCCATTTACTTTTTGTTTGTTTTTAAAATCTCCTGAACGAGAGTGACCTAAAAATAAAATACAAACATAACGTGCTTGTTTTACTCAAAAGACCCTGGTTACCATTATTCCCAAATGATGCATTTTAACTGAGCACATCGCTATCTCAAAACAAGACTTCGTGGAGCCAATGGTTTTCAGTCCAACAGTAATGCTTCTGTCTACAGGCTTCTGCCTAGGGCAGAGAAGCTGCCTAGAGAAGCAGCGTGGCTATAGACAAGCAGTGTGGCTCAGTGAAAAGAGCACGGGCTTGGGAGTCAGAGGCCATGGGTTCTAATCCCGACTCCTCCACGAGTGAGCTGTGTGACTTGGGGCAAATCACTTCACTTCTCTGTGCCTCAGTTACCTCATCTGTAAAATGGCGATTAAGACTGGGAGCCTCACGTAGGACAACCTGATTACTCTGTATCTATCCCAGTGCTTAGAACAGTGCTCTGCACATAGTAAGCACTTGACAAATACCAACAGTATTATTATTATTACTATTATTATTCTTTATGTCTCAGTTACCTCATCTGTAAAATAGACTGTGAGCCCCATGTGAGACAACCTGATTACCTTGTATCCTCCTCAGTGTGTAGATCAATGCTTAGCACATAGTAAGCACTTAACAAATACCATTATCATTATTATTATTATTATTATTATTAGGTCCTTAAGGATCTTAAAGAACAAAGCACAAACAACCCAGGCTTTGTTTA
Organism: Ornithorhynchus anatinus; assembly: GCF_004115215.2. Classification (NCBI taxonomy): domain Eukaryota; kingdom Metazoa; phylum Chordata; class Mammalia; order Monotremata; family Ornithorhynchidae; genus Ornithorhynchus; species Ornithorhynchus anatinus. The sequence continues at coordinate 38,269,485 of NC_041734.1, read as the reverse complement.
TAGGTGCAGATGTAGGCAGGTTCCGTCTTTTCTGACTGCAACCAACTATATCTGTAACAATCCTGTGCAGCCTCAGAAAGAATCAATGGTATTTATCGAACATTTACTATGTGCAGAGCACTGCGATTCGGAGAGTATAATACAACAGAATTAGCGGAAACGTTCTCTGCCCATAATGAGTTTACAGCCTAGAGGGGAACAAAGTAATCATGGGTTCTGAACTGATTTCTTGCTCTTGCTGTCCTAGTCGTTCATGACCGCATCTCGAAGTCTGACACATGGAACCCAAGAGGTGAAGCGGGGACAGTCCTTGATGGAAACCCTATACTGATGCTTTTATTTATTGTGTAAAAATGATGAGACAATAGCCCAAACAGGTTCAGCTGGTCAACAAGCCAGATATACCTGGATCTGGGAGTCAGAAGGACCTGGGTTCTAATCCCAGGTCTGCCCCTGATCTGCTGTGTGACTCTGGACAAGTCACTTAACTTCTCTGGGACTCAGTTACCTCATCTGTAAAATGGGTATTAAGACTGTGAGCACTAGACAGGACAGGGACTGTGTCCAACCCGATTTGCTTATATCCACCCCAGCATTTAATATTGTGCCTGGAACATAGTAAGTGCTTAACAAATACCACTATTATTATTATTACCCGACATATAAGCAGGGAGACTGCCTGCCAGCTCTGATCAAAGAGATGATTTACTATAGACTTATCATTTATACGATTTTACAAATTTTATTTTCACAGATTTTTTAAAAATGGTATTTGTTAAGCACCAGGCACTGTACTAAGTGCTGGGGAAGATACACCTTAATCAGGTTGGACACAGTTCCTGTCCCATATAGTGCTCACATTCTTGATTCTCACTTTACAGATGAGATAACTGAGGCACAGAGAAGTGACTTGACCAGGGTCACATAGCAGACAAGTGGAACCCAGGGTCCTCTAACGCTTAGGCCCATGCTTTATCCACTAGGTTATGCTGTTTCTTTGTTTCCCCAGGTTTTTAGTCTGTTTCCCCAGGTTTTTAGTTTTTAGTAACTTTTTCACATATTGAGTTTCAATGAAGCTTTGCCTAACATATAAAAATTTAGTGGCAGCAATCAATAGGGCCATGTGGCTAGATATTGTGTTTCTTCAAATTTATAAAACAAGTAGTTTAATGAGGCTTTAGCTGAAGAAGTGCTTTGACCCATCTCTCCTAACTGTGTTTCAAAGACTACCCAGTTTGCCTTTGATTGACTTCCGTAGCTGACTTGCAGGGTAAGTCCAGCAAGAATCTTTGTAATAATAATAATGTTGGCATTTGTTAAGCGCTTACTATGTGCAGAGCACTGTTCTAAGTGCTGGGGTGATACAGGGTAATCAGGTCGTTCCACATGAGGCTCACAGTTAATCCCCATTTTAATAATAATAATAATAATGTTGGTATTTGTTAAGCGCTTACTATGTGCCGAGCACTGTTCTAAGCGCTGGGTAGACATAGGGGAAGCAGGTTGTCCCACGTGGGGCTCACAGTCTTAATCCCCATTTTACAGATGAGGGAACTGAGGCACCGAGAAGTTAAGTGACTTGCCCACAGTCACACAGCCGACAAGTGGCAGAGCCGGGAGTCGAACTCATGACCTCTAACTCCGAAGTCCAGGCTCTTTCCACTGAGCCACGCTGCTTTGTAGTTTTGTGAATAGCGCCTGATGCTGGGAGCACCTCCCAAAACATGAATAAACACATATGAAGACACAGAAGCCTCTAAAATTTTTCAGAAAAGGAAATCATTCTAACTGCTTTGCTATTCTTCAGCCTCCTCCTTTGGGACACCTTGAAAGTCCTGTGTGATATTCGCTATTTACCCAGTGCTCATCTTAGTCACCCAGGACAGAGATAAGTGGTGTGAAGACATGAAAGTGCTACATTGGAGGTTGTTTTGCTTCAGACGCTTGACTCTATTTATTGCCATTGTTCTTGTCTGTCCGTCTCCCCCGATTAGACCGTAAGCCCGTCAAACCGCAGGGACTGTCTCTATCTGTCTCTATCTGTTGCCGACTTGTTCATTCCAAGCGCTTAGTACAGTGCTCTGCACATAGTAAGCGCTCAATAAATACTATTGAATGAATGAATGAATGAAAGACGCTGACAGCAGTAGCAGTGCCGAAGGAAGCTCTATAACTGCTATGCCTAGTTTGTCTTGTTTCGGCCTGTAGATCTGGCAGCATCGCCTTTTGTAGCTCATCACCAATCTCCACCAAAGTGGAGTAACCAAATTGGATAGAAAACTAGTCGCAGACCACTGCCAGTATAAATAATGTAACCTTTATCTCGACACCACAGAAAATCAGTTTTTGAGAACTAAATCAAATGCATGTGTACTCCCTGGAATGGCTTTTAGACTAATCACATGAAGAAGTCAAAGCTCTTGATGAGGGATTTAGAAATAGGACTCTCGCCGCCTGGACTCGTAGATGACTCCGTGAATTATGTAAAAAAGGATGATCCATTATTATTGTCTGCAGGGCAAGTGAGACTGATTATCGGGGGGGTAGGGGGTGGATGGTTTGGAAGAATGGGATGTAGTATGAAGAAAACACTCCCTAGAATGCTATTCTGTTGTACCCTACACACTTAGAGATCATTTAAACTGTGGTGGCGGACTGACAGGACCGGTTCGTCCTGAGGGAGAAATCAGAAGTTGGAACAACATGACCAACTAGCATAACAGTATGACAGGATCAAAATAAAAACCTCTTCTGGAAGGTGATCTCAATCAATCATATTTATTGAGCACCTACTGCATGAAAAGCACTGTACTAAGCGTTTGGGAGAGTACAATACAACAGAGTTGGTAGACACCTTCCCTGCCCACAGTGACTGAAATTTTTTTACAAAGAGAAGCTTTCCAAGTGCGGGATACTGGACCTTTTCTGACTAATAAAGAGACCACTGCGGTCAAGCTTGAAATCCAAGAAGTCAATTATTACTATCATTATTACTTATTGCATTCATTATGGACTTTCTTGGTGCTGAGAATTACAATAAGCACTGGAGAAAGGAATAAGGATATTGATTTAAATAAGGCCCCTGATCACAGTCTAAAAAGTGGAGTGGAGAAGGTGGAGAAGGAAGGAGACAGACACACTGGGAAGGAAATATTCTGGCAAATTTAGAGAAGCAGTTGTGGCTTAGTGGATACAGCACGGGTCTGGGAGACAGAAGGACCTGGGTTCTAATCCCAACTCAGCCATTTGTCTGCTCTGTGACCTTGGACAAGTCACTTAAGTTCTCTGTGCCTCAGTTACCTCACTTGTAAAATGGGGATTGACCACAAGCTCCACTTGGAACGTGGACTGTGTCCAACCTGATTAGCTTGCATTTACCCCAGCACTCAGTACAGTGTCTAGCACATAGTGAACGCTTAACAAATACCACAAAAACTCAGTAAAATGACACTATAATAAAATACCAGGAAAAGTGAAAAATAAAATAACGATAGCATCAAGAAAACAAAAGAAAAACACAAAGAGGAAATTAAGATACACTATAACAGGTCAGTAAATGGCATCTAGAATCTGCTTTACTACAAAGCAAATACCAACAACAAGAACAAAATTCAAAATTTAAATGAAAACACAGCCTACAACAATGTAGATGGATAAGTGCCCAAAGCAATATTTAATATAAACTTTCTCCCCTGACTCCAGAGAAGCTGCATCCTTTTCACGAGGCTGTCTTGAAATTGTTTAATATTGCAGAAGAACTTTCTGATGGGAGGAAGCAACGTGGAGGGAGATAGGAGTAGTTCATTCATTGAAGAGGAAAGTTTCAGTACTTGTCAGAGTATTAAATTCACCCAGGGGCAACACATACACTGGAGACTTCTAAAAATTTACTAGGCTCCAGAGGAAAAAAGTAGCTGCTAATTCCTCTTCCATCAAGAAGACCCCAATTGCATTTCAAAGGGAAACTGTCTTTCTTCACATCTAAATTATCTTAAAGTAAAACAGTAAAATAGGATTCTTCCTTCCTCTTACCCAGCTACACCTTTTCCTACTATAGAAATAAATGACTATCTCATCCATCAAATTGTCATTTATATCGAAGCTTCATTCTAACCAAATGCATTTCAGCCTTGGCTAGTTTGAGCATTTAATCATTTCGGGGATAGATACAATCTCCCCTCTCCATAGCACAATTTTTTTTCAAGTAGACATTAACTTTTGTGTTCAAAATATAATTTGCCATCTGGGTGGCCATTATAGAGCAGGTTAACTGACAGAATGGTTCCTAAGACTTTCTAACACTGATGAAGCTGTATATTCATGCACACACTGGATCTTGCCAGAACCTGAATAATAGGATCTAAAGGTCTTTGTCATGTTTTTGCATGTATCTATCGTCACTGGTAGCAACCAGCTACTAATTACCAGCAACCCTGATGGTAATTAGGTAATAGCCATTTCCCTGCTTGTATAAGACAATATGGATTCACACTTTAGCCCAGTCCCTATCTCAGGACAATCTTATACCTCAGGAAGTTCTCTTACAATAATAATAATACTAATGATGGTATTTGTTAAGTGCTTACTATGTGCCAGGCACTGTACTAAATACTGGGATGGGTAAAGCAAATAAAGGTGGACACAATCCCTGTCCCATGTGAGGCTCACAGTCTCAACCTTCATTTTACAGATGAGATAACTGAGGCACAGAGAAGTGAAGGGACTTACACACAGCAGACAAGCGGCGGAGCTACTTAGATTAGAATGCATGTTCTTCTGACTCCCAGGCCCGTGCGCTATCCACTATGCCATTTTATATCCCCATATCTTTGGAAGACTCAAGGAAGATGGATGCATGAGTGAGGAAGACTGCTGGAAAAGATCTGGAATAATCACACAACTTAAAAATCACACTATATTCATTCTTGGTGTCTTCTGCAGCTTCAACCTCAACTCCTCTCCCTGCGTTTTGGAGTCTCGAGGAAGTTAGGGCTGGGAACCCTCATAGTTCTCTTTTCTGACACAGGAGTTGGGAGCTCACAATCAATCAATCAATTAATTGCATTGATTGAGCACTTACTGTGTGCAGGGCACACTACTAAGTCAATCAATCAATTGTGTTTATTGAGTGCTTACTTTGTGCAGAGTACTGAACTAAGCACTTGGGAGAGTACAACACAACACTATAACAGACACATTCCTGCTCACAACAAACTTACAGTTTAGAGGGGGCTTACAGTCTGTTATACTGCACTCTCCCAAACGCTTACTACAGTGCTTTGTACACAGGAAGTGCTCAATAAATACTACTGATTAATAGAAAACAATTATCTGGAAGCAACTGTGAGCTACTAGTTAGTCTCTTTCAAAAGTGTTTTGAATATGCAAAGATTAAATAAAAGGAAGTTGTGTTTCTTCTGTCATTGAGAACATTTAGTTTCACTCTTGAGATACAAAAAGCTCCTAAAAGTGTCATTATAACTCACAGTGACTGACACTCAGATTTTCAAGTGCCTAAGCTACTCAAGTCAGAAATCATGCACCCTTGGAAGCTACATTAACTCTTTAAGACCCCTGCATTCCAGGAATTGAAACTGCCATTATTCCTAATAGTCGAAAGAATTAGTGCAAGTTCCATAAGTGTCTAGCTTTCAACCACAGGAATAATTGGGGCACAGGGAGGATTTGGTAAGGTTCAAAGGACTTACCCTTTTGTGTAATGAAAACCCTGAATGTTCAAAAAAATTAATTCGCTAATCAGCATGAAACAGGCTCTGAGACTGAGCCAGTCCCATTAAGCATAAAAAAACCAACCTCCACTAGCAGATTCTTTACTTCCTCCTTCATGACCATTACCTATTGCAATAACAAACACCGTTCTTACTGTGGCAACTACACAGATGATCCCTTTCCTTTCTGGCTTATTCGACTTTGCCTCCTTCAGCTGAAGAACTCACATACTGATCAGTCACTGTGCTGTAAACTATTATCTGATTAGCCTTTAATCTCTACAAACCCCTAACCCAAGTTTAACAACTCATCGGGTCTCCTGTCACACAAAGCAACTGCCCTGAGCTGCTTTTATGAGAAGTCGGAATTTGGACTCAGTAGGCCGTGTCACTCTACGGTAAATCGAAATCTGAACAAAGAAGGGCCTAAGAAGCAACATAGCCTAATGGATAGAGCACGGGCCTGGAAGTCTGAAAGATCTGGGTTTTGGTGTCGGCTCTGCCAGTTGCCTGGGCAAGTCACTTTACTTCTCTGTGTCTGTAAAATGAGATTACGACTGGGTGCCCCTATGTCCATAGGTCCCTATGACTATGTCCAACCTGATTAACTTCTATGTACCCCAGGACTTGAAACGGTGCCTGGCACATTGTAAGCACTTAAAAACACCATAAAAACATAAATCCCAGATCTGCCAATTGCTTGACCCATGATCTTGGAGAGGTAACTTACCTTCTCTGTGCCTCAGTTTCCTCAACTGTATAATGGGAATTAAGTACCTGTTATCACTCCTACTAAGACTTTGAACCCTGCGGGGGACAGAGACTGTGTCCAACATGATTAACCGGCATCTACTCCAGTGCTTAAAAAAGTGTTTTATTCATTCATTCAATCTTATTTATTGAGCACATACTGTGTGCACAGCCTGTACTAAACACTTGGGAGAGTAAAATACAACAATAAACAGACACATTTCCTGCCCACAATGAGCTTACAGTCTAGAGGTGGGGAGGAAAGGGACATATAGTATACTTAACAGATATTATAATAAGAAGAATTGAGGATTAGGACTGTGAGCCCAATGTGGGGCATGGACTGTGTCCAACTTGATTTCTTATCTACCCCAGCACTTAGAACAGTGTCTGACACATAGTAAGTGCCTAACAAATACCACTAAAAAAAAAAGAGGGCCTTGAGGCCTCAGACCTCATGCCATGTTTACAGATGGGATCAGATACTATTCACTCATGGCCAATGGATAAACAGAACACCATGCAGATAATTTGATTGTTTGTGTCATTGGGTTTACTCTAAAATTTTATGGCTAATTGAAAACATGAGTTACAGTGAGTGCTCACTGCTGTCAATCATTCCCTGTGTTAGGGTGCAGTTCTCACAGACTTGCATCTTTTCGATAAATAGCACCTCACCCTTACATCAGAAGAAGAGAGTGGAAATAATCATACTGTACACATTTCTGAAAGGAATTAAGTAAGACAACTGAGATGCAATTATGGAAAGGAACATTTTGCTCATTTATGGGGAAAAATACCTGGTTAATGAAAACCATACATGGCATATTTATTATTCAATAGTATTTATTGAGCGCGCTTACTATGTGCAGAGCACTGTACTAAGCAATTGGAATGTACGAATCGGCAACAGATAGAGACAGTCCCTGTCCATTGACGGGCTTACAGTCTAATCGATGGGCTTACAGTCTAATTGATGGGCTTATAGTTCCTCAGAAAAAGTGGCCAAAGATAGGGGTGGAGAAAACCTGGCTTGGTCAACTATGTAATCTGCCCCTCACTCACACCGTCCCAGTTCTGCCACTTGTCTGCTGTGTGACCTTGGGCAAGTTACTTAACTTTTCTGTGCCTCCGTTACCTCATCTGTTAAATGGGATTGAGACCGTGAGCCCCAAGTGGTACAGGGACTGTGCCCAACCCGATTTGCTTATATCCACCCTAGCGCTTAGTACAGCGCCTCGCACATAGTAAATGCTGAACAAATACGATAATAATAATTCCTACAAAAAATGGCCCAGGAAAATTCAGTCAATTCTTGCCACTTTCATCTTAGAACCAAAGGGCAACTCTGCTGCTACTAAAAAGGACTGGATGTAAACCATTCTTGGCCAGGCAAACTCTGACCAATTCTCAAAACCTCTAGAGAAAACACCTCCATCACCTCCTTGGGTAACATAATCAAGAGTCTGACAATAAATGGAATAAGAAGTTCTCTTTTGTGTTTAACCCCAATTCACCAGATACAAATATCCCCTTCCCATCACCACTCATTCATTATCTTTTCCAGAACACAGAACATTAATTATGACAGTAGATCCTCACTCTTGAGATTTCAGGCCCATGACCCTGCATGGAGGAATTGATTATACGGTGGGTGGCTTGTTAGAACTCCCTTCCTGTGTCCAAATCCCTACTGAGAGCTCACCTCCTGCAGGAGGCCTTCCAACACTGAGCCTTCCCTTTCCTTCTGCTCCTCCTCCCCTCTCCATAGCCCCTACTCCCTCCCTCTGCTTTACCCCTTTCCCCTCCCCACAGCACATGTGCATATTTGTACATATTTATTGCTCTATTTATTTTATTAATGATGTACATTTATCTATGGTTCTATTTATCTATTTTGATGGTATTGATGCCGGTCTACTTGTTTTGTTTTGTTGTCTATCTCACCTTTCGAGACTGTGAGCCGTTGTTGTTGACTGCCTCTATCTGTTGCTGAATTGTACTTTCCAAGCATTGTGGATCATGCATCATCATGTGCAGTGCTCTGTATACAGTAAGCGCTCAATAAATATGATTGAATGAATGAATGAACTTGCACTCTCTTGACCCTGCCGATCATGTTCCCGCTGGGGCCTCGAGTTCAGTGTTACCAATTATGAAACCCAAGAGCCATTGTGATGAAGGAAGAAGAAGCATTCACATCATCTGAGATGAAAAATACACGATATAGTTATTTCTCAATCACTGGGAAAAAATCTCATTCAAGGCAATGGTAAAAATTCAGTCAACTCTCCAACTCATCACACTAACTATGAGAAAGGAAAGAACTGTCATTAATCTATTATTTCATTTTTGCTTTTAGTTGGTAGGCTTCATTAATCTTCCCTTCATGAATCTTATTGAGATTCGTGTTCCAACCTGTACAAAAATCCACACCACAACCAATATTGTGCTGCAGTGTAATGAAAATACTTTTATTCTACTCAACCTTGTTTGCCTTCTCTGTTCTGCTTCAAACACAGGTCACTGTCCAATAGAGATGATCTGGTATGTTGACTATCAAATGTGTGGGCTTTTTTTATTTTCTGGATGAGATAGATGCAGCTTTCCACTTCTTCAATTTCCTCACCATTTAAATGAATTGACCACATATTACTAGAATATTCCTGAACTCATATCCTTTCAGTCTTCATGAGATTCACTTCTAGCCCAAATCTGTGCAACTGTAGTTATCGTTCTTGCACTTTTCATTCCAGTTTCACTGCAATATTTGCATATACAACTCAGTTGTCAATGAAGAATGAAGCATCCCGATACTGGCTGTGACAGCATTTTTCAGAGTAGTGAATCTATCATGTTAAGAACGAAACCACAATGCATTTTATTCTACACTGAAAATTTCACTAACAAAAAAAAAATACCCTCTACTGAGAAGGCCCACTCATTCATCATGGCTCACCCGCCCCTTTAAAAGAAGTAATTCTGCCTGAATGAGATGCTTTATGTGTATAATTTAGAAAGACTGAGAAACATAGGGCCAAAATATGGCCATCAATTGGTCATAATGCATACAGCTCTGCCAAGAATGCTCCTTTCTAAAGCTTATTTCAAGCAAGGGTTCGCACAACAATGCTTACCAACTCATAAGAATTGCACAGGGAATAAGAATGTTGGCATTTGTTAAGCGCTTACTATGTGCCGAGCACCGTTCTAAGCGCTGGGGTAGACACAGGGGAATCAGGTTGTCCCACGTGGGGCTCACAGTCTTAATCCCCATTTTACAGATGACGTAACTGAGGCACCGAGAAGTGAAGTGACTTGCCCACAGTCACACAGCTGCCAAGTGACAGAGCCGGGATTCGAACCCACGACCTCTGACTCCCAAGCTCGGGCTCTTTTGACTGAGCCACAACTAATTGCCACCCTGGTTACCAATTTAACCTGTTACAAATTGGCTAGAAAGTGTTGGAGAATGTGTCAGAAAAATGTAACTTCTTGAAATAAGCGTTTTTCATTTTCCACAAACTTCTTGACTTCATCTGGTGTGACAGAAACCAGGGGTTATTTTGTTTTCAAAACTTCTTCCTTCAACTCCTTTTTTCATTGTCACAATAACCGAATCAATCAGTACTATTTAATGAGTCTTTACTATGTGGAAGCAGTGTGGCTCAGTGGAAAGAGCCCGGGCTTGGGAATCAGAAGTCATGGGTTCGAATCCCGGCTCTGCCACTTAGCTGTGTGACTGTGGGCAAGTCACTTCACTTTTCTGTGCCTCAGTTCCCTCATCTGTAAAATGGGGATTAACTGTGAGCCTCACGTGGGACAAGCTGATTACCCTGTGTCTACCCCAGCGCTTAGAATAGTGCTCTGCACATAGTAAGCGCTTAACAAATACCAACATCAACATCATCATCATGTGCAGAGCACTGGACTAAGTATTTGGGAGAGTACAATACAACAGAAAACATGCTCCCTTCCCACAAGAAGCTTATAGTCTAGAGGGGAGACAGACATTAAAATACATTACAGATATGCACCTAAGTGTTCTGGAGCTGAGGGAAGGGAGACTCTTAGATGCTTAAAAGGCACAAATCCAAGTGCATAGATAATGTAGAAGGGAGAGGGAATAGGGGAAATGAGGGTTTAGTCAGGGAAGGTCTGCTGGAGCAGATGTGATTTTAATGAAGCCGTGAGGGTGAGGAGAGTGTTTGTCTGTTGGAAATCCCTCTCCAAATATGCAAGTGAGAGGGAAAACACAGTCAAGGGTGCCTCAAAGTTTTGCTTTCCCCATCTGCATCTTTTTCCTTTAGAGGCTGAGTTGCCATATTTATCATTTTCATGCAGTACATTTCCTGTTCTGACAGAACTGTCAACATTGGACAAGCTCATGAGCTAAAGCCATTGTCAGCTGTGTGATTGTGGGCAAGTCACTTGACTTCTCTGTGCCTCAGTTCCCTCATCTGTAAAATGGGGATTAAGACTGTGAGCCTCACGTGGGACAACCTGATTACCCTCTATCTACCCCAGAACAGTGCTCTGCACATAGTAAGCGCTTAACAAATACCAACATTATTATTATTATTAAACATTAATTCATTCTAGCCTCTTAAAGGTAAGGAAGGTAGATAACTCACACTTTGTAGAACTCAGTCTTGAGAAGCAAAATTAAACATTCTCCAGACAAAGCACTTTCTACCATACATCCTGGCATGCAACAAGAATCATTCCATCTTGTATTACTGTTTAGTCACTTTTGGGGTAGAATGATTTTTATAATCACCCCAAAATCATTTTACAGTAGGAATACAAATTCATCCCTCTAGACTGTAAGCCCGTGTTGGCAAGGATTGTCTCTATTGCTGTATTGTATTTTCCAAGCATTTAGTACAGTGCTTTGAACACAGTAGGTGCACAATAAATATGAATGAATGAATGAATCCTCAGAAAGTGGTCTGGAATTTTTAGCACACCTAGATTCTGGAAACAAGGCTAAAAACAATTATCCAGGAATGGATCCTTTAGAGATATGAAATTGAATTCAAGTATATAAGGGGGAAAATGATCAGAACAATTTTTCCAAGGATACACCAGAGACAACCAACCTGAAAACTTGAAATGTATATAAAGCACTGTCCAATCACGTTCACTGAATGGAGTAAAGAGGAGGTAAGTATATTTTTTTCAAAAGAAAAAAATAAATAGGTATCAGTGGTATTTATTGAGCACCTATTGTGTGCAGAGTATTACGCTAAGTGCTTGGCAGAGCAGAGTACAGTAGTTGCTAGATATGATCCCTTCTCTGAAGGAGGTTACAATCTAGTAGGGGGAAGAGAGATACTAAAATAAATTACAGATAGAGGAAGCATCCTCTAGACTGTAGGCTCATTGGGTATTTGATATTCTCCCCCCTCACACCCAAAGCATGTATGTGCATATCTTTAAATTATATATTTTAAATCATTTATTTGTATTAATGCCTGTCTTCCGCTCTAGGCTGTAAGCTTGTAGTGGCCAAGGAATATATCTGACAACTCTGTAGTACTGTACTTTCCCAAGAACTTAGTACAGTGCTCTGAACATAGTTAAGTGCTCAATAAATATCACTGATGGATTGATCCAAACCTATCGTATTTCCTTTCTAATGTAGGTAACACACATTTTATTCCAGAAATCACAGGGAAATCCATAAGTGCAATATTATGGAGCTCATGAAACTGGGATTTCCCATGGAAGAAAGCCATCATCACCATCACCAATGGCATTTAGTGAGCATTTACTATGTGCAGAGCACTGTACTAAGAAGTTGTGAGAGTAAAATACAACAGAGTTGGCAGATACGTTACCTGCCCACAATGAGCTTACAACATAGAGAGGGCGACAGACATTAATATAAATTATTTATAATATATAATTTAAAGATATGCTGTAGGTTTGATGGGGGGAGAATAACAAATGCACAAAGGTTATAGATCCAGGTGCATAGAGGGAGCAGTAGGGAGGAAGAACCAGGGTAAAAAGGGCTTAATCAGAGAAGGCTTCTTGGAGATGTGACCTTAGTAATGCTTTGAAGGGGAAGAGATTGGTGGTCTGGCATATATGGAGGAGGAAGCCCTCGTACCTGTTATTCAGTATACCTCTCAATCAATCAATCATATTTAAACCCCTGGTAATGCAACTCTATTACCCTATGGAAAAAAGCTCAGTACAAAGCCCAACATGAAACAGGAAAGAAATGCACATGGAAGGAGGAAAATGTTGCCGGTAAATTGCCACTGGTGTGGGTGGACTCTTGGTAAATTCATTAGCTATGTTTTAGCGCTTACCAGTGAAGGCAGGACCATTTCCTTTCAATTCATTTTTCCTGAACCTTCTTTGGTGATCTATTTCGATATAATTGGATAAACCCTGAGAGAGGTGCCTTACCGCTGACTGGCTGATTCACATGCTTAACAGTGATTTCACTTCCATTTTACAGATGGGAAAATGGAGGCCCAGAAGAGAGAAAACATTTTTTTCTAAACTGAATCACCACTCTGGATGGTAGAATCAAATAAATAAATCAAATCATTTTAGGTGACATATATAAGGGAAATTGAAACTGGTCCCTAAACAATTGAGAAGTTTTGAACGAGAATCAATCCAGCCCTCAATTCCAGAAAAATCCCTTCAGAATAGAGTTGACATTAATACGTAATGGGAAAATGTGGAGAAACAAGAGGTGACAGTTAAAAAAAATATATTTTGCCTGTATGCCTCTGACTTCACGTGTTATGCTAGATAAGTGGCATCACCTGATGACACTGCTTAGAGAAGCAGTAAGGCTTAGTGGAAAGACCCCGGGCTTGGGATTCAGAGGTCATGGGTTCGAATCCCAGCTCTGCCACTTGTCAGCTGTGTGACTGTGGGCGAGTCACTTCACTTCTCTGGGCCTCAGGTACCTCATCTGTAAAATGGGGATGAAGACTGTGAGCCTCACATGGGACAACCTGATTACCCTGTATCTCCCCCAGCGCTTAGAACAGTGCTCTGCACATAGTAAGCGCTTAACAAATACCAACATTATTATTATTATTATGACATCACATTATTATAATAATAATTATTATAATTATTATTATGACATCACAGGTTGGGCCAGAGATTGGGTATCCAAGTCCCTCCCCAACCTCCACCTGTTGGGCAGGGGATAGAAACCCCCAGGAAAGAATCCTCATCCCTCTCCACCTTCCACCATACAACACCCAGAGAGGCTCTCCCTGCAGCCTGGGGGAGGAGGGATGGGGGGACACACATGTCCCTGCAGCTTGGGTCATGCAATGGCTGCAGGGCCAGATTAGGTCATCCTAGTCTGACCTGAGATCTACTTCCTCTTCCTCTTCCTCCTCCACAGAACACTTTTAGCCTTCTGCTTTGAGTCCTGAGGGCAGAGATGGCTCATTCATTCACTCAATTGCATTTATTGAGCACTTACTGTGTGCAACGCACTGTACTGACCATTTGGGAGAGCACAACATAACAATAAACAGGTATAATCCCTGCCCACAATGAGTTTACAGTGTAGAGATGATGATGGGAGGTGGTGGGGGAGTGAGGGAGAGTGGGAGAAAGGGAAGAGGGAGCAAGCTAGAGTGACACTGTTTTCTCTGCCCCTCGAACAGGGCTCAGGTACCTGGGTGGACGGCGAAGCTGTGACTGATGGTCCGGGCTGGCCGTTCTGGACGGTGCCGGATAGCCTCCAGCTACCTCCCAAATCTTAAGTCCTTGGGAGTCTCCAAAGGAAAGGAGGGGGGAAGGTCAAACACCACTGAGGGGACTTACAAGGAGTGAGCATCACCAGGGAAGTGGACCGGAGATAATGGTGTTAGGGGCACGAGCCTGAGCTATGAGCTATCTCCTTAAGACAATCCAGTTCAGCTACCCAACCCCTTAGCCGGAATCCAGGTACCCTCTGTCCATCCAAGTATCCACTCTGCCCCTTCCCTGGCTCAGAGCCTGTTTTCCAGGATAGAGGAGGCCTATTGTTTGCTTCACCTTCCCTGTCATCCACTGCTACTCGCTGTGGCCTTTGTGGGCCTCGGTCACCACCACTGCCTCTTTGCTTCAAGCTTCCTTCCGGGTCTGGGAAGTCTGGTTAGGCTGCGGCCCGGGCAGACCGCCATCATGGCTCTTTCTCAGATGCCATCCCGGTGTGCTCCAGCTTACTTCCACCCTGGGAGACGCCTACCCTGATGATGCTCTCATCAGCTTGTATCTACCCATGCTTAGAACATTGCCTGTTCACAGTAAGCACTTAGCAATTACCATAAATAAAAAAGAGCCAGAAGTATTGAGCTATGCAGCAGCAGTGATTTTTCTGGAAATGCTGGGATCATGTTGCCAGATTAAAAAATTAAGTTCCTTGTCTCTTTTCTCTCCTCCAAGTGAGATACTTAAATCGTGAAACCACCCCCCTTTATGCAGGTGGCTCTGGGGAAGGGGCTGCTGTTAGCCTGCAAGTTAGCTTCGTAATTGAGTTCAGCAAGGCATGAGTCAATCAATGATCTTTACTGAGCACTTAGTGCAGAGCACTGTACTGAGCGCTTGGGAGAGTAGAATAAAACAGAAATAGAGGACATGTTCCTTGGCCATAATGAGTTTACAGTCTAGAGGGACATTAATATAAATGAGTAATTTATAATAAATAATTTAAAGATAGGTATAAAAGTGCTATGGGTTTGGGGTGGAGCAAATATCAAATATCATTATCAAATATCAAAGCCATGGCTGATGAATCCCAGCCAAGTATCTATGCATCAGTGGTGGCCAGTAACTCTTCAGAGATGAATTTGGTATTGTTGCCAGTTTGATGGTTACGGCATTGACGTTGATCAGAATGAATTTTCACTATCTGGGAAATAACTGGGAGGCAAAAAACCCAAGGGATTGGACAGAGGGTTGGATAGAGTTGGTGGGTGGGTTAGTGGGGGCTAACCAGGCCATTTCTCCTGCTCTGTTACTGTAGGCAGGAAATTTGACTCTGTAACCAGGACCTTCCCTTCTGCAGTAACCAAAGGGAAGGTGATCTGCGGGAGGGAGAGAGGGAGAGGGAGAAAGAGAGAACGTGACAGCACACGAGCGTGTGTGTGTCTGTGTTGGAGTGGTGTCAGGAAGGACTGACCAAGGCCTGGACCCAAATCACAGAATTGGACCAATATTAGCCATCATTAAGCAACAGTCTGCTGCTCCAAGGATGGGCTGATAGCAACCCAAATCTTAGGCCTCCTTAGTCAGTCAGTCTGTCAGTCAATCGTATTTACTGAGCACCTAATGGGTGCAGAGTATGTACTAAGCACTTGGGAGAATGCGAGATAAAAGCAAACAGATGCATTCCTTGCTCAAGACAATCTGACAGGGAGAGCATCAGCAGCAAAAAACGCAAGGGATTGGACCAGCCCCAACAGGGCCCTTGGTCCTGAAAATCCCAGAAAAATGCATTCTAGGATCACCTTCTCATAGAGATCCACATCTCCATCCCAAGTCCAGCTCCATGTCCCCAATATGGTGACTTCAACCCAAAGGAAAAGGGAAGAACCAACGGGGGGTCCCTGGGGTCCTCACGCCATAGATGTCCTCTATGGGCTAAGCTGTCCCTGGGGCTGTTGCTGACTAGCCGAGACTTCCCGGAGATGGATGTGTTCTGATCCAAACTGCAGGGGTTCAGGTGGAACCAGACCATCTACAGCTTTCCAAAACTCTTGCTCATTTTCTTTGGCTACGATTGGGAAAACCCATATCTATTTTAGTCCTTAGAGACCCCGAGAAATGTAGTTGCTACTCTTGGCCCTTACTGCATAAATGCTATAGAGAGATGTAAATGATTCATTACTGATTTCTTTCCAGAATTTTAAACGTTAAAAGAAAAGGACGCCCAGGCCTCTGGCTTTTAAGGGTTCTGTCTGTTTAAATGCCAATAACACACATTTACTTTTTGTCCACACCCACCCCAAAGAAGCACAGGCACACACAATGAATCGTTCAGCTTCCTAAAGTTTTCTTTCAGGAGGCTGAAACTTCCTGTTTCATTCTGCTACTCATATGACAAGTTTTTCTGGTTTCCCATTGAAGCAGTTCTTGAAAGACTTTTTTTTTTTAATGGACAAAAGCACACAAGGCGAATGTTCAAAAAAACTATATCTCCTTAGAATCATCCGCAGCCAAACAATTCAGTTGCTCCCTTAAAAGTGTAGAATCTCGACAATATCTGATGTACCTCTGCGTCAATCTCTATTGTTGTCATTCTTAAAAACAACAACATACCATCCAAAGTTTGTTCTCCCTGACACTTGCAAATTTGACCCACAGGCCATCTGATCATATATGCTTCACTAGGATATAAAATGAAAACCGGAGTTCTGTAAGTAAGATTTCGTCCCTCTAATTTAGCTGAGAAAGAGCAGATATACTTAATCTCTGGGGTTAGAGTATAGGCTCACTCGGTTTATGGGATTTAACCTACAGGAGCCAGAGTGTCTGTTTCCACTGGCATGGGTTTGATATTTTGGCCAAAAACCAGCTTTTACAGATCCAGGACCTTGGAATTGAATTCCCAACAGGAACACCGACCAGGAAGGTGAACAATAAGTATATGTACAGACACACCGCAAACCCCACCTAGCCCCGCGGCAGACATGAGCAAGGAGAGGTAAATGAATCTGGCACACACAATGTAGTAGATTTCACCACCCTTATGCAATGCATTATTACAGTGAATCCATTGGGAGTGTGGTACCAGGGGCCTTTCCTGATTAAACCACTACTCTTTAAAAAAAATTAAAATCACTCTAAATCTGTTTTGGGTTCCACACAGAATGGATTTCAATAAACTACCGAGGCTTTACTTTGAAGACCGATGGAAAAATTAAGCTCATACTTGCGCCGAGAGACTGAAACCTTCATTATCTTTTGGTCTCATTGTTTCCTGAATAACTGCATGAGCAGGAACTGCATAGGACTGTCAATGTTTCTGATTAGATCGACCCAGCTCTCCACTTTTTTACTAATGCGGTAACATCATCTTATGTCACCTACTTGCTTGTTGCACCCACTGTCCCCGTGAGATTCTGACTGTCAGGGATGAGTCAGTGTGAGGAGCCCTGTACAAAACCATAATCCATTCCTTTGCACAGGTTCTTGGTCCCATAGTTTGGATGACTTAGACTGAGGCTCAGCTGTCATTTCACAGAGACAGACTCCACCCATACACCGATCCTACCAACTCCAGCATTTTGATTTCATGAAGATACCCAGGAAGAGAATTGTTTACCTTTTTCCTCCTTCCTCCCCTTGAAAGATAACCATATTTAACAAAATCAAAAAGACTAGAAGAACTGTAAGCCCGTCAAAGGGCAGGGACTGTATCTGTTACCGATTTGTACATTCCATGCGCTTAGTACAGTGCTCTGTACATAGTAAGTGCTCAATAAATACTATTGAATGAATGAACAAATAGCATAAACCAATCCAAAAAGGTCAATCCCTTATATTCTAAGAATGTAAGCATTGGAAAGCAATAGCCATAAGGACTTAATAAGTATGATTATGAAGAGTTATCTTTTTGTGGAAATTTTCATATCTCCAAAGAACTTCTCTAATAATATTGAATGATGATGAGCCTTTCCAACAGTTAATGTATGGAAATCATTAGAAGGAATATAACTTATGAGCAACAGAACTATCACCTTAATTCTGTTGTGTTGGACTCTCCCAAGCCAAGATTCTTCATCTGTCAACCTGCCCATAATATTTTTTTTAATACTCAAAATCCTAAAACAAGCTAGTGGGGCTCACTGCTATACTAATCCCTTTGGCTGGCTCTCATTAGCCAATTCCCACCTAAAGTCTCCTGAAATTTGGCCCTTCTTGGCAAATAATCAGATATTATTGAAAGCAATTTCTACCGTCCCACCTTCACTCTTGTCTCTCCCACCACTAGCCCCTTGCTCATGCTCTTCTCTCTTCCTACTTAATTGGGGTATGTGTTAAGCGCTTACTATGTGCAAAGCACTGTTCTAAGCGCTGGGGGATACAAGGTGATCAGGCTGTCCCACGTGGGGCTCACAGCTTTTTAATCCCCATTTGACAGATGAGGTAACTGAGGCACAGAGAAGTTAAGTGACTTGCCCAAGGTCACTCAGCTGACTAGCGGCGGAGCGGGGATTAGAACCCGTGACCTCTGACTCTCAAGCCCGCGCTCTTTCCACTGAGCCACGCTGCTACATCTGGCAGACCCTTGCTCTCCCCATCTTTAAAGTCATTCTGTAATCACATCTCCTCCAGAAGGCCTTCTCTGACTAATCTAGCACCTCCTCATCCCCCAACTGCCACTTCACAATTCCATGTCTCCTAAATAATAATAATAATAATGTTGGTATTTGTTAAGCGCTTACTATGTGCCGAGCACTGTTCTAAGCGCTGGGGTAGACACAAGGGAATCAGGTTGTCCCACGTGGGGCTCACAGTCTTAATCCCCATTTTACAGATTAGGGAACTGAGGCACCGAGAAGTTAAGTGACTTGCCCAAAGTCACACAGCTGGCAAGTGGCAGAGCCGGGGTTCGAACCCATGACCTCTCACTCCAAAGCCCGTGCTCTTTCCAGTGAGCCACGCTGCTCCTAAACACTTGGATACTCACAACTCACGAGAATCAGGGGGGCCTAATGGAAAGACAATGGGCCTGAGAGTCAGAGGACCGGGTTCTAGTCCCGGCTCCACCATTTGTCTGCTGAGTGATGGTGGGCAAGTCATTGAACTTCTCTATGCTTCAGTTACACCATCTGTAATATGGAGATTAAATCCTTTTCCCTCCAATTTAGACTGTGAGGCCCATGTCGGACAGGGAATGTATCCAACCTGATTATCTTGTACTTATACCAGTGCTAGTACAGTGCCTGGAATATAGTAAATGCTTAACAAACTCCTTATCATTGGCCTTAAAGCACTCAATCACCTTATCCTCTCCTAACTTACCTCCCTGATTTCCTACTACAATCCAGCCTCACACTTCACTCCTCTTTTGCCAATCTACTCACTGAACCTTGATCTCATCTATCTCGCTGCCAACCTCTCACCCACGTCCTGCCTTTGGCCTGAAATATCCTCCCTCTTCATATCCAATAGATGATCATTCTCCCTACCTTCAAAGCCTTATTAAAAGCACATCTCTTCCAAGAGGCCTTCCTTGACTAAACCCTCATTTCCTCTTCTCCCACTCCCTTCTAAGTCACCTTTACACCTTGTTTTTCACCCTTTATTTACCCCTCCCTCAGCCCCACAGCATTTATGTACATATCTTTAATTTATTTATATTAATATCTGTATCCCCCTCTAGACTGTAATCTTGTTGTGGGCAGAAAACAGGTCTACTGCCTCTAATATCGTACTCTCGCAAGTGTTTAGTACAGTGCACTGCACACGGTAAGCATTTAATTAATATGATTGATTGAACAAATACCACAAAAATTTCATGATAGCTCTTAAATAATCATCTTTGCAGTCTATTTTTTTATGGTATTTTTTAAAGTCTTTACTATGTGCCAAGCCCTGTACTAAACACTGGGATAGACACAAGATAATCAGGTTAGACACAGTCCCTGACCCACATGGGGTTCACAGTTTAAGTCAGAGGGAGGAGGATTAAATCCCCATTATAGAGATCTTTGGCACAGAGAAGTTAAGTGACTTCTCCAAGGTCACTCAGACAAGTGGCAGACCCAAGATCAGAACCCGGGTCCTCTGACTCCCAGGCCTGTGCTTCCTTCCACTTCACCACATTGTTTCCTCCTACCAGTAATTTATTTTACCAGTAATTTCTTCTAACTTGTAAGGTCCTTGAGATAGGTATTATGCCTACTCATTCTATTGTACTCTCCTAAACACTTAGGACAGTGCTCTGCACATTATAGAAGCAGCGTGGCTCAGTGGAAAGAGGCTGGGCTTGGGAGTCAGAGGTCCCGGGTTCGAATTCCGGCTCTGCCACTTGTCAGCTGTGTGACTGTGGGCAAGTCACTTAATTTCTCTGTGCCTCAGTTACCTCATCTGTAAAATGGGGATTAACTGTGAGCCTCAAGTAGGACAACCTGATTACCTTGTATCTCCCCCAGCGCTTAGAACAGTGCTCGGCACATAGTAAGCGCTTAACAAATACCAACATTATTATTATAGGCACTCAATAAATACTACTGATTGATTAATCATTAAATACTACATCACACTGTGGAAAACAATTCAGCCTATTTAGAAGAAGATTGATTAATTTATTTTGGGGGGGAATGATTTGTAATAATACAGAAGTTATTTTCCTTAAAGGAACCCAATTTTTTAAATATCTTACCCTTGGTTTTTAACATTCTATCCCATTGAAGATAATTACATCATTAATTGATTTCTCTAAAACTAAATAGCCACCATTGGCACTGTTCCTATAAAACTTGCAGGACCCTCAAGATATTATGCTGTTAGGGGAAATTTCCTTGATGACACTGACATAGTGATCCACACCTATCTTCTTAACTCTATTACACCCCTATTCTTCCCCCTGCTTCTGCTACTTGCAAATCATTTTTTTTCTGTCTCCCCCATTAGATTTCGAACTTCTTGACTATAGGGAATGGGTATCTTGCTTTTGTCGTCCTCTCGAATGCCATGTGGATCGTGCTCTGCATACAGTAAGTGCTCAATAAATTGCATTGACTGACTGCATGCAGAAGCTGCTCAGTAACTCTCTCTGATTGATTGGCCAGCCCAGAAATGCCTTCATATCTTTCAAACTGCTTCCACAACTAACCTCTGGGGAATCCAATGAGCAATGACCACGAGAAGAGGGGCACGGAAAGATTTAATTTAACACGATGTTGCTTAGTGGATAGAACACAGGACTGGGAGCCAGAAGGACCTGGGTTCTAATCCCGGCTCTGCCACTTGTCTGCTTTGTGACCATGGGCAAGTGGCTTTACTTCTCTGTGACCCAGTTACCTCATCTGAAATAAATGGGGACTAAGATTGTGAGCCCCTTGTGGGGCATGGCTGTGTCCGATCCAATTTGCTTGTATCGACCCCAGAGTTTAGTAGAGTGCTTGGCACACAGTAAGTGCTTTTCATTCATTCATTCAATAGTATTTATTGAGGGCTTACTATGTGCAGAGCACTGTACTAAGCGCTTGGAATGAACAAGTCGGCAACAGATAGAGACGGTCCCTGCCGTTTGACGGGCTTACGGTCTAATCGGGGGAGACGGACAGACGAGAACGATGGCGATAAATAGAGTCGAGGGGAAGAACATCTCGTAAAAACATTGGCGACTAAATAGAATTGAGGCGATGTACATTTCATTAACAAAATAAATAGGGTAATGAAAATATATACAGTCGAGCAGACGAGTACGGTGCCGAGGGGATGGGAAGGGAGAGGGGGAGGAGCAGAGGGAAATGGGGGGAAAAGAGGGTTAAGCTGCAGAGAGGTGAAGGGGGGGTGGTAGAGGGAGTAGAGGGAGAAGAGGAGCTCAGTCTGGGAAGGCCTCTTGGAGGAGGTGAGTTTTAAGTAGGGTTTTGAAGAGGGGAAGAGAATCAGTTTGGCGGAGGTGAGGAGGGAGGGCGTTCCGGGACCGCGGGAGGACGTGGCCCGGGGGTCGACGGCGGGATAGGCGAGACCGGGGGACGGCGAGGAGGTGGGCGGCAGAGGAGCGGAGCGTGCGGGGTGGGCGGTGGAAAGAGAGAAGGGAGGAGAGGTAGGAAGGGGCAAGGTGATGTAGAGCCTTGAAGCCTAGAGTGAGGAGTTTTTGTTTGGAGCAGAGGTTGATAGGCAACCACTGGAGTTGTTTAAGAAGGGGAGTGACATGCCCAGATCGTTTCTGCAGGAAGTGCTTAACAAATGCCATTACGACAATTGTTATTATGAGAGATAAATTGATCATATTTTCACTGATCTAAACCTGCTTCTATGTTGACAGGCTGAAAAAATGTTTCCTTCTAAAGGGAAAAATTTATAGGTTGCAAAAATTTGCTGAATTGTCTTGGAGACATGGAAGACATTTATAGTCAATGGGGCTTTGTAGACAAATAATTTCCAGTATTTCATGCTAAAGCCAATTCACCTTATTGTTAAAATTAAGATAAAAGAGACTCTCCAAAAGCTGGGGGAGAAGCAAAGTTGTAGATTATTTGGGCTTTGCACACTGTTTTAACTTCTAAAAATTCAAGCAACAAGGGAGCTTCCAAAGAAATAGGTCAGAATTAGGGGGCACATTTGATCTGGTGAAAGAAACTCATTACCGCTGCTGAAATTCTTTGCTAGGTTATACCTCAGAGCTGCCTGTGTTCGCATTGCACTGTTGCAATGCAAGAGGGAGCTTGTTAAATATTAATTGAGTACCATCAGGTCATGAGAAACAGTAAGGCTATGGAAAGAATACAGGTCTGGGACTCAGAGGACCTGGGTTCTAATCCCAGCTCTGCCAAATGCTTGCTGGGTGACTTTGGACAAGTCACTTCACTTCTCTATGCCTTGGTTTCCACAACTGAAAACAGGAGATTCAAGACCGATTTTCCCTTCTACTTAGCCTGTGAGCCCCATGTGGGTCAGGGACTGTGTCTGACCTGCTTAACTTGTACCTACCCCAGCCCTTAGAATAAAGCTTGACACATAGTAAGTGCTTAACAAGTATAATAATAATTATAATAATGATAATGATAATAGTGATATTTATTAAAACAAGGGGTCAATAAATAACATCAGGAAGTGATGTAAAAGGTAAACAAAAGTCAGGATAGGGCAGACTATCCAAATACTGTAAATGTTATTTCGAATGGATTGAATCCCTCCATTCAATAGTGCCCAGAGGCACTATTGCAAACACAAAGCTCACCAAAGACATTTTCTAATGTAATCTAGGGAGACACAAACAAAGGGAGAGGGTGCAAGCCTCCTCAAAGAAAGGTGGGTGTGAACATACACTTTCACTGGTTCTATTTTTGGCATTGTCCCATGCCCTAAAAATGTTTCTAGGACAGTCTTTTCATTGGGGATTATTGGCTTTCTGATGTTTCCCAGGACTGCTAGCCAATGCACTTGTAGTCCTGCTTTACCACTGCAATACTCCCCCAAACTGAAACTGCCAATTGTTTCCATTTCCCCTTAGCAGTATTAGGGTGTGGGGGAGGGGTGGAGGAATGTCCTGGTGCATTCCAGCTCTGCCTTTTCTCCCTTGGAATCTGAATTTGTGCCCTGCTGCCCCCTCCCGCAAGGCCCCCCAACAAGGATGAAAGACAGTGGTCCATTTCTCAAGTTGCTTCTGATACTCTTAATACCTCTCATTATGATGATGGGCAATAAGAGTGAAACAACAGGGATGAGCCCAGGACTAAGAGTTAATATGGAGGACCTGGATTCCAATTCCAGTTCTGCCATTTGCCTGCTATATGACCTGGGCAAGTCACTTGACTTTTCTGTTTCTCAGTTTCCTCATCAGTAAAATGGGGATTAAATACTTGTTCTTCCTCCTCTTTAGACTGTGAGCCCCTTGTGGGGCAGATACTGTACCTGACTGGATCGCAGTACTACCTACCTCAGTGCTTAGCACAATGCTTGGTATATAATAAGCTCTTAAGAGATATCGCACTTCTTACTATTAACTGATGTATATATCTGTTTCAAAAATTCATAACAAAACCCAAAGAATCAATCAATCGTATTTATTGAGAGCTTACTGTGTGCAGAGCACTGTACTGAACGCTTGGGAGAATCCAACCTATAAAAAGACACAAATTGAGAGGCACACCTACATATTAAACCAATCCTCCTTTTATATGAGAAACACTGGTAAATACATCTCAGCCAGCAAGATATTTGTTTAATGCTGCTGGGTATGGGGGTATTCAGTGTGCAAAGGAAAACAGTTACTGCCCTATAAAGGGGATAATATTTCAGTATTGGGTAAACATCATAGTTCATTACTTGTTATCAAAACCTGTCTGGCTTCAGGGCTTGCCCAGCCCACACTGCTCCTGTTAATCTCCTGCAGGAGCTAAAGGAAGAAAGAGAAGGATGGAAAGAAGGGTGCTGGCATTTAACAGCATTCAGAAAAAGAGAGGAGGACAAGGATGAGGGAGGTCTTTTGACCTGTAACCTCTGCAAAACTAAATATTATTCCAATCTCCTCCCTCAACCTTCCCATTCCCACTCTTCTTACTACCCTCCCTGCTGCCTTGGAAAAGTCCTATTGTAGCCAAACCAGTTTAACCCCGTTCACTAACAGGCAAGCCCAAGCAGTGAGCTTTGGGTCAGAAGCTTTAAAACCCTGGTTTGTCAGCAAAGACAACTATGTCCTTGTAAGAGGGCTTTTGTTCACTGCCCAAGGTTTTCCTGAGTCAGAAATGAACCCCAAGCTGATAAAATGCAGATTTGGCCAAGAAGCAGGGTCAAGACAGAAAGTCTTATAAAGACTATTTCTTCTTGGATCAAGGCCCAGGGAAAGACAAGCCACCTGTTTCCAAACAAATGGCATTCAAGAGTATCTTATATCTGTGGGATAGACATGTTGACCACAGGATTTACTTTCCTTCTCTTTGTTCAAGGTGGAAACAATAATATGAAATGTGGTGGAAGGGCCATGAACATGTTCCAATAAGTTGTCCTCCACATATGTCATGGAACTTTATACTTTTTAGATAACTCATAAAGTGTGTGAATTTATGTGTTTACTCTCACACATGTGATGAATCCTTCAGGTTTTAGTGATTATGATCATGACTTTGAGGATGAAAGCTTCCACAAGTTAGCTAGGAAGCAGAGAAACTGAAAATTTCCACACGTCAACTGTGTTTCCATTTATGACGTTATTCCTGTTTCTCTTTAAATCACACAAAAGAAGGGATAGAAGTATACCACTTGTTTCGATTCTTCTGAGAACAAAATATTTTAATTGCTGCATTTTTTAATAGTATTTGTTAAGCACTTCCTGCATGCCAGGCATTGTTCTAAGCACTGGGTAGGTACAAGATAATCAAACTGCACACAGCCTCTAACCGATATATTACAGTCTTAAATCTCCACTTTACAGATGAGGTAACTGAGGCACAAAGAAGGGAAGTGACTTGCCCAGGGTCACAGAGAAAACAAGTGAGGAATCTGGGATTAGAATCCAGGGCTTCTGACTCCCAGGCCTGTGCTCTCTCCACAAGGCCATTCTGTATTTAAGAGTACCTAGTCTGCATTCCTCATCTTTAGGAACACAATATCAAAACCGCATAGTCTCATTTTTCTAGAGGCATCACCATTATTAATCAATCACATGTGCACTAGCATCCATTGGAATATAATCTTTTTAAGGGCAAGGGGGCAAGCCTTGTTCTTCCTTTTCGACCCCCAACAGGCTCTTGGATTTTGTTGGTTGACCAAAATCATTAGGGGCAAAGACTATTTTTTTTAACATATAGTTCCTCTTTCAAAATAATCATCACAAAAACCCTTTTTTAAAGTTCCTTCCCACTCTGGACACTGTAAACAGCAAGGTAAAGACATATAAATCCTGTTCTTCACTATCAAGGACACTACTGATTGCAATTTCGACTACAATTTTACTTGCTGCCTGCAAGCTCCCCTGGTTGGCTTCACCCAGGTTGACCATCATCATCATCATCATCATCATCATCATCATACTGAGCTGAGTGCCTGGATGCAAAACACGGCACTAAGCACTTGGCAAAGAAAAATGAAAACAAAAGACACTGTCCCTTCCCTCAAGGAGTTTATAATCTAAGGGGGACAAACAGGCAGAAACAAATTATGTTCCAATAGAGAGAGCGGGAGAGAAGGAAAACTTAAACTGATGGTAGCAAGAATATAGAAGGATAAATGAAATGAATGAAAAACTAGTATATGTACATTTATTATTATATATTTATATTATAGTGTTTTATTATCATATTACATATATAGAAAAAGTCACACATAAATTCTAAGGATAAACATAAATGCTATGGATGGCTGTTTAGTTGACACTAAGGGGGATGACTCCAATAACATCAGCTCTAAACTCTTCAAAAAACAGCTAAACTCTTCATCTATCTCTATCGTCAGTTTGCTTACAAGCTGTTTGAACATACTGCATATATTTTAGTCATATTACTGTTAAAAATAACTGTGGTTTTATACAGTGCTTTACCATATGCCAAATACTATGCTAAATGCTGGGATAAATACATTAGCAGATGAGATCGGATGAGTACCCATCCTACATAAGGCTCACAGTCTAAGGAGAAAGGAGAATGGGTAGTTAATTCCCATTTTATGGGTGAGGAAATTGAGGCACAGATCACTGTCCTCTTTATGCGTAATCAATCAATGGAACGTATTGAGCACTTACAGTGTGCAGAGCACTGTACTAAGCATTTGGAAAAGTACCATATAACAGTGTTAGTAGGCACATTGCCTGTCCATTAGGTGCCTACATCTCCCTGTTAAATACAACTCATTCGCCCTCACGGCTTTGACAACCATCTCTACGCAGATGACACACAGATCTACATCTCCGCCCCGGTCCTCTCCCCCTCCCTTCAGGCTCACATCTCCTCCCGCCTCCGGGATGTCTCCACCTGGATGTCGGCCCGCCACCTAAAACTCAACATGAGCGAGACTGAGCTCCTCATCTTCCCTCCCAAGCCCGGTCCTCTCCCAGACTTCCCTATCACCGTAGATGGCACGACCATCCTTCCCGTCTCTCGGGCCCGCGATCTCGGTGTCATCTTTGACTCGTCTCGTTCATCCCACACATCCTATCCGTTACCGAGACCTGCCAGTTTCACCTTTACAATATCGCCAAGATCCGCCCTTTCCTCTCCACCCAAACGACTACCTTACTGCTATGGACTCTCATTATATCCCGGCTAGACTACTGTGTCAGCCTTCTCTCTGATCTCCCTTCCTCCTCTCTCGCCCCGCTCTGGTCTATTCTTCACTCTGCTGCCTGGCTCATTTTCCTGCAGAAACGCTCCGGGCATGTCACTCCCCTTCTTAAACACCTCCAGTGGTTGCCCATCGACCTCCGCTCCAAACAAAAACTCCTCACTCTAGGCTTCAAGGCTCTCCATCACCTTGCCCCTTCCTACCTCTCCTCCCTTCTCTCTTTCCACCGCCCACCCCGCACGCTCCACTCCTCTGCCACCCACCTCCTCACCGTCCCTCGGTCTCGCCTATCCCGCCGTCGACCCCTGGGCCACGTCCTCCCGCGGTCCCGGAACGCCCTCCCTCCTCACCTCCGCCAAACTGATTCTCTTCCCCTCTTCAAAACCCTACTTAAAACTCACCTCCTCCAAGAGGCCTTCCCAGACTGAGCTCCCCTTCTCCCTCTACTCCCTCTACGTCCCCCCTTCACCTCTCTGCAGCTTAACTCTCTTTTCCCCCCATCTCCCTCTGCTCCTTCCCCTCTCCCTTCCCATCCCCTCAGCACTGTACTCGTCCGCTCAACTGTATATATTTCCATTACCCTATTTATTTTGTTAATGAGATGTACATCGCCTCGATTCTATTTAGTTGCCATTGTTTTTATGAGACGTTCTTCCCCTCGACTCTATTTATCGCCATCGTTCTTGTCTGTCTGTCTCCCCCGATTAGACCGTAAGCCCGTCAAACGGCAGGGACTGTCTCTATCTGTTGCCGACTTGTTCATTCCAAGCGCTTAGTACAGTGCTCTGCACATAATAAGCCCTCAATAAATACTATTGAATGAACAATGGTATGTTCTAAAGCAGAGTACAGTTTACAGAGCAAAAATCAAACTCTGCATTTAAATATTGGTATACCATCAAAATGGAAAGTTTGGCAAATTTTGTATTTATATTTTTATCATGTGTCCTTTGATCTAACTTCAAAAAAAATATTCAATATATGAATGCAGAAGGACAACACTGACCACCTAGATACCTCCCCAGCTGTGCTTTTACCTTTAATCCTGAAATTATTCACTGTGGTATTGGACATCAAAATAGAAGGTGGGGGGGCGAGGGGGATGGGGAAGTCAGATGATTGCAATGTCACACTCCTCCCAAATTACTAATTTGCATACAATGAACATATGAACTCATAGCTCATCAATCAATCAGTGGCATTTCTCAAGTACCAACTTTTTGCACAGCCTGACGTGGGAGAGTACAATGCAGTTGGTAGACATGATTTCTCATCTAAAGGAATTTATAGTCTAGTTGAAACCTTTCCTCCGGAATTTAAAACAATTTAGCAATTTGGGATGTGGGCCCTATTTATAACCCTCTACTTGGGGACACGGAGAACCCATTTTAGACAAATGACTAACTTTTCCCATGTCTCAGTTTTGCAATCTGCAAAATGGGCATGACAATTCTATCTTACCTCAGAGACAGCAACATAAGGTCTATGGGAAGGTGGCATTAAGGAAGAAGTAAAAAGAAAAACCATTATTAGCAGTGATTGGCAAATGTCCTAATTTGGATTCCCTCTCCAAACACTATATTGAAACCATGCCAAGGTGGCCTGGCAGAGGGAAAATGATGTGCTTTTGAGGATTGAACATGAAACAGTAAGGCTTTTACAGAATGATCTAAAATCAGTTTGAAAAGCGCTCTCAGAAATTTAGCTGGATTTTATATGATTCCAATAGGGCAATGGAGTGGTAGTTTTTATAGGTTCTTATGGCATATTGGCTAACTGCAGTTACATGAAGCACAATCGATGTGACTTGGTAGTACAAGGAGTAACAAAAACCTATACTCTTCCCACCCCACCGTCCTCCCATCACACCCCTGAAAAAGCTAAGCAAGCTTTTGGCGTCTTGACACCTTTTTCTTCAGTAAGAAAAAGGAAAAAACACACTATTGCCCTAGCGGTCTCGAAATAACATCAGTCAGAAGGTATTACCCCAAGCATAATGTGGCAATTACGCTGTGACAGCTGTTCTTCATCAAGCATGCTAATATGAAAATAAAGGCTCCAAAATTATTTGGAAATTGCCTCCACCCTGCCTAAGTATCTAAAGGGGCTCCTTTCGACCACCGAAGCCAGGCTGTTCGAATGAAATATGATGTTCGGATGAGGGCATTGTAGAATAGACTCATTTTCCCTCCTTCCTCCCGATAACCATTTGGAGCAGAATCCCCGGTCTGCCGCTAACTTTTTGTGTTGCTGTAAATACACTGTTTTGTTTCATTTCAGTTTACAGTTGCCTTCTGTGTTAAAGGGAAGAATCATTATGGGGTGGTAAAATAGATAAATAGTCCCGGAAAGATATAAACCTGGTCATATTGAGAAGCACCATGGCCTAGTGGATAGAGCACGGGCCTGGGAGAGACGGGGAGAGAGAGAGAGAAATGGAGGGTATTTGTTAAGTCCTTACAATGTACCAGGCTCTGTACTAAGTGGAGGGGTGGATACAAGCAAATCAGGTTGGATCCAGTCCCTGTCCCACATTGGGCTCACAGTCTCGATCCTAATTTTACAGATGAGGTAACTAAGACCCAGAGAAGTGAAGTAACTTGCCCAAGGTCATACAGCAAACAAGTGGCAGAGCTGGTATTAGAACCCATGTTCTTCTGAATCCCAGGCCCATGTTCTATCCACTACACCATGCTGCTTCAGTCAGAAGGACCTGGGTTCTAAACCCAGCCCCACCATTACCCTGCTGTGTGACCTTGGGCAAATCACTTCATTTCTCTGTGACTCAGTTACCTCATCTGTAAAATGGGGTTAAGACTGTAAGCCCCATATGAGCCATGGACTGTGTCCAGCCCGATTAGCTTATATCTACCCCAGTGCTTAGTACAGTTCCTAGCACGTAGTAAGCGTTTAAGAAATGACATTAAAAAAATAAAAAAAACAAAAAACAAAAAAACTAATGCTGGTTTTCCGGATTTATTTGCCCAACCAGAAGGCACAAATGCTGGAGTCATTTGTTGCACACAGGATGGTCTAGTGGAAAGAGCATAAATCTGGAAGTGGAGACTTCAGATTCTAGTCATATTAGATACTAAAATTGAAACTACTTTTCTCATAACAATAAACAACATCCCTGGCAGCCTTATTACCACAAGGGTTGGGTTCTTGGCATGCCAGTCTAGATCCTTCTGGCAGGTAAGACAGCAGTGTGATTCATAAGTGCGTGATAACCAATTCTTTGCAGGATTAATCACATGAATTAGAGTAATTTGACCCTTTGCTGGGTGATGTATGTTAGCTTGTTTTCACTAACACTCTATGCCTCGTTAACACTTTGATTTTTAATAGAGATGACTGCTTCTTAAAAAATTACATCTATTTGTGAATAGCTAGCACGTGTCTGTCCTGGGTGGTCTGCCTGAGTTAGATCATTGAAATAATTTCCTGTATCACATTGCTGGAATGGATTTTCCCAAGCACTTTTACAATGCTTAGAATAGTACTCTGCACATAGTAAGCGCTCAGTAAATACTAATGTTTGATTGATTGATCATCTGTTCAACTGTATATATTTTCATTACCCTATTTATTTTGTTAATGAAATGTACATCGCCTTGATTCTATTTAGTTGCCATTGTTTTTACGAGATGTTCTTCCCCTTGACTCTATTTATTGCCATTGTTCTTGTTTGCCTGTCTCCCCCGATTAGACTGTAAGCCCGTCAAACGGCAGGGACTGTCTCTATCTGTTGCCGACTTGTTCATTCCAAGCGCTTAGTATAGTGCTCTGCACATAGTAAGCACTCGATAAATACTATTGAATGAATGAATGAATGAATGAATGAATCTCAAGAGATCCTTTAGCCCAGTTCCCTGTCTCCAGACAGGGCAAAAGAACTCAGACATTCCTCAAACTACCAGCCAAAACTGGGTCTGCCCAATATTAAACATTATCAGCTTGAACGAACCATAACTAAATCCATTACTGATATGTATTAAGTGCTCACTACACGCAGAACACTGTACTAAGCAATTGGGCAAGTACAATACAACAGTTGATAGACACAATCCCTGCGCACAAGGAGCTTACATTCCACAGGGAGAGACTGACATAAAAATAGATTAGCGATAGGGGAGGTAGTCGAGTATGAGGATGTTTTTAAATAAGTATCGTGGGACTGAGGTGAGTATCAAAGTTCTTCAGGGGTACACAGCCAAGTGCATAGGTGACACAGAGTGAAGAATGGATAAGGGAGATGAAGGGTTTAGTCTGGGAAGGCCTCTTGGAGGAGATGTGATTTTAGGAGAGTTGGGAATGGTGGACTGTCAGATATGAAGTTGGAGGGAGTTCCAGGGCAAAGGGAAAATGTGGGCAAGAAGGCGGTGATGTCAGTGACAAGATCAAGGAATAGAGAGTAGATTAACTTCCCCTCTTTATCCCTCACAAATTAATTTTTTTACAGTGTCAAAAATAAATAAAAATCACACCTCCCTTCGAGTGCTTCAGTAATCTGGGCAACCTAAGCAATAAGAATCAAAACCAACAAAGTAATATAAAGTCCCAAAGAAACAACCCACCAACCAACTCGCTCTGGATCGAAGGATATGAAACCAAAGGCAAAACACATTTATATTTTGAGTCTGGGGTTTCTGCTTGGATAGCCGACAAGAGAACAAGAAATAGCGAGGAAGAAGGAGTTGTAAGAGTGAATGAGCTGTAGTGGACACGGTGGGTGGGTAGGTGGGAAAAAGGGTTAGAGAGGGAGAGAGAGAGCATGGAAGCAGCTGAGAAGACAAAGTCTTCCTCCAAGTGATATCGATGACACAAGCCCTCTCTGACACAGATAAGCCTCATCGTTCCCTTCTTTTCCTTGGCTGCTGTATTACTCCCATAACCCAGTAGTAGAGACAGGCTGCTGGAATAACAGACACATGTGGAATCCTCATTCAAGCTTAGATGCCCATCCATTCTTCAACAAAGAGGCTCCTCACACCATGGCTCTGAATGTCATCTACTGTAATTTCAACTCACTCATTCTGGGTGGATGGGGCCAGTGCCCCGCTTCAAAAACCTCTTCAGTCACTCAGTGTCTTCTTGAGAACTCACAGTTTAAAGAAATGTCTTAAATGAACGGGAAGGTTTTTTTTTTCCTAAAAAGTCTTGGAAAGTTTCCCCTTTAGCCGGAGCTAATCCTAAAGTAAAGTAACGTTAACAAAAGGGGCCTACTCAAACAGATTAATTTGCTGTTATGCTGGCTCTGAACCACTAAATCTAAATGGATTGACAGGGAAAGACAGACCGCTACAAAAGGGGTCTTCTTCACTTAGATGATTTCACAAAAAACAAGAATTTTAGTTCAGAAATCGGGACTGGGACTCAAATGAGAGAAAAGACTAAATAGAAGGCAGATAAACTTCCCTAGGAGTTTCTCCAAAAAAAAAAAAAAGGAGAGAAGCACAGGGCAACAATTTCTTCCCCTGCTGAGCAGTTTTTGTGTTGAAGTGAAAACTTCAAGGTGTCTAGCCTTAAGTAAAGTGGAAGCAGCAGTATTCCCTCTCAGGGTTGCAACTGGGGAGTTTCCAGTATTCTACCAGTTTCAGCTACAGGAGGGAGAGTCAAGCAGAGGTCTACCCATTCCATTCCTAGCTCGGGCAGCGGCTAGCGAGTGGAAGGCAATCTACTGCAAGTCAGAATCCACCCATGCTGGGCAGCAGCAGCATGGAGAGAGTCGAGGGCGGAGACTCGAGTTTTCTGCACAGAAGGTGGCAATGATAAACCATTTCTATATTTTTACCAAGTAAACTCTGGCTATCCTACCAAAATGATTGCAGATGGACAGTGGGGGGTTCTAGGAGAGATGTGTCCGTGGTATCGCTACGGGTGAGAAACGACTCGACGGTATAAGACAAGACAAGCAGCTGGGAAGAGGAATTGCTCTTGCCACCTGCTCCACAGTGTCTGTGTCTCCAAAACCAGGAGCTCAGTAAGACATCGCCCCAGAAGTCTGAAATTCAGTTTGTTGGTGATGGTGGCAAATATGGGCCATTCTCTTACCTATCTCCGACTGCTACTGCTCTGGTGTCTCAGCTTTGACATACACACCTGTGCCTGGGAGCCAACTGGGTGAAGAGCACTGATGCTTCTGAGATGGTTTGCTTAGAAAATGGAAAACCCCTGACATGGGCAGTCAGGGGGAAAATCCTGAGGTGTGCAAGCTCTGCACGTACCCAACACTTCAAGGTGGAAACTCCCTGTGCAGGCCTATCCTGCTACACCAGGCTAACAAATGCTATTCCTCATTCGTGACCTGTTTGAAGTCCAAGGCAATGAGAAATCAATTCTCTCAACTGATAGCCACAGATAATAGACGCTCAACTTTTGTCTCACCCACTTGACTGTAAGCTTGTTGTGGTCTGGGAACATGTCTACCAACTCTATTATACTGTACTTGCCCAAGAACTTAGTACAGTACTCTGCACATAGTAAGTGCTCAATAAATACAATTGATTGATCAAACTAAACAAGCTTGCAGAACTTTAGAAGTCTATCTGTGTTATATCAGCAGCACTTTACCTACAAGTGACTTATGGTTATCAAGTCAGTTAATCAATCAATGCTACTAAGCCCCTGGGAGAATACAATACAGCAGAATTAGAAGACCTGTTCCCTGCCCATAATGAGATTACAGTCTAGAAGAGCAACAAGTGAGCTAGCTGCTCTTTCTTTGTATTAATCGCATTTATTCAGTTGTGTTTAATGAATGCTTACTGTGTGCAGAACACTGTATTAAGTGCTGGGAGAGTACAATAAAACAATAAAGACACATATTCCCTGCTCGCAACGAGCTTACAGACTAGAAGGAGACTATTAAATGATACTGCAATATGGAGACAGCAATATGGCCCACATAAATATGTACATCTCTCCTCCCCTAGGTATTAGGGAGGAGAGGCAGGAGTGCTAATGGCATATTTTATTTTATTTTAATGTCTGTCTCCTCCTCTAGACCATAACCTCCTTGTGGGCAGGGATGATGTCTACCAACTTTATTGTATTGTACTTTCCCAAGCACTCAGTACAGTGTTCTGCATGCAGTAGGTGCTCAATAAATATCACTGATTGATTAATGGTAGTTTTTGAAAAATCAGTGTCCAACTTCAGAAGAGGCTGAAAGTCGGCCCAGGAAAGAGATGGGAGACGCAATCAGTTGGGGGGTTGGTGAAGGGGGGTGGGGGGCTAGGGGTGACACCCTGCCCCTCTCCTGACCTGAGGCAGTCCTGAAAGTAATGAGTGTTGGGGAAAGGCTGGGAGAATCAGGCTTCCTAAGACTCTGTGCCATTAGCACACCTGCCTCTCCTCCCTAAATTCCTTGGGGCCTCCTTCTTTCAATCAATCAATGGTGTTTATAGAGCATTTATTGTGTGCAGAGCACTGTATTAAGTGCTAGGGAGAGTATAATACAACAGAGTCAGTAGACATGTGCCCTGCCCACAACGAGCTTACAATCACTTGGGGAGATGGGCATTAATATAAAGAAATAATTTACAGCTAGGTACATAAATGCTAGGGGATTGAGGATGGGGTGAATACCACCTTATCTGGCCACCTCTCCAGCTACCCCTTTCTCAGTGGCCTTTAACCCCAACAGGGCTTTCGCTTCTTCCACTCTCCCACCCCACCAGACACTGCCTCTGTCATCTGACAAGATCCTTTACCAAATTACACTGTGGCTAGTTTCTTAGCTCCTTGAGGCCACAGTCATGTCTGTTCAAATCCTCTGCGGATGTTCTCAATCTGATTATATACAAATGAAATATTTTAAGAATAAGAAAAACATCCCAAAAGAAAATTGTTTTCACAAAAATCACACGGTCATTATAATATATATTATTTTCCCCCAGGAGCATAAGGCCACTTGCAGGTGCTAATTCTACAAACAAGGAAGCTATTTTCATCTGCACTTTAATGGCATGGAAGTAAAAGATGAGCTAGAGCTAAGGGATTTGCTCAAGGTCATGCAGAAGCAGGGCTATGGACAAGATCCAAGTTGTTTGACTCCCAGACAAGAGCTCTATAGAGTATATCAAGCTTCCTCTTCTCCAAAGCCCTCTCCAACCAACTGGAAAAACAGGAATCGGGTGCTGATATGAACGAAGTAGTGAATCCCAGCCCAAAACAGGGAAATATAAGAAGAAATAGGTGGAGAAATTATCAAGGGAAGGAGAAAATAAGCAATGGATGAAGAGATAGAAAGTGGGAAGAGAGGAAAGAGGAAGACCTCTCAATGTCCAGAATCAGCTTAAGGCTCCATATCTATTAGCTATGCTTTTCTTCTTGGTATAACTTTAAAAAGCTTGAAATGAATGTTGCCATATGTATCTAAATACTACATACTAGCGAATTAAGCGGGGACAGTTTTTGCTAGTTAGGTTGGAAAAAGAAATAAGATAACAATAAATAATGATAATAAATAATAATAATATTTGTTAAGCACTAACTGTGTTCCAAGCACTGTATTAAGTGCTGCGTTAGTAGACACAGGATAATCAGGTAGGACACAGTTCCTAACCAAATGGAGGAAGGACAACATTTTCAGATAAGGAATTTGAGGCACAGAGAAGTGAAGTGACTTGCCCCAGATCACACAGCAGACAAGTAGCAAAGTCAGGATTAGAACCCAGATAATCTGATTCTTAGGCCTATGCTCTTTCTACTAGGCCATGGTGCTCCCCATTAATATTTTTTTAAATGTTTAGGTAAGAGACAAACTAATATCAGTCCATCTCTTGGTTGGATAACATGGCTGCT
Organism: Ornithorhynchus anatinus; assembly: GCF_004115215.2. Lineage (NCBI taxonomy): Eukaryota > Metazoa > Chordata > Mammalia > Monotremata > Ornithorhynchidae > Ornithorhynchus > Ornithorhynchus anatinus. Next base: position 38,233,264 of record NC_041734.1, on the reverse strand, counting down.
GGTATTTCAGGATCTATCTGGATCAGCATATAAAATATTAGCTTAAAATACAAATGAACAACATGGGTTTAAAAATGTAATATGTACAGTACTCAATTCAATGTGGTAACACTGAAGGCAGAAAAGGCAGTGGTTAGGGTAGCCACTGCTGTGGTTATGGGTGTGCCATGGACTCTGACTCACAAGGGGCCTGAAACCGTGCTTCTCTAGCCACAGCTCCCTACTGGCTTTTATTTGGATTTTCTAGATTGTGAATTTGTTCCTGTCTTTTAGAGTGCTTAATATTTTAATATTTCATTTTTCCTGATGTGTCTGTCTCCAGTCTTCTTCCCCACCTGTATTCACAGATCGAGAGCCCCTCGAGGAACAGAGTCTGTGTCTAATTCTCACCTGTGTACTCTTTCCAAGAGCTTAGTACAATACTCTACACACAGTGCTTAATAAATACCATTCCCACTACCTCAAAAAGAAATCTACAAATTCTTTTCATTTGTAAAATTGATGCTACTTAGACCGAAGCACTTAAATCTCTCTCCATCCAACCCAAACCAACCTGGAATGTCAGCTGGATAGCTTGGAACTTGTAAAACAGGAAAGCAACAGCCTCTTTAAATCCACAGAACTGAATGGATCTTTACATTCCAGCAGTGTTCAAAATTACACAAGAAATGGATAGAGTCTACCATCATAAACAATGGATAAACCCCGATCCGATCACTCAAAATACAGATTAAATCCTTCTCTCGCTGACTTAGACTGTGAGCCTCATGTAAAACAGGGACTGTGTTCAACCTGATTATCTTTTATCTACTACCCCCCTCAGGATTGCACCTGGAGAGTTTCCACTACTCGACCAGTCTCGGTTAAAGGAGGGAGAGTCAAGGAGAGGCCTACCCATTCCATTCCTAGCTTGGGCAGTGGCTAGCGAGTGGAAGGCAATCTGCTATAAGTCAAAGCTCACCCGTGCTGGGCAGCAGTGGCATGGGAGAGAGTCGAGGGCGGAGACCCAAGTTGACCACACAGAAGAAGGGAACGGTACGCCACTCCATATTTTAACCAAGAAAAAACTGCGGATACACTACCAGAACAATTGCAGATGGAGGTTTACTGCACGGAAGGCGGAAATGGTAAAACACTTCTGTATTTTTACCAAGAAAACCCTATGGATACACTACCGGAATGACTGCAGACAAGAGCGGGACATTCTGGGAGAGATGTGTCCTTGGTGTCATTATGGGTTGGAAATGACTCGATGGCATAAGACAAGACAAGACACCCCAGCACTTAGAATAGTGTTTGACACATTGAGTACTTAACAAATACCATTTTTTTACAAAAAAGCCTGCAGGACCATGGATCTGTGGAAGGAACAGACTGTAGTGTCCCCCACAGTTTCTTATTGCTGACAATCCTTTTTCTGCTGGGGCTGGGGGCGCAACAAGCAGGTATGTGGGAAGAGGTGCAGCACGTTCTTAAGTGTTTGTAGCGACTTTATGTACAAAACTCAATAACAATTGAAGAGACCACAGAAAAATGCTAAAGTTGAGCTGCAGAAACAGATAAGCAAGCATAAAACACAAGTGTCTAAACAAGGGGTTTCCTGATAAAGATGCAAAACTCGATAATCTTTTCTTTGGCAAAACCACAGAAGTATCCAACTGCGGGGGCTTGAAAAAAGATGGTCCTTTAACAGAAAGTACAGCACACAGAAACATAGAGAGGAGGCAGTGGGACTAATACATTTTGACCATACAGTCATGGATCAGTGTCCATTTCCACCTAAATTAAATGAAGTATATTTAGATCCAGAGTAAAAGAGTTTCAGAAAACATAATTAGAAACACAAATTAGGTGTAAGACAGAGGCAATCATTACTCAAACTCAGTGTTAGAAACTTTTAGGACAGCCTGCTAACCATGTATCTTGTGAGCTACTCACAAATTGAACTGTCTGATCATGTGCAACTGTGCTTTCTGGCTGGTTCCACTTGCTCTGATGGGCAGGACGGGGTGAGCCTCTGGAAAAGTGCAGGCTGGGGAGTTAGAGGATCTAGGTTATGATTCCAGCTCTGCCACTTGTTTGCTGTGTGACTTTGGGGAAGTCACTTCACTTCTCAGCGCCTCAGTTGCCTCATCGGTAAAATGGAGATTAAGCCTTTGGGTTCAATGCGCCACATGGACTGTGTCCAACCTACTTTGCTTGCATTTACCTTAGGTTTTAGTACACTGCCTGGCACATGGTAAGCGCTCAACAAAATACCATAAAAAGGGCACAGAGTCTGGGTCTCGAGAACACCAAAGAAGCAGCAATAGGGCTTTGGCTCTGTAGCTCAACTACACACATGGACATCCGACAGGTGAATTACACCAAGGAGAAGGCACATCCTCCTCCTCTGGGCAGAATGGGAAGAAGCATGGCCTAATGGAAAGAGCACAGGCTTGGGGGTGAAAGGACCTGGGTTTCAATCCTTTCTCTGCCAGTTGACTGTTGGGTGAACTTAGATGAGTCACCAAACTCCTCTGTGCCTCAGTTTCCTCAACTGTAAAATGGGAATTCAATAACTGTTATAATAATAATAATAATGTCGGTATTTGTTAAGCGCTTACTATGTGCAGAGCACTGTTCTAAGCACTGGGGTAGACATAGGGGAATCAGGTTGTCCCACATAGGGGCTCACAGTCTTAATCCCCATTTTACAGATGAGGTAACTGAGGCCCAGAGAAGTTAAGTGACTTGCCCACAGTCACACAGCTGACAAGTGGCAGAGCTGGGATTCGAACTCATGATCTCTGACTCCAAAGCCCATGCTCTTTCCACTGAGCCACGCCGCTTCTCTCTGTTCTCCCTCCTACTTAGACTGTGAACCCCACATGGGACAGGGACTCCATCTGACCTGATAATCTTGTATCTAGCCCAGTGCTTAGAACAGTGCTTGACACATAATAAGTGCTAAACACCATTATTAGTGGTATTATTATCAACGTCTCTACATCAGAAAGAGCTGATATGCACATAGTACTACGTAGCACCCTCTCAATCAAGGAGAGTCTGATGTGCCCATGGATTTATATGACCAGGCTACTAAAACAGCCCAGTCACCAGGGTGAAATTCAACATAGCCAGTGGTGATCTGGCAACCATAAAATTTGGGCCCTGCCCATCCAGGACAATTCAATTGTGTTTTGGTTTAACTGTTTCCATTGTGACACATGTCCCATTCTGAAAAATCCTTTCTTATGTCGCCAGAATTTCTGAATTGATGTGGTTTGAAAAGTAATCAGCAAGAAGAATGGACTTCCTTCTCAGTGGAACAAAATGGTCAGCAGATCCATATTTACCTTTCACATTTAAATACGGATTTTGAGTTTCTGATGCACTTCCTCCTTCAGATGGGTTTTGTTCACAGCATTCTTATCAATAACAACTTCTCCCATATCTTTGTCACTGTTGGAGGAGGAAAAAACCCCTCCAAGTACCCATTCGATGCCCTTCAAAAAACCAGAAGAGTCCAGATGAAGGAGAAAAATCACATAGCTGGTTATACACACTCATTCGATTGTTTTTATTGAGCACTTACTGTGTGCAGAGCACTGTACTAAATACATTGAAGAGCATGATACAACAATAAACATACACATTCCCGGCCCACAACGAGTTTACAGTCTAGAAACTAGCTTAAGGTCTAGGTGTATGCCCATTTCCTTTACTTAACTCTTCACACTCTTTCCTCTTCTCTCCTTGAAAGTCTTGGTCAGGGAGTGGGACACAGTATGGCCATGTGACAGTGAGAAACCCAAGGCTTCAGTCCTCTAAGCAGTGGGAACAGTGTTCCTGGCTCAGGAGAAACACTGGGATGGATTCTGAATAGTCCAGTTCATAGACTCTATACTGTCAGCTCATCGTGGACTGGGAACATTTCTATTAACTCAGTTATATTTTACTCTCCCAAGCACTTAGGACAGTGCTCTGCACATAGACATCTCCTCAGTAAATATGACCGGCTGATTGACTGACTGATAGAATCGAGCCTGCCAGACATGACAGTGCTCAAGGGAAGGTTGTCCAGGGGAATTAAATTGGAGAAATTAAGGGAATGACTTGAGACTAACAAGGAGTCCCTAGGAAAAGAGCACTCTAAATCACTCGTTTTGCACCTGAACGGCTGACTCGACATCAAATATTGTAAATGCTGAGGTGTGTACATGGAAGATTTACAAAAATAAAAAAGATAAAAAAAGTTTTTCTTAAAGCAGCGTGGCGCAGTGGAAAGAGCCTGGGCTTTGGAGTCAGAGCTCATGAGTTCGAATCCCAGCTCTGCCACCTGTCAGCTGTGTGACTGTGGGCAAGTCACTTAACTTCTCTGGGCCTCAGTTACCTCATCTGTAAAATGAGGATGAAGACTGTGAGCCCCACGTGGGACAACCTGATTCCCCTGTGTCTACCCCAGTGCTTAGAACAGTGCTCTGCACATAGTAAGCGCTTAACAAATACCAACATTTATTTATTTTATATGAAACCAAGGCTTATTAGACTGTACTAGAGACTGTAAGCTTGTTAATAATAATAATGTTGGTATTTGTTAAGCGCTTACTATGTGCCGAGCACTGTTTTAAGCGCTGGGGTAGATACAAGGGAATCAGGTTGTCCCACGTGGGGCTCACAGTCTTAATCCCCATTTTACAGATGAGGTAACTGAGGCACCGAGAAGTTAAGTGACTTGCCCAAAGTCACACAGCTGACAAATGGCCGAGCCGGGATTTGAACCCATGACCTCTGACTCCAAAGCCCGTGCTCTTTCCACTGAGCCACGCTGTTGTGGGCAGGGACTGTGTTTACCACCTCTGTTATACTGTACTCTCCCCAAGCTCTGCCCACACTAATCACTCTATGAATACTATCCCTTGATTGATTGATTATACTAGGGAGTGGGATGAACTCACTGATAAATGCAAGTTACTAGAATTGTATGCTTGTTTTCTAGGAAACTGATTTTTCTGTACAATGTTAGGTGGTTGGCAAAGCCTCACCAGAGCACCAAAAAACAAAACAAAAAATGTGCCAACTTCATTAACAGAAAGCACTATTAATTGCCACAGACATTACGCTTGGGAATTAAGATGAAAACATTACAGATTACCAACTCTCTGGTATTGTGCAATGCTCTCTGCACAGTAGGTGTTCAGTAAAAACCGTTGATTGATAGATTAGCGAACACGGAAACCACATCAGCTTTGGCTATGAATGCATGTGGAATGAATCTAGCATAAGTTGAAATTCCTAAATATCAAAATGATCTGTGCAAAATTTGAATGATATATGCCAGATGCATTTAGAAATGCTTTCCCCTTTTTCCATTAACACAGTACCTCACAAACAGTGAATTCTCCAAAGAGTACCTTCAATCATTCAATTGCATTTTTCTCCTTTTCACATGAACACATCACTTCACAAGCAGTGAACTCTCTTAAGAGTACCTTCAATCATTCAATTGCATTTTTTGAGCGCTTACTGTGTGCAAAGCAATATACATCTATTGGCATTTAAAAAAAACTACTACTGAGGTCCAGGGCAGGGGTTGGAATACTTTATGGAAAAACGTATGTGAGGGTAACATTAAAGATCCCAAACACTGTTTTTGTACCACTCTGAATTCACCCTTGGCATTAAACAGTTCATGAAAGACACCAGAAGGAGAACTAGGTTTCTACCAAGCATGATTTACTTACTCTCAAATGAGGCCACGGCTATTTATATAAGAGTGCAGCATAATGTTGTTGAAAAGAGACTGACACATCCTAAGCAGGAATTTGAACCCTGTCAATAAATGATCAGACAAGTAGCTCCTTGCGTGCCTCGTCTGCTTTTATCTTGTGGCATTACAAATAGGTCTGTTAAGCAGTGGAGTCATTTTGACACAGCAAGTTTGAAAGCGTGTTCAGAGACACTGGTCCCTGTAGGAGGAAGGATTCAATCCAGATGGTTCGAAGTGCTCTGACCCTGAATGACTCCCTTCCTTTCATCTACCACGTCCCCTACCCAATCGTGGCTATAAAGAAGTCATCCAAGGGGACTTGAACCTCTCTGACAATGCCGGAGATCAAAAAATTTGATCCTCTGTAGATTAGCTGTAGATCCCAGAAGAAGAGCTAACAGCCAGTTCTGTCAAAGATGGGCACCTCTGTTAACCAAACCCAGGATGATGTGCAGGGAGGGAGCAGCATTTTTTTAATGGTATCTGTTAAGTGTTTACTATGTGCCAGGTATTCCTCTAAGCGCAGTAAGCAATGAAGCACCTTTTGCAGGGTCCTAAGACACACAGAAGGACCCTGATCTGCGCCAGTTTGTTCATGCACGGTCTTCGAGCCAACCTAACAATCCTTCAAAAAACCTTAATTCCAACTAAATTCTAACACCCAGAATCATATTGACCCGCCAGCCACCTCTAGTAGTTACGTGCATTTTTTTTAATGGTTAATGGTTTAATGCCAAGCACTGTACTAAGCACTGGGGTGTATAAAAGATAATCACTGTGGGCAGGGAACATGCCTACCAAATCTATTGTATTGGACTCTCCCACACAGCAAGCACTCAATAAATAAATAACACTGCTCGATAATGAGGCTGGACACACTCCTTGTCCCACATGGGGATCACAGACTAAGCAGGAGGGAGTAGGATTTAATCCCCATTTTACAAATGAGGTAGCGGAGGCACAGAGAAGTGAAGCGACTTGCTCACTGTCACACAGTAGACAAGTAGCCGGACTGGGATTAGAAGCCGGGTCCTCTATCTCCCAAGCCTGTGCTTTTTCCACTAGGCCAAGCTGCTACCCATTATTTGTTTTATCAGACAGCATTTTATATATATATATATTCCATAGCATATTGAATTTTTTATTTTGATTCTTCTATAAAAATTGTATATGTCTGGCTCCCATGAGAATGTAAGCTACTTGTGGGTACAAAATGGGTCTCGTGCTACTGAACTAAATGCCTACAGCCCTTCGAATAGTTCCTTGCACATAATTAGACTGTGAATCCTCTGAGGGATTTGGAGCATGTCTATTTCCTACCTGTGAATACTCTGTCTGCACTTACGATAATGTTCTGCTCACAGTAAGCATTTAATAAATACTATTACTACTACACTGAATGCTGCTAGTATTGTTGCGGTTACTAAAGCGGCTGCTGCTTCTACTTCTGCGGGGCCTAGTGGATAGTGCATGGGCCTGGGAATCAGAAAACCTGGATTCTACTCCTGACGTTGCCATCTGTCTGCTGTGTGACCTTGGGCAAGTCAACTCACTTCTCTGTGCCTCAGTTACCTCATTTGTAAAATGGGAACTAAGACTGTGAGCCCCATTTGGGATAGGGACTGTGTCCAACCTGATTTTCTTGTATCCACACCAGTGCTTAGTACAGTGCCTGGCACACTGTAATGCTTAACGTATACCACTATCATGGCTCAGTGGAAAAGAGCCCGGGCTTTGGAGTCAGAGGTCATGGGTTCGAATCCCAGCTCTGTCATTTGTCAGCTGTGTGACTGTGGGCAAGTCACTTCACTTCTCTGTGCCTCAGTTATCTCATCTGTAAAATGGGGATTAACTGTGAGTCTCCTGTGGGACAACCTGATTACCCTGTATCTACCCCAACGCTTAGAACAGTGCTCTGCACAAAGTAAGCACTTAATAAATGCCAACATTATTATTATTATTATTATCATCATCCTGCATTTAGAGGCCTATGCTTGAGAAGAGCAAAGGCCCCATTCTTGGAAGAAGTAGCCTCTCCGGGACACTCTTCCAGGATTTGACATGATACACTTCCCTTGCTAAAGTAACATCATCACCATGAGACGCCCCCACAAAACTCAAATTCGAATATAAACTGTGGTGTGGTGAAATTCCCAAGCCAGATGAAGCAGAAGTTGCAAACCATCATTAAAAAAGAAACATAGAAGCTGAGCAATTGAAACAGTTTTGAGACTGTAAATGACACAGGATGTGCCAATTCTTTTTCTTCCATTATTAAATCTCTCCCCACACTCTGAAATTTTCTTAGGTCACTAATTCTGCATATATTAAAAATGGGAGAGAGTGTTTGGTAGCAAAACACCAGGCTGTTGCTAAGTAATTATCTTTAGGATATGGAATTAGGTTGATTAGGTGTAAGTCCTGTCTCCTGCTTTCATTTAGCAGGAAATATCTCAATAAAGAAGTGCGGTCCTGGGGATAACATGCATTTTATAGGATTGATTGATGTATCAACTGCACAAAATACCAACCAAGCTTTGAGGGCGATGAAAAGCTGCCTCAAGAAGTGGCTTGGCATGACTAGGCTCAACTGTTCTTGATATACTGATGATGATAAGGATATTGAGAATATTTTTTTCAACCGCACATGAAAGACAAGAACTAAATGGCTCCCTAGTAGAACATATTCTTCTTCCTATCAGAGCTGAAGGGAAGCTATGCCTTCTATTATCCTTACAGTGGGGATGGAGAGGTCAAGGTACAGACTGCAGACAATTACTCAAGGCAGAAAAATGAAGCCAAGCAAGACTAAGGCGATCTGTACCTGCTACTAAACGATACCCCCAGATGATGATTCAAATGCAAAGTGCATTTCTCTCCATTCCTGTAAAATTACTGAAGCAAATTAAAATTTGTTCTAGAAGAAGTTTCTTTCATCACTTCAGGTTTCCAAAGGCAAGAAAAAGAGGTGCCAAGAGCAATTGGCCTCATTAAGTTGTCATTACACTGAACCGAGCTATCAACATGGAGGATCATCACATGACCAGTCATTAGCAATTTATACCTGCATGACACACACTCAAGTCTGTCTGCTCAGAGACAATCATGCAAGTGCTGACAGTGCTTCACACCAGCGCAAAGACAAGAAACAGTGTTTTCCCTGTCAACAAAAATTATCTTCAGAAATAACACCCAGCATTTGAAGATTCCCCATCATCATATCATTTTGAGAAAATGTGATTTTAATTCCTATTACTTTTAACTGTAGCATGCACAGCTATAAACTGCAATCCCTTCCCCCACCCCTGAAAAAAATGACTTTTAAATCAATAATATTTAGTAAGCATTTCCCATGTGTAGGGCATGGCACTAAGCACTTGGGAGAGTACAATACACTAGAGTTGGTAGCGATGATCCCCGCTTATAAGGAGCTAACACTCTGGAAAGGGAGACAGACATTAAAAAAAGTTATTGATGGGGGAAATGACAGAGCATAAGGATAGTGTGGTGGAACTGGGGGCGGGATGAGCACCAAAATGCTTAAATGAGTACGCACCTAAATGCATAGGTGTCACAAAGGGGAGATACTGAATAGGGTGGGAAAGCCTCTAGGAGGAGATATATTAGTAGGGCTTTCAAAGCGTGGAAAGTGGCGGCCTGTCATATATGGAGGGAGAGGGAGTTCCAGGTCAGATGGAGGATATGAGCAAGGGATTGGTGGTGAGCCAAACAAAAGAGAGACACAGGGAGTAGACTGGTGTTAGAAGACCAAAGTGTGTGGGTTGAGTCGAACTAGGAGATCGCTGAGGGAAGGCAGGAGGGGCAGAGTAGATTGGATGCCTGAAGGCCGAAGGCGGGGGGTGTTGGATGTGGAGATGGATAGGCAACCACTGGAGGCTATTGAGGAGATCGGATACGTGGCCTGAATGCTTTTTTAAAATGATCCAGGCAACAGAGTGAAATATGAGCTGAAGAGGGAAGAGGCAGGAGGCAGGACATCTGGAAGGAAGAGGCTGATGCAGTAGTCAAGGCAGGATATACTTGTTTGGATCAGCGTGATGGTGGTATAAATGGAGAGGAGGAAGCAGTTTCTAGAGATGTTGTGAAGGTAAAACTGACAGGATTTGGTGACTAATCGAATATGCGCGTTGAAGGAGAGAGATGAGTTAAGGATAATGCCAAGGATACAAATATGTGATGCAGTGATGTCAGCAGTCATGGAAAAATTGTGGGGAGAAGAGGGTTTGTGTGGAAAGATGAGGAGTTCTGTTTTGGATACGTTTATAGTTTGAGGTGTTGGCAGGATATCCAGGTAGCACTGTCCTGAAGGCAGGAGGAAATGTGAGTCTTTAGAAAAGTAGAGAGGTCTGAGCTGAAAGGTAGATTTGGGAATCATCCGTGTAGAGATGTTAGATTAAGCCATGGCAACAAATGAGTTCGCTGAGGGAGTGGCTGTAGATGGAGAATAGGAGGAAACCCAGAACAGAGCATGCATCTGAACAGCTGTCACATTTCTCTTTAAAAAACAGGCTTCATGGTCAGCTCTAGGTGAAGAGCTTCTAAATCAATTAATTAATCAATCAATGGTACTTATTGAGTAATAATAATAATAATAATGTTGGTATTTGTTAAGCGCTTACTATGTGCAGAACACTGTTCTAAGCGCTGGGGTAGACACAGGAAGATCAGGTTGTCCCACGCAGGGGTCACAGTTTTAATCCCCATTTTACAGATAAGGTCAGTGAGGCACAGAGAAGTGAAGTGACTTGTCCACAGTCACACAGCTGACACGTGGCAGAGCCGGAATTCAAACCCATGACCTCTGACTCCCAAACCCGGGCTCTTTCCACTGAGCCACGCCGCTTCTCTACTTAATGCAGAGAATTGTACTTAGCGCTTGGGAAGGTACAATTCAACAGAGTTGGTAGACAAATTCCCTAAAGTACATATTGATTCAAGAGTTTCTAAAATGCTTTACAATTCTTTGGGAATTGAAGTAAAATCCACAGTTTTGGGAGCAAAACATCATCATAACTCATGGATTGAGAATCATTAGTGGTAGCAATAGTATTTAATAGTAGTAATGGTATTTTTAATTCTCTAAATTCTACACATATATTTGTATATATAAGATATATATATGCATATATATATATATATAAATATCTTAGCATGTCTGCCCAAGTTGAAGCTGACAAAGCTCTGAAATACAATGCTACTTTAATCCTGGAACTCGCAATGTTATATAGTGGAAAATAAATCATTGTTAGTATGGGAAGTGGGGTTGGAAAGCATAAGCAGAAATCAGAAATAGGGACAACCAGGAGAGCACAAAGAAGCACCAAGAGGAGTTATCTAAAATTCTACATGTACCATTCCTCCTTCCTAATTCATCTTCTCTTCCCCCATTCCTCGGCCTCCAACATAAATTAAGGTTAAAATGACATATTTGTTCCCTTTGGGATCAGTCTGTCAAAATAAGGACTGTAATAATATGAAAATCCCAGATCTAGACTGAAACTGTTAAGAACATACAACATAGAAACTCTCAGAATACGTGACTTGACTTGCAAGTTGGAATTCTAGTAGTGGATCCATTACTGATTGAATGCAAAATGCCAGTGATAAAGTGACTGGCAGCATAAAGTTGCTAAAAGGAACAGGTGACTAAAATCACGGGGGAAAACTTGGTAAACATGAAATACTACATACTAATTCAAACATGTGCACACAAACCGAACAGCATCAACCTTCTAAACTGTAAGCTCCTTCCTCTAGACTAAGTTCTCTGTGGGTAGGGAACATGTCTACCAAATCTGTTATACCGTACTTTCCCAAACACTCAGTACAGTGCTCAGCACATCATAAGTGCTCAACAAATTCGATTGCTTGATTGACTGACAAATGCTTAGGTTTCCTGGATTATACCTAGGTGAACTGTGACTGCTTCCTGTCCTCACCTTGCTAAGATTCTTTGTCTTGCTACTAGTCAAGATTAAAGATACAAAAGGACACATAGTAGACTTAATTCTCCCTAAGATGACAAGAGGAACCTTGATTCTTTAGACCCCTCGGGAACTGTTTAGTGCACTGCAGTATGATAAGAATCCAATCATTCATTCAATAGTATTTATTGAGCGCTTCCTATGTGCAGAGCACTGTACTGAGCACTTGGAATGTACAATTCAGCAACAGATGGAGACAATCCCTGCCCAATAATGGGCTCACAGTCTAAACGGAGGAGACAGACACCAAAGCAAATCAGAACAAAACAAAACAAAGCAACATCATCAAGATAAATAGAATCATGGAGATATACACCTCATTAACAAAATAAATAGGGTAACAAAAATATATACAAATATGCACAGTGCTGATGGGAGAGGAAAGGGGAAGAGCGAGGTGGGGGCAAAGGGGACAGGAGTATTTACTTCAATTTACTTCAGTGAGAAGCAGCATGGTCTAGTGGATAGAGCACATGCCTGAGAGTCAGAAGGACATGGGTTCTAATCCCAGCTCTGCTACTTTTCTGCTGTATAACCTTGGGCAAGTCACTTCACTTCTCTGAGCCTCAGTTACCTCATCTGTAAATGGATATTAAGACTGTGAGCCCCATGTGGGACAAGGGCTGTGTCCAACCTAATTAACTTGTATCTACCCCAGTGCTTGGAACAGTGCCTGGCATGTAAGAGAGTTTAACAAATACCATAAAAAAATCAATCAAATTTATTAACCGCTTATTGTGTACCAAGCACTGAACTAAGCAACGTTCTGCACAAACTCTGTTGCATAGATGTAGCAGTAATGTATTATGTGGTACCTTGTGTTTTAAAAGAGTGAATACTCTACCCTAACCATTTAATTTACTACCAGGGAGTAACTGGGGCATGAGGAGAGAATCTTGTTCACTGACATTGCGTTATTTTGCCATAAATCTTTCTAAAAAGAAGAGAGATTCACTTTACACATGCTGAATACACCAGTGTCATAACACGGGCAGATGATGAAAAGATACTGGGAATATCATCCAACTTTTACATGCACACATCATAATAATAATGATTAGAACCCAGGTCCTTCTGACTCCCAGGCCCATATTCTATCTACTAGGCCATGCTGCTTCCCTTAGGAAGAGGATACATATTATGAGAGGCTTTATATTCTCTAATCAAACAGAGATGTTCTGCTCACAGTAAGCACTCAATTAATACCAATGATCAACTGATCTGGCATTTACTCCAATTCCATTCTAAAAATAGGTCAGATTTGCTTCTTTAGACCATCAAGAAATTTTGTGTGCACATTTGGGGGTGCACACTTTCAATGGTGTTCGTCATGGAAAAGACTAATGGTCTTGTATCTTTTCAGATGCATACTAGTTAGCAATCATTGGCAGCAGTGTCACTGCCAAATACGACAGACAACAAAGCGTGTGGAGGCATCTTGGAGCTATTTTTCAAATGTTTGTGGTTCTGTAAAACCGAAACATGTTTTCCAAGCTTTTCTTCCTCCTGAGTTTGAAGTCCATGTGTTCACTGAAGGAAATTTAATGCACATGCTAATGATTCATTTACACTTAACTCACCAAAACGCTGTTTGGTTTCCAGGAAACCTCCTAGAGACAATGAATGTTTCAACTAAGAACCAGGAGGTTCTAAATTGAAGGGAATGGACCACAAACCCCAAGAGAGTGAAGCAAAATCTGAAATTTAGTTGTGACAGGTGTTAACCGCAGCCAATGGGTACTCTAATAATATTTCTTAAAGAACTTTGCTCCACAGAACCCACACTTTAATAAGGAGAAATTTAGGGTTTGGGATTAGAGGCTCACCTAAAAAAGAAAAGACTAGCATTAGACCCTAGGCAGGCAATTGTCCTCAGAATCATCACAAACCCATAGTATCATCATCTCATGAGTGTGCTTTATTTAATGTGGAAAGTGCACATAATAACAATAATGATAACAACAACAACATTCCTCACTTGACTATCTCTGCGAATGTTTTTAATATCTTGGATGAAAAGGGTTGGAGTAGACTTGCCTACACTCACACTAAATTATTTAGTGGCTTTATCTTTCTGATGTGTTTATTCTTCTAAATGAGTTGTCTTTCTAATGAGACCTTCAGCTCTTTCATTTCCTCTCATAAAATTCATTTTAGTCCCAAGCATAAAACCAAAGGATCTGGTCACTAAGTAATGTGAGTTTTATTATTTCAGTGCCACTCAGAACCTTTTCCATTAATTATTAGCAATTAAGCACAGCCCAAGAACACGGCAGGGGCTAAGACAATTGTTCCTGTAGTCTCCCATCAATTTTAAACCTAGTCCTTAATTTGAAAAAGAAAAAAAATCGGAAAGCCTACTTAATGATGAAAAGAAAGAGGGAGAGAGAGAGAGAGAGAAAGGCAGGAGAGTGAGGCTGAGAAAGGAAGAGAGGAAGAGGTGGGGAAAAAAGAAGTCAGGGTGAGAGACAGAGGGTGAAAAAGGATGAGAGGAAAAGAGGGTGAGATGAGGGAGAGTAGGTGGAGATGGTAGAAGGGAAAGCCCTGGGGAGAGAAGGGGAAGGAGAGAGAGAGAGAGAGAATCTACTTAGGAAAACATACCTTAATGAGCTTTTTGGTTCTACAATGTTTGAAGCTGGTTTATGTTAAATGAGTATTTATCGTGTAGAACCAGTTGCCGATTTGTACATTCCAAGCACTTAGTACAGTGCTCTGCACATAGTAAGCGCTCAATAAATACTATTGAATGTATGAATGAATAATATGAATTAAAAAGCAAAAGAACAAGCAATACATTTCAGTCTCTGTCTTCTAAAAACTCTGCAGGATGCCACCAAATTGGTTGCTTATGACTGATGAAGCCATAGTAAAGTTAATGAAACAATGAGAGCCTTTGTATTCGTATTCTGGTCCTACACAGAGTGGACAAGTTAATGGACTTCTAAAAGATGGGAACATCCTGTCAAAAGATGGAAATCAAAAGACCCCACTCACAGTGCTTAGGGCTTTACTTGTGCTCTTTAGTTCCAGGAAGGCAAAAATGCAACAAAGCACAAGAGCACGGGTCAAACAACGAGAATCCCACCAGACCAACTAAGTTTCATAAGGTTGGCAAAGTGAAATAGTTGTACAATTAGGACAAAAGGGGACTTGTCAACTGTCTTCCCGTGAAGCAAAATGTATCTATCAGTAAAGATAGTATTTCTGAACCTGGTGATGTTGTTAGAAACTATGGGAGCGGTTTAGAGAAGAGGTTATGTCCATGAGACTGTAAACCTTATGAAGGCAAGGATAACGTCTTCCACTTCTATTGTAATCTCCCATGTGCTTACTAATCAGTTGGTGATATTTTTGAGTGCCTGTGAAGTGCAACAGCCCTAGGCATTATACCAAGCACTTAGAATAGTACAATAGATACGTATATGTTCCCTGCCCTCAAAGCACTTACGATGCAATAGAGAGAGAGAAATAAAATATGTACAGATAGATAAAGCAGGAAAGGAGTAAGAATAAAGCAGTTAGTAGTAAGGACAAGACAACTGAACAAATAAGTGAATGAACAGATAAGTATATAAAGAATAATAAAATTACCTTAAAACTGTATTCTGAACAAGCTATCAATCAACTCTATTTATTGATATCAATTTTAAATTTTAAATTAAATTTTATTAAATTTTAAATTAAACTGTATTTATTTAAGCTCTGTGCAGAGCTTGGAAAGTACAATATAACAATATAAAAGAATTGGTAGACATGTTCCCTGCCCACAACAAGCTTACAGTCTAGAGGGGGAGACTTATTAATACAAATAAATTGAAGTTATGTATGTAAGTGCTGAGGGATGGGTGGATAAAGGATCAAACCAGGGCAATGCAGATGGGACCGGGAGAAGAGGAAATGAGGCTTAGTCAGGGAAGGCTTCTTGGAGATGTGCCATCAATAAGGCTTTGAAGGTGCGGATGGTGTCTGTTGGTTATGAAGAGGGAGGGCATGCCAGGCCAGAGGCAGGATGTGGGCAAGAGGTCAGTATCAACATAGATGAGATTGAGGTACTGTGAGTAGGTTGGCACCAGAGAAGCTAAGTGTGTGGGCTGGGTTGTAGTAGGAAAACAGCGAGGTGTGTTAGGAGGGGCAAGGTGATTGAGTGCTTTAAAGCTGATGGTAAGGAGTTCTGGATTGAGGAGGAGGTGGATGGGCAACTGTTGGAGGTTTCTGAGTGGGGAAATATGGACTGAACATTTCTGTAGAAAAATGAACCAGGCAGCAGAATGAAGTATGGACTGGAGTGAGGAGAGACAGGAGGCAGGGAAGTCAGAAAGGAGGATGAACACAGTAGGTGCCCAATCAAGTACTACTGATGAAGTGGTTGATTGACTGACATTAATAGAGACAGCACTGACCCTACATAGGTTGAGCAAAGAGCAAATATGGGGAGGAAAGTATAACTGTAGAATGAAGAAACTGAGAAGGGATGGACTCAGAGGGGGCAGGACAGTTGATATCCAAAAAGCCCAAGGCGTTCCATAAGGATGGGCTCACAGATAATATCTAGGTCCTCAATTAAAAAAAAAACAGATGGAAAAACAAAACAAAACTGCTCCTGCTTGTTTTATTGACAAACATTTTGTACTTACTTTGGTGAGGCTGTGATGGACAGACCAAATGATTTTTGCATACTCATGAAATTGGTAAAGACTTCTGTACATTAGGGATTGCTGTCAAGTTTGAAGTTTTACAATGAAGCCAAAAGCAAGTTTTTATTTTTCTCTTGCCTGAGGAGGTCATGACAGGTGTGGATAGGGGGTTTATAGAAGTTGCCAGAACAATGCCTGCTGCTAGCAACCTCTAAGTGGGGACCCACTCAGGAAGGGTCCTTGGTTATGGGAACAACAGGGAGATTAGGCCAGGAGCAGAATTTTTGACACTCAAAAATCCAAGGTGGTCACGTCTGTCTGACAGGGAAGAATCTGGATCTACACAGTGTCCCAGATTTCATTTGGCAGAAGGGAAAGAGATAAGTAGGAGGACAGATAGAAAGTCTTGATCCTGGGGTGTGGGCTTGAGGAGCAGGGACCTTAGGCCAGAGGAGGCCTAGTGAAACCACAAGATCAGACACATGGTATGATGAAATGGAACCAGAGAGAAGAACTACAAAGAGACTGGCTGAGTAACCCTTCTGAAATTCTAAGATTGTTAACTCTAAGTAGGATTAAGTCCAGAGAAGGGAGAGATTGTTTTCTGTAGTTGGATTTGACTTTAAGCTCTTTGCATTCTCATATTGGAATTTAGAGGAAGTCCTGGAATGCAATACTGTTCAATTTTATATTCTTTTTAAAAAAATGGTATTTATTAAGGGCTTACTATGTGCCAACCATTGGACTAAGTGCTGTAGTACATACGAGATAATCAAGTTGGACACCATCCATGTCCCACATGGGGTTCACAGTCTTAATCCCCTCTTTACAAATGAGGGAACTGAGGCCCAGAGAAGTTAAGTCACTTGCCTAAAGGCACACAGCAGACAAGTGGCAGAGCTGGGATTAGAACCCAGGTCCGTTGACTCCTCGGCCTGTGCTCTTTCCACAAGGCCATGATGCTTCTCAATATTCCTTCTGTATTGTTTCTTAATTCCTTTACTTTGATCCTAAAATGCTTTATACTTTTTAAAAAGAAACACCTCCATGAACAGTTTTTATGGACTTGTGTCCTTGTTAATACCATACACCAAAGACAGAGAGATGCAAAGAGACCTTAAGGTAGTTGTAGATCAGACATGAGGGTTGACTGGAAAAATTGTTCCCCAAATGTGTCTAGAGAAAACTTTCAGGATTACTTTTCAGGTCACTGGAAATGACACTCCTAATAAATTGAAAATTCCTTTAAGCACAGAAATGCCACCTACATCACCATATTTTCCCTAGAGCTCAGGTCGGGTGTTGCACACAGTACGTACTCAATAAATATTACCAATTTATGTATTGTAAAATTTGTAACCTGCCATTTAAGGGGGAGGGACCCACCTAATACATGCTCCATAAAATTGAGGCTAAGGTCAGAAGGCCTGACTTCCAAAAATCCTAAAGGTGACCAATCAGAAGAGTCAATGATGAGAAGACGAAGGCCCAGCCTGGAACAGACCTCAGTGGTTATGGCCAACGTGTCCCTTTAGGAAGACCAGTTGGAGCTTAGGCCACCAGGGATTAGAACTCAGTGTCACAAGCCCACAACCTTCTTATTATGTTCGATTCATCGCTCTTCTTCAACCCACACATTCATTCTGTTCCTAAATGTTGTCCACAACATCTCCAGAATTCCCCTCTTCCTCTCCATCCAAACACTGGTTTAAACACATCATTTTCAGTCTCGACTACTGCATCAGCCTCCTCACTGACCTCCCTGCCTCCGACCTCACCCATTTCCAGTCCATACTTCAGTCTCCTGCACAAATCATTTATCTAAAAAAGAAAAAAAAAATATCTGCAGGTCTTCCCGTTCCTCAAATACTTCCATTGGTTGCCCACTCATCTCCGCATCAAGCAGAAACTTCTCACCCGATTCAAGTGCTCTAATCAATTCTGTCCCACTACACCTAACCTACACACTTCACGCTAATCCCAGTTTGCTCACTGCCCCTCACTTTCACTTCAACTTCCAACGAGCCCTTGCTCATGCCCTTCCTCCTGCCTGAAACTCGATGAATGAGCACTCTCCGTATATTCAAAGCTCCACAGAATTCATATCTCCTCTGAGTTTCCCTGACAAATCTCTTATGACCCACCTTCCTAATTGCCCTCCCTACTGTCTCAGCTATGCACTTAGTCCCACACCCTAAGCCCCTAGGTATTCGATTTACCCCCACTCTCACAGCATTCATGTTCATATCCTTATACTGGGTTGTGTCCTTTACCTGTAATTTATTTTAATGTCTTTCTCCTCTGCAAAACTGTAAGCTCTTTGAAGGCAGGGATCGTGTCTACCAACTCTATTGTACTACACCCTCCCAACTTCTTAGTAGAGGTGATCTGCACAGAGTAAGTTTCAACAAGTACCATTGATTGATGGATTGGTAGTTTCCTTACCATCCCAAGCAACATATATTCTCCAGACTTCATTTGCTGTGATGGGCATGGCTCCCCAGCCCTCATCCACTAGGCTCTCTGGCTATCTGGAGGCAGGAAGGCTGGCCAAGAGAGGGAAAGGGCCAAGACTGGGGAATGAGGCAAGAGGTGGGGAAGGTGGAAATCGGGGAAAGAGCTGGGAAATGCTGAGGCCAATGTTACCGATTCCAGGGCATCAGACAAGATAGTGTGATAGAAGTAGTTGCTTTCCTTCTCTGAACTTCCGTTATTTTACCCTTGGTGCAAAGATTTTCACCCCAAACCTGCTTCCCACCCCTGCTGCTGGCACTTCACAAAAAAGGGAACAACTCATGATCCTGCTAAACGATTGCCCTTCTGGCAGAAAACTGAGGCAAACATGATGATGGTGCTTTTTTTAAGCTCTAAGTACCAAGCACTGTGCTAATCATGCACTGAGCAAGACCCAAGATATTCCAACTGGACACAGTCTCTGCCCCACGTGGTGCTCATGGTCTACAATGGAGGGAGGATAGATATTTCATCGCCATTTTATAGATGTGTTTCCACAAAGAGGGAAAAATAGTTCTCACACTGAGCCCGAATTTTTTTGTGGAACGTTTTTCAACGGTTAAGACCTTCACAATCAGACAGCAGGTCTCCTGACAGCAATACATTCATCTTTCCAACTGAGAGGCTTGGTGAGGCCACTAATTTGTGGTTTCAACTTGGTTCATACAACCCCCTGCCCTGTGCATGCCTCTTTCAATCTTTGCCTATGGTCCAGAGGCAATTCCACCACTTTCTTTCAGGAAGAAATGCCCAAGGAAACAGCAACCAGAGGGAAAGGCCACCATGTCAGGCAGGTGACCTAGTAGCCAGTGCCCTGGATTGAGAAGCCATTGGGGAAGGGGGGTGTTTTCAGGTTCTTACCCGTGAAGTAGCCCTTCACTTTCAGATAGCCCACGATCAAGCGAAGGATGGAGAGTTTATCCAACCTGGCTCGGACATCTTCAGGGAAAGGCAGCAAACTCGTCAGTTTGTTGAGCTCCTGATTCAGACGGTCCCGGTGCCTCTTGGAGGGATTTGATTTGGCTCCCTCAGGAGGCGGTGGTTTAGGACTGTTGAATAAAAAGAAGGGAGAAAGAAAAAATATTTTGACTAAACATCTCTTTTTTTTTAAGTATGATTAGAGTTCATCCACACCTTCTGCCATTTCAGAACTGGGCCACCCAGTAGCCCATTCCACCGCCCTCCATTCCAAGAGTCAAAGTCATCCTACAGACTTATTGCAGTGGTGAAGCACACTAAGGAGAATGGAGGTCAGAGTCCCTGAGAGACAACCCCCAACTTTTGTCTGGGCAATGATATCCCATGAACTGACTTGTACTGTTTTCATAACAGTTATTTAACTAGAAATTCCCTGCCCTGGTGTTTGCGCCACGAGAACACTTGCTGTAAGGAAGGTTTTGATATATCTGATTTTCTGGAATGCGAAAGTGTAAAACACACAGTCTCAACTAAAAATGCAGGATGGCATTATTTCCCTTGCAGTATTCAAGTACTCTACAGCTCATCTGTCTCTTTGTTGACATCGGCTTTCACAGCAGAAAATTGAAACTGTCTTTTTGATTTGGCCTCCAAGCATTAGTACATTTCCCATGAAAAGAGTAAATTCCTCTCAAGTGCTCCTTTGTAATGATAGCCTCTGGAAATAGATCCCCTGTTTCTCATGAAAGACAACTACACTCTCTGCTCGGCATGTCCATACAAGCTGGGCTTGGCAGCCCGGCTTTCATGGATTTCTTTTTTCAAAATGAGGAGAGGTATGTAAGCTCATTATGGGCAGAGTATGTGTTTAACTAATTCTGCTGTATTGTTCTCTCCCAAGCACTTAGTACAGTGCTCTGCACATGGCAAGTGCTGAATAAACACAACTGATTGATTGAAGGGAATGATCGTATGCATTTCTCAGGCAATAATAAACTAGTCCTCTGAAAAAAACAAAATGCTTTCCAGTTGTAAAACTGCAGAGCAATTTAATCAGGTATATTAGCACAGTACTACAAAAAGTTATTCTATAATACAACCTTTTAGGGTGATCATATACATGTCTATAAACACTGAATTAAACCAGGGCCTACAATAAAAATGCATCTGTCAAGAAGAAAGTGTTTTCGATAACCAGGGATGAATCATTATCCAGATATTCAGCTTCGTACATGCCACTATTTCAAGGGACAACCAAGCATATTTTACTCATTTCAGAACTGATGGTGACCTGTTTCTAGAAACTCTTTCAAGGACTGAAAATGTAACAGGACATTTACATTTGCTATATCTTGCACTTTCTTGGAAAAAGTTGATGTTTACACCTCCCAACTGTCTTTAAATCCTAAACATGTCAAAAAGAAAAAATATACAACAGTCCTGACCCAAATGGAACTACATAGAATTCAGTTTTCTCAGCAAGAAAGGTTAAAGTCAGAAAGTATGGAGGAACAAAGGTAGAAGTGTGCCCAGGAACCTAGGACTCCGGTGCCCTTTGGATTTTCTTGGCCTGATAATGGGTCCTCGGTTTAATAAATGCCCAGGTGGAAAAGGAATTAATTGGCTCTGTAAACGGGCATGTGTTCTCCTTTTTTTACACAGGCGAGTGTGGCATCTAATCTTCAAATAGAGGAACCACTGGTGATGAAATTCCCTTTCACCTAACCTTTGGACACATTTTTCTGCTTGGTTCAGATGGACATCTGCCCAAGACTTTCATGATCCCCTGTACCATAAGTCAGACTGCTTTCCCTTGATCATTAAGAGTTCTGTCGCCACCTGCTCTTTGTGGGCAAGGGACCATGTCTGCCAACTCTGTCATACTGTGCCCTCCCAAGCACTCATTACAATACTCTGCATATAGTAAGGGCTCAGTAAATATTGTCAAAAGAATGAAAAGAGTTGGAGCAAGCCTTTCATGGGAAGGTCTGGTCTAGGAAACTATGCTTGCTTGTTCCACGATGGCCCTTTGGTTCTTCAAATGGAAACACTAAGAGGAGGTGAGCAGGCAGGAACCCCAACCCTGACATAAAACAGTCTTATTCCTTTTTGGTTGGTTTTATCACCCTGCACCTCAACCCCACAATATTCATGTAAAAATTCATTCATCCAATAGTATTTATTGAGTGCTATGTGCAGAGCACTGTACTAAGCGCTTGGAATGTACAATTCGGCAACAGATAGAGACAATCCTTGCCCAGTGACGGGCTCACAGTCTAATCCCGGGAGACGGAGGGACAAAGATAAAATAAGGATACACTACTATTTCCCTATCCCTAATCTCTCTATTTGAATGTCTACCTGTGTAGACTGTGAACACCTTGTAGACAGGGTCTGCATCTACCAACTCAATTATATAGCATTTTCCCAAGCACTTAGTGCAGTGTTCTGCACACAGTAAGGGTTTAATAAATAACATTGATTAATAAAAAGGTGGAGTGGGGTGGTCATTATCATACAGAGAAACCATGACAACACCTGTTAAAAACCCCAGGCTGCTTTCATGACCCTTAGTCCACTACATTTTCCATCAGATTACACTGCTGCTTGACATTTCATGATAGACATTTGTTTTCAAACTGTTTTCTTTGTTTCTTAGAAAGTGAGGGAAGGATCCACAAATCCTGTAATCTGGACAGACAAGGTTGAAGCCTCCAATGCAAACACACATACACACACACACACACACACACACACACACACACACACACACAGAGCTTTGCTTAGGCAGGTAGGTCTATATTGCACAGCAACTCCCTGTTTTTCCAGTCTTGTTTCCCTCCTTGGCATCTAAAAATGGCATCCCCAAACTCCAAATCTGACACAGTTTGTATGACATGGGCCCAAACTACAAATGAGGAGTTCTTTGCCATTGCTTAATTTTTTTCTGTCTGACACGAGAGGTATTTGTTTAGCACTTACTGTGTGCAGAGCATGGTACTAAGTGGTTGGGAAAGTATAATACAGTAGAAGTGGTAGACATGATCCCTGCCTACAAGGAGCTTACAGTCTACAGGGAGAGCAGACATTAAAATAAATTACAGATAGGTGAAACAGTGGAGTATGAGGGTATGTATACAAGAGTATCAAAGTTAAAGGGTACAGAGCCAAGTGCATAGTCAATGAGGAAAGGAGGGCAGATAGGTGAAATAAAGGGCTTAGTCTGGTCTCTAAGCTCGCCAGGAATGTGTCTGTTATTTTGTTAAGTTGTACTCTCCCAAGTGCTTAATAAAATGCCCTCCATACAGTAAGCGCTCAATAAATATAATCGATTGCTTGATTGAGGAGAATGCTGAACTGTCAGATTTTTGTGGGTAGGGAGTTCCAGGTCAAAGGGAATATGTGGGCAAGGGGTTGGTGGAAGGGTAGATGAGATCGAGACACAGAGAGTAGGTTGGAGTTAGAGGAGCAAAGACTGTGGAGTGGGTTGTAATGGGAGATCAAGGTAAGATAGGAAGGAGAAAGTTGAGTGTCTTAAAGATGGAAAAAAGTTTCTCTTTGATGTGAAGGAGGATGGGCAACCACTAGAGGTATTTGAGGCGTGGGGATTCACGGACTGAGCATTGTTTGAGAAAAATGATTCTGGCAGCAGACTGAAGTATGGCCTGAAGTCTGCGGAGGCAGGAAGCAGGGAAGACTGTGAGGAGACTAATGGAGTATTCAAGGAAGGATATAACGGTTTGGATATGCGTGATAGCAGTTTGGATGGAGCAGAAGGGAAGATTCTAAAGATGTTGTCAGGGTAGAACCGACAGGATTTGGTAATGGACCAAATAACTAAGTTGTGTGAGAGAGACATGAGTTGAGGGTAATGCCAAAGTTCCTGTCTTCTGAGACAGGTAGGAAGATGGTGTTGCCTAAGGTGTTATTTTGCATTTACCCTAGAAGAGTGGGAATAATTCTACCCAAATTTATGACAGATACCTGAACTTTCTGATTGAACTCTTTTTTAATTCACCTAATTAGTTACAACTAGTTCTCTGAGTACAGTGATTAAACAAACCCACTATGTGGGAAGCTCATAACAAAGCTATTTCTGAAATTGACCAAAATAAGTTGAGCGCTGAAAACAAGGACACAAGAATTTTGTTACTCTTAAATGCTCTTCAGTGAAGTCAATTAAATGAGGGGGTGTAGGTGAATGCAAATTGAAATGGCAGGGGAATCAGGAGGCGTAGGGTCAAATCTCTTTGGGCCTCATCTTCTCCCCTAGTAAAATAATGGGAATCAACACCTGCCCCTAACCTTATGCTGCCAATCCAGCAAAAAGGTTTGGCCCAAAATTTGTGAGACTATATTAAATACATACTGTACCAGCCCCACTGTACTGTACCAACCCATGTGCTCAGTACAGAGCTCTGTGGCCAGTAAGCACTCAATAACTATGATTAATTGACAACACATAAATCACTTTGAACCCCTCAGGAAAAAAAAATGTTGATAAATTAAGGAAAAAAAGGGCATCCCACTTCCTTTTAGAGGTATTCCCTGATGACTTTTCTCTTCCCCTAGCATATTCTCCAACTTCCACCTCAAAATTTATGTCTGCATAGCCACCCACAGCACTTATGGACATATTGTATGCATTGATTTGAGTTCTATATCATTAACTACTTCATTCACTTGTGTGTCCTTCTAGTCTCTTGTTATAACCAGCACTCTCTCTTTTTCCTACTAACTGTAAATCACTTCGTGTCTGTCTTTCCAATTAAGTTCATTTAGGGTAGGAATCATGCCATTTATCTCTACTGTGTTCTCCCAAGTGCTTAGAACAGTGCTTTGTGCAGAGTAAATAAGCAGGATTAGCTTAAAAAATAACAAAGCATTAACAAGCCTAAATATTTATTTTCTCAGATTCATACCAACAAGTGAGTATTCTAGGATTGCTCAAAATTTTGCCTATCAATCATTTGAGTGTGGTTTGACATGAAATCCTACATAAAATCTTTTTCCAAGGAGGTCCATGTGCTCTAAATAACTCTTATGCGGTAGGCAAAAGTTTTGTTAAGGGTCAGAAATTATTTCTGACCTAAAGGAAAAAAAACAGGACTACAGGTGGGGCAAGTAAATAACATGCCTCGTCACTAAACAAAAACAAAAAACAAAGGTGAAATGAGAAGAGCATCGCAGTTTCCTGTCTGCAGTCCGGTATTTACTAAATATCTGTTTCCTTTGAAACTCTGATTTGTCTTGCCTATAGACAACTACTATTTACAAAACATTCAGCTACTATTTACATTAACAGGATGCTGCCAGTTGGCTTCTTCAATTTCCTAAGGGATTTTTCTGTTTTTAGCATGGAAGTCCTATTGGCAATAATAATAATAATAATAATGTTGGTATTTGTTAAGCGCTTACTATGTGCCGAGCACTGTTCTAAGCGCTGGGGTAGACATAGGGGAATCAGGTTGTCCCACGTGGGGCTCACAGTCTTAATCCCCATTTTACAGATGAGGGAACTGAGGCACGGAGAAGTTAAGTGACTTGCCCACAGTCACACAGCCGACAAGTGGCAGAGCTGGGATTCGAACTCATGAGCCCTGACTCCAAAGCCCGTGCTCTTTCCACTGAGCCACGCTGCTTCTCCAATAATGGTCAGTCATGAAAAGCATGAGAAGCACGATGGGCAGTCGAGAAAAGCAGTGTGGTCTAGTGGATAAGGCACAGGCCTGGGAGTCAGAAAGATCTGAGTTCTAATCCTGGCTCTGCCACTTGTCTGCTGTGTGACCTTGGGCAAGTCACTTCATTTCTCTGTGCCTCTGTTACCTCATCTGTAAAATGGGGATTAAGGCTGTGAGCCCCATGTGGGACATGGACTGTGTCCAACCTGACCAGCCTGTATCTACCCCAGTGCTTAGTACAGTGTCACATAGTAAGCACTTACCTTGCAGGACCTGACACAAAATAAGCACTTACCAAAAAAAAATAATCTGAGCGTTAGCACAGTAGAAAATATGCATCAAGTTCGTCCATTGTTAGCATTTTATGAAAAACAAGATTGAAGCAACTGTTTACAAAAATAAAGCAGGAGAGAGATGCTTCAAATCCAAAAGAAATATCAAGAAAACTGAAAACATATGGGAAACATGTAGAAACTAAAATCATGTGGCAGCTTTTGAGGCTTGGGAAGATACAATTGAAAGGAACCCCCCATGCGGAGAACTTGGGTAGAGGAAAGCCTATTTAAAATCAACTACAATCCAAGTTCCGATCTGTTTTAGAGCACTGTAACCCACAGACCACAGTTCTGGATATGATCACATATAAGGAGGCTCCTCAGTATTAATTTTTTCCTCCCTTTATGACTCCCTTCATCCAAAGTGGAGGAGAATTCTTCCAGAAATATTAGATATGAAAAAAATCTATGTTCTTGGTCTTGCAGAGCAACCATTCTAATGAGTGGCACCACGGTGAAAAGGTACAGTGTTTTTCATCCAAGGCTTTCGACTAACGTGAGAAGCGCATATCTCCTGCAGGATGACCCGCAGATTCCCCATTTGACCAGAATGAGAATAATAGTGTTTGTTAAGCACTCGCTATGTGCCAAGCATTGTACTGAATGCTGGAGTTTATACAGTACAATCAGGTCAGATCACTTCCCATCCAACTTGGGGTTCACAGACTATGGGGAAAGGGAGAAAAAATATTTAATCCCCCATTTTCCAGAGGAAGAAATTGAGGCACATAGAAGTTAGGTAACTTGCCCAAAGTCACACAGCAGGCAGGTGGCAGATCCGGGATTGAAACCCAGGTCTCCTGACCACCAGTCCTGTCCTCAGTTTAAACTACTGCTGTGTGGAAGCAGTAGTTTAAAGACTGCAAGAAAACCATGACACTTCATCCAGTTGACCTAAACAAAGTTTCTCTAATGTACCCCGAGTGGGGAAAAAAAAAATTGTGTTGGATTCATTACTGGAATTTGCAAAATGCTTTGACAGTGTTATGGAAACACAGTACTCACCTAAACATCTAACCACCAAACTTTCCATTTTAGACTTCCAACAAGTATCTCCCTGTCTGCTACCTCTTCACCCTCTTAGAGACAGGAAGCTCCCAGAGAATACCTGCCTACTATTAAAGGGATAGACCAGTTCCCAAGTGCTTAGTACAGTGCTCTGCGCACAGTAAGCACTCAATAAATACCACTGATTAATAGTGGCCCACGGACTCTTCCAATGCCAGATGTTAATGCGGCTATACAATCTCTTATCAGCATGAGTGGGTGCTACACCCATGCTTTAAAGACAAAAATAGACTCTAAAGTTTACAGTGAATCACCTGATGCAAAGTAATTTTCTAGCTAGATATTCAAATAGTTTTATTTTTCTTTAAAAATGCCTCGTGCCTGCAGTCAATACCCTGCTGGCTTGAAAACAGTTTTAGAGTCTGAATGCACACTCGGGTGGAGGGATGATCGGCCAAATTTTACAGGATGTGACTATCAGATTGAGAAGGAAGTTTATAAGCGTGGCAGACAGATCACAGATTTTAGAAGGAGCAGCAGACATCTGCCGAGAGACTGAGAAGAGATGGCTGTGACAGAACTCTCACAAGCTACATCATCTAATGCTTAACAAACAGGCTAATTTTTTGAAAAAAATCAGTTTATGAGAATGGGAATAATGAGATTCCCCTTCACCCCCACCCACCCAATACCTCCTTTGATCTAGCGTTATATTTTGGTCACCTGCCCTTAAAACCTATTTGTTTTTCTTCTTCCAAAAGAGAAAAAAGTCTTACAGTATATTAGGTGCAAAACTCAATCCCTGGGAGAAGCTATTAAAAAGTCTGGTCAAGGAGGTGGTAAATTATTAGAAGCCCAGCCTATGATGGAAGAGATTGGGTGCCCATTTTTAAGCACAGCGTGTGAGTGTCCAATGCCATCTGTCAGAGCACAGTCTACATTTAGAGAGCTCTGTAAGCACACAATGTGGCCACACCATCTCCTTTTTAAATGTAATAGTTAATGGAGGCCTAGGATTTCAATACAAGAAAAATAAAATAAAGCTATTCCTTTTCCCACAACAGGGAGAATTCCAATTCTTCTTCAAATCCTTCCTCAACATGTGTCTCGTTTGAAGTCCACCCTGAATTATAAGATTCCTGAATTCAGAGACGGCCAAACAAAGGTTTCTTCCTTCCTCCTTCCCACATTACCTTAATATTTCCTCATGTACCTGGTTTGCCCAGAATGCAAGCCCACTTTAAGCAGGTTTAGCACATCCCTGACCCACTGTAATACTAAATACAAATATTATTGTCTTTCCTTGATACTGAACTGGGTCAGCTGGGAGTGAGTTATCGACATGGAGACCCTTTTCAAAGATGACATTGGTTTAGTTTGCTACAGTCCACGAACAGAGCTTCAAGGATTGTAGCAGGCTGGAATTTGGTGCAGCACAGTAGCTACCACACATCAGAAAACAGTTCCTGCTGCCTGCGCTTCAGCAAAAGCCCGGAACCTCAGACTTCGAAGCCGAATGTCCACCCAGGATTCTTTAGTTTCCCCTATTGAATATTTTGCTGACTGGGCAAAGGGAAAACCTGCCTAAAATCTGCAGGAAACCACACACATATACACCCTACACCTTTATCTTAAGCACTTTAAAGGTACATCTGTATGTCCTTTTCATTCATTCACTCATTCATTCAATCAATCATATTTATTAAGCACTTACAGTGTGCAGAGCACTGTACTAAGCGCTCGTCCATTTTAAACCAGAAGGCTCCTTAGTCCTTTAACCAAAAGACTTTTTAAATGCAACACACACTGTTCGATGATTCACGTAACGAAACAACTGATTTCTCTACCTACACCTCGGGCACATATATATGGGGCATTTCTACATGCAAAAAACGGTTATTTGGTTAGGAAACCCACAGCCGTTCTTGGACAATGAATGCCATTTCCTCTTCGGAAGGTGAGCGCAGGGAGTTTGAACTTTGGAAGGCCAAGTTCCAATCCGGTTTAGCTCTTCCCCAGAGGAAATCCAGAGACTTAGTCGGGATCCTAAACCAAGTGAGCTTCCCAGACATTTAAAACGGCAACATAAAGGGGTCAGGTTCAATTCTGAAATTCATTCCCTCTACCCTGCTCACCAACTTGGCGGAGGGTTGACTGTCAAAGAAGTGTATCTACCTATGATTCTATTTATCTATTTTGATGGTATCGATGCCTGTCTACTTATTTTGCTGTCTCCCCCCTTCTAGACCGTGAGCCCGTGGTTGGGCAGGGATGGTCTCTCTCTGTTGCCCAACCGTACAGTTCCAAGCGCTTAGTTCAGTGCCCTGCACCCAGTAAGCGCTCAATACATAGGACTGAATGAAGGAATGAAAAGTGGGGAAGGAGATGGAATGCGGAATCAGAGTTTTCCCTGTCCCTGTTTCAGCCAGTCCTCGATGGAGAGGGGAAAGGGGCTTTCTAGGGTCGGAGGGGGGTCGGACAGTGGGGTGGGTGAAGGAAGCCCCTGGGTCCCCACCCTACCTTTTCTGCACGGGCTTTTTCCTCTTTTTCATGGCATAAACGCCTCCGGCCGACAGCATGGTGCGGGCGTCCCGGGTGTCCGGCGCCCGGGAAGGAGAAGGAGGAGGAGGAGGAGGAGGAGGAGGATAAGGAAGAAGAGAGCGGGCGGTACTTGGGGGGGCCGGTCATCCCCAGCCCCGAGCCCTGCAGCCTCCCCGCATCCGGACGATGCTTGGGCCGGGGCTGCGGCTGCTGGGATGCCAGGGGATGCAGGGACTGCTAGGGCTGGACCTGCTGGGGTTGCAGGGACTGGACCTGCTGGGGTTGGAGCTGGGCTGGATCTGCAGTTGGGGCTGGGGTTGGAACTGATGGAGCTGGGGCTGGGCAGGAGCTGGGACTGAGCTAGAGCTGGGGTTGGGACGGAGCTGTTGGAGTTGGACTGGCTGGGGCTGGAGCTGCTGGGGTTGGAGTTAGGGCTGGGGTTGCGCTGGAGCTGTTGGAGCTGGGGCTGGAGCTGTTGGAGTTGGATTTGGGGCCGGAGCTGCTGAATCTGCAGTTGGGGTTGGAGCTGGGGCTCTGGAGCTGGGGCTGGAGCCGGAGCCGCAGTTGGGGCTGGGGCTGGAACTCGAGCTGCTGGGATTGGGGCTGCTGGGGCTGGAGCTGGGGCTGGGCTGGAGCTGTAGTTGGGGCTGGAGCTGCTGGAGCTGCAGTTGGGGCTGGGGCTGGAACTCCTGGAGCTGGGGCTGCTGGATCTGGAGTTGGGGCTGGAGCTACTGGGGCTGCTGGGGGCTGGGCTGGAGCTGCGGGAGCTGCTGGAGCTGAATCTGGAGTCGGGGCTGGAGCTGCTGGGGCTGAAGCTGAATCTGGAGTTGGGGCTGGAGCTGAAACTGCTGGGGCTGGAGCTGCTGGGGCTGCTGGAGCTGAATCTGGAGTTGGGGCTGGAGCCGCTGGGGCTGCTGGAGCTGAATCTGGAGTTGGGGCTGGAGCTGAAACTGCTGGGGCTGGAGCTGCTGGGGCTGCTGGAGCTCTAGTTGGGGCTGGAGGACTGGAACTGCTGGAGCTGCTGGATCTTTGTTGGGGCTGGGGCTGGAACTCCTGGAGCTGAATCTGTAGTTGGGGCTGGAGCTGCTGGGACTGGAGCTGAATCTGTAGTTGGGGCGGGAGCTGAAACGGCTGGGGCTGCTGGACCTCTAGTTGGGGCCGGAGGGCTGGAACTGCTGGGGCTGCTGGAGTTGCTGGATCTGCAGCTGGAGCAGCCGGAGTTGTGGCCGGAGCTGCAACAGCTGGGGCTGCTGGAGCTGCTGGAGCTGCTGGAGCTGCTGGAGCTGTGGCCGGGGCCGGAGCTCTGCAAGCCAAGAGGCGCAGGGGCGAGCCCGGACCGGCCCCGATCCCCCGGCAATGGCGTGGAGGGCTGGGCGGCCTCCTCCCTGCCCTCCTGGGGGGCCTGGCGGGCTGGGCCGGCCCCGAGCGGAGGGCTGGCAGGGCTGGCGAGCCTGGCAGGCCGGCCTGGGCCTGGCAGGACCGGTCGCTGTCCGGCTCCTGGGACCGGAGAGGAGGCCGGGCCGCACCGCCCCTCACTCACCTGGCCTCCTGGCCGGCACCTCGGGAAACACCCAATCCGGGAAAAAATCCATCGCACCGGGCGGGGTGTGTGCAATGTGTAATGTGTGTGCGCTTCCCTGTGCCTCTCCGTTTTAAGGTGGCTCAGGAATGCCCACGGTTTCTGTTTTGCAAAATGCCTCACCTCTCTGAGCCTCAGTTTCTTCATCCATAGTAGTACTAATAATGGCATTCGGTAAACGCTTAGTAGGTGCCAAGCACTGTACGAGGCGCTGGGACGCACTGTAGGGGCAGATCGGGGGGGGGGGGATACGGTCCCTGTCCCACGTGGGGCTCACAGTGTCCATCCCCACTTTGCAGATGACGGGACTGAGGGATGGAGGAGGGAGGTGACTTGCCCAAGGACACACGGCAGGCGAGTGGCAGAGGCGGGATTAGAATCCATGACCTTCGATTAGACTGTAAGCCCGTCAAAGGGCAGGGACACTATCTGTTACCGATTTGTGCATTCCAAGCGCTTAGTACAGTGCTCTGCACATAGTAAGCACTCAATAAATACTATTGAATGAATGAATGAATGAATAAATGACTCCCAGGCCCTTGCTCCATAAAGTGGGGATGACCATACCCGCATCTCCCTACCGTTTAGGGCTACTGTGAGGATAAATTGGGAAACAGCTCTAAACCAATTCATGGTTTCATTACAAGTCTTGCCTCAAACCTGAATTCTTGCAGGTAAGACATCCCTTTACCAAACCCTGCTTGTCACTCTCACTTGGAAAAGCTTATTAAGTGGAACCTGGACTTGTTTTTCATAGGGGTTGGTCTGCAGCACAGCATCCTCAGGAGTATTTTTTGAGCGCTTATTGTGTGCAGCACGTGGTACTAAGCGCTTAGAATTCACTACCGCAGAGTTGGTAGCGTGAGCGGATCGGACGCGTGATCAGTCGTGTGAGGGGATCTGCATTTAAATAACCCAAAAGATACATTCACACGCACTCATGCATTATATACAATAAATAAAATGATACATATATTCACACATATGCATTCTATATAATGAATACCTTCTACCTCGCCCATATCTGAGAAAGTGTGTAATAAGCGATTATTTTAATATAATGGAGATGGAAATAATTGGTTAATAAACATGTCTGGGATGGATGCCCTGTCTTGTAAAATATTTTTAAATAGCCCTCCCCAAATGCTAATCTCTTAATTTGGTTGTTCAAACTCCATTATTCCTATGTATTCAAATCAGTCATTGAGTGCACTGAAGTGCTCCATTTCAACAGTTTGATTTGGGTTCGTTGGGAACTAAAGGAAAATATTAGACAATGTCAGTCATCCTTGGTGTCCATCAGGCAAAGGTTCTCCAGTTTATCAATCCCATACTTGCTCTATGTCTAGTAAAGAGAAGAGAAGACGGTGGTGTGTGAAATCGTCCTCTGTGAACTTGTCTGTGGACTGAGCCTCCACGGGTTCATTTCTGCTACCTCGGAAACGGTCCTGTTTGCCATTGACTTTCAATGACTTCCTCCAGTGCATGCACAAATTCCTTTCCTGCTGTGCAAATAGAGAGTTAACTGGGGACAACAATGCAGCATAGGCATCTGGATTACACACCATGAGATACTCATGCTCCCAAACAAATTTATCTCTTAGGATTGCTCAGATTATTTCCCTGGAGAAAAGAGGGGTTCCCTCCTAATAATTGTCATATCTGTTATGCACTTACTCTGTGTCAGGCGCAGTACTAAACATTGGGGTAGAGTCAAGCAAATTGGGTTGGACACAGTCCCTGTCCCGCATGGGGCTCACAGTCTTAATCCCCATTTTACAGATGAGGTAACTGAAGGCCAGAGAAGTGAAGTGACTTGCTCAAGGCCACACAGCAGACAGGTGGCAGAGCTGGGATTAGCACCCATGACCTTCTGACTCCTGGGCCCATGCTCTATGCACTACGCCATGCTGCTTCCCACAGGCTAGGGTATGTCCTCGAGGGAGGATGAAGGAGAATAGGATTTTCAGAGTAAGTAATCTTCCGTACCCTTTCATTTTCTCGTGATAGTACATCAGATTCTCCTAAAGGAATTGGCCGAATGTCCTGAATTGGTGGAGTGGTAATTATTTTGATGGTTCCGTCCAGCCACCACAAAGTCCTCAGAGTGATATCAATCACTCATATTTATCGAGCACTTACTCTGTGCAAAGCACTGCACTATATTAACCGCTTGGGAGAGTACAATACAACGTAATTAGCGGACACAGTCCCCGCCTTTAACGAGCGAACAGTCTAGAGGTAGCAATAACTTGGCCATAGAGAAGAGCAACAGTGGAGGAGAGGCCGGCCACCCCTTCTTCGCTTTGAAGGATCCAGAGCCTTCCCCAGCCACCCCAGAAGCCCCAAGTACCGGCCTTGGAGGGCCAATTCCGCCAGTGATAGTAATAGAGTAACTGCCATTTATTAAAAATCCTCTGTGTGCAAAGCACTGTACTAAGCTCTGGGAAAAAAAATTCCCAGAAAAGAATTTTGCACTGTCCCTGGCCCCCAGGGATTCACAATCTAAAAATAAAGGGAGGAAGAGGGTTGGCAATGGATAGGAAAGGAAAGATGAAACTATAAAAGAAAAAACAACACGAAACACAAGGGCAGTGATAAGTACAAATAGGGGTAATGAAGAGCAGATTTCAGGCGCCTTGAAGCTCAACTGTGACGACTACAGCCACAGCCTTTCCGATGCTTAAAAGTCGTAAAAGCCTCACGAGGCCACAGGTTCGGCACTCTGAGGAGCTGAAGAAGTAGGGACTGATGGGATTCTGCTGGTAAACGGATTGGATGGGGCTCACATGTTGTTGTGTCTTTACCTTGCAGGGCAAAAGGGGCTGTTAGTAGGCTCAGTAGCACGGAAGCATGCTTGGCAGTCTAGCGGTCAAGAGGTTGGGTTTAGTTGCTCCGCTTATGGCCACTGCTGCTTAGCTGACATAGCAATAGCACTTTGGAAGAGGACATTAGTGCACACATAGAGGAATTGATGATTTGGAGAAGCAGCGTAGCTCAGTGGAAAGAGCCTGGGCTTGGGAGTCGGAGGTCATGGGTTCGAATCTGGATCTGCCACTTGTCAGCTGTGTGACTGTGGGCAAGTCACTTCACTTCTCTGGGCCTCAGTTACCTCATCTGTAAAATGGGAATTAACTGTGAGCCTCACATGGGACAACCTGATTACCCTGTATCTACCCCAGCACTTAGAACGGTGCTCTGCACATAGTAAGCGCTTAATAAATACCAACATTGTTATTATTATTTGCTTCCAATTTTCTCCTCTCCTCCTTTCTCATTTCCCCCTTTCCCCTTCTCTTTCCCTTCTACCTCTCTCTCTCTTTCTTTTTCTCTCTGTCCCTCCCTTTCCTCGCCTCACGATTTTAAGCACTTACTATGTGCCAGGCACCATACAAATACTGGGATAGAGACTCTAAGCTCATCATGGGCAGGAAATGTGTCCGCTTATTGTGGCATTGTACTCTCCCAAGTGTTTAGTACAGTGCTGTGCACACAGTAGGTGCTCAATAAATATGATTAAATGAGTGAAAGAATACGAGGTAGTCAGGTTGGACACAGTCCCTGTCCCACACGGGGCTCACAGTCTTAATCCCCGTTTTACAGATGAGGGAAGCGAGGCACAGTGAAGTGAGAGGCTTGCCCAGGGTCACAACAGACAAGTGGCAGAGCAGGGATCGGAACCCAGGTCCTTCTGACTCCCATGGCCCATGCCCTATCCACTACGCCGTGCTGCTTCACAGTCCTACTATTCCCTTTCTATTCTCTCTCTCTGTTCCCCTCTATATTTCCTTGTTCCTTGGAGGCCCCATCCCTATTCCCTTTTGTATGGCCAGTAATCTGGAAACAAAGTATCTCATTATAAAATTTTTCCTTTCCTAAATTTGAAGGCAGAGATATCCAATAACTTTGCGGGGGCTCAGCGACCTGCATATTTCACTTCAGAATGAATTGGCCCGAAGAAGCTCAGGTCTTACTCTGTGATCATTTTCCCAACTCCCTTTTCCTTCTGCTTCTCCTGTGCACTTGGATCTGTAGCCTTTAGACATTTGGGTTTTCCCTCACAGGACATATGTACGTATCTGTAACATTTGTATTAGTGCCTGTCTGCCCTTCTAAACTGTGAGCTCATCGTGGGGAGGAAACATGCCTACCAACTCTGTTGTATTGGACTCTGCCCCTTGTCAGCTGTGTGACTGTGGGTGAGTCACTTGACTTCTCTGTGCCTCAGTTCCCTCATCTGTAAAATGGGGATGAAGACTGTGAGCCTCACGTGGGACAACCTCATTCCCCTGTATCTACCCCAGCGCTTAGAACAGTCCTCTGCACATAGTAAGTGCTTAACAAATACCAACATTATTATTATTATTATTACTTTCCCAAGCAGTTAGTTCAGTGCTCCACACAGAGAAAGTGCTCAATAAATATGACAGATTGATTGAGAGTCTCAGTGCAAACTTCAGAATGCCAGCTTTTCCTCCACAGAATTTTCTGGACCAGTTTGGCCTTCTTATACTAACCACCATCCTGGTACAAAGTGTCATTTTCTCCTGATGAGATTGCTATCTCAGCTTTCTTACTGGTCTCCCTACCTCCAGCTTTTCCCCTCTTTCAATCTATCTTATGCCCTGCTGCCAGGATCATGCCGTTTAGCACACAACTCCTCCTTCCTCAAAAACCTCTTATGGATATCCATTTTGCTCTACATTAAAAAGAAACTCACCACCCTTGGCTTCAGTGCCAGCTGTCTCCTACTTACCTCGTTACTCGGTTTTTTGGGGCTGGCTATACCTCAGCTAGCACTCACTCTTTGCTCTTCCCAAACTACCTTCCTAACAAAACTTCATTCTTGACTCTTTCTCTGACCGATTTCTCCCTGAATAGAAGTTCCTCCTATCTTAAGCTATGTCCTGCCTTAATTGCAAAACTCTCCTAAAAGGTTGCTTCCTTCAGGAGGCATTCCCAGAAGAACCTCCATTTCCTTAATTTCATCCCACTAGGCACCTTTAACACTCGTGTGCTTGTAGGCTTCTTTATTTCACCTTTTTTTTAAAATTTTCCAACTACAGCTTATTAGTTGTAGATAGGCTGTCTGGTTATTAGTGTATGCTTGTCATTTGGATCCATCTATTTCCCCATTATATCTTAAACTTCTCAGGGCAGGAACTGTATCCTTTCCATAGAGAGGATGTTCCCCAAACCCTAGTTCAGATCACTTCTTGCAGTAGATGACGCGTATTCATCTTTAGTGTCTGTCTCCCCCTATAGACTGTAAGGCCCTTGTGGGCTGGCATCACATCTGTCAACTCT
This sequence comes from Ornithorhynchus anatinus, assembly GCF_004115215.2. Classification (NCBI taxonomy): domain Eukaryota; kingdom Metazoa; phylum Chordata; class Mammalia; order Monotremata; family Ornithorhynchidae; genus Ornithorhynchus; species Ornithorhynchus anatinus. The sequence continues at coordinate 38,196,990 of NC_041734.1, read as the reverse complement.
GTTGAATTTTACTTTCCGAAGCCCTTAGCACAGTGTTCTGCACATAATAAGTGCTCAATACATACCATTGGTTGGTTGACCGATATTCACCCTCTTGTTAACACTCTGGAGATGAAGACTAGCATGGTTCGAGAGACTATACCAACTTCTTTTTTTATGGTATCTGTTAAGTGCTTATAATGTGTCAAAGACTCTTCTGAGTTCCGGGGTAGAAGTTAATTAGGTTGGACGCAGTCCCTGCCCCCCAAGGAGTTCACAGTCTAAATAGGAGGGAGAACTGGAGAAATGAGGCACAGAGAAGTTAAGGGATTTACCCAAGCTCACACGACAAGCATTTAAGAGAGCCGGGATTAAAACCCAGGTTCTCTGACTACGTTCTTTCCACTGGGCTATGCTGCTACTCATGCTAATTTCTTCCTTAGGTTTCCCTCAGGGTCCCAGGTGGGCAGGAAAGTTTGAGGAACTTTATAATTATTACAGACATTGATTTAGGATTTACAATATGTAAAGCGCTGTACTACGCTCTAGAGTAATTACCTCCAAATCCATTAAGACACCATCCTAGGCTGCAAGAGTGTCATAATCTAAATATCCACTAACTCCTATGATAGATCGGTCTTATAACTCTAGAGGTGATTCTAGGGACATCAATGCAGATGTTTTCTTGAGCAAACTTGAGAAAGAAACAAGAGCAGCAGGGATTGTTTCTCTTTATTGCTGAATTGTACTTTCCAAATGCCTAGTATTGTGCTCTGCACACAGTAAGCGCTCAGCAAATATGATTGAATGAGTGAACATAGTAAACACTCCATAAATACCAATGATTGGTTGATTTATATGCACAGAAGATTTGCAGGAATTGTTTCCCCTCCCCCCCAGGTAGGTGACTTTTTTATGGTATTTGTTAAGCACTTACTATGTACCAAAACTATTCTCAGCACTGGGGCGGGTCCAAGTTAATTAGGCTAGGGACAGGGACTGCTCATGGAGCTCACAGTCTAAGTAGGAGGGAGAACAGTAGAACTGAGGCACAGAGAAGTTGTGACTTTTCCAAGGTCACACAGCAAACAGTTGGCAAAGCCGGGATTAGAACACACGTCCTCTGACTCCCAGGCCCATGCCTCTTTCTATTAGGCCAAACTGCTTGCTCTTGGCCATTGCGCCCTTGGCTTTCGGGTGAAAAATACTGGGTGCAGGTGTTCTATATATATAGGAGGCATATCTTGTGGTCCCTGCTGCCTCACAAAACCCATGCTGTCTTGCCTTCCTCCAGCCTCCCAAAAGTGGAGGGGAGCCCCCTCATCGGTGGAGGTGAGAACTCCGGTGCCCCAAGGTTATGGCAACTGTGTTGTGATGTCTGCCAGAGTCCCGATTCCAGAAGCACGCACCACTTGTGCACGGAACTGGATGCGACGTCACCCCCCGGGGATTGAGCAGTGATAATTGAGCCCAGTGCTGGGTGGCTATAATTGAACTGAGCTTGTATTCATGACTTACTATTATTAAGGCAGTCATGTCCTTAGCCCATATAACCTGGGCCTGAGAATTGACCTGCTTTAATGATCACGTACAAACAGGAAGGGGGATTATAAGGTTGCAGTGCCACACCATAGCCTCTTCTCTAAGTAACTGGGAACATTCATTCGGTCGTATTTTACTGAGCACTTCTTGTGTGCAGAACACTTTACTAAGAGCTTGGGAAAGGACAGTACAACAATAAGCAGCACCATTCCCTGCCCACAACGAGCTCAGATCAATTTAGAAAACTGACCTTATCAGTAACGATATATCATTCATCCTTATTTGCCTTCATTTTTCATAATGATCGTGGTATTTGTTAACTGCGTACTTTGTGCCAAGCACTGTTCTAAGTGCTGGAGTACATACAAGATAATCGGGTTGGACATACTCCCAGGCCACATAGGGCTCACAGTCCAAGTAGGAGGGAGCAGGATTTAATCCCCATTTTCCACATGAGGAAACTGAGACACAGAGAAGTGAAGTTACTTGCCCAAAGTCACACAGCAGATCACTGATGGAGCCAGGATGAGAATTTAGGTTCCCTGACTCCCAGGCCCAGGCTCTTTCCGCTACGATATGCTTCTTCTTTTAGGTTTCTTAGTTCAGGGGCCGGAGGTAGGCATTAAGGAGGGGTGGCTGCAGGCACTTGTAATCTTACTCAAACTGGGTAGTTACAGAAAAATGAATTTACTCTCTTGATTTGAAACAGTCGTACAGGACAAATTGATCCTTTCAATTACCAGAGCTACTTACCAAGGTTGACACATAGTAACTTGTTGGTTATATGAAACCAAATGGCTTTTAAACTTTTGCTTCAAAAAGCAAAAAATAAAGGTTTCTAGATGTAATATGCATCAAAAGTCTTCATCTTGAATGTTGAAATTGCTTTCTTTTTACTGTTTCTCCAGTTTGGGTTCATTTATTTATTCAGCTTGTCAATGTTTATGTCATTAGTATCAAGAAGAAGGAACAAAGGAAGAAGACTTTACCCTATAAAACATTAATGATTGCTGGAATGCAAGCAAGCTTTTTATCTGTGCAAATTTCTGTGCAGGTTCGACAGTGGAAAAATTATCGAGAGAAGTTGAAATCTGGGATGAGATTCATTCATTCATTCAATAGTATTTATTGAGCGCTTACTATGTGTAGAGCACTGTACTAAGCGCTTGGAATGAACAAGTCGGCAACAGATAGAGACAGTCCCTGCCGTTTGACGGGCTTACGGTCTAATCGGGGGAGACGGACAGACAGGAACAATGGCAATAAATAGAGTCAAGGGGAAGAACATCTCGTAAAAACAATGGCGACTAAATAGAATCGAGGCGATGTACATTTCATTAACAAAATAAATAGGGTAATGGAAATATATACAGTTGAGCGGACGAGTACAGTGCTGAGGGGATGGGAAGGGAGAGGGGGAAAAGAGGGTTTAGCTGCGGAGAGGTGAAGGAGGGGTGGTAGAGGGAGTAGAGGGAGAAGAGGAGCTCAGTCTGGGAAGGCCTCTTGGAGGAGGTGAGTTTTAAGTAGGGTGATTAAGTAGGATGAGATTAACGTCTAGGGTCTGAGATCACAGGGCCTTGCTTCCCAGGTCTATGCAACTTAGAAATCCAGGTCTTGGTGGTAGTGTTTTTATTCTCTTTGTAGGTTTCTATTAGATACTTTGGTGGAGACAAGATTACTAGTGAAGACTAATCCTTAGCATTGTAATAATAATAATAATGATAATAATAATAATGATAGTGGTATTTGTTAAGCACTCATTAGGAATTAAGTTCTGGGGTAGATGCAAGATAAGTGGGTTGAACTCAGTCCCTGTCCCAATAGGGCTCACAGTCTTAATCCCCATTTTATAGATGAAGGAACTGAGGCACAGAGAAGTTAAGTGATTTGCCCAATGTCACACAGCAGACAAGTGGTTAAGATGGGATTAGAACCCAGGTCATTTTGACTCCTAGGCCCGTGCTTTATCCACTTGGACATGCTGCTTCTCTATAGTACCATTCCCCTAACTACGGCTTAGAGGGGAATGAATCCTTGAGCTATGGCTCCTGGGACTCCCTCACCACTGGAGCTCCTGCTTATTTCCCCACCTACTGCTTGGGAGGCCATAGCGGATCCTGCCCCCGAGATGATGTGTTTGGGCTTCAGAGGATAAGCAATCAGTCAATTGTATTTATTGAGAGTTTACTCTGTGCAGAGCACTGTACTAAGCGCTTGGGGGAGTACAATGTAACAGACACATTCCCTGCCCACAGCGAGCTTACAGTCTAGGGGGGAAGACAGACCTTAATATAAATAAATAAATTACGGATGTGTACATAAGTGCTGTGGGGCTGGGAAGGGGGATGAATAAAGGGAGCAAGTCAGGGCGACATAGAAGGGAGTGGAAGAAAAGGAAAAAAGGGCTTGGTCAGGGAAGTCCTCTTGGAGGAGATGGGCCTTCAGTAGAACTTCGAAGGTGCGGAGAGTGATTGTCTGTCGGATATGAAGAGGGAGGGTTATACCAGGCCAGAGGCAGGACTTGGGCGAGAGGTTGGCGGCGAGATAGATGAGCTGGCGGTTCAATGAGAAGGTTAGCATTAGAGGACCAGAGTGTGTGGGCTGGGTTGTAGTAGGAGAGTAGCAAGGAGAGGTAGGAGGGGGGAAGGTGATTGAGTGCTTTAAAGCCAATGGTAAGGAGTTTCTGTTTGATGCGGAGGAGGATGGGCAACCACTGGAGGTTCTTGAGAAGTGGGCAAATGTGGACTCGACATTTTTGTAGAAAAATGATCCGGGCATCAGAGTGAAGTGTGGATTGGAGTGGGGAGAGACAGAAGGCAGGGAGCTCAGCAAGGAGGATGATACAGTAATCAAGGTAGGATAGGATAAGTGCTTGGATTAATGTGGTAGCGGGTTTGGATGGAGAGGAAACGGTGGATTTTAATGATGTGGTGGAGGTTGAACCAACAGAATTTAGTGATAGATTGGGGTTGAATGAGAGAGTGGAGTCAAGGATAATGCCAAGATTAAGGGCTTTTGAGCGAGGAAGGTTGGTGGTGCCGTCTACAGTTATGGGAAAGTCCGGGGAAGGACAGGGTTTGTGGGGGAAGATAAAATAAGCAGAAGTAGAACCTCTGCCTGGGAGTTCTCTCAGCACCATTATCCAGTAAGTCATTCACATAGTTAGCTTCTCAGGCAGAGCATAAAGTAGTAAACAGCTCTCTTGATTCTTAGCCCATTACTCTGCCCTCCTAAACCCTCTCCTCGTAAAATCCATACCCATAAATGTCAATTTTTCATTTTGCGGTTGGGGACAAAAAGGGAGCAGGAATTTTAGGAGGATGATGGATGACAGAAAGGGCATAGACTTCAAAGAACGAATAGTCCAGAAAGTCACCGTTTGGGATCTTTTCAGGACTGACTGGAAACTCCCAAGTCTTGTCAAGACATTTGGAATGAATAAGTCTGGGAGCCTGGCTCAAAATGTTGTGATAACAATGGCATCTATCTCAGTGGGCCATCTATGCATGCAACCAAAGGTTTGCAAATGTCCTTTAAGGATTCAATGCACTCAATTTCCTATTGTGATGCTATCCTTTTATTGGAGGCATAGAATGATTTTCCTGCCATGTGCCTGCACTGTACAGTATTGTGTGTGTGTGTGTGTTGTGTGTGTGTTTAAAGGGAATGAGGAGTAGGGAAAAGGAAATAATAATAATAATAATGGTATTTGTTAAGCACTTACAATGTGCCAAGCACTGTTCTAAGCACTGGGGTAGGTATAAGGTAGTCAGGTTGTCCCACTTGGGATGCACAGTCTTAATCCCCATTTTACAGATGAGGCAACTGAGGCACAGAGAAGTGAACCGACTACATGGATAGGGGGAAGCTGAACCAGTGGGGCCTCTATATTTTAGTTTTCAATGAAATTGATGCATGACCCAACCAAAAGGTTTTTTTTGTTTGTTTTGTTTTGTTTATAAAGGCACTCTTCTAAGCACTGAGGTAGTTAAGAAGTATGGCATTGTGGATAGAGCACAGACCTGGGAGATAGAAGGTCATGAGTTCTAATCCCAGCCCTGCCACATGTTTGCTCTGTGCAACCTGATTTGCTTGTGTCCACCCCAGTGCTTAGTACAGTGCTTGGTACACAGTAAGCCCTTCGCAAATTCCACAATTATTATTATACAAGCTAATCAGGTTGAACACAGTCCCTGACCCACATGGGGCTCACAGTCTAAATCCCCATTTTACAGATGAGGTAACTGAGGCACAGAGAGGTGAGATGACTTCCTCAAGGTCAATCAGCAGGCAAGGGATTCATTCAATAGCATTTATTGAGCGCTTACTATGTGCAGAGCACTGTACTAAGTGCTTGGAATGTACAAATCGGTAACAGATAGAGACAGTCCCTGCCCTTTGACGGGCGCACGGTCTAATCGGGGGAGATGGACAGACAAGAACAATGGCAATAAATAGAATCGAGGGGAAGAACGTCTCATTAAAACAATAGCCGATAAATAGAATCAGGATGATGTATATCTCATTAAACAAAATAAATAGGGTGATGAAGATACATACAGTTGAGCAGACCAGTACAGTGCTGAGGGGATGGGACGGGAGAGGGGGAGGAGCAGAGGGAAAGGGGGGAGAAGAAAGTTAAGCTGCGGAGAGGTGAAGGCGGGGTAGAGGGAGCAGAGGGAAAAGGGCAGCTCAGACTGGGAAGGCCTCTTGGAGGAGGTGAGCTTTAAGTAGGGTTTTGAAGAGGGGAAGAGAATTAGTTTTGTGGAGGTGAGGAGGGAGGGCGTTCTGGGACCGCGGGAGGACGTGGCCCAGGGGTCGTCGGTGGGATAGGCGAGAACGGGGGACGGTGAGGAGGTGGGCGGCAGAGGAGCGGAGCGGAGCGTGCGGGGTGGGCGGTAGAAAGAGAGAAGCGAGGAGAGGTAGGAAGGGGCAAGGTGATGGACAGCTCTGAAGCCTAGGGTGAGAAGATACAAGGTGATTAGGTTGTCCCACATGAGGCTCACAATCTTCATCCCCATTTTACGGATGAGGGAACTGAGGCACAGAGAAGTGAAGTGACTTGCCCAAAGTCACACAGCTGACAAGTGGCAGAGCTGGGATTTGAACCCAGGTCCTCTGACTTCCAGACCCATGCTCTATCCACTAGTCCATGCCGCTTGTCAGTTTTGTTGTTGTTACTCTTCCTCACTAGTAGCTGGAAATATAGATTGGTTTACTTAGCAGGGCCTTTAAAAAACAGGAATTCCCAAGGACTCCCTAGGCAGGATTTTTTCAAGCTGTTTTCTGATTACAAAGTGAGATGGCTCAGGAGGAATGTGATAAATAGGGCCCGAGCTGGAGAAGTTGTTTGTGGTATCGAAAAGAGCTCAACAGAGACAGTCCTCAGGGCCTGATGTACTCATGGAGATTCAGAACAAGTTTGTTAGTATTTAAGTTCATGGCCTTCTTAGACTATACACTGAGATCTTGAGAATCGGTCAACTAGCTAAACCACAAATATTTGAAATAGTTTGCAAACAAAATGGGGATTCAGTTTAACCTGGTAAGATGCATTACTGCTATGAGAAAGAGAATGAGCCATTGGGAAGTAAAGTTTTATAGAAATATTAAAACTACTAGCTATCAACATTCCTTTAATCAGATTCAAAAAGGGTGGCAAAGCCACCTTATTAGCATAGCAAATATATTTGGTCAGTTATTAGAGAAACTGTTGCGGATGCATGAGTGGATAGATGTGGCCAGAGAGACATTGAGAAGCCATCAGACCTGCAAAGTGTCTAACACCAATCATCCTCCCTTTCCTTACCCAAGTTATCATTGCTTGACTTTCTCTGCTGAATATATCCTCCTCTACTTCACCACCTCCTTACTTCAACTCCCTGTCATTTGACCGAACTACTAATCTAGTTGTTAATTAAACAACAAAGGCCTGGTTAAAGAGCAGAGATAATAATCCTGTTCTTCTGGCAAAAGCCATGCAGGGAGATTATCTTTACTTATTTTATTTTCTCTTTGTTATTTCAGAAGGATACATTTCATCATGTCATTGACTAAACTTCCCTTCTGTATTTTTATTTACTTTAGAAGAGTGCTTGTATAAGAATACAATCTAAATAAATGCCCATAATACATTTGAGGGATGTATTCCACTGTAAACTCCTTGATGACAGAAACCAGGCCTTTTACTTTTATTGAATGTTCCCAAGTGCCTAATACCATGCTTTACACAAAATAGCTGTTCAAAAAATATTGATGAAGAAGCAACCTGGACTAATGGAGAGAGCATGGGCCTGGGAGGCAGAGGACTTCTGCTACTTGACTGCCTCGAGACCTTGGGCAAGTCACTTAACTTCTCTGGGCCTCAGTACCCGCATCCATAAAATGAGCATTCATTCATTCATTTAATTGTATTTACTGAGCGCTTACTGTGTGGACAGCACTGTATTATGCGCTTGGGAGAGTACAATATAACAATAAACCGACACATTCCCTGCCCACAACGAGCTGACCATCTGTTCTCCCTTCTAGTTACAATGTGAGCCCCTCGTGGGATCTGATGATCTTATATCTACCCCAGTGTTTAGTACAACAGGCCTGGCACACAGTATGCACTTAAATACTACAATGATGATGAACAGATGTATATTATATATATATATATATATATATATATAGTCTTAAGAAGGTCTAGCTAAATTTAAAAAAGTTATACCGATAACATTCTTGGGATTCTTCATTAAATTAAATATTACTTGTGTCTGAAGGCTGTCTGATAGAATATTTCATAGACTTCTGGCCTCTAGCTATCAAATTTAGAAAGCTAGATTTCAGAAACAAAGCCCTGGACTAGGGGTTGGATGATATAAATGTTCCAGATTCCCATGTAGGCACTTAAGAATGTTAAGTTGATGATCATGGCCAGGAATGCATTCTCAAAGCAGATGGTGCAGATGTCAGGAGAAGAAACATGGAAATAGCTGACTTCACCCTGTGAGAGTTAAGTTTACTGGTGTTCTGGGCTCTTTTGTGAAGTGGCTTCCCCTGGCCTCATGCACCCGTGTCTTGGATCCAGAAATTGGATAATCAATTAGACTTGACGCCTAAAATACAGTGAGATTTTAAACTTCTTGTGGGAGGCATCATATCTCCTATATCTATTTTACTCTCCCAAGAACTTAATCCCATGCTCTAAACATAGTGGGTGCTCAATAAATACTATTGTTTGTTTGTTTCATTTATTCATTCATTCAACTGTATATATTGAGTGCTTACTGTGTGCAAAGCACTGTATTTATAAGCACATGATTAATTCTATCCCCCAAAATAGGTAGTAGAGACCACAGAAGGATAATTTTTTCAATTCTCATTATACAGATAAAAAAGGCTTGTAGGATACACACAGTTTCAAGCCCTCCAAGAAGACTGGGAAGGAAAGGTCTGAGAGACAAGAAGAGAGCCAGTCTGATGAAACCAGGTCAGAGAGAATTTCTAAGTTTCTAATTTCTAAGATTTCTAGTCATTGACAGTTCATTTTTTTTTTACATGCTTGTATACAGCCAAATTTCTATTTACTAAGATAATTGAGGACAGAAATATCACAGATAGCTGAAATCCACAAGTCCACAAGCTTCCCTTTTTCCATTGCAACTTTTCCACATCTTTAGCAAGTAGAAAAATTGTATGATCTGTGTTTCATCTTCTTTGTTTCCTTATCAGTTTATGGGAAAAATGCTAATGAACAGTGCTCCGTGGGAGCAGGGAATATTTATCTTGCTACTGTTATACTCTCCCTTACTACAGTGTCTAGCAGTCAGTAGGCACTCAGGTGATACCCTAGACATCAAGCAACTGAAGAGAAAAAGGGTTTGGGTAATCCCTAAGCAAGACAATTCAACTCCATTTAATTAAGAACCAACTCTTCCTTTAAGTGAAGACAGTAGGCTCAGAATAACATTTCTGATCAGTACTTTTTGTACATTTTTTTGTACTTATTTGTCTAACATTGTCTTGTTTTGAAGATGATTTTAGCTCAGCCTGACAGAGTTTTGGAAAACTGACAGATTTTAGCTAAGTCCGTATAATTTGCTGATGTCCCATTCATCTGAAGACTAGTTCCCCCCAATCACATCCATATATTCAATTCAGTAGTATTTATTGAGTGCTTACTATGTGCACAGCAGTGTACTAAGCGCTTGGAATGTACAATTCGGCAACAGATAGAGACAATCCCTGCCCAGTGACGGGCTTATAGTCTAACTGGGGGAGGCAGACGGCAGAGCAAAACAGAACAGAACAAAAACAAGACATCATCACGATAAGTACAATCAAGGGGATGTACACCTCATTAACAAAATAGGGTAATAAAAAATATATGCAAATGAGCACAGTGCTGAGTGGAGGGGGAGGGGGAAGAGAAAGGGGAGGAGCAGAGGGAAAGGGGGCTTAACTGAGGGGAGGTGAAGGGGGAAGCAGAAGGAGCAGAGAGCGGAGGGAGAGCAGAGGGGGAGCAGAGGGAGCAGAGCGAAATGGCGGTAGCTCAGTCTGGGAAGGCTTCTAGGAGGAGGTGAGCTCTCAGTAGGACATTAGGGCATTCCAGGACAGCCGTAGGACGTGGGCCAGAGGTCGACGGTGGGATAGGCATGAACAGGGGACAGTGAGGAGGTGAGCGGCAGAGGAGCGGAGCATGTGGGGTGGGCAGTAGAAAGAGAGAAGGGAGGTGAGGTAGGAGGGGGCAAGGTGATGAAGAGCTTTGAAGCCAAGAGTGAGGGGTTTTTGTTTCGTGCGGAGGTCGATAGGCAACCACTGGAGGTTTTTAAGGAGAGGAGTGACATGCCCAGAGCAGTTCTGTAGGAAGATGATCTGGGCAACGGAATGAAGAATAGACTGGAGTGGGGAGAGACATGAAGGAGGGAGGTCAGAGAGAGGGCTGACACAATAATCCAGCTGGGATATTATTAGAGCTGGTACCAGCATGATAGCCATATATATCAGATACATCTCCCCTGACTCCCCATCATCACATATGATTCCCTCCCCTTGGTATAGGAAAGAGACAAAACATATATACTGTCCTATTGAAAGCAAAATCCTATTCGTGTGTGGAAGCGCCTGAAAAATTTCATGAGAAACCAACATTGCATTCCATTCCTCACAGAACTTGTCCACCAGTGTCATTTCTGTCTGCCTGTGTCATTACTGTCTGCCTTTCTCCACTCTTCCTCACTTTTGACTTAGCCACAGCTGCAGTTTCTTGGTTGACTGCCCATCCTTTTGGAGTAGTGGACTAGGAAGTCAACAGGGACCAGGAAGGGTAATGATACAGAACTTTCTCCTTCAACGAATGGAATCTGTTGAGCGTTCACTGTGTGCAGAGCACTGTACTGAGCACTTGGGCTGGTTGGGGTCAGAGGGAGAGAGTCGAAGGGGTTAGGTGACAGGGGCTAAGATGGATGGGCTACTTTGGGGAATGGTCATAACCAAGGCAGTAGCTGCTGCCATTTCCCATCGGGACACCGTGATTTAACCCAACGTCCCACTGGGCTCCTTCGATCCTGATTCTGGCTGCTAAAGAATCGATCAATCAGTGGTATTTCAGTGCTTACTATGTGCAGAGCATTGTACTAAGCACTTGGGAGAGTACAACAGAGCTATCAGACACACTCCCAGCCCACAACAAGTTTACAGTCTAGAGAGGAAGACAGACAAGTATAAGTAATTTATAACATATAATTTAAAGATATGTACATAAGTGCTGTGGGGTTGAGGTAAGGTGAATATCAAATGTCCAAAGTTCACAGATACAAGTGCATAGATAATACAGAAGGAAGAGGGAGTTGGAGAAAAGAAGGCTTAATCATGGAAGGCTTCTTGGAAGAGATGTGACCTTAATAATTCTTTGCAGGTGGGGAGAGTTTGTCTCCAAGAGGACAAGTCTTAGAGTAAGTTGAAGATTGTTCAAAAATCCATCTGAACCTTCACAGTACTCACTACCTAAACTCGAGGAAGATATATTCTACTCATATTTTTGCCCCTGGTTACACCCATCTGCCTCGATTGCTCTAAGGCCAAAGTGAATACAACCAGAAATAGGATTGGAAATGCGTAAAATGTAGTCTGTCAATTAAGTGGACAAACTAAAGTCAAGATCTAGGGCAAGTTCAGGAGTGAGACCGATGATATTAGGTCCAAAGATTCTGTTCTAGTGTATATTTGGCCTGATCCGTTGTATAGCATTATGTTAGCATACTTAGTGATAGACATACCTCCTGCAAACGCAGTGCCCTTTTATCAACTCAGTGTGGAAGAACCTGGTTTTTCAGTTAAAACCACATTCAGGGATGAAATCTCACCATCTGTAGTGCGGTCTTCATGCACAAAAAATGCCTCCTCTTCCCCCCCCCATATATATATATATACACACAGAAACATAAGTATATACAGACACCACCTTTGTGGTCTGTTCAGCTCTGAGAAGTGCAGCTCTCTGAAACGCATGTGAATCAATGACTGTATAGATTCAGTCTTACGCAGTTGCCCAATTCTAGGTCAGCATCTGCTATCAGGTGGCTAGACATACCATATTTTACAGTCAGATCAGAAACCATATTTGGAAGCATTGTGCTAGACAGTGTAAAGTTTTTTGGAATCAGGGTTTCTCCTCTCTCCTGCTAACCACCATTGGACAGTGGAGGTAAGGCAGAAATACCTCATTCCACTATGAAGCTGGTTTAGGACAGCGTGAAAATGTTTCCAACGGTCTGGAAGGACGCTGGGGCAATAGGGAGCCACAGGGTGTCGAATAATCAATCAATGAATGGTATTTATTGAGCACTTACTGTGTACTAAAAGCTACTGTGTACTGTGTACAGTTGACACTGTACTAAATGCTTGGGAGAATTCAATACAACAGAGTTGGTAGATATGTTCCCCGGTCATAAGTGATTTGCAGTACAGAGAGAAGCTTAGTCTGTGGAAAGTGCAGAATATAGCTGAACTTGCTGGTTGCAGAAAAGCACTGCACGTGAAATTACAGAGCCCCTTAAAAAATAACAATAATTCAATCCCTGCTCTCAAGGAACGTCATCAACATCATCATCAACAGTGTTTATTGAGCACTTACTAGATGTAGAACACTGTACTAAGCTCTTGGGAGCCCCATATGAGCTCTAAGTAGAACAGGGACTGTGAACGGCCTGATTGTCTTGTCTACCTCAGCACTTAGTGGAGTGCTTGGCAAGCGAATATACTTGTTTATTTGGTTTTCCCCTTTATGAGAGCTATTTGGAATTTTTCAGCCACTGAGTTTCTCTATATGATTTTATCTTCACCAGTTTGATTGTAAATTTCCCTAGAAACATCACTTTTCCACCTGCTTGATAACCTCTCCAGAATTTGCCTCGTGTTTTAAACGGAGCCACGTACAGTAAATGCTTATGATGAAGATGTGTTTAGAAATTATATGATGACACCTTGAATGTACCTACTGCTTGATTCTCAAGGAATCCAGAGCACTTTCTGGAACCTTCTTATTAATCTTCATCACAGCCCAGTGGAGGGGAGGGGAGTATTCTCCTTATTCAGAAGAAAAGTCAGGGGAAGACCTAGGGAAAGAAGTACCCAAGTTTCCAGAATTGTATCTACTCTTTTTCCTGGTGCAAGTTTCCCCTCTCTGAACTCTGATCATTTCCAAAAAGACCTGAGAACAAGGTTTTCTCCTCTCAATAGACCTCTCCGTTTTTTTCCCTATAAAAAGGGTGGATCAGTTCCACGTATATATAGATGCATCTATTTTTCTATTTATCTATTTCTATAGCTTATGAGATCATCTCTGTAGCTATATAAATACCTAGATATGCATATATAATTATATATAATCTTCAGATTATATGTACAGTTTTGAAGGTTTTATGTAGCATTAAATGCATCTCTGAAGATATGTATATATTCATAGACATATACATGTAAATGTCTAATCTGAGAAGCAGCGTGGCTCAGTGGAAAGAGCACGGGCTTTGGAGTCAGAGGTCATGGGTTCGAATGCCGGCTCTGCCACCTGTCAGCTGTGTGACTGTGGGCGTCACTTAACTTCTCTGGGCCTCAGTTACCTCATCTGTAAAATGGGGATTAAGACTGTGAGCCCCACGTGGGACAACCTGATTCCCCTGTGTCTACCCCAGCGCTTAGAACAGTGCTCTGCACATAGTAAGCGCTTCACAAATACCAACATTATTATTATTATTATTATTATTATTACTAATCTTCAGAGATACATTTCCTGAGTTTTATCAATACCTTTTCTCTGGAAGAGTATTTCGGTCACAGCTTCCAATGTAGTTTGAAATTTCTCTTGCAGATGTCTTAGGTGTCTGTAACCTAGAGAAAGGTTGCTGTCTTTTTAACTTCCTCCACCCCCAGAAAAGGTAGGGAGGGAGAAGCTTCGGAAATGTACTACAGAGAGCACTGTTCATGAAGGCAGGGGTTTGGTAGTCTTTCCCAGGCTAAATGCTATGAAAGATATAAGAACATCAATACATACCCTGAAGCCACACAGAGTGAAGGAGAACAAGTATTTTAACCCTATTTTACAAATGAGGAAATGCAGGCACCGAAAGGTATAAGTGACTGGCTCCAGGTCATGCAGCAGATAGTGGTGGTTTGGGGACTAAAAGGTCTGATTCCCAGTCCTGTGATCTTTCTAGTAAGCGCTCAGTAAGTATGATTGAATGAATGAATGAATGAATGAACCGACCCCAGTTCACCTTCCTCATTCCAGTCAGTGGGTTTCCTATTCACTGAGCCTCGTATTCATATCTACCAACTTTAACCTCTTGTTCATGCCCTTCTCTGGCCTGGAGCTCCTTCCCAAATTAGGTTGGACATAGTTCATGTTCCACATGGGGCTCCAGGATAAGACTGTGACGGTCTCAATCCCCGTTTTCCAGATAAGGTGACTGAGGCACAGAGAAATGAAGTAATTTGCCCATCATCACACAGCAGACAAGTGGTGGAGCTGGGTTGAGATTCCAGATCCTTCTGACTCCCAGGCCCCAAAGGGAAACTTCATCTTTATCATCATCATCATCGTGATTCTCCTCCTCCCCATCATCATGAGTTTGTGCGTGTGTGTCTTACTCTAGAGACTTCTTTTAAAAATCAAGCTTTTCAGGATGTTTCATTTGTTTCTAGGTTTTATTTTAAACATCTCTCTTCTGAGACCCGATCCTAATTTCCTCCGTGCAACTGGAGCCTTCACTCCATTGTTCACCATTGTCATCAACAGTAGTACTTATTGAGAGCTTACTGTGTGTGAAGCCCTGTACTAAGTGCTTAGGAGAGTACAGTTCAACAGAATTGGTAGACATGTTCCCTGCCCCCAGTGAGCTACAGTCTAGAGGGGGAGACAGATACTAATATAAATAATTTGATATTCCACAGTCAAACAGCACAGCCTGTGAATGGTCAGGCTGCCATTTCCCCTAAGATCTGCCATAGTTCTCCTCTGCCTCAGGGCTAGTGTCCATTAAATGCTGAAGAGGAAGTGCAACTCCCTGAATAGCTTCTTGCGTTGTGCTGTTATATTTCCAAAGTACACCAATGGACTCATTTTATCCTCACAACATCCCTGGAAGGGAGAAAGAAGGAGGTATTGGTCTTCTCATTTTGCAAATGAGAAAACTGAGGCACAGAAACTTACTCAAGGATACACAGCTTATCATAGTAAATCCGGAAATCTCTCCCAATGTTTAGCACAATATTTATTAGACAGTTAATGCTCAATTAATACTAGGTCCCCTGTCTCCCAGATCTGTATTTATGTCTGAGGATGGACAGAAGAGGACGGCTGATTCATTTCTGACGTGACTGTAAAACGTACAGCTGTCTTGCTCCAAATTGAAAAAGGACTCTTTTTTTTTTTTTTACCTTTTGCTTTCATCAGAAACCTGTGCAGGATTTTTCATTATTTCAATCTATGCAGCCATTGAAAAACTTCACTTCCATATTCTCAGTTTGCTAATTTTGTTTTTTACACTCCCTAGGGCAAGATCTGCAGGTTTCTTCCAGGTTCTGCTAATGAGCTAGGGCAACATTTCATTGAGATTTAGATAATATCAGTGGTTTATATAATTTGACAACTACTTCACTAGGCTATGACCTTAGTCTCCAGATCTGAGCTATTCTTTTAAAGGTTCTTCACCTCAGAGAACTTCTTCCTTGTTTTGCTATATTAGAATTCTGTAACT
This sequence comes from Ornithorhynchus anatinus, assembly GCF_004115215.2. Classification (NCBI taxonomy): domain Eukaryota; kingdom Metazoa; phylum Chordata; class Mammalia; order Monotremata; family Ornithorhynchidae; genus Ornithorhynchus; species Ornithorhynchus anatinus. The sequence continues at coordinate 38,181,226 of NC_041734.1, read as the reverse complement.
ATAATCCTTGGGGACAAAAAAAAAACCCAGCAAAAACACCTGCTGAATTAACAGGACCCCTTTTTGGAGGGTTTCTGCCTTGAAAAAGAAAATAATTTAGGTGGGAGCAAAAAGTCAAAGATGGAGGTAGAGTGAGACTGAAAAATCCAACTTCACAGAGAGGGAAGGACACATAAATGCAGAGGGAGATGATAGAAACAGAAAAGGGTAAAGAAAGACACAGTGGCCCTTAGACATAAAGGCAGAATTTTAAAAAAGAAACAGATGAAGGCCAGAGATAAAGAAAACCAAGGAAGATCAGAGAGAGGCAGAAAGAAAAGGAGACAGCTTATTGTGTGGGCACGAGAGGTAACAGTGAGTGGAAGAATTATGCTCATTTTAAGCAGTGTGAATGTTTCACGTATAACAGCTAAGAGATATTGAGAAATATTCATATTACAAATGTGGCCTAACCTAAATCCACAGTCAGCTTTAGGTGACATTCATTGGAGTAAGATGGAGTAAGTAAGAAAAAGACTCACATTCCACCTACAAACTCACCATCCCTATTTAGTGTGAGGATCTGGATGACACACCTTGATGACAACACAATTCAGTCTGTGTGTTGTCAAATTTTGAAGCCAGTGTGGTTGCGATCAGGCATTTCCCTGGTCTGGCATAAAAGCTATGCCACTTAAGGCGTGTCTATCCACTTCTAAAGAAAGGTGCCTTTCACTGAAGAGACAGTGATTGTTTGGAAGTTTGCGAAGATACTGTGGATGAAATGTATATGTGGATGTAAAAAGTGGTTGATTTTGGTAATAAGAATGTTGGGTACTTGTACAAAAGAAGAGAAACGTCTCTATTGAGAGTTCCCTTCTGTTTTACAACTAAGGTTGAAAGGAAGAGATGAGATGAAATGAGTTTCACTCTCAAACACTGGATCTTTCCAGTTTAACAAATAGTGAACTTACCTACACAGATCAGAACCTTGCTCTGTTTTCCAACTCCTAAAAGCAGGGCTTATGAAGCTGTATGTTGAAGACACTGAACAGATTGGGGAGAGAAGAGATTTGCGATGGGGGCCTTCTACCACTCGCCCTGTCTCTGGAATCTCTCTCTGGTGTCATCTCTGATCTTTCCCTGATCCAAAAGGCGTATCAGCTGGGCCCGGGTGAAAGGGATCTTATGGCTTAGAAGAGATGAGGCAGAGTGGCTTTCTGTCACCTAGATTGCAAGAGACATAATAATAATATGATCAAACAAGTGAAGAAATACATCATCTACAAATTACATATCTACAAATTCCACCATCTAATATTAGAATCTGGAATGTTTAAGAACATTTACACTGTTTTGCAGCCAGAAAGTAGGTTGTATGCAAATATACATGCACCTTAAAATGCAAAAACTCTGTAAAGTCTTCATGAAAGACGGCAACTTCCTTAGACGTCCTGGAACTCTCAGAGCAACTTAAGTTAATATGATAAATTTAGCATCATTATCATGATTATCATTACTTTTATTATTTAGGATTTTTTAACTTTAAATCATTTTTGATTTTATGTTAGTAGAGAGTGGAATGGAAGCTTCAGGTTAGAAGAACAATTTGTTCTCTAGCGTCGGGCATACTTCATTCTGAAGCATGTAATTCAACCTGTTAGAAGGGTTAAGGTAGAAACTGGGTTTCCATTTGCCTACCTCATGCTTTCTTACCGCTGATCTCAGCTAGATATCACATGGTTTCCCTAACAAAATGGTCACGGGCAGCCGTGGTAGGTTCAGACATGCCCACTTTAAAGGCGAATCCTCTATTTATTTTTGCAATTCATACATGGCCGGACATGTTCTGTGGCATGATTTTTCCTAGGGCACTTGGTTAAAAACAATGTGTTAAGCTGTCTTTTAAGTACATAACTGGCCCACCAGTCCAAACCTCAAGAAAACAGAATTGCAAGTATAGCAGATACTAGAAACCTACTTCAGTCAGACCTCCTTCTATGCCTTTATTTTTTTTCCTCCCTTGTACATGTGTGTATGTGTGTGTGTGTGTGTGTGCTTGGGTGTGTGCATGTGTGTCTGAATTCCTCCTCCTTTTACTCCTCATTACCTTAGACACTGTGACTCAAGCAATTCTTTGGGATTACCGTGAACTCGTTGCGGGCAGGGAACGTCTGCCAACTCTGTTGTATTGTACTCTCTTAAGTGCTTAGTACAGGGCCCTGGACCCTGTAAGTGCTCAATAAATAACATCGATGATGATGTTGATGAAGATTACTGAGTTGGTGCTGCTCTAATTGAAATCCAAGTAAATATAGCACCCGTATTCCAAGAGGGAGCAACGAAACCATATGTAGTAATCAGTTGCCATTCCAGAAAAGTTTCTTCTTAACCAATAGTAAGTCAAGAACAGATTAAAGACTTGTCTCACATTCCTCCCACCAAGAGCCAGGGGGTTGGAAGAGCACTTCCAAGAGGCGAAATGAGTCACAGAGGCATGTTCTGAAGGCAAAACAGGAGTGGCAGAGAACACTTCTGGCAGGGTGAATTGAAGGGTTGTTACACTCATTACATTTTTAGCTTCATTTTTAGCATTCATCTGTTTTTTTCCTGTCAAACAAGAATTCTAGGTTGCCTCTTCAAAGCATTTGTTCTTCTTTGTAGTCTCCGGCATCTAACATCCGCAGGCTTTTTTCTGTGAAGATTGCGATGTGATTGATTTTTGGTAATATCAGTCTGTGTCATATCCATACACATTTTTCTGAAGGGGAAAAAAAAACGCTATGGAAAAATGATCAGGTAAATCTTCATTCCTAGCACCCATTGTAGAAAAATGGATCATTTCTCTTTTTAAAACCATCCTTGTGGGCAGACTCTATTTTAATAGAAGTAAAGATAGAGAAAGTCAGAAGAATATAAAATAGATCATGATAAATATTGCACTATCATTTTTTAATGTTGTTTGGGTAGATACTTTTTCTTCACTAACTCTATTTTAATATGTCTTAAGTATTAGCCCAAATCACCACTAAATAGTATGTAACAATCTCTAAATAATAAAACACTGGATTCCAAATTTAAATGGGCACAATTATATTCAGAAATTATAGTGGCATGCACGCCCACATAAGGGATGAAGATCTAAAGCTAACTAGGAGAAAAGTAAACTCACAGGTGGAGAAAATCACATTAGGCAATCATGAGGGAGCAATTACAATAATAATAATGTTGGTATTTGTTAAGCGCTTACTATGTGCAGAGCACTGTTCTAAGCGCTGGGGTAGATACAGGGTCGTCAGGTTGTCCCACGTGAGGCTTACAGTTCATCCCTATTTTCCAGATGAGGTAACTGAGGCCCAGAGAAGTGAAGTGACCCGCCCACAGTCACCCAGCTGACAAGTGACAGAGCCGGGAGTCGAACCCATGACCTCTGACTCCGAAGCTCAGGCTCTTTCCACTGAGCCATGCTCCTTGAGGTTACAATCAGAAGGTATGATAGAAAAAGATCTGTCTACTTATTTCGTTTTGTTTTGTGTCTCCCTCTTCTAGAATGGGAGCCCATTGTTGAGTATGGATTATCTCTATCTATTGCCAAATTGTACTTACCAAGCACTTAGCACAGTGATCTGCACACAGTGTTCAGTAAATATGATTGAATGAATGGATGAATGAAAGGATAACTCTTACTGTTCATTCAACTGGAGTCTAGTCCATAGATTTTTTAAAGGATACCAATATCCTTTAAAAACTCACCTTCTCTAAGTATTCCTTGATCAATCTTCCTATCTTCTAGGTGATTCCACATCATAAGCCATTTGAACCCTCATGTATTTATCTGTTTGCTTATTTAGAGTCGACTGATTCCTTTACTTCTATTTATCAACGATTGCATTTTTGCCAATTTATATTTATTGCCTATCCATAAGATCCTTAGATTATGAGTCCCATGTGGGAATAGGGATTGGGATCATGTATTTACCCCATCATTTAGCACAGTGCTTGGTACATAGTAGTAATAATAATTATAATGATGGTATTTGTTAAGCACTTAGTTTGTGCCAAGCCCTGTTTTAAGCGCTGGGGTGGATACAAGGTAATCAGGTTATTCTACGTGGGGCTCACAGTCTTCATCCCCATTTTACAGATGAGGGAACTGAGGCACAGAGAAGTTAAGTGACTTGCCCAAGGTCACAGCAGACAGGTGGTGGAGCAGGGTATTAATTGAAAGCCTATTGTGTGAAAAGCACTGTGCCAAGTGCTGGGAAAGAATTTACTGGTGAAAGGCAGCCACAGTTCCTCACCCACAAGGGGCTCTCAATCTAAGAATAAAGAGTGGAGAAAGCAGTGGAAATAGTGAAACCCTGACATAAAAACAACTCTAAAGACAACAGTAAGGATGAATTCAATGTTTATAATTTACTTAAATTATAATATAGTTTTACAATAATACTATAATAATATACTGCGAAGATGCAAAGATTCAATAATAAATTTGCCAGAGTCCTTGATAAAAATGGTTTGTAACTAAGGCCAGTTTTTGTGGAGCAATGAGATTTTATTTATCCTGAAGCTACCCCCTTGGTTTGTTGACTCCATGGCTTGTTGTTGTTACAGTCCATTATTGCAGTTGTCTTTAATCTGTCTACATTCATCTAGATTGTAGGGTTTTTTAAAATAATATCTGTGAAGCACTCACTATGTGCCAGACACTACATTAAGCGCTGGGGTAGATGCAAACCAATCAGGTTAGGTACAGGCCCTGTCTCATGCCGGGCTCACAGTCTCAATCCCCATTTTACAGATGGGGTAACTGAGGCACAGAGAAGTGAAGCGACTTGCCCAAGGTCACACAACAGAGAAGTGGCAGTACCGGGATTAGAATTCAGGTCCTTCTGACACCCGAGCCCCAGCTGTATGCGCTAGGCTATACTGCTTCTCAGTTCCATATGGTATCGGGACTGTACCTAATCTCTAATAATAACGTCGGTATTTGTTAAGCGCTTACTAGGTGCAGAGCACTGTTCTAAGCGCCGGGGTGGATACAGGGTCATCAGGTTGTCCCACGGGAGGCTCACAGTCTTCATCCCCATTTTACAGATGAGGTACCTGAGGCACAGAGAAGTTAAGTGACTGGCCCAAAGTCACACAGCTTGGTATAGTGCTTGGTACATATTAAAAGTTTAGTAATACCAGAACTAACTCTAAATAAATATCATAGCTAAGTAACTAGAATGTAAATTCTTCCAGGGAAGGGATCGCATCTTTTGCTTCATTCATTTAATAATAATAATAATAATGTTGGTATTTGTTAAGCGCTTACTATGTGCCAAGCACTGTTCTAAGCGCTGGGGTAGACACAGGGGAATCAGGTTGTCCCACGTGGGGCTCACGGTCTTCATCCCCATTTTACAGATGAGGTAACTGAGGCACAGAGAAGTTAAGTGACTTGCCCAAAGTCACTTTGTTACCCAACTGCCTAGCTGAGGTATGCACGCCAAACATTTTATTGGTATTGATACAGAATAGCAAGCACATAGACAAATTTGTTCATTTATTTAACTTAATCCTTCGATGAAAGCTCATTGTGTTCACAACGTCAATTCAAACTATCTAATGTGAAACATCAAAAATCCTGGCAACATCAACTAAATCATTGTTGAACTCTAGCAAGACTGGTTGTCAACAAGAAGAATAGCTAGAGTCCCCTATAGTTGAGTCAAAAACAGGCCCTCGGATCCAATAAAGGGATTCAGACCAAAGCCCTGACCTCCTCCGTTGAGGAAACTTGTAACACACTGGAACAGTCAGAGCTATGGAAGAGTTAGCACAGATCATTTACGCCGAATGAAGGGAAAAAGAGAAATGGAAAATAAATAAAATAAATTGTGGTATTTGTTAAGCGCTTACTATGTGCAAAGCACTGTTCTCAGCGCTGGGGGATACAAGGTGATCAGCTTGTCCCACGTGGGGCTCACGGTTTTTTTTAATCCCCATTTGACAGATGAGGTAACTGAGGCACAGAGAAGTGAAGTGACTTGCCCAAGGTCACGCAGATGACTAGCGGCGGAGCCGGGATGAGAACGCGTGACCTCTGACTCCCAAGCCCGGGCTCTTTCCACTGAGCCACGCTGCTTCTCTAGCTTTTCCACCTCTGGGGGATCGAAGAGAAGCAGCGCGGCCTCGCCGATAGAGCGTGGGCCTGGCAGTCAGAAAGACCTGGGTTCTAATTCTGCCTCCGCTGCTTGTCTGCTGTGTGGCCCGGAGCCAATCACTTAACTTCTCTGTCCCTCACTTACCTCATCTGCAAAACGGGGACTAGATTGTGAGCCCCATGTGGAACGTGGACTGGGTCCAACCCGATTAGCTTGTACATACCCCAGCGCTCAGGACAGTGCCTGGCACACCGGAAGCGCTTGACAAATACTATTTTAAAAAACCCAGGTCGTCAGCCTTTAGGATCCCTCTCCCCTCCACTGCTCCTCTGCCAAGAATGGCTTTTCAGTAGAAAGCTCCATTATAGCCATGCTACGTGGGCAGACCTGAAACTGAGGACCTGAGATCGGTGCATTCGGGTGCCTAGAAGACAGGGTCGACACACGCCACCAGTCCCGCCTCTGAACCTGTCCCAGAAATCCTGACGTGTTCATGTAGACCTGATAGTCAGCACCACGGGCTTTATCACCTTCTATTCATTCAATAGTATTTATTGAGCGCTTACTATGCGCAGAGCACTGTACTAAGCGCTTGGAATGTACAAATAGGCAACAGATGGAGACAGTCCCTGCCCGTTGACGGGCACACGGTCTAATCGGGGGAGACGGACAGACGAGAACGATGGCAATAACTAGAGTCGAGGGGAAGAACGTCTCATTAAAACAATAGCAAATAAATAGAATCAGGGTGATGGACATCTCATTAACAAGATAAATAGGGTAATGAGGATATGTACAGTTGAGCGGACGAGTACAGTGTTGCGGGGATGGGACGGGAGAGGGGGAGGAGAAGAGGGAAAGGGGGGAGAAGAGGGTTTAGCTGCGGAGAGTTGAAGGGGAGGTAGAGGGAGCAGAGAGAAAAGGGGAGCTCAGTCTGGGAAGGCCTCTCGGAGGAGGTGAGCTCTAAGTAGGGTTTCGAAGAGGGGAAGAGAATGAGTTTGGCGGAGGTGAGGAGGGAGGGCGTCCCGGGACCGCGGGAGGACGCGGCCCGGGGGTCGACGGCGGGACGGGCGAGGCCGGGGGACGGCGAGGAGGTGGGCGGCGGAGGAGCGGGGCGTGCGGGGTGGGCGGTGGAAAGAGAGAAGGCAGGAGAGGTAGGAAGGGGCGAGGTGATGGACAGTCTTGAAGCTGTCCTTCCATCTAGCTGTTAGCCTACGTGACCAGGGAGCAGTCCACTCGAACACTCCGAAAACTGGATTTTCAACTATGACAAAAAAGGCACCAGTTACCAAGTCCCCTTTAATTATAATGTCAGAAGGCTATTAAGTAGCAGACAGGATTTACTAAGATTCCTTTAATTTTTCTCCGGCCAGTGTGCAGCGTGGCCTAATGGAAAGTCCCTGTGACTTGCCGGCCGTGTGACCTTGGGCCAGTCATTTCACCTCTCTGGGCCTCGGCGTTCACATCTGTGAAATAGGGATAAAAGATCTGTTCTCTGTCTCATAAACCGTGAGCCCCGTGTGAGATAGGGACCGCGTCCAATCTGGTTTTCTTCTATTGACCCCCAGAACTTAGCGCGGTGCTTGGCTCACAGTAATAAATAGCACCGTTATCATTATGCAGTTTGCCTGTCGTAGACCTGCTTCGGTGTCCATCCTACTGTGCTGTTGGGTACGTAGAGGTTTTGGTGAGTAGTAAGTAGATTGTAATTTAGTGTTTGAGGTCTCTGATGAGTTATTTTCGTATTGCGGAATGCACCCGGGCAGACTTGTAGTTTGGTGGCAATCTTTAAATGCATAGAATTAAAGACTCACAACACACATAATGTCTGTAGAAGATCAGTTCCACCCATAGACTCCAGGCAGAACTCCAGGTTCATTGTTACCCCTGCTTTGCTAGGAAACAAGCAGGCAATACATGAACCAAATTAATCCACCATTCAAAAGCACTTTTTGCCACACGTTTTTTTTTTTTTTAATTCCAGTGTCTCGTCAGATCCCCTACAGCGTTATGTAACCTTCTATAAGTTGTAAGATTTTGAATTTCTCTTGAGTATGTGAGCTTCAGTGAATGGAATTTTCTCATCAAGAATTGCTAAACTTGTATGACTTCGTTAAAGGAATAACTGCTGGGTAGGTAGGATTGGATTAAATTCCAGAAAACGGTGGCTCTTCTGCCCCTTTCAGAATTAGAAAAAGGGGAAATGTTCATTCATTCATTCATCCAATAGTATTTATTGAGCGCTTACTATGTGCAGGGCACTTTACTAAGCGCTTGGAATGTACAATTCGGCAACAGATAGAGACAATCCCTGCCCGTTGACGGGCTCACGGTCTAATCGGGGGAGAGGAACAGACGAGAACAACGGCAATAAATAGAATCGAGGGGATGAACATCTCATTAAAACCATAGCAGATAAATAGAATCAAGATGATGTACATCTCATTAGCAAAATAAATAGGGTAATAAAAATATATACAATTGAGCGGACGAGCACGGTGCCGAGGGGAGGGGAAGGGAGAAAGGGAGGAGCGGAGGGAAAGGGGAGGAAAGGGGGCTTAGCTGAGAGGAGGTGAGGGGGAGCAGAGAGGCAGCAGAGGGAGCAGAGGGAAAAGGGGAAGATCAGTGTGGGAAGGCCTCTCGGAGGAGGTGAGTTTTAAGTAGGGTTTCGAAGAGGGGAAGAGAATGAGTTTGGCGGAGGTGAGGAGGGAGGGCGTTCCGGGACCGCGAGGGGACGCGGCCCGGGGGTCGACGGCGGGATGGGCCAGACCGGGGGTCGGCGAGGAGGCGGGCGGCCGAGGAGCGGAGCGTGCGGGGTGGCCGGTGGAAAGAGAGAAGGGAGGAGAGGTAGGAGGGGACGAGGGGATGGACAACCTCGAAGCCTACCTGTCTGATACAGGAAAGGAAAAGGGTCTAACTCTCACTCTCAATTACTTTGTGCTTTCTAGAGGAAAGAATGAGATCTATTTAAAGCTTCTTAGCGGTTCTGCCGAGCAGTGTTGTATAATGGATGGACCATGGGCCTGGGAGTCAGAAGGACCCGAGTTCTAATCATGGTTCCTCCCCTTGTCTGCTGGGTGACCTTGGGCAAGTCACTTCACTTCCCTGGGCCTCAGTTACTTCATCTATAAAATGGGGAGTGAGACTGTGAACCGCTCCCTGCGGGATATGGACTATATCCAACCTGATTAGCTTGTATCTTCCCCAGCGGGAGAAGCAGCGTGGCTCAGTGGAAAGAGCCCGGGCTTGGGAGTCAGAGGTCATGGGTTTGAACCCCACTCTGCCACTTGTCAGCTGGGTGACCGTGGGCGAGTCACTTCACTTCTCTGTGCTTCAGTTACCTCCTCTGTAAAGTGGGGATTAAGACTGTAAACCTCACGTGGGACGACCTGATGACCCTGTATCTCCCCCAGCGCTTAGAACGGTGCTCGGCACATAGTAAGCGCTTAACGGATACCAACATTATTATCATTATTATTACAGTACCTGGCACATAGTAAGCATTTGACAAATACCGTGAAAAAAAGTTCATTTGGCGTGTCAGAGCAAAAGAGGGACTAGAAGCCAGAAAACACACTCTGAGGTGGTGTGGACACTAGAGAAGCAGCGAGGCTCAGTGGAAAGAGCCTGGGCTTTGGAGTCAGAGGTCATGAGTTCGAATCCCAGCTCTGCCACTTGTCAGCTGTGGGACCGTGGGCGAGTCACGTCACTTCTCTGTGCCTCAGTTCCCCCACCTGTAAAATGGGGATGAAGACTGTGAGCCCCACGTGGGACAACCCGATTCCCCTGTGTCTACCCCAGCGCTTAGAACGGTGCTCTGCACGTAGTAAGCGCTTAACAAATACCAACATTATCATTATTATTATTAGAGCAGTCATGACAGTAGGGAGCTCAGGTGGGCAATGGGCGGCAGAGATTTTGCCGCTCCAGAACCATGTCAGAGTAAGAAGAAACTGAAGGGGAGGGGAAGTGGGAAACGGGAAAAGGAGGAGCAGGACATAGAGAACTGTGGCAATCGCCGAGTTGGGAATTTTGGGTGACAGCTGTAGCTGCTGCTTCTAGGAGCCTTCCCCTCACTCCTTCCCTCGCTTCCCTCCGGCTGAGCCGTCCTCTCCACTTCAGCCATCCATCCGTTGGCTAGCAGGACTGGATCCTTTCCAGACAGAGAATCTTGCTTGCCACTGGGGTTGGAGAAAATACCCATCTGGATCTCCACTTGCTCTGCCCCCGTTTACATCCTTAGTTTACTCAGATCCTGGAGGAGGAATATTCGGTCCATCCCTAAAGGGGAGTGTGTTTTTCAGAATTCACCCACTCAGTCAATCAGTCGGTGGTATTTATTGAGAGCTTATTATAATGTTGGTATTTGTTAAGCGCTTACTGTAATAATGTTGGTATTTGTTCAGCGCTTACTACGTGCAGAGCGCCATTCTAAGCGCTGGCTAGATACAGAGTAATCAGGTTGTCCCACGTGAGGCTCACAGTCTTCATCCCCCTTTTACAGATGAGGGGACTGAGGCACAGAGAAGTGAAGTGACTCGCCCACGGTCACAGAGCTGACAAGCGGCGGAGCCGGGATTCGAACCCGTGACCTCTGACTCCAAAGCCCGTGCGCTGGGGGAAATACAGGGGAATCGGGTTTGTCCCACGTGGGGCTCACAGTCTTCATCCCCCTTTTACAGATGAGGGAACTGAGGCACAGAGAAGTGAAGTGACTCGCCCACGGTCACGCGGCTGACAAGGGGCAGACCCGGGATTCGAACCCATGACCTCCGGCTCCAAAGACCATGCTCCTTCCACTGAGCCACGCCGATTATGTGCAGAGCACTGTACTAAGTGATCGGGAGAGTACAGTGCAACAGAATTAGTGGACACGCTCCCTGCCCCTAACGAGTTTAGAGCCTAGAGGGAGCTGACTTTGATCGTACTCAATCGTGTGGAAAAATCTTTCCAGTTCCACTGGGAGACTCGCAACCCTTTCCAGAGCTGAGTCGGAGCTACCTTCTGGAGACCTGGGGCAAGGGAGACTTCAATAAAAAGCAAAGTAATGAAAAGCAAAAATATTTTCAGATATTCTTGGAAAAGAGCACTGTGAACAAAAATGACCTTGATCTGCTCACGTCCTTTATTTCTAACCACTACTTCTGAATCTGGAAAGAGGACTCGACTGTCTCAACTTGTTAGGAGATGCAGATGTATATGGAACAGAGAACAGTATGCTGTGACTCACCAGAGAAAGTTAATACGAGAGATTAACCGGGTTCCTTCTGGAACCGCTGCCCTGAATTATTTCTCCGTGACTTAATGCGTGCGGGGGCAGGTTTCATAAATGTGGCATCGGTGACATACTCTACTTTCGTCTATATGTATACACAACGCCGCGTACCAGAAATGTAAACGGACAATTCTGTGTACTGAAGTAATTCATGATCTGTCCTGGTAATAATAATGTTGGTGTTTTTGTTAAGCGCTTACTCTGTGCAGAGCACTGTCCTAAGCGGTGGGGGAGATCCGGGGTCATCAGGTGGTCCCACGGGAGGCTCCCAGTTAATCCCCATTTGACAGAGGAGGTCACTGAGGCCCAGAGAGGTGAAGTGACCCGCCCCCAGTCACCCAGCTGACAAGTGGCCGAGCCGGGGGTCGAACCCATGACCCCTGCCTCCGAAGCCCGGGCTCTTTCCACTGAGCCACGCTGCTTCCCGCTTTATAATTTTAGGACCGGGCACCTCTTCACAGCTCTCGTTGATGAATCTAAATCGAAGAAATGCTTTGCCTTCGGGACACTGTCGGCGAAGGATGGATTCTTCTATCATACTTATGGGACGATCGCCACTTGATATTAAGGGTGCTTCTTGTATCTTCTCTCCTGTATCTGACTGCACTGATTTGGCATTTTGGTTTCTAACCATGCTAGTATAACAGTGCCTCATCAGTCAATCCATCGTATTTATTGAATGCTTACTATGTGCAGAGTACTCTCCTAAATGCTTAGCCTTCATTTTCCCTCTCGGGAGGTTGGGCGGAGGGGGGGAGGGGGGGGTCTTTCAGCTCCTGATCCTCCCGCGTGGCTCAGTGGCAAGAGCCCGGGCTTGGGAGTCAGAGGTCATGGGTTCGAATCCCGGCTCTGCCACTTGTCAGCTGCGTGACTGTGGGCCAGTCACCTCACTTCTCTGTGCCTCGGTTACCGCATCTGTAAAATGGAGATGAAGACTGTGAGCCTCCCGTGGGACAACCTCATGACCCTGTATCCACCCCGGCGCTTAGAACAGTGCTCTGCACAGAGTAAGCGCTTAACAAATATTATTGTTATTAAGTCCAGCCAGCCCTGGATAACCAGCAGGACACGAATGCGAATCCCAGGCGGTCCACAGCTGCATTTCATTCATTCATTCAGTCATATTTATTGAGCGCTTACCGTGTGCAGAGCACTATGTCAAGCACTTGGGAGAGTACAATACAACAATAAACGGACCCATTCCCTTCCCACAACGAGCTTGCCTTCTGCCACTGCCCTGGCTGGGAGCGAGACAGGGCACTGTAATGATAACATTGTGTCATGTTACATATGACCTCATTTAGTGCCTGGCACATAGCGCTCAACAAATACCATAATTCTTCTTCTTCTTATTCAATGAGATGTTCTGCAAGATGGATGATGATAATAATAATAATAATAATACGAACGGCGGTTTTCGTTAACCACTGACTACGTGCCAGATGCTGTATTGAGCGCCGGGATGGATACCAGCAAATCAAGTTGGACACAGTCCCTGTCCCGTGTGGGGCTCATAGTCTCAATCTCCATTTCAAAGATGAAGCCACTGAGGCACAGAGAAGTTAAGCTACTTGCCCGAGGTCGCACAGCAGACGAGTGGCGAGCCGGGATTAGAACCCATGACCTTCTGACTCCTAACCTGTGCTCTAGCTACTACACCACGCTGCTTCAGTCCCGGTGCCCATTGGCATCTTAATTTAGCCATGATAAATATCTTGTCCAATTCCGTCACCATTTTTTAAAACCTCTAGTCTTCAACCCTGTCAAAGACAGTATATTACGTTGATCGGTTCCTTTCTTATCTGCAATTTAATTGACCCTCTTCAATAATGATAATAACGTTGGTATCAGTTAAGCGCTTACTATGTGCGGAGCGCTGTTCTAAGCGCTGGGGGAGATAGAGGGGAATGAGGTTGTCCCACGTGAGGCTCACGGTCTTCACCCCCATTTTACAGATGAGGGAACTGAGGCCCGGAGAAGTGAAGTGACTCGCCCACGGTCACACAGCTGACAAGGGGCAAAGGACTCCAACAGATTAGTAAGCACACTCAGTGAATATCACCAGTCATGAGGATTTCCCTTTATAAAATTACCTTGTCTTTTTTCTAACAAGTTGCTTTTCTTTTAAAGCACTCCCTGCTCCTAAGCTTAATTATCAATTGTACTACTTTTCTATGGATAGTAGAATAACTGATCTTTAGTTGCGAGCATCTCTGAAAATGGAAATTACATTGGCAATCTACCAGAAAAAAACAAACCAAAGCCATTTGTCTCGTCTCTTTGGTTGGTTTGGTCAGTACCAACACAGCTTGGTTTGTCATTCACCAGAAGTGAGCTTTAAAATTTCGCTATTCATAATTATTATTATTATTATTCTATTTGTTAAGTGCTTATTATGTGTCATGTATTGTTCTAAGCACCAGGGTGGATAGTAGGTTGGACAAAGTCCTTATCCCACACAGTTTGCGTAGGAGAGAGAACAGGTATTGAATCCCCATTTTACCATTGAGAAAACTGAAGTTGAGTGACTTGCCCAAGAAGACAAATGATAATATTGGCATTTGTTAATAATAATAATAATGTCGGTATCTGTTAAGCGCTTACTATGTGCCGAGCACTGTTCTAAGCGCTGGGGGAGACACAGGGGACTCAGGTTGTCCCACTTGGGGCTCCCAGTCTTCATCCCCATTTTACAGACGAGGGAACTGAGGCCCCGAGAAGTTACGTGACTCGCCCACAGTCACCCAGCTGACGAGTGGCAGAGCCGGGAATCGAACTCATGACCTCTGACCCCGAAGCCCGTGCTCTTTCCACTGAGCCACGCTGCTTCAGGCGGCAGAGCCGGCATTCGAACCCATGACCTCTGACTCCCAAGCCCAGGCTCATTCCACTGAGCCGCGCTTCTCTAGATACAGTAATCATAACGTTGGTATTTGTTAAGCACTAACTCTGTCCAGAGCACTGTTTTGAGCGCTGGGGGAGATCCAGGGTCATCAGGCGGTCCCCCGTGAGGCTCACAGTTAATCCCCATTTTCCAGATGAGGGAACTGAGGCGCGGAGAAGTTATGCAAGCTGGTGGGGTCGGTCCCCCGTGGGGCTCGCGGTCTCAATCCCCATTTTACAGATCAGATCACTGAGGCACGGGGAAGCGGAGTCGCCCGAGGTCACACAGCAGACAAGCGGCGGAGGCGGGATTAAAACCCAGGTCCCTCGGCCTCCCAGGCCCGGGCTCTGTCCCCTCCGTGTGACGGAGGAGGAAGATCCGGAACAGGGCTGAGCTAGGAGAAAGAACCCGGCCGGATTTCAGCATCATTTCTAAGAAGTCTAAACCATAAAGGAGAACGTTGTAGAATCACAAGGCCGAAGGCAACGAGGCGGGAAAAACTGCACTCGAGAAGCAGCGCGGCTCAGTGGAAAGAGCCCGGGCTGGGGAGTCAGAGGTCATGGGTTCGACTCCCGGCTCTGCCACTTGTCGGCTGGGTGACTGTGGGCGGGTCGCTTCTCTGGGCCTCAGTTCCCTCCTCCGGAAAATGGGGATTCACTGGGAGCCTCCCTGGTGACCTTGTATCTCCCCCAGCGCTTAGAACGGTGCTCTGCACCTAGTAAGCGCTTAACCAACACCAGTGGTATTATTATTGTCATTAAGGGCCCGGACCTGGGAGTCCGAGGTCGGGAGTTCTAATCCCGGCTTCGCCATTTGTCAGCTGTGTGACCTTGGGCAAGTCGCTTCACTTCTCTGGGCCTCAGTTCCCTCATCTGGAAAATGGGCCTGCAGACTGGGAGCCTCCCGTGGCACCGCCTGATGACCCTGGATCTCCCCCAGCGCTCAGCACAGTGCTCTGCACCTAGTAAGCGCTTAACAGATACCAACGTTATTTAACTTCTCTGGGCCTCAGGGACCTCATCTGTCAAATGGGGATGAAGACCGTGAGCCCTACGTGGGACCGCCTGATGACCCTGTATCTCCCCCAGCGCTCAGCACAGTGCTTGGCGCACAGTAAGCGCTTGACAGATACCAACGTTAGTTAACTTCCCTGTGCCTCAGTGACCTCATCTGTCAAATGGGGGTGAAGACCGTGAGCCTCACGTGGGACAACCTGACGACCCTGATTACGCTGATCACCCCAGCGCTTAGAACAGTGCTCGGCACATAGTAAGCGCTTAGCAAATACCAACAATGCTATTGTTTTCATTATTATTATTATTATTAAGACAGGGGGAGCACAAGTTAGAGGCTGCTCTTTCCACGGCCCGCTGTTTCTCATCCCCCGATTAGACCGTGCGCCCGTCAAAGGGCAGGGACCGTCTCTCTCCGTTGCCGATTTGTCCATTCCAAGCGCTTAGTACGGTGCTGTGAGCGCTCAATAAAGACCCTCGAATGCATGAATTCTCTCTGCCACTTGCCACTAAAAGAGGCCGCTCTTTTAAGCTTAGGAGGAGCAGCTGGGCGTTACGAACCTTCGACAAACACCCGCCTTTCTCCTCCTAAAGATTCTAGCGGGATGTTTATATTACTTGAATAAGGGCATAAAACCCAAATATAAAACGGCCTTATGATAGATCGAGCGTCTGGAGATCGAACTTCCTGTTTCCTCTCGCGCTCCCAGCTCTACATAACAATTTCCTTTTCGAAAGGGACATTTCACTCACCTATTCCATCACCGGTGGAAAGAGCCCGGACTTCGGCGTCGGGGTCATGGGTTCGACTCCCGGCTCGGCCACTCGTCAGCTGGGTGACCGCGGGCGGGTCACTTCGCTTCTCTGGGCCTCAGTTCCCTCATCTGGAAAATGGGGATTAACTGTGGGCCTCCCGTGGGACAGCCTGACGACCCTGGATCTCCCCCAGCGTTTAGACCGGCGCTCTGCACATAGTACGCGTTTAACAAACACCAACGTCATCATCATTATTTATATCATCACCTTTGGTACCTTATTGTGTTCAGCTAGAGATGATAATGATAATTAATTACTATGGCATTTATTAAGCAGTTGTGATGTGGCAGGCACTGGTGAAGATTCGAGAGCATCAGGTTGGACACGGTCCCTGTCCCACGCAATAATAATGTTGGTATTTGTTAAGCGCTTACTATGTGCCGAGCGCCGCTCTAAGCGCTGGGGGAGATACGAGGTCATCGGGTTGCCCCACGTGGGGCTCACAATCTTCATCCCCATTTTACAGATGAGGTCGCTGAGGCCCAGAGAAGTTGAGTGACTTAATAATAAGAATAATAACGTTGGTATTCGTTAAGCGCTTACTACGTGCAGAGCGCCGTTCTAAGCGCTGGGGTGGATACAGGGTCATCAGGTGGTCCCCTGTGAAGCTCGCAGTCAATCCCCATTTTCCAGATGAGGGAACTGAGGCCCGGAGGAGTGAAGTGACTCGCCCACGGTCACCCAGCAGACAAGTGGCGGAGCCGGCATTCGAACCCATGACCTCTGACTCCCGAGCCCGGGCCCTTTCCCCTGAGCCACCCTGCTTTGCCCAAAGTGGCACAGCAGACAAGTGGCGGAGCCGGGATTAGAACCCACGACCTCTGCCTCCCAGACCCGTGCTCTTGCCACGAGACCGTGCTGCTGGACACACGCTACACGAGACCCGTAGTCTACGGAGGAGTAGAATTTAATCCCCATTTTTCAGAGGAAGAAACCGAGGCAACAGAGAAGTTAGGTGACTTTCCCAATAACCCAGAGCAGGCGGGTAGACCAGGCAAGCGGCAGAGCCAGAATTAGAACCCAGGTCTTCCTCTTTATGATCTCTAAGTGCTTAATAGGTGGCGGACACTGGACTCAACTCTAGGGCAGACAGAGGTTAATCAGGAAGGACACGGTCCGTGTCCCTCCTCGGGATCGCGGTCTTCATCCCCATTTTCCAGATGAGGTAACGGAGGCACGGAGAAGTTAAGGGACCCGTCCGAGGCCACACTGCAGACCTGCGGTGGAGCTGGGATTCGAATCCAAGAATGGCTAAAGAAGCAGCGTGGCTCCGTGGAAAGAGCCTGGGCTTCGGAGTCAGAGGTCATGAGTTCGACTCCTGGCTCTGCCGCTCGTCAGCTGGGGGACTGTGGGCGAGTCACTTCACTTCTCTGTGCCTCAGTTACCTCATCTGGAAAATGGGGATCAAGACTGTGAGCCCCACGTGGGACAAACTGATTCCCCCGTGTCTACCCCAGCGCTTAGAACAGCGCTCGGCACATAGTAAGCGCTTAACAAAGACCAACATTATTATTATTAACATTATTGAGCAGCGTGGCCTAGCGGAGAGAGCACAGGCCTGGGGGTCAGAAGGACCTGGGTTAATCCCGGCTCTGCCATTTGTCCGCTCTGTGACTTTGGGCAAGTCACTTCACTGCTCCGTGCCTCAGTTCCCTCGTTTTTAAAATCAATCGATCTTAAAATGGGGATTAAGACCGTGAGCCTTATGGGGTCCACGGTCTGCACCCAGTTGGATTCGTGGCTCGGTGGAAAGAGCCCGGGCTTGAGCGTCAGAGGTCATGGGTTCGACTCCCGGCTCTGCCACTTGTCGGCTGGGTGACTGTGGCCGAGTCACTTCACTTCTCCGGGCCTCAGTTCCCTCCTCTGTAAAATGGGGATTAACTGTGAGCCTCACGCGGGACGACCTGATTACCGTGCATCTCCCCCAGTGCTTCGAACAGTGCTCAGCACATAGTAAGGGCTTAACAAGTGCCGACGTTATTATTACCCCAGCATTTAGTACAGTGCCTGGCACATAGTAAGTGCTTAACCAATAGGCTTTTTTAAAAAAGGGTCCTCTCACTCCCACTAAGCCCCCGCTGCTTCCTCGTGTTCCTAATGTTAAGCGCTTAACAAATACCAACGTCATTATCACTATTATGATTAATAATGTCGGAGGGATGACGGAATCTCCCAGATGATGAGCCGCAGCCCTGCCACTTCCAACGCTTGATGATGATGATGACGACGACGACGGTATTTGTTAAACGCTCACTAGGTGCCAAGCACTGTTCCAAGCGCTGGGGTAGACAGCCAGGTAATCAGAGCTCACAGTCTTCATCCCCATTTTCCAGATGAGGTAACCGAGGCACGGAAAAGCGAAGTGACTTGCTCAGAGTCGCCCAGCTGGCCGGTGGCGGAGCCAGGATTAGAACCCACGACCCCTGACTCCCAAGCCCGGGCTCTTTCCACTGAAGCCATGCCGCTTCTTCCCTAATACTCGTGCCAGACACCGAGGAGACACGATGTGAGGCACGCGATCAACCGCAGTGAGCCCGCCGTTGGGTAGGGACTGTCTATCCGTTGCCGGATTGTAACGATGATGACGATGTTGGTATTTGTTAAGCGCTTACTACGTGCAGAGCGCTGTTCTAAGCGCTGGGGGAGATACCGGGTCATCAGGTGGTCCCCCGTGAGGCTCGCAGTTAATCCCCATTTTCCAGAGGAGGTCACTGAGGCCCAGAGGAGTGAAGTGACTCGCCCACAGTCACCCGGCTGCCGAGTGGCGGAGCGGGGATTCGAACCCACGACCTCTGACTCCAAAGCCCGGCCTCTTTCCACGGAGCCACGCTGCTTCTCAGATGTGAGGGACACGGTCAACCGTAGTGACCCCCGTCGGGTAGGGACTGTCTATCTGTTGCCAAATTGTACTTTCCAGGCGCTTAGTACAGCGCTCTGCACACCGGAAGCGCTCAAGACATCCGACCGAATAAATGAACGAACCACAGCCGTGCCCTGATTACTGCCCTGATTATTTCCCCTTGAACGCAGCGACGCATTTCTCTCCAGAGCAGCCAAGTGCCAAATGGCAGATCTGAGGCCCGGGGGCCTTGTTTCACGCAGCAGGTTCCCCGGCGTTGGCCCCGGGGGGAAATAATAATAATCACAATAATAATAATAATGATAACGTTGGTATTCGTTAAGCGCTTACTATGTGCACTGTCCTAAGCGCTGGGGGAGGTGCGGGGTCATCGGGGGGTCCCACGTGAAGCAGACGGCCAGCTTCAAGTTCCTCGCGCTGCTTCGTGTCTTGTCGCCTGGCCACTTCCTGACCGTTGCTCCCGCGCTGGGCGATCCACCGGAAGATCACCTTTGGTCACCGATCCCGTCGTTCGGGAGTCGGGGGTCACGGGTTCGGATCCCCCGCCCTGCCGCTCGTCACCCGTGTGACCGGGGTGCCTTTCTATCCTCCGGCCATCCCGGATGACGAACCGTTGGAGCTGAGATCCCATCAGCCCCTCAGGGCGGCCCAGTGGGAAGAGCCCGGGGTTTGGGACTGGGGTCGGGGGTTCGAATCCCCGCTCTGCCACTCGTCCCCCGGGCGACCGCGGACGAGTCGCTCCTCTGCGCCTCAGTCCCCTCGCCTGGAAGATGGCGACGGAGACCGCGAGCCTCACGTGGGGCAACCCCATGGCCCCGTCTCTCCCCCGGCGCTTAGAACGGCGCTCTGCTCGTAGTAAGCGCTTGACAAATCCCGACGTTCTCCTTCTTATCTCCTCGGAGGCCGCAGTCCCCCGGCTCCGCAGCGCAGTGGTGTTCAGGATGGGGTCGCGCGGCTCAGGCGGAATCGATCGAATCGTTTAAGCGGCCATAGAGCAGAGCGGTGTTGACTGCAGCCCGGCAGACCATTTGTTTCGGGCCGACTCCCTCCTCTCCGGAGCCGACGTTCCCAACTTTCCGACTGCTGCGCTGGCCGCGCCGATGCATCTTGTGAGAGGATATGGTAATGATAATAATGATGATGATGTTGGTATTCGTTAAGCGCTTACTATGTGCCGAGCACTGTTCTAAGCGCTGGGGGAGACACAGGGGAATCAGGTGGTCCCACGTGGGGCTCACGGTCTTCATCCCCATTTTACAGCTGAGGGAACCGAGGCCCGGAGAAGTGAAGTGACTCGCCCACGGTCACACAGCCGACAGGCGGAGATCATTTCCAGGGGGAAGCAGCGAGGCCTAGCGGATAGAACCCGGGCCCGGGAGTCATCATCCCGGCTTTAATAAGCATGTGGGTATCCGCTAAGCGCTTACTAGGTGCCGAGCACTGTTCTAAGCGCTGGGGTAGACACAGGGGAATCGGGTTGTCCCCCGTGGGGCTCCCAGTCTTCATCCCCATTGTACAGATGAGGTCACCGGGGCCCAGAGAAGGGAAGTGACTCGCCCACAGTCACCCGGCTGACAAGCGGCAGAGCCGGCATTCGAACTCATGACCTAAGAATAACGACCTAATAAGAATGTGGGTATATCTGTTAAGCGCTTACTAGGTGCAGAGCACGGTTCGAAGCGCTGGGGGAGATACGGGGGTCATCAGGTTGGCCCACGGGAGGCTCACAGTCTTCCAGATGAGGCAACTGAGGCCCAGAGAAGGGAAGTGACTCGCCCACGGTCACCCGGCTGACAAGTGGCAGGGCCGGGATCCGAACCCCTGACCTCTGACCCCCAGGCCCGGGCTCTTTCCACGGAGCCACGCCGCTCCCCAAGTGGCTCTGCCGCCCGTCAGCCGGGTGACCGTGGGCGAGTCACTTCCCTTCCCTGGGCCTCCGTTCCCTCATCTGGAAAATGGGGATGAAGACCGGGAGCCTCACGTGGGACCCCCCGATGACCCGGTATCTCCCCCCGCGCCTAGAACAGTGCTCTGCGCATAGTAAGCGCTTAACAGATACCAACAGTTATTTTATTTATTTTATTTTAACCAATGCCAACATTACTATAAGGATGTGGGTTAGAGAAGCAGCGTGGCTCAGTGGAAAGAGCACGGGCTTTGGAGTCAGAGGTCACGGGTTCGAATCCCGGCTCGGCCACTTGTCAGCTGGGTGAATCTGGGCGAGTCACTTCACTTCTCGGTGCCTCCAGTTACCCCATCTGTCAAATGGGGATTAACTGTGAGCCCCAAGCGGGACAACCCGATTTCCCCCGTGTCTCCCCCAGCGCTTAGAACAGTGCTCGGCACGTAGTAAGCGCTTAACAAATACCAACGTTTATTTTATTCATTTTAACAGATGCCGACATTACTATAAGGATGTGGGTTCTAATCCTGGCTCTGCCATTTGTTCACTCATCCTTTCATTCAGTAGTATTTCCTGAGCGCTCACTACACTAAGCACAATTCGGCAACGGACAGAGACGATCCCTACCCAGTGGTGGGCTCACGGTCTAAACGGGGGAGACAGCAGAGGAAAACAGAACCCGACAAAAACAAGACGACATCTTCGAGATAGATAGAATCAAGGGGATGGACATCTCGTTAACAAAACGAGTAGGGTAATAATAATGATATCGGTATTTGTTAAGCGCTTACTACGTGCAGAGCACTGTTCTAAGCGCCGGGGGAGATAGAGGGGAATGAGGTGGTCCCACGTGAGGCTCCCCGGTCTTCATCCCCATTTTACAGAGGAGGGAACTGAGGCCCAGAGAAGTCGAGTGACTTGCCCACGGTCACACAGCTGACAAGGGGCAGAGTCGGGATAATAAATAATCTAGACAAATGAGCAGAGTGCTGAGGGGAAGGGAAGGGGGAGGAGCAGAGGGTGATGGGGGGGGGGGGAGAAAGGGGGCTTAGCAGAGGGGAGGCGAAGCGGGGGGCAGAGAGGCAGCAGAGGGAAAAGGGGAAGCCCGGTCCGGGAAGGCCTCTCGGAGGAGGTGAGCTCGAAGTAGGGTTCCGAAGAGGGGAAGAGAATCAGTCTGGCGGAGGCGAGGAGGGAGGGCGTCCCGGGACCGCGGGAGGACGCGGCCCGGGGGTCGACGGCGGGACGGGCCGAGACCGGGGGACGGCGAGGAGGCGGGCGGCGGAGGAGCGGGGCGTGCGGGGTGGCCGGTGGAGAGGGAGGAGGGAGGAGAGGTGGGAAGGGGTGAGGTGTTGGAGAGCCTCGAAGCCTAGAGTGAGGAATCTGCTGTTTGTCTGCCCTGTGACCATGGACAAGTCACTTCTCCGGGCCTCAGTGACCTCATCTGTACAACGGGGATTAAGACCAGGCAACCCGATCACCTCGTATCTACCCCGGTGCTTAGCACAGCGATCGACCCCCCCCCCCCAGTAAGCGCTTAACGGAGATCGTCGTTATCATCATCATCGTCATCGACAGCGGAACAGTTAGGCGGCTTAACAACACCCGGCCCGGAACCTCTCCAACGGTGGCCGGCCGGGAGAACGAAATAGCCTTGGACGGTCATCGCACCAGGCCCGATGGCCCTTCCCCTTCATCCACCTCCGCTTCGGACAGAAAATCCTCACAGTCGACCTGAGAAACACTGGATCTCCTTGCTCCCTCCTACCCTACCTGCCCGATTTCCCGTTACGACGCAGGCCCCCACACTTGGGTCCTCTAACACCGACCTGCTCACCGGTGCCTCGGACCCGTCCGTCCTCACCTTCCATCTCTTGTCCACGTCCGCCTCCGGTCTGGAACGCCCTCCCTCTTCCGATCTTCAGTAGTGTTTATTGAGCGCTTACTCTGCGCGGAGCACTGGACTAAGCGCTCGGGGTGAACGGGTCACAAGATCTGACATTCGATCGCTCTCCCCGCCTTCAGAGTTTTATTAAAAAGCAGATCTCCTCCAGGAGGCCTTCCCAGCCCAAGTCCTCATGTCTTCCTCGCCCACGCCCTTCCGATAACGACGGCATTCGTTCCGCGCCGGGCGCGGCCTTGTTCTAAGCGCTGGGGAGGCTGCCGGGTGCTCAGGTGGTCCCACAGAGGGCTCACGGTTTTAAAGCCCATCTTACAGATGAGGTAACCGAGGCACGGAGAAGTTAATAACGTTGGTGTTCGGCAAGCGCCTACTCTGTGCACTGTTCTAAGCGCTGGGGGAGAGTCGGGGGAATCGGGCCGTCCCACGCGGGGCCCACGGTCTCAATCCCCATTTTTCCAGACGAGGGAGCTGAGGCACAGAGAAGCGAAGTGACTGGCCCACGGTCACCCAGCTGACCAGCCGCCGAGCGGGGATTTGAACCCACGACCTCTGCCTCCCCAGCCCGGGCTCTTTCCACCGAGCCACGCTGCTTCACGTGCCTTTCGTTTCGCCCTTGCGTTTGGATTTACACCCTTTATTCACGAATTTACACCCTTTATTCGCGACCGCCCTCGGCCCCACGGCGCTTCCGTACCTATCCTTATGTTACTATTATTGTTATTATCCTTCTTATTATATTAGCGTCTAGATCCCCTCTAGACCGTAAGCTCCTTGGGGGCGGGGAACACGTTTACCGACTCTGTTAAACTGTACTTTCCCCAGTTGCTTAGTACAGGGCTCTGCCCAGAGTAAGTGTTCGAGAAATACAATGAACCGAAGGATTGATCCCTCTTTGATAGTTGGACCACACGGGCAACTCTGCGCTCCCGAGATACTCTGTCCTGTTCTGAAGAACGGGAATGCTGGCTGGAGCCTCCGGAAGCCTTTCCTTCTGAAGTTTGGTCCCGAGCTCTCGGTACTTCTGACGCGGTGAGTGGAAATGCCAGATGGAGAATTGGCACGGCTCGCTGGAAAGAGCCCGGGGCTTGGGTGTGGGAGGTCAGGAGTTCGGATCCCGGCTCTGCCACGTGTCCGCCGGGTGCCTGTGGGCAAGTCACTTCACTTCTCTGGGCCTCGGTTCCCTCACCTGGAAAACGGGGATAATACCGTTGGTATTTGTTAAGCGCCTACTACGCGCCGAGCACCGTTCCAAGCGCTGGGGGAGACGCGGGGGGGGGGATCGGGTCGTCCCACGTGGGGCCCCCGGTCTCCACCCCCATTTTCCAGATGCGGGAACTGAGGCCCAGAGAAGCGAAGGGACTGGCCCACGGTCACACAGCCGACAAGGGGCGGGGCCGGCATCCGAACCCATGACCTCGGACTCCGAAGCCCGTGCTCCCTCCACTGAGCCACGCTGCTTCTCCGATGAAGACCGCGGGACGACCTGATGACCCCGGATCTCCCCCAGCGCTTAGAACGGGGCTCGGCGCACGGTAAGCGCCTAACGGGTCCCGACGTTATTATTGTCGTTATTATAATGGTAGGAAACGGCCCCGGGTCACTGCTACCCAAGATCGTCGCCGGGCATCGGAGAACCTGGTCGAAGCGTTTAACCTACCCGCCGGGACCGCTGCGAGATCTATCATCAGCCGCCGGAATCTCCGACGGGCCCCGGACCAGGGGACCGCCGCGCGTGGACGGGCCGAGCTATCTGAAAAACTTCTTCTGTCGTCCCTCCCGTTGGCTGCCATCTCCGCCGCTGCCTGCCTCTTAGGTTCGGCTAGAGATTCGACGCCTCGAGACCGAGGATTACGCATTTCTGGACGAGAGAAGGAGAAAGGCATCGCGAGGAAGTGAACGCAGGTTTATTATCGAGCGTGTCCTCCTTGGCGATAGCGTCACGAAGCTTCCTTTCCCTGTGGTCACCCTGGCGTCGTTTTCTTCTGGCACCGGGACATTCCCAAGTGTTCACTCTAGCTTCTGGGAGTCTCTTCTCACCGCATTTTCCGAGGCGAATGACGAGTCCGAGGACATGGAGATCCTTGATTCTACTCGCTCTTGTTTCAGTCAGATGTTCTTGCCCTCGATTCTATTTACGGCTACCGTCCTCGTCCGTCCGTCTCCCCCGATCGGACCGTGAGCCCGTCGGAGGGCGGGGCCCGCCTCTGCCCGTTGCCGATTTGTCCGTTCCGAGCGCTTGGCCCGGTGCTCTGCGCACCGTAAGCGCTCAATAAATACCACTGCATGAAGGAAGAGAAATTAGAGAAGCAAAACGGCCTAGTGGAATCACTAGGCTTTATCGTTTTGGTGCTTGCTTATTCTTGTCCCCTCTCCTTAAGCGGGTTTAAGGGGCGAGGCGCGGGAGGAAATAACGAGATGTGAGTAATGGGCCCCGCTAGCGTTTCCGTAAGGCGGGGATGTATTCAAACCCCAGTGAGGAAGCAGCGTGGCTCTGGAGTCAGGGGTTCGGATCCCGGCTCGGCCACTTGGCAGCCGTGTGACTCTGGGCAGGTCACTTCACTTCTCGGTGCCTCGGTTCCCTCATCTGTAAAATGGGGATGAAGACCGGGAGCCCCACGTGGGACGACCTGATTCCCCCGTGTCTCCCCCAGCGCTTAGGACAGCGCTCAGGACAGCACGGCTCAGTGGAAAGAGCGCAGGCTTGGGAGTCAGAGGTCACAGGTTCTAATCCCCGCTCCCCCGCTAGTCAGCTGGGTGACCTTGGGCGAGTCACTTCACTTCCTCTGTGCCTCAGTTCCCTCATCTGTAAAATGGGGATTAAGACTGGGAGCCCCACGTGGGACAACCTGATCACCTTGTATCTCCCAGTGCTTAGAACAGTGCTTTGCACAGAGTACGTGCTGAACAGATACCACAATGGGAGAAGCAGCGTGGCTCAGTGGAAAGAGCCCGGGCTTGGGAGTCAGAGGTCATGAGTTCGAATCCCAGCTCTGCCACTTGTCAGCTGGGTGACCGTGGGCAAGTCACTTCACTTCTCTGGGCCTCGGTTCCCTCATCTGTAAAATGGGGATGAAGATTGGGAGCCCCACGTGGGACAACCCGATTCCCCCGTGTCTCCCCCAGCGCTTAGAACAGTGCTCTGCACATAGTAAGCGCTTAACAGATACCCACATTATTATTATTATTATTATTGCTCGGCACATAGTAAGCGCTTAACAGATACCCACATCATCATCATTATTATTATTATTATTAGGTCAGGGGTTCGAATCCCCACTCGGTCACTTGTCAGCTGTGTGGCTTTGGGCGAGCCGCTTAACTTCTCGGTGCCTCAGTTATGAACATTATCATTATGAAAATGGGGATTAAGACGGCGAGCCCCCGTGTGGGACCGACCCCACCAGCTTGTATAACTTCTCTGCGCCTCAGTACTGTTCTGGGCGCCGGGGGAGATCCAGGGTCATCGGGTCGTCCCACGTGAGGCTCACGGTCTTCATCCCCATTTTACAGATGAGGGAACTGAGGCCCAGAGAAGTGAAGTGACTTGCCCACGGTCACACCGCATAATGAGCTTTTTGGACATGGGCTTTAATTATTGCAGTAATTCAATATTCCCAACCCCTTCCCTTCTTCTTCCTGCCTGTACATTATTTCACCCCTCTGTGGCAAGAGCCCGGGCTTGGGGGTCACAGGTCATGGGTTCGAATCCCAACGCCGCCACTCGTCAGCTGCCTCTCTGTGGGCAAGTCACTTCGCTTCTCTGGGCCTCGGTTCCCTCATCTGTAAAATGGGGATGGAGACTGGGAGCCCCGTGTGGGACAACCCGATGACCCTGTATCTCCCCCGGCGCTTAGAACAGTGCTCTGCACAGAGCAAGGGCTTAACAGATACCAACATTATTATTATTATTATGATGATTATTAAAGGAGTGCCCAGCGCTTAGAACAGTGCTTGGCACATAGTAAGCGCTTAACAAAATAGCATCGTTGTTAAACGAGGCCGGTGAAGTAACTGAGCCACTCAGTGGTTACAGCAGGAATAGCATACATTTGAGGAATGCACTGACTAATAATAAAAATATTAATAATAATAATAATAATACTGGTATTTGTTAAGCGCCTACTACGCGCCGAGCACTGTTCTAAGCGCTGAGGTAGATACAAGGTCATCAGGTTGTCCTACGTGGGGCTCCCAGTCTAAATCCTCTCTTGGCACATGAGTTAAATGAGGTCCAGAGAAGAATGATAATAATGATAATGATAATAATGATAATGGCATTTCTTAAGCACTTACTTACTATGTGCCCAGCACTGTCCTAAGCGCTGGGGGAGATGCAAGGTCATCAGGTTGTCCCCCGTGGGGCTCACGGACCTCATCCCCCCCTTTACAGAGGAGGTCACTGAGGCCCAGAGAATGATAATAATAATAATAACGTTGGTATTTGTTAAGCGCTTCCTAGGTGCAGAGCACTGTGCTAAGCGCTGGGGGAGAGACAGGGTCATCAGTTTGTCCCGCGTGGGGCTCCCAGTCTGAATCCATCCTTGGCAGAGGAGTTAAATGAGGCCCAGAGAAGAATAACAATAATAAGAATAATGTTGGTATTTGTTTCATTCATTCATTCAATAGTATTTATTGAGCGCTTACTATGTGCAGAGCACTGGACTAAGCGCTTGGGATGGACAAGCCGGCAACAGATAGAGACGGTCCCTGCCGTTTGACGGGCGCACGGTCTAATCGGGGGAGACGGACGGACGAGAACGATGGCGCTAAATAGAGTCGGGGCAGTAAATATTTGTTAAGCGCTTCCTATGTGCCCAGCACTGTGCTAAGCGCCGGGGGAGATGCAGGGTCATCCGTTTGTCCCACGTGGGGCTCCCAGTCTGAATCCATCCTTGACAGAGGATAATGATGATCATGATGATGATAATAATGACATCGATCAAGATGATGATAATAACAATGATAATGATGATAATAAGAATGATGATCATGATGATGATACTAATGACATCGATCAAGATGATGATGATAATGACAATGATGATGATGATGATGATGATAATAAGAATGATGATCATGATGATAATAATAATAATGGCATCGATAATGATAATAATGACAATGATAATGATGATGATGATGATGACATCGATGAAGATGATAATAACAATAATGATAATAAGAATGATGATAACGATGATGATAATAACAATAATGATAATAAGAATGATGATAATAATGATGATAATGATTAGAATGAAATTGATCGTGATCATGATAATAATGATAATAATAGTGACATTGATAATGGTAATGATAACGATGGTGATAAGAATGATGATGATAATGATGATGATAAGAATAACGACATCGATAATGAAAATGAGGACAACAACAATAATAATGATAATGACGATACTGATGACATTGATAACAGTAATGATGATAACAATAATAATGATAACGATGATGATAAGAATGATGATAATGATGATGATAGGAATAATAATGACATCGATAACGAAAATGAGGACAATAACAATAATAATGATAATGACGATACTAATGACATCGATAATAGTAATGATGATAACAATGATAATGATAACGATGATGATAAGAATGATGATGATAAGAATAATAATGACATCGATAATGAAAATGAGGACAACAACAATAATAATGATAATGACGATACTAATGACATCGATAATAGTAATGATGATAACAATAATAATGATAACGATGATGATAAGAATGATGATGATAAGAATAATAATGACATCGATAATGAAAATGAGGACAATAACAATAATAATGATAATGACGATACTAATGACATCGATAATAGTAATGATGATAACAATAATAATGATAACGATGATGATAAGAATGATGATGATAAGAATAATAATGACATCGATAATGAAAATGAGGACAACAACAATAATAATGATAATGATGATACTAATGACATCGATAATAGTAATGATGATAACAATAATAATGATAACGATGATGATAAGAGTGATGATGATAAGAATAATAATGACATCGATAATGAAAATGAGGGCAACAACAATAATAATGATGATACTAATGACATCGATAATAGTAATGATGATAACAATAATAATGATAACGATGATGATAAGAATGATGATGATGATGATGATAGGAATAATAATGACATCGATAATGAAAATGAGGGCAACAACAATAATAATGATGATACTAATGACATCGATAATAGTAATGATGATAACAATAATAATGATAACGATGATGATAAGAATGATGATGATGATGATGATAGGAATAATAATGACATCGATAATGAAAATGAGGACAATAACAATAATGATGCTGATAATGATAATGACGATCATAATAACGACATAGATAATAACGATAATTATGATAATGATGATAATAACAACGACAATGATGATGATAATTTCGCCCCGCGCCCCCGCCCCCCCCGAGACTCCGCCCTTCGCCCCCGCGAGGCGCCGCCGGCGTGACGTCATCCCCCCGCGCCGCGGAGGGGGAGGGCGGCGAGCGCCCGACGTCATCTCCCCGCGCCGCGGAGGGTGGGAGGGGGTGGCGGGCGACGTCATCCCCCCGCGCCGCGGGCGTCGTGTCGGCGACGTCATCGCGCCGCGTCGGGCGGATCGAGCGGGCCGGGCCGCCCGGGGGGTCGCCTGCTCGCCCGCACCCTGCGCGCCGCGCTCTGCTCCGGGGCGATGGGCTGGGCCGTGCTGACGCTCCGCCCGGCGGCGCGGGGCCTCCTGGGCGCCCGGGTGTCCGCAGCGGTGAGGGCCGGCGGCGGCGGGGGGGGGACGGGGGGGGTCGACCGGTAGAGGTCACGGGGTCACGGGGGGGGAAGGGGGGGGAGGGGCGCCTGACGGCTCAGGAGAAGGCCTAACGGGGGGATTCCTTAAGAAGCGACTTTCTTAATGATGATGATAAGGTCGGTATTGGGTAAAGCGCTCGTGCTAAACGCAGGAGGAATAAGAATGATAATGTTGCTATTGGTTAAGCGCTTACTAGGTGCAGAGCGCTGGTCTAAGCGCTGGGGGAATAAGAATAATAATAATAATGTGGGTATTTGCTAAGCGCTTACTAGGTGCAGAGCACTGGTCTAAGGGCTGGGATGGTGATAATAATAATGTCGGTATTTGTTAAGCGCTTACTAGGTGCAGAGCACTGGTCTAAGCGCTGGGGGAAATAAGAATAATAATGTTGGTATTTGTTAAGCGCTTACTAGGTGCAGAGCACTAAGGGCTGGGATGATAATAATAATGTTGGTATTTGTTAAGCGCTTATTAGGTGCAGAGCACTGGTCTAAGCGCTGGAGGAGTAATAATAATAATAATGTTGGCATTTGTTAAGTGTTTACTAGGTGCAGAGCACTTGGTCTAAGCGCTGAGGGAATAATAAGAATAATAATAATAATGTTGGTATTTGTTAAGAGCTCCCTAGGTGTAGAGCACTGTGCTAAGCGCTGGGGGAATAAGAATAATAATGTTGGTATTTGTTAAGCGCTTATTAGGTGCAGAGCACTGTTCTAAGTGCTGGGGGAATAATAATAATAATAATAATGTTGGTATTTGTTAAGCGCTTACTAGGTGCAGAGCACTGGTCTAAGCACTGGAGGAGTAATAATAATAATGTTGGCATTTAAGTGTTTACTAGGTGCAGAGCACTTGGTCTAAGCGCTGGGGGAAGAATAATAATAATAATGTTGGTATTTGTTAAGCGCTTACTAGGTGCAGAGCACTGTTCTAAGTGCTGGGGGGATAATAATAATAATGTTGGTATTTGTTAAGCGCTCCCTACGTGCAGAGCACTGGTCTAAGCGCTGAGGGGATAATAATAATAATAATGTTGGTATTTGTTAAGCGCTCCCTACGTGCAGAGCACTGGTCTAAGCGCTGAGGGGATAATAATAATAATAATGTTGGTATTTGTTAAGCGCTTACTAGGTGCAGAGCACTCGTCTAAGCGCTGGGGGAATAATAATAATAATGTTGGTATTTGTTAAGCGCTTACTAGGTGCAGAGCACTGTCTGAGGGCTGGGATGATAATAATAATGTTGGTATTTGTTAAGCACTTACTAGGCAGAGAGCACTGTGCTAAGCGCTGGGGGAATAATAATAATGATAATGTTGCTATTTGTTAAGCGCTCCCTAGGTGCAGAGCACTGTGCTAAACGCTGGGGGGGATAATAATAATGTTGGCATTTGTTAAGTGCTCTCTAGGTGCAGAGCACTGTGCTGAGCGCTGGGGGAATAAGAATAATAATGTTGGTATTTGTTAAGCACTTACTAGGTGCAGAGCACTGTCTAAGGGCTGGGATGATGATAATAATAATGTCGGTATTTGTTAAGCGCTTACTAGGCGCAGAGCACTGTGCTGAGCGCTGGGGGAGTAAGAATAATAATGTTGGTATTTGTTAAGCGCTTACTAGGCGCAGAGCACTGTCTAAGCGCTGGGGGAATAATAATAATGTTGGTATTTGTTAAGCGCTTACTAGGCGCAGAGCACTGTGCTGAGCGCTGGGATAATAATAATAACGTTGGTATTTGTTAAGCGCTCACTAGGCGCAGAGCACTGGTCTAAGCGCTGCGGGAATAATAATAATAATGTTGGTATTTGCTAAGCGCTTACGAGGTGCCCAGCACTGTTCTAAGCGCTGGGTAGATCCAGGGGAATGAGGTGGTCCCACGGGAGGCTCCCAGTCTTCATCCCCATTTGACAGATGAGGGAACTGAGGCCCAGAGAAGTGAAGCGACTCGCCCACGGTCACCCAGCCGGCAAGGGGCAGAGCCGGGAGTCGAACCCATGACCTCTGGGTTCTGAAGAAGAAGAAGAAGGAGGGCATTTTTTAAGCGCTTACTCTGTGCTCAGCACTGTTCTAAGCGCCGGGGGAGATGCCGGGTCATCAGGTTGTCTCCCGTGGGGCTCAAAGTCCCAATCCACCCTTGATCACCGAGACCCAGAGAAGAAGAATCGTGATGATGATAATGGTATTTGTTAAGCGCTTACTCTGTGCCCAGGACTGTTCTAAGCGCAGGAGGAGATACAGGGTCATCACGTGGGGCTCACAGTCTGAATCCACCCTTGACAGGAGTTAAACGAGGCCCCGAGAAGAAGAAGAAGAAGAAGAATAATGATGTTGGTATTTGTTAAAGCGCTTATTATGTGCCCAGCAGTGCCCTAAGCGCTGGGGGAGAGGCAAGGTCATCACGTGGGGCTCCCAGGCTCAATTCGCACTTGACAGGAGTTAAATGAGGCCCCGAGAAGAATAATGATCATCAGGTTGGTATTTGTTAAGCGCTTATTATGTGCCCAGCACTGTCCTAAGCGCTGGGGGAGAGGCAAGGTCATCACGTGGGGCTCCCAGGCTCAATTCGCACTTGACAGGAGTTAAATGAGGCCCCGAGAAGAATAATAATCATCAGGTTGGTATTTGTTAAGCGCTTATTATGTGCCCAGCAGTGTCCTAAGCGCTGGGGGAGAGGCAAGGTCATCACGTGGGGCTCCCAGGCTCAATTCGCACTTGACAGGAGTTAAATGAGGCCCCGAGAAGAATAATAATCATCAGGTTGGTATTTGTTAAGCGCTTATTATGTGCCCAGCACTGTCCTAAGCGCTGGGGGAGAGGCAAGGTCCTCAAGTTGTCCCCCGTGGGGCTCCCAGTCTCTATCCACCCTTGACAGAGGCGATCACTGAGGCCCCGAGAAGAATAATCATAATAATAATAATGTTGGTACTTGTTAAGCGCTCATTATGTGCCCAGCAGTGTCCTAAGCGCCGGGGGAGATACAAGGTCATCCCGTGGGGCCCCCAGTCTGAATCCACCCTTGACAGAGGAGTTAAATGAAGAAGAAGAAGAATGTTGGTATTTGTGAAGCGCTTCCTACGTGCCCAGCAGTGTCCTGAGCGCTGGGGGAGAGGCAAGGTCATCCCGTGGGACTCACAGAGGAGTTAAATGGGGCCCAGAGAAGAATAAAGATAATAGTACGAAGCGCTATTTGCCCAACACTGTCCTGAGCGCTGGGGGAGACGCAGGGTCATCAGGCCGTCCCCCGTGGGGCTCCCAGGCTCAGTCCGCCCTTTACAGATGAGGCCGCCGAGGCCCGGAGAATAACAACAGCAATAATGATGTTGGCATTTGTTAAGCGCTCCCTAGGCGCGGAGCACTGTGCCGAGCGCTGGGGGAGATCCGGGCTCATCGGGTTGTCCCCCGTGGGGCTCCCAGTCTTCAGCCCCCTCTGACGGAGGAGGCCGCCGGGGCCCCGAGAAGGGAAGTGTCTTGCCCAAGGTCACGCGGTCGATGAGTGGAGGAGCCGGGATTCGAACCCGCGACCCCCGACTCCCAAGCCCGGGCTCTGTGCACTGAGGAGTGAAGCGACTCGCCCCGGGTCAAACAGCTGACAGGAGGGGGAGCCGGAATTAACAGTAATAATAATAATATCGGCATTCGTTAAGCGCTTACTCTGCGCCGAGCACTGTTCTGAGCGCTGGGGGAGATCCAGGGGAATCAGGTCGTCCCACGTGAAGCTCACAGTTAATCCCCATTTTCCAGCTGAGGGAACTGAGGCCCCGAGAAGTGAAGTGACTTGCCCAAGGTCACAGCCGACAAGGGGGTGGACCTGGGATTAATAATGCTAAGGCTGATAATGATGGTATTTGTTCAGCGCTTACTAGGTGCCACATACTGTTCTAAGCGCTGGGGGAGATGCAGGGTCATCAGGTGGTCCCGTGTGAGGCTCCCGGGCTCCATCCCCATTTTCCAGATGAGGGAACTGAGGCCCAGAGAAGTGAAGTGACTTGCCCACGGTCACCCAGCTGGCAAGGGGCTGAGCCGGGATTAATAATAATAATAATAATAATAATCATCACGTTGGTATTTGTTAAGCGCTTACTAGGTGCAGAGCACTGTTCTAAGCGCTGGGGGAGATACAGGGTCATCACGGGAGGCTCCCGGGCTTCATCCCCATTTTCCAGATGAGGGAACGGAGGCCCAGAGAAATGAAGTGACTTGCCCACAGTCACCCAGCTGACAGATGGCAGAGGCCGGATTCGAACCCGTGACCTCTGACTCCCAAGCCCGGGCTCTTGCCGCTGAGCCGCGCTGCTTCAGAAGGTCAGGGGTGCTGATGGTTCAATAGTATTTATTGAGCGCTTCCAGAGTGCAGGGCACTGTACCAAGCGCTTGGCATGGACAGTTCAGCCACGGAGAGAGGCAGTCGCCGCCCAGCGGTCGGCTTAATCCCGGCTCTGCCACCCGTCTGCTGTGCGTCTGCGCTCAGTACAGTGCTGTGCACGTAGTACGCGCTCGATAAATGCGGTCGAATGAATGAACGTCTGCCGCGTGACCTCGTTTGGTTTTCATTGTCTGCCTTCCCCTTTCTAGGCTGCGAGCCCGTCACCGGGCAGGGGTCGTCACTATCTGCTACCAAGTCGTACTCTCCAAGCGCTCGGTACAGTGCCCCGCACACAGGAAGCGCTCAATAAATAGGGTCGAATGAATGAACGTCTGCCGCGCGACCTCGTTCGGTTTTATTGTCTGCCTTCCCCTTTCTAGACGGCGGGCCCGTCGTCGAGCGGGGATCGTCACTGTCAGTTACCAAATCGTATTTTCCAAGCGCTCGGTACGGTGCCGTGCACACAGTAAGCGCTCAGTAAATACGGCTGAAAGAATGAACGTCTGCCGCGCGACCTCGTTCGGTTTTATTGTCTGCCTTCCCCTTTCTAGACTGCGGGCCCGTCGTCGGGCGGGGATCGTCACTACGTGTTACCAAATCGTATTTTCCAAGCGTTCGGTACAGTGCCCCGCACACAGGAAGCGCTCAATAAATAGGGTCGAATGAATGAACGTCTGCCGCGCGACCTCGTTCGGTTTTATTGTCTGCCTTCCCCTTTCTAGACTGCGGGCCCGTCGTCGGGCGGGGATCGTCACTACGTGTTACCAAATCGTATTTTCCAAGCGTTCGGTACGGTGCCCCGCACACAGGAAGCGCTCAATAAATAGGGTCGAATGAATGAACGTCTGCCGCGCGACCTCGTTCGGTTTTATTGTCTGCCTTCCCCTTTCTAGACTGCGGGCCCGTCGTCGGGCGGGGATCGTCACTGTCAGTTACCAAGTCGTATTTTCCAAGCGCTCGGTACGGTGCCCTGCACACAGGAGGCGCTCAGTAAATAGGAATGAATGAATGAGGGTCCGCCGGGCGACCTTGTTCTGTTGTCTGTTTCCCCCCTTCTAGACTGTGAGCCCGTCGTTGGGTAGAGATTGTCTCCCTCTGTTGCCGAACTGTACCCGTAGAGCGTTCAGTACGCGGTAAGCGCTCAATAAATGCGATCGGATGAACCGACGAAGGTCCGCGTCTAGTACGGTGCGCCGCGCCCAGTAAGCGCTCGGTAAATACGATCGGGTGAATTGAAGAAGGTCGCCTCTGGGCCTCAGTTCCCTCATCCGTACAATGGGGGTTGACACCGAGTCCCCCACGGGGCAGGGACTGTGTCCAACCCGACTTGCTTGTGTCCACCCCAGCGCTTAGTACTGAGCCGGGCACATAGTAAGCGCCTTCCGAATGCCGTAATAACGATGCGCCGGGCACTGTACTAAGTGCTGGTGGGGGGGGTTCCAAGCAAATCAGGTGGGACCCAGTCCCGGTCGCGCACAGGGCTCACAGTCGCGATCCCCATTTTAGAGATGAGGGAACTGAGGCCCAGAGAGGTACATCGTGGCTCGGTGGAGAGCGCCCGGGCTTGGGAGTCCGAGGTCATGAGTTCGAATGCCGGCTCTGCCACTTGTCAGCTGGGTGACCGCGGGCGAGTCGCTTCACTTCTCTGGGCCTCAGTGACCTCATCTGGAAGACTGTGAGCCTCACGTGGGACGACCTGATTCCCCTGTGTCTCCCCCGGCGCTTAGAACAGTGCTCGGCACCTCGTAAGCGCTAAACGGATACCAACATCGTTATTATTACGTAGTATCCACCCCACCTACCCTCCACCCAAGTGCTTAGTACGGTGCCTGGCACATAGTGAGCGCTTAATAAATGTTACCATCATCATTACTCCAAGTGCTGCGATCCGACGCGTCATCGGACACAGTCCCTGTCCCACCTGGGGCTCACAGTCTTAATCCCCATTTTGCAGAGGCGGTGACCGAGGCGCAGAGAAGTGAAGCGTCTCGCCCCAGGTCCCCCAGCAGACAGGCGGCGGAGGCGGGATTAGAACCCAGGTCCTCCCGACTCCCGGGCTCCATCCACTGGGCCGCGCCGCCTCTCCAGGAGAGGAAGGCTGCGGTGGGCAGAGCCGCGGTGGGCAAATCCGATAGTATTAGATGGCCTTGGTATTAATCAGTATCGAACGCAAATCCTAAATAGTGGGTCAGAATCGGGAGTGAGGTACGGGGTGCGCGGTGCTTCGAATAAATCAGATTTCCTCCGGGGCAGCAAGGAGTCCCGAGCTGCGGTAAGGAAGCCCGTCAGACGGCAGGGACCGTCTCAATCCGTTGCCGACTTGTTCGTTCCAAGCGCTCAGCACAGTGCTCTGCACATAGCAAGCGCTCAGCTATTGAATGAACTGAACGAGTAAGAGGGAGGAAGGAGGGAAAGCGAGTGGTTTGGAAGATTCCTCCAGCGCGAGGAGAAAGCGGCCCGGAGGACGGGCGGCCGAGCCGCGTTTAGAACCCGGGTCCTTCGGCCCTCCAGGCCCGTGCTGCCCCCACTAGATCGCGTGGCTGTACCGAGCGCTTCGGGTGGGCAGAGCACCGTACTGAGTGCTTGGGGGAGTGCGGTTCGGGAGAGTCGGAAGACGTGACGTCCGCGCCGGCGGTTGGACCGCAAGCCCGTCGGTGGGCAGGCCGCCGTCGCCGTCCGTGGCCGATCTGCACCTTCCAAGCGCTTGGTCCGGCGCTCCGCACGTAGTAAGCGCTCGACAGATACTCCCGGAGGAGTGACTGACCAGGAGCTCTGGGTCTGGTAGGGGAGTCGGATTTAAAACTAATCACAGAGAGGGAAAGCAGCCGGGTGTAAGGGTTCGTTCCTGAGTAGGCCGGAGCCTCTAGAGTGCAAGCTCACTGAGGGCAGGGAACACGCCTGCCGACTCGTATATCGTACTCTCCCAAGCGCTCAGTACAGTGCCGCGCACACAGTAAGCCCTCAGTGAATATCGGTCATTAGACGTCTACAAACTCCAAGCTCTGCACGCAGGCAGCACTCAAGAAACGCCACCGGTGGAGGGCAGGGACCGTCTCTGTTACCGATTTGCACCTTCCGAGCGCTCAGTAAATGCCCTTGAACGAACGAATGAATAAATGCGGTGGAAACGGGGTGACTCTCCAAGCGCGTGGAGGGTGCAGACCGACGTGCCGCGTCGGCAGCGCAGAAGCGAGGGGGGAGAGGATGGGGGAGTCGAGAGGGTAGTCAGAGGAGGCTTCTCGGAGGAGGGAGGAGTTTAGTAGGACTCTGAAGGTGGGGAGAGGGAGGCCGGGGATACGGAGGGGGAGGGCAGAGGGTCCAAGGAGGGAGCGAGACCAGACAAACGGGTTGGCGACCGGGGAGAAAATGGCGCGGGCTGGTTTGCGAGCGGGAGAGGAATCGGGTTAGGTAGGAGGGCTAGGGACGATAAGTGGGCCTCGCGTTAGACGGCGAGGAGTTCCCGCCGGTTGCAGAGATGAAAAGGCAGCCGCTGGAGGGTTTAGAAGAGCGAGGAGGGGCGGACAGACGAACCGAACCAAAAGGTCACGCAGCGGACGTTCGTTCGTTCGTTCGTTCGACCGCATTTATTGAGCGCTCACTGAACGGTATTTTAGAAAGATGACCCGGACCAGCAAGGCCAAGCGTGGGCTGGAGTGGGGAGACACTGGAGGTGAGGCGTTCAGCAAGGAGGCCGGTGCAGTTTATGACGCGTAGTAGCAGATGCGGAGAGGGGGGAGGGGTCCTAGGGACGCTGGGAAGGTCGATCCAACGGGATCTGGTGGGAGGCGGAATTTGCCGGCTGAGAGATGGGTGCAGTCGGTCGTTTACGGAGCGCTCGCTGTCTGCGGTACAAAATGGCCCGTGGAGTTGTGCTCATAAACACCCGCGACTCGCATCGTTTTCAGATTTAATGACCTAATATGGTGGTGAAAGCTTTGTTTTTGTAACTTCCAGACTGTTGGGTTAAATGAAAAGCCATTCATGGCCTACCTATACCAGTGAATAGCGAACAGTGGTATGGTATCTGTTAAGCGTTTATTAGGAGTGAAGCACTGGGATAGGTTCAAGGTAATCGGGTCCCCTCTCACGCCGAGTACGAAGGAGAACGGGTATTCGATCCCCGTTTCGCAGACGAGGTGACCGAGACACGGGGGGTAAGTGACTTCCTCGAGGCGTCACGGCAAACAAGCGGGAGGCCCGGGATCAGAACCCAGGTCCTCTCACTCCGGGCCCTTGCTCCTTCCCGCGCTTCTAGGATGCCGCATTATTAGCCCTAAGCGGGCTTGTCAAGTTGAAGATTTACAGCTGAAAAATATGAAATTACAGGTTCGCGCACTTAACGGACGTTATCGTGTTGCCCCGTATCGCAGGTGGGAATACATACGAGCGCGCAGAGCCAGAAGCTCTATACCTTTTGGGATTATATCTTCGGAGAAAGAACCACCAAGAGATTGACCGAGAAAAGCAGAGTTATCACCGTGGATGGCAATTTATGCTCCGGGAAAAGCAAGCTTGCCAAAGGATTGGCAGAAAAGTTAGGTATGAACCAATTTCCTATCTAAGAAGAGTGTTCATCCCTGTCCGGTTTCTAGTAGAATATCTGTTAATGCTGATTTAGACTGGGACGCAGAGATGCCACCTTTCGAGGGAATTTAGATATAGTGGGATTGAAATTTTGATAATTCAAATTCAAGAGTGCTTCCTATCAAACCTGGATGATTAGCACCTTTAAGTTGGATTTTTTTTTTTTTCCTCTGAAACATGGCATCGCCCACAGATCTGGAGAACCGATCATTTAATTGGGGATTGAGTTGTTCTCTCTCCCCGCCACCTCCTCCCTCCCTTCGTCCTTCCCCCGCCCCCTTCATACTCCTCGTCTTTCCCCCCCTACGCTCCCAGGCCTCCCTTCAAGCCCCAATTACGTATCCCCTCCAATCATTTATCGCGTCTCTGCCGTCTCAACCCACCGACCCGATCGATCGCCGGAGCCGAGTTTGTTCCAGGTGGAGTGGAGAGCTGCGGCAGCTCGAACAGAGGACCGGGGGAGACTGTTGCTTTCCTCCAGGTTTCAGGGCTGTGAGCAAGGTGCTTTTATCTTGCTTCCGCTTCTTGCTGGGCCCTCGCACTCTTCCCGCGGCCTCTCCCTATTTACGGTCACTCTGCCCCTGTTACAAGCAGTTAAAAGGCCCCTTTCCGTCTCTCCGGGGGATAAACTCCTGGAGTAGGGGAGGTACACCAGTCCTGGTCCCGGAGAGACAGCGTTATGTCGAAAGCGATGGGGTGTGTAGCTAGGGCGAGATCCCAGCGTTGGGAATGAATTCCAAGCCAACTTTTAAGCCCATCACCTCCAGATTGCACCTCAGCCCTCGAAGACACGCAGCTATTAAGCGGATTTTAAAAGCCCTTTAAGGAAGGGGGTGCGTGACCCGCTGAGAGGCGTTGGAACAGCCCTTTGTAGTAAGCGGGTTCTCTGGAGTAAACCTGTTAAACGGATTCGGGGAGCGAGGTTTTCAGGAAATAGGCAACTGCGTTGAGAAACAAAACGCAGAAAAGATATCGCGGCGGCAACGTCTTCACCATCGTGATTTTTGATCCTAGGTTTGAGGCACTTTCCGGAAGCAGATGTGTATTACTTAGACAGAAGCGTGGGAGATGGAACAATAAAAAATCTGGATTACGGAGCCAGTAGCAGTTTGGAGGTGTTTTACGATAATCCCAGAAGTTCTGATGGAAACTCCTACCGCCTGCAGTCCTGGTTGTACACCAGCCGCCTCCTGCAGTATGCCGACGCGCTCGAACACCTGCTGAGCACAGGTTCAGTATGAATGCTCGTTTTTCACTCGCCTCTGTGTTTCCAGTGTATTTCCTCCCGTTGAAACGCAGATTCCCTAACCTGGTGTGTCTTTTTTCGTTCACCTCTGTGTTTCCAGTGTATCTCCTCCTGCTGAAACTCAGATTCCCTAACTTGGCGCGTCTTTGGTGGTATAGTCGAAGTGGGTCGAGAACATGGGGAGGGATCATTTCAGTGGGATAAAAGGGGCCCGGTGTTTCGGCAGCGATGAAATGGCAAAGTTTCATTTCCAAAAAGTAGTTGCTTTCGTGGCACGTTCGCCAAATGTATCGGTTTTGGTGCAGAGCCATCGAGAGAGATCGTTACGCTCCACGGAGTTTTCACGCCGATGGGAGAGCATCTTAAAGAAACTTAAATGGCACCTGGGAGCAATAAGAAAAAGCCCAAATAAGGAGAAAATTGAAAATTAATAGGGAGAGAATGGGGGAGGGGTGGGTTAGCTTACTTTTGACACCTCACTTTGCCTGACAGGCAGGAAAATGATGGAGAGAGCAATAAAAGAAATGTGAATATTTCATTTTCCCCAATATCGCCGCAAGGAACCAAGTGCTCCAATTTCTAGAGAGTGGCATTCTGTAGCCCTTTTAAACAAAGGCTACCTAATATGCTGAAGCATTCATTTCTGCTCCATTCTTTCCTCTCTGTCTTCATCGTCGTCTCCGTGCCTCCTTGTCCTTCCCTCTGTATGTCGTCTTCTCTGCTTTGATCCCTCTCTTTCTCTTCTCTCCCACTGCCTGTTGTTCCTTGTTAACCCACTGGCCTTCTTCTCAGCTTTCTCTTCTCTGTCCTCACCCTTCTGTGCCACGCCTCTTCTCATTGTCCCCCAATTCTTTTCCCAGTTTCCCCCGGTTAATCCGTATTTCCCTCCTTCTGGTTCTCTTCACCCCCTCCCTCCTCCCAGGCTTGCTAATGCTTCTCATCCTCTGGGTTGCTTTTCTCTGGGCCATCTACCTCTACCTTGGGGGGATGCAACCTGTACTTTCTGGCCCCTTACCCGGCAATCTTGGCCGGATCGTTGCTCAAACAGCCAACGGCGTTATAACGTTTCAGCAGTATTCCGGGGTATCAGACATACGTGTCTGTTGGTAGTTCCAACAGAGCGATTAATGACGGCCCCCAAATTGACACCTTAGAAGCAACGGTCATGAAGACGGTGGCGTTTCTTAAGCACTTACCGTCTGCCGAG
Organism: Ornithorhynchus anatinus; assembly: GCF_004115215.2. NCBI lineage: Eukaryota > Metazoa > Chordata > Mammalia > Monotremata > Ornithorhynchidae > Ornithorhynchus > Ornithorhynchus anatinus. The sequence continues at coordinate 38,140,190 of NC_041734.1, read as the reverse complement.
CACCGTGCTAAACCCTGGGGTGGATGCGGAGTTATGCACAGTGGAGCTTCATTTGAGGAAACCGAGGCCCAGAGAAGCAGCGTGGCTCAGTGGAAAGAGCCCGGGCTTGGGGGTCAGAGGTCATGGGTTCGGCTGTGTGACTGTGGGCAAGTCACTTCACTTCTCTGGGCCTCAGTTCCCTCATCTCTAAAATGGGGATTAAGACGGGGAGCCTCACGAGGGACCACCTGATTATCCCGTATCTACCCCAGCGCTTAGAACAGTGCTCTGCGCATAGTAAGCGCTTACACAGAAATACCAACATTAGGTGACCTCCCCAAAGCCACTCAGTAAGCAAGAGACAGAGCTTGGGACTACGACCTAGGTCTCCTGACTCCCAGACCTGTGCTCTTTCCATTAAGGCCACGCCGCCTCCCCCGTTATGTTCTGTGGTTTCCTGATTGAAGCATCCTTTTATCTCACTTAGTTCCCCAGGCAGCCTGGGGGCCGCCTCACCGCAGAGCCCCCCACGTGAGTCAAAACTCGCCCTTTAGTAATGACTGTCCCTGCTCCCGCGTGCATATGCACAACTGTTTCTTCCACCGTTGCTATGCGCTGAATCCACAGGCTTGCGTGGTCAAAAGAACGCTCCCTAAATCGACCGTTGCAGTCTATCCAAGATGCGAAATGAAGACACGCCTTTAGTCAGAACCAGGTTGTATTGCTTTAATAATAATAATAATAATAACGTTGGTATTTGTTAAGCGCTTACTATGTGCCGAGCACTGTTCTGAGCGCTGGGGTAGATACAAGGTAATCAGGTTGTCCCACGGGAGGCTCACAGTTAATCCCCATTTTACAGAGGAGGTCACTGAGGCCCAGAGAAATGAAGCGACTCGCCCACAGTCACACAGCCGACGAGTGGCAGAGCCGGGAGTCGAACCCATGACCTCTGACTCCCAAGCCCGGGCCCTTTCCGCTGAGCCACGCTGCTTTAACGGGTGCATCTGATGAGCTTCAGTGTTGATTACACCGTGAGCCCGTCAATGGGCAGGGACCGTCTCTATCTGTTGCCGAATTGTACCTTCCAAGCGCTTAGCCCAGTGCTCTGCACATAGTAAGCGCTCAATAAATCCTACGGAATGAATGACCTATCTTTAACTGCAGGACAAGGTGTCGTCTTGGAACGGTCCATCTTCAGTGACTTTGTGTTCCTGGAAGCGATGTTTAATCAAGGATACATCCGAAAGCAGTGTAAGTCGTGACTGTCCTCCACGTTCCTTGGTGTCTTTTCTAAACGGTTCTAGAGTAGATCCAAGTTGACCCGCCTTCAGAGACTCTCCCGCTCCACGGGGGAAAGCAGGAATTTTATCTTGGTCTTATAGATGTGGAAACTAAGGCACAGAGAGGTGGTTTTTCCCGGCATCGCTCGGCAGACGAGCGATGGAGCTGGGTCAGGAACCTGGGCGTCTCCCCCCAACGGCTCCTAGACCAAGCAGTTAGCTCTTAGAATCGCTTAACGAGTACCGTCTTTATTATTATCATTTCCACTTGGCCACACGGGCATTGATCGATCCATCGATCAATCAGTGGTATTTTTGGAGCGCTTGCTAACTGCTTAGGCGAGTATAATGCAACAGTACATTCCCTGCCCATAATGGGCTAGTTCCTGAGTCATGAAGGGTGGCTCTCTGTGTGTATATATATAGATCTATACGTATATAGATCTATTATATATCTATAAATAGATCTTTGAGGTCATTAGACCACCCATCCGCAAAAAGACCCTCAATGGCAATTTTTACTTAAACCGGATGGAGTCTTTTCGAACGGGAACCTTTTGGTTTTGGCCCTTGTTATTTCATTATTTCTGATATTTATTTCTGATAGTGCCGCAGCCCATATGCCTTCCCAAAACATATCTGGGGCAGTTCCTGGATTGTGGTGTTGAATGGCTCAGATGTGTTTGGGACAATGAAGTTTGAACGGATGTTTTTTCTGAGGACAGAAACAACTAAAACCAGCAGTACTTTGCACTTGATATAAATTATTGCAAAGAAAATAGTTTCCCCCTGAGTAACAATGCTTTTATATTTAAAAGGAAGAACCTATTTACTATTGTCAACAATTTGTATTTTACTATTTTTTATGACTGCCTCATTTAAATTACTTAAATTTTCCATATTTTTTTTTAGTTCAAAAACGATGCCACCTGTCATGCTGTTTTCATATGTTTGATCAAAAATTGAAGATTACCAAAATACCAAGCAGTGGGAATTTGTGTAGGGGGCAGTTGTGATCCTTGGGTGGCTCGTTATTTTGTTAGAATTTCAAAATTTTCTTCCTTGTCATTGCATCTGGAACAGAAAGAAAGAAATTCAGAATGTGTGGAGATCAAATTGCCAGTTTTTTCCATTCACAGTGCTTTTTTTGGTGTTCCTTATAGGTGTGGAACATTACAACGAAGTCAAGCGTATCACCATCTGTGAATATTTGCCTCCCCACGTGGCCATTTATATTGATATGCCCGTTCCAGAAGTACAGAAAAAGATTCAAGAAAAGGGAGATGTAATTCTCTTTTTTTCCCAGACATAACTATTATGCATTTTTCTTTTGTCCTCTTTTGTTATCATGCTTGCCGTTTAGAAATCCCTTGACTTTAAGGCAGCTACTGAAATAAGTAGTTATACAAGTCACAAAATTTGAATTTTGGGTGCTTTTGCAAACATTTGGGTGGGGTGGAGGAGTGTGTACCATGGCCCAAGAACTCTTAAGAAGCATTTCAGATTCTTGGTCATTTTCCTGGTTTCACAGGAAATCTTGAGTAAGAAAGCAGGAGCTGCAGCTAGGGAAGGATTGTTTTACCTTCCTTTCTGCTTTTATAGTTTCTTCTTTTTTTAAAATGTAGTATTTAAGTGCCTGCTAGGTGCCAGATACTGTACTAAGCACTAGGGTAGGTGGGACACAGTCCATATTCATTCATTCATTCAATTGTATTTATTGAGCACTTATTGTGTGCAGGGCACTGTACTAAGCGCTTGGAATGTACAGTTCGGCAACAGACAGAGACAATCCCTGCTCAACAGTGGGCTCCCAGTCTAAAAGGGAGACAGCAAAACAAAACAAGTGGGCATCAATACCATCAAAATAGATGAATAGAATCACAGATATATACGCATCCTTAATAAGATAGAGTAATATACGCAAATATGCACAAGTGCTGTGGGGAGGGGGGTAGAGCAGAGGGAGTAGGGGCAATGGGGAGGGGAGGAGGGGTGGAGGGAAAGGGAGGGCTCAATCTGGGAAGGCCTCCTGGAGGAGGTGAGCTCTCCTGCACGGGGCTCCCAGATTTAATCCCCATTTTACGGATGCGGTAACTGAGGCGCAGAGAGTTTAAGTGATTTGCCCAAGGTCACACAGCAGACAGTTGGCAGAGCTGGAATTAGAACCCAGGTCCTCTGACTCCCAGGCCCGGCCTCTTTCCATGAGGCCACCCTGCTTCTCCATTATAATAGTCGCAGCAGAGCAGTAATTTGGCCTTTCATTTATCTGGAATGGCACTAGAACAAGTGTTAGGGCAAGAGTGGAATTTTGCATTAAGTTCGAGTATTGCCATCCGGAGGAAGATCCCTGGAAAACTCAAGTGAAGTGGGACCCAAAAGGTTTTTGTGCAGCAATTTTCCTTGTTTAAAAAAAAGAAGGGAAAAGAAGAAAGAAAATGTTTGAGAGGCTGTCGTAAATGGTAGCCATCAAAATGTCAGGATCGATGAGAAGGGATTATTATAATTATCCCCGATTAGACTGTAAGCCCGGCAGTGGGCAGGGACTGGCTCTATCTGTTGCCGATTTTTACATCCCAAGCTCTTAGTACAGTGCTCTGCACATAGGAAGTGCTCAATAAATACTATTGAATGAATGAATTTAACTTAGGAGCCTACCTTAACTGGAACTGACTCATCCTTGCTTTCAAAAATCCACACTCAAATTTGGGGCTGGGGGGAGAGGAGGAGAAAGGGCGAGAAAGAGAGAGAGAGAAACCACAGGAGAAAATGGAAGGAGGGAGAAGATAAATTGACTAGTGCACATGATATGCCAACCCTCTGACTTCCACAATTCTCCAAGAACATTAGCTTATAGAGCCCGGCCAAAAAAAACCCCAAAACTGCCTGCTGACTGCACTGGGGAAAGGGTGAAAGTTTATTTTTCTAAGTGTGCTTTATTTTTCTCCTATGCTGGTTTTTATTTTTCTGAGGTAAGTTCAGGAAAGCTAGTGTCCACATTTCATGATTTGCTTTCTTTTTTTGTCTTTTGGTGTAGCCACATGAAATGAAGGTGTCTCCTGCATATCTCCAGGACATTGAAAATGCCTATAAGAAAACTTTCCTCCCCGAGATGAGGTTAGCAAAATAAATCGGTTGATTCGATGTTACTTGATTGGTATCAGTGTGGGTAACTGATCTGTGTATGAGTAAAAATCCAGACAAGGCAAATTTAGTAGATTTTTTAGTTAGATTAAAAAAAGCATCTGCACATGAATCTTTTTTCCTCAAACCTTTTCCACACTTACTAGTGTCATGGGGCTGGTGCATTTTGGGGCCTTGAGGAGTTGAGCCGAGAAAACTCCAATACAACCAATTCCTCTGTAACATGTGGCTGCATTCTTGCAAAACCCCATGTTAAAGAAAACTTGAGTTGTGGCATAGATGAGTTCTGTTGGCGTACAAACGGGCGTGTGCACGGAAAGACAAGGGGCCAGATTGCTTTTTCAAACACTTACCGTTCTGCGTCCAATCAGGCTTCTGTTTTCAGATGATCGTTACCTCATTTCCGGTCCATGTCAAAGCATGTCATGAAATGGCAGAACTGAGTTCACCAGCCGCATTTTGAATTTTGCAATGGTTTCTCCTCCATTTGGCCTAATTGATTTTAAGTCCTTGGCCTGAGGGGCGCTTACCAATTTGGACAATTGAAGATTTGGAATTGGTCTGTGTATTTTCTTCAGGTGAAAGTATGTCAGTTGATAAAGGAAAGGTCGGTACCGTGGCCGGGAAAACTGACATCTCATCTCAATGCATCCATGAAAGCGCCTTGTGGGCAGAAACTGAGACTACCAACTCCGTTATATTGTACTTTTCCAAGCGCTTAGTACGGTGCACACAGAAAGTGCTCGATAAATATGACTGATCGATTGAGGCTGTATTGCGATTAAAAATATCGCCTCCATAAAGACTTTGTATAAAAAAGTGCCAGGAGAACATTTTAATTGGCTATTTTCCCAAGTGGAACTACGGAGGAAGGTAGATTATTCACATTGATTGAAACCAAGAGTTATTTGGGTAGTTGAAGGTTGTACTGGTGACTTAACAAATATCATCATCATCATTATTATTATTAGTGGAACACGGAGTGAGGAGAGTCAGGTACTATTCCTCACCTCTCTGTCTGCCTCACCCTCCTTATTGCAACCTCCTGACTCACAGACTCGGGCACAAAAGCCATCATGTATAGCAAATAGTACGAATAAGGGTTTACTGATCTCACCCTGTCATCGGGGCAGAAGATCTTTCAGGTTCCTAATCACTACACTTTGATTTCTCCTAGCCAAGAGTTTTGCAGAAGAAAGCTATTGGCTTTGAAATTTGACTTGTCTTATGTGTATCATTTTGTTGCCTTACAGTGAGAAATGTGAGGTTTTGCAGTACACTCCAAAAGAAGCACAAAATGTGGAAAAGGTAAGATACTAGGAAGATATAAAAGTTAGATGGCTAAAACATTCTGTGCCAGAGAGATGCACAACTTTATTGAAGTGATTTATTTCGAATGCTTATGTTCGGTTAGAAACTAAAGTGTTGGGGGGAGGGGGGTTGTTTATTTTGTTTTGGTTTGGTTTTGGGGGAGTGGGGGTGTGGTTTGGGTAATTTTTTTAGTTCTCCTTTGATATTTTGTTTCATCTGAGCTATTGCACGTTCTTACTGACTACTTCTAAATACGTCCAACCTAATGAAACTCTTCGTACCCCAGTGCCGAGAACAGCGTTTGACCCATAGTAAACACTTAACAAATACCACTCTGATTCACTTTTGGATTTAAAATGGCAATCTTATTACAAAGAAAAGGACCAAGAATCTGAACACGCATCATCCTAAAACGGGAACGCGAGTAAAATTGTTACTATGTCCTCTCATACTCTTAGAGAAAATAGTCTGTGTTCGTTTAACACCGTGATGATTATGACTCAACTTTTCAAATGCGTCGGGCCATTAAAACTGAGTCAGTCCTACTAAGATTGATATGCCAATTGCGGTTAAGTTGTCATTTACATTTTTAGGTGTTGGAGGATTACCAGTACTTGAAGTTTGATAAGGGACCTTGGCTGGAGCAGGATAATGTCTCTTTCCATCATTTAAGGCTGCTGTAAGTACAGTGACAATCTCGGGTCTTTCCGAAATGAAGATAAAAATAATAATGATGTATGTATTCATCATCTCTTGGGTGCCAAGCGCTGTACTGAGCACTGGGGTAGGTACAAGACAATCAGGTCACACATAGTCCCTGTCCCACATAAGGCTCGTTGTCTAAGAGGGAGGGAGAAAAGATATTTCATCCCCGTTTTTCAGATGAGGAAACTGAGGCATGGAGAACTTACGCGATTTGCAGGCAAGTGGGTGGGCCGAGATTAGAACCAGATTGTGTCATGGCTTAGTGAAAAGAGTGTGGGCCTGGGAATCAGAAAGACCTGGGTTCTAATCCTGGCTCTTCCACGTGTCTGCTTTGTGACCTTGGGCAAGTCACTTAACTTGTCTGTGCTTCATGTGCCTCCTCTGGACAGTGGGGATAAGAATGTGAGTCCCATGTGGGACGGGGACTGTGTCCAACTTGATTAACTTGTGTCTACCCCAGTGCTCAGAACAGTGCTCGGGACATAGTAAGCGCTTAAATGCAGTAATAATGATGATTAATAATTACCACAATTGTAATATCTTACTATTGGAGTCTCCCATTGAGTGAGCATTCAGTAAACATTAGTGATTGATTAATTGACTCCCAGACCATGCTTTTTCCACTAGGCCACTCAGCTTTATTCTAAGGGTTTTGGTGGTTCACACTTGAAGTACCAGTTTTCTGATAGCATTTTGGAAATAACAGTGTTAATCGGGTGATTTCTTCTTGACTCTCTTCCTCCTCCTTCATACCCCCTGCTGCCCAATCTTAAAAATCATAGATTTAGAAGAAGATCTTAGCCAAAACCCTTAATTCCCTGGCTTGAAGATGCTATCGCCAACGATGAGATTGCAGTCACGAGTGTGAGCGTCTTTGAGAGGGAGTCTTTTGCAAACTTGCACGCTTTGGCCCTAAAGTACAGTAGTACAACTTTTCTGGCCACTTGCCATTTTGGTGAACACTGCTCAGACATCAGTGGTTAAGAGAGGAAAGAAAGGTTCTACTGCCAGCGGAACCTTTGCCCAAGTTGTTTATGCACGCCTGGTGTTGGTGAGGGCTGAGCCACCCACATTCTCTCGTCTGATTCCCCCCACGCGAGGGTCTTTTCCACTTTATTGTGAAAACAAAGGGACAGCAAAATAAGCAAACACCCCCACCCCCCCACCCCAAAGAACAACAGCAGCCAAACACAGAAAGATATCCTCTGCACAACTGTGATAGATTAGATAGACTGGAGCTAAAAAACAGCAAGAGCACCTGAGCAGGACACGAACAGGTCAGAGTAGTCATTTTAAAAGGCAGAGCAGCATCACCGGCTATCTTCTGGGAGGATTTGAAGGCCTGACACTGGCAGTTATTATTATTAATAATAGTATTTAAGTGATAACTATGTGTCAAATACTCTTCTAAGTGCTGGGGTACCTATAAGGTAATTAGGTTGGTCACAGTCCCTGTCCCACATGGGGTTCCTGGGCTTAATCCCCATTTTACAGTTGTGGTAACTGAAGCCCAGAGAGGTCAAGTGACGACTTGCCCAGGGTCACACGGCAAAGTAGCGGAACCGGGATTAGAGCCCACCTCCTCTGATTCCCAAGGTCGTGCTCTTGGCACTAGGCCACGCAGCTTCTCCTATCGTTTGACTGCAAAAATTATCCCCTTTAGTGAGGAGAAAAACCACTCTAAAACAAGGCGATGCAGATCCTGACTCCACACACCACCTTCCTCAGGACGGTGGGTCCGTCTACAGTGAAGGGAAAGTCAGGGGGAGGGCAAATTTTGGTTGGGAATATGAGGAGTTCTGTTTGGGACACATTAAATTTGAGGTGTCAGTGACACATCCAGTTTGAGGAATCTTAAAGGCAGTAGGAAGTACGAGACTGCAGAAAAGGCGATCAAGGATGGTGATGTAGTTTTGGGAACGGTACACATAGAGGTGGTACTTGAAGCCATGGGATTGAATGAGTTCTCCAAGGGAGTGGGGATAGATGGAGAATAAAAGGAGAACCGGAACTTAGCCGTGAAGGACCCCCACGGTTAGGGAGTGGGAGGCAGAGAAGAAAAGCCCGTGGAAGAGACTGAGAATGAGCATCCAGAGAGGTAGGAGAGGATCGTTTCAGTGAACCCAAGGTTGGGTAAAGTTTCCAGAAGGGGGGTTGATGGTGTTGAAGGCCACTGAGGGTCAAGGAGGATTAGGATACAGTAGAGCCCATTGGACTTAGCGAAAACGAGATTACCAGTGACCTTCGTGAGGCAGTTCTGGTGGAACGAAGGGGTTGGAAGCCTGATAGATGGGGGTCAGGGAGAAAATTGGAGGAGAGGAAGTGGAAGCAGTGGCTGTAGAGAACTCACTTAAGAAGTTTTCATTCATTCAGTAGTATTTATTGAGCGCTCACTATGGGTAGAGCACCGTACTGAGCGCTTGGAATGGACAAATGGGTAACGGAGACAGTCCCTGCCCTTTGACGGGCAAGTTTGGAGAGGAAGGAGATGGGCTGCTAACTTGAGTTAGCCACGGGATCCAGGAAAGGTTTGTTTAGGATCAGGGAGTCTTGAGTATGAAAGCAGGGGGGAAGAAGCCACCGGAGAATGAACAACTGGAGATGGTAGTCAGGGAGGGGAAAGAGGTTCAGAGGGTTGGGGTCAGAGGTGGTGTTGGAGGGGATGGTTTTGAGAGGAGGTGGGAAATCTCTTCTAGAGATACGGGTGGGAAAGATGGGAGAGTTGAAGAAGGGGTGGGAGGAAAGAGGGACTTCTAGTACATTTGATCTCTGCCCTAAAGAAGTTTCCAATCTCGCAGGGGAGGCATACATTAAAATAAATTAGAGGTAGGATTAATAAGGTATAAAGATGTTTACAAAAGTGCCGTGGAGCATTTTGAGTGCTTAAGTGGAAAGGAAATGCTGATATTGCAATTAAGGAGATGAGAAATCAATTGGGGAAGGCCTCCTGGGGAGATAGGATTTCAGAAAGGTTTTGAAGATGGGAAGAGTAGTGATCTGTCTTTTGTATGTGCAGGGGAAGGAGCTAGAGAAAACAGTATTTGAAAAAACAGCGTTCCTGTTTCCAGGCCGTGAGAGTGGTCTTTACTCTTGAAGGCAGCTGAAGCGTTGAGGAAGATTAGGACAGAGTCAAGTCCATGTGAATTAATAAGAAGGCAGTCATTGGTGGCCTTAGAGAGCGTGGTCTCAGAGGCGTGAAGGGGGTAGAAAGGACACTGGAGGATAAAGAAAGAAGACAGAAGAGATGAAGTGAAGATGGCAGTGTATATAACCCATTGAGAAGTCTAAACAAGCCACGGGATGATAGTTGGACACTGTAGTAGGGTCCAGAGAAGGGTTTTGGGGGTTTTTTTTGTTTTGTTTTTTTCAGGATAGGAGATCTGTTGATGTATTTGAAGGCAGGGGAATGGAGCCGTCAGAGAATGAGCAGTTGGAGCTGGTCAGGGAGGGAGGCAGAATGGAGAAGGAGTGGGATGCTTTTTCCTGTTGCAGGAAGAGTACTGAGTTCAGATGATCACGGCTATTCGTATTTGTTTTTGTGCTTCACTAGGAATCTGTGCAGGAGCTCCAAAACGCTGCCAGATTTCTCCTTCATTCATGCATTCGGTAGTATTTATCGAGCGCTTACTGTGCAGAGCACTGCACTGAGCACTTGAAATGTACGATTCAGCTACAGATAGAGATAATCCCTGCCCAACAAAGGGATCACAGTCTAAAAGGGGGAGACAGACAACAAAACAAGTAGTCAGGCATCAGTACCATCAAAGTAGATAAATAGAATCATAGATATATACACAATAAAATGAGAATAGTGTGTTGATGAGATAGGGAAGAGCACGGTTTTTTGGCGGTTTATTTTTGCATAGATCCATATCACATTTGCAGAAATGACCAAAGACAGATCTTTGTTTTTTGGCGGTTTATTTTTGCATAGATCCATATCACATTTGCAGAAATGACCAAAGACAGATCTTTGTCTACTTCATGGACAGTAGAAACTGCAATAGGGTATAACCCTCCACAGACACAAAAACACCTTTAATTTGGGAAGATCCTTCTTAGGGTGTTGGTTTCCAGAGTTTTGTACGTTTGCTTAGTTGGTTGTCGGCACTCCGACTCGGGTATGTAATAAAAGGAAGAACAACTCAAAACCCCTTTGATCAAGGAGAAGCGATTGACTGAATTATTTTTTTTCTCTCCTCAGCAGCTTTTACTGAATGCCTTCTATCTGCAGAGCACCGAAGCTGGTGCTCTGGAAAAAATTAAAAAGAAGCAAAGCCCTGAGTCCTGCCTTCAAAGAGCTTATCATTTAATGAGGAAGACAGTAGGCGTGACTTGCAAAGAGATCATAATTAAGAATGAGACCATAGATATGAGCAGTAGACTCAAGCATACGTCAGAAACAGTTGTTGAAATGGGTCACCAAAATGCATGATCAGGCCGGAGGCGTAGAACTAATCCTGAATAACCCAGTAATTGACAGGACTTCATCTAACTTTTTTTATGGTATTTGTTAAACACTATGTCCCAGGCATTCTACACTTAGCGGTGGAGTAAGTACAGGCTAATCAGGTGGGATACAGTCCGTACCTCACATGAGGCACACAGTCTAATCCCCATTTTCTAGATGAGGTAACTGATAATAATGATAATGTTGGTATTTGTTAAGCTCTGTTCTAAGCACTGGGGTAGATACCGGGTAATCGGATTGTCCCACATGAGGCTCACAATCTTCATCCCCATTTTACAGTAACTGGGGCACCAAGAAGTGAAGTGACTTGCCCAGAGTCACACAGCTGACAGGTGGCAGAGCTGGGATTAGAACCCATCACCTCTGACTCCTAAACTCGTGCTCTTTCCACTGAGCCACACTGCTTCTCTGGGCACAGAGAAGTTAAGTGACTTGTCTAAGATCACACAGCAGACAAATGGCGGAACTGGGATTAGAACCCAGGCCCTTCTGACTCCCGGGCCTGTGCTCTCTTCACTAGGCCACACTGCTTCTCAAAATACCATAAATACTGGAGTAGATCCAAGCTAATCAGGTTGGACGCAGTTCACGTCCCACATGGGGCTCACAGTATTAATGCCCATTTTACAGATGAGGTAACTGAAGCACAGAGAAGTTAAGTGACTTGCCCAAGGTCACGTAGGAGACGAGTGGTGAAGCCAGGATTAGAACCCAGGTCCTCGGACTCCCAGGCCCATGTTCTATCCATGAGGCCATTCTGCCGACATGTTATATATTTCATTTTGAAAACATGGTTTGCTCATTTCAGAGCCAGGACAAATCCAAAAGTCCTTCCAGCAAAATCCTGAGAATATTTAAAGGGAGAGAATGCGTTATTTTCCAAAGTCTGTGCTGAATTGGTCAAATTCAAATACTGGGTATATTTTCCCATAGTAAATTCTTAATAAATAAATAGTATCACTACTGTCTTTTAGATGAAGGTGCCCAACAGGTAATTTATTTTCTCGGTCTACCGCCTCTGGCACTGGAAGTCAGGGGTTTGGATCTTCCTGCTTTATTTCATTTAGATATAGTAGTAAAGGAGCTGAAACTTTTTAAAAAGGCATTGGGAGGAAGTAAAAGGTTCTCTTCATTTTTTTCACTTTGGGTTTAATTTATGGTAGTGCTTCTCATCTCTTTTGAGGCTCCAGTGAGTTCTGTTGTGTGAACCTTTGCAATTTTCTTCACTGCCTTGAGTTCCTCATCTTTAAAATGGGGATTAAATACCCGTTCATTTGTTTATTAATGGTATTTGTTAGTCAGTCCATCAATAGGATTTATTGAGCCCTTAGCTCAGAGCTCTCTCCTAAATGTTTGGGAGAAAGCAATATACCAGACACATTCCCTGCCCACAACAAGCCCTTTAAGTGATTACTATGTGCCAGTCACTATACTAAGCACTGGGTTAGTTACGAGATAATTGGTTTGGACAGTGTCCCTGTCCCATATAGTGTTGACAGTCTTAATTTTACAGATAACTGAGGGACAAGGAAGTCGAGACTTGTCCCAAGGTCACAAAGCAGATAAGTGGCAAAGCCAGGATTAGAACTCAGATCTGACCGTCTTAATTTTACAGATGAGATAACTGAGCCCCAAAGAAGTTAAGAGACTTGCCCGAGGTCACAGAGCAGATAAGTGGCAAAGTCAGAATTGGAACTCAGCGTGTTCCAATGAGAAGCAGCGCGGCGCAGTGGAAAGAGCACGGGCTTTGGAGTCAGGGCTCATGGGTTCGAGTGCCGGCTCTGCCACTTGGCTGTGTGACTGTGGGCAAGTCACTTAACTTCTCTGTGCCTCAGTTCCCTCATCTGTAAAATGGGGAGTAAGACTGTGAGCCCCACTTGGGACAACCCGATTCCCCTGTGTCTACCCCAGCGCTTAGACAGTGCTCTGCACATAGTAAGCGCTTAACAAATACCATCATTATTATTATTATTAATAACTCAGATCCTCTGACTCCTCTTTCCACTAGGCCATGCTGCCTCCCCTTACTACTGCGATCGTGAGCCCTATGTGGCACAGGGACTATGCCTGATCTGATTATCTCAGAGAAGCAGCGCGGCTCAGTGGAAAGAGCCCGGGCTTGGGAGTCAGAGGTCATGGGTTCGAGTGCCGGTTCTGCCACTTGTCAGCTGTGTGACTGTGAGCGTCACTTAACTTCTCTGTGCCTCAGTGACCTCATCTGTAAAATGGGGATGAAGACTGTGAGCCCCACGTGGGACAACCTGATGACCCTGTATCTACCCCAGCCCTTAGAACAGTGCTCTGCACATAGTAAGCGCTTAACTACCAACATTATTATCTTGTATCTCTCCTAGGGTTTAGTAATACCGTCATCATCATTATGGTCATTATCATTCTAATGACAAGGGGGTCATGCCTGAGATGTGATCTCAGAAAGGCCTAAAAGAGGGGCAGAGCTGCGGTTTGTCGAAGTGTCAGGAAGGTGGGAAGGGTGTGAGCAAGAGGTCAGCGGAAGGAGACGGAAATGAGGCACGCGGGATGATTATAAAGATCGCTTGCTGGGAGGTGGGGGTGGAAAACAGATAGGAGGGAGAGAGCAGTTTGTTTCCTAAGACAGATATCATGGGTGGTGATAAAAACTGGTTTTAATGATGTAGAAAGTCACAAAATAAGAAAAAAACAATTAAAAGCTGTTCCCTTGCTGCCACCTTGTGGCACATTCCCAGAATGTGGAAATACAATTTTCCGGAGATTAGTTCCCAAATTATTATTATTTCTGAATTGTTTTGGTGCCAAATCACTTTAATCTTGAAGTACTTAGGTAGATGCACTGTCACTGTTATGACATATGATAGCTGGAGGAAGATTATATGGGGAAGTAAAATCATTTCTTCCCATTCCAGAGAGTTAGATGGCACAAAATTAGCCCAGATGCTGTTCCGTAGAATTACAATTACTTTAGCTGTATAACATCTAATATGCTGTTCTGACCATAAGCGTTCCCTTTATGAAATTGGTTATCTTTGGCAAATGTTTCAGGAAAAATGAGGATTTCTACTTACGAGGCAAGTTTTGTAGAAACTTGCGTACCAGGGTAAAAGTGGTTAGACCTTAACTTTGCTATGCAAATCCTAAATCGAAGCAAACGTAAATAAAATTCAATTCTTGACGCGGTACAAAGGACTTGAAATAGTTTTACAGAAGGTAGCCTTTGATTCTGTTTCAACTGAAAATGACAAGCTGTGAGAATCGAGTTTTATATTTTGCAACCTCTAATGGCAGTAGTATTTAGTAAGTGCATACTGTATACAGAACACTGGACCAAATGCTGGGAAGGAGTATATAGCCGGGAATTAGACAAAGACCCCTTTCCTCAAAGGGCTCACAATCTATCAGTGTAGCTTGTTGGGAGTGGGGACTGGAGATAGCTACATGGGGAGCAGTGAAGTGCTAAAACATGAAAACAGCTTAAGGGGCAAGGACAGATGCTTAATACACAAAATAAAACCCAAAGGGTGTGAATGCCTTTTTGATGTAAAAAATAATGGGATAAATAAAAATAAAGCAATGTAAATTCTCATCCCAAACTGCAGTAGTGTCTTCGAATAAGGGTACATATTGAAACTCTTAAACTTCACTCTGCAGTATTTTTTTTGTGGTATTTGTTAAGCGCTTACTATATTCCAGGTACTGTTCTAAGCACTAGGCTAGGTACAAGGTAAGCAGGTTGGACACAGTCCTTGTCCTATTTGGGACCCACAGTCTTAATCCCCATTTTATTCATTCATTCAATAATATTTATTGACTGCTTACTATGTGCAGAGCAGTGTACTAAGCACTTGGAATGTACGGTTCGGCAACAGATAGAGACAGTCCTTGCCCAATAACAGGCTCACAGTCTAAACGGGGGAGTTATCTCATCATTTTATAGGTGAGATAACTGAAAACCAGTTAAATTAAGTGACTTGCCCAAGGTCACAGCAGATTAGATCCCAGGTCCTTCTGACTCCCACAGCTGTGCACTATCCCTTAGGCCACAGTGTGGAGCGACTGTATTTTCTCGAGTCAAACAATATCTGCGGTTCTTGATGAACATGCCGCCTCCCTTTTCTTGGTTGTATTTATTTATTGAAGTGGATTTGATTAGAAAAAAGAGAAGTGGGACTCAGTCAGATGAGGATCCAGTAATCGAAAGCCAAAGATTTGTGTTTAAAGACTATTAAAAGTATAGCCTAGGATTTCTCAAAACCTGACCCTGTCCGCAGTCATGTATTCTTCACTATTCGTGTTCAAATTATTATATACAAAAATCAATTCCTTCGAATCGCATTGCAAGTGCTCTTGCACGAGGGAGAGAATAGCTAAAAATTAAGGACCCAAGCAAACAAATGGGTGGAAGTGACTTCAGGTTTCTCTAGACAATCGTGGGTTTTCCAATCTAGGTTTGAGTTTCTGTTTTTAATAATGTAGGTGCCATTGTGGACTCCACCGTTTACAGTTCCCTCGGCTCTGCATTTTCTTACCTGTTCTTTCAAGCTGGCTGTACTCTCTCATTGTGCTCCTCAACCATTACTGTCTCTTACCATTTTACAGGGATCTTAATTGTAACTGCTACAGATTAGGTTATCAGCGGGACACAAGGAACGTGACGGTTCCATAATTTAAACCTGCAAAGTATTAGACTAACAGACCTGGAATTTTTTTGTTGATACCAACCTTGAATTTCACCTCGTGAGTTGGAATCAATCAATCAGTCAGTGGTATGTATTGAGCGCTTAAAGCACTTTACTGAGCACTTGGGAGAGTACAGTACAAGAGAGTTGGTAGGCCCACATCAGCTTTACAATCTAGAGAAGCCTCAGTTTACCCAATATAAGCTACTGGTTTTACCAGTAGCAGCTTTGAGCCCCACAAGAACTTCATGCAGCCTCACCATCTCTAATGGGAAGATGAAACTGTTAATAAGTAACATGTGTTTATCTTTTAATACATGAGGACTAGGTGGTTTATTTGATGATGTACTGGCATTCATTTAGTGCTTCTTATATGTCAGTCACTGCTTAATGCAGTAGTAGTGACAAGATAGAGTGGACTCAATTCTTGACCCTACGGGCCTCATAGTCTAAAAGGGAAAGAGGAAAAACAGATTTTGTAACCCCGTTTTACAGATGAGGAAACCTCGGCACAGAAAATTTTAAGTGCTTTACCCAAGGTCACACAGCAGGCAAGCGGCAGAACCGGAATTAGAACCCGGATCTCCTGATTTCTAGTCTCATGCTCTTCCTTATCTTGGGAAGGCCTCATGGAGGAGATGGCTTTTGTGAAGTCCTGAAGGTAGGAGAATATGGGGCTAGGTTGCCCAAGCTGAGAGAATGGAGAGAACTCCATCCTGAGAGAACTAGGGGCAGAGGGCATTCCAGGGAGTGGGAAATATGTGAACAAATTGGAAGTGGGAGAGTTGAGAGGTTCCTTTACTCTTGCCTCAAAAGTGTACAACCAGTATGGTTCCCCTGGTGCCTTTTGTAATGCTAAGGAAGTAAATTGTAGCAGTTACAATTAAACTCCGTGTAAAATGGTAAAGAACAGTAATGGCTGAGAAGCACAGGGAGAGAAGACAAGCACATTTCCTGCTCTTTCCAAATGTTGCTGAGATAGATGGATTGTTGGAATCAGTGAGTTGCCTGCGACAGGCACAGGTCTTCATAGAAGCAGCGTGGCTCAGTGGAAAGAGCCCGGACTTGGAAGTCAGAGGTCATGGGTTCGAATCCCGGCTCTGCCACTTGTCAGCTGTGTGGCTGTGGGCAAGTCACTTCACTTCTCTGTACCTCAGTGACCTCATCTGCAAAATGGGGATGAAGACTGTGAGCCCCACGTGGGACAACCTGATTACTCTGTATCTCCCCCAGCGCTTAGAACAGTGCTCTGTATATAGTAAGCGCTTAACAAATACCAACATTATTATTTTTGTTTCCCAGGACTCTAAGCAAGGGGACAGAGAAAAATGCCCAGCGGTTTTATAGAATTTAAGGAATTGGTTCAAAGCCACTTGCCAAGGAGTTAGTAGGAGGCACTGGAGTGATCCAGGTCAATAGGCCAGGAAGCCACCAGGAAATTGGAAGGAAGTTCCGTTGGGACCATGACCTCTTGATGTCTGCCTGGAGGGATATAATTTATGAAAATGTTTTGGGAATACAAGACCATCCTTTGAATGTGTAAAATTCCAAATTCGAGTATGGATTATATGCCTGTCTACTCCAACTGTTAGTGTAACTAATGCTTTGGAGTAGTGGTTCTCAATCAGTGTGTTAATAATAACGATGGTATTTGCTAGGCGCTTACTATGTTCCAAGCCCTGTTCTAAGCACCGGGATAGATACAAGGTTAACAGGTTGTCCCATGTCGGGCTCATGCCCTTAATCCCTTTATTACAAATGAGGTAACTGAGGCGCAGAGAAGTTAAGTGACTTGCCCAAAGTTACACAGCTGCCAAGTGGCGGAGCAGGAATTAGAACCCGTGACCTCTGACTTCCAAGCCCATGCTCTTTCCACTAAGCCATGCCGCTTAGAAGATCTTATAGAAGATCTGTTTGTGGACATTTCTGGGGGAAAAAAAGAGACAAGAATATAAGTTTTCAACGTAGAACCTCCAGTTTCCAAATTTTCTGACATGAGTTGCATCCTTGGAAGGCTAGGAATGTGGTATTATGGTTTCAGCTAGGATCATACCAAGGATAGTTAAAAGTCACAGCATAAAACATGTAGCAGGTAAATCACTGCTGCCACTCAAAAGCAACATCTGCTGGCTGTTGAGAATCCAAATTAACAGAACCCTGGAGAAAACTCCATTTCATCCATGTTCTCACTGGGAGAGTGGTTATGTTGACACGTGGCAGAAATCTTAAAAAAAAATGTAATTGCTACAGATGTCTAATTATAGCTGAGGAATATCTGAATGCCCTTAGGATTCAACCAATGTCACATAATGTTTTCTCAAGATCTGAAACCAAACTCTTGCCATACGGTCCCAAAATTATTAATAGTGCAGGGTCTTTTCAATATTGGCACACTCTAGCTGTTTCAGATAGTAATAAGATGTGAAATATAAACCAGAGCATTTTTCAGGCTATGACTCTTGCTGTGACAAGAACTTTAGTGAAGGTTGATTTCTTAGGCCTCTCCCACTCCACCTCCCTGCTTCTCTAAGTTTCCTCCCCTGTCCACCCTCCTGCCGTGAAGACTTTTAAAATTGTTTCCCCATTTCCCCGTAGCTCCCACGAACCCCATCCCTCCGCCACCTCCAGAGCTAGCGCCATGTAGGATACTAGTCCTGTAAGTGTGAAACTGGTTCGTTGTAAAGCTAAAAACAGGGCATAAATGGAGAATCTTTGTAAGCGTTATTGGTTGTGGGACTCGAAGCTGAGGATGGCCTGTTCTGTGTGGTAGTTTTGGAGTGTCATCTCTCGCAGTAAACGATCTGTGTCCCACTGCTATTTCCCAGCAGATCCCAGCTAGCTATATATTTTGAGGCCATGCTTCACCACATATTTCTTCCGCTGTCCTTGCTTACAGTGCCTCCGCTTAAGAGCCTCTGGTGGGGGTTAGTCAGGCCATCTCCGAGGCTGAAAATATATTCTCGCACTACTACAAGGAACGGCAAAAAGAGGAATGGTGAAGCCTGGAAGTTAGAGTATTTAATTTGACAAAGGAAGCATCTGAAAAACACATGTCCCGATTTGGGGATTTACGAGGAGTTTATTCCATTAGGAAAGAAGCTGCCACAAAGTATATCTCTAGGGGAGGTGAAGATGAGAGCTTTTGGAGAGAGGGGGTTTTTTGGTCAGTTTTGAGAAAGAGTGAATAAACCCCATCTAGGAATTGTAACAACACAGGAAGGGAGAGACAAGAACAGCATCTAATGGAAAGAGCACGGACCTGGGAGTCAGAGGGACCTGGCTTTTAATCCCGGCTCTGCCATTTGTCCACGGGGTGACCTTGGGCAAGTCACTTATCTCCTCTGTGCCTCAGTTTCCTCATCTGTAAAATGGAGGCCCCACAGCACTTAGGTAAATATCCTTTCACTCTGCCATTTCCTTCATCTGCAATTTATTTCAATACCTGTCTCCTCATCAGATGGTAAACTCCTTGTGAGCAGGAATCATGTCTAACAACTCTATTATGTGGTACTCTGCCAGTGTTCAGCATGCAGTATAATTGAATGATAGATTGATAATAGTTATATCAGGATTTCACTGGGGATCTGTTTATTTATCCTCTTCAGGCCCACCTAAATATGTTCAAAATAACTTTTCCACAGAATAGAGAATTGTCCTGATCGCCAGTGTGTTTAAAAGAATGACACCTAATTGAGAAGTAGCATGGCCTAGTGGAAAGAACCCAGGACTGGGAATCAGAGGGTCTGAGTTCTAATTCTGACTCTCCCACTTGGCTGCTGGGTGATATTCTGTTAGTCACTTTACATCTTTGTGCCTCAGTTTCATCATCTGTAAAGTGGGGATTAAATCCTACTCCCTCCTACTTAGCCTGAGTCCCACATGGGACAGGTACTGTGTCCAACCTGATTATCTTGTATCTACACCCCCCCCCAGCACTTAGTACAGTGATTGGCACATAGTAAGTGCTTAACAAGTACCATTGTTATTATTATTGTTATTGAGTACTTCAAAAATGTACCGCCAATAATATAATGTATAGCGAGCTTCATTGATTTAGAAAGTTGTATATCTCCCTAAGTACAATTTTTCATTGAGCCACAGAGCTTGGCTGTTTTCTTCTAGTTTCATAATGAATTTCCTCCATATTCAGTTTTTCTCTTTGTTTTTTAAATAAATATCATGAAGAAGTACATCCAAAATGCAAACCAAACTACCATATTCTCTTGTACACTATACAATGCGTTGCTTCAAAATATACATTCCAGTTTTCTGTTTGAGGACAGAACATATGAAAACTTCATGTAATTAAAGCTTTGCACATTCCTAATTATCCTTTCAGCGCAGCCCTAGGAGTGCTAACATGCTGCAGTAAAAAACAAACTGAGAATTCACTTTAAAAATATGGCTGCACTTTGTATTGACTTTGTCCTGAGGTTTCAGGTCTTTTCCGGTTTCCTTGTGTACTTATTAGAGACCACAGTCTGTTTGTGTGTTTGGGTAGAATTATCTTCATTCCAACCTTTGTGGAGAGTTTAATTTGATGATTAAGTAGTTCAAACAGTATTTGTAACAATGCTGAAAATTGCTTAGATTTGAATGTATATAAAATGTTGTTGAGTTGGTGCGAATTTTCCTCTGTTCCCTACAGATGGAGCTGTTGTTCTGAGCAAAAGTTTTCTTTTTTAACTTAAATCATTTTAAAATATTCTAGCAACTTCTCCGACTGCTCAGCACAGAGAAATTGTTCTTCGTTCCCTCAGTATTTTCAAATGTGCTTAATGATGGATCTTTAGACCCCGTTTCTCATCAAAGGTTTTTTGTGGTAATGTCACTTGTAAAATTATTTTGGCAGAATAGCCTTTGGTGAATTGTGATATAGAATTACAGGGTGAATAGAAGTCTTTCCAGTTGGAAACAATACTGACTGAAGGGAAATTGATTGATTTTTCTTTTAATACTTACCAATCTGATAATCCTGTCACACATTCCTAGTTTCTCCCTCCCAAGGGCATGGAAAATTGCTTCTTTTTTGCAGCAGACAACAGAAATCAAAGAATAGAAATGGAACTCAGTTTCCTAATGTATGACTGACTATTAGAATGCAGGCTTGAGAGAAGACTCTGATTTTTACTCAGTCAGCCTGTTATCTTACACATCTGTCTGTCACCAGAAGCATTTTAAAGCACTTTCATTCAAACAGTTATTTAAAAAAAGGAGTAGACTCTCTGTATTTATAGTCCATTAATGGAAGAAGATGCTTCCACTACTTCGAATCAATGAGTCTGTTTACTCTTGTATTGTACTCTCTCAAGCACTTAGTACAGTGCTCTGCACACAGTAAGCTCTCAATAAATATGATTGTACAATTGAATGAATGAATCATAGAAGTGGCACTGTATCTTTTTCAGTGCTCTTAAAAATATTTTCCTTCTTCCATGTTTAATGATATTATTTGGATGATAAATTATTCTGTACAACCAAACGTGGGCTAACACTTAATACTAATATTATGATATCCATAATTCAAAACTGACATTTGAACATCCAAAGGTGATGGCCTTATTTTGATGGACAAGGAGATTTCTGTGAGATCTGGGCTGCCGCTAGTATTCACAAACCTCCCTCTTGGATCCAGTTTGCCAGACAGAACTCACGGCAGTACTGGGTGACAGGTATAACAAACCTGGAAGAGTGCCTAAGAAGATCCATGAGAGAAGTGTATCAGCAAATACTGAGGGATAGGTATAAAAAGCTGGGTTCTAATCCAGGTTCTGCCATTTGTGTGCTGTGTGACCTGAGACAAGTTACTTAGCTTCTCTGGGCCTCAGTTACCTCATCTGACATGATAAGCTTGCATTTACCTCAGTGCTTAATACAGTGCCTGGCACATAGTAAGCACTTAAGTACCATTTTAAAAAAAATTCTGGCCAAATGGCTAAGAAGAGACATGAGAGAAGTGTATCAGCAAGCACCAGGCTCTTAATACTAGAATTAATCAATCATTGGTATTTTGCTGAGCACTTAATCTGTGCAGAGCACTGTCCTTAACACTTGGGAGAGTATAATACAACAGAGATGGAAGACACATTTTCTGCTCACAAGGTGCTCAAATTCCAGATGGGAGACAGACATTTATATATATATATATATATATATATATATATAATTAAAATATAGATATTTGTATAAGTGCTATAGGACTGAGGGCGGGGTTTATATCAAGTCATTAAAAGATACATATCCACTTCCATCAGCAGAAGGGAGAGAGAATGGGGAAAAGAGGGCTTAAATGGGGAAGTATTTTTGGAGGAGCTGTGATTTTAATAAGGCTGCGATGGTGGGGCGAGTGGTGGCCTGGCGTATATGAAGAGGAAGGGAATTCCACGTCAGAGGGAGGATGTGGGCGAGGGATATTCAGATAGATGAGAGCAAGGTACAGTGAGTAAGTTGATGTTAGAGGAGTGAATTGTGAGGACTAGTTATTGTAGGAAATGGTCAGTGAAATAAGGTGGGAGTGGGGATAGCTGATTGAGTGCTCTAAAGTGTATGGAATAATAATAATGTTGGTATTTGTTAAGCGCTTCCTATGTGCAGAGCACTGTTCTAAGCGCTGGGGTAGATACAGGGTAATCAGGTTGTCCATGTGAGGCTCACAGTTAATCCCCATTTTACAGATGAGGTAACTGAGGCACAGAGAAGTTAAGTGACTTGCCCACAGTCACACAGCTGACAAGTGGCAGAGCCGGGATTCGAACCCATGACCTCTGACTCCCAAGCCCGGGCTCTTTCCACTGACCCACGCTGCTTCTCTAAGAAAGGAATATCCGTGATACGTGGAGCGGGATGGGCAACCATTAAAGGTTTTTGAGAAATGAAGAGATGTGGACTGACTTTTTTGTAGAAAAATCATCTGGGCAGCAGAGTGATGTGTGGCCTGGAGTGGGGAGAGACAGGAGGCAAGGTGTTCAGTGTGGAGGCTGATATAGTAGTCAAGGTGGGATAGGATAAATGCTTGGATTATTGTAGTAGCAGTTTGGATAGAGAGGAAAGTGTGGATTTTAGTGATGTGAAGGTTGAGCTGACAGGATGTGGTGACAGGATGTGGTGGATTGAATGGAAGAGATGAGTTGAGGATAATTCCAATATCTGAGATGGAGAGAGGTGTTATCTACAGTGATGGAAAAGATAGGGGGAGGACAGGATTTGGGTGGGAAGATGAGGAGTTCTGTTTTGGACATGTTTAATTGGAAGTGTCAGCAAGATATCCAGGTAGAGATGCCCTGAAGGCTGGAAGAAATGAGAGACTGCGGAGAAGGAGAGAGATCAGGGCTGGAGAGGTAAATTTGGGAATCATCCATGTAGAGATGGTAGTTGAAACCAAGAGCGAATGAGTCCTCCAGGGGAGTGGGTGTAGATGGAGTAGTGAAGGGGATCCAGAACTTAGCTTGAAGAACTCCTACAGTTAGAGGGTGGGAGCCAGAGGAGGAATCTGTGACAGAGACAGAGGAGGAACGGACAGAGTGATAGGAGAAGAACCGGGAGAGGATACTATCAGTGAAGCCAAGTTTGGTTAATTTTTCCAGGCGAAGGGGGTGGTTCCCAGTGTTTAAGGCAGCCGAGAGGTCGAGGATAATAGGGTGGAATAGAGGCTGTTGGATTTGACCAGAGGAAAGTCAGTGGCGACCTTAGGGCAGTTTCCTTGGTCTGAAGAGGGTGGAATCCAGATTGGAGAGGGATCGTGGAGATAATTGAAGGAGAGGAACTGGAGGCAGCAAGTGTAGGAGTTTGGAGAGACACGGCTGGAAGGTGTCAAGGGAGGGTTTTTTAGGATAAGGGGGTGCATGAGCATGTTTGAAAGCAGTGGGAAGGAAACCATTGGAGAATATTTGGTTGAAGGTAGCAATCAAAGACGGAAAAGGGGAGAGGCCAAGTGTTTTCATAAGGTGTGAAGGAATGGGGTCTGAGGCAAAAGTGGAGGGGGTAGGTTTTGAGAGGAGGAAAGTGATCTTCTCTTGAGATACTGCCGTGAAAGGTGGCAGAGTCGAAGACAGCACGGGGTGGGAAGGATTGGAGAGGTGCAGGGGAGATTTTGGGGATAATCCTGCCTGATGGTGTCAGTTTTCTCAAAAAAGTATGTGGCCAGGTCACTAGGGGAAAGAGATGGAGGGGGGAGTTAAACTTCTGAAACAGCTAGCTGGGCAGTTGGTATGGGAATCAATAAAGGATCGAGAAATGTTGTTTTCAATTAGAGGAAAAGGCAGAATTAAAGCAGTAAGGATGAATTTGAAATGCACAAGGTCATTTTGTTGTGTGGTTTTCCACCAGAAGCGCTCTCTGCAGCTCAAGCACAAGCACAGTAGATGAGGAAACAGACTTTGGAGGTGATTCAGGGTTGTAGATTATTTATTATATCAGTGACAGTGACAGTGACAGGCGAGCAAGGGAGTTTTTCACTGGAGAGGGCGGTGCTGAGGACATCGATTTATTCATTAACAAAAGGTAGTTTGCGAGTTTGGAGAACAAACGGGGCATAATGACTTTAAAAAATTGGAGAGGGTCAAAACATCAGAGGTCTCTGTTGGGGGAACTGGACAGATTTGTGGGGAGTGGGCTTGTGGGAGAAGGCAGGTGAGGAGGTTGTGGTCAGATAGAGGGAATTCAGAGTTGGTGAAGGTAGAGATTGTACCATGACTAGAGAGGATGAGATCGTGTGTGCATCCAAGTCGATTAATGAGGTGGGTGGAACAGGATGTTAGCAGAGGAGTGAGAGGAAGCAGACAGTGGAGGGTTGTCAGGAACATCCACATGAATTTTGAAGTCCCTGGGCCTCAATGTAGGGATAGAGAGAGAGAGAGAGAAAAGCTATATGAGAAAGAGGTCAAAATAGTTTAGAAAGTTGCAGGAAGCATTGAAGGGGCAGTAGATGATCGAGACTAGTAATTAGAGTGGATGTTAAAAGCAGATGATGTGGTCTTCAAAGAAAATGAAAGGGGGACGGGGAAGTTAGGATGGTATAAAAGCGGCATTAGGGAGCAAGAATGAAGCCGACTCCTTGCCCTTTCCCAAAGAGCCTTGGGAGTGGAAGAAGATTAGCCTCCCTCTGTCCTCCTCTTTCCCCTTCAGGAGAGAGTGACAGGGGAGACTATCCTCTGAGGTGAGCTAGGTTTCAGTAATGGTGAGGAGGAACAGTGAATTGATGAGGAATTGGCCTAGAACACTTAGCTAAAGAAACAATTAACCCCGGAGTATCTAGTCCGAGGCCTGGACAGTGAATTCATAAATAGTCCTAATTCCTCAGCATTGGACCCCTATGAGTGGGTTTTTGTACAAGCTAAAACAGACACCCTTGCTGAGAATGAAGGTCCTCCCTAACAGACACGATGATCTTGCAAGCATGAATTCTGCTTCAAGCTCACGTTGCTGTGTTACCTATTCTCCAGTTAGCCCTCTATAATCCAGCTTCCCAGGAAGCTATATCTGACCCTCTGCTGTGATAATGGGTTTTGGAGATATGATACTTAGGTTGGAACTGGGTCTCTGAAAGCACGTGCGCCGCTCCGGAAAGTGGACACTCTGCTATTGATTTAACGTGTTTTCTCCTTGTTTGTTTTCTTATGGACATTCATTATCCAGTGAAGTTTAGGAACCGGCAATGAAGCTGTCCAAGTCTCACATCAGACCCTATAAGGGAAGGGCTTGGGAATTCTGAGAACTCTCCTAAAGATCCTGTAAAATGAACAGTACCCGAAGCTGTATAGCTCTAAAGATGGGACTTGATCCATAAACAAGAGTGTTTATTAAAAGTTTAATGTTTGCGGAGCACTGTATTAAGTGTTTGGGAGAGTACAATACAAAAGAGTTGGTAGACACATAATGTGCCCACAAGTTTATAGTCTAGAGGGATAGACAGATATTAAAGGAAATTACACATAAATAGCTAATTGCTCTTGGGCCAGAGGTGGGGTAAATATCAAGTGCTTAAAGGGTACAGATCCAAGTGCATAGCCGTTGCAGAAGGGAGAGGGTGAGGGGCTAATGAGGGCTTAGTTGGGAAAGGCCTCTTGGAGGAGATATGCGCTTGTGCTCTCATTTTGTATCTAACACTGTAGTAGGTGCTGGGATAGAATCAGTTTGGACTCAATCCTTGGCCCATGTGGGGCTCACAGTCTAAGTAGAAAGAAGAGCAGGTCTTGAATCCCCACTTTACAGTTGAAGAAGCTGAGGCACAGAGAAGTGAAGTGACTTGCCCAGGTCACACGGCAGGCATATGGCCTAGCTGGAATTAGACCCCACGTCCTTTGACTTCCAGGCCCTGTCCTCTTTCCGCTATGCTACGCAGCTGCTCGTGATTTTAATAGGCTAGACTAGGCTGTAAGCTCATCGTGGGCAGAGAATGAGCGTACGAACTGTTATATTGCACTCTCCCAAGTGCTTAGTACAATGCCGAGCACACGGGAAATGCTCGATAAATGCCACTGATTGATAGGAAGACTTTGGAGGTGGAGAGAGTGGTTGTTCATTCAGTAGTATTTATTGAGCGCTTACTTTGTGCAGCTCACTGTACTAAGTGCTTGGAATGTACAAATCGGCAACAGATGGAGACAGTCCCTGCCCTTTGATGGGCTTACAGTCTAATCGGGGGAGACGGGCAGACGAGAACAATGGCAATAAATAAAGTCCAAGGGAAGAACATCTCGTAAAAACAATGGCAAATAAATAGAATCAGGGTGATGTACATCTCATTAAACAAAATAAATAGGGTGATGAAGATATATACAGTTGAGCGGACGAGTACGGTGCCGAGGGGGTGGGACGGGAGAGGGGGAGGAGGAGAGGGAAAGGGGGGAGAAGAGGGTTTAGCTGCGGAGAGGTGGGGGGGTTGTAGAGGGAGCAGAGGGAAAAAAGGGGGGAGCTCAGTCTGGGAAGGCCTCTTGGAGGAGGTGAGCTTTAAGTAGGGATTTGAAGAAGGTTGTCTGTGAAGGGAAGGGAGTTTCAGGTTGGTGGGAGGACGTGTGCAGGGCATCAGTGGTGAGATAAATGACATCAAGATACTATGAATAGGTCGTTAGAGGAATGAAGTTTATGGGCTGACAAAAGAAGGAAGAGTGTAGGCCTGGCAGTTGCCGGGCAGACAGGACCGTAGCTCCCGCCCAGTGGCTGTAGAAGTGGCAGGCCCGGTCCCCGGGCTGGGCAAAGAGGAGAGCCTAGTTCCCAAATGGGAGCTAGCCACAGGGAGAGCAAGGCGAGAGGGAAGCAGAAGTGGTGGTATCTTTCTTTTCCCCTTTCTCTTTCATTCCTTACCTTCTCAGGAGTGCAAGGGTTTGTGAAATTTAAAAAGTGCTGATTTGGGTAGCTGTAGATTTCCCTTCCTCCCCGAAGTTCCTTGCGGAAGATCTCGGTTGGCCACTCTACCGTCATGGAGGGCGAGGAAGCAAGGAGACATATCTCTGTGGAGAAACTGATGGCCAGATATGAAGGTACGGGGTTGCCAGCGAACCTTAGACGTCAGGCCAGTCTTGTAGCCAGCAGGACCAGCCTTCAGGGCCATCGACTCCCTTCGGCCTCTTTTGCCACCCATGTCTTCACAGCCCCCCTCCAGTCTTCCCGTGATCCTAACTTCTTTGCTCAAATCTTGGTCCCCAGGGCATTTCTCAATATTGCCCCAGGAGCCTATGCATATTCATCTCCCTCCCTTTCCATGGAGGAAGAGTTGGGGATGGGCATGAGTTCTCGGTGTCGTATTTTAGTGTTAGATGCAAATGCCAGGAGTTAAGGAATGGTGTAACCCAAAGAGCTGAGCATTTACTGGGGAGTAACTTAGGTTCTCACCACTGCTCCCGCTATGGGATAAGTCAAAATTTCCCAGGCATCCTTACTGTTCTTTCCCCCCTCTCCCTTTTGCCCTGTCTTCCTCCCATCCCCCAACTTGTTCATGCTGTGGGTCCATCAACTATTGGGAGTGGGTCACCTTGGTCTGAGAGAGGGGATGGTCTATCTCTCCAGGACTGACTTTCTCCTGTCCTTATTTCTATGAGAAGCCCCAGCCACTAGTATTGTGTCTGCAAGAAGTTAAAGCGATCCATTCACCGATTGTATTTTCTCATATTCTGTTTAAAAATAATGTAATAAGTTGTTGACATTTTTTGTACAAATTGCATTAGTAATTTAAAAAAAAAGCTTCAAATTGCATTAGTCATTTGTAGCTTTTTTAAAAATAGCGGCTCATGAATGGCTGAATAGGCAGCCCATCTACAGGAATGAGTTTGACAGGCCTGCTTTTAAACTGGTTAGATGGGATAAATCATTCCCCTCAAAAAAAAGTTCATGTAATTAATACTTTAAATTCAGCTTTGATCTTGTGTACTCTGCCAATATACAACAGGGCTAATTTTTGAAAATCTGGAAATGCATAGCTACGGCTTTCTTCTGCATCACTGCCTGTGTATAAAGAGCGCAAGTACTGGGTATACAAGTCAGGAGACCCGGGTTCTAGTCCCGGTTCTGCCACTGCTGTGTGACCTTGAGCAGGTCACTTAACCGGCCTCTGCCTCAGTTTCCTCATCTCTGAAACGGGGAAAATACCAATTCTTCCTTTAAGACTATAAGCCCTGTGAAGGACAGGGACTGGGTCCAATCTGTGATTATTTTGTGTTCTATTTTAACGTGGAAAACAGTTAAGCACTTATTAAATTCCATTATTTTAATTTTTAAAAATTCATTGCTTAAAACAGTGATTGAATTTAATGTATACATTTTTATTTTTGCTTAGGGTGCAGAATAAATACGACGTCGTTAATTATGCAACTATTCCTGAATTCATCCCAGAACTAACCATCGGAGCTCATAAGGCTTATCGACTCTATCATGAATTCAGAAATGTAAGTACAGTATATTCCATTAGAGGTTAGAGACCGTACAGTTGGTTTAGTGTGCTAACCGAATTCCTACCTGTGTCATGTGCCTTAACTTTACATTGATTTCAGAATTTTATATTTTGTTTAGATAAAACAGGTTATGTTTCAATGAGCTAATTTCCTCCTCTTTCTTAGGTTTCTCATTATCTAAGTGAAGGCATTGTCTCGGTTATCAGAATTCCTGGATTGTGCCCTTAATTCGAGACACTCAATGCGCCCTAGTAAAGTACAAGCCATTGTATCTATTTGCTACTTAGTTCATTCAGATATTCATTCATTCAATAGTATTTATTGAGCGCTTACTATGTGCAGAGCACTGTACTAAGCGCTTGGAATGAACAAGTCGGCAGCAGATAGAGACGGTCCCTGCCGTTTGACGGGCTTACGGTCTAATCGGGGGAGATGGACAGACGAGAACGATGGCAATAAATAGAGTCGAGGGGAAGAACATCTCGTAAAAACAGTGGCGACTAAATAGAATCGAGGCGATGTACATTTCATTAACAAAATAAATAGGGTAATGAAAATATATACAGTCGAGCGGACGAGTACGGTGCCGAGGGGATGGGAAGGGAGAGGGGGAGGAGCAGAGGGAAATGGGGGGAAAAGAGGGTTAAGCTGCGGAGAGGTGAAGGGGGGGCAGTAGAGGGAGTAGAGGGAGAAGGGGAGCTCAGTCTGGGAAGGCCTCTTGGAGGAGGTGAGTTTTAAGTAGGGTTTTGAAGAGGGGAAGAGAATCAGTTTGGCGGAGGTGAGGAGGGAGGGCGTTCCGGGACCGCGGGAGGACGCGGCCCGGGGGTCGACGGCGGGATGGGCGAGACCGAGGGACGGCGAGGAGGTGGGTGGCGGAAGAGCGGAGCGTGCGGGGTGGGCGGTGGAAAGAGAGAAGGGAGGAGAGGTAGGAAGGGGCGAGGTGATGTAGAGCCTCGAAGCCTAGAGTGAGGAGTTTTTGTTTGGAGCGAAGGTCGATAGGCAACCACTGGAGTTGTTTAAGAAGGGGAGTGACACGCCCAGATCGTTTCTGCAGGAAGATGAGCCGGGCAGCGGAGTGAAGAATAGACCGGAGCGGGGCGAGAGAGGAGGAAGGGAGGTCAAAGAGAAGGCTGACACGGTAGTTTAGCCGGGATATAACGAGAGCCTGTAGCAGTAAGGTAGCCGTTTGGGTGGATAGGAAAGGTCGGATCTTGGCGATATTGTAAAGGTGAAACCGGCAGGTCTTGGTAACGGATAGGATATAAAATAAGTGTTTTAAGGTTAACTTCACCCTATCAAGTAACCTAGTCTGTTCATATTAAAAACTGATCAGATCCTTAAACAGTGAGTCAAGATGAGGCAAAATTGGGTTGTAGATAACCCTATTTCTTGCCTCGTGGTAATTCTGAGACATGTCTCTTTTTTTTTTTAAAGAAATGAGGTATTTATGAATCTTACCATAAGTACAGATTTCACTCTGGGATCTTTGTATATTGAGGATGAAGGTCAATACGTGTGCATTGATCAGCAGCTCATGACTTTGCTAGGCCTGCATGGTGGCTTCTGGACCCTGAGCTTGACGGAGGAGGCACTTACTGGGTAGGAACATTAAATGACAGGAGTTATTGGCCAAGTCTCTGGCTCAGTTCCCACACTTAGAATGCTTTGATTACCCACATGGCATCTATTTGCACAACATCACAGAGCAATGCTTCTTGCAAGACCTCATCTGTTTGGGGTTTTGCTGCTTTTAATCAAGCATCTGGTAGCTGAATGGACATCCAAAGAAGATATTTATTAAGAAATCCTAACGTGACCCCTTTCTCAGATGTTTCCATTCATATGCACCTTCCGCGACAGTGATGTTAATAAAAAAAAAAAATCCCAACCCTGAAATGATGGGATGTAAATGAAGGACTACATTTTGGGAATTTATTGGCGGGACATTGCCAAGCTACTTCTGCCCTCTTTGAGGAAGACATTTCCTGCCAAGTGCTTAGCGTGTGGTTGTATATAAAAAGCATTTTAAAGATATTTAAGAAAGGATCCGTTGTTTTAAAATAGGATCTTTGTCCCGCAAGGCCACAACTTTTGTTTTAAGACACCCGTGGTACCCATAAAGATCGACACTAGTTAGAGCTTAGTGTATCTCTTTGGTCAATGTGGTTTAAAAAAAATGTAATGCACATCCTCTCTCTCAGGTATCCTACCCAGAAATTTAAAGTCCTGTAAATCTTATGTGAGAACTAATTTAACTAGGAGTGTAGTGGTGAAACATGCCATAACTCCATATTTGGAAAGGATCAGCTTGCCATCTGCTACAAGCTCCTACCATAACACTTAGAACAAAAAAAAAAAGCTTCTGAAACTGGGGAAAGCCCCTGCCAATATCCCAGGGTGTCCTGACTCATTCAGTGGGAGACCTGTAGCTCTCCTCAGCTCAGCCTTGCCGATATGTCGCATTTGCTGTTTGTGGCATTTTGTAAAAGCTCTCTAAGGAATAGTATGAGGTGTTAACTGGTGCCAGGTCCAAACCAGTTAAGGCTTTTGGACTGGTGGATATCTTCATTCAATTCTTTCAATCATATTTATGGAGCGCTTGCTGTGTGCACAGCATTGTACTATGCGCTTGGAAGAGTACAATACACAATAAACCCAAAACAAATCCATAATGAGCTCATAGATTAGAAGGGGAGACAGACATTAATATACGTACATAAATAAGTATGTATCTCCTCAGGTTCCTGACTATTAATAACATGTGGTTGGAAGGTTGGGTAGAAGATCAACACAACATGAAGATGTTGTTTTTGTTGCAACTAGTGTCCTTCCTTACTTCCTTCACATTCATCTGATTTTTCGCTCTAGAACTGCCTGAGCCTTTCTGCAACTATTCGAACATGGGTTCGAATCCCGACTCTGCCCCTTGTCAGCTGTGTGACTGTGGGCAAGTCACTTCACTTCTCTGGGCCTCAGTTCCCTCATCTGTAAAATGGGGGTGAAGACTGTGAGCCTCACGTGGGACAACCTCATTCCCCTCTATCTACCCCAGCGCTTAGAACAGTGCTCTGCACGTAGTAAGCGCTTAAACAAATACCAACATTATTATTATTATGACTAGTGGAGAGGTGGATGGAACATAAACGTTTTCAGAAAGTTTCAGAAAGTCCGAAGGGTTTCTTATAGGGGGGGGGGGTCCCACTTAAAAACTCAGTGGTCTTTTCAGGGAAGGGAAAAACTGAGCATCTTCCTAGGCCCTAAATCTTGATACAGATCTGAAACTGAGCCGTATGTTTATTTGGGTAGAAAGCCATTCCCCAAGCCCCTAAAGTAGTCAGTCCCCCAAAGCTTTTAGGATTTGCAGTTAACCTTTTTCTAGGTTTCTTGAGCCTTGGGGAAGGAGCGGAGTGTTTTTTTCACTAAAGAAGAGAGAGATGGTTATTTAGGCCCACTTAAAAGATGTTTTCTTTCAGTTACTTAGACTGGTTTATTATTCTCTGTGTGTGGGTCCTTGGCAGGACAGAGGAGAACTGGTGATTTCTGAAAGGCTTTGCCGTTTCTCTCACCAATGTAATGCAATTTCTCAGGCGAGGGCTCTGCATCTCGACTGAGGGTTGCGTAACCTGCTTCTAAAAAATGTGTACGTGAATGAGGGGGGAGGTGAAACTAAGTTCTAACCCCAAACTAAGCCTGGATTCAGGGAGATCACTGACAGGTAGGCGGCTTGATCTTAACATAAGTAACCCATTGTAGACACCGGCAGAAACGGCAGACACGCAAAGACTTGTGCGGTTTATTTAAAGCCCTTATGCATTCATTGCATTTCCTGACTCCATAAGGTGTGAGAGTGGTTTAGATAGATGTACATACCTAAGGGAGCGGAGCAAGAATGAACAATGGATGACTTTAAATGTATTTGTGTATTTTGACGTTGTTGTACGCTCCCATCAGGGCATCCAGCCATGGATCTAAAGCCTGTGTGAACTGCGCTGGGGTTTTCTTGGGATTTTGAGAAGAAAGACTTCCATTAATTTTAATAGCGGATTTTGCTTACTCTTCCTGTAAAAAGAGCTAGTAAGTGACCAGAATGGGGAATTTCATGAAGATTGTACCCCTGCAAGGGGGTATGCTCTTCTAACTTCAGCTCAGCTGGAGTTGCCTTTAGCTTGCCTGGAAAAAATAAAATATATTTCCCCAAAGTACCTTTTTGGGCTGGGAGACATCACTGATTGAAGTTAATGGAAGGATACAATCTCTAACAACCCCAGCTCCTTAGAGGCCAGTAGTAAAGTACAGAGCTTTCTGAGTTGTTCTTTGAGGCCACTAAAGAAGGAAGTTCAGAATCTTTTCGTAGTCTGCGGTTCTAAGGTTCAGGAACGATTGCTCTGAAAGTATGGCTCTGAATTAATAACCATTCAGCTCATCAGATGTGTGGTTTCCTGTTTTCTGGAACTGCTATCCTCTAATTACAAGAAATAGAAGTAAGCCTTGTTAATAATTCTTGTTTTAAAATAAAGGGAATTCTGGAAAAAAAAAATACAGCTTGGTTAGAAGGGATTCAGGTGATGTTGTGACTCTCAAGAAGAATGAATGACAAAAGGAAATATCAATTAACCACAGTAGGAAGTGGAAAAATAAAATGCAACATCTAAAATACATGTTACAACCAAACTCCATATGTAAAATGAGTAGTGTAAATAACGGTAAGGAATGTAATGAAGGCAATAAAATCACTCCTAGCATACCCCATAATTTAATGCAAAACCGTGCAGGGTGGTAACTATGGGATAGCATGAAGAGAAGTAGTGTTTTTTTGACTCTAACCATTACACATTTTGTTTATTTTAAAGTGTACATCGGATGAAGTGGAGGTTGTGTGATTGGAAAGATATTATGTTGCTTCACAGATTCTGGGAAAAAATTAATATTTAATGGTGGTGAAAAAGATACCAGGTCAGCCTTTCCTCTGATTCCAAATCCTCATTTCTCATCCGTTTCTTCCGGGATCTGTGCTCGAAAAAACAAATAGATCTGAGATCCTCTGACTCCTCTGCCTGTGGGGAAGCTGAAGGCAAGAGAGTCTCCCTCACCACAAAGAGCCCGAGGCGGTCAGATGCAGGGAAAAATCGTATCCTATCAGTTGTATTTATTGAGTGCTTACTGTGTGCAGAGCACTGTACTAAGCGCTTGGGAGAGTACAGAAGGACTTGGGTTGTAATTCTGGCTCCACCACTTGTATGCTGTGTGACCTTGAACAAGTTGCTTCACTTTTCTGGGCCTCAGTTGCCTCTTTTGTAAAATGGGAATTAAGACTGTGAGCCCCCGCGGGCACTGTGTCCATCCTGATTAGCTTGTATCCATCCCAGCGCTCAGTACGGTGCTTGGCACCTGGTAAGCGCTTAACAAATGCCACAGTTGTTATTATCATTATTATTATTAATACACACTACAGCCCTGTAGCACATATCCCTTATATAGAGGATCTGCATTCAGGGTGGTCAGTGCGCTGAGCACTCTTTCTGAGAAGCAGCATGGCCTAGTGGATAGAACACGGGCCTGGGAGTCAGAAGGACCTGGGTTCTAATCCTGACTCCGCTGCTTCTCTGCTGTGTGACCTTGGGCAAGTCACTTAACTTCTGTGCCTCAGTTACCTCCTCTGTAAAATGGGGGTTAAGACTGTGAGCCCCATATGGGACAGGGACTGTGTCCAACCTGATTAGCTTGTATCTACCCCAGTCCTTAGAACAGTGTTCGACACATAGTAAGCACATTCCAAATACCATTATTATTTTTATTATTATTCTCCTGGAGGTTTCCTTGATCAGAACTATAAAAATTTTGCAGGTCCCATTCCCCCCTTCCCACTGTGGTCTTGGTCAGGAGATGGAAATTTCCATTTGCCGGCTCGTAGTGGCGACAGAATGGTTTTGGTTGACTCGTGGGTGAAAACCGATCCTGAGGTTTTTTTTGTCTGTTGCTTTTTTCCATAAAGCACCCCAGTTTCAGGCTCACCATCACTGCTAGAATTGCCACTGCTGCCGCCACAACTTGGTTAAAATCACATCATCTTCCCCTTCTAGACCGTAAGCTCGTTAGGGGCGGGGAACGTATCCGCTAACTCTTCTGCATTGTGCTCTCCCAAGCGCACGGTACAGTACTCTACACATTGTAAGCGCTCAGGAAATACCATTGATGATGACGAAGTTGAAGGCAAATCTCCAGTCATTTCAGGAGGGAGCAAGGCTGGGGACCAGGAGCGCAGCCTGAGACACACAGCTTAGGGAGAGCATGAAACGTAATGCCATTCGTAACCTGCAGAAGAGAGTGTTAAGAGTGTTTAGCTCTGGCTGAGGGCAGTGATCGGCAAGGGGGACCCACTGGGATGCCTGAAACCATGATGGGGGTCCTCACAGCAGCTGCCTGCCATCGTTCCCTTCATTCAGTCGTATATATTGAGCTCCTGTCTCGTGTGCAAAGTTCCCTCCATTTCTTGCTAAGGTGACACCTAGCCTCGGATCGAGAAAAGTCACACGAGCTGCGGCCGAAGGAGGTCTTGCTGTTTGGAAGGCAGGTAGTACCATTCAGGTTATATGCTTTGTAATTTCAGAGTGCCTTTGTGCTTACATTTATTGCACTGAACATGTATTTCCCTTGTCTTTTTTTTTTTTTTTTTTGAAAAAGGGTTTGGGTCAGCATTGCGCGCTCCCCTCCCCGTCGCCCCGATTCGCTCCCTTTGCTCCATCCCCCCTCCCAGCCCCATAGTACTTGTGTATATATGTACATATCTATAATTCTGTTAATTTATATTAATGTGTGTTTACTTGTTTTGATGTATACGTGTCTATAATCAGGGTATGTCATGCACATACTGTGGCTGTTGTGAAAGGAAAAAAGCAGAGTGTAGAAGCACTTAAGGTTGGAGTCTGACCCCAGGTAATTTCTAAATCACAGTTATAAATTTTAACCTATGGGTTCAGCAACCTGTGGAGTCTGCTTAAACAAGCAAGGGCTTTTTTCCCCTGATGAGGCCCTGGGAGTTTTTTTTTTGGTCTTATGCCGTCTAGTCACCTCCAGCTCATAGCGATGCCATGGCTCAATCGCTGAATTATACTTTCCAAACGCTTAGTACAGTGCTCTGCACACAGCGCTCAATAAATACGATTGAACGAATGAATTAATTAATGAATCGCATCTAACTGTGTACATTTGAAATCTAGAAACCCCTTAGCTTACACTCTGCTATAACCTTTTTCCTTCAGAAGAGACAATTTATTCCAAATAATTGTCATTACTCAGCCTTACTTCAGTTCATTTTCTTACCGGGCAACTCAGGTATGATTTTTTAAAAACATGCCCCTGTATTTGCATCCGACTACATAAATTGGATACATCGGTATACATCCATTCATGTCAGTGTTCCCAGTGTGTGAACTAGGTCTCTTTTTTTTTAAATGAACAGTAATTGTTTAAAATATTTCACTTAATCACTCATGTGGCACGAAAGTGCTGCTGTTCTTCCTGAAATGCTTCGCAGGCGGTATCCTGTTTGTTATGAAAATATGGTGGTGTGTGTGTGTGTGCAAACATAAATAATAAATACAAATAGTATTTGTTAAGCACTTAATATGTGCCAAATCCTTGTTTTAAGCACTGGGTTAGAAGCTCAATGTGTGCAAGGATTGTGTCTAATTGTTTTATATGGTACTCTTTCAAGTACTTGTCTGTCTTCCCGTATTAGACTATGAGCCCGTTGTTGGGCAGGGATTGTCTCCATCTGTTGCCGAATTGTACATTCCAAGCACTTAGTACAGTGCTCTGCCCACAGTAAGCGCTCAATAAATACGATTGAATGAATGAATGCGGTGCTTTGCACACAATAAGCGCTCCATAAATACCATTGATTGATACAAATTAAACAGGTCAGAGTTATGGTCCCTGTCCCACATGAGGCTCTCGGTCCAAGTAAACATGCGTATAAAATAACCTTACTGTGGGTTACCATGAGAAATGAGGCTGTTAGCCTAGTTTCTAAATTATAGCAAGTGAAAGTCCATTTAGATTGAAGTCATCATTGGTGGCTCTCTATATCCTCCTGTTTGCCTACACGGAAACTATTGTGTAGATAAAAAGGTATATAAATCCAAGAGGATTCCTGTGTGTGATCTGCAAAAAATTATAACTCCTGGCAGCTAAGCGCATGAGGTTATTCAGATAAATCAACAGGAGAGTTTCCTAAAACTGTGCAGCTGTTGCAGGCGACTCTTTTGAAATACCCAGAAGCGTGGAAGTTTAGATTTTTCATAACAAACTGATCCGCCTACATATTTTTGGCTAAAAAAAGTAAGTCTTTGCATTGTTAGAACCATAAGGCAATCGAGTAGGACAGTTTTCACGTGGTGCCGCAGGCACGAAGCAGAAAAGTTGAGAGTTTACTCCAGTCCGAAAAAAGTAGCCTTTGGACAGGGTTGCCTGCTCTGAAAGGTTCTTCCCATGGTGCTATGAACCCTTCCAATTCTGGAGTTCAATAGTCTTCCTCAGCACTCCTCTTTTCCAGTTTGTGTGTGTGTGCGTGTTTTCCCTGGGAAATGTGCTGTAATTTTCCTGGAGAGCAAGGGGCTGAAAACCTAAAGCCTCCCTTCTGTTGCCAATGCTGTGTGTAGGATACACAGCATATTATCTGATCTTGCCCGAACTATTCGTACTTGAATAAAATTATACTGAAAGTGGACCTTGCACACAGAGGTTGTCAAAGATGAAAGGTGACTAGACATATCAGTTGAAGGGTCTTGCCCAAATCAGGTTCTTCGTCTTGAAATTGTTTACAAACCAAGATTAGATAGTCTTGTTTTCATTCTAGTAAAATGTTTTGGTTTTTTCCCCCC
Organism: Ornithorhynchus anatinus; assembly: GCF_004115215.2. Lineage (NCBI taxonomy): Eukaryota > Metazoa > Chordata > Mammalia > Monotremata > Ornithorhynchidae > Ornithorhynchus > Ornithorhynchus anatinus. The sequence continues at coordinate 38,102,861 of NC_041734.1, read as the reverse complement.
CACACAATTCTAAGCTGCCCACTCTAAGAAGAATGTAGGAATGGACCATGTATTAGGGAAAGAATTGGCCTTGCCTCCTGTTACCATCCCAGTGTTGACTGCCTCCGTCATGGTTGAGCCAGATTTGTGAGAGCAGATGGGCAATCGGCGGGAAAGGGCCACAGAGATACAGTTGTATCTGGGAAAAGGAAATTGGCTTATTCTTGAAGCTGCTCTTCATTCCCATTCACCCAGGCTGTCTGGTACTGTACATCATTGGGTTTGTTACCCATTTGGAATAAAGTCACCGAACGAATGGGCCGTGACCATTTATTTCTCTACAAGTCGCCGGAGGCTCTGTTCCGTATCCTCATCTCTTCTCCTACCACACTCATTCCATTGGGGAGCTCACCCACTGCCAAGACCTCAGCTCCCACCTTTATGCAGCTCATTCCTAGATCTTTCTTGCTGGGCCTGCCCCTCTTCCTCTCTCCAGGCCTCTGTGTTTCCTCCTACCCCCCCCAGGACCCTGCGACATGGAATCCTACTGTCACCTTAAGCCAGCTAAGTTCCGCATCACAGCTGACGATGCTGCCAACCTCCCTAGTCCTATAGCCTGTACATCCGTGGCATTATCTTTGCCTCCTCCTCTCCTTCAACCCCAAATGTTTGGTCTGTTTGGATCCACTCCTTTCTCACCATCCACGTGATTACTATGCTGATCCAAGCACTTGTCATGTCCCAACTTGACACAACTGTATAATCTTCCTCACTGAAGTGCCTGGCTCCAGGCTTGCCCTCTCCCAGATCTTACTTCACTCTGCCATCCGGATCATTTTTCTGAAATATTCTATCCACGTCTTTTCACCCAGAATCCTCCAATCATTGGCCATTCTTCTTTCCGTCGAGAAAATGCTCCTTGACCATTGGTTTCAAGACAATCAGCTCTCTCCTTACACGTTCTTTTTGCCATTTATACTCCATTCTGGTCTTTCTTAGCTACCTTTTTCCTGTGCCTCGTTCTTGCCTCCCCATTGCTGCAGCATCTTGTATGAGGAGCAGCACAGTCCAGTGGCCAGAGCACGGGCCAGGGAGTCGAAAGGTCATGGGTTATAATCCCAGTTCTGCCACTTGACTCCTGTGCGACCTTGAGCAAGTCACTCTACTTCTCTGTGCCTCAGTTACCTCACCTGTAAAATAAGGATTGATACTGTGAGCCCCACGTGGCTCAGGGACTCTGTCCAATCCAATTCTCTTGTATCCACCCCAGCGCTTAATACAGTGCCTGACCCGTAGTGCATAACAAATATCAAAATCATCGTCATCATCGCTTGACTCTGCAGTTCCCCAGGGTGAAACTCTCTCCCACTTTAATCCGACACATCGTAAATCTCCCCACCTTCAGTGCCCAGCTGAAATTCCATTTCGGCTGTGCAGTCTTTAATGATAAATGTCTTGTCTTAGGCCGTCGAGTCATCTCCGACCCATAGCGACGCCATGGATGCATCTGTCCCAGAACGCCCCACCTTCATCTACAGTCGTTCTGGTAGTTTATCCATAGAGTTTTTTGGTAAAAATTCAGAAGGGGTTTACCATTTCCTCCTTCCTTCGTGCAGTCAACTTGAGCCTCCACCCTTGACTCTCTCTTGTGCCGCTGCTGCCCAGCACAAGTGAGTTTTGACCTGTGACAGATTGCCTTCCCCTCGCTAGCCACTTCCCAAGCTAGGAATGGAATGGTCACACCTCTGCTTGACTCTCCCTCCTGGAAGAATACTGGAAACTCTCCAGGTGTGACCCTGACGGGGGATAAATGTCTATTCTCCCCCTAGTAACACCTCAGCACTTGTGAACTCGCAGCCATCTTTACCGCTGCCAATCGTATTTTACCTACCCTATTAAATATTAATCATGTAAGTATCCCCTCTTTCCTCCTAATACTGCCATTATTTCGGTGCCTGTCTCTCCCCCTGGAATATAAATTCCTTGAAGGCAGGAGCCATGTCTACAAACCCTATTGTGCTCTCCCAGTGCTCTATGGTAGTACAGTGCTCTAAGGTAGTAATTGCCATACAACTCTTATTCTTTTAGTCGGTTCCTTAAATACTACTGGTTGATTGACTGTCTTGAGTCCTTGAAAAACTGCATTCTGTGGAATTCTGCCGGAGTACTTTATCTTGAATGAGGCACATTATCTGTAAGGAGATCTTAACTTTGTATTTTAATGGAGAGCTTTATTAGTTCAGGGCCCTTGATGCTCCTGTTGCTGCCCTGTTGGCTTTCAAGAATTAGAGACTGAGGGCTCTGGAACATTTATTGCTGTTGGTGGAGCAATTATTTGGGATTAATCATTTTTCTTAAATGGTATTTTCCTAGTGGTACATGGGCCTGGAATCGTAGAGTGAGCACATTTACAAATTGAACAACCAGTATATTATCTTGTAAACAGAGCATTTTTTTTAGCTTTCATGAAAATGTAAAATAGGTGTTAAAACTTTTAAAAAAGGTCGCTTTTCGGAAGGTAGATACGGTCACTTTTTATTACAGTGTAATCCTTCCTTTAGGGCAGACAATTAAATACTAAATTGGTTTCTACTTTATAGGTTCTATCTTTTCTTGATTTAAGAAGGAGAATGCTATTAAGATACCACACTCCCTTCATGTACCTGATTGTGTTCAAGACAGTTACCATGGCAACAGCATCTTCTGTTTTCTCCTCCCTGCTATTTTTATTTCTTTACTATCCAAAGTTGTTTTCATTTCCAGGATCAAGGTCTCCCTTAACATTTTTTAAATGGCGATGTTTGACAGCTTTAATACATAGCACTGTCTGTTCTTGGCTTTACCGAAAGCAGCTTAATAAAACAGTCAGATTCATAATAAACAAGAAAAAATGTTGGACTGTAACTTCACCAAAAAGCTGAGAAATTTGTGTAAGCCTTGCGTTTTTCATTTTACAAAAAAAAAAAAAAAAGCTTTACTCCTTAAACCGATTTTGAAGCAAGTTTTAAGGAATCTTTTATTGATTCAAAAATGGTAATTTTTTGTTGTTTTCTTAGCGTAATCTTACTAATCGACCAAATAATAGATATAGATCTTGATGCCCCATTATCTCTCTAGTCTGCCTTGAAGTCTTCTAAAGACTGTTCTTGCCTTTTGGATTTTGTTTTCTGTTTTTATTATTCATTCTTGGTAGTGGAGTTTGGTGACTGCCTTGAGGATTTCTTTTTACTGATTAAAAAAAACCTTTGGTTACGTGTAGGGTTTTTCGGACAGAGTCTGATCCGTGAATTTCGTTTTCCTCAGACCAAGCTGCTGTGCTATATCCCTTCGGTAACTGATAAGCATTTGCCTGTCGTCTTGTGTATGGAACCCTTAAGGCACAGTCATCTGGACGTGACTGTACAGTCATCTGTACATTGAGAAGCACTGTGGCATAGTGGGTAGAGCACAGGTCCGTGTGTGGGAGTCAGAAGGTCATGGGTTCCAATCCTCTCTTCACCACTTGTCTGCTGTGTGACCTTGGGTAAGTCACTTAGAGAAGCAGCGTGGCTCAATGGAAAGAGCACGGGCTTGGGAGTCAGAGGTCATGGGTTCGAATCCCGGCTCTGCCGCCTGTCAGCTGTGTGACTGTGGGCGAGTCACTTAACTTCTCTGTGCCTCAGTTCCCTCATCGGTAAAATGGGGATTAAGACTGTGAGCCTCATGTGGGACAACCTGATGACCCTGTATCTACCCCAGTGCTTAGAACAGTGCTCTGCACGTAGATAGCGCTTAACAAATACCAATATCATTATTATTACTTTGCTTCCCTGTGCCTCAGTTACCTCACTTGTAAAATGGGGGTTAAGGCTGTGAGCCCCATGTGCAATAGGGTCTCGGTCCAGACAGATTTGCTCGTATCTACCCCAGTAGTTAATACAGTGCCTGGCACACAGTAAGCACTTAACGAGTACCACAGTTGTTATTACGTGACAACTAAAATGGGGATATATAGCACTCGGTGCAAGGAGGTTTTCTGTGGTTTTTGTCTTTTTTCAAAAAATGGTATTTGTTAAGTGCTTACTGTGTGCCAGGAACTGTACTGAGTGCTAGGGTAGATGCAAGATAATTAAACAGGGCACAATCCCTGTACCACATGGGCCTGACAGTCTAAGTTGGAGGGTTCAGTAAATGTCAGTACTATGTAATTTTGACGGCAGAAAAGCAGTTCTTGAAAAGCTACCTGGATTTTGTTGTACACTATTCATCACTGACAGAACCTCCAAGTAAATTTTGTTTTCATAATCAGTGTTATTGCTATTTGAGTGTGTGTGTGTTTGTGAGTGCGTAGAGGCATATATATGTATTATATACTGAATCTATGCTGCTTTTACTGGCAGTGAGGTTTTATTCAGCCACATGTTTGCGTGGTTACAGAGATGGTTGTGCACCCAACAGCCCGTTCCATGCCAGCCACTCATAAAAATAGTTATTTGCTGAGATGATTCATTTGCTATATGTGAGGTACTTTTTTCATGGTTTTCCCAAAACCTCTACCCAAAAAGAGCTATCTCATCTATGCTATTTTTAATGCTTTATGGGTTTGGGGAAGGGGGGCGAACGACGATAAGAAATTTGGTTTCTCAAATGTCAGGTTAGTTTTTCAGTAATAAAACCTCATATAGCTTCACTTGAGAAGGCACAGATTTGCTCAGACCTGAAATAAATGTAATGCTGAAATCCCAAGAGACATGGTGATATACTCTGATAAGATGGGGTTTGGCAAAGCAAGATTTAAGCTGTGCTCTACAGGAAATGATTCTGAGGTCCAAAAAGAGGTTTATCTCCTCCATCTGCGCTTACAACCCCATCCCCTTTCCTCCTTATCAAACCTCTCGCATCAGTTCTCCTTTCCCTGACTGCCATCTCCGACCACTCACTCTCTGGTGGCTCTTTCCTATCTCCCTTCAAACATGCTCAAGTTTCCCTTCGACTAAAATAACCTCTGAATCTAGTAGCTATCCCTCTAGCTATCCACCCCCCACCCCCGGCCCTGTCCATTTCCTGTCCAAACTCCTTGAACAGGTTGTCTACACCTGCTGCCTCCATTTCCTCTTCTCCAACCCTCTCTTTGATCCTCTTCAGGCTGGTTTTCCCCATCTTCCCTCCAGTAGTTTGCACAGAGGTCTGAATTTCTCGCCAACTCAGCCATGTCCCAAGTTGCTGCTTTGGTTCCTTGCCTGAAATTCTACTTTTGAATAAACAAGAATAAGGAAGTTGGAGTAGAGACTGGGATCATTGGGTGAAGGAAACTTATGCAGGAGACAAAGATTGGGAGAGAGAAGACAGTGAGGTGTTTTGAACCTCTCCTCTTCTACATGCAATTAAGTTCTATACTCCATCTGAACATTGTTGGCATGTTACATCAAAAAGAATAGTGTCGTCAGTTGACCTGAAAAACTTCAACTCCACCCAGAATCGAATTGGTTGTGTGCTTTCAGAGGCCACAGAACAAGAAGCGTGGCCAACTGGATAGAGCGTGGGCCAGGAAGTCAGAAGGACCCGGGTTATAATTCCGGCTCCTCCACTTGTCTGCTTTGGGACCTTGGGCAAGTCACTTCACTTCTCTGTCCCTCAGTTACCTCAGTCTGTAAAATGGGGGATTAAAACCTGTGAGCCCTGTGTGGAACAGGGACCGTTGTTCAACCCGATTATCTTGTATAATAATAATAACGGTGGTATTTGTTAAGCTCTTACTATGTGCAGAGCACTGTTCTAAGCGCTGAGGGGGATACAAAGTGATCAGGTTGTCCCAGTGGGGCTCACAGTCTTAGTCCCCATTTTACAGATTAGGTAACTGAGGCACCGAGAAGTAAAGGGACTTGCCCAAAGTCACCCAGCCGACAAGTGGCGGAGCATATCTACTCCAGGGCTTAATTCAGTGCCTGGCACTTGGTAAGATCTTAACAGATACCACAATTATTATTATTATTCTCCAGTGTCTTGAGAGGTGTCTTGAAAGATGATTTTGCTCTCGTTAAGACTGCTGAATGCTGTGATCAATTTGAAAGCAACAAAAAAGCTCAGAGGACAACATGAAAATTCCTTTTAAGTGTATTGTTTGCAGAGTAATAACTAAGTAAGCATCAAGTATTACTTCCCTGTAGAATAGACAGTAATTATGGTGTATTCCACAAGCGAATGTCTACTCCCAACCACCTATTCTCATTTTGTACTTATCCTACTAAGCACTCACTTGCCTGTCCACTTTCCTTCTTCCTTCTAGCTGAAAATTATTTTATTGACTGTCTCGCCTGCTAGATTACAAATTCGTCTTGGGCAAGGAGAAGGTCTTACTCTCTTGTACTGTCCTAAGTACTTAGTTTAGTGCTCTGCCTGCGAAAAGTGCTCAAAACCTACTGTTGATTGAAACAATCATCTCATCGGCAAAAGTTAAAGCAACCTCAAGAAAGTAGCAGTCGAGACACTGAAAGCAATGGAAAGAAGGAGATATTTGAAAGATAAAGAGGAAAAAAAAATAAGGGTACTTTGCGGAGACATTTAGAAGATAAAGGTCCTCAGATGGAATTGGACAGTAGAATAATAATAATAATACAGTCCTCTAGACTGTAACCTCGTTGTAGGCAGGGAATGTGTCTTATATTGTACTCTTCCAAGTGATTAGTGCAGTGCTCTGCACACAGTAAGTGCTCAATAAATACAATTGACTGACTAATAATAATTGTGGTATTTACAGGTGATTACTATATGCCAGGCATTGTTCTAAGCGCTGGGGTGGATACAAGCAAATCGGTTGGACCCTGTCCCACATGGGGCTCACAATCTTAGTCCCCATTTTACAGTTGAGGTAACTGAGGCACAGAGAAATGAAATGTCTAGCCCAAGATAACACAGCAGACACGTGGCAGAGCCGAGATTAGAACTCAGGCCCCTGCTCTATCCACTAGGCCACAATGCTGTCTAGAAGCACAAATGGAAGAAACTGAAGAGTCTCCAGAGCTAAATCTGCTAAAAGACAAAATCAAGACGGAATAAATTCATTATTCATTCAGTCGTATTTATTGAGCGCTTACTGTGTGCAGAGCACTGTACTATGCGCTTGGAATGTATAATTCGGCAACAGATAGTGACAATCCCTGCCCAATGATGGACTCACAATCTAAAAGGGGGAGACAGCAAAACAAAACAAGTAGTCAGGCAATAGGTAATAGGCAATACTGTGTTGTAGTATCCTGAAATGGTCTCCATTTCTCTAAAGTGCATTCATCTGAAAGCTAACCCTGAGCCAGTTCTAGGAGTAATTTGAGAAGAGGGTGGCCATTTCTTCAACAATAAATGCAGAAACTTTTTAGCCAAGGATATCTGAAAGCGGAAAGTTTACTTCTAGTTCTGACACAGTAGTTCAGCATATTCATTGTAAGCAAGGACACTGTGTCTGGAAATGAACAGTCAATAATGCTGAAGAAGGCTTTTGAAATTAGAGTCCAACAGCCCTTTCTCAAATCAGGTTTTCTCCAGAGTCATAATTAAACACATCAGGAATGCTCGTGAGTGGCATCTCAGCAGTGAATAGATGAGAGTCCATTTAGCAACGTCGACCCTTGGCCGCATCCACTCCTTCCACCAGCTGGTAGAAGATGGTGGCATTGAATTCCCTCGGCGGTCAAAGGGACCACTCGTCTTTTGCTGTAGAGTCGTTCCCGACCCATAACGACGCTGTGGGCACATCTGTCCCAGACCGCCCCACCTCCATCTGCAGTCGTTCTGGTCTTGTATCCATTAACACTTTTAGATTTTAGAATTTTGGGAAGGAGACATGGTTCGTAGTATTGCAAAATCTGTGCCAGCAGGACTTCACCTTTTCCAGTCCCTTTATGGTAAGGTTCTTATTGAAACTCAGCTGCCTAGGCATGTAGATAAGCACTGTGGTCTAGTAGAAAGAACACGGGCCTGGGAATCAGAGGACCTGCTTTCTAATCCCTGTTCTGCCACTTTTCTGCTGTGGGGCATGGATTAGTCACATGACTTCTGTGCCTCAGTTTCCGCATCTGTAAAACGGAAATTAAAAGCCCGATTTCCCTCCTACTTATACTGTGAGCCTGATGAGAGAGCCCATTATTGGGCAGGGATTGTCTCTATCTGTTGCCGAATTGTACAGTCCGAGCGCTTAGTACAGTGCTCTGCAAATAGCGCTCAGTAAATACTATTGAATGAGTAGAGTTGATAAAAATATGGAAGTTATTCGCCACTGCTGCCTTCTGCACAGTAAGCTTGAGTCTCTGCCCTCGACTCTCTCCAACGTGCTGCTTCCCAGCACATAGTGAGTTTTGATTGTAGCAGATTGCCTTCCACTCTCTAGCCACTGGCTAAGCTAGGAATGGAGTGGATAGGCCTCTGCTTGACTCTCCCTCCTAGAGCCGAGACCGGTAGAGTCCTGGAAGCTCCCCAGGTGTCATCCTGAGAGGGGAAGGGAGTACTGGGCAGGGTTATTCTAGAGAGGGGACTAACAGGACTGCATCGCTGTGTTGATGTTTGGACGAGACATTCGAAGACAACTTTAAATTAAAAATCTTAAGAAAGCCGATCAAGAGTGACTAATGATAACTGCTGACTGGAAAGGGTGGGGTGTGTGTGTGATTTTTCGGCCTCCCCGAAAGGACTTTGGCTTTATCATATATTACAATACAAATCACATGCAATCTGAACTTAATCCCGCAAATATTCCTCTGAAGGAAAATGTTTTCTGACAGGATGAGTTTCCTATAGAGAATTGAGAAACGTAATCGCATAAAAATGCAAGCAGGTATTTTTGAGGGAGTCTCCATCCTTCTTCAGAATGGTTCAGATCCGGGGGGAGGTTGCCGGGACAGGTATTTCCAGTCTGGCACAGGACAAGTAACGAAGCACTGGGGGGCTTTGGGGCTCAAGCCATCTCCGGCTGTGCCTATTGGAGGTTGGAGTGGTATCGGCCCATTCCTCCCCCTTACGGCAGCCGTACGACACCGTCTGCGTAAAGCCCAGAGTTAAGTCTGGGACAAAAATCTCCGGTAAATTGAGGGGAAACAGTATGGAGCTTTTGTGCTTTCTCGTCGATGAAGAAGCACCTCTTATTTAGTCACTGTGTTTTTCCAGAGAGGAAGCCATTTTAGATCAAAGCCGGGAACTCCTGGCACAGTACCGATCTTTTTCTACAAGATTAAACACGGTCAAATTTGTCTCCACGTTATAATTCAAAGGAAAAATCAAAGAAAACTTCTGTTGAAACACTTTCCTTTGTCACTTTTAAATTGCCGTTAGCCAGTTTAATCCTTAGGATTTGGGGTTAAGCTACCCTATAATATGCAATAGGGCATGGCACTCCTAATGTGTTTTTCTTGTCTCGTTTGTTTTAGAAGGGAGGGTGGGTGATGCTGTAGACTATGATGTTTAATTGCATACCTTTCCGTTTAAACATTTATAAGCACTTTTAGGAGCCACTCTGATCGTGAAGAACCAGAAAAAGCTTTGCTCGCTCCGCTTAGAGCTATCTGTGTCAAGCCTCAGTGAGAATGATTGAATAATTCTGCTTCTTTTGGGAAAACTACTTAGGAAGCGCATCAAAATCATGTTTACAATATCTTTTACAAAGGCCACATAGTGACTCTTCCTAAAGTGATGAATGTGAATCAGGTTTGGAAAGTATAAAATCTTATTTCAAATGAATGGACGTGGACCAGAAATAATAACATAAAATAAAAAAAGCTCATTTTGTGTTCGCCCTGCATGAAATATTAGAACCAAAAACCCTCCCTGTGGGCCTCCATTGGTCTAATATACTAATAACTGATTATTATCATCCAAGAATCGCCTCTAAATATCAAAGGGCCAATTAAACGTTGCCTCAAGAAGGTTGAAGAGAGTAGACTTTGTGATACAATTAATAAATGCTGGCTGAACACAGCAGGTTTGATGCTCTGCTAGTTTTTATTCTCTGGTTTGTTGCTGAAAATTTGGCTTGCAGTGAGAGAAACAAACAGCTAGGCTATCATCCATCCACTACTCACTCAGCAGGTGTTGGCATTAACAGGACTGCATAGCTGTGTTGATGTTTGGACAAGACATTCAAAGACAACTTTAAATTAAAAATCTTAAGAAAGCTGATCAAGAGTGACTAATGATAGCTGCTGACTGGAAAGGGTGGGGTACGTGTGATTTTTCTGCTTCCCCGAAAGGACTTTGGCTTTATCATATATTACAATACAAATCACATGCTATCTGAACTTAATCCTGCAAATAGTCCTCTGAAGGAAAATGTTTTCTGACAGGACCAGCTTCCTATAGGGAATTGAGAAAAGCAATTGCATAAAAATGCAAACAGGTATTTATAAGAACTAGGACATTTTGACCAGTTGTTATTTGCAAATTTAGGATGGAAATCCAGAAACAAATCTTTCCACTTAGCTATAAACTAGGGACTCTGCCTAAACCCCCTGCTACTGAATCAGATGCTTCAGGAAAAGTAGGTTAATAGAGGTTTCAGAGGGCATTTGATTGTAAATAAAATTCAGTGAAAACTGAAAATCCTAACCTTATGATGATGAATAGTCTCTTCTCCAATTTAACTTTGGGTAAGAAGGTGTCGTCCTGAAATGGTTTCAGTATTCTTTTAAGTTTTTTTTTTTTTTTGTATTCATTGATTTGTCTTGCAAGTGAGGGGCAAGGAGGACATTTCACCATCTCCACATTAGCCATGCTTCCTTCGGTATATCTTCTTATTTAAGAATTGTGAGAAGTATGAATTATTTATATTCACTATACTTGGCTTCTAAATTACTTACAACACTGTTTTGGGCAACTGTGTGTGTGAGCCTGAAGTAAAATAAAGGTGACTATTGACTAGGTTGTGTATTTGCCACTTAGAAGAACAGAGCCTTCGTTTTTTGTTTTAGCCTTACCGTTTCATTTAAAACACAAACCTTTGGAAAAATCAAGTCTGTTTTTTCCCCTGCAGTTTGTGAGTATCTATTTGCTCAAGTGAATATAGGCGAAGCATCATTATGACTGGGGCTCATAATCTGAACAAGATTACTCTGAGGGTTCACCGTAACCAAAGATAATTTCGAGGCCTGCATTACAATTGATTGTGCTTATCGTTTCTTTTGCAGTAATGAGGTTTTCATTGTAGACCATATTGCTGTATATCGAGTTTTCACCTGTACTGTCAGCATTCTGGCCCTCATTACTTATGTATAAGGGCAGTGGTGTTGATTTATTTATCCACTTGTGTTCATTATTTATATCTACTCTACTATATCTTCAACTATTTATTCTATTTCATTGAAAGTCACATCATCTTTGAAAGCCTGGAGTTCTTTTGCGCATATCAGTTTTCATGCTCTGCTATTTAAGCACATGTTCACCTCTCCATCTCTCCATTCTCTTCTTTCACATCTGTGCAGGTAAATTCACATATTTGTCTCCGCTATTAGTTTGTAATATCCCTGCAGGCTGGAATCAGGCCTTTTTCCTCCACAGCATTGCCCAGATCCTTTTCATCCAAATGGTCCACCACTCTTGTCCAGATGTCTATCATATCCCACCTTGACTGCTGCATCAGCCTCTTCGCTGACCTCCCTGCATCCTGTCAATCTCTCTCTCTCTCTCTCTTCTCCTGTCCGTATTTTTCGCTCTGCTGCCAGATAATCTTTCTAACACTCACTTCTCTACTCTTTAAGAATCCTTAATGGACAGCCATTCTTCTCCACACCAAAACCTCTGGCCTTTAGCTTTAACATACTCCATCAACACTCTCCTTCTTACCTCCTCTCCGCTCTCCTCTTCTCCCAAGCTCACCTTCATACTGTGCCTCATTCTCAACTCTTCCCAAGCTCTGATGTCTGATTTACCCCCTTTCCTCCTCCCTGGAACTCCCCTCTCTTTCAGATCCACCCCGCCCTCATCTGCAAAGCTCTTTTGAAATCCCACCACTGCCAGAAAGCTTTCCAAAAAGAATTATTCTTCGCCTCAGGTCACATCCTCCTAACTCACCTCAGCAGCTTGGTATCACCTCGGGACTTAGACACTCATCACCTCCCATAGCTCTATTGAGAATAGCAATTTCCACTTAGGCAACTGAGCACATCTTCCTCCTATGTTTAAATCATTTTGTGCCGTCTCCCCCGTTAAATGGTAAACTCCTTGAGGCTAGGCAATTGTGTCTTTTATCTGTATTGTACTCTTCCTAGTAATCTATCCCTGCTGTCGGTCCACTGGAAAGAACTCTTTTCTGGGAATATTAGGAGACTGGGATCTAGTCATTCATTCATTGACTCAATTGTATTTACTGAGCACTTACTGTGTGTAAAGCACTGTACCAAGCACTTGGGAGAGAACTATACCATCATAAACAGACACACTCCCTGCCCGTAACGAGGGAAGCAGCGTGGCGCGGTGGAAAGAGCCTGGGCTTCGGAGTCAGAGGTCATGGGTTCGACTCCCGGCTCTGCCACTTGTCAGCTGTGTGACTGTGGGCGAGTCACTTAACTTCTCCGTGCCTCCGTTACCTCGTCTGTAAAATGGGGATTAACTGTCAGCTTCACGTGGGACAACCTGATTACCCTATCTACCCATTTTACAGATGAGGTATCTGAGGCACAGAGAAGTTAAGTGACTTGCCCAGAGTCACACAGCTGACAAGCGGCAGAGCCGGGATTCGAACCCGTGACCTCTGACTCCCAAGCCCGAGCTCTTTCCACTGAGCCACGCTGCTTCTCTATGCAACCCTGATGGTTCTCTGAAGAAGAAATATGAGTCTCTCACTTTAAATGGAAGTTTTGTTCTGACTTAACTGTTGTGTTTGTCTTTTAGCTGAAAGGTCGGAAGTATGCAAGAGGCTACAACGAAGAGGTGGGTGACAAGTGGATCTGGTTGAAATAAAACCGGCCTCCCTCCGAAGATCTGATGTGGAACAACTTCAGAATCTGAATGTTAAAGAAGCTTTGGATCCTCTACCTTATCTAGAATCTTTATAACTTAGCAAATATCACCAAGAAAATACATATAAAATTGGGAAATGGAAGAAAGGAATCACCCACCAAAAATAAACTGCTCAATAGTATACTTAGTGGATTGGAAAGAAATAAAGTTCTTTCTCCTATCAATCAATCAATCAATCAATCAATCCAGAGTGATTATTGTTGAGAAATTCCCAGTCAGCCCTGATGATGGTAAAATGTCACCAGAAAAATCTTCATTTCACCTGTGGTTCTGGGTTATGCAGATTTTGTAAATCTAGTTCTGCGGATTTGAAATAAACAATTTTGGTGGAGAATGTTTGTATGTTTATAATCATAAGAATTATTTCAATGTAACGTTTTGAGTAAATTCCAGCTACATAAAAGGAAAATTATCAGTAAAAGAGGAGGAAAATAATCCAGGTAAGATTTTCAACAACGGTGTATTTCTTTAAGGCTTTCACAGTAGTTGCCATCAGTTGTTCTCATAACACTCAGTTCCAGTGGGAAATTTCAGCGTCAAATGTGGATGGGGTAAAATGCAAAGGGAAAGTACTAATTGTTGTCTTTTTGTTCTGGAAAATCAGGTAGTTTTTCAAAAATGAGTTAGAGAGAAAGGAATTCATGCTTGCTTATTCAGTTGGCTCAGCCTTTGCTTTCTGTTCAGTAATAAAAGTGTAGCCTTGGAGAGAGCATGTATTTCTTGCATGCCAATTGCAGAGTTCAGGGTTACATCTCCAAAGCAAATTTAGGACACTTATAAAAAGAAATTCAAATTCCTCTTAAGTAATTTTTTTTTAGTTATTAAACATAAAAATAAAAGATTCCTGGCAGTTTTTGTACTTCAGAATCCAGATCTAAATGGCTGTAATTTTGCATTTCAAAAAGGAGCAAGAGGTTTAATCAATAAATAAAGTGTTGCTAGGCATGGAGCCAGTCGTGCCCAACACTAACAGTCTAAGTCCCTCAGTTTGCCCTTGGCTTCTACCACACATGCTCATTAAAAGGAGTAAAAAGAAAAAGGGAAATCTCTGTGATTTTTTTTGGAGGGGTGTTTCTGATGGATTCTGTGGCCTTCTAGGTCATAAACTGGCTGTTTCTGTAAATCTTGACAATTCCACCGAAATAGTCACCAGTGGAGTGGTAGAAAAAATGATCTACTATGTAGTCAAGACTGGTTTTGTGAGATCTAAGCCTCTTTTCAAACCAAGTTCCAATTTTGAACATTTTCCTGGGTTACTGGGCATCGGTAATTCACAAGCATTTGTGTTTAAGCATGTGTGGTATAAACTCCCCTGATGGAATGCGAAGTTTGTTATTTGTAGTCCTGGGAAAGTTGATCTGTTTTATTTTCTGATGTTTTCTTTTGTAAGGGTGTTGGGTAGAGAATCACAAATGAGTTTTCAGCCCTCCCTCCGAATTTAAGCAGCTGTTGACTGACCCTAAACTCTGTTTTGCATGAAAAGAACATGTTTTAATCCAGCAAAAATGCTTACAGGCATTTAAGGCAAGGAATAAACACGAAATTCACCAAATATTTTCTGAAGTTTTGTAATTCTTCATAAGAAATATGGTTTTGGAATAGAGAGATTTAAGTTTTTATCGTTTTAGCCTTCTGTGGGGAGTAAGTTTAAAGTTGAGCTTTTTTATATTTAGGGGCAGAAGGGCAAGTGCCCTTTTAAAAATAATCTGGATCTCCTAATAAAAATTTGTCTTTTACATTGTTCTTACCAAAAGATTGGATCCTTTGCCAGTTCAAAATCCAAAGCTTAGGTTGTTCTTTGAGCCTGAAAACTCCAGCTACCCAGGAACTGAGGGAAGTGCTTGACAAGCAGGGACCTTTTGACTTTGGGATCTGGAGTACAAAACCCCGGCATCTTTACGTTGAGAGTAATTCCCACCGGCAGAGGCAAAACTTCAAAATCAACACCTCTGTCTGTATCTTCCAGTTTTTTTTCACGGTATTTGTTCAGCTCTTACTCTGGGTCAGGCACTGTGCTGGTGTCGATACACTTCAATCAGGTTGGACACAGTCCCTGTCCCACACGGGGCCCAGAGTCTTAATACTAGCTTTACAGAGGAGGTAACAGGCACAGAGAAGTTAAGTGACTTGCCCAAGGCTACGCAGCGGGCCCATGCTCTATCCAAATCATTTTTCTAATGGTTTTTCAAATCATCATTCTGCTTCTCCTCCACCCCCCTACCTCCATCTTGGTGGCGCTTGGTGTCCTTGAAGATATATCTGAGCCAGGCCATGTAACCCCTGGTTTCTAGGTCTAGAAGTGTCCTGTCAAAAGGTCTGTAGACTCTGATGTTTCTGCGATGTACGCAAATGTCCACCTGCGGGCTTACCAACCACCGTTATTAAAAGTTGCAGTATCTCAGTTTGGCTCACGGCTCTCAAGGGCAGGTTGGGTCAGGCTGGGCCAAAATCGAATCTGGTCAAGTCCACTTTGGACTCAGATGCTTCTGGTGCCTGCCAACTCCACTGCTATGGACCAGGTGACCCCATCCTCACTTAAGAGAAGCAGTATGGCTTAGTGGATAGAGCATAATCCTGGGAATCACCAGGACCTGGGTTCTTATCCCAACTCTGCCCCATGTCTGCTGTGTGACCTTGGGCAAGTCTCTTAACTTGTCTGGGCCTTAGTCACCTCATCTGTAACATGGGGATTAAGAGTGTGAGCCCCGTGTAGGACAGGACTGTGTCCAACCTGATTCATTTGGATCTACCCTAGAGCTTAGAACTGCACTGGGCACATAGTAAATGCTTAACAACTACATTGTTGTTAATAATCAATAAAGGGTATTTGTTGAACGCTCGATGTATACAGAGCTCTGTATTAGACACTTAGAAGAGTAAAATAGAGTTGGTAGACATGATCCCTTCCCTCAGGAAGCTTACATTGGTAGCCTTGTTAACTACTGCAAGCATGTAGTTAGCCAAACCAGTGTGAAACCACTGCGAAATCACCACTGGGTCCTTGTTTTCCTTTCCATTCCTCCATGTCCCCCCTACATTCTGGGAATATAGAGCGGGCAGGGCCAGGTTTTCAGTCCGGACAAGATAACCTGAGAGAAATTCAACAGGTCAAAGCGAGGAGGTGAAAGTACAAAACCTCAGGTCCCAGTGACAAATGGGACTTGCGAAGCAGTTTGGTCTAGTGGATAGAGCACGGGCCTGGGAGAAGGAACTGGGTTCTAATCCCTGCCCTGCTTTACTGCTTTGTGACCTTGGACAAGTCACTTCACTTCTCTGTTTCTCAGTTACCTTATCTGTAACTGCAAGCCCTATGTGGGACAGGAATTGGGTCTAACCTGATTAACTTGCATCTACCCCAGCACCTAATACAGTGCCTGGGCACATAGTAAACGCTTAACAAATACCATAAAATCAGCAAAAAAAAAATCATTCAGTAATATTTATTGAGCGCTTACTATGTGCAGAACACTCTACTAAGCGCTTGGAATGTACAAATCGGTAACAGAGACAGTCCCTGCCCTTTGACGAGCTTACAGTCTAATCGGGGGAGATGGACAGACAAGAACAATAGCAGTAAATAGAATCAAGGGGATAAATAGAATAAAAAATGGAGCTAATCACTGCCACCTCTGGGTATGAAGTGCATCTGGGGGCCAGTGGAGGTTGTCCCTGATAGTTTATAAATGCGTAGTGGCCTAAACTGCAAATGAATTATGATGCCTAATTGTTTTTTGTTTTCTGGGGTTTTTTTCCTTCAATAATGTTGGTATTTGTTAAGCGCTTACTATGTGCAGAGCACTGTTCTAAGCACTGGGGGAGATACAGGGTCATCAGGTCGTCCCACGTGAGGCTCACAGTTAATCCCCATTTTACAGATGAGGTAACTGAGGCCCAGAGAAGTGAAGTGACTTGCCCACAGTCACACAACTGACAAATGGCAGAGCTGGGATTCGAACTCATGACCTCTGACTCCGAAGCCCGGGCTCTTTCCATTGAGCCACGCTGCTTCAATCTGTCCAGGCCTATGTATCCTAAACTCAGCATGCTGTACGCACATAACCAAACTGAGAAAAGTTCAGGCAAGCTACATTCGGAACCGGAAATATGATCTATTCTCGAATGGTGCAGTTCTGTAATGACAGTATTTTTGGGTATAGGCAGAATGGAGGTGGGGGAAAGCTACAATTACTGTCATGTATTTAGGCTTTCAGAAGAAAAGTGTGTGGGCAGCAGCCATTATGGGTTGGTCAAAATTAGTTGAATGAACACATGTGCCCCAAACTTGGGTTTTGTTTTTTTTTTTTTTACATCAGTCTATTAAAAAGTTGGTAAGTTCTGTTGCTTTGCATTAGGGAGGGGAAGATTCTGACAAGGCCTGGGGAACGATTTGTCTAGGGACCAACTGATACTTAGGATACTTATTTTCCCCTTTTCAGAAAGGAATAAGGTCTAGATAAACAGACCAGCTCAACAATTTGGTCAGGTTCATGTGTAGCCAGTTAAACCACGGGTTTATTTTAAACAACAGTAGCTTCTTCTCATTGACGTTCCTCTGTGATTATGGCATTTGTTTTCTTTACATCTGCAGCTGCAGTAGCGAACCACGCTGGAATCCCATGAAACTGAGATAATTTTCTGCTCATTTTAAGAGCTCCAAACGAAGATCCATTAAAAAAGAATCAGTGTTACATTCCTGAAAACAGCAAATGAGATCTCATGGAGAATTCCATTGTCTGGCTCTAATAGCATTTCTAAAATCAGTTGAGAATTTATTGAAGTGCCATTTGGTAGCAAAGTAACTGAAACAGTATGTTTCATTAAAAAAGTCAATAAGATTTTTGTCATCTTAAACATCTAAATAACTTTGTTAATTGCACTTATTGTAGAACTTTGATTAGTATCTGATTCCTTGCAAAAACAATTCAGTTTAGGCACACTGAATTAATTAAGTTTAAAAAAATAGAACAGAAGGGGAGCTTGGATCCTCAATTCCCATCGAAGTTGAAAATTCTGAAGCCCTTTGAATGGAACGGATTAATACTTGACAGACTTTCAGATAGACAAATCAAAATTCCAATCCATTCAATAGGATTGGTGCTATGGTTCTTATGAGTGGAGTCTGAAAACTGAGGCTATATTAATGCGATTACTAAATAAAATAATTATAATGGTGTTTATTAAGCACTAACTATGTGCCAAGCACTGTACTAAGCAATAGGGTAGATTATTACTATCATTACTATGCTTGTTAGCCACTTACTATGTGTCAAGCTCTAAGTGCTAGAGTCTTGTCTTATGCTGCTACTGCTGCTGCTGCTAATGGTATTTCTTTAGCTCTTACACTGTGCCAAGCACTATTCTAAGCACTGGGATAGATACTAGATAATCAGGTTGTCCCATATGGGGCTCACAGTCTTAATCCCCATTTTACAGATGAGGTAACTGAGACACAGAGAAGTGAAGTGACTTGCCCAAAGTCACACGGCTGACAAGTGGCGGAGCCGGGATTAGAACCCACGACCTCTGACTCGCAAGCCCATGCTCTTTCCACTAAGCCAAGCTGCTTCTCTGCTTCTCTAATGCTGTCGAGCCGTCTCTGACCCGTAGCGATGCCGTGAACATATCTCTTCCAGAACACCCACCTCCATCTGCAGTCATCCTGGAAATGTATCCATAGAGTTTTCTTGGTGAAACTACGGAAGTGGTTTACCATTGCCTCCTTCCGCGCAGTAAATTTGAGTCTCCGCCCTCGACTCTCTCCCGTGTTGCTGCTGCCCAGCACAAGGGAGTTTTGACTTGTAGCAGGTAGCCTTCCACTCACTAGCCACTGCCCAAGCTAGAAATGGAATGGGTAAGCCTCTGCTTGACTCTCCCTCTCATAGTCGAGGCTGGTAGAGCGCTGAAAACACTCCAGGTGCGACCCAGAGAGGGGAAAGTGCTGGAATAGATACGAGGTAATCGGGTCACGCACAGACCTTGTGTCACAAGGGGCTCATAGTCCAAAGGGGAGTGAAAACAGGCATTCAGTTCTCTACAGATGAGGAAACTGAACCATTAAGCAGCAAGTGACCTGTCCAAGTCACCTAGCAGGCAACTGTAGATGCAACCTAATCAGGTCGGACACAGTCCCTGGCCCACATAGACTCACAGTCTAAGTAGGAGGAAGAGCAGATATTGAATCCCCATTTTACAAATGAGGTAACTGAGGCGGAGAGAAGGTAAGTGACTTGCCCAAAGTAACACAGCCAGCCCGTGGCAGAGCTGGGATTAAAACGCAGCTCTTCTGACTCCAGGTCTGTGCCCTTTCCAATAGGTCAGGCCGTTTTCCAGTCCTTTGCTAGTAGGCATTTGCCTCGATGTGAATGGCAACCCAAAATGGTACAGAATTGTTGCATACTATTTGCCTATTCATGAGGAATTTGCGTCATAAGATATGCATCTCACTTCAAATGTTAAGGAAACTCAGTGGGCAAATGTAGCCTTTTATGTGGAGGTGGAGAGAAGCACTGTGGGATTTTCCCTGTTGGGCCAGAAAATTATACAATATAAGATGTACCTATAGATGCCTCTTAATCCTGGGTTCCAAGTGTTTCCTTTAAAACAATCTGCAGCACTTCAACGTGGTCGTTTTTGTATGAAACACTTTATATCACTGCAATTTAAATGATTTTCCAAGAACTAGTACATTCCAAGTACTTAGTACAGTGCTCTGCACACAGTAAGTGCTCAATAAATACGATTGAATGATTGGGTTGGAAATAAACTGAGAATTTTACCAGTGTCCCCTCCCTCAAGCATTTTACTGAAGGAACTATCTGTAGAGGAAAGATATTGGCTTACAATTGCCGACTTGTTCATCCCAAGCGCTTAGTACAGTGCTCTGCACATAGT
This sequence comes from Ornithorhynchus anatinus, assembly GCF_004115215.2. Classification (NCBI taxonomy): domain Eukaryota; kingdom Metazoa; phylum Chordata; class Mammalia; order Monotremata; family Ornithorhynchidae; genus Ornithorhynchus; species Ornithorhynchus anatinus. The sequence continues at coordinate 38,083,016 of NC_041734.1, read as the reverse complement.
AAGCGCTCAATAAATACTATTGAATGAATGAATGAATGAACAATTAAAGCTGAGAATAATAATAACAATGTTGGTATTTGTTAAGCACTTACTGTGTGCAGAGCACTGTTCTAAGCACTGGGGTAGATACAGGGTCATCAGGTTGTCCCACGTAAGGCTCACAATCTTAATCCCCATTTTACAGATGAGGTAACTGAGGCACAGAGAAGTGAAGTGACTTGCCCACAGTCACACAGCTGACAAGTGGAGAAGCAGTATGGCCTCGTGGATATAGCACGGGGCCTAAGAGTCAGAAGGACAGTGTGGCCTAGTGGATAAAGTTCAGACTTGCGAGTCAGAAGGAACCGGATTCTAATCCTGACTCCGTCACCTGTCTGCTGGGTGACTTTGGGCAACTGAATTGACTTCTGTGCCTCAGTTACCTCATCTATAAAATGGGGATTAAGACTGTGAGCCCCATGTGGGACAGGGGCTGGGTCCCATTTGATTAATTTGTATTCACCTCAGTGCTTAGTACAGTACCTGGCACATATGAAGTGCTTAACAAATACCATTTTTTTAAAGAAAGGACCTGGATCTAATCCTGGCTCTGCTACTGTCTGCTTTGTGACCTTGGACAAGTCACTCAGTAGCTTCTCTGTGCCTCAGTTACCTCATCTATGAAATGGGGATTAAGATAGAGCCCCATGTGTAACATTGACTGTGTCCAACCCGATTAGCTTCTATCTTTCTCCGTGAAGCCTTCCCTAACTGAGCCCTCCTCTCCTCTCCTCCCACTCCCTTCTGTGCCTCTCATCCTTGCTCTTTCATTCATCCTCTCTCCATTCCCCATGGCACAAATGTATACATCTGTCATTTATTTTTATTAATGTCTGTCTCCCCCCGTAAGCTTGTTGTGGGCAGGGAATGTGTTTGATGTTCTATTGTACTCTCCCAAGTGCTTAGAACAGTGCTCTGCACACAGTAAGTGCTCAATAAATACAATTAATAAATCTATCTCAGTGCTTAGCGCAGTGCCCGGCGCATAGTGAGTGCTTTACAAATACTAAAAACAAATAAAGTGCCATAGAGGCCACAGTTTTCCTAAGTAGATCAGAGAGAATAGCATTTCAAGTCCTGTCTCTTGGGAACGAGGCCTCCTCTATTTTAACTCCTTTCTGTGTCACCCTTGCACTTGAATTTACACCCATTATTCACCCCACCCTCAGCCCCACAGCACTTATGTGCATATCCACAATGTATTTAAATTAATATCTGCCACCCCCTCTAGACTGCAAGCTTCTTGGGGGCAGAGAACGCACCTACCAACTCTGTTATATTGTACTCTCCTAAGCGCGTAGCACGGTGCTGTGCACGTGAGTGCTCAATAAATACCTTTGATTAAGTCAATCAAGTCATCAACAATAGACTCTTCCAGATGGTAATTGATGTTCAGGACTGACAGCATGAAAAGTTTAGTAGCCTGGTGCCTGTCACTGATGTAGGACCTGAAATTCGTGGAATTATACCATTCGTGAACGGAGCACTTCAATTCCCCATCTGGCTCAACCTCTCTGTCCCAGCTCTACATGTGCTACAAAGGGGATTCCAGCTCTTCCCAGAATAAGTAGAGTTACCTTGGCTTTCTTCTACTCATGGCAGTTTGTCAGGCCTGCTAACTATACCATTTGGATATTAAATATGAAGTTTGCCCTATCATAGTATGAATTGAATAACAAATTTGTTTCTGTTGAAATAAAACTGGAGAAAAACTTGCTGTACTCTAACTCTGGCCAAATTAAAATGAATCCCCTCTGAGAAAAAAGCTTGCTGAGAGAATGTAATTTAGATCCAGAACTAATTCCAGCTGGCTAGAAATACCTTTTGCAAAGGAGTGGGCAAAATTAATCTTTTCTGTGGCTGATGATGCGAGTATGTGGTTGCAGAGGCGAAGTGGGATAGAACTAATAATTCATATCACTTATGGAGCGCTTTTCCATCCCAAAGTGCTTTACGAGCATTAGTTAATCATTACCCATTAACAATAGGCTGTGGAAGAAACTTGCAGGGAGCTTGCTCTCATTCCTGCTTGTCTGACTTCATCCCGTGGTAACAGACTCGTGTGAGAATAGGCACGTCCGTGCAAATGGCATTTTGATGTGTTGTCGGACAAGGCGGCAATTGTGTTTTCGTACCCAAGGTGTGGGGCCCGGTGTGGCTCAAGTGAAAAGTTGAAAGATCCATCTGGAAAGAGGCTTATTTCATCTTAACAGCAGGCTGTCTCCCTAAAATAGCCACCCTGCTTTGGGGGGGGTGTTGATTTCCACTAATATCACCGGAGAGTCTTAAGACGTTTTGTGAAGGAAAAGCTTTGCAGACAAATGAAGGAACTTTTCTGAGAAGAGGAAAACTTTTTCCCTTGCAGTAATTCTGTAGAAACCATTTAGATCGATCTAACCCTTTTAACCCTGATAAAATAGCAACATTCTTTACCTAGCCATTAATCAGATACTATCATTTGTGCTTGCTCTGGAGGAAAGTGAGAGCGATAAACTCAAATGTATGACTCCTGCTTCGCTAACCTCTACTCTCTCGAATTTGATTTTCCAAGTGAAAACAGGCCTTGGAATAAGATTTGGCCGGGCTTAATCTTCTGGGGGCCGGATGTGTCTCTGCCTGGTTAGAGATTTAGCTCTCCGTGCACTGTTTGAGCAAGCTGGCTCATTCTTAGTAAATGATTCTCATCTTTCATTTTCCATGTTGCAGTTTTGTATTTTTATGACATGTGGCAATTGTTTCTTTAGATATTCACAAGCCCTATTGGTATCGTGGCATGTTGTACTGACTTTCCCTTCACTGTAGACCCCACCACCATCCTCCCTGTCTCAAGCCCGTGACCTTGGCATTATTCTTTATTCCACTCTCTCATTCAACCCACAAGTGCAATCTGTTACCATATCCTATTGGTTTAACTTTCACAACATTGCTAAAATCCACCCTTTCCTCTCCATCCAAACCGTTACCACATTAATCCAAGTACTTTTCCTATTCCGCTTGGATTACTGAACAACCTCCTTTCTGACCTCTCTGCCCGCTGTCTCTGCCAACTCCAGTCCATACTTCACTCAGCCGCCTGGATCATTTTTCTACAAAACCATTCAGTCCTTGTTTCCTCACTCCAAAGAACCTCCGGTGGTTGCCTAGCCATCTCCCCATCAAACAGAAACTCTTTGCCATTAAAGTACTCATTCACCTTGTCCTCTACTCCCTTACCTTGCCGCTTTCCTACTACAACTCAGCCTGCACACTTCGCTCTTCTAATGCCAACCTACACACTTTCCCTCGATCTTGTCTTCCTGTTGCACCTTACTCTTGCTGTCAACCTCCTTCCCGCATCCTGCCCCTCGCCTAGAATGCCCTCCCTCTTCGTATCCGACAGACAGTCACTCTTCCCACCTTCAAAGTTTATTAAAAGCACATCTCCTCCAAGAGGCCTTCCCCAACTAAGCCCTCATTTCGTTTTCTCCCAGTCCCTTCTAAATCACCCTTGCACTTGGATTTGCACCCTTTAATAATAATGTTGGTATCTGTTAAGCGCTCACTAAGTGCAGAGCACTGTTCTAAGCGCTGGGGGAGATACAGGGGAATCAGGTTGTCCCACATGAGGCTCACAGTCTTTCATCCCCATTTTACAGATGAGGGCCCAGAGAAGTGAAATGATTTGCCCACAGTCACACAGCTGACAAGTGGCGGAGCCGGGATTCGAACCCATGATCTCTGACTCCCAAGCCCGTGCTCTTTCCACTGAGCCATGCTACTTCCCCTTTATTCACCCCTCTCCCAGTCCCACGTTACTTATATACATATCCTAATTTATTTATGTCAGTTGATCATCTTCACTTCTCTGTGCCTCAGTTACCTCATCTATAAAATGGGGATTAAGACTGTGAGCCCCACGTGGGACAACCTGATTCCCGTGTGTCTATCCCAGCGCTTAGAACAGTGCTCTGCACATAGTAAGCGCTTAACAAATACCAACATTATTATATTTATCGAGTGCTTACTGTGTGCAGAACACTGTACTAAGCACTTGGGAGAGTACAATCTAGCGATATAACAGACACATTCCCTGGCCCATGATCTATCCACTAAACCATGCTACTTCTTTCAGAACAACAAATCTCGTTAGCCTAATCTAAATTCCTTCTGTGGCGGGATGGCCAATCTGTTGGGAAGCATGAAGCTTAAGCCTCAACAAAGCTCATCAAAAAACTGGGAAAGTGTGGAAAGGCCTCATCCTTCATGGCTTATTAGCTAAGTACCCGCAATAGGCGATGCGATACAGTCTTTCCTTTCTGGGAGCTTTTGTCCTAAGATTATTCCTCAAAGAAGCCTTAATAGACCCCCGATTTATTGAGGCATATTTGTTCTAGGAAGAGCTCCGAAGAGCAGAATGAACTATAAAGTCATCTTGAGTCGATTATCGTCCCAGAATGTTGCACTTGTCCCAGTCTCCAAATGTCAATTAAGTTTTACCCACACTAAGACCTAAACGACTGCCTGCAGATTTGGGAATGGAAAATGAATCGACTCACATTTCACAGGCAATCAGCCCCGAAGGGCCAGTATGCCACAGCCAAGAAATGGGGGGCGGGGAGTAGGGAGGTGGGGGGGAATGGCACCTTTTTTGCAACCACATCAAGGTTAGCTAGTACAAGTCATCCCCCTAAGGCCTGGCAGAGAGAGGTGTTGAGAAGCTGCGATCGGTGCAACAAACAGCAACTCTTCCATCCTGGAACCAGGCCTCAAGTCCATCTCACCCTAATCCTTTGCTTCCCGCCTTGACTGCCAGTTCAGTGTTGCATTAAGCTTAGGGCTCTGACTCAGTAGGTTGGGAGTGGGGCTGATTTGCCAAACTGGGAAGGGAAAGGGATATGGGGGTGGAGGAAGGAACAGAAAAAAGGGGTGGGGGGTGGGGGGACCCTGGGAGTTGGCCAGTTGGCCCTCTCGTCTGGGTCCTGATGGCATTCCCAGGGAATTTTGGTTTTCAGAGCCACAGCGGCTACTTTCTGGTAGCGAAGAGCTATGGAGCACATAGCCGCTAGTATAGGTGAAGAATCCTAAAATTACAATCCTCTTCCTAAACAAAGACACTCTGCAGAATCTAGGTCAGGGAAGTCAAGAGAGGGAGGAAGGATTGGGGAGAGGCAGACGCGGAGCCATAGGCGTGTTTATGCCTGCTCTGCTTTCTGTTTCTCTATCCTTCCTCCCTGAGACATCGATGTGGAAAGGGGACGGGGAGAGAAGTGAGCCTTTGAAAGATAGTCCCTGTGACTTTTGGAGAATCTAGGAATCATTCATTCATTCATTCGATCGTATTTACTGAGTTCTTACTCTGTGCAGAGCACTGTACAAAACACTTGGGAGACTACACTGTAACAATAAGCAGACACGTTCCTGTCCCGCAACAAGCTTACAGTCGAGGCGACCTCATCTCTGCTCCAGTGTTCTCCAGTCAGATGGCACTCAGGGATTGCCCAGCCCCTGGCTCGGTCTAGAAGAAACTAGAGCTGAAAGCTCCTGTGGGTAGCGAGCATGTCTCCCAAGCGCTCAGTACAGTAGCAGCGTGGTTTAGTGGAAAGAGCCCGGGCTTGGGAGTCAGAGGTCATGGGTTCTAATCCCGGCTCTGCTACTTGTCAGCTGTGTGACCTTGGTCAAGTCACTTCACTTCTCTGTGCCTCAGTTAAATTTCTCTGTAAAATGGGGATGAAGACTGTGAGCCTCACGTGGGACAACCTGATTACCCTGTATCTACCCCAGCGCTTAGAACAGTGCTCTGCACATAGTAAGCACTTAACAAATACCAACATTATTATTATTATTACTCTGCACACAGTAAGAGCTCAATAAATAGAATCGATGTATTAATTAGGAGTGTCTTGGCATTGTCGTCTTCAGCTGGGTTTGTTCCTTGAGGGGTGATTTCAAACTGCTGCCCCTCACATCACATGACGTCTCAGCCATGATGGCCCCTGGAAGCAGTATGGTGATATCATGCGGCACCCCGTGTGATGTCTTCAAATCGTGTTGTGTGGAGAAATGATTTTCAGACTTAATCCCCCTAGCCTCACTCCTACCTGGGCTGCAGAGTCACCCACTGCCCGGCCTTGGGTCACGGAGAAAGTGTAAAGTAAGTACAGTCAAGTCTTTTGAAAAGTTTCCTTTATTTCTAAGGATAGGCATGCCGGGGATCCTTGCAGAAATAAAACTAAAGATGATTTCTGGGATTCACAGAGGGAGAGAAAGGGGTCAGTGGATCTGTACCTGTGCAGTAGCCATCTTAATAGGGATTCCATCTTGAAGTGTCAGACACGTTTTAACTCCCGTGCTGCGTGCCACCTGGGAGACTCCAGCTCACCTTAATGTTTAAAGCTAGCCCAGTTTCTCCGTGAAGGGCCTGTAGTTCTTGACCTTGATCCAGCTCTGATCCGGCCATAATAGATTTTGATTTTTTTAATTCTGTTGGACCATGTTTCACCTGGGGCAAGGTGGAATAGAGATGGGAGATTTTTCTCCCATCATTTTGCTAGTCTACTGTCGCTTGACCCTCGGTATTATGGCTGCAGACCAATTTAGTTCTTGTCCATCGTCTATTCTGCATCAAATGGGTGTTTGGAAAGATCAGAACGTGAAAGGAAAGAGCCAAGAAAGCCAAGGCTGAGAGGGACAGGAAGGGAGAGAGATTTGTCTGGACCTCCATGTGGGCCGTTGGTGGGAAGAAAGGAAACTCTAGCAGTAGGTAAATCTCCAAGGACCTAGTTGCTTAGGGGAGATAGTGGAAGTGGGGTGACATGCACGGGCACACAGGGATATTAGGTATCTAAGGTTTGTAAGTGCTCTGTGGTGTCTATGTGCTTTTGTTTGGTATGTGTGTGGGTGTGGGGATTATGAGGAGGATTAAGCAAATTTTATAGGTATAATGAGATCTTGGCAGACTGATTTTCTTAAATGATTTTCAAAGCAGAGAAAAGAGAAGCGCTCGAATTCAGAATGAGAAAATTGATTCTTAGGACTTATTCAGTTCCTGAAGGCACTTATTTTTCTAGTTCTTTTATCCAATGAGAAGAGGTCAGCCAGTCTACAACTACCCTTAGATCAGTTAGTTTCTCCTTATCTGAAGTATAACATTGTAAAGAGTTATTCTATAAGAGAAACTTTAGCTCTTCTGCGAAACCAAGCTTCCCCTCTTCCTCCCACAATCTTCTAAAACTCTACCAAAAAATGCCATTCAGCCTTGTGCTCCAAACTCAGCTGTGTTGGAGTAAACCCGCGCTCTGTACACAGTAAACACTCAGTAAACATAATTAATTAATACCTGATTTGATCTGGGGGTGAGGATGACAGACAATTTTGTTGCTAAATCTTGCTTTTTCATTCAAACACAGAACCTGAAAAGCAAAACTGGTAATGGTCAAGCTCAGAGGATTGCATCTCACTCCCCATAACAAAGTATTTTCACAATCCAATGACCAACCACCCCACGCTTTACCCAAGGAAATGATGACAAGGGAATTTTTGAATCAGCATCTCTTTGGGCCTTTCATTGCTACAATCTCAAAACACAACATAAATGATTGGTGATGTTCCCTGAGAAACAAAGGTATTTTTCTGATATTTTCTTTCTCAAATGTCATGTAGAAGAAATATAAGGCTTTGACTCTGCAGGCTGATTTCTGCCCGGCCAGTATTCGTGTGGTCGGAAAGCAAGTAGCATAGCTTGTGGATAAGATGCTTGTGTTTGAGACTTTTTAAAATAGTATTTGTTAAGTGCTTAATATGTGCCAGGCACTGTAATAAGCACTGGGTAGATACAAGCTAAATCAGGTTAGACACAGTTAATGCACTATATAATAACAATAATAATAATAATTCTGATATTTGTTAAGCGCTAACTATGTACCAAGCACTGTTCTAAGCGCTGGGGTAGACACACGGTAATCAGGTTATCTCACGTGGGGCTCACAGTCTTAATCCCCATTTTACAGATGAGGTAACTGAGGCACAGAGAAGTGAAGTGACTTGCCCAAAGTCACACAGCTGATAAGTGGCGGAGCTGGGATTAGAACCCATGACCCCTGACTCCCAAGCCCGGGCTCTTTCCACTATGCCACGCTGTACACAGTCCTAGTCCCCATTTTACGGATGAGGGAACTGAGGCATAGAGAAGCTAAGTGACTTGCCCAAGGTCATACGGCAGGTATGTGGCCGGAGGCGGGTTTAGAACCCAGAGCCTTCCGACTCTCAGGCCCACACTCTATCCACTAGGCTAAGCTGCTTCTCTTGTAGGTTTGTTTTAACAAACACTGCTCACACTATTGCGGGCGGGATTGGATTGACATCGGGCTTTAGGGGTTGTGGCCCACAGCTTTATGGTAAGGGAGTGTCCCCAGATGCAAAAGTCACCCCATGCCTGACAGTCAGGAGAAATGACGGGGGCCCCCACACTCATTCTCTTTTGCATCTGCATAGAGGTTTTCCAGCTGCTCCGCCCTTGGTGGAAGGGGAAGATAATAATAATAATAACAATATTATTATTAAGAATATTAGTAATGTCTGTTAAGTGCTTACTATGTGCCAAGCACTGTACTAAGCTCTGGGGTAGATACAAGACAGACACAGTCCCTGACCCACATGGGGCTCACTGTTTAAGGGGGAGGGAGATCAGGTATTTAATGCCCATTTTACAGATGAAGAAACTGAGGAAGAGAGAAGTTAAGTGATGTATTCCAGATTACACAGCAGGCAAGTGGCAGAGAGAGGATTAGAACCTATGTCTCTTGCTCCCAAGTTTATGATCTTTCCACTATACTATACTGCTTCCTTACAGTGGGCAAGTCGCTTAACTTCTCGGTGCCTCAGTTACCTCATCTGTAAAATGGGGATTAAGACTGTGAGCCCCACGTGGGACAACCTGATTCCCCTGTGTCTACCCCAGCGCTTAGAACAGTGCTCGGCACATAGTAAGCGCTTAACAAATACCAACGTTATTATTATTATTACAGTAACACGGCCTAGTGGATAGAGAATGGGTCTGGGAGTCAGAAGGACCTGGGTTCCAATCCTGGTTCTACCACGTGTCTGCTGTGTGATCTCAGGCAAGTCACGTCACTTCTCTGTGCCTCAATTTCCTCATTTGTAAAATGGGGATTAAGACTGTGAGCCCCATGTGGGGCATGGACTATGTCCAAACTGATTAGCTTCTATCTATCCCAATGCTTAGTACAATGCTTAGATATTCCTCAAGCTACACTGCTGCTATTACTGCCATCCCCCTCATCATTGCTAAGAGAAGTCTGTGAAAGTCCCTGAGGATAGATGGGGGTGGCTCGGGGCATGGCACAGCTGCGCTGTTGGATATTTTGAATTTTACATTCACGCATTTTAGGGAGTTCATCCTCTCCCGTGGCTTCAGCTACCATCTTATGCTGGTGCCCCTCAGGTCTCCCTCACTAACACTGACCTCTCTCTCCTTTTCTGCAATCTCCCATTTAAACCTGCCTCTAGGACATCTCTGCCTGAGGGTTCCTCAAGCCCACTATGTCCAAAACTGAGCTCCTCATATTCCCGCACGCTAAATCCTCTCCTCCCCTAACTTTCCCTTCACAAGTGACAGTTCTACCATCCTCCCCATCTCACAAACCTGATTGCCTTAACATTATCTTTGACTCTTCCCTAACTTTGCGCTCCATATTCAGACTCACGAAATCTTGTCCGTTCTTTATTTACAACGGTCCCAGGGTCTGCCTTTTCGCCTCCATCTGAACAGTCCCTATGCCGGTTCAGGTAGTTGCGATATCCTGGCCTGATTACTGCTTCAGCCTTCTTGCTGATCTTCTTACTACTGCTACTACTACTAATTATGGTATTTGTTAAGTGCTTACTATGTGCCAGGCACTGTACTAAGTGCTGGGGTGGATACAAGCAAATGGGGTGGACACAGTCCCTGTCCCTCATGGAGCTCACAGTCTCAATCCCCATTTTGCAGATGAGGTAACTGAGGTACAGAGAAGTTAAGTGACTTGCCCGAGGTCACACAGCAGACAAGTGGCAGAGCGGGGATGAGAACCCATGACCTACGACTGGCAGGCCTATGCTCTATCCACGACGCCATGCTGCTTACCTCCAGTATCTCTCCTTCTCTTTCTCTCTCCAGTTCATACTTCATTTTGCTGCCTGGATCGTCTCTCTAAAATATCACACCTCTCCCAGTGGTTTCCCATTCCTCTCTGCATCAAGCAGGAAATCCCCAGTCCCTGGCCTTAAGACAATCAACTCTCTTTCCCATCCTACTTACCCCTTCCCTTCGTCCTCCCGCCTCCCCAGCTTTTTCTCCCCATTCCTCTCAAGCTAACCTACTCAATCATTCTCATTCATTCTCCTTTAATGTCTTTAACTCTCTCACGCTTTAATTGGATTCTAATTCTCATTCTAGAGTAATTCTAGTCTACTTACCCAAAATCTGGGAACAGTGCTCTGCACAAAGTAGGTGCTCGATCAGTGCTACTGATCCAAGGGAGAAATTTTCTGGTGTTGACACAGAGGAGACAAACAGCCTCGGAGCAGAGTGTGGCTGTTGAGGCTGCCGGAGCAGAGTGTCCGGCGACGTGTCCTGCTCGATGTTTGCATGGGTCACTCGTCCAGTCCTGGGCAGCCTCCGGCCAAGGGATGGGTCCGGAAGGATTTAGAGCAGAGAGTGTAGGCAGGCGCTGCCCGGGGCACATCCATAGTGGCACTAATGCTGGCAGAGCTTGGTCAGTGTTCCTTCCCTCACCCCCAACATCCACCCTCACAGGATGAACCAGTTTCCCGAGCTCTGCCACACGGGTCACACCCAACAGGAGCTGAGCTGTGGGCTCAGGATAATGGACACAAGGATTCCCCCCAACTCCCCGCAACCTGTGTCAGGAAATGCCTCTTGAACACGGTAATGAGACAGTACCTGAGCCCCTCACCCCCCGTGCACTGGGGGTCCCCCAACTCCTGCTCCTCTCACAGACCCCTCAAATCGGCAAATCGGTAAGTTCAGCCCGGGCCTGGAAGTCAGAAGGACCTGGGTTCTAATGCCGGCTCCACCACTTGTCTGCTGTGTGACCTTGGGCAAGTCACTTCACTTCTCAGTGCCTCATTTGCTTTATCGGTAAAGTGGAGATTAAGACCATGAGCTCCGAATGGGACGGGGACTGTGTCCAACCTGATTACTTTGTATCTACCCCAGTGCTTAGAATGGTGCCTGGTACATAGTGAGCGCTAAACAAATACCGTTAAGAAAAAAAAAGAAACCAAAAACAGGCGGGGGCCAGGACAGACGGTCTCCTGGCCGTGGATGCCTTGTTGAGTCCGCACAGATACCTGAGGCTGCAGCTTCCTTATGGTGTCTCTGCCACCATCTGTCTGGGATGGGACTTGATGAAGATGAAAGAGAGGGAGAGCACTGGGGAGTGGATCCAGCCGTTGCACGCAGCTTCAGGGTGGAGCTTGTAGGAGGAAGGAGAGGTGAAGCACAATCCAGTGGCATCAGATGCAGTGTGATATAATGGCATCACATCGTGTTCCCGGCTGGGGTGGGGGTGGGGGGCGCTAATTTTAATAGCCCTGAGCTCACAGGAGGGCTAAGTCAGTCGTGCCGACAAGAGGGGCTCAGTTGTAATAAATGAGCAAACCTGTTTGGAATGCTTCCAAGGACTGTCCCGAAGCTCATTCCTCTCCATCCAATGATCCGCAGTTTTCTTTGTTTCCAAAAGGCCGTCGAGTCCTGAAAGACTTCTGGCAACTGAGGCCTGGTGCTTTATCTTTGGGAATGGCTGAACTTGAGAGGAAGAGCAAACAAATAACAGGAAACAGCAGCTTTTCCTCATGGGCACATAAAGGATATGCACTGGCGCGCGGCCACCCAGGGCTCCCCATTTCTGTTTTTGATTTGGATGTGGCAGCTCCGTTTTTTATTTGCAGCTCGTGTTCCACTGCTGGTCAGCAAACATTTCCTGTACGTGGAGGGTAAATACTTCATTCTGCTTTTGACTGTGAGAAGCAACTTGGCATCCCAGTTAATTTATGGCAAACTGCCAGGCAGCTTGGGGAACGAAGGGGACGGGTAGGTGGAAATGGAAGACGCTCCCCTCATAGAGCACAAACCATACAAAGCAGGGAGTGCAATGATTTAGAAACTGTGAGCCCTACGTGGGACAGGGACTGTGTCCAAACTGATTAGTTTATATCTAATCCAGCACTTAGTAACAGTGCTTGGTACATAGTAAGCACTTAACAAATTTAAAAACCCCCTCAGACAGTGGCTCCCAGCATCAAGAAATGGCCTCCTCATGGAGCCTAGAAAAACAACTGTCCCGAGCAAGGGAATCTGCCGAAGGATGGAATGAGTGAAGCCCTGCTTTACGATTCCCAAATGAACTAGGGGTTTGATCTTGATGTCCAGTATGCGCCAACAAGGAGTTTATTTTATCCTGCTTGGTTTATTTAGCAGATTTTTTTTTTAAAGAACAAACTTTCTGGGTGGCAAGTTTCTGGAGAAGAACCTGGCTCTGCTATTGAAACGGGGATGTCAACCTCCTCCATAAAAAATGTGCTGGCACACCCCACTTATTTTCCTGACTCTTTAACTCTTCTACTGACCAAATTTCAATCACTCAACAAAACCAATAAATCCATATTACAAGCAACCCATTTAAAACACATTGGCAAAGAGCAAAGTCCTTGTGGAGGGAAAGATTTAATTCAAGCCTCTCAGATTGGCTGAATTGGCATCGGGCAGAGCCAGTGGTCTTCCAAAAAAATGTCCCATACTTGATTGTTTCTTAACGGCACCACTGTTGCCAGTCCAAACTAAGCGGCCTTGGGAATCCAGGACGTTTTGTGATCGCTTTTCCAGAGGAGCTGAAATATTTTCGGGTCAGGCTATGCAGGCCTAGAATTTTCCCGGGGTGGCTAGACCCCAACGTGTGCTCTTTGATTGGCCCCGGCATCCTCCCAGTGAGGAGCAGCTATCCAGGGATGTGGGGAGCAGTGCCGCTACCAAAAGAAAAAACTATACCCCAGCAGGTGTGCAAATGTTGGTCTGGCATTGGCCTAGATATTCCCCTGATTGATTTAGGTCCCAAGAGGAAAAATAATTAGCCAAAATTCACCTGGCCTCATTCAGAGCTGGTCATCGTGTCTCTGTTGAATTTATGAGGGGCAACCATGTCAGAAAGTCTTCCATGCCTAGTGTGCTTCGGGAAGCAGCATGGCCTAGTGGAAACAGCACGGGCCTGGGAGTCAGAGAACCTGGGTTCTAATCCAGGGAGTGAGGTCTTTGTGATGGAATCTCCAGTCATGATCACCGGCCGAGCCTCTGTGATGAGACTTCAGGGCTGAGAATTGGAGCTGAAGAATTGACGATAGGGCTAGTGACTTGTGTAGAGTCACGCACACTCTCTCATCCATGCTGCTGTGTTCTTACTGGCGCATGAAGTGCAGTGAGTCCATTGGTGAGCGGGGCTAAAGCAAATTGGGAAACAGCATGGCCTAGTGGATAGAACATGGGCCTGGAAGTCAGAAAGACCTGGTTCTAATTCTGGCTCTGCCACTTGTCCGCTGGGTGACCTTGGGTAAGTCACTTTTCTGTGCCTCGGTTTCATCATCTGTTAAATGGGGATTCAATGCCTGTTCTTCTTCCTGCTTAGACTGTGAGCCCCTTATGGAGCCTGATGATCTTGTATTTATCCCACATACTAAGCACTTAACAAATACCACAGTTAGTATTCTTATTATTCTCTGGGCCTCAGTTTCCTCACCTGGAAAGTGGGGATTCAATACCTGCTTTCCCTCTCCCCCTTAGATTGTGGGCCCCATGTGGGGCATGGACTGTGTCTAGCCTGATTGTCTTTTATCTACCCCAGTGCTTAGTACAGTGCCTGGCACATAGTAAATGCTTAACGAATACAATTAAAAAACAAACAAAAAAACCAAAAGAAAAAACTACCTCAGCACTTAGTACAGTCCCGCCTCCACCACTTACCAGCTGTATGACCTCGGGCAAGTCACTTAACTTCTCTGGGCCTCACAAAATGGGGATTGAGACTGTGAGCCCATGTGGGACAACATGATTACCTTGTACTCCCCTCCCCCTGCCAGTGCTTAGAACAGTGCTTGGCACAAAGTAAGTGCTTAACAAATGCCATTATTATTACTATTATTATAGTAAGTGCTTAACAAATACCATAATTATTATTTGTTTTTGTGCTAAGTGCCTGGGAGAGTATTCTTCAAATGTCATTGAGTTGTTTCCAACCCATAGTGACTCCATGGCTCCAGAACGACCCATCTTCTCCTATGAAGTCGTTCTGGAATGTGTATCCATGGAGTTTTCTTGGTAAAGATATGGATTGGTTTACCACTGCCTTCTTCCATGCAGTAAAAAGTTGAGTCTTTGATCATGTAAGTGCTTAATAAATGCCATTATGATTATGATTATTATTATTTGATCATCCACCTTTGACCCTTTCCCATGCAGCTGCTGCCCAGCCCAGATGAATCGACTTTGCCTGATGCTTCAGCTTAGACCTTTCCATTATGGGTAACCCTATATGGCATAGCTCTAAGGCTTCGTCAGCATATGCAAACTCTCCTCCACGATAAGGCCTCGATTAGATTCGGAGGAGAGAAGGAGAGTACGCGGGGAGCAAAAGTCAGTCATTGCCCTCAGGACGATTCCACTGAGGTGGTTTCTCTGCCTTGGGCCACAGAACAAACCCGGATCATCCTGCGTGTCAGGATACATTCCCCGTGAGTCACTCTGCATCAAACGTTTCATGATGAATGTGGCTATAGACGCCACTATCATTCTCTCTCTCTCTCCAGGAAACCCTGAACCCAAAGCCAGAGGGAACCTGGAGCAGGGGTGATTACATTTCCTTGTGCCTCACTCTTTAAGACTGCTGTCTGCATGTGATACTCATAGGCCTCCCAAGAGGCCTTTGACACCATAGCTGAGCTGGACACTGGCAATTACCCAAACGGTGCAGCTGCCCTGGAATGCGGATCAAAATCCCAAGATTACAGCACAGTCATACAGCGGGCTGCATCAGAACTGGAGGGGCCGAGGCTGATTCTCTCTCCACCGCCAATCAAGGGAAGCGGGGCTGGGCTTGGGCCCGATGTGGTTCAGTCAATTCTAAGCAGCCAAGCTCGAGGGACCAGCGAGCTACGTGGTTATGACCCGAGCTTCTCTGAAGCGCTTTCAATTCAAAAGACGCCATAAGAGCATTGTTGAAAGTCTCGATCCACTCACCCAGGGAGTCTTCTCTGCTAAAGAGGGGCCCCCTTAGAAGGATGTGGTACAATAAGACTTACTGGTGATTATGAGGTGCTTCTCAAAACCACAAAGTGCTATGGGTGGAGAATGAGATTTGGCTCTGTACCAGCTACAAACAACCGGGAATCTCTGATGGTGACAAAGAACAGAAGGTTGTTGCTGAATCCATCCTTTTTTTATGATATTCCATTCAATTGCATTTATTGAGTGCTTACTCTCTGCAGAACGCTGTACTAAGTGCTTGGGAGAGTACCATATAACATTAGACCCATTCCCTACCTACAGTGAGCTATGCACTTACTAGATGGCAGGCACTGCATCAAGCGCTGGGATAGATCCGAGGTAATCAGGTCGGACACACTTCCGATTCCAAAAAGCGCTCACGGTCTAAATCCTCATTTTACAGATGAGGAAACTGAGGCACAGAGAAATGAAATGGCTTGCCCAAGTTCATCCTGTAGGCAACTGGTGGAGCTGGGATTAGAATTCAGGTCCTCTGACTTCCACGGCCAAGGAGAGGATTAAGGAAGCCATATCGAGGCAGCTTGCCCTTTAGGAAAGTACCTGGCAAATTGTAATTCTGGTGTGGCATCAGAAACCAATTAAGGGAACGGGACAACTGATCTGGGGTGGGGAGATGTAGGGTGGGGGTGAGGTCACATGCCCCCTGCACCAGCTGTTCATCTGGTCCTGATTGCAGGAACTGCTAAGAAGAAAGAAGCAATCAGAACCCAGCATCACCCGTTGCCATGCTCAAGGCTGCTGCTCTTGTCCCGGAAGCCTCCAGAGAGAAAGCCTCCTGGCAAGTTCGCAGCAAGTGTGACCTGGTGGGTAGATCCTGGGCCTGGGAGTCAGAAGGACCTGGGTGCTAGTCCCGGCTTCGCCACCTGTCTGCTCTGTGACCCTGGGCAAGTCGTTTAACTTCTCTGTGCCTCAGGTACCTCATCTGTAAAATGGGGAATAAGACTGTGAGCCCCATTAGGAATGCGGACGGTGTCCAACCTGATTAGCTTGTATCTACGCTGCTTGTAGAAGCAGCGTGGCTTAGTGGAAAGAGCGCGGGTTTGGGAGTCAGAGGTCGTGGGTTCTAATCCCTGCTCTGCCACTTGGCAGCTGTGTGACTTTGGGCAAATCGCTTAACTTCTCTGTGCCTCAGTGACCTCATCTGTAAAAATGGGGATGAAGACTGTGAGCCCCACATGGGCCAACCTGATTACCTTGTACCTACCCCGGTGCTTAGAACAGTGCTTGGCACATAGCGCTTGACAAATACCATCATTTTTTTTATCTACCCCAGCACTGAGAACAGTGCCTGGCACAGAGTCAGTGCTTAACAAAATACCATTAAAAAACTGACAGAAGTAGCAGCAGCAACAGGGATGGCAGCAATGGATGTGGCAGTGAGGTTGGCAGTGATGGAAGCTGCATCCACCTGGAAGCGGTTTCCCTCCCGTTACCGGCCACTCTGCAGCCTCTCTCTCCCCCACTGTGAGTCCCAGGAGCTGAGACCGTGACCATCGCCAAAGCGAGGTGAAAGGAGGATTAACAGAGGTCCGTCAGGCCTAGGGGAGAGCCCAACTGGAGTGGTGGATGTCCAGTGTTGTGCTGGTGTTCTTACCAGTGTAGCCTAGTGGATAGAGCCCGGGCCTGGAGGTCAGAAGGACCTGGGTTCTAATCCCAACTCTGCCACTTATCTCCTGTGTGACTTTGGCCAAGTCACTTCTCTGTGCCTCAGTTACCTCATCTCTAAAATGGGGATTAAGATTGCGAACCCCATAGTTTGACAGGGACTGTGCCCAACCTGATGAGCTTGTAGCTACCCCAGTGCTTAGTCCAGTGCCTGGCACATAATAAGACCTTAACAAATGCCATCATTATTATATTGCCAGGGCTTTTTACCTCCGTCCCTCAGGGAGTATGAAACCATGAGCTCCATGTAGGGGTCTGAACCCCTTCTGTTTAAAACCAGTGTCGAAGGTATGTAGTTCGGATGGCCGTGATCGAAAGTAATTGTACGTTCTCGGGTTGTTCGTCTTTGGTTTTATACAGTTTTAATGAATAAATTATCCCAAAAGGCAAACACACCTCTGTAACTCCAAATCTTGGTTAAATCACAGATTCAATACTGCCTCCCTTGTCCCCACCTCCAATTCCCAGCATGCTCAATGGTGCAGTAGAATGGGGAATGAAAGCTAGTCCCCTTATTACCATAATCAGGAAGATGGGCAGAGGTGTGATGTGAGGATATGCAAATCACACAGTGCATGACCAACGAGAAATTGAAAACTTTCTACACAATAAAATGTCTGTTTATTTTAATATAACACGTGTGCGTTATGTCTGGTTTTGGGGGACAAGTTGACGTAAGTGTTTGATCTAATGTCATGTTATGCCTTTTGGGCTCAGCATGCCTTTCTGATGTCTCCACTGTTACCTTGTCTTCTCGCATGGTGTCGAAGCCGTGGCTTAGAAATGCAGCTCCAGGCGGAGTGTGTTCAAAGAGCTTAGTGTCTGGGCAGGGATTGTGTAGGTGGGAAGTCTTGTGGTTGCTGTGGAGCTCCTGGGAGAGACGGGAGAGACGGGAATATCAGTAGGAAGTCAGATCCCATCACTGTTAGAGCCGCCATCAAGAAGATGGCAGTTGCTGCCAGCCTTCTCTTTTCCTTTCCTGCTAATGGGTTTTGCAGGAAAGCTGGGAAATCCCTTGGAGGGGACTAGAAACCTCATCTCTCAAGACTGTAAACTCACTGTGGGCAGGGAACACGTCTACCAACTCTGTTATATTGTACTCTCCCAAGCACTTAGTACAGTGCTCTGCACACGGTAAGTGCTCAATAGATACGATTGATTGATCGATTAGGATATACGATGAGGCATAACACGAGGGTAGATACAAGATAATCCCCTTGATTCTATTTATTGCTATTGTTCTCATCTGTCCGTCTCCCCCGATTAGACTGTAAGCCCGTCAAAGGGCAGGGACTGTCTCTATCTGTTACCGATATGTACATTCCAAGCGCTTAGTACAGTGCTCTGCACATAGTAAGCGCTCGATAAATACTATTGAATGAATGAATGCTCTTATTGCATAAGCCTATGCTCTAGTCCACCACAGTGGTGCTACTGTGTTTGTTTCAAGGTTTCTTTTCTCTTTTTCTGACATTGGAGGGACTTGAAAAGTGAGAAAAAATCGGTTTGACAAGAAAGGGAAAGAATTCAGAAAGATGATAATCTATCAATCCATCAGTAGATTTATTCAACACCTACTATGTATGGAGCACTGTACTAATCACTTGGGAGAGTACAATAGAGTTAATAAATATGATCCTGGCCCTCAAAGAGCCTTTTACTCTTCCGGGGAAAGAAAGACACTAAGATAAATAAATATCTCTACCAAGAAGTCTTCCCAGACTAACCTCTTTTTTTCCCAACTGTTTTTCCCTTTTGCATTGCCTAAACACTTGGGCCTGTAACCATTATCCAACTTGCTCCCCCCGCCCTACAACACTTAGGCACATATCCCCTATCTGTAATTTATCTCAGCGTCTGTCTCCTTCAGTAGATTTTAAGCTTCTTGTGGGCAGGGATCATTTCCACCAACTCTGCTGTATTGTACTCTCCGAGGCGCTTAGTTTAGTGTGCTGCACACAGTCAGTGCTCGATAAATGCCATTGTTTGATTGATTTATACATTGCAGATAGTGAGTAGTGAATAGGTAAGTGGTGGACAGCTTCCATGTTGATATTCTTTTCTATTTTCCCCTCTCTTCAGGAATGGCTTTCTGGTCTGCAGTACCCAGGGAGAATAGTGTCTGTAAGTTAATTGTGGGCCCGGAATGTGGCTGTTTATTGTTATTTGGTACCCTCCTAAGTGCTTAGCACAGTGCTCTGTACACAGCAGTCAGTAAACACAGTTGGATGAATGAATGAATGAATGAAAGCATAAGAATTGGGAGCAAGAAAGTCAGATCCAAACCTTAAATCTGAAGTACCACAAGATGCCATTTCTGAGGAGTTTGTTTCCAGACAGCGCAAGCATGATTTCTATGGAGGCTGATCACCGTGTACACTTCCACTCGATAGCATGAGCTTATTCAAAACCAAGGACATTGATCTCAGCTCCAAAGAGGGAGGCAAATTTCACAGTCAGGAAAATGTGAATTACTCTGAATAAAGGGAAAAGACAGAGTTAATCAATCAATCAATAGTATTTGTTGAGCTGTGTGCAGAGCATGATATTATGCTCTGGGAGAGTTGGTAGACATGATCCATGCTCTCAAAGAGCTTACAGTGTAGTGGGGGATGTAGCAAACTACTGGTTAGTGAGAAATATTTTTTTCCTCTAAAAATCTGCATGTCTTTTTGTGTGTGTGGTTATGCAAAGGAGAAGCTCATTCTTATGTAAACTTGAGGTATTTGGCTGGAACTTGGACAAACAGAGATAAAGGAGAAAGAATATGTCTCTCCATTCATTCATTCAATCGTATTTATTGAGTACTTTATTGTGAGCAGAACACTGTGCTTAACACTTGGGAGAGTACAATACAACAATGAACAGACACATTTCCTGCCCACAACAAGCTTAGAGTCTAGAGGGTCCAGAGACGGACATTAATATAGATAAATAAATTACAGATATGTACGTAACTGCTGCGGAGCTGGGAGCCCGCAAAGAACTAAAGGAGCAAGTCGGGGTCATGCAGAAGGGAGTAGGAGAAGAGGAAATGGGGTCTTAATCAGGGAAGGCCTCTAGAAGGAGATTGCTATTGCTATTGTCTCTCTCCCCTGATTAGACTGTAAGCCTGTCAAAGGGCAGGGACTGTCTCTGTTACTGATTTGTACATTCCATGCGCTTAGTACAGTGCTCTGCACATAGTAAGTGCTCAATAAATATTATTGAAGGAATAAATATGCCTTCAGTAAGCCTGTGAAGCCAGGACGGGTAATTGCCTGTATGTTTGAAAGCATTGGGGGAAAAAGCCATTGGAGGGTGGACAGTTGAAGATGGTGGTCAGAGAGGGAAGAATTCCAGCAGAATTTCACCTGGAACTTGAGAAAGTCAGAGGACAGATTGCGGTCAGTGGGTCTGAACAAAGTGAAGGAGGAGAAGCGTGGCCTTGCGGAAAGAGCACTGGCCTGGGAGTCAGAGGATCTGGATTCTAAGCTAATCTCTGCCATGTATCTGCTGTGTGACCTTGGGCAAGTCATTTCATCTCTCTGGGCCTCAGTTACCTCATCTTTAAAATGGAGATTAAGGGCTGTGAGCCTCATTTGGGACATGGACTGTGTCCAACCTGATTAGCTTGCATCTATCCCAGTACTTAGCACAATGCTTAACAAATGCCATTTAAAAAAATAATTACATTAGTGCGTCTCTTCCCTCTTCCTGTGACCAGTGATACTGTCTCATGGTTAGCTTTGATGCCTGTGGAGTCTTGGGGAATAATTCCTTAAATTTCCTTAACCCCTTTGAAGCTAATGGGAGGCCACACTGAGGGCCTCCTTTTACTTGTGGGGAAACTGAGGCTTGGAGAAACTGACAACACTTAAGCAGTGCGACTGAACCAGCCACGGTACTAGTTTAAAAATGGACCCTCCTGACTCTTTAGGTGGCTGGTGTCTTAACTGTCTCCTCCATCCTAAAAAAACCCTCTCTCGACCCCACTTCCCCTTCCAGTTACCACTCTATCTCCCTACTACCTTTCCTTTCCAAAATCCTAGAACGAGTCATCTACACTCGCTGCTTAGAATTCCTTGACTCCCATTCCCTCCCGGACCCCCTCCAATCTGGCTTCCGTCCCCTCCACTCTACCGAGACTGCTCTCTCTAAGGTCACCCGTGACCTCCTTCTTGCCAAAGCCAATGGCTCCTACTCCATTCTAATCCTCCTCGACCTCTCAGCTGCCTTTGACACTGACGACCATCCCCTCCTCCTCTTCACCTTATTTCACCTCGGCTTCACGGACTCCGTCCTCTCCTGGTTCTCTTCTTATCTCTCTGGCCGGTCATTCTCGGTCTCCTTCGCAGGCGCCTCCTCCCCCTCCCATCCTTTAACTGTTGGAGTTCCTCAGGGGTCAGTTCTTGGCCCTCTCCTGTTCTCCATTTACACTCACTCCCTCGGTGAACTCATCCGCTCTCACGGCTTTGACTACCATCTCTACGCAGATGACACGCAGACCTACATCTCCGCCCCTGTCCTCTCCCCCTTCCTTCAGGCTCGCACCTCCTCCCGCCTCCGGGACGTCTCCACCTGGATGTCGGCCCGCCACCTAAAACTCAACATGAGCAAGACTGAGCTCCTCATCTTCCCTCCCAAGCCCGGTCCTCTCCCAGACTTCCCTATCACCGTGGATGGCACGACCATCCTTCCCGTCTCTCGGGCCCGCGATCTCGGTATCATCCTTGACTCGTCTCGTTGACCCCACGCATCCGATCCTTTACCGAGACCTGCCGGTCTCACCTTTACAATATTGCCAAGAGCCGCCCTTTCCTCTCCACCCAAACGGCTACCTTACTGCTACGGGCTCTCGTTATATCCCAGCTAGACTACTGTGTCAACCTTCTCTCTGACCTCCCTTCCTTCTCTCTCGCCCCTCTCCGATCTATTCTTCACTCCACTGCCCGGCTCATCTTCCTGCAGAAACGCTCCGGGCATGTCACTCCCCTTCTTAAACACCTCCAGTGGTTGCCTATCAACCTCCGCTTAAAACAAAAACTCCTCACTCTAGGCTTCAAGGCTCTCCATCACCTTGCCCCTTCCTACCTCTCCTCCCTTCTCTCTTTCTACCGCCCACCCCGCACGCTCTGCTCCTCTGCCGCCCACCTCCTCACCATCCCTCGGTCTCGCCTATCCCGCCGTCGACCCTTGGGCCACGTCCTCCCGCGGTCCCGGAACGCCCTCCCTCTTCACCTCTGACAATCTAATTCTCTTCCCCTCTTCAAATCCCTACTTAAAGCTCACCTCCTCCAAGAGGCCTTCCCAGACTGAGCTCCCCCCTTTTTCCCTCTGCTCCCTCTATTCATTCATTCATTAATTCATTCATTCAATAGTATTTATTGAGCGCTTACTATGTGCAGAGCATTGTACTAAGCGCTTGGAATGAACAAGCTGGCAACAGATAGAGACAGTCCCTGCCGTTTGACGGGCTTACAGTCTAATCTGGGGAGACGGACAGACGAGAACAATGGCAACAAATTGAGTCGAGGGGAAGAACATCTGGTAAAAACAATGGCAACTAAATAGAATCAAGGCAATGTACAATTCATTAACAAAATAAATAAGGTAACGAAAATATATACAGTTGAGCGGACGAGTACAGTGCTGTGGGGATGGGAAGGGAGAGGTGGAGGAGCAGAGGGAAAAGGGGAAAAAGAGGGTTAAGCTGCGGAGAGGTAAAGGGGGGATGGCAGAGGGAGTAGAGGGAGAAGAGGAGCTCAGTCTGGGAACGCCTCTTGGAGGAGGTGAGTTTTAAGTAGGGTTTTGAAGAGGGAAAGAGAATCAGTTTGGCGGAGGTGAGGAGGGAGGGCGTTCCGGGACCGCGGGAGGACGTGGCCCAAGGGTCGACGGCGGGATAGGCGAGACCGGGGGATGGTGAGGAGGTGGGCGGCAGAGGAGCAGAGCGTGCGGGGTGGGCGGTAGAAAGAGAGAAGGGAGGAGAGGTAGGAAGGGGCAAGGTGATGGAGAGCCTTGAAGCCTAGAGTGAGGAGTTTTTGTTTTAAGCGGAGGTTGATAGGCAACCACTGGAGGTGTTTAAGAAGGGGAGTGACATGCCCGGAGCGTTTCTGCAGGAAGATGAGCCGGGCAGTGGAGTGAAGAATAGACCGGAGAGGGGCGAGAGAGAAGGAAGGGAGGTCAGAGAGAAGGTTGACACAGTAGTCTAGCCGGGATATAACGAGAGCCCGTAGCAGTAAGGTAGCCGTTTGGGTGGAGAGGAAAGGGCGGCTCTTGGCGATATTGTAAAGGTGAGACCGGCAGGTCTCGGTAAAGGATCGGATGCGTGGGGTGAACGAGACGAGTCAAGGATGATACCGAGATCGCGGGCCCGAGAGACGGGAAGGATGGTCGTGCCATCCACGGTGATGGAGAAGTCTGGGAGCGGACCGGGCTTGGGAGGGAAGATGAGGAGCTCAGTCTTGCTCATGTTGAGTTTTAGGTGGCGGGCCGACATCCAGGTGGAGACGTCCCGGAGGCGGGAGGAGATGCGAGCCTGAAGGGAGGGGGAGAGGACAGGGGCGGAGATGTAGATCTGCATGTCATCTGCGTAGAGATGGTAGTCAAAGCCGTGAGAGCGAATGAGTTCACCGAGGGAGTGAGTGTAAATGGAGAACAGGAGAGGGCCAAGAACTGACCCTTGAGGAACTCCAACAGCCCCTTCTCCTCTCCTCAGCTAAACCCTCTTCTCCCCCCTTACCCTCTGCTCCTCCCCCTCTCCCATCCCACCCCCTCAGCACTGTACTCGTCCATTCAACTGTATATATCTTCATCACCCTATTTATTTTGTTTATTTTGTTTATTGAGATGTACATTACCCTGACTCTATTTATTTGCCGTTGTTTTTATGAGATGTCCTTCCCCTTGACTCTATTTATTGCCACTGTTCTTGTCTGCCCGTCTCCCCCGATTAGACTGTAAGCCCGTCAAAAGGCAGGGACTGTCTCTATCTGTTGCCGACTTGTACATTCCAAGCGCTTAGTACAGTGCTCTGCACATAGTAAGCGCTCAATAAATACTATTGAATGAATGAATGAACTCCACCAAGCTAAGGGATTGGCCTGAAAATCACACGGTAGCTGAGAGCCTGTGATATGAATTACTTTCCCTTGACTAACCTTGTGGCTTAATGGACAGACCGTGGGCCTGGGAGTCAGAAAGTCCTGGGATCTAATCCTGGGTCCCCCACTTGTCTGCTGTGTGACCTTGGGCAAGTCATTTCATTTCTCTGTGCCTCAGTTACCTCATCTGTAAATTGGGGATTTAAGACTGTGAGGCTCATGCTGGACAGGGACTCTGTCCAACCCGATTTCCTTGTGTTCATCCCAGGGCTTAGTACAGTGCCTTGCACCTAGTAAGCGCTTAACAAATACCATAATTATTATCATTAAAATAAGGTGTATCAGGATCTTAGTGAATTCACTGATCACTGACAACATTAAGATTTTTTGTTCAGGTCTGATCACTTATGATCTCAGAAGGCTTTATTTAAGAGGACTTTTAGTGCTGAGGGGTAGACACTCAGGTGTCCTAACACCGCTTGCTTTTGTCTCAGCGGTAAAGAATTAGGCTTAAACTTCGTATAATTTTATTTATTTAATGGGCCAAATATCACGGGTTTTGCTTTGGAGAGCATTTGCTCCGACAGTTGAAATTAGAAAAAAAAAAATGGAGATAGAGTTCAGAAGAGATGATGTAATGTGCCTGAGGGAAAAAAATATCAACATTTAACTTGAATTCCTCACCCATCTGTTAAAACAAAAAGATTCAGCCTACGGCCCACTAGATGGAGATCAAGCCACGTTTCTCTGGAGAGGGGCTGCATTGATCCTTAAAGCAATTCTGAGTTTGGTTGTGTTTCTATGGGTGATGCGGGGCTTTCTTTTAATTTTAAATAATGCGAATGTGCCCTTTGACCAAGTGCAGGGTTCAGAGTACCTTAAAACCGACGCAGAATAGACAATATGGTGCAAGCTTTACTACTTTGCCCAGTTAGTAGATCATTTTTAATTCTAAGAAGGAGAAGAAGAAAAAAAACAAATCACATTTTATCAGTTGGTCCATCACATCTCGCATCCCGCTGAGCATGCATAGGATTCTTGACTCCTGGAGCAGATTGAGTGTTGTCCGCCAGTGTCATCCATATGTAACATATTGTCAAAGACCGAGTGGAAGTATCTAGAGTAGAAATGTTAATTTCCAGAGGACACTAAGATGGATGGGGTCGGCATCTTAGAGGATAGGGATAGAATTCAAGTGAGCTTGATATATGAGTCAAAAAGGATGAAGTTCCACAAGGCAAGGGGGACCACAAATCAAAATTGAAAAAAAAATTAGGGTTGGAAAAGTCCATTCGTTGTTGAGAAGTAGACACTGTCCTTCGGGCTACATTGCTGGTTTGTTACAACACTTGGAAGATCGGTGCTTGAGCAATATGTATCTTACTACTGAGAAGGTCTGCATGCTATTCAGCCTAAATTCTCCACTTCTGACATTTCATCCTTCTACTCTCCGTTACGTTCGTCAGTAGTAACAAGAAAATTCTTGTGTTCATAGGAAGCAATCCCATGGCAAATGAAGTGAGACAAAAAATATTCTAGAAAAATGTCCCTCTAATACCAGGTAAGTTAATTCTTTCAAGGTATGGTGGTAACCATGGCAGATCGTCTTTGAGGCAAGGACTGGATGGTTTTCAATGATATAGATCTACCGACTCTGTTATATTGTAGTCTCCCAAGTACTTAGTAGAGTGCTTTGCACACAGCACTCAGTAAATGCCATTAATTGACTGACCGATATATCAGTTGTCATAGGATAAGGACAATGGAGTATTTATGGGAAGGATTTCCAAGTCTTAGTTTCATGAAGCAATCTCTCTAGTCTGAAAGTTTGCATCCTGTTGATAATTATACACTTAATCATGCCATCTCTCTGACTTAATTTTTGCTAATGATGCACTATGAGCTATCCTTACATCCTCATTTATCCATGTTTTTGTAGTAATCCCATTTGTTGCAATCCAAGACCGTCTCAGTAAAGTCAAATGGGAATATACAAAGTTCAGCCAGAACAATGATTTAACTAGGCATTTCTGCTTGCGTGTGAAAGGAAGGACTAGGCTATGTTCTTCTGAGTATTTAAGCCTACATGGGTACGGTATGAGATCATGCTGGAAGAAATAGTTGTGTGCATATGTGCGGCATCAAACATAACAAGCAGCTCCTGCTGGTGCTCAGGGATAGCTCAGTGGATAGAGCATGGGCCTTGGAATCAGAAGGTCATGGTTCATTCATTCATTCATTCATTCATTCATTCATTCATTCATATCGAGTGCTTACTGTGTGCAAAGTACTGTACTAAGCACTTGGAAAGTAAAGTGTGCTGTCTAGGGCAGTAATAAAGAGAGACAATCCCTGCCCACAGTGGGCTTACAGTCTAGAAGGGGGGAGACAGACAACAAAACATATAAACGGGTATCAGTGGCACTAATATAAATAAATTAGAATTATAGCTATATTCACATCAGAACAGGTATTAATGTAAATAAATAGAAGCATAGATATGTACATATACTCAAGTGTTGTGGGGCGAGGATGGGGGTAGAGCAAAGAGAGTGGGTCGGAGCAATGGGGAGAGGAGGGGGGCCTGAGGAAAAGGGGGTCTTAGTCTGGGAAGGCCTCTTGGAGGAGGTGAACTTTCAGTAGGGCTTTGAGGTGGGGAGTGTGATTGGTGGATTTGAGGAGGGAGGGCGTTCCAGGCCTGGGGTCGATGGTGGGACAGATGAGAACGAGGCAGAGTGAGAAGGTTAGCCCCAGAGGAGCAGAGTGTGCAGGCTGGGTTGGAGAAGGAGAGAAAGGAGGTGAAATAGGAGGGTGCAAGGTGATAGAGAGCTTTGAAGCCAATAGTGAGGAGTTTTTGCTTGATATGGAAGTTGATAAGCAACCACTAGAGATTTTTGAGGAGGAGGGTGACATGCCCAGAATATTTCTGTAGAAAGATAATCCAGGCAGCAGAGTGAAGTGTAGACTGAAGTGGGGAGAGCCAGGAAGTTGGGAGGTTCTGATCCTGGCTCTGCCCATTGTCTGTGTGAATTTGGGTAAGTTACTTCATTTCTCTGGGCCTCAGTTATCTCACCTGTAAAATGAGGATTGAGATTGTGAGCCCCGCTTGGGACAGGGACAGTGTCCAACCTGATTTACTTGTAATCCACCCCAGAGCTTAGTACAGTGCCTGGCGCACAGTAAGCTCTTAACAAATCCCATTATTATTATTATACAGTTAGAAAGGCCCTTTTGTGATGTGTGACTTCACCTCATCAGTCAGCATATGATGTCATGGGCAATGAGAGCAGAGAGAGAGGACTGTACTTAGAGCTTGAAGCACTGTCTTGGGAGTCAGAGGACATGAGTTCTGATCCTGGCTCTGCCACTTGTATGCTGTGTGACCTCGGGCAAATCACTTCACTTCTCTGTACCTCAGGAGAGAAGGAGAGACATAAAGGCTTGTCTAGTGGCACACTCAGGCCGCTGTCAGTGATTTCCTCCACGGGCCTAGTAGTGAGTGATTATTGAGAGCCAGTCCACTGGTGACAGTGGGATACAGGGCAGGTTGGCGGGGCCGGGGGGTGGGAGGGAAACGGGGAAGGAAAGAGGAGGGCCTAATGAACATCTCCCCAGGTACGGCCGTCTAGGGCAGACCATATCCAGTCTGAAGGAAGTTTTGGTGGATAAGAACTGGGGGCATTGGTAGCCTGCATTAATCTGGCCCTTACGGTGAACACTGCAATGTGAGTTTCCTTAATGCAGAAAACTCTATAGAAGAATTGAGGCGTACTAAGATTTCCCTTTTTGTGATATTATGGCTCAAGCCATGGCCAAAAAAGGACTGATTCCTCCTAATGTTGTACCACTAAATTAGTTACTAGCAAATTTACTGTAGATTCTCACCCCTGTGATTCTTCCAGCACACTTACTTTTCAAGGTCTTATCATGTGGTATTTTCTCTAGGTGTAAAGGTTTGTCATTTTCCAAGTTGTATCTTTGTGATTTTTTTCTCTAAAATTTAATTATCCCTATTTCTTTTGGCATTCAGTAAGTGCTTACTATTTGCCAGGCACAGTACTAAACTCTGGGGTAGATACAAGTTAATTAGATCGAGCACAGTCCATGGCCTACATGGTGCTCACAGCTTTAATCCCCATTTTACAGATGAGGTAACTGAGGCACAGAGAAGTTAAGTGACTTGCTCAAGGTGACACAGCAGACAAGTGACAGAGCCAGGATTAGAACCCAGGTCCTCTATCTCCCAGGCTTGCGGTCTTTCCACTAGGCCACACTTTTTCTACTGTCTTTCAGTTTGCCATATTAGTCTTAATCTAAAGCAAATTCTTGTGATATTCCACTAGAAACCTCCTCCTGATGTAGTTAGGTATCCCAAGAGGAAAAACTAGCTTGTAATCTCCAACCTAATATGTCCAGGACCAGATAAAAGAAGGGCAGCCTGGATGACCTAAGATCAAATCAGTGAAACCTATTTACAACATCGTGATTGAACTGAAAGTTTGTTCTAGATTAGCCATCATATGATAACTTCACATTTTCAATTGATTAATAAATCAGTGGTATTTATTGAGTATTTACTGTGAGCAGAGGATTGTATTTAGAGCTTGAAGCAAGGTCTTAGGAGTCAGATGACATGGGTTCTGTTCCTGACTCTGCCACTTGTCTGCTGTGTGACCTTGGGCAAATCACTTCACTTCTCTGTGCCTCAATTACCTCATCTGTAAAATGAGGATTAAGACTGTGAACCCCATGTGGGACTGAACTCCCCTTCTCCCTCTACTCCCTCTACTGCCCCCCCTTCACCTCTCCGCATCTTAACCCTCTTTTCCCCCCATCTCCCTCTGCTCCTCCCCCTCTCCCTTCCCATCCCCTCAGCACTGTACTCATCCGCTCAACTGTATATATTTTCATTACCCTATTTATTTTGTTAATGAGATGTACATCGCCTCGATTCTATTTAGTTGCCATTGTTTTCACGAGATGTTCTTCCCCTCGACTCTATTTATCGCCATCGTTCTCGTCTGTCCGTCTCCCCCGATTAGACCGTAAGCCCGTCAAACGGCAGGGACTGTCTCTATCTGTTGCCGACTTGTTCATTCCAAGCGCTTAGTACAGTGCTCTGCATATAGTAAGCGCTCAATAAATACTATTGAATGAATGAATGAACGACAGGGACTGTGTCCAACCTGATTCCCTTTATGTACCCATGACACATAGCGCTTGACAAATGCCATTATCATTATTATTATTTTTAGAGTTGATAGACAATCCCAGCTTGCAGGAGTTTACAGTCTAGAGGAGGATATAGATCTTAAAATAAATGAAAGATGAGGGAAATGGCAGGGTATAAGAATATGTACATAAGGGCTGTGGGACTGAAGGGCGGGGGTGGGTATCAAGTACTGAAAGGGTACAGAACCAAGCTCATTTGTGACACAGAAAGGAGAAGGAGTAGGGAAAAAAAGAGCTTAGTTGGGGAAAGCCTCTTGGAGGAGATGTGATGTTAAGAGGGCTTTGAAGGTGGAGAGCAGGGTGGTCTGTTTGATGTGAAGGGGGAATTACATTAAAACTTTCAACCCTATATGGGGCAGGGACTGTGTCCAACCCGATTTTCTTGTTATCTATCTGTTTTCTTTCACAAAGCGCTTAATGAATACCATAAAAAAGAGGGAGTCTCAGGTCAAAGGGAGTAGTTGGGAAAAGCGTCAGCAATGAGATAGTCGAGAACAAGGTTCAGATAGTAAGTGTTAGAGGAGCAAAGTCTGTGGGCTGGATTGCAGTAGTACATCAGTGAGATCAGGTAGAAGGGTGAGAGCTGAGTGAATGCCTTAAAGCTGATGGTAAGGAGTTTCTCTTTGATGCAGAAACGGATGGGCAACCACTGGAGGTTTTTGAGGATATGGGAGAGTTGGACTGAACTATTTTAGAAGAAGAATCTGGGCAGTGGAGTGAAGTATGGCTTGGAGTGGGGAGAGACAGGAGGCAAGGAGGTCAGGAAGGAGGCTTGTTGCGATGAAGTGGGAAAGGATAAGTGCTTGGATCAGTGTTGTAGCAGTCGGGATGGAGAGGAAGAAGTAGATTCTAGAGAAGTTGTGAAGGTAGAGCAGACAGGATTTGGTGGCATCCTGAACGTGTGGACTGAATGAGAGAGATGAGTCGAGAATAACTTCTAAGTTATGGGCTTGTGAGAAGGGAGGAAAGTGGTGTTGGCTATAGTAATGGGAAAGTCAAGGGGAGGACAAGGTCTGGGTGGGAAGATGAATTCTGCAGCATGATCTCATAGAAAGAGCATAGGCCTGTTAAGAGACTTGATTTTGCATCAAGGCTGTGCCTCCGGCCGGCTGCCTGACCTTGGATAAGTCCCTAACATCTCCGTGCCTGAGTTTCCTCAGTGGAATAATAGAACATCTTCCCCTTCCTATTACAAAGGGATATCTCAAAGCTAAAATGGGAGAACTGAAATGAAAGCATTTTGGAAAAAATAAAAAGTGCTATGCAAAAACAAGATGTTACGGGTCCTTTGGAAGCCAAGTTATTAGGTATTTTTATGAAGATGGGAGAGGAAAAGGATTATCCCCAAAATGATCTTGTATGCCTGCTTATATTGAAGCAGGTATGGTTTGGGATCTGTTGTTATCTTTACTGGATAAAGAAGAGCCAAGTAGTTGAGATTCCCTGAACAAATGGACAGGCTCTCCTGTGGCTTTTTGGATTCATACCTAGCAGTTAATTTGGGTGTTTTGATTGAATCATGTCAGTATTTTCTCCAGTCACCAATTTTCTAGCCAATACCCACCATGCTTTCCATACATGCTCACAGACATCACTACTGCTAGGAGAAAACCGGATGAAAGAGCTGACTTACACTTCCCACCAATGTTCCCTGTTAAATACCAGGAGGAGGCACGTACCTTTCCTGGCCACCTGGAAGAGTCGTATCTAGTCTATCGCCTGCCCTACCATTGGATTTGGTTGACAGTGGAATTAAGGGAATCAACGTGGCCTAGTGGATAGAGCATGGGCCTGGGAATCAGAAGAACCTGGGTTCTAATCCTGGCTCCACCACTTAGTCTGCTGCGTGACCTTGAGTAAGTCCTACCACAGTGGCAAAAAGTGTTCCCTTTATGTGGCTTTAATCTCTAAGGACCAATCTCACCCTAATGGGAATGTACTTTCAGAAAAGCTTCATCAAATTGGATGCGGGCATAATACCAGCTCTGTCTCTGAGCCAGGAGTGCTGTGTTGTCATTATCTTGTCTCACTGACTCTTACAGGCTGACTTCTAGACTGTCCCCTTGTCCACTTTCCCCTTTATTCATTCATTCATTTGATTGTATTTATTGAGCATTTACTGTGTACAGAGCACTGAACTAAGCACTTGGGAAGTACAATTTACTGTCACTATCATTGGTGGCTTCAAAAAAAATCACCTGGGGTCAGGCGAGCTAACAGCAGGCTAACACAATGTGTGCTCAATAAATAATGTTGCTAGTACTTCCTTTCCCAGCATTTAGTACAGTGCTCTGCACACATTGAGCATTATTAACTGCTATTTACTACTATCACTACTATTTACTGTAAAATCAGTCAATCATGTTTACAGAGTGCTTACTGTGTGCAAAGCACTGTACTAAGTGTTTTATACTATATAAATATACTATACTATAATATAATTATAATATAATAGTATACTATACTATAACAAGCAGTTAATAATGTTGGTATTTGTGAAACGCTTATTTTGTGCAGAGCACTGTTCTAAGCGCTGGGATAGATACAGGGTAATCAGGTTGTCCCATGTGAGGCTCACAGTTAATCCCCATTTTACAGATGAGGTAACTGAGGCACAGAGAAGTTAAGTGACTTGCCCAAAGTCACACGACTGGCAAGCGGTGGAGCCGGAATTCGAACCCATAAAGCCTGACTCCCAAGCCCGGGCTCTTTCCACTGAGCCACACTGCTTCACTTAGGAGAGTACAATATAAGAATGAACAGACACGTTCCCTGTCCTCAACGAGCTTAAAGTAATCTCGATTTCACAGGGCCCTGCTAAATCCTGGAACTTTCGGGTAAACCTTTTTGCCTTTTCAAGGCCTGCTTTCAAGAGCTCTTGACCATCATATGGACTCACGCACGGTCAGCATTTTGGGATCCCGAGATCTAATTAATAATGGATCTGCATTTAATAATGGTGTCCCACCTAAGATGATCGAGTCAGATCTTTGTGATGGAATCTCCGGTCACGATTGTTGAATGAGCCCTTGCCCTGAGACTTCAGGACTGAGAACTGGCACCGAAGAATTGATTCTAGTGCCAGTGACTCGCCCAGAATCATGCACACTCTCTCATGCATCTTGCCATATTCCTACCGGGCATGCAGTGCAATGAGTTAGCATGGACTAGTAGAAACAGTATGGGCCTGGGAGTCAGAGAACCCAGGTTCTAATCCCGACTCTGCCACTTGCCACTGTGTGACCTTGGGCAAGTCCTCTGTGCCTCAGTTGCCTCATCTGTAAAACAGAGATTCGATATCTGTTCCCCTCCTACTTAGACTGTGAGCCCCGTGTGGGACAGGGACTGTATTTTATATGATTAACTTGTATCTATCCCAGTGCTTAGAAAAGTGCTTGATACGTTATAAGTGCTTAACACTATTATTATTGCTATTGTTACTATTATTACTAAGCAGTATGGCGTAGTGGATAGAGCACAGGCCCGGGAGTCAGAAGGTTGTGTGTTCTAATCCCTCCTCCTGTAAAATGGGGATTTAAGATTGTGAGCCCCGTGTGGGACAGGGACTGTGTCTAACTCACCTGCAAAACATTGCTAAAACAATCCACGCTTTCCTCAGATAAGTAGCATGGCATAGTGGCTCCCTTCCCCTCCCCTCAGCAATGTGCTCGTCTGCTCATTTGTACATATTTTTATTACCCTATTTATTTTGTTAATGAGATGTACATCCCCTTGATTCTATCACGAAGCAGCGTGGCTCGGTGGAAGGAGCCCGGGCTTGAGAGTCAGAGGTCATGAGTTCAAATCCCAGCTCAGCCACTTGTCACCTGTGTGACTGTGGGCAAGTCACTTAACTTCTCTGTGCCTCAGTTACCTCATCTGTAAAATGGGGATTAACTGTGAGCCTCACATGGGACAACCTGATTACCCTGTACCTACCCCAGCGCTTAAACAGTGCTCTGCACATAGTAAGCGCTTAACAAATACCAACATTATTATTTATTGCTATTGTTCTTGTCTGTCTGTCTTCCCCGATTAGACTGTAAGCCCATCAATGGGCAGGGACTGTCTCTATCTGTTGCTGAGTTGACCATTCCAAGCGCTTAGTACAGTGCTCTGCACATAGTAAGCGCTCAATAAATACTATTGAATGAATGAATGAATGATAGAGCACAGGCTGGAGAGTCAGAAAGTGTTCTAATCCCGGCTCTGCCACTTGTCTGCTGTATGACCTTGGGCAAGTCACTTAACTTCTCTGGGCCTTAGTTCCCTCATCTGTACAATGGGGATTGAGACTGTGAGCCCCACGTGGGACAGGGACTGTGTCCAACCCAATGTACTTATATCTACCCCAGTGCTTAGTACAGTGCCTGGCACATAGTAAGTGCTTACCAAATGCTATTATCATTTTTTTTGTTGTTATTATTAATACACATATGAGCCACCTTCACCCATGTCTAGTCCCAGACAGAGCTAGTATCGGAAGCCAGGTCTCTTCTAGACTGTAAGATCACTGTGGGCAGGGAATGGGTCAGTTAAATTGTTATATTGTACTCTCCCAAGCACTTAGTATGGTGCTCCGCCCAGGGTAAGCACTCAATAAATACGATCGACTGATTGACTGATTCCCAGAGCAGTGCTTTCCGCATTGGAACAACAG
Source organism: Ornithorhynchus anatinus (assembly GCF_004115215.2). Lineage (NCBI taxonomy): Eukaryota > Metazoa > Chordata > Mammalia > Monotremata > Ornithorhynchidae > Ornithorhynchus > Ornithorhynchus anatinus. The sequence goes on along the minus strand of NC_041734.1, from coordinate 38,049,007 downwards.
TAAGGCTCCAGATATCTCGAGGGTCATCGACCCAGGTGGAACCTGTGGCTTTTTGTCCTCCCTCTGCAGACATGGTCAGGGTCTCCCAGCAGCCCACCCTATATTCCTTAGGAGGGGTCATCGTGCAGAAGACCTAGTGGGACACCCACAAGAGAAGTGTGCTTGGTTTCTTCTCTTGAAACTGCTCATTTCTAACCCAGTTGCTTTGCTGGGTGTTGGTTTGAATAAATCACCTCCTTTGGGAGGGTTCCAGGCAAATTTGGCCTGGCAGGTCTGAGCTTCACAGTTGCTTAAACACAGGTGTGCTGAACCATGTGGAACTTGGGACAACTGCCTTTTTTCCATTCACTCAAGAAATAAAGAAAGTCAAAATAATTCTCCCAAGAAGGTTGAAATGCCATTAGTTGAGAGACTAACTGTTCAAATGGCCAAAGTATTTTCCCCGCATCTGGACACTGGAGTACCAGCTTATAGCTACATAGGAGCTTGCAACAAAATTAGTCATCTGTTTGTCAAAGACTTTCCATTTAGCAACATTTCCTCGGATTTTATGGCTGAACAGAAATGAAATTTCAACAGGAGACACTAACCCACTTCTTTCACTATGTTTTTTATTAAGCTTCGAGTATTTTTGAATTAATTCTTGGAAAAACAGTAACTCTTTCCCTTCCTATGGTCCTTTCTGTCTTCCTTTTTCTCTTCCTTTTTTGTTTCCTTTTCCAGGGGGATTGTGCTTGTTCCAGTCATCGCTCGTCACTCCTGACAGCCTCCACGCAGCCTGGGGTTTCATTGCACGACCTCTCACTGTTTAATTAGGATTTTATCTGGCAGTCAGACTCGGTTGGAATCTGGATCCCCTGAACACAATAGCATTCCATGATAAGTTGGCCAAGGGAGCTCAATAATAGTAAAGTCTATATTTCATAACTGCATGTCTGCATAATTATCAACAGATGCTTGAAAACTGAACCAAATTATCCCTAAAAGGGGAACTTTCACTATGAAGTAAACATAAGTTTCAGCCTAGTTGGTTTTCTGAATTGTTTGTCAAACAACCTGACTTGTTTATCATCAGAAGGGTCTGTATCATATCTTCAGAGCCCTCAAAGCACTTGCTCTATGGCTCTTCTTAGGAATGAAAGGTTTAGGGCACATTGAGTAAGATTAAGAAATTGTTCTTAGTAACATTTTTTTTAAGGCATCAGTCAATCAATTGATATAGTATTCATAGAGTGCTTATTCTTCGTAAAGCTCGGGACTACGTGCTTGGGATTATACAATAACCATACTAGTCCTAGTACCCTGCCCTCAAGCAGTTTACAGTCTTAAATGGGAGACAGATACTAAAATGACTAGAGGGGAGCAAAGGTGTATAAAGATAGGTACATAAGGACTGTGGGGGTATGTGAGTACCCAACCCTGTGGGTAATTTGGAATTGCTTAAATTGCAGTAGGAGGGAAAATAGCTTGGGAAGCCTGATTGCCCTCCATGGATTGTCTGTGCTTCATTCCCAAGACTCATGAACCACAGTCTTAATGGGCCTCTTTTAGAGCCAGAAGCTTCAGGGATGAAAAAATTAAGTTTGAATTTCAATCCTGCTCAGGTGTAATAAAACTAAGCACAGTCATTGTGGCAGTGCAGGAGGCTTACCTGGGATAACTTAATGATTTCACACCCAATTGAGCCACAAGAGATGGTGAGTTGTGAGAAGAGTGACTCCCCCAAGTTAGATGACAGCACCAGGAAATTAGAAAATGATTTTTTTTTTATTTGCAATATAAGGTGACTAGCATTGCTTGCAAAAGTAAGACATGTCTAAAAAAAGCTACAATCCATTTTGATATCAGAGTGGGAGTGAATTTTTTTCCATTTTTCATTTTTTGACATGCAGTAGAGTGTAGAATTTACTTTCCCTGTAATATAAAAGATATCATTATTGGGTCAGGTGGATGATCCACCTAGTCCAATAGGTACAAATTCCTAAATTTCCTCTACATTCTTGACTATCCTCCTAGTGACCCACCGTAGAGCTCTCATGCTTGAATTGATCCAAACTCTTCTTCAGCTTACTGATGGTTTTGACCTGCACAGTTTTATGTGGATTAATTTGTCCATCTACCCTCACATGTGCAATCAGAATGAAGTAGCTTTGGGTCATGAGCTGTCGAGGGAGTGAAGGAGAAAGTATTGCAGTCAACACTGTTCCAGAAGAGTGAGAATCAATTAATCAATCAACCAGTGATATTTATTGAGCCCTACTGTGTGCAGAGCACTATCCTAAGCGCTTGGGAGACTGTAATGGATTAGTAAGTAGGCAGATATGATCCCTGCCCTCAGGGAGTTTACATCTAGTGGGAATGAAAACTTCAACAAAGCCAAAGACCAAGAAATGGATTGCAAACTGGTTTCATGATGCCGTGAGTATAATCAGGTTCTGGACCAGAGAGTCTTTTGAACCCTCTAAAGGCTTAATTTAATGACCTGTAGCAAATTGTATATTTTCCATTTCACTGTATTCCAACCATGAATGTAAGAAAATACAATGTCTATTGAGAACTGACCCATACCTTGGGGCACACTGTAGCTAGACTGTGGGATCACTAGTGGTCTTCATGTTTATTCTTGTCTATAAGGAAAGTAAACCTGAAATGGGGATTAGGATGAGTTTCAAATTTAAAATAAAAGCTTGGGCATCTTTGGTATTTTGAAAGTGATGCTTCTCTGGAGTGAGAGGGAAGTAAAAGGTGAGAAATTTGGATTGGTAGGCTTAAATAGACAAAGGTGAAGGAACTAATTTAGATTTGAATTCAGTCCTCTACTGAGGAATCTCAGGATTATGTTACTGTCACAAAATTATGTGAGGCTGTTTTCCTCTGAGTCCTTGGCCTGTAAACTGCTGGGTAATTTCAGTGGCCATGCTTGCTAATTTATTCCCACTTGTTCCAGAATTTCCCATTTTCTTTCTACACTTTCCTGACTCTTTGGATTCTGGTGGTTTTGGATCCCAGGATTTTCTCTTTCAAACAAACATTCAATCAATTAAACAATCACTGAGCATCTAAAGTGTAAAGGGTACTGTATTAAGCACTTTGAGAAAATTGAATAGTGTAAGGTCAAAGCGCTTACATTCTAGCAGAGAAGGAAGGCTTTGAGATGATTTACCAAGAGGAAGAAGAAGGAAAAGTGGAGATGTATATGAATTAGTGCTTCAGTAATAGAATGTGTAAGTTGATATGTGCAGAAATGCCCTGGGTTGTTGGGAGTTCAAAAGATAGGAGCTGACAATGAAGTGGAAGTTGGTGGAGGCTATAAACTGGGAGAAAAGTTACTCTGTTGCATTAAATTCTCCCACGTGCTAAAGTGCTTAGTACAGTGATCTGTACACACTAAGCGCTCAATAAATAAGATTGAAAGAATGAAATGATTGCTTAGTTCAGTGCTCTCTGCACACAAAGTGTGCTCAGCAAATACCATTGATGATGATGATGATGAAAATAGGGGAAGGCTTCTTTGGAGGAGATATGATTTCGAAAGGGCTTTGTAAGATGGTTAGAGCTTTGATCTGGTGACCTTGAAGGGAAAGTGAGTTCCATCCCAGAGGAAGTGGGTGAGCAAGAGGATGGAGGTGGGAGAGATGAGAATGAGGACCAGTGAGAAGGTGAGCTGGGGAGGAACAAAGAGTATGAGCTGGAATGTAGTAGGAGAAGAGTGTAGATAAGTCGGAGGGAGAGAGTTTGCTAAGTGCCTTAAAGCCAATGGTGAGGAGTTTCTGTTTGATATGGAGAGGAATGGGTCACCACTGGAACTGTTTGAGGAGTGGGGAGATATGTGCAGAATAGTGTTTTAGGAAAATGATCTGGGCAGCAGAAGTGAGGTATGGATTGGAGAAGAGAGAGGCTGGTGGCAGAGGGAAAGGAGCTGTCAGAGTGTGAATGTTGGAGATGAAGATAAGGAAGGGAAGGAAGGTGGGAGTTGGTGTTTTTAGAGGGTGAGAGGAGATGGGGGCCAAGGAACAAGAAGAGGGAGTAGATTTTGAAATGGGGCCAGAAACTCCTCTTGAGAGAGAATTCCCATAGGGAACGTGAAGAATAAAATGATTAGGATTTTTAGGACGTTTGCTTTAAAACCATTATTATCGTCAGTGGAGGCAAACATTCTAATAATTAATATTTGAATACCTCCCTCCAAAGATATCCTGAAGAATATCCAAACTCATATTCCTATCTTAGGTCTTCCCTCTCCCTCATTGCATGGACATCCTTGCCCAGGGCTGCCTCCAACCCCTGACTGTGGCAGGGACTCATCTACAGTCAGACCAGGTTGACAGTTCAGCTAGCAGAGGACCTCAGCGCAACATTAAGTGCTTTACTGAAACATTAAGTGCTTCATATTGCTCAGCAGCAATTTCTCCTTCTCACTAAGGAGTAACATTATTTGGCTCTTTGACTAGCAGTGCAAGAGACGGGGAAGGTGGGAGAGGAGAGAGAAGAGAAGAAAACACAGTCATTTAATAATAATAATAATGTTGGTATTTGTTAAGCGCTTACTATGTGCAGAGCACTGTTCTAAGCGCTGGGGTAGATACAGGGTAATCAGGTTGTCCCATGTGAGGCTCACAGTTAATCCCCATTTTACAGATGAGGTAACTGAGGCACAGAGAAGTTGTGACTTGTCCACAGTCACACAGCTGACAAGTGGCAGAGCCGGCAGTCGAACTCATGACCTCTGACTCTTTCCACTGAGCCACGCTGCTTCCCTAGAACTCATTGTATGAAAAAGTTCCACAGCCACCAGTCTGCCCAGTCTTAACTGAGGGCAGAATTTTCTGCAAATGTCTTATTTCCTTCCCTAAAAGAAAAAAAAAATCTAACCCAAATCACCTACTCCATTCATGACTCATTCCTCTTTGCATGCTTGGATATGTCACTCTGATGGCCCTATAATTAAATGGAAACTGATTTGCAAAGTAGTAGAGAAGCAGCATAGCTTAGTGGAAAGAGTGCCAGACTGGGTGCCAGGAGACCTGGGCGCTAATCTTGGCTCTACCATTTGACTCTTGAGAGACCTTGGACCAGTCACATCACGGCTCTGTGCCTCAGTTTCTTCATCTGTAAAATGGGGATAAAATTACCTGAACTCCCCCCTCCTTAGAGTGGATGCTCCATGTGGGAAAGGGACTGTGTCTGATCCATTTCTACTGCATTGACCCTAGGACTGAGTTCGGGGCATGGCACATAATAAATGCTTAGCAAATGACACAATTATTATTATTGCTGAGGCAAAAGATCCCTGCTCCATCCAGGAGACCATCTTTTCTAGGGGAAAATATTCTGAAAGTGCATCTGAACTCTCTTTCTAGATTTTAAACTCAACTGCCCACACAGACAAGCGTCTTTTCCTCTTGCCATACAAATTAGGCCTGAAATGCTACAGCATTCCCATGGGGACAGTCAACGTCTTGAACAAATGTAGTTTTAATATTTGTGCTGGGTGAAGAAAGTTCTTGATTAATGGAGACAACAGAGAGTTGAAAGTGGAGAGATTCCTTTGACAAGTCAGAAATCAGAAGTAGAAAGGGCATTTTAAATAAGAATGTAAGATGGAGATTCAATACCATTGGAAGTTAGAGCTTGTTCTACTTGAATCAATAGACTATTCTTATCTCCCATGGGAAACTGACCCCTAGGGTAAGCTCTGTGAGGTTCCTTAGGCACCGGAGTTGTAGCAAAGAAGTGTTTGTCTCTCTTTCCTTAAGGGTAAATTACACTGGTTAAGATTCTTATCCTCATAACTCTGTGAGGGAGAAGCTGGCCTAGAGGGTATGTTGGGCTTGAGAGAAAAGGAGGACAAAATAAAATTAAAATATATTAGCTATGTCTGTGCAGGCAGGTCTAATGGCATGCGTTCCACTGTGTCCTAGCAGTGTTAATGATATCTTGGGGCAAGATTGGAGGAGAGCCTAGTGGTATGCGGTTCCAAAATGTTGGTCTTCTCTGTGTGGTATTACCCTAAATTACATTAGGTTTCTGCTAAAATGTTCAGCTGGCCCCATGCAGATGGACCCCAGATTGGTTTCACTACCAAAGTGTTCTAGGAAAAAATCACATTTGTCCCCCAGCTGAAGGCTCATGGAAGGAGACTGCATCCCTACTGCTCTGTAGTGGATATGAATTCCGCAGGCATACACCCAGAATGAACTTTTGAACCTCTAAAAAGGAAAGTAATGCATTATGGGATGCAGAATGACAGCCAAAAATGGGGTTCACTCAGAAGAAACTGGCCCATGGGGTAATCCCAATAGGATTCATCAAGGGAAAGGCAGGCCTTGGAAAAATGGATATCGATGATTCAGTTTGGCGGCAGAATGTTGTTTGTGGCCTTCACTTTGGCCCAGGAAGAGGACGAGGAAAAGATCATTTCTTGGTGTAGGAGTTGTTGAAATGTTAATGATAAGAGCTTTGTGGCAGTAAATCCCAAGGGTCTTTGGTAAGCTATTGGATACTTATGCAAAAAATGAAGGACATTATTTAACAGGCTGCTAAGAACACACAGAATGACTGTATTTAGGAAGTAGTAAATAACTAGATCTGATTAATGGGACTGACATAATGCATTACACTTTGCCAAAAATAAGCACTTATTTTAAACTACCTTACTGAGAGCCCCCAGATTGACTAATACCTCTCAAAGTGTCAGCGTTTCAAGCTAAAACTTGATTGTCCCTCTTTGAAATGTTTCTGCAGAGTTTTTTCTGTTTTTGCTGTAGAGACGAGATGCTTCTTCTGGCGGAATAAGCAGTCCCTACATTTTAGACTTTCAGAGTATGTTGTAAATATCAGTGCACCAGGGAGGGAATAGTCTGTGATCAGCTGTATGATATGCTGTGGCATAAACGTATCATAATCAAAGGCTGTTGCTATAAGATAATAGCAGGTCTAATCCATGTTGACCTGAAGTGAATAAACAGTTTATGGGAGTAAAGTGTCACCTGCGTGAGGTGGAATGAACTCTTCCTGGGCATTGAAAATGAACAAAATAGTGTTGAGAGGGCCTGGAATAATTCATTCAGGTTACATGACTGATTATTTACTCTTTCTGAATGATTTTCTCAGCTCAATACACTGTAGCATCAAGCCCTTAGAGAAACTAAAACAAAAGTTGCTATGGGAATTAACCTGAAGACCCTGACTCACCTTTATAGGAAGTTAGTCCAGATCTAAAGAAATAAGCGGTCGAATTTGAAAACATTAGCCTTAACATTAGCACATATTTCTTGGGCCTAATGACACTCACCATGACAGGATATTCTTTGTGGTACTGGAAAGGGGAATGCCTTGAAACCAGTGAAACTTTAGGGGGACATGAAGGTTGTTTATATCTATTTGCTAGGCTGAGCTAAGACTCCCTTATTTGCCCCTGGAAGCCCCAAAGCAGATGCTGAACTTTAGCTTTTTTAAATGAAATGCACACTGCATTAGATCATTGCATTTAGATAAAGTGAATAAGCTTTCTATTAAAATGCGGTGTTCTAAAATGAAGCTATTACTGTCTCTTAAGCAATCAAGTAATTTAAAATAAATTAATTCATACATCTTTATTCATTCATTCAATAGTATTTATTGAGCGCTTACTATGTGCAGAGCACTGTACTAAGCACTTGGAATGTACAAATCGGTAACAGAGACAGTCCCTGACCTCTGACGGGCTTACAGTCTAATCGGGGGAGACAGACAAGAACAATAGCAATAAATCTTTACAGAATCTGAAGGAGATAGCGAACAAACCACATTACCCTTATTTTATAGATCCTGAAACTGTGTGGGAAATAAAATGACTTGTTCAAGGTCACATAGCAGATCCATGCCAGGGGCTTTGTATGGGTAGACACACAGTATTTTTTCCCCCTTGGCTAATGGTTGGTTTCACTATAATAAGAAGAGTGGTATTCATTAAGCACTCTGTGCCAAGCACTGGTGTAGACACCGGATAACCAGACAATCTTTTTCCAGCACAGGGCTCATTATGTAAGAGTGAGGGAATACAGGTATTTTTGTCCCCATTTTACAGATGAGGAAGTCAATCAATCATTCGTATTGATTGAGTACTTCCTGGCTACCGGTACTGCATCAGCTTCCTTGCTGACTTCCCAGCCTCGTGTCTGTCCCCACTCCAGTCCATACTTCACTCTGCTGCCTAGATCACTTTTCTACCGAACCATTCAGTCCATGTTTCTCTACTCCTTGAGACCTCCAGTGGTTTCTCGTCCACTTCTGCTTCAAATTCCTTACCATCAGTTTTAAAGCACTCAATCAGCTTGCCGCCTCCTACCTTGCCTCACTCATCTCCTGCTAGGGCCTAGCTCAAACACTTCACTTACCAAGTGCCAGATTGCTCACTTTGCCCCAATCTTGCCTATCTCACCACCAACCTCTTTCCCACATCTTCTCTCTGACCTGGAACTCCCTCCCCCACCACATACATCAGACCCCCATTCTCTCCCCCTTCAAAACCTTATTAATGTCACATCTCCTCCAAGAGACCTTCCCCGATTAAGCCCTCTTTCCCCTGGCTCCCTCTCCCTTCTGCCGCATCTCTTCAGTTGACTCTGTACCCTTTGATATTCACCCCACCCTCAGCCCCACAGCACTTGTGAACATAGCTGTAATTTATATTAATGTCTCTCTCCCCCTCTAGAATGTAAGCTCACTGTGGAAAGAGAACGTTTCTACCATCACTGTTGTATCGTTCTCTCCCAAGTGCTTAGCTCAGTGCTTTGTAAGTGCTTTGATTGAAACAGTAATTGCTTGGAAAACAACTGAGGATGAGCTGAGAATCAGTTTCCATGGATAATTGTGGCCCAAGTCCTGTTCTCTGTGCATGAGACTGCAGGAGTTGGTAGAGAAATCCTCTGGGCATGGATCGGGCATAGTTCCTATGTTATGGCCCAGCCCTTCAAGCCAATCACTGTTTGTGATTGCCTAGGGATCAATCAGGACTCAGTGGCAAGAGTCCGCACCTCCTTTTTATAGAAAAACGTTTTTAGAAAGAATGACAATGGAAATGTGAGCCACTTTTAAAGAATTAGATGTCAGTGCTGAGGGTGACTGAAATGATTGATTTGAGTACCCCCACGTGACTCCAATCTGGGATATTTTACAGAGTGGTGAATTTGGAAACGAGAAAGGCCATCACTGAGGTAGACATACTGGTGAAGAGTGAGAAAGACATTCTAAATGGAGTGATTCTTTTGGACCAAAGCCTCGGGTGGGAGTACTCTGGGCATATGATGATGTGGGAGAAGCAGCATGGTTCAGTGGAAAGATCAGGGGCTTGGGAGTCAGAGGTTGTGGATTCTTTCCCTTCTCCTCCACTTATCAGCTGTGTGACTTTGAGCAAGTCCCTTAACTTCTCTATGCCTCAGTTACCTCATCTGTAAAATGGGGATTAAGACTGCAAACCCCACGTGGGACATCCTGATTGCCTTGTATCTACCCCAGCGCTTAGAACAGTGCTTGGCACACAGTAAGCCCTTAACAATTGCCATTATTATTATTATTATGATACAAGGAGGCGATATTCTCTCCACACACTGTTTCCTTATCTCTCTGATCCAGCCCCACCCTCTATTTCTCCCAATCTAGTCTATTAGCTGTAACTTAATCTTGCCTCTCTTCTCTCTGACTCACTGCACATCCCCTTTTTCCCCATCTTAGAAATTCTTCCCATCTCAAATTCACCAAACCTCATTCCTCCATGTCTTCAAAGCCCTTCTAAAAATCCATCTCCTCCAAGAAATATTTCCCATGGTCATGTTATCTCATCAGCTACTTTGAGCACTCATTCATTCATTCATTTTTTTTTTGCTTACTTTTCTTTTACCAATGTGATTATGATTTTCCTCTCTTCCCCTATTTGATTGAAAGCTCAAGGGCAGGGATCATGTTCTTTTACTGCACGTTTACTCTCAAGAGCTTAGTGCAGTGTCCGGTACATAGTAGACACACAAGACAGCGTGGTCTAGTGGTAAAGAGCACAGGCCTGGGATTCAGAAGGACCTGGGTTCTAATCCGGGCTCTGTCATTTGTCAGCTGTGTGTCCTTGAACAAGTCCCTACATTTCTCTGTGCCTCAGTTACATCATCTGTAAAACAGGCATTGACTGTGAGCCCCATGTGGGACATGGACTATGTCCAACCTGATTAGTTCGGGTCTTACCCCAGCACTTAGTATAGTGCCTGGCACATAGTAAGTGCTTAACAAATAAAAAATAAATAAATGTTGCTGTTAATGATTAGCTTGGCAGGAGCTTAGAGTATGGGCTGGGGTGTGGCAAGACATAAGGGTGGCTAAGGAAATGGGAACCAGTCAGTGAAGGCCTCAACATCCATTTTCAGAAATTTTGATTTAATCAGAGCAGCGATCATGAATCATTACAGATTTCTGAGAAAAGTGGTTTCCTAATAAACCAAAGCAAGATAATTACAGCTCTTTGTGAAGAAGAGCTTGGTCGGAGAAAGTCTGGAGGCATGGAGTCCATAATGAAACTGTTGTGGGAATCCAGGTTGGAGATGTTTGGGGCCTGGACAAAGGCTATCAAAATGAAAATGCTGAAGAGGAGACAGATACAAGAAGAACTGGGGGCAGAAGCAGCGGCAGAATTTTGTAGAATGGGGATAAAAGAGAGGAGTTGGATGTGATGTCAAATTTGAGACATGAGAGACTGATAATGATTAGGGATGTGCGAAAGATGAGAATTTTACCTGCAGTAACCATATTTTCCAAGGTTTAGAGTGGAACGTGAAGCAGGACTTACAGGGGAGGGAGCAATCCATGCATGGTGGGGAGGAAGAGAAGGAGAAAGACACATGGAGAGAAATGAAAGGCAGAAAGACAGAGGTGAAAAGAGAAACAGAAGGAAAAAAGATAGAGACTAAGAGATGGATAAGACATTTTCAGTCAAAAATAGACTAGCAGAAGGGAGGATAATGGTGACTCTTTAACCCGACTCTTGTTTGTGTGGGGCAGAATGTGTAAACAAACTTGTTGGGCTGTTGCATGATCCAAAGGAAAGGCACTGGGGAAGTTTTGTTCATTTTCCTACTGAACTCCTCCTCCCAGTAGTTTTCAGTTTTGCCATAATTTTTTTTCCCTGAGGCGAGAGTGCCATTTTCCCTAATTCAGACACTGCCTAGAAATTTCCAGTTGCATTTGGGTTGCTGCCTTTTCCAAAAACATAACTTGGAACCTGTTGCTCAATGAAAGGGGTTACTTAAAACTATTTAATGAAACGCTTCTTCCTCACCCATTGCCTAAAGAACTGCTGTACGAGGCATTGGACAGGGGAAAGAGGTGAAGCCTGGTCAAGGGAGAGTAAAATTTAGGGGACAAACTTCTGTTCTCAGTTCCAGAATAGGCTGTTCTTTCATTGGCTGGGCTGTCTAAAATAAATAAGAAAGACTTGTATTTGGGAATATCTGTCTCTGAAATGTATTTTTTAAATTTTCTTCTGGGAAAAGTAAAAGGCAACAACCACCACAGAGCACAGTCTTTGATGCATAGTAAGTGCTTAACAAATATCATTATTATCAGTATCAATCTTCCCAATTTCAGACAGAGTTGTGGGGGCTCCGAGAGGGAGTGGGAACTCCCTGGAGTAGAAACCAAGGCTCTCAAATCTGAGATCTGTTCTAACTTCTAGATCTCGTAGAAGCAGCATGGCTTAGTGGATAGAGCACAGGCCTGGGAGTCACAAGGATTTGGATTCTCATCCTGGCTCCACCGCATGTCTTCTGTGCGACCTTGGGCAAGGCTTTAATTCTCTGGACCTCAGTTTCCTCATCTGTAAAATGGGGATTAAGAGTATGCACCCCATGTGGGTTGGGGAACGTGTCCAACCTGATTAGTTTGTATCTACCCCAGTGCTTAGAACAGTGCTTGGCACAGAGTAAATGCTTAACAAGTACCATTATTATTAAATACCATAGTTATCAGAGCTTCATTATTGATGTACCTTGGAGACCGTGGGCTCTGCCTTGTTGGATTTGCCTGCAGAGGCAACTTGCATGTGCACACATATGCCCAAACACAGACACCCAGACACACACACACACATGCACACACAGAGAATCCCTTACCTGAGGGGCCCAATAGCTCCTATTCCTGGCCTATTTACCTCAGCTCCTTAACTCTTCCCTTTCCTCTAACTGTGAGCTAAAGCAAAGGCCCGTGGCCACCAGACAAGCAGCAAGAATGAGGAGAAAAGGCTAGGACTCAATGCTATAAAGACTACAGTCATCCTTAGTCCCTTATCTTAAGGAGGTTTCAGTTCCCTGGATTTCAGCAATAGAGGAGTGAAAACAAAGTGAGTGCTTGGAGGAGGGTGTCCAAGTTATTTCCTGCCAAGAGCCATCTTCCTGTTTTTCAAAAGCCGAGGATCCTTGGAGAGAAAGAGACTCTCTCTCAGTGACTGACAACAGATTCACATGGGAGAGTGGATGACTTCTGGCAACTCGGCCTTCTCTCCCCTTTCCTGCTTTCCCCCAACCTATAACCTTTCCTGGAGAACACAAGAGAACTATTGACCACTGGTGCTCTCTCCAGGAAATATGAAGTAAAATGGCTTTTAGATTCCCTTCAGGTTTCCACAGGGATGAATTCCTTCCTACTACCTCCTCTGATTGTGCAGTCCACAACAGAGAACAGGAAAGATAGTGGCAGCTCATGCAGCAGCTATGTTGGCAAGGGGAGTATAGTGTGATCAATGGGAAACTATGGAGCAAGGTAACAGGCTTCTTTTTAAGTCTGCAAAATGACTTCATATTGTGTGGGAAATTAGGGGAGTAGATAATAATAGTGACATTCGTTAAGTACTTACTATGTGCCATTAAGCAAATTGGGTTAGACACAGTTCTTCTCTCACACTGGACTGTAAGTCTTTAGTCCCCATTTTACAGATAAGGGAACTGAGGTACAGAGAAGTGAAGTGACTTGCCCAAGGTCACCCGGCATACAAGTGGTAGAGCTGGGATTAGAATCCAGGTCCTTCTGACTCCCAGGCCCATGCTCTATGACATAAGTAAATGCCATTACTGAGTCAGACCAATGGTCCATCCAACCTAGCATTCTCTCTCTCATTTAGGAAGTTGGATGCTGGGAGGAACAGTTTGATGGTTTCTCTTGATATTCGTATTCATAAGGATATTCATCCTTATGGTAAAGGATGGACTGCCTGACATATCCTGCACTCTCCCAAACAGTACGGTGCTTTGCACACCATAAATTCTCAATAAATATGACTGACTGACTGAATGAATGAATATCCAACCTTTCCATCTACATGCAGCGTGGCTTAGTGGAAAGAGCACAGGCTTGGGAGTCAAAGGTCATGGGTTCTAATCCCAGCTCCACCACTTATCAGCTGTGTGACTTTGGGCAAGTTACTTATCTTCTCTGTGCCTCAGTTATATCATCTGTAAAATGGGGATTAAGTGTGCACCCCACGTGGGACAACCTGATTACCTGTTATCTACCTCAGCAGTTAGTGCTTGGGACATAGTAAGCGCTTAACAAATACCATCATTATTATTATTATCCCTAACTTTACTTCTAGAATCCAATTTGGACCTCTCATTCAGGAACTTAACCAACTCCTCTTGATCCTCTTGATATTATTCACTGCACAGTTCTCTATGGTAACAAATTCCACAAATTTATCAGCTGGAAAATGGATAAAAAAGATATTCTGGAGGGCAACCATGACATTTCAGAACATTCACAAAAGGATAAAAGGATTCATTTTCCTATATTAGTGGTTGGTAAAGTTCTCCCTTGAACACGCTTACCCCAAATGATTCCAGATCTATGCCGTAAGTAGTAATGGTATTTGTTAGGCTATTACTATGCGTCAATCACTCTACTGACACAGGCCCCAGCCCATATGGAACTCATCATCCAAGTAGGAAGGAGCACAGTTATTTTATCCTCATTTTAGAGATGAGGAAATCAAGACATGGAGAAGTTAAATGTCTTACCCAAGGTCGGTCACATAACAGGTAGGTGGTGTAAAGCTCTCCCATGAATTAAACCAAAGGAGGGCATAACCTTCTGACACTTGTTCTGCCTTAGTTTTAGTGTTGTCAATAAAGAAAAATTTATGCTCAGTTGTCCAGAACTTCTAGCCACAAACCCTGAAATTGAATCATCATCATCCCCCAATCTTATTTTCCATTCTTAATTCTTTATCACTTAGGAAGCATTTAAATTTTTAAGATTGAAAACAGTGAAATATTTTCAAGCTGAATTACACCTTACCTCATTCAATTATTGAGTGCTTACTGAGTGTAAGGAACGGTGTCAAGCACTGAGATAAGTGAAGTAAAACACATGTTTCTTAACCTCATTAAGTTTGGGGGTTTGGGGCAGGAAAAATTCTAGGCTAGGGCTACAGTGTGAGCAAGGACCAGAGGCAGAGGAGTTGAGCGAGAGGTACAGTTGGATGAACTTGGAGCAAATAATAATAATAATTATGATATTTGTTAAATACTATTTGCCAAGCACTGGGGTAGATACAAGTTAATCAGGTTGAGCCTAGTCCCTGTCCCACACTGGGTTCACTCTCTTAATGCCGATTTTTTAAAGATGAGGTAACTGAGGCACAGAGAAGTTGTTACTTGGCCAAGGTCACACAGCAGGCATATGGTGGAGTAGGGATTGGAACCCATGACCTTCTGACTTCCAGGCTCATGTTTTCTCCACTATGCCATGTGCTTCCAAAAGTAAGAGTTGGAGAATGGTAGATGAAGAAAACCACTTTGCAAGATGGAGAGAGTTTATGGAGAATCTTGAAGACAATTTGAAGGGTTTTTGCCTCATGTGGGGGAGATGAAAAGCCACTGGACATTTTTGAGTAATGGAGAGACATATATAGAATGATACTTCGGGAAGATGATTTGGGTAGCAGCACAGAGGCAGGGAGAACAGTGATCATGTTGATTCCATTTCTAACCATGATATGACAAGAGTTTGGAAGGGGTGGATCCCAGAAATGTTGTGGAGAAAGAACCCACAGAATCTGGCAGTTGGTTAAATGTGAAAGCTGAGAGGCATTGAGGGGTTGAAGATGACACCTAGGTTATGGATTCTGGGATGGGGTCTTATCGACAATAAAAGGAAAGCTAAGAGAAGGATGAGTTTAGGCAGGAAGATGAGAATTTCTACTTGAATAGAAAATATTCTATTCTATTAAATAGCCATATTAAATTTGAGGTGTTAGAGGAACATCAGGTGGAAATTTAGAAGGGAGATGGGAGACCTCATCTTGCCAAACAGTTGGAAAGGTAAAGAAAGAAGTGGGGGAAGCTTTGGAGAGATTTTGAAAGTTCATATACTTTGTTTTCTATTTTATCAACAAAATAGTGGATGAGGTTTTCAGGGAGTAAGAAGAGAGGTGATAGGAGTACTGGGGCTTCTGCAGGGAGTTAAAGATGTTGAAGAGTTGGATAGGATCGTGGGCATGGGGCTTACTGTGGGAGGAATGAAGAGAGCTTAATTACAGCAGGTCAGAGTGAATTTAAAATGGCAGAAGTCCAGTATCTGGATTTCTCCAGAGAGGTTCAGCTACTTAACTCCAGGAAGGGAGGAAATGGCTGGGGCCTTAATATGACGGGATGGGGCAGGGAAGTGTGTATGTGTTTGGTGAAGAGTGGATCCAGATTCTGGAAGTCATGGTATAGGGTGAGGATGAAATTTGGAAAGTGGATGGCTTAGAGGTCTGAAGGATCATCAGTGTGGAGATCAAAGTGCCCAAGGATAGGAGTAAGAGAAGGGAGTAAGATTAGGATGGAGAGAATCAAGCAGTCGAGTCAGTGGTATTTATTAAGTGCTTAGCATGCACAGCACTGTAAAATGTGCTTGGGAGAGTACAGTAGAGTTGTTAGACCCAATCCTTGCCTCCAAGGAGATTATAATCTAGTGGGAAAAATCTGGAATTTAGAGGGAATTGCATGGGTAGGACCAAGAGAGAGGTAGATTGCAACCACTAGGAACTGCAGAGGTGCTAGAGATGGACAGTGTGGGATTCGAAGGCAGCGAAGGTGTCTTGAATCTACCATATTCCCTCCTACAACTCCACTAGAACTGAAACTAGGGCAATCAAAATTTGCTTCTGCTAACCCGGAAAAAACTTCTACTCGTCCTGGGCAAGTAGGCAGGTGGCTATTTTCCAGAGTTGTTTTAACATCATTGAAGGAATAAATTCAACAAAGTGCAAGAGGTTTGTTTGGCTAACCTTGTTTTTACAGCTGTGGAAACGAAGCCACAAAGAGGTTTAATGGTTTCACCAAGGGAGCTCAAGCAATTGGTTTAAACTTCATTGCATTTCTGCGCTTTTGCATGGTTGTGTCTTTAAGAATTGTTCAGAAAGGCAACAGATGGAAAGAAAATTTGGACAAAACCACAGTGACCAAATTCATGAAGGCCTTTTCACCCCATCTTGATATGTTTCCTCAGCATGTGGCATAAAGGAATGAAAGACTACGCTGGAGAAAAGCACATAGCAATCAAAGACATTTAATGGGGCTCTTATACCCATCTATTCACAGGTTGAGGCCGGCTAAAAAGGTCTTGCCATCATTATTTCTACTATCAGTAAAGCACTTTGGACCAAACACTTGGTGATTATGTTTGTTAAACCTCACAAAGCCCTCGGTTTTGTACCTGTGTCGGTCCCGAGTCAATGAAGTTTGCTCTTCATTATGGAGGTTTCCAGATTTTCTACTGGCCTCAGGGATGAGGAAACAGGAAATGATCCCGTCGTGAGGAATCTATCCTGAGTGAAGCGATTCTAGTTGCCAAGATAATGAAATAACTCTAGATCTTCCACACATGTTGTCACTGCAAATTTATTTCTGAACCTTCTAATTTCCTTTGATTTTACCCTTACATTTTCAAAACTGGGTTTTTCTAACTAAAACATCTGCAAGACAAGGCCCGGGAGGGACTGCCGAACTTGGTCTAAAAATCAGTTTACTCGCTGCTGCTGCCGATGCTGCCTTAACTCATCCTTCGCAAGCTGCCAGTCGGGGGTGATCTAGGTTGGGACTTCCAGTTGCTGCCGTTCTCCCCCATTCCGATGCTACTTTGGGAGCATTTGCAAGTCAGCGAGATGCAGACCGAGCAGAGAGCCTGGGCCCAGCCAGCAATAGCTATCGCTATTGTGACTTCTGACAAAGTCACCGAGCATGTCGACGAGCTGACAGAAGGCCCTCGTGGTGTCTTTTGCATTTCAGGTATGTGGCACCCAACTTAGCCTATGTAGAAAGTTCGCACAGGAAAGAGAAATCTTTAGTTTGGGGCCTCAGCTGTGGGCGTCATGTTTGAAGAACAAACCATTGTATGGGCAGCCTCCTTAGGCTTTGGAGCCATCTCTAGAAGATCAGAGAAACAATGGGTCATAGTGGAAAGATCATGAGTCTGGAAATCAGAGGAGTTGGGTTCTAATTAATAATGCTGGTATTTGTTAAGCGCTTACTATGTGCAGAGCACTGTTCTAAGCGCTGAGGTAGATACAGGGTAATCAAGTTGTCCCACGTGAGGCTCACAGTTAATCCCCATTTTACAGATGAGGGAACTTAGGCCCAGAGAAGTTAAGTGACTTGCCCACAGTCACACAGCTGACAAGTGGCTGGTTCTGCCAATTGATTTTTTTAAATGGTATTCATTAGTCGCTTACTATGTGCCAGACATTGTTCTAAGTGCTGAGATAGATACAAGGGAATCGGGATGGACACAGTCCCTGTCCCACATGGGGCTCACAGTCCTAATCCCCATTTTACAGATGAGGTAACTGAGACATAGAGAAATAAAGTGACTTGCCCAAGGCCACAGAGCAGACAAGTGGCAGAGCTTGCTTGCTGTGTGACCGTAGGCAAGTCAGTTAACTTCTCTGTGCCTCAGTTCTCCTGTTATTCCTCCTACTCAGCCTGTGAGCTCCATGTGGGACAGGGACTGTGTCCAAACTAATTAACTTGTATCTACTCCAGCACTTAGGAAGGTGTTCGTCACATAGTAAATGCTTACAAATATCAAAAGACAAAGCAAAAACAGAGACAGGACTGTCACAAGAGGCAGGTGACATGGATGACTGCTTGGCCATGCAAACCAGAAGGATCCCAGGGCCCTGGGGACCGATGTCCACCTGGCTACTCTAGGCCAGACATGGCCTTGGGCAGCTTCTTACTTACTCTGAACCTGGAGTGAGCAAAGAGCTGCTGGAAGCTGGAAGGTAGAGATGTCGTCGGAAGGGGAGCAGCCTCTTCTCCACAAAGCACTATCCCCCAGCGCCTCTCAGGTTTTCATTCGGGGCAGCTTTGTCCAGCAAGGGCCCTGCCTAATGATATGCAGAATAGTTAGCGGATAATGGGGCTACCGTGATCTGGCCCCGCCTACTTTTTGGTTTAAGACCAGCCTTGGGAATTAAGCACAAATACTTTTCCAACCCCCAGGAAATCCTCATCTGTTCTCCCCATGAGAGGTGGACAGGTAAGAAAAGGAATGAACTTGGTGTTCTTTCCCTCAAGCTAACATAAATCATCATTCACCTCACTTGGAATAATAATAATATGAATAATGTTGGTATTTGTTAAGTGCTTACTATGTGCACAGCACTGTTCTAAGCGCTGGGGTATATACAGGGTAATCATGTTGTCCCACGTGAGGCTCACAGTCTTAATCCCCTTTTGACAGATGAGGTAACTGAGGCCCAGAGAAGTTAAGTGACTTGCCCATAGTCAGCTGACAAGTGGCAGAGCTGGGATTCGAACCCCTGACCTCTGACTCCCAAGCCCGCTCTCTTTCCACTGAGCCACGTTGCTTAGCAGTGTGGCTTAGAGGAAAGAGGAAAGGGCTAGGTAGACACAGGAACTGGGTTCTAATTCTGGCTCCGCCATGTGGCTGCTGTGTGAGCTTGGGCAAGTCATTTAACTTCCTGTGTCCCAGTTTCCTCATCTGTAAAATGGGGATTCAATAACCCTTCACCCTACTACTCAGATCGTGAGTCCCATCCAGGACGCAAGTTCACTTGGGCAGAGAAAGTGTCCGTTAAAGTGCTGTATTGCACTCTCCCAAGTGCACACAGTAAGCGCTCAGTGAATTTAATTGACTGACAGGAACTGCGTCTGTCTTGATTATCTTGTATCTTCCCCAGCACTTAGTGCTTAACACATAATAAGCACTTAACAAATACAATTATCATTTCAGCGGATGAGCGACTAGCTCTTTGAAAAATTAACTGCGGTATTTGTTAAGCACATACTATATGCCAAGAACTGTACTAAATTTATGTCTAGTAGATAGGAGACAAGTGAGATTAGACATAATTCCTATCCCACATGGGGCTCATAATCTAAGGGAAAGGAAGACTAGATATTTTACCCTTATTTTTCTGTAAGAAAACTGAGGCACAGAGAAGTTAGGCAACTTGCCTCAAGTCACACAACAGACAGGAGGTGGAATCGGGATTAGAATCTGGGTCTCTGGACTCCCAGTCCTGTTCTCCATTTGTTTGAAATGGAGTAAGAAGGAGTAGTACTATGGGAATTCTGGTGCTTGGAACATAGTAAGCGCTTAACAAATACCATAATTACATAAAATAATGGGACATTAAAAAAGAACCTTCACTGGGGAATCCCTGGATTTTTAGAGGACCAAGGAAGCTAGATATTAAGCCCAGCTCTGTAGCTGAGCTGATGGGTTCTAATCCCGGTTTATCTGCCACTTATCTGCCACTTATCTGCTGTGTGGCCTTGGGCAAGTCACTTCACTTCTCTGTGCCTCAGTTCCCTCATGTAAAATGGGGATTGAGACTGTAAGCCCCACATAGGATCGGGACTGTGTCCAACCTGATTTGCTTGTATCCAACCCAGACCTTAGTACAGTGCCTGGCACATAGTAAACATTTAACAAGTACCACAATTATTATTGTTATTATTATAGATGGAGAGTGAGGTTCAGGGCTTATTCAGTTCTCATTTTCTGCATTGGTAAAATGGGGATACTATCATTCAGCAATCTTAGCTCCCAAATAAGTGACTGGGGAACACTTTGCCTACAGACAAGCAGTCATGGTAACTATGCCCTTCCCTCCTACCACCAAGGGTTCCTATTCCCAGTGAACCATTGGTATTTACTGAGTACTTACTGTGTAAGTAGAGCAGTGTACTAAGCATTTGGAAAACTACAATGCAGTGGAGTTATTAGGAGCGATCCCTGGCCACTACAGCACGCTTCCTCCTCGAGAAAGGGGCACCGATTCTCGTCCGGACCATAGAGAAGGCTCCGCCCCATTCTGCCTTGACTTCCTCGGCAGGATTGAGAATAGCCCCCTTGGCATGAAGCTTCCCCAACACCCTGGAAAGACTGGTAGCTGCTGTAGCAGTCACTGTGGCTATGGGTTTGCCTTGGGCTCTGCGCCATGAGGAACCTGAAATTTGTCTCCTCTGACTACAACACCCTGATGATTTGGGTTTTAATTCTCTGTATCCCTTGTTTTTTATGCTGTTTTAGTGTTTCAATGTCTAATCACTTCTGATGTTCCTGTCCAGGTTTTCTCCTGAACTTATCCTCTTAGATTGTGTGAGGGTCAGGGATAATGTCTAAATTCCCACCTGTGTATTCTTTCCCAATGCTCTGCACACTGTATGATGCTCAGCACACAATACACATTTAATAAATACTATCCCTGCGACCAGTACAAAAGACTGGAGTCAAGAGGCACTGCTGCAGTTATCAAAGGAAACAATATTTCCCACTGAAAATAGCTCTTCAAATAGGGAATATGAACAGTCTGTCTTCAGCATTCCTCAATGCTTAAAACAGTGCTTGGCGCTTAGAACAGTGCTTGGCAGAGTAAGCGCTTAACAAATATCATCATTATCACAGGGTTTGTCTCTCTGGTACCCAGCCTGTGCACTTACGTGTAAATGCTATGGAAACAAGTTGAAGCTACAATTTGTTGACATTTTCAAGGCAAGAAAGATATGTCTAAGGTTGTCATAGGAATAGCAGCAAGCTACTGAAGAGTTAACTGCAAAAATAGACCTGAGAAATGAGTTGCATTCATCACAGGGATTACTCTATTCTTATAATATTCTACTATTTCTCCTATCCCAAATCTATTTTAATGTCTGTTTTTCCCTTTAGACTGTAATAATAATAATTATGGCATTTGTTAAGTGCTTACTATGTGCCAAGGACTGTTCTAAGTGCTGGGGATGACACAAGGTAACCAGGTTGTCCCACGTGGGGCTCGCAGTCTTAATCCCCATTTTACAGGTGAGGTAACTTAGGCACAGAGAAGTTAAGTAACTTGCTCAAAGTCACACAGCTATAAGTGACGGAGCCGGGATTAGAACCCATGACCTCTGACTCCCAAGCCCGTGCTCTTTCCACTAAGCCACGTTGCTAAGCTCCCTGTGGGCAAGGAACACGTATACCACCTTAACAAGAAGCGTGGCCTAGTGGATGGAGCACGGACCTGGAAGCCAGAAAGACCTGAGTTCTAATCCCAGCTCTACCACTTGTCTACTGGGTGACCTTGGGTGAATCACTTCACCTCTCTATGCCTCATTTACCTCATCTGTGAAATGGGGATTAAGACTGTGAGCCCCATGTGGGACAAGGACTATATCCAATCCGATTAGCTTGTATCTACCCCAGCACTTACAAAAGAGCCTGGCACATAATAAGTAGTTAACAAATACCACTGAAAAAACAACAACCAAAAAAACACCAAAAGAAATATCTGATTTAAGAGGGAAAAGTGTTTATTCTTCCGGTAACGATTACTCAGACATGGCCAGTGGCTGGAATGAAGAGGACAAAGCAATGGTGAAACTAAATGAAAAAGAGAGAGTAGCTCAGAAATGTTCTTCTTGCATCTGTGATTTAGATTTCCAGTCTATTAAACAGTGATAATAATCCTTCTTTAGCCCACTGGAGGAGGTTGTGAGGATTAATTAGTTAATGTTGGTGAGGAGCTTTAAAGATGAAAAGTGCTAAAGAAATCTTAAGTGTTATTATTATAGTTAATTACAATATTTATGCATCTAATATCAAGCAGCATACACACTTCATATTTCTGTCTTGTTTTATGATGGGCTTTCAGTTTTAAGTTGTAGGTAAAGGCTGTGGGGAGTATGGTAGCTGTTTTCCAAACTCTAAATTACTTTGAGTTTTTATTCCCGTTTGATAGCAGGGGATTAATATAATAATGCTCTGTTGTTTATTAGCTATATATTATGATATGTGCAAGCTCCTTTCCTCTGAGGAGTCTAAGGCGGTACATGAACTAGAAAATATGTAATATTCATAATAATAATGGTATGTGTTTAATCATATTTATTGAGCGCTTACTGTATGCCAAGCACTGTACTAAGCACTAGAGTAGCTACAATATACTCAGGTTGGACAGAGTCTTCGTCCCAAACGGGGGTCACAATCTAAGTGGGAGGGAGAGCAGGTATTGAATCCCCACTTTACAGATGAGGAAACTGAGTCACAGAGAAGTTAAGTGACTTGCCCAAGGTCACACAGCAAGCAAATGACAAAGTTGGGATTAAAACCCAGGTCCTGTGATTCCCACACCGTTTCCTTTTCCATTATGTCATGTGGTTTTCATCCCAGCATCTCTATAGCATGTCAGCTGAAGGGATATAGGTAAAGAACTTTCCTCCGAGTTTGAAGGTGACTCTTCCAAGAATGATATTTGCTCGTGTGACAGACTTGAGAATCGGTTGGAAATTAGACACGATACTTGTCCTTCAGGAGGCCCACAGTCCAGATGCGAGATAATCAGGTCGGACATAATCCCCATCCCACAAGGGG
Organism: Ornithorhynchus anatinus; assembly: GCF_004115215.2. Classification (NCBI taxonomy): domain Eukaryota; kingdom Metazoa; phylum Chordata; class Mammalia; order Monotremata; family Ornithorhynchidae; genus Ornithorhynchus; species Ornithorhynchus anatinus. The sequence goes on along the minus strand of NC_041734.1, from coordinate 38,026,129 downwards.
CTCGCAGTCTATATCACAGAATAGATATTTAGTCCCCATTTTATAGATGAGAAAACTGAGGCCCAGAGAATTTAAATGATTTGACCGAAGCCACACAATAGGTAAGAGGAAGAGCTGAAATTAGAAGCCTGGTTCTATGATTCCCAGAATAGTACTTTCTCCACCAGGCAACAATTTTTCATTGGAAGATTAGAATGTAAGTTCCTCTAGGGCATGTATCTAAATCTTTTGCTTCCATTGTATGTTCCCCAAGGGCCTAATCTACACTCAGTAAACCCTAATCAATACTGATGGATCTGATAAACAAATAGATATTTATATGAATAGGACACTCAAAAGCCTTAATAAAAGTCATGCCCCATTTACTGTTGCAGCTTTATACCTAACTGAAAATTGAATATTGACTAATTCTTCTCAGGAGATTAACTGCTATTAATTTTTGATTTAAGTAAGCTTGTAGGTGGCAAGATAAAAAACAACATAATTGTTGGCACTGCAGGAAAAGCAGGACTCCTGGCAGGCCCTGCAGAGAGATCTAAAATGTTACTGCTGTACTAGGAATTTATCTTCCTAGTTATGCATCTGCTCTGTGAGATAGTGTCTTCCCATCTTTCAGAGGGGTTTTTATAATTATTCAAGGGCAGGACCTTTGTTTTTCAGTCTTCTCTGAAGTACATAGAAAATTGTTTTTTTCTGTAAATTGGAATTTACCTTACCTGGGATTGATCACTTAATTTCACTGAGTTAGTTTAATGTCCCTGGCAGAGTACTTGCCTCCGATCTTAGTTGAGGAGAAGTAGTATTCTTTCGGTCTCTAGTTTTCTGGTTCATTCATTGTCCTCTATAAGAACAGGTCAGAAGTTTACCTTCCAGGTGATAAAAACAGTGTGTGTCATTCCATTCCACTCTTTGTTTTCTCTCTTTACCCGGACCCCTCGTGGCCTGCTTCCAATGCCCAGCTTCCCAGTCCCCAACCCAGAGCAAGCAGATACTTTAATAAAGAACATCTTGGTTGATTCCAATGGAACAGCTAGAAATCCCGTTTGACAATAGAGATTATTTTTGGAGTCAGAGAATCAACCGTGTCAAATAATCTAGTGCGGGTGCTTGATCTCAGAGCCCCCTTCGGGCTGACCCTATCTTATCACCAGCCTTCTTGTCCCTCTTCCTGCTGATTAACTCATTTTTCATGGTCCTTCTGTTGCTGTTTTTTCCTCTTGCTTCTCTGCATCCATTAGAGTGAAACAGTAGAGCTGGTGTTGACAGACACACATATGCCTGAATGCCACCTTTGATACCGACTTCACAAAGCAATTTTTCTTCCCTTTTCTTTCAGATATTGTATGGTTGATTAATCCCAGTCTCTCCTCTAGTGATGTATTTTGGATACCAACATCATGGCAGTTGATACCAGTTTACTATGTTCTGCGTTATTAAATCTTAAATCTGGTTATCGGAAGACCAGAGGAGAAACATTTTCTCTGGATATGCTCTTCTTCTGGAATTCAGAAGCACAATCTAGTGGAAAGAACATAGGCCTGGGAGTAAGAGGACCTAGGTTCTAATTCTGTCTCTATCACTTGTCTGCTCTGAGTCCTTGGGCAAGTCATTTAAATTCTCTGTGCCTTAGTTCCCTATCTGCTTAATGGGGATTCAATACCTATTCTTCCTCCTTAGACTGTGAGCTCCATGTGGAAACTGATTATCTTGTATCTTCCCCAGTGCCTAGTGCTGTCCTTTACACATAGTAAGCGCTTGACAAATACTATTATCATTGTTATTACTACTACTACTAATAATAATAGTAATCAACAAAAATGATCATCAACAGCATTTACCAAACACCTACAATGTGCTGAGCACTGTACTAGGTACTTAGGGAACATCCAAAAGGAACAAAGGGAATGATTCTTGTCCTTTAGGCGTTTACAATTGAGTGGATGAGTCAGATAGACATAGATTGAGAGTGAAGAACAATAGTAGAGAGAGAAATATATATATATAATAAACAATGCAATAATGTAAAGGCCATTAATAAATTTCCAAAATTCCAAAAATTAAACACAATAGTATATATTAAAAACAATGATATAAAAAATTAATATAGCCATATGATCAATGCAATATAAATGTATTATCCAAAAATGAAATATTTTGAATTAGGTGTTTTTGTGTATTTATGTAAATACATCCATTTTACATTTTACATCCTGTTCAGCAAAATGCACCTAGAGCTAACAGAATAGAGATCTGTCATTACCTATAAGTAGATCTGTTGTCATTAGCTAATGCCAAAGAGTATCAGATCTTATCATTCTATTCAAATTAATCAAAATACTTCAAACAGAACGGAGGTACTGGTGAAAGGGAAAGAGGGAAGAGGAAGTGAGAAAATCAGGAGATGGGGACCATATAACAACAACAGTAATAATAATAATAATAATTACGATACCTGTTAAGTGCTTACTATGTGCCAAGCAATATGGGCAGAAGAAGTGCAGACTCTCATTTATTAATGTAACTTTGTTTTCTCCACTTCTCCACTTCTTTGAAGTGGAAACTACAAGTACTTTTGATAAATGCATTGTACTCTCTGGAACCATATCCTTGTTAGGCACATGAATTTCTCTCAATCTCAAGTGTTCATTATGTCAGCTCAAAGTACCACTCTCACCTGGTTGATTAATAACAAGGAGGCCAATAATCCCAGACCCAACTGGGACACACAGTCTAAGCCCCAGTTCTGATTCTTTTGCATTTGTAGAAGAGAATGTCTGGAGGCATCAGGTCTGCCTTGTTGGATGAGCTTATATAAGGATGGAAAGCAAAGGCAAGGAAAAGCCAGTGAATCAATCAACCAATAGTATTTTTGAGCACTTACTGTGAGCAGAGCACTGTGCTAAGCATTTGGGAGTGTAAACCTGAAGCAAAACACATATTCTTTGTCCTCAAGGAGCAGCTTTCAGTCTGATGGGAGAGGCAGGCAAATATAAATTATTTGCCAATAATGGGCGCTGGAGGAAAAATAAGAATATAACACATGAGAGTACAGAGTCCTGGGAGTCAGCAGGACATGGATTTTAATCCCTGCTTCTCCACTTGTCTGTGTGTCCTTGGGCAAGTCACTTCACTTTTCTGTGCCTCAGTTATCTCACCTGTAAAATGAGGATTGAGACTGTGAGCCACATATGCGACAGGGACTGTGTCCAACCAGACTTGCTTGTATCCATTCCAGTACTTAGTACAGTACCTGGCACATAGTAAGCGCTTAACAAATGCCACAATGATAATAATTATATGTTAGGATGAAGTAACTGACTACACAGTTGAATGTTCATATATACCACAATGATGAGTGTAGGTTAGATATATGAATGCTAAGCAAGATTTCACCTGTGTGACACCAATTTCTGTAACTCCCAGAAGGGTACAGGGGCTAAATGAAGGATTGAGGTGGGGATAAGGGGAATTCTTGAGGGGGTAAAGTCAAAAACTGAGTGGGTAGGATTGTGAGAGAAAGATAAAACGATTAAGCTTTTTCTCGTACATTCTGTAGTTGTTTTACTCTGTGGTGCTTAAAGCAGAGGGGGTCTCATTCAGTGAACTCTTGTTTGGGGGTCAGTGTGATAAAGAGGGGCTAGAGAAGGCCCAGAGACCTCCCACCAGGGATTTAGATGTTGAACTCACATCTCCCTTGGCCCCAAGTCTTGGATCCCAAAGCTTGGATTGCTCAGGGAGGAACCTTTGTCCAGCACTCCATTCTTTTTCCATTCTAATAAAAAAACTCCACTGGAGGAAAGAATGCAGCCCACTAACTGAACGAGCCTTAAACCCTGGGGCTAGAACCATCTTTGGACCTCAAGTTTAATGAGGAAAAATAGTTTGCACAGTAGAACTGGAATCCCTTTAGTCTTTAAAATTCAGGACATTTTCCAATATGCTTTCCTTACTATTGGTAGTTTTGCTTCTGGAACATAATAATAATAATGGTATTTGTTAAGCGCTTACTATGTGCCAAGCAGTGTTCTAAACACTGGGGTAGACACCCGGTAATCTGGTTGTCCCACTTACGGCTCACACTTTTAATCCCCATTTACAGATGAGGTAACCAAGGCTCAGAGAAGTTAAGTGAATTGCCTAAGTACACACAGCAGACAAGTGACAGAGTTGGGATTAGAACCCATGTCCTCTGACTCCCAAGCCTGGGCTCTTTCCACTAAGCCATGCTGCTTCTCATAAATGATGGTATTTGTTAAGCACTTACTATGTGCCAAGCACTGCTTAAGCACTGGGGGAGATACAAGGTATTCAGATTGTCCCACCTGGGGCTCACAGTATTAATCTCCATTTTACAGCTGAGGCAACTGAGGGACAGAGAAGTTGAGTGACTTGCATAGAGTCACACAGCTAAGTGGCATTGTCGGTATTGGAACCCATGACCTCTGACCCCCAAGCCCGTGCTCCTTCCAGTGAACCATGCTGCCTTGTTTTATACTTATTGAATGAAGCCACTAAAAGATCAACTTAACACTACATTTCACTGTCCTTTCCCATTCCCCCAGAATCCTTAACTTTGACTGCTTTCAGTTGCCTCAGCCTCACCATTAACTTACACACTTTGCAAAGATCAGACTTTACGTGGAGAACCCTTCATACTTTGATTACTGAGTGGATGCCATTTCACGTTTATGTGGATTTTTATGGACAACTAATACACCAACAAAGTCTACCTAAATTGAAAAAGCCTAGGCCCTCCTCTTTGCGACATTCATTTCAAGGTTAGGCTCTGTCCGATTCCAGAGAAAGCACAAATGATCCTTGAACGCTAGTTTGATTTAGTTATATCTATGTAATTATCATTTAAGTTTATTCTTGCTGTATTCTTGTATTCCTGTCCCTGGTTACTCTAATATCAAACCCTCCCACCCTCCCTGGGAAGCAGCGTGGCTCAGTGGAAAAGAGCCTGGGCTTCGGAGTCAGAGGTCATGAGTTCGACTCCCGGCTCTGCCACTTGTCAGCTGTGTGACTGTGGGCGAGTCACTTAACTTCTCTGTGCCTCAGTTCCCTCATCTGTAAAATGGGGATTAACTGTGAGCCTCACGTGGGACAACCTGATTACCCTGTATCTCCCCCAGCACTTAGAACCGTGCTCAGCACATAGTAAGCGCTTAACAAATACCAACATTATTATTAGAACAACTCAAATCCTCTTTTAGAGTTCGTGATTTTTAGACTCCACAATTTATGCTCTGTGGTTTCATTTCTTGTTTAGATAATGAAAAAATGGAAAGGATTATTATTATTATCATCATTATTATCGCATTTGTTAGGGGCTTACTATGTGTTGTTCTAAGTGTTGGGGTAGATACAGGTTAATCAGGTTGGACACAGTCCCTGTCCTACATGGGGTTCACAGTCCAAGTAAGAGTGAGAACAGATACTTAATCCCCACTTTTCAATTGAGGAAACTGAGACACTGAGGAATTCAATGACTTGCCCAAGGTCACACAACAGCAATTGGTAGAATTAGGATTAGAATCCAGGTCCTCAGACTCCCGGGACCATACTCTTTCCATTAGTCTGTGCTGCTTCTCAGCATTACAGAGATCCCTTGTAATTTTTACAGCTGCATCAGAACTCTGACAATTATTATAGGGAATGTTTATTCTTTTAAGGAAGGAAGTTACCTAGGCAATGGTTTGCCGCTAACGATGCTTAATGAGGGTTGGAGCTACTCACTTCTACCACATTAAAACTGATGCACTCGCACACATACACACACACAGGGGTACAAAGTCACAAAGGCTGATACAGTTGCAGAAGTACAGGTAAAAGGAAACATATATGGATGGGCTGACTCAGAACTTCTTCCTCAAAGTCATCAGGGCTGTTGTAATTTTGTTCCTACCACTGTTCAGAAGAAAAATAGGTTAAGACACACATACATAGAGTTATGCATGTCCAAACATGGAAAATTTCACATGGTTGCACAGAAAGAGACAGAGAAAGAGAGAGAGAGAATCACAGAGGAAAATAGACAAAGAGCAAAGAGCCAACAAAGACTGGAACAAAATCACAGACATAGTTTGTTGAATGAGTTATTTTCTTGTTTAACTAAAAACTAAAAATGTAACCCAACGTTCCTGTGAGGAGGGCTGCGCTTTTTAAGACTACTTATGTCATTGATAAAAAAGGAAGCTCTGAAAATATTTCTTTAAGGACTGGTCAATTTTTTGAACCTGTCAGTAAGGCTGCGTGAGCCAGAAGTTTCTTTCATTTGTGGGTTTTTTTGTGTAATGTGGCACATTTCTCAAATAATAAATCTATTTGTAGTCATTACTGAGTCAGATCAGTAGTATGTCCAACCCAATCTTCTGCTTTCAGTGGTGGCAACAGAATGTATGGGTCCTTAAACCAATACAAAAGTGATCTGTTTCCTTGAAGCACTTGATATTCACCCCATCCTCAGCCCCACAGCATTAATGTACATATCCATAATTTATTTATATTAATGTGTGTGTCCCCCTCTAGATTGCAAGCTTCATTTAGGCACGGAATGAGTCCAACAATTGTGTTATACTGTATTCTCCCAAACACATAATACAGTGCTCTGCACAAAGTAAGTGCTCTGTAAATACCATTATAGATTGAATAATTGATCTCTAAAAGTAGTGCTAGTAATCAATCATATTAATTGAGTGCTATGTGCAGTGCACTGAACTAAGTGCTTGAGAAGTATGAAATAAAGAAGGGGAACATTCCATGCCCCAAAGGAGCTTACCCTATAATTGGGGAGACAAATATAAAAATATTTTGGATAATCAAATTGGTTGTAACTTTTAATATTTTTCTTCAAAATGGGAACAGTAAGCTTGGAAACTCATGGTGAAAGCTTAGGAAATCCACGTTTATTAGAAATAAATGTTTCAGCTCCATCACAGGTTTGTGGAAATACTGTTGAATGAAGCCAAAAGTGCTAACGTACTGCATCTGTTTGGGACGAGGGGGTTATAGGAGTTCCAGAGGGATCAGTCTTGGACCCTAATTCATTTAACAGCTTCAGAAACAATTTGGAAGAGGAAGCGGAAGGACTCCTAACTAAATTCACAGATGATAACGACAATGTAAACACAATCCAGTCCAGCTGAAGTCAAAGAGCCATCTCGTGGTTCCAAAGTTCGTTCTCCGGATTTCTGAGAAGAACTCTGTACTTTCCAACCTGTGCCATTCCTGTCATCCAGGTAGATATGATATTGCAAAACAGTAATATCCTCTAGCAACCATTTCCAGTGAAATCACTAGTGTTAATAGCATCATTCCAGTCACTAAATCACGAATGGCCTAGATAGCCCTGTTTTTGAAGGTGGTCCATGATCCATTTCTTGGAAGATGTTCTAACTCATCTCACTCTACAAGAACTGACTTGAGTTGTTACTTCTGGGCTCTTGGCAGGAACATGAGCTGGCTGCATTTCCCCCCATCTTCACCTATAGGAGGCAAATAGCCACGGCTTCATGGTGTCATCATTCTGTCAGTGTGAGTTCATCATAGACATTTATACTCAAAACTCATGGACTGGAGGCATTTTTGCCTTTACTGAGGACTGAGCCTTTGCACTTATGATGAATTTCTCCTCCCTCTCCTCCCCCTCTTTCTCTCCCTCTTCTCCCCCTTTTTCTCCTCCTCACCTCCTCATTATCATCAACATTATTTATTAAGCACCTGAGTGTAAAGCACTGTAGGAGGGATTTGGAAAAGTATAACAGATGCTGAATACACAGTCACTATCCTCCAGAAGTTTATTGTCATTTCTCCTCCATCCCCCCATACTGGTGAGAATTGGGTTTATTTCACCTTTTTATCAGGAAGCTCAAAGTCCTCCGGTTTCTTATCTGATGGTCAAATCCACACCACATCTCTCAGGGGTAGAGGTGAGTAAGACAAGTAAAACAATTCAGCTAACATTTGTGCTTTAGAGAGGAACAGTATGACTAAGTGATTTGTTCCAAGTCACGCTAAAATCAGGGGCATGGACTGAGAAACTGTACGTACTGATTCTTGGCCATACCTTCAGGAGAACTACTTCAATAGGTTAGCTAAATCCAGTGGCTTAGTATCAGATTTCTGTAGACTGATTCTCGTAGATAATTATTAAAATATCTACGAATATCCTCTGGTCAAGTCTAGCCTATTTTCTTATCTTCTTGTGACTATGAAATCACTCCGGCCAATCATTTAAGCTCAAAAAGCTAAGACTAGTCCCACCGAGGTGAGAAGAATATCCACAGCTGATTGGTCTATCTGTTTGTCAGTTACAGTGGGAGGTGGAGTTGGCTTTTTGACCTAGCTTTGGTAAAATGCTTAGGCCATAGGACCGTTTTGCCTTCTCAATGCTTTGAGCGATGACTAGAGTGATTGGGATTAGGGGCCCGGAGAGAGGAGGAGAGGAGACTCAGAATTCAACTTTTTATTCCTGTCACAGCTAATTAAACTGCAATGTTATTCTTACTCATGTGAATATTTAATGCTCCTCTGAAATTCCCTGAGCTATTATAACTTGACTGCAAGTTTGGTAAAGAAATGGGACTGTCAACAAGAATCTGAAGGGATGGAAAAAGAAATAATTATTTGGTGTATTTTGTGGAGGAGGAATCAGATCAATAAGGTGAAATGATGTAAAGGAACATTTAGACTTGGCATCAGGAAGCAATTTGACCCATATAGGTTATGGAATGGAAGAAAAACATTTTATTCCTAAGTTCAGCTGTTAGAGTTAAAAATTCAACTGGACAAATCATTCAAGACTGTCAAAGAAAGGCAAATCCCTTACGTGGAATAGATGACCTAATAGGCTTTGTCTTCCTCAAAACTGGATTCGTGAGGCACATTGCGGTTTAAAGAATTTTAAGAATTTGGTGGGGACAGACTGAGCTTGTTTTTCATCGAAGACAAATTTTCAAGTTTCTTTCATTTCTCCAGCGGAGAAAGGTCGCTATAACCCATTCTTCAGACTTTGTCCTTCTCCTGACTTTACCATGACTGTACACAGAACTACCATTCTTCCAGTGTCACGAGTCCTTAACCTTGGCGTTATCCTTGACTCCTCTCTCTCTCATTCAACCCACATATTCAGTCTATCAATAAATCCTATTAGTTCAACCTCTACAGCAACACTAAAATTTGTCCTTTCCTCTCCATCCAAACTGCTACCATGTTACTCCACTTATCCTATCCTGCCTCAATTACCTTATCAGCCTCTTTGCTGACCTCCCTGCCTCCTGTCTCTCCCCACACCAGTCCATACTATACTCCGCTGCTCAGATGATTTTTTCTACAAAAACATTTAATCCATGTTTCCCCATTCCTCAAGAACCTCCGGTGGTTGCCCATCCACCTCCAAATTGTCAGTTTTAAAACACTTAACCAACTTTCTCCCACCTACCTCACCTTGCTACTCTCCTACTACAACCCAGCCCACACACTTCACTCCCCTAATTCCAACCTACTCACTATACCTTAATCTCATCTCTCGTTCCGCTGACTTTTCGCCCAAATGTTGCCTCTGGTCTGGAACACCCTCCCTCTTCATGTCCAACAAGCAATTACTCTCCTTTGATTCAAAACCTTATTGTAAGCAAATCTACTCCTAGAGGCCTACCCTATCTAAGCCCTCTTTTCCTTTGCTTCCACTCCCTTCTGCATTGCTCTCATTTGCTCCCTTTATTCATCCCCCTTCCCAGCCTCCCAGCACTTATGTATATATCTGAAATTTATTTATTTATATTGTCTGCCTCCCCCTCTAGACCATAAGCTCCTTGTGGGCAGGAAATATGTTTGCTACATTGCTATATTGTACTCTCCCAAGTGCTTAGTACAGTCCTCTGCATGCAGGAGGCGCTCAATAAATAAGATTGGTTAATTGAAATAACAGCAAGCACTTTGACCTGCCCTTCCCACACTTGGCTTTAGAACTGTAATTCACAGAGTGGAATAGAGAAGTTATCTAATCCCGGCTCCGCCACTTGTCTGCTGTGTGACCTGGGCAAGTCACTTAACTTCTCTGTGCCTCAGTTTCATCATCTGTAATGGAGATTAAGACTGTGAGGCCAACGTGGGACAACCTGATTGCCTTGTTTCTACCCCAGTGCTTAGAACATCACTTGGCACATAGTAAATGCTTAACAAATACTTAAATTATTGTTATTATTATTATAGCTGGAAGGAACACATTACAATGTGTACACTACTCTCCTAAGCCACTGTGCCCTATTATTCTTTTTAATTTATTTTTTGTACTTGTCTTTTTATTATTTAATCTTGCCTTACCTATTTACCCCTTGCCTCCTCTCTTCACCTTAATCTTAGGTTGTGAGCCCCTTGGGAGTGAGTCACTTGTTCTAATTCTCAAACTTATACTTCTTTGCTTTCCACAACTCATTAAGAGTTTAACAAATACCCTTACAGCTCCCAGTGCACTGGAGAATATTGTCAATTTTTATGAAAATTTTTGAATGCCTGGTTTCTTTTAGGTAATTTCACTAATCTCCTTTGATCATCCTGCTAATTTGCATGCCCATCCCATTATATCATCTTTCATTCATTCAATAGTATTTATTGAGCGCTTACTATGTGCAGAGCACTGTACTAAGCGCTTGGGATGAACAAGTCGGCAACAGATAGAGACAGTCCCTGCTGTTTGACCGGCTTACAGTCTAATCGGGGGAGACGGACAGACAAGAACAATGGCAATAAATAGAGTCAAGGGGAAGAACATCTCGTAAAAACAATGGCAACTAAATAGAATCAAGGCAATGTACAATTCATTAACAAAATAAATAGGGTAACGAAAATATATACAGTTGAGCGGACGAGTACAGTGCTGTGGGGATAGGAAGGGAGAGGTGGAAGAGCAGAGGGAAAAGGGGAAAATGAGGGTTTGCTTGTCGGTATGCAAAATGTTACCAAATGCCCCCAGGTGTTCTGTAACACAGGGGTTCTTCTTTTTACTGGACCCCATATTAAGGAAAGTTTCTGCTGCAGTACTCACTGCAGGTACCTGACAATCCAACAATCTATCCGTAGTATTTATTGAACTCTTACTGTGTGCATGGCACTGTATTAAGCACTTAGGAGAGTATTCTATAACATTATAACAGACACATTCCCTGCCCATGTGAGTTTACAGTTTAGAAGGGGAGGCAGAGATTAATACAAATAAATAAATTACAGATATGTATATAAATGCTGGGGGTTTATGGAGGCAGTGAAAAAGGGAGCAAATCTGGGCAACGCAGAAGGGAACTGGAGAAAAGCAAATGAGAGCTTAGTCAGGGAAGGCCTCTTGGAGGAGATGTGCCATCAATAGACTTTGAAGGTGGGGACTGTCACTGTCTGTTGGTTATTAAGAGGTAACATGTTCCAGGCCAGAGGTAGGACATGACCAAGAGGTCGATGGCGAGATAGATGAGATAGAGGAAAAGTGAATAGATTAGCATTATAGGAGTGAAGTCTGTGGGCTGGGTTGTAGTAGGAGAGTAGCTAGGTGAGTTGGGAGGGGGCAAAGGGGTTGAGTTCTTTAAAGGTGATTTACATAAAAGGGTTTTAACTGGATTACAGATGTCCCTGGACACCCTATCTGATCAACCTCCACCTAGTGGAATTGCGACCTGCTAATGAGCCACTCTCTGCTCACAGTGAGTGCTCAGTAAATACCACTGATTGATGGATTGAGCAGCATCCACTATGATGGACATCTGCCAGGCATATGATGCAATCTTAGGCCAACCTGGTGTCCTCCCCCCCCAGTCTGCTCCTCTCCCCCAGAGTCAGCCATCTGACACAATCCACATGCCTCCCAGGCCCTCTTCACTCCCCACACCCCTGGAGGCAATCATATAAAGCCTCCAGTGGAAGAGATTGTGTATCAGAGACTAAGTCTTCTGGGGCTCCCCCAGCCCGTACCTGGTCAGCCTCTGCCCCCTGCCTCTCCTGCAGGGATCAGCTCCTGGGGAAGGATGCAGGGCCACCCAGAAGCCTGTGACCGACTTCAAAACCCCTCATGGGTCAGAAGCAAGCCTGTGGTGCCCCCTGCCCACAGGGGAAATGAGGAGAGCCTAGGGTTACATGACTGAATTGCCGCAGACACAACCAGGGAGTAGCATAGATGTTATAAATGCCAAATATGTGAGTCTGTAGGGAGGCTTAATGAGCCAGAGGATGGGCATGGAAGAGTACTTAAGAATTACGTTCTTCTCCCATTGTTCAGTTATATAAGAATTGATTAACAGGAATCTAGCCTCCTGCCTTTCACATCCCTCTGAAATGAGTCAGTGGATTATCAGTTTTTTTTACTGAGTTCCCACTTTATGCTGACTACTGTTCTGAGCAGTGAAAAGGATTGCTGCAAGTCACTCCACTTAATCAGTATGAATTAAGGTAGTCCAGATTTTTCAGATCTGCTCATTGTTGTGACCATCCACTTTCATGCCTGAACATGATTTGTATTTTTAAGCCAACTTGAACGTCTACAAATAGAGCTGTTCCTACATTGTGATAAAATGGGAGGGAAAAACATTAGAATACTTTCATTTTAACATAAAAAGGTGTCTTTGAGAAACTTTAATCATAACTATTGTCAAGTCATGACTGCTTTGTGCCTCATTCTGTTCCTATGATACCTGCCTTTGACTTTGTTTTGTTTGATTTCTGAGAATTAAGTTCATATTTAGTTCTTTTTTAAAAAAAGACATATGAATGAATTGAATATATGAATTGTTTCAATATTATCTCAATATATTATTTGCTTTTGGAGAAACCTTTGTATTATGGACACAGTTATTATAACATTTCTATGAAAAACTGAAGGATAAAAGAGGGAGAAGTTTGGACAGGGATTCTAGCCTCCAACCCCTCCCCTGTCCAGCCCATATTTCACACTATAACCCGTAGCATTTCTCTATAACATTGTTCTGTGCACCTCTCCCTACTTCTCAAAATTCTCTAATTGTTGCCCATCCATCTCTGCATCAAAGAGAAACTCGTGACCATTGATTGGCTTTTTAAGGCACTCAGTTTATTCTCTCCTCCCATTTTTTTTTTTGATGGCATTTAAGTGCTTACTATGTGCCAGACATTGTACTAAGCAGTGGGGTAGATAAAAGCTAATCAGCTAATCAGATGTCCTGCATGGGGTTCACAGACTTAATCTCCATTTTATAGATGGGGTAATTGAGGCCCAGAGAAGTTAAGTGACTTGCCCAAGGTCACACAGCATACAAGTGGCAGAGTCAGGATTAGAACCCAGGTCCTTCTGATTACAAAGCCCATGGTCTTTCCACTAGACCATACTGCTTCTCTTATCCTTGGTTCTCTCTTACTACTCAGCTCTCTCATTCAACCCATGTAGTCTTTCACCAGATTCTGCAGGTTCTACTTTCACAGCATTGCTAAAATTCACCCTTTCCTCTCCAACCAAACTGCACCACACTGAGCCAAGCACTTACCCTATCCCACCTTGACTACTGCATCTACCTCCTTGCTGACCACCCTGCCTCCTGTCTCTCCTTACTCCAGTCCATACTTCACTCTTCTGCACAGATCCTTTTTCTAAAAAAGCTCATTCTATCTCTTCTAGTCCTCAAGAATCTCCAATTCTAACCCATCTACTTTCGCATCAAACAGAAACTCCTCACCACTGGTTTTCAAACATTCAATCAGCTCTCACCCTCCTACCTTTCCTCACTGATCTACTAAAACCCAGCTTGCACACTTCAACTCATTCATTCTTTCAATCGTACTTATTAAGCGCTTACTGTTTGCAGACCATTCATTCATTCAGTTCATTCAATCATATTTACTGAGCACTTACTGTGTGCAGAGTACTATACTAAGTGCTTGGGAAAGTACGATACAACAATAAACAATGACATTCCTTGCCAACAACAAGCTCACAATCTAAAGGTGGGGAGACAGACAAAAATACAAATAAAATTGCAGATAAAAGTATAAGTGCTTTGGGGCTTGGGGAGGACCGGGGAGACAAGAGCCAAGGGAGCAAGTCAGGGTGATGCAGAAGGGAGTGGGAGATGAGGAAAAGTGAGGCTTAGTCTGGGAAGGTCTATTGGAGCAGACGTTTCTTAAATATGGCTTTGAATAGGGGAGAGAGTAATTGTCTGTTGGGTTTGGGGAGGGAGGGTTTTCCGGGCCAGAGACAGGACGGGGGCCAGGCGTCGGCAGCGAGACAGGAGAGATTGAGGCACAATGAGGTTAGCAGTAGAGGAGTGAAATATCGGGAGGGATTGTAGAAGGCGAGAAGCAAGGTGACGTGAGAGAGGGCAAGGTGATGGGAGTGCTTTAAAGCCAGTAGTGAGGAGTTTTTGTTTGATACAGAGGTGGATGGGCAACCACTGGAGATTTTTGAGAAGGGAGGTGACATGTCCTGAATGTTTTTGTAGAAAGATGATCGTCTAGCATCAGCTTACTCAATGTGCCCTGATCTTTTCTATCTCACCACTTGTGTGTTTTGAGGCTGCATGTCCCTAAAGAGGGACTGAGAAGTCACTGTAGGAGGGGAAAGAGGGGGAGCATGGGGTGGGGGTGGGGCACAGAAGTCCTGCCTCCCTCTTTATGATGATGATGGGGTTTGTTAAATGCTTACTATGTGTCAAGCACTGTTCTAAGCCCTGGGGTAGGTACAAGTTAATCTGACTGGACACAGTCCCTCTCCCACATGGGGCTCATGACCTTAATCCCCATTTTACAGATGAGGGAATGGAGGGACAGAGAAGTGAAGTGACTTATCCAAGGTCACACAGCAGACAAGTGGCAGAGCTGGGATTTGAAGCCAGGTCCTTCTGACTTCCAGGCCTGTGCTTTATCCACTAGGCCATGCTGCATCCCTCTTCCCTGGCAAGGGAAAGGGGCTCAGAGGCGGGGTAGATGAGATTGAGGTATAGGGAGGAGGTTGGTGTTAAAGGAGCAGAGGGTGGATTGGGTAGTAGTAGGAGATCAGTGAGGTAGGATTGGAGGAAAAAAATTGATTGAATTCCTTAAAGCTGATGGTAAGGAATTTCTGTTTGATGCGGAGATGGATGGGCAATGACTAAAGGTTTTTGAGGAGTGGTTAGATATGTACTGATTGTTTTTTTCTGAAAAATGATCCAGGCAGCAGAGTAAAGTATGGACTGGAGTGGGGAGAGATAGGAGGCAAGGAAGTCAGAGAGAGCCTGATGCAGTGGTCAAGGAAGGAAATGATAAGTATTTAGGTCAGCATGGTAGAAGTTTGAATGGAGAGGAAAGGGTGGATTCTAGGGATGTTGTGCAGGTAGAACTGAGAGGATTTCATGACAGACTGAAAATTTGCATTGAGTAAGAGAGATGAGTTAAGGATAATGCCAAGTTTATGGGTTTGTGAGTCAAGGAGGACTGAGGTGCTGTTTATAAATGATAGGAAAGTCAAGGGGAGGACAGAGTTTGGGTGGAAATATGAGGATTTCTGTTTTGGACATGTTAAATTTAAGGTGTTGTTGAGACATCCAAGTAGAGATGTTCTGAAAGCAGGAGAAAATGTGAAACTGTGAGGAGAGAAGACAGGGCTAGAGAGGCAGATTTGGGAATCAACTGCATAGAGATGGTAGTTAAACCTTGGAAGCATTCAATCTACATCTCCATTCTCCTCAAGAATCTCCAGTGGTTGCCCATCCACCTGCACATCAAACAGAAATTCTTTACCATTTGCTTTAAAGCCCTCAATCACATCGCCCCCTCCTATCTTACCTTTCTTATTTCCTTCTATAACCCAGCACACTCACTTCACTCCACTAACATTAACCTACTCATTGTGCCTCAGTCTCGTCTATCTCACCACTGACCCCTCACTCCCATCCTGGCTCTGTCCTGGAACTCCCTCCCTCTTCATATCTGACAGACCATCACACTCCTCACCTTAAAAGACTTATTAACATCACATCTCCTCTAAGGGGCCTTCCCACTAAGCCCTTATTTCCCCTAGTAATTTTCCCACCTGCCTCACCCTTGCACCCTTGGATTTGTACCCTTTAAGCACTTGATATTCACCCCACCCTCAATACCACAGCATTTATGCACATATCTGTAATCTATTTTAATGTCTGTCTCCCTGTCTAGATTGTAAACTCCCTGGGCAGGGAACGTGTCTATCAACTCTGTTATCTTTTACTCTCTCAAGAGCTTAATACAGTGCACAAAGTAAGAGTTCAATTAATGTTACTGATTGATCGATTGACTTCTGGGTGGAGGAGAGGGCAGAATTAAAGCAGGTGAACATGAATTTCATATAGAGCAAGATGACCTGGTGTCTGGATTTCCACTGCAGCACTGCACACCTTGTGCCTGGATTATTGTCTGTCTGTCCCCCCCCCGATTAGACTGTAAGCCCATCATTGGGCAGGGATTGTCTCTATCTGTTGCCGAATTGTACATTCCAAGAGCTTAGTACAGTGCTCTTCACATAGTAAGCGCTCAGTAAATACTATTGAATGAATGAATGAATTATTGTGGTTACGATTGATGTCAGCTTTATCGGCACATTTAAGGAAAAGCTCTCTGAGGTGCTGAGCTAGGAGAGGACAAGGACATAGTATTGTTGTGACTAATTCATCCCCCATTTAGGATATAACTCTTGTTAAAGTACATTTTTTCCTTCACCCATGGATTCCTGAGGAAGTGTTCTGCTGGCATTTTAAGCCTGATTCTGTCACTACCCAAACGGGCACATCAGCACAAGTAACCATTTTGCTGATCAAGACCATAATTTACCAACAGGCCAACAAGGTCTACACTCCAAATCATTTGTTTGGATTGGTGTCTAGATATTTCCTTTACAGATTTATTTCATCATCTGGAAAAGGATCCAGATGTTTCAGGGCAAGGAGAATGAGAATAAATCCTCAGAAATGGGTTGGGAAATGCTTTTTTCCACATCAAGCCTCCAGGCTGGAAATACAAAGTGGAAATGCCCTATTGCACTTTGAAATGCTAATGCTACATTATCCAAGGAGGTGCCAGAGTCCTCCTGAAGCTCTAGATTTCAGTTAACCATTCAGTCAATCAAAAATGTTTCCTAAGGGCCTATTTTGTGCAGAGCACTGAATTAAGCACTTGGGAAAGCAGATTGAAATAAGTAGATATGATGTCTACCTTCAAGGAGTTGCCAGGGGAAGGCAAACATTCAATGTAACAAGACAACAGGGGAGAGACTTTGATGTGAACACAATGAGACAGTGTCCATCTAACCAGATCAGTCAAACAAGCAAAGAAGTAGAGTCAGAGGACCTGAGTTCTAATCCCAGCTCTGCCACTTATCTACTGTGTGACCTTGGTCAAGTCACTTAACTTGTCTGTGCCTCAGTTACCTCATCTGCAAAACAGGAATTAAGACTGTGAGCCCTGTGTGGGACAGGGATTTTACCCAACCTGATTAACTTGTGTCTAACCCAGTGCATAGTACAGTGCCTGGCACATAGTAAGCACCTAACAAATACTATTACCAACCAAGAAACTAAAGCAATCCACAAACAATGCAAGAATAAGATTTCTACAAGATGAGAAGACACTGAAGAATTAAGTAACTGCAATTCTCTACCCTTCCCTTTTCCCCAAACCAGTGTTCTTCCAGTATGGCTCTCTGGATGGTCTCTGGGCTTGAATAGGGAGAATTACCACCTAACCCAGCAACTGTTCAATTTCCACAGCTCCATCCTATCTCCTGGAACCTGTATGGGAGAAACACAACAATCTTTTTCTTTCCCCTGGTTATTCCTTGCTCCTCCCTAAGCTGTTCCCTTTAAACAGGGTCTGGCTGTGGGCTAGCAGATGTTGACTAAAATGGAACCATCTGTTAGGAAAAAAATATTGGTCTTTAGAATCCTTTGATTGCACGGAAAGAAAATGATGGTCTTTGGTGAAACAGGAAGTAATGGCAAATCCCTGGCCATATTGATGAGTTTCAAAGATTCTCTAACCTGCTCATATGAAATGGGTCCTTATGGGTGTGTTCCTTTGTTGCGAATTCATAGCATTAATTTGAGGGGTTTTTTTCTCCCTGGGTGGCAGCCTGTCCCTCCTTCCAGTTTAAGTATTCCCGTTTCATACCTACTGTTCCTAGAGAGATGGTGGCATCCAGTTCACTCCCTAAACAGATTCTAGCTCTGCCTGAGCACCTCAATTTTAGGCTACCACTTCCAGCTCCACCCAAAAGGCATGATGGAGAAGGGAGTGGGGGATGTTAGAAGTGGAGTGAATCTGGGAAAATGCAAAGTCAATTCATGCTCTTTCCTTTTTCTCTGGCTTTTTTCTGCCCACCTTAAAAACTAGATTTTTTTGTGCAGAACTGAACCACTGAAAGCTGGAAATTGAAAAGCAGGAACATCAAGAACAAGAAAATTTACAATTGAACCATAACCTTACATCTGGAGTTTCTAGATCTAAATGAGAGAAATTTCAGTGTTCAATTTGCCCTGGGAGAGTAGAAGAAAATAACTGCTTACTATGTCCAAACAGTCTTCTAAGCATTGAAAGAGTGACAATCTTTTCTCACTGCCACTGTGCCTGGTCAATGAACCAGCTTCCTACAGCTGAAATGCTCAAACAGGGTGGAGGGTGGTGGATGGATTTGATTGGAAGATTCTCTACTTCCGTAGCTCTTGGTCCCAGGAACTTGTAATATTTTCTGCGTAGAGCCTGAGGGTGCAGTCACCCACCCACAAACCTGATAGATGCTGGCAAGTCCTGGTCCAAGTTATTCCTGGTGGACCTTCAGCTGTCTCAGATATGTGTGTGTGTGTATTTATGTGTCTGTGTGCATGGGTGTTTTGTGGTTGAGAGTAGCGTAAACTTTTATAGTCTCTCCTGTCACAGGGGAAGTCACATTACGCTGAGAAAATGAGGCCAAGTCAAAGTGATAGCTTGTAGCATTTTACTGTTGTAGCCATGGGTGACCTCTGCCCTCGTAAAATCATTCTTAAGCAGCTTAGCCCAAGGGATAGAGAATGGATCTGGTAATGAAGACAGGAGGATACCAGATCTTACAGCATCTTCATGAATGACCTAGGTAAATTGTAGAATCTTTCTGTACTTAAGTTTCCACAACTGTAAAATGGGAAGAACACTATTTTACCCAAGACCCAGAAAAGTTAATACTGATGGTGCTGTTGTCATGCATGTGTTGATCTAGAGGGACTAGGACCTCTTTTGGTCTTGGCTGATTTGTAAAGCTAGAATCCCTTCAGTATGTGTTCCCCTCCTTGTCCTTCCCACTTAGTCACTGAAGTAGGTCCAGGGCTCTGCGGCACTCACTTGTCCCACATTTAGAAATACTTCAGCAGCTCTTTTTACCACTATCCTACCTAATAGGAGATTGTGAAAGTTAATGAGAGGGTTGGAAAGCTCTTCCAACACCAGTTTTGGAGGAAGCCTTTAGGGAAACACATGTCATTTGGCTCAATTCTTCCATATTTTGATGCATAATATTCCTGGGGTTGTGAGGAACAAAGTTATCATGATCAAGAATCAGCAGTGTGGCCTAGAGGATAGAGCATGGGCTTAAGAGTTAGAAGGACATGGGTTCTAATCCCTGGTCTTCCACTTGTCTGCTGTGTGACCTTGAACAAGTCACGTCACTTCTCTGTGCCTCAATTACCTCACCTGTAAAACTGGGATTTAGACTGTGAGTTCCATGAGGCACGGAGACTGTGTCCAACCTGATTAGCTTTTATCTACCCCAGCGCTTAATACAGTGGCCGGCTCATAGTAAACACTTTATAAATACCTCCATTATCATTATTATTAGAACCAAAAGGTCTTGTGGATGTGTGTTTATATCTTTGTCCCTTTCTATTCTGTATCACACTGAACTGTGGAAGTTAATCTCAAAATTTCAGATCCTTAGGCTTGTTATTAAATCACAGCATCCTGATGACAATGACTCTGAAGTCGTAATTACAATTTCATGACCACATTTTTAAAATAGATAGAGAGAAGCACAGTTTGGGTTGTCTCAGGATGCTGACACACACTTCTAGTCTGTGAATCCTTTTTTATTTTTACAGAGCAAAACTCAGTCGAGCATGAGAAAGTGGACTCTGTGGCAGAGAATGAGACAGGAATGGGCCCCGTTCCAAATTTCAAGTGACTTCTAATTGCGTCTCCACTCTTTATCCCCCATGGGTAGAACAATGGGAATAAAACTGGAGCTTAAAAAAAGCATCTTCTGAAGCCTAGATATATGATCCCTTTTGGATTCCAGGAAGGATCTTCCTACCCACAGTGCTTAATTTCCCAATCCAAGGCTGTAATTACTGAAAAATATGCTGGCTCTTTCCTCTGCCTGGGCTCTGGAGTGCAGCAAACGTACTACAGAATCGCAAACATTTTCTAAAAGACCATATATCAGCTCCATCAGCCTTTGCCATCCTTGGCCCCAGCTGAAAAGCAGTCTGTCATTACTTTTCTTTCTTTTTTCTTTTTCTTTGCTGCTAAGCTCTGTGAGATACATTGATGAAAGGCAGTATATAAAAATAAACCGTATTTAAAAGGATCCCACACATTCCTGTCTGACATGTGAAACCAGCAAAAGCTATTTCTCTGTTTTGTTTTTCTTTGAGGTACTAAATGTACCATGTACTCGGGCAGCAGCAGCTAATGCCACTTGAGACGAGGGGGAGTTGCCAGGGAAGGGGTCGGTATCGCCACGTGGTTTTCTGGGTATTTATTAAACTTACTGATAAGGATAATATTTATTTAACACTTAGGTTGTAGAACACACTGGCCCAGGATCAAAGAGGAATCGTAAAAGTAGAAGACAAATTCTGGGCCCTCAAGGAGCTTATAATCTAAGGGTACCTCACCCTCCAACTCCACTACATGTATCAGTCATTTCAGACTTGAAGTTTATCAGTTCCGCCTCACATTTTCCTGGACCAAAGATTTTATTGCAGTCCATTTTGTTGTGACAACTCTTGTTGGACAAAATATCACCTTGAAATGCACTCATTACCAATAGGTATAAGCCTGTGGTTAAATGTCTCAGAGCAATATACTTTTATGATATCCATGGCTCCTTTAGACTGTAAACTCGTCCTCTAAACTATAAGTTCCTTGTGGGCAAGGAGTGTATGTATCAGCTTGTTATACTGTACTCTCCCAAGCGCTTAGTATAACGTAAGGTATTGTATGACTGATTGAGGGATTGCTTGAGGTGATTGATTGAGAAGAGCATATTCTTCATTTCACCTACCTTCTTGGGCTGACCGTCTTTCTTTCATTTTTCCGAGGGACCTGGCTAGTGCATTCTACCCCTACAACTGCAAATAAGTCAGAAGCCTGAGTGAAATATTATTATCCTTCCCCCCTTCCCTCCGGATTGCAAACAATAGTTGAGAACAGTCGCAACAGTTCTAAGAAAACAGTTGATTTAGCTGAAGAGGCCACTATTCTGCTAGAATACTTTGAGGCAAAATATCTGAATGCAAATAAAATGTTTTTATTTAAAAAATGCTTGCTTATATAAACTTCTGCATGTGACTGTTTTGTTCTCTGTTTATCCCAGGAGAAAATAGACATGATAGTAAAAATAGGCTCTTGCAACAGAGTTGTGTGGAATGAATAAAAAAAAGGGGCTTCAGCAGTCTTCAGGGCTTGTCACTCCCTGCAGGAAGTTAAGTGCCTAAGGTAGGGAATTCTCTGCTTTAATGAATGGCATCCTAGTGAGCTGAAAGGGTTAATTCCAACCCCTGCCCCCTTCCCAGCTTGCATCTGGAGGAATCAAGGTCCTCTTTGGGATAAAGTATTACTACTATTGATAATAAATGTGATATAAGTTAAGCACTTACAGTGTGCCCAGCACTGTACTAAGTGCTGGGGTAGATCACAACGCAGTCAGATCAGACACAGTCTGCTCCCAGTCAGAGAGGGAGGAAGAAGAATAGAAATTTAAACCCATCTTGCAGATGAGGAAACTGAGGCACACTAAGGTAAGTGACTTGCCCAAGGGTACACAGCAGTTCATTGAGAAAGTCATTATTAAAAGCCAGGCTCCCTGGTTCCCAGGCCTGTGCTCTTTCCACTAGGCCACGCTCCTTCTTATTCTCATTCTGCTGCTGTGGAAATGGTTTCCTAAAAGAAATCATTGCCCAAGTAGCTCAGCTTAGAGGATAGAGCTCAGGTCTGGGATTCAGAAGGACCTGGGTTCTAATTCCGACTTGGCCTGCTTTGTGACCTTGGGCAAGTCACTTCACTTCTCTGGGCTTCAGTTACCTTACGTGTAAAATGGGGATTAAGAGAGTGAGCCCCATGTGAGACAGGAATTGTGTCCAACCCAATTAACTTGTATCTACCCCAGCACATAGAACAGTGCTTGGCACATAGTAGGTGATTAAAAAATACCATGATGATAATAATAATAGTATTTATAATAATTATCATTATTATTAAAGAAGCAGCATGATGAGGTGGCTAGAGCATGGGCCAGGGAGTCAGAAGATCATGGGTTCTATTCCCAGCTCTTTTCACTTGTCTACTATGTGACTGTGGGCAACTCACTTCACTTCTCTGTGCCTCAGTTATCTCATCTGTAAAATGGAGTTTGAGACTGTGAGCCCCATATTGGACAGGTACTGTGGCCAACTCGATTTGCTCTTATCCACGCCAACTCTTAGTAGAGCGCTTATAAATACCACCACCACCATCATCATCATCATCATCAAAACACTCTCAGGGTAAAAGTTCTAGTTCTGCCCATTCGGTTAAACCAACTTTAAGGCTTGGTTACATTCCTCTAGGGTATCCTAGAGGGCTGGGACTGGGTCTACCAACTCTATTGTATTATACTCTCCCAGATAGTACCATACTCTGCATACAGTAACTGCTCAATAAATATCACTGATAGATCGATTCTTGGGTTCAGGTGTTAACATTAAAAGATACAAGAATAAGCATGAAAAAGAGAAATCAAGTTAGAGAAAATTTAATGAACACTGAAAGAGAATAGGACTGGGAGTAAGGAGACTTGGATTCTCATCCTAGCTTTTCCTTTGTCCTACTAAATGGCCCTGGGAAAATCCGTTAACTTCTCTCTTCCTGTTTCCTCATCTATAAAATGAGGGTAAGCTCCTCTTCTTAATTGTAAACTCCTTGAGGTCAAGCATCATGTCTACTAACTCTACTGTACTCTCCCAAGACCTTAGTACAGTTCTCTGCACAAAGTACTCACTGAATACCATTATTTGATTAAATCTCCACTCCCCCAAACATCTGTATTGTGAGTCCCAGGTGTGGGACAGGGACTGTGTCTGATATGGTATTTTTGAATCTATCCTAGAACTTCACGAAGTATTTAACACATACTAAGTAGATAAGAAAGAATACCATCACTAAATGCCCACCAAATCACAAGAATGTTTTCCCAAATACGGGGCTCTGACCAATTTGGGTTCCAACTGAAACCCAGTCAGAGGGCCCAGTTTATTACTGCCAACACTTTCTTTTCTTCCCAAGAAATTTAGAGGGCTTTCCAACTGGTTAATCCCCATGAATCATACCAAACCTAAACCAGAGAAGGTTTTTAGTTGTATCTTCATTTACAGATGAATTCGAAAACATCTAAAATTCAATCATATTTATTCAGTGCTTACTATGTGCATAGCACTGTACTAAATGTTTTAGCTAGTTCAAACTCCACCATATGGCATGGTGAAGGGAGAAATAAAGAACGCATTTTTTAATAAAAAAGTCTTATAGATAAATAACCTCAGAGTAGGCCAGAGATTACCCTCTTTGAACCCAATTACATTATTTTTGGAGTACAATATGTTATCAGGGGATCCTAACAGCATGAGATGACAAAACTGAAACATTAGATCTTGTAATTTAAGCAAACTGGTTTTAATTTTTTTATATCTCACAGACTGTTCAAAGCACCAACAGAAGGTTAACAATTACTAATTAGAGCAAAATCCACTTAACATTCTGCCTGATAACATTTTCCCACATGTGATGTTCATGTTTTAGAGACGAAGCATAAAGCTTTATCATAATCTAAAAACTCATACCTACTGTTATCCAAAATATTTCAAAGTTTAGCAGGAGAAGCATGGAAGCTTCTGTCCCAGTGTTTACAAATTTGTCTTTTAATAAAAAAATTCACTGCTTAGAATGAATCAATGGTTAATCTGGAATCAGAAAGTAGTCTTTTGAGAGAAATGTTAACTTTCTGTTTCTCTTTCATTAGACTAAGGCTATCCTTGACTTCATTATAGGGTCTTTTGCCAATGAAACGGTAACTCTCCTGGTTTGGGCCTTTTTAAACCTAGGCTGTTCTTCATCAAGCTATTCTATGCATATGAATTTCTCTTTAATTAAAAAAGCATAAAATGGAAGAGATCTTTGCTGCTATTTTTTTTTCTTTCACTTTGAAAAAATCGTGGGAGGAATTAATCTAGCCAATAATTTTACAGATGGAACAGGGTTAAGAAGAATTTTAATGCAAATTAGGGCCCATGTGGATTTGAATGCCGGGCCAACTTCAGATATTTTGCTGTCTGGAGGCAGGGAAAAATTTGTCTCCCTTCTTCCATTCTGTCTTACATCATTAGAAACTGTCATGAGTGCATATCTCTAGACTGTAAGCTCATTGTGGGCTCATGTTATAGTGTACTCTCCCAAGCACTTAATACAGTGCTCTGCACACAGTAAGCACTCAATAAATACGAAGGACTGACCAGGTGACTGACTGTATTACACCATTGCACTCTGCAATGTACACCTACTATGTTTGGTAGGTCCCATTACTCATTCTGCGTATGCACAAAGCAATCCCTATGATATCATCATGTTCCTTCAGTCATATTTATTGAGCACTTACTGTGTGCAAAGCACTGTATTAAGTGCGTGGGTGAGTGCAATATAACAACAGACACATTCCTGCCCACAGTGAGCTCACAGTCTAGAGGGGGAGACAGACATTAATATAAATAAATAGATAAAAAATACATTGCACTATGCTTCTGTTGAGGGTGTCTTTGCAACCCCTCCCAAGTCCGGTTAATGCAGGCATGACTTCTAGTGAAACGAGATCCTTTAAACTTCTTCTATTGCAGCCTCTCCTGGTCATCTCTCTCCCGCCCCGACTGCTGTCTCCCTCATCATGTACCCTGAAAGAGTTCCCTCATCCAGGTTTCATCTTGAAGCGTCACTTTTCTAAAACGCACTCGTATGTCGGCAACACACCTATAGAATTTTTCAGTACAGAGCGTTTTCAAATGAGTTTTTATATTTGCGGGATTTTCCTATTCTTCCATAGCTGCAGATAGAGCACAGAACAAGAAAAAAATGGACTCCAAAGGCCTACATATAGCTTGCATTTGTGTGTATGTGTGCTTAGAGGTTTTTTTTTTTTAAATGGTATTTAAGTGCTTATTATGTGCCAGCCACTGTACTAAGCACTGAAGTAGATGCAAGCTAATTAGGTTGGACACAGTCCCCGTCTCACATGGGCCTCACTGTCTTAATCCTTATTTAACAGATGAAGTCACTGAGGTAAGAAGAAGTTAAGTGACTTGCCCTAGGTCACACAGCAGACGAGTGGCAGAGCTGGGATTAAAACCCAGGTCCTCTGACTCCCAGACTCGGCTTTATTCACTAGCCCATGATGCTTCAAGTACATGTGTGGATCAAAGAATGACAATTTGCTTCAGTAAAGATAATGAGGCAGTGAAAATTCACCTAATTTTAGGTTAAAGAGAAATTAAATTTAAATTTAAAAATCAATTTCTTAAGTAAGTAAGGGAGAAATTATTTTCTTGATCCTTATATCTGAAAATGACATGGATGTTAGTTTCTAGTCGGGGCAGCAGATAGATATTTAAATATGTTACAGAGAGGAGGAAGTAATAGATTATAATCAATATATACATAAGTGCTATGGTGGGGTCAATGCTTATGTGGCACAGAAGGGCTGAAGAGGCAGTTGGGGTATATAAGGTCAGGAGATTAGAGTTTTTTTTTAACCACCGAAACTGCTTTAATACTGTTGAAAGTCCGTAATACAACATTCATCCTCTGTAAAACACTTCAGTTACAGAATTCATTTTAGTTATTCCTTTATACCTATTTTATAAAATAAGGCAAGAGACATTTAAATTCTCCTTGTTCTTGTCCTAGACACCTAACAAGTTATTTTTTGCCACTATAATGGAAATGTCAGTTCCTATCAAATGTTACATAGGAAGGGGTAAAAATAAAATATTAGCATATGCTTCAATATACAGTTTCCAGAACCTGACAGAACTGAAGAACATAGCCTTTCTGTGCTTTTCCATAGGTTGATTCTAAGAGTGAGCCTCTCCCCTCTTCAGTCTATCCTACCCTGATGTCCAGGTCATCTTTTTAAAATGCTGTTCAATAGACACTCTTCCCCTTTTCAAAAACTATATAAACAAAAACTCCTGACCTCTCCACCAGCTGTCTTCTTACTTTTCTACTCTCTTCTACCTATAAGTTCCAGCTCACACTCTGTACTCCTCCCAAGTGATACTCCTCTCTACATCTTGCTCTTGACATTTCCCTTTTTGGCCCTTTGCACATGTCTTTTCCCCTGCATGGACCTTCCCCCCTCCCCGCCTCCTCTGACACACACACATGCACATACACACACTCCTGCCGCCCCCCCCCCCCCCCCCCCCCCGCATCCATTCCCATCTTCAAAGCCCTCCTAAAAATCCAGCCCCTAGAGGAGGAGGCATTCCATGACTAATCTCCTCCACTCTGATCAGATTGTAAGCCCCCTGAGGGCAGGGACAATATTGTCTGCTTTAATTTTAGGTTTCTAGGTACCCATTACAGTCCTTGGTACATGGTGAGTTCTCGAAATGCAGATGACAATGGTGGTGATGATAACGATGATGAAGAGGACAATGATAGTGATGGCCCCACCTTCACCATGTGTTCAACACTTCCCATATGGTTCAAGGGGTTTTTCATGCACACACACACAAACACACATGCACGCAGCCCCCCCCCCCCCACAAATATGGCATGTTCATTCATTCATTCAATAGTATTTATTGAGCGCTTACTATGTGCAGAGCACTGTACTAAGCGCTTGGGATGAACAAGTCGGCAACAGATAGAGACAGTCCCTGCCGTTTGACGGGCTTACAGTCTAATCGGGGGAGACGGACAGACAAGAACAATGGCACTAAACAGAGTCAAGGGGAAGAACATCTCGTAAAAACAATGGCAACTAAATAGAATCAAGGCGATGTACAATTCATTAACAAAATAAATAGGGTAACGAAAATATATACAGTTGAGCGGACGGGTACAGTGCTGTGGGGATGGGAAGGGAGAGGTGGAGGAGCAGAGGGAAAAGGGGAAAATGAGGCTTTAGCTGTGGAGAGGTAAAGGGGGGATGGCAGAGGGAGTAGAGGGGGAAGAGGAGCTCAGTCTGGGAACGCCTATTGGAGGAGGTGATTTTTAAGTAAGGTTTTGAAGAGGGAAAGAGAATCAGTTTGGCGGAGGTGAGGAGGGAGGGCGTTCCAGGACCGCGGGAGGACGTGACTCAGGGGTCGACGGCGGGATAGGCGAGACAGAGGGACGGCGAGGAGGTGGGCGGCAGAGGAGCGGAGCGTGCGGGGTGGGCGGTAGAAAGAGAGAAGGGAGGAGAGGTAGGAAGGAGCAAGATGATGGAGAGCCTCGAAGCCTAGAGTGAGGAGTTTTTGTTTGGAGCGGAGGTCGATAGGCAACCACTGGAGTTGTTTAAGAAGGGGAGTGACATGCCCAGATGGTTTCTGCAGGAAGATGAGCCGGGCAGCGGAGTGAAGAATAGACCGGAGCGGGGCGAGAGAGGAGGAAGGGAGGTCAGAGAGAAGGCTGACACAGTAGTCTAGCCGGGATATAACGAGAGCCCGTAATAGTAAGGTAGCCGTTTGGGTGGAGAGGAAAGGGCGGATCTTGGCGATATTGTAGAGGTGAAACCGGCAGGTCTTGGTAACGGATAGGATGTGTGGGGTGAACGAGAGGGACGAGTCAAGGATGACACCGAGATTGCGGGCCTGCGGGACGGGAAGGATGGTCGTGCCATCCACGGTGATGGAGAAGTCTGGGAGCGGACCGGGCTTGGGAGGGAAGATGAGGAGCTCAGTCTTGCTCATGTTGAGTTTTAGGTGGCGGGCAGACATCCAGGTGGAGACGTCCCGGAGGCAGGAGGAGATGCGAGCCTGAAGGGAGGGGGAGAGGACAGGGGCGGAGATGTAGATCTGCGTGTCATCTGCGTAGAGATGGTAGTCAAAGCCGTGAGAGCGGATGAGTTCACCGAGGGAGTGAGTGTAAATGGAGAACAGAAGAGGGCCAAGAACTGACCCTTGAGGAACTCCAACAGTTAAAGGATGGGAGGGGGAGGAGGCTCCAGCGTAGGAGACCGAGAATGATCGGCCAGAGAGGTAAGAGGAGAACCAGGAGAGGACAGAGTCCGTGAAGCCAAGGTGAGATAAGGTATGGAGGAGGAGGGGATGGTCGACAGTGTCAAAGGCAGCAGAGAGGTCAAGGAGGATCAGAATGGAGTAGGAGCCATTGGATTTGGCAAGAAGGAGGTCATGGGTGACCTTAGAGAGAGCAGTCGCGGTAGAGTGGAGCGGACGGAAGCCAGATTGGAGGGGGTCTAGGAGAGAATGGGAGTTAAGGAATTCTAGGCATCGATTGTAGACGACTCGTTCTAAGATTTTGGAAAGGAAGGGTAGTAGGGAGATAGGACGATAACTGGAGGGGGAAGTGGGGTCAAGAGCGGGTTTTTTTAGGATGGGGGAGACGTGGGCGTGTTTGAAGGCAGAGGGGAAGGAGCCCTTGGAGATTGAGTGGTTAAAAATAGAAGTTAAGGAAGGGAGGAGGGCAGGGGCGATGGTTTTAAGAAGGTGAGAGGGAATGGGGTCCGAGGCGCAGGTGGAGGGGGTGGCACTTGCGAGGAGGGAGGAGATCTCCTCTGAGGATACTGCAGGGAAGGATGGGAAAGTAGGGGAGGGGGTTGTTGGGGGGGAGGGGAGAGGCGGAGGGGTGACTTTGGGGAGCTCAGACCTGATCGTGTTGATTTTCGTGAGGAAATAGGTGGCCAGATCATTAGGGGTATGTGCAGCCTTTCTGCTTTTGTGCTCGGAAGAAGATGAATATTTTTTCTTTTTTGTAAACAAAATTGGCCAGGACAGCACATATTAATGCAAACCTGGTTTCCCTCCAGCAGGGTCAGAGAAAGGTGTCCAGTAAGATTTTGGCTGCAAGCACTCTATAGAACCCCCTGATATTTATTTCATGTAATGAAATTGCATAGTGTTGACCTATGGCATGAATAATTTAAGATAGTAACATTTCAAGACGGCTAATCATATATAAAATTACAACTCATTTGGGCTCACCTAGTAAAAAACCTCACCAGGTGCCAAGACCCTGCCATCAGTGCTTTAGGAAACGTAGCAGTTAAAATATATGGAATATACAAAACACTGTATTATACCAGGCACTACCTAAGAATAAGTGTGGAACTACGATCATCAGAAACAGACAGACATGACAAAGACACTCTGATAAACTACTGAATACGCCTTCCGCAGATCAGAAAGGTGACCTTTGCCTGACAAAGCTTTCATTTCCCCTATCAGCTCTACCCTGGTTGTCTTCTATGCACTTGGCTCTGTATCTCTTAAGTACGTTGATACTCCCACCCCTCAGCACATGTGTAAATATCCTTATTCTCTACTATTTCCCCTATCTGTAATTTATTTCAGTGTCTGACTCTACCTGTAGACTGTAAGTTCCTTGTGGACAGGGATCATGCCTACCAACTCTATTATATTGTGTTTTCACAAGCACTTAGCACCTGGCTCTGCATAGAGCAAGCACTCAAAAAATATCCTTGATGAATTAATTGATTCTAGACATACACAATAGAGTAAGTGTGGAGTTGTGACCTCAGTTCTGACATTTGAGGAAGGGCAGAGATGGTGTCTACTAATTCTGTTATACTCTCACAAACACTTAGGACAGTGCTCTCAACACAATAAGCACTCATTAAATACTGTTGACTGGCTGATTGAAGTAGTCTTCTGACTTCTGCATGAGCTGTTCTTGCTGGGGAGATCCAGCAAGACACCATAGTCACCATACCAAAAGAGGGAAGGGAGAGTTGATTGTGGCATTATAGTAGCATCTTCCTGCTTTCCATTGTGGGCAAGATCCATCTGAACGGTTGTTCCGTCTGAATAATTTAGTCAACTGGGTGCTGTCTATATCACAATGTGCCTTCAAACCATAGTTTAGCCCAGCAGATATTGATCTGTGCAATGTGGCAAATTAAGGAAAAAGGGCAGAGAGCTAAACATCAAGACCTCTATATTGTGTTGTTTGAAGTTTACAAAAACATTTGACATCATCAATAGACCAGGGCCCTCTAAAGAATGAAATAAATTAAGTTGACTTGTGAAATTCACCAAGATCCTCAGCCTATTGAATACTGTACTATGCACTTGGATCCGGTTCATTTGGGCATTTGGTAATCACCTCACCCTCAACCCCACAGAACTTATCTACATATCTATAAATTATATATTATAAATTATATATTTAAATTAATATCTGTTTCCCTCCCTAGACTATAAACTCGTTGAGGATGGGGAATGTATTACCAAATCTTTTTTTATGGCATTTATTCAGCACTTAATATGTGCCAGGCACTGTACTAAGCACTGGGGTAGATACAAACTAATCAAGTTGCACACAGTCCCTGTTCTATGTGGGGTTCCTAGTCTTAATCCCCATTTTACAGATGAGGTGACTGAGGCACAGAAAAGTGTAGTGAGATACCCAAGTTCACACAGCTGACAAGTGGCAGAGCTGGGATTAGAATCCAGGTGTTTCTGACTCCCAGGCCCATGCTCTATCCACTGGGGATGACTTGCACTCTCTCAAGGGCTTAGTACAGTGCTCTGCACACAGTAAGCTTTCAATAAATGTGATTGACTGACTGAAAACGTAATGGTTGGTAGAGTCAGAGTTGAAGGAATTTCTTTTGACCTTTTCTCCATTATTATTGAAGTGAACCAGGGTTGTATGATGGGTCAGGCAATCAATCAATCATTAATATTTATTGAGGGCATAGTTCTGCACGGAATACAATAGAGTTAGTAGGAGCTCTCTGCCTTCAAGAAACATGCAGTCTAGGTTGGGGAGACAGACACTAGAATAAATTACAGGTAGGGGGAAGCAACCGAGTTTAATAATAGGTGGAGAAGTGTTGAGGTGAGGAGGGGAAAGAGTGAAGACCCAAGTATTTAGGCCCAGATCTATTCAACCTATTCTATGACTCTGTGCTTGCTCTGCACACACTGAACTCTTAATAGTACCATTGATTAATGGGTTGATTGAAGACGTAATGAAATACTTAGAAGCTGGGGTCCAGATGTGCTCCTGATCTGTGAAACTCTTCTATGCCAATAGGCTATGAGGCTTTTCAAGAGCCCTTGAGACAGTGATTCTGGAACTGCTCTATGCAGATGTCTGTGCTCTGGCGTTCTGGGCTCAACAAGACATGCAAATGATCACCACTTACTTGGCAGATTCAGCACAGTTCTTTGGACTGACAATAAGTCTGAAAAAAATGGAAGGAATATACCAGTCCACACTCCAGAAGCCCCATGTACTAACAAAAATTTTCTCAACATTGAATTTCAAGCTGTCATAACATTCTTAGACCTGAGCACACTTCGCTACACAAAGAGAATAAAGAAGGTTAGCATGGCTGTCAGTATGCTGAAGAATGTATCATGGCAACAGCAGGGCACCATAACTGAGAAATATTGTGGCCTAATGGAAAGAGCACAGGCATGGGAATCAGAGGACCTAGGTTCTAATTCCAGTTCTGCCACTTGTCTGCTGTGTGACCTTGGACAAGTCACTTTACTTCTCCATGTCTCAGTTACCTCATCTGTAAAACGGGGATTAAGACTGTGAGCCCTTTGTGGGACAGGGACTGTGTCTGACCCCAGCGAGACTGTGTCTCGTATCTACCCCAGCGTTTAGTACAGGGCCTGGCACACAGTAAGTGCTTAACGGATGCCACAATTATTAAACTCCACAGTAGTTAAGATTTATAAGGCCACTGTGGTGTCCGATATTCTCTGTGGCTGTGAGATATAGTGCTCTCTTCAAACCCCATTTAATATCAAGATGGCAGAACAAGGTTACCAACAATGAACCGATGCCAATTACTAATCATGAACATTCTGGATTACAAATCAACTCATCAGCATTGAGGCCATTCTCAAAGCAAAAAAGTTCCACTGGGCAGAACATGTGAGAATGACGAACAGTTGGCAAGATACCTAAGCCTCTGCTGCAGTATGGGAGCAGGCACAAGCTAAGAGGGCAAAATATGTCTTTTAAAGACATAGCGAATTAGGTTCTCAAGCACTGGGAAATAGCAGCACTCTGTTGAGAGGCCCCGGTGAAGGACAGGCCAGCTTGGCAGACAGTAATTAGGAGAGGAAAGGCTTGCTCTCCTTGTACAGAGGTTTGGTGGAGACCAGACTGCCGCAAGTACAAGTTACAAATACAACAGTTATGTACCTATTCCTCTATCCCTGCTCTGCCACTTGTCAGCTGTGTGACTGTGGGCAAGTCACTTAACTTCTCTGGACCTCAGTGACCTCATCTGTAAAATGGGGATTAACTGTGAGCCTCACGTGGGACAACCTGATTACCCTGTATCTACCCCAGCGCTTAGAACAGTGCTCTGCACATAGTAAGCACTTAACAAATACCAAGATTATTATTATTACTCTCCCATTTCCCCCACCTGTAATCTATTTTTATGTCTGCCTCCCCTTCTGGATCATAAGCTCTTTGTGGGCAGGGATCATGTCTACAAACTCTATTGTATTTATACTTCCCCAAGTGTTTAGTGCAGTGCTCTGCACACTGTAAACACTAGATAAATTCCACTGATTGCTTGACTGATGGATTGATGTATACCTTATATGCTGCAAGGAACTATATTTGCAAACAATGTGGAAGAGACTGTCAGTCGTTTCCATTGAAGTCTCATGTAGAGGTAGGATCTTGCTGACTAAAGTGTCACTTTCACTGAATCGATCAATCAATCGATCATATTTTTTGAGCGCTTACTCTGTGCAGAGCACTGAACAAAGTGCTTGGGAGTGTACAATACAACAGAATTAGCAGACAAGTTCCCTGCTCATGATGAGCTTACAGTCTAGAGGGGATATAGTCACTGATATGAATAAATAAGTAATCTCTATTATATAATTTAAAGATAAGTACTTCAGTGCTGTGGAGTTGGAGGTGTGGTGTATATGAAGTGTCCAGAGGGACACTGAAATACAACTACATGTAGGCACTAGGGAATGAAAGACCCAACCCCTGCTCTCAAAGAGGCATCTGGCAATATTTGATAATACATATAAAAGTTGAAAACGGAGTTTCATTATTTGGCTTCTGTGTGTGAAAACAGGATTAGCTGCCATATTGATGAATATTTTTCTCTTTGCCACTTTGGTTACAGAACACAGTAGTAATTTTTTATAGCTCAGCTTGGCAGGCTCTAGATAACCTATTTATACACAATCACTGAAGGCTTCACAGTTTAGACCCCTCCATGCTCTTCTGCCCTGATATTTATTCCATCACAGTTACACCACCATAGCATCCGTCATCAATGCCGTACAGAGTATGGAATTTGTGACTCAGATGATACATGATTTAGCAATCTCCTATTTTAAATGAGGTTGGGTTACCCTTAAATCTCACTTTATGGAGGGCTTAATTCTGCTTCCTTAATGGCAGGAGTCATTTATAAGGGTGTCGCAAGGTGGCTTGCGTGACTTTAGGAAAGGAAGGGGAAATGCACTGCTCATTCAAGGCAGATACACATAAGCTCATTCTGGGCAGGGAACATATCTACCAACTCTGCTATATTGTACTCTCCCAAGGGCTTAGGAGAGTGCTCTGCACACAGTAAGTGCTCAGTAAATATAATTGATTAATTGATGGCTTCCCACTGCAGGAATTGAACACGGAAGGACATCGGCAGCTCCAGCACGGTGATTCTGATGATTCTGTCGCTGCAGTGGGTGGGCTATTCACTCCTTTCAAGGTAAATCTTTCCCCTGACCTGGGTGCAGTCAGACTTCTGTAACTGTAGTATTACTCTCAGTCAGTGGAATCAATCAATACTTTACAATAGATATTTACTGAGCACTTACCATATGCTGAACATTGCACTTGGCATTTGGGAGAGTTCAATAGAGTTGATAGACACATTCCCTGCTCACAAAGGGATGGGTAAAATCGATCAATCATCAATAATATTTACTGAGCTCTTACTGTGTGCAGGGCACTGTTCTAAGGACTTGGGAGAATGCGATACAACAATATAATAGACACATTCCCTGTCCACAGTGAAAAACCATGACAGAAGAGAGAATACTTGGGAGGGAAGGGATTTAATAGGTTCTGACTCCCCTCTGTGCCTGTGAGAGTCCTTAGAAAGCTACACCTGATGATTTGTTAGGGTGATTCACTCTAGTGTTGTAACATGTCACTTCACTGCTCTGTGCCTCAGTTACCTCATCTGTAAAATGGGGACTAAGACTGTGAGCCCCATGTGGGACAGGGATTGTGTCCAAACAGATTATCTTGTATCTTCCCCAGAGCTTTATACAGTGCCTGGCACATAATTAGTGGTTAACCAATACCATAACCCACCCACCCCCAGCCCCCCAAACCATAGTGACTCAACATTCTAGCTTCATGGAGTCTTTCGGTTGAAATGCAATCAAGCGAGCGCGGCAATCATTCCCATCAACAATGGGGCCAAATTCTATTTGGGGGAATTCTATTTTAACCTCCTAAATTCCCCTCGAAGAATTAGGACCGTAACATTCTTCTTTCACCTGGTGCCTTTCTCGATAATGCCTGTGGCCAGGTTAGTTGGTGGCCTTGAGAAGAGGACCATTTAGCACTGAACTTTGTAAATAAGTGGATGAGTTATATACTGTGAGGTCCTGGGCTTAATACTCCTCCAGAAGTATCTGGATTCCAGAGATTTCCTGTGTTTTCAATGATTTCTAAAGATTCATTTCTGAGCTGTGGAAATAGCCACAGTTGTGTTGGTCATGAGGTGAGTCACTACTTCTTGTGAAGAGCCGTGATCAGTGTTTGGAAGAGTTAGAAAGATGAATGGTGGGGGAGACTTTTAAGGAAAGTCAAATGTGCTTTTCTATTTTTCATGTCTGGAAATTTATTAGGTAATTAGATTAAATTTCCTTACATTTGCGAATGGATTTTTTTCCCTCCTTTGTTTGTGTTTGTTTGGTGTGGTTTGTTTGGTTTTTTATGGAGAGCGCATTGGCATTTTCTCCAGGAAATGAGCTCTTGTATGAAAGCACTGATTCATTCTGGGGGGTGAATTTAGGGAAGGCAGACTGCATAAACAATCTCTAGAAACTACACTTGGGTATGATGAATGGAGATAAATCTGCCCAGGAGAAGCTAAATTTAACAAACAATGTTAGCCTTCCGCTCCCTCCTACCCTTTCCCCTTCACCCCCAGCAACAGGCAGACTGTGTTTATTTCTATTGGCCAAATCCCAACTAACATCAAGAGGTGAAAAACAATCCCCAGAAATTTGAAAAATGTTGAACAAGGAAAGAAAATGTTCAATCTACCACTGCAGACACAGATACAATCTTACCCCCTGTTTGCTTTTTTTCATGGCTTGATTTTTTTTTTAAAGAATAAAGGAAGGCATATTCTGAGAGAAATATGCTTTGAAAACATGAAGACTTAGTCCCCAAATTTTGAATGTTTACTTGAGATGTGGTCTCATTCTTGATGGGCTCCTGACAAATGCGCTGTGCCTCAGTTACTTCACTGTAAAATGAGGATTAAGACTGTGAGCCCCATGTGGGTCGGAGACTGTATCCAACCCAATTTGCTTGTATCCACCCCAAAGCTTAGTATAGTGCATGACACATAGTAAGCACCTAAAAATACAATAATTATGATTAATTACTGTTATTATCAGTAGACCTGGTTTCCTTGCCCAATATCTTTTGGGTAACAAAAGGAGATACAGTGTATCCACACTGAGTTTGTCAATGTATTCTCAAAGCTAGCATTGTTCAATTATGTTCAAAGATGTGATAGACTGAATAAGGCACATTTCTGCCTGCAAAGTTGAGGCCAAGTGCTATGTCAAGGTTCTTTCTGCATTCTTATTTCTACAGGCCATGGAACTGTACTAGTTACTCTCCAGAGTCAGTCAAAGGGACAAAGAGACATAGCTTTCTGTCTGTAGGAATCTTTTTGTTTGTTTGCATTTTACAAAATAGAGAAATAGACAATAATTTGTGTTTTCTTAGAACCAAATCTACAGTGCACATCTCTCCTTAAGACCAAAATAAAGGACAGTTTTCTATGCAAAATTGGAATGGTCAATCACCACAGATAATTGGCTGGTAGAAAGAAGACTCATTTTCCTGACAGCATGGCTGAACCTGAGTTGGGAAGGAACTCCCTCTTTGTCCTGTTGATTCAGTTGTTGGAGTTTTGTCTTCCCAGTTATCTAGTGCTTATTTTGGGCACCGGAGAGGTAACCAGTGCCAACGTTTTAGGAGAACACATCAGGCTGGAAATTTGCCTGTGAACACAAGGTCAAGAATGTGAGATTAGGCCAGAGAACTCCTTATCTCCATTTCAGTTAAAAGGGAGAAAAGATTGGATTCCTGACAAAGAGTAAAAGTTAGCCAGGCAAATAGCCATTTGCCTTGCTACCTGTTGGAGGCCATTGTAGTTTTCACACTATGGTCTAGTGGAAAGAGTGTGGGCCTGGGTGTCAGAAGACCAGGGTTCTAATTCCGGCTCTGCCAATTGCTTGCTGCATGAACCTGGGCAAGTTACTTAACTTCTCGGTGCCTCAGTTTTCCCTCAGTTTTCTCAACTGTAAAACGGGGATTCAATACCTGTTCTCCCTCCTTCTTAGACTGTGAGCCCTATGTGAGAAAGAGACCATGTCTGACCTGATTAACTCATATCTACCCCAACACTTAAAATAGTGCTTGACACATAGTAAGTGCTTAGAGCACACCACTGGAAAAAATATTTTCAGAATTTGGGTTCTGGGCAGACTGAGTTGGACAGATGCTGGAGAGACTGAGGCAGATTTCTTTGCCCCCTCCTATTTCCTCCAACTCCTGGAGACACCCGGTAGATTCCAACCCAAGTTTCCAAACGTGGATTTAGACTGTCTCTTGAATCTGCCCAAGTCCAGTCTGATCTAGAATGTCCCAACCAGAAACCACATAGCTAGATTAGTTTTGTATATGTGGTGGATTGTTCACCTGCTTGGCTCCCTTTATCCTTCTCCTAGGCAGCTGGTTGAAAGGCAACATGGCCTAGGGGAAAGAGTACAGGCCAGGGAATCAGAAGAACTGGGTTCTAATCCATCTTTGACACTTTCATTCATTCAATCATACTGATTGAGCACTTACTATGTGCAGAGCACTGTACTAAGCACTTGGAAAGTACAATTCAGCAATAAAGAGAGACAATTCCTTCCCACATCAGGCTTACTGTTTAGAAGGAGGGAGACAGACATCAAAAACGGGCACCTGTCTGCTGTGTGGCCTTGAAGAAGTCACTTTATTTTTCTGTGCCTCAATTTCCTCATTTGTAAAGTGGGGATTAAATATTACTCCTTCCAAACTAGGCCGTGAGCCCCATGTAGGACAGGTACTGAGTCCAACCTGATTATCTTATACCTACCCAAGCGTTTAACACAGTACCTGACACATAATAAGTGCTTAACAATTACCATATTAAAAAAAATCCAACCTTTTGAAGCTGTAAATTCTCATCCTAAAGCAGTGATGATTCTGCTATCCCTAAGTAGCAAAACAAGACCCCCAAAATGTTTCAGAATTCTTCTGAGTACATATTAATGTGGACTAGGATAATTTAGTTTTAAATGTAGACCACGGTGATTTCCTCTATCCCCAATTGTGCTGATGACTTGGTGAATTTAGTCAACCAGGGACATTCACTCAAGGTCTGTGTGAAATTTCTACCCTCATCCTTATCATTATCTTTACTTCTATTCCTGAGAGGAGCCAATCTCTTGATGGTGCTATGCCTGGATCTGATGCAGTCACCCCAGGCTATCATCAAGCAAGCAATCAATAGATAAATTATATTTATTGAATGCCTACCATGTGCAGGGCACTATATTAAGAACTTGGGAGAGTACAATGTAAATTTGGTTGGTATGTTCCCTGCCCACAAGGAGCTTACATTCTGGAGGGGGAGAGAGACATCAGTGTAAATGAATAAATTAAGATATATACATAAGTGCTATGGGGCTGAGGATGGTGTGAATAAAGGGTGCAAATCCAAGTCCAAGGGTGCATCAGTGCATATGTGCCAGCTATGGCCCATTCTGATGATGATAAAGAACTCTTCTATGAGGACTTTAGGCAACTCCATCAAGGCTGTTCTGTAATAGGATAAATTCATTAGTCTAGGAAACTTTAATGCCAGAGTTACTTGTGACTCAGTTGTTAGTTAGGGAATCAGCATGGTGTAGTGGATAGAGCATGGGCCTGGGAGTCAGAAGGTCATGGGTTCTAAACCAAGCTCCGCCACTGGTCTGTTGTGTGGCCTTGGGCATGTCACTTAACTTCTCTGTGCCTCAGTCACCTCATCTGTAAAATGGGGATTAAGATTGTGAGCCCCACATGATACAACCTGATTATCTTGTGTCTATCCTAGTGCTTAGAACAGTGCTTGGCACATAGTAAGTGATTAACAAATACCATAATTATTATTATTATAATTGTGACTTCAAATCCTGGCCCAATGCCTTAAGCAGGCATGGCATAGGTAAAACAAACCCAAAGTGCACTTTTTTAATATGTGTGCTAACAATCATCAAGGCATACAATTGCTCATTGAATGTTTTTCATAAGTGGCTAAATGCTTCAAGCTGACAGTCTGAAAAAGACTGAAGTTGTGCTCCATTTGAACTCTGAGAGCACTGGTCCTACTCTGTTGTTTATTCATTCATTCATTCATTCATTCAATAGTATTTATTGAGCCTTTACTATGTACAGTGCACTGTACTAAATGCTTGGAATGTACAATTTAGCAACAGATAGAGGCAATCCCTGCCCAATAATGGGCTCACAGTCTAAATGGGGGAGACAGACAGCAAAGCAAAACAGAACAAAACAAAGCAAGACAACATCATCAAGATAAATAGAATCAAAGAGATATACACCTCATTAACAAAATAAATAGGGTAATAAATAATATATACAAATGAGCAGAGTGCTGAGGGGAGGGGAAGGGGGAAGAGCAGAGAGTGGGGAGGAGGGGAGGGGAGGAGGAGAAGCAGGAAAGGGGGGCTCAGTCTGGGAAGGTCTCCTGGAGGAGGTGAGCTCTCAGTGGGCTTTGAAGAGGGGAAGAGAGTTAGTTTGGCGGATGTGAAGAGGGAGGGCGTTCCAGGACAGTGGTAGGACGTGGGCCAGGGGTTGACAGCGGGACAGGCGTGAACGGGGGACCATGAGAAGGTAAGTGGCAGAGGAGTGGAGTATATGGGGTGGGCAGTAGAAAGAGAGATAAGAGGTGAGGTAGGAGGGGGCAAGGTGATGGAGAGCTGTGAAGACAAGAGTGAGGAGTTTTTGTTTCGTGCAAAGGTTGATAGGCAACCACTGGAGGTTTTCGAGGAGGGGAGTGACATGTCCAGAGCGTTTCTATAGGAAGAAGATCTGGGCAGCAGAATGAAGAATAGACTGGAGTGGGTAGAGACAGGAGGAAGGGAGATCCGAGAGGAGGTTGACACAATAATCCAGCCGGGATATTATGAGAGCTTGTTCCAGCATGATAGCAGTTTGAGTGGGGAGAAAAGGGCAGATCTTGGCAATATTGTGAGGGTTTATCCATCAGTGGTGGGCAGCTTCAAGACGTTGACGAATTCTGCTTCTTGGGAAGCTTACGTTTGCAAAATGCTGTTACTGAAAAGAACACTTCTAGATGGTCAAATGCTGTACAGTCAAGGCAGGGTCTAGAAAATAAGACTACAAGCTCTGAAAACAAAGTGGAATCAGTCTAAAGAAAAAGATGGATATCTCCAGGGCTCTTGTCATCAAAACATCGTTTTCAGCTGTGAGGCCTGGACATCATACCCATGGCGTAGAAAATGACTAGACCGATTCGGGCTGCTTAAGGCCGATAACTGGCATAAAATGTCAGGATCACAACCTGAACAGTGAGGTCTCGCTGCAAGAGTCATCATGAGATTGGAACACTGAGGTAATCACAGTCAGACCTGAGAGCAGGGATGGTGCGGTTAACTAATTCGAACAAATGATAAAAGGATTCCTAGATAGAAGGTTCTGCCTACAACCCAGCCCACAGACTTTGCTCCTCTAACACTAAACTACCTACTGTGCCTCGATCTCATCTATCTCGCTCATGTTCGAGTCCTCCCTCTGTCCTGGAACTCCCTCCCCTTTCATATCCAACAGACCACCAATCTCCCCATCTTCAAAGCCTTACTAAAGTGATATCTTCTTCCACAAGCCCTCCCTGGCTTACTCCTTATTTCCCCACCCTATTCTACCTCCTATGTCTTTGGAATTGTAAGAACTTAGATAGTCACCCAACCCCAAGCCCTATATATCTAGGTGCCTACTTATGTACATACGTTTATATCCTGCTGCTTTTTCTACCTATAATTTATTTTGATGCTCGTCTTCCCCACTAGATTTTCAGCTCCTTGTGGGTAAGGATCTTGTCTGCGATTTTACTGCTTGTACTCTTCTGTGCTTAGTACAGTGCTCTGCATATAGTAAGCACTCTATAAATACCAGATTGATTGATTGATTCATTTCTTCTATTCAGCTCTTCAGGCCCTTGAGGACAGATACTGTGCTCTAGCAGATGCACTAAGTGATAGGAGGTGCCAAGCACTGCAAAGCAATCCTTGTAGACCCTCAAGCACAGACTCCAGCAGTCATGGGCCTCACACTTTGCCACATGCATCTCAAAACACTCTGAAATGGACAGGACTGAAGCTCGTCTATCATTTTTGACAGGAGAGGCTCCGTCTTTAGTTTCTCTGCCACTCATTTTTCTAACTTTAGGGCAAACATCTGAATGAGACAATCCAACCACTCATTTTTCAGAAATACATCCTACTCTGTCTCATCCTGGGAGTGTGTTTCAGGTCTGGAAAAACTTGCTAGAGATGTCATTTAGACACTAGGCACTTTATATGCTTTGCAGCTGCCAAAGTAAGATATTTGAGTCAGAGACAAAAAAAAATGCATTAAGAATGTTGGCTTCTACCTGCGCCACTTCATTTCCCTGGAGCCCCAGGGGATAGTATTGATGTGCAGATTTTCAGTCCCTGAGTGAGTTACTTGGCATCTTTGAATTTGCATCTGGGGGTGTGAGCTCCTGAAGGATCTTTGCAAAAAAAATATGCCTAAGCACTTCCTTTCTGGTCCATCAGGATATGTGAGAGAGAGAGAGAAAGAGAGAGAGAGAGAGAGAGAGAGAGAGAGAGAGAGAGAGTGCACGCATGCATGTTTAAGCACCCCCAAAGACATTTTGGATTGTAATTCTTCCTGGAATGATTTTGGGGGCACATTTCTTGCTGAGCTCCACATGCTCATACAACTAATTGAAGGGTGGCCTACCAGAAGGGAATTTCCACATCAGCTCCCCCAGAACTTGGCAATAAATGTCCACCCTCCTTGCCTGACAGTCATCTGAAGCAAACAAGAAGAAAACACATTCCGCTCATGCTCCTTGGTAAAAGGAAATATGAATTGGTTTGCCTTAGAATTCCATTCAGTAAATTGTGGAATACCATTAAGAGAGATTAGTCCCATTGGCAGAAAATGTTTCACTGCTTTGAAATTTTGAAATTCTCATTAATTCTTCTGAAAGTTTCTTTCAGTATTTCGGCCTCATCTTCCTCTTCTTCACCATTAGTATTTATTATTATTATTATTACTGTATGTGTCAACCACCATTCTAAGCACTGGGGAAGATACAACAAGTTAATCAATTTGGACATAGTTCTTGTCCCACATGGGGCTCACAGTATAGGTAAGAGTGAGAACAGGTGTTGAATCTCATTTTACAGTAGAGGAAATTAAGGCACAGAGAAGTTAAGTGACTTTCCCAAGGTCACACAGCAAACAGTTGGCAGAGCCAGAATTAGAACCCAGATCTTCTGGTTCCCAAACCTGGATGTACTAAGAAACCACTGCATGCAGAGCAGTATACTACATGCTTGGGGAAGTATGATCAAAGAAGTCACAGTGTCTGTCCTCAAGGATCTTCAAATCTAATGTATAGTTTCCTTCTTAGTTTATTGTTCCCTGATTAATCTCTAATCCTTCATGTCATGTCATCCATTAGTCATTAGTA
This sequence comes from Ornithorhynchus anatinus, assembly GCF_004115215.2. Lineage (NCBI taxonomy): Eukaryota > Metazoa > Chordata > Mammalia > Monotremata > Ornithorhynchidae > Ornithorhynchus > Ornithorhynchus anatinus. Next base: position 37,983,597 of record NC_041734.1, on the reverse strand, counting down.
GCATTCATATACCAAAAGCCATTCTTAACATTTATGAATATAGTGATTCTTGTTTTCTACTTATTCATTTATTTATTTAGCTATTTGTCTTTCCATCATCTGGCTACTGGTTGGTATCCTGGTTAACTCCCTTGCTCTGGTATTTTCCCCCACTAGGGTGTAAATTCTTTGAAGAAAGGAGCCATTTCTTTTATTTCTATTGTACTTAGTACAGCATTCTGCATGTAGTAGATGCTCAGTAAATACTACTAAAAAATGATAATACTTTTACGGTATAATCACCTACTCAAGGTCAATGTAAAAATGGGCTCTGCCTATTGCAGTCACCATGGAGAATCATCTCTTTCTGCCGGTCTGTCACCACCTGGCTAGGGTGTCTGTAATTGATATTTCTGAATATTAGGTACAACAATGCCTATATTTTGGGAGCACCATGAAGCTTATTGGCTTAGTGGAAAGAGCACAGGCTTGGGAGTCCGAGCTCATGGGTTCTAATCCCGGGGCCACCTCTTACAGCTGTGTGACTTTGGGCAAGTCACAACTTCTCTGAGCCTCAGTTACCTCATCTGTAAAATGGGGATTAAGACTGAGCCCCACGTGGGTCAACCTGATTACCTTGAATCTACCCCAGTGCTTAGAACCGTGCTTGGCACATAGTAAGCGCTTAACAAATGCCATCATCATCATTATTATTATTATTATTATTATTAATAACCAAACTTGAGTTTTTTAGCGAGGGCGGGAGTGAGGTAGAGATGGGGTGGGATACTTTAAGGGATTTACAGTCCACTAGCCTGTAAACTCCTATTCTAGACTGTAAACTTCTTTTGGGCAGATATTGTGTCTAACCAACTCTCTTGTGTGCTCCCAGATGCTTAAGTGAGGGTGCTGCAAACAGTAAGAGTTTAATAAATACCATTGTTTGATTGATTGATTTACAAGAATAATCTCTGCAGGATGGCTGCCCATGAGAACAGAAATCACTAACTAGGGATAGCTAATCTATCCCTTTCAGATGGAAATAATTTGGGATTCCAAAGTGTGATTATGATGCATTTGGGATATTAATGCAGTGTGGCCTGGTGGAAAGAGCGCAGATCTGGGATTTGGAAGACCTGGGTTTAAATCCTACTCTGCCACTTGGCTGCTTTGGGACATTGGGCTAGTCATTTAACTTCTCTATGCCTCAGTTATCTCATCTGTAAAGTGGGTATTAAATCCCTCTCCCTCTGACTCAGACAGTGAGCACAATATGAGGCAGGGACTGAGTCTAATCTGATTACCTTTTATCTACCCCAGCACACTGAGTAATGCTTGACACATAGTAAGCACTTAAATGCTATTATTATTATTATTAATAATAACCATCTAATAATAATACTGATGGTATTTGTTAGATGCTTACTATGTGCCAAGCACTGTTCTAAGCACTGAAGTAGATTCAAAGTAATCAGATTTTCCCAGGTGGGCCTCACAGTTTTAATCCTCATTTTACAGATGAGGTAAATGAGGCACAGAGGAGTTAAGTGACTTGCCCAAAGTCACACAGCTAAGTAGGGGAGCCGGGATTAGAACCCACGACCTTCGACTCCCAAGCCTGTGCTCTTTCCAATAAGCCTTGCTGCTTCTCTACATTACACAAACTTCAGTGTAAGCATTAGTTTTACCCTGGCGAGGTCAGAGTAATATCCACATAATAGAGATGAGCAATCGTAATTTTAATGTCCATCACCATATCTTCCTTTCCTCCTCTCTCCCCCAGTTATGTGGCACAAAAGGGTGAGGCCATTTTCAACCTCTTTAATGTACATAAGTGCTGTGTGGCACCCCTCTCCTGATTTTCCAGAACCCAGATGAGTTCTGTTTCAACAAGGCCCCAGTGGTGACGGTCAGACCTTTGGTTCCTCGCTGGAGAGTTTGACTAGGGCCCTGCCCAACTCATTCTATATCCAGAGAACCCTTTGGGAACTTGGTTTATGTTTGAGTTAGGCAGCCTACAACCTATGAATCATATCTACTACTACAAAGCTCAAATCAAGTTAAATCTCCTACTATAACCCAGCCCGCCCACTTTGCTCCTCTTATGGCAACCTACACTCTGTACCTCATTCTCATCTATATCACCACTGACCTCTCATCCACGTCCTACCTCTGGCCTGGAACGCTCTCCCTCCTCATATCAGAAAGGCAATTACTCTCCCCACTTTCAAAGCTTTAATGAAGGCACATCTCCTAGAGGCCTTCCCTGACTAAACCCTCATTTCCTCTTGTCCCACTTCCTTTTGTGTCTTGGATTTGCACCCTTTATTCACCCCTCCCTCAGTCCCACAGCACTTAGATACATATCTGTAATTTACTTAAGTATATTAATATCTGTCTCCTGCTTTAGACTGTGTGCTTGCTGGGGTCAGGGAACGTATCTACCAACTCTGTTATATTGTACTTCCCCCAAGCACTTAATGCAAGAGAGAAGAAGAGAGGAAAGAGTGCTCAATAAATACAGAAAGTGCTCAATAAATACGATTGATTGAATTATTGATTGACTGATATCTGGTATCCCATTTGCTAAAGATGCTTTGAACCCACTCAACTGGTTGGCACTAGTCTTTTAGGATGCTTTTTTACTTTGGTGGCTGATTCTGTTGCTGCCCTCTCCTCTGTCTCCTTTTCAGGGTGGCAGGGAAGGTCTGTGTGTTCCTGGGAGCCCAAGCCTTCACTTCCTCTCCATGCCCCAGTCACTCCGCACCCTCATTTCACCATGGGAGCTCCCTGTTTTACTGATAAAAGTCCAGTTAAAGAGAGGAAGGCATGTGGGAACCATTGCACGATTCTCATGCATACTAACGTTTGAACTGAAGTTCACTCTTTGGTTATTTTAAGGTTTCCTGCTGCCCAGAAAACCTATATTCCATAGAGTATTTTTGTGGTACTGCAGAGATTTTCACTAAAGCACAGGCATGAGTTAAATACCATTGTGCACATTGTAAATATTTCCCTCTGCATGTTTTACAGCCTGCATAATTTCATTCATTGGACATATTTTTTTGTCATTATTATGGAGTTGAATCTGCCTGGGACTTAAATTCTAAAATTGTCCACATAAGGGGTGAATCTACTGAGGATATGGGTTTCATTGTGTAAGGGTGTGGAGGAGAGGAGAATTTCAGTTTGGGATTGACACCAAAGCTATGCTGAAGAAAACAAGGAGAAATGACAACCCTTGAGGAAACTGGGAGATTGGGAGAAACTCACAGGACTAAAGAATACTCCTCTAAATCCAAGATGCATGCACCATTTATTGATGATGATGATGATGGTATTTGTTAAGTGCTTACTATGTGCCAAACCCTGTTCTAAGCACTGGGGTGGATACAAGGTAAGCAAGTTGTCCCACATGGGACTCACGAGCTTAATTCTCATTTTACAGATGAGGTAACTGAGGCACAGAGAAGTTAAGTGGCTTGCTCAAGGTCACACAACAGACAAGTGGCAGAGCGGGAATTAGAACCCATGACCTCTGACTCCCAAGCCCGTGCTCTTTTCACTGTCATACTGATTTTTAAATAATGAATCAAGTTCTCCTTCTCATCTCTGCCTATTAAGAATGCATTCCTCAGATGATTTTCCTTATGTCCATCAAGAAAATGTCCAAAAGAACAAGAAAGATACCAGATCTGAGGTCTCTCAGTCACCTCCCCCCACCAATTTTAAGCAAGTCCTGGCTCTGAAATAGCCTTCCCCAGGGGATATTTTGCAAGAGGGAAAGAACAGAGAGATCTACAATCGAAATAAAAAATCAAAAATAACCACCAAACAAAGCACTACGGGTCACTGACCTACTGGGCTTGGTGCAATTCACGACCTAGATAATATCACTGATGCCATTGCTGGAGCAAGAATGATTTAACCTGTATTCCAGAGGCTCTAGCTGTCCATCTTCAGATAAGATAAATACCAGGCCAGCTAGCATTTGAAGAGGCAAAGTCCAGGATCCAAATACCTCTCCTCCTGCCAGGAATCTGGGAAACGCTCTGGATGACTGCACGTTGGCTGACCTCAAGGCAGATGGATCAGCCCCTCCTCGTCACTTGTTTAACTCCAGGAGAATCTAGGCCTCTCCCTCTCTTTTTCTGGGTCCAGTGATTTTACAATTATCATCGCTACTATTATTATGCAAGTTTCATCTCTGTCCTTAGTCTGACCCTAGGTTGAATTTTCCCTTGTGAAATGTTCCGGTCAGTTGACTAGATCCAACCCCAGTGGTGCTAAAGTGCGTCACTCGGATCTCCAGAGTCACAGGGCATTCAGTCCTTCACCCTCAGAGAGGCGGACCAAGGGGGTGTGGGGCAGGAGAACCAGCTCCCTCTCTGCTAGACCCAGTGAATCCTGTTGCTCCATGATCCTTCCCCTCCTTGAGACAATGTCCTGAAAGGGAGCCTCTAGGATCACAGCCTGTCCCCGGGACAATTGTGGGAACCCCCAAAGCAGTCCATGATGTGGGGAAGGTGTGTATGAGTTGCATAAGAGACTTTGGATTAGGTTACAAATTTGTCTGGCCATCCTACCCGTTCTACCAATCCATAGTAGAAAGGGTTGAATTACAACCCAATATAATAATAATAATAATGATGGCATTTGTTAAGCTCTTACTATGTACTAGGCACTGTACTAAGCAGTGGGGGGTGGAAATACAAGCAAATAGAGTTGGACACCATCCCTGTCTCATGTGGGGCTCACAGTCTCAATCCCCATTTTACAGATGAGGTAACTGAGGCACAGAGAAGTGAAGTGACTTGTCCAAGGTCACACGGCAGACAAGTGGTGGAACCAGGATAAGAACCCACGTCTTTCTGACTCCCACACCTGTACTCTATTCACTACACCATTCTGCTTCCCTGCCAGTCCCACTTCACTCTTTCATGACATTACCCCTAGGTTGGAAGATTGGGTGGCCGAGTAATTTAAACTTTGTGGAAAACCAATCACAGCCGCTTGTTTATCAGATCATCTTGAAGGATTTCACCCGATTAATGTTCTGTAGGGCAAAATGCACCAATCCCTCCTGGAACCCCTTGGATTTTAGGGGCGGGCTGCAGTTGCTGGGGCTACAGCCATTACAGAACATGTTACAGATTGTTCTGCAAGAACAGTTTGCTGGTTAGAAAGGTCCAGGCAGCCCCTGTTGTCTACTGCAGGCTCTGGAGCTGGGTCCCTGTACTAATTTTTACTCCTCTGGACTCCCACTCTTGTCAGGAAAGAGAGGGAGTTGTCCCTCAGATAGAGGAAATAGGCTGGGATCAAAAATTCTCCCACCCAGATGACAAGTCTAATCTATATCTCTTTCTCCCTGCCCCTCATTCAGTCAGCCAGTCAATCAGTTATATTTATTGAGCACTTACTGAGTGCAGTACACTGTACTAAGTGTTTGGGAGAGTACATTATAACATTAGAACAGACACATTCCCTGCCCACCATGAGCTTACAGTTTAGAGGGAGTTTGCCTTCCTGCAGTGTGGGGGAGAACATTGGTCTCTGCTGACTTTAGGGGAGCAGAAGGCCCACAGAAGGGAGAGAGGAAGGCTTGGGGGAGTCCACCAGTTCCTGGTGTCTTGGCTTGTGTCAGTGGGGAACACTACTTGGTGTCTGTGAGTCTAAATATCTCACTAATGTGCACTCGCTGCAACATGGGACTCTGGCCATGGACCACAGAGAATAAATAAACATGTCCAAAAGATAGAGAGATCAGACCTAACTACATCCTTACTGGTAAAAGCCAAAGACTGGTGCTCTGTCCCCATATCTCATCCATCCAGTGTCACCCTTGAACCGTCCCAGCAGATTTCACTGGGACCTAGGGTCGCAGTGGGAGAGGCTAAGGGCATCCCTCAGTCTTACCTCATCTGCTGACTCCAGACCATCCAGGCTCCTCTCTCAGGCCACCCATCTCCTTCTTCCCCCAGTTGAAGCAGAGCCACTTGTAGATCACTGTTGCCTTCAAAAGACAGCCTCAGTGACTGCCAGGCCTTGGAAGAACAAAAGACTTCTAGGGGTGAGTTGTTTCATCCCTGGGGCTATGTTGAGTTGGGAGGATGTCAGGGGGTTGATGGGGGCAAGGGAGGAGTCTGCAGTGTTGAGCCAGGGGATCTGAATTGAGTCCCACAAACCCCCTCCCCGCCACGATTCCTCCATCGGCTTTGTTCTTTACAGGGTGGACAAGTTAAAAATGTCCACTTTGTATGCACGATGTCCAAAGGAGGGGAAGGGTTTTAGCGGCAGGAACTGCAGGTCAAAAATCACGCTGCATTCCTACCTCACTCCAGCACCCCTGATGTTGTGCATTCATGGGGGTTAACTTGGAAAAGTTTGGTTCAAACTCCATCTTTATACTATTCCAAGTGACAGACATGTCTGTAGAGTCGAGACGATTGTCATCTGAAGTGATAGTGGTTTGAGTCACACATATCCATATCCATAGGGGCCACCACACACTTTAGCCAGAAGATAAAGCTATAGTCTCCAAAGCCCTAATATTAATCTGGCTCTGGGGTACTAGCCTCCCCCGACCCCACACTCCTCCCAACCCCTTTACTTATGGAGAGGTCCTGAGGAGGGGATAGAGGGGGTCAATTATTGAGTCTCAACATTGTCTCGCTCCTGGAGCACTTCCTGTGGAGATGGATGGAAGTCCTCTAGACTGCAAGCTCACTGTGGGCAGGGAATGTGTTTTCCAACTCTGTTGTAGTGTAGTCCAAGAAGCAACATGAAGTGGTGTATAGAGCATGGGCCTGGGAGTCAAAAGGTCATGGATTCTAATCCTGTCTCCAACACTTGTCTGCTCTGTAACCTTGGACAAATCACTTCACTTCTCTGTGACTCAGTTACTTCAGCTGTAAAATGGGGATTGAGACTGTGAGCCCCAAGTGGGACAGGGATTGTGTGCAACCTGATTTACCTGTATCCATCCCAGGGCTTAGAACAGTGCCTAGCACAAAATAAGCACTTAACAAATACCATTATATAACAATAATAATAATGACACTCTCACAAGTGATTTAATATAGTTCTCTGCACCCATTAAGTGCTCAACGAATACCACTGATTGATTGATTGAAGGGAGAGAAAACCCTGTGTCAATGGGAATAGGAGAAAGGGCTCAAAATTCACCTAATTCGCCAGGGGTGCACAGCCCTGTTCTATACTTTTCAGGATCAATTTAAAAAGTCGACATGATCCTGAAGGAACACTTTAGAAGATAGCACACTTTTTCTTTCCCCTTTGATATCCTTTTTCTTCTTCATTTTTCCTTATTTTCTTCCTTTTCTCCTTCTCAAGTGTTCCTATTATGGACACAATTTCCTCTTCTAAAATCAATTTTCTCTTGTTCCCAATGTTCCTTTTGCTTTCCTTCTCTAACCTTTTTTACTTCATTTTCTTGCTCTTTTAACTTCACATTAAGTCTCTCTTCCCTTTGCACTCTTAACTCTCACAATCCCAGATGTTAAGCTGGTGAAGGACAATTCACTCTGTGATAAATGTGTTCCTCTGCTTTCCTCTTTTCTCTCGCTTTCTTTCAGGCAGGCCTAGGACACCCATCTATTATTCTCCCAAGTGGGTCCAGATTGGGACTGAGCTCAGGCATCGTGGCACGAGGCAGCTGTCTCAAAGTATCATCAGAGTGGGAGGCTGTAGTTAAATGTTTGAAAGGGTCTGACTTTTATCCTTACTAGTCAAAAGTGGCACATATGATAAGAGTGAAGGAATATGGGAGAGCAGGGGAGGGGAGAAAAGTAGACAACAGGGGATCAGGAGTGGGTGGGGGTAAGTCAAGATTTCCCTCTGGCTATAGGTTATCATTTGTTATCAAAGGGAAAAGGTATTCTAATATCTGAAGTTGACACTGGTCCAGCTGTCTCCAGAGAGATATAAGAAGGAAAGAATCACTTGTACTCTATTTTCAAATCATTTGGCAGATTTAGAATTTTCCTCACAATTCTTTCAATTGTATTTATTGAGTGCTTATTATGTGCAGAGCACTGTACTAAGCGCTTGTAAAGTACAATTCATCAATATCACTACAGGGTAAGGGAGGGAAAGGTATCGGGCTAAAAATGAGTTTTCCCACCCTTGCTGTTTCCCTCCAGCAGCGCTCCAGAGCACGGAGCTGTGGCCATCACATATTTCATTGGGATTTCATATTGCAGATCTCATTCATCCTCAGAAAACCCCAAGTTTATAGATAATGAAATTGAGTCAGGGAAAGATTCAGCTACTTTTCTGTCAGGTATCAGACCCTCAAAACCAAGGGGCACATTTAATTGGTATTAGGTTAGCCAGACACTCACAGAAATTTGACTTCTACACTTAATTATATTGTACTCCTTAAAATCAACACCAACAAAATAAGTTACTGAACCCCTTCAGTGAGACAAAGACCATACTAGAAAGTTTAGGAGTTTCTAGAAGACATGGTCCTGCTCTCAAAGAACTCAAATTGTAATGGGGAAGACATGAACACACATTTGATGAATATTCAATAGCTAAAGGAGTAAGAGAAGAGATAAACCATTATAAACATGGATGGATAAGTAAATAACACATAAACAGAGTAATACATAATGTGATGAGTGCCGAGATGGGCCTGGGAGTCAGCAGGACCTGGATTTTAATCCCCCCTCCACCACTTCTCTGCTGTGTGACCTTGGGCAAGTCACTTCACTTCTCTGGATCCCAGTTCCCTCATCTGTCAAATGGGGATTAAGACTGTGAGCCCCATGTGGGATATGGCCTGTGTCCATTCTGATTATCTTGTATCTACCCCAGTGTTTAGAACAGTGCCGGGCATATAGTAAAGCACTTAACAAACACCGTAAAAATGATTATAACACTGTGCTAAGTACTGAGATAGATGCAAGATAAACAGAGTGGCAAAGTCATAACCAAACTAACTCCAGACTAGATACAGTATTCAAAAAGTACTCAATCCATGAAGATTGCTTCTCAGCTGATGTAGGTTTCCTTCCTGTTAATATGCCCCAGAATTCTGATAACATTTTCAAAGAGCAGCATGGCCTAGAGGATCAAGCACAGGACTGGGAGCCAGCAGATCTGGGTTCTAATCCAAGCTCTGCCACTTGTCAGCTGTGTGACTTTGGGCAAGTCACTTAACTTCTCTGTGCCTCAGTTACCTCACCTGTAAAATGGGGATTAACAGTGAGCCTCCCTTGGGACAACCTGATTACCCTGTATCTACCCCAGTGCTTAGAACAGTTCTCTGCACATAGTAAGTGCTTAACAAATACCAACATTATTATGTGACCTTGGGCAAGTTACTTAGCTTCTCTACACTTCAGTTTCCTCAAATACAAAATGAGGATTCAATATCTGTTTTCCTTCCTATTTGACTGTGAGCCTTATGTGGGACAGAGACTGCATGTGGCCTGTTTTACTTATATCAACCCTAGCTCTTAGAACAGTGCTTGAAACACAGTAAGTACTTAACAAATACCACAGAAAAATTCCCTGCTTCTTCCTTTCAGCTTGTTCTCAGATATGTTTTCCAGATTTTTGTCTGTCATATTTGTGCCTACCCGGTATTTCCCTGTCTTATAACTACTTGGCAATTCAGATTTTAGAAAAGTAGCTTTATCTTTCTCTGACTCAATTTCATTATCTATAAACTTGGGGTTTTCTGAGGATGAATGAGATATGCGATATGAAATCCAACTGAAAAATGTGATGGTCACAGCTCCTTGCTCTGGAGCGTTGCTGAGGGAAGCAGCAAGGGTGGGAAAATTCATTCTTAGGCTGAAAGACCTAAGTTGCTTCTGTTCTTTGTCTCATGACCCTTCCGGGCATCAATCAATCACCTCTCCCCATGTTTATAGGAAATGATTTAAAGGTTCTAAAGGGGCAAAGAAAGTGCATATCATTGTAGAGACTCTTCTTCAGTGAATTGCATTCCCAATTTCCCACATAGAGATGTAACTGGAGAGAAAGAGGTTTGAGAACATTCAACTAATGATTTCCTGGGTCATCATTGGGTAACTGGAATAAGACCAAGGAAAAAAGTGGGTTTCCTATTTGCTCAAGAGGATTAATAAACAAAGAAAACTAGATCCTATCTCTGATCACACAAGGGGAAAATCATTAACACCCATCTCTGCTCTAATTTATGATCTGGCAATGGAATTACATTCCAAATGATAACAACCTTCACAGAAAATCGCTCTGATTCTGCTCCATCTCCTTCCCTGTCTGCCTTCTGATGAACTCTTATTCAGCCTTCCTGACTGCCATTTTGAATTTGAAACAGACTGTCTTATAGTGACTCTCATTCTAGGTGAAGGAGCTGACTTGTTATTCTGAATGGAAAGGGCAGATATGACTCGACAGTTCTTTGTCTTTCTCAGACCTTCTTTCCTAGAAATATTTTCTTCCCTTGCCATGTGAGGAAGCTGATAAATTAATAAGTGATTTGGAAGGAGCCACAGATACTTTGGCTTAGCATAACAGAAATTTCGATTTCTCAAATAAGATCACTCAAGCCTGAAATGACAATCTTAGCTGTTACTTAATGTGCAAGGGATGATTGGCTATTCTTATCAGGACCTGGGTTTTAGTCCTGTCACCACTACTTGTCTACCATGTGACCTTGAGAAAGTCATTTCATTTCCCTGGTACTCAGTTTACTAAATTTATTCCCTGGTCCTCACTTTACAGTCCTCATCTATAAAGTGGGGATTAAGACTGGTAGCCCCATGTGGGACAGGGACTATGTCCAACCTACTAGCTTGTATCTACCCCAGCACTTAGTACAGTGCCTGGCACAAAGTAAGCACTTAAATGCCACAGTTATTACAATTATTATTGTTATTATCAGGATACAACTGTTGTGTGATGGACTTGCATACTGGTCAGTGAGAGCACGGTGATGTTTGTGTGTGTGTGTGTGTAGATGTGTCTATATTGGGGGGCATTCAAGCATATTTATTAAATGCTTACTATGTAGAGAACACTGTACTAAGTGAACAATACAACATTAAACAGTGACAATCCCTGTCCACAATGAGCTCACAGTCCAGTGGTGGGGAGATCGACATCAATTCAAATGCATAAAATTACAGATATATACAGAAGAGCTATGGGGCTGGAAGGGGGAGAAAAGCAAAGGGAGCAAGTTGGGGTGACCCAGAAGGGAGTGAGAGATGAGGAAAAGTGGGGCTTAGTCTGGGAAAGCCTCTTGGAGGAGATGTGCCTTCAATAAGTATTTGAAGGTGGGGCGAGTGTTTGTTGGATTTGAGGAGGGAAGGTGTTCCAGGCCAGAGGCAGGACATGCGCCAGGGGTCGGTGGCTAGACAGGCAAGATCCAGGCACATTGAGAAGGTTAGCACCAGAGGAGCAAAGTATTTGGGCTGGATTGTAGAAGGAGAGAAGTGAGGTGAGGCAGGAGGGGGCAAGTTGATGGAGTGTTTTAAAGCCAGTGGTGAGGAGTAAACAAATTAGTGGTTGATGGTGGAACAGATTTTGCCGCTGGGCTGAGGCATATAGTTCTCCCTTGCAGAACTATACCCAGGCTCAATCTGGAGTAGGGGGCAGGACAAGGAGTGGAGGTGCTTCTGCAGGAGAAATATCAACTCTTTAAAGAGCCTGCCCCTCCCCATTGCCGTTGGACTATGCTTGTTTTTCAGGACCTCCAAATTGCTTGAGAGAGAGTGGATTCAAACCAGGACAACTCTCCATATCAGGTATCAGGGACTATCTGGTCCCAAGGGACTATGCATCTGGTTTGCAGCTACTTGTATGGCCATTATTATTCTATGATTGAGCACAGACTGCATTTATTATTGCCTGTTGATTTAGAAGAATGCTTTTTAGGATTTGTTATTAAAGAGAGTTAAAGTCCTCAATCTGCAGCTGTGGAAATTACAGGTTATGTTGTCTGGGGAGATAGGGATAGGGCAGCTTGGTTCTGGGGACTCTTTATTGTTTCCTCTACTCTGGAGTCTGGTTTCCTGGACTGGGTTGGGTGTACAGACTTTGTGGGTACAGACTTCTGAAGAAATAATCCCTAATCAAGGGCTGAAATTAGAAAATTAGAAAATATTTCTTAATGCAACACCCGTGATGCAATGCATGTTATACAGGGTACACGTTATGTGATGATGTCATGGATGAGATTCAAGGTAGGGTGCCCCAGAAAGAAGCAGTTATAATAATAATTATGGTATTTGTTAAACACTTACTATGTACCAGGCACCATTCTAAGTGCTGGGGTAGATGGAAGATAATCTGGTTGGACACAGTCCTTGTCCCACACAGAGCTCAGAGTCTTAATCCCCATTTTACAGATGAGGTAAATGAGGCCCATAGAAATGAAGTGACCTGCCCAAGGTCACACTTCAGACAAGTGGCAGAGCCGGGATTAGAACCCATGTCCTCCTGACTCCCAGGCCTGTGCTCTATCCACTATACCATGCTGCTTGTTTTTCCCACATCTCCACACCCAGAGAGCTTCCCTTCAACTCCGAGCAAAAGCACAGGTTCAGGTCATGAAAAGGCAATAGAGGTGGGCCAAGCCCTCTCTCTCAGACCCACAGTCTCCATCCGCCAGGGAACACCACAGTGGCAGCTGTAGAGGCATGGGAGTCATCATAACAGTAGTACTCTCTTTTCTAAAATATTCAGCATCATTATCAATAACATTTATTGAGCACCTATTATTGTACATCCATTGTCTGCAGAGTGCTCCATCAGGCTCTTAAGACTATTCCAATATACATGAAAGACATGGCTCATGCCTTCAAGAAATTTACAATCTAATTATTGCCCAAAGTCCCACATGTATTCTGAAAGTTGGTTAAGGAGGAAAGTGTGTATTTTGAAATCTAATTTTCCCTAGAAGATATTCCCAAACTCTAAAGGAGATGAAGGAGAGAGACACCACAGTGTATATTGGGAAGCAGTGTGACCTAGTGGAAAGAGCATGGACCTGGAAGCAGAACACTAGGATTTTAATCTCACCTTCATTGCTTGTCCACTATGTGACCTTAATCACTTAACTTCTCTGTTCCCTCATCTGCAAAATGGGGATTCAATACCCATGTTCCCTCCTACTTAGAATGTGATCCCCATGAGGGGCCTGATTTTCTTGTATCTACCCTAGCACCTAATAGAGTGCATGACACATAGTAAGCACTTGACAAATTCCACAGTTATTATCATTGTTGGCTTTTAATCAAAAAAGAAATAAAGAAGCAGGAAGAGAGAGCTAAAGCCATGACCCTGGTTTCTCTCATGGCCCCAGGAAGTCACCGTGTCAGGGTCGTCATACAGATCGCTGAGAGCTCTTGTTCCTCACACACAGTTACGTAATGTAATCTCAGCCAAGCCGATCCTCCCTTGAGAAAACCGACGTTGCAGACCATCTGAGCCGAGTTTCAGGGAAAAATCAATAAGATGACTGAAGTTCTTTTCCTTGCTCTCGCAGGCTAGTGCTCACAATTATAAATGTCAGGATGGGGGTGGGGAGGATGGAATGGAATCAGAGGAAAAGATGAGGAAGAAAGCCCCTTTTCTCTGGGCTTTGCTTTTTTAATCTCAGTCACATGGGCTCAAGGTCAGTGAGACTGACCGTGCATTTTCCTCATAGCCACAACTGGACTGGCCTGGAGGAGCAAAGAGGCCACCTGAGGGAATGTGTCTAATTGAGTGTGTGTGTGTGTGTGTGTGTGTGTGTTGGTGTGCATGTATATATCTGTGTGTGCCCACCTAGGGGAGGTGCATTCTAAAGGGCTCTGTAAAGTGCATTCATCAAAGAATGTGGGGCCTTCAAGAGATAACAGACAAATTTGCACGCTCTCACGCATTAGAATTAGCACATCACACATACACACAGAGATACAAAGATCAGGCTCCACCACTCTCCCAGTATCCACCAGTGTCACCACCACAGATGCTGGAGGTTACTACTATTATTTTAGCATTCGTTAAGGACTTATTATGTGTCAAGCAGTGTTCTAAGCACTGAGGTAGACACCGGTTAACCAGGTTGGAAACAGTCTCTGTCCCACATGGAGCTCACAGTCTAAGTAGGAGGGAGAACAAGCATTGAATCCCCATTTTACAGATGAGGAAATTTTACAAAGTTAAGGGATTTGCCCAAGGTCACACAGCAGGCAATGGCAGAGTGAGAATTAGAACCCAGGTCTTCTAGCTCCCAGGCATGTACTCTTTCCACCAGGCCACACTGCTCCAGGTTGTACCTTGGATTTCTCTGGTGCAGTGTTCAGATAGCAGGGTGGCCACTAGTAGCCCTGGCAAATACTGGACAAGGAGACCTATGTGTCATCACCTGCATCATGCCAGATCCACCGAGTAACATAATGATGTCATATGTGGCATTTTGGAGAAGACTAATAATAATAATGTTGGTATTTGTTAAGCGCTTACTATCAGAAACCACTCAGACTTAGAATGTTTCTCCAAAGAGACCACCTTCTCTCCCATGCTCCATGCCACCACTTCTAGGTCCCTGTGAACACAAGCACCACTTCTGAGCCCTGGAACTTGAGGGCAGGATTCCAGACAGAGGAGACTGGGAGCTAAAAATTAAACACCAAATACAAAAGGGGCTGGTGCTTCATCCATCCTGGAAAGGAGAGAAACCAGGTGAAACCTCGACTGTCCAGTAAAAAACCAGTCAAATGACCCCCTTTAGTGTCAGAGCAGCCACTTTAGAAGCCACCAGGAAATGTCTTAGAAAGTGTTCAGTTCAGCCAGTTTGGCATTCCTGAGAAGGACAAAAAGGCTAGTCAGTATCTTTCACCCCGACAGCTACCTATATAATCAATCAATCAATCAATCAGTGGTATTTATTGAACAGTTATTGTGTGCAGAGCACCGTACTAAGAGCGTGGGCAAGTACAGTATGAGAAATTGGGTAAGCAGTTTTCCTTCCCACAAGGAGCTTAGAGTCTTGTGAGGAGAGAGCTTACTGAGTGCCTTAAAGCCAATGGCCAGGAGTTTCTACTTGCTGAGGAGAGGAATGGTCAAATACTAGAGGTTTTTGAGGAGTGGGGAGAAGTGTACATGCAAGATGACATGTTAGAATTATTATCTAGGCAGTGGTGTGATATTTGGGCTGGAGGGGGAGAGACTGGAGTCAGGGAGACCAGTGAGGAGGCTGATGCAGTGGTTGAGAAGGGATAAGTGCTTAGTTTTGCACGGGGGTAGTTTGGATGGAGAGGAAAAGGTGGATTCCGGAGATACTGTGAAGAAAGAATCAACAGGATTTGGGATTGATGAATTTGAAGGTTGAAAGAGAGGTCAAGGAAAATGAAACGGTTTTATGTTGAGAGAGTGGGGATGAAGGTGATGTTATCAACAATGATGGAAAAGTTAAGAAGAGGAGAGGACTTGGGAGAGAAGATGAGGAGTTCAGTTGTGAACCTGTTCAGCTTGAGGTGCCACTGGGATATCCAAGTAGAGATTCAGGAAACAGGAAGCAGGAAGCAGGCAGAAATGCAAGATTACAGAGAAGGAGAAGCAATGTGGCCTAAAGAATAGAGCATTGCCCTGGGAGTCAGAGGATCTGGGTTCTAATCCCAGATCTGCCACCTGTTTTCTGATTGGCCTTGGACAAGTCACCTAACTTCTCTGTGCCTCAGTTAATTCAACTGTAAAATGAGGATTAAGACTGTAAGCTCCATGTGGGACATGGAAGGTGTTAAACTTAATTAGCTGGTGCCTACCCCAGCGCTTAAGTCCAGTGTGTGGTATAGAGTAAGTATGTAACAAATATTTTAAAAAAAACCCAAAAACCTAAAAGGATAGAGGTCCAGGTAGTGAAGTAGATTTGGGAGTCATTGTTGTAGAGGTGGTAGTTGAAGCTAAGAGAGCGAATTAGCTCTACAAGAGAATGGTTATAGACTTAGAGTAGAATAGAAGAGGACCCAGACCTGAGCCTTGAGGGATTTCCACAGTTAGGGATTAGGAGCCAGAGAATGAGCCAGAGAAATAGTCAAAAAGGAGTGGCAAGAGAGCTAAGAGGATAACCAGGAGAAACTGTGCCCAAGAAATCAAGGTTAGACCGTGTTTCCAGGAGAGAGTTGCTCACAATATGAAAGGTTTCTGATAGATCCAGGAGGATTAGGATGGAGCGCAGCCCATCCTTCCTGGGCTTGGTGACTGCCATATTGGTGAAAAATAGACTTTCGGTGACTCATTCATTCATTCTATCATATTTATTGAGCACTTACTGTGTACAGAGCACTGTACTAAGCTCTTGGAAAATACAATTCAGCAACAAGTAGAGACAATCCCTGCCCGCAATGGGCTCACAGTCTTGAAAGGGGTAGACGGTCTTCAAAACAAGCAAAGAGGCATCAATAACATCAATATAAATGAATAGAATTATAAATATATACACATCATTAATATAAATAAATAGAATTATATGTACATGTGTACACAAGTGCTGTGGGGAGGGGAGGGAGGGAGAGCAAAGGGAGTGAGTCAGAGTGATGGATGGGGAGAGGGAGCAGAGGAAAAGGTGAGCTTAGTCTAGAAAGGCTTCCTGGAGGAGATAAGCCTTCAGTAGGGCTTTGAAGGGGGGAGGTGTGATTGGTGGATTTGGTGATTGTTTGGGAGGGCATTCCAGGCCAGAGGTAGGACATGGGCTAGGGGTCAATGGTGGGACAGGTGAGAACGGTGAGAAGGTCAGCAACAGAGGAGTGGAATTGGTGGGCTGGATGTAGAAGGAGAGAAGGGAGGTGAGGTAAGAAGGAGCAGGGTGATAGAGAGCTTTGAAGCCAATTGTGAGGAGTTTTTGCTTGATACGGAGGTTGATAGGCGGTAATCACTGGAGATTTTTGAGGAGACGGGTGACATGCCCAGAACATTTCTGTAGAAAGATAATCTGGGCAGCTGAGTGAAGTATGGCCTGAAGTGGTGTGAGACAGGAGGTTGGGAGGTCTGAAAGGAGGCTGATGCAGTAATCCAGTCGGGATAGGATGAGTGATTGTACTAACGTGATAGCAGCTTGGATGGAGAGGACAGGGCGGATCTTGGCGATGTTACGAAGGTGAGATCGGCAGGGTTTGGTGATGGATTGGATATATGGGTTAAATGAGAGAGTGCAGTCAAGGATGACACCAAGGTTGCAGGCTTGCGAGATGGGAAGGACGGCAGTGCCGTCCACAGTGATGGGAAAGTCCCACTGGAAGCTTTCCAGGTGGTAAAAAAGACCTCCAACATGCGTGAATACCCTCCTCATGTAGGACAGGTGGTCACATTGGGCCTGTTTGGGGTCTCTACTATCAAAGCCTTCTATCAAAGCCTTTTTTACTTCCAGAGTCCAATTCCACAACTTTTCCTATAAATGAAGAGGCAGAGATCTCGTTCTCTTCTGTTCTCAATGCACCCAAAAGGGAGAGCAATAATTGTAGGCCACATGACTTAGAGGAAAAGTAAGTGACCTGGGAATCAGAAGGCCTGGGTTTCATTTCTGACTCCACCACTGGGTGCCAACTGAGTGACCTTGGGCAAGTTATTTAACTTCTCTGTGTCTCAGTTTCCTCATTTGTAAGATGAGTGTAATAATGTCTGCTTGCCTTTCCACTTAGACAATGAAGACCCCTGAGGAACAAGAACTGCATCCAATCTATTATATATCTACCACATTATTTGACATGTAATAAAACACCTAATCAATAGCCTTATCAACAGAGCATTTCTTATTTCTCAAGGGTTTCAGGAGAACAAGTCCACAGTCCACAGTCCAAGAATACTGCTAACCTTTCAGGTAGTCTTGAGAAATGAGAGGAAACTTTTTTTCGCTTTCATGTATAACCAAGACAGTACCCTAATAACAGGGCAGGTATTCATTCCAGAATTACCTTGTTATTCCCAACGAGGCTGTTTCTGTATTTCCCAACCACATGTGTTGAAGAGTAGTGAGGTCCAAGAAGTGATCCATTCGGCAAGCTAATTTTATCTACTGACAATTGCTATGAGTAACAGTCAGGCACCAATCTATGTCCTATGTAAAGTTGGACCAGTTTTTGAGGCTGGATGGGTTGATAGATGTGACCACCAGATCATTAGACTTCATTAGTAAGTGTCTTTCTGTAAATCCTCAGGATTTATGGCATTTTACCCCCAGTTCTCACTACAACTTCGTTCTGTCTTACCTCTGGGTCAGCCTGCTCTTTTCTGATGAGTCAGACGTAATCCTTTGCCGTAGTTTCTGGCCTAAGGGAATATGGTGTTTCGTAACCATTTCCTCCAGCTGAATTCATTCCCCTGCTAAGATTACAAATGTTTTCTTATTTCCTTCTCTGTGCTTTGGGGGCTCAAGAGAGTGAGGGATCTACTGCCATGAAGTACTTGAGACTGCAGAGATCCAAGAAACCTTCAACCTATATGAACTGTAGAACTCCAGGGTCTCTTCTAAGCAAGCACAGACTACCAGGTGTACATTTTGGGTTATGTGGCTTTTAAGTAGACCACAGTCTAGGGTAGTCAAGGTTGGTTTTACTCACTCCTTATGCTCTGAAATCAAGATGAAGTTTTTTGTTGACTTTGAGCAGAACTCCCCCACCTTCCGTCTTGGAATTGGGGCATAAACCCAGGGTGATAGTATTTCCCTGCCCGGACACTCTGCTTCCCATAATGCATCATCATCATCATCAGTGACATTTATTAAGTGCTAACTGTGTGCACTGTACTAAGTGCTTGGGAGAGTACTATGCAACAGACTTGGTAGGGAGATTCCCTGCCCACAATCTAGAGGTGGTAATGGCTGTTTATATAAATAAGTAGTTAATAATTTATAATTTATAGATCTGTATATAAGTGCTGTGGGGTTGAAGGACCGTCAGCAAAACTGTTACTGGTTTGGCACCATGATCCAGCCAGCCCAGGATTCTGTCTCTGGAATATGGGGAGAAGCCATGTCACCCTTGGCTGCTGGATACTCCTCCAGGAATGGACCCTGAGCTCATTCATTCAGTTCATTCAATCATATTTATTAAGTGCTTGCTGTGTGAAAAACACTGTACTAAACGCTTCGGAGAGTACAATATAACAATAAACAGACGCATTCCCAGCCTTAACTTAAAGTATCCGTCTCTCTTCCAGTTAGCCTAGATCTAACAGAGCTGACAGAAGCAGTGTGGAGATTGGGGGAAGAGAGGATGGGTGGGAGAGAAGAGAAGCTTTTCTTAATTTTCCATTACAAAATTCTTAGGTTAAAAATGGGTAGGATCTGTGTTGAGCCCTCTCTAGGACTTTTGATAACCAGGGTAGGTTGCCATGCTTAATATTAATAATGATAATGTTGGAATTTGTTAAGCGCTTACTATGTGCAGAGCACTGTTCTAAGCACTGGGGTAGATACAGGCTAATCAGGTTGTCCCAAGGGAGGGTCACAGTCCTAATCCCCATTTTACAGATGAGGTAACTGAGGCACAGAGAAGTGAAGTGACTTGCCCACAGTCACACAGCTGACAAGTGGCAGAGCCGGGATTTGAAGCCATGACCTCTGACTCCCAAGCCCATGCTCTATCCACTGAGCTACGCTACTTCTCTACGGAATAGGAGTGGGGCAGATTGGAGGAGAGGGGCATTTTCTTCGGGGATTAAAAGTGTGTGGACACAGATGAACTTTGGCATGGTTGGACCAGCTCACACATCACTATATTTGAGTCTGAGAGTCTAGGTCTACCTTTAGAATTCTTCCCTGGGTTACATAATGTCCCAGGTAGCTAGTTAACTGATCTGCTTCAACTCTGTAGTAGCAACACAGGAGACAAGTAGAGGATTGAAAAGAAAATGCATGTTTTTAAAGACATGGATAATGGAATTTAAGAAGGCCCCTTATCGTTTCTTTGCAGATTAAAATATTTTTAAAAGACGACGGAAACAGAGCCAAGCATGAGCTGAAAACAGCAAGGAAAACTGTTCTGGTATCAATTTATTTCAGGTCAAATAAAACTGCTTCAATCCTTGCCTGGGCCTGATGGGGACTTTGAAGAATCACTTCATAACAAAAAATCTTGTCAAAAGAAGAAGGGTGGAAACGTTGAAATTATGCTGGGGATAGAACAGAAAACACATGCGAAAAGCCAGCTCCCTCCACCCATAATAGAGATATGCATGCCCAAACATATGTGCCCCTCATTAGTTGTGGTGGGCGTTTCAGGCCAAAGACAAGCCCTGACTCTTAAGTGAATGTTTGCAGATGGACCTAACATTGCATATTTGATTGGCAGAGTGATTTGTCTCAATGCAACTAGTGGATTCATATAAAGAGTTTCAGACCTGATGGTCATTCTTTTGAGAGAGATAGCTTGTTTCAGCTCCAAGGAGCTGCAAGGCAGGCCTACTGAGTCCTAGCCCTGGTTCTCGGATTGATCTACTGGAGCCACTGGGAAGACCAAAGGTGATTATTTACCAGAGATCAGTCATGTAGGTTGACACGTAGAGCCCTTTCTCACTGACCATGCCAAGACCGGTGCACTGTGGTATCTCAGTCTGCACTGGTGTTGAGTATGCATATACCACTCGTTCTCCCTTCTCCCGCCGTCGACCCCTGACCCACGTCCTACCTCTGGCCTGGAATGCCCTCCCTCCTCACAGCAGCCAAACTAACTCTCTTCGCCTCTTCGAAGCCCTACTGAGAGCTCACCTCCTTCAGGAGGCCTTCCCAGACTGAGCCCTCCCTTTCCCTCTGCTCCTCCTCCCCTCCCCATTCCCCCTACTCCCTCCCTCTGCTCTACCCCCTTCCCTTCCCCAGTATACTTGTATGTATTATTTATTACTCTATTTTGTTAATGATGTGTACATGTCTATGATTCTATTTATCTTGATGATACTGACGCCAGCCTACTTGTGTTGTTTAGTTTTGTCATCTGTTTCCCCCGTTTAGACTGTGAGCCTGTTGTTGGGCGGGCATTGTCTCTGTTGCCGAACTGTACATTCCAAGAGCTTAGTACCGTGCTCTGCACATAGTAAGCGCTCAATAAATATGATTGAATTAGTGAATGAATATAGTGACAGTGCCTGTTAAGCGCTTATTATGTGCCAAGCACTGTTCTAAGCACTGGAATAGATACAAGGTTATCAGGTTGTCCCATGTTGGGCTCACAGTCTTAACCCCCATTTTAATGTTGAGGTAACTGAGCCGCAGAGAAGTTAAGTGATTTGCCCAAAGTAACATAGCTGACAAGTGGCCGAAAAGCAGGGATTTGAATCCACAGCCTCTGACTCCCAAGCCATGCTTTTTCCACTAAGTCACGCTACTTCTCAAAATAATAATTATGGTATTTGTCAGGCACTTAGTATGTGTCAGGCCCTGTACTATGCTCTGGGGTAGATACAAGCAAATCGGGTTGGAACCAGTCCCTTGTCCCATGTGGGGCTCACAGTCTCAATTCCCGTTTTACAGATGAGGTAACTGAGACCCAGAGAATTGAAGTGACTTGCCCAAAGTCACAGCAGGGCATTGGCGGGGTCAGGATTAGAACCCATGACCTTCAGATTCCCAGTCCCTTGCTCTATCCACTATGCCATGCTGCTTTACATATAGTAAACCATAGTGGTGAGCTGGTTCATGGCTTGCACCCTCTAGGCATGCAATAATAATAATAATAATATTGGTATTTGTTAAGCACTTATGTGCCAAACACCATTCTAAGCACTGGAGTAGATACAAGGCAATCAGGTTGTCCCATGTGGGGTGCACAGTTTTCATCCCCATTTTACAGATGAGGTAACTGAGGCAGATTCTAGTTGTCAAACTCACAGTTTTTCTCCTAGTAGAAATCAGAAGAAACCACTGGTGGAATCAAAAGGCACTCTGAGAGTCCAGGTAGTAATACCTTTAACAGAATTTCCAGCAGTAGAGCAGCCTTTACATTCTGAGGAAAATCTCCTCCATTTGTGGATCTTACCAGGCCCTCTACCCTTTCCCCTCTCACCCTTCCCCCCTGCCCCACTTTATTAGCTGCTGCAACAGATATTTTCACCTCTATTAAAACAATCCCTATCACTGTATTTATAAAAATATAGATGAATGCAGCCACTTTAATGTGGATCGCTGAATAGCTTTACTTTCCCATAAAAAATGACACTTTATGAATAGCAAATCGGTTCCTGAGCTCCAGATGTGCTTGTTTTCTATAAATATGGTATGAATGCTATGATCTCATGCTTTGAAATGTGGCCTGAGGAAGCTCAGTCTCTCTGGGTGGCCCCAAAGCTTTTAGTATCTGGCATTTCTGGGGCCAGCACTCTTTGCCCAGATGGTGAGGGAAGAGTCAGACCTTTAATGTTGAGAGTTTGGCAACATCAAGGGTGGAGAAAACCAGCAGAGCAAAAAGGAAAATAAAAAAAGAAAACCTTCCTCTTGATAGATTGAATGCAGCTTGAGGACTCAAGGAGCTCTAATCTCCCCAGGATTTGACTCACTTTCTTGCAAGTGAATTAGGTCTTTGGTACAGCCAGCAAGGTAATTTAGCTCACTTCTCCCAAAAGGCCCTAGCTGGAGAGAATAGAGTCTAACTATTCAGAGGCCATAGAACACTAATTGACCATCCCATTGACAGACATGCCCCTAAACTACTCAAGACAGGAATCATCGAGTGTGAATTAACTGATGAAAGCACAGTAGAAAGCATGCAAAATGAGGGAGGCATCTTAGACCCAGCTAGACACCAGAGAAAAATGATCTTAAATACCATTGTTGATATGTCAGTGGAGGGGCCCCTGGGGCAGGCAGTGGGTAGAAGATCTTGGAAGAAGTTTGGAAGAAAGGCTGGTTCACAGCTGGGAAGGTATTAAAAAAAGCCTGGAGGGTAATCCTCTCATGGATAATCAAGAGTCAATGGTAGAAGTCTGACTTTGGATAAGAAATTTATCTTGGCACCTGTATAATAATAATGAAGTGCTTATCTTCCAGTTATGCGGCTAATAGCACAAAAGCTCTGAAAACCAGAATGTTCTATGTAGGAACCTGCAGGTTTTCAGTCCTAGCTTGCTTTGGGAAACCCTTATTTTCCTCAGTCTGCTCCATTCTAAATCTCCCAGCCTCCAGCACCTATTTAAATTTCTTCTGTTTTCTAGGCTGATGAGTTATTAATCTTTCCATCCTGATTTCTTCTGTCTGTACTGATCATGCTTCGGTTAAGGGGAGAGGCCTGTTTGTTTCCTCAACATAAACATATTAATTTGATGCATCATGCTTGCTGCTTTCTATGACATTGTTTTTGACAGGCTGTTTCCAGGCCATTGGGAATATCTTATGAGCTAGAAAGCACAACTGTAAATAGAAGGGAGAGGAGTTAGGGAACCAGAAATCTTTTTGCTTTAATTGGGACAATGTGAGGGAATATGGATGATGATATTTATTCATAGAAAGGAAAACAGTTTTTTCTTTCAAATTAGAGCACAGTTATTGCCTCTTTTGAAGAGGTAAACACTGCCCTCTGATCTTTAAGCCATCTATGTTCAGAACTCAGTACTCCCAAATTCCTTTTTGATTCCAAGGGCTCCTATTACAAAAGTTCAATGAAAGATAGTATTCTAGACCCTGCTTTGTGATGAGAACATCACACATTTCAAATGCTTCATCCAGGTGCTAAGGGGTAAATTCTCATGTTTTCTTCACTCAGTCGATCTGAAGCTTTCTTCAATTTTGTACTATTATTATTGTTGTATTTGTTAAGTGTTAACTCTGTGTCAATTACTGTTCTAAATGTTGGGCTAGATACAAGTTAATTAGGCTAGACACAGTTCCTGTCCCCACTGGGCTCAGTTTAAGTAGGAGAGACCAAGTATTTGATCTCCATTTTGCATTTGAGGAAACTCAGGCACAGAGAAGTTAAGGGACTACCCTAAATTCACACAGCAGGCAAGTGGCAGAGGCAGGATTAGAACCCTGGACTTCTGATTCCCTGGCCCCTACTCTTTCCACGAGGCTACACTGTTCCTTACACCCTTCTCCCTCCCCAATTTAACCCATTTATTTATCCACCCACCCTTCCCACCTATCCTATATTTCTTGTTCTATCAATCAATTGATTAATCAGTGATATTTGAGTGCCTTCTGTGTGCCGCACACAGTAAGCACTCAATAAATACGATTGAATTAATGAATGAATGCTCACTAAGCTTATAGTATAATGGGGGAGCCAGAAAAACAGAAATGATTTACAAATTATGGAAGCAGCAACAATACAGATAAAGAAAGCGGTAGCACGAATGTGTCAGGATGGAATAACTGAATTTTTGAATGTACAATTACAGATACATATGTGTGTGTTTGCTAACAAATTATTTCTCTGCTAACTTCTTTTTTGAAGTTGTCTTACTATTATTATTATGGTATTTGTTAAGTGCTTACTGTGTGCCAGGCCCTGTACTAAGCGTTGGGGTGGATACAAGTAAATCAGGTTGGACACAGTCCCTGTCCCTCATAGGGCTTACAGTCTATTTCCCATTGTACAGATGAGGGAACTGAGGCACAGAGAAGTGAAGTGACTTGCCTAAGGTCACACAGCAGATGTGGCATAGCGGGAATTAGAACCCATGACCTTCTGACTCCCAAGCCTGTAGTTTATCCACTATACCATGCTTTTTCCCATGTCTCCTCCCTGAGGTGATCTCTGCTTCTGTTCCAGGTACCCTGGACCCTCATTTACTTTTTGTGCTCCCTCAACCTTACTGGTTCTTCTCCAGAGTCAGATCTCTTTTCGAGTCCCTCTCTATAACAGTAAATATTGAAAGGCAAGATGGAAACCTTCCTTTAGGATTACCAGTAATTTATTTTAGTGTCTGTCTCTCCCGCTAGATTGTAAACTTCTTTAAGGCAGGGGTCATGATTTCCCCCTCTAGACTGTAAACTCTGTTGTACTGCAGTCTTCTAAATGCTTAGTATAGTACTCTGCATTCAATAATTAATATTGTTTTGAATCAATCAATTTTTTCAAGAGTGATTTATTCTAACTCTATTGAACTCTCTCAATCAAGCAATTGATAGCATTTATTGAGCATTGACTTTGAGTAAAGTACTGTACATAATCCCTGGGAAAGCAGAAGTGCTTAAATACAGTCTCCTGCACAGAATAAGTGCTCAGTCAACACTTGATTGATTGATTGATTGACTGATCAATCTTCCTGAAACGTACCTCAGCAAACATCTCGCTTTTCCTCCAAACCTTCCAGTAGATGTCCACCTCCCTCTGCATCAAGCAAAGACTCCTTACCATTACAAGGTGGTCTAGTGGAAAGAGCACAGGCCAGGTAGTCAGAGAAACCGGGTTCTACTCCCGGCTCTGCGTTACCTTGGGCGAGTTACTTAGCTTCTCAGTGCTTCAGTTACCTCATCTGTAAAATGGGGATTAAATCCTACTCCCTCCTAGTTAGATATACATACATGTGCATATGAGTGTGTGATCTGTGTATATGCTTGTGTGTGCCTATGAGTGTGTACCTGCATATTCCATATTTCTGTGCATCTCCCTGATGGAAGTGTAAATTTCTTGTGGTCAGGGAATATGTCATGTGTTTTTGTTTTATCTTCCAAGCACTTAGTAGAGTGCACTGCATTTTGCAGACATTTGGGAAATACCATTACTACTGAGCTTCCCCTTTTCCCTCTGCTCCCCCTCTACCTCCCCCCCAACCTCCCCTCAGCTAAGCCCTCTTTTCCCCCCTTTCCCTCTGCTCCTCCCTTTCTCCCTTCCCCTCCAATCAGCACTGTGCTCGACCGCTCAATTGTATATATTTCCATTACCCTATTTATTTTGTTAATGAGATGTACATCACCTTGATTCTATTTATTGCTATTGTTTTAATGAGATGTTCATCCCCTTGATTCTATTTATTGCTATTGTTTTTGTCCGTCTGTCTCCCCCAATTAGACTGTAAGCCCATCAATGGCAGGGATTGTCTCTATCTGTTGCTGTTTTGTACATTCCAAGTGCTTAGTACAGTGCTCTGCACATAGTAAGTGCTCAATAAATACTATTGAATATTCCTACTACATCATAATATGACCAAGATGAAAAACTCAAGAAAACTCAAGCAGTCAGTAAATAAAATTCACTCAACATCTGCACTGTTCAGAGTTCCAAAACTAGTGCTACAGCGAGTCAGAAGGAAACTAGAAGATACCGTCCCTGTCCTTGAGAGGCTTTCTAGGGGCGATGAGACACCAGAAGTTTCTCCTAGACATAAAGAATAGGAAACCTGAATAACTGAATATATTACTGAGGACAGCTGTACAGATCTGTACTCAAATGCTGAGACATTCACTGCTGGAGGAGTTAGAGTGACTGGAGCCAGGTGGGAGTAGTCTGAGAAGGTTTCAGGAAGAGAACCCTGAAGAGAATGAAATGAGTGGAAAAATATAGTGTGATGTAGGAGAGAGTAGAAAGGGTCGATCAGGCCAAATGGTGTGCAATAGCCTAGGGTTGTGCTAAGAATAGGATAGTGTTGGCATGGACTGTGTAGCGGATTTCCAAACTGAGTCCCACATAAGTGATGGGGTGAAACGATGGTGGTGCTTGCTACACAAATTCAAATTAATATGGATGGTGCCAACTGAGAAATTTAAAGATAAATGTCTTATTTATTCTGATTCCTGTACTAAAACTTCCTGGCATCCAGGGAAACAGAGACAGCAGGACAAGATTGAGTAATTATTTTCTTCCTGCCCTCAAATGGGAAGAGGCAGGTGACAACAGTAAATTTCTTTCCAGGTCACGGAAACATTTATCTGTCACTTTTGCTGGATGGTGAGAGGATATAGCGAACTGTGATTCAGGTTTCTTGGACTTCATTTCAATCATTCAATCAATCATTGATTGCTTTCTGTATGTAGAACACCAAACTAAGCGCTTAAGAGAGTCCAATAGAACACAGTTCGTAGACATGTTCTATGACCACAAGGAGCTTACAGTCTAGAGGGGGAGACAGACATTACTGTAAATAAATAAATTATGGACATGTACCTAAGTGCTATGGGGTTGAGGTGAATAAAGGGTACAAATCCTAGTGCGAAAGCCATGCAGAAGGGAGAAAGAGTAGGGGAAATGAGGGTTTAACTCAAATCCTTTAAAAATGTACCCCTACCTGATTTTGAGTGGGAAAAAGGGAGAGTACTTATGAGTAGTTTTCCTACTAAGTCTCCTGGTCACACTTCTACCTCAGGTGGAGTAGAGTTAATTAGTTCGGAAGTCCCTGACTAGGGCATGGCGAGTCAGGATAGCTTCAGTCTCAGTCTGCTCTCAATATACCCCCTAGTGTCCTGTCTTTAACCTTTATGGAGGGTCTTTCCTAGGAGACTTGGAATATGAAGGACAATTTTCAGTGAGTTTTCTATTGTAGCCAGGGTTCAAAGAGACTAAAAGCTGTAGGGGGAGGGGGAAGACACTGATCATCTGGTTTTTCATCCCAGCAGGCCCCTGGACTGGCCCCTCCTGTCTTTTAAATCCCCTCTCTACCCAGAGCACCAAATGAAACAGAGATTACGAGAGAGAGGAAATTAGGCCAAGCATGTTTAGGAAAGGAAAGATGATTATGAATGTGATGACCCAAACTTTAAAAAATCGGCTGGATGCCTAAGGAGTGGACGGGCATTTTTCTTTCTTTATTCATAAAAAATTGCATTTCTGAGTGAAGGTTTTTATGGCTTACCTGAAAAATCACAGACTGAAATGAACCAGAATAATTCCTTTTACTTCTGACTACCTTTGAAGTTCTTTAGGCAGATAGTCTTAACAGAGAGTATAATTATGAAAATTTACTAATGCTGAACACCAAACGAAGAGTTTTCAGTCGCACATGGTAGTCCTTCCCCACTCTCAACTTTCCCTACTCTTTCCTCATCTCCATCTCAATTTTCCTCTCTCTACCAAATTCAAAACAGTTTTATTTCTGTGAAAATGAGTCCCATAGCCCCAACAGTCTGAAGATTGTTGGGGCAGGGACAGACATGCTCCCAGCATATTTGTTTGGGTCGGGGTGGGTAGAGCATTTGAGCATGACCTAGTAGAAAGAGCTTGGGCCTGGGAGTCAAAGGACCTGGGTTCTAATCCCAGCTCTGCCGTTTGCTTCCTGTGTGAGTTTGGACAAATCACTTCACTGCTCTGTGCCTCAGTTTCCTCATCTGTAAAATGGGGAATCATTACCTGCTTTCTCTCTTCTTCAAATTGTGAGTCCTATGAACGATGGCAGCTGTCTCTGAACTGATTATCTTGCATGTACCCCAGCACTTAATACAGTGCCGAACACAAAGTAAGTGCTTAAGAAATGCCACAATTATTACTAGAGATCTGGAGAGGGAGGGAAGGAAGGTCAGTGGGATAGCCCTCCCACGAGGAAAAGGATTCCTGTCCTTAACTTGTACAGACTTAAGGACAGTGTCCCAATCGGTCAATCAATCAATCATATTTATTGAGCGCTTACTGTGTGCAGAGCACTGCACTAAGAGCTTGGGAGAGTAAAATATAAGAGTTGGTTGACATATTCCATGTCCACAGTGCACTTACAATCTAGAAGCCAAGTTTACACAACACGGATACATTTTGCAGTGTAACGGTCTTAAGGACTTCTTGTTCTGGGGCACTGATCTCACTGGTTCTCCAGTGACCTCCTTTTGGCTAACGCCAATGGTCTCTTCTCTGTTCTAACCTTTTTTATCAATTGGCCTGCCTTCGGTTTACTGAAGCTATAGATCTATAATATGCAAAAAAAAATCCAACCTTTGGATATAGTTTGTTCCCAAGAATGATGGATTTGGGATATTTTACATCATTTCTCCTATTTGGTCTCTCATAGCAGTGCTATATGACTTGGGTTTTGCTGATGTGTTCTCTTCCTACTTCTCTGCTTCTTCATGGCCTCCTTCTCTGACTCTCCTTCTGCCTCTCATCTCTTCACTGCAGGTGCCTCACATATTGTATTTTGAGTCCCCTACTCCTCTTTATACACTCCCTTTTTCAGGGAATGCATCCACTCCTATATTGATGTTGTAACAGTAATAGTGATAGAGGTAGCAGAAGTAGTAATAATTATTGAGTGCCTACGCAGTATATTGTGCTGTATTAAGCATTGAGGAGATATAAGCATAAGCAATCAATCAATCATATTTAGAGAAGCAGCATGGCATAGTGGATAAAGCAGTGGCCCAGTAGTCAAAAGGTCATGGGTTTTAATCCCAGCTTTGCCACTTGTCTGCTGTGTGACATTGGGCAAGTCACTTAACTTCTCTGTGCCTCAGTTACCTCATCTGTAAAATGGGAAATAAGACTGTGAGCCTTATGTGGGACAGGGACTATGTCCAATCTGATTTGCTTGAATGCACCCCAGTGCTTAGTACAGTGCCGGGAACATAATAAACACTTAACAAATACTATGAATGTCCTCTAGATTGTTAACTCATTGTGAGTTGGGAATGTGTTTATTGTTGTATCGTACTCTCCAAAACATTTAGTACAGCGCTCTGCACACGGTAGGCTCAGTAAATATGATTGAATGAATGAACTATGTGCCAAGCACTGTACTAAGCGCTTGGAAGATTACAATACAACAAAATTAGTGGGCACATTCCCTGCTCATAACAATTTATAATCTAGAAGGGGAGATAGACATTTATATGAATGACTAGGACACACTCCCTGGCTCCAGCTACCTCCTTGTGAATTTAGACTATGCTCTGCTGCCTGGAGCATCTTAGCAAAACATATGATTCATAACACATCTCCCTACTCATCTAAAGTCTCCAATGGCAACACTTAACCCTCTGCATCAAATAGAAGCTCTTGACTAATGGCTACGGGACTATTCACTAGGTTTATCTTTCTTAGGTATCTGCTCTTTCCACCTGTTGTTCCCAACTCATACCCTTTGATCCTTACATAGTAACCTTCTTAGTGATATCTCATTCTTGACCCTTTTCTCTCTTTGAAAATCCCTCCTCCTTCAAGTCTACCAAACGACATTCCTCCCCATCTTTAAAGTCTTTCTGAAATGTTGCATTCCCCAACTAATTTATGCCACCCCTGACTATGTGATCTCAAGAATACTCTTAGGTTTTATACAAATACTGATTTATTCATATTCTTTGTCCATTCTCTTGCTGTTACCAATTAGGTAAGCAACGTGGTCTAGTGGATAGAGCACGGGCTGGGAGTCAGAAAGACATGGGTTCTAATCTTGGCTCTGCCACTTATCTGCTCTTTGACCTGGGGCAAGTCACTTTAGTCACTTCTCTGTTCCTCAGTTACCTCATCTGTAGAATGGGGATTAAGACTGGGAGTTTCATGTGGGGCAGGGATAATCTCATCACACCTGGGGCTCACAGTCAAGTAAGAGGGAAAACAGATATTTGATCCCCATTTTGCAGCTGAGGGAACTGAGGCCCAAAGAAGTTAAGCGACTTGCCCTGTCACACAGCAGACAAGTGGTGGAACAGAGATTAAAACCCACGTCCTCTGACTCCCTAGCCTGGGCTCTTTCCACTAAGCCATGCTGCTTCAATATCCACTCTCTCATCTTCTCCACCCTCTCTGAAAAGGTGTTTTCCATCTGCTTTCAAAATATAACCCCTCCATCTATGCCTCGGGCCGCATCCCTTCTCACCTTCTAAAAACCTTTGCTTTCAATCTTCTTACCTCCCTGACCACTATCTTCAACCTGTCACACTAATGCCTCCTTCCCCTCTGTTCTCCAACATATTCACATCTCCCCTATTCTAAAAAAAACCCACAAAAAACTTCTCTGGATTCTACTGCACCTAAAACTGTCATCCCCTCTCACTACTCTCATTCCAATACAAACTGTTCAAACTGTTTGTTTGTAACTGCTGCCTTCACTTTCTCTCTTACAACTCCCTTCTTGACCCCTTATAATTGGAATTCCACTCTGCCTTTATTAAACTGAAAAGGCTCTTTCCTAGGTCACCAAATGATCTCCTTCTTACCTAATCTAACAGAGTCTACTGTATCATTAGCCTATTAGACCTCTTGGCTGCTCCTGACACTGTGGACTACCCCCTTTCCTGGAAACACTATTTAACCTTGTTCTTTCTGGCACAGTTCTCCCTGGATTCTCCTCTTACCACTCTGGCTGATCTTTTTCAATATTTTTTGTGACTTTTCCTCTACCTCCCATGCCCTAATTGTAGGTGACACGTAAGACTCTATTTTGGATCACTCTCGTCTCAATTTACATTTACTGTGCTTGAGAAGCTCATCCACTCTTATGGCTTCAACTAGAACCTCTTAGTGGATGACTCCCAAATTTACCTCCTAGCCCTGACCTCTCTATTCCTCTGAAATCTCACATTACCTCTTGCCTTCAGGGTATCTTTTTATTGATGTCCTGCTAATGCCGCAAGTTTAATATATCCAAAACTGAACTCATCATCCTTCACAAATATTCTCCTCCTAACTTTCCCATAACAAATGATACCATCACCATCATCCTCACCGTCTCTCAAGCTCACAACCTTGGCATTATCCTTGACTTCTCTCTCTGTTTCAACCCCCAATATTCAGTCTGACACCAAATTCTGTCAGTTCTTCCCTGACAACATTTCCAGGATCTGCCCTTTTTGCTGTATGTAAATGGACTTTATAATGGCCCAAGCACTTGTCATTTGTCCTAGCTTGACTACCGCATCAGCTTTCTCACCAGCCTTTCTGATTTCAATCTCCCCCTTCTCTAGCCTCTATATGACTTCATTGCCTGAATCATCTGTGTGTCATTCTGCACACATTTTCTGATTTCTCAGAAACCTCCAGTGCTTAGTCATCCTTTGTGGCATCAAGCAGAAATTCCGGACCATTGGCTTTGAGGTACTCAAATTGGCTCTCTCCCTCCTCCTTATCCACGCTTCTCCCACTGCACCCCAGCTCACACTCTTCATTCTTCTCAAGATAACCTAGTCACTGTGACTTGTTCTTGTCTCTCTTGCCACAGATCTCTTGATCACTCCCACCCAGCCAAATCATTCATTCATTCAATCATGTTTAATGAGCACTTACTGTGTGCAAAGCACTGTACTAAGTGCTCAGGAGAGTACAATACAGTAGTAAACAGCCTGCCCACAATGAGCTAAATCCATCAGAACCCAGCTTACCCCATCTTCAGCACCCTTCTAAAAAAACCCAAAAAAAACCCACCTCATCTTGTGTTCTCTGCCCTCCTTCCGTGTGTTTTGCCCTTTGAGCTGAGATACAACTCTTTTCAAGATCAGTTTATTTTATGTAAACTGATGCAGGCTCTGGGCCTCTTTAGGGAATGTGATTTAATTATCAGGAGGCAAGAGGAAACCTTGGCAAAAATGTTCCTTTTGCCAGTCATCAGTAAACTGTGCCCTTTCACCAGACAGTTCTCAGTCCAGGAGGAATGGGGCAGGATTTCTGACTGTCTCTGATTAGATGTGTCATGTGAGGATGTGCGGGTGGTTAGATTATCAACAGAAGCCAACGATCTGTGGAAATACTAATCACCTATTTCCTGTGGACCATTGATCCTCTAATGATCATTCCGAACTTCAGACCAGATGTCTGCCATTCCAGTTGTTTATTGCTTTTGGAAAAGCTTTTTCATTTTAGTGGAATCAGCAGGAAAATGGGAAATGAGTTGGAAAACAGGGATAAGCAGAAACAATAAGGAGATTGAGTCTTGGAGAAACCTTCCTCCCTCTTGTTTCGTTTTCTTGGGCTTTTTATTTTTTTCAACACAAGATTATGTGTTTTGTAGTTTAGAAGACAAATGGCCATAAAACTAATTAGGCCAGAAGCTCTGCTCTAGAAAATGGATGCTGTGAAAAGGAGGAACTTGTGAATGATGAAGGAGTAAGATGGCTGATGAAGTATCTCAAAGTAAGCATCTGCTCTAACTCCTCAGACAGTCAGTTTGAGAATGCAGCAAAATATCCAGTCATATCAGCAAGCCAAATTGTCCTGTTCTAGTTGGCACTGATGGGCTAAGCACAGCTTCCTGACTCTCCCAGGTAAGGAAGACCTGAGCCTTGCCAGGTTGTCTTCTAATCAAACTATGATGCTAAAATGTAGGGAGCAGATGGATGCCTTGCTGGTGAAATGAAATAAAGTATTCTCTGTTTCTCATCTTCCTCCCTCTGGTCCCATTCCCGGCTGCTCCGGGTGTAAGAGTCTTAGTGCTGAATGATCTTTTGGAAGAGTGTTTTGAAGTGGAATTAGAAAGATCATTTTCCTCAAAGCCACCCAAGCCAAAAAACTCTAACATCATGGAGCAGTGGCAGCCATACCGGCTCACCACCCCATCCTTGTGTATTCCAGATGTGCTACGCTTATTACAGATGAGGAGGAAGTCCTGTGACCCCCTCATGTCAAGAGTTTTCTGAACAAGCCCTTCACTACAGAAGCACCAAGAACCAGCTAAAATGTGAAGAAAAATAAAGTACCCAGACCTGATGGCTTTACTGCAGAAAAAGTATAAGCTAAAAGGGACATTAAGAGTTAAAAACTGAGTTAAATATTCGGAAGAGCTAGGTTTTAGTTAAGGTCTGCACTGGCCTACTCTGTGATCCTGGACATGACACTTATAATCTTTGACGTTAAGTTTTCTCCTCATCTGTAAAATTGGAACAGCATATTTGCTCTCTCTACTTCTTAGCGAGCCTATTTAGGACAGAACTGTGCATGATCAGATGATTTCGTATCTACTCTAGCTCTTAGTAGGGTGCTGTGACACCTACCAAGTACTTAATAAATATGATAATTATTACCATAATTAAGTGGAAGGATCACAGTTCTAGGAGTCAAGAGATCTGGATCTGTCTGTGGTCTGCTGTGTGACTTTGGGCAAATCTTTTGCCTTTTCTGTTTCTCAGTTTCTTCATCTGTTGATTGGTAATAAAAATAGCAGCGTCTTCTTACTTTCCAAGATGTGGTGAGGATAAAATGAGATAATGAGTGTGAAAGTGCTTCGGGAAAAATAAAAACTCGTTACCCAAATTCAAGATATTATTTAACATCTTCTGCAGATCTAGGCCCTGACAATCCTCAAGAAATTTGGTTGCCCTAATAAGTTCATTATAATTTGATGGTGTCTTGCCTGACCTTTCTCTCATCACTGCTGAAAAAAGAATGCTTAGAACACCATTAGAACAGTGACCAGAGCTTAGAATAGTGCTTGACACATAGTACTTAATAAATACCATAAAAAAGATAACAGAGGACTACGTGGAAGGTACAATCCTTGCCAAAATTGAGAATGTGGCATTGTTGGAAATTAGGTCTGTTGGCAGACGATGGTTTTGACAATGTTTAGATTTGTACTGGAGGTAAAATTGAGGTCCAAGGACAAAAAGGGAAAAAGGAAATGTATTCTTGTAGCATTTATTAACTGGGAACTTAATTTCCCAGAAGCCAAAGTCTTACATTTCACAGAAACGAGGAATGACAGTCAACCAGCAACCTGGGTGGAACCTTCGATTCAGAAGAAGGAAGTCTGGCTGACTTCTCTCTCTCCCACTTCCTTTGGACTGGGACACCTGCTGTGAGTATTACTAACACCCATACCCATTGTCCTCGCCAGTTTCTCCATAAGTTAAACTCCCTCCCCAAACCCCCATCCCTCTGCCTCCCCATCCTTAATGACCTGGCTACTTATGTTATTGAAAAGAATTGAAACTATCAGGCGTGCTTTCCCTAAATTCTCTCCTGCTCCTCTCCAGTCCCTCTTTCCTCCTGCCCCTTCTTCAACTCTTCCATCTTTCCCATCAGTATTTCTAGAGGTGATCTGCATTCTCTCAAAATCCACCCCCTTCACCTGCACATCTGACCCCATCCCTTCACACCTTATCAAAACACTTGCCCTCTCCCTCCTTCCCTCCCTGACCACCATCTTCAACTATTGGTCTCAAGTGGCTTCTTCCCCACCAATTTCAAACATGCACATGTCTCCCCATCCTAAAAAACACCTCCCTTTACCCCATAGCTCCCTCCAGTTATTGCCTCAACTCCCTCCTACCATTCTTCTCCAAGCTCCTTTGAGTGAGTTAACTGCATCTGCTTTTTCAAGTTCCTCTTCTCCAGTTTTTTCCTTGACCTCCCTACAATCTGGCTCCCATCCCCTTCAATCCACAGAAACCACCCTCTCAAAGGTCACTAATGATCTACTTCTTGCCAAATTCAAAAATCTCTACTCCATCCTAATCCTCCTTGACCTCTCAACTGCTTTCAACACTGTGGACCACCCCTTTCTTCTGGAAAGATTATTCAAACCTCAGCTTCACTGTCACTGTCCTCTCTTGGTTCTCCTCCTATCTCTCTGACTGCTCCTTCTCAGATGTTTTTGTGGGCTCTTCCTCTGTCTCCCACCCCCAAACTGTGGATGTCCCTCAAGGTTCAGTTTTGGGTCCCCTTCTATTCTCCATCTACACCCACTCCCCTGGAAAACTCATTCATTCTCACCTCTACGTGGATGATTCCCGAATCTGTTTCTCCAGCCCTGATCTCTCTCCCTCTCTGTAGTCTCACACTTCTTCCTGCCTTCAAGATATCTCTACTTGAATGTCCTGTCATCACCTCAAACTTAATATGTCTAAAACTGAACTCCTTATCATCCTACCTCCAAAGCCTCATTGAAGGTACCTCTTCACCAAGAGGCCTTCTCTAAGTCCTCATTTTCTCTTTTTCCACTTTCTTCTGCATCACCCCGACTTGCTCTCTCTATTCACTCCCACCCCCTTTAGCCCCACAGCACTTATGTACCTATCTGTAATTTATTTATTTATATTAACATCTGTCTCCTCATCTAGACTCACTGTGGGCAAGGAATATGACTGTTATATTGTTGTGTTGTACTTTCCCAAGTGTTTTTCCAGTGACCTGCACAAAGTGCTCAATATATATGATTGATTGATCGATTGACTGTCTAACCCTGTGGACTACTCAAGCAAATACTAGTTTAGGATTTTGTTGACATATCTAAGGAAGTTTGCTTGAATATATACAAGAGCTGAGAGTTTATTTTTCCCCCTTTCCTACCTGTGCATTCAATTAATCTTATAGGTCTAAATTCAGAGTGTTTGAGAAATTCCTGAGGAAGAAATTAATAATAAGAATTATGGTATTTGTTAAGCACTTACTATCAATCAAAGTGTACTTATTTAGCACTTACTGTGTACAGAACACTGTACTAAGCACTTGGGAAAGTACAATATAACAGTGTTGGTAGACATGTTCCCTGCCCACAGTGAGCTTACAGTCTATCCCAGCTCTGCCACTTGTCTGCTGTGTAAGTCACAAAGTCACTTCACTTCTCTGGGCCTCAGTTACCTCATCTGTAAAATGGGGATTGAGACTGTGAGCCCTAGTTGGACAGCGACTTTGTCCAACCTGATATGGTTAGTACAGGGCCTGGCACATAGTAAGTGCATAGAAGCAGCGTGGCTCAGTGAAATGAGCTTGGGCTTCGGAGTCAGAGGTCATGGGTTCGACTCCAGGCTCTGCCACTTGTCAGCTGTGTGACTGTGGGGAAGTCACTTAACTTCTCTGTGCCTCAGTTACCTCATCTGCAAAATGGGGATTAACTGTGAGGCTCACGTGGGACAACCTGATTACCCTGTATCTACCCCAGAGCTTAGAACAGTGCACTGTACATAGTAAGCGCTTAACAAATACCAACATTATTATTATTATAGTAAGTGCTTAATAAATACCATAATTAGTATTGATATTATTATAATTTGCCCAGACCCTGCTAAGCGCTGAGACTAGATACAACATATGCAGATCAGACACAGTCCCTGTCCCACATGGGGCTCAGAGTCTAAGGGAGAGGGAGAATAGGCATTTAATCCCCATTTTCCAGATGAAGAAACTGAGGCATATATCCATAGTTACCCAGAAGACAAGTGGCATATCTGGGACTGGAACTCAAATCTCCTGACTCCCAGGAAAATTTCTCGGGTTACTTTCCCAATAACCCTGAGAGTACAGTTCTCTGTGCAGAGCCAAAACACAAAGGTAGTGATGCACGTCTGCACTGTAGTTTGGAAATAATCCAAGATATCGGGAGGGACTCAGGGTCCAAAATGTCAGAATGTACTACCATTTACTAGAAAAGTTCTCTACCCAACAGGCCACAAGTATTATCACAAGTCTTTGAGACAGTGTGGGAGTAATTGAGCCCTGCTGATGAGGGGGGTCTCATACATACAAG
Source organism: Ornithorhynchus anatinus (assembly GCF_004115215.2). Classification (NCBI taxonomy): domain Eukaryota; kingdom Metazoa; phylum Chordata; class Mammalia; order Monotremata; family Ornithorhynchidae; genus Ornithorhynchus; species Ornithorhynchus anatinus. The sequence goes on along the minus strand of NC_041734.1, from coordinate 37,946,376 downwards.
CCCCCATCAATGTGGCAAAGGACAGTTTTTGTTTGCACACAATGTGAAGTGGAGTGTTGAAAGGACAGAGATATTTTTCAATTATACCCACACTCTGGGAGAGAATCTCACCATTAGTGTGCCACCTCTGAATATAAAGGGTGGATATATAGACACACACATACATAGTCACATTAATTAAACGATCTGTCTTCTGTTACAATAACAGAAATCAGAGTGAACCTTCATAATTATGGTAGTATTTCTTAAGTGCTTACTATGTGCCACATATTGTGTAATAAGTGCAGAGGTAGGTACAAGATAATCAGGTTTAATGCAGTTCTTACTCTACATGGGGTTCACAGTCTAAGTAGGAAAGAGAACAATATTGAATCTCCATTTTACAGATGAGGCATCTGGAGGTACAGAGATGTTACATAACTTGTCCAAGGTCACACAGCAACTCGGATTAGAACTCAGATCTTTGTCTCTGAGGCCTGTGTTCTTTCCACTAGGCCATGGTGCTTTCCTGATTTTCTGAAGGGTCCTACTAAATCCGAGCTTTTTTGCACTGACTCACTGTTCTAAATCAAATTGTTTTGCCTCACCTGGAGTGTCCAATCCCTGAGAAATGGAGATTTTCAGTCATGGCTTCTTTGTCCTTTTCTCAACTGCCCTGAAATTCTGATTTCTCTTATTCACCAAGTCCACACACACATTCATATTTTCCTCTTTTCCAGTCGATCATGTGTACAGATACTTGGCAGTAACAGTATGATATTTTCCCCAAGGGTCTGGGGCCTTAGGGATGCAGGTGTATCCCTTGGTTTCTGAAGGAAGAAAGTGGAGAAGCCATTTTACCAAGAAAGAAGTTGAGTGAAGAGTGAGGTGAAATGATTTGCCTGATGAATTCCACAAATGGAAAGCAGCCTGACTAAAACCTAGTTTGTTTAGCTCTGCTACACTATCCATTAGCCCATAAGGCAACATGCCAGGGAAGAGTTCTCAAAATCCATGAACATGATGGGTTCTTTAAATCCATGGGTAGATTTGATGGGTTTGCAGCCTTAATCGCCAAATGGATTGGCAACCCTGTTTTAATCCTTTGCAAAAACAGTATATTCAATACTCTGTAAGTGCACCACTTTTTCCTCAGGGAATGCTCTCCTCTGGCATCTCAGAGAATGGGTTTTTACGTGGAAGAGAAAGTTGGCAAATTTTCTACCAACTCTACAAAAACAAAATTGCAAAAACGCCCTCCATCTCCCATCACCTCAAATGACATTTGCATTCCATTCTGGGGCCAGTGATTCAGTGACATGGGTTTGTTTCCTTTAAAGCACAAATGAGAATCCTCTTGAATAATGAATAGGCCTGGAGCCATGTCAGTTCATTTTTAAATAAATCAAACAATGCACATATATCCAATTAGGGAGGCACCTATTGTTTGCCTGTTTGCTTTATTGCTTGCTCCATTCTGACTTAATAGACAATCATTCATCTTCCCCAGAACACAGTTTAACTGGGGCTGTTATTACTTTTCCAGGCAATATACCCTGCTCTCGATAAGCAAAGAAGCAATTCAAGCTGCAGGACCTTGGGTTTTTTTTATACTAATTTCTTATTGTATGGGTTTTTCTTGGCTTTCTTCCTTCTTTGAAGGAGAGCACAGAAGTCAGAGGTGAGAAGATGGGACCTAACTGTCTCCTCCAGTCCCTACATCTCTGTTGAACAAGTCTGTTACAGAAACTGAGATTCAATAACTGAGGTCCAATATGAGGCCTCTAACATGACTCTAGCAGTCTTAAATTGAGGTTGTCCAGAGAGGATCTAAAATCTCACCCCCGCCCCCCTTGCAGTGGGTTGTGCTCTAAATTTCTACCATGACACACTTCACAGGGCCAAAGCTGGCAATGACATCATTGGCTCAGGAATGAAATTTATGGAGTTAGAGAAATTAGAAGAGGGAGAGAATGAGAGTTTATTAGGCCAGATTTCTCAAACTGTGTGTGCAAGCTTTGGATGTGCAATCTGCCTGGGAGAGCATTACCATTTGTGGAGGTTAATCCCACCCCCGAGGCACTTGACTTGAAGTCAACCGTAGAGCTGGAACCAGAACTCAAGACTGGGGTTCCTGCTTCACCAATTTTAACCAACATTCCCTGCCTACATAATGAGGCAAAATCTTGGGTGCTATGTCGTAGGAGAGGACAGAAAGGAGACAGACTTAGAAGACAGCCTGTCTCTCTAGACATTCTCACTGTCACCTCTCTAACACATACATACACACATGTACAGACACACATACACACCCTCAGAAACACCCCTCCGGCCCCACATCCCCACCAAACACAGCTGCAAAGTTGGCCGTACTTTCACCAACTCTTCTGACATGAAACAATTCCCTGTGGTCTAACTCCATTTGGGTTACTGGCTAGGTTCATTTCTGTCCCTTGTGAGACAAAGGCCATTATCTCATTTAGAAACATCTTTTCCCAATCTTATTTATATTAATAATCTGGGTTGGATTAAGGGCCTGGTGGAAGGAGCGGGACGGATTGGGAGCTCTCCAGGGAAGTGCTAGACCATGTGCAGGGCTAGGGAGTTTGAGGAGCGGAAGTCTTCGTCTCTGCTGGACGACTACTCACTGCCCACTGGGCCCTGGGGAGGCAGGACTGAAGCCAGTGCTTTACTGATATAACCCGATAAAAACCTTTGGAGCACAACCATCTTTTTGTTCAGTGATCCAAATTTGCTCATATTTAATCAGACCAACAAATTAAAATGATTCCCTCTCAGCCTGCTCCATCGTCCCTCAATGAAGCTAGAATCAGATTGAGAGGCTTTTTCTCTTTTCATCTATAATTCATCAGAAATGTCCCTCCTCTCTTGAGCACTGAAGCTGCTTCCAATTACATTGGAGGATGATGATGCTAATTTTTGGCAGCCTTTGGGCAGACCAGAACTTGCAAAAAAGGAGGTTGGCAGGCTGTTATTTTCATGTTCAATTTTGAACACGGGGGTGGGAAGGAAGGAGGATGGATCAGGGTTCTGCCAAGAAAGTGGGACCAGGCACCAGAGTAGCGGGCAGCTTTGGCACTGTTCCACTGAACTCGCCTCATAGACAGCTTGGATTTATGCTGGAACCCTACATTAAGCCTTCATCTGCACGCTGAGGGATGGCCTGCTTTACAAACCTTAACCTGGTCCTGTAAATCCTTGGACTCCACCTTGAATGGATGAATCAACCCAGTGGAGTGGTTGTTCAGAGAGGTTTGAATCTCAGTGGTTCTGGACAGGAAGTAGCAAGCTGAAAGGGTATCTGGTCTCTTAATTATTCTGATTGAAATGTAATGAACTGAGAGGCTTACTCGTTTTAGTCTGTGAAGTGAATAAATTAAAAGAAGTATTACAAAAACCAGTGGAGCTTTTCATAAAACCATCACCATTCCATTCGTTGAGCAGACCAATGACCCATCCAATCCAGTATTCGGACTCCAATAGCAGCAATAATGTAATAGTTGCCTTAACATCAATCCTGATGTAGAGATGGGCTCTATGTTTTTACTCTTTTCCTTCTACTTTCTAATTTTGTTAATAGTGACAGTGATAACTATGAAAGGCAGCATGGCATAGTGATGATGATGGTGATGATGGTATTTGTTAAGCACTTACTATGTACCGAGCACTGTTCTAAGCTTTGGGGTAGATACAAGTTAATCAGGTTGTCCCATGTGGGGCTCACAGTCTTAATCCCCATTTTACCGATGAGGTAACTGAGGCACAGAGAAGTTAAGTGACTTGCCCAAAGTCACACAGCTGACAAATGGTGGAACCTGGTAGAACCCACAACCTCTGACTCCCAAGCCTGGGCTCTTTCCATTAAGCCACTCTACTTCTCTAGTGGATAGAAGATAGAGCAAAGCCTGGGAGTCAGAAGGTCATGAGTTCTAATTACGGCCCCACCTCTTGTCTGCTGTGTGACCTTGGGCAGGTCACTTTACTTCTCTGTGCCTCAGTTACCTCATCTGTAAAATGGGGATTGAGACTGTGAGCTCCACATGGGACAGGAACTGTGTCCAACCCAATTTGCTTGTATCTACCGCAGCACTTAATACAGTGACTGACACATACTAAGCTCTTAACAAATACCAAAATTATTATTATTGTAATCACCGTCTTTGTTAAACACTCATTATGGGCCAAGCATTGTGCTCAACATTGGGGCAGATACAATACAATCAACTCAGACACAGTCTCCATCCCACACCAGGGTCCCTTAATAATCTATTTTGCATCACTAGTGCTGGTCCATGCTTCATATCTAAACCCTTCTTGAATCTACTGCTACTTTCAGCTTGTACAACTTCCTGGAGTACCAAATTTTACATTTCCCTTCCACTCAGTGAAGAAGTGTTGCTTTTTGTTTTGGTCCTGCCACCTTCAAGCTGTAGTGAATGTCCCCTCATCTTGGTGTTGTGGGATTTGTGGAATAGCAATTCTACACTCACTCTGTTCCTTTCTTTTCCCTTCCAGTCTTTGCCATTCCTATTCACATCCTTTTGGCAGTATTCACAAAGAATCTACTCCAATTTCCAAATCATCTTGATTGTCTTCTCTAAGTCTATTGTGCCTTTCCTCTGACTTCTGTCTGAGTTGATTGTATTGTACCTTCCCCAGTGCTTGCGGGTAGTCAGAGCTTAACAAAGCATATTTAGAAGGTGAGTGTCAGGGAAGGGCTCTTGGCTCAGAAGGTAGGAAGAGTGATTGTCTGTTGCGTATGAAAGGGAAGGGAGTTCCAGGCCAGAGGGAGGACATGAGAAAAGGGTCAGTGGTGAGAGCAAGGTACAATGAAGGGTTTTGCCTGAGAGGCTAAGGTAGAAATCATTCAATAATATTTTTATTTATTGAGCACTTACTATGTGCAGAACACTGTACTAAGCGCTTGGAATGTACAAATCGGTAACAGATAGAGACAGTCCCTGCCCTTTGACGGGCTTACAGTCTAATCGGGGGAGACAGACAGACAAGAACAATAGCAATAAATAGAATCAAGGCAGGCTAGGGGAAGTGCTTGGATCAACATGGTAGTTTTAATTCTGATTAACCTCTAATTGCTTAGTAAGGTGCTCTGCTCATAATAGATGCTCATTCAATACTTGATTCGGTCTTCTACTTCCTTGTCTCTCATTGCATCACTGGTCACAGTGCTACCTAAATAGCAGAATTCTGTGAGAGTTTTGAGGTCTGTGTTACCATTATTAATTTTTGGTTTTGTGTATGTCTTTACTGATGCAAAAGGATACATCGTTTCAGTTTTCCTTGGATTTGTTATCAGTCAGCAGTGCTTGATTGATTCAGTGAAGTGATCTATAATCATTTTTGAAGGGAATGTGTCTGCTACATTGTTATATTGTACTCTCCCAATCACTTAATACAGTTCTCTGCAGACAGTAAGTGCTCAATAAATATGATTGATTGTCTATCTTCTTGGTTGTGGGCCTTGAGGGCACAGTCTGTTGTATACTTGAATGACTCTTTCTAGGACTTCAGGTGATGTTCGAAGTCTGTTGAGTTGGAAGAGTTCAAATTCTGGCTCTGCCACATGTCTGCCTGGTGACCTTGTGCAAATCGCTTCACTTCTCTGTTCCTCAGTTACCTCATTTGCAAAATGAGAATTAAGATTGTGAGTCTTACATGGGATAGAGACTGTGTCAAACCTGCTTGGCTTGTATCTATCCCCTCACTTAGCACAGTGCCTGGCACATAGAAAGAACTTAACAAATACCATTAAAAAAAAATGTTTGCCAGAGGTGCAAAAACATATTCTAAACCTGCTTTCAAGTCTCTTGTTGCATCCTCCAGCAATGTTGCACAAAATAAGACCCATTATGCACCCCTGCTTTACTCCATTAGCTATGGGGAAAGGATTAGAGGATCAGACAAGGCAGCTCTGACCCAGACAACCCTGCTGACACAAAACAGCCTAAGAATCTTCCTTTTATTATTATTAATAATGACAATAATAATAATTGTGGTATTTGTTAAGCTCTTACTATGTGCCAAGCACTGTTCTAAGCCCTGGGGAAGATACAAGGTAAGCAGGTTGTCCCATGTGGGGCTCACAGTCTTAATCCCATTTTACTGATGAGGTAACTGAGGCTCAGAGAAGTTAAGGGGCTTGCCCAAGGTCACACAGCAGACAAGTGGCAGAGCTGGGATTAGAACCCATGATCTCTGACTCCCAAACCTGTGCCCCTTCCACTAAGCCAAACTGCTTCTCTTCACTTGATAAAGTGGCAGAGTTGGTAGATCAGAGGGAGGAAATCTACACACATTGACATTACTTTGGTAGAGATATTTGATGTTTTCCCACATGACACACTAAGGATTAGAATGCACAACTGTGGAAGGTATAATTCTTCAGTAAGAAGGTCACCACAATCAGAGGGTTCTTATCAGTGCCTGAGTATTCATTTGGGCTCAATACTAGGTCAGGAATGATTACAGTCTTTTACCAGTCACTTTGGAAAATGCTCATTTACTACTTATATCTTATGAGAGGAGCTTGGTAAATGGAAGTCTGTGACAAAGTATTATTTTTCCTAGCTAGATTTTTCAGGTATTCTTCAAATGGAAACAGCTTTCTTTCAGAAATTTTCTCCAATATTGTAACGCAAGAATAGGGGTGTATTTAATACTTAATGGGAGGCAGTGTGGCCTAGTGGAATGAACATGGGCCTGGGAGTCAGGAAACACTGGTTTAAATCCTAGCTCTGCCACTTGTATACTGTGTGACCCTGGAAAGTCACTCAACCTCTCTCAGTTTCCTCTGCTGTAAAATGGGGATAAAATACCTGTCCTCTCTCCCTCTTAGGCTATGAGTCCATGTGGAACAGAAAGTGTATCTGGTCTGTATCTACACTAACCCATAGCACAGTGATTTGTGCTTAATGAAATAATGATAATGATGGTATTTGTTAAGTGTTTCCTGTGTGTCAAGCACTGTTCTAAATGCTGGGGAAGAAGCAGACTAATCAGGTTGGACACAGGTCCTGTCCCACATGGGGTCAGGGTCTTAATCCTCATTTTTCAGATGAGGTAACTGAGACACAGAGCAGTTAAGTGCATTGCCCAAGGTCACACAGCAGACAAGTGGCAGAGCTGGGATTAGAACCCAGGTCCTCTGACTCTTAGGCCCATGCTCTAGCCACTTGGCCAAGCTACTTCTCATAAAAAAACTCATAAAAAATGAGTTACTATTATTGTCATTATTAATTACTCTTGAGTAGAATAAAGGCAGTCTTTGTAAAACAAGTTTTCTTTTATCATAATTTCTCAAGTAACTGAGCTCCTCTGCAGGTATCAATAAGTTCGAGTCACTAAGTAGTGGAATCTGCTGCTATAATGGAGAGCATCAGAATTAAAAATTGCCTTCATAAGTTTAAAAAGACAAAAACAAATAATGAAGCTCAGGAACACACACACACACACACACACACACACTAAGCTTATTTGTTATTAACTCATTTATCTACCTGTGTTTATTATTTAAATCTATTCTCACCTTCTATTTTAACTATTGGAATTTTGTCTATTCATCTACACCCACTCTCTTGGAGACCTCATTCACGCCCATGGTTTCAACTACCATCTCTATGCAGATGATATCAAATCTAGTCCTCTAGCCTTGACATCTCTCCTTCTCTTCAGTCTTACATCTCTTCTTGCCTTCAGGACATCTCTACCTGGATGTTCCGCTGTCACTTCAAACTACATATGTCCTAAACAGAATTCTTCTTTTCACCCAAACCTTCTCCTCCCACCAACTTTCCCATCACTATAGGCAACACCGCCATCCTCCATGTTCCACAAGCTCATGACCTTCCAACTAATGTGAGGAGGGAGGTCATTCCAGGAAAGTGGTAGGACGTGGGCCAGGGGTTGATGGCGGGATAGCCATGAACGGGGGACCCTGAGGAGGTGAGCTGCAGAGGAACAGAGTGTCCGGGGTGGGCAGTAGAAAGAGAGAAGGGGGTGAGGTATGAGGGGGCAAGGTGATGGAGAGCTTTGAAGCCAAGAGTGAGGAGTTTTTGTTTCGCTCGGAGGTTGATAGGCAACCATTGGAGATTTTTGAGGAGGGGAGTGACATGCCCAGAGTGTTTCTGTAGTAAGTTGATCTGGGCAGCGGAATGAAGAATAGACTGGAATGGGGAGAGACAGACAGGAGGAAGGGAGATCCGAGAGGATTCATTCAATAGTATTTATTGAGCGCTTACTATGTGCAAGCACTGTACTAAGCACTTGGAATGAACAAGTCGGCAACAGATAGAGACAGTCCCTGCCGTTTGACGGGCTTACAGTCTAATCGGGGGAGACGGACAGACAAGAACAATGGCAATAAATAGAGTCAAGGGGAAGAACATCTCGTAAAAACAATGGCAACTAAATAGAATCAAGGCGATGTACATTTCATTAACAAAATAAATAGGGTAATGAAAATATATACAGTTGAGCAGACGAGTACAGTGCTGAGGGGAGGAGCAGAGAGAAATGGGGGGAAAAGAGGGTTAAGCTGCAGAGAGGTGAAGGGGGGGTGGTAGAGGGAGTAGAGGGAGAAGAGGAGCTCAGTCTGGGAAGGCCTCTTGGAGGAGGTGAGTTTTAAGTAGGGTTTTGAAGAGAGGAAGAGAATCAGTTTGGTGGAGGTGAGGAGGGAGGGCGTTCCAGGACCGCGGGAGGATGTGGCCCAGGGGTCGACGGCGGGATAGGCGAGACCGAAGGACGGCGAGGAGGTGGGCGGCAGAGGAGCGGAGTGTGTGGGGTAGGCGGTAGAAAGAGAGAAGGGAAGAGAGGTAGGAAGGGGCGAGGAGATGTAGGGCCTCCAAGCCTAGAGTGAGGAGTTTTTATTTGGAGCGGAGGTCGATAGGCAACCACTAGAGGTGTTTAAGAAGGGGAGTGACATGCCCAGATGGTTTCTGCAGGAAGATGAGCCGGGCAGCGGAGTGAAGAATAGACCGGAGCGGGGCGAGAGAGGAGGAAGGGAGGTCAGAGAGAAGGCTGACACAGTAGTCTAGCCGGGATATAACGAGAGCCCGTAGCAGTAAGGTAGCCGTTTGGGTGGAGAGGAAAGGGCGGATCTTGGCGATATTGTAAAGATGAAACCGGCAGGTCTTGGTAACGGAGACTGACAGAATAATCCAGTCAGGATATTATGAGAGCTTGTACCAGTACGATAGCTGTTTGGATGGAAAGGAAAGGGCAGATCTTGGCAATATTGTGAAGGTGAGATCGGCAGGCATTGGTGACGGATTGAATGTGTGGGGTGAAAGAGAGAGCTGAGTCAAGGATGACACCAAGGTTGTGGGCCTGTGAGACGGGAAGGATGTTCGTACCATCCACAGTGACAGGGAAGTCAGGGAGAGGAGAGGGTTTGGGAGGGAAGATACGGAGCTCAGTTTTGGGCTGTGAGCCCATCATTGAGCAGGGATTATCTCTGTTGCTGAGTTGTACATTCCAAGTGCTTAGTACAGTGCTCTGCACATAGTAAGTGCTCAATAAATACTATTGAATGAATAATACATGTCATTCAACTTGCATATTTAATCTGATACCATATCCTTTTGTTTCTCCTTTCACATCTCTAGAATGTTGCCCCTTCTTCGTCAACCAAATTGCTACCATGCTTATCCAAGCACTTGTCATATTCATTCAATCGTATCTACTGAGCGCTTACTGTGTGCAGAGCACTGTACTAAGGTCTCACCTCGACTACTTCATCTGCCTTCTCACTGACCACCCTGTCTCTAGTCTCTTCCCACTCCAGTCCATAGTTCACTTTGCTGCCTGGTTCATTTTTTCTAAAATAATTACACAATTCTCCACAAACCTCCAATAGTGTGTTCTTCAGGTCATTTGACTTATTTGAGATTCAGTTTCTTCATCTGTAAAAAGGAGATTCAATACTTGTTTCCCCTCCCTCCCCCACAGTCCTCTAGACTGTAAGCCCCAATTGTCTGATTCTCTAGTGCAGCACCTTATACAGAGTTCAACCCATAGTAAACACTAAAAAGATATACCATGAGTGTCATTTTTATCATTCCCTAACCTTGCTAATCTTCTACAACTCAGCTCCACACTTTGCTCCTCTAACCCCAACCTATTCACTATACCTTGATCTTGTCTGCCTCACTCCCAACCCCTTGCTCATATCCCCGCTCTGGCCTGGAACACCCTCCCCCTTCATATCTGACAGATCATCACTCTCTCCACATTTAAAGACTTATTGAAGGACTTATTCAAGAGGCCTTCCCTTCCCAAGTCCTCATGTCCCCTACTCCCTCTCCCTTCTGTGTCATCCTTGCCCTTGGATTTGCACCCTTTAGTCATCCCACCCTCAGCCCCACAGCACTTAGATTCAAATCCCTAATTTACTTTAATGTCTGCCTGCCCCTCTAGACTGTGAGCTCTTTGTGGGCAGGGAATGTGTTTACCAACTCCATTATATTGTTCTCACCTCAGCGTTTAGTACAGGGGCCTGCAAACAGTAAGTGCTCAATAAATGCGATTGATTGATTGATTAAAAGGCATGATCCCTGCATTCAAGGAGTGGAAAATAGGAAAGAGCAGTAGATCTTTGAGAAACTGTCAGAGTGAGGTGGCAGTGGGGTATCAAGCTCTAGACCAAACAAAAGGTCTTCAGAGCTATAGTGTTGTCCAACCTTGTCTTTGGTTGAAAGACCTGGATCCCACACAAGTGCTACATCTGACTCTTTGAATAGTTCTACTGGTATCCTTTGCAGACCATACTCGTGATCACATAGCAAGACGAGATCATGCACAATGAATTTCTGGAACTTAGTTTCCTAGCAACAAAGCTATACTCATAACTCGGCAATGGTGAGTGGGTTATCAATCGGTAAGTCAATCGTACTTATTGAGCACTTACTGTGTGCAGAGCACTGTACTAACAGCTTGGGAGAGTACACTGTATCAGGGTTGGTAGACACAGTACCTGACCAAAATAAGCTTGCAGTCTAGAGGGGGAGGCAGACATTAATGTAAATAAATAATCAATCAATCAATCATATTTATTGAGTGCTTACTCTGTTCAGATGACTGTACTAAGCATATAGTACATGTGGGACATTTGAGGACAATGAGCAACCATAGGATTCCCAAACATCTGCTGCACGATGAGCTGAAATTGGTAAACTGAAAGGAAGTAGGTCAGATAAATCATTTTTATGAACATGGGAAAACCAGACCTCACATGATACTGCATTTCAGCTGAAAACTAGGAGTTAGTTGCTGAGGTCAGACCAGCATGGAGAAATGCCCAAATGAAAGGTGTGGTTCCCTTGGATGAAAACCTTTGTAAGGAACAAGAAGCAAGGAGACAAAAGATAAAACAGTGTGAGTGCTGCAAATATTGAACAGGATGGCAACCCAAGCCCCAGCCGTTGTGCGTGAACACAATGTGGTTGAGATTGAGGGTTCCTCATTGACTTTTTCAGTCACATACACACTCAGGTGGATTTAATCATCCATGGTATCTTCTTTGAATGGACCTTGGTAAGAAGTCAAAAGAATTCTTATTAAGAAAGTTAACATCAATAACATAATGGAATAGCTGGGCCAAAGCCTCCTAAGATGGGGTATGGAGACTAGATGTATTTTCCTCAGGGCATTTGTGTGGCTGTAGGACTTCCATAAATCATGACTTGGCAAACCATAGATGTTTGCCTCGATTTGACCCACTGCCAAGGGGCTTACCCAGTTGTCACAGCCGTTTCCTGTAGGGGATGTAAATAGAAACACAGAGAACTAGGCTATGTTTTCACCAGGAAGAGTTTATTTTGTTTCAATAACAAGTTTCTTAAAGCCAAGAGACAGGAATGTGCATATTGTGCAGACAGGCATGTGCTAGTAAGTGTGAACATGTGTGGATGTGTGTTCATGATTACTCAAACTCATGCATGGAGAGTGGGGGGCTTTCATGTGAATTTTAAAGTCGATCCTCTCCATTACCAATCAAGATGGAAAAAAAATATACTTCTGGAAAGGTATTAGCTAAGCATTTCTACGCTAATAAATTTACGTGTTAATGGCTTGTTTTTGTGCTGTTTGGTTGCCACGGGGACATGCTGCATTAACTAATCGGTTTGTTTTGAGAAGTTCAATACTGATTTGCCAAATGTTCTATTTCTGTTCCTGTCCCTTACTCTTTTCCAGTGCCCAGAGAGTGGAATGAGCTGGCAACCCAACATCTCCAAATGCCCTATTAAACCAAAATGTCTGAAAAACTAGAGAACCAATCTCCGATAGATATCTATTAAAGTAATACCACCTGCGAGCTGCTTTAATAAAGGGAATATTTAATCTTGGGTAGGTTATGTGCAAAGCTCACAAGGATTTAAATTTTGCTAAAGATACGATGAACTGTCCAGATTTAGCTCTGAGATGAAATGAACAAGGAAAGACACGCGACTTACTGGAAAGAAATGCATAGTCAGCTCATTGGGCAATAGGAACGGAGGAAGATGGGAATAAGAGCTGACAGGTAAAAATAAATCTAAGTAGTATTGGCTTCAAATTGATGGAAGAGTTAAAGCATATGGCCAAAGCAGGGTAAAGAATCCAACTGTTTTCCAAGAGGATATGGGTAATCAGTGAGGGGATTGGTGAGATGATCAGGGAACATCTTTAATAATAATAATAATAATAATATTGCTATTTGTTAAGTGCTTACTATGTGCTGGGGTGGATACAAGCATATCAGGTTAAACTCAGTCCCTGTCCCACGTGGGGCTCTCAGTTTCAACCCCCATTTTACAGATGAAGTAACTGAGGCACAGAGATGTAAAGTGACTTGCCCAGGGTCACACAGCAGACAAGTGTCAGACCCGGAATTAGAACCCATGACTGACTCCCAGGCCCTTACTCTATCCACTATTCCCTGTTGCTTCTCTTTGCAATGAAATTTTTATTGATCAACAATCTGTCAGACTCCTCTATGGCTATGATGAGCTTTATCTGCAGCTCATAGAAAGTTTTTTTTCTCTTCATGAGAATTTGTCTTTTATGTTCTGATTATAAGGATACAGTTCTTTTGTTTTACGTGTAGCTATAATTGTTTATCCTTCTGGGCAGAGTTGAGAAGCTCCCTTTATTAAATAGCTGTCCATTTGTTCATCCAACCCTTAAGTCAGAGGACACCTATCCAGAAAGTATACCTAGCACCTGCCTCTTTGAGTCATTAGTTGGTCTGGTTTTGTTCTCTAGGGTAATTTTGAATTTATATCTTGTCAGCTCATGCACAACAGGGGCTGTCCTTTCCAGATGACATGCAGAAAACTGACATTCCACGTCCAGTGGTTATTCTTTTGGTCTGTATCCGTTTCCTTTAGGTCATGACACCTAAAGTTAAAACCCATCCTTCTCAGGTTCTTGATGAGCCTGTTTCAAATGAATGAATGAATGAATGAAGAAAGCAATTTGGGGGCTTCTTTTCTAGCCCCTCTTCCACTCAGAGAGAAGTTTGGATTCCTAAACAAAGGCTTACTGACACCTAATGGGCAGGTAAATGCCTCTGTTATCGCTTCTCAACAGATCAAATGACCAATAGTCTGGGTCACTTTTGATTATAGAATATTTGTTTAGGGTAAGACAGAGGCCTCCTCACGCTCAGATGAGCATGCCCATAAGTTGCTTTTCCAGTATGATGAGTCATCCAGATCTATAGTTCCCTCTCCCAAGGGTCCCAACCTCAAAGTGTGTCTTAATTTTGTTTTTATCACTATTTGGAAGTCACGCTCCATGAAGCTCTGCCCTATCTCATTGTTTTTCCAAAGCCCAAAAGGCAAAATTGATGTGCCTGTGTTTGTAGAAAATACTCTTCCCTTTGATAGAGGAGCCTGGATTCAAATGAAAAACTACCAATTTCATGGCCATGGTACATTCATTCATTCATTCATATTTATTGAGATTTACTCTGTGCAAAGCACTATACTAAGAGCTTAGGAGAGTATGGTATAACAATAAACAGACACATTCCCTGCCCATAATGAGCTTACAGTCTAGAGTGTGAGATTTCAGACTTGTGAAAATTCCTGTCTTTCTCTCTGCAAGCTCAGAAATCCTGCTTACATAGTGGTTTTATAAATCAGGCCGAGAGAGTTGGATTCCAGTACTCAATGAAGCTCTTCTTCATCTTCAAAGCAAGGCCGCACCTAAAGATAGTAAAATTGGGATTTCTAAATTCCAGTCAGGTTGGATGCTTGGCATTCCTGGGGGAGTTACTAAATTAACACGAGGCAATCAGGAGCATCATGAGCAAAGTAAATTATCACAATTGTGGCTGGTCTCTTCTGCCTAGGCATTGAGGTGACAACAGTGATGGTGATGAAGATGGCTTTTTCTTTGTGTTCCTATAGTCATGGTCTACTTTCCCAAGTGCTTAGTACAGTGCTCTGCTCAAAGTAAGTGATCAATAAAAATCAATGATTAAGTTCAAAAATGTAGCCAGCTAACTACTTTGCATATAATATTTAGGCCTGCTGTGAGTGCTCAGGCTTTTGGATAGCCCCTTCCCCTCCCCACATCACTTGTGTTTATTTGTACATATTTATTACTCTATTTTAATAATGATGTGTATATATCTATGATTCTATTTATCTATTTTGATGGTATCGATGCCTGTCTATTTGTTTTATTTTGTTTGGTTGTCTGTCTCCCCCTTCTAGACTGTGAACCCATTGCTGGATAAGGATTCTCTATCTGTTGCCAAATTGTACTTTCCAAGTGCTTAGTACAGCACTTTGCACACAGTAAGTGCTCAATAAATACGATTGAATGAATGAATGAATGAATGAATTTGGGAGGAAAATTGACCCTTGAAATAATAAATGATTAGGGAAGTGCTGGCTTCTTTAGTTGAGTTACACAGATCCTTGAGTAGGATGGGAAGGGTAGCACTGGAAAGAAACTGCAAGTAATTGTAACAGGTGGAATATGAATTTTAAAATCTAGAAAGAAGCAAAGATCCAAGAATTATTCATTCATTCATTCAATAGTATTTATTGAGCGCTTACTATGTGCAGAGCACTGTTCTAAGCGCTTGGAATGAACAAGTCGGCAACAGATAGAGACAGTCCCTGCCATTTGACGGGCTTACAGTCTAATCGGGGGAGACGGACAGACAAGAACAATGACAATAAATAGAGTCAAGGGGAAGAACATCTCGTACAAACAATGGCAACTAAATAGAATCAAGGCGATGTATATTTCATTAACAAAATAAATAGGGTAATGTAAATATATACAGTTGAGTAGACGAGTACAGTGCTGAGGGGATGGGAAGGGAGAGGGGGAGGAGCAGAGGGAGATGGGGGGAAAAGAGGGTTAAGCTGCAGAGAGGTGAAGGGGGTGGCGGTAGAGGGAGTAGAGGGAGAAGGGGAGCTCTGTCTGGGAAGGCCTCTTGGAGGAGGTGAGTTTTAAGTAGGGTTTTGAAGAGGGGAAGAGAATTAGCCTGGCGGAGGTGAGGAAGGAAGACATTCCAGGACCACGGAAGACGTGGCCCGGGGGTCGACGGCGGGATAGGCGAGACCGAGGGACGTTGAGGAGGTGGGCAGCAGAGGAGCGGAGCGTGCGGGGTGGGTGGTAGAAAGAGAGAAGGGAGGAGAGGTAGGAAGGGGCAAGGTGACAGAGAGCCTTGAAGCCTAGAGTGAGGAGTTTTTGTTTGGAGCGGAGGTCGATAGGCAACCACTGGAGGTGTTTAAGAAGGGGAGTGACATGCCCAGATCGTTTCTGCAGGAAGATGAGCCGGGCAGTGCAGTGAAGAATAGACTGGAGCGGGGCACTCTATCAATCAATCACTGGTATTTATTGAGTGCTTGCTGCATGCGGAGCACTGTACTAAGTGCTTGGGAGAGTATAATACTACACTGTTGGTAGATTTGTTCTTTGCCCACAACGATCTTACAGACTAGAGGATGAGACAGGCGTTTAAATAAATTATGGCTATGTACATAAGTGATGTGGGGCTGAGAATGGAGTGAATATCAAGTTCAGGGAAAAATAAGGGTCATTAAAATTGGTGTTGCGAGGTTGAGAGTGGGGTGAATATCAAGTGCAGGGAAAAATATAGGTCATTAAAATTGGTTTCTTTTTCCTCTTTCTTCTGTACTTGTCTAACCCAGGCTTTGCAAATAGTTACCTATTGGGCAAGAAGGCAGCGCTCTGGAATGTTATGGGTTAGTATTGCATGCATAATTGCAGACTATACTGAGTGAAAGCAAATTATGGGAGCATTCTGCAATCTTGTTTCCCAGAAGGTAATTTTTAAGCAAAGAGTTCTATAAAGTCCCCATGGTTTTACTGAGATGGTGATTATATGAAGGCGAATTACTGCTGTTGCAGGGTTCTGAACAAATAGATATCAGCCAGATTGATAGAAGAGAAATTGAGCCTCAGATTTTTCAAGTCTTCTCAAAGAAGTTGCCTAATGAGAGGCTGAGGCCTTTGAACATAGGCAAAGTGAGCTGAGGTATGACACTGTCATTGCATTAGTAATCCTGGCCTTCTTCTCCATGACCCCCAGGAAATTCAATTTAAGGTCATCTTTATGGAATCCTATTGATAAAAATCTCCATTCCCTTGGTCTTGGAATCATAAGGTTGAAGGAGATTTTCCACAGGTTATCTAGTTGAAATCTTGGGTTTATGGTAACATTTTACCAAAACCAAGTAGTTGAGAGTATCTCAGACTTGGTCTACCCTTGAAACCTTCTTACAGGTAACTGAAGGCCAATGGAATAGCCTATATTTTTTCCCAGAAAGAGGAATGTCTTGACAGCTAGTTGCTGACTGTGCCTCTGAACCATACACACCCAGCCTAAATGACATCAGAATACAATATAACCAATGCGCCGAAGTTGCACCCCAGAAAAAAATATCAGCGGCCTAGAATTAGGAAACTCGATCACTCAATTAATCATTGGTATTTATAGTGCTTACTGTGTGCAGAGCACTGTAGTGACCTGGTATATTGAGCAGAGACTGATCCTGGTAACACTTCTGAAGATCTCCTAGTGAAAGTTCCATCGACTTCTGTTCAGCTACTATCTGTGCTCCTGCCAGATGACATTGTTTCATGATGATTCTCCCATTTGCTGAACAGATTATTTAAGACACCCTTGATTTCCCTCCACCAAATCGGCCAGACAGCAGCTCTCCCCTTCTTCAAAGCCCTCCTAAAAGGCCTCGTCCTCAAGGAAACTTCCCTAATTAATGCACAATTCCTAGTTGCATCATCCCACCGGCCGTCTTTGGCACATGGGTATTTCATTCCTCTCTTCAGGCATCTATGCTCTATTCATGCTTATGTGTATATTTATTTGCTTATTCAATTATTTATTCAGCTCTTTTATCCTGATATATGTGTACAGCTGCCTATTTTTATCTATGTTCTTCCTCTTGGTCCCATTACCTGTAGATACCTTTAGCCTCTCCAATTAGATTTTAAGTTCCTTGACAGAAGGAACTCTGATTTCTGCTGCAGTGTCTCAAGCACATAGTAGGTGCTT
The DNA here is from genome assembly GCF_004115215.2 of Ornithorhynchus anatinus. Taxonomy (NCBI): domain Eukaryota; kingdom Metazoa; phylum Chordata; class Mammalia; order Monotremata; family Ornithorhynchidae; genus Ornithorhynchus; species Ornithorhynchus anatinus. The sequence goes on along the minus strand of NC_041734.1, from coordinate 37,928,816 downwards.
TATAGATACCACTGAATGAGGACCTGCTATATCTAGCTCTACAGTAATATACAGTAAATCCTACTGCTCCTAGTACTATCAATAATTGCATTTTTAAGTGTTTTCTTGTTTGTAGAGCACTGCATTGAGCACTGAAGACAGGTACATGAATGACAATTGAGACATGGTCTCTGAACCACAAGGAAGTCTCAGTCTCAATAGATATCACTGAATGATAGAGAAGAAGCATGGCATAATGGATAGAATATGGGCCTGGGAGTGAGAAGATCATGAGTTAATAATAATGTTGGTATTTGTTAAGCGCTTACTATGTGCCGAGCACTGTTCTAAGCGCTGGGGTAGACACAGGGGAATCAGGTTGTCCCACGTGGGGCTCACAGTCTTAATCCCCATTTTACAGATGAGGTAACTGAGGCACAGAGAAGTTCATTCATTCATTCATTCATTCAATAGTATTTATTGAGCGCCTACTATGTGCAGAGCACTGTACTAAGCGCTTGGGATGAACAAGTCGGCAACAGATAGAGACAGTCCCTGCCGTTTGACGGGCTTACAGTCTAATCGGGGGAGACGGACAGACAAGAACAATGGCACTAAACAGCGTCAAGGGGAAGAACATCTCATAAAAACAATGGCAACTAAATAGAATCAAGGCGATGTACAATTCATTAACAAAATAAATAGGGTAACGAAAATATATACAGTTGAGCGGACGGGTACAGTGCTGTGGGGATGGGAAGGGAGAGGTGGAGGAGCAGAGGGAAAAGGGGAAAATGAGGCTTTAGCTGCGGAGAGGTAAAGGGGGGATGGCAGAGGGAGTAGAGGGGGAAGAGGAGCTCAGTCTGGGAAGGTCTCTTGGAGGAGGTGATTTTTAAGTAAGGTTTTGAAGAGGGAAAGAGAATCAGTTTGGCGGAGGTGAGGAGGGAGGGCGTTCCAGGACCGCGGGAGGACGTGACCCAGGGGTCGACGGCGGGATAGGCGAGACCGAGGGACGGCGAGGAGGTGGGCGGCAGAGGAGCGGAGCGTGCGGGGTGGGCGGTAGAAAGAGAGAAGGGAGGAGAGGTAGGAAGGGGCAAGGTGATGGAGAGCCTTGAAGCCTAGAGTGAGGAGTTTTTGTTTGGAGCGGAGGTCGATAGGCAACCACTGGAGGTGTTTAAGAAGGGGAGTGACATGCCCAGATCGTTTCTGCAGGAAGATGAGCCGGGCAGCGGAGTGAAGAATAGACTGGAGCGAGGCGAGAGAGGAGGAAGGGAGATCGGAGAGAAGGCTGACACAGTAGTCTAGCCGGGATATAACGAGAGCCCGTAATAGTAAGGTAGCCGTTTGGGTGGAGAGGAAAGGGCGGATCTTGGCGATATTGTAGAGGTGAAACCGGCAGGTCTTGGTAACGGATAGGATGTGTGGGGTGAACGAGAAGGACGAGTCAAGGATGACACCGAGATTGCGGGCCTGCGGGACGGGAAGGATGGTCGTGCCATCCACGGTGATGGAGAAGTCTGGGAGCGGACCGGGCTTGGGAGGGAAGATGAGGAGCTCAGTCTTGCTCATGTTGAGTTTTAGGTGGCGGGCCGACATCCAGGTGGAGACGTCCCGGAGGCAGGAGGAGATGCGAGCCTGAAGGGAGGGGGAGAGGACAGGGGCGGAGATGTAGATCTGCGTGTCATCTGCGTAGAGATGGTAGTCAAAGCCGTGAGAGCGGATGAGTTCACCGAGGGAGTGAGTGTAAATGGAGAACAGAAGAGGGCCAAGAACTGACCCTTGAGGAACTCCAACAGTTAAAGGATGGGAGGGGGAGGAGGCTCCAGCGTAGGAGACCGAGAATGATCGGCCAGAGAGGTAAGAGGAGAACCAGGAGAGGACAGAGTCCGTGAAGCCAAGGTGAGATAAGGTATGGAGGAGGAGGGGATGGTCGACAGTGTCAAAGGCAGCAGAGAGGTCAAGGAGGATCAGAATGGAGTAGGAGCCATTGGATTTGGCAAGAAGGAGGTCATGGGTGACCTTAGAGAGAGCAGTCTCGGTAGAGTGGAGGGGACGGAAGCCAGATTGGAGGGGGTCTAGGAGAGAATGGGAGTTAAGGAATTCTAGGCATCGATTGTAGACGACTCGTTCTAAGATTTTGGAAAGGAAGGGTAGTAGGGAGATAGGACGATAACTGGAGGGGGAAGTGGGGTCAAGAGCGGGTTTTTTTAGGATGGGGGAGACGTGGGCGTGTTTGAAGGCAGAGGGGAAGGAGCCCTTGGAGATTGAGTGGTTAAAAATAGAAGTTAAGGAAGGGAGGAGGGCAGGGGCGATGGTTTTAAGAAGGTGAGAGGGAATGGGGTCCGAGGCGCAGGTGGAGGGGGTGGCACTTGCGAGGAGGGAGGAGATCTCCTCTGAGGATACTGCAGGGAAGGATGGGAAGGTAGGGGAGGGGGTTGTTGGGGGGGAGGGGAGAGGCGGAGGGGTGACTTTGGGGAGCTCAGACCTGATCGTGTTGATTTTCGTGAGGAAATAGGTGGCCAGATCATTAGGGGTGAGAGATGGGGGAGGGGGAGGAACAGGGGGCCTAAGGAGAGAGTTAAAGGTCCGGAACAATCGGCGGGGGTGACGGGCATGGGTGTCGATGAGGGAGGAGAAGAAGCTTTGCCTGGCGGAGGAGAGGGCAGAGTTAAGGCAGGAAAGGATAAATTTGAAGTGTGTGAGGTCGGCTCGGTGCTTGGACTTTCGCCAGCAGCGCTCAGCAGCTCGAGCATAGGAGCGTAGGAGGCGGACGGAGGAGGTGATCCAGGGCTGTGGGTTAGTGGCGCGAGAGCGGCGGAGGGAAAGGGGGACGAGAGAGTCGAGATGAGTAGAGAGGGTGGAGTTGAGAGCGGAGACCTGATCGTCGAGAGTGGGAAGAGAGGACAGGGCGGCAAGGTGAGGCGAGATGCTATTGGAAAGACGGATGGGATCGAGAGAGTGGAGGTCTCTGTGGGGCAGTAGCGAAGATTTGCAGGGGGAGGGAGTGTGAGAGATGAGGCAGGTGAGAAGGTTATGGTCCGAGAGAGGGATTTCAGAGTTGGTGAGTGAGGAGATAGTGCAGCGGTAGGAGATGACAAGATCGAGGGTGTGACCGAGTCGGTGAGTGGGCGCGGTATGGTGGAGGAGGAGGTCGGCAGAGTCGAGGAGGGATAGCAGGCGGGCGGCAGAAGAGTCGTCGGGTACATCCGTATGGATGTTGAAGTCTCCAAGGATCAGAGTGGGCAGAGAGAAGGAGAGAAGGAAGGTGAGAAAGGGGTCAAGGTGGTGACTTGCCCAAAGTCACACAGCTGACAAGCGGCAGAGCCGGGAGTCGAACTCATGACCTCTGACTCCGAAGCCCAGGCTCTTTCCTCTGAGCCACGCTGCTTCCAATTCCGGCTCCACCATAGGTCTTCTGTCTGACCTTGGACAAATCACTTTACTTCTCTGTGCCTCAGTTACCTCATTCATTCATTCATTCATTCATTCATTCATTCATTCATTCATTCATATGTATTGAGCACTTACTGTGTAAGAGCACTGTACTGAGTGCTTGGAAAGTATAATTCTGCAATAAAGAGAGACAATCCCTGCCCACACCTCATCTGTAAAATGGGGATTAAGACTGTGAGTGCCACATGGGACCGGGACCGTGTCCAACCCAATTTGCTTGTATCTACCCCAGCGCTTAGTTCAGTGCCTGGCACATAGTAAGTACTTAACAAATGCCATAATTATTAATTATTATCGATTGACTCACTGATCTAAAAAGGAGAGGAGGTGGGTGAAGACTGGTGACACCACTCATGAGGTAAGAGTAACATGATAAAATGAAACCAATAAAACAACAACAAAACAACAGAAATAATATTTATATGCTCTCATCTTTTCGGTCAGTAGAATTCTAAAGGAAGCTGTTACAAATAGAATTCCCAAGAAACTCTCAGAATAATTCTACTTACATAAGCATTTTTAAGAGATAAATTAATAATATTTGATATAAATGTTGATTTAAGTATCATGTTGGCTTTGTCCAATTCTCTATAATATCTCAAAAATCACAAATAATTGGTATTATGCTGGGTATTCTCTTTTCTGGGATCCTAATATCTGCCTTTTGTTGATCACTTGGAGAAATGGTGCCTTTCACTTTTAAATTTTTCAACTTCAAAGATGATTGTTTTGAGGCCTTGTGGTCTTGCCACATGCCTCCTAATACAATGTTTGTATTACATAGTTTGCAGTGTGAGCTAATTTTTTGGCTCAACTTGGGAAACACTTATAGTTTAATAGCATCCCAAAGGAAAAGAGAGTTGAAAAAGACCCATCAGATGTAATAATCTGGGAAGAAGAAAGCTTTGCCACTTCTTGCGAAGCACTATTGAAGTATCAGATGTGCATTATTATTATTACTATTATTATTGTTATTATGATTATTCTGAGATCTTTGACCACCCCAGGTACTTTGATTCTTGAAGCCCAAGTCTCAGTGATTTTAATCACCCAATAATGGCAATAAAGATTCCTAAACACATTGTCTGAGGAGATGTATTTGGATTATTATGTGATGGAAGTAATTTTTTTCCAAAGGAGAAAAGTCAGGTATATCCATTTACAGTGTGTTATTGACTGAGATGTGACATCACAGACAGCCAGTCAGAAAATGGCTTTGGTTTCCCAATTTCTAAAGCATTTCACAGTTTTTCCTAACATCAAAAATTCCTTGATTCCAGTTCAGAGTATGCATGAATGCCAATTCTATTTGGCTTTAAGTCTAGGACCAGATTTGTTTGACTTTCCTGTAAAGCTTTGCTATCATTTCCAAGTATGATTCCTCCACCTCCTTTATGAAGAGGAGGCAGCTGGGCCCATTAATTGCTGCCCCCCTGGGCAGGGCTAAAATTGGAAAAAAATATTTTTTTAAAGGTCTTATTTCTTCCCTTGTGGGTTCAGGAAAAGTCTTAAGAAATAATTCCCTTGACTAACCTTAGAGGAGCAGGAGGTCTCATTCTTTGTGGGGGAAATAAAATAATAAAGTTCCCCTCAACTGACACTGAATATTAGAGGCCTGAACTAAAAGAAAGAAGGAAGCAGGTTTGTACATTTCAGTTAGTACATTTCTGGTTCATTGCTGTCTGGAAAACTGAATCCAAGCACCCACTGCATCTTCTCAGGGTGAGTTGGAAATCCTTTCTTCTAAACAGCAACATCCTAGGCTCCTTGGTTCTGTCCTGACTAGAAGGGGGGCCCTGGATTCCCTTCTATTATTCTTTCATCTGTAAATGCACACAGCTTTATCCACCAAAGCTGCCACCAAAAAGACTGCAAAAATGTCACACCAGTTGGCTGCCCCTGCAAAATTTAGGGATAGTGAAATATTTTTTATGGGGTTTATGAATCCATTTTTATGGACTGCTTGTGACTATATAGGCAACCCAGGCCTACTTGTTCCAACCCTTTCCTCTGTAGGAATAGCTGTTCCTGCAGAAGAAGCAATATGGCATATGGAAAGAGCAAAGCATGGAAAGGGCTTTGGAGTCTCAGGATCTGGGTTCTAATCCTAGCTCTGTCACTCACCTGCCATGTGACCTAGGGGTTACTCACTTCACTTCTCTGGGCCTCAGTTACCTCATACATAAAATATAGATTCAATACCTAGTCTTTCTCCTACTTAGGCTGGGAGCCCCACTGGGTCTGACAATTTTTTTTTCTACAGTGCTTGACACATATTAAGTGATTCACTATTGTTATTATTGTTCCAGAGCTTTTGGTGGCAGCTACAGTGAGTGAAGCTATGGAATTATGAGTCATTGGCAATCATGGGGGGAACCCAACCTAGGCAAGAACAAAATGACTTACAACATCTTCCGGTTAGAGAACTCAGATTTCTCTGTAGACCCTTTCTTATCTCTCCCAGTTCCTTCTTAAGTAGTTCAGTGTCATTTCTTCCTCTTTTGCATTCAACAACCTGAGGTCCTCAAGACTACACATGAGAAAGAGTCGAAGTTTGAAGTGGACAAATGGAGATCTGTCTTTCTGCCAAGTAGCTAACGATACCTATCAAAGAATCCTGGTTCTAATCACAGAAGGATCTTGATGCCTGTTAAAAGTAATGACATGACAGAAACCCTGTTCGTTTAGGTTTAAAAACGTTCACTATGATCACTGTGGCCTGGTAAAGTGAAACTCTCAGGGGGAATTCTGTCACCAACTGTTATGATAACCATCAACTGGAGTCCTCTTGGTGATTTACCGCAAGCAGGGATCGGCACCCTGAGCCTTCCGGTTTATTTGGATGGAAAATAGGACCTCAGAACTGTACAGGATATAGATAAAAATAAATTAAATTCTGAATAGAAGGAACTATCATGGCTTGGGGAGTCATGGAGATTATAGATCATCAAGTATCCTAAGAATAATAATAAAACTAATTTTTGTATTTATTAAGCACTTACTATGCACCAAGCATTGTTCTAAGCACTGGGATAGATACAAGTTAACCAGGTTGGACACAGTCCCTGTCCCACAGTGGGTTCACACTTTTAATCCCCATTTTTTACAAATGAGGTAACTGAGACACAGAGAAGTTAAGTGACTTCCCTAAGGCCACACAGCAGACAAGTGGTGAAGCCAGGATTAGAATATGTAACTTTCTGACTTTCAGGTCTGTGCTCTATACATTACACCATGCTGCTTCTCATACACACTTTGTAATAAATGTCCAATATTACTTTCTTTTGTGTCATAGAATTTATGGTAAAAAAAAATGTAAACTCAATCCTGCAGAAATAAATCCAGGTTGGTATAGCATGGTAGACATCTCATAGTGGATGGATGGCTTTGGGTGGACTAGAAAGAAGGTATTTGGGTTAGGTGAATCAGAGAGAAGATCACAGAGGATGAACAGGAGATTACTAAAACTCCCATTACCAGCCCCGTACACACACACATACATATACATACATAACCTTCACCAACTGTAAATATATAATAAGTATCAATATATATATTTACAGCTGGTGAAGATTATGTATTCCACACATGAATGGAGGATGTCCTTGTAATATGAGCCCTTTTGAAAATCTGGCAGTCTAAATTCTTAGGTCTCCCCTCAGCCACCACGCAACTTAATAACTTTGAGCAAGACATTTAACCTCTGGCTTGGTTTTGGTTCCACTGTGAACAGAATGAAAGTTTTATGTTTGAAATGATGAAAAGTGTTGTAAATCAGGAAATTATTATTGCTGCAAAAATATAGAATTATGTTGGGAAGACTTGATTTTCCTGGTCTTTATTGTGTTTCTGAGAAAATCCAGAGACTTAATTCACCCACACACTGCCATTTTGCATAGCAGCTCTTTGATTTCATGCTGTGATTTTGGAGGGGGGAATGGGAGAGAACAGTCCTATTGATGCTTATTCTGATGCTCATCTCTGCCCCTTCTGAGGCTCATCCCTGCCCCTGACAGTACTACAGAATGCTGGTTGTCATGGAATCTCCTTTCCTGCTCTTCTGTACTCATTTGTTTGGGATGGTTAGTAATAAAGAACCACCACAACAACAGTAAGAATGGTGCTGAGGTAGATACAAGATATTCAAAACAGGCAGGGATCAAAGTCTAAAAAAGTGAGGTACTTTCTGATTAAGTGCTTAGTACAGTGCTCAAAACACAGTAAACACTCAATAAATATGATTGAATGAATGAAGGAGTGGTGGGAACTGGCTATTTTTTCATGTAATGATCTCATAGCTCTAAGATTGATTTTTCTTTTAATTCAGTAGAGTCCAAAGCGTCACACCCAACTGTCCTTTTCCTGGGATTGAAAGGATTGGATAATCTGATACGGATAAAAAGTTGGAGACACAGTCTTCCTTTCTAGAGTTTTGTGCTAAAGTAACACATTTGTGAAAGGATCTTCAGAGAGTAAGAGCCACAGAAATCACATGATTTGGACTGAAGTAAAATGAATGAATTTACCTTTTACCAAATCTAATTAACAATTAATTTCTGAATAGGCTTTGGGTTTCAGCCAGATTACAGCATTCTACTTTGGGATCTATTCAAGGCACAACCTTCTTCTGACTTCTGGGGCTCTTGTTGTTTGCATTATGCCTAGGTGAAAGTGGGGTCTCTGAGAATCACAAGCTATGAAGGCAAACAACCCATGGTTTTCCCACTCACCCTTTTTTGCCACTGTCAGAGACAACAGCATATAGGGCTTGATGAACCATTAAGTTGAACCAATGTGGCATCTCTTGTGTCTCTAAGTCAGTCAGAGATCCTGGAATCGAGTCAACCTCTTTTATTTTATTTTGCATTTATCTAGCACTATGTAAAATGCTTTATCATTTGAATTCATTCTTGTTAAATGGCTTTTTTGGAGGCGATTAATTCTTCATTCCCACCAAATATGTAAGGTAGACTGATAGTATTATCTCCCCTCTAGAGATGGAGAAATAAAGGACAGAGGGACCAGGTGACATAGCCAGTGAATAACTTGTTGCACCACAATTAGAGCACCTCTTTCTTGAAATGCCAACCAATTCCTTAACTCCTTAAGCACATTGGCTCCCTTCTCTGAATTCTGACCGTTCCTTTTGGAATGTTCAATCGTGCCTCTTCCCTTAATGCAATGTGGCTTAAAGCTTCATACTGAGATGCCTGCTTTCTTCCTCTGCAGCATCCTTCCGTGGGTGGAGAGAGTGAGTGTTTGGAGACAGAAATAAGGGTCCCCTGGGGAAGCGCTGAGGGAAGAGGCACAGTAGTCAAAATCAGCTTCCTATTATGGAGTCTGCAGCTTCCTCTCATTAAGCAAAAGAGCAAAGTGGTAATTAAATAAGAGACTGCAGTGTACTTTGGAAAGATTTCAGTGGTTCCTGGTAAGTCAGCTTAAAGCAGAAATGCCATCGACGAACCAACTGAAAGGTTAAATACACATGCTCTAGTTAAGGGTCTGAGAAACACAAGATTATAATTCTAAAAAAAAACTGACCTTCGATGGAACACTTCATTAGAAGGGTTGCTACATGGTTTGATTCTATAAGCTTAAAATCTGATCTCACTCAATACTATAGTAACATTTTTATATTAAAAATGATGTAATAATTGTGATCCCATCTCCTCCAAAGGGCTTTCTCCAATTAAGCCCTCTTTCCCTGCCTCTCTCTCCCTTTTGTGTCATCTGTGCACTTGGAGCTTTCCTCGTAGGGATTTGGTATTCACCCCCATTCAGTCCCACATCACTTATATACATTCCCATAATTTATGTATTTATATTAATGTCTATCTCCCCATCTAGACTGTAAACTCGTTGTGGGCAGGGAACATGTCTACCAACTCTGTTATACTCTTCCAAGCCCTCTGCAAAGTAAGCTTTCAATAAATACCACTGTTTGATATTTGTTAAGTACTTATTGTGTGTTAAGCACTGTAATAATCACTGGGGTACAAGATACAATCCTTATCCCACATGGGGCTTACAGTCTAAAGGAGAGAGGGAGAATGCGTATTAAATCCCATTTTAGGGAAGCAGCATGCCTAGAAGAAAGAGCATGGTCCTGAAAGTCAGAGAGCCTGGGTTCTAATCCCAGCTTTGAGACTAGTCTGCTAGGTGACCTTGGACAAGTAACTTAATTTCTCTGTGCCTCAGTGTTCTCACCTGTAAAATGGGGATTCGACACTTATTCTCCCTCTGTGCTAGACTATGAGTCCCATATGGTACAGGGCCTGTTTGTGACCTAATTATTTTGTATCTACCCCAGGGCTTTGTATAGTGCTTGGCACACAGTGCTTAACAAATGCCACAATTATTAATTATTATCATTGCTATATGGATGATGAAACTGAGGCACAGAGAAATTAAGTGACTTGCTCATGATCATATAGCAGATAAATGCGGAGCAGAGATGCGAACCTTAATTTTATAATAGTACAGATTTGTTTTATCAGGGTACTTTATCTCTCTGGCTATTCATTCTCAGTTTTCTTCATGGGCTCCTCCTCTGCCTCCTCCTCCCTAACTGTGGAGGTCCCTCAGGGTTCAGTTCTGGGTCCCCTTCTATTCTCCATCTATACTCACTCCCTTGGAGAACTTATTTGCTCCCAGGACTTCAACTACCTCCTCTATGCAGATGATACCCAAATCTACATCTCCAGATTTTAATTTCTCTCCCTCCAGGAGCACCCTCCCTCCTCAAATCCAACAGATGAGTACTCTCCCTTCCTTCAAAGCCTTATTGAAGGCATATCTCCTCCAAGAAGCCTTCCCTAACTAAGCCTCCCTTTCCTCCTTCCCACTCCCTTCTGCTTCACCCTGCCTTGCCCCCTTTGCTCTTCTCTCCTCCCAGCCCCATAGCCTTTAGGTACATATCTGCAATTTATTAATTTAGATAAATGTGTGTCTCCCCACCTCTAGCAGGTGTGGTCAGGGAATGTATCTGTTTTTGTTGTACTGTGCTACAACTACCAAGCGCCTAGTTCAGTGCTCTGCACATAGTAAGTGTTCAGTAAATATGATTGAATGAATATTAGTTGTATTTATTAAGCTATTCCTATATGCAAACTCTATTCTAAGCCCTGGAAAAAAATACATGTCTTCTATATCGATATGGTCCTTGACCCTCAAGGGGCTTACAATCAAATACAAGAGGGAAGGATTTTGAGGCACACATGTATAGGAAGGAGAAGGAAAAACCCCAAATACAAAAGAGACAATATAGTTATCTGTGTATATCTACATGAAGCTCTGCATTAATATAGTTTTGTACTCCAAGTTGATGCTTCATCTGGTGAGATTGTATCTATACATATGGGTGCTGCTGAAAAGACCTATCTGTGGCAGTCACTCCATTCCACACTCTACTTTGACACCCTGATGTGTATTCCATTTTCAGTGCCTCTTGCTGTCTTCTAAAATGCCCATTACTTTCCAGATCTTGAAATCTCTGCTCAAGGGGAATAATACTAGTTGGATGCCAGCCAGGTCTGTTGGCTGCAATAATCTCCCTGAGGTCCACTACTATATCACAGTTTGAAACTGTTTCACTATGTCTTTAGCAGTTTTGTTCTGCCCTTCTGTATGTACTTGCCTTTCAGTCTCATAATAATAATAATAATTATGATATTTGTCAAGTGATTACTATGTGTCAGGCACAGTACTAAGTGCTGGGGTGGACACAAGCAAATTGGGTTGGACAGAGTCCCTGTCCCACATGGGGCTCACGGCCTTAATTCCCATTTTACAGATGAGGTAACTGAGGCACAGAGAAGTTAAGTGACTTGACCAAGATAACACATCAGACAAGTGGCCGGGCCGGAATTATAACCATGTCCTTCTGACTTCCAAGCCCATGCTCTATCCACCACGCCATGTTTATTTAACCCCTTTTTTGCAGTTGAGGAAACTGAGGCATAGATCAGTGAAGTGACTTGCCCAAGGTCACACAGAAGCAAGTGATGGAGCTGGGATTAGATCCCCGGTCCTTGGGCTCCTAGACCCGTGCTTTATCCATTAGGCCGCACTGGTTCCCTTGATGGTGTATTCTGCACTTCTGAATCTGACATGCAGCAGAGATCTAAAACCTATAACCTACTGTTGTTGGAAGCTGCACTGTGACTCTGGAAGGGTAAGATTAATAGTGTTCTTCAGTAGTCTTACAGGAGGATTCGGCTAGGACTCAGCCAAGTATGGAGAATAGTGGGATTTTACAGTGAGCGCTCTTCTCTTTCTTTCTTCTAGAGATGATGATGATGATCCTTTTGAAATCTTGTGGTGTTACCTCAGCCTTCCTTGTGTTGAGGAAGATCCTGCGAAGGAGACAAAGACCAGTATTTCTCCTCATACAGATGTCCAAGCACGTACCTACAGATGAAGCACTGAGTCCTAATGGAAATAGCATAGGCCTGGGAGTAAGAGGAGCTGGGTTCTAATCCCAGCTTTGCCATTTGCCTGCTGTTTGACCCTGAGCAAGTCATTTAGCTTCTCTGTGCCTCAGTTTCCTCTTCCATAAAATAGGGATTAAATACCTGTTTTCTCTCCTAATTAAACTGTAGGATAGGAACACTGTATGACCGGACTATTTTGTTTCTATCCAAGAGCTTAGTGCTGTGCTTGATACAGAGTAAGAGCTTAACAAATACTACTATTATCATTACTTTATCCTTTGATTTCTAAAAAAGGTACTTACTAAGTGCTTACTACAGCCACTGTACTAAGTACTGGGGTAGATACAAGATAATCAATTTGGACAAAGCCCTTGTCCAACATGGGGCTCATAGGCTAAGCCCATGTGTATTCCAATCTGTATATACCTGAAGATGGGCCCTTTTGTAGGTGGCTATAGCTGCTTCTCTTACTTTGAGAATCCCAGGGAATCTCCATTGTCCTAGAGTCTCACCAATATTGCTGCTCGCCTTTGGGACACAAAATAGCCTGTTTTCATACTCCACCAGTCTTGTAATCCTTACGGATGGATTCACAGTTTGTATAAAACTTCAGACTTCCACCAAAACTCCATTTCGGGTTCACTATTCAATTACCCAAGGAACAGAAAACTTAGCAGCCTTGAAGCAATATGGCATAGTGGAAAGAGTATGGGCTTGGGAGTCAGAAGGCCATGGCTTCTAATCCTGTCTTCACCACTTGTCTGCCGTGTGACCTGGGGCAAGCGACTCAACTCTCTGGGCCTCAGGTCCCTCATCTGTAAAATGGGGATTAAGACTGAGCCTTATGTGAGATGGGGACTGTGCACAACCTAATTATTTTGTATCTACCCCAGCACTTAGAACAGTGCCTGGAATATAGTAAGCACTGAACAAATATCACTATTATTAATAATAATAATCAATTATAATAATCAATTAATAATAAAACAGTGTTATTGAAATTGGCCAAGAGTATGGTGGTGATGCGATATTTAGTCTCCTGCACATAACCATCCCTCAGGCCGAAAGAAGCAATGTGGTCTAGTGGCTAGAGCATGGGCCTGGGAGTCAGAGTACCTGGGTTCTAATCCAAACTCAGCCGTTTGCCTGCTGAATGACCTTGAACAAGTCACTCAGCTTTTCTCGCTTCTATTCCCTCACTGGTAAAATAGGGTTACAATACCTGTTCTCCCTGGTACTTAGATGTGAACCCCATGTGAGACAGGAACTGTGTCTGACATGATTGATTTGTTTCTATCCCAGCTCTTAGAACAGCACTTGACATATAGTAAGAGCTTGACAAATACTACAGTCATAGTTATTACAGAACTCTTGACCTGTGCAAATAGGAGGCTCAGGTTATTGGTGATTGAAGCAGAAGCAGGACTGCTTAGCACCCTGACTGTCTGAGAAGACTCCAACAGGGAAGGTGGCCTCAATTGGTTAGTAAAGCCAGAATGTGGAAAAAAAGTAATTGAATCCGTGTTAGTTTGGAAGCTGCGAAAATGTTTCATTTTTATTTTACTTGGCTAAATTGTTTGGAAATATCAGCTTCTGGTGTGTACTTAAAAATAGGGTTTTCCTTAGCCACACAAAGGCCATGAGCTGAGGCAGCATTAGGTGGGAGACATAGCTTCCAGATACATATGCCCATTAATAGTATTAGCAATTGTCAAGGACCTTGGAATTCAAGGTGAAGGCAAGCTTAAAATAGAGCAGAAGGTCTTTGAAAAGACATTACTTTTACATAACAAGATAGACAACCTCTTTCCAGTGACTTCCCAAAACATCTGAGGAGCAGTGACTTAGTTTTCAAAACTGTGTTTTGGCACTGAAACAGCATTCCTATAACCTATTTCAAATTGGCTGCAGACCAGACACTTGTTCTGGAAATTCTCTAGACACTCCTGAGAGCAAAAAAGGTGGAAGAGTTTTGTGAGGGCCAGTAGTTACAAAAAGAGGCCATCATCCTATTATGCTGAGCTGTGCTCTACTATCACTGCTGATTGCAGAAAGTTACAATTCCTGCTGGTTTCTCCTACATATTAAGTCCCAGATTTGCCCTATCCTCTCCATCTAAACAGTCTGGATGACCTTGGTCCACGCTTTAGTCATATTGCGGCTAGACTATTGCATCAGCTTCCTTGCTGGTCTCCCTGCCTCAAGCTTCTCTCCTCTCCCAATCTATGCTGCATCGTTCTGCACTGATCGTCTTCTTGCAGCTCAGCCCTCATCTCTCTAATCAATCAATCAGTCAATCGGTGTTATTTATTGAGTGTTTATTGTATGAAGAACACTGTACTATGTACTTGGGAGAGTATAATATATTAGCACCCTGAGTGTCTGAGAAGACTCCAACAGGGAAGGTGATCTTAATTGGTAGCAAAGCCAGAATGTGGAAAAAAAGTAATTAAATCTGTGTTAGCTTGGAACCTGTGAAGATACTTCCTTTTTGTTTTACTTGGATATGTTTGAAAATATTGGCTTCAAGCACAGGCTTGGGAGTCAGAGGATGTGGGTTCTAATCCCAGCTCCGCCACTCGCCTGTTGTGTGACCGTAGGCAAGCCACTTAACTTCTCTGTGCCTCTGTGCCTTTCTTTGCTGGTCTCCTTCAATTTCTAACTGTACTGTGCTCTTGCCTATCCTCACTTTGACCCCTCAGTCCCTCTGTTATTCCAGCCTGGAACTCCCTCCTACAGCAAATCTGAGGGACCTCAGAGCACCCCCATATTCAATGCCATCCTAAAATCTCCCTTCCTCCAAGAAACTCTACCCAGTTAATCAAGTCAAACAGACCCACTGGCCTTCTCCAGCCCTAATTTATACTTACTCAGTACACTTTTGTATATACCCTACTCAAATTTACATTCCTTTGATTCTCTATTTGTCTATATCTTTATGCCTGTCTCCCCCATTAGACCTCCTTGTGGGCAGGCAGTGTGTCACTGACTTGTTTGATCCATCCAAAGTTGAATACGCTACTCCAGTGGACAACCAACAATTACTACTTCTACTGCTTCTATTGCTATTACTACCACTGCTGCCGTTACTGAGCAGTCTTCACAGAATAGGTGCTAGTGCCAATCGTTTAGGAAGATCTAAGTTCCACTCCTACCTGCCCCCCCTGCAACTGTACCCCACCTAGCCTAACACACCTATCTTGGGCTTGTGATGGCTCCAGTCCCCGGGCAATCAGACTTTGTGCAGAAAAATTCTACAGCTGCTGATGGTGATCTGGTGTTTCTTCCAGAGGCTGCTCCTGCCTGAGTATGGATGCCCCCACGAGGAGGGAAAGACACAGAGATAGTGATCCAGGGAAACCACCCACACTGAACTGCATGGAAGTATCCCAAGGAGGTACCTCACTGCAGTTCCCCACCAACAGAGCTCTACAACTGTCTTTAAGTAATAATAATAATGGTGGTATTTGTTAAGCCCTGGTATTTGTCAAGTACTGTTCTAAGGGCTGGGTTAGATACAAGGTAATCTGTTGGACGCAGTCCCTGTCCCAGATGGGATTCACAGTCTTTATTCCTAGTGTAGTGGATGCTGGCTCTGCTACTTGTCTGCTGTGTGACCTAGAGCAAGTCACTTCACTTCTTTGTGCCTCATTTACCTCATCTTTAAGATGGGGATTGGGACTGTGAGCCCCATATGGAACATAATAAAAATAATAATAATAATGGTATTTATGTGTTTACTATGTGCCAAGCACTCTTCTAAGATCTGGGGGAGATACAAGGTAATCAGGTTGTCCCATGTGGGGCTTAATCCCCATTTTACAGATGAGGTAACAGGCCCAGAGAAGTTAAGTGACTTGCCCAGAATCACTCAGCTGACAAGTGATGGAGCCGGGATTAGAATCCATGACCTCTGACTCCCAAGCCCGTGCTCTTTCCACTGAGTCATGCTGCTTATCTATCCAAGTGCTTAGTATAGTGCCTAGCATGTAGTAAGTGCTTAACAAATACCACATCTACTATTATTATTATTTTAAAGATGAGGTAACTGAGGTGCAGAGAAGATATATGATTTGCCCAAGGTCACACAGCTGACAGGTAGTGGAGCCAGGAATAGAACCCAGGTCCTCCTGACTCCCAGGCCCTGCTCTATCCACTAGTCCATGTTTAAGCATAGAGAAATCACCTGATCTCACCTCAAAAGTACAATAGGAAACAAGCAGTGATTGATTTTTGAGCACACAGCGTGAGCAAATGTGCTGGATGAGACAAATGCAAGACAAACACAGAAGCAGCATGGCCTAGTAGAAAGAACATGGGCCAGGGAGCCAGAAAGACATGGGTTCTAATCCCCATTCAGCCACATTTTTAAGGGATTTAAGCACTTACTATGCAGCAGCCACTGTAATGAATGCTGGAGTAGATACAAGCTAATCAGGTTGGACACGTCTCAGATGGAACTCACAGTCATAATAACCATCTTACAGATGAGATAACTGAAGCACAGATAAGTTAAATGACTTGCTCAAGGCCACGCAGAAAACACGTGGTACAGCCAGGATTAGACCCCAGGTCCTTCTGACTACCAGACCCAGGCTCTAACCACTAGACCAACTACTTCTCTGTGAAGCACTTGTCTACTGCATGACCTTAGGTAAGTAACTTAACCTCTCTGGGCCTCAGTTACCTCACCTATAAAATGGGGATTAAGACTGTGCTCCATCTTTGTACATATTTATTGCTCCATTTATTTTATTAATGATGTGCATTTATCTATGGTTCTATTTATCTATTTTGATGGTAGTTATGCCTGTCTACTTGTTTTGTTTTGCTGTCTATGTCCAGCTTCTAGAATGTGAGCCCATTGTTGAGTAGGGATTGTCTCTATCTGGTGCCCTGCCGAATTGTACTTTCTCAGCGCTTAGTTCAGTGCTCTGCACACAGTAAGTGCTCAATAAATACAAATTGAATGAATGAATGAATATGGACAGAGATTGTGTCCAACATAATTAGCTTGTATCTACTCCAGGGCTTAGTACAATGCAGTCAGAGGATCTGTGTTCTAATCCTGGCTCTGCCACTTTCCTGCCGTGTGATTGTAGGTGAGTCACTTACCTTCTCTGTGCCTCAGTTTCCTCATCTGTTAATTGGGAATTAAATACCTGTTCTTCCTCTTAGCCTGTGAGCCTGATGTGGCAAAAAGACTATGTCTGATCTCCTTATACTCTATCAACCCCAGTGTTTGGCACATAGCAAGCGCTTAATAAATAGCTCAATCATTTTTATTACTGCCCTGCACCCACAGAGTGCCCCCTACATATAACACACCCCAAAACTATAAAGAAAAGTAATCTACGCAGCCCGACCCACAGTGTAGCTGCAGGGACTTGTGGGTCAGTAGGGTAAAATGTGAGCCACTTGGGGGAGGCTACTCTCCCAATCTGCCCTTGGGGCAGTCAGTGTTGTAGCAGACACAGGGAGAGAAGAGAGGAAATAAAAGGAAGAGTAACAGACACCCTTAGGATGGACTGTGGCATATAATTTACTCCAGGCATTTTGGCAATGGCTGAGGTGGCAATTCCTTTTGATTCAGGTGTTTTTTCTTTATTTTATGGTACTTATTAAGCACTTACTATGTGCTAAAAATAGGACCTGTTTTAAGCATTGGAGTAGATACAACCTAATCAAGTTGGACACAGTCCAGTTCCACATGGGGCTCACTGTCTTCATCCATAGTTTACAGATGAGGAAACTGAGGCTTGGAGAAATTAAATGACTTGCCCACAGTCACAAAGCAGAATAGTAGTGGAGCCAGGATTAGTACCCAGATCTGCCTGATTTCCAGGCCCAAGCTCTATCCCCCAGGCCACACTGCTTCATTCAGCGCAGCTGATCTTTCCCACACCCATTCCAACCCACACCCTCACACCCAACCCAAAGCTTTGCTGTGGGAGCTAGTAGATTGGTCTGGGTATAGTGGTGATGGGTAGGTCTCTAGTACTGTCAGATTGGGATCCCCTGAGGGGCAGGGACCATGTCTAATAACCACTTGTGTAATCCCTCCTAGTACTTATTGCAATGCTCTGCACTCGGGAAGTACTGAATAAATACTAACACTACTACTGTTGTCTCCTCTTTCTGTGCTTTGACTGTGTAGAAATATGCTCTGCTCAGCTCCCAGGAAATCTGGGGTGCTTACTAAATATTAATAGAACAGAAACTTGGAACTGTTTCTTGCTGACTATTTTTGTAGAGGTCAAAAACTTGCCAAATTGGGAAGCTCGGATTTGTTCTGGGACCTTGGATGTTGAGTTATATCCCAAAGCGCATTCTTATAGCTGAGTTATGCATCTTCGGCATCAGCAGTTCATAATGAAAACACTCCCAGGCTCTTTAGCTATAATAGTTTGATTGGTACTGTTTATAATAGGCTTTTTAATTAGGTAATGTTCACTTACCTTGCAGAATAACACTTTTGCCCCAATCCTTGGTGTTAAATGGCTAATCATGAATAATGCCTTTAGGTATTCCCTGCAATAACATTGTTCATCTTGATCCTATTTTGAATTTTCCTGTGGATGTGTAATGTAATATTTATGGAATATAATCCTGTGGGGAACCCAATCGGTCATAACATAATTGGAATCTACTTCTGGTGAAGTGTTACTATTGTTCTTCAGAAACTTCCTCTTTCACCTGGGTACCCTACCCAGGTTAGAATTATTTATGTTATCTTTTTTTTCTTTTTGGTCCAGGTATATGAAAGTGATTAGAGAAGAGGGATGAAAGAGAGGGAGAAATGCTATTTGTAACAGGAAAAAACAACCAACTTTAATTTAAACTACTTTTGACCCCATTCCTAGGAGCTGGAAGACAAAGATAGCCTGGATGGTGATCCATTTATGCAGCACCACCATAATAATGTTGGTATTAAGCACTTACTATGTGCCGAGCACTGTTCTAAGTGCTGAGGTAGACACAGGGGAATCAGGTTGTCCCACATGGGGCTCACAGTCTTAATCCTCATTTTGCAGATGAGGTAACTGAGGCACAAAGAAGTTAAGTGACGCCCACAGTCATACAGCTGACAAGTGGCAGAGCCGGGAGTCGAACTCATGGCCTCTGACTCCAAAGCCCAGGCCCTTTCCACTGAGTGGCATCCCCTCCCACCCATCACCATGGGAAATCAACCCCCTCCACTCTTTCCCTTGGATCTGGGAATAAGAAACAGCTGTCATTCCAATCTTTTAGAACACTTGGAAGTTGCAGCAATTTGGAAGCAAAGAGTGAAGAGTGAGGAATATCAATAAGCTTGTTGTGGGCAGGGAACATGTGTACCAACTCTATTGTATTGTACTTTCCAAGTGCTTAGAACAATACTCTGCACACAGTAAGAACTAGATAAATACCACTGATTGATTAAGATTGCTTCCTCTTACTGTTGTCTGTTTATTTTGTCCTTTATCTTTTACTCATATTTTTAATGTTCCCATTGTCTGTAATTTAGTAGAGAAAGTAGGATAGTTGTGAACACAAGACTTGCCAGCAGTAAGCAATTAAAAAAAAATAGGTTACATTAATGGAAGGAGGAAAAGGAGGAGGAAAGAAGGAGAGGGGAGGGGAAGAAGGAAGAGTGAGGAAAGGAGGAAGGGAAGGTTTCAACAATTGGGATTCGTGAGACAATGTAGTGGTAAAAAGGAATGGACCAGGAACAGAAGAGCAGGAGGTGGGAATGTGGAGAGCACTTAGTAGGCTGCCTTGAGTAGAGTTTTTTAGGATTTTCCTCAGGATGCCATCTCAGGCAGGTTTGAAGCCCTCTAATGAGAGTTTCCATAAAAAGGTAGTTTTACTGCACAAGCCAATAGTCATTTTTCCCCACCCAGAGCTACTTTTAAAAAAGGTTTTTTTATTGTTTGACTTTGAATTTTTCATCACAAACTCATGCCCTCAAATTTAAATGCTGAATAGTCCTTGAAGGGATAGAATTTTACCTTTCTCTGCAAAGGATAATTTAATTTCCCAAGCAGCCAGTCCCTGAGCAGAATATGATCGACAAGCCGTGGGCAAAGCATCTCTGCCAGGGTAGCAGCAGCATGAGGGGCTTCAGCACTAACTGGTGTCATAAGGCATAGATGTGCCCCCCCCCCCCCCATACATCTATCTCCTTGTTGAAAAGTGGAGGGGGATAATGACATTCCATCTGAGTTACTGCCCTAAGTAGCTTAGGAAAGTGGTTGTGCAGCACTTTGCAAATACAAAACAATCTAGAAACGCTTAGTAATAACAGCTCCTTAAGCATTTCTGCCTCCCAGGTAAATGTAATCCTATTACCTGAAAAGTGAAAGATCTTTGAAACGGGAGCAATGTTGTAACATAGCTATCAATGGCAATTGAGCACAACTGGCAGCATGACTAGAGAAGGTAAAAGGAAATTACAGGAGCTGAATTGCATAACATGAGTGAGGCAGAAACAACAGGTCTAGCTGCCAAAATCACCTTCGTTTTAACCCTAAACAACAACCTTTTCGATTCTCTCCTTGAAGCAGCCCCACCTTCCCTAAACCTGTCCCAGCACATCCAAGGAATTGGTTCTGGGTTCTACTTCTGGGAACAGAAGCTATGTAGGTTGTTTCACGCCTTGGTTAATTTCATAGTTCAGGAAGCTGAAGAGAAGTTAAGCAATGAGTAGGGTGGGAATGAACAGGAAACTAATTTGTTCCCATCACCTAGAACTGTCAGGCCCTTTACACCCCAATCCCTGCTTCTTTTTCAGCCCAGCATCCTTCCAACTTTGGATCTCACAGTGTGACTTATTAACACCTGAAAAATAATCACTTGAAGTTGTTTAGCTCTTGTTTATCTAAAGTTTTTTCTCATCAATAATCTCACTTTGTCCTCTCATCACCCCTATTAGGTGGGAGGGACAACTATTATTAGATGAGCAAAACTATAGCCCAACAAGATTGCGACTTTTTAAAATGGCATTTAAGTTCTTATTGTGTGCCAAGCACTTTACTAAGTAATCGGGTAGATACAAGATAATCAGGTGGGGCACAGTCCATCTCCCACATGGAGTTCACACTCAATCTCCATTTCACAGATGAGGAACCTGAGGCCCAGAGAAGTGAAATGACTTGCCCAAGGTCACACAGCAGACAAGTGGTGGAATGGGATTAGAACTCAGGCCTTCCTACTCCCAGGCCCATACTCTTTTCACTGGCCCATACTGCTTCTCAAGGTCCAAGCTCACACAGCTGACCAGCAACCTAAAATCAAAGCCTCTTTACTTCTGGACCATGCGCGTTCCACAAGAGTATGCTTCTTCCCACCACACAGAATCCTTTCTCCAGCTGTTTCCCACACCACCTGTCCTGTTTAAAAAGTGATATATGCAACATAGGTCAAAATAGCACACAAATGAGAATGAGGACCTTAGCTCCATTTTCACCTGGAACTGGAGTGAGGATTATCTAAATCTCTAATTGACTTGTCGACATTGACATGTTGTTCTAGGGAGAGGATAGAAAGTTCTTTATTGTCAGATTTTGGAATTCACCTGAGTAGCAGTAGGTGAGCTCACCCAATCTGCAGGAACAGCCCCAGAGAATTATCTACATGACAAAATGCCAAAGAAGGAGGTGTTGACATTTAGCAGTTCATTCAGATGATCAAACCTCAGTGACATAGACACAGACAACAAGGAAACAGACAAGAGATTAGTGGAATAAAATCCAGGTGTGGGATTGCCTGTTAACAAAACAGACGAGGGTGAGGACTGGATTGACTTTTTAAAAAAAATCACATTTTCCTGTTTGGACTTGACTTCAAAAAATCATCAGGATTTGAACTTGAGGTGGAGTTTATCATAAAATTAGAAGGGAGGATTTCCCAGAGAAGATAGAAAATGAATTTTTAAGACAGAAATGCAGTTGGAGTACCCCCTTAATGTTAGGGAAGCTGGAAGGCAGATATGACCAGGGCCATTTTTAGACTGGTAAGGGAGGGAAGGGGTCAGCCAGGCACCTCAGGACACACACACACATCAGGAAAGGCAACCTCCCAGCCTCCCTTGGCTCAAATTTGAAGTAGGGACTGTGTGAAAAGGAAACTGTGAGGGGTTCTCAGTGGCTCTAGGACAAGAGGAGTAGGGCCTAGGTCCACGTGAGAAATGCTCTAGATCCGGGGATTTCGTCAGACTTCCATATGACATCATTATGCTAGCCCATGTGCCTGCTTTTATAATATACATATGTGAAGCGCAATCGAGTCACATGTGTCTCCGAGCCTCCTCATGGAAGGGTCAGTCATTTTCTTACCCTCCTCTGGGCAGCCAAATGTCTGAAGCTGGCCCTTGCTCTGCTCCTTCAATTACCCAATGAGGAAGTCCTTCTTATAAAACATCTTTGTTTCCCAGAGTTCAGAAGTTACCAAAGGGAGATTACACATGAAAAAAAGAGGGTGAATTGTAATATAATTTACTGTGCTGGATGTTAATAGGACTTTGGAAAATCCACCAAATGACCAAAATCTGGTTGAACTTGAGGGCAACCACTAGGATTTATTAAGTACCTGATAAAGCCTCTTCCCGAATGGCAAAGGCTCAGGAAAGGTGCCCTACTACATTTCCAGGCAAGATGTTCTCGATGTATGATACATGAGCTCAGGAGTGCAAACCTTCTGTCAGCTGCATTGTCTTTGAACTGCGGGACAACTCCACTATTATTAAGTTTCTACAGGGCCAATAGACCTGAAAATGTCATGAGACTGGGTTGAAAGCCAGAGAAAGCAAGACAGGTTTTAGGTTATATGGAATTAAATGCTGAGGGTATGTAAAGAGCCTTCAGAGATTTGGAGTGGAATTCCATTACAGCTGGGAAATCTATGGCAGGGAAATGGGAAATATTTAAGCCAGTGTTTAAGTGGCTATAAGTGAAATGCCTTCCCCCATGTTTTATAAGCTTGGCCAAAGGACAGAAATGTGTATATAGGGCCATACCTCAGTGCAGGCAATGTCAAGGGAAGTGGGGACAAAAGAGAGACAACTATATAATCTAGTAGAGAAGATGAGGAGAGGATACAGGGCTGCAAACTTCACAGAGCATAATCAGTGAGCATAAAAACATCAGAATGTTGAATTGAGGAGAATTTATCTATTTTCAAACACAAAGCGTTCTTTTAGCACTAGTAACAATTTACAGGGAGAAAAGTAAACAGGAGGCTGAAACACCGACAATTTAGCTCTGCAGTGTTCCTATGTACCAGTATAAAGAAGTCAATAAAAAGAAATAAAGGAGGAGGAATGAACGCAGTCTTCATTTTTGATTTCTAATGCAGGGGGAATTCTGAGGTCATGTCTTACTTTCTCTGCATGTCCTTACCTTGCTTTTACTGTCTTAGATTTAGAAGCTTTTACTTCAAGTGATTGATGGGGCCATTTAGCTGTATTTCTATATTTTATGGTATTTGTTAAGCATTTATTGTGTGTCAAACACTGTTCTATGAGCTGGGGAAGGTATAAGTTAATTAGATCGGACACCATCCTTGTCCCACATGTAGATCACAATTTAATCCTCATTTTACAGATGAGGTAACTGAGGCAGAAAGAAGTTAAGTGACTTGCCCAAGGCCACACTGCAAGCAACTGGCAGAGCTGGAATTAGAAACTCAGGTCCTTCTGAGACCCATGCCTGTGCTCTCTCCACTAGGCCATGCTGTTCCTCACCGAAGTAGGACTAAGAAGGGTCATATTATTTTCAGAGTATTCCAGATTAAAAGGGCCAAATAGGTGTTGTCCAAGATCAAACAGTCAATAAATTGTATTTGTCGAGAGCTTTCCATGTGCAGAGCAATGTACCAAGCACTTGGAGATATATACCAATATACCAATGTAACAAATGCATTCCCTGCCCATACCGAGTTTACAGTCTAGAAGGTATAAATAAATAAATTATGAATATGTACATAAATTCTGTGGGACTGTGAGGGTAGGGGAGATGAACAAATGGAGCATGTCAGTGCAGAAGGAGGTGGAAAAAAAGAAAATGAGGGCTTTAACAGGGAAGGCCTCTTAGAGGACATGTGTCTTAGAGGACTGTGAAGTGGGGAGAGTAATTTTCAGATATGGAGAGAGTTAGCAAAATTCTGCACAGGGCTCAGAAATCATGATTAAATCAGAATTTTTTAATGGTATTTGTTAAACACTTGCTATGTGCCAGGCACTGTATTAAGTGCTGGAGTAGATACAAGTTAATCATGTTCCACATGGAGCTCACAGTCTTAAGCCCCTTTTTACAGATGAGGTAACTGAGGCACAGTGAAGTTAAGTGACTTACATAAGGTTACACAGCAGACAAGTGGAGGAGCCGGGATTAGAACCATGTCCTTCTGACTTCTAGGACTGTGCTCTATGCACTCGGTCATGCTGAATAAACCCAAAGGCAAATGAATTAATATTATAGGTGGGGCAGGTTACCAATGAGAGATACGAAGACTGAGATTTACAGGATTATATTTAAGACTATGGAGGATCAGTCAGGCCTAGTGAAAAGAGTATGGGCCCAGGAGTCAGAGAACCTGAGTTTTAATCCTGGTTTTGCTACTTGCCTGCTGTGTGGCTCTGGATAAGTCACTTCTCTGTGCCTCAATTCCTAATTTGTAAAATGAGGATTCAATAAGTGTTTTCCCTCCTATTTTGACTTTGGGCCCCATTTGGGACACAGACTGTGTCTGACCTGATTAACACGTATCTACTCCAGTGCGGAGAGCAGTGTTTGATACATAATAAGTGCTTAACAAGTGTTATTATTATTATTATCATTGTTTAAAGATGAAAATGCAAAATTTGATTGACTGACTACCAAAGTCACTCATCATATGTTTACTTTGTGAGTGCCCTGGGTCAAAGACCTTTGCTTGGGGAATGGGGTGGAAATAGTTAAACTGAAATAACCCCTAATTAGTTCACTCCAGCCCCTTTTACCATAGGTAAACGGAAAGAAATTTCACCTGAGGAACATTTTCTATTTGGATACCAGAGAGGAGGAACCAATCAGGGAGTCAAAGCAGGTCACAAGAGTGAGACTTTTCAGTTCTCTTTAAAGCCAAGTCAAATCTGTCATAAAGGAGGGTGCTTTCTTCTTCTATCAACTAGGAAAGCAAACTCTGCTCTGATTACCTCAAAGCTTCTGGGTGGGGTAAGTGAAATAAGCTCTTTTTCATTTTGGATTTTAAAGGGTTTTTTATTGTCTTTTCCTTCTAGCCTGTTAGGCTTTTAGCAAAACTTGCTTTAAAAGGTTTTGCTTGTACATCCCTTAGGCTGTGATCTGACTACCTAAATTTGCTCCTGAAACCTAGGGACTATTGCAGTGATAATTTGTAGGGGTTTTGGCTCAAGATGGATCCTCAGTAATGAATGATGTTGATGCCTTATGGGGAAATTGGATTTGGTGGCCCTTTCAAATGTTTTTCTGAGGTTCACTTAGAATTGTAGGGCAGAAGACAGGGAAAGTCACTGTGCTTTCTTCTATACAGTGTGTCACCTTGCCTGAAGTTAGAATTATGAAAACAGAAAAGAAAACTATGTATTTCATGAGTGGCCATAATGTGATTTTAGTAGTGTAGGGGTAGGTTTCATTGATGCTCAGAAAAAGATTGTTGGAGAACTTCTGGTGGCTGCGTGAAGAAGAAATAAGGTTCTAATTCCTTGAAGGACCCACATGAATCCAGACAATTCAGATGAGAAGAAGCATGGCTTTGTGGAAAGAATACAGGTCTGGGTATCAGAGACGTCGGTTTTAATTCTGATTCTGCTATGTACCTGCTGTGCACCTTGGGCAAGTAACTTGTCTTCTCTGTGCCTCAGTTCCCTCATCTGCAAAATAAGGATTCAAGACCAGCTATTTCCTCATACTTAAACTGTATGACTTGATTATTTTAATACCTACCTTAGCCTTTGTGCTTGGTAAGTAGCAACTGCTTTACAGATACCGCAATTATTGTCAGAAATGACAAAGACTTATTTAAGGCCTTCTGTGTGTCCTACCACTGATGTGTTCCAAGCATTTTTATAGGACAAAATGCTCTCAGGGTCAATCAAAACTTTTGTCTCTCTTCGGAGGTGCCAGTTAGAAAAACTTATTTAAAGGCCTCAGATCGTTATGGGAGTACACAGTAAGTGCTCAATAAATATGACTGAATGAATGAATGGAACATGAGAAGGAGATCCACAAATGGTTTCAGGCTGAGATCATTCTGAAATGTCTTTGACTCTTGAGGAAGTGGTAGTTTGCAATTCAGAATCAGTCAGTTGTATTTTTGGAATGCTTACTATGTGCAGAGCACTGTACTAAGTGCTTGGAAGAGTACAATATAAAAGTTGGTAGAGATGTTCCCTGACCACAATGAGACAGAATCCAAGAACAGCTCTGATGTAAATCAGAACAAATACTTGTTGGGAGTCCAAACAGACATCTCTATCAGTCAATTGACCAATGATATTTATGGAGCACTTACTATATGCAAAGTACTGTATTAAGCACTTGCAAGAGTACAGTTTGACCAAGTTGGTGGACATGATCCCTGCCCACTAGAAGCTTACAGTCTACAAGAGGAGGAAGATAAGGGAATTTGGAGAGTGTAGTATGAGAAGCAGCATGGCATAGTCGACAGAGCATGGTTCTGGGAGTCAGAAGGTCATGGTTCTAATTCCTCTTCTGGTTTTTGTCTGCTGAGTGACTTTGGGCAAATCACTTCTCTGTGCTTCAGTTACCTCATCTGTAAAATGGGGATTGAGACTGTGAGCCCCACGTGGGACAGGAACTGTGTCCATCCCAACTTGCTTGCATGCACCCCAGCGATTAGTACAGTGCCTGGCACATTGTAAGTGCTTAAATATCATTTATAATTATAGGGATATGTACTTACAATTGATGTTCAGTTCCATATCCCAGGCTAAAGCCACCAAATGATGCAATCAGTGGTATTTATTAAATGCTTACTGATTGGTAAGTACTGTACTGAATAGTTCAGAGAGTACTGAAGATGTGTTCCCTGCCCATTAAGAGTTTACAATCTATTGAAGGTTTAGGTAATATTGTCTTTGGTTTTTTTTTGGAGTGAGTTTTTTTTGGAGTGAGCATTCCATTAATTATCTCATATGCTTCTTTCAGCAGAGGTCAGAGTTCACTGGAGAATTATTTTGGTAGGTTTATTAGTAATACACAACTTTGTGCTCTGCCATGTTATTTGTTTTTAAACACAATGAGCAATTCTTGTCTAAAATGGCTAACTTCTGTCCCCTTACACTCCCTTGATTTAAACAGAAATTTGGTATTTAATTCCTCGGGTATTTCTACTTTTCTTTCGTCATTAGAGAGATGATTGACTTTTTAAAATGGTATTTGTTAAGCACTTACAATGTGCCAGGCACTGTTTATAAATGCTGATGTAGATACAAGATAATTAGGTTGGTCATAGTCCCTGTCCCACATGGGGCTCACAATCTCAATCCCCATTTTACAGCTGAGATAACTGTTACACAGAGAAGTGAAGTGACTTGCCCAAGATCATGCAATGGGCTAGTGGCAGAGCTGGAATTAGAACTCCAGTCCAAACTTCACTGCTGCCAGATCATTTTTCTACAGAAACGTTCAGGACATGTCACTCCGCTTCTCCTGTGGTTGCCCATCCACCTCCTCATCAAACAAAAACTCCTTACCATCAGCTTTAAAGCTCTCCATCACCTTGCCCTCTCCTATCTCACCTCACTTCTCTCCTTCTGCAGCCCAGTTTGCACACTTCACTCCTCTAGTACTAACCTTCTCACTGTACCTCCATCTCACCTGTCTCGCCACTGACTCCTAACCCACGTCCTTCCTCCTCAAATCCGACAATTTCCTCCCCCATCCCCCAGAGCCTTATTGAAGGCATTTCTCATTCAAGAGGCCTTTTCAGACTAAGCCCCACTTTTCCTCATCCCCCATGCCCTTCTGCGGTCTCCCTGACTTGCTCCCATTGCTCTTCCTTGTTAGCCCCACAACAGTTTTGCACACATCTGTAATTGTATATATTTGTAGTGATGTCTGCTTCCCCAACTCTAGACTCTAAACCCATTGTGGATGGGGAATGTGACTGTTTATTTCTATATTATCCTCTCCCAGTACAGTGCTCTCCACATAGTAAGTACTTAATAAATATGATTGAACTCAGGAACCTCTGACTCTTAGATCCATGCTCTATTTGCTAAGGGAAGACATACAAGAGAGTCTATAAGCTCACTGTGGGCAGGTAAGGTGTCTATTTTTCTATTGTACTCTCCCAAAAGATTATTACAGTGCTCTGCACAGTAAGTGCTCAGTAAATATGATTGAATGAATAAAGCCTTTTCAGAAACTTCCCCAAAAGAACTTCTTCTTACAAGAGAGACTATATATTAATATTTACTGAGTTTTGTATACTGGATCAAATGTTAATAATAAAATTTTACATAAGTTCTTTGAGGGCAGAGACCATATCTATCAAGTGCATTGTGCTCTCCCAATAGCTTAGTTCTGCTATTCTATACTGATGTTATAGTATCAATAAATACTATTGATTGCTTTACCCAAATAATATCCCAATCTTGTTTCCACTCTGTTTCTGGAAATAATGCCCATTTGTTTTTCATCACAATCTTCCTTAGAGAAAACCAATTCTTGCTTCTTATGCCCTGTACTGATGTAAGAAAATCCAATGTGCAATGTTTTATACAAATCCAAGGGCCTTGATATCACTAATCAAAGATCTTTCCTGTGATTGCTAACAGAACAGCAACTGCCTGGGCTGAGGGTCAGCTGATCTGTCATAATGTCTAATTTCTATGTGTTCGACTCAGCTATTTTAAATCAGGGAGAGCTTAAAGTTGCCAGCCATGAAGCAATAAAACCCAACAAGAAACCTCTCCTATCATCAGTTATAATGTACTGCAAAATGTGTGAGAGAATTGCTCTGGAAGCTTTCTGGCCTTAACTTAAACTTATCCAAAGAATAAAAAAAGACCACAAATTGCGGTTATTTTAAATCCTATGAACTACCATTACTTTTTGCTCATTTCTTTAAATAAATGAACAAGGCTAAGATTTATAACTTTATGCAACTACCTCCCCCACACAGAGTTACTTTCCATAACTGTTTTTTTAGGTATCACCTAAAGGATAATAATGATCACGCATTGGTTTATGAAACAATAATCTGATTCCAAGTGGATGAACCATGGGAATAAAAGAAAAATAGTGCAAGGGTACAATTATTGCTAGAAATGGAGGTTAAAAACTGTTATTTTTAAACTGAAGAGCATATCATAATGAAAGGAAATTGCTGCTTCTCTACTAGCAATTTTGAATTGCCAAGCTTGTTAACCTATTGTACACTTCAAAATGACAATTGTTTGGTGTGATGCAATGGCTCATTTAGAAAGGTTTATAGTTCTCAGATAAATAATTTCTTTTGAAAATGTTTGGGCTACTCATGGGAACAGAAAGTAAGCTTGTGGATTTTCGACTGTTACAAAATATTATTTGCCTCTTACCAACACTAGTCTATAGGGCAAATATATGTACCTTTGAGGAATGGAATTCTAGTTCTATTTTTAAAATCAGGGTTTTTCTCTGAATCTAGCTACAAGTATACTTCTAGTTCTGAAGGACAGCCTAATTATTCTCCTCCACTGTCTTCCTGTGTCTTTTCACAACAAAATCCTCCCAGTCATCTTAAAGAATCTCTTCCATCTGGATCCACATTACTTTTTTGCTCTCTTTTTTCTAGCTATACACAAGCCAATCTTCGAGATGTATCTTGCTCTCAACATTCCCCTTGCTTGGAACTCCCTGCCTCTCCACATCTCTAGACTGTAAGCTCATTGAGGGCAGGGAACATGTCTACTAACTCTGTGTTTCACTGTACTCTCCCAAGTGCTTAGTATAGTGCTCTGCACACAGAAAGTAAGCACTCAAATACCATTGGCTGATCGATCACACTAGCTCTCCCACATTTGAATCTCCTAAAATCCCATCCTCTCCAGGACCTTTTCTTAATTTCTCAGTTTCCCAATATTTGCCATTCCTTTGGCTAACTCCAGCATTTATTAATTGTATTTATAGAGCACTTACTATTTGCAAAGCACTGTACTAAGCACTTGAGAGAATACACCACAACGACACTACCCTGCACACAACGAGCTTACCGTCTAGAACTTTATAATCTCCTTAATACACATGTAAATATGTCCACTCAGTTCATATGTGTTGTAAGTGTTGCTCTGTACCAAATGGACACTCAATAAATGTTACTATTACTAATGCAAAATCTGGAGATATGTCATTCACTAACTGGTTTCAAAGTTCAGAATCCATAAGCCCCCCCGGGATATAACTGCTAGTCAGTGCAGGGAAGCCAATTCTTTTCCAGCCCCCTCATATTGCTATGTTCCCACTCTCTACTGTTCTGAGGAATTATTTGGCTACCCACACCCTGAACTCAGCCCCAACTTCTCTATTATTTTTATGGTATTTGTTAAATGCTTCCTACTAGTCAAATACTGTTCAAAGCACTGGGGATGGCATAAATTAATCAGGTTGGACATAGTCCCTGTCCCACATGGGGCTCACAGTCTAGAAGGGACAAGAGGTTTTGAATTCCCTTTACAGTTAAGAAAACTGAAGCACAGAAAAATGAAATGACTTGCTCAAGGTCACACAACAGAGAAGTGGTAGAGTCAGGGTTAAAACTCAGGTCCTTCTGACTCACAGTCCTGTGCTCTAAACTTTAAGCATCATGGCTTCTCTGAATTTACAAAATATTATTTTATAATTTATAGATATGCTCTGGGGCTGAAGATGGGGAAAATATTCAATGCCTGAAGGCCACAGATCCAAATGCACAGTTGACACAGAAGGGAGACAGAGCTAGGGAAAAGAGAGCTTAATCAGGGAAGGCCTCTTGGAGGAGATGTGATGTTTAATAAGTGTTTGAAGGTGGGGAGAGAGGTGGTCTGGCTATCAGGAGGAGGAGGGAGTTCCAGGCCAGAGGGAGGACATGATTGTCATGAGCAAGTCTCTGGGGATTCACCACCCCCTTTGTCAGGCACTCAGTTGATGAACTCAGCCTTCCTGGAGGAGATTAAAGAAGCCCCACACCCTCTACTGCACCTGACCTGGTTAGCTTTGAGCATCTAAGGATCTACCTCTATGTTTGGGGATAGCAATAATTGTAACCTTGCACTATCTTTCATTCCCATGGTTCATACACTTGGAATCCGATTACTGTTTCATAAACCAATGTACGGTCACTATTATCCCATTACTTAGAACAGTGCTTGACAGGTAGTAAATGCTTAACAAATGCTACTATTATTATTATCTTTAGTAATAGTGTTATTACAATGTTTAAATTAGTAAAATACTGGAGCATGGGGAGACGAGGGAAGAGGAGGATGAATTTGGAGTATGGAAGGACAGGCAAGACCAGGGGAATAAACTAGAGGTGAGGGGCAGTGAAAAGGGATTTTTCAGGGTCACTTTTTTATGGTATCTCAAGTGCTTATTATGTGTCAAACACTGTTCTAAGAGCTGGGGTAGGTACAAGTTAATTCAGGTTGGACCCAGTTGCTATCCCGCGTGGAGATCACAGTCTAAGTAGAAAGGAGAACAGGTATTTAATTCTCTGTGCCTCCGTTTCCTCAAATGCAAAATGAGAAGTGACTTGCCCAAGGTCACATAGCAAGAATTTGGCAGAATCAGGATTAGAACCCAGGTCTTCTGACTTCCAGGCCTATGTTCTTTAAACTAAGCCACACTGCTCCTCAATTTTTATTTTTTAGTAGGGCCTAGTTATTTTGTACAGGGAAGATTCTGGAAAGGAATCTAACAAATTGCACATAGTTGTGGTGTGTTTTCCATAGACTTATCTGCTGTGTGATGGGAAGAAAGTCTCACATAAATTCTGTGTCTCAGTTTACCTCATCTGAAAATGGGAATTAAGTCTGTGAGCCTCACGTGGGACATAGACTATGTCCAACCTGATTAGCTTTTATCTAAATCAGTGCTTAGAACAATGCCTTGTACATAGTGTTTTAACAAGTACCATTTAAAAAAACCCCAAACTATTCAAGATACATCCATAGTTTTGAGGAAAGCAGTGTGGGCTGTATCATAGGGTATACCTCTAAAATTCAGTATTTATCACCAAGGGAGAGATACAATGGCTATCCTATTTATAGTTGATGAGATGGGCACAGTAAGCTGAAGAAGAGTAGCCTACTTGAATTAAGTGAAATGATGAGATTTATTGAGTATTATGTGCAAAGCACTATACAAAGAGTGCAATACAAATTCCCACTCCAAGAGGAATTAGAACAGAGAGAGCCCGGGCATCTGTCTGCTCACAGATGGATGACTCCATCTTTATTGTCCAACTTCAGTGATCAAGTCTCTTAATGGAAGTCTTTTCTCTCCTTACAGTGGAGTCATTACAGTCAAATCATTGGTCCACACAAATAATTTTAGGGATGTAAAGAAGGTATCATTATTTTATCAGAAGTTAATGCATGTGAATGCTTTAGAGCAACAATAGCTAACATTTCTGGGCTTCCCTTCTCTAAGCTGTCCAAGAAGGACATTTTTTTTTTAACTGCTCACTATATTCCAGGCCCTATACTAAGCACTGAGACAGATACATGATAGGTTGGTCACAGTCCATGTCCCACATGCAACTCAATCTTAATTCCCAATTTTACAGATGAAGTAACTGAGGCAAAGAGAAGTTAAGCGACTTGCCCAAGGTCACACAGCAAACAAGTGCTATAGCCATGATTAGAATGCAGGTCCTCCTGACTCTCAGGCCTGTGCGGTAGCCACCAGGCCAGGTTGCTTCCGTGTTTTGAGGGTGAGAGAGGGAACCCTGGCTATCCACTGAAATTATTCATTAGCCCATCCCTAAGGTCAGGGTAGTTTTTGTTGGAGTGATTTGGAGAGGAATTTATCATCATCATTTGGTATTTAGTGAGTGCTTACGATGTGAAGAGCACTGTATAAGCACTTGGGAAAATACAATACAAGAAGTCAGTAGATTTGTTCCATGCGCACAATAAGGTTACAATCCAGATGGAAGAGTTAATAATTATTATATTAATATTAAATTATTAATTAACTTATAGTTTATGGGACCTGGCTCCTGGTGGAAGGTCGACCACCTTTTCTTGTTCTCTCCCAAGTGTTTAATGCTCAGCACACAAGTGCTCATTAGATACCACTGATTTCTGTTTGAGAGTATGAACCAATTGCACATCCCTACAACCAGGCCTTGTTGAAGCTGACAAATTAGGCTTTAGGTCTAGCTTGGTGAGCTGCTACAAACCCCAAATACCTCAATTTACCTCACTACATTCAAATTTGCTGGCCAAATAAGGGTTGAAGTGCCCCCTCCCAAGTAAGAATACAAGGAAATGAGAACTGTCTTTTGGATAGATGGTTTATCAAGACAGTGGCCCCATCTTGGGTCATTTTTCATTACCAGTAGATGCTGGGCCCTAACCTTTTTTTTTTATCATTTGTTAAACGCTTACTATATACCAAGCATATACAAAGGCTGAGGTAGACACAAGTTAATCACTTTGGATATAGACCGTGTTCCCCGAAGGGCTCAATAGTCTTAATCCCCATTTTACAGATGAGGGAATGGAGGCACAGAGAAGTCAAGTGACTTGCCCAAGGTCACATAGCAGACACGTAGTTGGGAGTAGAACCCAGGTCCTCTGACTTCCGGGCCCATACTTTAACCATGGAGATTACTGACCTTACCTGCTGAATACAAAGCTTAAGGTCTGTTCATGGTTTCTTTCAGGGCTTTCAGGAAGCCAGGGTACTTGAATTGTTTCAATTTTGTTTTTTAGCTTCTAAGACTTCAAGGCAAATAAAACTGCCTGACCCAGGACTTGAATATTTCAGAACAAACTGTCTCTAAAGTTGTGTTTTGGAAAGTGTCCTGTCCAGACCCTGAAATGTTCACTTGGATTTCTAATTGGGTTGCAATATCAGCCAGCTTTCCATTTGAGGTGGCTTTGTACAGTGGAATTTATACTCCATTTGGCGGATAAAGTAGAGGAACGTATTGGCCTGTGAATGTTAATGCTAAGGGTGACAGTAGGTTCATAGATTCAGCCTTTTTCTGATTCAGCTTGAAGCACTGAATCAGTAGATCAGAAGAAAAGTAGATTGAAATTTGTGTACAAAGAGCCAGAGTCACTGATAGTAAAATGAAAACCTTGCAAGTGTTCATTGTAGTAATCTAGAAAAGTTTGGGGGGTGAAAGATGAGAGGAAAGAGGACCTGCTACCAGCTCTTTGAGGGCCAGGACTGTGTCTTTTCCATCTGATGTACTCTCCTAGGAGCCTAATCCAGAGCTGTGCCTTCAGGATGTGCTCAGGAAATACCTGTGAATGAATGAATGACATTGCTATCCACTGAGTGTACTTTATGAAGTAACACAGGACAAATATGGCAGTTTGTACTGGAATCTAAACTGATTTAGATTGAGGCCACTAAAAGTGGCCTAAAAGTCAAATTCTTCATTGCTAATTTCAGATTTCTAAATTGGCAATGGGAAGTTGTTTGGGTAATTAAAGTTGTGTTCATAATTAATCAATTGCATGTTTAGTCATCTTTCCTTGGGCAAGTCACTAACCCTCGCTGAACCTCAGTTCCCTTATCTGCAAAATGGGAATTCAATACCTGTTCTCCCTCCTACTAAGAGTGTGACCCCCATGTTGGACCTGATTATCTTGTAGCCGCCTGAGCACTCAGTTCAGTGCTTGGCAAATAGTAAACACAACAAATAGCACAGTTATGATTCTCCTTGTTGCAAAAATCTGCAACCTGGGTGTCATCTCTGACTTCTCACTACCTCTTAACCTCACATTTCTCAATTCTGCCACTTTCTTTAGATTGAGCCCCTTGAGGGCCAGAGACCCTGTCTTATTCTTTCCCAGCATCTAGAACAGTGTTTTGCACCCAGTATGAGTTTAATGAATACTACAAGTACTACTGCCCAAATAGCTGAAACTGTGTTTCAAGCTCTCATCTCTCAGTTAGGCTACCATGAAACCTTTCTCACTGGCCTCCTTGCCTTTAATATCTTCCCTCAACAAAAACCCTACAGCACTTCTATGCATATGCATAGATTATTTACTTATATTAATGTCTGTTTCCCCCTCTAGACTGTAAGATTCTTGTGGACGGGGATCCTGTCTGCCAGGTCTGTTGTACTCTCCCAAGCTCTCAGAACAGTGCTCTGCACACAGTAAATGCTCAATAAATATTACTGGTTAATTGACTGATTCTATCTTCAAAATCTTTCAAAAATTCCACCTTCTTTAGGAGACGTCCCCAATAGCTTTCTTCTCCCCAGATCAGATTTTCTCAATTGCCATCTTAGCCCTATGTTTGCACAGCCAATTGTAGCTGTCACAGGTATATCAATTTAACTGTGGTATTTAAGCAATTACTGTGTCCCCAAAGCCCTTATGTACATATCTGTAACTTTATTTATCCCTCTGTTCTTCCCCGCCCCCCAGCTCCAAATCACTTATGTACGTGTCTGTAATTTTATTTATTTTGATGTCTGTCTTCCCCACTTTGGACTGTTAGCTCGTGGGCAGTGAGTATTACTGTTTGTTGTTGTACTGTACTTTCCCAAGTGCTTAGTACAGTGCTCTGCACTCAGTAAATACAACTGACTGAATGAATGAATGCCAAGCACTCTACTAAGAACTCTGGAAGCTACCAGACATACTTCCTGTACCACAGTCAAAGAGCGAGGGAGACCAGATATTGAATCTCCATTTTACAGATGAGGAAACTGTTTCCTCAGACTATGAGAAGTTAAGTCACTTGTCTAAGATCATATAGCAGGCAGGCACAGAAGCAGCATGGCCCACCAGAAAGAGCATGGGCCTGGGAGTCAGAGGACCTGGGATTTAATCCCTGTTTTATCAGTTGCTTGCAGTGTGACCTTGGGCAAATCACTTCTTTTTTGTGCCTCAGTTTCCTCAATTAAAATAGGGATTCAATACCTGTTCTCCCTCCTCATTAGTCTGTGAGCCCCATGAGGAACTGGAACTGTGCCCAACCTGATTAATTATATCGACTCCAGCACTTACAACAGTGCTTGACACTTAGTAAATACTTAACAAATTCTGTAATTTAAAAAAAAGTGAATTCTTGATTAGAACCCAAGTCCTCTGACTCCCAATCCCTTGCTTTTTCCCAATTTCCTCTATTTATACATTTATTTACTCACTTATCTACCTATCATTTCTTTTTTTGCCTTACTGTAAATACTTTTGTACCTCTCACCTCTGATAAATAGTTAAGTTCCTTGAGGGTAGGGATTGCCCTCTGTCTATTGCACAGTGTATTAGTCTACCAGCTCTACATTCTCAGTAAATACAATTATTTGATCAATAATCAGTCAAGAGGTTATAATTGATCATTTGGTCACAACTGGTCTATTGATACTTGGTATTCAGTTTGACCTGAGCTTTGCAGTATTTGTTTTAAACGTAAAAGTCCTTGAAGAAAATGTTCCAGATGGAGTGTCTCCATTTGTTCTAGAAAATTGAACACTGAAAAGCAAAATACATGAATTTAATATTTGAAATCATAAATGGCATTCTGCAAGTGAAATGAAAGTAGCATTTTAAAATAAAGGAGACAGCAATTTATTTTATATGGATAACTGTGGCTACAGTATAATTTGCATTTAAATGGGCAGAGCTCCAATGTATTCAAGAAGGGCTTGGGAAATGATTGATATGGGGATGAATATGATCTAGTACCCTATCTTTGATCATCTTTGGCCATTAAAATCCCAGGTTTGGACTGACATTAAAGTTGACTGATTTTTCTTTTCCTAAATTGCCAGAATTTTTGGTATTGACTTTTGAGGGAAGGAAATTCCTTGGAACTATATGACTGCCCATCTCTGTCATTAGGCAGTAAATTCTTCAAAGAATTTGAAGGTCCATGTCTCATATTTATTATAGGCTTTCAAGTACCTAGTTCAGTACTCTGCACACAGGAGAGATGTGTGCAAAAACAGACATTCAGTCAGTGTAGCAAGCATCAACATTCCTAAAAACAGGGACTTTAAGCCACAAGTAAGATTTGCACTATACTTGTGGGGTGCTGCATTATGTTGCTAAAGAATGGATGTCTACTGATAAATACAATAAGGAAAATTGTCTTAATGATCCTGGAGCCAATCTAGTCCTGTTGTTCATGGCCAATTTTGAATGGTGGAAAATGGGAAACATTACATAGGTCTATGCCTATTCTTTTCTTTGCCTAATGAGATGGCAACAATTATCAAAGTATAAGCATGTACCCCAGATGATATCTTTGGCAGAGACTTTCAGAATCTTTTTCTTTTTCCCCACTCACTCTAGCTGTCCTATGGGTTCAAAGATGGCAAAATAGATAATGAAATATGTTATCCAGGTGTGCAGGAGCAGCTCCAAAGACCAATATGTACTGACAGTGTCTTCCACCTAGGATACAGATGGACCTTTGTTGTGCTGTGGTATTTGCTATTCATCCTGCTGCCTGCAACTTTTTTTTATATTCTGCTTCTTGGGTTCACAATTTTATTAAAACTTCTAATCTAAAAGAACACCCCTTTTTATGCTATTTGTTAAGCACTTACTATTTGCTAGGCACTGGGGTAGATAATCAGGTTGTAATTCATCTGTCTTAATTCTTAATCACAGTCTTAAACACAGTCTTAATCCTCATTTTACAGATGAGGTAACTAAAGCACAGAGAAGTGAAGTGACTTCTCCAAGGTCATGCAGCAGACAAGTGGCAAAACCAAGATTTAGAACCCAGGTCATTTTGACTCCCCTTTGTGAATGGTACATGCCAAGCTAATCAGAGCAGCCTGTAACCTCAAGGAACTGGGCCTTTAGCTGTCAGTCAGTTAATTGTATTTACTGAGTGTTTACTGTGTGCAGAGCACTGTACTAAGTGCTTGATGACAGTACAATACAACAATAAACAGACATATTCCTTGCCCCAAACAAGTTTAGAGTATCACTGTAGCACTCTTACTTGTGGTATAATAATAATGTTGGTATTTGTTAAGCGCTTACTATGTGCAGAGCATTGTTCTAAGCGCTGGGGAAGATACAAGTTAATCAGGTTGTCCCATGTGAAGCTCACAGCTAATCCCCATTTTACAGATGAGGTAACTGAGCCACAGAGAAGTGAGTTGGTATGGAGTAGTACCGAATGTTCGCAAGGATGCATGTCTGATTTAGACAATGATGTTTTCAAGCACAAAGTTTGCTGGATTCAACATTATTATTTTCCTCATTCTCTTACTTGGGTTTGTTTTTTGGTGATTTATTTGCTGGCTGGCAGACCTCAGCAGCACTGCAGGAAATGGATGTCTGCTATTGTGTTTGGGGGGATATATAAACGTGTAATTTTCCCACTACAATAATTATAGACCTTCCTCTTGAGCTGGTGTGTCTCTGGTTCCTCTGCCCTTTTTACTTTAGGTTTTGTGATCATAACCCTTTTTTCCCCCTTCCTTGCAAATGTCAAAGGAAAACTTTAGGATGGAATAAATTCTCTCAAGTTGGTAATTTGTTAAAATAGCATATACTGGGGCCCAAGAGCATACCTACTGAGTTGAGATTTTCTGGCCTTTAGCCTCTAAAAACCACAGTTCAAATCTTTACACAAATAAAAATGAGGTTGTTTTTACCTTGATCTCCTGATTATGTTGGGTCCATTGTACAATATACATTCAACCAGATGCTCCAGTTTTCCAAGCTTCCTCATGCTTCCTTTTAATAATCAAATTAAACACTTTGCAGATAAACTGTGCTAAATAAATATGCCAAAAAAATGAAAATACTTATATTATTACTTAGTATACATTAGGCACTGTACTAAGGGCTGGGATGGATCCAAGATAATAAGGTTGGGCACAGTCTACAGTCTAAGTGGGAGGGAGAATGGGTTTTTTTATCCCCACTTTA
The DNA here is from genome assembly GCF_004115215.2 of Ornithorhynchus anatinus. Taxonomy (NCBI): domain Eukaryota; kingdom Metazoa; phylum Chordata; class Mammalia; order Monotremata; family Ornithorhynchidae; genus Ornithorhynchus; species Ornithorhynchus anatinus. The sequence goes on along the minus strand of NC_041734.1, from coordinate 37,889,879 downwards.
CAGATGATGAAACAGGCATAAAGAAGTTAAGCCACTTGACCAATGTCCCACAGTAGGCAAATGGTAGTAATAGTAGTAACCAACAGTAAACTCTGCAGAAATTCATAGAGTGCAGGAGATAAACTTCACTCCAGTATGGTATGTACCAGAAATAACTGAAAATTCAGTAAACTAGAATTTTTCAGATCCAATGTGAGATGAGTAAAATTCTCTAAGGAAGCTGTTGATCTAGGATGTTCTATTAGTCGTTTGCTGCTGGTCCTAACTAAAGTCCTTCCATATTTTCCTTCCTTCCTTCCTTTTTGAGTATGAAATAATGACATTAATTCTTCAGGCACCAAAACGGTCATCATTTTACACCTAGATTTCTGAGGCCCTAATATAGCTGCAGGTTGACAGAATCAGAAAATTTTGAATTTCATATGCCATATCCTACGGTACTTGTAATTGAACATTTTTTCTGAAGACTCATTGATCTTCTCTGGCTCCCACAAGCCCTCACATCATGACTGCACTGAAGAACCTCATAAAAAATACACGACAAGCATTAAGCAAAGCTAGCACAGATGTTCTAGCATGCTGTTTCAGGTGTGGTTTCCCCAGAACATTTCTGTCATAATAAACATTTAATGTAGCAGGAACAAATTATAAATATTGAACGTGTGTTGGTGCTTTTCATTTAAGTGTAATTACTTGGTAAACTAAAGCAGCCAACTAAGTTAATGAGATAAAAATTTATAGTAAGTTTTCCTTTTAGTTTTTTCTTCAAACAATCCCCTGAAATCTTTGGATTAAATGGTGAGTAAATGAGGGCTTTCCTCTGAGGCTAGCATAATAGAAATCAACAATATTATTATGAAACCTCAAAACTGCCATCACACAGCATGTTTTGTCTGCCAGTGATGGTTGGGAGGATTGGAGAGCAGAATAGAAGAGATTATGATGATAGCCATTTCTCTGAATTTAGTTTGCCATGCTGACCAGCAGAAAGCAAAGCCTACCAGTTCCAGGCTGAGGGAAAGGAACAGAAAAAAGAATCCTGGAAAAAGAGAGAGAAAAGTACCTTCCTAACTGGCCAGGGAATTGGGAAAGTTAAGCAGCAAGAGGGAGGGAGCAAGAAAGGAAGAAAAATGGTCCTAATTCCAATCTTGGGAATCTGGACTAGAGCAGTGCTGATGGAAGTTCACCTCAGTACAAATTTGAAAAGAAGGAAGATTAGCAGCTTTGTTTATTGACCCATGGTTTTGCCTTACCATATAAGAATACTGGTAGTTGCTCAATATTTCTCTGCTCAAAATGTCTTTCATTTTTATAACCCTGTCAATCCAACATCTGCAGGTTCTCATTCTCATGGGCATCTTAGAAGAATTCAGTAAGTGGAAAAAGACATCAATAAGCGCAATTCTCTCCAGGGCCCAAGCCTTCCTGGGTTGAAATTTAGGTAATAGGGAGATGCAGTTACTTTTTCAGATCAAACATGATACAGTGATGAGAATTTTCCACATGACTTAGCACCTTGGAGAACAGAACAGCAATCCTGCCTTGCTATCTTTGCCTGGAGAAGTTTATAAGCATGTTCACCAGGTCCCAGGAGAAGTTGGTCAGGAGGAGTGAAGAGATTGAAAAGATCTTTTCTGTTCCCATTGCTGTTGTCTGCAGTTCCTCCCTCTATTTTTCACTGTTCCCTTACATACCCCACCTTATGTTTCTGCCATCTAATCCCTGTAGCTTTGTTTCCCATTCCTTTGGTCCCTCACCTACTACCTGATCAATAGTATTTACTGAGTACCTTGTCTGTGAAGAGAACTGAACTAACCACTTTGGAGAATACAATTGCAATAATAGACATGATCCCTGACTTCAAGGAGCTTACAATCAATCGGGGGAAACAGATGCCAATATCAAATGTAGGTACAAAGAATCATCAGAGTTTAACTATGTTTACATGAAGTGCTATGGAGTGAAGAGGGGGTGTGGGTTTTTTTTTGGGGGGGGGAAATAGGGTAGGAAGATGAGAGTTTAATCAGGGAGAACCTCATGTAGGTATGATTTCAGAAGGACCTTGAAGATATAGTGATGTTTTGGATGTGAAGAAGGAAGGCATTCCAGGCAGGTGGAAGGGTGTGAGCAAGACCAGTGCTGGTCTTCTTCACTGCCCCTGTTCTGTACACTCTTCCACCACTGCCTTTGTAGCTTTATCCCACACCATGTTACAAGGTGGAGTGACTTCTGCCCATCCTGCTTTTGACTGTCATTTCGGTGGCAGTGGCTATTGGATGAACCTCCTTTGATAAAGGATATGATTCCTTCTACATCTCTCCTCAACAATCTTAGCCTAAAGTCCTATGAAAATTAGTGGTGAAAGGGACACCAGTGCCAAATGGCAGTGCCTTTTGGGACCATTTGATGTCTGAGCAGTTCTACTAAAGGATAATAATTAAGAATTTACAATGTGCCATGCACTGCATTAAGCGCTGGGGTGGGTACAAGAAAATCAGGTTGATTATAGTCTCAATCCCCATTTTACAGATGAGGTAATGGAGGCCCAGAGGAGTAAAGTGACTTTCCCAAGGTCACATGGGATTAGAGTTGTAATTAGAACCCATGCCCTTCTGACTCCCAGGCCTGTGCTCTATCCATTAAGCCATGCTGCACTGTTCACCTGATAGGATAAATGTCCCGCTGTATTTTTGCTTTTACACAGATGTGTATAAACCCGGTGTGGGCAGGGATTGTCTGTCTCTATTGCTGAATTGTATCTCCAAGTGCTTCGTACAGTGCTCTGCACACAGTAAGCACTCAAATATGATTGAATGCATGAATGCACATACATGTATGTATAGGAGTGCACATGAATTTTGGGGTTATATTTCATATTCACAAACATGTTTTGTAGGGCTCCATCCGAGACCAGGAAACGAACACAATAATGTCTCACAGCCATGTGTCTCATACTGAAACAGGAAAAAGAAAAAGAAAAACACTGAAACAGAAAAACAGCCAGCAGAGTTCATTTTAAGAAGGAAGATAATGTAGCCCTTCTACTAGATCAGCAAATTATTTGAGAGCATTTTGGGACTTGGGGACCTGATTTTTCAAATTGTTTCTGCTCAAAAATTTGCATGTGAAAGCAAAATGATCCCCACTATTTCCACAGCTCTTCAGTTAGAGAATGGAAGGTTCAATAAAAATAACTTATGCAGGTGAATAGATGGCTTCTATCATTTATTAATCTTTGGCACTAGTTAAGAACTGCACACTTTGGCTTTGCCTGCCCTTAGCTATAAAAAAGACAATGGGTTCTAGCCTGCAAACCCCAAGTCATAGATGAAATCCAACCTTTTTCCTGTTCACTAGGAAAGAAAAACATTTGTAGGATGCAGAACCCAGTTGTCAATATCTCACTGACAGAGAGATCCATGCATTCATATGATCAGAATGCTAATGAATGAAAGGTTCATCCATTCTTGCAAGTGCCCACTATTTTTCCCATTAATTCCTGCTTCTGGCTTCCTGGGGGAATTACCTGAAAAGTGTCATCTGTAAAAGTCTCTCCTTTTCTTTTTCTAGCTAGCTCCAGGAGCTGAGTCTATTTAGAATGAACAGAGGCTTTGAGAAAATATCTCTCTGATGGGGAGTTTCTCAGAGGAGGGTGGGAGGGGCAGAGATAAACCCAGAATAAGAGGAAGGGGAGGGGTCCCAGCAGACTATTATTGAGCACCTACTGAATACAAGGCCTGGTACCAAGTGACTGAGAAAGTACAACAGACCTGTAGTGGTTGTGTAGGACTTGATTTGCCTGCCCCTTGTAGAGGAAGAATCTCATTCATTATTCAGGCAGGTTCTGCAGTTCAGAAGTAATCCATTTGTTTACAGGGACCTGGAAGGGGAATGCAATGGCTTTGAAGCAAAGGAGTGGGTGAAGAGTCCCCATAACCCCATGACACGTGCTAGGTTTTGTGTATCTTTGAAAGAAACCTTTCCATTTGTCTTCATGACGTCATTATTTGACATTACATGGCCTACCCTCTCTCAGGATCACACCTGGAGAGTTTCCAGTACTCTACCAGTCTTGACTACTTGAGGGAGAGTCAAGCAGAGGCCTACCCATTCCATTGCTAGCTTGGGCAGTGGCTCGTGAGTGGAAGGTAATCTACTACAAGTCACAACTCACCTATGCTAGGCAGCAGTGGCATGGGAGAGAGTTGAGGGTGAACTATTAGCTTACTGCACGAAAGAAGATAATGGTAAGCCACTTCCATATTTTTACCAAGAACACTACCAAGAGTGATTGCAAAGAGTGGGGCACTTGGGGAGTCACTATGAATCTGAGACACCTCAACAGCATAAAGCAAGATATTGACCTACATAAAATATGTAGCATATGACTGTTTCTTCAGAGTCAGCCAAGGGGTGTCTGATATTCACTAGACCTTTTGGGGCCACCCTGCTTACTGGATTTTAAGTGCTTGGAAGGTGGAAAATGAATCTATCTCCACCCCCTTGTACATTGGTTTGCTCATTGTAGATACTCAATAACTGCTTGCTGACTAGCCTGCCTTCTAGAAGAAGCATGACTTTGTGGAAAGAGCACAGGCTTGGGAATCAGAGATCATAAGTTCTAATCCTGGCTCTGCCACTTGTCAGCTGTGTGACCTTGGGCAAGTCATTGAACTTCTCTGTGCTTCAGTTACTTCATCTGTAAAATGGGGATTAAGGCTGTGAGCCCCACATGGAATGACCTGATTATCTTGTATCTACCCCTGAGCTTAGAGCAATGCTTGACACATAGTGCTTAACAAATACCATCATTATTATTATGTCCATTCATTCAGTCAATCGTATTTATTGAGTGCTTATTATTTGAAAAACACTGTACTGTTTGGGAGAGTACAATACAAAAACAGTCACATTCCCTGCCAACAAAGTGGTGAGAGGAGCAAATCAAGACCAGGTCTCAGGGTCAGTTGGGAGATGTTCCCATGGTAGTTCAAACCAGTGGTCAAAGATAGTCCTGGTCCGCATTGAGACCCATTGGTCCTTGCAATAACAGGGCTAGTCAGGATCACTAACCACACCACAAGTAGAGGAACTTCTTTGTAGTTCCACTCCAGTCCTAAAGAGTCATTCTATTCACATCTCCCTTTAGACTGTAAACTTTTTGTGGGCATTCATTCAGTATTTGAGTGCTTACTATGTGCAGAACACTGTACTAAGTGCTTAGATGGGGATGTGTCTATTATATTATTAGATTGGAAACTTCCAAGTACTTAATACAGTACTCTGCACACGGTAAGCATTCAATAAATAGGATAGATCTCTCCATTTCTCAAGAACCACCAATGATTGCCTATCCACTTTGGGATCAAACAGAAATTCCTTACCCTTGACTTTAGAGAAGCAGTGTGGCTCAACGGATACAGTATGAGCCTGGATGTTAGAAGGACCTGGGTTCTAATTCCAGATCCACCACGTTTCTGCTGTGTGACCTTGGGCAAGTCACTTAACCTCTCTGTGCCTCAATTCCCTTATCTGTTAAAAAAAAAAATGGGGATTAAGAGTGTGAACCCAGTGTAGGATAGGAACTGTGTTCAGCCTGCCGCATCTACTCCAGCACTTAGAACAGTGTTTGGCACATAGTAAGTGCTTAAGAAATACAGTGATAATTTAAAGATGATAATCACTAGCCCCTTCTATCTTACCTCACCAATTTCCTATTACAACCTAGCCCATACACTTTGCTACTCTATTGCCAATGCACTTGATCTTATCTATCTCACTGCCAACCCCTCACCCACATCTCCTCTCTATCTGGAACTCCATTTTATATCCAAAATAGCATCACCTTCAAAACCTTATTAAAATCACATCTCCTACCAGAGGCCTTCCCCAACTAAGCCCTTTTTTTCCCCTACTCCCTCCCTTCTGCATAGCCCAAGCACATGGATTTGTACCCTTTAAACACATGATATTCACCCCATCCACAGCCCCACAGCACTTATGTACATACACATCTATAATTTATTTTTATGTCTGTCTCCTCCTCTAGACTGTAAACTTGTTGTGGTCAGGGAACAGGTCTATGAATCCTGTTGTATTATACTCTTCCCAAGCATTTAGTTTTAGTCTTCCATGGCAAGAGTAGCAGCATGGCCTAGTGGATAGAGCACGGGCCTGGGAATAAGAAGGGCCTGGGTTCTAATGCTGTCTCTGCTATTTGTCTATTGTGTGACCCTGGGTAAGTCACTTGACTTCTCTGTGCCTCAGTTCCCTCATCCATAAAATGGGGATTAAGACTGTAAACCCATGTGGGGTGAGTTCAACCAGATTAATTTGTATCTAACTCAGCACTTGAAACAGTGCCTGGCACATAGTAAGCACTTAACAAATACCATTTAAAAGCAAAAGCCAGAGTGGCAGCCCTAGCAATAGAAAATGAGGCCTTGATTCTCAACCTCCTGTTCCAGTGGAGCTGCACTTAAAGGAACTTCTGCTTGCAGAGCACTGTGCTGGGCACTTGGGAGGGTGCAACACAGCAGAGGTGGTACGCACATTCCCTGCCCACAATAAGCTTGCAGTCTAGAGGGAGAATTGCCCTGTCTACTCCAATGTTACTTCAAGAAGAGCCCTGGGGAGATGACCAGAGAATGAGTACCCCTCTAAACTCATTATGGACAGGGAATGTGTCTGCTAATTCTGTCATATTGTACTTTCACATAGTAAGGGTTCAATAAATACCACTGATTGGTTGACTGATTCTGCTGATGCTTAGAACAAGGTATTCTGACACCAGGGCAAGAGAGAGGAAAGGTTATGTTACTTGGGCAGACTGTGAACACAACCCTTGTAGGTGACAAAATGACGGCCAGGGAGAGCAGGAATAATTACAATCAGGCGATAATTGGAAAAGGGAATTTTTAGCTGATAGTTTAAGCCTGTTCCATCTAGCAATCCTTTCCACCTAACCAGCTCTTTTCCTCCCTCCCCCTCTTCATGTGGAGAAGCAATTGTGCAAGGAGTAGCAATGGAAAGGAGATAATAATTATGGTACTTGTTAAGCACTTATGTGCCAGGCACTGTAATAAATGCTGGGGTAGATCAAGGGAATTTGGCTGGACACAATCCTTGTCCCACATGGGGCTCATAGTCTTAATCCCCAATTTACGGATGAAGTAACTGAGGCATGGGGAAGTGAAATGATTTACCCAAGCTCACACAAAAGACAAGTGGCAGAGTGGGAATAGAATCCAAGTCCTTCTGACTCCCAGACCCGTGCTCTATACACTAGGCCACATAGAAGAGAAAAGAAGGGAAAGAGACGTGAAGAGTTCTGTGGCCACTCAGTCCCTGAAAAATTGAGAGGTGACTGCACTGACATGCACATTTGAAACATAGCCCACAGTGACTTTCAAGACTTAAACAGGGAAGACTACTCATCAGAGAGCTCAAGCAGGATAACAAGTCACCTACAACAAAATGGCTAATGGATAATCATCCACACATCAACCAAGACATAATCAAACCAATTACTCAACCCTGAATCTCTTTCTAACCTTAATCCTAAAGCAGTTTTCCAGCAAATGGTGTTCTTGTGGGATGAACTTCAGTTATAGACTTTGTTTCTAAAATGTACTTGTCGATGTTTGATGGTTCATTGTTGGTTTTGAGATGACTTATCACTGGACAAGGGCTTGGTTTTCCAATATCCCAATTGCGTCTTCGTAGCAAAGCCAGTGAGAGCACAAAAACACCAGGCTCTGAGTTGTGGTATGCACTCTGTCAGATGGCTTAGTGGGGAATCTAATTCCAGCAAGCAAATAGAGCATCAAATCAGCCATAAATGACACCCTCACAGTGAAGATGAGGAATATAAAAATATTTATGTATCATTAGGAGAGGAAGTTCTAGGCACAACCAGGTTTCATGCTGGCTAAATACACTGCTGAGGAACACAGTGTGGGCTGCCATGACAGCTGTCTTTTTTCTTAGTCTCCCAGGTACCATGCGGAAATCACCAATTCAGTTGAGTGGCTGCACCTGAATTGGGGAATACACTTCAGAGAAACTCAGCATTAGGCTAGCAGACTCCTGTATTGTCAGTGTGGGAGGACAGGTCGTGTGTGGGTGTAGAAGAATGGTCCAGAATCCACTAACTCTCAAGTTAGTTCCCGAGAGTCAAGAAGACACCTTGAAAATGGTTACGAACTCATTTGACTGTACTCTGAGCAATTCTCTAGTGTTCTGAAAGATTTAAGGGAAAGTAGGCTCAATTCTGCCTTAACACCAAGTGCATATTTTGGAAAGACCTGCAACGGCAGAATTAGGTACATTTTTCTGACAACGTGCATCTGTCTGGACAGAACACAAGATGGTTTCAGAAGAAATGCCTGTGCACATGAATGTAGTATCTGACATGGGGTGAGTACTACAGTGTGAGTTATCCTTAACATGAGGTTCTTTGGTTGTAGGTTCCCAGGCACTTATTGCAGTGTTTTCCACTCAGTAATTCAATAAATAGCCCGGTTGCTATTGCCACCCTCACTTTATAGGCTTACAGTCAATTAGACTGTAAGCCCATCAAAGGGCAGGGACTGTCTCTATCTGTTGCCGATTTGTACATTCCAAGTGCTTAGTACAGTGCTCAGCACATAGTAAGCGCTCAAATACTACTGAATGGACATTATTGCACTAAATTTCTTATCAAAGGGTAACAGACATTGGGTGAAAGCTAAATGGAAAATAAAGCATGGTGGGGGTTCAAAGGTTGACGTCACTGGGAAATAGCCTACTTAACAGACAAAATATTTTATGTTACTCATGCGGAAGACTTGAGCATTATCTTTATGAAAGATGTGTTTAAGGTTAAATGAATGAGAAAAGTGTGAATTAAAGTGTTTGAAAATACTCCTCCAAACGTGCCATACTTGCTCCTTTTTCAGGATCTTGAAGATGCTTAGGGTAAGTGTCATATCCAGATAGAATATCAGATTAAATCCACTGATAAGCCAAACTGAAGGAGGGGAAAGGGGAAGTTACTAGAATCTAAAGAGTTCATAATAATTGGGCTATTTGTTGACTGCTTTCTATGCCCTGAACACTTTACTTAATACTGGCTAAGTTCAATTTATGCATATTAGTCACAGTCCCTTTCCCATATGGGATTCCCAGGCTAAGTTGAAGGGAGAACAGGTGTTTGATCTCCATTTTATAGAAGAAGAAACTGATGTAAAAAATAGTTCAGTGACTAGCTCAAGGTCACAAAGCAGGCAAATGACAGAGCTGGAATTAGAACTCAGGTCTTTTGACCCTCAGATCCATGCTTTTCTGCTAGGCCATGCTGCTTCTCAAATGAAGTGGAAATACAATTTATCTGATGGAGGCCTCGAGTTCACAGATACCAACAATTTTTTTTTTTGTTTTAAGCCTGACGCCCAGGATACAAGAAGTTTGACTTCATCATCAATAATGTTAAAAAAAAAGCACAGAACCAAGTACTGACCTTTACTAGGCTTCAATCTCAATAACTCTAAGCTCCTTGAGGGCAGAGATCATGCTTACTAACTCTATTGTACTCTCCCAAGTACTTAGTGGTCTCTGAATAGAGTAAGTACTCAATAAATACTATTGATTTGGCATTTTTTTGGTAATAAAGATCAGAAAGAGATTATCTGAACTGAAAGTGTCCAGATAAATTAATCAGCATTAAGAAAAACCTGGTAGAGTATTCTGATTGTGAGAATAGTAAGTATACACAGCTTTGAGCCAATGTGATGGTCACTGGTGCAAGAGAGCTTTTAGGCAGAGAAGGGTAGAGAGAGAGAGGCTGTCTGCCCTATCTGTTTTTATCACTGAGTAAATGGGCCCAGTCCTTGATATTCTCCTCTGATCCTAAAACAAAGCAGTTTACAAGGTGAGAGGTATTCATTTGGATTTTCTTTCACTCTAACTTTAGAAACACAATCCAAATTTGGCAAACTTCTAGTCTGAAAGAAATCATCACATTTCAGAAGTTAGAAAGCTTTGCTGCTTTTTTCAGGGTGTCTCAAAAATCCTAGTGTATATGGGGACAGGGAACGTACCCTGTCATAACATCCTAAACAAAATAAGATTTATGTCTATGAGTGTTTAAGGTGCATTTTGTAACTGAGGAATGTGTGAGAAATATATCTGTATTTATGGGAGGAGACTCTGATTAATATTGGCCATTTCTACTAGGGTTTCTGAGACTCACTGTTTATCACAGGGTTGGATGTTAGGCAGCAGGACCTCCAGAAGGTCAGAACAGAAAAAGATTGTGGGATGTGTGGGAGTGAAAAAGAGGAGTGCCTCAAGAAGCAGAGCTGTGCAGAGTTAACCTGCAAAATAAGTGCTAACCTTTCCAACCCTCAAGTTCCTTCGTTATATGGAAATCTTTCAGGAGGGGAAAAGTAAGTTGAACATGTTGCAGTCTTAAAAAATAGCAATCAGCTGGCCACACTAAAAATTCAATTTATGCTGAGTGATAATTGCTACATCAGTGTTCAAAGTAATTCAGAGGTTTTAGGGGAAGACCACCCTTAAAAGGCCCTTGGAAAAGGAAACCATTCCCTGACAGCAGCAAGAACAGCTGTTAAAGAAATAAGTTTTCTTAGGCGAAGCCCAAGCTTTGGAATTTGGCCAGCCTCCAGTGTGGTACACATTGAGTGTGATTCTATTGATTTTATTTGGTATTTCTTTTTTCCTAAAAGATGATTCATTCCACACTCTGTGCCCACAAAGATAGTCCTTTGCTGCACCGTCGTACTTGCTATTTGTAGTGCCTGATATGTTTTTAAACCTGCCTTTTAGTAAATTCATGAAGCTTCTGCACAGAGAGCAACTCCTCCAGTGGCTCCGACACTGTACACTGCTATACCATATTACTTAGAATGATACTCCACTATGCCTATAAAATATTTTTTTGTCCTCGCTTGCATATACCCCATTTTGTTTACCAGTCAGCAGTTGCTTGTCTATCTTGCCATCACCTATTTTCTTTATATCTCCCTTCCAACAAAGTTTTATAATTTACACTGCCTGATTGCTGACAGGATGACTTCCATCAATAACCCAGAGCTGAATGTTGACCCAAATTCTGCTACCTCGTCTATACACTACCCAGTGATGCACAGTTAGAAAGGTTGGATTCACTTTTGGTGATCCTATCTTTTCAGCTGATGTTGACTATAGCATGTAGGTGATGTTGACTGCTCAAGAACCTATCATGCTGGTAAGCAAGTCCAGGCTTGGCAACCATATAGAAGGTAGACTTCAAAGGCTTTCATTTTGATAAATAAATTCTTAAGGTGTGTGTCTGAAAAGGCCACTGTCAGCCCCATAGTCCCAACCAGACTGTGCACACACAAAGATGATCTTTGGTAGGCTTCCATATTTCCTGCTTACCCACTTGGAGCTGTTTATGCTTTTCCTCCTTATCATATCATTCTCATGAAACTGCTGTTTCAGAAGAATCACTTTCTTGATTTCAGAGTGCCATGTAGCTCTAGACTGTGATGTCATCGTGGGCAGGGATTCTGTTTTTATATTGTCCCCTCCCAAGTGCTTAGTACAATGCTTTGCACACAGTAAGCACTCAATAAATTTGAATGAAAGATTGAATTTATCCACGGTAATTGATTCTCAGTTTTCAGGTGAAATGCATTCTTAAGGCTTTGAGGCTTTGTTTTACTGCATTCTTAAAACATTCCCTCTGTCTTCCTTGTTTACCTATCTCTGACTGCCCCTTCTCAGTCTCTCACAGGCTCCTCCTCTGCCTCCCACTCTCTAACTGTGGTAATCCCTCAGGGCTCAGTTTTGGGTGCCTTTCTAGTCTCCATCTACACCCACTCCATCAGAGAATTTATTGGCTTCCGCAGTTACAGTTACCATCTCTATGCTGATAATTCCCAAATCTGAATTTCCAATCCTTATTTCTCTCCCTCTCTGCAAGTCTCAAATTTCCTCCTGCCTTCAGGACATCTCTAAGTGGTTGTCCTGGCATCACCTTGAACTAAACACATCCAAACTCTTCATCTCTCCATCCTAGCCCTGTCCTCCCCCTGTCTTTCCCATCACTGTAGGCAACATCACTACCATCCCTATCTCACAAGTGCATATCTTGGCTTTCTTCCACATTTTCAGTGTCACCAAGTCCTGTCAGTTCTACTTTCAGGATATTGCTAAAATCTTTCCTTTCCTCTCCATCCGAACTGCTACTACACTGATCCAAGCACTTATCATATCTCCTCTTGATTAGGGTATTGTGCCTCTTCACTGACCTCCCTGCCTTCTGTCTCTCCCCACTCCAGCCCATACTTCACTCTTCTGACCAGATCATTTTTCTATAAAAACACTGTCTGCATCTCCCCACCCCTCAATAACCTCCAGTGGTTGTCCAAACACACCTACATCACCCTACAACTCCACTGGCTATAGACCACTCCCAATTAAGCCCTTTTACCCCCTACCCTGCTCCCTTTTGTATTGCCTATACAATTGGATCTGTACCCTTTCAACACTTGATATTCACCCTATCCTCAGTCCCACAGAACTGTTGTCTGTCTCCCCATCTAGACTGTAGGCTCTTTTGGGGCAGGGAACAGGTCTACCAATCTGCTGTCTTGCACTCTCCCAATAGCTTAGCACAATGATCTGCACACAGCAAGTACTTAATGAACACCATTGATTGATTCCCAATTTCAGCTCAACAGCAACTGTTTGGATATCTGGCTGTGATCCATTTTCATATTTCCCACCCAACACAGTTGTGTTTGGGTAACTATTATTTCAATATTAAGAGCCTGACTTCAATTTAGAACCTAATCTGTCTTTTGCTGTTGTGCTTCTGATGAAACTGTTCAAGGAGTTGGATGTTGCATCCCCCGATTAGACTGTAAGCCCGTCAAAGGGCAGGAATTGTCTCTATCTGTTGCCGATTTGTACATTCCAAGCGCTTAGTACAGTGCTCTGCACATAGTAAGTGCTCAATAAATACTATTGAATGAATGAATCTGTGGCAAAAACAGGTCTGTAACTGGAGAAAAGGTTGGGTAGCACAACAGTTTTGTAGACTTTTAGTAAATTCTGGAGACTAAACCATACTCTGCCACACTCTGCACATCACTCTCACAAAGTAAGTTCTGTTCTCATTAACTCAAGTTCTTACTTGTCTATCATTGCATCATTATGTCTGTCAGCTGCTGAGAAATAATGTTGACTAATGGGTAGAGCATGGGCCTGGACATCAGAAGGACCTGGCTTTTCATCCCAGCTCTGCCTCTTGACTCCTGTGTGACCTTGGGCAAGTCACTTCTCCGTGTCTGTTACCTCATCTTAAAATGGGGGTTAAGACTGTGAGCCTTATGTAGGACAGGGACTGTGTATCCACCCCATTGCTTAGTAGAGTGCCTGGCACATGGTAAATGCTTAGCAAATAACATTTAAAAATTGGCTTGCTAGATTCAGAATTGTGACATGTGCCTCTGTTGCCTCAGATTTTTTTTTTTTTGGTGTGACTCTCCTTGTGCAGGCTAATGCATCATCTTTAGACTTATCATCAACCTGTAGCACTGCAATGATTTTCCAAAGTGATTTATATTCTGCATGTGTTTTTGGGTGCATGCCATTAGGGTGCAGTCATCTGCAAGTATCAAATCTTGAATTACTGTCCTTAAGACTTTGCTTGAAGTTTGTTGAGTTGGAAAAGTTTCTCAGAGGTGTAGAAGTGCATTCTAACCTTCATCTAGGCTTCTAGTTATATCTTTCAGCAATGAACAGGGCTGGGTCAGCATATATCCTTATTGTACTCTACTGGGAATAGGAAAATAGATCAGACACAGCGAGTCATTCCATTGTGAAGTAGTTGCAGAAACTTACAGAACTATTCAGGGCAGCTAAATTTACTGAGTTCTACTAATGGTGTCAAATGCTTTGGTAAGATCTGGGAAAAAGTACAGAAAAACATACAAATAGATGCAGGAAATGTGAGGGTACCATGCAAATCAGATATGCTGCAAAGATCATGTGAAGCAGCAATGGCTAGTGGAAAGCACACCAGCCAAAGAGTCAGAGGACCAGGGTTCTAATCCCTCTCTGCCACTTGTCTGCTCTCTGATCTTGGGCAAGTCATTTAACTTCTCTGTACCTCATTTCCCTCATCTGCAAAATGGGGATTCAATACCTGTTCTCCCTCCTACTTAGACTGTGAGCCCTACGTGGGACCTTATTATCTTGGACCTTGCCCAATGTTTAGTTCGGTCCTTGGCACACAGTAAGTTAACTATTATTATTATTATTATTATTGTTTTATTATCATCATCATTATTACACCATTATCTGGTCTGAAGCTACTTTGTGATTCTGGGAGGATTCTGTTAACAGCGTTCTTCAGTCGTTGATTCAACAGAATTCTGACTGGGATCTTGCCAGCAATGGAGATTAGTGAGGAAATGTTGTTTTTTAGGGGTGTTATACAAAGGAAGAGCTTATCTAAAAGGTTAAGCAGGGGGTCCCCTCCATTCTCTAGATCATTCAGTCATATTTACAGAGCGCTTACTGTGTGCAAAGCACTGTACAAAGCACATGGGAGAGAACAATATAGTAATAGACACATTCCCTGTCCACAGTGAGCTTTAAGGAGACTATCAGGTCCAAGTGCTCTGCCACTGTTCCTGTCTGTGACTGTTGTGATAACTTCTATAGTGAGGACAAGTGCTGTGTCTTTGCATGTTGGAAGATTGTCTATGTTTCATGGAATCTACATAGCTTTAGCTCTCCTCCACTTTGGCATCTAACCACCTGTTATGTGTGCTCCTTAACTTGATTTACATATCACATTACACCTTTCTGTATACCTCACTTTTGCCTAGGTTGTGAGGTGCTGCAAAATATTGTTGGTAGAGTGTTTTGCTGCAATTAGACTTTTTTTAATCCCGATTTAACACAAACTAATCTTGGTGATTTTTGCACTAAAACCACCTTCCCATCTTCAAAGCCCTACTAAAATGGTACCTCCTACAAAATATTTTCACTGACTAAACTTTCACTCCCCCTATTTGACCTCTCTTTTATGTTGCCTATGCTGTTGGGTCCATACACCTTAAGCACTTCACCTCACCCCACAAAACTTGGAGTCATTGTGAACCTGGAACATCCCTGACATGGTCAGTCCTGCATTCTGTGTCCCTCTGCCATACTATGATACAATCAATGAGATGACATGAATAGTGATAATGCTATGTAGCATCATCACTGGCACATGGTAAGCACTCAGTAAAATTGATTGGACATTTTTTTCCCAGGTTGGCTTTGAATGTTGACCCATTTGGTATTGTTGGGGAATTTAGGTAATCAAGGTTTCCATCAGCCTGTGAAACAGCATGGCATAGTGGATAGAGCATGGGACTGAGAATCAGAAGATCATGGGTTCTAATCCTGGCTCTGCCACGTGTCTGCTATGTGACCTTGGGCAAGTCACTTCACTTCTCTGGGCCTCATTTTACCTCAGTTACCTCATCTATAAATTGGGACTGAGACTGGGAGCCCCGTATGGAATAGGGACTGTATCCAACATGATTTGCTTGTAACCACCCCAGTGCTTAATACAGTGCATGGCACATAGTAAGTGCTTAACAAATACCATTATTATTATTTCATCAAGCATTGATTTAGGTTAAGTTTAATAAGTGAGCTGTTCAGCCTTGGATATGATTGTCCTTCCAACACATGGTAATGCAACATTCAAATTTCTTCCACCCAAAGAGAATGGCATTTGCAGGAGATGCCTTATATTGCTGCAAACTTCCTCCTATCTGGTTCAGACATAGGGGCTCTTCATCATTTAGCCCTTTGTCTTTTCCTCTCTGTCACTGGACAAGCTTGTTTTCTACCAATGATCCTTCATTTTACTTTTCATTTCATCTCTAATCTCTCTTCACTTGCTTCTCCATTTCTAAAAAGATCTATTTGATTCCCCTTCAGTTCCATTCTTTTGAAAGTTTTTCAACATCCTCTTGCCCTTGGCTTTCTTTATCATCTCCCAGATAACTGCCGGGGACATTGATGAACTAAACCGGGTCTCATGGCCAGGTCCTTGACTGTCAGTCAATATCTAATGAATGTTGATTTTTTTGTGTCTAAGGTTGGATGGATTGGCATAGGGCTCAATCACGCTATCACTTAACCTCATTACCAATAATTACATTTCTAGCATTTTCTTTTGTAAATAGATTGTCCTCACCCAAGTGTTGGATATTGGAAAGTGTCTTGCAGTCATTTTAGAGATGAAGAGTTTGTGAAAACATTTTCTTTTAGATACACTGTTTTTAGCTCTAGAGTATCCTGTCAGGAAGCTTAGTCTCCTTTTTATATTCACCTGAGAGCCAAAAATATGCTTTTAGTAGATAATAGGACAGGCACCCAAGCACAATCAGCCTTGTGGGCAGGGAACATGTCTACCAACTCTGTTATAGTGCACTCTCCCAATCGAGTAGTGCAATGCTCTTGCACACCGTAAGCGCTCAATTAAGACGAATGTTCCCTCTCAATGCTTAGATTTGTCGATTGTAAAATGAGGCCAACTCTACATGGACGTTGGAATAATAAAGCAAACTGGTCAAGTGCTTAGAAAACAGGGAACAAAGATGTGGACAGTATCATCATTCCACCTGTCACTGCTTTCACCAGGAGATGTCTTTTCAACTGACTGATCTGCATGACTCCCCTGTGTGTGAAGTCCAGATGGCAGACCAGGTCTTGAGCCTGGACCTCAGCCTATGAGTTCCACCACTTCCCCTTTACTAAGAAGATAAACAGTAGTGGTACCATCCTGAGCCAGACCAATGGTCTATCCTGCCCTGGATCGCTACAGGATGCTTGGAGCAACCTTGTGTTTGATTGCCCTCCCTGGTATTAATAAAAGGAAACTAAATGGAAACACATGCACTCCTCACATCCTGTGTTCAAATAGCATTAGTGGCCTTAAACCAAGAACTGCTGTCTGAGTCAAAGCTGCCACACCATCCTTAACTCACCCTTTCTTTGCCCACGCTTTGCAGCACATATGGTATGTAGGATCAAGGCTTGAAGTACATACAGTATGATTTGCAAGCTCACCCACTGTTCTGAGAGCCTCTTTTCCCTGTAACAGCTCCTAGACACACCCTCAAGGGTAACAAAGGACACAGACTAAGTCTTAACACAGAAATTCTTCTTTTTCATTGTTGCCCCTAGAATATCATTTTTATTTAAAAAAAAAAAAGTAGAGGTGATATATTTAGAGCTAAATTTGGAGTCAGAGAAAAGCCTTTCTACAATGCCTTTATAGCTTTAAACCAGAAAGACCACAAGCTTAGAAGCGGAAGAGAATTTGTAGTGCTTTTTCTATCATTGCTATTGCCATCATTTTGATCATCTTCCTTGTTGTTAACTGAACTTCCACTTTATGCAAAACCTGTTCCATCCTTTTGTGGAATCAGCCAATCAATGACATTACTGAGTGCTTACTATATGCAGAACACTATACTAAGAGCTTGGGAGAGTACAGTACAGTGGAGTTGGTATATTTGATCCCTGTCCACAAGGAACCTAGAGTCTACAGGGGTAGACAGATATTTAAATTAAATAACAGATTAGGGAAATGGTGGAGATATACATATAGATGTGTACATAAGTGTTGTGGGGTTGAGTTTAGGGTGAATATCAAGTCCTTAGAGGGTAGACATCCAGGTGCATAGATGATACAGAAGGGAGGATGAATAGAGGAATGTTTCACTGTGCTACACTCAATCATATTTATTGATCACTTACTGTGGGAAAAGAGCACTGTTCTAAGCACTGGGGAGCATACAACAGAGTTGATAGGTTTCCTACCCACAATGAGCTTACTGTCCAGAGGGAAAGGTGGATATCAATATAAATAAATTATGGATGTGTGCACATGGCTGCATGGCTGAGGGAGGGGTGAATAAAGGGAGGAAATCCAAATGCAAGGGTGACTTAGAAGGAATGGGAGAAGAGGAAATGAAGGCTTAGTCTGGGAAAGCCTCTTGGAGGAGATGTCCTTCAAAATGACTTAAAAGGTGGGGAGAGTAATTGTCAGAATTGAAGAGAGAAAGCATTCCAGGCTGGGGGCAGGATGTGGATTAGAGGTTGGTGGCAAGATAGAAGAGAGTGAGGTACAGTAAATAGGTTGTCTTTAAAAGAGTGTCTGGGCTGGGTTGTAATAGGAGAACAGCTAGTTAAGGTAGTAGTGGGCAAGGTGATTGAGTGCTTTAAAGTTGTTAAGGAGTTTCTGTTTGACGCAGAGGTGGATGGGCAACCTCTGGAAGTTTTTGAGGAATGGGGAAAGATGGACTGAAGGTTTCTGTAGAAAAATGACCTGGGCATCAAAATGAAATATGGACTGGAGTGGGAAGGAACAGGAGGCAGAATTGTCATCAAGGAAGCTGATGCAATAATCAAGGCTAGTCAAGTGCTTAGATTAACATGGTAGCAGTTAGAGAGGAAAGGGAGGATTTTAATGGATTTCTTGGATTCCATTCCCCAGAGACCAAATTTTAGTAATTTTGGATCTAGGAGCCCGGAGTTAATGGGGTGGAGAGTTTTTTGAGCTATTTGTCCAGAATTTACTATGTAGAGTGTAAGCTCGTTGTGGACGGGGAGTATATCTTCCAATATTGTTACATTATATTCTTCCAAGTGCTTAGTACAGTGCTCTGCCCACAGTAAGCGCTCAATAAATATGATTGATACAGGGAGAGATACTGGGGCATTGAATTATGTCTACATGATCCTCACTGTCTTCACCCCTGAAACAATCCAGGAACTCTTGCCCCTGGAGATGTTGCAGGGAAACATTAGAGGAGTGGAACCTCTTTTATTCCTTGCTGTGATCAGTGCTGCAAAAGGAAGGGCAAAGGGCTGGGAACCAGGAGACTTGGATTCTTGGCCAATCGCTACCTTCTCTCTGCCTCAGTTTCCTCATTTGTAAAGTAGGGATTCAATACCTATTCTACCTTTCCCTTAGACTGTGAGCCCCATGTGGGAAGGGGATTGTGTCTGATTGTCTTCTGTCTATCCCAGAGCTTAGTACAGGGATTGACACAGAGCAAGCACTCAACAAATGCTACGGTTACTTATATTATTTTAACTAGGACTTCTACATTATAGTACTACTGGAATACTCTGTGCCAGAAGGAATCCTCAATCTTAACTGTTCACCATATTGAGGACTGGACTGTGGCCATTGGTGTTAATTATTGAGCCCAATTAAAGCTCCAGGACCAATCTAACCTTCGTTATGCCCCATAGACACTAATTTCAATGTAAGGATTTGAGCACTTAAACCCTGAAACTGCTTTGAAAATCAAGCCCTTATTATTCAATGTTCTAAACCTTATTCATCCCATCTGATTCACTCCTCGACATCTGCAAGCAAGTTAATGAAATCTGACATCCTTCACAGCTTTGAAAGCTTCCCATTTACCATTTCACCTGCTTTCCTTCTAATCTGATGGTGATTCTTTCAGCAGAGTCTGTCACTGAATAATATATATGACACCCAGCACATTCGGCTCCTTCCTTTCCTAGGAGTCAAAGGGTTTCTCAAATTTGAAGTCATTCTTTCATTGATGAGTCTGTGAGGTGGGTGTTTGGAGATGCTAATTTCAATTTGCCTTTGGAGGTACTGGAACAGGGAGTTTATGACCTTATCAAACTCAAAAATAGATCAATAGCTGATCAGTAAAGACCAGAGTCTCCAGGTTTATGCCAAATTTTAGCAACATTTTACATGCATGCTTTTCTGATTTTATCTCATTGCTGCTATCATCCTTAAAAATCCAGATTCACCCCTTGACCTAGGTATGCTGTTATGCAGTTTTTCCAATGCTGAGGAAAACAGCTGAACTGGCTGGCTGGCTGTCTATGGTAGCAGGGGTTGCCTGGTTACTCTAACTCAGTCCAGACCCACCGAGCACATTTGTAACATTTCTTTGAAGATGGAGCCATCTGAGGAGAGGAGCAGGTAGGGAGACCAATCCAGGAGAGAAGAAAAGGGAGAGGTCTTTATTTCCAAATGAAAAAGCAGGAGGGCATAAACACTTAGAGGCACAAACTGCTTTTCCAGCAAGTGGTTTCCTCCACAAGGGAGGCCCAGTTATTGACTGGAATGAGAAAAGCAGGCCTTAACTGCTCTGAGCAGGAGAGATGTTTAACCCCTTTGAAAACCGTTTAGAGAAAGCAATTTAGCTCCCATCCACCAGTTTCTTTGAAACAAATAAGCCTTCCTACACCCTAGTACCCATCTGCTGAAGCTGCCCTCTAATAGCCATCATCCTGGGATTTTCTAATTCACTCGAGGACCCCAGTGGGCTTCTAATTGGATCTGCAAGTCAGCTCCTGGCAGGTAGATCATGCCTGAGTTACAAGGAAAGCATCACAGTGAATGATTCCCCGAGTAGAAAGACCATGTAAGTAGCTGGGTAACTTCGGCAGGTGCATCTGGCAGCAAATGGTAGGGTCAGGAAAAGCAGGTGTTTCATCAGTCTAACTAGGAAAGTGGGCATGGGTAGCAATACCCACAAGTAGTAACACAGCTGCTTTGGCCTCTGTCAGGGCAGCTGCAAATGGGGATTTGACTTCCAGGTGATACTAATGTGGAATTTTCTTTCCCCACTCACTTCTGCCCACTAACAAGATGAAACAGACAGCTACCAGTGCAACAGCTTGCCTCTCTGCCTTGGAGGACAGAGTCTCTTGCCCTGGTTAGGCTGAATTCCATTACTGGCCCTCGCTAATCAAAGGCATTGGCTGATGTTGGAATGTGCTTTCAACTCAAGTATTTCCAAGTCTTAAAGTTTATATGCAAGACGGGAAAAGAAAAAACATTTCAGCCAAGTGGTTTTAGGAACTGGTGTACTTCAGGCAAAGTACGTGAATCGGGAATCAAAAATCCCCTGCAAGAAAGATGAAATACGGATGCCTCCAGTTTCAACAGAGATGGCAGAGCCATGTGCAGTTAGGCTTCAGTTATTGTTTCTCTTGGGACAGTGTTGAGCAAGACATGATTTATGTTGCAGAGATAGCCCAAATTTTTCTTTCCCTCTGTTCAAAAATACACATCCTTTCTTAGAAATGCAGTGTTCCTACTAGATGGATCTCACAGCCACTTTTATCACAGCTGTTCCCAGTTGCCTGGTGAGGCATGAATTTTAATGTCAGATATCTGGTGCTTAGTTTATACTGGGAGAGGGGCCTGGACACTGATGTCCCAGGGACTGAGATGCCTTCTGCTGGCTCTGGGTGTTTCAGGTAGGGTTTAGGGAAGGGAACTTCAGTTGCTCCTACCCATCTCTATTACCACACAACTCTGAAGCCCCATCTAGACTCTGAAGGTCTTGGCTCTTATTCGTCATACTCATCACAGACCTGCCAGGCCCATCCCATGACTAAAATGGTGCAGGGTTCTGGAAAAAGTTCTAGAGCATGGCATACAGGCCTTGAGGAGCCTGTAACTCCTTAAGCCCAGTGATAGTGTCAACCAACTTGACTGCACTGTACCTCCCATGTGCTTAGTACAGTTCTCTGAATTTAGTAAGCTTGCAATAAATACTATTTATTGATTGAGTCTTGCCAAGCCTTGACACAAACTAAACCCTCCATAAAATTCCTTTGAAATGAGAATGAGGGGAGGGGGAACGCTTATGAATTAACTATTGTGGTACTTTGGTCCATTTCTGGCTATTCTGAGTTTCATTTTTTCACTCTCTCTGGAATTGCCCCCATCATACAGACTGAGAAAATACCATAAATTCACCTGTTTTAAAGGAATATATAATCTTTTTAAGCGTAATCATATTTTTTTTTGTCTAAAACTGAGGCCTCCAAAGGTGATGGTGGTAATAATAATAATAATAATGATATTTAAGTATCCCTTATGTGCCAGGCACTTTGCTAAGCAGCGGGAAGGATACAAGTAAGCTGGCTCAGAGTCCTCATCCCACTTAAGGCTCACTGCCTTAATCCCAATTTTACAGATGAGGTAACTGGGGCACAGAGAAGTAAAGTGACTTGCCCAAGGTCACATAAGCAAGAGGTAGAGCCTGAATTAGAAGCCAGGTCCTTCTGACTCACAGGCTCAAACTCTATCCACTAGATCATTCTCAGAGGTGGTTATTAATAGGCCACAGAGCAGCCCTGATGAGTATCCTACCTCCTGAGGCATTACATGACCAACGAAGGGTATCTTCAATATTTAGAATCCCTCAAACCTGTATGCTTTGGTCCTACAAGTTTACTCTTCTGTCATTGTCTCTCCTTCCTCATCCCATTTATCCACTGTATGCTGAAATGATTGAGTTGCAATAACTTAGTATGTGCCAGAGAACAATTCAAATATACTTAAACAATTCTGGTGTTTGGTTTTAGGGATGTGATGTGAAAAAAATTCAGTGGGTACAAGAAAGTTATGG
Source organism: Ornithorhynchus anatinus (assembly GCF_004115215.2). NCBI lineage: Eukaryota > Metazoa > Chordata > Mammalia > Monotremata > Ornithorhynchidae > Ornithorhynchus > Ornithorhynchus anatinus. The sequence continues at coordinate 37,867,392 of NC_041734.1, read as the reverse complement.
ATAAATCCATTAATGAGTGAGATATAAGGAATGACACTAGAGAGAATGAAGAAGTATTTAGCTCTTTCATCCTGACATTTATATCAGTTCCAGTTATCTCAATCAATCAAGCATATTTATTGAGTACTTAATGTGTGCAGAGTACTGTAGTAAGTGCTTGGGGAGCATAACTTAGGTGGTGAAGGACCTGGGTTCTAATTCTGATTCCACCATGTGTCTGCTGTGTGACCTTGGGCAAGTCACTTATCTCTGTGCCTCTTACCTCATCTGTAAAATGGGGATTGAGCTTGTGAGCTGCACTGAGATATGGACTGTGGCCCACAATGAGTTGACAGTCTAGAGTAAGCTTACAGCATATTTCCTTGTTCCTCCTGCTCCCACTGTTTATAAATGATTTTTGATTATCTCACTCCCTCCTTAGGTTGCAAGCTCCCTGAAGGCAGGAAAGCTATGTCTTGCTTCTGCTAGACTCTATCAACTGCTTAGTACAGTGCACTCAGTAAACACCAATGATGGATTGGATTTTAGCTGGTCCATCTCTAATCATGAGGGTTTACACTAATCCCGCAAGCATCGTAATTGCCGCTATCAGAGATAAAATTCTGTGCTGGTTGCACCATTTGCCTGATCCACTGATCACATTCAGATGGTCTTTGTGTTCTTAAGAAGATAAAGTTGTGGTTAATAATAACATAGTCTCACATTTTTGTTGCCATTCTGGGAAAACAGATTCTCGTAGACATAGTTGTCTAAAAGAAGAGTAGATAACACTTCATCTAAAGGAAAGTATAGATACCATTTAGAAGAAAGTTATACAGTTGGCTTTTATTTCCAAAGGAAAAGCCCCCAGACCTACCAGAATCAGTTTAATGGAAGAATCTGAGCAAATGATAAACTCCTATCATTATTTTACAAGTCTGCTTGATTAGATGATATTAGTGAGACATATAATGGCTTAAGCTAAATTGGTAAGAGATTTTATCCATCTGTGTAATTTGTTTGATAATATTCCGCAGGAGAAAAAAGTATAGTTCCATTTCCATTTCCAGATAGTTTATTAAAGCAATTTGTGGCAGCTCTTTACATGGTATCTACTGTTCGGTATATGGCATTTCTAATTTTAGAATCCAAGTTGTCATGACAACATAATGTATTTTTTGTTAAATATAGCAGCTGTTTCAGTTTTTAAAATGTCCTTATGGACAAGGAGGGTGTTCTTTCTTCTGAGAGAATAACAGATATTATGTGTAAATGAAGAAGAATAATTAAACAGAACGGGAGTTCCACCCAGGAGAATAATGAAGCATGCATTATAAGCAGTCAGTTTAAAGTGAATTCAGTTATGTTTCCTGGTTTAAGAACATCAGGGTAAATTGCCGAGGAAATTTTAACCCTGAGAGAGAACTGAGAGTGAGACAGGATCTTGTCATCTATCACTAAAGTATTCAGAAACTGGATCATTTGGAAGCTTTGGAATCCTCCATGGCTGCTGTGAGCAGAGGGAACCAGTTTCCCTAAATGTGGCCATACCCTGGTACCTAATCTCATACAGAAGGTAAAATCTTGGCCAGATTTTTTGAAATGGAGTGGAAAAGCAGTATGAGTCCTAGGAAGGACAAGAAACTGTGCCCGACCTGATTAACTTGTGTCTACCCTAGCTCTTAGAACAGCACCAGGCACACAGTAAATGCTTAAGAACAAAAAAAAACAACCCAAAACAAATGAAAAAACAAAAAGGGAATAGCTTGCTTAAGAAGACTAACTTACAGATCAGGCCATTCAAACACTACCTAGTAATACTTATTGAGTATACTTATTGAGAAGCAGTGTAGCCTAGTAGATAGAGCCTGGGCCTTGGAGTCAGAAGGACTTGGGTTCTAATCTTGACTCCACCACTTGTCTGTGTGACCTTGGGCAAGTCACTTAACTTCTCTGTTCCTTGTTTTTTTGTCTGTAAAATGGGAATTAAGACTGAATCCTACATGGAACAGGGACTGTGTCCAACCTGATTATCTTCTTTCTACCCCAGAGCTTAGAACAGGCCTGGCATGTAGTAAGCAGTTAACAAATACCACAGTTATTATTATTGAGTTCTAGCTAGGGTGCAGAGAATTTTATTAAACATTTAGAAGTGTACAATTCAATAAGTAGATGTGATCCCTGCCCTTAAATGGCTCAGATTCTCTCCTCAGATAGAAGGGTTTATTAAGGCCTGTAGATATAGATGAAGACCAGGCTACCTATTTATGATTTGGTAATACACTTGCTAAATGATCTTGGGCAAGTCCCTCCATTTCACAGGGGCCCATTCCCCTCATCCATAAAGTGGGGTTGACAGTAATACCACTGGTGTGCCTACTTGAGTTCAGGGAAGCAGTGTGTTCAAATGGAAAAAGCATGAGACTGAGAGTTAAGAGACCCAGGTCTAGGCTCAATTCTGCCACTTGCCTGCTATGTAAACTTGGACAAGTCCATTAACTTCCTTGTGCCTCAGTTTCCTCATCTTTAAATGGGTATAACATACCAATGTGTCCTTTTTTTCCACTAAGTCCCATGTGGTACAGGGACTGCATCTGTTCAGATGATTGTATATCTGCCCTGGTGATTAGCACAAGATAAGCACTTAGTAAATACCATTAATATTTTTCTAGGGAGAAATCATTACCAAATGATCATCAAGCATGGATGATCTTATAATCTTGTGCACATTAGCTAACTCTATTCTGAATTTGTTCTGCCCTTCACGCAATCAATCATATTTGAGTGCTTACTGTCTGCAGAGCACTGTACTAAACATTTGAGAAAGTACAGTATAAGAATTTCCTGCCCACAATAAGCTTACAGTCTAGAAGTTATACAGTTTTACCATTGCTTTACTTCTGTACTTTAATCACAAGCAAATGAGATAGAGGAAGGAAGAAAACCAGATGAATACTATGTCTGTGAAGCCAAGGTCACTTGGTACATATAGAAGGGAGAGTGAAAAGTTGATCAACGGTGTTGAAGTCATCCAAGAAGTCAAGGAGGATGAAACAGTGCTGAGTCCACTAGAGCTGACTAAGAAAGTCATTGGATACTTCATCACCCCACCCCTATTAGTAAACTGTCAATCCCTTGAGTGTCTGACATGTCCAGTACTCAGTGCTAAATATACTACTTTCAGTTAATAAATGTTAAAGAATGAATAAATGTGTTGTGGATCTGAGGCAGCTACTGCCTTTTAAGTACTTTTCTTTGTGAAACTCTGTGAAACTCTTTAGCAGAAAGGGTCAGGCCCGCTTCCTTGGAGGAATCTTCCTGACACTTGATGCTACTCCCATATCTAGAAACCTGAAGCACTGTTTGGAGCTAGACATCTTTAATGGACATATCCACTTACAAGCATGAATAAGGTTGGTTTATTGAATCTTAGGATCACTTCAAACAAGATGTACAACCTCAGTAACTCTCCAAGCTGCAGTCCTCCCCTTTGCAAGATCTCCTGAGTATTCATTAACATTGTAGAGGGGGCATAACTTGTGTATCAAATGCTTGTCACTGTCACAAGTGATTAACCCGTATCAGAGGAGGAAAAAGGAGTGCCATTTCAAGAATGATTACCATTATTTGAATAAACTTGTTTTCCTACTTTAGGTTTCTTTAGAAGGTCTTATGTATTGAATCATAACATACTATCTATAAGAAAGTAGAGGGTTGGCAATTATCATGTGAATTCAGGCTGCAAGGACAACCATTCTGAATAATCCACTAGAAAATATCCAAAACTGCTCCGTTATCTGGGATTGTCTTTGACAAACAGTACAGTGCTCTGCATAGTAAGTGCTCAGATACTGATAATGATGATAATTCCATTGGTGTTGTGGACAGACAAAACCCATGAATAACACAAGTCTCATTTTAGCCAGTAGTTTCAACTTCTTCCCACCAAACCAGAGATGCTAATAGCAAAATAGCTTAATGTGAGTTTGAAATCCATTCTCCTTTCCAAGCCCTTCCCAGGTGAAGGTGCTAACGAGCAGTGAAATGAACCAAAAGACAGGTAAGAGGATAAAAGAGAAGCAGTAGGCTGGATCATTTAAAATGAGATAATTCAGAGTCAATGGACTCTAGTTTGGCCATCCTCCCAGTCTAAACCCACTGAGTAATTTCCAGTCATCCATGCCATGTTTGCTGGCTTGAGATGATCGGAGGGAGAGAAAGTAATATAACATTTAAAAGTAATCCTAGAAAACATTTGCTTTTAAATAGTTACTAGTGCAATTCTCGAACAAATGTGTGAAGAAAAGAAAGATCAAAGTCTGTTAGATGTGATGAGAGATTTCTGTGGCAAAACAATAATTTTCCCATGTCACTGTGACCAGGGTTTTGACTTAAAAGAAATGTCTTCGGTGCTGAATATACTCTGCAGCCCGCGGCAGAATTGTACCCCTGATAGTTTCTTTTTGATGCTATTACCTTACTGAACTGAATGCCCAAGTAAGACTCATTACTAAACCTATGAAAAAATCCAAATATTTCTCTGAGGCAGTAGAATGAATCATCGTCTTTCAGGAATCTCTTCCTCTACTCAAGAACTTAAGGACACTTTGGCTACTTTGTTTCTTAATCACCTTAGCCTGAAGTTTCTTGGGGATTGAGAAGCCAAACAGCAGAGAAGTATTTCAAACTCTTGGCTTCACTAAAGCTGTACTTCTCCCACCAAGAAAGTCTTCTTCCTGCACCTGGATGTCCAGTTCTCTGTTGCCAGGAAGTTTCTCTAATATCCCAAGAAAAGAGCTAACTGTTCTTAAAAACCATTGTGGAAACCAGTGTGACTAGTTCACATGCCTGGAGAATAGAAAGGCCTCTCTGTTCCCCAAATGAAAGACCCTGGGCCAGTAGTGATTTTGAGGACTTATTGGGCATATGCCTCCATAGTAAGGAAATTCTACCATTCTGTCCCTACACTGTCTTCTCTGAGTCATTTAAAAATGTAAATGTATCATCCAACCAGCAGCAGCAGGGAGGGGTCTGCTCTGCAAAAGCAGACAGATTATATTACTGGATGCAGGATATTATATGTAGCTTGTGGGAATGTCCTGCATAAGTAGCTTGCTCCATTCCCAGGTCCATCTGTAAATTACCACATTTTGATGCCAATTAGAATGTGCTATCACTGTTTTAGGGAATAGACAGGGAAAGTGAGTGGTCTGATCAGGTTTAGCTCCTCTGCCTTGCTACTGGTTTTTAAGGCTCAACTCCCAAACAGGGACCTTCCCTGCTGGGACCTAGAAAGGAAGCAAATGGAATGATGTGCAGTACAGATGAGGACAGAAAGTCAGATAAGAGATGCAGGGTACATCTCCATTATCCCACTTCTGGCCCAGGATTCTCCACTGCATTGCTCAATCATACTTATTGAGTGCTTACTGTGTGCAACACAACAATGCAACATATACAGCAAGTTTACAGTCTCAAAGACAAGTTTACAGTCTAGAGGATGAGCTTACAGAAGAGAGTAACCTGTAGGTTGGAGAAGTAAAGTCCTGAGCTATATCTAGCTGGTAAATTCAGGCTCTTCCTTTTTTCATTTAGTGACTCAGAAGTCAGCATACTATCCAGACTCTACATTCTCCCTTGAGAATTGGCAGTGTAAACACAAACCTCTTTCTGATTCATCTTAGGTATTTTTAGTGCTAATGACAATCTTCCCTCTTCAACCAGTTTAGTTGGAGGGAAGCTTATTATTGATGATGATAAAATTGTGGTATTTGTTAAGTGATTATGTGCCATGCATTGTGCTAATCAGATTTGGTTAATTAGGTACCTCCTTGCCACTTGTACCACCTGTTCACAGGGCACAGCCCATCACAACAATCTTGTTTTAGCAACTGAGAAACTGTCTCCTTGCATTTACCCGCAAGCACCACCACCACTTCCATCCTGCCTGGAGCAAAAAGCTGCATTCACTTGAGAATTCTTAGAAGGGAAAAAGTAATAATACATATTTTAACAAGAAAAAGGGTGAGGTCATTGTGATTGATCTATGGTATCTTCCAAAATCAAACGTGAAGGGCCTTTTAAAGATAATGTCAATGAACAAGGAGCAATGAGAGGACGATGAGTCCCTTGAGCTTTCCTTTGGTATCTCTGGAAAGGCCATTACAGAAAAAGAAGCTATAAATATCTTCAACCAATCCATTAGGTCACCACAGTGCAACAGATGGATCAATTCCCATACCCAGTACTCCTTCAGTCCCAGCTCTGACTCATTTTTGAGATGTTTATTAAAGGGACTTATACTTGCCTTTCACATGGAGTTGACAATCTCCTGACTGGGAATTAGGGACCTGGGTTTTAATCCTTATTCCACCACTCGTCTGCTGTGCGACCATGGACAAGTCACTTTCTGTACGTCAGATTCATCATCTGTAAAGTTGGAATCAAATATCTATTCTCCCCCCCACTTTAGACTGTGAATCCTATGTGGGTCAAAGACTGGGAATCTGATTATCCCATATCTAGCCCAGCACTTAGCATAATGCTTGGCACATAAGTGCTGAAAAACACCACAATTATTATTATCAATCAACGATCATATTTACTGAGCACTTTCTTTGTTCAGAACACTGTAATAAACTCTTGGGAGAGTACAATATAACAGAGTTGGTAGAAATGTTCCCTGCCCACAAGGAACTTCTTATTATGGAGTTCAACTGTGTTTAGGCAAAGTGATCCCAGTAAAGGTGGTTTGGGTGTTCTATCTTCCAGTGCTTAATGTACATCAGGAAGTGTGGTATGTGTCACTTTGTCAGGGAAAGGTTGATTGTATCCTTCAGGCTACATCTCCAGGTAAAAAAAAAAAATAAATCATTTCCATGTCTTCATTTCCTGCTTCCTATTTCCCCCATCTTATCCAGATACCTGGAAGTTTCCTTCAGAAGTCATTTCAAAGAGCACCTAATGTATTTTGGAAAAAAAAATGAACATTGCCATTTTCCATTTCATTAATTAATCTTTCGATTAGGTGGAGAGATTAGGGAGTGAAGTGACTCCTTTCCCACCGTTCATCTCTTTGTGTTTTTTGCTATTTTCCCCTCAGATGCTCTTATGTTTTTTTTAGCATTTTTCACTGACTCTTGTTACGACATATTTCCCTTGCTTTGTAGTCATTTGTGAGGTGATCTGCCACAAAACAAGGCATCACCCTATCTTATCAAATATTGATATTTTGGAGTTTTCAACCTAACAACTGTCAAAACCAATGAAGTTTTAAGCCAACAGTGAGAATAACTGTGAATGGTAAAATACTTTTGACTGAGAAGAAAAGCCCAGGGTTTGCAGCTTTTGACTTGGTGTCTACCCTTAAAGAGCACAAAACACATCTGCCTCCTGTGGTGACCTCGCTCCATTCTCAGGATCTTCAACTATACCCCACTTCCCACCACCCTCTCCACCTGTAGTACATTGCTATGTGCTACCATTGTATTAAACACTGAGGTAAACACACGCTAATCAATGAACACATGGACTTAATATATTTCCAACAACTGCAATTATGTTCAATCACCCCAATGTAAAAACCCAGCAAATTGCCTATCTTGCTTTTAAAATTCTCCTGAGGTTTGCACTGGCCTATCTTTAGGTTACTAAAGATTTCACTTCCTCTGCATCCCCTCTTTAGCTAATTCCTATATGCTATGTCAGGATGAGGACATTTTCCCTACAGTGTGGGGCATACTGCATCACCCTTCTCTCTTTTCCAGCCTCATTCCACCAAATGAATCTTCTCTCCTTTCTAAACCAAGGAGTTGACCTTAACTCCCTGATAGAATTGAAGTACCTTTGTGGTGGAAAATTCCCATTAGACCAGGTGACTAGGTAGAACTTTCAGGCACAGGATTTCTGGAGATTGAGGTCATCCCCTTGCTGTATTCTCAGCACAGAGTTAATGTGGGAAAGGGGAGGAATTCAGAGGCAGCCAACCTCAACAGCCTTAATGCTTCCCTGCTGAAAGGGGTACATCTCCTGGTGGGAAATGACAAATGTAAGAATGCTCTCCCCTGTTATCTGACCCCAGCGTCTATAACCCCCTGGAATCGATCCTTTAAGATCAAGGATGATGCCCATGTGGAGTCATGCAGTTAAATAACATTCTCGAAGATGAACAGGAAACCAAGCTATGCACAGCAGGATGGGGAGGTGTAGGGGAACAGGAAAGAAAAGCCGGTGAGAAGCTTCCTAGTCCCACTTTGTAAAATATAGATGCAATTTTTTTATGGATAAATGTGAAAACTCTTCAGAGGGTGGGGAAATAATTGTAATTTCCTCAGGTTTGAGGGGTGCCTAGAATTAATACGAGGATCTTGAATAGGTTCTCTGTGGCTAACAGCCCACTGGAAACTCTTCCAGACCTATCCTGAAGCCATGTGAAAAGATAAGGATGTGTCCTGTAATCTAGCCAACTCTCTACTACCCATGGAGCTAGGGACAGAGAGATTGTGGATAACTGAAACCCACAGATAACTCCAAACCCTCATATTGAGAAGCAGTGTGGCCCTAATGGAAAGAAGACAGGCTTGGTAGTCAGATGACCTGGGTTCTATTCTCAGTTCTGCCACTTGTCTTCTGTGTGACCTAGGGCAGTATTTCAACTTCCCTGTGCTTCAGTTCACTTATCTACAAAATGAAGATTCAATACCCATTCTCCCTCCTACTTAAACCTTGAACCCCATCTGGCACCTGATTATCTTGTATCTCTCCTAACACATAGAACAGTGCTTGACACAAAATGAGTGTGTAACAAATACCACAATTGTAATTATAATTATTTTTATTATCATCATCCAACAGTTTCAGCCTCCACCACACATTTTTCCAGAGTTCTGTATTTGATTTTGTCTTTATGGTGATTGCTAAGCTTACTAAGTGCCAGGCATGGTACTAAGGACTGAAGTACTAAGTACAAGCTAATCAGGTTGGATACTCCATGTCCCACATGAGGCTCACAGCCTTAATCCTTGTTTCACAGATGAGGTAGTTGAGACACAGAGGAAGTGAAATGATTTGCCCAAGGTCACACAGCAAAGAAGTGGCAGAACCAGGATCAGAACCCAGGTCCATCTGACTTCCAGGCCTGTGCTCTATCCATTAGGCCACACTGCTTTTAACAAATAGCAAAATCACCTGAATTTTGAGGGATCCACATAATCCAGAAGTGGAAAATTAGTTCAAACAATTAAAGAGTTGCTGGTTGGTCATTGGATTTTGAATGGAGGAGTGAAAAGTCTGGAGCTGCCAGATTTTTCACTCAAAGTCCTCCCAAACCAACCTTTTGGAGCTGTTGCAGCAAACAATTCCTATTGGAATTTTCTAGACTGGCTCTGGGATTGTTCCTACCCCTGAAGGTGCTGGCTTGTCACTCTTCTAACACCAATTGTCTGAGCTCAGAAACTGTGTCCTAAGGTTCCCCTCTGGGTCAATTGGGAATTATCTCCCCATTCCTACCTACCAGTGCCAGTGTGGCCCTGAAAGATAACTCCTGTTTATGAGTCAGATCCAATAATTTCCTCTCTTCCTTTCATGTTTTGGTAGGAGGAAGATCAAAATTACAGAAAACAAATGCATCAGCTCCACTAACTTGGGAAGCAGTCTGGAAGGGAAACGCCCTCCTGGGGCCCATTAGCACAAAACTTGCTGGAGAACTGAGCACACTCCTCTGAGAACAGCCGGATGCATTCTCCTGAGAAAGGCAGCCAAATTCAACTCTCAGTATTCCCTTTGGCTAGTGGAATGTGGTGAACGGAAGGACAGTTTAGAGAGTAACCTGTGATGGTCTTTCTTTTCCCTGGCATGCAAAACTAGCTTGAGGGGTGAATGGGATGGTGTGGAATCTGGGTGGTAGGGCCAAAGAGATCACAATTTGGCCACAGCATAGCTAAAACCCATCTAATATCCAAATACTTAGACTATGAAACCTATGTGGGACATGGTCTGTGTCCAACCTATCTTGTACCTACCTCAACCCTTAGACCACCGCTTGACACATAGTAGCACTTAACGAATGCCATTAAAAAAATACTTATCAGTAGAAGATCTGGTAATGAATGATTCCTGGAGAGTGGACAGAGAGTCCTTTACCATCCATACAAAAGATGCAGACACTGTGAGACATCTCACAGGAACCTATTGCACTGACTAGAAATGAGTTATTCATAAATAACAACACTTTCATGCAAGATTCAAGTTATGCAATTAGCCATCTGCTAAACTGCTCTTCTGAAAACTCTGCTGTTCTCGCAAAGATCTCTTCAAGCTCATCTGCACATGTGGAGAACAGTAGAGGAAACTTTCAGTCGGAAGGAAAACAATCTTTACAAGTTAAGGGAATCACATCTGTGGGTTCAAAGCAGCTTGGAAAGAGCATAGATCTCGGAGTTAGAGGACCTCGGTTCTAATCCTGGCTCTACCAATTGCTTGCTGTGTGATTTAGAACAAGTCACTTAATTTCTCTGTGCCTCAGTTTCCTCAACTGTAAAATGGGGATGAAACACCAATTCTCCCTCCTACTTAGACTGTGAACCCCATGTGGGACAAAGACTATGTCCAACTTGATTAATTTGTATCTTCATCAGTTCTTACAACAGTACTTAACATATAGTAAGGGCTTCAAAATATTAATAATAATAATAATAATAGCACTCTATTTGCCCTGAATTCTGCACTGCTTGCGCATTTGGGTCTGTACCCCATAAACGCTTTGGTACTCTCTCCACCTGGGCTCTACTGCATTTATGTACTTAGGCTCATATTGGGTGGCTTCTCCTATCTGTAGTTTATTTCAATATCTGTCTCCCTATTTGGATTGTGAGCTCCCTGTGAACAGGGATCACATCTACCAACTCATATTGTATTCTCCCAAGTGCTTAGTAGCATGCTCAACTGTACAGTCCTCAGATGTACTGCTGACACCTCCAATTAAACATAAACAAAGCTAAACTCCTTATCTTCCCACCCAAACGTTGTCCTCTCCTTGCATTTCCCATCACTGAAGCCAACTATCCTCCCTAACTCACCAGCCAGTGATTTTAGTGTTGTCTTCAGCTCATCTCTCTAATTCCACCCACATATTCAATATGTCACCAAATCCTGTCAGTTCTACCTTCATAACATTGCCAAAATCCTCCCTTTCCTCTCCATCCAAACTGCTATGATGCTGATCCAACAACTTACTCTATCCTGCCTTGACCACTGCATCTGCTTCTTCACTGACAACCCAGCCTCCTGTTTCTCCCCCCTCCAATCCATAGTTCACTTTGATGCATGTATACTGGATAGAGCATGGGCTTGGGAATCAGAAGGTCCTGGCTTCTAATTCAGAGTCTACCAGGTGTATGCTGTGTGACCTTGAGCAAGTCATTTCACTTCTCTGTACCTCAGTTACCTCAGTGTAAAAAGGGGATTGATACTGCGAGTCCCACGTGGGACAGGGACAATCTGATTTGCTTGTATCCACCCCAACACTTAGTACATTACCTGGAACATAGTAAGCACTTAACAAATACCACTATTATTATTATTATTAGTTATCAACAAAAGCATTCAGTTCATGTCTCCCCACTCCTCAGTAACCTCCAATGGCTGCCCATTCACCTCTGCTTCAAACAGAAACTCCTTACCATTGGCTTTAATGTACTCAATACACTCACCCCATCCTACCTCACCTCATTAATCTCCTCCAACAGCCCAGCCCACACACACTGCTCCTCTAGCACTAGTTTACTGTGCTGTGATCTCAACTATCTCACCACCTACCTGTTTCCCACATCCTCCCCCTAGTCTGGAACTCCCTCCCACTCCATATTCAACAGACCACCACTCCCTCCACTTTCAAATTATTACTAAGGTCACATCTCCTCCAAGAGGCTTTCCCTGATTAAGTCCTCTTTTCCCCCTGGCTTGCTCTTCCTTTTGCATCACTTCTGTACTTCAATCTGTTTGCTTTGACTTTTGATATTTGCCCCAACCCCATAGAATTTATTTGCATATCTTTGAATCATATATTATAAATTATTGATATTAATGTCTGTCTCCCCCTTTAGACTGTAAGCTCATTATGGGCAGGGAATGTGTCTGCTAACTCTATTGTATTGTACTCTCCCAAATGCCTAGGAAAGTGTTCTGAACAGAGTAAATGCTCAATAAATATGATTGCTTGAGCACACAGTAAGCATGTAGTAAATGCCATTGATTGATTCGATCACTATTGCTAAACTGAATTTTGTCAAACCTTCAAACTCCAACTAATTCCTTGGATTTCATTCTGTATTCGCTACCTCTCCTTTCAGCTATCTGAAAGAATACCACCTTTTCCAAATCAGACCAATGGTTCATCTTCATTGACATTCTGCCTCTCCTGATGCTTGGAGGATTAGTATGATGGGGACCACTGGGCCTTGAATTCTAAAGATTCTGGATACTGTCTTCTCTTCCTTTCTAACTTTCCCTCCAGTAACCCAGTATGAATCACTGGTCCCTAAATTTATCCAAATCCTTTTGGAACTCACTGACATTGTCATCCTGAATAATTTCCTGTAGCCATTTCCACATCTGGCACACACACTGGGGCGACTATTGATGTTAAATGAGTTGCTGAAGATTACATGGCAGATGAATGGTGGAGCCAGGATTAGAATCCAGATCCTTCTGACTCCGAAGCCCATGTTTTACTCACTAGACCACACTAATTCTTGAATGGGAGAAGCTGAACCAATGTCATTCTTCACAATAATAGTAAAAATAATAATGAATATGGTATGTTAAGCATTTACTTGCTTTGATGCTATGGCTTTTGGTGAACAGAAATTTCAGACTTGCTCTGTCCACACTCCTCATTATTTTGCTCCCCTGTGCCTTCCAAACTGGAATCCTAATGTTTTCAGTCTATCCTATATGGTAGACTATGGACTAGGATTCAGTTCTGGTCCATCAGTTCTCAATAAGGCAATAAAGACAGAGTGGCATCTTGGATTTTATTATTGAACATCAAAGCAATGACATCTATTGAGAGAGTCGATGAGACGTAAGATGGACCCTTGGGAGGGTGAGCAAAATACCAATTTTTAAGCATTTGAACCATTTTACACCTCAATTTCCCCATTTTTAAGGATGACTGTGCCTGACACTTGGACTTACTTACAATTATGGTATATTCACACAACCCCACAAGATCATATCCTTTGCTTATTCTTGTGTCTTGACAACATGAAGTTGTGGATTTATTCTCCTGAACCATCTATATTTCTGTGGTCTCTCTCTGAACACTAAACTTTTAACAATGAAAATAAAAACATTACCAGAGAGAGAATTTTACTTAGACGTAAGACAAAGAGACTACAGTAAACATCCAAGGAGTACATGGTAAAACGATAGCTTGATGTTCTCATTCCTCCTGGAAACTGATGTCTCTCTCGGTGACACAGGAGAAACTTGAAATGCATCTGTTTCCTGAGATAAAGCACAGAGACAGCCGATACTTTGTAGAAGCCAGAAATAGCACAAAGAAGCCCTTGGGCTTTGACTGTTACCTTTCAAAGTGTCAGCTACATGTGTTATCATCCTGCAAGGCATAGTTTAATGCCCTTGAGGCTGGAGCATGAATGAATCCACTGGGCTGAACCGACACAAAAGTTGGAAATGTTTCTTCTGATCTAGGACTCCCAAGGTATATTCACTTCTCTACTCTGCTCCAGCCCAGTAGTTTGGGCACTGGGGATCACAGCCAACACAAGAATAGCTGCTAAAGGGAGATGGCCAGAAAGTGACAAGAAACAGGCCTGAAACTGGCCTGTGGACAGTAGTGGAAATGAAGAAGAAGAAAATATCTGCTTTTTTCTTTTCTCTGAGACCCATTTCCCTAAGTTTTGAACTTTGACTCAAAGTGAGTGAAGTGATTTTTCCTTCCATCACTCTCCCCATTCCAGTTAGCAAAATCTCCACTGGTCCCATCCTGCTTTGGGTCTGAATGTTATTCTGGGTTGGCATTGGCCTCGACTCATCTCTCTCATACCACCCACGGATTCAATCTGTCACCAAATCCTGTCGGTTCTACCTTCACAACATTGCTAAAATCCACCCTTTCCTCTCTATGCAAACTGCTACCATGCTGATCCAAGCACTTTTTCTATCCTGCCTTGACTAATGCGTCTGTCTCCTCACTGACATCCTGCCCTCTTGTCTCTCCCCACTTGATTCTGCTGCACTGATCATTTATCAACAAAAGCATTCAGTTCAAGTCTCCCCACTCTTCAAGAACCTCCAATGTCTGCCCATCCACCTCTGCAGCAAACAGCAAGTCCTTACCATTGACTTTAAAAAAACTCAATCAGCTTGTCTCATCCTACCTCAACTAACTAATCTGCTACTATAGTCCAGCCCACACACTCCAATGCTTTACTCCCTGTGCCCCAATCTTATCTATCTTATCAAATACCGCTTTCCCACATCCTCCCCCAGCACTCCCTCCCCATCCATATATGCCAGGCCACCACTTTTTCCACTTTCAAATCATTACTGAGGTCATATGTCTCCCAAGAGGCCTTCCCCAATTAAGCCCTCTTTTCCCTGGCTTGTCCTTCCTTCTGAATCATCTGTCCATTTCAATCTGTGACCTTTGTACATTTGATATTTGCCCCACCTCCAACCCCAAAACACTTATGTACATATACTTAAATATTACTTCTTTCTTCATATTGTCTGTCTCCCCACTAGACTGTAAGCTCATTACGGACAAGGAACATGTCTTCTAATTCTGTTGTATTATACTCTCCCACTCTGTACATTGGGCTGCACATAGTAAGCACTCAATAAATATAATTTATTTGTTGATTGGCCTAGACACAATAAGATTCTCCTCAGGAAGTGTGGCATTCCAAGCCTCATGTGATGATAATAACAATCATGATAATGATTGTGGTATTTAAGTACTGTACCAAGTGTCAAAATAGATGCATAATAATAATAATGTTGGTATTTGTTAAGTGCTTACTATGTGCAGAGCACTGTTCTAAGCACTGGGGTAGATACAAGGTAATCAGGTTGTTCCATGTGAGGCTCACATTTAATCCCCATTTTACAGATGAGGGAACTGAGGTACAGAGAAGTGAAGTGACTTGCCCATAGTCACACATCTGACAAGTGGCAAAGTCGGAATTCGAACCCATGACCCGTGACTCCCAAGCCCGGGCTCTTTCCACGGAGCCACGCTGCTTCTCTTATAATCAGGACCCACATGGTGCTAGCAATAAGAGGAAAGAAAACAGGTATTGAATCCCTATTTTTGCTGATGAGGAAATTGAGGCAGAGAGAAATTAAGTAGTTTGGTCACAGTCACACATGAGCCCATTATTGGGCAGGGATTGTTTCTGTTGCCGAATTGTACATTCCAAGCACTAAGGTACAGTGCTCTGCACATAGTAAGCTCTCAATAAATGTTATTGAATGAATGAATAAGTGACAGAGCTGAGATTAGAACCCAGTTTCTTTGACTCCCAGGCCTGTGATCATTCTAGTAGGCCAAGCTGCTTTTCTTGCTCATCTCCCAGTTCCTCAGTGATAATTTCTTGTTCTAAGTATAAGAAAATGCACATATGCCCACAAATGTGTAAACATTTGTAATGAGTATATAGGTATATTTCCAGAATATATAAATTGGGAAAAAGAAAAATTTGTGGAAAGAGAAACTTAATTTCCTCTGGTGCAGAGATGCATCTGGGGAGTTTCCATTAATTCCCATTTTTCTCCAGATAAGCATTCAGTTGTGGGTGTTTTAATATAGATAATTACTGAGCTGATAGCTGCACTAGGAGACATTAAGCAGGAGTGCACTGACCCACATCTGCCCTTGTTACACTAATTTGGCTTTATTGGGAGGAGAGAGCCCATCTCTCTTTCAGGTCTCAGCAGAACTCCTGCTTGAGTTGGTGGTTATTGTGGGTTTTTTTATGCTGGAGTGAGGAGTTTTTTAATTTTTCAAAATACCAGATGTGGAAACCAATGAACCTCTCACCCTTCGGTCATTTCAAGTTTGGGGCTTTGAGTCTGGCCTTAGCCAATAGCCCTCTCCCCCTACAGGCCCTGAACACAGCCAGCTAACCAGCTGAGCTAATTCCCAAGGTTTCTGGTCACCAGGTGGAGCTTCTGGGGGGAGGGAATGGGAGATGCGATAGGGGAGAGGAGGGAAGGGGCCGGAAGACAGAGATCCAGAGGAATGCTTGATTCTATTTATTGCTATTGTTTTTGACTGTCTGTCTCCCCCGATTAGACTGTAAACCCGTCAAAGGGGAGGGACTGTCTCTTATCTGTTACCGACTTGTACAGTCCAAGCGCTTAGTACAGTGCTGTGCACATAGTAAGCGCTCAATAAATACTATTGAATGAATGAATGAATGCTGCCGTTCTGCAGAATGACACTAGGGGTCAGGGATAGGGCAGGGAAGATGAGGAGCTTGTCTGGTAGCTTGCTCCTCCACCTCCTCCTTTTTCTCCCTGCCCTCAGAAACTGTGTGGGCTTCCCTGATTGTGGAGAGATACTGAATGCCATCTAGGGGTAGTGTGAACCTGCCTACTTACACAAAGCAAGCAGCTACTTGCTTTGGGCGTGTAGAAGAAATGGCTGAGGTCATTCATTTGATCACCAATCGCTTCTGGTTGGTTAAAACTACCTTGGCTGGTTACAAAAATAAAAGTTAGATGAGGACTGTTGTGATTTGTATGCTTTATCAATGAGTCAACAATAGGGCTGTTTATTTTCATCATATGTGCCAAATACAGTATTAAGTGCTGGGAAGAATAGATGGTTTTAAACTTGACACGATCACTGGCTGGGGAGGTACTCATGGTCTAAATGTGGGAGGACAGACTCTGAAAGTTTAACAAGAGCCACAAAATAATAGCTAAAGGAGAAATATATATATATATGTACATATATATATACACACACACACACAGATTTATCTATTCATCCATTCATTACTTTAGATCCCTTGGCTCCTCACTACTGGGGTCATCACAGGCGGTAGACAAAACAGCACCGTATCTTGTCTCATGCTAGTCGAGTCATCTCCAATTCGTAGTGTTGCCATGGACACATTTCTACCAAAACCCCCCACCTCCATCTGCAGTCGTTCTGATAGTGTATCCACAGAGTTTTCTTGGTAAAAATAGGGAAGTGGTTTACCACTGCCTCCTTCCACGCAGTAAACTTGAGTCTCTCTCCTTGAATCTCTCCCATGTGGCTGCTGCCCATCATAGGTGAGTTTTAACTTGTAGCTGATAGGCAGTGGCTAGCAAGGTGAAGGCTAAGCTAGGAATGGAATGGCTATTCTCTGCTTGACTCTCCCTCCCATAGTTGAGACTGGTAGAGTACTGGAAACTCTTCAGGTGCAACCCTGAGAGAGGAAAACACCATCATCCTCCCATTATTGTAAATGTTGTCAGGAGTTTCTACTTTTTTGAGATGGACAAGGGATGAACTTCTGCTCCAGGCTGAAGAAAGATGTCCCTATCTATTAGGTCCCTTTCTACAACCCAAGGCCCGAGGCTGTCCAATTTTATCATGATTATGTATTGTAAAGTTGTAAACAGTCTCTTACTTATTTAAGCATGTGGCTCCACTAGAGAAAGGGACTCTGCTTAATGTCCACCTTTGTATTCTTTCCCAGCATTCACTACATGGCTCTGCATTCAGTTATAAGCACTTAATAAATAATTCTGTTACTACTTATGATTTATTTTATAATTTTTGAATTCAATTGTGATTTGATTTGTTTTGATTTCATACATCTTCATGTTCATTAATTTAATAATTGGGGAGGAATCATGTTCTACTTTTTGCCCATTCTGCCTGGCATTTCCCTAATGGATATATAAACTCCCAATCAGTGTAATTCCTTAAAAAATAAAACAACAAAGAAACCCATAACAGCTGTAAGTTTTCAGAAGAAACAGGGGATCATCTCAACAGCATGAATTCAACCCGTTGTCTCCTAAGACCTCAGATGGGAGACTGTAACTTGAAAGGGGGAGTTTGAAGAAGAAAAAGGGATCGATTTACCACATGTCTGAAGCTCAGAACTACAGTTGACTTTAATGTGGAAAGACTGAAAGAAGTGATGAATAGAGATGAACCTCCTGTATTTAATCAGTATGTATTTTTTGAATCCCCCCATTCTTTTTCTCTCTTAAACATTTATAACCCACCGTTTTGTATTCTGTTCACATTTGCCTCCCTTGTTGCATTTACAGAGCCTTATCTCGATGGCACTTAAGTGTTTTACATTATTATTGTTTGGAGTGTCATATTTTTATTCACTTTCCCTTAGATCATCCCCATGGACCTAGGTCAGTATCACTGCCCCCATTTTCCTGGAACAAAGAGAATGAAGCCACCAAGAAGTCACATGACTTGCCCAAGGGCCAGGAAAATCAGTTAGAAATAAAAGCTCAGTGTTCAAACAACTGAATATGTCAAATGCATCTGATAACAACAGATAACCTCCCAGGAGGGTGCCAGAGAAATGCAGTGAAGGTATTGAAGTGCTTGCTATGTACCAAACCCTATGCTAAACTTTGGGATAGATATAATGCAGTCAGATCAGACCTAATTCCTGCCCCACATTGGGTTTATAGTCTAAGGGAGAAAGAGAATAGGTACGTAAACCCCATTTTCTAGAGAAGTTGTTACTCATCCCTAGTAGTAGGCAAATGTAGGAGGCCTCCTGTTTCCTAATCTCATGCTCTTTAATAATAATCTTCCTCGACTTTTCTTCAGAGGCTTTGGCATGGTCATACTTCACAGGACAAGGAAGCCAGGTCTGAATTCTAAGGGACATAAAATCTCTTTTTAAGCCAGTAAAACCACCAACTTGCACTGTCCACAGTGGTTTGCCCAGCAGTTTGAATTGTAGTCCTTTCTACCCAAATGGTACGCCAGTGGCTGGAAACTATGGTGTTGGGGGAGACTCAAGAAGAGAGTCTTCAAAAATGCAAACCTAAGAGATCAGTTGTCCAGAGACCTGCATGAGATTCAGGAAAGGGCAGCTCTGTAAAAAAGCTTCCTTCCTCAATCAGTGGTTGATGTAGTGGATAGAGCACTGGCCTGTGAGTCAGAAGGTCATGAGTTCTAATCCCAGCTCTGCCACCTTTCTGCTGTGTGACCTTGGGCAAGTCACTTCTCTAGCCCTCAGTTACCTCATCTGTAAAATGGGGATTGAGACTGTGAGCCCCACATGGGACAGAGACTGTGTCCAACCTGAGTTGCTTGTATCCACCCCAGTGCTTAGTACAGTGCCTGGCACATAGTAAGCGCTTAACAAATACCATAATAATAATCACCTACTGTGTGCAGAACACTGTACTGAGCACTTAGAAGAGTATATTACAACAGAATTGGGAGACACATACCCCCTTGACTACCCGTTCGGATCTGGGTTTATGTTTGCAGAGGGACAGGCCTAACATAATCAGTTCATCAGTGATACTTATTGAGTGCCAATTCTGTGCAGCAAATTAGAGTAAGGGCTTGGGCGAGTACAATTGAATTAATATTAATGATCTTTGTCCTCAAGAAATAGGGAAGATAGATACTAAAATAAATTTTGGATGGGGGAAGCAGTAGAGTATACGAGATATGCATGTAAATGCTAGGGGGGGTTAGTGCTTAGATGGTGTTGCTATAGTAGCATTTGGGGGAATATAAACTGAGGAGATTAGAAATTAATTGGGAAAGACCTACCTAAGGTGATTGATTTCAGAAGCTAAGAAGATGAAATGAGCAATGGTCTGCTGACTGTGAAATGGGAGGGAGTACCAGGCTCTGGAAGAGAGTATGAACAAGAGGTTGTGAAAGACCAGAATGAAGCACAATGGGTAGGTTAGCTTGAAAGGAACAAAGAGTACAAGCTCAAGTGTATTTGGAGAAGAGTCATTAGTGCTATGGAGAGACCTGTTTTAGGTACTTTAAAGCCAATGGTCAGGAGTTTCTCCTTGATGTGGAAGAAGACTGACAAATAACAGGGTTTCTTTGAGAAGCAGGTTGACCTAGTGGATAGCATGGGCTTGGCAATAGAAGGACGCGGGTTCTAATATCGGCTCCACCACTTGTACTTTCAAATGTACTGCAAGCAGTAAGCCCTTAATAAATGCTATTAATATTATCTGCAGAACGATATATGTTCTTTGTGGGGAAGGAACATGTTTTCCAACTCTGTATCCTTGTACTCTCCCAAGTGCTTAGTACACTGCTCTGCACACAGTAAGCACTCAGTGAATATAATTGATAGAAAAATGATCTGGGCAGCTGAATAAAGTATATACTGGAAGGGGAGAGACTGGAGATAGGGAGAGCAGCAAGGAGGCTGGATGTAGGAGTCTGGCTGGTTTTTGACCAATATGTTGGCCTTCTGGATGAAGAGATAAGAACAGATAATGGAGATATGGCAGAGGAAGAACTGACAGAATTTAGCAGTCTATTGAATATGGGGCTTGAAAGAGAAGAAATAAAGGGTATTGCCAGTGTTGACAACTCACAGGAAAGAGTGATCGTGTTAGCGACTTCCATATTCCAAGAGCAATAAAATTTCCTGTGCTAATGGGGGCTTTGTATAGATTATCACAGCCTTTGGAATGGTGAATGTAATACCAAATATTAGTCTGGTGAATGGCATGAAAGTGGTAGCCTTGGAAAAGCAGCATGGCCCAGTGGATAGAGCATGGGCCTGGGAGTCAGAAGGACTTGGGATCTAATCCTTGCTCCGCAACATGCGTGCTTTGTGACTTCTCTCTGCCTCTGTTCCCTTATCTGTAAAAAAAAAAAATGGTGATTAAGACTCTGAGCCCCATTTGGGACAGGGACTGTGTTCAACCTGTTTACCTTATATCTACCCTGACGCTAAGTACAGTGCCTGGCACATAATAAGCATTTAGCAAATACCACAGTTATTTTTGTTATTATTATTAATAATAAACAGTCCTTTAACTTCTTCCCAGAGCAGCAAGGACCAGGTCTAAATTTGTAATTCTCAGTGTAAGGATGGGCTATCCTTTGTCCTTGAAATTCCTGCAGTATCCTGTCGCAGGACTTGGCCGGAGTCCTGGCATATCGTTCCTTCCTGAAGGACAACTCCTTCAATTCACTTTTGGCCTTATATAAGTCAGCCGGCCAGCTCTGCTTCTGCAGTGGCCTTAGGTCAGGCATAACAGTTCTTACCCTTAACGAACTTCAGATTTGCTTCTGCAGAGCCAGCCAATTTGACTTGAGTGCCTTGCAGGGTTCCAAAGTCATCTTTAAATAGGTCTTTACCCCCCTGTCAGCACTCACTTGGTTTCTCAAGTGTTTTACCACACTGGGATTACGGCTTGCTAGGACCATTCTAAAACCAGGCGCTTTTGAAGCAACTCAGTCTGCCATAGGAAAGACAGTCCAGTTCCTGTTGCCACAGACAATAGCAGCTGCATGTGATCTGCTTGAGATATGGCACATCTGCTACCACTAGAGGCTTTTTATATGCCTGGGAAAATCTGCCTTCTTGTAGCTGTCTAGACAACAACATATTGCCATGCTGTAATATCTCACTGCATATACATATCCTTGTGAGGAAACTTGTAAGGAAATTTAAACTTCGAAGAATACCTAGCTCTCTTTTAGGTCAATCTCTTCCTCCAGTTCATTTCCCTGAATTTCTATGTTTTCCATCATGACTTACATTCAGGTTAGAAGGAAGTGCCACTGATCATGGGATTTTATCCTTCTTTGGGAAGGTGGCTGAAGAGGTCAATTTGTGACTGACAATCCTTTCCACATCACAGGGTGTAAAAAGACAGTTCCTTCCTGAGCTGTTCATTTGTTACTTGCACTAGTTAGTGTCAATTTCAATTCTTCCAATCCTGTTATTATTTTCTTGAAGCCTCTGCTCTTACAGGGTCTTATTGCCGCTTATTATTGCCACGTGGCCACAAGAAGCTATTTAGATAACTATGGGAGGTAGCATAGCTAAGAGGAAAACGCAGGGGACTGGGAATCAGAAGACCCAGATCAGAGTCCCACTCCTGCCCCTGGCCTGTTCTGTGACTTTAGACACTTAATCTCTTTGGCCCTCAGTTTCCTCCCCTATAAAGTAGAGATGATATAATAATAATATTAATAATAATTATGGTACTTGTTAAGCATTTACTGTGTGCCAAGCACTGTTCTGGGGTAGATACAAGCAAATCAGACTAGTCATAGTCCTTGTCCCACATGGGGTTCACAGTCTTAAACCCCATTTTGCAGATGAGGTAAGTGAGGCCCAGAGAAGTTAAGTGATTTACCCAAGGTCACACAGCAAACATTTGGCTGAGCCAGGTTTGTGAACTCCATGGGGAATAGAGATGGTATCCAATGTCATAACCTTGTAATTACCCCAGTATTTAACACATAATAAGCACTTAATAAATGTTATCACTGTCCTATCAGCTTGATCTATCTCCTATGTTAAATTGTCTGACATCTGACTTCATTGTGCATTTGAAACATTTCTGCTCACTACTTCAGCTCACTATATAGCCACATAGAGAAGTAGCGTGGCTCAGTGGAAAGAGCATGGGCTTTGGAGTCAGAGGTCATGGGTTCTAATCCCAGCTCTGCCACTTGTCACTTGTGTGACTGTGGGCAAGTCACTTAACTTCTCTGTGCCTCAGTTACCTCATCTGTAAAATAGGGATTAAGACTGTGAGCCCCACGTGGGACAACCTGATTCCCCTCTGTCTACCCCAGCGCTTAGAACGGTACTCTGCACATAGTAAGCGCTTAACAAATACCAACATTATTATTATTATTACATAGCAGCATATATCCATAATTCATTTTATTCTAATGTCTGTCTCCCCATCTCAACTGTAAACTCAAACTCTACCTCCCCTAACCTGGTCACTGCCACCCATTTTATCCCAAAACACCCATTCTGAGACTTTATCGTATGCCAAAGCAGAATTCAGGCCGATTCCACCTTACTTGCATCACTGCCTCCAGAACTGGTTTGTCAAGGAATGATCTTCCCTCCCAAACCCGGTCCTCTCCCAGACTTCTCTATCACCGTGGATGGCACGACCATCCTTCCCGTCTCTCAGGCCCGCAATCTAGGTATCATCCTTGACTCGTCTCTCTCGTTCACCCCACACATCCTATCCGTTACCAAGACCTGCCGGTTTCACCTCTACAATATTGCCAAGATCCGCCCTTTCCTCTCCACCCAAACGGCTACCTTACTATTACGGGCTCTCGTTATATCCCGGCTAGACTACTGTGTCAGCCTTCTCTCTGACCTCCCTTCCTCCTCTCTCGCCCCGCTCCGGTCTATTCTTCACTCCGCTGCCCGGCTCATCTTCCTGCAGAAACCATCTGGGCATGTCACTCCCCTTCTTAAACAACTCCAGTGGTTGCCTATCGACCTCCGCTCCAAACAAAAACTCCTCACTCTAGGCTTCGAGGCTCTCCATCACCTTGCCCCTTCCTACCTCTCCTCCCTTCTCTCTTTCTAATGCCCACCCCGCACGCTCCGCTCCTCCGCCACCCACTTCCTCGCCGTCCCTCGGTCTCGCCCATCCCGCCGTCGACCCCCGGGCCACGTCCTCCCGCGGTCCCGGAACGCCCTCCCTCCTCACCTCTGCCAAACTGATTCTCTTTCCCTCTTCAAAACCCTACTTAAAAATCACCTCCTCCAAGAGGCGTTCCCAGACTGAGCTCCTCTTCCCCCTCTACTCCCTCTGCCATCCCCCCTTTACCTCTCTGCAGCTAAAGCCTCATTTTCCCCTTTTCCCTCTGCTCCTCCACCTCTCCCTTCCCATCCCCACAGCACTGTACTCGTCCGCTCAACTGTATATATTTTCGTTACCCTATTTATTTTGTTAATGAATTGTACATCGCCTCGATTCTATTTAGTTGCCATCGGTTTTTACGAGATGTTCTACCCCTTGACACTGTTTATTGCCATTGTTCTTGTCTGTCCTTCTCCCCCGATTAGACTGTAAGCCCGTCAAACGGCAGGAACTGTCTCTATCTGTTGCCGACTTGTTCATCCCAAGCGCTTAGTACAGTGCTCTGCACATAGTAAGCGCTCAATAAATACTATTGAATGAATGAATGAATGATTCTATTCAAGTGTGCTTTTTCCACAGATCAAACAAGGCAGATCATATACAAGGAACACTGTGTCACATGCCTTCCTCTAGACTGTAAACTCACTGTGGGCAGGGAATGTGCCTGTTATACTGTACTCTCTCAAGCGCTTACTAGAGTGCTCTGCACAGAGTAAGCACTCAGTAAATATGATTGAGTGACATGATAGCTTGTCTGAGGAGTGTAAAGCTATTCACTGAAGTAACTTCCAAGCTGTGGAATTGAATGCAGCTCTTTAACACATCCTCTCAGTGGTTGTATGAACAAAGTCTGTATCCCCTTCCTTATTACTTGCTCCACTTAGTCATTCATTATCACTTTGGTCTCTAACCTGTCCCTCACCTTATTATTTGCCCATTCTTATTGTCATTCCCTCCCTTTCCACTACCTAGCCCCACCTTGAATAGTAATGATGGTATTTGTTGAGTGTTTACTAAGTGCCAAGCACTGTTCTAAGCACTGAGGTAGATACAAGGTAATCAGCTTGCTCCACATGGGGCTCACAAGCTTCATTTTCATTTTACAGATTAGCTAACCGAGGCACAGAAAAGTTAAGTGATTTGCCCAAACTCACACAGCTGACAGGTGGCAGAGGTGGGTTTAGAATCCTCAACCTCTGACTCCCAAGCTTGTGCTTTTTCCGCTAAGCCACGCTGCTTCTCCATAATAGTATTTGTTAAACACTTACTATGTGCCAAGCACTGTTCTAAACACTGGGGTAGTTACAAGGTAATCCGGTCATCCCACGAGAGGCTCCCAGTCTTAATCCCCATTTTACAGATGAGGTAACTGTGGCACAGAGAAGTTTTGACTTGCCCGAGGTCACACAGCAGACAAGTGGCAGAGCCAGGATTAGAACCCACCACCTCTGACTCCCAAGCCCCTGCCGTTTCCACTAAACCACGCTGCTTCTCTATAAATCCATCCACTATGGTTTAGGTAAGAAGCAGCAAGGCTCAGTGGAAAGAGCACGGGCTTGGGAGTCAGAGGTCATGGGTTCTAATCCCGGCTCTACCATTTAGCTGTGTGACTTTGGGCAGATCACTTAACTTCTCTGTGCCTCAGTTCCCTCATCTGGAAAATGGGGATTAAGACTGTGAGCCCCAATATGGGGCAACCTGATTACCTTGTATCTACCCAGCGCTTAGAACAGTGCTTGACACATAGTAAGCGCTTAACAAATACCAAATTATTATTAAGAACTGATAGAGAATCTTAGGCTTAAGAGATCACTTGATCCAGTCCCCTGCTTCCATGTCAGAGTTATCGACTATTTTGCCTCCGTACTCTCTAGGAAGGATGACTCCGCCATAATAATGTTGGTATTTATTAAGCACTTACTATGTGCAAAACACTGATCTAAGCGCTGGGGGTTTACAAGGTGATGAGGTTATCCCATTTGGGGCTCACAGTTTTAATCCCCAGTTTACAGATGAGGTAACTGAGGCACAGAGAAGTGAAGTGATTCGCCCAAAGTCACACAGCTGGCAAGCGGTGGAGCTGGGATTAGAACCCATGACCTCTGACTCCCAAGCCCAGGCTCTTTCCACTGAACAATGCTGCTTCTCTATAAATCCATCCACTATGGGTTAGGTAAGAACTGACAGAGAATCTTAGAGCTAGACAGGGCCTCAAGATCACTTGATCCAGTCCCCTGCTTCTAGGTCAGAGTGACTGACTGTTTTGCCTCCATGCTCTCTAGGAAGGATGACTCCACCATCTTTCTTGGTAGCTTGTTGCAGTTTATTATCACCCTGATAGTCCAGGCATTGTTCCTTGTAACCAACTGGAATCTCTTCTGCTTTAATTTGAGCTCTCTTTTCTTCTTATTCAGCCTTCAAGAGACAAAGAAAATAACTGGTCACTACCATTTTCCATTTTCCCCAAATCCTTCATAGGCTGAAAGACAGCTATTCAGCCCCTTTCAGACTTTTCTTTTCAAGGCTACATGGCTTAAACCCCTTTAACCCTTTTTAGAAGACCACTTTTCTACAATGTTAGCATTTCTGAAATGAGCAAATAAAAGCAAGTTGTCAATATTACTTTTCCTTTCTCAGCTGTGTGGGGAGCCTGAAACACATGTTTTTGGAGATGGGTAATAAGAATCCTTGGAGAGGGATTAGGGGAGCAGTAAATATGAGTTTAAAAAGTTGAAGAATCATTCCATTAAGAGTTTCCTTTTTTTTTTTTCACCAGACAGTAGACCTTCCTTTTGTATCCTTACCTTATTGCTTCCACAAGATCTTGGTATCTTGGCTCATTTCCATCCCTTGATTGATCACTCTCTAAGGTATTTAACCTGCTGTCATTTTGGTAACTGACATGAAAAGATGTTGTGTTCCTTTAAATGTTCTCCATAAATAAGACAGTACTGTAAAATGATGTCTTAGACTAGCAATTAAATGAATTTCACCATATAGCTTCTCTCTCAGCCCTCCCCAATCTCAAAAAGGGGCATAAGGCACCCCTTGTATAAGATGTTGAGCTGAGCAATGCAGTTACAAAGAACATATCAGTTCCTACCCTTTGGTTGCTTATTTTCTAAGAATTGATCTTTAAAGTGAGACTTTAAAATAAACTGTAAACAGATTCTTTCTTACTTGTGTCTTCTAGCTTTCTTTATCCATGGAGTTTGAGTTTAGGATACTTCTAGAGTAGTGCTGTCACATCACTGCTTAGAAGAGCTATATCTAAAAACCTCTAAATTAAACTTGAAGAAGAAGAGGGAGTCAATGCAATTTTCTTAGAACTGGAAAAAAGTCATGATATTATAACCAGGATGGTGAAAATTCAAATTTCTTTGAACAGGGAAAATATCTGAGTAGTGAAAAGAGGCCCTTTTCTGGAGCTTAACAATGACCACAATTATTATCATTAGAAATTCTTCTGAGGGAGGTTTATATGTGATTTTTAATGACATTTGTTAAATGCTTACTATGGGCCAGAAAATGTAGCAAGAACTGGGGTAGATACAAAGTAATCAGGTTGTGCACCGTAGGGGGCTCACAGTCTTAATTCCCATTTTACAGATGAGGTAACTGAGGTACAGAGAAGTTAAATGATTTGCCCAGTGTTACAAAGAAGACAAGTGGTGCAGCAGGGATTAGAAAAACAGGTCCTTCTGACTCCCAGGCCTGTGCTCTACCCACTAGGCAATGCTGCTTCTCATAGGGTGATGTAGTGAAACTGATTACCAAGTTAGGGATTTGCAGGAATAGTTTCAAATCTTACAGTCATATAAAAGGTAAAATGCCACTACAGTTTATAGATCTTAAATTAGGCATGCAGTTTTATGCCCTGCTGTTGATAAATGCCATCGGTCATTCAAAAGCCATGGTGACATTTTTTATTGTTCCCTAGTGCTTTGTGTTTTTGCGCACCGCTGGCTTGGTTATTGATTAGTTGGAAGCATTTGTTGATACTACGTTCTGTGATGCCTGCTAGTGTGTTGGATTTCCCAGTCACAAGATTTCCCAGTTGTAGTTGTAAGTATATAACCCGATTTGCTTCAAGTTTATTATTAATTCATATCTCTGAGCTGATTTTAAACATTTTTCTTATGGATGTGCCTTAAAATTCCATATATCAGCATATCATCATTCAGTAGTAATTACTGAGACCTTACATACAACATTTCTTTGGTGACTGTCTGCGAGACTTTTAATGACACTTCTAGCCTGTTGAGTCGGAGAGTTTCCTGGTGAACTAGAAACATATTTTAACTTCAGCATCCAGGTTTCCTGCGACATTCATGTGCATGACATCATAGATAAGGCCAAACCCGACTGGACTTATCCCAGCCCCCTTTTTGGCTGATGGAAATAGTGAAAGGGTCAGGTAGGGCATCTTCAACTCTGACTTGACTGACCTTGTTCTCATGGGATAGATAAAAGATTTTAGTAAATCTCTTAAGGCAGCCAAATGTATTTTTATAATAATAACATTGGCATTTGTTAAGCACTTACTATGTGCAGAGCACTGTTCTGAACGCTGGAGAGGATACAAGGTGATCAGGTTGTCCCACGTGGGGTGGACAGTCTTAATCCCATTTTACAGATGAGATAACTGAGGCACAAAGAAGCTAAGTGACTTGCCCCAAGACTCACAGCTGACAAGCGGCTGAGCCGGAATTTGAACTGATGACCTCTGACTCCCAAGCTCATGCTCTTTCCACTGAGCCAAGTTGCTTCTCAGATTTTACGTAAACCTAAATGTAAACCAGAGCCCTAGTTTGTTGATAACTTCAAATGCTTTAGTAGGGTTTATGAAAACAATATAGAGCTGTTGGTAGTGTTGTTATTTATTGTTCACTCACTTGATTCAATGCACCTAAATTCTTGGGAAGAACAAAAGAAAAGAAGTGACATGTTCCCTGACCATAAGGAGCTTATACTCTAATGGGACAGCAGACTAAAATATTTACAAATTGAATAGCCAAATTAAATAATTGAGTGTACACCTGAATAAACATATATGCAAGAGAGCTAAGGGTGGATATGAATAAAAGCATAATTTCTGGAGAGGGCTGATGGATTTATATGACTTGGGATGCTGAGAGTTCATTGAGGTAAGCTGGTTGGAGGAGGGGTGATTTTAAGAGGGAACTGAATGTGAAAAAGCAAGGGTCTCTTGGAGATGGATTGGGAGGGGACTCCTAGATGGGGAACCAGAGTGAGCAAGAAGGCTGAGGAAGGAGACACAAAAGCAAAGTTGATGTTCATTCCTGCATTTTTCTGTATTTGTAATGCTGCCAGGACCATTTTTTGGGTTTGTTTTTTTTTCTACATTTTGGACTTCAGCGCCCTTATGAGTCAGAAGGATTATGTTCTTTAGTAGCCTTTCCTAAAGGATTCTAGTTAGACTATTTCCAGTAATGGAAGGCAGGAGGATTTCCCTAGAGCATTCACAGTCAGCTCTCTCCCTTCTCTCCTTGAAGATGGTGATTATGGTAGTGACTTTGAAGTCTTGTGGTATTTCCTAAGTATTCCTTAGGAAAAGCTTGTGCAAACATCTGAGGACTAAATCCTCTGCTTGCAGGAATTCTGCAGGAATGCCATTAGTTCCAGGGGCTTTACCACTTTTGGGGTGCACTGACCTCTGAAATAACCTCAAAACTTGGGGCTAAGATCAGGACATTTTATTTAGTTTGTTCTTGTATGCTTACAGGGGTTCCTCCCTGAGGGTAGAAGGAGCTGTTAGAAGATCCTTGAGGTTCTTCACAGCTCAATAAAAATTCTTCCTCATCTTGGAAGGCACATTTCTTCCAAGAAGACTTCTCTGACTAAGCTCTCTTCTCTTCTCCCACTCCCTTCTGCACTGCTCTTACTTGCTCCTTCATCCCTCCCATCCCCACAGAACATATGTATAATCTATAGTTATTTATTTATTTATTTATTTATTTATTTATTTATTTGTTTGTTTGTTTGTTTGTTTATTTATCTGTTTATATGAACACCTGTCTCCCCTTCTAGACTGTGAGCTCATTGTGGGCAGGATTGTGTCTGTTGTAATATTGTATTCTTCCAAGCGCCTAGTACATCGCTTTGCACACAGGCGCTCAATCAATATGATTGAATGATGACTGAATGGGGCCATAAAGCTTCTTTGGGGATGAATCTAAGTTCTTAATGTAATGGTAGTTAGCATATTCTTGGATTATTTCATCTTTGGCTCATTCTTTTAGTTGTACATGTACATGCCTTTTTTGTTTTGAAAAAGAAAAGCTGTAACATATTGTTGATGCATTTTTTTACTGTGCTGCAAGTAGTTTTTAAATTTTGGGGTCATTTTTTTTTTATCAAACCGGTGACAGTGATGGCTCCTTCCTTTATGCACAGTCTTAATGGCTGTCCAATGGAGAATATTTCAGAGAAGCACCCATTTGCTGCTCACATTGCTACTTGCTGCTGGAGCTCCTTATTCAGATAGGTCTGTGGTGATGTCACAAAGCACCTAACAAGTTTCTTTGTTCTCCAGGATATTTTAACTTCTTGACGTTTTGGATGCCGCTGATCAGAAATTGGTTATATTGGAGCATATGAGCCAATGTCCAATTCAGCACTTAGCTTCTCCCTTCACTGCAAGGATTTATTATCTTTTAAGACCTACTGGAAGATGATGTAATTTATGAGATGTGATTGGTTAGACCCTGAGTTCATCCATAATACCTTTCTTTTACCTGGAGATGTATGAGAGTGTTGGTGATTATGAACAGACATTTGGCCAAGTTGTTGCACCTACCCAGATGCTTATGTAATATTTTTTTTCTTTTAGCTATCATTTGTCATTGTTGGGACATACACACTAATGATGGTAGCAGAGCACTTCTGCTTTAGAAGCAAAACAGGGACATAACTTAGCCACATATTCTCTTGAGTGGATTTGGAAGACCATAGGCTGTCTGATTGTGAATCTTACACCTTAGTGGTGTGGCTCTGAAGAAAGAATATCTCTCCTGAAGAAGGTCTATCCAGAAACCTGCCCTCCCGTAATCTATCTTTAGTTAGTTAGTCTAAATCAACTCAACACCAGGCTATCAATTCTGTACCTGGCCAGCTCAAGAGCTACAAATAGCATTCTTCTTTGTGGACAATTTTTGTCAACCTCTTTGTGTAGTTAGTGTCCTGATGTAACATGAAGAGACGATCAATCAATGATATTTATTGAGCACTTACTATATGCAGAGCACTGTACTAAATGCTTGGGAAAGTACCACAAAAATAGCAGAAACGTTCACTGACATTAGCAAGCTTAGAGTCTAGAGATGAGTTTACAGTCTAGAGACAATGGTTACTGAATTCTAGGAGTCCTATAATTTCAGGATTGGGTCTCCTCTGCTCACTAATGCTAGATGGGGTGTTTGGTTATATACTGTGATGATTTAGGATTTAGGAAAAGAACCCTGAAACAAACCCCTTCCATAAAGAATGAACATCTGCTCCTGAGACTGTTTTTCCAAATTTAATTTCAAACATGTTTCTGAGTCCTTGTGAGAACTTTCTTTAAAAAGCTTTTGGCCTAAATCAAGAGATAATGTTGCTTGCTTCTCAGAATTTCAACTGCAGGACCTTGTTTCTGGTGCTTTGCTGCTAGCTCAGTACAGATGGCTTTAAGTCTCTGGAGGGAAAGAGGCTGGAATGACTGTTTTTCCAGGCTGGCTTTCACCAGTTGTCTTTGCTACAGCTTGACATTACTCAGGGCAGGTTCAGCAGCTGTTGAGCAGGACAAGCTTAGAACCTGGAAACTACTCAAGGCAGCTGGAGTGGGTTCCAACCTTATGGGAAGAGATCCCCAAAGGTTTGGTTGCCCCGGTTCTTCTCCATTCTACATCAATTCAAGGTCCTGGCACGGGATTGGACTTGTTGCCTAGAGTATTTTCTTCCTATTTTATTTAGTTCGGTAGTATTTTGGGGCCACATGGTGGATAGGTAGGGATTCCTTTTGAAATACTGAACTTTGTCTCCTCCAGATTGTAAGCTCCTCCAGACTGTAAACTTGTTGTGGGCAGGGAATTTGCCTGTTATATTATTTGTACTCTCCCAAGCACTTAGTACAATGTCTGCACACAGTAAGCGCTCAATAAATGTAATTGGTGGAGCTTGTGAGATTTTCATATAAACCATATGGCCTAATGGAAAGAGCATGGTCATGGGAATCAGAGGACCTAGATTCTAATCCTGCTTTGCCACTTGCTGTGTGAGACCTTGAGCAAGTGACTTACATTCCCTGTGCCTCAGGAAGAGTTGAAAGATGAATGCATGGCCAACACTTCTCATTTCTTGTCATGCTAATGCCCTGTTCCATCGCAACAACCCCATCCTACCTTGCTTTGCTGATCTCCTAGTACAACTCAGTCTGCACACTTGACTGCTTTACCATTAGCCTATTCACTGAACCTTGATCTCAGCAGCTTGGCATAGTAGCTAGAGCACGGGGCTGGGAATCAGATGGTCATGGGTTCTAATCCCATCTCCACCACTTGTCTACATGACCTTGGGCAAGTTACTTCACTTCTCTGAGCCTCAGTTATCTGTAAAATGGGGATTGAGACTGTGAGCCCCATTTGAGACAGGGACTGTGTCCAACCGATTTGCTTGTATCCAACCCTGCACTTAGTACCGTGTCTGGCACATAGTAAACACTTACCAAATACCATTATTATTATTTTTTCATTATTATTTGCCACTACTGACCCCTTGCCCACATCCTTCTACTAGCTTGGAACTCCCTCACTGCCTCACTCAGACAATATTGTTACCCCTGCTGATGTCTCCTGGGGAGGTGCGGAGTTTGCCTTCTTCCATTCTCCTGGACTTACTACGCCAGGGAAAGGAGTTAGCCCGTCGCTTACCATCAGCGACGTCTTGATTCAGCCCACCCCCTCTAATCCTTCATCTTTTCTTCCTCTGTAGCTCATAGCTCATGTCATTTGATCAATTAATCAATCAGTGGTATTTGAGTACTTACTGTGTGCAAAGCACTTTACTAAGTGCTTGGGAGAGTACAATACAACAGAATTAGTGGATGCATTCCCTGCCCATAATGAGTTTACAGTCTAGATGTTACCTCTACCATCCACTTTGAATCCTGCCGCCTTGGCCCTACCTCCCAATTTCTGAGAGATTTTGATTTCTTCCTCACCTCCCTTCTGTCCTTCTTTCCTATTCTGATCCTCAGGGACTTCAAAATATCCATGAGGCTGTTCCTGATGGTTCCCCAGCTACCCAGTTTCTTTTACTCCTCAACTCCATAGACCTCTGTTCCACCCCACCTTTCCCACTCACCATCTCGGACACTTACTGGATCTCATCATCATTTTTCACCGCACTATTTCTGCCCACACCATCTCTGAATTTCCACACTCTGAGCCCCAAATTCCTAAACAGCATTCTCTCCCCATCCTGCAAAAGTGTTCTCTAACCTTCCAGAGTCTTCCTATCTGCGTACCCCATCCTCTTCTCTCAGGACATCATGCTGCACTTCGACTTCCTACCTAACCTCCCCTCTTTTGATGCACTAATCAGTTCTCTTTGAAGTCAACAATGACTTTCTTGCTAAGTCTTTTGATGCACAAGTCTATGACCTCAAAACTGCCTTCTCTGCTGAACTCAACTCCCTCACCCCACTGTTCCTCTGTTAATTCCACAACACCAACCCTTAGCCCTGCATCATTTTCAAAGTAAGTTTCTTCCACTTAGGCACTTTGGCCACAGAGCACTGTTGGTGGAAATCCAGGCACAGGAACACAGGAAGATATTCCTGTCTCTAAATTTTCCCTTTGCCTGGTTAGCTCTTACTTTTTACCTCTTCCCTTTGCAGATGAATTTTAATGTGGCACCTAGGATATAATCTCTGTGCTACTAGACAAGTCACTTATTTCTTTAAGCTACATGCCAGGGTATATTCAGAAACATCTTTGGCTGACAGCACATCTCCTTCACTTCATGATAGGAAGAGATGCATATGAAGTTCAGTAGTGGATATCCAGTAGGTTTATTCTAAATCAAAGTGGCCCTTCTATTGACATCCACTGTTGATATGGGCTGCCCTGACAGATTCAGCTGTGGACTCCCTGGGGCTCCATTTTGCTCTGTCCAAAGCTGGAGGTTGGATGGAACAATCCAGTTTAAGTCATCCCCTGTTTCAGGTTGAGGATCACTTGGTCCTGGAATTATCAGCAGGTGGAAGGATACAGTCCAGGGGGGCAGTGGGACATTTTCCCCGTCTGATCTTGCTCGATCTCCATCACTTTGCAGGTTCCTGATAGTATGGGATTCAGGGGAACTGAATGACAGGAAAGGGGCAGGGGAGGTTGTGAAGATGACAAGTGTAAACAGGAATCATGCGGGTTGGATGGGGTGGGTTCAGTTATGGGACCCTGGGCCAGCTCCACAGGTCAATGAAAATTTAGCAGAACAATGGGAAAGGGGAATTGAGATAAAGTGGGGGGATTTGGAACCCACAAAGGAGGTTGAGATACAGGTGTGCCATGGGAACAGGCTCTTAGGAGAGGCAGGGAGGGCAAAGCAAGTGAGGCTGAGGGTAGTGAGGAGATGTGACATATTGGTCAAGTGAAGAAAAATAAACAGCAGGGGATAGTATTAGGTAAAAAATGTCCAGCAGATGTTAACCAGAAGTAAAAGACACTCCTCTGATGTTCACCACTCAGAAGCACTTTGAAATAATGTTTTGCCTCCAAGCCATAATCAGTTAAGAAAAAGTTGTCCTGGTGATGCAAAGGCTCTGATAGCTGTGGGTGTCAAGTTATATCCTGTCTGGGTCACCCTGGATCAGTGCACACACATGCTGATTCAGTAAGTTCTTAGAGGAATTGCTAGTTATTCTGATTACTTGCCTCTGCCTCTGAACAACTTCTACTGAGTCGCTTCTCACTGCTGGAGAAAGGAGACACTATTTGTCTTTCCAAGGTCTTTGAGGACTTTGCTCTCTGAGGGCAGGAATCATGGCTACCAACTCTCCCAAGCACTTGGTACAGTGATCTCCACACAGTAAGGGCTCAGTAACTACCATTAGTTGATTTGGACTCTCATCTTTTCAGATAAGCCATGCCTCTAATGGATTCTAGTTTTTATTATTATTACTATTCTTATGGTACTTGTTAAGCAGTTACTATGTCCCAGGCCCTGTTCTAAACCCTGGGGTAGGTACAAGATAATCAAGTTGGAAATAGTCTATGTCCCAAATGGATTCACAGTCTTAATCTCCATTTTACAGATGACATAACTGAGGCACAAAGAAGCTGTGACTTGTCCAAGGTCACACAGCAGGCAAGAGGCAGATCTGGGATTAGTACCCAGGTCCTCTGACTCCAGGGCATATGCTCTATCCACTGGGCCATGCTACTTCCCCTTCACAGCCTTCACAAACATGCTTATTCAGGGGATGTTTTTAGGAATAAATTTGTCCCCCTAACAAGCTGTTTTTTTTCCTTCTTTAATTGAGCAAAATTAAAGGAATCCACAGAGAGGAAGCTAGGCCCAGTACCACTACAGAGCCCATTTGAACAGTTCCCTCTTGTCTTTTCTGAAAGTCCACACTGCTGTCATCCAACCTGTCATCCAATCTTCTTGAGCCCCTTGACCCAGGTGAAAGAGATCAAATAGTCCCAAACTAGAACGTCTTTTTGACACTTCAAATAGAATAACATCATTTTTAAGAGCACAGAAGTGCTTTCACTGGACTAAAATATTCAATAAAACCCAACCTTTGGATTGCCTAGAACAGAAAGTGAGTCTCCTATGTATTTTAGAATACAGACAAATGTTTAATGATGCTCAGTGACTATTACGAGCTTGCAATAGTAATTCTCATACAAATTAGAAATATCTGTTGGTGTTCTTAGACTTTAGCTGACACTCTTTATTGTGTAGTTGTATTTGTGTCAGTGTGTGCTTCTGCTTGGACAGTTGTGTCTGTGTCATCCATTGTAGATGTCTGCTTTTCAGATCAGGTGTCGCTAATGTTTTTTCAGTGCTGGGCCATCCAAGGTAGGGGGAGGGAGGTGTTTTCCAGGCCTACAGTGATGGCGACCCACCTTTTGGAGGTTGAATGGAAGAATCCATCTTAAGTCATCCCAAGTGCTTAGGAAAGTGCTCTACATAGAGTGAGCACACAATAAATATTGCTTGATCAAACTTCTGGTTCCAGGTCCTGTCTGACCAAAATGGAGTCCTATGCTCTTCACTGGGGCCCTGCTTATACTAAAGTGCACCATAGTCATCAAACACTTAATTGACTAATGCAGCCTGAGTAGAGTCAAGCTCCTCTGACTCCAGAGATGTCAGACCCCAGAGAAGTCCCTGAGGCTGTGCTGCTTTCCCCTATATTATTCAAAGTTCTGTGATAATGACTCTTTAACTTATATTTTTCAGCCCCTGCATTCCCAGAACTCACTGAAACTGGCTAGTTGATTAAGATGACACTATCTGTACCTTGCTTTCACTCTGCAGCCATGTTAGGACTCATTCCACACTTCACTGACAAGCAGACATTTCTCAGATGGCAAACCCTAGCAGGGATCGAACAGATCACTGGTCCAGGGCAGGAATGAGAAAGCTTCCGTGAAACCCATCTGAAATAAAATCTAGAAAAACAAAGGAAAAATTAGTTTCAGGGGATTCCTGTGGAAATGATTTCCCCATGTGCATCCACACAAAGAGCTTTTTGGGCTGATGGAATCCTTGCTCTGCATTCCTCATGGCATTCTTGAGAGGGGTAGAATAATTCTCCCCAATCCCAGGGTTTTCCAGATGCGGGAATTTAAGCACGGAGATTTGCTCACAATTGTCTAGCAAGTGAGGGGTAGGAATTTTTGGTTTAAGGCTTTTTCTCCACCCAGAGATAAAATCTGGCCCTGCATTATTGAGGTGGAGAAACTGAAACAAGCCCTACCTGAGGCCAGTGTAGGCAACAAGGTACCCAGGCAGAGCATTTCCTTGTGGGCCTGCTTCCCCATGAGGGGGAAGGGGGTCAATGGGCGGGGCTCCTTGCCAGTACAGTAGTTCTGTTTCTTTAAATTTCCTCTATCTTTCGGGGTCCCATGTGGGATTTTTCTCCTCTTGGTTGGTATCCAAGGGTAAAGATCCTGAACACCTCTGCAAAATAATTCTCCAATCTCTTGCTCACCTATTTCATGTCTTAGTCTAGCCTCATTACTACTGATGGAGCTTGAAAACCAGCTGGATGCTTTTGTATTTGTTTTTATTCCCAGCAGGTGGGTTGATTCCCCACAACACCTAGAAGCAGCGTGACTTAGTGGAAAGATCCCAACCCTGTGAGTCAAAGGTCCGGGGTTTTAATCCCGGCTCCGTCACTTGTCTGCTGGGTAACTTTGGGCAAGTCACTTAACTTCACTGTGCCTCAGTTACCTCATCTATAAAATGGATATTAAGACTCTGATCCCTATGTGGGACAGGGACTGTGTCCAACCGTATTTCTTATATCTATCTCATTGCTTAGTACAGTGCCTGGCACACAGTAAGCACTTAACAAGTACCACAGTAATTATTATTATTAATGCCTTCTCCTGGAGGTGTGGGAACTATGATAAGCCAGAGAGAAAGCTTAAATGCTGAATGATTTTGCCAACTGATGGAAAGAAACAAACACATGACACCCAAGGAGTTCCTGGGAATAGAACATTTGCCAATCTCAAAGGGCAAGTGCCGACATCAACTGCTGGGTTTAGGCCAACCAGGAAAACTTCCCAGTAGATCATAAAGGCTGCATTCTTGCGCTAAAGATATAGGAAGCATTGTTCTTTCCCATCAAGGCATCAATCTTGATGCTGCTGTTCAGTGGAAATGCCATATAGAGTGCATTAGAGGATTTCTAGCTGACTTGCTGAACTTCTGTTGTCTAACAGTGGGGACCAGTGTTCTAAATAATAATAATAAATGTAAATGTGACATTCATTAAGTGTTTACTATGTGCCAAGCTCTGCACTAAGCACTGGGGGCAGGTAAAAGATAATCACATCCCACAGGGAGCTCACAGTCTAAGTAGGTGGGAGAACAGATATTGAATCCCCATTTTGCAGATGAGGGAACTGAGGTATGGAGAAATTAAGTGACTTGGCCAAATTCACACAGCAGAATAGTGGTGGAGCAGGAATTAAAATGCAGGCGCCCTGACTCCCAGTCCCATGCTCTTTCCACTAGGTCATAATGCTTCTCAAAGGAACTGGAAACAAACCTTTTGTCTTGCAACTTGCACCTTTCAGAAAACCATCTGGTGATTAGCTGGTGGGCTGACATTCACTTGGATGCTATGGGCTTTGAGAGCCCTGTGACAAAGGCATAATGACTGATCCCATTTTCAGATGAGAAAGCCAAGATAGGAACAGTTTATGACATGTTCAAAGGAACTGGCTGGAGACAACATCTAGCATCTGAATTTTCAGATGATGCATTTCCAAAATATCAGTTTCCATTTAACGTATTCCATCCCTTTGTTCGATGGTTTTATCTAGTTTTTATGAGTTGCCCCGGAGAGATCTCTGAGCACACTCTTCTGAGAAACTAAAAATAACCCAACTCCTGTTCTTGCTGCCACAGCTCTTCTTTCCAACCCTTCCCTTTGGCAGGGGAAACTCCCAGGATTTTATTTGTTGGGATTCCTGGCTCCTGCCTGGCCTGGCTCCCATACTGATTGTGAGAACCTTCCTGATGCTCATTTTTCAATGGCAGTGACACGACTGCAGGTTCAAAATTGTTCTGTGGGGAAGGATCATGCAATAAGCATGATGAAACTGGAAGGAGTTCTGCTAGAGAAGTCCCGGGGGAAACAAATAAAGTTGGCCAGTGCCTTGGGCTTGACAGAGATCCCTTCTTCCTCTGAAATGTCTACAAACCACAATGCCCTATCAGAATTGGGAGGGGAATCAATTAACCAATCGTATTTATTGAGCACTTACCATGTGCAGAGCACTATACTAAGCACTCAGGAGAGTGCAATAGAACAGAATTAGGAGACACACTCCCTGCCCATAATGATCTTACATTCTAGGGAAGCAAGAGATATCCCACTCCGAGGCTTTGCTCAAAAAAAAATCCAGCAAGTGAGTTTTCCTTCTCCTCCCCACTGCGTGACCCAGTTCTTTCTTCCTATTCTGATTGAATCCCAGTCAGAAGCCATGGATAATAGAGATCCTGACTCTCCCTGAAAGGCATGCTTAGCCATGTTGAATAGGGTTACTTGTGCCTTGAATCTGCCAGGGTGGGCAAGAAATGGTTGGGGACCCTGGAAGCAGCAGCCATTCATTCAGTTGTATTTATTGAACACTTACTGTGTGCAGAGCAGTGTCCTACACACTTGGGAGAGTACAATAGAGCAATAAACTGACACATTCCCCGCCCACAGTGAGCTCACTGTCTAGTGGGGAAAACAGACATTAATGTAAATAAATGAATTACAGATAAGTACATAAGTGCTGTGGGGTTAGGAAGGCGGGGATGAACAAAAGGAACAAGTCAGGGTGATGCAGAAGGGAAAAGAGGAAGGGGTGCTGAGTCGGCGAAGGCCTCTTGGAGGAGACGTGCCTTTCATAAGGAGACAATGTGGGAAAGTTTTCCAGGAATCCAGGGGGTGTGGGAGTGTTCCTGCTCCTGCTCCTGCCATCATTGCTGCAATATTGTCTCACTGGCAAAAAGTTGATTAGTAGGGGGAGGAGAAGTTTAGATACAAACACCTGCCACAGCCATTATCAGGGCCTCCGTAGACAAAAGCAGGAGTTCCCTACCTTTATACTGTAAGTTCTTTGTGAGCATGGAATATGTCTACCAACTCTTTGGTATTGTACTCTCCCGAGTGCTTAATACAGTGATCTGCACAAAATAAGCATTCAGTAAATTCAACTGAGTGCCTGACTGATTCGAGTCAAGACTGTGGCAGAGGCCTGGATTCCAACTTCGATTTGAGACTCTGGTGGTCATTATGGAGGCCAAAATGGTGGAGGCAGCTATCGGGCTATTCCACAACAAAGACTGTTGGGTTTCTGAGTGTGTGTAAGTGACTAGTGTGTGCTATATTGTTGTCGTGCATGGGACTATTGTATTAATCCCAGGGGTGAAGACCAGGAAAACCCACCTAGTGAATGAAGGGAGGTGGAGGCTAGAGGTGGAAGAGAGAAAAGAGAGGGTGAACTGTGGTGCGCTTTAGAGAGTTACCACTGAGTAAGACTTTATCCCTGAATG
Source organism: Ornithorhynchus anatinus (assembly GCF_004115215.2). Classification (NCBI taxonomy): domain Eukaryota; kingdom Metazoa; phylum Chordata; class Mammalia; order Monotremata; family Ornithorhynchidae; genus Ornithorhynchus; species Ornithorhynchus anatinus. The sequence continues at coordinate 37,827,489 of NC_041734.1, read as the reverse complement.
CTATTCTGTCTAAAAGACCATGTGTGAATGATAATCCTTTCCAAATTGGATGCACATAAGAGTAGTCCTTTGCCACAGTACCGGTGACACTGTAATATTTACAATGCCTAAACCTGTGTTTGAATGGATCTCTTAGTAAGTGGTGGTTTAGAATAGAAGTGGTGGTATCTTACCATCAGCAAAACAGACACTTCATTTGGCTTCCAGTAGTGGTTATGGGTTAAGCTGAACTTTCCATACTTTCTTGGCTGATTTTTGATTACTAGCAGCATTCACTTAGAAATAAGTACATGATTGGGATTAAAGGTGCAGTTTGTGGCTATGAAATAGACTATCTCTGAGCATGTCAGTACCTTCATTTGCTTTTTTTTAAAAATGGTATTGGTTAAGCATTTTCTATGTGTCAGGGACTGTACTAAGTGTTGGGGTAGATACAAGTTGATCAGGTTGATCATAGTCCTTGTCCGACATGAGGACTCACTAACTTAATCCCAATTTTACAGATGAGATAACTGAGACACAGAAAAGTTGTCAGATATACATTGTCCCATCTGCTTCTACCACCGCTGAGGGTTTCAGCTCCTCTCTTAGCAGAATGGAATTCAGGATCCAATCTCTTTGAGTGGTCATTCCACAGAAGCAAACTCAGTGATAGATTGATGAATTGAAAATGGCAGACCTCAATAATTGGTCCCTGACTAGTACGCCAACTTGGTGCAACCTTAGGCAAAGAACTTCATCTCTCTGTGTCTCCAACCTAAATGGGGAAAAACCTCTTTGACTTCGGGTTCTTGTGAGAAATGACAAATTAAAACCATGGAAAAATCTTTGTCCTTCACAGAAGAGGTATTTCATGATGACTGTGAGTCCCATGTGGGACCAGGACTGTGTACAACCTGATTAACTTGTATCCTAGTGCTTAAAACAGTGCTTGGCACACAGTAAGTGCTCAACAAATACCAAAATTATTATGCACTAATGTACACTGATGATATCCTCACAGGAATGAAGTTTGCTGTCAGTACCTTCCATTACCTTGGAATTCAAAGCACAATCTGTGCTTCAGAACATTGCTGCATCTCTTAGGGCTGGAGGAGGGAGAAGAACAGATTGGTCTCCCTTCAAAATTCCCCATGTCTGGCACCTACAGTCAGATCACTGGATATTTTGAGGCAGAATTAGGACTTGGCTAGGGGGAAAAAAATGGTTGTGGAGCTCCCAGTTGGGACTATGGGCTCCTGTAGACAGAACTCAATACTGACCTTCACAAACCAGTTGGTTTTTTTGCACCTGGCAAACAAGGTTGTGGAGCCCAAACAGGGCTCTGAGCATAGTCAATAAGAATATGACTGAGCATGAGTAAAAATGAGCAGGTCTCCACAAAGTCCGGTACAGCCTTACAGACACTCCCCAAGTTCATGAGTGCTCCTGCAAGGGAAATTCTTCCTTCCTTCACACAATGCTTAGTTCAATGCTCTGCGAAAAGTGGCTGCTGCTGCTGCTCCTAACCCCAACCTACACACTTTGCTTCTCTAACACCAACCTACTCATGGTACCTTGATTTCATCTGTCTTGCTGCTAACTCTTTACCCACATCCTTCCTCTGGCTTGGAACTCCTTCCCCTTTTATATACAACAGACTATCACTCTCCCACCTTCAAAGCCTTACTAAAATCACACCACCTCTAAGAAGTTTTTCCTAAGTCATTGTTTCTCCTTTTTGCCCTCCCTTCTTTGTTGTCTATACACTCAGAACTGTAATCCTTAAGCATCAGATACTCACTCCACACCCAGGCCCACAGAACTTATTGTTAATAGTAATAATATTCATTCAATAGTATTTACTGAGTGCTTACTATGTGCAGAGCACTGTACTAAGCACTTGGAATGTACAATTTGGCAACAGATAGAGACAATCCCTGCCCATTGATGGGCTTACAGTTTAATCTGGGGAGACAGACAAAAACAATAGCAATAAATAGAATCAAGGGAATGTACACCTCATTAACAAAATAAATAGGGTAATAAAAATACATACAAATGAGCAGATGAGCACAGTGCTGGAGGGGAAGGGAGAGGGGGAGGAGCAGAGGGAAAGGGAGGAAAGAGGGCTTAGCTGAGGGGAGTGAAGGAGGGGGCAGAGAGGCAGCAGAGGGAGCAGAAGGAAAAGGGAAAGCTCAGTTTGGGAAGGCCTCTTGGAAGAGGTGAACTCTCAGTAAGGCTTTGAAGAGAGGAAGAGAGTTAGTTTGGTGGAGGTGAGGAGGGAGGGCATTCCAGGACAGTGGGAGGAGGTGGGCCAGGGGTCAATGGGATAAGCGAGAATGGGGTTGGTGAGGAGGTGAGTGGCAGAGGAGTGGAGCCTGCTGGGTGGGCAGTAGAAAGAGAGAAGGGAGGAGTGGTAGGAGGGGGCAAGGTGATGAAGAGCCTTGTAGCCTAGAGTGAGAAGTTTTTGTTTCATGCGGAGGTTGATAGGCAACCACTGGAGGTTACTAATTGTAATGTCTGTTAAGTTCTTATTGTATTCCAGACACTGTACTAAGTACTGGGGTGGATACAAGCAAATTGGGTTGGACACAGTCCCTGTCCCACATGGGGTTCACAGTCTTAATCCCGATTTTATAGATGAGGTAACTGAGGTACAGAGAAGTGAAGTGACTTGCTCAAAGTCACAAAGCAGAAGAGTGGCAGAGCCGGAATTAGAACCAAGATCCTTCTGATTCCCAGGCCCATACTCAATCTACTAGGCCCATGCTCTATCCACTAGGCCATGCTGCTTCTCTATGTTTATACTGCATTTATGATTATATCCTTATGTTCTCCACTTTCCCTATCAGTAATTTATTTTAATGTCTGTCTCCCACTCTTTACTGGGAACTCCATGTGGGCAGCGAATCTGTAAGCCAACTGTACTGCATTGTTCTCTCCCAAGCCTCTACTAGAGTGTTCAGCGTGCAATAAAAATCACTGATCGATTGGTTCAGATGCTCTGCTAGGCACACAGTGCTTAGAGGGGAGCATTCATATACATGTCCCCAAGGGGCAAACAGAATTTAGGGGCTACATCTTTTTCTTTGTCATTTTCCTCAGAATGTATACAGTTCTGCAGTAGCAGCTCAATATATACTGGCGGGCTGATGGAACTCCCTCAGGATTTGGAGTCCGGGGTTCCCACTAATTTTGTAAGTGTTTCAAAAGCAGAGTCATATGCCCTGCACCTCCTTTTGGATGGATAAATGACCAGTGGCATCCAAAAGTTGGAAAACTCTGGTCTAGATACCTGATAGCTACTTGCATTTCAAATTTAATTACTCATTCTAAGAATATATATTTAGAAATGTCCCAGGCTGGATAATAAATCCGAAGTTTTCCAGTCAAATTAAAAGTCTAACCCACCTGCAGACTACTACAGTTTCTGAGTATCCTCTTGTTCTTTAGAGTAGTACGTTAAACAGTACAAACCAAAGGTAAAGGTGATAATTGCTTTGAGAAAATGACTGGAAGTGGGTTAACTTTTGTAAATTAGCCGATCTCTCAGATCCTCTAAACAAAAATAATCTCGGCTACTATTGTACCCCTCCTCTGGTGGAAGGAGCCCTGGGCTGGGAGACAGAAGGTTTAATTCTGGTTCCAGTTTCCCCGGTTTGCTGTGTGACCCTGGCCAAGTCTCTTATCCTTTGTGGGTTTCAGCTCCATCTGTACAGTGGGAATATTAATACCCACCCTTCTCAGCCTCACAGCAAGTTTTGAGTTTAACATGATTTGAAAATACTTTTGATTCTTTAGGAAGAAAGGAATATGATTGGTTGATTGATTGAGAGGAAGAAGATGACGTATCCTAGAGCAAATTTTATCAAATCTCACCTTCTCTTTTTCCTCACCTCTCTTATCTCTTCCAATATAGCAGACTACCAAACCACAAGGAAGGGTTTAAACACTCTTAATGGTTTATTCAAGAAGAGATGCAGGGAAGGGAGGCGAGTGAAGGAGCTCAGTGCTGTGCTTTTAGCCCAGGAAGCATAGGGTGGGAGGGAGGGCTCTCCAGAAGTAAGTTGCACTGGTTGCTAGCTGCATTTTTGGGTAGGATTTGGGGATATGAGTGCAATAAATACCATTGTTTGATTGGTTTTTAATTCCCACTGGACTAAGGATAAGCACTGGCATAAACTGGAGTGACATTGTGGAATTGTGTTTTAACTTTCCTGTGGCCTGGGGTTGAGAGAGACTGAAGGAAGTAAAAATGTTTGGAGAGAATAATTGAGAAATCAATCAATACAATAGAGTTGGTGGACACATTCCCTGCCCACAAGGAGCTCACAGTCAAGAGAAAGCGAGAGGTAGCCCATATACCATTGCCCAGCTTTGCTCCTCCCACACAAACCTACTACAGGTCCCCTTGCTCTTGATTCTCTTACTTCTCCCATTGTTTCTTTTTTATTTTTAAATGGTGTTTCTTAAGCACCTACTATATGGCCAAGCACTGTACTAAGCTTTATTAAAGATATTTAATCTTTAATATATTGTATTAAATGTAAATGTATAATGTATTAAAAATAGCTTTAATCTCCATTTTAAGGATGAAGTAACTGAGGCACAGAGAGGTTAAATGACTTGACCATGGTCACACAGCAGATGAGTGATGGAACTGGGATTAGAACACAGGTCCTCTGACTCCCAGGCTTGTACTTTTTCCACTAGGACATGTTGCTTCTCATTCTGATTGTACCTTTCCTCCATATGGAACACTTTAATGTTATCCAAACTGTGTCTTTTCTATCTTTTATTTCCTTTAATGTTATCCTTCCTGTGTCTTTCCTCTCACAAATCCACCTCCTCCAGTTACACTTGCTTCCCTACCTCTCATTCATTCATTCAGTCATTCAATCATTTATTGAGCGCTTACTGCATGCAGAGCACTGTACTAAGCACTTGGGAGAGTACAATACAACAAAAACAGACATATTTTCTGCCCACAGTGGGCTTACAGTCTAGAGTGGGGGCAGAAAAACATCAATACAAATAAATAAAATTACAGATATGTACATAAGTACTGCGTGGCTGGGAAAGGGGAAGAGCAAAGGGGGCAAGTCAGGGTGATGCAGAAGGGAGTGGAAGAAGAGGAAAGGTGGAGCTTGGTCTAGGAAGACCTCTTGGAGGTGATGTGCTTTCAATTCATTCAATAGCATTTACTGAGTGCTTACTGTGTGCACAGCACTGTACTAAGCACTTGGAAAATACAATTCAGCAATAAAAAGAGACAATCCCTGCTCACACAGGGTTTATAGTCTAGAAGGAGGGGAGACAGACAACAAAACAAATAAGCAGGCATCCAAATAAATAGAATTATAGATATATACATATATATTAAGCCCTTTGATTAGACTGTAAGCCTGTTGATTAGACTTTAAGCCCATCAAAGGGCAGGGACTGTCTCTGTTACTGATTTGTACATTCCAACTGCTTAGTACAGTGCTCTGCACATAGTAAGTGCTCAATAAATATTATTGAATGAATGAATACACATATACAAAAGTGCTTTGGGGCAGGGAGAGGGGGGAAGGGCAAAGGGAGCCAGTCAAGGTGATGAGGAAGGGAGGGAGATCTGAGTAAAAGGGTTTGAAGTGAGGGGAGTGTAATTGTCTGTTGGATTTGAGGAAGGAGGGCATTCCAGGCCAGAGTCAGGTTGTGGACTAGGGGTCAGTGGCAAGACAGTTGAGATCTAAGCACGGTAGGAAGGTTAGCACTAGAGGAGCAAAGTGTGTGGGCTGGTAGATGGAGAGAAGTGAGGTGAAATAGGAGGGGGCAAGGTGGTAGAGTGTTTTAAAGCCAGTGGTGAGGAGGTTTTGTATGTGGAGGCGGAGGGGCAACCACTGGAGTCTTGAGTCACCTCTCAGGAAGCAGCCTGATGTCGTGTGGATAAAGCCTAGCCTAGGAGCCAGAGAACCTGGATCCTAATCCCGGCTCTGACACTTGCCTGTCGTGTAACCCTGGGCAAGTCACTTTACTTCTCTGGGTCTCAGTTCTCTTAACTGTAAAATAAAGGATTCAATCCCTGGTCTCCTCCTACTTAGACTGTGAACCCCTTGTTGGACAGCAGCAGTATCTGGCCTGATTAGCTGATTAACCCCATCAAGCTCTGCAGCATCCATGTATTTATCTGCATATTTGTTATTTATTTATTCATTTGGGTCTATGGTCTCACTCATAACTGTGGTATATTCATTAATTTACCCCTTGGGCTCTAAGCTCCTCAAGGACGAGATCATGTCTTTAACTTCTTTTGTTTCCTTTGGAAAACTTTCCCCAATTAAACTCTCATTTTCTTGGTCATGGCACCTTCGCACCCCCTTCAGCACTCTTGTGTAGACCTGTTCATCATTTTAATCAGAAAATCAATGTTATTTATTGAGCACTTACTGTGTGCAGAACACTGTATTAAGCACTGGGAGAGTACAATAGAGTAAGGAGATACAATTCCTGCTTACAATTTAGAGGCAATTAAATAATTGTTTTTTTCACATTTAGCATTTGTCCCACATTTTACCTATTGTATATTTGTTCACTTGCGTCCCCTTGCTGTCCCCTCTTTCCTTTATCCCCCATGATTAGATAGTAATCTAATCAGAGGCTCTACACCCAGTAGATGCTAAAAAATCCACTTGGTACCAAAACACTACATAGGGATAATTTTCATCTTGTCTTTGCTCCAAGGGAAGAGCTTTCTATATTTTATGTAGACTAAGCTCCTCGTGGGCAGGAAATATGTCCACCAACAATATTGTATTGTTCTCTCACAAGTGCTTAGTACAGTGTTCTGCACCCATTCATTCAATCGCATTTATTGAGCACTTACAAGCACTTGCAAACAAGGGTACTAACTGCTTGGGAGAGTACAATATAATGATAAACAGACACATTCCTTTAAGCACTCAGTAAATACCACTCATGGATTTATTGATTGACTTTATCATTTCTAATTGAATGGGGTGAATTTGTTTTGCATTTTTAAAAATTAATTTGAATTCATCTTGCAGTTTTTGCCCAAGTCAGTGGTATACAGCATTGAACCTCACAAGTAGCTAAAATATTATGTTTTGTACTCTAGGGTTAAGGAACCTGAGACATTGAGAGTTTAACTGAACTGCCAGTAGGTTGCTAAATGGGCTAGTAAAAGGGCTGAGAAAAGAACCCAAGATTTCTAGCTCTCCCTTTTTCAGTCTTCTCTACTTCTAGACCTTGTAGCATCTGCATTGTGTTCCACCAGAGGAAATAAAAACCCACCCAGAGTGAGCAAATATTATGCAACATTTATTTTTTAATGGTATTTAAGTGCTTAGTCTGTGTTAAGCACTGTTCTAAGCATTGGAAGGGAGACAAGTTAATCAGGCAGGAGACAGTCCCTGTCCTATGCGGGGCATACCATTAAGTAGGAGAGACATTTAAATTGAGACCCAGAGAAGTAAAGTGACTTGCCCAAAGTCACATAGGCAAGTGACAGATCTGGGATTAGAACCTAAATCCTCCGGCTCCCAGGGCTGTGCTTTAGCCACTAGGCCATGCTGCTTCCACAAATGGAAACTCTTCTGCCTCTACCAGTCCTCCCCCCGTTCCAAAGTAGATTGGCAGCTCTTGGATAGAAATCCTGATTGGATCCAGCCCCTGGGCCACCTTAGAACAACAGTGCCTATTCTCCCACAGCCTTGTTCCTTGCAGACGCCCAGCACATATAGCCAGAAAAGTTCTGCAGAGGCACCTCTTGAGGTCATATGGTCAGGGACCACTACAGAGGATGTGCTCATCAAGGCTTTTTAATTATTGTTTTTTTTTTAAAAAAAAAAAGCTAAACCGAACTGTAGGCCTTGGCAGCATTTGTTTTATTTTAAATAGACCATCTGCTCCAACCAGTCAACAGACAAGCTATTTCCGTGAAATGTAGCTGGCGTCAACTGGAAGCTGGCAATTAACAGTACTGATTAGAAGACGAGTGACCAGCAATGCCCGAGGAGCAGCTCCTGCTGGGAAGGGGACAGCATGAGGGGCATGTCTTGATGTTGGGGGTTTTACTGGGACTCTGATTTCAACTCTTTGGTTTTGGACTGCCAGCAGGCACAGAAATTGCCAAGTTCAATAAAGAGTGAGTAAATGAAGCCTTTCCCGAAATTTCAACCCTGCTCTATCCCTGAAGGTATATTTTATTTATTGAACAAAGCAACTGTAATGTGTGGGGGATTTCTCCTGTGCCAGTTATTGGTTGCTTGGAGGGAAGGGTGTCATCTTAACCAGCTGCATGCTGAAAGCTTATTCCTTCATCCCTACAAACATTCATCAAGTAATGGCTATTCCCACTCCCACCAAAACATATCCAAAGAATTGTATCTGAACCTCCAAAAGTGGCAGTGATGGTGAATAAGGGTAAAATCCTTGAAGCAGCATGGCCTAATGGAGAGAGCCCAGGCTTGGGAGTCAGAGGATCTAGGTTCAAATCCTGAGTCTGGCACATACCTGCTGCGTGACCTTGGGCAAGTCACTTAACTTTTCTGTGTCTCAGTTTCCTCATCTGTAAAATGGGAATTCAATACCTATTCAGTACCTGTTCTCCCTCTTACTTAGACTGTAAGACCGTCATTGGTCAGGGATTGTCTCTATCTGTTGCCGAATTATACATTCCAATCGCTTAGTACAGTGCTCTGCACATAGTAAGCATGCTTAGTACAGTGCTCTGCACTTAGTAAGCACTCAGTAAATATTATTGAATGAATGAATTATTATTAATAATAGTAAATCAAGGAGATAAGGTAGGAGGGGGCAGGGTGATTGGGGTGATTTAAAGTCTACAATAAGGAGTTTCTGTTCAATGTAGAGGTGGATAGACAATCATTGGAAATTCCTGAGGAGTGGGGAAACATAGACTGAACATTTTTGTAAAAAAAGACCTGTGCAGCAGAACAAAATGTGGACTGTAGTGGGAAGAGACAGGAGGCAGGGAGGTCAGCAAAAAGGCTGATGCAGTAATCAAAGGGGGACTGGCACGGTAACAGTTTGAATGGAGAGGAAACAGTGCATTTTAGCGAGTTGTGAAGGCTGTTCACCATTCTCAAGTCCTCTTATGTCCCTAGGCACCCTGGTCAGCCTTATTTCCCCCCCCCATAGAGATGGCCAGTTTCACTCCCCTTGCACGAAACTGCACAAAAGTTGTTTCCCTCAGGTGAAACATACTCCAGCTGATGGCAAAGGGAGCATGGGTTTCCCAAAGATATGAGGTTGAGCAGAGTTTCTAGTTCATTCTTTGCTCCAGAATGACATTCTCCTCCTGCCATGGACCCTCCCTTGGGCTATGAGAGTGACAAATCTCACCTCATTTCATATCAAGACAGCGCAATTTCCTTTCCTCAGATCACACACATGAAAAAACTGCTCTTGATTGCAGGTTGCCCATGCAAATGCAATTTTATTAGATGGCAAAACCGTTAATACTATTTTGTGCTCAGTAGGAAAGTCCCCCAGTCCAAGACGGAGCAGATTGTAGTCTCCTCCAGACTGTAAAATCAGATCATATTGGTTCTAATTGCTCAGTTTGACTAATTTAATTACTAAGCTTCTTTCTCCCTTCATCCTGTTTACAAGAGTTGAGTGCTGAGGGGGAAGGGGCTGGTCTTGTCAATCAGTCAGTCAGTTAATCATATTAATTGAGTGCTTACAGTGTGCAGAGTACTGTAATAAGCACTTGAGAGAGTGCAATATAACAATAAAAAGACACATTCCCTACCCACAACAAGCTTACTCCTGCACCAGGTACATGTTTTTTTAAGAAGAGAGTAAATAGCCTCCATGCTGACTTCCTCATAGACTGAAGCAAACTGAAAACCATATTCAGTAGCAGATGGATGTTGGTGAATGTTTTACTGAAGGGTTTTGAATCCCTCTTGCTTCCAGGCTATGAAAATCATTCTTCTCAACCCAGGTGTTCTGTCTCCAGTTAGCCTCTCCATATCAGGTTCTGACACTGTGCCTCAGTGGCCTCATCTGGAAAATGGGGATTAAGACTGCAAACCCTCTGAGGGACATGGACTATGTCCAACCACAAGAATTTGTATCTAACCCAGCACTTAGCATAGTGCCTGGCACGTAGTAAGCTCTAAACAAATGTTATAAAACAAACAAACAAAAAACACCTGATGGGAGGTTTTAAAGCTTTTAGAGTGGTTTCGTTTTCCAGAACACTTACCCAAGCAGCTTGAATCAGGTAGCAGAGGAAAGAACAGAGTCAGATGAGCCTTCCTTTTAGACTTTGACCCCTGTGAGAGATTGGAACTATTTCTGATCTGATTATCTTGTATCTATCCAAGAGTTTAGTACAGTGCTTGGTACAAGGAAGCGCTAAGCAAATATTATTAATAGTGATGGTATTTAAGTGCTTACTATATGCTAAGCATTATTGTTATTATTATCATCAGTATAGGAGAGGAAACTAAAGGAGCTGTCGCAGTATCATCACCCTCCTCAGCAACCAATATTTACTGGCTATTGGGCTTGTATATCAGAGGAAGGGAAGTGTGCAGAGTTCTACCCTGTCAAAAGGAGGATATCACTTCCCAACCCAGAGAGTCAGTCTTTGGAGGGCTATAAGTGAGACTTTCCAGGTTCTGGGTTATGCATAAGTGATCTGGCTCAACCACTGAACTCAGGCAAAAATGTTTCCATTAAACCAGCCTTTAATTCTGTTTCCTTTTTTCCTCATTACCAGGTCCAACTGATTTTCGGACCACAGAATGGAGGGGAATTCATTGGAAGGAGTTTACAACCAATAGGTATAGAAATACCTATTCATTAACATGGGCCCATGGGGTAGTAATGAAGAGGAAGTAGGGTGGGAGGTAGGGGTGGAGAGAGAGAGAGAAAGAAAAACAGATAAACAGCTTCAGTCTTCACATCTAGCAGGTCCCTGTAGAGGCCAACGGAGCCAGGATAGTGCAAAAGCAGCGCCATTGTCATCTCTGCCCTGTTTCTGGAGAATACTATGGTCCAGCCCCATGTTTCCACCAAAAAGCAGCCCCAGACTGAAGCAGAGTGGTCCACGAGGTAGACACTCCTCAGGACCCAAAGTTGAGCTGCCCTAATAGGCCATTCTGGATCAGGCCTAGATTTCCACAACTGTCGTCCACTTCTCCCAACCCAGAGCAGTGCAACTCCCTAATTCATTCAATCGTATTTATGGCGCACTTACTGTTTGCAAATGCTGTACAAAGCACTGTACTAATGAGCTAACTAATGTACCAATTAGTACTACTAATTAGTACTACTGCTACTATTGTATTAACTGTACTAATGATTTGGCAACAATTCTGTTCCCTAATTGTACATTCCAAGTGCTTAGTACAGTGCTCTGCACATAGTAAACGCTCAATAAATACTATTGAATAAATGAATGAATGAATAATGAAGACCTCAGTCCCTGAAGAAAGTGCCTCGTGGAGGAGGCTGGGAAACTAATATTTTTCCGAGGACTAAACTCAACCGGCTCTGGAAAGTAAGTAATGTTGTGACATCAAGCCACTGTATGTGATCCAGAGTGAGAGTCAATGATTATGTCTTCCCTAGACTCTACTTTACCTCCAACTGACTTTGCATAAACCTGAGGAGTTGGGCCATTCCCTATTCTGAGACAATTGTTAAGGTTACTTTAAGCAACTTAGTCTAGGAACACAACAAATTACTGAAAATCAAGGCCTAGAGTAATCCACCCATCAGTAGTATTTATTAAATCCTGAGTTCAAAGTATTTTGACAACTAATGATGAGAGTACAGTGGAAAGAAAATATAGGATCTCTTTGCCCTTGAGAAGTTTATAACCTAATAGTAAGACAGACATAAAATGTATACAGGCTGAAAAGCAGGAGGAAGATAAATATGCAACTGATAAAAGCAAGAGCAGAGAAAGATGAATGAATGAATAAATAGAAGGGAAAATATAAATCGATATATGCGTAAGTGCTTAGGATGGTTGAATTGGACACAAGTGCTAAGGGGTGTTGTAATTTGGGGTGATGGAACTCAGGGCTGAGGTCTAGTGAACTTGAAAGGGGCAGGAGCTCTTAGAACAGGGAAGGCTTGTGAGCAAGTGGTCAGAGGTAGGAAACTGTACAGTGAGGTAGTGTAAGAAGTTTAGCTTAGAAGGAGCAAAGAGTATAAGCAGAAGAGTAGGAGAAAAGAACTCATATGTAAATTTTGTTAAGGTTCAGTCTTCAACACTCCAAACATCAAGAAAACTAATTATCTCCCATAACCTAAGGCCTTAGCCCAGACTCTAATGAAATCCTTCTATGAGATGGTCACAATAGAAGATTTTTGGAAAGCTTGGTTATAGAAATATGTTGACTATTGCACTTCAATCATATTGGGTATTATATTTGATGTTATTGTTCTCTTTTTATTTATTAAATTATTACTTGGGGCTGAATGCACAGGTTGATGCAATAGAAGTTAATCAGATCATTTGTAATAACTTGAAGCTCCCTCATACTTTGTTCCTCTGTCTCAGCCTCTCCTTATTTTTCTTTCTTTGCTTTTTTTAAACTCTATCATTTCCTTCCCTTTTGTCTCATTTCACTCCTTTCTATGCCTCTCTTCTATTCATAACTTAGTCACGGGCCCTCACTCTCCCAACTATTGGGTAAGAGGCAAACCAGGAGCAGAGAAGGAAGTTTAGATGTTTTCCTCAGGAAACCACCTCAACCCATCTGGCTTGTGGATCTAATTGAACTCTGACCTTTGAGGACTCATGACCACTGGGGTCATGACATAAAACTTAAAGCCACGATTGTTAGTGACTGACTCTATGCCAGGGCCCTGCCATGAGGAGCTGCTGTCATTAACTGTGAACATTCATAAATTAGGAAAATAAATAAACAGATGCTTGTTAATTGGCTTAATTAGGCACTAGCAAACAGGAAACCAGGAAAATAGCTATAAAAAAGCAAGTACTGTAATGAAATAGTAATTCACTATAATCTTCCTAAGGTTGTTCAGTCTTGCTCTAGCTTGTGGTTAATTTCCCGACAACGAGATAAACTAGTATTTTTTTTAAGGCCAAAATATTTTGCGGGGATTTGAAACTAAACCCTGTAAAGTAGCAAGAATCCTCTAGCTTATGATAGTTTTAGGTCTGAAACTGGGACCCAAAGAGGCAATTTAAAATGCTAATTCCTCTTCAACCCACCCTTCCCTCTAGCCACCACTCCCCCAGTCTCTTATGTCCATGATGCTAAAAAAAAAAGCAAGACGCCACAGCAGAATGACTGGCTAGATCAAACACTCAAGTTGGAGTCAATACTTTGGGTCAGGATTTGAGTTTCAGCTCTTGAGGCAAACAGCACAACGGTTTGAAAAACATAAAAGGAAGGTGAACCAATCCCCTGTGGCTCAGTGCTGCATACAATCACAGTCCCATTTTTGAGGCCAACAGAAAAGGGTTTGGTGGCTGGTATTATTTATATGACTCAGCAGGGCTGAGAAAAGCTGGTTGAATGGGTGCGGCCTGGGTATTTCGTTGTGAAAGTGTGTCTTGTTCATGTGTTCTGATTGGCCGATTGGCGGGTTAGGGGCATGCTCACCTGCCTGGATTCTGGTACTGTTCAGAGACCATCAGCAAGGTTGGCAGAGCCGGCAGAGCTGGAAGGGATATTCTGGATTTGTTAGGCTTTTGTATACTCTTGTTCGGATTCCTGGAGAAGACTTCCCGTGGAGACTTGTGCCCTGAGCCTTCCTGGTTTTGATTTGGTCTGCACCGCTCTTAAATACTCCTCTTCTGGCTATTGTTTAGTGTTAGTCGTGCCCCATGTGGATGCAGGGCCAAAATATTTTTAGGGGGAAAATGCAGCCTTGTTTGGTAGAAAGAGCATAAGATTGGGACTGAGGACACTCAGGTTCTAGCTCCAACTCTGGCACTTGCCTATTTTGTGACCTTGAGTAAGTCACTTGGCCTTGGTTACCTCATCTCACCCCTCTTAGACTATGAAACCCTCATGGGACAGACTGTATCTTATGTCATTATCTGGTAGCTACCCTAGTGCTTACCACAATGCTTAGCACTTAATAGTCATCACTTAATAAGCATTTAATGGGAGCAGTGTAGCCTAATGGAAAGAGCACAAATCTGGGAGTTAGAGGATCTGGGTTTTAATCCTGCCTCTGCCACTTGACTACTGGGTGCCCTTGGGCAAGTCACTTAACTTATCTGTGCCTCAGTTCCATAATCTTTTTTATTAATAATAATAATAATGATAAGCACTTACTATTGTGCTAGGTATTGTACAAACATTGAGTACTGTACAAACACTGGGGTGGATACAAACAAATTGAGTTGGACACAGTCCTGTCTCCCATGGGGCTCAAAGTCTTGATCCCCATTTTATAGATGAGGGAACTGAGGCCCAGAGAAATGAAGTGACTTGCCCAAGGTCACACAACAAGCAGGTGATGGAGCCGGAATTGGAACGCATGACCTTCTGACTCCCAGACCCATTCACTAGGTCATGCTGCTTTAAAATAGGGATTAAGCCTGTGAGCCCTGTGTGGCATAGGGCCTGTGTCCCAACCTGATTATCTTGTTCCTACTTCAGCACTTAATACAGTGCCTGGCATATAGTAAACTCTTAACACATACCATAAAAAAAAATCATCATCTCTTGCTCACACCAATATACCTCACAGAGAGATGTTTTTTGGGTGACAATGAACTTCATTGGGTCCCCATTTTCCTATTAGCCTGTTGGTGAGGCACAGCACATTCTACTTGGGAAAAACCACTCTGTACACCACCCAAGGAGCTACTGGATCGGTGTCAGGATGGCGGCGTTACTGCCATTTTCCACAGCCCAGGGAACAACATGTGTGGAACCCAGGAGCGATCCAGTGAGTGACAAACAACAAGCTCCATTCCTGCACGCTGCTCCTTGCCAACAAGTTCAGAAGGTCAAACTCCTTGTTTCCAATAGAGGACAGTTTTCCAAGCTACTTTAAATATGAAACACTTTCTGACTGGTTGCTTAAAAAGTCACACAGCAAGTGAATCTTCTCTTTTTCGCAAATGAATTCAGAGGCCTGCATTCCCTCTGGATTCAGATTGTAGACCTGGGCTCTACCCTCAAAAGGAAATGCTAAATATCGCAAGGAGTCCAGTCCACTGGGAGCTCACTTTCACTGGGAAAGATCTCACCAGGTTGGGGGAAAAATCAGACTGGTTATTCTCAACTTGCTAGATAGTAATAAAAATTCTGGTTTTTGTTAAGCACTTGCAGTGTGCCAAGCTGTACTAAGCACTGGGGTACACACAGGATAACCGGGTCCTGCATAAGGGTCACAGTCTTAACCCCCATTTTACAATTGAGGTAACTAGGACCCAGAGAATCTAAGTGACTTGTCCAAGGACACCCAGCAGACCAGTGGTGAAGCTGGTATTGAAACCCAAGTCATCTGACTTGCAGGCCTGTGCTCTTTCTACTAGGCCATGCTGCTTCCCAGATTCTATAGAAAGAGGCCTTTTGTCTGCACCTGAGGCCAGTTGGAGTCAGATATGTAGAAGGAGAATGATGATAATATTGATAATGATAATAGCAATATGTTAAGCACTTACTATGTGTCAAGCACTGTACTAAGTGTTGAAATAGGTACAAAATACTCAGGTCCCACCTAGAGCTCACAGTTTTTGAATCCCTATTTTGCAAATGAGGGAATTGAGGCATAGAGAAGTTAAGTGACTTGCTCAAACTCACACAGCAGACAAGTGGGTTTCAAATGGCCTAGGTTTTAATCCTGGCTCTGCCAGTTGTCTGATGTGTGACTTTGGGCAAGTCACTTAACTTCTCAGTGCCTCAGTTTCCTCATATGTGAAATGGGGATGAATTCCTACTCCCTTCTACCTGAACCCTGAGCCCCATGTGGGACAGGGACTGCATTCAACCGATTATCTGTATCCACCCCAGCAGTTAATATAGCATTTGACATGTAGTAAGAACTTAACAAATATGAAAATGATAATAAAAACTGGAAGATCCTGGATTAGAATCCAGGTCCCTAGACTCCTGGGCTTGTGTTTTTTCCACTAGGCCAAAGCAGTGTGGCTAGAGAAGCAGCGTGGCTCAGTGGAAAGAGCACGGGCTTTGGAGTCAGAGTTCATGGGTTCGAATCCCGGCTCGGCCACTTAGCTGTGTGACTTTGGGCAAGTCACTTCACTTCTCTGGGCCTCAGTTACCTCATCTGTAAAATGGGGATTAAGACTGTGAGCCCCACGTGGGACAACCTGATTCCCCTGTGTCTACCCCAGTGCTTAGAAAAGTGCTTGGCACATAGTAAGCGCTTAACAAATACCAACATTATTATTATTATTATTACTGCTTCTCAATGAAAGGAAAATGAGAAGTGAAAAAAAAAGCTCAAAGAAAAAAGTCCTTATCAAAGGCGTTTAACTATTTTCTCCTGGAGTTCTAGACAGGTAGGAATGGTGGGAATAGAATAGGTTAGGCTTAAGTGTGGTTGCACAAGGCATGTTGAAGAACATGATTCAGAATCAGTGACAAAGGCAAAGGATGCTACCATGTAGAACTCCCCTTTGCATCACCTCCCCTAAGATCCAACACATTATAACCTAAGCTTCTGGGGCTTTATTAAAAAAAAAACACAAAAAAACCCACCCATCGTTTGATCTGTTACTATCCTGGCAGTTAAGCTACACTGACAAAATAGAAAAGAAAAGGTTCCCTTAGGACTTTTTCAGGTGGCGTTCAATGCCTTTACCTGTGGAGTACCACCCAAACATTTAACGAGCTCCCCAAGGGCAGGCCGATTGTGAAAGAGTCCCCATTTTCATGCCTCACCGCCTCTCTGACGTAAATCTGATGCACAGTAATCAAAAGAAAATGCAGGGCAGGATGTGAACCTGAGGCTGCCTCAGTACATTGGCTAAAGTCATGCAGGGGGGTGGGGAGCGAGGGTGGTTGAAGGTGCGGGAGAGCAGAGTAGATACAACAATAAAACTGAAAAGGGGAGAGGCCAACACCTATTCTAGACAAGGGCAGAAAAATAGAGACCAAATCAATTCCCTCCAAGAGAGCTTCTCTGTTAGGCACTGACCGTATCCAGCTTCCTAGACCGCATGCAGTGACTCTTCACCTTCAAACCAGCTAGCAAACTTCTTTGTGCAAAACTTGTCTTGTATTTATGATACTTAAGTGCTTATTCATTCAATAGTATTTATTGAGCACTTACTATGTGCAGAGCACTGTACTAAGCGCCTGGAATGTACAAATCGGTAACAGATAGCTTATGTACCAAGCACTGTACTAAGTGCTAGGGTAGATACAAGCTGATTAGGTTAGACACAGTCCCTGAAACAAATGGAGCTCACACTTTCGATTTCCATTTTATAGATGAGGTAACTGAGGCCCAGAGAAGTGAAGTATCTTGCCCAAGGTCACACAGCACACAGGTGGTGGAGCTCGGATTAGAACCCAAGTCCTTCTGATTCCCAGGCCTGGTCTCTATCTACTAAGCCATCCTGCTTCTCAGTGAGAAGTTCGCCAAGGTCCCTAAGGTACACCTTGGTTTGGGTTATTCACAATTGAACAATCTCTAAAACACTTTTCCCATCACCGATGGCATAAAGTAGGATTAGGTGATAAGGCCAGCTCTGCCACTTGCTCACTGTATGACTTTGGGCAAGTCACTTAGCTTCTCTGTCCCTCAGTTTCCTCAAATGTAAAATGGGAATACCTGTTCTCCCACCTATTTAGATTGTGAGCCCCAGGTGGGACAGGGAATGTGTCTAACCTGATTATCGTGTATCTTCCCCAGGACTTAGAACAGTGCATGATACATAGTAGGTGCTTAATAAATATGATGAAAATGATAATGATAAAAATAAAAAACAAGGTCCTCCTGTTCAATCTATGCTGTAGCACCTTGCTTGAAGATGCAATGAGGAATTTGGGACACTGGAGCTAGAATATGTGTCTGCTCCACCAGGACACTCTTCAGACCTAGGCTACGAGTGATGTCAAAAGTCTTTGAGACTCACCCAATGCTATCCAGTGATAGTTGTGTTCTATAGACACATACACAAAAAGACATGCAAATGTTGACGCATCATTTCACAGATTTGGCACAACACTCTGGGCTGATAATAAACTTAAAGAAAACGAAGGTGATTTGCCCGGAAAAGCTACTCACCGCCCCAAATTCTTACTGGCCATGGAGAATTTATTGCTGACATTCAATTTAGCTAGGCAATATGCTATCCAAAGATGAATAGACAGAGAAGTACACAGCGGACTAAAAGCTGTCAGCATGGCTTTTGGAAGATTGACAGACAAAGTGTGGATATAATGGTGCATTAAGTTTGCTTCTAAATTGAAGGTCAAAAGAGTTGTTGTGGTGTCCAACCTTCTATATGGTTTGAAACCTGGACCTATTAGAGAAGGGACAATCAGTTTCTACAGCAGTTTCACCAGCACCACCTATGAGCCAGAGTTAGTATCAGGATTCCCAAACCGCTGCTGTAGGGAGAACCAGTCTATCACTTGCTTAAACATGGGCCTGGAAGTCTGAGGACCTGGGTTCTAATCCTTGTTCCACTACTTGCCTGCTGTGTGTCCTTGGGTAAGTCACTTAACTTCCCTGTATCTCTGTTCCTCATCTGTTAAATGGGGATTAAATACCTATTCTCCCTGATTATCTTTAATCTACCCCAGCACATAATATAGTGCTAGGCACATGGTATTTCTTAATGAACACTGTTAGTAGTAGTAGTAGTAGTAATAGTAATACTACTAGAAGTTCCTCCTGAGTTGAATTTAAATGACCCAAATACTTTCTCACATGTAGTTGGTGGTGGTGCCAGATATATAGAAGTAAGTAATCCCAGTGACTTGAGGATTATCATCTGATAAGGAGTCAGCTTTTTCTGCAAAACAGGACTATAAACCATTGGTAGTGCAGAAGCATCTTTTTTTAAATGGTGCTTGCCAGGCACTGTACCAAGCATTGAGGTAAATACAAGCTAATCAGGTTGGGCACAATTCATGTCCCACTTGGGGCATGAGGTAACCAAAGCACAGAAGAGTTAAGTGACTTGCGCAGGGTCACAGAATGGACAAGTGGCAGAGCTGAAATTAGAACCTAGGTCCTTCTGACTCCCAGGCCCGTGCTCTATCCTAAAGGCTGCACTGATTCTCTTAGGCCACAATGCTTTTCTAAGTAATTGTTATAAATAATTTCCCCCTCTATATGTTTAACCGTGAATTTTGTTCTGAGAGAACCTATTTTCTTAATGCCATGCCTTTATAATCCATCTTTAAATAATGAGTTCAACTGTGTGCTGAACACTACTTAATCGTCATCACCATCATCAGTGGCATTTTTTGAACACTTACTATGTGCAGTGGACTGTACTAAGTACTTGGGAGAATAGATACGGAGTTTGCAGACACCGCCCCTACCCACAACAAGCTTAAAGTCTAGAAGGGTAGACAGACACCAATATGATATAAATGATTTCTAATATTTAATTTAAAGATATGTACATAAGTACTATGGGTTTGAGGATGGACTGAATATCAAATGCCCAGATGTCACAGATTTAAGTGCCTTGACAGCACGGAAGGGAGATGGAGACAGGGACAAGGGGACTCAATCCAGGAAGATCTCTTAGAGGCCATGTGACCTTAACAGTGCTTTGAAGGTGGGGAGAGTGATGTTCTGGTGCAATTTCACCTCATTCATCTTCATGTGCAAGATTGATGATCCTTGTGACACAGTGGTCTGAAAAACTGGCCTATTGGCAAACAGTGGGATAAAAGTAGAATCAGGAAGAGTGATTTGGATTTTAAGGTCAAGGGCCACCAACCAATCCATCAATGAACCCCAGCATCTCTCCACTCATGCCATCCTCTCAGTCAATCAACCGTAACGATTGAACGCTTACTGGATGCAGAACACTGTCTGAAGCACTTGGGAGACTGGAATATAAAAATATAACGGACACATTCCCTGCCCACAATGAGCTTACCATTTAGACAGCCTACAGTCTAGGGACTCATGCCACCCTCTCAGTCACCTCAGCACTTGTGCATTTATATTGGGGTTAATTAAGCACTTACTCTGGGCCAAGCGCTGTGCTAACTGCTCTTTGTTATTGATTTATATATATCCATTTGAGTTTATAATTTATACCCTTGCTCATGCTTTTCATTATGGCTTTCTCTTTTCAATTTGGTTTATCCTTCCCACTAGATTGTAAACCTCTGGAGGGGAGGGATCACACCATTTACTTCTATGTCTCCCAGTGGTCTAGCACAGTGTAGATTCCCAATCTTGACTGTTGATTATAATATTTATTATATTTTAGACTGTGCTGCCTAGTCTGTGACTGATAAAAAAATAACTGAGTAGAGTTTAATTTTTAAACTATTACAGAGCTATATGTGGCTCCTCTAGAAAGAATCTAGGCCTACTAAGTAATGGATACTTTTATTTTAGAGAAAAGGTAGCCATCTAATTAGGGTTTGGTGGTATTGTGGTATTTAAGCACTTACTATGTGCTAAGCACTGTACTAAGTGCTGGGGTGGATACAAGCAAATTGGGTACACAATCCCTGTCCTAAGTGGGGCTCACAGTCTCAAACCCCATTTTACAGATGAAGTAACTGAGGCACAGAGAAGTGAAGTGATTGCCCAAGATCACACAGCAGACGTGTCAGAGCTGAGTTTAGAACCCATGACCTTCTGACTTCTAGACCCATGCCATATCCACTACACCATGATAGTGCAGACTTTCTTTTGCATTTCCAAACTTAGGTTTACTGTTATTCTTTTAAAATAATGCAGTTCTACAACTATTTGGTGGGGGAAAAGGCTAAATGCACATCTGTCTAAGGATTCATTAATGGCAGCAAACTATAGAGTACTTAGTTTTCATTGCCATTTTTCTATTTGAAAGATGAAAGGAATGATCTTTGACCCAGCTTGTTGAGTCCTGTACAGTGAGAAATGGAAAGGCTATCAGCTGGAAAAATAATTATTCAATTGTCCTTGAATTATTAATGGTAGATTGAAAGCTACATGATTTGCTGACCCAGAGAAGAGGAGGGTCTTTTAGAAAAGAGATTGTTTGTAGAAGAATGGAAAAGAAAAATCTCAGTAATCATTTTTAGTCTGCTGATCCTAGGGTAATGCAGGGAAGTAAAAGTCTCCCTTGTTGTTCACTGATCATTCATGTAAGGTGAATTCATTTATTCTACTCTGATAGGTACCATTTGATAATGACTGTTTCCAGGTACTAAATAATCAAAACAATTCTTATTTTATTAGTATGCTTCTCCTCTTCCAATAACCCTGAAGCAGTTCACACACAGTCTTCCCGAATCCAACTACATCCTTCCCTCCTGAGGTAAGCGAGAACAACTAGGAAAAGCAGAGATGCTTAGAAGATGGAAATGTAATGGGAGGAGGGTAGCCATCTCACTGTTCCTTCTAGCATCATGTGGTGCCACTTTTAGCAACTGACTACTGGATTGGATGAACCTTTTATCTGACCCAATATACTATTTTTTATTTCCATTACCCTGACTTTTACTGACACATGGAAAGCGTTGAGGACTTGCCCAGACTTACGCACTACTCAGTGGTAAGGTCAAGACTAAGATCCGGATTTCCTATTTCCAACCTAATTCTATCTGATTGTGATATATCCTTCTTCCTACTTCCACGTTTCACTACCCTTGGATGAGCAACACATATTTAGAGAGGGATCTGCTTGCCCTGTTCACTGTGGAGTCACATTCACGTTTGTGACCCAAATGCTTGTTGCCAGACAAAACTCCACGTCAGAAAGTCAAGAGCAAAGCCACAACTACCAAGAAGAGCAAACTCCTTGCCTTTTAATCAAACAAAATGTCTGAGACATTGTTTGCTAAAAGGCAGGAGCCAAGCTGCTCACATCATTTCCTTGGCAGAGGTGGGAGAAATTCCCAGTAGAGATGTGAGTCTCGCAAGGCATCCTGTTAGCTGCAAGACAGTGCTCAGCCTCGGCCAAAGCTCCAAGAGGAGCAGCAAGCTTCCCAGGAGAAGACGCAGGTAGGGAACTACAGGTGTTTGCCCACAGGGCTCCATCTACAAGAAGCCATTGAAAGTTTATGCTAATCAGCATAGTTTCGCCAAAGCGTAGGAGTTTCTCCGGTGGTAGATTGTATGTCTGTAGGAGGGACTAAGAATTCACCTTCCAAGTTTCCCTGGAATGTCAATTTATTGGCTGTGCTGTTGAATTCTCAGTTGAGTGAGGGTTGCAGTGTATCTGTTGGAGTCATGATTTGCAAACAGTTCTTGGGTTTTCCCGATTTGTACCATCATGTCTCTTCCCGATTATTGCCATTTTTGTTTCTCAGCTTTCTCATAAATAGCTGACAATTTTATTGGCGAGCTTCCGTCCATCATTCATTTTTATCAGGAAAAGATGGAAAAATAGACTCTGACTAGTGGCAGACAGACTTCAAAAAGTTTCCAAGTTCAGTTCAGGTCAACCCTCATGAGTTTGGATGCTTATTTAACTGACCTTCTCTGGTCTCAGGCTTGAAAACCCTCCCTGAAAATATCGTAGGAAAATCCTTTTTTGCTTCCTTGAACAGTTTCAAAAGTGTTTGGATCCTGAAAAACAGGCTCATTTAGACAGTGTTGGAAATACTATCCACCCCAGCGTTACCACAGTGCTTGGCACATGAGAAGAGCTTGATAATTATCTTCATCGTCCGACAGATTCCTGACAGAAACTGGGGAAAGTAAGCAACTCTACTCATGGAACTTTTCTCATTGTCATCAGCTAATAAATTTGGGCAAGCAGAGGCAATCAGGCGAACTGCATCTCCAAGGAGTTGAATAACGACCTTGGAATCCTATGCAGCAACAGCTCAGGTTGAAGACCTGGAAACCCAAGCAATCTGGATGCAAGCAACTTGGCAGGGTAGGAAAGCTAGGACGATGCCACCAGAAGGTCAGAAGAAGGCCTGGCCACCTGGCACTTGTTCAAGAAGTACACACTGAGCAGCAAAGGCTTACCAAGGACATGGTGATGGACGAAACAATATCAGGGAGGGCCACTCTGACTGACCAAAACAACATCGGCAAGGGCCAATCTGACTGACCAAGAAGGCTGGAGAAGGGATGGCCTCAGGAGAGAGCTCATGAAGGAAACACAAAAAGACCTAGCAGGCCAAACAACATAAAACAGATCGATTTTCTGGAACACGCTGCAAGTATGGATATCAAGGACTTCTTTGGACTTGCATCACTAATAAAAGACCAGTCTGGCACCTGATGGCCCCTGGTGTTCTGATCTGTTCTGAGAAGCATTTTGTAGTCACAGCCCCAAACCCAGTGATAATAATGGGGAAATGTGCCAGCTGGATTTTGGCCCTGAGAACAATGGGCTGTTCAGAACAGGTTAGAACACCCCTCAGAAGTCACTGTTTGTTTTAGTAGGTACAGGCCTGAAATAGAAGCAAAGAGGGAGTGGATCAAATAGACTATTTATCTCATCTAGTTTACCCACCCCCACTTCTAACTCTCTTTAATTAGGCTTCTGACATCTTGAAGACAAAGGGCTCAATGTTAGCCCTTTGAGGATTGCTATTTTGCACAGATTGCTCAGCTGCAGCAGCCACCGAAGAGTTCCATTGTTTAAAACACGCTCTTTGGGTGGTGGGATTTGGGGGCTGAAGTTTTGTGCCTTTCAAAGAAAGGCCATGAAAGAGATCTGGATATCCCACCTTCGCAATGGGATTTTGACTTGGAATTTGGATTCCCAATACTTCCATCTTAATGGCTTTGGAGTAGACTGTAGACTGCAGCCCCCTAGATTCTAAACTCCTTGAGACCAGGGAATGTGTCTGTTACATTACTATATCGTACACCCCCAACACTTAGTACAGTGCTCTGCATACAGTAAGTGCTAAATAAAGAGGATTGATTGATAGACCATTTGAAATTATTTGGATTATTAAATGGGCTGGCTGGGTTTCTAAAGCAGTAGTTATTGAAGTAAGAGGAAGTGTGATAGGCTAGATAGGACTTGATTGCTCACCTCAATAGACAGGGTTTGGTTTACACCACAGACTGATCATATGGCCTTGATAGTCATCCTACCATCAGCCCCATAGCCCTTGTGTATATATCTGCAAATATAAACATATAAACATATAGACAGATATATTAATGTCTGTCTCCCCAACAGAGATGTAAGTCTCTTATGGGCAGGAAATGTGTCTACCAACTCTGTTGTATTGTACTTTCACAAGGGAAGGGAGAACAGGTATTTAAGTCCCATTTTTACAGAGGAGGAAAATGGAGGGACAGAGAAGTTGACATGTCTAAGATCACATAACAGGTAAATGGCAGAGCAGGGATTAGAACTCAGTGCCTGTGCTTCTTCTCCTGCAATATGGGGTTAATAATGGCATGCTCTACTTCACAGGAATGTCCAAAAGGAAAATTGAGATCATGGATAGATCATGGATAGGAAAGCACTTTGATGCCATTAGTATTACTAATAATTTTTAGTATTAGTATTAGTATTGTTTTTGTTGTTGTTATTAAGAAGATAAAGAGTAAATGGAGGGAGCAGGATTTTTGAAGAATTTCCTTGACCTACAAACCACCAAATACCTGTCTCTCCAATTCAGGTTTCCAAGACCTACTTTGTTAAGGAATCTAATTCCTTCCCCTTCTTCATCTCTGTCATAACCAGACCTGGTTTATGCAGGTCCAGAACTTGTTTGGGTATGAAAAAGGCCCTGGTTCTGCCTTTTTGCCAAAATGGTCATCTCCAGCCTTGTAGTTTGCCCTGTTTTTTTAATGGGACCTTGATTTGAGGCTCTCCAAGTAGCATGGATCTGGAAGATAGAAGACCTAATAATAATAATTATGGTACTTGTTAAGGACTTACTGTCTGCCAGGCACTGTGCTAAGTGCTGGGGTAGATATAAACTAATTAGGTTGGACACAGTCCATGGCCCACATGGGACTCACAGTCTTCAACCCCATTTTACTTTATTGCTATTGTTCTTGTCTGTCTGTCTCCCCCGATTAGACTGTAAGCCCATCGAAGGGCAGGGACTATCTCTATCTGTTATCGATTTGTACATTCCAAGCGCTTAGTACAGTGCTCTGCACATAGTAAGCGCTCAATAAATACTATTGAATGAATTTTACAGATGAGGTAACTGAGGCACAGAGAAGTTAGGTGCCTTGCCCAATTTCACACAGCTGGCAAGTGACAGAGCCAGGATTAGAACCTAGGTCCTTCTAATTCTCAGGCCCATGCTCTACTCACTAGGCCACATTGCTTCCCTTCTGTTGTAGGCAAAGAACTTGTTTACCAACTCTGTTGTATTATACTCTCCCAAGCTCTTAGTACAGTGTTCTGCACACAGTAAGCACTCAAAATAAATACCATTGTTTGATTGTGAGGACCTTTATTCACTTAAGGACCCTTTCTTCTCCTCCTGCCACCCAGTCATAATTCTCCAAGGGCTCTTTCCTAACCCCCCCAAAGTCCTAAGGATTGAAGTACAACCTAGTTTTCTCCTGCTGGGAGAGTCCTTTGAGTGTCTCAAACACACTATATTATTCTCCTCCGATCACTTGGTCATTTTCTACTCTTTTGAAGGAGTTTGTCTTGCACATATGTAATTAACCGTTGCTGTTTTATACTTTAAATGAAAAACTCACACTTGAACATTTTGGAGCCAGAATCATTTCTTGCCTCTCGCATCATTGCTATGCACTGAGGTGCTCCAATTAAGGTTACTCACTGGGTTATTCGATGACATGATGGTTTAAACATTGTCAGACACAGCCAGGCTGAGGAGAAGAGAGCTCTCAGGATTTAATACACTCCCTTCTGTGGGGTAAGGGAATAGCAGCTGAGATCTAATAATAATCCAGAACTTTCTGAACCAAAGCTGCTAAACTCTGTCTTAGTCATCAGATCATTCAACCAGCAAAAACCATAAATTCTCTTTCTCTTAAGGAAGCCTAAAAAATCATTTTATTAAGGGTGCCAACTTAGGAATCTTGTGGGCAAAATCCAGAAAGAGAAACAGACCGTACAAAAAAAGGAAAATGCAAGTGTACCTTCACCATATCAAACAATAGAGGCTGTTTGAAAGACACGTTAACAACAGAAGCAAGCCTTGATTGACCTTAAAAAAGAAGAAGAAAGAGAGTAGAAGTTTGGGCTTCTCTCTGATTTCTTCCAATAGTTGTGTCACAGAACTGACAGGAAGCTTTTTTCCTAACACCAGGAGAGCTTTGCTGTGAACGGGCTGAGACAGAAATACCTTTGTCTTGGAAAAAAAAAAATTGTGATGGTATTTGGAGCCTTTCACTGGAACGTGGGGCTTTGATCTAGCAGTCACAGGTCTTTAGATTCCCGTCAGTTCTCAATGTTCCTGCTTCTGATCTGCTGTAGACATACCTACTGCAGGATAGCCATATTGCTTTTACGTGGGACACTGCAAAAAGTGAATTTGGGGTGAGTGTACTTTGTGCTTTTGTAACCTAGCAATTCTAAGGGCTCCTTCCCACCCCTCTCAGATATACTGCTGTCTTGGACCTGCTTTGGCCATTAGTTGCTACTCTGGTCCTACTTCCCTTGGGGAAGTCTCTAGAGTCCCCAGGGAGACACTCCATCCTTGGGGATCATCTGAAACCATCCTACCAGTTCTGGCCTCCAGCTGGTAAGGGGACATGGAGAAATTGAAGAGGGTTGCTGAGAAAACTGATTGAAGATTTGTATATTATGACTTAAGAACTTTATTACAATATTCACAAACCAAGATTTGGTCTCAGATGAAAACAGAGGGATGTTTGGAGGAACCGAGAAGTAGTTGCCTCCTCATTATCCTTCTCCAAGGTCAGGCATGGACCAAATAATAGCTCTCAATTTCTCCTCTAAATCCCAAACTCTTCTGTCAGTATTTCATTTATGAATTAATCCAAACTCTTCTTGAAACTACTGAGATTTTCAACCTGCCCAACACCCTCTGGTAACCACAGAAGCAGTTTTGCCTCGTGGAAAGAGCATGGGCATGGGAGTCAGAGGACTTGGGTTCTAATCCTGACTCTGCTACTACTTACCTGCCATGTGACCTTGGGCAAGTCACTTGATTTTTCTGTTTCTCATTTTCCTCATCTGTAAAACATAGATTCAATACCTGTTCTCCCTCTCCTCTAGACTCTGAGTCCCAAATAGATACATGGTAGACCGGACACAGTACTTGCTGTGTGACTTTGGGTAAATCCATTTCTATGTGCCTCAGTTTCCTTACCTATTCAGTGGGGATTCAATACCTGGTCTCTCTGATGCTTAGACTGTGAGCTCCATGTGGGGCAGAGACTGTGCCTCATCTAAGTGATTGTATCTATCACAGAGCTTGGCAAATAATAGCCAATCATATTTATTGAGCGTTCACGGTGTGTAGAGCAATGTACTAAGCACTTGAGATAGTAAAGCACAATAATAATAATGATGATGATATGTGCCAAGCCCTGTTCTAAGTGCTGGAGTAGGTAAAGTTGATCAGGATGGACATAGACCCTGTCCCACCTGGGGCTCACAGGCTTAATCCCCATTATACATTTTACTGAGGCCCAGAGAAGTTAAATGATATGCCAAGGTCACATAGCAGACATGAAGGAGCTGGGATTAAAGCCCAAGTCCTTTTGACTCCCAGGCTCATGCTCTATCCACTAAGCCATTCTGCTTCTCAACAATATGATACAGACACATTCCCTGACAGCAAATACCACAATTACATAATTATTGTAATAATAATAATAAGATACTTATGATGGTGACATTCACCTATTGATACCTGTATAGCTGGAAAGGCTCTGACCACTCTTTACTCACACAAAAACTGTCGTTTGCACTGCTGCAGTATATGCTGCTTACAGTGCTTGGTGCTCTTGTTTTTACCTTTTTTAAAGAAAAGAAAAAACTTCTGGTCAAAAGGAGTTGCTCCTTTCTGGTTTTCAGTGTGTCAAGCTGCTCTGCTGAGGTTGACTGTTTTCAGCTGAGACGTCACATTCTCTGAGGTCATGCTTTGCCGTATCTTTAAATTGTTTCCTCTGTCCTCCTTGATTTTGGGGCCCATTTTCAGCTGTCCTGTCCCAACCAAAATGTGTTGAGGTGTGTATAGCTTCAACTCTCGGAGACTGATTCAGGCTTGGACTTGGTTGTTCGTGATCCTTCCTTGAAGCTTGATGCTGAGTGTGGTCCATAAGTAACATTACTGGAACTCTCTCAGCCAAAGAGAAGGTAGGACAGCACTGCAGCTCTGAGAACCTTCACTCTGAAGAATAGTGCCACATTCCCACCACACCATCAGATTGCCACCAAAGGATATGCTGACCATCTTGATGTCTCGATTTGATTTTCTACTTCCTTGTCTAGCGTTGCATCATTGGATAACCACTTGTCTGCTGCTGTGTGACCTTGGGTAAGTCTCTTAATGTCTCTGTGCATGGGGATTAAGATGGTGAGCCCCACGTGGAACAAGGACTGTGTCCAACCTGATTAGCTTGTCGCTACTCCAGTGCTTAATTCACTATCTAGAACATAGTAAGGACTGAACAAATACCATAAAAAAGTGTAGTTTTCATAACAAAATTCTGTGTGTTTACCTCTGGCCTGCCAGTATAGCTCTTCAGCCGTGCGTTAGGTTTTCCTGGTGTAGCTAATACAGTACTTCAGTTTTCTTTAGACTTATTGTCAGTCCCATAGTAACTGGCTGATTCAGCAGAAACCTTGCAATTATTTGCATGATTTCTTGGGTATGTATCTCCAGGGAGCAGTCATCCATATTTAGCAACCCTTGAATGACCCCCTCTAGGATTTTCAATCATATTTGTAGCCTGTTGAATTGAAAATTTTTAAGAGGAACATTAGTTTATTCTAATTCCTGCATCTAGGTCTCTTATTACATTCTCAGCTAAATCAAAATGGGAGGGGGCAATCATGAAACTTTTGCTTTATCCATTGGCAATAGAGAATGAATCAGACAGAGCACTCCCAATTTTGACATGGTCAATTACACATCGAGAAATAGTCTCAGAAGTCTGGATCTATTGATCGTAACAAAAGCTTTCTTAAGTCTATGCAACTATCTAGAGAGACCTTGCATATTTCCTGTGTCTGACATGTGGCAAAGATTGTATTCACTGTGCCATGTTGTGATTGGAAGCAATGCTGTGATTCTTGGAGAATGTAGTCAATTATAGTCTGCATTAATAGGACCAGGAAAACTCTGCCTAGGATCTTTACTGCAAAGGAATACATTACTCTGATACCAACTATGAACTTGTCTTATGCTGTTGAGTCATCTCTGATCCATAGTGACTCCATGGACACATCTCTCCCAGAACGCCCCACCTCCATCTGCAAACATTCTGGTAGAGTATCCATACAGTTTTCTTGGTAAAAATACAGAAGTGGTTTACTATTGCCTTCTACTGCACAGTAAACTTGAGTCTCCACCCTTTACTCTCTCCCATGCTGCTGCTGCCCAGCACAGGTGAGTTTGGACTTGTAACAGACTGCCTTCCACTCGCTATTGTCCAAGCTAGGAATGGAATGGGCATACCTCTGCTTGACTCTCCTTCCTGTAACCAAGACTGGTAGAGTACTGGAACCGCTCCAGGTGTGATATTGGGAGAGGGGAATCACGGGCTAATCATGCTCATTTCCCCTTGAAGAGGATGGCGGCATCTTTAGGATCTCACAGCATCTCTCTAGAGTTCCATATATTGAAGAAAACTTGTGGAGATACTAAAGCAGCATGTCCCCACCATACTCGTAGATCTCAGCAGGTATTCCACCAGGTTCAGGTGCTTTGACAAATGTTGGGATTATTTATAGAGCACTTCCTGTGTGGAGAGCAGAATATTACTCTGACTTACATGGTGACTGCCTTAATAGTTGGGATATGGGTCATGTTTTTGTAACTGTGTTCCTATAAATATGTTTTGAGCATGCACAAATGGTCAAGGGTGTTCTACCTATTTGTCTTCCTGGGTATTTTCCCAGATCCCAAGATCCATCAAGGAAGTCCATCTTGCCCACCTGGCCTTCCTTCCTTGGGACTGCCAGTTGGGGGCCATACACACTCTTGATGGGGCAAGGGGGACCAACTCCTGCCTTAATTGCCCTTAACTTTCCCTGCTTGAGACCCACCTGCTAGCAGTCATCTGTGCCCATTCCCACAGAGCAGGGGCATGGGAGAGTATGGCCATTGTGATGAATGCAATGCACTATGCTAAGCACTTGAGATAATACAATAATAATACTTGACAAATGCTAATTATGTGCCAAGCACTGTTCTAACCACTGGGGTAGATACAAGTTAATCAGGTGGGATACAGTCCCTGTCCCACATGGAGCTCACAGTCTTAATCCCCATTTTACAGATGAGGTAA
Organism: Ornithorhynchus anatinus; assembly: GCF_004115215.2. NCBI lineage: Eukaryota > Metazoa > Chordata > Mammalia > Monotremata > Ornithorhynchidae > Ornithorhynchus > Ornithorhynchus anatinus. The sequence continues at coordinate 37,796,973 of NC_041734.1, read as the reverse complement.
TTGCGGCCCAGAGAAGTCAAGTGACTTGCCCAAGGTCCCACAGCAGACAAGAGGTGTGGGTCAAGGGGGACCAACTCCAGCCTTAGTTCATTCATTCATTCACCTATATTTATTGAGCATTTACTATGAGCAAAGCACTTTACTAAGTGTTTAGGAGAGTAAAATATAACAACAAACAGACAAATTCCTGCCCACAAAGAGCTCACACTTTTCTTGCCTGAGACCCACCTGCAGACAGTAATCTATGTTCATCCCCAAAGATCAGGGGCATGGGAGGGTTTGGCTGTCATGACAAACACAGAGCACTATATTAAGCACTTGAGATAGTACGATAATAATGATAATAATTATCGTACTTGTTAAGTGCCAGCAAATGGGTCAACCTCGCTTGAAATAAGGCTAGTTTCTTGCCACTACTGGGCCTCTGTTGCTCACTGCTGTCAACATCCTGTCACTGCTAATGCTGGCATTTGAGATTTCCCCTGCCTTGGAACTCTGATGGAGATTCAGAGCTCAGCAGTGATGAGAACCTAGCCAGAGCCTCCAGCAAGGGTGACTTCCTTATTGTTTGTAAGTTTGTGCCTTGCTTGTTACCAGGGAGAGCAGCATAAGGTGCTGCAAATGAACCAAACCCATGAACAGGAGATCGATTGGAACAATTCTGCATCTACCTGTAAGTGTGAATGTCTCTTAAGTGGAGAAGCTTTGTAGTGTTGCTGAAGGTAACACCCAGGTCACTGGTACCTGCAGGTTGGCCTACCACAAAGGAGAGATAGTTTGCCTATTGAGGTCTTGGGGAATCTCCCCTCCCTTAACCCTGTGAATGAGGAATGTCTCCCAGTAGGCTTGGCCCTTAGGGATGGCTCAGGTGGCCCCAATAAGAGGAGGGGAAGGCAATGAGCAAGATCATGGCAGGCAACTGGTCCTAGCCCTAGCATCGTCCTCAAAGTAGAGTTCAAAATCTAGACCAAGCATCAACTAATGAGTAAAGAACAACTGACCCACTGGACAGAGGGAAACACAGATCTTCAATAGTTAGTGCAAATTGTAGATGCTACCCTTTATCACATATAAATATATTATGCATAGGTCTCAATTCACTTACTGCACAAGCCTGTCAATGGGCAGGGATTGTCTCTATCTGTTGCCAAATTGTACATACCAACCTCTTAGTACAGTGCTCTGCACATAGTAAGTGCTCAATAAATACTATTGAATGAATGAATGAATTCAACAATGAGCCTGCAGATGGTGTTGCTAGTCAACATTCAAATATAACTAAAAACACATCCACCTGCCTAATAGGCAACCTCTAGAGTCCATCATTAAAGCCAGCACATAGGACTAAAATGGAATAATTTCTTTGGGAAACATGTGCACACATCTATACTGCTGTACCCACAGTTACACACCCAATAAACGTGATTGAATCTTCATATGCCATTTCTAACACGCACACTTCTACACACCCAGTGCACATATAGGTATCTACCTCTCAGTGCACACATTTACACACTCAGCAAATATACAAACATCTACACAACCATTCTCATTCATGCATCTAAAGTCCCCATTCTTATGAATGCACCTATTGATCCCATAGACAAATGGACAACCATGTCAATTTGGCAAGCTGAGTCAAAATGATTGGAAGCTAATCTTTAATTCAGGAATACCCAGAAAGAGGATGGTGTCATAGAGAGATTTTTTCTAGGATGGTGATGGGAACTGGAGAAGGGAAGGGGAGAGTTTTGGAATCTCAAATACAGGAACTGTTTGTGGTGGGATGAGATGCCACTCGCTGTCAGATGGGCCTGAAACCATCCTGAGGTCAAATCTAGGCTGATGGGGAAACCACCCCTCATTTCTTTGGCTGAAATGATACACAAACCAACCCTCTCCCTCTTTTTTTTTCCCTTCAAGCCCCTTTTATTAAAAAAAATCTGCAGGGGAGCTCCACAGTAATGATTAATAATCATGGTATTTTTGAAGTACTTACTATGTGCTGTTCTAAGGACTGGGGAAGAAACAAATTAATCAAGTCAGACAGAGTCCCTGTTCCACATGGGCTCATAGTCTAAGTGGAAGAGAGAAGAGGTATTAAATTCCTATTTTATAGATGAGGAAATTGAGGCCCAGAGAAGTTAAGTGACTTGCCCAAAGTTACACAGTAAACAAGTTGGCATGAGAATCCAGGTCGCCTGATTCCCAGGCTTGTGCTCTTTCCACTAGGTCATGCTACTTTTTGTGACTCTTCTTCACATGATGTGTGTCTCTTAGTAGAAAGCTAGGAAACATAGGCTTTGTGGCTTGGGCTGTAGTATTCCACTGCTCCAGTCTTTGCAACAGCGATGGTGCCCCATACCCTTGTGGGACCAGCCCAGGAAAGGTTGCAGTGCCCATCTCCTCCCCCAGGCACTGCTCTGGCTGAGCCTTGTTCACTGCCAGCAGAAGCCTCCAGGGAATGCCTGCTCACCACCACCAATCTCTCCCCAAAAAAGCAGCAGCAATGCTCCCCGTTCTTGACCTGTGGTTCTCAGCCATCTTCGATTCTGGATTTGTGGCTCTTCAGTTCATGAGATCTGTACTTTCTACCAAGTTGGGGACCCTGGGCTTCTGGACAGACAGACAGAGCTTCTCCTCCTCCACTTTTCATTCAGAATCAAGTGTCAACTTCAAGTGGATTGGACAAATTTATCCATAAATCTCTGCTCCAGGTAGATTTTCAAGGGGCTCAGAGCTTGGCCTAAGGGAAAGAGCATGTTCTTGAGAGTCAGAGGACCTGAGCTCTAATCTCCGCTCTACCATTTGTCTGCTATGTGACCTTGGGCAAGTGACTTAAATTCTCTGTGCCTCAGTTCCCTCATCCGTAAAATGGGGTGGGACAGGGACTGTGTCCAACCTAATTATCTTTGTATCTACTCCAGTACTTAGTACAGTGCCTGACAGTAAGTGCTTAACAAGTACCATCAAAAAAAGGACAAATTCCTATTACAATTGCTGTGGATTATGAGTCATTTGGCAGTGCAGAAAATCCACCATTCTCCCCTCAACCACTAAGAAACCCAGCCTTCTGCCTCCTTCCCCATCTCTGACATACCTCCCTCCTCACGTTTCCCACCCTCCATTCTTTCCCAACACTCCTGTCACCCAAATTACTATGTTCTTCCCCGTTTCTCATTCCTTGGATACCTCCTTTCCTCCTTTCTTTCCATCTCATACCAACTTCCCTTTTATTGTTAAAGAATCCTGGTCTCTTTAGCCTAGAGACCAGTTCCCCTAAGTTTTTTGCACTGACCTGCATCTGCCTCTTTTTTCTTCTGGGTTGGTCTTTGTTTTCCTCATCTCTGCCTTTTTGGTTTTTACCTCTCCACTCAGTTTCTCTTTTCTTCCCTCCTAGATTTCCCTCTGCTGCCCTCTGCCTCTCTCTTTCCTTCCTTCTTTCCTGGTCTTATCTTTCTCTCTTCTTTCCCATCACTCCCAGAGCAGCAGCAAACTAGCTTGGTCCTGGTTCAGCTGGTCTCTGAGAAATGTCAGGGGTTCTGGAGCTGAAAGTCAGCCAGTCAGTCTTATTTATTGAGAGCTTACTGTGTCGAACTGTACTTCCCAAGAGCTTAGTACAGTGCCGTGCACACAGTCAGCACTCAGTAAATACGATTGAATGAATGAATGGAGAGCACTGTACTAAGTGTTTAGGAGAACACCGTATAACAATATAACACAGTCCCTGCCCATAATAAGTTTACAGTCTAGAGGGGGAGACATTAACATAAATAAATGACAGATATGTACATAAGCACTGTGGGGCTGGTAGGGGGGCTGAATAAAGGGAGCAAGTCAAGTAATGCAGAAGCGAGTTGAAGAAAAGGAAAAGAGAGCTTAGTAAGAGAAGGCCTCTTGGAGGAGTCGACCTTCAATAAGGCTTTGATGGGGGGACAGTAACTGTCTGTTGGATATAAGGTGGGAGGGTGTTCCAGTCCAGAGGCGGGACATGGGCGAGAGGTTGGTCACAAAGTCCACATGGGGTCCCTGGCCCACATTAAACTCAGGTCAGGGGACTTGCCAAGAATCTCCTGGAGGTCAGAGAGGAGGGCAGTGCTGGCCCATCTGCCCATCATCTCCCCCGAGGCCTAGCCCGCTCACCCTGCCTGATCCCAAATGTAATATTGCTATTGTTCTTGTCTGTCTGTCTCCCCCGATTAGACTGTAAGCCCGTCAAACGGGAGGGACTGTCTCTATCTGTTACCGATTTGTCCATTCCAAGTGCTTAGTACAGTGCTCTGCACATAGTAAGCGCTCAATAAATACTATTGAATGAATGAATGAACAGGGGCACTTAGGCCCTGATTCTCAGCCTTGGTTGCAATGCTCTGCCTACTCTCCACATTTCTTTTTTTTTTTCCTTTTTTTTGTGATATTTATTAAGTCCTTACTAGAGAAGCAGCGTGGCTCAGTGGAAAGAGCACGGACTTAGGAGTCAGAGGTCATGGGTTCTAATCCCGGCCCAGTCACTTGTCTGCTGTGTGACTTTGGACAAGTCGCTTAATTTCTCTGTGCCTCAGTGAACTCATCTGTAAGGGATTAAGACTGTGAGCCTCATGTGAGACAACCTAATTACCTTGTATCCTAGCACTTAGAACAATGCTTGGCACTTGGTAAGTGTTTAACAAATACCAACATTATCATTATTATTATTATTATTATTATTATTATGTGACGGGCACTGTTCGAAGTGCTGGGATAGAAACAAACTAATCAGGTTGGAAACAGTCCCTGTCCCACATGGGGTTCACAGTCTTAATCTCCATTTTACAGATGAAGGAACTGAGGAACAGAGAAGTAAAATGACTTGTCCAAAGTCACACAGCAGACAAGCGGTGGAGCAGGGATTAGAACCCAAGTCCCTTTGACTTCCAGTCCTGTGTTCTATCCACTAGGCCATGCTGCTTTTCACTGCCACTATTTTTCTGCCCTCCTGTCAGGGCTGCCCCTGTGGTCCTGGTTTAGAAGACCCTAAGGAGGAAAGGCATCATTAAATGGTGCTGGTAGGTCATTCCTCTGCGGGAAACTGCCCAGGCAGAGTAGGATTCAAATAGTTCTGGTGTCCATTAGTTGACCACATGGCTAGAGTTCTTGGGTGACATACAGAACCTGGGAAGTAGGCAGCTTGCCAAGTGCTGAAATACCTCAAATTCCATTCTATCTGTCTGTATCCATGCATCTCGGCTTTTAGTGTGTTTGACCAGCATATGCTTCAGTGAGTCACCAGCTGGGCTGTAAATGCAAACACAACTTTGCAACAATGGAAACAAACAGATCTGCTAACGTATTATGCGCCACATGTTCCATTCATTGAAAACAGATCTACAGCTTATAAACAACTATTTCTCCCCCTAATTTCTCCTCAGAGTGTTAGGAAAGTTGCATGCAATCTGTTTACTTTTTCATGTTTGTTTTATTTGCACAGAACTGTGTTTTATCCTCTTTATCATCCGGGTTTGCTAGGTTGGGCAGCTCTGGAGGCTGGTTCCTGGTGACATCATTTAACCCTTTCATCCACATCCACTTTGAATGACCAAGGCCTGGAGCAGCCTAAAATACAACTCCAGCCAGTTCAAGGAAAACTCTGCCTTTTCCATAACTAATGGGAATTGTATTCTCATGAAAGATGTTCCATTAACAACCCTGGGGACTTCTCAGAACCCTGCAAGATAGATTCCTACATGGGTTGCAATTTTGCCACCCATTCCAAACCAACCTCTATTTTGACCCTTGCCCCTCAAACTGGGTGTTGGTTCAAATGGGACCAAAAGTGTTCTTGGATTTCCTTTTGGAAACACTAATGTGGCTGCACAACCTTCTTTATAGGACACTGGACACTGTTAATACCTTCTTAGCTAGAGGCAACATGGTCTAGTGGAAAAGGCATGGGCCTGGGAGTCGGAGGACATGGGTTCTAATTCCGCTCTACAACATGATGATGATAATGGTTTTTTGTTACACACTTACTAAGTGCCAAGCACTGTTCTAAGCACCGGGACAGATACAGTGTAATCAGGTTGGACAAATTCCTGTCCCATATGAGGCTCACAGTCTCAATCCCCATTTTACAGATGAGGTAACTGAGGCACAGAGAAGTTAAGTGACTTGCCCAAGGTCACACAGCAGACAAGTGGCAGAGACAGGGTTAGAACCCAAGACCTCTGACTCCCAAGCCGGTGCTCTTGCCACTAGGCCATGCTGATTCTCTTGCCTGTAGTGTGACCTTGGGCAAGTCATTTAACTTTTCTATGCCTCAGTTACCTCATTTGTAAATAGGAATTAAAACTGTGAACCCCATGTGGGACATGGCCTGGATCCAACCTGATTATCTTGAATCTACCCAGAGCTTAAAAACAGTGCCTAGCTCATAAAAAGTGCTTAACAAATAGCAATAAAAACAAAAAGAAGTGGGAGGGAATGACAGGCATGGTAGATAGTCTTCCCTAGACTGCGAGCTCATTGTGGACTGTGACTATCAATTGCAGTTGCATTTGCTAATTCAAAAGTGCCTCGAACTGAATTATAAATATTTTGGTGTTCCCTAAATATTTTTGGTAATTGTGATCATGATGATGATGCTGATAATAAAGAGGTCAACCAACCCAGTAATCCTTCAAGGATCTACCCTGGGCTGGATGAACTACTGGTAGCAGTGGTAAGTAGTAGAAGGAAGAGGAGGAGAAGTAGAAGTAGTCAGAGAAATAGTAGTAATAGTAATAATAATAGTAGAAATTTAACTACTAGAATTTATAGTAGAAATAGAAGTAATAGCGATAGTAATAGTAGAAGTTCATTCATTCATTCATTCATTCAATAGTATTTATTGAGCACTTACTATGTGCAGAGCACTGTACTAAGCGCTTGGGATGAACAAGTCGGCAACAGATAGAGACAGTCCCTGCCGTTTGATGGGCTTACAGTCTAATCGGGGGAGAAGTTGCGGTAGTGGTATTTATTGCGTACCTTCTGAGTGTAATACACTGAACTAAACATCTGGAAAGGTACAGTAGAAGCACAAGACACCTTCCCTGTGCACAAGGAACTTATATTCCAGTATGCAGATATATAAATATAATGAAATCAGGATAAGTTGAATGTTGAAATATACATACACCTTAAGAGCTGAAGATGGGTGTACGTAAATACCTACTTGCAAGAGACATCCGTTACCAGAAAAAGCAGTAGCTTGTGTTACCTAGCAGGATAAATGAAGCCGCTGCAGAAATTCAAAGTGGGGGGCACACCAAAAGGCTGTAAAAGATACTGATTAGACAGTCGCAAAAAAACTTGGACAGAAACTCGATAGAGTAACTTACGGGACTTAACAGTAATTACAGAGACTGAGAAGAAAGGTCCACAGAGTGAACAGCTCGGAACGAGGAAGAGTTTCTGACCCGCAAGCTGAACTTTACTGAACTCTGGCTAAGGTCAGAAGCTACGTTGCTTGTGTATCTCAGAGAGAGTGGCCAAGAGGGACTTAGGTAAGCCGATGACCCTGGATTGGATCCATGGGCCAGAGGGATCCGAAAGATAAAGGAAGGGAATTCTGATAATTTGTTGGGAGAAGGCTGTGGCTAACAGAAGGGCATGCTATTTATTATATTGGGTTTCTGCCTTGTGCCTCATGCCATTTTGGTGAACTCTGGAATTGGCTAGAGGACAATGCTTCATTTGAAAAATACCTGTTATGATTGGGAATCTCTGAATGTGGTCCCTTTGCAAATTTGACCTATGAAGGACTGAAAATGGAAACAGTGACTGTTGTTTGGATACTTATCGGATGCACTAAGAGGGTCACACATGCATGGCAGCCCCTCTGTGAGGGGTTTCCTTTACCCTCAGTTGGAAACAACCCTTCGAAGAGAAGCCATACTCAGCTAGACCTAGCCTTAACCAGTTTGGCTTTGTGCCAGAGCAATCAAACCCAATGGGTTGAGTTTCTTGGGAATTGTTGCTTGGGTGCAGTGCTCAAGATTAAGCTTCTCCCAGCCTGCATGGGCACAAATCCTAGCTCCACCTTATCAGACTAGATAGGGTAAGGAAGCTTCCAGAACCAGTTCATTAATGTTGTCCCAAAGGACTGGATCAGTTGCAATCAAATGTTGGTGCTAACACTTCCTTATAAGAATCAATTCTGATTCCCGGTAACACCTGTCGGATAGCAAGGCCAAGTAGTTTCATGGTTAGAAGTTTGATTATAATGTGTATAAGAAGTTCAGCCTCCTCCATGTCATAGTGTTGGTGTCATGCCATAAGATCACCAATAGCTGGTGTCACAGAAACCCATACATGTCCTCTCAAGGAGGAAGAGATGCATCTCTAGGTCCTGATTCAGCCTACAATGCCATAGACCCATTCTTTGGTTGGGAATGGTAGAAATATGGGGTTTGTGGGTGTCAGGGGAATGAAGTTTGTTTAGTTGTGGATTTGATAAAGTACTTACTAAGTACATGTACTTAATCCTGTTGTGGGCAGGGATTGTCTCTCTTTATTGCTGCATTGTATTTTCCAAGTGCTTAGTACGGTGCTCTGCACACAGCACTCAATAAATATGATTAAAAAATAATTACATTGGACACAGCCCCCATCCCACATAGGCTCACTGTCCAAAAGATAAGAAAAGAAGGGATTATTGCCTGCACTTTACAGATGAGGAAATTTAGGCACAGAGAAGTTAAGTGACTTATCCAAGGTCACGTACCAAGGTCATGGTTGAGTTGGGTTTAGAATCCAGATCTCCTGACTCTGTCCCGTAATGCTTACTCTGCTTCACACTGTCTTTCTAATGGGGAGTCCTAGTCCAAGCTCCTCCACCTGCCTGTCATTTCATTCATTCATTCAGTCATATTTATTGAGTGCTTACTGTGTGCAGAGTGCTTAGTACTGAACTAAGTGCTTGGAAAGTACAATTCAGCAACAGATAGAGACAATCCCTATCCAACAACAGCTAATCACTTAACTTCTTTGTGCCTCAATTTCTTATCTGTACAGTGGAGGATAAAATATAGGTTCTTCCTCCCTAAGACCAAGGGCCACAGGTGGGATGGGACCATATCTGATCTGATTCTGTTGTGTCTACCATAGTGCTTGGCATAAAGTAAATGCTTAATGAATCTCAACATTAAAGAAGCAGTGTGGCCTAGTGGAAGAGAAGGACCTGGCTTCTAATCCCGGCTTTGTCACTTGTCTGTTGTGTGACCTTGGGCAAGTCACTTAACTTCTGGGTCCCTCAGTTACCTCATCTGCAAAATGGGGGTGAAAACTGTGAGATCCATGTGGGACTCGGACTGTGTCCAACCAGATTAGCTTGTATCTACTTCACTGCTTAGTACAGTGCAAAGTGCTTAAAAATTCCATAAAAAATTATTTAGTGTTTAACAAATATCATCATTAAGAACTTAGAAGTATCAAACACTGAGGAAGTTATAAGAAACCAGATTGGACATAGTCTCTAGCCTGCAAAGGTCTCCAAGCTAAGGCATAGGGAGAACAGATATTTTTATCCCCACTTTAAAGTTTCTAGTTTTTTTCCTGTTGCATCTTTCCCACTGGGGTTAGTGATTAAATCTGGATAGTTATCTTGTCTGGTTTGGACGTTGGGTTCGGTGATGACCTCTGGGAACTACAATTAATCAGGAGTATTTACTGAGGGTTTAAATGTAAGCAGAGTACTGTACTAAGTGCTTGGGAGAGTTCAGTTCAACAGAAGTGGTAGACACATTTCCTGCCTACAGAGAGCTATACAAAACTCTTAATTGGATCCTGGATGGAGGTCCTAATTCCATATCTTCCTGTAGCAGTTCTAAATAAAGAATATTTGTCTCTGTTTATGGATGTATAAAAAAGTAGCCCCCAAATTTGATCCAATGGGACAAAAGACCCTAGCTGACTTCTAATAAAAAGAGGACCATCTGAAGAGTCATCAGGCCAAAAACTGAATAGATCTTGAATTTTTAAATCACTGTTCCTCTCACTTCCTTTTCCCCTTGTCTTGAGGAAAAGAACAACTCCAGAACTTTGACAGTGCCTTCATATGGGCAAAGGCTACTTCGAAATCAACCAGAAACAGTCATTCCACTCATTAAAATTTATTCCCTTTGGCCTATCAAAGCCGCCTCCTTTTGCCAGACTCTAAACATGGTCTTCACATGTTTGTTTCATGATATCACTGCCCTTCATTAGAGGAAGGGTTATTTCTTTTTAACTTGTAAAAACAGTTGGCTGTGTCCTAGATATTCATTTTAGTTCTGGGAGTTCCTCCCGCTCGTCGAAAACATAATGGTAAGACTGGAAATTTACAAAATCAACTGAGGGCAAAAGAGTCTGAAGCCATTATGGCTAACTGAGTGTTATAATCAGAGTCCTTTCCAAACTGAGCATACACATAGCTAGTTTGGCCCTCTGGTAAGCAATTGAAACTGCTCTTTGGGGGGATCTGATCATTTGTAGGGGCTAAATCCAGAATTATTTATTAGACAGCAATAACAAGCTAATGCATATCACCCCTCTTTGAAGGTTCAGGAGGGAGTGTTTTTTGCATTGGGAATGAATATGGGCTAGGATCTTGGTGCTCCTCTAATCAATAGCCTATAAAAATAGCATCAAGTGGATTAGATGTAAACCCTGCAATGTCATTTGCATTGGTTCGGCTCTACTCCTGATTAGCTCCTTTTCAGAAAGAAAATTCAAAAGTCTTCCAGGAGTCTAGTGGATGGGCCTCCTCATCAAGAATGGCAGATGAGGCTGGCTCCTGATAGTTCAAGACCAAGAACCTGTGTGAAGGAATTGATTAATGTTTAAGTGGTAGGAAGGACGGAGTAACAGCATGAATATACAGCTGAGAAAGCTGAGGTGACTTAAATTGCCCTCATTTGAAAATTGTGACCTTTGGAAATTAGGTATTTGCCCCAACCCCACAGCATTTATGCATGTATCTTTAAATGATAAATTATAAATTACCTTTTTATTCATATTAATGTCTGTCTCCCCCTCTAGACAGGAAGTGTCTGCTAATTCTGTTCTACTGAACTTTCCCAAGTGCTTAGTACAGCACTCTGCATATAGTAAGTGCTAAAAATAATAACATTGATTGGCTACTGACTGAAGCAAAAAGATTTGCATCAGCCACACATCCCTGTAAACATTCAGTAATCTATGAACTGTGTGCAGTGATTAAGGAATGCAGAAGTGATTCAGATATGCTTTATCTTATTTTCCTGAAATCATACCAGCCAACTTTGAAAATGGACATTAGTGGAAGAGAGGAAGACCTCTGGGGAGTTGCTGAGCTCCTTCTGCGTTATCCCAGCCTCAAGCCCAAATCACTGATCATTTTGGGTGCTATGAATAGACTATCTCACTCACAACAGAGGTTCTTCATTTCAGAACACTCATCACACGACTTCAATGAGTCAGGGCAAAAAGGGGAGAAAGAGGGAAATAGATGTTGAGGTCATGATTTCACAACAATTCTGTGATGGGCTAAGTCTGTCCAATCTTCAAATTACCTGGATGAAGAAAGGGCTCTGAACTTTCACCTCAATATTTATTCTCATTAGAGAAATTTAACAATTTGGAATACAAGATCCATGCCCTCAAATATTTTAAAATCTAGGAGATTATTTTGAATACTTTATAGTTATTATTTATCAATAATAGTAATAGTCATAATTTAGGGCCTACTAGGGCCCATTATTTGAAGCTGAATAATATAGCCTGGGTACCTTGGGCCCTTAAGTCTGAACAAAACTGAGAAACAATGGTCTTAGAACAAAGGGACTGAAGTAATATTTTTCCAGGTAATTTGCCAACGTTTGATGTTTCCACTGAATTATGTCAATTAATCAACAGGAATTTTCCATGAATTTCCTTTATAATTGCAAAGATTGTTTCTTCCTTAATACCCTGACTCTCATATAGCTACATTAGGAATGGGTTCAACTGCAACATCAAATCAGAATTCAATAAAAGTGTCTGAATCTAGTCCCAGTGTAATTTGAGTGGAGAATCTTGATGTGTTAATTTATTTTACCATTCAAATTGTATTAAGATCAGTTGGGGCTCTGAAATGAAATCATCAGTTAGTAGTACAGCAGAGATGCAACCTGAGGTGATTTCATAAGCCAATATCTTAAAAGCTTTTTTCAAATTCTCAAAATAAGAAGATGATATGCTATGATGGGTTTTAGCCTAATTTCATGTGGAGGAAAAAAGCCTTATTCTGTCACTTTAAGCAATATCCCAATTATGTTTGATTGCAGAGGCAGAATGAGGGAAGGGGTACCTATGCTCTTAATGCTGAAAACTGCCATTTGATTCATCAAAGAGAATGTGCAGAACAGTGGACTTGGGATGAGCCAAGAGTGTGAGCAGGAGATATGTAAGATGAAGAGAACTGATGGAGAGCCTTGAAGCCAATGGTAAAGTCTTTTCTTGATGTGGAGAGACATGAGCAAGCCATTGGAGGGTTTTGAAAAAACTGTGGTCTAATGGATAGAGCACCAGCCTGGAAGTCAGAAGGATGTGGGTTCTAAACCCATCTCTGCCACTTGTCTGCTGTGTGACCTTCAGCAAGTTATTTCACTTCTCTGGGCCTCAGTTCCCTAATCTCTAAAATAGAAATTGAGATGGTGAGATCCATGTGGAACAGAGACTGTATCAAACCTAATTTGCTTGTATCCAACCCAGAGCTTAGTACAGTGACTGACAAATAGTAAGCACTTAACAAATACCACACATTAATTACTATGTGCAGTGGTGTGTGCTGAGTGACATTTCAGAAAGATGATCTGGGCATCAATGTAGAGTATAAATGGAAGCCAGGAGAGAATGGAGGCAGGAACAGGTGTGAGGAAGCTGAAGCACACATTGTCACAATTGGTTAATTCGTTTGCCTCTGATGCAAGGGAATGGGGATTTGGGAGGTGGGAGTCTGATGTGGCTGAGCTGCCTCCTTCTCCCAGCAGACCCACTCCAACCCAGGTGGGGGAAACAGCAGCCACCCTACTGCAGAAGGGGTCATCCCTGGATGAGGGCTATGGTTCCTGAGATGCCCTCAGGATAGGGGATCAATCAATCCATAACTGGTATTTATTGAGACCTTACTATATGCAGAGCACTGTAAGCACTAAGCACTTGGGAGAGTATAATACAGAAGAATTAGTAGACAGGTTCCCTGCCTATAACAAGCTTAGAGTCTAGAGATGAGCATACAGTCTAGAGATGCCCACAGTGGCTGGCTATGTTTCTCTGTATACCTCTGGGAGACCCAGAGGAGAGCTTGGAGCATGGCCTCCCAGCTGTTTGTTCCCAGCACGGGGAAACAGCATTGCCTATGTGCTTTATTCTCTACACAGTGCTGCAATATCGATATCGTTCATGCAGGAAAAGGATACCATATCAAGCACCGCTACTTTAGTTGCTATTATTATCATTATGTTTAATGATAATTGTTAAGTTCTTACTTTATGCCTGGCACTGCACTAAGCTCTGGGATTCATTCATTCATTCAATCACATTTATTGAGCACTTACAGTGGGCAGAGCACTGTACTAACTGCTTGGAAAGTACAATAGGTAAAAGATAGTCATGTTCATTCAGCAATTTATTCAATCTTATTTACTGAGCACTCACTGTACTAAGCAACTGAGAGAGTACAATATAACAATGAACAAACACATTCCTGGCCCACAATGAGCTTACCATCTAGAGGACACAGTCCATGTCCCACACGGGGCTTCATGGTCTTAATCCCTATTTTACAGATGAGGTAACTGAGACACAGAAAAGCTAAGTGATCTGCCCAAGATCGCACAGCAGGCAAGTGGCAGAACTAGGATTAGAACCCAGATCCTCTGACTCCCAGGCCTGTGCTCTTTCCTCTAGGCCACGCTATTTCTCTGAGAACGCTATTAGCTGAGTGTCTTTTTGAGAACTTTATAAACCCTTAAAAGGACAAATGGAGATTGTTTGCAAGGAAAATAACATTTAAGTGAGAATATGTAGTGGGTTGGATGTCAGCTAAAAGGTGTCCTGTATTCTCAAATTACCATCCTAGGGTCATCCTCCCCTATGTGTGAGGAGGGTGCAAACTGAATTGGAAAACCTATGTAACAAACTCCTGTATGAATAGAAAAGGTGTTGCTTTTTTAATCTTTTCCTTGAAACATTGTCCCTGGAAGTGTCGAGCCTTTTGAGAAATCTGTCACTGGGAAGGTGCAAGGACATTGATTCAGCTAGAGTTGTGGGGCCCATTGGGGGTTCCCAATCTCAAAATGCAAGGAGACGGTTGACACAGTGAATTCAATCAACAAAGCACAACAAAAGCAGCAGCATATTACTGGTGACAGGAATTTGTCTTCAGATTTGTCACTATTCTTGACTGAGGTCAAGTCCAGGCATTAGAGGTTTCCACCATAAACCTTGGTGCCACAATGATGGGGAAGCTCAAGATCAACGAGATCACCATTAGAGGTAATAATAATGATGGTGTTTGCTAAGCACTTATTATGTGCGAAGCACTGTTCTAGGTGCTGAGGGGGATACAGGGTGATCAGTTTGTCCCACATGGGGCTCACAGTCTTCATCCCCATTTTACAGATGAGGTTGCTGAGGCACAGAGAAGTTGAGTGACTTGCCCAAAGTCACAGAGCAGACAAACGGTGAAGCCTTGATTCTATTTATCTTGATTCTGTTTATTGCTATTGTTCTTGTCTGTCCGTCTCCCCCAATTAGACTGGGGACTGTCTCTATCTGTTACCGATTTGTACATTCAAGTGCTTAGTACAGTGCTCTGCACATAGTAAGCGCTCAATAAATACTATTGAATGAATGAATCATATGGCTAGAGGCTTCTGCCTTCTCCTCTTCAATTTCTTCAGTGTAATCCACCCTCATCTTCAATAGCTCAGAAAGGAAAGGTACCAAATTGCTTTGAGCCCCATGATGGTGAGATCAACTTTCTTTAATATTCTGTGTGTTGATCTCTCTGCCTACTTTGGAGCCTCTTCCTTTCTCTCTGATTGAGTCTTGCCTGCAAGTTCTCTCTCTTTCTCTCTCCTTCTCTCTATATTCTCCTCCTTTCTTTCTATGTTTCTCTGTCTCTGTCTCTCTCTCTCCATTTCTCTTCAATTCCTATGGCCCTCCCTTTCTCACCCTGTGCCTGACTGGGCTCTCACATCTAGCCTGTATGCTCCTTTTGGGCAGAGAACATGTCTACCAAATCTTTTGTATGTACTCTCCCAGGTGCTTAGTACAGTGCTCTGCACAAAGTAAGCTCTCCATAAATACCATTGATTGATTCTTTCCTCGATCCTTTCTGCCTCTGGGATGGTTTCTCCCTATTCCTCTATTTCTTTTAGTGCCTTTGGCTGGAACAGGAGGAAAGAGAGGGAATAAAGAGCATCTAACCTCCTCAACCTAGTCCAATCTGGACTCTTTAGCCCCTTATCTCATCCCTCTCACAGCCTCCACCAATCCAATCTACAGCTCTCTCCATAGAAAGCACTCAGTAAATACTATTGATTGATTGAAGGGAACAGCTTTGCCCCTCGATCTGAATTCTGGGGAGAGAGAGGGAACTGCTCCCAATCCCGGGTACCTAGGCATGCACCTGATTGCCCCGATCTGCCTCACTGAGCCTCAGTGAGCAGCAGAGACTCAGGATCATGCCAGGAAAATAACAAATGTCCAGACAGAATGGATGGCCCTCTCCTGTGCAAGTCTGCTCGCACTTGGTGAAGCCGGGAGAGGGAAACATTTCCAAATCCATTTCTCAGCATGCAAGCAGGCGATTCTGATTCAAAACACACTCACGGCTTCATAAAAGAGAGAAAATAATTCAGATGTCGCCTGGGGATGGCCGGAGGCTTAATGAAGCTGCATTATTTCATTCTTCCAAATTCTCTTTTTAAAGCAATTATTCAATTCATCTGAAAGTAAAATACGATTCACAAATCGAAACCAGAATTAGCAAGTAAAAAGGACCTCATGAAATTGGATCTAGATCCATTTTGTGGAAAGTAAAAAAGTGCCTGGTGGCATCTGGTTAGATTTAGCCTCAGTGAATGTGGCCAACTGGTCAGCATCAAAACTCATATACATTTACCCTGGAATTGGACATGACGTTTACAAGCAGAAATAATAATGAACATTCAGCTGGCAAACCTCAAATTCCTGCTTAGGTAAGGAAAGCTTGTGATGCTGAGATTGAGCTAGTTTGAGGAAACTAAACACATCCTGCCCAGATGAGCTTTAGGCACATTTGGCTCAATCTCTTTGCAAATGTCCCCCAAACCCAAGGATTCAGGAGAAAGACAGCTCCAGCATAGAGGGCTGCTGGCAGGGGCACAGGGAGCTGGCAACACTTTTGCTAGGAGCACCAATAGCACAGTGAGGAACGTACTGAAGGTAACCCTTAGCTGTAGAACTAGCAGAGAGATTGACTCAGAGAAAGGTTTTGGCTTTACTAAAAAGAAAAACCCTTGACAATCAGTCAACTAGCCCATCTCAGGAACATTGGCAAAATCAGTTAATCTTACTTAACCAGGAAAACATTACTTAACCAGGAAGACATCACAGCTAACGTCAATGAGCCTGCAGGTTATGGGAACCAGTGGCTCAGGGATGAGTGAGCATCAGCATATTGGCTGGCTACTCCAACCTGGAGAACTTTATTAAGTCAGGAGACTTTTGTTCAAACTAAGATCACAAGGTAAAAGGGCTGCATTATTTGGAGAAAGTAAAAAGTATTCAAAAGAATCTGCTAGATTCAGGGCAGGGGTCATGTCTACTAATGCTGTCTCAATCTCTGAAGCAGTTAGTACAGTTCTCTGCTCCGGGTAGACACCCATTATGACTGATTGAATGAACAGCTGAGTTTCAATTTTGAACATTGGCAGGGGAGGTTTGAATTGTTTTTTAATTCAATTATTTTCAGCAAGTTGGGCAGAAAGTTAAGTCCTTAAACAGTAAGCATGACACCTCATTATTGAGAAGTCATTATTTCCACAGTAGTGACCACAGAAAGCACTTTATTTTTTTATAAGTAGTGTGCCACCGTGAGAGTACCAGATTAACATTCCCCTACAATTCACTGTAAAGGCTGTTCATAAAAATGCAACTGTTGTGTAGGGAGGTGATCCAGAGTTAAAACTGAAGCTTTCCAGTTTACTTACTCAGTGAAGACAGTGTTTCTTTAAGGTAAAGTAATCTTGCAACTTCTCACAATTGAGGGATTCTTTGGGAGAATCATCTTTGACTATCTTCCCTACTCAACAAGAAAGAGGCAGAATGGTTAAAGTGATCTGTAGTCAAAACTGTCTGTCCAATATCTGTTTTTACTGTCAATCAATCCATCAGTAGTATTTATTGAGCATTTTGTGCAGAGCACTCTACTAAGTGCTTGGGAAAGTAAAATTGAATTAGTAGACATGATTCCCTAAACTCAAGGAGTTGAGGGGAAAGACACTAAAATAAATTACAGGGAATAATAATAGTAATAATGATATTTGTTAAGTGCTTACTATGTAGCAGAAGGAAGAAACTGTGTATGAAGATATATTCATAATTGCAAGGGGAATGGTGAGTAACCAAATGCCTAAGAAGTGCTGAAATGGCAGTTGTGTGTATATAAAGTGAGATGAGAGATTAATCAGGGAAGGGCTTCTTGAAGCAATGCAATTTCAGAAAGCTTTTGAAGGTGGAACAAACAGTGGTCTTCCTGACATGAAAGTAGAGGGACATCCAGGCAGGAGGAGGAGTGTGAATAAGAAGTTGGAGATGGGAGCGATGAGAATAAGACACAGTGAGTAGAATGGCTTGAGAGGAATGCAGGGTGCAAACTGAGGTTCAGTGGGAGAGGAGCAAAGATAAGTAGAGGGAAGAGATCCAACTGAGGGCCCTAAAGCCAGTAGTCAGGAATTTATGTTTGATGTAGAGAGGTTTTTGAGAAATGGAGAGGGGTGCGTAGAACTATGCTTTAGAAAAATGATGCAAGCAGCAGAGTGAAAGATTGCCTGGAGAGGAAGGAGACTAGAGGCAGGGAGGTCTTTGAAGAAGTTGCATTAGTCCAGTTAGGACGTGTCAATTGCTTGGTCCAGCAAGGATGCTGTTTGGATGGAGAGGAAGGGGGCGGATCCTGGAAGCGAGTGGATTTGGAGACAGATTTAATGTGGAGGTTGAAAGAAAACGAAGAGTCAAGGATAATGTCAAGATTACAGGTTTGAGAGACAGAGTGGATTGTGATGATTTCAACTATGATGGGAAAGTTAGGTGGAGGAGAAGATTTAGGAGAAGAGATGTTAGGAGAGAGAGTGAGGCTTAGTGGATAGAGCATGGGCCTGAGAGTCAGAAGGACCTAGGTTATATTCCAGGCTCTGCCATGTGTCTGCTGTGTGACCTTGGGCAAGTCACTTAACTTCTCTGAGCCCACTTACTTCATCTGTAAAATGGGGATTAAGAGTGTGAGCCCCATAAGGGACAGGGACTGTATCCAAACTGATTAATTTGTATCTGCCCTAGCACTTAGAACAGTGTGTGGCACACAGTAAGCACTTAACAAGTACCATAATTATTTTTCTTAATTATTTTGGAGTAAAGTGAGGAGTTCAGTTTTGGAGCTGGTGAGGACATCAAGGTAGAGATGTCTAGAGGTAGGAGGAGTTGAGAGATTGCAGAGGAGAGAGGCCAGGGCTAGTAAGATAGATTTAGGAATCATTCATGTAGAAGTAGTAGTTGAAAACCATAGGAGCAGATGAGCTTCCAAAGGAGTGAGTATAAATTAAGAAGAGAAGGGGATCTCTAACAGAACTTTCAGGGACAAGCATAGTTAAGGAGTGGGAGGTGGAGGAAGAGCTGGCAAAAGAGACTGAAAAGGATCTGCCAGAGAAGTGGGAGGGGGAAAAAATGAGATTAGATAGTGTTTCCAGGGAAAGTGTCTCAACTTATACTGTCTGGCTCTTGGATGCTGCCATCCAGAACCATTGGTCCTGCAGTTTGCAGAGGGAAGACTGTTGGAGAGCAATGACTTCTGCATGGGAGACCTGACCCTCATTCTTCAGGGTTAACTGATAGAGTGACTGACCTGAGGGGATGAAGATTTGTTTAACCAATTGGCTGAGGACACTTCAGAAGTGAACCAAGGCAGGGGGCAGGAGGTGAAAGGAGTCACTTCCCCTCAGGAAGGAGTCTGATAGGTGGTTATCATCCTGGGCTCCACTCCCTCATCCGATATGGTGTCCTAGCCTCATGGGATGGAGATAATGTCCCTAGCTCTGGAAAGGTAGAAATAGCAATACTAGAGGGAAGTGGAAAAATGACAACAATCCTTAAGAAAAAGAAGCACGTGTTGGGGATCAGTGATAAGTGATAGCGACACCGAAATAGGAAGTTTTCAAAGTTCTCTTTTCTGGGTTTTCTTCCTATTCCAGTTTAATTTTTCCAGTGTTTCAGTCCAGGAGGGAGTTGTTCTGAATCAGGTATTCATTTTCATCTGTTTTGTAAAGACAATAACATCCTCGGCCCTTTCCCAGTCATCCATCAGCTTTTCCTTACTGTCTACTGGGGAATTGGAAGAAGAAGGGATGACATGAGCTTGTCTCCTCCTCCTTTTGCCCCATATAACTGATGAAGAGTTATTTTTGTTAGCTCGCTTGTTTTGGTTGATTGCACCTTCTTTCCAGTTTTGGTTTTCTAGTCTTGCCTGTATATATTAGAGGGGCATTTACACATCAAAAATTCACTTTTTAAAAAGGTGATTTGGCCTAATTTCCATTTTGCTTACAAGAACAGGCAGGTAACCTTTTGGCCATATTCTGCATTTGTCTAACTCTTATTAGGGCATTGTGTCAAATTTTGATTGGCACATTTTTAAAATGATGTAGGAAAACTGGAGAGGGTCCAGAGAAGAATAGATTTAAGGGAATGTAAAATTGGTCCTGTGAGAGAAAGTCAAAGGAATTGATATTATTTCACAAAGAGAAAAATAAGCTAAGATTAGGCTGAACTGTTCAGCATCCTTTGCCTTCAAATATTTAACAAATGTCTTCAAATATACAAAGGGAAAGAATTCTACTCTATTGTCCTTCAGGTCTGTGGGGATTGCACCCAAGGAAATGGCTGTAAAGTGAATTAAAATAAATTTCACTTAAAGTATAGACTACTTGACTATAGGGTGATAAAGCACTGGAATCAACTATGAGGGAAGGTTGTGGAATTGTTATCCCTGGAAATCTCTAAGGAAAGCATAAACAACATCTGCTAGATAGTTTAGTTACTCAACAGCCTGGAGACAAGGGGCTGGATCAGTTGACCTCCTTTTTGGTTCTGTGATGGTCATTAATACTGTCGTATCATTACCCAGAGTCTGGGGTGGCGGGGGAGGAATCTGGTTCAGATGCAGGGACTAGATATCTGGAGAGGTACCTGACAGATACATTTCAAATGAAATGACTCCCTAAAGGTTTGGCCCTCTGTCATGGTACCATCTGGAAGACCCTTTTACATATAGGATTGTTGCAGAATGGATTGAGTTTGGGGAATGATTTCTTGGGTCAGCTTCTGATGACGTGGAAGATATCTGGAGACCTGTTCCATGCAAAAAAAAGTCACAGCTCTAGAATGAGTAGAAAAACCCAGATCTTAAATTTTTCCAGGGAAAGGTTAGACAACATTAAGGATATTAGATAGAAACTGAGAGCTTACTGCCACTAAAGCTCCTTATTTTACAAACTTAATGAGAGGGAATGTTTTGCCCAGTCCAGGGAAGGAGTATGTGTATTCCACTTCATCGTAGCACAAGATTCCCACACTGGAGGAGTGAACTGTCTCTTGTGACAGAGTCAGAGGGTTGAGATATGGAGTTATGTGCTCTGTGTTTGAAATCAGAGGAGGAGAGGGGAACAGGGAGAGAAGCCATATATCGTCATCTCTCCCACCTATTCGGATAGGTCTTGAAAGAGTGGAACAAATGAGAACTCTACCCTGTGCTAACAGGCCTCTCAACCTAAGCAGCTATCCAGGCAAAATCTGGTGGGAATTAAATACTACTTGGTTTTGGTGATGGATGTAAAGTTTTGTCTAACCTCCCTTCCCCCTTCGGTCTTCCTTTATTGCTCTTCTCCCCAATTTCTCGGTAATGCAGTTAGACCTTAGCTCTGGCTCAGGCAGGCTGGCTGTTGTGGATGGCAGAGACCCAGAGCAGAAATGCCATTCCAGGCATTTGTAATGGAAATAGCTGGCATGTGCAGAACCGATGACAGATGTAAGGCACATTTCCTCTCTGACAGGCAAAAAACTGAATGTCAGCCTTCTCCAATCCTATGTTTTGCAGCACTTAAAGGAACTGGAGGCTTTAGGACTCCATGAAGGGGTGGGGAAAAACTGAGAAATAAATCTAAAAACAGCCTCTCCCAAGGCCTGGCACTGAATATTCAGCATTGACTGGCGGAGATCCCAAGGTCGTGGGGATTGTGTGACTGGGGTCATTGCTAGATAAGGGATACTCATCCCTGAGAGGACTCAGATGCCATCCAAGAAAAATCTATCTCAGCTAGATTTCTTACTAAAATATTTTTATGATTTTCAGAATGTAAACTCAAAACAGAAACACACAAATTTGATTGTTGTATGTGGGCCCACATCAGAGCAGAGTAGGCAAAGTCTCCTGGAAATTATTTACTCCTTTTGTATCTTCTCCAAACATCTAGAACAGGCCTCAGGTCTCTGATTGATTGACATTTTTCTCTGAGGAAAAGTAATAAGAGTTCAAAGATGCCACCGTAATCACCAGTTTCAAGAAGAAAGGGAAAAGTTGACTGCAGAAATTCCCAAAGCATATCACTGCTTTCTAAATGCCAGAAAGATTCTAGTCAGAATACTTTATAGAACAGGCTAGTGAAGAACATAGTTAACCATCACCTAGCTGAATCCAAAGGTGACTTCAGACCAAATCGCAACATGGAAGAAATACTCTTTACAGCAATTTAGCTACAGGTAAAGTTCAAGGAGCAAATCCAGACCATTACACTTTAGATTGTAAGCTCATTATGGACAGAGAACATGTCCACTAACTCTGTTGTACTGTACTCTCCCAAGTGATGATGGTTACAGAGTTATCATAGACTTTATAAAAGCATTGGTAAGGCTGCAAAGTGACCATGATGAAAAATCATAGGTCTGGGATTCAGGAGATCTTGATTTATCTCTCTGCTATATGACCTTGGGTAAGTCATTTAATGTTGGTAAATGGCAATGAGGTACATTCTCTCCCGACCTCCTGGATTATGAACCCTTGTGTGTTTTGTACCTCCACTAATACTTAGTCCAGTGCTCTAGCACATTGTAAGAATTTATTAAATAGCCTAGTAATTCTTTTTCTTCATCAACAGGCTTGGCTTCTGCTGAATGTTTAGCAAATTTGACTAACCTGAGGAATTCTCCAGGATCCTTAAGACACTTTGGAATGGAATGGTCAGTCCAGTCAGAGTTGAAAATGTCTTTTATGACCCCCTCTCTATTGTAGTTGGAGTGAATCAGGTCTGTTGGGCAGATTCAATCCTGTTCAACCAAGTTAATCCTGCCATATTTGGGGATTCAGTGAGAGATCTAGAAGCTGGACTCAAAATATGCTTCAGAGCCACCAGAAAACTCTCCTACCTCAATGGGCTATGAATGGTAGTTTATTTCCTAAAAGGCTCTTTAGTCTCTGACCTAATGAGGCAAATCTGGGGGAGTTGGTAATTTTTTGTGAGGGGAGGGAGGGATAAATGAAAAAAAAAACTTTTACAACTATAATACTAAGAACCTGGTTCTTTTTCCTTTGCAATTTCCCCCCAAAACCTATACCAGTACATTGCAGAACAGTAATCAGTGCAGCAGGCCAATGCAACACTGATGAACTCTGAAAGGGCTCTAGCTAAGGGGCTAACAGATCAAGAGGTGTCCTGGGAGCACTGGACACCGAATTATTCCTTGTTTCTGATTTCACCATTCAAACATCTGCAAAGTGCTTTAAGATTTTCAAGCAAAAGAATGTCTCTAAAAAGTTGCTATTATCAACACACCAGGAGATATGAGGAAGGATTTTTGTTGATGAAGATGAATGTGGCCTAGTGGAAAGACCATAGGTCTGGGAGTCAGAGGGCTTGGAGTCTACTGCTGACTCTCCCACTTGCCTGCTTGTGACTTTGGTCAAATCCCTTAACTTCACTCTGCCTCAGTTTCCTCATCTGTAAAATGGGGTTTCAATACCTGTTCCTCCTCCTACTTAAACTATGAATTCCATTTGGGACAGGAACTGTGTCCAATATAATTATCTTGTATTTACCAACTTAATTATCTTTTATCACTTAGTACAGTGTGTGGAGCATAGTAACTGCTTAACAAATACCATAATAATAGTGAAATTTGGAGTGGAAATCATTTTTTTTTACCAGGAACAAGAAGCTATGTTAAGTGAATTGCCTTAGGACACCACTAATGATTTGGGGGGCTATGAGACAAGGAATAATAATAATGATGCTATTTCTTAAGCACTTACTATGTGCCAAGCACTGTTCAGAGTCCTTACAAAATGACATTTATACTCTTACTTAGAATCCTTTTTCCCCCGTCAAAGAGGTGTTTTGAGGTGGACACTGCCTTTGGCTTAGTGGAAAGAGCACAGTCTTGGGAGTCAGAGGACATGGTTTCTAATCATAACTCTGCCACTTGTCTGCTGCGTGACCTTAGGCAAGCCACTTAACTTCTCTGTGCCTCAGTTACCTCATCTGTAAAATTGAGATTAAGACTGTGAGCCCCACACGGAACAACCTGATTATGTTACATCTACCCAGTGTTTAGAACAGTGCTTGGCACATAGTAAGCGCTCAACAAATATGATAATTATTTTTATTATTATTTTTGATATAAAGTCCTGGTAAACCTCTGTACCTGGGTGGGTTAAGTTGCCATAGCACAGCTCCCCCTGCATAATTCTGTGCTTACCTTAGCATTTTAGGGGATAGAGCATGGGCCTGGGAGTCAGAAGGTCATGGGTTCTAATCCCAGCTCTGCCACTTGTTTGCCGTGTGACCTTGGGCAAGTCACTTCACATCTCTCGGCCTCAGTTATCTCATCAGTAAAATGGGGATTAAGAATGTGAGCTCCATGTGGGAGAGGAACTGTGTCCAACCCCATGTGCTTGCATCCACCGCAGCAGCTTAGTACAGTGCCTGGCACATAGTAAGTGCTTAACAAATGTCACAGTTATTATTATGTGAACATTGAACTCCTAAGGCACAAATCCATGATTGTTCCCATTGAGTACAATAAGCTATTCGTCTCCCTTAGACACATGGTAACAATGACAACTGATGGATTTTTGGGTCCTGTCTTTGCCTTCAACATCCACATTCCCCCAGACTCAGTTTTCTATTCCCAGTAGCAGTCCATCTCAACCCATAGCCTCCATATGAACACGAGGCTTTCCATTCCATAGAATGTGGCTCTGTATAGGCTGGAGAAGGAGTCAGGTGAAGCTTAGATGGCTGATTATTAATATAGCTTCTGGGCATTCTTGTATGGAATTAGAAATAAAAGTCATTTTCCACCATCACCTCTTTCTGAAGCAAAGAGTGTATCTCAGAAAACCTGGCTCACCTCTAGTTGGGCTCAATCACCTTGCCTTTATAAGCCAGGGTGATAAAATCCAGAAAAATGAAAATCCCAAAGTCCACTATCTTGAAAAACCTGGTAGGCTGGGAAGCTGCCCGCTATTTGACTTGTTCATTCCTTCTATGTTTCCCTAGAGGATATGTGTTTACTGAGCCTGCGATCATCTCACCCTTCTCCATTCTACTCTTCAAAATATAATACTGGGAGTCCTGAAATAATCTTTTTACATATTTACTGTGGCACTTCTTCATTTTTCATGATGAATTACCTCAAGAAAAAGATTCATTCCATATGGTAGGCAAGATTTTATGTTTTTCCTTCAGGAAGATTGCTGCAGGAAAAGCAGATTTTTTTTTTCCATTTCATGTGTATTATATATAATCTTTGACTAATACACAAGAGCCAGATGGCACTGCAAAAGGATAATAAATATATCCACAGTGAAGTTTCTGAAGTATGAAATAGACTACAGGGAAGAGAGAAAGACTCACCTTATTTTATTTTTTTGTAGGAATAGCATGAAATACTCTTGTTACAAATAGATTTAGATGGGATAGTCCTTGGGTTGCCATCATCTTTGTTCAAACACCTTACAATGCCTGAAGAAATTTGGATTTGGGGCAATAACCTACAAATGAGTAGCAGTGTCTAAGGGGCAGATCAGAATTTCAACTCTGATTCTTCCATTGAGACTGGCTTTTGATACAACACACTTACTATACTTTAACTCTCTTTTTATTTAATAGTATTTTTTAAGTGCTTACTATATGAGAGGAACTGCACTAAGCACTGAGGTAGGTACAAGCTAATTAGTTTGGGCACAGTCCATGTTCCATATGGAGCTCAAGGTCTTAACCCCCATTTTACACATGAGGTAACTGAGGCACAGAGAAGTGAAGTGACTTGCCCAAAGTCACACAGCAGACAAGTAGTGGAGCTGGGATTGGAACTCAGGTCCTCAGACTCTCAGGCCCATGGTCTTTGAACTAGGCCACACTACTACTCTCTTGATACTTGTATTTCTTCATATGCAAAAATGGGAAACAAAGGGAATCCATTAGATGCTGTGTAACCTTAACTCAATCAGTCATTTATTGAACACTTACTTTGTGTGGGGCACTTTACTAAGAACCTGGGAGAGTACAAACAACATTATAACAGATGCCTTCCCTGCCCTCCCAATGAACTTACAGCCTAGAGGGGATGACAGATATTAACATAAAAAAATAAATTACGGATATGTACATAAGTGCTGTGGGACTGGGAGCAGGGTTAGTAAGTAAAGGAAGCAAGTAAGGGTGACACAAAAGGGAGTGGGAAAAGAGAAATAAGGGCTTAAGTAAGAGAAGACCCCTTGAAAGAGATGTGCCTTCGATAAAGCTTTGAAGGTGGGGAAAGTAATTAAGAGATATCTGGCAAAACTGAGAATATTGAGTTCTGAGAAAATGTGAAGACTGGGAAAGCCTGGATATTGTCACCAGTCTCACTTTTTTGAGAATGATCCGGTGATGGTCTAATGATATTTAGTGCTATCATCCTTTGTTAGGGGAAAAAAAAATGATGCAGGTCAGGCCTTTCCATTGGAGGAGCTTGGTAAGGCAATTTTGACTCTTACATCTATTGAGGGGATGCCTGAGAATATTTTAAATTTAGAATTTACATGGTTTGAGCTTAGCATTAGCAAGATATATTAGCAAAATGTATATTTCATATACTGCACACAATATGCGCTCAATAAATACAATTGAATGAATTGAATGAATATACATATAGCTCAAAGATAAATGCATATGTGTGCATGAGTATGAAGTAAGCATCCAATTTCCTAAAGACACTGAGGACCCTGAAAGGCAGAATGGACAAGCATCTCATGGAAGTTGTTGTTGACAATACTACCATCCTTCCTGTTTCACAGTAAGCCTGCAATCTTGGCATTATCCTCAACTCATCTCTCTTATTCTACCCACATAATCAATCAACCCTTTGATTCCGTCAAGTAACCGGAAGTCCTGTCTGTTCTACCTTCTCAGCACTTCAGACTATGTCCTTTGTTCTCCATCCAAACCACTACCATGCTGATCTGAGCACCTGTCATATCATTAGTGCTGCAGTCTTCTTACTGATCCCCCTGCTCCAGTTTCTACCCTATCCAGTCCATACTTCACTCTGATTCCCAGATTATTTTTCTAAAAAATCATTCTGCACACATCTCTCCAATCCTCAAAAATCTCCATTGGTTGCCCATCCATCTCTGCATCAGGCAAAAACTGCTCAACATTGGTTTTAAATCATTCAATCAGCTTTCTCCCACCTAATTCTCATTCCTCTCCCACCTGCTCACGTCCTTCCTCCTACTTGGAAATCCCTCCCCTTTTATATCTCGCAAACCACTATTCTCCCTACTCTCACCATCTTCAAAGTCCTGCTAAAGTCATATCTCTTCCACGCAGCCTTCCCTGACAAATCTTTCATCTCATCAACCTATTCTCCCTCCCTTCTGCATTGTTTCTGCCTGTGGCTTAGTAGACTTAAGTACTTTTACAATCACCCCATCCCACTCCCAGAGTACATATGTACATTTTCTTATACACTGTTGCTTTCTCTGTAATTATTTTTAATATCCATCTTCCCCATTAGATTGTAAGCTCCTTGAGGGTAGAGGTCATGTCTACCAACTCTACCGTATTCTCTCCTAAGCACTAATACAGCCCTCTATACCCAGGAAATACCCAATAAATATCACTGAGTGATTGGAAGGTGAAGCTATTGAAAAAGACAGAATTTGGAAAGTTTTAAAAGGTAAGGATAGTAGTGAACAGATGATCAATCATATTTAATCAGTCATATTTATTGAGCACTTACTGTGTGCAGAGCAGTGTACTTAGTACTCGGGACAGTACAATGTAATTGAGTTGGTAGGCGTGTTCCCTCCCCACAGCGAACTTACAATCTAGAGTGGGAGACAGATATCAATATAAATAAATAATGAATAAATATATACATAAGTGCTATGGGACCGAGAGAGGGGGTAAATAAAGGGTGCAAATCTAAGTTCAAGGGTGACACAGAAGGGAGAGGGAGAAGAAGAAATGAGGGTTTAGTCAGGGAAGGCCTACTGAAGGAGATGTGCTTTCAGTTAGACTTTGGAGGTGGGGAAAGTGACAGCCGGCTGGATATTAAGGAGGGTGTTCCAGGCCAGAGGTAAGATATGGGCTCAATGGAAAGAGCCCAGGCTTGGGAGTCAGATGTCATGGGTTCGAATCCCAGCTCTGCCACTTGTCAGCTGGGTGACTGTAGACAAGTCACTTAACTTCTCTGTGCCTCAGTTCCCTCATCTGTAAAATGGGGATTAAGATTGTGAGCCTCACGTGGGACCACCTGATAACCCTGTATCTACCCCAGCGCTTAGAACAGTGCTCTGCACATACTAAGCACTTAACAAATACCAACATTATTATTATTATTATATGGGCAAGGGTCGGTGGTGAGGTAGATGAGATTGAGTTATAGTGAATATGTTGGCATCAGTGGAACCAACTGTGCTGGCTGGGTTGTAGTTGGAAATCAGAGAGGTAAGATAGGAGGGGGCAAGGAGATTGAGTTCTTTACAACCTGTATTAAGGAGTTTTGTTTGATGTGGAGGTGAGTGGGCAGTCACTGGAGGTTCTTGAGGAGTGGGGAAACATTGACTGAAAGGTTTTGTAGAAATTAATCATTGCAGCATAATGAAGTGTGGACTAGAGTGGGAAGAGACAGGAGGCAAGGAGGTCAGAAAGTAAGTAAGAAGTGATGCAGTAATCAAGGTGAGTTAGGGTAGGTACTTGGATTAATGTGGTAACAATGTGGATGGAGAGGAAAGGGTGGATTTTAGTAGTACTGGAAAGATTGAATCAACAGTATTTGGTGACAGATTGACTCTGTGGGTTGAATGAAAGAGATGAGTCAAGGACAACACCAAAGTTATGTGCTTGTGATGCAGGGAGGATGGTGGTGCTGTCTACAGTGATGGGAAAGTCAGGGAGAGGACAGGGTTTGGGTGGGAAGATGAGTCCTCTTTTGGATAGGTTAGGTTTGAGATGTCGGTGGAACATCCAGGTAGAGATGTCCTGGGTGGGAGGAAATATGAGACTAAATAGAAGGAGAGTGCTTTGTACAGTACTCTGCACACAGTAAGTGCTTAATAAATATGATTGAATGAATGAATGAATGAATGAATGAGAGAAATCAAGGTGATCGATATAGATTTGGGAATCAACTTCATAGAAATGGTAGTTGAAGTCATGGGAGTGAATGAGTTTTCCATGATAGTGGGTGTAGATGGAAAAAAAGAAGAGGACCCAGAACTGAACCTTGGACTCCCAAAGAGGGTGGGAAGCAGAGGAGGAATCTATGAAAGAGACAGAAGTGGCCAGAGGGAGAAGAGGAGAACCAGGAGAGGACAGTCAGTGAAGCCAAGGTGGGATAATGTTTTCGGAAGAATGGGATGGTCAATGGTGTTGAAGGCACTTGAGAGGCTGAGGAGGATTGGGATGTACTAGAGAGTGTTGGATTTGGCAAGATGGAGATCTCTGATGTCCTTTGAGAGAGCAGTTTCAGTGGAGGGAAGAAGACAGAATAATAATAATAATGTTGGTATTTGTTAAGCGCTTACCATGTGCCGAGCACTGTTCTAAGCGCTGGGGTAGACATAGGGGAATCAGGTTGTCCCACGTGGGGCTCACAGTCTTAATCCCCATTTTACAGATGAGGGAACTGAGGCACAGAGAAGTTAAGTGACTTGCCCACAGTCACACAGCCGACAAGTGGCAGAGCTGGGATTCGAACTCATGAGCCCTGACTCCAAAGCCCATGCTCTTTCCACTGAGCCACGCTGCTTCTCCAGCTGATAATTTAAGCGCTTACTATGTGCAGAGCACTGTTCTAAGCGCTGGGGTAGATACAGGGGAATCAGGTTGTCCCACGTGGGGCTCACAGACTTCATCCCCATTCTACAGATGAGGTAACTGAGGCACAGAGAAGTGAAACGACTTGCCCACGGTCACACAGCTGGCAAGTGGCAGAGCCGGGATTTGAACTCATGACCTCTGACTCCAAAGCCCGGGCTCTTTCCACTGAGCCACGCTGGAGCCAGCTTGGAAGCAGTCAAGGAGAGAATCGGAGGAGAGGAAGTGGAGACAATGGGTGTACACAACGCCGCCTTTTCCTCAGCTCCCTCTCACCTCCCCATGGCCCTGACTCACTCCCTTCCCTCTACCTCACCTCCCCACCCCACAGCACTTGTATATATATGTACATATCTATAATTCTATTTATTTACATTATTGCCTGTTTACTTGTTTTGATAGGTATATATCTATAATTCTTTTTATTTATATTGATGCCTGTTTACTTGTTTTAGTGTCTGTCTCCGCCCTTCTAGGCAGAAAGCCCAGAGTGAGAGGGGATTGTCTCTACAGGTGAATTGTACTTTCCAAGCACTTAGTACAGTGCTCTGCACACAGTAAACACTCAAATATGATTGATTGAATGAATGAATGAATGAAAGAGTGTGAAGGGGAATGTCAGGAGGGAGAGGAGGCAATAACTGGAGGGAGACGTAGGGTAAAGGAAGGATTTTTTTTAGGATAGGAGAGATATGAGCATGTTTGAAAACAGTGGGGAAGAAGGACAACGAATAGTTGAAGATGGTGGTCAGGGAGGGAAGAAGGAGGCGACAAGCATTTTGATAAAGTACAAAGGGATGGAATTGGAGGCACAGATAAAGGAGATAGATTTTCAGAGGAGGTGGGAGATCTCTAAAGCATTGCAGGGAAAGATGGGAAAGTTGATGAAAGGGCAGGAGGAGGGAGGGACTGGAGAGGAACAGGGGAGATTTTAGGGAGATCATACCTGATGGTTTAAATTTTCTCAATAAAGTATGTGGTCAGGTTATTAGGGGAAAGAGATGGGGAGGCCAGGGAGCAGGAGGTTTGAAGAGGGAGTTAAATGTTTGAAACAACTGACAAGGGCAATGAGCACGGGAGTCAATAAGGATGGAGAAATATTGTTGTTGGGCAGAGGAGAGGGACAGTTAAAGCAGGCAAGGATGGATTTGAGGTGAACGAGGTTGGGCTGATTACTAGATTTCTGCCAGCAGCACTCTGGGGCTTGTGTACAGGAGTAAAGGAAGCCTACTGTGGTGGTGGATAGGTGATATGAGATTGGTGAAAGGATAGGAGAGAAAGTTGAATACAGTAGCCAGGGTGGGAGCGAGGATATCAACTTGATCATCAAAGGAAGTTGGTATGGGTATGGAAACTAAATGAGACATGATGGCAGTGTGACTCAAATTCATGGTATGTTTCAGTGAAATATGACTAGTATTTGTAGGGGGAAAGGAACAGGGACTAGGGATTTGAACCCTGGCCTTTTATGTTAAACTGAAGAGAACCAAGAGAAGAAATCCAAAAGATAGCTCAAGAAACCAGTTTGTCCCATCATGTGAGGACAATAATAAAAAGAAGAAATGAGAGTCATTCACATGAGGAACAGCCTGGTCCAGCAGAAAGATCATGGGCCTGGGAGTCAGAGGATCTGGGTTTTAATCCTGTCTCTACTGCTTACCTGTGTAATAACCTTGGGCAAGTCACTTAACTTCTCTGTGCCTTAGTTTCCTCATCTATAAAATGGGAAATCCTGTTCTCCCTCCTACTTGGACTGTGAGCTCCATGTAGGACAGGGACTATTGCTCCAGCAGGAAGATGATGGACAGGAATGAGAATGCTGAGCATAATGGTAGGGCTACCACCAATTCCTCTGAAGAGGTCCTCAGTACTATGTCCATCCTGAACACAGAACAGTGCTTGACAAAATGTAAGTGCTTAATAAAATATTAATAGTAATAATAATAATACGTATGGATGGATGAATGTAGCTTCCCACTGTGGTAACCACTGAATAAGCTTCGGGCTGGTCATGAATACTTTAGGCATTTGTTGAGCAATAGATTAAGCATTGGAAAAGATACACGATAATCAGTCTAAGTAGGAGGGAGAACAGGATTGAATCGCCATTTTGCAGATGCAGTAATTGAGGCACAGAAAAGTTAAATATTGCCCCCGACCACACAGCAGGTAGGTGGCAGAATTAGGATTAGAATCCAAGTCCTCTGGCTCCAGAGTCCGTGCCCTGTCCACTAGACCATGCTGCTTTTAAGTACTGAGAACATTTTTAGAGGAATTGACGGTAGCCCTACAATTACGCTCAGCACTACTTGTGCCCTGTTGTTCTTGCCCATCTTCTTCGTGCTGGAGCAATAAGTGTAACAAGGGAATAGATGGGTAGGGGTGCAGCACATGGCAAAGTGTACACAACAATTTTGAGCAATAAGTGTAACAAGGGAATAGATGGGTAGGGGTGCAGCACATGGCAAAGTGTACACAACAATTTTACATACAAAAGCCATTTGCCGCCTGAAAATAGTGCCAAGAATGTGTTGCCACACTATAGAGAAGGAGTCACATGTCAGAGTAGCTAATCAGTAGCTGCTGAGGTCTTTACTGCCCAAGTTAGTTATTTTCAGGGTTCCTCTGGAGCCTGTCCAACACATGAAACATCATAGGTGATTCTGGTCAGAGTTCTTCACTACCCCACTTTGTTGCCCCCCACAATGAGCTGAGACCTGGGCCTGCCTTCTGTGGGGCATTCACATAAGGAGAGAAGTCACAGTAGATTCTTCCAGTTCTAGAGTAATAGTGATAACTGTGATGTTTGTTAAGAGCCTACTTTGTGTTACTTGGTAGATATGATGTAATTAGGTCAGATTCAGTCCCTGACTCACAGCGGCTCACAGTCTAAGGGAGAGGGAGAACAGACAATGAATCTGCATTTTACAGATGAGGAAATGGGGATACTTAGATGTTAAGTGATTTGCCTAAAGTCACACAGCAGGTAAGTGGAAGAGTCAGGCTGTGAACTAAGATCTTTGGACTCCAAGGCCTGTGCTCTTTATATTAGGCTATGCTGCTTTTCATGTGGAATGTAGTACATGGGGTGGAACATAATTCAAGACAGTACAAAGGAGAAGACAAAGGAGTAGCCAAAGGAGATTAAAGAGAGTCCAAAAAGGGCTCATTGGAGATGTTGAGTTTGGAAAGGTTCAAATAGGATAGGGTAGCCCAGAGGACTCTGAGCAGTCCAAAAATATGAGTCCAGTAAAGAAAGCATTAGCATTAATTTGAGGAAAAGGTTATTGGAGATCAATTTGAGGAAAGGTTTGGGTTTCATTGATGAGTACAAGGGATGAAAGCCAGATTGGAGAGGCTAAAGAAATGAGTAGCATGAGAGAAAGTAACAGCAACAGGTTTTTTCAGGGCATTCAAGAAACCATTATTTACACCAGTTCTTATGCTGCCAAGAAGAACTATGACCAAAGTATTCCCTTAAAAACTACCACTTATCTTTTACTCCAGTAGTTTCTGTGAATGAGAGATGCATGAAAAGAACTTTACCTGAGGGGTGCAATGACTGGGTTGGGGAATCTAAGAGCAGGGTCCTTTAGTCTCAGTTTCCCCACTCAGAGATCCCTGGAATATCACCTCACTTCCCTGCAAAATAGGAATCTTGTCCCTTTCTTCCCTTAGAGGGAGTGTTGGATTTTTTTTTAAGATACTCACATAGGACCTTTGACTTCTTGGAAGACAGGAGCTTTAGAAATGCAATTTGATCCCATCATCTAGACTGTAAGCTCACTGTGGGCAAGGAACAAGTCTGCTGTTTTATTGTACACTCACAAGAGTTTAGTACAGTGTTGTGTACAAAGTAAGCACTCAAAAATGACCACTGATTGATCATCTATCTGGTGGACACTATGCAGGCAGAAGAAGAGCAAGTTCACATTAATTTCTATTTCCCCCTCTAGACTGTACGCTCATTATGGGCAGGGAATATGTCCTCTAATTCTGTTATATTGTACTCTCCCAAGGGCTCAGTACAGTGCTGTGCACAAAACACTCAATAAATATGATTGATTGTCCCCAGCATATGTCCAGTGTGGTTCACCTCTTGCCAATCAGATCCTTTAGGGAAGAGAAGGTCTATCGTCTCCCTGTTCTTGGGCTCCCTCAGATTGAAATGGCCGAGGCAGGTGGGAAAGGGTGGGTTAATTGTGAAAGCTGTCTTTCCAACATGGACAGTTGTCAAGTTGAGACAGTATTGTGGTTGCCAGCTCATCTTACATGGATTTCTGTGGAGCCAAGGGGCACTAATAACTTTCAGTCATCACCAACCCAGCCAAATTCAGTGACCTCAGTGCCTGAGAGACAAAAGTTTCTATGGCCTCTTACCAATCTCCTGGGTCATCCAGGCCTCCACCAGCTTTAATTAAACATATAAAAATGTAAAGTAACGTGACTCAATCCATAAAGCGAAGTCCTGGAATGATCCAAGAATGGTGTGTGTACTAAGGGAGTTTGTCTCAAGCTGCAGTTACATAAAATTTCCCTCTGTAGAAAGTTCGGGAAGGGTGCTGGAAAGAGAGCAAACTCCAGAAACAGTTTCACACTCACGAGATCCATCTGCCAGAGCACAGTTTCAGATACAGGGGAAAATAACTTCCCTGGGGGTAAATAATTGGTTGAAGATAGTGAATGAGACTTGGATGGAAAATTGGAGGGTGCGGCCTTAAGAAAAGTGCTACCTGCCTGGTGAGGGAAGATAGAGAAGAACCTGATATTCAATTAGAAAGCAAAAAGGGTATGTTTGGCTGATTAAATGTTCTTTTGGTGGAAGCATCACCACTACCTTATAAATCAACAAACGGAGCCTCACACACGCTCAGGGAAAACATTCTAAGGGAAGCAACTATATTGTCTGGAAACAGGGCTACACTAAGTTACAATTACTTTGTGAGTGGGTGTGAGAATGTGTGGTTAATTGTGTGGAATGAAGTTAATCAGATGATAAGTTTAACAGGGGGAAAAAACTGAAATGGCAATGATTTTAGAAGTTTTTGTTACAGAAAAAAATGACTTTGAAACATAATTCACATATCTTATAATACTGAAGCATGAAATTCCCATGGAGATGAAGCCTAGCCAAAAGTGAATTGGAGTGAAAAGAGGCAGTGATACCCAATTACTTGGTTTCAGGTGTGGGTGGGCACCAAACCAATACAATCTGTGGATCCTGACAAGAATCTGGAATAGATTCAGGCTGTGCTGACTGAGAAAAACTGAACTGGACCCAGGCCTACTTTCTTGGGACCTGGATGTTCAAGCACCATATTTTCAGATGTGTCCCAGTGGTTCCCAGAGAGTGCCCTGAACTTGAAATCCAGACTCATGCCCTAGCTGATGCTGAGTCTAGCCCAAGCCCCAGATAGTTGGCAATGAATGGCTCTGCTGGGATCACCCAACAAAACTCTGCATTAGCCCAGTTTAACCAAACCTATGGATGCAGACCCCATGAGGTGAGACGAAACTCACCCTAGAAGGTCTAATTTGCATGGGAGAGGGGCAAGAGAAGAGGTTAGAGGGAGGTCCCTTTTAGACCGTAAGCCCATTGTGGGCTTAGTACAGTGCTCTGCACACAGTAAGTGCTCAATAAATATGATTTAATGAATGCTTGAGGCTTGGCATGAGTCATCTGAGTCTTATGGGCCTGGGTCTCTTTGTCTCTTCTCTCCTGGTCACACACTGATGAAGTGTTGGCTGGCAGGTGTAGGCTTCACCTAGGCTTCAAAGCTCTCCATCACCTTGCCCCTTCCTACCTCTCCTCCCTTCTCTCTATTGCCCACCCTGCACACTCCGCTCCTCTGCCTCCCACCTCCTCACTGTCCTCCGTTCTCGCCTATCCCGCCATCGACCCCTGGGTCACATCTTCCCGCGGTCCTGGAACGCCCTCCCTCCTCACCTCCGCCAAACTAATTCTCTTCCCCTCTTCAAAACCCTACTTAGAGCTCACCTCTTCCAAGAGGCCTTCCCAGACTGAGCTCCCCTTTTCCATCTGCTCCCTCTACCCCCTACTTCACCTCTCCACATCTAAACCCTCTTCTGCCCCCTTTACCTCTGCTCCTCCCCTTCTCCCATCCCATCCCCTCAGCACTGTACTCATCCGCTCAACTGTATATATTTTCATTACCCTATTTATTTTGTTAATGAGATGTACATCACCTTGATTCTATTTATTTGCTATTTTAATGAGATGTTCTTCCCCTTGATTCTATTTATTGCCATTGTTCTCGTCTGTCCATCTCCCCCGATTAGACTGTAAGCCCGTCAAAGGGCAGGGACTGTCTCTATCTGTTACCGATTTGTACATTCCAAGGACTTAGTACAGTGCTCTGCACATAGTAAGCGCTCAATAAATACTATTGAATGAATGAATGAATGAATGAAAGGTGTGCTGTTCCTCTATTAACTTAGCACCAATCAATCAGTGTGCAGAACATGGTACTAAGCACTTGGGAGACTATAATACAACAAGGTTGGGAGTTCCCTGCCCACAATATTCCCTGCTCACAAGGAGATTATTGTCTAGAGGGAAGCACCATGGCGTAGTGGACAGATCATGGGCCTGGGAGGTCATGGGTTCTAATCCCAGGTATGCCACTTGTCTGCCATATGGCCTTGGCAAGTCATTTCACTTCTCTGGGCCTCAGTTACCTCATCTGGAAAACAGGGATTGAGACTGTGAGCCACATGAGGGACAGGGACTGTGTCCAACCCAATTTGCTTGTATCCACCCCAGCACTTAGTACAGTGCCTGGGACATATTAAGTACTTAACAAATACCATAACTATTATTATTAATCATTATTATTAGAGGGGAGACACTTTTTAATTATGTAAATTGTTATATATATAGTTATATATATTATTATATCGTTCTATAGTGTATATATAATATTACTGTTACTTGTACTCTCCCAAATCTTACTACAGTGCTCTGCACACAGTAAGTGCTCAATAAATATGATTGAATGGATGCACATTAGAATAAATTACAGATATGTACATAAGCACTCCGGGCCTGACGGTGAATATCAAGTGCTTAAAGACTATAGACCCAAGTGCATAGCCAGATGAAGTAGGAGAAATGAGGGCTTAATCAGGGAAAGCTTGTTGGAGTAGATGTAATTTTTATAAGGCTTTGAATGTGGGGAATGTTGTGGTCACTTGGATACAAAGGGGGAGGGAGTTTCAGGCCAGAGGGATGATGTGGGCCAGGGGTCAGTGTCAAGATGGATGAAACTGAGGTAATGTGAGTAGGTAGGTGTTAGAGAAGTGAGGTATGCAGACTGGGTTGTAGTAGGAAATCAGCGAGGAGAGGTAGGAGAGGGCAAGATGAGTGAGTACTTTAAACCTGATGGGAACGAGTTTCTGTTTGATGTGGAAGTGGATAGGCAACCCCTGGAGGTTCTTGAAAGGGGAGAGACATAGTCTGAATGGAATTTTAGAAAGATGATGCAGGCAGCAGGGTAAAGTATGAACTGGAATTGAGGGGAAACAGGAGGCAAGGAGGTCAGCAAAAAGGTTGATTCAGTGGTCAAAGGGGGATATGATAAGTGCCTGGATCAGAATAGCACCAATTTGGGTAGGGTGGAAGAAGTGGATTTTACCAATGTTGTGAAGGTAGAACCAAGATGATTTGGTGACAAATTGAATATGTGGGTTGAATGAGAGAGATGAGTTGTGGGTAATGCCAGAGTTACGGGTTTATAAGACAGGGAGGATAGTGGTTTTGTCTACAGTAATGGGAAATATGGTGGTTTTTTTGGGATATGTTAAGTTTGAGGTGTCTGTGGGGCATCCAAGAAGATATGGCCTGAAGGCAGAAAGGAAAGCAAGACCACAAAGAAGGAAAGAGCTCAGGATTGGAGAGGTAAATTTGGCAATCATCTGTGAAGAGATGGTAGTTGAAATCTTTGGAGCAGATATATTCTCCAAGGAAGAGGGTATAGATGGAGAATAAAAAGAACCCCAGAACAAAGCCGTGAGGAACTTTCATTCATTCATTCATTCAATAGTATTTATTGAGCGCTTACTATGTGCAGAGCACTGCACTAAGCGCTTGGAATGAACAAGTCGGCAACAGATAGAGACAGTCCCTGCCGTTTGACGGGCTTACAGTCTAATTGGGGGAGACAGACAGACAAGAACAATGGCAATAAATAGAGTCAAGGGGAAGAACATCTCGTAAAGACAATGGCAACTAAATAGAATTGAGGCGATGTACATTTCATTAACAAAATAAATAGGGTAATGAAAATATATATAGTTGAGCAGACGAGTACAGTGCTGAGGGGATGGGAAGGGAGAGGGGGAGGAGCAGAGGGAAATGGGGGGAAAAGAGGGTTAAGCTGCGGAGAGGTGAAGGGGGGTGGTAGAGGGAATAGAGGGAGAAGGGGAGCTCCCAGAGTTAGAGTAGGAGAGTCAGAGGATGAGCCTGAAAAGGGACTGAGAAGGAGTGGCCAGATGGATAGGAGGAGAACCAGGAAAAAACAGTGTTCATGGAGCCAAAGTTGGATAATATTTCCAGGAGGGGGTGGTGCACGTTTTCAAAGGCAACTGAAAGGTTGAGGAGGAATGGGATGGAGTAGGAGCCATTGGCCCCTCTCAGTGTCACATCTGAAGAGTTTCCAGTTCTCTACTAGTCTCAACTATGGGAAGGAGAGTCAAGCAGAGGCATAACCATTACACTCCTACTTTGGGTAGTGGTTAGTGAGTGAAAGGCAATCTTCAATAAGTCAAAACTCACCTGTGCTGGCCGCAGTGGCATGGGAGAGAGTCGAGGGCAGAGACTCAAGCTTACTGTGCTAAAGCAGGCAATGGTAAACCACTTCAATATTTTTACCAAGAAAACTATAGATACACTACCAGAACAATTGTCAATGGAGGTGGGGATTCTAGGAGAGATGTGTTCATGGCGCCGCTATGGGTCAGAGACAACTCGAGAGCATAAGACAAGGCAAGGAGCTATTGCATTTAGCAAGAAAGAGGTCATTGGTGACCTTAGAGAGGTGGTTTCTGTGGAGTGAAGGGGGCAGAAGTCAGGTTGGAGGGGGTCAAGC
The DNA here is from genome assembly GCF_004115215.2 of Ornithorhynchus anatinus. NCBI lineage: Eukaryota > Metazoa > Chordata > Mammalia > Monotremata > Ornithorhynchidae > Ornithorhynchus > Ornithorhynchus anatinus. The sequence goes on along the minus strand of NC_041734.1, from coordinate 37,758,230 downwards.
AGACATTTGGAGAAGAGGAAATGGAGGCAGTGAGTATAGACAACTCTCTTGAGAAGTTAGGAGACGAATGGTAGGAGGGAGTTGGGGTGATTACTGGAGGTAGCTGTGAGGTCAAGGGAAGGTTTTTTAATTCTCACCTCACCTTTTCTAGAAACATTTCACTTCCCTCAACAAAGCTCACTGAGACCCATTCTGAGACCCACACAATCAGCTCTCTCACTCCGAGCTTACCTTACCAGTCTCCTACTTCCACCCAATACACCCACTCTGCTCTTCCAATGCCAATCTACTTTCTGTACCTTAATCTTGTCATACCCATCGCTGACCCCTTGCCCATGTCCTCCTTTGGTCTTGGAACTCCCTCACCTTTTATGTCTGACAGTCCACTACCCATCTTCAAAACCCTCCTAAAAATCACATCTCCTCCAAGAGGTCTTTCCTGACTAAGCCCTCATTTCCTCTATACACTTCCCCCTTTGTGTCACTTGGCTGTGTACCCCTTAAGTACTTTGATACTCACCCAAGTCCCATGACCCTTATGTAAATATCCGTTCACTCTACTATTTAGTTTACCATATTTGTTAAGTGCTTACTATGTGTCGAGCCCTGTTCTCAACACTGGGGTAGATACAAGTTAATCAGGCCTGCCCCATATGAGTGCAAAGTCTAAGTAGAATGGAAGCAGCATGGCTCAGTGGAAAGAGCACGGGCTTGGGAGTCAGAGGTAATGGGTTCGAATACTGGCTCTGCCACTTGGCCGCTGTGTGACTGTGCGCAAGTCACTTCTCTGTGCCTCAGTTACCTCATCTTTAAAATGGGGATGAAGACTGTGAGCCTCATGTGGGACAACCTGATTACCCTGTATCTACCCCAGGGCTTAGAACAGTGCTCTGCACATAGTAAGCACTTAACAAATACCAAGAAAAAAAAAGAAAAGAAGAAAAGCTATTGAATTCCCATTTTGCAGTTAAGGAAACGGGAACAGAGAAGGTAAGCGACTTGCCCAGGGTCACACAGCAGGCAAATGCTTTATCCACTAGGCCATGCTGCTTCCCTACTTAACTTTACCATGCTGCTATGTCCCTTATTTGTAGTTTATTTTAATGCCTGTCAACCTGTAAACTGTAAACTCCTTGTGGGAAGGTATCACATCTACCAACTCTATTGTATTGTTTTTCCCAAGCACTCAGTATAGTATTCTGAACTCAGTAAGCATACCGTTGATTTATTTACTGATTGATTTTTTTCCTTAGCCAGAAGTTTCACCCCTTGCAGGGAACTGGAGGGGATCAAAGGGTCTGAATGGATGATGCTTTCTCCTCCCCGTCATCGCTGCTTTCTCAAGGCTCCTTCATCTCACTCACAGTGACTAAGTCTGACCCTAAGCCCACTGTAACCTTGGCAATATGGAGAGCCAAATGAACTCTGAGACCTAAAGTCTGGTTTCATTTCTACTTTGGGCTGTAAAACACATAATCTCTTCCCCCCTCAAAAAAAAAAAAGGACTATTGGTGGCTTTTGACTCTCTATCCAAGAGAATAACACGTTGAAGGAATAAGTGAACATGACTCAGAAACTAGAAAAGAGGAATTGCCTTGAAATAGATGACCTGGGTTTAAAAGTTGAGGGAAACCATGCTTCCCAAAATGCATTATGGCTTTGCCAAACCGCAAACATTTACAAACCAATTGTAGGTATCTGCCAAACCCCAAAACACCAGGATGCTCTGATCCCTATTAAAAATATATAAAATTATATGGGTCATGAACGGAGTTTCTCATTTCTTGATATATTCAATTTTCTTCCGGACCCACTGGGAAGCACAAAAGTCTTAGTCATATCGCCTAACCCTCTTAAGAGCCTGCATCTCAAATTCAAAGTTGGGGTAGGGCAGGTTGGTGTCTGATGGTGAGAGATCATGAATCCTAGTTCCAAGATCCAGCCTTCCAGTTGACAGATTTTGTGAGTTTGGGCAAGACTGTATATAAATCTCTCTTTTTCTCAGTTCTGAACCTTGAATATCCACAGCAAAATTGTAATTCCTGCCATCAATTAACACTGGTAAAGTGTTAATGGCTGATATAAAGGAGAATAGAAACAAACTATTCATTTGTAGACACTTTAGATTCTGCTACAACTCCCAGTGAGATGCAGCATAGAAAACACTCAGATTAACGGCTCACTCACTCCAGGCACATCTCTTATTTCCACTCCCGGAGGGCGGGGGGCCTCCAGTATACCATGTGTAAACAGCCAAGGGAATAAGCAGCACAGCTTCCATTCAGTTTATATCCCCTGGTTCCCTGGGAGGTGAGGGAATGGCCTTGCTCCCTGCCCGCTTCCTTTTTGCCCCTTGATCTTTCCCCTACTTCCTTAACCCCCACCCCTATTGTCTTTTTCATATAATTAGGGATTTTCTAACTTCCTAGAAGGACCTAACTTTCCCCCTTCTTTTCCTTTCTGATTAAGCCAGCCTACTCCCCTGTTCTGTTCTCTTGCCCCTAGTCTGCCCTTCATTTCTCCTTACCCGTACCAAGCCTAGGGACAGACAGAAAATAGTTGGATCTTAGTCACCATGGGTGCAACTGGGGCTATAGAATCCGAGGGGACCAATTCACATGTCAAACCAGCACTTGGAAAGAAAACACTTGAAGGTCTGGTTCAGGGTATGTGTCTCCAGCATAATATCAATGATGAAAACAAAAAGTCATCACCAATGATAACACACTCACTCTATTCTGAGGTGACCCCTTCTAAGAAGATAGGAATCATGAGGATTATAGACCTATAGCTTGACTTGTGCTCTAATTTTCTTTTCCTGAAGTCAACTGACTTTTCATCATATAAAGACAGAAGCAGCAGTAGCTGATGAGCTCTCCAGCCGGCTTGCCTTCCTCTTGACTTCCATGACCCATTTGTGGAAGAGTGTCTGCCCCATTCTCATCAGCCCCTGCTCCCACCAGGAAAAGACTCCAACACCATCATCATGACTTCTCAGGCTGTTGAGAAGGTCACTATTATGGTCACAGTTGTGACTTTTATGACCCCTGGTCTGAGCTGTGAGGAGTCTGAAATCCTGATTTTTCCTGTCATATTTATCACTGTCCTTGTCTTTTAAATTTTGTGTCATATTTCCTTGTGTGTCTAATAATAACTGTGGCATTTATTAAGTGCTCATTATGTGCCAAGCATTTCTAAGCATTGGAATAGATACAAGATAGGTTGGACACAGTCCCTGACCCACATGGGGCTCCCAGTCTAAGGAGTAGGGAGAACAGGTATTGAATACCCATTTTACAGTAAGTGACTTACCCAACGTCACACAATAGGCAAGTGATGGAGCTGGGATCAGAACTCAGGTCCTTTGACTCCTAGTCCCATGCTCTTTCCACTAAACCGCCCTGCTTCTCAGTCAGCAGTCTTCCTGTTACCCCAGACAGGAAAGGGAGCAGAGAAGGAGTAAGACCGGGATGACCAAGTCACAGAAAGATCACTAGCTCTTTCTAGAGATCTTCCCATGACAAAGAGCACACTACACGGCTCATGTTGAATCCAGGCTTAAGCTTTCTGGAGTATTCTAGACTGGAAGCTCTTTGAGAGCAGGAAATGTGAGTGTTATATGGTACTCTCCCAAGTGTTTAGTACAGTGCTTTGCACATAATAAGTGCTCAATAAATACGCTGACAGTTGAATGAGTACTAAGGATCATATATCTCCTAGCCTTTTTTCATATCTGTTCTTTTTTCAGGGGCTCTGGCAGAAGGGCATAAGTATATATTTCTAAAAGTGTGAACTGTACCAAGAGTAGAAAAACAGCATTGTCTAATGGAAAGAGCATCCTCCTGGGAGTCTGGATACCTGGATTCCAATCCCAGCTCCACCACTTGTCTGCTGTGGGACCTCGAGCAAGTCACTTCTTTGTGCTTCAATTTCCTCATCTGTAAAATGGGGATTAAATCCCCTTTTTCCCTCCCTCTTTGACTGTGAGCACTGTATGGGGCTGGGACTTTCCAATCTGATTATACTGTATATGGCCCACCACTTAGCACAGTGTTTGGAACATAGTAAATACTAAATAAATACCCTAATTATAATAATTATTATTGTTATTATTTAAGATATGGAACACCAGTCCTATATGGCTCATTGCACATAAAGGTTGAAATTAAAAGTTGGATCAAACCCTCCCACTAAATTAACATCCAAGTGCAGAGCTACCTCCAGTCCCCAGATCTTCCCTAGTCAAGCAACAGGTAGAAAGAGGTCCTGAGGGTGAAATAAAGAATAGCCCAACCATGGATTGCAAGGGCATAGCAGGATAAACATTCTAGCTCCTGAACAAAACCATTTAAGGTGAATGGCACAAGGTGAATGGCAGAGCCCAATATGAGCAGAGGCTCTTTTGTTGAGAAGTGCTATGGTCTTGAATATGGTGTGGCTATTTGATAATTGTATTACTTAGAGGTGAATTTACAAAGCAGGAGGAAAAGTTACATGTTAGAAGGATCATCCACAATATTAAGATGAATATCAATGTAGTCAACCACAGGCAGTTATTGTGAGCTCCTTGTCAGCAGGGAGCATGTCTAGCTACTCTGATATATTGTACTCCCCCAAGCACTTAGTACAGTGCTCTGAATACAGTAAGTGCTCCATAAATAAGATTGATTGATTGATACATTCATTCATTCCAAACATCCTGTTGTCACCAATAGAAACAGATTACCGGGCTGGGTGGAAAATTGCTTTGACCGAGTAATGTTTTTGCTTATGCAATTTTTTAGAAACCCATGAAATGCCACATACTAATCTCAAATATAATGCAAATATCCATCAGATTTATACTGAAAAATGATCTGAGCTCTCTCAGGAAAACTACACAACCAGTCCTTGATACTTTAAGGAACTTCAAATGGTTTTCTAGTCCAGCCCCGGCTTCTAGGCAGGATTTACCCACACCAGCCATGACAGATGATTATCAACTCTATCCTTAAAGGTCTCCAAAACTTCAGGAGCCTCAACCTCTCATGGTAACATGAAACAGGATTTAATAACCAGCCTGATTAACTTGTTTCTATTCCTGTGTTTAAACAGTGCTTGATACATAGTAAGTGCTTAATATCATAATTAACTCAACCTTGATGAGCCAGCTTGATGGAAAAAATATTCTCAATCACATAAAAAACACTGTGAACACTCTTAAGCTTGGAAGCAGAGGAAACACTGCAATATCTCTAATAGGACCATCTGATACAATCAATAATAAAACATCTTAGGAAAGGTAAAGAATTCATTGTGAAGTCTGAAAGAGAAAGACTTGAGCTACCTAAAAAGTTGATGTCCAACTGCCAAGAGGAGATATTGAGATACTTGGACAGGGATAATAATAATAACAATTATGGCATTTGTTTAGCACTTACTGTGTGCCAAGAATTGTAGGAGGAGGTACAAGACAATCTGGCTGGACACAGTCCTTGTCCCATATGGTACTTACAGTATGAGTAGGGAGGAGTAGGATTTAATCCCTATATCACAAACAATGAACCTGAGGCACAGAGATGGTAAGTGACTTGCCCAAAGTCACATAGCAGGAAAATAGTGGAGCATGGATTAGAATCCAGCTCTTCTGACTTCCAGGCCTGTGCTCTTTTCACTAGACCAAACTGCTTCTCAGTGCTAAGCAGTCCCTTGCAGTGTCAGAATTAGCAGACCAGTCAGAATAGTAGCACAGGAACTCAACGCAACAAGAAATAGTGGCCTGGATGAACTTTTCTCAAAATGATATTGGACTGAAGAAAACCCTTAAGCAGGAATTATTTCATTTGCTGCCTCCTACTTCTCTTCTGGTCATTCCTAGCCCACTTCATATTCCTCACTCATTATATATGACAAGGAAGGAAGCTTCTGTTTCCTGACAAATTGTTGGCATTGTTTCCAAATCTGAAACTAGTCAAAGCAGCATGGCCTAGTGGAAAGAGCCTGGGTTTGGATGTCAGAGGACCTGGGTTTTAATCTTGGATCCTCCATCTGTCTGTTATGTGACCTTGGCCAAGCAACTTCACTTCTCTGTGCCTCAGTTGCCCCATCTGTAAAATGGGGATTAAGACTGTGAGCCCCAACCTGATTATCTGGTATTTGCCCCAGTGTTTAGTACAGTGCCTGACACATAGTAAGCACTTTACAAAAGTCATTAAGAAAAAACTATTAAGCTAAACAGAGTGTCCTTAATTCTATTTGCCACAAGTTCAGATTTTACCTTTGAAACTTGCCTTTATAGGGTCATAATATTCTCTTCACCACCTTTTTGAAGTCCTTTCATTGGCTAAGGTCCTCTTGATGGTGGGTGATTTAAGGTTACTGAATTTAGGAAAAGAAACCTTATGGTAGGATTTAATCTGTTTTTGATTTTCTTTCCAGATAACACTGAGGATGCCTTTGGTGGACTGTCTGAATCAGTTCAAACAGCTGGAGGTTGGCCATATCTTTCTGTTACAAAACATTAGAATCTATCAGTTGAGATTGCATCTAACAGGTGAGAATTTTCTTTTATCTTGATCTACGCCAACCTGAATTGTTGACTAATACCTTGGCATAAGCCTTAGAGCACTGTAGATCACTCCAGCTACCTGGGCATCAGTAGAGTTGGGCTGACAAAATTCTGGACATAATAATGTCAGTAGCACATACCAGGAAGATGGAGAAAATGCAGGACTTCATGGTTTTCTAGATTAGGGCAGGTTGGTCTGACACTATCATTATTTTCTCTCCTGGCTGGGGCTTCTCACTTGTTGGCAGGCTCTGAACCAGGGATAAATAAAACAAATGGGATTCCAAATCACAAGACGAGGAGTTAACACCCACCACTACCTCCCCAACAACACCAATTGTACCAAATTCAGCAGCATCATTTGTGTCATTTCTACCTTTCTAATGAAAATGGGTTAAAACATGATGATTGGCCCAGCGAAAGCTTGACTTTTGTGTCACCGTGAACAGCCATCTAAGGTCCTGGAGGGCAAAGTCAATCAAACCTCAAAAATAAACTATTTTCCTGCAGGCTGAACCCACCACTGAATATGTCAACACTGTGGGTGTGCTGCTGCTCCATTCATTCATTCATTTAATCTTATTTACTGAGCACTTACTGTGTGCAAAGCACCGTACTAAATGCTTGAGTTATACTCTTGTACAATAAGCAGACACATTTCCTGCCCACAGCAAGCTTATAATCTAGAAGGGAAAAATATAGTAATTTTGAGGATGATGATAACAATACTAACTAGAAGTCAGGAAAAGGGAGCTAATCTAAAAAGGGAAATGTCAATTTTCACACAATTCAATCACTAATGGCTGAAAAGTTCTAGTGGATAGAGCATGGTAGAGCACGGGCCTGGGAGTCAGGAAGACCTGGGTTCTAATCCTGGCTCAGCCATTTGACTGCGTGACCTTGGGCAAGTCATTTCACTTCCTCTGTGCCTCAGTTGCCTCATCTGTAAAATGGGGATTAAGACTGTGAACCCCATGTGGCACATGGGCTGTGTCCAATCTATTACATATATCTATCCCAGTGCTTAGAATAGTGCCTGGAAACTAGTAAGTGCTAAACAAATACCATATAAACAAAAGTTGAGAATTCTGTTCCTGTTTTTCAGTGATTGGCTGAGTGATCCTGAGTAAGTCATTTGATGCCTTTGCCTTTGCTTAGTCTCTGGTAAAATGGGTGACTGCACCCATTATAAAATAGGTGGTGTTTTTACATATCCCGCCTCCGCTGCTTGTCCACTGTGTGACCTTGGGCAAGTCACTTAACTTCTCTGTGCCTCAATTACCTCATCTGTAAGAAATGGGGATTAAAAAATGTGAGCCCCACATAGGACAATCTGATTACCCTGTATCTACCCCAGCGCTTAGGACAGTGCTCAGGACATAGTAAGCACTTAACAAATACCATAATTATTATTATTATTAATACAGGAATGAGAGAGAAGCCATGGAAACTGGTCTCGGTATGTGGATAGTAAAGCATGACTAATTAAAATGGCTACACTGGCCACCCTCCTTATTTGATGATGTGTTCCAGAACTGCACTTTAACAATAATCATAATAATTTTTGGTTGTTGAAAATGCTCTGGCCCTACCTTGAGAGCTCCCTGAAATACTAAGGAATCGAGCCCCAGGACAGTCGGTGGTAAAAGAGAATCACGAACATCTCCCTGTAAGCCTACAGCCAAATAACTGGTAGCTGGCTAGCTAGAAGCCTTCTCTACCAGAATTCACTTTGACCTCCTGGGTTTCAGGAGCACTTTGAGCTTTTCTGGGCTTTGGTGAGTATGAAACTATTGGTCCCTCTATGTTCTTGAAGGCACAGCTAGTACCCTGAGATCCTTCTGTGGCCCAGGTCTATGGAAAAGAAGAAAATGAAGCCTGACTGGAAAAAAACGTATAAAATCCAAAAACTGGTAGCTGCGCATACAATTTGGAGCCAATACCTCAAGCCCCAGAGGACAACTTAATGGATCATACCAGGCTGACTTCTCAACTTACATTCTGGTTCTAACCCACCACTTGGCCAATTCTCCCCAGGCACATCAATACCACATCCAAGGTTGGTGGTATAAAATAAAATGTAGGCCAGAATGGACACAGGTGAGGGGACTTTGTTGGGTTTTATGTCAGATAATAAAACAACATTAAGTTTTTCATTTTATTAAGTTTCTATCAAGGTATTTTCCACATTTCCTTTGACCAGTTTTACTTTCCTAGTCCCTAAGGAAACTTGGCCCTTAAACCTTTTTTTCTTTCCTCCTCCTTGGTTCTTTCCTTCCGGCCCACACATTTGGTACTATTATAGCTAATTCAAAAGTATTGGGGAGATGGCAACTGACCTCATTCCTTCAAGGACACAAAAAACAGAAGCATTTTTTCCTTTAAATAAAATAATTTGGGTCAATATCAGCTCTTTTAAATAATACTTGCTGAAGTGGCTTATTTTAACAATAGGCTCCCACTGAGAATCATTCCCTTGATGATACTTCGGGCTACACAGGGCATGAGGGTGGATGTTTTTTTCCCACCTCAGGACACGTTTACCATGTTGATAGAGTGCCACTGATATTAAAGCATAGCCTATCTTTCACCCATCCCTCGTTCTTTTGGCTGGCGGTCATTAAAGTAGAGAACACAAGATAGCCCTCTGAATCCTGTTGCTAAGAGACACTGCAATGCATAGAGGACAGGAAACTCTTGAATCGGGTGATCACTGTGTTGGGAACATTGAGTTGGATTCTCATCCTATGTAATTCTTCAAGAATAATGCTGGTGGAGAAGGGACAGTACAAATGTTCCATTTTGAGGTATTAGAACCTAGAAACACTCAGCACACATTTTGCTTGAGTAATTGATGCATTGTCTTTAATTATCTTCTATTTTTGTCCCTGCTGTTATGTATATGCTGTTGTGATTTCCCCTCAGGCAACTGGCGTGCTTCAAAACTTAAGAAAATTATTTCTTAGCTGATTTCTTTTTCATTTTCCTAAATGGCAAATATTTTAGGGCCAAAATGAATCTTTTTTTGGTTTTGCCCCTACAGATGCTATGGAATAGATTGCTTTACATGAATAGATCTTTATAGTCACAAGTGTGTACATGAATGGGATTTCATTGTCAGTACCATCATCTTCAAATCCGTAGTGAATCAATCAGTGTTATTTATTGAGTGCTAAGAGTGTGCAAAGCATTTTACTAAGAACTTGGGAAAGTACTATACAATAGCGTTCGTAGACACAGTCTCCACCCACAAGGAGTTGACAGTCTAGAGAAGCAGCATGGCTTAGTGGAAAGAGCACGGGCTTGAGAGTCAGAGGTCTTGGGTTCTAATCCCAGCTCCACCACTTACCAGCTGTGTGACTTTGGGCAAGTCACTTAACTTTTCTGTGTCTCAGTTACCTCATCTGTAACATAGGGATTAAGACTGTGAACCCCATGTGGGACAACTCTGAATCTATTCCAGTGCTTAGAACAGTGCTTGGCACATAGTAAGTGCTTAACAAATACCATCATTATCATTATTAAAGGAGGGAGGCAGACATTAAAATAAATTACAGATATGAAATGCCAGAGAATAAAGATATGTACATAAGTACTGTGGGACTGAGGGTAGTGTGAATATCAAGTGCTTAAGGGACACAGACCCAAGTGTCTGGGTGACACTGATACAAGGGTGAATAGGGGAAATGAGGATTTATTCGGGGAAGGAGGAGATATGATTTTCATAGGGCTTTGAAGATGGGAAGGTGGTGTTCCATCAGGAAGGTGGAAGGGAGGGAAATAGAGGTCCATACATACTGAGAGAGACATGTGGGGTGGAGATGGGGTCAGTTCTGATTATCGGTCCCACCCAATGTTTTAATATAGTGCTTAATTACTTAGGAAGCACTTAATAAATACCATGGTAATATAAGCATGTATAGGCCTTAATTTATGTATATCTATATTAATAAAAACCATTAACATATAGAGTTTTTATTTGATTTATCCCCTTACATAATTTCCCCCATGTATTTATCTGATCATTATTAATTGACTAAAAGGGGATAAATGTATTGAAAACAAATAGATAAATGGATAGAGTAAATCTTGAGTGTAGGGATGGTTGAGGAGATCACATGATTGGGATGATGGGGGTCAACCAGGGAATGCCTCCTGGAGGAGGTGGCTTTTTATAAGGCTTTGAAGGCAGATTTACATGCCACGTTTTACTGGGGGAGAAGAAGGGGAATGTGGATCACGTGCATGATGGGAACCCTCAGCAAATTTGTAGGCTGAAAAAGTTAGAGATCTGATGGGTCTCTAGTTATACCACCATTTATTGAACACCTCCTTTGGATAGAGCTTTGTACTAGATACTTGAGAGAATATAATGAAAGTAATAATATGATCCCTGTCTTCAAGAAGCTTGTAATCTGTGTAGGTCTGTATGTGTGCACGTCACACAGACATTACTCTCATTGCTATTCAAAACTATCCTTGCAAGAGGGTGTTGCTGAAAAGTTCAGTGCATGACTGACAAACCAGTCCACACCATATGCATGAAAAGAAACCTCATCAAATGCACATCCAATGAAGAAGTACATTAAAGAAAGGTCAATGATGTGCACATATTATACTTTAAAGTTTCTGTTTAAGTTTCAGCTTACTTCAAACTTAGTCATCCTTCTAAATGTCAGAGGAAGTTACCTCATGCCATTATAATTTTGACCTCCTCTATCCCTGGATGTCTTCCTTCTTTATTTATGGCTTTTTACTTTCTGGTAGAAAATGTTTTTATTCTGTTGCTATTGCTTTTTAAACTCACCAAGGAAAGCTTATGCTAGCTTTGCTCCAACCAGACAACTACAATTCCTAAAAGGCACACTGGCCTTTTGGTAATCTTAAAATAGGTTCTGATGCTTTTATGTTTCAGGTCTAGTTCAGTTGTCCCTTGGTGATGTCATAAAGAAACAAGTTTTGTTTCAGAGAATTTTCTTTTTAGACTAAGGGTACCCAGAAATTCTTCCCTGGGATAAGATATTTTTCCAGACAAAGAATGTTTGGGTTATATTCTCTTTGTTTATTTTTCATAGGTGGGAGAATTATGTCTCTTAGGCATTGATTACAATGGATCCAGTGCAGATTTGGATCCAAAGTTGCTAAGCAACATGAAGCTTTAGCTGTCTAATGGGCCCAAGAGACTCTACCAAAGTGGGAGGAGAGGAGCTCTTTTAAAGAAGTCACCCCATCAGGGACAAACCACAGCCTGCCTTTTTCTCACACAGCAACCTTGACCCTATTGCTCTCCAGAGATAGAGCTAAATGACTCTACCAAGTCCCATTTCTCAGTCATCTTAGAAAGACTGATTTTCTTTGAGGTTCTATTGTGCGGCACCAATATATTCTATCAGGAAATAGATGATTCCTCAATAACGGTGATTTTGAAGTTCGGAAGGGTAGCAGTAGCAGGATATCCCTACATAAACATCTTCCCCGTTCAACTTATCTTTACTCAGACTAGCTTAGATGGTTGACATTGATGACATTGATGGATTATTTTATCCCTGCCCCATTAACAGGTGGAGGGATCCAATTCCCTTGAGTTAATATTCTGTTATTTATTATATATTCATTGTGTGCCAAGCATTGTTCTAAGTGCTGAGATAGATACTTGCTAAACAGATCGAACAGTTCTTATACGGCGCAGAACTCACGCTTTTAGAAACAGGGGGAAACCTGTTGGTTTTATCTTCACAGCTCCAGAATTTTCTCCTTCCTTTTCTTTGAAACTGCTGCCGTGCTTGTCCAAGCATTTCCCCCTCTGGACTGTAAGTTCCTCCTGAGCAGCGAAGGGAATCTACCAAATCTGTTGTCCTGTACTCTCCCAAGCACTTAGAACAGTCTCTACACAAAATAAGTGCTTAGGAAATACCACTGATTGATTGTCCTATCCCACATCTACTACTGTTTCAGCCTCCTCATTGAACGCCCTTCCTTCAGCACCTCCCTTCTCCAATGCACATGTAACTCTGCAGCCCAGATTATCTTTCTAAAAAATTGTTCTACACACATCTGTGCACATCTCTCCACTCCTCAAAAACCTGCTATGGTTGCCCATCCATCTCTGCATCAAAGAGAAACTCCTTACCATTGGCTTTAAGGCACTCAATCAGCTCTCCCCCATCTACCTAACCTCACTCCTCCCATTAAAACACGGCACACACTTCACTCCTCTTACTCCAAACTAAATACTATACCACAATCTCATCTCTCTCACTCTGTTCCCTGCCCACATCCCTCTTCCTGCCTGGAACTTCTAGTGGAAAGAGCACGGGTTTGGGAGTCACAGATCGTGGGTTCTAATCCCAGTTCCACCACTTGTCAGCTGTGTGACTTTGGGCAAGTCATTTAACTTCTCTGTGCTTCAGTTTCTTCATCTGTAAAATGGGGATTAAGACTGTGAGCCCCACATGGGACAACCTGATAACCTTGAATCTACCCCACCGCTTAGAACAGTGCTTGGCACATAGTAAGTGTTATCAAATACCATCATTACCATTATTATTATTATTATTATTCATATCTAACAGACCACCACTGTCCCCATCTTCAAAATTCTACCTAAAGCATGTCTCCTCCAGGAAGCCTTCTTTGACTAACCACTCATCTCCCAACCTTATTCTCCCTCCATTCTGCCTTGTCTATGCACTTGGGTCTGTAGCCCCTAAGCACTTTGATTCTCAACCCACCCTCTCCCACATTATAATTATGTATAAATCTTCATTCTTCTCTGCTTCCCTTATCTATAATTTCTATTCATGCCTGTCTCCCCAACCAGACTGCAGTTTCTTTGAGGGCCAGGATCTTGTCTACCAACTCTGTTGGATTGTACTTTCCTAAGCTCTGTACAAAATAAGCACTCAATAAATACTATTGATTGATAGGGAGTACCTACAGAAAAAGAGCAAACAAATAAGAAGAAAAGAAAACTAAAGCAGTCAAAGGTTTTGAGAAGGAAGCCATTTTTCCCGAGGAGAAATGTCACTAGCTTCATAGACTAGGTCTGTTCTCCGTTGGCACCAGATTTTACACCCAATTGAGGAGGGGCCAGTGATCACATTCATGGAGGTCCTTTCTCTCTTTTCAACTTTTCAGAGTATGGTGCTAGGAAATGGTAGAGAAGCAGCGTGGCTCAGTGGAAAGAGCACGGGCTTTGGAGTCAGGGCTCATGAGTTCGAATCCCAGCTCTGCCACTTGTCGGCTGTGTGACTGTGGGCAAGTCACTTAACTTCTCTGTGCCTCAGTTCCCTCATCTGTAAAATGGGGATTAAGACTTTGAGCCCCACGTGGGACAACCTGATTCCCCTATGTCTACCCCAGCGCTTAGAACAGTGCTCGGCACATAGTAAGCGCTTAACAAATACCAACATTATTATTATTAAGTTGAGGAGATATGTTAAGAGGAGGTATGACTGGAGGGGCTTCATGGTGAAGTTTACATTAAAACTGAGCTGGAAATTTGTCGTCTTAGGTGAAACACTCTCAGCTCAGGCAGAAATTGCCATTCTGCAAATACTAATCCAATTTTAGGTCCTGTTTTATTCATACCTCCTGTAGCAATGTAATCCATCCTTCTCTAGCATTTCCCTAGATAAGGATATTTGCAAAGTGTTTTGCAATCATTTTTATTAGTACGACTCACTACTCTGAATGAATCAGGTTATGCTCTTTATCACTATTTTAGGAAAAGAAACTATGCACAGAGGTAAATGATGTGTTTTAAAATGTGTAGATGAGTGTCTAGCCCAATTAATATATCCCATTGAGACAGGAACTCTGAATGGTCTCAGTATTTTTTTATAAGTATCATGATGTCTAGTACAATGGCACTTCAGTGGACACTCAACAAATACTAGTTGTTGTTGATGATGATGATGCAATTTACCCAGGGTCACCCAAGGAATCAAAGATTCCTTCTAGAGAGGAAAGTGGTTCAGATTAGAATACAGAAATCTGGAACCATGTCACTTTCCTGACTCCCTCTCTGCCTTCTGATTGAAATGAAGAATTTATTCTATCTCTGCCCAAGTCTATTTTAATTTATATCCAATCACTGCATGCATATTCACCATATGGCAAAGAATGAACAGCATTTCTGAGATACTAGTCTAGAAATCAATTCATTTAGCTTCTGAGCAGGATTTGCAGTCAAGCAGTCACTTGCTTGAGAGCAGTATGAAAAATGTGAATCAAGAACTCTTCCGTTTATCTAAGGAAAGCGATGCTTATTATATAGTAGTTTGCAAAGTGGTATATACATCCAACCACTATATAATGGATAACTACTAGCGTTGGCTCTTAATTTGAGTGAAGAAATGTGTAGGGTCTCACCAGCCCAATTTTCCTTCCTAAAGTACTATGGTCGGAATGTTTAATTAAGATTGTGCAATCCACACAGCTATTCATGAGAAAAAGTGAGAGTCATCATTCTGGAGAAGATTTTCCAATCTCAGACCCTGAGAAGCACACATCTCTTTCCTTTCCTCCCGACAGTACTCTTGTGGGAATGAGGTAGGTCCCTCCCATGAGAAGAGTCTTCATGTTCAGAGTTCAAATTATTACTCTATTGATTAGGGGGAATGGAGAGAGATTTCTACTTTCACCCTTCTTCCCTTTGAAAAGGGGATTCTGAGGTAGATTTGAAAATAGCAGCAGGCACTACAGAGAAGCAAAATGGCATAGTGGATAGAACACAGTCCTGGGAGTCTTGGGTTCTAATTCCGACTCCCCCACTTATCTGCTCTGTGGCCTTGGGCAAAGCACTTCTCTTCTCTGTGCCTCAGCTACTTCATCTGTAAATTGGGGGTTGAGACTATGAACCCCACATGAGACAGGAACTGTGCCCAACACCATTTGCTTATATCCTCCCCAGCACTCAGTACATTGCCTGGCATATAGTAAGTGCTTAAAATATTTCATCATCATCAAGTGGTAAATACAACCCCAGCAAAGGAAAAGTGTTCTCTGCAAAGAGCTGTTGGATGGAAAGTTTACAGCCTTAAAGCCTTTTCAAAACTGGCCTGGCAGAAGAATTTCACGGAAGGAGGCAGAAGCATCAGTTACAAAGCCCAACGTGCAAAGGGGCTGGTTTCACCTACACCTCCCAGAAACTATTGGGACAACAGCGGAAAAGTTCCACCTCCTGTGGACAGGGCTCTAATTTCCTCGGGAAAATTTGGACTGGAAGACTTAGTTTCATTTCTGCTACTATGCTGTATTATGTTTGTTCTTTCTGCTCCCCTGGGGTCCAGCTCAAAGATGTTCAACCTGGTGCTGTACTTCTCTTTGCCTAAGCAATTCCCGGGGTAAGAAGGAAGCTAGAGTGAACTAATACAGGGTTATTTTTGTCTAAGCTCTTTCCATTATACAGGTTCCCTGCCCACAAGAAGCTAGGTGAAAAGAATGGACAACAGCAAGATACCCAAGCAGATTGGCAAGAAGGGACATGCATGTCAAGAAGGCACAATAAACAGTTTAAAGACATAGAGAAGTACAGTGTGAAACAATGTGAAATAGCAATGAACTGTAGGGAGAGGACTAAGCAAATAGATAAGCCCAAAAGGCAGCAACTGGGAGAGTGGCTGCTTTCTTTGAGCAAAGACTTTGTAAATACATGGATAAAGATATAGGTTTCAAAGCACAAACTCCAGGTGGGCTACACACATTAGTGCAAGGAGATCTATAAGTGCAAACAACAGCAGGGTGGGCCTGCTTCTAATTGCATGCATCCATGCATGCATGGATAAGATCTTACCATAAGTAATGCTATCTTTGAAAATAATGAATGGCTACTGACAGGGTTGTACAGGTCAGAATAGACCTATGTAGGTTGGGTCAGTCTTTTCTGACCCACTTTCTCCACCAGAAGTAATATGATAATCATACTAATAGTGGTATCTCTCAATCAGTTACTATGGGTCAGGCACTATACTAAGCACTGGGGTGGATTCAAGCTAATTGTGTTGGACACAGTCCCTATCCCACATGAAGCTAACAGTCTTAATCCCCGTATTACAGATGAGGTAACTGAGGCACAGAGAAGTTAAGTGATTTGCCCAAGGTCTCAAAGCAGATAACTGGCAGAGCCAGTATTAGAACCCAGAGTCTTCTGACTCCCAGGTCCATGCTCTATCCTAGACCAAGATACTTCTTTGCAAAGGAAGGATAATGTGAAAGGAGTTGGGATTTAATTTTTACATTGCTCACACACATCTTTTCTTCCATTAATTATGGAACTTGTCTCAAATATTGCATCCAGCTCTATGGAGAGTGATGGAGCTCCTTGGTTGAATGAAGTAATGAAGAAATCAAGTTGCACAACCATTTCATGAAAATGAATTGAATGATAGGTATGACATGACACCCAGCTAACCAATATCTACCAATGTTCCAATACAAAACTCTCCATTCCAAACAATAACGCTTCTGGGTAATTTATTTCCTAAAGATAGCATTCAGATCCACTAGAATTATGTGATCAATTGGGAATACAATACCAGCAAAAGGAAAAGTAGCATGGACTAGTGGAAAAAGCACATGCCTGGGAGTGAGAGGACCTGGATTCTAATCCCAGCTCTTCCACTTGCCTGAAATGTGACCTGGGGCAAGTCATTTGTGCCTGGGTTTCCTCATCTGTAAAATGGGTATTCAGTACTCATTCTCCCTCTTACTTAGATTGTGAGCTGGGTGAAGGCTAGGAACTGGAGTATCTACCCCAGTATTTAACACAATAAGTGCTTAACAAACATTACAATTCTTGTTATCATGTCAGCCCAGCAAAAGAAATCCAAGATACTAAATGGGAACCTCAATTGTAACAACAGAAACTATGGGATTTTTCTTCTCCTTCACACTGACTGTCCTCTTCTAAGTCCTGAGCAACAGAATTGTTTAAGATTGGGTACTAACCCAGAGTCCTAAAGTCATTCCAGCAAAGACCACTTTGCAATAGAAAAGGCAAATCTCCTTAGATTCCAGATGCAAGTTTAGGAGGCAAAACAGCAAGAAGGTAATCCCTCTTTCTCTCTAAGCTTGTTTTTCTCCTTTTCCTTTATTATTGTTATTATTATTATCTTCATGTTTCTCCAATGGCTTAATCCATCAAAGTGGGTTTAGCCCAGGAAAAGAAGTTTCTCTTGACCTAAAGTTGAAGGAACAATGACATCAAGCATTTAGTCTTTCTGGAAACAAGGGACATTTAGGTTTCTGTTGTTACAACTGGGGTTCCCATTTAGAATCTTGGATTACTTTTGCTGGCCTGACATGATAACAAGAATTGTAATATTTGTTAAGCATTTACTGTGCTAAATACTGGGGTAGATACTACAGTTCCTGTCCTTCACCCGGCTCAAAATCTAAGTAAGAGGGAGAATGAGTATTGAATACCCATTTTACAGATGAGGGAACCGAGGCACAGAGAAGGTAAGTGACTTGCCCCAGGTCACATTTCAAACAGTATTTCAATCAGTATTTACACTCTTCCATAAACATACTATACATATATAGTAGGCTTATGTGCTTTTAAATCTTTCCAGAACTCATCACTGGGCCTCTACTTGAGGTATTGCTGATGTCCAGAAAAGGGTTTCCTGTGCCTCAACTTCCTAACACAGAGTAGAGTGTATAGTTTGCACTGACTCCACACATCTTAAATTCACCTTTAGGCTGTAAGTTCCTTATGAGAAGAGAACGTGACTACCAACTCTGTTATACTGCACTCTCCGAAGCACTTTAGTACAGTGCTCTGCTCATAATAGTGCTCAATAAATACCACTGATTGATTATTTGATTTCCCACTCTCCCTATGTGGAATTGGCTTTCTCATTGCTGAAACTCTTTGAACAACGAAAGTAAAAGTCTCACTGATAGTATTATGCAACTGGATCCAGACAACAGCAGGGAACAAGCAGGGTAAGCCGTGTCTCTTGTACATGTCCTTCCCCAACCCAGAAAAGAGGACTGCTCAAGGAATCCTGGTTTCCCCAGTCCTGCTATCCTGGTTTGTGAGGCATAAAGTGCAGGTGTTTTTCTCTTCCCGCCACTATTATTTCACTATCTACTGTAATTTAGATCTTAAATCCTTTAGGGCAGGAATTGTGTCTACCAATTCTGTTGTACAGGACTTTCCCAAGCACTTAGTACAATACTCTGCACCCAATAAGCACTCATTCAATGCCATTGATTAACTGATTGATTATTTGACTGTGGCACTACCTGATGATGTCAACCAGAAAGTGTGGAGTTATCTGTAGTCCATGGCCTGGCTGAATGAAGAGTTGACACTCCAGCACTGTTTCAGACTGGTCAGCTCAAGGAAGTGAGATCTTGCCTCATCAGAGACGTAGCTGATGAAGATGTTGAGTTAGACACCTGCGGGGATCAGATGCCTGAATTTGCTGAGAGACGGTAGTCTGGTAATGCTTCACGGACTCTGTCCTCTCCTGGTTCTCCTCTTACCTCTCTGGCCGATCATTCTCCGTCTCCTACGCTGGAGCCTCCTCCCCCTCCCATCCTTTAACTGTTGGAGTTCCTCAAGGGTCAGTTCTTGGCCCTCTTCTGTTCTCCATTTACACTCACTCCCTCGGTGAACTCACCCGCTCTCACGGCTTTGACTACCATCTCTACGCAGATGACACGCAGATCTACATCTCCACCCCTGTCCTCTCCCCCTCCCTTCAGGCTCGCATCTCCTCCTGCCTCCGGGACGTCTCCACCTGGATGTCGGCCTGCCACCTAAAACTCAACATGAGCAAGACTGAGCTCCTCATCTTCCCTCCCAAACCCGGTCCTCTCCCAGACTTCTCTATTACCGTGGATGGCACGACCATCCTTCCCGTCCCGCAGGCCCGCAATCTCGGTGTCATCCTTGACTCGTCCCTCTCGTTCACCCCACACATCCTATCCGTTACCAAGACCTGCCGGTTTCACCTCTACAACATCGCCAAGATCCGCCCTTTCCTCTCCACCCAAACGGCTACCTTACTATTACGGGCTCTCGTTATATCCCGGCTAGACTACTGTGTCAGCCTTCTCTCTGACCTCCCTTCCTCCTCTCTCGCCCCGCTCCGGTCTATTCTTCACTCCGCTGCCCGGCTCATCTTCCTGCAGAAACGATCTGGGCATGTCACTCCCCTTCTTAAACAACTCCTATCGACCTCCGCTCCAAACAAAAACTCCTCACTCTAGGCTTCAAGGCTCTCCATCACCTTGCCCCTTCCTACCTCTCCTCCCTTCTCTCTTTCTACCGCCCACCCCGCACGCTCCGCTCCTCTGCCACCCACCTCCTCACCGTCCCTCGGTCTCGCCTATCCCGCCGTCGACCCCTGGGTCACGTCCTCCCGCGGTCCTGGAACGCCCTCCCTCCTCACCTCCGCCAAACCGATTCTCTTTCCCTCTTCAAAACCCTACTTAAAAATCACCTCCTCCAAGAGGCGTTCCCAGACTGAGCTCCTCGTCCCCCTCTACTCCCTCTGCCATCCCCCCTTTACCTCTCCGCAGCTAAAGCCTCATTTTCCCCTTTTCCCTCTGCTCCTCCACCTCTCCCTTCCCATCCCCACAGCACTGTACTTGTCCGCTCAACTGTATATATTTTCGTTACCCTATTTATTTTGTTAATGAATTGTACATCACCTTGATTCTATTTAGTTGCCATTGTTTTTACGAGATGTTCTTCCCCTTGACGCTGTTTAGTGCCATTGTTCTTGTCTGTCCGTCTCCCCCGATTAGACTGTAAGCCCGTCAAACGGCAGGGACTGTCTCTATCTGTTGCCGACTTGTTCATCCCAAGCACTTAGTACAGTGCTCTGCACATAGTAAGCGCTCAATAAATACTATTGAATGAATGAATGCATATTCTGCTTCCTGAAGCAACTTCCCTTATCTGCATGTGCCCCTCTTTCATGTTTCTGTTGTTTTCTGACTCGTCTGTCTAGTTATACAGAGAAGAGTTGTGTATTTTTCTTGCTATTGCTCTCGTTTGTTTTGTTTGCCATTTCTGGTTTTTTGCTTTTCCTTTCACAAGAAAATGGAAAAGATCCCCTACCCCAGCCCATAGACACACCCGAACCTTTACTAAGGTTTGTTAAGTGTCATACTTAATGATGGCAGTTAGACTGTAAGCCCCATCTAGAACAGGGATTGTCTTGTGTCTACCCCAGCACTTAGTACAGTGCTTGGCAGAATGGCCTGGGAGTGAAAGAGCCTTAGTTCTAATCCTGGCCTCACCACTTTTCTACTGTGTGACCTTGGGCAAGTTATTTAACTTTTCTGTGCCTACATTACCAGTAAAGTGGGATTGAGACTGTGAGTCTCATGTGGAAAATGGACTGGAGCCAACCTGGTTTGCTTGTATCTACCCCACAACGCAGCACGGTGCCTAACACATAGCAAATGCTTAACAAATGCCATAAGAAAAAAATCCAAAGACAACTCTACAATAGACCCCCAGGATTGACCCTTTCTAGATCCTCCTACTGAACAATTTCAAAGATGTTGCAAAATCGACATGTTCCAGCATGTGTGGATTATACACCAGCCTAGTCCAATAAATCACAGATAGAGAGGGGAAACAGAATCATCAACTGCAAAAGGGCTACACTCTATAGCAAACATTCCCCGCCTTATATTAAAGAGATCTCTCATAACTTTGAGGCAAAATGCTTTTCAGTAGCAGTGATGAGATTTAATGCAAAGGATAATTTATATCCACAGTCTCATGGTTTGATGTAGTTCTATTTCTTAAACAGTCATAGGGAGCCAAGCATCACGTAGGTCCTTGCAATGTCTCAATATCCACTCTGTGCTGGAGGATGCATTGCACCAAAATGTTAGATCATTGGGTTTTTTGGAGGGGGTTCAGGCACAAAGAGGCAGTAAACAATTTTATAAATTCAAGGGTGGTATTGGAATGGTTGTCAAGATGTCTGATTCTCATACAGTCTTTACTGGTGTCTGATACCATTCTGAGAAGGTCTAGTTTGATCTAGGAATACTAAATAGACTTCATTTTTTTGTAAATAAAATTTCCACATTTTCCAAAATGATTATTAAACTGTTCCTTTTCGAAGATTAGTTATCACAAAAACCAAAGGAATTTGAGTTATTGAAAGCTATTGTATTATATATGTAATATATATATACATATATGCTAATGCCTAAAATGACTTCACTTTTATTATGAGAATGCACTTAGAACCATCTGCAGTTTTTCGCTTACATTGCTCCAAAATAGATTTGAATAACGATCCACCAGTTGCTATAGATATGCTATTATTATATTTCATTTTAAAAAATACTCTGGTTTCATTGTGCTAGAAATAGTTCCTGAAGATACATACATTTGAATACTAGGCAGATTTTTGCTTTAATGCATTCAATAATTAAAAGGAATACAGTTTCCACTACCAAGTTAATTTGTTAGGCAAATACTTGGATTTATATTTTATATTTAACAACTGTTCATTACTGTTAGTGGAACAGTAAAATGGTAGCTTTATTCCTTCCCCAGGGTTCAGGTGAAATTATTCACAATTTCCCATCTGTTTATCTGCACTAAATGGCACTCAGCTATTAATTAGACTCGAACAAAGAAATGGTAAGAAACTCTTGGAGACCAGGAGAAGCTGATGAATTCAAGCAAAAAAGAAGCTGAATAGGGGAAATTCGGCAGTAACGGCTATGGGTGTTCAGGGCCTTTTTTTGAGGACTGATAGAAAGCAGAGCACTGGGAGAGAGCATCAAACATTCAATTAATGAGGCAGTTTGGGGGGCAGTTTGCTATGGGAGTTACCTTGATCTAGAGAACAGTCAAATCTGTTTAAAAGTTTTTCCAAACTAAAACAGAATCTTGAAATTAGTAACCTACCAAACCAACGATTAGATAACCTATGAAGATAGATAAGTGTTCGTTGGCTGATTCATGATAATGGGTTAAAGATTTTATATAGATGAATAGGAGTATTATTATCAATTTCACCTATTTAATTTTTTTTATAAGACACTGCAGCAAAAAAGTATTCAACTTGTCCTTATCGTTGGCAGGAAAGGGAGAGAAGATTGGGCTCCTGTAAAGTTGCAGTGCCTCCACATCCTTAACAAAAAGAGTTGTGTAGAAGCTTATGTTGCGATATAGCAATCAAGTTATATACCAGCCCGCTCCAGAGAAACCCTAAATAAAATGAAAGATTTTCATCAGCAACAAATTCTGCTTCCTAGGCTAGGTTCCTAGGTTTCCATACCCAAGCAGAAAATGAAAAACAAAATAAGTTGTCATGCCTTTTGCCTAACTGACAGAATGTGGCAACAAAGAGGCATTGCGCTTCACACCAGACTAAAGGTCTACAATGCTGTAATATTGTAATATGTGAGAAATTTAATAGGACTTCAAGTGCCTCCATCAGGATCACAGTGACCAATATTCAGCACCAAACAACAAGATCACCAATAATAAGGTCCTGGAATACAGTCCATTCATGAGCACGGAGGTAATGCTCATCATAATCCATTTTCACTGAGCTGTATGTGTGAGAAGACTGGATCATAGTCTTAAAATGAGGCAGTTCCTGATTGGGGAATTCAACTGGAGCATGCCCAAGCTGGGAAGGCAGAGAGATTGCTCCATGAACTAGGCATCCCCATGAAGAAAACACATTCTCTGATCCACCAGGAATCCAGTGTTATTGAAAAATATATAATTGAACCAGAGACTCAAACAGTGCGACATAGCAGTGGGCTGTTGAGAGACTGGTGCAGCAGACACACCAGCCAGGTGAGTGAAATGGGAGAGGGGTGCTCTCATTGAGCACTGAGATTTCATTAACTGAGCTATCAAGGGCAGTCTAAAAAGCAGGGATTCATTGCATTAGCACAGTAAAGACAACATATTTACATAAAATACAGAAGCTGCATGGCCTAGAGGATAGAGCATGGACCTAAGAGTCAGAGGACCTGGGTTCTAATTCTGAATCTGACATTTGTCTTCTGTATGATTTAACTTCTCTGTGCCTCAATCACCTCATCTGCAAAATGGATATTAAAACTGTGAGCCCCATGTGGACGTGAACTGTGTCCAACCTGATTATCTTGGACTTACCCCAGCACTTAGAACAGTGCCTGGCCTATAATAAGTGCTTATCAAATACCATGGGAAAAAAAAGTACTGAATTGGTCTTTTATGCCACACCCAAATGCATAGAAAGATGCAACTTTTCTGAAACTGATAAGCAGCGATATATGTGTCCTCCATATTTCAAAGATTATTTTATTGATAAAGAGAATTTTCTCTCCTTAGAGAGTGAGAGAATATGGATGATGCGATGAACACATAATTGTACTTTCCAAGCACTGAGTACAGTGCTCTGCACAATAAGTACTCAATAGATATGATTGATTGAATGAATGGACAATCCCTTCAACATAGTGTGCATGAAAACATTGTTCTTTCTTAAAATATAGTATTTATTACTCACAGTACCTGGTGCTGTTTTCAGCTATGGGGAACCAATTGTATTTATTGAGCACTTACTGTCTGCAGAACAGTGTTGTCTCAAGCATTTAGGAGAGTGCTATATAGCAATGTAACAGACATATTCCCTGCCCACAATGAGGTTACAATCTAGGAAACAGCTTTATAGTCTAGGTGAGATTTTCTCAAAGCTTCTACTCTAAGGTAGAAACCCATTTCTAATTGCTGCTTGCACTGAAAAATATTTTTAAAGATGCACTCTCCTTCAAATAAGAGTTATTATTTATGACATTAGTTAAATACTTAAGATTGCTGGGGAAAGTGCAAGGAAGAGAATTCAAACCAGGTCCCTGGCTCACAAGGAGGTCACTTTCTAATAGGAGGCAGACACTCAGGTAAAACTAACGGAGTCATTCCACATAACAGCATTAGAGAAGAAGCGTGGTTTAGTGGAAAGAGCTCGGGCTTGGGAGTCAGAGGTCATGGGTTTTAATCCCGCCCCTGCCATTTGTCAGCTACGGCAAGTGACTTGAGACAAGTCACTTCACTTCTCTATGCCTCAGTTACCTCATCTGTAAAATGGGGATTAAGACTGTGAACCCCACGTGGGACAACCTGATTACCCTGTATCAACCCCAGAGCTTAGAACAGTGCTTGGCACATAGCAAGCACTTAACAAATATCATAATTATAAGTATTATTATTAACAACAACAAGTGAATCATTACTAGAGGGAACAGTTTTCTGATGTGGCCTGCTGGTCTTGACACATTTTTCAAGATGCCCCTTAGGGACTGGGAACGTGTCTACCAAATCTGTCCTATTGTACTCTCCCAAGTGCTTAGTAGAATGCTTTTCACACAGTAAGTGGCTCAGTAAATTCTTCTGATTGAAAATATGAGTTTGGTATTACCAGGTATCAGTGGTCTTCTTATATCCCAAGGAAAACCAAGGAACTCCTTCTATTCTCCCTGGTTGTGTCTGCTAAATTGCTAAATTAAAATCAATTAATGAGAATCACTCTTTAAAGAAAATAGCCCAAACTGGGAATATAGGGAACTCCTTTCTTATCCCCCAGACTCCAGAATCAAAAATAAGCTTAATATATGCAGTAATTAGTTTTCTTTGATGCCTGTTCAGTAGTGCATAAACCCAAACGAAATTACTCTAGAAATTTTGAAAATGTCAAATCCTTTGAATACCCTTGTGTTCAACTAGCATTAGCAGTGTCATTGTCATTATTATTTCATCCCAGCCACCTCTATTTCTTGTCATTTCCAACATAACAATGCCAGTTTCTTGCTGTCATAAACATTCCCTTCAGATATACTAAGGGTAGGGAGGGTTCGGGGATCTAGATTGTTGAAAAGCAATGTGATGCTCTGTTTCCAGTACGATAATTTACTCACAGCACTCATTTACCTATATACTTAGAAAATCTGTTGGTTTACTCATTTATTTCCACAGTACGTCTAATAAAAAGTTTATACACAGTAAATTGCTATTCACACACAGATTATGTTGGTGTGGCTATTTGATGCATTTATATGGTTAATTTTAGAAAAAGAAATGAAGAATGAAAATTAACTTGGCTTATTTATGAGTTTATTGAAAATACTACATAATGTGCTAGACCACAAACTGATGTATTATGTTCTTATGAAGCAAAACTCTCTCAGGGTGCTATATTTCTCCCTTCGGCTGTTTTTTTTAACTTTTCCAGAAATGCATCTGTTTGTTAATGGGTATCCTAGTGGTCTGATAGAGCTAAAGCCAGGGCCAGAAGTCTTTAAGTAGCTCCCAGGGAGAGATATCTATGCTGAGGGGATTCATGGTGGAGTGATTAATAAGAGAAGCAGCATGGCATAGTGGAAAGGACACAGGCTAGGGAGTCAGTGGATCTGGATTCTAATTCTGGCTCTACCATATATCTGTTGTGTGACCTCTAGCAAGTCACTCAACTTCTCTGTGCCTGAGTTCCCTCAACTGGAAAATAGGGATTCAATCTTACTCCCTCCTACTTAGACTCTCAGCTCCTCATGGTACAGGGACTATGTCCAACCTGATTAACTTCTATCTTAGAACAAGTCTTGATACATAGTAACTGCTCAACAAAAATAATAATGATGGTAATCATCATCATTCCTGGATGTCTGCTCTTAATTTCAACAGAATACCAATTTCACAATTAGTGTGGCCACAAAATCAAAGAGCTTTTTACCAGCATTCGTTAGGTTTTTTGCATTTATTTATTTGGCTCATTTTAAAATACAATCCTTCTCAAAAATACCTCAGGGGGCAAGTTCAGAAGATTAAATCAATAATGAAAATGCATAAAACATAGCATCATGTAATCTAAACGGTTAGATCACTACATGCCAGCTGCTAACCTTCAAGTCCCTTTAAGTTGGAGAAGTTAAGTCTTACAGTAAGTAAAGCAAATTGATATTGCAATGGATCAGTGTAGACCTGTCCTCTGTTGGATTGTAACCTCCTTCAGGACAGGGAACATGTTGGGTAACTCTATTGTACTCTCCCAAATGTTTATTACAGTGCTCTGTGTGAGGTAAAAGCTCAATTACTTTCACTGATTAGCTGATCAATTGACTGAGAATTCATTATCAGTGCTCTCCATGGTGGTCTCCCTGTATTTACACCACACAACCCATCTGTGATGCTTATCAATGACTTTCCAGGTGAAGAAATTGAAACTTTGGGGGGCCAAGTACCAACCACAGTCAAGTAATGAAATTCTGTACTTACTGAGGTAGGATGAGCAGTGCCCCATATGTGGTCTCAGAGTACCAAAACCTGACCCTGGCTAATCTTACCCAGAGAATCAGAGGATGAGGAGAGGCTGAACAGTCATGAAAGTCCCTTCCCCTGACTCCTCCAAACAGGCCTATTCTGGTTCCACTGATACACTTAATAAGTCTATTCATTTAAAAGTCATTCAACA
Source organism: Ornithorhynchus anatinus (assembly GCF_004115215.2). Classification (NCBI taxonomy): domain Eukaryota; kingdom Metazoa; phylum Chordata; class Mammalia; order Monotremata; family Ornithorhynchidae; genus Ornithorhynchus; species Ornithorhynchus anatinus. The sequence continues at coordinate 37,731,221 of NC_041734.1, read as the reverse complement.
CTTACTCATATCAATGCCCTGGCTGAAAAACCTGCCCTGTTCTCATGTCCAGGACATCAGTGAATCCAGAAAAAATAATCTTCAACTTTCTAAATCCCAATATAAAGTAGATTGCACTTTCTTTCTGCCTTTGAAGTGTAATTTTGTGAAGAAGCAAGCAGTCAAATTAGTCAGGGCATCATTTGTGCTTTTCAAATCTTGGCAGATTATTGTTCTAGGCTCCATTAGCCTCTGGATGCTTTCAGAGTTCATCTAATAAGAAGAATAATTTGGATTTATTAACTCCCAGAAAGCTTTTATTTAGGGTTAACAGAACTTTCTCTTGTCTTTTGGATTTTGGGGACTAATATTCATTAAGACTTCAATCAGGCTTCATTTATTAGGTATTGGTGAGTCCTCTAGACTGTAAGCTCATTGTGGCCAGGGGTTGTGTCCACCAATGCTGTCATAATGTATTTTCCCAAGCCCTAAATACAGTGCCCTGCATACAGTAAGCACTTAATAAATACCATTGATGATGAAGAGCGGGAAAGACTAAAAGAGAAAGGGGGAGATATATATACAGAGAGAGAGCGCGAGAGAGCACTCTAGACTGTATACTCCTTGTGGGCAGGGAATGTGTCTGTTTATTGTTATATTGTACTCTCCGAAGAACCTAGCGCAGTGCTTTGCACACAGTAGCTCAATAAATATGATACATGAAGAACACTATCATTTGAATAAAAAAAGAGAATCGATGGGTGAGATTTCATCTGGGTGTGACTGGAAAGAGCAAATTGTCAATAAAATTCACTTGATGCTGCCGTGCAAGAAGATGATTCTCTGCCTGAATAAAGTACTTGTCTTTTGCAGCATCTGGGCCCTGCTTTGTTCTTTACCTATAGATACCATAATCTTACAAAACATCTTTTCAAAGAGGTCATTTTCTCCCAATTGTCATATGCTAAGTTGGTCTGACTGTGTTCTGGTCTCCACAGCACAGTGTTTGGGGTTGTGTATCAACATATACTTAATCCTTTTTTTGTGTGCTTATGAATGACACTCCTACTCTGATCATTTCCCTGTCAAGGATAGTGGTGTCAGTAAATAAGTGTGTCTCTGGGAGTGGGTGAGGGTGTGTAGGTGCGTGAGTGTGCATGTGTGTGTTTGCGTGTGTGTGTTTGCATGTGTGTAGGTGCGTGTGTATATACTGGCAAGTGAATGTTTGGTTGCAGGTATGTGTTTCTGTCTCCTGCTTCCTTCTGAATCAATCTCTGCACTTTACTGTTTTTGATAGTTCCTCTAATGTTCAATTCTTGATTTCTCTCCTATGCGTATGAACCATGGGTCTTTCTACACACATTAATTGTATACACATACATGGATGTACAACTGACTGTCTATATTTACACTCAACTAGTAAAGGTCCATTTGATTGGAGCTCCTTTATCTGAGCTCCGTATTTCAGCCAAGAGAGGAGAAATCTCCACCGATTTGGGAGCAGAGCTGAGTTCTTCTTAGAGCAGGACAAAGAGCATTGAGGGAACTGGAGGTGGTTATTGACCTTGAGTTCCTGCCTGTCTATTCTCCAGCCAGAAGAATCTTCTTTTGGCAATGTATTTCTTCAATCAATCAATCAATCAGTAATTGATTTACTGAGCATTCACTGAGTGCAGAGCACTGTAATAAGCCTTGGGGAGAGCACACAAGTGTTGGTAGACACTATCCATCTCCTCAAGGATCTTAGAATCTAGTGGGGGAGACAGACATGAAAATTAATTATAGGTAGGGGAAGCAACAGAGTATAAAGATATGTTTATAAGTGCTATGGGAGTAAGGGTAGGGTGAGTATCAAAGTGTTAATGGAGTGCAGATCCAAGTACATAAGTAAATTAGAACAAAGGGAGGATAGGATGAGGACCTGAGTCAGGGAAGGCTTCTTGGAGAAAGTATGATTTTAGTAGGGCTTTGAGTTGGGGAGACTGGCTAATGGATATGAAGGGGGAGGGAGTTCAGTAAGGATTCAATCCTGTTTTTCCTTCTACTTAGACTGTGAGCCTTATACAGGACATGGACTGTGTCTGACCTGATAATCTTTATCTACCCTAAAGCTTAGAAGAGTGCTTGGCACATAGTAAAAGCTTTAAAAATACCACTGTTGTTATAGTCCTTTGACTCCCAAGCTCATGTTCTTTCTACTAGTCCAAGCCCTTTCTCCCTCTGTGCAAACCTCATTCTCTCTAGAATGACCAGTTATATAAAACCACCACTGCAGTGTCACTCACCCACCTCATACAACAGCTCACAGTTCTGGAAAAATGAAATTTTTAGTTTTACCCCTTGCAATATAATCTTTATCCATTCTCACCCCACAGGCTTAAGCGCAAGCCGTTACTTCTAAAAATGCCTCCCAGCAAGCCCAAAGTGGCTCAGGTTTCCAGAACATTCCCTAACTCCTTAACAGCTTTCTAGCCAAAATTTGCAGTGAAAACACATAGAATAGTAGGACTGAGTGTATGTTTGTTGGATCACTAGGATGACCTCTGATAATAACCAGCCCAACATTTTCACTTCACATTGTTGCAGTAACTGTATATTTTCAGGTCCCACTGCCAGATGGTGATATAATCAATGTGATATCATGGTTCAGAATTTGAGTCCATCAGTAATGCCCTTCCCTTATTCAGTGGATGGAAGACAGTGTTGACAAATATAAAATATTGTTTAAACTCATTTTGACTCAAAGTACCCTGATGCTGTGCATTGCTATTATCGTATATGCACTTGGATCTGTGACCTTTGGACATTTGGCATTTGCCCCACCCTCAGCACCAGAGCACTTATGTAGTCATGTCTTCTAGACTGTAAGCTCACTGTGGGAAGAGAATGTGTTTGTTTATTGTTATATTGTACTCTCCCAAGCATTTAGTACAATATTTTGCACACAGTAAGTGGTCAATAAATACAATCAAATGAATAATAATAATGATCGTATTTGTTAAGCGATTACTATATGCCAAGCACTGAATATTGTCCTCTCCCGAGTGCTTAGTACAGTGCTCTGCACATAGTAAATGCTCAATAAATGACAGTGATTGAATGAATGATTGCTAGTTGACTTTCCAAACTCCCTTAGTATAAAAGTTTCTTTTCACATTTGTCTTCAACCAAATCAGTTATAGTAGGAGCACAAACATATAGTATAGTGCTCTGCACACTTGAGTGCTCAGTAAATACCAGTGATCAACTGACCTATGCTAATGAAGGTAGCAGATGCTTTTGTTTTACAAGTAGGTGGAAGGTCAATTTATGCCTCCAGCCAAATTATTTCTCTGATGAAGGGAGACCTTTTTGAAAGAAGTCTCAAGCACCATTTCTATGAGCTCTCCTTCCTCAGAAAATCTTGTTTCAGTCATTTCCTGGCTAGTTCACCTGTGAAAATAAGGTTCATTGTTCTGGATGACTGCTGTTTTCACTGTCACATAACTTCATGATGCTCCATGATGCAATGGGTAGTTAGTTGGGATTCAGGAACTTACCCAAAGCCTTGTAAAAGAGGATGAGCAGGGGTCAGGATTTACCATAATTGTGTTACCAGTTTGGGAGTAAGTTTGCAAGAATCTTTACATTAACCAAGATGTATGAGTGAGAAAGTTTTCAGAATCATTCCAGCTTCCTTCCACAGCTGTTGAATCTGAGGGTCCTGATTTGAAAGCATGGCCTTTGCTACCTCATATTTCAGCTTTATTTCAGTCCCCAACTACTGTTGAAACACTAAGTGCCTTCCCCATCTGCAAAACACATTTTTCACCAGTATAAACCTCAGAGGCAGAAAATTCAAAATGAGAAAATTTTGAACAATTATAGTAACAATTGACTGCTGCTAATGAATAATACTTTACTGAGGCTGCTTGCTACATCAACAAAGCTGGCAAAGTTACCTTTACTCTTTATTCTTTCAAACCTGCTAATTTTAAACAAGATGCTCTATCTGTACAGTGTTTTCTCCATGTATGTGTGTACGTATACACATATATAATATATAAATATATATAGAGAGATACAGATACATAGCATCATTGTTCTGTCATGTCTATTGTCTGTAAAATATTTTGAAGGGATTGCCTAAATACACAGTACAAGTGAGCTCATCCCTTCACCAAAAGAAAAGTCAATTGGCATGACATACATTTTTAATACCTTGCTGACTTGATTTTCCAATGCTAGGAAATCAACAACGAGCCAAGCTTTCCCATTGTTTCTCATCTTGGAGAGATTTGGTTAGCCTTTATTATTATTTAAATTAGCAGCCTTAAGCTCTGAAAATTCATAAGGTGCGAGAACTGGTGGGTGCTTGAATTTCTTGTTATTACCCTGACTAAAAACACCCTCATTTGAAGGAACGCAGCCAAATCGCCCAGACTCCAATTTTCCCCATTTTTACACTGCATTCTTTTCAAGCCCTTCCTTTGTTTTCTTTTTGAATCAACCATGGTTTCTCGGGGGTGAAAACTCTTAAGTTCTGAAGGGCCTCTGCTGAAGCCACTGTGCTAGCTTCCCCACCAGCTCAACAGTAGCAATTAACTGGTTTCCAGAGTCCCACACATTACTGTTGACTTCATTAGAACAACAGTACACAAACAAGTACACAGGTTGAACCAGCGTTAAACTTTGTTCTCCATTTAAAACACCGGGGGAGAAGGGGTGGGGGAAATCAAGGTCTGCCAAAATGCTAGAAAATCAAATTGACAGGGGTGAAAAAAAGATTATTTCCAAGTGTCTAAGAATATGCCAAAGAATAGAAAGTTTTGTTTCTATTCTTAAAAAGAAACCCATGCAGTAATTGACAGTGTTCGTTTTAAAAGGAAGGACATCTATTTATTGTAACCTAAAGGAAAATGAAAAGTCTATCTCTCTTGAATAAATTACATCATTTATTTTAGTTGTGCAAACCTTCCACATGGACCAAGATTTACCTTTAAACAACATCGTTGATCTTTCTGTCTCTGAGTATAATGAATGTATCTATATGCCACAGAGGGTTAAATTTAGTCCTCTGAGCCTCTGTGCTCTCCTTTGCTGTTTTTGTTATTGTCGTGGAGAGGGTGAGAAGTGGTGTTTCCTTTCTGGGCTTTTGTTAATAACTGTTACTCTGGCCCTTGAGGCAATTTAATTGACAACAACTTTTCCTGGCAGAAAGCTGATCTTCTTGATCTTCAGTATGATACTTTGGTGATATAAGCATTTTCTGTGGGAATACACCAACCCCTCACCTACACACATCTCAGTAAGATGCCTACTAAATGGAACGGGTTAGGTAATAATGAAACCTTTGAGGATGGAATGCAAATTGCAAGTCCTGAACTGTGTCTGTGCACTGCAATTTGAAGATTGCCATTCTGATCAGAATGAAACTTAGCTTTCAAGATTTGCCTCTAGCCTCTCTCCTTGAAAATTACGTAAGGCTGCCCCAAGGCTGGATTCCAGAAATGAACTCAGAAAGAACAGATTCTTTGGAAAATAAAAAAGCTTTCTGTGGACAAAGACAACACAGATAATATTTTGTCATTCCAATGCATTATGTCACAAATAAAGAAATCTTGCTATCTCCATACATTAGCTAAAGCTCATTTAGAAACCATTCTCTCATCCTGAGTTCTTTTGTCTTCGTCACCTAATGTACTTACAGCATTTGATTCTTACTGATGATCATTTCTCTCCTGTTCCACAACAAACTGTTGGAATTTTAAACTGTAGACTACAAGTTCTCTAGACTGTAAAACTCCCTGTGAGCAGGAAACACATCTACCAGATCTGTTTTATCATACTCTTCCAAACACTTAGTAGTGCTCTGCACACATTAAGTGCTCAATAAACATGATTGATAGATTGATCGACTGATATAATTCTAGAGAGATGATCTTAGACCTTTAAGGGATTCGTTATTCATCCATCTTGACAACAAACATTAACTGTGCTATTTGAGAGGGCACAAAAGGAAAATTGAAATTCTACCTTTGGAAAAATGAGGCTGAGATAATTGAAAGAAAGTTCCAATATGAAGATAGAACAACAAACTTGCCCTCAGTGGGATTTTTTTTTCCCTGAAGAAAAAGAAACTACAGCTTGCCGCAGAGGTGGAGAAAGGCCTGACATAGGCCAGAAGAGTTAATAAGAAAGAGGGTAAGAGATCAAATGACCAAACTTGATAAAGCTCTAGGTGATTCTAGGGCAGGGTCTCTAGGGTGCAATACCTGCAAATGCACACTTGCATGCACAGACACACACATACTTCATGCATGCACACAGCTGCCAATGTTCTTGTTCCTCACAATGTTGGTGCTGCTTACTCCTCAACAGTTCAGGCTCTAACCTGGAGCTTTCTGTTGTAGCCAGAAAATTGTCATTATGGCTGTGCCTGAGTTTGCAGAAAATAGGACAGAAAACATTCATTTTAGCCACAATGTTGCCACCACGTTTGAGGAGATAGAAACTGGAGAATCTCTCCTCCACTTCTATACCTTCCTGCTGCTGTCAGGCTGCCATGGCCATCAGATTCTCTCCTGTTACTCTGGTGAAAAGCAAACCTTTATTGGGAAGGACCTTCCAATGCCATGACCCTCCCTCCTGCCTAATACAGAACCCCGGGTCACATTAGCTAGAGAAGACTCAGCAATCTTTGGGCAAGAAGGCAGAAATTGAAAAATCCAGAGTAAAGGATTTTTGGAGAAATTGATGCAAGATACTAAGAAAGATCTGAGAAAGCACCAGGTATATGAAATGGCAAATGCAATGTTTTGGTCAGTGACAATTTTTACCAGTACATCAACCAATCAAGGCTAACCAGCACTTAGTACAGTGCCTGGTACATAGTAATCTCTTAATGCCATAATTATAATTACTATTGTAACCAATCAATGTTATTCATTGAGTGCTTACCTTGTGCAGAGCACTGAAATAAGCAAGACTATAAGATCCTTGTGGGCAGTAAACATATCTACCAACTCTGCTATACTGTACTCTCCCTAGTGCTTAGAACAGAGCTCTGCATATGATAAACCCTCAATAAATACAATTGATTGATTGGGAAAGTGCAATACAACAGAATAGGTAGACATGATTCCTACCCCTAAGGATGTTACAGACTAGAGAAGGAGTTTAATGGAAAAGATGACTGATCACATAGAAACTTTTTCAGTTACACTTACGTGCATGGATGAAGTTCTCTGTTACTTTTCCTTGTACACAAAGGACACATACTCACACATTGTACCTACTTCAGCTGTAAAACTAATGCTGTAAGATCTTATGGACACCAATGTTCTCCTGATAAAGCCCTGATTTCCTGGGCAAATTTCCAGTTAGTATTAGCACCTTAGCTTTATTCTTCCAAGGAATCCAACCATATAGATCCTTCCCAACTAAGTACACAAGTGTGAATAAAGCCAATCAAGCCTCATTGTTATTTTTTACTGACAATCACGTCCTTCTCACTGAGGTACACAGAGTGAGAATAAAGCCAATCAAGCCTCATTATTAAAATATTTTCTATGGACAATCAGAGTCCTTATTTCTGTGCCTTAAATGGAGGAACAATGTGTCTTAGTGGGAAGCAATGCAACCTACTGGAAAGAGCACAGGACTGGGAGTCAAAGGACCTGAGTTCTAATTCTGGATCCCTGATTTACCTGCTGGGTGACCTTGGGAAAGTCACTGAACTTTTCTGTGCCTCAGTTCACTCATTTGAAAAATGGGGATTCTGTTCCTGTTCTCCCTCATACTTAGAATGTGAGCCCTATGTAGGATCTGATTAGCTTGTATCTACCCCAGTGCTTAGTACAGTGCTCAGCACATAGTAAGTCCTTAACGAATACCACAGTTAGAACTTACTATTAAAGAACAGGGGACTGGGAGTCAGAGGCTCTCAGTTCTAATTTCAGCTCTGCTTATTCATTTATTCATTTGTATTTACTCAGCGCTTACTGTGTGCAGAGCACTGTACTAAGCACTTGGAAATTACAATTCAATAATAATAATAAAATAATAATTATGATATTTGTTAAGCACCAACTATGTGCTGTGCACTGTTCTAAGCGCTGGGGTAGATACAAGGTAATCAGATTGTCCCATGTGGGGCTCACATTTTTTAATCCCCATTTTTACAGATGAGGTAACTGAGGCACAGAGAAGTTAAGTGACTTGCCCAAGGTCATACAGCAGACGTGGCAGAGCAGGGATTAGAACCCATGACCTCTGACTCCCAAGCCAGAGCTCTTTCCACTAAGCCACACTGCTTCTATTGTCTCAATAGAGACAATCCCTGCCCTCATCGTGCTTGCAGTCTAGAAGTGGGGAGACAGACATCAAAACAGGTAAACAGGCATCAAAATAAATAGACTTATAGATATATACACCAAAGCAAGTAAACAGACATCAACATAGAGTAATAGATATGTACATATATGCACAAGTTCTGTGGGGCGCGGGGAAGGGGTAGAGTGAAAGAGTGAATCAGGGCAACACAGAGGGGAGGGGGAACTGAGGAATGGGGAGAGCTTAGTCTGGGAAGGCCTATTGGAGGAAGTGAGCTTTCAGTACGGCTTTGAAGGGGGAAGTGTGGTTGTTTGGTGGATTTGAGGAGGAATGGCACTCCAGGCCAGAAGTAGGACGTGGACCAGAGGTCGATGGCAGGATAGGCGAGATCGAGACACAGTGAGAAGGTTAGCACCAGAGGAGCAGACTGTGCAGGCTGGAATGTAGAAGCAAAGAAGGGACGTGAAGAAAAAGGGGCGAGGTGGTGGAAAGCTTCGAAGACAATTGTGAGAAGTTTTTGTTTGATACAGAAGTTGGTCGGCAACCACTGGAGATTTTTGAGGAGGGGGGTGATATGCCCAGAACATTTCTGGAGAAAGATAATCCGGGCAGCACAATGAAGTATGGACTGAAGTGGGGAGAGACAAGAGGTTGGGAGGTCAGAAAGGAGACTGATGCAGTAATCCAGTTGGGACAGGATGAGTGATTATACTAACGTCATAGCAGTTTGGATGGAGAGGAAAGGGCGGATCTTGGTGATGCTGTGAAGGTAAGACTAGCATGCTTTGGAGACAGATTGGAGATGTGGGGTGAATGAGAGAGGAGAGTTAAGGATTACACCAAGGTTGCGGGCTTGTGAGACGGGAAGGATAATAATAATAATAATAATGTTGGTATTTGTTAAGCGTTTACTATGTGCCAAGCACTGTTCTAAGCACTGGGGTAGATACAGGGTAATCAGGTGGTCCTATGTGAGGCTCATTGTCTTAATACCCATTTTACAGATGAGGTAACTGAGGCACCGAGAAGTTAAGTGACTTGGTTGTGCTGCCCACAGTGATGGGAAAGTCAGGGAGAGGACAGGGTTTGGGAGGAAAGATAAGGAGCTCTTGTCTTGGACACATTGAGTTTTAGGTGGCAGGAAAACATCCAAGTAGAGATGTCCTGAAAGCAGGAGGAAATGTGAGCTTGGAAGGAGGGAGAGGGAACAGGTCTTGCCAGACAGGTCTTGCCTGCTGCATTACCTTGAGCTAACCACTTAACTTCTCTGTTCCTCAGTTTCCTCATTTGTAAAATGAGATTCAATACCTGTTCTCCCTCCTACTTAGACTGTGAGCCTCATGTGTGACAGGGACTGTGTCTGACCTGACTAACTTGTATCTACCCCAGTGCATAGAACAGTGCTTGGCATGTAATAACCACTTAACTGATACAGCAACAATGATGATAATAATAATAGTTACAATTATTATTACATTTGAGAACTATGGCAGAGTTCTGCTGAACAGAGCTCCATTTCACTCCAAAGGGAAACCTGGTGAGGCCAATGTTGTGTGCAATATAACTTACAAAAACAGGAAACCTTCTCAGGGAATCTTGAATGAGAAACTAAATGCATTCACAAAAAGCTCTCTCCACTCTCTCTCTTGACAATGAGTGGGAATTCAAATGCCCAGATCGTGTCATTTTTATTTTCAGAAATCCCTGACACCCTTTGGTTTTCATTTTCAACAAAGTAGTTCTCTTGCAACACATAAATGGCATGTATTACTTGGCTCTGTAAGAATCCTACCATCTTTCAAGATTTGGATTAAAAAGAGCATGAAACAAAATAAGACTTATGTCAGAAACATTTGCTTTCACCTGCTCAGAACTCCAAGATGTAGTCATAATGTTCCATCTCTCCACTTTCCTTCCTAAATCAGTTGACCACTAGAGGGGAATTAACCTAAAAAAAATGTTTACTGCATGGGGAATATATCTCTCAGATACATTAATTAGACAGAACAGTGTATGTTAAATTTAAAAAAAAAATCTAACCATTTGTATTACAATATTCAGGCACAACCCTATATCATGTAGTTCAGAATTTGTGTAATTAACTTTAATGTCTTAAACCTGTCTGAAGGCCTTAATTTGTTTCTGAACATTTGGGAGCAATTACATAGGCTATGTTATCATTAACATAATTATCATCAGCATTCTAATTTAAATTCTTTTTCTACTATAGCTGGCAGCAGTAATGGTCCTTTGACCAACTGAATGGTCACCTTGCATATTGTATATTATCACTTTGACAGCCTCATTCCTGTCACCATCAACACCTACTATATCCAGAGCACTGTTCTAGGGACGCAGAGAACATACAGATCAAGTAGAAGACAGAACATACAGATCAAGTAGAAAACCTATTCTGGTCTTTGAGATGTTTACAATCTAGTGGACCTGAGAAACAGTAGTAGTAATAGCAGCTTTTATTGAGCACCCACTGGGTGTAGTGCACTGTACTAAATGCTTAGGAAAAAATGAAACAAGGAATTTGACCAATTCTTGCCCATAAGGTGCTTATACTCTAATGGGGGAGAAAGACATTAAATGTATTTAGAAAGTGAGTAATCAAAATAAATGATTAAATACACCAAGTAGTTGAATGTACAATTGAATAAATATGTTTGCATAAATATTGAGTATAAATAGGTATATAAGTGCTAAGTGCGGCTGGTGAGTTTGTGAGAAGCACCATGGCCTAGAGGAAAGTGCAAAGGCCTGGAGTCAGAGGAACTGGATTCTAATCCTGACTCTGTTATCTGTCTGCTGTGTGACCTTAGGTAAATCATTTAACTCCTCTGTGACTCAGTGGCCTCATCTGTAAAATAGGGATTAAGACTGTGAGCTCTATGTGGGACAGGGACTCTGTCCTGATTATGTTGTATCTACCCTAGCCTGGAACAGAGTAAGCACTTAAAAAATACAATAATTCCTTTCAAAAAATGACTTGGGAGTCTGAGAAGCAATCAGGGAAGAAATGGTGGAAGATGTGGGCTTTTAGGAGGGATCTGAATAGTGGGAGAATTGCAGACTGTCAGATTTAGACAAGGGGGTCCAAAAGGGGAAGAACATGAGTGAAGACATGGAAGCAGACAAGTCAATAGTGAGATACAGTTAGACATAAAATGATGACTATGTAATAGGTAAAAGAATGTGAAATGTATAAAAAGGCTCCTCTCCACATGAGCTGAGTACAAGGGGGTGGGCTGAGACTTGCAGAAAAACCAATCAATCCATCAATCAGTGGTATTTATTGAGTGCTTACCATGTGCAGAGCAGTGCTTGGGAGAGTACAAAATGACAGAGTTGATAGACATGTTCCCAGCCCAAAATGATTATAGTAATAATAATAATAATAATGTCTTAATACAGTTTTTTATGTTTCTGAAATACTTTCACATCACTAACCTCGTTTTCTCCCCTTGATATCCTCTAGAGGCAGTGGGAGACTTGTTTTATTCTCCCCTTTTACAGATGAGGAAACTAAGCACAGTGAGTTGCTTAGGTTACACTGTGTCAAAGCAGAGACCAAAACCCAGATGTCCTGATTCCCAGACTCAAGGACATTCCACAGACCACATTGTCTCCCTTGGGTTCCTTGGCACATGCTCAACAACCTCTGCTTTCCTTAACAACCAGGCATGGTCAGCAGATTCTGCCTCTCCTTGCTCATAAATCTGGAGAAAGGGGTAGAGTGGGCTGGGTGTCTGGAACGTGAACTCCTGATTTGAGTGGGAGATTAGAATTTATTATTACTAAAGCTCTTGCTAACTGGCATCTGGACCCTGCACATGTGGGAGCTATACTCTCGGCTAAACAACTGCTTTAGGGCAGAGTCTTGGTGTTCGGCCTCGGGTTGTTTCCCAAGTCTATTAAAGTTTACTGTGGTTAGAACAGATGTTTCTCCAACTCAAAGATGTTCATTGACCTTTTCTTTTGGGAAGGCTAGTGTGGACCAGAGGACCACATTTGCCTATTCTACAAACCTACAGTTAAGCTTTAAACTTTAGATTAGACCTCTGCAAACTCCATGCTAGTTTTTAACCATGCAAAATACGGTCAACAGGACCTTCCTTCTTCTGCACAGTGAAATTTAGGAGGTGAGCTACCGAATATTAGGAACATTCTGAAACATACTCTTGTAAAAAAAAAATGAAGAACACATAATTATATGTGTAACTATAACATCTTTTTCTCTTCAAGAAATGACCTTCACAGCAGACGTTTGAGATAAAGCTGCTTAATTTAGATGAAGTTTTGCAGTCCCACATTTTGCCTTTCTTCTAGGGGCTAGGAACCCCTATAGTAGTAAAGCCGGGGTGTGTATATGTTGAGAGACAGACACACACACATATGCACAAACACACATACACAAGCATACATGCACACAAGCAAGCACACACACATACACACCCACGAGCAACCAGCAAAGGTCCATTATATTGAAACTCCTATATGCTGACAACTAAGCTCCCTACTTCAGCTAATGAGAGAGAAAGTACTTTCTCCATAGGGGCAGAGCTGAGCTCTCCTGAGAGCAGGACAAATGTAAGTGAAGTAGTCAAAGTCAGTTATTTGCTAATAGTAATAATAAATGTGGTATTTGTTCAGTGCTTACTAGGTGCCAGACACTGTACTAATCACTGGGGTAGATAAAAGGTAATTGGGTTGGGGATAGTCCCTGTCCCACACTGGATTCACTGTCTTAATCCCCATTTTGCAGTTGAGGTAACTGAGGCCCAGAGAAGTGAAGAGAGAAGCAGCATGGATCAGTGGAAAGAGCACAGGCTGGGAAGTCAGTGGTCATGGGTTCAAATTCCTACTCCACTGCTTGCCAGCTGTGTGACTTTGGGCAAGTCACTTAAATTCTCTGTGCCTCAGTTATCTCAACTGTAAAAAATGGGGATGAAGCCTGTGAGCCTCACGTGGGACAATCTGATTACCCTGTATCTACCCCGGTGCTTAGAACAGTGCTCGGCACATAGTAAGCGCTTAACAAATCCCAACTTGCCAAGGTTACACAGCAGACAAGTGACAAAGCCAGGATTAGAACCCAGATGTTTCTGATCCCAGGCCTGTGCTCTATCCACTAGGCCATGCTGCTTCCCAGGCTATGAAGTCCTGCTTGCTTCTTCTCCAGCCAGAAGACCTTCATGTGATAATTTCTTGCCATCTTCCCTAACCAAGCAGCTGATCACCCTGAAGAGTCAAAGCCATGAAAGAATACAAGAACTTCTTGAGTGCCTCCAGACTGTAAACTCCTTGAGGACAGGCATATCAATAAACTCTGTTGTATTATCTCAAGCATTTAATACAGTGCTCTACAAGCAGTAAGTGCTCAATAAATACCATTGATTTGATTGATTGATTTCTGTTGTGATTATGATCTTTCCCTTTCCCTTTAAATCCTCAAAGGCAAACAACTCAAGGGCTCCTCAGTATCTAGTTGAGTGCTCCTTCCAGTGAGTGCTCAATGAAAGGTTGACCAACTTTCCTTATGCCTCTGCCCACGTGCTTCTATTGGAGAAGGAGAGTTGGTGACCTAGGGTTAAACGGATCCGCCTAACATTTTAGTGCTGTACTTTTGCGCCACTTATATCTCAAACAACTCCCATTTACCTTTTTTAGTGATAATGCTGAGAATTTTGTTTGTTTCATTTGGCCATTTTAGCAACATGTTTTTTCTTCACCAGACATCCAAAAATTTTTCCCAAACACTAGGCATTGTTTAGATTTATGCTTTGAACCAGAGCATTTACAGTCAGCTGATTTGCTGTTTTGCTTCTTTGTTTAATGTCCTTAATTCCTGGCTTTATTTCTTTTGTCTTCCTATTATACCTTATAATCATTTCAATTATAGCTCTTTCACCAACTTTTGCTACAATCCCCACTCTAACATTTATACACAATTGAGTTATTTCAATTGCTCAAAAAATTTAATTGCATCTGCCAACTGAGGCTTGACTGCTCTCTGAATTTTTTGTTTTGTTTTGTCTTTTGGCATTTGACTCTAAGAGGGAGTTGGCCCAAATGGAGAGAATATCCAGAAAGAAATCAACACAAAGACCTGGATTCAATTCCTTGCCTTACCACTGGCTGACTGAGTGAATTTGGTGAGTCATTTAACCTTTTCTAACTCTATCTTCCCCATCCATAATGGGGGGTGGAGGTCAGTGTGATTGCATACCTCACTCACATCTATGAAAAACAATCAGGTCTAAAGAAAATAGTATGGGAGGATAAAGGAAAGAAGTGTAGGAGATGGGAAACTTGCCTCAGAGTTGGAGAATTGGTGGAAGTCCTTAAAATGGTGGAGCCTCTCACACAGACTAAATCTGAAGTTAGTCAGTTTTAGGAAAAAAATCATCTCATTCTTTTCAGAAGGTGAGAAAGAAAAATCTGTCTCTGGCACCTATATAGATGAAGGAGTGAAAAGCCCAGTAAAGGAGAATCAAATAGCTTGAGCAAGACAGAGTACCGGAGATTTAGTCACTGAGATGGAAAAGATGTGAGATTCTGAAGATGATGCTGAGGTGATACAGAAGTTGAGGTCTGGGAAAACATGGGTTGAGGAGAAAGAAGAAGCTTCCATGTCTGGAGGGTGATTCCAGAACTGCGTGTGAAAGTCAGAAAATCAGGAAGGGAGAAGATGTGAGATGGGGAATTCCAAATTCAGGCTAGGAATGTACATCTCTTCCACCACTCATTTAAAACCAGGAGAAGATTTGGCCGGGAAGACAAAAAACATTACGATAAATTTGCCCTTTTGTTTTAATTTTTACTGAAGAAAAATTCAATAGCTGTTTAGCATCAAGCTGAATCAGAAGTTGCATTTCTAAATAGAATGTCTAATTTGCTGGGGCAAAAAATGCCTGTAAGATTTTCTGAGTTACAAAAGGGTGAGCTTTTAAGATACTAAAAAATAAATTAAAAATTAAAAACTGACATATTTCTGGAGGTCAAAAAAGACCCAGGAAAGCCAGAATTAGAGTATGAGGGTGGTGAATTAGGATCCTCTAAACTATATCTTTTGCAATTTGATGTATATTACACATTATGCCATATATCACTGTTATGTTAATGTGAGAATTACAATTCTCTTACTCACCATAACAGGTTTCATTAAATCTAAGCAAACAGATTTGGTGCTTGAACTACCCATTACAAATCTAATTAAGACTATGTAAAATAAAATAATTCAAGTCCACATTCAACCATTACATTTTCTTACAGAGTATGTGATAGCTGCTTTATTAAAAAAGTTTTAAATGAATCTCAGTTTGGGAGTTGGTGAAACAATATAAAAAGTTATATCAGGCACAACAATAAGTGACACTTTAAGATGGTTGCTTTGTTAATATCACGTGACTGTTGAAAAACAAATTCCAAGGTAAGGCTGGTATAATATTGATGTGGGGAAGAAAAGGAAAAATAATTAAAATCAAGTACAACAAATCAGAAAGATTTTCTTACTGTTTCTGAAATCTATATCTCTCTCTCTCTCCCTCTCTCTCTCTATATATAATTATGTTGGTATTTGTTAAGCGCTTACTATGTGCAGAGCACTGTTCTAAGTGCTGGGGTAGATACAGGGTAATCAGGTTGTCTAACGTGAGGCTCACAGTTAATCCCCATTTTACAGATGAGGTAACTGAGACACAGAAAAGTTAAGTGACTTGCCCACAGTCACACAGCTGACAAGTGGCAGAGCCGGGAGTCGAATCCATGACCTCTGACTCCGAAGCCCAGGCTCTTTCCACTGAGCCACGCTGCTTCCCATATATATAGTTTGTATATTCACTAGAGACAAAGAGTTATATTAGGAAAATGTCTACAAAACAATTTTGCTATTTTTCTCCTTTGATCTTGACCAAATGCCCAACTTCTTGTATAAGTTTCAGTACAGAAGATTTGCAACTGCCCAGATATAGATGCTTTCACAGAATTCTGTTACCTATGTTGTTTACTGTACAAAGATGCACATATAGACAAAGAAGTGGGAAACCAAATAAAGACAGTATGGCCTTTGGGAAACAGTCAGGGGATAGCCACAGTGAAGCACCAATTTTTTTTTTATGGTACTTAACTACTTACTATGTGCCAGGCACTGTACTAAGAGCTAGGGTAGATACAGTCCATGTCCCACATGGGGCTCACAGTTTTAATCTCCACTTTACAGGAGGTACCTCAGGCACAGAGAAGTGAAATGACTTGCCCAAGGTCACACAGCAGACAGGAGACATGGCAGAGTCAGGATTACCAAGACTGAGCTCCTCATCTTCCCTCTCAAACCCTGTCCTCTCCCTGACTTCCATGTCACTGTGGACGACACTACCATCCTTCCCTTCTCACAGGCCTGTTACCTTGGTGTCATCCTTGACTCTGCTCTCTCATTCACCCCACACATCCAATCCATCACCAAAACCTGCCAATCTCGCCTTCACAATATCACCAAGATCTGCCCTTTCTTCTCCATCTAAACTGCTACCTTGCTGGTACAAGCTCTCATAATATCCCAACTGGATTACTGCATCAGCATCCTCTCTGATCTCCCATCCTCCTATTTCTCCCTGCTCCAATCTATACTTCATTCCGCTGCTCGGATCATCTTTCTACAGAAATGCTCTGGGCATGTCACTCCCCTCCTCAAAAACCTCCAGTGGTTGCCTATCAACCTTTGCGTGAAACAAAAACTCCTCACTTTTGGCTTCAAAGTTCTCCAACACCTGGCCCTCTCCTACCTCATCTCCCTTCTCTCCTTCTACAGCCCAGCCCATACACTCTGCTCCTCTGCTGCTAACCTCCTCACAGTGCCTTGTTCTCGCCTGTCCCGCCGTCAACCCCTGGTCCACGTCCTACCACTGACCTGGAATGCCCTCCCTCCTCACATCCACCAAACTAACTCCCTTCCCCTCTTCAAAGCCCTGTTGAGAGCTCTCCTCCTCCAGGAGGCCTTCCCAGACTGAGCCCTCCCTTTCCCTCTGCCCCTCCTCCTCTCCCCATCCCCCCTACTCCCTCCCTCTGCTCTTCCCCTCCCCACAGCACTTGTGCATATTTGTATATACTTTTACTCTACTTATTTTATTAATGATGTGTATATATCTATGATTCTTGATAGTATTGATGCCTGACTACTTGCTTTGTTCTGTTGTCTTTCTCCCCCGTTTAGACTGTGAGCCCGTTCTTGGGCAGGGATTGTCTGTTGCCGAATTGTACATTCCAAGCGCTTAGTGCAGTGCTCAGCACACAGTAAGCACTCAATACAAATGACTGACTGAATGAATAATTAGAACCTGGCTCCTTCTGACTCCCAAGACCATGCTCTATCTACTAGGTCACGAGACTTCTCTGCAGCTTCATACCAAAGTGAAGGAACACAAACAAAGAGGTCATGGCAGAATAGCCTGAACACTGGCACTGAGATTAAAAGGCCCATCTAGGAGTTAGGGTTGGCCCAGTTTAGTCGAGCACCTCTGAACCTGTCCTTCATTACTTTTTTATGGTATTTGTTAAGTGCTTAGTCTGTAAGGTCAATGTGAGCAGGGAATATGAGTTTTTAAAATTGTATTCTCTTAAACACTTAGTACAGTGCTCGGCACACAGGAAGTGCTCAATAAATATAATTGACAATGTGCCAGACACTGTACTAAGCCCTGGGTCAATTAATTTCTCTGGATCTGTTTTTCTGCCTGAAAAGTGAGTACTACAACTTCAACATGCAAGCTAATCAAGTTGGACACAGTCTCTGTCCTACATGGGGCTCACAAAATTAATCCCCAGATTACAGATGAGGGAACTGAGGCACAGAGAAGTTAAATAACTTGCCCAAGGTCACACAACAGATAAGTGGAAGAGTCAGGATTATAAGCCAGGCCCTTATGACCCGCCCCCCCCACCCCCCCAAGGCCCATACTCTATCCACTAAGCCATGCTGTTTCTCTTGCTGATCTAGGCCCAGGGTTGGGTCAAGAAAATCAATCATATTTCTTGAGCACTTACTGCATGCAGAGCACTGTACTAAGCGCTTGGCAGAATAGAATATAACAGAATTGGTAGACACAAAGATCAAATTGGCTTCCAAATTGTGAAAAGAATAATAATGATATCGATATTCCAAGTACTGGGGCAAATACAAAATAATCAGATTGAATATAGTTCCTGTCCCATATGGTGCTCAAAGTCTCCGGGTTGGGGAGAAGAGAAATTTAATACCCATTTTACAGATGAGAAAAGAGGCCCAGTGAAATTAAGTAACTTGCTTGAGGTCAAATAGCAGGGAAGTGGCAGAGCTGGAATTAGAACCCATGTCCTCTAACTCTCAGGCCCATGCTCTATCCACAGTGAGTGCTCAGTGAATGCCATTGATTGACTGACTGATTGGTCCTTCCTCCACCATTAACTCCCTGTTTCACTTGGGGTATGTCCATTAATTTCTCTGGATCTGTTTTTCTGCCTGAAAAGTGAGTATGACAACTTCAACATAGCTGACAAAATTATTGTTAAGAATAATGAATGTGATTTTAAAACATTTGGCAAGGGAAGTTTGAAAACTGAAGTTACTTGGAATCCCATGAAGTAATAGAGTCAGGATTAGATCTCAGTTTGGGAATGTTTCGTCTGTTACTTAGTTCGTATCCAACATTTTCATCTATAAAACATCTTCATCAAGTATTTATTGAATGTAGAACACTATAGCTCTCAACCAGGCACCAACCTATTTCACTACACTTCTTTCTTTGGTGGCCTCAGTCACATTTAGTTACTGTCTTTGCTGGTAAAAAGTTGCTAAGTAGCACTGACCCTTTATCATGGGTGATAAACTTCTTCAAAATATGGTAGCTTATAGTTGATTTCCCCTGTTGTCGTCACTCACTGATGGACCTTTGTAATTCTATTTTCTCACATTCAACATAAAAATACATCTTCCACATGAGTTGGATTCAAAAGGCATACATGTTTATGTAGATATGTATATTTAATTTATTTTAACAGTATTGAGAATATTTTTAATGTTTGTATTTCTTGTTAAATTTTAAGCTTTTTGTGCCAGGCTACATGGCACTTCATATTTCTATACTTGCCAAGCCCCTAGTATAGTGACTAACCCCTCATTTTCACAACTATATGTCCCATTTCTGCACTATCTATGCACTTGGTTCTGTGTCCCTTAAGCAATTTGATTTTCTCCCCTCCCCAGCCAGTCATCATCTCTAAGCACTTTGATACTCACACCACCAAAGCCCCACAGCACCTGGGTATATATACTTTACTTTAAAGTCCGTCTCTCCTACTAGACTGAGAGCTTCTTGAGGGCAGTAATTGTGTCCAACAACTCTTTTATATATTACTCTCCTATGCACTTGTTTGGTGCAGCATGGGTAAATGGAGAGAGCACAGGCCTGGAAGTCAGAAGGACCTGGGTTCAAATCCAGGCTCCACTACTTGGTTGCTGTGTGAACTTGGGCAAGTCACTTAATTTCTCTGTGCCTCAGTTGCCTCATCTGAAAATGGGGATTAATGCTGTGAGCCTTATGTGGGACACAGACTGTCTCCAACCTGATTAGCTTGTGCCTCCATCAGAGTTTAGTACACTGCATAGCACATAGTAAGGGCTTAACAAATACCATAAAAAGTCCAATTGATTATTTGATTGATTGAAGCAAGGGTTCAATAAATGCTACTACTACAATTACAGTGATTACATTCCCCTATTCCGATTTAACTGGAGTCATTACCTCATCAGGGAAGGGAAACTACACGAGAGTCCATTAATGACACAACGCACCTATTCAATCTGTCACTGAATCCTTTCAGTTGAACCTTCACAGCATCACTGAAATCCACTCTTTCCTCTCCAACCAGACTGCTACCAAGCACTTATCCTATACTGTCTCGATTATTACATCAGCCTCTGTGCTGACCTCCCTGCCTCCTTTCTTTCCCCATTTCAGTCCATATGTCATCCTGCTGCCCAGATCATGTTTTTACAAAACTATTCAGTCCATGTTTTTCCACTCTTCAAAAATCTCCAATAGTTGCCTATCCACCCCTGCATCAAACAGAAACTCCATACCACAGATTTTAGCACTACATCATTCTGACCCCTCCTACCTTACCAGCCTGATTTCCTAAGATAACCCAGCCCACACACTTCAAACTGCTCTGATGCCAACCTACTCACTGTACCTTGATCACGTATGTCTCTCCACAGACCCCTCGCCCATGTCCTGCCACTGGCCTGGAAAGCCCTGTCTTTTCATATCCAACACACGATTACTCTTCCCACCTTCAAAGCCTTATTAAAAGCATAAAAGCTCATCTTCTCCAAGAGGCCCTACCCGAATAAGACCTCATTTCCTCTTCTCCCACTCCCTTCTGCATAGCCCTTGCACTTGGATTTTTACCCTTCATTCACCCCTCCCTTAGTCCTACAGAATTCATTTCTATATCCATAATTCATTTACTCATATTAATGTCTCTCTCCCCCTCTAAAGTGTAAGCTCATTGTGGGCGGGGAACTTGTCTACCTACTCTATTATATTGTACTCTCCCAGGTGCTTAGTAAAGTGCTCTGCATATAGTAAACAATAAATGACTGATTGATTGATTGTTTATAACCAGGAATACTCATTCTTGCCCAGAAGAGTCAGGGAACTCTGGTCTTGATCAGGGACCTGGATGAAGTAGGAAGGGGCTCACCCTGGAAGGGAAGAGAATTAATGGGATAGTTCTTAAAGTAAAGACATTATTTAAATACCAGTGTCTTAATTGATTTAGGCACTATTAGCCACGATTGTGGGTGTTTAAACAAAGCACAAGATACAGGTTTCACGGCATTATTAAATTGCTGGGCTAGAGGTACACACAAACACACAAGCACACCACCACCACCACCACCTAATAATCAAAATCAAACCCCACGCTCTCCATGAATGAGACAATAACTTGCAAAAAGGCAGAGAGGAGGGGAAAGAAGAGGGATATATCATGTGTGGAAAGAGGGATTCAGGAGAGGAGGACACAGACACAAGGAGATAGTAGAAGTCATTCATTTATCAGTCTGCCCTGCTACCTGGTGTTTACAATCTAATGGACATCTTCAGATGACTCTCTTCAGTGCTGCTTTATCCCTGGCTGAACCTCCAGTTTAATAATGGAGTTTAATGGAGAAGCAGCGTGGCTCAGTGGAAAGAGCACGGGCTTTGGAGTCAGGGCTCATGAGTTCGAATCCCAGATCTGCCACTTGTCGGCTGTGTGACTGTGGGCAAGTCACTTAACTTCTCTGTGCCTCAGTTCCCTCATCTGTAAAATGGGGATTAAGACTGTGAGCCCCACGTGGGACAACCTGATTCCCCTATGTCTACCCCAGCGCTTAGAACAGTGCTCGGTACATAGTAAGCGCTTAACAAATACCAACATTATTATTATTATTATTAATAATCTAGGAGTAGTGCCTGGTGGCTGTTGATCACAATTGTATGTTAACTATCGAGCAGAGCAGGGCTATGGGTAAAAATGACCATGGCATGGAAGAGGGGCCAGCTTCCATCTTCCTACCAGCTGCCCACTTGGCCATTACTGCCACAGACTTGGTTCCATCCAAAAGTTGGGGCTCTACCCTGCTCTCAATTCATGACCACTGAGTTCTGTTGGTCATCAGTCAGGACTGAGTTTGTTGTCCCTGAGCAGAGTCTTTGGTAGGATCAGCAAACCGAGAGGCAATTGCATGAACACACTGCAGATGGCAAACACGTCAGGGTGACATACGATAATAATTAAGAGCTCTCTGGATAGAATGGATGGTTAATTCTGCATCAGCTTTCTCAACACCCACGTGGAAGGGATCTTACTGTCAGTTCCATCATCTTCAAAGACAATGCAGACACACATGTATAAAAAGACATATTTTTCAGTCATCCTGAATTATTATTGCTCAATATTTAAGCAGTCAGAATTTTATCACAGCCTGAATTATCATTGCTCAATATCTAAGCAGTCAGATTTTAATCACAGACTAGACTTCGTCCTTTCTGCTTCTGCGTTTAGGGTATTTTCTTTCACTCAGTGGAAGGCTTCAGTTTCTGTTGCCATTATCTTAGTGCTACAAAGGAAAATAGGGGGTTAAAATACTCCAAACCAAGCCCTGAGAATAGCTGCAGATAGATTTTGCTTTCCCTTCCAACTGAAAGGGGAGGAAAATCCTCAATTTTAAAGTTTTAAAAAATATTTTTACCCCTTCCAAAGTGAGGCATCTCTGGTGTGGCCAGTGAAGAAGTAAAAAATTGTAATCACTTAGAGAAGAGTGAAACCCCTATAAACAGGAGCTCCCATACTCCAACCCACTCACCAGTTACTTGGGCCATACAAGGAGCACAATATTATCCAACACCATTTACAAGAATATCTGAAGAACTAAAAATCCCACATTCTCTACCTTGAGCTGAGCACATGTAAAAGAGCAAGGGTTTATCAGATTGATCTCATCTATCTTGCTGCTGACCTCTCACCCACATAATGCTTCTGGCCTGAAATGCCCTCCGTCTTCAGATCTGACAGATGATCACTCTCCCTACCTTCAAAGCCTTATTAAAAGCACATCTCCTCCAAGAGGCCTTCCCCGATAAGCCCTCATTTTCTCTTCTCCCACTCCTTTTGGCATCACCCTTGCATTAGGATTTGTACCCCTTTTTCATCCCTCCCTCCGCCCTTATGTACATATGTGTAATGTATTTTTTTATATTACGTTCTGTCTCCTCTTCTAGACTGTAAACTTGTTTTGAGCAGGGAATATGTCTATCAACTCTGTTATATTGTACTTTCCCAAGTACTTAGTACACTGCTCTGCACACAGTAAGCACTTAATATGACTGATCGACTGAATCTTGAAATGATTCTTTCTGACCAGGCAACCACTCCAGATGTTTCACAAGAAAGAAAGATCCTTCTTTAAGTTATTCGTTACACCTACTAGGTCAACTTCAATCTTCTAAGCCCAGGTTGAAATGTTATTACCTACAAACCACCGTTAGCTTCAGATTCTGCTCTTGACATCACTTGACTGCAACATTTTGAATCATGTCATAGACTACCACGTGGCATCTTTTATTAGTTCTCAAAAGAAGATGCCTCTTTCTTTGACTTTGCATTTCTTCCCCTCTATTTTGAACTTTAGAGTCATGTCGAGCAATTGTTTCTCACCACAACTCCCAACCAGAGAGTTCCATCTTGATTGTCCAGGTGGGTATAAACAGAGAGAGAGAAAGGGTAACAAACTGATCCAAGGGCATTAAGCCAGGTAGGGACAGCATAGGAACTCAAAGTTTCTGACCCTTGTGGGTCAACCTGGTTCCTGAACCATTTGTAAATGGCAACTTCCGGCTTGCAGCCCCAGAAAATGAACATTCTGATCCTTTTCATCGCTTTGCTAATAAACCTTTCCATGCAAACATTCAAAATCTGAACTCAGAGCAAACATCTCATTCCAATAAAGGGTAGATTTGTCTTCTGGTTTGAAGATGGTGCCATTGAAAGCGTAACTGGATCCATGAATGTGACTATGAAAGAATCCAATCAATCCATCAAGGGTGTTTAATTGAGAACTTACTGCGTGCAGAGCACTGTACTAAGAGCTTAGGAGAGTACCTTCCACACTTGCACACTTGTTCATAAAAGTACCGTTGGGCACCTTTTTGGGCTCCGGCCATGCCACTGAGCATTGTTCAGACACCAATGGTTAAGAGGGGAAAGATATATCCTAACAGCAGCGGGACATGTGTTTGAGTTGTTTCTGAAGTAGCTTGATGCCTTCAGTGCAGTTGCCTCCCCTACTGAAGAGTTATCTGTGACATTCACTATCAGACACTTCTTCTAAACTGGGCTTCCTGCTTCTAGAAAGCCTGGTCTGGCACTGCAGGTTCAAAATAGTTTCATAGGACATGGAGCTGATCGGAAATGGTTTCAGTTGCCCGGTACCAGAGGCTTCCTAATCCCTGCCTAATCCTATTGCCTCAGACGGATAACAGAGACAGCTCAAAAGCTAGAAACAAATTTATGCTCTATGAGGAATGGATGCTCAGCCATGAAGGGTGTAGCAATACCATTAGTTAAGTAGAAGCCATATAACCAAAGCAGGCAAGACACCAGCCAGGGTGACAAAAATGCTTTCCAAGCTCTACCTCTTATTAACTGGTCTTGTCTTGTTTTATCTTATGCTGTGGAGTCGAATCCAACCCACAGGGTCTCCATGGACACATCTCTCCCAGAACTCCCCACTCTCCATCCGCTATCATTTTGGTAGTGCATCCATAGAGTTTTCTTGGTAAAAATACAGAAGTGGTTTATCATTGCCTTCTTTCACACAGTAAGCTTGAGTCTCCACCCTCCATTCTCTCCCATGCTGCTGCTCTCCAGCACAAGTGAGTTTTGAGTTGTAACAGATTGCCTTCCATTCGCCAGTCAATTCCCCAGTTAGGAATGGAATGAATATGCTACTGTTTGACTCTTCCTTTCATAGCCGAGACTAGTAGAGTACTGGAAACTCTCCAGGTGCAATCCTGAGAAGGGGCATTAACTGGTGGTGATGGGCAAATTGATTTGCCCTTTCAAGGAGGGGCCTCAAGGTCCCCTAACATAAAATGAGGAGGAAATAATTTCTGAGGTGATAGGTTCTGTGCAAAGCAAACTCTTCCTTTTACATGGGGAGAAAAACAAAATGTTTTGTAGTAAAAGAAAGTATAGTTATGAGTACTGGGGTGGTAGAAATGGCAAATGAAAAGAATCAGAATCATTTCCCTGTGAGAACCAGAAAGACTACCAATTAATCAAATGCAGTGAGAGCACCAGAGGAAACAGTTGCTATATAGTTTGTCTATTCCTATTCTGAATATCTCACAATTATTTGAAAAGAATATTCCAACTCTGGGTTGCTATGTTCCTACCTGGGGCAATCATCTTTCTTACAATCCTCACCCCACAACTCCCTTATGACCTGATGCAATAGCGTTATAGCACATCATGTAACAATGAACTAAAAGACTGAGGAAAAAAGAAAATGAACAAGCACAGACTTGGTTTTTTTAATGCTCAATTTTTCCTGAATCTGGAATATTTACTCATGCAGCGTCAATGCAAATGAGAAAGTCAAGATGAACTGCAGCAAGGTTAAATCATGGCAGGAAGGGAAACTGTATCAGAATTTAATTGAGGTTCTTGAGCAATATATGGGAAGCTATAACAGCACGTTCTAGCCTACCTGGATGTGATTTAGGAAATGCTCATAACAGGCTTCAGCCCAATCCAAGAATGAGGTGATTGTCCAGAATGAATTCCACCATGCTGTGGACCAATTTCTTTCCCTCAGACATAGAATTTTGTATCAATCAACCAATGGTACTTACTGAGTGCTTACTGTGTGTAGAACACTGCACTAAGTGCTTGGGAGAGTACAGTATGTAACCAACTATGTTGTATTGTACTTTCCCAAGTGCATAGTACAGTGCTTTGCACATAGTTAGGGCTCAATAAATATCCTTGATTAACTGACCAAATAAAGATGGTAGGTAGGATCCCTGCCTACAAGGAGCTTACATTCAACTGGGAGACTTGATTTCACTATTTTGAAGAAACAAATTTCTAAATGCATGTCATTGTTTATAATAATGATTGGTGGGGTAAATGTGGAACTTACGAAATGACATAATCAGGTTTCCAGCCTTTGCTATTGCAGCCAAGCTTCAAATCAAGAACAAAATTTGCACAAGTCTGAATCTCCTAGCATTTTTCTTTATGTGAAGAGGAAATGACATTAACTGAATCCCTTTCCTTTCTAGTTTCTAGGTTGTAAACTGCCATTCCTCAAATGGATTTCAAGCTAACCTAGCTAATAAAGTCTTTTAAATTACAAGCCACTCTCCAGAGAAATGGAGACATGAATAAGAAGTTTGTGATGGGCAATAGATAAAGTTGTTCCAAAGCAATTCTTGTCTGTGTGCATTTGACTACTTTTGTCCAATTCATGAGCTTTCAGAGGTGAAAGTGACTACAGGGACTTAGGGCACATACCTCCAGAGGGAGACAAGCCAGAACTGCCATTAAGGACTGCCAGAGCAGCAAATGGAATAAAACAATTTCCTCCCCAATTTGAGGTCACTGCAGAGCAGATAAGACCCCTACAGAAGAGACAATCTATGCTCCATGGCAGAAAAAACTACTCTCGGGTAAAAACTCATAAAGATCCTTCAAACACTCCTGTAAACTCACTCTCATAAAACCATCCTTCTTAATTTCCCTCCCTACCTCACTTTCCATCTAATTTTTCCATTACAGTCAGCGTGGCCTAGTGGAAAGAGCATGGGCCTGGGACTCAGAGGACGTGGACTCAGCCACCTGTCTGCTGTGCGACCTTGGGCAAATCACTTAAATTTACTGTGCCCAGTTATCTCATCTGTAAAATGGGGATTCAATCCTTCTCCCTTCTACTTAGACTGTAAGCCCCATGGCGGACAGGGACTGATTAAATTGTATCAACTTCAGTGCTTAGAACAGTGCATGACACATAGTAAGTGCTTAACAAATGCCATAATTGCTGTATTAAGATCGTAGTCATTCTTCTGTCCCAATCAATTAACAATTAGTATTCATTGAGTGTCTATTGGATGTAGACCACTGTTCAAATGCTTGGGAGAGTACAATAGAGTTAGTAGACATGATCCCTGCCCAGAAGGAGATTACAATTTAGCTTGGAAGTCAGACACTAAAATAAATTACAGAATACGTAGATGATGCTTCAATTTTGGTTCATTATCAGCTCCTCAATGTCCTTTAAATCCTACATTCAATCGTTTGCTAAATCCTAGTGGATTTTTCTTTACAATATTTCTCAGACCTGTTCCCTTCCTCTCCACTCAAAGAGCATCACTTGAGTTTGTGGGCTCATCATCATCCAATTTGTCTGATGAATTAACCTCTTCACTGCTGTCCCAACTCCAACTTCTCCTTTCTTCTGTCTAAACTACATTCTGCTGTCCAAATCACTTTCCTCAAATATCATTTTGCACATCTCTCTAGTCCTCAAAAGCCCCAAGTGCTACCATTTCCCACCACAAAAAGCAGAAACTCCTGATGATTCATTTCAAGGGACTTCTCCAGCTCATCTTTTTTCACAGATCAGCTTTCTTCTCCTGCTATAAACCAATTTGTGCTCTTCACCTACTAAGCCCACCTTCCATAATGTGTCTTGATTTAACTCTCCCACCTCCCACCCCTGGTTCATGCCCTTCCACTTGTCTGAAACTCCTTCTCCCTTCAAATCCTCCTGATCATAATTCTCTCCATCATCAAAGTGCTCCTGAAATCCCACTCCTCCATAAGGCATTGCCTACTTTATTTCTGCCACCCCAGATTTTACCTCTTAGTACTTGGGAAGTCACATCCTATTTTTCCACTGACATTCATTTCTTCATCTCTTCCATTCATTTGCTATGACCAGTTATAGCCTTGTTTAGAAACCATTTATATGTAAATAATTTATTTCTGTCTCCCTCATTAGATTGTAAATTATTCCAGGGCAAGAACTGTGACTTCTACTTAATACAGTACATGTCCCACAGAAAGTGCTCAATGAACCTCACTGATTAGACTGTAGACTTGTTGTGAGCTGGGAACATGTCTACTAACTCTGTTGTATTGTACTCTCCCAAGAGTTTAATACGGATCTCTGCTCACAGGAAATGCTCAATAAATACCATTGATGGGTTGATTGAATTATAGGTGATCCTGGGATTTGTAGATCCAGGCACCAGAATAGAGTCCCAAGGCAGTGCTTCTGGAACAACGTGTCCTAGTAGTCAACGGAAGAGATAAATCCAATCCTGAATCTCTACATACATACATACACACATCCACTGTATGCTGAGGAGAGGGAGTAAGGAAGGGAGATGAGGCCAAGGTTCTGCATCAAGAAATCTGGGGAAACTTTTGCTCCTAGTTGTTGTTGATTCAGTTGTCAATCTTCAGGTAACTTTATTGTCATTTTCCTTCAAGAAATCTTCATCATCCTTCATGTCACCAAATCCAAGAAGCTATTAGGAGGAGATCTTGACCAGGAACATTAGAACAGGAAGGTAATAGTATCAATCATTTCCAGGGATGACAAGAAATTGCACCGTAAGGACAGAAAAGCAAAATTTCATGAATTTGTCTTCTTCAGACAGGATATACTCTCAAGATCACTCAATGAAAATTCTGCCTGAACATCCAACCTATTATAATTGCTATTTGAGACTATCACAGCACCCTTAGAGGCAGTGGGTGAAGATGAGAAAAATTTCTCACTGAAACCTGCGGTCCAGTGAGACACCCAAATTCTTTGAACAATGAAAAAGGGGCATATTGGCAAAACAGATTTTGCAAGGCAGATGTCCTCATTTCCACCCACTAGAATTTTATTGGCAGTTTAGTTAACATCCTCTTTGAATCTGAAGCTAATGGAGATGTAGTGCTGCAGTCATGCTGGTAGGAAACTTGGCTTCTGAGTCACAGACAGACTCCAGAATCAATGAAAGGTTTTTAAAGGGAAGGATGCCTATGTTGGCCTCCTTGCTTGATCCGTGTTTTGAGTGCTGAATTAATGCTAGGCCTCCATCTCTCCTCAGAGAAAGGAGTAAGGGCCTTGCCAAGTTTTCCTCTGCAAAGATTCATGTGCATGAAGAATGTACTGGAACTCAGGAGGTGGGATGCTATTTCCAATTCTGCCAGGGACTTGCTGCATAAGTTGAAAGAGTTGGGGCACTGCCACTCAAAATGTCTAGTCCAAAATGTGTAGAAATCAATCTATTGGTGGTATTTGATGATGATGATGATGTTGGTATTTGTTAAGCGCTTACTATGTGCCGAGCACTGTTCTAAGCGCTGGGGTAGACACAGGGGAATCAGGTTGTCCCACGTGGGGCTCACAGTCTTAATCCCCATTTTACAGATGAGGGAACTGAGGCACAGAGAAGTGAAGTGACTTGCCCACAGTCACACAGCCGACAAGTGACAGAGCTGGGATTCGAACTCATGAGCCCTGACTCCAAAGCCCGTGCTCTTTCCACTGAGCCACGCTGGTATTTATTAAGCTCTTTGTGGAGAGCACTGTACTAAGTGCTTGGGAGAGTACAATATAACAAATTTGGTAAACATTTTCCCTGTCCACAAGGAGGGATTTCCCTGCCCACAAATGTTTATGCTACTGAGTGAAAAGGCAAGGTGAGGTACAGCCCCTGTAAATGCTAATGGCCCCAAACTACCTCAATTTAGCAATCATGGGAAGCAGATTGAGACTAAGTCTATTCAGTGGATGATTCAAAGATGAAGATCACATAAAAAAGTCACTACTAGCACAAGTGCATTACCTTCTCAGACCTAAACAAATCTGTTAGATTTTGGGTTCCTCAACATCTCAATAATCGAGGCTGTGTTTTGTCAAAACAGGTCTATTCTGGTTAGTGCTGCAGGAAGCATGGAATAATTCATGTTTGCCTCATTCTCAGACCTCCTTTTTCTTCCCTCTGCAGAAGAGGATGTCATGGACTTACTTTTTATTCAGTGAGGACTCAATGGAGTGAGAAGCCAAATCTTATTTCCTAGACTTCAATAACTAAACAAGTTTTCTTGAGCCTGTCACCATGTGCTCAAACCAAAATAATTACAGTTCAGTCATGTGGAGGAGACAGGGCACAGATGAAATAGCAGGACGAGAGAATACCTAAATCCCCAAATCTTTTGGAGTTAAAAGCTCTATCTGTGAATGGTGCCACCTTCCTCCTTTCCCCAGAAGTGGGTACATGGTATTATCCTTACTCTTCACTGTCTTTCAACTCTCACCTTCAATCTACAGCTAAATCCTGCCAGATTCTACTACACAGTATTTCCGGCTTCTGTTCATTCCTCTCCATCCAAGTTGCTACCACCTTAGTCCAAGTTCTGGTCATATCACAGCTAGACTACTTTGACAGCCTTCTAATGGTCTCCCTGACTCCAGATCTCTCTCCTCTCCAACCTACTCCCTGGATAGTCGCCTCTAGATTTGTGAGAAGCAGTGTGGCCTAGAGGAAAGAGCACCGGCTTTGGAGTCAGAGGATGTGGAGACTAATTCCGGCTCTGCCACTTTTTGGCTCTATGACCTTGGGCAAGTCACTCAATTTATCTGGGCCTCAGTTACCTCATCTGTAAAATGGGGATTAAGATTGTGAGCCCCAAAGGGGGCAGGGACTGTGTCCAACCTGATTAGCTTGTGCTGAGAACAGTGCTTGGCACATAGTAAGTGCTTAACAAATACCATAATTACTATTATACTGCAAATTTCTTGTGGGCGGAGAATGTGTCTACCAATTCTGTTATATTGTACTTTCTCAAGTTCACAGTGCAATGCTCTGAACATAATAAGCACTCAATAATTAAGAATAACTGATTGATTCATCTTCTTGAAATGTTGTTTTTCTCAACTTTCCCCTATCCTCCAATACCTTTTAGGGCTTCTCATATCCCTCCACAAGCGAAACTCAAGATCAACTTCAAGCTCTCCCCTAACCATCCATACCTTACATATTAGCTCTCTTTACTTTCTAGCTTGCTCTTTTCATTCCTATTAAGCCAACCTTCCAGCTGTGCCTTGCTCCTGTCTCACACTCCTGACCCTCTGTTAAAAGCTGCTCACTCCTCCTAATCCTACCAGCCCCAGTTCTCACCACCTTTAAAGTCCTCCTAAAATCCCACCTCCTCCAACCAACCTTCCCTGTCAACATTCAACATCCTAACTCACATCAACCAATCTCCTCTAGTTCTTAAACATTCATTTTTACCCTCAGTACTTATGTGATAGTAGTCAATTTATTTATTCTGATTTTCCCATTTCTACTTATTCGTGAAGTGCAGCATGGCTTAGTGGAAATAACATGGGACTGAGAGTCAGAGGATCTAGATTCGAATATGAGCTCTTCAACTTGTTTGCTGTGTGACTTTGGGAAAGTCACTTAACTGAGTCACAGACTGTGAGCCCCATGTGAGACAGAGACTGTGTCCAACCTGATTAACTTGTATCTATCCCAGTCATTAGAACAGTACTTGACAAATAGTGCTTAGCAATATAATAATAACAACATTAATAATAATATTTTTAATCTAGCTCCCTCATGAGAATATCATTAGCTTTCATTCATTCGGTCATATTTACTGAGCACTTTCTCTATATAGAACGCTGTACTATGCACTGGGAGAGTACAATATAACAATAAACAAATGCATTCCCTGCCCACAATGAGTTTACAATCTAGAGGTGAGCTTACAGCATATGGGACCCAGTGGACACTTGACAAGTATCTTTATTACTACCTAATTAGTTGATTGGTTGAACACCTCCCAAGTTTCAATTAGTCAGACCTACCGCCTTTCAGAAGGTAGTCTGCAAAATGAGAATTCTCAGGAAGGATAAAATTGCAGGAATAAGATTTGAACTTTTCTTTCACTTTTCTTTGGTCAAAGTCCCTTCTCTAATATGGGCCTAAATATTTGTACAGCCTCTGCCAGTACACTCAAAATGCTTCAGGCTATCTTTAGTGGAACATAGACAGCCCATTAGGCAACTATACCTTATGCAGAGTTGGAATTTGCATGTAAGTAAAGTAGGCTTTTTAGTAACTCAGAAATATATTAGGGTTGGTAGCTGTGCCCAGTCTTTATGGCTGCAAGATTTGGGCCTCTCACAGATATCCCCTCCCGCTTCTTGAATAGTTCCAGCAGGATCCCTTTTGTGTCACAGACAAATTAAATGAATTGATAAGATACTGCATCAGACTCTTTTCTGATCTCCCAACCTCCTTACTCTCCCCACTTCAGTCCATACTTCACACTTTCTACAGAAATGTTCTGGGCATGTCACCCCTCTCCTCAAAAATCTCCCGTGGTTGCTTATCAACCTCTGTATCAAACAAAAACTCATTACAGTTGGCTTCAAAGCTCTCCATAACCTTGCCCCTTCTTACTCTACCTCCCTTCTCTCCTTCTACATCCCCGCCCGCACACTCTGCTCTTCTAGTGCTAGCTTTCTCACTGTGCCTCATTCTTGCCTGTCCCTGGCCCACATCCTACCTCTGGCCTGGAACACACCCCTTCCTAAAATCCACCAATCGCACTTCCCCCCATCAAAGCCCTACTGAAGGTGCACCTCCTCCAAGAGGCCTTCCCAGACTAAGCCCCCCATTTCCTCAGCACCCCCTTCCCCTCTGCATCACTTCAACTCATTCCCTTTGCTCTATCTGCCTCTCCCATCCCACAGTACTTGTGTATATATGTTCATATCTATAATTCTACTTATTTATATTGATGCCTGATTACTTGTTTTGATGTGTATATATCTATAATTCTATTTACTTATATTGATGCCTGTTTACTTGTTTGATGTCTGTCTTCCCACTTCTAGACTATAAGCCTGGTGTTGGTGGGGATTGTCTCTATTGCTGGATTGTATTTTCCAACTGTTTAGTACAGTGCTCTGCAGCCAGGAAGCACTCATTAAATGCAATTGAAAGAATGAATGAATTAATGACAATGAGTTCCTGGAAAGCAGTCTGCCTACAAACATTGAAGCCATCTGGTCACAAAACAGTGAGAAGAAATGCCCAAAGGTTACCCAAGCCACTGTTGGATAATGAAGTGAAGATAATGAATGAGAAGCAGTATTGTCTAGTGATTAGAGAACAGGTCTAGATGCCAGAAGGACCTGGATTCTAATCCCAGCTCCATCACTGGTCTTCTGTGTGACCTTGGTCAAGTCATTTAACTTCTCTGTGCCTCAGTTACCTCCTCTGAAAATGGGGATTGTTATTGTAAGGCCCCCTATGGAATATGGACTCTGTCCAACCTAATTAGGTTGTATCTCCCCCAGAACTTGGTACAGTGCCTGGCACATAGACAGCACTTAACAAATACTGTTAAAAAAAAAAGAAAAGGATAAGAGAAACAATGTTGAGATAAAAAGGACAGTGGCAAACTGAGGAAGAGCTGTGGCCTCTGATGAGGAAACAGCAGCAAAAATAATCAATCAATCCACTGCATTTTGCAGAAAGTCCAGTTCAGCATATGGTCATCTAGAATGATAATTGTAGTAAGAATTGTACCAACTTACTCACCGTACCTCAATCAACTATCTTACTGCTGACCCCTTGCCCTCATCCTCCCTCTGGACTAGAACTCCCTCTCATTTAATATCAGCTAGACCATCCTTCTCCATCTTCAAAACCTTATTAAAAATCACTTCTCCTCCAAGAGGCCTTCTCTGATTAATCCTTCTTTTCCCCTACCTCTTCTCTCTTCTGTGTACCTTATAAGCACTTGCTATTCACCCCATCCTCAGCCCCATACCACTTACATACATATCCATAATGAATTTATTGATAATAATGTTTGTCTCCACTTCTAGACTGTAAGCTCTTTGTTGGCAGGGATCATGTCCACCAACTCTACTGATTTGACTCTTCCAAGCACTTAGTCCAGTGCTCTGCACACAGTAAGTGCTCAAAAAATACCAATGATTAGTGGATTCACTGATGACTCAGGTTCTCCAAACATGGTGTCCACTCCATGTTTTTTGGTGGTGACCACCTCCACAGCTTTTTGATTTCCAGACTTACTTATTCAAGATCACTGAGAAGACCTCAGAGTTTCTAGTCATGGAAGAAAAAACTCCAAATGATGGCTTTCTGGCCCATAGTTCTTTAATTCTGGTGTCCCATTTGGTTTTCTTCCTTCCTAAAATCCCTGCACTCAAAAGGAAAAATTTGCATTTCTGACCAAAGATGGGGAAAACAGGACAATTTCCACTTTGATCCAAGAAATCAATGCGCTACATTGAGGACTTTCTCCAGCTCCAAGAAACCTTGACCGCTGGACACTAAATCCTAATGGTCCCACCTTTACAACATAGCTAAAATCCACCCATTCCTCTCCATCCTAACTGCTACCACATTAATACAATCACTCATCATATCCCACCTGGATTACTATATCAGCCTCCTTGCTGACCTCCCTGCTTCCTGTCTCTACCCACTCCAGTAGATACTTCACTCTGTCACCTGGATTATTTTTCTACAAAATCAATTAGGACATGTCACCCCACTCTTCAAAAAACTCAGTGGATGGCCATCCATCTCTGCATCAAACAAAAAATCCTTACCATTAGCACTAAAGCACTCCACCACCTTGCCCCCTCCTACCTCACCTTGCTACTCTCCTTCTACAGTCCAGCCTGCACACTTCACTCCTCTAGTGCTAATCTTCTCAGTGTGCTTCAATCTCACCTATCTCACTGCTGACCCTTAGTCTATGTCCTACATCTGGTCTGGAACACCCTCCCTCCTCAAGTCTGACAGACAATTACTTTCTCCTCCTTCAAAGTCTTATTGAAGGCACGTCTCCTCCCTGAGGCCTTCCTAGACTAAGCCCCTCCTTTTCTCTTCTCCAGCTCCCTTCAGTGTCATCTTGACTTGCTCCGTTTGTTCTTCCCCACTCCCAGCCCCACAGCACTTATGTACGTATCTGAAATTTTTTTATGTATACTGATGTCTGTCTCCCCCCGCCCAGACTGTAAACTCACTGTGGACAGTGAATGTGTATGTTTATTGTTCTGTTGCACTCTCCCAAGCACTTAGTACAGTGCTCTGCACACAGTAAACTCTCAATAAATGATTGAATGAATAAATGTATGAAACAATCCAAATTTTTGGAAGGAGCTTTTATTCTTCTTAATGCCCAGGTCCACCATTTGCCTGCTATGTCATCTCTGGCAAGTCACTTCACTTCTCCATGTCTCAGTTCCCTCATTTGTAAAATGGGGATTAATACTGTGAACCCAGTGTGGGAAAGGGACTGTGTCCAACCCAATTTACCTCTATCCACCCTAACACTTAGTGTAGTGCCTGGTACATAGTAAGCACTTAAAAAATACCAAAGTTATTATTCTTAGGTACTAGTTCCCTTTTATAGAGATCAACAGCATGTGAGCAGATGGAAAAGAAGAGAGCTCTGATCAGCCTTGCTTCCTCTCTGTGGTACAGCTAAGCCAAGGGATTGATGTGAAAAAGACACTGAGACCTTTCATAAGAGAAATGTATAGCCATGGCTCCTCTAGCTCCATCTTCACTCCTTGGGAAGGTAAGTGAATTCCACCTAGTGCTCAGCAAGAGAGGAAACTGGTACTGGAGGAAAGCATTGCAAAAGCACTAATAATTAGAGATGAAATTGTGCCTCTGGGTAGCCAAATTCCTTCTACGGTAGATTGCAATGAAAAATCCAATCAAGAAAACACAACAGAACCCTTTCAAGAGAGCTGCACCCTGGAGCCATGATTGCCTATTGCAGATGGGAACTGGCAACAAAGCATCATTGTCCCCACATAAGTGCAACAGGCTTGCTGAGGACAGGTATCCCTCCTGTGAGAATGGCTCAGCAACCGGTAATAAAGGAAATCTGTTTTTGAGAATTCAGAGGCTATGAGGAGATAGAGATCCTTTTTTTTCATCTTCAGCACACCCTTCTTAGATGACTGAAACTACATTCATTCATTACCATCTGTTCTAGCGGCCTCTGTGAGTTTAGCCGATCATCTAAGTTTTAAGCTGGCAGGCAAAGCCTCCGTGCAAACAATTAACACTAATTGCAATCCGTGCTGGCATTTCAGCAAGGAAATGAAGAAAGGGGAGAGCCTGAAGCTCCTCTCCAAAGATTGGGCATTGTTTCCTTTGAGCCCCATCGACTCTAGGTGACACATTTTCTCCTCTGCTTCCACCTTGGTTGAATGTGTCTGTAGGAAAGAGTCTCTCTTTGGGGTTAAAAAAAAAAAAGGCTCTTAAGGATAAGGCATTCTGATTTAAGTAGGACTATCCCAAATTATCAGGGTCTGTAGCCCCTCTTTAGGTTCTTTGCAAATGATGTGAGGGGAATCACAAAGAGAGGAAGATGAGGGGGCTATTCCAATATACAACTTCCTCCCTCTATAGGGGAGGAGAAGGTGGATGTGGAGAAGGGGAGTCTGAGACTTGTAGCTCCAGGTGAGGAGGTGAAGGTCTCCTGCAACAAGAGCCACCTTGTGATATTTGTTAAGCACTTACTAAATGCCGAGCACTTCATTAGGTTCTTTTTTCAAATGGTATTTGTTAAGCGTTATGTGCCAGGCACCATACTAAACCCTGGAGTAGATACAAGCTAATCAGGTTGGACACAGTCCATATCCCACAATGTGCTCACTGTCTTAATTGCCATTTTACAGATGAGGTAATTGAGGCACAGAGAAGTTAATGACTTACCTAAGGTCATATAGCAGGCAAGTAGTGGAGGCGGGATTAAAACCCAGGTCCTTTGCTTCCCAGACCTGTGCTCTTTCCACAGAGCCATCCTGTTTCCCTGTCCCAAATAGGACTCACAACTCTGCCAACTCAATTGTACTGTACTCTTCCAAGCACTTAGTACATACATTGTTCTACACACAATAAACACTCAATAAATCGACTGATTGAGAACAAGTATTGAATAGTCATTTTAAAAAGAGAAAACTGAGTCCCAGAGAGGTTGAGTGACTTGCCCAAGGTCATACAGCAGGAAAATGGCAAAGCAGGGATTAGAAACCAGGTCTTTTGGCTCCCAGGGCTTTTTCCTCTAGGCCACACTCCTTGTGACTGAGGTTCCTGAGGTCTGGTGTCCCTGGATAGCCACAGTCATTCATTCAATAGTATTTATTGAGTGCTTACTATGTGCAGAACACTGTACTAAGTGCTTGGAATGTACAAATTGGTAACAGATAGACAGTCCCTGCCCTTTGACAGGCTTACAGTCTAATCGGGGGAGACAGACAGACAAAAACAATAGCAATAAATAGACATTAAAACTAATCTGGTGGGTACAGCCTGGGATGGTTAGGCCACCCAGAACCATGGCCATCACAATGAATAACAATAATTATGGTATTTGTTAAGCACTTACTATGTGCCAGGCACTTACTAAGCACTGAGGTGGGTACAAGCAAATTGGGTTGGACACAGTCCCTGTCCCGCACAGAGCTCACAGTTCTAATCCCCATTTTAAAAATGAGATAGCTGAGACACATAGAAGTGGAGTGACTTGCCCAAGGCCACATAGCAGACAAGAGGCAGAGCCAGGTTTAGAATCCATGCCCTTCTGACTCCTAGGCCCGGACTCTATCCACTACGCCATGCACATGCCTGGGAAAGGTGGGGTGCTGTTCTCTCTCTTACTTAGATTGTGAGCCCCAGTTAGTAGTGGGACTGTGGCTGACCTAATTATACTGTATTTACCCTAATGCTAAGATGGGTGCATTACACTTAGGAAGTACTTAGCAAATACTGTAATTATTGTTATTATTGTTGGACTCAGGTGAACTGGGCCATGGTACCAGCCTGGGAGTCAGAAAGACCTGGGTTCTAATCCTAGATCCACCACTTGTCTGCTGTGTGACCTTGGGCAAGTCACTTTACCTCTCTGTGCCTCAGTTACCTCACTGTAAAATGGGGATTGACTGTGAGCCCATGTGGAACATGGACCGTGTCCAACCTAATTATCTTGTATTTACCCCAGCACTTATTACAGTGCATAGCACAGACTAAATGCTTAGCAAATACCATTAAAAACAAAACCAAACACCCTAATCAATCACTGGTATTTACTGAGCGCTTACTGTGTGCAGAAGTGCAGAACACTATACTAAGTACTTGGAAGAGTACAGTACAACAAAGTTGGTAAACAACACCGTCATCCTCCTGTCTCTCAAATCCATAACGTTGGCATTATCCTCAACTCATCTCTCTCATTCAACCCGCATATTCAATCAGTCGCCAAATCCTCTTAGTTCTACCTTTACAGCAGTTCTCAAATCTGCCCCTTCCTCTCTATCCAAACTTCCCTTAAGGAATTTACTAGAGCAGGAGATGCACATAAAAATAATTATAGAGATGTATATGAGTGCTTTGGGGCTGAGGGTGGGGTGAATATCAAGTGCTTAAAGGGTACAGATCCAGGTGACCCAGAGGGAAAAGGTATAGGTGAGATCAGGGCTTAGTTAAGGAAAGCCTCCTATAGAAGTTGTGATTTTAGGATTATTCTGAAGTTGGGGAGAGCAGTGACCTGTCATACATGAAGGGGAATGGAAGGCCCAAGAGAGGATGTGGGCAAGGGGCCGGCAATGAGATAGATGAGATTGAGGTACAGTAAGTTGATTGGCAGTAGAGGAATGAAGCTTGCAGGCCATATTGTAGTGGGAAATCAGCGAGATGAGGTAGTAAGGGGTTAGCTGATTGAGTGCTTTAAGCGCGTGGTAAGGAGTTTCTGTTTGGTGAGGAGGTGGATGGGAAACCACTGGGGATTCTTGAGGAGTGGGGAGATGTGGGATGAATGGAGATTGATCGAAGATTTTTCAGAAAAATGATCTTGGAAACAGAGGATGGGGTTTGGGTGGGAAGATGAGGAGTTCTGTATGTCTTTCTGACAGAGCCACTAGTCAGAAACAGCAACAATAGAGAAGACAGTAGTAGTAGAAGTGTATTCTTTTCCACCTCGTTCTGTTCCTTGCCCCAAACAATCAGTCATATTTACAGAGCACTTAGTGTTGTGCAAAGCACAATATTAAGCACTTGGGAGAGTACAATACAAGAGATTTGGGAGACAGATTCTCTGCCTATCTTTCTATCCCACTCTCATATTCCTATTTCTTTTTTTC
This sequence comes from Ornithorhynchus anatinus, assembly GCF_004115215.2. NCBI lineage: Eukaryota > Metazoa > Chordata > Mammalia > Monotremata > Ornithorhynchidae > Ornithorhynchus > Ornithorhynchus anatinus. The sequence goes on along the minus strand of NC_041734.1, from coordinate 37,692,121 downwards.
TTCTCTCACTCTCCCCTTTCCCTCTCTTTTCCCCCTTCTTCCCTATCCTCTCCTCATCCCCCATCCCCTCTCTGTTCCTCCTTCCTTACTGGCTCTGTCCTTGATCTATAATTTCACCCTCTTTGGCCCTCATCGTTCCTCCCCCTTCACCACCTCTACTCTCACTACATCGTAACCTTGGCCTTAAGCTCCAGGGTGAGAGAAAGGGCAGACTCTTATTATTATCAATAAAAATAATTATTATTATAATAATTATAATAATGGTATTTGTTTAGCACTTGCTATGTGTCAGGCACTGTACTAAGTTCTGGATAGATACAAGCAAAGTGGGTTGGATACAGTCCCATGTGGGGACAGATGAGGGAAGTGAAGCACAGAAAAGTGAAGTTACTTCCCCAAGGTCACACAGCAGACCAATGTCAGAGCAGGGTTTAGAACCAATGACCTTCTGATTCCCAGGCTTGTGCTCTTTACACTATGCCATGCTGCTTCTCTCTTGTCAGTGGGTCCCACTGACTTCCTTCAACCTGGACCCCCAAAGTCTTAACCTGGGGTGGTCCCCTTATTTTACAAACAATAATCAGTTCAATCAGTTCAGTCAGTAGTATTTATTGAGCTTTACTTTGTGCAAAGCCCTGAACTAAGCACTTGGGAGAGTACAGTAGAGTAAACAGCCATGATTTCTGCCCTCTATTAGTTTACAATCTAGGTGGGGAGACAGTCACTAACATAAATCACAGATAGGAAAAGCAACCAAATACAAGGTTATGTACTTTAGTGCTGTGGGGAAGTGGTAAGTATCAAAGTGATTAAGGGATATGGATGCATGGACATAGTGCAGAAGGTACAGAGTCTAGATTTGGGAGATAATGCGTTGGCTGAAGAAAGCTTCCTGGAGAAGATCCGTCTTTTAGTATGGTTTTTTTGATGGGAAGGATAGGGATCTCTCAGCTATAAAGGGGGAGTGAGTTTCAGGCAGGATGAAAGGCGTGAGCAAAGGGTCAGTGGCAAGAGCGATGAGATTGAGGCACAGTAAGGTGATGTTAGAGGAGCAAACTGTGTAGGCTAGATAGGATAATGGGAGAGGAATGAGGGTAAGTAGGAAGAAGAGAGCAGAGTGAATCCCTTAAAGCAATGGTGACGAGTTTGTGCTTGATAGAAATATGGGTGGTCAACCATTGGGTGATGTGGGGGAGTGAGGAGATGTGCATAGACTGATTTCTTTTAATAAAATGATCCTGGATGCCTTTGTGAAGTATGGATTGGAGTGAGGAAAGGCTGGAGGCAGGGAGGTCAACGAGAAGACTGAGATAGTAGTTGAGGTGGGATGTGACAAGGGCTTGGACCAGTATATTAGCAGTTTGGATAGAGAGGAAGGGGCAGATTCGAGAGATGTTGTAAAGGAAGAACTAAGAGGATTTGGTGACTGATTGAATATGCGGGTTTAATGAGAAAGATGTCGAGGATAATGCCAAGTTTATGGGTTTGAGAGACAGGTAGGAGGATGATGATGTTAGTAGTGATGGGAAAGACTATCTTCAGCCCAATTAGAAATTTTAAAATTCCCTAAGCTCATCAGGTATTTATTTGAAATGCCATACCCCCATTTCTTTGATTTAGAGAGTTTCCAGAAACCAGAGGAAAAAGTCAGTTTGCCAAGCAGAACTTACCTAGGAAGGTAACAAAAGTCCTGTAAATTTTCCACTTGTAATTATTAAATTTAAAAAGTGAATAGCTGTAGCAGAGACTATATAAAAAAAGGGCACAGCATCCAAGTTACATTTAACACCTGAAAGGGAAAACCAGCACACAGCTAGCTGGCCCCTTCACAGTCAGACTCAATGTCACTGACTGGGGGAAATCTGACTCTCAAGAATCAGTTCCTGGATATTCAACCATACACCTGTTGCTCTATCCTATTTTAGCTATTAAAAAATAAAGAAACCCTCACCCCTAACCTGCTGTGACAATGTTAGATGCAGTATGACTGGCTTGATTATCAGGGAAGATGCAAAGCATAGTTTAGTGGATCCATTTGTGAAATAGTGATCTAAATAGGGACAGCTGAAATCTATATGTCTGTAGGCATAGCTGCCCTTTGGGATTGGTAAATGATCATACTTACATTAAATTTTTACTAGAGTCTGTTAGGGTGGTAGATAGGACTAATGCTTGACCCACGACCATTTCTACATAGTGCCCTGATAAAGATTGTCTCTTACTGTCTGGTCATATTTTATCGCCAAGATCCGCCCTTTCCTCTCCACCCAAACGGCTACCTTACTATTGCGGGCTCCCGTTATATCCCGGCTAGACTACTGTGTCAGCCTTCTCTCTGACCTCCCTTCCTCCTCTCTCGCCCCGCTCCGGTCTATTCTTCACTCCGCTGCCCGGCTCATCTTCCTGCAGAAACGATCTGGGCATGTCACTCCCCTTCTTAAACAACTCCAGTGGTTGCCTATCGACCTGCACTCCAAACAAAAACTCCTCACTCTAGGCTTCAAGGCTCTCCATCACCTTGCCCCTTCCTACCTCTCCTCCCTTCTCTCTTTCTACCGCCCACCCCGCACGCTCCGCTCCTCTGCCGCCCACCTCCTCGCCGTCCCTCGGTCTCGCCTATCCCGCCGTCGACCCCTGGGTCACGTCCTCCCGCGGTCCTGGAACGCCCTCCCTCCTCACCTCCGCCAAACTGATTCTCTTTCCCTCTTCAAAACCTTACTTAAAAATCACCTCCTCCAAGAGGCCTTCCCAGACTGAGCTCCTCTTCCCCCTCTACTCCCTCTGCCATCCCCCCTTTACCTCTCCGCAGCTAAAGCCTCATTTTCCCCTTTTCCCTCTGCTCCTCCACCTCTCCCTTCCCATCCCCACAGCACTGTACTCGTCCGCTCAACTGTATATATTTTCGTTACCCTATTTATTTTGTTAATGAATTGTACATCGCCTTGATTCTATTTAGTTGCCATTGTTTTTACGAGATGTTCTTCCCCTTGACGCTGTTTAGTGCCATTGTTCTTGTCTGTCCGTCTCCCCCAATTAGACTGTAAGCCCGTCAAACGGCAGGGACCGTCTCTATCTGTTGCCGACTTGTTCATCCCAAGCGCTTAGTACAGTGCTCTGCACATAGTAAGCGCTCAATAAATACTATTGAATGAATGAATTATCTATAACACCTAGGGCTGAGTTATGGGCAATGGAATGAAATATGGACTGGAAAAGCAATGTGGCCTACTGAAAAGTGCATGGGCCTGGGAACCAAAGGACCTGGGTTCTAATTCTCACTCTGCCACACACATGCTGGGTGGACTTGGGCAAATTACTTAACTTCTCTCTGCCTCAGTTCCCTCACTGGCAAAATGGGGAGTCAATACCTGTTCTCTCTCCTACTTAGACTATGAGGCCCACTGTGGGACTTGATTATCTTGTATCTACTCCAGTGCTTAGTACAGTGCTCGATAGCAAGCACTTTACAAATACCACAATTATTTTTTTTATGGAAAGAGAAGAGACTAGTAGCAGGAAGGTCAGTGAAGAGGTCCCACAGAAAGCTTATTCATTCATTCAATAGTATTTATTGAGCATTTACTATGTGCAGAGCAGTGTACTAAGCACTTAGAATTTACAATTCAGCAACAGATAGAGACAATCCCTGCCCAATTACGAGCTCACAGTCTAAATGGTGTCTTATGATGACATCTCTGAGATTCTGGAGAGTTTTCTCAGTATTTCATATTTGCAGATGCTTAAGACATTCGGTTCTTCATTCGTTGTAGATGGCCACCTACCTGTAAAATGGGGATTAAGAATGTGAGCCCCACGTGGGTCATGGACTATGTCCAATCTTGTGTCTACCATAGTGCTTAGTATAGTGTCTGGCCATAGTAAGCACATAGCAAATACCATAAAAACACAAAAAACAAACACTCAAGTCCAGGGCCTTTGCCTTCCTTCACTGTTTTCAATACAAAAGTTACTTAAAAGGTTAGCTCAAAAGCAATGACTCAGCCTCATGGCCTCTTGAGACCTCAATTTGTGTGTGCGTGTGAGTATATCTTTACGATGTTGGTGTCTGCTTGCATATGCATATTACTTGCAAGGGCATATTAAATCTTCAATTACAATCAAAGATGAGACTATTAAATCCACCTATTTTTAAGAAACTATACATAGATGATATTTTCCTCTAAATATACTCCAAATATATTGCAACCATTAGTGTGCAATTTACAATCCCTCCTACACTATGGACATCAGTTCATAGTATTTAAGTTTCAACTCAGTGAAAACCACTGTGCTGGTCACTTAGGAAAATAAAACAGAAGTAAAATCACAATCCCTGCACTCAAAGAACTATAATTTAATTAGGAAGAAAGACACAAGATTATTTCCAGATAGATGAAAAAGAGAATGAAAAGATGAATAAATGAAAATGAAGTGCTTAAATAGTAGAGTACAAAAGTCAATATGAGCAAAAGTTTTCTGTATGATTGTTAATGCATAAATACTGGGATGTTAAATGGAGGTCTATGATTAGAGCAGAAGAAAATTAAATCTTGGACACCTAAAAATAGTCCTTGTTTGTAGTTCACCCCTCTCCAATTGTGACTAAGCAAACTGCCTTTCCTCACGGGCTCTCCCACTCCAGTCTCTCATCTTCTTTCTCAACTCTTCCTGTCCAAACCACTTTTCTCTGTATTCTTTACTTCTAGGGATTATTAAATACAATGAAAGTTCAACTTTTTAAAACTCTATGTGCTAGCCATGTTGCTTCCTCGGGGTAGCAGCTCCCCACTGCATCCTCAAGGAGACCCCATCCCATCCTGTTTTCCACAACCCCGCACATAAGTGCTGAGGGAGGGGTAAATAAAGGATGCAAATTCAAGTGCAAGAGTCATACAGAAGGGAGTGGGAGAAGAGTAAATAAGAGCTTAGTTGAGGAAGGCTTCTTGGAGGAGATGTGATTTTAATAAGGCTTTGAAGGTGGAAAGAGTGATCAATATAGTACTCTGAACACGGTAAGCACTGCATAAATGCCACTGATTAATTGATCTCCAGGTCCCTCTCCCACTTATTTTCGTAGATTTTGAGACCCTCAAGGGACAGAATCTGTGTCTAATTCCCACCTTTGTATTCTTTTGCACAACCTAGTATAATGCTCTACACACAGTAAATGCTCAATAAATAATATTACTGCTACTACCAGTCAATTTTTCCATTTTGTTCTTCCCCATTAGGATCTTCTCAGAACCTTTTCTCCAAAAGAGGGCCTGCTCTTGATTGTTGTTAGTTAACTGGCACTATTGACTAAGAATGATGCTGTAGTCACTATTTCCAGTTTCCATTATCATTTCTTTAAGTACAGACTCACAAAACTTCTCCAACAAAGAAACACATAATTCACTCAGTGCCAGGTAATTGGACATTTTAGTTAGAGGTATTTTGCTTTCAAACATGAAGTTAGGAATGATCTCCATTTTTTTTTGTGGGGTGGGTGGGTGGCAAAGAGGGTTGTTTTGTTTTTTATGTTATTTGTTAAGCATTTACTATATTTCAGGCTGGGATAGATAAAAGATACACTCTACAGATGAGGTAACTGAGGGACAAAGAAGTTAAGTAATTTTCCCAAGGTCGCACAGCTGACAAGTGGCCGAGCTGGGATTAGAACTCAGGTCCTTCTGACTCCCAAGCCCACACTTTATCCACTAAGAGTGTAAGACAAAATACATGCCTTCAGTTCTGTTATTACATGTATTTTTGCTAATCATTTTGGCTAGAACAGGGTTTGGGAATTATGAAACATGTTTAAAAATGCAAGTCTATTTGTATACAGAAGGACCTGGGTTCTAATCCTCGCTCCACCAATTGCCCATTTTGTGACCTTGGGCAAGTCACGTCACTTCTCTGTGCCTCATTTGCCTCATCTATAAAATGGGGTTATGATTGTGAGCTCCATGTGAGACAGGGACAGTGTCCAATTTAACTGTATCTATCCCAGTGCTTAGAACATTGCTCAGCACATAATAAGTACTTGAATAATATTATTATTACTATTATTATCAAGTGTGCCATGTCAAATAATCCATAAGTCAGTGGTATTTACTGTTTACTGTGTGCAGAACACTCTACCAGTGCTTGAGAGAGTACAATATAACAGATCTGGTAGACATGTTTCCTGCTCACAAGAAGCTCACAATCTAGAGGGGGAGACAGTCATCAAAATTAACACATAAATTATTGATATGTACATAAGTTCTGTGGGCCTGAGGGAGGAGTGACTACCAAGTGCTTAAAGGATGCAAAGGCATCTCTGGAGAGAGGGAGTGGAGGAAAAGATGGCTAAATCAGGAAAGGCCTCTTGAGGAAAATGTGGCTTTGAAAGTTGGCAGGAAGATGGTGGTCAGAAGAAACAGTTTGTGTATTTGTATGTACATGTCTGCATGTGCGGGGAGTTGGAGAACAACACAAGTTTTCTTTAATGGATGATTTTGCAAGAATGCCAACCTTCTGTTTTAGGAGGACTGTGTGTGCTTTAGATTTAGCCAGTGTTTTTCCTTTTAAGTAGTTATTTTTTTATTCTACGTTCCTCTAATTAGTCTACATACAACCTGAATCACATTATTTCACTTGTCTCACCCTTTCACTCCTGAACTTTCCCATTCATTCAGCTTTCAAGTCTTTCCACTCCCACTTCACTTTCTCATCTTCTTTCTCAGCTCTGCCCTCTCAAACCATTTTTCTCTCTATTCTTTGCTTCTAGGGACTTTTACACACAATGAAAGTTCAACTTTTTAAAATTCTGTATCATATCACAGTCCTGTCTCCACGGGTCTTTATCTGAGATCAAAACGTACATTTAAATGATCCTTTGGCCAGATGTCTTTATACCCCTTTGTTTAATCACAACATCAGCAACATATAGAAGAGAATGAAAACTAATTTCAAGCCCTTATCTACTGGGATCAAACAAAAAATTTCAAGATGCCACTTTAAGTTTCTCTTCAGATATGTTACTTCATGCCTCTTCTCCACGTATTTACTGCAATTATTAAAAGTTTGATTGGAAAGAAGCATCCATTTCTTTGACTGCAGGATGATTCCCTAATATGCAAGAAGGGAATATTTCTATCATCATCATCAAAGGTATTTATAGAGTGCTTTCTGTGTGCAGGGCTTTGAACTAAACACTTAGGATAGTACAATACAGTGGAGTTGGTAGACACATTCCCTGGCCACAACGAGATGACAGTCTAGAAAGGGAGACACATTCAAGGACATAGATTAGGGCTGAACAATTCCAGTAACCAAAAAGATTGTCATTATTTCCAGTATCCTGAATGATTTTGGAAAGGTAGGACTCTTTTAGAAGAGATCTGGTGGACGGTACACTTGGCTGAGGGTCAGGAGACCTGAGCTTTGCTTCCTGCTTCACCAATGACTGAGTTTCTCCCAATTATCCCTTTATAAATCCAGGATTATAATGATACCCAAAAGGAGGTTATGAAGATGATTTAGACATTAAGTCCCACTGTCTTCCAATAGGTAATGGGATCAGGCTACTACAATGATCTTAAAAGTGTTGTTACATGAATTAAAATAGATGGTCAGAAAAAAGATCGCTTCTCTCACACCCACTTTGTCTGTCCTATGAGACGGTGCCTCTGAACCCTGCAAGAAAATGGACCCCCTGGCCAGAAAGGGAATGTGTCCTGTTAAGCATAAAGGACCACTTTGGACAAACTTGTTGGCAGTGTAGCTACAATGGTTCACTCCACAGCAGCTCCATTGCCAGGCAACAGTGGAAAAGGCAATCAGGATACAACTGAGGCTATTGGGGTATTTTCTGCTAAAACCAGATGGGAAACTTGGCCATGTTCCCTTTCAGAACAGGGAGGTACAAGCTGGCTTGAACAGGACCTTATTGAAGAGTCTTATTCTGCCATGTCCAAGATGGCACTTACCCAGCATACTGCTAGACCTGAGGACAGACTAAAACCCAGCATATCTGGAAGGGCTTTGATTTCTTTAGAAGACAGGTATGAGGCAATACTGTTATTAATATCTGTCCACTATCACAGTATGATTATGGCAGCCTAGATACTCTTAATAAGACAGTGAGGATCTTGGGTTTAGTTCTTCATCTGTACACTCTGAAGGTGAGGACTTTGTCAGTTTAGCCTGACTGAAAAATTTCCTAGGTACTAGCTGATCTCTTTTAGGACATCAGGATACTGCTTATGAAATGGTTTCTTCTAGTAACCTAAATCACCACTGCCAAAGGTTTTCTCCTCATGGACCCATTTATCAACTGAATCAATTTGAGGTGCCCCCTCGAACTTGTATACAGAAGTTTCTCCTCTCACTTTGAGATGAGGCAAGTTGAGTGGTCTATCCAAACTGTTAAGGTACTCCATTTTGGAAAACTAAGTAATAAGATTTCCTTGATATTCTGACTCACCATAGGATCAAGCCCAGTAGCTGCCATGACAAGGACCTAAAGGAAAGTTGTTCAGTCCAGAGATCGTCTCCTTGGGGTGTGGTTGGAAAAGTGGTCTATGGGAAAGGGGCAAAAGATGAAGATTCAGAGAAAGGGAGCAAATTTCCCTTGTTTACAGAGCTAAAGCAGAACCCTCCACAGAGTAAACAACATTCTTAATTAGTATGCCATGGAAATGCTGCTCAGCAGCATTTGGAAGACATGAAAGCACCTATGGTATAAAACATTCTTCTTGGTGTCCTCAGAAAGTATAGAACTGAAATTAACCAATTTCCTGGCCCTAGTTTCATAAGCACTTCTCATTTTCATATAAAATGTGTAGGCCAAAAAGGTCTCTTCAGTCCTTGCCTTCCACATAAAAGGAATTATGGTTTCTCTTCATCACATGTTCTGATGAATTGCCACTGCTGTTCAGCTGGTCTGGGGTTTTGGGGAGGGGTGGGTATGAAAATACCTTTTGGCTTTTCCTTCCTAAGCTATTTCATGGCTCCCACAGATGTGTTTTCTTATCTCAGACAAGTATCCCTGTGAAAATGTATACTGAGAAACTGCACACCAATTAGACCGTGAAACTCTGGGGGACAATGATTTCATTGTGAGTTTTGCAAAGGGAAATCTTGCCTAGATGAAAACCTGGGGTGCTGATGGCAAAATGCTGCATTGCACCAAATGTGATGTGTATTAGCCATCCAGATAACTGGTTATCTGTCTCTTCACATAGAATTGCTAAATTGTTACAAATAAATAATCTAAAAGAATCACTAAGTATCCCAAGAGAAAACATTAATACCTCAAAGCCATCTTTTATTGGGCAGGTAATAAAGTCTTGACCATTTCTACATAGTTGCAAAACTTTCTACGCCCCATCCAAGGAACTGGATGACTTACTTTGGGCCCATGTATAAATTTGCTTATGGGGATTAGAAATATGTCCAAAGGATACATATTGGCAGTATCATTACTATGTATCAGGCACCTGCTATGTGCAGGGCTGTGATCTGGGGCTTGGGGGACACATCTTGATGATGTTGTCTTGCTTCTGTTTTGTTCTGTTTTTCCTTTGCTGTCTATCTCCCCCATTTAGACTGTGAGCCCATCATTGGGCAGGGATTGTCTCTGTTGCCGAATTGTACATTCCAAGCGCTTAGTACAGTGTTCTGCACATAGTAAGTGCTCAATAAATACTATTGAATAGTAAGCGCTCAATAAATACTACTGAGTGAGTGACTCAAAAAAAGTGGCATTTTTTAGGAAAATCTTAATCTGTCAGAATCCTATACTCCATTCACTGAGAAGGTGTGGTTCAAAATACGATTCCTATACTCGATTCATTGAGGAGGTGTGGTTCAAAATAGGATTCTCTTGAAGGAGAGATGCAAGCTTCTCTTGTTAGTATTAGCTTTGGGAGATGGTTCGCAATATATTTTCAATAGAAAAAGAAAAATTAACAGAGAATGCACAGCAATGTATAATAATCTGGAAGAAAGAGTATCCATCTGGAGCCTGAAGATCTGAATTTTGTTCCTAGAAACAGAGTTGCCCAAATTCTCCATATGTAAAATGGGCATGATAGAGAGTTCTGAAAACTTCTTCCAATTGTTCAGCAATACCCAAAGGCAGAACAAGCACAGGCTCCCCATCTGTAAAATAGGAATCTATTTTTTTTGTCTGTTTTCAATAATATTTTTTTAAACATTTACTCTGTGCCAGACACTGTAATAAGCTAGGTAGTTACAAAATAATCAGTTACATGTCCCTTTAGGGCCTTATAGTCTTAATCCCCATTTTACAGATAGCTGAAACACAGAGAAGTAGGTGACTTGCCCAAGGTTGCACTGCTTACAAGTGGAAGAGCTGGGAGTAGAACCCAGGTTTTCTATCTCTTAGACCCATGCTCTTTCTACTAGGCCATGCTCCATCTCATGTATTATATGATAGAGTTATAACATATAGTTTCATCATATATAAAAATGAAACATGCATTCCATCTTCCATATCTAGCTATCTCTTAGGGGACTCAAGCTCATTGATCAATTTTTTGAGATTAAAATAAAAGTGGTGTTTCTTTTTTCATTTTTCTGAAGAAACTCACGTGCGAGCTCCTTGAATATCCCATTTAAAAATTTTAAATTGACAGCCACAGAAATAAACTACCTGAACAGAAACAGAAGCTTCATATAGACACCCTGGTAACAGAGTTTTTCTTAGAAAAGGAATAATCTATGGCTCAGTAAGTGTTGAATAAAGAGGGAGCTACAAAGAAGTGAGCCTTCAACTGATATAAACAGGTAGACCTGATGTTACTCCAGTGGAGAAAGTTTTGCTCTAATAATCTGGAGGCCTGGGTTCTCTAGAATCATGGCACTATGGCACAGCACCAATACTAAGCTACTGCCACTTGGACAATAATAATAATAGTATTTTTAAGGGCTCATTATTTGCAAAGCCCTGGGATAAAATAATGTAATCAGTTCATACAGTCTCTTTCACAAATAGAGTTCACAGATGAGAAAACTGAGGCACCAAGAAGTTAAGTGTCTAACCATTGCCCTCCATGCCACTGTGCACACATGACTAGCAAGAATGAGACATTTAATTCCATCCTTGAACTTTCTGTCTTCTCTCCCCTACCATCACTTTCCCCTACTGACCTGGCCACACACTTCATCAACAAAATTTAAACCATCAGAAGCAGCATGGCTCAGTGGAAAGAGCACAGGCTTTGGAGTCAGAGGTCATGAGTTCGAATCCCAGCTCTGCCACTTGTCAGCTGTGTGACCGTGGGCAAGTCACTTAACTTCTCTGTGCCTCAGTTCCCTCATCTGTAAAATGGGGATGAAGACTGTGAGCCCCACGTGGGACAACCTGATTCCCCTGTGTCTACCCCAGGGCTTAGAACAGTGCTCTGCACATAGTAAGCGCTTAACAAATACCAACATTATTCTCCCTAAAATCTTCCCTGATCCTCTCCCATACCCCATCCATCCTCCACCCTACTGGACTTTCCCCATATTTCCTGCAGCAAGGCAAGAGAAGAACTCAGGCCTTGGAGTCAGAGGACTTGGGTTCTGTTCTCAACTACACCACTTACCTGCTGTGTGACTTAGGGTAAATCACCATCTTTGGGCCTCAATTTCCTCATCCTGTGAAAGTTCTGCCTATTACTTCCTGTGAGCCCCTATGACAAAAAGAATTTGCCCAACCTGATTATCTGTATCTGCCCCAATGCTTAACAAATACCACATTTATTATTATTGATTCTTAAAAAAAAAAACAAAGCTCCTTCCTCCAGTTATCTTTTCCTAGCCTAGGTATTTGCTCTACTAATGTGACTGTTGACATTTATGTCCTTCTCCATGTTTGGTTTTCTCTTTCTACATCCTCAGAGATACCAAAATATTGGTTCAGTGCTTTTCTAGTGGGGAAAAAACAGCCTGAGTTAAAAATAGGTGTTACAGAATTTATTCAAATGGGCCCTTCCTGAGATTGTCAAATGTGAATACTTCAGGGAGGAAAAATGTGGACTAGAAAAACCAAGTGAACAAGTTTCCCTGCGTTATTTTAATTACCATTCCTAGATAAAATTATCACCACCTAAAAACACTGTTTTCCCTCCAGGAGAAAAACTGATGGAGTCAATAAGTCAATCAGTAGTATTTACTGAGGTATTTTCTGCTAATGTATCTCCTATTAATGTCTGTCTCCCCTTCTAGAATGAAAGTTCATTGTGGGCAAAGACCGAGTCTCCCAGTTTTGTTATATTGTTGTATTGTACTTTCCCAAGCATTTAGAACAGTGCTCTGCCCACAGTAAGTGCTCCATAAATATGATTGATTGATTCAGCAGATTTTCATGACTAATTAAAAATACATTCTGATGACTTGATCCTCAGTATGTCCATCTTCGGGCCCACGTGTATTGTATTGGACCTCCCTTCCTCCTCTCTCGCCCCGCTCCGGTCTATTCTTCACTCCGCTGCCTGGCTCATCTTCCTGCAGAAACGATCTGGGCATGTCACTCCCCTTCTTAAACAACTCCAGTGGTTGCCTATCGACCTCCGCTCCAAACAAAAATTCCTCACTCTAGGCTTCAAGGCTCTCCATCACCTTGCCCCTTCCTACCTCTCCTCCCTTCTCTCTTTCTACCGCCCACCCCGCACGCTCCGCTCCTCTGCCGCCCACCTCCTCGCCGTCCCTCGGTCTCGCCTATCCCGCCGTCGACCCCTGGGTCACGTCCTCCCGCGGTCCTGGAACGCCCTCCCTCCTCACCTCCGCCAAACTGATTCTCTTTCCCTCTTCAAAACCTTACTTAAAAATCACCTCCTCCAATAGGCGTTCCCAGACTGAGCTCCTCTTCCCCCTCTACTCCCTCTGCCATCCCCCCTTTACCTCTCCGCAGCTAAAGCCTCATTTTCCCCTTTTCCCTCTGCTCCTCCACCTCTCCCTTCCCATCCCCACAGCACTGTACTCGTCCGCTCAACTGTATATATTTTCGTTACCCTATTTATTTTGTTAATGAATTGTACATCGCCTTGATTCTATTTAGTTGCCATTGTTTTTACGAGATGTTCTTCCCCTTGACGCTGTTTAGTGCCATTGTTCTTGTCTGTCCGTCTCCCCCGATTAGACTGTAAGCCCGTCAAACGGCAGGGACTGTCTCTATCTGTTGCCGACTTGTTCATCCCAAGCGCTTAGTACAGTGCTATGCACATAGTAAGCGCTCAATAAATACTATTGAATGAATGGTGTGTTACCAACAGAATTGTACTCTCTCAAGTGCTTAGCACAGTGTTTGATTGGGGATTTTGGAGACAAATTGTAACTGTTAAGGACTACAGAGCCTCTAGTTGACTGTCAATGTGTAAAGGCCATTTTGGCTCTCCTTGGAAGACCTCCTACCAGACTTATCCGGTTTCTCTGAAGTAAACACTGAAAAGCCATCCAAATTCAGTGTGTAGGGATAGCCCATGGACCCAGGAAAGAAGCAGAGACCCTCACAAGTAATTTCAAGAGCAAGCCTGCAGATGAAGAAAAATAAACAGAATTGAGTCACTTGAGATCAAGTTTCAGACCCAAAGTGTCACTTGCATTAGACACAAGGATTGCAGTTCAGATTTCAACCGGCTCTGCTCTCCATTCCAGGGGGATCAAGGCTGGGAGATCAGGAATCTCACCTCTGAGTCTCATTGAATTGCCACACATCCTCCCTGGGACATGATTTGTTGAAATCCATAATCAAAGCCAATCAGCACACAACAGTAATGACAGAGTGAACAACTGTCACTCCGAGTGAGCCAACGTCAATCAGCTAAAATGGTTACAGAGACCGGAATCCTAAAAAAACATTCTGTTCCACTGACATTTTCCCTTGAGCTAAACCCAGCGTCGCTTCTAAGTGGAGCTATTCCACAGAAATTCAACCAAATTGGGTTTCATTCCATGTGTCTCTGACTGCTCCTCTCTTATTCTCGGAGGAGTCATGAAGTCATCACCTATCACTGGTCACTGATGTGATAACCGCCCAATCCCTACTGACTTAAACAATTTGCTGTAGAACCAAATGTGCATTCTAATAACGCAACCACAGTACAACTTGGTTAAGCAAAGAGAGTGAGAATATTGTGAAAAATCCCATTTTCAAGACAGGACAACTCCTCCAACTCCAACTCATCCTAATACAAGGAAACACTTAGGTTTTAGACCTGAGGAGCTGCTGAATACATCATTATTACCTGCTAGGAAAACCCAAATGTGTATGAATGGTGTAGAATTCTGCCTGCAAACCTAGCCCAAGCCTACATTTTCTATTGTAAACAAAGACTGTAAAGCTGCAGGCAATTTCTGGTGAAACTAAGCAACAAAACCCACAGGGGAGGAAAATATGTATTTCCCAGGTGAGATATACATTTGTTAGTTTATGCTCCAGTTTCCCAGCACATTTTGTTAGTCAAAGTTGCGTATTTAATAGCTTTTCATGAGGTTTTGGCAGAACTGTGAGCACCACAGAAAGACTGGCTAGGACAGGGCACACTATGGGTGTCAAAGCATAACCTTTCCCTTTGCTAACACGTACCAATCCACTAGGATTTTTAAACACATTTGCAAGGAAGGAAATGTGAGCCAGGTAGAAGTCCCTTCATTGCACAAGCTGGTCTGTGCTGCTAGGAGGCTAGGATGGGGAAAATTTAGTTACAGAAAACTTTTTGGTGCAATGTTTATGGTCCATGTAATCTCTCCCTAAAGAGAAGCTTAAAAATGAAGGTGAAAACTTTCCTCTGATTCCAGGTTAGCCTCTAGCTGGATGGATCTATCTCCAGACCCAATCCTATCAGACAAGGCCTGCTATAATAAATGGCATAACGAGTTTGCTTAGTCTCAGTCAATCACGTTCATTTGTCCAGCAAGTGTCTCTGAGTATCTGCCACCTTCCACCATTAGCCTAGTTGCTGTTTGAAGGAGATTCCCTCTATCCCTAAAAAGGGTATAGCTGTTGCCACTGCTGTTGCTCCTATTCATGGAGCCCTTCACCTTAGTGGATAGGGCACTTTCCTGGGAGTCAGAAGGACCTGGGTTCCTCTCCCAGCTCTGCCACTTGTCTGCTGTGCGATCTTGGGCAAATCACTTCACTTCTCTGGGCCTCAGTTACCTCATCTGTAAAATGGGGATTAAGAATGCCAACCCCAACTGGGACAGAGGTTGTGTCCAACCTGATTAACTTCTATTTACTCCTGCTTAGAACGGTGCTTGGCACATAGTAAGTGCTTAACAAGTACTATCATCATTATTATTATCATTGTACAATGTCAAGAGCCTTAATCGATCCTTCAAATTCTTGGCAGTTTATGTCTCTTTTCTTACCCCACAGAAACACTGCAATACCAAGGGATCTAAGTCACATTGAGACAGAGACTTGAGACAACTCTAGTTATACTTCTCCACCGGGTACATTCTAAACAAAGTGTGTGTGTGTGTGTGAGAGAGAGTGTGTGTGTGTGTGCGCACGCAACACTGCATAATGTGTAGCTTGGCAATTCTTTTTTTGAAACAGGAGGCAGGAGTCGAGTTTAAGCAACCTTTAATAATTCACAACTTGAATAAAGAGAATTTGGTGTTCATTACTTCTTCAGCTGTTTTACTTGCATCAACACCAGGTGCCCTGCCTCCCTTGAGGATGTCTCTTTGGCTGTGCACTCTATTTCCTGACTCTCTGGCACCCTAGAAGTTCCAGTCTTGCAATGAGCCCTGACTCTTCCCTTAGGCATCTCTTCCCTGTTTCCATAGATTTTCCTCCTGAAGAAATGAAATAGTTGATCATAAGATCCTCTTGCCCCGGGCTGAGTTTAAAGGGAGCCAATGAGTACCTTAATTCATGTTTTAACACAACTGAGCTGGCATACTGAGACCAAATAATATTAAACTTGCTACTGAGCTGGAGACTGCTATTTAACCAAATGTGCTTTCCCTTCCAGCAGTGTGCTACCATTAAATGAATGCCTTTCAAAGATAGATTGAGAATTTTATCTTTGCTTATTTCAGAATAACTTGCTGCAATCTCTGTGAGGGCAACATCAGGGCTTCAAAGTAGTTTCCGTGATCTCACCCTCCCTTCAAACATTCATAATTTCATGAAAGGCTTTCTGTCTCATTTAAATATATGTGTATTGATTCTGTCCTAAGGAGGCTTTTTCTGTAAGTACAGAGTTGGCCCTATCAGGTTAGGGAATATCAAAACAAGCAGAATGTAGTGGAGACAGGGATAGTCTTGAGTCCTCAATTCTATAATATTGCCTTAATTTCTGACCTTGAATAAATAATAACTGATTCTCTTTAAGATGGGGATAAAATGGCTGCTCCTTTTAACTCTTGTAGATTAGGGAATAGAGGGCCTGGGATGAATGCTTTGAATTTTTTGAATAGATACACTATATTACGCTCACTGTAGTTATTACACTTTTAACGATGGTATTTGTTGAGTGCTTAATATAGGTAAGCTTACTAAGCTTATTATGGCTAGTATGCTTACTAAGCAATAGAGTCAATACAGTTAATAACATTGGACACTGTCCCTGTCCACTGTCTAAATGGACAGTGTCTAAATGTCCACTGTCTAGATGGTTTACTGTTTAAATGGAAGGGAGGACATCCCTTTGCAAAATTCCCATTTTGCAGATGAGGAAACTGAGGTACAGAGAAGTTAAGTGACCTGCCCAAAGTCACAGCAGGAAATTGACAGACCCTGGATTAGAGAACTCTTTTCACCAAGCCAAGCTGCTTCTCATTTTGACGAACTATGTTGGTGAGATGCCTAAAAGAATTCTCTGCTCTTTCTGACCCTCCACATCATTTTCTCAGGATCAAAGCTTACCCTGTCTCTAAACAAATTTGATTTCTGAAAGAGAAACAGTGAGCCTGGGGATGGTGATATGAATCATGGATTGCACTGTGGGGCATAATAACGTGAAGGAAAATTTGAAAATAAAATGTTATCTATGTCAGTAAATGTACTGAAGAATTAAGTATACTTTCTGCAGTGAACCAAGTCTAATTCTACTCTTTCAAAGAAAGGGAAGGGGGAAAGAATCAATCAGTATGGCATTTGCTCCCAAAGAATAGCTGATCCAGGCCATCCCTGATATCTCCACTTCTAGGGAAACTTCATTAACTCAGATAAGAATGTTAGACCAGAAAAGAAATGCATGGCCAAGGGCTTACATCATTACTCTGAGTCAATTCTTTCCAGAGAAAAATGCAATCATGCCAAAATATGCAACGATCCAACTACCCATCAATGTGCAAAATCAGGGGAGATAGCAAAAGTGGGTGCATGTCACAGTCCTCTACAATAATAAGCATCTTTGAACCATGACAATAATATAACCTGATGCGGAACATAATATTGGAACTGCATTTTGAACAGATTGTAATTGGTAACTAATTTATTTTGAGCAGATTGTAATCTTTAAAATAAAAGCCTGGTGGGGAGTGAGGGTCAATACTGCTCAGAGAACACAGTGTGCCTTAGCCAGAGGAAACAGCTGCAAGGCTGCCTTTGGTGGGTCTCCAAGACAAGACTGTGCTAGAGAAGAGAAAAGGCCAGTGCAGCATGGTGCAGTGGCTAGAGCACAGGCCTGGGAGTCAGAAGGTCATGGGTTCTAATTCCTGCTCTGCCACTTGTCTGCTGTGTGGCCTTAGGCAAGTCACTTCACTTCCCTGTGCCTCAGTTACCTCATCCGTAAAATGGGGATTAAGACAGTGAGCGTCATGTGGGACAGGGACTGTGTCCAACCCAATTTTCTTGTATCCATCCCACTGCTTAGTACAGTGCCTGGCACATAGTAAGCACATAATAAATGCCAAAGTTATTATTATTCACTGGCTTCACTGCACCCATATATTGAGCATCTATTATCTTCAGAACCATTTTCTAAGTACTTGGGGGAGGGCAACTGAATTACTATACATGGTTCCTACTCTCAAGGAGCTTACAATCTAAGGGTGGGTGAGACACATATTGAACTCAATTATAAATGGGAGGGAATTAGGCCTCTTAATTGGTCACTGAGCTAAGGAATAAGGATGGGACTTTCTGTCAGAGACATTGACCAATCCTCCTCAGAAAGATTCATCTAGCCTAAGGGATGAGGCAAGGGGCCAGATCACTTTGATGTTGACTCTATAATGATCTTAGGGTGCAGGAAAACAAGCACTCTGAAATAAGTAAGGACAGCCACAGCAGGCAGATTTCTGACACTTCACACTTTCCTCTGTTCAGTATCATCACTTCTCTTTCCTCATCACCTCCTACACCCATTGTCCCCACTAACTATTGCAAGCCCTTAACTACTGAAGTCTCCATAACCCCCTCTTCCTCCCCTTCATTCCCTAGATGACCTCTTCAACTCCTTGATCAATTTAATACATCAGAGATAATTTCCATAAACACTTTCCTTACCGCCCCAAACTCTTCCTCCCCTTCATTCATGAACCCATCCTTCCGAGCCATTGCTTAAGAGGTAGTCTTCTGCCTGTTTGCATAACCTTCATCTTTATCCATGCTCTGATCCTATCCCCTCTCACCTCCTAAAAACACATACTACAACCTATGTTCCCTCCCTCACTGCCATCTTCACCTGCTCACTCTCTGATAGCACCTTTCCCTTTACCTTCAAACATGCTCAGATCTCCCCTAGCCTAAAAATAAAATTCTTATCTGTGTCCCCCTACACCCTCCAGCTATTGTCCCATCTTCTTGGCGCTATTCCTCTCTAAATGCCTTGAAGAGGTTGCACATACCCCTTTCCTTCACATCCACTCCTCCAACTTCCAATTTGATCCACTATTAAGTTATTGATTTAACAGAGTAGTAACTGTATTTATTCCCTGTCTGCCTTTCCATCTATGTTGCCTTTGCATTTGGGTCAGCACTCCTTAAACACTTTGTTACTCACCCCTCCCCTTGACCCACAGTAAAAATAACTGTGGTATTTGTTAAGCACTTACTACCCGACAGACACTGTACTAAGCACTGGGTTAGATGCAAGTAAATCGGGTTGGACACAGTCCCTATCCACATGGTGTTCACAGTCTCAATACCCATTTTACAGAGGAGATTAGTGAGGTCCAGAAAAGTGAAGTGACTTGCCCAAGGTCACACAACAGACAAGTGGTAGAGCTGAGATTAGAACCCATGACCTTATGATTTCCAGACCTGTGCTCTATCCACCATGCCATGCAATTTATGTACAGATACTCTGGTCCTCCCCATCTATCTTTATGTGCATTTCTTCCACTATACTGTAAGTTCCTTGAGGGCAAGGTATCTTCTCTACCAGTTCTCTTATATTGTAGTCTCCCAAACGCTTAGTACAGAGCTCCACACACAAAAAAAAACTTGATAAATTCCATTAATTGATCATTTAATTGGGTGCAATGCACTCTACTAATGCATTTTCCATTGCAGAGAAACCTCAGCTTCCACTTCAAGCGAAAGACCATGCCTCAGTTTCCTTTCTAATTATTGGGAGGAGAGAGGGCTGCAGTTAGGGAAACATTATATGTCCACTCTTCTTCCAAAACTGTCCTGTATCCTTAAGTTTGGGTGAATCAAATACCAGAAGAAAACTTTTAACTCACCCTTCAAGTCCCCAGGTCCTGTTCTCCCTCCTTCCTCTCCCCTTCTCCCCCCACATTCTTAGAGAAGTTTGGAAGAGGTGCAGAGCTCATTTCCTGCCCTTTCTCCACAGCCAAAATATCAGAGAATCCTGAGAACTCTGCACTAGGCCGAAGATGCAGAATTACTACTAAAACCTAACTATGAACTCCTGAAAAACCCAGCATGTTCAACCACTGCATTTCCCAAGCCACCCCTAAAGCTTGGAGATGAACTGAGGTCTAATGAATACTCTAAAAGCCTCTTTACAAATCCAGGCAAAGTTTATGTGGGGGTTTGGTTTGTTCTGAAAAATGTTTGCCGGCATAATTAAGATCTGTAGTTAGCTGGGATTCAGTTCCCTTTAATGGTGGGAAAAAACCTGATCGGGCCTTAGGTCTCCTGGAAAAAAATGGATCTGAAGAAAGCGCGTGGATATAAAAAAGCAAGGGAAATGCAGCTCAGGGTTAAGGAAACATGTACAGACAAGTGTCGACATTTCATTGTTTTAATAGCAGCCGAGGGCTTAACAAAATCTTTCACTCTTAATTTGGCCCAACAGAAGAAGGAGAGTTTAAGAAAACACTGGAAGACTCCAGAATGATTGGATTGGTGGACTCTTAGGTCTAGAGTGACAGTATGTGTTGACAGAAGGGGTTTGACCATTTGGGAATGGGAGGACGGAACTAGAGAAACTTCACTTAAAACCTCTCCTGCCTCAATTTCTTCCTCAGAGAGTAGGGTCACTCTTATATGGATCTGAGAAAAAAGAACTGAGGTCAAGCAATCAATCAATGTTATTTATTGAGTGCTTACTATGTGCCAAGTACTATACTAAGCAATTGGGAGAGTATAATACCCACAGACACATTCCCTGATCATAAGGAGGTCCTCTCCAAAGCCAGCTTGGTGGAGGGATATACTTACCTTCTTAAAGCCTGCTAACTAGATTTCATGTCCTGCCTCTTATTTCTCTGATTTTCAGGCATGTGCCTACAATGAAGGATTTTTTAAAGTGTTTAACCAGGCCACTCTGCCTTTGAACAGCATGATTATAGGATCCCAAGAGGGCTGATTTGGAATTATTTCCACAACACACCGCCAAACCAACTTATGAAAAACATAATTTCTGGATGCTAGAGAGAGATGGGTACATTGGCATTCAGAGTATTTATGTGACTAATTCTGCTCTTTCTGGATGACTCTGCATGACATAGAAGAAAAGTGGAAGGGAAGTGCGAGACACAGTTTAACTCCTGTGACAGAGTTTGGCTTTTTGATATAAAGTCCAGAAGGTCAGGGATCTAATTCTTTATTTCTTGCTTCTCAAATGCCTACCATATTGGGCCCATGTCTTCCCACTTCCCAAGTGGTTGTCCATCTACCTCCACTTCCAAAAGAAACTCTACCATTAACTTTAAAGGATTCAATCAGCTCAGCCTACCCTACCTTCCCTTACTAATCTCCTACTACAGCCCAACCAACACACTCTGCTCCTCTAGCACCGGTTTACTCACTGTGCCTCGATCTCATCTATCTTGCCTCTGATCCCTTTCCCACATCCTCCCCCTGGCCTGTAACTCCCTTCAGCTCCATATATACCAGACCACCACTCTCACCACCTTCAAAGCATTATTAAGGTTTTACACCGCCTCCAAGAGGTTTTCCCTGATTAAGCCCTCCTTTCCCCAGCTCAGTCTACCTTTTGCATCAACTTTGCACTTGGATCTGTGACCTTTGGACATTTGATATTCACCCCACATCCAAACCCACAGCACTTATGAATATATCTTTAATTTATTTATCTTTAATTATTGATATTGTTGGTCTCCTCCTTTAGACAGTAAATTCACTATGGTCAGGGAATGTGTCTGCTAATTTTGTTATATTGCACTCTCCCAAGTGCTTAGTACAGTGCTCTGCACATAGTAAGTGCTCAATAAATACAATTGACTGATTGCTCAGTAAATACTAGATGCTGATACTAGTTGTAATTCTAATGCAGCTGCTTGCTTCACTTTGCAGTCCTCTAAAATATGAAGCAGCATGGTGTAATGGATAGAGCATGGGCCTGGGAGTCCAAAAGACCTGAATTATAATTCTGACTCCACATGCCTGCTGTGTGACCTTGGGGAAGTCACTTCACTTCTCTGGGCCTCACTTACCTCATCTATAAAATGGGGATCAGGACTGTGCGCTCCATGTGGGACAGGGACTGTGTCCAACCTGATATGCTTGTATCCACCCCAGTGCTTAGTACAGTGCCTGGCACATAGTAAACACTTAACAAATACCATAATTATTATTATAGTGGGAAGGAATCAGATTTATCAACTTTATTGTATTCTCCCAAGTGCCTAGTACAGACCTCAGCACACAGTAAGTGCTCAATAAATACCACTGATCGATGAATAACATGAAGAGCCCAGAAAATTCATTTCATCATTTGTTCATTCTTTGAAATGTAGGGATGGTCATTTATTCATATAAATGTCTGTCTCCCCCTCTAGGTTGTAAGCTTGCTGTGAATAGGGAACATGTCTGCTAATTCTATTGTATAGAACTCTCCTAAGCACTTAGTACACTGCTCTGCACTTAGTAAGTGCTCAATTGATTGAATGGGTGGAGCATTACAGTATAGAATAGAAAAAGCACTGCTCTGGGACTTGGGTGTCTTGGGTTTTAGTCCCAGATCTGCCGACAACTTTCTAACATGGGTGAAGTCCACAAATGTGCTTGCAAAATGCTGCCCAGCCATGAGCTGAAACTCTTCCCACCTACTCTCTCACTGCAATCTTTATCCAGTGGAAGTGTGACCGACAGGGATGAGAGCATGCGAGCGACATACCTGATAGGAGACACTATCCTTGTGGATTTAGCACTGGGAAATTGTAAAGGGAGAGAATAGGTAAAAGCCCTGCCCTCAAGCAGCTCCTCATCCAAAGCGGGTAGAGGTTGAGCACACACAAAATACATAAAATGAGATTGGAGAACTAGCATGCTTCTATATTTGAGGAGACAAGCTCTGGGGGGACAGCTCAAGTAACTTGAAATCAGAATTTGGTGAGATTTGTTCTAGAAAGACCAAAAGATGTGTGTCTTCAACAGCACATGTTGAGAGGTGAAGAGATCTGGAAAAGGTGAAGAGAAGGATCAGAGTTACCCTTGGTACAATAGCACAGCTGCTCTGGACTCTCCTCCCTCCTTCCCTCTCCATCTCCTGTCCAACTTTCCAGGACTACTAGGTCCAGAGAAAACCATGGGACTGGTGGGAAACAGGTCAGTCCCAATTGTATAAAATAAATAATAATAATGCCCATTTCAGGGGAAAACCTTAACAGGTGCAATTATTTTTAGCCACTAGGAAGAGTCATATCCTCAGATGCTTTAGTGTGAGTTAATTGAATCTTTAATTTATTTTGAAGTAAGGCATTGCATCTGCCCATGTTTAATTCCTCTCAGCATCCCAACTATGATTCATGAGGAAAGGCATATGGCCTTCAGGGTTTAATAATTGGATGGTTAAAATTTCCACCTAGCGAGATAATACATTGTAAGTTATCTCAATGAGACCCTGGAGGTGCAGGACCTGAAGTGTATGACAATCCAAAGAGGTTATTAAAGGATACTGATGTGGAATTTCTTTACCAGGCTGCAAGGATGAATGTTAGGGCCAGTAACCCTCATAAAGTGATTCAAAGTAATAACAATAATCTGTATGTTCACTATCGATCAGAGGAATTCAGAGGCCATTATAGGCAATGGCAAAGAATCGTCATTGCCTGTGAGATAGCAAGTAAGTAGGGGTAGATTTCCCCCATTTAGAGATAGGTAATCTAAAGCTGAGACAAACTAAGCAATGATCCAAAGCCTCTTAATGAAAGAGTAATGCTATATTAATATTTAGACAGCAGTTTAATTATTCAAGAGAGTCCCCAGCATTCAATTTTTTTGTCCTCATCCCTGTGAGGAAGGCAGAGGCTAAAGAGCTACCAGGCTTCTGGAGTGAGGAAAGAGGCAGCCTAGGTTGCTCCCTTTACAGCCAGACCACTGAGTACTGATGCTCCGAAGAAAGGTATCCAACTCCCATGCTATCAGAACTCTCATCAGCCCCTTCTTCTCCAGCCTGCCAGAGTAAGGAAGCAGCATCAGCAACTTTTAGTATGTTGGGGTGCCCGTGGTTGTGACTCTTCTAAGTGTTGGAATCGGAGTTTTGAGGAGCCTGAAACTGTTCCTTTAGCTATATTTCCCTAACACTCTTGTATGCCTCCATGTCCTTGTCTCTTTGTTTATATTATTTCATCTTTCCCTCACTTTATTCTAGATTGTGATCTTCTTGGGGGGCCAGGGACTATGTCTAATTTTCATCTTGGCAACCTTTTCCAGCACCAGGTGCAGTGGTTTGCCTACAGTTTAATCGATACAAATTGAAGAGATGAAGGAAAGAGGAAAGCAGATGATTATCAGGGTAGAGGAGGAGTCAGGAATAGGATTTCTAACTTCTAGATGAGCAGACTTTGCAGTGTACTAGGTTGCTTCCCTAAAAACGGTCTAATTTATACACACTTCTGGGTCTGCCAGTCTCTGGGCCTGTAGCCTCTTTATTCATTTTTCTTTATGTCATGATCCCATGGCAGCCTATTCCATGAGACTCCTAACTCAGTCATCCTTTAGTACTTTTACTTCCCAAGTTATCAAAGTGCAGGTTATCATATCAGTAGGCAGATCCAAACTGGGGGAGGAGATGTGGTCCAGATCTAACCATAGATCTTCTTGGATCTCAGTTGGAATTGCAAAAGGAATGTTTACCTTCCTCTCATTAAATGTGGCGATGTAGTTCTTCAAGAACCTCATGGTAAGGGAAATGCTCATTATGGTAGCTATCAATTCAAAAGGAATAGGTTAAGGTATGTAAATGGTTTGAGGACACTACTTTCTCAAGACCAATTCCTCTACTATTGTTGAACCCACCAGAATGCTTTACAACCTTACCGCTCACTGGAAATAAAATACTGTGATGCATATCACAGTAAGGCTAAGAAATGTAGCAACACCACATCTTAACAGATGCCCTGAACAAGCACATAATCATTTATTCCTAAACAATCTACTTGTTCCATTTTGTGGGTGCTGTTATGGAAATTATTTTGGAATTTACTTTGTACTAAATCCTGCCCAGGTGACAGGAGATCCCTAGTGGGTTTGCAACTTGACATATGATGGTTTCATCATCAGTAGTGTGCAAAGAGCAAATACCTGCAAGAAATGCCCATCCTGAGTTAAGAGCCTATGCATGGAGCAAAACTTGTTATGCACTGTTGTCACTAGGATTTCCATTTCAAATGTAAATCCATTGATCTTATCCTCTACAGAGCCTGTGCATTTAAGTGGAACAAAAACTTGCTGCCTTTCTATTTCAGAGTAGCATGACTTAGTGGAAAGAGCACCAGCCTGGGAGTCAGAAGTCCTGTGTTCTAATCCCTGACATTACCATGTGCCTTCCTTGTTACCTTGGGCAAGTCATTTAACTTCTCTGTGCCACAGTTACCTAATCTATAAAATGGGGATTCAATACCCTTTCCCCTTCCTGCTTAGGTTGAGAATCCTATGTGGGAAACAGACTGTCTGACCTTTTTATCTTAAACCTTCCTAAATGCTTAGAACAGTGCTTGGCTTCTTTTTCCCTTCTTTGTGGCACCCTTTAACCAGAACACTTTTTGTTTTGAGTCCCTATTTATCTCACTCTACACTCACACCCTCAGGAGCTCATATAATCAAACAGTTTCACTTACCAACTCTGTGACCCACACTCATATCTACCTCTCTAACTCTGATCTCTTACCTGACCTGAAATCCACATCTCCTCCTGCCTCCAGAACATCTCTACTTGGATGCCCCACCAGCACCTCAAATATAACTTGTCTGAAACAGAACTTATCATTCCCCCTGAACCAGCTCCACCTCCTAATTTTCCTATAACAGTCAATAACACCCAGAAGCCTAAAACCTCAATGTCATCTATACTCCTTGCTGCCTTTAATAATAATAATTATGGTACTTGTTAAGCACCCCTCTCAAGGACATACCTGAAGAGTTTCCAGTACTCTACCAGTCTCGACTATGGGAGGGAGAGTCAAGCAGAGGCATATCCATTCCATTCCTAGCTTGGGCAGTGCCTAGCAGGTGGAAGGCAATCTGCCCCAAGTCAAAACTCATCTGTGCTGGGCAGCAGCAGCATGGGAGACAGTCAAGGGCAGAAACTCAAGTTTACTGTGAGGAAGGAGACAATGGTAAGCCACTTCTGTATTCTTACTAAGAAAACTCTATGGATCCACTACCAGAATGATTGCAGATGGAGGTGGGACGTTCTGGGAGAGATGTGTCCGTGGTGTCGCTATGGGTCAGAGACAACTTGGCAACATAAGACAAGACTTGTTAAGCACTTACTATGTGCCAAGCACTGTTCTAAGCATTGGGGTAGAGAGAAGTTAATCAGATTCAACATCATCCCTGTCCCACATAGGATGCACACTCTTATCCTCATTCTACAGATGAGGTAATTGAAGCCCAGAGAAGTTTAGTGACTTGCCTAAGGTCACATAGCAGACATGTGGCAGAGTTGAGATTAGAACCCAGGTCCTTCTGACTGCCAAGCCTGTGCTCTATCCACTAAGCCATGCTGGTTCTCAACTATCTCAACTATGCCTTTCATTCATTCATTCATTCATATTTACTGAGTGCATATTGTTTACAGACCACTGTACTAACTGCTTGGGAGAGTATGATACAACAATAAACAGACATATTCCCTGCCCACAACAAGCTTACAGACTAGATTTGGGGGGAAAGACATCAATACAAATAAATTACATATATGTACATAAGTACTCTGGGGCTCGGAGGGGACAAGGAAAAAGGGAGCAAGTCAGAGTGATCCAGAAAGGAGTGGGAGAAGAGGAAAGGACCGTTTAGTCTGGAGAGGCCTCATGGAGGAGATGTGCCTTCAATAAGGCTTTGAACTGGGGAGAGCAATTAATTTTGTGTTGGATTTGAGGTGGGAGGGAATTCCAGGCCCAGAGGCAGGATGTGGTCTAGGGGTCAGTGGCTAGATAGGCAAGATTGAGGCACAGTGAGAAAGTTAATATTAGAGGACTGAAGTGTGCAGACTGGGTTGTAGAAGGAGAGCTATTACATTCAATATACTGTCAGACCTTACTGGTTCTTCCTACTCAGTATGTCCAGGATATGGTCATTCCTCTTCCATCAGATAGTTGTCACCACTGCACCAACTCTGGTCATATCACTGCTAGAATATTGTATCAGAATATTGTCTCCAGTCTTTTCCCACTCCAATATAGACTGCACATTGCTACAGGTATCAACTTCTTGGTCACTCATTTCTCCTCTCTTCAAAACTCACCACAGTCTTCCCATTTCCCTTTTCATCCAATAAAAGCTTCTCACTTCTGGCTTCAAGATTCTCCAACAACTCGCTCCACTCGACCCATCTGCTTTCTTTACCTGCTATTCCCCAGATTTCTCTCTTCATTCCTCTCCAGGTAGCCTTCTAACGTCACCTCAGTCTTGACTCTGTCTCCTTGCTCACACTGTTCTCCCAACTTGGAACTTCCCCCTCCAGATCCAACAGCAAACAGTTCTCTCCACATCCAAACCCCTTTTGAAAGCCTACTTCCTCCAATACACCTTCCACAATTAGTTCCCTTCATCCTAAATTGTATAAGCTCATTAACCATCTCTAGCATTTATGAACTTATTTATGCCCCTCCTGGTATGTATTCAGTGGGATATTCAATTATTTATATTGACTATTTTATCTGCAAGTGTTTTTCTGGATGTCTCCATTAATGGGTAAACTCCTTGTGGGCAGGAAACCTATTACTCATTTGTTTTGTACTTCCCAAACACTTAATAGTATGCATTGCAGCCATTGGGTACTCAATAAATACTACTGTTGTTCTTACTTCAGCCCCCTCTTTACATTTTGCTATTGAAGTGCCCTTTTTAGACAAGCTATAGTAAATGTATACTCTTCAAAGTGACACAGATCTGAATGTTTTAGTCTCTCAGACTTGAATGAGACATTAGAACAATTCTAAAGGATTCAGAAACCAGTTTCATCCAGTATGGTGTCATGAGAAGAACATGAGTTTGGGCATTAGGAAAAAAAAGAATGTTAGACCCAATCCTGTCACTGGCCTGCTCTGCAAATTTAGGCAAGTCACTTAAACTCTTCTGGCTTAGGTTTCCTCATTTGTAAAAATAGGATGATAATACATGGTTCACCCTATCTCACATTAATAATGGTGATGATGATAATGATAATAATAATGTAGTATTTGTTGAGTGCTTACTATGTTCCATGCACTGTCCTAATCTCTGGAAAAGGTACAAATTAATCAGGTCGGACACAGTCCTGTTCCACATGGGGCTTACAGTGTAAGTAGGATGGAAAACAGGTATTTAATCTCCATTTTATAGATAAGGAAACTGAGGCATAGAGAGGTCAACATATTGCCCAAGGTCACACAGCAAGTAAATAGCAAAAACCTAGGCTTTCTGACTCCCAATCTCATGCTCCTTCCACAAGATCCAACACTTGTGAAGATAAAATGAGGTCATTTTTGTGCAAGTGGTTTGGAAAAATAAAAGTGCTTTACAAAATCAAAGAGTATTGCATTTTTGCATTGTCTACCTTCTTAAACTAACAAAGAAATCATTAGAAATAATTAAGATTGTGAAAAGAACCTGAAATTCTTTGGAGACTCTTGAAATAGAAGTTTCATCATAGGAAATCATTAGAAGTTCTAAAAGATCAAAAATCGAAATTATTCATTCATTCATTCAATAGTATTTATAGAGCACTTACTTTGTGCAAAGCACTGTATTAAGCACTTGGAATGTACAATTCAGCAATAGATAGAGACAATCCCTGCCCAATGATGGGCTTAACATCTAATAGGGAGAGACAGACAAAAACAAGACAACATAATCATGATAAATAGAATCAAAGGGATGTACACCTCACTGACAAAATAAATAGGGTAATAAAAATATATACAAATGAGCACAGTGCTGAGGGGAGGGGAAGGAAGGGCGGGAGGAGCAGAGGGAAAGGGGGCTTAGTTGAGGGGAGGGGAAGGGGGGGAAGGGAGAGTGAGCGGAGGGGGAGCAGAGAGGGAGCAGAGGGAAAAGGGGATTTTTTTAAAATTTAATTCAATTAATTTTAATTTTAAAATTAGGGTTAGACAGGAAGTTTATTTATGTAAAATCTGGAATAATGTTCAGGAAGAACTGGGAGGCTGAAAGAGATCTCCAAGAGAAACCTAGATTCACAATTGGATTAAGAGAGTTAACCGGCCCATTCGATAGTCTTCTAAATGAAAGGGAAGGAAAAATCACATAATAACAACAAAGCATCCTGTCCCATATAAAATTCTGATCATTCCTTTGAGTCTTCTGGGGAAAACAACCAATCACAATTCACTGGAACATCCAAATGCCAGTCAGAGCTTAATTTAGCTAGCTTTGATTGCTCAAATAAAGCCTTTCTTTTTTACATTGAGCTACCCAATTGGCTCGTTGAAGAAGAGGTGCTGTAGAGAGGGAGTGAACAGCAGTGAGATGAGGCTGCCCAAATATGTAAGCACATGTGTTCAGGCATAAAAAAAGAAATGCATTGATTTTGTTTCTGAGTTGGATCAAAGCAAAACCATGAATAAGTAATGTGATGAGTCATATGAGGACCATTAGGCAATGCGGTTAGGAGGTCAGAGACCATTAAGATCAGCCTGATGGGCACAGTATGTCAGCTCCTTTCTCCACTACATGCTACCTCTCAGCTGGAGTTGAGTTTCCATGTTTATATAATTTAGACTTACCTGAGGTTTCTAGCTCGAAGAATTGCACTTAACCTCTGTGACCACATGAGATGAAGCAGAGCTTCACTCTCTCATCCTTTTGGTAAGACCATCTTCATCACTTGGTTAAAAAACAAGTTAAGAGATGGAAATAACATGAATGATACATTGTACATACTGCTGTTTAGGCATTACTCCATCCTAACTCTCCTTTGCCTTTAATACATTCCATTACTCCCTGTTCTCCGTGCCAGGCCTGACCTTGATTTTCAAGGCCTCTTGTTCATCCTCTGTTTTTCAGGCCATTCCTTCATAAGGTCTCCTCACATCCACTCTGATCATTTTGATGTTCATGACTCACTGAAGATCCTCATCTCCATCTTCCACTTCTGCACTCTCCGTCTCATCACCATCACCATTCACTTCATTATTAATTTAACATCTTTCATGCATGGTATCTGCACACAGAGTTTACAACCTAAGACACACAGCAGGTTTCACACACCTGACTTCACAAAACAGAGGTCTTTCCATCAAGTCAAACTAAATGAAATGATGTCCAAATTTTTCATAGTAACCAAACCATCAATGGTATTTATTGAATGCTCACTGTGTGTTGAGCACTGCACTAAGCGTTTGGCAGAGTACAACAGAGTTGGTAATAGTAGTAGTAATAATAGTATTTATCAATTACTTACTACTGACTAGGAGTCAACTTTCATTCTTCAACTTCTCCAAAAGCATTTGAGTTCCCATCAGGGCACGGTAATGTGTTAAACATGGTACAGAATGTTAAAACAGACACAATCCCTATTATCCAGGTGCTTATATCAAAGTCACCAAAATGGCAAAGAACTTGGATATAATGTCATTCCTGCAGAAAACAACAGGCATGATTTAATCATCAGATGCCTACGTGAGCCTTTTCTCAACATATGGAACACTGAAGAATTGCCACAAAACTTCAAAGATGATGCTAAAATAACCATTCACAAAAAGAAAACTGTGTGTGAGAGAGAACTAAGTGCCGAAACTACAAGGGAATTTTCCTTTTTTTCCGCTGCTAGTAAGATTCTAGCCAGAGACCAGAGTCTAGGTGAGTCTCTCACTAGCCCTTCCTACTCCATTTATACCCACTCACTTTAATCTTAGACTGTTGGTAACCTGAGGGCCAGGGACTTTATTTTTAATCTGTGTACTTTTTTTCCTGTGCTCAATACAGTGTTTTGCACATAGTGCAATTACTATTACAATAGCAGGATTCCCATACCTCTGATGAATGGGGAATTCATAAGGGACCAGTATGCCCAGAGAGCAAAGAAAATGACTTATAGACATAATGAAGCACAGTCTTAAAAAAATTCATTCATTCAATAGTATTTATTGAGCGCTTACCATGTGCAGAGCACTGTATTAAGCACTTGGAATGTACAATTCAGTAACAGATAGAGACAATCCCTGCCCATTGACGGGCTTACAGTCTAATTGGGGGAGACAGACGGACAAAAGCAAGACAACTTAATTGCAATAAATAGGATCAAGGAGATGTACACCTCATTAACAAAATAAATAGGGTAATAAAAATATATACAAATGAGCACAGTGCTGGGGGCAAAGGGGGCTTAGCTGAGGGGAGGTGAAGGGTGGTCAGAGAGGGAGCAGAGGGAGCAGAGGGAAAAGGAGAAGCTCAGTCTGGGAAGGCCTCTGTATGACACAGCAGTTGACTGTTGCACACACACAGACACATACACACTTACACACACACATACACAGCCACATTTCTTCCCATTACTGAAGGTCTCTGCACCTGGTATGTTCCTAAATAAAACTGCTCCTGCATGCACCCACTGAATGAGGCCTCCACAAAACCCCGCTGGCTATAGTTGTGCCTTGAACTCTGAACCTGAGGAAGCTGAAATTCTACTTCTCTAACCTAAGCTACTGATTTGGTGTATTTGATATTTTATGTTTAATATTTTGTCCTTTGTGATGTGTCTGTCCCCAGCCCCTTCTCCCACTTATACTCTTAGATTTTGAGTCCCCTGAGGGAGAGGGACCTTGTTTAATTACAATGCTCTGAGCATAGTAAGAGCTTAATAAAAACTATTATTACTACAGAGAAAAAAGGAACTCCAATTTATTGTCATATCTTGCTTATATTCCTTCCACATGCCTTAGCCAATATTATTTTCAGTGGGTACAACAGCGGGTGACGGAGATGATCAGCACATGACCAATAATTCTAACTTCTCAAAATACCTGTAAATGCGGGATTCTGGTTTATACTCATAGCCTCTATTTGCTCCTGAAACTCATTTGGCCTTTGTTTAAACTCACTCACCTTTTTTCCATTGCTGTTGTTCTGACTGCTGCTATTTCCCTTCAGTGCAAGGTTTGGCCACATAATTTTAAATTGTTCTTCAGGATGCTCTTTTACAAGCACTTTTTCCCTCATCCATTTTAGGGTTACCCTGTTTGATTTTGTTGAACAACATCTGCTTGGATATTTTTTGTTTATCCGTGATATTTATAAATACATTCTTTTATAAATAATATCTATTCACTGATCTATGTCTGCCCAGTAGATTTATTTTGCAGTGAGCATCATTTTGAAACTGACAATAAAGATGAACAAGACCAAGATCATATTCCAGCCTGCTCTGGGGAAACTCTACACACAGTCAAAAGATTTTCATCAGCAATACAAAGCTGAAAAGTGTCACTTGAAATCTGCTACCTCTCCACTGATGTTCTGATAAAGTACAAAGAACCCCAGTCAATAAGAACAGGTTGACCTTTGGGAAGCCAACAGGCTGACAGGCCAGGGTGGTATCAATCTCCAAGTTAAACGGAAGATATAAGGGGTCATGTCCAACTCTCTGAATATCTACAATGCTTGTGGCTGCTTAAGAACTGCATCCGGCTTCTTGAGGAGTCAAACCATCAGTGGCATTTATTAAGCTCTTACTGTGTAAAGAGCAATGTACTAAGCATTTGGGAAAGTACAAATACAATAGAGTTAGTACACTTGATCCCTACCCATAAGGAGCTTACAGTTTACAGGGAGAGACAAACATTACAATAAACTACAGATAGGGGAAATAGTAATTAATTAATTAATTGTGGTATTTGTTAAGGGCTTACTATGTGTCAAGCACTGCACTAAACACTGGATAGATACAAGTTAACATTGGAAATGGTCCCTTTCCAACATGGGGTTCACAATTTAGGGGAGAGGAAACAGAAGAGTAGTTTCACAAGCATTACATATTATCCCTGCTTAACAATATATGACACGGTAGGATCACATACCTCAAACTCCTGAATCCCACAGCTTCCTGGGACATTAGAAAGTCTTACTTTTGAAGGAAAATGACAAAGAAAGACAAATGAGAGTTTATACAAATGTCAAAAAATGGCCAATCAGCAGCCTCTTCTATTGAGGATGTGGTAATTGTCCTATAGGAAAAGATGACATTAAAAACAACGATAACTTATAGAAGGACTCTTCCAAAAGAGATGTAGGTTGTGAGACATATTTACCAGGCAACAGGATTAGAAAATAAGATCAACTCAAACTTATTGGTAAACATACCTACCTTAAATAAAAAATGTAGACACAAACAAAAAACCCTACTCCTTAGAGCTAGTCAAGGAGTCTTGTCTTAATTACCTATACAGCAAGTCAAGTCCAAATTGATAATTGGTTAGAATAGAAAATGAGCCAAAATGCTACAATATGAGCTAATTTTTTTCTTATACTTAAATCAGGAGTGTGAGTTTCAGAATAGAAAACTTAAAATGACTACATTGAAATAAGTTGTTTTATATATAACATCTATTCATCTGTATGCAAATAGATCTGCCTGTCTTGCTTAAAGATGATGCTACGGATTTTATCTGTTGTGCATATGGGCCTGAAGAGACCTATGTGTGAATGGCAGGCCCTTCCTCACTGTGCACAATTACACATCCTCCTTTGCTGTGCTAATTTGCTATTGACTTTTTGGGGTCCCAGACACTGTTGAAAATTCTGCTTCTTGCTTTGCTCTCTTCCCAAAGCCTCTGCTCTTTGTTACTCCATTATGCACTAGCCCCACCTCTAGTGTTTATTAAATGCCTACTGTATGGAGAGTGCTGTACTAAGCCCTTGGGTAAACATACAATAGAAGTAAAATATTTGATCCTCTCCCTCATTACACTCAAGGGGCTTAAAATCTAACAATTGTCATACCCTGAGTTGGTCAGTCTACTTGCTGCCAAATCCCTTGTACCAAGAGAAGTCAGTCAATTGTATTTATTGAGCACTTATTGGGTGCAGAGTACTATACTAAGTGGTTGGGAGAGTACAATACCACAGACCCATTCCCTGTCCATAAAAAGTTTATTGTCTAGAAGCAGCATGGCTTAGTGAAAACAGCCCAGGCCTGGGAGTCAGAAAGACCTGGGTTCTAATCCTGCCTCTACTTGTCTGCTGTGTAATCTTGAACAAGTCATTTAACTTCTCTGTGCTTCAGTTACCTCTTCTGTAAAATGGGGATTAAGACTGTGAGCCCTACGTGGGACAAGGGCTGTGTCCAACCTGATTAACTTGTATCTACCCCAGTGCTTAGTACAGTGCCTGGCACACGGTAAACACTTAAGAAATACCATTTAAAAAAAACTCCTTGGAAGAAAGAGTAACCTTTAGTCTCTCAACTTAATCTCAATTGTCTTTCCAAGAAATGAAATGTCTAAATGCCCTTCCAAAAAGACAAACATGATAAAGGAGATATGAATGACCTTCCAGACTCCTGGGGCTCGATATTTTCAGATGACAAAACACTAAACTTCTCTGCTCTGGCTCCACAGAGGGATTTACTAGAGAGTGTTTAGTAAATCCTATTCTGCAGGTGGACCTCATTCCTCCCCATAGGGGAATCTCACTAAAGAATTCAGAGTTTCTTTGGCGAGTTTCTTCCCAGGTGTTGGTCTGACTGATGGATTATCAAAAGCTGTGTCCACATTTTGGTCTTTTCTATTCAGCTGTCCCAAAGCCTGCCAGAAATGGGGTGGTGAAAGAAACTGGTTTGGATGAATGTTTAGAATGCTCTCCAGGGCTTGTTCAAGGAAATGCCCCTGGAGGTCTTTTTCTAGCATGCCATCTTCTAATGCTGTCATTAAATATTTAGAGACACAGATCAAATTTGGAATAAGACTTTAGATGAACAGTTTTGGTTTTGATCTCTCTGCTTTTTCTCTCCAAAAAAACAGAATACCAAACCCATTTCTGCTTGACCATGAGCCAGCATTCAAAATCCAAAAGCAAAGTGAAAACCAGGTATCACCTTTCCTGGTTGGAACTCCACGAAGATGTGAGCCTTCAGGGAGGATTTTATGGAGAGAAGACTCTGGAGGGAGCATTGTTTTATGGTCTTGGACCACAATAACTCCAAAACACATTTGCTTCTATCGACTTCTCCCATAAAAGAACTTGGCTGACACTTGAGAAGGTGGTACTTTGGGCTATGGATTACGCGGGTTTGTGGCAACATGATGGCAGCTCTCTAAGTAACCCCACTGGGGAGTGAATAAACGCTATTCTTTGGGGCTATTATGGAGAGGATATTAAGGCATTTTCTAGGGAGATTTTTGTTTTTTGCAATAATAGACTTTTGCCCACCCATATGGTAACATGAGTCAGTTTCTGGGGAGTCCCAATTTTTACTTCGAAAATAAAAGTGAGTCAGTAACAAAGTAATGCCTTATGTTCCTTGATGGAGCAGAGATGATTTATATACACTGACTCCTCAGGCTGGTTCCATGATGTTTAGTTTGGCTCTGATACAGACAGGAGATGGTGTTTTGTGAGTGTTCTCTTGAATCTCCAGAACCTTGGGATGCTGAGAGTTGAATTAATTTTTGTATTCCAGCTACTTGACTGTCAGATGTTGGGGAAGCGGCATGGCCTGGTGAATAGAGGATAGAGCCCAGGCCTGAAGTCAGAAAGGGCTGTGTTCTAATCCTGGCTCTGTCACTTGTCTGCTGTGTGACCTCAGTCAAGTCATTTAACTTCTCTGGGCCTCGGTTACCACATTTGTAAAATGGGGATTAAGAGTGTGAGTCTCATTTGGGACATGGTGTATGCCCAATCTGATTATCTTGTATGGAGCCCAGAGTTTAGAATTATACCTGGCATATAGTAAGTGCTTAACAAATACTTTAAAAAAGCTACTCAGCTCTTTGGTATTTTTCTCCTTTTAATTGATCAATCAAGAGTGTTTACTGAGCACCTACTCCATGCAGAACACCGTACTAAGTACTTGAGAGTACAGTAGAGTTAGACGGCATGATTCCAGCCCTCAAGGGCCTTACAATCTAGTGGGGTAAACAGGTACTAAAATAAAGTGGCAAAACAGGGAAGTAGCAGAGTTGAAAGATATATACATAAATTCTATGGAGAAATCCAGGCTCCGCCACTTGTCAACTGTGTGACCTTAGGCAAGTCACAACTTTTCTGTGCCTCAATTACCTCATCTGTAAAATGGGGATTATGACTGTGAGCCTCACGTGGGACAACCTGATTACCCTATATCTACCCTGGCGCTTAGAACAGTACTCTGCACATAGTAAAGGCTTAACAAATACCAACATTATTATTATTATTATTAAATGGGCTAAGGACCCGAGGGAAATAGGCAGGGAAGATGAGATGTTAGTCAGAGAAGGCTTCCTGGAGGAGATGTGATTTTAGTAGGATTTATAGATGGAGAGAGTAGTCATCTGTCAGATCTAAGGGGAGTTTTAAAGAGGAGGGAGGACATGAGCAAGAGGTTGAAGGTAAGAGAGATGAGAGTAAAGCGCAGTCAGTAGATTGGCATTAGAGGAAGGTATCCTCTCTATAATGGTGAATGGCATTTCCCATCAGGAAGAACAGATGAGCTTCAGGACCGAGAACTTGTGCAGAAGAATTGATTATCGTGTGAGAGACTTTTGCAAAAATACCTGAACTTTCTCATCTCTACTAGTCATGTTCCCACTGGGGCACAGAGTGCAACAGACTGACATGCTTTGCCCACATTAGCCAGTTACAGATAAGATGAAAGAAATTAAATGTATTAATCTGGAAAAAAGAACATTGAGGGCCAACTTAATATCAGTACTCAGGAACACAAAGAGATACCCTATTCTTGGCATTACTTTACCCTTATACAATTATTTATAGAGCAAATGACAAGCATAGAGAATCTGTTACAGCAGAGAGATGTCCAGACTGAAATTACCAATAATTTCAAGAAGAACCTGGACAAATATACAAATGAGAAGGTCCCTGATGGATTATCTTTGAGAAAATTAGCAATGTAGAGGGATAAATTAAGATGAACACTAGGGAGAGTAATCATCTCTTAGTTCCTCTAAGCAACCTATTGCCCCTGATAGAGACAAGATACTGGGCTGGATGGATCATTGGTCTAACCCAGTAATGGTGTTGCATATATTTTTACAAAAGAGTGGTGGAATGGATAAGAGTGAGCAGATTGGAACTGCAGCAGGAGGAAGACGATTAGACTGCATGGTGAGAAGCCGCACGGCCTAGTGAAAAAAACACAGGCCTGGGAGTCAGAAGGATTCTGGGTTCTAATCCTGGTTCTGCCAAATGTCTGGTGTGTGACCTTGGGCAAGCCACTTAACTTCTCTGGGCCTCAGTACCCTCATCTGTAAAATGGGGATTAAGACTGTGAGCCCCATGTGGGGCATGAAGTGTGTCCAACCTGATTATCTTGTATCTACCCCAGTACTTAGAACAGTGCCTGGCAAATAGTAAGCACTTAACATATGCCATAAAAAAAGACAAAACTCCAGACTGCAAGGGCTTTGAGACTCAAAGGGAGATTGTGGAGGCTTCTCTGGAAATTTTAGAAACTGCAATTCTACCAGAGATAGGAGACTGAAATCCAAGTACAGTTAAGATCTCTTCCTGCCTTGGAATTCTACGAGGGCTGATTCCAACTCATTGCCCGGTCAGCAGGCAGAGGTTGGCTATCGGGTCATACAAAAAGGAGTAAGTGCGGATGATATGCCATTAACTACTGGATTAAAATAACATCCTGCTGATAACGGAGTGTCCAACCTAAACAATGACATAGGCTATGGCATTTTCCTTGATTGTGAAAACACTTTACAGTCTTTTCCCAGTCAAGATAATGCTCCTGATTATCCATCATAATAGGAGACAGTAGAATGGATAATGCAAAAAAGCAGATATTACTAAATAGGTAGGAGACAGGGTCTGGTGAGACAGTTTGGGAATCATGTTTGGGTGGCATGGGAAGCAGACTGGGCTGAGTGAGTCTGGGGTTAGTTGCTGTAGCTGATTAGAGATTCTGTACTCGAAGGCCAGGTGTAAACTGGTGAGGCCTTCAAAGAGAAACTAGTGAGGCCTTAGAGGGGCAGCATGGCCTAGTGGAAAAAGTTCAGGCTTGGGAGTCAGAGGACCTATGTTCTAATCCCATCTCTGCCACTTACCTGTTGTGTGGGCAAGTCACTGAAATTATCTGTACCTCAGTTTCCTTATCTATAAAATAGGGATGAGATTCCTGTTCTCTCTCCAGTTTAGACCCTGAGCCTCATGGGGGACAGGGACTGTGTTCAACCCAATTACCTTCTACCTACTCCTCTGCTTAGAATAGTGCTTAGCATAGAAAAGCACCATGGCTTAATGGAAAGAGCACGGGCTAGGGAGTCAGAGGTCATGAGTTCTACTCCCGCTCTGCCACTTGTGTGCTGTGTGACCCTGGGCAAATCACAACTTCTCTGTGCCTCAGTTACCTCATCTGTAAAATGGGGAGTAAGACTGTGAGCCCCACGTGGGAAAACCTGATTACTTTGTATCTACCCCAGCACTTAGAACAGTGCTTGACACATAATAAGCATTTAAATACCATCATTAATATTGTATATAGTGAGCACTTTCATTCATTGATTCATTCATTCAATCAGTTATTGAGTGCTTACTGTGTACAAAGCACTGTATTAAGTGCTTGGGACAGTACAATATAACAATAGACACAGTCTCAAATATCACAAATATTATTAGTAATAATACTAATAATAATAATCTATCACAGAAGCTCTTCAATCTGGTTAATTCACGCTCAGATAAACAAGAGTTAATTGCATTAGTAATATGAAAGATGTGTTACACTTTTACCACAAGATCATGATTGAAAGATGGGGAACATGAAGAATTTACCCAGGCCCATATCAAGGAGAAAATACCATTCAACTCTCTGTGCATGTTGTTTCTTATTCATTCATTCAATCGTATTATGAACAAGCCATAGATTACATGGTACAAGTGCTTAGCTGCTGGAGGAAAAAAATTCCTCTTCAATCTGGGACACAGAGTACCTGGACCCCAGCTCAGAAATGGAAAGATGATATACTAATGAGACAGAATAAAAAATGGCAAAACCCTGCAGGAAATGAGCGTTGTTCCAGTCAGCAGCAGTAAGGCTGTTACAAAGGTACGGAAATATCATGCAGAGTTCAGTTAATCCAGCACTCTTGTATGTGAAAATAAGTTATTTTTGGATCATGATGGACCATAACATAAAACCTGCATTGCACTCTACTTCAATTTCCACTTCCAGTTCCAAAGCCCTTGGAAATGTAAGTGAGATCTCAGGGTTATCATGGCAGCACCAATCTGGATAACACAATTGTGAGAACCTAAATTTTCTTGGGGTATCAAGGATAGGTTTTGAAAGGCGTCATCTTCATCATGAACAGTGTGGGTTGACTACCTATTGTGTGCGGAGGTAGGTGTTTGGGGACAAATAGATGAAATATGATGTAATCCCTTATCTCAATGTCCTTTCAATCTAAGGAAGAAAAGAAGCAAAGATAAATTGATAGATATCAAAACAGTGTTCCGCACACAGTAAATGCTCAGTAAATACCTCTGACAGATTGATTGTAGTACCTGACTTCCTCCAGTTGATGCCAGAGACCAGTCGAAATGGCACAGGGAAGTGTGTGCTACTCTGTTTTTCTGCAGCTTGGAGGAAGTGAGAAGGCCACTGTGACATGCCTTAACCTCTCAGTGGCTTTTGACACTGTGGAGCTCTACCTCCTTTTCAAAATATTAGTGCCACCATTTTGTTGTCGTGGTACTCACCTGCTCCTCCTACCCCCTGACCTGGATCTCTATGATGTCTACACTCCCTCTCTCAGTGAACTTACCCCCTCTGTGACTTCTGCTGTCATCCCTATGTGCATGACTTCTAATTCTGCCTCTCTATCCTGCCTTCACATATAACTTTCAGTCTTACATCTCTTCCTGCCTCCACCTGGATGCGTCACTGGCACATCAACTCAGTTGGACTAAGCTGGAAGCGCCCATCTCCCAGTTCTCATGCTCTGCATGAATTATCTTTTTGCATGAGCCCATTGGGTAAGGGTCGTCTCTGTTGTCAAATTGTACTTTCCAAGTGCTTAGTACAGTGCTCTGCACACAGTAAGCACTCAATAAATACTATTGAATGAAGAATGAATAATAGTTATTGTACATTGGGAGGGATAAAGAGTATGAGCTGGGGTGGACTGAGATCCAAGAGGTCTCAGCACATGACTGCCAGTTCAAGTACTGAGTAAAGACAAATTGCACATATGGGGTTTTAACACATCCGTCCTTTAGTATAAGCCCACTCCGAACTGCCACAGTCAGTTCCCCTCGGCCCTCCTGAAGACATTCCCACAGGAATAAACCATCGTACGTCCCCTTGCTGTCAGGTACTGTGGCCTCTCCAAATGTACAGTAACTAGTAGATATCTGTCAATTTATCTCTGTTTCTTTTCTTCCTTTGATTGAAAAGACATGGAGATAAGGGATTATATCGTATTTCCTCTATTTGTCCCCAGACACCTACCTCCGCAACAATAGGTAGTCAACCCACACTGTTTCCAGTTGAGCAGGAAGAGCATTCCTCATTGTCCAGTGGTACCCTTTCTTCACTCTTAGTCCCTCCTCTATCAGTCCATTGATTTCCACCTCATGGCCTAATCTATCTTGAAACCACGTGCCTGAGGGACCAGGGGGTTCCCCCAAAATACCAAGGTGTTGGGGAAACACAGGGCACAAGTACCAATCCCAAACTGTGATGGGGCAGGGATTGGAGGTGTCCTGCAGCAGCAGTGGCTCCACAAGATGCCGTGAGCTTTGCATGGGGAACTGGGCTGGGGAACTCACTATGTCACCTAGGGATTGGGGTGTGTGTGGGAAGGGGGCAGAGGTCCTAGGCTGATAGAGCCAGTCTGACAGGAGAGCCGAGCCCCAGGATAGATAGGGAATGGGTGGTGGCAGCATAGGCCCTCGGGGTGTACAACAGACAGGAGGGGACAGTGGGAGGGAAGGGGGAGTGGCAGTTCCAAGCCGTCTGTCCACACTTGGGCCCACACAGGGCCGCAGAGATGACAACGCAGCTCAGCTTTCCTTCCCCACACAGTACTTTGGAGTAGGGGGAGAAAACCTCCACGGCCTTCCAGGGATGCCCCGCAGCAGCAGAGTTTCCACACAAAGGGCTCCACAGTGAAGCAGATCAAAGCTCTCCTCTGTGCCAGGGAGCCTGAGCCTGAAGATGTAAGGTTAGCAAAAATTAGTAAGCTTAGAGTTTAAACAAAAAATGTAAGTGGGCTTGATGTGTTGGAGAAGCAGCATGGCCTAGTAGAAAGAGCATGGTCCTGGGAGTCAAAAGGACATAGGTACTAATCCTGCACCTCAGCTACCCCATCTGTAAAATAGGGATTAAGACTGCGAGCCCTGGATGGGACTGGGACTGTGTCTAACCCAATTATCTTCTATCTACCCCACTGTTATTACTATGTGTCCCCCTCAGGTGCTTCTACAAAACTGCTTCTACAAAACAACAGTTAACCTCATTTGTCCATCCCGTATAACAGGTGATTATTGTTTTCATGAATGCCATTGCTGGTTGTCGCACTGGGGCCTCAAGTAGATGAGTGCAAATTAAAAAAAACAGTGACTTTGGCTCAGGGTCCAGGTAAACCTTTCTGTCTCTTCTAGTGCCAGCTTGCACCCTGTGCCCCGATCTCATCTATCTTGCCACAGACCCCTTTTCCACATGCTCCCTCTGGGCTGTAAATCCTTCCTCCCTGTAAATACTCCAGATCACCATTCCCAGCACAAATAGCCTTAAGGTCACATCTCCTGCAAAAGACTTTCCCTGATTAAGCCCTCCTTCCCCCTGATTCCGTCTCCCTTCTGTGTCATCTACGCACTGGGATCAGAACCTGTTGGGCTTTTGGATTCACCCCACGCTCAGCCCCATAGCACTTAGACACATATGCACAACTTAGTTTTATTAATGTTTGTCTCCCCTCTAGACAGTAAGTTCATTGTGGGCAGAGAACTCCCAAGTACTTGGTACAGTATCCTGCACAAAGCAAGCTCTCAAAAACTATCACTGATTGATTGTTTCAAACTGTCAGCCTATTCCTACTTGCATGCCAGTTTGATTCATCTGGAGCAGTTGCTTCCCAGAAATCACACTGGGTTTTCCACTTTGCTCTGGCTTGGGCTACAATGCAACAATTTCAGGAATGTTTTAGTGGAGACAAAATGTGATAGATCAGCTGGATTGTCTAGCCACCCTGTATCATCCTTTTGAAAAGAAATCATTCTCAAATTGGATTTGGAAAGTGTTTCTAGACTCCTTACATTAGCAGAAGCTGGTATTATTGACTGAAATTTCTTAATTGGGAAAAAATAAGAGAAATGCACACACTATAGACCATTCTAAGACACTTTCTAGGAAGACACTGCCAACTTCTTCTGTAGAAAGAGACTGGGGACTTTCATTCAGATGTATAACTGTGTCCATAAAAACAATGTAATGTTGAAATTCAATTTTCTAAAGAATCATTTAGCAATTAAAAGTAGAAGAATCTGAAACAGATATTAAACTCTAGGGAGAGTTACCATTTAAATAGAATAAACTTTTCTAAGTAGCAAAGGGGTAATGGGGACTAGGAAGCAAA
Source organism: Ornithorhynchus anatinus (assembly GCF_004115215.2). Classification (NCBI taxonomy): domain Eukaryota; kingdom Metazoa; phylum Chordata; class Mammalia; order Monotremata; family Ornithorhynchidae; genus Ornithorhynchus; species Ornithorhynchus anatinus. Next base: position 37,649,566 of record NC_041734.1, on the reverse strand, counting down.
TTTTTATTGCGTATCAGAGAGGATATGATTGAGATTGAGGTCAAATATCCATTTGGGATCCATTAAATGAATTTGTGACCTTGATATGGCACTCTCAAACAGGAAGAGCATGTGGGAATATCTTCAGGGGGAGTAATTCCTTTCATTCCAGTTAATCTGGATGCCTCTCTGAAAGGTTGGCATCGACCTACGAATAGATGGAAAGGCAGCCATGGGTTTATAGCATAAACTATAGAAGTTTTGGCTTAGAGAGAAGAAAAGAGAAAGAGCTCTCATTTTCTGAGAAGCAGTGTTGCCTAGTGGAAAGAGCATGAGACTGGGAATCAGAGAACTTGGGTTCTAATCCTGGCTCCACCATTTGTCTGCTGTGCTAACTTGGCAAGGGGATGCAGAAGAACACTGCCACAGGAGTGGCTCATTCACATACTTAAACTTCTGGGGGACCTAAAGCTTTTTTTAATAATCAGTGATATAAATGAAAGGTTGAGCTGGATCACTGTAAACACTAGCTAAAGTGATCAAGAAAGCTGTGTTGCAATGGAATTATTGTCATCGATCACCTTAGATGAAAAGAATATAAAAATTTCAAAGGTCATAATACAATATATTTATTTTGATAATAAATGATGTTATTATTTAAAATTTTATAATGAATAAGCTTAGTGCCTATGGGCAACAAAATGAAAACTCTGCTCCAAGCAGGAGAGAGAGACTAGTGGGGGGAAAATTTTCACAGCACTTGGGTTAGTGTAGATTAACTCTCAAATGTGTTCTCAGGAACACAACTGACACGAAATAAGCACTAGAAGGAGAGGGGGTACTCCTATATCTTACTGTATTGATTGATTTGAGAGCAAACATTGCAAAATTTGTTCTAGCCACTCCTTTTAATACTGACCCATGTATAGTAATGGTTTTAATTCACAGAAGCATAGGCTACATTTAGAACCCAAAGGAATCTGGGTTAGAATCCAGTACAACATCTTAGAGTCATAGACCATGAAATCACCTCGTTCAGCTACCCAGGCGGGCGTAAAAACCTATACCACATTGGGATTATCTTCATCTATATTGTCTTAAACATTCCCAGAGGTAGAGTCCCTCCTTTGGTATACTATTTCAGTGTGTTATCAACTGGACAATCAAAAAGGTTCTATACTTTCCCTGCTTTGAAACCATTTCATCTCATTTAGTCTTTGAAAATATAGAGACTGGGACAAGGGGAAAAACTAGTTGGGACCTCCCTCTTAAAATATTTTATTTATTTGGAGACTGTTTTTAAATATCCCCTTTAATCCCATCTTCTTCTAACAACTCCAATTCCTTCAACCTAGTCTCACAGGCACAATTTTCCAACCCTTCCATCATTTCCTCTGCTCTTTCTGAGCCCTCTCTAGCTTATCCAGTAGTTTTAAGGGGGCAGAGACAGAAACCAGTAAAAATACTTCAGTGTTAATCTTCCCAGTGCAAATTATAGCAGCTTCTGCACATTATAAAAAAATGAGTGAAGATGATTTGCATTTACCTTTAAAAGTACTGTTTGTTGTGCTGTAACTTCACTACTAGAAAAGTTCTAGTTATGGTTTAAAGTTCACTATTACACTGTGCAATGCTGATGAACTAGAGATGCAGTGGAGGCAGAAGGCCCAGAATAAGCAGATTGCTAGGGGCAGTGGGTTGTAGTGTAGCCAGTTTGAAATGATAGTGTGATGTATTGCCATGGAAAAATCGAGGTTGCTCCAAAATGATGTCCAGAATGTTATTGGTGGATATGATTGTGTCCAGAATGTTATAGTAAAATACATTGCTATCCAGAATATTAAGAGTAGATTATCAAAACCACAGTTGGAAAAACCTGTGGTTGGCAAAGAAAAGCAGTAGTTGCACGTTGTTGTTTGAGAACTCATTCAAATACCTTATGAGGATTCAAGTTTAAGATGTTTGGTCTGTTCTTACCTCATTTTCTTTTAGCGAAGAAGGGGAAAAATATTTTTCCTCTTCCAAACCCCCAGGGACTTCTCCAATTCTTGCTCCAAATTCTCATAAATAATATCTAATGGTGATGCAGTAACACCCTGGCATTGTATCCTAGAATGAGTGCATCTCACTATAGAATTTACTATCAGATTTTCCTTTGACATTTCCCTGATCCCCTTCTTTTGCCTCATATAACTGAAGAGTTTTTGGTTACCTTTTGTGCCTTTTGCTCATTGTGTCTTGATTATGTCTTCACTGTGATTAAATGACTGGTGCATTACCCCTCCACATAAATAAAAGGAGTAGAACAATGGTGACATTTGCTTTTGCTTCTCCCAGAGAGCAAGGCCTTAAAGGGAAAGACAAAAAACAGGGTGATAGTCATTTCTGAGGGGAATAAGTAGAAGGAGAGAAAAGTAGAGGAGTAGACATAGAGACTGGGAAAAGTGGTAAAGAAAGATACTACTGAGAAAGATCATGTTTTGCTAACAAATGCCATTCCATTTTCACCAAACAGCAAAAATCAACTCAGATCTTCATCACCAGCTCAGAATTTCCCTAACACGTCTCAAGGGATTCTTAGTCTTAGTTTGAGAGACCCTGCCTTGGGCCTTCAAATAATCTGAACGACTGATCGAAAAACATAACTTTGGACAGCCAGGAAACTATTTTTCTCAGCCAAAGAAGTAAGATTGTTCCCATGAAACAACAATTTCCATGAAACATCAGTCCCTCTCTAAGAGTTAAGCCTCTAAATCTCAGACACTCCAAGATACCACATTAATAATATTCAGACTCCATTAGGCCTCACTACTGGAAGCCTGATTCTTAACTATGAATCTCTTTGGCTTTAGTGGGTTTGTCTCAGAACATTGCAATTTTTTACAGAGCTTTTCATTATGTGAATTTAGTTTGAATTTTTTTAATGGATAAAATGTATAAAAAAGAAATATGGAGAGGAAATAGCTGCCTCTGACCTATGATATCAATAATGCTTTTACTCTGTTGTTTCTATTCAAAAAAAGAAAGACTATCCATCACAAAATTTGGTTGATGAGGGTGGGTGTAGATAACAGCTTTTAGATTTCACTGAGCTTAATACTCTTTCGGATGTTGGTAATGCATTATTAAGCAAGAAGATTATCTTAACTGAAATACATGTGGCTATTTCATCAATGAAATTGGGAAAAGGTTCCTGGGCCAGACATACTTTCCTCAGAGATTTATAAAACCTTCTGAGATCAAAACCCCCTCCCTTACTTCCTCTGATAGATCCTGGAAGCTTGTATATAATCACATACAGGCCCTACTTCAGGAGAGCTTGGTCTATATATAATGTATAATTGACTGCTCTTTCTCAAGAACAAGAGGGAACTGGTGGGATTCTTAATATCCTTCTGAGGTATTAAACAATGAATATAGTAGTAGCTCATGTCTAGAACTGTATGTACTACTGTTTTCTTTACTTTATTTTCATCTGAATCATTTCTCCTGCCTGGATTACACCATATGTCTCACACAATGGAATCTGAGAGACAATGAGGAAAATGGAATTCTATCACCAGTTTCCTTAGCACTGGTCAAAATGTCCACCTAATCTGCCTTTTAGGGTCTCATACTGGGACTCGAAACATTGAGGGCAAGTTTGTATCTTCCTTGGAAGGAGACAGAGCAGCTTCTCTTGGGCTTTTCCCGCAAGCTTTTGCGAAGTCTTTTAGCAGGACCCAAGGAATTGCCACAGGAGAAGGATGTGGATGCATTGGTCTTTGGTTAAAAGAGTTGGCCTGTCATCACCATCAACAGTAGCAGTATCATTTTCCTCCTCATCACCATCCTGATAAATCAAAGCTTATCTTACATCTTTGCTGCTGATGACACTCTACTTCACACTGATGTGGCAAAATTGGTCTACCCTAATCCAAATCATCCATAATAGCTGCAGGGGCCACAATTGAACCTGAATTCTCATTGTTTTCTGACAGTGAGCAGCAGAGAAATAGCAAGGACTAGTGGACATGGCTTGAGCCTAGGGGTGTGAAGGACTTGGGTTCTATCCCCAGCTCTGCCACTTGTCTATGTTATCTTGGGCAAGTCACTTCACTTCTCTGTGCCTCAGTTACCTCATCTGTAAAATGGGGATTAAGACTGTGAACCTCAGGTGTCCAACTGATTAGTTTGCATCTACCCCAGGGTTTAGTACAACGCCTGGTGCATAATAAGCACTTAATAACTGCCATTAAAAAAACTGAAAGGCAAGTTGCAGAATGGTGAAAAGTATCATAAAAACAATTGCTAAGGGAGAGAGTAGAGCATGGCCCTAGGAGTTGGAGCTACTGACTTGGCTTCAAACTCTGATCATAGTCAGCTGGTTGACTTTGGACAAGTCACTCAGCCTCTCTGGGCCTCGGTTTCCTCTTCTGCAAAATTGGGGTAATAATACTGATCATTCCCTTCTCAAAAGTATGTTGAGAGGACTAAAATGAGGTAAGCAGTGTGAAAGTGCTTTGGAAAAAATGAAAGCACAATATAGGTATTATACCACAAAATGCTATTACTGAATGTGACCAGTAGCTCATAAAGTCCACATTCTGTCTCCAACAGTGGCAACGATGTGATTAGAGGAATACAAGACTCAAAAAAATTCAAAGCTGCATAGATAGGGGGCCACACACAGACAGAAGCCCCTGCATTATTGGGACTCTCCAGATTGCTGCCTCAATAATAATTAATAATAATAAAGTAATGATATTTGTTACATGCTTACTGAATGCCAAGCACTGTACTAAATGATGCGGTGGATACAAGCAAATCCCTGTCCCATATGGGGCTCATTATCTCAATCTCCCTTTTACAGATGAGATAACTGAGATACAGAGAAGTTAAGTGACTTGCCCAAGGTAACACAGCAGACAAGTGGAAGAGCCGGGATTAGAATCCATGGCCTTCTGTCTCCCAGGCTTGTGCTCTATCCACTACACTATACTGCTTCAGCACCTCCACTCCAATTGAGCACCCCAAGAATGACACCTAGCCCACAGGAATGGACTGTGAGGACAAAAGCCCCCAGTAGAACTTTGGAAACTTTTGGACAGTTCATTCATTCAATTGTATTCATTAAGCACTTATTGTGTGCAGAGCACTGTACTAAGTGCTTGGAATGTCCAATTAGGCAACAGAGACAATCCCTGACCAACAATGGGCTCACAGTCTGAAAGGGAGAGATAGACAGCAAAACAAAGCAAGTAGTCAGGCATCAATACCATCAAAATAGATAAATAGAATCATAGATACATACACATCATAAATAGTGTAATAAATAATATATACAAATATACACAAGTGTTGTGGGGAGGGGAAGAGGGTAAAACAAAGGGAGTGAGTAGTGGGAATGGGGAAGAGGGACAGAGAGAAAGGGAGGGCTCAGTCTGGGAAGGCCCCCTGAGGAGGTGAGCTCTCAGTAGGGCTTAGAAGAGGATAAGAGAGTTAGTTTGGCGGATGTGAGGAGGGAGGGTATTCCAGGTCAATGGTAGGACATGAGCCAGGGGTTGACGGCAGGACAGGCGAGAACGAGGCACAGTGAGGAGGTTGCAGCAGTTAGTCACAAATCCTGGAGAGGTAAAGTCCCCATTGACTGTCTCCTCCAAGTACAGATTTACTTGACATATTTAATACAATATTTTGATTGCTTTATTTTAACTCATTTTCACTGTATTTGCATAATAGTCTTCTGTTCTGTGTGTTGTCTTCCCCCACTGCGATTAGGAACCCCTTTGGGGCCAAGGACCCAGTTTTAATTTGAACTTCTTGGATTTACCTCACCATCAGTATAATCCCTTGCTAGAGAGGCTAGAGATTTGGGAGTTGTCTACACAGAAGTGGTAGCTGAGGCCATGTAAAGGGGATGAGCTCCTGGAGAGAATAAATAAATGCGGAACAAAGAGAGTCTTGTGGAACGGTACAGTAGGCAGAAGACTACTTATTGCATGAAGAATGGATCTAGGGGAAAAGACGAGTTCTATTTTAGCCAGCAAGAAAAAAAGTGAAAAAAGCCTAATGTACTTTGAAACATGTACATTCATTCATCGTATTTATTTAGTGCTTGCTGTGTGCAAAGCATTGTACTGAGCACTTGGGAGATTACAACAATAAATAATAATAACAATAATAATAATAATGGTATTTAAGCCCTTACTATGTCCCAAGCACTGTTCTAAGCACTGGACGGGGGTGGTTCACGGTAATCAGATTGTCCCACCTAGGGCTCACAGTCTTCATCCCCATTTTACAGAGGAGGAAACTGAGGCACAGAGAAGTTAAGTGACTTGCCCAAAGTCACACAGCTGACAAGTGGCAGAGCCGGGACTAGAATCCATGACCTATGACTCCCAAGCCCATGCTCTTTCCACTGAGCCATACTGCTTCTCCCCACAAGGAGCTTACAGTTCATATATCTCTCTTTTCTACAGCCTCTTTGATAGTCAAAAGGGGCAGGCCGCTTGAAGATCATTTCTGCAGCAGATTAAGATTTACAAGATTTAGAGTTCTAGTGAGGTAGACTCTACTTTTTTCAATGTTCGTTGATCTTGGGCTGAGTCGAGAAGTGTCCCAAATATCTAGCCTGGGCAGAATGTCAACTTGATCAATAAACGAAAAAGAATTAGTTACTTTGTAGAAGCTGTTTTAAATTGGCAAGATTCTTCAGTATCTCTTTCCAAGTTCATTTCCTTCCAACAGGGCAATAGCCTTTACATAAGAAGAGGCCAAGTGTCCTCTCTTTCGAACCCGATTACGTTTGGCCTCAAAGCCATAGCTCTGAACATGAAAGTTGCACTGAATAAAAGGCCGACTGTTCTGGACATTAGCTGAGATGTTCCTCCCATCTACCTCAAACTTCCATAGACTAGCTGGTTGGTTGGTTTGTTCACGTGGAATGGGAAGGTAAATGAAGAGAAAATTTGGCATTTATGTCCTATAGTAACTTTCTCAGTGTCCAAAGAAAGTTCCGATAAAATACTGGTAGGAATTCAAAGACTGACAGCCATGATTGAAAGCCTGAGAATATGCAGTGCAGAGCAGCATTAAGGGAATTTATAAGCTGGAGAAAAGAAGACAAAGGAGAAAATGTGCATGCTGCCTGTACCTCCGCAAGAAGTGTGGATGTAAAAGAGGTGAGGGAATTAGCTAAGATAGTTTGGGGAGGCATAACAAGGAGTAATGGATTGAAACTAAATCGTGGAAAATTTAAATGAGATATTAGGCAAAAATGTCAATAGTCAATTAGACAATTAATTTGCCAAGGGAGGCAGTTGATGAAACATTAAAGGTGTTTAAAAGCAAATTAAATAAATACTTGTGGGAGACAGTGTAGTGTAATGAATTGGGTATTGGCCTGGCAAAGTAGAGACCTTATCTCTATTCCTGGTTCTATCACTGATGAACTGGGATTGCTAGTGCAGGACACTTAGTCTCTCCCTGCTTCTGAGATAATAATACTTGCTCCTCACCTCCCCAGGGTGATTGGAAGGTTAATGAGATAATGTCTGGAAAGTGCTTCCAGCTCTCCCAAAAGAAGCCCACTTTATCAGCCCCAGAAGTTGTCAGGAAAACAGTTCCTCAATCACCAAAGGATGGATTAGATATTACTGGAACATATTTCAGGAATCTGAAAGGAGGAAAGGAGGTAGCTTGCTATAGAAACATCTCAAAAAGCTATTCAACACAACAGTAATTGGCATGTTGAGCATCATTTTGGTGCAGTTTTCTTTCCAGGCTTGGCATTTTACCCAGTTCATGGGTATTATATAGATATAAAGATATGTAGATATCTCATAAGGGCCCTGCACCTGCAGTACACATTCAAAAACTCCAGGCATTTTTTTCTAGTCTACAGGACCTGAACGAAGCCAGAAGTGGGTAAGAATTGTGAGCAAGAAATAAAAATTCAATCCACAGCAGGGGCCCACTATAAGCACTCCTCATTTAAAAGTTGTCGTTTTAAATATTGTTCTATAGTAAAGTCGCTGATCTATTGGAAAACACACCCTTTAAAAGTGGCTTAACGTTCTAGTGTAATATTGTTTGGGAACACAGGGCAGGAATGCTCTGCTCAGCATAAGTGATTAATAAATACTATTGATTATGATGTGTCAGTACAGGATAAGCATTTCCTGGACACAAACGATTGACAAATAGCATCAGGAAAATCATGAGTTTGGGTACCTTCTTGGACATTTTTCACCATCTGACCCTAACTTCTCAATCACAGTCTATAAAAAACTTTGCTTAAAATAATTGAAAATTTACACCATATTAAATTTATAGTAGGTTTTGTTGGATGAAAAAATAATTCCCTGAAATCTAACACCCCCTATTTTGAAACATGCTTATGGGTAGACTAGAATCTCCCAACACTATTTCATTTTAAGTCAAATTTACTTATTCTTGTGGCACTTATTAAGCACTTACTATGTGTCAAGCACTGTTCTAAGTGCTGGGATAGATACAAGTTAATTGGACTGGGCACAGTACCCATCCCACATGGGGCTCACAGTCTAAGAAGGAGGGAGAACAGGTATTGAATCCTCATTTTACAAATGAGGAAACTGAGGCACAGAGAAATTAAGTGACTTGGCCAGGGTCACACAGGGGGCACCTGGAAGAGCTAGGGTTGGAACTCAGGTCCTCAGATTCCCAGGCCTGAGCTCTCTCCATTAAGTCATGCTGGACTTCATTGTGTGAGAATATGAGTGTACTGCTAAGCAAGCAGTAACTGGTTCTCTTCCAGTTCCTGATACTCATTGCCTCAGGATACATCACTACTGCAGTGATGATGATAAATTTGGGAAAGACTGGTGAAAATGCTGTGATAAGGCAATTCATTTTACAGAATTAACTATTTGTCAAAATGACTTTATTACTGCTGCTTTCTGAAACAAATTTCATTACACCTTTGGCCATAGCTATTCTGAAAGCATGTGGCCATACAAGATATCCAGACAGCTAGAGTAAGTTTGAAAAAACCATCTTCCTTGTCTTTCATTCTGCAGAACTCATCTAATAAGGACCAAATAAGAAGAATTTCTGGGTGCCAATTTTTCATGCTTGTTTTTTCTGTAACTGTCCAAATGCAAATTCTGAATTCACAGCTAGGAGAAGCATAAGATTTCACATTAAGTCAAAAATGTCCTATGGGTCCCATGAAGGGTGATAGAAAAATTTCAATTCATACATTTATAATCTCATGAATTGGTTAGAAAAGGATGATGCATTCATTTATTTTCAGGGCTTAATTACCAGCTGCAGGCATCTCCTGATATGCAATGCTGATCAAGGTAGGCTTTTTTCCACATTATAAATACTAAGTTAGGAGAACAGAATAAGATTTCTTTTTTAACAGGAAAGCTCTGAAATTGGTGAAGAAGGGAGAGAGGAAAGGAGAGAATAGGAAGGAAGAAAGAGAAACATGGTTGGAAGAGTGAGAGGGAAAATGAAGGGAGGGAGGGAAAGTGAAAGTAGGGAGGGAGGGAAGGAGGAAACTGAAGGAAAGGCCAGAGACTTAAAGGGAAGAAGCTAGAGAAGTGAGGCAAAAAGCAAGTCACTTCACTTCTCTATGCCTCAGTTACCTAAACTGTAAAATGGGGATTAAGACTGTGTGGCTTATGTGGGTCAGTGACTGTGTCTGACCTGATAAACTTGTATTTACCCCAGCATTTAGTACACTGTCTGGCACAAAGTAAGTGCTTAACACTCACACACAAAAAACAAAAAAGAAGAGGGGAAGACGGCAATAGGAAAAGGGAGGCAGAGATGAAGAAAAAGGGGAAAGGCAGACGGAAAAAATGGAAAATGGAAAGAGATGAGGACAAGAGAGCACTTTACTCCTCTCCAACTACTGGTTATCACTGACCTCCAGGATTCTGAGGTCTTTGATTCTAATCCCATCTCTGCCACTTGCCTACTGGGTGACTCTTACCAACATCATTATCTTGTATCTTCCCTAGGACTTAATACAGTGTCTAAACACATAGTAAGCACTTAACAAAACCACCAATAATAATAACTATTATCTCCTTTGACACCTGGGTGCAGCACTGCTTTCAACTGGCCTGGGCTACAATTCCTTGCCACTATAGAGTGGGGAGTTCTTCCCATCTCTCCTCTGTCAGGGCTACAACTCCTTGCCACTATGGAGTGAGGAGTTATTCCCATCTCTCCTCTGCCAGTAGGAGATCCATCACGGGTTTGTAGACTTGTAGAGATGCTAAGCAGACACCCAAAATTGAGATAGTCCCATTTAATGCAAGGCCTCCTGACCCTCTGAAGTCAAAGGCCTAAAGTCTTCTGAGCCAGCTTGGCTTTGGTGATGCTTTTATTTAAACCAAACCAAGGTCGTTTCTCTTCCACCTGATTCCCTTCCCCAGCCCAGAATGGGACTTGAACTTTCCCCAGTACAGATGTCTGGGCTAGAAGATTCTCAAAGTGTTGGTGTTGCGGTTCCTGTGGCAAATACTTCCTTAGCCACAGCCAAGGATGATTCCTTGTCCTGAGTTAATATTTAATGATGAAAGAAATGGAAAAAAATGAAATAAATTTTTCTAACAATGGAAAGCCTTTCTGAGGATGTGGCTAAAATTTCAGAATGATGCATCTGTCATAAGAATAAATAAGCAAATTTTGATCCCTTTATATACAGATATGTTTTAGGAATGCAAAGGTTCCTGGTGTTTTGTTTTGTTTCTTACAGGGAGAGGGCCCTTTATGGTATTTGTTAAACTCTATGTGCCAGGTACTGTATTAAGTGCTAAGGTAAATATAAGCTAATCAGGTTGGACACAACACATGTCCCACATGGGCTTACAGACTTGATCCCCATTTTCTAGATGAGGGAACTGAGGCACAGAACAGTGAAGTGACTTGCTCAAGGTCACACAGCAGACAAGTGGTAGAGCTGGGATTCGAACCCAGGTCCTTGTGAGTCCCAGGACTGTGCTCTATCTACTATGTCACACTGCTTCACATTCTTTTGATAAAATTAAGCTTGTAAATTTGAGAACCAATTTTAGGGCCTTAGTTGGCATAGGTATCACTCCACAGGAGCCTCAGGGCGGGCAGGGGTGACAGAAGAGCTCACCCCACAGCTTCCTGATCCTTGATTTATTCATCCCTGCTCTCTGACAGGACCTGAGAGTTTAAACCAAAGTGGGGGCTTCCTAACTTATTAGCTCCTTGGGCTCTCCCCCTTCCATTCCTCATTCCTCCTAACATGCCCACCTTCTTTTTGCAACTCCTACCACTCCCACAGTGAAAACTGGCACCTCTACTAGTTAGTTACTTAAAGAGTCCCATTCTTCTCTCTGTGAAGGACAAAAGGACTGCTATCCAATCATAAGAACTGCTTCCTCAGACCTTTTGTGAGGGAAAATATGCCTATTTCCTCCAAAGGCATTTTCCTAAAGTCTTAGTCGACCTAACATGATTTGAGAAATCAGGACCCAAAGGAATCTCCCTACAATAGTTAGCCCTTTCAATCTCCATTGCTGAGGCCCAAAAAGGCTTAATAAAAATCTATTAATCATTCCTTATTACACGACCAATTATTACCTTACTCCTTTAATTTCACCACACAGTGTCCTTGCATGAGCACATACATGGTCCTGTGCTCTGTTTTCTGTTTGGCAAGATTTCATGCTCAGGGCTGCTCTCCCAATAAATTGTCTTCAATTTAGATTGAATCCTGCCTCATTTCCCACCATATTGTCAGCTCCTGGAGGGCAGGATCATGTCTATCAATTCTATTGTATTGTCCCAAGTGCCGAGTTCAGAATTCTGTGCAGAGTAGAGGCCCCGGTAAACATGACTGATCAATTCAAACTACAGAGCGAAAACCCTTATATACCGGTTTGGTCATCATCATGATTGTCATGAGGAAAATATTCTCTTCTCCAACCAGATATAAGTCTAATTGAAACAGAAAATACAGGAAGGGATGGACAGGAGGTCTTCTCCGATTTGCCCAAGTCATAAAGGGAAATAAAAAGTGAGAAAGAGTTAGAAAGAGATAGCTTATTAGTACTTGGATGACACCAAACTTCCAAAGTTAACATCCCTAGTGAGCCCCACGGCAGCCTTTAGAGAACTGTGATAGATATCACTCTCTCCATTTTTCACATAAGAAAGATGAGGCAAAGAGTTTAAGGGCCACTCAAAATCTCTCTGAAAATCTGAAGCAAGGCCAAATCTGTTAGTTAGATGTACCACCCCCTTGTCAACACTACTTCATTTTATGCTCACTTGGGTTTTCAGTATAGTTAAGAGTGCAAAATTCTCCTTCTAGACATAAGCAATGAATTTCCATGTTTACCAAATTATGAATAATTGAAAAGCACTCAGGAATGCTTTGCTCTCCATTTCTACAAATCAATTAGCAGAGGGATAGAATTGAGCACTCTGAGTGATACTTAAATGCAAAGAAAGTTTGAAAGACCAAAGTTAGTTTACCAAACCTCCACAAACATCTATGGCCAACATTTGCACTGAGAAAAAAAGTTAAGAACAAATTAGGTATCTGAAATTGAAACAATATAATATGTCAAATAGAAATCAGGTCTCCAAAGTCTCAGCAGAAGCAGCATTTCCTTGGTTGAATCTCTTGCACAATTTGTTCAGATAATTTATTCAAACAACGTGTTCATGAAGTAAGTATTTATATCTGTACATAATCCCAATGAGCTCATCCAGTTCGGAATATGTTTTGAAAAAAAAACACAAATGGAATGAGGAGTGGTTTTTTTCATACTGCTGATCTAGCAAAGTGGTGATTGTTGAACTTTTCAGAAGGGGCAGGAAATTCAAGTTTAAAAGTCAAGCTAAAGGAGTGGGAGAAACTAAAGAAAGCTGTAAAGGGAAAAAAATCACATTTTGACTTACATTCAATAATAATCCAAACAGAATAACTTCTCTCTGGTCCAATACTCCTGGTGTATACTGCTGCTGCTGCATTAGTAAATTCCCTTGGGTAGGGATGGACTGAAATAGAAAAAAAGAGGAAACAAGACCAGTTGGGAGCCTTTACCAGGTGCAGGTGAGAGCATAAATTGGAGGAGATTTGATACATCAGTGGCTAACAAGCCAAGGTTTTCTCATCAGGGGGCAATCACTACTATCACTTGTTGTAATATTTCCCCAATTTTTCCAAAAACATAATGACGATTATTTGAATAAAGGCACTTGGTAATAATAATAATAATGGTATTTGTTAAGCACTTACTATGTACGGAGCACTGTTCTAAGTTCTGGGGTAGATACAGGGTAATTAGGTTGTCCCATGTGGGGCTCACAGTCTTAATCCCCATTTTCCAGATGAGGTAACTGAGGCATAGAGAAGTTAAGTGATTTGCCCAAGGCCACACAACACACAAATGGTGGAGCTGGGATTAGAATCCAAGTCCTGTGACTCCCAAGCCCATGCTCTTTCCACTGAGCCAAACTGCTTCCTTTGTATCCTAAGCAAGGTAAGCTTTGCATCCTTAATATGCCTCAATTGTAAATTTCTCTGTTTTGCATCAGATATATTTCTGACCACACTGTTCATAATAATAATAATGGTGGCATTTGTTAAGCACTTACTATGTGCCAAGCATTGTTCTAAGCACTGAGGAAGATATAAAATAATCCCTGTCCCACATGAAGCTCACAGTTTAAGTAGGTGGGAGAAGAATAATTTAACCCCCATTTTATGAACAAGGAAAGTGAGATTCAGAGAAGTTCAGGGATGTGCCCAAGGTCATGCAGCAGGCAAATAAATGACAGAGTCAGGATTAGAACCCAGAAGCTCTGACTTCCATGCACTTTACACTAGGCCATGTTGCATCCCACTCATTATTTGGGAATTCTGGTGTCATAAAACAGCTACAGTCTAGTTTATCTCCCCTACTGAAGTCACTGTCCCGAAGAGGCTATGAAAAATTTTGATTTTTTTTTCATAGAAATAAATATATATTTTGGTAAATCAAAAGAATTCCAACATTTGGCACTCCCTGCCTTCCAGTGCAGGTTCCAGGACTTTACTATGGAAATAGAATTCATTCATTCAATAGTATTTATTGAGCACTTACTATGTGCAGAGCACTGTACTAAGCATTTGGAATGTGTGGGTACACATGTATTAACATGGACTGGGCCACCCATTTTCAGACAAATTTCCAACTCACCAAAATATCTAGGCATCTGTGCTCCCTCACACCCATCCTCACTCTCTTGCTGTGCCATAAAGGGGACCACTTTCAATTTTCTTTTTCCAGACCCATCAGATTCTGGGTTAGTTAATTATTCCCTTTAAAATCCCACCTGATAGAGTTGTTTATTTTCTAGGCTTAGCAGGGGTCTTCCCCCTCAGTTGGGCTCCCTTTCAGCTGTTTGTCCTACCCAGGGTTGTACCATGCAGAGCATTGAGAAGATTCAGGAACAGGGGGCATCTGTTCTGTGTGCCATCACAAGAATGCTTGCTCCTTTCCCACGTTGAGACATCTTTTATAAAGATGCCAAAGTTCTCTGTTGTTTTACTTTGGCATTCAGTCAACCACAGCAGCCTCACATTACTTCAGATAATACAGCGCAATAAAGTGATTGCTCAATTACTTGTTAGGTTCAGAAGTAATTGCCATGTAACTTTCCCTCAGTTGAGGAGTAGCTGGCACCCCTCACATGCTACGCCGTATTCCTCGGTAACTATCATGTCAGTATTTGGCCCCTGAAAAGGGCCACTGTGTTCTGGGGAACAAATAAGGAGCACAGGTAAAGTGAGCATGATTTTATTAAGAATGAAAGATAGCAGCAGGCAGTAAAGTCGTCACAGAGGAACAATCTTAATCAAAGCTGCTCCTGTCCTCCTAGATCACTCTGTGAAGTTTCGGCATTCTTCTAGTGAAAGGCAGTGAGAGATAGTGACACTGAGCCATCTATTTGCGACTGATGAATCAATCAATCAAATTTATTGTGTGCTTAGTGGGTACAATGAGTTTACAGTCCAGAGAGGGGAGACAGGCGTTAATATAAATATAAAAAATCATGTATATGTACATACGTGCTGTGGGACTGAGGGAGGGGTAAAAAAGGAAGCAAATTCAAGAGCAGCAGCACTGTGGCCTAGTGGATAGACCATGGGCCTGGGAGTCAAAATGACCTAAATTCTAATCCCAGTACTGCCACTTGTCTGCTGTGTGACCTTAGGCAAGTTACTTAACTTCTCTGTGCCCCTATTATCTCATCTGTAAAATAGGGATTAAGACTGTGAGCTTTATGTGGGACAGGGACTGTGTCTAACCTGATTATCTTGTATCTACCCCAGTGCTTAGAACAGTGCCTGGCATATAGTAAGTGCTTAGCAAATACCACAATTATTATTACTGTTATTAGTAATAGTAATAGTAGCAATAGTAGTAGTAATAATAGGAATAGACTATTCCCCGGCATTGTTCAGGGTGTTGCAGGATTTTCTGGTGGCCTAGGTCCTCCCGCCCCCTCCTTCATCTCTGGCTCTATCTTAGAAACATCTTGGTGAACAAGCTGAGTCACAGGGCATGGAAGAGCTGGAAGAAAAGGAAAAGGGGAAACTGAAGCAACAATAGCCAGATGGAAATGAGAGGAAACTTGATTTGGAAATCTGGCTGAGACTGGACAGTCCAGTCCATGTTAGGACACATGTGGCCACATGTCTGTTTCTTCAGGACAGTCCTGGGCCCAGCACTGGAAAATTCAGGGGCATGGCCTGCTAGCTTTCTGTTGATTAACAGAAAATATATTTTTTCCATAAGAAACCCAAATCAAACTTTCTCAAGGCCTCTCCTGGCTTCAGTAGTCAGTCTCCCCCTCTGGATTATAAACTCTCTGTGGGAAAGGAAAGTGTCTACTAACTCTGTGGAACTTTCTCAAGTGCTTAGTACAGGGCTCTACATACAGTAAAGCACTCAATAAATACCACTGATTGACTGATTGATCAGCCAGGCCACAATTGAAATATTATACCTATTTTGGGGGTCTGGAATCACTTGTGAGTTGCTGAGCCCTGGAGTTGGGGAGGAAGAATTTTGTATCATTCCCCCTTTACAGTGTCCCCACAGAGAAGAAGTGTTGCCCTGTTGACAGAACACAGGCCTGGCAGTATGAAGGTCGTGGGTTCTAATCTCAGCTCTGCTTCTTTTCTGCTGTGTGACTTTTGGCAAGTCACTACCCTTTTCTGCACTTCAATTTCCTCAACTGTAAAATGGGGATTCAATACTTAGACTGTGAGCCCCATGTGGGACATGAATTGTGTCCAAACCGCCTATCTTGTATCTACCTCAACACTTACTACAATGCCTGGCATATAGTAAGCACTGCACAAATACTGTTAAAAAACAAACAAGCAAACAAAATAAAACAGAGGTAGAGGGGAAAACAGGTACTTAGGCATCTACTCCTGTTTGTAGACCTTTTCATAGCAAATTGATACTTCCACCACCTAGGAAAACCTCAGAAGTACAACCTGTGACTCTCAGGACCTCTCTAGAGCAGTTGCAGGGTCCACTCAGTGGTTTGGTTACTCTACCAGGCCTCCAGATGGTAGAGTACCATCTACTATCTGAAGGCCTGGGGAACTCCCTCCCTCGTGCCTGAAGCATCAGGCCCTCCACTATGGCCCAAGAGGAAAGTCTTCTATCATTGTTCCACCCAGCCCCGGAGGAAAGAGATTAGTTTTATGTATTTATTGACCATTTACTATGTGCAGGGCATCATACTAAGCATTTGGGAAAGTATGATACAATAAAGTTGCTA
Source organism: Ornithorhynchus anatinus (assembly GCF_004115215.2). Taxonomy (NCBI): domain Eukaryota; kingdom Metazoa; phylum Chordata; class Mammalia; order Monotremata; family Ornithorhynchidae; genus Ornithorhynchus; species Ornithorhynchus anatinus. Next base: position 37,632,778 of record NC_041734.1, on the reverse strand, counting down.
AACCTGATCTCCATCCTCAAGAAGCTTACAGTCTAAAGGGAGAGAGAGAATTAAAATGAACTTCAGATACGGAAATCAACACAGTATAAAGATTTCTGTGGGGCTGAGGTGAGCATCAGAGTGCTTAAGGGGTACTCACACAAGTGCATAAGTGACGTAGAAAGAAGGGGGAATAGGGTTAGGTAGAGCAGGCTCCTTAAAGGATATGTTTTAGGACTTTGAATGTGGCGAGAGTGGTGGTCTGTCAGATATGAAGAGGGAGGGAGTCCTATGCCAGAGGGAGAATGTGGGCAAAGGACAGGCATCAGAAGAGACAAGATCGAAAAGGGAGTCAAGTTGTCATCCAACAGTGTATGGGCTGTGTTGTAGAGAAAGTTAACAAAGTACAGAAGGAAGAAGGTGGGGAGCGAGTGAATTTATACTGAGGCTCACAATATTGATAATAATACTAATAATGGTACTTCTTAAGCCCTTACTATGAGCCAGGCACTAAGTGCTGAGTTGACTACAAGCAAATCGGGTTGGGCATAGTCCCTGTCCCACATGGGGCTCCCAGTTTCAATCCCCATTTTACAGATGAGGTAACTGAGGCACAGAGAAGCAAAGTGACTTGCTCAAGGTCACACAGCAGAAAAATGGCAGAACTAGGATTAGAACTCATGACCTTCTGACTCCCAGGCTCATGCTCTATCCACTATGTCTTGCTGAGATGACTATGGTCTTGAAAATATTGAACTCTCTAGAGTCTGAACTACAGAAAGACAACAACTAAGGATCATAGGGACCCAATTCCAAGGGTGTTTGATTGGCATCTGGGGGAGAAGTTATTTGCACCTTTTATTCACCCCTCCCTCAAGTCTACAGCACTTTATGTATATATCTGTAATTTATTTATTTATTTATACTTGTGTCTTCCCCTCTAGACTGTAAACCCAATGTAGGGTTTTATTCTATTATATTGTACACTCCCAAGTGCTTGGCACAATGGTAAACATGGCACATGGTAAGCACTCAGTAAAATGTGCTTGATTGATCATTAACTTCACCCAAACTGCTCTGTGGGGGGGCAGGTTTCCATAGTAAGCCTCCATGTCCCTTTGAATCAGAAAAGAGTCAGAGACAAGGTCAAAATATCCTTCTCGAAACAAATGTCCTGAGATGTCGCTAATTAGGTGGTAATTCCGCCATCAGTCCTCCCAGGCAGCCTGGGTGATCTCGCAGGGGCAAGGCTAGGGTTGGAGCTCACAGCTGCTGAGCCTGTGTTTAAACCTCGTGAGGCTGCAGTCTTCACACTGCTTTTAACCTAGAAACCATTGGCTATTGCTGCCACTATCAGTGGTTTCTGTGACTTGGCCGGCCCACCCCCTGGGGTGAGGCCAATGGGCCAGCAGGATCATCATCTCAGGACTCAGAGAAGGAGATGAGTCTGTGGCCTTCCTCAGAACCTGATGAGGTGGTGAGGCAATGAGAAACAGCAATAGCAGAGGAAGAGGAGATTGAAGAGAAGCAGTCTGGCCTACCTGATTTGCTTGTATCCACCCCATCACTTAGTACAGTGCCAGGAATATAGTAAGTGCTTAACAAATACCATTATGATTACTTAACTTCTTTGTGACTCAGTTCCCTGTAAAATAGGGATTAAGATTGTGAGTGCTATATGGGACAGGGACTGTATCCAACCGGATTATGAGAAGCAGCGTGGCTCAGTGGTAAGAGCCCGGGCTTGGGAGTCAGAGGTTGTGGGTTCAAACCCCGGCTCTGCCACCTGTCAACTGTGTGACTGTGGGCAAGTCACTTCACTTCTCTGGGCCTCAGTTCCCTCATCTGTAAAATGGGGATGAAGACTGTGAGACTCACGAGGGACAACCTGATGATCCTGTATCTACCCCAGCGCTTAGAACAGTGCTCTGCGCATAGTACGCGCTTAACAAATACCAACATTATTATTATCTTGTATCCACCTCATTGGTTAGTACAGTGCCTAGCAAATAGTAGGCCTTAACAAACACCATAAAAAAGAGAGCAAGAGGAGGATGCTTACTCTTTCCTTTCCTTTTCCCTTAATTCTCCTTCCTCTTCTCCCCCTATGCTTCTTCTCCCCCTCATTCTCCTACTCCATCTTCTTCTGCCTCTTCTCCCTCTCCTTATCTCCCCTCACTAGTTTTCCATTTTAAATTTGAGCTCTCACATGCCTCAAATGAAGTGGTAGAGCTGACACAACCTCACCTTACATTGGAAATAAGAACCATAAGGCATATGCCACTGAGGAAATAAAAGGAAGACCAAAAATCATTTCTCCCATTATCTCTGAGGGCTACCACCTCATAGATCAAGGGATCAAAGCACTCTCCTGGATATATGCTATGGTCACCTGGGGAAAATAAGTGATTGTGGGCAAAGTCTTGCCCATTCAGAGACTGAGTCTGGGTATTAACTCCCACTCTGTTACAGGGAAAAAATGAACAAAAACGGAAAGCATATTAGAGAATAGATCAACCTAAATATACAATCTGGCAAGCAGCACCACCAGGTTGGAGCTTGGAGTGATGAATGAAAATGGGGTCTCTGAACGGACTTCAGATTTCCAAACCAGATTCAAGATTGCCTGGTCAGACAAACCATGTAATAATAATAATAAAAATAATTGTTGAACTTTTTAAGCACTTGCTATGTCAAGCACTGTATTAAGCACTGGGGTGGTTACAAGCAAATCAGGTCGGACACAGTCCCTATCCCTCATGGAGCTCACAGTCTTAATCCCCCATTTTTCAGATGAGGCACAGAGGCACAGAGAAGTGAAGTGATTTGCCCAAAGTCACACAGCAAACAAGGGGTGGTACCAGAATTAGAACCCATGAACTTCTAAATCCCAGGCCCGTGCTCTATCCACTAGGCCATGCTGCTTCCCTCAGCACTGTCAGAGGGCTGCTGCTACTACTCCTGAAGAAGATGATGATAATGATGATGATGATTTCTACTCAGATGTTCAGTATGTAGAGTACTTCATAAAGAAGCTTTCTTGGGATGCACTATGAACTGGCCAAATGATGACAAAATCATCAGAAGGAACTTTCTGCCATGAGCTGAAAATGGAAAACTGGGTATAAAGATCTTTGCCCACAGTGCTGTGCAACGTCTTTGGTTTGGTCTTGGAGTTTGATTACAGAAACAGCCCAAGTCTTATATGAGGGAAACCTGATCTTTTAATGGACACAATAGCTCTCTAAGCAATCTTGTTCACTTAGTTCTTAATAACTATTTTTTTGCTTTGATTTCTCCTTTCCTGAAGGATTTGGCCCCCCAAAAGAGAGAGTAATAAAGAATCTGTTCCTTAGAAGTGTTGGAGTGTATTTAGGGCTACTTTCTCCGACTGTAAAATGAAAGTTTTAGTATTGAGAGCTCTAGCCCCCAAAGGAGTAAATTCAACAAAGCTATATAATTAGAAGATAATTTTCACTATTTGGGTGACATTTTTCTACTCACTGAAGAATGGATGAGGCAGACCCAATTTTGGCTTTGAATTCCACTGTCAATCAATCAATGGTATTTATTAAGCACCTACTGTGTGCAGAGAGCACTGTACTGAGTGCTTAGGAAAGTACAATACAGTGGAGTTGGTAGAAATAATCCCAGTCTCCTTTGGTGGACGGGGAGAGGTTCCCAGTGGATAGAGTGCCAAGACTTATCTTGACATTGGAGAGCATCTCGCCAGAGCAATGACCTCTGCAACTGGAGCCAAAGACACCAATGGTAACCACGGATAACTCGGGGATAAAGGGATATCTTGCTCATTGTGTTCCCCTGTGGTGCAGGGCAGTCATCTGACTGCTTAGCAAAATGTCTTGCTCCAGCCATTTGGAACAGATCCTAAACATGTCCTTGGCTCGAGAATGCCTACAAATAAAATGTGGAGCCAGGGAGGGACCTGGGCTGTGCTCAAGCCAATTTCCACACTGCCCCATCCAGCACTGAAGGGATCAAACCATTTGCTTAATAGCCACGTTGTCTCCGAACCATGTCAAAACACCCAATAAAGCCTTCTCATAATGGACATCTCCAAGTGAATGTCCAAGAAAATGCTATCAGGAGGCTCTGAAAGCTGAGCCAGGAGGCAGACTCTATCCATGGATGAAATGGATTAAATATGCAGTTCTCCACACAGAGAGCTTCCCTTATACGTGAAACCACTCTTCAGCTCAAGCTGCCCCAGTTCTGTCCCTGTTTCCCTGTCAGGACGGTGGGGAAAACAGGGCCACCTCAACCCTGAGTCGTAACGGGTGAGGCGATAGAGAACCATTTTTAATTGACTAATTATTCCTTTATCCCTATGCTGTCACATAGGTAGTAGAGGTGGACAGAGGAGAATGGGTGCTAGGCAGTAGATGAGGGAAAACCCATTTTCAGGAGCACTGGTATTGGTGATGGTGAAAACGGGAAGATGTACCAGCAGTGTGGTTGGGGTTGAGTGCAGGGTTATAGTGCTTATGTTGAATTATTTCCATATAACCCAATTGACCACACTCACATATCTGCCCTTGCTTTACATTATCTATATTTCTGTCACCTACTGGTGAGGCATTTTTTGTAGGACCAGGATACAGCTGGGTGGTTAAGGAGCTGGAGTCATAGGGGCAGCAGTAAAGTCCACTTGCTCCACTCTCTAACTGTTCATTCTCCACTCTACCCTACCCTTTACCCATTTTCATATCTAGAAAGGTCAAGAGTGGGTGAAACAGATAGGGGAGCATGGAATCCATGGCGGTCAAGTCAGTGTACTAGCCACAGTATGTCTTAAACCATTTGCTGTGATTTTTAAGTTTGTCCCCACAAGCTGATGTTCACGACTAAAATTGGACAGCCTTCTTTGGCTGCTTCTGCCTCCTCTGCCACTCCTAAGTTCTTCCTCCTTCTTATCTATGATGACCTTAAGTCGGAGGAGTAAGTGGGACCTCCAATCCACAGGGAAATTACTTAGAGGAGTGGGAAGAGAGGAAAGGGTGGTTCCCCTACAGCAGAAGGAATAATAATGAATCAATCAATCATATTTATTGAGTGCTCACTGTGGTCATAGCACTATACTAGGCATTATCATCATTCATCAGTGGCATTTATTGAGTGCTTACTGTTTATAGAGCACTGTACTAAGTACTTGGGAGAGTAAAATACAACATAATTGGTAGAGGTGTTCTCTGCCCACAGAGAACTTAGTCTAGAGGGTGAGACAGACATTAATAAAATAAATATGTTAAGGATATGTATGTAAGTGCTGTGGGGCTGAGGGTGGGATGAATCAAGGGTGCAAATCCAAGTGCAAGGGCAGCGTGGAAGGAAATGAGATAAAGGAAATGAGACCTTAGGAAAACCTCTTGGAGGATATGTGTTTTTAATAAGCTTCTGAAGATGGGGAGAAGGATCTTCTTTGGGATGTGAAAAGGGTGTTCCAGGCCAGAGGCAGGATGTGGGTGATGACAAGATAGAGGAGTTCAAGTTACAGTGAGTAGGTTGGCATTAGAGGAGCCAAGTGTGCAAGCTAGGTAGTACCTGGAAATCAGGGAGGTAAGGTAGGAGGGAGCAAGATGGTGGAGTGCTTTCGCCTGTGGTAAAGAGTTTCTGTTTGATGTGGAGGTTCTCTCCACTGGCTTTGAAGCACTCCATCACCTTGCCCCCTCCTACCTCACCTTGCTTCTCTCCTTCTACAACCCAGCCTGCACACTTTGCTCCTCCAGTGCTAACCTTCTCACTGTGCTGGATCTCACCAGTCTTGCAGCCAACCCCTAGCCCACATCCTGCCTCTGGCCTGGAATACCTCCCTCCTCTAATCTGACAATCACTCGCCCCTGCTTCAAAGCCTTATTGAAGGCATATCTCCTCCGAGAGGCCTTTCCAGAGTAAGTCCCACTTTTCCTCATCTTCCACACCCTTCTGTGTCATCCTGACTTGCTCCCTCTGCTATTCCCCTTTGCTATTCCAGCCCCATCACTTAAGTACATATCTGTAATTTTATTTATCCCTTTGCTCTTCCCTGCTCCCAGCCCCGTAGCACTTATACACATATCTGTAATTTTATTTACTTGTATTCATGTCTGTCTCCCCCACTCTAAACTGTGAGATTGTCGAGGGCAGGGAATGTGACTCTTTGTTGTTGAACTGAACATGAACTGAATATTTTTGTAGAAAAATGATCCAGGCAACAGAGTGAAGTATGGACTGAAGTGGGTAGAGAAAGGAGGCAGGGAGGTCCACAAGGAAACTAATGCAGTAAGCAAGGCAGGAGAGGAAAGTCCTTGGATCAGCATGGTAGCAGTTTGGAAAGGGTGGATTTTAGCAGTGCCATGAAAGTTGAACTGACAGGACTTGGTGGCAGACTGAATATGTTGGTTGAATGAGAGAGATGAGTCAAGGATAACACCAGTAATAAGTGAACTGAAATTTGTCTACTCCTTTCTTTTTCCCCTCCTCAGTTCCTTTGGAGGTGTTGGTTGTATTGATGACATTTAACGGTGGTATTTGTTTTTTGTTTGTTTTTCATGGCATTTGTTAAGTGCTTATTACGTGCCAGACACTGTACTAAGCATTGGGGAAGATGTATAATGTAATCAGGTCAGACACAGTGTCCCACATGGGGCTCACAGTCTAAGTATTGAATTCCCATTTTACAGTTGAGGAAACTGAGGCACAGAGAAATATAGTAACTTGCCTATGATCATACAAACAACCACCACAGCAACAGCAATGCATACTGGATAGATCTTGGGCCTGGGAATCAGACTTGGGTTCTAATTCTTGTTCTGCCACTGTCTGCTGTGTGCTATTGGGCAGATCACTAAAATTTTCTGTGCTATAGCTACCTCATCTGTAAAATGTGGATTAAAACTGTGAGTCCCATGTGAGACATGGACTGTGTCCAAACTGATTAGTTTATATCTACCCCAGCACTTGGTACAATGTCTGGCATCTAATAAGTGCTTAAAAAATACCATAAAAAAGGTAAATTGCAGAGGCAGGATTAGATCCCATATTCTCTGATTCCCAGGCTCCCAGTTTTTCCACCAGCCACACTGCTGTTGCTGTGGTGGTTGTTTTCTGCCCAGAAACTAGGACTGTACAGGCCCACAACACTGAAGTGCAGAGAAACTCAGGGAACTGCTCAAAGTAAAGAGGGAGTGGGCCTGAAGAAAACAAAGCAGCAGGCCAAAAAGAAAATGAGTCAATTCTGCCCTTCTTTTCAGTTCCCTTCTATGGACTGCTGTGACATTTGCACTTGGTAAGGAAGCTAGGATTGTATTTCCATGGCCCAATGCAAAGGGAAGCATTATGATAACTAGGAAAAGGTTGAAGGGGGTGACATCTATTTCTAATCATGGTAGAGGGATGCATACCTTGAAAACTGATAACTGAAAACTGGTAACTGTGGGGCTAAAGGTTTTTTAAGTGTAATTAAATTTGGTTTAACCTTCTCCAAGTAACAATTTGGTTTAACTTTCTCCAGGTAACAATGATGCAACAAGCATGATGTATGGATAGGGCATGGGCCTGGTAGTCAGATGGTCATGAGTTCTAATCCCGGCTCTGCCACTTTGCTGTGTGACCCTGTGCAAGTCACTTCACTTTTCTGTGCTTCACTTACTTCATCCTTAAAATGGGGATTGAGACTGTGAGTCCTTTGTGGGACAAGGACTATATGCTTGTAATCACCTCAGCGCTTAATACGTGACTCAGTAGAAAGAGCCCGGGCTTGGGAGTCAGAGGTCATGGGTTTGAATCCCAGCTCTGTCACTTGTCAGTTGTGTGAATGACTTCTCTGTGCCTCAGTTACCTCATCTGTAAAATGGGGATTAACTGTGAGCCTCATGTGGGACAACCTGATTACCCTGTATCTACCCCAGTGCTTAGAACAGTGCTCTGCACTTAGTAAGTGCTTAACAAATACCAACATTATTATTATTATTATTATACAGTGTTTGGCACATAGTAAGCACTTAACAAATACCACAACTATTATTAATATTATCTGTCTTTTTTTTCTTATGATATTTGTTAAGCACTTACTTTGTTCCAGGCACTGTTCTAGAAGCTGGCACAGATACAAGCTAATCAGTTGGACAGAGTCCATGTTCCACAAGGGCTCACAGTCTTAATCCCCATTTTACAGATGAGGTAAATGAGGCACAGAGAAGTTAAGTGACTCATCCAAGATCACCCAGTAAGCAAATGGCAGAGCCAGGATTAGAACCCAGGTCTTTCAGACTCCCAGACCTGTGCTCTGTTCATGAGACCACACTGCTTCTCACATTTTATTTTCAAAGGTGACACAACTGATTAGAACCATGATCTTTTCTCTAGAGGACTGAAGTGTGCAAGTTGAGCTGTAGTAGGAGATCAGGAAGGTAAGATAGTAATAATAATAATAATTGCAATATTTGTAAAATGTTTAGTGCATGCTAGACACTGTATTAAGTGCTGGGGTGGACACAAGCAAATTGAGTTGGACAGTCCCTTTTCCACATGGGGCTCACAGTCTCAATCCCCATTTTACAGATGATGTAACTGAGGCAAAGAGAACTGAACTGACTTACCCAAGGTCACACAGCAGACAAATGGCAGAGCCATGATTAGAATCCATGACCTTTTGACACCCAAGCCCATGCTCTATCCACTACTCCATGCTGTTTTGGAAGAGCTGACTGGGTGCTTTAAAGTTGATGGTAAGGAGCTTTGGTTCGAGGTGTCTACCAACTCTATTATATTGTACTCTCCCAAGCATTTAGTATAGTGTTCAATAAATATGCTGGATTGATTGACTGATGTAGAGGTGGATGGGCAACCATTGGAGGTCCTTGAAGAGGGGGGAGATGTAGACTGAACATTATTTTAGAATAATGATCCAGGTAAGAGAGTGAAGTATAGCCTGGAGGTGAGAGACGGAAGGCAGGGAGGTCAGTGAGAAGGCAGATGCAGTATTCAAGGCAGGATAGGATAAATGCTTGAATCAGCTCAGTAGCAGTTTGAATGGAGAGAATAGGGTGGATTTTAGCAAATTGGGGATGGTAGAACTGACCAAATGTACCAAATCAATTACTGATGAATAATACGATTATATGAATGTGATTACATTGAGTCAGATGGATGACATTTGTTTAATTGAAAGTTTAATGCTAGCTCTGCCGAGAAAGATGATAAGCTCCTCGAGGGCAAGGAAATTGTTGACTTACTCTATTGTTCTCTCCCAAATTCATAATGCAGTGCTCGACACAAAGTACTCAATAAATACCATTAATTGACCAGCTAATCCCTCACCTTTGTGATCCCTCTCCTCTCCCACTCTCCCTTCCCCATTCTCTTTAAACTACTTCACCTCCTCGTCAGGAAATGTGTCTGCTTACTGTTCATTCATTCATTCAATAGTATTTATTGAGCGCTTATTATGTGCAGAGCACTGTACTAAACTCTTAGAATGTACAATTAGGCAACAGATAGAGACAATCCCTGCCCAGTGATGGGCTCTCAGTTATATTGTACTCTCCCAAGCGCCTAATACAGTGTTCTGCACACAGTAAGCACTCAATAAATACAATTTAATGAATGAATATTCCTCAGTGGTTTTAATAATAGTTTCCCTCTCCCCTTCAGCTTCTGTGCACCCTCCCCACTGAACACTTTGCTCCTCTAACCCCAATCGACTTTATTTCATTGTCATCTCTCTCATTATCAACCCCTTGTTCATATACTTCCTCCTGCTTGGACCTCCTTCCCCCTTTGTATCCAACTGACCATCTCTCTCCCCACTCTTAAAGCCCTCCTAAAATCATATCTCCTCCAATCAATCAATTGTATTTATTGAGCATTTATTTTGTGCAGGGCACTGTAATAAGTGCTTGTCTTCTTTCACTAACTTCAATTTTGCCCTACCTATTCTCCCTCTCTTATGCATCACCTATGTTCTTGGGTCTATACTTCTTAAGCACTTGATACACACCCCAAATCCACCGAACCTTTGTATATGCCCTTAATTTATTTTAATGTCTGTCTCTCCCACTGGATGTAAACTCTCTGGGGGCAGGGATCATTTATACAAACTCTATTGTATTGTACTTGCCCAAGCACATAGTATAGTGCTCTATACACAGTAATCATTCAACAAATACCATTGATTGATTGAATGATGTGCCATAAAGGAGGCTAGTTTTATAAGCTTTAAACTGATATGCCATAAAGTTGAAATAGGATGAAAATTCAGAAACACAGTAAGTGTCTTTTGTTATACCAAAGCAACTTAATTTGACAGCTGGCTTTGAGTCCCAGGCAGTCCCAGGAGGCACTGTATGACCAAGAGTCACCAGCCCCAACTTCCTATCTGTACCTTCATTTTCCTTCATGGGCGTCAGAAAGTATGGTATCCGTCTTGTCTGTCCGTCTCCCCCGATTAGACTGTAAGCCCGTCAAAGGGCAGGGACTGTCTTTATCTGTTACCGATTTGTACATTCCAAGCAATTAGTACAGTGCTCTGCACATAGTAAGCGCTCAATAAATACTATTGAATGAATGAATGAATAATCCCATCACCTCCACTAGTCTGCTGTGTGACCTTGGGCCAATCACTTCATTTCTCTGGGCCTCAGTTATTTCATCTGTAAAATGAGGATTAAGACTGTGAGCCCCTCATAGTACAGGGACTGTGTCCAACCCGATTTGCTTGTATTCATGCCTGCACTTAGTACAGTGCGTGGCACATAGTAACCATTTAGCAAATATCATAATTACCATTATTATTATTATTATTATGTCTTCAACTCTCCTAATGATAGCTACCTAGCCTTCAAACAACTATAACTGGAAAATCATGTCGCTGTAGGTTTCAGATTGCCCCTCTGGGCTTTCTTAGTGTGTTCCCCCAGTTCCCAGATCAAACCATCCTCACCGTCTCTGCTTGCTTTAACACTAACCACAATGGATGACTGCTGTCAGTTACTCAATATTGACACGGATATAAACTGAATTGCTTAAAAGCAGCATCCTTATTTTCAGCAGTAATATTCATCAATACACATTCTTATGACAAGGCTTTGTCTCTGAGGAATTCTACGAGCAATCTGAAGACACCCACAGAGTTCTACAGGAATGGAAACTGGCCCTTTTATGTTTCATAAGGATTTCTGGGATAGAATAATGACAACTTTTCTAAGTAGTGATTAGGACTCCTTGGGAATTGAATTCAAGACCTATGCACTTGAACTCACCCTAACAAAGTAGCATACACAGTGTTACCCCAATTAAAAGAGAACAGTGCTTGGATGAGTTTGAAGCACATTACCTATATTTGCAATTCCCCAAAAGGACTAAATTCAGTTACTTCTAAAATAATTGCCACAGGATAAAGAAAAAGATAAATCTCCAGAGAAGGTGGCCCCATGTACATGCCAGCTTCATTCAGGAATGCACTTAATACCATAAATGAGGGGATATTTAAGACAAATCTATATGGCTGTCACTGCCTAAAAAAAAAAAAAATGATGCAACTTGGATTTCCTTCCTCTATTTCCATCTCCTAGAACTGAGAGCTAGAGAAGGGAGGGACGAACAGGCCTGGGCCTACATTAATAAGGTGCTATAATTTAAGGAACACTGAAAACTGAATGAATGAGATGCTGAAGGCCAAATGGATAAACAGAAGTGACTTGTAATAATGCCTATACTGTCTTTAAGTAGGGACCTGATACAGAACTCAAGCATAAGGCAAGTAAAACAATGCAACATTAAGTTAAAGGGACAGGCTTTTCTTAAGCTTATTGTGAGTCATGGGGAGGAGAGGTGGCATTGCAAAGAGGAAGCCAATGGTTCAAGTATTAATTATTCAGTGGTATTTTTGGAGTGCTTGCTGTGTGCAAAACACTGCATTAAGCACTTGAGAGAGTACAATATAACAGAGTTGGTAGACATGTGCCCTGAATACAGAAGGCAGGAGAGGGGACAAAGCAAGAGAGTGCATAGGGACAGGAAGAGGCAGAGAGGGAGAGATAGAGAGGGAGCAGAGAAAGAGGGAGAGAGGGTGGGAAAGGAAAGAGAGAAAGAGAGAGGAGAGACAGTGAGAGGAAGAGGCAGAGAGTCACAATGAATGCAGACATAAACACACACAGACATACAGACAAAAACACAGACAGACATGCTGGATGTGGGGATGAACAGAAGCAGTGAAAGATAATAAGCTGCAGCAGATACATGCAACAGTTGCCATCCCATCTCCCTGGAGTTCCTATCGCTGTCTCTGTTCAGTGCTGACTCAGTAGACAACTTTTCTCCAAAGCCAGCAGAACCTGTAGTTGTAGTGATGGCGTACAAATACTTCTCTCATGGCCCATCACTCTGGAGTTGCACAGTCTAGCCAAAAGGAGGGCATATTTCTATCGTCCCAAAAATCCATGAGTTGGACCACTTGATACCATGAGTGAGAGTCCGGTGGAAGTCAGAACATTTGCTCATATATCCGGGGACATTGTTCACATGTTTTGCTCACATTTGTTCATGTTACATTGGTATTTTTCACCAAATCACAACATTCCCTTTTCTTTTCACAAAAACTTTAGCTAATAATAATAATAGTAATAATAACTACAGTACTTATTAAGCACTTACTATTTGCCAAGCACTGTACTAAGAGCTGAAGTAGATACAAGTTGATCAGACTGGATACAATCCCTGTTCCACATGGGCTCACAGTCTAAGTAGGAGGGTTAATGGGTATTGAATCCCCACTTTACAGATGAGGTAACTGAGACACAGAGAAAGTCAATTAACCCATGGTCTCACAGCAAATAAGTGGCAGAGCTGGGATTAGAATCCAAATCCTCTGACTCTCAGGCCCAAGTTCTTTCCATTAAGCCATGCAGCTCCTTATCCTTAAACCCCGCAGTAACCCTTTCACCCTTACAACTGCCCCTTGAGATTCTTGATATTGTGATCCTCACTTACAGATGGATAAGCTGAAAAAGACAGCATATAGGTTACTTTCCCATGGTTACAAAAGTCAGTAGCAGTGGTAAAAATAAAAATGCAATGCCTCAACTACTAATATACTGCTGAAATCACTTTGACTTCTGTCCCTTTGTCCTCCTCTTTCTTTTTACCTTAGCTCCCCTATACCTTTCCCTCCTCTCTCCTCTATATTCAGCTCTAAACCATAGTGGTTCTTGGAATAAAAAGGAATGGAGACAACTAAGAAATTGTAAAAGAGAAGTCTAATTAGAAGTGATTCTTTCGAACAGTTGTTACCTTGAAATGCCCTGCCAGTAAGAATGTAAAATGGTAACTTGAAAAACACCTGTCATTTCCACATGCTTGCTCTCACAATCAGCAGTTACACTCTTTAGTTTCCATGCACTCAGGAGTTTCCCAAGCCAGAAGCCCACTATTGTTGGTGAAGGCCAGGAAAGAGGGGCTCCTACAAAACAGCTTCTTCCAAGGTTGCACCTAGGGCTCAGGTGGAATGTTCAGGGTGACCTGCCAATAGATCGATCAATCATTTTGATTCCAGCATCCCGTGAACATCAACTGAAGCACCTCAACAGGAAACAACATTCATGAGAGCTCTCACAAAAAAAAATGTATCTTTTACAGAGAGAGGCAGGAAGACACAGAGAGATGCAGCTAGAAATGGAGACTGGCAGTTTAGTAATTGGGATTGGAAACCAAGGAATCTGAGTTTAGCCCCAGTTCTGTTTTGGGCTTCTTAGTTCCTCAGAGTTTACAATTCTATGAACTGGAGATAAAAATAGACAGCTCTCAACCCCAAATCTTCCTGCAACACATGGTGTGCCACTTTTTATGGAAGTATCTAGTCCTGTTCTTGTCAATCACTTTATATGGAAACACAGTTGTTTCAGATATTTAACTACCTCTTAAAATTCCCTGACTCCCCCTCCCCACCCACCCTACACATACACACACTTCCTTAGCTTCTATTGACCTGGCCATGCACTTTATTGAGAAACATGGAAACATCAGACACGTTCTCCCTAAAATCTCCCCAGCTCCTTTTCTGTCCCTCCTTCCTCCTGCCCCTACTTCGACACTACCATCTCTCCAAGCAGTATCTGGAAAAGAGATCTGCCTCTCTTCAAAATACACACCCTCCACCTATGCTACCAAGCCCATCTCTTCTCACCTTATCAGAACACTTGCCCCCTCCCTTCTTCCCTCCCTGATTACTATCTTCAACTGTTCAGTCTCCAGTGGCACCTTCCCACTGCTTTCAAACATGCTCAAGTCTTCCCTATCCTAAAAGAACCCTCTCTTGACCCCACGGTTCCCTCCAGTTATCTCTTCATCTCTCTCCTACCATTCATCTCCAAACTCCTCGAGCGAGTTGTCTACATCTGCTGCCTCCACTCCCTCTCCTCCAATTCTCTCCCTGACCCCCTACAATCTGGCTTCCATCCCTTTCACTCCACTGAAACTGCCCTCACAAAGGTCACCAATGATCTCCTTGCCAAGAGAAGCAGCTTGGCTCAGTGTAAAGAACCCGGGCTTGGGAGTCAGAGGTCATGGGTTTGAATCCCGACTCTGCTACATGTCAGCTGTGTGATTGTGGGAAAGTCATTTAACTTCTCTGCCTCAGTTACCTCATCTGTAAAATGGGGATTAAGACTGTGACCCTCACGTGGGACAACTTGGTTACAATATATCTACCCCAGCACTTAGACCAGTGCTCTGCACATAGTAAGCACTTAACAAATACCAACATTATTATTATTATTATTAAGTGCATTGGCTTCTATTCCATCCTAATCATTCTTGACCCTTCACTTGTCTTGGACACTGTCAACCACACCTTTCACCTGGAAACATTATCCAAACTTAGCTTCACTAACAATGTCCTCCACTGGTTCTCCTATCTCTCTGAACACTTTTCTGTCTCTTTCACAGGCTCTTCCTTTGCCTCCCATCCTTTAACTGTGGGAGTCCCTCATCAAGGCTCAGGATTGGGTCCTCTTCTGTTCTCCAGCTACATCCACTATCTTAGAGAACTCATTTGCTCCCATGGATTCCACTATCATTTTTATGAGGATGATTTCCAAATCTACATCTCTAGCCCTGATCTTTCTCCTACTCTTCAGCCTTGTGTTTCCTCCTGCCTTCAGGACATCTCTATATGGATATCCCGCTGACACCTTCAAATTTAACATGTCCAAAATAGAACTACTCATTTTCCTACCCCAAACCTATCTTCCCCATGACTTTCCCATCAATGTAGGACAGTATCACCATTCTCCCTGTCTCACAAGCCCATAACATCATTTTCATTCAATCCACATATTCATTCTGTCACCAAATCCTGTCAATTTAACCTGCACAATATCACTAATCTCCACTCCTTCCTCTCCAAACTGCTGCCATGTTAATCCAAATATTCATCCTATCCCACCTTGATTATTGCATCAGCTTTCTTGCTGACCTCCTTGCCTTCTGTCTCTCCCCACTTAAGTTTCTACTTCACATTGCTGCCTTTTCTACAAAACCATACATTCTACAGTCTATGTTTCCCCTATGTTTCCCACGCTAAGAAGCAGCGTGGCACAGTGGAAAGAGCACGGGCTTTGGAATCAGGGCTCATGAGTTCGAATCCCAACTCTGCCACTTGTCAGCTGTGTGACTGTGGGCAAGTCACTTAACTTCTCTGTGCCTCAGTTCCCTCATCTGTAAAATGGGGATTAAGACTGTGAGCCCCACGTGGGACTACCAGAGAAGCAGCGTGGCTCAGTGGAAAGAGCATGGGCTTTGGAGTCAGAGGTCATGAGTTCGAATCCCGGCTCTGCCACTTGTCAGCTGTGTGACTGTGGGCAAGTCACTTAACTTCTCTGGGCCTCAGTTACCTCATCTGTAAAATGGGGATTAAGACTGTGAGCCCCATGTGGGACAACCTGATTCCCCTATGTCTACCCCAGCGCTTAGAACAGTGCTCTGCACATAGTAAGCACTTAACAAATACCAACATTATTACTACCTGATTCCCCTGTGTTTACCCCAGCGCTTAGAACAGTGCTCTGTACATAGTAAGCGCTTAACAAATACCAACATTATTATTATTCCCCACTTCTTAAGAACCTCCAGTTGTTTATCCACCTCTACATCAAACAGAACCTCTTACCATAGGCTAAAGCTCTCCATCATCTTGCTCCCTTCTACCTTACCTCCCTGATTTCCAACTACAACCCAGAATGCATACTTGACTCCTCTAATGCCAACCTACTCACTGTAACTTGAACACCTCTATCTTGCCACCCACCCTTCACCCACACCTTCTTCTGGCCTGGAACACCCTCCCTCTTCATATCCCAAAGATGATCCCTCTCTCCAATTTCAAAGCATTATTTAAAGCACATCTCCTCCAAGAGGTCTTCCTTGACTAAGGTCTCTTTTCCTCTTTTCCCATTTCCTCTTGGTTGCCCTTGCACTTGGATTTGCACCCTCTATTAACTGTACTGTCAGCCCTACAGCAGTTACGTACATATCTGTAATTTATTCATATTAATGTCTGTCTCTCTCTCTAGGCTGTAAACTCTTTGTGGGCAAGGAACCTGTCTACCGACTATTATATTGTGCTCTCCCAAACACTTAGTACAGTGCTCTGCAGACACAGTAAGTGCTGAATAAATATGATTGATTGATCGATCCATTTTACATACTTAAAATAAATGGTCCAGTCTCCAAGTTATTGCCAATAATATTCAGTGATTATTTAACCATCACAGAATCAGCAAGACAATATGCAAAATGTCTCACACTATAGGGGGGCATCACACAGGACACGAACACCAGCTCCTTCTAAACCACAAGGAGGGACTGCCTTCATCTGGATGGAATTGAAACCACCTAGCTCCTGGACACTTTGAGGCACTGGATACACTACTGAAAGATCCTTGAAAGAGGGAATAAATGTTATGACATCAAGTAAATGTTTCTTCAATAGCTTTCTCTCTTTGGGGAGGCTAGTACAATTTTGTTTGACCTTTATTTATTAGGCAATTGATCTTTACTAGCAGTTGCCTAGGACAATTTCCCTGCACTACGCGGAGCGCCTCCGTGCACGGAGAGATCAAATGAAAAGGAATTCATGGACATAATTTGCCAGCCACTACACTGGAAACTTCTGTCCCCTGAGGAGTCTTTATCTCCTTGTTTCAGAGCATGCACTGAACTTTTAGATCTTGCTCTCCGATTCATGATTTCCCCTTTTCCCTCTGTGCCTTTGTCAGAGAGCAAAGAAGGACTGCTAAGCTCGTGCTGGCTGTGGAAACCCTCGGAAATTTGTTGGGTCTCCTTTACCATTTCACCCTAACCCTACTATCCAGTAGGCTATAGAGAAAGTTCTAGTTCAGATTTTTACTCATGGGTCCTTGCCCACAGGATGGGCATTAGTTTTGCTGGCCTAGTGGCCATGTCAGAAACAACTCCCTGGAGAAGCGGAGAGAAGGGTCATGATTGCCTGCCTCTCTGCCTTCCTTTCAGATGGAAAATGCTGCCCAAATTGAACGAGGAGAGGTGAAAATGGCAGTGTGATGGGAGAGAAGTTTGATTAACACAATGCTCACTTCCTCTGAAACTGAGGTGCAGAGAGTGAATCATCAACACCTTGTCAATAAACCAAGTTACTTACTGCTTCCTTGTTGCTGAGGAAGGCACTGGATTAATTGTGGATTCTCTCAGGTCTGCTGCCCAAGGACCTAAGCAAAGGCACTTCCACTGTCCTAAAGAAGAAGATGATTCAGTAATCCGCATCTTCCAACCCAATCTGGAAGGAGACCCCTCAGCAGACTGGCTCCCCATCTCCATGAGGAGAAGGGGCTGAGGAAGGGAAGAGGAAGAAAAATTAGTCCCACAAATGTATTTGCAATTCAACAATTAATTTTCATCTGTGCAGCCTCCCACAGTTGTTGTCTGGGCAGAAATTGGGTTTTAAAGTGGGAGCTGCCCACTGGCAACTCCCAAGCACTTAGTACAGTGCTCTGCAAACAGTAGCACTCAATAAATATGATTGACTGACTGACTGACCTCTGACTAAACACTGCCAAACTAGCCATCCACCCTGATAAATTAACTGCAGGCATTAGTGCAAGGGGTTTCAGGTACCAAGGCTCTCAGAGACTCATTGCCATTCTCTACCTTCTCTCCCCTCCTTTCATGCCCCTGCTCGGATGGCAAAACACTCTGGGAACCCTGAGACCCAGGAGCAGTGAACCTAGGGGCCCACAGGGGCCTGAAGAAACCTCTGAACTTCAGGCGTGGCAGCTTCCATGGTCACTTCATTATGACACCTAAGAGTGGCTGCTCTGGAGATGAATGACCGTGGCCTGTGGCCTGTGATCTATGGCTACTACTCTTTCCTCACAGTTCCCCCATGTCTCTTCCTACCCCTCTGAAATGGCACACAGAAACAGCTCTTTATTAACTTTTTTCTGGCCTCTTTGTATTCTCATGTAACATTCTAAAGAGACTTCCAGTGGCAGACAATTCAAACCCAGTTATAATTCTGGGAAACAACAGTGAAATCAAAGTGGCTTCGTTGAAAAAGCCTCATTTGTGACTTCTACACCTCTGACCTCTTGATCACAGTCTTCCTCTGCCTGGAATACTCTCCCTCTTCAAATCTGCCAGATCAAGCTCTCCCCTTTTTCAAAGCCTTTCTGAAATCCCACCTCCTCCAAGAGACTTTCCCCAAGTAATTTTTCCCCTCCCCATGTCATTTACTCACAAATACCATCTCAGCACTTACGAACTCACAATCCCCTGTAGCACGTCCTAACTTGATGATCTGAATACTCTTTCATGTAAACATTTACTCAACCACTTTTTCATTACTTCCTTCCCCGACTCTGTAAAGTATTTTGTGACTGTCTTCCCCACTAGGCTACCAACTCTTTGAGGGCAGGGATTGTGTCTCCTAATTCTCTTGTACTTTCCCAAGTGCTTAATACAGTGTTTTGTATACAGAAGTCACTCAACTAAACGTTACTGACTGAAACTGAAGATGTTTGGTAATTTAGCATGAGTTGCTCTTTGCTTCCCATTCTCTGCTGAAGCAGCCTCTTTAGGTGGGAAGTATGGCACTCAAGCAGGTGTGGAAGTGGTGATCGCTATGGAAGCAGTGATTGGAGTCCTGGAGGAGAGGAGTAAGCACAAAGCCACAGCCATGGCTAAATAACACGTTGCCCTTTTCTGACTGCACAGGTGATACGGTGCCTTCCTTTGAGCCACCAGGGACAAGAACTCATCCCCTGATACCTAACAGATTTGATGATAATGGTATTTGTTAAGTAATTACTATGTGCCAGGCACTGCACTGAGCACTGGGGCAGAGACAAATTAATCTGGTTGGACACAGTCCCTGTCCCAAATGGGGTTCACACTCTTAATCCCCATTTTACAAATGAGGTAACTGAAATGCAGAGCAGTTAAGTAACTTGCTCAAGGTCACACAGCTGACAAGTGGCAGAGCCAGAATTAAAACCCAGGACCTCTGATTCTCAGGTCCATACTCTTTCCATTAGGCCACACTGCTTGTCTGAGGAGGGTGGAATTGCATTCCTGTGGTCCTTGGATTTCCCCTGAATTCCTCACTAGGTCTTCAGGTCTCCTGCCTTTCCAACAGGTAGCTGCACTTCAGCAGGTGGGAACTGACTACAAAGGGTTTCGTTGTAAAATGCTCTAAGCCCTAGGTCACTTTCTTCTACTCAAGATTCTTAGCTTTCTTTCTGCACCCTAGGTCAAAATAGTAATAACAGTATTGAAGCAACTTGGCCTAGTGGAAAGAATACAGAAAATGGGAAGTCAGGGGACCTGGGTTCTAATATCAGCTCCACAATTTGCTTGCTGGATGACATTGGGCAAACCACTTAATTTCTCTGAGAATCAATTCCTTCATCTGCAAAATGGGGAATCAATATCTGTGCTCCCTCCATCTTAAAATGTGATCCCCATATGGAACCTAATTATTTTATATCTATACCAGCACTTAGGGCTTGACACATAGTAAGTGAATAACAAATAGCATATTATTATTACTATTGTACTATTTATTATTATTATTATTATTATAGTATTCATTAAGTGCTTATTGTGTACAGATCCCTGTACTAAATGCTAGGAAAGGGTAGACCATGGTCCAGTCAGGCTGAGATTCTGCCTCCAGCAGTAGTGCCAGAATGGTTGGAGGAAGTCTGTGTGTTCATCATCCTCCTGGACCCTCATCTTCTTGGCTAGTAATGGATCATCTAACACTCTTAACTCCAGAGACCCAGCACAGACTTGACCCAGCTCTCTTCCTTCCACCACTCAGTGACTCTTAAACCCTGCCTCTGTCATGAGATCTACTCCAGCTAGCTGAAAGAGAGACCATCATTTTTTTCTCCATATGCAACTCCCATGATGGCCTCTACAAGCACCTCCCCTCTGAAACACTCATCCCTCTGATTACCCCCAGCATCACTGCCATCTACATTTCTGCTATTTTGTGTTCACATTCATGATAAGGCAAACAATACCTGTTCCTTGTAGTTCCCAATAGCAGCAAAATCAGAGTTTGCTTTGTTGTTTCAACCCATCTTGCTTTTCAGGAACTCATCGCTGAAGTACAGTGATGGCTGCCTGCATTTATTTCCAAGCTTCATCTGATATTCGACATTTGTCTGCTTGCTCCAAGAGATTTAAGTGTAAGTCAGCACTTCTGGAGCGTTAGAATGTCCTTGGCTCTTGTGGGGCTCAGCCAATCAATCAATTGTATTTACTGAGTGCTTACTGTATGCAGGGTACTGTACTAAGCACTTGGGAGGGTACAAATAACAATAAAACAGACACATTCCCTGCCCAAAATGATCTTAGAGGGGGAGACAGACATTAATATAAAGAAATACAGCTATGCATATATGTGTTGGGGGGAGGAGGGGATGAGGGTGATGGTGGTGAAAAAGGAGAGCAAGGCAGGGTAATGCAGAAGAAAGTGAGAAAAGAGGAAATGAGGGTTCAGTCAGGGAAGGCCTCTTGGAGGAGATGTGCTTCCATTAACGCTTTGAAAATGGGAGACTAATTGTCTGTCAGATTTGAAAAGGAAGGGCATTCCAGGCTAGGGTTAGCATGTGGGTTAGTGGGTAGTGGCAAGATAGATGTGATAGAGGTACAGTGAATAGGTTGGCATTAGAGGTTGGCATTTTGTACTGTGCCAGTTGGGTCATAGTGGAAAATCAGAGAGGTGAGGTAGAAGGGGACAAGCTGAATCGGTGTTTTAAAGCCTGTGGTAAGGGATTTCTGTTTGATGAGGAGGTCAATGGGAAACCACTGGAGGTTCTTGAGGAGTGGGGAAACATAAACTGAATGTTTTTGCAGATAAATGATCCAGCAACAGAGTGAAGTATGGAATGGAGTGGAGAGAGACAGGAGGCAGGGAAATAAGCAAGGAGGCTGATACAGTAATCAAGGTGGGATAGGGTAAATGCTTGGATCAATATGGCAGCAGTTTGGATGGAGAGGAAACGATGGATTTTAGCAATGTTGTGAAGGTTGAAACTATATAGGCTTTAGTGATGGATTCAATATATGGGTTAAATGAGAGAGGGGAGTCAAGGATTACA
The DNA here is from genome assembly GCF_004115215.2 of Ornithorhynchus anatinus. NCBI lineage: Eukaryota > Metazoa > Chordata > Mammalia > Monotremata > Ornithorhynchidae > Ornithorhynchus > Ornithorhynchus anatinus. Next base: position 37,611,161 of record NC_041734.1, on the reverse strand, counting down.
CTAAAGTTGTGGTTTGTGAGTCAGGAAGGATGAAGTTGCTATCTACGGGGGGAAGACAGGCTTTGGGTGGGAAGATAAGGAGTTCAATTTTGGGCATGTTAAGCTTGAGTTGACTGGAGGACATCAAAGTAGAGATGTCTTGAAAGGAGGAGGAAATACAAGACTGCAGAGAGGGAAAGAGATCAGGGCTGGAGATGTAGATTTACATATATGTAGATTTACATATTACATATATACACAGAGGTGGTAGTTGAAGTCATGGGAACGAATGAGTACTCCAAGGAAGTAGGTGTAGATGGACAAAAGAAGGGGACCCAGAACTAAACCCAGGACATATGAGCAGAGCCCTGAACTCTGAAGAATTCAAATATATGTACTTGAAATCCCAATCTCCTCTCTCTGTTGTCATTCAGAGAACTTCTTTAACTGCCAGTAACTTATCTTCCCTCTGAGATTGTTCCTCAACACTCACCTCACCCAGCCTCAGACCTTGCAGTCAGAACATGGTACATTGGGTTGGAAACTGGGTATCCCAGCACTTGTAAGAGAAGTTCACAACCTGTCAGTGTTGTCTGATTTAGGTCAAAAACTCCTAGAAGGTAGGGCAGTGGCTGTTGAACTTCCTGTTGCGTGGCATCTAGCACTGTGCTGTGAGTTGGGGGGAAGAGGGGTGGGGAAGCCTGTTGCAATCCAGCAGATGCTTTTTGGAATGCTGTAAATAGAACTTTTTTCAAGGAACCATCTTGTCCGACATCTCAGTGAACCAACCAAGCCTGGAGATTTGCATATGTAAGCATGAGTTGTGGTTATTTCCTAGAATCTTCTGCCTAAGAAGAGAAGATGTTAGTGAATTAGCCATAGGGAAATACATTCTACCTCAATCAATCAATGGTATTTATTGAGTGCTTACTGTGTGCAGAGTACCATACTAAGAGCTTGGGGGAATACAATCTATCATAGTTGTTAGAAATGGTCCCTGTCCATAAGGAGTTTACAGTCTAGAGGAGCCCAGCCTGTTTTCTAGAAGAGGAGATAATCCCCCTGTAATTAAGGGCTTTTCCAACTAAACAGGCAAAGGGTCAGTGAATTTATACATATAACCTGAAAGGGTTTCCATTTGTTCCCCAGGCTTTTAAAGAACTGGAAGTCAGAAACCTAGAAAAGCTTTGTTTTAAAAAGCCCAGTCATGTCACATCTCTAATCCCAGAAATGTATCTGCAGGTATAAGATAAGTGAGTTCCTCCATTCAAGCACAGTGGAAATTGCTGACAGGGGAGAGAAGTGATAATGAAGTCAGAGAAATACTAAATGAACAAAGAGAACTGAGTCTCAGTCAGGTCAGGTTATACTGACACTAACAAGAAGGCAGCTCTGTTCTATGGCTTTTCTAACTTGCTGCCCCAGAGTATAGAACCACTGTGCCAAGACCCTCTGTTTAATGCTATTAAAAACATCTAAGTCTCCTTTGATGAGATTTTAATCATCTGACAAGACACAAACAAAAGCAGCATTTCCTGCCTCTTTTCCCAAACTGAATATGACATATAATTGTGATAGGAAAAGAAAGAAAGAAAAAGTTAGTATTTTTCTTTGACATCTTATCATTAAAAAAGATGAATTAAAGAAAAAAAGAGTAATTTTCTACACACATCAGAAGTCTGAAATGTAACTCAGAGTGCTCTCTTTGACAGACTCTAAGAGCTAGCTTAGCAAGCTTCAACGATCAACAAAAAATAGTCTGTCATGAAACAAGTGAAAATGTGAACATGAACCGAATGAAACTGAAGACCCAGCTCTGCTTTCCCTCAACATCTGCCATCTTATGTTTGTATACATAAATTATTTACTGATATCAATGTCTATCTCCCCATCTATACTGTAAGCTCGTTGTGGCCAGGAAACAAGTCTACCAACTCTTTTTTACTCAGTTCTCCAATTCACTCCTGCATCTCCTCCAAACCAGCTTCTGCTCCCTTTGCACTGTCAGAACTGCCCTCACAAAGGTCATCAATGATCTCCTTCTTGCCAAATCCAATAGGCTCTATTCCATCTTAATCCTCCTTGGCCTCTCAGCTGTCTTTGACACTGTCGACCACCCCTTTCTCCTGGGAACACTATCCAACCTTGGATTTGCTGACACTGTCTTCTCCTGGTTCACCTCCTATCTCTCTGGACACTCCTCATTCTCTTTCAAGGACTTATCCTCTGTCTCCCAACCCCTAACTGTGGGAGTCCCTAAAGGATCAGTTCTAAGCCCACTTCTCCATCTAGCCCCACTCCCTTGGAGAACTCTTTTGTTCCCATTTCTTCAATTATATATTTCTTTGCAGATAATTCCTACATATTCAGCACTGATCTTTCTCCTTTTCTGTAGCTTCATATTTCCTCCTGCCTTTGAGACAACTCTACTTGGATATCCCACCAACACCTCAAACTTAACATGTCCCAAAATAGAATTCCTGATCTTTTCACCCAAACCCTCTTCTCCCTCTGACTTTCCCATCAATGTAGATACTATCCTCCCTGTCTCACAATCCCATAACTTTAACATTAACCTTGAATCCTCTCATTTAACCCACATATTCAATCAGTAAGCAAATCCTGTTGAATCAACCTCCACCTCATTGCTAAAATCTCACCTTTCCTCTCCATCCAAACTGCTACTATGTTAATCCTAGAATTTATCCCACCCTACCTTGATTATTGCATCAGCTTCCTTTGCTGACTTCCCTGCCTCCTGTCTCTCCCCGCATCAGTCCATACTTCACTCTGCTGCCCAGTTCTTTATCCTTCAAAATCACTGAGTCTATATAATAATTATGGTATTTGTTAAGCGGTTACTATGTGCCAAGCACTATTCTCTCCCCACTCCTCAAGAACCTCCAGTGGTTACACATCCACCTCCACATCAAACTGAAACTCGTTACCATTGGCTTTAAACCACTCATTCTTTATGGTATTTATTAAGCATGTTCTATGTGTCAGGCACTGTACTAAGGACTGAGGGAGATACAAACTAATTAGTTTGGACAGAATCCATGTCACTGTCACTGGGGCTCACAGTCTTCACCCCCATTTTACATATGAGGTAACTGAGGCCCAGAGAAGTTAAGTGACTTGCCCAAGGTCACACAGCAGACAAGTATCAGAGCCAGGTTAAGACTCCAGGCCCTTCTGATTCCCAGGCTGGTGCTCATTCATCTTGCCCCCTCCTACTTCACCTCTCTGACTTTCTACTTCAACCCAGCCCACCCACTTCATGCAACTAATGCCAACTTACTTTACCTCGATCTCATCTATATCACCAACCGTGCTTCATCCAAAAACTGCCTCAGGCCTGGAACTCTCTCCTCCTTCATATCCAACAATCACTCTCTTCACCTTCCAAGTTTTATCCGTGGCACACCTCCTCCAAAAGGCCTTTTCCACTCTTTTCTGTATCACTTTAAAAAAAAAAGTATTTAAGCACTTACTATGTTCTAGGCACTGTTCTAAACACTGTAATAATAATAATGTTGGTATTTGTTAAGTGCTTACTATGTGTAGAGCACTGTTCTAAGCGCTGGGGTAGATACAGGGTAATCAGGATGTCCCACCTGAGGCTTACAGTCTTCATCCCCATTTGACAGATGAGGGAATTGAGGCACAGAGAAGTTAAGTGACTTGCCCACAGTCACACAGCTGACAAGTGGTAGAGCTGGGATTCGAACCCATGACCTCTGACTCCCAAGCCCATACTCTTTCCACTGAGCCAAGCTAATCAGGTTGGACATTATCTATGTCCCACATAGGGCTCACAGTCTAAATCCCAATTTTACAGATGAGGTAACTGAGGCACAGAGAAGTGAAGTGACTTGCCCAAGGTCACATAGCAGACAAGTGGTGGAACCAGAATTAGAAACAAGGTCCTTCTGACTTCCAAGGTTGTACTCTATCCACTAAGTAACACTGCTTCTCATCACTTGGATATATAGCCTTTATACCCATATGCCATTTATCTGCAGTTTATTTACTTATACTAAGATCTGTTTCCCCCTTTGGACCATAAACTCATTGTGGGCAGGGACCGTGTCCACCAACTCTGTTATATTGTACTCTTCCAAGCACTTATTACAGTGTACTCTGCATATAATAAGATTTAGTAAATGCAACTGATTGTTTGATTGATTGATCTCCCAAAATTTTATGCCCCAAACCCCTGAAGAATTATAGGAAAGATGAACAGAAGGAAATAGTCCTACTGACAAGAAAAATAATTTCTTTCTGAAAACATTTTCTATCAAGTTTTGAAAAAAATAAATCTAACTGACCTGCAAATCCTGTGAGGAACAAAAAAATGTTTCAAGGCAGCAAGAACATATCATTATGTAATCAGTGACATTTATTTTAGCACTTACTGTATGCAGGACACTGAACTAAGAACTTGTGAGAGTAGACTAGAACAGAATTGGTAGACATGTTCCCTGCCCACAACAAGAAACACAAAGAGAGGAAGTGAGCACTACACATCAGTCTTTTTGGTCACACTTGCAAAGGTGGTTGAGATTCTGCTATCTATAGAGTCATCTTAAGAACAAAGGGTGGCAGCCTGGATTAGTGGTAAGAGCATGGGCCTGGGAATCAGAAGGTCATGGGTTCTAATCCCAGCTCTTCCATTTGTCTGCTGTGTGACCTTGGGCAAGTCAATTAACTTCTCTGTGCCTCAATTACCTCATCTGTAAAATGGAGATTAAGACTGTAAATCCTACATGGGACAAACCTGATTAGCTTGTATCTACCCCAGCTCTTAGAACAGTGCTTGGCACTTAGTAAGTGTTTAATACATTCATTATTATTATTATTACAAATGTATATATGAATACTATTTGTTCATTGAATGGCTTGTATTAGTTTATATCCTTTCATTCTTTTACCTATCGTTTATTTACCATTAGTTGTTTACTTGTTGCTCCTATCAGATGGTCAATTCCCATTAGCTTGTAAACTCCTTGAAAGTAGAGACTGTGCATTTTATTTCTACCGTATGTTTCGTAAGTGCTTAGTAGAGTGTTCTGCACCTTGTCATGATGGAGCCTCACGTCAAGAACAGTGGATGAACCTTGAACTTGAGACTTCAGGACTGAGAACTTGAGGCCAGTCTACAGTGGTTTGTGAAACACCACTATCCCTCACTTATCCCTTACTGTCATGTTCCAGCTGAGACTTAGAGGGAAACGAGTTGCAAAGCAGTGTGGCCTAGGAGATGGAGCACAGACCTGGGAGTCAGAGAACCTGAGTTCTAATCCCAGCTCCACCTTGGGCAAGTCACAACTTCTTTGTGCCTCAGTTACCTCATCTTTTAAATGGGGATTGATACTGTGAGCCCCATGCGGGACATGGACTGTGTCCAACCTGATTAGCTTGTATCTACCACGGTGTTTAGTACAGTGTCTGGCACTTAGTAAGTGCTTAACAAGCATCATTAAAAAAAGAGAGCTAGTAGGCAAGGAAGGGGCACAAAAAAGAGGCACCTCAGAACTCCTGATTCTTAAACAAGGATAATAATCCTGCTGCCATTGCTAACATTAAGGTCCAGGTTGAAAAGTCATCTTTGAAGACAAAGATCAAAGGGATCCAAATAGGGTGGACCTCTTCTTTTCCTTCCCACCCTCCACCCCACCTAGGTTTCCATTAAACTCCCCTGATTTGGGGGCATGAGAGCCCAGGTCCTAAGTAAGTCTTAGATCAATCAGTCCAACAGTAGTATTTACTGAATTCTTAAAGTGTGCAGAAGCATTGTTCTAAGTGCCTGGGAGAGTACAAAAAATAGAGTGGGTAGGCGCAATCCCTACCCTCAAGGAGTTTACAGTCCAATGGAAATAGAGTTCACAATCTCAACTCTGGATGATCTTTGTTGGCTGACAGGCTATGACCACTGACTCTAACACCATGATCCTCATCTCTAGGTCAACACCCCTAAACCTCTAAATGATGTCTTCTTATGGACAGAGAATGGGTCTGCTAATTCTGTTGTATTGCATTCTCCCAAGTGTTTAGTATAGTGCTCTGACCATGCTAAGTACTCAATAAATACCATTGATTATCAGACAGAATTGCCAGAACACTGGATGGCACTTCACCGGGGTGGGGAGGGTGGTGGGAACGTGCCTTCCAGAATACTACATATAGGCAAGACATTATTGACTCTCCTTAGATTGAAAGATCATCAAGGGCAGGGATAATGTCTACCAACTCTATTATATTGTACTCTCCCAAGTACTTAGTACAGTGCTCCACAAACAAGCAATGCTCAATAAATACCTTGTCTTGTCTTATGCCGAGTCGTTTCTGACCCATAATGACACCATGGACACAACTCTCCCAGATTGTCCCGCTCTCCATCTGCAATCATTCTGGAAGTATATCCATAGAGTTTTCTTGGTAAAAATATGGAAGTAATTTACCATTGTCACCTTCAGTGCAGTAAACTTGAGTCTCCACACTCGACTCTCTCCCGTGCTGCTGCTGTCCAGCATGGGTGAGTTTTGACTTGTAGCAGATTGCCTTCCACTCGTTAGCCCCTGGCCAAGCTAGGAATAGAATGGGTAGGTCTCTGCCTGACTCTCCCTCCCATAGCTGAGACTGGTAGAGTACTGAAAACTCCCCAGGTGCGACCCTGAACGGGGACAATAAATGCCACTGATCCCGCTCTTCTGGCAATGAAGCCATCACACGGATCATTTGCAAAAGGTCCAACTCTACCTTCTTCAAGTCTCTAACTGTCCCACCCAGTAGAGAGACGGACTTGTGATTTTATTTGATGGAAGCATGGGATGGGGGTCAGTATTCCAGATGCCGATACCAGTTGGATGGGTGATCTCCTGGCACAGCTAAATGCACTGCAGCCATCAGGTTGGGAAGAGTTGCCAGCAACCACTGGCTCTGTGCTGATTAGTAATGATGTGTTTAATTGAAATTTCAAGGTTCATTACTGAACGTGGATTAATTAAATTGAGAGGAAAGATAATGAGAAATATTCCCACTGGACACATAAAGCAGTGCACGTACTGGGGTAAGAGAAGGGGAGTTGCAATGTTTGTACCTGCCAAATCCCCTGAACATCACCTATTTAAAAATGAATGAGATCTTCCTACAGGATCATCTGGGTAGGAGGGCCTCAGAATGTGAGTCAGAAGGTTTGAACCCTAGCCCATTTATTGTGTGACCTTGGGCAGTCTATTTTGTCCACTAGGCCTGGGTTTCTCCATCTGCAAAGTGGGGATGACAATACCTGCTAAAGAAAACTCATAGAGGAATCCAGCAGCATTAAAAAGTGTTTCAGGCCAATCCTCCCTATTGGGGGAAGAAGAAAGATGGTTGTCCTAATTACTTGCCCTAGCTTCAAAGCCTTATTGAAGGCACATCTCCTCCAAGAGGCCTTCCCTAAGTCCCCCTTTCATCTTCCCCCACTCCCTTTTTCATGGGCCTGATTTGCTCCCTTTGTTCTTCCCCCCTCCCAGCCTCACAGCACTTATGTACATGACTATAATTTAATGATTTATATTAATATCTGTCTCTCTCTCTCTCTAGACTGTATGACAGTTGTGAGCAGGGAACGAATCTGTTCACTGTTGTGTTGTAGTCTCCCAACTACTTAGTACAGTGCTCTGCACACAGTAAGTCCTCAATAAATATGACTGAATGAACGAATGAATGAATGACAGGTGGTAGTTGAGAAGACATGATCTGGAGAGAAGACAATCAGTTAGGGAATATTTCCTGGAGGAGGTGGCATTTCAAGAGGGAGGTATTTGAAAATGGAAAGAGCTGTGGTCTGGTGGATTTGAATGGGATTCCTGGCAGTGGGGAGGATGGAAGCAAGAGACTGAAGGCAGGAGAAGAGAACAAAGTATAGTAAGAAGGTACATCTGATAAGAGTTTACGGTACAGACTTAAGAGTAGCAATTCTAGATCTAGATGCAGCTGGATTTTCTGCGTTCACAACTTCTGGATCACCAATACCACCTGACTGGCAAGAGATTTGGAAGAGTGTTTTTGCTGTTATTATTGTTGTTAATAATAATAATAACAACAATTGTGGCATTTGTAAAATCCTTACTGTGTGCCAGCCATGTAGTGAATGCTGGGAAAGATAAAAGATAATCAGATCACTGATTTTATTGTTGGAATTGCAAACAGCCCATTGGATGGAGAAATCTGAAAACATTTCTCTGAGCCTTTTCAAGGTCCATTCTAAAACAGTCTGACAGATGCAGGCTGAGGCAGCCTCAACTCTTCCCATGACCTATTAACCTTCCAAGCAGAATGTTACTTACCAGATACTTACCATTAACATGAAATAAAGCAAAAGAATTATGAATATGGCCTAAATTCTATTAACTGCACCCTTTGGGTAGAGGGATAATAGGGATAAATTGGAATCTGTAGATAATCCCAAAACATCATTGTAGCAAACAGATTCAAGACCCTCACCAGAAAAACTTTACTAGAATTAGAAAGAAGCAGCAAGATTTGAGTTTCACTCCTTCCATCTTCTCTTAACCCATATTCTGTTGACAATAATAATAATAATAACTGTGGTATTTGTTATGTTCTTACTATGTGCTAAGCACTGTACTAAGCACCGGGGTAGATTAACAAGAAGAGAAATGATCAAAACTTGTAGCAGAAGGAAGAAAGAAAAGAACAAGGAGTTTGTCTAAATTGTCCTGATGAATTGAGAGGTATGTATCAAACTCTAATAATGACAATAATGAATGGATTTGACTTCATGGTAAATAGTTTTGGGTCTAATCCTGTGGTACTCCAGGGTCAATCTCCTCTGGAATCATCATTAATAGTATTTATTGAGCACTTATTGAGCCGAGTACTGTGCCAAGCACTTGGGAGAGTACAAACCCAACAAAATTAGCAGTCATGTTCCCTGCCCACAACGAGCTTAAAGTCTAGAGGGGGAGACATACATTAAAATGAATAAATAAGTAATTTATAAAATATAATTTAAAGATATGCACATACAATCTGTGGGGGAGACAGACATTAATATGAATAAATAGTTCATAATGAATAATTTATGCATGAATGACATATTATTTGCTTCCTTGGTTCCTGGTCAGGATCTGTAGCAGTGTCTGCATCCTCCTCCTCTGGAAGTAAAGAATTCCTTCTGCTTTCTTAGGATAACCAACCCTTCCCTATTCTAAAGGATTTTCAGGGCCTCTCAGAAAGTCCATTCATAATCACATATTGCATTTGTGAGTGATATACTCACCCTGCTGACTTTTTCAGAAACTCTAGAGTAACTTATTTTCAGCTCCAACTAAGGGCTAGGAGATATTCAGTACTGTAAACCTCATCACTTTCCATTCTTCAATAAAATGAAGGCAGCCTTCAATAAAATCCATCTTCCCCCTTCACCTCATCCCATCAGCCACCTTAGCACTCAAGGAAGGATATATCCATTTGTTTTATTGTCTACTTTTGCTTTTATCATTTGCATGTGTACTCTTTTTCTTTTAGTTAGTGGATAGTTGCAATCATATCTGCTTGCACCTACCATTAGATTTTAAGCTTCTCAAGGGTTTCTCAGAGGGCCATGTCCTTTATTTCTAGTCTTTGCTCTGCCACTTGTCTGTCGTGTGACCTTGGGCAAGCTACTTAACTTCTCTCTGCCTCAGTTACCTCATCTGTAAAATGGGAATTAAGACTGTGAGCCCCAAGTGAGACAGCCTGATTATCTTGTATCTACCCCAGTCCTTGGCATGTGGTAAGTGCTTAACAAATTCCATTATATATATATATATAATATATATGTTTAAATGCTCTGCACCCAGTAAATGCTCAAAAAATGACTATACTGATTTCAGCCTCCCAATGCAATACAGCTCAGTAGTTCATTCATTCATTCAATAGTATTTATTGAGCGCTTACTATGTGCAAAGCACTGTACTAAGCGCTTGGGATGAACAAGTCGGCAACAGATAGAGACAGTCCCTGCCGTTTGACGGGCTTACAGTCTAATCGGGGGAGACAGGCAAACAAGAACAATGGCAATAAATAGAGTCAAGGGGAAGAACATCTCGTAAAAACAATGGCAACTAAATAGAATCAAGGCAATGTACAATTCATTAACAAAATAAATAGGGTAAAGAAAATATATACAGTTGAGCGGACGAGTACAGTGCTGTGGGGATGGGAAGGGAGAGGTGGAGGAGCAGAGGGAAAAGGGGAAAAAGAGGGTTTAGCTGCGGAGAGGTAAAAGGGGGATGGGAGAGGGAGTAGAGGGAGAAGAGGAGCTCAGTCTCACCTCTTGGAGGAGGTGAGTTTTAAGTAGGGTTTTGAAGAGGGAAAGAGAATCAGTTTGGCGGAGGTGAGGAGGGAGAGCGTTCCAGGACCGCGGGAGGACGTGACCCAGGGGTCGACGGCGGGATAGGCGAGACCAAGGGACGGTGACGAGGTGGGCGGCTGAGGAGCGGAGCGTGCGGGGTGGGTGGTAGAAAGAGAGAAGGGAGGAGAGGTAGGAAGGGGCAAGGTGATGGAGAGCCTTGAAGCCTAGAGTGAGGAGTTTTTGTTTGGAGCGGAGGTTGATAGGCAACCACTGGAGTTGTTTAAGAAGGGGAGTGACATGCCCAGATCGTTTCTGCAGGAAGTAGTTCAGACATCATGACATTGACATAGAGTTTCAGCTACAGTGATCGGTTTCTACTTTGTTCTAGAACAGAGATTTAGGAGGAGGAGGAGGAGGAGGAGGAAAAAGTAGTAATAGAAGTAGTAGCATTAACTGAGCCCCCACTTGGGATAGAACACAGCAGTTTTATTATGGTAATAATAGTAGTAGTTGTAATAATAGTAGTAATCATTGACTGCTCTGGATGTAGTGCATTGTAGTAAACAGTTGGGAAGTTCAAAATAAAGAAGTAATAAATTTTCTGTCCATAAGGAGCCTAACAGGGAAGGCAGACATAGAACTATTTAAGAATAGAGCAATCAAAATAAATAATTGAATTTACAGTTGAATAAACTTATACATAAGTGCTGAGGATGTCTACAAATAAGTACCTAAATGCTAGAGATGGCTGATGGGTGTATACGATTTGGGGAGCTGAGAATTAGTGGGAAAAGTCTAGTTGGAAGAGGAAAGATTTTAGGGGGACTTGAATATCAGAGAGCTATGAGATGTTGGATTTGGGGAGGGACAGAGTTCCAAGCTGGGAGAATGGCATTATCGAAGAGGCAGAGGAAGGAGTGTTCATTCACTCATTCAGTCATACTTATTAAGCACTTACTGTGTGAGGAGCCCTGGACTTGGGGGTATACGATACAATAATAAATGGACACATGTCTTTCACACAACGAGTTTACGGTCTAGAGTGGGAGAGATCGTTAGGTCAGTTTGGGAGGGACAAGCATAGGAGTTAGGGAGCACCCAGCATCCATGTTGGGTGCTTGGTCACTTTCCTTACAGCTCTGGTGAGATCACCATTCCTCATTTTAGGTCAGGCCTGCCTTAGGCAACAAGTTCATTTTTTATTACTTTTATTTTTTAAAGGTGGTAGCAAAAAGTTGGGGAAGAGTGGGTGAAGCCAGCAGGTATATAAGGTGGGAGTAAATTGGTCGAATCTTAAAGCTGATTACGAGGAGATTTTGCTTGATGCAGAAGGACCCAGAAAGCCATTGGAGCATTTGGAGGAGTGGAGAAATGTGACTTCAAGAAGATGATCCACGCAGCAGTATGTGCTAGAAATGGGATTAGAGAGAAGCTGGAGGCAGAGAGACCAGGGAGGAGGCAGCTGCAATAGTCTAACCATAATATGACTAGAACAGCCATAACCTTTTAACCATTAGCTGAATATTGGGCAAATTTCAGGGGATGGTATCCAAGATAATGATGACCCTTAGTGCCATCCAGTAGAGCGTCTCATTATCATCACACTATCAGTAGCATTTGGTGAGTACTCATTGAGTGACGGTTACTGAACTGGGCATATAGGAACAAACCCAAGACATAAAGGTTCAGAGCCCAACTTGGAAGCGTTTAAGTCTCAGTATAGTTACACAGAATGTGATTCTTTGGAGCAGTTAGATCATTTATTTAAAACTATAAGAGGGTGAATAAAAATTCAGCCTCAGTTTGGTCTCCATGTTGGGTGCTTGGTCACTTTCCTTACAGCTTTGGTGATATCTTTCCTCATTTTAGGTCAGGCCTGCCTTAGGCAACAAGTTAATTTTTTATTACTCCAGGAGCTACAGTGAGACTGAAATTCCATATGGGCTCAAATATGGTGTTTTGTTGGCCTAAAAGTGGTAGCAAGATTTATAATCTCTGATCCATAGAGAGTCTGAGGTAAAGCAGGAGATACAGATACATTTCTTACTTACAGTCTACTCCCCTGACCACATCTATTTTCATTCCAGCCCAATTATCTGAAAATTTTCCTCCAGCCTCCCTTATCAGATGGATTTCCTGAAATAAAATGATGTCAAGGTTTAAAGTTGGTTTGGATTATTTTCCTATGCAGCAGTTATTTAAGTCTAGTCAGAAGTTATTAATCAAAGGGAGCTCTCTATATTCATTTTAGAAACCTTTTAATTCAACCTTTCAGGCAAAAAGGCTAGGCAGCACTTTTGTTTTATGTATATCATATACCTATTATATACATTGTGTTATATAGATTTCAGTACATTCAAGCAGGATATAGTTGTCAATCTTCACTTTTTCTCTCGATTGCACTGATTTAAATCTGGGAGACCAAACCCCACAAAAAAGCAAACCAGAAAAAAAAAATCTTCTGCAAAATTCCGGGAAAAGCAAGAGCAACATCGAAGCTAGAACTAAAAAATGAATCCATGACCCTGCAGGGATTTTTTTTTATATCTTGGGTCAATTTGGCCCTTGAGTCTGAAGAAGCTGTAAATCCCAAATTAATGTGTGGTTAGGAAATGGAAGAAATTCTCTGGGAGCCACAAAGCAAAACTAAATCTACATATCAAAGGGAAAAGCCACCCTATCAGTTAGCAATTAGGAGGTTAACAGTAGGAAAATCCTTGAAGCCATAAACCCAGTACTTGGCTGCAATGGAAAAAAAAAAAAAGCAAACAGGATACTGGGTCTCATCAACACAAGGATGAAGTCCAAATTAAACAAAGTGAGATTGTTAGTGTACGGGGAAATGGCAAGACCACATCTAGAATACTGTGTTTAGCTGTGGTTACCTTTTCACAGGAAGGGAGGTTATTACTAGGGAGAGCAGGGCAGTAGTTGAGGGTCTATGGGAAAAGAGCATTCCCCTTGGGAGGCTAAAGTTGTTGTGCTTATCTTCAGGGGGAAAGGTTCTGATGATGTCTTGTTGAGCTGACCACAACTAAGGAGAGATAGATAAAGTACACTGATGACTCAAAGATCAGAGAAGGAAAGCAAAACACAAATTGAGGAGGAGTGAATGGATAAAAAAAAACTCAGACTGAATTTGAGTATTAACTCAGGGAAAGTAAATATTCTATGCAAGGCAGAGTATTCAGGATAATTACTGCAAAAAAAAGGGGATAAAATGTTCCCTGATTGTATTTTTCAAAGCAACATTTTGAAGTACTCTCGGTAGTGGCATTAGAAACAAATGAGAGCCCAGTTTGTATTAAATGAACTTTCAGACTAAATAAGATAGTTTAAATAGGAAGGCACAAAAATAATAGATAAATCCTTAGCCTTCAGCTCGTATACATGCACCGCATAATTGCAGCATCTGTGCAAAATATGTATATACTGCTTTCAATTTAGTTTGTGTCCTTGTGCAATGATGCCAAACTTTAATTCTGAGCTTGAGGTGGGGGCAAAAGTTGGGGGTGGGGTGTTGCAAACAGAGGGTTGAGTGGGTGTAACTTTGGGGATGGAGTTTCAAGGGGATGGAGAGGGAGAGAGGGAGGAGTAGAAAATATGAAAGAGCAAGCAGGAGAAGATGAAGAGAAGGACAGAGAAAAGGGAGTGGAAGAAGAAGGAAAAGGTGCTGCCCCTTCCTCCTCCATCTTTCTTTCCTCTGTCCATTACCACCACCACCACCGATTTTCTGGTCCTCCCCAGGCACCAGGGCTGGGTGGGAATAGCCCCTCTCAGCCCCAGCCCCCACAGCCTTTAAAATGGCAACATGGGCCCTCCTCTCTCCCACCTGATCCCATTCAGGCAGCCTGGGGAATGCCCATGGAGCAGGACAGGGTTGGAATTCCAAAGCTGCCGGGGAGCAGAGACCCCATGAGTGCCACAGTTGCCATGGTGATTTTTGGCCAGGGAGAGCCTGCCATAGCTACTGATGTAGGGCAAGCAACCCAACTCCATTACTGCAGCCATTCCTGGTGGAGCTTAGCCCGAAGGTGGAAAGAAGACTGTACCAACCTGTGCGGTGTCCACATCATGGTGGCTCTGGAGGTCTGGTGGATCAGAGTGACCTCATTCCATCCCCAGTGGATCCTCCAGGATCCTTGAGAGGAACAGATTGAAAGAGACAGGCTGAAGGCTCCTCCTCATGGGACATTGGGAACAGGGGCGAGAGGAATCACTGTGTCAGCAATTTATTTTTTTATAGTAATGTCTGTCTATCCCCTTCTATACTGTAAGCTCATTGTGGGCAGGGAATGTGTCTTTTTATTGTTGTGTCGTATTCTCCCAAGTGCTTAGTACAGTGTTCTGCACACAGTAAGTGCTCAATAAATACAGTGAATGAATGAATGAATGATTGAATGCTTGGTGCCCCGTCTTGCAGCATTGTCTGCATTCTCCTCCTCCTACTCTTTCATTCAGTCAATCGTATTTATTGGCTCTTACTCTGTGCAGAGCACTGGACTAAGTGCTAGGAATGTAAAATTCAACAACCAAGAGAGACAATCCCTGCCCACACTCTTTCTTCTCCCTCCTCTCCTCTCCCTCCTTTTCTTCCTCCTTCTGATGCTACAAGGCAAGAAGTGGAGTTGCCATCTTGGTTTCACCTCTGGTCCCTCTTTCCTGCTCCAAGGAGTTGGACAGCTAGGCTGCTTATGACCATCCTCCCTGCCCATGAAGCTACAGGAGCAAAGCTAATTGGGTTTTACCTTCTCGGTGCACTCCTGTGGGGGCAACGGCCTCCTTTGCTTCCTTGGTTTGGCACCCATTTGTTTTTTATGCCTAAATACTTCTACCATGTTAGCTAAAATTCTGTTGCGTGAGTCTTAGCTGCTTCCATTTCTTCTCCCACTAGATGGACATCATCGCAAGGCAGATTTTTTTTTTGTTTTTTGCATATTTTCAGGTTTTGTACAGTGCTCAATAATAACATTGTTGACTGACTGATTAACTTTAGAGTTGAGTGTTCCGTGTACACTTTCCTTTTGTTTTCAATTCATCTTTCTTGCCTTTCTAACTTGGATATGGGTCCAGGGAACTCTAAAGTTAAATGCTGTGGAATTGATGAAGAACATAAAGTGAAAAAAGAAAGACTCTAAAGTGTTTAAGGAGACAAGATAAAAAGCTTGGGTTTCTTTCATGTTGAAATTTAGGTGGCATCTTCTGTCAGAATCTGACAGAGAATAAAAGATAATCGAGAAATTAAGACATCTATATTTAGTTGGTAACATAAACCATGGGACACTCAAGAAATGAATGCAAGAGCAATGGAGAAAGAAACCAAGTCTTTAAAGGGTCCATGGATTGTAAGCAAGTTGAGAAGGGGGAAACAATCAAAGCAAAAGCAAACCATAAGAGTAATAAGGACTACATTGGGATCAGTAGAGACAAACGTGATGAATAAGGAGACCAAAAACCTTTTAATCTGTCTATGAGAAAAGTGTGGGTGGCATGATGGATAGAGTAAGCTGGATGCAGCTGAAAGTTGAGACTAAGAAATAAGAATTTTGGAGATAATTGTAGTCAGAAAGTTGAAAGAATATATAAGATGCTTGGAGTTAGAGACCAAGAGGCCTATCTCTTCCAAGAGGCCTTCCCTGACTAAGCCCACCTTTCCTCTTCTCCCACTCCCTTCTATGTCACCCTGACCTGCTCCCTTTACTCATCTCCCCCACCCCAGTCCCAAAGCCCTTATGTACATACTTGTAATTTATTTATTTATGTTAATGTCCGTCTCCCCCTCTAGCCTGTAAGCCCATTGTGGGCAGGGAATGTGCTTGTTTATTAATAAAAATTAATAATTATGGTATTTGTTAAGTGCTTACTATGTGCCAGACACTTGTTACATTGTACTCTCCCAAGCACTTAGTATAGTGTTCTGCATGCAGTAAGCATTCAATAAATACAATTGAATGAATAAATGGAGAGAAACCATGACTGGATAGACAGATGAAAGATAAAGATACTTTAGGAAGCATTCCACTTCATTTTAACAAATGTCTTCCTTCTTAAAACTTCTTGGAATTTTTACTTAAGTAAATTCCTGAATACTTGTGGTGTTCTTGTAGGCACTTAGAGTGATTTTCTGCACTAGGGAAAATCTGCATTTTCATCAATCAGGGTGACCCTGATAAAACTGCTCCAGGAGCTGAATGAGTCTTCCATAAATAGGCCAAGTTCTCACAGCCATAGAGAAATTTGGATAGCACTGTACCTCTATTAATTGTCATCTTGGTATGAAGCTTGATGCCCCATTGCTGCCAAACTCTATTAATCTTGCAATAGCTATGCTCTCTTTTCCAATTTTGTTTTCAACTTATTTTTGTATTAGTGCATCAGCACTTGGTGTGCTGCATAGGTAGCATAATTTGGTGAGAGAGAAGCAGCATGACCTTGCGAATCAGTGTAGCCTAATGGAAAGAACACATCCCTGGGAGTCAGAGGACCTGGATTCTAATCCTTTTCTGTCACATATCTGCTATGTGACCTTGGGCAAGTCACTTAACTTCTCTGTGCCCCAGTTACCTCATCTGTAAAATACGGATTAAACTGACTCCTTCCTATTTAGACTGAGAGCCCCCATATGGGTCAGGGACCTTGTCCAACCTGATGAACTTGTATCTACCTCAGCACACAGAACAGTGATTGGCACATACTAAGCATTTGAAGAGTGCTACTGTTTTATTAGGTTCTTTGGTACAAATGAAAATCTTCAGTTGTGAATTTCTTGAATGTAATCGGATGTGATAAATTGAGTGTCTGATGTATTTCTGATATTGTACTAAAGAAAGTATATCTCTCCAGAAAAAGTTGTATCCGGTCCCTGACTCTTTGAGCATTCTTTGTCAACATCATGACGTCAACTCCCCGTCCAGCAAATTCATGTAAACAAATGTCATCTTTCCTTGGGGAAGAGCATGGTTACCTCCATCAATTGTTTTCCTGATTTTCCTTGATGTGGTGTGTGTTTTTTTCTCTTCATTTGTTTTCAATTCATCCATTTTCTACTTGTGATTGTTCACCAAGCGTGATCTTATGATAAATCAATATTGAGTTTGGTGAAACAGGAAATTTTTAGAGTACTTTTTCTTGCCGATTTAGTATTATAGATCAGCATTATATTCTTAAATAAGGTTATTCAAATCATTAGAGTGTCAAAGAACTTCATTACTGCCTCAGCAGTGTTCAAACAACCTACATTCTGGGTGCCTACTTTCTTTAGGGTAGGTAGAGTAGAGGGTTCCCCACCATCAGAAGGATATAATAATAATTGTAGCATTGGTTAAATGCTTACTATGTGCCAAGCTCTGTACTAAGTGCTGAGGTAGATACAATACAATCAAATCAGACACATTCCCTGCCCCACATTGGGCTCACAGCCCAAAGAGGAAGGAGAACAGGTATTGAATTGCCATTTTTCAGATGAGAAAACTGAGGTACAAGGAATTTAAGTAGATTTGCTCAAGGTCACATAGCAGGCAAGTGGTAGGACCAGGATTAGAACCCCGGTCCTCGGACTCACAGGCCACGTTGTCCACATTTCTATTAGGTCACATTGCTTAGTGGTGATTGTTTGCACTGAGCCATCTGCATTCTTTAGCCTCTTTCTCCAGTGACCAACGGCATGCAACATGAAGCAATATATCAAGGTTAGGCATGCAGCCTATAGCTGAGTTCCAGAATATCCACCTGTACCCACTGCAGCAGCAAACTCTGCCCTGTTCTCATCCTTTCTTTTAATGTCATTTTTGAGAGTGACACATTTCCACACTAAAAACTGTTGCATCTTTGTCTACTTCTGAGGGAAGATGGCCTAGTGGCTGTGGAGATGATCAACTCAAAAATTAGAATGCTTTAAAAGGAAAAGGACTATACAACTGGAAAAGAAAAACAGATGTTGTCCTGAAAAATCCCTAATCAGTGTTGGGGATCAGAGTAGAGAACTGTAATCTCCCTCTAAACAAACAATCTAATTCAGATTGGAAACCTCTTGAGACCTCTGTCATAGTGCAGCCCCAGAAACTCAAATCTCTTTCCCGAGCACCAGGGGTGCCTGCAGATAATGACATCATAAGGATCAGTGAATATACAGACATTAAAAATTGCTCATTTGCTCATTTGTATATATTTTTATTACCCTATTTTGTTAATGAGCTGTACATCCCCTTGATTCTATTTATTGCTATTGTTTTTGTCTGTCTGTCTCCCCCGATTAGACTGTAAGCCTGTCAATGGGCAGGGATTGCCTCTATCTGTTGCCGAATTGTTCATTCCAAGAGCTTAGTACAGTGCTCTGCACATAGTAAGCGCTCAATAAATACTATTGAATGAATGAATGAATGAATAAAATTTGATGACACCACAGGGAATGGATGGGAAGGTAGATTATTCTCCACCTTAGTGTGACCAGTTATCTTTCATTTATTTATTTTTTAAAAGTATTTGTTCAGTGCCTACTATGTGCCAGACACTGTAATAATAATTATGGCATTTGTTAAGTGCTTTCTATGTGCCAAGCCCTGTTCTAAGTGCTGGGATAGTTACAAGATAATCGGCTGTTCCATGTGAGGTTTACAGTCAATCTCCATTTTACAGATGAGGTAACTGAGGCCCAGAGAAGTTAAGTGACTTGCCCAAAGTCACACAGCTGACAAGTGGCAGAGCCGGGATTAGAATCCATGACCTGTGACTCCCAAACCCAGGTGTTTCCACCAAGCCACACTGCTTCCCCCTACTGTACTAAACTCTGGAATGGATACAAGTTAATCAGGTTGGACTCAGTCCTTGTTCCGCATGAGTCTCACAGTCTTAATCCCCATTTTGCAGTTAAGGTAACTGAGGCACAGAAAGTTACTTTGTGCTGGACACAAAAAAGCATCCAACATCTACTGCCTTATAATACACCAACACTGAATGATTTAGAAAGATCCCTTTACTACTGATTGGTATCTTATCTCAAAGTTCATCTGGAGAGAAGCAAAGGCCTTGCAAAGGAAAGTAGAATGACAGATTTATTTGCTAACCTGAAAGGAGGGGGAAAATCAGTTCAGTGCTCTTCTGTTCTTTGGGCTGAGGTAATTGCAAGAGAGGATGGAAAGTGTCTCCTAGGACAGACAGCTTATGTCACAGGATTTCTGAGGCTGAATAAAGGCTCTATAAGTGCTTCTAATACTGCACTTAAACCCTGAATAAGGAAATAACAGCCATTTGGGACAGTCCAATTTTTTAATTACTCAGAGGAAAGTTAATTACAACTTGATGACTGCTTACTCTGCAGTTCTCTGCAAACAGGCATAGGCTGGGGGGAACAGAAGACCAGCTTGAATTCTGAAAATTCCAGATTGGAAGCATTAAGCAGGGGTCTGAAATATTTCAATAGGCATGTGCCCACTTTTTAATGTGATCAAATATGTCCCATCTGCTCCCCATTTCTGGAATAGGTGGAGACCGTGTTGATTTGTGTAAGGGATTTCTCACAGAATGGTCAAAGAATCTTGGGTCCTGACTCTTGAGAAGGACTGTTTCATTATATCTCATCTCTAGCTCCCTTGTTAAAACTCTAACAGTCACTGAACACCCATAAAGTTGAAATTTGTAAAGGATGGGTTTGGGTAGGGATGAGTTCAGTTTCCATTCTTTAAACTCATTCTGTACCTGCTCACCAGTGCCTTGAATGCCATCCACCACTAAAAGAGAAGATTAATAGAGGAGAAGCTTGATCTGAACCCCGGTAAATAAAACCCAGATCAATGGGTTCAAAATTCTCTCTTGCCTAACATCTCTTTTCCCTTGGTAGGTGCTCCATCCCTTCATTCCTCTGAAGTAACATGCCAATCATTCCTATCGATTCTTCTATCTCCAACCCAATGTTCACATGTTTCTACAACCTGGAATTGCTTTCTCCACCAGCTTCACAGAAGCATCTCCCTCCCCTTCTTCAGAGCCCTTCTAAAATACAACCTCCCCCAAGAAACATTCCCTGATTAATCCCCTTTTCCTAGTAGGATCATCCAATCAGTTACCTAACACATTTGTTTACTCATTTTTATCAATCGGTGAAAATTAATCATGGATTTTATCATTCAATCCATGGCATTGATCAGTCAATCAATGGGATTTATTGAGCACTTGCTATGTACAGAGCATGGAACTAAGCACTTGGGAGAGTAATAATAATAATTACTATCATAGTGTTTGTTAAGCACTTACTATGTGCCAGGCACTGTACTCAGTGCTAGGGTGGACACAAGCAAATTGGGTTGGACATAGTCCCTGTCCTGCAGAGGGCTCACAGTCTTAATCTCTATTTTACAGATGAGGAAACTGTGGCTCAGTGACTTGCCCAAGGACACACAGCAGACAAGTGGCGGAGCTGAGATTAGAACCCATGACCTTCTGACTTCCAGGCCCACACTCTATCCACTATGCCATGCTGCTACAACAGAGTTAGCAGACATGTTCCCTGCCCACAATGAGCTTAAAGTCTAGAGGGGTAGAAAGACGAAGCTAAACCAAATGTATATTATTCTTAAGAGGTATATATACTCTCTTACTTTTTTAAGTATTCTTTTTCTTCATCATCATCATATTATTCATTGAGCACCTCCTGGATGCAGAGGATTATAGGAGGCCCTTGAGTGCATACATTCAAAGTAAATGACATGGTGCCTTCCCTTGAGGAGCTTACACTCCAGTGAGTTTGTTTCTTCATTTATGACTGGTTGTCTCCCCCCATTTGGTTTAAACTTCTTCAAAGACAGAGACCACATATTAACCTTCCTGTGTTTCACCAGGCACAAAGAAGAGTGTTCTGGTGATGATGATGATGATGAACTGTCCACAGAAGTCCTTCCAATAAAGGGAGCAGAACTGGATGCACTTCACTCTTCAAGAAAATACCAAGAATGGGTCATCCTCTGGAGATCTTTGTGATCTGTAGCTGAGTCAGTGATCAAGTCTCAATGTCTATTGGAACAACTAAGCACTGGTCTGACATGCCACAAATAATAGACTCTCAATGCTTCATGCGGACCCTTGAAATAATCTCTTCGTCTCCCTTGTAATAGAGTGGATTTACTCTAGAGTGGACAGCAGGAAAATGAGTTCTTGTTTGGGAAAAACCTTCCCAAGTCTGCTGGGATAATATGCCTCACCCATCTTCACATCATACCTGCCTATCAAAGATACCTGCTTTCTCAATTATTAATAATAATCAGGGTATTTATTAAGCGCTTACTATGTGCTGGGATAGATACAAGGTCATCGTTGGACACAATCCCTGTCCCACCAGAACTCAGAGTCTTATTCTCATGAGCTAATTGAGACCCAGAAAAGTGAAGTGACTTGTCCAAGGGCAAACAGCAAACATAGGGCATAGCAGGAATTAGAACCCACATCCTCTGACTCCCAGTTCTGTGCTCTTTCCACTAGGTCATGCTTTAATCAGTCAGTGGTATACATTGAGCACACACTTTATGCAGAACACTGTACTGAGCACTTGGGAAATTACAGTGCAACAGAGTTGGTAGACGCTATCCATGCCCACAAGGAATTTAGAGTCTACTGGAGGAGTTTACAGTCCACAGGTCTCTTCCTCCTGAACCTCTTATTTTCAACTCAGTAATAGGTCAGTTGGATGGAGAAACAGAGTGGTTTTCAATGAAAAGGGGGAAATTACATTTTAAAGGCTAAGAGCTCCTAGTCTCAGCTTTCTAAGTCCTCTGGGGCAGAATAGAAGTTAATATGAAGAGGAGCTGGTTCCAAGCTTGCATGGCTTTCATTAGTTCTCGAAATAGAAACTGATTTTTATTATTTTGTTTACATAGTCCACTGGGTGTGAGGCACCCTGCTGAGTGGGCAGGATTACTCCTCTACATGCTACATATAGGCAGAGGAAATACCTGGACTTCGTCCATGAATGATGATTTAGTGTAGAATAAACAGTTTCTTGGTAAAAATTCCTGAGACAAATCAGAACCCCCTAAAGTTGTCTGGAAGTTAATCCTTGTCACAGTGCTTGCCTGATAGATACCCAACCTCCCGCCAGGCGTTTTTCTCCTCCTCTTGCCATGTCTCCAGATTGCCTTCGGAAAGACTTAGTTTATAGCCAACTGGGCAAGAACCACATTCAAATCTGCTTTCTGCCCTTCATCCAACACACTGCTGATGCTCAATTTTCTCTTTTGGGAGCGGAAAGAGAATTTCAGTTCCCAAAGGGGAGGAGAGTCACCCTCCCCCCAGCCTTACTCCTATTGTCTGAGACACATGTGTTGGCTCCCTGAGACAGGAAGGAAATTCTAAGAGAAGGGAATAGCATGTACAACTATCCCCTCTCCCCACCACAGCAGGAGAGCTGGAACATTATCTAGTAACAAAATAACCATACTATTAAGTAGGGATGAAGGGGTTGGAACCTGTCAGGGGAGCAAAGAGGCAAAGAGAGGAGTGGGGGATAGATTGAGGGGGAGAAAGGTGAAGAGAGAGGAGTAAAAGAGAGAAGAAAAAGGGAAAGAGGGAGAGGAAAGGTTAAGAGAGGAAGGTAGTACTTACCGAAGCAGCATTGTGTAGTGGTTAGAGCATGGGCCTGGGAGTCAGAAGGTCATGGGTTCTAGTCCTGGCTCTCCCATTAGTCTAATTTGTGACCTTGGGAAAGTCACTTCACTTCTCTGTGCCTTGGTTACCTCATTTGTAAAATGGGATTGAGACTGTGAGCCCCATGTGGGACAGGGACTGTGTCCAGCCCGCTTTGCTTGTATCCACCCCAGCACTTAGTACAGTGCCTGGCACATAGTAAGCACTCAACAAATACCAAAATTATTATTATTATTATTCTCTATTTTCTGAGCTGTGTCAGTCACTCTACTACTATGGTCCAAATGTCAGAATAAGCAGCCATGGACCAAATGGCATAGATCCTGCTGTCCAGGACATGGTGCTAGGCTGCCACTTCCAATGGCTAGTGGAGTTGGAGTTACCCAGCAAAGAGAAAAGTCTAGCATGGTGCCTAATACCAGTAAGGTAGAGGTGCCCAGCAGGGAGAGGAGTCCAGTAGGGTGGCTAAACCCAGTGAGGTGGAGGAGCCCAGCAAGGCAAATGACCTTCTTTCCAAATTCAATGCCCTCTACTCCATCCTAATCCTCTTCAACCTTTTGGATGTCTTTGACTCTGGCCTAATGGCAAGAGCATGGGCCTGGGAGGCAGAGTATGTGGGTTATAATCTCAACAACATCACTTGTCTGCTGAGTGATCTTGGGCAAGTCACTTCACTTCTCTGAGACTCAGTTACCTCATCTGTAAAATGTGGATTAAGACTGTGAGCCCAACATGGGACAAGGCTTGTGTCAAACTTGATTACCTTGCATCTACCTCAGCATTTAGAACAGTTCTTGGCACATAGTAAACACTTAAATACCATTATTATATTATTACTACCCACTTCTCCTGGAAACATTATCTAACCATCTTCACTGACATTGTTCTCTCTTAGTTCTCCTATCTCACTGGCTGCTCCTTTTCAGTCTTTTTCATGGACTCCTCCTCTGTCTCCCACCCTCAAGTCTCAGTTCTGGATCCCCTTCTGTTCTCCATCTTCACCACTCCCTTCACTCCTAAGGTCCCAACTACCATCTTTACAGAAATGGCTCCCAAATCTACCTCTCTAGCCCTGACCTCTCTCCTTCTCTGCAATCTCACATTTCCTCCTGACTTCAGGACATCTATGCCTAGATGTCCCATCAATATCTCAAACTTAGCACGTCCAAAATAGAAATCAGTCTTTCCACCCAAACCCTATCCTCTCCCTGACTTTCCTACCACTGTAGACAACACCACCAACTTCCCCATCGCTCCAGCCTGTAACTTTGGCATTATCTGCAACTCATCTCTCTCATTCAACCCACATTTAATCTGTCACTAAATCTTTCTGATTCTAACTTTACAACAGCTCTAGAATCTGATCTCTTTTCTCCATCCAAACTACTTCCACACTGATCCAAGGACTTGTCGTATCTCACTTAGACTACTAAAATAGCCTCCTTGCTGACCTCTCTGTGTCTTCTCTCTCCTCATTGCAGCCCAGACATCATTCAGCTACCCGTATCATTTTTCTGAAAAACCATTTAGTCCATGTCTCCACACTCTTTAAAAACCTCTAATGGTTGCCCATCCACCTCTGCATCAAAGAGAAGCTCCTTACTTTAAGGTATAGCCCTCCTACCTTACCTCACCGATCTCCTTCTACAACCAGCCTGCAGACTCCACTGCTCTACACACTATACCTTAAGCTCGCCCATCTCACTGCAGATCCCTTGACCGCATCTTCCCCCTGGCCAGGAAGTCACTTCCTCTTCATATCCAACAGACTACAACTCTCCCTCCTTTCAAACTCATCTTAAAAATCACTTCTTGTCCAAAAGACCTTCCCCCAACTAAGCCCTCATTTCCCTTCCTCACTCTTTGTTTATCATCACCTATGATCTTGAATCTGTGCTCCACCCTGAGCCACATCACAGTTAGGTATCTACCCTCATACCCTGCCATTTCCTCATACCCTGTCTGTCTCCCCCTTGAGACTTTGAGCTCCATATGGGCAGGGATTGTGTCTACCAATTCCACTTTAATGTACTCTCCCTAAGTGCTCAATAAATAGAGATGATTGATTGATTGGGTGGAGGAGGCCAGCAGGGCAGAGGATCCCATTATTCCATAATGCTGCTGCCCCCAAATTCTCTGTACCCACCAATGCCCAGGGCAGCCCCCAACCCCTGAGATCTCCTGCTCTAGACCATTAAGGGGAATGTGGTGAACTAAAAGTTATAGTTACAGATCTTCTTCCTCTGATTTGGGCATCCTTCAGGAAATCATTTTGACCCTTCTAGCCTCTGTTTCTGGTACCTGCAACTCTCAGGTATGTCTGAGGAGTAAAGCAAACTTGTATAAACAGCAATAAAGGTTATCACTTGTAATGGTGCTGTGGACTCAGATAATAGGCAGCACAGCATGTACCCGGGATACAAAGGAGAAAAGGGCTGTATGACTAGTACTTCTTATTTGTTTGTCAAATGGCCACCTCCTAGTTTCCTAATTATTACTCCCACTCTCCCCAGCCTCAGAACAGTTTCCTCCAGCTTTTCAATTTTCTAGCTCTGTCCATAACTAACTGTTGGACACTTAATGAAGCCAATTCTCCCAGTCCATAAAGGAAATGAAAAAACAACCTCATTAGTGCAGCCAACGCATGGTTGTCCAAGTTTTACAGTGCATCTTCCACATGTACCATGATGGCAGCCACTAGACCGTATGCTAGACCCTCTAGACTGTAAGCTCATTGTGGGCAAGGAATGTGTCTATTTATTGTTATAATGTACTCTCCAAGTGCTTAATAGAGGGGTCTGCACACAGTAAGGGCTCAATAAATACGATTGAATAAATACTGCCTCCCATATCTAGCATGTGAAATATTGGAGGGCCCAAATAGGAAGAGGGTGAGACAGACCCTGGAAATCCAGAAACTATGAAAATTCTCCCACCCAGCTTTCCAATTCTCTCCCAATACTAGGAGAGAAAGGGATGGCAGTCCCCACTCTGTAGCTACCCATTAGCTGCCGCACAAAGACCCACCTGGAGACTGAGATTATGGGAACCTGGCCATAAAGACTTTTTTTGTGGAAAGGCAAGCAACAGTGCCATCCTCAGCTCACCAGGGAAGAAACAACCCAGGGAGTATTGGCCATCCCCAACCCTCTGGATCTTGTGGTGCCATTTGCCCTTGGCCCAACTTATCTCCTGTTACAAGAAATCGGCTGATTCCAGACTCCATATCAATACCACTCCACCGTGACTCCCTCTGAATGGCCAGGAAAGCCACTGTTCTCCATTTGTGATATAAAAGCCTGCCAGTAACGATAGATCTACTTCACAGAAAGGGCACTCCTCCTGCCACACAACTTTCCCTCTCATCATTCCCCCTCTGCTAGTCAAATTACTGCATTAAACAACAGAACACGAAGTGACTTGTAGAATTTAAAGAAACTGACTTTTCTAAGGCTTCTAGACTGGAAACTTAATTGAGGCAGTGAGATGGAGGGGAAGGGGAAGAACCAATCCCTTAGTATCTCCTCAAGTGGGGAAAAGCCAAGATCCCCATTTACAATGGGCCCCAACTGGAAGGGCCTCTAACCCATGGGGGATAGGGCCGGAGAAGTTTAATGGAAAAAAAATCTGAACTGGTTCCTTTTATGAACTTGGCTGTGTACCCCATAAGCACTTTGATACTCCCCTCAGCCCCATAATACTTCTGCAAACATCTTTTTACTCTACTATTTCCCCTATACCTATTCTAATATCTGTCTTTTCCCCTCGTCAGTAAACTCCTTCTGGGCAGAGATCACATCTACCAACTCTGTTGAAGCATATTTTCTCAGCCACATAGTACAGTGCTCTGTACACATTAAAAGTTCAAAAAATACCACTGGTTGATTATTTTGATTGAATGGGGCATTCAAAAAAACTTTTGGGTATTGTGGTCTTTTGATAATCATTTCTCTTTCCCCATCCATTTGCAGTCCCCTTGGATTATCACCCCTGGTCAGCTAGCCTTCATCTCTTCCACCCTGAAACGGACCCTACTCAATAAATAAATATATATATATATATATATATATATATATTTAAAATCTCCTTTTTATCCCTCTCTTGCATGCAGCTTTCTGTTCTGCTCCTCTAAACTGTTTCTGCACCATTCGTCTCCTAACCCCCTCCAACCTCTCTTAATACCTTCCTCAGCTATCAAAGCCCCCACTGAATCTGTTCATCCTTATATCACCTGAGCGTGACTGCCTTGGGAAAAACTGTAGAAAAGAGTCCACAAATTTCCTCACAGGGATAGCAAGCTGATTTTTGAAGATGCCATTTTGCACCTGACTCACTTCACTTTCACTATTTTACTTCCACATGCCAAAGCCAGAAAGGAAAGGAAAGATATCTTGACATGGAAAAGAGAAGGGTGGGAGATAATCTAGCCAAAACATTGCATCCCAGGCTCTTAATTCTAACTAGAAGTCCTTTCTTTTTCCTTCTCTCTCCTTCCACTCTCCCACCCTTCTGCATATCCGCAAGGTCCCTTAAGAATCACAGTTCTGAGTAAAGAGAATGCCTAGGGAGGATTGGAAAAAAACCAATATCCATCCTATCTTCGTTTGTATGTTTTTTTGTTTTAATTCATCAGGAAAATGCTACAAGTGGGATTTAAATTAGAACCAAAAGCCTATTTCATATGCTAATGACCTCTGGTGGTCCTGAGCTGTGAAATGTTCTGTTTTCATTTAAATAGGCACCTGCTGGGTTCCAACTCAACCCTAAAACAAACAAGGTAAGAGTGTTTTCAGCTCTTCTCAGCTTTCTTCCATCAGATCAGGAAAAACTTGTGAAAGGATTTTAGCTAAGATGATCATATGCTGGAGGTATTCACAGTGGGATGAATAGAATTTCTAACAGCTTCACATACAATCAATCAATTGGATTTATTGAGCACTTACTAGGTGCAAAGTACCTAAATACCTGGGAGAGAACAATACATCAGAATTACCAGACATGCTCCCTGCCCATAGGGAGAGCTTACAGTCTACTGTTGGTATTTGTTAAGCACTTACTTTCAGAGCACTGTTCTAAGCACTGGAGGAGATACAGGGTCATCAGGTTGTCCCACGGGAGGCTCACACTTAATCCCCATTTTACAGATGAGGTAACTGAGGCACAGAGAAGTGAAGTGACTTGCCTGCAGTCACACAGCTGACAAGTGGCAAAGTCGGGATTCGAACCCATGACCTATGACTCCCAAGCCCGGGATCTTTCCACTGAGCTACACTGCTTCCCTAATCAGTCTAGAGGAATGATTGATCAGGCAAAACTCCCTGAAAGGAATTTCAGGAAGATGGGGTGGGTTTAGGTCAGGTGGATTTTCATAATAATATTTAAGCACTTAGTATGTGATGAGCACTGTATTAAGTGCTAAGATAGATACAAGATAATCAGGTCCTACATGGGGCTCACATTCTAAGAAGAAGGGAGAACAGGAACTGATTCCAAATTTTGGAATAGAAGGAACTGAGCCACAGAGGAGTTAAGTGACTTGTCCAAGGTCACCCAGCAGGTATGTGGCAGAGTGGGGATTAGAATCCAGATCTTCTGATTCTCAGGCCTGTGCTCTTTCCACTAGGTCACATTGCTTCCACATGCTGCTCCTCTAGACTGTAAACTCACTGTAGTCAGAGAATGTGTCAGTTATGCTGTTGTGTTGTGCTCTCCCAAGTGCTTAGTACAGTACTCTGCACATAGTAAGCACTTAATAAATACAATTGATTGACAAGGAGGAACTCCCAGGCCAAGGAATATCATGAGAAAGAGATTGTTGGTGGAAGACACAAGACACAGGTACAGATAGAAGTGATACATACACCCATGTAAAGATTTACACACATATACACCTATACCCCTACCCAGACAAGCACAATAAACACTCACCCAACCTCCACAGTCATCACCACATCTGCAGCTGCTCCATTAAGGAGAGGACTGTATCCTGGAAGTTTCCAGAAGAACCAGATACCTGTCAGAGGACCACATCAGAAACACAAGGAGATGTGCTGGAGAGCTGCAGCTAGTTCAGTCTCTGTGGTGGCTGTGAAAAAAGAAGAGGAAGAAAAGCCAGGCTTTCCTCCACTCCTACTCCTGGCAGTGTGATTATCAAGGGTCCCCGTCACTTCCCCACCCCAAAAGGGCTCCTTCACATGATCTTTCTAGATGGCAAGCTGGAATCCTTCCATTTGTCCCTTTCTACCCAGTTAGGAACACCTGATCCCAATAGTTTTAGCTGCTTTAAATTCCTCACTGGCTCAAGCCTGCATTCTCACAGTTCCCTGTGTCCACTTACCAATCAGTCAATGGTATTTATTGAGTGCTTTAATTGCAGAACACTGTGTTATATGCTTGAGAGAGAACAATGCAGCAGAATTAGCAGACCTGCTCCCTGCCCATAGTGAGTTTACAGTCTAGAGGGGGAGAGAGATGTTGATATAAATAAATGATTTATAATATATAATATATACTTAGCAAGTAAAGAAGTTATTCAGAAAGGCTGCCTCTTTATCTAATGGTCTGTCCACCTGAGCCTCAGTGAAACCAATTGGTAACTTCTGATCCATGTTTTTTCTCTGACACTTCCCCAGCTGCAAAGATACTTTTCCTTCCATACTTTGAATCTGGACAGGAAATCCTAGGACCCATTTTGTCCTTTGAGTTTCACAAAATTTCTTGATCCATATAAGATTTAATTTAGTTGAGACATATCTGGATCCTCCTTTGGATAGAATCCAAAGTCCCAATTTCTTGTGAGTAACTTGCCCCTCTTCACATAGCAGGTAGTGATAGAAAGGAATTCCTTCAATTGAATTTATTGAGCACTTACTGTGTGCAGAGCCCTGTACTAAGTACTTTGGGAGAGTATAGTACAACAACAGACACATTCCCTGCCCACCACAAGCTCACAGTCTAGAGTGGAGGAGAGAGACATCAATTCAAATAAATAAATTACAGATATGTACGTAAGTGCTGTGAGGCTGTGGAAGAACAAAGAATGGCTAAAGTTGGCTTCAGTGAGGTCAGGGGGAAAGCAGCCTGCAGTCTCTCCATTCATTCTACTCATTTGAAAGTAAGAAAGTAGAAAAAACTGCTAAAACAGATTGTGAATTCATTTTCCATTCTTATTTCCTTTCTAATTTTCATTTTATGATAGCTTTATTCTTATAATAAGAATAATAATAATAATGTTGGTATTTGTTAAGCACTTATCAAGTGCCAAGCACTGTTCTAAGAACTGGAGTAGATGCAAGGTAATCAGGTTGTCCCATGTGGGAGTCATAGTCTGAATCCTCATTTTATAGATGAGGTACACTGAGGCACAGAAAAGTTAAGTGACTTGCCCAAGGCCCATAGATCACTGACATACCTGCAAAAATCACTGTTCTTCAGGATCAGTTGCCAATCTAACCTAGAACTGACCGGGCAGGGAGAGTGATAAGCTGGATTTGTCCTGATGAGTTTGGCTATCAGATCCTGATCAATTGTGTTATCAATCAATCAACCAATCAATGGCATTTACTGAGTGCTTACTACGTGCAGAGCTCTGTACTACTAAACACTTGGGAGACTGCAATACCCCAGAATTAGCAGACATGTTTCCTGCCATAACGAGTTTACAGTAAGAGGAACATGAGCCTGGACATCCTAACTTTGTCACTTGCCTGCTGTGGGATCTCAGGATCACCTAACTTCTCAGTGCCTCAGTTTCCTCATCTGTGAAATTGAGATTCAAAACCTGTCCTCTGCCCACCTTAGACAGAGAGCCCCATGTGGGACAGGCACTGTGTCCAATCTGATTATCTTTCCTCTACCCCAGTGCTTAGCACAGTGCTTGGTCCATAGTAAGCGGTTAACAAATTCCACCCTCAAATCAATCAGTGGTATTTACTGAACATTTACACTCACAGCAGCACTATACTAAAATTGTGGGAAAGTACAATTCAGCAGACAGAAGAGTTTGTAGATGTGCTCCCCAGCCCACAAGGAGCTTACAAGTCACACAAATGGCAGAAAAAATGCTAGCAACAGAGCCTTGGGTGGAGAGGAGCCAGAGGAAAAGCAAGAATCGGGGGACATCCAGGTCCATTCCTGGCCCTGGGGCAGACCCACAGTCAGGAATCATAGGCCTTGTCACTCAAACAGCATGCATTTCCATGAGGACTGTCACTCACCAAGACTATGTTTGTCCCGTGGAACTTGACATTTGTCCCAAGGAAAAACAAACCATAACAGTTCAAAGTACAGACAGACTGTACACATATATAAATCCTACTGCCTTCTACTTACACTTCTACTTCTACTCAGTCCCTGTCTCCAACCTGATTATCTTATATCCACCCTAGCACTTAGTACAGTGCCTGGCACATACTAAGTGTTTAGCAAGTACCATAATAATAATTACTTTTATTATCATGATTTGTGTAACATGGACACAGCCTGTGAAGATGCTGGCAGAAGCAAGAGATTCTATAAGCTTAGTCTTAGAATACAGGCAATGTCATTAGGCGGTGAAACCAACAGTCCATTCAGTCCAGCATTCTTTTTCTTCATTCATTCATTCTTTCATTCAATCATATTTATTGAGCATTTCCTGTGTGCAGAGCACCGTACTAAGCACTTCAGAAAGTACAACACAACAATAAACAGTGACATTCCCTGCTCACATCAAGCTTACAGAGGCACATTTCCTCCATGAGGCCTTCTTAGACTAGGTTCCCCTTTTCCTCTTCTTCCACTTGCTTCTGCATCAACCAGACTTGCTCCCTTTATTCTTATCCCCTCCCAGCCCCACAGCACTCATGTACATATCTGTAATTTATTTATTTGAATTGTCTGTCTCTCCCACTCTCGACTGCGAACTTGTTGAGGGCAGGGAATGTGTCTATTGTTGTACTACACTTTCCCAAGCACTTAGTACAGTGCTCTGCACACAGTAAGTGCTCAATAAAGACATTCGAATGAATGAATGACAATGCCAGTAGGATGTTTGGAGAATCAGTGCATTGGTTTCTCTCCTTGTCATCCATCATAACGTTTAGTGATGTTCCAACTAATGTCGCTAGCATTTCCTACCATTCCTCCTACTTAACCTCTCGTCATTTTGTATGAACATTTTGTCCATGAAGTTACCTAAACATCTTTGAACCTTCAATTTTTTCAGACTGCACAACTTCCTGTCATAATGAAATCCATATGGTCTCCACCTGTTAGGTGAAGTGCTTCCTTTTATTTATTTTCACTCAGCATGCCCTTACCCCAACCTGAAGATTAGGGAAACTAGTAAGATGTGCTCTAAGCCTTGTAGTGCACTGATGTTGAAATGGTCTCAGTTAATGTGGCTATTTTGCAGTGTACGATGCAGTTGGAAGAAGATCACTGTAGGATTCTGAAAATTCATCTTTACAATGTTCTTGAACGCCCAAGCTTTGCCACTTTACCATCAGCTGGATTCATTTTACCAGAGGCTTAAGGGTGAGGGTAACCACAGCAAGCGGTTACCCTCACTTCACATTACTGATCCTCTGGAAGAAGCAGAAGCTGATTCCCTTCCCTTCCCCGGCCATCCATTCAACTATGGCTAGAAACTTAAATTTAATGGAATGAATAGAATCTTATGCTTATCTGCAAAAAAAAAGGGTTAGTAATACAGCACGAGTAAGAAAGCTTATAATAATAACAGAATGTTAATCATAATAATAAACACTTTATGAAATGCATTCATGTGTCAAAACCACTGATTATCAAACTCTTTTGTACCCATCACAAATATGAAAAATCACCTCCCACACTGAGCACTGTGTCTAGTTATATTTGGTTGTAGTAACGGGCTGTCGTGTGTCAATCAGTTTTGAGGAGTTGGAACATGAGGTATTTTTGAATAGCCTTGTACATATTCATTTAGGAAGACAAGACCTGAAAGAGTGCCAGAAGCAATTGGGGCCATAGGATGGTCTGAAAGCTTTAGAGAGTCAAAGGAAATCATTTTTCAGAGGAAAAGTATATAATGCCAAGATTTTCAGATTTAAAAGGTAGTCAAAATGGTCAATATTTGAATTTGCAAAACATAGGCTTTTAAAATTAGGGGTGAAAACATGACTGCCATGAAGGTCAAGAAGCAGTGTGGCCAAATGGCTAGAGTATGAGTCAGAAGGACCTGGGTTTGAATACTGACTCCCAAACGTCTGCTGCAAGGCCTTGGGGAAATCACTTCACTTCTCTGTGCGTCAGTTACCTCATCAGTAAAATGGGGAATAAGACTTTGAACCCCATGAGGGACAGGGATCTGTGTCCAACCTGATAAACTTGTATGTACCCCAGTACTTATTACAGTTCCGGCACATAATAAAGGCTTAACAAATACCATGAAAAAAAAGTTCAATGTGCTACTTTGAAGGGCCTCCTTTCCAATGGTAACTTCTGAGAATATTTTGTTTTTTTGTGATGTGAATCTTTGATACTTCTGCCATGCTCGAGGGCTCGCAGGGAATCCAGAAGCTGGTGTTAGAATTCAGTTCCAATTCTCTGGGAAAGTCTTTAAATCCCATAGGCTGGGAACATCATTAAAAGTCCTCTAACCACTCATACAAAAACACCTTTGCACAGATGGTTGTGCTCAGTAAGACCATGCACAGACACACACACACACACACACACAGAGACAAGCAGCCGCTTATGAACCACTTTTCAGAATCAGCAGTGGACAATTAGCCTGAAGAAGAAAGAGGTTATATGCCTAGCTAGAGCCGACAAATTCTAAACCCAGCTAAGGATCTCCATTGGTAACCCAGAACTGAGAGCAGCCACGTCAAGCGATGCAGAGAAAAAAAGGATGGATAACTCTATTAAGGAAGCCAAGTATCTCTTTTAGGAGATGAAAGTGGGTTGCGAATATGGGTATCCAAAGCTTCCGACCAAAATCAAGGCATGATGAGCAATTGCTGAGTTGAATCCCCCCATCAAGATCAACAAATGAGCCTCGGGTCTGAAACTTTGGAATCAAGAACCTGCATATAGGAATTGATTGAAGTACTGGTGGTTTGCACAAAATCACTCACACTCCCTCATGCCAGCCCAATTCCCGCTGGGACCCAGAGTACAGTTAGTGAAGAGGCGAGCAGGTGTGCAGCACATTGTGAAGTGCACACAAGGGATTTTTAATGTCTAATCGTTTATAGGTCTGTAAAACCTGGACCTTCCACAGACTGCACATTTGCAACACCTACCCGTCATGCTTCACATCAAACAGCAAGCCAGACCCACAAACAGTGAAATCCTGGAATGTTGACAGTTTATACAAACATCAAAGTACGGCTCATGGTATCACACCTCCGCTGGGCAGAGCAAGTGAGGAGAATGGACATAGCAAAACACTCAAGGAGCTGCTGTATGGTGAGCTGAGAAGGAATGCAATAAATAAAGAGAGAAAAAAATACAACAAAGCAGAAATTTCAGATACTAATAATAATGGGGGTATATATTAAGCTCTTCCTATGTTTAAACGCTGGGGTAGATACAAGATCATCCATTTGGATTTGGGCTCACATCCTGTGTGTGAGGGAGATCAGGTATTGAATCCCATTTTATTGATGAGGAAATTGAAGCACAGAGAAGGTAAATGACTTGCTCAAGGTCACCCAGCAGACAAGTGGCAGAGTCGGAATTAAAACTCAGATCCTCTGACTACCAGGTCCATGTTCTTTCTATTAGGCCAGGCTACTCTCTATGAAGTGACAAAATGGTAGTCTGCTCATCCCACAAAAGACATCCCAAACTATTTAGTTGGGAGGATTGAATGGCGGACTGGTTGCCAGATCTAGGCATGGGTTATACAGGCCATAAATTTCATATCTTCCTCATTAGTGATGGCTATTGGTTTCCAGCATTATCTCTTCAATTAGAGAAACCTTATCTGATGGTTCTTCTGGTTTCCTTGCCTCCTACCTCTCCTTCTTCAGTTTATACCACAGTCTGCTGCCTAGTTCACTTCAAAAACATAATTTAGCAGACATCCCTCCAGTCATAAAAATCGCCAGTGGCTATTCATTTCCTCTTCCATCAAACAGAACTTCCAGCCCACTGCCTTCTCTACCATCTTTCTTCCCCTCAAACGTATGCTCCCTTCACCAGCTACTCCCTAGCTTGCACTCCTCATTCTTTTCAAGTTCACCTTCTAAGTGTGCTTTGCTTCTGACTCTCCTGCCTCTGTTTTCTTGCTTATTCCCTTCCCCTGCCTGGAACCACTTACCATTTCAAATCCACCAGACTACAGTCCTCCCAGTCTTCAAGGTCCTCCTGAAAATACTCCAACTAATTTGACTCATCTCAGAAAGCATTATTCAATCAGTCAATCAGTAGAATCCACTGAACACTCAATGTGTGCAGAGGTCTGTACTATATGCTTGGGAGAGTACAAAATAACAAAATTAGCAGACAAGTTCCCTGGCCATAATGAGCTTTCTGTTTATAGGCAGAGACAGACATTAATATAAATGAATAGTTTATAATATATAATTTAAAGATATTTGCATGAGTTCTGTGGGGTTGGGGGTAGGGCAAATATCAAAGGCCCAAAGCCACTTTTAATAATTATAGATATATAGCCACTTTTAGCACTGGTGTGTTTTAAAAAATATTTATTGACAAACTCTATACATGCCTTTGTTTATCTAGTCATCATTTTACATTCTTGCTGCTTCCAGTTGTATCTATGTTTTTCTTCCTGCTCCCAGTATTTATGCATATTTATTCCTCCATTAGATTGAAAGCCCTTTTAGGGCAGGCACCATAATTTTTTCTTCTGTTGTATTCTTCCAAGTGGTTTTTTAGACTGTGAACCTGCCTAAAGGACAGGAACCATGTCTAATTCCCACCTGTCAATTCTCTCCCAGTGCTTAGTAAAGTGCTCTGAACATAGTTAGCACTTAGTAAATACTACTACTATAGTGCTCTGCACACAGAAGGCACCAAGTAAATCCTACTAGTTGACTGACTAGTTGATTGACCATGTGAATCATGCTTTTGCTAAAACTTTTTTAATAAACATAGGTCACATAAGATTTTTGCCTTTCTCAGTCATTATTTTTTCACCATAAGTATTCTAGGAGTGGGGTTATTAATCTCCAGTGATCATGCCAAAGGGTGGCTTGCTAAGCATTATGGATATAGTTGAAAAAATGTTTGTTTTATTTCAGAACACATTTTAGCATTATGTTCGTAAATGACTTATAGAAGCCTAGGCATACAATGTAATGGAGCCCTTATTTAAAACAGATTTTAAAACGGCAGTACAGTAGTGCTTACACTAATGCATTGTCCAGTGAGAATTCCCTCTGAGATTTAGTGTACAAACATTGTTGATGGAATTTGGCTAGGTATAATTTTCAAACCAATATTGAAGGCAGAGCTGTAGCTAAAAGAGACTTAAGAAAGAGCAGAAAGCCTATTTCTATAACTCTCTCCTTCATGAGAGCTACATTTTCAGCTCTGGAAGGACTATACTATCCAGAATCCACTGGGATATGGGAAACTCTTGAAAACCTTCTGAGAACAGGAGTTAGAGAGGAACACAGCCAACCAGAAGATCAGGCAGAGCTTGGCAATCGAAGAGAGTGAGCAGCATGGTTGAACTGAAAGCATTTCCAACCAAGTTTATTTGATTATTGAAGGTAAGAAATAGGATCTAATTTATCTCTCCTTTTTTGATCTTTCTCTTTATTAAATCTAAATTTCTATGGGGATTTGTGTGACCATGGAACCACTACGATTTTCTCCATATCAAGAGGAGCCATGATACTCTGTGTATTGTAGCTAAGACCCGATAGGGTGGAACCATGCAGTAGTTGTAGAAGCATTTATGGAGCACTGATTTAGTGTGATACACCGTATTAGGTACTTGAGAAGTGCAGACTATGAGCTTGCTGTGAGCAGGGATTGTCACTGTTTTTGTTGTATTGTTCTTTCCCAAGTTCTTAGTACAGTGCTCTGCACATAGTAAGCACTTAATAATTAATGATTGAATGACAGAATAACTAAGTGAACTTAATGAGGGCAGGCCCCATACCTTTAACTTCTGTTCAGGAGGCGATCTCCTGCCTCCACTTAAAATCAACCCCCTCCACCTGTGCCTCTGACCCCATCCCTTCACACTTTATCAAAGCATTTGTTCCCTCCCTTCTCCAGTGGCTTTTCCCCCACTGTTTTCAAATATTGTCATGTCTCCCCTATCCTAAAAACCCTCCCTTGACCCATCCAGTTATCACCCCATCTCCTTCTTACCATTCCTCTCCAAACTCCTTGAGAGGGTTGTCTACACCCACTATCTCCACTTTCTCTCCTGCAATTTTTTCCTTGACCCCCTCCAATCTGGTTTCCACACCCTTCACTCCACAGAAGCTGCCCTCTCAAAGGTCACCAGTGATCTACTTCTTGCCTAATCCACTGGCCTCTACTCCATCCT
The DNA here is from genome assembly GCF_004115215.2 of Ornithorhynchus anatinus. Classification (NCBI taxonomy): domain Eukaryota; kingdom Metazoa; phylum Chordata; class Mammalia; order Monotremata; family Ornithorhynchidae; genus Ornithorhynchus; species Ornithorhynchus anatinus. The sequence continues at coordinate 37,573,704 of NC_041734.1, read as the reverse complement.
AATCTTCCTCCACCTCTCAGATGCCTTTGACATTGCGGACCACCTCCATCTCCTGGAAACATTATTCAACCTTGACTTCAGTGACATTATCCTTTCCTGGTTCTCCTCCTACATCGCTATCCTCTCCTTCTCAGTCTCTTTCTAGGGCTCTTCCTCTCCCTCTCAGTCACTAACTGTGGGTATTCCTAAAGGCTCAGGTCTGGGACCCCTTCTATTATCCATCTGTACCTACTCTCTTGGAGAATTCATTCACTCCTATAGCTGCAACTACCCTCCCTATGGATGATTCCCAAATCTACATCTTTAGCCCCAGTATTTCTCCTTCTCCACAGTCTCACATTTCCTCCTGCTTACAAGACATCTCTACTTGGATGTCCTGCTAATACCTCTACTTAACATATCCAAAACAGGACTTCTTATCTTCCCACCCAAGCCCTATCTTCCCCATGACTCTCTCATCACTGTAGACAGCACCCTACCCTCCTTTATTTACTTATAAGCTTGTAACTTAGCTTTATCCTTAACTCCTCTCTCTCATTCAACACACTTTTTCAATCTTTCACAAAATCCAGTCAGTTCTATCTTCACGACATTGCTAAAATCTGCCCTTTCCTTGCCATCCAAACTGTTACCACATTAATCCAAGCACTTATCCTCTTCCGTCTTGAATACTGCATTGGCTTCCTTGCTGAGCTATCAGCCCCTTACCTTTCCCCATTCCTGTCCATACATCGCTCTGCATCACCCACATCATTTTTCTACAAAAATATTCAGTCCACATTTCCGCACTCCTCAAGAACCTCTCCAGTGGTTGCCCATCCACCTACTCATCAAACAGAAACTCTTTACTATCAGATTTAAGGCACTCAATCACCCTGTTGCTGCCTCCTACCCTACCTCCCTGATGTCCTAGTACAACCAAGTCTAATTACTTTGCTCCTCTAATGCCAACCTACTCACTTATACCTCAATCTGGTCTATCCTGCCACCGACTTCTCACCCACATTCTGCCTCAGGCATGGAATGCCCTTTCTCTTCATATCTGACAGACGATCACTCTACCCATTCTGAAAGCCTTATTGAAAGTCCATCTCCTCCAAGAGGTCTTCCCTGAATAAACCTTGTTTCCTCTTCTCTCACTACCTTCTTTGTCACCTTGCACTTGGATTTGCACCCTTTATTCACCCCTCCCTCAGTTCCATGGCACTTGTGTACCTATCCATACTATAAATACCAAATACTATTTTGAAAAATCAATAATTAAGCTATTTTAATCAATAATTAAGCTATTTATAGTAATGTCTGTCTACCTTCTGGACTCTAAGCTCACTTTGGGCAGGGAACTTGCCTACCAACTCTGATGTACTGTCCTCCCCCAAGCACTTAGTATAGTGCACTACACATAATAAACACTCAATAAAGATAATTGATTGACTGTTGTAGTCAGTTATATTTATTGAGCACTTACTGTGTGCAAACAACTGTTCTAAGCACTTGGGAGAGCACAAAACAGGAATAAATGGACACATTGCCTACCCAGCTTATAGTTTATAAGCTTAAAGAGCTTATAGTCTGGGGGGGAAACATTAATATAAATAAATAAATAACTGGTATCTACATATGTGCTGTGGGACTGGGAATGAAAAAAGGGAGAAATCAGGGTGACACAGAAGGGAGTGGGAGAAGAGGAAAGGAGGGCTTGGTCAGAGAAGGCCTCTTGGAGGAGATGTGCTTTCAATAAGGCTTTGAAGCAAGGGAGAGTCATTGTCTGGGGGATATGAGGAGGAGGGTGTTTCTGGCCAGTGGCAGGAGGTGGGAGAGAGGTTGGAGGCAAAAGAGATGAGATCGAGGTGGAGTGAGAAAACAAGTGGTTTTTTTAGAGGAACCTACACTCTAACAAGGGAGACAAACATAAAACTATTTACAAGTAGAAAGGCCAAATATAAATAAAGTGGAAGAATTAACATGAGTGCTAAATAAATCCACAAGTGTGAGAGCTGGCTGAAGCAATATTATGGCTCAGAGTACTGAGTTGCCAAATGAAAACAGCCCGGTCCTGGATGTCAGGGGGTTTTAATACTATCTCTATCACTTGCCTGCTGTGTGACTGTGGGGAAATCACTTCACTTCTCTGTGCCTTAGTTCCTCATCTGTAAAATGGGGATTCAGGACCTGTTCTGCTTCCTATTTAGAGTGTGAGTCACAGATGGGACAGGGACTGTGTCCAACCTAATCATCATATATCAATTCCTGTGTTTACTGTGGTGCTTACCATATAGTGAATGCTTATGAATACCACAATTATTACTATTCACTGGGGAAATCTTCTTGGAGGAGATGGGATTGTAGAACAAGAGATTATGAGGATCCTAAAATCTAATAAACTGCAGGTATGGGAATATAGATATTTACACTTTCATTTCCTAAGAACTTTGGAGCAGAGGACTGAAAATCAAAAGGATATGGATTCCAGTCCTGCCTCTAACACTTGCCTGCTGTGTGATCTTGGGCAAGTTACTTCACTTCCCTGTGCCTCAGTTACCTCAAAGGTAAAATGGATTTAAGACTGGGAACTCCATGTGGAACATGGATTGTGTCAAACCTGATTACCTTGTACCTACCGTAGTGCTTAGGACAGTGCCTGGCACATAGTAAACACTTAACAAATACCATAAAAAATTACGGTAATGGGTGCTTTAAGAAAGAGGAATGTAGAATTTATTTCCACCCTCCAGCCATTTCAAGACAGTTAGATGACAGGAAATGAACAAAAAAAATTGCCTCAGCCTCTGAAACACTTTTGGCAGGTTTGGGTTTGAGGACTTAATCACGGTTTATGGTTTTGTCTAAGAAACTTACAGCCCAGGTCACAAAACCTTGCCTCAACTGAGGGAAAAGAACCCTGTCAGATGCAGCTCTTTGAGCAGGTGCTTAAGAACTAAAAATAACTTTGCTGAGCTCTCAGAGTCTGAGCTCTATGTGGGATAGAAACTATATTTGACCTAATTATCTTGTATCTACCTCAGTGCTTAGTGCAGAGGCTGGCATTTAGTAAGAGCTTAACAAATACACTATTTTTTTTAAGGATCTCTGCTGTGGGTCTTGGAGGAGCTTAGAGGGATCACATAATCCAATCAGAACACACTTAAACTAGGCTAGGCAGATGGAAATCTAGCCTGTTTGAAGTCTTCCAGAGAAGAAGATGCTACAACCTTTCTCAGTCACCCATCCTTGTTAAATAACTCACTCTTTGGCAGAAATGTTTCATTTGATTTAACCTAAGTCTTAGATGCTGCCTTTTCCTCTCCTTCTAGCCCTGGGGTAGTTGAAGAAGAGCAAGTCTCTGCTTTTGGTATTCCATATAGTGGAAAATAACACATCAATCATGAATCATATTATTGTTTACTATGTGCAGACCACTGTACTAAGCGCTTGGGAGACTACAATACAACATAACCTTAAGACATGTCCCCAGTCCATAAACAAGCTTTACAACCAGCCTAGGATGCTTGTGGGCTCCAGTCTTTTATGTAAGATGCACAGTGAAAATAGAACGTCCCCAGCCCCTTGATTATGAATTCTAAGACTTCCCAGAGTTGCTTTCTTGTAACAGAACATACGTTTCAAGGATCAGAGGCCCCCCAGGCCATCGTTTATCCCTCCATCTCTCCCTGAACACACACACACACACACACACACACACACCCTTTATTTAAATGTAGGTTCCTTTCCCAAGGGCTGCTAGGTGATGGCTCAATAATAATAATAATGTGTGGCATTTGTTATGCGATTACTAGGTGCCAGGAACTGTACTAAACACTGGGGTGGATACAAGCAAATTGGGTTGGACGCAGTCCCTGTCCCACATGGACCTCACAGTCTCAATCCCCATTTCACAGATGAGGAAACTGAGACACAAGAGAAGTGAAGTGACTTACCCAAGGCCACACAGCAGACAAGTGGCAGAGTCAAGATTAGAACCCATGACTTTCTGACTCCCAGGCACATGATCTATCCACTACTCCATGCTGCTTCTCTGAGGAAGTAAGTTGGGAAAGAGTGTCCATACTTGCAGTGAGTCCTTGTAATTGGTGGTTCCCTTTATCCATGTTACAGCAGCCCAACTTGTAAGCTTTACTCAAACTTCAAGCTTCCATAGACAGAAAAATACCCAATCCTTTAGCCTTTTCTTATCTAGCTCAGTCTTCTTTTCTCATAATCCTTCTTACTGTCCTCTGGGTCCTCTTGCAGTTCTTAATGTCATACTTTAACTGGGGATCTTAGAACTAGACCCGTAGGAAGTTTCCACCATAGTTTCTCTGTGTTGTGTCTATACTTCCCAAGTGCTATGTCTGTAATTATGTATTTTGGGAAAAACACTGCTTCTGATGACAGGGCTACATTGCTGATTCATGTTCAACTTGGTATCCTTGGATTTATTCCTTCGGGGTTCCTTGTACTTATGTAGCACTTTTATGCTTTCATATAAATCAACTCATCAGACAGAATAAAGGCCTCAAGACACAGCTTCACAGTTGTAGCCTATAGTTTTCTTGATGGACAGATGTGATCGAAGCTTTAATTGGCCACAAACCAGAAAATATAATTTTGCGGTTATTAATGTAATTATCATTAAAATTATAATAATTAATAAGCTAGAAGATATGGAATTCAAAGACCCAATTGATCTTATGGTAGCAATGGCATTTGTTAAGCAATCAATCAAACAAGCAATAGCCTTTATTAAGAGCCCACTGTTTGCAGAGAAACTTTCTAAGTGTTTAGGAAAGTACAGAACAATGAAGTTGGTAGACATATTGCCTACCCATGATGATCTTACAGTCTAATGACTGTAGACTTAGAAAGCTTACTGTGCACCAAGCACTGAACTAAGCACTAGGGTAGATAGATAGTCCCTGTCCCACAAGGGGCTCATCTGTAAAATCTTCATTTTACAGATGAGGAAATTGAGGCATGGAGAAATTAAGTGATTTGCCCAAGGTCACACTGCAGCTAAGTGGCAGAGCCAGAAGTAGAACCCAAGTCCTCTAACTCCTAGGCCCAGACTCTTTCCACTAGGCCACATGTAAAAAAGCTAATTAGGGGTAGCGTTAGAGTTAGGGTTAGTAGCTGACATTTTTTCTATGGCGTGAGAGCCATTGCTCTGCAATCAGTCAGTCAGTGCTATTTCCTGAGCACTTACATTGTGCAGAGCACTGGACTAAGCGCTTAGGAGAGTACAGTATAACCGAGTTGGTAGACACATTCCCTGCCCACAACAAGCTTCCAGTTTAGAAGGTGAGGTTGGAATGAGGGTGGACTTTAGCAAAGAACTACACTGTCTGGAACCACCCTAAGACGGGGAGAAACTCAGGCCCTGAATTCCACAGTGTCCACCCAGCCTTACTGCCTTACACCAGAGCACTGGGGAACAGAATCTTCAAATATGTTTGAACATGACAGGAGTGTGGAGAGGAGGGGCTGCAGCAGTTTCTTCATAAATACTGTAGCTGGAACCCAGAGGAGCATAAATTTTCCTCCCACCAAGTACTGTTTAGCTACTTCATTTAACATTGTTATTTGGGAGTGATCTAGAATGTGGATTTTGGCACTGCTTTGCACTGTTACTGTTCCATCTGTATGTGTATCTCCATTTAGAAAGTGAGCCCCTTGTTAGTCCCTATTCCTGGTAAGGCTTCTCCACCTTCTCTTCTTCACCTGTTGGTTTGTTTCTGTTTTGTTTTGTTTTTAATAGTATGGGGTAGATACAGGTTACTCAGATCAGATATAGCCCCCGTCCCACATGGGGCTCACAGTCTAAATAGGAGGGAGAACAGATAATGAATCCCTATATTTACAGTTGAGGAAACTGAGGCATAGAGAAGCTAAGTAACTCACATAGCAAGCAAGTGGCAAAGCTGGGATTAGAACATAAGTCCTCTAACGCCCAAGTTCAGGCTCTTTCCAGGAGACCACACTGCTTTCACTTCTTCAGGAGCTTAAAGGATGCAGGAAAGCCTGGGAAGAGAGGGAAGAAGTAAAGGAGAGAATCTAATGCCTATCAATATTTGTGACAAACCAGGGGACAGAGACAAAGTGACCTTTTGGCCTGGCTTCCTCGCACCTTCCTACACCCACCTTTATTGCAGATAAGGAGGAAATTCAGTAGAGATGCAACAGTTCAACGATCCTCTGAATGTGGCTTTTATCCTCTGAAGGGTAGAAAAACAGCCCAAATGTGAAGTCACGGCTATCTAATTTTTTAGCCTTCACAATCATGGTCAAAGCTCCCAAAATGGTAAAGTCCTTGGACCTGATGGCATTTCTGCCACCCTGCCCCAAACCCAGCAGGCACTTTCCTGGCACAACCTCTGGGGCCACAGTCTCTGTCCTAGCTTGATCTCTATCTGACACTCTTAGCACAGTGCTTTGCACATAGATAGCACATTATAAATACCATTCTACACCCTCCTGGCCACTCTTGTATATATATACACACTTTGTTTTTGACCTTTCAAGTTTTAATATTTCTCTGTCTCCCTCATTATTTTGCACTTTCCAAGCACCGAATACAGTGCAGCACAGCTGTGCTCAACAAATGCTACTACTACTCTTACTACTATCATTCATTAATTCATTCACTCATTCATATTTATTGAATGCTTACTGTATGCAAAATACTGTATTAAGCACCCGGGAGAGTACAATACAACAATAAACAGACACATTATCCACAATGACCTTACAGTCTAGTTGGGGGAGACAGACAGGAATATAAATAAATATATTACAGATATGTTCATAAGTACTTTGGGGTAAGAGCAAAGGGAGCAAGTCCGAGTAATGCAGAAGGTGGTGGGAAATGAGGAAAAGGTGGGGCTTGGTTTGGGAAGGCCTCTTGGAGGAGATGTGTCTTCAATAAGGCTCTGAAGTGGCGGAGAGTAATTGTCAGTTGGATTTGAGGAGAGAGGACGTTCCAGGCCAGAGGCAGGATACGGTTTAGGGGTCGGCAGCAAGACAAGCTAGATCAAGGCACAGCGAGAAGGTTAGCACTACCAGCGTGAAGTGTGCTGGTTGAGTTGTAGGAGAGAAGTGAGGTGAGGTAAGAAGCGGTAAGGTGGGGGCGATACTTTAAAGCCAGTGGTGAGGAGTTTTTGTTTGATGTAGAGGTAGATGTGCAACCACTGGAGTTTTTGGAGAAGTAGGGTGACATGTCCTCAACATTTCTGTAGAAGAATGATCTGGGCAGCAGAGTGAAGTATGGACTGGAGCAGGAAGAGACAGGAGGCTAGGAGGTCAGCAAGTAGGCCTGATGCAGTAATCCAGGCAGGATAGGATGAGTGGTTGTCTTAATGTGGATGCAGTTTGGATGGAGAGGAAAGAGCGGATTTTAGCTATGTTTTGAAGGCGGGACCAACAGGATTTAGTGACTGAATATGTTGAATAAGAAAGAAGAGTCAAGGATAACAACAAGGTCACGGGTTTGTGAGACAGGAAGGTTGGTGGTGCCTTCTGCAGTGATGGGAAAGTCAGGGGAGGACAGGTTTGAGTGGGAAGATAAGGAGTTCTGTTTTGGACAGATTAAATTTGAGATGGCAGGAGGACGTCTAAGTAGAGATGTCTTGAAGGCAGGAGAAAATGCGAGACTGCAGAGGGAGAGAGAGAGAGATCAAGGCTAGAGATGTAGATTTGGCTTTCATCCCCATAGAGGTGATAGTTGAAGCCTTGGGAGTGAATGAGTTCTCCAAGGAAGTGGTTGTAGATGGAGAATAGAAGGGGACCCAGAACAGATAAGAGGAGAACCAGGAGAGGACAGAGTCTATGAAGCCAAGGTTGGATGATGTTTCCAGAAGAAGGGGTGGTCCACAGTGTCAAAGGCAGCTGAGAGGTAGAGGAGGATTAGGATTACTACTATTACTATCAATTAGCAGGACCCACCTTGTTAACTGCTAGAAGAAATTCCCTTCAAGCCTCAAGAAATCTTCCTAGCTCTGCACCTCTCTGTACCTCTCTTCTGTGAAAGATACATAATGAAGATACAAACGTGCCCCACTCTTGATTATGCACTTTTACAGTCCACAGGGTCTCCCTCACCTGGATGATCAGCAGCCAGAAGCTGATAACATCTACAGAAATCCCTCTTAATTGACTCTGAAAGTCTCTTAAATCGTTAAACATTTGGAGCACAGGTACCTCAAACCCAACCAACTGAATGAAGAGTCGACAGACATTATTGACAGATGGAGGGCAGCCACTGAGAATAGAAACTGCTGTAGTCTGAAAAACTTTCTGTAACAAACGGCTGTAACAAGCACATTAGCAATACTGATAAAGCAAGAAAATGCAACTTTTAGCTCTGTGTCTCTTAAACCTCCTTGTCACCTACCCGGACAGGCAAACACTGATCCAATTCAAAACCTACTCTACCAAGCTATCTGGAATAGACAAAGAGCAACAAAAGCTTTTGCCATCCAGCTGTGATGAAAGTGACTTGGGTTAAGTGAGAGAAGAAAATACCTCTGATAATCTAGAAGTCTAAGGGTCTCCAGGGCAGCATAATTATCAGATTACCAACTGGTGAATTTGGCTTTCTTAAATGAATAAGCAAAAGCAGCGACTCGTAAGGAATCCGGGACTTCTGGGACCTGTGAAGTATTTATCAGTCACAAAGACGGCCAGAGAGGCTGTCATAACTAATCTCAGTGCCAAAACCTCCCCAAGGAACTGTAAGAAGATAGGACACGATGTTCGTGAGAGTTACACACCATTCCTATTACCCAGTGATGAAAATAGCAGATTCTTAGTCGCAGAATTCTATTTCACTGAAAGAAGATCAAAGCACTGCAAAATTGAAAACAATATTAAGCAAATCTCTTGGCCTCAGGTAGTTGTTCCAGGTTTTGATACTATAGAGGAAGCAGCATGAGCTAGTGGAAAGAGCCCAGGCCTCGGTGTTGGAGGGCATGGTCCTAATCCCACTTCCACCCCTTGCCTAATGTATGATTTGGGGAAAGTTATTTAACTTCTCTGTTTTCTCAACTGTAAAATGGGGATGAAATATCTCTAGACTTTGTAAACTCATTGTGGCCAGGGAATATACCTGTTTATTGTTATATTGTAATAATAATGTTGGCATTTGTTAAGTGCTTACTATGTGCAGAGCACTGTTCTAAGCTCTGGGGGAGATACAGGGTGATCAGGTTGTCCCACGTAGGGTTCACAGTTTTAATCCCCATTTTACAGATGAGGTAACTGAGGCACAGAGAAGTTAAGTGACTTGTCCAAAGTCACACAGCTGACAAATGGCAGAGTTGGGATTTGAACCCATGACCTCTGACTCCCAAGCCCGGGCTCTTTTCACTTAGCCACACTCCCAAGTACTCAGTACAGTACTCTGCACACAATAAGTGCTCAATAAATATGACTGACTGACTACTCCAGTGCTAAGAACAGTGCTAGACATGTAGTAACTGCTTAATAAATATAAATATCATAATCACTTATAATTATTGAGAGCAGAACAGTCTCCTTTGTACCTGATCTCATTTCTTACTTCATTCATTACTCATTCAGTACTTCCAGAGCCATAGAGAAGCAGCATGGCTTAGTGGATAGAGTATAGGCCTGGAAGTCAGAAGGACCTGGGTTCTAATCCCAGCATTGCCCCATGTCTGCTGTACGATTTTGGGCAAGTCACTTCATTTCTCTGAGCCTCAGTTTCCTCATCTTGTAAAGTAGAGATTAAGAGTGTGAGCCCCATATGGGATGGGGACTGTGTCCAACATGATTTACTTGTATCTACCCCAGCACTTAGATCAGTGCTTGGCTCATAGTAAGTGCTTAACAAGTACCATTATTATTATTATTAATAATATCATTCACAGTCCTCCAGCCAGAGATTAGACTGTGCACCATAAATTGCTGAACCCCTTGGGCTTTCTCTGGGCTTTTGATTGTTTTACCTTTTGTCCATGAGCTCCTCAACAAATCTTTTGTTATTCTCTAACGTCTTTTAACGGTGCAATCAACCCATAGCATTTATTCAGTGTGCACCACTTGCAGGGCATTGTGCTGCACACTTGGGAAAGTTCAATAAAAATAAAAAATAAAGTAGATGTGATCCCTGCCCAAAAAGACCTTACAGTCTTCAGGGGAAAACAGATATAAAATCAATTACAGATAGGGAAAATAGTAGAGTATAAGGATATGTGCATAAGTGCTGTGGGGCTGGGTTGAGTAGCAAAGTACTTAAGGAGGCACAACCAATTGTTTATGTCTCTTTATCTCTTCCAGTCAATCTTAAATGCAAGCATAGGGATTGCATCTTATATGATGGTATCTGTTAAATGCTTACTGTGTGTCAAGTACTTGTCTAAATTCTGTGCTTGATAAAAGTTATTCACATCAGTCACAGTCTGTGTCCCAAAAGGGGCTCACAGCCTAAGAAGGAGGACAGGTATTGAATCACCATTTTGCAGATGAGGAAACTGAGGCATAGAGAAGTTAGGTGACTTGCCCAAGTTCACACAGCAGGCAATTGGCAGAGCTGGAATAAGAATGTAGGTCCTCTGCCTCTCAGGCCCATGCTCTTTCCATTAGGCTATACTATTCTTTATGATATTTGTTAAGTGCTTACTATGTGTCAGGCACTGGTTTAAGCCCTGGGGTAGATACAAGATAAGTTGGATACAGTCTCTGCCCCACATGGGGCTCACAATCTTATTATTCATTTTGCGTATGAGTTAACTGAGGCACAGAGAAGTTAAGTGACTTGCACAAAGTCACACAGCTGACAAGTGGTGGATCCAGGATTAGGACTCAGATCCTTCTTACTCCCAGGCCTGTGCTGTTTCCACTATGACATGCTGCTTCTCTAATGTTTCTTTTATACTTCTTTTTATATTCCCCAAGTGCCAAGAACAATGCTTCTGACACTGTAGGCATTCTGTCTCTCATCCTCAAGACTCTGTTCTGGATCCCCTACTCTCTTTGCCCTCCATTCATTCTCCTAGAGAGCTCATCCCCTTAGGTAGCTTTAGCTATCACTTCTAAACTTACAACTCCCAAATCTCTAGCCTCTCTAGTCCTGACCCGCTCAACCCTTGATCTTCACCCTTCTCTTTTAAATGTGAAATGGGCTGTCACTCACCATTCCTCTGTTATTCCTGCTGTTGCTTCACTCCTGTGACACTTGTTTCAATGAGAATGTGTGTGTGTGTGTGTGAGTGTGTGTGTGTGTGTGTGTGTGTGTGTGTGTGTGCATGAGGATAATGGAGGTTGAAGAGGGAAGGAATTTCAGGTAAAATCTCCCTCTCTGAAGTCTCTCATTTCTTCCTGCCTTCAAGACATCTCTATTTGGATGTCCTGCCGACAATTCAAACTTAACATGTCCAAATCAGAACATATTATCTTCCCATCTAAACCCCGCCCTCCCACTGACTTTCCCACCATTGTAGATGACACCACCATCCTCCTTGCTTCACAAGCCCTTTATGTTGGCATTATCCTCGACTCATCTCTCTCATTCAAACTACATAGCCCATCTATCACTAAATCTGGTCAGTTCAGCCTTCACAACATTGCTAAAATCTGCCCTAGACTCTCCATCCAAACTGCTACTTCATTAATCCAAGCACTTATCCTCTATTACTCTATCAGCCTCATTCATTCCTTCATTCGGTCATATTTATTGAGCACTTATTGTGTGCAAAGCACTTTATTAAGAGCTTGGGAAAGTACCATATAACAACAGATTCATTTCTGTCCATAATGAGCTCACAATCTAGAACTTCCTTGCTAACCTGCTTTCTGTCTGTCCCCACTCTAGTCCATACTTCACTCTGCTGCCCACATCATTTTTCTAAAAAAAATTCAGTCTGTTTCCCCACTCCTCAAAAATCTCCAGAGTTTGCCCATCCACCTCCGCATCAAACAAAAACTCCTTACCATCAGTTTTAAAACACTTCAATCACCTTGCCCCTTCTACCTCAACTATTCTACTACTACAACCCAGCCCACACATTTCACTTCTCTAATACCACCCTGCTCACTGTGCCTTGATTTTGTCTATCTCACCACCCACCTTTTGCCCACATTCTGCCTCTGGCCTGGAATGTCCTCCCTCTTCATATTGGACAGGCAATTACTCTCCCCATCTTCAAAGCCTTACTGAAGGCACATTTCCTTGAGAAGCATCATGACTAGTGGCTAGAGCATGGGCCTGGGAGTCAGAAGGTCATGGGTTCTAATCCCAGCTCTGCCACTTGTCTGCTGTGTGGCCTTGGGCAAGTTGTTTCACTTCTCTGTGCCTCAATTACCTCATCTGTAAAATGGAGATTAAGATGGTGAGCCCCATGTGGGACATTTTTTATCTCCTCCAAGAGGCCTTCCCTGTTTAAACCCTCATTTCCTCTTTTCCCACTCCCTTTTGCATCACCATGATTTGGCTCGTTTTATTCACCCTTCCTTCAGCCCCAGAGAACTAATGTACACTTTTGTAATTTATTTATTTACATTAATGTCTGCCTCCCCCTCTAGACTGTATGCTTGTTGTGGGCAGGGAATATGTCTACATACTCGGTTGTACTGTACTTTCCCAAGAGCTTGGTACAGTGCTCTGCACACAGTAAGCACTCAGTAAATACCACTGAATAACTGATTAATTGATTGATTGATTGGTCACATGAAATCTCAGAAATGCTTGAATATAAGGTTGTCAGCTTCTGGTTTGTACAATCATCCAGCATCCCTGAGCATCAGATTCCTGCAGCCAAGGAAGTACCGAGTGTCAGACTGATGATCATTGGCTAGACTCCAAACCCAACCTAACAATACTACCAATGTGTGGGACAGCAACATCCAAACCACAAGACATGAGAAGCAGCGTGTGCTAATGGATAGACCAAAAGGACCTGGGTTCTAATCTTGGTTCTGCCCCTTGTCTGCTGGGTGGCCTTGAGTAAGTCATTTAACTTATCTGTGCCTCAGTTTCCTCATTTGTAAACTGGAGATAAATCCTACACCCTACTTCTTAGACTGTGAGCCCCATGTGAGACAGGAACTGTGTCCAAACTAATTATACTGTATCTATCCCAGTGCTTAATATCGTGCTTCACACAGAGTGCTTAACAAGTACATTTACCACTATCATTATTATTATTATTATTATTATTATTATCATTACCACAGCATCACCGAAGAATGAAAATGGCTCTACCTCCATTACAAAGAGAGAATTCAGTGAGATGACAGCAGTTCAATGAGCCTCTGAATATGTCTTCTACCATTGAAATTGAGGTCCTTTGAAGGGTAGAAAAACAGCCAAAATGTGAAGTGAATGCCATCTGGCTTTATAGCTATGACTATCAGGGTCAGGGCCACAAAAAGAGTAAACCCTTAGATACGAAGGCATTTCTGCAGAGACAAACTGATCAACTGTGTGACTGTCTCTCTGGTGGTGTGGGAGGGAAATAAATAGAAGGTGGAAAGGTAATGGGTAAGTGATCTCACCATGGAGGAGACCTGGAGGCAGAAACAGAAGAGTCAGAATTTCTTTCCCCAGACCTGCAACCTCTGTTACCCCAACACTGTGGTCCTGATCTTTTCCTCTTACCCATAGGCCCTTACTCCCGCACCTCCGAACAGGTATTTTAAGATACCTGCTCTGTTTCATGAAGGAGAAAACTGAGAGGATTCAGCAAACGAGAAGGAAACCAGGTTAAGGAAGCCCCAAAGATTAAGCAATGTCTCCATTTGCAAGAAAGCAGCAGAGTGGGAATTGCTTTTGTTTATTGTCGTCAGACTTTGAATTTGATCAGGTCGCCCCTTAATCGAGTCTACCCCCGACCCTGATCATCACCCCTTTTATTAACACGACTATATTGTATCATACTATATCATGTTGCTATATTAGCACTACTGTATTGTATCATATTGTATCATGTTGCTATATTACCGATTTCGTTTATTACTGTTTATTGTTGTCAGTGCTGCCACCCACCTCTCTGGCCTCGCCATGTCCCTCCTCCCCCCCTCCCCCCTCCCGCCCCTTCCTATCCTCCCCTTCCCCTTCCCCTCTCTCGCTCAGCTCTTTCCCGCTCTCTCCTCTGTCTCCTCCCCCCCTCCTCTCTCCCGCCCTGGAACCCCACTTTACCAGCACTACCCCTCTTCCCCCTCCCCCTATTCTTCCCCCCACCAAACCCCCTCTTCACCCCCTCCCCCCTTCTCTCTTCCCCACCCATGCCCCATCCCAGTCCTCTTGTCCCACCGCCACCCCTCATCCCCCTCTCCTCGTCCAGGGCCCCGCCACCTCCTTCCCATCCAAACCCTCCCCTCCCCCCGCCCTTCCCCCCCTCTTCCCCTTGCACCCACAGCTACTTTCAAGTGTGGCCTCTGGAACCCCCGCTCTATTACAGGCAAGCTACCCTTCGTCCATGACCTTTTCCTCTCCCGCTCTCTCCTCCTCCTCGCCCTTTCAGAAACGTGGCTCTCTCCCGAAGATACAGTCTCCGCCGCTGCTCTCTCCAGCGGAGGCCTCTCCTTCTCCCAATCCCCCAGACTCACCGGTAAGGGAGGAGGCGTCGGCTTCCTCCTCTCGCCCCGTTGCCGCTTCCGCACTATCCCTCCTCCCCCCTCCCTCTCCTTCCCCTCATTCGAAGCCCATATCATTCGCCTCTACCACCCACTCCAGTTACTTGTCGCCGTCATCTACCGCCCTCCCGGTCCCACCTCCGACTTCTTCAACCACCTTGACCCCTTTCTCACCTTCCTCCTCTCCTTCTCTCTGCCCACTCTGATCCTTGGAGACTTCAACATCCATACGGATGTACCCGACGACTCCTCTGCCGCCCGCCTGCTATCCCTCCTCGACTCTGCCGACCTCCTCCTCCACCATACCGCGCCCACTCACCGACTCGGTCACACCCTCGATCTCGTCATCTCCTACCGCTGCACTATCTCCTCCCTCACCGACTCTGAAATCCCTCTCTCTGACCATAACCTTCTCACCTGCCTCATCTCTCACACTCCCTCCCCCTGCAAATCTTCGCTACTGCCCCACAGAGACCTCCGCTCTCTCGATCCCATCCGTCTTTCCAATAGCATCTCTCCTCATCTTGCCGCCCTGTCCTCTCTTCCCACTCTCGACGAGCGGGTCTCCGCTCTCAACTCCACCCTCTCTACTCATCTCGACTCTCTCGCCCCCCTTTCCCTCCGCCGCTCTCGCTCCACTAACCCACAGCCCTGGATCACCTCCTCCGTCCGCCTCCTACGCTCTTATGCTCGAGCTGCTGAGCGCTGCTGGCGAAAGTCCAAGCACCAAGCCGACCTCACACACTTCAAATTTATCCTTTCCTGCCTTAACTCTGCCCTCTCCTCCGCCAGGCAAAGCTTCTTCTCCTCCCTCATCGACACCCATGCCCGTCACCCCCGCCGATTGTTCCGGACCTTTAACTCTCTCCTTAGGCCCCCTGTTCCTCCCCCTCCGCCATCTCTCACCCCCAATGATCTGGCCACCTATTTCCTCACGAAAATCGACACGATCAGGTCTGAGCTCCCCAAAGTCACCCCTCCGCCTCTCCCCTCCCCCCACCGACCCCCTCCCCTACTTTCCCATCCTTCCCTGCAGTATCCTCAGAGGAGATCTCCTCCCTCCTTGCAAGTGCCACCCCCTCCACCTGTGCCTCGGACCCCATTCCCTCTCACCTTCTTAAAACCATCGCCCCTGCCCTCCTCCCTTCCTTAACTTCTATTTTTAACCACTCGATCTCCAAGGGCTCCTTCCCCTCTGCCTTCAAACATGCCCACGTCTCCCCCATCCTAAAAAAACCCGCTCTTGACCCCACTTCCCCCTCCAGTTATCGTCCTATCTCCCTACTACCCTTCCTTTCCAAAATTCTAGAACGAGTCGTCTACAATCGATGCCTAGAATTCCTTAACTCCCATTCTCTCCTAGACCCCCTCCAATCTGGCTTCTGTCCCCTCCACTCTACCGAGACTGCTCTCTCTAAGGTCACCCATGACCTCCTTCTTGCCAAATCCAATGGCTCCTACTCCATTCTGATCCTCCTTGACCTCTCTGCTGCCTTTGACACTGTCGACCATCCCCTCCTCCTCCATACCTTATCTCACCTTGGCTTCACGGACTCTGTCCTCTCCTGGTTCTCCTCTTACCTCTCTGGCCGATCATTCTCGGTCTCCTACGCTGGAGCCTCCTCCCCCTCCCATCCTTTAACTGTTGGAGTTCCTCAAGGGTCAGTTCTTGGCCCTCTTCTGTTCTCCATTTACACTCACTCCCTCGGTGAACTCATCCGCTCTCACGGCTTTGACTACCATCTCTATGCAGATGACACGCAGATCTACATCTCCGCCCCTGTCCTCTCCCCCTCCCTTTAGGCTCGCATCTCCTCCTGCCTCCGGGACGTCTCCACCTGGATGTCGTCCCGCCACCTAAAACTCAACATGAGCAAGACTGAGCTCCTCATCTTCCCTCCCAAACCCGGTCCGCTCCCAGACTTCTCTATCACCGTGGATGGCACGACCATCCTTCCCGTCCCGCAGGCCCACAATCTCGGTGTCATCCTTGACTCGTCTCTCTCGTTCACCCCACACATCCTATCCGTTACCAAGACCTGCCGGTTTCACCTCTACGATATCGCCAAGATCCACCCTTTCCTCTCCACCCAAACGGCTACCTTACTATTACGGGCTCTCGTTATATCCCGGCTAGACTACTGTGTCAGCCTTCTCTCTGACCTCCCTTCCTCCTCTCTCGCCCCGCTCCGGTCTATTCTTCACTTCGCTGCCCGGCTCATCTTCCTGCAGAAACGATCTGGGCATGTCACTCCCCTTCTTAAACAACTCCAGTGGTTGCCTATCGACCTCCGCTCCAAACAAAAACTCCTCACTCTAGGCTTCAAGGCTCTCCATCACCTTGCCCCTTCCTACCTCTCCTCCCTTCTCTCTTTCTACCGCCCACCCCGCACGCTCCGCTCCTCTGCCGCCCACCTCCTCACCGTCCCTCGGTCTCGCCTATCCCGCCGTCGACCTCTGGGTCACGTCCTCCCGCGGTCCTGGAACGCCCTCCCTCCTCACCTCCGCCAAACCGATTCTCTTTCCCTCTTCAAAACCTTACTTAAAAATCACCTCCTCCAAGAGGCCTTCCCAGACTGAGCTCCTCTTCCCCCTCTACTCCCTCTGCCATCCCCCCTTTACCTCTCCGCAGCTTAAGCCTCATTTTCCCCTTTTCCCTCTGCTCCTCCACCTCTCCCTTCCCATCCCCACAGCACTGTACTTGTCTGCTCAACTGTATATATTTTCGTTACCCTATTTATTTTGTTAATGAATTGTACATCGCCTTGATTCTATTTAGTTGCCATTGTTTTTACGAGATGTTCTTCCCCTTGACGCTGTTTAGTGCCATTGTTCTTGTCTGTCCGTCTCCCCCAATTAGACTGTAAGCCCGTCAAACGGCAGGGACTGTCTCTATCTGTTGCCGACTTGTTCATCCCAAGCGCTTAGTACAGTGCTTTGCACATAGTAAGCGCTCAATAAATACTATTGAATGAATGAATGAATAAACCATCTGCTTGGTAGTCCTGTATTCATCCTTTAGGCCCAGCCGGTTACTCCTTGAAGAGTGGCTGCAAAAGCAACAGCGAGCATCTCCTCTCTGCCAGGCTCAGTAGATGAACAAAGGGATCCATTTTACCTTTGATAATGGGTGAGTTTAACTTTACAGCCTCTAAAATTGGGAAAGAGCCCTATTAGAGCTGTTTTGTTTGTTAGGGAAGCACTGCAGAAAGAGTACGGGCCTCAGAGTCAGAGGACCTGAGTTCTAATCCAAGCTCCACCACTTGTCTGCTATGTAACCTTGGACACATCACTTGACTTCTCTGTGCCTCAGTTTCCTCATCTGCAAAATGGGGATTCAATACCTGTTCTCCCCCCTTCTTAGATTCTGAGCCCGATGCGGGGTATGATTATCCCCTCTGGACTATAAGCTTGTCATGGATAGAGAATGTGTCTAACAACTCTATTGCATTGTACTTTCCCAAGCACTTTGTACAGGGCTTTGCACACCTCATTAAATGCCACTGATTGATTTGTCTGTGAGCAGAGCAATTTTACTTTGGATTTGAGCTTTCTGAATCCCAGGCAGATCTGGAAGAACATTGCTTCTTGTTTTCCACATCCAGGAAGCTTGCTTTCAATTCTAGCAGTAGCAGCAGCAGTAACAGAAGCAGCAGCAGGAATAGAAGATGGTAAGCTTGTTGCAGATAGGGTATGTGTCTACTAACTCTGTTATGTTTTACTTTCTCAAGCGCTTAGCACAGTTCTCTGTATACAGTAAGCACTCAATAAGTATGATTGATTGTAGCCATATTAGTAGTAGTGATAGTAGTAATAATAATAACAATAATAATGTTGGTATTTGTTAAGCGCTTACTATGTGCAGAGCACTGTTCTAAGCGCTGGGGGAGACACAGGGGAATCAGGTTGTCCCACGTGGGGCTCACAGTCTTAATCCCCATTTTACAGATGAGGGAACTGAGGCACAGAGAAGTTAAGTGACTCGCCCACAGTCACACAGCTGACAAGTGGCAGAGCTGGGATTCGAACTCATGAGCCCTGACTCCAAAGCCCGTGCTCTTTCCACTGCACCACGCTGCTTCTCTAATAGCGTGGTAGAATTAATAGGATCTGTTAACACAGAAGTAGTATCGCTTAGTTGATAGAACACGGGTGAGGGAGTCAGACGAACATGGGTTCTAATCCCGACTCCACTACATGTCTGCTGTGTGACCTTGGGCAAGTCACTTAACTTCTCTGGACCTCAGTTACCTCATCTGGAAAATGGGGATTAGGAGTTGGAGCTCTATGTGGGACAGGGACTGTGTCCAACCTGATAAACTTGTATCTATCCCAGTGCTTAGAACATTGCTTGGAATATAGCAAGAGCTAAACAAGTACCATAATAATAATAATTAATAATTATTATTGACTCTGTACCCAACAGCACTGATCCACAAGCACCTGAGATATAGGGTGTTGTCCTCTAGAGCTGGAACAGGCAAGCCAGGAAAGGAGTCACCCCAAATCCTTTGGCCATCCTCCTCCAGGTAGTCCCACAATGTCCCAAGCTACCCCAGAGGATTTGCCCTGACTCCCAACCTGAGAGCTGGCCTTAAGATGGTCCTTCATCTTTCTGCGATGAACACAGACTGAAATCCTTTACTGCCCTATTAATACTCACCTCCTTTCAAACTTCTACCATCAGGGCCGGTAAAGTTGTAAATAGAAGTGAGCTGCAATCCTTTATTAATCCAGAGCCAGTGCCTGGCCGTTTTCTCTCTTAAAAAGGAAATGAACCACTTCAGGAGCGGAGGCTACTTTGCTCAGAATCATTATGGTATATATTACAGTCAAGAGATATTAAAGACTTAGCATAATGCAAACAAGATGTGTATCTCATGGGGCTATGCTTGGAAGCAACATTTTAAATAAAATCATCGTACATCTTTTCTTTTGACAACAAGACAGGTTGGTGCTCTGGATTGAAGTAGACACACACCCCCAGCTAGGCAGTCCTGATTATTTCTTTAAAACATGTCAGATGTGAGACAAAGAGACATAAATTCCAACACTTTCCTGTGAGGGTTTTTCTAGATGTTTGCAAGAGGATTGAAAGGAAGAGCTGGTGGCTCTAAGAGTGCCAGAAGTTCCTAAATCAAAATGAAAAACTGAGTTGATGTGACAGCTTTGCCTTCTCTTATTTTAACCTTCTGAATTACTGCTTTCCGGCAGTGTTATGATACCTAGATGAATTTGCACTTGCTGTTTTGATACGGGAGATGAATGGAACACTGACTCACTGCCCCCAGGCCCAGGGATATGGAAATGATACTTCCTGGAGCTCAAATGATAATAATAACAATTTTGGTATTTGTTGAGTGCTTTCTATGAGCCAAGAACTTTATAAGCACTGGGGTAGAAACAAGATAATCAGGTCCCACATGGGATTCACATCTAAGTAGAAGGGACAGCAGGTAATAATAATGTTGGTATTTTTTAAGCTCTTACTATGTGCCGAGCACTGTTCTAAGTGCTGGAGTAGATACAGAGTAATCAAGTTGTCCCATGTGAGGGTCACAATATTAATCCCCATTTTACAGATGAGGTAACTGAGACATTGAGAAGTTAAGTGACTTGCCCAAAGTCACACAGCTGACAAGTGGCAGAGCCGGGATTAAAACCCGTGATCTCTGACTCCTAAGCCCCTGCTTTTTTCCACTGAGTCATGCTGCTTCTCAGAATGATGGCATTTGTTAAGCGATTCCTATGTGCCAAGCACTGTTCTAAGCACTGGGATAGATTCAAGTTATCAGGTTGTCCCACGTGGGGCTCACAATCTTCAAATCCATTTTACAGATAAGGGAACTGAGGCCCAGGGAAGTGAAGTGCCTTGCTCAAGGTAACACAGCTGACAAGTGGTGGAGGTGACATTAGAACCCACAACCTCTGACTCCCAAGCCCGGGCTCTTGCCACTAAGCCATGCTGCTTCTCTAATGAATCCCCTGTTTGTAGAGGAGGGAACTGAGACACAGAGAAGTTAATTTGCCCAGTGTCAAACAGAAAGCAAGTGGCTGGTTGAGGATTAGAACCCAGGTCCTTTGACTTCCAAGCCCATGCCCATTTCATTAAGTCATGCTGCATCTCAAAGGAGGTTGAGGAGAGGGCAGGGAACAGAAGGTGGGGTTTCCATAGTGTGGGTCAATGGTCCAAGCATATAAGGTAAATGGATGTAAAGGTGGGAAGAAGGGGGAGAAGGGAGAAAAACACAAAAATGGGAGACAAAGACAGAGATGTGGAGAGAGACAGAGAGAGGCAACAGCAAGGACAGAGGCAATAGATTTCAACTAGCAGAGTCCATGGACAGACCCCCAGGCACACTCTTCCAGAGACATACACGGGCACACACCAAAACCACAAACAGTCTTCCAAGGACACCTCCACAGACCTACAAACACACATGCAAGTACACACATCCACCCAAATGCACAGGTCCAGAACAGAGCAACGGGAAGCTAGAAGCAGCAGAACCAGAGAAGCAGCATGGCCTATTGAAAAGAGCATGGGCCTGGGAGTCAGAAGGACCCGGGTTCTAATACCATCTTCACCACTTGTCTGTTGTGTGACCTTGGACAAGTCATTTCACTTCTCTGTGCCTCAGTTACCTCATATGTAAAATGAGCATCAAGACTGTGAATCCCACAGACTGTTTCCAACCTTACTGGTTTATATCTACCCAAGCACTTAGTACAGTGTCAGGCACATAGTTAATGCTAAACAAATACCATAAAAAATAAAAATAACCACTTTTGTCATAATGCCCCTGGAGAGCCTGGAGAGACTGCAACCATAAAGCTGGTTGGTAGTGACCAAGTTCATCTGCAGCGTGGTGTCAGTGGACAGAGCAAGAGCCTGGCAGTCAAAAGGTGATGGGTTCTAATCCTGGCTCCACCACTTGTCTGCTGAATGGCCTTAGGTAAGTCATGTCACTCCTCTGTGCCTCAGTTACCTCAGCTGTACAATAGGGTTGAGATTTCGAGCTCCACATAGAACAAGGACTATGTCCAACCTGATTTGCTTGTAACCACCTCAGCACTTAGTACAGTACCTGACATGTAGTAAGCGCTAGCAAATATCATAAATATTATTATTAAATCTCTCTCCTGCTGCTGTGGCTGCGGAGCTCCACTCTTAGCTCTTCAGATCTCCCTTCCCAGGGCTGCCACAGATGAAAGCAGGGCTTTGCCCTGTCCTGCCAGTTCCAGCTCTAATGGGCGGCTGGACTAGGGTAGGGGATTTCTGCAGACCAGCTCACGGAGCCTTCAGTGAGAGCCAGGAAGCAATCAACATGCATTCTTTGCCCACCACACTCTTCTCTCCATGCACAGTCTGAGATTGGGGACCAGGGAGGGCAGGGAACGTCTGGGAGAACTATTTGAAGAAGCTGGAGCTTCCATCAGCTTCCAGAGGCAGGAAGAGGCTCCTTGGCAAAGAACGTGACAAAGTGGTCACCCCAGGCTAAGGGTTCTGCCTCTTCCAAGCTGGGAGGGGAAGATTTCAGAGAGAACATTCTGCCCTCTTTTTTTTTGTTCTCCCTGAGTGAAAGGAAGATTTATTCTTAGAGTGCACCCTTTCCTCTCTCAGAGAAAAGGCCCTTTTGATAGTACTTAGTGGGCAATAAAAGTCTCCCTTCATCTTGTATTTAAATGTGAAAGCGCCTTAATAGACGTGATCTATTCACAAACAGCTTTGATGTGTTTGTGCAAGTGTTGAAGGGGGTTCAGCTTATCCTCAGTGACTTCACTTGCTGCCTGAATTGTAATGCCAACTGTATCCATTATTCATACAAGATGAACAATGCTGCATCTCCTTTTCCCTCTCCCTATCAAAGCATAAGTGGACTTCTCGTATAAAGACCCTGCCTATTTCACTATCAGTAGAGTCCAGTCCCATTGCTGGAATGTTAAAAGGTGCAGAATCGGTTTTTATCTCCGGCAATAACATTAAAAGCTAAAGTAATAGCATCCCAAGTTTAAAAGTATCAAGGCACTGCCATCAGCAAAAAATAAAAATAAAAGGAACCCTCTACTATATTAAGTGGTGGACTTGGTGCTTAGCATGGCTGAAGGATTTGTATTCCTTTCATTACTTCTTTAGTAAGCATCCAGCATAGATGAGGGCGGGATGCAGACTCTGAATCTAGCTGGGCCACCAATCTGTCCTACTGACACAGATCTGTGGTTCTGAAGCCTCGGTAGAGGATACTCCAGGAAGCTGCTGGGAAATGGCTTCCAAGAAAGCGTGGAAGTGATAGCAAGACAACTGGTGAAAGGTAACTCCTGAATAGGAAGAAGTTCATTCAGTCATATTTTTTGAGCACTTACTGTGTGCAGAGCACTGTACTAGGCACTTGGGAGAATACACTACAACAATAAACAGACGCATTCGCTGTCCACAATGAGCATACAGTCTAGAGGTCCTGGAATGAGTGTCCTGGGGCAGCAGAAGTGGAAGTGGGGATGTGAAGAGGGGAGAGAATAAGTAGAAGCTCTATAGGGAAGCCTGGCTCTGCCCTCTAATAATGATACTGGTATTTGTTAAGCGCTTACTGTGTGCAGAGCACTGTTCTAAGCACTGGGGTAGATACAGGGTAATCAGGTTGTCCCTCGTGAGGCTCACAGTCTTAATCCCCATTTTACAGATGAGGTAACTGCGGCACAGAGAAGTTAAGTGACTTGCCCATAGTCACACAGCTGACAAGCGGCTGAGCCAGGAGTCGAACCCATGACTTCTGTCTCCAAAGCCCAAGCTCTTTCCACTGAGCCATGCTTGTTGTGGGCAGGGAGTGTATTTGTTTATTGTTGTATTATACTCTCCCAATGGCTTAATACAATGCTCTGCACCCAGTAAGTACCAATAAATATGAATGAATAATAATAATAATAATAATTATGGTATTTGTTAAGCACTTACTATGTGCCATGCTCTGTACTAAGCACTGGTATAGATTCAAGCAAATCAGGTTGGACACAGTCTCTGTCCCCCACGGGGCTCACAAATCTCAATCTCCATTTTAGAGATGAGGTAACTAAGACCCATGGAAGTGAAGTGACTTTCCCAAGGTCACGCAGCAGATAAGTGGTGGAGTCAGGATTAGAACCCATGACCTTCTGTCTCCCAGGCCTGTGCTTTATCCACTACACCCTGCCCCCGCTATTTTCTATCTTTGTGGATACCAGCAGCCATAGCCATTTTATTGCACAATCTTCAAAATCTGGCTGAATACAACCTCTCCACCCTCCCCAGCAAGCCCTATTGGCCACTGGGACTAAGGAAACCACTGGCCTTCAAGTTATCATCCTCCTCTAGACTGGAAGCTTCTTGTGGGCAGGGAATGTGTCTGCTTTCAATAACAATATTGTACTCTCCCAAGCACTTAGTACAGTGCTCTGCACACAGTAAACACTCAATAAATACAGTTGAATTAATGAATGAAACTTCACCTGGATCTATACTCTTTAAGCATTTGATAGTCACCACATTCTCAGATTCACAGCAGTTATGTGCAGATATCTGTCATTCATTTTCATATCTGCTTCCTCATCTGAACTGTAAGAGCCTTGTGGGTAGGGAACTTACCTACTGATTCCGTTGTATTGTAGTCTCCCAGGTACTTAGTACAGTGCTCTGCACACAATAACCATTCAAAAAATATCATTGATCCATTAATTGATTTTGTTTTCACTTTGTGGCAATGACAATTTTATTAGCACAGGATATGGTACGGTTACCAGGAGCTATTTTAGTATTGAGCAAAACCTTCATGGGGCGTAGCCCAAGAAATAACTTTAGGTGGTTATCTGTTCTGATGGTATCTGGAAAACAGGAATCCAAGGTACAAAGACACACACACAAAAGCCTTTTAGGCAGGGCTACAGGCCCCAAACTACATCTTGGGCTGGAATTCAAAAGTATAATTCCACACCCAGAACTTTCCTATAAGAACTGAGATCACTGTCTACTTGTAAACAAGACCCCACTCCTTGTGTTCTGGCCCACTTCTCCCCAAATTGGATGAGAAAGCCATGTGACCAAATCCAACAAACTCTCTCCCTTCCCTTGACTCTTCATAAATCCTGATCTGTCATATGTTACAGCAAAAATTAAGCAGTTAGTGTTGTCCATTACCTCACCTACAATGCTTGAACTTCCCTGACCCCACCATGACCCCTCAACTCCTGCTCTCCTGTCAGCCCATCTCAGTCCTCCACTCAACACATCTCCCACACCCTCCACCTTCTCACCCCTCCCCATTCCTTGCACCATCCCACCCCTCTCCCCACCCCATCTCTGTCATCCTGTCCAAGTGCTACCCCTTATCTCCCTTCCCCTGCACCGGCCCCAGTCAACTCACTCCCCCCCAATCCCTCCCCACCCATTGAGAGGTCGCCTCCCCCAAGATCCCACTTTCCCCTCACAGCCTCAGCCAAGTGCGGCCTGTGGAACCCCTGTTCCATCATGGGGAAGCTTCCCTTCATTCTTGACTTGTTCCTGACCCAATCACTGCTCTTACTCGCTGTCAATGAATCCTGGCTCTCCCCATACGACATGGTCTCCTCTGCTACTCTCTCTACAGGGGGCCTCATCTTCACCCACTCCCCTATATTCAATGGGAAAGGGGGAGGTGATGATGATGGCATTTGGTAAGCGCTTACTATGTGCCAAGCACTCTTCTAAGTGCGGGGGTAGATACAAGGTAATGAGGTTGTCCCACATGGGGCTCACAGTCTTAATCCCCATTTTCCAGATGAGTTGATTGAGGCACAGAGAAGTTAAGTGGCGTGCCCAAGGTCATATTCATTCATTCAATAGTATTTATTGAGCACTTACTATGTGCAGAGCACTGTACTAAGCGCTTGTAATGTACAAATCGGTAACAGATAGAGACAGTCCCTGCCCTTTGACGCATAGCTGACAAGTGGTGGAGCCAGGATTAGAACCCACAACCTCTGATTCCCAACCCCGTGCTCTTTCCACTAAGCCACTCTGTTTCTCTTCCTTCTCATACCCCAGTTTGGTCTACTTGCTTATCATCATCAGTGGAATTTACCGAGTGCTTACTGTGAGAGTACAATACCAGTGGCTCTCAGCAGGACCAAGGTCTGACTTGACCTGGTTTCATCTGGAACCTCTTAGGATAATCCTGGCCTGGGGCACACTCATCCAAACTCCCTCTGTAGTGGGAGGGAAGACTGGGCCAATTCGCCAAGGGTGCTTGACCCTCCACAGGTGATTTGGGCTAGGCCAATCCCCTGCGGGGCCCCTGGTTTGTCTTAATGTGAACTCCTAGCAGTTCATATGATATCAGACCTACATTCACGAAAAGTGGCCAAGAATCAATCATCTCTCTGTTATTGGTTTCCCTAGCTAAATAGGGACTCAACATCATCAGCACCAACAGCATTTACTGAGTACCTCCTGGGTGTAAAATGGGGAGCTTACTGGGGAAGGCAAACAGAAACTAATTGCCAATGTATCCAGGTAAAAGAGCACACTGATGGAAAAATAGAAAAAAGTGTACAACTTAAGTAAATATAAGAATAACAGAGGTTGTAAGCTCCTTATGGGAAGGGGTCATATTTTCCAAATCTTCTATGTTGTACTTTCCCAAGAGCTTAGTACACTGCTGGTAATATAAATATAAAGTAATAATTCATATAAAATAATAATAATTGTTGTATTTGTTAAGCACTTACTATGTGCTAGACACTGTACTAAGCACTGGGGTAGATAATCAAATAGGTTTGGACACAGTCCCTGCCCTACACAGGGGTCACATTCTCAATCCCCATTTTGCAGCTAAAAGAACTGAGGCACAGAGAAGTGAAGTGACTTACCCAAGATCACAGAGCAGATAAGTGGCAAAGCTGGGATTAGAACCATGACCTTCTGACTCTCAGGCCAGTGCTCTATCCACTCTGCCATGCTGCTTCAATGGTCTGTACATCATAAGTGCTCCGTAGATGCCATCGTTGGATTGATAGGCACAGGAGGTCTAAAGGGCTGCTGATATGGTGTGGCCAGAAGAGGGGGATTAGTTGCTACTGAAAATGATTTTGTGATATAACACAGCTCCCAGGAGACTAGTGCGGGAGGCATTTGAAGAGGTATCCCCTTTTCAGAGTGTCAACGCTCAGATGATCACCCACTTTTCTCTGGGCTACCAAATTTGCCTGTTGGCTAAAGTACCTTATGAAGGGCTTAACCCAACTCTAAGACAGATGCTCTGTGTCACCATCTGAAGCAACTAGATCTCTGTAAAGATGGAGACAGATTTTTGAGAAGAATGGACGGAGCTGAATCAAGCCCCAGAGTCCTTCACTCAAAAACCCCCTTTCTCTGAAGATGAACAGATTCCAGAAAACTCTTTAGCTGCCAGTTAACCAGCAGAGCTTTCAGGGTCTTTTTTTCTAAACGTTGCTCAAAATGTAACTGATCGGGATTTGATCTCACTTTTAGATGACTGATTCACAAACCACTGAGTGTCAGTCTCATTGATCAACATTGATTATTGTGGAGGAAATCATTACTTGGGACTACAGACATTAGCTGTTTTATAAGCAAGCAATCAAAATGGAATTATTACATGGATTAGGAGATTTGGATAGATTAATAAAGCATGGAAATTGTGTGGTTCCTCATTGATCATAGTCAACTGCAAATATGGGTCTGCATGCACACCTACACACACACATATACACACACATGCACTCTCACATGCACACATACACGTGCAAATACGGGATCCCTTTTCTCCTGTGATCACAACAGAAAATTAGACAGCATGTGATGCCCAGTAAAAAGAAAAATGGTTGATTCATTTCTATTTTAGCTTCTAGAGCATGCAGCAAAATACCCAGTGTAAATAAAGAGAAAGAAACAAGTTACTTTCAATTAAATGCCTCTTTAAATTTAATCTACAGATTAAACATAGAAAATGTTGCCACTTATGCAATCTGCATGTTAATGCTAGGCAAATATACTCTTCTACACATTGCTAATTTGTAAGTCATGGTCTTATTTAATCATGAATTGATATTACTAACATGAATAATTCAGTCTCCAGGAGATTCAGATTTGAGTTTCAGTTGGAGCATTTTTCTCCACGGGGCAAGAGGCTGCCACCTATCAGGACAGGAAAAGTTTTCTGTCTGTGGAGTGTGACCCTGGAGGATTGATTTATCTAATTCCTGGGAAGGAAAATTGGGCTGGAAGAATGGGACTGGAGCGAGGGGGTAAGATGCTGATAGATATTAATGCAAAACTGCTTATTTTCAGAGAAAAAGAAGACACCAACAGTGACTTTGTCTAATTCCCACCAGGGTATTCTCTCCCAGTGTTTAGTACAGTGCTTTGCACACAGTAAACACTTAGCAATTATTATTATTACTGCCACTAGAGGAGATCATTATTTTTAACAATAGAGAAAAGAAAAAAAGGAAGGGCATACTAAAAATATCTATTAGATTTTAAGTGTTAGTTCTACAAAAAGGGTAGCCATACAAAGGAAACTTTGGAATGATCCACACAGACACTGTAGAGACCTAGGTGACTTTTTGACCTAGCAAAGGGAATTATTCTAAAAGAAATCCAGTGACTAATAGCTACAGATCGCCAACCCCATCCAGCAACTGAAATACAACTCTTATTACCACTCAGAAAAGGAGAGTGTAATCCACTCATTGTATGTCAGATTTAAGTACTCCTTTCTCTTACTGTGCCGCTGAGCATTAAATGAAGCTCAGTATTGGGTATTTCTCAGTTTTTAAAAGTAAAAATAATTGTTTGGGATGACATCCAAATGAGTGATTTAAAAGGAAGTATTTTAAGCACTTTATAGACAGTCTTATAGTCATCATTTGACATCACTAAACTTTATATTTTTTCCATTTCACTCTTATAAAAAGTTTCAGAAGAAAGCTGCCAGGATTACTTTTCCAGTTTGCTCCTTTTGCAGCAGCGCAGAAGCATAACTGTCCTCCAGTTATTTTATGGTATTTAAGTGCTTACTGTGTGCCAGGCACTGTATTAAGCAATGAGGTAACACAAGTTTATCAGGCTAGATTAAATCCATGTCCCACATGGAGCTCAACACCCTAATCCCCATTTTACAGATGAGACAACTGAGTCACAGAGGAGCTAAGTGACTTACCCAAGGAAACATAGCAGACAAGTGGTGGAGGTGGGATTAGAACCCAGGCCCTTCTGACTCCCAGGCCCCTGCTTTATCTACTAGGCCATGCTGCTTCCAAATGCCTCTTGGAGAACATAGCTTTCTCTTTCTCTTACAATGGCAAAAACTGGTGAAGAGAAAAAATGGTTCTACAGTGATCTAGACAGACTTGTGGCATCCTCCAATCAATCAGGGGCATTTATGGGTGTGTTTCCTATGTGCAGAGCACTGAACTAAGCCCTTGGGAAAATATAATGCAACCAACTTGGTAGATACACACAGCCAAGGTCTGAAAAGTTGATCTTCATGGGGATTTAAACTCATAGATTTGAAGCAATACCATTCACTGGAAAAACAAATGATTTTGATACACAGAGATGCCATAGATATAGTTGGGATCTTCTCATCAATGAGCAATGCGCCAGACATCTGCTCAATTCTCACAATGCAGCTCTCAGAGGGACTAAATGCTGGTCAGAGTGGACATGCAAGTCCAGACGACACATGCAATGAACAAGAAAAGAGCCTGGACTCACTTAAGTGAAGAATTGGAAGGAATGTCTGACACTTCCCGCAACCCATAGAGAAGCATCATGCATGGCCTAATGGGAAGAACTCAGGCCTAGGAGACCGGGGACCCGCGTTCTAATTCTAGTTCCACCACAAACCTGCTGGGCAACTTTGGACAAATCACTTAATTTATCTGTGCCTCAATTACCTCATCTGCAAAACAGGGATTAAAACTGTGAGCCCCAAGGGGAACAAGGACTTTGTCCAACCCAATAATCTTGTATCTATGCCAATACTTACTACAGTGACTGGCACATTGTAAGCACTTCACCAATACCCTAAAAAGTAATGAGAAGCAGTATGACCTAGTGGAAAAAATATGAGTCTGGAGGTTAGAGGACCTGAGTTCTCATCCCACCTCTTCCACTTGCTTGCAGCGTGACCTTGGACAAGTCATGTCTCTTCTCTGTGCTCTGTGTCCTCAACGGGAAAATGGGAATTCAATACTTCTTCTCCCTTAGAGACTGTGACCGTTAGCCCCATGTGGGACAGAGACTGTGTCCGATCTAATTAACTTGTATCTTACCCCAGTGCTTAGAACAGTGCTTGATACATAGTAAGCATTTAACATATATCATAATTGTTATTATTCTTATTGCCCCCATGTACTTTTGGGAATTGTAGTTCTAACAATCCAGGAGATGACTGCTTCTGCCACTGATAGTAATAATAATAATGATGGTATTTTTTAAGTACTTGCTTTGAATCAGGCACTGTTCTAAGCACTGGGGTAGATACAAATTAATTAGATTGGACACAGTCCCTGTCCTTGAAAGGGCTCACAGCCTAAGTAGGAGAGAGAACAACTGCTGCATCCTAATTTTGCAGAAGAGGAAACTTAGGCATGGAGACATGAAGTGACTTGTCCCAGGTCACATAGCAGGCGAGTGGCAAAGATGGAATTAGAACTCCTGTCCTTTGACTCTAAGACCTGTGTTCTTTTCCACCTGGCCATGCTGCTTCTCGCTGACCTGAGACTCCCACTTGGGCACCTCTATCAGCCTGAATCTCCCAAAAGAAGAGAGACTATGGGTCTGAGGGTAGAGAAAGGGATCTGAATTCTGCCTGAACCTGCAGATTCAACTTTGGCCAGTCTTGCCCAGCCTCTTAGTCTTTGTATCCCATAGGATGCCCAGGTCAGGCTCCATGGACTACCACAGAGGGTATTCGAATACTTGCCCAGAGGCCTGGGAAAGTAGTTGTATTTTGTGCCACTGGGAGTAGAGGATAGGGCATATCATCACTTCTGACCTTCCCCTTCTTTCACACCCCCTGAGAACTTCCTCCAAGTGACCTGACATTCTGTAAATTGCTTCGCTGGCTCTGAGACCGTCCAGTTGGAATCACCATATGCCTATGTGGGAGTATATGAGGGCGAGTGGGCATCCTCATCTGTGTATGTGAGTTGTGTGCTCTCTGCCCATTATACTCTTAGGTTTATACCTCTCTGTGGCAGAGAAATGATTTGTATTAGTATTTGGCTAACCAATAATAATATGTGGTATTTGCTAAGCACTTACTATGTGCAAGGCACTGAACTAAGCCCTGGGGAGGATGCAAGCAAATCAGAATGGACACTGGTCCTACCCCACATGACACTCACAGATGAGATAAATGAATCACAGAGAAATGAAGTTGCTTGCCCAAGCCCATAAACAGACAAGTGGCGAAGTCAGGATTAGAACCCATGATCTTCTGCTCTATCCATTATGTTTCTTACCCAGACCAAGTATCCAGGCTTTACCTAGACAGACCCAGATTTTCAATTATCAATGGGGCTGCTCCAAATTTTCATCTGGTGTCCTGTCTAATCTGACAGTCCTTGGTTTTTCTCCATTTTGTCCCACAGAGGTGAGGTTGAGAGCGAACAGAAGGAGAACTCTTCCCCCAACCCCCCTCAAGGTGAGATTTCCCTCAACAACACCTTCCAGAAAAGAGAAGAGGGCCACCTCCAGCATCCTATTACATAGCTCAGTCAATCAATGGTATTTATTGATCTCTGTGTGTCCAGCACTATACTAAGCGTTTGGAAGACTATAATACAGCAGAGTTAGTAAGTATGATCCCTGCCCACAAGTAGCTTACAGTCTAGAGGGGGAATCAGACATTTAAATAAATTACAGGTAGGAGAAGCAGCAGAGTAAATGGATATATATGCAAGTGCTGTGCAGATAAGGTGTGAGTATCAACATGTTTAAGAGACACTGATCCAAGTACATGGGAGACACAGATGGGAGGGAGAATAGGCTAGAGAAATGAGAGGTTAGTGAGGGAAGACTACCTGGAGGAAGTCTTGGATTTGCACTCTTTATTCATCCCTCTCTCTGAGTCCTACAGCACATAGCCATAGTTTATTTAGTAAATGTCTGTCTTCCTCTCAGAGTCTAAGCTTGTTATAGGCAAGGAATGTGTCTACCAACTCTGCTACATTGTACTCTCCCACGTGCTTACCACACAGTAAGTGCTCAATAAATACCATTCATTGATTGAGAAGGTGTGATTTTAGTGGGGCTTTGAAGATGGGAAGAGCAGTGGTCTGTGGGGTATGAAAAACAGCAAGTCCTAGGCAGGAGGGAGGATAAGAGGGTACAGAGAGAGAGAGAGTGATAAGATACAGTGAGTTTGTTGGTGTTAGGGGACTGAAATGTGCAGGTGGGATGGTAATGGAAGAGGAGCAAGCTTAGCTAGGAGTGGGTAATGCTTTTGGAGTTTATAGATCTTCACTTTTACTGCCTAAAGAACTTTTACATCAGCTAACTTTTTTTTTCCATAAAGTCCCCAAATGAAACAAAATGAGGCCCAATGAAAGTGACTGGACATAGTCACACAACAGATCAGTATCAGAGATACAACTAGGCATCCAGATCTCCTGAGTTCCAGTCTCGCTTTCTTTCTACTAGGTGCTGTTTCTCCTTCAGCTGAGGAGAATGATCAGCAGGTCTTTGTGTAAATTGAAATGGTCACCTGGAGATATCAGACTGAAGATAAACCTGTAAACCTAAATCACATAATCTCAAGCCACATGGCAGAGCTATGGACTTTTAAGAAGCAGAAACAAAAGGAAGATATTTTGGCAATCAGTGACAAAAATAGTTCTTATTGAGCTAAGGTTTTGGAAAGAACAGGTGAACAAGGTGCAATAATGAAAACAGTGCCCGAAGTTGTATCACCTGTCCAGAATCAGCAAAGCATGTTTATGTGGCCTATAATGGGATGTGATTACTATCAGTAGCAACATCTTTGAGGACTCAGGGCAGCTACCTAGCCAGGGATACAAATAGACCTGTCTATAAGATAAGGATTACCAAAGGGCCTATACTTTGTGGGGTCACTGATGGATGAATTCCTGACAAGAAGGGAAGGTGTCTGTTTAGTGTTATATTGTACTCTTTCAGTCACTTAGTACAGTGGTCTGCACACAGTGAGTGCTCAATAAATATGATTGAATGAATGAAAGGAGAGGTACATTGTATCAGGCACAGAGTGACATGATAAAGCCACAAGCTCCATTTTGCAGAAGTAGCACTGGGTTTGGCTGAACTGAGAGAGTTTTTCCAGACAGAGTGAGGCCTAGTAGAAAGAGCATGGGCCTGAAAGTCAGAGGCCCTGGGTTCTTATTCCAACTCTGCTACTTGTCTGCTGTGTGACCTTGGGCAAATCACTTGACTTCTCTGTGCCTCAATTACCTCATTTGTAAAGTGGGGATTGAGACTGTGAGCCCAACGTGGGACATGGACTATGTCCAGCCTATTTAGCTTGTAACTACCCCTGTGCCTATCATAGTACCTGGCACATAGTATGTGCTAAACAAATACCATTAAAATTTAAAAAAATAGCTTGCTGCAGAGCTCATTGTATTCCCCTCCCAGGGCTGAATGAACTCTAGTGGTGCATCAGAGTGGTGGATTTCGGTGGCAGAAGCCATGGAAAGAGCAGCAGAAAAGTATCTGGTTCTTTCTCAATACCGAATAATGTCTGGCCAGGAAAAACACAGATTGTCCAATCTAAAACAGGATGAATGGTCCCCCTAACCTCTACCTCCTGTATCTGCGGAGGGATGCTACAGAGAGAACCTTCTTTGAGTCATTTTGAAGTTCACAGGCCTGCAAATCAGGGGACCTGGGTTCTAAATTCTGCCACTAGCCTGCTGAGTGTCCTTGGGTAAGTTACTCAACTTCTCTGTGCCTCAGTTTCCTCTTCTGCAAAATGGAGATTCACACCTCTTCTCCCTTCCACTTTGGCTGTGACCCCCATGTGAGAACTGTTTCCGACCTTAATAATGTGTATTTGTACCAGCACTTAGTAAGACAACAAATACCACAATTAACAAAAAGCACTTAACATTTGAGGAAGCACAACAGTATCAAAATCAGAATGGGGCAGTGACAGAGAGGAGCTGGGGAAGGAGGGGATATAAATTCCCTTAGCTTCTTTCCATTCCCAGTTTCGAGGAAGTGGTTGAGCTCTCCCTGGATTTTCATTTCATTCAAGCCAGCTCATCAAGCTCCTGCCGCAATTAGTAAAACAAGCATCAGAAATTGGAATGGCCTGACCTGAGCCTTGAATCCTTGGAGAATCCCAAATGCAATTATGTCCACTTCAGACCCACTCAGGAGGCATCCGACCCATCCCAGCAAATATCATGCATATTCTTGTATATTATTAACTGTGCACAGTGCCAAGATACAGAGAGAAGGCAGGGTTTTCTCAGCTCTCTAGGGAACCTGGAATCAGCACACGCCTGTCTGGAGCTGGGGCAGGAGTTTTTCCACGTTTGTAATTGCAGCTTTTTTTTTTTTGGTGGTGGTGGTGGTTATTAATGTTATTCATTTCCCCCAAAATTACAGCTGTTTAGATGTTAATTGAGTTAATTGTTACCATTCAGCAGCTGGAGTGGCAATTTAGCACCTGCTAATGAAGCCGCTTGGTTTGAAGTTGCAAGAAAATGACCGTATTATTCCAGAGCTATTATGTCACTTGATGACAAGTGAATATTACAAAGATGGGGTAGTGTATGTGCTTGTATGTGACTGTATTTATCTGTGTATACCCAATGTGTACATAAATATATGCACTGGGCATTATATAGGCCCACACCCATACCTCACTCGAAATGATTACCACATTCATTTGTCTCTATATGTATGCAAACATAAACATAAATATATCTTGGAAGGATGTCTTAATGTGTTGCAAGATGGAAAAATAAACAAGTTAATTGAAATAGAGATTCAATCCACCCAGAAAAAATAATCCCCAAACACTCTATTATGAAAATTCCCCTTATCAATAAGTATGTGAGTATCACATGGGAATTGAAGTGCATGATTTTCTGAACGGCTCCAAAAATATTGAAATAAAGTAGAAGCCAAAGGCAATAATGGCAGATGCAAAAGAGTTTGAACTAAATATTGGCCTGCCAAATTACAGGGAGACCTTGAGTCATAGAGAACAAAGAGAAGAATGTTTGAGCGAAGTTGCTTTGGGACTATTTTAATGACAAGCATGGTAAATAGATTTTCTATTTCAATTTTGGTTACCCTTTGGCATTTTAAGTCAGTCTTTCAGGCTTTTCTCTAAAATTTCTTATTGGATTCAGATTCAATTTTAGCTTACTTATTTATTCTTTTGAAAGAATGGCTTCAGAACAATACAGATGATCGATTAAATTAATATTACCAAGTGCATATTATTCAACATGCTCTGTTATGGTGAAACGTCTTCTCCTACTGCTGGGTCTACAGAAGTAATTTTCTTCCTCTGAGCTAGTGTTGCCAGTAAGAAAAAAAACCTTCTTATTATTATTACAAATATTTATTAAGCACAGACTTAGCACTTGGGTAGAGATGAGATAATTTTGTCCCACAAGGGGCTCACAGTCTAAGGAAGGCAGATGAATAAAAAGATTAAGAATATATAACAAAAATAAGTTAGAACAGGCTAAAATTCAATACACTAAAATATCAGCATTTATGATAGGTCACTTTAACAGAAGTTGGAGGGAGCAGTCTTTAGTTATCTCCCCTTTCTCTCTGCTCCAGGCAAAGAGTCCTTGGTGATAAACTTAGCATTTGTCTTCCATGCTCTACTAGTTGGGAGGAGGCAAACTTGTCCAGTACAGTGTAGTGGGGAAGAATTCCAGATTTGTAAGCTCCCCATCTAGAGCGTAAGCTTGCTGTGTGCAGGGAACGTGTCTATCAACTCTGTTATACTGCACTCTCCCAAGCACTTAGTATAGTGCTCTACAAACAGTAGGCACTCAATAAATACCATCGATTAACCATTGATTGATTGGAGAAGGAGGAAGCTTGGACCATCAAGCAACCCCCTCCCCATAGACCCCACAGTCCCCAGTGATGAGTCCATCTTTCGCTCCTGCTCTGTCAGAAGCCAAGTGTTTATTCTTTTTTCTCACTACTAGTTTTATTGGCATTCATTCAACATGCTTAAAAAATTCCCCATGCTTACCAACACTGGAGAGGTGGGGAAAAGGGAGAGAATGGAGGTTATCGATGATTTCTTTTTTTGTAGTATTCGCTAAGCACTTACTCTGTGCCAAACCCTGTTCTAAGCACTGGGGTAGGTACAAGATAATTAGTTTGGACACGTTCCATGTCCCACATGGGGCTCACAGTCTTCATCCCCATTTAACAGATGAGGTAACTAATACAAAGAGAAGTGAAGTGAATTACCCAGGGTCACACAGGAAATAAGTGATTCCCTAAATGTCCTTTAATGAGTGAATCCAAAAGGGATCAGAGACTACATGATTCCTTGACTGCAAGGGGTCGGGAACCTATAGTTCAGGAGATGCTTCTGACTCTTCTTCGAATCAAATGTACCCCTCAACCATAGGCATCCATCTGCAGACTCAGATCAGGAGGGTTATGCCATTAACCTAATAATAATAATAATTGTGGTATTTCTTAAGTGTTTACTGTGTGCCAGACAATGTACTAAGTGTTGGTCTAGATACAAGCAAATCGGGTCAGACACAGTCCCTGTCCCACATGGGGCTCCCATTCTTAATCCCCATTTTACAGATGAAGGAACTGAGGCACAGAGAAGTGAAGTGACTTGCCCAAGGTCACACAAAAGAGAAAGCAGAGCCAGAATTAGAACCCAGCTCTTTCTGACTCCCAGGCCCATGCTCTATCCACTAGGCCACATTGCTCCTCTGTCCTAAAGTTCATAGCAAAAAGCTGTACAGAAAACTGGGGAGGAGGTAACTGTGCTGTGTGAGCTAGAAAGAGACTTAGGGGGAGCCAAGTTGGTGACAATTCCTTGCCCGATGGCAGGGTGAGCTCCACTGCCCACAGCAAGCAGCAGCAGCCGGTCTGAGGCTGGTCCACTCATCTAGGCAGAGAAGGAGGTTGCTCACTCCGCATGCATGCAAGGCCCAAGAGTAGCCCCTGAACTAAGCACCAGGTGCCATGAGCACTGATGGGCTACTACTGAGCTGGAAAGTCCTGAGACAGGGGTCAACTTCAACTGCCAAGCCGGCTGCTAGGAATACTATTCTCAGCCCTCATGCATAATAATAATAATGATGGTATCTTTAAGCACTTACTATGTGCTAAGCACTGTTCTAAGCACTGGGGTAGATACAAGGTTAGCAGGTTGTCCCATTTTTGTGGGGCTCACAGTCTTAATCCCCATTTACAGATGAGGTAACTGAGGCCCAGAGAAGTTAAGTGACTTGCCCAAAGTCACACAGCTGACAAGTGGCAGATCTGAGATTCAAACCCACAACCTCGGACTCCAAAACTTGTGCTCTTTCCACTAAGCCCTGCTGCTTGTCTACATGCCAGACCCAGAAGCAGTTGAGTTCAATGGGCTCATTTAAGCTGGAAGTTATGGTGGAAGAGGCGAGAGAGGAGGAAGATGAAAGCAATCCAATGTTGCTTCAGTTTTTTCTCTCTCCAGTTCTCTGATTCCCCCCCTATTTCCCTCTCCCCATTTCACCCCTTTTCCCTTCCTTAGCAGCATGAAACTAATGGCAGGGGCAGGAGCAGGAGCGAGGGTAGTGGCAGGACTGGAATGCAGTCCCCATCTCCTTCTCTTTCTCTTTGGCTCAGCAGGAAGCTGTGGAAGGGAGAATTGGAGTCTGAAGAAAGAAGTGGGAGGAGGGGCAGTGATAAGGGGGAACCAAAAACCTACCTGAATTTGCGGGACCACTCAGGGTTGGGGGAATTCCCCTCCCTTAGGCCAAGGTGAGAGGACCTGGGTGACCTGGGAGATGTTTATGCAGAGTGAGGTGATTCTGGGGCCCCGTGGGATTCAAGACAAGAAACTCCATCTGTGGTTTCCTGGGGGTTGCCTCCTTCCCTGGGTAGACCCACTATCCATTGTTGGCAGACATTCTGGAGGGGGGCAGTCTGGGTTACCATGGGAGCTCACAGGGCTTAGCTGAGAAACAGTGTGGCTTAGTGGCTAGAGTATGGGTCTAAGAATCAAAAGGACCTGGATTCTAATCCCACCTCTGCCATTTATCTGCTGTGTGACCTTGGTCAAGTCATTTCTCTTTTCTGCGCCTCAGTTACCCTATCTATAAAATGGGGAATAAGACTGTGAGCCCTAAATGGGACAGGGACTGTCTCCAACCCAATTACCTTGTATCTACTCCAAAGTTTAGTACAGTGCCTGGCATATGGTAAGTGTTTAACAAATACCACAATTACTATTATTATTATAATTATTACTATTAATGTCTCCTTCTCATACCTAATAGCGCCTCCAGGAGGCCTTCCCAGACAGACCCCCCCCTTTTCCTCTGCTCCTTCTCCCCTCCCTATCACCCGTACTCCCTCCCTCTACTCTACTCCCCACCCTACAGCACTTGTGTATATATGTACATATTTATTATTCTATTTATTTCATTAATTATGTGCATATATCAATAATTCTATTAATTTATATTGATGCTATTGATGCCTGTCTACCTGTTTGGTTCTGTTTAGTTGTCTGTCTTCCCCATACTAGACTGTGAGCCCACTGTTGAGTAGGGATTGTCTCTGTTGCCAAATTGTACTTTCCAAGTGCTTAGTACAGTGCTCTGCACACAGTAAGTGCTCAATAAATATGATTGAATGAATGAATGAATGAATTGATGAATGAAAACTTGTCAGCACCACTTCAACCTGCTGAGAGCTGCCCTTAAGTACAGCAGGTGGAATATTCCCTGTTCCCCACAACAACAGCCCTTCCTGTGGGGAAACTTTCTCCCCTCCCTGCAGCTCTGGCCTGTGGCCCGGGACTACCTGCATGAGGCCAGAGGGAGCTGGTGAAGATGGTGATGTACCTTTCTTACTCCATGGGTAAAAGGTTTCTGCATTGCTAGGGAAGTGTAGAGATCCTTTCCAGAGCTGATTCCTAATCAGGATCCATAGTTTGGGGTCTTTTATAATTTCCTGGATCAGAGGAACCAGGGTCTATGACTTTGGGTCTTTAAAAATGTATTGGACTGGAAGAACCAGGATCTTGGCTTTGGCCTTTGAGAATTTGTGGAACCAGAGAAACCCTTATGGAAGCAACAAAGCCTAGTGGATAGATCGCGGGCTAAGAGTCGGAAGATTTGGGTTCTAATCCTGACTCTGACACCTGTCTGCTGTGTGACCTTCAGCAAGTCTCTGGACTTCTCCGGGTGACAGTTACCTGAACTTTAAAATGGGGCTGAATACTGTGAGCCTGGTGTGAGACAGGGATTGTGTCACACCTGATTATCTTGTTACTAACCCAGTGCCTGCCACATAGTAAGCACTTAAATACCATTAAAAACAAAAAAAACAGCCTTTCCAATCCAGAAGAATGAAGTGGCTCAAACTAGAAAGATGGTTCCTGTTCTAGGCCTTCATAAACTAAAATAAAAGTCCTGAAGAACCTAAAGAGCTTTTCTTTTTGTTTGGCTTTTGGGGAAAGGAAACTTAACTTGATGTACTACTCCATGGCCTTTGGCCATACATTTTTCCTCTACAGCTTTTCCAGGAAGAGCCAAGTGTAGGCCAGGATGAGAGCTCACATCCCCCATGATTTGGCAAAATAGACACCTCTAAGGACCCATCTGCTTCTTCTTGAAATGCCAAAGAGCAGTATATGCTCATGTTATTGGAGAAGAGGAATGATTTCAGCAGTTGACAAAACCTTTTATCTATTAAATCCATTACATTTGCTAAACCATGTCCCTCTCCTCCTTCGAAGCTCATCTAAAAAGCCTCATTCCCTGATTATCCTTCTACATTTCCGGTAACGCCAACCCCTTAGCCACTTCAACACTCTTTTGTACTTACTTATTATTGATTGATTTATCCATTTGGGCTTATGTATGTAGACTCTCAACTACTGTGTTTTCATAAAGTTATGACAGCTTCTCCCCGCCATTAGATAACAAGCTTCTTGAAGGTAAAGATCCCCTCTCCCACTCCACTGAACCCTAACACCTAGAAAAGTGCTCCTATTCTTAACGATGTTGTTATAGCTTTGCTAAATGTCAATTCCCTCTCTCACTGAATCTCTCCCCTTCTCAAAACCCTCCATGGGCTTTTCCATCATTCTGTGTCTCAAGCCCTAAATTCTCTGGCCAGGGAGAGTGATGGTGGAGATGGGGAGATAGAATCAATATCTTCCACCAATCTAGCCCTTCCAAATTAGTTCTAATCCCTCAGATCTGATTTGGAGATCTAACTGAACGATTGAAAGGATTGGTTCACTAATCAGAAGGAATTGGGCTGAGTCCAGTTAATTAGTAGCATTTATTGAGTGCCTACTATTAGACTGTGAGCTCCTCAAGGGCCAGGACCATGTCAAATTTCCACTGTGAATTCTCTTTTCATGGTAAGTGCAGTGTCCTGCACACAGTTAGTGTTTAATAAATACTATCAATACTACTACTGTGTGCAGAACACTGTACTAAGTTCTTGGAAGCATACAATAGAATTAAAAGATATGATCCCTGCCCTCAAATATTTTAAAATCTAACAAGGGAAACAGAAATTTTTAAAAATCACAGAAAGAAGGAAAAATAGAGAATAAAGTTATGTACACAAGGGTTATGGAAGGGTGAGAGTATCCAAGTGCTTAAGATGATAAGGAAGTCCTGAAATGGCTGTTGGTGGGGTCATAGGATGAGGATGTGAGAAATTAATCAGGGAAGACATCCTGGAAGAGATGTGATCTGAGAAGGGCTTTGAAGATGGGGAGAGCAGTGGTCTTCCAGACGTGAAAGAGGAAGAAGTTTTAGGCAGAAGAAAGGACATGATGAAGAAGTTGTTAATGAGAAAGAGAATGTGGAGAGTGAATAGGTTTGTTTGAGAGGAACAAAGTGGGCAAACTGGGTTGTAGTGAAAGAGTGGATTGAGGATAACTAGTGCTGAATGAATGCCTTAAAACTGGATGTCAGAAGTTCCAGTTCGTTGTGGAGAGACATAGGCAATCATTGGAGGCTTGTGAAGTGTGAGAGCATTCAGAGAAAGACGTTTTAGAAAAATTATCCTGGTGGCTGAGTTAAATATGGGATGGAGAGGAAGACCAGAGGCAGGAAGGTCAGAGAGATGGCTGAATGATGTACCAGTTTTGTTGGAATATAAGTGCCTGGACCACTTATGGTGGTTTGGGTGAAGAAAAAGGGGTGGAGTCTAAAAATGTGTGGAAGAAGAACTGACAAGATTTTGTGACAAGCTGAACATGAGGTTTGCAAGAGAGGGAAGAGTTGAGGCTGAGAAACGGAAGATGGTAGTAGAAGAGAGGATTTGGGAGGGAAGATGAGGAGCTGATCTCGAATGCTAGGGGATACTTTGACTCTCACATGGTATCAATCAAACAATCATATTCATTGAGCACTTACTGTGTGCAGAGCACTGAACTAAGCTCTTGAGAGAGTATAGCATAAGAGTTGATAGACATGTTCCCTGTCCACAAGGAGTTTACAGTCTAGAGAAGCAGCATGGCACAGTAGAGTATGGGCCTGGGTGTCAGAAGGTCATGGATTCTAATCCCAGCTCCACCATTTGTCTGCTGTGTGAACTCTGGGCAAGTCACTTCACTTCTCTGTGCCTCAGTTCCCTCATCTGTAAAATGAGAATTGAGACTGTGAGCCCCACGTGGGACAGGAACTATGTCTGACCTTATTTGTCTATATCCACCCCAGCTCTTAGAGCAGTCCTTGGCATATAGTAAGCACTTAACAAATACCATAAGTATTATTATTATTATTACAGGGTGAGACAGACATTAAAATAAATTAAGGATCTGAACATTAGTGCTCTGGGGCTGAGGGTAAGGTGAATGAAGGGTACAAATCCAACAACAGTGACTCTGGGCATTGTCTGCTCGTTAGTAGCAAAGGGAGAATGGGGCTGGTTCAGGCAGAGTCCTGATTCGCCCTTTAGAAGGGAAGATTGAGGGGTTGCTTAATAACAGCCTTCAGAAAATGAAAGGCTTTCACCAAGAGGCTAGTGACCAACTGTTCTCTCTCCCTGATGAGAGTTTGGATTCAAGAGATGTGAAAATTTCCTGTCAGTGAGGGTTGTAGAACAGCAAAATGGGTTTTGTGTGGGAAGAGTGTGGCCAAATGGAAAGACCATGGCCCACTGGAGTCACAGGATCCGTGTTATAATCCCATATCTGACACCTACCTGCTGATTGACCTTGGGCAAATCAGTTAACTTTTCTGGGCCTCAATTCCCTCATCTGCAATATGGAAATTCAATACCTGATCTCCCTCCTACTTAGACTTGAACCCCACGTGGGATATGATTATCTTGTATCTACTCCAGCACTTAGTACAGTACTTGGCCCATAGTATGTGCTTATCCAACACCACAATTATTATTATTACTTCTGAGGAAGGATCAGTATCTCTTTCAAGTCTTTTCATTAAGAGAAGGGGAGAGAACCTCTTGAAGACAGGGCCATGGATGGCCCCTCCCTGTTCTCTTACACCAGCTTCAAAATAGCAGGGAGGAGGAGGAGGACCTTTGGCTTGTGACTTCTCAATGAATTTCTGTGGAAAAGAACATGGTCTTCTCTAAATTTGGTAGGGTGTGCTGCTTGTTGTGGATGCTAATAAATATTAGCTATCATAATGGTGGTAGGGGCTGCTGTAGCTGTCCGGTCTGAAACTGGTGACTGCTAGGCTAACTACTCAAAACTGTTTCTAAAAGGCTCAACAATGGGGTGTTAAAACCAACCTCTAGGTTCTTATTGGCTCAACTATGATGATGCCATCCTGGTGGAATTCGGGCACGCCTCTCAGTTGTTTCCCACCTTAGCAAAAAGAGAGAGGAAAAAGTGGTCATCACATCATCATTTTGTACCCTGAAGACATTTCCAATAATCGAGAGGGTCTTTGGCAGGGAGGAAATGAGCTAATCTTGGCTCTTGAAACAATAAGCCTGGAAATCATTTAGCTGGTCAGGGACATATGAGGGAAAGGCTTTTCTGATTTAGAAAATTTTTTATTTAGAAACTTTAAAAATGATTCGTTCTCCAGAACTATCACATCAGAATAGCCAGACTTTGGGTTAATACCCATATGAGAAACTGGCCAGTGAGAAGCCATTCTCCAAAGTACAATCTGAACAGGGACCATAGATGCATGGCTATATACCTCTTGAGTTCTTGACTGCAGGACATTCATGTTGGTGGGTGACTCACTAATGTGGCCAGGTCATGGCCCACAGGTATGTATTATTTAAGTTTCCAGGCATCATTCTCTGGTCTCTCCCTGCAGTACAACACACACACACACACATACACACAACAAAAGGTTCATGGAAAAAAAAATCTGGAGTTTGGCAAGGGTGGCTATGGACAGAGGGTCTTCAAAACTCCATCCAAACTTTTGTCCTACAAAACAAACCTCGAAGCTTTACTGAAACGATCAGTAGTTTGGTAACACCGTCTGGCTACATTATCCAGAATGGAAAAAGTCTTCAGCAACTTGTAAGGAACTAGTTTTATGGGGATGGGTGACCAATCCTCTCGCTTTGCTTTATCCCCATTCAAAGAATGTCTTGAACAATTTTAGCCTTTACCTTGGACAGAAAATGCTAACCCTTCCTACCTCCCTGCACCCACCACTCCCACATGCAGCCTCTCTCTCTCTCTATCTCATTCCTACCTAATAATTTTGTGCAAAGTTATTAAATCCATTTCTTTGCAAGAAGGGAGTGATTAAATCCCAATTGGTAGCTCTTTCAGAGCTTTGTGATTCTCTGCAGTAGAGAGGAGTCACTTGACACACTATATGCTATAACAGAGCAAGGCATCAATTGGGTTTTCCACATGGTAAAAGGAGAGGGAGTCAGTATCTCCCGCATAGAGCTGAGTAAGAATCAGCCAGATTTCAGGGAGCCCTGCATTTTATGGGGTTTCTCCTCACTTTAGCAGCATAACCACTCAACTGGAGAGAAAAATTGGCCAGGATAGGATTCTGTAACCATATTGCGAGGACCGTAAGGACAGAAATCTATTAATTCTACTGTACTCTCCCAAGTGCTTATTTAGCACAGTGCTCGCACACAGTACATGCCCAGTAAATACCTTTAATTGGTTGCCTCTTGGGCCCAGTGCAAGGGGGATTGGTAAAAGAGTAAAACTATTGCAGAGACCAGTAGTTTCAACTAAATCTAGTTTGGAAGCCACCCCACAGCATCTAACTAGTGACCCAAGGGAGCTTACCCAATATCTAGAACTAGTTTTGAACCCACTTGAAGTAAGTTCCATCCTCCCAGATCAATTTTTTCCAAGGCATTTGCAAGGAAGGAAACCGGATTGGAATTCAGAGGCCCCATCTGCATGATGTCCTCATGTACCCATACTCTTGTCCAGAATCCCTCTTTCACCAGTCAATTTTCAAAATATCTTAGAGTTCCAAGTACAGCATGAGCTTTTAAAATGCTTTTCCTTCCTCTTTCAGCGTACGGTCTTTCTTGTGGTATCCTTTCCAAACCCAACTAAGACTTGACATACTTTTCCTTATGAAAGGAGAGTTCCTTTAGGTTATTTTTAAGGGACAAGGATGTGTGAGCATAAGTGTTAGGGGTTGGGAATTGTGGAATCCCTAGATAGACACCTCCTACAGAGGCTCTGTGAATTTGCTAGAACCCATCAGAAATGGGAGAAAAAACTAAATGGAATTTCTTTTCTGTGTTAAGCAAGATTTTCCACCCCCTGGAGTGTTTTGGTTTGGGATTAGGAAAGAAAAGCGATCTTTCTCCATCAGTTTACCCCATCCTAGCCTCAACCCTTGATGACTTGGTCTCAGTTACTAGGTAAACATTTAAAACATTTATTCCTAAAGCAGTCTTCTGGACCAGAGCCTCTAGTTTTGTGCCATTATATATTTAAACCCCACTGTAGCCTTTTAATTTAGACATGGTGTGTTTCAGGGCCCTAACAAGAACCAAACATGTATTTATGAGAACTAAATATATACTCCTATGTTTGCAAAGCACTCATAGCATGACATGGGGAAACTTTTGGGGATGTTAAACAATGCTATTATGAAAGATTAGCATTCTCATGAATGTTGTCAGTAAAGACTGCACAAATGGGATTCAAGCAAAGAATAGCCAGTGAGTAAATTGAATCTCACCAAGATTAAAGTAGTGGCTAAATATTAGATTTTCT
This sequence comes from Ornithorhynchus anatinus, assembly GCF_004115215.2. Classification (NCBI taxonomy): domain Eukaryota; kingdom Metazoa; phylum Chordata; class Mammalia; order Monotremata; family Ornithorhynchidae; genus Ornithorhynchus; species Ornithorhynchus anatinus. Next base: position 37,528,705 of record NC_041734.1, on the reverse strand, counting down.
GTGGCGCATTCAATTTTGTTACAGGTTTAAGAATTTAAGGCGAGCTGCTGGTCTGGACAACATTAAGCTATTGAGGCAAATTAAATCTTCCAGGTGTCCAGACTCCTGAATTTAGACAAGAAAATGGAAAGGAGATTGAAGATGGAAAATAAAAATGGGCCTTGAAAGGGCAAATAAAGGATTTTCCTCCCAATTACTCCTACTTGAAGAGCTTCAAGGATATGGGTTTTGAGTCAGAGATGGCAGGCTTTGGGGCCAGAAAACCTTATTTGAGATCAGAAGCCTAGGGTGGCTTGGGCTCTGCCGCTGTAGGGGTTGGGGTAGGCTTGGGTGCATGATGGCAGGAGATACTGAGGTAGGTGGGAGTCAAGCCCTCATCTTCCCTGGGGAGTTCAGAGGCTGGATGGGCCCTGATGGACCCTAATCAATCCTTGGGCCATTGGCTATTTTCACCCCTGTAAAATGGATAGGGTCATTGGAGGGTCATTATTAAAAACAAAGGCAAGATTATTGCTTTCCCAGACCAATGATCCATCAAGCTCAGAATTATCTCTCCATCAGTGGTGATAGAAAGCTTGGAAGAAACTTTGCTATAGTTGCCTTCTGTGATATCAGTTGTCATGATTAGGAATGAACCGTCTGTCACCCCTCACTAATTCCTCTAGTGAGATTTTTTAATAGATGCAGGTGTATGTTTAACAATCCTTCCATACTAAGTGTATATGGAGATAGCTCCCTTCTGCCCTGTTACATTTGCTTTCTTCAGGACTTGGTACACTGTTTTCTTTACTCCTTCTTGGCATCTTAAGCTGCCCAACACTCAGATCCTAGACAGCTACCCCATTTTCCATTGCTTATAATAATAATGGTATTTGTTAACCAGTTACAAGAAAATCGGAATGGACACATTCCCCTGCCCGACATGGGTCTCAAACTTAAGGGGAAGGGAGAACAGGTAGTGAAGCTCTATTTTACAGATGAGGAAACTGAGGCACAAAGAAGTTTAGTAAATTGTCCAAGAACACACAGCAGACAAATGGCAGAGCTGGGATTAGAACCCAGCCCTCAAGCTCCCAGGCCGGTGCTCTTTCTGCTGGTCCACACTGCTTACAATGCTATGACTGCTTACAATGATATGACTGCACTTAGCTGCTTGGCCATTATAGATCTTTGGCTTTGTGCAGGGTCTCTCAGATTCAGACTGATACATTTCTTCATCTTTCTTCTTGTTTGTCATGGGCTTCATACCACCTGGCTGCTTCAGCGAAGCAGTTTTGCATCATTTTGCCTGTCTTCTCAGCTGCTTGTACCTCTAGCAGTCATCTACCTGTACCAATTCTTGAATGACCACTCCTAGGCGAGGCAGTGACATTAGTTCAGGAGTTGTAAATAAATGTGTCCTAAAGGTGCAGCCAGGCTCTTGCTGTATCTCCCAGCATGACTGCTTAATGTAAATTGAAGAGGCCAGGGCCTTCCACGCATCCCTGTTTCACACCATTGTCTGTGGATCAGACAAGGCCCCCGTTGCTCTAACATGCTCAATCATGCTGTTATTAAGCCATCTCGGATTCTTAGTGGACTCCTCAGAACAGCCAAATTTATTAAGCAATTTCCAGGCTCAGTTCTGCCAATGGCGTCAGATGCACTGAAGTAATGCTTGTCATAGCACACCTTCTCTGGACAGGACAAATAAGGAGAATGGATGACACAAGATACCCATACAGCTGCTCTGTGATGAAATGAAATGGGAAAATGGTAAACAAGAAAGTAAATAGTAAATGGAAGAACTGCTTTAAAGACAGGTTGAAGTAAAAGTTCCACCAATGTGACAGAGCAGCAGACAGCTGGAAGGAAATAGTAGAAGACAGAGAAGATTGGCACGCAGAAATGAAAAATGTTGGAACTGTCTTAGAATGGAGGCTTCAGGAAGATCATGGCACAAAGAAGAGGAAACAAAAATGGTGCCAGACAATGTGGGTATTGAAGCTAAGAGTTCATCAAGATACAATCTTTACAGGAAAGCAGCACGGCCTAGTGGAGAGAACAAGGGCCTGGAAGTCAGAGGACCTGGGTTCTAATCCTGACTCTGCTACTTACCCACTGTGAAACCTTGGGCACTTCACTTAACTTCTCTGTGTTTCAGTTCCCTCATCTGCAAAATAAGTATTCAATACCTATTATTCCACACACAGAGACTGTGGGACCTGATAATTTTGAATTTACCCCAGTGCTTAGTTCAATGCTTGGCATATAGCAAGTGCTTAACAAGTACTACAATCATCATTACAGTGTGGAAGGAATTGTAGATTATAAACCAGCCTAACCAACCATATGATACTTACTGATTAAATCTTACCATCCAGAGTGTCATCTTCATACCTAAAAGACAATAAGTGCTCTCTCTTTCTCTATTCCCCTCTCTTTTGATCTCTCCCTCTATCCTTATTTATCACTCTCTATTTGCCCCTTCTCTTATTCCACTCTCCTCTCTCCCTCCTCTTCCTCTTTCTCTGTCACCCTCTCTCTCCCTCAAAATAGATTTACTCCATGTATTTATGTATGTATATATAATATACATATAAATGCTTTTCAACTCTAAAGTCTTTAATAGCAGGATATGTCTTAAATTTAATTTGGGTTCTTTTTGAAAATGAGTTTGAGAGTTTTGGGGTTTTTTTTCTAAACTCCACTGCTCAATTTCATAATCCATTCACCCATATTGAAACAACAATCCTCACCTCTCTTGAAAGGAGGACTAGAGTACAGGGAGTAAGAATAGTCAAGATGGTGTGCATAAGAAAAATTTCAAAATCCTTCAGAGCACCTGTTCACATTTTGCTTGAATCTCTCCAATGATTGTATAGGCCCCTCATTTTCATGAAGGAAAACCACCATTTGAAATTTGAGGAGGAATGATCTCATCACTAATGACCTAGCAATGCTGTTAACCTAAGCTAACTGTTGATTTTATGCCCTTCAGTGCCCTCTGCCATTACTATTATATTTCTAAGACCACAGGAGTAAATAAACTGTTTCGGGGTGGGGGGAGGATTTTAGCCTGGCCCAGTTCCAGAAGTCAAGAAAAAATGTCCCCAAACTGAGTATAATATAAAGTTTGTCGAGAAAGAGAAGTGTCAGCAATATCAGCTGCCATTAGCACTCCCACAAAGATCAAATTTGACCATTTCCCTCTTCCTGGGAAACACCATTTCACTCCCTTGAGCAGATACTGCAGTACCCACAACTGGTTTAAACCTATTCATGGCCACCACACAAGCTTAAATCATTTCTGAGTTTCACCTCCCACCAGAAACTTGACATCCCGTAAGGAATTTCTTTGTCAGAAATCACCTGCTGAGCTGGAATTGATCACTGAATTCAATTTTCCATTACAGAAAGTAAAACAAACATGGATGTAATGTTGAATGAACATTTTGGTAACTTCTTTGTTTCAGAGACTTTGGCCACTGGGCTACTGAGAGAATCCATCCAGACAAAAGAAAAGTGAAGATTCAATATGAAATTTTCAAAGTGGTCAGGATCATGTGCTGAAGAAATGACTCACCATAAACAGCAGAGACTCCAAATGAAACAGATGGGAAAAACTATCTGAAATGTGTTTTCTTGCTTAATTTAGAATAATTACTATCCACTATATTAGGGTATCAGATTTTCGGCATCTAGTGAGATGCTTAGGGTGAGAAGGGCAACGTTTTCTGGCAAATAAAGATGAAGCTGAAAAGGCCAATTTCCTGGATCATTTTCAGCACTTATCATTCTGAATCTATTACCCCCATGGGCCTGCATTCAGTCCCCAGTCCAGTAAATCTAACTATTGAAAGGAGAAAAAGAGAGAGGGACAGAGGGAGAAAAAGACACAGAGTGAAAGAGATTGAGAAAGAGAGAGAAAGAGCAAGAGACAGAGAAAGACTGGGAGGAGACTGAGAGAAAATAAAATGATTGGACTAGAAGGAATCTCCAGAAATCAACTGACCCATTCAATTGCCTTCACCTAAATGATTTCAAACAGGTCAGCAGATGATAATGATAAAATATTACAGTATTTATTAAGCACTTATTGTGTTCCGGGCACTGTACTAAGCTCTGGAATAGATTCATATTAAGCAGAATGGACACAGTCTCTGTCCCTCAAGGAGCTCACAGTATAAGCAGATGGTTGCCTATTCTTTCCTTAGAGAGTTCTACAGAAAGATTTGTACAACCTCCCTCTATAGTGTGTTCTAAAGCCTAACCACTCTTAAAAAAGTTGGAAAGTTCTTCTTGATAATAATAGTAATAATTGTGGCAGTTGCTAAGCACTTACTATATGCCAAGCACTGTACTAAGCGTTGGGGTGGGTACAAGTAAATCAGATTGGACACAGTCCCTGTCCCACATGGGGCTCACAGTCTCAATCCCCATTTTACAGTTGAGGTAACTGAGGCATAGAGAAGAGAAGTGACCTTTCCAAGGTCACACAGCAGAGAAGAGGCAGAGGCCTAACCTAAGTCTCTACTGCAGGAATTTATTTATCCCAGTTCTAACCTCACCATGGAATTTACACGGAGTGGAGAAGGCTGGCATAAGCAAGAATGTATTTGTTTGTCAGGCTTAGCCAGTACCCAGATACTAGAGCAACTTGGGCAGTAGAAATGCAGATGAAATATGGTCTCCTTCGATTTTTTCCCTAAAACTATCTATGATCAGATTATTATTATGGTAATTGCAAAGTGCTTACTTTGTGTCAAATACTGTTCTAAACACTCGATTACTTTCCTTCTGTTTGTAAAGTAGGCCCCAAAGGCAATGTAGCCATGCCCTGTGTATTACACCCAAGGAATGAAAAAACTCATACCCAGTCCACATAAGATGCAGCTGCCTAGAAAGCCAATGTTTATCTGTAAGGTTGCCAAGGCAATTCCAAAGGCTTAAATCATCATTAAAAAGGTTGGGAGAAAGCTAAAACAGATCCACAGTGAGATTTTTCTAGGCCTTCTCAACATAGGAAACGAATCCGTTGACACATTCAGATGGGAAACTGATTAATTTTATGGAAATTGCTACAATATGGTGAACTAATGAACTCACACAAATTTCATGTGGGATTTTGTCTGAGTTCTACAGAGAGGGAAATTAGGTATCCCAATAGTAAGAGACTCATGGGAGCCCTGCTTGAAGGCTGGCAGGTCAGTGGTGTTTCTTCTATGGAAAACCGCCTAGATCTCACAGTTCACTCCTCTTCCATCCTGGAAATTGAAGGAGATCCCAGCTTCTTCTTACTGGTAGCAGCTGCTAAATTAGCCATTTTCAATATGGAGATAGTCAAGTGTCGGATCACCTGTTTATTTGTAATCAGGATCCAGAATTCAGTTTCTCAGACTGTGGCTCTTTCCTAATCTTGTTGGAGTGATTCTGTTTTTAAGGGTGCAACTCAGGTTAAGTAGCGGCGTGGCCTAGTGGATAGACCACAGGCTTGGGAGTTAGAATGATCTGGGTTCTAATCCCAGCTCTGCCGCTAGCCTGCTGTGTGACCTTGGGTAAGTCTCTTAACTTCTCCGTGCTTCAGCTACCTCATCTATCAGTGGGGATTAATACTGTGATCCCCATGTGGGACAGAGACTGTGTCCAACCCTATTTGCTTGTATTCACCCCAGCACTTAGTACAATGTCCGGAACATAGCACTTAACAAATGCCACCATTTTTATTATTATTAGATTTGAAGAGATGGGATCCACTCCTGTCTATTAGATTATAAACTCCATGAGGATAGGGACCATGTCTTCTCTTTACCTCAAGCTCCCAGGCATCTGTTGGTGCTTAGAAGGTCCTTAAAACTGACATATTTTGTCTTAAAATTCCTCTGAGTAAACTTCCAAAATTAGAGAAGCAGCATGGCCTAGTGGAAAGAGCTCAGGCCTGGGAGTCAGAGGACCTGATTCTAATCCCTGCTCTATCACTTGTCTGCTGTATGACCTTGGGAAAGCCACTTCACTTCTTGGTACCTAAGTTACCTCATCTGTAAGATGGGGGTTAGTACTATGTATCCCATGTGGGACATGGACTGTGTCCAACTTGATTAGCTTTTATCTACCCTACCATTTAATACAGTGGCTGGCACAAAGTAAGCTTAACAAATACCATTAAAAATTTTCAAACAATGTTTGAGGGCACTCCTTTTATCCCTCTCCTTGTTACTTGTTTTTCATATTTTTTAGGAACTTAAAAACTGCAGAAATCACCAAATCAATCAATCAATCAATCTATTTATTAAGTCCATACTGTGGGCAGAGCACTGTAATACAACAGAGTTAGTAGAGATGTTCTCTGTCCCCAAGAAGCATAAGATTTGATATGAAATTTAACCCATGGAAAGGGTTAGGCTGAATAGCAAGTCACAGCAGAAAGTTAAGTGTGTCAGCCAAATTCTCAGAAATGGACTATTTGGTCTTACAAAAATATTGAGCTGAGGGGAGAATGTTACCAGCAGCTGCTAGGCCTTGGGGCTTATACTTTTCTGTTATCCAAAGGATCACTATGTTACTTACAGGTAAGAGTACGAAGTGGAAGTTAAGGTGACCCTCTGTGGATCTCTAAGGGGCCTATATATGTTCATTCTACCCGAATGAGAAGAAAATACAAATTACATCCCACACAATAAAATATTTACATTCCCCCTGTGATTTTATTTACAATGTGATGCTACTCTGTAATTTCTTCATGCCTTCTACCCGAAGACCTGTGATTTCCTGAAAACAGCTCCCTCATTGTCAGAACATTCCTGTGGGTAAGGGTGATTGGCAACTATCTGTCTCTGCTTTTGCAAAAGGAGAAAGTGAAGTACCCAAAGGAGAGTGATTTGCAGTGTCAGCCAGTGAGCAAATAATCATTCTGCTCTAACCACTGGATACTTCCTCTTTCTTCTCTGTATTTTCAGAGCTGATTGTTTTGGGGTGGGGTTCTTGGGCTATATTAATCTTGGCTATGCCCATACTCCTCTACGGCTTCTGGTAACACTGTTTAAAGAGAGAGAGTCCCCTATAGGGTTGCAAAATAACCCCAAATAAAGTCTAATGTTTTCAAAGGGACATGCAAACAAGAAGTAGTAGCAATAATATTTAAATTTACAGAATGGTCACTGGGTACAGGGCACTGTATCAAGTGCTTTGGAGGTACTAAACAGAGAAATAGCAGCGGTAGCCCCTTAACTGTCCACAAGGAGCTTGCTTTAACTTGGGAAGCCCTCATAAAATATTTACAAATAAAGTAATCAAAGTAAGTAATAGAACGGACCAATGAATATCATACACACAAGAGTGCTGGGGATGCGTGGAATTTAGATGCATCTATCCTGACGGTAGCACGTGGAGTGCTAGGGACTAATCTGGGAAGGCTAGTTGGAGGAGGCGAGATTTTTGGAGGACTCTGAATGTGGGCCAGGCTGGGGTTTGATGGATTTGGGGAAAGAGGGACCAGACCAGGCAAACGGCATGGTTGATGGGATGGATGTGGGACAGATGAGAGAGCAAGGCATGGTTAGAAGATTACCTTTAGAGGAATGAAGAAAACATGGTAGGGATTAGTGAGTGAAGAGAGGAGACATGTATGATAGGGCAAATCGGTGGAGCAGGAAGAGTTTTTACTTGATGCAGAAGGACATGGGAAGTCAGTGACCCATTTTGAGGTGTGGAGAGATTATGTGCTAAGTGACGTTCCAGGAAGATGATCAGTGCAGGAGCAGACAGTAGAGAATGGAGTGGGAGAGGCTGAGGTCAAAGAGAATAGCAGAGAAGCTGATGCAATAATCTAGCTGTGATATGACTACAGCACGGTGGTAACTGTTTGGCTGGACAGGAAAGGGCAGATCTGGGAGATGTTATTAAGGAAAAACAGGCAGGATTTGGCAGAAGATCAAGTGGAAAAATTGAAAGGCAATGAGGAGTCCAGACAATGAAAGTTACAGACTTCTGGCATAAGGAGTCATCCATGGAGATGGGAAAATTTCAAGGAGGAGTGGGTTAGAGGAGTGGGTTCGTGGGGAGATGAGTAGTTGGATTTTAAAAATATTTAGTTCGAGGTGTTGGTGGGACATCCTGGAAGAAATGTCCTGGAGGTGAGAGAATATGAAGAACTAGTTCTGATCCCAGGTCCTCTGTTTGTCGCCTGTGTGACCTTGGACAAGTCACTTTGCTTCTCTATGCCTCCGTTATTATGGGGATTCAGACTGTGAGTCCCATATGAGACAGGGACTGTGTTCAACCTGATCAGTTTGTATCTACCCCAGTGCTTAGTGCAGTGCCTGGCACATAGTAAATGCTTAAAAAATACCATTGTAAAAAGCTATAAGTTTAATGAGAGATCAAGAATAGAGAGATAGATTTGGAAGTTGTTTGTATAGATATGGTAGCTGAAACCATATGAGAGGGATGAGATTTCCAGAAAGTGAACTGCAAAAAGAGTAGGGGACCCAGAATTGAGCTTCAAGGCAGGCCCTCCGTATAAGAGGATGAGAGGCAGAAGAGGAACCAAAGAACAAAACTGAGAAGGAGTGGTCAGAGAGGTAGAAGAATGACCACATTAGTACCATGTCAGAAAAACTAGAGTCCGGTAGTTGAGGAGGAGGAGCAGTCCATAATGTCAAAAGCAACGGAGAGGACAAGGAGGATTAGGTTGGACCCTAGCCCTATGAACTTGCCTACAGAGAGCTCATTCAAGCACCTTGTACAGTGCTCTACGATATTAAGAGCTCAGTAAATACAATGGATTGATTGATTGCTGACCTTACTGAGCTCAGTCTTGGTGGAGTTCTGGTCAAATGTCCACCTAAAAAAAGTCAAGAGGATAGTTGGTGAAGAGAAAATGAAAGCAGTGAATGTGTAGGTGACCATTTCCAGAAGATGAGGAAAATTTCTCACCCTTCTTACAGAATCACAGGCCTTGGAAGACACTAGATGGTAGGGATAAGCTTTATAATAATGTTGGTATTTGTTAAGCGCTATGTGCCGAACACTGTTCTAAGCACTGGGGTAGATACAGGGTAATCAGGTTGTTCCACGTGAGGCTCACAGTTAATCCCCATTTTACAGATGAGGTAACCGAGGCACAGAGAAGTGAAGTGACTTGCCCACAGTCACATAGCTGACAAGTGGCAGAGCTGGGATTCCAACTCATGACCTCTGACTCCCAAGCCCGTGCTCTTTCCACTAAGCCACGCTGTTTCTCTATTGTCAGTCCAAAGTGCTGTGCCAAATCTGCAAAGGGATTCAGGATAATTTTCTGATCTCCTAGTATCTTCTAGTACACGGGCCTCCAGAGCATAGTCATCAGTATGCAGCAGTTCCTGGATGACTCTCTATGGACCACTTCCCTCTGCTTCACAAGGATGTTGTGTGGATTAAATGAGATAACTGATGCAAAAGTGTTTTGGAAAAATAAAAGCACCATACAAAAAACAATTTACTGTTGTTATTATTATTATGTTATTTTTAGTTTAATAATGTTCATAACTAGTTGAGTTCAAAGGATTTCCCAGTACATCAGAGGCACATTCTAACTCCAGATGCAGATTCCTTACTGCATCTTTGAGCACTGTGGCAGATTATAGGTTGAATAGGACTGGGCTGCCATACCACCCTATTTCAATCCAACGCTGAAGGGGAAAGCTTCAGACAGAAAGCCTTCAACTCCACTTCAACCCTCCACACTCAATGGGATAGCCCAAAGGACTTGACAAATTTTTCAGGAAAGACAAATTTGCTTAGAAACTGCCAATAAGTCTGAAGAAAGTCTGAAGTCTGAAGTAATATACCACCTGTTTGTGGGTAAGCCTACAGACAACTAAATATTTTCACTGGCAGCACAAAGATTGTTGGTGCCACTGGATTCCTCTACCTGGGCAGGTCACTTTAAAGGAATTAGAAATGGCATTGAAAAGGCCAGCATGATTTTTGGCAGATTGTCAGACAAAATGTGTCAATAGCAAGACATCAAACTCCACACCACACTATAAAAGTTTATATGTCTATAAAGCTGTCTAAATAGTTTTGAGACCTCAACCTACCCAGGTGAGCTATCCAGCTTTCTAAGAAGTTTCACCATTGTTCACCAGTGAACCAGATTCAATGTCAAATTCCAGAACAAAATTATCAACAACAAGGTCCTGGAAGGCAGTCTGTTTATCAGCACTGAAGCAATCCTCAGAGTAATACAATTTCACTGGATGGCTCATCTGAGGAGAATGGATGACTGCATGGCAAACTGAAAGGTGGCACACATAAGCAGAAAGCCCAGAATAATTGAATTAAAGATAAAGTAAGGCACTGCCTCAAGCATTGTGAAATTACGATGGATGGTTAAGAGACCAATGCAAGTAGGCAAGCCTGGTAGACATCATTTGGAAGAATGATGATAAATCAATCATATTTATTGAGCTCTTATTGTGTGCAGATGATTATGATGATAACAATAATAATAATTGTTGAGTTCTTACTATGTGCCAGACACCATGCTAAGTACAGGAGTAGATGCAAGATCATCAGATCAGACATAGTTCAATCAATCAATCAATCAATCAATCAGTGGTATTTATTGAATGCTTACTTGTGCAGAGCACTTACCAAGCACTTGGGAGAGTACAATGCAACAGAATTAACAGATACTTTCCCTGCCTATAATGAGCTTACAATCTAGAGGGGGAGAAAGACATTAATATGAGTAATTTATAAAATATAATTTAAAGATATGTATACAAGTGCTGTGTGATTGGGGATGGGGCGCTTAGAATTCCTTAACTCCCATTCTCTCCTGGACCTCCTCCAATCTGGATTCCATCCCCTCCACTCTACCGAGACTGCTCTCTCTAAGGTCACCCATGATCTCCTTCTTGCCAAATCCAATGGCTCCTACTCTATTCTAATCTTCCTTGACCTCTCAGCTGCCTTTGACACTGTCAACCATCCCCTTCTCCTCCACACCTTATCTCACCTTGGCTTCACGGACTCCGTCCTCTCCCGGTTCTCCTCTTATCTCTCTGACCGGTCATTCTTGGTCTCCTTCGCAGGCTCCTCCTCCCCCTCCCATCCTTTAACTGTTGGAGTTCCTCAAGGGTCAGTCCTTGGCCCTCTTCTGTTCTCCATATACACTCACTCCCTTGGTGAACTCATCTGCTCTCACGGCTTCAACTATCATCTCTGTGCAGATGACACACAGATCTACATCTCTGCCCCTGTCTTCTCCCCCTCCCTTCAGGCTCATATCTCTTCCTGTCTCCAGGACGTCTCTACCTGGATGTCTACTCGACACCTAAAACTCAACATGACCAAAACTGAGCTCCTCATCTTCCCTCCCAAGCCCAGTCCTCTCCCTGACTTCCCTATCACCGTGGATGGTGCGGCCATTCTTCCTGTCTCTCAGGCCCGCAACCTCGGTGTCATCTTTGACTCGGCTCTCTCGTTCACCGCACACATCCAATCTGTCACCAAAACCTGCTGGTCTTACCTTTATAATATCGCCAAGATCCGCCCTTTCCTCTCCACCTAAACGCTATCTTACTGCTTCAGGCTCTTGTAATATCCTGACTAGATTACTGTGTCAGCCTTCTTTCTGATCTCCCTTCCTCCTCTCTCGCCCTGCTCCAGTCTATTCTTCACTCTGCTGCCCGGCTCATCTTCCTGCAGAAACCATCTGGTCATGTCACTCCCCTTCTTAAACACCTCCAGTGGTTGCCTATCAACCTCCGCTCCAAACAAAAACTCCTCACTCTAGGCTTCAAGGCTCTACATCACCTTGCCCCTTCCTACCTCTCCTCCCTTCTCTCTTTCTACTGCCCACCCCACACGCTCCACTCCTCCGCCGCCCACCTCCTCACCGTCCCTCGGTCTTGCCTATCCAGCCGTCGACCCCTGGGCCACGTCCTCCCGCGGTCCTAGAATGCCCTCCCTCCTCACCTCCGCCAAACTAATTCTCTTCCTCTCTTCAAAACCCTACTTAAAGTTCACCTCCTCCAAGAGGCCTTCCCAGACTGAGCTCCCCTTTTCCCTCTGCTCCCTCTACCCCACCTTCACCTCTCTGCAGCTAAACCCTCTTCTCCCCACTTTCCCTCTGCTCCTCCCCCTCTCCCTTTCCCTCTCCTCAGCACTGTACTCGTCCGCTCAACTGTATAAATCTTCATTACCCTATTTATTTTGTTAATGAGATGTACATCACCTTGATTCTATTTATTTGCTATTGTTTTAATGAGATGTTCTTCCCCTTGACTCTACTTATTGCCATTGTTCTTGTCTGTCTGTCTCCCCCGATTAGACTGTAAGCCCGTCAAAGGGCAGGGACTGTCTTTATCTCTTACCGATTTGTACATTCCAAGCGCTTAGTACAGTGCTCTGCACATAGTAAGTGCTCAATAAATACTATTGAATGAATGAATGAATGAAATAGCTAAAGGTCACAGATCCGAATGCATAAATGGCCCAGAAGGGAGAGCAAGTAGATGAAAAGAGGGCTTAATCAGAGAATTAATTAATTCAATAGTATTTATTGAGCGCTTACTATGTGCAGAGCACTGTACTAAGCGCTTGGAATGTACAATTTGGCAACAGATAGAGACAATCCCTGCCCATTAACAGGCTCAAAGTCTAATTATGGGAGACAGACAGACAAAAGCAATAGCAATGAATAGAATCAATGGGATGTACATCTCATTAACAAAAATAAATAGGGTAATAAAAATATATACAAATGAGCGGACAAGCACAGTGCTGAGGGGAGGGGAAGGTAGAGGGGGAGGAGAGGAAGGAAAGGGGGGAAAAGGGGGCTTAGGTGAGAGGAGGTGAAGGGGGGGCAGAGAGGCAGCAGAGGGAGCAGAGTGAAGAGAAGCTCAGTCTGGGAAGGCCTCTTGGAGGAGGTGAGCTCTCAGTAGGGCTTTGAAGAGGGGAAGAGAATTAGTTTAGCGGAGGTGAGGACGGAGGGCATTCCAGGACAGCGGGAAGACGTGGGCCAGGGGTCGATGGCGGGATAGGCGAGAACGGGGGAAGGTGATGAGGTGGGCAGCAGAGGAGCAGAGCCTACGGGGTTGGCGGTAGAAAGAGAGAAGGGAGGAGAGGTAGGAGGGAGAGCCTTGAAGCCTAGAGTGAGAAGTTTTTGCTTCGTGCAGAGGTTGATAGGCAACCGCTGGAGGTTTTTAAGAAGGGGAGTGACATGCCCAGAGTGTTTTTGCAGGAAGATGAGCCAGGCAGTGGAGTGAAGAATAGACTGGAGCGGTGAGAGACAGGAGGAAGGGGGATCAGAGAGAAGGCTGACACAATAATCCATCCGGGATATTATGAGAGCCTGTACCAGTAAGATAGCCGTTTGGGTGGGGAGGAAAGGGTGGATCTTGGCGATATTATAAAGGTGAGACTGGCAGATCTTGGTGATGGATTGGATGTGTGGGGTGAAGGAGAGAACCGGGTCAAGGATGACACCAAGGTTGTGCGCTTGAGAGATGGGAAGGATGGTCGTACCATCCACAGTGATAGGGAAGTCAGGAAGAGGATAGGGCTTGGGAGGGAAGATAACGAGCTCAGTTTTGGACATGTTAAGTTTTAGGTGGCGGGCAGAGAAGGCCTCTTGGAGGAAGTGTGACCTTAATAATGCTTTGAAGGTGGAGAGAGTGGTAGTCTGGTGTTTATGGAGGGGGAGGGAGTTCCTGTTCCATATGGGAAGAAGAGTTGCTCCCCTAGAGCAAAGTTTCATGGTGATTGAAATACCAAAGGGCAAGCCCAAACATAGAGATAGGCGATCCATTACTGCGGCAAATCTCTATTTTTAGATGCTTATGATGAGGAAGTGAATCTTGGTCTTGCATTGGTCTTTTTCAGCCACTTTTGCAGGCATAGATAGGAGAGTCAGAAGTACTACTTCACAAGATGGAGGATAGCTATACATATTTAAAGAGAAAACGAGACCTTCCCTGGGGAAAAGGGACCATCCATTGTTTACCTCATTTTAAATCTTTCAGTCCCCTCTGAGGAACAGGCAGCTCCAAGAAGAGGTGTTCTTGCCACTAAATGGTAAGCACCAATGGAGCAGATGATGGTGGACTCTTGGAGTTTTGGTTGGTTGGGGGAGCTTACCAAATACCTTCCACAGTTGTGAGAGATTCAAATATTCATCTTGCATTTCTTCCTCTCATTGGTCAAAGCTTAGAAAATTCCCTCCACATCCTTCCATATCCCTAGGAGCTGGACAATGCAAGTCTCCCACAAGACCTTCTTCTTGCTGCAACCTTTTCCTAACTTTGCCATTGATTCCGAGAACAAGAAAGGCCAATATGTTGATGTGACTCTAGGAAGGGTTGTGTGACTTACTGAACAGTCTGGTAATATGTCAGACATTTGAAAAAGGAGAAAAATGCTGGCAAAGCTGAGAAGGCAACAAAGCCCAATTGCCACCTAGAAATCTGTGGGACCCAGCTAGTAGAAGGAAAGCTTCAGAATAATTAAAGCTGGTGCTCTGGGGACTAAAACCATCTAGGAGGAGAAGAGGATCTGGAAGTCAACCTGCTCAAGGCCCAATCGGAACATCTAAGGGGCTGCATTTGCATTACGTCCCTGGGATGATGATCTCAATTAGCTTGCAGTTTAGGAGCCATTGCAAATCAAGTCCTGAAGGGGAAGTGTGTGGTGACAGATAACTGCGGAAGTTAAAAACATTTCTCTAATTTCCCACAGTATCTATATTTGGCTCTTGTGTTGTACAATAATTAAGGCTGATCACGTTTTGTACCTAACTTAGAGTGACATCTTTTTGAATCACTGCATATTGCTGTTTTCACTGAGCCACATGTAATGCTTCATCATGCCAAATGCTTTTAAAAACTCGATCTGGCCCCCAAACTGTGATATAGAATAACACTGGGTGAATATGGCTTTTATGAAAACACAGAATGTTGCATTAAAAAAAACACCAAGAACTGAAAGAATTCTTTGCAAGTATCTTGTAAGGAGGAAGTCAAAAACCAAAAAAGAAAACAGAATAAATTTAGCAAGGCACTTTATTCTGGACAGAATGAAGCAATAATGTTGTGTAATGGATAGAGACCAGAATAGGAGTCAAGGCATATGAATTCTAGTCTTTGCTTTGCCATTGTCTTCTCGCTTTATGACTTTTGGCAAATTCCTTAGCATCACTGTCTTAGAAAGACTTTAAATTGGTAGGGAATATGCTATGCCTCAGGGGTTTTGAAAAAGAAATACGATACCTGCCTTCCCTGTCTCAGTGGGCCACTGGGTGAATAAATGAGCTATGCAAAAGTGCTTTGAACTCTGCTGAAGAAAAGATATGTGACTGCCTTAGTCTTGATTATCATAAAGCACACTTGTCTGAAGATCTAAAAATGGATGCCTCACTTCCCTCTACCACTTGATTCCTAAAAAACTGTATGTATTTTTGAGTAAGGCTTGTCTCTCCAAGATGATGCATGGATATGATATGCTATATATAACACCAGAATCTGATCACTGAGGCATTTTTTCATTTCTTATCTTCAGCCTTAAATGTGGGCTCTTCATTTTAACATCCTCTAGGTTTGTCTATATAATTTTTTGTATAAGTAAAATATTTTCAGTCTTCCATTCTGAATTTCCCTGGTGTGGTTTCAATGAACCTGCCATTGGTTTTACTGATGGAATGTGAAGTGGAAATGCAACCCCCACAGTGACATTCCTGGGATTTCTCTGATGTTGGGCTGTGGACTGGGATGGGACAGAAAGGAGTGTGACCTTGTTTTAAACAGAAGTCTGTCAGTGAACTGCTAAAACTACATGAGAAGGGAAAAATTGCCCTCAGTAATAGCAATAATAATAATAATGATATTTGTTAAGCACTAGTTATGTGTCAAGCACTTTTCTAAGCACTGCGGCAGATGCAAGGTAATCAGGTTGGACACAGTCCCTGTTCCAGAGGAAGCTTACAATCTTAATCCCCATTTTAAAGATGTGAAGTGACTTGCCCAAGGCCACACAGCAAACAAGTGGCAGATTTGGGATTTGTTAAGCACTTACTATGTGCCAGGCACTGTACACAGCGCTGCGGTGGACACAAGCAAATTGGGTTGAACATAGTCCCTGTCCTGCAGAGGACTCAAAGTCTTAAACCCCATTTTACAGATGAGGAAACTGTGGCTCAGAGAAGTGAAGTGACTTGCCCAAGGATACACAGCAGACAAGTGGTGGAGTCGAGATTAGAACCCATGACCTTCTGACTCCCAGGTCCATGCTCTATCCACTACACCATGCTGCTTGCAACTAACTTTCTAATGTTTTTTTTTATTCATTTTGGAGGTGTTTCTGAGCTGCTGAACATGTCCTCAGAGGATTAGCAGAGAAACAACCTGTAGGTCCAGAATTCTGCTGATGGACAAGCCTCATCATTGAGAAACATAATACTGACTCAAGAGTACAATTGGTAAAGAAATGGTATAACTTACTGTGCAGGAAACAATCAATCAATTATATTTATTGAGTGCTCACTGTATGCAGAGCACTGTACTAAACACTTGGAGAGTACAATAAAGCAGAGTTGGTAAACACATTTCCTGCCCACAACGAACACACAGTCGAACCAATCATTAGCATTTAGAGAAGTGTTGTGGCCTAGAGGCTTTTGGCCCAGTGGATAGAGTACAAGTCTGGGAGTTGGGAGACCTGAGGTCTAACCTTGGCTCTGCCACATGTCTGCATTGAGTCCTTGGGCAAGACATGTCACTTCTCCATTCCTTAGTTTGCCCATCTGTAAAATGGGCATGAATTATCTGTTTTTTTCCCTTCTGCTTAGACTGTGAGCCCATTGAGGGGAGGGGACAATGTCAGGCCTGATTTTCTTTTATCTACCCCACTGCTTAATATAGTGGTAGGCAAATATTAAGCACTTAAATACCATCATTATTATTGAACACTTTCTATGTGCAGGGAATGTACTAAGTGCTTGGGAGGCTACACTAGAATTACTAGACAGGATCCCTGCCCTTGAGGAGCTTACAATCTAGTCAGGGCTGGGAGCGGGGCAGACACTAAAATAAGTTGCCAATGGGAAAAGGGAAAATAAATGTTTATGTGAATACTGCAATAATAGGGTATCCAGACTGAAAGCTCAATGTGGGCAGGAAACATGTCTACCAACTCTGCTATATAGTACTCTCCAAAGCAGTTAGTACAGTGCTTTGCACTCATTAAGTGCTCAATAAATATGATTGATTGATATACAAAGGTGTTAGATGCAGTAATGAGTAAGCAAGTGCAGGGTTGAAACAAAGAACTGGGATGGTAGTTGGGGGATAAAACTGGGGAATGGAATGAGAACAATAATTGTGTTAATTGTTAAGTGCTTACTATGTGTCAAGCACTGTCCTAAGTTCTGGGGAAGATGCAAGATAATCAGGCTGGACACATTCCCTGTCCCACACAAGCCCCACAGTCTAAGTGGGAGGAAGAAGAGATATTCAATTTCTATTTTGCAGATGAGGGAACTAAGGGGCAAAGAAGTTAAATGACTTGTACAAAGTCACATAGCAGGCTCGTGACTGAGCTGGATTTAGAACCCAAGTCCTCTGACTCTCTGGTCCGTGCTTTTTCCGCTAGGCCATGCTGCTCCTAATGAATCGGAGATGATTCCTGGCAGTGATGTGATTTCAGTAGGTTTTTCCAGATGGGGAGAACTGTGGTCCAGCAGATGGCTTCAGTTGTACTTCTGGTTTTCACACCCTCACTGTGGCTTTGAGTCAACAATTTTACCTCTCCTAGCATTAGTCTCCTTATCAGCAAAGTGGAAGAGTGATAGTCTCCTGTGGTGGAGAAAGACGAAGTGAAATTTCTAATCACTTCAATATCTTCTGCAGGAATTGCAGGAAGGATGTTGGAATGTGAATCCTGTGAATCGGGATTTCTGACGAATAAATATGGGCCTTGCCATTCCCACCAGGGAGAGAGCTAGCTGTGGAGAGCCAGGGGAGGCCAGCAGGGCCTGTGTGGCTAGCCATTCCTTTCCAGCTAACTGCTTTCCCTCCCAAATTATTGGCCTTAAGACCCTTTCCCAGCTCTGTCTCATCTATTCACTCTCTTCTGCTATGCTCCTACTCATACAATTTGCTCCTGCCGAGTTAATGTACTAATCAGACTCTCTCAATAAAACTAACCCTTCTCGCCCTTCACCCCTGCCATGAACACACACACACACACACACACACACACGCACACACACTGCTGTGTTGTTTCCGGTCCTTTCTCCTGCTCTCCGTGTCTGGCTACACTGAATGAGAACAAGTTGGGACTGAAACTGGAAAGCCAATTCATGACAAGAGATAGAAACTGTGCAAAGAGGGATTTTGGCATAATACACTGTCTTGGGTTTTTTTTAAATGATATTTTTTTCAGCGCTTACTATGTGCCGGGGGACTGCACTAAGCGCTGAGATAGATACAAATTAGTCAGGTTGGATACAGTCCATGTCCCACATGGGGCTCTCGGTCCTAATCCCCATTTTACAGATGAAGAAATAGAGGTGCACAGAAGTGAAATGACTTACTCAAGGTCACATAGCAGACAAGTGGCAGAGCTGTGATTAGAACCCAGGTCCATGTATTTCCCCTAGGCTACGCTGTTTCTCAGGAGAGGCTGGACAAGGTGCCCAGCCAGACTGTTCTCTAGATTGCAAATGGACTAGCCAAAAAATGGAGCAGGCCATTATGGTGGCAATGAGAGAAGAAGTAGGATCTTCATTTTCTGAGACTTCACTTGCTCTTCCTGTTTATTACCTGCCTCAAAGCATGATCCTTCTTTTCACATCAAAATTAGTTGCTGTGGAGATGAAAATGATATGACAAACAGAAGATATTGATTTCAAATGGAGAGTAGATGAACACTTAAAGAAGTCCAGATCTTGTTTCTATATAAATCTCTTAGGATCATGGGACTGGCATTGCAGAAGAGAATTATTTAATCATATTGTAACTTGACATCACAGCCAAACAACTCTAAATAACTTAAGACCTTAGCAAATCTTAACATACACCAGACAGACATTCCTATTCTAGACAAACCCACACTTGTGAGCACACGCATACACACACACCACTTTCTTTGATTACACAAGACCAGTGATGTTTGGATTCTCCCTAAGCCCTTAGCCCTAAGCCCTATACTAGGTAGTGGTAGCAGTAATAGGAGGAGGAGTGGTATTTATTGAGTCCCCCATGGTATTAGATCCTTAGGAAAGCATAACAGATGCATAAGCTGTGTTCCCTGCCCACAAGATGCTCATAGATGACATAAAAATGTTTACAAATAGAGGGTGGATTAGAAAGGGCCAATAGTGGGGACAAGGGGCCTGTGGGCAGAGTAATGCAAGAGGGTGTGGGAGAAGAATAAAAGGAAAAGAGAGAGAGGAGGCAGGGGAAACGGCAAGAGGAAGCAACATAACCTATTGGAGAGAGCACGGGCTTGAGAGTCAGAGTTCTAATCCCGGCTCTGCCTCTTGTCTACTTTGCGACCCTGGGCAAGTCACTTCTTCTCTGGGCCTCAGTTACCTCATCTGTAAAATGGGAGATGAAGACTGTGAGCCCCACATAGGACATGGATTTTGTTCAACCTGATTAGCTTGCATCTAACCCAACACTTAGTACAGTGCTTGGTGAATAGTAAGTGCTTAACAAATACCATAAAAAAGAGTAGAAGGGGAGAGGAGACAGTGAAAGAAGAAGAAAGGGGAGAGGAAATGGTAGTGAGATGGAGGGTAGCCCTCACAAGCTTTGTCCTAGGCTGCCTCCACCCCTTCCACTTAATGGAGGCTGGACTGGCTAGCTCTCTCAGGGCCAGTCCTGTTGCTTCTGTCCAGGTTGGATGGTGTCAGTGCTGCCCCCATGACAATCTTTTATTGAGTGTAGGATTTCCTGGCTGGGGACTGGCACATCACTTCCATTTTCTTCAGACAGTGTCAGATCATGGTGCTGTGCTGAATCTGCAAACTGATTCAAAATCATTTAGCACAAGCACCTGCATCAAACGGTTCCTGAATCACTATCTCAAAGACTTTGGAAATGTTTGAAATCTTTTGAGCTTGGAGTTTCCCAGTGGATCTGAAGCATACTCATGAGAGGCACAGGGCAAAATATGAATCCAGGATTCAAGAAATGATGCAATGTCTGCAGAAAAAAAGTGTTAATATTAATAATGGTATTTATTAAGTTATTACTATGTGGAAAGAAGCATGGCCTGATGGAAAGAGAACAGGAGTGAGATTCAGAGGATTTATGGTGGAATCCTGCTTCCAAACTAGCCTACTGTATGACTTTGAGCAATCACTTCTCTCTGCCTCACTTTCTCATCTGTAAAATGGGGATTCAAAACTTGTTCTCCCTACCCCCAAGACTGTAAGCCCTGTGTGGGACAGGGACTGTTTCTGATCTGATTATCTTTTATCTACCCGAGCACTTAATACAGTACATGGCACGTAGTAAATGCTTAACAAATATCAATATCATTGTTGTTGTTACTGATGTTGTTGTTGTTAGCCAAGCACTAGATTCATAAGCATTGTCCTAAGCACTAGGATAGATACAAGATAATCATAGCAGACACAAGCCCTGTCTTACATAGCTCTCACAATCTAAGTAGGAGGGAGAACAGGTATTGAACACTTATTTTACAGATGAAAAAACTGAGGCCCAGAGATTTCAAGTGATTTGCCCAAAGTCACACAGCAGACAAGTGGTGAAGCTGGGATTTGAATTTAGGACCTCTGACTCTCAGCTCTGTTCTTTCCACTACTTTTATCACCTACCAAAGGTCTCCAGTGTCATCTAGAGTCATTAAAAATAAGCTCAGCATTTCTCAGCTTCCTGACATGTACTACCTTTGACAACTGACAAGGACTTTATTCTATTTTCATACTGAAATGTCCCTTTATTGCTAGGTCATTCACTTTCTCAGACTCCCCAGGCTCCATGTTTTGGGAAATGCTGGCGATATCTGAGAGGTCAGTGAGGTTTCAAAAAGGATTTTCCTTTCAAAAATGGTCAATCATTAAGGCATTCAGTCATATTTACTGTGTGCTTACTGTGTGCAGAGCACTTAACTAAACACTTGGGAGAGTACAATATAACAATGAACAGACACATTCCCTGCCCAAAGCAAGCTTACAGTCTAGATGGGGAGACAGACGTTAATATAAGTAACGACTCTTCTCAATGGGTACCTCATGTTTAGTGCCCACCTAATCCTAGTGGGGACCATGTCATGAAGACAGATTATTTTTGACCCAAACTGTTAGCCCCAGTTCTTGGGGATCTCGCCCTATGAATGCTGCCACCAGAAAGTCTGTCTGTTTGAAGGACAGAATTTCCTCCCAGCCTCACCTCCCCAACTCACCTGTGGCTGCCAGAGCTTCAGGCCAGTCCCTAGAATCTGAGCAAGTCAATGGTGGGATGAGGAGGGGCAATGGAACCTGCCAGATACAACTGTCAATCAAGTGGATTTGTGACCCTATAAGAAGGTTGCGTGAAAAAAGAAAAAAATCACATATCTGGGGAGTCAGAGGATCTGGATTCTAATCCCATCTCTGATCCTGGTTTACTGTGTGACTCCAGGGAAGTCACTTAACCTCTCTGGGACTCCAAATTCCTTTTCTGGGAAATGAGCATAATCACCTTTCCCTACCTCACTGGGATGTTGTGAGGATAATTAACAGGAAAGTACTTTGGAAAAATAAAAGTATTTTATGAATCCGAGGTATCAGGGACACACTCTAGAATGCAGGCTCATGAAAATTGTACTGCTTGCTTGCATTTCACCTTCCCTTATCAGCCCGCCCAGACTGAATTGCAGTAAAAAGTACTACAATCCAATCCTTTTAATGCTACCTGGCTAACGAGCTAGATATCGTTAGCCTCATTAAGATGCAGGCAGAATCCTTGTAATTTTCTCAAGCTGTGCTTGGCTTGCCCCATGAAAACACAGCCACTAGATAACTATCCACATGCTAAAAAGCAATCCTATGCCCTATTGTCTAGCTACTTTCTCAGAATCCTTCTACTCTTTGGGACAGATGATCATTATCTTGAATTTATGCTTTCATCTTTCTTATTCTGATTGTCTATATTGTTTTTTTATTCCCTAGAGACCTCTCAAAGATTTCCTTTCCCTCCCCAGCAAATCCATATAATCTGCTTTCTGCCGATGGCTTTGTTTCAATGTTGTAGCTTGTAGAGGAAAAAGGAAATTGTTTTCCCTGTGGCCTTCAATGCCGTCACTTTGCTTTTTTTTCTTTTTTTTTTTAACCTGACACATTGTTGAATGTTCAGTTTGCTTGAAATGCACCAATAGCTCCTGTAAAGGGGCAAATCTAATAGCAGGTTGGATTCATTTTATTGATTCCACTGGAGGCATAGCAGTCCTGATGCTTTCTGATTTATTAATCTCTTTAAAATAGGGAGATTTGATTTTGTTCTCCCTCTTAGACTATGAACCCCATGTGAGACAGGGATTGTGTCCAACCTTATTATCTTGTATCTACCCCAGTAATTAGTACAGTGCTTGGCACACAGTAACTGCTTCATGGATAACTTTATTATTTCCATTATTATTATCATTATTACTGAAAGGGCAAAATGAAACTATGTAGTGCTCCTGGAAATGGGATATTTTGGAAGGGAGGGAAGGCTGTGTCCTCATGTGGGTCTCCTGATTGGACCAAAGTCCACCTAATAATAATAACTGTGATATTTGTTAAGCACTTACTATGTGCCAGGCACTATTCTAAGCACTGGGGTGAATACAAAGAAATCAAATTGTCCATCATCTCTGTCCTACATGTGGCTCATGGTCTCAATCCTCATTTTACCGATGAGGGAACTGAGGCCCAGAGAAGTGAAATGACTTGCTCAGGGTCTCACAGTAGACTAGTGGCAGAGCCACATTTTGAACCCATGACCTCCTGACTCCAAGACCCATGCTCTATCCACTATGCCAGGCTACTTGATTGGCAGGTGCTTCCCCGTAAGTGTTGATGCCCTTGTGTGCCCGCCACACAACCCTTCCTTCATGTACTGAACTCTAATGATCAATTAGTGGTATTCATTGATTGATATCTGTGTACAAAACATTGTATCTAAGCACTTGGGGGAGTACAATATAACAGAGTTGGTAGACGTATTTCCTGCCCAAAAGGAGCTTACTATTTAAAGGGGGTGACAGACAGTAAAATAAATTAAAGATATGTACATAAGTGCTGTCGGGCAGAGGGTGGGGTGGGGTGAGTGCTTAAAGGGTAAAAATTCAGTGCAAGGGTGATGCAGAAGAAAAAGGGAGTAGGGGATATAAGGACTTAGGGAAGACCACTCGGAGGAGATGTGATTTTAATAAGGCTTCAAAGGTGGGGAAAGTGCTGGTTTATCAGATATGAACAGGGAGGGAATTCCAGCCCAAAGGAGGAAGTGGGCAAGGGGTCAGCACCAAGGTAGAGAAGATCTAAGTACAGAGAGTAGATTGACATTAAAACAGTGAAGTGAGAGGGCTGGGCTGTAGTAGGAAATCAGACTGTAAGCCCGTGATTAGACTGTACGCCCATCAGTGGGCAGGGACTGTCTCTATCTGTGGCTGAATTGTACATTCCAAGCGCTTAGTACAGTGCTCTGCACATAGTAAATACTCAATAAATACTACTGAATGAAAGAAAGGAAGAAAGGAAAAGAGAGAGAGAAACAGAGAGAGAAACAGAGAGAGAGAGAGAGAGAGAGAAAGAGAAAGAGAGAAAGAAAGAAAGAGAGAAAGAAAGAAAGAGAGAAAGAGAGAAAGAAAAAGAAATCTGTTAGGTAAGATAGGAGTGGGGAAGGTGATTGAGTACTTTTAATGGTGTTGATAAGGAGTTTCAGCTTGATGCAGATCTGTCTAGGCCCTGTCCTAAAACCAACCAAGGTTGCAGGGGAGGCAAGAGCACAGCGACAAAGGTTAGATGAGCCTGAAATTCAATGAGTCCTAAAGTGCTGATGTCACAGCTCCTGTAGCAGCCTCAGAGGTGGAGCCAGTGTAGTTGGCAGTAGAGGCATAAAACATATCTGCACGGCCCCTTCCCTCTACTTCCATTTCCAAGGCTGCCCCAGAACCTTTGACTTTAGCATATATTAATTTGGCTCTCAAAGAAAAAAATACATTTGCCCCATACAAGTGTAATCCCTGTGAGTAGCCTTCTTCACATTCTCTATAAAAGTGTCATGGTCACATCAGCCATCAGTTGAGCGACATTAATGAAATGGTTTGCCGAAGGGCAAGGCAGACTGAAACGTCCCAGAGGGGTGCATGGATACCACTACAACTAGCAAGCAGCCACAAATAGAATAGGAAAGTGTTTCAATCAATCGACCCGAGGTATTTATTGTGTCCTGACTGTGGGCTGAACACTGTACTAGGCATTTGGGAGAGTGTTTCTTTTCATATAATTAAACAAAGTATGAAGACCTTGATTCCCCTTATTAGAACCTACCTGATTTTCCTGTAACACCTTTAAATCAGACACTGACATTTACAAAATTACCCTTCAGCTCAAAGTGTAGGCCAGCCTCTGACCATGGACTTTTGGAGTTGCTATTATTCTTCTTGTCTTTTGCTATCGAGTCGTTTCCAAACCATAGCGACACCACGGACACATCTCTCCCAGAACGCCGCGGCTACCCATCTGCAATCGTTCTGGCAGTGTATCCATAGAGCAAAAATACGGAAGTGGTTTACCATTGCCTCCTTCTGCACAGTAATCTTTAGTCTCTCCCATGCCACTGGTGCCCCAAACAGGTGAGTTTTGACTTGTAGCAGATTCCACTCACCATCCACTGGCCAAGCTAGGCGTGAAATGGGTAGGCCTCTGCTTGACTTTCCCTCCCATAACCAAGACTGGTAGAGTACAGAAAACTCTCCAGGTGCAACCCTGAGAGGGGGCTATTATTCTTACTTCTTTTAAAATGGGAGAGAGCAAATACATTGGCAGTTCAAGAAGAAATGTGAACATATTTGGTTATAGGATGCCTGTAAAGCTCCACAATCATCAGTGAGGACAGTGAAAAAGGGAAAAAAACTCTCTCAATGATTTCTGTATCCTACATTGACTATTTCTGTGATCGATGATTTGGGAATTTTTTTTTAAATAATTATTTCAATTTTGTTTTCAAAACTGAGAGGAAAACATTGGCCATGTTTCCCTGTTTAATTGAAAATGAATTAGGCTCTGTAATGACTGTTCAGACTCCATCTCAAGCAAAAAGCATTTATTTTAATAAAGCTGTTCAACAGTGCTGCATTTGTTGGAGACATACAACATTTAAAATAAATGTTGCGTGGTCTAGTGAAAAAAGCATGGGGCTGGGAGCTAGAGGACCTGGATTCCAATCCCGACTCCACCATGTACCTGTTGTTTGACCCTGGGTAAGTCACTTAACTTCTCTATGCCTCAGTTTCCTCATCTGCAAAATTGGGATCTAATACCTGTTCTTCTGCCTACTTAGAATGCAAGATCCATATGGGACATGATTATCTAGTATCTACACCAGCAATAACACAGCATTTAGCACATAAGTGCTTAAGAAATACCACTGTTATCAGTATTATTATTTTGTTTATTATTGTTATAGGAATCCGGTACTGGCAGCCCAAAAGGTTTAAAATTCTGGCAACCAGTACAAATCTAAATTTGCCTTGCTTTCACCCTGCAGAAAACAGAGTTCAAAGAGGTCTGCCTCAGAGAAATGGGGAGTGGTAATTAAAATATGTTGACAAAATAGTGTTTGTTTTTGGAGAGGGGAATGATATTCTAAACATGAAACCATTCTTTTATTGGAGGGATGTTTACTTTGTGTTGGAGTCATTTCTATGCACATGTATGTAAAAATATCTGCCTCCTCTACCTACCACAGGAAAGCATGTAATAGTTAAATTTCTTTCCTAATGCCTTTTTACTTCTTTTGCACCTTTTCCAAAGAGTGTTACAGATTATATTTCATTCCCAGCATCTCTTTGAAGTAGGTAGGGAGCTGAAGGTGGGTTTCCCACTTCCCTTATGGTAAATTAATGCCCAGAGAAGATAAGTGACTTGCCCAAAGTCCTAGAAATAGCTAAATGTAGATCTGAGGGTAGAATCTGTGTCCCTTGATGTTCAGTCTAATGTTCTGCCACCTCTCAAAGATGAAGATTCATGGAGAGCAGATGGCTGAACACCCCGAAGGGTAGAGACAGTAAAAGTCTGATTAAAACCCACTGGACAGATACATCTCCATTAATAAAGCATTTCGTTTTCCGCAAAACTCTTACATAGATCTCACTACTGTAATGGAGTCAAACAAAAAAGCTTTGTTGGTAAACCGGAAATGTGGTCGGCTGCCCTTTGAATTCTGAGGTGATAGTACTGACCATGAGATCTTATCTAATTTTGAGGTCTTAGCTGAAAAACATTTTGCACAACTTATAATCCATTCTACAGTAAGCACCTGCAAAGACTGTTCTTTGCAGAGCTGCTGCAATTGCCACTTGCAGAGTCTGTGGCTCGTTTCAAAACTATTATTTAATCTCCCAATGTCCTCAGAATCTCTGCTCGAGAATAGCAACCTCTCTCTTGATTACAGCTCCCAGGCTGGTCTGTCTCCTGTTGTGGTTTCCCAGCAGTCTTCTGCTAGACCACATTGTTTGAGATTGCACTTCTCTGTGCCTTCATACCATCTGACCTGCCCTTTCTGCTTATGACCAATTTCAGCTCATGCTACAGCAACTGCATAAGTATTTTGCTAATGTGAATTCTCCTCACATAATTCACTCAAGGAAGCTGTATGGTGATGAGTTTTGCCTCAGTACTGGTAAACTGGCTTTGTTCCAGTAGTATACCCAGTTCTGGGTTTTCAATACATATCTTGGCTAGAGTGTCTGATAACGGGTCTGTTTGGAAACAGCACACTGCAGTGCCAGAAGAAACGTTTTGTGAGCCAAGCATGCAGCACACATGCTTGGTGCATTAGAATAGGTGAGTATTAAAGCACGGCTGTTTTTTAAGGCAGGATTTTTCAATAATTTAACCCCTGTGTTTTCAGAGAACTGGTTGTATCTCATTGTTACTAAGCATGCCTTGCCATTTTAGTCAGTTGGTCAATTAGCCATATTTATTGAGCACTTACTGTGTGCAGAGCACTGTACTAAGTGCTTGGTAGAGTGCAGTATAACAATAAACAGGCACATTCGCTTCCCGCAATGAGCTTACAGTCTAGAGGAGGAGACAGACAGAATGCTCTTAGTACAGTGCTCTGCACGTAGCAAGTGCTCAATAAATACTATTGAATGAATAAAGGGAGCAAGTCAGGGTGACACAGAAAGGAGTGGGAGAATAGGAAAGGAGGGTTTAATCAGGGAAGGCCTCTTGGAGGAGATGTGCCTTCAAAAAAGACTTTGAAGTGGGGAAGAGAAATTGTCTGTCAGATACGAAGAAAGAAGTTCCAGGCCAGAGGCAGGATATGAGCTAGACGTTGGCGGCGAGATAGTTGAGATTGAGGTATAGTGAGAAGGTTAGCATTAGAGGAGTAAAATGTGTGGGCTGGGCTTTAGTAGGAGAGTAGTGAGGTGAGGTAAGGGGGGACAAGGCAATGCAGTGCTTTAAAGACAATAGTGAGGTTGAGTGTGGCTGGTGATGATGCTAGTGATGATGAAAAAACTATTAGGGCTCCTGGATCCACCTTCCAAGGTGGGCTGTGGTCTCAAAGTCATTTAAAAGGATGGATACTACCACAGCTTTTCATACATTTAATTTGGTTTGATAGAGTCATTCATGGATTTCATGCAACAAGTTGAAAAATTACACCAGGGTGCCATCCTAACCTACTCTCTCAGGTTCTGCAAATCTGGCAGGAGAGAAGAGTTTCCAGCAGGCAAAGGCCATTGCAACTGAATGATTGACGAGTAAACCAATCTGATTTGGTAAAGCATTTGTTGGTTAAATCCTACTCATCATGAATCAAGCCCACCAACAAAGCTTCTAATAACAATAATAATAATAAAAATATGGTATTTGTTAAGTTCCAAGCACTGAACGGAGTGCTGGGGTGAATATAAGATAATCAGATTGGATTATCTGACCACATGGAGTTCCTGACCACATGGAGTTCATAATCAAGTAGGAAGGGGAACAGGTATTGAATTTCCATTTTACAGATGGGAAAACTGAGGCACAGAAAAGTTAAGTAACTTGTCCAAGGTCCCATAGTTGACAAGTGGCAGAGCTGGGATTAGAAACCACATCCTCTGATTCCCAGTCTCTTTAGACTGTAAACTCATTGTGCACAGGGAATGTATCTGTTTAATGTTATACTGTACTCTCCCAAGCACTCAAGAAAGTGTTTTCCATTCAGGAAACGCTCGATAACTATGATTGAATGAATGAATGCTCTACCCACTAGGCCATGCTACGTCTGTTTCCAGGGAGTCAGTCATTCCGAAGATCTTAAACTTAGATGTTATGAGGATAAAGAATGAGTCTCTATCCAAGTAGAGAATTAAAATCCTTATGCAGAGTAATAATGCAATTTGCTGTTCACCAAATCCCTCAGCACCAGGATAAGGGAGCATCCACTGATACTTGAAGGTGGAATGCTAATAAGTATGATAAACACTTTTGTCCAGCAGGGCGCAGTGGATAGAGCACTGGTCTGGGAGTCAGAAGGTTATGAGTTCTAATCCCAGCTCCGCCACTTTTCTTCTGGGTGACTTTGGACAAGTCACTTTACTTCTCTGGGCCTCAGTTACCTTATCTGCAAAATGGGGATTGAAATCGTGAGCCCCATGTCGGACAGTGACTGTGTCCAATACGATTTGCTTGTATCTACCCGAGCACTTAGTACAGTGCCTGGAAAATAGTAAGCACTTAACAAATACCATAATTATTATTATTATTATCTGAGGTCCATAATAAGGTTCTAGATGGATAGTTAGAGATATACACCAGTAACCATTAGGACGGATGCCAGGAAGTTCCACAATTCCACCAAGCATTCTGTTACTATTATGAGAGGCAGTACACTGGGCTCCATGAACCATCGGAGTAACCCATCAAACGTCTAGCTTACAGCTTTATAGTTCCTAAATCCAAAACTGGCAGTTATTCCACAGAACCCTGTTCTGGAAACATCTAGACCACTTGAATATTTTTTTACTTTTCTGAATTCTAGAGTTAAAGAAAAAAGCTTACATTTTCATTTATCTGAAAATTGCATTTTGTCTTTATAGATCCCATTACTTATTTCTATAAGAATCACTTCCTCCATAAATCATTTTGAAATGCAGCAATTCCTGTATTTTTCAAAAATAACATCTGTTGAGACCACCCATAAAGGAAATACATTATTCAAAAGTGAATTAATTTCTAGTATTTAATCTTTATAACTCTCTCACTTTGTTCTCCTTTCAATACCAATTGAAACCATTGGAGTATTTTTATTTTCAATTATTCATTTTATATGATTTCTTGGGTGAGGAGAATTTGGAGAATTTTCAGAAAGTAATCACTTGGGCCCACATAATCAATACCTGCAACGAAAATAATTTATAGGGGCAACACACGCTTGGTTACCTTCATTCACTGACTCTCACAACATTTTTGTCAGAGAAGCACAGAAAATGCTGCCTTTGAGAAGCTAAAAGCTGGAGAAAACTACTCAGAGTCACATCTAATCACTATTATAGATATGTATAGAAACCAAATCTCCAGAAATATAAAAGAATCAAGATCCAGACTGCTGGAATCAAGGCTTTAGACTCTTCTGGACTATCAAGTTTAAGAACTGATTTGTGCTTTACCCAACATCATTCTGAGCCTCACTTATAAGCCAAACTGCCCTGTACTTGAAACTGTTTAAATGGGAGACATTGGAGTCCTACTAAAATCTTGACAAAACCCTCACTTCTCCTACTTGTTCTCACCTCTGTGTCATCTATGAGCTTGGGTTAACTCTGGATAATATGTCATTGTATATGTAGGTCAATTAGGTTCAGGATAGCATATCTTCTGCATATAACTGGTGAAAATTCAGCCTTTCCAGTGAGATAACAGGCATAATGAACAATCTATTTATTTTTTAAAATATGGTGCAAGCAGTTTATACATACTTTTAGTGTTTCAGAGAACATATGAATGCATATCAGCAATTGTACAAATAAATTTCTATAAATCTACAACTGGCAAATTATGAACTCAGATGTTTTGAACTATTTATTTTCATAATGCAAAGATCAAATAGGTTTTTCTATTAAATGTGGTCATGAAAGGTGTGCTTTTCACTCAGACAAATCCACTGAGGAAACTAGATCAAGCTGATTGTCAGAATAAGCTTCATCAAAGCACAGTAGTCCAATTTGTCCAAAAGTATGTCAATCAATAATTATTTATTAAAGCTAACTCATTGTTCACTGGCTTCAGGTTATGTGTTCAGAAATAAATGCCACAGTTAAATTAAATGGCTAAAGAATAAGTTCCTCATTAAAAAAAGGAAATAAAACATTCTCTATAGAGTCCCTCTCTAACAATGGAAGTACTTAACAGATGATTGGGATAATCACCATTACAATAATGTGGGATGATGATGATAGCATCCTTTTTGCCCTGTAAGCCAATACCATTCACTTTGGCCAGCAACAAGAAGAAAATAACTTTCTGCAGAGGACTCACTTCTGAAATTTTCACCCTCTTGTTCCAGTAATCCAAGGATTATTAGTAATAGTCTTTGAGTGCATAGGGAGCTTTGAATGCCTAAAGTAGACCTATGAAGTAGTGATAGGCTCTATTGGTCACTGAACCGTTAGCTAACATTTTCAAAGCTTATCTTTTGCCATCTTCAATCGACTTATTCACAGACATCTAGCCTCCAAATAAAACATTTCAAGGATGGCTGCTTCTGATGAAGGAATATGGAATTACTTTACTTCTGCTGTATCAAAAAATCAAACAACAATTTTCATCTGTCACTTTCATCAAAAAGAATACTTTAAGCCGACAGCAACCACCAAAAGCTCAAGTACAAGCATGGTGTTTTTTAGGTCTACTGATGTAATAATTTGCAGGTACATTTTCCTCGATCTCAAGAATCCTTATTTAGAATTTCCTATAATGGTGGATCATGGAACAAACATGAATACCATGAATTTCCTTGGGAATTGTGCTCGTATATAAATAACCAAAAGAAGATTAAGAAAATGTTTATAGTGCCCATAGAGTACTTTATCTGTAAAGATGTTATTATGTCAAAGCATAAACTACATTGTAGAAAAAAATATTCTAAATTTAGATAGGGGAAAAATGAATATTCTTGGAGAACCTAAGTGAGAGACAGTCGAAACACTGGCCCTTTCACCAGAAGGTAGTGCTAGTCAGACACTAAGTAACCTAACACAAGCTTCTGATCCTTAGGTGCTACTGAATGACTTAATTTTCTTTACTAACCTCTCCTGTATCCTGATTTAACTAAGTGTAATTACTACTAATGCAATAAATTGCTTCACTCATCTCACCTTAAGAAGAGTGAAAAGGGTTTTTCATATTGACTTAAGTCAGTCCAGCCATTTTCTTAAGAGATGCATCTTCCTTCAGGTTTTTTTCAATCAGCTGTCAGGGAACTTTTTTAGGGGGTGGAAAAAATCAATCATTGGTATACATTGTGACCCTACTGTCTGCAAAACACTGTTCTGGGCACTTGGGGGAGTAAGATAAAAGTAAAAAACATTTTCCTGTCTTCAAGGAGTTCGCAATCCAATGGGAGAGTCACACTCCAGGGAAGAGACCCTGCTCTTTTGACCAAAGGAGTGTGGAGTTCTTTGGTTGGAATTGTTCCTTGGAAACACAAGACATTCACTGACGTCAATTACTTGCAACTCTATGTCCCCTGAAAATATGGTATACAAAGGTAGTCTAAGACATTAAATAATCATGTTAAACCCCTTCGGCTGAAAAACAACCCCGTTTCTTCATTTTAACTCCTCTGATAGCTATGGTTTGAATATCTGAGGACTGATGGGGTTGGGGTGGAAAGGAAATACTGAGAGAGTCTGGTGGAAGGAAAGGACTGGAGAATATTGGTAGGAATTCCCACAAAGGGTAAACCTTAAGTGAATGGCTGGATAATGTAATCCTGCCATCCATATCAAAGCTGCAGGGCTAATGATGTTGGGGTGGGGAGGGAGGGATCAGGGAGGGTAGAGATCTGTGATCATAGTAGTAATAACAGCATTTATTAAGCAATTACGATGTGCAGAGCACTGTACAAAGCACTTGGGAGAGAATACACAGGTAGGAATTAGACATGGTTCTTCTCCTATCTTGGGTTAGCCTAGTCCACTGGAACATTAAGAAATCAGCTATGTTCCAAGAGAACCTAAGGAAATCTGGGCTAAATCAGACCTTCATTGCTCCCCTCCTGGGAAAGAACCCAAACTTCCGGTCCATCTCTCAAATTGCCAGGCAAGATGGCCTGTGTCCTCCTGAGATGGATGAATTAGGGCCTGAACCCTTGCAACTCAGTGATTTACAAGCAGGATTCTGGCCTTAAAGATCTTAATAAGGTGGCCAGACCCCTAGGAGATGGAACAATTAAGACCTCTGATGTGCAGGAGTGGTAAACAATAGGAGAGAGAGACAGAGAGGCAGAGGTGAGTATCAGGTTGCTAATCAGAGTGGCAAGAAGAAGAGAGAGACTGAAAGGAGCCGGAGAAGTAATTCTACAGTAATGGCACTTATTGATGATGGTGGTATTTGTTAAACATTTACTATGTGTCTTGCACTGTTCTAAGCACTGGGGCTCACAGTCTTAATCCCCATTTTACAGATGAGGTAACTAAGGCACAGAGAAGTTAAGTGACTTGCCCAAGGTCATACAGCAGAAAAGTGGCAGAGCTGGGATTAGAAGCCAGGTCCTTCTGTGCTATGCACTAACCAAGCTGCTTCTATTGGGTGTAATGCACTGTACTAAGTTCTTTGGAAAGAACAACCAAAGTGACCTCTTCCCTTCCTCCCAGGAGCTCACACTCAACCAGGGAGAAAAATATTAAAATTATTTATCAGTAGGGAATTCATTAATAAGCAAGAGAGTGGGAGAGCAGGGAGTAAGGACAAGGAGTAGGTGTAAGAGCAGGTAACAGGGAGAAGGAGACAAGAGGCAAGAGGGAAGAGAGGAGAGAGAAGAATTGGAGAAAGAATGGCAGAAGAGAGAATCATAGAGCTGCCTTCTGCTATTGTTCTCCTCCTCCTGCTCTGTCACCACCCCAACTCCTAGCCTCCACAAAACTGGCCCTTCCTTGGCCAAACACATAGTAGCCAGGAGCTGGGGTGCGGGGAATGGACCCAGGGGTCAGGTAGTTCCAATTGGCTCTGCCATCCAGTCCTACCAGCAGTAACACTTCACAATCACCACAGCTGAGGGAGTCTGTCCCACCACCAGTCCAAAAGTGGGACCCTTATGGGTTCGCCTGTAGCCATTTCGGGGGATGGAAGGAACCCTTGAAAGCATGTCCATCCCATTTCGGACAGGATATCAGGCCACCTTAAAGTTGAGTCAAAGCAGAGATTGAACTAAACTCTACCTTGCTTTCTCATTTGCAATTCTCTGAGTAAGGACAGTTTTCAACTTAAGTTGACTCCTCTGAGAAATCAATTACCGATACAAGGTACAGGTACATTCAAAAGTTGGGCCAACCATGCAATTTAGCTCAGGGGTCCATATCACTAGAAAACCTAAAAAAATCATAAAACTGATCAGGACAAATTTACATAAATTCTATCCAAACACCTCTCTTATTCTCATTTTTTTCCCTCTACTTTCTTCTTCCTTTCCTTTTTAAGCTTCTGCCTTGAAAATTCCACTTTGAAACTCCTCTTTTCAAATCCTTTCTCCCACAGCTCTTCTCTATTTCTTCTTTGTTCTATTTTTACAGGGCATTTGATTTTCTGTGAACCCTGAGTATGTTTAACTGCATCAAAACCCCTGGGTTCTTAGCCTGGTAATACATGTTCCTTACAGAGCCTGTGGTGAACTGAGAAAAATGTCTGGGGACAGATACTAAGTCCATTGGTACAAGAGACTTAGCCCTGGAGAGCAAGTTTATGAAACAGGACTTTAAATTACAATCAAAATATTTTTTACAAAGATACTATATTTTTGTAAACAAATATGGTTTTAAAGAAAATAACTTTTCGAAGTTTTTTTAAATCTAAATTTTATATTCAGACATTTTTCTTCCCAATTTCAAAAGGCTCAGATACATACAGCTGCAGAAGCCTAAAGGATTCTTTGTCCCACAGTCCACTGAAACTGCCTTTTAACTTCAGCTTTAGCTTGGGTCATGGTGTCTGCTCCTTTTGAAGTAGCTGCAGTTCAAGTGGAAATCTACAACTCAACACAAATAATACAAGTTTCTTTTTACTTAGTGTTTCATAGTGCTTTGCTGCACTAGAAAGCAACAAACTGAAAACATAAACCAATTACCTACAAGACAGTAAAGTTTTAAATGGAACTGGGAAATTTCTAGGACTGAAAGGCCATCCCAGCTCTGCCACCTGTCAGCTGGGTGACTGTGGGAAAGTCAATTCACTTCTCTGTGCCTCAGTTACCTCATCTGTAAAATGGAGATGAAGACTGTGAGCCCCATGTGGGACAACCTGATGACCCTGTATCTACCCCAGCGCTTAGAACAGTGCTCTGCACATAGTGAGCGCTTAACAAATGCCAACATTATTATTATCAAACATCAAAATTAAGGAAATAGAAAGAAGGCCACTATGGCAACACTTTACATGGAGAGTAGTTTTTATTGCATGAATTGTGAAGTTATGGCATAGGTTCCATGATCCCCAAATTTCATATCTCATGAGAACCATCCCATATGTAGTGCCTTAAGACCCAAGAATAAACACCGAGGGGGAAAAGTCACACAGTTCTATTTCAAAGCAGCATGGACTGAGCAACAGATTGAATTTGGAAATTAGTCCAAGGTCCACCATCAACTAGCTATGTTTCCAGGGGAAAGTTATTTAACCTTTCCAAGCATTCATTTTTCCACCTTTTGAACAAGGAGAATGCCCATGTGTTAGGGTGCTTACCTCACAGGAGCATGCTGAAATGATTGATGTATGTGGAATGCCGTAAGCTCCTTATGGAAAGATTCTATATATGAACACAAGTTGTGACGCTGGTACTCACACTCCTCTTCATCTAGCACTGCTATTTTGGGCCTATCCAGAAGCTGCCGGAGAAAGGTCAGGACGATGCACCTAGAACCTTCCATAATTCTATTCTTCTTTTCAGCAAACAGTCCCAGTTAGAATGTAAAAATTGGAAACAGTGGCCTAGTGGATAGAGAATGGGCCTGGGAGTTAGAAGGGCATAGGTTCTAATCCCAGCTCTGCCCCACTTGTCTCCTGTGTGACCTTGGGCAAGTCACTTGACTTCTCTGTGCCTCAGTTACCTCATCTGTAAAATGGGGATTAGGACTGTGAGCTCCATATGGGACATGGACTGGGATCAAATAGATTAGCTTGTATCTATCGCAGTGTTTATTGCAGTGCCAGGCACATCACTTAAATATCATTAAGGGAACAGCAAATTTTTTAAATTAGGGCCAGGGCTCATGCCCTACTTAAAAGCCTTCGAGTATGGAATACTGTAGATTTAGTAGATACTAATAACAAATTAATAAAATGTTTGGGGGGGCTGGGATGTGAGAAGCAGCTTAGCTTAGTGGAAAGAGCACAGGTTTGGGAGGCAGAGGTCATGGGTTCTAATCCCCACTCCACCACTTGTCAGCTGTGTGATTTTGGACAAGTCACTTAACTTCTCTGTGCCTCAGTTACCTCATCTGTAAAATGGGGATTAAGACTGTGAGCCCCACATGGGACAACCTGATTACCCTGTATCTACCCCAGTTCTTGGCATGCAGTAAGTACTTAACAAATATCATCATTATTATTATTCATCTGTTTGGACTGTGAACCTCATGTGAGACATGGACTGTATCCCACCTAATTATCACTCCAGTAGTAAGTACAGTGATTACATAGTAAACACTTAATAAAACCCTCCCGCAATCTCACCTCTACTTCCAGCTATCACCCTCCTACCATTCCTGTCTACACTCCTTAAAATTAGTTGTTTCCTTTCCTCCAGATCCTGTTTCAACCCATTTCAATTTGGCTTCCACCCCCTCCACCCCACTGAACTGCTCTCTCCAAAGTTATCAATGTCAACCTCCTTGCCCAATCCAACAAACTCTACTCCCATCTTAATTCTCCTTGACCCCTCAGCTGCCTTGACACCATGGCCTGCCCTCTCCTCCTGGAAACAGTATTGATCCTTGGTTCCATTAATGGGGTCCTTTCCTGGTTCTCCTCCTACCACTCTAGTTGGTCCTTTTCAGTTTCTTTTGCCAGCTGCTTCCTAATTAGGTGGTGGGTCCTTCAGAGCTTGGTTTTGGCTTTCCTTCTACTTTGCATTTACACCTACTACCATAGCTTCAATTACCATTTTTACACTGATGACTACAAAATTTTCACTTCCAGCCCTGACCTCTCCCCATCTCTACAGTCTCCTATTTCCTCTTGCCTTCAGGACATCTTTACCTGGATATTTTGTATTAAACTCAGGTCCAAAACAAAACTTCTCATCTTCTCTCCCAAGTTCACTCCTCCCACTGACTTTCCAATCCCTCTTGACAAAACCATTATCCTCCCTGTCTCAAGTTCATAACCAGGTTATTATCCTTGACTCATCTTCCTCCTTCAACCCATGTATTCATTAAGTCACTAAATCTTGTCATTTCTATCTCTGTATCTCCAGAATTCACCTCTCCTTCTCCATTCAAATTGCTACCACACCAGTTCAACTATTTTGTCATATCCAGCCTTGACTGTCCCAGCATTGCCTCCCTGCCTCCAACCTCTCCCCTCCCCCATCCCTACTTTTCCGTACTAACCATGTTGCACATATCTTCCCCCTTCTAGCACTCCACTATGTGCTCAGCACAGAGTAAGTGAGCAATAAATATCACTGATTGATTCAAGTGCCTCCAATGATTGCCCATCTCTACATTAAGCAGAAACTCCTCACCATGGGATTCAAAACTCCCAATCAGCTCTCTCCCCTTTATTTACCCTTGGTCCTCTCCCACTAGAAAGCAACCCACACACTTAACTAATACCAACCTATTCATTGTCCCATAATCTTGCATCACCCACTATTGACTCTTTGCCCTTCTTTCCCTTATGAGTTAAACAGAACAGCATTCTCTCCATCTTCAAAACCCTCCTAAAATCACTTTTCCTCCCCGAAGCTTTCCATGACTACGTTCTCATCCTTCCATCCTATTTTCCATCCCTACTGCCTCTCCCATGCACTTATTTCCATCCATGTGCATTTAGGTACTCTCCCTGACCCACACAACACTTATGCCCATATCCATATACTCAGTTTCTTCCTTTACCTGTAATTTATTCCAATACCTGGCTCACCCACTACATTGTAAGCTCTTTGCATGTAGGGATCATGTCTATCAACCATACTGTATGTTCCCAAGCGCTTAGTTCAGTGCTCTGTACACAGTAAGTACTCAAATTATTTTGATCAATTAATAACATGTACCACAATTATTACTTACTATTAATAACCTTAATAGGGGAGAAACTCCTAATTGTATCTCCTTCTTGACTGTCCCAACTCTACCCATTGTGCCCCTCTTCCTTCTGCATGAAGCGCCTTCATTCTTTCTAAGGCCTCATAAAAATCCCTTCCTCCAGGAGACATTCCCTTAATGACCATTAGCCACACATGTGTATGCTTGTTTATTTCATTCAATCTATTCCTTTTTTATTATTTTTATTATTACCACTTTTATTTGGATTTTCCCTCATTTCTAATGCATGCATACTATGCATCTGCCTGTCCCCACCATTAGATTGAAACTCTTCAGGTCAAGAGAGCACATACATCTTCTACTTTCATGTTTAATTGTGAAATCTTAGTACTGTATTCAGCATATTAAGGGCTCACAAAAAATACTAATAATGAAGACAGTGATGATAATGTGGGGCTACCATCTATCCTTGCATTGGTAGGAAACTTTATTAGTCAATCATACCCTCCATCCTTCTCATTTTATAAATGCCAATTTATAATGTTTACTTACTTGGTAAATAACATAATACTTCTTGATAATTACAGGCTGCTGAAGATCACTATGCAATTGCACTTAGAAGGTCCAAAAGCAATTGCCATGTATCCTGCTCTGTGCTTAAAATGACAGAAGAAATCATGAATAATGATATGGTACTTACCATGTAATTATTCTGCCACTACATTGTAATTACTATGTAATTAAATGGTCAATGGCTATTACATAAACAGAGTTCTTAGATGATATTTGTGCCTTCCAGCTTAAATATCACTAAAAACTAATTTAAATTACGGAGTTCTGAATGGAAAACAGTTGGCTGACTTTAGCACAGAGGTTAGTTTGGGGGTGGAGGAGAGGAAAGAAACTAGGCGCCACCTGAAGAAAGCTTCCAGAACCATATTACGACTCACAAGTGAGAAAGATGAGAAAACAGCTATATCACAAAATCAAAGAGAGCATCAGGAATCATTAAGAGAAGGGATGAAATCAAATTTGGAGCATCTATCTGTCCTGCTATTTGAATAGGTTTGAAGACATTAATTAAGTTTTGGTGCCTAAATCCAAAGTATAATTGCACTCCTTGTTCAGGATTATCCTTGACTGTTGACAGAGGATAGTATTCTACTTCCTCAGGCCATCTACCCTTTTGAAGGGAAATTCAAAATATAGATCAAAACAAATTCTTTCTTCCCTCCTCAAAAAACAGCTCAAAAAACAGTTTCACAATACCTTCCATATATGTTTTTGTAAAGTGAGATGGATTTATGTGTGGGCAAGTATAAATATGCATAAATTTGCATCTGCAGTTATGTTATATGTCTACCTTGTCTCTCCCTTCAATGGGCAAATACTTTGATACAGGGACCATTTCTTCCTCTCACATAGTGCCAGCAACCACAGCGAGCTCTCTAATATCTGACTAATGATGATTAAATACTTTACAAACAAATAGCGGTCTTAATAAGAGCCCTGGGATTGAAGCATTCAGTGAATAAGATTATTCGCAATCTACAGCGGTAAAATAATAAGGCAGAGAGAAAAGGAGCAGGGGATTGATCAGAGTCAGATCAGAGAATTGAAACTAGATCCCCTAAATAAAATCCCTTTATATTGGGTTTGCCCTAGACCATCCTGCCTTCAGGGACAGTAAGTATGAGTCATTGTCAAATTTTGCCATGCTGTTTATTTCCTCTTTTGTTTGCTCACTGATTGGTGCAGAGCAGATTCCTGCTACAAATAATTAGCACTCTGACATTTGCAAAATGAGAGAAATGATCATTGCTATTGTAATGGCATAAAAGGAGACATCTGTATGTGTGATCCAGATTTAAGGAAGCACCATTTATGGAAAATTCAGGGATAAGTTTGTCAAAAAAAAAAAGCATGTTTGCAAAGAGAATGCAATCCCTCTAGAATTTCCAGCTCAACCCATCCCTCTTCTACCAAACAAAAGCCTTCACTTTAATTAGCCTCGCTCCTTGATTACAAATCGCTGGCAATGGCAGGGGTTAAATCAGCCACCACAGGTAGTGGATAGAGATCCTCGAGTATAATAGAATCAAATTGAAATTGACCATGAAAGATTAATTTAAAAGGGACTACAGAGCTCAAACAAAAGCCTTACATGAGCTTTTACTAACCTTTCCAGGCAAGCACAAAAATTCATAAAATTCATTTTAATTTACTCCTTTCTGACTGTTTAATGAGGATAAAAAGCCACAGTTGTCCCTCCTGCATCCTGGCTGTGTGTTTCTTCATACCTAACACTGTTATTGAAATACCCTTTATGTGAGTGATTAGGTCTGCACAGCAACAGAAGTAAAATAAGGTTCAAACAATTTGAATTGTCATGGCAATATACCCTGGATTTCTCCGCCTCTCCTGCCGGCTCCCATTAAGTTCAAGCCTATTAGCCCGTAGCAGGTTCTTGACTGGACTGGGTAAACAAACTGAGACTCTCCATTTAGAAGACTTTGGAGGCTGCTTTAAAGTGTTTATCCTGTTCTGCCTGGAAAAAAAAGGAAAAGAAACAAATAAAGCCACCTGCAACTCATTCTGCAAGTTCAGCTGACTTGATCGAACTTCCATCAGCAAAGAGCAATGCATCACAAATGGATCATTTATAGCACCTGTAATACTGAGACAATCGCTCCATTTAAAGAATAAATAAAACACAAGAAAGAAAACAATAGAACTTGACAACTGAACCCCATAAAATTTCTGACTCCCCATGGATAACAGCTATGCTGCCTGGCTTACCCACAGAGTGCTCTAAAATGCCAATTTTCCTCCTTTTGCTGCTGCTGCTGTTTAGACTCTGACAACTTACTTCAACTTCTCAACTCTGGACTGGGGCCCTAATTGAAGGGGGAGGCCTGCAGTTAAACCTATCCTCATCAAGGTAAAATTCTGAGAAGTGCCATTCATTAGTGGGTAACATAACACCATCCAAAAGCAAAATGGAAATTCTTAGGCTCCCAGGAAATTCTACTTCCTTGTTTTTTGCCTCTCCTCTGGGTTTATATGATGTGCCTCACTGGGAGGAGGCTACGTTTAATTGATGCGAAGAAAAGCTATGCCAAGGACACTGTACAAAGTATACCTGGAAAATGGCAAATGAAATACTCATTTTAGTGTTCTTGCTAATCCAAAATATATACACCCCTACTCCCCACTTACCCAGTGTTCTATGGCTTCCAACTTTCTCCCTCCTCCCAAACCCACTCTTTTCCTAAATCAATCAATTGTATTTATTGAGCATTTACTGTGGTACTTTATGCGAGCACTATACTAAGCACTTGATATAATGCAATATTACAGTTGTTAGTCATGTTCTCTTTCCACAACTGATTCTTCTTTTCTTTTTTTTGTTAGTGATGTATGTTTAGCTCTCATTTTGTGTCAAGCACTGTTCTATGCACTGGGGTAGATACAAATCAATCAGGTCAGATGCAGTCCCTATCCAACTTGGAGCTCACAGTCTAAGCAGGAGGGACAGAGAAGTTAAGTAACTTCCCCAAGGTAACACAGCAGGCAAGAGGAGGAGCTGAGATTAGAACCCAGGTCCTCTGACTCCCAGATCCATCCTGTTTCTACTACACCACCCTACTTTCCATTCTTGCCATTCCTTAACATTCTTTACTTTTTAACTCGTTTTCTCTCAGCTATTCAATTCACGGATCCGGTTGACATTTTCATTCCTTTTACATCCATCTCTGAAACTTGTTGCCAATTAAAAGTAGAATATAACTATCCATTTTCAAAATAATTATTACATATACCTCTAAACAGAATGGAATTGTGAATATATGTATATATCTAATTGCACAGCCCATGATTTATGTTGAAATTTCATCCTGGCATCCAGTTTGGCTCACTAAATATCATTGATTTATTCACAGATCTACCTATTTTCATAATTATATCTAGGGTATTGAGCACTTATATGTGCTAAGCCATGGCATAGGTACAAAATTATGGGATCAGATGCAGTCTCAGTCCCACTCGGGGCTCACAATCAACCTCATCTCTATTTTACAGATGAGGAAAATGAGGCCCTGAAAGATGTAGTGACTTCCCCAAAGTCACATATTAGACTGGTGGTAGAGTTGGGATCTAAATCTGGGCCTCCTGATTCCCAGTTCCAAGGTCTTTCCACTAGGTCACTTGTTCTTTCTCCTATGCCCACTATTTGTAGGTAATATTAGTTTGTTTGACTCCCCCTTTAGATTGGAAGTTTGCTGTGGGGACAAAACAAGTGTTTTGCTCCTGATGTAATCTCCCAAGACTGTAAGTTTGTTGTGGGCAAGGAAAATGTCTGTTTATTGTGATATTGTATGTACTCTCCCTAGCGCTCAGTACAGTGTTAGCACAGTGCAACACACATAGTAAGCACTCAGTAAATGTGATTAAAGGATTGAATGAAGTGCTTATTTCAGCTTTGCACATTCACTGGATCAATCATATTTATTAAGCAGTTATAATGTGCTGAGTACTGTGCTAAGTGCTTGGGAGAGCACAATATTTGGGAACCCCTATCTCCTCACATCCAAGATTTCTTTTCCTCAAAAGATGAGGGAACTGGAAAGTTCTACATGTTATCCTACAAGAGTTAATTCTTCAAATGGGCTCATTGGCATTGATGCCTTCCAGATTATTTTGTACATTCTGGTGGATTTAAAGGATAATGACCCTGCCCTATCAGCCTCAAAGCAGATTACTTTATTGAATTTCCCAAATCTCTTTATTGGTTTAGAGGCATCTCCTACTTTTCCCTTTTACTGAACTGAGGTGCTTCTCCACTGCAGGGCATTGCTTTGTCAAAAAGTAATGCAACATTGCAGAAACGTCTGAAGGTCTGTGGTTTAATTCAGAGAACACCTGGGTCAGCAGAAGCTGCACAGAGGTCCGTCTGAGAGCCACTCAATTCTGAGTAGCATTCATTGAGCACTTAGTGTGATTTTTTTGCTAATGGTATTTGTTAAGCAGTTACTACATGCCAGACACC
Source organism: Ornithorhynchus anatinus (assembly GCF_004115215.2). Taxonomy (NCBI): domain Eukaryota; kingdom Metazoa; phylum Chordata; class Mammalia; order Monotremata; family Ornithorhynchidae; genus Ornithorhynchus; species Ornithorhynchus anatinus. Next base: position 37,486,008 of record NC_041734.1, on the reverse strand, counting down.
AAAATAAATGCTGGGTAAGTGCAAGCTAATCAGGTTGGACACACCCCATGTCCCATTTAAGGCTCCCACTCTTAATCCTCATTTTACAGAATGGAGGCCCAGAAAGGTAAGTGACTTGCCCACGGTCACACAGCAAACAGGTGGAGGCACTGGGATTAGAACCCAGGTCCTTCTTACTCCCAGGGCTGTGCTCTGTGCACTAGGCTCTGCCGCTTCTCTGTGGCCTTCTCCCAGACACTGCCTCGTGGGCAGCAGCACAACTTGAACTTCCAAAATAAGTATCTAAGTCACAAAATGCATATTCAAACAGTGGGGAGGAAGGGTTTCAAAAGAGTTGAGGTTTGGCAGAACACCCATAAGTGCAAGGGTTTGTCCAAAACCTGTCTGAAGTAGCGGAGGTCCCTGACAAATTCATTTCCTCCAAGCCCTTCTCCTCCTTCAAATTCTAGGAGAGTCAGTCTATCACCACAACCCACTTCCTTCTCTGTTCAGGGGATATTGACACGGGTTTGTCCCCTCCTCTCCCTGTGATCCAGAGGAAGAGTTGAGCATGTTTCCTCTATCAAGGGTCATTTTGTTCCCTTCCCACGCAGCCTACGAGGAGATAAAGAGAACCTATTGGAACTGTTTTTTTTTAGCAGACCACAAGCCTGCTGGGAAGAGAAATCCCAAGCCCTCCCCAAACCAGCTTCAGTGAACAGCTTAAAGACTGATTTAAATCAACCCTTGCTGGCATGGAGGGCAACTGCATTTAAAGCTTTTGAAGAGTATACTCTGGCCACCCTGCCAATTGCACTTATTTCTCTCAGCTGATACCACATCCTCAAGCGCTCTAATTTTCCACTGGAAAGCACTCTGCTGTTCTTGTCCTTGTTGATACTTGCATCTCCAGATATGATCTTATTTACTTGAGTTCCAGAATATTGGATGAGGATTCATAATTTACAGTGTGTCTTGAGATCTGAGTTTTTCAGAGAAAGGAAGCAAGTCGGTTCCTCACTGGGTGGAGGGCGGTTCCATGTTTTGTTAGTTTCGCTGTGTTTTGTTATTTTTAGCCCCCCAACTCAGTTGCCCATTCTGCCAGCCAACGGCCTCAACTTCCATCCTTCCCAGGACTGGAGGGTGAAGGTGGCAGTTGGAAGTGGCAGGTATTAGCAATAGGGGCAGAGGACTGTGGAGAAGCAAGATGGGTAATGAAGAAGACATACTGCAGTAACTCAGTTTGGCAACCCAAAGGGTGTCAGGACCAGGGTCAAGGATAGGAAGAGCTAAAAGTCTGCTTAGAATAGGAACCCATCTAAGCACTTGGCTAGATGTTACACTGGAGGCTTTCAGGAAGGTGTATATTCGCCCAACGCAAGGATTCTTTGTCAGCTAGGCTTCATCGGTAGTGGAATATTCTTTGTCGGAAGATGAGGAAATAGATGAACGGTGAGATTAAGGGAAATCCCCTGGGTTACCAAGCATGTCTGCGGCAAAGCTGCAACTGGATCCTGGAATTAGATCTCCTGCTCCTTGTCTCTGTTAATTCCACTGAGCTAAATTCAAGGTGGTCATTCTATTATATATTGAATTCAGTCAGATCCTTCATTTGGACATGCATGACAAAATTTCATTTACGATGGTTGCAAATTACTTATAAATTGCCTTGGTGTTTTTGTCACTGGAATTTCAACTCTAAGGATACACTACTGAGCTTTCTGAATCATGTGCCCCTTACTGGGTCAGTATGCATTAAGCAGGCCAAACACGCAGAAAAGACATGTGAGTTTTCTATTATCGCGGCACCAATGTTAATTTCGACTGATAATGGCGCCCCGTTTGCATTTTAATAACTCTCAGCCCAAGCCTGATGTTAAACAGCCTGTTTAGAAAGATGACCTATTTTTAGCTGACTCTTCTGCTGGTTGTTAAATATCTGTTTAAATACATGAATTAACTTGTCTGTCAACAGTTGTTAGAATGGGAATAAAACATGATCTAACAGTGGAAGGTAATTTAAAACAAAAACATTCAGTGTAATGAGTAGCTTAGTTTTGAAGGTTCTGGCACTGCTATTTTACTTCCCTCTCATCCTCAGTTCCTAGGTAGCAGTGCCCATAGCAGCTCTGAGTGGTCCAAGTCAGACCAGAGAGGAGATTGGCATCCTCAGCCAGGGTAAAATACCTCAAAAGAAGGTTCTGGGTTGGCAAAGTGCTGTCCCTTCCCTCCAGAGCAGGTTAACATAGTCCCATCATCAAGCATCCAATCAGGATGAGGTGAATGATGCTTTCTCCACCAGGATAATTGAATGAGAACTCCACTTTGCCTTGCTGAATGCCAATCTTACAAATCTTCCATTTTATTAGCACTTCCCCATGCAATCCAAGTCCTGTGGGTTGGGGCTGAATGAAGAGAATCTCACGTTTTAATTTTGACTGTCAAGAGTAATGGTGAGTGTAGGAGTAGGAATATTAATTACACCCAGCAGGCACTCTTCAGACTTAGAAATAGCATGATGAAGGAGTCCAAGTGATTTCAGTGTTGTTGTGGAGACCATCAGCATTGACTTCTTCATAGAGTGTAGAGAGTGGCGGGGGGGTGGGGGGAGGGATTGGTGGAGTATTTTCCATTTTCTGGCAGTTTGCTCTCCTTCCCATCTGCTAAATGGTAATGCCACTTTTTCTTTTTGCACCTAAAGCTTACCTCTGAAATCAAAGCCCCTCCCCAAGCGACCTTCCAAATCACTCTGTTCCAAATGCTTGGCTTTGTTGCAAAACACACAATACTCAGTGCATGGGATTTGAGGTTCAGAACCGGTCACACACAGTGAATTGGTGTCTAAGCAAAGCCCAGGATGTGCAAAGCGAAGCCTAGTGGTTAGGCTGGAAGTCAGAAGGACCTGGGTTCCAGTCCTGCCTACTCCACTTGTCTGCAGTGTGACCTTGGATGAGTCACTTAACTTCTCTGTGCCTCAGTTACCTCATCTGTAAAAATGGGGATTAAGACTGTGAGTCCCATATGGAATAGGGACCGTGTCCAATCTGATTAATTTGTATCTACTGCAGTGCTTAGAACAGTGCTTGGCAAATAGTAAGTGCTTAACATAGTAAGTGCTTAACAAGTACCATTGTGTTATATGCATATGTACATATACATGGATACTAGGATTGGATACAGCCTTTGTCCCACATAGGGCTCAGAGTCTTAATCCCCATTTTACAGATGAGGAAACCGAGGCACAGAGAAGTTAAGTAACTTGTCCAAGGTCACACAGCAAACAAGTTGCTGAGCCAGGCTAAGAACCCATGACCTTCTGATTCCCAGGTCCGTGATCTATCCACTATGCCATGCTGCTTCTCAATAGAGAGAGTGGGAACCTGTAACAACTTGGAAGGAGATTGAGAGGAACTACTGGAAGACAGGAGGCTGAGTGGTTCTGCTCACAGTCTTGGGAGGCTTCAGAAAGGAGGGCTACCACCATCGTACCTTCCATTTATAAATTAAGCAGATATTTGCTCTGTCTGGGTCCCGGCCAAACACTCTGATTGACTCAGAAATGGACCCAGATAGCGATAGCTAGGAGGAATGGGAAATGGGAGGGGCAGGAGCAGAAAAGGGAATAGGAGAACCAGGAAAGATGAAAGTATGAGAAGGATTTTTGCTTGACATTGAAGGAGATGTGCAGACACTGGAAGATTTTGAACAGAAGGGAGACATATGCTGAGTTTTGCAACAGGAAGATGATACGGGCAGTAGTTTGGAGAACAGCCTGGAGTGGAGAGTGTAGGGAGGCCAGGAGATCAGCAAGAATCCCGATTCAGTACTCTAATCTTGCTACGATGAACACGTGAATAAGGGTAGAAACTGTATAGGTAGAGAGGAGAAAGCAGATCTGCCAAATATTTTTAAGGAAAAATTAGCAGATTTTAGCAGTAGATTGGATGAAAGAGTAAAATAACTGTGAGGAATCAAGAGTGATGCTGTGATTGTAGGCTTCAGTCATAGGGAAGATGGTGATGTCATCAAAGAAAATGGGGAAGTTAGAAGAACAAGAGGAAGACAAAAGGAAGATAAAAATTCCAGAAATCTGTGAAAATGAGAAACCAAAAAAAGAATTTATCTGGGAATAGTGAACTTTTCTTCAAGTACCTGCTGATTTTCTACTAAACATATTACTGACTTTCCCTAATAAAAATACAACACTGATCAATTGATGGATGTAGATGGGGTGAACAGACAGCCTTCCACTGTATTTACTTAGTAGAAACATTTCAGCACATTTCTCAAGTAAAATTCTGTAAAACACTAAAATTAATTAATATTCACTAATGATCAAATATTCACTATGCCTCTAAACTGTAAGCTCATTGTAGATTGGGAATGTGGCTGCCAACTCTGTTGTACTGTGCTCTCCCAAGTGCTTAGTACAGTGCTCTGCACATAGTAAGTGCTCAGTATCAATAAGTAACATTGATTGACTGATTACCTTCAGGATGTAACACCTCCACCTCTAAACTGTAGCCCTTTGTGGGCAGGGAACGTTTCTACCAACTCAACTGTAGTGTACTCTCCCAAGCACTTAATACAGTTCTCTGCACATGGTAAGTGCAAAATAAATGCCATTGACTGATTGATTGAAACACAAGATGATGTGTCCATTAAAAATGGATTCTTGACCAGAAGAAATGCCACTGAAATCTGAGCTTTCCATATTTAAAATAAGCAAGAAGATTTTAGGTTCCCCAATTTACCTTCAAAAAAAAGTCACCCCAGTTCGAATTGTTTTTTCATTAGTCTGCAGTTTGAAACAGCTCATAGGGATCAAGATCCCCTGTCCCCCATCCAAACTCCTCATGTTTTGAGGTGCTCGGCCACAGCAAAGGGGAAAAGTGTTAAGCAAGTGACACATCAACACCTAGCCTATATTTCATGAGCATAATCTGCCATCAACCATGATCCTCACACCCTTGACTTTTCTCACATCTCATAAAGCACCAGACATGAAGGGACAGAAGTTCCCCCATCACTTGTGACAGGAGGCTCCACCTTCAACTAACTGTGCTCTTCCCTATTTGAAGACCTCTCAGTCTTCTCTGACCCCTGATGACACCCTATTATACACCCACAGGTGGATCCCAAGTAAAGGGCCAACTGCTTAAATCACCCGTGGCAGTAATAATAATAATAAGATGGCATTTGTTAAACATTTACTATTTGCCAAGCACTGTTCTAAGCACTGGTGTAGATTCAAGATTATCACGTTGTACCATGTGGGGCTCACAGTCTTAATTCCCATTTTACAGATGAGATAACTGAGGCACAGAGAAGTTAAGTGACTTGCCCAGAGTCACACAGTTAACAAGTGGTGGAACGGGATTAGAACCCACGACTTCTGACTCCCAAGCCCATACTCTTTCCACTAGGAGAAATCCAGGTCAGGACTTGATTTTTCCCAGTTTGAAATGATCTGGATGGGCTAGATGACAGTCTTTTCAGCAGATGTTATCACCCCAGTACCCTTCCCCCACCCCCACCCCCAAATGTTGCTGTTTTCCAGTCCCCTCCCCAAAACTGTACAAATCTTCAGCACTTAAACTAGCTCGTCACTGTCCTGGACAAGAAAGAAAACTTGCACCTTGCCAAACCCAATTTTATTCTGCCTTTCCCTCGCCATTCAAGTACTGATCTACGCATTTGTCATATCCTACCTTAACCTGCTCATATCAGCTTCCTTGCTGACCTTCCTGCCTCCTGTCTCTCCCCTTTCCAGATCATACTTCATTCTGCTGTCCAGATTATTTTTTCTAAAAATCTGTTCAGCATGCCTCTCCCCTCTCCTCAAGAACCTCCAGTGGTTGCCTAACCACCTCTGCATCAAACAGAAACTCTTTGCCACCAGTTTTAAAGCACTCAACCAGCTTGCCCTTTCATATCTTGGTTGATTTCTTACTACAACCCAGTCGACACACTTTCCTCCACTAATGCAACCTACTCACTGTACCTTGATCTTGTTTGTTTCTGCTTGGTATAACTGCCCCCTCTAGTCTGTAAGCTCCTTGTGGGCAGTGATCATGTCTAACAACTCTACTGTATTATGCTCTCCCAAGTGCTCTTCACAGAGTAAGCACTCAATAAATGCCACTGATTGACTAATAGCAGAGGCTGTTTAGAACAACAATCCAGTGGTAGTATAAACCCCAAATTCTATGTTGTGTGTGTGTGTGCATGTACATGTATGTGTATGTAGAGAGACAAAAGTAGTCAGAAAGTCTGATACCTAGAAGATGAAGAAACTGATGATATTTTTATCACAGTGTGAGAGTTCAGACAGGACAGTTATGAGGCCATCAGCCCTTTCTAAGTCATGTGTATGGAAACATCGCACCTCGCTGCACTGCTGCCTGACCCTGTTTTCATTTCTCCCTCCTGCTATGTTGTTCTCAAAACCTCTGCTCTAAGAATGTCACCCCATCTCTGACTGTTGGGCTGCATTCTGTTCCTTCTCCCAAATACTCACAGCTATGCCACTTTATTTCAGGTTTGGTTTCCATGTACCTTTAAAGGAATTCAAGCAATGACCCACCTGTTTGGATATGCAAATATTAAATCTAATCACCCAGTTTTATTAAAGTGTTCTTCTGCCATTAAAGAGCTCTCTCTCTCTCTCAGCTATATACCCTCACATCAGTAGTTTAATTCGGGAGACAATTAGGATGAATAGAATGCTCATAGATGGAATTGCAGTTCCAAGGGCACTATCGTTTTTACACACTAAATGTTACAGCATAAGGTGCCACACATCCCCCTAAACAACTTCCTTTGGTGTTTGTATCATAGCAGTTATGTGTCCATTGGACTATCCATTAAACTCTCTGGAATCCTTTTTAAGAACACTCTCTAAGAAAGATTCTCACATCTTAATCATTTGAAGCAATTTGCTGTGCACTCACATGCCAAAATGGACCACTTCAGTCTTGACAGAATCTCATGTATCCTATCAATCTACAATGTGAGATCATGGAGACACCTGGAGAAGCCCTCTAATGTATCTCCTGCCCCTGGAAAGGACTAAACACAAAGCATCCAACACCTAGAAACAGCTTTCCCACTTTGAGGGACCTCAAGGAAGGAAACACTAAACACGAGATGATAGAATTTAACAGCCATCTCTAACAGGAAGTTCTTTCTCATACTTTTCCTAAATTATTTCACTCAAAGAATTAACCACTTTCATTTTATGCCCCTCTTCTGTCAAGCTGCTAGCCCTATAGAATAAAACTTCACATAATCAAAGACTGCTGGGATATCTCTCAATCCTTCTCTGAATCCTGAATGGTATTTTATTATTATTATTACTAATATTTTTTATTATATTTTCCAAGTGATTACTATGTGTCAAGCACTGTTCTAAGAGATAGGGTAGATTCAAGTTAATTAGGTTGGACAAAGTTCCTATCCCACACAGGGCTTACAGTCTAAGTAGAAGGGAGACCATTCATTCATTCATTCATTCAATCATATTTATTGAGCACTTGCTGTGTGCAAAGCACTGTACTAAGACCAGGTACTGAATCACCATATTGCAGTTGAGGAAACTAAAGCACAGATAAGTTAATTAATTTGCCCAAGGTCACACAGCAGACAAGTGGTGAAGTTGGGATTAGAACCCAGATCCTCTGACTCCTAGGCCCAGTCTCTTTCCACTAGGCCAAGCTGCTAAACTACTATATTCCCTCTAGCAGAAATATTCATTCTTAACCTCATAAATTTAACACTGGACTGTTCTTTCTCCTCTCTGAGAATCTGTTTTCCTTTTTTCTCTATCTCTCCTTTTCTGGCTGTCAAGTGTCACCTCTCAATTTACCATTTTCATCTTTCCCTGACCCTCTGTGTTTCTTTGTTTCCTTGTGTTCCTCTATGTGTCCCTCTTAATCAATCAGTTATTGTTATAACTATCAGTTATAGTGCTCACTGTGTGCAGAGCACTGTACTAAGCACTGTACTAAGCGCTTGGGAAAGTAAGTGCATCAGAGTTGGTAGATGCTATCTCTGCCCCCAAGGCGCTTACAATCTACAGGAGTAGACCAATATTAAAATAGGTTAGGGACAGGAGAAATAGTGGAGTATAAGAATATTTACATAAGTGTTGTAGGGCTAGGTTGAGTATCAAAAGTGCTTAAGGGGGACACAGCCAAATACATAGTCAATGCAGAGAGAAGGGTGGATAGGGGAAATTAAAGGCTAAGTCTATGAAATCCTCTTGAAGCCTTTTTCTTCTGTTCTTCCATGTCCTGCAGTCTCTCACCTAGAAAAAGAGAAAAAAAATCTGCCAGCCCACAATTCTCCCCATCTTCAAAGCCCTCCTCCTAAAGAAAAAAATCTAACCTCCTCCAAGAAGCCTTCCCTGCTTTATTCATCACAACCATCCCCCAACAACAGTTATGCTTAGCACTGATGCATTGTATGCCCATCCTCAGTATTTATGTTTTTATGTATATTCTATAATTTACTCAGGTATTTCATCCTGATATATTTGTGCAGCAAGTACTATGCACTTCAATCTGTGCTTTTGGACATTTGATAGTCAACCCATCCCCAACCCCACAGCATTTATGTACATATCTATAAATTATACATTATAAATTGCTTATGTACTCATATTAATGTCTGTTTCGCTCTCTATACTGTAAGCTCATTATGGACAGGAAATATGTCTGCTAATTCCATTGCACTGTATTCTATCAAGTGCTTAGTACAGTGCTCTGCACATAGTAATCACTCAATAAATAACATTGATTGATTAGGTCTTTGTTCTTCCTCCTTCTCCTATTTATAAATATTTTTTGTCTATCTGCTTGTCTTCCCTATTAGCTCTGTGATGGCAGGGAGGTTTGGTTTTGCTTCTGCAGTACTTTTCCCCAGCTCCATAAGTGGTCAATAAGACCACTGATTGATTCATAGAAATGCAATTCCAACTTCATTTTGCATATAGAAATTACAAAAAACTTCCTTTCCTGGGTCAGCACCATGTCCTCAACAGTTCCCTGTGGATTAAACACTGCTATTTAGTAGATACACTAAGCGGGTACTGACCTATCTCTGAAGATCAGCCTCCTCATACTGCCTCTGAATGACTGTGACCTTGGAGCAACTCATTAGTTTACTTTCTCCATATTCCTCACATGTGCCAGAAGAGATAAAGTGGCCTATTACTGTCATTTCCTGTTCACCAGAGGCCACTCACCTGAACCCCAAATGATGGACTCTAATGGATTGTACCTGGGACTAAAATGGCATTTTTTTGGTCACTTTTGCCTTATTTTTTTCATTTCTTTAAGAAAGAAGGCCAGAATTCCCCCCATTAGGTATGATAATCCTGAAAAACTGATGATTTGAGTGCACGGAAAGCCCACACCTCCTGCAACTTCTGCCCCAGGGATACATACTGTAATCAATGGAAAAGTGATGATTAATCTAGGGAATTGATGCTTCTCCTATTACTATTATGAAGTGGGGTAAGACACACAAAATCTATAAGAGATAGAGCATGAAGACGATAGAGAGAAGCAGCATGGCTCAGTGGAAAGAGCCCAGTCTTGGGAGTCAGAAGTCATGGGTTTGTATCCCAGCTCTGCCAACTGTCAGCTGTGTGATTGTGGGCAAGTCACTTAACTTCTCGGTGCCTCAGTTACCTCATCTGTAAAATGGGGATTAACTGTGAGCCTCACGTGGGACAACCTGATTGCCCTGTATCTATCCCAGTGCTTAGAACAGTGCTCTGCACATAGTAAGTGCCTAACAAATACTAACATTATTATTATTAAGACCTTTATTCCAGGTATAGTGAATTACAGTTGTCAGAAAATACTGAATTCAATTCCTCAAACATGGTTCAGGCTCCAATTATACTTGTGATAATAATAATAATGATTATGTTATTTGTTAAGTGTTTATTATGTGTCAAGCACTGTTCTAAGCACTGGGATAGATACAAGTTAGTGAGGATGGGTACAGTTCTTGTCCCACATGGGGCTCAGAGTCTAAGTAGGAGGGAGTAGGATTTACTCCCCTTTTTTCAGATGAGGTAACTGAGGCATGGGGAAGTTAAGTGACTTGCCCAAAGTCATACAGCAGACCTATGGCAGAAACAGCATTTAGAACCCAGGTCCTCTGACTCCCAGGCCCATGCTCTTTCTATTAGGCTAAGCCACTTCTCTGATCTGAGATTCCCTGTGCCTAGGAGATTCTTAAAACAATACTGAACTATTTGAGGTTTAGTCTAAATTTGGATCCAGTTTTCTTTGGAGGGAAACAAATTCAGTATTAAGTTCCCTAGCCAGTTCTCCCTCCCAACCATCTCTGGCCTTCTCATTGAGGCAAATGTGGGCTATCATCACCCTAAGGATGTTGGGGTGGAGGTGGCATGGCAGGTGATTTCTCTGGTACTTATTACTGGCTAGGGGAGGAAAGGATATGTCAAAAGAGCTGGAAAAGATTGAGGAATGGAGGGAAGAGACAGTTATTTTCCTCAGTGGACAATGCCATACAAAAGAGGGGAGATGAGGGAGCAGAAAGCCAGTCAGTTGCCACCACTTAGAGGTAGCTTTGTGAGCTGGTGGGGATAGAGTGAATCAGAAAGGAAAATGGAATTCCCAGCTGGGCATCTGAAAGCTTTCCGCAGCCTCCTGATGGGGCTGCTCAGAACACCCCCAGGAAGCAGCTCCTTATCATCATCGTTATTATTATTATTGTGGTATTTGTTAAGTGCTTACTATGTGCCAAGCACTGTTTTAAGCACTGGTGTAGGTACAAGGTAATCAGGTTGTCCTACATGGAGCTCACATTCTTCACCCCCATTTTACAGATGAGTTAACTTAGGCCCAGAGAAGTGAAGTGGCTAGCACAAAGTCGCACAGCGGAGGAGTGGTGGAGCCAGGACTAAAACCCTTGTCCTGTGATTCCCAACCTGGGACTCTTTCCACTAAGCTACGCTGCTTCTAAAGCTCCTTGTGAATAAGGATCATGGCTACCAACTCTGTTGTACTGTATTTGTTAAGTGCTTACTATGTGCAAAGCACTGTTCTAAGCACTGGGGGGATACCAGGTCATCAGGTTGTCCCACGTGGGGCTCAGTTTTAATCCCCATTTTACAGATGAGGTAACTGAGGCACAGAGAAGGTAAGTGACTTGCCCGAAGTCACACAGCTGGCAAGTGGCAGAGCCGGGATTGGAACCCATGAACTCTGACTCCCAAGCCCGGGCCCTTTCCACTGAGCCACGCTGCTTCTAGGTATTCTCACAAGTCCCGAGTACAGTGCTCTGCACTCAGTAAGTGCTCAATAAATGAATGGCATGGAAATGAGACACCTTACTATCTGGGGCAAGAAAGAAAACTTGTATGGGCTCCCAGAGATAGTTTTAGTGGCCAGGGTAAGCAGTTGGGTGGCCCTAATTAAGTGGCACTACCCAATCAGAGGGAGGGAGGAAAAAAAGGTTTAAATAGAAGAAATTCCTGCTCCTGAAGTGACTCTGTTCCTTAACCACCCATTCTCAGTCAGTCATATTTACTGAGCACTTTCTGTGGGCAGAGCACTGTATGAAGAACTTGAGAGAGTACAATATAACAATAGACATATTCCCTGCCCACAAGGAGCTTACAATCTAGACGGGGGGACAGACATTAATATGAATAAATCAATTTCAGCTATGTACATTGGTGCCTTGGGGCTGGGAGGGGGGGGATAAATAAAGGGAGCAAGTCGAATGAATGATGCTAAGCTAAGGAGGCTTTAGTTGTGGGACTCCAGTCTCCTCCTAGGCTCTTTCTGGTGTAAGGAGTAGAGCTGTTTCCACACAAACCAAGACCACATTGAATGCTAGCTTGCCCAGGGCCACCGGTGTCACCACTGCCTCCCTCTTACTCCATCCCGTAATGTGAGGGCTGGAGGCTCCCACTGAGGTTTAGCTTTGGAAAACTCATGACAAGCAGATAGAAACACTTCTTTACCAAGCAGAGAGTTAGCCGATTCAATTACCTGGGGAAGTGGGCAGAAATAAAATATTAGAAAGCCTAAGAAGAAGTTTTCCAATATTTAATGCCTGCTCACTTCCTGAGGTAACTGATGAATCATGGATGATATATCTGTAATGAGTTTCTTGCAGGGAAAGGGTGAGGATTTTAGAAGGTTCATATGTAACCATGAGAATGGAGAGTAACCACTTCATTCTTTTCCTCCTTTGAGCCTTATTAGAGATGGAACCCCAGAGTGGGTGGACAAATGGCTAGAGCCAGCATGGCGTTTCTTGGGGTCCTATGTTTCTGATAACAAAATGGAAAATGATTGCATCACTAAGGAACATGTGTTTGGGGAATTTGCTTTATTTAATAACATTTTTGTCCCATGCAGACACAAACAAATAACCATAAAGATACAAATCTATAATCAGGGGCTTGACTCATAGATACAGTATTATTGCTTTTACTACCGCATTCCTTAATTCTGCTTGCAACTCTGATGTGCCATAAATAGGAAAGACAAGGACACCAACAAGGAGATCTTAGAAATAAATCAGTCTACTACCCATAAAACATAGCAAGTCTCATCCCAGATTGGTTTTTTCTGTGCAAGGAAAACTAGAAACTCAAGGAAACTAGGAAAACTCAAGGAAACTAGATAAATGGGTAATCAAAAAAAAATGGACTCTATAGGGCAGAATAACTATTTAACAGATATAACAAAGCACAAACTAAAATAATGCAGCAGAGCTATGTGGGCCCTGAAGACAGAGCAGCAGGAGAGAGACCAATCTGGTGGCCAGCAAACAGGAGTGGACTTGCTCTTCTGAAGCAGAGAATGGCAAATTCAGGTAATATTCCATACTTTTCACAATATTTCTTGAATGTGTCACCCTTATAGAAACTTTCATTAGCTCTTGATTAAACTACTGTATCAGTCTTCTGTTGGTTCCCCTGCTTCCATCCTCTTGGCTTAGGGGAAAGAGCAGGGGCTTGGGAGTCAGAGGTCATGCGTTCTAATCCCGACTCTGCCACTTAGTTGTGTGACTTTGGACAAGTCACTTAACTTCTCTGTGCCTCATTTGCCTCATCTGTAAAATGGGGATTAAGACTGTGAGCTCCACATTGTATAACCTGATTATTTTATATCTACCCCAGCATTTAGAACGGTGCTTGGCACATAGTAAGCACTTAAGAAATGCCACCATTAATATTCTTTCATCTATATTACACTCCATATCCCAGATCATCTTTAAAAATCTGATTCAGCACATCTCTCTCTCTCTCTCTCTTCCCTCTCTTCAAATGCCTCCAAACACTATTTCCCACTTCATCAAGCACAAAACCCATGGCAATTAACCATCCATAGAATTTATGAACATATAGATTTACAGAATCTACTATTTAAGCACTCATTTATTCACTTATTCATCTTTCCAATATCCTGTTGTAAACAGTTTTATATCTTTTTCATTCTATGGTAAACAATTTTATATCTGTCTGTCTCCTTAGATTAGATGGTAAACTTCTTACTTCTGTTGTACAATCCTAAGAACAGTGCCTGGTTCAGTGCTCTTCAATCAATAAATAGTATTTATTAAGTGCTTTCTATTTTCAGAGCACTGTACTAAGTGCTTGGGAAAGTACAATGTGGCACAATTGGTAGAGGTGATTCCCGCACCCAAGCAGTTTACAATTCACAGAAGGTGCTCAATCAATCAATCCATCAATCAATGGTATTTATTGAGCACTTACTCTATGCACAGTACTGTAGTAAACACTTGGGAGAGCACAATACCACAGAATTAGCAGACACATTTCCTGCCCATAGTGAGCTTATGGTCTAGAGATTGTTGACACAGACTGGATATAGTCTACACAATCTAGAAATGTGATGGATTTAAAAAAGATAATGAAAACAAGAAGCAGAATGGAAATCAGTACTTGATACTGCAGGTAGCAAATAAACTAGGAAAGGAAAGAATGATTTTTCCACGTGCGAAAGTGTGGAAAAACTCATCGGTCACACCCACAATTATGGGAACAGATCTTACTTCCTTAATTTCTTCTTCAAACTTGAAATAGATCTACAGACATATTCTTGTTATCTGGGCATAGAGGCATGTAATATGGCTGTCCTTTGTTTTGAAGATGACATTACTGATAGCAATACTGATAGTGTGGTTTTATCCATGGATACAGGTCTGACTTAATAATAATAATAACAATATTTGTTAAGAACTTACTCTGCACCAGTCACTGTTCTTAGCACCAGTGTAGATACAAGATAATCAGTCCCTGTCTCTGTCCCTGTCCCACATAGGCCTCATGCTAGGTCTAGCATTGACTGACAGTCCATTCCACAGAAGCGCTTAGTACGGTGTTCTGCACATAATAAGTGCTCAAAAAATGGGCTTGATTAACTGATTGATTGAGCATGTAAAGATAATCTTTTGCTGTGTTAATGCATTTGCCACTTAGCTTGGTTTGCCTCTTGATCTCCCTGGCTTCCTGCAGTCTCTTCTGTGAGTATATTAATAATACAAGTGAGGCCTTCTCAATTCATAAGCTATCAGAGTATGAATTCTAAGTGTATCAGTTTCCCCAGAGAGACTCATAATCTGCCTAAGGGCATCAGGGATAGCAAAGGAGAGAAACTTCATTTGAAAGTGGAAACATCCATGGCTCAGATGATGACAAGAGAGCAGAGTGACCAGTGATGCAGAATAGGAAGTCCTCATCCAGACATCAGTAAGATAGCCAATTTATAGAAGGCATCCACATCTGACATTTCCAACAAAGAGCCCCAAGAGAGAAACGTACTAGCAGTTACAGCAGTCCATACCACCCATTCACTCATTCTTTCATGCATTCATTCATTCAATCATATTTATTGAATGCTTACTGTGTGCAGAAGAACTGTACTAGATATTTGGAAGAATGCAATATAACAATAAACAGACACATTCCCTGCTCACAATGAGCTCACAGTCTAGAGTGGGAGATAGACACTAATTTAAATAAATAAATAAATTACAGGTACTTATTACCCACCACTAGTAGCAGCAATACAAAGTTAATTTGAAAACTCAACTTACTAGTATTGACTCCACATCCAAAATGATCCAAAGTCAATCTATCAATCAATCATTGTGTTTAGTGAGTGCTTACTGTGTGCAGAGCACTGAACTAAGTGCTTGGGAGAGTACAATATAATTACATAACACAGCTGGTAGACTCATTCTGCTCACAATGCGCTTACAGTCTAGAGCAGGAAATAGACAAATAAACTCACTAAAGATATGTACAAAAGTGCTGCGAGGCTGAGAGCAGGGTGAATAAAGGGAGTGAATCAGGGTGATGCTGAAAGGAGTGGAAGAAGAGGAATGAGGGCTTAGTCAGGGAAAGCTTCTTGGAGAAGATGATGATTATGGTATTTGTTAAGCACTTACTACATGCCAAGCACTGTTTTTTTAAGCTCTGGGGTAGATACAAGAAAACTGGGTTGGACAGAGTCTCTGTCCCAAATGGGGCTCACAGTCTTCATCCCTATTTTACAGTTGAGGGAACTGAGCCCCAGAGAAGTGAAGTGACTTGCCCATGGTCACATAGCAGACAGGTGGCAGACACGGGCTTAGAACCCGTGACCTTCTGACTCCCAGGCCTTTGCTCTATCTGCTAGGCAGTGCTGTTTCTCTTGGAAGGTGATATGCCTTCAATAAGCGTTTAAAGGCAGGAAGAGTAATTGTCTGCCAGATATAATAATAATAGTAATGGTATTTGTTAAGCACTTACTATGTGCTAGACCCTGTACTAAGCACTGGGGTGGATAGAATGAAATGGGGTTGGATGCGGTCCTTTGTCCCACTTAGGGCTCACAGTTTCAATCCCCATTTTACAGATGAGGTAACTGAGGCACAGAGAAATTAAGTGACTTTACCAAAGTCACACAGCAGACAAGTTACAGAGCCAGGATTAGACCAATGATCTTCTGACTCCCAGGCCCATGCCCTATCCACTACGCAATGCTGCTTCTCTAGATATGAAGAGGGAGGGCAAAGAGGTGAAGGGTGGCACTTAGAATAGAAGCAACTTTCTTGTTACAAGTAATAATACCAATGATGGTACACGTTAAGTGCTTACTATGTACCAAACACTGTAGTAAACACTGGAATTGATGCAAGATAATCTCTCTCAGAACATCCCACCTGCCTCTGCAATCATTCTGGTAGTGTATCCATAGAGTTTTCTTGGTAAAAATATGGAAGTGGTTTACCATTGCCTCCTTCCGTGCAGTAAATTCGAGTCTCCACCCTCGATTCTCTCCCATGCCACTGCTGCCCAGCACAGGTGAGTTTTGAGCAGATTCCCTTCCACTTGTTAGCCACTGGTCAAGCTAGGAATGGAATGGATAAGCCTCTGCTTCACTCTCCCTCCCTTAGTTGAGACTGGTAGAGTTCTGGAAATTCTCCAAGTATGACCCTGAGAGGAGACCTTGGGTTTACAATCTATCTTATTCCCATTTCATAGGGGAGGAAACTGAGGCCTAGAGATGTAAAGTGACATATACAAGGTCACTTAGCAGAGGCTAGAACTTGGCTTTCCTGACTACTACCCCCATGCTATTCCCACTAAGCCCTGTGAGAAGCAGAGTGGCTTAGTGGATAGAGAACAGGCCTGAGAGTCAGAAGGATCTGGGTTCTAATCTCAGCTCCACCACATGCCTGCTGTGTGTGACTTTAGGCAAGTCACTTCCCTTCCCTGGGGATCAATTACCTCATCTGTAAAATGGGGATTAAGACTTTGAGACCCATGTGGGACAGAAACTGTGTCCAACCTGATTAACTTGTATGTACCCCAGTGCTTAGAACAGTGCATGGCACAGAGTAAGGATTTAATAAGTACCATTATTATTATTGTGCGGGGAATCCTGAATTCTGACGCCATTGCTCTGCACATAGTAATAGCTCAATAAATATTATTGATTGATTGGTTGACCACTGGGGTTATTTTTAAAACTCTTCTATGGACAAGACAAAAGTCATAACCTCTGAAAGATTGCAGGACCTATGAAAATGCAATGTTTTCACTCCCCCTACTGATCTGATAGAAGCATTTAACCAAAGAATACTATTCATAGCACTTTGTTGACTTCAGTGTCTTGCCCAGATGTTTTGGCATGACAAGAACTCTCTAAACTCAAGTTTTTGTTCTTTGTATCAAACAAAAGCACCCTGTTAATTTGGGTTCCATTCAGAACAGAGCAAGGGAAAAATCAATATTTGCTAAGTGGAAAAGAACAAAATCAGTAGGGGGAAAACGATTATTTTGCAGCTTTTCAGTGACCTTACAAATAATGAAGGATAAGAAACCGAGAACTGTTGAAAGGATTACTTGACACTGTCCTTTTAAGCTATGGGTCTCATTTACTCTCTTGTCTGCCCTTAGTAGGAAGAATTTGAATCAAAATTTTATAGAAAAACAAATTCATCGGTAGGTGAATGTTAGCTTTCACCCTCTATGTTGAATACATTCAGGCTGCATGGTGAAAACCCAGGGTGGATGAAAGCTCCTGGAGTATTGGAGCTGTGTTAAGTACTCACTCCTACATGCTTAGATTGGCAAGAGGACTGCAGGATTCAGCCATTTATGATGGTCAAAATTAAGCTGGCTCTGCTCAGAAAGACAGAGGATGCTTCATAATTCTAGGGTCATTAGTGAAATGCACTACGGATTTCAAGTTTCAACCTCCCAAAGTCAGCCAAATCAAATTTACCCTTCTTCCCCTCCACTGCCAGGTGTATTTTCTGTCTTGAAATTTTATTAAGGGATGTTAATTGGTGGAAAGGAAAGCCACAGCTCCTAAAATGGAATGGTTTTATAAATAGATTATCACTGAACAGCAACTCCTTCATCAATGAAAAGGGGGTCTTTTAGGGTCAAATATTTTTAGGACCAAATATTAATTATCCTAATAGTACTGAGATTTGGTTACCTTCTGCCAAGATAGCAGACTTGAAATTTTAGGACTGTAGTCTGCTTCATGGATTTGGGAGGCAAGGAACCACGTTTCATGGACTCTAATTTAAGGACTGGGGGTACAAATCAGGACCATTCAATCTACCCAGTTAGGTAGCCTTGTTTGTGCCTGAATTGGCCACTCTCTGAGCCACTGAGAGAGGAGCAGAAAGGTTCTTCAATCAATCAATCAGTGGTATCTAATGATACCATCATTACATTATTGATACCCAGTAAGTGCTCAATAAGCACTTAATAAGGTCAATAAGAGCTCAATAAGCTCAAAAAGCTCAGTAAGTGCTTTGTTTTCTGTCTCCCACCTTCTAGACCGTGATCCCATTGTTGAGTAGGGATTGTGTCTATTTGTTGCAGAATTGTACTTTCCAAGTGCTTAGTATAGTGCTCTCCACACTGTAAGCGCTCAATAAATATGAGTGAATGAAAGAACGGATGAATGAATGAATGAAGAT
The DNA here is from genome assembly GCF_004115215.2 of Ornithorhynchus anatinus. Taxonomy (NCBI): domain Eukaryota; kingdom Metazoa; phylum Chordata; class Mammalia; order Monotremata; family Ornithorhynchidae; genus Ornithorhynchus; species Ornithorhynchus anatinus. The sequence continues at coordinate 37,467,522 of NC_041734.1, read as the reverse complement.
GATTGATTAAAATGACTGATTGATTTATTGAGTGTTTACTATGTGCAGAGCACTGTACTCAGGGATTGGGAGAGTATAATCCAACAGAATAAGCAGAGATGTTCCTTGCCCATAAGAGTTTACAGTCTAGGGGATGCAGAGCGGGTAGGGGTTTATCCTAAATCCTGGTGGGCAGACAGGAGGTGAAGAGCAGCTCCTTAACAGGGCTGTCATCATTCTAAAGTGCAAGGGTCAGGGAAGAGGAGGGCTGACACAAAGCCAGGGAGCCAAGGATCCAAGAGGAACTTTTCTTAAAGAAAAGCAAATTAGTAAACAAAACAATTCCCCTGGCATAAAAGCAGCAACTTCTTTATGCTCCTGCATTTTTATTTATGGATTTCTATTTGCTTTGGTTTTAAATTTGGTTTCCTACCAAAACACTCAATAAACACAATTGATTGCTTGCTTGCTTGAGCGATTGATCGATTCAGAAAGCAGAAAAGATCCCCTCTTATCCCTTCCCCCCATTATCCCGACTCTGCATCAAGCCACCTTCGGTGCCCTCGTGCTCAATATTTTATTAGAGGGCTGACGGCAGAGCAGTGTTTGTTGATGATGACTGTTCTGTGACCATAGACCGAATCCTATGCATGCCACCAGGTTTTTTGGAGGTTCCCGGCAAGAGAATGTCAATAGCTTAGTGCAGATCATCACCATTATAGTAGTCTATATCTTTCTTTTCTCCTCCAACCCTGAATTAAAGTTCCATGAAACTTTTCAGCTCGATTCTGCTGACTCTTCATCAACGAGAGACCAGAACAACGTGAATGTTGCCTTTGGAATGGATGCAGTTTTCACCCAACATGACAGAGCTCATGGAAGAGGTCTACCATGCTTTCGAATAAGCGATCAATCTTCATTATTTACTGAATGCTTACTAAGTGCAGAGCACTGTACTAAGCACTCGAGAGAGTAAAATATCATTGGGAGACATAATCTCTGCTCAAAAGAAGCTTACAGTCTAGTGGGGCAGATGTAATAAAAATCAATTAGAGACAGAGGATACGGATATGTACATTAGTGCTCTGGGGGAATGGATGGGATGAATAGCAGAGTGCTAGAAAGTATGAATAAAAGTTCGTATGTGACACAGAAGGAGAATAGGGTGAGGATATAAGAGCTTAGTCAGGGAGGGCTTCCTGGAAGAAACAGGATTTTAATAGGGCTTTGAAGATTAGGAAAGTGGTGGTCTGTTGAATATGAAGGGGAAGGGAGTTCCCGGCAAGAGAGAGGGTGTGAGCAAGTGGTCAACAGTGGGTGAAGGGAGAGCAAGGAACAATGAGTAGGTTGGTATTAGAGGAGTGAAGTGTGTGGGTTGGGTTGTAATAATAATAATAATAATGTTGGTATCTGTTAAACACTTGCTCTGTGCCAAGCACTGTTCTAAACGCTGGGGTAGATACAGGGTAATCAGGTTGTCCCACGTAGGGATCACAGTCTACATCCCCATTTTACAGATGAGGTAACTGAGGCACGGAGAAGTTAAATGACTTGCCCAAGGTCACACAGCAGACAAGTGGTGAAACCAGGATTAGAACCCATGACCTCTGACTCCCAAGCCCATGCTCTTTCCATTAAGCCATGCAGCTTCTCTGAGAGAAACAAGGAGAAGTAAAGGAGATTGTAAGCTCGTTATGGGTAGGGAATGTGCCTGTTATATTGTCATCTTGTACTCTCCTAAGCGCTTAGTTCAGTGCCCTGCACACAGCAAGAACTCAATAAATACACTTGATTGATTGATTAAGGGAGAGAGAACCGATTGTCTTGAATCTGATGGTGAAGAGTTTCTGCTTGATGAGGAGTTAGATGGGCTACCACTGGAAGTCTTTGAGCATGGGAGAAAGAAACAAGGAATTATTTTTTAAACAATGATCCAGGCAGCATAGTGAAGCATGGACTGGAGAGGAGAAAGGAGACTGAAGAGTTGTGAATGTAGATCTGAATGTGCAAGAGGTTGTCTCGAGAACATTAACACATCAGTGGAATTTCAGATCATATGCATTATATTCAGGTACAAATAACCTATATAGGTATATGAAGATATAAGATAATCAGATCAAACACAATCCTTGAAGTTTGCAACTGAAGAGGGATAGCTGTTATTTTATCCCCATTTTACAAAGAGAGGTTTAATAATTAAATGGAAAGGGTTTAATGAATGCCATCACTATTATTATTATTATTTCTATCCTTATTTTACAGATGGGAAAATTGAGGTCCGGGAAGCTTAATATGGAAAGGATCATACAGAAAAAAAACAGCAGAGCTTATCAAAATCTAATTCCCACCTGTGTATTCTCTCCTAGCACTCAGTACAGTACTCTGCTCGCAGAAAAAATCAATCACATTTATTGAGAGTTGACTGTGTGCAGAGTAATAATAATAACAATGGTATTTGTTAAGCACTTACTATATGCCAAGCACTGTTCTAAGCCCTGGGGTAGATACAAGGTAATCAGATTGTCCCACATGGGGCTTACAGTCTTAATCCCCATTTTACAAATGAGGTAACTGATGCACAGAGAAGTGAAGTGAGTTGCCCAAAGTCACACAGCTGACAAGTGGCAGAGCCTGGATTCGAACCCACAACCTCTGACTCCCAAGCCCGTGCTCTTTTCACTAAGCCACACTGCTTCTCTAACCATATAGAAGTACCAGATAGAAGAATGGTGTAGAGTACTGTACTAAGTGCTTGGGAGAGTACCTTAGAACAATATAACAGATAAATTCCCTGTCCACAATGGGCTTACAGTCCTTAAGACATAAATATAAATAAATAAATTATGGATATGTTCAGAAGTGCTGTGGGGCTGCAAGGGATTGTGGTGAATAAAAAGAGCAAGTCAGGATGATGCAGAGGGAGTGGGAAAAGAGGAAATGGGCTAGTCAGAGAAGGTCTCTTGGAGGAAATGTGGCTTCCATAAAGCTTTGAAGGCGGAGAGAGTAATTTTCTGGTGGATATGAATAGGTAGGACGTTCCAGACCACAGGCAGCTTGTGAGCAAGATGTTGGTAAATGAGATAAATGAGATTGAGGTAAGTGTGAATAGGTTGGCATTAGAGGAGCTAAGTGTGCCAGCTGGGTTGTAGTATTCATTCATTCATTCAATAGTATTTATTGAGCGCTTATTATGTGCAGATCACTGTACTAAGCACTTGGAATGTACAAATCGGTAACAGATAGAGACAGTCCCTGCCCTCTGACGGGCTTACAGTCTAATCGGGGGAGACAGGCAGACAAGAACAATGGCAATAAATAGAGTCAAGGGGAAGAACGTCTCATAAAAACAATGGCAAATAAATAGAATCAGGGTGATGACATCTCATTAAACAAAATAAATAAGATGATGAAGATATATACAGTTGAGCGGATGAGTACAGTGCTGAGGGGGTGGGACGGGAGGGGGGAGGAGGATAGAGAAAGGGGGGAGAAGAGGGTTTAGCTGCGGAGAGGTGAAGGGGGGGTAGAGGAAGCAGAGGGAAAAAGGGGGGGGCTCAGTCTGGGAAGGCCTCTTGGAGGAGGTGAGCTTTAGGAGTAGTAGGAGTAGTAGTGTAGTAGGAGTCTAGCGAGGTGAAGTAGAATGGGGAAAGGTGATTGAGTGCTTTAAAGCCAATGGTAAGGAGTTTCTGTTTGATGCGGAGTTGGATGGGCAACCATTGGAGGTTCTTGAGGAGTGGGGAAACATAGACTCAACGTTTTTGTAGAAAAATTAATCATTCATTCATTCAGTCGTATTTTTTGAGTGCTTACTGTGTGCATAGCACTATACTAAGTGCTTGGAAAGTACAATTTGGCAACAAATAGACAATCCCTACCCAACAACAGGCTCCGGACAACAGAAAGAAGTATGGACTGGAGAGGGGAAAGGCAGGAGGCAGGGATGTCAGCAAGGAGGTTGGTATAGTAGTCAAGGCGGGATAAGATAAATACTTGGATTAATATGGTAGCCATTGGGATGGAGAGAAAAGTGCTCGGCACATAGTGAGCGCTTAACAAATACCAACATTATTATTAAAAGGATGGATTTTAGCAATGTCCCACATGGAACTTACAGTCTAAATAGGATTTAATCCCCACTGTACAGATGGGGTAACTGAGGCATAGAGAAAAGAAGTAACTTGCCCATGATCACGTAGCAGTTATGTGGTGGAGCGGAATTAGAACTCAGGTGTTCTTTCCACTAGGCCACACTGCTTCTCTCTTTCCTTTATCTTTTCCTGTTGTCTGCCTTATAGTGAGCTTCAGACACAGACAGACCAGTTTTGTAGCCAGCAACTGGGTATAAGGTTACTTTCATTCATTCATTCAATAGTATTTATTGAGCGCTTACTATGTGCAGAGCACTGTACTAAGCGCTTGGGATGAACAAGTCGGCAACAGATAGAGACAGTCCCTGCCGTTTGACGGGCTTACAGTCTAATCGGGGGAGACAGACAGACAAGAACAATGGCACTAAACAGCGTCAAGGGGAAGAACATCTCGTAAAAACAATGGCAACTAAATAGAATCAAGGCGATGTACAATTCATTAACAAAATAAATAGGGTAACGAAAATATATACAGTTGAGCGGACAAGTACAGTGCTGTGGGGATGGGAAGGGAGAGGTGGAGGAGCAGAGGGAAAAGGGGAAAATGAGGGTTTAGCTGCGGAGAGGTAAAGGGGGGATGGCAGAGGGAGTAGAGGGAGAAGAGGAGCTCAGTCTGGGAACGCCTCTTGGAGGAGGTGAGTTTTAAGTAGGGTTTTGAAGAGGGAAAGAGAATCAGTTTGGCGGAGGTGAGGAGGGAAGGCGTTCCAGGACCGCGGGAGGACGTGACCCGGGGGTCGACGGCGGGATAGGCGAGACCAAGGGACGGTGAGGAGGTGGGCAGCAGAGGAGCGGAGCATGCGGGGTGGGCGGTAGAAAGAGAGAAGGGAGGAGAGGTAGGAAGCGGCAAGGTGATGGAGAGCCTCGAAGCCTAGAATGAGGAGTTTTTGTTTGGAGCGGAGGTCGATAGGCAACCACTGGAGTTGTTTAAGAAGGGGAGTGACATGCCCAGATCGTTTCTGCAGGAAGATGAGCCAGGCAGCGGAGTGAAGAATAGACCGGAGCGGGGCGAGAGAGGAGGAAGGGAGGTCAGAGAGAAGGCCGACACAGTAGTCTAGCCGGGATATAACGAGAGCCCGTAATAGTAAGGTAGCCATTTGGGTGGAGAGGAAAGGGCGGATCTTGGCGATATCGTAGAGGTGAAACCGGCAGGTCTTGGTAACGGATAGGATGTGTGGGGTGAACGAGAGGGACGAGTCAAGGATGACACCGAGATTGCGGGCCTGCGGGACGGGAAGGATGGTCGTGCCATCCACGGTGATAGAGAAGTCTGGGAGCGGACCGGGTTTGGGAGGGAAGATGAGGAGCTCAGTCTCGCTCATGTTGAGTTTTAGGTGGCGGGCCGACATCCAGGTGGAGACGTCCCGGAGGCAGGAGGAGACGCGAGCCTGAAGGGAGGGGGAGAGGACAGGGGCGGAGATGTAGATCTGCGTTGTCATCTGCGTAGAGATGGTAGTCAAAGCCGTGAGAGCGGATGAGTTCACCGAGGGAGTGAGTGTAAATGGAGAACAGAAGAGGGCCAAGAACTGACCCTTGAGGAACTCCAACAGTTAAAGGATGGGAGGGGGAGGAGGCGCCAGCGAAGGAGACCGAGAATGACTGGCCAGAGAGGTAAGAGGAGAACCAGGAGAGGACAGAGTCCGTGAAGCCAAGGTGAGATAAGGTATGGAGGAGGAGGGGATGGTCGACAGTGTCAAAGGCAGCAGAGAGGTCAAGGAGGATCAGAATGGAGTAGGAGCCATTGGATTTGGCAAGAAGGAGGTCATGGGTGACCTTAGAGAGAGCAGTCTCGGTAGAGTGGAGGGGACGGAAGCCAGATTGGAGGGGGTCTAGGAGAGAATGGGAGTTAAGGAATTCTAGGCATAGATTGTAGACGACTCGTTCTAGGATTTTGGAAAGGAAGGGTAGTAGGGAGATAGGACGATAACTGGAGGGGGAAGTGGGGTCAAGAGCGTTACTTCACCCTGGGCAAAGGTTCTGTGAAGATCGCCATTGCAAAAGGCAATTCACATCCAACATCGGACCCTGCAAGGAGCAAACACTTCATTCAAGTCAGCAAGGATTTGCTGGTTCTTGCACATAATGTGGAGTGGATTACACATCATTTCAGTCACACTCACACGCATGGATAGGATTTCAGCATCTCCCAACCGGCAACCCTCCAGCCCCACTGCAATTATGTATATACCTGTAATTTTATTTATTTGTATTGATGTCTGCCTCCCCACCTCTGGACCTTGAGCTCATTGTGGGCAGGGAATGTCACTGCTTATAGTTGTATTGTAAGTGCTTAGTACAGTGCTCTGCACGTAGTGAGCACTTAATAAATATGAGTGAATAAATGAGTAGCAGCATCTCTGAAAAAAATGGACAATTAGAAATCCATATCTGTTAATATCCCTCTTCAGAACTTTGAAGAGCCTATAGGAGACTTCCCTATCACCGTGGATGGCACGACCATCCTTCCCGTCTCTCAGGCCCGCAATCTCGGTGTCATCTTTGATTTGTCTCTCTCGTTCACCCCACACATCCTATCCGTTACTAAGACCTGCCAGTTTCACCTTTACAATATCGCCAAGATCCGCCCTTTCCTCTCCACCCAAACGGCTACCTTACTGCTACGGGCTCTTGATATATCCCGGCTAGACTACTGTGTCAGCCTTCTCTCTGATATCCCTTCCTCCTCTCTCACCCCGCTCCAGTCTATTCTTCACTCCGCTGCCCGGCTCATCTTCCTGCAGAAACGATCCGAGCATGTCACTCCCCTTCTTAAACACCTCCAGTGGTTTCCTATCAACCTCTGCTCTAAACAAAAACTCCTCACTCTAGACTTCAAGGTTCTCCATCACCTTGCCCCTTCCTACCTCTCCTCCCTTCTCTCTTTCTACCGCCCACCCCACACGCTCCGCTCCTCTGCCGCCCACCTCCTCACCGTCCCTCGGTCTCGCCTATCCCGCCGTCGACCCCTGGGCTACGTCCTCCCGCGGTCCTAGAATGTCCTCCCTCCTTACCTCCACCAAACTGATTCTCTTCCCCTCTTCAAAACCCTACTTAAAACTCACCTCCTCCAAGAGGCCTTCCCAGACTGAGCTCCCCTTCTCCCTCTACTCCCGCTACCGCCCCCTTCACCTCTCCGCAGCTAAACCCTCTTTTCCCCCATTTCCCTCTGCTCCTCCCCGTCTCCCTTCCCATCCCCTCAGCACTGTACTCGTCTGCTCAACTGTATATATTTTCATTGCCCTATTTATTTTGTTAATGAGATGTACATCGCCTTGATTCTATTTAGTTGCCATTGTTTTTATGAGATGTTCTTCCCCTTGACTCTATTTATTGCCATTGTTCTTGTCTGCCTGTCTCCCCCGATTAGACCGTAAGCCCGTCAAATGGCAGGGACTGTCTCTATCTGTTGCCGACTTGTTCATTCCAAGCGCTTAGTACAGTGCTCTGCACATAGTAAGCGCTCAATAAATACTATTGAATGAATGAATGAATGAATGAATGAATGATCATACCCCACGTTGACATCTTCTGGGAGGGTTGTAATCCCTGATCAGCAAAGGAAAATATGATCACCTTTTGAATTCTAGACTATTAGACGGTCAGGGCAGGGTTCTCCTTGTTGGGTGGGGGAAAGAGATTTTGTAGGCAGAGCGTAACTCCTTGGTTATGGTCATATCTTCCTGTAGAATGTGGCCCCAAGGCCCGAAGCCGTGGCTGCCCTTCCCTACTTGGACCAGCACAGTCCCACCGCATCTCGGTTCATCTCCAGAGCCTGGAAAAACTGAGTCAAGCTCGGAAATTTCTGGAAGCTCTGGAAGGTCTGGTAGCTCAATCGTATCTCCTGAAATCTCACTTCTCCATTGATGATGCTTTCTGGTCAACAAGTCAGTCTTGCCTTTACTCTGGTGATACCCCTAGGCATCAGGTTAAAACTTTGTGCCATCGGAATTATGTCGTTAAAGATTTCTTCTGAGTGCTCTGACCTCGGTGTGGATGAGTGTGTGGGGTCCACAAGGGTGTGTGTGTGTCTGTGTGTGTGTGTGTGTCTGTGTGTGTGTGTCTGTGTGTTTCTCTGTGTGTGTGTGTGTGTGTGTGTGTGTGTGTGTGCATATGCATGCTGTGGAAGAACAGCCTCAGTGGAGTCAACCACTGTGACTACTCCAGTTTCCCCACTCCAGTTAGCTGTGGGGAAAACATACATATATAAGATTATATTTTAATAGAGAAGCAAGATCTTTCAAAACATCAAACTTTCCAAACTGGATAAATTGCAGGAAAATTGGCTAACTGACTGTATCCATTTGATTTCAGATTTCTATGTACAAGCATTCAGAGACCAAAATGATGTTTTTGAAGGTTTACGAATCAATGTCCTTGTTTTGCAAGGTCCGTGAAGAAGGGTAAATTAATAAAATAAAACAGTTATCACACCCTTGAAATGAGATTCTTCTGTATAAATGTTTTAACTGCTGCCTAGTTGTATATTGCATAAATGTCTAGGAAAATGGAAAGGTGAAAGAAGTGTATTGATATTATTTGCCTATTTTAATAATCCATGGGGAAATGTAAAACATTGTCGGAGCTTTAGGACTCATTGCATGTCCTGCTGCTTTTACTGTAAGCATGGAAACCTAAAACTGCCACTCAAGCTGGTCTCCTGTCTCTGTATTTCAGAATAACAGTATGTTCTCTTCTCAAAGTGCGACAAAATTTCCACGAATGTTAATGGGAATTTCACGCATAGGCGGAGAGGAGAATCGAGCCTTTTGAGTATTTTCACAGCTGCAAGGAGATTTTTCCACCTTAGCCTTTAAAGGTTTTCATTTCCTCTGGGAGGAATAATCTAAACAAAACCCCACTTTTAATTCCAGCCGAGGGAAGTTTATAGACTTTTTTTTTCAGTTCGGGCCTTGTCAGCTACCCAAACTGACAGCCTGACCAGCCTTATGTTTAATGTAGATCCCAGCCTGAGTGCTCTTATAGCCTATTGGGTCTAGAGATGAAATGTGTTCCCAGGTAAATTCTGGTCATATCCCATGGGCATCTCCCGGAGAAAGAGTAGCATTGTCCCAGGGGAAGAAAGAAAAAACAGCTATGGGTCAGGCAATTTGAGCACCTTATTCTGCAAAAGGGAAAATTTGTATGCCACACAGTGACCTGTCTTGCTAGGGAGTGAAGCAAATCATGGTTGGGAAAGAATCTGTGAGAAATTGATGTGTTGTTGAAGAAATCTAATGTTCAGTCATCAAATCCTCTATGCTACTGATCAATCAATCGATTAATCAATATTACTATATCAATGTACTTACTGTTCCTCAATCTCATCTATCTCACAGCTGACATCCCACATCTTGCCTCTAGCCTGGAACACCCTCTCCCCAGTGTGGCCTACTGGATAGAGCCTGGTCCTGGGAGTCAGAAGTACCTGGGTACTAATCCCAGCTCCACCACTTGTCTGCAATTTGACTTTGGGCAAATCACTTCACTTCTCTTTGCCTTAGTTCCCTCATTTGTAAAATGGAGATTAAGACTGTGAGCACTATGTGGGACAGTGAATTTGTCCAGCCCGATTAGCTTTTATCTACCCCATTGCTTAGAACAGTGCTTGGCACATACTAAACAGTGAAAAAATACCACAATTATCTTTGTTATTATTATACCCAACAGATGATCTCTCTCCTCACCTTTAAAGCCTTATTAAAATCACATCTCCTCCAAAAGGCCTTCACCAACTAAGCCCACATTTCCTCTTCTCCCATTCCCTTGCGCATCACCCTTGCCCTTGAATTTGCATCTCTTATTCACCCCACCCTCAGCCCAAAGTACTTACGTACATATCTGTAATTTATTTATTTATATTGTCTGTCTCCCTCTCTAGACTGTATGATCTCTGTGGCCAAGAAACTTGTCTGACAACTCTGTTATAACTTGCCTACCAAGGCTGTTATATTGTACTCTCTCAAGTGCTTAGTAAGGTGCTCTGCACACAACACTCAAACAATACAATTGATTGATTGATTGATTATTTGCTGAGCACCTACTGTATGTAGACCTCACCCTAAGCACTTGGGAGAACACAGTAGAATCAGTAGACATGATCCCTGGCCTCAAGGGATCTAGGAGGAGAGACGGACATTAAAATAAATTACAGGGAGGAGGAGACTATAAACTATAAAGACGCGTACAAATATTATGGTGAGAATTAGGCTATACCTGTAGATTGCAAACTCCTTGTGGAGAGGAATTGCATCTACTAACTCTGTTGCACTGTATTTTCCCAAGGACTTAGTACAGTACTCTGCAAAGAATAGTTGCTCAATAAATACCACTGGTTGATTGGGGCTAGTGGGTAAGTGCTTATAAGAAGGGCCAAAGTGGCTTTTGAGGGGAAATAGGGTGGGAAGATGAGAGATTAATCAGAGAAGGCCTCTTGAAGGAGATGTGATTTCAGAAGGGCTTTGAAGATGGGTAGAGCAGTAGTCTCCTGGGTTTGAATGGGGATGATCCACCCTTTCCTCTCCACCCAAACGGCTACCTTACTGTTACGGGCTCTCGTTATATCCCGGCTAGACTACTGTGTCAGCCTTCTCTCTGACCTCCCTTCCTCCTCTCTCGCCCCGCTCCAGTCTATTCTTCACTCCACTGCCCGGCTCATCTTCCTGCAGAAACGCTCTGGGCATGTCACTCCCCTTCTTAAACACCTCCAGTGGTTGCCTATCAACCTCCGCTCCAAACAAAAACTCCTCACTCTAGGCTTCAAGACTCTCCATCACCTTGCCCCTTCCTACCTCTCCTCCCTTCTCTCTTTCCACTGCCCACCCCACATGCTCCGCTCCTCTGCCGCCCACCTCCTCACCGTCCCTCGGTCTCGCCTATCCCGCCGTCGACCCCTGGTCCACGTCCTCCCGCGGTCCTGGAATGCCCTCCTTCCTCACCTCCACCAGGCTAATTCTCTTCCCCTCTTCAAAACCCTATTTACAGCTCACCTCCTCCAAGAGGACTTCCCAGACTGAGCTCCCCTTCTCCCTCTACTCCCTCTACCCCCCCTTCACCTCTCCGCAGCTAAACCCTCTTTTCCCCCCTTTCCCTCTGCTCCTCCCCTTCTCCCGTCCCATCCCCTCAGCACTGTACTCGTCTGCTCAACTGTATATATTTTCATTACCCTATTTATTTTGTTAAAGAAATATATATCGCCTTGATTCTATTTATTTGCTAATGTTTTAATGAGATGTTCATCCCCTCGATTCTATTTATTGCAACTGTTCTAGTCTGTCTGTCTCCCCCGATTAAACTGTAAGCCCATCAAAGGGCAAGAACTGTCTCTATCTGTTACCGATTTGTACATTCCAAGCTCTTAGTACAGTGCTCTGCACATAATAAGTGCTCAATAAATACTATTGAATGATATGCTAGGCAGAAGGGAGGGTGTGTGCAAGAGTTCAGCAGTGGGAGAGAGATAAGAGCGAGGGACAGTGAGTAGGTTGATATATTACTATGATTAATTGAATGAAGGAAATGAAGTAAAAGAGGTGGGGCATAGCAGGAAAAGTGAGGGAGAGAGCTAATTGAAGGCCTTAAAGCCAATTTTCAGGGGTTTCTGCTTGAATGAGCATTCTTTGGAGACTTTTGAGTAGTAGAGAGATGTGTGCAGAATGATGTTTTAGAAAAGGGTTGTATCTCACATGATACCCTGTGCATAAATCAATCAGTCACTTGTATTTATTGAGAGCTTACTGTGTGCAGAGCACTATACAAGCACTCTGGAGAGGACAACAGAACAGAGTTGGTAGACATGTCCATTGCCCACAGATCTAATTTAACTGTTGTTGGTCAACATGTGTATGACAATTTATATTTAGAGTTCTGTACAGTGTTGCAAAATTCAACCTTGTAGTTATAGGAATTTAAAAAGTTGGAGTGGTAAAGACCAGTTCAGTGGTCAAACAGCAAATGAGGCCAGTATCATTATTAGAACTCATTAACTCTATCTCCATTTGGTTTTTCTGTCCACCTGAATCCTGCGTATCTTTCATTCTGGTGCCCCTAAATTTCCCAAGAGGAGAAGAACAATGGATCAAGTTTGTCTTGGGCTGTGACCATTATGTAAACACATCTATGTCAAATCACTGCTCCACCAACTTTCATATTCAACCTGTTACCAACAAGATTCAGCACAGCTGCCCTTACTACCACTACTATTACTAATAATAATAGCATTTGTTAAATGCTTACTATGTGTCAAGCTGTTGGACACAGCCCCTGTCCCACATGGGACTCACAATCTCAATCCCCATTTTACAGATGAGGTGACTGAGAGCCAGAGAAGTGAAATGACTTACCCAAGGTCACACAGCAGACACGTGGCAGAGCCAGGATTAGAAACCAGTTCCTTCTAACTTCCAGGCCTGTGCTCTATCCTTGCTGCTTCCCTTTAGTTCTCTCCCCTTCCCATTGGTTGCAGGATGTTCTCTGTAGTTTCTTTTCTGTGGACAAATAAACAGTTTGGATCACTATGGATCACCATTTTAGTATTCACTATTAACATCTATATCAATGGCATTGACCAAGCACCTCCTGTATGCATAGTATTGGTCCTTGGGGAAGAAATAGATCATTCCTGTCCTCAGGCAATGTATAATCTAATGGGGATGGGGAAGCAACTGGGGTGTTGCCTAGCATTCAACACCTGCAGTCAAATTACCCAACGATCACTAAACCAGAAGCCATTTTGGAGGCAGTCTCACCCCAGAGGTACAGATCAGGCACCTCAGTGAGTCATCAGTGAGAAGCAGCGTGGCTCTGTGGAAAGAGCCCGGGCTTGGGAGTCAGAGGTCATGGGTTCAAATCCCGGCTCTGCCACTTGTCAGCTGTGTGACTGTGGGCAAGTCACTTAACTTCTCTGTGCCTCAGTTACCTCATCTGTAAAATGGGGATTAAGACTGTGAGCCGCATGTGGGACAACCTGATTACCCTGTATACCCCAGCTCTTAGAACAGTGCTCTGCACATAGTAAGTGCTTAACAAATACCAACATCATTATTATTACCTGAGTGACCAGACTGGTTCTGAGATCTTTTTTAGCACTAAGTCTGATCTGGATTTTGTGAGAGACACCATGAGCTCATCTTAGAGTTAATCAACCACTCCCAAGTTTTCCAACATCTCCCATCTCGAATGGATGAAGGTAGATTTTTTTTTTTTAGCAGAACATCCTGATATGCACTCGTCCCTGGTGGGCACTATCATCTTTTGAACAGATCATTTCTTTCTTTTGATGAGATCACTTTCTGGAAGTCTGCCCAACTTGCTATTAACTACAAATGTCATGAACAGCCTCTCAATTCCAGCACTTAGTACAGTGTCCAAGCACCTGGAACAGTGCAAATCACCTGGTGCAGCATTCTATACTCAGGAGTGTTCAGTAAATGCTGTCGAAGTGGAATTCCATCACTCCAACACATTTCTGATAGCAATGTCAATAATGTGGACTCCAAGTTCTAGGAATTCAACTCACTAAGTTTCCCCCAGGTTTGGCCTAGTGGAAATAGCATGGGCCTGGGAGTCAGAAGGACTTGGATTCCTGCCTCTGCACTTATCGGCTGTGTGACCTTGGGCAAGTCACTTAATTTCTCTCTGCCTCAATTACCTCATCTGAATAATGAAGACTAAAACTGTGAGCCCCATGTGGGACAGGTACTGCAGCCAACCTAATTGGTTTGTACCTACCCCAGAACTTAGAACAGTGCTTGACACATAATTAGTATTTAAATATCATTATTATTATTATTATTATTTTTGATCCCTAGCCATTGAATACAACTCTATGGTTGTAGTACTACAGCCTATGTGCTATGTACAGTCTATTGTACTAAGCTCCTTATTCTGTACTCCAAGCTTGCTAATGTTAATGACATTAGGCTATTACATTATTATTACAAATTAAGTTGATATTAAGCATAGAACACTTTCATTTTGAAAAGCACTGAGCTTTCAAAGTACTGGGAAACTTCAAACCCAAGGTTAAATTTATTATTGTACTAATGACATTGCATTTATACCATAGCTTTCTTCCAAGAAACTCTAGGTACTTCAATTCATTTTTATTTACTTTCGCCACACCATTGTGGGTTAGGGCAGGATGGATTGATATCCCCTTTAGTATAGTCAGTAAATTGCATAGTCAAGTGTCCTATAGTCAATGACTGGACTAGCAGAAGCTAGCTACATTGTGAGCTGGGGGAAGGGAATTTATGGGTAGAAAATTCTGCACTGGGTCTGAAGCTGAGTGGAGCTAATGTTAATGCTAATCTGATATTAGCAGAAATTGTATGATGTGGACAAGTTTTGAAGGCAAGGGTGCTATTAGTCCTGCCTCCAATTGCTCCCCAGAAACTCTGCCCCAAGATTAACATAAAGCATATCCGATCGCCCCATCCTCTTAACCCCAAAGGCACTGCAGTCCTGAATAGCTTCATGAGAGTCTCAGGGTACAATTCAGGGGCCACCAGTAATCCTAGGTAACAGTGAGAAGCAGTATGACCTAGAGGAAAGAACATGGGCCTGGGAGTCAGAGAATCCGGCTCTGCCACTTGCCTGCTGTGCAACCCTGAACAAGTCACTTAACTTCTCTGTGCCTTAGTTACCCGGTCTGAAAATGGGGATTAAGTCTGTGAGTCCCATATGGGACAGGGACTGTGTCCAACTTGATTAGCTTGTATCTACCCCAGTGCAAAAGCATTTAACAAATACCATTTAAAAAAAAGACCTGGATTCCTGAAATTGTTACATGGCTCGTACTTGGATGCTCTCTCACAGCAAAAATACCATCTCCACCAACTCAACTTAACTATGCTGAATAATGATTAGAAGGACTGGTAACCAATTCTCCTATTCTGCATTAACTAATGAGTCAGATGCTGTTACAACTTTTGAAATGCAAGAGGAATCCTTAAAATGTTTTCAGGCTGCCACTGGGTTTGCCCCAAGCAGACATGGCTTGTAACTTAGTTATTTTGAGTCTTAGATCAGAGCTTTGTTCAGGACCACACTGTCTCCTCATTTAAAGTTGAGTTTTGTGATCAATCTGATAGTACTGATAAGCCTGAAAAATGTAGAGAAGCCTGTTCTGCTGATTTGCAAGATAAAAGCATAATCAGAGACAGGAACTAAAAGCAGATACACTTTGGACCAAAGACTCTTGCTGTGACCAATGTGGTAAAGATTTACCACAGGATATTACTTGATCTGCTTGAACCAAGAGAGAAACTTCCATTAACTCCTCTTGCTTGGCTGTTTTCATCCAATAAACCTAAAAATGCTCTTGAATCTCAAATTTAAGAAGATGGGGTTAGCCTCAAAACTACTTATCATAACTGAAGGAGAGGGTTTAATCCAACAGTGACTAACTGATACTATCTTCTTGAACTATTGAATTCCTTGCGACTCTTTTATCTTATGCTATATATGGAACCTGGGGTTTCATATGGTATAGGTACATTGCTTCCCTAGAATATTAAAGATACCCACAGTTCCACACATAGAGTAATAATTATAATAATTATGGTACTTGTTTAGTATTTACTGTATGCCAAGCACTGTTCTAAGCATTGGGGTAGATACAAGTTAATCAGGTTGGACAGAGTCCCTATCCCACAGGGGGCTCACAGTCTTAATCCCCACTTTACAGATGAGGTAAATGAGGCTCAGAGAAGTTGTGACTTGCCCGAAATCACACAGCAGACATGTGATGGAGCCGGAACTAGAACCCAGGTCCTTCTGACTCCCAGGCCCAAGCTCTATCCACTAAGCCATGCTGCTTCTCAGTACAAACCCTGGATTTCTTAAGAACAAGATGATGATTCTTTAATGGCCCAAGTTATACGTTCTAAGCAATCTTCTGTTTGAAGGGATTAACCAAATGTCTGAAATGCTTGTATCGTCTCCCAGAAAATGGTCTGAGGGATAATGTTCCCGAGTGACACTTTTAGAGAGGATGGAGGAAGAATATGGAAGATGAAAGATTGTGAGTGTTTTTTAATAACAAGATTAAAATCCTAAAAAAGAGGTTATGTGAAAACAAAAATGGAATACATAGTGATTCATTCAATCGTAGTGATCTAATTACTAAGTTGATTTATCAGGCATTTTTGATGTTTTGGCTTAATACTTACTTGCATGATCAGAATATACTCAGAATTTAGGGTTCTCTGTGGAGGCAAAATGTATAAGATAAACTTAACTGCAGAAATTCCTAAGACATGTGTTTTAGCTTGTTTGCTTATAGGAGATTAAAAGATTATCCACACAAGCATGAAAGGATGACTGTGCTGGCTGAGTAGTAGGAAGTGATGTCGTCTCTGCTCTATATCTGCAAAATCAGTCTTGCTAATTTTTTATGGTATTTATTAAGCACTTACAATGTGCTAAGCGTTGTACTAAGCAGTGGGGTAGATATAAGCTAATCGGGTTGGACAGAGTCAGTGTCCCACAGGGGGCTCACAGTATTAATTCCCATTTTACAGAGGAGGTAACTGAGGAACAGAGAAGTTAAGTGATTTACCCAAGGTCACACAGCGGAAAGTGGTTGGGACTTTCTCTGGAGCTGTACTTGCCTCATTTGGGATAGGATTTAGATTTCTCATTTTTTCTCACTTGATTCTTTGGGTGGGAAACTTGTGGCGGGAAGGATTAATTTAGAGGTAATCTTACTCTGAGTTTCCATTTGGGTCTGTCTCTACTAGAATCAATGGCAAATAGATTACCCTCCCTAAGCCACCAGAAAGACCAGAAAAGAAGACCAGAAAAGAACCAGCGTGGTCTAGTGAAAAGTAACATGGCTTAGTGGAAAGAACATGGGCCTGAGAGTCAAAGGACCTGAGTTCTAACCCTGGATCTGCCACATGTCTGCTGCATGACCTTGGGTAAGTCACTTAACTTCTCTGTGCCTCAGTTTCCCCATCTGTAAAATAGGGATTAAATCCTACTCCCTCCAATTTAGACTGTGAGTACAAGGACTATATCCTGCCCAACCTGATTAAATTGTATCTACTCCATTTCTTAGAACAGTGCTTAACACAAAGTAGGCACTTAACAAATACTGCTATAATAAAATCCCAAATGCAGGATGCAACAAAGAGGACAGCAAGCAAACAAAATGTCAGAGGGTAAGGGAGAGGCCAGTGAAACTGCTCGACTGCAGAAAAGCCGTCACCTCACCTGCTCTCTTTTAAATCAATAGTATTTAAGTGCTTACTTGGTGCAAAGCACTATACTAAGAAAGTGCAATAGAGCTAGTAGACATGAAACTTGTTGCAGTCGGGGCACTGCCTACAATCTTTTGATAGTGGTTATTTTGGGGGCAATTTATTGTTAGACCTCTATAATATAATTGGATCTTCAAGACAAAATTGTCCCTGGTTGAATGAGCACAGCATTCAGTGGAATTTTTATTTTACTTTTCTAGCTTCTTTAAACCTTATTTCTCAAAGGAAGCCTCAAATCATTTTTTGTTTTCTTCAATCAATCAGTAGGATTTTTTCTTTTTTTTTTTTCTTTTTGAGGGACTACTGCACACACAGCACTGTTCTAAGCATTTGAGAGAATACAATAAAGTTAGCAGACATGCTCTCTCCTCAAAGAGCTTGCAATCTGAAGGGACTATTTCATTCAGAGGCATCTCAATGCCAGAGTAAAAAATCAGATGCCACGGAGTTCTACTGCCATTCTGATCTGTCCCAAGTGAAGCAGCATTGCCTTGAGACTAGTCAAAGTGAAGACAATGACCATTAGAAGAAAAGTCCCCCAATTTTTCTTAATGTTAGAAATCTTTATCCCTGAAACAATAGAGTGGCAGAAGACTCTTTAACCACTGGGAAAACGGAGATTTCCCGAGGCCCCACCCCACCTCATGTCCTTAAGACCACCCTTTGCCTCCTTTCTACTCTCAAGACCTTGAAGGGAACCTGGCACCTGCCAGAAAGGGTCATCAATTCACTCTTCCTCCAGGCCACAGGCTACATTTTCTGTCAGTTTGGTAACAGTCCTGGAAATGCCAGCAGGTAAAAGAGCAGAGTGTAGCAAGGGGTAAAAACTCTCCAGGGAAAGAAAGGGGCAGACTTCACCAGTACCCACTTTAGGCTTACCCTTGGGATGGAGCATAACGTGCAGTAGAGTTGTATCCTCTTTTTAGATATACTGAATCGCTTTGTTTTCTGCCCCATAGGGGCAGAAGGGCCTGTGTTCAAGACTGTCTCTTGATTGGCCAGGAAGACTCCTGATTTACTTTTGCTATATGAGTTGGGATGGAACCCAGGAAAGAGTGAGAATAGTCTTAACAGGTACTTTGGATTATTAATGGACCAAAGAGTGAATTCTTCTTCTTTGGTGAGAAATGCTAATCCAGGCAACATCCCAGCTGGAAAATGAAGCCATTTTCACACCAATTTGAGCCCTAAAAGAACCTGGTGACCCTTCTGATTTTCTATTTGCTGCAACTTGCTATATGGCCACTTAGTGACCTTAAAGAATGGGTGCCCTAAGAACTTCCCTTATTACCAAGCAGGGAATGTATCTGTTTATTGTTGTATTATAGTCTCCCAAGTGCTTAGTACAGTGGTCTGCACACGTAAGCACTTAATAAATATAATTGGAATGAATGAGTGGAGCCCAAAATAATTAATTTCTAAAGCCATCCTCTCCCCTTTCCCTCCCAATCTACCTCTCATCATGGTGGCAGGAGCAGAAAAGCCAGTAGTGGGGTGTTTGTTGGGTCTTTGTTCTTGGCGGTGAAGTTTTTTGACTGAGGAGCCACCAGAGGTGTTTTTTACAGTACTCAGGCTTTCCCCTTTAGCCCAGCAAAATCCAAATTCTTGACCTTCAGTTCAAAATGATGTTTTTAAGCTAGTTTTTCCAAATGGTCATTTGTCTGGCATTTGCTGGTTTTGAAATGATTTTAAAAATTAATGTTATACTTTTAATTGTGTGTTTTAAATCATGTTACTCTGCCCAGAGTTCTGACTGCATAGGGAGCAATTGAAGTAAAGTGAATAAATAAATAATATCTTATTTGAATAAGAAGTAGCTTCCATTGTGCATAGCAAAGGAAGCATCTTAGGACTTTAAAGAGCCTAGCAGTTCTGCATTACCATAAAACCCATGGTTCATAGGTATTACATTTTGTTATTATTGTGGGCTTTTGCCAATTTGCTTGGAATATCAAAATTAGCTAATTACTTCCAGGGATGTTTCATAAATGGGTTCTTAAAAGCTTGATTTTTTTCTTCTGTTAATCCATAAAGCCCTGGCAAAGACTGAGACTGGTCAGAGCAGTAAAAAAATGTGACTGTTAGAGTGGAAGGCTGGCAAGTGATAACGTTCTTCTTTGTGCTAATTTTTTTGTACTTTTTATCTCAATAAGACCAGATAAATTAAAGAAGCCAACCAGACATTCACCCTTGCACATTTTAATCCAACCTCCACCCAACCCCACCATAAATATCTGTAATAATAATAATAATAGTTATGGCATTATTCAACACTCAATATGTGCTTAGCAGTGGGATAAATACAACACTACACAACCATAGTTCTAGTCCTACCTGGGGCTTACGATCTATTTTATCCCTATTTTACTGATGAGGAAACTGAAGTCCAGAGTGGTTTAAGTGGCTTGTCTGAGTTCGCACAGTTGGCAAATAAAGGGCAGAATTTGGGCTTGACCATGAGTGTCCTAGACTCTCAGCCCCATGCGGTTTCTACTAAACCATACTATCACTAATTTCACTTGATCTCAAAGCTAAACCACCTTTGGATGTTGAGCAATATAGCAACAATAGGTGGGAAAGGGATAATGTTCATTGTTTGTTTCACTTTCCAGATAATTTAATAACAATAATAACAATAATGGTATTTATAAAGTGTTTACTATGTGTTGGGCACTATACTGAGCACTGGGGGGAATACAAGCAAATCAGGTTGAACCCATTCCCTGTCCCATATTGGGCCCACAGTCTTAATCCCCATTTTACAGATGAGGGAACTGAGGCACAGAGAAGTAAAGTGACTTGCCCAAGGTCACACAGCAGACAAGTAGCAGAGCAGGGATTAGAATCCAGGTCCTTCTGATTCCCAGGCCCATGTTAATCAATCCACTAAGCCATGCTGCTTCACAGTTGATTTGAGGGATTTGGGATCAACCAGACTTCCAAAGAACTTTTGTTGATGGTATTTGTTAAGTGCTTACCTTGTGTCAAGCACTGTTCTAACTGCTGGGGTAGAAACAAGTCATTCAGGTTGGATTCAGGCCCTGTCCTTCATGAGTCTCACAGTCAAATAGGAAGGAAAGCAGGTATTGAATCCCCATTTTGCATTTGTGGAAACTGAGGCACAGAGAAGTTATGTTACTTGCCCTAAGTCCCACAGCAGGTAAGTTGCAAAGCCAGCAGTAGAACCCAGATCCTCTGATTCCCAGGCCTATGGATTATCCATTAGGCCATGCTGCTTCCAGTGGGGGGACATTCAAAGCAAAAGTCTCTAGATTGTAAGCTCCATCTAGACTGTAAGCCCCCTTTAGATTGTAAGCTCATCGTAGGCAGGGATGTGTCTGCCAACTCTTTTGTACTCTCCCAACTGCTCAGTACAGTGCTCTGCACTTAGTAAACTTTCAATAAATACCATTGATTTGTTGATCGCTTGATTGATATTATTACCACTCCAAATATTACCTGTGTGGTCTCCAACCTCCATGATGTCATACCCAAGCATTTTCTACCTCTGGAAAGTGAGAGATCCATGAATGAACTCAGTCATAAGCTGTCACTAAGGCAGCAAATTCATTCCGGCAAGTGATGCTGTCAGGGGAGAAAGTGTTTCCCAAACTCTTCAATCTTTTTTTCTAATGGATGAGGCAATCTCAGTCAAGAATATGAAGTTAAAATTGAGAGGCAGAGTCATTTCCGACTTCTGAGACTGAATTCTCCGTCCCCCTGGGGTTGGAAGGGAGGCTTTCATTATCTCATTTATGCCGTGTGTTCTAGGGGTTTTCTGGATATTTTTCTTTTCTCTTGATTTATCAATGATCAATTCATGAAGTATGGCTAGTGGCTTTAGGAGAGGAGTTGCCCCAACCTAGAATTTCTGCTGCCCCGCCACTACACTCAACCCTGGATTCAATTGAGGAGAGGCTATGAAGCCAAACCCCTCAGTCTACATATGTGTTTATTTAAAGGTCACTGGCCCACACAGGCTGAAGACCTCACTAAATCTTTCTCCCAATTCTGAGAAAACAATAAAGTACGATCAACTGTCCATTCTGATCTTCTCAACCACCTCAGCACTCTTAGGCATTTTCTACCCATGTATCTTCTATTCATTTACATATCTTTTTATGTTTGGTCTTCATATCTATTCTCACGCTCTTGTCTTCCTCATCAGGTTGTAAACTACTCAAGACCAGAGATCACATCTCATACTTCTCTTGAATGCACCCTAAGCAATTAGTTCTATGCTGCATATCCAGTAGGCACTCAGTAAGTATTCCTGGTGATGTTAATGATGATGAATGATGATGATGCTCTTCAGATGGAAAACTCATATGAAATTTAAAATACAGATTTCGATTAATATTGCAAGTTCAATACTATCTTCATTTTCATGATTTAGGATTAACTAACGCAGGAAAGTTAGATTCATTTAATTGAATGCTTTGCATGTTTTCTTCCTTGTTAGTCTGGATTTGGGGGTAAATTGTATAATTAAAAAAAAGAATGGGCTGAAGTCTGGAGTATCTGTTGAAATATTCTGGAAAGCATTTGCAGCATTGGCCAATGTGATGTAACCATAAACTGAAGCTGCCTATATTTTGCTAAAGTATACCATCTCTCATCCTCCTCAGAGGGTCACACCTGGAGAATTTCCAGTACTCTACCAGTCTCGACTACAGGAGGGAGAATCAAGAAGAGAAGCAGCTTGGCTTAGTGGAAAGGGCACGGGCCCGGGAGTCAGAGGTCATGGGCTCTAATCCTGACTCCACCACTCATCAGCTGTGTGACTTTGGGCAAGTCACTTAACTTCTCTGTGCCTCAGTTACCTCAGCTGTAAAATGGAGATTAAAACTGTGATCCCCACGTGGGCCAACCTGATTACAATGTATCTAACCTAGCACTTAGAAAAATGCTTGGCACATAAAAAGTGCTTAACAAATACCATCATTATTATTATATCCTTTCCATTCCTAGCTTGGCCAGTGGCTAAAGAGTAGAAGGCAAATTGCTACAAGTCAAAATTCACCTGTATTGGGCAGCAGCAGCACAGGAGAGAGTCGAGGGCAGAGACTCGAGGTTATTGCACGGAAAGCGGCACTTCTCTATTTTTACCAAGAAAACTCTATGGATATTTAATGAGAACGACTGCAGATGGAGAGTGGGCATTCTGTGAGAGATTTGTCCATAGGTCACAAAGGTTGTAGACGACTCGACAGCATCAAACAAGACAGACACCATCTTTTGAATGACCACATTGACTGATTGACTATTTCTCCACCTACCTAGATGGCATGATTACGATATCTACACAAATTGCAGTTGCACTCTAGAAACAAGGGGGATGGACACATGCATGGCATAAATGAACACCCTCTGGAATAGTATTCTCCCATCAGTCTTCTCTTTGGTGTCCTTAATAGTTCAAGTGTTCGCATGCTTTACCTATGCCCATTTTCCATTCAATCAATCATATTTAGTGAGCACTTACTATATGCAGAGCACTGTGCTAAGCAATATAGCAGATTCAATAGACACGTTTCCCTGCCCACAGCGAGATTACAGTCTAGAGGGGGAGACAGACAACAGACATTAATATAAATAAATAAATTACAGATATGTGCAAAATTATTATGTACATACCCATATATGGCTTACTTTAACTCTACTAAAGAGAATGAGTATTTGAGCCCTTCGTTTCTCCCAGCATCTTGTTGAATAACCTCCTTCCAGATTTAAAAGCTAATTGAACTTCAAAATCTAAAATTCGGGATCCTGCCTGAAAATTTGCTACATTATACAAGTTGGGCATTAATACCCTGAAGCATTGGATCCCGGCCTGTAATTTGTGACTAAAGTGTTGCTCACTGAATTGTTTCAAGTAGCTCAGGATTTCTTACTGCAGTTTCCCACCAAGCCATCTCCCTGCTCTATCCTGCAGAGATCTGAAAAAGCACTGCCGATGTCTCTTCTTTCCTGGACCAATCTCTTATGCAAGTCTCTCTTGCTGCCTTTCCTTCCTCCTGTAGTCCCCAGCTCTCTCTGCCTTATCTCTCTACCACTAGTGACTGGGCTCACATTGTGCCTTCAAAAGCCTGCAGATATCAAACGTTTCAAGTGACCCATGGGACCACATAGTTCCAGAGAGAGGTTAGCAAAAGTAGGAAGTAGCAAAAGTTAGATGAATTAAAGCATTCACAACAATAAACACAACCAAAATTTTCACTGAAATCTGGAAGACTCCCTTGCTTTTTAGTGATTTAAAATCTAACTGCAAACATGAGCTTTTATGCCACAATTTAACATTTACCATTTTAGTTGGAACAAAGAACATTATCTTTTTTTATTTACAAATGGTTATTATTTTGGAGTTGTAGGTAAAACAAAATTTGGGGCTTTCATCTTAGCCATCTGAAACTTTCTGGTTTTTTTAATTCCAGGAGATTAATCCACAAGGGACAGCAAGGAGTATGATGATGAGGAGCCTGTGGAGATGGGAGGAAGCAGGACCTTAGCGCAGGGGTGGACAGGCTGAGGCTTCCAAGTCTTCTGCAGTTCATGGTGAATAGCTAACTACCATGTGCTTTATTGCTTATGATTTTGCCCAGGCACTGGGCTGCAGTGTGTCACTTTTCTGGCTCTTTCACTGCTCAGGTCCCTGCACATGAGGGCCTGAACCAGGACAAGGTGCAGTGACTGACCCTCACTCCAGCCTCTGCCACTGCTTTCTCTTACTTACTACCCACCCATCCTTACCACCAGTCTCCACCACTCACACCCTTACACTAGGGAACATCTGCTCATCATCCCGGTTAAAGGATTTTTTTTTAAATTATGGTCCTCACCTATATTATGTTCTCAGTTTGCAGCTCTTCAGTTCTTCCATCCTGACTACTCCTGATCTAATGGAAAGAACAAGAGGCTGAAGATCAGGAGACCTGGGTCCCAGTCCAGTCAAACTGGCTAGTCACTTCCTGGGTGACATTGGACAAGCCACTTAATCTCTCTGGGCATCAATTTCCTCATCTGTAAAATGGACATAATCCTATCAGCCTCTTTCATTATCAGATAGGGATGTTGCAAAGATAAACCCAGCTGACTGATGTGGAAGTATTTTGGAAAAAAATGAAAACATTCCTTAAATATAAGGTGTTGTTATTATCAATACCAGCTGTGATTGCTTTTCCCTCGTGGGATCCTAATCCAGTAAATCTCGATGTGCCCAGCTTCTATAGACTTTAATGCTGAACTGGTGAGATATATTCGTATGTATATATGTATATGACCATGTATATATATTCATATATATATATATATTCAATGGTATTTGTTAAGCACTTACTATCTGCCAAGCACTATACTAAGCACAGAGGTAGATATAAGCTAATCAGGTTGGGCACAGTCTGTGTCCTATGTGGGGCTCACAGCATTAATTGTCATTTTACAGATTGGGTAACTGAGGCCCAGAGAAGTGAAGTGACTTGCATCTAAAGTAAATTTCTCACAATTACTGGACCCAACTATGCGATCCCCAGCAGTGCAGGGAGACCTCCAGGTGAGAAATCAGTAGACCCCTAGGCCCTTCTCCATTCAAGGGGAAGGAGCTGTAGCAAATTTCCCATCCAGCCCACTACTGCACACGGCTGTGGGACTGGAACTGAGGTTTCCCACAGCAACCACAACTACGGGGGAAAGAGCCAGAGCTGGGAATTCAGAGACATCACTGCAATCTGCTGGCCACTAAAGTAGGGCTCCTAACCACCAAGGGGACCCCAATCTGGCTGCTGTTGATTTAAGGACTGGAAAAATTCCTGTTCTTCCAAAATGAGAAACGGAGGACCTGACACTGGGAGATGTAATCAGCACCCTGAAGGATTAGGATTTAACATAAACTTGCTGATTTAGAAAAGTAATCAGAAGCAGCAAAATGTGGTTCCCAGAGACGAGAATGGGATATTATGTTTAGGGAAGAAAGAAATGACACTATGGTAGTGTGGTAAACCTCTGTTGGCCCTCCTTACCATCAGCACTAGAAGACAAGTCTGAATATTGAACAAGACTGGTCTTAAAAGGAATAAAGAATTAATTTATGGCAGATGATGGTCAAGAGAAGCAGCATGGCCTAGTGGTACAAGCATGGACTTGAGAGTTAGAGGACCTGGATTCTAGTCGCAGCTTTGCCACTTGTCAAGTGTGTGACCTGGGACAAGTCACTTCACTTCTCTGGGACTCAGTTACCTCAACCGTAAAATGGAGATTAATGTTGTGAGCCCCATGTTCATTCATTCATTCATTCATTGAGTGCTTATTGTGTGCAAAACACAGTACTAAGCACTTGGGAAAGTACAATATAGCAATAAACAGACACATTTCCTGCCCACAGTGAGCTTACAGTCTAGAGGATGAGCTTAAAGTCTAGAGGTGGGACATGGACTGCGTCTAACCTGATTAGCTTGCATCTATCCCACTTCTTAGTACAGTGCCTGGCATAGAGTAAGCACTTAACAAATACCATAAAAATAAAAAAAAAGTTTTCCGTTTCACGAAGCCCAGAACAAGAGGTAATTGACCAATGGCATTATGATTGATTTAGGTTAACTATAAGGAAGTAAATTACTTGCCAGCAAGTACTGTTAAACCATAGAATGAGTTCCTTAGGAAGCGTTTGAAATCTTCTTTTTGGAAGTTTAAAATTACTGGGCAGATTCCTCCTTTGTTTAGATGATCCAGTATGATTCCCCACTGCTCTTCCAGCACACTCACTCCATGATTCTATGGTACTTCAGCATGGCCCAGGGGAAAGAGCACAGAGGAGTCAGAGGACCTGGGTTCTAATCCTGGCTCCACCACTTGGCTGCTCTATGACTCTGGACAAGTCACTTAACATCTCTGTGCCCCTGTTTCCTCATCTATAAAATGGGGATTCAACGTCTGCTCTCCCTGCTTCTTCTAATGTGAGCCCCATCTGAGACAGGGACTATGTCTAACTTGATTAGCTTGTATCTACACCAGCCTTAGTAGACTGCTTAGTTTCCACTATTGTTTTATTGCTATTATTACTTCAGGGAATAATGAAAGCAGCTGAGTTTTCTTCCAGTCAACCTCAACCTGTACACCAAGATTAGATAAGGATAATAGTGTGTTTCTCAGCAGTAGGAGGTAGCAAATTTAGTAGCAAGTTGAAACCCATGCAAAACGTTGGCCATTTAACATGCTAAGTATCTGATGGGACTTGCAAGGTTCTGCCTAGTATTAGAGAGAAATCCTTAATTAAAAATCATCACACCACAGATGCTCTTTGAAACTTGGTTCAAGACTTATAGCAACTACACCATCCCTTGAATGGACTTCACTGGGCCACTTCATAAGTGATGTCTTCTAGCTAGGGCCAAAGCAGGTCAAGGAGTGTTCCATGTCTTTTTTTATGTTTTTTTAATGGTATGTGTTAAGCACTGTTCAAAACATTGGGGTAGATGCAAATTGGTCAGTGGGGGACAGTCCCTGTCCCACATGGGATTCATAGTCCATGTGAGAGGGAGAACAGATATTCAATCCTCAGTTTACAGATGAGGCAAATGAGTCCCTGAGAGGTTAAGTGACTTGCCCTAGGTCACACAGCAGGCAATTGGTGAAGCTGGAATTAGAACACAGATCCTCTCATGTCCAGTCCCATACTCTTTTCACTAGGCCCCGCTGCTTCCATTTGCCTCGGTGATTTTGTTGCCTGTGGCCATAACACGCAGTCGGGCTTAAGGCCCCATTTCAAACCGAAACACAGAAAGGGGAAGTTTCCCCATGCTTTGTTAATTCTGAGGATAGAAGACTTCCTTCTCAACTGCATCATCTTTCATAGGCTAAATTATGCTAAAATACCTTTTAAAACTCTTAGATGAGTTATCCGGCATAGCAAATTCCACACACATGCAGTACTTAGTCTTCTGAAGGGTTTTGGATTGCAGAGCCTCAGCAAATACGCCCCATGCAGCTGCAAATTAAAAGCTTCAGAAGTAGGCATTGAGTGAAACATCTCAAGGATTGCATGTGATTTCAGTGACAGGATTTTCCTTTTCTCCCATGTCCTTGTTTTTCTTTGCTTTCTCTACTTTTTTTTTTTACTGTCATTAAAGAAAATCTCCAAGGAAATCAGGCACAAAACACTATGCTAAGATAACATGGACGTTCTGCCTTTCAATACCCAATTCTCTAAAAAGTTTTGAATTAGGCCATTTAGTCCCACATTTCCTGACACTTAAAAAGTTTTCTGAGGGAAATTACCCAGAATGAAATGGACTTCCTTCCTTTTTAAAACTCCCTTCTCCTTCCCTAAAGAAAACTAAATGATTTTCAGTATTTATTGCTTGAAAGATGAAATCAATACTTGGACACACCCCTTCTTTGGATAGATCGTGAAGCACTCTTAAGTATCTGGATATGAAGTTTATGGGCTGTTTATTCTGACCTTCAAAGACTCCTCTCTGTCTCTCAGATTTACAACTAAATAACATCTTTTGTCTTTTTTTTCCAAAGCGTTCAAGACATTTCTTAAATTTTTCAACTTTGTTTACTTGTATCTCAGCAGAATATATAGTAATAATAATGACAACAATAATAATAATAATCATGGTATTTGGTAAGCACTTACTATGTGCCAAGCACTGTACTAAGCACAGGACTAGATACACTACAATCCAATCAGATCAGATTCAGTTTCTGTCAAACATAGGGCTCACAGTCTGAGGGAGAGGGAGGATGTTGATTTAATTCTCATTTTACAAATGAGGAAATGGAGGCACAAGGTTACACAGCAGACAAGTGATGGAACTGGGATTAGAACCCAGATCCTCTAACTCCCATTAGCTAAACCTGTGTTGGCCAAGCCTCGTAAACAGAAGAGCTCTAAGCAAAAGACATAATATCACTGAGAGGCACAGATGAATAAAATTTCCTTTAACAGATTGGCAAGGAGGCATTTTAGAGATAGAAGGAGCTAACAAGGAATGGCAGAGAGAGCTGGCATTTCCAGGGATGGGTTTGGGAAAAATGGCAGGGAGTGGAGAAAAACAGATATTCTTAGGGGAGAGCGGTAGGAGGGAGTGGTGGAGAGGAGATATTTCTAGGGACGGGGAGGGCAAGCCAGTCATGGTGGATGGGGATAGGAGTTGGGGATACAGCTTGTATCTATCCCAGCACTTGGTTCAGTGTCTGGAACATTATAAATACTTAACAAATACCATAAAAAAAGCATATGTCCCCTAACCTTTCACTACAAGCTGCCCCACAGGTGAAGAAATGAAGTCTCCTGAGCTGTGTTTTGGCCACCCCTGGGCTAAGCTCACTCAGTGACCCCTGCAACTGCTCCAAACTCAGAATGTTCTCAAAATCATATCAAAGCTGTGAACTCCACTCTCATTCATTCAGTAGTATGTATTGAGCGCTTACTATGTGCAGAGCACTGTACTAAGCGTTTGGAATGTCACAGCCTTGATGTAAACTTGATGTAAAACTATCTGTAATTAATTACGATGGGATAAAAATTCCATTGTAGACCTATGTGCACTTCAGCTTAGAAGCAATGTAAAACGTTTTCAATTCTATGAATTATAATAGTGGCTTCTGCGTGTTTTTTCTTACTAAAAATTATTTTTTGGGCATTGAAAGAGGGGTCACTTCAATGACTCTTCTTGATTCACATCTGCTGCCATGTGCAATTTGCTCAGGCAGGGTGGTCTAGTTTTGTTAACCTGAGACTGGCAAGCAGAAGGCCTGGATTTTGTTTCCTGATTCCAGCTCTGCCAATGATTTGTCATGTACCTTAGGGCAAATCATGTCAGCTGTCTGTGTCTCAATCTTGCCATCTGCTAAAGGGAATAAGAATTGTATACTTATTTATGTATTGATTCGCTGGTGCTTACTCTTTATATCTAGTCTCTCCTTTTTAACCATGCTTTATTCATCCATTTGTGTTTACTGCCTCCCCTGTTAAACTCTAAGCTCCTCCAGGACAGAGATCATTACTGTGACACTACAGGAGGTTCTCGGCCCTAAATCCTGGCTGAACAAGTCCCCAGGGTCACTTTAGAAGCTCCTGGATCCCTGTCAGCCTCTGCTGGGCCCTAAAGCCCTCCAATCTTCCTTTTCTTCCAAGGCAGGTTTTGGGGACCTTTTCTCCTCAGGGCTCCCCAAGTCCCTGAACCACTACCACCTTATAACTGGAGCCCAGACATCTCCCCAAAGGTGAAAGGGTCATCAAGGACTAGCCTAACACCTCCATCACAGAGCTGGCTGCAGGAAGGTTGGTGTAGCGGGTAGAGCATGGGCTTGGGAGTCAGAAGGTTATGGGTTCTAATTCTGCCTCCACACTTGTCTGCTGTGTGGCCTTGGGCAAGTCACTTCATTTCTCTGTGCCTCAGTTACCTCATCTGTAAAATGGGGATTGAGACTGTGAGCTCCACGTGGGACAGGGACTCTGTCCCCAGTGCCTGGCACATAGTATACACTTAACAAATACCATTATTATTATTATTATTATTATTATAGAGAGAAAGTGCTCCCTGCCTCTCCTTCAGTTCCCCAGCTCCATGTGTCTCCCTAACACTCAGAGATGTTTTTCCACACTCTACTGCAGGCAGATACCAAGAACTGAGATTTCAACATTGCTTGATTTGGTAACAGTGAAAAGAATTCTGATTCAAACTGCCTTCCCCTAGGTCTAATACTTTCCCTGACAAGACCCTCTGTACTTCCCTGAGGGTGTTCCCGAGCTCACTTTCCTCTGGTCCTTCCCCATCTTCTCTAGGGACAATCCCAGGTTTCAGTATCACCCTATCAGATTCAGAATCAGGGTCTCTCACTGTCCTTTCTCCCCTTCAGGGGAATGAGCCCAGCCCCTCCGGAGTTCTAACTCTGACCCCTTACCTTCCAAGGGTCTCTTAACACTAATTTGGGGGCTCCCTCCCTGTCCCCTGTGGCTGTTCAGGGTCACAGTATAAGCTTTCCCCACATCCTGTTCTTAAAGGTACACAGCTAGCAACCTCTTGCCTTCAAGGTGGCCAGAGATCTTTTTCTCCAACTGTATGGACTCCCTACTTCTTTCCCATTTCTTCTCTCAGAGCTATTTTCCCTTCCCTCATAAGGGGCTGCCATGGAGTTATTCTCCAGCTTTCTCTCCCTCCAGATTCTAAGTTTCCTCTAGAATGTAAGCTCCCAGCTCTCTGTGGGCAGAAAACATATTGTACTCTCCCAACTGCAGTGGGAGTGCTCTGCACACGGTAAGTGCTTAATTAAATATAATTGACTGATTGATTCTCCTAAGAGTGGGAGCCATCCAGACTGACTGACATAGTTATGGCTACTTCTTCTGA
Organism: Ornithorhynchus anatinus; assembly: GCF_004115215.2. Lineage (NCBI taxonomy): Eukaryota > Metazoa > Chordata > Mammalia > Monotremata > Ornithorhynchidae > Ornithorhynchus > Ornithorhynchus anatinus. The sequence continues at coordinate 37,436,781 of NC_041734.1, read as the reverse complement.
ATGACTCCTGGGGCCTAGTACCAGGTTTTATACATTATCAAAATCAATGAATCAATTATTAAATTAAATAATTAGTGTTATTTAGAGGAAAGATGATAATAAATGAGTGTCTGTAGGGGGCAAGTTTCAGGACTTAAGCCAAGTCACTGGGGTTCAAAGGACCAGGTTTCTAGAGGGGGAGTTTTCAAGACAGGGCCTCAGAACAAGGATAACCTACCTATAGACTGTAAGCTTGCTGTGGGCAGGGCATGTGTCTGGTTTATTGTTATACTGTACTATCCCAAGTGCTTAGTTCAGTGGTCTCCACACAGTAAGTGCTTAGTAAATACGATTGACTGACCAACTGACTGTAAACAATTGTAGGCACCTCTCAAGAGTATTCCTGCCTCCCTAAATTCATGCTGGCAGACTAACACCACACACAGCATGAAAAGGAGTGTTCTAAGCAAATCCGTCTTCCATACAGTTCCAATAAGGAGTGCAAGGGGACCCCTCCTCATTTCCACTAGAACCTGAAATAGACCCCAGACTTTCTGTCATTGCCCTGCAGCCTCAGCCTCTGTTTCTCTAGTGGCCTGCCACAAGATTGCAAGCTCCTGGAAGACAAGGATTGTACCTAGTAACTCAATAGTACTTTCCTAAAAACTTAGTACAGCGTTCTCACAGAGTAGATGCTCAATGAATACTATGAATTGATTAGTTCATTCATTCAATAGTATTTATTGAGCACTTACTATGTGCAGAGCATTGTACTAAGCGCTTGGAATGTACACTTCGGCAACAGATAGAGACAATCCCGGCCCATTGACGGGCTTACAGTCTTTGATTGACTGATTTGAAAAGACTACCACCAAGACCTACCTCTCACCAAAGCTGGAAAGTATATCTTCATAGTCAGTCAGTCAATTGTATTTATTCAGTGCTTATTGTGTACAGAGCACTGTACTAAGCATTGGGAAAGTACAATATAATTCAGAGACATTCCCTGCCCACAGTGAGCTTACAGTCTAGAGGGAGACAAACATTAATGTAAATAAATTAATTAATTGCATTAATTAGTGCTGTGGGGCTGGGAGGGGGGATGAATAAAGGGAGCAAGTCAGAGTGTAGCCTCTTCTTTGAACCATTTTCTCTGGAGAAAGATGTCATTTTGTTTTTTCTCCTACAGTAATTAGAATAGGAGCCAGGGCAGGAGAATGTGAGAGGCTGCTTTGCTGGCAAATCCCTGACCCTTGGGTTACCTTGCCCCCCCCAAGACGTCTCTCTCCTCCAGGTGCCAGTCCACACATCTCCCTCAATTTCCAGAGTCTCTCCTCCAAGATCCTTCCTGTATCCAACTCTATCCTCCTTAGTCTCAGCTCTCAGGGATCTGTGGGTGGTGAATTTATTTCTTTGTGAACATCATGAGGATCAAACATACAGAGAGGGAAAGAAAATACTTTTTTTAAACGGAAAAAATAACTTGGAATCATGGAGAGAGGGAGAAGAACAATTTCCAAAAGGACCAAAATAATAAATAAAAAAAGATATGGGTGCAGGATGTCTCTCCCTACTTTTCCCCAAGGGGAAAAAAGTCCTTGTGTAAACTACGACCACCATTTTATTCCTTAAGCACGCACCAAGGGAACTACAGTTTTTACCATCTGTCTATTTGGAAGCCTGAGTGAAAAGAACCTCCAGACAGATTCTTAAAGACAAGTTAATTGATTCAGTAGACTAACCTCACTTTATAACTTTCAGTAGCATTGAGTGGCACTTTCTTGGTAGTCTCACTGACCTAGAGTCTAAGGGGACCAGGGTAAAGTGCTATAGCAAAATCGATATGCCTTGAAGCTGAGGAAGGTAAGGAAAGGAAGGTGGGTGGGAGTGGGTGGTGGGAGTAGGTGGAGAGGAAGAGATGATACAGGCCCTGGGCCTTATAGAGTGGGAAACAGATGGATTGGAATGGAGCCAGATCCACTGGGTGAATGAGCAGATGAATGACAATTTTTTTTCTTATCAGAGACTGGTTCAGTTCTGGCCCAGTTGTAGGGGTTTGGGTCCATAATGAGTCAGGGTGAAGACATCTTCTCTGGTAATTCTGGCCTGACCCAGTCACACCAATTTCAGAACTGTGCCAAGGTCCATTAATTCCAGTTACTCCCATCTCCCACTGGGGTTATCTCAGACCAAGAGAAGGGCATGGTACTAACTGTCTTAGCCACCAAGGGCTAGGTGGGGAACCAATATTTGATTGTCCACTCAACATCCTGTCAGACAACTTGATAGAGCTTCTCTAGAATTCTTCACTTCAGCCATTAAGCAATTTACAGCATTAGGACTACCTTGCCAGTTTTGCCCAGGGGAAAACTAGCTCAGAGTATCTCCCTCTAAAACAAGAGTCAACAACCTTTAGTAGTAATAGTATTTATTAAGTGCTTACTTTGTACAGAGCACTATACTAAGTATGGGGAGAGAATATACAGGTGGGAATTAGTCACAGTCCCTGTTGTGGGCAGGAGAGTTGAACAAATTGAAACCTCTGAGCAATTGGTGTGTCAAGAGGCGACTCTATGATTTAACCAGAAGAGTAGGGGAAGGAAATGTGAGAAGGACAGAAAAAAGTGGAGAGAAGAAAGACATAAGAAAGAAAAATTGAGAAAAAGAAAGAGAATGTGAGAGAAAGGGAAAGAAGAGAGAAAGGGAAAGACAAAGAAGGAAAGAGGGAGAAAGATGGCCCTTGAAGAATGCAAAAATATTCCCATGGCACGTGCTATGGAGTTGGCCTTGCCCCAACTCTGGTACATCCCTGCCTAATGTGCAACACACCCCTGCCATCAGCAGCAGGCATAATGGAAAGAGCATTCATTCATTCATTCAATAGTATTTATTGAGCACTTACTATGTGCAGAGCACTGTACTAAGCGCTTGGAATGAACAAGTCGGCAACAGATAGAGACAGTCCCTGCCGTTTGACAGGCTTACAGTCTAATCGGGGGAGACAGATAGACAATTCCAATAGCAAGAGAGTCAAGGGGAAGAACATTTCGTAAAAGCAATGGCAACTAAATACAATCAAGTCGATGTACATTTCATTAACAAAATAAATAGGGTAATGTAAATATATACAGTTGAGCAGACGAGTACAGTGCTGAGGGGATGGGAAGGGAGGGGGGAGGAGCAGAGGGAGATGAGGGGAAAAGAAGGTTAAGCTGCGGAGAGGTGAAGGGGGGGCGGTAGAGGGAGTAGAGGGAGAAGGGGAGCTCAGTCTGGGAAGACCTCTTGGAGGAGGTGAGTTTTAAGTAGGGTTTTGAAGAGGGGAAGAGAATTAGCCTGGCGGAGGTGAGGAGGGAGGGCATTCCAGGACCGCGGGAGGACGTGGCCCAGGGGTCGACGACGGGATGGGCGAGACCGAGGGACGGTGAGGAGGTGGGTGGCAGAGGAGCGGAGCGTGTGGGGTGGGCAGTGGAAAGAGAGAAGGGAGGAGAGGTAGGAAGGGGCAAGGTGATGGAGAGCCTTGAAGCCTAGAGTGAGGAGTTTTTGTTTGGAGCGGAGGTTGATAGGCAACCACTGGAGGTGTTTAAGAAGGGGAGTGACATGCCCAGATGGTTTCTGCAGGAAGATGAGCCGGGCAGCGGAGTGAAGAATAGACTGGAGTGGGGCGAGAGAGGAGATAGGGAGATCAGAGAGAAGGCTGACACAGTAGTCTAGCCGGGATATAACAAGAGCCCGTAGCAGTAAGGTAGCCGTTTGGGTGGAGAGGAAAGGGCGGATCTTGGCGATATTGTAAAGGTGAAACCAGCAGGTCTCGGTAACGGATAGGATGTGTGGGTGAATGAGAGAGACGAGTCAAGGATGACACCGAGATCGCAGGCCCAAGAGACGGGAAGGATGGTCGTGCCATCCACGGTGATAGGGAAGTCTGGGAGAGGACCGGGTTTGGGAGGGAAGATGAGGAGCTCAGTCTCGCTCATGTTGAGTTTTAGGTGGCGGGCCGACATCCAGGTGGAGACATCCTGGAGGCGGGAGGAGATGTGAACCTGAAGGGAGGGGGAGAGGACAGGGGCGGAGATGTAGATCTGCGTGTCATCTGCGTAGAGATGGTAGTCAAAGCCATGAGAGCGAATGAGTTCACCGAGGGAGTGAGTGTAAATGGAGAACAGAAGAGGGCCAAGAACTGACCCTTGAGGAACTCCAACAGTTAAACGATGGGAGGGAGAGGAGCGGCCTGTGAAGGAGACTGAGAATGACCGGCCAGAGGGATAAGAGGAGAACCAGGAGAGGACAGAGTCCATGAAGCCAAGGTGAGATAAGGTGTGCATGGGCCTGGGAGTCAGAAGGTCATAGGTTCTAATCCCAGTTCCACCACTTGTCTGCTGTGTGACCTTAGGCAAGTCCCTCTGCTTCTCTGGGCCACAGTTACCTCATCTATATAAAGCGGTTTGAGACTGTGAGTCTCACATGACACAGGGACTGTGTCCAACCCGATTTGCTTGCATCCACCTAAGCTCTTAGTGCCATGCCTGGCACATAGTAAGCACTTAACAAACAATATAATTATTATCATAAGTCTCTTGCCCTAGGTCCCCCTACTGCTCTTGGCCCTAGCATCCAGTGAGGTCAGCAGTCATTTTCCTTGCCCATATCGCCTGGCTCACCTCCGCATGCTGTTATTTGCAAAGGAGCTCCAGCTCCCCGTGTCACTGGTTGAGGATGGTGCAAACGCCATCATTACTGGGTCAGGTGGGCACTCGAACAGGCCCCCAGCGAGGCAACAAGTGGAGCCACCATCTTGACTCTCCCTTTAGGGCTCAAAAGGATGGGCAGCTTTCTGACCTGCTGGGAGGTTGAAGCTAATGGCATGGTCCTCATGGTCCTGTGTCTGTAAGGGCAGTACTCCTGTGGAGTGGGCATCTGCTCAAGAGTGACATCTGGAGGGGCAAGAAGAGCTATTTATAGCTTAGGAGACATGGGTTGCTGAGCCCTGCTTTGTAGAATTAGCTATCAAATATGAGAAGAGAGAAAAGTGGGTGGAAGGTTCCAACTAGTCTGGTGTCTGAGGATGAGCTTGGAAGCGACCTGTTTCCAATATACATTTCCCAAATCCTGTATCCAGAAAACTGGATTTTGGAGCTATTCCTCACTGGGAGCATTTCCCAAAAGTCTTGGGCTTCTCAATGTCAGACTACTATGGAGTAACCACACCCTCTAAATCCCAGCGGCCATTAAATGGGTTAATAAAGCTGAGAGGTTTTGGAGCCTTAAAGTTGTTGCCCTACTTACCCTATGATGAGTCCAACCTTGATCATTCTTCAACCTTAACATTCAACTCAGGAAGCGGCATGGTTTAGAGGATAAAAGCATGGGCCTGGGAATCAGATGGATCTGGGTTCTAATCCCAGCTCCCCTACTTGTCTGCTGTATGACCTTGGGCAAGTCACTTCACTTCTCTGTGCCTCAGTTACCTCATCTGTAAAACGGAGTTTAAGACCATGAGCCCCATGTGGGGTAGGGACTGTGCCCAAGCTAATGGTCTTGTATCTACACCAGCACTTAGAACAGGACTTGACACATAGTAAGTACTTAAATGACATCATATTATTGTTAAGAGCCAAAAAATGGGAAATAGGACTTAGGCTCTTTGCTTCCTTCTACCTGTACTGAGCTCTAAATTCACCCATATTCACAAAAACAATGGAGGTATTTTTGTACTATTTTGTTTTTAATTTCTCCAAGTTGGCTCACAGATTTCCACTTTGAAATTTAAGCCCACTAGATATACAGCTTAGATTCCAGGGTCAATGTTTGTGAGGTCAATTTGGAAACAGGAACTCTAGAAAATGAGATAGATATGGGTTAGATGGATAAACTTAACTCATCTTAAATCATTATGAATTATAATTCAGACATGAACAACTTGGGTCCATTCAAAACAGCAGCCCAGAGTCGAAAAGCATCATTGCCGTATCGATCTTCTGAACCATTCAGTGTTGCAATCTTCAGAAGTCAAGTATTGCAATCACTCCTGAAAACCACAGATGCTGTCAAGCCATAGGAGAAACATGTAGGATGAGGGAGAAGGTAAATCTTCATGTTTTAATGGTATTTGTTAAGCACTTACTATGTGCCAGGCACTGTACTAAGCACAGGGGTAGATACAAGCTAATCAGGTTGTTACCAGTCCATGTCCCACATAGGGTTCACAAATTTTACCCCCATTTTACAGATGAGCTAACTGAGGCACAGAGAAGTAAAGTGACTTGCCCAAAATCACATAGCAGACACCATGGCAGAGCTGGGGTTAGAACACAGTTCTTTCTGACTCTCATGCCCATGCTCTATCCACTAGGCCACGCTGCTTCTGTCCCAATGAATATATTAGTAAAATAACAGTATCTAAAATAGAAGAAATAATGAACTAAAATTTCCTTCTAGTAACCCATGCAGGGCTGTGAGAAGATTGTTTGGGGTGGCCAGAGATTTGGAGAATCCCTATGGGAAAACCTCAAGGCAGGTTTAAAAATATTTCATGAATTCTGGCTGGGTGTTACCCAGCTAGTTTGTCAGTCAGTTAATGATGGGAAAATTTGTTACAAGAATTTTTGTCACAATTAATTAGTTAATCATGGTATGCATTAATGGAGACAAAAGGCCCTAGATTGAGCTTCTGTAAATAGGGTAGGTTTCCTGTGACAGTGTATCCCCCTACATGTCTCCTAATTACCCTTGTAATTTACTCAATTCACAGCCCTCTTTTTTTAATGGTATTTGCCAAGCGCTTACTATTTGCCAAGCACTGGGGTAGATACAAGCTAATCAGGTTTGACATAATCCATGTCCCACATGGGATTCACATAATTAATCCGCACTTTACAAATGAGGTAATTGAGGCACAGAGAAGTTGAATGACATGCCTGAGATGGCATAGCAGACATGTGGCGGAGCCCTAGGTTCTTCTGACTTCCAGTCCTGTGCTCTACACACTAGACCATGCTGCTTCTCTAGCTCTTGCCTAGGCGTGCTTGCTGGTCTGCACTCCTGCCTTCCTTTCCCCCCACCTCCACCTACTAATGACAACCAGGACTCTAGAAGCTGTCCTAAAACCATCCAATGAAGCAGCTCAAAAAGGATCAGGATTGGAAGATTGGAAAACCCTAAAATTCCTTTTATCTGACAGGTGGATGTACTTCTCCCAGTTTCTGGTTTGAACTCAGCTGTGGGACTAGTGACTACAAAATTTTAGCCAAAGGAAACAGTCTCCATTAATGCTAACTTGGTGCTTACTGTTAAATTTGTTACACATGGTATAAAGCCCCAGACATCTTCCTAAAATGCATTTCACCCATGCCACTATCTCTTCCCTCTACCTCCAAATTTTAATTTGTTCTTTCTTGGACTGTTCTCAAAAAATACCTGCTCATAATTTCTCTCTCTTAAGTGTCTCTGTGTATTTGCAAATCTTTGTTGAACCTCTCACCTCTTCTCCTAACAATAATAATAATAATAATAGTATTTGTTAAGCACTCACTATGTACCAGGCACTGTACTAAGTGCTGGGAGATACAATCAAATCGGGTTGGACACAGTCCCTGTCCCACTTAGGGCTCACAGTCTCAATCCTCATTCTACAGATAAGCTAAATGAGGCCCAGAGAAGTGAAGTGATTTGCTCAAGGTCACACAGGAGACAAGTGGCAAAGCCAGGATTAGAACCCATGTTTCGCTAAATAATCCCAGTGACCTCAACAACATATTCCAGGCTATCAATCCCTTCTCCACCTTGTGCTTAAATTGGAAGGCCGCAAACTGGACACTGACCTCTGCTACATTCCCACTCGGTTGTTTATTGTAACCATATTTGAGACTTTTTGAGCTGTAAATTTGAGCTAAGACTCTCATAAGAAATGGATTTTTGCCTCTTTGGCAACTCTGCTTTTTAGCTAGTCAGAACTGGCGGGGGGTTGAAAAATGAAACATGATTTCAAAAAATAAGCTGAAGTCTTACAAACCTCAAATTCCAGTTTGGATTGAGTTTAGGTGACGGTTTATATTAGTTCTGGCCTAATACCAACCATCCCTAATCCCCAACAGATTCTTGTTTTTTTCGACATTGAATTACTCATTTTGTTTGTGTTGTCCTTGTTTCTGAATCTTTTTATTTCTTTTTTCTGGGAGTTGGAGAAGAGCGAAGAGAGAAGGGTTAGGTAAACTTAAAATGAGCCACACTCTATTTTGTTTTTATGTGTTACCAATTTAGTTTCTATTTCTACATAGATTCTTGATCAGTTTAAATGAAAAATACATTCCAGGTTGTTGCTCAGAAATTTTAAGAAGAGAAAGTTTAGGGAATGGAACTGAAAGCCAGATATCTGAATTAGCTGGGACTGCTAGCAACACTGTTATTGGAAGGGAGGGTGGCTGCATGGCATTTCAGACAGGCACAGATCTAGTGGTCCAGATAATTGGTCTCTCCTGTATTCTTGCCTTGTCTTAGGCTGTCTCCCACACATAGCGACTCCCAGAATGCCCCACCTTCATCTGCAATCATTGTGGTAATGTATCCATAGAGTTTCTTGGTAAAAATATGGAAGTTGTTTACCACTGCCTTCTTCCAGGCAGTAAACTTGAGTCTCTGCCCTTGACTCTCTCCCATACTGCTGCTGCCCAGCACAGGTGAGTTTTGACTTATAGCAGATTGCTTTCCACTCTCTAGCCACTTCCCAAGCTAGGAATGGAATGGATACGCTTCTGCTTGACTTTCCCTCCCTTAGCCAAGACTGATAGAGTACTGGAAACTCTCCAGATGCTATCCTGAGAGGGTACTGTATTCTAATTAGTCATTATTTAGAGACCCAGGTTGAAGTGTGATGGTGCTCTTGATGTCTGTCAGTGGAATTCCAAGTCAATGGAAAAGTAGGTGCCTCTATCCATTTGGCTCACTGCTAAACTCATTAGCAGATGCCTAATGCATGGAAATTCAAACGAAATAAAGGTGCCAAAGTTAGGTCCTTTTCCTGCATCCTAAAATAAATCAGGTTTAGGAGAAATCGAATTAATTCTCCTTCTCCTGTTTACGGTCTTGTTTGCTTTTCATGGCTGTTCTTACCTCACCTCCCTTCTCTCTTCCTACATCCCAGCCCATACACTCTGCTCCTTTGGTGCTAACTTTCTCACTGTGCCTCGATCTTGCCTGTGCCGCTGTCGACCCCTGGCCAACGTACTATCTCTGGCCTGGAATGCCCTAGCTCCAGAAATCTGTCAAACAATCACTCTTCCACCTTTCAAATCCCTACTGAGGGCTCACCTACTCCAAGAGGCCTTCCCAGACTAAGCCTTCCTTTTCCTCAGCTCCCTTCCATTTTGCTTCACCTCGACTCACTCCCTTTTGCTCTTCTCCCCTTCTCGCCGCCCCACAGTCACTTATGTATATATGTATATATCTAAAATTCTTTTATTTATATTGATGCTTCTTACTTCTTTTGATGTGTATATATCTATAATTCTATTTATATCGATGCCTTGTTTTACTTGTTTTGTTGTCTGTCTTCCCCCTTCAAGACTGTAAGCCCAGTGTGGACAGGTATTGACTCTCTTTATTGCTGAACTGTACTTTCTAAGTGCTCAGTACGGTGCTCTGCCCATGGTAAGTGCTCAATAAATATGATTGAATGAATGAATGAATCTGGCTTCAGATGAATGAATCTTCTGTATGAAGATGCTTGTGTTCTCTTCACCACTCAGGGTCAAACCAACAGAGAAGGCCTGGAAGCATTCTCTTGGTGGCTTTCAGGGAAGGTGCTCTTTTCTGGGTGAGGACAGAACAGTTGTGGTGGCAGCCCCTTTAGTCCCATCTCTTACCTGATTCCCTATTACACCCCACTGAATATTACCAATCCTTAAATGGCGTGGGCTTCCAGAAGTCCTATCCCTCTCAAATCCCACCCCTTCACATCCCATTGAGTGTCTTATAGTTATGGAAATTTGCCCAGCCTTGTGGAGAGAAATAATCTATATGTAGAATGTTTATGAGAAGCAGCATTGCCTAGAGTGGATAAAGCACAAGCCTGGGAGTCAGGACTTTGGTTCTAATCCTGGCTCTGCCACCTGTCTGCTGTGTGACCTTGGGCAAGTCACTTCACTTATCTGTGCCTTAGTTGCCTCATCTAAAAAATGGAGATTAAGACTGTGAGCCCTGTATGGGACAGGGAGTGTGTCCTAACTGACTAACTTGCCTCTGCTCCAGGGCTTTAGTACAGTGCCTGGCACATTGTAAGCACTTAGCAAATAGCATCAGAGTAATAATAATAAAAAAGGAATGGGAACTAATAGTAAGCAGTGAGGATAGCTGGAGAGAATGGGAGTTGCCACTTGCCAATGAATTTATAATTTTGGTGTCAAATGTGTCTTCAAAATGATTTGCAAAGCTACCTAATATATGCCTGGAAACATCTCAGTGCCATTATGCGAAAGTATGGCAACTGTAGGCAAGTGGAATACTGTATTCTCACAATTCTCCAAGAATATCCTCAGATTCTTTTCAGTACCAGCAGTGTAAGATCAGTGTTACCTAATGATGTTATATCTTTATTTGGTGGTTCATAAACATGGCTCTAACCCCAGTATTTTTCAATGTCTGGGTTTTGTTTAGCTCATTAGCACAGTTAATACATTTCTGAAATACCAGCTCAAATATATAAACTCTATTAGTATGTAGTCAAACCTTTCTCTGACATTTTCTAAAGGACCAGAAAAGAAAACAGAAACAAATGGAAACACATTTTTAAGTGGAAACACTGCATTTGTGAATACAGTACTAGAATAGGTTTTCCAAATGGAAATGTTAAATGGAGGAAAAGTTGAGAGAACATTTTAACTGGTTTCCATGAACTTGCCAATTACAAGTAGCATTCTCTTGATTTGACTTTGAACTTTTTAAATAGAGAGAATTAAAGAAAAAAATGCATTAACTTAAAATTGCAACAAACTGGGTGGCCTTCCAGTTACACTGGACTTCAATCTACAATCCTCTGTGCTTCTCAGAAGTATGAAATTCTCACTAAAGCAAATGGAAGATGGAGGAGAAAGCTATTTGTGGTGTGCCTCATTCGAGATAGAAATCACAGTGCTTCTCAAATATGGCCACCGTGAATCCATTTAGCCAGGGAAGACTTCCACCTGTAATTACAGTTGCTGCTGGCTCCACTGCTTCTGCTGCCACCAGCACCTGGGGCATTTGATGTAAGGAGACTGATTTGCTCTAAGGCTAATGGTTGTGATTGCAAGCACAAGGTCTTTGGTCATGAAGCAGAGTAAGCTCCTCATTTAAGTAATGACTATTCTGGTATAGCTGCACTACCAAAGGAGAAGGAGGAAGGTGATGAAATGACCTAAATAAAGTGGAGGAAAGGAAAATAGAGAAGCAGCATGGCCTAGTGGATAGACCACGGGCCTGGGAGTCAGGAGGACCTAGGTTCTAATCCAGCTCTGACACGTGTCTGTTGTGTTATCTTGGGTAAGTCACTTCACTTCTCTATGCCTCAGTTACCTCATCTGTAAAATGGGGATTAAGACTGTGAGCCCCATATGGGACATAGACTGTGTCCAACCTAATTAATTTGTATCTTCCTCAAGGTTTAGTGCAGTGTCCAGCACAAAATAAGCACTTAACAAATACTATTAAAAAAAGAAAGAGAAAAAGAGAGAAACTTGAGGCTCAAGCCCTGGTGTGGAAAGGGCATGGTAAAGGGGAAATGAAGACAAGAGAGGATGGGAAGGAGAACTAGGAAGAGGAAGAGAAGGAGGTAAAACACTGTCATAAGATGGGAAAGCTAGAATGAGTTGGGCAAAGAATCATGGCTACATCAAAACTGTCCCTGAGTATCATCATTCCAAACTCTATTGTTCAGATTAGACAAACCACATTGCTTTGAAGTGTGGTTTTCTACTTGTATTTTTTCTATAATTTCTTCCTTCCTATTTTAATTTTATAGCTTCTGCCCCACTCCACCTTTTGTTTTCACCTCAAAATTAAAGTGAGAATGCAAATGGGGACTTTGAGATTAAGCAAACATCAGTTTGAGCCCTATGATGAAGGTCTAACTTCCTTAATGGGGTATGAGAGTAAGGACAGAGCCTCTCTGTATTCTTCTCAGGGAATCTAATCCAACCACAGTTTTGCATTGCTAAGCATCGCTTATTTGCCATATGACAGAATTTAGCCTTACAGGTACGTGTGCAATTTTTGATTAATTTTAAAGGAGTGTTGGGTGGTTCAAGTGAGAAGATAATTTGCCTTCAGCCACAAAGTCTTTATAGGAACAAAGAAAAATATCTCAGTCCTCTTTTACCCATGTTGGATTTTTTAAAAAACTAAATTCGTTTCTTCAGTAAGTGTGTCTTCAAATGAAATGTACCACAAAGACTGTGTCTCTGGGGAGTTTGGAGGCTTTTTTTAATTCTCAAAACATTTGAAATTGTGTTTAGAAATGAGTCTCATTTTGGGTTGCTTTTTTTTATGGTTTTGTTAAATGCTTACTATGTGTCAGTTCTAAGCACTGGAGTAGATACAAAGTAATCAGGTAGGACACAGTCCATGTCCCTCATGGGACTCACAATCTTAATCCCTATTTTACAGATGAGGGAACTGAGGCACAGAGAAGTGAAGTGACTTGTCCAAGGTCACAGAGCAGATAAATGGCAAATCAGGATTAGAACCCAGGTCATTCTGACTCTTGGGCCCCTGATTAATCCACTAGACCAAACTGCTTCTGCTGCTTTTTCAGCAGAAGGTATGATATTTGTAGAGTAGGAGAGCCATTCCATTCACCTTTGAGGCCAGGAATTTCACTATATTTGAAATCACAAAGAAAAAATAACTAATCCTCATTGGTTAGCTATCTAACCAAACCAAACCGTTTGTTTGGGAAGACAGCTTAGGTGGTAAAGAGTGTGATTTGAAGTGATGGTGAAAGAACTCTTAGTTGGTGGGACAAGACTGAAAATGGGTAACGAAGGTCATGTATAGACACAAATCTTACTTCACCTATCCTATCTGTACTGTCACTCAACACAGTTTCGGACATATGGTGGGTAGATAGATAATAAATGCCATTCATTCATTCATTTATTCAATCGTATTTATTGAGCACTTACTATGTGCAGAGCACTGTACTAAGTGCTTGGAAAGTACAATTGGGCAACAGATAGAGACAATGGCTGTCTATCTAAACAGTCTAAATGGGGGAAATGGCTTAAGCTAAGTGGGCTCTATATAGGTCATCCTCAAGAGTGTGGCCTCCAGCAAGACCTCCTGAAATTGGAGGAAATTCTGAAGTCACTCTGTAAATTGGATTTTGGACCCAGGACCCAGTTTGACCTGGGACCTCTGGTTGAGCCCAGGAATAGGCCAGAATTCCTATGACAATCCTGGGCCCTCTAGACTATAAACTTGTTATGGGCAGAGAACGTGTCTGTTTATTGTTACATTGTATTTTCTAAAGCGCTAGTACAGTGCTCTGCACACAGTAAACACTAAATAAATACGATCGAACAACTCATATATCTGCTCCCTGAAGGGTCTTGGGATAGACCACATACCTCTTAATCTTAATTCAGTGGAAAATGGACTTCATCCTTCTTGCCCCACTTTGAACCTCTTCCTGAGGGGCTTTAATTCTTTGAAGAAACTCATTTCCCCCCACCCCTCACTCATTCATTCATTCATTCATTCAGTAGTATTTATTGAGCGCTTACTATGTGCAGAGCACTGTACTAAGCGCTTGGAATGAACAAGTCGGCAACAGATAGAGACAGTCCCTGCCGTTTGACGGGCTTACAGTCTAATCAGGGGAGACGGACAGACGAGAACAATGGCAATAAATAGAGTCAAGGGGAAGAATATCTCGTAAAAACAATGGCAACCTCCTACTCCATAAACTAAGCTTTCCAGATCACTTTCAGAAACTGTAATTATTGCCTCAGTCATAAAGCTTAAACATCCTACCATTTTCATGACAGTGGAAAAGGAAGTTCTGTTTAATATGGCATACACCTCAATATAGACTTATACACATCAATTAGACTTATCTGAAATCAAAAGCAGGTTCTACATTGAAGATTACACTCGTAGAGGAAATACATTTAAGGGAATGCCCATGAAGGTAAGGTAGTAGGCAATGGAAGAGCTATTATCAAAGCTCTACCTAGCTCAAGCCTATCCTACACTTACATTATCTTTAAAGTTCACTCTTTAAAAAATAAGAGGGAAATATTTCACAAATTCTTCCTCATCTATGCCTGTCACATAGAAGAAAACAATTTTGCATTCGTTGCCCATCCAACTGATCATACCGATTGTGAATCAAGAGTTTCTTTTAAAGGAAAGCTCAAAATTAAATCTGCAACAACAAGATCTCTACAAGAGGGTGATGATTATGCCCATGAGTTTTATCAGCTGCAGCTGTTCCATTATGTTTGTTTACTTTAGGGTAGAAATGGTTCTTCGAAAAATATGACGAAAATAAACACACAACAAGCAGCTGTAGATAGCATGGATAAGTAAAGTGAACAGCACTAAGCCAGGGAAACCTTTGCTTCAGATTCACAGGCCATGTCAGTGAAAAAGGAAATCTGAAATTTAATGTTGATGATACTATCCAAAGCCAGAAATGCTTTCAAGGAAATCCAAACAAAAATCATTCTGATTAGAAAATTTTTTCTCCTTATCTTAAAAGCTATTTTGTATTTATTCACTGAAAAACTCGGCAAGCTGAAAATGGAGGGAAAAATTTTGCCATTTAAGAAATTAATTTGGAGTAAGATGCTTTAATGACCATGGCATCATGAAATTACATTGTTAATTAGGTGGTAGGGTTTAATTTTAGTTATGGCAAATAAACCCCATTTATTTTGATAAGGACTAAACAGTCCATGACTGAAATAAGCAGTTCAAGAAAGAAACCAGTGGAAGTGCTATAAATTGAATTTTTCCTACTTACAGATTTGAAACTACCACTTCATTCATACCATTTCTTATGATTAGGGAGATGATTTCTGACCTAAAAGATAATCTCTTCCAGAATGAATGGCTAGATAATGAAATGTGGAGCTTTCACATCAGTTGGCATGAATTGAAAGCATTTCAATAAACAGGGTGTATCTGGAGATAATGAAATCTTCATTTGTGAGAGATCTTCGCTATTCACTTGTAACTGAAACCACTACCTGAACAAAGAAGCTGCTTATTACAACATGTTACCATTACATATCTCTTTCCAATCTATGCCTCATTTTCTGGGGTTGGATAATTTTGTGAAGTAATGATCCAGAAAAAATGAGGTGTTGTTTGCTTACCATTCAGAGATATATGTAGTACATCAAAGAAGAGAAAAAGACACTGTATGATAGCCATTTACAGAATGAATGTTCGTGAAATTAACAGGAATTACAGGCTAATTACAGCCACAGTTGATTTTGTTAAGAGAGGAGAGATTGGAATCAGGATGAAAACTGATGAGATGGAGAGATAAAGAGTTTGTGCCAATTGAATGATTCAAAGATCTACTCAGAGAGATATGAACTGGGAATCCTGAGCTATTTGGCCCTGGTATTAAAGGATCTCTTTTCCTGGGAAAAATGCTGGGAAAACTTATTTTTTGGCACCTCTTTCAAAAATTTACTGGTAGGGCATAAGGAGCATGGGCCTGGGAGTCAGAGGACAGGGGTTCTAATCCCGGCTACTCCACCTGCCTGCTGTGTGGCCTTGGTGAAGTCCCTTAACTTCTCTGTGCCTCATTTACCTCATCTATAGAGGAAATGCAAGTTCTCCCTCCTGTTTAGACTATGAGCCCTGTGAGGGGCTGAGTCCTATTTGATTAACCTGTATCTATTGCATCGCTTAGAACAGTACTTGACATGTAATAAGTGCTTAACAAATAACAATTAAAAACTAATGAATGGAAAAACTTTGTCAGCTGAAGGCACTGGTTCTAGTTTCCCACTTGGATTCCTACTGTATTTGTTGCTCTCTAAGATAAGTGATTATTCATAGGTTTCTGGTTATAAGGGGCTAAATACTTCCTTTCGCCAAGAATGCCTCGGAATTAATTAGGCTTTTGTCTGTATTAAGAACCAAAGAGTAAAGACCATCACTTCTTAGGCCAGAAAATAATTTAAGCTACAATGCAATTTTTTTAGTTCTCTCGTGACTACTTCAATCACCTGAATTGTTAAATGGAAGTAGGGTGATTGAGTTTGACCCAAGACCATACAACTTATAAGTGGGGAATAGAAAACTAAATGAGATTCTTAAGTCTTGGGCCAAATTTAGCTAGAGCAGGCCAGGCTTCAGGATGCAGCTGCTCACTTCCTTGGGGCTGGGGGGCCAGTAACCACACGGAACCTGCCACTGTGGGGGAAGGTGCCACTAATTTCACGCCTATATTTTGTGGGTCAGGAAGGGAAGCATAACTAGCCCACTTCACCAAGCCTAGCCCTGGGACTGAGACTCCAGTGAATACGGCAAGGACTGGGGGATTACAGCACAAACTGAGAAAGGAGACTCGCAGTAGAGAAGCATTATGGCCTAGAGGATAGAGTCTGGGCCTGGAAGTCAGAAGGACCTGGGTTTTAATCCCAGATCCATTGTTTGTCTGCTGTGTGACCTTAGGCAAGTAACTTCACTTCTCTGTGCCTCATTTTCTTCATCTGTAAATGGGGATTAAGACTATGAGCCTCACGTGAGACAAGGACTGTGTCCAACCCAATGAATTTCTACCTACCCCAGAGCTTA
Source organism: Ornithorhynchus anatinus (assembly GCF_004115215.2). Classification (NCBI taxonomy): domain Eukaryota; kingdom Metazoa; phylum Chordata; class Mammalia; order Monotremata; family Ornithorhynchidae; genus Ornithorhynchus; species Ornithorhynchus anatinus. The sequence continues at coordinate 37,420,014 of NC_041734.1, read as the reverse complement.
ATACAGTGCCTGGTACATAGTAACTGTTTAACAAATACCACAATTATTATTATTATTACAAATGGGGGTGGGGAGTGGATGTCGGTTGGGATAGTGGATATTATGAATGGGAGTAGTGTAGGTTGGGCCTGAGAGTCAAAATATCCTGGGTTCTAATCCCAGATCCACCACTAATCTGCTGTGTGACCTTGAGCAAGTCATTTCACTTCTCTGGGCCACAGTTATCTCATATGTAAAATGGGGGATTGAGACTGTGAGGCCCATGTGGGACAGGGACTGTGTCCAACCTGATTTGCTTGTATCTACCCAGTGTTTAGTACAGTGCCTGGTACATAGTAAGCACTTAACAAATACCACAATTATTATTACTGTTTTGCCAGCATAAGTAGGGGCTAGGGACTTTGGTGGTACAAGCAGAGGTTGGGCTCAGGGTGAAGGTTTTGCAGTGTGCTGATGGATTCAGATCCTCATGCAGCCATCTGGGTCTGAGGTGGACACAGACAGAATGGGAGGTAGTCATGGGCAAGCAGGGGCTGGAGTCTCGGCAGCGTGAGCAGGGGTGGAGCGTAAGCTGGAGTCTTTGCAGCTCGAGGGAGGGCTGGGGGTCCTCAGGACATGAATAGGGACTTTGCATGAGCCAGGGTCAGAATACAGCAGTGCTGAATTGGATAACGATAATAATCATCATCCTTCTCATGGTACTTGTTAAACACTTACTATGAGCCAACCATTGTACCAAGTGCTGGGGTGGATGCAAGACAATCAGGTTGGACAAAGTCCCTGTCCTGTATGGGGCTCACACTTTAGGATTTAATGTCCACTTTACAGGTGAGATAAATGAGGCACAGAGAAATGAAGAAATTTGCCTAAGATCACACAGTAGGCAGGGAGTGGAGCCAAGATTAGAACCTATGTCCTTCTTACTCCATGGCCCATGCTCTATCCACTAGGCCATGATGGGGGATTAATAAATTCAGGCTTTCCTGGAGGAGAAGTGATTTCAACAGGGCCTTGTGGTTGGGGAGAGCAGTGGTCTGTTGAATATGGAAGGGGAAGGAGTTTTAGGCAGATGTGGGTTTGAGCAAAGGTCGGCAATACAGTAAAGAGGAGTGAGGAATGCAAACAGGAATGTAGTAGGAAAAGAGCAAGGTTAGAGAGGAGCTTATTCACTTTCTCTAATAAATTGAAACTCAAATTTCTGTAAACAGGGTGAGTGGGGTGCTCCAATCAATCAACTGTACTTATCGAACACTTACTGAGTGCAAAGCACTGTACTAAGCACTTAGGAGAATACAAAACAACAGAATTAGTAGGCAGGTAACCCTACCCACAATAAGCTTACAGTTTAGAGGAGGTCCAGCTGATCTAGCCCCACTCCCTTAGTACTATGATTTCTAACATCACCAAGACCTAGATTCTGAATGCCTTTCCAGTTTTTTCTATGGTATTTTTTAAGTGCTTACTACATGGCAGGCACTGTACTAAGCACTGACAGAGATACAAGCTTGTCAGGTTGGATGCAGTCCCTGCCCCGCATGAAACTCACAGTCTTAATCCCCATTATGCAGATGAAGTAACCGAGGCACAGAGACATTAAGTGATTTGCCCAAGGTCACACAGCAGAAAAGAGGTGAAGCCAGGATTAGAACCAGATCCTTCCGACACCAAGCTCTATTCACTAGGCTATGCTGCTTCCCATGCCTGTCCCTGAAATAAAACAGTATTAGCCATAGGAAACACTTTTTGGTTGGTATTGCTGTACCAGTCTCCAGTGGATAGACAAAGGCAACTGACATTATTATCAGAGTCTAATGAGAGAAAGTCAACACAACATCTGCTTGGTGAAGTTAGCCCTGTTGCACCAGCTGTTGTTCTGAACATGTTCTGAGCATATGATAAACAGAGTTTTAGAAAGTAGGCCTCTTTCATCGGTGTTTCAGCAAATTGTTGTTCTGCAGCAACTAGTTAGAATTTCTCTCGCCTTGACAGAAATGGCTGAAATGTTCACAAATTTGCTATTCCATAAGGTACCTTTCAAACCTCCAATTATCACTCAGGAAGTCACTAAGCAAATGCCCAGAGCACACTGCCTTTCAGCTGCCACATTTCGTGGCATTATGTTGGCACAATGGTTGGCTACTTACAAGAAAAGCAGTATGGTATTAAGAGACTTGAGCCTGAACAACATTCTTTCCTGCTTTCTTGGCTGCCAGTCAATTCTTTTCTAATTCCGCAATACAGCCCTTCACATCTTACTTGGTAAGCCTGAGGGACGTGGTTTTCTCTGTGTATGAGAGAGAGTTTATTAGGGATTGCAACAACAATATTTCAGCTTAATCTACAAGATTCTTGGTTTGAGAGCTTCACTGTTAACACTCTCCATCTTCTCTCCAGTTTATCCTGATATACCACCTTAGTATCCTCTCCTTTAATTTATCAACAGACTTTTTCCATGTATTTCTGAACCAGTAAACCTCCTTTGATGCTCCTCAAATGACCCTTTTGTCTTCCTTCAAAGCCTTATTAAAAATATATCTTCTCCAAGAGGCCTTCCTTGATTAAGCCCTCATTTCCCCTATTCCCTCTCCCTTCTGTAACCCCACTTGGACTTGGATTTGTACCTTTCATTCAATCTACCCTCTGGCCCACAGCACTTATGTATATATCCTTATTTATTTCGTCTGTCTCCCCCTCTATACTGTATGCTACTTGTAGGCAGAGAACATATCTACCAACTCTGTTATATTGTACCCTCCCAAGTGCTTAATACAGTGCTCTGCACAGGGCAAGTGCTCAATAAATTTGATTGACTGATTAATTATCGCCCTATCTCCCTACTACCCTTTCTTTCCAAAATCCTAGAACGAGTCGTCTACAATCACTGCTTAGAATTCCTAAACTCCCATTCTCTCCTGGACCCCCTCCAATCTGGCTTCCGTCCCCTCCACTCTACTGAGACTGCTCTCTCTAAGGTCACCCAAGACCTCCTTCTTGCCAAATCCAATGGCTCCTACTCCATTCTGATCCTCCTTGACCTCTCTGCTGCCTTTGACACTGTCGACCATCCCCTCCTCCTCCATACCTTATCTCACCTTGGCTTCCCGGACTCCGTCCTCTCCTGGTTCTCCTCTTATCTCTCTGGCCGGTCATTCTCGGTCTCCTTCGCTGGCACCTCCTCCCCCTCCCATCCTTTAACTGTTGGAGTTCCTCAAGGGTCAGTTCTTGGCCCTCTTCTGTTCTCCATTTACACTCACTCCCTCGGTGAACTCATTTGCTCTCACGGCTTTGACTACCATCTCTACGCAGATGACATGCAGATCTACATCTCCGCCCCTGTCCTCTCCCCCTCTCTTCAGGTTCGCATCTCCTCCCGCCTCCAGGATGTCTCCACCTGGATGTCGGCCCCCCACCTAAAACTCAACATGACCAAGACTGAGCTCCTCATCTTCCCTCCCAAACCCGGTCCTCTCCCAGACTTCCCTATCACCGTGGATGGCACGACCATCCTTCCCATCTCTCGGGCCCGCGATCTCGGTGTCATCCTTGACTCTTCTCTCTTGTTCACCCCACACATCCTATCCGTTACTGAGACCTGCCGGTTTCACCTTTACAATATCGCCAAGATCCGCCCTTTCCTTTCCACCCAAATGGCTACCTTACTGCTACAGGCTCTCATTATATCCCGGCTAGACTACTGTGTCAGCCTTCTCTCTGATCTCCCTTCCTCCTCTCTCGCCCCGCTCCAGTCTATTCTTCACTCCGCTGCCCGGCTCATCTTCCTGCAGAAACCATCTGGGCATGTCACTCCCCTTCTTAAACACCTCCAGTGGTTGCCTATCAACCTCCGCTCCAAACAAAAACTCCTCACTCTAGGCTTCAAGGCTCTCCATCACCTTGCCCCTTCCTACCTCTCCTCCCTTCTCTCTTTCCACTGCCCACCCCACACGCTCCGCTCCTCTGCCACCCACCTCCTCACCGTCCCTCGGTCTCGCCTATCCCGCCGTCGACCCCTGGGCCACGTCCTCCCGCGGTCCTGGAACGCCCTCCCTCCTCACCTCCGCCAGGCTAATTCTCTTCCCCTCTTCAAAACCCTACTTAAAACTCACCTCCTCCAAGAGGCCTTCCCAGACTGAGCTCCCCTTCTCCCTCTAATCCCTCTACCACCCCCCCTTCACCTCTCCGCAGCTTAACCCTCTTTTCCCCCCATTTCCCTCTGCTCCTCCCCCCTCCCTTCCCATCCCCTCAGCACTGTACTCTGCCCAACTGTATATATTTTCATTACCCTATTTATTTTGTTAATTTTGTTAATGAAATGTACATCGCCTTGATTCTATTTAGTTGCCATTGTTTTTATGAGATATTCTTCCCCTTGACTCTATTTATTGCCATTGTTCTTGTCTGTCTGTCTCCCCCGATTAGACTGTAAGCCCATCAAACGGCAGGGACTGTCTCTATCTGTTGCCGACTTGTTCATTCCAAGAGCTTAGTACAGTGCTCTGCACATGGTGAATGCTCAACAGATATTATTGAATGAATGAACATTCCTCTGGGATGGCTCTCTGATTCCCTCTCCCATTCATTCTCTTGAATGCCCTTGGCAATTCCTTGGAGTATGTATTGATTCTATCTTGACACACAACTTTCTGCCCAGTAATTTTACATTAGGCTGGACCTGGCTTTCACCCTTTGGACAAACATTCAGCTTCTCTTTTGTATAAAGCCAGTGACCATCTTTTCTTGTTTAGCACTGGTTTCTTCTTTTCTCTTTATTGACTTCAGAGCTATATTTGATACTCTTAACCATGACATTCCTCTCAAATACCTGGCACTCTTTCCATCCTAGTCTGACTTTTATTACTAGGGTTGCTTCTCTCCTGAGATACTGGCAGTATGCAGCATCATAATGTGAAAGAGAACTGCATTATGGAGTTCTTGGTTCTTTCCTCGTACATATCTATAAAGTACACATTTTAAATTATTTATTTATATTAATGTCTGTTGCCCCCTTTAGATTGTAAACTCACTGTGGGCAGGGAATGTATTTACCAACTCTGTTTTACAGTGCTCTGCACACAGTAAACAATCAATAAATACTACTGATTGATTGATCAATTTCATGGGTTTAGTGGCTCATTTCAAGCTTGGTTGTGATACCAGAAGATACATACAGTATACAGCGCTTAGTATAGCTCCTCCAGAACTTAGTACAGTGACTGGCACATAGTAAGTGCGTAACAAATATCATAATTATCATTATTACATATCCTTTTTAGCCCATCTCTTCTTGCCTCAACTTAACTTGCCTCACATCTTCTCACATTAGAGAAGCAGCGTGACTCAGTTGAAAGAGCCCGGGCTTGGGAGTCAGAGGTCATGGGTTCGAATCCCAGCTCTGCCACTTGTCAACTGTGTGACTGTGGGCAAGTCACTTCACTTCTCTGTGCCTCAGTTACCTTATCTGTAAAATGGGGTTGAAGGCTGTGAGCCCCACATGGGACAACCTGATTACCCTGTATCTACCCCAGCGCTTAGAATAGTGCTCTGCACATAATAAGTGCTTAACAAATACCACCATTATTATTATCTTCAGCTACACAACTTCATGTACTTTCTGAATGCAAGGCACAATACTGAGTATATAGTACTAAGCATCCTACATCCTAGAAAAGACTTATCCCTTGCCCTCAAGAAATTAACCATTGGACTAGTCTTGAAAAGAAGTTAAAAAATCGAATCCCCAGCCCACCCATTTTTTACAATTCCACTCTGCATCCCCTTATTACTAGACTGAGAAAGCAGCATCTGCCAGTAGCCACATGCCCTCCCAGTGTGCTACCACAAGCAGACATTTCTGTGCAAATCCAACAATAAAAAGGAAAGTTGGACTTTATTAGGCCCATTGCCTAACCAATTTTAGGCCAAGGAAACATGAGCTGGGTGCTAATTGCAGCCCGACTTAAAGGTTCCATTTTACCCCAACCTCTTTCCAAATAACTGAAGCTTAGTCATGGATCCAACCACTGTTTTTCTTCCCTCTCTTGTTTCATTCCTATTTACAGATACTACCTGTGTGATGTTTTGCAACAGTTTGCTGTATTTGTAAGCTGTAATTGGCTAGCAAGCCTGTTGTGAGACGGTTGAGAAACAGAGGCAATTCAGAAATAAATGCTCATTCTGAGAGCTGTGAGCTTTTATTTTCTCTGTAGCAGCTCTCTCTCTCCCTCTCTCTCTCTCACACACACACACACACATACACACACACACACACACACACACACCTTTTTTTGAGAGATCGCCAATGTATTTTGTTTGGTAGAAATGAATTGTTATCAAGCAAGCAGACGTAAAGGGACATATTGGATGGCAACAACAAGGGCAGCAGACAAAAAGCACACCCCGTCTTTCTCGGTAAGAAAGAATCAGGATTTATAGGCAAAATACAACTATTCTGAGACTCTTCAATGAAGATATACAACGTGAACAAAAGGTAAGTATTTCACTCAGTCTATGAGTGCCTGGGAAATTTATTTTTTGCAAGCTTTTACAGTCCATGGCCTTCCCATTCAATCTTGAATAATAGCACTGAATTGAACTGTAAAAGCTTCCGAAGTTTGAAGCCTTTTGACAAGTTAATTTAGCTGTATGGTAAAAAGTTTTTCCCCAAGACAGAATAAAGCCATCATATCATGAATGTAGCAATCATTCCAAGGAAAGAAAACACCATTAGGATTAGAAATGATGTACTTTATGGAGATAGTTTGTGGTTTAGTGTAATCTACTATCAATATTTCAGTAGAAAGATGTTCTACTCTTCATTCAGCTGAAAGTCAATATCTTCACTTAAAACCAACACCCAGGGGCCAGATCATATATATTTTTATTGGAAATATAACCTGTCCTCTTATGCAGTTTTCTGTTTCTATACTCCTTTCCATTCTAATTTGTTTTTTTTCCGCATTATAAGTTCCTCCCCACCCCTCCCCAGGCAAAAGCCCACACCAAAAAAAAAAAAAAACAAGCAATTTTTTCTTTGTCTCCCCATAAAAATACACACTGAACACTCACACATTTTCCCCAGCTGCTGAGCACAGTCTTGCTTTTCCTTGCAGCTTGAAAAGGAGAATGAATGAGCTTTCAAGTCTCGGCCTCCCTGCTTTCAAAACAGTACAGTTAAGGAGGTTTTCTATTAAGCTTAGTATATTAAAAATGAATGAATCGTGTTATAAGAGCCATTAATTTTCCCTTCCAGAATGACCCTTTAGAAATGATATAGAAGATTTTGGTAGTAATTAGCTTCTATCTTATGACTGATGTCTAAACTCCAAATAGGAGGAAACACATTTGAAATGTCAGAAGAATATTAGTCATAATGATCTACACCTAGGATGAAAAATTAAAGTGGCTTTTTCATGGTAAAAAGAATATATTCAAAGAAATATTAATTATATTTAACAAAAATGTGCTTTGAATGTCATGTGGTCCTGTGCCCCAAATATAAATTTCCAAATGTTTCTTTCTAGGATATTTTTGTGGGGAAAAAAAATAAAACTAGAAAATGTAAAAGCAGATGTCATATTATTTTGTTTATGCAGTAATTATAGGGGCTAATCTGAATCACTTTGGAAGAGTAGGGCAATTGCTACAAGAATGTTAAAGACCTAACCCTTTGCTTTTCTGAAACACTCTTGTTTATGAAACACCGACAGTACTTTTAAAGGGTCTCTTCTTTCTTTACGTATGAATTATTCCCCAAGAATGCCATGAGGCCCCTGCTTACGTAAGAGGGAAAGAGACTTTACATGATTCCAATTGGTGGTAATACTCAGGAGCTGAAGTGTTTTAAATTTTAATAAAAAGAAAGATAATTTGATTATTCTTGTTACTGTCATTGCTATGAAGGGATAAAATGCCTGTAGTTTAATTGTAAGGTTTGGGGTGAGGGGTGTTGGAGTGAGAGGGGAAGAATAAAGTAAATGAATCTTCTAATTGGTTCAACTTATAAACTATAGCAACATAAAATGTTTTGTTTCACAGCATGAAAAGGCAAAAAGGATACTGTAAAATAATATAATTCAAAAGCAAAAAGAACCTCGTGATTAAGTGAACCATTTTGTGGTATCAAAACCGTTTTTCTTTGCCTTAATATAGACAACAAAACAGCTTGTTTTCCCTATAGAGGGCCCCCGTGAATATGGAAAAGTTGCTTATTTACCACACTTGTTTTAATTCTCATTTAAATACCTTGAGCCTAAATGATTAGCCAAGAATAGAAATGTACCAATACACAGTGTTTTGGGGTTTTTTTCATGGAAATAGAGTAGTCATACTGAGAAGTATTGAAATAGTTCATTCTTTAACATCATATCATTTATAATATCATCACTAGTAGAACAGTGGCAATATTTTAAATATTATGATTGTGTGGGCCAATTAGTATTTCTAACCATGATTGAAAAACTCCTCAAAACTCAACTTTTCTGACTATTGAGGATTAATTTATTCTTCATTTTTTTAAGTGGTTATTCATCCATCATTTAACCAGAAAAGATTTCCCAGAAAAACTCTGGAGGTCTAATTCATCTGGTTTTATGATACTAATCCTAAACTAGGAAGGTTCTTTTCTTTAAAATGCCTATCTAATGCCACTGAGGGAGTCTTTTCTTTCAAGCATCAAGTGTCCTTGCCAACATTCTCCACTGAAATGAGTTGCATGATGCTTTTCGGAAAGATTATTTTCTTTCTTCTTGAATAAGAATCCTAGTAACCAAATTATGTTGGTTTCAAGTGGTTTGGGTCTCTGAGGCTTGCCACTAGTAATCCTGCCAAAGTATAAATAATAATAAGAATAATATGCTGGCTAATAATAATTCATCACACTAGACAAAATGATTTTTTAAAATTCTTTGGTTCTCCTTTATTAAAGAACCAAGCCAATTTCTTAGAATCAAAACCAGAGTGCCAATTTCTTAGAATCAAAACCAGAGTTTCTAAATGCCTTTTAAATAGTGTGTCGTTTCCTAACCAACTAGGGAGAAACATTGGTTTCATTCAGTGACTCCTCATAGTGTTTGAATAATGAAGTTAGAAGCTGCTCTAATGTTTTCTCATAAGAAAAGGAAACTTGTTGAAGGTTATTGTAATACTATGTCCTTAACTTTTGGTGTTATAGTTGGGGAAGACTTATCATTTTCTAATAGAAGTACATTCATAAAGAAATTGTTTCTTGGGGACGAAACATAACAGTCCACTTAGAACAAGATTTAACGGGGTGGAGAACAATTCGTAAAGAATCAATTTTATCATTTAGTACCTGAATGAAAAGGCTAGATTCTTGTTGGAATTCTGAAGCTTTTAAGCAAACACTGAGCAAATATTTCTGCTGTGGTTTAAATGAACCCAAATTCACAATCTTCACATATAAATGTATTTGTTTAATTTGCACACTTTTAATTAGTAAGCAAGAATTGTACCTTAATCATCCTCCCTATAAGAGTAAGTGGAGTGAATTTAAGATCAAAAGGAAGTTATAAATTAAACAAACCAAGATACCAATTGCTACCATGAATAAAGAAACAACTCTTGAAATGAAAATCCTTCTTCTCCCTGTTTTGGACAAGACTGAGAAGCAGTGTGGTCTAGTGGATAGAGCACAGGCTTGGGAGTCAGAAGGACCTCGGTTCTGATCCCAGCTCTGCCACTTGTCTGCCACGTGACCTTGGGCAAGTCCCTTACTTCTCTGTGCTTCAGTTACCTCATCTATAAAATGAGGAATGAGATCATGAGTTCCATATGGGACAATTACTGTGTCCCACCTGAGTAGTCTGTGTCTACAGACTGTGTACTGAGTAGTCTGTGTACTAAGTACACACTTAGTACTGTGCCTGGCACATAGGAACAGCTTAACAAATACCAAAAAAAAAAAGATTCCTTAGTTACATCTGGTACAGTCTCCTGGTATTCAAAGGCTTGGGGAGGTCTCCATCAGCAGCAGCAGCAGCAGGAGAATGACTGGTCTAAACGAATGGCAGCTCCGCTGGACCTGGACTTTCTGATCTTTTGAGGGGTTCTGGTCCCCATATTTTCTGCCTATCCCCCTCTTTTGCAGGAGCTGGGGTTTCCACTGGGATGGTCTGTGGCAGGAGCCGTGTGGGCAATTATTACCGTCTATTACTGCCCATGACCATTATTTGATTTTTATAGAATTTCTCCATAATTTAAGAATTTAGTACTGACATAAAAAAAAACCAAAACATTCCGGAGCACTTGAAGATAGCATCGACAGGGCAATATTTGTACTTTACAAGTTTGACCATCTGGTATATTAATTTTCATTGCTAATCAAGTGAAATTTTATAAGCAGGATATAAAACTAACAGGGGATCTCTAAACACATAAAGATTGATCAGAAATGTAATAAATACCTCAACAAGTAAAGTTAGATTTACAGTACTGAGAGTATTTATTCTATAGAACTGTGATACAGGAATATTAGCTTCTACTTCCAGTTCCACTATTGGTTCAGTGTAGTGGGTAAATCTTTTTGGTCATGCTTTTAATCAGTGATATTTATTCAACACTTACTGTGTATAGAGTACTGTACTAAGTGCTTGGGAGACTATGATCTCCTTTCTTAAAGAAAAAAACCCTCTAGTGACTCCACAGCTCCCTCCAGGTACCACCCCATCTCCTTCCTACTCTTCTCCAAACTCCTAGAGAGAATTGTTCACACTTTCTGTTTCCGCTTCTTCTCTTGTAACATCCTTTTTTAAGCATTCATGAGGAAGCAGTGTGGCCTAGAGGAAAGAGCACAGGCCTGGGAGTTCCAACCTCAACATTGCAACTTGTGTGCTGTGTGACCTTGGGCAACTCACTTCACTTCTCTGTGCTTCAGTTTCCTCATGTGTAAAATGAGGATGCAATACCTATTTTCCCTCCCTTGTAGATTTGGAGCCCCATGTGGGACAGGGACTGTGTCAGATCTAATTATCTTGTAGTTATTCCAACACTTAGCTCAATGCTTGGCACATAGTAAGTGCTGAACAAATACCATAATCATCATCACTATTATTATTATTATTATTATAAGTAGTAGTTGCTTTGTGCAAAACATTGTACTGTGTGCTGGGGAAGGAACATAGATATGAAGGAACATGAGAAGCAGCGTGGCTTAGTGGAAAGAGCATGGGCTTGAAAGTCAGAGGTTGTGGGTTCTAATCCTTGTCATCTGGGCGACTTTGGGCATGTTGCTTAACTTCTCTGTGGCTCAGTTACCTCATCTGTAAAATGGGGGTTAAGACTGTGAGCCCCTCCTGGGACACCCTGGCAACCTTGTATCTTTCTCCAGTGCTTAGAACAGTGCTTGGCACTCAGTAAGTACTTAACAAATACCATCATTATTATCATTATTATTATCATTAGATATTATTTCAGTTTTGGTCTATGGCCCAAAGTGAGCTTATAAACTAAAGGCAGGGTTGGATGGCTGACTGTACACTGTATTGCTATTTTTCTTTTCTGGGATTTTTCTTTTTTGTCTGTATTGAACGAGAAGGGTAACTAAACCAATCTCTGTTCAATTCTACATGAGAAGGACTCTGGGGTAGATAAACAAATGCATATCACTGCCAACCACACCATCTGATACAAATAATACCCGTATGGAAAACTGTTTTGATTCCTACATTTATATTTCACATACCTCTCTTCAAGACCCAGTTTTAATTACCACCAGAAAGCATGATTCTGGGAACGATAAAGGAACGGAACTGATTTCTCTTTTTCTTCCTGAAGCTCTGGAGATTTAAAGAAGAAAAGAAAATAATTCCCTCAAAGCAAACACAAATGCCACAATATTATGACCTCATCAAAGTAACAGTGTTTATATTTATCTCTCCTGAGAAAGCGTCCCGAGGCATGATTAACTAGGCAAAACAGAAATTTAAGAAAAAAAGCAGCCTTAATAACTGGTGGGCAAATATAGACCAAATACCTGTATATTTGAAAATTACCCAGGTAATAGAGGCCTAAATAAACAGGTATCTTTACCTGTAATATTGAGAGAAGCTTAAATTCTTTGAATTTAAAGAATGTTTTGGAATCCTCAATTATTCCAATAATTTAAATGTTTAGGCCCAGCACAAGTGATTACTTTGGTGAAGCCAAAGATTTCTGAGTTTTAATAAACAGATAATTTGAAAATATGCAGCCTAAAATGACAATGATGGAGATCTCAGATTTTCCTCTCAAAACTTCTTGTGTGTACTTGTGTCTGTTTACATTAATTTATGTTTGTTCATGTAAATATATATACAAATGTTAGGTGTCTATAGAGACATATATAATTTAATGTGTTTATCTCTCTTGCTTTCCACATGCATACTAAGTCATTTGAGGACAAATAATTCATTTTCCTTATTCTATGTAAATTCCAGGAGTTGAAACTAGTGCCCAGTGGGGAAATAGGGAGAAAATGAAACACAGATCTAGAAGATTGTGGGGGGAACATTTTTGCTTCCAAAGCTCTTGCAGTCTGTCTATAGTCAATTCTCCCTTCATATTCCATATTTCCTTTTGAATTCTGTTTTCCAGAAGATAATTGTTATAGTCCCGGAGGTCACTGTATCCACTGAAGATTGGTCTTATGGGCATTAAGTTCAACTTTCTTCAAAATTGTTGAGACTGTATGTAAAAATGTTACAAGCTAAAATCCCCTCATTTTGGGTTTCATTCGACATAAATGGCTAATATCACTGAAATGGGAATGTCTTGAGTGGCCCCCATTTCCATGGATATGCTTAGAAGAGCCTGCTAAGATTCCAACTCCAGTAAATGAATCAATTAGCAAACGTTTCATTTTTATTGCACATCAGTAAATAGTAGGATATTAACCTCATATTAATAGTAGGATATTAACCTCTAGCCTCATCCCTCCAGCAATTAAGGAAGGAGAAACAAGAAGCAGTGCGACCTAGTGGAAAGAGCATGGACCTGGGAGTCAGAGGACCTGGGTTCTAGTCCCGGTTCTGCCAATTGCTTGCTACATGATCTTAGGCAAGTCACTTAATTTATCTGTGTCTCAGTTTCCTTAACTGTAAAGTAGGGATTAAATCCTACTTTCTCCTCCTTAGGGCTGTGAGCCCCATGTGGGATAGGGACTGTGTCCAACCTGAGAAATGTGTAACTACCCCAGTGCTTAGAACAGTTCTGGACAGCCAGTAAGCATTCAAAAATGCCATAAAAACAACAAAACAAACAAAATGGGGAAGGAAGCAGGAAAAATCAACCCAGAAATGACAGCTTCAGGAAGAAAATGCAACTTCACATGAATCTATGATAAATCCTTTCCCTAATGAATTACCTTATAACCAACTTTTTCCTTAGTTCTAGCATTGAGTGTACAGGCAAACCTTGACATACTAGTAATGAACAGCATTTTTACTTCAGCTAGTCTATTTCAGATCAGCATTCATAAGGCTTACATTTAACTGTGGTTTAGCTTATATTTACCCTCAACAATGACTAATGAAAGAAAATCAAGTCCTGGAGATGTTTCTGGTACAGAAAGGCATTCCCAATTTTTAACATAATTCCTATAGGAAAATATGCTTTGATTCAGTGTTTTGACTTACAATGTGATATTTCGGAATCAGTAGTCCCATAAGTGCAAGGACTGCTGGGATTTCCATAGTTTAATCAAAGCTTCTTTAAAACAAAAGAACTCCCCTTTAACAAAAACGTCAATGGCCTCCCTTCATTGTTAATGAAGTCCCATAACACCAGACTAAGAAGACCCCCGTGAGATTCGAAAGTGCATTCTAGCAAAAGGAAAAAGTTTTCATCCAGTGGGGTGACCACATGGAATTTGTTCCCAGAAGAAGTTGTGCAGGTCAAAAATTAATTAGGTTCTAGGAACACTGGGATAAATAAACAGATGAGAAGTCCATAAAGAGTTGCCAGAGGGGAAAGGTAGGAAAGCTACAGGGACGGGATAAGCATGCTAGGTGGCTCAACAAAGTAGTCCTGACTGATAGTATGCTCATGGGTTATTAAAAGGGAAAGTTGGCGCTATTAGAAGGTTCATCCCCGACCTTGAAAATGGATGGAGAGAATATTGATAACAATGGTATTTGTTAAGCGCTTACTATGTGCCGAGCACTGTTCTAAGCGCTGTTTCACATGGGGCTCCCAGGTTTAATCCTCATTTTACAGATGAGGTAACTGAGGCACAGAGAAGTTTAGTGGCTTGCCCACGGTCACACAGTGGGCAAGTGGCTGAGCCAGGATTAGAGCCCACTCCCAAGCCTGTGTTCTCTCTGCTAAACCAACTGCTTCTCTACCTTAACACTCTGCAACCTTAACATACAGAAGTGTGTCCTTTAGTGCTAACTGTCGGAGGAAGTCGAGTGGGCTGGAGAAACCATTTTTCTGTCCAAGTGCAGCATGCATGAATGCCATGAAGTCAGGGAACTGCAATTCCACCATTTCAACATGAAAGGGATAGCTCCTGGTTAGCTTGATTGTTCGCACTGATGGTGCGTCACTCCCCTCTTGTCTTCTTTGCTGATAGATATCTGAGGGACCACCCACTCAATCCCACCACCAAGAGCCTCTCTCGGACCCATGGTGCTAGACCTGGGATACCGGAAGACAAGGACAGAATGGTACAACTATTCTCTCATTTCTTCAACTGGGGAAAGCAACAGTTGGTTTCAGAGGGATTGGTCTCTTGGTGTGTGTGTGCACATGCATGTGGAGTGTGTGTGTGTGTGCGTGCATGCTTACGTGCCTGCATGTGCTTGTTTTTGGTTTTAAGATATAGAGAAGAAGGAGCTGCAAGATGTGTTGTCAGTTGGCTTGGGGTAGGAGTTGGGAAGGTAGTCATTTTAACACTAGCTGGAATAATTTTTAAAGCAACCCGAACAGAATAGCTTCCCATATAATAAACTCTCCATCTGTCTCTGAATATAGATTTTTAATGTAAAAAAAAAAGACTGGCTCTTCTCAAAAGTAATTATTTCTCCTTCCTTCAATAGGTTTTTCACCGAGCCTCAGTTCATGTTAACGGTACTCAGAGCTTGAGTGGGCTGGGGTGTTGCTGAGTGGTCCAGTGTTACCTTGTCCGGGGACAAGCAGCAGACCCCCTTCTCTGTCCTCTCTCCCTCTCCGATGTTGGAGGTCCCAGTCAAGCCGATAATTCAGGGCCCCAGGCAGAGGGAGGCAGGGTGGTTTCAAGAGTGGAAGTACTTGCTGTTCCAGTACGTTCACTCCCCTAACTACTGTCTCTCTAGACTGAACTGAGGAAAATGTTAGGAACCTAACTCCTGCAGTGATAGAGAATTCCACTCTCTAGACACCCCACTTCTGGATTGACACTGAGGGATTCTGGGGTCTCGGACTGCTAAACCTCTGGGACCTGTCCTGAGACTTTATTCTGAATTCTTTAACATTACTCCCCTTTCATCAAAATCTCCATCCATCTCTTACAAAAGAGAAAGTGTCCTCCTTCCATGTAGACAACTTTTTGTTTCCACATTACTAATTCCACATATTCAGTACTAATAGCTCATCAAGACTATCGTATCTCTGAAAATGGCCACTGGATTTTCAGATGATGATGATAATAATAATAATAATTATGGTAAATTGTTAAGTGCTTACCATGTGTCAGGCACTGTACTAAGCACTGGGGTGGATACAAGTAAATCGGATTAGACATAGTCCCTGTCTTGCATAGGCTCACAGTCTTATTCCTCATTTTACATATGAGGTAACTGAGGCACGGGGAAGTGAAGTGACTTGCCTAAGATCACACAGCAGACAAGTGGCAGAGCCAGGATTAGAACCCATGATCTTCTGACTCTCAGGCCCATACTCTATCCACTATGCTATGCTGCTCAGAGCGATGCTTAATCAATCAGTCAATCATATTTATTGAGGGCTTATTTGTGCAGACCACTGTACTAAGGACTAAGGAGAGTACACTATATCAGAGTTCATTCACCACCACGTCAATCAATACCTCTTCACCAACTGGTTTTAAAGCACTCCATCACCTTGCCTCCTCCTACCTAACCTCGCTATTCTCCTACTATAAACTAGGCCTCAAACTTCGCTCTAGTGCTAACCTTCTCACTGTACCTCATTCTTGCCTATCTGACCACTGACCCCTTGCCCATGTCCTCCCTCTGGCCTGGAACATCCTCCCTCCTCAAATCCAATGGACAAACACTCTCCCCATCTTCAAAGCTTTATTGAAGGCACATCTCCTCCAAGAGGCCTTCCCCGACTAAGCCCCCCTTTCCTCTTATCCTACTCCCATCTGCATCGCCCTGACTTGCTCCCTTCATTCATCGCCCCCCTCCCAGCACCACAGCACTTATGTACATATCTGTAATTTATTTATATTAATGTCTTTCCCCCTCTAGACCATAAGCTTGTCATGGGCAGGGAATTTGCCTGTTTATTGTTATATTGTACTCTTCCAAGCACTTAGTACAGTGCTCCAACACAGTAAGCTCTCAATAGATGTGAATGAATGAATGAATGAATGAATGAATGAATGAATGAAAGAATGAATGAATAATTCCAGCTGGGTCAAATGCTTGCTGTGTGACTTTTGAACTTTTAACTTCTCTGTGCCTCGATTCTCCTCTTCTCTCTCCTACTTAGACTGTGATCCCCATAAGGGACAGGAACTGTGTCTGGCCTAACGACCTTGTATCGATCCCAGCTCTTAGAACAGTGTATGACACATAATAAGCGCTTAACAAATACCATAAAAAGAAAAAAATGGGCCAGTATGAATCCCACATCCATGAAGCTATCCAAATCCTGATCAAACCTATTGATCTTTTTGCCATACTTAACTTCCTGTGGTAATTAATTCCACAGACCTATCACCTACAGTGTGGAAAAAGTGTTTCATTTAATGTTTCGGACTTTGGAGATTCAGTGAAACTGATATTGCGGGTATTGGCGAATAACAGTTAGTGACTGCCATGTCCACACCCTTCATGATTTTGTAAACTTCAATTTTCTCAAGCTTTTGACTTTTCAGGCTGAAGAATCTTAATCTTTTTGGTCTTTCCTCATTGGGAAGCTACTCTTGTCTTGCCTTATGTTGTTGAATCATTTCTGACCCATAGCTACTCCATGAACACGTCTCCCCACCCAACCTCCATCTGCAATCATTGGGGTAGTATACCCTTAAAGTTTTCCTTGTAAAAATACAGAAGCAGTTTACCATTGCCTTCTTCTGCACAGTAAACCTGAGTCTCCACCCTCAGAAGCTACTCTACCTCCTTGGTTATCTAGGTAGCTTTCTCAGTATTTTTTTCAAACTGTATTTTCCCCTTCTTAAAATGTAGCAAAAAGAATTACACATGGTAACCCAAGGGTAAATGCCTTGCTTTCTTAATCCCTCTTGATGATGTCCAGGATTTTGTTTAATCCTTTTGGCTTCTGCAACACGTCGGACTGATAATTTGAGGGACGTCAACAGCGACTTTCCAGAGCCGTGACTAATAGTTCAGAATCCATAATGATTTATAATTTAACATTCTTTGCCTTTACTCCCAGAAAAAATTCATCTGCCACTTTTCAACCCACCCACTCACTATTGAGGTTTTTCTGCTTGGAATTTCACCATCTGAAGGTTTTAGAGTCATCTGCAAAGGTAAAAATTTCAATGGGCATTCCTTCCTCCATCAGTTATGAAGATATTAAACAAGACCAGTTCTAGTACTGCTCTAATACTGCTCTCAATACTATTTATTGAATGCACTGACCTCTTGTACTAAGCTCTTGGGTGAGTACAATAACATTATAAAATATTCCTGCCCTCAAGGAGTTCACAGTAAAGCAAAAGCCATAATCCCTGCCCACAAAGAGATTACAATCTGAGCTTTCACCTCCTGAAAAGTGGTCATTTATCCTATCTTTAGTTACTGATCTTATAACACATTTTTCTCCATGGAGGACATTCCTTCTAATACCATGAATACTCAATTGCTTTTAAATTCTTTGGTGTGGAACCTAATCTCAAGAAGATATAGATTATATTTTATATAGATTTGGAGATATAAATAGATTATGTCCACTGGTTCCCCTCTATCTGCGGGCTTATAGATCCTTTCAAAGAACTCCAGCAGATTAACAAGGTATGTTTTCCCATTTTCTTTCCCTAGACGGGTATTGTCTATGTTCTCCCTGATCCCTAACTTAATTAAAGAGTAATAGTATTAGTAGCAGTTGCAATAGCAGTATTAGTATTAATATTAATAATGGCAGCAGCAGCATTCATCAAGAGCCCATAAATGGTGATGCACTGTGCTAGACTCTTGAGAAGTATGGAATAACCAACTGACATGTTCCTGTCCAGAGGAAGGCAAATGAAAATATCCCCAACTAGATAGGTCAAAAATAAATAAGGCAGGCATGTGAACATGAGGGCTAAGGAGGGTGTCAATTAATTCACAAGTGCTGGAGTTTGCTGGGAGGATGTTATGGCTCAGGCTCCGGGGAAACTAAATTGGGAAAATCTGTTGGAGAAGGTGGGATATTAGAAGGATTTTCAAGGTGGGGAGAACTTTGGACTGTCTGATGTGGGGAGGGAGGGATTTCCAAGGAGGGAACAGTATGAGCAAAGGGATGGAGGTGGGTGAGTGAGAGCAAGGTACTAGAAATGGCATTTATTAAGTACTTACTATGTGCATTGTACTAAGCGCTGGGAGAGAATGCACAAATCAGAATTAGACATTCATTCATTCGTTTGTATTTATTGAGCGCTTACTATGTGCAGACCACGGTACTGTGCACTTAGAATGTACAATTTGGCAACTGATAGAGATGATTCCTGCCCAACAACGGGCTCACAGTCTAAACATAATGATGGCATTTGTTAAGTGCTTACTATGTGCCAAACACTGTTCTAAGTGCTGGGGTAGATCCAAGGTAATCACGTTGTCCCACGTGGGGCTCACAGTCTTAATCCCCATTTTACAGATGAGGTAACTGAGGCACAGAGAAATCAAGTGACTTGCCCAAAATCACACAGCTGATCAGTGGCAGAGCCGGCATTTGAACCCATGACCTCTGACTCCCAAGCCCGTACTCTTTCCACTATGCTTCGTCCCTTGAGGGGCTGGCTCAGCTACTGAAGAGGTTGAGGCTGGAGTCCCAGAAAGTGCCAGAATGAGATCCTCAGCTGCCCAGCAGACTCTAGATCTCCTTTAAACTCTGGAGTCTTTAACTTGGACAAAATATTTTCCTATGGCTAGAAAAGTTCAGCTAGAAAGAGCAAAGTACAGTGAGAAAGAGTGTTGTGGTCTGAATTAAAGCATAGAAGATAAAGCCTAAAATTTTGTTGCATTCCAGTCACATGGTTATTATTATCATCATCATCATTGGTATTTCTTGAGTACTCATTATGTGTACAGCACAGTAATGTTGGTATTTGTTAAGCGCTTACTATGTACAGAGCACTGTTCTAAGCGCTGGGGTAGATACAGGGTAATCAGGTTGTCCCATGTGAGGCTTACAGTTAATCCCCATTTTACAGATGAGGTAACTGAGGCACAAAGAAGTGAAGTGACATAGTCACACAGCTGACAAGTGGCAGAGCTGGCAGTCGAACCCATGACATCTGACTCCGAAGCCCAGGCTCTTTCCACTGAGCCAGTACTTGGCAGAGTGCATTACAATAGAGTTGGTAAACACGTTCCCTGCCCACAGTAAGTTTACAGTCACAGGTGCCAACTTTCCATTTTAAGTGTGGGTATGAAACTGGGGGGATAGTTTAAGGAGAGGGGGACTCAGAGGGAACAGGATTCACAGAGTTTACAAGCATAAAAGTCACTATTTTAGATCTTTCCAACCTTGATTGGAAACTCTCAGGTTTGGTTTTTTTTTAATGGTATTTGTTAGGCACTTACTATGTGCCGGGCACTGTTCAAAGCACAGGGGTAAATACAAAGTAATCAGATTGGATACAGTCCTCGTCCCACATAGAACTCTCAGTCTTAATCCTATTTTACAGATGAGGAAACTGAAGCACAGAGAAGCTAAGTGACTTGTCCAAGGTCACCCAGAAGACAAGTGGCAGTGCAGGGATTAGAACTCAGGTCCTTCCAACTCCTAGACTCCTAGGCTTCTTTTCAAAGACCCAGGACAGGTGAGATGGGGTATCCGGTTCAGAAGACTGTGGAGGACCATCACCTCCAAACTTCCCAACAGATTTGACACCTATGATCCCTGTCACTTATGAGAGCTTGATACTGACGAACTACAGCTCTCTCTATCTTCAGTGCCTTCCTAAAACTTGACCGTATCCAGGAAGCCTTCCCTAATTCCCTGTAGACTGTAAAATCCTCCTGTAGACTGTAAGCTTGTAGTGGGCAGGGGTCATGTCTACAAACTCTGTTGTACTGTACTCTCTCAAGCGCTTAGTATAGTGCTCTGCTTATAGTAAGTGCTCAGTAATACCACTGATTGATCAACTGGCATCACCCTCATCACATCAACTCAACCCTCATTCTTAGCACTTAGGGATTTTAATCCTATCCTCAATCAGTTATGCACATATGCGTATTTATTTGTGTATTATTCATTCAGCTTTTTCATCATGAAATATCTGCTACTACTTGTTATCAATCACTGTGTGCAGAGCACTATACTAAGTGCTCGGGTGAGTAAAAATACAAAAGAGGCATAAACACTGTGGCCTAGTGGATAAAGCATGGAGCTGGGAGTCAGAAGGACATGGGTTCTAATTTTGGCTCCGCCACTTGTCTGCTGTGTGACCTTGGTCAACTCACATAACTTCTCTGTGCTGCAGTTACCTCATCTGTAAAATGTGGATTAAGATGGTGAGCCCTATGTGGGACCTAGACTGCATCTAAGTTGATTAGGTTGTATCCACACCAGTGTTACAGTCAGTGTGTATACTGACTGTATATATACATAGTATATATACATAGTATATATACATACATACATATATATATGTACACACACACAGTATACAGTAAGTATATATGTGTGTGTGTGTATATATATATACACACAGTATACAGTCAGTATATATATGTGTGTGTCTTTGTGTGTGTGTGTGTATATATATATACAGTCAGTATATATATATGTATATGAGAAGCAGCGTGGCTCAGTGGAAAGAGCACGGGCTTGGGAGTCAGGGCTCATGAGTTCGAATCCCAGCTCTGCCACTTGTCGGCTGTGTGACTGTGGGCGAGTCACTTCACTTCTCTGTGCCTCAGTTCCCTCATCTGTAAAATGGGGATGAAGACTGTGAGCCCCACGTGGGACCACCTGATTCCCCTGTGTCTACCCCAGCGCTTAGAACAGTGCTCGGCACATAGTAAGCGCTGAACAAATACCAACATCATCATCATCATCATTATACACAGCCAGTGTGCATACATATATACACACACACATATATACATAAATATATTTTTTGTGTATATATATAGAGAGAGAGAGAGAGATTTACTGAGTATGTATATCTATATGTCTATAGCTATCTATCTATATATATATATACACACGTATGTATATATATATGTGTATAGTAAAGAAGCAGTGAGGCTCAGTGCAAAGAGCACGGGCTTCGGCCTCAGTTACCTCATCTGTAAAATGGGGATTAAGACTGTGAGCCTCATGTGGGACAACCTGATTGCCCTGTATCTACCCCAGTGCTTAGAACAGTGCTCTGCACATAGTAAGCGCTTAACAAATACCAACATTATTATTATTATTATATAGATAGATTTGCAACAGAGTTGAGATGTTCCCTGCACAATGAGCTTACAGTGTAAAGGATATCCTGGTTCTTCCTACTCCTATTATTTGGTCAGTCAGTCAGTCAATTATACTTACTGAACACTTATTGTATGCACAGCCCTGTACTAAGTAAGGACTTGGGAGATTGCTCCATAACAATATTACCGATGATTTCCCTGCCCACAATGAGCTTACAGTCTATAAGCTTTGTTGGTCTCCCTCAATAGATGGCAAACTCCTTGAAGGCAGAAATATTTGCTTCGCTTCTGTTGCACACCCTCAAGCACTTAGCACAATGCTTTGCACTCAGAAGAGTTGTCCTTCAGTTTGAAGATACTGATGGCGGCAGTAAGCCTCTGCCCACTAATTTAAGTGCCTTCGAGGACTCTTTTGCACATCTGATGAAAGAAAATATGAATAGTGAGCATTTTTTGGCCCCTAGCCATTTTGCTGAGCATCTCTCAGGCACCAAAGATTAAGAGGGCGACGATATATCCTCCTGCCAACAGGATACATGCTCGAGTTGTTTTTACAGTAGTGGTGATGGTTTGCCTTATATCACTGACACACTCTTGACCACTTTGTCAGATGGCTGGTAGGGAGAACTGGTTCAGTTTGTGGTCGCAGAACAATCTGAGAGAGGCTGCATGGCCTAGTGAAAAGAACATGGGCCTGAGAGTCAGAGGGCTTGGGGTCTTATTAAACCCAGATTTGCCATTTGCCTGCTGTGTGTGACCATGGACAAATCACTTAACTTCTTTAGGCATCAGTCTTCACATCTGTAAAATGGGGATTCAATACCTTTTCTCCCTCCTATTTAGACTGTGAGTGCCAATGTGGGACAAGGAGCTGTATCCGACCCGATTATTTTGTAACTAGTCCAGTGCTTCATACAATGCTTCGAAAGCTCCCCCTTCTCCCTCTGCTCCCTCTGCTCCCCCTCTACCCTCCCTTCACCTCTCCTCAGCTAAGCCCTCTTTTCCCCCCTTTCCCTCTGCTCCTCCCCCCCCTTCCCCTCAGCACTGTGTACTTCCGCTCAACTGTATATATTTTCATCACCCTATTTATTTTGTTAATGAGATGTACATCACCTTGATTCTATTTATTTGCTATTGTTTTAATGAGATGTTCATCCCCTTGATTCTATTTATTGCTACTGTTTTTGTCTGTCTGTCTCCCCCGATTAGACTGTAAGCCCATCAAAGGGCAGGGACTGTCTCTGTTACCGATTTGTACATTCCAAGCACTTAGTCCAGTGCTCTGCACATAGTAAACACTCAATAAATACTATTGAATGAATGAATGAATGAATGAACATAGGAAATGCTTAACAAATACCAACCTTGTTATTATCAACAGCAGCAGATGTCAATATGCTCTCACCCCTTTCCTGGGCAAAGCCAGTAGAGGGTCATTGAGATAGAAAGAATTCAAGAGAAAGTGGGGCACGGCCTCCTTGCTGCCCTCCTGCTGCTTCATCCAGGATCTGTCCAAAGAAGTCAGATCCACTTTCCATTCTCCCACTGCCCTTCCCTCCCTGCCTTTTGCACTTAGTAAATGCCACTGATGGACTACCTCACAGATTTGACACTAAGAGTCTTATCATGAGCAGTGTTTCACAGCCAGAGAGGCTGCTCTCGGACTTTCATATTTTGCCACTTCATCATACATGACTCAGATAGAAACACTCCAAGAATTTTCAGATAAAC
Source organism: Ornithorhynchus anatinus (assembly GCF_004115215.2). Lineage (NCBI taxonomy): Eukaryota > Metazoa > Chordata > Mammalia > Monotremata > Ornithorhynchidae > Ornithorhynchus > Ornithorhynchus anatinus. The sequence continues at coordinate 37,396,507 of NC_041734.1, read as the reverse complement.
TGGTGCCACCATCCTTGGGTGTTTTAGACTTAGTCTCCCAAAAGGCAGAGGAAACTTTCTGGGTTCAGCTAAACTGTTTGGCTCCACTGGGGTCAGCAGCTGCAATTGGAAAGGAAGTTCCCTCTCCACAATATTTAGATCTCTGAGTTAACAGGATTTTACAATTTACAAAATATACAGATACTCTAGTTGAGTGTTAAGAGATCACCAGTATTTACTTGGTGTCTCATTGTAAGCCCTTAAACAGTAATTCATATTTGATGTAGCAATTTCAAACATCCACAGTCACTTGTTCAGTTGGAGTCTTAAAACCAGGCCTGAGATGGTAAGCTCCTTGTAGGCAGGGATTGTGTCTATCAACTGTATTGCACTGAACTCTTCCCAAGCATTTGGTACAATGCTCTATACACAGTAAGCACTCAATAGACACCACTGATTATGTTTGAAAAAATACACACTTCCTATCTTCTTGCATTATTTCTTACCTTTAACATGGAAATCCCAATCTCCCCATAATACTTCTACTCTTCCCTTGGTGGAGTGTCCTGCAGGCAAATCATCCACAGATTCCTTGCCGGCCCTCAATTAGGCTAAAGTGTTTACCTCCTTCTGGTCTGGAGTCAGGTCAGAGACACCTCAACTTGTCAGAGACACCCCAATTTCTGGTCCATCTATCTTTTTTCCTTCCTCCTTGGACCTTTCCCTTTTGCTAGTTCCTTCTTTGAATTAGCAGGGCTTTAGCTGTTGTCATCAGGTGAGTGATTGGCATGTTAGGTCAATGCCTTTCCTTCTGGGAAAGGCTTGGAAGAGCTGGCAGCCCGCTTGTTTTCCAGACTTCAATTTAGGGATCTAGATGTTTCTGCCTATGTATCTGCAACGTCCTGGACTAGCCAGTCCATCACGCTTGCTACCAGGTATTGATTTGGGGAACTGGTTGAATTGGAATCACTATGCATTTTTCCACACATAGTTATTAGAGGAAAAAGTATTGCATAATTTGTCAAATGCTAAGTGCATTAAGGATGAAAACCTAGGGACTATGTTTCAGCCTAATTCAACTGACTGAATAAATGTATTTGGAGTGGGTTGATGGGCAAATACACTTTGCTATTCAGGTCTTTTTTGAAAAGGAGAGATATTAGATGGGACGATGTAGACTTGGGAAGATGTCATGGTCAGGAAGAAAAAGGCAAGGTAAGGATTTTGAGATTTCAGAATGTAACTGTGGAACTGTGGGCTTTCAATAAAGTGTATTCAGAGGAAACAGTGACCAACCCATACATTTGGCTTTTCTAGGTCACATTGATTGGTGGCAAGGAAACAAAACCAATAACTTCCTGTAGGCTAGCCCACTTGCCCCTTGGAGACAGAAAGGTGGAACCAAGATTTTTTTTTCTGGCTTCCGATAGCAGGCTGTGGCTCCTGAACCAACCAATCAATCTATCAATCAATCATCAGTATTTTTTGAGTGCTTATTATGTGCACCTCCAATCAATCAATCAGTGGTATTTATTGAGTACTTACTGCATGCCAAACACTGTTCTAAGCTCTTGGGAGAGTAGCGTGGCTCAGTGGAAGGAGCCCGGGCTTGGTAGTCAGAGGTCATGGTTTCGAATCCCGGCTCTGCCACTTGTCAGCTGTGTGACTGTGGGCAAGTCCCTTCACTTCTCTGTGCCTCAGTTACCTCATCTGTAAAATGGGGTGAAGACTGTAAGCCCCACATGGGACAACCTGATTACCCTGTATCTACTCCAGCACTTAGAACAGTGCTTGGCACATAATAAGTGCTTAACAAATACCAACATTATTATTATTATTATTACACTATAATAGAGTGGTTAGACAGGTTCATTGCTCACTAGGAGCTTACAGTCTAGAAGGGGAGATAGATATTAAAGTAAATTAGGGATGTACACATAAGTGCTGTGGGGCTGAGAGCAGGATGAATATTGAATGCTTAAAAGCTATAGATCAGTGTGCACGGGTGGCATAGGAAGGGGAGAGAGTAGGGGGAACTAGGGTTTAGTGAGGAAAGACCTTTTGGAGGAGATGTGATTTTAGTAAGGTTTTAAGGTGGGAAGAGTGGTGGTCTGTCATATATGAAGGGAGAGGGAGTTCCAGGCCAGAGGGAGGGCAAGGGCTAGAGGTCGGTGGTGAGATAGATGAGATCGAAGTATAATGAGTAGATTGGCGTTCGAAGAGCGAAGTGTGCCGTCTGGGTTGTAGAAGGAAATCAGTGAGGTGAGATAGCAAGAGGAGAGGTGATTGAGTGCTTTAGAGCCACTGGTAAGGAGTTTCTGTTTGCTGCGGAAGTGGATGGGCAACCACTGGAGGTTTTTGAGGAGTGGAGAGACATGAATTGAACCTCTAACTCCTACCTGGTTTCTCTCATTACCCCATGGAGCTAATTCCCCTTCTTCCTCCAGCACCGCCGCCGCCACCACCCCTACTCCCAGAGTTCCTCTCCCCGACAGCAGACTCCAGCATGAGACCAGGAACTCCTCTCCCGATTTCAAGTTCCATGCTGATGATCCAAAACAGCTCCTCAGCTTCCCACCTAAACCCTGTCTCCCCCTTCTTTCCCAGCAGTTTAAATAATAAATAATAATGATGGCATTTCTTAAGCGCTTACTTTATGCTAAGCACTGTTCTAAGCACTGGGGTAGATACAAGGTAATCAGGTCATCCCACGGAGGCTCACAGTCTTAATCCCCATTTTACAGATGAGTTACCTGAGGCACAGAGAAGTAAAGTGGCTTGCCCAAGGTCACAGAGCGGACAGATGGAGGTGCTGGGATTAGAACCCATTTCCTTTGACTCCCAAGCCCGTGTTCTTTCCATTAAGCCACACTGCTGTAGTCAACACCACTATCCTCCCTATTTCACAAATCCATAATCTTGGCATTACCCTTGACCCATCTCTTTCACTCAACACTCATAGTCTATCTATAATTCAAATTCTATTGGTTTTACCTTCACATCTCTAAAATCTACTCTTTTCTATCTCTCCAAACTGCCACTATGCTGATCCAAGCACTTATATCCCACCTCGACTACTGCATCAGCCTCCTCATTGACCTCCCTGCCTCCTGCCTCTCTCCACTCCACTCCATACTTTAATCTGTTACCCTGGTCATTTTCTAAAAAAAGAAAATTAGTCCACTCCTCAAGAACGTTCAGTGGTTGCCCATCCACCTCTGTATCAAACAGAAATTCCTTACCATCTGTTTTAAAGCACTCAATCAGCTTGGTCCCTCCTTTCTTACCTCTCTGATTTCCTACTACAACCCAGCCCACATGTTTCTCGACCCCATTCATTTCTCTCAGCATGTCACACCCCACTTAGCCTCCCTACCCATTCTACCCACTCTTGATGACCAAATAGATGCTCTCAACACCACCCTCTCTACTCAACTCAACTCATTTGCTCCCCTACCCCTCCGTTGCTCTCGCATCGCTAACCCACAGGCCTGGATCACCTGCACTGTCTACCTTCTTCACTCTTATGCTCGAGCCACACTGAATGCTGTTGGCAGAAATCTATACATCAGGCCGACCTTGTCCACTGCAAGTTTGTCCTTTCTTACCTTACCTCTGTCCAGTAAACCTATTACTTTTCTCTGATTGACACGCATGCCTATCACCCTCAGCAGTTGTGCCGGACATTTAACTCCCTCCTCAGGCCCTCAGTCCCTACCCTCCCTCACCCACCCCCCATCCTTCACCCACAACAATCTGGGCATCTACTTCATTAAGAAAATTAACACCATCAAGTCTGAGCTCTCCCAAATCACCCCTCCCCCTCTTCCATCACCCCCTACTCTCTGCCCCCTTTTCACCTTTCCCATCCTTCCCAGTAGTATTTTCAGAGGAGATCTCCTGCCTCCACTCATGCCACCCCCTACACATGCACATCAGACCCCATTCCTCTGCACCTTATAAAAAAACTCTCACCCCTTCCCTCCTTCCCTCCTTAATTACCACCTTCAACTCTCACTCTCCATAAGGTAAATGCTCAGTAAATACCATTAGAGTCATCCTTGACTCCACTCTCTTGCTCACCCCACACATCCAATCTGTCACCAAATCCTGACGGTCTCACCTTCACAACATCACCAAGATCCACCCTTTTCTCTCCATCCAAATCGCTGCCACGTTAGTACAATCACTCATCCTATCCCGACTGGATTACTGCATCAGCCTCCTTTCAGACCTCCCAGCCTCCTGCCTCTCTCCACTTCAGGTCACACTTCACTCTGTTGTCTGGATCATTTTTTTACAGAAAAGCTCAGGGGGTGTCACTCCCCTCCTCAAAAATCTACAGTGGTTGCCTGTCAACCTCTGTATCAAACAAAAACACCTCACTACTGGCTTCAGAGCTCTCCATCACCTTGCCCCTTCTTAGCTCACCTCGCTTCTCTCCTTCTACACCCCAGACTGCACACTCTGCTCCTCTGGTGCTAGGTGCTTAATACAGTGCAAGCACTTAGCACAGTGCTAAGCGCTTAGTACAGTGCAAGCACTTAGCACAGTGCAAGCGCTTATTACAGTGCTAAACGCTTAGTAAAGTGCTCTGCACATAGTAAGCGGTCAATAAATATGATTGAATGAACTTTCTCCCTGTGCCTCATTCTCGACTGCCCGCCACTGACTCCTGGCCCATGTTCTACCTCTGGCCTGGAACGTCCTCCCTCCTCAAATCCGCCAATCAGTCTTCCCCCCTTCAAAGCCCTACTGAAGGTGCACCTCCTCCAAGAAGCCTTCCCAGACTAAGCCCCCCTTTTCCTCAGCTCCCTCTCCCTTCCGCATCCCCTTGACTCACTCCCTTTGCTCTTCCCCCCTTGTAAGCGCTTAACAAATACCAACATTACTTTTATTTTAATGTCTGCCTCCCCCTCTAGACTGTAAATTCTTTGTGGGCAAGGAACATATCTTTCGATCCTGTTGTACTTCCCCAAGTTCTCAGTATAGTGGTCAGCACATAGTAAGTGCTCAATAAATACCATTGATTGATTGTGTGACCTTGGGCAAGTCTTTTCTTCTTTGTGCCTCAGTTCCCTTATCTGTAAAATGGGGATTAAATTCTACCCTCTCCTATTTAATGATGTTGGTATTTGTTAAGCGCTTACTATGTGCCGAGCACTGTTCTAAGCGCTGAGGTAGACACAGGGGAATCAGGTTGTCCCACGTGGGGCTCACAGTCTTAATCCCCATTTTACAGATGAGGGAACTGAGCCACAGAGAAGTGAAGTGACTTGCCCACAGTCACACAGCTGACAAGTGGCAGATCTGGGATTCGAACTCATGACCTCTGACTCCAAAGCCCACGCTCTTTCCACTGAGCCACGAGACTGTGAGTACCATGTTGGGACAGGGGCTTGGATCTACCCATGCTTAGTGTAGTGTTCAGCACATAGTAAGTGCCTAACAAGTACCATCATCATTATTATTAGAGCTACAAATCAATCAAAGACGAAGTGGGAGATAGAAGGATTTAATCCCCATTTTACTGATGAGATCAGCTCTCAGCAGGAACCTGGCTGGAGTTTTGAATCTTACATTTCTCCTAGTTTCATCTGAATATTTCAGTTCTAGCTTTGTGTTTACAGCTAAAAAGGCCCTCTCTCTATCTCATGCCTTAGGCTTCCGAAACTAACGGAACACTTTACACCATTGCCACTCGTTGTTATTTTACTGATATTAAAGACTGTGAAGTTGCGAAGCATAAAGTATGGTACGGTACAGTACAGTAGGCCGAGGCAGAGCAGAGCAATGTAGCAGCATTTTATCTGCACCAACAGTCTCACCCATGAGTGCTATTGTTTCTCCCTACATTGAATCTACTTGCATCAGTTTGTACATTGAGCTATTCCAGAGCAGATATAAGTGGTGGGAAGAACATTCCTTAATCCTTCCACTTTGCTAGGTCCAAATTGCGTGATTAAAGCATGTAGTGGTGCAGAACTGGGAATACTGAGTTTAAAGTTCCAGTGGGGCATCCACATGGTAAAGTCCCAGAGACAGAAGACACTAAATTGTTAAAGTAAATGAGAGATCAGAGCTGGAAATGTAGATTTTGAAGATTCAGCATCATTTATTCAGTCAATTGTATTTATTGAGCGCTTACTATGTGGAAAGCATTGTACTAGGCACTTGGGAGAGTACAATATAACAGACACATTCCTGCCCACAAAGAGCTCACAATCTAGAGACAGACATTAATATAAATAGATAAATAAATGGATTACAGATACATACACAGCATCGAGGTGCGGACACTTCACATGAATGGATTAGCTACCTTAATGAGTTTGCCGTGGAAGATCAAAACAGAGCCATGAGGGAAAGTCACAGTTTGCATTAAGGGAAGAAGAGCCTGCAGAGCAACCTGAGGAGCGGTCGGATTAGGAAGAGAATCAGAGCATATTTAGGTAAAAATAAGAGTAGAAAAAGTTTCCAGGAAGAACGGTCATTCGTGTCAAAGGAGAAACTATTCGATTTAGCCAGGTAGTCACTGGAGAATTCGATGTGTGCAATCTCAGAGCAAAGGGGGCAAAATTCAAATTTCAGGAGTTTTGAATAGTTAGTGGAGAGGGTGAGGAGGCAGCAGGTTAGAGCGATCATTCAAGGAGTTTGGACGGGAAGGGAAACTGAGAGATGGTGCAATAAGTGGAGGGTGTGGTGAAATTAAAAAAAAAGAAAAAAGTCCAAGTGCCTGCTACGCACCAAGTACTGTATAAAGCGCTGGACTAGATACAGGATAATTGGTTCAGACTGTCCTTGTCCCTCAAAGTGTAAGGGAAAGGGAGTCTCGTGGCTATTTCAATAGTCAAGAAATTTGTGCTCGTTAATAATTATGGCATGTCTTACTATGTGCCAGGCTCTGTACTAAGGGAAGACAAGAAAGAGGCTGTTAGCAAGGGTTTTAAAGACGCGAGGGGGTTCCGAGGGACAGGTAGGGACAGTTGGGATTTACGAGTAGGCGGGAGACAGCTGGGAAAGAGAACGTGTAAGGCGGTATTCATCCTTTTCTAAATCGAGAAAGAGAACACCGCAGAAAACGTGGCTTTTGGCCCAGCTTTTCTCCTCCAAGGTGGGGAGGAGACATAAAATGCGGCGTTGCCTAGTGGGAAGAGCACAGGGCTGGGAGGGAACCCGGATTCTAATCCCCACTCCGCCACTCGCTGGCTGCGCCTTGGGCAAGACGCTTAATAATAATGAATAATTATGGTATTTGTTAAACGCTTCCTATCTGCCAAGCACTGTTCTAAGCGCTGGGATAGATACAAGGTAATCGAGTTGGACACCGTCCCTGGCCCACATGGGGCTCACCGTCTTAAAACCCATTTTCCAGATGAGGTAACTGAGACACAGAGAAGTGAAGGCCTCACAGCAGACATGTGGTGGGGCCGGAATTAGAACCCGTGACCTTCTGACTCCCAGGCCCAGTGTCTCTTCGCTGAGCCATGCTGCTTGACTTCTCTGAGCCGTGTGGGTCTGGAACTGGGTCCGAACTGATTCTTTCCTCTCTACCCGAGCGCTTAGCACAGTGCTCGCTACCCAGCGTTTAAACGCAGCCATGGGTATTAATGAGGCCTGCGGCTTTCGCTCCACTCCACAGCAGCAACTGAGGAGGGGAGTCGGCCGTGTGGGCTACTGAGGCCGGTGCTGGGCGACTGGTTGGGGGTTCCTGAAATGAGGGGTGACTTCCCTGGCCCGAGGCATGCGAAGAAAATGGTAGAATAATAATGATAATAATCGGTATTTGTTAAGCTCTTACTAGGTGCAGAGCACTGTTCTAAGTGCTGGGGTAGATACAGGATAATCAGGTTGTCCCACGTGAGACTCACAGTCTTAATCCCCATTTTACAGATGAGGTAACTGAGGCACAGAGAAGCGAAGTGACTTGCCCACAGTCACACAGCTACCGAGTGGCAGAGCTGAGGTTCGAACCCATGACCTCTGATTCCCAAGCCCGGGCTCTTTCCATTGAGCTACGCTGAGAAGCAGCATGGTTTAATGGAAAGAGCATGGCCTTGGGATTCAGAAAATGGGTTCTAATCCCGGCTCTGCCACTTGTCCGCTGTGTGACCTTGGGCAGGTCAGTTCACTTCTCTGTGCCTCAGTTTCCTCATCTGTAAAATGAGCAGCACTCTTAGAACAGCGCTGGGCACATAGTAAGCACTTAAATACCATAATTATCATTATTAGAAGAGGGGAGAGTCGGACTGGACATCTTCCTGGCGACTGTCTTCCTCCGGCCGGCCCCAGGGGGTGGCCGGCGGCTGGGAGGGGATGAGGGGACGGCGGTTGTGAGGAGGTGGGATGGCCATGGGGGGACAACGGAAAGGCCGTGAAGGGTCGAGGGAAAGACCGTGAGGGGACGAAGGCTGTGAGAAGATGAGGGGTGACGGGTGGGGGGATGGACATGAGGGGATGAGAGGAAGGCTGGGAGGGGACAAGTGGATGGCATGACAAGATGAGGGAAAGTACGTGAGGGGATGACGGCCATGAGGGGATGAGGGAAAGGCCATGAGGGGATGATGGCTGTGAGGGGGGGACGGCCATGAGGGGACAAGGGAAAGGCTGTGAGGGGGCGATGGGCGTGAGCGGACGAGGAAAAGGTCATGAGGGGATGACGGTTGTGAGGGTGGGGGTGGCCATATGGGGATAACGGCTTTGGGGGGAGGGATGGCCGTGAGGGGACAATGGCCATGAGGGGACGACGGCTGTGTGGGGACGATGGCCATGAGGGGATGACGGCCGTGAGGAGGGGACGGCCATGAGGGGACGAGGGAAAGGCCATGAGGGAGCGATGGCCGTGAGAGGATGAGGAAAAGGCCATGAGGGGATGACGGCTGTGAGGGGACGAGGGAAAGGCCATGAGGAGACAACGGCTGTGTGGGGAGGGTGGCCATGAGGGGACAACAGCAGTGAGGGGACGAGGGAAAGGCTTTGAGGGGGCGATGGCTGTGAGAGGGGGACGGCCATGAGGGGACGACGGCCATGACAGGACGACGGCTGTGTGGGGACAATGGCTATGAGGGGACGACGGCTGTGTGGGGATGACGGCCGTGGGGGGGCACGGCCATGAGGGGAAGATGGCCGTGGCGGGGGGATGGCCATGAGGGGACGAGGGAAAGGCCATGAGGGAGCGATGGTCGTGAGAGGATGAGGAAAAGGCCATGAGGGGACGACGGCTGTAAGGGTGGGGGGTGGCCATAAGGGGACAATGACTGTGAGGGGATGAGGGAAAGGCCATGAGGGGACAAAGGCTGTGTGGGGAGGGTGGCCATGAGGGGATGACGGCTGTGAGGGGACGAGGGAAAGACCATGAGGGGATGATGGCTGTGAGGGGACGACGGCCATGAGGGGATGATAGCTGTGAGGGGACAAGGCAAAGGCTGTGAGAGGATGAGGGGATGACGGCTGTGAGAGGGATATGGCCATGAGGAGACAAGGGAAAGGCCTTGAGGTGACGATGGCTATGGGGGGCGGGGGGAGATGGCCATGAGGAGAGGAAGGAAAGGCCATGAGGGGACAATGGCTGTGAGGGGTGGATGGCCATGAGGGGACGACGGCTGTGAGGGGGCGAAAGGCCATGAGGGGAACGATGGCTGTGGAGGGGGGATGACCATGAGGTGGGAAAGGCCATGAGGCAACGACGGCCATGGAAGGGAGGGAATGGCCATGAGGAGATGAAGGAAAGGCCATGAGGGGACAATGGCTGTCAGGGGTGGATGGCCATGAGGGGATGACGGCTGTGAGGGGACGAAAAGCCATGAGGGGACGATGGCTGTGTGGGGGGGGATGGCCATGAGGAGACGAAAGGCCATGAGGGGATGATGGCTGGGAGGGGACAACGGCCCGGGCTTGGGAGTCAGAGGTCATGGGTTCGAATCCCTCTCTTCCACTTCTCAGCTGTGTGACTGTGGGCAAGTCACTTCACGTCTCTGTGCCTCAGTGACCTCCTCTGCAAAATGGGGATTAACTGTGAGCCTCATGTGGGACAACCTGATCTCCTCCCCGCCTCGCCCTTCCCCTCCCCTCAGCACTGTGCTCGTCTGCTCATTTGTATATATTTTTATTTCCCTATTTATGTTATTAATGAGATGTCCATCCCCTTGATTCTATTTATTTCTATTGTTTTTGTCTGTCTCCCCCGATTAGACTGTAAGCCTGTCAGTGGGCAGGGACTGTCTCTATCTGTTGCCGATTTGTCCATTCCAAGTGTAGTACAGTGCTCTGCACATAGTAAGCGCTCAATAAATAATATTGAATGAATGAATGAATGACCCTGTATCTCCCCCAGCGCTTAGAACAGCGCTCTGCACATAGTAAGCGTGCAATAAATACTATTGAATGAATGACCCTGTATCTCCCCCAGCACTTAGAACAGTGCTCTGCACAGAGTAAGCGCTCAATAAATACTATTGAATGAGTGACCCTGTATCAGTGCTTAGTACAGTGCTCTGCACATAGTAAGCGCTCAATAAATACTATTGAATGAGTGACCCTGTATCAGTGCTTAGTACAGTGCTCTGCACATAGTAAGCACTCGATGAATATTAATGAATGAATGACCCTGTATCAGCGCTTAGTACAGCGCTCTGCACAGTAAGCGCTCAATAAATACTAGTGAATGAATGAATGACCCTGTATCAGCGCTTAGTGCAGTGCTCTGCACATAGTAAGCGCTCAATAAAAACTACTGAATGAATGAATAAATACTATTGAATGAATAAATAAATACTATTGAATGAATGAATGACTCTGTATTAGCGCTTAGAACAGTGCTCTGCACATAGTAAGTGCTCAATAAATACTATTGAATGAATGATCCTATATCAGCGCTTAGTACAGTGCTCTGCACATAGTAAGCACTCAATAAATACTATTGAATGAATGAATAATACTATTGAATGAATGAATGACCCTGCATCAGCGCTTAGTACAGCGCTCTGCACATAGTAAGCGCTCAATAAATACTATTGAATGAATGAATGACCCTATATCAGCGCTTAGTACAGTGCTCCACACATAGTAAGCTCTCACTAAATACTACTGAATGAATGAATAAATACTATTGAATGAATGAATGACCCTGTATCATGGCTTAGAACAGTGCTCTGCATATAGTAAGCGCTCAATAAATACTATTGAATGAATGAATAAATACTATTGAATGAATGAATGACCCTGTATCAGCGCTTAGAACAATGCTCTGCACATAGTAAGCGCTCAATGAATACTATTGAATGAATGAGTAAATACTATGGAATGAATGAATACTATTGAATGAATGAATGCTATTGAATGAATGAGCCTGTATCAGCGCTTAGTACAGCGCTTTGCACAGAGTAAGCGCTCAATAAATACTATTGAATGAATGAGTAAATGCTATGGAATGAATGAATACTATTGAATGAATGAATAAATGCTATTGAATGAATGAATTAAATGCTATTGAATGAATGAATGAGCCTGTAACAGTGCTTAGTACAGCGCTCTGCACAGAGTAAGTGCTCAATAAATATTATTGAATGAATGAATACTATTGAATGAATGAATGAGCCTGTATCAGCGCTTAGTACAGCGCTCTGCACAGAGTAGGCGCTCAATAACTATTGAATGAATGAATACTATTGAACGAATGAATGAGCCTGTATCAGCGCTTAGTACAGCGCTCCGCACAGAATAAGCGCTCAATAAATGCTATTGAATGAATACTATTGAATGAATGAGCCTGTATCAGCGCTTAGTACAGCGTTCTGCACAGAGTAGGTGCTCAATAAATACTATTGAATGAATGAGTAAATACTATGGAATGAATGAATACTATTGAATGAATGAATAAATGCTATTGAATGAATGAATGAGCCTGTATCAGCGCTTAGTACAGCGGCTCTGCACAGAGTAGGGGCTCAATAAATACTATTGAATGAATACTATTGAATGAATGAATGAGCCTGTATCAGCGCTTAGTACAGCGCTCTGCACAGAGTAGGCGCTCAATAAATACTATTGAATGAATACTATTGAATGAATGAGCCTGTATCAGCGCTTAGTACAGCGCTCTGCACAGAGTAGGCGCTCAATAAATGCTATTGAATGAATGAATACTATTGAATGAATGAATGAGCCTGTATCAGCGCTTAGTACAGCGCTCTGCACAGAGTAAGCGCTCAATAAATGCTATTGAATGAATGAATACTATTGAATGAATGAATGAGCCTGTATCAGCGCTTAATACAGCGCTCCGCACAGAGTAAGCGTTTAAGAAACACGAATATTATTATTATGATTCTGCAAGGCGGGGGGGGCGGCGCGCGCTCCATCCCGTCCCTCCGCCCCGCGGGAGGAGGGAGGGGAAAAATGGCCCCGTCACGTGACGTCCCCCCCAAGATGGCGGCGGCCGCGCGGGGCTGACGGGACGGCGGCCCGTGACCGGACCCCGGAGCCCAGGCGAGGCTCCTCCCGAGGCAGGTGAGTGTCCGGCCCGCTGCGGGGACGGGGCGACCGCGCTCCCCCTGCCCCGCCCCGGACCCTCGGCGCCCCCCGGGGCCTCCATCTTTCCCTCCCCCTCGCCCTTCCTCTCCCCCGAAGCGCCCAGGGGGCGTGACGCCGCCCCGCCCGAGACGAGCAGCCGCCGGAGCCAATCGGAGCCCGGCCTGCCTCGGGGCGGGGCTTCCCCCCGGGCCGCGCGTTCCGATTGGCCGACGCGCGGGCGGCCCCTCCCCCCCGACCAATGGGCGGGCGCGGATCCGGCGGGGGGGGCGGGCCCGAGCGGTAAGCGCCGCGCCCCCTCCCGCCGGAGGGGGGGCTGGGCTGACGTCAGAGGGGCCGGGCCAATGGGAGGAGCCCGCTCGGGCGGGGGGGCGGGGGCGGGGCCTCGGGCGGTGACGGACAGCGGCGGGGGCCAATGGGCGGGCGGCGTGGGGGAGCGGCATCGTGGTTCAACGTGGGTCAATTTTTTGTGAATGAGGAGGGGAGGTGGTGGGGCCGCCGCCGTGGGTCGCCGCCGCCGCCGCCCGATTTCGGAGGCGCGGGCTGCTGCGGGGCGGGCGGGGGCTGCAGCGATGCGGCTGTGCGGGCTGCACGGCGGCGCCGAGCCTCTGCTCCGCCTGCAGGCGCCCTGAGCTGGGCCCAGCGGAGCCCGACCTCCAGCCGCAGCCGCCGGGGTGAGCCCATTGTCCCCCTCTCCCTCCCTCCCTTCCCTTTCTCTCCCGAGCTGATTTCAAGCTCCCTCCTCTTCTCCCTCTGCTTCTTCCCCCCCCCCCCCCGCCTCGGTGCCGCGCGGACGTCCGTGCTTGCATGCCTGGATTTATCCATCCGGGCACGCATGCCTGCTTGCGGTCATACGTGCATGCACCCGTCCACACGTGCATGCCTCCACCCAGCCAGCAAACATACGTGCACCCGTCCCTCCGCACGTGCCGGCTGCCGTCCGTCCGTCAAACGTTCATTCAGTAGTATTTACTGAGCGCCTACTATGTGCAGAGCGCTGCGGACGTGCACCCATGCATCCATGCATCCATCCATACGTGCACGTGCCCGTTCGAACGTGAAACATACATGCACCCGGCCTCCCGTGTGTGAACAGGCATGCGTACACATTTGCATCCGTCCTTACACGCATCCCACCATCCTTACATGCATGCATCCATCCTTACATGCATGCCACCCTTCCTTGCATCCATGCCTCCGTCCACACTACCAGCCATCCATGCACCCATACACGCTTCCATCCATCCTTGCATGGATCCATCCATCCTGACATGCATGCGACCCGTCCTTACATCCATGCACCCATCCACTCATCCATGCATGCATGCACACTTTGATCCATGCATGCATGCACCCATCCGTGCATGCATGCACCCCTCCTTACATGCGTGCATGCACCCATCCATCCATCCATCCGTGCGTCCAAACCTCCACCTCCCCTTCCCCGGCTAGGCGCTCCGAGGACTGCGCCAGCAGGTGAAATGCAATACAGTTAAAAACATCATAAAATAGATAATATAATCTCTCTCTCCTCAGGGAGTTTATAACTGAGCAATTTAAAAATTAAATCAGCAGCCCTCTGTTGGAGACTCGACAATATGAGATCTGACCCCCAGCTGTGATTTTATTACTCTTATTACTAATTTTGTAATAAGACTATTTCAGTGTTTTTCCTCTTAAACAATTGCTAATGTAATCGGTTTGGCTGTAAATCCCAGACATGTAGATGTGGACAGATGATGATGACGGTGATAATAGTTGACTGGGTTTCACACCAGAAAGAGTCGTGTAGGAGGAGGCTGGGGGTCGGAATGATGTTTTTAGTCCTTTCCTCTGCAAAAAGGAGGTAAATGTTGTGACAGTCCAGACTGCAGAGGAGTATCTAGTAGAAAGAAGATTTTTTTTTTCTTCCTTTTTTTCCCGAGACCGGCACACCTCTAAACTAGCTGCTGTGGACTAGGAAGTCTAGAAAAATGTGGGTAAAAGAGTGAATATGTCTATTTTAAAATTCTAGGTGCACACCTCCAAACTAGCTGCTGTGGACTAGGAAGCTTAGAAAAATGTGGGTAAAAGAGTGAATATGTCTATTTTAAAATTATAAGTGCACACCTCTAAACTAGCTGCTGTGGATTAGGAAGCCTAGAAAAATGTGGTTAAAAGAGTGAATATGCTTGTTTTAAAATTCTAGGTGCACACCTCCAAACTAGCTGCTTTGGACTAGGAAGCCTAGAAAAATGTGGGTAAATGAGTGAATATGCCTATTTTAAAATTCTAGGTGCACACCTCCAAACTAGCTGCTGTGGACTAGAAAGCCTAGAAAAATGTGGGTAAAAGAGTGAATGAATATGCCTATTTTAAAATTCTAGGTGCACACCTCCAAACTAGCTGCTGTGGACTAGGAAGCCTAGAAAAATGTGGGTAAAAGAGTGAATATGCCTGTTTTAAAATTCTAGGTGCACACCTCCAAACTAGCTGCTGTGGACTAGGAAGCCTACAAAAATGTGGGTAAATGAGAGAATATGCATATTTTATAATTCTAGGTGTAAGTGGAGTCGTGGGTCTTTTTTCTTCTTTTTTTTGAGGGGGAGTGGGTGGGAGTGAAGCACAGTTAGAAAATGCGGTTTTGATTCCCAATTCTGCTTTAACAGAGAAGCTAAATAAAGCTCCCCGCAGAAGGAGCAGCGAGGTTCCGATGAAATCCTACAGAAGCCGGGGAAAGGGAATGGACTGATGGGATTCTGGAATCTTATCCCGGCGTCCGTTTGGTCGATGCTGGGAGCGCTGTAGAAGTTTCATCCGATAAGCCCTCAGTTGTCGATCACTACCACAGTTTGTAATGTTGTGTATCCCATTTCATCTCCATTGTGTGTGTACCGGGGAGGAGGGAAGCGTTGCCAGGCAGTTACGTGTGGGTTTATTTTTGCAGGATTTTTCTCAGCCAAGGGATGCTGCGCGGTGCCCCTGCTCAGATATTATGCGAATTCCCCTGACATTGCCAAAATGCCACATGAAATTATAAGCAAATTATCTCTTATATCTAACACTCGAGTGTATGACTCGTTCGAACTGTGGGGGCCTTATGTTTCGGTTGGAAAGGACCGGGGTTTAGGGGAGGCCGGGGCCAGTGGGAACCTCGTGTACTTTCTTAATGCCCAGCAACAATTCGTGATAACTCGCAGTGGCTGATAGGAGTGTTTTTTCCTCTATTGCTTGCTGTAAATTGACCTGCTGTGACACAGTTTTCAAATAAAGCATTACAGAAACGAGATGGGAGGTATTTTTAAACTAATGACTTTCTTACCAAAATCATAATTGCATTAATGTAGAGGCTCACCCAACTGCTTAGAGAAGAAAACTACTGCCATGCAGTGTAAGTGCTTGGGAAACAACGCTATTCTGCTGTTGCTCTCTTCCTTTATTATCTACCGCCGTAACTTCTTTTGTATGACTTTCTTACCAAAATCATAATTGCATTGCTGTAGAGGCTCACCCAACTGCTTAGAGAAGAAAACTACTGCCATGCAGTGTTAAGTGCTTGGGGAACATTGCTGTTCTGTTGTTGCTCTTTTCCTTTATTATCTACTGCCATAACTTCTTTTGTGTTGTGACCCGAAGCCATCTCCAGCATCTTTATCCAACTGCATAAAGAAAACAGAGCCATCACTTAAAGTAAACAAATCAACAAGATCCGGGACAGTCATCGCTGCAGTGGCGTTTTATTCTTTTTTGGCAGTTGCCTTTTCTTTTCACCCTTTTCTTTTTTTTTTTTTTGCTGTGATCTTTTCACTGCTTGGTGTCTTAACTTTTTTTTTTCCCTGATAATTTCATGCATTGTTTTAGGGTTTTCAAATTCAGAGTTTCTGTTGTGGTTTCAAAGTCTCAGATTGAAGGGGACATTGAATTAAAAAGATCAGCTGCTTGTATACAAATATACACAGTACTGCAATTACAAGGCAACAAAATTATTGCAGAATTTTGCAGTAGCTATGGCAACACATTCACTCAATTATAATTGGAAATGTAAAATGCCACCCAGTTCGAAGTTTCAGCAGTTGTGATTTTTTTAAGAGCTAAAGATAACTGTATGATTTAAGAGCTAAACTTTTTCTTTTTCTTTTTTTGGGCGGGGTGAGGAGAGAGAGATACTTTTCAGGTACTTTGAGTATGAGTTATCCTAAAGTGAATATTGCCAATTTTCATGTTTTTTTTTTTTTAAAAGACCGCCTGAAAGCTCAAAGTACTTAATAATGCTGCCTTGAGTTTTTATGATCCCTCCCCCACCCCCGAATAGCTGAGATGTATGTGGGAGGGGAGGAAGTATTTTCATGTCTCTTACAATTTAAGACTTTAATATCTTATTCTCTTCTAGGCTGTGAATTTTCAGCTCATAATCCTTCCTTAAAGTGAACATGCGGGAGCCAGAAAGTAGGCGTAACTCTTACCTAGGGGGCAAACATCACACTGCCCTCTTTAGAGTTAATTGTCTTCCTCCAGCTAGGTGAGAACTCAGCATGACTGCCATGCATGGTGTTCAATGGAGGAATCTACCGGCAAGAAAGACCATTCATTTATTCAATCGTATTTATTGAGCAATTACTGTGTGCTGAGCACTCTACTAAGCTCTTGGCAAATGCAGTTCGGCAACAAATCCGACAATCCCTACCAATTATGATTTTGTTAAGAAAGTCATTAGTTTAAAAATACTTTCCGTCTAATTTCTGTAATGCTTTATTTGAAAACTGTGTCACAGCAGGAGGAAAATTTACGGCAGGCAATGGGGAAAAAACACTTCTATCAAGGGTAGACAATCCCTACCCAACAACGAGCTGGCAGTCTAGAAGGGAAGAGGCAGGCCAGAAGGAAACAAAGCAACTAGACAGGCATTCTAGTGTACTTTCCCAAACCCTTAATACAGTGCTCTGCACAAAGTAAGTGCTCAAGAAATGCCACTGATTGATTAACAAGGTGGTAGACATAAAGCAGATGTGGTCACACAGACCTGAGGAGGAGATAATTTTGAAAGTCGGCAGCATGAAAGGTTTGCATAATGAAATTTCAAGATGTCATGGTTCTTAAAGGGGGTCAATAGCTTAACACTAGTGAAATCGACAAAAACCCATGGAATTCAGGCCATGTGATTGGTAACATATGGAGTAGAATGTTTGTCCTCCTGTTTCACTGGCCGGGAACCTTTTCCTTGACAAGAGTGTCCCCATGATTACCAGTGGAACTCTGATCTCAGGGGTTTCTACGTCTAATTTTGTCATAACTTTTTTTTTCCTCCTAACTGCTGCATATTTATGCCCGGCAATTGACTTGCATTTTTCAGCTTCTTTGTGAGGTTTCAAAGCATGAATGGCTTTGAATTCCCCTTCCTTTGATGTTGGGGGGTGGCATTGAAGGAAATAAGACTTTGTGCCTCTTAATTTCCAAAGCAGAAGAATTTCACCACTCTTCTAGAATTCATCCATACCATTCTATTGAAAACGGCTGTGGCGGTGCCCCCGGCAAAAGCCAAGAGCGGTATATTGATTCTTGATGCACTTTATGTGGGGAAGTTTGCTGCCTGTGAAAAAGAGGGACAAATGACTCTTTTGCACTCACTGTCATGGGGGAAAGAGGTCTTGTAAACACTTTGGCCTGAGTTTTGCTAGTTCCTTTAGGTGAGTGGAAATTCTGGTGCTTCTCCCGGTGAGTAGGAACTTTGTCACCTCTCTTTCCGCCATCTTCTTTTTCCTCCTCCATCGCACTCCTCTTTATTCCACATAGGTCTCACTTCTTCTGCAGGTCTCTTCAGCACCCCCGTTCCTGTCTCTAGCCCTTTCGACGTCCTTTCGTCCACCATCTGGCTCCTTTTCCTGTTCCTGGAATTCTGTATCCATCCCCTCGTCTGCCCTTTTCGTTGCCTTCCAGTTTCACCCCCATCTTCTGGCCCTTTCCCTCCCGCCGTGACCGCTATCCTCTATCCTTTTAAGCTTCTGTCTTTTTTTTTCCACTTCCCTGATCTCTTTTCCACCGTCTCTCTATCTGACTTCTATTTTTCCTATTCAGGTCCAGGCTGTATTGCACATTCCAAGCACTTAGTACAGTGTTCTGCACACAGTAAATGCTCAATAAATACGACTGAATGAATGAACTCTGCTCCCTGGCATTCCCCACCATAGTTCCTCTAAGGTTCTCCTTCCTTACTGGGGACCTGAGGAAGTGCCCTCTCTCTCTAGCAGAGGAACACCAGAATCAGCTGGTGAAAGATCCCAGCCCTGCCTTTCCCTGGAGGGAAGCGAATGGTGCCTAGTTCCCCCAGAGGAGGCAGGGGTATATGTGTTCACTTCTTTTTTTTCCCGTCGCCTTCCCTTCCTCCAGCGACTGTGCCTTTTGGTCCCAGCTGGAGAGAGAGGAAGGGAAATCCCTTCCACAAATCCCTTCCAGCATTTCCCTTTCAGTGTCTTTAAGAAAGTGGGGTGGCCCAGGTGAGCTCTTTGTTGGGTCACTGGGTGCCTTGCTGTTGGCACCACGCTAGGCTGCTGCTAGAGTAATGGCCATCCGGATGGTTGCCAGATGGGACAAGTAGCGTGGCCTAGTGGATAAAGCACGGGCCTGGGAGTCAGAGGACTTGAGTCCTAATTCTGTCTTCACCATTTGTCCTCTGCGTGGCCTTGGGCAAATCACTTTACTTCTCTGGGCCTCAGCTCATCTGTAAACTTGGGACTTTATGACTCTGAACCCCATATGGGGCGTGGACTCTGGCCAACCTGATGGCTGCTGTCAACTCCAGCGCTTAGTTTGGTGCCTGGCACACAGTAAGTGCTTAACAAATACAGAATCATCATGGCTCAGTGGATAGAGCACAGACCTAGGAGTCTGAAGGACCTGGGTTCTAATTATGGCTCTGGCACTTGTCTGCTGTGTGGCCTTGGGCAAATCACTTTACTTCTCTATGCCTCAGTTACCTCATCTGTAAAATGGAGATTAAGACTGTGAGATCTATGTGGGACAAGGATTGTGTCCACCCTGATTATCTTGTATCCACCCCAGTGCTAAGAAGAGTGCTGGACACAGAGTAAGCACTTAACAAATACCATCATTAGTAAATACCATTTAAAAAAAAAAAGGAGGGGAGTTGAGGTAGAGGTGTAAACATTTTGAGCTGGTACCCCAGTTCGCTTCATCTCAGCAGGCCCTTTCCTAGGCAGTGAAGCTTTGGGCTGCATTACAGGAAAGTGCTTTTCATTGTCGACCAAAACAGGCCATCCCCGAGAGCAGAGGGCCGGCCGCAGCACAGCGTCAAACGTCCCGTCGGACGGTGGGCTGTCGCGAGACCCCGGCAGCAGCCCGACCGGCTGAAATCGGGACAGTGCTCGCTCTCCTGGAGCAGAGGCTCGGCACATAGTAAGCGCTTAACAAATACCAATATTATTATTATTATTATTATTAAGCCTGGAACCAAAGGAGACAGAAGCAAAAACATCTTCATCAAGGCTCCGTACTTCTAAACCATGTAGGAACGAACATCAGTCCCGTATCAGTCTTTTTTCAATCGCATTTGCATGCATGACTAGAATCTCACCATCAGTAGGGACATCTTCGACTAGGAAAGATAGCGATAGCTCTGGGAGCAGCATGGCCTAGTGGAAAGCGCACGGGCCCAGGTTCTAATCCCAGCTCTGCCATTTGTCTGCTTTGTGACCATGGGCATGTCACTTTACTTCTCTGGGCCTCAGTTTTCTCAACTGTAAAATGGAGATTACTTGTTCTCCCTCCTGTGTAGACTGTGAGCCCCATGTGGGACAGGGACTGTGTCCGACTTAATGAACCTGCACCTACCCCGGCTCTTAGAAAAGTGTTTGATACATAGTAAGTGCTTAACAAATACCGTAGATCAAACAAACGTGTCTAAACATCTCTACACACACAATGAAGCAGCCTGGCTCAGTGGAAAGAGCCTGGGCTTCGGAGTTAGAGGTCATGAGTTCGACTCCCGGCTCTGCCATTTGTCAGCTGTGTGACTGAGGGCAAGTCACTTCACTTCTCTGTGCCTCAGTTACCTCATCTGTAAAATGGGGTTAACTGTGAGCCTCACGTGGGACAACCTGATTACCCTGTATCTACCCCAGTGCTTAGAACAGTGCTCTGCACATAGTAAGTGCTTAACAAATACCAACATGCACACACACATGCTGGTGTCGCTTTTGTGTCTGTAGAGTGTATTTTTTTGTCTGGTGCATTTGTAACCTGGGGAAAGTAGGCGAGGAGCTTGTGTGTTGAGGGGAGGGGATGACAGGATCAGCTGAAGGCTTGAAGTGACTTCTGGGAGTCTGTCTTCCAATGTAAGGACGTCAGCAGCTCTGTCTCCTTCAAAACAGCCCAGCCCCAGGAAAGCAGCAAGTGCTCTGCACATAGTAAGCGCTCAATAAATGCTATTGAATGAATCGATCCTCGGCTTAGTAGAAAAAAGTTGGATGTAGTGGCATTGAATGACTCCAGGAGTAATCTTGAGCTCCTCCTCTGACTGCACATCAGAAGAGGAGAATTGAAAGGGGGCTGGAAAGAAGATAAGCTTTAGTATATTGAGACCAAGTTCAGTAGAGTGCCAGACTTTTTTTCCCCCTCCTATCAAGCTGTTAAAAAGGTGAAGCCGGGTTGGATTCTCACCAGTTCCGCTTTCTATGCTGAAGCTTCAGTGTTCTGTGCTGGTCTTGACTCATTGGCTGGACTTAGAGTCCCTTTTCTCCTCCTTTTTGACCCTGGGAGAAACAGTTGCTTTGCTTTTCTTGGAGAAGGTCAACCTTCTTTCACCCTTTTCCTCCTTTTCTAGCTTTTCCAGATGTTTGCCATCACTCTTTTGTTTAGGCTTGAGAAGCTTGGTGTCTTAGCGCTCCTTTTTTAAAAAATTTTAATGGTATTTGTTAAACACTTATGTGGCAGGCACTGTATTAAACGCTGGGGTAGAGACAAACTAATCAAGTTGGACACAATCCATGTCCCAGATGGGGCTCATTGTCTTAATTCTCATTTTACAGATGAGGTAACTGAGACTCCAAGAAGTTAAGTGGTTTGCCCAAAGACACAAAGCAGACATGTTGAGGAGTGGGAATTAGAACCCAGGTCCTCCAACTCCCAGGCCTGTGTTCATTTCACTGGGCCATGCTTTTTCTCCTCTTGAGGCCTAACCTGCAGCCTCTCCTAGACCTGGGCAGTGAAACTCGTGTGATTCTGTGATGTTGGAGGGTTTTGGGGATTTATTCTCTTAGTAGCAGAGATGTGTGGCAAAGGAAACTGCCTTGGCTCCTCCTGGTCTTTTTAGTCGAAATTGTGTTTCAAGTGGCCTGAATGTGTTAAAAAAAAATTGTTAATATCTGACACTTGAACACTTTTTGAAAATTAATTAAAGTTTACCAGCATTATCGGAAGATCTGCCTGGGAGCTGCTACCAACTCTGTTGGTCAGAGACTCCTACTAGGTTTTGAAAAGGAAAGTTGTTTTTTTGACTCTTTTGGAAAAGAGCTCTTTTTGGTTCGTAAATTGGTTTCTTTTTTTCAAGGTTCTTCCAGGGCAGAGAATTCAGTGAGGAACTTCTTTTTTTTTCCTTTCCCTTCTTAGGTGGGTTGTTGAATCTGCTGACCCAACACAGCGCCTCAGGTGTATTCTAGCTGTCATGTTTTCTTTGTCCTCGTGTGGTTTTCTTGTGTTTGAAACCTGTAATTTTGGAGCTGGTTACTCTGTCAAGTTTGATATCTTGTAAAGCTTTCTCTCTGTTTGACAAAACACTGGAATGGAGTTCATAGAATACGTGTAGGAACTGGTGAAGTCTTTCATGGAACCTGTCAATCAATCACTCCAATTTACTGAGCACTTACTAGGTGCAGAACATTGTATTAAACGATTGGGAGAGTACAGTATAAGAGAGTTGGTAGGCTTGTTCCCTTCACATAATGAGTTTGCATTCCATAGTTAAGTAAAGAAATCATTATTCACAGTTAGGACGTCCAAATCCAAATCGGATATCCTGCCGTGAACATTCCAGCAGATTCCAAATTTGGGTCCTGTGCCCGCTCATTCAGTAAAAAGGATGGTGGGATGTCCAGCCTTCTTTGGGGTTAGTCAATCAGTGGTATTTATTGAGCCCTTACTATCTGCAGAGCACTGTACACTTAGGAGAGTATAATACTGGGGAGAATATTATACTGCAGAATTAGCAGACCTGTTCCCTGCCCATAACAGGCTTACAGACCAGAGGCAGTCTGAGGTGTGTAATGAATTTTGGTTATCACGTCACCGGTTCCTAAACCAACTTCTGGTCTTGAAAATCTCCAGTACCCAATTTTGCCACAACGCATGCTTGCCCTACACGTTTTGATTAGATCACAGTGGCACAGTTAGGGAATGTTTGTCTGACAGTGTGCATCTGGGCTTGAAATTTTCCCAGTACTCAGTTTTGCCACAACACATGCCTGCACTACCCATTTTGGCTAGAGCACGATGGCAAAATTAGGGAACGTTTTTCTGATAGTGTGCGTCTGGATACAGCACGACGCAGTGTCGGAACAGATGGTTGTGCGTTTGTGCTTTGTGTGGTATAGGCTGTGGGGTGCGCTCTGCACTGAGTTTTCCTCAACATAGGGTTGTGTGAGAACACACTCCCTCTGCTATAGGAGAGCTAAGTGTATTTCCTTACCCTGCATTTGAGCCCCAGGTGAGCAGGATCTTCTCCGAATGTCACAAGCACAAATTGAATGTGTAGTAATGCGTGGATGGCAAGTTAAGGATGTGAGGGACAAATTCTTTGAAACAAAGCTCTCTTGGTGAACAGTATTTTTTTTTTATGGTATTTCATTCATTCATTCAATAGTATTTATTGAGCGCTTACTATGTGCAGAGCACTGTACTAAGCGCTTGGGATGAACAAGTCGGCAACAGATAGAGACAGTCCCTGCCATTTGACGGGCTTACAGTCTAATCGGGGGAGACGGACAGACAAGAACAATGGCACTAAACAGCGTCAAGGGGAAGAACATCTCGTAAAAACAATGGCAACTAAATAGAATCAAGGCGATGTACAATTCATTAACAAA
Source organism: Ornithorhynchus anatinus (assembly GCF_004115215.2). Lineage (NCBI taxonomy): Eukaryota > Metazoa > Chordata > Mammalia > Monotremata > Ornithorhynchidae > Ornithorhynchus > Ornithorhynchus anatinus. Next base: position 37,372,928 of record NC_041734.1, on the reverse strand, counting down.
ATAAATAGGGTAACGAAAATATATACAGTTGAGCGGACGGGTACAGTGCTGTGGGGATGGGAAGGGAGAGGTGGAGGAGCAGAGGGAAAAGGGGAAATGAGGCTTTAGCTGCGGAGAGGTAAAGGGGGGGATGGCAGAGGGAGTAGAGGGGGAAGAGGAGCTCAGTCTGGGAAGGCCTCTTGGAGGAGGTGATTTTTAAGTAAGGTTTTGAAGAGGGAAAGAGAATCAGTTTGGCGGAGGTGAGGAGGGAGGGCGTTCCAGGACCGCGGGAGGACGTGACCCAGGGGTCGACGGCGGGATAGGCGAGACCGAGGGACGGCGAGGAGGTGGGCGGCAGAGGAGCGGAGCGTGCGGGGTGGGCGGTAGAAAGAGAGAAGGGAGGAGAGGTAGGAAGGGGCAAGGTGATGGAGAGCCTCGAAGCCTAGAGTGAGGAGTTTTTGTTTGGAGCGGAGGTCGATAGGCAACCACTGGAGTTGTTTAAGAAGGGGAGTGACATGCCCAGATCGTTTCTGCAGGAAGATGAGCCGGGCAGCGGAGTGAAGAATAGACCGGAGCGGGGCGAGAGAGGAGGAAGGGAGGTCAGAGAGAAGGCTGACACAGTAGTCTAGCCGGGATATAACGAGAGCCCGTAACAGTAAGGTAGCCGTTTGGGTGGAGAGGAAAGGGCGGATCTTGGCGATATTGTAGAGGTGAAACCGGCAGGTCTTGGTAACGGATAGGATGTGTGGGGTGAACGAGAGGGACGAGTCAAGGATGACACCGAGATTGCGGGCCTGCGGGACGGGAAGGATGGTCGTGCCATCCACGGTGATGGAGAAGTCTGGGAGCGGACCGGGCTTGGGAGGGAAGATGAGGAGCTCAGTCTTGCTCATGTTGAGTTTTAGGTGGCGGGCTGACATCCAGGTGGAGACGTCCCGGAGGCAGGAGGAGATGCGAGCCCGAAGGGAGGGGGAGAGGACAGGGGCGGAGATGTAGATCTGCGTGTCATCTGCGTAGAGATGGTAGTCAAAGCCGTGAGAGCGGATGAGTTCACCGAGGGAGTGAGTGTAAATGGAGAACAGAAGAGGGCCAAGAACTGACCCTTGAGGAACTCCAACAGTTAAAGGATGGGAGGGGGAGGAGGCTCCAGCGTAGGAGACCGAGAATGATCGGCCAGAGAGGTAAGAGGAGAACCAGGAGAGGACAGAGTCCGTGAAGCCAAGGTGAGATAAGGTATGGAGGAGGAGGGGATGGTCGACAGTGTCAAAGGCAGCAGAGAGGTCAAGGAGGATCAGAATGGAGTAGGAGCCATTGGATTTGGCAAGAAGGAGGTCATGGGTGACCTTAGAGAGAGCAGTCTCGGTAGAGTGGAGGGGACGGAAGCCAGATTGGAGGGGTCTAGGAGAGAATGGGAGTTAAGGAATTCTAGGCATCGATTGTAGACGACTCGTTCTAAGATTTTGGAAAGGAAGGGTAGTAGGGAGATAGGACGATAACTGGAGGGGGAAGTGGGGTCAAGAGCGGGTTTTTTTTAGGATGGGGGAGACGTGGGCGTGTTTGAAGGCAGAGGGGAAGGAGCCCTTGGAGATTGAGTGGTTAAAAATAGAAGTTAAGGAAGGGAGGAGGGCAGGGGCGACGGTTTTAAGAAGGTGAGAGGGAATGGGGTCCGAGGCGCAGGTGGAGGGGGTGGCACTTGCGAGGAGGGAGGAGATCTCCTCTGAGGATACTGCAGGGAAGGATGGGAAAGTAGGGGAGGGGGTTGTTGGGGGGGAGGGGAGAGGCGGAGGGTTGACTTTGGGGAGCTCAGACCTGATCGTGTTGATTTTCGTGAGGAAATAGTATGGTATGGTAAATGGTATTTAAGCACTTACTATTTGCCAGGGGCTTACTGAGATCTGGGGTAGATTCAAGACCATCAGGTCAGACATAGTCCCTCTCCCATACTGGGCTCACGGGCCTAATCTCCATTTTGCAGATGAGTTAACTGAGGCACAGAGAAGTGATTTGCCCAAGATCACCCAGCAGATAAGTGGCAAAGCTGGGATTAGAACTCAGATCCTTCTGACTCCCATGCCTGTGCTCTATCCACTAGGCCATGCTGCATGTGTGTGTGCACCCGTGCATGCCCAAGTGTTGTGCATGCAGATTGACTTAAGGGAGTGCTGTCAGAGGTGTGAACTCTTCATTTTGAACTTGAGGGTGAATTTGGGGTTGAGCGGAAGGAAGGATGGGGGAAGAGGTAGGAAAAAGTAGTCACTGGTGTCTCTCCTCCTCTTGGCACTTTTGGGTCCTGGCCAAGGCTGGGCACAGGTGACGTGCAAGGGGACGGGTAGAGGATGGCGCTTTGCCACCGCAGTTCTGAGGGACCCTGTAAGCTGAAGAGCAAGGTAGTTCTTTCGGCCCTGTCCCACATTCCCATGGGGAGGAGCCACCTGCCTGACTTGCCCTGGGCCAATTAATCCATTAACTCTATTTATGGAATGCTTACTCTGTGCCAAGTGTGTTTCTAAATGCTCGGGAGAGTACAATACAGTTGAGCTGGTAGATAAGATCCCTGCCCTCAAGGAGCTTCCATTCTAGTGGGGGAGACAGACGTTGAGATGAATTACAAAGGGGAAGGGGCAGAGTATAAGGATTTGTGCATCAGTGCTATCAGGCTGAGGGTTGGGTGAGTATCAGAGTGTTTTTAGAAGGGCATGAATTTAAGTGCCTGGATGATTCAGGAAGGGGAATAGGGTGGTGTGATGAAAGGTTAGTCAGGGAAGATGTCCTGGAAGAGGTACGGTTTTAGTAGGGCTTGGAAGAGGGGGAGAGTGGTGGTCTGTTGGATATGATCACCAGATGGATGGGGCCAAGGGGTTGGTGGCGAGAGAGGGGAGTTGGAGGCTCACTAAGGCCGGTGTTGGAGGATTGAAGCCTGTGGAATTGAAGTGTGCCGGCTAGGTTGTATTGGAAGATGAGTGAGGTTAAGTAGGAGGGGAAGAGCTAATTGAGTGCCTTAAAGCCAATGATAAGGAGCTTCTGTTTGATGTGAAGATGGATGAACAACCATTTGGAATGGCAAGTTGTGTGCAAAACTTTTTTTTTTTTTTTTTTGGAAAAATTCATCGGGGCTGCAGACTGAAGTATCGACGGGAGTGGGGAGAAACAGGAGGCTGATGGAGTAGTCGGGGAAGTATATGATAAGAGTTTGGTTCAGAGTGGTAGCAGTTTAGATGGAGAAGAAGGGGTGGAACTTAGAGATATTGTGAAGGTAAAATCGACAGCAGTTGGTGACTGACTGAATATCCTCATTGTCCAGCTCCTTGTGGGCAGGGATCATGTATACCAACTCCGTTGTTATGTATTTTCCCAAATGCTTAGTACAGTGCTCGGCACACAGTGAGCCACAGTGAGCCCTGAGTAAATACCATTGATCGATTCACTGTTCCAAGGACAATGCCAAGGCTAAGCTCTTGTGAGGAAGAGAGGATAATGGTGCCATCTACAGTGATAGGAAAGTCTTGGGAAGGACAGGGTTTGGGTGGGAAGATGAGTTCATTCAATCATATTTATTGAGCACTTTCTATGTGCAGAGCACTGTACTAAGCATTCTGTTTTGTATATATATACACATATATATTAAATTTAGGTCCAGAGGGATATCCCAAATAAAGATGCCCCAAAGGCAGGAGGAAAAGCCAAACTGCAGAGGAGAGAGGTTGATTTGGAAGGCATCTGCATAGAAATGGTAGTTTTTATTTATTGATTTTTTAAATGGTATCTGGTAAGCACTTACTGTGTGCCCATTACTGTTCCAAGCACTGGGATAGATGCAAGGTAATTAGGTTGAACACAGTCCATATCCCACATAGGGCTCACAGTCTTAATTTCCTATTTTACAGATGAGGTAAACTGAGACACAGAGAAGTGAAGTGACTTGTCCAAGGTCACTCAGCAGGCAAGTGACAGCTGGAACTAGAACCCTGGTTTTCTGACTCCCAGGCCCGTGCTCTATCCACAAGACCACATTGAAGCCACAGGAATGAATGAGTTCCCTGAGTGATGCCTTGATGATGCCTCAGGTCCTTTGTTTTGGCTGCTGGTGTGTGCTGTGTTCCCACACCATGGTGTGTTCAGAATGCTGCCCCCCCATCTGGGCATCAGAAGGACCTGGGTTCTAATCCCCACCCTGCCACTTATCTGCTGTGTGACCTTGGGCGAGTCGCTTCACTTCTCTGGGCCTGTTACCTCATCTGTAAAATGGGGATTAAGACTGAGACCCACATGGGTCAAGGACTGGGTCCAGCCTGATTAGCTTGTATCTACCCCAGTGCTCAGAACAGTAACTGGCACATAGTAAGCACTTAAACCATGCCATTAAAAAAAGGTCTTTGTTCTTTTAGCGTGAGAAAGCTCATCTATTAAAAGGGTGTTTTCCATTCATAGTTTAAGGTAATATCATTTTTGCGCAAATTAATGTTTCCTAGTTAACATTGTCCTTTGAGTTTGGGACACTAATATGGTTCACAGAAGAAGCATTTAAAATATGTTAATGTTGGGCTCTATTGGTTTAGTACTGTTTATAAAGCATTTGATTTTATGCAATTCAGATGCCTTTGTTGGATTGATGTTTCAGCCTGAAACAATAAATTAGTTCTATCGTAGGAAAGCCTGAACCGGCATTCAAAGTGGGAGTGTTGTTCAAACTCTTACGGAATTACATTTTCTCCTGGGAACTGCACAGTCATCTGGTTTGTGTGTTGATATTTGTTAGAGCATTTCTGTTTTCAGCTTCTGAAGACAAGTTCTTCTTGTGATGCCCAAAAAGCTGACTTTAAAAAATTGTTTTGGCATGGTTTCCTGTAAAATATATAATTGCCAGTTTGGGTATTACCAAACGCTGCAGTGTAGCCAAGTAATAACTGAGTTGTCGAATATGTGGGATTGGTTTACTTGGCATAACAGTATAGGATAAATGCATTGTGTGTGTATGTATACATGCATATGTGTGTGTGTGTGTCTATATGTCTGTATATTTATACACAGACACTGTATACACTATCTATAAATGCTCTATATAAAGTGTATATATAGATTAGAAAATATGGCAAACTAATTATAAGGTTGTGTCAACTTTGGAAAGTTAGGAATTTAAAGGAGGAAAAAAGAAAGGATTCCCAGGTGTTAGAAAAGACAGATTTAAGGCTCCCACTGTACTTAAAAGCTTTGGTCAAATTGAAAGTGGGGGAAGGATGCTGGAGAGTTTAAATGGTGGTTCTGGCCTGGTTTCTGAGCTTCCTGTCTTTTTTTTTAAAAAAAAAACAAACCCCAACCTTTTTTTTTCTTCCAGTCTTGCCATCTAAGAGTAAAGACTAACCAAATGTTCCCTTCTGAATGTTGTGTAGCGTGATTTACCCAAGAGACCAGAGCAGATCTGTCTGATATACCTAATCCTTCTGAGGCAGGACCATCAGGGAAATGTACATCAAGGCAGTCTTATGCAATGTGTGCTTTGTGCCTGATGAGGCCCCCAGAGCCAGGGACATCCCACGTGAGTAAGATGGGCTGCTCTGGAGTGTGTGCTTTTGCTAATAATAATGATGGCATTTGTTAAGAGCTTACTAGGTGCCAAATACTATTCTAAACACTGGGGTAGATATAAGGTAATAAGGTTGTCTACGTGGGGCTAACACTCTTAATCTCCATTTTACAGGTGAGGTAACTGAGGCACAGAGAAGTTAAGTGATTTGCCCAAGGTCACACAGTAGACAGATGGCAAAGCCGGGATTAGAACCCACAACCTCTGACTCCCAAGCCTGTGCTCTTGCCAGTAGGCCATGCTGCTTCTCTTACAGAGAGCCTCCGGGCAACAGCCTAAATGGATTGGCTCCTAAGTGAGGATGAGCAAAGGTCAGCCCTTTTATGATTTTCCTGAGCTGATGGAACCCCATCGTCATGGTGCTACGCGAGATTCAAGCTAATCCACCTTTGTACTTAGAGGAAGGATGAATCTGTCCTGGGTAGACTTGAAATCAAAGCCAAGCATAGTGCTTGTTATCGTCTGTTCTACACTTTTTTTCCTCATTTCCCCCCCCCCCCCCTTGGGAGAGGTGGACGCTCTGTGGGAAACCTCAGGATTGGACATAAACTGGAATTCTAGAGGCTTCCAGGTTGTTTTGGAGAGTGGGTTGGAAGATGGAGCTTTTTGAGCAGCTTCAGTCGGGAAACTGTTTCATTGTTCCTGCTGACAAATTAAGGGGTATTTTCTTTTCTGAGGAAAATGAGCTAATGATTTTCAACCCCCTTTTTAAAATGTTTCTTTTCCATCCCGGAAGTTCAAAAAAAACTAGAATTTTCATTTGGGCAGATTAGCTGGACCTTGAACACTTCAGCTTCCTTAGATATAAGGTTTCTAAAAGGTTTGCGAATGATCATCTAATTTGCTTATTCAAATTGTGAGATGTGAGGTGAAATTTATTAAATCCTCCACAGTGTCTAAATTCTTGGTTCTTTTTCTTGTCCCTTGCAACTCCATCAGAATATCCTCATGTAAATAATTTCTTTTACTTGCCCCGGCCTGGAAAATTCCTAACAGTAGAGGGAATCACCAAGAGGGCAGCGAACACCCTGAGGATCACAAATTTTAGTTTATGATAAAGTTCCTGGCAAAATCCAGGACCTTCCAGGTTTCCAGTTCTCATCTTGGGGTGGAACAAGAAACTTCCAATCTCTCCTGTCAACAGGAGGCCCATTCAAAGTTGATTGGCTATTCCTAAGGCAAGAACCCTCCTGTATAAAAGTGCAAAATGTGAGCTCAGATCCGGACTAGGTTGAAGCAGCAGTGCTTCAGAGATCCTCGGAGAGGAATAGGGAGTTGAAAAGGCCATATTGTCTACCTCAGAACTATTGCTTCCTTCAGCTTTGGACAGGTTCCTCCTCAGGGTGGCTTGAAGCCCTGGGCTTGGCATCATAGACCTGTTGCGTGGCATCTTGGCAGGAAATCTCTTCTGTGGGGGAAAATTCTGCTGATGTATTTGTTGCAAGAGGTCTTCTTGTGTGTGTTTTTTCCAATTCTTTTAGCAGTTGGTATTTGTGGTTTTTCCTGAATTGCCTCTATGTAGTGCAGGAAAAGGGAGGACATTTCTCGTTTTTTTTCCCCTCTCCTGGAAGGTGGGAGGGGGGGAAAAAAGGAAAAGGGCAGATTGTTAATTTGTTGTCCTGCAGCGAGGAGGGATGAGATGGTGGATATTTGATACTTGTTGCTTAGCTGGAAACACGCTGTACAAAAAATTGCTGCATTCCTGCAGTCGTAGAATCAGTACATTCAGAAGGTCAGGACTATGTTTTAGAGACTTTTTTTCAAAGTAACCTTGACATTTAGGCATTTAGGGTAGGGATGATAAGCAAAAGTTAGAGCATGTGATTTAGCAGTGACTGGGAGATTTGTAATCTTGATACCTGTACATCACTGAATTTGAGTTGACTGATCTGATTGTATCTTCCCCAGCATATAGCACAATGCTTGGCACATAGTAAGCACTTAACAGATACCATTATTGTTGTTGAGCTGACTGGCTGATGTGCTAATGGACCTACTGTGTCTGGTCAGAACATAGATCCTGCCGTGAGCAATTGGAAATGTAATCCCATTTTATTCATCTTCCCCACTCCCATAGTACTTAAGTACATACCTTTAAACTTTGTTGCTTCCTCCATCTCATTTATTTTAATGTCTGTCTTCCCCTGCTAGTGTGTAAGTTGCATGTGGGCAAGGATCATATCTGCTAACTCTATTATGCTTAGTACAGTTCTCGGCACAGAGAAAGTGTTCAGTAAATACCAGTGATTGATTGAGACCGTGATAAACCACTTAGCTTGAGTGTTCCTCTCCTCCGTGGTTCTGGAAGTGCTGGGAAGTTGAATGGCAGAGATGGTGGACTTGAAGGCTCCCCCTACTTCTGTCCTGCATCATCCGTTTAATTTACAGAGGCCGGCACTGGTGATCACCATCAACGAGATCTTTTGGATGCCTGCTTGTATGCAGAGCATTGTACTAAGCATTTGGAAGTATGCAGTAGAAGGAAAAGACACAGTTCCTGCCTTTGAGGCCCTGAAATATGTGATCTACAGTGAACTGCGTAACTCCAGTAAAATAGGCCTGATCTTTGCATAGCTCCTTTCCCACTGTAGGGATTTTGGTTAACTTTTGTTTCTGTGTGTTGGAGTTTGGGGACTTGGCTTGGGTGAGCCAGGCTGAAAAGGCAGAGTTAAAAAGGTCCAGCAGGTCAAAGGGGGGGGACTACTCCGATTTTGTGTACATTGGTGAGGAGGTTTGGTTTAAATTGAATTGATTCTATCTATAAGACATTGTGTGTTTGTGTGTGTGTGTAAGAGAGAGAGGGAGAGAGGGGTGGAGCAGTACCAAACCTCAGTAAACTTATTTACACTGGACAAAATCGTTGCACCTAATTGCAACCACCTATCACTTGTGAGGGAATGTTTGTTTCTTAGAGTGGCATTAATGAAATATCGTATCCTCCTCCCAACGTCATTTTTAATTGATTATATAATCTTTACATCTGGGGGTTTTTTTGTTTGATTTAGGAAGGGTTTTGTTTTTTTAATAAGTATATCTTTAACATTTTTCTCACTCGCTTTCCAAATACAGAAACCTTTTGAGCATTGGCTCTTTAAAGGAGCCTGGGGTTTTATAGAGTGCCAGGTATCAATGAGGTCTGCATTCCCAGTATTGCCATACGAGGTGTTACTTCTCTCTTCTAGACTGTAAATATTTTTCTTATGAAAGCAAAGTAGTTACTACTGAGAAGCTGATCTGGCATGCTTAAAGGTTTTCCTCAAGGAATTTGTTTCCTTATACTTACAATGTTATCATTTGTTTAAATTCCAGGGCACTGGTGATAGTTTTGAATACTTGCAAGGAAAGGCCAGATTATCTGCCAGTCTAAAATGGAAAGGATCCACCCTAAGCGGGGGGGAAAGGTGGTGGTTTAGTGAGACACCAGTCTAAAGACATTGCAAGCGGCTGGGGCTGGTGGACCCTTGGAGATGTGTAGGGAAACACCGATCAGTTTTCCCTTTGTCAAGTGCAGTTGACAGGATCATTATTGCCCCTTCTCTCACAGCTTGCTTCTCTCCCTGGTATGGAGCCAACTGTGGCAGAGATAGCCTCGGGGTTCTCTGGGGAGTCACATTCCTAGCTATCTCCCCGAGAGCTCTGTGCACAGTCTTGTTCTGGGCCTCCTGAGGCGCTGGGTGGAAGTGTCTGCTCAGTGGACTGCAGTGACTTCTGAATTGTATTTTCACTGTCGTCTTGCCTTCAGAAATTTGGCTCTCCCATTTAGAGTGTGAATCACTTGCAGGTCAAGAACTATTTACTGTGCTTCTCAATCAGTTAGGGAAGCAGAGTGGCTTAGTGGCTAGAGCACAGGCCTGGGAGTCAGAAGGACCTGGGTTCTAATCCCGGCTTCACCTTTTGTCTACTGTGTGTCCTTGGGCAAGTCACTTCACTTCTCTGTGCCTCAGGTCCCTCATCTGTGAAATGGGGATTAAGATTGTGAGCCCCTTGTGGAACAGGGACTATGTCCAACCCAATTTGCCTGTATCCACCCTAGTGTTTATAGTACAGTGTCTGGTAGACAATGAGTGCTTAACAAACACCACAATTATTATCATTATTCATAATAATCAACCAGTTTCCTATACTGAGCACATCCTGTGTGCAGAGCACTATACTGAATACTTGAAGAAGGACAATAGAAGAAGATTGGATCCCTGCCCACAACAAATCTGGAATCTGGCTGGGGAGAGAGATGTAAAATAATTTGCAAATAGGAGGAAGAAATGCTCAACTAGTATTGTGTCCTCTCCAAGGTCACCAGCAATCATCTTCTTGCCAATTGTAATGAGCTCTACTTCTTTCTAATCCTCTTGGACACTGTAGACCATCCTTTCCTCTTGGAAACACGGCCAAACTTCTAGCCTGTAAACTCCTTGTGGGCAGGGAACTATCTACCTACCAGCTCTAGGTTGTAAGCTCGTTGTGGGCAGAAATGTGTCTGCTAACTGTTGTACTCTCCAAAGTACTTAGTTCAGTCCCTTGCACATAGTGCTCAGTAAACACCATTGCTTGATTGATTGAACACTATTGTAACTCTGTTCTCCCAGCCACCTCCTGGACAGCTGTACGTATTTTGCCACATCCTCAGACTCAACCACTCCAAAACTTGAACTCCTCATTTTCCCTTCTAAATATTCTTCTCCGCCTAACTTAGATGATGACACCGTCATTCTTCCCATCCCTCCAAAGTGGTGCAAAAGTGCTGAGGTGACACGGAGAGAAGAAAAGTTTATCTGTGGAGAGCCGCCTGGAGACTCTGGGAGTTGAGAGGGTTTTGAAAATGTGAGAAAACTTCACCTGGCAGATTTAAAGGGGAAGGGACTTCTAGGTAGGAACCTGGGTGGGAGAATGTAGCATGAGGCAAAGTGAAAAGCCATCTTGGGGAGAGAGGGAGAGTGCAAAATGGACATGGGCAAGAGAGAGAGAGCTGATGGAGTGCCTTAGCAGGAGTTTCTGCTCTGTGCAAAGATGAATAGGTAATCCTTGGAGGTTTCTGAGGACTGGAGAGACAATCATAGTAGTATTTGTTAAGCACTTACAATGCGTCAAGCACTGTTCTAATTGCTAGGGTAGATACAAGTTAATCAGATTGGGCACAGTTCGTGTTTCACAGGGAGTTTGCAATGTAAGTTGGAGGGAAAGCAGGTATTGGACCCCCATTTTACAAATGAGGAAACTGAGGCACAGAGAAGTGAAGTGACTTGCCCAAGGTCATACACCAGACAAGGGGGAGAGCCAGGACCAGAACCCAGGTCCTCTGATGCCTGGGCTCTTTTCATTAGGCCCTGCTGCTTCTCTATGTGTAGAACCACATTCTGGAAGGTTGATCCAAGTAAAGCATAGACGGGAGAAGGAGGAGAAGATGGAGGTAGGGAGACCAGGGAGAAGGTTGATGAGTACTATATTATAAATTATTCATATTAATGTGTCTTCCTCTCTAAACTAGGAGCTCTTTGTGGTCAGGGAATCTTTCTGCTAATTCTGTTGTGTTGTGCTCTCCCAAGTGCTTAGTACAGTGTTCCGCACATAAAAAAGTCCACAATAAATGCAACTGACTGATATGGGAAGTGCCTGGATCAGAGTGGTGGTCATTTGGATGGAAAGGAAAGGCTATATCCAGGAAATGTTGCCGTGCAGGAAAAGCTGACGGGAGTGAACAGCACACTGGATCTGAGCCTTGAAAGAGAATGAGGAATCAATGATAAAGCCAAGGTCGTAGGCTTTGGTAATGGGGAGAATGGTGGTATTGTCAACACTGATGGGAAAGTAAGTTGGAGGTGAGCATTTAGGAGGGAAGATGAGAAGTTAATTTTATGATATGGAGCTTGAGCTGCTGGCAGTGCATCCGTATGAAAGCATCTTTCATTCAAGAGAAAATGTGAGATTACAGATAGAGAGGTCAGGTCTACCAAGATCAGTTTGGGAGTACTAGTAATAATAATAATAATAATAATAATAGTACTTGTTAAGAGCTTACTATGTGCCAAGCACTGCTCTAAGCATTGGGGTAGATGCAAGTCAATCAGGTTGGACAAAGTGTCCCACATGGGGCTCACAGTCTTAATCCCCATTTTACAGATGAGGTAACTGAGGCCCAGAGAAGTGAAGTGACTTGGCCAACATCCCACAGCAGACTTGTGGAGGAGCTGGGATTAGAACCCAGCTCCTTCTGATTCCCAGGCCCGTGCTCTATCCACTAAGCCTCGATGCTTCTCAAAGTGGCACTCAGTTCTTCCAGGCGTCTTTATTGAGTCATCCATGTACCACCATGTAGGTGGTAGCTAAAGCCTTGGGAGCTGATGAGCTTCCTTAGGGAGTGAATGCAAAATGAAACAACTAGGGGGACTCAGAACAGACTCTGGAAGGACACCCATCTTTGTGGGTGAGAGGCAAAAGAGAGATTGGCCAGACAGAAAAGAACTGGTTCAGGGAAGCCACTACTAGGTAGTGTGTGTGGGTGAATGGGGGAGAGTGAATGGTCCACAGTTTCTAAGAAGGCTGAAAGGGCCAGGAGGATTAGGATGGATTCAAGGCCATTGAGTTAAACAAGATCTTTTATGACCTAGGAAAGTGCAGTCTTAGTGTAGTGAGCTGGGTAGACACCAGATTGAAGAGGGCTAAGAAGAGAGTTGGAAGAATGCTAATGGAGTGCAATCAGAAAATATATGCAGCCCATCCCTGAAGTTTGGACAGGAAGTGGGGGGCAGGGAAGTGGGGCAATTATCTCGGAGTGCAGAGGGATTGAAAGAGTTTATTTTTGACAGAGGGTAGGGAGACAGTAACCATATTTGAAGGCAGTTGGAAAAGCAACCATCAAGGAGTGATTGGTTGAAGATGACAGAGTGTGTGCCGATATTTTTAGGTGAGATGGGATGAAGGTAGAGAGGGTAGATTTTGGAAAAACAGGTGGGAAATCTTCTGTGACTTGACTAGAGGTGATGAGAGAGCAGATGTAGGGGCAGGACAGAGTTAAGGAGAAGAGGAAGGAGCTTTGGGTAGCTCTTGCCTAATGGTTTCCATTTTTTCCACAAACTAGTTTGTGAGGTCAGAGGAGAGGGCACTGAGGGCTTCAGGAGGGAGTAAAAGGTTAGGAATACACAATGGAAATGCTTAATGAGTGATTGTGATGTAAAATTCATGCAAATTTCAGACATCTGTGCCTTCAGATGCGAGAGGTCACAGTCACAGAAGTTAACTTTAAGTTATGACAGATAGCCTAACAGTAACCCTTGGATCTTCAAGGGAAGTTGGATCTGCATGTTGAGAATGTATAAACTCTTGTTCTGATTTTTCAGACTATTATAATCACAGGATTTGCCTCTATTTCTGAGATTTTGGGAACTTCTAGTTCCATTATATATATATAGAGAGAGAGAGAGAGAGAGAGAGATATGCAATATGAATATACCACTGATTGATTAAAATAAAGACTTTAGATCCCCAGGACAAGTGAATATGAAGGAAGGAAGTATCTGAGGTGTAGATTAATTAATTAATTCATTCATTCATTCAATCGTATTTGAGCGCTTACTGTATGCAGAGAACTGTGCTAAGCGCTTGGAATGTACAGTTCGGCAATAGATAGAAACAATTCCTACCCAACAAGGGCTCACACTCTAAATGGGGGAGGCAATCAGTGGCATTTATTGTACACTATACCAAGTACTTGGGAGAATAAACTGTTTACCATTTAGTTGGGGAGACAGACATTTAAAAGAAATTACAGGTAGGGAAACCAACATAGTATAAGGATATGTTCAGGAGTGTTGTAGGGGTGGGGTGAGCATCAAAGTGCTTAGCTGGATGTGGATTTAAGTATGTAGGTGATGCAGGAGGGAGAATAGGGTGGGGTGATGAGGGGTTAGTCAGAAGATATGAGGGAGGGAGGCAGGAGAGAAGGCATGAGCAAAAGGTCAATGGTGAAAGAGACAATTGAGGCACAGTAAGCAGGTTGGTGGGTAGGGAGGCAAAGTGTGTGATCTGGGTTATTCATTCATTCATTTCATTCATTCAATAGTATTTATTGAGCGCTTACTATGTGCAGAGCACTGTACTAAGCGCTAGGAATGTACAGTTCATCAACAGATAGAGACACTCCCTGCCCATTGAGGGGCTTACAGTCTAATTGGGGGAGACAGACAAAAACAATAGCAATAAATACAGTCAAGGGGATGTACATCTCATTAACAAAATAAGTAGGGTAATAAAAATATATACAAATGAGCGGATGAGCACAGTGCTGAGGGGAGGGGAAGGAAGGGGGTAGGAGCATAATAGCAGAGGAGTGAGGATGGGTAGAAGGGAGAGAGCTGATTGCTTTAAAGCCAATGATGAGTTTCTGTTGAATGTTGTGGTCATCCATTGAAGGTTTTTGAGGAGTAAGAAGGTGTGTACGGAATGATCTTTTTTAGAAAAATGATCTGGAAAGCAGATTGAACTACGAACTGGAGGGGAGAGGCTGCACCAGTACAGGTAGCAGTTTGGATGCCGAATTGTACATTCCAAGCACTTAGTACAGTGCTCTGCACATAGTAAGTGCTCAATAAATATTATTGAATGAATGAATGAATGAATGATGGAGAGAAAGGGGCTTGTGATATGAGGACATAGATGGGTTTGCCAACAGTGGTGGGATAGTTGAGAGGAGGAGAAGACTTGGGAGGGAAAATGAGGATTTCTGTTGTGGATATGGTAAGTTTGAAGTGTCCAGGACATCTCTACCTCTACCTGAAGGCAAGAGGAAATGTGAGACTGCAGAGAAGGAGAAAGGTCAGGCTTGGAGATGTAGATTTGGGAATCAGCCACATAGAGATGGTTGTTGAAGCAGTGGGAGTGGGTGTAGATGAGGAATAGAAGGGGACCCAGAACTGAATTTTGAGAAATTCTCCCTTCCTCCCCACCCCCCCAACACCCACACCCACCTGCTCGAGGGTGCGAGGCAGGGTAGGAATTGGTAAAAGAGTAGCCAGAGAGATAGGAATAGAACCAGGAGAGGACAGTGTCGATGAAACCAAAGATAGGTGTTTCCAGGAGGAGGGGGTGGTCCACAGTGTCAAAGAGTGGTGACACGTCTAGGAGAATTAGGATTAGTAGAGTCCATCCTTCTTTGGCAGTGACCTTGGAGAGAGCAGTTTTAGGGGAGTAAAGGAGGTAAACTCATTCTGGGAAAAGACTGTGTCTACCAGCTCTGTTGTATTCTCCCATGTGCTTAGTTCAATGCTTGCATACAGTAAGTGCTCAATAAATATGATTGATTACCCCCCATCTTATTTCACTAATCTGCTACAACCCAGTCTCAACCCTTCACTCCTTTAACACCAACCTACTCACTGTACCACGATCTCATCTGTTATTCAAAGACATTTACTGTGTGCAAGGCAGTGTACAAATGCGTGGGAGAGTACAATTAAAACAGGAGTTGGTAGATACATTCCCTGCCCACAAGGAGCTTATAGAATAGAGGGAGAGATAGAGAGGAAAATAAATTTAATTAAAATGTCTTGCCACCAGCCCTTTGCCCACGTCATCCCTCTGGCCTGGAACTCCTTCCCACTGTAAATCTGACAGATTACCACTCTTCCCATCTTCAAAGCCCTACTAAAATCATGTCTCCTCCAAGGGGCATTCCCTGACTAGCCCCTTGTTTTTCCCCATCCTATTCACACTTCCCACCTCATTTCCTGTGCTCTTGGGGCCTTGCTCATCCCAGCCCTACACCACTTATGCACATATCTTATATTCTGCCATTTCTACTATCTCTAATTTATTTTATTGTCTGTCTCCCTCTCTAGACTATAAGTTCTTTGATAGGATTTTGTTTACCAACTGTATTGCATCGTACTCTCCGAGAGTTTAGTACATTGCTGTGCACATAGGCACTCAATAAATACCATTGAATGTACTAAAATGCTTAGATTTGCATGGTAGTAGGGACAAAATTTAGTGACAGACCACTTGGGATCATTCAGACCACTGATGGAGGAAACGGATTGGTTGTCTGTACTCTCTTCTTGCAACACTTGAGTCAGTTGCATTTATTGTACCAGAATTCAGTGCTCTGCACACAATTAAGCGCACAATAATTATGATCAATTTTTCTTGAGCACTTACTGTGAGCAGAGCACTGTACTAGGTAATTAGGAAAGTGCGATATTGTAATCCTGTTTATAATGGGGAATCTCATCCCTCCTCCTGCTCTCTTCTGGAGTGGGTATTCTGGTCTCTGGTTTCCTTCACTCTTGCCACATTTGGGGTTAGAAGTTTGAAATAGAACAAGAAGCGATCATTATCCTAAGAGAGATAACTCCTCCCAGAGGAAAGCTCCTCCTTGTTCTGATTCAAGTTTTGCAGCTGCCTTAAAAGATCTAGAGGTTATTTTATTAGGAATATGGCTTATCCATGACTCAGGACAAGTCAATCCATGGTATTTATTGAGTGCTTACTGTGTGCAGAGCAGTGTACTAAGCACTTGGGAAGGTACAGTACAACAGAGTTGGTAGATGTGTTTCCTGCCCATAATGAGCTTACAGTTTAAAGTGTCTGCAAGAGAATCAGTGAACACTTCTCTCTGGTCATTTTCTCTGGAAGAGCCTGTCTGTCTAAAGGTGAGTTTATCGAGGAACTGTGGGAGAAGTTCTTCGTGAACAGTTCGATAGCACATACGGGCAGTCACGGTTCCTCCAAAGACAGAGTATCCCAGCAGATTGGGAAGGCTGCAGTGGTCTTTACTTTGCTCATTGCTCACTGAGAAAGATTTTAGGAAGTTACCTATTACTGAATGATCAAGTTGTATGCAGCTTTCTTTTTTTTTTTAATTTAAGTAGACAGGTCAGAGGAATTGGATTAAATAGTGTTAACCACACAGGATGTTGTTAAACAAATTGATAAACTGGGAAAGTTGTAGGACTCCTGACGAGATTGTATAACCTATCATTACTGGCGGCCGCTCTACTGAGTGATTGGCTGACTGCCAGCGTAATGTCTGTCTCTGAGGAAGGTTCCAGAGATGACATTGGGAATTAGAGACTTGTGAGCCTCACTTCTCTGCTGGGCAAATTGGGAGAGTCTCTAAGATCAGTGAGCACCTAGACAAACTTTTGCCCGACGGGTTGTGGCAACATGGATTCTCTGAAGGGAAATTGTCCCTCACTAATCTCCTGGGAGCCCTTTGAAGGGTTCAGCCAGCCTGTGGCTAGAGGGAAATCAGTGGACAGAATACATTTATATTTTCAAAAGGCCTTTGACGAGGTTCCAAGGTTTGAAGGCTTTTAAAAACCCTTGAGTAATCATGGATTGGAGGGAATGTTCTGTCAGAGACAGAAAATTGGCTAGAAGCTAGGCCAGAGTAGAGATAACAGGCCTCTTCTCTGGATGGAAAAGGGAAAATGGTTGGGTCTCCCAGGAATTGGTGCTAGGCTGGTTTTATTCGTCTCTTCAGAAATGTTACAGAAGAGGGAGTCTGCTGTGTAGTTTTGCAGGGGACGCTACATTCTTCTGTGTTATGAATTGCAGTGCCGGTGGTGGCAAACTGCAGGAAAACCTCCTGAAGTTGAGAGAGTGGACAGAAAAGTGGCCCAGATGCTTCACTGTCAGAGATGGGGTGGGGGGAAGGGGTGCAGGGACAGAGAATCCAAACCCCAGGTATGGGAGGAAGGGCTCCGAGCTATCCGTTAAGAGACCACACCCAGACATCTTGCAGTCATTATTGACCTTTCTCTCGAATCTTCGGTCCAGTGGGTAATAATAGCCAAAAGGGCCAACAAAATGCTGGAGAGTCATCAGGAAGAGCTCAGAAAAGAAAACGCCAAAGTCGAGCTCTGCTGTTATATAAAACCACGCTACATCTGCTCCTGGAACATTGCATCCAGTTTTGGTTGCTGGGTTGTAGGACCGAAGAGAGTTGGAAAGCATACAAAGACGGGCACCAGTTTCTGTGTGAGGATAGACTGAAAAGTCGAGAGCTCTTTACACTGGAAGAACGGTGGCCCGTGATGGAAGCTTACAAATTCATGGAAAGTAGGGGCAGGGGAACACAGAATTGTGATTAACCAAATCCCACAACATGACAAGGGGCACCCACTGATGCCTGAAGGTTCAAAACAAACAAATGGAAACACTAATTCATACAGCAGGTGGGAAACATATGTAAGCAGTTATGCAGGCTGAAAATATCAACACACTTGCTTCGCCAAAATGCGTGCTTTCAGTGTGCGCTTTGACTAGAATGTGACGGCAGAATCAGGGAATGCTCTTCTGACAACGCAAAGGCTGTCTGGATTAGGTGCCCCGGGGTGTCAGAGGATGCAGTGTGTTCAACATTGGATATATTAAGTGCTACAGGGCAAGTCATCCTTAATGCTGAGTTCTGAGTCAGTCAATCATATTTATTAAGCACTTACTATGTACAGAACAATGTACTAAATGCTGGGTAGAGTACACTGTTACAGACACATCCTCTGCCCACACGAGCTCACAGTCTAGAGGGCTCTGCGAGAATGCTTCCCCCTCCCCCCCCCAGTATGAAGCAGCGTGGTCTAGTGGATAGAGCACAAGCTTGGAAGTCAGAAGGACCTGGGTTCTAATCCTGGCTCTGCCACCTGTCTGCTGTGTGACCTTGGGCAAGTCTCTTCACTTCCTCTGTGCTTCAGTTCCCTCATCTGTAAAATGGGGATTCAGACTGTGACCCCCATGCGGGACAGGGACTGTGTCCAACCTGATTACCTTATGTCTAACCCAGTTCTTAGAACAGTGCCTGGCACATAGTAAACACTTAACAAATACTATAAAAAGGTCACTGGATTTCTCGGTCCCTCATTTTCTTCAACTGTGAAATGGAGATTAAATTCTACTCCTTCCTACTTGGGCATGAGCCCCGAGCGAGACAGGTACTGTGTCCAACCTGATTAGCTTATATCTACCCCAGTGCCTAGAACAGTGCTTGACACGTAGTAAGTGCTTGGGAAAGCAGAGTGTTGTTATAAGCTCCTGGGAAAGTACTATGCAACAGAATTGCGTGTATCCACCCCAGTGCTTAGTACAATGCTTGGCACATAGTAAGTGCTTCTCAAATACCATCATTATCAATTCCCAGACATGTTCTCTGCCCATAATGAGCTTACAGTCAGTAGTAGTTATTGAGCATTAAGAGTGTTCAGAGCATTGATCCTCTGATCTCCCATCCTCCTGTCTCTTCCCACTTCAGTCTGTACTTCACTCCGCTGCCCGGATTATCTTTCTACAGAAATGCTCTGGGCATGTCACTTCCCTTCTCAAAAACCTCCAGTGGTTGCCCATCAGTCTTTGAATGAAGCAAAAACTCCTCACTCTTGGCTTCAAAGCTCTCCATCACCTTGCCCCCTCCTACCTCCCCTCCCTTCTCTCCTTCTACAGTCCAGCCCGCACACTCCGCTCCTCTACCTCTAACCTCCTCACTGTGCCTCATTCTCGCCTGTTCCACCATGGACCTCTGGCCCACATCCCACCGCTGTCCTGGAATGCCCTCCCTCCCCACATCTGCCAAACTAACTCTCTTCCCCTCTTCAAAGCCCTACTGAGAGCTCACCTCCTCCAGCGGGCCTTCCCAGACTGAGCCCTCCCTTTCCCTCTGCCCCTCCTCCCCTCCTCATTTCCCCTACTTCCTTCCTCTGCTCTACCCCCTTCCCCTCCCCACAGCACTTGTGTATATTTGTATATATCATTTATTACTCTATTTTATTATTGATATGTATATATCTATGATTCTATTTATTTTGATGGTACTGATGCCTGACTGCTTGTTTTGTTTTGCTGTCTGTCTACCCCTTTAGACGGTGAGCCCATTGTTGCCGAATTGTACATTCCAAGTGCTTAGTACAGTTCTCTCCACAAAGTAAGCGCTCAATAATTATGATTGAATTGAATTAAGCACTTGGAAGAGTGCAGTACAATTGAAAGAATAGACACCATCCCTGCCCACAAGAACTTACGGACTAGAAGGGGAAACAGATATTAAAATAAATTACAGATTGAATTTATTCGTAAATTCTAGGAGTGCTGGAGAAGGTAGGGGTGAATGAATGACAAGGTGCTTAGTATCAAAGCGCTCAGTTCAAAGTGTTGAACTTAGCCTAAATTCAAAAAAGCCTTGGATAAATTCACAGTCGTCAGATGATGTCAATTTCATGATATCAGGTCTGCTGGATTTAAAAAATAATATCATTTAGGTGTAAGTTGGGATTCTGCGCATCGCAGAAAAGCATTTCTGCACTTCAAGAAAATTCCCAGGATTGCTCTTATTAGGAGAAATGTAGCAATGATATCTATATGTATGTATGTTCTGCATTTGAAGAGGGGTACAAATGACTTCTTGTTTTCAGCTGGGATGCAAGCATGCTTTCGCGCATGACTAACCCTGAGTGTTTTAAAGCAACTGAATTGGATTCAGTAAATGAAGGAAATTCAGGAATCCTCCAATTCCCCAGTTTATTTTGACCGGGTAGTCCGTTTTTACACTGACAGTTTAGTAATTAGAGTACCTAATTTTAATCCGTTACGTGGGAGCACGCTGCCGCATAGCTTGTGGAATCGGCTCCTGTTTGTGCACCTTTGCGCTGTGCTTGATTTGGATGAGGAATATTGAGATAACCGACTTCATGAGTGCAGAACTGGCCTACTTTTATCTTAAGTGATTCTGTTCTGGCAGGTGCATTTTTGCCCCACTGAATTGGGCTTTAAGAGAGTTTGAATACCCTCTGATAGCAGCATGTTGTGCTGTATGCATTAGTTTTAAACAGAAGTGGAGTCGATGTTTTGCATAGTATTGGTAAATGTGAATTAGAGCATTAAAGATTACATTTCTTTTCAAAGTGAGTCTCATAAATCCTTGAGCATACTTTTCAGTCGAAGCAATCTTATCCTTAGTGTTGACTGCTAGTTTGCTTAGTATTTCTTTTCGTCGAAAGAACTAACTGACACTTCACTCTGACTAAGATTGATTCAGTTCCACGGCTACGCTCTTATAACTTAAACACCAGAGTCATTTTGAAAACACTCAGCGCCACCAGTGACATACATTATTTACCAGTTTGAGGCTGGGAGAGGACCTTAAATTTGATTTACCATTACCACGTGAATCAAGTATACCTTCGTGTTCTTCACCTTTTTCCTTCCCTTTCTGCAGCTTGGTCTTTTTATGTTTGAAAATTGGTTTCAATTCCTCAGAAACTACGTTTTCCTAGCCAGAACATGTTCTGCATATAAATGTGGCCACAGATAACAAAGACACATATTTGTGTTGTGGGGACTACATAATAAGAAAGGATATTCCTGAGATGTAAATTTCAATTTTGGAGGATGCTAGAAGAAAGTCCTAAGGAGTCATTTGTTTTCAGTAATGTAGCATAACTAGCTATACATTTTCATTGTTGTCATACAGAGGCAACTAAGTGTTACAGCAGTTGTTAATCTCAATTTTTGGTTATATTTTCTTCATCATAACATTCCATATTAATCACATGTTCCCTGTGACAGTAAAATTATCATAAAATATACCATCTGCAGCCTGTATTTTATTACCACCCATCTTTCAGAGTCATAGCAATGTGGAAAAAATAGAATATTTCAGTGTGGTACATGACTTTCTGAAAGTTATGTGTAGCATTAGCCTCCACATAGGGGGAAGCTATCCCCATGAATGTGGAAATTTAACTGTTTGTGGTTATTTTTTCCAAATGTCTTGATGGCCTTAGTTAAGCAGTTTATATTCCTAAAAAATATATAAACTTGCTACTGTTTATTGAGCACAGAGTTTTTTTGAGCAGGAACAATTTCTAAAGTGCTCTTGAGAGCATGTTTCTGCTCTCTGTTTCTGTGTTGTTATAGTGTACTCTCTCAAGAGTTTAGTACAGTGCTTTGCACACAGTAAGTGCTCAATAAATACGATTGAATGCATGGAAGTTCCTGTTCAGGAAATACATGGTATAAACTAGAAGCAGCATGGCTCAGTGGAAAGAGCACGGGCTTTGGAGTCAGAGGTCATGAGTTTGAATCCCAGATCTGCCACTTGTCAGCTGTGTGACTGTGGGCAAGTCACTTAACTTCTCTGTGCCTCAGTTACTTCATCTGTAAAATGGGGATTAAGACTGTGAGCCCCATGTGGGACAACATGATTCCCCTGTGTCTACCCAGTGCTTAGAACAGTGGTCTACACATAGTAAGCTCTTAACAAATACCAGCATTATTAAACTTGTCGTGAAACTCTGGCATGAGTAACATTTAAGAATACTCTCTGGGAAAGATGGGCTATGGACTTAGTGTGAAGGTTCAAATCTGTGTACTTGAATTTGTTCTGCCTGCCTTTAGGAGGTTAAAGATATTGCAAGAGACTTTCCTGAAATAATTCTCAATTACAATGAGAAAGAAATTGGCAGGAAGTTTTCTCAGGATTCTCTTTCTTCAAATGAGTAGATTCTAGGTCCAAAATGAGCCAATTGATCTTGACTGGTTGCCCCTCCAAGTTCATAATGATTACTTTAATTTGTGAGCTGGTTCTAGGAATAGGGAAGAATGGAAAAAAAAATACTGTGCTTTTCTTTCATCCCCCTGCTTTGCTTGGCACTTTATTCCCAGGACACTTCAAGGCCACCAAAGTACGTGTTGTATGTACTTCTATCAGAGTCTTTAAGAATTAAGTACACTGAAGAATGCTGTTTTGAAGCTATGGGTCTTCAGCATGCTGGTCAGAATTAACCTTGGGGAATAAGAATGCGTATGGCAGCTTTTTTATTGGTTTCTAGTCTTTCAATCATTCAATAGTATTCAAGCTTGTGTTCAGTAAACTAGGCAGTTGGGCGAGTGCAGGAGAACTAGTAGACACATTTCTTGCCCCCAAGGATCTTATGGTCTGACTGGGAGCAGATGTCAATATAAATCACAGATAGGTGGAGGCAGTTGAATTTAAAAGATCAGTACATAGGGCCTAAGGGGGTTTAGGATCTTGGAAGGAGTTAGATGCCCAAGGGCTTACTGAGTGATGTTGTAAATACCATTCAATAATAATAATGACAGTATTTGTTAGGCACTTATTATGTGTCAAGCACTGTTCTAAGCACTGGGTAGATACAAGGTCCCACATGGGGCTCAGTCTTAATCCCCATTTTACAGACGAGGGAACTGAGGCACAGAGAAGTGAAGTGACTTGCCCAAGATCACACAGCAAATAAGTGGCAGAGCTGGGATTAGAACCAGATCCTTCTGATTCCCAGGCCGCTGCTCTATCTGCTAGGCCATGCTGCTTCTCACATGTCATCCGATGATGACATATGTAAAGCTGTCCGTGTTTTTGGCAGGATTTTCTTTGATTAATGGCATTTATTGAGCATTTACTATGAGCAGAGCACTGTACTTAATCCAACAGAATTAGCAGGCATGTTCCCTTCCCATAACGAGTTTATAGTCTAATGGCTCTTAGTGGCTTGGAGATGGTTCCCATCCTGCTTTATAGGTGGGATGGGCTGGGTCATGGGAGAGGAAGGGGCAGATGTTGGAGCTGGGACAAGAGGGAGGGAGGGTAAAGGAAGAGGAAGCAAGGAAGGCAGTATTCATTCATTCATTAAATTGTATTTATTGAGCGCTTACTGTGTGTTTAGGAGAGTACAATAAAATAGTAAAAAGACACATTCCCTGCCCACAATGAGCTTACAGTCTAGCGGTGGGGACACAGACATGGATACAAATAAATAAATTACAGATATGTACATAAATGCTACAGGGCTGGGAGAACAAAGGGAGTAAGTCCAGGCAATGCAGAAGGGAGTAGGAGAAGAGAAAAGGAGGGGCTCTCAAGCACTTAGTTCAGTGCTGTGCAAACAGAGAGTGCTCAATAAATAGTATTGATTGATTGAAAGCTGATGACCGAGAGCCTGGACAACTAGTGGGGAGGAGAGTGACAGAGTTGCTCCCCGAGGATAGAGTCAAACTTGCTGAGGCTGTAAGCTCGCTACGGGCAGGGAACATCTCTGCTAATTCTACTGGATTGTACTCTCCAAAACACTTATTACAGTGCAGTTTGCAAATAGTAAGTGTTCAGTTAATGCCACTGATAGAGGGACTACTTTGCTAGATTTTAAGCTTCCTTGTGGGGGGCAGGGAACATTTTTAGCAAGTCTGGTATACTGTCTCAGGTGCTTAGTACGGTGCTCTGCACACAGTAAGTGCTCAATCTACCATTGGTTGGTTGGTGGAAAGTTGAGAAGAACAAGGGATAGAGATGGGCAAGGATACCGGTATACAACCCAGGAATTTCTGCCAAGCCTAGGTAATTAGATCGCTTGTAAATACAAATCTTTGGACACATGGTGGATTGTGACTTGCATTGAATAAACACTTTCCCATCCCTTGAGTTGCCTTGTGGTTCACTGAAACTTGTCTGGGAGAGATCTCCAGTTAAAAATCTCACCTCTTCTTGGCTGCCTTCCTTGATTAAATCATACTTCATTCATTCATCAGTTGTATTTATTGAACTCTTAGTGTGTGCAGGGCACTGTACTAAGCGTTTGGGAGAATACAGTATGCAATAAAGAGACACATTCCCTGCCCACAAGGAGCTTACAGTCTAGAGCAGGAGAGAGATATTAATATAAATTAATTACAGATATGTATCACACTCAGTCTCAGCAGTTTATCTTCACTCTTAGTTTTTATGTATTCTCATATAGTCTCAAACCTTCTGTACTTTATATATTTTGTATGTTGTATTCAGCTATTTTACCCTGATACAATTGCACTACTTCCTCTTATGTCTTGTCCTTTCGCCTGCTCCCATTATTTGCAAATAATTTGTACTCTATTTGTAAATAGTATTTTTCTACCTATCCATCCCATTAGATTGCAAGCTCTTAGTGGGCAGTGATCATAGGTCCTGGTTTCATTGTAATTCTTCTAAGCACTTAGTTCAGCACTTCACACTTAGGCACTTAATAATATTGATGAAGATGATGCAAAAAATCATTCTCATGTGGAACATTTGCTTTAATTGACATGTTGACTTTACCCTTGAGAGTGAAACTTCAAAGAAAAGCAATTTCCCCTTGAAATCGATATTTCATGAAGCAGCATGACCAAGTAGAAAGATCATGGGCCTGGGATTCAGAGGACCAGGGTTCTAATCCTGGCTCTGCCATAACTGCTGTGTGACCTTGGGTAAGTCACTTAACTTCACTGTGCCTCAGTTACCTCATCTGTAAAATGAGGATTAAATCCCACTCCCTCCTACTTAGACTGTGAGCCCCATGTGGGACGGCTCTGTGTACTTCTTGATTAATTTGTATCTCTCCCAGTGCTTAGTACAGAGCATGGTACATAGACACTGCTTTATTAATATTATTATTAGTTCTTGCTGCAATTAGATAAAAACACATTTGACTATGTTAATTGAATGTTTATACATAAATGGACAAGGTTTTCATTTTCTCTTCCCTCCCTCCTGGTCCCACAGTACTTATGTACATCTCTGTAATTTACATTAATGTCTGTCTCTCTTCCTCTAAACTGTAAGCTTGTTGTGGGCAGGAAATGTGTCTGTTGTTGTATTGTACTCGCTCAAGTGAGTAGTACAGTGCTGTACACACAGTACGCTCAGTAAATGCAGTTGAATGAATGAATGAATATGTGGCTACCAAGTGTCAGAGGATATAATGGCTAGGTTTGCTAAAACAGTTCCTCGGTGCTCTGCTCTCACTTCAAGGTACTTACAAGTGTCATCTGTAGAAAATAAAAATGACGCAATGTATGGTCGGAGTGTGTAGCATTGATCACTCCTTGAGGAACAGACTTTCTGTCTAAATGATGAGTGAAGTGTATAGTCAGAGTGTGCAGCATTGAACCCTCTTTGAGGAACAATTTTTTGGTCTATATGATGGGATTTTTTAAAAAATATTGTTTGATAAGCACTTACTATGTGCCAGGCACTGTACTAAATGCTGGGAAGATACAAGCTAGTCAGGTTGGACACAGTCCGTGTCCCCAATGGGGCTTATAGTATTATTCTTCCATTTTACAGATAAGGTCACTGAAGCATAAAGAAGTTGTGACATACCAAACGTCTCACGCAGCAAGTCTGTGGCAGAACCAGAATTAGAACCCAGGTCCTCTGGAAAGAAATGTGACCTCGTGCAAAGAGTACATCCTGGGAGTCAGAGATATTTGATTGTTTTCAGCATGTAAGAGGTGTAGGAAAGTGGAAAAGAAACTGTCCCCGACCTGATTGTTTTGTATCTATCTCACTCCTTGGGATATAGCCTTAACAAAGATCACAGTTGTTCTTTGAGAAGCAGCGTGGCTCAGTAGAAAAAGCCCAGAGTCAGAGGTCATAGGTTCAAATCCTGGCTCTGCCACTTGGCAGCTGTGTGACTGTGGGAAGTCACTTAGCTTCTCTGTGCCTCAGTTCCCTCATCTGTAAAATGGGGATTAAGACTGTGAGCCTCATGTGGGACAACCTGATGACCCTGTATCTACCCCAGTGCTTAGAACAGTGCTCTGCACATAGTAAGCACTTAACAAATACCAATGTTATTATTATTATTATAGTTAACTAGAATGGGAGAGCAGCAACATCAAATGCTTCTTCTTCAGCTTTCTCATACATATGGTTCTAGTTTAGATCCTTTACAAATTCTATTCAGAAGAGATCATTCCTTTCCTCAAACAATAGCAGGAAGACCCCTCTCCTTCCTCTCTAGACTTGACCAAAGAGAATGACACGATCTTAGATAATGTACTTGGTCCTTGCTGTACACTCAGTTCTCCTGTAATGTCAGAATTCTCACTGGAGGGCAATCCATTTATTCATTCAGTAGTATTTATTGAGCGCTTACTATGTGCAGGGCACTGTACTAAGCGCTTGGAATGTATAATTTGCCAACAGATAGAGACAATCCTTACCCAATGACAGGCTCACAGTCTAAACGGCAATGATCCCACAATGGGTGTACAGATCATTTCTTCCAACTAGCGCTCAGTAAATAATGATTGATTGATTCCAACATGATAGTGCGCTATATCCAGGCAGGCTCGTGTTGTTGGATGAACAATTTCTAATTTTCTCATGACGTTTAGTCAAAATGTGTATTGAGAATGTACGTTATGGCAGAAATGACTGTATGCTGTTAAGTGGGTCAGGGAAGTTTACCGATGTTAGTACTTATGATTCATTCTTTTATTCTTGACAGAATGCTTTATTTGGAACAGTGAACCCATGGCATTTCCCATGACTCACTGGCCAGGTGAATAAAGGCCCAAGTCTATTGTAGTAAGTCTGTTTTATACACCAATGCGGAATCTGGATATTGGATCCTTCTCAGTTTTCTGGACAAAAAATTCATTTCAGAAGTTTGAGCTGTCCCAAAGTTTTGAGGCTGTTATTAGTGAACTGTGGACTGTAGACTGTCTTGTCGCACGTTATAGGTGTTCCGTTGATTCAGCAGTATGTTCATCAGTTTCTTGTGAGTTGGAACAGCTTGGTCATTCTTCAGAAAATTGAAGACACCTCCCTGAAAACTGCCATGGGACTCAATCAACAAATCAGCGTATTGTCAAGTGACAGACATCTAGGAAGGGAATTAGAAAATGGTATCAATCAAGTCCTTGCTTACTAGGCAGTTTCCACAGACTTGAGGTGGAGGATAGGAAGCCTTCAGAGTAGACTAAAGATGAAATTTCAGTGTTACATTTGTCCCATCATTGGTGAAGTTGGTTAATGGTAATAATAATTTTGGATGTGTGTTAAGCACTTACTATATGTCAAGCACTATAGTAAATGATGTGTTAGGTACAAGATAAATCAGGCCAGACACAGTCCCTGCCCCTCATGGGGCTCATAGACTAAGTAGGAGGGAAAACTGGTGTTGAATCCTCATTTTACAGATGAGGAAACTGAGGCTTAGAGAAATCCAAGGTCACACATCAGGCAAGTGGCAGAGTCAGAATTAGAACCCAGGACCTCTGATTTCCAGCCTCTTTCCCTTTCCACTAGGCCATGCCACTTTTCAGTTTAATCTGTTTCAGTTCCATGTCACACTAAATGTTGGTCAGATCACTGGAGTATAACCTGGAGGAATCTAAAATTGGCACTGTTCGAGACAGTTGCCAGTATAAATAGGTTTTCTAAGTAGAGTCTAGTGGCTACTGTCTCTATAAGACCCTTCCTTGGGTGTGTGGAAGCCAGAGCAGTTTGAAATGGGGGTGGCACCTTCCCCCACGCCCCCAACCCATCAGGGACCCAGTAAGAAATATACTTTTGGGTTGGCTGAATCGTCGAACTGCTGGGTTTATCATAATTCTAGTGTTTAGAGGGGGTCGAGCATTGTTTAAGGTGTTTGGGAGTCTTCATTAAGTGTAAGGGATTTGCTTCCTGCTTTCAAGGAGTTTGCTGTCTAATGGGGGAAAAGGGCAAACCTAAATTGTTTCCTTACAGTGGAAACAGGTGAGAAGCGGCATGGTCTAGTGGAAAGAGCTTTGCCGTTCGTCTGCTGTAAAATGGGAATTAAGACTGCGAGCCTCATGTGGGACATGGAATGTGTCCAACCTGATTAAATTGTGTCTACCCCAGTGAAATAAATATATAATAATAATAGTATATGTGCACTTTCATTAAGTCTTATTTATTGAGCACTTAATGTGTGCAAAGCTTTGTACTAAGTGCTTAGGAGAGTACAGTACAGCAACAAACAGACACATTCCCTGCTCACAGTGAACTCACAGTCTGTGTGTCAAGCACTGTTCTAAGCACTGGGGTAGATACAAGCTAATCAAGTTGGACACGGTCCTTGCCTGTACCACGTGGGGCTCACAGTCTTAATCCCCATTTTACAGATGAGTTAACTGAGGCACAGAGAAATTAAATGACTTGCCCAAGGTCACACAGCCGACAAGTGGTGGGAGTTGGGATTAGAACCCAGGTCCTTCTGACTCCTAGGCCTGTGCTGTACCCATTAAGCCATGCTGTTTAGTTGTGCCTTGCACATAGTAAGTGCTTAAGAAATATAATTTTTTTTAAAAAGAAGGAAATCTATAGATGCAGTTGCCTGAGCAGACACTGCCTGCTTTTGTCTGGCCATTGCTTCTGTTGCTTCTGAGAAGCAGTGTGGCTCAGTGGAAAGAGGATGGGCTTGGGAGTCAGAAGTCATGGGTTCTAATTTCACTCTGCCACTTGTCAGCTGTGTGACTTGGGACAAGTCACTTAACTTCTCTGTGCCTCAGTTACACCATCTATAAAATGGGGATGAAGGCTGTGAGCCCCATGTGGGACAGCCTGATTACCTTACATCTGCCTTAGTGTTTAGAACAGTGCTTGGCACATAGTAAGCACTCAAATACCATTATTATTATTATTATTATTTTGTTGCCCAGGGCAGCAGCTAAAATCTAGATTCTGCTAAACTAAAAATTTCCAGAGCTGCTTATTGCTGAGGGAAAGGTATAAGAAGAAACCACTCTGTCTGATATCTGGGTTTAAACAATGAGGAAAGGGGAGGAGTACTGAGTCTGCACTACTTCTTCAGCCCCGACCTGTCTCTCATACTTCCTCCTGTCTTTCCCCACCTTCAGAACCCTCCTAAAATCACATCTCCACCAAGAGACCATCTCCTACTAAACCTTTTGTGTTTTCTATCCACCTTCCTTGCTGGGTTAACACTGCATTTGGCTATGTGCTCTTTAAGCACTTAGGTACTCACCCCAGCCTCATAGAATTTATGTAAATATTTTTATTCTACTATTTTCTTTATCCCTAATCTGTTTTGATGTCTGTCTTCAGAATGTAAGTTCTTTGTGGGTGGGGTTTGCATCTGCCATCTCTGTTGATTATTTTCCCAAGTACATATTAAGGTACTCTGTACATAGTAAGCATTTAGTAAATACCACTGATGGAGTCACTGCCACCAAGACGTCTCTATAGGGATGTCTTGCTAGCAAATCAAGTTTCTTATGTCCACAGTTGAACTCCCCATCTTATCTCCCTATTCTTTCCTCTTCCTTTTTACCTTCCTTATCTGATTTTCATCCTCCTTGTGGACCAGGTACATCCCAGTTCCTTCCTGCCACTCTCTTAATCATGGAGTCTCTCTGCTACAATAATAACAATAATAATAGTGGCATTTGCTAAATGCTTTCTGTGTGCCACTGTACTGAGCACAGGGGAACACTCAAGTTGGAACCTGTCCCTTATGGGGCTCACAATCTAAGAGGAAGGGAGAACAAGAATTGAATCCCCATTTCACAGATGAGGAAATGAAAGGTTAAATGACTCACCCAGCTTCACCCAGCAGACAGATGGCAGAGCTGGAATTGGAACCCAGATCCCCTGACTCTTGGAAACCTTACTCTTTCCACTAGACCACATTGCCTCCTTCACAACCAGCGGTAACAGCAGGATCGGTCAAACAAATTGACCTTCTCTGTGGGGCAAGTAAGACGGAGAGGGATTTGTTTGTGAGAAGCTGTCCTGGTCTGGGAAAGAATCTCTGGATTAGAATAGTATTGGCTAGGTTTTTCCCTTTGTGCAGATACAGTGTCAAAGGGTGCCTTTGTTTCACTGCCTATAAACTTGAGGCACAGGTTGACCCTGGGCTCTGCTGAGAGTTGTCAAAATTAGTAATAATAATGATATTTGTTCAGTGTTTACTGCGTGTCAAGCACTGTTCTAAGTGCTGGGGTAGATAGAAGGTAATCAGGTTGGACACAGTCCGTATCCCACATGGGGCTCACAGTATTAATCTCCATTTCACAGAAAAGGTAACTGAGGCACAAAGAAATAAAGTGACCTGCCCAAGGTCACACAGCAGACAAGTGGCAGAGTCAGGATTAGAACTGAGGTCTAGGCCCATGCTCTCTCCACTAGGCCATGCTGCTTCCCCAAGCCTTGCATGAAACACATGAAAGTGGATTTCCTCCTATCCACCAAGCACTCCCTGAGGGCCTCTGTTGACACTCATTGTCTCACAGTCCTACTAACTGGCTTGCCATCCACTATTAGTATTGTTATTTCTGACATTTGTTAGTGCTTATTTGTGCAAAAAACTGGAATAAACGTTGGGGAATGGTGCAAGGATATTGGGTCTGACGTGGGCCTTTTCCTTCAGGAAGCTCAACTGTATTGCTTTGTCGAAGGGCACACAGCTGAAAAGTGATGGAGCCAGGATTAATAATAATAATGATGGTATTTAAGTGCTTAGTATGTGCCAAACACTTTTCTAAGCGCTGGGGGAGATACAAGGTAATCGGGTTGTCTCAGGTGGGCTCACAGTCATCATCCCCATTTTGCAGATGAGGGAACTGAGGCACAAAGAAGTTAAGTGACTTGCCCAAACTTGCACAGCTGACAAGTGGCGGAGCCGGGTTTTAGAACCCAGGTCCTCTCTCTAGGCCCGTGCTTTACCCACTAGATCATGCTGCCTCACTACTACTCTACCTTAGTTTAGTTGGGATTTAATGAATTTTGGCTGGTTTGGAGTATGCCTTCTAATCCTGAGTGCAGTATATAGGTTCTGCATTTCTATGGTGAAAGCATTGTAGGGGTGAAAGGATGGAGAAAGGGAATGGTGATTTAGTGGTTGTAGCTGGGGAGGGAGGGTGGGGTCAGGACAGAAGCTAGGTGGCTGAACTAAAATGATCGTTTATAGGTTTGTTCTGGGATCTGGGATCCCAGCAAGATTCCCCTTTTGAAATGTTTATAAAGTAAGAGCAAGGTCTCGTCGGGACAGGGCCTGCAGAACTGCCCTCTGCCCTTTCAATTAGCTATTCTGAACGGTCTAGGGATGTTGGTCAGTATTGAGACCCAGCTGAGGCTCTGTGAAACTTCCATCAGTGTGGTGAGATCTTGGCTTTCACAAGTTGTTTTGGGGTTTATTTGTTCTTCAGTTTCATATCACTGTGTGTTTGCATAAGCCTTATGATCTTGCAAATTTTCCCCCCTTTCAGCTCTCTGAGAGGGTTTCCAAACTTTGTAATTATAGCCCCGGGATAGTATAAGACACCCTACTTATTGATTGATTGACTGTTACTTATTAGCACATGGGGCTGTAGGAGTCGAGAAAGGAACGTGCGTGGCAAACCAGTTCCGTGTTCCATATAAGCTCCTTGTGGGCAAGGATTGTGCTCTGTCATATTATACTCTCCTAAGTGCATAGTACAGTGATCAGCACACAGTAAGCACTCAATAAATACCATTGATTGAAAAAGACACACATACAAATCAGCTCAGATATGTAGTAACTCTGTTAACCATTTGACTGTTCACTGTAGTAATGTATTTTCATTGAGAAAATGTATATTTATTTGGACATTCAATTGATTTAGTCCGATTACACTATTTATTCATTATTTTATGTCTGTCTCCCACTTTAGAGTGGGAACTCCTTGTGGGGAAGGGATGGGTTTTTTGTTTCTGACGTTCTCTCTCAAGCATTTAGTTTAATGTACTGTCCTCAGGAGGTGCTTGTACTACACTAATAATAATAATAATTGTGGTATTCATTAAGCACCATTTACTATGTAGCAAGCACTGTACTAAATGTGGGGTAGATATGAGATAATCAGGTCAGACACAGTCCCCTGTTCCACATAGGTATCACAGCTTAATTAGGAAGGAGAATAGATTTTATATCCCCATTTTGCAGAGGAGGAAAGTGAGGCACAGAGAAGTGAAGTAACATGACCGAAGTCACACAACTGATAATTAGCAGAGCTGGAATTCCATCCCAGCTCCTCTGGCTTCCAAGCTGCAGGTGAACTGGCTCTGAATGATCACATTACATAAAATTCAGGGATACATAATTCAGGGACTGAACACTGAGAATTGGTTTGCTGAGCACCTTTGGACAGACCACTGTTCCTTAAATGAAGACATAGCCTAGGATCTGAAAACCCCATCCGTCATTACGTCCAGGCAGTGGAGTGAATTCATTTCCCTTCCATTCATTCTGTTCTGTTTAACTTTGCCCTGTTCTGAGCAGTTTTCTTCCCCCTCCAAACACTTAACTTGGTCTTTCCTTCCCCTCTCAAGCGCTTAGTACAGTGCTCTGTACACAGCAAGCGGTCAGTAAATACGATTGACTGACCGACTCCAGAATCCTCAGTCTCTTCGAGCCCTGATGATCTGTAATAGCAGCCAGCAGGCACAAAGCAGCCAACAACTGCAGCCAAGAGGAAGAAAAGGGTGTAGGGTGGGAATTGGTGGCTTAACTAGAGGATTGGAGGGGATAGGAGTTGGCGGGCCTGGGGACCAACTCGGGCCGAGCAGGGACCCGGAGAAGTGGCGGCAGAGTTTGTGCAGCCTGGATGCCCGGGGATGGAGATCGGAGATGGACAGAGAGCATCGAGGCAGCTGGACCAACCAAATTTAGGGTCGGGATCTAGGTGACCAACCACCAGGAGGGGAGGTGGGTAGGGGGAGATGGAATCAGGCTGTATGAGGGTGTCAGAAAAGTCTGTAGGAACAGCAGAGGGAAGGGAAAAGGGGAGAAGAGTGGCAGGGAAAGATCTACGATGTATTCTGTAATTACCTGTAGTAATTAGTGCTTAGTACAGTGTTCCGCGTTCAGTAAATGCAATCAATTGATTACTTGTAGGGCTTCAGCTGCCATGTCGGGAACAGGAAACTAGCAAAGCACCTGTAAATAGACAAGAAAACCTATTCCATGCTATGGTAGTTCACAGTGCACTCACATTTTCAAGGGAAGTCTATACGTGGCTAACACTGTTTAGGGTGAATTCTCATCACTAGATTATAACCCAGCTAGAATGTAAGTTCCTTGAGGGCGGGAATTGGGTCTACCAACTCTATCATATTGTACTCTCCCAAGAGCTTAGTACAGTGCTGTCCATACAGTAAGTGCTCAGTAAATGCCATTGGTGTCATCCTTGAATCTGCTCTCTCATTCACCCCACACATCCCATCCGTCACCAAAACTTGCCGGTCTCAGCACAACATTGCCAAGATCTGCCCTTTCCTCTCCATCCAAACCGCCACCTTGCTGGTACAATCTCTCATAATATCCCAAATGGATTATTGAGTCAGTCTCCTTTCTGATCTCCCATCCTCCTGTCTCTCCCCGCTGCAGTCTATACTTCACTCTGCTGCCTGGATTATCTTTCTACAGAAACACTCTGGGCATGTCACTAACCTCCTCAAAAATCTCCAGTGGTTGTCTATCAACCTTCCCATGAAGCAGAAACTCCTCACTACTGGCTTCAAAACTCTCCATCACGTTGCCCCCTTCTACCTCCCCTCCGTTCTCTCCCTCTACAGCCCAGCCTGCCCGCTCT
Source organism: Ornithorhynchus anatinus (assembly GCF_004115215.2). Lineage (NCBI taxonomy): Eukaryota > Metazoa > Chordata > Mammalia > Monotremata > Ornithorhynchidae > Ornithorhynchus > Ornithorhynchus anatinus. The sequence goes on along the minus strand of NC_041734.1, from coordinate 37,339,033 downwards.
GCTCCTCTGCCACCTCCTCAGTGGGCTTTGTTCTCGCCTGTTCCGCCATCGACCCCAGGTCCACGTCCCACTTCTGACCTGGAATGGTCTCCCTCCTCACATTTGCCAAACTAACTCTCTTCCCCTCTTCAAAGCCCTACTGAGAGCTCACCTCCTCCAGGAGCCCTTCCCAGACTGAGCCCTCCCTTTCCCTCTGCTCCTCCTCCCCTTCCCATTGCCCCTGCTCCCTCCCTCTGCTCTACCCCCTTCCCAACCCCAATGCATGTGTGTATGTTTGTACATATTTATTGTTCTATTTTATTAATGATGTGCAATTATCTATGATTCTATTTATTTTGATGATATTGATGCCTGTCTCCTTGTTTTGTTTTTCTGTCTCCCCCTTCTAGACTGTGAGCCTGTTGTTGGGTAGGGATTGTCTCTATCTGTTGCTGCATTGTACTTTCCAAGCGCTTAGTACAGTGCTCTGCACACAGGAAGCGCTCAATAAATACAATTGAATGAGTGAATAAATAAGGCATCGGTGTGAAGAACAGGACTTGAACATTCGAAGTTTTCCATGTGCATGTGTGAGTTCTGACAGAACACATAGAAACAGTATGTTCCGGTCCCTCTGTTACTTGAAGAGGAGATGGACACTCTCTAGATGCGCAATAAAATTGTCAACAACAAAGGCAAGGCAGGAGAGGAAATGCTGGAGCTAGGAAACGATAAGTGGAAGGGGGAGGCTCCACCCTTTGGCCCTGTTCTCTCTAAAAAGCTGTGTGGAGCCCTCCACATCTGGCATTTGTGATGCTAGACAGTACTGGGTAGCTGAAACAATTCAGAATTTAGTGCAAAGAACTATTTGAACCCAGTACTGCAGATAACAATCAAATAGACTCCTGCCTTTAAAGTTGAAAGAACATAGTAGCTCAAAGCAGCACTTTGTTCTTAAAAAAAAAAAAATCAATACCTTCCCCTTCTCAGTTAATGAAGTAATTAGCAGTGATTGATAACACAAATGTAGTGCACCGAGCTATTTTATTTTTGCCAGTAGACCAGATGGGTCAGGCACAGCTCAGGGCCAATAATTTTTGATCATTTCATCTAAAAGCCTAGTCTCCCAGCAAAATCTCAAGTATGTGGGCAGGAAAAGTGCCAGTGTTGTTTGTCTCTTCCTTATTTGCTGCATTATTCTGGGAGGTGTATGGGTTTTTTTGTTTTTAATCACATGCGGTTTTCTTTCCGTTCAGGGGAAGATGTTTTCTGTTTTGAAATGCTTAACTGGATCTTGCAAAGCCTCAATGTGCTAATGGTTCCATATAAAATACTAATGTTGCCGTTTCTCTTTCTTTCCCCCCGCCCCTCAATAATGCTTAAAACAGGTGACCCCTCCCTCCTATTCATATAGCCAAATTTCTTGCCCATTCTCCAGTTACATCCTGCCAAGACTGTAGTCTCCAGTTTTATGGCTTCCCCTTTTCATCTTTTCAACATTCCAGGCCATCCTGAAGACCGCCACCCAGCTTGTTTTTTGTGTATCTTGTACCAATCCCATCAGCTTCCCCAATCTCCTTGTGCAGGCTTCCCTTCTTTTCCCCTTGCAAAGTGTTGTGTTACCATTTACTCCCCCTCCTCTGTTTTTTTCTCATCTGCCCAAACTTTCTTCCTTACTAGATCCAAGGTGGGGTGGGGGTGGGGGGGAGGAGGGGTGTGTGGGGGGTGTGTGTGTGTGTGTATAAAATGAATGGGGAAATGGCAGGTGAAGTGGGGTGAGTTAGCTCAGTGTTTGCTTTGGGCTCTGCAACTTCATAATCACTGAAGAACTGGCTGAGATTGTATGTGGCCAAATTGACATCAGTTTGCAGGGGCCAGGGAAACAGGAGGAAGGAAAAAAGACCCGTAAAGGAGAAGGAAAAACTCATACAGGCCCTATATGCAGTATCTGCCTCACCAACCAGCTAATGACAAGCAATAGAATGTTCAGTCAGTCAATCATTCAGTGATATTTATTGAGCACTTCGTGCAGAGCACTGTACTAAGCACTTGGGAGAGAATCAATTTATTGAGCACTTTCCGAGTGCAGAGCACTGTATGAAGTGCTTGGGAGACTACAACATAACAGACACATTCCCCGGCCACAAGGAGCTCGCAGTTTAGGGCAGGACACAGATGTTAATATAAATAAATCCCAGAAATGTACTTAAGTGCTCTGGGGCTCAGGATGAGGGGTTGGTGAGTAAAGGGAGCAAGTCAGGGTGATGCAGGGAGTGGGGAAGAGGAAATGAGGGCTTAGTTAGGGAAGACTTCTTGGAGAAGATGTGCCTTCAAAAAGGTTTTGAAGTTGGGGAGAGGAAGTCCCTACCGGATATGAAAAGGGAGTGTGTTCCAGGCCAGAGGCAGGACGTGGGCGAGAGGTCGGTGGCGAGATAGACATGATTGAGGTACAGTGAGTCTATTTGCATTAGAGGAGCAAAGTGTGTAGGCGAGGTTGTAATAGGAGAGTAGCAAGGTGAGGTAGGAGAGGCAAGGTGATTGAATGCTTTAAAGCTGATGATGAGGAGTTTCTGTTTGCCCATCTGCTGGGCATCAAACAGTGAATGAGCAACCTCTGGAGATTCTTAAGGAGTGGGGAAACATGGCCTGAGTGTTTTTGTAGAAAAACGATCCAGGCAGCAGAGTGAAGTATGGGCTGAGGTGGGAGGAATCAGGATGCTGGGTGGTCAGCAAGGAGGCTGATAGAGTAGTCAAGGAGGGATAAAACAAGTGCTTGGACTAATGTGGTAGCAGTTTGGATGGAGAGGAAAGGGTGGATTTTAGCAATGATGTGAAGGTTGAACTGGAAGGATTTAGTGATAGATTGAATGTGTGTGTTGAGTGGGAGAGAGGAGTCAAGGTTAATGACAAGGATATGGGCTTGTGAGACAGGAAGGATGGTGGTGCTATGTGATTGAAAAGTCAGGAGGAGGGCAGGGGTTGGGTGGAAAGATGTGGAGTTCTGTTGTGGACGTGTTAAGGTTGAGGTGTCGGGACATTGGGACATCCAGGTAGAGATGTCTTGAAGGCAGAGGAAAAGCGAGACTGCAGAGAGGAAGAGAGATCAGGGCTGGAGATGTAGATTTGGGAATCATCCTCATAGAGGTGGTAGTTGAAGCCATGTGAATGAATAAGTCCTCCAAGGGAGTGGGTGTAGATGGAGAATAGAAAGGGACCCAGAACTGAACCTTGAGGGGCACCCAAAGTTAGGGATGGAAGGCAGAAGAGGAGCCCGAGAAAGAGATGTAGAATGAGCTGCCAGAGAGTTAGGAGGAGAATCAGGAGAGGATTATGTCAGTGAAGCTGCAGTTACATGTTTCCAGGAGAAGAGGTGGTTGACAGTGTAAAATACAACAGGATTAGCAGGCCCATTCTCTACCCATGACGAGCTTACAGTCCAGAGGATGTTCATACTGAAGTTCTGAAAAATGCTCCCTTAGGGTTGTGTCTTATTTTCTCAATCAAGTGGAGTCTTTCCGATTTGCTCTGAAGTTTGCTCAGTTTTGTAGTCTCTCCACTACATCAATTGCTGCATTACCAGTCCATCTGGACAGTGGGGACCTGCTTCTGAGTGGGTGTCCCGACATGGAATCTCTAGTGGAATAAACTGGAATGGGATTTTAGGTGGGGCCAGGGGTTCTGGGCTTCCAAAGCAGAGCCTTGTCTGTCCAAGCCATCCCCACGTTCTGATGCCTGAGGCATTGCCCTAGCTCTGGTCTGCCACCTCCTCCTCCTTCACCTGTTCCGATGTCACGAGCATTTTGTTGCATTTGTTACCCCGCAGGATCTTCTGAGCAGTGGCTTATTTCTTTAGCTCAATGTAATGATTTTACTGCAGAGCATACTCCTGTGATGGTATAAATATTTAAAGTTTCCACCAGCCAGGTGAGTGAATGCATTTCAGCATTCTGAGAACGGCACCAGACAAATTCCTCACAAGTGTCTCCATTTTCAGGACTCCTGAAGGTGGGTTGGCTGACACGTGCAGGCACTGTTAATGTAGATTTGAAATACAGATGGAAAAAGGAATTGGGCCCTATGGAAGGTCCAGATCTTATGGGCAGGGAAACCTTGAAATGAAGGTGAAATGATTTGATATTGAAAACCCAAAGAACAGTGGGTTTTAGAGGATGTGGCAATGAGGACTGTATTGTTTATTCCCTCTGGGAAAGTTGGGGTACACCTGTACTGGCTGAGCAGGTTTTCATGGGGAAGTTTAAATTCATCCCATGGCTTAATTGATAGTGCACAGACATCGGAATCAGAAGCACATGGGTTCTAATTCTGGGTCTGCCACTTGTCAGCTGTGTGACCTAGGGCAAATCACTTAACTTCTCTGTGCCTCAGTTCCTTCATCTGGGGATTAAGACTGTGAGCCCAGGTGGGATGGGGACTGTGTTCAACCTGAATAACATGTATCTACCCCAGTACTTAAAAAGCAGTGCTTGGCACATAGTAAGCGCTTAACAAATACCAGCATTGTAGTTATCCCAATAAATGGATGAAAGTAAGAGGAATTGGGGGAATGCCAATTTAGAAGTGGGTAAAGAAATCGGGTGGAGAAGAAAGCACCCTCATGCCTGCAGCTAGTGCTTTGGTCCAGGCCTCAGCCGGCAGGTAGGTATTTTACTTTAATTGTCAGCTGATGTCAGTCTTGAATTCTTCCAAGAAATGATTATGCGTCTGTAACAAGACTTTCCTTCTCAGAACAGTCAAAATCTTAAAGTAAGAGTGTTTGGATCCAAATTTTTAACCACTTGGGCAAGCATTCGGTGCTTTAAATGATACTTAGTTTTTGACTCCTTGTCTATGACTTTGCTATTTGGCATTCCACTACCAGCCTTGCTGCAATTCGTCAGGTTCAAGTCTTCTCATTTCGCTGCCTTGGCTTTCTCATTTGCAAAATGGGAAAAGTTAGTCTTGCAACACACCTAAGGGATGGGGTTATGTGTGTATGTGCACATGCATGCATGTATGTGCACTACTGGTGATCTTACCCATTCAATTATATTCAGTCAGATTTGAGTGCTTACTATGTGCAAAGCACTGTACTAAACCCTTGGGAGAGTATAGTACAACAATAAACAGACACATTCGCTGCCCACAATGAGCTCACAATCTATACAGGGAGACAGACATTAATATACATAGGTAAATAAATAAATTACAAATATATTTGTATCTGTATATATATATATATGGCATTCCAGGCCAGAGGTGGGATGTGGGTGAGAGGTTGGTGGTGAGATAGAGGAGATTGAGGTACAATGAAAAGGTTAGCATTAGAGGAATGAAGTGTGCAGAGGAGTCCTGAAAATGGAGACACTTGTGAGGAATTTGTCTGGTGCCGTTCTCAGAATGCTGAAAAGCATCACTCACCTGGCTGGTGGAAACTTTAAATATTTATACCATCACAGGAGTATGCTCTGCAGTAAAATCATTACATTGAGCTAAAGAAATAAGCCACTGCTCAGAAGATCCTGCGGGGTAACAAATGCAACAAAATGCTCGTGACATCGGAACAGGTGAAGGAGGAGGAGGCAGTCCAGAGCTAGGGCAGTGTTGTAGTAGGAGAATAGTGAAGTGAGTTGGGGGGCCAGGTGATTGAGTGCTATGAAGTGAGGAGTTTTTGTTTGTTGATCCATGAATGAGGGAAGGCCTAGACCAGTAGTGGGCAGTTGTTTTGGCTGAAGAACCACTTTTGAAGGTTTGAGGCACACTCTTCTGCACAATTCTCCTGGTGGGTAGGGTGAGACAGAAAAGAAGAGGGGTTTAGTCTGTGGAAGTGCAAATTTGCTCTAAACCACTGGTGAGGATGCATGCAGTTAGCAACCCCTGCATCCTGCCATTCCAAGAGTGGGCTGCTGACTCAAGCTGCGACCTAATAATAATAACTATGGTGTGGCTTAAACACTTAGTATGTGCCAGAGACTGTACTACGTGCCGGGGTAGATACCGGTAAATAGGATTGGACGTAGTCCCTGTCCCGCATGGGGCTCACAGTCTTAATCCCCATTTTACAGATGAGGGAACGGAGGCACAGAGAAGTAAAATGACTTACCCAAGACCACACAGGAGACAAGTGGCCGAGCTAAGATTAGAACCCATGACCTTCTGACTCCCAGGCCTTTGCTCTAGCCACTAGCCCATGCTGCTTCCTGCTTAGAGCCAAATAGAACTCCTGGGGACCATGGCAGCTGTGCCTCTCTGATTATCCTAGCTCCCCAGATCTGGTCAGTGGACACATTTCACCCCTTCCTTCCCCAGCATAGACAGACCAATATACAACTGACAATTCACTCTCCCCTGGATGCAAAAAACCCCAAAACCTAACCAATGGCTACAGTACTGGATTTGAAATTTGCAGCGCCTGATACTATTTTCAGTTCTGCTTCTGCTTCTGTGGTTTTTCTGCACCCCAACTTGAGGAGAGTGTGTCCTCCCAGTTGTCAAACGCCCTGCTTCACCTGTCTGCAGCCATCTGCCAACAACTCACTGCCTTATCAGTCGATCAGTCAGTGGTATTTATTGAACGTTTACTGTGTGCAAAGCACTGGATTAAGTGCTTGGGAGTGTATAGTACTTTGGAGTGGGTAGGCACGATCCCAGCCCTTAAGAAGCATACGGTCTAGTCTTAAAAATGCTTCTTGTCCTCTCCCGGCTTGCATGTGCCTTATTTCAGTTATCTGTTCAGCAGGTGCTTGGCTAGCCTGCTGTCAGCTGTTTTTCTTATGTATGCTGCCTTGCCAAGCTGTGTTGTGATAAGTAAGCCCCTTGTAGCAGGGAGCATGTCTGTAAACTCCGTTGTAATGTACTGTCCCAAGTGCTTAATACAATATACTGCACAGAGTAAATGTTCAACAAATACCAATGATTGCTTGGGTGGATGTGTCCAACTTGATTCACTTGTACCTAACCCAGTGCTTAGAACAGTGTGTGATACATAGTAAGCGCTTGGCAACTACCATAAGTCAAACACTGCTGGGAGTGGGCAGTAAATGGAAGTAATTGAAGAGCCAGGTGGAAATATTGGATGCAAACTCTTTCACCCTCATGGACATGATGTGGTTCATCCTTGTCCTCGGTAAGGATTCAGGATTTCAAATATTGTAGCTATATATCTGTGCCCTTGTGTATGACTGAGTTATTAAAAGAATGCTTTCCCCATCACTTCATGGTTTAATTAGTGTATGATGAGGTCAGGCCTTTGTTCTCTGTGAGAGGAAGTCACTTCTTAAGAGCGGTTTTAAATTCCATTGTATTTTCCTTGCAGCGGCCACACACCCAGTTATGCCACATCCCTGGTCTTTTGCTATCACTTCCGAGTTGTGCTTTGGGCTTTGACATTCACTTACTAGTGGCCCAGCATTTTGCAATTAAAGTCAGATCAACTGGACCTACAACCTGGATCTCCTTTTGTAAAGTTATTTTCTTTAGCTGATGAAAGGAACAGTTATTTTGCTGTAGCTCAGTCCTTCATCTAATCTGAGCCCTTAATCTAAAGTTATTGATTTGCCCTTAACCAAAAGCTCTGGTCATTCAAAGAAAAGCTATTAAACTGTAGGATGGAATGTGCAAATTTTTTCAATCCCTTATGCCTATTTAAAGCTTGTTGGGAATGGGGAAAAACATTTAATCTGTAGAAAGGCCCTGGGGGCCCAGATTTCTCCAGGAGGTGGAAGCAATCTTGCTGCTTCTCGGAAATCCTACAGTTCCTCTCTTCTTCCTTACTCTTCCCCTGTGTGTAGACTTCCTTTAGTTCTAGCTTCCAAGTTGACCACGATGGCCATTGTCTATGTTGGGCTCTAATACTGCTTTCCGTTTACTTACCCTCAACATTTGGTAATGAGCTTTGAACTACTTAAATAGACGCAGAGTGAAACTATCCCCCTCTTTCCAGTTGTGAACTTGAGACTTCTCTTTAACGACTGAAACTTTATTGCCATTAAGTTCCATTTTCCAAAACTTGGTAATGTTATTTATTATGAGTTAGTGGTACATACAGGTTTAGTTTAAGGGTAAGGTGATGTAACTGAGGGGCAGGTTTTGTGGTTTGGGCAGCAAGTTAGTGGGAAGGTAGAGTTTCAATTAGTGTTCTCTCTAGGGTTTTCTCTCTTACTTAAATTGTGAGCCCCTTGGGAGACAAGGACTGTGTCCAACCTAATTCACTTTATCTACCCCAGCCCTTAGAACAGTGCTTGACCCATAGTAAGCACTTAACTAATGACATAAAAAAACTACTGCTGTTCCCAGTAATGCTAAAAGACACATGGGCACCAACCCTTTCCTAACAGTCTTAATTGGTTTTAAACTCTTTGGTGTCATTTCAAATGCCAGCAGCTTAGAAGTGTTAATGTCACTTTCTAGAATGAAAGCTTCTTGAGACCAGAGATCATGTCTACTAATTCTGTTCTACTCTCTAAAGTGCTTAATATAATGCTATGCCTACAGTAGGCACTCCCTAAACATTGATGATAAAGACAAGTCAGTTAAAGGAAGTACAGTGGAAAGCTAATTATCCAAAGGTTGGTTATCTGAAACAGGCTAATTTGGATAATTGGGGAAAGAAAAGTAGGATAATATTGAAACTTGGGTGGTCTCTTCCTTTAGAAAGCAGCCTTGACAGTTTGATTATCTGTTAGTCCGGATTCTAGTGGAGTTGGGTAACTTGGCATTTCACGGAAACTTCTTTGTTTGCAGTAGATCTCTTATGGTCAGAAATTCCAGTCTTTCAAAAGGTATTGCTGTCCCGATACAAGGTAAGTGAATTGACTAGGAATGCAGATATCTGTAGTCAGAAGATGAACATAGTTGTTGGCAGACATTGTGTCTCATAATGTTTGCTGATTGCTCCTAGCATGATAGGTAGGCAGTCACTGTTAAGAATGTTGAATTCAAGAGGACCTATACATTGGCTCATTTGTTTTTTTTTTTTGTGTTTCATTAAAACTAGAAAATCTGCTAGACTAGTTAGTTCCCAGTTGGTGTCCTCCTAATCTTGCTGCCTCATATGGCCAGGCAAGCAGTGTGGCCTAGTGGAAAGAACACGGGCTTTGGGGCCTCAGAGGACCTGGGTTCTAATCCCGGCTCTGCCATGTGTCTGCTGTATGGCCTTGGGCAAGTCACTTCACTTCTCCGTGCCTGTTACCTCATCTGTAAAATGAAGACTAAAGAGGTGAGTCCCATGTGGGACATGGACTGTGTCCAACCTGATTGTCTTCTATCTACCCCAGTGCTTAGTACAGTGCATGGCACATAGTAAGCACTAAACAAATACCATTGGGGGGGGATAAAGGTCACCTGTTCCTACTTGATCCCTAGCCATACACTATAGTTGGGGAAAGTCATAAGGTTTGATGATTTCAGAGGAAGCAAGACCTCCCTCCCTGCTCTCCCCTCTCCCTGCCTCCCTTTTGAAAGGATTTTTATATAGGAGTTTAATGGTAAAGTGGAATGAAGTCCTGTTGTAATTTGTAACTTCATCACGTTTGAATTCTAGACTGGGCTCATCCCTCTAGCCTGTAAACTCTTTGTGGGCAGGGAATGTGTCTGTTATATTGCTGTGTTGTACTGTCCAAGAGCTTAGTACAGTGCCCTGCACACAATAAGTGCTCAGTAAGTACGATCGATTGGAAAATTTGTGAACTTCCTTCTTCCTCCCATTCCTCAAACCCCCAAGACAGCTGGTCTCACCATTTTTAAAGTTCCATTAAAACTCCCTCTTTCTGATCCCAGACTCCACCCTTAGCATTTAAGTACTTGAACACTGTCCCCCAAACTGGGTGTATATTTCTGGTTAATTATAGTTTGTGTTTGTACATTCAAGGATTTGTTCAGCTCTTTCATGCTAATAAACCCCTTCTGCTTTCTGCTCAATATTTATTCCTCTACTGGCTTTTCATGCTCTGTAAATCATTCATACAACCATAGTAGCTATTGAGGGCTTATTGTTTGCAGAGCGCTACACTAAGCACTTTGGAGAGTAGTATACTACAGTAGAATTAGTAGATATCATCCCTGCCTCTAATTTTTGTCTGTCTCTCCATTAGAATGTAAACTCCCTAAGGGCAGGAAACCTGCACCTTAATAATAATAATAATAATAATAATAATAAAAAATAATTATGGTATTATGATATTTGTTAAGCACTTACTATGTGCCAGGCACTGTACTAAGCTCTAGGGTGGATACAGCCAAAATGAGGTTGGACACAGTGCCTGTCCCATGTGGACAGTCTCATCCCCATTTTACAGATGTGGTGACTGAGGCACAGAGGATTGAAGTGACTTGCCCAAGGTCACACAGCAGACAAATATTGGAGCTGAGATTAGAATCCATGACCTCCTGACTCCCAGGCCCATGCTCTATCCACTATGCCATACTGCTTCTCAGTACCTTCTGTTGTACTCTCTCAAGTGGTTAGTTCAGTGGATAGTGCTCAATAAAATATCACAGATTGATGTTTTCTAAAACGAAGTGGGGAAGGATGGCTGCAGGACCAGCTGCAGTGGGGAAGCAGGTTTGGTAATATCTCAGAGGGAGTTGATGGGGGACAGGGTTTTTATTTACAGAAAAGTAAATAAAAAAGTTAGTTCCTAAGTATGAGGTGAAAGAAATGAGTTCTCAAATAGTCTGAAGAATGTGACTACCATGTGTCATGGATAGTGGTGAGGGTGATGAAGACAGGGTGAACCTCTTAGTCGGAAGTCATTTTGTTTGATTTTATGAGTAACAACACTAATAATTATGGTATTTGTTAAGCACTTACTCTGTGCCAAGTACTGTTCTAAATACTGGGGTAGACACGAGAAAATAGGGTTAGACACTGTCCCTGTCGGTCACGGGGCTCATAGTCTTAATAACCATTTTATAGATGAGGAGACGGAGGGACAGAGAAGTTAAGCGACTTTCCCAAACTCACACAGAAGACGTGAATGATATATTTCACTCATGAGTGTGTATATTTCTCACTAATTGGATTCATGAAACTGTAATTTATGTAAAAGCTCTGACTCCATTTAGTAATATGTAATTTCCTTTTTGGAGCCACAGCCCATTTTATTACTGTGTAAAGTATTGTTGAATATCCATTAGAAATGTAAAATTTTTAGATTTTTCTTAAATAAACTTATTCAAAGTCAGCCTCTATATCTTCTTGGAAAACTGCTACCTCCTTGCAACCCCATCAAAACATGGCTAATGACCAAACCAAAAAAAAAAAGATTGAAACAAGCCAGACAAGTTTAATTAATAAGATCTAGTCTGTGGCTGCATAGACTAGGTTTTATTGCTGTAAATGACTGGGGCGAGGCTTTCAAGCACCTGGAGGTTTAGGGGATTCATCTTACTTTGGCTTGCGGGTGAATGTTTCTTATTTTGGGGATTTGAAAATTGGTCTAATTTTTTTTTGGGTGACTGTAATCAATCAACAAATTGTATTTATTGAGCGCTTACTCTGTGGAGAGCACTGTACTAAGTACATGGAGGAGTACAATAAAGCAGAGTTGTAAGACATTTCGTGCTCACAACGAGCATATGTGGTGTATTAACTTTCTTTCAAATATTTTTTTTCCCAAAAGGGCTTTTACATATACCTGCAGGGAGATACTAATGTATCATATTTTGAGACCAGAATATGCAAAAGAGATTTCAGAGGCAGTGAAGATGTCAGAGAGGAGCATTCTCAATTGCTCCCTATTCTTGCTCTCTCTCATGTGATTGCTCTCTCTTTCTTTCTCTCCTTTCTCCCTTTTCCTTTCCTCGCTCTCTTTTTATCTTTCTCCCTATCTAGATAGATGCAATTGGAGAAATCCCAGGGCTTGAAAGGCACACCATTCGCTCCCCCCCAAAAAAACCCCTGTTAAAATCCGTCTCTCCTATGGGCTAGCCAAGGATTCATAAATTATACCAGAAGGAATTGATTGTCAGATTAAAAGTCTAAGTGGTGTGAAGAAAGGCTGCTGTCCAAGACTCTTGCCTGTATTGTCATCTGGATCACATGTGCGAGGTCCACTGGAGAGATTGCTCGGGTGGATGTTTATTCCATTTTCAGTTGGCCAATGTCTTGGTCAGCACCATCTTGATATTGGGTAGTTTTATGACTGGTATACTTTCTTTCCACACACAGGCTCCTGCCCCTGAGTTCTAAAACTTTGATGCAGCATCCGAGTTGATATGGCCCTAGAGGGGAGCACCTGTCTCTGGGAGTTGAGGGGGTGGGGATTGGTCTTCTAGGGAAAAGGTCTAGGTTCAAGCTGATTGGTAGTATAGATGTATCAAATGACCACAGTATATAAAGCCTGGTGATCTGTGGTTTTCTACACTGTACTCTCCCAAACACTTAGTACGATGTTCTGCATATCGTGGTTGCTCAGAAAATTCCATCGACTGATTCATCACGTATTTATGGCTGATATAGCCCCATATCCAGAAGCCCTGTTCCACCTTAAGTTCAGTTGCTGCCGAAAAATCAATTTCCTTTCCACCCATTCGCGTTCTGCCATGTTGTGAGCAGTATTCCTTATGTCGGCCTCTCTTAAACCTACCTCTTTCTCATTTCCCTTCATTTAAATTAAAATAAACAAGAAAAAACAGGTCTGGACTGCTGCCTTTATGAAGCCATGTTGATAAACTTCCTTTGCTTCATGCTCCTGTTGGTCTGCCACAGGAGCTTGCAGGATGCATGGAGACAGGGTTGTGGTTAATCCCTGTGGTCCAGGGAGGGAAGGGAGGAGGGAGGAACATGGGATTATCGGCAGCTGCTCTGGAGGACTGTAGCTCCTAGGGACCCAGGGATCTTGTGGGACTGGAGTAGGTACCCAGGGGTGGCCACTGCAAAGTCAGTGGAACCCAGCCACCGAGGGATGGACATCGGAGCTGGACAGAAAGCAGGGAGGCAGTTGGGCCGAATGGAATTCAGGGCTGGGACCCAGGTGTCCAACCACCCGGAGGGGGATCCCGATAGGAGCTGGGGAGGCAGGGTGGAAGGGGATGAATTTGGGGTTGACAGGGTCAGCAAAAACTCTAGGAATAAATGAGGGAAGGGACCAGGGGAGAAGGGTGGTAGAGAGGGCTCTCCAATGTGTTCTCTACCTGTAGGACTCGGTTGTCATGTCAGGAGCAGAAAACCAACAAATTACATTTAATTCTAGTGGGAAAAGTTTCTTAAAATAAAGTGGTCCACAAAACATGCACATTGTTGAAGAATGTATTACAAAAGACTCCTAGAGTATGCCTATAGTAGTATTCATTCATTCAATCAATCATATTTGAGTGCTTACTGTGTCCAGTACATTAATTGCTTCACACAGTGTACCGTGGAAATCGTGCGATATCGTGCATCTTAGGGGCTGTTTATTTTGTTTTGTTTTGGTTTTTGTTTTTGAGTGCCCATTTGGTGCAAAGCACTCTACTGACTGCTTAGGAAGTACAAAACTAAGTGACGTATTGCTTACACTCTAATGGGAGAGACAGGGCTAAAATATTTACTCATAGAGTAGTTAATATAAATAATTGAATGTGCAATTGAATAAATCTAAATACTTAAGTGCTGAAGATGGGAATAAATTTCAGATTCTGGCTAAAGAGAATTGAATTCTGCAAAATGGCGGACATATTGGCTTAATTACTTCATACAGTATACCATGGAAAACGTGCGATGTCATGTGCATCTCGGGCTGAGGTTTGTTTGGTTTGGTTTTTGTTTTTGAGTGTAATCTCTAGCCCCCTATTGATTACCTGCGCAAGCTTCTTGAAAGTTGAACTTGCAACCTTGCTTATCCCAGGTCACTGACAAGCCCTGAAAGTTTGCAGTCATGGTTGGAATGACCCAAATGTTGGTTTTCTGACCTATTAGCTCTTTGAAGCCTGGCTTCTCTCTCCCTGCCCCTAGTTTCATCGCCTCCCATCCCTCCTTCAAAATCTGCCCAAACTCAAAATGAAAAATTGGCATCTAGATTACATGTCCTTTTAAACAGTAAGTGACGTATGGAAAGTCTCTAGTGTATTTTTCTGAACTCCTGTCTCAAAAATGTGTGTTCTTTTCCAGGGTGCTTAGGAATATTACAGAACTTTTAAATTTCTCTTTAATGCAAAACACTGATCATTGTAACATTTCAATAGTCTGATACAATTCTCGCCTACTGATTTTTTTTTTTCCTCATCACAGGTTTGTATTTTTGAAGCCCAGCTGAAGATATACTGCTATCCTTTTGGGATTACTTTGTTTACAAGACAATATTCATGTGACTTGGAGTCTACCAGGCGGTTATGACCTAAGCCCCCTCCCCACTTTTCTGTACTTGTATGTATTGGTGGAGCATTGGAGCTCTTTGGAGCTGTGGTTTGTGTGGAAATTTTGATCCGTTTTGAATCGCTTAAAGGAGTAGACAGTTCTAGCAATGAGCTCCCAAAGCCATCCAGGTAAGCACAAAGCATTTTTTTTATTCTGTTGGCAAAAATCTCACCAGAAAGCTTTGCAAATGAAAAGTGAACATGAAGGTGACTTGCTTGCTGCCTGCATGAGGCTTTTTCACTTTAAAATAAATAAACATAACAACTGTATATGATGTGTCCAAGTGAATGAGTGCTAATGGCAAAAATGGATTTGTAATCATAGTAAAAGGAGGAGAAGAAAGGGAAAAGCCTCCACTGGATCATGACTCTTTTTTTGTAGGCTTGGAGATGTATATTAACTCAGGTTGTGGGTCACTGACAATGGGGTAACCATGCTGGAAAAAATTTTTTAAAAATCATGTCTGGTATAGATTAAATCTAAAGACCAGTTTGTAATTGTGGAAAGTAGCTTTTCCAATCAGGTTACCTAGTGATAGAATTGTACTGAAACATTCTGTTGCTTTTCCAAGGAGATTTAAAAGGTACATATTGTTCTCTAATTTGCAAAGTGTCTTCTGTCTTTCTCCTTTACACATTTCCAAGAGTACAGTCTATTTGTTTCTGTTATTTTAAAAATAATTGGGATGACCTAACTCTCATTTTTTCCACTTGGTTGATAAAAACTTCATTTGATCAACATTTCTGTCATGATGGAGTAGGGTCTGCTTCAGAGTCTGCTTGAGTGAGATGAAATGAGTGGTGAATTTTGAAAAAGAACAATTGTTTTGAGAAATACTTTGCAATTTACAGTTCTCATAGGAGTGGGATTTCCCTACAGTCAGGATTTTTATTGTTGTCTAGTGAATCTTGGGTTGTCTAAAAATTTATGCAGATATAAGAAATTAATTATTCTAGTGGGTTGATGCATGGAGTTTCTACCCATTGATTTTTGCTAGTGATAGCTTGCAAATGTTTCAGGTGCACTCACCCTATTACTATGAAATGGACAAGTTAAAATTGACTTGCAATCAGTCCGAAGCCAGTCACAGAATTGCACATGCCCCACATATTCACTTCGTATCATTTCACCATATTCTAGTGAGCAAGTCAATGACTGCTTCTATTCTTCTAAGCATAGCGCATAAACAATATAAAATTAATGTTGCACTAGCTCTACTGATAGCCTTTTCACTTAAATGCAAAAGTTAAAATGACTTTCTAATTCATGTTTATCTTGCAACATTCACTGTATCAAGAGGGGTTACTTAACTGTGCAGTTCACATTTTTTTTCTTTTATTCTTTGACCATTTCAGTACATCTAAGACTTGTTTTAAACCAGCTCCCAGAAGGGGATCCAGCTCATTAGCAAGTTGGCATACTCTGTAAGCAAAGCTTTTATTGGGTCAGAGCAGTGGTTCTTCTAGCCCGGTACCCTTTCTTTCAACAGTAGAACTGGTCTGAATAGTTTGACGGTTGTTCTCTTGTCATTCATCGTGGTTCTCCAAAAAATGGGTAGCCATACAAGTGAAACCATGGATGAATTCTCTCTTGTACCTCGTGTCAGTGAATTAAATCTAAACCTGTCTTCCGTTCATTTTCCCAGCATCATAAATACTATTTCTTAATTACCATGTGCAGAGCAGTGCACTAAGTGAATGGGGAACTCACCAGCAAAGTTTGCACTTGAGGAACATATCTAATGGATCATTATGAACTCTGAATTTATCCAAACATTTCCTGAGCCTACTGATGTACTTAATTTCTGTCTGCACAACTTTTTGTGGTAATGAATTCCATATTCTCTTGGACCATCGCTCTCAGGTTTTGATCAATGTCTCCTAGTCCTCTTGTTTTGGGATTTGGTGAGTGACACTTATTTCTGTACTCTCTTCTGCTTCATGGCTTTGAAAACTTCACTCATACTCTCTGTTAGCTCTGTCATTCCAGATTGGAGTGCCCATCTTTTCAGTCTCTCTGCAAACAGAAGCCATTCTGTCTCCCTGATCATTTTGGATGTCCTTCCCTGAAAAGATGCCAGCTTTTTGACTACTGAACTGAAGCTGGGAGGGAGTTTGGAGGGTGGAGCTTTATGAGGTGTGGCAGATGCTCAGAGGGTGTGACTCAAAGGACTTTTTCACCTTTGGCCCCTAATGGTAGAACAAAAAAACCTCAAAAAAACCGTGGCTGGCTTTGGAGCCCAAAGGGATTGCCCAGCACCTGGAAGAATTGGTCAGGGGTAAGAGTATCCCCTGGTTAACCCTCTCCCCAACACAAAGCCTGAGACCACACCGGGGGCAGTGGGAATTCTGAGTTTGTTCCTGGGGTTCCTTGCTCATTTCCCAGAGTCTTCTAGGCTCTCTGGGCAGGTAAGTGTCTGGAGCATCAGCCAAGGGATCTACCTGGATCTGGGAACTGCAGGTTGCTGACACAGTGTAAGGAGAGTATTGACCATCTTGGTTCCATTTTCAGACCTCATCCAGCTCTTATAGCTCCAGTTACCCACTTCCTCTCTCCTTTCCCCTCACATTCTGCCTCAAAACTGTAGGGGCAAAGTGAATATCTCTTCCCTTTCAGTGCCACTCCCATGGAAATGTTAGTTCCTATGGAGTTGGGACCTTTGTACCTGCTTCTCTGTTAAGATTTAGCTGTGGTGAACAGAGGTACATGCAGTTTTCCAGTTGCAGACGAATCCTGGTTTCTTACAGTGGTATAACTCGATTTTTTGGCTTTGTTTTCCAAGTCCTTCCTCATGATGCTTAGAGTTTTGGTGGCCTTTATGGCTGAGTCATGAGTGATCACTCAGAGTCCATCATCTTGTACTTGGGACCTGGATTCTAATCCAAACTCCTCCACTTGTCTGCTCTGTGAACTTGGGCAAATCACTTCACTTTTCTGGGCCTCAGTTCCTTCATCTGCAGAGTGGGGATTCAGTACTTGTTCTCCCTTCTATTTAGACTGTGAGTTCCATTTGGGACCTGGTGATCTTGTATCTACCCTAGCGCTCAGTACAGTATCTACCCCAGCACTTAGTACAGTGCTCGGCACATAGTAAGCACTAAAAAATTACACAATTATTATATCTTGTAGGTTTATGTCTCCCTTAGGTGCCATTACTTAAACCATGCTCATGTTGACTCTCACCTGTCACTTTTTTGCTCATTCGCTCAGCTTTTTGATGTCTTCCCGCCATTTATTCCCCATCATCTCAGTAGCAGATAGAGTTTGGTGTAATGTGCAAAAAACTGGAGATTTCACTGCATATTCCCAATGTTAGAAGTGGATCTGGAACCATTCTGTGTAGAACTCCATTATTTATGCTTCTCCTTTCAGAAAGGTGGGTGTATAGAAATGTGTCTACCATCCCAGTGTTGGGCAGCACTGCTGTTTTGTAACTAATTTTAATTTTTGATTATGCTGGCTGGGGATGTTTTAGATGCTCTTCTTCTCCAAATTCTAAGGGGATGATTGAACAATTGGAATATTTCTAAAAGAATGTAATCCCCAAGAAGCCAATCTATCTACTTCTAATGCTGATCTTGGTGGGGGTGGTGGTGGTGGGGGGTGTTCATAGTAGCTGTCCATATCAGGGGCTATGAAATTGAGTGCTTCGTCTAATAGATAGGTTTTTTTTTTTTTCCTCAGCTTCCAAAATTTGCTGAAATATTTTTCTTAAAGTGAACCAATTTTCCTATTTTCTTTCCCCTCCTCTCTGTTCTTCCTTACCCTCAGATGATGATGGGATTTTTTCAGGTAGGGGATGGGCAGACCAAAACTGCCATTTGACATTTAGGCATGTGTGTTGATTCAGTATGCATGTCTGGCATATGTTTGAAGTAAAATGCAGATCGTTTCTGATCTTGTGATGAGACCATCCCATTTTCAGATATGTTAAATGAAACTGAATGCTGGGCCAATTTGTCTCTTCATGTGGTCTGGAAACTGCCGATCTCTTCTTTGCGAAGCTGTATGTAATTTTGTAGACCTTTCCAGGTGTATTCTTCTTGGTTCACAGAGCCCTGACCTCACAGTAATCATGAAGATCAGAACAGCTTTTATAACACCACAAAATTTCCTCCAAATGCAATCTGCAAATGCAGGAAGTTTTCCCCCACCTATTAGAAATACAAATGCAACTGCAAAGCACTGAATGACCATGGTGAAAGAAGCTCAAGGATACTTCTGAAGGTGCTGGATTGAAAGACCAAGAATCCATAGCTGTGTTGTTTGTAAACTCCCAGAAATATTTTAGTATTTCAGGTAGAAAAGTCTTCCTTTAATCTGCCAGATAAATTTATTTGATAAGGGAAGCCTTTAATTTTCACTGGCCAGATGATCTCCTGACTTCCTGAAAGTCTTGAGTTGTGCTGTTTATCTTCAGTTCTATCTTCAAGCAAAAAAAAAACCAAAAACCAAAATCACCCTTCTGTCTCAGTTTTCCCTTCATTTTTGTTAACACAGTAGTATCTTATGTTTCAGAAAGAACATAAAGGTAAATTAGCCCAGAACACTTTACCCATAGGACTAACTTGAATGATAAGAAAGATTGTTCTCTGACGCATTGTTTTTGGTCCTGGTTAGAAATTGACCAAGAAGCAAGCCATGGGAAAGACGACACTTGGTTTAGTCAAGAACAGAAGATATTAGTCAGAATCTCCATTGGGGATTTCTAACTGCATCATCTAGGTAAAAATAATCTCTGGTAATTTATTAGAGATCATTATCAATAGGATTTATTGAATACCTACTATGTGCAGAGCACTGTACTAAGCATATGGGAGAGTACAATATAAATTTAGTGGTGTCCCCTGCCCACAAAAAGCTTATAGTCCAGAGGAAAAATTACTACAAAAATAAGTATAAATCAGTGCAATAAAAATATCATTTTGTGTCAATACCAAATTTCATTCTAATTTAGGAGGTCAGTTTGTGGGTACTAAGCACAATTGACCTGGTAATAGAGAAGATATTTGGGTCCTTGTTCTTTCCCATGGTAGAGTCTTTGGAACTTCTTTTCAGTCAGAAACTCAAGCTGTGCCTCATATCTGAAGTTATATATTTTCAGATACTTGCAAGTCTGTTGCACAGAGCTCATCTAATGTGTCCAATTTTCTCAACAAACTACTAAAAAGAATAGGTACAGAATTTGGGTGCAAATAAAAAAAAAAGGATACTTTGTGTTGAGCCTAGGAATTTTGGGTAAAATTGGATTAAACTGGAAATGAAGTGCCCTACTTACTGGTAATTTGGCCTTGAGGATTTTACTATACAAGTAAGTGCTTCTATTTTTTTTGAGGCAGAATGGTTCTACTTAATGAAATCTGCTTCACCGTTGGAAAAATTGCCCATTCTATTCATTTGTTTATGCCTATGTTTATTGTCTGGGTGGTTGTACAGTAGGACCCTAATGACCGGCCCCTGGCAATTTGGATCTTTGGATTCTGCAAACTGTTGTTGCTGGGAATTAGAAATAAACAAGCTAAGCACCATTGGGGGGGGCTTTGCTGGCCTTGCAGCTTTTGTACTTACCCCACCAGGCACTGGAGTGGGCTGGAGGGACTTGGGTAGCAGCATGGGGTCACTGGGGCATGTATGACACAGACTCCGAACTGAAATGAAAGCATCACTGAAGGAGCTCTGCATATCTGTGAACCCCTGACCGTGATAGCCCCTCTCCACCCCTAGCATTCATTTTCTGTTGGTGTCATCCTTGGGAGAAGCTGGGCAAACCCTTGGATCACCTGAGCACCATTTTCTATTCCCCTCGAGAAGCATCATCTTGCAGCAGACAGAACATGGCATTTGGAGTCGAGATTTGAGTTTGTCACGACTCTGCCACTTGCCAGCTGCGTGGCCTTGGGCAAGTCACGTCACTTTTGTGGGCCTCAGTCTCCTCATCTGTAAAATGGAGATTCAAAGCCTGTTCTTCCTTCCCTTTAGACTAGGAGCCCCGAGTGGGACAGAGGCAGAGTCTGATCTGGTTGTATTGTATCTACCCAGGGCCTCACACAATACTTGGCCCAGCGTAAGCGCTTGACAAATAGCACAACTGTTGCTATCACTTTCTAGTTCTCCATGCTTGGGGGAGGTCCAGAGTGCCTCCCCATTGGTGAAGGCTCCCCTCATATTACCTCTTTGAGTGGCTGGGATCCCATGGGGCCTGTCAGCCAAGCCCTATGCTTCTGCTGCCCATGGAGATGTGTCAGGTGGGGAAGGAAATGGGCACCTGGTTTGACAGGGTATTTTCAAAAGCAGAGGTATTGGTGTTCTCCCAAATGCTTACTAAAAATAATAATTCATGCATTGTTGTATTTATTGAGTGCTTACTGTGTGCAGAACAGTGTACTAAGTGGTTGGGAAAGTACAATACAATAATAAACAGTGACATTCCCTGCCCAGGATGAGCTTCCAGTCTAGAGGGAGCTTACAGTCTAGAGGAATAATAATAATAATTGTGGTATTTGTTGGTGCTTACTATGTTCCAGGCTCTGTACTAGCGCTGGAGTGGATACAAGCAAATTGAGTTGGACACAATCCCTGTCCCACATGGGTCTCACAGTCTCAAACCCCATTTTACAGATGAGGTAACTGAGGCACGGAGAAGTGAAGTGACTTGTCAAAGGTCACACAACAGACAAGTGGTGGAGCCTAGATTAGAACCCCTGACCTTCCGACTCGTAGACCTGGGCTCTA
Source organism: Ornithorhynchus anatinus (assembly GCF_004115215.2). Classification (NCBI taxonomy): domain Eukaryota; kingdom Metazoa; phylum Chordata; class Mammalia; order Monotremata; family Ornithorhynchidae; genus Ornithorhynchus; species Ornithorhynchus anatinus. The sequence goes on along the minus strand of NC_041734.1, from coordinate 37,317,990 downwards.
TTCACTATGCCGTGCTGCTTTTCGATTACTGCACAGTACTCTGCACACAGTAGCTAGTCAGTAAATGATGTTGATTGATTGGTGCCTGCCCCTCTACTAGGTTGTTCAGCCCCAAACATCACTGCTAAGATGGAGCTTGCTTCTGAAAAATTCATTTGAGGCAAATGCCCGTTCTTGCTTTAGAGCTGAATGACAAAATCGTTGTCTCAGGTCATGTCTCTGGGCTTCTAAATTGATTCCAAAAGGAAATACCCTCTCTAGTTTGTAGTCACTTCATCTTCTCAAGCCTTAAGAGAGCTCTTCCATCCCTCCACCTATCACTCCTGTCTCTCCCCGTCCACCCTGCCCATCTTCCTTGTCTGTTCACACATGCCCAGACCACCCCCTGCTTTATTTCCAGGCTGGAGGCTTTCCTGCCCCCTGACTTTTGTCCTGCTTGCCTTACCTCCTGCGCAACTCTTCTAAGCCCCTTCCCCTCCTGCACCATGGCTAAAATGTCATGAGTCTGTTAGTCCTTTTTTTTTCTTTCTTCCATGCATTTGAAGTTAGGACTTCATTTCAGTTTTGCCCTATTCCCTGTTTCTTTTAACTGTACTTTGTAATCTAGTCATCCCCCATGATGATATTTGATTACAGAGTTTTCTCCTTCCCCATTTGGCCCCCTTTCATTTTGTCTGTTTTTCTTTAAACACTTCTCCCTGGTGTTGGGCGAGGTATGCATTATGATTTTATTGCTGTTCTTTCCTGAACTTTGCCAAAGCCAGGCCCTGGGTCTCTGACGTAAAGGCCGTCTAACTGTTTTGGTTTTATTGCTCCAAATGACTGTTCCTAATGATGTGTGCAGCCTAGGGGAAGGCTCAGGGCTAGTTCTGCAAGGAAAGAAAGTTTCCTTTGATAGTAATAGGAATGAATGGCATGATGAAATCCTCTCTCTCTCTCTTTCACTCATCTTCCCCCCAGAGCACCCCAAAAGCATTCCCACTATGGGGATGTGCAGAAACTTGTTAGAATGGATTTATATAGGCATGGTTTTCACTCTTTGAAGAGGAATCAAAGAAGCTTGAAAATTAGTCGTGAATGGGCCTAGACCCAGGCCTGGTCTGAGGACAGGCAGGTCTGGGTGACCAATAAGCTCCTCTTGTTTCTTTTTCCTTCCCGGCCCTTCCTGTTTTGGCTAAACTGTAGGCTAGGGTCACCTGAACCTGAAGAGTTTTCAGGTTGCGATGGACAGTAATCTATAGCAGCCCAGCAGGTGAACCTCATGTTCCTCCTCTTCCCTTTCTTCCTCTCTTCCTTCCATCCTCTCCTTCCTCTGCACTTTCTCTTCTCCACAATTGGAAGAGAGTTTGGTCTTGGGCCAGATACGAGCTTTTTGCTTTTTGAATACAGTGCTCAGCTCTTGTCCCAAAGCATTGGTTTCTGCATGGCTTTTCTTGAAATGGAGGTTCTGGGAAGGCCGCCCTGCCCGGGAGGGTTGGTTCCACTGACTTGTATCTGTGAGATACAGAATAGATGGCTAGGTGTAACACGGGAGTGCAGTGCAACTATGTACTGCCTTTTCCAGGATCTCTTCCTAGATCATGTTGCCAGCAGCAAAATCAGATTGATGAGCATTTTATTCCTATGAAGTCAGTTCTTGCTTGTCTGTCGCCAACCTGCTCAGGCAACAAAATCTGGACTAATTTCAAAATCCCTAAACCTTGCCACCTTAGTCCTAAAACTCACCCTAACACAGTAGGCACCAGCAAATTTGAGGTGGTTATTCTGGAACCAGCTTTAAGACAATAAAAAATAAAAAATTAGCCCTGACTGTTCTAATGAGCTATTGGGCAGGCATAGTTCCCCTAAATGGAAGGAAGAGTGGGCTTTTCCAGTGCCTTCTGGAAGCTTCATACCCCAGAGTGCACTGTAGCACACCTTGTTATGTAAAGGCACCTTCTATGTTGGTTTTAAGAAAAGCTTCTTAAATTGGAGGGACTCTACAGTCCTCTCAGGGTTTAGGTGAATTTAGTACCTTCTCTTCTCCTCACCCTCAACCTCCCCAGAGTTCTAGAGATGGAGGCCGAAGCTGACTGGAACTTAATGTAGTCTTCCCTTTTTGTTTCTCTGGCTTGGCTTGATCCAGTCTGGGGTCTGCAGGCCAACCCAAGCCTGTGCTGAGCTAAATTAATAGTGATCTATTTTTGAAGGATGTATAGTTCATGGCTTGAGTTTAACTTATTTGAGGCATTATTTAGAAAGGAAGATTCTGCTAACGAGTCTGCAAGGGAATAGTCCTGTTTCCAGCCAGTCAGAGAGAGCTAGGGATACCTTTTGTTCTTTGGGACATTCATAAGGTGATGTAGAAGGGTGATTCCCACCCCCTCCCCCTGCCCACCCACCCACCCACCCACCACCAAAATAACGTTTTCAGTTGCAAGAAAGCCAGGATAAAAAAATCGTAAACCTCAGCGATGTACCAGTCCTAAGTTTTAAGATTTTATTTTTGAAGTCACGATGTTCTTGGAAAGCATATGATGGGCAGCTCCTCCAAGAGGGTGACCAATTGAAGTGTTGGGCAGTCGTGCAATTCCCTGTAGGACTGTTGTAGGCCTGTCTTCATTTTTCAGGCTTTGAAGTGAATTTCTGCCGCTTGTATCTTGTTAGTGGGAAGGTCGTCTATTAAAATCAGTGGTTAATTTTCTTCCCCCTGTGGTTTTTTTGTTTTGTTTTGTTTAAACAAAACAACCCACAAATAAGCCTTCTTAGCTAGTAATGTAAGCAAGTAAGTTGAACTGCTTCCTAGATTGAGTTTCCGGGTCTGGGTCATCCAGGGGATTAGGTGTCCTCGAGCAAGTTTAGATAATAGTTTGCTTAAACATAAGTTTCCTTGCTGGAAATGGCAAAAAAAAAAAAAAAGAGAGAGAGAGAGCCTGTTCTGAGCATCAGAAAGTTTAGTAATTTCTATTTTGATCTCTTTGTCTTGGCAGCAAATAGGTCATCTTGATCTCTCAAACTTAGAGTTGACTGCAGTCTTGCTTTCTAAGTATAAAATAATCTTGGGCATAAATCTGCCTTCCCATCCCCTCCCATTTTTACTAGAAGACCCTGGAACTGTCAGGGAGTTCTGGGATAGAAGGATATGATTTCTCAATAACTCTTGTCCTGGACACTCAGACTGAATTTTTCTAAATACCTAGTGGGAGTAGCAGAGCCAGGTGACCCTTTATTAAAAAACAAAACCAAATTCTCTGCCCTTCGCTCCTCTTTACCTGGCTTAGGAGCTTGCTGTCCTGCTGGCAATATTTTTCGGCTGATACATAGGTGTGACTTTTATTTTCTCCGTGTACAAGAGCAGAGGTGAGGGAATTACCTTCATTAAGTTCCTGCAGGAACTCAAACCCTGGTCTTGGGACTTTATCCAGTAGTCCCCACTACTCCCTGTATTTACCCAGGAAGCCCTTAAGATTCTTTCAACCTGTTTGGTTGCCATAGTGAACATATTTTACAACAGAATTTATCTTGTGGGAGGAAAATGCTAGTGGACTTTGAGACCCATGATGTAGCAAAAGAAAACTGAAATGTTGAAAGATGTTTTTTGTCTAAAGAAAACTAAAGGTTTTCCACAAACAACGAATGGGAGCCCAAAATCCAAGAGACCTGGGTATAGACTATGTACTTTGTAACTGATTTGGCAGGTCGACTTTCGGCATGGCTTAGTGGATAGAGCAAGGGCCTGGGACTCAGAAGGTCATAGGTTCTAATCCTGGCTCTGTCACTTGTCTGCTGTGTGACCTTGGGCAAGTCACTTTACTTCTCTGGGCCTCACTTATCTCTAAAACAAGGATTGAGATTGTGAGCCCCATGTGGGCCAGGGACTGTGTCCAACCTGATTTGCTTGTTTCCTCCCCGGCACTTAGTACAGTGTCTAGCACATAAGTGCAAAACCAAATACCATTATTATTATTATTATCCTCACAAGTTTCTGGGGTCCTACTAACAGTACTGGTACAGTGTTCTTACTGTTGCTCAGCATTAAGTCATGACCCCAGTGAGTTGTTGACTTCTGAGTCAGGGAAACAATGTAAGTAGTTTGTCTTTTGAATAGCATTAAATCAACAACTCATATTTCGAAATCTTAATTTTTCTCTACCAAAGAAAAATGACACACTCTCTAATTCCAACTTTCTGAAGGGAAGTCTAGTTTCAAAGATAACATTGCACATTTTACTAATGCTGCATCCGATCTGGCTTAAGTATCTATCCTTTCAAATCTTTTAAATACTCTTCCTCCATCACTTAAAAATTATTGGCTTTTGAAGTTTACTATTCCAGTTTCTTGATGCTGTCATTATCATACATCTTAATCAGCAAAGGTTTGTTCTGTAAATCATATAGACAAAATGACTTATTTTACAACTTAAAAAAGGAACACTCATTTGAGTTGTTTTTTGTCTTTTAAATCACGAAGACTTATTATAAAGAGCTAGGAATATTCACTGTCAATGAAGCATTGATGTTTTGTGTCGGCAATTTTCCTTGACAACTTCTTGTATGGTTTGAGGAACATATGCGTTCTTGTCCTTTTACAGAGATATTGTAGAGATGCAAATTTTCAAGTTCTGAAATGCTGAATGTTGGATGATTAACGATATTGAGATTTAAGAATGAACTGTGTATTTGATTTAGAAAATTACGTACGAGGATCATTAAAAACCATTGAGTGCAGACCTGGCATATGGAACAGTTGCCGGGGGAGGGGCGTGAGGAGGGTGGGGGGTCATAATTGCAGAGCACTGGCAGTATGAGTTGGCAACTTGTATGTTGTGCTGATTAATAAAGTACTTTCTTCTGACATATTATCTAACCAAGGAGAGGAAGCCACTGAACCTTCCCATTGTACGGTTCAATGAGACGTAGAAATATGTTTCTTAACAGTAGATAGAAGACACTGTTCTGTTGAATCTGTTTCTTTTGAGTATATTTCCTCATGCTGGAAATGGCTTTATCTGGTAAAAATTGAGGCATCTCTAAGTAGGTTTTAATTGGAGGTAACTATTTCTCCTTTTCAATGCATTCATCTTTTTCCAGGGAAGCTCTTTTGTTCTGCTATCTTTACTCATTGCTCTTCACATTTATGAATATTAATGGTAGGCAATATTAAAAATCTGATATTTTGGAGCTTTTTCTCAGTCCCTCAAGCAATTGAATTGATGAAATTATGTGAATGGCCCTTTTCCTGAAGAGGCATCAGTTCACTTTAGTGAAATGTTTGTGAAGCCATTGTACGTTTGTGGAGTGTTTGCTTGCCAGAATTGGTTGTCTTTGAGCACGTACATTATTAGGAAGATGAACATTTGGAGATATCAAGAGGTAGCTTTTAGAAGAACTGAGTCTATTAGCTGTAATTTCTAAAACTATTCCATTTGCAGAGATGCGTCATTCACCTTGCCCCCTCCTATCTTACCTCACTGATATCCTACTATAATCCAGTCCATATGCTTCTCTCCTCTAATGCCAACCTTCTCACTTTACCTCACTCTCGTCTACTTTGCCACTGACCCCTTGTCCACATCCTGTCCCCAGCCTGTACCTCCCTCCTCCTTTGTATCCAAAAGACGATCACTCTCCCCACCTTCAAAATCTTGTTAAAATCACATCTCCTCCAAGAGGCCCTCCCTGACTAAGCCCACATTTCCAATAATAATAATTGTGGTATTTAAGAACTTACTATGTGTCAAGTACTGTACTAAGCTCTGGGGTAGATACAGATAATCAGGTCCCACATGGGGGTCACAGTTTAAGTTGGAGGGAGAATATGTATTGAATCCCCGTTTTGTAGATGAGGGAATTAAGGCATAGAGAAGCTAGGTAACATGCCCAGGGCATCACAGCAGACAAGTGATGGAGCAGGGATTAGAAACCAGGTCCTCTGACTCCCAAGCCCGTGCTCTTTCCACTAGGTCATGCTGCTGCTTCTCCTACTCTCTACTTTGTAAATGCTAAATAAATACGATAGATTGATTGATTACTCCCTCTCCCTTCTGCACTTGAATTTGTACCTCTTGTTCATCCCACCCTCAGCCCACAACATACATATCTGTAATTTATTTTAACATCTCTTTACCCCGCTAGACTCTGAGCTCCTTGTGGGCAGGGAACATGTCTACCAACTCTTTTATATTGTACTCTTCCAAGTGCTTAGTATAGTGCTCTGTATACACTAAGAGGACAAAAAATTGATATGGTTTTTTTTTGTTTTTGTGTGTATTTTTACCTAGTCCATTAAAAAATTTGGAACATGTGCCTTTGCTGGAAGCTACTTGAGGACAGGTATCCTACCTACAAGCTATTTTATCTCTCCTAAGCACTTCGTACAGAGCTCTGCCCAGTGTAAGCGCTCAGTATGCTGTGTTAAACTGTATGTGATGGTATTAATGAAAAGGTAAAAAAGACTCTAAGAGAAGATTATTTTTAGGCAAGCCCTCTCCAAAATGTGACTTTCCCACAATTCAAAATGGTAGCTGTTGATCAGTTAACATAAAATGTCATGATGACTAAAGACAAGCCTGTTTCTCTGACCCCTGTCCAACTCACCCATCTTTCCCCATTAAACCCTGAACTTCCTTTAGTAACTCATTATGGACTGCAGTTATTGTTCAAAATGTGATACCTTTTATATGGTTCTCCTGTCTGCCTCTCTCTCCATTTCCTTCCAACTTCTTTCCCTCCCTATTCCCTCTTTTGTTCTTCGGCTCTTTATTTTGATTTTAACAGAAGTTAGCTTGATTGAGGTTGGCGGGGAGGGAAACAGTCAAATATAATCTTTTTAACTGTCCAAGGCCTGGGTGAATATAGACTTAAACTGGAACTTTGTTCTTGGAAAATTCAACTAGATTGTAGTATACATTTTTGGGGGGACATCTAGTGTTGACTCTGTAAGCACAGTCATGAAATACCAGTGGACAAACTTTTGTGATTGGAATTGAAAGGACTTTTTTTTTTGTCTTACATAGTTATTGCTGGTATATGAGTATTAAAACCAAGAGAGCTAACAAATGTATTATAACTAATGATCCCATTTTGAGTTGGGTAGGGTGGCAAAGAGAATGATTTCCTTCATGATTGGGTATTGATTTAATCTGTAATCCATTGTAGAAAATTGATTTTTACTCTGCTGAAGTGAAAGTAATTCCTCAAGAACTGATGGATGAAACTATTTTGCAAATTGTAGAAAGAGAGATTCCTACCACAGTTGAACTTCCTAGCATTTATAATGACCGCTTCAAGCCATTTTGAGTCTCTTGTATAAAAAAGGGAGGATTTTTTTTCTGGAAATATATTGGCCATTTACTTGCCTGTTTGTAGGATCCTCTGGTTCAAAGAGATTTATTCTAAAACCAAAAAGCAGGTTTTGCATATTCCCAAAACCTCATTTCTTACCTTTCAGCACACGGATGTATCGAGTGAAAACAAATTTGTTGTTATTTTGTGTTGCACCCCTAAGTTTTTCTTTGACTGTGCACCTGCAGATTCTATACAATCCTGCTTACAGAACACATCTGCTCTGGAATCGCTTCAGGCACAGCTTTTTTTCTGTATTACCCTGTTGCATGATACTAGTAGTGTTGGTGAATTTCAGGCTCACTTTGTTAAATGGTGAGGGTGGGTTTGGTTTAACTCTTTTTTGGCTTTACAGATACTGATGGATAAAAGGATGCTTTGAGTAGTGTAGAGAAGGAGGGGAAGGAAGAAGGATTAGTTTCATTAGAAATTTTGTTCTTGGATGATGAGACATCTGACTGTGGCTTTGTATATTTTGTACAGTCCCTAGAATATGCTGTAGGTATTAAATATTCATTGATCATACTGACTGGAGTTTTGAAGTTTCTTAATCAAGTTAACAGTGGTTTCAGTCACCATCAGTCTGTTTATCCTAAACTTATTTGAATCTAGTAGCCATCGAAGGGTGTTCTCATCCTCTGGGCAGATGGCCATAAATCCTGTTCAGGGTTTTCTCGGGTCCAGCCCATTCTACCGAGCAAGCAGCAGCTGTCAACTCAGCCTAAGCTGCCATTTTGATTTCTCCATGCTGAGCTAGTTGATTCCTTCTGTCGAGGAAGGAAGAAAATCGTGTCCTGGAGGTCTCAGTAGACCGGTACACACATTTTGCCTAGTAATTCCTCCTAGTTTCCACCATGGCATCTTTGCTCTCACCTTGGACAGGGGCCGTGCCTAATTCCCAACTGCATCGTCTGTCCCAGCGCCCGATTAAGTGCTGGGAACACAGTAAGTGCTTTATAAATTCAATAAAAACAATAAGTGCTATTATTGCTTGAGAGTCTGTGGGTCATTTGTGTTGGAGATTAGTAGGGTTGGCCCTCTTGCGTTCTCTCCTTCCCCTCTCTTTCTGGGAACTCCTGCCATTTCAAACTCAACAGACGATAACTCTCCCCATTTTCAAAGCCCTTCTAAAATCACATCCTCAGAAGGCCTTTTCTGAATAATTTCTCATCTGCCCTGCATATATCCCCCTCCCACTGCTTGTTCAGCACTTGTGTGCCACCTACACATTTAAGTACTCACAGCCTCCTGGGGCATTTTTGTAGGGTTTTTTCATAGCCAATTACTTAAGCACTAACTTGTGTACATATCTCATTTTTCCATCTTCCTCCTAGCTGTGCTTTATTTTAGTGTCTGCCTCACCCCTAGATTGTAAAACCCTTGAGGGCAGGGATCACTGGTACTAATTCTGTTGCATGCCCACAAGTGCTTGCTTAGTACAGTGTTCCCATGTAAAAGGTGCTCAATAAATACTTATTGATTGGTAGATGTTTGTGTTAATTTTTCAGTGCCCTTCAGTTCTTCTGGAGTTAGATTGATTCTCTTCCAGAAGAGGATTTAAATGTGTCATAGCCATTCAAGTGCTGGATTTTTCCTTTTTAGGGGGTGGGAGGAGGTATTTTAAATTAGGATTTTGGGGATATTACACAGTATAAGGTTTGATTTTTGACAAGGGGAGGGGATATGACTTTAAAACCATAATGTTAATCTGACACAATTTGATTACTGGGAGAGGGTCAGTGTTTTTCAGCCTGTCTTCATTGCACAGTAATAGTTTTTGCTAGTCCCTGGTCCAGCCATTTCATTTTTAGAATCTGTGGATCTGTAAATGATTCAGATTTGACTGTCAAACAAGGAGCAAAGAGGTTAAATAACTATATGATCTCCAAAATGCTCTTGAGTTATTTTCAGAAAGTGGTGTATCTTAGCCCTGCCCAGAAGGGTGGGGTTATTGGTGAGGCTGAGACCTCTAAAAAATCCATTCTTAACCTGACAAGGATAAAACATGGTTTAGCCAAACTATAAACCCTGCCGTCAATTCAGTGGAATTAGCATTGCTCTGGGAATCAGGAAACCTGAGTTCTGGTCCCATTTCTCCCTGTAGCTGGCTAACGTGAGGGAAGGTGACACATTGCAGAGTGCCCATGAATCACCTCTCTTCACCTTCACACTTGTTGTACTCTGAGCCCCAGAATGAAAACGAATGGTAGGATCGAGAGAGAAAGTTCCACCAGCTCTGTGATCTATTGCACTTTTTCAGGCCTTTAATGTCAGGCCTGTCGTTCCTGAAGGGAGACTTCATCCCTTCAGCTAGTTTTAGAAATCATTTTGAAATTGTTTCTCCTTGCTCTGGACCAGAATTTTGAAATTCTGGTCAGATGTTTTGTTTTCATTATGGGACCTTGCTTACCAGACTCTGTAGTTTGATTCTAATCTCTGACCTTCAGCTGTAAGAACTTGTTGAAAATGTTTCATCTTCAGCAGTTTAACCGTCTCTCCCAAACCTTCCAATGGAAGGAACATTGTATCCCCATTCCCTGTTCATCCCCTTTTCCCACCTCCCCCCTTTTTTAAAATCTTTAGAATGATGCTTGATCTGCAAAAACTGTTTAGCCCCAGAATTGGAAATCTCCAAGGGTCTCAACTTGCTACCTCAGAGATAGGAGGTTACAAAAATAAGCAGGAATTCCTTGTTCTTCTGATTTTCCAAAACATGTCCAGAGTCTGGAAGCCATCCAGCTCTGTAAATTTATTCAGTTCAAGGCTGGTTTGCAGTCCTCTCCCAACTGCCAGTTTGTCTCACTTGAGCTCCCTCTGTTCCTGGAAAGCTAAGTCACTCAAGATCAGGGACCTTTTGAGGTGAGTATCTTTTTTTGTGTCACCATATGCTGAAGTGCAAAAATCTGTCTTTTGTACATATGTAGATGCTGTGTTATTTACACACTCTTTGAACCAAGCAAGGAGCACAAAGAAAATGGAGAACCACAGACTAGGAGAGAAAAACAAAACAAAAAACCCCAGCAGCAAGCCCATCTGATTGCTTCACCATGCTGCCACCAGAAACTGAAAGGCTCAAGAGCTGGCCTGTTTTCTCCTCCTGCCAAATTTTTCTTTGTTCGGTTCCTCTCACGAGCCATTCCTGCATGTCCTGCCTAATGCTGAAAAGGGAATCTCATAATTAGGGTGAATTTGTAATAAGGTGGTCATCCCTGTGACGTGGTATGTTTGAATGTTGCAAGTTGGGATGACCTTACTGGTCTCTGAGGGTGAAGATTGAATTTATAAATGAGAATTTTTTTTTGCTTTTGGCCGAAGTAAATATTAATTGTCCCAGAGGCGTGTAGCTGACTTGCCATGTGAACCCTATGAAAGTGTCTGGGGAGAATTCCTGTTTACTTTAATCCCTCTTGCTGTTTGTATGACAACCAGCTGTTCTGTAAGAGCAGCAGGCTAGTGCCTGTTAGTTCTAGTGAATGAATCCAAGAAGGGAATTAACTGACCTGTCGTAAGTATTTCCTTTTCTCGATCTTTCAAAAGGGTTTTAGCCTAAATCAATTTTAATACATTTTGATAGGTTTGTGTATAAAATTTTGGCGCTGAGGGGGCTGGGGTAGAAGGAGGAGGGAAGCGTAGAATTTTGTTGAGGATGATAATAAAGAAATCCCCAAACCAGATTTTTGCTCAGTGCCTGGAGGTTGTTGTTAAAGACCTACTATTTTTTTTATGAGTCGCCTTTCTGGAGGAGCAAATTTCATATAGCACTCATGTTGAAAGCAAAAAATGTTAATTAAGAAGTGAGTGTTCTAGAAGCATATCCTGACCACCCAGTTAGAGCCCTGGATTATTGCCACCTGTCACTCCAGGAGGCTGGCCTCAATAAAGTACCCCCAAATCCTATTCAGGGTATTTAAAATAGACTCAGAGAGAGAGAGACCTAATTCTAAAAGAATGTAGTTCTCTGACACCCTGACTTCCCAAGTCTTTCTCTCTCTCTCTCTGTGGCCAAGGTAGGGAGGGTGTCGTGCATTTGTGGCATTAGGTATCCTCTGAAAAACTGCACCGTGAAAGAGAAAGAAAACCTCTTAGGGAATGTAAAATAACTGTTTGCTTATTTCTTTAGGAAGGTGGAACATTATTTCTTTTTGAGACCATCAATAGTATACAGCGTCTTGATAGTTTTGTCAGAACAGCACTCATGCTGGTCATAGAGATATTTATTGAAGTACCCTCTTGATTATTGATTAAGAATAGAATTGGCTTAGGGATTTAGGTTCAGGAATACAGGATTTCATTTATTTGCTGGGGGCGGTGGTAGAGAGAAGCAAGTTGGGAAGAGTCAGTCAGTCATGTTTATTGAGCACTTTGTGTAGAGCACTATGGTAAGAGCTTGGGAGAGTACTATACAACATTAAACAGACACGTTGTTGTCTACAACAAGCTTACAGTCTAGAGGGACTGTCTCTATATTAAGGAGATAAAAATGGACTTAGAGAAGTGGAGGGATGCTGGGGATGAATGTCCGCAGGACACCAAGTTCTGTTGGAATGCATGTTTCTGTGATGCCGGAATAGGGACTGTTCTTCTGGTGACATGCTCCTCTGAATTTGGTGCAACGTGGTGTCCGGAGAAAAGATCATCTACATGTGTGCAAAGTCATGTTGTATTCATTCAGTTGTATTTATTAAGTGCTTACTGTTTGCAGAGCACTGTATTAAGTGCTTGAGTGATTACAAGCCCTCCAGACTGTGAGCTTGTTGTGGGCAGGGATTGTCACTCTTTATTGTACTATATTTTACCAAGTGCTTAGTAGAGTGCTCTGCACATAGTAAGTGCTTCTGAACTCAAAGTAGAGATAAGAGCACTTTTCCAAGAGTGTTACCGCTCAGGTACCCCAGAAGGTGCTGGGAGTTTTCTCTCAGAACTCAGACAGAGGGTGAGTGCTACAATGCCAGTTTTCCGTAATTCAGAGTTCTGGAAGATCACAGCCTTGTATGTTATAGGGAAACAGTATGGATAAGATAATGCGGTTAAAATATTAACCGTTGTTGAGATTCTTTTGTCACAAGCAAAGATACCTCATCAAAAACTAAATTACAGGCAAAACCCTATTAAAAACTAAATTACAGGCAAAATCCTATTAATAATAATTTCCTGAAAGAGATCAGGTATTATTTCTATTTAATAGTTGGCCTGGAGTCCTGCTCAGGCCAAGGTAAGCTTTCGGGTTCCGCAATCCCTTGCCATCGTTCATTCAGTTCATTTGGTCATATTTGTTGAGCTCTTACTGTGTGCAGAGCACTGTCGTAAGTGCTCTGGAGAGTACTATATAGCCATAATTATCAGTATTTGAGCCTTGACTGTTTGAGGAACACTGTATTAGGATCTTGGGAGCATTCACAGTAGAAGATATGGTCACTAGTGGGGGAATACATAGCCTGTACAGAAGTAGCAGGGCCAAGTTGCACAGGCATGAAGCTGAACCCATTCGGGTCTATGCACTCACTGTGGGCTGGGAACATATCTGCCAACTCTGTTGGATTGTACTTTTCTGAGCACTTAGTTCAGTGCTCTGGACACAATAAGCGCTCAGTAAATACAGTTGATCGGGCCCAGGCGGCTTGAGTTTCCCCTTCTCCTAGTCCAGGGCCGCTGTGTTTTGAAGGAGGGCCACTGCCTTGTAGCTGGGACATCCTGGGGTTTACGGGTGTTGTCATTTGGATTTGGGACTTCCGAGAGAGAATTCCTCCCCACCCCCACACCCCCCACGAGTGGTAACGTTCTTGGAAAAGTGATCCTGTCCCTAATTTGAGTTCAGCCGGCAATGCATGAGTAATCTTATTTATGTAATTTATTTACTGATATTGATGTCTTTCTCTCCCTCTAGACTATATGCTCAATGTGGGCAGTGAATGTGTCTGTTTATTGTTATATTGTACTCTCCCAAGCACTTAGTACAGTGCTCTGCACACAGTAAGCCATCAATAAATACAATTGACTGACTTATTTGAAACTAGCACACACAAGAGAAGGCAGAGAGAAATGGAGATGACCTCCAACTAAATCGAAGGAGTTAAATCAGAGACAGGGACAAAGGCAGAAACAGCGGATGAGCAGTATTTTCAATTGCCCCAAGCAAAACATTCATTGAGTGTTGCTGTTAGGAAGGTGCCCTATTTTAAAGTACCTTTTACACTCTTGCATTAGGGATTAGTACAGTGCTCTTCTGCACACAGTAAGTGCTCAGTAAATATGATCGATAGGTAGTGGTTGAAGCCACTAGGTAATTTCCCATTTATCTTTACCCATTCATAGCTAGAATTTCATATGAAGTAACCCCATTTCCTGTTCTTCTGCTTTCCCCAGACTTGGTGTAGCTTGTATTTAACATTAGTTTTACAGGTCTTTATTGATCTGCGTGTTCCAGTGAAATGACTGCTGGCTACGTTTTAGATGTAGACTAAAATATCTCTCCAGCGTTAAGCTGCTGTCATAGCAATTATATTTAGACTTTTATAAGGTGATTATGCAGCACTAAGTAACTGAACAGAATCACTTCTCTTTGCACTGCAGGGTGCAGGAAAGATTTTTTTATGCGTGTGACATTTCACCCCATCTTTCTAAGTGTGAAGTACCTGAATTCTGAGTCTTAGTTTTTCTCAAGAGTTTGATTAAAAAATACAGAATAGAGTGATATGAATGACACTACCAGGAAGTATATAGGTAAGCCTCTGAATCTGATTATAGTTACAATTGTATTTCACAATTGTAGTGACATTTTTATTCTTAAATACAGACGGGCCAAACAATTCATTGTGGTCTCTTTTAGTTATCATTCTTCCTGCCTGCAGGGATCAGGTGAAAGGAAAACAACTTGAGGATGAAGGCACATCCTGAAGATGTTCTCCCCACCCTTCTCTCTAAAACATTCCTTCCCCTGATGGCTGGCAGCCCTTGTTTCTCTCTCATCAGAATATTCCTTACAGTATTCTTTGGGAAACAACATGGCCTAGTTGAGAGAGCCGGGGCCTTCTGAATCAGAGGACCTGCGTTCTAATGCTGGCTCCGCCACATGTCTGCTATGTGACTTTGGGCAAGTCACTTAACTTCTCTGTATCTCAATTACTTCATCTGTTAATAAGAGTAATAATAATAATGATGATGATGATGGCATTTGTTAAGCGCTTACTATGTGTCGAGCACTAAGCGCTGGTGAAGATGCAAAGTAAGGTTGTCCCACAAGGGGCTCACAGCCTTAATCCCCATTTTACAGATGAGGTAACTGAGGCACAGAGAAGTCAAGTGACTTGCCCGAAGTCTCACAGCTGATCAGTGGCAGAGCCAGGATTAGAATCCATGACCTCAGACTCCCAAGTTTGTGCTCTTTCCACTAAGCCATTCTGCTTCTCATAGCCATGCTGCTTCTGATTAAGACTATGGGCCCTGTGTGGGACAGGAGCTGTGTCCAACCTGATTAGTTTGTATGTAACCAAGTGCTTAGTGCAGTGCCTAGCACATATTAGGCACTTTAATAAATACCATAAAAGAAGTCCTGTAGGCTGTGAGCTCCTTGTGGGCGAGTATCATGTCTACCAACTCTTTTGTGCTTTTCCAAATGCTTAGTATAGTGCTCTTCATATGCAGTAAGTGCTCAGTAAATACCATTGATTGATTTGATTGAATCTTCCCTTTTTGCCACTTGGGTAGCCATCTTCTAATCACTGTCTGTGGGAGTTGGAGAAGATCCCCTAAATATCCCCAGATCATGCTGGGAAGCACTGTTCTGGCATATTTGAGGCATTTATTTCTCCCCCATGAGCTGGCAACAGGGACATTTCCACAAGCAAGAAGAAGAACTGGAGACTAGCCATCACTTAACTTCCCTGTGCCAGTTTCCTCATCTGTAAAATGGGGATTCAGTTCCCATCCTCTCTCCTACTTAGGCTTGTGACTCCCTTGTGGGGCAGGGACTGTATCTACTCCAGTGCTTAGTACAGTACTTGACACATAGAAAGGGCTTAAGAAGTGCCATAATTATTATTTTCACTAGCTAGACTTTTTTCAATGGTATTCTCTAAATGCTCGCTCTGTGGTAGGCACTGTACTAAGCCTTGGGGTGGTTACAAGGTAATCAATTTGCACACAGTCTGTGTTCCACATGGAGTTCACAGACTTAGTCCCCATTTTACACAGAGCCAGAGAAGTGAAGCACAGAAAGTGATTTACCTAGGGTCAGACAGCAAAGTGGCAGAGCCAGCATTAGAACCCAGGTCCTCTGCCTCCAAGGCCCATGCTTTTTTCTCTTGGCCACGCCACTTCTCAGGTCTTTTCCCCTATCTGAATGACTAAAAACAGATGCCAAAGACAACAAATGCCAAAGACAGGTAGCAAGTGAAATATAAGTGAAATCAACGCCATCAGGAGTTGCATGTGAGAATCAAACACAGTTATATTATGGTCAATACAATGAGGAGAGAATCAAGTAGGTTGTCAATTTAGAATTTCTCATCTATCTGGGTTTTGTAATTTGTACTGTAATATGCTCTTTTTCTTCCTTGACTCTACTGTTTGTCTCTGCACATTTGTGCCTAATTTTATTGTTTCTGAGCTCTGTTTGCTGTTGCCTCATGGCTCTCGTCCCATAGTAGCTCAGCTTACACATTTAGCCTTTAATACAGGTCAGCAGCCGTCCAGTGGTTGCTTGAAAAGAATTCCTCCTCCTCTGATTAATTTCTGGCATGCAGTGTGGGGTAGCTCTTGCGTCAATAAATCGTCATAAACCACTGGTCGTCTGGATCAAACATAAACACAAAGCCAGACTCCACCGTTCCTGAAAGTAGGCCAGAGGTTGCTTGCTCCAAAGCTCTAGAAGAGGATAACTGTTGATAAAGTATTTTTGGCTTATACAGGGAGGTGGAAAATAGTAGTTCTATAAACTCAGTTTAGCATGTATGGACAGGGTCCTAGCATAAGTGAGAACTGTTTTCTGTGTGTGTGTGTGTCTACACAAACATTTTAGGATTAGACTGGAATTTCTTTTCCGATATAGCTATTTGAATACTATATCTAGATGGCCAGAAATATTTGTGCCTCTCCATAGGTGTTTTGTAACCATTCAGGCAAGCTGAAGTGTTTTATGTACTTGTTAAGCCTTTCTTTTAGGGTCCTGGAAAGCGATAGTTGTACAGCGTGTTCTCTAGCTCAAGTTCAGCGTCTCATGCTGTATAATTATTTCCGTACCTCTTAATCAGAATCTGAGATCCTCCAAGAACGATCCTGATGTGAAAGTAATATTTGTTGTATTTCCCTGATGGTCTCCTTAATCCTTGCAGAACCCCAGTTAGATAAATGGTGAATTATTATTTTTGCCCATTTTGCAAATGAGAATCCCGAGACACAAGGTGGATAAATTTGCAATGTCAGAGAGTCGGAGGGTGGTCGTGGTAAGTGGGGGGTGGTGTGTGTGTGTGTGTGTGTGTGTGTATCTGGGGGGCATAGTCTCCAGTCCACAGCTTACACTGCTACCCCAGTCTGACTCCCTATGAGGACAAAGTAATATGTTGTTAATCATTATGAGTAAAATCTTGTTGTTCCAGAACAAGTGTAAATAGTTAAAAATCATTCCTAATTGATGTGGTTGGTCTTGTTCCACAACTTGGTTTCATTTGTGCCTTTTGCCGCAGGACTTTGGA
This sequence comes from Ornithorhynchus anatinus, assembly GCF_004115215.2. NCBI lineage: Eukaryota > Metazoa > Chordata > Mammalia > Monotremata > Ornithorhynchidae > Ornithorhynchus > Ornithorhynchus anatinus. Next base: position 37,300,978 of record NC_041734.1, on the reverse strand, counting down.
AATGAAATCCCAGTGTTTCCCTGGTTCTTCCCTTTTCTGCACCTTTCCTAAAAAAATTTAACTTAAAAGATTGTGGCCTCTCTTAGATCGGTCTCTGAAGTCCATTCAATTGTATTTGCTGGGTGTTGGACCATTTCCCCTAGTGGTAACATATTTTGCATCCCGAATGCTACAGGAAGTGGGGAGAAGGAAATCTGGTAGATAGCTTGAATGAATTACCGGTCTTTAAAGGCATCATTGGATTTTAACCCTTTGGTGGATCAAATACAGCATTGTTTTTTATATTTTAATCCAGGAATTGTAATGAGAAACCATTTTTACTTTTTAGATTTATTAGGTAATCAGCCAATTAAAAAGCAAAGGGAGCACTTCATGGAAATCTCCTTTGACTCATAACTGCTTAAGAAGGCCTTTCTTAGACTTTTGTATTATTATTATTACTATTGTGTTAAGCACTAGCTTTGTGTCAAGCAGTGTTCTAAGTGCTGGGGTAAATACAAATTAATCAATTTGCTTACAGTACCTTTCCCACATGGGCTCACAGTCTAAATTGGGGAGGGGAAACAGGCAGTGAATTGCCTTAATACAGAGGAGGAAATGAGGCACAGAGAAGTTAGGTGATTTGCCCATGGTCACACAGCAGACTAGGGGCAGAGCTGGGATTAGAACCCAAGTCCTCTGACTCCCAGGCCCATGCCCTTTCCACTAGGCCACGCTGCTCCTCTGTCGATGATATGTCTGCAGAATTAAGGATTTGAATTGTTTACCTAAATGGAGAAATGGCACAAATACCCATTTGAGCTATGTAGAGGTCATTAGTCTAACACTTCCACCTCTATGTTGCTCATTCCCAGTCTGTGAACATCTTATTATTTTCAAATGGCAGAGAAGTGGATGAGACCAAAAGACTATTTCAGTTTTCAGTGTTGTACTACATAGTGATTGGAAATGTCTTACTTAGTCATGTAAATGCCCTACTTTTGGCATAAGTTTTGTAATACTTCAGGAGTGAGGCCATGATGTGGGTCATATAAGAATTAAATCTAGCAATCAGGGGAAGAGGAGCAAAAAGAAGAAAAAAAGGAGGAGGAGAGAAGGAAGAGAAAGGTAAGAGGACACTTGGAGACCACCTAGCTTACTTCATTTCTACTCACCCAAGGAGATCACACCTGTGGGCTTGGCACCCAGGGCACAGCAAAAGGCCATCAACTCCATCTCCACAGCTTTAAGGAGAGAACGAGAAGCCATTTTTACCCACCCTCACCCTTGGGGCTGGAGAGGGACTGGAGGAAGAGCCAAGATGATGGTTGCCCACGGCTTGTAATCGATCTCACTGGGTTGTGAGGTGAGGCCTGAGGCTACTCTCAGTCAGAGTCAATCTAGCGCCACCATGATCCACCCTCTTTCTGCCATCATCGGTAAGCAGCAGTGGAATTGAGGACACACAGCCCAGTCAAGGTGGAACTGTAACAATTTACTCCTTTCATGGGGTGGAGGTTAGGGCATGGGGCTGCTTCTGACCCTGCCCCACAGCCTAGTGAGGACAAGTTATGTATGAGATGGTAGTTCAAAAGTAGGAGGTGACCTTGCAGAAGGGAGGCTAAGCTAATTCTTTGAGCACCTACTGCGTAAAGAGCACTGTGTTAAGTACTAGGATCAGTTCAGTACACAGTAAGACAAGCATGGGCTCAAATGCCCTCTTAGGTTCAATCAGTCATTTTTATTGAGCATTTACTGTGTGCAGAGCACTGTACTGAGTGCTTGGGAGAGGACAGTAATAACAGAGTTGGTGGACTGTTCACTGTTCACAAAGAATTTACTTTCCTGTCCCTTTCTCCCTCTTTTTCTTACCTCCTCTTCTCTTCCTTCTCTCTTTTTTCCTTCTCCCTTTTGTCCTTTTTTCCTTTTCCCCCTTTTCTCCTCTTCCATCTCCCCTTTCTCCTCTTTTACTTCCTCCTCTACCATCTCCATCGTCTTGGACTCCCTATTCTCCTGCCTTTTTCCCTCTCACTCCCCCGTTAAAAAAAAGTCCTTCCTGCTCCAGTCATTTCTTTTCCAAGAAAAAAAATATTGATGCTGAAAAATCAGTTTGATAAAACTCATCCTCTGAAAATGTTTGCATTTGTGGGTTCATTTAGCCTGTATTGGTAGAGTGAAGAGGTTTAGAGGACGTCATTTTGAGAGTTGATTAAAATGCAGTTGAAGGATCCATTCTTTAAAGGCCATGGTTTGAATTAGATAATATCTTGGTGATAATGAAAAAATAAGGGTGTGTGGATGCTTTCACGTCTGTTTATTCTCTACAAAATTTCCCCTTTCTGTTTCAGTTTGAATAAATTATAAGCTAATCTCCCAATAAACCCCTCATGAAGTGTTACCGGCACACAGTAGTCATTGTTCTAGCCTCAGCGGTGTCCCGACCTATGACTGGTAAAGAACTTGTGGGTTGTCTCTAGAGAGAGAATGTGATATGCAGTAAATAGAAATGCCTTGGTAAATGTTGGTACAGTGCGTACAGTGTACTGATTGGATTTTAGTTCATAACATTCATGTCCAGTTGTTCAGCTTCTACGCTTTGAGCCAGCATTTTAAAACTTCTTCTTGGATCAGGGAATTGGAAAACCTAGAGCTGCATTTGGTTATAGCATGTGGAAAGATGTATTTAATTAGTTTCCTTTTCTCCTTTGTGTTGAGAGCTTTATCAAAAATATGGAAGATATAAAAAAAAATTTTCTTTGCATATTTATCTGGCCTTTGGCTGTGGCTGAGATCTGCTTTAGGCTTAGAAAAATGTGTCATTTGTGTTTTTTTCACTTTTCTTGAAATTAAAATGAAAGGAAACTTTATCTCTGCCATACTAGGCTGTTTGGGAATTTTTCATAGAATGCTGCCTCAGTTTCTCCTTTGGAATTGCATTCTTTGTCATAGTATCCTTTTGATGAAATCTACCATTTTTTCTTGTCTGGTTTTTTTTTTCCCAACTTCTAAAGGGATGAATTTGATGACAGTTCATTTAGCTTTCTACAAAGAGGAGCTCAAGACTGATGTTTCGGTTAACTGTGTATACCAGGCGTTTGCCGTTGTACCACATCAACAGACATAAAGGTCTCTTTTCTCTCTCTTTCTGATAACCCCCATTACCTTGATCTTTATCTTTACACCGTCTGGTGTGAAATTTAATAGCTGTTAAAGTCTTTCTGTAGCAGTTGGGTGGCTAATTTGGAGGGAGCCCACACATGTGTATGTTTATTTAGTGTGACTTATTGCCAGTTTTGAACTCTCACATCCATCAGTGTAAGGGAGGCATGGGAGTTGTTGACAAGCAAGGGTCCCTCAAACCAAATGGTAATACAATTTGTGTCTTCTTGCCTCTCCTCCAGGCCAGGGACCATATCTTCTCCTTCCATTATTTGCACCCAATAAGTACTCCTTAAATACTGAAGATGTTGACAATCTGCTAGGAGCAGCATAACCTAGTGGAAAGAACCTGGGTCTGGAAATCAGAGGACCTGGGTTCTAATCCTTCCTCTGCCCCTTGCCTGCTGGTGACCTCGGGCAAGTCACTTCACTTCTTCACTTCACAGCACTTAGGTACATATCTCTAGTTTATATTTCTGTCAGTCTCTCCCTTTAAATTATAAGCTCATTGCATGCAGGTAATGTGTCTACCAACTCTGTTATATTGGTATATTGTACTCTCCCAAGTATGTAGTACAATACTCTGCACCCAGTAAGTGCTCAATAAATACAACTGATTGTGCTTCAGTTTTCTCATCTGTAAAATGGTGGATGACTACCTAGTCTCCTTTTACTTATTCTGTGAGGCCCATCTGGGATAGGGGTCTAACAACCTGATTAACTCGTATTTACCCCAGTGCAGAACTGAGTGCTTAACAATTATTATTGTCATTATTACCCTTTTCTGGGAATGTTTCTTACTTCTTGAGTGTGGCATAGTGGACAGAGTACGTTCCTGGGAAACAGTGGGACCTGGGTTCTAATCCCAACTCCACCTCTTGTCTCCTTTGTGACCTTGGGCAAGTCACTTCACTTCTCTCTTCCTCTTACCTACCTCATTTGTAAAATGGGGATAATAATAATAATAATGGTGATGATGGTATTTGTTAAGTGCTTACTATGTGCCAAGCAGTGTTCTACGTGCTGGGGGTTACAAAGTAATCAGGTTGTCCCAGATGGGGCTCACAGTATTGATCCCCATTTTACAGATGAGGTAACTGAGGCACAGAGAAGTAAAGTGACTTGCCCAAATTGTAATTAGAACCCACAACCTCTGACTCTGAAGCCTGTGCTATTTCCACTAAACCACACTGCTTCTCGAGCCCCACAAGGAACAGGGACTGTGTCCAACCTGCTTGTCTTGTAGGTACCCCAGCTCTTAGTACAGTTCCGGCACATAGTAAGCATTTAACGTACCATAAAAAAAAAATGCACAAAACTTCTCACCTGCCATTCTTCACTGCCCAAGCCCTTATCCAGCCTTAGCCCCAAGAAGAAGAAGTTTATCTCTGCCCAAGAGGTGTGTGTGAATCCTTCAACTGGGGAACCTGTGTACTCACTTGACCCTTCTTTCACACCCTCTCCTAATTTGCAGAGTGAACAAATGCATTTTATAGGCTGATAGGAGATAATCTGGGGTCTCTTGGCACCTAAAGAAGCAGGTATAGCATTATCATTTGGTTCTATCGACATTAAAAGCCTAATTTTTGAGGTTTGTCCCTCTTAATGATTTCTATTTTGGAGCCTCCCTTTGCTGTTTCAGAAAACAGTTGCATAAATGTTTCTGTCAACATCTTTTGGCAGTGGTATGTTGTACCACAGCCAGCCTTCACGTGGGACACATCTGTAAATACCAGACTGGGTTCTTTTGGCATTTCAACACCACCCATATGTATGTCAAGAATGCCGTTTTCCTCCTCTAAGGAGGGCGAATCGAGGTAATTGTGGCTATTATTCCAACCCCAGTGGTCAAATAGGATTTGAAATGTAGTTCTGTATCTTTGAGTAGCGAGTGCATGAAAATATCCCTGTACAGTTAGTTGGAAGTTGTCTGTTTTTAGTCAGCAGTTAAAGCCATGCATTGGGTAGAGTTTCGTGGCTTGATGTAGCTTCAGTTTCAGCCTAGGGGAAGTCAGTTGTATTTATTGAGAGCTTACTGGGTGCAAAGCACTGTACTAAGCTCTTGGGAGAGTACAATACAACAATGACCAAACACATTCCCTGCCCACAAAGAGCTTACAGTCTAGATGGGAAGGCAAGGGATAGTTGAGATTGGCCTGGAGCTTGAGATGCATGGGCTAACGTAAGACTGTGTAGCATTTTACTGTCCTACTAGTGCAGATTTTTAACTCTGCCACCCTAACCAACATTCCTATTAGTTTCCAATTGCTTGAAACAACTCTTGCACCACAAATTGAGCAGTACATCATGTATGGAGAAATGCACTTGCTCTATTTTCTGCCATCCAGAAAGACTAGTTAGGTGACCTGGATTTTAGGAGAAGCTAGAAATTTGTTTCATATATCCAATGCCTTTAAAGTTCCTGAAGCTTTTACAGTGCCCAAGTTATTGCTGCTAACCTGCTAATCAAAGCTGGCTTCCAAATGGAGAACACTTCAAATGGAGCTATCAGTTGCTTCATTTATAAAGCTGTGGAAATATGCTTTATCTTGGGCAAACCGTTTATAAAGCCCTATTTCTTTGACTGCTTTCTGCCATTCTGGGCTATGCTGCTGTCACTAGTCTTTTTTTTTTTAATGGTATTTGTTAAGTGTTTACTATGTGCTAGACTCTGTACCAGGGGCTGGGGTAGATACAAGCTAATTAAGTAGGACACAGTCCATGTCCCATATGGAGCTCACAGTCTTAATCCCCATTTTAAAGATGAGGGAACTGAGGCACAGAGAAGTGAAGTTACTTGCCCAAGTTCACACAGCAGACAAGTGGTGGAGCCAGGATTAAGAACCCAGGAGCTTCTGACTCCCAGGCCTGTGCTGTATCTGCTAGATCACACTGCTTCCCGCAGTCTTTCTTCCCAAAGAGTCAGCATCCCTTTATGCAATACTTTAATGGTAGAGGCCACTGCTTGATGATCACTTGACGACCAACACCTTAGTCCGATGTCTAAACTGTGAGCCCCTTGTTGGGTAGGGATTGTCTCTATCTGTTGCTGAATTGTTCTTTCCAAGTGCTTAGTACAGTGCTCTGCACACAGTAAGCACTCAATAAATATGACTGAATGAATCAGAAATGCCCAAGGTAGAGGTTTGCGTGGCTTAGAGCCCTTCACCTGAACCAGGCTGCTCCGTTCCTGCTCTGCCGGGGCTGAAACCCTGTGCCTGTGACCCTTGGGTTTCACTGGGGGCAACTTGGTTTTTTTTGGAAGCACAGGAATTGGGCCCCAGTGTGAATGCTACAGTCAATACGATTGTGTTTCCTATGGTCCTAAGCACCTCCCTTCTCTCATGGAGATTGACTCTTCATTTTGTGAGTGGGAGTGAGAAGGGGGCATGAGTATTGGGGAACTAATAGAGAAGGAGCATGGTCTAGTGGTTAGAGCACCAGCTTGGGAGTCAGAAGGATCCGGGTCCTAATCCTGGCTCCGTCATTTGTCTGCTGTGTGACTTTGGACAAGTCACTTAACTTTTCAGTACCTTGGTTCCCTTATCTGTAAAATGGGAATTAAGACTATGAGCCTTACCTCGGTCAGGGACTGGGTCCAACCTGAATAACTTAAATCTACCCCAATGCTTAGTACAGTGCCTGGAACTCAGTAAGCGTGTAACAAATACCATTTTAAAAATAAAATACAAAATAATAGGCAAGAAAGCCACCAGAACTTTTTAGAGCTGATTGGAAACCTCTCAGATCTTCTAAGTGGCCTGGGATGAGGAAGGCTGGGGGTCCAGTTCAAAATGCTGTGGGAGCAACTGCACCCAGTTGTCCACATGGAATGGGCACCTGTGGTAGTGAGAGTATGTAAGCACCGATTGTGTGCTGAGAACTGCGAAAAATAGATTTTTGACACAGGATGGAGGTTGTGGCCTGACTTTGGAGAGGCTGGACCTCACACTGCTGCTTTGCCCTTTTACTGCTGTGATGGAAAGCACAGGAATTGGGCCCCAGTGTGAATGCGACAGTCAATACGATTGCGTTTCCTACAGTCCTACGCATCTCCCTTCTCTCAAGACTGTCCTCACCCTCTTCTCTAGATGGTTTTTAAATTTTGGAATGGCACTTGAGACCGTGTCAGAGACCCTGACACATGTAAATCCTTTTCCTTTGTAGAGAAGACATTAAACTGCAGCTCCTTTGAGGAAGCCCAGTGGCATTTGAAAATAAACTGCATAATAAGCTTTCTTTTCTCCTCTGTAACATCTTTCTCTCCATCCAGAGCAGTACGTGGAACTGATGATGTGACTTACCACCCATTTTTTACTATCTTGGTGTGGTTTTAACACCTTGTAATATCGTCAATGCAAATACTTAGCTCTATATCCATCCTGTGTGTTTTTTGGGCCTTGGCTTTTTTTTTTTTCCAATTTCAAGGCTGCCCTAATTATTCACAAGAGAAACAGGAGGAGGAGAAAATAGTGGGGTGGACCAAGACAGGCCTGAAAGGGGTGTAGTGGGACTGGGCAGACTTGAATCAGATGTTTCCTGCCTAGGTTATCATATAGGCATCAGAAACTGTAAGCATTCTTACTGATTGTCATACTTCCACATGTGATCATAGGTTTTGTTTATTTCTGTTTCTGTTATAGTAATTGTTGAATAATAATAATAATAATGTTGGTATTTGTTACACGCTTACTATGTGCAAAGCACTGTTCTAAGCGTTGGGGTAGATACAAGGTAATGAGGTTGTCCCACGTGAGGCTCACAGTCTTAATCCCCATTTTACAGATGAGGTAACTGAGGCACAGAGAAATTAAGTGACTTGCCCACAGTCACACAGGTGACAAGTGGCTGAGTCAGAATTTGAACCCATGACCTCTGACTCCCAAGCCCGTGTTCTTTTCACTGAGCCATGCTGCTTTGTGTCAAGTCCTTTTCTAGGCACTTGGGGTAGATACAAACAAGGTTATCAGATGAACACAGTTCCTGTCCCGCAAAGGGCTCACTGTCTAGGTAGGAGGGAGTAGGATTTAATCCTCATTTTACAGATGAGGAAACTGAGATTCAGGGAAGTTTCCAAGGTCAAGGTCACAACAGAGAAGTGGCACAGCTGGGATTAGAACCCAGGTCCTCTTGACTCCCAGGCTCATGCTCTTTCCACGAGGCTGCATAGCTTCCGGGTGAGAGATCTGCCTGTGATTCTTTATGATCAGAGTCTTCATTGTCATCACTGTTGACAGGTTGTGTTAAGCACCTACTATTCATTCATTCATCCAATCGTATTTATTGAGCGTTTACTGTGTACAGAGCACCATACTGAGTGCTTGGAAAGTACAATTCGGCAACAAATAGGGGTGAGTAGAGCACTGTACATAGAGCACTTGGAGGACAGTCATAAAAAATATAAAATGTGATTCCTACCCTGTTGGCTGCTTTCAGTCCAGTGGAGGAAAGCAAGCAGATCCAAAGAAATGAAAAGATCATAAACAACCTGGTCAGTGGACAAGTTAGTTCAGTGGTAAACAAACAGGATAGCATAGCTAGAATGGAGCATTGAACAACAGCAGAAGTTGGAGATCCAGATGAAAGAATTTATCCCAAGCTGTCTTGAAGTGACTGAAGGATAGAGCTTTGTCTTGCACTGTTAATCTTTCCTCTTCAGGAAACTAAACTTCATTCACTACCCCAGTGTACCCCTCATTAAAATTGACCTGATACTCTTTTGAGTACTCAGGTCTTCATGTGCCAGTTTTTAAGGCAGCCAAGAGTCAGATATTTCAGTCATTCAATCAATTGTATTTATCACATGCCACCTGTGGGCAAAGCACTGTACTAAGTGCTTGGGAGAGTTTCATATAGCAGAGTTGGCTTACTTGAGGACCAGTTTCTCTTGTGTCCTCTTACTTCCGTTGTGTGTAAATGATTTTCTCTCTCTCCTGCGAGAGATTATAAGATCCTTGAAGGCAGGGAATGTCCCTTGTTGTGTTTTGCTATTGAAGCTCAGCTGAAGTGCTCAGACTCTCCCCTGCACAAGTGGGAATCTGAGATCTACTTCAGAAAGGCACACTGGAGAGAAGCACAAGCCAATGTGCTCCCTTTTCCCATTTTCTCTTTTTTCCTCCTTCTCTTTCTTCTTCCCGTTACCCCCATCCCAAAGTAAAATGGAATCTGTTGTGGGAAGTGGCATTCGTTCCTTGCCCTGCCATCAAATAGCATTTATTTCGCCCTCACGTGTTGGTGATGCTGTTTGGGGTATTGCGTAGAGTGTAGGATCCCTCAAGACTGTTAGCTCATTGTGGGCAAGGAACAGGTCTTCCAACTCTGTTGTATTGTACTCTCCCAAGTTCTTAGGACAGTGTTCTGTGCACAATGAGCACTCAATAAATACCATTGATTGATTGTGTAAAGCAAGTTAAAACAGACCTGATTTCTGGAGCTTTCAGCCTTAAAAAAAAGATCAACAACTTAGAGAAATTTTTAGAATACATAGAATGCCCCAGTAAGAGCCAAGGTGACGAGTGAGTGGATCTATAGGTTTAAAATAAAAAAATGCCAAGTTGTGTCCAAGATGCATTTTGGCTAGAATGTTGTTGAAGAGTTAGGGAAAACCAGACTCTTTGAACACAAAGACACTGGTGTTGGAAGAGCTGCGTTGAGCCAATACTACTACTACTACATGACTACTAGAGTGTTAACTTTTCTTAACATGGGAATTTTCAAGGACACAAATCTAGGAGAACGAGATGAGCAGATCTTTACAATTTGGAAATAGTCTGCCAGTGAATGAGAGGGGTTTTATGTGCCAAAAGTAACCCCCACCATGAGTTTGACAGGCTGTTCGAGAGGAGAGGGATCTTGTTTGTTCTACCTGTCGTATTGCCCACCACGCCAGTACCACAACAGTAAATGCTTAATAAATGCATTGGATAGTGATGATTTCAGTTATTAGGCTGAATTTCCTCTGGCTTCATAAGCCCAAACCTGTTTTTCAGGTTTTGAATAATTTGACTCAATACGTTTTTTATCAGGGTGATTATGGAAAACTTTCTCAGAAGCATAGACATTTTTCAGATTTGTTTAGTGCTTAGGTAAAGGAAAAGCTATAGAGTAATTTTGCCCACTAAATTGCAAAATTCACCTGGCCAAACCTTCTCCTTATTTTTTTTTGTACTTACCTAATTCAGATATACCCCTGCAGCATGGCTCAGTGGAAAGAGCCTGGGCTTTGGAGTCAGAGGTCATGGGTTCGACTCTTGGCTCTGCCACTTGTCAGCTTCGTGACTGCGGGCAAGTCACTTAACTTCTCTGTGCTTCAGTGACCTCAACTGTAAAATGGGATTAACTGTGAGCCTCACGTGGGACAACCTGATTACCCTGTATCTACCCCAGGGCTTAGAACAGTGCTCTGCACATAGTAAGCGCTTAACAAATGCCAACATTATTATAATATTTCCCTACAGACTTGAAAAAAACAAACACCTCAGAATATGGGAATGATATGCAGAAATATACCTAAGTATTTTGGGTTTTAAACGTTGCAAAGACATTTTCAGAGACTGAAGAATTATACTTTTGAATCTAATTCCATTAGACAGCCCTGAACTAAGACTTTATTTACTAGTCACCCTGTTTCCTTACATCATATACAATGATAACATGTCACCCATTCTTAATGAAAGAGTTATGAAACTTTAAGAAAGCTTCAGTAATTAAAGAGCTTGAATAAAAGCAGAATCACCTATTTTTATCTTTCATAGGTTTCTAAGGAGATTTTCCTTTTTTCTATCTGCTTGGCAATGAGAGGGGAAAAACACAACTACACTTGACCAATAATCCAACCCAGGGGCCTAAATTCCATGCAGACATTTTACCACATTCCTGTCTGAAAATAAATTGCAAGAGATATGTGTCCACACTTTTATCATTTAAAAATAGTAGCCAAGGTTGAAAACTTGGCTCAGGTTAAGTAATTTGATTCTGTATTGTTTAACTGTACTGTACATAGATACCAAGGTACACATTTGTATTCATGTAGAATAATCCAGAGTACAGTACATTGTAAAATGCTTGCGTAGTGATGACACACTTTTATAGAAAGACAATACCCTAAGGTTTAGGCCAAGGAACGCATCACCCAAACAATTAGAGAAAAAAATGACTATCGGTGTATTTCTTCTTTGAGAGAGAGATTGAGAGCAATGAGTGAGCGTGTGGGTGTGAGACCCAATCCCACAGATGTGTGTTTCCCAATTGTCTCTTAAAGATTGCCTGTGTTCCCATTTTTTAATAAGCTATAAAATGGAGAGTCACAATGTACTTAGTTATTAATAGATGTCCACATTGATAGTTTGCCCTATCAATTCCCCCTCATCCCTTTCTGCTATATCAAAGTTAATGTATTCATGTAAGAATAGTTACATTCCTGTTAAACCACAACTAAAGATTGACATCAGAAGTGATGGTGCACAGATTAATTCCAATGTCTCAAATCTGTAAAACACTTTGGATGAAAAGTGCTAGAAAAATGTTAGCTGATAAAATCTTTAGTTGTATTTGTCCCTATGGGTGTGCTTGGCCTCTGCTGAATGGAATTAGAACTTTTCCAATCAATGCACAAGCATAATTAGTGCCCCAGTATGTTCCTTTCCTGTTCTAGCAACATTTAGGCAATGCAAGTCAACTAAGCCACGTACTTCTCCCTAATGTTTGCACTGCTGAAGAATCCTGATATAGTTTCAGGGGCCCTCATTATATCTCAAGAATTCCTTCTTTCTCCAGGTACATCTTTCCTCCTCCAGAATACCTTCCCTAGAATTCTTGTCCAGACCCTTCAAACCTCGAAGCCTTTTGGACCCAATTTGGATATATTTTCCCTTGGAATGCAGCTTGCCGAATGCCTCTCACACACCCACCAGTTTCCCTTCTTGTTTTATTTCAGTGGATTAAGATTACGAGGTTTGAAAATGGCAAAATCAGCACCTTGCCATCATGCAGCATGTGTTGAGGCAAGTAAGATCTTTAAAGGTACCCAAGGATCCAAATCTCTCGGTCCTGGAAAAGAGAGATTGATTTTAGGTCTTCATGGGTTGATGTCAAACTTCTGGAATATCATTCTTCAGACTATCACTGAGCATTTACTGTATGCAAAGCACTGTAATAAAGCGTTTAGTACAGTAAAGTTAATAGGCATGATCCCTGCCCTCCAGGGGCGTACAGTCTTGTCGGGGAGACAGATTTTAAAATAAACTGTAGATTGGGCAAGAACATAGTAGAAGGGAGTAAGTGCTGTGGGTCTGGGAGTTGGGGTGAGTATAAAAGTGCTTAAAGGTTATATACCCAAATGAACTTGGTACAGAAAGGAGGGCAAAAGTAGGTGGGGAATTGAATCAAGGAAGGTCTCTTGGAGGGGAAAAAATGATTTCAGTAAGGCTTTGAAGATGGAGACAGTGGTGGTCTGTCGTACATGAAGTGGGAAGGGGTTCTAGGCCAGAGGGAGGAGGTGGCCAAGGAGTTGGCGGTGAGATGGATGAGATTGGCGTAGAGTAGCAAACTATCCAGGCTAGGTTGTAGTAGGAGAGCAGCGGGATAAGGTAGGAGGGGGCAAGCTGATAGAGTGCCTTAAAACCATTGGTAAGGAGTTTCTGCTTGATGTGGAGGTGGATGAACAACCATTGGAGGTTTCTGAGGTGTGGGGAGTTGAGGAATGAATTTTTTTTTGAAAAATTCATTCATTCATTCATTCAATAGTATTTATTGAGCGCTTACTATGTGCAGAGCACTGTACTAAGCGCTTGGGATGAACAAGTCGGCAACAGATAGAGACAGTCCCTGCCGTTTGACGGGCTTACAGTCTAATCGGGGGAGACGGACAGACAAGAACAATGGCACTAAACAGCGTCAAGGGGAAGAACATCGCATAAAAACAATGGCAACTAAATAGAATCAAGGCGATGTACAATTCATTAACAAAATAAATAGGGTAACGAAAATATATACAGTTGAGCGGACGGGTACAGTGCTGTGGGGATGGGAAGGGAGAGGTGGAGGAGCAGAGGGAAAAGGGGAAAATGAGGGTTTAGCTGCGGAGAGGTAAAGGGGGGATGGCAGAGGGAGTAGAGGGGGAAGAGGAGCTCAGTCTGGGAAGGCCTCTTGGAGGAGGTGATTTTTAAGTAAGGTTTTGAAGAGGGAAAGAGAATCAGTTTGGCGGAGGTGAGGAGGGAGGGCGTTCCAGGACCGCGGGAGGACGTGACCCAGGGGTCGACGGCGGGATAGGCGAGACCGAGGGACGGCGAGGAGGTGGGCGGCAGAGGAGCGGAGCGTGCGGGGTGGGCGGTAGAAAGAGAGAAGGGAGGAGAAGTAGGAAGGGGCAAGGTGATGGAGAGCCTTGAAGCCTAGAGTGAGGAGTTTTTGTTTGGAGCGGAGGTCGATAGGCAACCACTGGAGTTGTTTAAGAAGGGGAGTGACATGCCCAGATCGTTTCTGCAGGAAGATGAGCCGGGCAGCGGAGTGAAGAATAGACCGGAGCGGGGTGAGAGAGGAGGAAGGGAGGTCAGAGAGAAGGCTGACACAGTAGTCTAGCTGGGATATAACGAGAGCCCGTAATAGTAAGGTAGCCGTTTGGGTGGAGAGGAAAGGGCGGATCTTGGCGATATTGTAGAGGTGAAACCGGCAGGTCTTGGTAACGGATAGGATGTGTGGGGTGAACGAGAGGGACGAATCAAGGATGACACCGAGATTGCGGGCCTGCGGGACGGGAAGGATGGTCGTGCCATCCACGGTGATGGAGAAGTCTGGGAGCGGACCGGGCTTGGGAGGGAAGATGAGGAGCTCAGTCTTGCTCATGTTGAGTTTTAGGTGGCGGGCAGACATCCAGGTGGAGACGTCCCGGAGGCAGGAGGAGATGCGAGCCTGAAGGGAGGGGGAGGGGACAGGGGCGGAGATGTAGATCTGCGTGTCATCTGCGTAGAGATGGTAGTCAAAGCCGTGAGAGCGGATGAGTTCACCGAGGGAGTGAGTGTAAATGGAGAACAGAAGAGGGCCAAGAACTGACCCTTGAGGAACTCCAACAGTTAAAGGATGGGAGGGGGAGGAGGCTCCAGCGTAGGAGACCGAGAATGATCGGCCAGAGAGGTAAGAGGAGAACCAGGAGAGGACAGAGTCCGTGAAGCCAAGGTGAGATAAGGTATGGAGGAGGAGGGGATGGTCGACAGTGTCAAAGGCAGCAGAGAGGTCAAGGAGGATCAGAATGGAGTAGGAGCCATTGGATTTGGCAAGAAGGAGGTCATGGGTGACCTTAGAGAGAGCAGTCTCGGTAGAGTGGAGGGGACGGAAGCCAGATTGGAGGGGGTCTAGGAGAGAATGGGAGTTAAGGAAAAATAATTCAGACAGCCTAGTGAAGTACGGACTGGAGTGGGGAGAGACTGGAGGCAGAGAGGTAAGCGAGGAGGCTGATGTAGTAGTCAAGGTGGGATAGGAAAAGCGCAACTTGGATGGAAAGGAAGGGATGGATTCTAGAGATCCTAGAGATTTCGCGAAGGTAGAACTGATGGGATTTGGTGACAGATTGGACTATGCGGGTTGTAGGTGAGAAATGAGTCTAGGATAATGCTAAGGTTATTCTTTTGAATGACCTACTGCACATCTTCCATAGGCAATAGAATTCTGCTGAGGAAGGAACCTTAAATTCCGTCAAGTTTTGATTCTGGTGCTCTGTCTGAAGCAAGGAGTGGCTGATAGGTCTCAGGAGTGTTAAGACTCAGAGTTGGCCACTCCAGGAAGTCTTGGAAGGAAACTGTAAGCTCACCTCAAGACTGTAAGCACCTTGTAGGCAGGGAACATGTCTAGCAATTCTCTTTGATGGTACTCTCCCAAGTACTTGGTACAGAGCTCTGCGCACAGTAGTGCTCAATAAATATGATTGAGAGATTAATTGAGAGGAGTATATTGTGCTGTCCCCACTCATTTTCTCTCACCTAGCTAATAAATCTGCCCTGGTCTTCACTTAGGGAGGAGATGCAAAAAGAAGCCCCACCTAGCCAATCCCTGTTCAGCCCCTTAGGGCAACTCCAAAGCCAGCAGTTAGTTTGAGAGCAATTGCTCTTAATTGGGTAACCGGGAGCAATTAATTTACTATTTTTTCCTCAATATTCCCATCTCTAACTTTAGCCCTTTCCTGTTTCTGAGAAGTGTCCTGAAAGCCCTGCCCATGAATTGTGGCTTCCTCTAGCGCTGGTGAAGTGTCTACTGTGTTGCTGGATCTGTATACTGATGGAGTAAAAGCGTTCTTTGGTTTCTTTTCCTTTTTGCCATTTTAGAGGCATCTCATTTTAGCCCATCGGTTTCTCAGCTTACGGCTCTGCTCTATTAGTGTAGGATTGTTTATGTTGGAGCAGTGTCGTGGCTAGATGTTGGCATGATTGTGTGGTATGATAATATTCTGACAGGCAGCATGGCTTCCTTGCACATTCATCTGGTTTGGAGAGTTGGCAGTCTGGTTTTGCTGGACTTTCGAGGGTTGCTCTTGAAATGCAAAGACTGGAAACAGAATCGTAAAACTGGACAAGGGTCAAATCCCTCTTCTCTTCATGACTTGGGTGGTTTTCCTCTGTTCATTCATTCAGTCATAGTTACTGAGCATTTCCTGTGTGCAGAGCACTGTCCTAAGCTCTTGGAAAGTACAATGCGGCATCAGATAGAGACAATCCCTACCCAACAGCCGGTTCACAGTCTAGAAGGGTTGACACACAATAAAACAAATCAAGTAGACAGGCATTACTACCATCAAAATAGATAAATGGAACCATAGATAGATGCACATCATTAATAAAAGAGTAATAAATATGTACAAATATTCACAAGTGCTTTGGGATGGGGAAGGGGTTAGAGAAGAGGGAGGGAGTAGGGGCAATGGAGAGGGGAGGAGGAGCAGAGGGAAAAGGTGGGCTCAGCCTAGAGGAGGTGAGCTCTCAGTAGGGCTTTGAAGAGGGGAAGAGAGTTAGTTTGGTGGATGTGAAGAGGGAGGGCATTCCAGGTCAGAGGTAAGGACATGGTCCAGGGGTTGACGGTGGAACAGACGGGAACGAGGCACAGTGAGGAGGTTAGCAGCGGCAGAGGAGCAGAGTGGGTGGGCTGGGCTCTAGGAGGAGAGAAGGGAGGTGAGGTAGGAGGGAGCAAGAGGATGGAGAGCTTTGAAGCCAGTGGAGAGAGTTCTTGGTGAGGGCCATGTCTTTGGTGGCAATGGGGGTGGGGAAGGGGGTGGGGGCTGGACAGCGGGGGTGGTTTTTCAGTCTGGTTGTCCTTATCAGTGGAGCTCTGGGTAAGGGGGTGTCAAGGATGAGCCCCGTGACATGGTTTGTTTTTTTCTGTTGTTGGGGTGGTTTTTTTTGGTAATTAAGTGCTTACTCTGTGCCAGGTACTCTTTTAAGTACTGGGGTAAATACAAGCTAATCAGGTTGGCCACACAGTCCATGTACCGTATGGGGCTTATGGTCTTAATCACCAATTTACAGATGAGGAAACTGAGGCACAGAGAAATTAAATGACTTGCCCAAGGTCACACAGCACACAAGTTAATAATGTTGGTATTTATTAAGTGCTTACTATGTGCAGAGCACTGTTCTAAGCGCTGGGGTAGATACAGGGTAATCAGGTTGTCCCACGTGAGGCTCACAATTAATCCCCATTTTACAGATGAGGTAACTGAAGCACAGAGAAGTTAAGTGACTTGCCCACAGTCACACAGCTGACAAGTTGCAGAGTTGGGATTAGAACTCAGATCCTTCTGAATCCCAGGCCCCTGCTCTATCCGCGAGGCCATGCTGCTTCTCAGGAGCAGCCGCTTTGGAGGTTTTCCTGGAGTTGCTCAGAAAGTTTCATCATCACCAGTTTGTTTTGGAAGGTTTCAGGCACTTTGGTCTTCCCTGTGCTGTTTTTCTCGGGGCGTCTTATTTTCTGGTTGCATCTGTGTTAATGAAAGGCCTGTTCATTTCCTTCTATGGAGAACCTTTAATTATCGAAGCTGATGGGGCAAGGATAGTGTGGATAACTGAACTATGAGATTATACAAAAGCCTAGCTTTAGCTTTACCTCCAACAAACCCTTTATGCCAGAGATGATAAATACGTTGAAGGAATGGAGTGTGTTTTACATTCTTTCTACCCTCTTCCCACAAGGGTGTATATTTTTCATTAAGGTTGGAGGTGTCTTTCCTATTTCACTTTCTGGCCCCTCCACACATGCTTAGTCTGGCTTCGTTCCTATAGGCCTAAATCTAATTTGTTTACTGTTGGCTGCTGGTTGGTAATCAATAATAACTGTTGTTTGCTTAAGCACTGACTATGTGCCAAGCATTCTACTAAGTGCTGGGGTAGATACAAGATAATCATGTTGAACTCAGCCCCTGTCCTACATGGAGCTGATAGCCTGCAGAGGGAGGGAAAACAGCTATTTAATTGCCATTTTATAGATGAGGAAAGTGAACACAGAGAAGTTGTATGACTTGTTCAGAGTGGAGGCAAGTAGTAGAGATAGAATTAGAACACAGGTCCCCTGACTCCATTTGTGTTCATTCGTATTTATTGAGTGCTTACTGTGTGCAAAGCACTGTACTAAGCACTTGGGAGAGTACAATATAACAACAAACAGCACACAATCCTTCCCACAACGAGCTCGCAGTCTTGAGGGGAGCTAGTTCATTCATTCAATCGTATTGAGCGCTTACTGTGTGCAGAGCACTGTAGTAAGTACTTGGAGCTAGTTGCCCTTCGTGCTTGCCCCACCCTCTTATGCTTCCACTCCAGGTAGACCCACCCTGTGTGGAAGATCCTGCCATTGCTCTTCCCCATGGTAAGGCAATCTTTCCAGACTTTATCTTTTTGTTTTCTTGATGGCGGAAATATGATTTAAGTTATGGGGTGTCAGTAATTTTCAGAATGTTGTGTAGTGAAAATGTTTGAGACCGTTGGCCTAAAACAGCGGTTGAGAAAATAGAAACTCTGATAACTGTGATGTTTGTCACCCCACATTCCTCAAAGCGTGGAACAGGGTTAGACATTTTTCATGGGATTTCTATAATATAATGAAGCTACATAAATTAATTTGAGAATGGGGCTGAGTTTGGTTGTTGTTGTTGTCTTATGCTCGTGAGACGTGTCCGACCCATAGCGGCACCAGAGACACATTTCTCCCATAATAATAATAATAATAATGTTGGTATTTGTTAAGCGCTTACTATGTGCCGAGCACTGTTCTAAGCGCTGGGGTAGACACAGGGGAATCAGGTTGTCCCACGTGGCGCTTAAAGTCTTAATCCCCATTTTACAGATGAGGGAACTGAGGCACAGAGAAGTTAAGTGACTTGCCCACAGTCACACAGCTGACAAGTGGCAGAGCTGGGATTCGAACTCACGAGCCCTGACTCCAAAGCCTGTGCTCTTTCCACTGCGCCACGCTGAAGCTTCTCTGCTTCTCCCAGACACCCCACCTCCATCTGCAATCGTTCTGGTAGTGGAACCATAGAGTTTTCTTGGTAAAAATGTGGAAGCAGTTTACAATTGCCTCCTTCTGCCCAGTAAACCTGAGTCTCCGCCCTGGACTCTCTCCAATGCTGCTGCTGCCCAGCACAGGTGAGTTTTGACTTCTAGCAGATTGTTTTCCACTTGCTAGCCGCTGGCCAAGCTAGGAATGGAATGGATATGCCTCTTCTTGACTCTCTCTGTCCCTTAGTCAAGACTGGTAGAGTGCTGAAAACTCTCCAGGTGCGACCCTGAGAGGTTTGGTACTGAGTGATTATTGTGGGATACTCAATTTATTTCTTTTCCTTAAATGTGTGGTTAACTGTAACCTCCCTGCGTCAGTTTGTTGTTTTATTGTATTCTCCCAAGTGTTTAGTACAGTGCTCTGCACACAGTAAGTGCTCAATAAATACAGTTGAATGAAGTTGTGTTAAGAAAGTCACACATTTAGGGTATGGAATTATGCAGGGCATGCCCAACTGACAGCATTTCATCTATGTAAATATTTGTTTCAGGCATATCGTGTTTGAAAGCCAATAAATACAAAATTTTCAAGAGAGCCACTTCTTTGAACGTAGCAAAAAAGAATGCACCTCATGTAACTTGTAACTGAATTTGACATGATTATTTCTCCACTGTCAATTGTTTGTTCGAGTGTGATTCTGGGAAAATGTCTGCTAATTCAGCTGAATTGTACTCTATCAAAGTGCTTAGTACACCGCTTTGCACATAGTAAGAGATCAATAAATACCATTGATTGATTGATTCTAATTAACCAAGATGGAAGGGAAGGGAGGGGGAAGGCTTTTTTGTTTATCGAAAGAGTACATTTATAAAATGTTTCAGAATCATTAAAAGGATAGGATCCAAGAGGCTAAGTGGATACCATCAGAAACAAACTCCACAGCTTGGCGCTCATGTGCTTTTACATCTTGTTGAAGTTTCACATCCTCCTTAGAAGGTGCAATTTGAATATGTGGAAGGATGGCTAAATCTGTTTTTTAAGGGACTGAATATCCAATTAGGGGATTAACCAGACCCTTAACTTATCTTCCTTTTTTGCTTCTTATTTCTTGACCTTTACCTGGTCATGTTCAATTCGAGCGGGGTAGGCAGAGATAGGAAGAGTTTTTCAAATTGATTGAGCTACTCATTTAAACTCTTAAAGCTTTGCAGTAGCCAAAATAATATTTCTGGATTATGCATGAATTTCCTTATCACTGTGGAATGGACAATTGTGCCTCTAAGATCTTGAATAATAAGTGGGCGGCTAGGGCAGTTGACACTGAGTGGGAGGGAAGATAGGCAAAATGCATTCCCATTAAGCTGAATCCTTACCCTGACCCACTCATCCCTGCAGTGAAAGTCCAGGAATTTTCAAAGCCCTGCCCCAAAGGGAAATTTGTGGACTTACTGCTAGAAGGTTAAATGAGCCATAGTGCAATATGGTCCTGGGATCCTTATGCCTCCATCCCCAAGCTCATTTCCTCTCCCTTCTGGCAACTTGGTACCAAATATCATGATGTCAGAGAGGGAGGAATTGAAAGTTTAATTCTCACTCTAAAGTCCATGGCTGGTTTTCCCCTTCTTCTTCTGCTTGAGCTTTTAGTACTTATCCTTGTTCTTTGGTGGACATTCCCTTGGAGAAAAGCTATGTGGGGTAGGAATCTGACAGTATAGGAAATCATGACATTTCTGAAATGGACCTTTTTGGCAGGATGGAATTGGACATAGGGATGTGGGGGGATCATTGATATATAAATGGGTTGGTATCAATCAATCATTGGTATTTACTGAGCACTTACTATGTGCAGAGCACTGTTCTAAGTGCCTTGGGAGAGTGCCATGCAACGGAATTAGCAGACATGTTCCATGACAATAATGAGCTTACAATCTAGAGGGTGAGTCAATATTAGACATTCTATTCATATTGCAATGTTCCATGGGAAACATCGGTTAAAACAAAGCCCACTACAATCCGTTGATTGAAATAGGAAGGGGCAGAGGTCAACAGAGAAAGGAAGTCCTTCACCTTGTACAATCCTTCATGGATTCAAAGAAGGTCCACCACTTGTCTTTGTGTGACCTTGAGCATTTCACTTAACTTCTGTACCTCAGTTACCTCATCTGTAAATTGGGGATTAAGACTGTGAGCTCTATTTGGGGCATAACCTGTGTCCAGCTTGATTATCTTTTATCTACCCAAGTGCTTAAAACAGTGTCTGACATGTAGGAAGTGCTCAACAAATACTGTTGACACCCCAAATCTGTCTTATAGAATAGAAATGTGGCACGAAACCAAGCCCATTGTTTAGGGTCTGTGCTCTAAATAGTCCCTCTTGTTTTTTTTCTTCCTCCACTTTTCTCCCATCTGCCCCTCTCCCCCAATAACCACAATTCATATATAGGTTGAATTTGTTGGTCTTGAAAATGGGGGTTTTTGTAGTAGTAGAGAACATTTACATTCTGGGGTTTGTAGTTTCTCCTGGGGTCCTTTCTGCCTTATTCACTCCTCAGACATCCAGGCAACCATCCAAAGGGGCTGCAGCCCTGCTCCTCTGGAAGGCTTTTTTGAAAAATTCAGGATTTGGTATTTTTATCAAGATTGTCTTATTGGGACCAGGAAGGACACTCACCCACTTCACTGCCTCCCTCTCCACCCCCCACCCCCAATCCGACCCCACCATACCTTCTTTTTCTGTACTATTGCCAGTTTGCAGGGTTAGGGTATACCCAAGTGGGAGGATTTAAAAAAAAAATTATCTCTTGAGTGAATGATAGGCATATTTGAAGCCATGCCTGAAAAATAAATTTGCAAGAAGAAATCAAGCTCCCTTGACCCTGTATGATTGATTCATTTTGGCAAAATGCCCGAAGCCACAGCTGAATTAATTAGAGGAAGCCCTTAGCTGGGCCTTCACACCCGTATAGTGCCCTGTGCTCCGGTGGATTTATTTTTCCTGACTATTAGAAGCAATTAGGCTTTAGGGTAAAATCCACTTTATGATTTCTGAAACGTTATCCAGTGCATTCCTTTGCCTCGTCTTGATTGGTTGCTATTCCCTGATGCCTGGTTTGGTGAGCAATCTGTTCCATGTTTCCCGTCCATTGGGGGGGAGGACTGTGTGTGTGTGCGTGTGTTTTCTCAGAAAATAGAAGGCTGAGTTTTCCTGTTTGAGGTAAAATAAGGTGACCCTTCAATTTTAGGTTGGTAAAGTCCCCGTCAGCTCGTCAAAAATGGTATCCCCCAGGATTTGCTTGGAAAAAGCATTTTCTGTTGCCAATGTGGCTCTTTCTCTTCAAAGAACCAAGGTCCTTCAGAGGAGAATACAGGATGTGCCAGTTGAACTCTCTGATGTCTACTCCCTGGTGCTGTCAGGTCACCTTCCTTCAGAAGCTCAAAAGGGCTGCCTGGTTTAGCTAGACAGGTAAATCCAGGGGAACCGATGAAAGATGTGAACATTTTCTGAACATTTTCACCAGCACTTCCCAAATTCTTTTTTTTTTTTTAAAGTGATGATACATCTGGTGGCAGAGGTCAGAAGTGGTTTGAAAAGATATAGTGCCTGCACTGTTTGTCGTTTTGTACATTCTCGTTAAATTTCTTCTTATCTGAAGTATGATTTATTTTCCCCTTAAGAATGAATTCTTTTGTGTTGTTGTCCTTTTGTGTTTTTTTTTCAAACTAGTATTTTTAATCCCCTTTTACCTTGACTAGCAAGTCGGCAGTCAAAGCAGATCTAAGGATGAAAATATGAGATACACTTGATATACCGGAAGCCCAACTTAATGACTAAACTGCAGCAAGATAGTAGGCATTGGAGAAAGCAAGAGTGGAGAAGGAGCCCAAATGAAAACTGTAGTATTGAAGTGCTTACTATGTTCCAGGCACTGTATTAAGTTCTGGGGTAGATAGAAGGATTTTATCCCCGTTGTACAACTGAGGAAGCTGAGGCTCAGAGGGGCGATGTGATTTGCCCCAAATCACGAAGAAGTCAGGTGGTGGAGCCAAGTCTAGGATTTGGGACTCCAGACTCCCAACTCCATGTTCTTTCCACCAGGCCACACACTTTTTTCTTCCATCGGAAGTGGAGGTGTGGAAAGAGTGTGGGAAGTGTTCAACTCACCTGAATTTCAGAGGGAAATTAGAGAGAAAGGCAAGTTCAGTCCTGCTTGAGCTTTGGAAGTCAGTGAAGGTAAGCTGGTTCAGGGCCAGGATGGGGGGCCTCTTCTGGGAGTGGGACTGTCTATCTGGACAGGAAACTTTCCCACCTCCAAGGCTTTCGGGCCAGTTCAGAGGCTAGGAAAGATCCAGCGGAGAGCTGACACTGAAAATGACCCCATGTTTCATGATCTGGGGGGCTGGTCCTCTTTGAAGAATGGCCTTTCCAGCTCAGGTTTCAGTACAGCTGCTAGTGACCCGAATTTTGGTATTCAGTGGAAAGCATAAGCAGAGCTTTGGATTTAGAGCACTCTGTTTTGTTAAAAGTGGAAATACTTAACTGATGAAAAGTGACTCTGCAACACTGTTTATTCCTCTTTCCTACCGACTCTTCAGAACAGATCTAATTTATTGCAATGTTTAGTGGCTTTCCTATATCTTCTTAGCTGAAGCCATCTAAGAGGAAGCCACATGGGATGTTTGATTAAATGGACTGTTACCTTTTCAGTATACCAAAGTTTTCTGTTTCCTGGAGGTTTTATTTAAGAAGGGTCAAGCAAGTTTTATTTGCTTGATTAATTAATATGCATATAAGAGTGATTTGAAGAGCTGTCTTGTTAATTCAGTCTGGATGCTTCTGGAGCACACTCAGTAAAGCAGATGGCGACATCTTTAGTTATAATTATAGAAGTGCTCTAGCTAAAATAAGATTTCCCTTTTGATTTTAACCGCTACACGATATTCAGTGTTCAAAGTATTGTTTATAGATTTTATAGGGTTGTATTTTAAAGCCAAATGAAGGGGAAATTTGGAAATTAGAAATGCAAAAAAGTTTGTGTTCAGAGTGCTGTATTTTTTTCATCCATCCTGCAAAATGCACTTGGAACCTTTTCATGTCTCCAGCACATGAAATGCCACCTGAACCTTTGTTGAAGTGGCGAGTGGGACATCTTATTTCTTTATGTCAAATTGTGCTTCCCTTTTGGTGAATGTGGAATTTTATGATTGGTGCAGGGATGGTTGGTTGCCATTGCCTTTTGACTCTATAATTTTTAGACACTCAGTAATTCAGTAGCCATGTCTAAATTTGAAGCTCACTATGTATGGCTATTAAATCAAAATATTTGTTGGGAGATTTCATAGGTTTCCAGCTTAGAAAAGGGGCGAGAGAAGGATTGGAAAAAGTGGGGCACAATTTAAAAAAAAAAAGAAAAAAAGTTCCACAAAAATTACATGGGAGAAGCGGTATGTCCTAATGGATAGGGTGTGGACCTGGGAGTTAGAAGTAGTTAGAAGTACCTCTGCTACTTGTTTGCTATATGACCTTGGGCAAGTCACTTAAATTCTCTGTGCCTTAGTTACATTATCTATACAATGGGGATTAGGACTGTGAACCCATGTGGGACCTGGATTATGTCCCGTGTCTACCAATTTTGTTATATTCTCCATGACCTTAGTAGAGTGCTTTGCACACAGTAAGCAGTCAATAAATACAGTTGATTAATTGGTTCTGTCCAATCTGATTATCTTGTATCTACCCCAGCGCTTAGTACAGGGCCAGGCACATAGTAAGTGCTTAGTAAATACCATTAAAAAATGATGTGGCTTCTGTGTTTATGATTTTGGTGAAGCATTCGGGAGTAAGAATGTAAACAACACTATTGAGTGATCTCTGCAAGTCTTGAGTTGGAACTCCTGTGTGGATCCTGCACATCATCTACTTGTTATGTAATCAGACAAAATGGAAATGAAATCGAAACCAGATGTCAGGGTGGAGCATTAGAATTCTTCATCCATGAGCACGGCGGAGTAAATGCTCTCTGCCTTCTCCGATATAGAAAGCTCCGTTTGTTTGGATTGGAAGGGCACTTTGAGGTTTCTCGGATCTACACAGACGACTTAACAGAAGGTGAAGGCCACAAAAATTAATTTTGTAGATTTGATTTTTCTTCGTGGGAGCCGTGTCTCTTTCTCAAGTCTTCATTCATTCCTTCAGGTAATTCTGCCCGGCATTGAAATGTGTCTGTAGTTTCGTGTTGCCTAAAATCAACTTGGAATATCTTTCAGATTCAGATAGTAAAGTGAGCAAATGATTAGCAAAAAAATGCAATGTGAGGTTGTTCTAGACTTCCGAAGAAGATAGAGTCGTCTTCTTGTAAAACATGGTTGAAGATAGGAATCACAATCTGAAGATAAACTTGACCTTATATTTGATTGGAGGGAAAAATCTGTGATTGAGGAGTATTTGGGTGCTTGGTGTATCATGGATATTCTTGTTGATAAGTGAGTTTCAATGCTGAATGTTCCCAAACCCTCATGAAAGCCGTGCCAGAGTTGTCTGTAGGAGCTGATTTCTTGTGTATTTGCCCTTGTCTTGTCAAAAGATTAATCTATTGTATTCTTTGATAACCCTTTGAAGCTCGTAACAGTGACTGCACACATTTATTGTCCCATTAAACTATTATTCTGATAAACGGACACATTTATCCTAGCAGTGGACAGGTACTAAAGATCATGTCTCATTGCACTCTCACTGACAGCTACGGACTGGTGACCTGGACAATGGTTTCATATTCTAGTCTTGTTAAAAATGTTTGTATGGCTCCTCCCCACAGCCAGCTCCCTGTGGCTTAGTTTTAGTGGGATTTAGTGCTATTTTTCATATTCCCAGAAAGTTGACTAGATAAAGCTATTTTGATCTTCCCTGTGCGGAACCAAGAAAATGTTCATGAAAGTGCTAATTTAATAATAATAATAATAATAATGTTGGTATTTGTTAAGCGCTTACTATGTGCCGAGCACTGTTCTAAGCGCTGGGGTAGACACAGGGCAATCAGGTTGTCCCACATGGGGCTCACAGTCTTAATCCCCATTTTACAGATGAGGTAACTGAGGCACCGAAAAGTTAAGTGACTTGCCCAAAGTCACACAGCTGACAAGTGGCAGAGCTGGGATTCGAACCCATGACCTCTGACTCCAAAGCCCATGCTCTTCCCACTGAGCCACGCTGCTTCTCATAATCATAATTTGATTATGGATTGCTAACCACTCAGCCTAAGGATGCAGGTGGGCTGATTTGAAGTCACACATAGCGTTGCCAGAACTTGAATGAACTTTAGGGAAAATTCCCTCTTGGAAAATGTTGCTAAGAGCTATAGTTTATCCTCCCAGCTTTAGGCCTGGGAGCTGATCATCACTTGTGAAAGATGGCTTCATTGTTATCCAAGTGGTTTCTTAGATGGACCAAAGTCTTGAGAGAGTGAAGTTTACCAAAAATCCATACTGGTCCCCTGACACACAATGGAAACCAGAGTTTATTGCTATTAGTCAATTTGATTACCATAATTACTATTTTTAATGGTATTTCTTAAGAGCTTACTATGTCCCAGGCATTGTACTAAGCACTGGGGTAGAAATAAGGTAATTGGGTTGGATGCAGCCCCGTCCCACAAAGAACTCACAGTTTTAATACCCGTTTTGCAGATGAGGTAACAACTTCAGAGAAATAAGTGACTTGCCCACACAGCAGACAAGTGGCAGAACTAGGATTAGAACCCGGTCTTCGGAATCCCAGGCCTGTGCTGTTTCTCTTAGGCCATGCTACTTCTCTGAATACTTATATATTTGTGTGCAATATAGGTATATTTTTTCATATAAGTTATGTTTAATTCAGAGTTGGAGCCATTATTGAAGAGTAACCTTATGAGTCAAGCAGTGGTATTTATTTAGTGATTACTGTGCAGAGCAGTGTACTAAGCACCTGGGAGAATACAACATAACAACGTGTTGTTGGTATTTAAGCTATATGCCAGGCTCTGTACTAAGTGCTGGGGTAGATACAGACTAGTCAGGTTGAACATAGTCCATGTCCTGTATTGGACTCACAGTCTTGATCCTCATTTTTCCGTTGAGGTAACAAAGGCACAGAGAAATGAAGTAACTTGACCATAGAAGAAAAGTGGTGGAACTGGGATTAGTAGAATCAGGTCCTTCTGACTCCTAGGCCTGTGCTCTATCCATTAAGCCACACTGCTTCTCAGTTGGTAGGTAGGTTTTCTGCTCACAATCAACTCACAGTGTAGTGGTGGGAGACAGATATTAATATAAATAATTATGGAGATATGGGGTCAATAGCAAATGTTCAAAGAGGACAGATCCAGATGCATAGGCGATGCAAAAGGGAGAAGGTGTCGGGGGAAAGAGGCCTGAAGGTGGGGGGAGTGGTGGTCTGGTGTGGAGGGGGAGGAAGTTCCAGACTAGGGGAGGATGTGGGAAAGGGGTTGGCAGTGAGAAGGTTGAGATTGGGGTACAGTGAGCGATCTGGTGCTAGAGAAGCTGAGTGTGCGGGCTGGGCTGTAGTAGGAGGCCAGTGAGGTGAGATAGGAGGGATTGAGCTGATTGCTTTAAATCTGAAGGTAAGGAGTTTCTGTTTGGTGTGGAGGTGGATGGGCATCCACTGGAGGCTCTTGAGGAATGGAGAATGTGGACTGAACTTTTTTTAGAAAAATGATCCAAAGAATTAAGTCTAAAAATTAATTCTGGCAGTAAGGGGAATGGGAGGGGGGAAAAAGAGGAAGGAGGTGAGAAGAAAAGAATAGAAAGCAAAGAGGATAGGTGAGATTGTGCCTCTTGTATTGCATCCTGCAACTGCTGCATATAAAAAAGACTGCATATAATAACCCCTCTCTCCCCTCCCCATGCCCCCTCCCCACCCCACCACCACAAACACACCTTCTTCCTTCAAGAGTGCCTCTTTCAGAGAAGAAAGCTTCTCCCGTGACAGAAGCATGGCTACACTGTATTTTCACATTCTGACTCTTCATCTCCTCTTCCCCCAGCATACACCACCATCACTACGCTATCAAGTAACCAGTATAGTGTTTCATACCAAGCGGACACTCAATAAATACTGCTGCTACAACTACTTCTAATTGTATGGTACAAAAATTAATCTTTACTTCTTCCTCAAAATTCAGAGTGGGGAAATTTTGCAGTGGAGGCAGTTATGCAAGTAAATATAGTATCTAGTATTATGGACCACCCTTTCATTTTGGAAAGGGAACGTGAGTACTTAAAAGCTCATTAATTTTCAAGCACTTTTTAACACAGAGCTTCTGGTTTCTGGAACAAAAATGAATTCACCAAAAGCAGACTACATTCTGCTTTTATAGAACCAATGCTTGGAAGTTTACAATTCAGCGGTTTTTAATGGTGCATCCTGGTTAAATTCTAGAAAACAGGGTGGAGAAGTGTACTATGTGGCTAGACAGGAGATTGTCACCTGTATTGCAGAAAGTTCACCTCCACTGTAGCCTTTTGGTAGATCCCTTGTGGTGTTCTTTTTTATGCCTCTGGGAGGTTGAATATGAACCAGGTGCTGTTTTTTTACAGGTGAGAAACCAAAGGATAATCAATCATTGCTATGTATTGAGCACTTACTATGTGCAGAGCAATGTATTAAGTGCTTGGGAGAGTACAGCAGAATTAGCAGACATGTTCCTTGCCCACAAAGAGCCTGCAGTTTAGAGGATGAGCTTACATGAATTTAAATAATTTGCAGCGTAACACTAAGCCTTTTTAGCCCAAATTAAAAGTCTAGGTTCCTTTTCATTCATTCATTCAATAGTATTTATTGAGCGCTTACCATTTTTTGCAGAGCACTGTACTAAGCGCTTGGGATGAACAAGTCGGCAACAGATAGAGACAGTCCCTGCCGTTTGACGGGCTTACAGTATAATCGGGGAGATGGACAGACAAGAACAATGGGAATAAATAGAGTCAAGGGGAAGAACATCTCGTAAAAACAATGGCAACTAAATAGAATCAAGGCGATGTACAATTCATTAACAAAATAAATAGGGTAATGAAAATATATACAGTTGAGCGGACGAGTACAGTGCTGTGGGGATGGGAAGGGAGAGGTGGAGGAGCAGAGGGAAAAGGGGAAAAAGAGGGTTTAGCTGCGGAGAGGTAAAGGTGGGGTGGCAGAGGGAGTAGAGGGAGAAGAGGAGCTTCTGAGTCTACATTACAGATGTACCCGATTCTAAATGACTACAACTCGCCACACCTGGTGATGTCACGGACCGACTGCCGACGTGGCCTCGGAAACGCGAGCCCCACCTCTTCGGGGTTTTTATTTTATTCTGTACACACAGTGAGTGCTCAATAAATACCATTGAATGCATGAATGAATCATGTCGGACACAGTCCACGGAGCTTATGTTTAGTCCACTACTTTACCCTTCCTCTCATCTCTCTGCAAAGCAAAATCTCACGGTGAGGTGGGAGAATATTTTTCTTGTTCTTATACCTACCACTTGCAATAGTAAAGATTTAACTTTAAATTACTATTGCAAGAAAAGTTTCCTTCTGTAGCTGATTTTTAAACATGAAGAGGTTAATAGGTATTCCAGTGTGGTTAGCAGTGTGGCCTAGCAGAAAAAGATTGGCATGGGAGTCAGAGGACCTGAGTTCTAATTCCTGCTCTGCCATTTGTCTGCTGCGTCATCTTGGGCAAGTCACCAAACTTCTCTATGCCTCAGTTACCTCATCTGTAAAAATAGGGTCTAAGACTGTGAGCCCCATGAGAGACATGAACTGTGTCCAACCTAATTAGCTTATATTTACCCCAACACTTAGTACAGTGCCTGGCAAATAGTAAGCACTTAACAAGTGCATTTAAAAAATACACACACATTTGTACATAGTTCAGATTCCTTGTATTTTGGCTGCTAAATATGTTCTGGTTGGCTAAGAATTATGAGATCTGAAATAGTTTTGCACAATCATTCCGTTTGTTGATTTGTATTTTAGGCATCATTGGCTAAACTGGAGTCAGATGATCTTGTGACCTAAGAGAAGCTTCAGCACCTGGTAGTCCTTTGAGATGACATTTGTGCCAAAATTTCATTTCATTGTTTATAATGAGCACTGAAAACGAAATTGCTTTCTTGGAAGTCAGATGCTGGAGTCTAGAAGGATGTTAGGAATGAGACTGAGGGAATTTTGGGTCAGATCCTGGAGTGTCTGTCACTTGGAAACTTCATCAGTCACATTTGTGGGGAGAAAAAGGTGGGAAAATGAAAGTACAAACCAAGACTAATAAAGGAAAATACTTCAACTGCCTGTTTGTGTGTGTTTGTAGAGCACCTGCCTGGTAGGAGAGATTGCTCAATAAATCTTCAAAACATTCCTGTGAGGTAGGTACAGGACACGTTCTCTCTCCGTTTTACACATTAGGAAACCTATGGCCTAGAGGTTATGAGTTGCTCAAGGTCTCCCACGGGGTCAGTGGGGTAGCCAAGACTGTCACCCTGGCTTTATGGCTCTTAGTCCAAGACTTAACCAGAATGTTTTAAAAGCCTAGCCCTTACAAACAAGCAAATGGGTTATCCCACATCCCACATTTTGGATCCCTTCATAATAATGTTTATGTTCGGGATTTTATCAGTCTTTATGATGTTTTATGTGGTTTTAGTCTGTGTTGTTTTCATCTTTAAATTCATTCATTCCTAAAGCAGTGATTGATCAGGTCTTGCTCTTACTCCAGAACCCTCTCAGTACCAGCATGGCCTAGAGGAAAGAGCCCGGTCCTGGGAGTCAGAGGACCTGTGTTCTAATCCCAGCTCTGCCATTCACCTGCTATGTGACCTTGGGCAAAACACTTCACTTCTCTGTGTCTCAGTTAACTCATCTGCAGAATAGGGATTCAGTCCCTGTTCTTTCTCCTGCTTAGACTGGAAACCCATGTGGGACCTGCTTATCTTGTATCTACCCCAGTGCTTAGTACAGTGCTTGCCACATAGTTACTACAGCACTCTGGAGGCACTTGGTGGTCACCCAGCAGACCCCATTGACTAACTTGTATTGTTAGAGGGACAAATAGTAGAACAATTTTAAGAGTTGGAAGCAGGTTTTTTTAAAAACAAAACAAAACTACTCATTCATTTATTGAGTGCATACTGTGTGCAGAGCACTGTACTAAGTGCTTGGAAGAGTATAATATAACAATAAGCAGGCACATTCCCTGCCCACAGTGAACTTTGAGAAGAAATTATTTTCAGTCCAGACTGATGGTTTCTGATGTTGCTGTTCTATTGCTTGAGTGTGGCACAAGCCAGTGAGGTGAAAGATATCCAAGATGCTGGTCATTAAAGCTGCAACTTATTTAAAGCCAAGTGACATGTCTACAGAGAATAGCTTATAAATAGATTAAAGCTGTTTCATGTAGAAAACAAAGCAGTTGTCCTTTTAAATTGGGTGTGGAGTTTGCTGTGAGGCCTGGAACCTTTTTTTACTCTGAATGTAAGCAATGAACTTTTTATTTTAAATCGGAAAATTATGGTAGGTATTCCTTGTAGAGTTATAGGCATCAATAGCTATATCAATTACACATTTTTCTGGGTGCAGCTGTCATTAAATGATCAGGTATCTCAAGGAACAATCTCTTTTTTCAGGATTTACAGCATCATAGTGCACATTTATGTTTTTATTTTGTTCAGAACTACTCTAGGTAGAGATTGTTATGCATTCATTTTGAGATACCCTCCGTGTGTGTGTGCGTATGCATGTGCGAGCATTGGTGAGAGTCCCAGCGTTTCCTCAAGAGCTAATTTAATACTAAATTTTATCTAGATTTAAAAATAGGTGATGGTTGCAATTCAGAGACGCCTGTACTTTGATTATTTTGCTGGGACATTGACGTCAGCCTGTGATAGTGTCTGTGTACCAATTTGTTATAGTGTTGACCAGAGTAATGTTTGCGCAAAAGACGGGGCAACTTATTTTCACCGAGAGACATCAGGGACACGTTGATGTCCTTGTGTACTTTGGAATTGCCTCTGTAAAATGCAGTTCATAGAGCGCGTCTCTGGTTCTTTCTAACATGAAGAACATCGGGTGTTTGTTTTCAATTAGTTCATGGTCCTGATGCCGAAATATACTATGAAGTGCCCCTGTAGTCAGGTACAATACTGATGGTACCTTGTAGTCAGATGGCAACTAATGGTGTTTAGCATAGCCTAGTGGAGAGAACACAGGCCTAGGAGTCAAAGGACCTGGGTTCTAATCCCTACTCTGCCACTTAACTGCTGTGTGACTGTGGATAAGTCACTTAGCTTCTCTGTGCCTCAGTTTCCTCATCTCTAAAATGAGGATTAAGATTGTGAGCCTGGTGTGGGACAGGGACTATGTCCAAATGAGTATCTTGTAAGTACCCCAGCCCTTAGTACAGTGTCTGGCATTTAGTAAACACTTAAAAAAATCCAATATTATTATTATTATTATTATTATTATGGACTTACTGTGTGCAAAGTACTATACTAAGAGTTTGGGAGAGTGCAGCACAACAGAATTCAGAGACTTGTTCCCAGCCCATCAGGAGCTTAGAGTCTAGAGGGGGAGGTAGACATTAAAATAAATTGTGGGTTTTTACGTAAGTGTTGTAGGGCTGAGAGTGGGAGGGATATTAAGCATTTAAAGGGTACATATCCAAGTGCAGGGGTTCAGGTCAAGTTTTCTTTCCTACTATAAGATTCACTTAATATGGGTCAATGGATTTAATATGGATTCACCTTCTTTCTGCACCATCCATATTCTCTGCTTTTTCCTGGACTCTGTGCTAATGAAAGTTAGCACGGGTGAGAGCATCCACATTTAGAAGTTACATGGCCTGCCTGAAAAACCTCACGTCTAATGGTGTTGAGTTGCCAAAATTGAACTTGAACATGTTTTTTTCTTTGACTCTGTAATGCAGTCTTGCAAATTAGTACATGCCCATTGGCCTAGAGCCTGAGAAGAACTTGGCTAGGCCTAAAAGAAACTAGGCTGGACATGTAAAATTCTAATAAATATTGAAGTATGACCCAAAGCACTGCTTTTCTAGTTCTTCAGATTTCTGGTTTGCTGCCAATTTTACAGAACTCTCTCATTTTTTCACCTACTAATTTGGATAGTTAAAGGGTCTAGAAAATAAAAATATTGAAGTACCTTTAATTTTCCTTATATCTTTACATAGGATAAATGCTGTATAAAAATACCATTAATATTTTCATAGAAAAATGTATGAGCAATCATGAAACTCAACTTCCTTGACATATACGCCGTATATTGAGACCAGTTTGTGGTAAGTATTTTTAGCTCTTTAATCTCTAATGTTATCATTATTGCTGGGGTTTGCCCGGTTTGTTTTCTTCTGGCTTTGACCTTGAGAGTTCAGAGTGTTGTATTCCTTTCATGGCATGGACGGAGTTGTATTATTGGAGGAAGCCATTCTCCTGATCTCTTTTAATGTGCACATCTTATTTCTAGTTTTAACTGAGTATGAAGGCATCTTCTCTGTTTCTCTAAATGTAACTAGTCATCAAATAGATTCTCTTTCTGTGCTGGTTTCTGAATGAGTCCAGAAGAAGCTTTAGTTAGGAGGGGCAGAGACAGTACCCGCATGTTTTAATAATAATTATGGTGTTAAGTGCTTACTACTTGCCAAGGGCTGTTCTGATCAATGGGGTAGATATGAGATTATCAGGTTGGACACAGTCCTTGCCGTCAAAAGGTGCCCAGTCTAAATGGGAGGGAACATAATTTAATCCCTCTTTTACAGATGAGGAAACTAAGCTACAGTAAAGTTAAGCGACTTGCCCAAGGTCACCTAGCAGGCAAGTGGCAGAACTGGAATTAGAATCCAGGTCCTCTGACTCCCGAGGCCCTTGCTCTTTCTACTAGGCCTTACTCCTTCCAGAAGCAATCCAATCATTTTGGCTGCAGCCACCTGAGAAGCCAGCACTCATGTTGTATTGTACTCTCCCAAGCGCTTAGTACGGTTCTCTGCACACAGTAAGCTGTTAGTAAATTCATTCATTCAGTAATATTTATTGAGCACTTACTTTGTGCAGAGCACTGTACTAAGCGCTTGGAATGTACAAATTGGCAACAGATAGAGACAGTCCCTGCCCATTGATGGGCTTACAGTCTAATCGGTCTAAATACAATTGACTAATTTGAAACTAGCATACTCAGCAGAAGGCAGAGGGAAATGGAGATGACACCCAACCAAAGCGAAGGAGTTAAAGTCAGCAGGACAAAGGCAGACATGGCCTGTTTCTATGGCTTAGTAGAAAGAGCACGGGCTTGGGAGTAAGAGGACGTGGGTTCTAATCCCGGCTCAGCCAGTTGTTGCTATGTGACCTTGGACAAGCCGCTTAACTTCTTTGTGTCTGTTACCTCATTTGTAAAATGGGGATTAAGACTGTGAGCCCCATGTGGGACAACCTGACTACCTT
Source organism: Ornithorhynchus anatinus (assembly GCF_004115215.2). Classification (NCBI taxonomy): domain Eukaryota; kingdom Metazoa; phylum Chordata; class Mammalia; order Monotremata; family Ornithorhynchidae; genus Ornithorhynchus; species Ornithorhynchus anatinus. The sequence continues at coordinate 37,266,890 of NC_041734.1, read as the reverse complement.
GTATCTACCCCAGTGCTTAGAATAGTGCTTGGTGCATAGTAAACTCTTAACAAATACCATAATTATTATTATTATTAGGAAGTCAAGACTGAGAGGGAACTCATCCCATTTATCAATCTAACATGCTTCATACTTCAGGAGAATGACTGTTACAGGAAATCCACCTATATGTTTTCCCAGACTCTTGAATTTGCCACCGGCACTTACCTTAGGAGTACCCCCAATTAATTCCCAACGTCCTAAATCTCATCAATCTAACAGCCACCCCCAGTGTTTACATATTTAAGTACCTTCAATTTTACAGTTGTTCAGCTATTTCCTATAACCTCCTTGTGTTTGTCTCTATTTTATCCTTCTTCTTGCTGCTGCTATTGGTAAATGTTTTAGATATGCCTATCATCCCAATTAGCTTGTAAGCCCATGAGTCCAGGTGCTGTGGATTTGTTTCTGTTCTAGTTTCCCAAGTGCAAGGCATAGTACTCAGTCAACACAAATGCTATTGATAGGTAAGACTGGGCAGAAATCCTGGGCACCAACTCTATTGTATTTTCCCAAGAACTCAGTACATTGCTTTGGACATAGTAAGTTCTCAGTAAATACCATCGATTGATAGATGTGCACTCTTAGGGTGCCAGAGTCTATTGAAGATGGACTTTCCCACTGGAAATGGTGGGTGAGCTTCAGTCTGCCCCCAAAAGACTTCAGAAAGAACCTGCTTGAAGGAATGAATTACTTTGCTGATGATTTGTGTAGCACCACCCTAATTCTCTCATCTTCTCCAGTAGTGTTTACTACGGGGCATTGGATGCAACAGCACACTGTAGGGTGGACAGAGGTGCTTCTCTCTGTGAGGTGCGTGCAAAAAGTGCAGGTAGGGCACACACTTTTGGCCAAAGTGACAGCAGCAGAGTGCTGATGCTGCACCACAACGCCATAGACCAGCAGGCAGTTGCCACCATGGTAGTCTGTCTGATCTTGGCCAACTGTTTTCAGTGTCTGGGCTGTGTGCCTCTACTACGCAAAATGCCCTAGGTCGTTCTGTGGTCAGACACACTTGCCCCTCACGGCATAGCACCAGCAGACATTTACCTCCTTTGGCTGTTTTACCCCCACACCATGGCCTGGACAGTGGCTGGTGGTGGGAACATATATTAAGGATTTGTCAAAAAGATTCCAGGAAGAAAATATTGAGAATTATGACAATAAATGAGCATTAGGAAAGAGGGTTACCGAAACTCCAGAGGAAAGATTAGTCGAAGTATTTTATTATTGGTCAAGCTACTTTTATCCCATTTGACATGTAAGACATATTAATTATTTAGGAATGTGAATGATAATCAAAGATGATTTGAAATCTGCATCTGATTAGCAGAAACAGCAACATCCTAAATCTTGTTCCCTACATAAGGACACCCAAACCACTATAAGGAGGCTCTCACAAGAAAAACAAAGTTGCTGGTTTGAAAGTTTTTTTTAAAGAATACACTAAATCTTTACAATGCCTACAATTCTGAGAGAATAAAGACAGCCAAATTGGGTACTTGATATTTAGCCCTTTCTATATTTACAAATCCTTGAATAATGCATTTTTACCATAATGCCATAAACAAGGGGAATTTTGTATTCTTATGTTTCATTCTAGCAACACATGATTTGAGCAGGAGGCCAGCAAAATTGAACTGAATGAGTGAGATGTTGCCTTCTTCTTAGAACTGGTTTAAAGGGCAGTGCCTCCCCTGCGTATGCCATGATCATATGAATTGTGCACCTACTGTGTGCAGAACACTTTATAAGGGGTTGGGAGAGCACAATAGAGGAGAAAAGAAATGATCCTAGTCCACAAAGATTTTGTAATATAAAAAGGAAGGCAGAGAAAAAAAAATATGTACAGATAGGAGGAAAATTAGAATGGAATAATAGGTAAGTGAATAAATGATTAAATAGTAGTGTAATAAATTGATGTTATGTAAGTGCTAGGCCCAGGTACCAACTTCTCATTTTAAGTCCAGGGACAAAAGAAGGTAGGATTTGAGCTTGAGAGCTAACAGGGCAGAAAGCTACCATTTATAGGGTTTCTGCAGTCCTGATTGGAAACCCTTGGATTTTTATCAGAGTTCTAGGGTGAGTGACATTGGGAGTCCAACTCAGAGATCAATCAATCAGTCAGTGGTGCTCAATAAATACTCATACTCAATACTCAATATTTATTGAGCACTTACTATGTGCAGAACCCTGTACTAAGCATTTTCGAGGGTACAGTACAGTAGAATTAGCAGACGTGTTCTCTGCCCATAACAAGCTTACAGTCTAGAGATCTACAGGTTATTGTATTGGGTTTGAGCATTAAGTGTTGAGGTAGTAGTTGGAAAATTATATGACGTGGGGAGAAAAAAATTAGGGAATACTTCCTGGAGGTGGTGGGAATCACCTTTGCTTTTTTCAGAAATGCATGAGTTCTGTACAGTACTCATTTCTCTGAGTTTTGTTTCAAAGCTCAGTATATTTACATTGCATATACTGTAATTTCTATAGAGCACTATACTAAGCCTTTGGGAAGTACGGTATAATAGATTTGGTAGGCATGTTTCCTGCCCACAAAGAGCCTACCATCTAGAGAAGAGCCTACAGTAAAACTAAGATGCAGCCTAATGATGAAACTTTGTCTTCTTACTACCTGCAGGCTATGAGTATTTAACCTTTATTTTACCTTTAATATTATGATCAATATTTTTCCTTGGGAACTTTAAAAATGCATCTTGCCTTTTAAAAACATGGTCCTTTTGTAAATGGAGGAAGGCCTATAGAGGAAAAGGCATCATATATAGTAGTAATTCTCGTTAACAGCAAAGAGAGGCCAGTCTTCTGGGAGGAGATGAGTGAGCAGTTGGTGGAGGGAGGGGTCAGATCTGAAACAGAGGCCAATGAAAAGTAGAACAAAATGTTTGAAAGCCCTCGGGGCATAGGAGGGTTTGAGTTCTGGAGTGAGAGTGCACATTGGGAATGGGCATTTCCTCTTTGTTCGCCCTTGCCCGCTCCCCCACCGCCTTTTTCCTTCTGTACTCTGCTTCTGGCTTCCCTGAGGTGGTTCTGGGAGCCAGGCCCATCTTGGGTTGGCTGCCCTCACTTCTCCTTTGACCCTTGGTGCTCAACTTCTGCCATGGAGACCCTGAAGTGCCTGCGGGAGCAGCAGCAGCCCTAGGAGCGGAGGAGTGCAGGGCACAGCCGGCCCTTGAGGACTCTGCATTTTAGCTGGGCATGAGCTCCAGCCTGGAGACCAGCAGATCTATCCCGACTCTTTTCATGAGCAGAGGGATGTAGCCTCAGGCTCTGGGCCCTCTCCCCAGCCATCCTCTCCACTTCCCTTTGGAAAGTGGGGTAGAGGAGAAGGTGACAGGAGGGTCAGTCAGTCCAGGCCCTTGTATTCATAATGATAATAGTAGTGATGGTATTTGTTAAGTGCTTACTGGTTGTTAAATGCTGTTCTAAGTGCTGGGGTAGATACAAGCTAATTAGGTTGGACACAAGTCCCTCTCCCACATGAGGCTCACAGTCGTCATCCCCATTTTACAGATGAGGTAACTGAGGTGTAGAGAAATTAAGTGAGTTGTCCAAGGTTACAAAGCAGACAATTGACAGTGCTGGGATTAGAATGCAGGTCCTTCGGACTCCAAGGACCATGCTCTATCCACTAGGCCGTGCTGCCTCTTTGCCAAGGGCTACGGTCCTGAGCTCCACCCTTCTGGTTGCATCGCTTCCAGGGCATATAGTCCTCAGAAAACTACTTTGAACTGGGTGAGTCCCCGAGAAAATGTTACTGGGGCTTCAGCACAAATTTTGGTAGCACACCTTTTTTTTTTTAAAACCAGGCTATTAAAAACCTAGCAGAAACTCTTGAAGTATTCATGGCATTTAAAAATACATTTGGTATCTATCTCTTGCTCTCTGTGCCTCTTTGCTTGCACAAAATGCTCAGCTCTGGTTTCCAAGTCAGTTTTCAAATGAAGGCTCAAATCACATTGCAGTATTGTGTCTGTCTCTGAGTTAGGAACACCTCCTGCATTTTCTCTCTGTCCAAATCCTTTTTCTTAAGCAAAAATGGGGAGGATACTGGCAGGAAAGACACCGGGGAGAGGTCTGATCCTTCTCCATCCCCTCGTCTTCTGCTCTCTCCCCCCCCCCCCCCCGGCAAACATTCTTAAGGGCAGGGCAGAGGTTTCTTGGCAGGCCTCTCTGTGCAAAATTGCTTCTCAGAAAGCTCTTGACTAGGAGGCAGCATATAAAAAATACCGACCCTGAACTAATATTTTGAAAGTTTGGTTTTCTTTGGAATTTGATCTCAGTCATATTGCGTCCCTTTCCATTTAGGTGGTGCAGAAGGAACCATTAAACGCATGGTATAGCCAGGTACAATAATTATGGGTATTGGTTAAGCCCTTCCTATGTGTGAAGTGCTGTTCTGAATGCTGGGGTAGGTACAAGTTAATCAGGTTGATCACAGTCCCAACCCACCCGGGGCTCAGAGTCTAAGTAGGAGGGAGAACAGGTATTGAATCCCCACTTTACAGATGAAGAAACTGAGGCAAAGAGAAATTAAATGGCCTACCCAAAAACACATAGCAGGCAACTGGCAGAGCCAAGATTAGAATCCAGGTCCTATGACTCTCAGGTCTATTTTCTTTCCACTAGGCCACAGCTGCTCCCTGAAAACTTTAGAAACTCATTTCTGAAAGTACCATTTTACTTTCTGGGATCTGATTCAATCAAAATTATGAAGGGGGAAGTATTCAATACTTTGACGTTACCTTGTTTCTTACCTCTTTCCTGTCTTAGTAAAGTTTGGTGGGCTAGAGAGATTTATGGAGTTTGTTCTTCAGAAACGATGAATGTCACAAGGTATCTTTCTGTTGGTGACTGTGATGCATTTAGCATCTCTTCATAGCCAATTTTAATTTAACCCTGAGCCCTACAAATGGTCCCATTTAAAGAATAATGTAGTTACGACAGTAGTAAGCATTAAGGTACTAAGTGTTGGGAAAGAATACCCAGGTGGGAATTAGACACGATCCCAGGCCCTCAAATTGCTCACAATTTAAAAAGCATAAGTAGAGGAGAGGTGGCTGGAGACAGACACATCAGGAGTGATGAAACAGTAAAATACAAAAATAGCGTGTAAGACAAGAACCGATACAGAAAACAGAGAAGCAGCCTGGCATAGTGGATAGAGCATAGGCCTGGGAGTCAGAAGATCATGGGTTCTAATCCCGGCTCCTCCACCTGTCCACTGTGTGACCTTGAGCAAGTCACCTCACTTCTCTGTGCCTCCTCATCTGTAAAATAGGGATTGAGACTGTGAGCCCCATGTGGGATAGGAGCTGTGTTGGACCTGATTTGCTTGTATCTGCCCAGTGCTTAGTACAGTGCCTGGCACATAGTAAATGCCTAACATATACCATTATTATTATTAACACCCAACCCACAGACACAATCAGTAGGATGCTGGGGTCAGAGGAGAATAATTTCATTCTCCTTGTGGCTTTGAGTGCAAGGCAAACCGCTAAGCCCCTGCCAGAGCTATTGCAGTTATCAGTCTTCCCAAAATTTTGTGGAGGCCTTGTGCTGTGGACATCTTTCTTTCCTGCCAGCGTGGGTGGCAGGCAAGAGGATCGAGTCTCCTCAGGGTCTTGGAAGACAGCTGGTGCAAGTTCTCAAGGAGACGGCATGGCTGTTGCACAGCAGCAGCTTATATCCCCCATGGCCCAGAGCTCACAAAGCAAGGAAGGGGTAAAAGGCCCGGGAGGGTGGGAGGGAAGGTGACAATTACTGTGTTTGGCTGGCTTCCGGCAGAGGGGTCCAAAAACATGTGATAATGCATTTCATCTCCAGTCCAGCATGCACGGAGCCTAGATTGTAAGCTCTTTGTGGGCAGGGAATGTGTCTGCTTACTGTTATATTGTACTCTCCCAAGAGCTTAGTACAGTGCTCTGCACTCAGTAAGTGCTCAGTAAATATTACTGCCTGACTGGATAATGCATGGGCCCGGGAGTAAAAAGGTCATGGGTTCTAATCCTGGCTCACCCACTTGTCTGCTTTGTGGCCTTGGGCAAGTGACTTCACTTTTTTGTGCCTCAGTTACCTCATCTGTAAAATGGGAATGAAGACTAGGTGCCTCTTGTGGGACAGGGACTGTGCCCAACCCGATTCAGATTTATCCACCCCAGGGCTGAGCACAGTGCCTGGCACCTAGTAAGCGCTGTACAAATACTATTATTATTACTATTATTATTTTTGGGAACAGGGACCTTCAGTGATGGGAGGGAAAGTGATAGTAACTGACTGCTTTGAAAGGAAACTGGATAAGTTATCAATGTACTAATAAGGTTCTGGTGCCATCTCAATTTTCCAACTGATCTCTGGTTAAGTCTTTTGATGTCAGAAGGAAAAGCGCTACTCATCATTGCTTATTACAGATTAGGTGTCTGTTGCACTGTAAGTAAAGGTTGATCACTTGAGTTTCCTCTTAAGCATCTTAGGAATGCCACCGTGAACATTGACATTTTATACCTCCTAGAAACAAATTCTTAAGGACTTCATTCACTCACTTCTCAACCAAGAAAAATATACTAAAATGATGCAGTAGTCAAAAACAATTGCGATCTTTATGGGAAAGTTAAAAAAAAAATGCAAAGGTGAGGAGGGCGTCTTTCCTCACTTGTTGATAGTGTATAGAACGTGTTGCCAGAAAGCCGTTCCTCCATCACTGCAGAGTTCTTATTAGATTTTCTTTTAAAATCTTTCCCCTGACCATACTTTCCAAAAATGATCTTGCTGAAGCTAAAGGAATCCTGAACTGGTTTTTAAGTGACTAGCTACATCAGTTTATACTCATGTGGGCCATTGCTCTGGAAGCCTAATTACAGCAATGTAGAAGAAAATCAGTACCAGTACGTGGACCATTAAGGTCATAAATGTCTTAAACAGGGTGAGAACTGAAGCATTTGGTTAGGAGGGTAAAAGGGAATAAGCAATGACTGATTTACAAGTTCACAAAATCCAGTTGGCTGGTATTGGTAGTGGGAACAGTTAGTATTTGCTTGAGAATCATCATGGCGAAGTGGATAGAGCGCAGGGCTGGAAGTCAGAAGGACTTGGGTTCTAATTCTGACTCTGCCACTTGTCTGCTGTGTGACCTTGGACAAGTCACTTTACTTCTTTGTGCCTCAGTTACCCTTTCTGTAAAATGGGGTTTAAGATTGTTAGCTCCATGTAGGACAGGGACTGTGTCCAGCCTGATTAGCTTGTATCTACTCCAGTGCTTAGTACAGTCCCTGGCACATAATAAGCGCTTAACAAATACTATTATTATAATTAGAAACTAGAATAAAGGGGAATCTCCACTGCAAATAAAGTGGTTCAGAATAGTAGGTAAAGGAACAAAACATCAGGTAGTCAAAAACTAAAAGGGGGACATTCTTGGTTCTTCTCAGCCTTGGCTTCTTTTTCAGGAAATGGAATTAAATGAATATATTAAGCCATGGTGCTAAGGGGTCTTTCAGTCTAAATGAGAACTGATGTATGGACATAAACCTAGCTTCACAGTTAGATGTTTTGCCAAGTATTGAAAAGTAAAACATCTTTCAGTTTTTTGATTTCTTCCCCTTCTTCTTTCCTCCCCCCAAAAATATTCCGGGTCACTGTAAAGCATGAGGAACAAAAAAAAAAGATTTGGCAGTTAGGGAAAATAGAGTAGAAAATGTGGAAAAGAGAAACTGGTGACTGTGAGGAGATATTTTTGGGGGGAAAGGCTTTCATTTTGGGGAGGAATACTCTCCCACTAGATTGCAAATTCCTTGAAGTCAGTAATCATGTCTACCAACTCTATTGAATTGTTTGGTCCCAAGCACTTAGTACAGTGTTCTGCACCCAGCAAGGGCTCAGTAAATGCCACTGATTTCACTCCTATTTGTCCTCTAACTTACCTTCATGGCTCTGCAGCGTAATTATTGTTTGTTATTCTCCATCTTTGAATGAAGGAGGCAAACTACTTTTTTTTTTTTAAAGGGATGTTTTTGGGAACCCTGGGCAAAACACTTTTAAACAACATGGAGTTATGGGATGAAAGGAATATTCCATTAATAATGACATGTGGTGGATGTCAGTATTAAAGCCAGTAAGCGCTTGGACCAGTGCTAAAAATAAAGCGAATTAAGTAGATGCCTTGCCTTCCAGCTGCATACTGTCTAGCTAATAATGTTAAAGACTAACATAAATGTGCAAGAAATGCATTCATAGGCTAGTACAATTAGTGGGGAATTGATTGATAGAGTTCCTGCAAGGTCAGCTTTGGGAGGAATGGCTGCCACATCACTAATGCCGTTTCTGCATTGAGCACTTTGGCCTGACTGAATTTTTGTGTTTACCATTCAGTGCCCTGCCTACTTGCCTGACTGTCTCCGTGGTGCATTTCCTAGAGTTCAGGGATGCTGAGCAAGGGGAAAGTGCCCTGAGCTGCTAGAGCTTTTTTTTTCAGTTTTTCTAACAGTATTTGCTAAGTGCTTACTATGTGCCAGGCACTCTACTAAGCTCTGGGCTAGATACAAGATAATAAGGTTAGACTCAGTGTGTGTCCCATGTGGGGCTCACAGTGATAATTCCCATTTTACAGATGAGATGACTCAAGAACAGGAAAGTGAACAGTGCGGCCCACACGCTTTGATCTTCTAGCGCCAGGTTCCTCACTGTGCCTCGATCTCATCTGGCCTCTTTCCTACGTCCTTCCTGTAGCCTGGAACTCCCCATATATTCATGCCAGACCACTGCTCTCCCCACCTTCAAAGCACTATTAAAATCACATCTCTTCAAGAGTCCTTTCTCAATTAAGCCTTCTTTTCCCCCATCTCTCTCTCCCTTCTGCAATGTCTAAGCACTTGGATCTCTGACATTTGGACATTTGATATTTGCTCCACTCTCAACCCCACAACACTTATGCATATATCTGTCAAATAAATATTATAAATTATTTATGTTCATTTCTGTTTGCCCATCTAGACTGTACTACCAGTTCTGCCATTTGTCTGCTGTGGGACCTTGGGCAAGTGGGACCTTGGAGAAGCAGCATTGCTTAGTGGAAAGAGGACGGACTTGAGAGTCAGAGGTTGAGGGTTCTAATCCTGGCTCTGCCACTTGTCAGCTGTGTGACTTTGGGCAAGTCACGTAACTTCTGTGCTTCAGTTACCTCATCTTTAAAATGGGAATTAAGACCTCTGAGCCCCACATGGGACAACCTGATTACCTTGACTCTACCCCAGTGCTTAGAACAGTGCTTGGCACATAGTAAGTAAGCCCTTAACAAATACCATCATTATTATTATTATTATTAAGTTACTCAACTTCTCTGTGCCTCAGTTACCTCATCTATAAAATGGAGATTGCAAGCCCCATGTGGGACAGGGACTGTGTGCAACCTCATTACCTTGTATCTACCCCAGTGGTTAATAATAATGTTGGTATTTGTTAAGCGCTTACTATGTGCAGAGCACTGTTCTAAGCGCTGGGGTAGATACAGGGTCATCAGGTTGTCCCACGTGAGGCTCACAGTTAATCCCCATTTTACAGATGAGGGAACTGAGGCACAGAGAAGTTAAGTGACTTGTCCACAGTCACACAGCTGACAAATGGCAGAGCCGGAATTTGAACCCGTGACCTCTGACTCCCAAGCCCAGGCTCTTTCCACTGAACCACGCTACAGTGCTTAGCACATAATAAGCACTTAACAAATACCATTTAAAAAAAAGCTCATTGGAGGTAGGAAGCATGCCTACTAATTCTGTTATATGGTGCTCTCCCATGTATTTAATATAGTGCTCTGCACACAGGAAGTGATCAGTAAATACTATTGATTGTCCAACAGGGGACTCACAAGCTTGGTGGGATAAGACAGCCATTTAGAAAGAGAAATACATTATAACCAAAGAACAGACAACAAAAAACAAGAGTCAAGAGCAAGAAGAATAGAAAAGTAAAGGAATAATATTTCCCAGAGGGGTTCTTCTCCATTTCAGGCCCAGTCTTTGGCTCTAAACTATGGCAGCATCCCCAAATCCCTGATCTGCAGATATTTCTAGTTGCCAGCTCCGTGGTCTTCCAGTTTTTTGACCTCGCCTACTGAGGGAGGGTTTCCTGAGCTGCCCCAATATAGCTTGTTTTTTCTCAGAAAGTTGAGGCAGAGATGAAAACAGGAAATTTGCGCTTTCTTAAAAAGGCTCTAATATGTCTAATTGACCTAGCCAGGATTTTGCCATGGTGCAAAATTCATCGAGATGGAGGAGGGCAGAGGTAAAGATTTTTGTCTATTTCATGCAGAGAGAAACTGAAATGGAAGAGTGCTTCCTAATAACTTGGAATAAGTTTGCTTAGGTTGAAGTTGTTACTTGCAGATATTAACTTCTCTGCAAGCATGAAATCCTCATAAAACCGTGTCTGTGTAGGGAAAAATGTGTGGAGAAAGCTTGACTCTGCTTTCTTTCTTAAATGTGATCCTTTTATAGATGCTCTGAGGTACATAAAGCCCTTCTAAGGTTGATTGGAGTAACTAGACTCTTCTAGTATTTTCCTTTAATTGTTCAGATCAATTATAGGACCTGTTGTCCTGACCATTGTAACGACATGTACCTGCTTCTGTACAGAGATTTCTATGGCTGGCAGTGAGTTGCCTCCTGCTAAAGGAGTCAATGACCAAAAACATCTTATTGTCTGGTGTTCTTTCCAATTGTAAACTGAGAAGGAACAGGCCCGGTCTATCACAATTGAGATTTTTTAGGTGAGAAGTGGAGAAGGGTAGTCAAGTAGAGAATTCCAAAAATTCCAATTTTCACGGAATATTATAAAGTCCTTTTGTTAGCGTGAGCTGTATTTTACATGAAGCCGTAAATTGATTATATTCCCACAACCTGGTTGTAGAGAGGAGGCTGCTTTAATTCAGAAAACCCTTAGTTAGATATGGTGAGTAAGTTAGGGAGGGAAGGAGGGGGGAGAGAAAGAAAGAGAGATGGAGGAAGAGAGGGAGGTGGAGGTGGATTGGGCCACTATGCCGAAAGGTCATATGACTTAAACACCTGCAAGATCTTGTGTTGTTGGACCTTCAGGAGAGCTCATGTTTCTAGAAGCAAAACCAGTAACTGTCTTTATGATTGATGGGGTACAAGTTTATGTGTACTCTAAAATTCCACTGTTAGAGAAATAATCATTTCAGTAACCAGAAGCAAAGTTGGTACTTTCTCTGTTGATCAATTTAGTCAGTAACATTTATTGAGTACTCTCATTATGTACTAAGCGCTCTAGCAAGCGCTGTGGAGATTTAAAGGAGGGAGAACAGAAAGTCCCTTACCTCCCTTATGGGATTAATTGGTATTTCACAGAAAAATAAGACTGTTTCTCCATCCCTTTTTATTTTGGGATGTCAGTAAATCACATCAAATACAGGTGTGCAAAGATCTTATTGTGTGATGTTGGAGCTAATTACGTCTCCTCTTTAGTCAAATCATTCAGTTGTATTTTTTGAGCTCCTTCTGTGTGCCAAGCACAGAATTAGGTGCTTGAGCGAGTGCAATAAGAGAAGACGACATGATCCCTGTCCACAAGGAGCTTAAAAATCTACTGGAAGAGGCAGATCTCAAAGAGTTTATAATCAGTGAGTGGTTATTCCAACACATTCACACTCAAAATCACCCATGGCTCTTTATGTACAAGAATGCCATGGGTGGTTTTGAGTTATGAATGTGTTGAGATAGAAGAGGAGAGGATGTGATGCGGGGAGAACAATAATAATAATAGTATATGTTAAGTGCTTACTTTGTGCTAGGCATAGTACTAAGTGCTGGGGAGGATACAAGCAAGTCAGGTTGGACACAGACCCTTGTCCTATGTGGGTCCCACAGTCTCAATCCCCTTATCAAGATGATTTAACTGAGGCACGGAGAAGTGGGGACCTTCCTAAGGTCACATAGCCAACAAGTAGCGGAGCTGGTTATTAGAACCCTTGACCTTCTGACTCCCAGGCCTGTGCTCTGTCCACTACGCCATGCTGCTTCAAGGAAAGTTGATTGGGGAAAGACTCCTAAAAGAAATGAGATTTAAAGGGAGAAGGAGTTCCAGGCAGTAATAAGGGTGAGAGTAAGTGGTCTGACATGAGAGAGTCAGGAACAAGGCACAAGGAGAATGTGAGCTTGGGAAAAAAGAGTGCGAGCTGGGGTGGAGGAGAAGAAGAGATGGACGTTAGTGGGAGATTGCTTGATGAAAACTTAAATCCAGCATTCAGGGATTTCCGTTTGATGCAGAGACTTCCCTTCTGAACTCAGTTTCTTAGTCCTGTTGATCTTGATTCTCACATCTGAGGATCCCATGAACTCCACATTGCACACTGGTGACACAGTGGTGGAAAGCAGTTTCTCTCCACCCACTTGGGTATTCTGTCGTTGAAACCGGCATAAAATCTCTTTCTAAGCTGCGACTTCTTGAACTGTCATCTATACAGTTCCCTCCCTGTTGTGGGTTATTGAGTAACTGTTGCTGTGACAGCCATGCCAGTGGCCAAGCCCACAGGAGCATTCATTCAGTTATATTTATTGCGTGCTTACTGTCTGCAGAGCACTAAGTGCTTGGGAAAGCACAGTGCAACAATAAACAGTGACATTTTGCATTCAGTACCCCTTTCCTTTGCATTCTAGATGTGCCCCTCAGATTGTAAACTCCTTGAAGTTGGGATGGTGTCTACCAACCCTCTTGCCCTGAATTTTCCCAAGAGTTTAGTACAGTGCTCGGAACACAGCGAACACTCGATAAATGCCATTGATCAGTTTTCTCAAATGGGACTATTGACTTTATATGAGGACACTGGGGAAGTGTCCTTGTGCCGACTGCAGAGGAGGAATGTATTCTTCATTTCCCTTTTCTCTGCCTGTAAATCATGTTGCAACAGCTCGGCTTTTGGAGATCCCCTAAAAAGTCACCTCTTCAAAGAGAGAAACCTGATGAATCTCAACTTTCCAGGTCATGTCTTCTCATCAGTTATGATAATCCTCAAGTATATATTCATTATTAATTTATGAAGTTGCTTGCTCTTGGGTTTTTTTGATCATTTGTAGCTGAACTCTTCCTCTCTTCCTGAACAATCTGCATCCAATTGTGTCCCTCATTGGATTGTATGCTTTTCAAGGATAAGAGCCTTGTCCTTTTCTTCTATTGTATGTGCCCACAATAATGCTGTTGCTAATGATAATGAAGTTTGGAGCCTAGGAAATTGAAAAATACTAACATATCTCTTAGCGTGGGATGCGCTCCGGTCCAGGGAAACCTTTTAAGATCCAGTGAGATTTGTTTTTTGTTTTTCTGTTGAAGACATTTGCACACAATTAAAATTCCAGAGAAAATGGTTCTCTATAACAGAGTTTTTAAAGAGAACAGCCTTAGGCCATCCGTCACAGTTGTTCTTGAGAGGACTTGAGATGCTCTATCCTCTCCCTTTAGAGGAAGTGGAATTAGGCACAGTTTTAGTGGGAAGAAGAATCAGTGCAACTGGGGAGAAATGTCCTTTTCAACCCATCACAGCGGTGGTTTCCTCAGATCCCTCAGAACTTGAAGATCCAAAATCGTTGTTCATTTCATTTCATTCATTCATTCATATTTATTGAGCGCTTACTATGTACAGAGCACTGTACTAAGCACTTGGAATGTACACATCAGCAACAGATAGAGACAGTCCCTTGCCCATTGACAGGCTTACAGACTAATCCGGGGAGACAGACAAAAACAATAGCAATAAATAAATCAAGGGGATGTACATCTCATTAACCAAATAAATAGGGTAATAAAAATATATACAAATGAGCGGATGAGGACAGTGCTGAGGGGGAGAGGGGGAGGAGAAGAGGGAAAGGGGCGGAAAGGGGGCTTAGCTGAGGGGAGGTGAAGTAGGGGGTTGAGAGGGAGCAGAGGGAAAAGGGGAAGCTCAGTCTGGGAAGGCCTCTTGGAGGAGGTGAGCTCTTAGTAGGGCTTTGAAGAGGGGAAGAGAATTAGCTTGGCGGAGGTGAGGAGGGAGGGCATTCCAGGACAGTGGGAGGACATGGCCCAGGGGTTGACGGCGGGATAGGAGAAAATGGGGGATGGTGAGGTGATGGGCGGCAGAGTGGCGGAGCTGGGATTAGAACCCATGACCCCGTGCTTAGAACAGAGAAGCAGCATGGCTTAGTGGAAAGAGCACGGGCTTGGGACTCAGAGGTCATGAGTTCTAATCCCGACTCCACCGCTTTTCTGCTGTGTGTCCTTGGGCAAGTCACCCAACTTCTCTGGGCCTCAGTTACCTCATCTGTAAAAATGGGGATTAAAAAACGTGAGCCCCACATGGGGCAATCTGTTGACTGGAGGAACCGAGACTCAACCATACTTAGCCTTCAGCTTCTCTCCAACCCCCATGTTGGAGGAGCTAAACTTTTGGAGAAACAGACTACAAACTATTCTCTTTTTAAGTTTCAATCAATAGTATTTGAGTGCTTACAATATGTAGAGCACTGTATTGAGCACTTGGGAAAGTACAATTCAACAGAATGATCAGATACGTTCCCTGCCCAAAACGAGCTAGCGAAACTTGGCCTTCCAGGCTTGTGTTGTCTGATCTCTGAGGGTGTATCATTGGGAAACCCAAGTGTAGTTCTGTAGAGTGTTATTCTTTTCCTCTTTGCTACCTATTCACAATCCAGGGTGGCCCCTTTGCTATAAGTAGTCATCTAGGATGGTCTCTTATAGACCAAAGAGATGTTTTTTTTCTGAGAATTTTGGTTGTTTTTCAGATCTTTGTTTAAGCCTTAGTTTTTGTGGTTTCTGTTTTGGCAAAGCATAAATACTAGTACTGGCTCTGTGACTGGTTGGACTTAACGCAAGAAGGTGCTGATGTAATTGTGGTTTGTAGACTGATTTGCAGTGATCGTTCTGGGCTACTCTGAGGCGTATTTTAACCACAATGACTGATCACTTCCATTGTGAAGTTTATTTTATATGTATGTGTTTATGTATATATATATATTCATATATATATGTGTGTGTGTGTGTGTATACACACATGGGTGTGTATGTTTAATATAGAGTACTCTATCATCATCATCATTAGCCAAGCACATTTCCTAAGTCATATATGGATATTAGTGGAAAGAGAAATCAAGATAGGAATCGAAAGGGGTCTGGTGGCTTATTCTTCAACATTTTTAAATTCATATCCAGTGAGGAAGAATAAGAATTACTTTTACCTGAAATTCTAACTAAAAACCGTAGACTAAAAATAAATGCAGACCAAATGGGGCACTTTAAACTTTTATTTGTGACCTAGTGGAAGATAAAATGCAGAGCCATGTTTTAAAGGAAAATGCCATTCTTGTTTTTTAAGCAGAGCCCGAGACGAGACTTAGCCCCTTCATATCCTGGGAAATCTGAGTTGCAGACTTCCTGGTTCCTCTGCCAAAGGGATTGACCTCACAGCTACCACAAACATACACTGAAAGAGCCATTTCCATTTCAACCCCTTATTTTCACTTTTTCATTTTCTCAAACTTTCCTTTTGAGACGACATCTCGTGTAGTTTTAAACCAAAGATGGATTTTTGTGTGCTGGGAAGAGAAAATGAAAATTGGCTATCTGTGTTTTGGGATGGGTTTGTTGGGGGGAAGAGAATGGTATGAAAATGACTTTCAAGATAGTTGGTTCTTTAAATTTGTCTTAGATTTAGCCTTCCGTAAAGGCAAAAAGGTGTTTCAACAATTTTGGAGTCCTCTAATATCCTGTTTCTGATCAAAATATTGTAGATAATTGAAACAGTCTGAAATTATCCTAATGCCCCATTTTAACCAACAGTTTCAACCTCATTGTACATCAAACTTTAAAAAAAATCAGAGCTTCTAAAAAGTAGCAAATGCAACTGCATTTCTTTTCATGTCTCTTGCCAGTCCTCTGGAAGAAGTTCTGTTCATTTGTATTTATTGAGCACTTGCTGTGTGCCGGGCACTGTACTAAGCACTTGGAGTACAAAATAACAATATGCAGCCACATCCCTTACCCACAACAAGCTAATATGCATGGAAATAGCCGAAAGGGATAATATAGGTATTTTTTGAGCATCTTTCCCATACAGGATCCTGCTTTATGCACCTCGAAGTCACTGTCCTTGAGGAGACTAACAACAGAAGACTAGCAACCCTAAATAAACAAAATAAGCCTATACACTTTATAAAAGAAGGAAGAAATCATTGTGCACATGTATGGGATGTTGGTAAAGACATGATGCCATGATGCTTCCTAGGCTCTTCCTCAGCTTCAGTGAATTGTTCTGTATATATTTTGACTTTACCATATTTAATTCAGTAAAATAGAAATTAGCAGCAACCATGTAAAGCATTATGCTAGTGGTGTACATAACAGTAGTATAAGAATTTGCATAAAAATGTTGATCATGGTGATATCTTCAAATCATCTACCCTAACCAATTAATTTTCACTGAGTCAATACTTTGTGATTTTTTCCCATATCAGGAAGGTTCCTCAAGAACACAGCCCCCACGTTAGAGGAGAACAACAGAAGAATAGTTTTTATTTAATCTGTTGGGCAAGAATATTGTTTCCCAATTTCAAGCTCGGTACAAGACTGTGTTTATCACTCAATAATGACCAAAGTGGTAGCAACTGTTTTATTTGGCTAGGTGAGGATTGTGTGTTGGGGCGGGGGTGTGTGTGTGTGTGTGTCTGTGTGTGTGTGTGTCCCTTGTTTTGGTATATCACAAGTACAGATCAATCCGATGTTCCGTCCAGAATTAAATTCCTGGGTGTGCAGGCCATCTGATAATTTTAAAGGAAAGAAAGGAGTGGTTGCACTTATTATTATGATTATTATGATATTTAAGTGCCTACTCTGTACCAAGCTCTGTGCTAAGCATTGGGTTTTTATGGTATTGGTTAAGCACTTACTATGTGTCAGCCACTGTTCTAAGCATTGGGGTAAATACAGGATAATCAAGTTGGACCCAATTGCTATCCCATATAAGACTACCAGTCTAAATTGGAGGGAGGAGAATTTAATCCCAACTTCAGAGATGAGGGAACTGAGGTCTAGAGAAATGAAGTCACTTGCCCAAGGTCACAAAACAGACAAGTGGAGTAGCCGGCCTTGGAGCCCAAGTTCTTCTGATTCCCAGGTCCATGCTCTATCCACTAGGCCGTGCTGCTCAGGTCTCCTGACTCCCAAGCCCAGGCTTTTTATTTATTTTCCTTCTTAATGGTATTTGTTAAGCACTTACTATGTGTCAAGCACTGTTCTAAGCGCTGGGATAGATATGAGGTAACCGGTTGGACACAGAATCTGTCCACATGGGGCTCTCCGTTTAAGTATTGAACTCCCCCCCCATACAGTGAGGAAACTGAGGAACAGAGAAGTGAAGTAACTTGCCAAGGTCATACAGCAGGCAAGTGGCAGAGGCGGGATTAGAACCCAGATCTATTGTCTTCGAGCCTTCACACTTTCCACTAGGCCAAACTGCTTCCCGTAGCCTGGTAATGACATGCTGACAGTCATTACTTCCTACTGGGATTCCTCAAAGGTGGGTTAGAGAAATAGGCCAGGTGACGGAGGAGCGACAGAGGAGCCGGTGGCATTTCCTGTTGATGCCCTAAGGATATCAACTTATAAATTTGATGGGAGGGTGAGTAAGCAGTGCACTCTTCTCCCATTCCTACTTTTAATTCCTCCCAATCCTCACCAGAGGCATACCTTATTGTTGCCCATTGCCTGCCAGTCCTGTCCCAGGTGGATAAGAAATGAAGATGGGGGCTCCTTGCCAACTGCTTCTTTGGTACCCTTTCTTAAAATGTAGGAAAAAATACTGTAATTTAACACTGACTTTCTGTCCAGGGGGAAAGTAGATAGGGACAGCCCTTTAATGTTTTCTCACTCTCAAATGGGGTGAGTGGGAACAAGGTTAGGACCATAATTACTGGGCTTCTGTAGCAAGCTCAGGCCTAATCACCATCTGGCTTGCCACCTTTGAAATGCTGATGTTGGCAGCCCGATTATGCGTTTGAAAGTCTCAAATTGGTCCTTCTCTTCTTTTCCCTCTTTTAGCCCTTCTCATCATTTCCCTCTCTTTTCCTCCTCACAGCCCCAAACAACTCTGTTAATAGATGTTAAATAACCACCTTGATTACTTGATTGAGATTGATTGAGAAGCAGCGTGGCTCAGTGGTAGGAGCCTGGGCTTCGGAGTCAGAGCTCATGGGTTCGACTCCCAGCTCTGCCACTTGTCAGCTGTGTGACTGTGGGCGAGTCATTTCACTTCTCTGTGCCTCAGTTACTTCATCTGTAAAATACGGATTAACTGTGAGCCTCGTGTGGGACGACTTGATTTCCCTGTATCTCCCCCAGCGCTTAGAACAGTGCTCTGCACATAGTAAGCACTTAACAAATATCAACATTATTATTATTATTATTATTACTACATCAGCTTCCTTGCTGACCTCCCTGCCTCCTATCTCTCCCCACTCCAGTCCATATTTCACTGCTGCCCAGATGATTTTTCTGCGGAAACATTCGGGAAGTGTTTCCCCACTTCTCAGAAAACTCCAGTAGTTGCCCATCCACCTCTGTATCAAGCGAAAGCTCTTCCCCATTGGCTTAACAACACTCAATCACCTCGCCCCTCCTACCTCACCTTGCTACTCTCTTACTACAACCCAGTCCTCACACTTTGCTCCTCTAATCCTAACCTTCTCACTGTACCTCTCATCTGTCTCACCGCCATCCTCTCATCCACGTCCCGCCTCTGTCCTGGAACACTCTCCCTTTTCATAACCAACAGACAAATTACTTTCCCTTCGTTCAAAGACTTACTGAAGGCACCTCTCCAAGAGGCCTTTCCTGACTAAACCCTCCTTTCCTCTTCTCCCACTCCCTTCTGTGTGGCCCTGATTTGCTCCCTTTATTCAGCCCCCCCCCCCCAAGCCCCATAATATTTATGGTACATATCTGTAATTTATTTATTAACCTTAATTTCTGACTCCTCCTCTAGACTGTAAGCTCATTGTGGGCAGGGAATGTGTCTATTTTTATATTGTACTACCAGGTGCTTAGTACAGTGCTCTGCACACAGTAAACTCTCAATAAATACCATTGACTGACTTATAAAAACTTACTATTGGCCAAGCACTCTGCCAGATGCAAGGTAATCAGATGACATGGTCCCTG
This sequence comes from Ornithorhynchus anatinus, assembly GCF_004115215.2. NCBI lineage: Eukaryota > Metazoa > Chordata > Mammalia > Monotremata > Ornithorhynchidae > Ornithorhynchus > Ornithorhynchus anatinus. Next base: position 37,247,621 of record NC_041734.1, on the reverse strand, counting down.
TCATACATGGGTCTAGCAGTCTTAGGCATGGTGGGGTGGGGAAGACCGTTCTTTTTTCTTGTTTTACAGAAGAGGAAACCAAGGCATAGAGAGCTCAACCAATCATATTTATTGAGCGCTTAATGGGTGCAGAGCACTGTAGTAAGTGCTGGGGAGATGATATGGTATGGTAGATTTGATAGACATGTTCCTTGCCCAACAAGGAGCTCACTGTCTAGAGAGGGAGAGTCAGTGAGTTTCCCCGAGTCACACAGCAGACACGTGGTGGAGCTGGGTCTACAACCTGGGTTTTCCCGAATCCCTGTCTTGGAATCTTCCTGCAAGGCCACTAGGCCATTCCCAGTGATATAGATGTCCTTTTCCATTCGGTTCTGGAATTTGTATGTGCTGGGAATCATACCTCATGAGGATGTCCTTTTAAAGAATTTTGTGTTTGGGGAATCATCCCTTTATAGTAGTCATTGATTCAGTGGGAACAAATGAGGTAAGTAGTGTGAACATAGCACCGTAATCAGCATGGGTTAGTGGATAGAGCATGGGCTTGGGAGTCAGAAGGCCCTGTGTTCCCATCCCGGCTCCTCCACTTGTCTGCTGTGTGACCTTGGGTAAGTCACTTCCACTTCTCTGTGCCTCAGTTACCTCATCTGTAAAATGGGGATAAAGACTGGGAGCCCCATGTGGGATAAAGACTATGTCCAACCTGATTAGATGTATCCACCCCAGCATTTAATACAGTGCCTGGCACATAGTAAGAGCTTAACCATAAAAAAAAAAATACTTTGGCGTTCTGCCCAACACTAGCAGAATGCTTTGCATCCTGGCTAATAATTGCTATTTTACTATAGTAAATATTGTAAAGCTGCGAAAACTCAAACAAGCAGAGTGCTATATGGTACAGTAAGGTGAGGTGCAGAGGCTGAGAAGTTTAATAATAATAATAATAATAGTAATGATTGTGGTATTTATTAAGTGCCTATTATGTGCCAGGCACTGAAATAACCACTGGGGTGAATGCAAGCAAATTGGGTTGGATATAATCCCTGTCCCACGTGGGATTCACAGTCTCAATCCCCATTTTCCAGATGAGGTAACTGAGGCCCAGAGAAATGAAGTGACTTGCCCAAGGTCACACAGCATGCAAGTGGTGGAGCCAGGATTAGAACCCATGACCTGACCCCCAGGTCCATGCTCTATCCACTGTACTGTGCTGCATCACATCTTGTTCAGTGCCACACGTATGCACACAGCTGTTTCTTCCCACACCAAACCTACTTTGCCATCTCATTGATCGTTTGATTCCAGAACAGATTTGTGTTGTAAGAAGGATGTTCCCAAATTCTTTCATCGTGTTATAGTTATATCCAAATAGTGTAATATGAAAATTAGTATTCTGGCCATACTGGTTGTATTTATTCTATTTTGTGCACATTCAGGACTACATTTTTCAGCATTTGGTACTGATTTGAGTTGTGTAGCTGGTTACATGGATGAACATTGGCCTTGTATATACTTTCACTTTCTCCCCCGCAAAGATAACAAGAGTTTCAGTGTATGAATCGAAAAAAGGGAAAAAAAAAAGTCTTCAGTACAGAGCCATGGGCCTTGCTTTGAATGTCCTGTTGTGCCTAACCCTGGATTTACTCCTGGATGAATTCTTACCAGAAGGAACTGTCAAATGTTTAAAGACGAGTAAATGAAAGCACTTTTTAAAAATTTTTAAATGCCAGTGGTTCAGAAGGGATGTGACAAAAGTTTTTAAGCTATTGGAATCTAAAGTAAATGTCACATGAATAAGTGGCAGAGCTCCGTGAAAGGCAGACTCCTAGTGAGCAGTACTTGAGTTGGGTTTTCTTTTCCTGTTAATTTAAAGTTTTGGTTAACTATTGTAAGAAGGCATAGATTGCTTCATCTCAATGCCATGTGAGGCCTGCAGTACCTTATTGCAAAACTAATGTGCGTGGCTTGACCATCGTGCTTATGACGTGAGAAAGGAATCCTTTTAGGAGTTTTATTTTGTAGATACAAGAGAAATGTAGTTATTCTCCACATTGCATGGGTCTGGGCATCATCTAAACAATGCAGAAAAACAATCAGACTACTATACAAGGAAACAGTAGAACAATTATGTCATAATAATGATGATGGCATTTGTGAAGCGCTTACTCTGTGCAAAGCACTGTTCTAAGCGCTGGATGTGTTACATAATTTTATTCCTGCAGCTAGCACCCCAGCATTTATGCACCAACTACCTGTAGCACTTTTGTTTGTACTCTTATCACCTAAAAACTCACCTTTCCTTCTTTATGCTCTTGGAAAATGATATGAGCATCAATTTCTCCACTGTCTTCTCTTTAGAGAGTCAGTTCCTTAAGGGCAAAGATTTTGTCTACTAACCATTTTACTCTCCCAAGAACTTAGTACAGTGCTTTTCACCCATTAGACTTTGAGGAAAAACTATCCAGTAATCTAGGCTAAATCCCAACCATGCACACACAAGTAATGGGTGCAAACATAATCATATTTATTGAATGCCTTCTGTGTGCAGAGCACTGTACTTAGTGCTGGGGAGAGGGGTACAACACAACAGTATAACACACATATTCCCTGCCCACAACAAGCTTACAGTCTAGTGAGGGAGACAGACATTAATATATAGAAATTATGGATATATACGTAAGTGCTATTGGGCTGTGCGATGGTGAATAAAGGGAGAGAGAGAAAAGGAAATGAAGGCTTAGTCAGTGGTATTACTATGTGCAATGCTCTGTATTAAGCACTAGGGAGACTACAGTATAATAGATTTGGCAGACATGATTTTTGCTCTCAAGAAGCAGTCAATTGTATTTATTGAGCACTTACTATGTGCAGAGAACTGTACTGAGCTCTTGGGAAAGTACAGTATATCTGGACTGTGAGTTCGTTAAGGGCAGGAATGTGTCTATGTTGTACTCTCCCAAGCGTTTAATATTGTGCTTTGCAAAAGTAAGCACTCAATAAATATGATATATATATATATATATCTATGTATGTGTATATATTCAGTCATTCAGTGTGCGGAGCACTGTACTAAACGCTTGCAAAGTACGATACAGCAATGAGAGAGACAATCCCTGCCCAAAATGAATTTACAGTCTCAGTATAACAAACACATTCCCTGCCCACAGTGAGTCTAGAGGAGGGCAGTGGTGTGGCCTAGTGGAAAGAGCTCAGGCCTGGGAGTCAGAGGACCTGAGTTGTTATCCGAGCTCATCCACTTGTTTGCTTCGCGACCTTGGGCAAGTCTATTAACTTCTCTATGCCTCTAATACCCCTTCCATAAAATAGGGATTAAATCCTCCTCAGTCTTGGTTATGATGTATCTACCCTAGTGCTTAGTGTAGTGCCTGGCACATAGTGAGCACATAGTACCATTAGAAAAAGGGAAATTGCAGTCTAGTGGAGGAGGCAGACATTAAAATACAGGTAGGGGAAATAGAATATAAGTATGTGTTACATCAGTGGTGTGGGGCTGAGGTGGGGTGAATATGAAAATGCTTTCAGGCAACAGACACAGCTGCACTGGTGATGCAGAAGAGAGGGCGCATAGGTGGGGAAATGAGGAGATTTGATTGTATTAGGGCTTGGAAGATGGGGAGAGTGGTGGTCCATCAGATATGAAAGGAGAAGGAATTCCAGGGCAGAGGGAGGACGCGAGCAATGGGACTTGGCAAGATAGATGAGATCAAAGTATAATAATCAGTTGATGTTAGAGGAATGAAGTGTATGGGCTGGGCTGTAGTGGAAGATTAGCCAGAGAGGTTAGTGAAGTTAGGTAGGAATCAATCAGTCGTGTTTATTGAGTGCTTACTGTATGCCGAGCACTGTACTAATTGCTTCGGAGAGTGCAGTATAACAGAGGTGGTACAAGTTTCCTAGCCACAAGGAGCTTAGATTCTAGAGTGGGAGATAGACATTAAAATAAAATACAGATAGGGGAAATGGCAAAGTATAAGGATATTTCTATTAGTACTGTGGAGACTGAGGAGAGGTGACTCAAAGTGTTTAAGAGGAACTGATCGAAGTGATACTGAAGGGAGTGAGAAAAAGAGAAGTGAGGGCTGAGTTGGGAAGGCTTCATGGAAGAGATATGATTTTAGTTGGACTAGGCCTCTAGGAGGAGATATGATTTTAGGGGACTTTGAACATGAGGAGATTGGTGGGCAATCAGATATGGTAGGGAAGGATGTGGGGAAGGTGTTGGCAGTGAGACAGATGAGCTGGAAATAAGTGACTCAAAGTGTTTAAGAGGAACAGATCGAAGTGATACAGAAGGGAGTGAGAAAAAGAGAAGTGAGGGCTGAGCCGGGAAGGCCACGTGGAAGAGATATGATTTTAGTTGGACTAGGCCTCTAGGAGGAGATATGATTTTAGGAGGACTTTGAACATGAGGAGATTGGTGGTCAGTCAGATATGGTAGGGAAGGATGTGGGGAAGGTGTTGGCAGTGAGACAGATGAGCTAGAAATAAGTCGGTTGGCTTTGGGCCTGTGAGTCAGAAGAACTTGGGTTCTAATCCCAGCTCTGCCACATATCTGCTCTGTGACTTTGGGCATGTCGCTTTACTTCTCTGGGCCTCACTTCCCTCATCTATAAAATGGGGATGAAAGTATGAGCCCTATGTGGGACAGAGCTGTGCTGATTAACTTGTATCTAGCCCAGAGCTTAGAACAGTGTTTGGCACATAGTAAATGCTTAACAAGTACCATTATTATTATTTTGAGGCGCAATGTATGCGGAGTGGATTGTAGTAGGAAAGGGAGAGCTGATTGCCTTGAAGCCTGAGGTAAGGAGTTTTAATTTGCTGTAGAGATGGATGGGTAACCAGTGTTGGTTTTTGAGAAGCGGGAAGATGTGGACTGAATTTTTTTTAGAAAACTGATCCAAGCAGCAGAGTGAAGTATGGATTGGAAGGGGGAGAGACAGGAGGCTGGGAGGTCAGTGGGGAGGCTGATGCAGTAGTCGAGGCAGGTTATGATAAGTGCTTGGGCCAGCATAGTTGTAATTAGGATGGAGAGGAAGGGAGGATTCTAGGGGTGTTACAAAGGGAGGTCCAACATAACTTGAAGACAGACCGAATATGTGGACTTAATGAGAGAGATGAGTCAAGTACAATAGCAAGGTTAGGGACCGGTGAGACAGGGAGGATGGTAGTGTGTTTTTGGGGATCGCATAGTCCTGAGGGGAAATATGATTTGCATGGGAAGATGAGAAGTTCTGTTTTAGACATGGTAAGTGTGAAGTGTTGATGTGACATTCAAGGAGAGATGTCCTGAAGGCAAGAGGAAATGTGGTACTGCCAAGGAGAGAGATCAGGGGTAGAGAGAGAGATTTGGGAATCATCCATGTAGAAGTGGTAGCTGAAGCCATGGGAGTGAATGAGTTCTTCAGGGGAGTAGGTGTAGATGGAGGATAGAGGGGGACTCAGACCTGAGCCTTGTGGGTTTCCTGCAGTGGGGGAGTGGAAGCCAGAGGTCCCAGCAAAGGAGATGATAAGGAGCAGTCAGAGTGATAGGAGGAGAACCAGGAGAGGACAGGGTCAGTGAAGCCAAGGATAGATAGTATTTCTAGGAGAAGAGTGGCCCACAGCATTGAAGGCATCTGAGAAGTTGAGAAGAACCAGGATGGAATAAGGGCCACTGGATTTGGGCATTACTATGGAACATTACTCTATGCTGAGCCAAAAATGACCCGGGTAAAACAGAGATACCGATGAGTGAAGTTATTGGTAGTAAATGGAAGTTTCTCTCTCCCTAGTTACTTACTATGTGCCAGGCACTGTACCAAGTGCCAGGATTGTTAAAGGGTTGTCAAGTTGGATACAGTCAATGTCCTGCAAGGAGCCTAGAGTCTCAATCCCTACTTTACAGATGAGGTAACTGAGGCACAGAGAAGTGAAGCGACTTGCCCAAGGTCACACAGACAAGTGGTGATGCTGGGATTAAAACCCAGGGCCTTCTGATGCCCAGGCTCATGCCTTAACCACCAGACCACATTGCTTTGAAGTTGTATTATTTTGAGTTTAGTAGAAGGGTCCATGAGTCAGTAGTTAGTGTGCCTCAAAGCAAAAGTATTGCCTGAAAAAGAGCAGGCTCTTTCAGCTTTCATCTTGTAAAGGACATTTGGGTAAGTGCTTAGTATCTTGCCGTGTTAATTGAAGAGAGTGATAGTTACCAATTGCTGATCATTTCCGTTGAGTTTCTGAGTTTACTTATCTTCAAACATAAAAAAGGGTCAGAAAGGAAAAGCAAACTGCACAAAAGATGACAAATGAGTAATCTGTGAAAATCTAGCTGAATAGGGGAAAACAAATGGAGCAAGTCAGCAATGTAAGATGGTTAAAAGATGCAAGTTTGAAACCAAAATGAATATATTAAGGTATTAGCTTGTAGCAAAGAGAATTTGCAAAGATTTCTTTCAGTTTACAACAATTCCCATTTAATGTGGGCGTTGTGTTCACACAAGATCCTCATTAAGGAAGATTTACACAGTCAATTGATCCCTTGTAGGTATTTAGTGCCTGTGTGCAGAGAACTGTACTGTGTATATATTTTGAAGAGTGCAGTAAAGTTCGTGGACATAATCCTTGTTCTCAAGGAGCTCATAATCTAGCTGTTGGTGAGCGTTGTTTCTGATACCATGTGCCTGCACACAATCATATCTTTTGATATGCTCTGTCCAGCAGGTGCATTTTGTCCAGAGAACATCCCCAAATTTTGCTGAGCTGTATTTTTTTTCCATGGTATTTAAGTGCTTACTGTGTGTCAGGCACTGTAGTAAGCACTGGGGTAGATACAAGCTAATTAGATTGAACACAGTCCATGTCCCACATGCGGCTCATAGTCTTAATCCCCATTTCACAGATTATTAAGTGACTGCTCAGGGTTGTGCAGGCAACAAGTGGTGGTGTGGAGATTAGAACCCAGGTCTGTTCTAGCCAAACTGTGAAAACCTACCCTGGCAGGACTGAGCTTAAATATATTTGATCATATTATCTTGCCCTGTTCTGGAACCCCCATTGTGCGAATGATGCGCAGAGTTTAGGGACAGTTCAAGTGAGAGGTTCTAAGGTGATAAAAAAGATTGGATGTTGGACATGGAAAAGAAAGCTAAAGGAATCTGACATTCTGATGTTGATGATTTCACCTAGAAAAGAGAACTGAAGAATCACAACACCTTGCAGTTATTGCATGTGCAACACTATTGTACTTAGGAAGTGACTAAGTACTCTCAGCTCCCTAAGAATGGAAGAGGATTAAAATGGCAATAATAATAATTGTGGCCTTTTTCAGCACCTACTATCTGCCAGACACTGTACTAAATGCTAGGGATACAAGCATCCCTATTGAACCCCCATTTTACAGATGGAGAAAGAGAGGTACAGAGAAGTGGTTTGCCCAAAGTCATACAGCAAGCAAATGGCAGAGCCTGGGATTTGGAACTCAGTTCCTCCGGCTTGTGCTTTTTCCACTAACTAGACCATACTGCTTCACAAACTAAGATGTAAGAAAGATTTTCTTGGCAGTGAAAGTTGTTGAACTGTAAAATGGATTGCTGAGGGATACTCTGAAGTCACCTTGGTTTATATTTGAAACAAATACCCAGGTTCCCATGTGTCTAGGTTATTGAGGGGTAGACCGTAGAGGAGGGTGAACAGACACCCTAGTCCTTTCTAGGCTCATAATAATTATTAATAATTATGGTACTTGTTAAGTGCTTGCTATGTGCCAAGCACTCTTCCAAGCACTAGAGTAGATACAAGTTAATCAGGTTGGACAGTCCCTGTGTCACCCAAAGCTCAGTCTAAGTAGGAGGGAGTAGGAGGGAGTAGGATTGAATCCTCATTTTACAGATTAAGTAACTGAGGCCCAGAGAAGATAAGTGACTTGCCCAAAGTCACCCAGAAGACACATGGCAGAGCCAGGATTAAAACCCAGGTCCTCTGACTCCCAGTCCCATAATAATAATAGTTATGGTACTTGTTAAGCACTTCCTATGTAGAGAAGCAGCGTGGCTCAGTGGAAAGAGCCTGGGCTTGGGAGTCAGAGTTCATGGGTTTGAATCCTGGCTCTGCCACTTGTCAGCTGTTTGACTGTGGGCGAGTCACTTAACTTCTCTGTGCCTCACTTCCCTCATCTGTAAAATGGGGATTAACTGTGAGCCTCACGTGGGACAACCTGATTACCCTGTATCTCCCCCAGCGCTTAGAACAGTGCTCTGCACATAATAAGTGCTTAACAAATACCAACATTATTATTATTATTATTACCAAGCCTTGTTCTAAGCGCTGGGGGAGATACAAGTTAATCAGATTGGACACAGTCCCTGTCCCCCATGGGACTCACACTCTTAATCCCCATTCTACAGATGAGGTAACTCTGGCCCAGAAAAGTTAAGTGACTTGCCCAAGATCACCCAGCAAACACATGGCAGAGCTGGGAATAGATCCCAGACTCCCAGGCCCATGCTCTACCCTCTAAACAACCCTCCTTAGGCCACGCTGCTTTTTTTAGACTCTTGACTCTATGATTTAAACCCTCCAAAGATGATCACACATCTGTACCCACATTTGGATTACGATTGGAAAGGCCATACAATTTTACCCAGTCCCTCTACATGCTTCTCTTGGGTGAATTCAGCCAGAATTCATTTTTATGGGAAATTGAAGTGCTCAAAGTGTAACTCGCTGGGCCCGGCATCCCAGTTAGAGTAGTGAGCCATGCTTCCCGCTCTCATAATAGACCTGGGGGTGGTAATGTTTTTATCCAGTCATTAGTGGCGTGCTCTCCTCAAGGTAAACATTTCTCCTGTAATAGTGGAGGGGATGTGCCACTCTGCATGCCTACCATTATTCTGGGAGGATTGTAGCTAGTCTTCCAGCTCCTTAAAGCACAGCTTTCAGTTCTCAGCACTGGGAGGGCATGGCAGTGTTCAGTGTTTGTGCTATTTATAGCGATGAAACAGTTCAAGGTGCATGCTGCTGCAGAGAATGGAGTGATTTGTTTTCATGGTAATTGATCGCGACAGCCTAGGATTAGAATGAACAGTTGCTTCTGATTCATTTGCACTCCACTAGACTCTCCCATGATAAAAATGGGTTTGTCAATATAACAGCTGCTATCAAACTGGGAGGGGGAAAAAAAAAAAGCTAGCAGCTGGTAATCCTGACGCTTGGAACGCTAGGTAAGGGTGGATTTTTTTTTCTTTTTGGAAGATGTTCAGCAAGTACAGCTGTCAGAAGGATTTTTATCCACACCTGTATTCAAGATTAATTTAGAAGTATAGGAGCTAATAGAGTTAGGTTTTTATTGCTTTTCTGGTATAAGTAAGAGCATTTCCTCCCTCATATTGTGGAAGGTTTCTGGTTATAGTCAGTGTGTTGATTAGGCTTCTTTTAGGACAAAGCTGCTATTCAGTTGTCATTCTTTTAAAAGGACCTGTCTACTTAAAAATCAGTTTTTAGAATGGCTACAGATAGCTTCGAATTAAAATATTTTTAAAATGGAATTTTCCGCAATGTCGCTCATTGTGGACTGTTAATCTTATTTGCTGTGAGTATTTTCATTTTTGTACTAAGTTGAATTTTAAATATTTTTCAGCAATTTAGAAGGCCTCCTTTAATCCAAGGATCTAGGAAATTTTTTATGAGAACTAGAAACTAATCTCTCATTAATCTTAAAGTGTGAAAGCATCTTCTCTTTTTAAGGATCCTTCGCTTGTATTTGATTTTATTCACTTAGCTATTTATAAAATGAGGATGATAATCTTTCTCACAGTTAACCCCCATAGTCATGACAAAGAGTTACTGTAGAGGAATTTGTCTCACATCACAAAACACAGACATCTGCGCATTGACTATTTGCTTAGTTGTTCCTTCTAACTTTTGAATTCACCAAGGTTTATTAGGAAAAACTTAAGGCATCCTTGAAAGAGAGAGAGAATTGCTGATAACATATGTCTGATCATTTTTCAAGTCTAGTGACATTAACAGAATTTCTATTTACTGTAAAATATGGAGATAGACTATTTACTGATAAACCATCTAATACTGCTTAACGGAATTATTCAGAGATGTTTTCATCTCAGATTCATTGATGTGGTATGTAAAACATTAAAAATAGACACTGTACTGTGAGACAGTTCTGCTTGTAGTGTATAATTTATATTTTCCTCAAGTCTTTGCTGGGATTTTAGCATGAAACTAGAATCTCTGAGTTCATCTGTTCCTTCTTATTTCACAACTGGATTTTAATCTTCTGACATCACAATAGAGTGCTGTTTCAAACAGCAAAATTTTTCCTAGAACAATCAGTTGTGATGTCACAGACAAAGGAACTAGGAGAAGGAACAGATGAACTCTTAAGAACAAAGGTTCTATTTTTGTGCAAATGGAACTTTTAAAAGATAACAGTATTGAAAACCGTGAATTGAAGTGGAATAGTCACAAATAGACTATTTGAAAAAGTTTTACTGAAGGGAAGTTGAAGTAATAATTACAATATATCACATCCGAGGCCCTCTAAAACAACAACAAAGAGCCCCACCTCAAAGCAATACAGAAACCACATTGTGCGCCACCCCCCCCCCCCCCCAAGCCTGTCAACTCTGTCAATGAAGTCCAAATTAACCTAAATTAGGAAGATAATTGCTCCAGTGTTAATTGTAGGTTGTCATTTAAAGCTGTTTTTATGCATTAAGCCAAAAGCATTAAACTGGGTTTTGGCCCTAATTGGGTGTTACTGATCACTGGTGTGTTACTGTTACTGGTGTGCCTTAAAGCCAAAGTTTGAGAGAGGGAAATTAAATGTGTTCAGTATAATGAAATGGCAGTTTTCGTTGATATCCTCTTGCTCCATCATCTTCTGTAAAACCTCTCCCCCAGTAACCGCACTGTTTCCTGTTGGCCCATCCTGGCCTCCCGGCCCCCAGAAGCCCTTTCTATTTTAAGAAAAGATATTTGGTCTTCCAGCTGTTGGCGCTTGCAGACATTTGCCTAAAGTGTCCTGTTCAAAAATCCCTTGCTCCCCTCACACAGTCAACAAATCAAGAAGTGATCCGTTGTTTGCAGAGCACAGCTGAATTTTCCTTTGGCCAGAGTTGAGGGGAGTGGCCTAATTAATGGGTGCTGAGTGGAAGCTTACTTAGCTGGGACAAGCTAATTGATAAAATATACACAACTTGCATAATGCATTCATTAGGCTTTCATTTTTTCTCTGGAAATTCCATTTTTTCATCCATTCCTGGGACAAAGGGTTTTTTCTAATTTTTTTTTTCAAAGCCCATGTGTCTTAAACTAAAGAAGGTGTTTGTATGCTGAAACGTGTGTGTAATGCTCTCGTCATGTTTGTACAGTAAGTATTATACCACCAGTTCTCAGATATGGGGATTGCGTTCTTGAGACCCTCACATTGTAGTACTCATTCGTCTCTGCTGGACACAGTGATTTCTCCAGAAGAAGAAGAAGAGATTATGGTACTTCTTAAGTGCTCACTATATGCCAGGCACTGTACTAAGCACTGGAGTACATAAAATACCAGGTTGGACACAGTCTCTGTCCCACAATCTAATTAGGAGGGAGTAGGATTGAAACCCCATTTTACAGATGAGGCAACTGAGGCCCAGAGAAATGAAGTATCTTGGTCACACAGTAGACAAGTGGCAGAGCTGGGTTTAGAACCCAGGTCCTTCTGATTCTCCATAGTGTTGTAGCCAAAACTCATAGTGAGAGAACAAAATGTGATGGAACTGAGGGTATTTTAAAACTCTATGGAGAAATGTGGATTCCTGAAGAATGGATTCCTTACTCCACACCGGGTTTTTTAAAAGAAGTGGGCAGTTATATTTCTGGGTTCACCCTAATGTTTTTGGAAGTTGGTGTATGTCTGAATTTTCTTTGAATCAATCAGGGGGAAATATTTGAGGGATCTTGCTAAAGCAAACAAGATATTTGTTGGGCAGGTAACTGTTTAGTACTCTCCCCAGTGCTTAGTACAGTGCTCTGCATGGAGTAAGTGATCAATGAATGCTGTTAATTAATTGATTACAATACCAAGTGTCTAACATGTTGATGAATCTTTGAAAACCACAGTGATTTTCAGTGATTTTTTAAAATCATAATTAGAAAATACTCTTCTGCCATATTATATTCCTCTTCATTGTCCCAGCCTAATAATTTATTCTTATCCAAACACCCTGGATATTTTTATGTAACTCCTCCAATCGTATGAATGAAGCCTGAGGACAGGTCTTGAAACTGTTCCGTTTAGAGTCTTAATGTTTGTTTGGCCTTGAGTAAAACAGGTTGGTACATTTCTTTTCAGTATGATGATAGGAAACACTTTAATTGGTAGCAATTTGAGATTTCCAACCATGAGAGATGTGAATTGGTTTGTAAAAGTAGCGTGAAGGATACATCTGTGTTTGAGAAAGTTGTGATTGCTAAACTAGGTAGAGGGATATAAAGCATTGCAGTTCGGAGTCTAATCTTGACAATCATTTCATTTTTTTTTTCATTTCTACTGGGAAATATTAAACTTTTTCATAGTTGAGAGACACTGGTTAGGCGCCTCCATTCTACTCCGATTAATTTTTATTATTCCCTCAGCAGCACTTCATAATGTTAAGATGTGAAAAGGTGACAGCCTGTAAGGAAATGAAGTTCAGTCATTGTGTCAACCAACTCTTAGCAGGGGCCTCTCTCCTTTGTAAAGCAATTGTATCATTTCAAGACTTATGTTGCAGTGAAATTATGTCATTGCTACTCGTCAGGGTGCTGTATGCAATTATTGTTACAATCTCAATACATCAGCATGGAGAAGAGAACAAGCGAAGACTTTTTTGCACTTAATCCCTCAAATTGGATAGTAGCCTGAACCCTGAATTATAAATCCACTAGGTCCTGAGTAAGGTGGTGAATGATGGGCTAATTAGCCCTTGGCCTTATTCTTTCCCCTCACAAAATAGAGTAGGAGAGATGTATTGTTGGGTAATTTATGTATGTCTGTCTTTTCTGTGTATTCAGGAATCATGTAGGTGAACTCATTGTGATCTGAAGCTCCTCTGATAGGACAGTTAGCAGAAGGGCCATTTCATTTCCCCTTTATCAAAAGGGTTGACCCCCACATATGATAGCTTGTTGTCTGTGAATGCCTGGGTGTATCATTGGACATTTCATTGCCCTTTCCTACTTTGATGCCTTTTTCTCCTGCTGGCTCCTCCTGTTGAATTTAAAAATTTTTTTTAAATGGTATTTGTTAAGCACTTATTGTGAGCCAGGCACTGTAGTAAGTGCTGGGTAGATAGAAGTTAATCAGATTGGACATAGTCCCTGTCCACCAATGGACTCACAGTCTCAATCTCTGTTTTACAAATGAGGTGACTGAGGCACACGGAAGTGAAGTGACTTGCCCAAAGTCACTCAGTAGATGAGTGGCGGATTCAGGATTAGAATCCAGGTCCTTCTGACTCCCAGGCCCGTGCTGTACCCATTAGGCCCCACTACTCCTCTAATTTGTCTCCCCAAAGTCTCAGCCTAAGGATAGCAGCTTCTTTCCTGATTGCCTCTTATCGGCCTGCCAGTGCTGCTGGCTTTTGACTTTTAACATTAGGCAACTCTACCGTATTTTTTTGAAATTGATTCACTGTGTCTATAAAATATTTGTTCTGCCCTCAGTGCTTGCCTATATCCCACTTCATTCTGAACAGCTGCTTGTTTCCCCCTTCTTTCAATCATATTTATCGAGCGCTTACAGCGTGCAAAGCACTGTACTGAGCACTTAAGTACTTTACCTATTCGAGTCCCGTCTCATCCAGTGAAGTTGTGTGGGTCTCAGTACGATGCACTGGCTGTTGATGTTGGTGAACTTGTCCTGCTGTTTGATTGGTGAGCTTTGTAGCTATACAACTCCTTGAGAAGCTGAATATGTCCTCTGAAGTACGTTCAGGTCTTATTAGAGAAGCAGTGCGATCTAGGGGAAAGGGTACCGATCTAGAAGTCAGAGACCTGGATTCTAACTCCAGCTCTGCCACTTGCCTGCTATATGTCCTTGGGAAAATCACCCAATTTCTTGGTGCCTTAGTTTCCTTACTTGTAAAATGAGGATTCAATATGTATTCTTCCTCCTACTTAGCCCGAGTCCTCTCCTACACCTCCTACTTTGACTTACCTGTGAAAGAGGAACTGGTCCTGATGATTAACCATTCTATCAGTCATATTTATTAAGTGCTTACTGTGTGCAGGGCAAGGTACTAAGCGTTTGGGAGAGTACAAACAATGGTATAACAGACACAATCCCTGCCCACAATGAACTGACAGTCTAGAGGATGAACATGTATTTAACCCAGTGTTTAGTGTATAAAACAGTGCCTCGCACAGAGTAAGTTCTTAATAAATATTATTATTATTGTCATCATCATCATGTTTTGCCCCACCACAGTTTTGAAAGACTTAAATATGGTCTGAAGTGGTACCCTGTTACCAAACTACCTCTGGGGCCTCCCCTGAGCCACACTACCCACCTAGCTTCACTTTTCTACTCAATCAGTTGTTTTTATTGAGTTCTTACTGTGTACAGAGTGCTGTACTAAACACTTGGGGAAAGTAGAAAGTAGAGTACAATAGAGATGATAGGATCCCTGCCCACAAGGAGCTTAGAGTCTTCAGGAGACAGATATTAAAATATATAATGGAAAGGGGAAGTAGTAGAGTATAAGGATAAATACATAAATGCTGTGGGCCTGGGGTGAGTATCAAAGTGCTTAAGGGGGACACACTCAAGTGCCTAGGTAATGCAGAGGGAAGGGCAAGAAGGGGAAATAAGGGCTTAGGGGAGACCTCTTGGAAAAGATATGATTTTAGGAGGGTTTTGAAGGTGGGGGGACTGTTAGACTGTGAATATTTAGAGGGAGTTCCAGGCTAGAGGGTGGACATGGGCAAGGGATCGATGGGGAAGAAGTCAAGATTGAGGTACAGAGAGAAGATTGACATCTATTCAGGCATTCTGCATTTTGGGCTGTCGGGTTAGCAGAATTCAGTGATAGCATTAAGTTCTGGTTTGCCAGTAAAAGTCTCTGGTTGTTTCCCAGGACATGGATTTTGTGTGAGCTTTTCCCGAACATATGCCATCTGAGCAAATGAGTCAGGGCTTCAAAGACCCCGTTATAATCCCTACTTTCAAAAAGGAAAGATGAGAGAGCCGACTATATGATAACTTCAAGGGCGATCATGGCCCCAATCCTTCTGACTGATGAGTTACCCAGATAGTAATTTGACTTCAGATCAAAGTACAGCAGAACAGGCATGATCACTACAGAGAGACAGATTACAAGAGCAATGCATGGAACAACACCAAGAGTTCAGTGCTATTTTAGAAGACCAGCGAACCAACCAACATCAGGTCTCTGAAATCTCCTAAAGAGACTTGGACATTGGTATTGGTTAAGCTCATTGTGGACAGGGGAGGTGTCTGCTAACTCTGTTGCTCTGTACTCTCCCAAGCGCTTAATTCAGTGCTCTGCACATATTGCTCAGTAAATACCAGCAATTGATTGATTTAGCAGATTGAGCTACCTCAGAAATCTCCCCAGGATCCTAAGGAGACGCCTTGGCAGAATGGCCAGTTAAATCAAAGTCACAGTGACTTGTCTAAATTAATTAATTCATTCAGTCATAATTATTAAACACTGAGTGCAGAGCACTGTACTAAGAGCTTGGGGGAGTACAATATAACAACGGTCACATTCCTTGCCCACAGTGAGCTTACAGTCTAGAACAGGAGACAGACATTATTTATAATTAAATTACTGATATGTGCCTAAGTGCTGTGGGGCTGCGGTGGGGGATGACTAAAGGGAGTAAGTCAGGGCAACGCAGAAGGTAGTAGAAGAAGCGGAAAGGAGGACTTAAGGAATATCTCTCAGAAGAGATGTGCCTTCAGTAAGACTTTGAAAGTTGCGGAGGGCAATAGTCTGTTGGATTTGAGGAGAGAGGGTGATCCAGCCTGAGACAGGACATGGGCGAGGGTTGGTGGCGAGATAAACCCTTTCTCCATCGCAGTGAAGGATTGGTGACAAGTTCAGTCTTGTCCAACATATTCAGTGCTGCAATATTTGAGACTGCAACCAAAGACCAGGAAGCCAGGGCCAGAATTCGCTTTGAGTCCAGTAGCTAATGCTTTCACTACAACAGGTTACAGACATAATTACAAGGCCCCAAGACTATTGATCCAGCTATTGCTGAATGCAAATGACATTTGCAGTATCAGCCCATTGCTGTGGACTCTCAATAACATAGATGACTTTATATTCTCTGGGAGTCTTCTTTTGGCATTGATTCCAGTCCTTTAGATTCTTATCCATTTTGTTATAGCTTTCAGTGTTGGTATTTACAAGTCTTCACCCTTTAAATTGCATTTAGGGTTTGGCAGGGACTAAACAAATATTAGTTTAGCTCAGTTAAACAAAAACACTATTACCTGATGTGGTTTTGGTTTATCTGTTTTAGTTTGGTGTCAGTTGCGATTCTTAGCCTTCCACTGCTGAATGTGGTGGTTTCAGGTAGGATTATATGCTCACCATTTTTGACTTTTCACTCATTTACAAATCAAGTGTGTTTTGAGTCTGCAGATAAGAGTTCTCCTTTAGGATATGATGAAGTGTAAGCAGCATTAATGTGATAGGAAACTCCGAGTTTGCATCCATTCACAAATTCCTATATATGAACAATGATTCTTTCAAAGGTTTGAGACAACTAAATTGCCACCTAAATGAATGTCAGGAAGGACTGCTAAGGTAGTGGAATCAGGATTTTCTATGCACTCTAGAGAGTCACGGGGGTAGCGGTGAAATTTGAGAAGTGTCTTTAAAGTTTAGTTGACTGTTCTCGGTTTTCTTCAGGTTGTTAATGAAATAACAGTGTGCAGAAACCTATTGGAAGCATTTTGGCCTTTTTTTCCTCAGGTGTGCAGAGACATTCTTTTACCAACTATGTACACCTTGTTTTGTGAGGTGAGGAATTTTTTTTTTAATTTCACTTTTTCCACAATTATCAGCCTATAGAATACCTCCTAGGAGGAGTTGGGTTAGGAAGAATTCCGATTTTGGCATTAAAAGAAAATCTGAATGTTCTTGCTTTTCGGTTTCAGTGTTCCCGTGGATTTCAAAGGGTGAAGTTGTCTGGGTATCCAGTAACCATTTTGGTGCCCACTTTCCCAGCCCATGATTGTCCAAAATGAAAGGGGACTGATTCAAAGTCTTTCATTTTATTAATGGCTATTGTTGAGCATTATTCCTTTTTTTTAACTGGTATTTGTTAAGCACTCAGTATGTTCCAAGCACTGTACTGGGGTAGCTCCAAACTAATTAGGTTGGACACAGCCCTTGTCCCTCATGGGGCTTACATACTTAACCCCCATTTTACAGATGAGGTAACTGAGGCCTCGAGAAGTGAAGTGACTTGTCCAGGGTCACACAGCAGACAAGTGGCAGAGCCAGGATTAGAACCCAGGTCCTTCTGACTACATTCCCGTGCTCTATCCAGTGGGCCATATTGCTTCTCCAGAGCACTATACTAAGCGCTTGGAGGACTACAATATAACATGTGCAGATTATGGTATGATGGTGAAGCATTCCATAAAGGCCCAATGCTCCCAGTTATTTTCTCCTCTCCACTTAGTAGCCCCTTTATATGCCTATACTTTATCTGAGAAGGGTAATAATAATAATTATTAATAATGGTATTTGTTAAGTGCTTACTAAGTGGCAGGCACTGGACTAAGTACTGTGGTGGTTACAAGCAACTCTAGTTGGTCACAATCCCTTTCCCAGGTTGGGCTCACAGTCTCAATCCCCATTTTACAGATGAGGTAACTGAGGCCCAGAGGAGTGAAGTGATTTGCCCAGAGGTCACAAAGCAGACAAGTGGCGGAGCCAGAACCCATGACCTTCGGACTCCCAGGCCCGTGTCCTATCCACTACCCCAAGGTACTCCAGTAGACTGTAACCTCTTTGTGGGCAGGGAACATGTCTGCCCACTCTTTTGTATTGCACTCTCCCAAGCACTTCATACAGTGCTCCGCGCACAGTAAACGCTCCGTAAAGTAACCACTGATTGTTTGACTTAGAATTAGTAGAAACCAGTTGGCAATAATGGAGACAGTATTGTACGCGATTCTTCCCCATTTTAAAAGATTCAAGTGTGTTGCAATGCCTCTTTTAAAAAAAAAACGTGAAACATTTCAAGTAATTGAAGTTGAACACAAGGGTGTCAGTACTCCTAAGAAACTGCGTAATATCAACTAAGGTTTGGCAAAAGTAGAAGTGGATGGAGGCCCGTTACTAAAGTGACCTTTTAAATTCTGACCCATGTAATACCAGCTTCAATTTCTAAAATGACTTAGTCCCACAACCATATGTTTTCCCAGCTAAAGGACTGGATGTGCTAAATGGAGACTTCATTTCATTCCCAGTTGAGTGCTATTAGATGTAGTCAAAAATTAATTTTGATCAAAGGTATTATGTACAACCCAAGTGCTCTCTGAAATGGACTAGACTTATGTAGCATCTTTTCTTTTTTAAGTGGCTAAGGTTTACCTAAGTGATTATGGTAATACACTGAAATAGAATACTTGCATCCAGCTGGAAGTCTTACAGTAATGCACAGCGGAATCAATATGCCTTTTTAAAGCATAAGAAGTCTTACTAAATCTGCTTTTGAAATAGCTTTGCATTTCACTTAGGGATCAATGTGTCACATGACAGCCGCCAAAGGATTTGCCATGTCTCGATGTAGTGTGGTAAATTATATCATTGTGGGGGGCCCAAATTGCACTTTACTGGCTTTTAATTGTTGTCATTCATTATGGTGCCTCTGCTTAATTAAGGCAGTTCACCCCTTGAATGTGAAGGTGGTATGGAGCCAAAGAATGTGAATAAATTAGTACCATTCCATAGGATTGCTGACCCAATACAGTGCCTTCTTTCAATGCCCGTTATCTCCTTAGTTAGCCTCTGGTATGAAGTAGAGAAGCAGTGTGTTTCAGTGGAAAGAGCACAGGCTTGGGAGTCAGAGGTCGTGGTTACTAATACTGGCTCTGCCATTTACCAGCTGTGACTTTGGGCAAGTTACTTAGCTTCTCTGTGCCTCAGTTACCTCATCTGTAAAATAGGGATTCAGACTGTGAGCCCCACATGGGACATCATGTTAACCTTGTATCTATCCCAGTGCTTAGAACAGTGCTTGGCACATAGTACGCACCAAATAAATATCATTATTATTATGAAGGTTATGTCCTGGATGCTGCCTACCTCTGCCTGGAACTACATGAGAGGTTTGACACACCTGCCTATTAGGTTATTGTTGGTAGTGAGATGTTCCATATGTTGAGGCCTCCTGACTTTCTAGGAGAATTGTAGGCTTCCTTTGAGAACAGAGTGAAAAATAGCAGTTATTTATACTGCATTTAGGCTTTCTTGGTCGAGAAGTTCATCTACAGTATAGCCAGACCAGAGGCAGAGGACTTGTAATTTGTATTTGGTGCATACTAAGAGCCGGCGTGGGTAAGTACGAGAGGGTAGGAGGTGGAGAGAGGTCGTGAACATATTTAGGCTGCAACACATTTTTTGAGTCAGTGCTCTAATGTGACCTTTTGGCTAACAGCATCAGAATCTTGACTCCATCTCCACCGGAGAACAAAAGAAATGCTCATGTTAAGAAGATCCTTATGTATGTATGTGAAAGTTCAAATCTGATATCTATCACGGTGCATGTAGAATTTTTCAGTGAATCAGCGAGTTTGTCCCCGTGCCATTTTTATGTAAGTGCTACGCTCTGACAATTATGAATCATTTGCTCAACTCTTGATTTGCGTCAATCAAACCACATGTAAGAGAGAGCGAGAGGGAGTGAGGCTTTGCTAATAGCTTGGAATCCAGAGTCCAGTGCTGCCTGCCAGTGAAAATGTTTCAAGCAGATTTTTCTGGAGCCTTCATTGCAATCCCAGAGGAAGTGCATGCAGTTAAACTCCCTGCCCCCACAACCCAACTCCTCCACAATCAACCACCAAGGTTGCTATATGGCAGGCTAATTATAGCTGCATGATAAGGGTCACAACTATTAACGGTTTCCTATGTATAACCCTGTGGCTAGCAGCATATATTTACACTGGTAGTAATGTTTACAATTAAAAACAGACTTAGTGATTGAGGTTCCCTGTCTCAAAATCATTTAGGGGCATGTGGTGTGTTTAAGAGTTTTCTTTTTGTTGAAACTAGCTAATTAAAAAGTAATACCTCCATAACTTTCATTTAAAAAAACTGGCAGGCCCCCCCCCCTTTTTTTTAAAGGAAAAAATAGTTTTTGGTATGACTGTTAAACAGATTCAGGGTCATTCCTTTAGGAGTCATCCCATACACATGAAGTAAACACAAGGTTCAAATTTAAATGTTAAAAGGGACTTTTATCTGATAAGTGTCTTAACTTTTCCCCCCTAAGAATAATCTTGTGCATTTGACTTTTGTAGGTCAAAAATGCAAAGTAAATTCATATTTGCCATTGGGATGGAAGGTTAGGAAAGATGTTGATTTGAACTAAGAGCTTAAATTCTGCTATGATCACTAGTTTAGTCCCTGAAATGCCATTGCTGTATTGTTTCTCTTTTCGGGGAATCTGTATCTTTCTAGATATTGACTTCAATTAAATGACTTTTATCTTAAGTATATCCTTCATGCATGTAACCAGTTATAAAATAATCATTTCCCGTGAAAGCTTCACATTTCTTAGTCAAACCTCCGTTTGCTACAGGGGAGGGAGGAATGATTTGCCTTTTGCCCTGTGGAATCTGAGCAAATCCCATGAAGGAAAACAAGCAAGACATTCCAAGGCTTTAACTTATAGTCCATTTTGAAAATAGTTTTCATTGATGTTTGTGTGTGTGGTGGGATTCAGTTTCCCTCCAATCTTTTCTCTCTCACGTTCTTAAGGGTGGCAGGAGGGAGGATTTGCTAGGATGTTATTCTCCATATAACTGGGGAAATTATATTTCCTGGTCACTCTCTTTCCCTCCTCATGCCCCAACAAATCCACTTTGAAAGTGATTCTGTAGGAGGGTCTGTAGGGACAGTTTGCACAGCGGTGAAAATGAGCACATTCTTGGGAAGTTTAGATTCCAGGGTAAAAATTAAAACAAAAATCTCAATTCATTTCTTTTTTGTTTTTAATTGTGTGCATGCATATGCATTTTTAGCTATTTAGTGTTACTTTATTTTTTAGATGACAAGCTCGATCTGGGCAGGGAATCTGTACTCTCCTAAGGGCTTATTGTAGTACTTAGTACACAGTGAGTACTCAAATGCTATTGACTGATACTTTAAAAGTAGTAAGCAAATTCATAGCAAACTACAAAGTAATGATAGTACTAATTGTGGTATTTAAGAGCTTACTATGCGTCAAACACTGTACTAAGTGCTGCGGTAGCTACGAGATAATTGTGTCCCATATGCAGCTCACAATCTGAGTAGGAGGGAGAGTAGATTTTGAATCTCCGTTTTGCAGATGAGGGAACTGAGGCCCAGAGAAACAAAGTGACTTGCTCGAGGTTCCATGGCAGACAAATGGCAAAGCTGGGACTAGAACCCAAGGGACTCCCTGTCCTCTGCTCTTTCCAGTAGGCCAAACTGCTGAGATGCAGCTCCTCTGTAGTGTTGCTGTGCACCTAGCATAGCCATCAGTGTACTTTGGCCGATTGCTCAGCCTCATCATTACCTTCTTCTTGCCGAGCCATGTGACCTGGGGCGCTCTGGCCCAGGGCCAGTGAAGATGGTGAGTGAGGCAGGTGCCTCAGGTACTCACTGGCCCAGAGGGGAATGGGTTGAAAATCTGAAAGCTCCCTGCCTCTCTCTGCCCAAATCGGAAGAAGCGCCGTTGTTCACAGGGCTCTGGCTGGGAGAGGGGTGAGACCGCCCCCTTATGCCCTCCAACCCTGGATAAACCCTTTAGTTTGGGGGCCTTTGGCAGCCATCTATGTAACGAACGTCACTATGTGACACAGGGTGCTGTTGCATAACGAAACTGTTGTTACCATAGACAGTGGGAAGGGTGGAAATTTTTTCCTCACCTTAGAGTGACCAAATGCCTGAAGCCAGCTCTGCTCTTATAATAACGGTATTTTTTGAGCGCTTACTATTTGCCAAACACTGAACTAAGCACTGGGGTGAATACAAGCAAATTGGGTTGGACACAATCCCTGTTCCACAAGGGACTCACATTCAGTATTCCAATTTGACAGAGGAGGTAACCGAGGCTCAATGAAGTGACTTGCCCAAGGTCACACAGCAGTCAGGTGACGGAGCCAGAATTAGAAAATATGACCTTTTGACTCCCAGGCCCAGGCTATATCCACTAGGTCACTCTACTTCTCAACAGCAGGTCCCGCCCCCTCCAGGGTGCCCCTACCCTCTGCCCTCCTTCCTCTCCCAACAGCAGGACAGACAAGACAAGGGAGATAAAAGGGTTAGAAAATGGAAATTCTGTAGGAGGATGTCTTTTGATTATTAGTATTGGGAATTCCCCCCTTTTTAAGTTGAAATTCAACTTCATGCAGCTGCTTAAAAGTTGAAAGTATATAGTGGAAAACTAAATAGGCTACTTTGGCTGGATAATTTAGGTATTCTGACAATTACAGTGAAACCTTGCTTGTCGTGTTGACATCTTATGAGAAGCAGCATGGCCTAGAGGATAGAGCGTGGCTTGGGAGTCAGAAGGATCTCGGTTTTAATCCCAGCTCCACCACTTGTCTGCTCTGTGACCTTGGGCAAGTCACTTCACTTCTCTGTGCTTCAGTTATTTCATCTGTAAATTTGGGGGTAAGACTGTGAGTCCCATGTGGAACAGGGACTGTGTCTGACGTGATTAGCTTGTATTTTCCTCAGCGCCTAGAACACTGTCTGGCACACAGTATAGCACTTAACAAATACCATCATCATCATCTTAGACGTTAACCCTTATTGTCTGTGTGTGTGTGTGTTTAAGCACATGTGTTATATAGATAGGGTTTTTATTCGAAGGTGATTTATTGATGGTGAGAGCAAAGCCACACACAAGTGGCTGTGGGTGAAAGGACTTATGTTTGTCTAACAATTCATGCCTCTCTTAGTGGGTGAAAAGACAGTGATTTGCCATTCGTAGTGGCTGTTGCCGTTTTGAATCTTCTTGGTATCCTGACCTTCTTCAAGTTGTTCCTTAAGGAGAGCATCCCTTGCTTGCCAGACTGATCCATGTCCTGGGTGTCCTTGATGTTCTGTGCTTCAGCTCATCAAGACTCTGCCAGAGTCTGTTGTTAAAAGGTTTATTAGGTTTGGGTTTTATTAAGCCCTTGTTAAGTGGCCCACAGCCAGAAGTCAGGGTGGGCCTGCTGGGGCTGGGACCTCAGCTGTGAAGGTTTCTAACGGAAGAACCATGCACAGAGTGAATTCATTCATTCAGTCGTATTTATTGAGTGCTTACTGTGTGCAGGGCACTGTACTAAGCCCTTGGGAAGTACAGTTCATCAACAGAGACAATCACTGAATCTCGCATGGATCAGAGAAGCAGCATCACTCAATGGGAAGAGCACGGGCTTGGGAGTCAGTGGTCGTGGGTTCTAATCCTGGCTCCACCACTTGTTTGCTGTGGCCTTGGGCAAGTCACTTAACTTCTCGGTGCCTCAGTTATGTCATCTGTAAAATGGGGATTAAGATTGTGAGGCCCACATGGGACAACGTGATTACCTTGTATCTACCCCAGTGATTAGAACAGTATTTGGCACATAGTAAGCGCTTAACAAATACCATCATTATATAGTAGACAGCGGGAAACCTGAAAAAAACTACTTTTGTTGGGCTGGAAAACCTCAGGCGTTGAGAACGGGGGATGTATCTGTTATATTGCTTTATTGTACTCTCCCAAGCGCTTAGCACAGTGCTCTGCACGCAGTAAGTGCTAAGAAAATATGATCGACTGACTACTGGTCGAAGGTTTCACGGCTAGTGTCGGCACTCTGTTATGGTCACTTGGGCTGAAATTGGTTTTTGTTTGAAAACTTGTCGCTTGCATATCGCTCCCCCGCCCCCAAGACCGTAAGCTGCTTGTGGGCAGGGAATGTGTTTATTGTTGTATTGTACTCTCCCGAGCGCTTAGTACAGTGCTGTGCACACAGGAAGCGCTCAGTAAGTACGATTGAATGAATCACAGGGTGCTGTCCCAGGGCCCCTCCTACTTGTCTCACCCTCCGCCTCAGTGGGAGCATGTCTGGCAGGAGTGAGAGAATGGCTTTTGAGTTGAATCTGGGTTTTGAAAGTCTCAATGACTCATCTGAGGCTTGCCCGTCATTTGTCATGGGAGACTCCATCCTCAGAGATTGTAAAGCACTGTGTGGTAAATATTGGGGTAGGTGCAAGATAAGCAGATCGGAGCAGGGAGCACGCCCTCTTCCCCACAAGAGATAGATGGAGCAGGAACCTTACCCCATTTTACAGAAGAAGAAACGGAGGCACAGATAGGTTAAGCGATTTGCCCAAGGTCACCCAGTAGGCTAGTGGCAGGGCCACTAGAACCCTGGTCTCCAGAGTCCCAATGCTTGACATAGCAAGAGCTTTACAAGTATTGTAGTCATCATCAGTCCTGCATTCTTGCCACGAAGCTGTGTTGCGTTCCTGCTTGTATTTGTTCCTCATACAGAAGTACTTGACTTATGTCTCTCTTTCTACCTGCATATTCAGTCAGTCACCAGATCCTGTTGATTGGTTCTTCACAGCATCTCCAGAATCCATCCAGCTTGTTCAAACCCATGTCATTATCCCAAACTGACTCCTGTATCAGCTTATTTTCAGATCACCCTATCTACAGCCTCACCCCTCTCCAATCCAGACTTCACTTTGCTGCCCAGATCATTTTTTTTTCAGAAACATAATTTTCTGCACATCTCCTGACTTCTTCAAATCCTGCAGCAGCGGCCCATTCCTGTCCACATTAAGCAGAAACTCCTGACCAGTAGCTTTAAGCTACTTACTCAGCCCCCCCCAACTTATCCTTTCTCCTCTCCCTCAGAACTGAGCTCTCCTGCTTCGTTCCAGTCAAAGCAACCAACTTGTGTAATTCATTCTCATTAATCTCACCCCCTACTTCTTGCTCGTGCCCCTTCTTTTTTTTTTTTCTTTTGTAATGGTATTTGTTAAGTGCTCACTATGTGACAGGCACATGGGTATTAAGCACTGGGATAGATGCAAGCTAATCAGATTGGACACAATGTCCCATATGGAGCTCACAATCTTAATCCCCATTTTTCAGATGAGGTAATTGAGGCACAGAGAACGTAAGTGGCCTACCTAAGGTCACGTAGAGTGCAAGTGGCAGAGCCAGAATTAGTGCCCAGGTACTTCTGACTCCTAGGCCTGTACTCTATCCATTAGGCCATGCTGCTTCTCTTGCTCATGCCCTTTCTGTCTTGCTCATGCCCTCTCTCTCTTGCTCGTGCCCTCTCTCTCTCGCTCGTGCCCTCTCTCTCTCGCTCGTGCCCTCTCTCTCTTGCTCGTGCCCTCTCTCTCTTGCTAATACCCTCTCTGTCTTGCTAATACCCTCTCTGTCTTGCTTATCCCCTCCTTCTTTTGCTCATGCTCTCCCTCTTGCCCTGAGCACCCTCCTCCTTCGCATCTGATCTCCCCAACTTCAAAGTCCTTCTGAAATCACATCTCCTCCAGGAAGCCTCACCCTATTTCCCTCAGTACTCCACCCCAGCACTTCTTTAACATCTAAGCACTTAGCTACTCACCAACCCCACACCTACAAGTGCACTTATACCCTCTAGATGGTAAACTTATTGAGGGCGGGGAACGTGTCTTCCAACTCCGTTGTTTTGTACTCTCCCAAGCACTTAGTACAGTGCTCTGCACACACTAAGTGCTGAATAAATACCATTAACTGATTATTTATGTATCTTTATATTACATTTCTTCCCCCATCTGTAATTCATTTTAGTGTTTGTCACCCCTGCTACAATGGAAGCTCTTTAAGGGCATAGATCTTGTCTCGTAACTCTTTTATATTCTCCCAAGTACTTAGAACAGAACTCTGCACATAGTAAACTGGATAAATAACTACTGATTGAATTGGGCATCATGTTATCTTCTGATTTCTTCACACATCTCACCTAGCTAAACTAGTATTAACAATAATAATAATAATAATGGTATTTGTTAAGCACTTACTTTGTACCAGCCAAATTGTTGAACTGATTGGTTCCAAGATATAATCCCAAGTGATCCCATCAGCCACCTTATAAAACAGTTTGTTCTACCTAGTCTTTCATTCCTTCATTCATCCTTTATTCGTTTTGGTTATCAATTGTATCTTTTGTTATTATCAGTTGGATCTTTGTTTTCCCTTACTGTTTCCATTGTATGGGTAATATCTATGGCAGCCTATCTTCCCCTACTAGGTTATAAAATCCTGGAGGCCAGGGATCATGCCATCTCCTTTTTTTGCTCAAAAATGCCTAGTACAGTGCTTTACACATTGTAGATGCTCAGTAAATACTAGTGAAGATTATCCTGTTTTGTCAGTTGATGTTGAAGGTGGCTCATAGTAATGATGATAATCATAATAATAATTGCGGTATTTATAAAGTGCTTACTCTGTACCAAGCACTGTATTAAGGGCTGGGGAAGATACAAGATAATCAGGTCCGACATGGGGCTTACAGTCTGTTAGGAGGGAGAACAGGTATTGAATTCCCATTTTGCAGATGAGGTAACTGGGGCCCAGAGAAGTAAAGTGACTTGCCCAGGGTCACACAGAGCAGGTAAGAGGCAGAGCCGGGATTAGAACCCAGGTCCCTTGACTCCCAGCCCCGTGCTCTTGCTACGAGGCCACACTGACATTGATGAAACTTGGCTCAGTGGAAAGAACACGGGCTTGGGAGTCAGAGGTCTTGGGTTCGAATCCCAGTTCTGGCACTTATCAACTGTGTGACTGTGGGCAAGTCACTTCACTTCTCTGGGCCTCAGTTACCCCATCTGTAAAATGGGGATGAAGACTGTGAGCCTCACGTGGGACAACCTGATTACCCTGTATCTACCCCAGCGCTTAGAACAGTGCTCTGCACATAGTAAGCGCTTAACAAATACCAGCATTATTATTACTGTAAGAACTGGATATGCCTTCTGGGAAGGGTTTTGTAGCTCTTTGCTCTCTTGTGGAGCTAGATGCACCCTTATAACACAGTTGCCTATCAAGTTCTCAAACGGCATCCTACCCCTCTTGGTTTTTCATTCTATTCTGTGGAATGACCATATCTGTTGTTAGCTTTTAAATTCCTTGTTGCCAGTGAAAAATCTTTGGTTGTAGATAGGAAATCCATAGCAGAGACTCGTATATAGCCATGGTCACCTACAGACTCAGTATGGGTTTAAAAGATGGTGCTGACTTGATAAAGTGATTCATAATCACTTGCCTATTTTTTTCCTGTATTTTCCTCTGGAGCACAGTCATCGCTGTACAGCGGTTATCGAATGAGTGTCTCAGACTTTTGATGGTACTATTAGCCTGCTGTGGTGGAAGGGGGTTCCCAGGAGATCAGATTCATGTTCTTTTGCATTTTCAAGCATAATAATTTAGGCCAGGTTAAACGTTGACATATTTAATTCAATTGGTGATGGAGAAAGGGTCAGAACAGGCTCCTTCCAACTAGTTGGACTAGTTCTTCTACTAGGTTATAATCTTAAGAAATTGTTGAACTCTTCAGAGAAGTCTAAATTGCTTAGAACTCACCCAAACCCTATTCAACTACTGGCGTCAAATATTTTTCAGCCGATATGGTATAAATGTCATATGCCGCTTCCCCTTCCTCAGTCTTGATTAAATAATATCGTATCTGGTACACCATGCATAAAACTGAAGCCAAATCAAGATCAAGGGAAATATGCAGTTAATGATGTTCTCTTCGTTTGCCTTTCTGAAGGACTCCTGGACTAGCCATTTGCCAGCAGTGGAAACCAGTGAGCTAACCTGGTGGTTTCCACAATTAAAATCTCTCAATTTTTCATCTAGCTTTTTGTTTTTCATCTAGTTCATCTGATTTTTCATCTGGCTGTCTCCTTGCCCTCTAGGATATAAGCTCGCTGCAGGCAGGGGTGTGTCTGTTTATTGCTATATTATACTCTCGCAAGCTCATAGTACAGTGGTGTGCACATAGTAAGTGCTCAATAAATGCAGTTGAATGAATGAATATAGTAGATGGTGAATATGGTGGCATGAACATCTAGCAGCTAGTCTTAATAGAAGACAAAAAATAAAGTAGGGTTGTGTGTGTGTGTATGTACCATCATAAAAGAGTACCTTAATTATTGTGTCCACCCTAACCCAGCTCAATGCAGAGAAGTTATTTTTTTTTTCCTGGCAGTCCCACAGAGATCTGCAGAAACCCAGGCACTTTTTCCAACAAGGCCATCTCTGTAGGTAGGTACCAAAATTGGTGGAGGACGTGTCAGGCTTGCGCCTCGACGTTTGGAAGCCCCAATTTCACTCCAAGAAGGCTGGGTTTGGGCGACGGCCGGGTGGTGGGGGTCTGGGACAATGGAGTGTAGAACCGCCCCAGGTGCCTTGGGTGCTGACCCTGGGCAGCGTGGCAAAACCCGAGCCATTCAGCAGAAAGTCTCTCTGGCTAATTCTCCGTAGGCTTGGAGCCTAGTTGAATCTACCACTGTCACCTTTCAGCTACCCTTAAAGCTATTTTTAAGCTCTCTGCTTGCAAACGGTAGTTTGCTGGGTGACCTTGGTCAAGTCATTTAAAACTACTGTGTACCTCAGTTTCCTCAACTGTAAAATGAGGATACATGTTCTCCCTCCTACTTAAACTGTGAGCCCCATACCGGTCAGGGACTGTCTCCGACTTAATTAATGTGGTACCCCAGTGCTTAGAACAGTGTTTGAAGCATACTAAGCACTTAAGCATCATAAAAAAAAAGATTACTGCTTTTTCTTTTCCTAATTAGTACTAAAAAGGTCATATATTCTCATGAAAACAGGATGTATTTGTGTGACTATCAGCGATGGCTGCACATTTTGTATCTAGTGTTGTAATCTTCTGGTTATGAGTATTGTTTCTCAGAAAATTAGTCACATTCAGACTCCTGGGCTCTATTTGCAGCTCTGTTGATTATTTTACTCCTTTTCTTATGTGGGAAAATAGCAGTGCTTCAGAAATGCTTTTGTTTGCCCCCCCCCCCCCCCCCCCCCCCCACTGATTCTCCCTTCCCCATCTCTCCATTCATTCTTCACACTATTGTATGTATTGAACGTTTACAGTGTGCAAGGAGCTGAACTAAGCTCTTGGGAGAGTACAATATAGCAATTAGACACATTCCCTGCCCACAATGAGCTCACAGTGTGGAGAGAGCTCACAGTCTAGAATCATTTTATCCCCTCTTATTTGTTCTGTTTGATCTATGCACACTCACAGCAAATGGGATGCGGGACCTTCCATTCTTTTGAAAAGAAGGTGATTGTTTTTCTCCTTAGACTCTGGTATCACCTGCTCAGGGGCTGTTTTTCCCTTCCCTGCTAATCTGTGTTGAGGGATGGGGATGGGAAGCAGACCTGCAACCTATTGCTTAGAGCTGGGTTTGGCAGGTGCAGGATGGCATGCCGGAGGGGCAGTAAAGACTTGTCTCTCCCCCACCCCAAATTCAATCTCAGTTTAACATGGTTTAGCCAAGTGTTCCCAGAATCATAAACCACAGCAGATAAAGGAGAAGTGCAAGGACCAGCGAGGTTCCTAGACCTTGATGTAAAAAAGCTGTTGACAGGCTTGACAGCATCAGCTGCTGATCACAGTTCTAGCAACTAGAGAAGCAGCATTGCCAGGTGGTTAGATCACGGACATGGGAGTCAGAAGGACCTGGGTTCTAATCCCGGATCCACAGTTAATATCACTGTCTCCCTCTGGACTGTAAACTGGTTGTGGACAGGCAGGGTGTCTGTTCATTGTTATTTTGTACTCTTCCAAGCTCTTAGTACAGTGCTGTGTACATAGTAAGTGGTCAATGAATACGATTGAATGAATGAGTGAATGAATTGTCTGCCGTGTAACCTTGGGCAAGTCGCTTCAATTCTATGCCTCAGTTACCTCATCTGTAAAATGGGGATTGACTGTGAGCCCCATGTGGGACAGGGACCCTGTCTAACCCGATTTGCTTGTATCCACCCCAGACTTAATACGTTGCCTGACACATAGTAAGCACTTATCAAATACTACAGTTGTTATTATTGACTATTAAAAGTAGCTTGCTGCCCTGAGCATTTGTATTCTCCAAAGACAGCTCCATGAGGGTACTCTGGAATTGAAGAGTCTTTGTCCTTTCCCCCTCACCCTTGACCAGTGGAGGAAAACCAGGAGGTTTTAATCTTGGGGCTGAGTAGGAGGGCTGCTTTTTGGAAGAAAGAGAAAGAAGAAAGCTTATTGGGAACAGGATGATAGTGAAGAATGTGGCCCTGGGGACAGTCATGGGTGGAAGAGCAGAGGTGACAGTTGGGCAGGAGGCTAAGGACAGTTGTCTTGAAGCACCTTTTAAAGTGCTTTTTGTGGGGAGAGGGACCCCCACCTAAGGTTTACTGCAGTCTGCAAATTATCTTTCAGGCCATGCTTTCCACAGTGACCCTCTGACAATTGACAAGAAGCCTGGAAAAAAAAAAGATACCCACCAATCTGCCCTGATTCCCAGAAGAGAAGATTCTTTTTGAAGTAAATTGGATGTTAAAACAGTGGAAAGTTATCTGTTCGAGTTTCTGTGTTGATAAGTGATGGTTTATCATAGGTTTCTGTCTGTGATTACTGCCAGAATGCTAAAGGCTTTTAGGGTTAGAGTGCTTCTTTTATTGTCTTCTAAAGAACTCTAACTACAGAATTCAATTTTTCTACAATTGGTTTAAATTATGTGTCCAGGGAAAAAATGTCTAAAAGGAATATTTCGCAGGAAAAATAGAGGGTTTTTTTGGCATGGGGGAGAGGTGGAAAGGGGAAATTACCATTTATTTTTCATTATGTTGTTCACAAGTTTTTGGCTTGAGCCCTCTTGGGGAGTGAGCTAATGTTGGTAATTACTTGTGGATCATCACAGCAGATTGACAACCCCCTCCCCATCCCCCAACACATGAATGGTTTGACAAATTTTGTAGACCAAATTGAGTAATATTAAGGAGAGATCAGTTTTTCTCTGGGCAGGAAATATGTCATTAGAAGAGATTCCTGTTATTGGCTGTGAAGCATCAGAAAGAAAGCTTGAACTTGGATCGTTAATGAATCAAACATATTTATTGAGCATTTACTATGTGCAGAGCACTATATTAAGTGTTTGGAAGAGTCAAATATAATAGAATTAGCAGACATGTTCCCTTTCTATAACGAACAGACATTCTAGAGGATCATGTAGCTGTATTGGCTGGAATAGATCTTTTTTTTTCTTTTTACCAATTCTCCTATATTTTGCGTAGTGCAGTGCTTGATGCATAGTAAGCACTTAATTAAACCGTCCCTCGGTCTCGCCTATCCCGCCGTCGACCCCTGGGCCACCTCCTCCCGCGGTCCTGGAATGCCCTCCCTCCTCACCTCCGCCAAACTGATTCTCTTCCCCTCTTCAAAACCCTACTTAAAACTCACCTCCTCCAAGAGGCCTTCCCAGACTGAGCTCCTCTTCTCCCTCTACTCCCTCTACCACCCCCCTTTCACCTCTCCGCAGCTAAATCCTCTTTTCCTCCTTTCCCTCTGCTCCTCCCCCTCTCCCTTCCCATTCATTCATTCAATAGTATTTATTGAGCGCTTACTATGTGCAGACCACTGTACTAAGCGCTTAGGATGAACAAGTCGGCAACAGATAGAGACAGTCCCTGCCATTTGACGGGCTTACAGTCTAATCGGGGGAGACGGACAGACAGGAACAATGGCAATAAACAGCGTCAAGGGGAAGAACATCTCGTAAAAACAATGGCAACTAAATAGAATCGAGGCGATGTACAATTCATTAACAAAATAAATAGGGTAACGAAAATATATACAGTTGAGCGGACGAGTACAGTGCTGTGGGGATGGGAAGGGAGAGGTGGAGGAGCAGAGGGAAAAGGGGAAAATGAGGCTTTAGCTGCGGAGAGGTAAAGGGGGGATGGCAGAGGGAGTAGAGGGGGAAGAGGAGCTCAGTCTGGGAACGCCTCTTGGAGGAGGTGATTTTTAAGTAAGGTTTTGAAGAGGGAAAGAGAATCAGTTTGGCGGAGGTGAGGAGGGAGTGCGTTCCAGGACCGCGGGAGGACGTGACCCAGGGGTCGACGGCGGGATAGGCGAGACCGAGGGACGGCGAGAGGTGGGCAGCAGAGGAGCGGAGCGTGCGGGGTGGGCGGTAGAAAGAGAGAAGGGAGGAGAGGTAGGAAGGGGCAAGGTGATGGAGAGCCTCGAAGCCTAGAATGAGGAGTTTTTGTTTGGAGCGGAGGTCGATAGGCAACCACTGGAGTTGTTTAAGAAGGGGAGTGACATGCCCAGATCGTTTCTGCAGGAAGATGAGCCGGGCAGCGGAGTGAAGAATAGACCGGAGCGGGGCGAGAGAAGAGGAAGGGAGGTCAGAGAGAAGGCTGACACAGTAGTCTAGCCGGGATATAACGAGAGCCCGTAATAGTAAGGTAGCCGTTTGGGTGGAGAGGAAAGGGCGGACCTTGGCGATATTGTAGAGGTGAAACCGGCAGGTCTCGGTAACGGATAGGATGTGTGGGGTGAACGAGAGGGACGAGTCAAGGATGACACCGAGATCGCGGGCCCGAGAGACGGGAAGGATGGTCGTGCCATCCACGGTGATAGAGAAGTCTGGGAGAGGACCGGGTTTGGGAGGGAAGATGAGGAGCTCAGTCTTGCTCACGTTGAGTTTTAGGTGGCGGGCCGACATCCAGGTGGAGACGTCCTGGAGGCATGAGGAGATGTGAGCCTGAAGGGAGGGGGAGAGGACGGGGGGGGAGATGTAGATCTGCGTGTCATCTGCGTAGAGATGGTAGTCATATCCCCTCAGCACTGTACTCATCCACTCAACTGTATATATTTCCATTACCCTATTTATTTTGTTAATGAATTGTACATTGCCTTGATTCTATTTAGTTGCCATTGTTTTTACGAGATGTTCTTCCCCATGACTCTATTTATTGCCATTGTTCTCGTCTGTCCGTCTCCCCCGATTAGACGGTAAGCCCGTCAAACGGCAGGGACTGTCTCTATCTGTTGCCGACTTGTTCATTCCAAGCGCATAGTACAGTGCTCTGCACATAGTAAGCGCTCAATAAATACTATTGAATGAATGAATGAATAAAAAACGATGATGATAATAGTAATAATGAAAGGGGAGGGAGTTCCAGCCAGAGTTGAAGGCATGACAGGTAGTCAGTGGCCAGAGACTTGAGAATGAAACACAGTGATCAGATTAATTCATTGTGGGTGGAGAACATTTCTGCCAACTCTGTTATATTGTACTCTCCCAAGCACTTTGTACAGTGCTTTGCATATGGTAAGCACTCAGTGAATATGGTCGATTGATTACCTTGAGAGGAACAAAGAGTGCGAGCTTGGATGTAGTGGGAGAAGAGAGTGGATGATAAAAATAATAAGAATGGTAGTTGTTAAGCACTTACTATGTTCCAGGCACTGTACTAAGCGCTGAAATGGATACAGGCAAATCGGGTTGGACACAGTCCCTGTACCCCGTGGGGCTCACAGTCTCAATCCCCATTTTATAGATGAGGTTCCTGAGGCTAAGAGAAGTGAAGTGACTTTTGCAAGGTCACAGAGCAGACAAGTGGCAGAGGCAGGATTAGAAGCCATGACCATCTGGCTCCCAGGTCCATGCTCTATCCACCACGCCATGCAGAGAGTGCTTAAAGCCAGTTGCTCAGAGGTTCTCCTTGATGTGGAGATAGGCCACAATTTGGAGTTTTTGAGGAATGGAGAGATGTGTGCCAAAAATTAAAAAAAAAAAAAGTGATTTGGGCAGTCGAGTGCAGTCCGGACTGGCGAGGGTAGGAGATTAACCAAGTGGCTGATGCCCTGTCAAGGTGGAGCACATCTGTGTGACCCAGCCTTTGGGGAGCTACCTCCTGCCTTCAGCCTTAGGAAAACCTAATAATCATAATAATAATAACTACTGTGGTATTGAAGTGCTTATTGTGTACCAAACACTGTACTAAGTGCTGGGGAAGATACAAGAAAATCAAGTCAGAGTGCTTGTCCCACGTGAGGCTAAAGCTGGAGGGAGAACAGATGAGGCTACTGGGGCAGAAAGAAGTTAAGTGATTTTACCAAGGACACCCAGCAGATGAGTGGCAGACCCAGGAGTCAGACCCAGCTCTTCTGGCTCCTATGGCTATGCTCTTTCCATTAGGCCTTGCTGCTTCTTAGACTACTGCATGAAATTAATTGGAGATCTTGGTTAAAGGGTGATCAGCAAACACAGGGTATTAGTAGATATTCTTAACCTGAAAACCTGGAGCATGGCCAAGTGTAAGATTAACCCGATCCCAGACTGTCCTATCCCAGCCTGCGACAGTCCCAGGCAGGATTCTTCTGTGTCAGTCCCAGGCAGCTGCTTCTGATGTGTTCCCCTTGATATAATAATGTTGGTATTTGTTAAGCACTTACTATGTGCCGAGCACTGTTCTAAGCGCTGGGGTAGACATAGGGGAATCAGGTTGTCCCACATGGGGCTCACAGTCTTAATCCCCATTTTACAGATAAGGGAACTGAGGCACAGAGAAGTTAAGTGACTTGCCCACAGTCACACAGCCGACAAGTGGCAGAGCTGGGATTCGAACTCAAGAGCCCTGACTCCAAAGCCCGTGCTCTTTCCACTGAGCCACGCTGCTTCTCAATTATTATACATGATATAATAATGTTGGTATTTGTTAAGTGCTTACTATGTGCAGAGCACTGTTCTAAGCACTAGGGTAGATACAGGGTCATCAGGTTGTCCCACATGAGGCTCACAGTCTTCATCCCCATTTTACAGATGAGGGAACTGAGGCCCAGAGAAGTTAAGTGACTTGCCTAAGGTCACACAGCTGCCACGTGGCAGAACCGGGATTCAAACCCATGACCTCTGACTCCCAAGCTCAGGCTCTTTCCACTAAGCCACGCTGCTTCTTTATGTGGGCAGGACTTTGTGGACTTTGTGGATTATGTGGGCTGGATATGTGGGCTGGACTTTGCATACAGTCAATCAGACAATCACAGTGAAGGGCTTTGGGGTGTAGTGTTTTTGTTTAGTTGGTTTGCATACATGCACCAGTGAAAATGACATCAAAAACTGTTTGCTGTTCATTCAGATAAATATTGCTGTGTGTAAACTTGAAAACACAGTTGAGATGTTCTTGTGATCGTCAAGCACAGCTTTGCATTAAGTTGCACTTGATTTTTCTCACGAGTGCCATTGACTTGTGCTTGTGACGAAGAGGAGGAAATGGAGCATAACCCAATTTTCAAATTTCCTTGACTTATTTTTGAGCACCACTCAGTTGTGGGGATTACTATTAATTTTCCCTGGCACTGAAGTTCCTAATATCACCTGGCTGCTTCAACAAGGTCTACTTGAATTAGACTGGATTTTGGGGGTAATTTTGAAAGCCACCAGTAACGTATGACTGATATTTCCCACCAGCCAATTAATTTTACTGTTGCCAAACAATCGAGGGACAATTTTTGCTCTACTTGGGTTTTTCCCTGCTGTCTGTCTTTTGACACCTCCGTCCCTCCCTTGCCCCACTCTTTCCCCCTTTCAACTAAATGAGATATAATAGGTTTTTAAGGGTTAAGATAAAGTCACATTCTTTCTGGGGGCAAGCCCAGCGGAAAAGACAAACAGGACCTTTGCTGAAACTACGTGCGCTTATTGATTATCCTTTGTTGTGCAGTTACAGTTGTGCCTGGTGCTGATTTCGCCTGTCCTCCTTAGACTCTTGATCTGCCTGAAGCCTCTGATCACAAAGAGACACCCCAATCCTGATTACTGCATGCCAGGTTGGTTTGGCCATCACTGTTGTCTCCCAGGAGGCCACAACTGTCGTGCCTTTTTTGAAATTTGTGCTTCCTTGGACCCCATCTTTAAGCCATAAACACTGTTAGTACTCCTGTCTAACGTTTGATCTGCTATAGTCCGAAAGGATTCTCTAAAGATGGGTGTAGGCTACACAGGGCATCATAACTAGGTGTCCCGCTGAAAGTGCTTAGAGCAGGGAATCTGTGTACCCTTTAATCACTGGATATTTACCCCACATTCAGCCCCACAACACTTACGTGTGTAGCTATAAATCATTTTATCAAACGTCTCCTCCTCTGGACTGTAAGCTCCCCCAGTGGGCAGGGAGCAAGTCTGCCAACTCTGTTGTACTCTCCCTAGCACTTAGTAGAGCAGTACTCTGCACACAGTAAGCCCTTGATAAATACCATTGCTTTGATTAATTGGATGTTCCAAAATCTTTGAAAGTCCCAGCATGGAGTCCAGTCCATTAAACCTCTAAATAACCAGCGTTGAACCATTTGCGGTGTGTGTGTGTGTGTGTGTGTTGGGGGTGAGGGGTGGGTTTGATGGGGTGGATTTGTGCATCAAGAAAGGAGATCTTGGGTAGGGAGTCCAAGTGGATCATGATTGCCTGGGAATAAATGGAAAGAGGAAGTGTCTTGTTAAGAGAACTGTTTTGGGAGGAGGAGAGAGAAGACAGATGAGGAGATTGAGGTTTGAGGGCCAGATTTCTCACTGTGTGACCTTGGGCAAATACCTTAACTTCTCTGTGCCTCAGTTACCTCATTTGTAAAATGGGGAATAAGTCTGTGAGCCCTATGTGAGACATTGACTGTGTCCAACCTGATTAGCTTGTATCCACCCCAGTGCTTAGTGCAGTGCCTGGCACATAGTAAGCACTTAACAAATGCCACAGATATAATTACATTTTAGCAAGTTCTATGGTGGGGAGTTTAACAGGAGTGAATAAAAATTTATAGCTAAAAGTGCATGTTGTTGAACTTTTGACTTTACGACAAATGGTGATTTTCAGTTACTTTTTATTAGTATTTTATCAACAGGAAGAGCACAGTATAGGGAATAAATTATTTCTTGGTTCTTAATTATTAGACAAGTATTATTCCAGGGGCCCCATATATGAGATCAGTAAGCCACTTGAAAGCTCATAATTGAAATGTCAGTGGTGTTTTGCAAGGCCGAAACATGAAAGTAAAAATGTAGGCAATTGCGGTGTTTGGGGGGAGGGCAGGGGAGAGGGTTGAGCAACCAGAAATTGCTCAAATAGAACCCCATCCTCCCCCAACCAGGCTAACTTGAGCAGGTAGGAAGAAACTTTTTTTGGGGGGTCATGATATTTATGTGCTAACGATGAGCCAGGTACTTTACTATGCACAGAGTATATATAAGATACACGCATGGGACTCAGAGTCTAAGAAGGAGGGAGAGCAGTTATTGAAACCCCATTTTAGAGATGAGGGAACCGAGGGACAGAGAACTGGTGACTTCTCCGAAGGTTTCATAGCAGAGCTAAGATCAGAACCCTGGTCCTCTTATTCCCAAGCCTGGGCAATTTCTACTAGGCCATAATTGAACTCGTAAGGTTGTTGTGACCAGGGAATGTGTCTACCAACTCTGTTATTTTGTACTCCCCCAAGCACTTAGTACAGTGCTTGTCACACAATAAGCACTCAAATTTGATTAAGTGCAGGGAACGTGTCTAACAACTCTGTTATAGTGTACTCAGCATGGCTTAGTGGAAAGAGCATGGGCTTGGGAGTCAGAGGACACAGGTTCAAATCCCAGCTCCCACCACTTGTCTGCTGTGTAACCTTGGGCAAGCCACTCAACTTCTCTGTCCCCCAGTTACCTCCTCTGTAAAATGGGGAGTAAGACTGTGAGCCCCACGTGGGACAACCTAATTATCTTGGATCTACCCTAGCGTTTAGAACAGTGCTTGGAACATGGTAAGTGCTTAACAAATACCACAGTAATTATTATTACTCTTCCAAATCCTTAGGTCAGTGCTCTGCACAGAGGAAGTGCTCAATAAATACCATTGATTGATTGATAAAATAAGTTCTAGACCGGAGGAAGGAGTAAAATGTAAAGATATTCCCTTAATGCTCTGGGGGTTTAGGAGTGCTTAGTGTGAGGTAGTTGGGGAGATGCAGTGTGAGGAGCTGAGTCTAACTGGGGAAGGCCTTCTGGAGCTGTGATGTCAGAAGGGCCTTCAAAGTTGGGGAGAGCTGCGGTTGGCAGAAAATGAAGTGGGAGGGAGTTCCAGACAGGAGGGTGCGTGTGAACGAGAGGTGGAAACCGTATAACAACTTTCTTTGGTTTCACTCGAGAGATGAGTAGCAGGGAGGGACTGATAGCAAACAAAGTGATAATGCCGACTAGGTGGGTAGTTGGCCCAGTGAGCACTAGCGATCAGGACGTAGGAGGAGTTCGTGTTAATGAGCTCTGCTGTCACCTCCTCTACAAACTATGCTGTGTTCCACTCTTCCCCATCCGGGTCTTCCCTCAGCTGACTTAATGGAGGCCTTTTCCAGTTTGAGGGAACACTTGGCCGAAAGGTTATTTGATTGATAACTTTGCTCTATAGTGTTACTTTAATACTGGGTTCTTTGAAGCATCCAGGTGCAGTGATGATCTGGACTAAATAAATATTTATATTTTGTTGATGCTGCCATCAAGATATACAGGTTTCTATAATAAGGCCAATAGGATTTTACTTGATTTCACTTCTTGAGACATCCCAACTGTGCCTGCTGTGAAAAGGGAATGCAGATGGTGATAAATTATCATTGCATTACTCTTACGAGATGCTTAATAAATACCATTAGCACTACTAGCTAAACTCTGTTGTGTTTTTTTCTTTTAGAGTTTTTTTTTCCTCCTTGTTAATTGTATGCATGATGTTGTTGAGGGGAAGAGAACATGTCTTGGAATAGGACATTGCAGGACAGTGTGGTGTAGTGAAGAGCATCTAATAATGATAATTGTTATATTTGTTTAGCGCTTACTGTGTGCCAGGTACTGTAATAAGCACTGGGGTAGTGGGTTGGACACAGTCCCACATAGGGCCCACAGTCTTAATCCCCATTTTACAGATAAGGCAGTTGAGGCACTGAAGTGATTTGCCCAAGGTCATACAGCAAAGAAGTTGCAGGGATTAGATCTCAGGTTCTTCTGACTCCCAGGCCCATGCTGTATTCACTAAGCCATGCTGCTTCTCTGGGCCCAAGAGTCAGGAGACCTGGGTCCGAGTTCCAGTTGTGCCACTGGCCTTTTGTGCAAATCACCTCATCTCTCCGTATTTCAATGCTTCTTCTGTAAAAAGGGGATAGTAAGATTTATTCTTGCATTGGGTGCTGTGAAGATAGAATGAGATAGCTTTGGTGGTGTGGGGGGAAATTATGTCTCTTTCCGTTCACGGTGACAGTGAATTGCTGGAAAAGATATAGGGGCTTGCAGAAACTGGAATTTTGTACGCAGACAAGATTGCTGACAGCAGTCGTCTTGAGGTGGACCAGAGGTGATGTTACTTATCGTAAGTCCCTCTAAAGTTGTCGGTCCCATCTATATGCTGATATTCCCACTCAGATCAGTTAGCCACATTTATTGAGCACTTCCTGTGTGCAGAGCACTGTACTAAGTGCTTGGGAGAGTACAGTATAACAATAGACACATTCCCTGCCCACAACGAGTTTATAATCTAGAAGATAGGTTTGCCAAGAATGGAATTTTCTGTAGGAAAAAGTATCTCAGCCTTGGGATTAAGTTATTAGGAAAAACAAAAATGAAAACTATTGTGAGCTAGTATGGACTCTTGTCCCTTAGATAATTGCATCAGCCAACAGACCTCCCAGTTTGGATTTTCAGAACGTTTCAGGATGTTCCAGTTTCCAGAACATTTATGGTAACATCAATAGACTTAAACCTGTTGATGCATTGTGTTTGGTGTTGTGTTATTTTGCAACCGATTTTAGGAATGGTAAGAGAATCCTGAATGGGAGAATCTTAAAAGCATATTAACTAATGCCTAAGCCATCATTCTGATACACCCCTATCACATGAAGGGCTCTGGGGCTGATCTATAAAAAGGAAATACTATCAAAAATTAGATAGGGGAATAGCTCAAGCGAGAAATAAATGAAATGTAATTTACATTTAAATTTGGCAGCCAACACACTGTTACCTTTTGAGCGGGTGATACTGAGATTGCAAGAATGATACGTGACGCATACTTGCAGAATTAGTAGTTCGGCATGAGAAAAATCCACTTTATTTTCAATAATGTGATTAAAAAAAAAGGAAACTTGGTGGAAGGCCGAGCATTGTATGTTGGTCAGGTGGACAGCTCTTTGATTCCTACAGGTGACGGTACTTCCTTTGCCTGTTTTGAAGTTGCTTCATTGCCCTGGTTAAAGCTTCACTCTTGAGTAAGTTTTATTTAGCTGTGGTTTTTAATTTCCTGCTTGTGGCTAGTAACCTGTGCGTTCCAACTCTCTATAGCTACTGTAGTGTGTATTGCCTTTCCGGTAACAGTTATCAGATGATTGCTGTTTAAATTTGTGTGCTGAAGTGTTTGGGAAGTCAGCACACTTGTTACTGTACTGCAGAAACCTTTCTGAAAGGCTTTTCTGGAAAAGTTTGAATCTAAAAACCCAACACTGATTTGTAGCCTCCGAAAAACACGCTTGCACATTGATAAGCCGCAAATGGCCGAGGAAGGGGAAGTAGTGAGGTCTAGTGGAAAGAGCATGGGTCTGGGAGTCAGAGGACCTGAGTTCCAATTCCAGCTCTGCCACTTGCCTGCTGCGGGACCCTGGGCAAGTCACGTAACTTCCGTTGTGCCCCATTTAGCTCCTCTGGACTTCAAGCTCGTTGTGGGCAGAGAATGTGTCTGCTGTATTCTCCCAAGCGCTTAGCACTGTGCTCTGCACGTACTAAATGTTCAGTAAATAAGATTTACTGGCTGACTCCCCTGTAAAATGGGGATTCAATGCCTTCTCTCCCTCCTATGTAGACTGCGATCCCCATGTGGGACAGGGATTGCACCCCATCTGTCCTCCTTCACTTCAGAAAAAGTGACATTTCTGTTAAAATGATTCGTGAAAGAGGACAGCTAATTAATGTGCTATGGCAAAAGCAGTCCTTTTCTGATTCAAACGTAACCTACTTGAAGCTCTTCTAAAATAATAATAATAATTGCAGTATTTGTTGGGTGTTCATTTTGGGCCAGGCACTTGTACTAAGTGCTGGGCTGGACTCAAATCGTGTTGGACACAGAGAAGTTAAGTGACTTGCCCAAGGTCATACAGCTGACCGGTGGCAGAGGCAGGATTAGAACTCGGGTCCTCTGACTCCCAGGCACGTGCTCTTTCCACTAGACCTCGCTACTTGCCCTTCCTCAGCCATTAAATGGCCTCAGTTTCCCTCAGTTCAATGAACACTGTGCTAATTCTATTGTGTTGTACTCTCCCAAGCACTTAGTTGTATTTAGTGAGCGCTTACTCTGTGCAGAGCACTGTGCTAAGTGCTTGGGAGATACAGTGCAACAATATGACAGACACATTCCATGCCCACAACGAGTAAGCGCTTGATAAATGCCATTGATTGATTATTGAGAGTTAAGTGTTCTGGTATGGCAGAGGACAGGACATTCAGGAGAAAATACATCCATGGAGTCACTATGAATCAGAAATGACTTGACAGCACTTAATAATAATGTATTCTGGAGAGCTCAGACTTTCACATTGGTGGGTTTCTGAGAGGTGTGCTGGGAATCTAAAACTCAGCCCAGATACAATTCTAAGACATGTAAGTCATTGCTTGAGCCGGAAAGGAGTCTGGGAATTGGGGAATCTGGGTCCTAATCCCCAGTCTGCCACTTTTCTGCTGTGTGACCTTAGGCAAGTCACTTAATTTCTCTGTCTGTTAGCTCATCTGTAAAATGGGAATTTAATCCAACTCCCACCTTCTTAGACTGTGAGCCCTGTGGTGTTAGAGACTGTGCCTGACCTGATTATTTTGAATCTACCCGATTACAGGGTTTGGCACATAACATAACAATCATTGTCTTGTCTCATGCCGTCGAGTTGTCTCTGACCCATAGCAACGCCATGGACACATCTCTCCCAGAACGCCCAACCTCCATCTGCAATCGTTCTGGTAGTGTATACATAGAGTTTTCTTGGTAAAAATACGGAAGTGATTTACCATTGCCTCCTTTGCCACAGTAAACTCGAGTCTCTGCCCTCGACTCTCTCCCGTGCCACTGCTGCCCAGCACAGGTGAGTTTTGACTTGCAGCCGATGGCCTTCCACTCACTAGCTACTACCCAAGCTAGGAGTGGAATGGATGTGCCTTGTCTCTCCCCTCCATAGTGGAGACTGATAGAGTACTGGAAACACTCTAAGTGCAACCCTGAGAGGGGTAACAATC
Source organism: Ornithorhynchus anatinus (assembly GCF_004115215.2). Lineage (NCBI taxonomy): Eukaryota > Metazoa > Chordata > Mammalia > Monotremata > Ornithorhynchidae > Ornithorhynchus > Ornithorhynchus anatinus. Next base: position 37,205,076 of record NC_041734.1, on the reverse strand, counting down.
ATTAGGATGTGGATAAGTTGTCTCAAAACCATGGCGGGGGCCGTCTCCTTCAGGCACTGACATGGAGGGTGAGGGAAGAATGCAGATGTCCTGCAGTGCCCCACAGGAGCATTTGAAGGATGGGGTGTAGCACCATTTGGCAAGGGGAGTGGGTTCACCTTTCTAGCCTGGCCATCTCTGCCCCAGGAAATGGGAAACCTATGCAGTGGAAGTGGGTGTTTCACCCATTCATTCATTCATTCAATAGTATTTATTGAGCGCTTACTATGTGCAGAGCACTGTACTAAGCTCTTGGAATGAACAAGTCGGCAACAGATAGAGACAGTCCCTGACGTTTGACGGGCTTACAGTCTAATCGGGGAAGACACAGACAAGAACACCCGTGTTTGATGCAGGGCGGGCAAGGGGAAGGAGTGTTTTTCTGCATTTGGAGCAGTTCAATTTGAACAGAGAAGAGGAGGGAGGAGTCCTCCTTTGACCCCTCCTCAAAGAGGACTCTTCTCTCCCCTTCTCTTTCCCTCTGCTTTTCCCCCTTCCCTTCCCCACAGCACTTGTACATATTTGTATATAGTATTTATATTAATTTTGTTAATGATGTGTATATCATTATACACATTATTACTGCCAACAACTGCCAACGTTGTTGGGCAGGGGTTGTCTCTATCTGTTCCTGAATTGTACATTCCAAGCGCTTAGTACAGTGCTCTGCACTTAGTAAGCACTCAATAAATAGGATTGAATGAATGAATGAATGAATGAAAGGGGACAGTAGGCTTATTGAAGCTAGTATTGTTCTCTATGGGCTGAGATAGCCAACTTTCCAAGATCAAAGAACTATCATGCTTTAAAGCTTTGTGTGTTCTGGGGCCCAAGGACTAGATTGAGGCAATATTTGAAATTTTAACTTTTTGTGTGACTTAAAAAAAAAAAAAAGTCAATCAGTCATATGTATTGAACACTACTGTGTGCAGAACAGTGTACTAAGTGCTTGACTTGATTTTTCCAGATGGAAGCTGGGACTCTGTGGATAGGCTCTAGAGCAGATTTATGTCCCCAGCCTGGCTCTGGAATTGACCCATGCTGTCTCTGGATGAGTTATGATGAGGGGCAGGTGGTTTTCTGGGTTGGGCTTCCTGCCCAAGGCTACTCCAGGTCTGCCTTTGGGAATGGGAGTAACTGAAGAACACAAAGGGAATCTTCTTTCCTAAAGGAATAAAACAGTGGGACTGGGGAAAGCGGCAATGAGGGGGTAAAAATATTTGACTGGGAATGTCAAAGATATTTTAAAAATGGATTTGTTTGGTGAATCCAGCGAACATGGTGATAAAGTGGGGGAGCATTGAATCCCTGCTCTGCCACTTGTCTGCTTTGTGACCTTGGGCAAGTCATTTAACTTCTCTGTTCTTCAGTTACCTCATCTGTAAAATGGGGAGCGCCGGGGGGACAGGGATTGGGTCCAACCTGATTAGCTTGTATCTACCACAGCACTTAGTACAGTGCCTGGCACACTGAATTATTCAATCATTTATTAAGCTCTTACTGTGTGCAGAGCACTATACTAAGCTTTTGGGAAAGTACAACACCACAATAAAGAGTGACAGTCCTTGCAAGTCGGGTGAGGGAATGGAGCTACTTCTCCAGCTCACCCATTAATGGTGCATGGTCTTGTGGAGATTCAGACAGTTTGTATGTCCATTTCTTTGCCCTTTAAATACCACTGAATGTTGAGAGGAAGCGCTAGCATGGGTGTTGAGTGAAACCTCTTAAAAGTTTCCTTATCTGTGAATCTGGTTAAAAATTCTCTCTATTTTTCTCATGGGGGTCATTGGTGGATAATTCATTGGTGGATAATTGGCACATGCTCATTCAGTGGTAATTTAGTCTCCCTGTTAAAGAAATTGTCACCCTTCTCTGCCTCTGACTGATAGCCTATAAAAATGGCAGAAGCATTGTGGCTTAGTGGAAAGAGCATAGGCTTAGGACTCAGATGTCATGGGTTCTAATCCCCGCTCTGCCATTTGTCAGCTGTGTGACTTTGGGCAAGTCACTTAACTCCTCAGTGCCTCAGTTGCCTCATCTGTAAAGTGGGAAGTAAGACTGTGAGCCCCACGTGGGACAGTATGATAACCTTGTATATACCAGTGCTTAGAACAGTGCTTGGCACATCGTAAGCGCTTAACAAATACCATTATTATCATAAACATGGTTTAGCACATTCCTTTGTGTACAGAACAAGATTAGAATCTCTCTAAATTATCCTCAAGTAGTTTCTTGTTTTACTATGAGGACAATAGATAGACCCATGCTTTTTCCACTTTAGCTTCTTTGCATCTGAGTGACCGCCACAGATCTTCACTAGCACATTTTTTTTTTTTAATGGTATTTGTTAAGCTGTTACTGTGTGCCAGTCATTGTTCTAAGCACTGGTAGATACAAGGTTATCATATTGTCCCACGTGGTTCTGGACACAATCCCTGTCCCATGTGGGTCTCATAGTCTTAATCCCCATTTTGCAGATGCACAGAGAAGTTCACTGATTTGCCCAAGGTCACACAGAAGATAAGTGATGGAGGTGGGATTAAAACCCAGGTCCTTCAGACTCCCAGACCACTATCCACTGGGCCATGCTGCTTCTCAGACAAAGGGTCTACTCCACAAAGGGTCTAGCACAATCATCAGTATAAATTGCAGCAGGGAGGAAACCAGGATTTTTAGATTCAGATTTGCCAAGTAGAGTATAGTTTAGCATGTATTAATGGAACACATCAAGGATAGCCTATCTTGAACTACCCCTTTATTTGAGTTCAGCTAATCAATCAATGGTATTTGAGCATTTACTATGTGCAGAGCACTGTTGTAAGGGCTTGGGACGGGATAATACAAGAAAATTAGCAGACATGTGCAGGCCCATAATGAGTTTACAGTACAATGTACAATTTACAATTTTTCTGTCAGGAAAGACTATGACTTTGAGTGCACTGATACTTGATACTTGAGAAACAGTGTGGCTTAGTGGAAAGAGCATGGGCTTAGGAGTCAGAGGTCATGAATTCTAATTCCTACTCCGCCACTTAGCAGTGTGACTTTCGGCAAGTAACTTCTTTGTGTCTCAGTTACCTCATCTGTGAAATGGGGATTAAGGCAGTGAGCCCCATGTTGGACAACCTGATTACCTTGTATCTACCCCAGTGCTTAGAACAGTGCTTGGCACATAGTAAGCACTTAACAAATACCATTATTATTATTATTATTACTTAAGGGCTAACTAATGATTCAAATGGCAATTTGCTGTATTGCATGAGATAGTCTTGATATTGCCTCATAAATATCACCATTATAGTTTGTTGCCCCATAGAGGCCTTTGTTAGTTTCTTTTGTATTTCAGTCTTAAATTATATAAATTGTGGTGATATTTAATACTTTCTTGGAAAGCTCTTCCTGGTTTTTCCAAAATATATTAAAAATAATATCCATCAGTTCATCCTTGGACTGGAGAATACTTTTTGGTCTAGTGCAGGAAACATTTTCTTTATAGCAGTGAGAGACTAGGTGTGGCCACAGGATGAAGTTTTAGTCTTCCAGTCTCTAATATGCGATTCTCCTTTAAATGATTATAAGAGAATAATTTAAAGTTAGGATTTAAGTAAATTTGACGATTTATCTGTATGTGGCTGTCCAAGGAAAGTCTGAGTAAAAATAAAAACAGTATTTTCTGTTGAGAAAAGAGGATTAGAGTTTTTTAATGTAGAATTATTGTTGTGGTTTGAGTCTTATTATGTAATAATCATATTGTGGTATTGAAATATAATTTAAAAATTCTTATTACTACTCAAGTTTTCCTTTGAGGAAAAATCAACCTCAAATGGCCTTTTGGTTGCAATTATAAAGGTGTTTTTTATTTCTCCTCTTAGAATGACTAGCCCAGTATCTCCTTCAAATAGGGACAGAATGGGCTAGTTCATGCTTCCTTCCACCTGTGCTGATTTGTTACTTAGGCCTTCAATTTTCAGGGGTGTGGTTTCGGAGATGGTGATTGTGTGATGAAATTGCCAGGTACGCACTGTGTTGCTCCAAATTCTGGAACAGAACATTGTTCAGATAAATATTACCAAGATAACAGCTCATATCTGACTTTGTCAGGCAAGGATATAAGTGATTGGAGAAGATTCTAATCTATTTCTAATTAGATTTTAATCTATACTTTTTCCCAAGCACCTCTTTCTCTCCTCTCCCCCACCTTATTTTTAGGTTCTTAAGAAAAATAGGTTTCTTCCATTTCTAATTCCTCTGAGAATGAAACTGCTACTCTGTTACCGTGGCATGTTATTCGGGCTGCTGATATTAAGCCAATATTTTTGTAATCCTACTAAAATTTTATCCAACCTAATGGAAAATCAGCTTTCCTCTAGAGAGATACCACAGTATAGAATACTGTGCATTCTACATGACATATGGTAACTCTGCCTTGATTTTAATTGGGCAGCAGCTATACTCTTTTGGTTTTAGAAGATATATGTGGGAAGTGTGTTTCAAGAGACTAGCCTGTCTTCCCTTCCTGCTTTGTCACCGTGCAGCTGAATCACAGCAATTTTCTGCTCTTGATTCCAAGGTTCAGACAGTTGACATGGTTAGATTTCTTTTCACAGGAAGGAAAGAGGGAGTACAGGCTGGTGAGGCACAAAAAATTACTCTTGCTGGATGGAGTGTTCTGCTGTGTCTCATAAGGAAAATCACGTAGGTGTGCAAGAGACGGCGAATGAGGTGTTGGCCTGGAGACGAGACTCAGAATCTATCCTTGACCTTGTTGTTATTTTGGGAAAGTCGCTGAACTCTCCCTGTTCAAAATGGGAATAAACCATAGCCAGGATTATTTGCATTTAAAATGATACAGAAAAATAATCTTTAAACTCCCCTGAGCTCTTCAGGGGAGAAGTGAAGTAGAGAATATTGTCTTGTTGTTGGTGTGTGTGTGTGTGTGTGTGTGTGTGTGTGTGTAGCTATATATGTCCTTTTGAGTTTTAAGATAATGCCATTGCCGGTGAGACTTTTAACACTGTAAGAATACAGCTGGAAAGGCTGATGAGGGATTGACAATCCATTACACATCACCAATCAATCAGTGGTATTTACTGAGTATTTACTGTGTGCAGAGCTCTGTACTGGGTGCTTGGGAGAGTACAGTATAGTAGAATTGTTAGTCACATTCCCTACCCAGAGGGGAGCTTTCAGGTCTACAGTCATGCACGTATAGAGATCGTTCCTTGCTATACTTTTCCATCTGCTACTCAGAGTATTTGTACCTATTGTGGTTTTCCCCTCTTTGTCTTGATCTTTGTAAGGCCTTTGCTCCAAGTCATCCCTTTTCAAAATTGCACTCCAGGCAGGTCTGTCCTCTGCCACTGTCTCCCAGCTGCCCATAACTAGGGCACATCATCTGAGATTTTTGCTTCACTGTGTCTTTAAAATGTTTCTTCTGTTCTCTCTATTTTCAGTTCCTCATTTTAACTCACCATCCATCAGTAGTGGTAGTAGTAATATCATTTATTTAGTGCTGTTGTGTTCAAAGTATTGTACTTAACCCCAAGGAAGAAGTAAATAGACCAGATATAAGTCTGGTGCCTGGCCCCAAGGGGCTTACCTTAAGAATGACAAGGGTGGTGTTGGCGACCGCCATATAAGGAAAGGTGGACAAAAATGCGAAAGACAAACACGGGGTTGGGGGGTGATTAGCTATCTTTCAATCTTCCACTCTCCTTTCAAGGCTCACCTAGCAGAAACGTGATGTGACTTTGTGTTAACTTGACATTTTAATTACTTACTCATGCCTACCCTGGTGTACTGATTGGTGTAATGATTGAGGTGGTATTTCTCTCCATCCTGAGGGTAAATCTTCGTAGAACAGCCACTAATCTTCACTTTCTTCATCCCAAATATAATCTGATGGGTGGTTAGTTCATTGCTCATTTCCGCCATATGAGATTTTATTTTAGCTAAGTTTTGTTTGGTCTCTTATGTAAGGAGAATGGTGTCATTTGCTCTGAAAAGATGATTGAGAAGTCTTAGCGGCCCTCTTGGGTGAGTTTCATAACAGCAGTGGGCATTTTACTCTGTAACGGACATGCTAATCCCTTTCTATGACTGATGCTTTTAGGGAAGGGGAAGTGATTATTGATATGTCATGTTTTTTTGGGGAAAGAAAATTTCATCATGTTGGCAGCTAGTGTTTAAAGTATGAGCATAAACAGAAATCCTTAAGGACATCAGACCTTTGCTGGAAGTAAAAAAATCTACCAAGCTATGTTTGCATTATTACTCTATCCCCTGATGAGTATCAATTGCAAGATTTTAATTGATAGTACGTATTGTCCATCCTGATTAACTTGTATCTATGCCAGTGCTTAGAACAGTGCTAGACACATAGTAAGCACTTAACAAATGCTATCATTTCCCCCTTCTAGACTGTGAGCCCGTTGTTTTGTAGGGAGTGTCGCTCTCTGTTGCCAAATTGTACTTTCCAAGCACTTAGTAGAGTGCTCTGTGTTCAATAAAGAAGATTGAATGAATGAATGAAAGTTGTCAGATTTGTTGGGCATTTAGCTCTTCCTAGTTATGCTATTTTTCTGTCCTGGATATATACGGTTCACTTGAAGCATCACGGCATGGTTCCCTAAGGCTGGTCCCATCAAACTCATTTTCAGGTGTCCAGGTTTCCAATTTAGGTATCCATGGAGTTGTTACGCTACTTCTTCACAAACTGTTTACCCTTCTGCAGCGCTCCAGTGGGTTTCTTAGAGTATTCAGAGTAAATTGTGAACTTTTGTTAGCTTGAAGCCCAAGACTGGGGACAACTTCCTTGTAATCTGTTGTTTGACCTGATAGAACTCAGTGTGAGGTTCTTAAAGAGTCTTTGGATTTGAGTAAAGCACATGGATTGATATTTTTGGGATGTGCTCTCAATTGCCTCCAGGGCCCGCCCATACACGCATTCATCTTCTCCCTGAAAGGAGACCACTTTATCATCATCCACCTTAATTTTGATGGTCGGCCACATTTCTCCAGCTTTAAAAAATGCATTAAGGGTCATCTATCGTTTTTTGCTTGCCTGTTGCAGACTCCTTTCCCCCGTCCATTTAAATTCACAAATTGGCTAATTAACATTGATGCTTTTTTTTTTAAATCCAGAGGGCCTTTTTTGAATCAGAAATCAAGAAAAATAGGTGTATAAAAGGCAAATGTGGGCTGCCTAGGGGGTAAGGGAGCTTTGAAATTTCATGGACTGTGACTGACTCATTGGGGACTACTAGAAAATTTTTCAGGGCAGTATCTGGTGGTAACAGTGACATCTACTGGAGAAAACCTCATTAAATGCCACGGAGCCTCTCAATCTTACAAATACTTCAGAATTAATACGATTGTGTGGCATAGCTCACAAATTAGAGGTTTGAGGGCTCCAAATGGGATGAATAGTCTTTACGTAGTTACATTCGTAGCAAAATAAAAAGCCTTTGGCGCTGCTATAGTGTTGCATGAAGTTTTTCATTAAGTTGCTCTAAACCCAATTTATTAAAGTTATTTTGGGTTAAGGGATGATGAAATTTTGTGGTGGAAAACTTTTGAATGATAATGGTTGGTGACTAGTGATATATGAACCACTGCCTACTGTGAGAAAAATTAAAGGAAGATTTTTTGGCTTGGAGATCCTGGGAAGCAAAAAAGCCACAAATGCACGAGAGGGTTTTTGCTCTTGGATTATTACTGTGTGGGAAAACTTGTACAGTGAATTGAAAAGCAAGTGTTTGGGAGCTGAACATTTAGATGATTTTGTAGTCTGTAAATGTGCAAGGCACAGCACAAGGCTGTGTTTTGGCAAATGCAGGATGACAGGTTTCCTTGGGAATAAAATGGAAGAAGTAAAGATTTTGCCAGATAAATTTGTAAAGTGTAGGAACCTTATTTTCTGTTATTTTTTAACATTTACTCCCAGTTTTGGGCAAGGTGACAAGGGCTTGCAGGTCTTACCTCTGAGTCTCCATAATCTCTTGTGAAGTTTTGTGCAAGGCCAGAATGAGCTAGGTCACCATGGCGGTCCCTGAATTTTGCCAGAAACATAGTTTAGGAAACGTTTTGGCTGTCTTCACTGCCCAAATATTTTTGTAAACATTTCTGCCACTAAGACACGGAAGGAGTTTCTGGCCAGTAGGAAATCTTCTGCAACAGGGGAAGGAGAGAAGGGGCACAGTTAGCCAGTGGAAAGATTTGCAAAAAAAGTTTGGCAATCCATACTCCCCCAGACATATTTTTTTTTAAATTCAGTAATGGAAACATTTTAAAACATTTATAAAAATGTAAAGATTCCTGTTGGGACCACACCCACTCCCTTGTGACCTAATGGAAAGAGCACAGGATTGGGATTTAGGAGACCTGGCTTTTGGTCCCCACATCTACCACTGGTCTCCTGTGTGACCTGGCACAAGTCACTTAACCTCTCTGGGCCTTAGGCTTCTCATCTAAAAGATGGGAATAAAAAAGATTGTGAGCCCCAAGTACAACAGGAAAGGCAGTGTGGCCTAGTGGATAAAGCGTGGTCCTTGGAGTCAGGACCTGGGTTCTTATCCCGGTTCAACGACTTGTGCTCTGTGTGACCTCGGGCAAGTCACTTAATTTCTCTGGGCCTCAATTGCTTCATCTATAATATGGGGATTAAGACTGTTAACTGCATGTGGGACAGGGACTGTGTCCAACCTGTCTTTTATGTACCCCAGCACTTAATGCAGTGCCTGGCACAACCAAGCGCTTAAATAAATGCCATTAATTAAAAAATGCAAAACAAAAAACAGGGACCAGATCCAATCTCATAGCCTTGTATCAACCCCAGCGCTCAGAATGTAATAAGCAGTTAAAGGCAATAATTATTACTATGCGGTTTACCTGAAAAAAAAAAACTTGCAAGTTAGAGGGAAAAAATGTTGAGACTTTGCGTGACTGAATTAGCAATTTTTCCATTGCTCAAAGTAGAATTATTCTTGATTCATAGATAACTATTAATGGTGTAACCGTATCCGTGAGTGTGGAGAGAATCTCATGCACACTTGTTTGCTTTGCTATGAAAATACAGTAAACACACGTTTTCTGGCCCCTTCTCATTTGGGAGAGCATTGCTTAGACACCAGTGGTTAAGAGAGGGAAGGTAACCCCAACACCAATGGGACATGTACTTCATTGGTTGTAGCAGTAGCCATGATGGCTTGGGCTGAACCATTCCCACATTCTCACCTCGTTGTCCCAAGCCCCAGCAGGCATGCATTGCACTATGGCTGGTGGGGAAAATAGGTGCGGCCTCTGGTCACAGAACAGATCCTCTCTGACTCCTCAGCAGCATGTGCCTCTGGGTCCTCACCCATTGCATAAGCTGCTGTTGAGTGTGAGCTTGTTTTGGGCAGGGACTGTGTTATATTGTACTTTTCCAAGCGTTTAGTACACAGTAAGCACTCAGTAAATATGATTGACACCCAGAATGACTTAGTTAAAAGTTTCCAGTTTCTTGCCAGAACCAGAGGAAAAGCAAACACAATAAATGGAAAATAAAACACAAATACACAGTTGCCCGCCATGTAACTTGACAGTTTGAGATGGAAAACCGTGGAAGCATCAGAGCAGGGCTTATGCAGATGAGGGAGGTCGTGGGTCATCGGTGGTCATTGCAGCAGCCTCGGTTTTCTACATCTGGAAGACTTGATCCCAGAAATTGTCTTTCTGTGGAAATGCTTCTCGATAACCCCCACAGTGATAAGGAAAGACCACTCTGAAACAAAGCGCACCCTTTTCTTTGAGCCATTCTTTATAAGGCTCTAAGTACTGAAATTTTGTTAACCTGCCTTGCAGGATAAAACGAGACCATTTCCTGAATTTTTATTTTCTTTGAGGAAGAAGCAATCCATATTCAAGGTGGTTGCTTTTCCTTCCCCTCTCCCCCGATTGAAGAGATGATAACAAAGGATGTGTAGATGACGCTGAGCTCGGCACTTCGATTTCAATATTTGAGTATTCTGGACTAGTGTGAGTACAGCACATTTAAAAAGAAAATTGAGTCTGCAAAGCAGCTGAAAATAGAAAATAATTCTAATACCCATAGCAGATTTGACTTCCTGCTTGCAGCCTCTCTCATTTTTGCTATTGTGTTATCTTTCTGTTTAATTGTTTTTTTTGCAGTGGTACTTTAGTGTTAATGTAAATATGTGTTCTACATGGGCGTGGCAGCATTAGAGATGTATTTAACTGGAAAAATTCAAACCACAGTGTCTGGGTAAAGGTGGAGGAGTTTTTGCTGATAATTGCAGCAACTCTTAGCAAAATGAGTGTCAGCTGAAAGCGAAAATGCCCCTTTAGGTAAAAATCTTATATTTGTGCCTGGAATCTCTGATTTCTTTCTTCCAGAGCCCCTTAGTGAATCCAGGACGCAGCCTCAAATTTGCTCTGACACAAAGCAGAGCTTCTAGATCTTTCAAATGAAGATGCAGGGCTGTCACGCTTGCCTGCCCTCTCGTTTGCTTTCAATGGACTCCTCTCTTCCGCACTGGCTCTGTGGAAATCTGTTCAAAACACCAAGATTGCAGCTGGAACACACTGAGAAGCACAGAGCAACTCCGAGTAATGGCGTTGATTGTAAAAACAGATGCTGTTTGCATTAAAATAAAAGACAAACATAATATTTGCATTAATAGAGAGCCTTTGCAAAGGATTTGCATGAAACAGTTTGCCCTTTTGCAAGAGTTGGTGACTCTTATCTAATTTCTGAGTGTAGTACAGGATAAGCAATCTTTTGCCGATTATTTGCAACAAAGAGTTGCTTTGCGCAAGCTGAGCTGATTTCCAAGAAAAGGCCCTCAAACATGTAAATGCAGAATCAAGCGGAACACATTTAGAATATTCCATATTCAGTTCAGTGATTACAGTCAGTCATTTTCTGGAGAGAGTTTTGTGTGTATTTAAAGTAGGATTGATGAGTTGTTAGTCCAGTTCTTGCTGGAACTAACGTACTTCAAATGCCAGCAACCTCCCAGTCTGGCAAAAAGTCACTTAAAGTGGGCTGTATTTCCGCCATCCTCTGCTTTTGCTTGACGAGGTAAAGCCAGTGGTGAGGGTATTAACTCTTTTGATGCCTTCCGTATTGAGTTGCGTGCACAAATCTCACCACTGCTTGTTGCTGCAGGTAAGTCACTCAGATCTGCCACAATGTGTGTCCCCTTCAGTGACGACGGCACCAGGGAGTTTTCTTCCGGCCACTTGTGTCTGTCTGGGTTCAACATGATGTGGCGGATGAAGGAAGAAATGGTTGCGTGCCTATGCTCCGTGTCAGACAAGGGGTTAGCACTAAAGCTTTCCTTCCCCCCACATCTGTATCAGCCTCTTTGCTGACCTCCTTGCCTCCTGTTTCTCCCCAGCCCAGTCCTTTCTTCACTCTAATCCCGGCTCTGCCACATACCTGCTGTGTGACCTTGGACAAGTCACTTAACTTCTCTGTGTCTCAGTCACCTCATCAGTAAAATGGGGATTAAGATAGTGCCCCATGTACGACGGACTGTATCCAACCTGATGACCTTGTATCTACCCCAGTGTTTAGTACAGTGCCTGGTACATAGTAAGTGCTTAACAAATACCACAATTATCACTATTATTACCACTCTGCTGTCTGGATCATTTTTCTACAAAAGTCTTCAGCCCACGTTCCCCCACTCCTCAGGAACCTCCAGTGGTTGCCCATCTACCTCCACCACTTCTTAATGTCGACTTTAAAGGATTTAATCACCTTGCCCCTCCTATTTCACCTCGCTACTCTCCTTACTACAACCCAGCCCACACATTTCTGTCCTCTAATGTCACCGTACTCACTGTAACTCGATCTCATCTGTCTCGCCACTGACCTCTCTCCTGTGTCCTGCTTCTGGCCCAGAATGCCCTCCCTTTTCATATCTGACAGACAATGACTCTCCCCCTCTTCAAAGCCTTATTGAAAGCACATCTCCTCCAAGAGGCCTTCCCTAAGCCCTCATTTTCTCTTCTCCCACTCCCTTCTGTGTCACCCTGACTTGCTCCCTTTATTCATCCCCTCTCCCAGACCCACAGCACTAATGTACATATCTAATGTACATATACATACTATGTACATGTAATATGTACATATTATATACATGAGAAGCAGCATGGCGTAGTGGATAGAGCACGGGCCTGGGAGCCAAAAGGTCATGGGTTCTAATTCCGGCTCCACCACTTGTCTGTTGTATGACCTTGGACTTCTTTGGGCCTCAGTTACCTCATCTGTAAAATGAGGATTGAGACTGTGAGCTTCACATGGGACAAGGGACTTTATCCAACCCCGTTTATTCGTGTCCATCCCAGCGCTTAATACAGTGTTTGGCACATAGTATGTGCTTAAAAATGCCATAATAATGATGATTACTATGTCTGTAATATATGTATTTGTATTGATGTCTGTCTCCCCCTCTAGACTGTGAGCTTGTTGTGGACAGAGAATGTCTATAGTTGTACTCTCCCAACCACTTAGTACAGTGCTCTACACTCAGTAAGCACTCAGTAAATGCAACTGATTGATTAATCGATTTGGAGCCAATGTGACACTCTTGTCACTCCTGCAGTAAATGCATACATTTGTCCAATTCCTTCTGGTTGTGAAGGCTTCCAGCAGTACACCAGGAATTGCCAACCTCAAGCTTGAGCTGGTACAGGCAATTGGTGTGGACAACATTTTTTCAGCAACAGAAGTGGCTCCCACATGTCCTTGTCACTTGTTTTTTTTGCCATTTTAAGAGACTTGAGCACTTACTCCAATAGTAATTTCAGGGCTTCATAAAACCCTTAACTCCCTTCTAAACCATTCCGCTGGATTTGCCCTCGTAAGTGACATCCATTTTTATAGACTGTTTTGGAACTGCATGGGAAACCCTCATTTTCTTTGCCATAGACTACATTCATAGTGAATTCTTTAAAATTGCAAAAACTAGACATATTGTGGGGATTCTAATTTGGCTACAGTTGCCTTTTGTTCAACAAAGCCTACGATAAAACCCTGCTGACACAAAGTATTAAGCTACAACTTTCAATCAGTGAGAAACACCAATCAGGTAGAAGTTTCACTATTAGAGTTTCAAGAATGGATTGTCATTTTGATACTGACAGCTGGCCAGAACTTGCTCTAAGTGGAGAAAAACATTGCCATTTGCCCATCATTTTTAGATGCTTTCAGAGTTAATTTTGTTCTGCTTCAATAATTGCTTCTCAGTGGCCACTGATATAATACTGGCATTTGCCATTCAAAGCTTCTAATTCATGGAGTTGAAATAAAAAATCCCAATATGGGGTGGTTTTAATCTTTTAGAAAATGCTTTGAATAAGTTGGCATTACTGACGCTGAATGCGGTGAAGCGAGAGTAGGATGGAAGGTTAAATTGTACTATGGGTGTATAAAAGTGAATTCTAAAGTCAGTCAGGCGTATTTATTGAATGCTTACTGCGTGCAGATTGCTTGGGAGAGTGCAATATAACAATAAACAGACACATTCCCTGCCTACAACGAGCGCACAGTCTAGAGTTGGAGACAGACATTAATATAAGTAAATTACAGCTATGTACATAAGTGCTGTGGGGCTGGGAGAAGAGAGTTTTCCAGTAGATCTTGTAAATATGCATGTCACTTTCAGCCCACCCAGATAAAATGCTAATTTTAAGAAATGCCACCAAGGTTCCCTGGTGATATTGGGTTTCTGTCTTTGGCAAAGACAAATTGTAGGGGTGGGAATCAAAAGGAGTTTGCTTTATCTTATCCTTTCATTGTCAGCGGAATGTGGATTTTGATCAAATACTCACACTTCCTTTCTGTTTTCACTTCTTACTATTTTGACTTCTTCAGTTATGTCAACTGTTCAAGGATACTGGTGTCCACAGTGTCATTTATGAACTATCTGCTTATCGTGAAATGCTGAGGTAATGAATATTTATCTACACACTGGGAGAATTCTTTCAGGAGCGAGTTTAGGAAACTGAGAATTTTTTGTCCTTTGGAAATTATTTCCCAAAAATTTCATTCTGCTCTAATCCTTCCTCAGAGTTTTCCAGTTTTTCTCGGCATAAAGGAAAAACTACCCTTCGGCTTCAAAACTCGCCACTGGCCTTCGCACTCAATACTCTCAACCTTTGCTATCTGTCTTTCCTGTAAAAGTGTCAGCTCTTTGTGGGCAGCTAATGTTACTTGTTTGTTTTCTAGTTTCCAAGTGCTTATTACAGGGTCTTGCATCGTGTGGCTAGAAGCAGTGTGGCTTAGTGGAAAGAGCTCGGGCTTGGGAGTCAGAAGTCGTGGGTTCTAATCCCAGTTCCGCCACTTTGTCAGCAGTGTGACTTTGGGCAAATCACTTATCTTTTCTGCGCCTCAGTTACCTCATCTGTTAAATGGGGATTAAGACTGTGAGCCCCACGTGGGACAACCTGCGTACCTTGTATCTACCCTAGCGCTTAGAACAGTGCTTGACACATAGTAAGAGCTTAACAAATACCATCATTATTCAAATTGTACTTTCCAAGTGCTCTGCACACAGTAAGCGCTCAATAAATATGATTGAATGAATAAATACGATTGAATGAATGAATTAATGCTCAGTTTTGCCCCATAGAAGAAGCCGTTCCTCATTATGACGTATTCTACCGGGTGAAAACAAACTTCAGATAAAAAGATCTCCCTCTTAAGAAGGAGAGATGCATGTTTTTTGAAAAAAAAACTGGAAGAAGAAAGATTCTATCAATGTGGCCATCTTTGTCTTTTATATAGACTTCTAAATGCTCTTTGGAGATTGCATTGCTATGTCCCGTCTTCACAGTTACCTATCTGTAAAATGGTGATTGAGGCTGTGAGTTCCACTTGGGACAGGGACTGTGTCCAACCCAGTTGGCTTGTATCTACTCCAGTGCATAGTATAGTGCTTGGCACACAATAAGTGCTCAACAAATACCATAATAGTTATTACAAGGCAAATAAAAGAGAGACTTTTCTCCTTTAGCCAGCTGTGGGTTTTGGTTTTTTTGGGCGGGGGGCATAGAGGTGAGGGGGGTTGACCCTATCGATAGAAGCCAAAGTGGGAAAAATGTATTTTTATGTGTGGGTGTGTGGTGCATTTGGGGGCAAATTATTTATTTATTTTTCATTTATTTCTGCCTGTTAGAAATAGGCTGTTTTCAGTGTATTGGTGAAGAAATAAAGTAAAAATGATAGAAAAGGACAAAAATCCATATTCTTTCTTTGAAGTTAAGCAAGTGAACTTCATCATCCCTGGGGGTAAATATTTCTCCCTCTGTGCTAATGAGGGAGAAGATGAAAAACTGTGTGGTCACACTGGGTATTTTTAGAAACCTAGGTCGGTGTTGGCAGTTGTCAGTGGTTTGTGAAGTAAAGGTAAATTGATAAACTTTAATTTGTTCATTTTGACTTTGGGTATATGTCATTTGCTGTTTGTGATAATAGACTTGGGTGTTATATTTGTTGATGATGGTGCATGTCTCCTTTGTTTTGAAGAGTGCTTTTTGCCCAGAGGACATGGGTTCTAACCTCAGCTCTGTGACCTAAAACAAGTCACCTAATTTCTCTGTGCCTTAGTTTCCTCATTTGCATAGGGATTGTTCTCTTCCAAGTGCTTAAGACAGTGTTCTGAACAGAGTTAATTCTCAGTAAATACCTCAGACCGATTGACTCTAGTACCTGACTTGTCCAGTTGATGCTAGATCAGTCGAAATGGCACAGGGAAGTGTGTACTACTCCATTTTTCTGCAGCTTAGACAAAGTGAGAGGGCCAATTTGAGGTGCCTTAACCTCTCAGTGGCTTTTGGCACTGTGAAGCTTTACCTAGCCACTTCTCAGCTGTGTGACTGTGGGCGAGTCACTTCACTTCTCTGTGCCTCAGTTACCTCGTCTGTAAAATGGGGATCAACTGTGAGCCTCACGTGGGACAACCTGATTACCCTGTATCTACCCCAGCGTTTAGAACAGTGCTCTGCACATAGTAAGCGCTTAACAAATGACAACATTATTATTACTCTTCAAAATGCTATCAGGTCTCCATTTTGTTGTCATGGTATTCACCTCATCAATAGTATTTATTGAACGCTTGCTATGTGCAGAGCACTGTACTAAGCACTTGGGATGAACAAGTCGGCAACAGATAGAGACAGTCCCTGCCGTTTGACGGGCTTACAGTCTAATCGGGGGAGATGGACAGACAAGAACAATGGCAATAAATAGCAATAAATAGAGACAAGGGGAAGAACATCTCGTAAAAACAATGGCAACTAAATAGAATCAAGGCAATGTACAATTCATTAACAAAATAAATAGGGTAATGGAACTATATACAGTTGAGTGGATGAGTACAGTGCTGAGGGGATGGGAAGGGAGAGGGGGAGGAGCGGAGGGAAAGGGGGAAAAGAGGGTTTAGCTGCGGAGAGGTGAAGGGGGGGGTAGAGGGAGTAGAGGGAGAAGAGGAGCTCAGTCTGGGAAGGCCTCTTGGAGGAGGTGAGTTTTAAGTAAGGTTTTGAAGAGGGGAAGAGAATCAGTTTGGCGGAGGTGAAGAGGGAGGGCGTTCCAGGACCGCGGGAGGACGTGGCCCAGGGGTCGACGGCGGGATAGGCGAGACCGAGGGACGGCGAGGAGGTGGGCGGCAGAGGAGCGGAGCGTGCGGTGTGGGCGGTAGAAAGAGAGAAGGGAGGAGAGGTAGGAAGGGGCAAGGTGATGTAATAATAATAATAATAATGTTGGTATTTGTTAAGCGCTTACTATGTGCCGAGCACTGTTCTAAGCGCTGGGGTAGACATAGGGGAATCAGGTTGTCCCACGTGGGGCTCACAGTCTTAATCCCCATTTTACAGATGAGGGAACTGAGGCACAGAGAAGTTAAGTGACTTGCCCACAGTCACACAGCTGACAAGTGGCAGAGCTGGGATTCGAACTCATGAACCCTGACTCCAAAGCCCGCGCTCTTTCCACTGAGCCACGCTGCTTCTCAATGTAGAGCCTTGAAGCCTAGAGTGAGGAGTTTTTGTTTGGAGCGGAGGTTGATAGGCAACCACTGGAGTTGTTTAAGAAGGGGGGTGACATGCCCAGATCGTTTCTGCTCCTCTACCCCCTGACCTGTCCTTCTCAGTTTCACTCACTGGCTCCTCTTCTGCCTCTTATCCTTGTCCAGTGGGTGGCTATGTTCTGGATCTCTGTGATGGCTACACTCCCTCCCTCAGTGAACTTACCCCCTCTTGTGACTTCAGCTGTCATTCCTATGTGCACGACTTCCAATTCTGCCTCTTTGTTCTGCCTTCATATTTTGCATCTCTTCTTGCCTCCACCTGGATGCATCATTGGCACGTCAAACTCAGTAGGTCTAAGTTGGAACCACCATCTCCCAATTCTCATGCTCTGCATGGATCATCTTTTTGGAGTGTCGTTTTACACCCATCTTAACATTCTTCTAAACCTTCCACTAGCTTCCCACTCCATCCCATATCAAACGAAAATCATCATACTCAACTTCATGCCTCCAAATCAACCCTCTCCATTCTATGTATCTGCTTTCTTCATCTGCTTCTCCCTGGCTCGCTCTCTTTACTCCTCTCAAGGTGACCTTAAAAGTGTACCTCGATCTTGTCTTTGTTGGAGGGCCATGTTGTTTTTTTAATAGTGCTTGTTAAGTGCTTACTTTGGGACAAGCACTGTGCCAAGTTGCCTCCCCTCTCTGTGCCTCAGTTGCCTCATTTGTAAAATGGAGATTGAGACTATGAGTCCCACTTGGGACAAGGACCGTATCCAACCCAATTTGCTTGTATCCACCCCAGTGCTTAGTACAGTGCGTGGCGCATAGTAAGCACTTAACAAATAACCATAGTTGATTTTTTTTAAACTAAGCGCATAGGTTGATAACAAGATACTTTTGGAAGTCATTCACGTTGAGGTGGTGTTGAAACAGTGGGTGAGTGAGTTCTCCAGGGGAGAATAAAAAGGGACCCAGAACTGAGTCTTGAGAGACTCTTACAGTTGTGGGGTGGTAGGTAGAAGAGAGCTTATGAAAAACTGAGAGGGATGGAAGAAGGCCAGAAATAGGGCCAGAGAGTGAAAATTAGTGATGCTGGAAGAAATACTTGTTAACATTAATGTAGTTATCCAAAAGGCTTAACCATCACCCCATCTTTCTCTTTCCAGCCTCTGTTGGAGATGGAATACTTGGTTGGCTGGACAAATAGTCTGTCTCAGAAATTGTAGTTTTTATGTTCTTAGAGCTTATGTTCATTTACTCCATGGTTTGGTTACCAACGAGTAAATGGGAGGCCTAGAATTCTAATTGGCTTATCTGAGCTTTCTAACTGCCTTTGGTTCTCTCAGCTGCTGCTTACTTCCTGAAGGATATTTCCTCAGAAATCTTGGGATGCAGTTCAGAAGGTTAAATCAGAGTCCTTGTATTGGTTAAAACACGACATAGACATGTGTAGTCACTGCTTTATGACTAACACTGGAAAAAGTGTTAAGCCCTCTGGTCAATTCAACAAGTTTTCAGATAATTGGGAGGCCACATTTGCCATTTTTATTTAATGCTTTTGTTTGAGAATGGTAATGTTTCAACTTGGGTGAATTCTGTGTTAGCCATCGTTTATCACTTTTCATTAATATACCATAAGGTTTATCATCTCCTGCAACTTAAGTCCTTTCATATATTTTTATCATTAAATTTTCCCATTAAATAGTATCCTGAAATGTTTGGAGAAGGCCAATTTAGAAGGTTTCTCCCCCAGTAAGTTGATGGGGACTGGGAATGTCAGAATTGAACTGCTTCCTCAAATGGCCAGAGAGATGCACAAGAAATAGATCACTGGTGGGTGACCAAGATGAGGTGTAATTTCTTTTAAAAAATGCGTCATCTTATTGCGTTTAATGAAAAGGAAATACCAAATGGATCAATTCTGTATCCTCCCTCAGTCTTTTAAATAGAAGACTTCTCTATTCATTTTAGTTAATTACCCTAGGGACTCAGTTATCATCATCATCATCATCATCATCATCATCAGTGATATCTGTTGAGAGTTTATTATGTACAGAGCACTGTACTAAGCACTTGGGGAGAGTACAGTACAACAGAGTTGGTACGCCCATTCCCTCCCTGGAACGAGCTTATCGTCTAGCTAGTGAAAAGAGCACAGGCTGGGAGTCAGAGGACCTGGGCTCTAATTCTGGCTCCACAACTTATCTGCTGTGTGAGCTTGGGCAAACCACGTAGCTTCTCTGAACCTTGGTTCCCCCACCTGCAAAATGGTGATTCAGTTCCTGTTCTCCCTCCTACTGTGAACCTCACATGGAACCTGATTATCTGCTGTCTGCCCTGGTGCTTAGTACTGTGTTAGGCACATAGTAAACAACAAATATCACTATTAGTGTATTATAGTATATTAATCTAATAATAACAATAAGTGACCCTGCTCCATGGCCAGGGACTTGATAGCATCTAGCTTGTAAGTGCTAAGCAGGGGAGAGCATATTGTAGTATACACAATTTTCAGGTGTAAGGAAGGTGGGAGCAAGGTGAGTGTCACTTCATTCTTTAATAGTTGTCAAGTGCTTAAAAGAATGCATCGCAATCAACGGGTACTCAATAAATACTCTTACTACTATATGGATTTTACATATGAGCTCTTCTAAATGAAAAGGGTATTAGAGCACGTATAGCGTCAATTCAGTTTTTCTGATTTAGAGATTTATTACGAGTTCTGCAATATGAAGAATTTAATAATAATAATGTTGGTATTTGTTAAGCGCTTACTATGTGCAGAGCACTGTTCTAAGCGCTGGGGCAGATACAGAGTAATCAGGTCAGTTTGTCCCACGTGAGGCTCACAGATAAGCCCCATTTTACATGAGGTAACTGAGGCACAGAGAAGTGAAGTGACTTGCCCACAGTCACACAGCTAACACGTGGCAGAGCCGGGAGTCGAACCCATGACCTCTGATTCCGAAGCCCACGCTCGTTTCACTGAGCCACGCTGCTTCTTACTGAGTGGGGGTCTAGTGAAAGAGAAGTTGGATCATAATGGGAGGAAGGAACAAATAAGATTGTCTATAGAAAGGCAACAGGATGTTAGAATACACAGTGTTTCCAATACTGGAGGTTTGCCTTTTACTTTTCTGATCTTGTGGGCGGGGAAAATGTCTCGTGTGCCTTTCTACTTTCCTAAGTGTTTATTCCAGTGCAATGCACCCAGTGGATGCTCAATAAATACCATCTCTACTGCTTTCCAACTGTTGTGAGAGCACTGTCATTTTTTAGTTTTTTTGGGGGGAAGCCCTTTGGAGAGCATTGATATACTTTTCTAAATCCTCTTAAACTAATATGCCACTCTGTTACCAGCAAGAAGCAGCACAAGAGTCAGAAGGCCCCGAGTTCTAATTCCGGCTCTGACACTTGTCTGCTGGGTGGACCTCAGACAAGTCACTTAACTTCTCTGTTCCTCAGTTACCTCGTCTGTAAAAAAGGGATTAAGACTGTGAGTCTTATGCATTTCAGGGACTATGTCCAAGATGGGTAGCTTGTACCTGTCCTTAGTACAATTAGTACATTGCCTGGCACAAAGTAAGCACTTAACAAATACCATAAAAAAAAGTGTAGTCCCGCAGGAACCTACTGAGGCACATTAGCAGCAGTGTGCACTGCTATTGCTGTACTTTATTCAGATAAAAACATCCATCCAGTTTTTTTCCTTTCTGTTTGTGTGTACTGAGTTGTGTGTGGGAAGGCTCAACGGAGGCTAATTTTGTCAATGTTGAAAGTAACTATTTCTTAAACTGTATTGTGGAACAGACTGATTCCAGCAATAGTTTTACATGCAATTTACATTGTTATTTTTGCCTTTTTATTCCTCCATACACAAAACAGCTAATTCATTGTTTTGTATACAATTCTTCTTAAATTTATATACTGTATTCTGTAATCAAGAATCGGAGATTCTATTTCCAGTTCGAACCCCGGACTCATTGAAATGTCAAGAAAGGATGGAATGTTACACTTGTTTCATGAGAAATGTGTTTTAGGAATGTAGTGCGTAAGGGGGAAGGGTGGTGAGGGCAAGCATCAATTGCACTGGTCATCTGAAATTTTGATTGAATAGAAAGTAAGGGGAACGCACCCTCGGGCCAACAGAAGCTCTTTCATTCCAAGATTTGTTTGACCCTTATTGAGAGATACTATCTTCTTTGGATTCTGCCTGATGTTGCCCATTTTTAACACTTTATGAAAAAATCCACTATGTGGTTTTTGAGTTTTACTTAAAATATAGGAGCCATCCTTCTAAGCAGCATGGATGAATACCTAAATACCTTAATTTGGGAAAGAAAATCACACCTCCATACGGCTTCCCTCATCTGAGCCGGGAGCTGAGATGAGCTCCTCATCTTCCCTCCCAAACCCGGTCCTCTTCCAGACTTCTCTATCACCGTGGATGGCACGACCATCCTTCCCGTCTTTCAGGCCCGCAATCTCGGTGTCATCCTTGACTCGTCTCTCTCGTTCACCCCGCACATCCTATCCGTTACCAAGACCTGCCGGTTTCACCTCTACGATATCGCCAAGATCCGTCTTTTCTTCTTCACCCAAACGGCTACCTTACTGTTACGGGCTCTCGTTATATCCCGGCTAGACTACTGTGTCAGCCTTCTCTCTGACCTCCCTTCCTCCTCTCTCGCCCCGCTCCAGTCTATTCTTCACTCCGCTGCCCGGCTCATCTTCCTGCAGAAACGATCTGGGCATGTCACTCCCCTTCTTAAACAACTCCAGTGGTTGCCTATCGACCTCCGCTCCAAACAAAAACTCCTCACTCTAGGCTTCAAGGCTCTCCATCACCTTGCCCCTTCCTACCTCTCCTCCCTTCTCAGTTTCTACCACCCACCCCGCACGCTCCGCTCCTCTGCCGCCCACCTCCTCACCATCCCTCAGTCTCACCTATCCCGCCGTCGACCCCTGGGCCACATCCTCCCGCGGTCCTGGAACGCCCTCCCTCCTCACCTCCGCCAAACTGATTCTCTTTCCCTCTTCAAAACCCTACTTAAAACTCACCTCCTCCAAGAGGCCTTCCCAGACTGAGCTCCTCTTCTCCCTCTACTCCCTCTGCCACCCCCCCTTTACCTCTCCGCAGCTAAACCCTCTTTTTCCCCTTTCCCTCTGCTCCTCCACCTCTCCCTTCCCATCCCCTCAGCACTGTACTCGTCTGCTCAACTGTATATATTTTCATTACCCTATTTATTTTGTTAATGAATTGTACATCACCTCGATTCTATTTAGTTGCCATTGTTTTTACGAGATGTTCTTCCCCTTGACTCTATTTATTGCCATTGTTCTCATCTGTCCATCTCCCCCGATTAGACTGTAAACCCGTCAAACGGCAGGGACTGTCTCTATCTGTTGCCGACTTGTTCATCCCAAGCGCTTAGTACAGTGGTCTGCACATAGTAAGCGCTCAATAAATACTATTGAATGAGTGAATGAATGAATGAATGAATGAATTCCCTAACTAAACTCTTATTTCCCCTATTCACCCTCCCTTCTGGATCACCTGTGCATTTGGGTCTGTGCCCCTTAGACACTTGATATTCACTAGATCCCCAGCCTCCCAGCACTAATATACATATATTTATGCTCTGCCCTATCTGTAATTTCTTTCAGTGTCCATTTCCCTCTCTAGATTGTGAGTACTTGGGAGAGTACAATAGGGTTGGTAGATATGATGCCTACTCTCTAGATTGTGAGTAGGCATCATATCTGCCAACCCCATTTTACTCTCACAGCACTTAGTGCAGTAGTCTGCATACAGTAGATGCTCAATAAATACTACTGATTGATGGATGGACAATAGTAGTAATTGTGATATTCTTTAAGGTCTTACTGAGAGCCAAACATTGGGTTAGAGAATATATTATACGTACCTCAGTCTCTTGTGGTGGGGCTCATGATCTGAGAGAGAGAACAAGAGCTATTGAATCTCTGTTTTACAGGTGAGAAAGCTGAGGCACACAGAAGCGAAGTGACTTGTCCAAGGTCACACAACAGGCATGTGGCAGAACTGGCATTAAAACCCAGGTCTCCCGACTCCTAGTCCTGAGCTCTTCCCATTGGACCCACCATGATTCTCAATTGATGTCTATATTGATCGTTTTGAGTAAATTGCCTTTAATTTCATTTTCTACCTGCCCAGGAACACAGTATAATGACAGCATCTTTTCTTATGATTTTCTTCAGGTAGCTTCAAATGTTTTGTGTGGCTGAGGAAAGTAAAATTGTGAGCTGGATATCAGTACTGGTGGCCCTTTAATGGTGGGAATATTTCAACAAGCTTGTGAAACCTGTATTTAGTAATGAATGATCTCAGCCTGATAAGAAAATCCATTTTAGCTCCCATGATGGTTTCACTATGTCAGTGTTCTCTGCAGAATCCTGCGAGTTAAGGCAAGCACCTGAAGTTACCATGGCATCACTATTGAGCTTTGACTGCATCTTTAATTTGAGACCTGAGATTGTCCAACAAAGTTTTAATTCTTCTCTGCTATTATGTTGAGTCGAACCAGAATATCAAACGGGGAAGGATTTCTGAACAAAACCATCATGTCAGAATAAAATAACTAGCCAGAATGCCATTTTTAGTTCAGTTGAGAAGTAGCGTGGTCTAATGGATAGAGCCCCGGCCTGGGAGTCAGAAGGACCTGAGTTTTAATCCCAGCTCTGCCACTTATCTGCCATGCCACCTCGGGCAAGTCACTTAACATTTCTGTGCCTCAGTGACTTCATCTGTTAAATAGGGATTAAGACTGTGTGCCCGATGTGGGACATGGGCCATCCCTTATCCGATTAATTGGTGTCCTCCCCAGCGTTTAGTGCAATGCCTGACACATAATAACTAAGCGCTTAACAAATACCATTGGGAAAAAACAAACTGTAAAGCGCTTCTTGTTGCCGAACCTCCTTAGAAACTAATCGTTGACTGCACTGTCAGTGTTTTCTGTAGACAGGTCATTGCAGATGTGTGAGATCCCTGCCAAATTCCCCACACCTCCCCTTTCCATGGTCTTCAGAGGTGCCTAAAATTGTTGCTACCCCTAATATCTCTGCACTTAGCTCCCTTTTTAAATGTTGGCGACTTTGTTGCTTTCAGTGGGGTAGGGCCTCCCTGCACCCAGTAACGTGAGGGAACAGAAAGAACTGTTTTGGACATTCCACTGGCAGAACTGAGTTTGATCAAATTGGCAGTAAGGGGGCTTCCAGCTCTGCCCCTCCGTTCCCATGCCCCTTTTTGTACCATGACATAACATGGCAGCCTAGGCCCTATTCCTGAGAGATGAGGTCATAAAGATTAGTCAGAAGTGATAGGAGGCAGGTGGATTGGAAAGAGAGAGCTGAGCTCCAGCACCATTTTGAGGTCACTGAGGGGACCCGATCTAGTTCTGCTCTTGGATACCCAACAACTTTGATGGCCCCCAGCATCATGCAGACTTGTCACTTGTTCTCAGTGATTACTCAGTTTCTCGACCAAGTGGCAAATGTCTGGAAACACTGAGGCTGCCGGAGTCTTCGCTTAGTGGTCGCTGGCCACCATTCTTCACTTTTGACTACTAGATGGGAGAAGGGGAGTTTGCATTGGGGCCGGAGGCAGGGAGTGGAAGGGGGAGAGGAAGGGACAGAGTTTGGATTCCTCCTAGTCAACAAGCCAGGTGTAAATCTTTTGAAGGCCAATCTAAGCCTTTGGCTGCCCTGGTATAATTCATAATATCAAGGATTTACTTGTTGATCCATCCACCCCACACCCCCTATCATATAGTCTTCAGGTTTTTATCATCATTCCATCAAATTCCCCAAGTATACATGAACACTTAAGTTTGGTAGGTGTATAAGACCAGTAAAAAAAAACGTTTTTGCTTATTTTGCTTTTTGCTGCGAAGTCAGGGCAGCCCGTTTTAAAATTCCAAAATTTCTTTGCCTGACCAGCAGTAACTGGAATCTGTTGAGTTTAGGTTAGCCACATCCTCTTTGTTTTCCTTTTTTTTTTTTTTCCAGTGGGTTGATACTCTGACCTCAGATTGGTCAGTTCTGAATTGCTATTATCTAATGCCAGGAGGGAGAGAAAAAATCCTTTTTTGATTCCAGTTGTTAACAGTAGGGATCATTTTAATGACCAGTTTTGTGTTTAGTTTTCATTTCTTTCACACCTTGGTTCTCCGAAAGTGGATAGCCACAAGATCAGATAGTGCAATGACCTCTGTCTTGGACCCAGTCACTGGATCGCTTCCAACTTCTCTGCTGGTGGAAGCCAAGGAAACAACGGCACTTAACATGTCCATAAAGCAATTTTTCAGAGAGGTCATGTTTTTGATTCATTTGCAGCTCTTGATGTAGGTGTAGATGATCCAACTTATTTAGTTTGGGGGCCACAACAAGAACAGAAAGGGGCATTTCATCTCTGGGGGAGAAGGGATCCTTTCATTCATCCATTCATTCCATCATATTTATTGAGCGCTTACTGTGTGCAGAACACTGTATTAAGCACCTGGGAGAATACAGTATAACAATTAATAGACACATTACCTGTCCACAGTGAGCTTACAGTCTAGAGGGCTTAGCCAAGTGCTTAGTACAGTGCAGTAAGTGCTTAATAAATGCAACTGAATGAGGGGGAGAAAGACATTAATACAAATAAATTACAGTAGGTACATAAGTGCTATGGGCTGGGAAGGGGATTAATAAAGGGAGTGAGTCCTTCTCAGTATTTATTGAGGGCTCTCGGCAGAGGGCTATACTAAGTGCTTAAAAGAGAACAATATGACATAGTTGGTAGACATGTTCCCTGACCATAAGGAGCTTACAGTCTAGTGGGACTACCTATCTCCTCTGTCTTCTGCCAGTCTCCAGTTTTTTTAAATGGCATTTGTTAAGTCCATATTACATGTCAAATACTATTCTAAGCGCTGGGGTAGGTACAAGTTAATTAGGTTGGACACAGTCCCTGTCCCACATGGGGCCCCTGGCCTCAGTAGAAGGGAGAACTGGTATCCCCATTTTATAGTCGAGGAAACTGAGGCACAGGGAAGTGAAGTGACTTGTCCAAGATCACACAGCAAGCAATTGGCAGAGCTGGGATTAGAACCCGGGTCCTACGGACGCTCTTCATTAGACCTTATTTCTTCTTTTGCTCCTCCTACCGCAGTTTACCCCTGGGCACGTGGAGTGCCATTGAGTGCACATGCTGGCTTCCCTCCTTGCACGTAGTCTGAGGATGGTGTGGGCTTCCAGGAGAGCAGCACATCTGTTCCGGGATGCTACTCCCACTGACCCCTCCCCTCACGGTGCTATAAATTCTGTGCAGTTGTTGAAGGTGGCCACCCACATCCAGGTGCTTCACAACCTCCCTGAGCTTCCACCAGGAGCCAAGACTGGGAATCGCTGGGAGCTACTAGGGAAGGGCTCCACAGGTCACTGCAGATTCCTGGTAGTTGGGCCAACCTGAGGTAGGTTTTCACTGTTATAACATGCCGCCCTTCTCCGTCTTCCAATCCAATTTAGTAATTCTCTTCTTCAAAGCCCCACCCAGCTGCAGCTTCCAGTTTCTACCTTGGAAAGCTCTAATTTGGGGTGGTGGTCTCTTCAGCTGGCTCCCTGCCTCGGTGACCAACCATCCCTTCACCAGGCTGTTGAAGGACAAAATCATTTTCCATGCTCATCTGGGTTTTCTTCCTGAGGTAACTTGAGATAGTCACAGCAAAAACCAGGAGCTCCTTCTTCCCTCTCTCTTCCGTGGCTACCAGACCTTAGAGCTGTGAAGAGGCATTCTGTACTAGTCAGTTGATCCGTCAGTCTTTGGTATTTATTGA
Organism: Ornithorhynchus anatinus; assembly: GCF_004115215.2. NCBI lineage: Eukaryota > Metazoa > Chordata > Mammalia > Monotremata > Ornithorhynchidae > Ornithorhynchus > Ornithorhynchus anatinus. The sequence continues at coordinate 37,178,138 of NC_041734.1, read as the reverse complement.
GCACTTACTCTGCATAGGGCATTTGAGAGAGTTCAATCCATGAGAGTTGGTAGACAAGATCCCTGCCCACAAGGAGCTTTACCATGTACAGGGGGAGACACCAAGATGGGCCACAGTTGTTTATATCCTGAATACCTTACTGCGACCCACCATCTCTAAAATGCTCTGTAGCTAAATTGGTTAGAGTGTGTTTTTTTCTGGTATAAAGTGGAAAGGCTAACTAGCTCTCACTCCAAAAACCAATCTTGGCCCAGTCCTTATGTGGAGAGCAGTTACCAATGTTAGATCCCTGATGTTATCGCCATAGAAGAAGTTGGTAAGCTATCCATGTGGTCCTCTCAGCCACTCCTGTCTTGATATAACATTCAAGCAAGAGTCAGGTGTTGAAACATATATTCTTCAAGCACCTCTTTCAGTAGACTTACTCTCCCCTCTTCTGGGTCTATTTTTTATGGTATTTGTTAAGCACTTACTATGTGCCAGGACTGTAATAAGTGCTGGGGTAGATACAAGTTAATCAGGTTAAACACAGTCCCTGTCCCACATGGGGCTAACAATCCTAATCCCCATTTTACAGATGAGGGAACTGAGGCACAGAAAAGTTAGTGACTTCCCCAAGGTCACACGGTGGACAGCTGGCAGAGTCAGAATTAGAACTGAGGTCCTTCTGACTCCCAGGCCTAAGCTGTATCCTCTAGATGATGCCATGAAAAATAAAAATGGCACTGAAATTTTTACCCATCCATTATGTCCATAATGACCCAGATGGTGGTTGATATTTTTTTCAACCTCCTGCAAGACAGAAATTCATTCATTCAATTCAATCATATATTTTGAGTGCTTCCTGTGTGCAGAGCATCGTAGTAAATGCTTGGGAGAGTTAAATATAGCAATAAGCCGACACATTCCCTGCCCACCACAAGCTTACATTCTAGAGGGGGAGAAAGACAATTGGGGTTGATCGGGTTTATCATTTCATAGGGTCCCCCCTCCAGATTGTAAGCTCACTGTGGGCAGGGAACGCGTCTTCCAACTCTGACATATCATACTCTTCCAAGTACAGTGCTCTGCAAACAGGAAGCACTCAATAAATATGATTGACTGAGGGAAAGATCGGGGGTCAGAAAGCTGGTATCTGCCTGAGGACCGGCCTTGGTGCTCCCTCATTCCCTGCTAGACTTGTGAACTGCAGAGGAGTGTCATTCCAATGTTAGTACAGTGTTCTGCACATAGTAAGCGCTCAGTAAACGCTTTTGAACGAATGAGTGGGGGACAGTCTGACTGTAGTCCCATTCAGCTTTGTGCCCACCTGTCCCTTACCCCAGGATAAACGAGTTAGTCAAGGAAGTGGGATGAGGCGTTCCATTTCAGAGGGGGAGCTGTGTCTCCCGACTCTCAGGTGGCAGTCCCTCCATCGTGGCGTAGATGATAGAGCACTGGTCTGGAAGTCAGAAGGTTGTGGTTTCTAAATGTGGCTTTGCCACTTGTCAGCTGGGTGACCTGGGGTGAGTCACTTCACTTCTCTGGACCTCAGCTACCTCGTCTGTAAAATGGGGATTGAGACTGTGAGCCCCATGTGGGATGGGGACTGTGTCCAACTTGATTAGCTTGTATCCACCCCAGTAGTTCATTCAATAGTATTTATTGAGCGCTTACTATGTGCAGAGCACTGTACTAAGTGCTTGGAATGAACAAGTCGGCAACAGATAGAGACAGTCCCTGCCGTTTGATGGGCTTACAGTCTTGCCTAGCACACCGTAAGTGCTTAACAAATACCAGAGTTATTGTTGTCATTATCTCTGCCATTAAATTGTTAGAGGAGATATTTGACTGGGGCTAACAGTGAAAACAAGATTAGAACATAATCAGCAAGTTCAGCTGTGTTCCTAAACTTGCACCTTTCCCAGCAAAGTAGGAGTCTCCGTGAAAGATCTGACCGTGAAAAAGCTGCTTGCTTTTACCCCCACCAATCAATCAGTGGTATTTACCGAGTGCTTAGTGTGTGGAGCACACTGTACTAAGCACTTTGGAAAATACAGCACAACACAGTTGGTAGACTTGTACCCTGCTACAAGTAGTGCTTGCACAACTTGAAAAGTAACAAAACCAGGCCTTCTGATATTTTGTAATGGCTGGTCTTACTGGCTCCTGAAAAAGGCAAAGAGGTGCAATTTTGAATGATTGACCTTTAGCGTTTTAGACGCTTGCAAACTAGAGCAAGGCTGAAGAAATTTAAGTAGGAAGCAAAATGGGAAAAAATGAAGCATATTTATAGTCAGATGCCAGGAACAATCTTAAACCGAGTGCAAAATAACCAAATTTCTCTCAATGGTTACCTAATTAAAGTTGAAAGAAACTGCAGAAGAGACTATTATGTGAGTCATAATGATACTTCAGATTTATTTTGTGTATTTTGTGAAATGTTCCTATTCAGCTGCTGATGTATCCTGGTTTATATATGGTCCCAAGTTTAAGTAATCTACTGTATTTTTTTTTTTTTACCTCAAAGGTTATTTTTCAACTCCCACACTACTAGCAGCGACACAAAACAGCTTTGAATGACTCACTGCAATTATGCCCTTTCCACAGTACAGATGAAAATCCTTTCAGGAAGAACATTCTTGCTAGCTGGAGACTAATACTGTTTTCTCAAGCAAAAATGGGAAAATTTTTCCTTCTTAACTAAATTGTTTATAAACTCCTAAGCCTGTTCAGCCAAGCGTTGCTGTTTAGTAGGCATTGTCAGACTCAGGGCTACCTGTCCTTACTTGGCAACTTTAGTCCGAAGAGAGGGACAGGAACCTATCTGCTAAATCACCTGAAAATGGGCAAAAAGGTCTTTGAGAGAGGACCCCACACCTCAGGAAAAGCTTGTCTTAAGATAATACTTATGAGGCTTAAGACCAAATGTTTTCTTGTTGAAGTCTCCATGCAGTCATGTGCTAACCCCAGAGAGGCCATTAAAACCAGGTAGGGTAGATTCCATGACTAAATTTTTTTTTAAGTGTTGGCCCCATGCAGCCATTGCCATTACACCCCACTATAGCATAGTGGTGGACTAATTGGAAGCTCTTTTTGGGCAGGGATTACCCACTACCTTCGCTTGATACACAAATTAACACACCACCACCCTCTCTACTGAATTTGACTCAAATCTCCCCAATCCCTCCTTCAGTCTCGTACCACTAAGCCCAAAGCCCTGGATCACTTGCACAGTCTGTTTCCTTCACTCCTGTGCATGAACTGCAGAGCACTGCTGGAGGAAATCCAGGTATATGGCTGACCTTATCCATCTCAAAATCATCCTTACCACTTTTAACTCCTCCTTCTCTTCACCTGGCAACATTATTTCTCCATCCTTATTGACCCTCATGCCCGTTGCCCTTGCCAGTTATTTCAGACCTTTAACTCCCTCCTTAAGCTCCATGCCACTCCACCACATCTCTTGCCTCTAATCATCTGTCCACATATTTTGTTGAGAAAATTCAAGTCATCAGTGTTGAGCTCCCTAAAATCTCTCCTGCCTCTCTCTAGCTCCTCCCTCCTTGTGCCCCTTCTTTGACTCTCCCACCTTTCCAGCAGTAGCTCAAGAGGAGATTTCCTGCTTCCTCTCAGAATCCATCCCTTCCACTTGTGCTTCTGACCCATCCCTTCATACTTTATCAGAACACTTGGCCCTTCCCTTCTTCCCTCCCTTACCATCATCTTCAACTGTACACTCTACACTGGCTTCTTCCCCACTGCTTTTAGTCAAGTTCATGTTTCCCCTATCTGAAAAAAAAAATTCCTCCATTGACCCACAGCTCCCTCCAGTTATTGCCCCATCTCCCTCCTGTCATTCCTCTCCAAACTCATTGAGCGAGTTCTCTATACCTGCTTCCTCCATGTCATCTCCTCTGATTGTCTCCTTGCGTCATGTATCTCCCTATTTTAGTCTGTTCTTCACTTTTCTGCCTGGATCATTTTTCTAAAAAAACATGCAGCCCATGTTTCCCCAATTCTCAAAAACCTCTAGTGGTTGCCCATTCACCTCCACATCAAACTGAAACTTCTTATCATTGCCTTTACTACATTCAATTACCTTGCCCCTAATATCTTACCTTACTGATTTCCTACTACAACCAGCACATTCACGCTCCTCTAATACCAACCTATCGCCCATGACCTGCCTCCGGCCTGGAATTCCCTCTGCGTTTACATCGACAGTTGTTCACTCTCCCTATCTTCAAACCCTTATTAAAACCACATCTTCAGAAGTCTTCCTTGACTAAACTCTCATTTACCCTAGTCTCTTTTCCTTCTGTGTCCCTGTTGCACTTGGATTTGTGCCCTTTATCATCCTCAGCCCCATAGCACTTATGTACATATCTGTAATTTATTTTAATATCTGTCTCCTCCTCCAGGCTGTGAAGTTCTTGTGGAGAGGGAAGATGTCTACCAACTTGATTATATCATTCTCTCCCAATTTGTTAATACAGTATTCTGAACCCAGTAATCCTTAATAAATGATATGATTGCATATAAAAGCTTTCTTGTACTTTCCCAAGCACATAGTAAAGTGCTTTGCCACAGTAAGCTCTCAGTAAATAACATTCATTGATTGAGTCACCTGATCAGTTGAGTGGGTGACAGAGAAAAAATTGTGAGAAAAATCAAGAAATGGAGGGTCACATTAAAAATCTTTCCAATTGAAAACTTACTTCAGAAAAGGGTCGGCCACACAGGCCCACACTTTGAGTGGTAATTTGGAAAATTGCCACCATGTTAAATGAAATGAAAATAAGTTGGCCTCTTCTGTGATAGTCCAGAAACACTGTTTCTTGAATCAAGTTGGGAATCATGTTTCCAAAATCAAGCTAGGGATGGTGGTGTTCTTGTAGAAAGAAACTTTAATGCATTAGGTTAATATCTGTATTGTTTCCACCTCTTGGTTAAATAGTGCTGACCTGTTCATTGTCATAGGGTGTATACTGGTTGCCCTTTATACTAGAGTAGTGTCAGTCAGTTAATCGTGTTTACTGAACACTTACTGTGTGCAGAGCACTTATACTAGGCACTTGGGAGAATACAGTATAACAGACACATTTCCCTGGCCACTATGATCTTACAGTCTAGAGACCATCCTTCCTCCAGTGATAAAATTCACTTTTGGATGGATCTGTGACTGGAAAGTCCAGTGTGGGACCCACAGTCCTGACCACATTTGTGCACACAAATGGGTGGTAATAATAATTATGGTATTTGCTAAGTGCTTACTATGTATCAGGCACTGTTCTCAGTGCTGGGGTAGATACAAGCTAATTAGGTTGGACATAGTCCCTGTCCCACCTGAGGCTTACAATCTTTATCCCCATTTTACAGGTGAGGTTACTGAGGCCCAGGGAAGTTAAGTGACTTGTCTAAGGTCACACAGCAGACAAGTGGCAGAGCTGGGATTAGAACCCAGGTCCTTCTGATTCCCAGGCCCATGCCTTATGCACTAGGCCGATCCTGGTTGTGCAGTTGTGCCTGCCGCCTACAGCTCTTGGCTCTGTTTTCATCTTTGCCTTCTTGCTTCCTGACCCACACTGAGCTTCTGTTCCAGCACAGCTCCCTCTTTCATGGTTGCAATCTACCGTGCTGATGTTGTCTCCAGCAGTGGACTCCCACTGTTCATCTAGGAGACAGCATTGTCTGAAGTTTTGTTTAATTGTATTCTTAAATTGTTTCCTCTGGCCTCTTTACTTTCAGTTTCCCAAATTCTGTTTATCATACAGCAGCTGCTTGGGCATCCTGCTGTTGTGTGTTCTCTTCAAGTATCCCACCCACAATAGCTACTTCTGCGGAAAGCCAAGATTCAATGCTAGGAGACTGATTCTGTCCCAGAACTTCTTTTTAAGTGCCTTAAGCACTGGGGTAGCTACAAGATAATCAGGCTGGAAACAGCCCATCTCCCACCTGGGCTCGCATTCGTAATCCTCATTTTACAGATGAGGTAACTGTGGCCAGGAGAAGTGAAGTACAGTGCCCAAGGTCACACAGCAGACAAATGGCAGAGCTAGGATTAGGACCCAAGCCCTCTGACTCCCAGGCCTGTGCTCCTTCTTAACTTTGTTGTCGTCATGTCCTACCATCCTGTAATGGATGCTGATTTAACTGCTTAGTGTGTTGGATCTGGCGTCTCTGGAGAGGCCAGTTGTCACAGCTGTAGAGAAGTTTGGACCACACTATAGCCCTTAAGACCTTTAGTTTGGACTGCTACTTAATACCACACAGTCATTCATTCATTCAGTCATATTTATTAAGCGCCACTACATTCTACTTGACAGTCTCCAAAAGGACGTGCAAACTTCATAATTTGGTTTGCCTATTTACTTGTCTGTTAATGGATCACTGGTCGGTGGACTGCCTACGTAGCCAAATTCTCTGACAGTGTTTAGCTCTGTGTTACCAATATTGATTCTTGATTGGTGCAGCCTGATTTGTTTCTGCGATTTCCTTCTTGCTTTATTGTCAACACAAATCCCTGGGTGATTCAGGGAAACAGCTTATAATCATTTGCATGTCATTTGGGGTTTGGGTCTGTAGGGTGCGGTCATCTGCATAGCGTGATTCTTGAATGACTGTTTCTAGGACTTAGGTTGGTGCTCTAATCCAATTGAGTTGCTTGAGGAGTGTTGTGTTGTAATAGTAATAATTATGGTACTTATTAGGCACTTACTATGTGCCAGGCACTATTCTAAGCACTGAAGTGGACACAAGCAAATCGTGTTGGACACAGTCCCTTGTCCCATGTGGGGCTCAGAGTCTCAATCCACATTTTACAGATGAGGTAACTGAGACCCAGAGAAGTGAAGTGATATGCCCAGTGTCACACAGCAGACAAGTGGCAGATCTGGGAGTAGAACCCATGACCTTCTGACTCCCAGGCACATAGCAAGCGCTCAATAAATACCATTGAATGGTATTTATTGAGCACTTGTTGCATGCAAAGCACTGTACTATGCACTTGGTAGAGTACACTACAACAACAGACAAATTTCCTGCCCAAAATGTGCTCAAATCGATTGATTGAGTGGAAGTCTATTCAAACACTTGCATCTATGTCTCATTTCATTTTCCAATAAGGTCCTGTAGAGTAAATTGTAAGGGGAAGCTCTGCTTTATCTCACTCATGATAGGTTTAATTTTTGGACAGGGCACCCTGATTCTGCTTCGACCAGCCATGCTGTCGTGAAGTACTTTCAGAATCTTAGCAGACATTTCTAGGGAACTACATTTGCTAAGCAGTTTCCAGACTCTAGATCTACTGATGGGGAGAAATGCTTTTGTAAGGTCTGTGAGGACCTTTTAGGGGTCTTGGAGCTGTTCCCTGCCCTTTTCCTGTATCTGTTGTGCTTCAGAGATCATGTCTGCCTTTGCCACTCTGTGGTCTGAAGCATTCTGACAATGTTCAATCAATGGTATTGTTGAGTAGCTGATCCAGAAGGGCCCTGGCTAAGATTTACTGATATGCACATAAATTACAGATATGTTCAGAAATGTACACATCTGAAAGGTGTTTTCCATCAGAATGTGGACTGTAATTTTTACCTTGGCATAGGATCCTGTGGATGAGAGCAGACAGCTACTTTTAATTTTTGGTTAGATTTCTTACCGGTACGCCATGTTCCAAGAATCCATGTATCCTTGTACTTTTCTTCTATGGGTTTGATGCCACAAGTTCTGCAAGTGAACTCACTGCATTCTCCACTCCAGGAATTTGATATCACATCTGTAACTCCTGGCAAAATAAATCCTTTGAAAGGAGCTACTTTCTCAACTCAAAGAAAAATCTGAAAAGGTACTCGTTTCCACTGAAATATAAGATCCTTGCATAACTAATGCGAATTTTGATGGCAGAAGAGAGAAACCAATCTTCACAGAATGACTTCTTGAAATTCTGTAGCAGGTGGATCAAAGGTTCATAGAGAGGACACCTGAATGAGAAACAGCTGAAGAGCCACTAGGACCGCAAATGTGAATTTAATATTGTTACTTAGGCCTTTAGTAAGGACAGACCAAGGACTCGACAATAAAATGAATGATCAATTCATTAATTTCATTAATAAAATGCATTAGTAGATTAGTAAAACCAAAATTAGTTTTTTAGTTATCTTTTTTCTTAGAGCTAACTATAGGAGTTGTCATCAGTTGAAGTATGAATGAGCCATGCTCATTTTCAACTACTAGCCATATTAAGGTGCAATGAAAGAAATGGCTGATTAACATGAATGAAATAATAATTTGCTCTAATCCTTTCCGGGCCTGGAACAATTCGTTCTTCAGGTAGTGATAGGTCAAAGGGTGCCCAATTTTGACAGATGCTGCTTCTTCCCCGTCCTCCGTCTCCCGTCTCTCCACTCCCCCATCCCCTTATATATGGATTTCTCATAGGTTTCTGTTGGATTTCTCAAGGCTGATCATTTATCCTGGGTTGTCCAGCACAGAGCCTCTCTTCCTAGCTCATCCCAACCACCCCCAACTTAGTCCTCTTCTCACTTTTTCAGTCAGTCATTGGTATTTATTCAGTGCTCACTGTGTGCAGAGCACCGCACTAAGTGCTTATGAGAGTAAAATGCAAAGGAGTGCTCATAGGTGATCCCTGCCTATAAGGTGTTTACAGATTACAAGGGGAAACAGACATTAAAGCAGAATTCAGAAGGATATGTTCATGAATCAATCCTTTGAGATTGGTGGAAAGGTGAATATCCAAGTGCTTAAGAGGAACCAGACCCAAGTATAAAGGCGATGCAGAAGGGAGGGCTTTGTTGGCAGAATTCTTAGTCAATCAGTAGTATTTACTGAGTGCATAGTATGTTCAGAGCACTGCACTAAGCACTTGGAAGAGTACAATACAGCAAAGTTGGCAGTTAGGTTCCCTGACCACAAAGAGCTTACAGTTTAGAGAGGGAGAGAGACATGAAAATCAGCTGCAGATATGTACATAAGTGCTGTGGGGCTGAAGTTGGGGTGAATATCAAGTGCTAAAATTAAAGAGAACAGATCTAAATATATGTGACTAAGAAGGGAGGGAGAATTGATGTGATTTTAGTAGGACTCGGAAGATGGGGAGAGTGGCGATCTGATAGATATGAAGAGGGAGGGAGTCCCAGGCCAGAGGGAGGATGTGGGCAAGAGGTCAGTGTCGAGAAAGAAAAGATGGAGGAATAGTGAGAAGGTTGGTTTTAGGAGTTGGGTTGTAGTAGGAGATCAATGAGGTAAGTAGGAGGGAGAACTGACTGAATGCCTTAAAGCTGTTGGTAAGGATTTTGTTTGATCTGGACATGGATAGGCAGGTTTTGCCATATTGGACAAAGGGCACGTGATGTTCCCAGATCCACAACGACATTGATGTGGCATAATCGAGTGGATAGAGCACGGCCTTGGGAGTCAGAAGGACCTGGGATCTAGTCCTGGCTTTTCCTCGTGTCTGCTTTGTGACCTTGGCCAAGTCACTTCAATTCTCTGTGCCTCAGTTCCCGCATCTGTAAAAAGGGAATTAAAACTGTGAGCCCCATGTAGGACAGGGACTGTGTCCAACCCAATTTGCCTGCATCCACCCTAGAACTTAGTACAGTGCCTGGCACAAAGAAAGCACTTAACAAATACTATTATTATTATCATTAGAATAATGGTTCATTAATTGCTGTAGTCAGGCTCCAACAGTGACAGTGGAGAAAGAAGACTAGCTGCTCCCCTTACCATTCCTTGTCAGGAACTTGTAAAGCCCGGAAAGGTGATTAGTCTGGCCTGTATCCACACATCACATGGTAAGCTCAGTTACAGGCAGGGAACGAGTCTACTAATTCTGTTGGATCGGTCTCTCCTAAGCCCTTCCTATGAGGCTCTGCATATAGTAAGCACTCAGTAAATACCATTGATTGAATGTCTGATAACTGTCTGCAGGCCAGTGGTAAGCGAAAAGTGAGGCAGTAGGTGTCCGGAGGACCTTTCAAGCCCAGAGGTGCAGCCCCTCCCACCCTGGCAGCAGATGGTTATTAAACCCTTATTTGCCACCCTTCTTAGAATTGTACTTGCTGGGCGTGGCTAGCTGCACCTACAGTTGGCTTGGAGCCAGCCTACATCCAGCCCATAGGTCAGATTTGCCCACTACTGTTTGGACATATCCTTCTCTCCCCTCTAATAACCCCACATCCTACTGTCCATGTCTCAGACTAAACCCTTTTAGAGACCTTATTCCCTGCTTTAACTGTATGATGATCACAGAAATTGTAAGTTCAAGAGATGACTCTAAGGTGAGGAGAAATGAAATGACTTGCCCAGGGTTATACAGCAGACAAGATTAGAACCCAGGTCCTTCTGACACCCAGGCCTGTGCTCTATCCACTAGGCCACACTGCTTCCCCAAAGCTTCTGGTTTGTGCAGAAGGACTCCCTCATGAACACAGGTCTGAATTGGGGAATGATAGTAGTGGCTCCATCTTAGGGGCGGAGAGTCTTGGTGGGGTCCCGTTCCTCCCCTCTTGGCTTCCTCTGGGCCACATAAAGTTACCGAGGCTTAGATCCAGACTCTCTGCACCAGAATTTCCCTTCACTCATAATACAGAGGTCTTTGTTAAACTCGGATTTTAGTCCATTGATGTTACAACCACAAGGGGTAGGAGAGAAGGGCATTGAGGTTTTCCTAGGAAATGCTACTCATCCGAGGCAGATTTGGGAGTTTTCCTGGTTTGGGGAAGGAGGTCCTTTATATAAGCAGTGTGAAACTTTCACCGAGGTTTCAGGGAAAAGTTTGGAAAGATCAACTTCACGCCGTGACTGGAGCCTCTAGTCTGAGTTAAAAGAAAGAAAGGAATCCTGGACCGAAGAGCTTTCCTGCAATACATCTTGCTTTTATTTCCCTGGGTCTAAAAGGAACAGATCAGTCCACTTTTAAAAGTCTTATTTGACTTTAAAGCACACTGGAGAGTCGATAACAAAGAAAACAAGAGACCATACTTGCTACCACTAGCTTTAGAATGGTCTTTAAGGTAGCACCCTGGCCAAAGGCATCTGAAACTTTAAATGGTATTTGTTAAGAGCTTACTATGTGCCAACCACTGTACTAAGAGTTATTTAGGGTAGATACAAGATAATCAGTTTGAACATAGCCCATGTCCCTCATGGGGCTCACAGCTTTAGTCCCCATTTTACAAATGAGAGAACTGAGAAGTGAATCATCATAATAATACATTTGGTATTTGTTAAGTGCTTACTATGTGCCAAGCACCGTTCTAAGCGCTGGGTAGATACAAGGTAATCAGGTTGTCCCACATGGGGCTCACAGTCTTAATCCCCATTTTACAGATGAGGGAACTGAGGCACAGAGAAGTTAAATGACTTACCCAAAGTCACACAGCTGATAAGTGGAGGAGCCGGCATTAGAACCCACTCCCTTTGACTCCAAAGCCCGTACGCTTTCCACTGAGCCACGCTGCTTCTCTGAGAAGTAAAGTGATTTGCCCGAGGTCACACGACAGTCAAGTGGCGGAGCCCGGATCAGAACCTAAGTCCTCTGACCCCCAGACCCATGCTCTCTCCGTTAGGCCCTGCTGCTCCTTGGGGGATGGACGCCTTTATCTCATCCCGATCCATGGCATCATGGAGACTTCATCATCTCTGTTGTCAGCATTTACTGACAGAGAGTCCTGTACCAGGAAGAACCTAAGGCCAGGGGGCCGGCCCTCAAAGAGCTTACAATCTTCAGGCAGCAGCCTCAGTTCTCGCTTACCTCCTGTGAACGCTCATTGCTGCTGCTGTGTCTTTGAAGCAAAGTCAGAAGATGGATTTGGGAGAGGGAAAGTGGGAGGAGAGGAGGCATTTTGAGACCCTCAAAATATTCTCCCTTAGTTTCCCAGTTTGGGGACTTGACTGGAATTCAAAACAGAGAAGTGCCATCGCTCAAGATAACGAACCTGTTTTGTGATGTATTTCTTTTCTACTGGAGGAAGGGATTGGATTCAAAGAGATGGAGTCCTTTCCAAGTTTGCAAATGCCTGTTGGGCTTATGATGTAGGGAAGCAGCGTGGCTCAATGGAAAGAGCCCGGGCTTGGGAGTCAGAGGTCATGGGTTCGACTCCCGGCTCTGCCGCTTGTCAGCTGTGTGACTGTGGGCAAGTCACTTAACTTCTCTGCGTCTCAGTTACCTCATCTGTCAAATGGGGATTAGGACTGTGAGCCTCATGTGGGACAATCTGATTACCCTACATCTACCCCAGCGCTTAGAACAGTGCTCTGCACATAGTAAGCGCTTAACAAATACCAACATCATGATGTAGTGGATAGAGCATGGGCCTGGGAGTCAGAAGGTCATGGGTTCTAATACCGGCTCTGCCATTTGCTTGCTGTGTGACCTTGGGCAAGTCACTTAATTTCTCTGTGCCTCAGTTACCTCATCTGTAAAATGGGGATTGAGACTGTGAGCCCCATACGGTACAGGGACTGTATCCAACCTGATTTTGTTTGTATCCACCCCAGCGCTTAGTACAGTGCCTAGTATTTAGAGCATAACAAATACCGTAATGATTATTCTATGAAAGCTGGGGAGGGCTTTTGTGTTTATGCTCTTTTGGGAAGAGGGGAGTAGTGTAAAGTAAAGTAAAAAAACTCCAACATTTGCTGCATTCTGGGAAAGTTAGTGAATTGGAACACTGTTGGCGAATGGGTGGGTCCTCTGGAATTTAAGGGGATGGTCTTGTGGCTGTGTCCAGGACAATTCTCTGCTCTGCATTGAAGAAATTCTGTAGATAATAATGATGGTATTTGTTAGGCACTTACTATATGCCATGCACTGTACTAAGCCCTGGAAAGGCCCAGGGAAATGCAGGATAATTCTCTGCCCTGCATTGAAGAAATTCTGTAGATAATAATGATGGTATTTGTTAGGCTCTTACTTTATGCCATTCACTGTACTAAGCCCTAGAAAGCCCCAGGAAAGTGAAGTGACTTGCTTCAGGTCACACAGCAGACAAGTGGCAGAGCCAGGATTAGAACCCAGGTCCTCCTGACTCCCAGGGCCGTTCTCTATTCACTAGACCATGCTGTCGATTTTACTACTGCATGTGGCTCTCGGAGGGGGAAAAGTCAGCAAGCAGGAGGGTCCTATGTAGGAACTCAATACAGGAAATGTATTGTATAGAAAACTTGGGCCTAGGGCAGTCAGTTTTTTGTGGAGTGGGAGGATAATGATCAAGAAGAGTCTTCCCCAAATGGATTATGAATGTTAAAGAGTTTGATGTTGGGCTTGAGGAGGCGGAACCTGGTATAGGAATGGAGAGGTGGTTAGATACCAAAGAGAGTCCCCCAAAACTATAGGTTCCAAATGAGTACTAACAGGAAAATAAAATTGGGACAATTAAATGTTAAAAATTGAGGGAATGAATTATATCTTGTGCTAGCCCATTTTCTTTTATGGAGAGGAGTGTTCTGGTCAACCACAGAAATAATAAGGATTTCCTAAATGTCTAGACCTCAGGAGAATTGTCACAGGAAGGAGGAGAAACTCACTAAAGATCTTTTAACCTGATTGTCAGTTCCATTTGTTTCTCATGAAATTTGGGGTATATTTGCTATTGGCAATTTTTAGGGTGTAAGGCAACCTTTAGGGAGCAGGAGTTGAGCTTGGCTAGGAAGGTTGGACATGAGCACTAAGTGAGGAGCCCAGGAAAACTGTGGAAAAACCGAAGAGAATTTTGGAGAGGTTGAACATATTGGGGAAGTATGAATGGTTCCTTAGGAGTGAGGTTGGAACTTACTCTTCCTAAATGAGCCCATTATGATGAAGTGGCTCACTCGGAAGGACGGGATACGTTTGGCCTTCCGCTTGGAGAAAACCATCTTTCCAGAACTGAGGACTTTAGTATATGAACGGAATCAGGGTCCTCTCTAAAAGTCCCTCGTACTACCCAAGTCATTTTATTCTCACTGCAGTTCACTGGAATTTAAGTTAATCACGGAAGAGTCTCTATTCAACGGGCTTCTTTAGGAAGGCAGAATGGTATTAGAGTTGGAGATCGGTGGTTTTCTTTTCTAATTGAGTTGTCTTTTGAAGAGCACTTGTTTTGGTTGGATCTGATGTCTAACATAACTGTGGTTGTCAATATATTTTTCTAAAATAATTACAGTAGTTTCTGTGTTCAGGTTTGTTACCAAAACTGCTAGCTAGGTTCACAAATCCTCAGGAGTTCTAGAATTTTAAAGTCAAAGCACCATATTAACATTCATATGGTGTTGACCATAATTTCCTATTAACCACCCCCCACCCCTTTTCCAAATGATGAGGACTATCACACACTTGAAATAGTTGATTACAGCAAATTGTTATTTTTCAGCTGAGCCCTGCAGTCTTGAAACAGACTACTGTAAAAATCCCATGTAAGCATTATACAGTCAATTCCAATTGAATGTATAATTGGTGTTCCTTGTTGGTAATTGTTGTAAATCACATTGTGAGAAGGAAGTGAAGGGTGCTCTCATTCTGTAAGACTTGTCTCTTGGATGCACGACACATCTTTCCCCTCCCCCGGCTAATTAAAATGCCATTACAGTACTTGCAGTGCTACAGTGCAGTCCAGAGAGATTTCTAAAAATAGCATCTCGAGTGCAGACAAATTAGAGTAGAAACATGCATGGAGTGTGTTCTTTCATAGGTTTAGAAGGAAATATTACATCGTTGCCCTTTTTTAATTGCTTTCACAGTTGTAAATGTTTAATTTTTTTTCCCCTTGTAAACTTCAAGTAAAGAAGCAGATAAATAATACATTCATTGTAATTACTCTTCTCATTACTAATTTCATTTTAATTCACTCTGGTATAGAGCATATGTGAGGGAGAACATTAAAATGTAATTCAGGAACTTTTGATGGGCCAGATTCTATTTCTGTTAAGTGGCACATATGTTTTTAATTCCCCACAGATATCCAATTGCTGAATCCTTCCCAGTAATACATGCTGAACACTTGGTCTCGGTAGGTTTAAAGGGTCAAAAGTCCACCCAGTTTCCTGGGAATTTGGCTGTCTCTCTTTCTGTGAACTATAGGATTGAGTAAAATCTCTGGATTTTTTCAAGTGTACCTACCAGAAAAGTGAGTCAGTCATGTTTATTAAGCACTTGGTGTGTGCAGACACTGTAATAAACGCTTGAAAGAGTACAGTACAGTAATAACCAGAAACAGTCCCTGCCCACAACAAGCTTACAGTCTAGAGGGGGAGCTTAGAGTAACTCCTTTCATTTGCACCAGAACTTTCCAACCCTGTAAGGGACCATTTTTAGGTGGGGTATGGACTCCAGGCTAATTGGAACCTCACATATGTTGGTTCTTTCATTCATTCAGTCAAATTTGTTGAATGCTTACTGCATGCAGAGCACTGTACTAAGCGCTTGGAAAGTACAATTCAGCAAGAGACAATCCCTACCCATTAATGGGGTTAATTTTTCTTGATTGCCTTATAGCACTAACCATGATTTCCCAAGCCTGTGTTATTTTTCCAGAGGGAATATTAGATATGCCACTGAGAAAGCAGTATCTACATTTTCTGAACATTGTGGAAAGTTATAATGCTATTTGATTGTATATATCAAATGATTAGCACACCTAGATTTTCATAGACAGTTTATAAATAGTGACTACCTCGCCTGAGAGTCCTTCTAAGTAAGCAAAGCAGTGTTGTGGAACATTCACACAGTACGTATTTAGTGAATACCATTGATTGACTGACTGGAGAAGCAGTGTGACCTAGAGCAAAGAGTGCAGATCTAGAAGCCAGGAGACCTGGTTTCTAATTCCGGCTCCACCACTTGTCTGCTGTGTATCCCTAACTGGTTGGTGCTTCAGTTTTCTCTTCTGCAAAATTACATATCTATTCGCCCTGCCCTTTGACCAAGAGCCCCATGTGGTATGGGAAGTGTGACTGCTCTGATTGTATCATATCTTCTTAGTAATAATAATGGCATTTGTTAAGTGCTTACTATGTGCCGAGCACTGTTCTATGTGCTGGGATAGATACAAGGTAATCAGATTGTCCCATGTGGAGCTCACAGTCTTAATCCCCATTTTACAGATGAGGTAACTGAGGCACAGAGAAGTGAAATGACTTGTCCAAAGTCACACAGCTGACAAGTGGTAGAGCCGGGATTAGAACCCATGACCTCTGACTCCCAAATCTGTGCTCTTTCCGCTAAGCCATGCTGCTTCTTAGTATAGTGCAAGGTGTGGTGCACAGTAAGCACTTAACAAAAGCCAAATCAGTCAATCAGTGGTATTTATTGAGCACTTATTGTGTGCAGAGCAATGTACTAAGGGCTTGGGAGAGTACAATATAACAAAGTGGGCAGATACCTTTTCTTCCCACAATGAGTTTCCAGTCTAATTTACACCATTGTTTTTACAATTCTTAATAAAATAATTTCTGAAATTACAAAAAAGGAATGAGCCTCTGATATTCTGGAGAGGGTTTAGGCAGCTCATTTTTGATTGTTTACTAGGGTTAAGGCATTATGCAAATTTAACCTTTTATTTTGCAAAGTGGGTAGTTCTTGGAAAGTTTAAAGTTCTACAATGGAAAATCCCAAAGATCAGAAATGTTGCATGATAAATTTTTGGTTCCTTTCTTTTGCATATATTTAAATATTTCTATTAGCATAGAGAGAGAGAGAGAGAGAGAGAGAGAGAGAGAGAGTTACAGTTATTACTTGAAAATGATTTGATGTGACATTTACCAGTGGATGCTTGTGTGGCAGAAGAGGCCAGTGTGTCACTGAAAGTCCCCACCACAACAGGCACCCACAAGATTATCTTTTGTGCTGTCATATTTGCTGTTTGCACACTAGGTGCTGATTTTGTTTTTTATCTTTGTCTCTTCATCTTTTCTCAGCTCTATCTGCCCCTCTTGATTGCAGCATGCCAGACTGCAATGGCCTGCAGACTCTAGTTGTAATGCCATATTGTATGACACTGGGCTTTTTAGCTTCTATAAAGTGTTCCCTCTCCTGTTCTTACTTCTGGTTGTCCATTACTCTTTGGCAGACAGCAGTTGTCTGGGTGACCTGCTAGTGCCCATTGTCCTCACATGTCTTCCCCAGTGACATTGCTTTGAGATGAGCACAGCTTTACTGACAGGAGATGGACTTTGTGTCAAGACTGAGATTACAAATAATAATGTTGAGTCTGACCGGCATGTGGCTTTTGTGATGGTACCAGCTCTTGTAAGCCAAATGAGTCTGGCAGTACTACACTCCGATAAATGTGTAGATTGATCGAAAGCCACTTCACTGGCATTCGCCAAAAGGATATGATGGCCTTCTTGATTCAATTTTCAAGTTCCCTGCTGCAGGTTGTTGCATCATAGCATAGTACACTGTTTAGATAGCAGAATTGGTTGACTGCTTTTTGTTTTGTGTTGTCATTGGAACTCTTTAACTGGGTGGGGTTTCTGTGGTGAAACCTTATGCATTATATCAGTTTTTCTCAGACCTGTTGTCTGTGCCTAGTGCCAGACTGATTTGAAAAACATTCCTCCGTCCTCTTCTGCGTGTCATCTTGAGTGTGGGTTCGTTCATCTGCTTATAGCAATTTATCAAAGTCTATCTTGAGGGTTTTCAGAGATGCTTGTAGCATTGAGTTGCCAGAGTTTTTTATAGGCCTGGAACCCAGCTACCAGCATCTAGATTCCTTGTTTCATCCTCTAATATTACTGTGTATAGTGAACAGATCGGGATCAATCTATCAGTCTTATTGAAAGAGAGCAAAGTAGTGCATGAAGAGCACTGTACCAAGGTTTTGGAAAAGTACAATAGTGATGGAAGACATTAGCCATGCCCTAAAGGTCCAAAATAAGAAGGCAGAGGTTTGGAGGGAATACCCAAAATACTTTACTGGGAGAAGAAACTGAGAAGGATACCATATGAACCTGGACCAGGGTTATGGCCATTTGAATGAAGAGGAAGGGGTTGATCCAAGAAATTCTGTGGAAGAAAAAGATGTTTTAGCAACTGACTGAATGGGATGAGGGTTGAAAGAGAGCAAGGGGTCAAGGATAATAGCCAGCTTGGTGGAGGAATGGGTTTAAGAGGAAAGATGAGGCTTTAGTTTTAGACTTATTTTAAGATTTATTCATTCAATCATATTTATTGAGTGCTTGCTGTGTGCAGAATACTGTACTAAGCACTTGGAAAGTACAGTTCAGAGTAAAGAGAGACATTCCCTGCCCACACCGGTCTTACAGTCTAGAAAGGGGGAGACAGACGTCAAAAAACATAAACAAGCATCAATATAAATAAATACAGTTATAGATATTTGCATATCTTCATAAGTGCTGTGGGGCGGGGCGGGGGGGGAAGACAGAGCGAGTCAAGGTGATGTGAAAGGGAGGGGGAGCTGAGGAAAAGATCCCATAAGACATCCATATAGCAACCTTTTTGAGGTAGCAGCCTTTGATTGAGAGATCTGTCGGGAGGCGGGATGTCAGTGGTATTTATTGAACTCTTACTATGTGCAGGGCACTGTAGTAACCACTTGGGAGAGTACATTCCATTAGTGAGCTTTCAGTCTAGGATATACTTTTGATCTAATGGTAAACTCTTCCTGTTTAACAGTCTTCAGGTAGCATCACAATTCATTCATTCATTCAATTATATTTATTGAGCACTTACTGTGTGCAGAGCACTGTACTGATTGCTTGGGAGTCTACAGTACAACAATAAGCAGACATATTCCCCACTCACAACAAGTTTACAGTCTGTGGGGGAGGGCAGATCACAAGTCTTAGAGAGAGGGATCTAGGAACTGATACAAGTAGATGACTCTGCTTGTGAGGAATATATGCAAGTTGATGGGCTAAAGATTAGGAATTGATTTGCAGGTTCAGCATAGTGCCAAGGTCTGACAGTAAGTCTGAAGAAAATGGAAGTTATATTCCAGCCTGCATCCATAAACCGTGCGCACTGCCAAAGGTTTTCTTCATCAACGGAGAACTTAGGCAACTGTTGCTTGGGCACCATGTTTTCCCAAAGTCCATAGGTTAAGATCAGTCAATCAAATAGCAGTGTTTATTGAGCACTTATTGTGTGCAGAGCACTGTAGTGAGCTCATGAGATTTTTCTATAATAAAGTAGTGTTGGTAGCCACGTTCCCTGCCCACAGGAAGGTTTGGTGAAAGCTGGGCCCATCTGGGTGGGGAGTGGATCGATGACCCCCTCTCCCTGTGGCCTCCGTGAACACTCCTGTCCTACTTCTTGATGTCTAGCCTTTGGCCAGGTGGGTTTTTTTAAAAAATTGGTATTTGTTATGCACTTACATTAATAATGATAATAATAATTATTATGGTATCTGTTAAACACTATGTGCCAAGTACTGTTCTAGCACTGGGGTAGATACAAGTTAACCAAATTGGACCCAGCCCCTATCCCACATGGGGCTCACAGTCTTAATCCCCATTTTACAGATGAGGTAACTGAGGCACAGAGAAGTGAAGTGGCTTGCTGGTCACAGAGCAGACAAGTCATGGAGCTGGGATTAGAACCCTAGTTCTCTGACTCCCAAGCCTGTGCTCTTTCCACTAAGCCACGCTAGCTCACAAATCATGCCAGGCACTGTACTAAGCACTGGGGTAGATACAGGTTAATCAAGTTGGACACAGTCCTTGTCCCACATGGGAGTCACAATATTATTTCTCATTTTTCTGATGAAGTAACTGAGACACTGAGAAGTTAAGTGACTTGCCCAGAGTTTCTCTTTGTTGTTATATTGTACTCAAGTGTGTAGTATAGTGCCTTGCACACACTAAGTGCTCAATAAGTCCAATTGAATGAATGAAGAAGCATGATATAATGGGTAGAGCATGGGTTTGGGAGTCAGAAGGTCATGGGTTCTAATCCCGTCAAAGGGCAGGGACTGTCTCTGTTACCACTTTGTCCAATCCAAGCGCTTAGTACAGTGCTCTGCACATAGTAAGTGCTCAATAAATACTATTGAATGAATGAATGAATAATCCTTCCTCTGCCACTTGTGTGTTGTGTGGCCTTGAGGAAGTCACTTAACTTCTCTATGCCTTATCCTTTACCTCATCTGTAAAGTGGGGATTGAGACTGTGGGTCCCATGTGAGACGAGGGTCTCTGTCCAAACTGAATTGCTTGTATCTATCCCACTGCTTAGTACCATGCCTGGCACATAATAAGGGCTTAACAAGTACCATTATTATTATTATCTAATATCACTGATCTCTTACAGCAACCCAACCTGCACACTCCACTCCTCTCTCACCAACCTACTCTCTTTCCCTCGAGCTTGTCTATCCTGCCACAGGCCCCTTGCCCACGTTTCCTCTCAGACTTGGACATTCCTCCCCTTTCATATCCTGTGGTTTCCCCATATTCAAAACCCCCCTAAAATCACATCTCCTCCAAGAGGCTTTCTCAGATTTAGCGCTTTATTTCCCCTATCTTCCTTCCCCTCAATTTCAGCTAAGCACTTTCATACCCATGCTAGCCCCCAAATAGTTAAATATATTTATATTTATATTTTTCTACTTTCATTCAATAGTATTTATTGAGCGCTTACTATGTGCAGAGCACTGTACTAAGCGCTTGGGATGAACAAGTCGGCAACAGATAGAGACAGTCCCTGCCGTTTGACGGGCTTACAGTCTAATCGGGGGAGACGGACAAACAAGAACAATGGCGATAAACAGCGTCAAGGGGAAGAACATCTCGTAAAAACAATGGCAACTAAATAGAATCGAGGCGATGTACAATTCATTAACAAAATAAATAGGGTAACGAAAATATATACAGTTGAGCGGACGAGTACAGTGCTGTGGGGATGGGAAGGGAGAGGTGGAGGAGCAGAGGGAAAAGGGGAAAATGAGGCTTTAGCTGCGGAGAGGTAAAGGGGGGAATGGCAGAGGGAGTAGAGGGGGAAGAGGAGCTCAGTCTGGGAACGCCTCTTGGAGGAGGTGATTTTTAAGTAGGGTTTTGAAGAGGGAAAGAGAATCAGTTTGGCGGAGGTGAGGAGGGAGGGCGTTCCAGGACCGTGGGAGGACGTGACCCGGGGGTCGACGGCGGGATAGGCGAGACCGAGGGACGGTGAGGAGGTGGGCGGCAGAGGAGCGGAGCGTGCGGGGTGGGCGGTAGAAAGAGAGAAGGGAGGAGAGGTAGGAAGGGGCAAGGTGATGGAGAACCTTGAAGCCTAGAGTGAGGAGTTTTTGTTTGGAGCGGAGGTCGATAGGCAACCACTGGAGTTGTTTAAGAAGGGGAGTGACATGCCCAGATCGTTTCTGCGGGAAGATGAGCCGGGCAGCAGAGTGAAGAATAGACCGGAGCGGGGCGAGAGAGGAGGAAGGGAGGTCAGAGAGAAGGCTGACACAGTAGTCTAGCCGGGATATAACGAGAGCCCGTAATAGTAAGGTAGCCGTTTGGGTGGAGAGGAAAGGGCGGATCTTGGCGATATTGTAGAGGTGAAACCGGCAGGTCTTGGTAACGGATAGGATGTGTGGGGTGAACGAGAGGGACGAGTCAAGGATGACACCGAGATTGCGGGCCCGAGAGACGGGAAGGATGGTCGTGCCATCCACGGTGATAGAGAAGTCTGGGAGAGGACCGGGTTTGGGAGGGAAGATGAGGAGCTCAGTCTTGCTCATGTTGAGTTTTAGGTGGCGGGCCAACATCCAGGTGGAGACGTCCTGGAGGCAGGAGGAGATGCGAGCCTGAAGGGAGGGGGAGAGGACAGGGGCGGAGATGTAGATCTGCATGTCATCTGCGTAGAGATGGTAGTCAAAGCCGTGAGAGCGGATGAGTTCACCGAGGGAGTGAGTGTAAATGGAGCTTTACTATTTCCCCTCTCCCTAATCCTCTTTAATGTGTGCCTCCCCCACTGTACTGCCAGCTCCTTGCAGGCAGGGATCATATCTTCCATCTCTGTTGTATTTTCCCAAGTGCTTAATACAGTGTTCTGCGTGCAGTGAGTGTTTAATAAATATTACTACTGATAATAATGTTGCAATTTAAGTGCTACTGTATGCAGAGCACTGTTCTAAGCGCTGGGGTATACAGGATAATCAGGTTGTCCCACATGAGGCTCCCAGTCTTAATCCCCATTTTACAGATGAGGTCACTGAGGCACAGAGAAGTTAAGTGACTTGCTCACAGTCACATAGCTGACAAGTGGCAGAGCTGGGATTCGAACCCATGACCTCTGACTCCCAAGCCCGAGCTCTTTCCACTGAGCCACGCTGCTGGGCTGGGACACAGGGTACCTGGGTTGTAATACCTGATCTGCTATTTGCAGAGGGCTTTGGGTGGATCATTAAGTTTCTTGGTCTCTCAGTTTCTTCTTCTGTGTAATGGAGATTAAATACCTTTCCTTTCATTCATTCATTCCTTCATTCATCTGGTTGTATTGATTGAGCGCATATTGTGTGCAGAGCACTGTACTAAGTGCTTGGGAAAGTACAATACAACAATAAACAGTGTCATTTCTTGCCCACAGTGAGCTTCCCCCAGCACTCACCTAGTACTGTAAGCCTCATGTGGGACAGGGATTTTGTGCGATGTGATTACCTTGTGACTACCCCAGCATTTCACTCAGTGCTTGGCAAATAAGCGCTTAATGACTACCACTAATCATTATTATTATTAATAATAATGTTAATAATGTTGGTATTTGTTAAGCGCTTACTATGTGCCGAGCACTGTTCTAAGCGCTGGGGTAGACATAGGGGAATCAGGTTGTCCCACGTGGGGCTCACAGTCTTAATCCCCATTTTACAGATGAGGGAACTGATGCACAGAGAAGTTAAGTGACTTGCCCACAGTCACACAGCCGACAAGTGGCAGAGCTGGGATTCGAACTCATGAGCCCTGACTCCAAAGCCCATGCTCTTTCCACTGAGCCACGCTGCTTCTTATTATTAAAGCAATATAGCATCAGAGCTCAGCTGGATGGTAAATGCAAGAGACTGGATAAATTCAGATTACCCAAGTGGATGCTGTCTTGAGAAGCAAAAAGGGGCACATGCAAGGGAGCTGGGAAAGAGGGAAAAAATGATTTAAAGGCATGGTAAGCGTATCCTCAAATAAATGCAACATAACAGTGGACTGTTGAGAGACCACAGTGGTGGGGAGACCATCCTAGTTTGCAGAAATTGAGAGAAGGGTAGCTCTTCTAGAGCAAAGGCTTTATGGGGCTTGGGATATAGTGAGGCAGAGATGAGAAAAGATTCAGGTCCAAAATGCAGTAAACCTATTAGTGCACCAAGGATTTATCCATACATGTAAACATTAAAAGAGGATGTATTGAACCCTCATTGATCTATTCAGCTACACTTGCAGGGGTAGACAGAACTTCATTGCCAGTAGTTGCGTCTTGTTCAGCCTTTAATAATAATAATAATAATAATAATATTGGTATTTGTTAAGCGCTTACTATGTGCAGAGCACTGGTCTAAGCGCTGGGGAAGAATCAGGGTAATGAGATCATCCCACATGAGGCTCACAGTCTTAATCCCCATTTTACAGATGAGGTAACTGAGGCCCATTGAAGTGAAATGACTTGCCCACAGTCACACAGCTGACAAGTGGCAAAGCTGGGATTCGAACCCATGACCTCTGACTCCCAAGCCCGGGCTCTTTCTACTGACCCATGCTGCTTTACTATGTGCCAGGGACTGTACTAAACCCTGTGGTAGATTCAAGATAATCAGGTGGGGCAAGGTTCCTATTCCACATGGGGCTCAGTCTAAATCAGAGGGAGGATTTAATCACCATTTTACAGGTGAGGTAATTGAGGCACAGAGAAGTGAAGTGGCTCTCATATATCAGTCAGTGGTTCGTATTGAGTGCTGACTGTGTGCAGTGCACTGTACTAAGAGCTTGGGAGAGTACACTGCAACAGAATTGGTATGTGTGTTCCTTGTCTACCAGGAACTTACAGTTTAGAAGGCAGTCTAGAGCAGAGTGTAGAGGACTGCGTTGTGTTTGTGTCTTTATATGTGTACATATAATAAAAATGATATTCTTTAAGCACTTACTATGTGTCAGACACTGTTCTAAGCACCGGGATAGATACAAGTTAATCAGGTTGGACACAGTCCATGCCTCACATGAGGCTCTAACTCTTAATCCCCATTTTACAGATGAGGTAACTGAGGTCCAGAGAAGTGAAGTGACTTCACTCGGCAGATGTGGTGGACCCGGAATTAGAACCCAGGTCCTTCTGACTCCCAGGCCCATGCTCTATCCACTAAGTCTTGCTGAGAAGATGATAGCAAACTTGGACCTTCTGAACAAACTTATTACAGTCACAGATAAGGAGAATAACAAATACCAGCATTATTATTCTCCTTATCTGTGATTGTAGTAAGTTTGTTCAGAAGGTCCAAGTTTGCTATCATCTTCTCAGGACTGCTTTTAAGTATGTGATAATTATAGTATTTAAGTGCTTACTATGTGACAGGCACTATACTAAAGGCTGGGGTGGATACAAGCAAATTGGTTGGATACAGTCCCTTGTCCCACGTGGGGGCTCACAAGCCCAGTCCCCATTTAACAAATAACAGAAGCACAGAGAAGCGATGTGACTTGCCCTATGTCACACAGCAGACAAGTGGTGGAGCCGGGATTAGAACCCATGACCTTCTGACTCCCAGGCCCATGTTCTATCCACTCTCCCATGCTGCTTCTCAAGTATATGATGAGGCCCACTTAAATCCTGGCCTTTCACACCTTCTGTTACACATTTTTCTTTTAATTTGACGTACTGTCATGGAGATGAAATGTTGCAAGAAGTGGTTGACACGTTCCTTGTTTGTTATCCTTCAAGAATTACAAGCCATTTTCCTTGAATTAGTTTTGGCTTCCACCAACCATGCCCAGTAACTTTAAAGGCTACCGGCTAGATGGTGCCACAGAGATACATGTTGGAGATTGTGGCCTCTTCAACAGTCTTCTAGAGCTTTTCACAGCTGTCTTGATTCTCCAGGTGTTTAATGTTGTGCTGCCTTGGTAGTTGGTGGTCACTTTTCAGTGTCCTAGTTGTATTGTCAGTGTAAGCTTTGCGTAGGTCAGGCGTTGAGCAGTCCAGCACTCTGGTATTACTAGTTATTATGGTATTTGTTAAACACTTACTGTGTGCCAAGTACAGTTCTAAGCAATGGGGTAGATTCACGCTAATCAAGTTGGATACCGTCCATGTCCCACATGAGGCTCACAGCCTTTTCCCCCATTTTCCAGATGAGGTAACTGAGGCCCAGAGATGTGAAGTGACTTGCCCAAGGTTGCATAGGACACAAGTGTCAGAGACGGGATTTAGAACCCTGGTCCTAGTCCCATGTTCTGACCATTGTAGCACACTGCTTGTCGATATTGTCTAATTGCCAATAATAATAATGATGGTATTTGTTCAGTGCCTACTATGTGCCAAGCACTGTTCTAAGCACCAGGGTAGATACAAGGTAATCAGGTTGTCCCACCTAGGCCTCACAGTCTTAATCCCCGTTTTGCAGATGAGGGAACTGAGGCACAGAGAAGTTAAGTGATTTGCCCAGAGTCACACAGCTGATAAGTGGCGGAGTTGGGATTAGAACCCACAACCTTTGACTCCCAAGCTCAAGTTCTTTCTACTAAGCCATGCTGCTTCTGGGATTGCAAATCCAACCCATAGTAGTTCCTGCTCTGAAGAGGGAACACCCTCTCAGGAAGATCTGCTCAATGCCTCAGGATAGAAACTCTCCTTTATTATCTAGTCCAAGCACTCAATATTCACCCCACCCTTAGCCCCACAAGCCTTATGTTCTTATCTGTAATTTATTTATATCAACGTCTCTGTCCCCCTCTAGGCTATAAGCTCCTTGTGGGCAGGGAATGTGCTTACCAATTAATAATGTTGGTATTTGTTAAGCGCTTACTATGTGCAGAGCTCTGTTCTAAGCGCTGGGGTAGATCAGGTTGTCCCACGTGAGGCTCAAAATTAATCCCCATTTTACAGATGAGGTAACTGAGGCCCAGAGAAGTTAAGTGACTTGCCCACAGTCACACAGCTGACAAGTGGCAGAGCCGGGAGTCGAACTCATGACCTCTGACTCTGAAGCCCAGGCTCTTTCCACTGAGCCACACAATTCTGTTGTAGTGTACTCTCCCAAGTGCTTAGTACAGTGCTCTTCACACAGTAAATGCTCAATAAATACCTTTGATTGATACTCTACTTGAGGGTAGGGTGTCCACTCCATAACTGGTTATTTGTCCTACAGGAATTGCCCTTCTTTCTGAGCTTACTGTCAAGTAGTGTCATCATGTACACACACACACACACAATCATTTTAGGGTGGGGTGAAAGAGAAGAGAATCATTCCGATGGCCTGTCTTAGGAATTTCATAAAAAGGAGTTTTTCTTATTACTTTTCTCAGCCTCCAAAATACTTTTAGATTGATGGGATACTGGAGTTAGGGAAAACCTGGACTGAGGAACCAATCTTGTGATTAAATCTGTTAATTTTATGGAAATAAATGGGATAGGAATTGTGCACACCGAAATGGCAGTGACGTTGTTTACTGCCTGTCAGAATAAGCTGTCAGAAATGAGACGTCTTCTCATCGCCTGTAGCACAGCCCAGCCATGAGCTCACAGGTGGTAATTTTTGGAAAATGTATTTCTTCATTGTAGGAAGGGTTAATTCTATTAATTTATAGAAAGAGTAAAAAGGGCCTTGGCTGTTCTTGAGTTATGTTTTCATCTGTTTTCCTGGAAATATTTTATGATATTTATTGTTCTCAATTGTTTTAACTTGCTTCACAGTCCTCCCATTGAAACCAGAAATGTTTTGATTCCCCACCCTTCCTTGTGTTGTAAATATGAATGATTTTAATTTGCTCCTTGAGGGCAGGGATTGGATTTGCATACTCTATTGTATAGTAGTCTTCCAGGTGCTTAATAGACATCACTAATTGATTTATCTTCACTTTGCTTTTCATTCTGGACTCGGGATAGGATTGCCCTCTCTCTCTTTTTTCTGTAATTGTCTTCTATCTTGAATGGTTCAGGATTTATTTTGGGTCTGATTAACTATCCTCAGCTCAAGGAAAACGATGGTTCCAGTTTTATGATGTTTGCAGAATGTAATCAAGCATTTGAGTTTAATGTATTGTCTTTGTTTTTTCATTCCATTTTCTCTTGACACCATGAGTGTCCAGATTGGTTTTCCTATCTTCTGCCTTTTATTCATGGCACATCACCCTCAGATTTGTCATTATGCTCATGTGATTGTCATGTGATTTCTTCAGGCAGGGCTTCTGGGAACTTTCTGCTTCCCCACTGTTGGTCTCGGGTCTTTGTTACATGAACATTATTTTTGAGCTAAGTACAAGAAAAATTCCCCACTCTATTTTGTTCTTCCTAGCCAGGCAAGGAAAGTTCTGGAAAGCTTCAAGCCCATTGACTTCATCAGGAACATCACTCCCACGTCAGAGGTTGCACAACGGTGATACTCTTGTATTTCAACTAATCAGCCTTAGTCAACACATTTCCCCCTTGCTGTTTTGAACACTGGCTCATCTCAGATTTTTTTTTTCCACAGGGAAACTTAAAGAACTAACTTGACATAATTGCAGAATACAAGTTTTTTCAAAAGGATGCATTCACACTTTTACCATTCTTTTCTGAGAGCATAAAACCACTAGGTTGGGGTTGTAAATTTGCAGATCATTATTTCATCCTGAAGCCAACTATTTCCTGCCTTTTACAAGTTGGAGGAGGCAGTTTCCATGCGGCTGAAAGCGATGTGAAGTGTTCAGTTTGTGGTGTGGGTGACATCTGGAATCAACTATGCCGTTGGTCAGACACCATCCGATTCTGGGGTGCAGACGTGTACTTGAGATACATTTCTTGTTAAAGTCTGTGTCGTTTTACATATCCAATGCAGCTGCACAGTCATTTCATAAATGAGGCAGGGCCCAGCTAAACCAAATATTGAAAATTCTTGGAGCAGCTTTCTTACTCTGTACTAGACGCCTTGACTGAGCTGCCGTGGGGAAGCTGTATATTGCTCGGGAGCATCCTTGCCGAGAAGGGGTAAGCGATAACTTGCTGCTTTTATTTTTCATGGATCGGGTTTACCATTTAAATGAATACTGTCGGTTAGCGGCAGCCAAACTTGGAGCTGAGCTTTCTAAAACCTGAATGTCTTTCATTCATTCATTTAATCATATTTACTGAGCGCTTACTGTGTTCAGAGCACTATACTAAGTGCTTTCAAAGTACAATACAGCAATAGAGACAATCCCTGCCCACAATGGGCCCAAAGTCTAGAGGGGGAGAGAAGCAGAGTGGTCTCACTGGAAAGAGCAACAGGTCTAGGAGTCAGAAGCACCTAGGTTCTAATCCCTGCCCTG
This sequence comes from Ornithorhynchus anatinus, assembly GCF_004115215.2. Classification (NCBI taxonomy): domain Eukaryota; kingdom Metazoa; phylum Chordata; class Mammalia; order Monotremata; family Ornithorhynchidae; genus Ornithorhynchus; species Ornithorhynchus anatinus. Next base: position 37,149,741 of record NC_041734.1, on the reverse strand, counting down.
CCACTGTCTGCTCTGTGACCTTGGGCAAGTCACTTCACTTCTCTGGGTCTCAGTTCCCTTATCTGTAAAGTGGCGATTAAAACTGTGAGTCCTATGTGGGACAGGGACTGTGTCCAACCCGATTAGCTTGTATCTACTCTAGTGCATAGAACAGTTCCTGGCACATAGTAAGCACTTAACAAATATGACAGTTATTATTATCATCAAAATTATTATTTGCATGAACTGGACTCTGTGGCATTATGGATTTATAGATTTTACCAGTTTGTGGATCTGTCTGCAGCCGGCCAATCGAGTGCAAAATTGCCATGTGGCTTCTTTACTTTAGAGAATAGTCTTGAGCTTTGGATCTAATGACAATGTTTGGTCCCAAGACAAAGCTCAGTTTGATAACTCTGTCGTGCAGCTGAACCCTGATTTCCCAAGACAGATCAGTTTTTGGATTGTCAACTGATGAAAACAGATGGGTGGTTGTTTTGGGATGTGGTCCTGGCACATCTCTGGGAATATTATTTTTGATTGATCTTTCTGGGTACCTTAGGATAAGATTCATATTGCAAATGTAGTTGGGTTTTCTATCCTGTTTTATTTGCCCACATACTAGTGGTTATATAAACTGTTTTTTGGAAATGGTTTTTAGGGACGAAGAGCAGAAATTAACCTTGTTCCAAGCCCGACTTGGCTGGATGATGTTCACTTTTACTCTGAATAGAAGGATGATTAATTTAAGGCTATATTGGAGGTGCTTTGTTTTCCTCCCAGTGTATTGGATTTACTTACCAGCTAGGGTGTTTCCTTGCCTGGTCATGCAATGCCAAACTTTCTACTTTGTCTTTCCTTCTATTGTGGGCTTTCATCTCAAAGAATATATCTGCGTACTGTTGTGCTTAATACTGTCTCTCTCTAGCATTGTATGTGTATGAATTATGTGTGTAGTGGACAGGATACCTGGAAGGCAGAAGTGCCTATCAAAGCCAATACTTAGCCATCCTGACACTTTACCCCACATATATATCCTAGGCTGTATGGATTGGGAAAGTCTTATCCAATGCATTGTCACTACTCTGAACATGGGTAAAAATTCTTCTGACCATCATGTTTTCAGAGTTTATTGTGGATTGATTTGAATCAGGTAGAGTAGAGGTAAGAGGAAGAACTTGAGAACACGTTTTCAGAGACCTGGGTTCTAATCCTGGCTCTACCATCTGCCTCCCGGGTAACCTTAGACGAGTACCTTAACTTCTCTGTACTTCAGTTTGCTCATGGAGTTAAAATATCTGCCCTTCCTATCCCTTAGGCTGTGAGCTCCTGGTGAGACAGAGACTGCGTGTGATGTTCTTATATCTACCACAGCATTTAGTGCAGTTCTTGGCATATATTAAAAAGCATTAACAAGGACCACAGTAATTATTATCATTAATTACAATAATAATAATAGTCTGAAGCCCCTGATTAGTGCTAAGAGCAAAGTTTTTATATCTTCATATCTTCACTGGTATGTACTGATTGTTGACAGGCCATTGTTTTGGTCTATGAAATCAACTTGCAGTCATAAATTGTTGTCCTGTTTTTATTCATTAGAACCTACTGCATCCCAGATGCACCAGGTACTGAGAAGGGTACTAGGATACTGATTCAGAAAAAGAGCTTGGCCTATAGTGGGCCTCTTAATCTGAGAGTGGAGGAAAGGGGGGAAATAGAGATCAACTAGAGAAGACATAAAGGGCAAAATCAGTGAAAAATACCAATTCAATAGCAACAGTAAGAAGGAAAGCCCCAGGATTTTGCTGCTCCAAGACAGGCCCGTTCTTGGGCTGAAAACGTACATATAAATAGGTGTGAAGATAGGCTTCAGTTTGTCTGTCCTTCTCACACTTGGAATAATCAACCAGTCAGTGGTATTGATTGAGCACTTACTGTATGCACTGCACTGTACTGAGCACTTGAGAGAGTACAACACAGCAATACAGGAGACACATTCCTTCCCCACCATGAGTTTACAGTCTAGAGGACGAGTTTATGGTCTGGAGACACCACCCTGGCACTTGTGCGCTGGGCTGGGAGGCTGCAGCCAGCTTCTGTCTGTTCCACTCATGTGTGAGTATTTAGGGTTTGACGTGGAGTCGGTGATGGTCGGTGATAGGTAGCACCCTAGCATATGTCAGAATTGGTATCTTCCAGGGCCTGGCTGGAATGGGGCCGGAAGGGGAATTTCCTGTTCTTGGACACCTTTATATTCCCAGTCTTTTGGACATTATTGATGCCTACAAAATACTGAATTGCAAACCCAAGGCTGTCCCTATCATGTACCAGTTTCATTCAGTGATTTTATTTTGCATTCGTGTATTTTTTTTAACAAAGGCATTTCTGGAACATTTCCTTTCAAGAGCCATCATCTCCAGTAGTGGATATTCATTACCGTCTGCGATTAGTATTGCTGTTTTTTCTGTTAATCATTTTTCCATTTTAACAATAATAGTATTTCTTATGCACTTGCTATGTGCCAGACACTGTACTGAGCACTGGGCTAGATGGAAGCAAATCGGGTTGGACATAGTCACTTAGGCGCTTTTAGTCACTTAGCCTAGTCTTTTGGATGTTGTTGATTTTTATTTTTTGAGGGGAAGGTGGGGAATGGAATGTGTGGTCTTAGAGGCCACCTAATTATTGGATGGTTTCTGTCTTATATTTGTGGTTCACTGTGCCTCTGCCTCAGCAACATTTGTGAAGACTACGGGCAGATTGCGTAAAGGATCAAGGCCTTAAGAGAAAAGTTGCTTATTATTGTGCTGTGGTAAATTCATGTTCTAGGCCCATTTTCATACTTTCAGAGACTGTTCAGTGTCAGGAAACGAGGAAGACTGGTATGTTGAGTGGTGGTCTTGTGTGTCTCTACTGTTGCCTAAATAGGGTGGAAAGATTGCAGTTGAAATCATTTTAAAATGTAAATATCTCAGCAGCTTTTCATTTTTGTAAGCAAGCGTGCCCATAGGGTAGACAGCTCATGATCTCAGCCTTTAGCATTGTGTTTATTCTTAGCTAAAAGAACTTTTGTCTAATGCTTGGGGTGATGAAGGGATGACAATATCTGGAACAAGCCACAATTGTTTTTTAATCTCAGAATAAAAGAAGTCTTGTTCCTTCACAGATCATCATCATCCCCATGTGTTGGTTTTCAATCGAAAGAAAGTCCCAGTGTTTATGTCCAATCAAAGAGACAGATAAGAGAAAATAAGTTCAGAAATTCTGCTCCTCCTTTATTTTTTTCAGTTTTCACCCAATCAATCATTCAATCATATTGGGTGAGCACTTACTGTGTGCAGAGCACTGTACTAAGTGGTTGGGTGAGTATACTGTAACAGAGTTGGAAGCCATGTTCCCTGCCTACAATGAGTTTATAGTCTAGAGGGCCAGAAAGACTAATATAAATCAATCAATTTTGGGAATGTACTTAAGAGCTAAGGGACTGAGGGAGGGGGGAATAAAGGGTGGAAATCCAGTGCAGGGATGACACAGAAGGAAGTGGGATAAGAGGAAATGAGGTGGTAGTTGGGGAAGACCTCTTGGAAGAGGTTTACTTTTAATAAGGTTTTGCAAGTGGGGAGAGTAGTTGTCTATCAGATATGAAGAGGGAGGGCATTCCAGGCCAGAGGGAGAATTTGGGCAAGAGGTCGGCAGCGAAATAGACAAGATAGAGGTACAGTGAATAAGATGGCATTAAAGAAACAAAGTAAGCAGGCTGGGTTGTTGTAGGAAATCAGGGAGGTAAAGTAGGAGGGGGCAAGGTGGTTTAGTGCTTTAAAGCCATTGGTAAGGAGATTCTGTTTAATGTGGAGGTGGATGGGAGGCCACTGTAGGTTCTTGAGGAGTGCAGAAACATGGACTGAACTTTTTTTGTAGAAAAATGACCTCGGCAGGAGAAGCAGCATGGCCTAGTGGATAGAGCACTGGCCTGGGACTAAGAAGGTCATGGGTTCTAATCCCGGCTCTGCCATTTGTCTGCTGAGTGACCTTGGGCAAGTCACTTAACTTCTCTGTGTCTGTTACCTCATCTGTAAAATGAAGATTAAGACTGTGAGCCCCGTGTAGAACAGAGACTGTGTCCAACCCAATTGTCTCTTATACCCTAGCGCTTAGAACTGTGCCTGGCACATAGTGCTTAACAAATACCATAATAATAATTATTATTAAGTATGGATTGGAATGGGAGTTGGGAGGTGAACAAGGAGGCTGATGTGGTATTCTAGGTGTATTAGGATAAGTGCCTGGATTAATATAGCAGTTTGGATGAAAAGGAAAAAACAGATTTTAGCAGTGTTGTGAAGGTTGAACTACAAAATCCCATGCTCCATCCCAGTCCTCTTGTCCCACCGCCACCCCTCATCCCCCTCTCCTCGTCCAGGGCCCCGCCACCTCCTTCCCATCCAAACCCTCCCCTCCCCCCGCCCTTCCCCCCCTTCTCCCCTTGCACCCACAGCTACTTTCAAGTGTGGCCTCTGGAACCCCCGCTCTGTTACAGGCAAGCTACCTTTCATCCATGACCTTTTCCTCTCCCGCTCTCTCCTCCTCCTCGCCCTTTCGGAAACGTGGCTCTCTCCCGAAGACACGGTCTCCGCCGCCGCTCTCTCCGGCGGAGGCCTCTCCTTCTCCCACTCCCCCAGACTCACCGGTAAGGGAGGAGGCGTCGGCTTCCTCCTCTCGCCCCGATGCCGCTTCCGCACTATCCCTCCTCCCCCCTCCCTCTCCTTCCCCTCCTTCGAAGCCCATATCATTCGCCTCTACCACCCACTCCAGTTACTTGTCGCCGTCATCTACCGCCCTCCCGGTCCAACCTCCGACTTCTTCAACCACCTTGACCCCTTTCTCACCTTCCTTCTCTCCTTCTCTCTGCCCACTCTGATCCTTGGAGACTTCAACATCCATACGGACGTACCCGACGACTCCTCTGCCGCCCGCCTGCTATCCCTCCTCGACTCTGCCGACCTCCTCCTCCACCATACCGCGCCCACTCACCGACTCGGTCACACCCTCGATCTCGTCATCTCCTACCGCTGCACTATCTCCTCCCTCACCAACTCTGAAATCCCTCTCTCGGACCATAACCTTCTCACCTGCCTCATCTCTCACACTCCCTCCCCCTGCAAATCTTCGCTACTGCCCCACAGAGACCTCCGCTCTCTCGATCCCATCCGTCTTTCCAATAGCATCTCGCCTCACCTTGCCGCCCTGTCCTCTCTTCCCACTCTCGACGATCAGGTCTCCGCTCTCAACTCCACCCTCTCTACTCATCTCGACTCTCTCGCCCCCCTTTCCCTCCGCCGCTCTCGCGCCACTAGCCCACAGCCCTGGATCACCTCCTCCGTCCGCCTCCTACGCTCCTATGCTCAAGCTGCTGAGCGCCGCTGGCGAAAGTCCAAGCACCAAGCCGACCTCACACACTTCAAATTTATCCTTTCCTGCCTTAACTCTGCCCTCTCCTCCGCCAGGCAAAGCTTCTTCTCCTCCCTCATCGACACCCATGCCCGTCACCCCCGCCGATTGTTCCGGACCTTTAACTCTCTCCTTAGGCCCCCTGTTCCTCCCCCTCCCCCATCTCTCACCCCTAATGATCTGGCCACCTATTTCCTCACGAAAATCAACACGATCAGGTCTGAGCTCCCCAAAGTCACCCCTCCGCCTCTCCCCTCCCCCCCAACAACCCCCTCCCCTACTTTCCCATCCTTCCCTGCAGTATCCTCAGAGGAGATCTCCTCCCTCCTCGCAAGTGCCACCCCCTCCACCTGCGCCTCGGACCCCATTCCCTCTCACCTTCTTAAAACCATCGCCCCTGCCCTCCTCCCTTCCTTAACTTCTATTTTTAACCACTCAATCTCCAAGGGCTCCTTCCCCTCTGCCTTCAAACACGCCCACGTCTCCCCCATCCTAAAAAAACCCGCTCTTGACCCCACTTCCCCCTCCAGTTATCGTCCTATCTCCCTACTACCCTTCCTTTCCAAAATCTTAGAACGAGTCGTCTACAATCGATGCCTAGAATTCCTTAACTCCCATTCTCTCCTAGACCCCCTCCAATCTGGCTTCCGTCCCCTCCGCTCTACCGAGACTGCTCTCTCTAAGGTCACCCGTGACCTCCTTCTTGCCAAATCCAATGGCTCCTACTCCATTCTGATCCTCCTTGACCTCTCTGCTGCCTTTGACACTGTCGACCATCCCCTCCTCCTCCATACCTTATCTCACTTTGGCTTCACGGACTCTGTCCTCTCCTGGTTCTCCTCTTACCTCTCTGGCCGATCATTCTCGGTCTCCTACGCTGGAGCCTCCTCCCCCTCCCATCCTTTAACTGTTGGAGTTCCTCAAGGGTCAGTTCTTGGCCCTCTTCTGTTCTCCATTTACACTCACTCCCTCGGTGAACTCATTCGCTCTCACGGCTTTGACTACCATCTCTACGCAGATGACACGCAGATCTACATCTCCGCCCCTGTCCTCTCCCCCTCCCTTCGGGCTCGCATCTCCTCCTGCCTCCGGGACGTCTCCACCTGGATGTCTGCCCGCCACCTAAAACTCAACATGAGCAAGACTGAGCTCCTCATCTTCCCTCCCAAGCCCGGTCCGCTCCCAGACTTCTCCATCACCGTGGATGGCACGACCATCCTTCCCGTCCCGCAGGCCCGCAGTCTCGGTGTCATCCTTGACTCGTCCCTCTCGTTCACCCCACACATCCTATCCGTTACCAAGACCTGCCGGTTTCACCTCTACAATATCGCCAAGATCCGCCCTTTCCTCTCCACCCAAACGGCTACCTTACTATTACGGGCTCTCGTTATATCCCGGCTAGACTACTGTGTCAGCCTTCTCTCTGACCTCCCTTCCTCCTCTCTCGCCCCGCTCCGGTCTATTCTTCACTCCGCTGCCCGGCTCATCTTCCTGCAGAAACGATCTGGGCATGTCACTCCCCTTCTTAAACAACTCCAGTGGTTGCCTATCGACCTCCGCTCCAAACAAAAACTCCTCACTCTAGGCTTCAAGGTTCTCCATCACCTTGCCCCTTCCTACCTCTCCTCCCTTCTCTCTTTCTACCGCCCACCCCGCACGCTCCGCTCCTCTGCCGCCCACCTCCTCGCCGTCCCTCGGTCTCGCCTATCCCGCCGTCGACCCCTGGGTCACGTCCTCCCGCGGTCCTGGAACGCCCTCCCTCCTCACCTCCGCCAAACTGATTCTCTTTCCCTCTTCAAAACCTTACTTAAAAATCACCTCCTCCAAGAGGCGTTCCCAGACTGAGCTCCTCTTACCCCTCTACTCCCTCTGCCATCCCCCCTTTACCTCTCCGCAGCTAAAGCCTCATTTTCCCCTTTTCCCTCTGCTCCTCCACCTCTCCCTTCCCATCCCCACAGCACTGTACCCGTCCGCTCAACTGTATATATTTTCGTTACCCTATTTATTTTGTTAATGAATTGTACATCGCCTTGATTCTATTTAGTTGCCATCGTTTTTACGAGATGTTCTTCCCCTTGACGCTGTTTACTGCCATTGTTCTTGTCTGTCCGTCTCCCCCGATTAGACTTTAAGCCTGTCAAACGGCAGGGACTGTCTCTATCTGTTGCCGACTTGTTCATCCCAAGCGCTTAGTACAGTGCTCTGCACATAGTAAGCGCTCAATAAATACTATTGAATGAATGAATGAAAATCCGGAAAAACAGAATCCTGGCTCCGAAACCTAGCTGCTGTGTGAACTTGGGCAAGTCACTTTACTTAACTGTGGCTCAGTTACCTCATCTGTAAATTGTGGATTGAGACTGTGAGCCCCATGTGGGACAGGAACTGTGTCCAACCCAATTTTCTTGTGTCTACCTCAGGGCTTAATACAGTGCCTCACACATAGTAAGCATTTAACAAATAACACATTAAAAAAAATTAGTGAAAAATTGCATATTTGGGTTGAATGAAAGAGATGGGATGAGGATAACACCAAGGTTATGGGCTAATGAGACAGGGAGGATGGTAGTGCTGTCTACAGTAATGGAAGAGTCATGGGGAAGATAAGGTTTGGGTGGGAATATAAGGAGTTCTGTTTTGGATGTTTAAAGTTTGAGGTATTGGCAAGACAACTGGTGAGATTTTCCAAAGGCAGGAGGACATACAAGACTGCAGAGGAAGAGAGATCAGGGCTGGAGATGTACATTTGGGAATCATCCATATACAGATAGTAATTGAAACCACAGGAGGAAATGAGACTTCTAAGGGAGTAGGCGTAGATGGGAGAATAGATTGGGACCCAGAATTGAGCCTTGAGGCTCCTGACAGTTAAGGGGTGGGAAGCAGAGGAGGAGCCTACGGAAGAGAGAATGTGCGGCCAGAGGGATAGGAGGAAAATCAGGAGAGGAAAGTGTCAGTGAAGCCAAGATTGGATAATGTTCCCAGGACAGTGCCAAAGTCAGCTGAAAGGTCGAGGAGGATTAGGATGGAGTAGAGGTCTTTGGATTTAGCAAGGAAGAGATCATTGGTGGCCTTCGAGAGGCAGTTTCTGTGGAGCAAAGAGAGTGGAAGCCAGATTGGAGGGAGTCAAGGAGAAAATTGGAGGAGATGAGTGTAGATAGCTCACCTAAGGAATTTGGAGAGGATGATAGGCGGGAGATGGGATGACAACTGGAGGTAGCCATGACGTCAAGGGAAGGTTATTTAGGATGGGGAGACGTGAGAATGTTGAAAACAGTGGGGAAGAAGCCATTGGAAGTGAACAGTCGAAGATGGCAGTCAGGGAGGTAAGAAGGGAGGGGGCAAGTGCTTTGATAATGTCCGAAGGAGTAGAATTGGATATGCAGATGTAGGAGATGGATTTTGAGAAAAGGCAGGAGATCACTTCTTAAGATACTGCTGGGAAATATAATAATGTTGGTATTTGTTAAGTGCTTACTATGTGCAGAGCACTGTTCTAAGCGCTGGGGTAGATAGAGGGTAATCAGGTTGTGCCATGTGAGGCTCACAGTCTTAATCCCCATTTTACAGATGAGGGAACTGAGGCGCAGAGAAGTTAAGTGACTTGCCCACAGTCACACAGCTGACAAGTGGCAGAGCTGGGATTCCAACCCATGATCTCTGACTCCCAAGCCCATGTTCTTTCCACTGAGCCATGAAGAAGGGGCAGGAGGAGGGATGGGTTCGAGAGGAATAGGGAGTTTTTAGGGCAATCACACCTTTTTTTCCTGTGTCTGCCAAGAGTGGGTAGAAGAACATTCCACATTAATTAATAGCCCGTTAGAAATTTGGACATGAGAGAGACATTTTGGGAATTCTGGGGTTCACTGAAGTTTCTGAGGTGACTGTGAGAGCCCCTGATTTGAACCAACTTGGGCAGGAGTGGGCAGTGCCCCGTATTCATGCTGGATGCTGGTGTTCTTGGTGCAGTTGGAAACCACTAGGAGTTGACATTGGGGAAGACTTCAGGTGGAAAGAAGAAATAGTGATCCAGGAGTCAGAGCCGCCCCATGGGGAAAAAAGGCTTCACTCTGCTGGGCGGGGAGAGGGGGCACTGGGGTTGAGCATGGAGATGCTTGGTTGGCTCTTCTCAACTTGTCTCATGAATTAGTCAGTCAGTCAATCGTATTTATTGTGTGCTTACTGTGTGCAGAACACTGTACTAAGCATTTGAATGTGTTACACTACAATGTAACAATATAACAGACATATTCCCGGCCCACAATGAATTTACAGTCAGGAGTCATACGGTTACATTTACTGAGCTCTTAATGGGTGCAAAGCACCATCCTAAGCACTTGGGAGACTAAAATGTAACAGAGTTGGCAGACAACAGTGAAGGAAAGAAATGAAGAGGCCAGAGGGATTGAACTAGCTTGGTGAAGATCACGCTGAGCCAGCCTTCCAGACTCCCATTCCACCAGACCCAGTCATTTGATCCCAAACTGAACTCTCTGTTTTCTTTTTACCTGAAACACAAATCACCCTGAGTTGTTTGAGAAGTTTCCGTCTTCCTTCTCTTTTGATGAGTAGAGCACAAAGGGGAGAGAAATGAGTGATGCATCAGAAAGTATCAAAGTCAGGGAGAAGTAGCTTTATTAAATGTAATTTCCTAACCCAATCATTTCATCTGGACACTAACAGAAGGAGGGTTTTTTTTTCTTTTTTTTTTGTTGATTATCAAGTGATATTTGATACTTCATGAGGATAGGGTAGAGGGCTGTGTCCGCTGCCTTAGCAGCTTCACCACTTGGTGGATTTGTGACCTTGGGCAAGTCACTTCCTTTCTCTGTGCCTCAGATACCTCATCTGTAAAGTGGGGATTAAGACTGAGCACCTCATGTGGGATAGGGCCTGTGTCCAATCTGATTGGCTTATATTTACCCAAGTGTTTAGTGTAGTGCCTGAAACATAGTGAGACCTTAGCAAATACTTTAAAAAAACCCCCCAAAAACAGCATTATAGTGCTGACTAGTAAGAGTAGCTGCGGGTAACTTTGACCACTGCAGCCTTCACTGGGGAGAGACTGATTCAGGTTTGCTGCTCATGCAATGCCCAGCTTTTGTTTTTTTTAAATCCCCCTCCCCCACCTAGCCACTATCCCCATTTAAATCCAATCTTTTAGAGCTGTAGAGGACCCACACATTCTGGCCAATCCTGCCAGGTGCCTTGACTAATTAAAATCTATTATAAAAAATCCACAAGCTGATAAAATGTCATTGATGGGGGGTGACTGGGGATGAGGGGAGGAAAGGAATTTCATAATCCAACTGTCTAGGACTTTGATCCTCTGCCCACCTGACTCTCACTTAATTTGTTATGGTTCCTTTCGGTTTTTTTAACACCTAACTGTTTTGGACATTTTATCAGTTATTGTGTTTCTTGAGGAGAACCACCTGTTTGTGGTAGAGATGACTCTTGCAGGTGTAACCCTTGCTCCCTTTAATAAAAAAAAGAAAAAGCATGCTGTTTTTCCTGAGGCATTAATAAACCCATCTCAGCCACTACACATAGTAAAGCTTGGCATTCTAACTACATTTGTGCTCTCGAAAATGTCTAAAAGGTGAACAATTGTAGACCCACCTGGCTTCACAGGCCAAATGAGAGGGACACACAAAAAGGCAAACATTCCATCATTTTCTTTGACAATTCTGGAACGTTAAATGACCCGGACCCTGTTATTTAATCGATGGCAGCCTTCTGCTTGGACCGATTGGTGTAGAAATGGATGTCTCTTCCCAGGCAGATTGGTTGTAGAAATAACTGCTTCGCTTGCTGGATATATTAAAGATGAAATTGCCAAGGCTACACATTAACCACTGATGAATACCAAAATTGTGTGATAAACTGAACTTCGTCATACTGGCTCAGGTTGGGATTATATTTCACTAGCAGTAGGTGTCCATTTTCAGAAGTTGCAACAGAATTCTACAGAAAATAATTCTAGGAGATTTTCCTCATACCATTTTATAGGGGAAGGAATTTTATGAATGCTATAAACTGGAAAATATTGAATTAGGCAATGACATTTCACAGTTTTTTCAATGGTATTACATTATTTCAGGGGGTTCTTTTCCAGTCTTTTAACTTTCTTAAATCCTAATTGGTTAAATTAAAATTTTTAATCCAAGTTTCACCAAATTGTCAGTGGTGTTGGTGTTCCCTTATGTATCTTTTTCTATTTCTGATACTTTCACTATAGCCGTACTTGATTAATTTTCTAAAATGTAAGTGATTTTACTGTTCATTTTTTCTTGCATCCGTTTCTGTAATAGTGGTTGGTTTATAAGTTTCTTTTTGATGCTTGGTAGTCCCTCTGTATTATAAATCAAAATATTTTTTAAATGAGCTGAAGTTAATAAGTTAGGAAAAAGGATCTTCACCAGAATGTCACAGAATAAAGATCCTAAGATTGAAGAGAAGCAGTGAAATGAGTATAGTTTGATTGAAGGATGAGATCTCAGAAACATGGTTTCCCCAGCTAATCAAAGAACAAAAATTAGGGTACTATAAACATCTGTAATGTATAGCCTCCACAAGGGCAACACTTTGATTTCCCAGAATTGAATCTTAAAGGAAACATGATGACAACTGCAAGTAGTGCCTATGCTTTGTGTCATTTTGAGGAATGAGAGACCCCTTGGAAAAGTCTTTTTGATGCCCATCTCACTGCATGTTGCACATCTTAACCTCTGTGTGCCTTTCGTTGATTGGGAGCCAAATGAGGTCACAGACGGTGTCTGACATAACTATCTTGTATCTACCCCAATGCTTAGAACAGTGCTTGACACACTGCAGGCACTTAACCCATACCACCATTATCATGGACCAGGTAGCAATTTTGGATTCATCTAACTAACTGCAGGGAGCCAGAAAGAAACATATACCGTAAGCAGTTGAATAGAAAATTTGAAAAAGAATAGCTTTTCTGGAAGTCCCAGCAATCAGAAAACTTTGATCCAGATGCACTTGAATCTCCCCACAGTGCTCTCATACTGTCTTGCTCACATACCCTGGCTGCTCTTAGTTTGCCTCACAGAGCTGAATTTCTGTAAGCAACTCCACTATGTTATCATTAAGTGGGAAGAAGATGGATATCTGTGTCATTTTTGAGTCGGTTTATTTTGTAGCTTTTGCAGTAAGATTGACTGCCTTTGGACACCTGACAAGCACATGGAGGTGTCACATGTGGAGCAACACACAAGCCAATCCAAAATAACAAGGCGAGATTCTGCTGGGAAGAAAATGTGGATTTTAAGATAGCTCATTCTTTGTGAATTTTCTGTAAAATAGATCTTTTATCTTCTGGTTGGGCAACCAGAAATAGAACTTTGCTACTGACTGACTATGTCTGTGCTTAAAAATAGTTAGGACACTTTTTTTTTCTTCATTTGATAGGAGTTGCTTCTAGTAAATTATCATTCTGAAATATTTTCACTGGGCTGCCAGCCACTCATGAAGCCAAATGCTTTTTTCTGTTCTCCAGATGGACTTTCTGGCCGAGACCAGCCAGTAGAGCTGCTAAATCCAACCCGAGTGAACCACATGCCTAGTACTGGTAAGTGAAAAACCATTCAGTGTGTTGTGTGCTGCGATGCCAAGAAAAAAGACCCGTTGAATGTTCTGCCTCATGTGATTCCATTAAGAGATGGGATGCTCTCCACCTAAAGGGAAAAGGCTGATCCTTTGCTCAGTGAGAATGGCATTTCAGTTGTTGATTAAAAGATGTTGGCACTATTGTGCCTCTGAGTTGATGCTATTGTGTATGTAACTTCAATCGCTGCAAACACTTTATCTCCAGTAATTGAGTGCAGAAATGAATGGGTCTTCAGGGCAGCATGGTCTAATTGAAGGAAAAAAATTGACTTCATAAAGTGCTTTGATAGAGTGGAAGTAGTCTCTTGACTAACCCCTTCCTCCCCCTTTTTCCTTCACCTTATAGTGAGTGTGAAACCTCTCTAGGACAGGGTGTCCCTCTTTCTGTTTTGTTGGGGTAGCCGTTGAAGAAGCTTGAAGCGGTTCTGTTTGTTTTATGGTATTTGTTAAGCGCTTAATTTGTGTCAAACACTGTGTTTTGGGGGTTGGTCTGGCCTCCCTATTAACATTTCAGCAGTATTTACCTTCATGCTCTGCTCCCTTCATGTTGCACCAGATGCTCGATAATTCTGACTCGCAACATGGAAGCAAACAAAACAGAATCCTTTTAACTTTGGCATCATTAGACATTCTTATCAATCAACCAATCAGTGCTAATTATTGAGCGCTTTCAATGTGCAGAGCACTACATAAAGCGCTTGGGAGAGTACAGTACAACAGAATTAGCAGACACGTATCCTGCCCATAACGAGCTAGCAGTCGAGAGGGATTCTCACTCTCTCTTTGTCTATTCTCTTTTGAAAGAAATAAATTCAACCTTCGATCAAGGACAAAATCTTTATAAGGTGAGCTGTGTTTCTCACTAAGTACAGTGATTTGCTAGCTTTTATCAAGGACACCTGACCAGACCTTCATATATTTAATATAGAGAGTTGTCTTTTTGTATTTGAAGAAGACTCCATTGGCGGTGAAGTTCCCCGACGAATGCGGCTTAAAGGGTCAGTCGAGTACTTACTGTGTGCACAGCACTGTACTAAGCGCTTGGGAGAGTACAGTATGACAGAGTTGGTAGGCACATTTCCGGCTCCCAAGGACCTTACTCTAGAGGGGATGCACATTTTTTTTCTTGTCTCTTCAATCCCACTTTTAAAATCCTCCCCATTTCACCCAATCACCTGAGTATCTGCAGCACATTTTGGGATTGAGGTGAAAAGAAGAGAAATTTGCAATAGGTTAAAATAAATGAACGTTACTCCTGATTTTTGTGTTCTTTCACAGTTTGTTTCCTTAGGGTTTTGTTTTTATTTGAAGAGCAACTTCTTGCTATAATTCAAACATTGTATTTAAGAGGGAAGCCCGTTGGAGGCAAAAAGATGGGAATACTGTTTAGTCCTCCCACAGTGTCTTCCAAAAATGGATAAAAGTGTCTTCCAATAATGGATACAATGGGGTGCTATTGTAGTTGGCTAGATCCAATAATCTTGCTTGGTAGTGCAGGCTTCCATTGGGAATCCTGAGGATGAAGCAGTGCGTGTGGGTACATCTTAGCAAAAATGGACACATTATGAATGTATTCTGGCATCTCTTCAGAAGGCTAGAGCATTTAATACACCACACCCATAATGGGGCTTTCACTGGAACATTTTCCCCTTCTCTCTCTCTGTCTCTCTCTGAAGAGAGAGCCTCTCATAGAGGCTCTGAATTTGGCTGGTAAATATGCTGAATTAGAGTTAATAGGTTTGGGGGGGGTCCTTCTGCTAGCTGCTTCACTAAATTTACACTGTAAGCTTAACAAAATCACTTAATTACCTCTTTGCAACTAGGACCTTATTGGAAAAGTAGGAGCTAGTGCTTTCGCCCAGCAGTTCTCACCCATATTCATAGCCTTAGGTGTCATGCTGTGTGTTGAGGAAATTTAAATGAGGATGAGGCACAAAACACTTGGTAAGTGGATGTAAGGTTTTTTTTCCCCCCGTCTTTAAGTACAAAGATGATAGTGTTACATAAGCATGTTTTGTGTATATATGCCACAATGTGTAGGTTGTGCAATTTATTTTATCAACCCATTATTTCAGCTATTTAAAATTGCAGTTGATCTCAAAAATATAGTGCTGAATAGTCTACGCAGAGATGTAAATCTGAGAACATACAGTAAGTTTTAACACTAATAAGAAAATCATTTCTTTTAAAAGCCGTGTTTATGATGCCAGAGTAGAAATACTTTTATGTAAAGTAGTCTTCCTGTCACTGCACATTTTATTATTGCTCATTTTGTAACAATTGAAAGTAATCTTAAGCAATTTCTGAACTCTTAGAAATATGAAAACAAGATGATGTATATAATTTGCAGGAGTAACTCCAGCATGCACCATGGGAACGTGTTCCTTTAACATAAAAGCTTTTATTTAGCGTTGCACAATTGTGCAGACTGGCACTAATTATCCCACCATCGATCAGTTCTACTTTTCTTGCTGTTCCCTGTTGCAAATAGGGTTGCACTCTACACATTATGCTCCTGGAAATGGAAAACTTTGAGATTGGTAGTGGTGAGATTGGTAGGTAGGCAATTTCATATAGTTCAGTTAGTTATGCTTTATTAGTTAAAACAAGAAAGCCATTTAATATGAAGTGAAAGCCTTGATTTTCACCCCTTTTTTGTCCATCTCTGTGTCCTTTGAGTTAAAAATGATGTTACAGGAGATATTTGTTTGCACTGGTTTTTCCATCATCTTGGAGTGCATACTTTTGAGTTATTCACACCATCCATTCTCTCTTGCCTCTTTGCATACACTTTTGGGGAGAGGGGCTGACTGTCTCTCTGAAAGATGATTCGTAAAGCCTCTTAAAAACAATCGAGATTATTTCTTGCCTCCCAAGATGAGCCAGCCTCCTTGTTCCAAGTGACTCCATAATTAGCTTCTTGGAGATATGAGCAGGCTGACACTTTATTCTTTTTCCTCTTCCTCTCCATTAGACTTCTGCATCAATGCCTCTGCCTTCAAGGTGAATGACATTTTAGAGCAACTTTAAAAGTGATTCCAGGGTGGTGGTGGCAGGGGAAATGCCTCTGAAAGGGACTGAAGATGTTCTGTGGTAGTTTTTGTATCTCTGCTAAACTTGGCAAATTTCGCTACGTATCAGTCTTGTTCATGTCTCCACTGGAGTTGGGTGATATTTGACTCCACTTTTCCACCTGCAAATCATGGTTTTTCAATTGTTCATTTTAAAATATCTAGGAGAGTGAAAATTATATTCAAATGGCAGGTCTACAAGTTTGGACATGAAAATGGTACATTCCCAAGTGGAAATAAATTAGTCATTTTAAGTTCTCCAGATGAAAGCATATATATGTAAACACATGCGCACGCGTGCGCGCACACACACACACATGTTTCAGTGTAGCAAGATTTCCTTGCTTTCTATAACAATTAGATGTAATTTCCAATAAATCAAAAAATCAAAAGGGCTGAAGGTCAGAGTTAATCTTGCTCCTGTTTAGGATTCTGGGAGGATCATATCACCACTTTGTTTTGCTGTCCAAAGACAGAATCTAGATAAACAATCTGGTTAGACACTTCCTTCACAAACATGCCAATTCCCCTTTGGGTGACTTTTCAACGCAGGGTGAATGCAGCCTTCAACTTTCTACCTATAGAAAGGTCTTTTAAAATGAAGTAGCTTCCGTGTCAGGACTTCATGACTGGAGAGTCTGAAGTCATAGAAACATAGCATTAGAAAAGACATCAGGAGACCATCTCATCTGTCCTGCTTATTGGAAAGAAAAATGACTAGGAAATTTTTTGTGCTGGCCATTAATTCACACCCCTCTCTCTGCAGCCAACCACCATCGGTCACATATAGGTATCATGCCTGTGCCAAAATGAAAATAAAAGAGCAAAGATTTAAAATTCACATTTCCACATCAGTACATGTAGTGTGACTAGAAAAGCTTTGAATATGCAGAATTTGTACTTTGCTTTTATCCTTAGAGTTGGAGGAGGTGATGAAAAACAAGAGCATGTGAAGAGAAATTTAAAGAATCACTTGCATCTTTAATCAGTAAATGGTTCTTAATGCCTCTAGCTTTTTAAAAAATAGCAATCTTGTATTGTGAACTGAAAATAGGTGATTAATTTTTCATATGAGATGGTCTTGGACTGATTTTTTTTGAAGAATATTTCGATTTCAGAAAGGAGATCTATTAGGCAACTTAGTTCTGCTTGGTTCTGTGTCCTCATAATCATGTTGTAACAGCCTGTTTGTTCTTCTTCGACCAATAATTCATTGGTATAAGGAGCACGCTTGGGAGAGACTACATTTTCTTTCAGATCAAGAAAAGATGCTCCAAAAATACTTGTATGTGACTCTTCCATATTCCACTCTCCCTGTAATGCCTGTTACCATCTAGGACTCATTTATAGAATTTCAGGACAGTTTATACTTATTATGAAGGCCTCAAAGAGGTCTTTCGTTATTAAACCTTAATTTTCTTTTCTCCCACTCCCTGATTTGCTCCCTTTGTACCCCCTCTCCTCTGCCCCTCAGTCCCACAGCACTTATGTATATATCCTTAATTTATTTATATTAATGTTTGTCTCCCCCCTAGACTGAAAGCTCATTGTGGGCAGGCAATGTGTCTATTATCTCGTTATATTTTACTTTCAGTACAGTGCTCTGCACAGAGTAAGTGCTCAATTATGGTCGATTGATTTTTAAAGCCCATAGGTGGCTCAGTTGGGCTTCTGGGAAACAACTACAGTTATCCCTTCATCCCCAAATATAAGCTCTGACAATACTTAAATGCTTCAAATGCAGAAGCAGAGATTGACAAAATTTAAACCTTAAGCCTGAAGTAGTCTTCCTGTTTGATAAATATGAAGGGATTACCTTGGTCATTTCTGATTAGTCCTTTAAATCCCAAATCAATACAAAATGTTGAGTTAAACTGGGAGGTTTTAAAACTACAACAGCCTCTTCACCTCTACACACCTTTGTAAAATAATGTCTTGCAAGACGTTGGTTGGGAAGTGTTAAAAAATTCCCCTCAACTACCTACAGAAGTAGCAAGGCATAGTAGAAGCAGCATGGTGTGATGGATAATGCATGGGCCTGGAAGTCAGAAGGTCATGGGTTCTAAGCCCAGCTCTGCCACTTGTCTGCTGTGTGACCTTGGGCAAATCACTTAACTTCTCTGTGCCTCAGTTACCTCATCTAGAAAATTGGAGATTGAGACTGTGAGCCCCACTTGGGACAGAGACCGTGTCCAACCCGATTTGCTTGTATCCATCCCAGCGCTTAGTACTGTGTCTTGCATATAATAAGCACTTAAATACCATAATTATTATTATTATTATTATTACTACTACAGAATTGATTGGAAACACTGACTAATCTACATTCTGTTTGTTTAGAATATTGGCCCTTGTAATTACGTCTTGTAGTACCTAGTGTCTTTCACGCTTTAGGACTAACATTTAGCAGCCTATTTGTAGAATATCTCTGGAGTAGCTATGTAATTAAACCCAGAAGTTACAACATATGGAGCCGTACTTGCCGTCATACAAAATGAGGACTAATTGTCGTTTTCTTAAAAACAAAAACAAACTGATCAGGAAGGTGAGCATGGAAAACACTTCCCAGCCGTCCAAGAGTCCACCCAACATGAAAACACGTACTTCTTTCTTTATAGCCAGAAGGAGCAATTGGAAAACAAGCATTTGAGCATTTTTGTGTTCACAACAGATATCTTAAGAGATGGAACAAGAATTCAATTTTAATCCCTAATAGGCTATTATTATGTTGTTTGGAAGGGATCTAGTTTGTCTCTTATGGAGCCGCCTTTAAACGGATGCATATATGCTTCCTTTATTTACACACACTCATTCTCATATCTATACACTGTTGTGAATATTTTCACAACTGTGATTAAGGTGTCATGTTTTTGGTGGTGGTTGAATCTGTTAAGTAAGGCTAGTTAATGATATCTAGATGAAACATTAAAGAAGTTGCTCCTAATTAAGGAACTCACCTGCAGCACAAACCAAAAGTGTGAAGCCTTTAAATACATTACATAATATACTATTAATAGTACATTTTCAATCTTGTGTGTTTCGGGGGGATATAATGAAAAGATGATAATCTTAAAGTTTGTTATCCAAACTGAACCTGATTCAAGATTAGCTCACATAATTAAAAGCAAAACAAAATTTTCAGTCACCAGCACAGTTTCGCTTAAATACCTGGGCAAGCTAACCAAACTCAATTTTGTTATCAAAATACCTGAATTTTAATTCAGTCTTATCTGAAACAGTCAGTTCTTCAAGAACACCTGTTTTCATTATGCATTTTGGTTAAAGTACAGATGTGGAATTAGGGAACAACGGACAAAGCTTACCAGAATGTAGTACATTGCAGTGTTGGAGGAAACAGTTCTGTGCAGGTGTCTGGTGTTGGCATAGCATAGGTGTGAAATTTGATATGAATTTTCACAAACTTTAGAGTCTTCAGTCAGTCACATTTATTGAGTGCTTTTATTGAGTATCAAGTACTAAGCACTTGAGAGGATATAGTAGCTACCTCAGGCTTCCGGATCAGCTCCTCAGTGCCACATATTCAAAATCAGAAAGTAAGGCAGAATCACAAACGATGAAGTTCTGAAATGCCAGTTCATTCACTAGCATTGAATCAAATGATGGTGATATTTTTACACCCAAACACTTACTGAATGGCAGTCCCAAACCAGGGTAACCATAAACGTGGAAGGTAGAAGGAATGTTTTTGACACAATACCCCCAGGCACTTGGATAGACACCCTACCCTCGGCCCCACAGCACATGTGCATATATCTGTACTCTGACATTTCTTCTGTCTGCAACTTATTTTAATGTCTTTTGCCCTCTCTAGAATCTAAACTCCTTGTGGGCAAGGATCATGTCTACCAACTCTTAGCACTTAGCATAGTATTCGGTACACAGCACTCAGAGAAGCAGCGTGGCTCAGTGGAAAGACCCCGGGTTTGGGAGTCAGAGGTCATGGGTTTGCATCCCGGCTCTGCCACCTGTCAGTTGGGTGACTGTGGGCAAGACACTTCACTTCTCTGTACCTCAGTTACCTCATCTGTAAAATGGGGATGAAGACTGTGAGCCCCACGTGGGACAACCTGATGACCCTGTATCTACCCCAGCACTTAGAACAGTGCTCTGCACATAGTAAGCGCTTAACAAATACCAACATTATTAAATTCCCTTGATTGAATGAACCGAAACCTAGTAATGTGGTATACCTGTGGTCCGCTAGGATATAGCAGTGGAGGATGGGTAGGCTTATAGCCAGAGATGGGGTGACGAGTAGAATAGGACCTTTGAGAAAATCACAGCACAGAGGAAGAAACAAAATGGTGCCAAGTAGTGTGGGTAGAAAGGGGTCATCTCTTCTACGTACTCATGATACAGAAGAAGTAGTCAGCTACAAGTCAGGCTTCACATGCACTATCAATCTCACTCTCTGCAAGGTTATTTTTAGACTTGAAGGACAGCTAGTGTAATTTGGCCTAAATACATAAATTAGAGATGAGAACAAGTGCCTATCAATGAATTCTAAACTCCTTTATCTTTCCAAGGGTGTATAGTGCTGCCGTGGAAATGCAACTTTAAAAAAAGGACAAACATTCATGTGTTTGAAGAGGAAGGTAATATGTTAAAATGAAACAACATCTCCAAAAGAAATAAAGTTGATGTCAGTCCTCAGCTGCAATTCCTTGTCTCCACACTCTAAGAAGCTTGTTTGATTTCTTCACCACTGCAGGGATTAAAAGCATTTCTTGCAGTGCCTCTTGAATTTAGAAACAGGAACTGTTTGAGGTTAGCCGTAGACTGAAACCTGCACAACCTCTTGGGACATTTCTCTGAGAGGAAGCCTAGTGTATATGCAAACATTAAGATTTTTGTATTGATATAGAGAGCTTTCGTGAGCTAGTATTTAGTGACACAGCACATTATCAATTACTGCTTTTTTAAATTCCTTTTCATCTTAGCAATTCTTGACACTTATTTGATATTCTTTTACAAATTGCTTTAAAAATATTAATTAAAATCCTGGATTCATTTCAGGGTTGCTGTTTTTTGGATAGTGCAGGCTCATTGTGGGCAGGAAATCCATCTGCCAACTTTGTTGTATTTTGCTCTGTCCAACATTTATTATAGTACAGTGCTCTACGCACAGTAAGTGCTCAATAAATACCATTGATTGACTGTAGACTCTAGACTGTTAGTTCGATGTGGGCAGGGAATGTGTCTGTTAACTCTGTTGTATTCTACTCTCTCAAGCGCTTAGTGCTCTGCACACAGTAAGTGCTTAATACCATTGATTGGTTGATTGAAAGTAAAGCAGTGTCTTCTTGCTGTGGTGGCTTTTGAAAGAATAATCTCTGAACTCCCAGGTGAATTTAAGACAAGGGAAGAAATCTCACCATAAATACGTTGCTCCTGAAAAGTCCAACTGACCCCATCAGAAGGATAATGGAAATGATGAACCGTAGCACCAAGACAAGGAGAAATGCCTAGGGAGATGTTCCAACTTTTGGGTCTCCTCTTATCCCTTCTCCAAAACCAAAAGTAAAATATATCACTTTGAAAAGAGCATTTGCTTAAAATGAATACTTTATATGTCTTAATGCCGTCTTTTCTTTTAAAACTAAGGACATTTTGAAATCAGTGTCCATGATTGTGTTTAACTGGTAGTCACACAGCACTGCATCTACATATATTATCTGCAGAGCTTGTTATTAGTATTAATTATAATAATGATAACTGTCATGTTTGCCAAGTGCTTACTATGTGCCAAACTAAGCACTAGGGTGAATACAAGATCATCTGGCTAAACACAGACTCTGCCCTACATAAGACTTAAAGTATAAGTAGGAGGGAGAAGAGGTATCAAATCCCATGAGGAACTGAGGCAAAGAGAAGTTAAGTGACTTGCTAGAGGTCACCCAGCAGATAAATGGCCAGGTCCTCAGACTTCCAGGCCTGCACCCTTTACAGTAGGTCTTGTTGTTTCCCCCAGATTGTTTGGTGTTAGTAGAGCAGGTGCTTAAGTGGTAATTAATTCCATTGGTCCATCTGATAGTTTGAGGACCACTCTAACTATCCCCTACCCATTTAGTCCCAGACGGTAACTTAGCTACTGGAAGAGCAGAGCCCAGCGTTTTTAAGTAACTGCTCGGGAGAGCAATTTAGTGAAAGAATCCACAATCAGATATTAAACTTGATGTGTATGTGCCCTACAACTGCTAAATATTGGATCAAAATCTTCTACACAGTATATTCCAAAGGAACACTCTGTATTCTCATTGGTATGATTTGAACTAGGACTACAGATTTGCAGGTCTCTCTGTGGGAGGATGTGCAAAGATTCAGTATTGGGACAGAAAGAATCCAGATGTTTGTGAGCATGTGGGAAAGGTTTAGAGCGAGGTTGGGAGAGAAGTATTAGCCCTGGCCCTGGCTGAACCCCCTCATGGCTCAGTGGAAAGAGCACGGGCTTGGGAGTCAGAGGTCATGAGTTCGAATGCCGGCTCTGCCACTTGTCAGCTGTGTGACTGTGGGCAAGTCACTTAACTTCTCTGTGCCTCAATTACCTCATCTGGAAAATGGGGATTAACTGTGAGCCTCACGTGGGACAACCTGATTACCCTGTATCTACCCCAGCGCTTAGACCAGTGCTTGGCACAAAGTAAGCGCTTAACAAATACCAACATTATTATTATTTGACAAAAAACGCCTGATCTGGTGCTACATTTAGTTGGGTTGCTTTGCCACAGTGCAGATTAGCAATGGAACCCTCCTATTTTACTTAGGCAATCATCTTTGCTTATCCAGTTTCCTAATGCAGCTGTCTGTAACCCGGTCTCATTCCCTAATCAGTCTACGTTAACTTTTCCAGTGCTCGAGGGAGCAAAAGATAAAGGGCTTTCGGTGGAAATTAGATTGTTTAGGTTATTTATATTTATCACAAGTTGTTCCACACCATTAAGTTTAATATTGTTGTGGTTATAGACCCAGAGAATTATGAACGGCTTACTCTCGGGCCTGAAGAAAAGAGTATGAATAGTCAGAGGGCTGAAACATTTTGTTCATTTCAGGGTATTAAAGACCCGTTGTAGTTGCCTGAAAAGTGTTTGCAGAGTAAACATTTCTTTGCAGAGGAGAAAATGACACTGTCTTGTTGGGGAGATCCGTATTTTGATCCAAAAGGAAGCTTGCTAAATTCTAATTTATGACACGAAGATTTGGCAAATTCAGAGAGGTGCTATAAAGACATGGTTAAAAGTGCTAGGATGTGGTAAGTAAATTGTAGAGAGGTCAAAGCAAAAGAGCAGTGATTTGATATTATTCAATTTTTTGTGCTCATAAACCATTATTTAGAACACAAAACATAATTTTCTTTTATTTCAGAAATTTATGTTCCTACTAGGAACTGTCTTTTGGGGGGGCCAGAAATGTTATCCAGGGATTTGTTTACAAGGTATTTTATCATCTTTGGTTAGAAATTTTTTTTTTACATTTTATCTATGTTTTTCCTTTACTATCAGCTTTGGTTTATATACTTAGGAGTTATATTGTGCTAATAAAATGCCTGTGCTTATGAGAGCTTTAAATGGCACATAAAAAAGCTTCTTCAAAAAGTCTAGGAAACCGCTTGGAATTTTCCATCCTGTTCTTACTTTTTAATAGTAGAGCAAATTTAGCAGCTGAATTATGAGAGGAATTAATCCCTACTATTTCATAATTTCACACCTATAAAATGCAACGGGGGGGTGGTCAAGGATACTTTAAAGATGGAAGGTATATTCTATAACAGATTGCTTGTGTTGTAAATCAAAAATCAATGAATTATATTTACTGGGAACTTGCTGGGTGCAGAGGACTGTTCTCTGTACTTTCGAGAGTACAGTACAGTAGAGGTCCTAAATATGATCCCTGCCCTCAAGGAATTTACTGTCTATAGGGGAAGACAGACATGAAAATAAATTACACATAGGGGAAGTGGCAGAGTAAGAAGTTTGTGCTTAAGGGCTTGCGGGGCTGCAGATGCGGTGACTGTCAAAATGCTTTTTGGAAGCCAGTTAGGCAGTGGGTGTCAGATGCGTAAGAATACAGAGTGTGCTAGTTGAGAATTACTACATACCATGCACACTTTACTCCTCTAGCACCTAGGCTCACTGTGCCTTAATGTTGTCTATCTTATTGCCAACCCTTTTCCCACATCCTCCTTCTAGCCTGCAACCGCCTCCACAACTTCATCTCTAAACTCCAAGCTCCCAAGTTCTTAGTACAGTGCTCTGTATTCATTCAATAGTATTCATTCATTCATTCAATAGTATTTATTGAGCCCTTACTATGTGCAGAGCACTGTACTAAGCGCTTGGAATGTACAAATCGGTAACAGATAGAGACAGTCCCTCCCCTTTGACAGGCTTACAGTCTAATTGGGGGAGACAGACAAAAGTAATAGCAATAAATAGAATCAAGAGGATGAACATCTTATTAAAACAATAGCAAATAAATAGAATCAAGTACCTAGTACTCTGTACCTAGTAGGCACTTATTAAATGCCATTGATTGCTGTATGATGTACCATGCTCCCCACCTTCAAAACCTTATTAAGGTCACATTTCTAAGAGGCCTTCCCTGATTAAGTCCTCTTTTGCCTGCCTCTCTTTAGCTTCTGCATTGCTTATACACTTGGATCTGTACATCACCCTTAACCTCCAGCAGTTATATTCATATCCCTAATTTATTCATATTATTGTCTGTCTCCACCTCTAAACTCTAAGCTCCATGTGGGCAGGGAACATGTCTACCAATTCTGTGGTACTGTCCCAAGCACTTAGTACAGTGTTCTGCACATAGTAAGCACTCAGTAACTACCAAATGATATACATGTTTATATATAATATACATATATTCATTCAGTCATATTTATTAAGCACTTACCAATTCTGTTGTACTCTCCTAAGCACTTAGTACAGTGCTCTGCGCATAGTAAGCACTTAATAAATCCTATCTGAAATACATATTTATATATAATATACACATATTCATTCACTCAATCATACTTATTGAGCACTTATTCTGTGCAGAGCATATATTAAAAAAATTGTGTATATAATGTGTAAGGTGTTTGGGGTAATCAGATTATTCACAAGCCAGTGTCCAATGTAATGTAATAGGTCAGTATTGAATCTGGTAGCTTTAACTCCACTTTTAGACTAGTTAAAGGGTGTGGAGTTGCATTTTTTTCAGATATTAAAATATAGCGTATGGGTTTTTTTGTTGAATCTTTATGGTTGGCTATTTGGACAAGAAAGAGCAGGTTAGAGTAAGGAAGGAAGGAAGTTTTTAATTGGGGAGGTAAGTTTGCTTGGGTTTATGAAGCTGTCAAGTAATCCACTGGCATAGGAAACATGTAGGACCTAGAACATAATAAAAACAATAATAGTTTATATAGTATATAATCAATCACTAAATCTTGACAGTTCAACCTTCACAACTTTGCTAAAATCTGCCCTCTCCTTTCCATTCAAACTACCATGTGAAACCAAGCACTTATGCCATCCCGCCTTGATTAATATATCAGTCTCCTTGCTAACCTTCCTGCTGCCTCCTGTGTTTCCCCACCTCACTCCATACTTCACTTTGCTGCCTGGATCTTTTTTTTCTACAGTAACGTTCAGTCCATGTTTCCCCACTTCTCAAGGACTTCAAATGGCTGCCCATTCACCTCCACACCAAGCAGAAACTTTTAAAGACTTGGAGTCCCATGTAGTACAGGGGCTGTGTCCAACCCGATTTACTTCTACTCACTCACACTTAGTACAATACCTGGCACACAGTAAGCGCTTAACAAATACCAGAATTATTGGGACGCAGCATGGGGTAGTGGGCAGAGCGCGGGCCTGGGAGTCAGAGGGTCATGTGTTCTAATCCCAGCTCTGCCACTTGTCTGCTGTGTGGCCTTGGGCAAGTCACTCCACTTCTCTGGGCCTCAGTTACCTCATCTGTTAAATGGAGGTTTTAAGACAATGAGCCCTGTGTAGTGATCATGTCCAATCTGATTTCCTTGTACCCGCCCCAGTGCTTAGTACAGTGCCTGGCACATAGTAAACACTTAATAAATACCAGAATTATTATTATTATGAAGATTCATTCATTCAGTCATATTTATTGAGCGCTTACTGCGTGCAGAGCACTGTACTAAGTGCTTGGAAAGTACAATTTGGCAAGAGATAGAGACAATCCCTATTATTACCAACACTAGTATATTGTACTTTGCCAAGCACTTAGTATAGTGCTCTGCACACAGTGAGTGCTCAATAAATGTCAATGATTGATTGATAATATGTACTAAGCACTGTACTAAGTTCTGCGGTAGATTCAAGATATTTAGGTCAGACCCAGTAGGCTTTGTACTCTTATTGAGTTGGCAGTCTGACAAGAGGTGAGCCACTACCTGCCCCTCTCCCTGCTCTCTCAGCATCCCCTCGATATTCTCAGCTGAGTGTCCTGCAGGGCCCGAAAGAGGCCTTCCGTGACTAAGCCCTAATTTCCTCTTTTCCTTCTCCCTTCTGTGTCACCTTTGCACTTGAATTTTCACCTTTATTCAGCTTTCTCTCAGCTCCAAACAATATAAGTACAAATTTGAAATTTATTTATATTAATGTCTGTCTCCCCTTCTAGACTGTAAGGTTGTTGTGGGCAGGGAACATGTCTACCAACTCTGTTATATTGCACTCTCCCAAGAACTTAGGGCAGTGCTCTGAAGTTCTAAATAAATGTGATTGTGTTGATTGTTTATCCACAAATGTCCCTGTTCCTGCTTCCTAAGATCGATTCTATCATGTAGTAGTAGTAGTAATAGTAATGGCGTTTGTTAAGTGCTTAATATGTGCAAAGCACTGTTCTAAGTGCTGGGGAGGATACAAGGTGACCAGGTTGTCCCTCTTGGGGCTCAGAGTCTAAATGCCCATTTTACAGATGAGGTAACCGAGGCACAGAGAAGTTAAGTGACTTGCCCAAAGTCACACAGCTGACAAGCGGCGGAGCCTGGATTAGAGCCCAGGTTTTTCTGACTCCCAGGCCCATGCTTGATGGTTATCTTGTTTGTACCCCATTGCTTTAAACAGTGCTTGACACTTAGTAAGTGCTTAATAAATATTATAATTATTATCAAAAACAGTAATATCCCTTTTATTAGGAGATAAGGAAGCACAGAGGTTTCTGTAGCATTCCTAAGCCAGCCTCAACTTGTGTTTGATGGAGCCATTTGGGTACAGTGGAGTTCATTCATTGTCATATTTCTTGAGCGCTTAATAGGTAGAGAGTACTATACTAAGCTCTTGGGAGAGTACAGTATAACAACAAACAGCAATATTGGCAGAAATATGCTATTCATAGAGCCTATACCCAGCCATGTCTTTTAAATTCTTTTTAACTCCCTGACTTGTGTGTCCCTAAGAGGCAGAGCTACCGTAAGACAGAACAGAATGCCAGGGCAGGGACCTAGAGGAATCTGAATTGATGGCTGTCAGTCTTATTTATTGAGTACTTCCTGTGTGCCGAGCACTGTGCTAAGCACTTGGGAGAGTAGAGTAGAACAGTATAACAGACACATTCCCTTCCCACAACGAGTAGAGGGCTGAGGCCCTGGTTATTTGGGATGCACTTTTTCCTCAGAATGGTCAGTCCTGCATGTTGCACTTGGGCCTGCTAGACTTCTGTTTGAAGAACACAATTGGAGCGGGGACATAGCAGAACTAGGCTCCATGACTGCAGGCTTGGTTGTCTTTCCCCTCCACCCCCCCTTTAGATTTCAGCCGGTGAATCATGTTAATTGTTTTTAATTACATGTTTGGAGGAAAAAAATGTGCTTAATGCCAGGGAGCGACGACAAAGTATATCTTCATTAAATTAAATGATCTTTTCTCCTGTGAATCAATTTATCAGAAATGTAAATTAATTTTTTCCTTCTGATGGAGGAGTGGGAATTTCTGAAGCTCAAGGTTTTTTTTTTAAAGCTTGTTAGAGCGTAGATAGGTAGAAATTGCCACATTTGTATTAATTGATGTTGAGAGAAATTTAGTTAATCTTCATTAGAGTTGTTCCCCTGTCTATCTGTATCATGTTTATGGAAGTTTGCCACAGTTTCTGTCCATCAAATGGAAAAGATGCTCAGTGTGGCTTTACAAATGCAGCATGTTTGTGGGTCTCTGAGTAAGTTCTTCCTCAGAATCTTTAAATAGTAGAGAGCAGTTGCAGTTTAAGAGATTGTTGTTCTGGGCTCAATTATACTCAGTTGGTGTTTTGTCCCTACTGCCTTCTAACTGGTGAAACTAAAGAAAAAATGATGTCTGTGAGTTTGAAGAGCAGTAAATTCAAATTACTTTTTGTTTTCAGAATTTTATATTTCCCTTTTTTAGTGACTCTTTCTGGTGACTTTCCCTGGTCTCTTTTTTTGGTCTTCTGCTTGTTTTTTACCTTCTCTGTCAGCCCAATTGTGGGATGCCCAGATGAGCTATGGTGATTAAGAATGTTTTCATTGTAGTGACTGCTCTCCTATAGTGATGGTTGTGGGTGGTAAATACAATCCACTCACAAGAATGTAGAGCAACAGTGTTTTCATCCTTTTTGTAATTAACAGGTAGAATTTGCTCATGTGGTATTTACATTATTTGCACAACGCCAAAGGTGAGCAAAGAGATTTCCTGACCTGTAAGATTACTTTCTTTTACTTCCTTTTGTTTGTCCTCAGTTTTTAACTTTATGCATCTCTGAGAACCTAAAGCACGAATCCAATACACTTTGCACTTTTTAAAGATGAAATGCATGGCTCTATTTATAAATTCCAGGAAGTACATTTCAGCTCTGTTCAAAAGCCAAGTTACCAAGTACTAACTGTGTTTCCAGCTCTTGCTCAATATGAGCTTGCAAGCACTTCCAGAAGACAGTTATCTTCTTGGGGGATGTAGAACAAATTAGGAACATGAAAAAGGGTTTAAAAATATTGGAAAAAAAAAGAATTCAGAGTTGAGGAAAAAATGTGTGTGCATTTGGTTGGGTGGGGAAGGTGTGGAGGGAAGGATGGGGGAAGGGCAGTACTAACACTTGAGTTTATGTTTAAATCATGGAGGTATAGGAGCAGATGGTTTGACTACTCTGAGCTCTATCGGCTCCAGCTGAGTTGCAGGAATTTATGCGTACCAAATTCCATTAAAATAATATTGTCAAGGAAATTGGAGTTAGGTTTCACACTCATTTCTGGGGTTGCTTTGATGCACCAAGATAGCACACCCCAAGATCATCCTTCTACTCTTCCGAGGCTCATAATTAATTCCTCTCCATCCAAACTCTTATAATGTTAATGCAATCACTCACCCTATCCTGCTAGGATTATTGCCTCGGCCTCCTTGCTGACCTCCCAGCCTCCTTTCTCTCCCCACTCCAGTCCATACTTCACTCTGCTGCCTGGATCGTTTTTCTGCACGTTCAGGACATATCATCTCGCTCCTCAAAAAACTCCAGTGGTTGCCCATCCACCTTCGCATCAAACAAAAACTTATCACCGATGGCTTTAAAGCACTCCACCACCTCGCCTCCTCCTTTCCCACCTCGCTACTCTCCTTCTACAACACAGACCACAAACTTAGCTCCTCTAGTGCTAACCTTCTCACTGTGCCTTGATCTCTCCTATCTTGCTGCCAACCCCTCACCCACAGCCTTCCTTTGGCCTGGAACACCCTCCCTCCTTAAATCCGGCTGACAGTTACTCTTCTCCCCTTCAAAGCCTTATTGAAGGCACATCTTTTCCAAGAGGCCTTTCCAAACTAAGTCCCCCCACCCCTTCCTCTTCTCCTACTCCCTTCTGCGTTGCCCTGACTTGCTCCCTTTTTTCTCTCCCCCCCAGCCCCACAGCACTTATGTACATATCTGTCATTTATTTATTTGTATTGATGTCTGTATCCCTTCTAGACTGTAAGCTCGTTGTGGACAGGGAGTGTGTCTGTTTACTGTTGTATCGTATTCTCCCAAGTGCTTAGTACAGTGCTCTGCACACAGTAGGCTTTAAATAATGAATGAATGAACAACCTATTGCGATCTTTGTCATATATAGGAGTCAAAGTAATAAATTCCTTTTACTGGAATGACAAGTGGGGATTGGGAGGGATTGGTAGGAGTCAGAATGATGCTGAGCAGGTAGTGTACGTGGCGAGGAGGGACAAACTTAAGTAGTCTTCTGCCCTCTTTTCTCTAACCTGTATTCAGGTGAACCCCTCATCCCTCTCTGTCCAGACATGGCTACTCTGCTCAGATTTTAAAGTGAGAGACCGGGGATGCCTAGTCTATACCTGGAGGTTGGAGGTGTGAGCTCGTTTTAGGTTTGCCTTGCAACTTTTCAATCAATCAGTGGTATATATTAAGGTCTTATTATATGCAGAACACTGTCCTGAGAATGTGGCATAATACAAAACAGTGGAGTTGTATTGCCTTCCACTAGGTCTTGGGCAACAAGAGAAAGATTGGCCACTGAAGAAACAGTGAGCCATGCCCAAGGAGTCCGGCTCTTGGCTCTCGTTGAACTCCATTTGGTCCCTATTGACAATCACTTGAATTTGTGTGTATACACTATTTTTCAGGGAGTTGAAGGGAAAGTCTTGAGTATTTAAGCTGTAACAAAC
Source organism: Ornithorhynchus anatinus (assembly GCF_004115215.2). Lineage (NCBI taxonomy): Eukaryota > Metazoa > Chordata > Mammalia > Monotremata > Ornithorhynchidae > Ornithorhynchus > Ornithorhynchus anatinus. Next base: position 37,118,942 of record NC_041734.1, on the reverse strand, counting down.
TTGTAAATAAAGTTCATTCATTCATTCATTCAATAGTATTTATTGAGCGCTTACTATGTGCAGAGCACTGTACTAAGCGCTTGGGATGAACAAGTTGGCAACAGATAGAGACAGTCCCTGCCATTTGACGGGCTTACAGTCTAATCGGGGGAGACGGACAGACAAGAACGATGGCACTAAACAGCGTCAAGGGGAAGAACATCTCGTAAAAACGATGGCAACTAAATAGAATCGAGGCGATGTACAATTCATTAACAAAATAAATAGGGTAATGAAAATATATACAGTTGAGCGGACAAGTACGGTGCTGTGGGGATGGGAAGGGAGAGGTGGAGGAGCAGAGGGAAAAGGGGAAAATGAGGCTTTAGCTGCGGAGAGGTAAAGGGGGGATGGCAGAGGGAGTAGAGGGGGAAGAGGAGCTCAGTCTGGGAACGCCTCTTGGAGGAGGTGATTTTTAAGTAAGGTTTTGAAGAGGGAAAGAGAATCAGTTTGGCGGAGGTGAGGAGGGAGGGCGTTCCGGGACCGCGGGAGGACGTGACCCAGGGGTCGACGGCGGGATAGGCGAGACCGAGGGACGGCGAGGAGGTGGGCGGCAGAGGAGCGGAGCGTGCGGGATGGGCGGTAGAAAGAGAGAAGGGAGGAGAGGTAGGAAGGGGCAAGGTGATGGAGAGCCTTGAAGCCTAGAGTGAGGAGTTTTTGTTTGGAGCGGAGGTCGATAGGCAACCACTGGAGTTGTTTAAGAAGGGGAGTGACATGCCCAGATCGTCTCTGCAGGAAGATGAGCCGGGCAGCGGAGTGAAGAATAGACCGGAGCGGGGCGAGAGAGGAGGAAGGGAGGTCAGAGAGAAGGCTGACACAGTAGTCTAGCCGGAATATAACGAGAGCCCGTAATAGTAAGGTAGCCGTTTGGGTGGAGAGGAAAGGGCGGATCTTGGCGATATCGTAGAGGTGAAACCGGCAGGTCTTGGTAACGGATAGGATGTGTGGGGTGAACGAGAGGGACGAGTCAAGGATGACACCGAGATCGCGGGCCTGCGGGACGGGAAGGATGGTCGTGCCATCCACGGTGATAGAGAAGTCTGGGAGCGGACCGGGTTTGGGAGGGAAGATGAGGAGCTCAGTCTTGCTCATGTTGAGTTTTAGGTGGCGGGCCGACATCCAGGTGGAGACGTCCCGGTGGCAGGAGGAGATGCGAGCCCGAAGGGAAGGGGAGAGGACAGGGGCGGAGATGTAGATCTGCGTGTCATCTGCGTAGAGATGGTAGTCAAAGCCGTGAGAGCGGATGAGTTCACCGAGGGAGTGAGTGTAAATGGTGAACAGAAGAGGGCCAAGAACTGACCCTTGAGAAACTCCAACAGTTAAAGGATGGGAGGGGGAGGAGGCTCCAGCGTAGGAGACCGAGAATGATCGGCTAGAGAGGTAAGAGGAGAACCAGGAGACGACAGAGTCCGTGAAGCCAAGGTGAGATAAGGTATGGAGGAGGAGGGGATGGTCGACAGTGTCAAAGTGTCAAAGGCAGCAGAGAGGTCAAGGAGGATCAGAATGGAGTAGGAGCCATTGGATTTGGCAAGAAGGAGGTCATGGGTGACCTTAGAGAGAGCAGTCTCGGTAGAGTGGAGGGGACGGAAGCCAGATCGGAGGGGGTCTAGGAGAGAATGGGAGTTAAGGAATTCTAGGCATCGATTGTAGATGACTCGTTCTAAGATTTTGGAAAGGAAGGGTAGTAGGGAGATAGGACGATAACTGGAGGGGGAAGTGGGGTCAAGAGCGGGTTTTTTTAGGATGGGGGAGACGTGGGCATGTTTGAAGGCAGAGGGGAAGGAGCCCTTGGAGATTGAGTGGTTAAAAAGTTAAGGAAGGGAGGAGGGCAGGGGCGACGGTTTTAAGAAGGTGAGAGGGAATGGGGTCCGAGGCGCAGGTGGAGGGTGTGGCACTTGCGAGGAGGGAGGAGATCTCCTCTGAAGATACTGCAGGGAAGGATGGGAAAGTAGGGGAGGGGGTTGGTGGGGGGGAGGGGAGAGGCGGAGGGGTGACTTTGGGGAGCTCAGACCTGATCGTGTTGATTTTCTACTCAGTTATTAAGAAGCAATCTGGGGAGAAATATCCTTTTTAACTTTCCCTCTGAAAGACTTTCCCAGTTTCCATAGTGTCAGAAATGGTTATAATTTAATTTTTACCCTTTTCACAGAAGGGACAACCAAATGGCATGTAGCTTATAAAAACATTAGTTAGTCAAAAGCAGACTTTGCCTTACCAATAGGATGATTTTTCTTTTAAACCTTTTAATTCCTGTGTTTCATCCTTCATTCCAAGGAATGTTTATGAACAGTGTCTTATCTATATAAGCTATCACTATGATTCTGAGGCAGTAGACTTCATATTTGCCGAGTCAGGGGATTGAAAATGAGACACTTATTCAATAAACTACTGTAAAAATTCAGAGGCAAAATTATTCTCCTCTCCCTTAATAGATTATTTTGACTTTGGGGGGCAAGAAAGTTTCTTTATATCAAAGTTAACCTTCTTGAGATCTGCTGGAGTGTTTTTGATTTTGTTCTTTTCTAACTTATGATTTTGTTCTTTTCTAACTTTAGAAATGCTATATCTTTGCATCAGAAGTGTGTAAATCGTAATGATTTTCAGTCCCAGTAGAGTATCTTTGGACACTGGTATCTGTGTATTATGGCAGCTTGCTTATTTCATATTTTCCTTTACCTGAGTGCACTGTTCAGTGGAGAACTGGGAAATGTTTTCGTCACCTACAGCGGTAGCTTTTAAATAAGAGGAAGAGTTAGTGAGGGGTAATAATGCAAGACTCAGAAAAGAAGTTAGCATTGAGGGGCCATTCAGTTTGTTTCTCATGAGAGTGGCCAGGAACACACCCCGGAGGAATGGCTACTGCTGGCTATTGACCCACCTTCCCTCTCTGCTGGCCTCTTGTGGTCTCCTCTCTTTATCGGTCCAATTTCTTGGCCTTCCCAAGACTGCCAGTGGAGCTAGTTGGTGCCAAATCTTGAGGTGGTTTTTGATGCGGAAAAGTGTTCACCAAGAACTCAATTAAAGGTCATCAAATTCATTTTGCTTGTGGCTTAACCCAGATTACAGTGTGGGTCTCTGGAGGTGAAAGGAATGCTTTGTTAGCACTACTCCGTAGTTATTTTTCTCCGCTTCATATTCCTAAGGTGTTAAACGTTAGCATTAGGAGCACAAAAACAGAACACCAATGAAGGTTTCTGCCTTTTGCCTCTTTTGGACCCCAGACCTATAGCTTGCAGTGAGTATCCTGACCCTTTAATTGGAAAAAGCCACTAAATGTCTCCTACCTCGCTTCTCGTCAGAAACCCTCGGAGCATAAATATCCTTTGCCATTTCTGTCTGGGATAAAAATAGTGAAGTGCAGGAAACTAAGCTGATTTTATGGATCTATCTAGAGGCGGGCAATGCTTTACACAGAAGCAAAAAAAAAAGTTTAGTTGAAAGGAAAGCAAGCAGCATTTTTCAGAGTACTTTATTAATGTGTCAGGTCTCTTGGTGCTCTCTTTAGCCCTATACCAGTCTGTTTTTAAAAAATATCAAGATAGAGAAGTTAGTGGTTTGGGTTCAAATTAACAATGGCATTTATTGGGCTCCACAGTGTGAAGAACACTGTTCTAAGTGTTTTGGCGAGTATAACTAAACAAAAGATATGTCCCTGCTCTCCAGGAACATGCAATATAATGCAATTTATTTTGCAGTTAATTGAAATTTGTTGGAGCACCAAAGTAGATAGTAGTCTTTTGGAAATATTTAAATGGAAAATAATTTTCTACTGGGGAGCCAGCATAAGTAAAATGGTGAATGTGAGAATATTTTTTTTTTCCTATGAGATGCCCAGTTATTTTTGAGAAACTTCCTTGTCCAACTTGATCCCAGTGCTTAGTACAGTGCCTGGTGCAGAGTAAGTGCTTAACAAAATACCACAATATTATTATTTTTATTATTATTGTCAAATGGCACTGTGCATCTGTGATGGAGTGACTTGAAAACTGACTCTCTGCCGGTCGTATTTCCTAGGATTCCCCAACTGTTTTGAGTGGTTTGAAGTCAGGTAAGAGTAGTATCCTGGAAACATTGCCTCTACCCAGTCTGTGTGAAGATCCCCTGCTTAAGAATCTTAGGCACCATCTGTCACTTGTTCTTCACTCCAGTCCAGTTCAGTAGAACTGAGATGTAGTTAGCATGATTTCATTACTGGTGGAGTGGCCGGATACAAGGACTTGATTGTTGGAGATCCTTTCTTGCTCTTTTCTACTAAGTGTGGCTTGGAGATGATTCTAATGAAATTGGATTGATTGTGGGCAAAATGCCTGCAGCCTTTAAGGGAATTGAGTACAACGCTGCCTTTCCCCTGCATTGAATCCCTCCTCCCCTTAAAGTATGCCAAACTACCTTCCCATCTTTAGTGTCACCTAAAAATCCACTTCCCTCAAGAGGCTAATCCCCTTCCACCAATGCCCATTCCCCACCCACCTGATCATATCATTTCATTAGCCACCGTAACTCTCCTGTGTATACCTTCTACTAATTTATTCAATTGCCTTTAATTTTGTTTTTATTAGTGTTCACCATTTTAAATCAGTGCCTTAAACTTTTTTTCCCACTGTATGACTTCAGTTTGGGTCTGTATTTCTCCTCGTTTGATTTTAAGCTCCTTGAGGGCAGTGGCTGTTACTCCTAGTCCTGTGGAATGCCCCCTAGACGTGTTACAGAGTCTGCCCACAGAAGGTGCTCAGTAAATCCTATCTATAATGTGGAGATTACTGCTGTGGAGATGTTGGATTGGGCCGTCTTTGCGACTGGACTGAGACTTATCAGTGAATCAGTCAGTGATCTTCACTGGGCATCTACTCTGGGAAGAGCACTGTATTAAGCGTTTGGAAGAGTACAGTAGAGTAAGTAGACATGATCCCTTCCCTCAAGGAGCTTAATTAAGCGTCTGTAACCTACAATGGAAAACTCCATCAAGCAACCCCAAGATATTCTTCCTTTTCTTTAAAGCAGTCCTTTGTTCCATTCAGTTGGGTTTTTGTGCATTCTTTAGCACAGAGACATCCATGATTACCAGCTTGTGGAAAACTCTCTCAGGGGCTCTTGATTTCACTGACAGTTTGTTGAATGGGGCGACTGTCTTTGAAACCAGAGAAAGTAGATTTTACACCAGTTCCTGGTTCTCTGTTGGGTGCTGCAGGTGACCAAAACTAAATGGAATAAAACCCAAGTTTCCCTCTGGTGAATGTATCAGGCAGGACTTCAGCCATCGTAAGAGCACTAGCCAACCCACCCACCATTCAGTAGCTTCAAAAGCTGGGCAGCTTTAATGACTTTGTACCATAGAGGATGATGGCCAAGTCAACAAATGGTTTCAAATGCTTTTGGTGAAATTGCACAGAGGTCTAGTTCTTTGTAGCTAACTCTTCAATGAAAATGGAGTAATCGTAGGGTGGAAGGAAATGTTCAGAGGACTGGACAAGTGGCAAGAAGATGGGAACAAAAGTGGATAAAGTGCAGTTTTTCTTATTGGGGAAACCTTTATAGTGGGGTCCTTCCCTGGCAGGAATAGTTGTACTTAACATTTTCTCAAACATTGCGTAAGGTGGAAAGTGTAGAAATCTCCAGTTTTATGGCTAACACTAAACTTTTGTGGGTTGTGACACGTAATGCTGATTGGATCAATTGCAGGAATATCACTTAAAGGTGAATCAGCAGTCAGAAAACAAGCAGATGAGCTTTAATGTGAGCAAGGCCAGGTAATTCACCTAGGGAAAAAATAATCTAAATTATGATAAATGATGACGAGCTCTGGTTTATCAGACATGATTCATAAAAGAGGTTGTGAAATATTCGGATCATTGGGATTATTGGTTCAACATGCAGTAATAGGCAAAAAAAATAAAGTCTATTTTTAAAAAAGGCATACGTGGAATTCTGGATGAGCTCTGACTCAGCAAAGACACAGGAGAGATGGAAAAATTAAAGAGAAGGATAGTTAGGATGTTTGGGGTGAGGTCTATGTGAGGATAGCACACAGTAAGCGCTCAATAAATATGATTGAATGATAGGATGTAAAAATGTAGACTCTTCAATTAAGAAATATTACCAACTCCTTGAGGGCAGGTTTTAGGTCTGCTGACTCTGTTGCATTCTTCCAAGTGTCTAGTAGGGTGCTCAATAAGTACTACTAATTTGATGATGCAGAAAGATGAAAGCTAAGCATCTGAAATTTTCAAAATCATGAAGGTGTGAACTAGGTGAAAACAGTTATTGCTGAAAAAATCACATATCCTACAGTTATGATCATGATGGGAAGCAGCTTGGCTCAGTGGAAAAAGCTTGGGCTTCGGAGTCAGAGGTCATGGGTTCGACTCCCGCCTCTCCCACTTGTCAGCTCTGTGACTGTGGGCAAGTCACTTAACTTCTCTGTGCCTCAGTTCCCTCATCTGTAAAATGGGGATTAACTGTGAACCTCACATGGGACAACCTGATTATCCTGTATCTACCCCAGTGCTTAGAACAGTGCTCTGCATGTAGTTAGCACTTAACATATACCAACATAATTATGATGGGTTTTTAAAACAAAAATGTATGGATGTTATAATAATTATGATAGTATTAAGTCTTATATGCCAAGCACTGTACTGAGTGCTGGGTAGATACAAGGTAATCAGATTGGACATAATCCCTTTCCCCCACATAAGGCTCACAGTCTAAGAGAAAGGGAGATGCTGTATCTTATACCCATTTTATAGATGAGGAAGCTGGGGACTGAGTGGTTAAATTACTTGCCCAAGGTCACACAGAAGGCATGTGACCAGCACTGGAACCCGGGTCTCCCAGCCCACAGATGCATGCTCTTTCCACTAGGCCACACAGCCTCTCATGATTTGGAATATTAACAGGGAGGGGAGCCATCGTTCTCTCCATCATTGTCCTCTGGTGCCCCTATTGGAGTCAGAATAATGGGTTATATGGGCCCTTGGTCTCACCCACTCTGGCATGTCTTCTCTCTGATAGTCCTCTTCCCACTTATCACAAGATCCCATCCCTTAATCTTGACTTTTAAAGTAATGCATGGAATGCAGTTGGGTACGGAGCAACTCATTTTGAGCAAATATATGTGGGAGTCCAGAGCAAAGCAGACCTACAAAGAACAACTAGCTGCACAAACTCTGGTCAGAGTTGCTGGTTAACAAGAGGATAGTATACCTGTGTATCCACTTTAGAAAATGTTGCAGGTCATAACTGAGCCAGGCTCATATCAGAGTCTTGTCCAGACTTGTCCCTGGCTAAAGAAGAGGGACTTTAGCTCGCTTACCCACTTCTCTCTCTCTGTCCTTGGTTTGAGGTCAGAAATCATGGTGGTTGGTGATGCTAACCGTGCATCTTCATTCAATCGTATTTATTGAGCACTTACTTTGTGCAGAGCACTGTACTAAGTGTTTGGGAGAATACAATGCAACACTAAGCAGGCACATTCCCCGCCCACAATAAGCTTACAGTGTAGAGGGGGAGACAGACATTAATATAAATCAATAAATTACAGATATGTACATAATTGCTGTGAGACTGGGAAGGGTGGCAAGTCAGGGCAAAGCAGAAGGGATTGGGAGATAAAGAAAGGAGACCTTAGGGAAGGCCTCTTCAAGGAGATGTGCTGTCAATAAAGCTTTGGCCAGGGGGAGAGTCATTGTCGGATATAATAATTGTGGTATTTGTTAAGCGCTTACTATGTGCAAAGCACTGTTCTAAGCGCTGGGGCAGATACAGGGTAATCAGTTTGTCCCACGTGAGGCTCACAGATAATCCCCATGTTCCAGATGAGGTAACTGAGGCCCAGAGAAGTGAAGTGACTCGCCCACAGTCACACAGCTGACAAGTGGCAGAGCCGGGAGTCAAACCCATGACCTCTGACTCCCAAGCCCAGGCTCTTTTCACTGAGCCATGCTGCTTTGGGAGGGCGTTCAACGTGTGATGGCTGGGGCTGCACGTGCAGTCAGGCACAATATTTCCTTCATCATCATCTTCCGATGTCAGAGTGGCATGGCTGGTTATTGGATTGGGGTCTGAGCCCTATTCACATGGGACTTGGGCTCAGCCTGATGCAGATTTTTTTCTTTTGCAGAATTACAATATAAGGGCACATCATAAGCATTCCAATCTTGGACTCGCATTTCCGTAGCTTACTTCTATTTTCTGCAGTGGATTATTTCTGCCACTTCACTTTCTGATTTGCTATTGTGAAACTGACTCTGGATTCACTTTGAAGATGAGCCGCTGCTGCAGACAGCCGAGGTAGAAGGGTTTAGGTGAGCTTTTCACAAAATGCTGTCCCTGGTTTAGACTCCAGACTATTAAGTAGTGAGGTTAAACCTCCCTTCCCCCTCATCCCTTCCCCCCACTTCAAACAGAGTGGATTCTTTCCTCCATGATGTATTTAAGTTCCACTGCCCAGGGCTTGGCTATTCTGTATTCAGCTCCATACCTTCCTTACCCATTCGGGAATGCAGTGTGGCCACCACTAAGTAAACAGTGTGGCTAGGTAGGTTCAATTTTTATAATGATACCTTTCAATAAACATTTTTTGGAGGAAAATGCTATGGCATTTCCAGCAAGCATCTGAAAGTAAAGGGGCAATTCTTGAAACTTTTTTTCCAAGATTTTGAATAGCTATATTGCATCCAAACTCGGGGATTTTCGCAAGCAAAGACCTTTCTGTTATAAAAAGAACTTTTAATTCTGCTGACAGTGGGTGTCCACGGGGCCCCTTTTTCCAAACAGCGACATCTTGCAGATGCCTGTTTTGATTCATTATACGAGAGTCTTTCCATCTATTGATGAGTCTGTCTCCCTCTCCCTTAGGAGTTCTTGTCTGGGTTGCCATCTCCAAATGCTGGGCTTGGCCCAGAGAAGACTCCTAGGCAGCAATTGGCTGGACTTAATGGGGGGAAAAAGCTAGAGCTGGGGTAAGGTAGAAAAGTGGGAAAGAAGAGAAAGCAGAATGGCCTAGTGGATAGAGCATGGGCCTGGAAATCAGAAGGACTCTGTTCTATTCCTGGCTCTGCCACTTGGCTGCTGTGTGGACAAGTCACTTCACTTCTCTGGGTCTCAGTTCCCTCATCTGTAAAATGAGGATTAAGACCTTGAGCTCCATGTGGATTGTGTCCAACTGATTAGCTTGAATCTATCCCAGTGCTTAGTACAGTACCTGCAAATAGTAAGCACTTAAATAGTATTTTAAAAAAAGGAGCTACCACTACTATTACTAGAGTAGGTTGGGGGTAGTAGGGAGCTAGGACTTGGCGGCCATCAGTACAGCTTGAGGACGGGGTGGGAGGGGAGAGCAGCAGTATTAGAGTAGACCCTGGTGAGATGGTGTATTCTCCCAAGTGCTTAGTACAGTGCTCTGCACACAGTAAATGCTCAATAAACACAGTTGAATGAATGAATGAATGAATGAATGAATGAATGAATGGTAGCTGCAGAGTGGGATAGGAGCAGGCAGAGGAGCCACAGCTGTGACTGGAATGGGTGCAAGGGCTGGGGAGCAGTTCAAGCAAACAGTAGGAATGGTCGCCTCCGACCCTGACTTCCTTGGCCTTGATCAGTCAATCAGTGATATTTTTTGAGCGCTTACTTTGTGCAGAGCACTGTACTAAGTGCTTGGGAGAGGACAGGGTAATGGCGTTGATACTTCCTCTCACAGTATCCTTGAGTCTGTCTGAAAGCTGGGTCCAGCAAGGTTGTGAAATTGTTCAAAAGCAGGGATTTTATTGGGGCAGATTGCTCTCAAGAAGTTTTCTCGAAAAGAAAGCAAACAAACAAAAAACACTTCACTTGTGTAAACAATAAATCAGTGCATTTTTTCTTCCTTGGTATGTTTCAGAGAAATTGAATTCTGTGTTCTACAGATGGGAACGGATCTCTTGCTGTGCTCTTGACAAAAACGAAGTCTTGTCACAAGGAGAAGTTTTAGTAATTTTAGTAGAGTTCCATTTTGATCGATTGAACTGAGAAAAAGATGAACATACAGAAGTGGCCCAGAACAGGTGTGTTTGAAAGAAGTTAAAAGAAAGCTGAATGATTAGTAATCCTGTTTGTGCAAAATGTCAGAGCTGATTTGTGTCAATACAGTCTTTCTATTGTGGGGTCAAGTCCTGGAATGAAGCTTAGTTTAAGATTAAAGAATCATATGCGTAAAGGTCAGCTAGGGACCCCTGAGGTCATTTAGTCCAACCTCTTGTGCACAGATAGAAGTGATTTGCGTTATTTTTATTTTTCACTGTTTTTCATGCCAAAGAAAAGGCGGCTTTGGTGGATTTGCCTTCCTCCTCTCCTCCCCAAGTGCTTAATATGTGCCAGGCACTATTCTAAGCTCTGGAGTAGATCCAAGCTAATCTGGTTGGACACTATCCCTGTCCCATGTGGGGCTCACAGCCTTAATCCCCATTTTCCAGAATAGATAACTGAGGCACAGAGAAGTGAAACCACTTGCCCAGAGTCACACAGCAGATGAATGGCGGAGCCGGGATTAGAATCCAGATCCTTCTAACTCCCAGCCCCGGTCCCTATCCATTAGACAACACTGTTTCTCTACACTTCCACTTAAGTCTTCTGGAGGGTGCAGACCCCTATATTTCTTTCTGTTGTTCCAAGGCATCAGAGACTTTCAATTTTGAGCTTCCATACTTAGGGATGCACAACTCACCTCCACTGTGGAAAGGGCCAGAAAAGGGACCTGATTGTTCTTCCATATCGTTGTCGTATGGAAGAGCATGTTTTTCTGTGGCCAAACTCATACACAGAGATGAGATCTCACCAGCAGAGTTTAAACTCAAGGCAATGAGGACACGTTCTCTAGATCTCTTTTACCCTCTCTTTCACCTCTTTTCTTCTCTCTCTCTTCTCTCTTTCCCTTTCTCTCTCCCATTCTCCTGTTTTTTTCCTCTCCCCCCTTCTTGTATCTGTTGGACATTGTCAGAAGAGTATGAGTAACATAAACAAAGGGGAAATGGTTTGTGTTGTATTACCACATACCATTCAGTGCCTGATCAACTGTAATATAGCTACCCACTTAGGTGGAGCATGTGCATCTGGGCAGAAACCATCCCATGTGGATCAGTGTATTGCATAAAATGATTTTGGAAAAGGGATTTTGTATTCTCATGTTCTGCAAATCTCCGTCTATGGCTGAGAAACAGCATGGTGTAGAGGATAGAGCATGGGCCTGGGAGATAGAGGACATGGGTTCTCATCCCAGCTCCACCATTTGTCTGCTCTCTGACTTTGAGCAAGTCACTTCATTTCGTACCTTAGTTACCTCATCTGGAATATAGGGATGAAAGTTGAGTCCCATGTGGGACACGGACTGTGTCCAAACTGATGATATTGTATCTTCCCCAGCACTTAGTACATTCCTGTCATAGTAAATGCTTAACCAGTACCAAATAAAATTGTCTACCCTGCCATATTCAGGTCTGATTATGATAGGTTTGATGAAGTATTTGACTGCAGAGCTCAATGGTGGAGGTCTCAATTATTTTGAAGAGATGAGGACAAAAATTAATGAAAGAGCTTTTCTGTAGTGATTTGTCCCTTATAGCGGGGATAGCTGAGTTGCAGCTTGCCAGTCACTCATGGCTCCTCTTCATTTGCTGGGCGGCATAAGGCCTAGTGGATAGAACACGGACCTGGTCGTCAGTACCTGGGTTCTAATCCTGTCTCTGTCACATGCTGCTGTGTGACCATTGGCAAGTCACTTGACTTGTCTGTGCCATAGTTTCCTCATTTGTAAAGTGGGGATTCAATACCTGTTCTCTCTCCTGTGTAAACTGTGAGCCCCAGGTGGGACAAGGGCTGTGTATGACCTAATTATCTTGCATCTATCCAGCACTTAGTACACTACTTGACTTACCAAGTGCTTACCAAATACGACTATTACATGTGCTTTATTATTATTTTGCCAATATGGTGGGCAGTGCTGCTCCTCCAGTCCTATTGCTGGACTATAAGTGCTGAACCAAAGCTACATTCTTTTGTTCACAATTTATTTTAAAAGTTGTCTGTTAAACATTTTATCTTTATTAGTACATTTCAGAGAACAGTGAAAAGATTACTAACATCTTTCCATATGGTAATAATTGTAATCATAGTCTTTGTTAAGCATTTACCATATGCTAAGTGCTGTACTAAGTGAGGGATAGATACATTCTAATCAAGTCAGAGTCTCTGTCCCACATGGAATTCAGTCTGAAGGGGAGGGAGAACCAGGTACTTTATACCCATTTTACAGATGAGGAACTGAGGCATGGAGAAATTAAATGACTTGCACAAGTTATACAGCAGTCAGGTGGCAGGGCTAAGATTATAACCCAGGTCTTCTGATTCCCAGGCTCATGCTCATTCCCCTAGCTTTTTTTAAGGAACTAAACACTTCATTAATTATATTCTGAAATTTTTCGCTGTCACGATGGAGCAGATGTGTGTCTTTGAAATTGATTAACCATTTTGTTTAGTCAACGAGATTGCTAGTGTGTAAACTCAGTATAAGCAGGAAATGTGCCTGCTATTTCTGTTGTACCCTCCCAAATGCTTAGTACAGTGCTCTGCACATAGTAAGCACTCAGTAAGTGCCATTAATGAGTCATAGGCTATCGCTTAGATCATATGTGTGGTGGTATATGTGAGTTTTATAAAATGTGAAAAAATGTGTACAACTCTGAGACCTGAACTTAATCTGAGAGACCATATTTTACTTCTAGAGCAGTTTTTAACAGTACCTAATTATTCTTAAAATGCCAAAATAGCACAAGGCATGAAGTCCGGACAAACTGGCTGTCCATTAACATCAGAGCAGTTCTTTTTTCACACCTTTGTTGAGCGTGACGGTGATAAAAATATGTTCCAGCAGGATACCCAAACACTCTTTCTATAGTGAGCTGAAGTGGGGAAGCATAAACAGAGAAGAGACACTTTCAAGACATAGTGGGGCAAAAGGTAACAAGAAGTAACACAGCTGGGAGACATCACCAGAAGACATATCGTCATTGGTGAGCAATGGTTAGAAATGGGGTGACTGTCTTAACATTGCATTTCAGGAATATTCCACTCCCAAAAGGAAGCAGGAACGATAAGTCTTCCAAAGAGAGATCATCACGGATCCACAATGTGGAAGGCCTTCCTAGTCAAGCCTCACTCTTATCAGTGGTACTCACACTTAATGATTAAATCTCACCATCAGCAGCCTCATCTTCACACCCTGAAGGACTGTTCTATGTATGTGCACATAAATACCCATGTCTATTTTTGAAAGTCCTTGAGGCTACAAAATATGACATTTAATAATGTTGGTATTCGTTAAGCGCTTACTATGTGCAGAACACTGTTCTAAGCACTGGGATAGATACAGGGTAATCAGGTTGTCCCACATGAGGCTCACGGTTAATCCCCATTTTACAGATGAGGTAGCTAAGGCACAGAGAAGTTAAGTGACTTAATAATAATAATAATGTTGGTATTTAAGCGCTTACTATGTGCTGAGCACTGTTCTAAGCACTGGGGTAGACATAGGGGAATCAGGTTGTCCCACATGGGGCTCACAGTCTTAATCCCCATTTTATAGATGAGGGAACTGAGGCACAGAGAAGTTAAGTGACTTGCCCACAGTCACACAGCTGACAAGTGGCAGAGTGGGGATTCGAACTCACAACCTCTGACTCCAAAGCCCATGCTCTTTCCACTGAGCCACGCTGCTTCTCATTTGACTATTTGATGTATGTTGGTGGAGTTAGCACTATTAGAAATTAACCAAACTGCTTGAAGTCTAAACTGGAAGTTCATTGTGGGCAGGGAACTTGTCTACCAACTCTTATTATGTTGGACTTTCTCAAGTGCTTAGTACAGTGCTCTGCACACTGTACATGCTCAATAAATTTGACTGATTGATTTATATGGTTATAATCATTGAATGATTGCCTAGACTATTTTGAGGATTCAGCAAAGGAATTAGTTTAAGAAATTGTACATCTTAAAGTGAGCCACTGGGGATTTTAGGTTTCACCTCAGTGTTCAGACAATCCGTTTCCTTCGTGTCTAGCCAGCTTTCTCCATGAGTGAATAGGAAAGAGCTTGACTACATTTTAGATGCAGATTCCACTGAAGTTTCCTTAATATTATGAGAGGAAATTTTGATGCCTATTTATTCCTTTGTGCTCATTAATAATCTGATCAGGGAATATTAAGAATACCAAGAACTATTTGCACTAACAGTGCGGCTTTCCACATCCTGGTTGAGGCAAAAAAAGACAATGATTCATGAAGTAGCGTAATTCATAAATTACTTTGTCATCTCAGTTGTTACACCCATTGATGTGTTTATTTTAGGAAACAGAATTGAGTAGGTGCCAATTAAATAAAACACAATATAACATGATATGCTACTTTGCCCACTGATTTTTAATTTTTAAATTTGGTGACTATGGCCAGACAGCTATGAAAAATATAGAGCTTGAATAGTGTTGAAAATTAATTTTAAAATCCCAATTTTCTCCTGAACATTTAGAGTTGTGTTGAAGAATGTCTTTAATTTTATTAATATGTCCAGCAATTAAATGCCAGTGTTCTTTAAAGCCAAGTGAAAGTTACTGAGTTTAGATATGAGAACATCCGCATCCTCAGTTATAGCTAGCTGTAATCATCTTGCATCATGTTTCTGGGAAAACTATTTCCAGATTTAATTGGAAAAAAGTAAAGATCGGTGTGTTGATATTAACCGGGGTTATTACTCTAGCATAATATTAAAGATTGCTTTATGTTAGCTTGTCGTGGTCAGGAGACATGTCTACCAACTACTTATTGTACTCTCCCAAGCACTGCTCTGCACAAGGTAAATGCTCAGTAAATACTATTGACTGATTACATTGGAAGTATTGACACTGAGAAAACTTGCTCCATGGTAGGTTCTATTTTTGTATAATCCCAAACAAAATACATAATCCTCCATGGTAGGTCGTGTCTGTGTATAATCCCAAACAAAATTATAACTCCTGATAAATGTAATTTTCTGAAAGTGGGTTTTAAAAGCCACTTTTGTGTTTGCAGGAGAGTTTAAAAGGCTTTAAAAATAGCAGAAGGTTGGACCCAAGAGTCCTAAAGATCTCTGAACCAGTTCGGTTGCTGCCTGGAAGTTGAGGGAGCACATTCATTTATTCTCTTCTTCAACACCTGCACCTGTTTGTCAAGTCCTAAGACCCTCTGAAGTACTGCCTTCCGACTGGCTATGTTAAACTGGTTATTGTAGTCTCTCTATAACTATTCTAGTATTTATCGTTTCATCATCATCTGTAATCTTTGGTAGCGGTTTTTTGACCATTTCCATTGATCAAAATGGCTTGTATGAAATGCTCATTTTGGGGGCCATCTATTGATGAAGAACTTTTACTTGAGTATCTTTGGGTTCAACCATTGTATCACTGTCTTTGTTAGAGCCAACTCACAGTGTTTACACAAATCTATAGTGTTTACAGACTAGGTAATTACTGTAAACATTTAACTCCACTAGTCCCCTTGCTACTTTCTTTAATTTTGTTGTTAAGAGTCTAGGTAATGCAGGACTTCATATTCTTTCTGGCAGCGATAATAATAATAATAATGGTATTTTTTTGTGTGCCAAACATTTTTCTAAAGGCTGAAGTAGATATAAGATAATCAGGTCAGACACAGTTACTGTATGACCCGGGGCTCCTAGTCTAAGAAAAAGAGAGATTGGTTATTTAATCTCCATTATACAGATGGGGAAATTGCGGCACAGAGAAGTTGTGATTTACCCACAGTCATAGAGCAGGCAAGTAGCAGAGGCAGGATTAGAACTCAAGTCCTCTGTCTCCCAGGCCAGTGTTCTTTGGTATTTGTTAGGTGCTTTGTTAAGCACTATTCAAGGCACTGTTCAAAATGCTGGAGTAGATACAAGATAATTGAGTTGTACACAGTTTCAGTCCCACTTGGGGTTTACAGTCTTAATCCCCATTTTACAGATGAGGAAACTGCAGCATAGAGAAGTTAAGGGATTTGACCAAGTTCATTCATTCATTCAATCGTATTTATTGAGCGCTTACCATGTGCAGAGCACTGTACTAAGCACTTGAAATGTACAATTTGGCAACAGATATGGACAAACCCTGTCCAATATCAGGCTCACAGTCTAAATGGGGCATTCAGGTGGGCCCGGGGGGGGGGACGGGGGCGGACAGACACCAAAACAAAACAAGTAGTCGACATGTGGCGGAGCTGGGATTAGAACCCAGCTCTTCTGTCTCCCTGGCCTGGGCTTGATCCACTGGACCATACAGCTTAGTGCTCTTGATCAGGAAGACACACTTTAGTTTCTTGCCATTTCAACCGGCTCCCAAATTGTTTTCATTTCAGTTGAAACTCAATGTGGGCAGGGAATGTGTCTATTGTTGTATTCTCCCAAGCGCTTCGTACAATGCTCTGCACACAGTAAGTGCTCAATAAATGTAATTGAATGAAAAAGTAGGCGCTCCTGTTGCCCCAGGTGGGGAAGCAACTGCCCCAAAGCTGATTCCTGCCTGCATCTTTTACTACAGAAACGTTATAGCTTTTCTTTCCTCACGTGATCTATGTTTGATCACAATCTTCTGGTTCTAGTCACCCTCATTATCCTCTTCAAAGTATGAGCAATATTTTCCCTTCATGGGGGCCATATCTTCAATCCTTTGAAGAAGACAGAAAAAGAAGATAGAATGGAAAACACCTGAGGCAAATCTTGGGAGGTTTTTGTTAAGACTCTTTAGAATAACTGGTTTCAATGCCTTTCAGCATGCCCTAGCCAGTAGTCTTTCTCATCTCTCAGACCCAGACTAGTTGAAGGATGACATTATCTTTATCCTTTCCAATTACCTGCAGAGAAGGGATTCCAGATTCTTGGGTTTGCAAATCCCCCCTTGGCCCCTCCCCTCTCCAATCCCAAGCTGGAGGGTATCAGGAGTTGTTAACCTTCTCTGATTCATGCTCTTTGGTTCGTCTGAATATGTATGATCATTGACAGGTCTTAGCACCTTCTTCTGCTCATGTTGGAAGTAGCCTGGTGGCCTTATGCTTCCCTCGTCAGTGGAAGGGGGACTATGTTGTATACATAAATGACAGGACACTGATGGTTTTCTCAGTTCCCAGGACATTACATCCATCGACTCAGGTCCTGATAAATACGATCCCAACTTTTTCCCAACCCCACTATAGTTATTCAGGCATATTCCAGATAATGGAGGAAATATGGCACAATCAGTGTAATATTTGTGTTATCTAAATTCATTTGCACATGAGGGTCATTTAGTTTGGGATTGGTTTGTTCTGCATTTGCCAACATCTCTCTGATTTATCGAAAGGTGGCTAATTTGTAGTTTAGTGTAGCTGACTGCTGAATTGAATCAGAATTGAGCAATTCCTTCTGCTCCTGGGCACCTGGAGCTAGCAAGTTCATTTGCCACTAGCATTGCAGTAGTGCAAGGAAGTTGATGGTGGGGGGTAAAGAGCAGGGATCAAGATGAGTTTGGCCATATTGCCTTGGAAGGTTTCATGTTAGGAAGTTTCCCCCAGAGGATTGGTGTGCTAGGCTGATTTCCTACTACAACACAGCTTGCACACGCTCCTCTCGCCAACCTGTGCATTGTAACTCATTCTCGTTTGTTTCATTGCCGACCTTTTGCCCAGATAATAATAATGTTAATAATGTTGGTATTTATTAAACGCTTACTATGTGCAGAGCACTGTCTTAAGCGCTGGGGGAGATACAGGGTAATCAGGTTGTCCCACGTGAGACTCACAGTTAATCCCCATTTTACAGATGAGGTAACTGAGGCACAGAGAAGTAAAATAACTTGCCCACAGTCATACAGCTGACAGGTGGCAGAGTTGAGATTCGAACCCCTGACCTCTGACTCCCAAGCCTGGACTCTTTCCACTGAGCCACGCTGCTTCCTTCCTCTATCTTGGAACTCTCTCCCCCTTCATATACACCACACCTCCACTCTCCCTACCTTCAGAGCCTTACTAAAATCATATGTCTCCCAGAAGGCCTTCCCCGATTAAGCCCTCATTTCTCCTACTCCCTCTCCCTAGTGTATCACCTCTGCGCTTGGATCTGTAACCTTTAGGCATTTGATATTAATTCCACTCCCAACCCCAGAGCACTTATGTATAACTATAAGCTCATTGTGGATAGGGAATGTGTCTGTTTATTGTTGTATTATACTCTTCCAAGCCCTTAGTACCATGCTCTGCACACAGTAAGTGCTTGATAAATGTGATTGAATGAATGATTTATTGTTTATTTATGGTATTTGTTAAGTGCTTACTGTATGCCAGGCACTGTACGAAGCACTGGAGTAGGTACAACCTAATCAGGTTGGACAGAGTCCATGTCCCACATGGGGCTCAGAGTCTTAATTCTTATTTTACAAAGTAACTGAAGCACAAAGAAGTGAAGTCACTTGCCCCTAGATCACCACAAATGATGGAGCTGGATTAGAAAACAGGTCCTTCTAACTCTGCCATACTGTTTTTCTGTGTGCATATCCATAATTTCTTTTAATGTCTGTTTCCCCCACAGACTGTAAATTTCTTGTGGGCAGGGAGCATGTGTACCAACTCTATTCTATTGTACTCTCCAAGCACTTAGTACAGTGCTCTGCACAGAATAAGCTCCTCAATATATTCCATTGATTGAGTAATTGATTGATTCATAGGCTAAGTTCATGCTACTTGGTAGTCTTGAAGAGTAAAATTAAAATTTCCTGGGAGCTCCAGAATTAAACTTTATTACAGTGCTTTGTTCAGCCTAATTTCAGTCCTTGCTCTAAAATGATAACTAATGGATTTTAATTTCGAAGTGATTATTATTCCATGGTGTAGGGAGTGAAGGTTTCTTAATGCTGTGTTACTTGAAAAGTTTATGAATATTTGCTTGCTAAGGTGATGGGCTGTTCCACTTGAATGAAAAGATACTAACCAGATTTGTGCAGTGGCAGCTAAAAAGGCCAACAGGATCTTGGAATTATGAGGGAGGACATAGAAAACAAAACAAAAAGTATCTTTGTGACACTATATGAAGCCATGGGGTATCTTGATCTGTAATCCTGCATATGATTCTGGTTGCTGCAGAGGCAGAGAAACTTTAGAGAAGGGTAACCTAGATGGTCGGTGATATTAAGCAGATTTTCATGTAGAAATAAATGGAAAAAATTAGAATTCTTCACATTCTGGAGAATTGAAGGCTTGGAGGACAGAGGATTGATGTGCCGGGATAGGGTAAATATCCCTCCTCAGCCAGGCTGTGGAACACTCACTGAAGCTTGAAGGCAGTAAGTCCAAACTAACGAAAATACTTTTTCATACTGGGGGAGGTAGGGCCAAGGAATCTATCTCATCTGTCTCACTGCCGACCTCTCGCCCACGTCCTTCCTCAGTCAGATGTGATGAGGGAGGGTTTTCTAGGCAGAAAATTATTCTCCCCACCTTCAAAGTCTTATTGAAGGCACATCTCCTCTAAGAGGCCTTCCCTGACTAAGCTCTCCTTTCCTCTTCTCCCACTCCCTTCTGCGACACCCTGACTTGCTCCCTTTATTCATTATGTCCTCTGAACTTATGTAGATACTGGTAATTTATATTATGTAATTATCATTATTAATGTCTCTCTCCCCCTCTAGATTGTAAGTTCATTGTGTCTGTTTATCGCTATATTATATTCTCCCAAGTGCTTAGTACAGTGTTCAACACTGAGTAAGCCCTCAATTAATATGATTGAATGAATGAATGACTGGTACCAGATGAAGTCATATGTGCTGAAAAAAATCAGCAGGTTCAAGAAGGGTTGGGTAAACGATATTCAGCTCCTCAGCATCTTGGGTATACTATTCTGTCAGTCAATCAAAATAATTTTTTGAGTGCCAATCAATTGTATTTATTGAGCATTTACTCTGTGAGAGCACTGTACTAAACATTAGAAGAGTACAAAGTAACAATTGGTAGACACATTCTCTGCCCTCAAGGAGCTTACAGTCCCTTCTGTCAAGTGCCTACTGTGTGCAAAGTATTGTGCTGAGTTTTCAGGAGAGTACAACAGAGTTGGTTGGTTTGTCCCCTGCCCTCAGGGAGGAGCAGTTTATTTGGGAAGCCAGACACAAAATCATTTCAGATAGGAGGAAAGCAAAATGGGCATGTGGATATGTGGATGAATGTGTGAGTTTATATTGGAAGTGTTGTTGGTTGCTTGCCATATCCGAGCTGGAACATGACAAGTATGTGGACCACCATTCTGGTTGTTTTTGGTTGTTTGGATAGAGGAAGGGGCGGTTCCGGAAAATGTCTTGGAGGAAAAACCAAAGGGATTTAACAACGGACTAAATGCGAAAGTTAAATGAGAGGCAGGAATTAAGGATAATACTGCAGTTATGAGCTTCAGAGATAGGGCAAATGGCAGTGATGTCTACAAATCTCAAAATGCTTGGGCTTTCATGTCTGGGCTGAAGTTCACCAAATTTATGCCCAATTTATGGCCTATAATAATAATGATGGCATTTAAGTGCTTACTATGTGCAAAGCACTGTTCTAAGCGCTGGGGAGGATACAAGGTGATCAGGTTGTCCTATGCGGAGCTCACAGTCTTAATCCCCATTTTACAGATGGGGTAACTGAGGCACAGAGAAGTTCAGTGACTTGCCCAAAGTCACACAGCTGACACGTGGCTGAGCCGGGATTTGAACCCATGACCTCTGACTCCCAAGCCTGGGCTCTTTCCACTGAGCCACGCTGCCTAACCGGAGAATAATCTCCTGGGACATTTGGAATAGCTACTCTAGAAAACTGGGGGCTTTGCCAGCCCAGTGTCTTTTTCAACCTTCTGCTTCCTCCACTCTGTCCTCTCATGGTCACTTAGAAGGCAGGGAGTGGCTTGCAAGCTAGGGTTGTTTACACAATTTGCCTATTCTTACTGAATATATACTGTGTTATAACTATATGTGTGTGTGTATATATATATATACATATACATATATAAATAAATGTATATGTATATAAATGGAGAGAGAAAGAGAGAAAACTATTGAGCTGAAAGACTTGCCCAGAGAATTTCAGAGAGAGGTTTAAGTTCCCCAGATCATCAATCAGGAATGCCTTTTGGGATACTGGATGACTCAGAGCTGTGAAATGTGAGAGCTGAAATGTTAGAGAAATCTGGGCCTACCCAGATGGCAGTCAGGCCCTGTTCCCCCTCAGGGCCTCTGTGCTGGTCAGTTGTCTCCTTTCCATTTTCCTTTTTCTGTGTGGAATTGATGGAACAAGACTAGGTCTGCTTTACTGCTACACTATGATGGGTAAAGGGTAAGATAAGGCATTACCACCATTGACATGGTGATCTATGTAATCATAGAGCAATCTTAGGCTCTTGAAACATTCAGTGCAATCAAATGTTTCCAGTAGTTGAAAGACTTGCTGAGAGTTCCCATTACCTTTAAGATGTAAAACTCTGAAAGTAGTAACGATATTTTTTTTACCTATGCTGGATTTGACATATAACAGAGCTCATGCCTACTGTGCAGTATAACAAACCTAAACATACAGTGTGATCCTGTGATCCTGTGATGCCTCCCCAACCCCAGGCCCCCAGCCACCCCCCATCTCTGGACTGTAAGCTCATTGCGGGCAGGGAATGTGTCTGTTTATTGTTGTATTGTACTCTCGGGAGCACTTAGTACAGTGCTGTGCACACAGTAAGCACTCAATAAATGATTGAATAGAATGAATGAATAAATGTATGAATAAAAGTTCATTAGCCAATCCTAGAATGTCTTTGCTGGGATTTCAGAGACAGTGAAATGCCATGATAGTTAACATAGTAAGCTCTCAACTTTCTTCTGGAAGATAGTTAAAAAAATGTCTTGAAATCTTAAGGCATTTTTCCCGTATCCCATATTTATCTATTCTTTATTGATTGCTGATATTTATTGAGTGGCAGGTTGTCTAGGATATATTGAATTCTGAAAAAGGATATTTGATCAGGATATGTTGAATTCTGAAAAAGGCAGTGCTTTTTAGCTCTTTGGAGAACAGTGCTGCAGTCAGATTCTGTCCCCAGAAAATGAAAATTTATAAGCTCTTTCGGAAGAGATGCATTTTATCTCCATATTGCAATAGCTAATCTCTGCCATTTTCAAAATTTCAAAATCTAGACCTTCAAATCTCTTCAGCTGAAGCCCAGCTCTTCGAAACGAGAACATAATGAGATGAGGTCTAAATAATATCTCGTTCCAACCTGAAGTATATTCAAATTCTGTCAAAATATCTACATAGCCAAAACTTTCAAATTATTGTTCATCCACACACATGATTGAAGGCCTGATGCCACTAATGAAGTGAGTGAAGTATACTAAAAGAAGGTCCCTTGCTGCTTTATTTCATTTGTTCCCCTCTTGATAACACAGTTTTCTTGAAGCCTCCAGTGACCCCATTTCTTAGATATAAAATTCAATACCATATTTTTGTCTGACAAAGTCCTATTTTTCTCTGTGTCTTTATGAAGCAAAGAGCAAAACAAATATTGCCTGAAGAGCTGCTGTTGTGCATATGGTGCGTAATATGTACTCTAACAGTTAGCAGTCTCCTGCCATAATTATACATAATGGGTAGAAGAAGAGGGGTGATCCCGAGATGTCCTTTGTTAATTTCCCAAAGAGCAGTTCCATGTTTTATTCCACTTTATCAAGAGTGCCCTCTCAGGTCCCATTAAATAATAATGATTATGGTACTTAAGCGCTTAACATGTGCCAAGCACTGTTCTAAGCACTAAGGTTACATGCAAGTTAATCAGGTTGGACACAGACTCTGTCCCACATTAGGCTCGCACTCTTAATCCCCATTTTACAGATGAGGTAACTGAGGCACTGAAGTGACTTGCCCAAGGTGACACAGCAGACAGTAGGTGGAGCTGGGATTAGAACTCAGGTGCTTCTGACTCCCAGGAGAAGCAGCGTGGCTCACTGGAAAGAGCACGGGCTTTGGAGTCAGAGGTCATGGGTTCAAACCCCGGCTCTGCCACTTGCCAGCTGTGTGACTTTGGGCAAGTCACTTAACTTCTCGGTGCCTCAGTTCCCTCATCTGTAAAATGGGGATTAAGACTGTGAGCCCCACGTGGGACAACCTGATTCCCCTGTGTCTACCCCAGCGCTTAGAACAGTGCTCGGCACATAGTAAGCGCTTAACAAATACCAACATTATTATTCACTAGGCCATGCTGCTTCTCACCATGGATTTGGTGTCTATATGGGCTACATGTTTACTGGGTTTGATATGTTCATGGGCTTCGAAATTCATGTAGCAGCATGGCCTAGTGGAAAGAGCACAGGCCAGGGTGTCAAAGGACCTGGGTTCAATTATCAGTTTCATTTCATACCAGCTGTGTGACCTTGGGTGAGGCACTTCAGTTCTTTGTCCCTTAGTTTCCTCAACTGTAAAATGGAGATTCAATTCCTGTCCTCCCTCATTCTTAGACTGTGAGCCCCCTGTGGAACAAGGAATATCTCCGTCAGCACTTAGTAAAGTACTTGGCACATAGTTAATGCTAAACAAATGCCATTATTATTTTTTCTAACTGAGAGAATGGGAAATCAAGGGTGCCTGCATTTTAGACATGAGGTCTTGGTGAATGGTAATAATAGTAGTAGTAATGTTATTTAGTAAATGCTCACTTTGTTCAGAGCATGGGGAAGGGAAAATACATAGGTAAAACTTAGAAATGATCTCTGAACCCCATGGGACAGTGTTAGAACGAGGAAGTAGAGAGGGAATGGGCAATGGATAAAAAGAAGGCTTAAACAACAGAAACACAAAAATGACATAAAAGCTCAGGGCAAAGAGTTATCAGGCTCTTGGCAGAATTGATGCACATTTTTCTAAGTGGAGCATGTAATGTGTATCGCCTTCACCAAGAAAATTGTTCTAATCAGTGTTCAGAGGTGTGCCTAGCAGAAAACAGATTTCAAGAGCCAATATTACTTTAAAGCAGTTGGGGATTTTTTAGGGGGCAGTAAACTTTCCATTATTTTAAACCTAGCTTCTTGTATTTGCCTGCAATTTGCTTTTGTTCACTGCCACAGGAACATCAGTAAAGGTATTTATTTACCATTTCAAGATGCATTCATATGGCAATCACCAAATTTCCTCTCTGAGAGACTAGTAGGGCTCAAGCATTTCGTATGTACTCAAGGAACGAATGCCAGTTGTGCTCCTGTTGGGAGATGTCACCAGGCTTTTCTATGTGTAATTTCTAGCCGTACTGATGCTGGTTCTCTTCCTGAGAGATTGTGAAATTCCTGAAGACCAAGTACTGCCATTACCTGTGGGTTGAAGCAGTGTTGCCTGTTGGATGGATCATGGGCCTGGGAGTCAGAAGGCCCTGGGTTCTAATCCTGACTGTCGCTTCTCTGCTGTGTGACCTTGGGCAAGTCACTTAACTTAGAGAAGCAGCGTGGCTCAGTGAAAAGAGCCCGGGCTTGGGTATCAGAGGTCACGGGTTCGAATCCCGAATCTGCCACTTGTCAGCTGTGTGACTGTGGGCAAGTCACTTAACTTCTCGGTGCCTCAGTTACCGCATCTGTAAAATGGGGATTAACTGTGAGCCTCACGTGGGACAACCTGATGACCCTGTATCTAACCCAGCGCTTAGAGCAGTGCTCTGCACATAGTAAGCACTTAACAAATACCAACATTATTATTATTATTATTCTCTTTGCCTCACTTCCTTCATCTGTAAAACGGGGATTAAGACTGTGAGCCCTGTGTGGGTCAGTGACTATGCGCAACCTGATTATCTTGTATCTTCCCCAGCACTTAGAAGAGTGCTTCACAAATACCATTAAAAAAAATGTGTAAATCTTTTGTCTTTAGTCTTTGATTGCACTGCAGAAATTTTCCAGGAAATGTTGAGTGCTGCTTGTGTGTGTGTTCTGCATGTGTGAAAGATTGTTCTAATGTCAGCAGCTACCTCTCAGAGATGAGGGCATACATAGGGGCCAAAGAAAAGCTTGTCCAGCTTGAAGCAGTATTTGCATGCACACTAGTTATTACCGTTCCCCAATTTCACAAACTGCGCCAATTGAGAAGAGTTCATTCAAGAAGCATCAGTTGCCACATTGGCGTGTTTGTAAAAATAAACCTTTGATTCACCATTGATTAATAACCATACTTTGAAGAAGTACTCATGAATTTAAAATTATTCAAATGTATTTATTCTCAACTATGCTAGATGCATATGATTAAATGCTGTTCAATCTATCTGATTCCTTCCCCTCGCCCTCTCTCTTCCCCTCACCCCTCCCCCTCTTAGCCCCCCCATAAAAGAGCTTTTCATTTCCTTCAAAAAACCAAAACTCTCAACTGGGTTCTCTAGTGTATGCACTGGGGAAATGAAAGGCTGCGTTTGTTCACCAACCAAAATTAGAAAATGGATTTACTGTAATTTCCATGCAGCATTATAGAGCTAAAATGTTTTGCAGTCCCATTAGTATTACCTGAAGTTATTAAGAATTCCATTTTGATTCAGGGTTTGTTAATACTGCCCAATAATTTGTTCCCCTCTTTTTTGAACCTCTCTTTAATAAAGAAAGGATTTGCAGTGATGCGTGGCAAATAGAATAGGAATTTAGATTAGGATTCATGACCGATCAATGTTCTTTTAGTCCTGTATTACAATTTGACTCTGAGCCTTCCTATTGATAGTGTGCAAATCTGGATTCACATTTTTGGAAAGGTAGATTATGTGTTTTTGGAGTTGCAGTTTTCTCATTCTGGAATATCTTTGGTCCATTGAAAAATAAGGCATAAGTGGACTGATCTCATAGCCATAGTTAATGATCTATTTGTTGCTATAAAGATTTCCTGCTCTGAAAAAATTTCCCATGCATAAATGTGATTCAATTTCTCAAGCCCGTAAGATCATTCTTTTAAATTATGAAATTATTTCTGCCCTTTTATGATGCTGATATTTGGAAAGGACTTGGTGCCTGGGATACAAAGATCAAGCAACCTGAGGTGTATTTTGACCTCCCTTTATGAAGGAAAATCTTTCATTTTGTGATCCTTGCCTCTTCATTGGAATGTATGACAAATTGAAATACATCTTCATTGTGTGTTGTGATCTGAAAAGGAATTTTCGATAACATGTGGTACAGTAACTGCTGTTTTGATCCTTTTTTCTTTGTGATCCTGGCACTTGTTTTGCTCTGTCTTTTTTGTTATAAAAAGGGAAGTTTCTTTTTAAATGAGAATGATAGATTACTGTCATTAAAAACTCCAAGCCATCTGTTGCCCATGCACAAGACTGAGAGTTAAGCACTTCATTCAAAGCCTCTCAGTGGGTGTGAGAATAATGAAATTCCTTTCCAATTCAATCTGCATTCAATTTCTTCATGACCGAAGACTGTCGCACTTCCTAGTTGCATTGGGGTTTGGCGGTTGTTCACATTCTGAGATGATGTTTATTGGGGACTGTGAAGTGCTTGGGAGAGGAGGGCCAAGGTTGCTTACGAATTCACCCAGAAAACTCTGTAGTGCCTTCGAAGCAGCAATAAAGCCACTGTACTAAATCTTAAAACTGCCTTTCAGGAAAGTTTATCATTTTAGTTTTCAGCCACTTTTGCCTAGGACACCGAAGTATGTAAGGTGCTTGTGCTGTAGAAGGCAGCCTTTGATAATCCTGCAAGTCTGTTGACATCAGGTTAGTTGAAGTGGTTTTGCATTTGTACTATTTTAAAACTAAACCGCGATTTTATGGAATCCTGGCTTGTTTTGGAATAAGATTCTCTTGTCACTTTAAAGTGTATATTTGACCATGTACTGGGGTGACACCTGACTCTTGGCTGTTGCTCAGGTGCCTTTATGTTTCATATGTATGCATTCTCTTGGGTATATGTGGTGTGGCTTTTTCTGAATTTTTTCATGATCTTTTATTTCAGAATTTTACACCAATAGCAAATGTTGAGGATTGCAGAGCCCCTTGGTATTGTTTTAAAGATACTAAACTGACAGTATCTCTAACACAGCTAATGATCCTAAATATTTTAAAGATTTTTTTTCCCCTCTATGGATCGATGAGGGTAGAAATAGAGATTCGGTTTCCAGGGCTAAATGGATATATTTCTTCTTAGAAAAGTACTCTCTTAAAACTGGTTTTCCATGGTGGCATTTTACTGTCTAGGGCAGCAAGTTTTCCATCAATATTCAAACATTAACTATTCCCATTGACAAACACAGTAAGCCTTGTTTTAGCCCCTT
This sequence comes from Ornithorhynchus anatinus, assembly GCF_004115215.2. NCBI lineage: Eukaryota > Metazoa > Chordata > Mammalia > Monotremata > Ornithorhynchidae > Ornithorhynchus > Ornithorhynchus anatinus. The sequence continues at coordinate 37,091,570 of NC_041734.1, read as the reverse complement.
GCTATTTCTAGTTTAGTGCACTTTTCAAGTCTGTTCTAAAACAGGCATTTGACTCCTTGATTCCTATCTGCAGTTATTGGCTTTGTTTATGGTTGTATTTCAAGATGAAATTGTAAGGCCATGGAAACGTTACCTTTATGTGCTTATTTGCCTTGGGATCTAAGTTCTCCTAGAATTTTGGTTCCTGGGTTTGGGTTGGTCCCATTTCTTGGAAAACTTGTCCCGCTATGTTGGCATTCCAGACATATATTGCAAAAGCTTATTTCTATAAGTAACTGTGATCTCACTGTCCCTTAGTATTTTCATGTATTTTAACATTTACTAAGGTGAGGACAGTGAAGGATAACCTTGAATGGACACTGAACCCTTCCCCACAGCCCAGTATTTTAAATACATGATTGGTCTAGTTTTCTTCAGTGCTGATAAGCATTCTGGGACATACCAGCAGAAGCCCTGCAAAACGTGTTCTGGTGGGTTTTGTGTGTGTGTTTTTCCCCACCCCAGCATAAAAGTAGAGAATGCCTAAACAGTGGTTGAAAACTTCTCTCTCCACCAGTAGATTTCTTGGATGTATGGAACCGGTTTTTATCTCAGACTGCTGCTGAGTTGTACTAAATTGGTGCTGGATTTAGATTTGAGGTGGCCTGGTTATTGAGTATGTGTGTACAGTTATGTGCCCAAATTTCCAACGCCACAAAATCTTTTTTCCACGGAGTGTGTGCTGCATTTGGACTCAGGGTAACATGAATCTGAAAGGACAGCAGGTAAGCTTTAAGGAAAATAGGCAGTGAAATAAAACACCTTGACACACATAATGCTGTTTCTATTTCTGGAAATGAAAGCGGCTGAAAATTATTCTTCTGGGAGACTTTTTTGTGTGCTTATACAGCTGCGTCAAAAAATAGTTATCAGTCTTTGTCATTTGGGTAGCAACATAAAAACATGACTCTTGTGATATGGTACAGTAATATGTTTTGTTTCTGTCTCTAGAGAAAAGTGGAACAATCCAGGTGTTGAACTAGGTTGGGGATGTGTGTGTGGTTGTGTGTTCATGCATTTGTGTGAGAAGCATAGAGAATGAGTATTTTAGGAGAGAATAATGGGTTATTGGCACAGTTAATTAGAAGGGCAAAGCTAGCATGGTAATAATTAGAAAAAATCCCCTCATTGGCCAGGAACATACCCAAAATCATGAGAGAAGAGAAAGTATGGAGACACAGAGTGAACATTGATTAGTATTTAGAAATCACAGTTTGCTTAAGTTCAAATATGTCAATCAAGGAGATTATTCCTCACTGTGTTCACATAGAAAATACTGGAGAAAAGATTATTGAAGCTCATTTTCCTTGTATTGCATAAAGCCTTTAAATTAAATAACTTTGCCAATATAAAGTCTTTGAGGAAGTATGGGATTCCATATAAAACAATAGTGGTTTTAAAATAACTACATCATCATCATCATCATCATCATCATCAATGGTATTTATTGAACACTTACTATGTGCAGAGCACTTTACTAAGTGTTTAAGAGATTGCAGCATAACAGAGCTATAGTCACACTCCCTGCCCATAGTGAGCTTACAGTCTAGAGGAGATATAAATTAATATTAATAATGTACAATATATTATATACACATATATTATCTAAGCGCTGTTGGATTAAGGGTGGAGGAGAAAATCAAATGCCCAAAGGTCACAGATCTAAGTGCATACATGACATGGAAGGGTGAGGGAGCTGGGGTAACGAGGGCTTAATCGGGAAGGCTTCTTGGGAGAGATATGACCTTAATAAGAAGACTTTGAAGGTGGAGAGAGTGGTTGTTGTTGTCTTATGCTGTCGAGTCATTCCTGACCCATAGCGACGCCATGGACATATCTGTCCCAAAATGCCCCACCTCCATCTGCAATTCTCTGGTAGGGTATCCATAGAGTTTTCTTGGTAAAAATATGGAAGCTGTTTACCATTGCCTCCCTCTGCTCAGTAAACCTGAGTCTCCACCCTCTCCTAGTTGAGACTGGTAGAGTATTGGAAACTCTCCAGGTGTGACCCTGAGAGGTGGGAGAGAGTGGTAGTCTGGCATATATAGATAAGGAGGGAGTTCCAGGGGCTAGGAAAAGGACATGTCACAACTCTGGTATTTAAGTGCTTACGATATGCTAAGCACCGGGGATCATATGAGGTAATCAGCTCCCTCCTCTAAGTAGGAGGGAGAACAGGTATTGAATCCCCATTTTGCAGATGAGGGAACTGAGGCATGGGGAACTTACGTGACGTGCCCAAGGACAAATAGGTAAGAACGAGAGCAGCGATTAGAACCCAGGTCCTCTGACCCCAAATCTGAGCTCTTCCCACTAAGACACGCTGCTTAACACAGTGTACGATATTCAGTTGTATCAGGTTTTCACTGAATTCTCCTTGCCCTTGTTAGAGCCCACCTTCCACTTCCCAAACACATGTCCTGTCCTATGTGAACTATGCCTCTTCAAACCTAGAGCAGAAACTCTATTTAAAGGTATTTCTCGTTACTGACCGGAATTAGTATGACTTCTGTTTTCCTACAAGCGAAGAGTGGAAGGGCCAGGATGGGTGTAGAAGTAGTTTGATCCTTTCCGGTCTCACTGGAATTTGTTTAGTGGTAATAGTAGGACTAGAAGTGGTAGTAACAATGTTTGAGTGCTCACATGATGTGGTCCAATGTATTAGACACTTGGAGCTGCATGGTATGTGTCCACAAGTAGCTTTTATCTATTAGGGAAAACAGATATAAAAATATTAATAGAGTGTGTATGCAGGTAACTCACAACCAATGGACAAATTTAATATATTCTGCACTTGGAGTTGGCACTAAGGAAAAGGGTTTTTTGTTTTGTTTTTTAAATAAAATCATCACTGGCAGCAGTGAGCCTTTTATTTTTTTATTTGAATGATCCTATGTCTTTTGCCACTTCCACTGTCTCTTTTTTTCCCCCTTACCCCAATTTTTTTTATTAAGAAGGAAAACCTTTCAGGGAAATATATTTCATTTTGGAAATAAAGAAACCTGTTGACCTTGATTGGTTTTCAGTAGCCTCTTTATATTATGAAAATCTTAGAGAAAATAGGCACAGAAAGTGGTTGTAAGTGAAATGGTTAAAGAATTTAAATTCTGAATGATTTTTTTTAAAGCTAGGTATTCCCAATTTTTTAAAAAAGTAAATATTTTTAAAGGAAAATTTCAGTGAAATGATACTATAACAGAGAATCCATTGCATAATGATATGGATGTTTAATTTTTCTCAACAAATACCTTGCTCGATGCAACTATAAACCTTTTTTGTAGGGGAGAACAGTGGACGGGAGAATAATTATTTTCATTTTGTATCTGGGTGAAGTAATAGTGACATGAAAGTGGTTGAACAAGTCTATTCAGGTCGAATGGAAAAATAGTGTTCTCCTTAATAAGCATTTATTTTCAGTGATGGTTAAAAAATGTGGGGAACATAAGTTTTTTTTTTATTTGTGATTGAGATCTTGCCTTCTAATTTACGAGGTTGGCATTTCTCATTAAACTCTGAATATAGCCTTTGTGCCTTTGCTAACGTCATGAATCTGATTGTATTAATATGTTCTCAAGGCAGAACTTATAAAAGCAATTTTCTGGTCTACCATAAAATATTCATGAGAATACAGGCTTTTTTTGTTTTGATGCTGCATTCTTTAAGGAGAGAAGGTTTTATTGTTTCCAGGAGGATGCTTTGGGTCAGAAGCACTTGCAGCTTCTGTTGGGGGACTCAAGTAGTTTTTGATACAGAAATAGTACAAGCCATGTTTGACGCACCAGTTAGCGGCTATAATGAATGGGAATTGTGGTTATGATCTGTGCAGCTGCCACACTTCGATGGGGTTTTCGACATTTGTGTTGATTTCCCCCCGCCCACCACTCGACTTCCCCTTTGTTTGGCATGTTGTGCGTTGGAGGGGCAAGTTTCTCCAGGACCATGGGAGAAAGGTCTCCTTATGCACTATCATTTAGGTTTTCTCTTTGGAATCATCCAAAGGCCCCCCATCCAGTGGCCGGGGGGCGGCAACGATGGGGGTGGTAGCCGCAGCAGCGGAAGTTGGAGGGGGGTGGCAGAAGGGTCAAAAAAGAGTTGGGGATCTTGCTGGGGGCGGGGAGAGAGGCAGACGGGAGAGGGAAAAACCCTGACTCTCAATAAGCCTGATCTGCAGGTTTATCCAACTCTCCTGCTGAGACGTGGAGAGAGTACTCTTCTGCCATGTCTCCAGACTGTAAGCTTGCTATGGGCAGGGAATGTGTCCCCTAATTCTGTTGAGTTGTACTCTCCCAAGTGCTTAGTACAGTGCTCTGCACATAGTAAGCACTCAGTAAACACCACAGATCAATTGATAGATTATTCTGTGAAAGTTGGCCCTGTCGTGATCCCCCTCCCCATGTACCTTTGTTACCCCCTCCCCACCACTTAGGAGTTAGTATGATAAGTGCTGATTGATCGGATAATTTTGACCTGTGTAGAAATTTCCAACAACCAACCAGAATCCTTGTATTGAAGAATTAATGACAGTGGCATTGTTGAGCACTTACTGTGTACCGAGCACTTGAAAAATAAATGGTGGTATTTGTTAAGCGCTTACTATGTGCAAAACACTGTTCTAAGCGCTGGGTGTTACAAGGTGATCAGGTTTTCCCACGTGGGGCTCACAGTTTTAATCCCCATTTTACAGATGAGGTAACTGAGGCACAGAGAAGTTAGGTGATTGCTCAAAGTCACACAGCTGGCAAGCGGCAGAGCCGGGATTCAACTTTACTAAGTGCTGTGGTAGATACAGGAAGATCATGTGAATCCAGTCCCCGGCCCACATGGGGCACAGAGTCCGAGGTGGAGAGGGAATGGTAATTTTATCCCCATTTTACAGAACATGGAAACCGGGGCTAATTATGTTGTATTGTACTCTCCCAAGTGCTTAGTTTAGTGCTCTGCACATAGTAAGCATTCAATAAATACGATTGATTAATTGAGGCACAGAGATGCTCACACTACAGGCAAGTGGCGGAGCTGGGATGAGAATCCAGGTCCTGTGACTACTAGGCCTATGCTCTATTCGCTTACTCCATGCTACTTGTAACAGTAGATTTATGAAGGTTAAGCAGTTCCCAGCACCCATTATGGTTTTTTATCATATTTGGATTGGCTTTTGGGGTTTGTCTTTAGGACTTCCAACAGTGGATTGTGTTGATGAGGCAACTGAAGTGGAGGCAAACAGCTGTAAAAAGCTCAGCTATTGCTTCTGAATGCTCCCTTACAGCTCTCCACTGGACTTGTTTTTTTGTAAAATATGCAGACTGTAACCTCAGCAACTGGTATTGAAGTAAAATTCATCCCTCTTCCAGCCAGTCTCCTCTCTTACCCTCGCCACGTTCAACCGTAAACACTCTGGTATCCATCACTGGCATATTTGTATGGAAACTCATTGATTTTGTTGTTTTACTAGACTCTCGAGATGGCAGTAGTTTTAAATGTTGAAGGTTTGTCTGTGCATTTCCACAGTGCTCCAGGGTTAATTGTTTGGATGCCATGTGGGTCATTTATTGAATTTTTAACAAAGTAGCTCTGGTTGGCAATGGGATTAAGCTGGGCTCAGTTAAAGACTTCTGACTCCAGAGAAGTATTTTCAATGGAGTTTGAATTGCTCCACAAAAAAAAAGCATAATGGAAGATAACTAGCCTCCATCCATTAAACAATGCACTGGATGAAAATCTGCTGTCATTTGTTTCAAGAACACTTGCTGGGCTGTTTTCGCAGTGTTTACATTACGGCTGGATGAGTGATGATTCAAGTCTCCTTGAATGACGAGATATGGTGATATGGTGCGCCTTGGAAGGAGGCTCTTTGTGCATTCAGCGCCTTGGCCTCCTTCAAGTTACTGCAATAGAAGTGGCTAAATTGACTCAGGGCTATTCAGGCTGCCTGTAGTATGCTTGGAATATGAGGGTGGTTGACATGTCATTTAGTTTTGCTCTTGTTTTGTATTTTTTTCATCTGCATGTCATAATGGGCATTCTGATGTGGATTAGGTGGGATCATTGTGAACACGGAAATTTGATGGTTCGGAATTTTATTTCTCTTGGTGGGAAGGTGAATGACCTAGCTGTATTCCCTTTCTTTCTGTCCCAAATGATGGTGGAAATTGATGTGAAGTACGATTGGGTGGCTTCCAAATATGAAAATTCACTATAAAGGAAAGAAAAACTTTTAAAACTTTTTCTAAGCACAAAATACCTTAATAGTACATTACAAGATAGATTAAAAATTTCATCGTGTTTGTACAGATAGGGACATTTTTGAGAGATTTTATGTAGCCTTTTTCTCATGGCATTATTTATGGAGAAGATATTAGAATTTGCTTAAGAAACTATGGAAGCTCTTGACTATTTGTACATGCAACTTGTGTAAAAGGAATTTTGTAGTCATGGAAAACAAGGAAAGTTAAATTCATCAAAACCTTCGCAGTACCAGTAGTATTCATATATGCTTTAAGCAATAGTGCAGTGTATCTTCAATTGTTAAAAATCACTTATTTTGTCTTGTTAATCACATCCTTTCAGTGTATAGAAGGAAGAGGTTCTGAATCTTTTTTATGTTTAAGGGGTTAAGGTGATCTTTTTATTACATAAGACAGAGGAGAAATGTAGTGCTGCGTTTATATGGTATTAGATATAAAGTGGAGGACTAAACAAACCTAAATAGTCATCCAGTTTAAAAATTATTTGGCCATTGGTGTTTTTTTAATGGCATTTAAGTGCTTACTATGTGCCAGACACTAACTAAGCAATGGGGTAGATACAAGCTAATTGGGTTGGAAACAGTCCATGTGCCCCCTAAGTCTCATGGTATTAATCCCCATTTTACAGAGGAGGCATAGAGAAGTTAACTTATTGCCCAGGATCACACAACAGACAAGTGGCAGATTCGGGATTCGAGCCCAAGTCCTCTGATTTCCAGGCCTGTGCTCCTTCCACTAGACCATGCTGCTTCCCAGTGTGTTGAGCTGTAGAGTATTGGCCTGAAGTGGCAAAATTTTGAAAATTGTATTTTGCTCCTTTTAAAAGTTCCCAGGGTTACTTCCCTATAGTAGCAGGAGGAGGAGGAGAGGTAGAGAGAAGCAGTGTCGTCTAGTGGGTAGAGCATGGGCCTCGGCGTCAGAAGGACCTGAGTTCTAATCCCACCTCCATCACTTGTGTCCTGTGTGACCTTGAGCAAGTCACTAAACTTCTCTGTGCCTCAGTTACCTCATCTGTAAAATGGGGAGTAAGGCTGTGAGCCCTGAGTGGGACAGGGAATGTGTCCAACCTGATTACCTTGTATCTACTCCAGCATTTAGTACAATGCCTGGCACATAGTAAGAGAATAACAAATATCATTAGTAAGTGCCTAGCGTGTATAAGGCACTGTACTAAACACCAGGAATGTCTACATAGATGAAAACTAGACGTGGTTCCTGGTCCTTATGGGGATCAGTCTAAGAATACAATGGGGGAAGGTTAGCAGTGAACACATAAGAGAAGGTGAAATGATTAAAAAAAGAAAGAAGAAAAAGACAAGGACAAGAATAAACATCATCGGAGCTACTGAAAGTTGTGACTGGAGGAGTGGCTTTATGTCCTGACCATCCAAATGGGGCTGTTCCGAGCCCAGCAGTCACTACAGCCACTCTGTAGACTGTAGCTCGGTTAGACTGTAAGACCGTCAATGGGCAGGGATTGTCTCTATCTGTTGCCGAATTGTACATTCCAAGTATTTAGTACAGTGCTCTGCACATAGTAAACGCTCAATAAATACTATTGAATGAACTCTTGTGACCACCCCCATCCCAACGTCCAGAAGTTCAGAAAACCCCAGGCCGCCTCTTTGTCCTCACCCCAGTGCAGTGGAAACAACAAGTTGTCCCCGACTTTGAGAAGGAGCGGTAACACATGTCTTCTGATCAGTCAGTGAATCATATTTATTGTGGGCTTACTGTGTATATGGAGGACCGAACTAAGCGCTTGGGAGAGTACAGAGTAACAAAGTCGGTAGACACATTCCCTGTCCACAACGAGCGTACAGTCAAGCAGGAATATTCAGTCTAGAGGAGGAGGTTCTTGTGCTCCAGGGTAGAGGGAGTGGCCAAGCTTCATGAATGTGCTGCTGCTTCATCTTTACTCTGTCATGGTGGAGAGACCAGGATGGGCACCAAATGTTAAGAGAATTCCACAGAGGTCATTATCGGGGAGGATGTAGAAGAGTATGCCATGAGGCCTAGTATAAGATTCCTGCACAGGCTCCTCAGCTGAAGGAGGAATCAATTAACAGTATTTATTAAGCACTTACTGTGTGCAGAGCACTATACTAAGCACTTGGGAGAGTATAGTATAGCAGAGTTGGTGGACATGTTCATTCAGTCCTACTTATTGAGCGCTTACTGTGTGCAGAGCACTGTACTAAGTGCTTGGAAAGTACAATTCGGCAACAGAGACAATTCCTACCCAACACCGGGCTCACAGTCTAGAAGGGGGAAGACGGACAACGAAACAAGTAGAAAGGCATCAATATAAATAAATAGAATTACAGATATATACACATCATTAATAAAATAAATAGAAAAATAAATATGTACATATATGCACAAGTGCTGTGGGGAAGGGGGTAGAGCAGAGGGAGGGAGTAGGGGCAATGGGGTGGGGAGGAGGAGCAGAGGAAAAGGGGGGCTCAGTCTGGGAAGACCTGGAGGAAGTGAGATTTCAGTAGGGAAATAATAATAATGGTATTTAAGCGCTTACTGTGTGCCAAGCACTGTTCTAAGCGCTGGGATTTGCTAAGTGCTTACTATATGCCGGTCATTGTACTAAGCACTAGGGTGGATACAAGCAAATCGGGTTCTACACAGTCCTTTGTCCCACTTAGGGCTCACAGTCTCAATTGCCATTTTACAGATGTGGCAACTGAGGCACAGAGAAATGAAGTGACTTACCCAAGGTCACACAGGCAAGTGGCAGAGCCAGAATTAGAACCCATGACCTTCTGACTCCCAGGCCCATGCTCTATCCACTACGCCATGTTGCTTCTTTATGATCACGTGTTCCCTGCCCACCACGAGCTTACAGTTTAGAAGATAAAATGGGAATGAAATACCTCTTCTCCACGCCTCCCGCCCCCTTTCCTTTAAACAGTATTTTACTATAGTATTTTACTATATGCCAGACACTGCACTAAGCTCTGGAGCAGATGCAAGCTAATCAAATTGGACACAGTCCATGTCCCACTTAGGGCTCACAGTCTTAATTTCCATTGTACAGATGAGGGAACTGAGGCACAGAGAAGTTACATGACTCACCCAAAGTTATGCAGCAGGCCAAGTGGCATAGCCAGGATGAGTACCCAGGTCCTTCTGACTTCCTGGCCTCCCTTACCCCTTGGGGAGCTCTTTCTCCTTGCAGGCCCATCCCTTAGAAAAGGACCATGGCTCAGTGGAAAGATCCCGGGCTTGGGAGTCAGAGGTCATGGGTTCGAATCCCAGCTCTGCCACTTGTCAGCTGTGTGACTGTGGGCAAGTCGCTTCACTTTTCTGTCCCTCAGTTACCTAAAATGGGGATTAACTGTGAGCCTCACGTGGGACAACCTAATTACCCCTGCGCTTAGAACAGTGATCTGCACATAGTAAGTGCTTAACAAATACCAACATTATTATACTTTCCTTAGTACACTACCCACCAAGCAATCAGCCTGCTAAAACTGTGTTTCATTCAGGGGTACACGTGCAAAGCTGCAGCCTCTGAATCCATTGCTTTGGGTCCCCTATTTACAGTAGAACAAATTAGGACAGGAGGTGAACTAGTGGTAGCTTTCATTTATTAATGAAATATAAACTTCCACTGATAAAATTGATCAAACTTCCACCAATAAAATTGATCACCACGGCCACTTCATGCCTAGACTGCTGTTCTCCCCACTTAGCTTCTCTCTTCACCCGTCTGTCCAACATGCCCAACAAAGATTCTTCCTCCACTCAGTCAAGTCACTTCAATCCCTTCCTCAAAGTCATGCTCCCCTGAAGTCACTCAGCAAATAATAGTAGTAATAATGCCTGAGGATGAGGATTTGTCTACCAACTCTATGATTCTGTGCTCTCCTAAGGACTTAGTACAGTGCTCTGCAGAAAACTAGGTGACATTTACTGCTATTGATTGGTTGTGGTAATTGTTAACCCTTTCTCTATGTCAAGACCAATGCTTCAAAGCTTCACATCACCTTGCCCTCTCTTAACTCAGCTCCCTTCTCTCCTTCTACAGCCAGCCCGCACACTCTTCTCCTCTTAACCTCTTCACTATGCCTAGTTCTCGCCTGTCCTGCGGTCTACCTCTGGCCCACATCCTACCTCTGGCCTGGAATGCCCTCCCTCCTCACATCTGCCAAACTCGCACACTTCCCCCCTTCAAAGCCCTAATGAAAGCTCCTCCAGGAGGCCTTCCCATACTGAACCCCCCCTTTTCCTCTGCTCCTCTGCCCTTCCCCATCATCCCTACTCCCTCCCTCTGTTCTACCCCCTCTCCACCCCACAGCAATTGTGTGTATATATATATATATATATAAACACATATTTTTTATTCTATTTTATTAATGATGTGTATATATCTATAATTCTATTTACTTATATTGATGCAATTGATGCCTATCTAGTTGTTTTGTTTTGTTGTCCATCTCCCCCTTTTCTAGACTGTGAGCCCATTGTTGGGTAGGGATTGTCTCTATCTGCTGCCAAATTGGACTTTCCAAGTGCTTAGTACAGTACTCTGCACACAGTAAGTGCTCAATAAATACAATTGAATGAATGAATAATCTTGGAGGTTGGTTCAAACCCAGTAGATGAGCCACATTTCTAGTCTCAATTTTTTTTTTAACACAGGTTCCAAGATTTGCCACCAGCTGCCTCTTGTCTTAACAGACTTCATCATATTCTTTTCCAGGACAAATCACATATACAACACCACAGTGGTCAGGAGAGTTTGGTTCTGTCCATAAACCTGCTTTCCCTAAGCAGAAAGAATGAGCAGGAATTTATATTCTTTTTGCCAGTTAGGGTGCGGAAGGCAGGTGGAAGGAAACAGGGAGAGAGTGAGACCCTCCCCCCCACCCCACCCCCCCACCTCCCACCCCTATTCAGGAGCTGGAGACAACCCTTCCCTAACTTTCCACTTTTCACTACCTCCAACTTTATCTTACTCTTACCTGTGGGAGCAGGTTCCTCTCAGCATACATATCTCTCTTCCAGATCTGGGTTTTCCCTTCCCCAGCTCCTTTGGAGGTTAGAAAATTTTGTACCTGCCTAGCAGGACCATGTTCTTGCTTCTTCTACCTGGGGCTCCTGTGCTGAAATGAGATGAAGGGGGTTGCTTCTTAAGTCTGGATTAGCTGGGTCTTCCTCTCCCTCCCCCGCTGATCTCTGTCACTTGGATTTGCCTTTTGTTGTGTTAACTCTATAGCAGAACTTTATTTTGAGCCTATATTATTTGTTCTTTATATCAACTTGTACATCTGTGTATTTTTTATAGTAGGTGTTAAGTGCTGAGAAGCAGCGTGACTTAATGGAAATGGCACAGGCTTTTGAGCCAGAGGTTGTGGGTTCTAATCCTGGCTCTGCCACTTGTCTGCTGTGTGACTCTGGGCAAGTCACTTAACTTCTTTGTGCTTCAGTTCCCTCATCTTCTAAATTGGAGATTAGGACTGTGAGCCCCATGTGGCACAATTTGATTACCTTGAACTACCCCAGCACTTAGAACAGTGCTTGGCACATAGTAAGCGTTTAACAAATTATTATCATTATTACTATATGTCAAACAGTGTTCGGGTAGGTACAAATTGATTAGGTCAGACACAGTCCCTGTCTCAAATGAGGTTCACAGTCTAAGTAGCAGGGAGAACAAATATTCCCCATTTTAGAGTTCTAGACTTCTAGTCCCTTTGTTGGGTAGGGATTGTCTCTATCTGTTGCTGAATTATACTTTCCAAGCGCTTAGTACAGTGCTCTGCCCACAGTAAGCACACAATAAATGTGATCGAATGAATGAATGAATACAGTTGAGAAAACTGAGGCACAGAGACTTTAAATGACTTGCCTAAGGACACACAATAAGCAGTTGGCAGAGCCAGAATTAGAACCCAGACTTTCTGACTCCCAGGGCCCATCCTCTCTCCTCTAGGCCTCATTGCTTCACTTCCACACCGTTTGCTGTATTTGGTCCTGACTTCCCATTCAGTTTTGTCATAAAGAGCAGGGTCATCTGGTTCTTCCTTTCCAATCAGTCAATTAATGACATTTATTTACTGAGTGCTTACTGCAATTCACTGTACTAAGCACTTGGTAGAGTACAACAGAGTTGGTAAACATGTACCCTGCCCACACTGAGCTTACAGTCTAGAGGGGGAGACAGACATTATTGTAGATAAATAAATATATATATACGGTGTGAGACTGAGGGTGGGGTGAATAGCAAGTGCCCAGAGGGTTCATAATTTGCTTGTATCCAACCCAGCGCTTAGAACAGTGCTTAGCATATAGGAAGCGCTTAACAAATGCCATAATAATAATTACTAATATTACAGATCCAAGTACATAGATGACATGGAAGGAAGAAGTAGTTGGGAGAAAGAGGGTTTAAGCAGGGAAGGCCTCTTGGAAGAGATGTGATTTTAATAGGGCATTGAAGATAGTGAGAGTGGTGATCTGGTGTATTTGGAAGGAAAGGGAGTTCTGGGCCAGAACAGTCTGCCAGACCATGCTCAATGCCATAATCTTTACTTGGTGAGTGCTCAGCACATCCTGCTGACTGATGGGTGGACTGCCTGCCTGACACTATTTAAAGGGCAAAAATATGATAAAATATGCTGGGAAAAGAAAATGCTTGGTATTCAGCTACAGAGATTTACAAAGAGTTCTGAATTAGGCTGCAAAAAGAATCCTTCTAGTCAATGGGCCTTTTCTTGTTCCTAGTTTTAGACTTACTTCTTCTGCTCTTTGGAATATTGAGTGTTAAATACATAGGAAGACTTTATTTCCTACTTTTTCACACCACAAAACTTGAATATTGCAGTTTTACCCCTATAAGTCGAGTCTTGAAAGCTTTTATATGAAATCTAATGTTTATTTTCTTTGAATGCTGGTTATTAAAATTACATTTCAGATAGCTGTCAACTCATCATCAGTGGTTTTTATCGAGGGCTTACTGTGTGTTGAGCCCTGTAATCAATCAGTCTCTCCCAAGCACTGTACTAAGTGCTTCGGAGAGTACAATACACAAAGCTGGTAGACACATTCCCTGCCAACAACAAGTTTACAGTCTAGAGTTTTACACCTGCTAAGATTTTCTTAGTAGCTGAAAGGGAGGCCACATATGAATGGGGAAGGGGAAATTTTGAATATGTTTATGCCCCATACCAGAGTTTCTTGCTGTTTTTAGTTCCCATTTTAATCTGATTTGAAGGGTTCCTTGTTTAGTGTCCCTGAATCCTCAAATCTGTTCTGGATTCTTTCATTTACCTTGAATAGAATTGCTTCAGATGGATAACTATTAACTTGATTGTACGTTCCCAAGCACTTAATACAGTGGTTTGCACATAGTAAGTGCTCATAAATACCAATGATTGATTAATTTCATAAGAAGATGCAGTGTTTCCAAATGCTAAAAACAAAATTTTATTTGGATAATCTGGACTTTTTTTCTCAGATATCTCTTTAGTTGACTCAGGTTTTCAAAGATAAATGAAACCACCTCAATTTAATTCGTAAAAACTAAAGCACCCATGTGCATCTGTTTCTCCCTCATGATTTGTTATGTTTAGAAACAGAAATGCATGATTTTGCTTTGCATTTCGTCATATCATTTTGAAAATTGTTTAACTTTTCTGTCGTACTTGAGAACTTGTATGGGAGAATTGGTTATTATTTTCTTGTCTTATTGTGAAAATAGTTCAAAGCATGAATTACTTTAGCTTTATTGTTGAGGACAAATTGTTAAATGTTTGAAGTCAAAATCTTGAATTTAAAAAGTGCCTTGATATAAAAGTTAGCATAAAAATTTAGCCTCTAATTTCTGTTTTTAATATAATTAATTGCAATTGTTTTCTCTAAAGAACATCCAGTATTTTCTCCTCTAATCATTTTAAGTTTAAATATGATTAGAAATAGGTTTCACCTTAGTAATTTTTAAACTAGAAATCCTTCTGTACTTGGCAACTGCAGTATATTGTGGTCATGTTTTTCATGAAAGCGTCATTGAAAACCATCCAAGCCATGAAACCTTGCTCAGGGAAGGAGGGAAGGAGGTAGAGAGAGGTAGAGAGAGAGAGAAAATATACACTATGAAACTACTGAAATGCAAAAGTATGTTATATATATATGTATATATATATAATTTTATAATAATTATATAAAAATTTCTTTTTGCATATCGTTAATTTGGTGGGTAGGGTTAGAAGAGTAAATAGGACCTAGTAATAACAATAACAATAATAATAATAATGTTGTTATTTGTTAAGTGCTTATTATGTGCAGAGCACTGTTCTAAGTGCTGGGGTAGGTACAGGGTAATTGGGTTGTCCCACGTGACGCTTACAGTCTTCATCCCCATTTCACAGATGAGGGAACTGAGGCACAGAGAAGTTAAGTGACTTGCCCACAGTCACACAGCTGACAAGTGGCAGATCTGCGATTCGAACCCATGACCTCTGACTCCCAAGCCCAGGCTTTTTCCACTGAGCCACGCTGCTTCTCGTAAGAGTAGTACACTGGACCTATGTTATTCAATAAACATTAATTGATTAATTGAAGTGTAATGGCACAGCTGAGAATCTAATTTATCGAAAAGCTCCTAGAGCTATGGTTCTTATATGGTCTTACATGCCTTTACTGCTCCCAGCCAAGTTTCTGTATAAGAGTTAAATGTGCATTACCTCAGTAAAGCACATTTTGTTACTTATCAGAAGTAACATGCCCCAAAATGCCAATCTAGACGATCCATTTTAAGTTTGGTTCAGTGGTAAATGGTATGTTCTTAGAAGGAAGTGGTGATAGCTGAATTGGTGGTGGTGTCTGGAAAAAATAAAGCAAGGCTGTTCATTACCGAGTCTGGAAAATGTCTGAATAACACTATCAAACCATATTAAATCAGCTCAGAGAGGTTAGAGGAACAGAAGTATTTAAGACACTTCCATGTGATTTGAATTTAACATTGTTGCAATTTCCTGTAGCCTAAACCTGGCAATAGTATCAAGTAATAAATCAAAATGAAAATAAATCAAACCTTTTATAAATATTATAAAAGAAAACAAAGTGAACTTTTGAATAGGATGGTAAGTTTTCTCTGAATTCTCTTCTAAGGATTGCCTTACCCTGTCATTGCACTCACTAGATTGTTATGCTAACAGGTCAACACTGACCCAAATACCTGATTGATTTTTCAATTTTACATCTGAACCATGTGGTTATTGAAAGCGTAAACAGTGTTATTAAAATTTTGTTGCTTTCTACTCAGAAATCTCCTGTAGTTTTTGAACCACATTTGTTTGTAAAGAAAATGCCAAGCCCTCCCCCAAAGTATAGCCTCTAATGCATGCTCTTTTGCAGAAGAGTGTCAGATAATTTTTTTGGGCTGTGTTCTGGTAAACATGTTTTCAAAGACGACGCTCACTTCACTATGGCAACGGATTTTTAGCCTTCAATTTCTGTTTGGACCACTTCTGGGGCACAAACTGTACTATTTGTTAATAGAGGAAACTTTTGAGTGTCTTCACTTTTTATTGAGCTTAACCTTGCATTTCTAAAATTGAGTTTCAGCTACCACCTTCCTTCTTCCTTTCTTTACCTCACGTCATCTGTCGGGCCTTTTATTTGTCAATATTTTGTACCTTTTATACCGTATGCACTTATGTACATGTTTGTAATTTTATTTATGTATATTGATGTGTCTCCCCGCTTCTAAACTCTAAGCTCATTGCGGTCAGGGAATGTGACTATTGTTGTGTTCTATTTTCCTAAGCACTAATGCATGCTCTGAACACAGTACATCCTCAATAAATAAAGTTGAATGAATGAATTATGTTGGTATAAAAATGAAAGCTAGGAAAAAGGAGAATTTCAGAATAAAGGCAGGGGCAAGATCTATTTGGGAGACTTTAACTGCTCATTTTTCACTTATGCTTATTTACAAGGTGATATGGTCATATGAATTAAGTTCCAAAGCTATCCCCTTTGAAAATAATTAGCCTACATCTTTTCCCCCTCCCATTGACATGGTCAAGTGTAAGAGAAGCAGTTTGGCATAGTGGATAGAGCATGGGTGTGGGAGTCAGAAGGTCATGGGGTTCTATTCCTGGCTCTGCCAATTGTCTGTTGTGTGACCATGGGCAAGTCACTTCACTTCTCTATGACTCAGTTATCTCATCTGTAAATGGGGATTGAGAACTGTGAGCCCCATGTGGGACAGAGACTGAGTCCAACCCGATTTGCTTGTATACACCCCAGTGCTTAGTACAGTACCTGACACATAGTAAGCACATTACAGATACCACAATTATTTATTATTATTATTTAGTTTCTAGCATTGAGGTTGATTTTTGAATCCCAAATGATCCGATCACACGTGTATTCTGTGAAGTTAGTAGACCAAAGATGACTCCGGTGGATCCTCTGATTCCTAGGGCCTTAGAAGGTTGAGATTGTAGTACAGTCGCCTGACCTGGCATTTGTCTTTGCTCCCCCTATCACAGTGGACGTGACCACAGCCCTGCCCTTGCAAGTCGCACCCTCTTCCGTGCCCATGGACCTCCGTCTGGACCACCAGTTTTCTATGCCGGGGAGCGAACCCACGCTCCGAGAGCAGCAGCTCCAGCAAGAGCTTCTCGCCCTGAAGCAGAAGCAGCAGATCCAGAGGCAGATCCTCATCGCAGAGTTCCAGAGGCAGCACGAGCAGCTCTCTCGCCAGCACGAGGCTCAGCTTCATGAACACATAAAAGTAAGTGGCTGGAAAGCTTTTCTGAGCGATTGGGAGGGAATGCATTTCTGCCTTTCAGAAGGGAGGCTTCAGATGAAAGGAAGACTTAGGGCGGCGGAGTGGGAAGTCTAGGGCGAGACTGTGAGTGTGGGGATTAATTGAAAAGGAATGCTCACGGGGTTTTCATGTCATTGAAGAGTGCATGAAAGACCACTGTTGGAGAGCACTGGATTTTTATCTAGGCTCATTTCAGGGATTCTGGACCCACAGTAGGCTTCTTTCCAAAGTTTGCGAGCCCGTTCATAGGAAGGGGGAGTGTGTTGAAAGGCAGTGGGTACTATCCAGAAATGTAACCCACACTGGCTTGCTCTCATGACAGCCTTTTGCAACCTTCTTCCTGGAAAGTGGTGCTACATTTAGAGAGAGGGCCCTGTTGGCTCCAGGTAAATGGCCCCCACCCCAAATGTACTCCTGAAGTCCACAATTCCTTTTTTTGAAGACCCCAACTTCAGTGCTGTACCAAAAGCACAACTGCCGAAGTTGCAAATGAAAATTGAAGCATTGTAGATGTAGACTAATGCGGCACACCATAAGAACAAACCTTTAAAGACCTTCGGTCACTCCACCGCGAGCCGCATTGGTTTGGCCAGAGCGTGACATTCATTGGCAGGACCCAAAAGCCTTCAGACCACACCAAAACAACCCCAAAGCCTCATATAGTCTGGGAACCAAATCTTGGCCATTATTGTCTTAGTTCTCTGTCGGTCAATTACTCTTGATAGTTGCACAAGCAAGCAACTTGGCCACTGTCAGCATCTAGGCCCATCCCAGTAGGACCATTTGCTTTGGTGTCTGCTGAGTCCTGTTAAGCCAAATTAGTTTTCATTGGAGAATAAGATTTTGATACTCTTCCAATTGAGTAGGAGACGACAAGCTGACACCCAAGAAGCCAGGTAATCAAGTGTCACAACTGTTTCCCTTTACTTTGTCATCATCCTCATTTTCAGCTGGAAATATAGGGTTTTTGGGTTTGTTTTTTTGTGTGTGTGTGTGTATGCGCATGAGAACATTGAAGATTTTGCCTATATTCATGCCAAATGTGAGCAGCAGCAAGGAATTAGATCATCGAGTCCCCAGAATCTTCTGAATCCCAGTTCCCCCTTTGGTTACTGATATGTAATTTCTCAGAACAATGGAGTACCAGACATTGCTTTTCCTTTTGAGAGGAAATTCACATCATTTGTATTGATCAGTGGGTTGGCGCAATTTTTGGAAATTGCACCCAAGTAGAAATTACTAAGACTGACTTCTCATCAATCTGACTATTATGACTTTGAGCAAACCACTAAATATCTCTGCACCTTGGGGATAATCTCTCTCCCCTCCTTCACATATATGAGCTGAAAATATATGAGACAATATATGTGAGTCAAACCAACTGCCTTAGAAAAAATGCACTAAAAAAATTAAGGGTAATAAAATCAGTTTGCCTATATCTTATATTAATATAATGCAATATTATATTCATTTTTTATGGTATTTGTTAAGCAGTTACTATGTGCCAAGCACTGTACTGATCACTCAGGTAGATATGGCATATTGGATAGAGAATGAGCCTGGGAATCAGAGGACCTGGGCTCTAATCCCAGATCTACCACTTATCTGCTCTGTGACCTAATGCAAATCGCTTCTCTTCTCGGTGCCTCAGTTACCTCATCTGTAAAATGGGGATCGAGACTGTGAGCCCCACGTGGGACAGGGACTGTGTCCAACCCAGATTGCTTGTCCCCACCCCAGTGCTTAGTACAGTGCTTGGCACATAGTAAGCACTTAAATACCATTATTATTATTATACAAGGTATACAGGGCTACTTGTCCGAGGTCATACAGCAAACAAGTGGCAGAGCTGGGATTAGAACCCAGGTCCTTCTGATTCCCAGGTCTGTTCTCCATCCATTAGGCTACAATGTTTTTCAGGTGCTCATTTTGGGAATTGACCCATGTTCTATAGATAATGTACTTTGGTAGAGCATGATGCAGTGTCTTTAACGCTCTGATTTGGACACAATGTTCATTATCAGTGTTGGTGGTGGAACTAAGTTCACTTCAGTATTTAAGTCCGAATTCTGTAATCAGTTTAAAATATCCCCTAAACAATTAAATATTTACTCAATAAGGAACCGTGTGTATATAAACTCTGAATCTTCAAAACAGTTTCCCAAAACTGGTTGGTGTATAATGGTGATATCATTTCTCTTAGAGAATGCTGCCTCTGTGGGCTGTTGCAGATGTTGTGTAGAACTCAAAAATTTCTGTTGATCATCAATTCCGTACTGAGACTGAAAATCATTCCAGGTTATTATAACTGAGCACCATTCATTCATTCAATCATATTTATTGAGCGCTTACTGTGTGCAAAGCACTGTAATAAGTGCTTGGGAGAGTATAGTATAACAACAAACAGACAGGTTTCCTGTCCTGCCCAGGACATCCTTTGATACATTTGAATTTTGATTTTAGCATTTCGTTACTTTATTATAACCTTCATCATAAGGCAAGAAAGGGAACAGGGAGACATTTGAGTGTCTGGGAGTGTACCTCGTCAGCTTGTTTTCCAGTTGACTCCTAGAGCCTCTATTCAGGTGGTGTTGCCTGATCCCTCCATTTAGAGTAGTAATATTCGAATTTATTAAGCATCTACTGTATATAGAGCACTGTACTAAGTGCTGGGACAGAATACACAGGTGGGAATCAGGCAAGGTCCCTTTTCCTTTTGGGGCTCACTGTATAAGAGGATGGGAACTTGGGAACAGGATAGGACAGAAACTTGGGAGCGGGGCTTCTAGAGGTTCTCTGAATCTCGGAGATGGCCCAAGGTAAAACTAGGCAAGAACGAACCATGCTCTGGGAGCTCAGAACCAGTTTGTACACACACCAAGGAGGTCATATTACCCACCTCAGGGCCTTTTGAAGACACATCTGCTCCAAGAGGCCCTCCCTGACTAAGCCCTCATTTCCTCTTTTCCCACTCCCTTCTATATCATCCTGATTCACTCCCTTTATTCACCCCTCCCTCAGCCCCACACCACTTATGTACTCATCTGTAATTTACCCCCTCGAGCCTGTAAGCTCGTTGTGGCCAGGGAATGTGTATACCAACTCTGTTGTATTGTACTCTCCCAAGCAGTTAGTTCAGTGCTCTGCACACAGTAAGCGCTCAATAAATATGATTGATCGATATAACTTCTTCCCCGCCACATTTCCCTTTGTGGGTGTCACATTGGCAATATGCTGAGATGCCCTGGAACCAAGCTGCTGATGCCTGCTAAAGTGCTCAATAAATACAATTGAATGAATGAATGACTGCTAAAAGGCAATTAATTTAAGTTGCAAACCAGCTTGATCTTTACTGCATGGGATCCAGGTACTCCCTTCTTCACTAAAGGGAACAGTTAAGGTAGAAGTTGTTTCAATTTAGTTACAGCTTCTTATAAAATGGATTACTCCAAGAAGACAGCATTTGCATTATGTAATAGTTCATTAATAATCACATTTCGGTACCACCTTTTTGAAAAGGCTTTTAGAGTGCCTAATAAATGAAACCCCGTTGGTACTGCTGTGAAGTAAATAAGCAATTATTTCACCCTTCTTGAAATGCCAACTGCATTATGGTGGAAAAAAATAGCTAAAAGGATTCAGCATTACCATTCATTTTAAAGTATTGCTCATGAATAGCAACTTTAGTGGGCAAAGTCTAAATACTGAGCATAAGTACCCATGTAGAATTTGGTATATAACAGTGATAGTATTTCTCTTTGACTTAAAAACCAAAGCTGGAAAGCTTAAGTGGAGAATAACCAGATCATTTTCTGCTGATAACTAGAACTTGAGATGCCTTTCCAGGATTATTCACCTTATCCCTTCTTCTCAGTGACTCTGAGAACCTGAGGATGGAGAAATGGTGGTGAGAATGGTGGAAAGAGCAAAGGCCTAGGAGTCAAAGGACTGGCTTCTAATCCTGGCTCATGCACGTGACTGCTGTTGGACCTTGATCAAGTCAGTTAACTTCTCTGTGCCTCAGTTTTCTCACCTATAAATGGGGATTAATTCCTACTCCCTCCTATTTAAACTGTGAGCCTCAGGTTGGGACAGGGAGTGTGCCCCACCTGATTAACTTGTATTTTTCCCAGCGCTTAGAATAGTGCTTGACACATAGTAAGTGCTTAACAAGT
The DNA here is from genome assembly GCF_004115215.2 of Ornithorhynchus anatinus. Taxonomy (NCBI): domain Eukaryota; kingdom Metazoa; phylum Chordata; class Mammalia; order Monotremata; family Ornithorhynchidae; genus Ornithorhynchus; species Ornithorhynchus anatinus. The sequence goes on along the minus strand of NC_041734.1, from coordinate 37,070,313 downwards.
ACCATTAAAGAAAAAAAATTGCCAGCATTCAAGGACATCAGTATTGACAAGTCCCAGAATGCTGTGGAATGTTAAATTGAGCATGTAGGGATTTCTGTGGCCTGGACCTGGATACCCTAGCAGTTAAAGTGAGAAGAGGCACTCAGAGCAAGGTGAGTGAGAAGGCAGTTTTCAAAAGTTGGGTGGGTTTTGACGCTCCAAATGCTGAAACTCTTTTGGCTGATGGGAACAAAGGCCACCCTCACTGAACAGGATCTTGAGCTGGGAGGAGGTAGAGTAGAGTTTAGTTATTCCAGATGTGAATGAAAGGCTGCTCCTATTTTTACAAAAAGCCACGTCTATAGAGTGCTTTATACAGGTGTGTTTAGATAATAGCTGGCTTGAATCCCCCTAAAGTTCAGACTCTTTTAGGGTCATTAAGATGTGTGCCAGGCACTGTACTGAGCACTCTGGTGGCTACAAGCAAATCAGGTTAAATACATTCCCTGTCCCAGATGATGTAAAAGGAGGCACAGAGAAGTTAAATGACTTGCCCAGGGTCACACAGCAGACAACTGTCAAAGTCAGGATTAGAACCCATGACCTTCTGACTCCCAGGTTCATGCTCTATCCAGTAAAGGATGCTGCTGCTTATATCAATGTCTGTCTCCTTTTCTGGACTGTAGGCTCATTATGGACAGGGAATGTCTGTGCCAACTCTGTTGCCTTGCACTCTCCCAAGAGCTTAGTACAGTGCTCTGCACATAGTAAATGGCTAATAAACACCACTGATGATGATGATGGTCATGCTGAATTCAACTTTGGCAGCACACTGTCAAGGATGGAAAGATGGGCAGTAGAGCTAAATACCAAATCACTGAGGCTAATCCAGGGCAGTCAAAAAATAGTGCCAGTGGGGCTTTTTAAACCCAACTGAAGGTCTTATAGAGAAAGTGTACCATTTTTATAGCTGGAGACCTGGATTTATCCCAGATATCACATTCAGTTTTGGGGGCAGTTTCAATATTTTTAACATATTAAAAGGCAAGGCAGTTTCACCAACAGGAAATATCATGGAATTCAGTCAGTCAGTCATATTTATTGAACACTTACTGTGTGCAGAGCACTGTATTAAGCACATGAGAAGGTAAAGTATAAGAGAGTTGGTAGACATGTTCCCTGCCCACGAAAAGTAGCATGGGCTAGTGGATAGGGCACGGGCCTGGGAGCCAGAAGGACCTGAGTTCTAGTCCCGGCTCTGCCACTTGACTGCTTTGTGAGCTTGGTCAAGTCACTTGACATCTCTGTGCCTCAATTACCTCATCTGTAAAATGGGGATTAAGACTGAGCCCTACGTGGGACAGAGACTGTGTCCAACGTGATTATGTTGCATCTACACCAGCACTCAGAACAGTGCCAGGTGCATAATAAGCACTGAACAAATACCATAAAAAAATTATACAGTCTAGAGGTGTTCCCCTAGTATCAAAGCAATCCTCAATGCAGAATTGCTGCATGGTGAGCTGAAGTGGAAGGATGGGAAGGGGAATAAACAAGGAGGATAGACGACATTGAAACCACAATGGAACACCAACTCAGTTCATATGACAAAGGCTCCGATTCAGATTGTGGATAAGCCAGCCAGAGATGCCTTTCCATTTCTTCAGCGCCTGTCAGAATCGCCTGCATTGGTTTGTGTCCCTGAAACTCCAAAGACCTAACTGAAAATATAGAATGACATTGTCGGTTTGTTTTGTGATCGGATAAGAAATCTCACTAAACTTTGTGTCTACTCACTGTCTGCCAAGAAGAAAATTCCCTCGTCTCTTTGTAGGTGGCCTTCCTGAATCATTTTGGATTTTTTGCTCTGGAATTGGGCTATTTTCTAGCCAAGGTCCTTTGGCTCACACTGTTCCCTTTTGGCCATGTGGACACAGTGTGCGCGTGTGTGTGTGTGTGGGGGGGGGGGGGGTGGAGGTTGAGGAGGAGACCGGGAAATGGGTTGGAGCTGTTTTCAGTGTGACATGGACCTAGTGCCAAAGTAGGTTGGAGAAAGCAAGTCTTTGCCAGTTCCAAGTTACAAGGTCGCTCATTGAGCAGCTTCTGCTCTCCTGAAAGTTATTTCAGGTAATTTTCTGCTACCAGCAGAGTGAATTTCATTTCTATTGACTTCCAGCTATTTCCTAAAGGCACCCAGAAGCTGACATCTTATCTTTTAAAATAAAAAGTATGCTATTGTACCCCTGTGGATGCTTATAGGTTGCTGCTATTATTGGCTGTCACTGCTTTGATAAAAGAATGGTAGGTTGCTTCTTATTCTTATCCCAAAGCAATCTGGGGTGTTTGACAGTGCTGCTGGTTATTGTCCCATTTTAGGGCATCCATGTGAAATATCTGTTGTGTAACTGGACAGCATCATTTTTGTCTGAAATTTCCACCGTCTTCTCACATCCATGGGTCTCGTGTGTCCAGCTCTGTCCTAATTGGTATAGCTGACAGTGGTCTCATGTTAATGAGATTTACCTTTTTCCAGATTCTAGAAAGGTTCTGGGAATCATGTCATTACAAATAGCCACTGGACACCAATTGAGATGAGCATTTTCTGGTTTTGATAATTTAGGTATTGCAAACCAGAAGCGGTTTCACCTCAGGGGTTGTCTTGGAGTATGCCACTTCTCCCCATCTAAGATGAGACAGCACTCTGAACTACCATGTGTATATTGGAGCATCCCCGAAAAGTGAGCTTTCAGCCGTTTTGGTTGGCTGATGCTTCAGTTGCCTATGGGAAATGGTGACTCATGAAGGATCAGGGTACAGTCATCTTGTCTAGATCCTGAGGTTTCTCTATTTCTTTAGGAGATCTGAAATTTCCCAAACCGAATATAATATACTGACTGGGTTAGAACAAGCCCTTCCAGAACTCTAGGTATGGAGTGAATTGGAGGCTCTACTCTACAAATGATATCGATTTTACTTAAGTAATTCTTGAAAGCTTAAAAAAGAAGTAGGGTTTTCACATTGGGAATTAGGTCTAGCAGTACGAGGAGCAGGGGCAAAAAGAGAACAGAAAGGAGGAGAGGAGAGGCAGGAAAGGAAGGTAGCACTTGAGCTGGCATCTCTTAAGCTGCTTCACTCTCCCAGTGCAGTGTATATAAGACACTGATTGAATTTGCTCTGTCCACCCCTTCTGTTCTCACCCATTCTTACCCTTCTGGTCCTCCTACTCTGGCCCGGAGCTGTCATTGCATACAATTATGTGGTACAATAAATAGTACTTTATTTTCTTCTCAAAATATTGGGGTGGGGCAATTATGTGGTGGAGGCAATTATGTGGGTAAGTGTGGTGTGTAGTGCAGCTTGTAGGCAATGTCTAGTGTGTTTGGACCCATTTGAGATTTCTACTCTTCTTTTAGTGTGCGGACTACAATTTTGACCATATCATTTTTTTCCTCTTTTAGAGAAGCAATTTAGTTGTGGGGTTTGGAGGAGAGTTAATGGCAAACCCTTAGTCATTTTCAGCTGATTATTGGTTGCAGAATCATTTCGTCTTTCATGGAGTAGTGATTTATTTCCTACATAAAAGTAATTAGCCATATTGAAAGAATTTGGCAAAAAGCTGTCTTGTTGAAATAAATAGTAAATATAAACAGGTGACTGGCACATCTGTTTATAATTCTTTTGTGTTCTTATAGCCTAGCCTCCATTTCATTTGGTCACCTTGTTTAAAAAAGTCTTATTTTGAGGTTCTTCATAGCCCAACTCTATAATGTAAACATGATAGTGAATTGAACTCAGCACTTTAAAAAAGCACTACATTATAATGTGCAGTAAATCCTCTCTTTATCTCACTAAGGGAAAGAACATTCTGATTAAATGTAAAGGTTGAATTGCAGAGCTATATTTAATGAAGTTTTATCATCATCATTATTATTATCATTATGGTATTTGTTAAGCACTTACTATGGGTCAAGCTCTGCTCTAAGCACTGGCGTAGAGAAAAGTTAATCAGGTTGGACATAGTCCCTGTCCCACATGAGGCTCACAGGCTAAGTAGTGGGGAGAACAGTTATTTGATTCCCATTTTACAGTTGAGGAAACTGAGGCACAGAGAAGTTAACTGACTTACCCAGGCTCACACAACAGACAAGTTGACAGAGTCTGGATTAGAACTCAGGTACATAATAATAATAGTATTTGTTAAACCCTTACTAAGTACTGGGGTGGATAGAAGCAAATTGGGGTGGACACAGTCCCTGTCCCATGTAGCACTCACGGTCTGAATCCCCATTTTACAAATGAGGTAAAGGTAACTGAGGCACAGATAAGTGAAGTGGCTTGCTCAAGACCACACAGAAGACAAGTGCCAAAGCCAAGACTAGAACCCATCACCTTCTGACTTCCAGGCCTGGGCTCTATCCACTATGCCCATGCTGTTTGTGACTCACAGGTCCATGCTCTTTCCATTAGGCCACACTTCTGCTCCCAGTTTTCTCGTTGCTGACACACATCCACCTGCTCAGCTTTAAAACCAGGTGGTGTGATCTCCACAAGTTATAACTACATGGAGGAAAATGGCCACTCCCCTTTCAATCACATATAGGCTGTGAACTCCTTGAAGCCAGGAAATATAATAATTGTTGTACTCTCCCAAGTGCTTAGCACAGTGCTTTGCATACAGAAAGCACTCAATAAATACCATTGATTGATATATAAGGTTTTGATTTGAACAAAACTATGTTCAAGTGCCATTTATTTTGAGAGAGCATGAGGTTGGAAGGGGAGGAAGGAAGGACGGGAGGGAATGATGGGGGAGAGGGAAGGAAGTGGGGACTAAGGGAGGAAAAAACGGGAGAACAGAGAAGGTATAAGAAAGTATGTGTATTCTTAGTAGGGAAATGAAAGCGGGGTGAAGGACCATTGGATGATGTGGACCAAAGTGTGAGTTCTCATCACTTGTTCTCTCTTATTCTTGCTCTGTTTCTCTTTTCCTCTCTCCCTTTCTCCATTTCTTTCTTTCTCACTCACTCTCTTGCTCTCACTTTTCACCCTCTTAAAATCTCTCTCTAATCTATGTCTTGTGTGTATGTATGTATGCCCCCCCAATTTCCCATTTTCACATGAATTTGCTGCCATTTGCTCTCTTATACTCTGCTTCATTTTTGTACTTTCCTCTCTCACATTTACTTTCTTGAATTCTCCTTTGTATCCTGATTCTCTAATATCTTTCCCTGTCTGCTCCCTGTTGAAAGCATTGAAAGTTTTCTTTAGTGCCTCCTTGAACTCTGGAAGTGCAACGTTTTAGGAATCGAGTATACAAAATCAACACAAATAATGCGATGCTGTTCTCATGATAGATATGCTAGGGCTAGTATGTTATAGCTGTATTGAATTTGTAGCCTAAAATGTAATTGTTAGTTAAAAAAATAATTGTATCAGTATGTTTCATGTAAATGAGATCCACTATTTTTCATTCATAGCACTTTAGCATGGTAAGAATATTCTTTGTCTTTTAAAAATTACTTTTTTTAATCCCGTGCTCCTATTCCTTTAGCTAGTCTCCTCCCTGGGGCACAGATAAAATGGTAGCTAACATAAAGGAAGCATGTGAACAGAATTTGGGCATGTTTATGTGAATGTACATATAATTGTCTTTATACAGTTGGCTGATCTTTGGTTGGTTTTGCTTTAACAGTCATTCTTAGTTCTTCCCTCTCCCAACCCCAAATTACTTCCTCTTGCACAGCATTGCCCAGAACAATAGTTCTAACAAAAATCTGTTCCTCCATACATAAGTCCTGTCGGAAACTAGTTTCCTCACAGCATATGTGTTCCTTCCAAAACCAATCATATTTATTAAGCACTTCCTGTGTGCAGAGCACTGTACTAAGCACTTGGGAGAGTACAACATAACAGCATTGGTAGACATCTTCCCTGCCCACGAGGAGCTTACAGTTTAGAGGTATTCTATACAGGTGTGAAATGGTAACTGCACCTTTTTCATTGATTTGAGTGATTTTTCTGTTGGAACCGATCATGAAGGCTGACTCTGCAAACTTAATAATTTGTGACAATAAAAGAATAGGTTGACTGAAATCCAAAAGCATCCACGATGTCTAAGTACCATTACTTAGCCATAGCTTTACAGGGGCGGTAATAAAGAATTGTGAGGAAGAGATAATTCCTCCATTGTCACTGAGTGAGGATAATATTTTAGTGGGGAATAAAATTCTCAGGTTTCCTAACTCCCAGCTCATTGGTTCACATCTTCAACCACACCATCTTTAGAATGTAAACTAAGGAGAGTTTGGGATTTCCCTGGCTTTCCATATCAAAATAGTAACCTATATCTCCTACCCAATAATTAGACAAATAAACTATTTATTTCACTGAGCCCTTCCCTAGTTCTCCTCCAGCTGCCTCCACTTAAGAATGTGATTACATCTAAGTGAGCAGACCAGATGATAATGCCTTTGAGAGACTTGTCCAGATCCATTTTGGGGTTTGTTCTAATTGTTGTTTTTTTTTTTTAAATTGTACTTACTACCTGCCAGACACTGTACCAAGCACTGAAATAGATACGCGACAGTCAGGTTGAACACAGTCCATGTCCCACATGGGGCTCATAGTTTTAATCCAGGGGACTTGCCCAGCATCACATAGACAAGTGGTGGAGCCAGGATTAGAACCCAGGTTCTTCGGACTCCCAGGCCTGTAGTCTATCCACTAGGCCGCACTGATTCTCTGAGTTGGATCTGAAAAATGATTTTTGGGTCTTCTCCATGTCAAAAGTTTATGTCTAGTGGTAAATGGAAATGGTAATGGGTAGACTTTCCATCTAAGGCTTACTGTAGAAACATCTTTTGAACCTGTCATTGCCAACTTAGAGGACATTTTCCAGTTCCTTCTTTCGGAACAAATTTCCTTTTATTCGACTGTAAGTTCCTTGAGGGCTGGTGTGGTGTATCTTGTTTCTAATATATTTTCATTCATTCATTAAGTCGTATTTATTGAGCAATTACTCTATGCAGAGCACTGTACTAAGTGCTTGGAAAATACAATTCTGCATTAAAGAGAGACAATCCATACCCACACCGGGTTTACAGTCTAGATAGGGAGAGACAGGCATCAAAACAAGTAAGACATTAAATAAATAGAATTATAAATATGTGTATATATTTACACAAGTGCTGTGGGGCGGGGAAGGGGTAGAGCAAAGGGAGTGAGTCGGGGTGACGGGGAGGGGAGGAGGAGCTGAGGAAAGGGGGCTTAGTCTAAGAAGCCCTCCTGGAAGAGGTGAGCCTTCAGCAGGGCTTTGAAGGGGGGATTGGCGGATTTGAGGAGAGAGGGCATAATGATTCTGTAGAACAATAATCTGGGCAGCAGAATGAAGTATGGACTGAAGTCGGGAGAGACAGGAGATTGGGAGGTCAGAATGGAGGCTGATGCAGTAATCTGCTCCTCGTAAGTGTTTAGTCCAGTGCTTTGCCCTTAGTAGACATTCAGTAGTTTTAGTGACTGATTACACTAGAGTACCTAATTAAAAAGAGGGAGGTGTCTACCTGTTGGTTAATCCCTTCACTTCTTGGCTTTCTACTCAGCCTAGCAGTTCGCACTGCTGTGACTAGTTTTATGACTTCCACCACAAATTCAACTTTCAGTCCCTTGTTCAGAGCCTATTTTCAATGATTGCTTTTCTCTTGGAAATTTGCCCTGATGCTTCTCCGTCAGACTGCCTACTGGCTGAGAAGTCATGTTCCATTCTCAGACTAAAGATCTCTAGGTAAATTCCCATTCCAAATACTCCTCTGTACATTTGGTTTAAGAAAAAAAAAAGCTTGTCTTCTGTTCCTCATATATAATGCCATTTGAGCAGGAAACTTATCATTATAAGTTCAGCTTGGACCACATAGTGAGCATCTGATAATATGTTTAATAATATCTTTTGGGGGGAAAAAGTGCATTTATCCATATTTAATCAAGTATTAATTTAATTTAATGTTGGTATTTGTTAAGCGCTTACTATGTGCCGAGCACTGTTCTAAGTGCTGAGGTAGACATAAGGGAATCAGGTTGTCCCACGTGGGGCTCCCAGTCTTAATCCCCATTTTACAGATGAGGGAACTGAGGCACAGAGAAGTTAAGTGACTTGCCCACAGTCACACAGCCGACAAGTGGCAGAGCTGGGATTCGAACTCATGAGCCCTGACTCCAAAGCCCATGCTCTTTCCACTGAGCACGCTGCTTCTCCAGGACAAGCGATCACCAGCGGCCCCGGGGACAAAAATTGTGCTTCTGAAATCACTTGATGTCGATTCTGCACGAGAAACGGCTGAGGGGACCCCGCCGCTTCCTGTGTGCCACGCACGGCAGAAGCCCTTACACAATATACAATATTTAATTGTCAAGGAGCATGTCCAATTTACATGGAAATGTTAGGTGGTATATATAGACTTCCCTTGTATAGGCTGGTTCATAATCGTTACATTTGCATTTTGAAGGAAGGAGGAGGAGGAAGTGTGGAAAGGAATGGTTTTCAAAACCCCCAAAAATTGGCTTTGAAAAATTGTTTTGTGGCATTTTTAAGTGCTTCCTATATGTCAAATGCTCTTCTAAGTGCTAGGGTAGCTGCAGGATTATCAGGGTTGGACATAGCCCCTGTCTCAACATGGGGCTTGCAGTCTAAGTAAGAGGGAGTAGGGTTGAAACCCCATTTTACAGTTGAGGAAACTGAGGCACAGAGAAGTTAACTGATTTGCCCAAGGTCACACAGCAAGCAATTGGTAGAGCTGGGATTAGAAGCCAGGTCATCTGACTCTCAGGCCTTGTACTTTCCACTAGGCCATGCTGCTTCTCATGCTGCTTAAGCTCTCTCTTTCCCTTTTTTGGTTGTAAAATTGAAATAAGGCCTATTTTTTAATGGCCTATTAATACCTGTCATGGGTGGATGAGGCCATACTGCCTAAGGCCTTGTGTTTCACCTGAGTCATGTGTTAATGAACCAGCAAAATACACCCTGTTGTTTCTTAATACTATAATAGCTTGGAGTGCATCATAAATGTCCTTTTGCATAATAGTTACACTCTGCATCTTATTGCTTAAATATCAGTGTGACCTAAGCTCTTCTGACCCTTAATGAGGCCTCTGAAAAGAAGCAACCTCACAAGCTTTGGCCATGTTACATAAAGTGCAGCGTTCCAAAAATAAGGTATTGAGTTCCAAGAAACTGACATGTTGGGTGAGCAATGCTGAGGCAGCCCTTGTGCTCTGGGAATATTTAGTTACAACCTGCTAAGCCTGGTTCATCTGTAGAGCTGTTTTTCTCTCTCTCCTTCAGCAATGATTAACCAGTCAATGCTCCCATTAGCAGTGGTGGAGCCCAATCGGATTGCTTTGAATGTGCCATCTCTTCTTTGAAATGAGCCCTCCGATAAGAGGGCTGAATTTTTCAAGAAAGTAATATAGAGTAGAATCAAACTTTTCTGATGGAAGGTTAGGTCCTAGACAGGTTGGATTACCAGCAAAGATTAAAGAGTCATAACAATAGCAATACTAATAGTAATATTAATTAATCACATACTATATTTCAAGCACCATTCTAAACATGGGGGAAAATACAAGATAATCAGGTCAGACTCAGTCCCTGTCCCACCCGGGACTCACAATCTAAGTAGGAAGGAGAGCAGTTATTGAATTGCCATTTTATAGATGAAGTAATAATAATGTTGGTATTTGTTAAGCGCTTACTATGTGCCGAGCACTGTTCTAAGCGCTGGGGTAGACATAGGGGAATCAGGTTGTCCCACGTGGGGCTCCCAGTCTTAATCCCCATTTTACAGATGAGGGAACTGAGGCACAGAGAAGTTAAGTGACTTGCCCACAGTCACACAGCCAACAAGTGGCAGAGCTGGGATTCGAACTCATGAGCCCTGACTCCAAAGCCCGTGCTCTTTCCACTGAGCCATGCTGAGAGAGGAGTTAAATGACTTGCCCAAGGTCACACGGCTGTCATTTAGCAGCCCTAGGATTAGAACCCAGATCCTCTGTCTCCTCGGCCCGTGCTCTTTCCACTAGGCCATGCTGCTCCTCTACTCATGTACCTTTGCACAAGAAGAAAATTGAAAATAGAATAGGGTATTGAGTGGGAAAGAGAGGTCCATTTAGACATGAATCAGCTCAAAGCACTTAGAAATTTGAAACTGATAATTAATGCTTCTCATAACTGGGAGGCACTTGTATCAGAGTTTTGCTTTTCCTAGAGAGCAAATGGAACTAAATCTAAAAGGCCTTACTGCTTGACATTTACCAATTTTCATCACTTAATAACACAGTATTTCAGAGATTTTAGGGTTACTATCTATTAAAGGACAGTGAAGTGATGGAAAGATTTAACTCTGCATGCAAGATATCCTTCAGAAGCAGCATGGCCTACTGGATAGAGCAGGGGCCTGGAAGTCAAAAGCACCCAAGTGCTATCCCAGATCCACCACTTGTCTGCTGTGTGACCTTGGGCAAGTGATTTAACTTCTTTGTGCTGCAGTACCTCATTTGTAAAATAGGGATTGAATCTGTGAACCCTATGCGGGACAACCTGATTACCTTGTCTACCCCAGTGCTTAGAACAGTGCTAGGCACATAGTAAGCACTTAACAAATACCATCATCATGATTATCATCACGTGGACTGCATCCAACCTGATTAGCTTGTATCGACCCCAGTGCTTAGTAAAGTGCCTGGCACTTAGCAAGCATTTAACAAATACAAATCGAGTATTTGTAAAATGCCTTTAAAAAGATAGAGAATTAAATTACCTATACAACTATAAAAGTTAAACTTGCAATTTTAAATCAAGCATTGTAATTGTTGGACCCTGGCAGATTTCTTCAGTAGAAATCAGAGAATGCTTTAATTAAGAAATATGGACATAACCAAAACATTTCCTGGAAATTAGTAAATAGAATTCAGTGAAAATAATTAAAGTACATCAACTACCAAATCAATTCATTACCTGGCAGTTGGTGAATCTACAAAAGACAGTTATGTGGCAGAGAAAAACAGAATTTGGTTGAGATGATCAAATAAGAAAATGTGACAAGGGAAGAATGGCAGTGACAATAATTGAAAAAAATGTGAGGCAGAAATTATCAACCCCTAAAATTCCCAGCATTTGGAGAATCAGGTAACTCTGCAATCCAGTTACTCATTTTTCATTAATTTGTTAAAAAAGAATACTGGGACTGAAAGGAAGCACCATATACCATCATTTAAAATGCCAATATCACATTTAGGCAACTTAAATGGACAAGAAACCAGACATTTGCAGATTTCTAAAATCAAACTTGATAATAGGAAATATGAAATCTAATGGAAACAGTCCAGATTGCAGTAGAAAACTAAAACTAAATGGAATTGATAAACTTTTTGTTGGATAAACTCCTTGGTCCCCTCTAGACTGTAAGCTCATTGTGGGAAGGGAACGTCTGCCAACTCTGTTATACTGTCCTCTCCCAAGTGCTTAGTATAGTGTCTGCACACAGTAAGTGCTCAGTAAATACCATTGATTAATTGAATAGCAGAGTGAACACAGGTTAGAAATTAAACTGAAATTATCCAAATGTTCAGAGTGAACATTTCTATCATATACTGGAACCAATTTTCCAACAGAACATTCTTGTATACACCAAAACAATTTTACAATAAGAAGCAAATTTTGCAGCATATTATTTTTAAGTGAGAATGAAACAAGTTTAGGTTTTTCAACATGTTTAGCACTCGAGTTAATTAAGAGTGTATAAATTGCAAGAGAAAGCTAATGGAAATGCTAGATGGTGAGAATGAGAGGTAACTGAAGGTATAAGGATATTATTCTGCCGTGCACCAGCTATGAAGTTAAGCTCAAGAAGATTATATTTGGTAATGCACGCTGAAAGGAATGAATTTAAGATTTGTTAGAGCCAAATGTTGTTCCTCTTCAGATGCATTTCCAACGTCTTGGCAGATACTAGCTGAACCGAGGGATCTGATGTGGCCAATCATTGCATTTGGGAGATATTCTTTTACAAGATTAACTTTTAGGTTGGTTCACCACTGAAGTCTTCCATGAAAGAATACAACAGATAGCTGAAGAAATAGTACAAAAAGTATATTGATGATCTCTTGAATCAGGGTGCACCAGTGGAAGAACATTGATAGAAAACTTGAAGATGTATGGATTAAAATATTTTAATCAGCATGAAATACAGTAAGAGCAATTATAAATTTAGATTGAAAGGGAAAGTGGTAGGCAAATGGCGTAGAAATAGATTAAAACAGAAATAAGGTGATTTAAGAGACCAGCTCAATCAGTGGTATTCATTGAGCACTTACTAGGTGGAGAGCACTGCACTAAGTACTCGGAAGACAAGAGCAAAAACCTTGAAAATTAGTGGGAGGAGACAGATATTAAAATAAATTACAGATGGGTATGGCTTTAAGTTCTGTGGGGAAGGGGTGAATATCCAAGTACTTAAAGGGTACATACTCAAGTGCATAGACAACACAGAAGGGAGGACTTAAGGAATGAGGTGTTAATCAGGGAACTTGGAGGAGGTATGATTTAATGGTATGTTGGATATGAAAGAGAAGGGAGTTCCAGGCCAGAGGGAGGACGTGGGCCAGGGATCATTGCTGGGATAAATGAGATTGAGATGCAGAGAGTAGGTTGGTTTTAGAGGAGTGAAGTGTGCAGGATGGTTGTAGTAGGAGATCAGTGAGGTAAGGTAGGAAGGAGCCAGTTGACTGAGTGCCTCAAAGTCGATGATAAGGAGTTTCTATATGATGCGGAGATGATCGGGAAACCACTGGAGGATTTTGAGGAATGGGGAGGTAGGAACTGAGCTTTTTTTAATATAAAAATAATCTGGGCAGCAGAGTAAATTATAGACTGAAGACTGTGAGCTTGATGTGGGAAGGAATTGTTTATTGTTACATTGTTTGCTCCCAAGCACTTAATATAGTGCTCAATAAATTGGTAGTATTCAGTAAGTACAATTGAATGAAAGAAGGAAGAGACAGGAGGCAGAAAAGACAGCAAAAAGGCTGATTCAGTAGTCAAGGTGGGATTTGGATGGGGCTGGTAACAATTTGGGTGGACAAAGGGGAAGATTTTAGAGGTGTTGGTGACAGACCGAATATGCACAATGGATAAGAGAGATGAATCAAGGATATAACTAAAGTGATGGGCTTATGAGACAGGGAGGATAGTGATGTTTTCTACAGCAATGGGAAAGTCATGGGGAGGATAGGGTTTGGGTGGAAAGATGATGAATTCTGTTTTGGATATGTCAAGTTTGAGATATCTTCGAGACATTCAAGTAGAGGAGGCAGAAGGAAAGGTGAGATTGCAGAGAAGAGGAGAGGTCTGGGCTGAAGAGGTAGATTGGGAAATCATCTGTGCAGTGATGGTAATTGAAACCATGGGAGCAAATGAGATGGAGCCTGTTTCGCTTCATTGGAAAGTGTGTTACAAATATCACATTGAAAAATAAGACATTTAAGCACTTGCTTTCAAAAAACAGAAAAGCTATGAAGAGGTTTAGGGAGGATTATTATAAAGGATGAAAAGTGTTGATTGCTAGAGCCCCCATGTATGTGGTATTTTGATTCTAATAGAGAAAGTAAAATCTCTACAGACTGTTCCACATGTGGGTTAAGTGGAATCCATATTCTGACGTTCAGGCGTGTTCCTGGATATGTGCCGCAATCCCCCACTCCCCAAAATTTTAGAACAACCTGGAGGTACATCCAACACTAATTGCCTCAATACCCTGGCTCCAGGCCCCAAAGGTATGTCCAATCACTGCCTGATAGCTAATTCCCTCCCTGACTCCTCTCCTTGCCTTTCTCCCTTCCCACTCTCTCCTGTTCAGGCAATTTTTCTGTCCACCTCTCTGCACCCTGAACTCAGTTCCTCCCTTGTCTCTCTTCCCCCCTCCAGTCCTTTAAACTAGTGGCCTTGGGTAATCTCAGTTCCGCCACATATCTGCTGTGTCACCCTGGGCAAGTCACTTCACGTTTCGGTACCTCAGGTCCTCATCTGCAAAATGGGGATTCCTACCTGTTCCCCTTCCTACTTAGACCATGAACCCCATGGGGATCTGATGATCTTGTATCTATCCCAGCACTTAGTACAGTGATTGGCACTTAGTAAGTGTTTAACAAATACCACAATTAGTATTAAGTCATTTCACATCCCTGTGCCTCAGTTACCTCATCTGTAAAATGGGGATTAAGACTGTGAGCCCCATGTGGGACATGGACTGTCCCACATGGGGCTCGGACTGTGTCCAAGCTGACTAGCTTATATCTACCCCAGGGTATAATACAGTGACTGGTATATACTAAGTGCTTAACAAGTACCATAATATGTAAGCCACTTTAAGCCCACTCATGCCATCACTGCTGCCAGAGAAAACCACAAACTCACAGCATTATTTCTACCTGTGCTTCCACCCACACAGACAGATCAAGCATGTTTTTGCCCACCCCTCTGCCAAGTACTATGCCCATCACCAGTTGTCTTACAATAAGAAAGCACCTCCCCATCCCAGCTATGGGAATAGGATGGGAGCAACAGCTGTAGTTGTGGGACATAGCTAATAGCACAATCATGTCACACACACCCTCCTTCACCCCCAACCTCCACCCACTTCCTTTCCCCTGACTGGCTGGAGGCTGAAAGTCAGGAGGGGAGGGGTGACACAAGTGAGCTAGTCAAGCCAACAGTAGCTGTTTCTGTGAAGAAAGTTTGAAAAAATTTGGAGTCTTCAGATGGAAAGATGGGAAGAGGGGGACTAATTTGGGAAGTACGAGGGGACAGGAAAGTCCCTAGGAATGGGAAGGGATGGAATGAGGGAAGGCAGGAGGTATTTATAGTGTAATTTATACTTCCCTCAAGGGCCTGGTCATTGTGTCAGGGTTGGGTCGGGAACAAATAATAATAAAAAAAATTGGATGGAAAGACACACCTTCACAATGCAGCCATTCACTATAGAGTCACATTTTTGAGGAACATATCATTGCTATATTGTGGGATACGCCTGTATCATCAAAGAGGAAAGCAAAATCATAGTTTTAGAATGGTTTACAAAGATGATGCCGATACATCTCATCAGCTCATCAGTTAAGTATTTCTGATATAAATTTTGTAAATTGGAGGGTGTCTGCTTTCAGAAACTGACCATAAACCATTAATAATTTGTGACACACCTCCTCAATTAGAAAGGTTACTTTTTTGCATTACAGTTTTATGATAAGAAGTTACGTTATGCTCCAGGGAGATAATTAATTATTGCAGACAATCTGTCTAGAGCAAATGATAAATTTGCAAACGTGGAATCTTTTAAATTGGATATCAAACAATGTAAATGCATTGAAAAAACAAATTGCAAAGACAGGTGAAATATGGAAGATTTTTTTAGAGACCAGATATCCACATTACACTGAAAAAAATGATGAATAAAATGCAGTTAGAGTGTTAAAGTGAATTCTGAGGCCCTCTGAGGGATTTAGCCATGAATTAAGTGTTCCAAGTGGGGTACATTTTAATTATTTAGTGGTGCTTCCTACTCTGAGATTAGACAAGTGAGCATGAATATATGAGGGACTCTTGGGTATGGAGAAATATAAGAAGAGAGTGAGGGAAAATATATATTGGCCTCAGCTTAGTGGTTTTAGAGATTAAGTGGAAATATTATGATAACTATCAAAAGTTTCTATGAATCATTCAATGGTATTGAGCACAGTACTAAGCTCCTGGGTGAGTATTATACAACAGAGTTGGTAGACACATTCCCCGCCCACCGTGAGTTTACAGTCTAAAGATCTGTACTCAATCTCATCTGTTTCACCGCTGACCCCTTGCCCACATCCTGTCTCTGGCCTGGAATGCCCTCCCTCCTCACATCTGACAAACAGTTACTCTCCCCCTCTTCCAAAACCTTATTGAAGGCACATCTCCTCCAAGAAGCCTTCCTGAATAAGCCCTCCTTTCCTCTTCTCCCACTCCCTTCTTCATCACCCTGACTTGCTCCCTTTATTCATCCCCCCTCAGCACTTAGATACATATCTGTAGTTTATATCAATGTCTCTCTCCCCCTGTAGACTGTAAGGTTGTTTTGGGCAGGGAATGTGTCTGTTAATTTTTAAATTGTCCTCTCCCAAGTGCTTAGTAAAGTGCTCCGCACACAGTAAGTGCTCAATAAATATGAATGAATGAATAAAGGAGACAAACATTAATACAAATCCATAAGTTATGGATATATGCATAAATGCTGTGGGGCTGAGAATAGGGTGAATATCAGGTGCCCAAAAGGTACAGATCCAAGTGCATAGATGATACATTAGGGGGAGCGAGTTGGGGTCGCTTACTGTGTTTACTGTGGTCAAAATGAGAATTTCTGTAAGATGGAAAAATGATGGTTTAGACATTTATTGCTATTAGTATTCAGACTTTCTAGAAAGTCAAAATTTATTAAAAATAATGGTATTTGTTAAGCACTTACTACATGCCAAGCACTGTTCTAAGTCCTGAGGTACTTTTAAGATAATCAGGTTGGACACAGTCCCTGACCCACATAGGACTCACCGTCGTAATGCCCATTTTACAGGTGAGGTAACTGAAGCACTGAAAAGTAAAGTGACTTGCCCAAAGTCACACCGCTGACAAGTAGAGGAGCCGGGATTAGAATCCACATCCTCTGACTCCCAAGCCCATGCTCTTGCCACTAAGCCATGCTGCTTCTCAGTAGTCCTTCATTTCTAAATACCCCTGCAACTTCCAGTACTTATAACAGTGCTTGATGCCTAATAAGCGCTCAGCAAATAATAATCAAATGTGATTAGAATTAAGACTTTCCTTGCAAAAGTCATAAAATGTTTCTATAGTTATGGCCAATAATTGGCCATGCCATGGTAGTGCTGAATTCAAAATATTGATCATGAAAAATTTCTTTCTATATATCACTTTCTAATTAAATGGGTCCACAAAAGTCAGAGTTAAATAAGTGAGCTTCCTTATTTGGCATTACTGTTGATGTGGTAGTCACCTGAAAGCTTCCAGTAAATTTAGAAGTGTAGTCAGTGAGGAACAGGGCAACCACAAAATGAGAAGTTATGGTATGATAGAGGAATTCATATTTTGCCTAAATAAAACATTTGTATTTCATTGGAAAATACTGGGACTATGAGAGTGATGTTATGTGGGAAGTATTTTCAGGATTACAATAGGGTAAGACAGAATAGGGAATGAAAAACCGAGGGATAGGAAGCATTTGCATCTACTTCTGACCAGAGAAATAAAACGGGGTAGACTGCAGAGTTCAAGGATAATTGAATGCAAGGTAAAATGCCAGAGGACAGACAGGCATTGGACTTCAGAAACAGTTGATTCTTGAAAACTGCATCTTAACGTCAAGGCTTACACTAGTCACCATCATAATAATGTTCCAGTGCTTATTATTTTCCAAGTTCTGTAGTAAGCACTGGGGTGGGTAGAAAATTATTTCTGTCCTCCGTGGGGTTCCAGTCTTAGGGGGAAAAACAGGAATTGACTCTTCATTTTATAGATAAGGAATCTGAAGGGGATAGAATTCAAGTGACTTGTCCAAGGTCACAACAGGCAGGTGGTGAAATTGGGATTTGAACCCAGGTACCCAGACTCCCACACCTGTGGTCTTCCTATTTATCCATGCTAAGGGAAGCAGCATGGCTTAGCCACTTAGTGGCTTAGCCGGGCTTGGGAGTCAGAGGTAGTGGGTTCTAATCCCAGCTCTGCCACTTGTCTGTTGTGTGACCTTGAACAAGTCACTTAACCTCTCTGTGCCTCAGTTACCTTATCTGGAAAATGGGGATTAAGGCTGTGAGTCCCTTGTGGGACATCTTGATTAGCTTGTATCTACCCCAGCACTTAGTACAGTGCTTGGCATATAGTAAGCGCTTAACAAATACCACAGTTATTATTATTACTTCCCTTTGTTCATCTTCACATCCCTAAACATGTCTCCCCCCTGCCTTTCTCATCATTGGAGGCAACAGTGCCCCCTCTCTTTCTTACAAGGCTGTAACTTTGGCATTGTGCTTTACTCATCTCTCTCATTCAACTCACATAATAATGTTGGTATTTGTTAAGCGCTTACTATGTGCAGAGCACTCTTCTAAGCACTGGGATAGATACCGAATAATCAGGTTGTCCCACATGAGGCTCACAGTTAATCCCCATTTTACAGATGAGGGAACTGAGGCACAGAGTAGTTAAGTGACTTGCCCACAGTCACACAGCTGACAAGTGGCAGAGGCAGAATTCGAACCCATGACCTCTGGCTCCCTAGCCTGGCCAGTCAATCTGTCACCAGCTCCTGTCGTTTTTACCTTCACATCACTATACTCCACTCTTACCTCTCCATCCAAACTGCTACTATGTTCGTCCAAGCCCTTGCATTTTACCCTGACTATTGCATCAGCCTCGTTAACCTCCCAGTCACCTGTCTCTCCCCACTCCAGTGCTTATTTCATTCTACTGCTTGTTTTATTTTTAATTAAAAAAAAAAAACTCAGTTTGCATCTCCCCACTCTTCAGAAGCCTCCAGTAGTTTCCCATCCATCTCTGTGTCAAATTGAAACTCCTTAAAATTGGGTTTAAAGTCCTCAATCATCTCACTGCCTCCTACCTCACTCCACTGATTTTTTTTTTAATGGGATTTAAGTGCTTACTATGTGCCAGGCACTGTAGTAAGCACTGGGGTAGATACAAGCTAATCAATTTAGACACAGTCCATGTAGTACATGCGGATCACAGTATTAATCTCCATTTTACAGATGAGATAACTGAGGCCCAGAGAAGTTAAATGACTTGCCCAGGGTCAAACAGCAGACAACAAGTGGCAGAGCCAGGATTGGAACCAGGTCTTTCTGACTCCCAGGTCATTGCTCTATCCACTTGGCCATGCTGCTTCTCATTTGCTACTACAACCTAGTCTGCCATTTCTCTCCTCTAATGTCAACCTCCTCATTGTAACTCGATCTCATCTTTCTTGCTGCCAATTCATCGCCCACTTTCACCCTCTGGCCTGGAACTCCCTCTCCCTTCATATTCATTCATTCATTCAGTAGTATTTATTGAACGCTTACTATGTGCAGAGCACTGTACTAAGCCCTTGGAATGTACAATTCCGCAACAGATCGAGACATCCCTGCCCATTGATGGGTTTACAGTCTAATCTAATAGACCACCACCCTTCCCACCCTCAAAGCCTTATTCACATAGAAAAGCAGCGTGGCTCAGTGGAAAGAGCCGGGCTTGGAAGTCAGAGGTCATGGGTTCTAATCCCACCTCTGCCACTTGTCAGCATTGTGACTTTGGGCAATTCACTTAACTTCTCTGTGCCTCAGTTACCTCATCTGTAAAATGGGGATTAAGGCTGTGAACCCCACGAGGGACAACCTGATCACCTTCTATCCCCCCAGTGCTAGAACAGTGATTTGCACATAGTAAGCGCTTAACAAATACCATCATCATTCAAATCATATCTCTTCCTCGAGATGTTCCCCCGATTAAGGCCCCATTTCCCCATACCCCCACTCCCTTCTGCATTACCTTGAACTTGGATTTGTTCCCTTTATTCACCCCACCATCAGCCTCTCAGCACTTTTATATGTATATTTTTTAAATGTCTCTCTTCCCCTCTAGACTATAAGCTCCTTGAAGGCAGGGAACATATTTACCTGCTGTTTTATTGTATTCTCCCTAGGGCATGTTACAGTCCTCAGCACCAAGTAAATGTTCAGTAATAATAATAATAATAATAATTTTGGTATTTGTTAAGTACTAACTATGTGCCATGTACTGTTCTAAGCAGTGGGGTGGATACAAGGAAATCAGGTTGAACATAGGCATTGTCCCACGTGGGGCTCACCATCTTAATCCCCATTTTACAGATGAGGGAACTGAGGCACAGTAAGTGAAGTGACTTTCCCAAGATCACACAGAAGATGAATGGTGGAGCTGGGATTAGAGCCCAGTCCTTCTGCCTTCCTGGCCCATGCTCTATTTACTAGGCCACTTAGATTGTGTTCTTGATTTTTTTCACAAGAACCATGTTATGAACAATAATAATAATGATGATGTTATTTGTTGAGCACTTACTATGTGCCAGGCACTGTCCTAAGAGCTGGGGTAGATACAAGGTCATCCGGGTTGTCCCATGTGGGGCTCCCAGTCTTAATCCCCATTTTACAGATGAGGTAACTGAGTCTCAGAGAAGGTAAGCGACTTGCCCAAAGTCACACAGCTGACAAGTGGCAGAGGTGGGATTAGAACCCATGACCTCTGACTCCCAAGCCCATGCTCTTTCCACTTAGCCAAACTGCTTCAATAGGGAATTGATTTCAGAACCAAGGTTCAATATTTTATTTCTACCAAAACTATTCAGAATTATAAATGAATAGCAGGACACTAATGTATTCATATTGCCAGAAAGGTCTTTATTTCTTAGGCCATAAAAATGGAAGGGTTGGTCCTCCCTAGTGACTCAACTTGTGGTCAGTTACTTTCTTTTCTTTCAATATTATTATTAGACTGTAAGGTCACTATGGGCTGAGGACACATCTACCAACTCTATTACTTTAATAATGTTGGTATTTGTTAAGCGCTTACTATGTGCAGAGCACTGTTCTAAGCGCTGGGGTAGACACAGGGGAATCAGGTTGTCCCACGTGGGGCTCACAGTCTTAATCCCCATTTTACAGATGAGGGAACTGAGGCACAGAGAAGTTAAGTGACTTGCCCACAGTCACACAGCTGACAAGTGGCAGAGTTGGGATTCGAACTCATGAGCCCTGACTCCAAAGCCCATGCTCTTTCCACTGCACCACGCTGTACTTTGATATGTCATACTCTCCCAAGCTCTTAGTACAGTGGTTTGCACACAGTAAGCACTCAATTTACATTAACTATAATAATAAAGTATTATTTACATTTATATCTTTCTTCCCCTCTAGATTGTAAGCTGGTTGAGAGCAGGGAATGTGTCTGATTATTGTTCTCGTGTACTCTCCCAAGTGCTTCGCACAGTGCTCTGCACACAGTAAGCACTCGGTAAATACTACGAACTTAAATATGATTGATTATTATAATTATTATCAGCATTATTACATTTATTATCATTGAAATGTTAAGTACTTGCAATGTACTTTGTCAAGCAGTTTCCTCCGTGCTGAGGTGATGACGTGAGTGACTCAGCTCAGGCACAGTTTCTGGCCCACACAGGGCTCGCAAGCTAAATGGGGCATGATGGACATTCAACACTTCAGAAGTATCAGTTGGTCGATCAGTGCCTTTTATTGAACTCTTGCTCTGTGCAGTGTTCTGTACCAAGCCCTTGGGAGAGTACGCTAGAGTTAGTAGATACGATCTCTGACCTTAAGGAGGGTGCAATCTAGCAGAGAACATTCTTTGTGCACCTCACTGCTTCAGGCCAGATCTGTCCCGGTTGAAAATCTGCCCCCGTTTCCCCAGCTTCCTCATTATTGTGGAGGTAGCTCCTGTTCATTCAGGGCTCATGGAAGCATTAAAGTTCCTCCCCACTCATGGCTGGTGGAGTTGGAAAGAACCAGGGCTCCTCGTGGACCCAGAGCTCCAATGGTGGGGAGTTTGCCCTGTGTGAAACCCACCCTCTTCCCTTCTCTCTGTCATACATGCACCAAGCACAAGTCTTTCTTCCAGTTCTCAGGAGATGCTGTGGATTGACTGACTGAACTAGAGACCACTTATTTTGTGTAATTCTAGCTGATGAAGAGTTTGAAGTATCTAAAAGGTTCCATCAGGAAATCATTTTTCCCCCTCTGAGTCCAAAGAACTAAGGACCCTATAATTCAGTAGAAGAGACCTAATGTCAAGATCTGTGTGGTTTTTATTTACTGGTCATGTTAAGTTTTAAAAAATAAAAGCATTCCTTTAATGGGGCAGTTCTGCCTGCCCTCTGCTTATCACAAAGAGAATGAATAAGATAACGTTTGCAAAGACTGTTTGTTTCTGTATAAATCCCTTCTCTAAGAAGCTCAGAATATTGGCTATTATTGCTGCTGCTGCTACTGTCAGTTTAACAAGCATAGATTCCCTGTTCAATTCTGTGATGAAAAAGGGGTGTTTCACAGCTGTTTTCCTTCAGGTAATACAGTATTCCAGTATTCTGCACTAAACACATCAGGCCTTTAAAATTTTTATGCATTCTTCCAAGAATGCACTTAAATCCTAGATGTTTTATTTTCATTTTAAACTTTACAAAGTAATGTGCTTGAGTAAGGGGGAAGATGGGTCGTTAGTGTTGTTGGCCTTTGCCAGGGCGGTGAAAACTGGGCACTGTAATGAGTAGCGCTTTGAGGCTAGAGAAAATACGACTCTGTCGGTTTGGACATGTTGTGGTGAGGAAACTGTTCCATTAAAAAAAAAAAAAGCTGGGAAGAAGTGTGGTGTGCACAAATATGTTTTGCCCCTCTTTACTTTTAGGAAAACACTAAAAAGTTATTGAGAAATGGGAAAAAAAAACCCATTTATATAGCACTAACCCAAGTTTTAAATTTTCCCTGCATGCATATTAGAGTTGGTGTTAACAAATGTCAACTGAGCAGTAAGATTCTCCTGTCTCTCTTATCTCCTGTGACTTTTGATATAAGGTGGCAAATGGGGTACTTGGTAGTGAGTCTACAAGTATAATCTCCTGCGATGGCCCAGTGGAACTGTGGTTCGGACTGTTCACGTGTCCTGCCGGCTTCCAGCTAACTCATCCTTCAGTCTTTTTCACCATCTGTTCTGGTCCATTTTATTTTTCATGTGTTATCGCCAGGCTAGGAAAGGGTAAGCAGGAAGGAGAGGACGTGAAACTTAAATCTGTCAGTTAGGCTCCTTGTTAAGCAAGGCTCGATGATGTTCAGATGGGGAAGAGATTGGTAGATGAGGCTGAAATAAGGCTTTCACTATATCTGTGGTTTTGTTATTCCTGCTTTTCCTCTCCCTTTAGTTTGTGTAACTGGAAGCTGAATTAAGTTTTGCTTTTGCAGTCCAGGCTTTTTAAATCCATTTTTAATTAAAAAAAGAGCCTCAAATATTTTTGGCACCTCATAAGTACCCTTGGTAGATTGGTAACCTTTTGTTTTACCAAATACTGGGAACCAAATAATCAGATCAAAGTCTCTGAAACACTTGTGTGAAGTCAGGATCAGATCTGCTTAGATCCAGATTTCCTGGCTTTTATCTTTCAAGGTCACAATTCGAGTTGCTAAGTTTTTATTTTTGCTAAATGCCAGCTTTAGGTCTATGATGGCATGGACATATTTGGATCACTTCAGCTGGTTATAAGCCAAAAGGCAATGCTCAGCGCAACATAGATTTGCTAGGTAAGAGAGTAAATAGTAGTACATTGGCCTTGTGAAAGGTGCACTGGCTTGGGAGTCAGAGGATTTGTATTCCAGTCCCAGTTCTGCCCCTGGTCTGCTATATGACTTCAGGCATGTTAAGTAACTTCTCTGAGCCTCAGTTTTCTCATCTGTAAAATCTGTATTTTAATACCTATTCTGCCTCCTACTTAAATGCTTAGGCCCATATGAGGCAAGGCTGTATCTGATCTGAGTATCTTGAGTCTTTCCCAGTGCTTAGTGTTTGGCACAGAATAAGCTCTTTACAAATACAATGTTAATAATATTTAATTATACTCATCTGCTTGTTCTCTTGGGTACAAATCTTACAAAAACATGTGACACCTCAGCAGGCTAGGGCTTTACTAATTAGGGGGCCAAGAGCAGAGTCCAGCAGAACAACATGGAAGTCAAAAGAAAATAATTATGGTATTTGTTAAGCGCTTACTACATACCAAGCACTGTTCTAAACACTGGGGTAGATATAGGGTAATCAGGTTGTCCCACAGGGGCTCACAGTCTTAAACCCCATTTTACAGATGAGATAACTGAGGCACAGAGAAGTTAAGTGACTTGCCTGAGGTCACAAAGCAGACAAGTGGCAGAGTCGGGATTAGAACTCAGGTCCTCTGACTCCCAAATCTGTGCTCTTGTCACCAGGCCTAGCTGGTGAGGGGGGCAGACATCAAGGGTATTGGGGAAGCAACTTGGCCTAGTGGATAAAGCACTGGCTTGGTAGTGCAGAAGGACCTAGGTTCTAATCCCAGCTCCGCCACTTGTCTACTGTGTGACCTTGGGCAAGCTTAATTTCTCTCAGCTTCAGTTACCTCATCTGTAAAATGGGGATTAAGATTGTGAGCCCCTTGTATGACATGGACTGTGTCCAACCTGATTATCTTGTATCTACCCCAGCACTTAGTGCAGTGTCTGGCACATAGTAAGTGCTTAATAAATGCCATAAAAACAATAGGGCATGATCACCTCTAAGTCTTCTAATCATCTGGACATCAGGTTTTGCAGTACCTTTGGATCTTCAGTAAATTCGTTTAGAATTATAGAACAAAGAGAGTCATGCTTTTTTGAGATTGACCAAATATACTATAGATATTGTCCCGTGGGTTTCCTATCTGGCTTTTGATTTTTTTTTTTCCTTTTTTGTAAGTTATCATCCTAAGTAGTTTTTAAAAGGTCTTGTTTTCTCTTCTGAAATATTTGTGATGTATCTTAATACACACAATCAAAGCTAGATAAGTTTACTGCAAGAGCTATAAAATGCAATTAAAATCTTAGTATTAAGTTTTAAAAGAAATGTTAATGCTTCACTCAGGTCATAGTTTAATGATCAAAGGAGTAATGTAATCCTTTTTTAAAATGCTAATTGCTGTTGGAAACCACCTAAAGTGCAGTTGTTCTAAATACCCTGACTCTCACCCTCTCCACCCGGCAGTCATTTTGCATTGTTTACTTTTGAAAATGTTTCCTGGATATTTCTATGATCTCAAAATGCCCATAAACCTCTAAACAAGTATTAGAAGTATATAAAAAAGTACAGTTGAATAACCTGTGTTATGAAGATGACTTTTAGCATCATTGGAATTTTTTTTTCTCATATGAACTTTAAAGTGGATTCCCAGTGAATGAATTTTCAAGATTTTTCTGGGTAACTAATAATTCACATGAAAGTTATCATGATGATGGTTCCTTGCGTGATACTTATTAAAACCCTGTAACCATTCCTTTTCCCAAAGGGCAGGAGGTTTGGAACAGGGGTAAGGTGCTAAAGGTGTCTAAAGATTGTGGGAAAAGTTGCTATTTTCCACAGTAGTAGTTAGCAGTAGCATTTAGTGAGTGTCCAGTTGGCGTGGGGCACTGTACTAGGTGCTTGTGAAGCCCAGAATAATGAAATAACGCATTCCTCGTCTCAAAGACCTTGCACTTTAATGAGAGAGAGAAATATAAAAATAGTTGCAACCAGAGTGCTCAAAAAATACACTAAGTAGACATATGTACTTGAGTGTTAAGGAGGGTGAAGATAAGTTCAGAATTGCAAGAGAAGGATGATGAGGTAAGGCTCAGAGTGTTGGGGGAATTGTTGCCTTATCTGTATTGTTTTGGAAAGAATCAGTGTTTAATTCAGCATGAGCAGAGGTTGGGAAATTCTGTCCCCCAGGTATTTCTGGGATTTGCAGTCTCCATAAAACTGTATCGGAAACAGATAAGTACTCTAGGCCTCCTTATTCCAGAACCTCTGCAGGCAAAGAACTGTTGACAGTGGCTGCAGTTAAGAACCCTGGAACCACAGGAGAAAGGAGATACTGGGTTTCAGCCACCCCTACTATGGGTTTCACTGCTATACCATTTCTATTTTGTGCAGGGGGACCTTCAGTTAAGAAGGTCATTTATTTTGTTGCATGTTTTCTGGAGGATCCAATCTGGCTTCCGCCACCTTCACTCCAAGGAAGCTGCCCCCTCAACGTTCACCAGTGATCTCTGCCAAATTCAAAAATTCAACCTTGACTTCACTGATACTCCCTCTTCTGGTTCTCCTATATCTCTGGCTTCTTTTTCTCAGTCTCTGTTGCAGGCTCCTTCTCTGCCTCCCACCCACTTATTGTGGGAGTCCCTCAAAGCTCAATTCTGGGTCCCCTTCTATTCTCCATTTTCACTCACTCCCTTGAAGAAATCATTGCTCCCATGGCTTCAACTACCTTTTTTATACAGATGATCCCCGAAAATACATTTTCAGTCCTGAAATTTCTCCTTCTCTGGAGTCTTGTATTTCCCCCTGCCTTCAGGACATCTCTATTTGGATGTCCTGCTGACACTTCAAACTTAACATATTGAAAACAGAACTCATTTTCACACCCAAACCCTATCTTCCCCTTGAATTTCCCATCACTGTAGAGAGCACCACCATCCTCCCTGTTTCACCAGTCCGTAACGTGGGCATTATCCTCGACTCACCTCTGTCATTCAACCCCCTTGTTCATTCAACCCCCATATTCATTCAACCCACATGTTCAAATCTGTTACCAAATCCTTTCGGTTTTCCCTTTACAACATTGCTAAAATCACCCCTTCCTTTCTATTCAAACTGCTACTATGCTGATCCAAGCACTTATCCTATCCCGCCTTCACTGTTGCATCTTCCTCCTTTAGAGGAGCAGCGTGGCGCAGTGGAACGAGCACGGGCTTTGGAGTCAGGGCTCATGAGTTCGAATCCCAGCTCTGCCACTTGTCAGCTGTGTGACTGTGGGCAAGTCACTTAACTTCTCTGTGCCTCAGTTCCCTCATCTGTAAAATGGGGATTAAGACTGTGAGCCCCACATGGGACAACCTGATTCCCCTGTGTTTACCCCAGCGCTTAGAACAGTGCTCTGCACATAGTAAGCGCTTAACAAATACCAACATTATTCCTCCTTGCCAACCTCCTTGTTACGTATCTCTTCCCACTCCAGTCCATACTTTAGTCTGCTGTCCAGATCATTTTTCTAAAAAAAAATTCAGTCCATGTTTTCGCACTCATCAGGAACCTCCAGTGGTTGCCCATCTACCTCCACGTCAAACAGAAGCACTTTGCCTTTACCTTTAAAACACTCTGACTGGTCTTCCCTTTTTACCTCACCTTGCTGATTTCCTACTACAACCCAACATGCTCAAGTTGCTCCTCTAATGCCAACTTACTCACTATACCTCCATCTCATCTATCCCCAGCCCCTCGCCCATATCCTGACTCTGGCATGGAACCCCTTCCTTTTTCATATCTGACAGATCAGCACTCTCCCCACTTTGAAAGTCTTATAAAAACCCATCCCCTCCAAGAAGCCTTCCCTAACTAAGCCCTCATTTTCCCTTCTCCTTCTCCCTTATGTATAGGCCTAGTATTTGGATTTGCACCCTTTAAAAGCAGCATGACATAGTGGATAGAGCATGGTCCTGGGAGTCAGAAAGGTATGGGTTCTATTCCATCTTCTTATTCATAGTATTCATAAATACTACTGAATAATCCCAGCGCCACTGCTTGTCTGCCCTGTGACCATGGGCAAGTCACTTTACTTCTGTGGGTCTCAGGAGCCTCAGTGGGGACTGACACTGTGAGCCCCTCATGGGACAGGGACTGTGTCCAACCCAATTTGCTTGTATCTACCCTAGCGCTTATTATAGTGCCTGGCATATAGTAAGTGCCTTTTTCCCTCTGCTCCCTCTACCCCTCCTTCCACCTCTCCGCAGCTAAACCCTCTTCTCCCCTCTTTCCCTCTCCTCCCCCCTCCCATCCCACCCCCTCAGCACTGTACTCATCCACTCTGTATATATCTTTATCACCCTATTCATTTTGTTTATTTTGTTTAATGAGATGTACATCACCCTGATTCTATTTAGTTGCCATTGTTTTTATGAGGTGTTCCTCCCCTTGACTCTGTTTATTGCCATTGTTCTTGTCTGCCTGTCTCCCCCGATTAGACTGTAAGCCCCTCAATCGGCAGGGACTGTCTCTATCTGTTGCCGACTTGTTCATTCCAAGCGCTTAGTACAGTGCTCTGCACATAGTAAGCGCTCAATAAATACCACTGAAGGAATGAATGAATGCCTAACAAATGCAATAATTATTATTAGTACTTGATATTCACCCCTCCCTCAGCCCCACAACACTTATGTATTTATTCATAATTTATTTCATTATCTGTCTCCTCTTCTGCATTCTAAGCTTCTTTCATTCATTCATTCAATAGTATTTATTGAGCGCTTACTATGTGCAGAACACTGTACTAAGCACTTGGAATGTACAAATCGGCAGCAGATACAGTCCCTGCCCAATGACGGGCTTACAGTCTAATTGGGGGAGACGTCTAATCGGGCAAGGAGAATGTCTACCAACTCTGCTGTACAGTACTCTCCTGAATATTTAGTACAGTGTTCTGCACATAGTAAGCGCTCAGTAAATATAATTGATGGATTGATTGAAAGTAATAGTAGGCAGGCTGTAATAGAGAAATTTGTCAAAGTACTGTGAAAATTCTCACAAGGGCCGGGGCCAGGAAATGTGAACTGGCCAAACCTTATCGTAACCCTGGTTTCTTTCTTTTGTGTATTTCCCATTCAAACAACAGAGCCTCAAATTTATTTTTCAAGGTGTGTCTCATTGTGTGGTTAGAATTTGAATACCTACCTATTACTGAGTGATTGTGAAACTTTTTCAGGTCTATTCATCTTAAAATAAAGAGCCTTAACTAGAAAAGATAATTAATTTTTCCAAGATTAATAGATACACTGTAATGAGAACTGAGTCATAAATATTTTAAAAAATTGATAGGGCTTCAAGAATTTGAATTTGCAAGTCTCAAGACTCAAAAAGGGAAAACAAATCGGTGTATTGCTCCATGTCCTTGCAACAGTGACTAACAGATTACAGAAGTTAAATAATAAACAATCAAATTAATACAGTGACTCAATGTTTTGAGTGGAATTTGTACAACTTTTTAAATTCTGTATCCTTTGTATTTAAGGATAAAAGGCCATTTATTATAATAATGTCTTCCTGTACTACATGCCTATTTCCATATAATTCAGAATAGCAAAGTCTATTTTATATATGGGCACAGATCTAAACTTTTCATTATACACAGGTTTGTTTAATTGGTTCACTTGCAAATTATGTATATGACCACCTACAAATATATTTTCCCTCTCAAGATCACACCTGGAGAGTTTCCATTACTCTACCCATCTCAGCTGTGGGAGGGAGAGTCAAGCAGAGGTCTACCCATTCTATACCGAGGTTGGGCAGTGGATAGCGAGTGGAAGGCAGTTTGCTACAAGTCAAAACTCACCTGTGCTGGGCAGCAGTGGCATGGGAGAGAGTCAAGGGTGGAGACTGAAATTGGCTACACGGAAAAAGGCAATGGCAAACCACTTCTTTACTTTTACTAAGAAAACTCTATGGATATACTACCAGAACCACTGCAGATGGAGAGTGGGGCATTCTGGGAGAGATGTGTCCATGGTGTCGCTATGGGATGGAAATGACTCGACTGCATAAGGCAAGACAAGACTGTATGCTGAACACTGTACTAAGCACTTGGGGGAGTGCACCACAACAATGTAACAAGCACATTCCCTGCCTACAGTGAACTTGCAGTCTAGAGGGAGCTTACTGGCTCCCATCGAATTTCTTTAGCAGGTACATTTTGAAGCTTTGAAAATCAGTCTGCACTCATCCCTCTAGAGCCAGCTTAATTATTCAGTAGCTAATTAACCAGTTAGTCCATTAGCAAGACCATCTTGCTTCCCCTCTCTGCCTCCTGCTGTCTAGATTTTGGTCATTTCCTTGCTCATTAGAATCTCCAAGGCTTGCTAGTGAAATTACTCTATCGAGAACAGTGATCTGTAAGGAAGCTTTTCTAGACTTTTACTATAACAAATAACCACTGGTATCATGTTGTCCTACCAGTAACCACCCAGTGTTTGATGTTTGAAAGGGTTTTTCTTACATCAGTCATTGCTTGAATTAAACTCTGCTAAATACAGTTTAGAGCTTTTCAACTTGGAAAGATCATTCTGAGAGCAATCCTTACGCTCATTGAGCTTATCAACTCCCTGTTCTCTTGGAATATCAAGCTTTACATTGAGTGCTAATTAGAGCCTCACAGTTAAGAGAAAGTTTAACTGCCTCTATTAGGCCCTTCTCAATTCATTTTTCAGGTCCATTGGCAACTTCGGATACCAGAACCTACTTAAAAACCCCAGCCAGAGATTCGCTGCTTGCCTACTTGTAGACTTAAGTGAAAATAACCCCGAGCAAAAGGTTTCCATTTTTATGGTAGAAAATCTGCTTCAGAAAAAGTCTGATGATGTCTTCAAAGAAGGCATGGCAGTCTTTTTGTTGCTCTGCCATTTAGACGGGAGCCGTCAGGTAAATGAATAGAGGGTGAGCTAACTCCAGTTGCCTGTTTCTGACCCCAGATCACAAGCCACTGTTTCTACCATAGCTGGGGAAATTTTATCTCTGTCTATGGCAATATTAAAGCCGCCTGTCTCCCACCGTCTTCCTCCCCGCATTAACTCCTGAGCCAAGGCTGAAGCAAATACGGCATAGGAGAGGGAGACTGAGATGTCACTGAGGACAAGAGGGGGAGAAGCAGGTGACACTGTCACGTGGAGAACTAGGGTCGACAGGAGGCACCTCCAAGGCCCATGCCAAGACGTGAAACTTTGGAACACCACCTGCCATCTGGTGAGATGAGACGTTCATGTTTAAGTGGGATGCCTGGCAATCTACCCGTGTCACAACCCCCAGTGCCAGGAGGACAGTTTGCCCACCGTCCTCTGGGCCGACTATCGAGGGTGATTCTTCTCCAGTGTGTGTGCTTCAAGGTGGTTACTTACTCCACACAATAAGTGATCAGTAAATACTATTGACTGACTGACTGGTTACCCATTCCTCTGTACCAATGATAGTTTGTTTGCTAATGTTTATAATCTATAATGTTTTTTCCATGAAGTAAACTGGCTAGAAACCCTTTTTTTAAAAAAAACAAAAAACACGGCATTTATTAAGCCCTTACTGTGTCAGGCACTGTACTAAGCTCTGGGGTTGTTACAAGCTAATCAGGTTGGACACAGTCCATGCCCCACATGGGGCTCACAGTCTTAATCCCCATTTTACAGATAAGGTAACTGAAGCTCAGAGAAGTAAAACGACGTGTCCAAGGTCACACAGCAGACAAGTGGTGGAGCCAGAATTAGAATCCACGTCCTTCTGACTTGTAGACCTGTGCCCTATTCCTAGGCCACGCTGCTTCTCTACAAAGTGTACCACTAAATATTCTTTAAAAATGTACCTCTTTGCTGAATCAGCCGAAACCAAGAACCATTGCAGGCCTGAGAAAATGAAGACCTACAGGTGCATAGAAGTAGGATCTGATGTGCAAAGTCATGGATATTGTTTTTATGCTTGCTAATATGTCTGCCTCTGTATAGCGTGGTCCCATCTGCTGCTTGTTGAGATGGAAGTTCTGCTGAGACTTGGGGAGCAAAGATTCACAAGCCTTATGGAGCTCAGCACTTTTTGTCTCCCTCATGTTCAATATCAGCTGCTTTTTTTGTCATCATACTCAATTAGTAATTTTCAAGTGTCCTGGTACCAAGGACAAAAACCTTCGAAACCTCTCCTGTAACTGCAGTTGTCTTTAAATGACATAGTGATTTTTTTTTAAAGAACCACAACACAGATTCATTTTCTTAATTAGTCCTAAAATTAATAATAAGGTGTGAAGGCTTAGGGCAGATGAGTAGGTATATTAACACAGTATGTCATTTTTAATTCCCTTATTCTTGACTAGTAAAAATAAACACCCACACTTGTTCTAATAATAGTCTATGAAGAAATTGGCACTGAGGGGTTAGAGGTGACTTCCTCAGACTTAAAGGATAGCAAACTATTAGAGTTCAGGGTTGTTTGTGCTTAGCCTCTGGGCCGATGTAATTCAAATCCCCCAAGTATTATCCCTCATTCTCACTGCTGAGAAGTGAAACATTGAAAAGATTTTCGATTCCTTTTTTCCCTCTGACACTTACCTTTCATGCACATGGCCTGAAGGAGTTTCTGATTCTAGACGGGATTTCTACTTGATCTTTAAGTGTTTTTGTTCCACTCTGCAGTCATCCTACATAGAAAGCAAAGGCAAACTCAACACACCTGGCTCCTCAGCAGAAGTTCAGAATCGTGGGGAGTCAAACTTCAGTCTGCAGTCTCTCCAGTCTGTCTTTTCTTAAGGTATCGATTGAGCACTCACTGTGTACAGAGCCCTATGCTAAGCACTCCCTAGTTAACATTTATTCTCCCTAAATTTGTAAGTATTTGGCTTCTCTTCGCAAGGGCAAGGAGCAAAGAGGGGGTTGTGATCATGTCATGGTGGAGATTTTGGGAAAAAGTCCTGCCAAATGGAAAAGGACAGTTGATGGCAAAAAGACCCTTTAGTTTTTTTTTTAATGTCATCACAATATAGATCTAAGAAATAAAGGGATCTTGGGCTCTTTTGCCTTATATAGGTTAGCCCTCACTTCATTATATTGTTTTTTTGTATATTCATATATCATTCCTTTCTAATTGTGAAGTGGAGAAGTCACACAATGTTTACTGGTAGGATAGTGGTTTTTGTTTTTTTTTTTTTGTAGGCAAAGCCTTTATTTGATACATAATTGCTAGTTACATTTAGGCTCCACTATGATGTTGTATTCCTCTGAGAATTCTGTCATCACTGAGAATTTTAATTATTAGTGTCTGTTGTTGTTTTTTTCCAGTCTTCTTAATGCTAAATGAAAGATTCCATCTAGATCCCTTTCTGGGTTCTATTTGAAATGGGAATTCTTTTTGGAATGTGGTGAAGCTGTGTTGAAAAGAGTCCTGAATTGAAATTTCTTAAAGGAGGACAGGGCAAGGTAAAGGGTGGAGGGATGAAGGCCAGAAGACAGTAGGAGTGAGGATGTGTATAATGAGATCAATTTATTAATTATAAAATTCACTGTATGGTTTATCTTTGACTTTGGATCCGGAGTGATACACATCATTAAATCCCTCAAGTTCTCCTGACTTCTTTTATTGGCATTAATGTATGCCAGTGCAGACCCAGAAGCATTAACTACAGGTACAATTAGGCATTTGTGCTGTTTTCATAAATAGTGGAGGTATTGACATTAAGCATATGCAGGAATCTCTATAGTGATAAATATTTACCAATATTTATTTTGGCAGAAACATCTTGCTCAAACACTTCTTGCTGCACCCTTGTGAATAGAATACCCCTGTTATTCCCACAGTCCAGGACTGAGAGTACAATATCTTATGGAGTTAATCATAGTATCAATCAGAGCAGGACTTTTACCAGCTCTGTAACTGGAATCTACATTTCGAGCCTTTTTTTAACCATTGCACCATTTAATTTTTCTTCCAGTTTAAGAAAATGGCATTGTCCTGAAAGTCTTGGGAAGTTGTATAGAAATTCTGTAAAAACCCATTTTAACAGAATAGGTTAGGGCCTCACACTTTTCAGGTTTGCATGTTTTTTCCATAGTAACAGGGATCTAGTAAACTACACTGACGTCAGAACTACCTTCCTTTGTCCTCCATTCATATTAGAATGGAAAACATTTTTCACTCAGTCTTTCAGATGTTGTAATTCAATCAGTTGTTTTTACCGAGTGCTTACTTTGTGCAGAGCACTGTACTAAGCACATGAGTACAATGTAACAGAGTTGGTAGATATGTTCTCTGCGCACAAGGAGCTTACAGTCTAGAAGGGGAGACAGTCATTAAAATAAATTATGAGAAGCAGTGTGGCTCAGTGGAAAGAGTCCAGGCTTGGGAGTCAGAGGTCATAGCTTCGAATCCCGGCTCTGCCACTTGTCAGCTGTGTGACTGTGGGCAAGTCACTTCACTTCTCTGTGCCTCAGTTCCCTCATCTGTAAAATGGGGATTAAGTCTGTGAGCCTCACGTGGGACAATCTGATTACCCTGTATCTCCCCAAGCACTTAAAACAGTGCTCTGCACATAGTAAGCGCCTAACAAATACCAACATTATTATTATTATTATTATGGATACATACATAAGTGGGGAGGGGCTGAAGGTGGGCTGAATAAAGGCTGCAAATCCAAGTGTGAGGGAGTGGGATAAAGAGAAATGGCTTAGTCGGGGAAGGCCTCTTGGAGGAAATGCAATTTTAATAAGGCTTTGAAGGTGGGGAGATTGGTGGTCTGTCGGATACGAAGGAGAAGGGAGGTCTGGCCCAAGGCAGGACATGGGCAAGGGGTTCGGGGCAGTGATAGTCATTCATTCAATCGTATTTATTAAGCGTTTACTGTGTGCAGAGCACTGTAAGTGCTTAGGAAAGAACAATACACAATAAACAGTGACATTCTCTGCCCACAGTGAGCGAGGTTGAGGTAAAGTGAGGACGTTGGCGTTGAGGAGCAAAGTGAGCATGCTGGATTGTAGTAAGAAATCAGTGAGCTAAGATTGAAGGGGGCAAGATGGTGGAGTCCTTTAAAATCGATGGTAAGGTGTTTCTTTGTGATGCAGAGGCATCACTTGAGGCCATTGGCAACCGTTGGGCTCTGGGCAGACCGAGGGAAGAAAGGGTAAACCTGGTAAAGGGATCTGGTAATAGCCGTATTCCAGAATACCAGGTTTTGACTCTTAAGCAGACTTGTGGTCACTTGCAAGATCCAACTGAGGCGAAGGGAGTAGAGTAGTGACTTTGTATTATGAGTACTTTTACGCGTTTATTGAAATATTTGCAAATAGTTATTGCATCAGTATTCTGATGGCTTTTTGTTAATCTCTGCTTGAATTTCCAATGATTAGCAAATGTGTAGCTTTGAAATTGAAGTCATGTATGTGATATAGAACAGTGCTTGACACAGCACTTAAGGAATACTATAATTCTAATGATGTACTTTTTTATTTTTAGAAAGATATGTGTGTTGTCCAAAAATGGCATAGCTCTAGACCATAAACTTGTTGTGGACAGGGAACATGTCTGCCAACTTGGTCATGTTATTCATTCATTCATTCATTCAGTTGTATTGAGTGCTTATTGTGTGCAGAGCACTGTACTAAGCACTTGGAAAGTACAATTCAGCAACAGATGGAGATAATCCCTATCCAACAACAGGTGTTATATTTTCCGAAGTGCTTAGTACAGTGGACTGCACATAGTAAGGCCTCAGGGAATATCATTGAATGATTGGCAAAGCAAAATGCAGGCAAATTTAATTGCTGTTATGAGTGAGAAACTGTTCATCTGGCATCAACTATAGCATCAGTGGAACAAGGAGGGTAGAGGTGGGAGCTCTTGAAGGAGAAGTCCAGGTGTGAATTGCTGCTCTCTAACTCGATCTTCCTGCTGCTCTCCCACCAACTTCTCCAGACTCGACCAATGTTATTTATTAAGAACCTAGTGTGTGTTAATCAACTCTGTTATATTGTACTCTCCCAAGTGCTTAGTACAATACGTTGCACAGCGTAGATATTCAATAAGTACGATTAATTGATTGATTTTTAATGGTATTTTTTAAGCACTTAATATGTTCCAGGCATTGTTCTAAAGCGCTGGGGATAGATAAATATAAGCTAATCAGGTTGGACACAGTCCATGTCTCATATGGGGCTCACAGCTTTAATCCTCATTTTACAAATGAGGTAACTGAGGCCCAGAGAAGTGAAGTGACTTGCCCGAGGTCACAAGGCAGACACGTGGCGGAGTGGGATTAGAACCCAGGTCCTTCTGACTCCCAGGCTGTGCTCTATCCACTAGACCACACTGCTTTTTGATTCTGTAGCTTACAGTCTCTGACCACAATGGCTCTTCTCTACCCAACTCTCCATTACTATCATTGGATGGCATTTTCTTCCAGGTTAGCCCTTAATAAGGAATATTGTTTCAGTTTTCCAGAGAGCAGTATTCTCATCTTGAACTCATCTTAATCTCAAGCGCTTAGTGCAGTGCTTTGCACATAGTAAGTACTCAATAAAAATGTTTAAATGAATTATTCTCCCCCAAGTATCATTTATGGGATCACTCATGCATCTTGAAATACTCAGTTACTCTCTTTTTAATGACAGTATTTAAAAATGTCTTGTTTTTACACATTTCAGTATTGCACCAGTTACAGTTTGCAACGATTAGTGTAGCATAAGAAATGCCTCTTTTAACAAGAAGTTACTTCAAGCAGAATTTCACATGCATCTATCTCCTTGTCAACTTTCCTTTTCAGTTTACACTTTATTAATGGAGAGGCAGTGTTTTCTAAAATATCTCTAATGATGAAATCATTGCCAGGAACAGAGCAAGAGATAAACAATCTTAGGAGACTGAAGATGGAGAGAACAATCGACTTACTTTGAAGTGAAAACAT
Organism: Ornithorhynchus anatinus; assembly: GCF_004115215.2. Lineage (NCBI taxonomy): Eukaryota > Metazoa > Chordata > Mammalia > Monotremata > Ornithorhynchidae > Ornithorhynchus > Ornithorhynchus anatinus. Next base: position 37,033,978 of record NC_041734.1, on the reverse strand, counting down.
AAATAACAAACTCAGTATGGAACAACACAGTGCATACGAGGATTGGTTTTGAATCTTTTTCTCCTGCGTGACTTTCATAGCTCATTTTAAAAAAACTGACCCCAATATTTTAATTTTCCAAGAACAGAAATAAAAGCGGCCAAAAATATAAATACTGCCAAAACATATCAGTTGAATTTGAAAATAAGAAATTGTGCTTCAGAAACTTCAAAATGTCTTAAAGGGCTTAATCTTTTATTTTCATTGAGCTCTCATATTCCTACCAGTTTGTATACGTAAGTATGTTATGTGATGGATGAGCATAACTTAATTTTGTGTCCTCCACCCTTGCATTGGCCAGAGTTGTGAGGATGAAACTATCTCACTATAATGAATAATTCTTCTGATCTTCACCTCTGGTAAATTAGAAGAAGCAGTGTGGCCTAGTGGAAAGAGCATGGGCCTGGGAGTCAGAGCTAATCCTGGTTCGCCCCTTGTCTGCTATGTGACCTTGGGCAAGTCACTTACTTTCTCTGTGCCTCAGTTACCTCATCTGTGAAATGGGGATTAAGACTGTGAGCCCCATGTGGGACAACCTGATTACCTGGTATCCTCCCCAGTGCTTAGAATAGTGCTTGGCACATAGTAAGTGCTAACAAAGCACTTATTATTACAAACAAATCAAGCCATGGTCAGTGGTATTTCATTCATTCATTCAATAATATTTATTACGTGCTTACTATGTGCAGAGCACTGTACTAAGCGCTTGGAATATACAATATGGCAACAGATAGAGACAATCACTGCCCAATGACGGGCTCTAGCACTTACTGTATACAGGACACTGTACTCAACTTTTGGGAGAGTACAGTGTAGTAAGGTTGGTAGACATGATCCCTGTTCACAAGGAGTTTAAAACAAATCCGCCGGACTGTAACTTCATTGCGGGCAAGGAAAATGTCTGCCCACACACAACTCTGTTATACTGTACTCTCCCAAGTTCTTAGTATAGTGCTATGCACACCATTATTATTATTGCTATTATTAATAACAATCATACTTATTGAGCATTTACTATGTGCAAAGCACTATACTAAGCGCTTGGGAGAATACAGTATAACACCAGACACGTTCCCTTCCCACAACAAGCTCACAGTCTAGAGTAGGAGACAGATATTAAAATAAATAAATTACAGATATATACATATGTGCCACAGGGAAGGGTTGGGGGCATAAATGAAGGAGCAAGTATGAACCTCGCAGAAGTGAGTGGGAGAATGGGGAGGAGGGCTCAGTCAAAGGAAGGCTTCCTGGAGGAGAAATGCCTTCAATAAGGCTTTGTAGTGGGGAAGAGCAATTATCTGATATAAGGTGGGCAGATGCTCCAGGCCAGAAGTAGGATGTGGGTAAGAGGTTGGCGGCAAGATAGACTCGATGGAGGCACAGTGAGAAAGTTAGTACCAGAGGAATTAGGTGTGTGGGCTGAGTTGTAGTAGGAGAGCAGCAAGGTGAGGTAGGAGGGGCCAAGGTGGTTAAGTGCTTTAAAGTCCATGTTGAGGAGTTTTTGCGTGATGAGGAGGTAGATGGGCAACCACTGATGTTTCTTGAGGACTGGGGAAACATGGACTGAATGTTTTTGAAGGAAAGTGAATTGGGTAGCAGATTGGAGTGTGGACTGGAGTGGAAAGAGACAGGAGACAGGGAAGTCCGTAAGGAGGCTGATACAGGAGACAGGGAGGTCCGTAAGGAGGCTGTTACAGTAATCAAGGCAGGATAGGATAGTGCTTACATTACTGTGGTGGCAGTTTGTATGGAGAAGGAGTGGATTTTGGTGATGCTGTGAAGATGGATAGGATTTAGAGATGGCTAGAGTGAATGGGTAAATATAGTAAATGCTCAAAAAATATCATTGATGATCTATATTCAATCGTATTGAGTGTTTACTGTGTGCAGAGCACTGAACTAAGTGCATGGGAGAATACAGTATATCAATAAACAGACCCATCCCCTGCCCACAACGAACTTACAGTCTGTTCATGACAGTATAGTGGAAGATGCCCATCAATGCTTGTGTTAGTAATGAAACAGGGATAACAGAATTCTGTGATCCATATCCTGTTTTCCCATGGCAAATGGGCATGGGGAAGCTATGGAATGTGAGGCCCTCATCCCATCAGTTTGTGCTGGAATTGTGTCTAGGGTTAACTCATGATAGGGCACAAAAGATGTAATGAGCAATTCCAAATAGGAATGAACGTAGCCTCTTAAGGGGACTCATTAATCAGCACTCAAGAATATTTTGAAAAGTTCAACTCCAGACTCACCAAAGAGTTGTGTTATCAGAGCAGTATGTTATGTGGAAATTGGTCTATATTTCCTACAAAATTCAGAAGATGCGTAAAAGAAAAAATGTTCTTGAATATTAAATAGCTTTTGTTCCCTTGGATGAGGCTATTGATATGACTTGTAGTCATCTTAACGATAATCAGCTCGAAAGGCTGTAGAGTTGTTTTTAATTTTGTCAAACATTCCAATTTTGATTTTACCATTCAAAACCTCTAAATGCGTGTTTATTCTCCAGCTAGTACAGTCAGTTCTCTCAGAACATAGAAAGTCGCATTTTTCAAAGAACCTCATATTGAGGAAAAGTCACACTCATATTTTTTCCATGACTGATGCTACATACCTCTGCATAGCTGTTTCTTCTTACACAGCACAATGATCTATCACAACACACATGTGCTATGTGAAGAATGTTTCTCTCATTCTTGTCACATTCTGTCTGAAGTGTATAGCAAAAACCTTCAGTAGAGGAGAATTAATTGAATGTAAGTGGTAAGTATACCTTCAGTAGCAGGATGTTTACATCGACTTTATAGGCTTGGGTAATGAACAAAAAGTTTGATATTGTATTAAGGTGTGCAGTAGTGCTTACAAATATTTAAGTGCTTACTATATGACAGGCACTATACTAAGTGCTGGGTAGAGACAAGATAATAAGGTCCCCAGTGGGGCTCACAAGTCAAAATTGGAGGGAGAAAAGATCTTGAATCTCCATTTTCCAGATGAGGGAACTGAGGCACAGAGAAGTGAAGTGATTCGCCCATGGTCACAGCAGGCCAGCGGCAAAGCCAGGATTAGAACCTGGTCCTCTGACTCCCGGGCTGCTACTCTTTCCACTAGGCCACGCTGCATGCAGATTTAGAATTCTTTTCTATCTAGTTCTGGCACTCAAGAGGGTCAGTGGAAAACATGGCATGAAATAGGGTGAGATTACTAGTGGAACACACTCTGGGCCACAGATTATGGGACAGTTGTTGATAGGAGACACACAAAATCAGCTTGTTGTGACTGTTTTACCCCAAGTAGAGCATCTGATTTGAACTAATGGCCACAGAGCCAACCCACAAGACTTGGCCCAGAGAGTAGAACACGAGCCTGGGAGTGAGAAGGACTTGGTTTCTAATCCTGGTTCCACCACATGACCGCTCTCTGATCTTGGGCAAGTAGCTTCCTTTCTCTCTTCTTCAGTTACCTCATCTGTAAAAGGGGGTTATGACTGTGAGCCCCGTGTGAGATAGAGACTGTGTCCAACCCGATTTATTTGTATCCTCCCCAGCATTTAGTACAGTGTCTGGTACATAGTAAGCACTTAGCAAGTACCACTATGTCTATGGTTTGTTTTAATCGTGGTTTTGGGTGAATGAGATATGATCTTCCATGAATTGATGGCATTTTGGGACATTTGGTAGTCTCATTGTAGACTTTATTTGGGAAAAGTTATCTGCTCCACTAATGCCTTTTTTCTCCTCTTCTCCTCCTCCCCTCCTCCCAACAGCAGCAACAGGAAATGTTAGCCATGAAACATCAGCAGGAACTTCTGGAACATCAGAGGAAACTGGAACAGCATCGCCAGGAGCAGGAACTAGAGAAGCAGCATAGAGAACAGAAGTTACAGCAGCTCAAAAACAAGGAGAAAGGGAAAGAAAGTAAGTAGCTTTCCTGCCTAGGATTTGGGATGATGAAGTTTAGGCAAAGAGCCTAAACTTGTTTTCTGCTTTATGCCTATTTTACAAATGGCACTTTGGGGCTCCCAGAAGTGCCTTCACTCTGTTGATGCTTTCTTTTATGACTTTTCACCAGGCACGGGATCTGTGTAGGAATTGGATTAAGAGATAGGAAGCAAATTGAGCCATCTTGTAATTAAAGAGGAGGAAATCTGAGTTGTCGTTTGAGTTGAACTTCGAACTGTTTTGATCATTTGACAACAGTCCTCTTCAATGGATTTTGAGTGTCGTATAATCCGGTCATTCAATCAGTAATATTTATTGAGGGCTCACTGTGTGCAGAACACTACTAAGCAGGCTTGAAGACTAGGTGAACATGACCCAGTGTCCAAATTCTCAAATGGTGAAGGAGCAGGGATGGGGAAACTTACTTGCCTATAAAATGAGGGGGGAAACTTTCCTCTCCCGGTGTGGTGCTTACCCGTTTTTCTTTCCTGCTTGCTTGTGCATGGCTTCACATTTGTCTGCCATGCTCTGTCATTTAAGCCCAAGCATATAGCACAGCATAGCATCTACCTGCTCCACAGTTGGGTTTTTTTTTACTGTTGTTGTTATTGTTGTTTGTAAATGGTATTTGTTAAGTCCTTACTCTGTGTCAAGCAGTCGTCTAAGTGCTGGGTACAGGTTAATCAGGTCAGACACAGTCTCTGTCCCATATGGGGCTCACAGTGTAAGCAGGAGGGAGAATGGTTAAAATATCAGGACAGAATAGAATACCCAGTCTATCATGGATAATAATAACCCTTATTGTTGTGGCATTTGTTAAGTGCTTACTATGTGCCAAACACCATGTGAAGCTCTGGAGTAAATACAAGATAACCAGGTTGGACATAGTCTCTGCTCAGTGTGGGAATTGCAGTCTGAGAGGAAAGACAGCTACTTTATCTCCACTTATAGATAAGCCAACTGAGGCACAGCAAAGTTAAGGGACTTGCCCAAGGTCACCTAGCAGGCATTCGGTGCCTGTCAACACCTCAAACTTAATATATCCAAAACAGAGCTCCTCATCTTCACACCTAAACCCTGTTCTCCACCTGACTTCCCCAGCCCTAAGACAGCACCTCCATCCTCCCTGTCTCACAAATCCATTACCTTGGCACTGTCCTCGACTCAGCTCTCATTCAACCCACATACTCAGTCTGTCACCAAATCCTGTCAGTTCTGCCTTCACAGCATTGCTGAAATCCACTCATTCCTCTCTATCCAAACTGCTACTGTGCTGAGCTAAGCACTTATCATATCCTTCCTTGATCAGATTCCTCACTGACCTCTCTACCTCCTGTTTCTCCCCACTCCAGTCCTTACCTCACTCTGCTTGCCTGGCTCACTTTTCTATAAAAGTCCACATCTTGCTTTTCCTCAAGAAGCTCCAGTGGTTGCCTATCCACCTCTGCAGCAAACACAAACTCCTGATCACCCGCTTTAAAGTACTCAATCAGCTCAGCCTCTCTTACCTTACTACAGCACAGCGTGCACGCTTCACTTCTCTAATGCCAACCTACTCACTGTATCTCTTTCTTATCTACCTTGCGGCCACCCCCTTGCCTATGTCCTCTCTCTGGCCTGGAACTCCCTTCTAATTTATCTGTGAAAGACCACCACTTTCCCCACCTTCAAAGCCTTATTAAAGTCACATCTCCTCCAAGAAGCCTTCCCCAACTAAACCCTCATTTCCCCAACTTCCTCTTCCTTCTGTATCACCTGTTCTCTTAGATCTGTATACCTAAAGGACTTTATATTCACTCCACCCTCAGCCCCATATGCACAGAAGTACATATACCTAATTTATTTTAATGTCTGTCTCCCCCTCTAGACTGGAAGCTCCTAGTGGGCAGGGAATATTTCTACCAACTGCGTTATACTCTAAGTGCTTAGTACAGTGTTGTGCACACAGTAAGTGGTTAATAAATACTATGATCAATTGTTTCATAGAAAAAATATTGTATCTGCCAGATGATTTTATAATCCAAAGGACAAGCTTTATAGTAACTGAAGACATGATAAAAACAATTCTTCTCTTACATTTGATCTCTAATACTTAAATAGTTAATCTCTAAATAGTTCAGATGAATTCTGTTTATCTTGAGGACTGAGGTCATCTATTCACTGTGGAGGATGAGTTTTTTTGTAGCATGATGAAAACTAGTTAATGTCTTATCCTTTGCTAGGAGATCACTAGGATTTACTGCTAGGGAAGAGGTGACAATTCATGCTCCTTTAGCTGAGTTATATATGTTCAATTCAGTCTGCCTCCAGGGGCATGAATAACTAGTTTTTGCATCTTCCTATCTCAAATTTCTTCCTTCTTCAGTCTATCCTACCTCCAGCTCTTCAGATAATCTTTAATACATTATATGAATTACTCAAAGTTGCTGCTTATTCCTTTTCCCATTAAAATGTTCTCCTCAACTGCCAACCTTGACCCCAAGCTCTGAAGTATATTTCTTTAATTTCTGATGCCTCTCCCACCCCAGAAATTTATTTTAATGTCTGTTCCACCTGTTAGATTATAAATAAGATCCTTCAGGGTAGAGTTCATGTCTACTAGCTCTCTTATACTCTCATAGTACTCAGTAAATACTGTAGACTGATTGACTCTTGCCTATTTGTGCTTTTCTGCACCCCAGCTACTCCCAAATCAACCTGTTGACTGTTCCTGTCTAGAACTCATTTATCTTTGATCCACTGCTCACAACCTGCTGTTACAAAGAACTTTCTTCCTCCTCAAACCCAGCAGTGGACATCCCTCCCCACCTTCAAAACCCCTTCTAAATATCTATGGCATCTAAGAGGCATTCCCTGATTGAACCCCATTTCCCTGGTTATTTCACCCCTCTCAGTTCACCTTGGCCCCCGCCTTCAACTCTCCTCTCTTTTTGGATGATTAAATCCATCTCCAACCCTGACCTCTCTCCTCAGCATTCTCACATTTTCCTCCTGCCTTCAAGACATCTCTACCTGGATGTCTCACTGACACTCAGACTTAACAAGTGTAAAACAGAACTCCTCATCTTCCCACTCAAAACCTGGCCCTCCCCCTGATTTTCCTATCACTGTAGACAGCCCTGCCATCCTCCTCATCTTGCTAGTCCAAAGCCTTGGCATTATTCTTGAATTCTGTTTCTCATTCCCCTACACATTCAGTGTATTATGAAATACTGTCAGTTTACCTTACCATCATCTCCACCCTTTCCTCTCCATTCAAATTGCTACCATGCTGATCCAGCACTCATCGTTTCCCACCTTGATTATTGCATCAGCTTCCTTGCCGACTTCCCTGCCTCCTCCCTCTCCAGTCCATACTTGTCTTTGCTTTCTGGATCATTTTTTTCTGAAAAAAACTGTTTAGTCGAAAGATTGCCACTCCTTAGAAACCTCCCAGTGGTTGCCCAACCACCTCCCCATAAAACAGAAACTCTTGACCATCAGCTATAAGGTACTCAGTCAGCTACCCTAGACCTATCTAACTTCTCTGATCTCCTACTACAACCCAACCCGCACACTTTGCTTCTCTAATCCTAACCTACTCACTGTATCTCAAGCTCATGTATCTCACCACCAATTCCTTGAAAACGTTCTACCTTAGGCCTCGAGGTCCCTACCCCTTCATATCTGACAATCTACCACTCTCCCCACATTCAAATCCCTCTTAAAATCACATCTCCTTCAGTTGGCCTTTCCAGACTAAACAATTTATTTCCCCTATCCTTTCTCCTCTCTGAGCCAACTAAGAACTTGTTTGTGTACCCCTTAATTACTTTGATACCCCAGTATTCTTATAGTATCCCAGGCATTTCCCCTATCTAATTTGCTATAATGACTGTCTCCCACCATAAACCGTAAGCTTCTTGTGAACCGGAGTCATGTCTGCCAATTCTGGTGGATTGTTCTTTCCCAAGTTCTTAGAACAGTGCCCTTCACAGAGTAAGGACTTAATAAATAACATTGATTGATTTAATAAAAGTGCAAAATACTTATCATTTTGAAATAACTTCCACTTTCTAACATATGACAGCCATAATAATCTACTTGATTTCATTGTTACTACTCACCACTCTTTAGATTCATTGTTAAAGTCTTTTTTTAGGAAAATCAGAGAGGAAAGAGGAGAGAGAATATGAAATCTTAACCCTAGTTTCTTATTTAATTGTATTAACATGTTGCATTATTTTACAAGTGCAATTCATTTTACAGATAATATGTAAATTACATAAGGAAAAGAACCGATTTCATTTGCAAATGACCTACATGTTTGACACGTGTTTGTGGGAGTAATTTTTTTATTTGTCACATCTGTACAGTCATACCTTCTTTAGATGTGGGCGGAATTGAAAAACTGAATAAAACTCATAGAGATGCAAAACCCTGCAGATTAATTTTGAGTGCTCAGTGGAACAAGTACGACAGATAATCCAATTCAAAGCCACTGCTTTCAAACTACACATCTCTATTGATTCAGCCTGACTGGGTTTCAATGCATTTTTAAAGAAAATTTTAATAAATTGCAGAGTGATATCAACGTCACAATGAAGTGTGTTCATCCCTCCTATGTCTCATGAGCCCAGTATAACCCACCTGTGGGAACAGTGTACAAACTAATTGTTTTAATGATGGCACCTTAGTTGAAACCCAGAGTCTTTAGGCAAGGATGGGCCTTTATTGGGTGTTTTTCTCCAAGGGGGAACAAAACTAGCCAGCGTTCAAGTGCTGGCGTAGAGGAGAAGAGGCTAGTGATACATGAGCAGGGAAACATTAGAGGCGGAAAACAAATTATTCTTCCTGTTACTGTACTTTTGTTACTGGCAAGGGAAGCAAAGAGAAATTTGATTGCTTTTGCGGATCAGCTTTGAGGGAATATAGACTGGAAGGATTAGAACACTTCAATGTAGAAAGATGAATCAATCCCAAGTACACGGCTCTTGGGAGAGTACAAATACAATGGAATTGGTCGATAAGATCCCTGCCCCCAAGGAGCTCACAATCTAGTCAGGAAGGGTGAGATTGAAGATTATAGAATGATAAAGGGTGTGGAGAGAGGGAGATGATGATCATAAAGTGCCACAAACCTGGATGAGGGGTGGTAGGGTTAAAACCTGAAATGGAAATTCTAGTCCACGTGATGGGTGGTAACCATGTGGGAGTCATGATATGGAAGTAAGAAATTTTTAGATGGTGCATACCTTTTGTGTCATCTGTATGGCTGTCAAGGAGAGAAATCATCCCACCGTTGATTTAAGCATCTTTTTTTTTTTACTGTCAGGGATAGAATACTTTGCCAGATGGACCATGGTCTGGACTAGTAATGATGTTTCTTAGGTTCATCTGCTTTGCACATGATGGTTCTGTAACAAAGGTGAATTTAAGAATGTTACCAGTTCTTTTAGTTCAAGTAACTGTCTTTTAATGCATCATTTAAAATGAGTCTGGGTTTAGTGGGTTGTGTTGCCACATAATGTATGTTCTGTCTTCCATTTTATGCCCTTGTGTGGTCAGGGGTGATGTTACAGAAGGTGTCAGGTGAGAGGAGTGATGAGCAAGTGAGTGTTCATCCTCCCACACTTTCCTTCTGTAAACTCATCTCCATCCATCCATCCACGGGGACCTAGGAAAGCTGTGACTGTATTCTGTCCAGGGGGCTGTCGCCAGGGGACTGCCACAGTGTTTATTTGATCAACTTTTGTCTTCCGCTCCTGCTTCCTAACAGTACATGTTTCTGAAAATACATCTTGGCAGATTAGGTTTTCTGGGAATGTAATTTCCCAGCCTCTCCCTCTAGTCTGGTGGTAAAGGGAGAAACATGGCTCACTACTGAATAACTAAATTGCAAAGCCTGTTGTAACTTTGGCATTTTTAACTTGATAAAGGATATAGGGATAACAATGGGAGAGTGTTTCCTTTTGAAGCAATAAAAGATTATTTTCTTCAGCCTACCAAATGGTATCCAGATAAAAGCTCATGCTGCCATGCCTTATCACTTACATTTCCTCCTTTTAGTACTGCAAATCTAATTGTACTATATTTTTCTTGGATTGCTCTTGGGTTGTCCTACAAATAGAGCATCATATGTTGACTAAGTTCTCCAAGGGATCATCAAACTTCCTGGGCTTTATTCTACTTAAAGGTATTATTTGAATATGCCTTTACCATCATCATTGTCTTACTGTAGCACAGTAAAACAAACAATTCTAGAATAGATTAGATAGCTGACAGAAGATATGGGTTTGCCCTTTAAAAACCCTGCTTTGAAATTACTAAAGAGTGCCAAAGATTCTCCTATTGGAATTAACAGATCCTAGACTTCTGGGGAAAGTCTGTTCTGTTTGGATAGAAATACTGCCATAGTGCAGTGCTTTCCAAGTTGTCTACCTATGGAGAATATTTTCATTTCTCTCTCATTTAGTTTTAAGTGCAGGTCTAGAGTGAGCACAAAACCCTCTTTTTAGTTATACCTTCCTTTGAAGCAAGAATGCGAATTCACCAGTACATTTTTGAAAGTATTTTTTTATGTAAGGATAAAGACCCTCTTTAGAAATAGGTTCTCTGTAAGGTAAGTCTTCATACTGATTAAATCAGCATTTTAAAACAGTGTGCAATTATGTGAATATCTCATGTTAAGGAGACCTCTTATTAAAGACTCTTCCTGCTCTTTTCCCCTCTGTTCTTTGAGAAAGCTTTCATGTGGTCTGAAGAGGGCTCTATTAGATGCAAATTGTTTTAATCACTTTGCTTCACTTTGGGAATCTAGACCTGTGTTTCCCTGAATGGTTATTTTCATCCAGTGGAATAGCTGAATGACTTCTCTTTTTGGGTTCTCCCTCCCCAACCCCCCTCCCATTTTTCAGGCGCTGTAGCAAGCACAGAAGTCAAAATGAAGTTGCAAGAGTTTGTCCTCAATAAAAAGAAAGCCCTGGCACACAGGAATCTGAATCATTGCATTTCCAGCGATCCTCGCTACTGGTATGGGTAAGTGGTGCTAGGCTGGTGCCACCTTTGTTTCCTTTGGCTGGCAAGTGGGAGGAGGCAGACGAGAGTGCGAAATGCTGAGTCCAATTAAAAGCACCAGGCTGGGTTATACGGTACTTTAGGTAAAGTGGGACAAATATGCATTTCAGGGAAGCAGCATGGCCTTGTGGAAACAGAAGAGGCCTGGGAGTCAGGGGACCTCGTTTCTACTCTCAGCACAGCCACTTGTCTGCTGTGTGACTTTGGACAAGTCACTTAACTTCTCTGTGCCTCAGTTTCCCCATCTGTAAAATGAGGGTATCTATTTTTCCTCTCCCTTAGACTGTGAGCCCCATGTATGAGAGAGACTGTCTGATCTGATTATCTTTTATCTCCCCTAGCACTTAATACCTTATTTGGAACATAGTAAGCACTTGGGAAATAGCATGGCGTAATGGATAGAGCATGGGCCTGGGAGTCAGAAGGTCATGGGTTCTAATTTTGGCTCCACCACTTGTCTGCTTTGTGATCTTGGGCAAATCACTTCACTTCTCTGTGCCTCACTTTCCTCATCTGTAAAATGTGGATTGAGACTGTGAGCCCCAAGTGGGACAGGAACTTTGTCCAACTCGATATGCTCATATCCGCCCCAGCGCTTACTACAGTGTCTGGCAAATAGTAAGTGCTTAACAAATGCCATCATTATTATCAATATTATTATCACTACTTAACAAATATCACAGTTGTTATCATTATTACTATTATTATCATCATCATTATATACCCAGGCACTTAATACAGTACCTGGCACGTAGTAAGCACTTTACAAATACTACTGTTGTTATTCTTATCATTATTATTGTTATTATTTTTCTAGTCCTCCCACCCTCTCCCCCAACCCCAACTCATTAGATGAGGTGCCCGAATTGCAATGGTCAGATCAGCTAACAGACCACATTGTCATTGGGCTTGATAGATGAGGATCTTTTCCAAACTATGTTTGAAAGATCAAAAACAATAAAGAGGATGCTGGGAATGTCAGTGCTGAATGGAAGAATGTGGATCAAAGTCCTTAACTCAGGCCTGCAAGTAAGCTAAATAGGGGTCCAGGTCCCAGAGGCACGAGCCTCCTAGTAGCCAGATTCTTCCTTCTCTAGGGTCCTGGCCCATCATGGCATTTTTCCAGTGGCAAAGGAGGAGAAAGTGCGCTACATCATATTACCCTCCACTTCTTGAGACTTGTTTCATATCCTAGAATTCCCGTGGCTCCCGGAAAATAAATAAGGGAAGGCTGGATTTGGTGGTTTTCACGAAAAATAATAACTTTCGTGCAATCTCCTTAACTTCAAATCCAGGGCATCAGTAGGCAGCTATGAAGAATTGTGTTTGAGCTATCAGCCATCTCACACTAACTTCTCAGGAGCCACAGCCATTGTGGGGAGAGGTAGAAAATAATTGCACTCAGTTTTGCCGAAGCACTATGTATTTTAGCTAAATCCGGTGGTTGGATTAGAGAACATTATTCCAACAGCTTGAGCCTGTCTGGTACAATGTAGTGTGGTGTCGGAAGAAGTATTGGACAGAGTGCTACAATATGAGTGTTTGTTTCTGCAAAATAAAGCTTTCCCTGCCTTTCAGTTTGGGAACCTCATGTGGGACAGACTGCGTCATTCAGTGGAAACATACCAACCCCAGGGCTTAGTGCAGTGCTTAAATCTAGCAAGTATTCAATGAATATTTATTGTTATTATTAGTAAAAATTTAGTCCCTGAATTATCAGTGAACTGGGTGCTTTTCCCAGTCATTCCCTCTAGACCATAAACTATATGTGGGCAGGGAACCTGTCTACCAACTCTATTATATTTTATTCACCCAAGTGCTTAGTACAGTGTTTTACACACCTTAAGTGTTCAATCAGTATGATCGATTGATTCCCATGAATTAACAAGTAAAGGGACTTTGCATAAGATGTTCAGAAAATGAGCTTTCTATTTTACCAGGAATGTGTATTTAGGTGATTTTGAAGATAGGAAATGTGGGTCACCGGGGTCACCGGTGTACTTTGAATGAAGTTGCTTTATTAATATGACCAAGAATAACATCCTTTATTTTTAAAATACCCACCTGATCATTTTCCTTGTGTTTATTTCATCCATTCTCTGAGCCCCCTTCCACACACCCCTCCCCAATAGGCAGGGCTAAAGATTAACTTTCAAATTATATTTATCCCTTTTTGTGGTGCCCTAAGATTGTGAGACCCATGTAGGAAAGGGACCATGTCTGACTAGATTAACGTGTATCTACTCCAGTGCTTGAACAGTGCTGCATAAATAGTAAGCACTGAAAAATACCCTAATAAGAATATCTCAATCAGTCGTATTTATTGATATCTGAAGCATAGAAGAAGAAATCTGTTGAACAGTGAAAGGGGAAGGAGAGAGAAAGAGAGAGGTTCACTCAATCTACTCCATTCATGGCAAAACCTTGAATAAAAGGTTGATTTAGAGAAGGAATTGAAAATATAAAGCATATAGATTAAAAGTTAACATAATATGCTTGGACTTCAAAGCGGACCCTCATGTAATTCCTATGTTAAACTCACAAATATCCAAATACTTCCATGCATTGTGTTAATTCAGATGCTTAATTTAGATGTTAAACCCTTGGCATATATTTAAAAATAGTTAAAAATTAATAGTAGTGGTGATTGTAAACTCCTTGAGGGCAGGGAATCATAATATCACATTCTCCCTAGTACTTACACAGGCTCTGTTCAATACTATTGTGTTGGTTGATTAAAAAGGATTAAAACATTACTAGGTTTTATAAAACAGGAGATAATCATTTAATATATACACTCACATTTTTAAAAGCATTTAAATTCTTTTTCTTGGAAACAGCAGCCACTCAAAACATTTGCACACATTTTACCAGTCAGAAAAATAAGTTGCCGGAGTGACTTCTTATGAAACTGAAGGAAGTGTAGGAAATTTCTGGGTTGATGGTCAATATTGGAGGAGAATGGGGTTGGGGGAGAAATGCCAAAGAGAACTGAGATGTGTTGGGAGTTTTAGGGGTTGTCTTTAGAAGAGTCGAGGTTTTGAGAAATGCTCTGAGCTTATGTGGGAAGGGCAGATGGGAACAAGGTTCTCAAAAGTCTGTTTTTTCCGAATGAAAAGTGTGACTTAAATATTGGAGATTACAGTCTTGTAATCTCAATCAATGGTATTTATTGAGTGCTTAATATATGTGGAGCACTGTATTGGATGCTTAGGGTGCATTATAACAGAATTAGGAGACAAATTCCCCACCCATAACAAGCTTAAAGTTAAGCAACCACTAGACTGTGCACGTTGGTCTATAAGTTCCTTATAGGTGGGCAGAGATCCATCAGTCCATCAGTGGTATTTATAGAGTAATTTTGCTGTGCACATTAAGTACTTGGATTATGTCTACCTACTTCTATTCTCCCGTGCATTTAGTACAACATCCTGCATACAGTAAGTGCTCAATAAATACCACTAGTTGACTGCCGTGTAGAACGGTCATGGTGGCCCAGTGGGAAAAGCTCAGGAAAAGCAGAAAAATGGTCCAACCTAGATGCCACTGTGCTCCACCCCTCAGGTTATGGAAGAGAAATCTGGTAGTTTCACCTCCAACTATGATTTCACCCCTTGACGATGTCTCTGTTTCCTTCTAGAAGCAGCATGACACTGTGGATAGAGCACGGGCTTAGGAGTCAGAAGGTCGTGGGTACTAAGTCTAGCTCCACCACTTGTCTGCTATGTGACCTCGGGCAAGTCACTTAACTTCTCTGTGCCTCAGTGACCTCATCTATAAAATGGAGATTAAGACTGTGAGCCCCACATGGAGCAACCTGATTAACTTGTTTCTACCCCAGGGCTTAGAACAGTGCTTTTCACATAGTAAGCGCTTAACAAATACCATCATTATTTTTACAAGACATTGATTTCCCTTCCATTAATAAGCTCCACTTAGTTTGTCTTAACCAACCAATTCTTCAAACCACATTACTGTGAGGACCAGATTTTGTATTAGCTGTTTTTTTCCTGCCTTTGAATAGTCCGGGGATTAGTGCCGCAACCTCAGGAAAGGAAGCATTGTGGCTAGGTGGATAGAGCATGGGCTTGGGAGTCAGAAGGACCTGGGTTTTAATCCTGGCTCCGCCATGTGACCTTGGGCAAGTCATTTCACTTCTATGTGCCTCAGTTACCTCACCTGTAAAATGGGGATAAGAGTGTGAGGCCCATGTGGGACAGAGACTGTGTTTGACCTGATTAACTTGTATTTATCCCAGCGCTTAGAACAGAGCTCAGCACATAGTAAGTGCTTAACAAGTACCTTCATTATTAATTATTATTATTATTACTGGCCTTCTTGAACATCAGCTGCTTGAGCATTCCTGGGGGTCTTGTCTTACGCTGTCAAGTCATCTCCAACCCATAGCGACTCCATGGACACATCTCTCCTAGAATGCCCCACCTCTATCTGCAAACGTTCTGGTAGTGAATCCATTCATTCATTTAATAGTATTTATTGAGCGCTTACTATGTGCAGAGCACTGTACTAAGCGCTTAGAATGTGCAAGTCGGTAACAGATAGAGACAGTCCCTGCCCTTCGACGGGCTTACATTTTAATCGGGGGAGACGGACAGACAAAAACAATAGCAATAAATAGAATCAAGGGGATGAACATCTCATTAAAACAATAGCAAATGGTAAAAATGCAGAAATGGTTTACCATTGCCTCCTTCCGTGCAGTAAACCTGAGTCACTGCCCTCAACTCTTGACTCTCTCCCATGCCACCACTGCCCAGCACAGGTGAGTTTTGACTTGTAGCAGATTGCCTTCCTCTTGCTAGCCACTACCCAAGCTAGGAATGGAATGGACAGGCCTCTACTTCACTCTCAGATCTCCTGTAGCTGAGACTGGTAGAGTACTGGAAACTTTCCAGGTGCAATCCTGAGAGGAAATCCATGCTCTGCCGCAGAATTTCTGCCTGCACAGACCATCCTTTGAAGGCATTTTTCCTCGGCTTTCAATGGTCCACATGAATTGCCGTCCAAGTTACGATTTTCAGATTAGTCTAGGAGTCAGGGAAGTAATTGAATGAATGAAGTTTAATGTAAAATTTAAAAAATATTTAGCATATATGATTTAGTGATTAAAAAAATGACCAGGGAGAACATTTATAGCACTGTCTTTCCCAAATTCTTTTTTTTCTTTTTTTTTAATGGCATTTGTTAAGGGCTTATGTGCCAGGCACTTTAACTGAAAACTGGGGTAGATGCAAGCTAATCAGTTTGGGCATAGTCTATGTCCCATTTGGGGCTTACAGTCTTAATCCCCATTTTACAGATGAGGTAACTGAGGCCCCAAGAAGTGAAGTGACTTGCCCAAGGTCACGCAACAACCAAGTGGCAGAGCTGGGATTAGGACCCAGGTCCTTCTGACCCCCAGGCACAGTACTGTATCCACTAGGCCACACTGCTTTGATGCCTCTCAACTGCTCTACTATCTTGAATATCCTCCTATCTCTGAATATTTTTATCTTGGTGATCTGCTGGCAATTTAAACCTAGTATGATAAATACCCAATTTTCCCACTCACTCTCTGGCTCAAGTGAACAACAATAACAACAATAACAAAAAAGCAATGAATTACCCAAAAATCAAGGAATATCCCTCATGATGTGGAGCAAGTTTGGCATTCCCAAGCTGTGTTTGCTGCAAAAGCAGTGATCAGTAATGTGGCGTTCGTGGCAAGAGCCAGAAACCTCTTGTCTTCTTGTGTGCCCATCCCATCTCTAGCAGCAGGGAGGATGTGGGTAATGCACTATACAGATGAATGATAGCCAGATTAATGAGAATTTATAATAGCAGCATGGCCAAGTGGATAGAGCATGGACTTGGGAGTTAGAAGGACCTGGGTTCTAATCCCAGATCTGCCATTTGTCTTTAGTGTGACCTTGGGAAAGTCAATTTACTTTTCTGGGTCTCAGTTACCTCATCTCTGAAATAGGGATTAAGATTGTGAGCCACATATGAGATGGGGACTGTATCCATTGTAACAAATAATAATACTAATAATAATGGTATTTGTTAAGCGCTTACTATGTGCTAGGCCCTCTTCTAAGCATTGGGTCAGATACAAGATAATTGGGTTGAACGCAGTCCCTATCCCACCCGGCGCTCACAGTCCTAATCCCCATTTTACATATGAGGGAACAGAGAAGTTAAGTGACTTGTCCAAGGTTACATAGCAGATAAGTGGAGAGCTGGGATTAGAACCCATGATCTTCTGACTGCCAGGCTCATGCTGTATGAACTAGGCCATGCTGCTTCTCACATACCACATGTACTATATGAAAATTGTCATGATTCTTATACCACCTTGAATTTGCTTTCCAATTTCATTTTCCCAAGTGCTTTCATATTAATCTTGTAATTTTATTCACGTGACAGCTCTATGATGTAAGGAGAAGTTGTTGTTCTGTCCTTATTTAAGACTCCTTTTGGTTTTTCTCAAAAGCTGTTTGTGACTCCTGTCAATAGTAGTAGCAGTAGTAGCAGTAGAAATAGTGTTCTTAAAGCACTTACTGTGCGCAGAGCACTGTACTAATGCCGGGAGTGAATATACAGGTGGGAATTAGACACTGTCCCTGCCTCTTGGGGGTCTCACAGACTAAAAAGTAAAGAGGAAGAGAGGGGATTGATGACAGAGACGTAGAGAGACAGGGAACAAAAACACTAAAAAAATGAAGACAGAAAAAAAAATCTGTAGGGTGTTGTGGCTAAAGGAACCGAAGTCCAGGTTCTTCACAGCTTAGGATAATAATAATTATTATTATGGTATTTTGTTAAGGGCTTACTATGTGCCAAGCACTGTTCTAAGCGCTGGGTTAGATACAGTGTAATCAGGTTGTCTCACATGGGGCTGACACTTTTAATCCCCATTTTACAGGTGAGGTAACTGAGGCACAGAGAAGTTAAGTGACCTGCCCAAGGTCACCCGGCAGACAAATGGCTGAGCCAAGATTAGAACCCTTGTCCTCTGACTCGGAAGCCCGTGCTCTTTCCATTAAGCCCTTCTGCTTTCACAATCACCGTTTCCCCGTTTAGACTGTGAGCCTGTCACTGGGCAGGGATTGTCTCTATCTGTTGCCAAATTGGACATTCCAAGCACTTAGTACAGTGCTCTGCACATAGAAAGCACTCAATAAATACTATCGAATGAATGAATTAATTAATGAATCATCACCACAGTGATTGCTAGAGCAGCCACCCCCATGGTCTTCCCAAAATTTTGTGGAGGTGGCTCCAGGCTGTGGCTTCTTTTCTCTCTCCCTCTGGTGTGGTGCAGGGTGGGTTGGGTTGGAGGTTCCTCAGTGACATGGAGGAAATATGAATGAATCATATTGACACCAGCTTTTAGCTTCCATGTTGCCTCCTTAAGCCTGGCTGTAATGTTTGAGCCACCCTGCTCTACTCAGTGAGCAGTGGGAAAAGTATTCAGACAAGGCCCACGCAATTCTGACTTGGACAGCTTAACCTGGGCCTTTAATACCTGCAGACCTTGGTAGATATTGTAGCATAGAAAGGAACTTTGCCATTCTCCATGGCTCTTCGGTGGCGATTTCATTAAATGACACTACTATGGACTTGTCTTCACTTAGAGACAGTTCAGATACAGAATAATAATAATAAAAATATTTGCTTATCGCTTACTATGTCCATTCAGTTGTAATTATTGAGCACTTACTGTGTGCAGAGCACTCTACTAAGCACTTAGGAGAGTACATTATAGCAATATACAGACACATCCCTGTCCACGAAGAGCTTACAGTCTAGAGGGGGTGACAGACATTCATATAAATGCACTATAAATCATAAATTGCCCAGAACTTAGTACAGTGCCTGGCTCATAGTAAGCTCTTAACAAATACCATCATTATTAGTATTATAAATAAATTATATACTATGTGTCAAGCACTGTACTAATTGCTGGAGTAGATACAAGATAATCGGGGAGGACATAGTCTTTGACCCACATGGGAGTAACAGTCCTTGTAGGAGGGAGAACAGGTATTGAATTCCCATTTTGCAGATGAGGTAACTGAGACACACAGAAGTGATTTGCCCAAAGTCACACAGCAGACAAGTAGCATAACTGGAATTAAAACCCAGATCCCTTGACACCCAGGCCTTTGCACTTTTCACTAGTCCATACTGCTTCTCAATTCTTTGGGTATTTACTTAACATAAGAAAATATTATGAATAATAATAGAAGTAAAAATAGCATGTATCTTTAGGTTTGAGACAAGCTGTTATGAGAAATACCCATTCTTGTTTTATCTAAATATCTTTCTTAAATTTGATGTAATTCTTAAGGCTAATTATGTAATGTTTATAAAGTGTTTTGATAGTTCAAGAGCTATATTAATGCTAAGTAGTATTAATTCTTTATTATGTTGGAGATAATATTTAGTGAATAAAAATGGATATTTTGATTCTTAATCAGCAGGAAAGGGAGTGCTTGTTGTTACTTAAGGCTCTGACATAAAGATGAAGATCTTTGTTGCATAGACAGGTTCGGTCAGATAAAGCACTGCTAAAGAGGTTTTCGGAGTTCTGTGTTTCTTTTTGTTTTAATTCTAACATTTAGGTAGGAAAGGTTGGGTGGTGAGATGTTGAATGGAAACAGTATTGCTCCTTGAGTTCTCCAAAAAGTGAATGGCAGATGAATATGAACCTTCACCCCATACTTTGTCCAGTTAGATAACTCTTTTGCTCCTTTGATTTGTGCCCTATTTGTGGTAAAGGGAGGCTAGTCAGGGAGTCAATTTTCTGTCTGGGATTTCCTCAGATGTGCTAATTCCTTTTAAACAGGTTAGAACAATTATACTAATTGCCCCTTCAATTTTTCTGATTGTCAGATGTTCACCTCAGGATACTTCCTACATGGGTGAAACAAACTGACTGTTCTTAGCCCACAGGATTCTCACTTTAAGAAAACATGGTAGGACAGCTGTTCTGTGAGCCGTCAAAACAATTAAACAGTATCCGATTTCATGCCAGATGCCTAAATGATGCCAGCATGTGCTTTAATATCCTTAAGGAAATTTAGGTATGGTGAATCCCAGATTTTTAATAATGAAGGCACCAGGAGATAGAATCAGGAAGAGAAAAGCTGTTGTATATTTAAAGGATGGCATTTTTGTCAGAATGTTTGTAATTTTTTTAAACCTTATTCTTTGATTGACTTAATAAATTAAGTCCTTACCCATGGTTTTCCAGGTCAGTTTGTGTGCCCTTTTTACATGTATAGAAAATAGCAACCTAAAATATTTCCAAATTATTTTTGAAATTGAGGCAAGATATTTGAAGTTTTTCTTTCTCCTCATCATTGTGAGCAACTAATGTGTACAGAAAGCTATAGTGACTTCTTGAAGGAACTGTAGTTTCTTAACGAGTGGATGGTAAATTGTTTCACAGTCCTATTATTCTTCACTATTTGTTTTTTTTGAACAAAGGAACTTGAGTGGGGTGATCATTTGGTGTGGTTCTGTGAGCTTTCAAGTACACATATTAAA
Source organism: Ornithorhynchus anatinus (assembly GCF_004115215.2). Lineage (NCBI taxonomy): Eukaryota > Metazoa > Chordata > Mammalia > Monotremata > Ornithorhynchidae > Ornithorhynchus > Ornithorhynchus anatinus. The sequence goes on along the minus strand of NC_041734.1, from coordinate 37,013,375 downwards.
AAATAGCCATTGCATCATGGGTGCTACATGGCAAGGATATTGACAGTCTTCCAAAGCTAGCCAGATTTGAAATTGACATCATAGCACTGGACAAAACCAAGTTTGCTAATAATGGGTCACTCTCAAAGACAGGTATGGAATAAACCTTCTTTTGGAGATTTCTGCCCTCTCTAGAGTGACATCATTCAAGCACTGGACTTGCATCAGATGGTTTTTGAGCCTCTCAAATCTGCCCAAGGACATAAAATGACCTACTGATGATTCTGTGCCAGCTTGCATAGTAAAATTGCTCTGTTTTGTCCTAAAAAGCATGGGTCTCAACACTGATAAATAGCAACAGAGAAAGAAAAAAAATCTACAAAGATCTGGACAGACTTGTGACAGGCTGATCATCATGACAAATTGCAATGTAAAAGAGGGCAGTAATGCTGAAACATAGGGAAAAATAGTCATTACACCACAGGGGGTTAGAAAGTAAAGAGTAATGATTGTCCATGAAAGCGAGTGTAACAAACATTTGCCTGAATCACCAACACCATCTTCCACTTAAAATGTGCGAGAAAAAGAATTGTGGCAGACCCTAAGGTATGACACTGGTGGCAGAATACCTTTCCAGTGTACGTGGAAAACCTTCAACCTCAACAGATCAAGAGTATCATTGAACATCTTTTGAGGCAGTAGTCCAGGTACTTTGTAATGACAGTGAATTAAAGCCAAATCAATCGGTGATATTTTTTGAGTGGTTACTATGTGCAGAACACTGTACCAAGCGCTTGGGAGAGTTCAGTACAACAGAGTTGGTGGCCACGTTCCCTGCCCACAACAGTCTATGTAAGAACTCAGGCAGCTGATTATGGGCCACTTCCCCAAGGTTCCGGAAGGTGTGGGGAACTTACTGTACACCTGTGCAGGGAATGTATCTACCAACTCTGTTATATTGTACTCTTCCAAGCGTTTAGTAAAGTGCTTTACGCACAATAAGCACTCAGTAAATAACATTGATTGATTGATTGATTGAAGAGAACAGAGCACCAGTCTTCCACAGGAAAGCCTGGCAGTCAACCAAATATTTTCACTGGCAATATCAAGCCCAACATTATTACTGGATTCTGTATTTAGACAATCTCCTACAGTGCACACATAAAGAAGTACAAAAAAAAACCCCACAACAAAGAAGGGTTAATATGTCCTCTGGGAGGCTAAGATATGATGTCTATGTACCGCTGAACCTCTTACCAAACTGAATGTCTGTGAAACTGGGATAATGGTCAACCATCTCCTTGGCCTGGAGTTCTGGCCCTTCCCAAGAGGCAAGTCAGATTTTTGAGCAGTTTCCTCACCATCATCATCACCTGCAAGCCACACTCAGCATCAGTGGTAAGGCAGGATCAGCAACGCAAAACTCTACCATACAATAAATTAAGCAACATCGAGGCAATGCCCACAGCAGCGCAGTTTCACTAGACAGGACATATGAGAAGAATGGATGAAGAGGATTTTCAGGTAGTGAGGCTAGTAAAGTAAAATAAGGCCTGATTGGTGTTTCTGGTATTTCTTAAGTGCTTATGATGGGCCAATCATGGTCCATGTGATACATGGGGCTTACATTTTAAGATAACGACAGAGATAGCAATGGATTGGAGAACACCTCAATCAATCAGTGGTATGTATTGAGTGCTTAACTGTGTGCAGAGCACTGTCCTAAGTGCTTGGGAGAGTTCAGTGTAACATTGGTAGCAATGTTTCCTGTCCATAATGACCTGTATGATATAGAGAACACCTCTACCAATTCTGTTATTTTGTGCTCTCCCAAGTGTTTAATACCGTGATCTGCACACAGTAAACCCTTAGTAAATACTACTCATTCATTTATTCATTTAATCGTATTTATTGAGCGCTTACTTTGTGCTAAGCACTTTACTAAGCACTTGGGAGAGTACAGTATAACAACTGACACATTCCTGTCCAAAATGAACTCACAGTCTAGAGGGGGACACAGACATTAATATAAATAAATAGATTAAAAAATTACAGATATTTATACGGGAGGGAGGATGAATGAAGGAGCAGCTAAGGGGTGCAGAAGGAAGTAGAAGAGGGTTAGTTAGGGAAGACTTCTTGGAGGGCATGTGATTGCTTGATTGATTAACAGCAATAAGCAACAGGATCTAACCAACCAAGAAGATAATATTAAGACAAGTAAATAAATAGATGTGGGAGAGGGATTCCTTTGTCTCCTCACTCGTCCAGGCAAATAGTTCTTAGTTGCAAACCAACACAGCCTCTCCCAGACTTAAGCCGCTTCTCAATCAAGTGTGATTCAGTCTCTGCCCACCACCAGCCCCACAGGGAATAGGGCTTCCAGCCTGTCATTATGGGCAGGTATGTATCTTTTTGTTATTATATCGTACTCTCCCAAATGCTTAATAGAGTGCTTTGCACACGGTAAGTGCTCAATAAATACGATTGAATGAATGAATGCAAGGTCCTTTTGCAAGGTCCTTTAGCACTGAGGGAGGTCACAGCCACAAGCTTCCCAAGTTAGAAAAGAACTCTCTTGCTCTATTTATATATAGTTTACATATATAATAAATATACGTCAGTGTATTTAAGATGCCTGATACTGTTTAAATGTGCACCTGCATTGCGTTAAGGAATCACATTTTCAATTCAAATAACTGCAGGTGTGTGTGTGTGTGTTTGACATTTTGCATGTTCAAAGTAAATTGGCAAATTTGTTTTAGGTCATTAAGTAGATTAGGTACATCAAAATACATTTAAGGTGTGTGGAGAACTCATTGCATCTCAGAGTCTGAACAAGTTTAGTACAATTTATAGGTAACTTTCAGAGCAAAAGAGACCACCAACTTTGCATGTTATTTGTAAACAACCATATTGCTGCCCATGATACCACCTTCACTGAGTCCATGCTGTTACACCAACCCTCTAACCACCCCGGCACCCAACACGCACGCTTTCTCAGGTTTCTTCTTTCGACCCTCTTTCCAGCATCTCTTCACCCTTCTACACCATCCGTCCTGATGAATTTGAAAAGCTCGATCTGAGTCACATTCACAATGGAAGGCAAATGAGACCAAGTTCAATAACTAAGCTTTATTCAAGAAGCGAGCTTAATAGATGTGTTCTCCATGTTAATAGTAATAATAATAATAATGATAATTGTAAAGTGCTTAGTTTGTGTCAAGCACTATACTAAGCCCTGGGGTAGATACAATACCTGACCTGATTCAGTTCTTGATCCCCACGGGGCTTACAGTTTAGGAAGGATGAAGCGGGACTGAATCCCCCTTTGACAGATGAAGATTCTGAGACTGAAAGAAGCAAAATGACTTGCCCAAGGTCACGTAGCAGACAAGTGGCAAAACCAGGATTAGAACACAGGTCTTCTGACTCTCAGGCCTGTGCACTTTTCATTAGACCACACTGCTTCAAATGCCCCTGTGTCCTGGAAGCTATTGAAGAGGTAAGGAAAAGGACGTGCACAGCCCACATATAACACTTTTAGAGACTTTGGTATTTTAGCATATCCCATGAAATTTAAACACTTTGCAAGTCTTGTGTCTGGAGAGTTATAGAGAAAGGTTATATTTGTTAGGTTCTGTGTGTAGTTAGTGTAGGGCTGTTGTATTGTACTCTCTTCCAGGTACAGAATTTAGTTCTCTGTACACAACAAGCACTCGATAGGTACCACTGATTGAGTACATAAATTGAAAGAAAAGAAGGGGGAGCTAAGGATTATTAACTGAGTAACATGGACTACTGGAGTCATAGCTTGTCTGAAGTCCAGTATTTCACTCCATGCTCAAAATGTTCATGTACAAATTTTCCATTGATCAAGCGGTGTGGCTTAGTGGCTACAGCACAAGCTTGGGAGTCAGAAGGACCTGAGTTCTAATCCTGGCTCTGCCACTTGTCTGCTGTGTGACCTTGAGCAAGTCACTTAACTTCTCTGTAAAATGGGGATGAAGACGGTGAGCCCCAGGTGGAGCAGGGACTGTGTCCAACCTGATTTGCTTGCATCCACACCAGTGCTTAGAATAATAATGTTCGTATTTGTTAAGCACTTACTATGTGCCAAGCACTGTTCTAAGCACTGGGGTAGATACGAGGTAATCAGGTTGTCCCACGAAGGGCTCACAGTCTTCACCCCCATTTTACAGATGAGGTAACTGAGGCCCAGAGAAGTTAAGTGACTTCCCCAAGGTCACACAGCTGACAAGCAGCGGAGCCGGAATTAGAACCCATGATCTCTGACTTCCAAGCCCAGGCTCTTCCTACTGAGCCATGCTGCTTATAACGATGCTTGACACATAGTAAACACTTAACAAATATACCATCATCATCACCATTATTATTATTAAGTGATCTTTTGATAGTTTTTTTCTTTTAATGTACTGACCACCTAAAAGGTTACAAATCTGCCCAGTTGCCCTCCCTTTTCTCCATGCTTCATCCCTCCCTAGCCAGTCTCATTCCTCCTTACTTAGGTACCATCCACTGTTTTTTAAATGTCTTCTCAGATCCCTCTCCCTCCCATCCCCACCCAACTCCTCCTCGAGGTGGCTCTCCCTGGAGAGCCATAAGTATGGAGGGTCAGTCTTATTAGAAAAAAGGGTAGGATGGGCACTATTTCTAGTAATTATTCCAGAGAAAAGGTGGTGTAAACCCACTGGGTAGGAGCAAAGCAGCGATCTGTCATTGGGGTGCCATGAGAGAGGGCACCTAGACTGGCATGAGATACCAAAATCCAAGAAAGAGACCATTTAGAGACTCACCAGAGTGCATATGCTAACATCCTCCTTTACTCCATACTACTCTCGGTCACCTAGTTCAGATCTTGGAGTAGTGGTGGTGACTACAAGAATATTTGTCCTTTTCTCCTCATGCAGAAGCAAGAACCAGCTAGCTATATATTTGGGTTTTAGAGCCAGGCCTACTTTTCAAAAAGAGAAAATTTGCTGGGACTACTAATGAAAATAACTTATCCAGTGACCTTATTCTAAATTGAAGCCTTCTTGACATTTTCTGACTGTTCTTAAGTTACATGCTCTCTGTCTCTGCTTTTTCCTGTGTAGGAAAACTCAGCACAGTTCCCTGGACCAGAGCTCTCCCCCACAAAGTGGAGTGTCCGCCACCTACAATCACCCAGTGCTGGGAATGTATGACTCCAAAGATGACTTTCCTCTTAGAAAAACAGGTTGGTCATGGATACATTGTTATCTTCTGGCACAGTGTAAAAATAGCTTTGCGACATTTATTAACTCAGTCGTCTTCTACCAGTCTTGCACATGACATCACCCAAATGATCCACCTTTACAATGTTAGTGATTTAGAGAGGAAATATATAGCTGATTCCTCCATTTAGACCTTAATTTCTTTATGCCAGCCAAATTTTATTTTTTAAATGATGAATTTATGTGGAAAAGAGATTATTTTCCTGTGTCCTGTGCAACACAGAGTACAACACTCAAATGAAAATAGTGCCCGGAGGTACTACTTCTTTGTTAGCCTGTATTGTAATGACATGGCCAGGAAGTGTGGTAAAATCGATTGGATGAACACAGTAAGACTATAGGGTGGGTATCAGAAGCTCTTGCTCATGGGTCAAGAATTTCTGTCCACATGCCATCTATCCTGCTGCTATCATTATAGAGGAGAAAATCAGAGACATGGCTCAGGGAAGCTTCAGGTAGGAGCTGCTCAGGTTTGGGGTGAAACTTGGCCTTTCCCATTCCCCATGGAGTGTCTCACACTGGTTGTATGAGAGGGAATGCCTCTGGCCTGGAACAGCCTCCCTCCTCAAATCAGACAATTATTTTCCCTCAGTTCAAAGCGTTATTGAAGGCATATCTCCTCCAAGAGGCCTTCCCTAACTATAAGCCCTCCTCTCCTCGGCTCCCGCTCCCTTCTGCGTCAACCTGAATGCTCCCTTTATTCTTCCCCACTCCCAACCCCACAGTACATATCTGTAATTTATGTATTTATATTAATATCTGTCTCCCCTCCTCTACACTATGAGCTTGCTGTGGGCAGGGAATGTGCCTGTTTATTGTTATAGTATACTCTCCCAAACACTTAGCCTGGTGCTCAGCACACACAAAGATCTCAATAAATACAATTGAATGGATGAATGAATGAATTGGGAGGGGGCGCAGAGAGACACCAATAAAGCCAGATTCCTTAGTGCTAGTTCTTTCACTGGGTCTTCAACTTCCTTTTCCCCAAGCTGTGCTCAGATGGGTCAATGGAAGTTTCTTCCACTACCGCAGCTCCCGCCACCATTCATTCAGTCATATTTATTGAGGACTTACCACAGAGCATCTGAAAGAACCCTTAGACTAGCATCGACGAGGCACTTCTGGGATAATGCAGGCAATTATATGACTAGTGATCTCTCTAGACTGCAGTTCCTATGTATTAGCACTGAATTTGTAAATCCCTTTTTGTTCATTTCATTTTATTGCAAGGACCATATGGTTTCATTTTGTTTCTAGGATCATCTTGCACATGTGGCTTGCAAACATCTAGTCCCACTTGGTTCTTGGTGTATATCCAGTGCATACCCTGAGCCATATGTACCCTTGCGTTATAACTTTGATTTTCTGCCTTAGGGGAAAGAAGTATTCCCATATATGAGGCTGTCCCCTCATTTGTTTTATTGAGGATAAAAAATGATTATGTTCAGTAAAAAATAACTATGTACATTATTTTGGAAAGCTTAGAATAAAGACTTAAAACCACCTCTGTTGATCAAATTATAAACTCTTGCCATTGCTGTAAATTTAGTAAAAAAAAATTGAATGTAAATGCATGGATTGCATCTCTTCTTGATTAGATTTTGTGAAGCCCAATTGTGGTTCTATTTCAGGGCTTGAAAGAGAGAGTCTTCTACATGTTGTATATCTAGGTGGCCTAGTGGAAAGAACACAAGCCTGGGAGTCAGAAGGACCCGGGTTGTAATCCTGAGTCTGCCTCTTGTTTACTCTGTGACCTTGAGCAAGTCACTTCACTTCCCTCTGCCTCAGTTCCCCCATCTGTAAAATGACAATTACGACTTCAAGCCCCAAATGGGACATGGACTGTATCCAACCTGATTAGCAATTAGCTGGTATCTGCTTCAGTATTCTTTAATTAATTCATTCATTCAATAGTATTTATTGAGTGCTTACTATATGCAGAGCACTGTACTAAGTGCTTGGAATGAACAAGTCGGCAACAGATAGAGACGGTCCCTGCTGTTTGACGGGCTTACGGTCTAATCGGGGGAGACGGACAGACAAGAACAATAGCAATAAATAGAGTCAAGGGGAAGAACATCTTGTAAAAACAATGGCAACTAAATAGAATCAAGGCGATGTACATTTCATTAACAAAATAAATAGGGTAATGAAAATATATACAGTAGAGCAGATGAGTACAGTGCTGAGGGGATGGGAAGGGAGAGGGGGAGGAGCAGAGGGAACTGGGGGGAAAAGAGGGTTAAGCTGGAGAGAGGTGAAGGGGGTTGGTAGAGGGAGTAGAGGGAGAAGGGGAGCTCAGTCTGGGAAGGCCTCTTGGAGGAGGTGAGTTTTAAGTAGGGTTTTGAAGAGGGGAAGAAAATTAGTTTGGCGGAGGTGAGGAGGGAGGGCGTTCCAGGACCATGGGAGGACGTGGCCCAGGGGTCGACGGCGGGATAGGCGAGAGCACTGTACTAAGCGCTTGGAATGTACAAATCGGTAACAGAGACAGTCCCTGCCCTTTGACGGGTTTACAGTCTAATCGGGGGAGATGGACAGACAAGAACAATAGCAATAAATAGAATCAAGCCTTAGTACTAAGTTCAGTACTTAGTACGGTGCCTGGGACATAGTAAGCACCTAGCAAATACCATAAAAACACAAACAAAAAAGACTGGAGCTTGTACTCTCAAAGGAAATGGCACTTAGGATACAAATAATTAAAATTGTTTTTATGGTCAATTCCTGTCTCTTAGAAACTGAGAAAAAAATTGTCTTCCCTGCCTTAGTGTGCAATAAATGGCAACTGTAAGGCACACAGCAATGCACTATAATGTTTTTTTGGTGGGGGTAGCTCATATGGAAGTTTGGATTCTGAGGTATTTTAGATTTACCAGCAGGGATGTGATGTTGGCAAAACTAGATTAACTTAAATTAAAAAAAAAATACTGACATAAGTCAAATAAGTCATTCTTCAGATTGTCTAGCTCTGAGGAACCTTCTTCCCCATGGCATTGTTTTCTTGCCTGGGTTTTGACTTTGAAGATTCTAAGCTGCTGTGCCTTCCTGATTTTCCTTCCCCTTCCCCCGTACACATGTTCTGTGTTGTATGAAATTCTCCTGCTCATTGATGGTTTAATGTTTTTATTGTAATTGGAATGTTCTTTCGGATGCATGTATTTAAATCATTCTTCATGCATAAGCATTTGGATTTGTGCTTTTTAGAAAAGAAAATATCAACATCAGAATATTTCATGCAAAGTGTGGGTAATAAATTATTATGACAGCTGGCAGCTGTTCTCTACACCCAGAAACACTATGCAGCATATTTTTGTCAACTAGGTTAAATATATAAGTTAAAGAACTGTGCTCTTTCTAAAGAAGGCTTTTCTAAACTAGATTACATCTTTCAAATGACATTTGAAACCCAAAAAAATTCAGTCTTTGAGTAGTCGACTTAATAGGCAAATTAGCATATCAAAAATTGACTTTCAGACACTGAAACTTAATCTCAGTTTTTAGGGATGATGACACTAATTTTCTGGTAATGTCTCCTAATTTGAATATAAATTCTATTAAGAATTTGGATTTGCCTGGTTTACAAATCAGGCTACTTTCAGCTCTTGCCACTTCCCCTTTCAGAATTTTTAATTGTGAATCCTTTCCCTAGAATTAGTAGTAATAGTTTTGGACAATCGACAGTGTGCTGAGCAATGTTTAGAACATATGGAAGGTATGGGATGTAAGCAGAAATATGAAAGTAAATAAATACCTCTAAGAGCTTTAGTTCTTCTAGAGTGAGGCATAGGTTTAATTAACTAATGAGTTAAAAAAAAACTCCTTAAGCTGAATGTTATTCAGTGTAAAGTTATATATAAATAAATGCCCTCCGCATATTTTGAGGCTTGGTACTGGAAAACCACAGATTTAACTTATATAATTTGTTCAGAAAAAAAAATCTCACAATATGTGAGTAGAAAAATTAATTGCAATCAGCAATGAGAATAGACTTTGAATGGGAAATTATTGGTGTCATGATTAACCTGGAAAGAAATGTGAATGGATGAAAACCAGCCAGCTCTATGCAGAATGAAGTTTCTAAAATATTGTTGCTTAAGCAATGATAATATTTATTTAGGTAAATAAGTAATTCCATCTTGGCTGTGTACCCCCCAACACTCCTCTGTTTTGATCATAGGACCTGCTACTTAGTGCATATTACTACAAATTCTGTGTTTCTAGAAATTTGGTATGGAATGGATCCAAAATGGGTTTGCATTTTCTTCTTTCACTTTGCCACAAAACCTTTATTAGATATAGCAAAATAGCTTTCTGAAGAGTTCCCAGTACTTTTTAGTTGCTTGGAGAAGAATCATTACAAACATGGAAACACTACAGTGGGCCTCATCACAATAAATAAATTCTTTCATGTTTAGAAAAACAACATTCATTTTGGCACCTAGAGATAGGCATTCTTAAAAATCTGACTTCACATTGGTACATTCACTTTCCTAACTTTTACTCCATTTGATTCTTTTTTTTCATTGAGAAATCATCATTCTTCAATCAGTAGTATTTGTTGAGTGACTACTGTATGCACGATATTCGGTAGGTATTCAGTGCTTGTTTCCCCACTCCTCAAAAGCCTCCAGGATTGCTCATCCACCTCTGCATCAAACAGAAACTCGTAACCAAAGGCTTTGAAGCATTCTACCACCTTGCCCTCTTGTACCTAACACCCCGATTTCCTACTACAACCCAGCCCGCACATTTGGTTTCCCTAATGTCAACGTACTCACTGTACCTCGATCTTGTCTACTTCACCACCAACCTTTTGCCCACATTCTGCCTCTGGCCTGGAACTCTCCCTCTTCACATCAGACAGATGATCACTCTCCCTACTTTCAAAGCCTTATTAAAAGCACATCTCCTCCAATAGATCTTCCTCCACTAAGCCCTCGTTTCCTCTTATCCACTTCCTTCTGTATTGCCTTTGCACTTGGATTTGTATCCTTTATTTACCTCTCCCTCAGCCCCACTGCACTTGTATACATATCCATAATTCATTATTTATATTAATATCTGTCTCGCTATCTAGACTGTAAGCCTGCTGTGGGCAGAGAACATGTACCGTACTCTCCCAAGTCCTTAATCCAGTGCTCTGCATACAGTAAGCCTCAATAAATACCACTGATTGATTGACATAAACATCTTACACAAATTAAAGTGGTTCTTTAAACATACTTCAGCAGCCTTTGGATAAAGGCATTTGTAACTATTGAAAAGTACTGAATTTAAAATGTTTTCATAGGGAAGCTGAGACTTTATAAGTAGTTGGGGAGAAATTGGACAAAGTAAAGCTATTATAAATGTATAAAAGTAGGTGCATGAAAGTGATCCATCATCCTCCTATCAGCCCAGATGGAATCCTGCCCAGTTCCTCTCAATTTCACTTGTGAATTGATGGTTCGTAAACTCCATTAAAATTCATTTTTAGTTTTGTTTCTTTATTGTTTCCATAGTCATTGTAAGGCCAAAAATCTTTGTATTTCTGGAAGGAGTTCATTGATGATCATTTAATTAAAAAACAGCATTTCCCAACAAAATTTTTGTTAGCTGAAAAGACAAATTCATGGCTTACTATGCCTCTTTTCAAACTAACTGACCATTCTGCCTAAAACAAATCCCAGCTTGTCAGATCCATTGGGAGCAGGCTTGAGAAAAGCAATTCAAAGACCTCTAGAAAGAGATTGCTATGACTACAGTTTTGTTCTGTTTTATTAAAGTCCCATTGATAATACGCTAAAATCGAATAAGCTTCCTTTCAGACTTCAAACTAAGGGGTACCAATAATGGTGATGAAATAAATTAGTTTGGCACTTGTAACAAAGTAAGATCATTTTGTAAATATACTGAAAAAAATAATTGAAATGTGCAATTCAAAGAAGAAATTGTTACAGTTGACTAAGGCTAAGAAGGACATTGTAAGCTAGATTGCATACCCCTTAAGGGCAGGGAACATTTCTACTTTTCTGTACTACTCTTTCAGGAACTCAGTACAGTGCTTGGCCCAGAGTAAGCATTCAGTAAATCCTGTGACTGAATGAAACACACTGATGTGAAATGGGTTAACCCAAGAACATTTCCCTTTGGAAGGTGATGTTCCTCCTTTGCTCTTCATTTTATTCTGAAAACTTTGACTTGTGAAACTGAGAAAAAAAGACTTTGCTTTCACTACTGTTTTTCATTTTTCAAACAGTCAGATCGACCCAAAAATTGGCATCTTTAGAAAAGAAGCACATAATAATATCATAAATAATTTCTAACAAGCGTTCCTGGAAAATCAAAGTGCGTGAACCAGTAAACACTAATAGCAAGCCATTAGTGCAGCCCTTGCCTCTTAAAGATATGTGCCTTATTCTCAAATTTTGTTTTCACTGTTTTTTGAAGAAAAAGATTAATCTGCTCATTTAATCTGGGTGTTCCATTTCTGCATAAAATTATTTTACTGTTAGACTCCTTGGAGTTGTTGATTTTTTAATTATGTCCACTCTAGCGATCAATTAATCATTATGTAGCACTTAGTATGTGTAGAGCACTGTACTAAGAATTTGGGAGAGTACAGTATAACAGAGTTGGTAGACATGTTCCCTGCCCACAATAATCTTAAAGTCAGTTCTCTGAGTGGCTACTTTTCAGGCTTTTTTTGTTTTTGTGGTTCATCCTCACACTTTCCCCTCCATGCCGTTCTCTACTTCCTCATTAAGACAGGAAAAAAACCAACTTCATATTACCCTATAGAACATCTTTCAGTAATGATATATTGCATGGCATAGTAAATAGAGTATAAGCCTGGGGGTCAGAAATTCATGAGTTCTAATCCCAGCTCTGTCACGTGTCTGCTGTGTGACTTTGGACAAGTCACTTCACTTCTCTGGGCCTCAGTTACCTCATCCGGAAAATGGGGATTTAAAATGTGAGCCCCACATGGGACAGGGACTGTGTCCAACCTGATTTGCTGTGTCTACCCCAGCGCTTAGTACAGTGCATGGCACACAGTAAGTGCTTAACAAATGCCATTATTATTATTATTACTACAAGTGTTTTGGAAATCTTTCTATTACTGTTCTTAACTTTAACTTCTTCAGAATGTATACTTTTTAGCCTACCTCCAACTAGTAGACCAGAATCTTCACTATTCATTGTTCACACAGGATTCATGCCTGTAGCTTACATTAGAATTACTATACCCTAGGAATTAGTCTTGGATATAATTATGTTGCTCACACTACTTTAGTGGGATGGCTCATTAAAATGACTTCATTAGCACAATGCAAATCAATGGAAATGTCACACATGTTGGTATGCAGTTTTAGGCATAACCTAAGAAATTAATGTTATCATCAACCTAATATCAGTTTAGTTTACACTCATTGGAGACCCCAATTAAAGCCTAACTTTAGGGGGATGATGTTCTTTTACTGTGACCATTCATCTCTGGGTCTATTCACTGTTTTGAACTGCCTCTGTATAAGTATTATTAACAGGATCTAAGACAGCACCATCTTTCAGTAGCTATAAGTTCAACAAATACACTCATCGTCTCTGAGAGGGACGCACAAAACAAATCAAGGTTAATGAGTTGGTTACATTTTTATTTGTTTGTATTCAGCAAGCCAATTAAATAAACGAAACATAAACAGAGTACATATTAGTGTTAAGCATTTTATATATTGAATTAAATTTGAGTCATAGATATTCAACAATTTTTTAAAAGGCAAGATTTAACTCTTGAAATAAGTCATCATCCTTACTGTTGTTTTTCATAATGCTAGACACTTTAACTTTGCCTTTCATGTGGTTTAAGTATTCAAATACAAAACGTTTGGAAAAAATTTCACTTTTCTCCAACTATCTTACACATAGGTGTATACACACACACACAAACACCTACACTTTTTTCCTATTGAGCAGAAACAAGAAAAAATGGAATTCTTAGTCCCCTGTAGGAACCGAAAGTTTTTGATTCATCTAAGATGGCATTTTAAGCCCTATGGAGCTTGAAACCACTGTGGATTCTGAGTCCAGTGATGTTGATTTCCAGCATATTTGCTAACTGTGCTAGGGAAGCCGGGCAAGAATTTGAAGTATCCCATGACACTTCACTGGAAAGATCCATCCTTGCTTCATATGTGTTCTAAAGTTGTTTTGCCTACCAGCAGACCTGTGCCCAACAGCTGTTTTAGAATGTGGTGGAGGACTGCCTGATTCTGCTTTTCTGTGAGCCAGGCTTTGACGGCATCTGCAATTTCCTATGCAGTCAGCTTAATGCTTTCAGTTTCCATCATTGGACTCGCTTTGTCAGCATACCCAGCTTTCCGAATGGTTTCGCTCTCAAACTGTTGTTTTGCAAGTTGAGTGCCTTACGGTTGAAAGCCGGAGACTTATCCTTAAGATGTTAGGAAATGGAAGATAATGTACGCTGATTTTTAGGATGGAGCAAGGTAAACTTCTCCCACCAGTGTTTCCTGAGAGGGGTGGATTTTTTAAACAACAGAACCAAGATAAACACCATTGCCTCCTTTGAGGAGCCTGTCACAATAATGACTGCTGCTGTTTTTCTTTTCAGTCACCAGTGCAGTTGCCAAAGCTGAAGATTGATTAAATAAGTCCATTCATTTCTCTAATCATGATGATTGCTTCCTGTTTTTCTCCGAAACCTTCCTTAAAACCTATTGATCCATCTCTTTTGTTGATAGTTTCTAGTTCTTTCCATCTTTTTTGGCCAGATAGAGCTATGGGTGACATGTTCTTGGAATCTTTTCTTGTTAGATAACTCGGAAAGTTTTGGAATCTTTCCTATTAATTGCTACTAATGCCCTCTTGGGAGTTGGAGAAGAACTTTTCTTCAGTTCCGTATGGCTATTTAAAAATTAAGTGTTCTGGTACAAAACAGCATTTGCCCATTGTTTCATTAGAGCTAAGATCCATTTTTTGTCCGCTTCGGTGACTTTTTTTCTTAATGTATTCATTTTGTGATATGATTTTGTGTGACATAGCAAGAGGATGTGACTATCCAAGGGTTATGTTACGTAGGTGAAGTAGATATGTACAGTGTCACCATGCTGTTTTGAAGTCCTACAGAAATGCTCTAAGATTCTGGGATAAGTTTATAGGTTTTCAATGAGCAAAATTATCTGACAACTCATTGTGTTAAAAGTAAATATGATTATATGATGAAGTATTTGGCTTAATTGATTAACAAACAAATAAGATTTCTCTCACCGGTTCTGATTAATTGAATACCTTACTACCTTAAGGCTTATTTTGTGAAAAATGCAATGAAACGGACATAGAGTGAATTGAATCTGAAGTATGGAGTAGGAATGAATTTTGAAAGAATCATTGAATTTCCTGCTTTTGAGAATGTCAGTCCAGTTCAAGAAAGGGTCTTTGTTGCCCCATTCACATGTTCTCTCAGATGATGACAAGGTCAAAAACTGAGACTTCTGCATTCTGAGTCTCTTGTTCCAGATTCCTTCATCTGACCTGCAGCAGAAATTCCTGTAGCTAGTGAGAAATATGTAAAATGGTCAAAGTTATGGCCTGCATTTACAAGAAAGGTGATAAATGTGTTCTCTTTACTCAGTTCTTCCATGGTGTACATTTTCAGTGTGTGTTTTGATAAGAAGGCTCTTAGGTAACATTCTTCCAGTGATCCCATGTCATCCTGGATAGAACACAGTGTGATGTCAGAAGCAATGGTTGTGTGCATTTCTGCATGTCAAAAAAGAGAATACCACAACTCATGGGTTTTCTTTAGATAGGATTGGTTGAGAATGTAACTGCTAAGTTATATGAGAACTGAGTATATTTTTTACAGGGATTGACATAACCAGATATTCAGTGCTGTTCTGAAATCAGTTCAAGGCAAATAAAGGAAAAAAGACACTCTTTGGGCATCCTAACAGTTTCTGACTGGGCTGTTGCTCCCGATGTTCCTTCCAGAATTCAAGCGACTGTATTTTCCAAAGACGAGTGTCTTTGAAAAGAGGCGGTCTGAAAGCATTGTAAATGGCTTTTGTCATATTTAAGTAATTTGGGCACACCTATATCCGGACAAGGCATGCAAAACTCACAAAAGCAACCATGATTAAATTATAGTTCTTTTCATTTGCTTGTTCTCATCCAGTGAAAATAAGAAGAGGATTACATGATTGTCCTCACTTAATCAGGTTTTGCTTCATGCTTCTAATCACCTCCGTAACTCTAGATTATGAGCTCCTTGTGGGCAGAGAATGTGTCTGCTGACTTTCATTTATTCAGTCGTATCGATTAGACTGTGAGCCCATCATTGGGCAGGGATTGTCTCTATCTGTTGCCAAATTGTACATTCCAAGCACTTAGTACAGTGCTCTGCACATAATGCTCAATAAATACTATTGAATGAATGAATGAATTTATTGAGCATTTACTGTGTGCAGAGCACTGTACTAAGCGCTTAGAAAGTACAATTCAGCAACATATAGAGACAATCCCTACCCAACAATGGGCTCCCAGTCCAGAAGGCGGGAGATAGACAACAAAACAAAACGATTAAATAATGATGATTCTGATGATATTGGTATTTGTTAAGTGCTTACTATGTGCAGAGCTCTGTTCTAAGCGCTGGGGTAGACACAAGGGAATCAGGTTGTCCCCCGTGGGGCTCACAGTCTTAATCCCCATTTTACAGATGAGGTAACTGAGGCCAGAGAAGTGAAGTGACTTGCCCAAAGTCACACAGCGGACAGGTGGCAGAGCGGAGATTCGAACCCATGATCTCTGACTCCAAAGCCCATGCTCTTTCCACTAAGCCACGCTGCTTCTCTAACTGGTGGTATTTGTTAAGTGCTTCCTATGTACAGAGCACTGTTCTAAGCGCTGGGGGAGATACAGGGTAATCAAGTTTTCCCACGGGAGGCTCACAGTCTTAATCCCCATTTTACAGATGAGGGAACTGAGGCACAGAGAAGTTAAGTGACTTGCCCACAGTCACACAGCTAAGTGGCAGAGCCGGGATTCAAACTCATGACCCCTGACTTCCAAGCCCGTGCTCTTTCTGCTGAGCCATGCTGCGAATTATAGATATATGCACATCATTAATAAAATAGAATAATACCAACTCTAGTGTCCTCTCCCAAGTGCCTAATAAGGTGATCAGCAAAGAGTAAGTGCTCAATAAATAGCCTTGTTATATTGATTAGGTCTTTTACATGTTTCCTCTCTTTATGCTGTGAAAAGCAGCCCATAATATATTGAAAGAAAAAAATATTTGGTCACTTTTTTAAGTTGACATGTTAAATTAATCTATTTTTAAAGAAAGATAAATCTCTTCATAGAGGTCATCAATTTCATTAGTTGTTTGCCTTGCACACTTACATTTTTCATCTTATTAAGAGGGGAAAGAAGCTACATCACATGTGTTTGGGGTTAATAGAAAAACAACTAATAAGATGAATCTACCAAAACATTGCTTTTAAATGGAGCTTGGGTTTGCTGTTCATGGCAAATGTATTTGATTATTTTCCCTCTAAACTTTAGAAAAGAATGTGAAGAAGTATTTGGTGTAAGTTCCAAAACTCCTGAATATTTTAAAGTTGTTGCCTAACCCTCACAAAAATGAAATCATATGCCAGATCTGTGAATAAAATATATTGGATAAAGAAAAGGGAAGAAGATGATAAATCATTCCAAATGAAATCTTAGAGAAACAGCATGGCCTAGCGGAAAGAGCGCAACACTGGAAGTCCAAAACCTCAGTTTTAACTCCAGTTCCACCATTTGCTTGTTGTGTGACTTTAGGCAAGTCACTTAACTTCTCTGACCCTTAGTTTCCTCAACTATAAAATAGGTATTAAATGTCCCTTCTTCCTCCCCATTAGACTGTGAGCCACATGTGGGACAGGGACTGTGCCAGATCTTTATCTATCCTAGGACTTGACAGCATGCTTGGAACATAGTAAGCACTTAACCGATACCACAATTGTTATTATTGTTGTTTGGTGTTGGGCAGTAGGGAAGTAATCATGATGCCAGAGAAGGTTCAGGAACTTGTTCTGACTTGACCTCGCCACCTCTTCCCATTGGAAGTATGAGCTCCCACACCACTTTTCCTTCACCTCCCCAAGTACTACTTGTGCGACAAAACCCGGTGGAGGATGAGAGTGGGCAGGAGCAGAAACATGCATTGCTACTACCGGGCCCCTTGGCTTGGGTTCTTAGTGGCTTCAGTTCTACCCCTGATGTGATGGGATGGTGGCAATTCTAAAGTAATTAGGACTAGGAAAGTCTTATCTGTCTTAGGAGGTGTAATTCACCTCATTGCTTTTAAGGAAAATTATCCTCAATTACAAAGTGTTCTCTCTGAATGAACAGACTCCCTTAGTTTCTAAATTAACAAGCATCCAGCATTTCATTACAGTACATTACTATTCTTCCGATACTTGAGCATTGGGCTTTTTCAATGCACAGTTTCTGTGAATTGACTCACAATTACTTTAAATGACATTAAACATATTCACTGTTAGCAACACTCTACCTTTGCGGCCACATGTAAAGATGAATGTCGACTTCCAGGAAGGAAATTATTGTTAAATTAAGTTGAGCCCCAAGTATGTGACATCTGTTTTACTTTGATTTTAAAATAGCTGAGTAACACATTTTGGGAAGATATCTTTCAAAATGGGTTTTTACTTTATTTTTTTGTGGGGTTTTTTTGTTTTGTTTTGTGGCTTTGGTCAGACAGCCAGTAGGGTTAAAGCCCCAGCCATGTTTGAAGGGCATTTATCTAAGATCTTCAGAAATTAAGCCTGCTAGTGTTTAGAATTGTAGATAATTGTATAGTTTTAAGGGCTGTTTATCTCATTTTATTGAGACTCTGTTACTCTTGTGAAATATACAAAAATGAAGAGGCAGTAGAACAGATTAGAAATGTCTTTATTTGCCATTCCTTAGGCCTCTTTGGAATGATAGCGTATTCTAGAAAAACATCCAGGAATTGCAGTTAGAGTTATCCAAATGATATTTCACACTTTGGAAGGATTTTATGCTTGGAAACAAGAAAATAATATATGTTTTAAATCCTTTGTTCTTTCTTGTAAAACTAGAGAATTTTCTTTAGTGGTAGCGTCAGGATATGGGTTATTTTTGCACTTTTTATATTAAATGTATTCCAATTCAGTGTTCAAAATTGTCAGTGGTAAGTCAACAAATATCTAAAAGCCTACAGTGTACCTAAAACTACACTAGCTAAATGAAGGAACAAATGTTCCCCCTGCCCTTAAGGAGCTTAGAGTCTAAAACAGGTCAAGGCAGACAATTTTCATAAATGTATTCACCCATTCAGTCTTATTTATTGAACACTTACTGTGTGCAGAGTAGTATTGCTCTACTAAATCCAAATGTTTATTGAGGAGAAGTCTGTCATGAATTATACTGGCAGATTGGAAAAGAATGATGTCAATCAGTAAAAACTTCATGGCAGATTTCTGATGTGGCCTGCCAGTTAAAAGGTGTTGGGTGGAGGAGGTTGTATGGTAAATATGAAAAGCAGCATGACTTAGTGGAAAGAGTACCGGCTTAAGAATCAGAGGTCGTGGGTTCTAATGCTGATTCTGCCTCTAATCAGTTGTGTGACTGACTTCTCTGTGCCTCAGTTACTCATCTGTAAAATGGGGATTGAGTCTGTGAGCCCCACGTGGGACAACCTGACTACCTTCTATCTACCTCAGTGCTTAGAACAGTGCTTGGCACATAGTAAGCACTTAGCAAATGCCATCATTATTATCATAACTATAAGACAACAAGGTTTTACCGTGCTTTCAGTCAACCTAGACAGGGGTTTAATGACAGGAGAGGAAGGACCAGTTCATGGGGGCTTTGGAAAAGCAAGCTAGGTTTGAAAAGCAAGTGTGGCCTGTGGGAGCAGTCAGGCAGAGATCTGGAGATGCAGAACTTGAAGGCCACAAACACAACCTGGTATCTGATCTCATCTCATCTCAAGGAGGTTTAAGGATCAAAGTATTCCACACACCACAACTGGAATTGGTCTGAGAAGCCAATTTTAACTGAAGAGTGCAGAATATTTTGGAGGGGGGAGCGTCTGGAGACTCAGAACCAGCATCATCTCCAACAGTATTCATTGAGCACACGTTCTGTGCAGAGCATTGTATCATGCCTTTGGGAGACATAAAGCAGTGTATTCTCTGTGGTACTTATTGAGTGTTAAAACTGTATGCAGAGCGCTGTGCTAATCGCTTGGGAGAGTACAGTGCAAGAGTTGGTAGATCCATTCCCTGCCCACCATGAGCTTACAATATAGAGGGGAAGATAGACATTAGCCCTGCCATCAAGGAACTTACAGTTTAACAGGGAAGGAAAGCAGATCCAGCTGTTTATACATTCACTGTTGAATGAGTCCAACAGGGAGAGATTATGAGAATCTAAGAGTGAAGTAAGCGAGTAATGGATAAGGGATTCAGCAGTGGAGATAAAGAAGAGTGGAGAGATACGGATTATGTTGTGCAGAAGGAAGCACTGAGACTTGGCTACTGATTGAGGGATGAAGAGGTTGTGGAGGGCACATGACAGAGAAGTGTGAAATGCAAACCTGAGGATATGGTTTAAGGTGATGACAGAATATCCAGTTTGAGACCACCTGAAAAATGGGAACCCTGGTAATAAAATGAGTAATAAGATTATTGGGTTCAGGTAATGAAAGAAGCCATGAGAGTGCTTGAGCCCAGTGAGAAGGCAAATGTAGAAGGAAAAGGAGTAGAGGCTTTCCACAGAGGTGATTATTTCAGAAAACGGACTGGCTATGAACTGTATTTTGAATCAAAACGTCCAGCTTTTTGCCTATGGATCAAAAGTGCTCTGCGGTTTGCTCTTTGCCTGATAAAAACAAAAAAAAACCACATCAAGAAAGCACAAAAGAAATGTAATCTTTGCTGAAATGTAATCTTTTAAAATATTTTTGATCAAGAAACAGATGTTAATTCCAGCTGTGAAAAACACCTCCATTGAATAGACCTGGGTATATGCTCTGGACTTAAATACCGAATATGGAAATCAGTGCTTTTTGGTACAGGCTTCAGAGTTTACCTGAACATCCAATGAATTATTGATGAAAAATATTTATTTTAAATGGAAATAGGCTAGAAGTGTCTGCCTTAACAATGAGGCATGTGTCAGGAGGATGGGACTGTTCCCATGCCTATTGATCAATTTTTGAAATAATGTTGAGAAGCCTTTCTCTTAAGACAGAAATGAATCTGCTTTATTTTAACCACAGGAAAGAGCCCATTTATAATGCAATCTTTCCAGTCTCTAGTTGTGTTGGTCTGGCAAACAACAGATTTGAATTCATTCTTCTTGCATTTTATATGTAAATGCTATGCCCTTCCTGAATGTGTTTTGAATATCTTGATAAGTCTGACACTTTTCTTACCATTTTTTATCACCTTTAAAACTAAATTTAGGAAGACAGTTTTTCCTTCTCTTTCTATTGCATGTGGGAAAATAGCTTTTTTCTTCCATACCAAAGATGTTTTAAAGCCTTTGGTTGTAAGTGTATCCATTTTTGCTCTTTGGATACTGCAGATTTTAGCCACAGTTCTGTTAGCCAAAACAGTCTTGGTGGGAATATACCTATACTAATCACCTACGATTCTAACCCTTTCTTAATTCTGATTATGAAAAAGGCATGAAGATTGCATTGCTTCTTTCTAGAGAGCACCATGGACTGCCTTTGCAAAATAATTAAAGATAGCAGCAAGCGCCATGGGCTGCCTTTGCAAAAGAATTAAAGACAGCAGCACTTCAATAGTCCTATAAATTTGCAAATCTGCAAAGTGTTAGAAGCTTGAAAGCAGTCAAGTAAACTCAAAACTCAAGATTCAATTAACAATCTTCCCTTTGTGAGATTCTTCTCCATCAGTATAACCTCCACCTATGGGAGGTATTCTTCTGTTTTGTAAGAAAGTGGCTAATTTATGTTTAGTTAAGACATCCTTTTCTCCCAAGAATATAATTTTTCCACTCTCTTCAGTGTTCTCGAATAAAGCATCTTTGAAGTACCAAGATTGTTGCTCACATTTGAGAGGATGAATTACTTTGGATAATCTTCATACTAAAGGAAAAGACCTAGTATTCTACTGGAAAATCCTGTTAAGATCCTAGCAGTGATCACTTAGGAAGGATTCTGAAGTTGTAGGGGGGTATTTTAGTGGTGTTTCAGCTAAAGACAGAGCTTTGAAAACACCTCCTTTGTGCTATCTCTTTCAGATCCTACAGATTAAAGTAACTCTTGCAAGCTTGCAATAAATCCACCAAGGCATTGGTTTCTGTTTAATTGGTAAATGTGATAGCTGCCTTATTTTGTGATGACACTATTAAGTCACACATGCCACTGTGTGCATAGGAGAGATGCCAAAGGCATCATACTTTTTATTCATTACTCTAGGCTGATGAATTAGACTGATAATACTTGATTTCCATAGACCCTGTGAATGCTTTCCTTCACACTCCAGTGGATTGCATCCGTGTTAAGCTAATATTTATCCAGTGTATATCTTTAAAGGGAAACCGCAAATAAGATGATATTGAACCAAACTGTGTTTGCATGGCAGTAATGACATCTCCTTTTTGTGCAGCCTCTGAACCCAATCTGAAATTACGATCCAGGCTAAAGCAGAAAGTTGCTGAAAGACGGAGCAGCCCCCTGTTACGCAGGAAAGATGGCCCAGTGGTTACTGCTCTTAAAAAGCGTCCATTGGATGTCACAGGTATGTTAGATAAGAAACTGAAATCATACCACCTGCCTGCCAGATTCTCTGTGAGGCTTCCCGGGAAAAAGACAAAAATGACTTTTAGCTCTGAAAATTATTTAGTCTGGATCTCTCCTCCTTCCCCCTTATAATGTTCAGCAGAAAAGATGAGCGTGACCTTTTTGACTTTTTGAAGGTTGAGTAGTCTACAGTGAAACTGTTAGACCCTCTTCTCTGTAGACAACTGAGTTGGCAGAGATCTGCCAACTCAGATCTTTTCAGTAAAGTCCAGAGTTTCCCAAGCAGTTTATTTTCCCAAGTTTGGACTGTTGACTGTATTAGTCAGCTGTAGCTATGGCTACAGTGAAGTGCTTCAGTATTGTTGTAGGTGTTCATATTCAGCCTCAAGTTGATGAAATTTCTCAAAATGAATCTATATAGTTCTAGAGGTGAAGAAGGTTTTGAAAGCCATACTTCTTAAATATGATTTCCTTGGAAAAGGTAGTTTCAAAAGGGAATTTGTTGCTGGCCTTCTTTTGACCTTCATTGCCCATTAAGTAATTGCCTTTAGGAGGGATTTTGACTGAGAGAACTGTATAGAATTTCATCTTTTTGGTTAATAGCCTCTGTTTCTCATCTTGAGCATAGCAAAAAAAACCCCAATTACCATAAAGTTTACTATTGAGCACCATCTAGAGGTGAAAGTATATAAATTCATGAAAGCAGAGCACACACTATGGAATCGCTTGTTCTAGTCTCCATATCATTTCTATTTGACTGTTTTCCTCCACTATCATGGTGCTAATATCAAATAAGGAGGTAGTGGTCACCATTTTAAAATGACATCAGGACAAATGATTGCTAAATGTGTCCCTGAATGTTGCCTACTGCAACAAATGGAAAACCTCTAAAAATATGGTGTGTTTGAAGTTGCTGAAATTCAAGTGTTTAATTTGGAAGAACTTCAGAAAGACAAAGCTCATGTCAGAGTTTTATCTCCGTGATTTGTGAAGGGTCAAAGCAGGCTTCTAAAAGGTAATCATTTTAAGCAAACTGATTCAGTGCTGAGGATCACATACCTTATATTTTGCTACCAGCAAGGTTTCTTCCTTTTCTTTTATAACCAGTGCAGTGTGGCCTAGTGGAAACAGCATGGGCCTGGGAGTCAGAAGATATGAGTTTTAATCCCAGCTCCGCCGTTTGCTTGCTGGTGACAATGGGCAAGTCACTTACCTTTTCTGTGCCTCAGTTTCCTCATCTATAAAATGGGGATTCAGTACCTGTTCCCAGACTACTTAGACTGAGAGCCCGATGAGGGACAGGGGATGCATCTGACCTGATTGTCTTGTACCTACTATGTCAGGGCTCAGTATGGTGCTTGACACCTAGTAAACACTTAAATGTTGCCATTATTATTACCTCATTTCATTTTGTTTGGTGAAACACTACATCTCCTCTAAGTGTTCTTCTGCTCCATCTATGAGAGTAATCAATTGGATTCGGTGATTAAAAGAATATGTAGATCCTTCTTTAGTTCCAGTAGGGTCAGAGAGAACCGTATCCATCACCAAAGTACTGGTACAAAAGGCAACATCACACTTGTAGGGAGAAAGATGTTATAAACTGGGAGAACCTACCCACCAGTGCGTAATTTCAGCTCAGAGTCGTAAGGCGCAGAACTCAGGTTGAATCATACTGAAACTTGCTGGATCCTTTCGTAATCACCTAGATATGCTAAGCCTAGTTGATAAAATGTAGAGTGTAATTGAAAGGGTCCTGAATAATAACTAAAGACACAATGTATGGATTTTTTCCATAATTTTCCCTAGCCCTAGGTTTTGCCTTATTTTGTTGTTACTTTTATCAAATGCACACATTCTTTTTGGTAGATTTGAGGAACAAATTCAAGGCACTGCTTAGTTTTGCTTTACCGAAAATGTGTCTGGCTGTAGATGGACCAGATTCAATTGTAGCATCTTAACTCTCTCAGATGAGTAGGTGCAGAATTTTTAAAAACTCTCCTAGTCATAGGAAACAATAGTGGTGAGTTGAAGGCAAAGTTTTCTAAGTGGCTTTACAGCATTCAGTGGTCTTCAAATGTGTCATGTCAAAAAGTAAACGTTATGATAGATTCAAGGTTAGCTGCATCAGTCAAAACTAAACATATTTTGGGTATTTCTGCTCGCCTAAATGTACGTACACTATCTGATCAATTTGGCATCTTTCTGAATGAGTGATTTTACTGTTCTACTTCTGTAATCCAGCGATAGCTGGTGTTTAGTTTTTAAAGTGATCTCTTTGAATGTGATTATGTAGAAAGGCAATGATGTTTATTTGTATAAAAGACTTACAGTGAGTCCTCCGTTAACGTGGGAGTTGTAGTCTTAAACAAATTTGCGTCAAGGTAAAATTGTGCTATTATCCCTACCCTTACACACAGCTGTTTGTTTTTTCCCCAAAATCACATGCCCTTCCACCCAGACAGGTGCAGTTTGAGAGAAGGACACTCCCTAAACCATGAATACCTAGACACCCAGCAGTATCAGGGTATCACTCAGAAATAAAAGGTGCTTTTCTAAAAAAAAATCTGACACGTAAAAAAAGTGAAATATTGTATTTCAACTGCAATGTTCATAGTTCATTCAGGTTTATCTTGAATTGGTTATTTCTGAGAACAGAATGTACTTGAGATCCTGTTTACAGTGACTCAGTTTATCCATACTGTTGTTAATCGATTGTAAAATCTTTCTTTACACCCTATCAGTGACTGCAAAAAATTTTTTTGTGATACTTGCCAAGCTCTTCATTAGATTGTGAACTCCTCAAGGGCAGGACACATGATCATTAATTCCATGGAAGCAGCGTGGCCTGGTGGAAAGAGCATGGGCATGGGAGTAAAAGGGTCTGGTTTCTAATCCCAACTCTACCAGATGTCTCCTTTGTGGCTTTGGGCAAGTCACTTTGCTTCTTTCTGCCCCAGTGTCCTTAACTGTAAAATGAGGATTCATTGCCTGTCCTCCCCTGTATTTAGACTGTGAGCCTCAGATGGGACAGGGACTGTGTCCAACCTGTTAACTTGTATCTACCACAATGCTTAGAAGAATGCTTGACGTATAGTAAATGCTTAGCAAATGCCATAATAAGTAAATAAATATCATACTCACCCATGTGCTTAGTACAGTGCTCTGCTACATTAGGCACTCGGATACTAATAAGTGCTTGAGAAGATCTTGAAGTGGAAAACTTAATAAATGGGTATTTCATCCTTGTTAATGGGCGGATAAAATGAAGCCTGTAAGAATATTTTGAAGAACAAATCAGTGGTTAAGTTAGGAGTGTGACCAGAAAATTTAGATTTCCAGTCTTTAATTACAACTCTTGGCATTCTTATCATCATCATTACTGTAATTATTAGTACTGCTTAACAGACATATATTTTGTGTATAGCCCTGTCCTAAGGAATTAAGAGAAGTAGAAGAAACAATTCCTGTCCCCAAGGGATTTAGAATGTAAAGGGATAGACAGACACAAATTGCAAACATACAGTAGGAAAAAGAGAAAGAAAGCATAACTACGACTAGCCAAAGCAAAACAGGCAAAAAAAGAATGAAGAAACTGATAGACATATGAGAGCTACATAGTTGTGGGGATAGCAGCTTGGCTCAGTGGAAAGAGCCCGGACTTGGGAGTCAGAAGTCATGGGTTCTAATCCCAGCTCCACCACTTGTCAGCTGTGTGACTTTGGGCAAGTCACTTCACTTCTCTGTGCCTCAGTTACCTCATCTGTAAAATGGGGATTAAGACTGTGAGTCCCACCTGGGACAACCTGATCACCTTGTATCCCCCCACCAACACTTAGAACAGTGTTTCACACATAGTAAGCGCTTAATAAATGCCATCATTATTAAAGCATCATTAGGGAGGTTGACCCTGTGATTGAGGTGTCATTTTAGTCAGGCTTTAAAGGTGAAAGAGGGTTGTGGTTTGGCAGATTTGATGTTGGGTTTTGGTATCATGCACTATGGGGAAGAGTATGCGTAGTGAGTCAGAAACAGAAGAATTGAGACCAAAATGTAATTTGGAGTGAAGTGTGCAAGCTGGAATGTAGTCTAGAGAGTGGGAAGGTAAGTAAGCAGGACACATCTGGTAGAGAGCTTATTCACACCCGTTTTAAGTTTTCCAATGCTATTTTGGAAACTTTAAAAATATGTAATAAACAAAACTTCAATATTCTTAATATTCAAAAGAAAATATGAAGATTTTAGACTTAAGTCACATGTAATCTATGTATTGCATATTTTTTATTAGACCTTTCTTTTCCTCAAATGTCCTGGCTCTTTGTAATATTTTTCAATGATTCTGATCGTACCTTTTATTTGTGACTTTTTCAGATTCTGCCTGCAATAGTGCTCCTGGGTCTGGTCCCAGTTCTCCCAACAACAGTTCCAATAATATCAGCAATGAGAATGGAATTGCTGGATCTGTCACAAGTATTCAAGCAGAGGTTGGTGGTGGTCTTTTCTCCAACAGCAGTCCCCATTATAACACCCTTCTTTTAAGGTTCTTTTGTGATATCTCTCTCTCTATGGCCCATTTGAATTTTAATACTGGTATTACTTGCCATGTTGTCTCACATAGAATACACTCTCTCTCTCTCTCTCTCTCTGTGTCTCTCTCTCTCTCTCTCACTCTCTCCCCACCCTCCCTTAACTTAAGCACTTTCCCCCTCTTCCTTTGAATTATTTTGACTGACTTGAATAGAGCAATTAAAGCCCATTTCAGTGTAGCGTTGATAACATCTCTGATCTATTAGCAATCAATTAACACAGTTCCCTTTTGACTATAAGATAACACCTTGAAAATTAAGTACTCTATTTACATCTGTTCACCAAAAAAAATTGAATTCAATGTCTTTCATTATTGAGTCATATTTACATTTTTATTTGATTGTGTAACGATAGTCTATTTTATCATTGCTTCTTAATGTATTGTTTCGGCCAATTTTCGATCCCACTAATGCATTAATGTACATTATATATTTCCTATGGGAAATTACATTTAGCACTCTCTTGCTTAGCACTCTATTTTCAAGGAACCAATTAAGAATGCTAACTGGGGTACAGCAGTATAGCATTTCTGTTTCTAAAAGGCTGGCATAAATTTCAAACCAGTAGTCCTCATAAGGAGATATATTTTGCACATGACCATGGTATTTCTAATACAGCAACCAAGCATCATTTACATAGCACAAAATAAAGTGCATTTAGTCTCTTCCTTTATTTTACCCTTCACCAAAATGATTGTGGTCCTTATTAGGTTTTTCTTCCTATGTAATCGTATGTCTGGCTATTAATCACCAGAATATCCATTAGGGATCTAATACTTATTTTTCAGCGAATCAATCCAGCCTCCAAGGTTAGAAACAGTAATGCTTATTTAATATCACCAGAAAACAGCCACAGAACAGTTTATACAAAAATAAATAATTTACTAAACACGTTATATTCACCTTAAAATGTCTTATAATCCTCAAGCCCTTCAAGTGATATTCAGGGTTGTTTCAATCATATCCCACATGTAATGCTCACTTGAAAGAAACTTTGTGGTTGAAGACTGGCCTTTAGAAAAATCTAATAGAATGTGGGTAATAATACAGATTGGAAAATATAAGACTTGTAGTCAGTTATGGGACTATAACTGATGACCTTTAAACCGAGTTTATTGGAGGCATTTTCCTCAGACAGTGGTGTACTTGGTATTTGGCCCAATGTATATATTTCAGGTTTGCTTGCTCACACAGAGCTAGCAGAGACATTAAGCCGAAAATAAGGTTCAGCCAGATGAGGTGAGGTAAAGTGACAGCCAGTTAGAGACCTTTATATGGGAATTTTTTTGCGAGTTCAGCGAATACCATTTGTTTCAACTTCTAAACTACCAGGGTTGCAGCTGAAGCCGTTACCCCAAGACCCTGACAACTTGGGGTCTCCAAAGGGAGGAGAAATAGTGACCTGAACCTCTTCTGCTCCTGCCTCTAGGCTAGCTGGCCTCATTCTTTGAATACCAGCATGGCCAGTATTGGCAGCTGGAGCACCCCACCCCATCCTCCCATTAGCTTCCATTGGTTTATTCCTGCCGGCGAGCTTAGCGAGAAGCAGCGTGGCTTAATGAAAATGGTACGGGCTTGGGAATCAGAGGTCATGGGTTCTAATCCCGGCTCCGCCACTTGTCTGCTGTGTGACCTTGGACAAGTCACTTAACTTCTCTGTGCCTCAGTTCCCTCATCTGTAAAATGGGGATTAAGACTGAGCCCCACGTGGGACAACCTGATTACCTTGTATCTACCCCAGTGCTTAGAACAGTGCTTGGCACATAGTAAGTGCTTAACATCATCATACCAGAAAGTATTGCTTGGGAGTCAGAGGTGAACCTCAGAGAG
Source organism: Ornithorhynchus anatinus (assembly GCF_004115215.2). Lineage (NCBI taxonomy): Eukaryota > Metazoa > Chordata > Mammalia > Monotremata > Ornithorhynchidae > Ornithorhynchus > Ornithorhynchus anatinus. The sequence continues at coordinate 36,984,894 of NC_041734.1, read as the reverse complement.
GAGAGGGGTGCCTCGGCTGGTTTATACGTTAAGATTGTAGTTTCAGTTTTCAGCAGGCTTTCACCCTAGAGAGGGAGACTGTCATTAATATAAATAAATTAATAAATGCAATCGATCGATTTTTAATACTTTGAAAACAGAAAGCAAAAGCAGAATGCTTTTGAAGACTGACTCTCAGGTGCACCCTGACCAATTAATATTTTCCATAGCTTTTCATTGCAGTTTTGCAAATTCAATCTTCATGGCATCTATATGTAACAGTTCATTCAGGCATATTTATTAAGCATTTACTGTATACAGAACACTATACTAAGTGCTTGGGAGAGTACAGTATAACAATAAGCAGACACATTCCCTGCCCACAATTGCACAGTCAGTTTGATAACATAAGGATTGTGTTCCTGGAGACCTTCATGTCCCATTATAGTATTGTTATAATATACTATATATATATAAAATACTAAATATAGACTTCTATTTTAGTGCTCAAGCTTTGATCGACGCTATGCATATGAGCATTGCTGTTTCTTTGAACACTAGGTACTGACATTCATGAAGTTGAAAGAATCTATCCCAGTTCTTCCACACCATTCTAATAATCTGTAAATACAATTGAATGAATGAAAAAATAATAATAATTAGCAATTATGGTACTTGTTAAGCACTTACTATGTTCCAAGCACTGTTCTAAGCACTGGAGTAGATACAAGTTATTCAGGTAGAACACAGTCACCTATTCCACATGGGGTCACACTCACAATCCCCATTTTACAGATGAGGTACTTGAGGCCCAGAGAAGTTAAATAATTTCCCCAAGTTCACACAGCAGAAATGTGGCGGACCCGGGATTAGAACCTCGGTCCTTCTGACTCCCAGGCCCATGCTCTATCCACTAAGCCACGCTGCTTCTCTGCCCCCAAACACACAGTGAAAGTAAGCATTATTAATAATGACGGTATTTGTTAAGTGCTTACTATGTGCCAAGCACTGTTCTAAGCACAGGGCACTGTTTTGGACTATATCATTTTGAGCCAGGAGGCCAGCTGGCTTCTGAAATTCTTTCTGGGAAGTCTTGGCATGAACATCTGTGAGCAAGGAGAGAGGGCACTGGAGCAAGAAGGATCAGAGGAGTTCCATTACTTTGCTTCTGCTGTGCCATTCTACTCCTTAGTTCTGGGTGGCTTTGAAAGTGCCCACGTAGCTCATGTTGGCCCACCAGAATTTCCCTAGGATTCCAGTGGGCCTCGTGGCTCTCTTAGCAGGTAGGGACCATCTTCTAGCCCAGATGACCCCAGCTCCTCAAGTGGCATGGGGTTCTGTGCTTAGGCCCCTTGGTTGATAGCCCACCTTTTGGCTGGGACTTGGACACCAGTGCCTTGCCAATTTTTGCATCATTTTTAGAGCCCACTTTCACATACTTTGCCAGGTGTGGAAGATAAAGCAGAATGGATTCCTATGCTGTGGACAGCAGAAGGGCATGTATGTGACATAACCAGGATTGAACACATTATTTTGAAAGAAATAATCTCTTAGAAAAGTCATTCTTCTCCCCAGTTTTGAAGAAAGCAGTTTTAACATTAGGCTGCAACTTCACATGAGCAAAAAAAAACTGTTTGGGAATCATAGGATTCAGTTATATTGTGCTCTCCCACATGCTTAGTACAGTGCTCTGCATGTAGTAAGTGCTCAATTAATACCACTGATTAAGATACTATTCTCAGCTCTGAACATCTGTTGGAACCTTCTTGACATCAGCTTTTCCATCTGAATAATGGACTGTATTTTGGGCTTGTCAGTTTCCCATCCTATTTCTCCACCCTACTGTCACTGTAGGTGACTTTTGGGCAGTCTCTGTTCATGCAATAATGATACTAATAATAATTATCATTCTTGTTAAGCACTTACTATGTACCATGCACTGTTCTAAGCACTGGGGTATAATACACTTAACCCAGATTTCAAAAGAATCAATGCTCTTTCTATTAAGTGCTTAGTACAGTGCTCTGTACAGAGTAAGCACTCAATAAATACGATTGAATGAATGAATCCTGTTTTTTACTGTCCAGCCTTCAGATCCATACATTGTTACTGGGAACACCGTAGAATTGACAAATTGTATTTTTATGTCAATAGTTATATCAGCACATTTCATGAGTTTTCCAGGCCCGTCATAGCAAATCAGCCTTTCATTAATCTTCAGCATTTTCTTGACTAGTTCCTTTATTATTGATTATCGATCCTGGAAGAGAAAAATTGTCAACTATCTCAGTCTTCTCTTCATCTGCCATAAATGTGTTAAAACTTCCAGTTTTCATGATCTTTGCTTTCTTTACATTCAAATGTAGGCTGATCTTTTTGCTCTGTTCCTTAATTTTTAACTATAAGCCCTTGAAATCTCACAGTAGGGCATTATCATCAGCATAACAAAGGTTGCAGAATACTATTTTAAGTGCACATTACAGAGGCAGCTCTCCAAGGTCACTAATGACCTCTTTGCCAACTCTGTTTCTTGTCTTGCATTATGCTGTCGAGTCTTCTCTGATCCATAGCGACACCGTGAACACATCTCTCCCAGAACGCCCCACTTTCATCTGCAGTCGTTCTGGTAGTGTGTCCGTAGAGTTTTCTTGGTAAAGATACTGAAATGGTTTACCACTGCCTCCTTCCACAGAGTAAACTTGAGCCTCCACCCTTAACTCTCTTCCATGTCGCTGCTGCCCAGCACAGGGGAGCCTTGACTTGTAGCAGATAGCACTAGCCACTCCCTGAGCTGGGAATAATAATAATGTTGGTATTTGTTAAGCACTTACTATGTGCAGAGCGCTGTTCTAAGCGCTGGGGTAGATACAGGGTAATCAGGTTGTCCTACATGAGGCTCACAGTTCATCCCCAATTTACAGATGAGGTAATTGAGGCACAGAGAAGTTAAGTGACTGGCCCACAGTCACACAGCTGACAAGTGGCAGAGCCGGGAGTCGAACCCATGACCTCTGACTCCGAAGCCCATGCTCTTTCCACTGAGCCACGCTGCTTCCCCGTTCATCTGCTAGACTCTCCTTCCCATATACGAGACTGGTAGAGTACTGGAAACTCTCCAGGTGTGACCCTGAGAGAGTACTAACTGATTCTACTCTGTACTGATCCTCTTTGACATCTTTGTTGCTAGTGACAGTGTGGACTGCTTATCTGGAAATACTATGTAACCATGTGTTTTCTGACACTGTCCTTTCCTGGTTCTCCTCCTATCTCTCTGGCTGATCCTTCTCAGTCTTTTTCCCCAACTCTTCCTCTAGGTCAGTCAATCAATCAATCAAATTTATTAAGCTCTTACTCTGTGCAAAGTACTGTACAAAGCACTTGGGAGAGTGCAACAAAACAGAATTATCAGGCACATTCCCTGCTCGTAACAAGCTTACAGTCTAGAGGAGGAGATGGCATTAGCATGAATAAATAATTGATTTTTAATATGTAAATCATTAAATCATTTTTCTAAAACACCATTCTGCACCTCCCTCCCTACTCATCAGAAACTGTCCAATAGTTGCCCTTTCCTCTCTGTTTCGAACAGAAACTCCTACCCATAAGCATTAAGGGAGCTGTCTCCCCTTTACTTTTCCTCTCCCACTTCACCACACCCCAGCTCACATACTTCATTCCTCTCATGCTCATCTACTTACTGTACCTAGTTCTTTTCTCTTCTGCCACCAATCAATTGCTCATTCCCTGTCTTTTCCCATATTTCCCTCTTAACATTTGGCAGACTACAGTTCTCATGCCCTCAAAGCCCTTCAGAAATCATATCTCCTCCAGAAGCGTTCCCTTATTAAACTCCTATTAAATTATTATTGTTCCTTTATTAAACTCTCACTTTCCTATCGTATTTCCTTCCTAACTTCCCCTTCTCTGTCACTTAAGCCCTTGAGTACTCACTCTCCTTTATTGCACATTTTTTTGTTTATTCCTACCTGTCTTTTTCACCCACTTGATTTTAAACTCTTTGAGGACAGGGATCCTGAGTCTTCTCCTAAATACTTAAAATACAGTGCTTTGCATATAAGTGCTAAATACAAGCTATTGATTGTCAATAAATGTTGATCTCACCATTTATTTAGTTGTATTTCACAAGGAAGAAGTAGTGAATTTGTCCCATGTATGAAAGTGAAATTTCTCTGGAGGTATTTGTGAACGAATTCAGAAACACTATAAACCTCATAAGTGGACACCTCAGATAACACACATTATCTCAGACATAGCTGGGAGCCAATGTCTGTGGTAGTGGGCATTTTTAGAATCACTCTCTGAAATTACTTTTAGTCTCTGAATAAGAGGGACAGAAATTAAGGTGCTTCTAGAGCTATATGCCTTTGTTTTGCATATCAATAAGCAACTTGGTTGTAATAAACCTCAGTAAATTACTATCAAGGTAAGGCCCACAAGAGGATTGATTACATTTCAATCAGGAAATTTATATTTGCTTAGAGCTCAAGTTGGAGGATTCCCAATTATTTATCCTGTGAGCATATACACAATGGAAAGTGGCACCGACTGACTCCACTCAAAGTAAAAATGGGTCAAGTGAAAACAGGCTTTGCCTATTAATAAGGCAATGTAATCTTGTAACAATATTAGAGAACTGCACAATTTATTCCTCAGCAATTGGTGTCAGTTTCATTATAGTAGATAGTAAAGTTGCTTTGTTCTGTCATCCTAGTTTCCCTCCATGTTTTTAGATTGGTTTTTGCAAATATTCTTGATTATTGTATTTAAGATCTCTAAGAACATTTCTGGACATTTTTTATGCATGTCTATACATCCTATGAAGAAAAACTTGGGAATTTGTGTGTGTATGTGGGTGTGGGGGGGGGTGCACTGTAATTTCAATAAAAGAGGATGAAAAATGTGGGTTTCTTTTACTTTCACAGTGTGAGAATAAAATCCTGCAAGGTATATATATTTCAAAATGATACTGAAATAAAATATGTATTACCTTGCCACAGGTGATTTTTTTCAGAAAAAGACTGTTTACAAATGTAAAATGGAACCATCCTGCATTTCAGTATGAACAAAGACATTATTTTTTTTCGACCAGTGCTTCAGGCACTTTACTATTACAATAATCTGTAATACACTTTTTGAACCATATTTTTTCTCCATTCAGATGGCACTTGGAAGCTTTGAAAAAGGATCTGCACATTCATAATGCTCCAAGTCATCTTTGCTCCAAGAGCATTTTCCACTTGGGGAATATCTGGGAGTATTTCTGAAACTTGATGTTCCTACTGATATTTATTTTGCTTTATCACAAGTATATTGTTAGCACTGTCTTCAGTTATCCCCAGGGACATCATCAGTCACCACTGGTATTTATTGAGAGCCTTCTAAGCGCAGCAAATTATACTAAACTTGGAAGAGTACAGTAGACTTGGAAGGCATGTTCCCTGCCCACAACAAGCTTACAGTCTAGAAGAGGAGCTTCCATATTATAAACCTTGCTCCTGATGCCTATAGAAGTGATTGCTATTTTTTTAAGCTTTATCCACATGATAATAAGTGGTTATATACAAAATGCACATGTGTGTACACCTTAATTTTCACCTCCTGGATTGAACCTGGACTTAATTTCCTGTAATCCAAATACTCATAAACAAATATAAACTCCCAGAAAGGGTTGCAATGGCAATTTTCTGGCTCATATTTTGCGGAAACTCAAGGTTATGAAGATGATTGATAGACCAGCCTGGGAACTTGAGAGTGGCAGCTTCCAGAGTTTAAACATTTATAATGGGCCTTGGTAGTTTTAAATAGAGCTAGAGAAGGTGAAGAGAAGGGCAGCTAAAATGATCAGAGTATGAAACACTTTGAGGAAGAACTTCAGTTGTGAAAGATAGAAGAAGACATGATTGAAAGTTTTCAAAATCAAAAAGTATAGAATTGAAGTGAACAGAGAATTGTTGTTCACCAAATCCTGCTGTCACACCAGGACAAATTTAAAGATAGATTAAAGGAAATATTTTCAACAAATTTTTTTTGGTGTGTGTGTATGTGTGGGAGAGAGAGAATATGTGAATGTAAATATATTCTGTACTGTATATGTTTATTATTATATGAAGTGGTGCAGGCTGAAATATGAATAGCACAAGAAGAGTTTAGGCAAATCCATGAGTGTAGGGTCCATAGTAGACAATTACAGTTTTTCCAAGTGTTCTGCTCCTATTGCACATAGTAAGTGCTTAACAAATACCATTAATATTATTATTACCAGTGCTTAGTACAATGCCTTACACACAGTTAGTGCTCAGTAAATGCGAATGATACCAGAAACAATGCTGAATTGGGTGGGCCATTGTCCTCACCCCATAAAATAATTTCTTATATTCTGATGTTCATAGAAACTATTTTTTCCCACAATAGGAAGGTAGTCAGGTGAGTATTTGTCTAAATGATCCATAGACATAAGTCTCTTTTTGAAGCTTTGTCTTTAGAGAGCCTGTTCAGAAAAGACAAGGCATGTCTCCAGAGTAACTTGGGTTGTTTGGGGTTTTACCCTTGAAGTGCAAACACATCAAGCTTGAAAACTTCATTCTAGTTCTTGGGATATTTCGCAACTGTTTCTTCATAGCGGAACAAATCTACACCAGACTTTCACTTCCATTAAAACAAGTCCAGCTCTTAAATGTTGAGCCTCTTTTTTGGTAAGATGACTTCGTAAATTAGCAAATGATTACCTTAGTAGCCAGATTCTAAACATTAAAAGTAAATTGGGCAGAACAGAACAAATAGTAAAAAGAGTAGATAGCAGGGGGAAAATGTCCCTCTACCTATTTGGAAGGGAATTTATCCAACCTGAAATCCATGGCCCTAGGTTTTTAATCTTATTGGTTTCTATCACTGTGGGCATCAAGGCACCAAAATCCTGGCAACAATGTTGAGTTAACTGCTCCACCTCTCCCTCCTCCTCCTCTTAAAGTGTTTTTGTGGCTCACATTCAGTAGTGCACCACCCCAGGAGTAACATTCAGCAACAAACGCAGACTCTTGGCACTCTGAGATAGGGTGGATCACTATGAGATCTTGAGTCTGACCTCACACCAGCTTCATGATTGGACTCACGGGTTTGGCCAGATGATTTAACATGTGGCCTTACACATATGCTAAGGACTGGTGTTGATGATGAAGGTGTTGATATGTTGAGTTTACCGGGACAAACCTTGTAATCAACAAATCTAGGAACAGAACCTATATGGGAGCTCCTCCTAATGTTTATTTGGTTGATCGACTGTGAGCCTCATTTTGGAAGAACTGGAATGACTCCATCACCTTATTATAAGACAGTGGGAGAGGAATGTGTCTACCAACTCTGTTACATTATGCTCTTCCCATGTGCTTAGTACAGCAAGCGCTCCATAAATACAATGGGTTAATTGGCAAAAGGTGTGAACCCACCTTTTCCAATTCCCTTTCATCCCAAATCTCCTCATTTCCTAGCATTTGAAGGGAAAATCCAAGTGTTGGAGTTAAATCCCTCTGCTCCACCTGCCTTGTTGATTTATACCTCAATTTGCCATTTTATGCAGCTAGAAGCCATGTAAACTTTGTTAATCAGGCATCTTGTATATAAAGGTACTCTGTGTGGGAACATTTGGTTGACTAATCCCTTGTGGAGAAGGAATTTACAATGTTAGTGCTCCCCAGTGGGCATGCAGTTACCCTGGAGCATTTGCATGAACTCTCTGCAAATCTGATTGCCAAAGTTCAAATCTCAGTCAGTCAGTGAACTGAGGGTTTATCTTAATTTTCTCCATAAACAATTTTTGCCTTTACAGACCAATCTAGGGTTCAGACATTACTTGGGTCTCTGGAATGATTATGGCAAATGCTCTGTTGGTCATCTCTGACCCCTAGATAACCGAAATATTTGAGTAGCCGTCACCGTGTATTCCCTAAGAATGCCAGATAACTAAGCTTTCACTGGGTAATTTTTTAAGGAGTTTTCTGAAAGCATTATCCTATTGTTTTAATAGTTTGTGAATCAGCTAATATCCTCGAGGCAAACATTTTCCGTTTGTACTAGCATTTGTATGGCAATTACAAAATCTATTTTTGCTCTGACAGTTTCACATTTCAGTGCAGCATAGACTTGACTGTTTTCTTTTAGGTTTTTGTTCCTTCCAAAAGTACTTGTTTTTTTGGAATTTAATGAATTACGCATCATCGTTGGGCAATGTGGTAACAGTGGTCTTACATTCTCTTTCCAGACCAGTTTGGCTCACAGACTTGTGAATCGAGAAGGCTCAGTAACACAACTTCCCCTTTACACATCGCCCTCCTTGCCCAACATAACATTAGGACTTCCTGCTACCGGCCCATCGAGTGTAAGTATTTTATCATGGGGTCCTTAGGCTGCATGGTACTTTTGTCATCTGTAAGCTGTGTACATGACCAGTTGTACTCTTCCAGGGCGGATCAGGACAGCAGGAAGCCGAGAGACTTGCTATTCCAACCCTCCAGCAGCGGATCTCCCTCTTTCCCGGCACCCACCTCACTCCTTACTTGAGCACTACGACGTTGGAGAGGGATGGGGGAACGGCACACAACCCTCTTCTGCAACATATGGTCTTACTGGAACAACCAGCTGCACAAACCCCCTTAGTCACAGGTGAGCATTAAGCAGATCTTATGTCCGGATTGCTTTGTTATTTAACTTTCGTGCCAACAGTTCCATCAATTGTAAATAATTTTGGAGACGGTAATGAAAGGAATCCTGATACTGACTTTAGAATGGCTGGAGACAATCTCATGCTAGGACAATATATTTATTATGGAATCCATTCTAATGGCTCTAAAACAACTTGATTCTTACCCACCTTACAAGGAGATTTGGTTCTAGTACTTTTTAGATGCAACTCGGCAGTTGGGTGTATTTGATTTTTTTATGGATTTATTGAGGTCCTAATATTTGTTGGAAACCTACTCTGTGCAAAGTTCTCTAATGGATACTCAGAAGGTTACAAAAAACATCTGTAAATTGAAGACAGGCCCTGCCCATAAGGTAGTTGTGATTTGTCAGGGAGAAGGCAAATGCCAAAGGTGCTGCTCATCCATTAGGTAGCTTTTTTAATAATAATCGTATTTGTTAAGAGCTTACTATGTGGCAGGTACTCTGCAAAACTCTGAGGTAGATACCATGCAATCAGATCAGAGTCCCTGTCCCATATGGGGCCCACAGCCTAAGGGAGAGGGAGAACAGATTTTAAATCTCCATTTTACAGATGAGGGGAAACAAGGCCCAGAGCAGCAAGTTGAACTGCTTAAAGTCAGCCAGCAGGCAAGTGGTGGAACTGGGATTAGAACCCAGGATTCCTGATTTCCAGTCTTGTGCTTTTTCCAATAGACCACACTGCCTCTCTAGATGTTATCATCATCTTCCTTTTAGGGTATCTGAAGCTAAGGAGCTGCTTATACTTTGTGGTTCTCATGCCAGAATACCTGGGGTCACTCACTCTGAAATTGTGCCTTCCCGACTGGCCAGAGAATCTGCCTGATGGAATTGAAGCTTCTGATTGCCTGGTGCCTCCCCAGTGACCTCCCTTTCCCTTTCTTCTCTCTTCTTTGCCCCATATAGGTCTACTTGGTTTCTGAGGATTGTTTTGAGGCCTTGGTTTACTTGGTTTCTTCTTTTATTTTTTTTCATGATATTTGTTAAGCACTTACTATGTGCCAGGAAAGTGCTGGGCTAACAAGCTAATAAGGTTGGACACAATTCTTGTTCCACGTGGGACTCAATGTCTTAATTCCCATTTTACAGATGAAGTAACTAAGGCACAGAGAAGCTAAATGACTTGTCCAAAGTCACACAGGAGCCAAGTGGAGGAGCCGGGATTAGAACCCCGGTCCTCCTGACTCCCAGGTCCGTGCTCTATCCACTTAGCCATGCTATTTCTGAGGGTTGTTCTGAGGCCTTCGTCTCCCCTTCTGAGAGATATTTTGAAGCCTATGCAAAGACAGAGATATTTTTTTTAAAAAAAAAAGAATAAAAAGCCTGAACTTATCAGTAAACAGGTTGTGCTGATACTGGGATTCCAAGGATGTTTGAAGGCAGGTCTTGTGGTACATGGCTCCAAAAGCAGTAGCTGTGTATGTCATAATGAACTGCTGGCCAATATCAAATTGGAGCCCATAGTGTCCCATGGAGACTTGGGCAAAAATTTTCTTCCAATAGAAATTCTGAATTGTGGAAAGCCTTAGGTCCTGCATTAATGACATTTGCTTTGTGAATCTTTGCTGTTCTTTAACATAAGTGCTTAAATTTAAATCATGGAAGGTGATCAATCGGTAGTATTTATTGAGCCCTTAGTCTGAGCAACTGTACTGAGCATTTCGGAGAGTACATTATAGTAGTCAGGATCTCTGCCCCTAAAGAGTTTATAATCATCTGCGGGAGAAAAACAGTAAAATAAAATATAGATAGGAGAAGCAATAGAGTATAAAATTATGTTCAGAAATGAAACAGGGATTATTAAACAGGGAGATTAAATTCCCTAAGGACACCAACTGCACCACTTTTAAAGAGGAAATGTTTTAGCTGTAAAACACTGATTTTCTATTAGGATAATAGATAAAATAAAATTAAGATAGGATAAAATTAAGATAATTTTAGTAAAAAAGAAAAGTAACAAATGCACCTCAAGTTGGTTCGCATAACATGCATAAGTTGTTGCAGAGTCAGCGAGGGGAAGAATTATTTATCTTGATTATGTTGTCTTGTTTTTGTGTGTGTCTCTCCCCCGATTAGATTGTGAGCCAGTCACTGAACAGGGATTGTATCTGTTGCCGAATTGTACATTCCAACCGCTTAGTACAGTGCTCTGCACATAGTAAGCACTCAATAAATACTATTGAATGACCGAATGAATGGATTAGATGACTACATGGGTTGGGTGGTTTAGTTTGATCATCAGTACACTGTTATAATTGTATAAATGATAAAAATATTACCAAAATTCAGTGTAGGATTTCAAAGTTAGGTAAATATATGGCATTCATTATTTGAAATCATCAAAAAATCTCTCCCATCCTTTCATATCCAGCTATGTAGTGGACTTGTAAAGATTCCTTAGTTTCTTACTGTAAATCCATTAAGAGGGTAAAGTAAATTTATAGCTGTATTGACCCCAGAGCTATATCTTTGTTTCAAGCTTTCTGTTGTTTGGCTGAGGTGAAAGAATCAAGTACTCATTTTTTTCTAAATAAGGAAGTTGGAGGATATTATTTCTTGACATTTGCATTGAACTGTACAGCTGCAACATTGAAGTAACTTTTTAAACGGGCTCCAAGAAATTCAAGATGCGAATGGAATCGTTTCTGCTCCTCAAGTATTTAACTATCCAGATGGATATGCCTGACTCTTCGTCATGAATAATCACTGCTTCGATGAATATTGACTGCATTGGTGAAAATTGTATTATTTTCTTTGTTTTCAGGTTGCACACTAGTTACTTGTCACATCATTGTCAGTAAGTTAGACTTTTATTTTAGAGATGAGAAAAATGACTGACAACTGTTAATTAGCCATGACTGCAGATAGGTTTAGGATCAATCCAAATTGCAAAGAGCACGCTAAATAACTCTATCTTGTTTTAGTGGAAGCACACTCCTTATTGATAAATGTCAGATACCAATTGGCACATTTAATCCATGCTGAGTCGATGTTGTTGGTTATTTCTCCTTTGCAGCTTATCTCATGGAACCTTGTTCTTGAACTGTAGCCAGACATGGGTAATATGGCTTTTGTTGTGGTTTAAATTCTGCTGCTCTGGAAGCATCCATTCTAAAGTTAAATCAATCAATCAGTGATATTTATTGAGCAGTTACTGTGTGCAGAGTACTATACTAAGTGCGCGGGAGAGCTAAACAATTTGCAATTCTAGAACTACATCAGCACCTGAATATTAGGAAGAAAACTGACTAGCACTTATAGGTTTATTTTCTCTAAGGCAGTGACAGCAGGTTAGATGACTTGCTGAGGACTGCATTGCAAGCTATGCCACAGCAGGACTTGAATATAGAATTTCCTTATGTTCCAGGCAAACTGCCAGTTCATTGCCAACGCCAGTTCATGAAAAATAGACAAAGCTAACCAGTACAAAGGGATGTTCTCCCCTTAGTGCTATAGTTGTGCTGCTTATTCTCTGACACACTTTTTTTTCTCCAGAAAAATAAGAATTAGAAAATGGCATGGGAAGCAGGCTGGTTAGAAATAGCATTTCTGACAAGGTTGCATTTTAGGAGTATTCTTAGCTCCTTATGTTCTTACTACAGCTTGCCATATAACCAGGTTTTGATTTTTTTGAATGCTTTGGGTTGCTACTATTCTCAAAGTAACCCACCAAGATGAGCAATTTTGCCCCAATTTTGAATTTTCAAAATGGCTTAGGATATTACTTTCATTTCTGATTTCTATTTTAAGTGAAGTTTGTTATTCACAGTGTTAGACCAGCAGGGTAGATCACTCCAGAAGCATGAAAAAGATTCTGAATCCTTAGGTTTCATGTCCCCAAAATTTGGGACCTAACTTTAACCTCAGCTGTCTCTAATTTTAATGGTAATTTTGAACAATGCAGCAACACTCTTCAGTGTTCAAGTGGTCAAATATCCAGAAGCATTAATCATGTAAAATTCAAATCCCCCAAGACTAAGTCTAAGATTAAGTGGTGAGAGGCAAAACTTCCTCTAGCCCTCTCCAAAGTGCAGATATCCTTTACTTCATTATTCTTCAGTGTTGCAGGTTAGACATGGCACTTAGCAGATCTTAAGCTACACACTACACCATAAGCTTCCTGAAAGCATTCAAAGTGTGGGTGCAGATCACTGTACCAAGCACTTGGGAGAGTTAAACCATTTGCAATTCCAGAACTACAGTAGTACCTGCAAATAAGGGATAACACTGCTAAGTATTTAATTTTTATGATATTTGTTGAGTGCTTGCTATGTGTCAAACACTGCTAAGTGCTGGGGTAGATACAACATAATTAGGGTGGACATAGTTCCTGTCCCGCGTGGGGCTCACAGTATAAATAGAGCGAACAGGAGAATTGAGGCACAGAAAAGTTATTTACCCTAGGTCACACCAGAAGCATTTGGCAGAGCCGGGATTAGAAGCCAGGTCCTCTGACTCCCAGGCCTCTGCTCTTTCCACTGGGCCCTGCTGCTTTCTTGCAGCCTCTCTCATTCCTGTTCACATGTTCCCATTAATAACTTCTTTTCCTTTTCTTCTCTTTCCCTATTAATGCATGTGCTTTACGTATCAGCTACTTGAAGGCTCAAAGTGGCTTGGTTGCTTACACTTGGAGATCTAAAAAGAGCACGGAGCCTCTGGATTTTTTTTTCTTCTGAAAATTTACACCATACTAAGCGCTTAGGAGAGTAAAATAAAACAGAATAAGCAGACATGTTCCCTGCCCACAGAGAGCTTACAGTCTAGAAGGGGGGGATAGGCATTAATATAAATAAATAATTTATCTCATTAGTTTACAGATATGTACATTCATGCTGTGATGTTGAAGGTCACATGTTCAAGTGCATATACCATGCAGAAGGGAGAGTGAGCTGGGGAAAAGAGGGCTTAACTGGGAAAGGCCTCTTGGAGGAGATGTGACCTTAATAATGTTTTAAAGGTGGGTAGAGTGGTAGTCTGGTGAAGCAGTGTGGCTTAGTGAAAAGAACATGGGCTTGGGAGTCATAGGTCTTGGGTTCTAATCCTGCTCTTCCACTTGTCACTGTGTGACCTTGGGCAAGTAACTTAATTTCTTTGTGCCTCAGTTACCTCATCTATAAAATGGGGGTGAAGACTGTGAGCCCCATGTTGGACAACCTGATTACCTTGTACCTACCCCAGAACTTAGAACAGTGTTTGGCACATAGTAAGCTCTTAACAAATACCAACATTATTATTATTATTATGGAGGGGGAGGGAGTTCCAGGCCAGAGGGAGGATACAGAAACAGTGTAGCTTAGTGGAAAGAACACGGGCTTGGGAGTTAGAGGACATGGGTTCTAATCCCCACTCTGCCACTTGCCTGCTGTGTAACCTTGGGCATGCCTCTTAACTTCTCTGTGCCTGAGTTACCTCATTTAAAAAAAAATGGGGTTTAAGACTGTGAGCCCTATGTGGGACAACCTGATTATCCCGTATCTACCCCAGCACTTAGAACAGTGCTTGGCACAGATTAAGCATTTAACAAATACCATAATTATCATTATTATATGCAAAAATGGTAGGCAGTGAGATAGAAAAGATCAGGGCACAGTAAATAAGCTGATGCTAGAGGAATAAAGTGTGCAGGCTGGGTTGTAGTAGACTATCAGTGAGGTGAGGTAGAATAGGGTGAGCTGATTGAGTGCTTCAGAGCTGATGGTAAGGAGTTTCTGTTCGTGGAGCTGGATAAGCAACCAATGAAAGTTCTTGAGTGGGGAGATACCTACTGAACATTATTTTTTTTTTTTAGAAAAATGATCCATGCAGCAGATTAAAGTGTAGACTGTAGTGGGGAGAGACAAGAGGCAGGGAGATCAGTGAGGAGACAGATGCAGTAGTCAGCAGCATGATCTAGTGGAAAGAGCATATGCCTGGGAGTCAGAAGACCTAGGTTCTAATCCTGGCTCTGCCAATTACTTGCTATGTGACCTTAGGCAACTCTCTTAACTTCTCTATGCCTCAGTTTCCTCAACTGTAAAATAGGGATTAAATACCTGTTCTCCCTCCTGCTTAGACTGTGAGGCCCAAGAGGGATAGGAACCGTTTCCGACCTAATTAACTTGTACCTACCTTAGTCATTAGAAGTACTATGGGCAGGGAACGTGTCTACCAACTGTTATACTTTCCCAAGTGCTTAATGTAGTACTTGGCACAGAGTAAGTGCTCAATAAATACAATTGATTAAAAAAAAAAACCTGCACCCAGATTTTCAGTTACACAAGAGTTACATTCCTGCAAAACGCCACATTAAGGAAAACTTGTTCCAACACACTCCCAGTGGTCACCATGAACGTGCATATAAACCAAGTTTTCTGATATTGTGGCATGCTGTATCCAAGCAGGTTTGTGTTGTTGAAAGAACATTCCCTAATTCCTAATGGTGTTCTAAGCCAAAACACCTAGTGAAAGCACAACCTCTGCCAGAACTGAGTGTGTCAAGAACTTTACTCCAAAAAATTTATCAAGATCTTTGGATTATTTCACAGTAGTATGGCTGGTTACATCAGATTTGCAGGGGCCTTGGAGGATCCCTTCCCCATTACTAATGAAGTAAATAAATCTTGTTCAATTTATTTGGTCCTGCAGTGATTGAGGATGCATTAGGTCTTCTGGAACCTGGAGTTAGAATTAAATTCAACACTCCAAAACTCTTCCATCTTAGTAGCCTTAATACAGGATCCAAAGTCCTTGATCAGTCAAACAGAAACAAGTATATCCTGGTGGTTAGGTTTCATAAGTTAAACACATAACGGTACAGAGATTTGTGTGAATCATTTTTCATTGTCAGCAAGGGCCCTGGACTAACAGTTACCTGAAAAAAGAATGAAGCAACGTGCCAGCCTGCACCTACGTAAATCCAACATATAATTAAGGTTCTCCATTGACAGAGTTGAATGCTGCTGCTAAGTTCTGCTATGTGTAATAATACAAAGATGGCAAAGGTTGAAAATCTGTTGTATCACCATGAGGTTCTGAAATGCGGTTCATCCACCAACTCCAAAACAATGCCCATTATATTGTTTCTTCACCGGGTAGATTGGAGAAGGAAAATGAATATCGGCAGGATACTCAGACAGCTGTTACATGGTGAGCTGAGTTGGAAATACTAAGCAGGATGGACAGAAAAGACTTTTTAAAGACTCAGTCAAACAAAACTGTAGATGATATTCTTTACCAGGCAGCAGCTGGGAGACAGCAATAGAAGGCAGACCAGTGTAACATTCAGCTATTAGAGATCACAATTGCAAAGTGGGAGAAACCAAAATGGCACTAGGAAACTCTGGGTAACAAATGCTACAGCACCTCAAGGGACCATCTCTGCAGGCATACCAGGTGGAAGGAATGGTTAGTCTCATATTTCTCTTATCATACCATTCTTTTTTTTTTAATGAAGAGCAGAGCAATTTCCCCTTTTCAGTTCTCAGGGATATCATGCCTGTATTCCCTGAATTTTCCACCATGCCTAACGTAAAGCCCCTCTGATTAAATTAGCAAATCCGCTCCCAATGGTATATTCTTCTCTTCATGAGAGGGATTGTCTCCTGGACAAAGGGATTTTCTTTCATAAGGATTACTCCATCATTGAGGAAAACATTATTTTAGACTCTTCAAACAACCAGGACTCTGTCTTAAGGGTGTTTCATCCCTGAAGATTCCCTTCCCATCAAATGGAAGGATTGCCAAAAACATATCCTGAAGCCTGGCATCCTTTCCTTCACTGCTAGAACTTAAATGAAGCTTGATAAGCTCTGGATGATTAGTATTGGGTAGTAGTCATCAGGCAAGATGAGTCTTTCCAGTTTTGTTATTTTGCACACAATCCTGCCCCCTCCCTTTCCCTCCCCATTCAGGGTGCAGTGACTCAACTCGGGCAGCAGATTGATGCCACTGACTCCCACACACAAAGCAGAGTCCACCTTGCTTCTTCTTCCGTAAGACTGACATTGGTTACCTTTGTTCCTTCCTCTCCTGAACTAAGTGCAGGGTCTTTCTCTTACAAGATCATTTTCTGACTTCGGTTTCCAGAAGTGCAAGAGTGGTGCACTGCCCAGGCAATAAAACCCCTTCTGTAGACTCTAAGCTCCTTGCGAGCAGGGAACATGTCTACCAACTCAGTTGTTTTGTGCTCTCCCAAGTGCTTAGTACAGTGCTCAATAAATATGATTGATTGGTTAGTGTTGGCCATCAGCCATCTTCCATAGAGGTGACCCCTCTTCTCTCCTCCCATCAACAGTTCTCATCAACCGTTGAGTTCCCATAGTACCTGAGAAGTGATTTCAACCTTCCAGTTGCTTCAGAACCAACAGACTTTTTTATGGTATCTGTTAAGTGCTCACTATGTGCCTGGCACTGTGCTTAGCCATGGAGTAGGTACAGCTTAATCAGTTTGACACAGTCCGTGTCCTACATGGGATTCATAGTCCTAACTGCCATTACAGTTGAGGGAACTGAGGCCCAGAGAAGTGAAGTGACTTGCCTAAAGTCACACACCAGACAAGTGGCAGAGCTGGGATTAGAGCCCAGGTCCTTCTATGTCCCATGCCCATGCTCTATCCACTGGGCTGTGCTGGCTTCTCATTCCGGATGTCTTCTGGCTCACTTGAAGCGTTCTCTAGAGACAGGGATAACTAGGGTCTCACTATTGGTTCTAGTGGGACCTGTTACCCACATTTCCTGGAAAAGCCGTGGACCTTGAATTGGCCTTGACACAAACATGAACAAAGGATGGACCATTAGTCCAAACCTCTTTGACCTCATCACACTTGCCATTATTCTGTCCGTTCTTTTATCCTTGGGCTCCTTTATTTTTCCCCATAGCCTTAGTGAAGGATCTTCTGAAGCTGTCCATAAACTTTCAAAATGCCACAAAATGTTGCTGTTCCCTTACCCCATGTGTGTTTTCCCATTGTGACCCTCCCAGAGTCACCTCAAATAGAGGATAATGATGCAGTAAAAAATCTCAAGAACCAGAATCATTCCTACTTTTAAATCCCTTCTCTAAGCACAAGTATCTATTCTTGCTTGTGTGGATTTCTTTTGGCATTAGAATAGATTTTAAAAAAATGAAACTACTTTTGTTCTCTTTCTTGAAGGAGAGAGATTCTGAATGTTAATTCATGAAAATGCCAAAAACTTGATTTGTGTGGAATTTCTCTCTGTATTTCCTTGGTTACATGGAGCAATATAACTTTTCTGCTCTTAATAGCATGGTCATTTTGTTGTTCTGAGTTAGGACTATAGTGGAACCCTTGAAATTAACATAAATAATGTATTTCGGGGAGAGGTGAAGCTATTACAAGGAGACTGTAAACTTTCTTCTTCATCAAACTACATTTCATTATGTTGTATTTGCCATTTAAGCTGCTGTTTTCACATTGGAACCACATTCCAAGTAAAAATATAATCATTCTGGTTCTATCTCTAGCTAAGCTATGAAAGCTTACAGCATACTACTTAGAGGAAAATAAGCGGATGCCTTCCCCAGATCAAAGTTCTAGAGTATACTACTTAGACTTTGAGCCCATGTGGGACAGGGACTGTGTCCAACCTAATTATCTTGTATCTGCCCAACACTTAGTTTGGTGCTGGACACATAGTAAGTGCTATTATTATTATTATTATATCTGAGCACTGGGCTAGGGGAATGAAAGAACTGTGCTGGTGGCAGCACTATATCAACTCAGGCTTATCTGCAAGCTCTCAACCTCCTCGAAGCAACTGTAGGGGCCAGGATCCCCACCAATTAATCAATCTGTAGTGTTTGAGGGCCTACTAAGAGCAGAGTGCTATCCCGAAGGCTTGGAGAGTTCAAAATAGAAAAGATATCCCTGTCCTGCCCGAAGGACCTCTGTATAAGAGGTGCCTTCTGCTACTTATGCTCATCACCTCAGCAATACAAGGGTTTGCGGGGAGACCTGTTTTGCCCCTGTAGTTGCGGGGGTAACCCCTGTTGCTGTACCCATTGATGCTACTATCGTGGTTCAGTCTAGGGATCCAAAGCCAAAATTTGTACTGGGGCAGGAGGACTTGAGGAGACCTATTTTAGGAGATAAGTAGACTTATGTGCAGAGGATTCCAGATGAGCTCCTTTCCAGGAAGAATTTCCAAGAAGAATGTATTTGGTGCTGATCTGAGGAGGTCCACATTGCTGGAATCCGGGCTTGGAGCAAATACACTGGGAAGCTTGGAAACTCCCACTGCGAAGGCAGTAGCCTTCCCTTTCCTTCCCTCCATTCTTTGATCAATCAATCATATTTATGGAGAGCTTACTGTTTGCAGAGCACTATGCTAAGCACTTGGGAGAGTACAATATAACAGGGTTGGTAGAAACTAATGGTGGGGAAAGACAGGCATCAAGAGGAGCTCTTTCTCAAGGCCCAAGCAGAGCTTCTTTGGCCTGGATAGTGCAGTTGGGATGTTTGTAGCATCAGCAGCATATAGGACTGCTTTCCCTCAGTTTTCTATCAGCAGGGACAGTGGGCTTTTCTATTTATAGACACTGCAGTAGGGAAGCCTTAATTGGCCATGCCTACAGCCCTGGTTGGCTTCCATCTAAACTGGGTTCCTTTTCAGGCTCTGCCCCTGGCTTGTGCAAAGTCGAGAGTCACTGACTTTAATATGTCTCTCTCCACTTCTGTTTTGTGAGTGTAATTGTTGAGAGGCGGTTAATCAAGCACAAGGTTGGTAAGCTTTTTGAGGAAAGGGATCATGTCTTCTAACTCATGTGCACTCCCAAGTGCTTAGAAAAACAGCATAGCCTAGTGGCTAGAGCATGGGTCTGGGAGTCAGAAGGACCTGGGTACTAATACCAGCTCCACCACTTGTCTTCTGTGTGACCTTGGACAAGTCATATAACTTCTCTGTGCCACAGTTACCTCATCTGTAAAATGGGGCTCACGACCGAAAGCCCCATATAGGGCAGGAACCTTGTCCAACCCCATTTGCTTATATCCATCCCAACATCTAGTACAGTGCCTGGCACTTAGTAAGCACTTAGCAAATAAAATTATTAGTACAATGCTTAGCACAGAATACGCACTTAATAAATACTATTAATGGATTGACTAAAGTCACTTTGTTCCTCCGTTTTACCATCTGAAAAGTGAGAGGGATTTCTTCACAATGCAATAGGAGATGAAAAAGCCCTCTGACTTCTTAAAAGTAAATGGTCAGTGTAAATCTAATGGCGTTAGTGAGGGGTGATCTCTCTGTCAGCTGAAATGTTAGCAGGAAACTTATGCTTACTA
The DNA here is from genome assembly GCF_004115215.2 of Ornithorhynchus anatinus. Taxonomy (NCBI): domain Eukaryota; kingdom Metazoa; phylum Chordata; class Mammalia; order Monotremata; family Ornithorhynchidae; genus Ornithorhynchus; species Ornithorhynchus anatinus. Next base: position 36,964,894 of record NC_041734.1, on the reverse strand, counting down.
GATCTGATGTCATATCATAGAATCCCAAATTCTCTTTGGGGTGTGTTTCCCAGTTCAAGTTCCAATCAGCTATCCTGATAGAGTTCTACAGAGAATTCATCATGCTCCAAATTAGCTCTCTCCATTCCAAATCTTTATGGTGTTTATACTCTTTTTATTATTTAATGTTCACTTGTTTTTGCTTTCTCCGATGTGAAACTTTGCTGCTCATAGCTAAGGCAAATGCATTTTCTCGAAGCTCGTTTTACCAGCTACATTTTATATATGATGATGCCAGTACATACAAAGTAAATATTGGTAACAGAAAAGTGGTGTCAGTGTAATTCAGGATGCTGGCATATTGATGGCCCATGAACATATTGAGGTGTATAAATCCACTGCACCGGCTTCACGTTGTGATTTGAATCTTTTCTGTCTTTCCTGCCTCACTCAGGAGATAGTACTATAAAAATTGTGCTATCTGGCACTTCATCAGCTCTCTGATCTCCCCCTATTCAAGAGTCACCTTGATCAGTTGATCCTTCCTGAGAAATACCTGTATCCAGCAGGAATAAAGGTGTGCTGTGACTGGAACAGGTTTCTCCTTTCTGCTGTATACTCCTGGTGGTCAGGGATTCTGTCTACCAATTCTATTTATTGTACTCTCCCAACCAGTTAGTGCAGTGGTCTGAGCACTCAGTAAGTGCACAATAAGTACCACTGATTACACTAGACACTGTACTAAGCGCTGGGGTAAATACAAGGTAATCAGGTTGGACACAGTCCGTATTCCACATAGGGCCCACAGTCGTAACCGTCTTTTTACAGATGAGTTAACTGAGGCACAGAGAAGATAAGAGATCTGCCCAAGGTCAAACAGTAGACAAGTAACGGAGCCGGGATTAGAACCCAGGTCCTTCTGACTCCCAGGCTCTATCCACTCTATCCAGACTCTATCTACTAGGCCACGCTGCTTCCCTTGTCACTCTCTCTTCTGCAACACCTATGCACTTGGACCTATATGTACCCTGTAAACATTTGATATTCACCCCAACTTCTGCCCTACAGCTATAAAATAACATATCCATAATATATTTTAATATCTGTCTCGCACTCTAGACTTGCTCCTGTGGGCAAGGAAAGTTTTTACCAACTCTATTGTACTGTACCCTCCCAAGCACTTAGTACAATGCTCTGCATACAGTAAGTGCTCAATAAATACCTTTGATTGCTAAAGGTCACCATCAGAAACTTCTCAGTGCTGTCATCCACGTCATCAAAAGCCCAGTCAGAGTCAGACCTTCCCACAGTTCTCAAATGTGAATTCAAATATTTAACCCGATTTGCTTGTATCCACCCCAGCACTTACTAGAGTGTTTGGCACATAGTAAGCGCTTAAAAAATACTATTATTATTATATATGAATATTATTATTATTCATGCCATTGCGGAATAGATCCCCCTCAGATCCCCCTCAATCCCGCCTGTGTGGGACGTGCTGGGAAGGGCCGTGGGTGCTGCAGGGGTGGGGAGAGACAGCCTCACAACTTCCCATTGATTCGCTTGACAGTCTGGTGGGAAGAGAGGTTGAAGGGCGTGCTGCTGTAGCTTAAATTTCCGTGGCCCCATGTGTATGGGACATGTCCAAGCGAGGGGCCGAGTTTCCCAGATCCCTTCCCTACTCTCTGTCCCTCAGTTTCCCTAAACTGACTTTCTTGGTAGAAACAAGCAGCCTCTCCCAGATGGTTTCGAGTTCCCCTGGTCTACTATTGCTTCTGTTGAACTCTCCCAAGCACTTCCTGCCGAACCATGCATACAACAGATATTTGATACATATTACTGACCACTGACTTGCCTTCTCGGGAGGCCTTCACTCACCTGGGCTGCCTTAGCCAGTATAACACAGAGACTCAGCCATTGCTGTTTGGTACCTCAGGCATCCATTGCATCATGGCAAGATGTCCAAAATAGATGAAGAATTTATGGCCACACAGTGACCAGCTGAAATTTGATGATTCAAAAGCCAGGTATCCAGTTTTTAAAAAACTGTTGCACTTATAAAAATGATGGCAGAAAACCCTGATGGAGAGAAGAATTCAAAGATGTGAGGAGGTGCTCAGAAGGAGTTGACCTGCACCAAGGGACTTTATGAAGATAAGAAAAAGTCTGCTTTTCAAATGTAAATTGCCCATATTCTTCATGGAAGTGGAAAACCCACTTCCTCAGACGGCAGAACAAGATTCTACTTTTGGAGCCTCCTGCAGTCATAATCATGCTACTAAAGTTGTGTTGTCATGCTTTGAATTCCTCTAATAGTTTAGTGATGCTTAGCATAATGCATCATATATAAAGGAATTTCATATTTTTTTCAGAGGTTTTGAAACAGCTCCCAATTTATAACATGTAAGTCTATAAGAAAGTAAACTCCATAACACAGGCACATTTTCAAAGAACGTGGTTATAAACAAACAATTTTAGATACAGTTATGTTCTCAGATTTTCAGATTTATCCTAATTTAGAAAGCCTCTTGACTGTGAGGTCTTTGTGGGCAGGGAACATGTCTACCAACTGTTGTACTCACCCAAATGCTTAGTACAATGTTCTGCACACAGTAAGTGCTCAAATACCATTGATTGATGAACAAAGGAGCTCTGGTCTCTCCAGAGAAATAGAAGATGGGAGAAAAAGGTGTTGTGGACTCGTAAGAGTGGCGTTTCGTGTATTGCGAATGATTCTTGTTTGTTTTGTAGTGGAGAAAGAGAGACTGAAAGAAGAATTCCAGCTCTGGCTTTTTATTACTCCAACAAAGATCATACTAGCTTCAGGAAACACTATTACTTTCAAGGGTGGCTTAGAAACCACAATAAACATTTTATTCTCTTTTCCACTTTTGCTCAAAGAAACAGGCTTTCCTGGGGCCACCCAGAATCAGGGCATACTCTAAAGCAGGAGGTAACAATTATGTTGGGCTACCCTTAGAGAAGCAGCATGGCATAGTGGATAGAGCACGGGCTTTGGGGTCAGAAGGTCATGGGTTCTAATCCCAGCTCCACCACTTGTCTGCTGTGTGACCTTGGGCAAGTTACTTCATTCTCTGTGCCTCAGTTACCTCATCTGCTAAATGGGGATTGAGAATATGAGCCACACATGGGACAGGGACTGTGTCCAACCCATTTTGCTTGTATCCACCCCAGCGCTTAGTACATGTCTATCACATAGTAAGCACTTAACAAATGCCATAATTATTATTATGATTATTATGGGACTCCCTCTCAAGATCGCACCTGGATAGTTTTCAGTACTCTACCAGTCTCGGGTATGGAAGGGAGATTAAAGCAGAGGCCTATCCATTCCATTCCTAGCTTGGGCAGTAACTAGTGAGTTAAAGGCAATCTGCTACATGTTAAAACTCACCTGTGCTGAGCAACAGCAGCATGGGAGAGAGTCTAGGGCAGAGACTTAGGTTTACTGCATAAGAAGGCAGTGGTAAACCACTTCCGTTTTTTTTTTTACCAAGAAAACTCTAGGGATACACTACCAGAATGGATGCAGATGGAGGTGGGGCGTTCTGGGAGAGATGCGTCCAGGGAGTCATTATGGGTCGGAGATGACTCGACAGCATAAGACAAGACCCTTAGAGGAACTGGAACTCTTACAGGAACAGGATTGTGATATCTACCTCTCACATACTCCCAGTAGCTCTTAGTGCCATGATCTGTGTTCACAGTCGACCCTCAGTGAATACTGTTGATGGATTGATTGCCCCTTTTTGTAGTGTCTCTGGGCTGACAGGGTAGCCATTTCCACCCAGGCCAACCCCTACACGTTATGGGAGCAGCCTCAGATCTCCTTGCTGGCTCCCAACATGCTACTTTTCTCAGTCGTGGCATGCTGGAAGGCTGTGCAGGAATAAATAAATAAATACGATTGAATGAATGATTGAATGTGCAGTGTGTCCACAGCGGTCTTGTTTAGAGCCACTGCGGTTGAAGCCACCATGGCTGGAAGCAGTTTCCTCAGTGACAGATGGATGAGATTTCTGGGATTTGGTTGGATTTGGCCTTTGAGTCATGTCTTGCCCACCCTTGCTCTAGCTGAATGGGGAAACAGATGCTCCCAGGCTTCATTCTTCTTGCTCCCAGAATAGGTCCTCGACATTTAATTGTGAGTAGTCCCAGCTGCAATGGCTTTACGTCCCAATGCAGCCCATCTTCAGAGATTGCCTCTAAAAGTGATGTTGATGCCATATGTGATGGTAGGGATGTGGTAGTCTGTGGCCTTTCTCAGAGACCTTAGAGGACTCCAGAGCCTGTCAGACAGGGACTTCGGATCACCACCAGTTTGCCCGATTGCGCATAGGCAAGTAAGACCTAAAACTCTCTAATTGTCCATCCCCAACCCAAATACTGCAATCTTCTAGCAACCTGCAGCCTGACTTTCGGTGCTAAAGTTGTAAGTCCGACATAAACAGTGAGTCCTTCAAACAGTGAGCTCGATATGGGTAGGAAATGGGTCCGCTAATTCTGTTGTACTCTCCTAAGCATTTAGTACCAGTGCTTTCCACATAGTAAGCTCTGAATAAAAACCATTTACTGATTTAACAGTGCTCTGCACATAGTAAGCACTCAATAAATACTATTGAATGAATGAACGAATTGAACCGACCAACTCCTTATTTCCAAGAACGACTCTTTCAGCTGCCGATGAAAATGGTGCCTGTCTTAAAAGATAGAAACGATTGTCTCCATCAGTTACTGAACAGCCATTTTCTCCCTTCCTCTTTTTCTTCCTTTTTTTTTCCTTCTCTGCTGTTTTTTCCTCCATATTATCTTCAGACTGGTATCTTTCAGGCCTGGGAGCGTTGCCCCTCCACGCACAGACTCTGGTTGGCGCCGATCGGGTGTCCCCGTCAATACACAAGCTGCGGCAGCATCGCCCCTTGGGGCGCACCCAGTCTGCTCCTCTGCCCCAGAATGCCCAGGCTCTTCAGCAGTTAGTGATCCAGCAACAGCATCAGCAGTTCCTGGAGAAACACAAACAGCAATTCCAGCAACAGCAACTGCACATTAACAAGGTAGGTGTGCTCGCCCGGCAGTCAGTGGAAATTTTGTGTGAGGGTACGTTTTTCTTGGTGGTGGTGGTGGGTTTTTTGTTGTTGGAAAACACCATCTCCTCCAAGAAGCCTTCCCTGATGAAGCCCTCCTCTCCTCTTCTCGCACTCCCTTCTCCCTCACCCTGACTTGCTGCCTTCATTAATCCCCACTCCCAGCCCCATGGCACTTATGTATATACCTGTGATTTATTATTTATTTATTTATATTAGCATCTTTGTCCCTCAAAAAGCAGTGAGCTCACTGTGGGCAGTGAGTGTGTCTGTTAATTGTTGTATTGTACTCTCCCAAGAATTCAGTACAGTGCTTTGCACACAGTAAGCACTCGATAAATGCTATTAATTGAATGAATGGAAGGTGGGGGAGAGAAGATTTGGTCTTGCAGCTTTTAACGTGTCTTTCTGTCAACATTACTGTTTATCTGGTGGCAGATGGGTGCTCAGTAAATAGCAAATGCAAAAAAAACAACAAAAAACCACATAGTGCAGCTGTTACCTGTTATGTTTGAAGGGATTGCCAGAACTGAATACGCGGGAGGGAACTCCTCCACAACAACCACTGTGCTGGCTCCAGGATGCAATGCAACACAGCTGGAAAACTCAGAAGGCACTGATCATGGCTTGACTTGTTTGTAATAATAGTAATAGGTGCTTTGTTAAGTGCTTACTATGTGTCAAGCACTGTTCTAAGCTCTGGGGAGGATACCAGGTAATCAGGTAGTCCCACATGGGGCTCATGGTCTTAATCCCCATTTTACAGATGAGGTAACCGAGGCACAGAGAAGTTAAGTGACTTGTCCAAAGTCACACAGCTGACAAGTGGCAGAGCCAGGATTAGAGTCCATGACCTTAGACTCCCAAGCCTATGCTCTTTCCACTGAGCCACATAGTTCCCTGTGTTCCTGGGTTGGAGGTGTCAAAAAAAAAAAAGATTACAAGGGGAAAACAAGTTGGGTGCTAAATAGACTCCTCTATGCTCTTCAAGTCTAGATCTGTTTTCCTGAAGACTTTGGAAGCCAAATAAATATGTATTTGCTATAGAGGTAAAATATAGTCCTCATGATTCAGATGCCAGGAGGGGAAGTGTACCTGTATAATTTAAGGTGCTGGTTTTGTAATCAAACATTGGAATTGGGTGGAGGAACCATTATGTACTAATCTCTATCGTCTTAGTCTTTGTGTGTGGTTGGCAGAGCAATAAATGATGAATAATTTCCCAGAGACACCAGTACATGACATCATAGAGACAGGCATATGCATGTATGCCCATAAAGACAGATACCAAACATCCAGTTAGAGAACCAGATACAGAGATACTGGGGAGAGCAAAGTTTTGAGTTTCAGGGCTGGCACAAGAAATGACCAAAGAAAACAGGATCTGTGAGTATGGCATCTCCAGACTGGCACCTGCCTTGGTAGCAAGACATCAATTCCTTGAGATAGAGTTGACCAAGAACTGTGGCTTGTGAATTTCTGTCTGTGGAGTTGGGAGGGAGTGCCAGGGGTTCTGGGTACTGTGAAACTGATGTGCTTGGTGTGGGAGGAAACCTGAGATTATTTGACAAGGTATATAGGCCTAAATGACAGGGAATTTTTCCTCAACCATCCGGGAGTTGGCTCAGTGTTTATTAAGCACCTACTGTGTGCCAAGAGCAGGGATAGAAGTACACAGATGAGAAAGAGACATGGTCCCTAGCTCCCAAGGGACCCCATTTATCTTCCTCACAACCGAAGAGGAAAGGGGAGGAGGGGCTTGGGTGCAGATACGAAGGAAAGATAAAAACAAACATAGCAAAGGCAGTAATCACGATAAATAAAGCAGGACCAGTAGGGCATTGTGGCTGGAGGATCAGCGTTTGGCTCTCCACAGCTCAGTTCCACAGTCACAGGCAGAAGTAACAGCTGCTGCCTTGGCCATGGCTTTCCCAGTGTTCTCCAAGTTGATAAGGCATATGAGTCCTTCTGGACTGGAGCAGAGGCTGATAGGAGTCCTGGTGGCAAGGGGGTTAGGGCTAGGTGGTTTGAGGCCCTGGGGCATTGTGGAAGATAACACTTGAGTTTGACTTTGGGGGTCATGCCCTGAGCTAAGCTTCTTGTGGGCAGGAAATGTGTCTGCTATATTGTTACATTGTACTACCCAAGCACTTAGTACGGTGCTCTATACACAGTAAGCACTAGGTAAATACAGTTGAGTGACTGATTGACCTCACATGAGGGCCAGGCCAGCATTCACCAAGTAGCGTCCAGCCCAGTGCATGCCTTTCGCACCTCCACCCCTATACCCAAACCAAGAAATGCAACTACAATGAGCTAGAAGGCAATAGCTGTGAAGGTTGGAAAGAGAGGCTAGGCTGGGCAGCAGACAAGGGGACTATGTCTAGACTCCATCCTCAAGAATTTTCCCTGCATTCTTAGTAGGGTTCTTGAATTGCTATTTGATCATTACCATTGGAGGCAACTTCATGGCACAAAGGGAATTGCTCTTCAATCATATTTTCCTCCCAAAGGCTTAGGAAAGCTGGTACAATCGTTTTTCTAATGAATGTTTAAATTTTCTCATTTTATTCACCTTAAAAAGTCCTTATAGTAATTTTAGTAGTACAGCATTTCAAGGAAAGCCTTGGCAGACAAAATGTGCCTGTACATTTATCCCTGGGAGGCTTGCACATGAAAGGTGCAGTTTTACAGGATAGATAATCTCCCTCTTATGTATGTGATTGATTTACAGTAGCAAAAAGACAGTTGATTGAAGTGTTTATACAAATGCATTTCTCTGGTAATTCAGTGGAGATAATGATCTACAGAGATTATAGCTTCTCAGCCTTTTGACTCAGATACCTTTGTGGGGCAAATGTGATTTATCTGAATTGTGGCCCTCTGTATTTCTACCTAGGAAAACTGCCTGAACCAGTTTGAAGTAGAAACCTGTTTATACCATATCAGTCTTTTTTTTTATCTTAAGAGAATCCTGTGAAGTGTATTCTACACCAGTGAGAGTAATCATTAAACTTTCTGAAGTAGAAAAACTTAAAAAGTGATTTGAAAGATGATAGGTTCCATCCCAACATTTTGCTAGGCGCCCTTCAGGAGGTGAACTTTGGATACTCTCTGTGAGTGACAGGTTTTAAAAACCTCAGTTCTATAATCTAAAAATTGAACCTCAAAATGTTTATTTTTCTTTTTAATCTTTGAATTCATCACAACTATCTATAATCTCTCCATCAAATTTGGGTTGATTTTTGTGCTCTGGTTGGCCTCTCATTTAAGAATACACTTCCAGAATGCATATACTTCTGAAAGTGGATTATACATTTGTTTTTTATTTTTGGAGAAACTTCTGATGTAGGAACATCCATCAATTTCAACCTTTGAATGAAAATAAGGGAACAAATTGCTGTGGTTTCATTTACAACAGATATTTTTGTGGTCTCATTTGTGTGAGGAAAGCACAACAATTAGGAGAGGCATTTGCCTAATTGTGTAGTGGCCAGATACAACTCTTCCAGTGAGAACCAGAAGCACAATTTAAAAGTTGGGGCCAGGGGGACACACAAGAACTTTGTTTATAGACCAGCGCTAAGATGGGATGATTGCACAAGCCACTGACGTCAATCTTGTACTTCTGGAAACTTGCCACTATGCTGTGTGTATGCCAATCCTGGACTTCATTCAGGCTAGCGCATTGATGTGGTGTGGAGCTGCCGTTGCCATGGTAATTTCCTTTAGCTCCCTCCAAATGTGCCTCGTGAAGCAAAGTACCAAATCAGAATTGTTAGAACACGTCAGTAGGTACTGTTCTTTTCGTTAGTAAGTAAATTGCAGTCCCGTGGTGCATTGGTTTGATTTGAAAAATCACAACTGCCAACGCCTTTATGTGTTCGAGGGGAAGGCAGTGTGATGTAACTCCTGAACGTGGGATCAAGTAGAAGAGAATTCTGTGGGATTAGAGGTTTGTTAGCCTAAACCTTTTCTCCTGTCTCTGCCGCCACCCGTCTCCACCCCACCCCAACTTCTCTTTCCTTATATTCCCTCCTGCTGGCTCTCCCATCCAGTTCTCACTTCACCCTGCAGTTGTGAATTCATTCTAGTTGCTGGGGCCCAGTGAGTTATTTGATCTGGCCTTGGGTCATCCCTAGTTTAAAGAACCACTTATAGAGCCGAACGGGAGTTCTGGCTCTAAAGTAAGGAAAGCAAGTCCAAATTCACATTAGTCCCAGAACAAATCCAGGCTTTGGAACCAGAGGAGAAATCCCAAGCATGGCTCTGCCTCCTTAGGGCTAAGCAGATCCTTTTGCCTCACTGAACTCTTTTTCATTCATCTCTTCTCAGGGAGTTGGAGTAAGATGTTGCCCATTTCAGTGGTTTGCAGTTAAAACTGTGGTGACAGACTTATGCAGGGAATAAGGGTCAAATTCAGTTAGCTCAATTAGAATAAATTCCATTTATTTAATGAATTAATATAATAAGGTAAAATGCTTGAAATCAAGCTAACCTTGTGAGTGTCATAGGACAAAGTCCAAAAGCTGACATGAAAAAAAGCTTCTTGGAAAAGAGGGATGTTTTGAGATTTTCTTTGTATGGGATGCAGGAAAGCCCAGAGCTGGAACCAGATATTCTTGATTAACTTAAAAAAACCCACAAATGTGTATATTCCATCCCTTTTCTAAACGACGGAGGTGTGCCAGATTTTCTGACACAAATCTTAAATATCTTGGATAGGAGCAAAAAAAAAAAATGTTGAGAGAATAGAATGTGAAGGTATGCCTTTGACTTTGGTAATGGTAAGAGACAATTCCAGCCTTGATTACTGAGTTTCACAAAGTCAGTCTGGTGTCAACCATTCAGCCCCTGTCCCAACCAAGGATCAAGATGCTGCCAGCAGCATGAAATGGATCTCTTGAAAGTGCATATTCCTGTTCAGATTGGTCCTGGTCAGCTTCCACAACCAAGACAAGGTCCTTGAAAAGTTTCACTCCCTGTTGGGGGAAGTGATTGAGCCTGCTTCATTCATTCAGTCCATCAATAATATTTATTGAGCCCTTACCATGTGCAAAACACTGTACTAAGTGCTTGTACTAAGTGTTTCACTCCCTCAACAGGCCTTGGGCTAGTAAGAAAGGGGTCTCTGGAGAAAGCTAAGGGGAAAGTGCAATCGGGTAAGGGAGGGAGGACCAGAAAGAGAAATAATAATGTTGGGATTTGTTAAGGGCTTACTATGTGCCGAGCACTGTTCTAAGCGCTGGGGGAGATACAGAGTCATCAGGTTGTCCCACGTGAGGCTCACAGTTAATCCCCATTTTACAGATGAGGTAACTGAGGCACAGAGAAGTGAAGTGACTTGCCCACAGTCACACAGCTGACAAGTGGCAGGGCCAGGATTTGAACTCATGACCTCTGACTCCCAAGCCCCTGCTCTTTCCACTGAGCCACGCTGCTTCTCTAATACCGAGGAACTGTTGGCAGCGCAATTAGCTTTCAACTTGTTTTCCTCAGAACTGTTGTTTTGTGGTGGTAGTCCAGACCCTATACTTGCCTGGTAGAAGAGATGTCAGAATTCCCCGGCATGATACCCGTTTCCAATGTGTTGTGTTCCTTCATAGCATTTTTGGAACAGCCTAAAAGCTAGGCTTCATTCATCTAGCCAGAATGTTAGTCAAAGGGTATTGAGAAGCACCATGGCCTTGTGAAAAGAGCATGGCCTAGTTGTCAGAGGACCTGAGTTCAAATCCCTAATCCTAATCCTCCTAGTCCTTTCAGCTGCCTTTGACCCTGAAGAACGCCCCCTTGTCCTCGAAAGTTTATCCAACTTTAGCTTCACTGACACCGTCCTCTCTTAGTTCTTCTTTCTCTTACTGCTCATTCTCGGTCTCTTTTGTAGGTTCCTCCTCTGCTTCCCACTCTCTGATAGTGGGGGGGTCTCTCAAGGCTCAGTTTTGGGTCCCCTTCTATTCTTCAATAACACTCACTCCCTTGGCGAATTCATTTGCTCCCATGAAATAAACTACCATCTGAAGGTGGATGATTCCCAAATCTACATCTCCAGCCCTGACTTCTCTCCTTCTCTGTATTCTCACATTTCCTCTTGCCTTCAGGTTGTTCCACCAATACCTCATTCATTCATTCGATCATATTTATTGAGCACTTACTATGTGCAGAGTACTGTACTAAGCATTTGATAGAGCACAACAATAAACAGACACATTCTCTATCCATCTCAAACAAAGGATGTCCAAAATAGAACTCCTTATCTTCCTATCCAAACCCTGTTCTCCCCTGTCTTTCCCATTACTTTAGACAGTGCCACCATCCTTTCTGTCTCACAAGCCCATAACCTTGGCATTGTTCTCAGCTCATCCCTCTCATTCAACCCACATATTCAATCTGTAACCAAATCGTATTGTTTCTACCTTTGCAACATGGCTAAAATCCAAGTTTTCCTCTCCAGCCAAACTGCTGTTTCTCTGATCCAAGCACTTCTCCTGTCCCACCGTGACTATTTGCTTCCTTATTGACCTCTCTGCCTCCTGTCTCTCCCCACTCCAATCCGTACTTCACTCTACTGCCTAGATTATTTTTTCCAAAAAAATTCAGTCCATGTTTCCCTACTCCTCAAGAAACTCCAGTGGTTGCCCATCCACTTCTGCATCAAACAGAAACTCCTTATCATTAGCTTTAAAGCACTCAATCAGCTTGCACCCTCCTCGATCTCCTAATACAGCCCTGCCCATACACTCAACTCCTCCAGCACAAACCTGCTCACTCTGCCCTTACCTTGTCTGTCTCACTGCTGACCACTTCCCACATATTCCATCTGGCCTGGAACTACCTCCCACTCCTTGTGTGCCATGTATGCCAGACCACCACTCATCCCACTTTAAAAGCCGTATTGAGATCACATCTCTTTCAAGAGGCCTTCCCCCATTAAATCCTTTTTTCCTTGACCCCTTTCCATTCTGCATCATCTGTGCCCTTGTGACCTTTGGGCATTTGATATTCACCCCACCCTCAGCCCCTCAGTACATATGTAAATATTTATATCAATGTCTGCATCCTCTTCTAGACTGTAAGTTCATTGCGGGCAGGCAAGATGACTACCAACTCTGTTGTCTTATACTCTCCCAAGCACTTAGTTAAGTTCTCTGCACAAAGTAAACACTGAATAAATACCATTAGTTGATTGATTAATCCTGGTTCTGCCACTTACCTTCTGTAACCTTGGGCAAGTGACTTATCTCATCATAACTCACCCATGCCTCACGAAAACCCAATTAAGTGATGACAACAGCACAAAGAGGACACCTAAGGCTGAAACTAGAACATTTTTGACATATACCTCCCAGAAAAAAATCTTCTGATTTAATAAGTAAAATTGCAGCCTTAATGCAGAGGGGGTTGGGAATGATAGAAGGAGGCAGACGGTGTACATTTGAAAATTAATTCTTCACTGCAATTGAAAACTGTAATGCTGTCATTTACTGAGCTCTTTCCCCACCCCACAGTTAATTCATATTGAATGCCTACAAAAGGAGGGAAAAATTAGAAGAGCAAACCCCAGTAAAGCTGGATATTTCTCTGCTACTTCTCTTATGGGCATTGCAGGTGAAATAAAAAATAAAATATAAAATATATAGAAGCTGAATTCATGGTACGCATCCCTCACTTGGTCTCCCTTCCACATGTTTTGAAATAGGCAGAGAGCAAGGGTTCACTGAGCCACGCACAGAGAGTGAAATGAGTGTCAGTAACCAATCAGCTGCATTCCCTTCTCCCAAGGGAATCCCAGTAAGGACCTCTCGAACCCTAATTGCTGCAGGGGTTCCGGGCCATCCAGTACCTTCAGGACCATTTTCACTCTTGAGACCTGGTTAAGGAAAGGGTATTATCATTTACAAGGATCAGAGCATAAATTGTATGGAAAACAAGCTTAGCTTTCAGAACTATTCTGTAACAAGTAAACCAAAGATCTTCTTGGAAGGGTATTTTGAAACTCCTGAATCTGGTGACTTTCTATTGTTTGTATATTCCTGTCAGCAGTCAGAATTATTAGTGTTGATCATATTTATGCTGCACAGCATACATTTTTCCAGGTTTATTCATTTTAAAGATTTATAAGAAAGTAATCATGAGATATCTCTGGGTAGATCATATCAAAACCACAAAGCACCAACAAGCAAAAAAAATGCCATTTAGGCCAATCCAACAAAGATAATGTGAAATAAAAGTCACAGTACTAGCAAAGCAGATAGAGCATCTAAAGCTGATTTGTCAGCATTGTAGCTCTGTTCTGTCTCCTTCCTTCTCAATTTTGTCTGTTGTTCTTATCTGTTTCCAGGTGGCATTCCCTGTTATCCCATTCTCTGGTGCAACATTTGTATTTTCAGATGTACTAAAGCCTTCTCTTTGGTGTCATATGTCAGGAAGATACTAAAAGAATTTTAATAGCTTACCTTGAATAAATGCAGTGTATTTTTTATTAGTTAGACATAAAGTATCAAGGGAAGCACTTTAGCAAAGAAATCCTGGGACCAATTTTGAATCTCTCTTCTTGATTGTGAAACTTTAAAAGCTGGTGAAGGGGATGTTAAAAGCCTGGGAGTCATATGTTGGTCACATTTTGTATCTTCTGCCTCCTAAATAATGTTCATTTTAAATTTCCTACGGTCATTGTGTCTCAGTCTGCCTACTACCATAGATTTTGGTTTCCTTAAATACGTACTATATAAAATTGACTATCTAGTTCTAAATCTCCTGGAAAAATAAAGCTTGTGAAATGAATCTAGCCAGTGATAATAAATAACGGTCAGAATGTGTGTTTTGGTGTAGCTGTGGGGGTGCGTGTGAGGTGCGTGTGACGGAGAGTAAAGCAGAAAGACAGATTCACAGAGTATGAAAAAGAATGGGAAACCCAGTGCCTTTGTAAACACTTTCAAACGTAAGTCTAGTATATTTTCAGTCTGCGCAGAGCTGAATAGGACTAAATGGCAATGCTCTTTGAGCAGCTGTGACATATAATCCTGCCAGGACTCCCTTGAAGTGGCCCAAATGGAAATTTGAGAGAAAATATTAGGTAAGAGCTATCCACCAGACCACGTTTTCTAAAGGAATAAACGAGAGATGAAATCTGACCAGAATCTTATAGGGAATTCTGCCTGAAGCCTTTGAAGAACTATAAGATTCCAATTATACATTCTGCTTACAAAATCATTAATACAGTTGAAAGTAATGCAAGAATGTAAATGCAAATGGAGAATTAAGATTACAAACTAAGATTTACACCACCGGGGAAGAGAGAAAGGAATTTTGTTTCTACACCCACTCATCCCTAGTCCCACAAGAAAACTCTGGGAATTTGGCTTGCTTCCTGGGAAATGTACCGTCTCCTTTCTCGCTTTGTAATATCCTGCCAATCTTCAGCAAAACTTTTGGATGTTTTAATACTGATTTTAATACTAATTTCTGGTATTTGTGGCACAACAGCTCACACTTTTCTGACATTGAACTCAATGAAGACATTTGAAGAATTTTATTTTATCTTTTCCTTTCTTCTTTTATCTCACTCGTTTAGCATTTGAAACTTTCTCTGTTCCCCTGCCTCCTTTTTTTCTCATCCTTCTTTTTCCTCTTTGCTTTTCATCCTCCAGACATTTCTCCTAACTTTCTTTTCCCTAACCATTATTTGGTTTTATAAAATCCAAAAATGGTGTCTATGATTAATGAAATGGTTGTCCCTGATAACATATGCACCTTAAGGAATCATCATTGGCTTCTTTTCTGTCTGAGTCAGGTAATGTTCATTCTACTTTAGCTGAATTGGAAGTTTTTCATCCCACAGGGAAAAGCAATTTGTTTGTGCAGATGCCCTGTTCTTGGAAATAAAGTAATTCTGAAACTCAGGGATGATTCAGAAGAGAAATTGTTTCTTTTGGAAGCATACAGAACACTTGCTTATTTTCCCCATTCCAACAGCTTGTTTGCTTTCATAGTATGCTTAAATCAGGTATCAGCTACCAAAGATGGTCGTTGTCATTTCATTGGGGCCCCAAGGGAAGGAGTGTCTTGGAACAGTCCTCAGTGGAAGCTAAAACCACAGCGCAAATGCTGTTTCCATTTGCATTACCTTTCTGAGCCCACTGTAGTGGCCTTTTCACCCTCCTGTCTCTTCCCTCTGATTGACATCAGAGGCAGTGGTAGGAGCCCAGCCATCTGGCATGGACCTCAGCAGAGATGGTTTGTGGAGATTGCCTCTGAGGTGCGAGACTTCTGACCTGATGCCATAGCAAGGGAGTACTCTCGGGAGTACTAACACACACCTCAAACAGTAACACTTGCCCCAACTGCAGGTCTTTCTGGCTCCATTTGTAGGATCAATTCTGGATTCCAAAACTGGCATCACAGGACTTGTCCCAAGGTGTTTGAGAAGGGCAGGGATCCAGTACTGCTTCAATGGTCTCAGGAGTATGGCTGCCAGAACTTGGCATTCTCACTAGGATCCTTGCCCTCTGGTACCCATTTTTTGATGAACGTTCCTGGGTTACAGGCCCTGTAGAATCCCAACATCATTTGTCATTTGACAGGTAATTTTAGCCCATATCAATATTTTATCCCAGTTAAGATTAACAAATTGAGTACCTACTGTGCCACGAGCTTGGGAGTGCATACTAGTTAGTAGAAAGAAGCCTTTCCTCAAAGAACGTACACTGTAGCAGCGGAGACAGACATTAACTTAAATTACAGATAAGAGGAAGAAGGAAAAGGGAAATATATGCATGCATCAGTTCTTAAGTAGTGGGATATGTACTTGGGAGGTTGAGAGAGTGTTATGGTGGCACGGAAGTGATGAAGTGGCAGTTGTGGGAATATAAGGGGGGTTGATTAGAAACTAAGCAGAGCAGGCCTGCAGGAAAGAGGTTTGACTGCAGAAGGACTTTGAAGATAAGAAGAGTGGCACACTGTTAGCTATGAAGGGAGGGGAGTTCAGACAAGGGGGAAGGGTGTGAGCAAGGGATTTGCTTCAGGAGAGTTGAGAATGAGGCACAGTGGGTCAGCTGGAGAGGAGTGAAGAGTGCAAGCTGGAGTGCAGTAGACCTAGAGGATGGAAAATAAGGAATGAGAGAATCGGGTGAATGCTTTAGAGCGATTGGTCAGAAATTTCTGTTTGATAAAGTTAGAAATGGGCAGCCACTTGTGGTATTTGAGGAGTGGGGAGATTTGTGCAGACAGACATTTTAGGAAAATGATCTGGGCACAGAGCATTGGAAAGACCTGTTCAGAGAAAAGACCTGTTTAGAGTAATGTCTTTCAAACTGTGTTTTGTGTTCATTTGCCTGACTGCTTTTGCAAGCCATTGACTCATTCTAGAGGAAATTAAAGTTGTAAGCAAGGGTGGGTAGTCCCATCTCAGTTATGACTTCTGGCTTCAGGTGAAACCCAGAGAGAACATTGCTAAATTTTCAGTTACCTTAAGAGTGTAAATTCATTTAATGTTGAAAATGGAAATTCTTGCTACAGTTCCATTTAAGAAATTCCAATGTCTGTATTTTTTAATCCATTATTAAGCCGTCATTCTTTCGGAAACCTTTGTGGTCCATTGTGGTTTGCTGCACCTTGTTTATCGGTAACCTCTGGGACATTTTCAGATGATACCCAAAGCAAATGAACCATCCCGCCAGCATGAAAGTCACCCCGAAGAGACTGAAGAGGAGCTCCGGGAACACCAAGCACTTTTGGAGGAGCCATACTCTGACCGGATTCCCAACCAGAAGGAGGCCCAGGCGTTAGCCAGCATGGTGCAGGTGAAGCAAGAGCCCATTGAGAGTGATGAGGAGGACACGGAACTGCCCCAAGAGGTGGAGCAAGGGCAGAGACAAGCTGAACAGGAACTACTCTTCAGACAGGTGGAGTCTCTCAAAGAATGAATGGGAGGGAGAGGGATCATTAAGACACCAGAGCAGAAGCAGAAAAAAAAAAGAGGTCAAATACAGCATCTGCCAGTGATAACAAAACTGTCAGCCTGATGTCTCTGGGGCTCTTAACATCATGCACACTCACTTATAAGTTTAAGGGTTTTTTTATATTTTATTTCAAATGAAACAGAAAAAAATGTTCTGTAGAGGAAATCTACTCCCTGGTGCTTGAAACATCTGTTAAAGTGAACTCTTTGGTCTGGGTCTGATCATTTTGGGTACCTAGTTCAGATCACGGATTTTTGCCAGGGGGTGTTTGGGGCAGAGGTCTGGAAGAAAGAAAGTGATGTGGGATGATTTTAATGTGGATGATGTTACCTCCTCAAGTCTTCTTTGGTCAGAAATGGTTCCCAGATAAGTTCTTCCTATCCCTGCAACCCCAGGCTGAGGAAAAATTCACATAGGCAATAAACTGGGAAGGTAGGGGGTGGTGGAGTGAAATGGAGGCATTTTGCCTGTGTGAAATACAGAACACAAATGAACCACCCAAGGCGTACCTGTCTTTAAGAATCTAGATGTTCTTGAAAGCCACCTGAGAGCAGGGGGAGTAGATTAGGATTGCATTTACCGAGAATGCACCCCGTCAGGAGAGCAGATTTTCTAATCTCTGGGAATGCTAAAATGACTCTCTATGGAAAATCAGCTGGCTGAAAAAGCCTATCATTTAGTCTTATCCTTATTGGAAAGTGTGCCCTTCCATAAATTATATGTATGTGCACATAAATAAAAAATATACATATATTCATTTTTCTCTCTCAATGCTGAGGAATGTATAGATATGTAAAGTGCTCCAAAAAGAGGTTGTTCTGACAATAGTAAAAATGGACTGTATTGTATTGAATTCCACATAGCAAAACTTTTTAAGTTTCAGAAGTAATTAGATTTTACATTGTCAGGAAAGGAAATCGCAAGAGTAGGTCTTTGTGATAGTTGGTTTCCATTATGTAGATTAGCCTAAAATAGCTTTGTCTATTTGATTTAATATTAGACTTCATGGCTGAAGGCTTGGGTTTTAGTTTTATTGCTAAAAACCCAAATTCTGAGGGAATCTGAGCAAGAAACTAAGAATCCAAACTTAGAAAATGGGATTTACAGTGCTTCCCAGGAAGAAGCCATGTCTTTAGAGCACTTTATGTTCTTTGGAAAAGGAGCTTCACAAATGCAAAGTGCATGTATGGAGTTTTGAAGATGTACATTTAAGTGCAGTAATTGCATGTGGGCCTTTCACATCTCTCATTGAGAACTGGTAATTGCAAAGTGACGACCATAGATCACTTATGGGAAATAGAGAGTGTTCGGCTATATTTTCAGCATGATGCAACAGTTAGAAACCCTTGATTTCAGTGTCCTCTGGGTATAACAAAAACACAACAGTCTCCACATGGAGAAACTTTCCAGGCAGTGCTTTTAGTAATTTGCAGAAGTAGCATAAAGTGGGATATCTAATCATCATGCAAAAAGACATCTAGGGAGAACTCTCTCATCATAAGTAGTTCTTCAAATGTATTTAATACGAAGAAAGGTACAAATTGGTGGTTCCTAAAGCAGCACGGGAAAGAAAGAGCTGTGGAAATAATAGTTCACCCTTGGCTTTCCTTCTATCCCCCTCACCCTCCATCCATAGTGAACTATGGGCTGGTGAACCCCCCCAAGCAGGAGCTGATAGGTGATTACAGTGGACATCACCAGTGTTCCCATGTGAATCGGGGCTTACTTTCAGTTCCTGCCCTTTCTTAACTCACTTGTGGAAACAGAAGGGAATCTAAAGCCCTCTTAGTCAACAGAGAGAGTTCTTAGCCCTCTCACCTTTATTTTAGGTGGCAGAGATTTGTCTAGCGGCAGAGGATGCCTGCTGGAGATCAGTACTGCATAAAAATGGATCCCCCTGTTCTTAGTTAAGTTCACGTCGTCCCCATGCACAGAGGGATTGAATCTGGAAGTAAAACCATTGTTTATAGAGATGCCATAAAGATTTTACATTTGAGAGAGATGGCGTCAAACTTGTTTATTTTTCTTTGAGTGCTCCTCTGAATTCTCAGTCGATTGGACACCTATCATTGAACTGAGCAACGAAGGCTCTCTGAGTAGTAAAATGAAAATAAAATGAAAAATGTACCTTGTTTAGCTTTTAAAAATGATTGTAGATTAGAATAAAAACATATATCCAACCAGTTATTTTTTTGTTCCTATTTACTGTCCTAGTTTCTTAACAAATAATGGGAACGTCAGCCCACTGACGTCATTACTCAGATCATACCAGCGCTTAGAACAGTGCTTGGCATATAGTAAGTGCTTAACAAATGCCATTATGATTACTGTAATTATATATTTACGGGCATATAGCATGCGTGTGTGAAAGAGACAAGCGATGTATAACTGGTCTTTTATAAACCTATTTCATCTCCTCCCCCGTCAACATAAAATACTGGCTGCCATGTTTTTATTCCAGTTCTAGTCCCAGCTCTGTCACTGTCCTACCGAGCAACCTTGAGCGAGTCACTTAACTTCTCCCTGTCCCAATTTCCTCACTCATCAAATGGAGACAAGATACCTGCTTTCCCTGTATCTTAGTTTATGGACTCCCCCTGTATGACAGAAGTATGTTGCCTGACCTCATTGTCCTGTATCTACCCCAGCACTTGGTACTTAGAAAATGCTTAATAAATACCATTATTAATTGGTTCAGGAAGATGGGTTGACCTGGTCTCAATTCATTGAAATGAATCACTCAGAGGTTTCACCTGATGTTCCTTGTCCCCCACAAACAGCAAGCGCTTTTACTGGAACAACAACGGATCCACCAGTTGAGAAACTACCAAGCATCGATGGAAGCAGCAGGAATCCCCGTTTCCTTTGGCAGTCACCGGCCTCTGTCCCGTGCACAATCTTCTCCTGCATCTGCTACTTTTCCCATGTCTGTACAGGAGCCACCCACTAAACCGAGGTTCACAACAGGTAATGTCTCTGCCTTTTGGGGGTAGGAAGGGATATGTGTGTGTGTGTGTACATGCATGCGCACACATGTGTGAGAATTGGCATAGAGGTAGTGTTCTAAAGGCTTCAGCCCAGTGGCAGTGGTCAGAATACCTCTGTCTGGTGTCCAGTGTTGCTTTTTCTCAGGTCCCCCCGCCTCTACCACAGGAACTTTTGGGGTCCAACCTTCACTTCATTCATTCATTCAATAGTATTTATTGAGCGCTTACTATGTGCAGAGCACTGTACTAAGCGCTTGGAATGAACAAGTCGGCAACAGATAGAGACAGTCCCTGCCATTTGACGGGCTTACATTCTAATCGGGGGAGACGGACAGACAAGAACAATGGCAGTAAATAGAGTCAAGGGGAAGAACATCTCGTAAAAACAATGGCAACTAAATAGAATCAAGGCAATGTACATTTCATTAACAAAATAAATAGGGTAATGAAAATATATACAGTTAAGCTGACGAGTACAGTGCTGAGGGGATGGGAAGGGAGAGAGGGAGGAGCAGAGGGAAATGGGGGGAAAAGAGGGTTAAGCTGCGGAGAGGTGAAGGGGGGGCGGTAGAGGGAGTAGAGGGAGAAGAGGAGCTCAGTCTGGGAAGGCCTCTTGGAGGAGGTGAGTTTTGAGTAGGGTTTTGAAGAGGGGAAGAGAATCAGTTTGGCGGAGGTGAGGAGGGAGGGCGTTCCAGGACCGCTGGAGGAGGTGGCCCAGGGGTCGACGGCGGGATAGGCGAGACCGAGGGACAGTGAGGATGTGGGCGGCAGAGGAGCGGAGCGTGCGGGGTGGGCGGTAGAAAGAGAGAAGGAAGGAGAGGTAGGAAGGGGCAAGGTGATGTAGAGCCTTGAAGCCTAGAGTGAGGAGTTTTTGTTTGGAGCGGAGGTTGATAGGCAACCACTGGAGTTGTTTAAGAAGGGGAGTGGCATGCCCAGATCGTTTCTGCAGGAAGATGAACCGGCCAGCAGAGTGAAGAATAGACCGGAGCGGGGCAAGAGAGGAGGAAGGGAGATGAGAGAGAAGGCTGACACAGTAGTCTAGCCGGGATATAACGAGAGCCCGTAGCAGAAAGGTAGCCGTTCGGGTGGAGAGGAAAGGGCGGATCTTGGTGATATTGTAAAGGTGAAACCAGCAGGTCTCAGTAACAGATAGGATGTGTGGGGTGAACGAGAGAGACGAGTCAAGGATGACACCGAGATTGCGGGCCTGAGAGACGGGAAGGATGGTCGTGCCATCCACGGTGATAGGGAAGTCTGGGAGAGGACCGGGTTTGGGAGGGAAGATGAGGAGGGGAAGTCTAGGAGAGGACCGGGTTTGGGAGGGAAGATGAGGAACTCAGTCTTGCTCATGTTGAGTTTTAGGTGGCGGGCCAACATCCAGGTGGAGACATCCTGGAGGCAGGAGGAGATGCGAGCCTGAAGGGAAGGGGAGAGGACGGGGGCGGAGATGTAGATCTGCATGTCATCTGCGTAGAGATGGTAGTCAAAGCCGTGAGAGCGAATGAGTTCACCAAGGGAGTGAGTGTAAATGGAGAACAGAAGAGGGCCAAGAACTGACCCTTGAGGAGCTCCAACAGTTAAAGGATGGGAGGGGGAGGAGGCGCCAGCGAAGGAGACCGAGAATGACCGGCCAGAGAGGTAAGAGGAGAACCAGGAGAGGACGGAGTCCGTGAAGCCAAAGTGAGATTAGGTATGGAGGAGGAGGGGATGGTCGACAGTGTCAAAGGCAGCAGAGAGATCAAGGAGGATTAGAATGGAGTAGGAGCCATTGGATTTGGCAAGAAGGAGGTCACGGGTGACCTTAGAGCAGTCTCGGTAGAGTGGAGGAGACGGAAGCCAGATTGGAGCGGGTCTAGGAGAGAATGGGAGTTAAGGAATTCTAAGCATCGATTGTAGACGACTCGTTCTAGGATTTTGGAAAGGAAGGGTAGCAGGGAGATAGGGCGATAACTGGAGGGGGAAGTGGGGTCAAGAGCGGGTTTTTTTAGGATGGGGGAGACGTGGGCATGTTTGAAGGAAGAGGGGAAGGAGCCATTGGAGATTGAGTGGTTAAAAATAGAAGTTAAGGAAGGGAGGAGGGCAGGGGCGATGGTTTTAATAAGGTGAGAGGGAAGGGGGTCCGAGGTGCAGGTGGAGGGGGTGGCACTTGCGAGGAGGGAGGAGATCTCCTCTGAGGATACTGCAGGGAAGGATGGGAAAGTAGGGGAGAGGGTTGGTGGGGGGGAGGGGAGAGGCGGAGGGGTGACTTTGGGGAGCTCAGACCTGATCGTGTTGATTTTCATGAGGAAATAGGTGGCCAGATCATTGGGGGTGAGAGATGGGGGAGGGGGAGGTACAGGGGGCCTAAGGAGAGAGTTAAAGGTCCGGAACAGTCGGCGGGGGTGACGGGCATGGGTGTCGATGAGGGAGGAGAAGAAGTTTTGCCTGGCGGAGGAGAGGGCAGAGTTAAGGCAGGAAAGGATAAAATTGAAGTGTATGAGGTCGGCTTGGTGCTTGGTGCTTCACGTATGTGCAGTTGTAATTCCAAGCACATTTAATAGTTCATTCCTAAAGGCTCAGTGCTGGGTCGACCCTTCTATCCTCCATCTACACCCAGTCCCTCAGAGAACTCATTCAGTCCCTCGGCTTCAGCTACCATTTATAGGCAGATGGTTCCCAAATTTACCTCTCCCGTCTGTCTCCTTCTCTGCAGTCTCACATTTCCTCCTGCCTTCAGGACATCTGTATTTAGATGTCCCACTAAGATCTCAAACTAAACATGTCCAAAACAGAACTCCTCATCTTCCCACCCAAACCCTGTCTTTCTTGAGTCCTCCCCATCACTATACCACATCAGTATCCTCCCTGTTGAGATCTAATCAAATATTTAACCGGTCACTAGAGCCACTTCAATTCAGTTCGAGGACAGATGTGATTCCAAACGTTCCACAAAATCTAGCTAATTCACCATCTAAGAACACTAAGGGTATGTTAAATTCAATTTGATTAATGTCATTCAGTTAACATCCTGGTATTTCACCAGTAGGCTGAGGTGACTCTCCTGAATATTGGTGGGCGAGTAATATTCCTGCCAGTGGAAATAAAGAGAAACTTCCTCCCACCCTTAACCCCTCCCCAAGTGACTATAATTTACACTTTACTATTCTGTGAGCTATAGATATCTTTTTTTTCCTTAATATGCTTAGCTAAAAATACTAGCTATTATGATATCTAGACTTTTTCAAATCCCAGCCTCACTGACCCCCTGTGGAATTTAATTTTGTGTGTGATTTTCCATCTTTATGAAAGGACTCATTCTTTCTGAAGAGAGTATTTATTTCCTTTGAGAGAGAAGCAATGCTCTCATAGCTTGTGACTTAAGATGAGTTTTTTCACACAGGTAGAAAGCAGGTGACTTCTAATAACTTTGCACTCCAGGTGTTTAATTTTAAAGCCTGCTTGATTCAACAATGTAGAATTCCTACTTTGAAAGATTTGTAGGTATCATCATAGAAGTCATAGAGCTGTTCTGTCTTCAAAAATGATACTCCTGACTGTAAGAGATCCAATCGCTGAGAGCAGCCTATTCATAACTAGCACTCCATTCCTCATATGTGCAAGTAAAGATTGCTTTTTGCCACCGTGATCCATTTGCCTACTGTCGGACCTGTTTCTGGTTTCATATTTGTCTCTTAATCTCCAATTTTGCCAAGGAGAACAAACTCTGTTGTGTTTTCCATGGGCCAGGCTGGTCTGTCTGCTGCTGTCATCTCCCAGTATGATACTGTTCTTCTTTAAAGTGCTTGCTCTGCTGTCTCTGTGTGATTCCCATTTCAGTTTACCTTACCAAATCTACTTGGGAACTCTGCTATCATCCATTCACTTAATGTTTCATACAGTGACCTAGGTTACATTAAGTGTAGCCTCAGTGTTAGAAAATGGACACTGTTTTAGGATCTCATCATTAGCTAACGTGTTTTGCCATTTTACAGAGTGGTAGAAGACCTTCACGATTTGTATCCCAGATGATTGATCACCCTAGTGCTTTGAGAGATCTGAAGTCTACCCACTCCAAGTAGTGGTTAGCTAACATATACTTTACACTTAATATTTTTATTGTGTACTTTTAATTTGTTTGAATTGTTTTTAGACCAGATACTTATTGTTTTGCGTGCCAGTCCTCCAATTGTGAGCCCTAGTGAGTCTGGTATCGCATCTCAATTGATTTTCTTATAATTAACCCAGCTCTTGAGACACTGCTTTCCTTATTGATAGCTGCTTAATAAATGTAACAATAACTATTTGATGTTGAAACTGATTAACAGGTGACACTGAAAAAACTGCTCATGAAGCTGGATTTGGAGTTTTGTTTCCACAGATTAGCTTTCTTAATTCTGTTTTTTATATCTCTGTCCACCTGGGCCCTATTGGGTACTGCTTTTTGTAGGTCACAGCATCAGCACTTAGAACAGGGCTTGGCACATAGTGAACGCTTAACAAATACCATCATCATCATCATCATTATTAAGTTTATTATTGCCAAAAAGTCTATGGTTGTGTCAGATTTCCTTGGTGCATGTTTGTACACAATTTCAGGTTTCATTAGGCCTATTGTCAAGCCTAAACAGTGTAGCCAGCATCTTATAATTATCCCCTGACGTTTTGCAAATGTGCCTTTGGAATATCCGCAGGATGAGTTCCTAAAAGAATTTAGATGATATGTGTAGCCTTTTGTTGGAAGGATTTCCCAGAGGATCAGAAGTATACTGTGTTCCAGGTCTCTTGCTTCCACCTAAATCTCACCTACTTAAATAGGTTGAACAGAACTTTTTCTGATACCTCTACTCCAATGGTGATGAGGAAAAAGCACCTTCAACTCTGAGAAGACAAGCCTTTTTGGTGAGGAGTGGCCTAAATATCTTGTTATACTTCAGAGTAGCAACATTTGCTTAACTGCAAGTCTGCTAATGGTCAATTCTGGGAATTTGGCATAGACATCCCAGGGCTCCCCTAAATCTGTTTTGCTGAAAAGATCGTATGTGCAGTGCTATATTTTGGACTAAAGCCACTTGTGATTTAAGGAGTATTCATGGTGTAACTCAATGGTATTTACTGGTCCACATGCAGAGCACTTTACTAAGCACTTGGAAGGGTACAGTACAACAGAGTCCATAGACATGTTCCCTGCTCACAAGGTTCACATTATACTATATGGGAGAGTACCTGATTGACTTATACATATATATATCCCAGCATTTAGAACAGCACTTGGCACATAGTGAGGGCTTAACAAGTACTATAATTATTATTATAATTAGGGAAGGTGTCTATCAACTCTATTGTATTGTACTCCCCCAAGCAGTCAGTACAGGGCAGTAAGCGGTCAATACTATAGATCAATTGATTGAGTGTAGTGAGAAACCCTAGGAGTGCCCAGAATCAGCTCTCTCTTCTTTCTTTTTGAAGCTGATGGTCCTGGTGACATATCTGAAGTCCTGTGGCTTATCTTCTGTGATCCATATGTTGAGGAGAAGCTAATGTAGATGTCTAAGCCATAAAACCCCTTTTTGCTTGTAGATTTCTACAGGAATGCCATCTGGTCATGGGGATTATTCATTTTTCATGGCTTTGATCATGCCATTTAGAAACCAGCTCATCTTCAGAACTTTGTATATTTTACTTTAGTCAACACTGCTTTTCCTGAATATCATTTTTACTGCTTTAAGCGACAGTATAGTGTATAGTAATATCAAAAGAATGATTTTGATATTCCTAAAGGAAAGCTTTATTCACTGATGTCATTAATTTGAACTCTCTTTCAAATTTACATTAATAGAAACACATTATGCTCACTTTCCACCTTATCTATATTGCTTGTTGTGGTGGTGTTGAGAGTAATCCTGGCATTGAATATTGTTAGCAAGCAATTTTACTGCCCCTTGTTGCAAATGGATCCCATAATTTTTGCTGCTTCATTTTCCTCCCTCTCCAGCAAGTGCCATCTTGGTGTCACTTGCTCACTTACATCAAATTCTTTAAAGAAATCAAAACTTGCATTAAGCACCACGATTATTGTTATTAGTTGTACTTAATGTCTAATGCAAGTGTTTATTGCCAAATCTCTTTCTATATTACTTGTGTAGTTGTTGTATTCTGGTCTGGCAAATTTGAATTTAAACCTTGGTTGGTTTTTTTTTAATTTAATCTTGTAACTAAAATGAACTCCCATCCATATGAGATTCTTACATTTTATATGCATACACCATAAAATCACATTCTGTGGACCCGAACCATTTTTCTTTCATGTGGCTGTTTTTGCCGTAGGTGCTATAATTTGTAAATAAATCTTGAGTGAGCAAATATTCTTGAATAGTATATTCAGATCTGTATGTTCACAACTCCATGTTTACACATTTTAGATTTATTCAAGGGCATTATTTTAGGGCTGAAATTCTCAAACCACATTTGTAATGAAATTTATTCTAGAAATTGTAAAAGAAAAATGTTCAAGGGTTGTTTACATCTCCTTACCTGAGGGAGATAATAGAGCCCACTTCTGTCTTATAACTGCTTTCTGGATTAATCCAAAATTTAAAACCATCGTTTAGCTCTTATTGTATTTTTAATCCAGTTCTTTCCTTTGGCTGGCAAAGAGACTGTTGAGGTTTTGAGCCTTAATGAAGGCATATCCCCTCCAAGAAGCCTTCCCTACCTAAGCCCTCATTTTTTCTTTTCCACTCCCTTCTGCGTTTCCCTGACTTGCTTCCTTTATTCAACCCCTTCCCCCCGCCACCTAGCCCCACAGAGCTTATGCACATATCTATAATTTATTTATTTACACTTATGTCTGTCTCCCCTTCTAGACTGTAAGTTTGTTTTGGTTAAGGAATGTGTCTATTATATTGTTGTTTTGTAATCTCCTAAACAGTACAGTGCCCTGCACTCAGTAAGCACTCAATAAATATGATTGATTGATTGATTGATCTCTACCTTTCATCTTTTCCAATACTTTCATTTCCTCTTCTTCTAATGTCTTCACTGACTTGGAGAATCCATAAACAGAGACAATCAACTGGGTTTTCGTCACTAATTCATTGGTCACATTCACAATTTTCATATATATATGTTCCCAACTATTGTGTGATTTGTGCACTTTTCTTCACTAATCTGTACCATTCAAAATACCCTGTTTGGGTGGGGTCTTACCTCTCACCCTTCTGAGTGTGGACAGAGAAGCACTGATGGTAGAGCTCTCTATAGGAACTTCAAGAGACTGGAGCCTGTTTTTCCTTCACTTTCTCTTTTCACACAGAACTGCTTAAATCATCCTTATCATAGCTTTCATTTATTTCAGCTACTGTCCAGTTTTGTGGTTTCTCTCTTTAATGAGATTAAGTGATTTCTTTATTTTTCAAATGTTTTCCCTGATCTGTTTATAACATTATATAACACATCATCCTTTTCATTTGTAAATAGTCATACTTGTAGAATTTCAAAGCCTGAGGGATAGGCAAAACAGCAGCGTGGCGCAGTGGAAAGAGCACGGGCTTTGGAGTCAGGGCTCATGAGTTCGAATCCCAGCTCTGCCACTTGTCAGCTGTGTGACTGTGGGCAAGTCACTTAACTTCTCTGTGCCTCATTTCCCTCATCTGTAAATGGGGATTAAGACTGTGAGCCCCACGTGGGACAACCTGATTCCCCTGTGTCTACCCCAGCGCTTAGAACAGTGCTCTGCACATAGTAAGCGCTTAACAAATACCAACATTATTAAAACGGTTGCTGTTTTTGTAAGGAAGCAAGTGCCTGAAAAAGTCAAATGTGTTTTTCTAAGTTTTCCTAATGAGTTTCCCTTACTGTGACCATCTTCTAATCTCTGCTGCAGGTCTTGTATATGACACCTTGATGCTGAAACACCAGTGTACCTGTGGAAACACCAATAGCCATCCTGAACATGCTGGTCGAATCCAGAGCGTTTGGTCTCGGCTTCAGGAGACTGGCCTCCGCGGCAAGTGTGAGGTAATGGGAAAGCCTGGGTAATAGGAAATAAAGTGGACAGGAGGCAATGGGAGTCTTTTTTCTTTACTGGCATTTTTATCTGTTTCCATGCGGCCAGCTTTGAGGCCTAATCTATATCTCTTACGCAGCATGGCCTAGTGGAAAGTGCACAGGCTTGGGGAGTCAGAGGGCTGACTGCCACTGGGGCTGATAGAGGGCTGCCATTTCCCCTCTGTTTGACTTTGGGGAGGTCAGTTAACTTCTCTGTGCCTCATCTTCATCTATAAAATGGGGATGAAAACCCTGTTCTTTCTCCTGCTTAGCCTGTGACCTCATATGGGACAGAGTCAGTGTTTGACTTGATTATGTTGTATCAACTACAGCAGAGTACACTGCTTAGCAAGGAGTAAGCACTTCCCAAATATAACTATTATTACTATTACTATTAGCTTGTTGTGGGCAGGGAATATGTCTATTGTTGTATTGTACTTTTCCAAGTGCTTAGTGCAGTGCTCTGCACACAGTAAGTGCTCAATAAATATGATTGAGTGAATATTACCATTATTAATAATTACTATTATTACTATAATGATGATGATGATTGTGATATTGATAATAACCATTCTAAAACATGGGTGGGATAAATGGGCAGACTGTATTCCAGATTGACCTGACTTATTTGACAGCTCCTCTTACTGGTACAATGTGGGCTAGAATTTTAACATCCATATTCCTGCCAGAAATGTTCTGGGCAAAATTTATCTGAGCCGTATATGGGTCTCTAATTGTATATAGTACCAGTAAATATTTAATCAGATGGTCCACTCTTCTACCTTAACCATTACATAATTTTTATCACAGAAATTAGTAACTCAGCCTTTTTATCATTCCAACCTATTATGAAACAGTTTGAAGCGCATTACCAATGTGCAGTTTATTTTATTTTTTAATCAAAAAGCATCATGTTTTGAATCTGGCAGTGATGCCAAAAGTCTTGGACCATACAAATCTGTCATTCCCATCTATTGCAGAAGGTAATGCAAAAGGTAGTTATAAAATTGGATTTCCTTCCTTCCTGTATTGCCCATTGGCAATTTTTTAGTGATTGGCCCTCATTTTGGGAGAGAAGTAGGCAGTCATAGCAACTTGACAGAACATTAGGGTGGGGGCAGCTACTACTTGCTGAAAGTTCCTTCGATACTTTGATATTAGGTAAAAGGGTCACAATTGCTACCCAATCTCAGTGGCTATGCAGAAACACAGTAAAAATAAAGTCTGTCGATATAAACATTTAGCATGCTGCATGAATATTGAAGTGAATATCCTGTCAAGGTGGGATATTGGATCAATTTTTTTGAGTTGAATGTTATTTGAAGCTTTAAAAAAATTATTCGACTCTTTCTGCCCTTCTTCCATTTAGAACAGGTAATGGCCAACCTCTATTTCTGGCTCTTGCCCAAACAACTTTCAGGACTTAACTAACCAACCTCAGTTTCTTCATATGTAAGATGGAAGCCATAATTCATGACCTGAGAGAGTTGGCATGTAGAAATAGAGATTTTTTGAATAGGAAAAGGGTAGCAGACAAAACCACAGTTTTCCTTTGCCAGTAATACTCTGAAGACTCAGTAGTTCATAGATTCTTTGGCAAATTCACTACCTTCTCAGTACCCTTGGTTTATTAGTAATCGTTCCTGGAGATTGAGGGTTGGAGCTTATGCATCTGAACATCCCCTATGGGCCTCTGCTTCTATGCTCTGATGCTTCTTACTAAAGCTCCTTAAATCTGCCTCTTTCTAGTATTCTAAAGTAGCCAGAGGGCTTTGGACCCCTGCCTTGGCCGCTGCTTAAGCCTCCCTACCATTTTAAAGGGAAAGGCTGAGGATTTGAATCCCTGGTTGATGTTCCTTGGTGTGATCCAGAAGCAGAGCACTAATCAGCAGAAACTATTTTCAACAGCGTGGATTATCTTTTTGCTGCTGATGAACTAGGTAGCTTAAATTGGTGGGTAAATTGGCTTTAAACAGTCATTGTGGTTCTTCTGAAAAAGGTAACTTTCTAAGTCGAAGGATATAACCACATGGGGGCAGCATTGTCCTGGTACAAACTTTCCTACTCTGCCTTGAGCAGCGTGACCTGCTGGAGTTTTGTGAACAGAAAATTGTATGTACATTTGTAATTAGGTAGAGTTAAATGAAAAATAGTAAATTAATCTTAGTATTTATGGGTCCTACCCATAAATTTGAAGCTGTTGAGAGCTTCAACATATGCAGATTCCAGTTTGTTATGGATTTTATTTGTATCCTCACTGTTTGTTTCCCTTAGCCGTAACTGTTTACTTTTCTTACCTCTGCATCCTGAAAAATGATCTATGCAAGTAAAATTTTTCTTTTTTTTTGCTTGTGAAATTCCCTTTTCTTTGAATGACATCACTTAGCACTGTCTCTTCTTCTTCCTCCTCTTCTTCAGAAGAACATTTTTAGGCCAAATGTAGGTGTATTAGTTGGTGACTTATACAAAATTAACCAGATGGATAAGGACAGTATAGTCAGAAACAAAGGAATTTGCCTTTTTGTTCCCTCTGGATGGAAAGAAAATAAGGCACTTTGTTCAATGATGACAGCTTACAGGGAGGGAGAATACATATTTTTAAAAGTGGGGGATAGATGGGTGTCAAGCCCACTTATATGTATATGTCAGAATAAAGAGCCAATTCATCAGAGGCTAAGAAAGCTAAATCTTGAAATGAAAAGGTCAAATCTGGCATCTAGGAAGTGGTTTAGAATCTAGAGATGATAATAGGTGGTTAGAGTTAAAGTTGTCAAGAGAAGATCAAATATAAATGAGCATAGAAATTCCAAGAAAAAGGGAAATCATATTAAAACAATGGGAACAATTACTGGGGTAGTTCTGGTGAGTATATTTGGGTTTCCCATAAGCCTGCAGTGGGTCTTAAAATTGACTCCCAAAGATAATCCACTTCATCCCAAACTTATAGCTATAGCTCATAGCTCTGCAGACCCATTTCTCAGAAGCTGTGTTGGGAGCTGTCCCAATGCTGACCATGTGGCACAGAGACTCTATCAATCATATTTACTGAATGCTTATTGTGAGCAGAGCACTATACTAAGTGTTTGGAAGAGTATGTTGTACCAGAATTGGTAGACATGTTCCCTCTGCAGGTGCATGAATTTGGAAGTGTTTGGCATCCAGTTACGGGATAATATGATTGCTTGCAGGAATTCCACTTTTGGGTTTATTTGGTGATTTTTTTTTAAACAAGTTATTGAGGTCAAATTGATGGATCCTTGTTACGAACTGGAGAATAGATTGTGAAAAGATTGTGAAGCAAAATGTGGAAATAACTAGTTCAGAATTATGCCCACTGCCAACTGTTTAGTGACCTTTTTAGACTTCATTTTCCCCCTTGTGAACTGCTAGGCATTTCCTGTGAAGACCATCATAAATATTACTAGGAGTTATCCTCATATGAATTCCCTGAGACTTTGAAACTACAGGGTTAGAGAATGCAGAATTAATAATGGGTGTTTTGGGCTTTGGACTTTCCCCTTTAGGTTTTACTAGAGGATGGAGAGATGTTATCATTTCACTCTGTTATTTAGGAATAATCTCATCAGACCTTTTAATGAAAACCCATTATTCCATTAGACCAGGCTGTACACTAATCATGTTATTACCAATGAAGAGTACAAAATTGATTTGCAAACAAGGATGATCTAGGGAAAGTTGAAGGGAGATTCTAAATGGGAAAAGACATTTTTTAAGTAAAGAAAGATGTGGGGAGGGAATTGATTAGTTTTTTGCTTTATAGGGATTTGATTTGAGTTGATTTTGTCCCCTTAAAACAGCCATGGATTTTGCTCCAAGAAGTTTCATGTCTCGGCTCCAAAGGATGAAAAGTATTGAGGAAGTGAGCGAGCTAAAAAGGGGTTAGTGGAGAAGGACTGGACAGTTTTCACTCTTTGATTGTGATCCAAGTCTTTAGGACAGGAAGTGGCACTGGAAAACTTTCTTTTCCACTTCTCCTCGGACCTCGATAAATCTGAAATGTTTGCTGTTGTTTTTGTCTAAAATGTGTCAATTAAAATTTCTGTATAATAGTTTGAGTTGACCATGTGACCACCTCTAGAGCACTCCCCACCAACACCTGCCCCCAGGCCTTTCTAATCTCCCACATAATTGTCCTTCCTTGTCCAGATCTTAAAGCATTTGGGGTAAAAAGGAAATAGCATGCCCATGTGTGATATCATTGGCCTCCAGATCTTGTTTATAGCTATTTTCTATGAGGAAAAAAGCCCCAAAATTCACTTCTGACATTCAAAAATACTGTTTTGGCCTGTAGTCTACAATTTTATTTCTGGCTCAGAAATGTTTTTGACTGTTAGAAATATGCATGGATTGCCCCAGTTGTAATGATACAGACCTAAAGCTGAGAATTTTAAGGATTTGAAGTCATGTGAAAAATTCCAAATCATGGGATCAAAGAATGCTAAAGCTTTCAGGGGGTGAGGGTTGGGGTTAGGGTTAGGATAGCGGGCACAAGAGGTCATTAAGCTAGACCTCAGTCACCAGGTAGAAGTGCACTTGAATTATGAGATACAGATGCTCGTCTGCTTTATTTTTAAAGATCTTCAGGAATAGGGTAGTCTGTGTATTGTCTTCTGCTGTAAAATCCCCCTTACATTGCAGAAGTTCTTTATTTGTGTAAACAGAATTTATTGAGGACCCATCCTTCATTGTAACTCACCTTTAAGCACTTTTCCATGATAGTGCTATTGAGTTTTAATTTTAGCTGGATATTTTATCAGGTATCTTTAGACCCATTATAAGCCAGGCAGATTCTGTGATTTTTTTTCGAGCAACCTGCTTTGGATTTATCCCAGATGGTCAGTGATGTGCAAACCATGTTCCTTTTTTTAATCAATTAGACGCAGTCCTGTCTCTCATCTTACCATTGAGCTCCCACCTTCCAAAAAAAAATAAGGAAAATAAATTAACAGTCTTCTTTAAGCAGAAACATTTGAGGTGGGAGGCACTGGTAGCATTTTCTTATAAAGCATTCTTTGAGTTCAAGTTGTCGATAGTAGTAGAACAGTTTGGATCATAAGTAGTATTTTACTAACATTTTAAAATCATTATTAAAAAATTTCCTATTTGGTAATACTCCTATGTTTGGGTAAAAACAACCTTATGATTCAGATTGGTTTTGGATCTGGGGGAAAATTGGGTTAAATTTATCTTTTAAAAATTGCCATTGAATTTTAAAAAATGCCAACTGAAAGCAGATCCATTGGAAGAATTGGAATTTGTATGTTGCTTTTTCTGGAATAGTTGGGACCTGACAGATCTGGAAACAACCCAAGAGTCTTCAATTGAAGAATTTCCAGACCAAAGAGACTTGGATGAACATTCAGAATAGTTATCTGAACCAAGTTTCCAACTTCCTTAAAATTTGCAAAAGCATTGCTAATTTTTGAGAATGCTAGTTTTATACAGGTTCACTGTCCTAGTTATAGTTGGATAAGTAATACTTATTAATTCTCGGTAGTGTAATGTGAATGAAGCCTAAAGATCAATGCTGTCCAAAGAGACTAGCATTTAGAAATTTACTGAGTTGCCCCTGGCAATTTGAAATGTAAATTTCATTGTGTTGCCAAATCAATTGGTCTTTAGAGGAAATGAAATATTTTTCAGAGTAGTCATTTCAGATGACTTTTAAACATATTTTGTGGGGGTAAAAGTCAGCATATCATTGTGTAGAGTATGTGTAATCAAATAATCAGTGGTATGTATTGGGTCCTTACTATGTTTTATAAATATATCAATATGTCTCCCCCTCTAGACCGCATGCTCATTGTGTTCAGAGAATGTGTCTTTTTATTGTTATATTATACTCTCTCAAATGCATAGTAGAGTGCTCTGCACTTATTAAACATTCAGTAAATAAAGTGGAATGAATGAATGGGTGAATGTATGCTGAGCACCTTACAAAGTGTGGGAAAGTACTATACCACAGAGTTGGTAGACACGTTCCTTGCCCTCAAAGAGCTCTAGAAGGGGGAGACAGACTTTACAATAAGTAAAGATGTATATAAGTGGTATGGGGCTGAGAGTGTGGTGAATATCAAGTGCTTTAAGGGTACAGAGTCAAGTGCTTAGAAGACACAGAAGGGAGAGGGAGTAGAAGAAATGAGGGCGTAATTGGGGAAGGTCTCTTGGAGGATATGTGATTTTAATAAGGCTTCTGAGATGGGGAGAATGATGGTATGTCAGATATGAAGGGATAAAGGGAGAGGGAGTTCCAGGCCAGAGGGAGCATGTGGACAAGGATTGACAGCCAGACAGACGAAATCGAGCTACAGTAAGTTGGTGTTAGAGCCAGTGATGCGCTTGATTTCCTTTTTCCACTCCAAGAAAGCTTTCTCTTTCTTTTGACCAATTTAAATCCCAATTAAAGGTTACTAATTTGTCCTTTCTTTCCCCTTCCATCTTACAGTGTATTCGTGGAAGAAAGGCAACTCTGGAAGAGTTACAGACGGTTCACTCTGAAGCCCATACCCTGCTTTATGGCACAAACCCCTTGAACAGACAGAAACTGGACAGTAAGAAACTTCTAGGTACTGCGAAGGGGGAGGGAGGGGAATCACACTCTCCAGTTCTTGGGTTGTAGTTAACCTATTATTAATCATTAGGTTTGCACCACTGGGTGATACTAACGGTGTGAATATTAGCACTGTTAGTTATTGATCATTTAGTAGTTGAAACTGTAATCTGTTGAAACTGTAATCTGTTTGGACCTTAATAGCATGGTATGTATGTTGGAATAGGAGACAGTGATTAAATTGAGCTAATAATCTATCCCAATTTACTCTTTTACACATTCAAAGACATCCGTTTGGAAATACAGTTTTGAAGATTCTTTCAACTTTTTTTTAATGATCTGAAGGTTAAAGAAGGTGCTTCATACTCTTTCAGCTTTCACTTATCCATGCGACTTTGGGAGAAACAGGCGAAGCATGGGAAATGAAATTCACAGACAGTTGCAAAAATTAGTTTTGCAATATAACTTCCATAGGCCTTCTTCTCACCTTCGCTTCATCAAACCTTTGTTATCAGTTACAAACAAGTAGCAACCTAACTTGTTGAGTTTCACCTCTCATTTTCTCACCCCCCACTCCAGTGAAGGTACTAATGAGCAGAAAATATGCTAGAAAGCTGGCCATGGGAGGGAAGTGAGCGTCTGACCTGAATAACTTGTAACTATCTCAGCACTTAGTAAGTGCTTGCTTCCTTAGTACATAAAAAGTGCTTAATGAGTACCACAATTATGATTACTAAGAAACCAAGGGCCTGGATGAATTACAAACTGGATTAATTGTAGTTTTTAAGGTTTTGCTTTGGTCTCTTTATATGTAAGAAGTAGATACACCCTTGACCTAATCAACCTCCACCTTTCTTGGATTTCATCAATTAGTTTGAATGCAGTCTGTTTTTCACCAAGCCTTGAACTATTTATTTAACACAATATTTACTATGGATTGTATTTCCATAAGCATCTTAACCTGTATCTTAGAACTTGGGTTTCCCGTAAATAGTGCTTCCACTGAACACTTAGTGGGACCATTTTTATGAGGCATTTTTATGTTGTCCTGGGTTTGGAACTGAAAACTGTTGCCCATCAGTAAAGGTAGTTAGTTAATTGTTATTCCCTGCTTGTTAAATTGTTTTAGGACAATCAAGTCTCTCAAGTAACTCTTAATTGTGAAATCTAGGGGTTTCCTAGAGAAACTGAACAATGTTTCCTTCCAGCAGTGAAATCAGTGGGTGGGGCTTACTTGGTTATCTTCTGTGAGGTTGTCTTGTCTTATGCTGTCAAGCTGTCTCCGACTCATAACGACTCCAAGAACACATCTCTCCCAGAATGCCCCACCTCCATCTGCAGTCATTCTGGTAGTGCATCCATAGAGTTTTCTTGGTAAAAATACAGTAAAAATAGTGTACCATTGCCTCTTTCTATACAGTAAACTTGAGTCTCTGCCCTCAACTCTCTCCCATGCCACTGCTGCCCAGCACAGGTGAGTTTTGACTTGTGGCAGATTGCCTTCCATTTACTAGCTACTGCTCAAGCTAGGAATGGAATGGGTATGTCTCTGCTTGACTCTCCCTCCCATAGCCAAGACTGGTAGAGTACTGGAAACTCTCCAGGTATGGTCCTGAGAGGGCATCCGTGAGATTAGACTTTCTAAAAGAAACCTTGACTTCCACTCTGTTTATCTCTAATTGAAATATCCATTTGTCAAGTTCATTCATGGTTTGGCAGTTGTACTATAACCGAGAGAGTTTGTCTTTACAGTTAAAAACTATTTCCCATCAAAAGCGTCTTAGGATACAGGAAGCCTAGTCTGTGAGATTTGATGTGCAGTTTGACCAAAGGCTGTTTGACACTGTGCTACATATAAATAAGTATATCAACACAATATGTTACAACCTTTTTGTGAACCCAGTGTATCCTGAACTGTGGATCCTGCATTAGCCTTTAACAGCCACAAACACACTCATAGGTGAATTTCACCATGAGTGGTATCTCTTCTGAAAATGAAGGACAGCCATGTATACTTAGAAAATGAAGTCTCTCTTTCTCATGCAGTCAAGTGTTGCATGGTTGTACTTGGTTGGGTGTTATTAAACTGTTGTTTTACCTTTACTTGACTGTAAGTCAGTTTGAAATTTTCTAATGAAAACAGGACAAAACCTAACATTGGTTTTTGCATGGTGGTAATCCCTATGTAACTTCTTAAACTACTGTCTGAATAAAAAAAAATTGATGGCAGTTTGTACTTCAAGCTTTGTAAGGAAGCACATTAAACTTAATTCAAATTTATTTGAAGTAAAAGCAGCCACAAAAATCACAGCAAGTGGACTAATTTCTTACTCATTAGGGAAAATAACCACTCACTCCTGCTTTATTTGGGGATTCATGCTGATAGGTAATTCTAATCATCTACTAGAACTTCCCCTTTGAAAACTGTCAGAGAGGAATATAATTGTAAATGTGTGGGTAAACCCACTTTGATATATAACCTAATTAGTTAACCATTAAAGCTGAGATGAATAAATGACAGGATTTTGTTTAATCACCTGAGGAAGAAAAACTTGGAAGAATTTAGTCCTTAACTATGTCAGAAGCCTGGCAAGATAATGACCATTTGTTGAACTTGGCCACTAATAAAAAGATATGGCTTTGCCATTTAAAACTGCAACAAAGGAGTCCAACACAAGAGTGATTTATGTATGGTGATTGGTGATTCCTTTTCTGATAGACTTGAAGAAATGGCCAGCCAGTTTTGCAAGAAAGTAAAAACAAATTCAATCATTCAGTTGTATTTATTGAGCAGTTACTGTATGCAGAGCACTGCACTAAATGCTTGGAAAGTATAGTTCAGCAATAGAGACAATCTCTGTCATTCATTCATTCAATAGTATTTATTGAGCGCTTACTATGTGCAGAGCACTGTACTAAGCGCTTGGGATGAACAAGTCGGCAACAGATAGAGACAGTCCCTGCCGTTTGATGGGCTTACGGTCTAATCGAGGGAGACGGACAGACAAGAACAATGGCAATAAACAGCGTCAAGGGGAAGAACATCTCGTAAAAACAATGGCAACTAAATAGAATCAAGGCGATGTACAATTCATTAACAAAATAAATAGGGTAACGAAAATATATACAGTTGAGCGGACGAGTACAGTGCCGTGGGGATGGGAAGGGAGAGGTGGAGGAGCAGAGGGAAAAGGGGAAAATGAGGCTTTAGCTGCGGAGAGGTAAAGGGGGGATGGCAGAGGGAGTAGAGGGGGAAGAGGAGCTCAGTCTGGGAACGCCTCTTGGAGGAGGTGATTTTTAAGTAGGGTTTTGAAGAGGGAAAGAGAATCAGTTTGGCGGAGGTGAGGAGGGAGGGCGTTCCAGGACCGCGGGAGGACTCTGTCCACGCCATGCTTACAGTCTAGATGGGTGGAGACAGACATCAAAACAAGTAAACAGGCATCACTATAAATAAATAGAATTATATATATAAACATGCATACATAAGGGTTTTGGGCCGGGATGGGGGGAGGAAGAGCAAAGTTGAGGTGACACAGAAGGGAGGGGGAACCGAGGAAAAGGGGGACTTAGTCTGGGAAGGCCTATTGGAGGAGATGAGCCTTCAGTAGGGCTAAGAATGGAGAGAGGGAGAGGGAGCCGGGAAGAGAGCACGAGAGAGAGAGCTTGACACACAGCCTGATGGAAGGACGGCTTGGGGGGTGGGAGGAAGACGGGAGATTCACCGGAAACCTCCGGGCCACCCGGCTGGAGCCACCGGGTTGAATCCTCTGGGTTTTCCTCCATACTTTCCATTAACACTCTCTCCCTGCTCCTAGCCATTCCATTCCACTAGACTGATAGATAAAATTAAGGCTTATGATTTCACCATAGAGCACAGGCCTGGGAGCCAGAAGGTCATGGATTCTGATCCTGGCTCTACCACTTGTCTGCTGTGTGACCTTGGGCAAGCCACTTAATGTCTCTCTGCCTCAGTTACCTCATCTTTAAAATGGGGATTAAGAATGTGAGCTCCATGTGGGACTAGGGACTCTGTCCAACCTGATTTGTTTGTATCCACCCCAGAGCTTAGTACACTGCCTGGCACATAGTGCATGCTTAGAAAATTCCAGTTATTATCATTATTATTATTATTAACTAATGATAGTGACTACTGCTGCTTCAAGGTGCAATACCTTCTGCTCTCCTCACCCCTTTCCTGGCCTGAGGGAGATGCCTAGTGGCAATTTGGTCAACAGCCATTGCTATCAAGCATCTCCCCATTGCTTGCCACCACCTCAAGTAAGTGGCTGTAGTGTCACTTTCTCCCATGGGAAGCTAGCTTTGCAGGTTGCTACTGGACTGGGAAATCCCCTTAAGAACAAAATAATTTAAAAAACGCAGAACATTTTTGTAGTTTCATTTTAAAAAATGAAACCACCTTATGTATATATTGAAAATACAAATAATCCCAGGTAGTTTACCCCCAAATTGAGTTTTTAGAATTGGGTTTATAGAAGCAGCGTGGCTCAGTGGAAAGAGCCTGGGCTTGGGAGTCAGAGGTCACGAGTTCGAATCCCGATCTGCCACTTGGCAGCTGTGAGACCTTGGGCAAGTCACTTAACTTCTCTGTGCCTTAGTTCCCTCATCTGTAAAATGGGGATTAACTGTGAGCCTCAAGTGGGACAACCTGATTACTCTGTATCTACCCCAGTGTTTAGAACAGTGCTATGCACATAGTAAGCGCTTAATAAATACCAACATTATTATTTTTAACATGAAAAATGTATTGTACTTATAACCCATGGAGTTGTATAAAAGCTGTAGATTTGGCTTGTTTTATGCTGTCGAGTCTTTCCTTTCCTTAGCAGCTCCATGGACTCCATTCTCTCCCAGAATGTCCCACCTCCACCTGCAATCATTGCACACTCTTTATAATTAGCCTTGTAAATAGAGTTCCAACTACCGGAGCAATTTCACAACTTCCAAGGCGTTGCAACTGTGACTAGCTGTAAACTCCCCTCTAGATTATAAACCCGTTGTGGGCAGGCAATGTGTCTGTTTATTGTTATATCGTACTCTCCCAAGCACTTAGTACAGTACTGTACTCACAGGAAGCCCTCAATAAATATGATCGACTGACAAACTGGCTACATGGTGACCCACTGTGGTCACCCAGTCCAGGATCCAGGGAACTTAGATTGCAGTAGGGAGCTCCAGCCCCTTATATCTTGGTGACAGCCCTCAGGAGGGACACTTGTGGCAACCACCTTGCATAGAGAAGCAGCGTGGCCTAGTGGAAAGAGCACAAGCTTGGGAGTCAGAGGTCGTGGGTTCTAATCCCAGCTCGGCCACTTGCCAGCTCTGTGACTTTGGCGAGTCACTTCACTTCTCTGTGCCTCAGTTACCTCATCTTTAAAATGGGGATTAATACTGTGAGCCCCACCTGGGACAACCTGATTACCTTGTATCTACCCCAGCGCTTAGAACAGTGCTTGGCACATAGTAAGCGCTTAACAAATACCATCATTATTATTAATCCCAACTCCACCATTTGTCAGCTGTGTGACCTGGGGCAAAGTCATTTAACTTCTCTGGGCCTCAGTTACCTCATCTGTAAAATGAGGATGAAGACTGAGAGCCCTACGTGGGACATCCTGATTACGTTGTATCTTCCCAAGTGCTTAGAACACTGCTTGGCACATAGTAAGCACTTAAATACCAATATTATTATTATTCTCTGGAGGATGCTCTGATCCCGCAGGTGGCTTGCAGTATCACTGGCACTGAAGTGGCACCTGTCCTTCTCTAACTGATGGCAATCATTTGGATGGTTCCACTGTCTACCACCCCTCCCCTGAACCACATCACACTTGGTCCGAGGAATGAATGTAATGAATCTGTCTTTGTAATGAATCTCAAAAATTGGAAACCCTTTAAATAGTTTCCCAGACCGAGCAAATATGTGGTGATGATACTGCACTTTTGGAAGAGTCACGTTAATAATACGTGGAAAGTCAGTTTGAAATATGACAAGAAGCCTCATAATGTATCCATCTGAACGATTTCATATGGCTTTAATCAAAGGATGAACGTGACTGGAGGACAGATTATTATTCCAATAGCATTAACCTCCCTCTAATGGTAGGGAAAGTTTATGTGCTGTTGTCTGAAAGACTTGAATTTTTCAGCTTGG
This sequence comes from Ornithorhynchus anatinus, assembly GCF_004115215.2. NCBI lineage: Eukaryota > Metazoa > Chordata > Mammalia > Monotremata > Ornithorhynchidae > Ornithorhynchus > Ornithorhynchus anatinus. The sequence goes on along the minus strand of NC_041734.1, from coordinate 36,924,098 downwards.
TTTGCCATTACTAAAGCGTATCTCATCACCTAGTAGTATACCGTGTCTCACAAACATGTTTCTCTGTATTTGTGCTAATTCAGAAATTGCATAATGGATAACAAAGAAAATTATTTAAAGCGTTTAAGTAATTTGTAGTTCATTGTCACCAAAAATATTGTCTAGCTTTTTGAAAAATTAAGCCAAGGCTAAAAAGGTGGCTTAGAATGTATCAGTCTTGAGCTGATATAATAAAGGGAATATCCCTGTTTATATTTATAGGCATGAGTATTTGCATAAATGTGAATACAGATGTGCTCATCAGTAGTTTTTCATTGTTCTCTGAATCCGTATAAGAGGGACCCTGTAAATTACTATGATTACTTAGTAGTAGGTTTTGGTAGATAATGAGATTCAGTTACTTACTATTGTACTGTGAATAGAATAGCATTCTAATTTGACAAGACCTGTACGTGTAATTTTTTTCTCATTTACCAATGGCAGTTCTTTGCTCTAGATATTTTTAATTTTACCCTTATGTATCCAGTATTTTTTGTGTGTTATCCACTTAGCAAGTCACACCCTTAGAGCACTATGTTGAACCAACTCAAATGTATATTTGAGGAGAGATTTGCCTTCTTAAGGAACTGTGAGGATCTTATTTATGTTAGGACATGAATACTTGATCTGCTGTTTTTGTTACTTCGTTAGTTTTTTGTCTCTCATTTTTCTTGGTCTTTAAGCCATAAGTTTCTCCAAGTGAAAACTGAATTGTGTCCCATTTTTCCATTTCTGTAAACTACCTGTCCTTTGCATGTCTATGATGCAAACTAGAACCTGACAGCCATTTATTCAATTGTAGTGATAGTTTAGTTTTTCTTGGGTTATTTGAAGAATTTAGGTGCTGTTTTGAGGCCTGTGTTATATAATTAGGAATTCAATGGCGAATAAATGTTCAACTTTCATAGGCCCATCATTTGTAGTCAGTAAAATGCTATTACTACCCCAGGGTTTTGTGTTTTAATGTAGTAACCAAAATGAAGGAATTATGTACAGTTGGAATGTTTTTACTATGTCTATGGTATGTGACTAAATGTTAAAATGGGATTTTTTTTTGCTTTTCTCTGTGCATATTGGAGGGAAATCAGAAAAAACTCATATACTCAGATAATTTCTTTGTTAGGATGAAATTGGTGAAACATTTGTGAACTTTACCTTTTTGATGACTGCTCGCCTTTTTTTTTTCCCCACAGGTTCTTTAACATCAGTTTTTGTAAGGCTCCCTTGTGGTGGTGTTGGAGTAAGTATTTTCTTTAATGTGTAAATAATGTCCTGTTTGTTCTCAGAGACCCAGTGGTAACAAAAATTGTTGCTTTGCTTTCCACTGAGCAGATAATTGCAACCAGATGTTTTCCATAAACAGAGTCCGGCTGGGTTGGGGGTTGCACTGACAGCTTCGCATGTGTTCCTTCAAAAGATGTGTGAGAGTTTTAACTATTTTGAGCACTAGCTGTTGTTCATCTTTCTTCTGTAGGAAACTGTCCCCACTGTAGACCAGTATGCACTGTCCCTAGCTCTTCAGAAACCAAATCCTTGTTTCTCAGACTGAAGCTTTGACTTGTATTACTACAGTTTATAGACAAGTGTTTCCAAATCCGGTAAAGCATATGGAGCAGTTAAATACATTTACACCATTGAGAATAGGCCTTTTTGGTTTTGCTTATCGAAGGCTGGTATCAACTCCTCTGATCATACGTCAGAATTTCCAACTCGCGCTATGGCGGAACAGTTTGTTAATACAGTTAGGATTGATGAACCACATTAACATCCTGTAATTAAACTATACAAACCCATCCCAGATCAACTGGACTCAGCTCTACTTTACAAGCTCTTTTTGGGGAGGGAATGTGTCTACCGACTCTGTTATATGGTACTCTCCCAAAGTGCTTAGTACAGTGCTCTGCACACAGTAAATGCTCATAAATGCTATTGATTGGGTTAAGTATTTTGAGAGGATATCATCCAAGCTTTACAGTCTACAGCCGTTAACTTCTTCTGACATGGATGTTAGGATAGCATCCACTCATCCATCATAAGAGCCAAAGATCTGTTCTCAGCAGTCAGAATTGCACATTAATAAGGAAAGGATGATTTTTTTCCCCTGGCTCACATCATCTTAAATGAAGGGAAACACACACACACACACACACACAAAGCCGCAAGAATACAATAAATTGAAACGTGAAGGAGAGCCTAAGGTTCTTTCAAGCCAATCTGCTGGTAATAAAGGATTCTGCATAGGGAGACACGCTGCAGAAAATAATTTAGGAGAAAAGAAGGGGACAAGAATGAGAAGAGACAACAAAAACCATTGTATTTGAAACTTCACAGTGGTAGTTTTTATACATAATTATAGATTGTGAGGTTGAAACCCAAGGTCTGGATTCTGTTATGGAAATGAAACAAAATTGTTTTCTTCCTGAGTCTTTACAAAATCGTTGCTTTGAAAATTATCCCGTCAGAAAAAGAATAAACGACATTTATTCATACCACCACCAAGCACTCCTAGCATTATTTTATTTTGTATTGTAAATAGGCTGCAATCTCTTAATTCATGGCAAATTTTTGGCTAGACTTGAAAAGGTTTGAATTTACACTGCCCTGCAGACAGGCGTGCCATTCAAAGCAGAATTTATAATTTGCAAATGAAAACTGAATGCGAAGTAGAAGGGATCGTGGCTGAGCCAAGGGCAATCTCAGAAGTGTTACATTACGATTGGAAACACAAAAAAGGCTGACTATTGTTGTACCTTTACTCCCAGCAGTATTTACAGAAGTCATTTTGTACCATGCTCTTCTTTCATTCTTTAGTGTTGAGGGCTTTTTAAATGAAATGTTTCATTGTGGGCAGGGAATGTGTTTGTTCATTGTTGTACTCTCCCAAGCACTTAATACAATGCTTTGCACAGTAAGTGCTCAATAAATACAAGTGAATGACTTAATTATCTGTCTCAGGTAGATAGTTCTGGATCCACTCATCTAGTTCCAATAGATCTGGTGCAGGGACTGAGGTACATTCTAGCACTTAGTACAATGCTTTGCACACAGTGAGTGCTCAATAAATATGATCGAATGAATGCTAACTAAAGCCGTATCTGTACCTTAAGATTGATAGTTATGTTATTTATAAGTGGCATCTTTTCTATTGCTTTAAAAAGCAGAGCCATGACCAAAATTTTCCATTTCAAAAAAAAAGTGTTCTGCTTGTGTTTTTCCTCCTCCACAATCATAATGACCATCAGCAGAACTGCTTCTTTCCTCTTTGGTTCACTTTAGATTATTATCCATTCTATGGTTACTTAGTTGCCTCACTTGCTCCAAAGAATAAAGTGTGATGGAACTCTTAGCTGCATCAAAAAAATGTTTTCATCTTAATCATCCCAATGCAAGATGTGTTATCTCTGCGAAAGACTAATGGCTCTTCTTCGCACAACTCTCTCCACCCCAACTCCCCAAAATATAACTCTGTTTGGACCTCCAGTTTCTTAATATAAATAGACAGGGCCCATCGGGAGTATATTTCTGGGGATCATGAAATATTTAGCAAAAGGAAAAGGAAACAAATCTCAAAAGAACCTTAAGGGGGTCATCATATCCTGCCCCCTGTAGTTATGTTGACTTTTTTTTCTCATCTGGGCAGTTTGGGGAACAAAAACTCTTTCAAAAATGGAACAAAGAACTCTAGGAAATACTTCACCCCAAGTTACCTTTTCATAATAATGGGGAAAGGAATTAACTTCTCAAGTATAACATAACTGGGCCTGGCCTTTTGAGACTGGATTCATGGGCTCCTCTCAAGTTGCTCATATCTTGGGAAAGTCACCCACCCTTTTATCTTCTCCCTTCCCTTTCCTACCCTTCTTCTCTCCTTCCCCCACCCCATGGTTGGCAAATTAAGTATTATTTCAAAATCACAATGATTCCTGAACCACGGGGCAAGCTACTCTTCAATTGTGAGCTTGCCTTTTGGGAATTTTATTCTCTCTCTCAGATCACTGGCATCCTATTTAGTAAGCTTCTGTTTGACTGCATGTTATAGCCCAGTAGAATCAGAAAGAGTTAATCTAGCTCCTTATAGTTCCCGGGATATTACTGTAAAGTATTTTAGATACTGCTAATTGCCTGGAGCATGACTTTGGGCAAGTCACTTGACTACTTTGTGCCTCAGTTGCTTCATTGGTAAAAGGAGGATAAAATACCTGTTGTCCTTCCTACTGTGGGACAGGGAATGTACCCTAACTGATTTTTTTAGTGGTATTTGTTAAGCACTTACTGTGTACCAAGCACTATGCTAAGCACTGGGGTTGATGCAACCGAATCAGATTAGACACAGTCCCTGTCCCACATGGGGCTCACAGTCTTAATCCCCATTTTACAGATGAGATAACTGAGGCACAGAGCACAGCGGACAAATGGCAGAGCCGGGATTAAAACCCTGGTCCTCTGACTCCCAGGCCCATGCTCTTCCCACTAGGCCATATTGCTCCCCTGTACCCCATCATGTAATACAGTTCCTGGCACGTAATAAGTGCTTAACAAATATCATTATTGTTGTTGTTGTTATCGTTGAGGCAATGTATAAGCACTCAAGGTTTCCAAATGCTTTTAGGAGTTTGGAGCCTGTGGTTCTCCAAGGTGAACACCAGATAATTTTGGGTTAGTCAGCAACAAAATCAAATAAGGAAAATATTCAAAATAATCAATGTTTTTAATTAAAATGGCATTTTCATATATTTTTGAAGCCCTTATTTACCTAACAACTTAAAGCTGTTTGTCATTCTTGGTCTAATTTTAAGAAGGTGCAACCACCAGAGAATTATGGTGACCACAACAAAACATTCTTTGGGAGCTCCTGCTTTAGAACAGAAAAGAGCATTATGTAATTTTCTGCCTAAAAACAAGACTTTAAATGCATTCTCTTCACTCTGATCATTTTGATTCACACAATTTGCCTGAGTTTGAGAGATAGTGTTTAGTGGTTAATTTCATCTCATCTCCCCTGACTTTGGGCATCTTGTGATATGATCAGCATTTATTAAATACTTAGGTCAATCAGTTTGTATTTATTGGGCACTTACTGTGTGCAGAGCACTCTACCAAGCACTTGGGAGAGTTTAGTAGAACAGAGTTGGTAGACACATTCCCTGCTCACAACGAGATCACAGTCTAGAGGAATGTATGAATTGCTTATGTTATTAGCTTTGGGTTAGATACAAGATTAGGCCAGGGAAGGAGGAGAAATTAGGGTAACTATTAGAGAGTGGCTTTGCTGATGGTTTTAAAAAAAAAAGTCTTTGGTGATTTCTGAAAATATAACATGTCTGATCATGGCTAGTCTTTACCTGCTCCATAAGAGGAAAGACTGACTCTAAAGTAACACCACGTGTTCAGTATGGAAGTATTAGTAGTAATGTCAATTATTGAGAACCCACTGGGTCAAATTCACTTCTTTAAGAGTTTATAGAGGGAAACCCCACATTTTGTTGTGTTTGAAAATGAGGCATATGGATCTGAAAAGAGGGTATTGAGTTGTGGAAATGTACATTAGGTGAAGGTGGTACATAAAGTCGAGAAGCAGTGTTGCCTAGTGGATAGTGCAAGGGCTTGGGAATCAGAAGGACCTGGGTTCTAATCTCACTTCTGCCCTTGTCTGCTGTGTGAGCTTGGGCAAGTCACTTAATTTCTCTGGGCCTGAGTTACCTCATCTATAAAGTGGGGATCAGGACCGTGAGCCCCTTGTGGGACATGGACCATGTCTAACATTAGCTTGTATCTACCCCAACGTTTAGTATAGTACCTGGCAAATAGTAAGCAATTAAAAAATACCATTTAAAAAAAGAGCCTTGCCTGCAGGAACAACCATCAAGGGCCACACTGCTGTTTGATACTCCCACAGCTCCACTATTTCCTCTGCCTTGCTGTTTCTTGAAGGTCTTCCCTTATGCCATTCATTTGCACCCTTAGAATATTGCTCAAGCAAATACCCTGATTCTCCCTGAAAGAGAACCAGCTCCCGCTGCTGTTCCAAGCACTGCCTCCCTGGCCAGCTACCATCACCTTTCAACTCTCTGGTAACTCCCTCTAAAGTATCCGTCCAAGCTATTGACCCTGTCTTATTTCCTCCCTATCTTTTTTGAGAAAAGTACGGTGGATCCATGTTCAGTGTTATGAGGGACCAAAGTTCTCTGGTGGCAGTTGCCGGGGACAACAGTGTACAACACGTTGGGAAACAGCATGGCCTAGTGGAAACAGCACAGGCCTGGGAGTCAGAAGTTATGGGTTCTAGTCCCAGATCCACATTTTCCTGCAGTGTGACCTTGGTCAAGTCAGTTAACGTCTCTGTACCTCAGTTCCCTCATCTTCAAAATGGGGACTCAATACCTATTCTCTCTCTCATATAGAATATGAATATGTGCGACCTGATTATCTTGAGTCTACCCCAGTGCTTAATACAGTGTTTAGTACAGCGGAAGCGCATAGCAAATATTATTATTATTTCTGTTTACTTTTCATTTTCATTCACATAAAAGTAGTGATTTTTTTCTCCCCAAAATATGGCTTGAGTTTTACCTGTAATGTCAGCAATTCTCCAACATTATTTCATTAGCACTTGTTATAAAATAAAGATCTTCCTGTTATGATGAGATTCCTTGATTGTTGCTTTGGAGAGAACTGCTTTCATCAAGATTCTCCTTGAAGTAAAGATCTTATGTGACAGATTAAGGTTTTTGGTTCAAAGGATGGTCTTATTTTTTGCTTTTTCAGAGAAAATTAAATTCTGTAGCCCTTTTCTCAGGAGTTCCCCTGTCAAAGTTTGCTTTTGTGCGGTGTCTTCTTGTAGTGAAAAAGGAAGGGTAATTTCATCATGTCCAAATTTAAATGGTTGACTTGGGAAAAACAAACATTTCAGACTTTTTGCTAAAGTTAGGATATGATCTCGGATAATGGAGAATCAAGGAATTTCCTAAAGAATGTCTGTTTCTCCCTCCACCTCCTCCACACTTCATTTCTATCTCACCATTTCTCAGTGGAATTTGATCTTTTCGCTGTCCAAAAGTGGAGGCTGTAATTAAAATGCATGCAGACAGCACTTTAAATGTTGAAGTCATTGTTAGCTTAGCCTGTCAGACCTTGAGTAATAATTTCATGTGCGTTTTTCTGCTTGGTGTTGTTCCCCTGCAGCTCTTAATTGCAGTCTGCAGGATCTGGGTCTTTCTTTTTTATGTGAAAAGTGCAGCCAAGCCTTAATATAGTTTACTCTCTTGGCATGGCCTATTTCAGGCTTTAAGAAATTGAGAAGTACCAGAGTCCTGTTCCCTAATGAGGGATAAAAGTACTAGTGGGTTATTTGCCATTTAGACATCTTGTTCCTTTTCTCCCCCTTTGTATTTTGGCTTCATTTTGATTTTTTTCCTTTTTTAATTTTACATTTTAATTTAGATTGTAGACTCCAAACTGTAGGCTCATTGTGGGCAGCTGCTGGTTCAGTAGTTGCAGTTATGGTATTTATTAAGTGCTTTATGTGTTGGGCACTGTTCTAAGAGCTGGGGTAGATACAAGATAATCGGGTTGGACGCAGTCCCTGCCCCATGTAGGGCTCACAGTCTTAATCCCCATTTTACAGATGAGGAAACCAAGTCACATAGCTGTTAAATGACTTGCCCAGGGTCATATAGCAGATGAATGGCGGAGCTAGGATTGGAACACAGGCTCGTGCTCTATCCACTAGGCAGTGTGTCTACCAACTCTGTTCTATTGCATTCTCCCAATAATATGAATACTTAATAATAAAATAATTATAATATAATAATATATTATAATAATATAATACTTAATATGAAGCTCTGCACAGAGTTAGCACTTAATAAATGCCATTGATTGATTGGTGGGACTTACTTGCCAAGCATTTGAAATTGTGTCCTGAGGGAGGAAGGGCTTGATCAGAGCTCTTATGAGCTGACTGGAAAGCTATAGCTTCTCATTCACTTTCGGTTGCTCACATTTGAGATGATGGATTTAAGGTGCTTGCTCTCTCTCTCCAGGTGGACAGTGACACCATATGGAACGAAGTGCATTCATCTGGGGCCGCACGCTTGGCAGTTGGCTGCGTCGTGGAGCTTGTCTTCAAAGTGGCCACTGGAGAGCTGAAGGTTAGTGTAGTAATGGCCTGATGTCCCTTTTCCATTTGTCCATGTAAACCTTTCTCCTGGTGCCTCAGGTGTAGTGTACCTTGTGGCAATTTGAAGTGTGTAGCGGGTCTTATCTGGACTGTGAGACTTGAGTTTGGTTCTTCACTTCTGGATGGTCATTCTGGGTAGGATGGAATCTGCCCAGTGGTTGAAAATTGATTATCTGCTCAGTGTTCAAGAAGAAAGGGCTTAAATAGGAAAGGAATGTTGGCAAAACTGCTGTATCATTGCCATGGTGCAAAGATCAGTTAATGTTGGTCCCTTACCTACCTGTATGTTCCTGAATGTGTCTCTGGACCTTGGAAAATATCAGCATTTGTTCCTGAAGGATGGGAAAGAAATATTGCCAACTCACTACTTCAGGAGGAAGTAATAAATAATGTATTTTTCAAGCTCTAGAAACAAAGCTATTACTAAGACCTGGGCTGTAAATCAGGAACCCAGAAGGGACTTAGACACCTCATAAAGGATGAAAATGGAAAGATTAGGAAGACCTTCATTCAGCAGCAGAATTGATTCCAACGAAACAGTATATTCCCAGGTCCCTCTCAATCCAAAGGAGAAACTCAGGTCTATTTAGGACAGACTGCTTGGGGCATTTCTTTTCTAGACCCTGAACTAAGAAGTCTAATTAGAGATGTAGCCTGGAGTTAGTTTATAATTCTTTAGACACCCACCTCCTGAAAATGCTATTGGGGCCATTAAGAAAGTCAAGAAACACCCATTGAAAAGGCATACACAGAAAGCATTGAGGACATTCTGTAACCCCAAACAATTTAGCAATCTATCTTTGTCCTCTCCTCCATATCCCAGGTCCTGTGACCTTTTGGCTCAGGTGCCAGGGGTATATGCCCAGGTTAAGAGAATCTGGGACATATAGGAGTCTTGAAGAGTCAGTTGTACAATAGAGAAGACATTGGATCAGTTAATTCTTTTTGCTTTGGCTCTTGTTCTAGGTACCTTTTTATCTTTGCCATATCTCTGAGCACATGGGTTTCTTAGGTAGAAAGAATCAGAGGCAAATTTTCCTTGCCATTTGGAAAACTGAAAACTGTGAAAAATGTCATTGTGCTTGGTCATGTACACCCCAAAAAGTGTAGGAATCGAGCATTCCTGTCAAATTTCTAGAAGTACACTACCTTTTATGGTATTGGATCCTGTAAATAATATAGGAGGCATGGTCTCTTCAAAGATCTTTTAATCTATTCAAAATTACCCTATCTTTTCTAGAATGGCTTTGCTGTAGTTAGGCCTCCAGGTCATCATGCGGAAGAAAGTACACCAATGTAAGTATAAACCCATGCTTTCAATGAGCTCGCCTAACATTTAAGGTGATTAAAGGGAGAAAAAACATTCTATCATTTTCATAATCTTCAATGTGTAGTAGATTGTCTCTAGATTTAAAAATTTAGAAGTTCATGTTTTGCATTCCAAACATTTGAATGATGTGGCATTTTGCCATTTTTATATTTTGAAAATCCATCCATATAATGCACAGAATAATTCTGGGTTGTCCATTAAATGGGTGCTCAATAAATATTGATGGTGATGATAAATTAGACTGAAGCATGACTCTACCACCCCACCTATCAGTGGATGGATATTAAGAGGAGGAATAGAGCTATAAATATCATTGTGACGGGTCAAGCTAGTTGTCAAGTTAGTTGGCTTCTTGTGCTTGAAAAGAACTGCTATGTACCCTTAATAGCATATCTTCCCAAGGTGAAAATCACACTGACAGCTTCCTTGCTTGGGAACTGTAAAACTGATTATTGGCTTTGCCTTCAGTAAACTTTTCAGTCACCTTTTATTAAAAAATTGAAGATTGCCCTTCTCTTTTTAGGGTTTTACTTTGATTATGTATTTTAAAGGTTTTTCCCACATTAGAGATATATAGATATATATATTTATACCTTTATATTTAGGATGTAAAAGGGCAAGAACATGCCTTCCTTTCTGTCTGTCTAGACCCTAAATACAATTTTTATTGAGCTTTTCCCAAACAAGCACTATGATCTTGCTACTGATCTTTTGGGATGGGGGACAGAGACTGTATTGTAAGAGTGTAGTCTAAAATGCTACTCTTAAAAGTCTGAAGCATCATAGCAGATGTGCTTAGGCCAGATCCCTAAGGCTGGTTCTGTTAGTTGAAGTAGAGGGTTGTCGTCACCTTGAGAATTGGGATAGAGACCTCAGAGTCAGTTAATCAACAGTATTCATTGAGCGTTTACTGTGTGCAGAGCACTGTTCTAAGCACTAGAGAGAGCACAACACAGCAGAGTTGGTAGATAAGTTCCCTGCCCACAGCAGCTTAGAGTCTGGTTGGGGAGACAGACATTAATATGAGTAAATTATGGATATGTACATAAATGCTGTGGGGCTGACGGGGAAGTGAATATCAAGGGCTAAAGGGTATAGATTCAAGTGCATAGGCAACTCAAAAAGGAGAGGGAATAGGAGAAATGAGGTCTTATTTGGGGAATACCTCTTGAAGGAAATGTGATTTTAGGAAAGCTTTGAAGGTGGGGAGATGAATGGGGAAGAACCAGGCCTAAATATCTTGGTACTCTCACTAAAAGGATATGTACTGTCCTTTTCAAAGGCCAGTCAGTTTGGGACATAATTCAGGGTGGGGATTTTTATTTTCTGTCAAAGCAGAGGTGGTGTCTTAGCTGCATGTCACAGCTGGAATCACCTAGGCAGAGACTACAGACACTTCCAGCCCAAATGAGAAAGGACAAGGAAGCCACTTGCTGTAAACTTTTCCCTGCTGGGAGTGATAACCAACACCTTGGACCTGTCAGGAATCTTGACCAAGGTGTGGCAGGCGGGCTCCAGTAAGCTTTTTCACCCTACAAGTGTCAGCAAAGGATATAACTTTCTGAGAACGGTCTTTGGTTTGGATGGCTTCTTTTTTTTTCAAATTTACAGTTAATTCACAGGTTTATTCCTAGAAAGTCATTGCTCCATAGGGAATATGTCTAAGAAATGTAATTCTGCAGTTACATGGAAAATCATGACCTCTCTGGTGGTGTGCAGCCTGGGCACTGCCCCAGAGAGCCAATGGCAATTAGTCAATTAATTGTATTTATTGTATCAATTGTGCTTACTGTGTGCAGGGCACTGTACTAACCGCTTCGGAGAGTATAACCCAACAGTATAACAGACACACTTCCCTGTCCACAATGAGCTTACAGTCTACAGAATCCATCAGAATCGGGACAAAAGCAGTGACAACTCCTCCCAGCTTCAGTTGCTGAGAAGACCTTTCCATGAGGCTGATCCCATCTGTACCTGTTAACTGAGGGTGAAAGCCACAGGAACATTCACCTATTGAGTGGCAATGCATGTATTAATTTCACTAGAGATTATGTTAAAACTAAGGGTAACCCTTCTTTTTCTTGTGTACCTCTCCAAATATTTATTTCCAGGGGCTTCTGCTATTTTAATTCTGTGGCGATTGCAGCTAAACTTCTCCAACAGAGACTGAATGTTAGCAAGATCCTTATAGTCGACTGGGTGAGTGGAACACTTTTGCTCACGAAGTTAAAGCTAATCTGGCATCACTGTTAATTAAGCAGGTGCTTAATTAGGGCTACCAAGTAGATTTGAAGGGAAGATTGACTCCCAAAAGACATATTGGAGTCAGAGATTTGTTATTTGGGCTTCCTGGAACCATCTTGGCATCTTTGGGGCATGAGACCCTAAAAATCAGAAGCAGATGGCATTCCTCACTGCAGTTTCAATATTCATCAATCTCTGTGCCCCCCCTGCTGGTTTTATGTTATGACGTTTACTCCAGCATTTTAGAAACGTTACAAGCTTCGAAGATAACTGGCAGATATCTGTGCAAACACTGAAGCAATAGCTCCTCTTTGCTTAAAGGTTTCTGCAGGAATGCTAGCAGTTTGACAAGTTGTGCCATTTTTCTCGTCTTACTCTGAGAGAGCATCTTTCCAAAAAAGTTGTACCCGAGGCCAGACTTCTCCTTTTGAGAAGTTCATAGGTCCTCTTTGCTTCATAGGAAAACATCCTCAGTAGTGAAAGGCAAGTACAGAAGATCTTTGACATATTGTTCCTTTCTCTGCCTCGGCTGTGATGGGGATCCACGGTATCTCCCTCTCAGCGGGATTTGTTTTCCCATTAGCACTGATAGGTTACTCTTAGCGTTCCGCATTCTATCATCACAAACCCGGTAGCCAGCCACATTCAGAATGATGAAGAAGTGCCAGAAGACTTCAGGTATCCTCTCAGAATCCATACTTAAAGAAGCAAGGTGAAAGCTGAATAGGGAAACTAACTGTTTTACTGCTCTCAACTTGAAATCAGCATCCTTCTGACATGTTGCAGAGAAGCAGCATGGCATAATGGATAGACAACGGGCCTGGGAGTCAGAAGATCATGAGTTCTAATCCTGCATCTGCCACTTGTCTGCTCTGTGTCCTTGGGCAAGTCACTTCATTTCTCTGGGTCTCAGTTACCTCATCTGTAAAAATGGGTATCGAGACTGTGAGCCCCATGTGGGACAGGGACTCTGTCCAACCTGATAAACTTGAATCTGCCCCAGCGTTTAGTACAGTGCCTGGCTCATAGTAACCTCTTTACAAATACCACAATTATCATTATTATTATTATTAGAAGAATGTCATTAACCATCCACTCCAGGTACGACAATGTAACTTTGAAACTAAACACCACAGCCGGAATAATCACTACAGCCTGACAGGCACAGAGTCCATTTGTACTGTATTTAAAAACCTTACAAAAGCATCTGAAACACCCAAAAGAACAGAGTCTGGGCACTTCTAAACAAATCAGAAATTAATCCATATTGTCAGTGATCTAGCCAGTTACATCACAGCCAAAAGTGCCCTGTTTGACTCTCTAAGCTAATAATAATGTTGGTATTTGTTAAGCGCTTACTATGTGCAGAGCACTGTTCTAAGCGCTGGGGTAGACACAGGGGAATCAGGTTGTCCCACGTGGGGCTCACAGTCTTAATCCCCATTTTACAGATGAGGGAACTGAGGCACAGAGAAGTTAAGTGACTTGCCCACAGTCACACAGCTGACAAGTGGCAGAGCTGCGATTCGAACTCATGAGCCCTGACTCCAAAGCCCGTGCTCTTTCCACTGCGTCACGCTGCTTCCCAAGCTGTTGCCATCAGAGTGCGGAAGGGTTGTGTAGTAGTCTAGTCCTATTTAAACTATTCTTTAATCAATCAGTGGCATTTATTGGGTGCTTACTATATGAAGAGCACTGTGCTCCACACAATCATATTTATTGAGCATTTACTGTGTAGAGCACTGTTCTATGTCTTTGGGGCAGTACAATAAAACAGAGTTGGTAGACATGTCCCTTGCCCTCAAGGAGCTTCTGGTCAAGAGACAGATTGGAGGTGGAAAGTGGAAGGTGTATCAGAGTAAGGCACATGCAGACAAGGGTGGTGTTTTCAGTAGTTAGTGCAGTATCCCCAGATAATCACTTTTTTTACTGTTCCTAGCAAGTAATAATAATAACGATGGTATTTGTTAAGCGCTTAAATGTGCCAGGCACTGTACTAAGCTATGGGGTGGATACCAGCAAATCAAATTGGACACAGTCCCTGTTCCATGCAGTGCTCACAGTCTCAATCCTCATTTTACAGATGAGGGAAATAGAGCACAGAGAAGTGAAGTGACTTGCCCAAGGTCACACAGCAGAGTGGCAGACTTGGGATTAAAACCCCTAATCTTCTGACTCCCAGGCCCGTGCTACATCTACTATGTCATGCTGCTTCTCATTGCTTCAGCAAGTGCCCGACTATAAAACCACCTCCCTACTCCCAGCCCACAACAACCACTGCTTCAATGAGGAAAGAAATCATTAACAAGACACATCCATCACCATTCTCTAAGCCATCCCTCCCGGCACCAACCAATCATATAAACTGAGCACTTCCTGTGTTCAGAACACTGTTCTAAATGCTTGAGAAACTACAGTACAACACAGTTGGCAGACATGTTTCCTGTGTCTTACACACAAGCGGCCACTACGAAGGATGCCATCCCTTCTGGGCAATGACTGATTATGATAATTGTATTTGTTAAATGGTCACTATATGCCAATCACTGTACTGAGTGCTTGGGTAGATATAAGATAATCAGGTCAGACACAGTCCTTGTCCGGCATGGGGCTCGCAGTCTGAAGGGGAGGGAAAACAAGTATCAAACCCACATTTTACAGATGAGGAAACTGAGGCACAGAGAGGTTAAGTGAGTTGCCCAGGTCACACAGCCAGCCAGTGGCAGAACCAAGATTAGAACCTAAGTCCTCTGACTCCCAGGCCCATGCTCTTTCCACTAGGTCAAGCTGCTCCAGTTGCCATCACCTGGTCCTGCAGTTAGGAGTGATATGATGTGGAGTTGTTACTCTTAGAGAGTGAAGGAATAGGTAGAAAAATTAAAGCCTGAAGAATGTAAAAGCCCATTCCGATGAGGAAACCAGTGAGGAAGGAAGGATCAAGGGAGCTCCACTACCCAAGAAAGCCCCCCTTTCTTGGGTAGCGAACCCATAAAAAAGGAAAAAAATGGTTTATCTTATGGTTTTCTTGTTGTTCAGATCCACCTAGTTCACTGTTCTTGAATGCCCCTTACAGAGTCTTAGCAGTTAAGATTCAATAATGGATATGGCCGTTGAAGATAGTGAGAGGGTGGAAAACAAAAGTAAAATGAAAAGTCTGGGAAGTCTGCACAAGCATCAGCGCTTCACCTTGGTCCATGTTAACAAAGAGGTCAAGGACAGGGGGAATCATTGAAGAAAAAAATAGAGTGAAGGTTTGTTTAGGTCAAGGACAGGGGAAGTCATTGAAGAAAAAAAATAGAATGAAGGTTTGTTTTACCCTAGTGGTTGTGTGGTCCTGGGCCTGGGTCCAAAGAGACTGACTTTCTACCACCTTTTGTAGCCAGACCCACAACTAAATCCTACATCTTCCTCCTTGGTGAAAACTCATTGATTAAACCCATTATGAACACAAAGATACCTTCACACTCTGCTCCATATTAATCAAGAGGTGTCGGGGAGGGGAGACCCTGCTTCCCCAGGAGGCCCCTTTCCTGGGCTGAACCACTGGATGGATGTGAAGGGCAAAGAAAAGGTAAGGCTTAGAGAAGAGGCTCAAGTTGCTTGCTCCCTCCTGCTGCCTGGTCCTGGATCAGGTATGGCATGCTTACCAGAGATTTGGGAGTTGGAACAAAATGGAAAATCAGCCAATTTTCTGGGATATTCCGTGAACTTTCTGAAACTGTTCCTCTATCAATCAGTTACAGTGCTCTGCACACAGTAAGCGCTCAACAAATACGATTGAATGAATACTGAGTGCTTACTATGTGTAAAGCACTATACTAAGCACTTGGGAGAGTACAGTAAAACAGAATTAGCAGACACATTCCCTTGTCTATAGTGGAAAGAACACAAGCCTGGGAGTCAAGAAGTCTCTATCACTTGCTGCTGTGTGTCCTTTGTCAAGTCACTTGACTTCTCTGTGCCTTGGTTTCCTCATTAAAATGGGGATTAAATACCTGTTTTCCCTCCCCCTAGGTTTAGTAATAATAATGATGACATTTGTTAAGCACTTACTGTATGCCAAACCCGGTTCTGTTTGAACCCCATGTAGGGCAGGGAGTGTGTCAGATCAGATTGTACTGTATCCACCCTAGCACTTAGAACACTGATTGATGCCAATGTTTGATGAATAATGCTTAAATACCACTATTATTGCTATCACTATTATTATTATTTATTATTATTCCTTGTTTAATGACAGTTTGAGAAGAATTGAGCATTTTTCTAGTTTTCAGTTCACAGGGACTATCTGATCTGCTTATATTCTATCTATTCCTGTGCTTAGCCTAGTCCTTGGCACATTAGTAAGCACTTAACAAATACATTATTATTGTTATTATTATTATTAGTGAAGTGAATGATAAAAATGGAAATGATCTCGACTAGCTTATCAGGAGAGTCTAGGAAAGTAGCATTTAGTTGCACACTCCTGAGCTTACTTCTTTGTTTGAAGTAGGACGGCACTGACAGCTTCAAGAACACTCATGTGGTGACTCAGATTTATGTCTAGAGATCAAGGCTGAACCAAGAACCCCCCCAGCTCACTTTGGAGCCTGTCAGCAGCAAGGAATCAAATAAAACGACCAGGCTCTGCCCCTTCCGCAGGCCTTTAGGAACACGGTGGTTTACCCTGCTTCTTTCAAACCCGTCACCACTGAACTGCCTCCTCAGGGGTTCTATGTAGGCACCAAAAGAGATGAATGGTTATTGCTGTTTCCATATTGTTATTACTTATTAGTGTTATCCTCTTTGCAGTTGGGGAACTGTGATATAAGAAACCACAATTCATGAAATATAAAACCTCTGAACCAAGACCAACGGCGTCCTAATCTCTACCATGTTTTGTTATTTCTATTCTTCAAGGATGTGCACCATGGGAATGGCACTCAGCAAGCTTTTTACAATGACCCTAATGTTCTTTATATTTCACTACATCGCTATGATGATGGGAACTTCTTCCCAGGGAGCGGGTCACCTGACGAGGTAAGAAAGTCTATATATATTCAGATTTTTTCTCTTTGTAATCTGGCACAGGGAATTTTTCCATTCAAGGAAGTCCTGCTCTGTCAAAGTATTCACAAGTTAGAATTAACAGAGATTCCGAAGATTGCTGGAAAAGGTTGGGGGGCCTGTAACTCAAAATGGAGGGTTGTTGGCAACAAAACATTGCTTCTTTACTCTAGCCTTCGAAGAATGATTTTAAAGCATTTGGTTCATCAGAACCAAAGATGTTGGCGTGAATGAAAATTGTGATCAAATTGCAGACAGCGAGTCCATCTTATTTACTTTGGCATACTGTGCATCATGATTTACAGACATAGTAGCAACAGTATAAAGAATGGAAACAGTATAAGGGCGTCTGTTTTTACATTTATTAAAAGCCCTTTTATTGACAGGCATTATTTCCCATTTACAATTGCTTGATACTTCATCTTTATCCTTCTTTTTCAATGTTGAGAGTTGTGGAGTGTCATCCTAAAATAATGCCACATTTTTGCAGTATGCAGAGTTGACAAGCCAAAAGTACAGTCGTCATCCAGTGGCAAAGATGTGCTTGTTATTAGTCAAGTTGGCATTTGTGAACTCTTGTTTATGGGTAATAATGGGGAAAGCTTTCTTATCCATCCTCCTAAACCCTATATTCCCCACTCAAACATGCACTCTTGGAGTTAATGCATTGTTTTTTGATGCTGGAGTCCTGCATTTTGGGAGGCTTTTATGCTGAAATATAGCACTCTAGAAAAAAGCAAACCATTTTCTGAGAAATATGTATATAGGCGATTCAAATTCCCCTGGTTAATTAATCAGTCAATGATATTTATTGAGCACTCACTGTGTTCAGAGCCCTGAACTAAGTGCTTCAGTCAATCAGGCATATTTAAGAAGCAGTTACTGTGTGCAAAGCACTATACTAAGCGCTTGGAAGAGTACAATATCAGTGTTTGTAGATACATTCCTTGCCCCTAATGAGCTTCAAATACCACCTCTCCAGCCCTGATATTTCTCCCTCTCTGCAGTCTTGCATTTCTTCCTGTCTTCAAGACATCGCAACTTGGATGTCTTGCCATTACCTCAAACTTAGCATGTCCTAAATAGAATTCCTTTCTTCCCATCCAAGCCCTGTCCTCCCCCTGACATTCCTATTACTTCAGACACCACCACCATCCTTCCTGTCTCACAAGCCCATAACCTTGGCGTTATCCTTGATTCCTCTCTCATTTAACTCACATATTCAGTCTCTCATTCATTCAAATCCTGTCGATTCAACCTTCACAGCATCACTAAAATCCAACTTTTCTTTTCCATCCAAATTGCTACCACTTTAATCCGAGCATTTATCCTATCCTACCTTGATTACTGTATGAGTCTCCTTGCTGACCTCACTACCTCCTATTTCTCCCCACTGAAGCCCATACTTCATTCTGCTCCCCAGATCATTTTTCTACAAAATCGTTCAGTCCGTCTTTCCCCACTCTTCAAGAATCTCCAGTGGTTGCTCACCCTCCTCTGCATCCAAACAGAAACTCCTTACCATCGGCTGTAAAGCACTCAAGAACACTGCTCCCTCCTACCTCATCTCCTTACTCTCCTACTACAACCCAGCCCACACACTTTGTTCCTCTAATGCCAACCTATTCATTGTATTTTGATCTCATCTATTTTGCCACCGACCTCTCGCCCATGTCCTGCCTCTGGCCTGGGAAGCCCTCCCTTTTCCCATCCTACAGACAATGACTCTTCACATTCTCAAAGCCTTATTGAAGCCACATCTCCTCCAAGAGGCCTTCCCAAATTAAGCCCACATTTCCTCTTTTCCCACTCCCGTGTCACCCTGACTAGTTCCCTTTATTCACCACCACCTCCCTCACAGCCCTACAGGACTTATGTGCATACCTGTAATTTATTTATAATTATCTGCCTCCCCCTCTAGACTGTAAATTCATTTGGCAGCAGGGAATGTGTCTGTTATATTGTGTTGTACCCTCCAAATCACTGAGTACAGTGCCTTGCACAGAGTAAGTGCTCAATAAATGAGATTGATTTTAACAAGCTTACAGTCTAAAGGAGTAGCTTGGGAGTGTACATTACAAAAAAGTTGGAAAACACATTTCCTGCCCATCAAGAGCTTACAACGGGTGAGTCAACATCGACCCTTTTCTCTGACAAACTGCACGGCAACGTGTGTGTGGTTCCAATTCCACGGCATTTAAAAATTTTTAAAAGATTAACTTTGAAATTCTTTTGAGTCCTCCCCGCCCCCCAGAACTGTTCACAACCAGATCCTCAGTGTTGGTGAATCTTCACCATTACAAAGCAAGCGGCTCAGGTGCAAAACCAGCCAACTCAAAGGCCAGTTTGGGTCAGGGGCTGCATAACTGCATTGGTTTTGTCCAGTTTTTCCTTGCCACCAGCTGAGGGAGCTCTCACTTTGAGCATAAGGCCAATCCTTTTGTGTTTCTGCGGAGGAGTGTCTGCCCCAAGCTGCTGTACCATACCATTAACCACTGGATCCTATTTTTGACAGAAAAGTAAGGTAGAACGTAAACCTCTGAGAAATCTTCATGCAAAATGTCCAAGCCTTCTCCCACCTCTTCCGCCCTTTCCCTCCCCGCACTCTTGTTTCAGATTCATTGATAACATTTGCCAGGCACCGTGTCAGATTAAACTTTGTAAACTGCAGAGTGTCTGGTACAATGCCATTCAGCCCGGAGCTGCTCAGTAAACATTTGTTCATCATGACTCATTTT
Organism: Ornithorhynchus anatinus; assembly: GCF_004115215.2. NCBI lineage: Eukaryota > Metazoa > Chordata > Mammalia > Monotremata > Ornithorhynchidae > Ornithorhynchus > Ornithorhynchus anatinus. The sequence goes on along the minus strand of NC_041734.1, from coordinate 36,904,519 downwards.
AATTGCATGAATTTGAGATGAAGAAGAATAACAGGCAACTTATAAAACTGTTTTCCTTGGGATTTCTTGGAAAAAAGAGAAATGTCCATATATTGGGGCCGAGTAATCACAGGACTTTCTCAGAAATAGGTTTGGAATCTGATTTTTAAAAATTTGGCTGACTGAAGGGCCTACGTATTTATTATACTTCTTTTTTTCTTTCTCTGACTTTTTTAGGTTGGCACAGGACCAGGCGTTGGCTTCAATGTCAATATGGCTTTTACTGGTGGCCTTGATCCACCAATGGGAGATGCCGAGTACTTAACAGCTTTCAGGTAACACTCGTTTAGTTTTGTAGGATGGAATGAATCAAATCAAATCTCATCAGCCTTTGGCTGTGATTTGTTTTTCCCTTCTCAGTAATTCATATTCATCATTTCCCCTTTTAACATTTTCATATTTATGTGTTTGCCCAGTGCTCAAGGTGGGCTGGTTGGAAATGAAGCAGCGTTGGTTGAGGGAGGCTATCTTCTGTCTGGCATTCTGCAGTTTGCAGAAGTGGGGAAGGGAGACAGCACCAGAAGAGGTCCCGTAACTGAACTGAGACTAGAACCCAGGTCCTGGATACAGGCCTGCGTTCTTTCCACCAGGCCACACTGCATCTCAGTAAATACTTTCATAATTTATATGACTTGATGGCAAAGCATTACGAAGTTGTAAACAATTTAGTGGCACCCCCTTCTTCCCCGAGTTCCATTTTCGTTACCCATGTTTTATATGAAAGTTAGAACAGCTAACAAGCTGCTGTAAAAACATCCTATTTTTCTTTTTTTTTTTTGCTACGTAGTTTGTAGACAAAGTTATAGGATTTAGAAAAAGAAACTAGTGATTTGGGAGATGGTTTGTTCTTCATAACGTTTGGAAACTAGGTCATTGTAAATTCAGATCAAACTGTTGTTCATCTTAGAATCTTTATTTTAATTTCTCCTCTCGTGACCGTTTTCAGCACTGTCCTCTGATCAGGCTAAATGAATTTGAGGCTGTTGCCATCAGTCAATCAGTGGTATTTATTGACTGCTTACTTAATGCAGAGCACTGTACTAAGCTCTTGGGGAGTTCAGTACAGTTGGTAGACATGATCCGTGCCCTCAAAGAGTTTATGATGGAAGACACACCAATTTAGGGAATCAACTGTGTATAAGGAAAGGTACATTAGTGCTCTGGGGATAGGGATGGGGGAGGGAGTACTTAAACTCTAGCAAGTAGGATTAAGTATACGGAAGAGGTTATAGGGAGGAAAAATAAACTAGAGAGATGAACTAGAAGTAAACTAGGTCCAGGCAGGCTTCCAGGAGGTGGTATATCAGTAGGTGGGGAAAGTTGGTGGTGGTCAGATATGTAGGAGAAGGGAGTTCAGGCAGAAAAGAGGGTTTGAGCAAGGGGTTAATGGCAGTGAGGCGACAGCGAAAGACATTGAGTACCTTGGAGTGTAAAAGTAACTCTTATAAATATTTGAAAACTTGCTGTATATCTAAGAATATCGTTTTGTGAAATCCCATTGCAGCTTTTCAATCAAGGAGAAATAGTAGTCCCTTTTTAATTTCCCCAATTTGATGCTCTCCTTAAAATTAATTATTCAGTTGCACAAATTAGGGTTTCAATTACCCAAAGTGGCAGTAAGTAAATTTGCTCAAAGCTCGATCAAACTCTATCCTTGGGTGTGAGTAATTTGACTTATTTTGAAAGATAGGCCCTTCCTCATTCTGGGTTTTCACAAATCTCACTGGATTTATCTGCAGAGGCAAAGATAAAGCAACCTTTTTTTTTTTTTGGTCGGGTGTTTTAAAAGTCTGTTCTCAGAAGCATAATTAGCTTTATTGCAACTCCTGTTCACATTGCCTGGCTTATGCACTTGCATACATGTATCAGTACATGCATGTAATCCTCTCTGATCTTTTGGCACTTATTTATCAAAAAAAAGGAATTAAAATAAAGATAAATCCTCCATGAGAATGGACTTTTAATACATCCTGTATTTTGAGGTTTATAATGAGGAAAATTGCTAGTAATTGTCCAGTTTTTAAAGGAAGAATAAATATTTCTGATTGATCTTTCCATGCTTTAACAAAGTCTTAACTTTTGTACTTCTGGAGTAAAGCTGTGCTTTTGCCACTGTATGGAAAAGCCAGCTAAATTACAGATGTTATAGTTAAGTTCACTCAACTGCTCTTCATTTGGGAAGCCCTGCCTTCTAGGCGAATCTCTAGTCTGTAAGTCCGTCTTGAAATGTTTTTTCCATCTTCTGCCAGGTTTGTTCATAATGATGCCTTGTCAAGTGAACTTCTTAAATCTCAGCCAGTTTTTTTGAAACACAAATTTCTCATTCTTTTTTTTTTATTGATTTGAATGTAAAATAGCACTTTGAAGTTTACAATTTATAGTCCCCTCTGAGTTAGAGCAGTGAAGAGAATGGGTCATATATCCCTTTCTCCCCCCTTCTTCGTCATTGTCGTCTTTTTGTGAGCCCCCTGAGACAATACATGCCTTAAAGGCAGCACCTTGTTATTCCAACCCATCAGATGCCATGTTGCATTTGCCAAGGATCAAGCCGGAGATGAAGAAAAGATAAGAAAATTGGCCTTAATGAAATCCAGAAGCAACAGGCACTTTCACCATGAACTTGGAAACTTGCAGTAGAAACCTGAACTTTAATTCAAACCAGTCCAGATATCAAACTGTGAGGCTTTGAAGTTTGCAGGGGAATCAGTGAAAACTCTTTGAGCAAGACAGGGAGATAATGATATATTTTTCTTAACCCTTATTATACTTGGCTAGTTGGGAGTGGCAGGCCCATCCTATTTCCCTTAGCTAATGAAAACAAAGAGGAGAATATTTCATCTTTTACATTTTAACTCAGACCCAAGCATAGGCAAGTGAAATGTAGCTTTAATGGAGCCATGTGGCATCAAGAGGTAACAAATCTTTTTATGAATGAGTCTTCTTCCTATAAATGGAATAAACAGAGATTTAATTCCACTACTTTTGATAGTTTGAAGATGAGGGCTTTTTTCCAGTTTTTTTACTTCTTTTTAGAATATGTTTCATCCCGAGGGTCCTGTGTTCACAGTTGTAGTTTCTGTACCCTTTTCATCTAGGCTCTTTTGAGCAGTTTTCTTTCCTTCTGAAAAGTTCTTGCCTTGAAGTCTTCGATTTTCTAAGTAGATGTGTGTGAGGATAAACTCTTGGTCATATTCAGAAATTAACAATGAGAGCTGGAAATAAAAAAGTTCTAATTGTAGTAAGTACCCTTACTCTGGAGTTTGGGAAAGACACTATCTGAAGGCTCACATCCATGAGAGGGGATTTCAGAAGGCTGTAGTTTTTAACTTGGTTTTGAAATTGATGAGCACGACAGTGTTAAGATATTTGGGGGGGGGGGGGGGAATGGTTGTTTTAACCACTAACGGGATGCTTCTCCCAACCCAGCTGATTTGTTTTGTCAAAGAATGCTGAGCCCTGGTATAGGGCACTATGGCTCTCGTCTGAAAAGATGCCTGTTTTAGATCGCAGAACATTAAAATTCAGCCGACCATTTGCTCCATGAGTGTTCTGTGTCTGAACTCACTGCCGAAGTATTTAGGTATGACAGATCTCAGAGATTATCGGGAAATATGTTAACCCCAGTGTATGAATGTATAAAGACTATGGCATCTAACCAAAGAAATTCCTGAAATTATCAGAAGGCTGTGATTACTATCCTTTGTTGTTGTTGGGTGCCTATGGCAACAAACTGTTGTAAAACTCTTTCTGTAGAGCAGCATCTGTTGTTTATAGGCAGAAGGAAAGTTCCAGTTCACATACACTCTTAATAAAAGCTGGCATGGTTACATTTAATTATATGGCACAAGCCTGACTGAAAGAAAATTTGAATAAAAAATAGAAAGATTGTACCTAAATCCCCACAGTTAGTATAGAGTAAATACCATGTGAAATGTTAATATTGAGCCTCTTTAGTTAATGTGATGTTTTATGTCACACAGCAATTCGATATCTAGGTGTATTCACAATGGAGCATTTGTAGATATAAAAAAAGTGGTAATGTTTAATAGTGATCTCCGCATTTGTAGCCGTGACTTTGGGGTTAACTATGTTGTATTAATATTATGAACTCTGCATTATATAGCTTCCTCTTCCTTCTTTCTCTTTTTCATGTTCTTAAATTGGTGTATTTCCATTTTGAATATTACCGTTATTATGGACCTACTTTAAGAGACCAGCTTTACCTTTCTAAAAGGCCCATGGCATAGTAACAACTGTAAAGCCAAGCATGCTATTTAGGTACAGTTGTGGCTGTAAAAGTGTAGCTTTTTTTCCCCATAATTTAATACAGTAGAAATGATGTGTGGCTTTCAAAGGTACATTTTATCAGCTTCGTTTAGTAATTGCTTTCCAGAAATTGTGCTAATTCAAGTGGCTGTGCTGCTAGGCCAGTGTGTAGTGGAATGAGGTGTCTTCATTGTGGCCCTGAGACTCCACCATGTTGGGTGAATTTTACTGAACTAGAATATGCTGCCTTGACTTCTTTATCCCCTCATTGGAACTGGAGGTAAATAGCATAAACTTGCTTTCTAACTTTAAGTAAGAGCTGATTTTTTTTCTAACTAAAATAACTTGTGATCAGAATGGATCACTGGGACAGGGATAAGGACTGTGTCCAACCTGATTATCTTACATCTACCCCAGTGCTTAGTGTAGTGCCTGACACTTGTGCTTAACAGGTATCATTAAAAAAAAAGGATGGCTTCAGAATCATGAGCAGCTGCGTTTGCTCAACTAAAAGCTGTAGTAATAATAATAATGATTGTGGTATTTAAGTACTTATTATGTTCCATATACTATACTAAGCATTGGGATGAACAGAAGCAAATTGGGTAGAAAAGGTACCTGTCCCATGTAGGGCTCACAGATTCAATCCCCATTTTACAGATGAGGTAACTGAGGCACAGAGAGGCAAAGTGACTTGCCCAAGGTCACACAGCAGACAAGTGGAGGAGCCTGGATTAGAACCCATGACTTTCTGATTCCCAGGCCTGTGCTCTATCCACTATACCATGCTGCTTCTCAAAGGACTTTTAGTCCTTTGTTGTTGGGGATTGAATCTATCAAGTCTAGACCGTGAGCCCGTTGTTGGGTAGGGATTGTCTCTGTTACCAAATTGTACTTTCCAAACACTAAGTACAGTGCTTTGCACACAGTAAGTACTCAATAAATATGATTGAATGAATGAAGTCTATTATTTTGTACTTTCCCATGTGCTTAGTACAGCGCTCCGAAAACAATGAGCACTCAATAAATCTCATTGATTGATCGACAAGGGGGAACTGCAAGTCAAGAGGGCAGAATACACAATTGAAAGATTTAGCGAAGCACAGTTTCGAACAGTGCAACGTAGCAATGGTCCATAGGGAGACAACTACAGCAGAGATCAACCTGGTGGACAGAGGCTAGAGGGGTTGTTCTCCTTCAAGAAGATAAGAACTCCAAGAGGCAAGCTTGAAAACAGAGATAGGCACTGTCTAAGATCTCAGCAAGGTTTACTCTTTCCATGTAAGTGCCGTATAAGTCATGCATCAGTCTTTTAAGCCACATTCAATTTGAATTAACTGTCATACCAACCAAATCATGCCAGCCTCTAATCCCATCTTCCATTTATGAGATACTCTCAGTTCCCAAAGCCCAAAAGTGTTTAGTTGGATTATGAACTAACGTTCACAGAGGTGGCCTGAAACAGCGCTCTCTCCTCAAATATGTGAATAAGAGCAAAAAACTATGTGAAGGGCCTTACACATTCAAACTTTATATCCTCACAGAAAATATTTTAGTACCTTTTCCAAAAATATTAAATCCAATTCTTGGCCTGTGATTTCCCAGTATAGCATGAAATCTGAAATGTCACAATCCTGGGACTTGTTATTTTTATTTATCTTTATTAAGTCTCCACGATCCGTAGAGAATTCTGAATAAATCTTAGTCCTACAGGGAAGACTTAATTAGTCTACAACTAAGATGTCCTAATATTTAGTTTCATGCAAGACAAAACTGGGTGTTGATATGTTTTTTTAACTTAAAAAGATGAATTGTTTCAAAAACACAGATTTGCCAATCTTAAAACAAATTTAATATTTGAGCTTTGTATCAGCCTTTTAAACTCTTTTGAGATTAACATTTAATTATTTTTACTGCATAAAGCCCAAACCTCTTTTTTTATTATTATATTTTCTGAGTGCACATACTTTTTATGACACTAGAGGGGGACTTGTAACTCTCTTGTACTCAAATCTGTGGAGCTAACTAGAAATTTGCTTTTATATTTATGTTTTATATTTACTGAACTACAGTAAATGTTTGGAATTAACTATTCAGTGGGTTCCCCAAAACACCTGCTGTCTCTCCTACTTAGACTGTGAGCCCCATGTGGGTCAGGAACTGTTCCGACCAAATTATCTTCTTTCTACCCCTGCGCTCAATACAGTGTTTGGCACATAGCAAATGCTCAACAAATATAATTATAATCATATAATGAAAAGGTTGTATGGGCCTCATGGTTTTTCCTGCTTAATATCACCTTTGATGGACCAATTTGTATACAGGTTTTAATTGTGTTTTAAATTTTGGTATGATTGGTTCTTATAGGACAATATGCACTGGGCTATCGATTTTAGTCTCTCCAATTGTTTCATTCTTCAGTTTAAAATGGTGATTTAGCAGTTTTCATTTAGTTAGAAATTAAATAGCTCAGCATACTTTGAAACATAGAATAAAATCTGCCACAGGCACGTGCTTTGAAACTGCTTCTTAAGTTCTTTGTGAATGAGGTTATTTCTATGTAAACTGTCTGTGGGGTTCATTGAAAAGATCTGTCAGTTTTAAAATCTCCAGCCAAAAGCATGGCTTCATTTTTTATACTCAGTCTCGAGGAAGATTTTCTAAGGCAATATCTACAGTTTAATAAAATTAAAATCTTTCTGGAGTTACAAAACTAGTCAAATGGCTGCTTTTTCTAAAGTGACTAACCACATTTGGACAGACTGTTCCAAGTAAATGAAAACAAATGACTGTTTTTGGATCATTCACCCATCGAGAAGCAGCGTGGCATAGAAGAATGAGTGTGCGCTTGGGACTTAGAGAACCAGGGTTCTAATCCTGGCCCTGCAAATGCTTCATTTGTGACCTTGGGCCAGCCACTGCACTTATCCATGCCTTGGTTCTCCTTCTTAGATTATAAGCTCCATGCAGGATAACTGTGTCCAACCTAATTCACTTGTATCTATCCCAGTATTTAGAACAGTGTTTGATACATAGTAAGTGCTTAACAAATACCATTAAAAAAACCTGGTTCTACATTACCCTAGTAAACAGAGTACCTCAATATGGGTACTTCTTGATGGAATTTAAAAACCAAATTCCAGTTTTAACCATTACCACAAACTGCTTTTGCTTTAAATAGGTATGGTTTGGAGTTTTCAAATTACTTTCCATTGTATTCAGGTTAAGGGATTTCATTGCTGTACAATACACCAACTTCAACCTAGTGGAGATGCCATTCATGGAAAACCCCATGAAAATGTGTTTGTTAGTGTACTCTCATTTTGATCATGAATTCTTGAATGCAAATAATTTCTTCCAACATCATAGTGCTTTGCATCCATAAAGGTTCGTGATGTCAGAAGCACATTCCCTATTCCCTTAACAATGTTCTTCTGAAACACTTTTTTATAGTATTAAGCGCTTACTATGTGCTGAGCACTGTTGAAAACTCTGGGCTAGATACAAGGTAATCAGTTGTCCCATGTGGGGCTCACAGTCTTAATTCCCATTCTACAGATGAGGGAACTGAGGCACAGAGAAGTTAAGTGGCTTGCCCAAGGTCACATAGCAGACAAGTGGCAGAGCCAGGATTAGAACCCACGTCCTCTGACTCCCAAGCCCGTGTAGGTACTGTAGATGCAAGATAATCAGGTTGGACACAGTCCCTGTCCCACATAGGGCTCACAGTCTCAATCTCCATTTTACAGATAAGGTAACTGAGACACAGAGAAGGGAAATGACTTGCCCAAGCTCATAAAACAGACAAGTGACAGAGCCTGGAGTAGAACCCAGGTACTTCTGACTTCCGGGACAGCCCTCCATCCAATAGGCCACTCTGCTTCTCCACACGTTATGACAGAACTCGGAGTATTGCTGAACTCCTCTGTTAGTGCTCATAATTTGTTTCTTAACATGTAGCATGTTAAGCTATAGAGCCCTAAACAAAGTATGATTTTTCCAAAGAAATCAGCATGGCCTAGTGGCTAGAGCACGGGCCTGGGCGTCAGAAGAAACTGCATTTTTATCTTGGCTCTGCCATTTGTCTGCTGTGTGACTTTCAACAAGTCATTTAACTTTTCTGTGACTGAGTTACCTCATCTGTAAAATGGGGATTAAGACTGTGAGCTCCATGTGGGACATAGAATGTTTCCAAACTGATTATCTTATATCTACCCTGGTACTTAGTACAGTGCCTAGCATGTAGTAAGTGCTTAACAAATACCATAAAAAAATGTAAAATGCATCAATGCATATCTGAGATTTGATAAGCCCAAACAATTTTGTTAAACACTGATAAAAGTAATAGAATCAATCAATCAGTGGTATTTTTTGAGCACTTGCTGTGTGCAGAGCATATACTAAGTACATGAGAAAGTACAACAGAATTAGCAGGCACGTTCCCTGCCTTTAACGAGCTTTCAGTTTAGATACAAGTGTGTAGTCTAGATTCAATAACAAGGTAAAGCTATACCAATATTGGAAGATTTTTTAATTAAATTTTTTGTGTGCATATGTAAATATATTTAACTTCCAAATTGTCTCTCATATCCTATTAGGCAAGAAGCCACTTACTTCTAACAGATATCCCTTCATTTGTGCTAAATATACCTGTCATTATCTACTGTTAAATTGAAATGGACTTCAATCACTCTAAATTAGTGGAAATGCTTCTAAAGGAGGAGAAAGTACTCTGATAATAATAATAACAATGGCATTTGTTAAGCGCTTACTATGTGCCAAGCACTGTTTTAAGCGCTGGGGTAGACACAGGGGAATCAGGTTGTCCCACGTGGGGCTCACAGTCTTAATTCCCATTTTACAGATGAGGTAACTGAAGGCACTGAGAAGTTAAGTGACTTGCCCAAAGTCCCACAGCTGACAAGTGGCCGAGCCGGTCACTCACCCCGGCCCCATACGGCTCCTGTACATATTCTTATACCTTACTAATTCCCCTATCCCTAATCTTTTTGAGAGTCCCCCAGTAGACTCTAAACTCCTCGTGGGCAGGGACTGCATCTACCGACTCTGTAGTATGGTCCTTTCCCAAGCACTTAATACAGTGCTTTGAAGCATGTTAATTGCTCAATAAATAGCACTGGTTGATCACTCAAGCCATGGTATCCTTTTCAGTGTTTTCTAAATGTGAGAGAGCACTGGAACACCATTTAGTGCAACAGAGAAAGAGCAGTAGAAGATGAGTGTTATAATCGGGACTGGCCATCTAGAAAATTGTACACAAAGAACTGTGAATAATGAAATTTCAACTCTATAATGTAAAAATAACTATGATATATTGTTCTATCAGGAATTGAGATAAGTACTAGGTACACTGGCAGGGATGAGCGGACACATTTTATGTTCTAAATGTGAAGAATCAGTCCAATGTCCTTTCTCTTGTATTCTATCATTCTTTTTGAAGATTATATTCTTGTTGTGGCAAAATTCCCATTGAGTGGACTTTGTATGCATCCAGTTCTGCCATAGCACATGTTTTTCACTACTTGTTTTCACTTTAACTCTGTTAGGGAATTAGGGAACATTCATAATAATAATAATGATGGTATTTGTTAAGTGTTTACTCTCTGCCAAGCACTGTTCTAAGCTCTGGAGTGGATGCAAGCAAATTGAGTTGGACACAGTCCCTGTCTGTGGGGCCCTTCGGTCAGTGTAAGCCATCAAGTTGGGGTAAAGCACACTGCAGTGTCCAGTGAAATGGTTGTATTGCAAGATCTCAACCTCTTCGTTGTAAGAGAACACAACTTCCTTCAGATGACATTGTTCACCAAGATATTAAGGGAAGCCCATGAATTTCCATATTATAAGCCATGTGCCTCCTTCAAGGCAATTAGTCAGTCAATCAGTGGTACTTACTGAGTCCTTTCTTTGTGCAGCGCACTGTATTAAAAGAGTAATATAGTACAGTAGAAGTAAAGACACAGTCTTAAAATCTAATGGCTGCTGTGAAGAAAGGCATAATCATTTTCACAATCTGTTTTACTAATATACTCCTTTGGAAAACTTGCAACCATTGCACAGAGTACACAACAAATGCAATTATTATTATTAATAATAATAATGATAATAGTGGAGATAATGGTAACCATCCAGTATGGTAAGTAGTACCCGGAGAATTTGAGTTTTAAAATGTGAATATTGTTGTTTTTTCTGGCCCTCGTCTTTCTGCAGCGTATGTGTTTTTGTTTTTCATGATGATGAAATGGTGCACCTTTAAATGGTATTTGTTAAGCACTAACTCTGTGCCAAGCACTGTACTAAGGGTTGGAGTGGATACAATCAAATTGGTGGACACAGTCCCTATCCCATGTGGGGCTCTTCGGTCAGCGTGAGCCATCAGGTTGGGGTAAAGCATGCTGCAGTGCTCAGAACAGTTCTTGACGCATAGTTAGTGCTTAACAAATACCATTTTAAAATGCTAAAAGAGATCAATAAGGGGAAATCTAAGTCATGGTCCTAACATCATAGGGATGTTTTGTAAATTCACAGGTACCATTTATCTTTCTTTGAAGGGAGGGGGATTTTGGTTTAGGGATTTTTTTGTCGAGAGAGGGGATATTTCTCTTAACTTGTATTTAACATCAATTAAAGTTAATAATGAATAAAAATGAGAAAATTTAGTTTTCTTTCAGTGATTTCTTACTCTGTAGAAATAATGTAATATATGACTTACTGTAAATACTCATTAGTAACATAGGGTTTATTGCATATATCTTTGAGACTTTTCCTGAGAAATCATGCTGTTGCTTTGGGTTGGTTTTTTTTTTTTCTCTTTAAAGGAAAAATTATAATGCATTTTACCCACAGCAAAGATAGTTGTGTGACTCTTGTTCGTACTGGTACTTCTATTTCAGTCACCCACATAGATTTACCTTTTTCTTTCACCCCAACACTCTCTCTCCTTAAATTATATTGTCAGTTAATCTATTAATAATACAAAATCTGAGCTTCTTTTATTTCAGGAATATAACATTTTAACTTTGCATATAGATAGAATAGTGGATTGATTTGGAGGCTTCATGTTTTTATCAGGTGTTAAAAATAATAATAAATATTATTATGATATTTGTTAAGTGCTAACTGTGTGCCAGGAACTATACTAAGCACTGGGGTGAATACAAGCAGTCAGGTCAGACCCAGTACCTGTACCATGTGATTCACCCAAGGTCACATAACAGACAAGTGGCAGATCCTGGATTAGAACCCATGACCTTCTGACTCCCAGGCCCCTGCACCTTGGAGCATGTATATTTATCATCAGTTCCAGAAACTGCTTTGTTTCTGAGCCACGTGTTTATGATCTTTTACCATTTTCTCCAGTTTCAGACACTTTGTTTACTAAAAGAACAGTGGTTATACAAAGACTAACACCGTGGTTCCACCTCCCCTAACAACCACACACAGCTTGGCAGAGGGGAGTGCCTGTGTGCTCCATGACCTTGCCAGTCTTTAATTATGGTTAATGAAAACTCCAGGATGGAAAAAATAAGTGCCTTTGCAGATGCTGGAGAGGCTTATGGAGAGAATTAGAAGCAACATTTTGCCACAGTGAGGAGACAAGTGCCACGTAGTGAGGTCATTAATTGATGGGTTTTCCAGTTAGTTACAAGGTCTACCAAGTGCCCTTCCCATTTTCCTCCCCTCAATTTCTTCCCCCCAGTACAGCACAGTATCAAAGGGGGCCTGTATCACATCAAAAAAAATTGAGGGCTCAGTCTAAATTGGGAATAAATAGAATTATAAATGCTGAGATGTCAATTTTTTAATGAAATTTTTTAAATTAACCATACACTAGCCTGGGTTCCTAGACTGTAAGCTCGTTATGGGCAGGGAATGTATCTGCTAATTCTGTTGTAGTGTACTCTCCCAAGCACTTAGTACAGATAATATATACGCTGCACATAGTAAGTACTCAATACATACCACTGATTGATTAACAGTTGTTTTTTTGCTGGGGTGAGGGAGATGGGGGTTAAAGTAATTGAACCAAAAGATGTTGGAATTCCGACGCATTGTTCTCTTTCAGACCCTCTAACATCGACAGGAATTAAAGGGGGAAGGGGTCAGCTTGGTTACTGACCAATGAATATTATTCTAGACCTCAGGTATCTTTGTATATGTGTTCATATGTATATAGAAGGCAGACAAAGTAATGTGCCTTTCACTGTTGTATGTTGCAGAACGGTAGTAATGCCAATCGCTAACGAGTTTGCCCCTGATGTGGTGCTGGTATCTTCTGGCTTTGATGCAGTAGAAGGCCATCCTACGCCTCTTGGAGGCTATAATCTGTCAGCAAAATGTAAGTTGTATTTTAAGCTCATTTTAACGTTTAATCTTGTGTTTAATCTTAACCCTCTTGTGAATGTGTATTTCGTGACAATTCTCTTGAATCTTTTATTCTGTTTTTTGGTGGCTGTACCAATGTGGAAAGTACAGTTCTCATAATTTTCCATTCTTCAATTTGATTTTTTTTAATGAGGGTATAAATGTTAAATAAAGCAACTTCATTGCAGCCAATGATTAAGTCTGTTATCAACAGTAGGTTTTGAAAGATACTGTAAGATGCTCTGTCCATCTGTCACAGAAGATGAATATTACTTTTATTATTAATAATAGTGGTATTGGTTAAGTGCTTATTATGTGCCAGGCATGTACTAAGCACTGGGGTGGGCACAAGCAAATCAGTTTGGACACAGTCCCTGTTCCACAGAGGGACTCACAGTCTCAATTCCCATTATACCGATTAGGTAATTGAGACAAGAGAAGTTAACTTACAACTGACAACTTTCCAGATGTCTGCAGAGAAAATGTAGACAGGGCCAAGAGTTAGGTATCCACTGGCTCCAATACCTGTGAAAGATGAGGGGCAAGTTCTAGGATAGATGTTGAGTACTCCCCAAATTTTTCATACCTCTTTTATGGTGCTGCAGAATGGTGAGGCGCAGTAAAAGACTTGGTTATCTGACAGGCCTTTCTTTCCTGTAGCTGATGGGGAAAGAATACCAAATCAACTTTATGAGATTTAACCAGAGTAATATTGACAATATTATAATTTTAATATTTGTTAAGCGGTAGTTACAAACACTGCAGTAGATACAAGGTAATCAGATCAGATCCAGTCCCTGTTTCTCAGTTTAAGTAGTAGATAGAGCAGGTAGTAAATCCCCATTTTACAGATGATTCAACTGAGGCAGGGAGGAGTTAAGTGACTTGCCCAAGGGGTCAAACAGCAGGCAAGAGCAGAGCCAAGGTTAGAACCCAGGTCCTCTGACAGCCAGGCCTGTGCTCTTTCCACTAGGCCACCATAGTAGATAATGCCTCTTTCCTTATGAAAGTATTGTTTCTCATTTGAAAGAGACATTTTCTGTTGGCTGTTCATCTCCAAAAGATGAATCAGAAATCACTCTTTTTCACCTGAGACCTTAGCAATTGCTTTTTGGGAACACTAAGTTGAAAAAAGATAGAAAAAAAAATCAAATATCTAAAATCAGATGAAATCTGCCAAGACTGAGGATTGAGCTTTCTGCTTTTGTTTCCGTGGAAGGCTAAAGGATGCATATATCAGAGATTTTAGGGAAGCAGAGACAGTAAGTAGTAAAAAGGGAAAACATTTATAGCATTTATGTAAGTAGAGAAAAGATGTATATTAAGCCACTTATCACTACCAATCATATAGAATTCTTAAATTAAATAACCTAACTAAAGAAGATAATTAGACATTAGGGAATGTTTCTACCATTTGCTGGATTGTTTCAGGACTCAAGGTAGAGTTGTTGATCAAAACTGACCTTGAAACATTGTATTTGAATCCAAAATGTGAATCTGCAGAGGGTCATTGAATCCTTTTGTGCCATTTTTTAAAAGTGGTCACCTTTCATAGTCAGCATATCATATGATCAAAGTCCTTTGGCTCTGGGATTTTGTCGTAAGCCATGGATTTCAGAGACCGTTATTTTATTATCAGCTGTGAAATACCTGTGGACTGTTGTCATTCAACTTTCACGAACCAACAGAAGCAGATGCAACATGCTTAGTGGTTGTTTCCTTCTTGCTTTTAATTAAGTTTAGGTGTGAAAGAACATAAATTATTCCTCTTTAGCTTTGGCACAACATCCCCCAAACTAATTATTGGCTACTTGGGTAAACTCCAGCTATTGCAAACAATAATTCTTACATTTAAATAGATCAAAAGGGGATGTAGAACTGAAATTCTGAAATGAATTTATTAAAATGAAGCCTGGCTTCTATTATGTGTTTAGTCCTCCCAAACCCCTTGTGGCTTTTTTAATATGATGTAATACCTTTTTACAATGCTTTGATCTTCCGCCAGGAGTCTGTTTCAGCTGCCAACCTTTGCCCTCCTCTTGCATTTCCTGTTTCCCCATTCCAGGTTTTGGGTACCTGACGAAGCAGCTGATGGGATTGGCTGGCGGCCGGATTGTTCTGGCCCTTGAAGGAGGTCATGACCTGACAGCTATTTGCGATGCGTCTGAAGCATGTGTTTCTGCTTTGCTGGGAAACGAGGTATAAAGACAATAAAAGACATTATGGATGGCTTTACATTGACAAGTTCAAGGTGCTGCAAACTCCCCAGCCCTTCTAAAAAGCTAAAATCATGAAAGGGCACCTTTGCCTCCAATGATTAGTCTCTTTCTAAACTTGTGTAAATTTTGTTTTATCTTTATGTCCCTGTCTGCTTTTAATGTTCCTTGCTCCAACCCCTTCTGGGACTGGAGAGCTTATATACATTTGGGAAGATATGCCGATTATAGAAAAACGAGCACAAGTGATTGTCAATTGTTAGGTATCGTGTGTGCTGTATTTTCAGAATAGGATTTGATATGCTCGTGTTTTGAAAGTGTTCTCTATTGGTTCACTGCAGAGGAAGGAATCATTATGCAAAATGATTCTTCCATGTGACGTCTTGGGAGCTTAAGTGTCTGAGGTTTTTTTCAGCATTTTCATTCATCCCTTTGAAGAAATTTTCTGTGCTCCAGAAATTTCAATGGATGTTTGTGAGGTTGTCTTCATACTTACAGTAACCATCCGAGAGCAATGAAAGTGCACTAAAGCATAATATTTCTGAGGTCACTGAAAAAGTGGCACCCTTTTACCAAAGAAGACATCGTTCTTCAGAAAGAGACTTTAAATAAGAGTGTTTGAGATAGGCCACTTGGTAGAATAAACTCACACCATCAAGGGTAAGTTGTACAGAAGCATTGGTAGGCAAACTATTGACAGTTCTGGGCTTTGGGCTATTATTAGCATTGCCAATAGTGGAATTGTAGAATGAGATGGGTACTTTAAGTGCTGATGGAGTGCCTTAAGGCAGATGGTGAGGAAATTCTATATGATGCATAGATGGATGGATACCATGAGTGGAGAGATCTGCACAGTATGAAATTTTAGAAAAATGATATGGGCCATAGAATAGAGTATGAACTGCAGAAGGAAAAGACTGGAGGCAGGGAAGTCTGCAAAGAGGCCAATTCAGTAGTCAAGATGGGCTATGACATCAATTAATCATCAGTGATATTTACTGAGTGTTTGCTGTGTGCCAAGCACTCTAAGAGGTGCTTGGGACAAAGCAATTCAGTAGAGTTGTTAAACATGTTCCCTGCCCTATATACCTCATAGTCTTGAGGGGGAGGCAGATATTCAAATAATTATCGAATGGGAAAATATAAGAATATATACATAAGTTATGTGGGGCTGGGGGTGGGGTGAATATCAAGTTCCTGGAGTTGATATTGAACTTGAGTTGAACCTTGAGGGGTTCAAGTCCAAGTGCATATGCAACATGACCAGGGGAGCAGTGTGGCCTAGTAAATGAAACATGAGCCTGGGAGCTAGAGGACCTGGGTTTTAATCCAGGCCCTGTCACTTGGCTGTTGTGGCCCTGGGCAAGTCACTTAACTTCTTGTGCCTCATTTTCTTAACTTCAGAATGGGGATTCAATTCTTGTTCTCCCTCGTACTGAGACTATGAGCCCTGTGTGGGACAGGGACTGTATTCTGCCTGACTAGTTTGTATCTACCCCAGTGCTTAGAATAGTGCTGACACAGAGTAAGTGCTTAGCAAATACCATTAAAAAAAAGGAGAAGGGAGGGTAAATGGGAAAAAAGAAGAGCTAGTCTGGGAAGGTGTCTTCAATTAAGTGTGATTTTAGTAGAGTTTAGTGCTTGGAATACCTTGGTTGACTGTAGAGGAAGGAGAGGGTTCTAGAGATGTGAAGGTAGAAGCAACAGGATTTGGTGACTGACTGAATGTGCAGGCTGAAGGAGAGAGATGAGTCAAGTATAATGCCACAGTTGCCCTGTGCTGAGAGCTCACCTCCTCCAAGAGGCCTTCCTAGACTGGCTTCCCCTTTTCCCTCTGCTCCCTCTGCTGCCTCTCTGCCCCCCCTCACACCCTTCCCTCAGCAAAGCCCCATTTCCCCCCCTTTCCCTCCGCTCCTCCCTCTCTCCCTTCCCCTCCCCTCAGCACTGTGCTCATCTGCTCATTTGTATATATTTTTATTACCCTATTTATTTTGTTAATTAGATGTACATCCCCTTGATTCTATTTATTGCTGTTGTTTTTATCTGTCTCCCCCGATTAGACTGTAAGCCCATCAATGGTACGGGATTGTCTCTATCTGTTGCTGAATTGTACATTCCAAGCGCTTAGTACAGTGCTCTGCACATAGTAAGTGCTCAATAAATACTATTGAATGAAAGTTGCAAGCTTGGAAATGGAGAATAGTGGTGCTGTCAGCGATAATGGGAAAGTCACGGGGAGAAGAGAGTTTGGGTTTGAAGATGAGTTCTGTTTTGAGCATGTTAAGTTTCCTACTGAAAGAGGAATGTGAAATTGCAAAGAGGGAGAGAGGTCAGGTCTGAAGAGGTTAACTTGGGATTCATGCTTGCATAGATGGTGATTGAAGCTGTGGGAGCCAGTTAGTTCTCTAAGAGAGTGAATGTAACTGGAGAACAGAAGGGGATCCAGAACTGATCCCCAAAGGGGATGAGAGGCAGAAGAGGAGCAGGAGAAAAAGGCCAAGAAGCATCAGGTTGGTAGGAGAAGAATGAGGAGGAGACAGTGTCACTGAAACCAAGTTTTGATAGTGTTTTCAGGAAATTAGGGTAGTCTGCAAGTATCAAAGACTGCAGAGAGGTCAAAGAGGATTATGATGAAGTGGAGTCTATTGGATTTGGCAAGAAGGAGGTCTTCGGTGACTTTGGAGAGTGCAGTAGAGAGGAGTGGAGTTCTGGGGGGTGGAAGGGGCAGAAGTCAGATTGCAGTGTGTCAAACTTGATGGAGGAGACATAGTAGAGACAGAAGATGTGAACACTGTGCAAGGTGTTTGTAAAAGAATGCTGAGAAGGAGATAGGGAGATAACTGGCAGGTGAAGGGAAGTTATGAAAGTGTTTTTTGTTAGTTTGTTTTTATGTTAAGAAGATATGTGGCCTGCTTGAAAGCTAAAGGTAAGGAACCTTTGAGGAATGAGCTCTTGAAGATAGTAGTCATACAGGAAAGAAAGATGGGCCAAGTCTTTCAATAAGGTGCAAAAGGATGGGGTCAGAGGCAGAGGTGGAGGGGACAGATTTCAAATGGAGGCAGGGAATCACCTCTTGAGAGACTGAGAGACAGCTGTGAAGGATGGAAGAGTAAATGGAGGAACAGGAGGAAAGTGGGTCTGGGGAGGAGCTGGAAAGATTTTGGGGAGATCATGCCTAATGGTTTCAATGTGGACAATGAAATAGATGGCAAGGACATCAGGGGAAAGAGTAGAGGAAATGGGAGTTCAGGGAGGGTCTTGAGAGTCAGAAACAATTTGTGCTAGCAGTGGACAGTCAAGAGAGGTGAAGTATTGTTGCTGGAATAGGAGAGGCCAGCAGGTGAGAATGTTTGAAGTGGATAAGGTTAGCCTCATGTCTGGATTTCCACCAGCAGCTCGTGTGCAAAAGTAGAGGAAGCAAGCTATAAATGTGAACCAGGACTGCAAGTTGCTGGTATGAGATCAATGGGAGAACAAGAGTACAAGGGAGTTAAGTTCAGTGGAGAGGGACGAGTTATGCTTCAGGAGAGGGGAGGTTATATAGGAAGCCCAAATAGGACAGGATGACTTGGGATAACTGGAGGGGGGTCAAGAGATCTTAGGTCTCTGTGACAGGAAAGGACAATTTTTCAGGGAGTGTGTGGGAGAGAAGGCAGGTGAGGAGGTTGTGGTCAGAGAGTGGAATTTCAGAGTTGGCAAAGTTAGAGATTATACTGTGATGATAGATAATTAAATCAAGCATGTGTCCACATTGGTGAATGAGTGAGATGGGGTGGAGCAGAAGGTCAGCAGAGGTGAGGAATGAGAGGAAGCAGGCAGCTGGGAAGTTGTCAGGAATATCCACATGGATTTTGAAGTCCCTGGGAGGTGGCTTAGGGATGGAGGAGAGAAGGAATGTAAGAAAGGCATCAAAACTTATGAATCAGAGGAAAGTGTGCTTGCACTTTCCCTCTCCTTTCCCTCTGTTTCTCCCTCTTTCTCCATAGATATTCACACATTTATTAACACCACAGATCATTTATTTCATTGTTCATGGAGAAATTGCTGAGAACCTCAAAGTTGCTGACATGGAAATTTGGTTGATAATATAAAAGTAAATGAATTTTGAATATTGATCTGGTGATCTAGTGACCACATATTATTCCATCCCAGGCTCAGGTTTTTTCTCCAGGCCAAGAGGAGGGGAAAAAACTGAAACATCCTCTCCTATCTCAAGTGGAAAGAGAATTGTCTCTTTAATGACTTAGTGAATGACTGAAGTCCCCAACAAGTCAGAAAGGGTCATTACAAGCCATTACATACCAATATTGTAAGTAGAATAATTGAAAGGTACTATGAATAGCCATTCTCCATCTTGAGTAAAAGCAGAAGGGAAGGTAGTGAATTGAAATGTTGGTATTTATGAGGATCATTTGAATGTACTTTATAGGTAACAAAAAGATGCAGATCACACTCAATCTTTAAAGATGAGCTATTTGGTAACCCTGTTGCATTCTTAAGTACTAAGAAGTAACAGATAGGTCACATTTAAATGCACCCTAAATATTTTATCCATCTTTTTTCCTAAAGTCAACCAACTTTTTAATCCTCTGCTTTGCAAAATGGCAACTGGTTTATATAACCGAACAATTTTTAAAAGTTTTTGATTCATTATTTTTAACTGAATATAGAGAACTGAGCATTCTTGATCAAGAACCTCCTCTTGCTTTTGATATGTGTTTGCTATCAGACCAGTCTTCTAAGAAGAAAACCTTCTTTTTACTTACACACATCAAAAAGCAGGAAGCACTACTTTTATCAGGGACTTTTATAAAAATCTTTTTAGTGCAAGGAAGTTGGATTGAATCACCATTTCTCTGTCCTGCGGGTCCTTTGATGAAGTTTGATATACAGTGTGTTGGACAATTTTGCATGCACGCACACATGGGCAACCAGCTGTGGACAGCAATACGCTGGAGGGGAAATTTGCTAACTCAAGAGAGATGACTAAATTATATGGTGAAATAGTAGGAAATGAGGAGGGAAATAAGTGCTGGCCCCACAAGGGTGTCCACGTTCACCAACTGAGATTAAAACTTTAGTTTTAAGCATGTACATGTGTCAGAAAATCACTGTCTGAAAACTAGGCTGTTCCCAAATATTAGAGACTTCAAAATAATAGCTTCAGTTTGAGTTTCCTGTGGCTGTATTTAAGAAAGAATATGCCTCAGAGAAAACTGTGTTTTATTTAAATGTGTGATACCATTATTAAGTTTAATAGGAAGTTTATCAGTGACTTTATGGTTCTGGGTGGGAAACTGGTTTTTCTTAAAGTAACAGACAATAAAGCAATAGACATTATAGGAGGTGAATTACCTAAGCAATTGGAGGTCAGTGCATAAGGCTCTCTATCATATAGGAAATTTTGTAAAGGAGACTAATATGTGAGTATGAATGTCATATAACCAGGCCTGATATTGACTTGATTAATCAAAAGCCAGAACAAGTGATATCTTCTATAACATTTTACTATACTGCGGGTCAAGTTTAGTGTTAGCACGTAATGGGCAGTAAATATGTCTCTATTTCTGTTGTTTTGTACTCTCCCACCACTTAGTACAATACTCTGCACATATAAGTGCTCAATAAATAACTATTGATTGATGAAGGCAGATACCTACTATATAATCTTCTTCACTCTACTGTGGATTTATTTTTTTTGATGCTTATGAAAGTTTAGCAGAGCCTCTGATTAGTTAACATTGATGGTTTTAACTGCAGCTCGACTGAATAGGTGTATGTCTAACTTTCTGCTGTTACTTTTGCATTTTCCCTGCCTCTCTCTTCTCTCTCTGTAACACTGTCAATGTCTCAGTCTGTTTCACACAAGATTATCTTTCTACCTTACTCTCGTGAGAGTCTGACAAGTTATGCTGATGGTTTTTCCCCTCTCATTGCTTTATTCTGTAACTTGATGTTTCAGTCCTGGTCATGGGTTCTAATCCCGACTCTGCCACTTGTCTGCTGTGTGATCTTGAACAAGTCACTTCACTTCTCTGGGCCTCAGTTACCTCATCTGTAAAATGAGGATTGAGACTGTGAACCTCATGCGGGGCAGGGATTGTGTCTAACCTGATTTGCTTGTATACACCCCAGCGTTTAGTACAATGCTTGGAATATGGTAAGCACTTAACAAATAACACAATTAATGAACATACCAACTGTTTTACTGTACTCTCACAAGCATTTAGTACAGTGCTCTTTACACAGTAAGTGCTCAGTAAATATAATTAAATATGATTCTTTGATCTCACATTGCCTGATGGCTGCCACCAAGAGCTCGTTGGCTTTGTTTTCTGTTTTTTTAAATCTAGTTTCTCTCTAATGTTGGGCATGTTCCAGGCTTGAGGTCTCCCTTCTCACCCTCTGTGTCCCTCTATCGCTGTCTCTCTCTCTCTCTCTGTCCATGTCTCTTTCTCTCATGAGTATCCAAAGGAATACCATTGTACTCTGTCTTCCAGCTTCTCTGCTATTGAAGTAACTGCATCAGTGCCAGTGTTCTTAATATCCCAGAGTTCAAAATAGAGTAACTTGTGAATATAACCACTAAAATCCTATATGACTTCCTTTCTCTGGCTTTAGCTTGCTCATATTTAAAACAGGAATCATACTAGTATTGTGCAAAATTTCAGGGCTTTTTGAAATATCCATAGAGCTTATGTCTACAAAGTCTTAGCGTTGGGTGGGACCTAAAAGGCCACCCCATCTAATCCCCTGCCATAAGTAACAGGGATCTACGCATTTCGTGGTTTCTGATTTCATTCTTAAAGATAACTGGGACAGACTCCTAAGGTAGCTTGTCCCAGTGTATAATTATCGTAACTGTGGGAAGTTTCTCTATATTTCTAACTTAAGTCTTCCTTGCTTCACGTTAAGCTCCTGCACTCTCTGGAGATGTAGAACAGCTGGTCAACACCACCACTCCCCTCCAACTCCTCCCCCACCCCGTAAAATAGCCCTGCAAATACTTGAAGACAGGTATTAATTCACCCCTCAGCCTTTTTTTCTAGGCACAATAACCATGGATCCTCAGAGGTTGCATTTTCCCAGCCCTTTAATCATTTATGTTGCTTTTATCTGGAGTTCTTCCAATTTTTCCACATTCCTTTCGAGAGTCAAATGGCATTTTATATTTGTTTGAGCTCCTTGAAGGAAGATATTATAGAAAATCTTTGAGGGATTGATATTAATGTGAGGGATTGATATTAATGATGACAAAAACATGCTATTAGAAATGGCCAATTTAAATTGCACACGAAGGATCTAATTTGGGCAAGAATAAATTTTTTTACACTCTTTTCAGTCAGTGAGTGGTATTTATCAAGCTTTTACAGTATGTGGAGCACAGTACTAAGTGCTTTGCAGAATATAGTATAACAAAGTTGGTAAACATGTTCCCTTCCCACAACAAGCTCTAGACCAACCAATCATTCCAAAATTTGCATTAGAATATCCCCTCCCTGTGTCCTCTTTCCCTCTCCCATTTTGAAGCTCTGTTTTCTTTTGTCTAATATCTTTATAATTATTTTTAGAACTATGTAGGTGCCTGAGAAAAAAGATGGAAAATATCAGTACATTATGTGACACATTGACAAGAAAATCTTAGTTGTTATTAGCTAAAATAAATATATCTACATGGGCTGTAATTTTGCCTTCAGAAGCCCAGTTTTATTTTCAAACCTTCTGACAGCAATAAGTAAACCCCAAGAGACCATAATTAAACTGAAATATTACTGTCAGTGTCTTGAATGATGGCTTTCCTCATCTGCATTTACATGCCTCCACATACATACATACATAACATGTACATGTAGATCTGGGTTCTTTAAATTGGCCTTTTGACAATGTTACATTGCCCATTAAGTTGCCAGTTTCCAGAAAATACCTTTCATAAGTACAGAGACTTTTGACATTAAGTTTGTCAAGATTTCATTTATATCTCCACTTTCTTTAGAGTGCATTAATATTAGAAGTGATAACACAAATAGAGCATTTAATGAATAAATTGCAGCATGTTAAAAAAATGCATTTTTATTATATTCTTTTAGAATGCTGATTTCCAGTTCAGTTTGGACAGAGCCCAATATCCTTAGCTCTGAATGTGTTCATCGACATGCCTCAATTATTTTATTAGTTAACTAAGATTTTATTAGTTAACCAAGATACTGCAACTTTTGATTAGGTGCTTTCCTGATCAAGAGTAGAGGTCCATGTAAAACAGCCTAAAACACATTTGTGACTGTCCAGTGGCAAAAAGCTAGACATTGCTGATCCTGGCTTTGGCAGGACAAGTTGGTCAGGAAGACTTTTGTGTTCGTAGCCACATTACTTGCTTGTTTCCTTTGGCTGAATAAACACCTCTGCAGAAGTGCACTTGTTCTAGATTTGGCAGTGGAGGAAGGATTTCTCATCTTTAAAATTTTGTTGTTTAAATAGATGCAACCTCATTTCCCTGACTCCCCAAGCCCAGAATGACATTGTGAATGTACTTGGAAAAAAATTATTTGAAATTCTTATTTTTCAAATTATTCATTCACTCCTTTTGGATGGAAATTAAAGGAGCTAAGTAGGATACAAACAGGATTTCTTATACTTCACACTGTCATCTAACATCTGGACTTCAGACTGCTCATCTCTAAAACTGTGTCATGTTTGAAAACCCACTGCTTTTTTTTTCTCCAGTGTTGTTCTGTGCAATTAATAAAAACAAAAATTATGCTTTTCTAAAGCATTTTGCATGGCTAACTTGACTTTCTCCCTACATGCTTTCTTCTTTTCTCTCCCTATGACACTGGAGTTAAATAGAGCAACCTTTCCAGGGTTGGCATATGCAAGGCATGCGTCTCATTTTGAAAGTTTTGAATTCCTTTACAGTGAACAGTTTGGGCTGTCTTTTTATCTAACAAGAGGAAAATGTATTCCAGAAAACAGAAGGAAATGTAATCAAGAAGGGAGTTTAGTTTTTTTTCCCCCCTCAAATTCTTTATATAGTTTGTGCTCCCCCTCCTGCCGCCATCCCCACTCCGCTTTGGAGCATGCTGAGTAGAAAACCAATAGAGCAAGTCTTGTGGAAATTTGTTGGTCCATACACAAAAAAATTATAGTTCCTGAAGGCCTTAATAGTCATTCCCCAGAACGGGGACTTGTTATGCACTGACAGGCTGAGGCTAAAAATGAAAGATGGATGTTTTATCGTAATGGCAGGGAGTCTTATTTGTTGCTGTGGATGTCTAAGGTCTGCTATGAAAGGTATTATGTCAACTATTCCTTAGCATCCACTTGTCCTGTTTTAGGGAAGCAAGCAAAGCTATTGTACCTGAAACTGGATTTGGATGTTCTTA
This sequence comes from Ornithorhynchus anatinus, assembly GCF_004115215.2. Lineage (NCBI taxonomy): Eukaryota > Metazoa > Chordata > Mammalia > Monotremata > Ornithorhynchidae > Ornithorhynchus > Ornithorhynchus anatinus. The sequence goes on along the minus strand of NC_041734.1, from coordinate 36,880,236 downwards.
TCATGGTGTGCTTGCATTTTGGGTAGCCCTGGATGAGTCATAGAGGACTTATTAAAAATTCTTTTAAATGATATAGAACAACTAACCGTGACTTATTTTCACAAGAGTATTTGTATAAGGCCAAAAAGAATTTAGAAGAGGATGAAAATTATCTGGTCTTCTCTAAACTGTGATACTATGAGAGTGAAAATTATTGCAAGTAGCTAAATAAATGAACTCTAGTTCAATTTGTTTATCTGGTTGATAGCATTTTAGATTTTTGTTTTCTAGTTTGAAAATTGAAAACAGAAAACTTGACGGACAGTAACTTTTTAAAGAGGACTTTTTTTTCCCCAAGGAAACGTGACTTGACTGTGGGGTAATTGCTGTGAATTTTCAGTGTGTGAATACAGTAGTTGTCCCTGTATTTGTGTTATCCCTTTGTTCATAGTTTAATTGTAGATTGTAGCTCGATAAAAACAGCTCGTTTTTGTGTACCAGTCTGATTCTTAATCTGTGTTTTCAAAAAATAGCTTGTCCAGAGTTACCTTTATGACACTGATGATGAGGTCTCATCACAGTTTGTAGTTAACTAAAGAGATAAGGAGGAGGAAGGTTTCCCAGTGTCTGAAACATTAAATTGTCCAGTTATTTCTTGGAGCAATCACTTTGTTAAATTAAAGAAGTAAATTAGTTTCTAGTCTGGTGAAATAGTTTGTTTCCAGCAGTGCATTATTTGTGAAACCTTTGAAAGAAGGCAGATAGAAAATCATTTCTGCCATTCCATCATAACCGACTTCCAAGCCTTTTCCCCAAACAGTCAGATGTAAGTGCTTGACGTGGTCTTAATTGACATGTGATCATGTTACCTATGTTTTTTTTTCTTTTCACTTGGTTAAATGTAGTAGCATATAGTTTCTGTTTTTAGTGTATATTTATATAAAGATATCTTTATATGCTTTTCCATCTCTAGACTGTTACTGAAATCCAAAATAAATTAAAAGAGGAATGCTAATAAATCCATTATCAGTGTAAAGAGTTGTGTGCTTATGATATGAATTGGCAAGTGATAAGCACTAGATAACTTTACTACCGATCACCATATGCATTTAGAAAAGAAAAGTGACTGAAGAGCTGCTCCTCAAAAACAACTTGATAAAATGATCTTAAAAATCTTTGTGATATTTCTGTGTTCCCAGCTTGATCCTCTCCCAGAAAAGGTTTTACAACAAAGATCGAATGAGAACGCGGTCCACTCAATGGAAAAAGTCATTGAAATTCACAGTGAGTATATATTGGCTCCAAGTTCTCCCCGCTCCCCGGAATATTCCTTTTGGCACTTGTATCCCTGGGTCCCTGGAATAGTTCCTTGAAGAAAACTGGACAAGGCCCATTTGGACCCAGCTCGGATCTACTCCAGATTGGTTTGATTTCACTTTGTGGTTCCATATTAAAGTCAGAGTCCAAACAGTTACAACATGCTGACAAGGTGACTCCTCTCTTGGCAGGCTGACTTTTGCAAAAGTGGTAGAGAGCAAGGCCACATCTTGAACAGGGTGCTTTAAAATCCTTTTGAATAAGGACTTGTGGGAGTGTTGTAGGTAGGGAACATGAGCTTCCAACCCCATGATACAAACGGGCTTATTTTGCCAATACTTCCCAATAGACACTGGGAGGAAACTGATTAATCAGTCAAGCAGTTGTATTTATTGAGCGCTTACTGTGTGCAGAGCACTTTACTAAGCTCTTGGGAGAGTATAACACAACACTAATAACAGACACATTCCCTGCACAGAAACCCCCAATGCAGGGAGGCAGAGCTAGGTCTCCTAAGGAATATGTTTAGAAGAATTCAGGGATTTGTAATTTCTTGTGCAGCTCTGCTTGGTGTTTGGAGATGAGCTCTTCGCTAAGACTACACTATAAGATTTCCATGTGGTATTTCAGATCATGCTATACCTGGGGTAAAAGGGAAGATAGGGTGAGATAATTTTGGGATAATTTTATTCTTGGCCCTTTTTCATCCATTTCTTCAAGGAAAGCCAGAAGGGAGCTGCAAGACAAAGCACATGATACCTGGTTTCTGGTATTCAGATCTCAGGGTTGGCCTTTGCAGCTGTGAATCTCAGGGACTTTAACTATTACCTAATAAACCTTGACTTTTGCATTTTCTGTTGCTATGTTTTCTAATTGTAGTACTGATTAAGTACCAATTTTGGTTGTTATCTGGCTTGGGAATCTGGTTTAGTCCTAGGTTGAGGTTATATAACCAAGTGGTCCCACTTTTAATCTCATAATGCAAAAGCTGGATAATTATAATTTTTCCCCTACTTAAAAACAGTGCAGTGCTTTTAATAACCTTCCTGGCCCTGATAATAATGTTGATATTTGTTAAGCGCTTAGTATGTGCAGAGCACTGTTCTAAGCGCGGGGTTAGATACAGGGTAATCAGGTTGTCCCACGTGAGGCTCACAGTTAATCCCCATTTTACAGATGAGGTAACTGAGTGACTTGCCCACAGTCACAGCTGACAAGTGGCAGAGCTGGAATTCGAACCCATTATCTCTGACTCCCAAGCCCTGGCTCTTTCCACTGACCCACGCTGCTTCTCTGGCACTAGGTCAAGTTTAGCCAAGATGTGGTCTTTTTTTTTTCCTCACAGGTTATGGTTCAAAAACAAAAGATACTCAGTTGCAAATACAGGTCAGGAAATGTATTTTTTATCAATGGCAATTGATTTATGGAAGTGGAATCACTTGCAATTACACTTTTTCATTTTCAATAGTAAACTCACTACATTGTAAGCGTATTGCATTGACATTTGGGATGGAAATGGAATGAGAAGAGGCCAGGGGAGAGCAGAAGGAGGGATCAGGACTGTGGACCCTAGACTATAGGCTCATTATGGTCAGGGAATGTTTCTTTTAATTCAGGTGTACTCTCCCAAGCGCTTAGAACAGTGCTCTGCACATAATAAGTGCTCAATAAATACCATTGATTGATTGATCGATCAGGAAGGGAGTGAGGAATGAGGAGTAGATGATGGTAGTAATGTGTGTAGGGAAAGGAGGTAAGGAGAACTGAAGAATGCATGAAGAACGTATATAGTTTTAAGTATGAAATGTATTATATATGAGTAATTAGCTGAGGAACCAAGATGTTTTAGCCAAAAGACAGAAGTTTGGCACTTGTATCCTTTCCTTTCAGTGTTCCTGCCACTGCCTCAGTCACTGCTATATGGCTGCAGTGGATTAAAGGGGACAAGATTAGACTTTCTAAAAGTCCCGATTCCACCAGCTCTGCTCGCACCATCACTATTGTGAGCTCCTGTGTCCTGAGGTGAAATTGTGAAGCATTGTGGCATCATGGAAAGAGCACAGGCCTGGGATTCAGAGGACCTGGGTTCTAATCCAGGGCCAGTTGCCCCCTGCATGATCTTGGGCAGTTCACTTTCCATCTCTTGTTTTTTTCCTCAACGGTAAAATGAGAGCTCCCTTTGCCTGTTCTCCCTCCCACTTAGACTGTGAGCCCCATATAGGACAGGGACTGTGTCCTACCTATTAACTTTGGATCTCCCCCAGTGCTTAGAATACACAGTAAATATTTAACAAATACCATAATAAAAATTATTATTATTAGCCTTGTTTAGGGCAAGATGGAATCGTGACTTCTGATTGACCTTTCTGGTTATAGCTTTCTAATTCCATTCTTCATTAAACACTCCATATCAGATATATTCAAATTAATTTTCAAGAGGGATGACTAAGAGAATGTCCTACTTTCTGGTGTAAGATTCCGATACATGGAAAAACTAGAGGACTTCGAATGTTTTTTGTAAATGTTACCATATGTCTGCTTACGTATTTAAGACCTTTAAATTAAATAAGTATAAATTTATAGTCCATGTCTTTAGTGTCGTAGTAACAATATGAGACCATTTGTTAAGAAAAGAGTAGTATAGAGTCCCAAGACATTTATAACTATCCTTGGTTTGCCAATTAAGAAAAACCAATCATTATAGCTCACCAACTTTACAGTTGAGTGAGCAAATTGACTTTATCTGAGGAGCGGAATAAAATATTTTCACAGTGCCGAGATCCTCAGGGGCCAGCCATGAGTATATACCCAGATGGCCACATATTTATCAGAGAGACACACCTTTCTGAGAAAATCTTCCATTAGATATCTAGCTTGTAGAATTTGAGAATCTGAAATATTCATTCATTCATTCAATAATATTTATTGAGCACTTACTATGCGCAAAGCACTGTACTAAGTGCTTGGAATGTACAATTCGGCAACAAATAGAGACAATCCCTGCCCAATGACGGGCTTACAGTCTAATCAAAACATTTCACTGGTCTCCTCCTTCCACCTTCAAGGAACAGACCAGCTGAAGAATAGGCTGTCCAGTGTGAAACCAGATAGTCAACCTACTTCTGATCCTGGCTTACAGTCCAATCATAGAATGTCTAAGGAATAGTATTATTACTTTCTGAGTGTCTACTTAGTACTATGCGCTGAACTAAGTACTTGGTAAGTTCAAAACAAATAAGGGACGGTTCCTTTGACCACAAGGAGCTTATACTCTTACCATGATGTAAAACTGAAGCACCATGGCGTAGTGGAAAGAGCATGATACTGGGAGATAGAGGACCTGGGTTCTAAACCACACTCTGCCACTTGTCTGCTGTGTAACTTTGGGCAAGTCACTTCACTTCTCTGTGCCTCAGTTGTCTCATATGTAAAATGGGGATTAAGACTGTAAGCCCCATGTGGGGAGGGTTGTGTCCAGCTTGATTAGCTTGTATCTACCCCAGCACTTAGTACAGTGCCTGGCATATAGTAAGCACTCAACAGATGCCATTATTATCATTATTATTCTTTACCAATAGAGTAAATAATTGAATTTACAGTTAAATAAGCACAAAACTACCAGTTGACTGGCATGATCATTGAGAGTTACAAGCATTTAGCTGCTGCTTGATGAAATATTATACCCAGGGAGTAGTTTATTTTTCTACCCCTCCTCCTCCTCCAATCAGTCAATCAACAGTATTTATTAAGTGCTTACTTTGTGCACTATAAGAACTTGGGAGAATCCAATACAGTTGGTAGACTTGATCCCTGCCCATAAGAAGCTTGCAGTCTAATGAGGGAGATAGACATGAAAATAAATTACAGGTAAGGGAAGCAACTGAATATAAACGTCCATAGGTGTGCAGGGAGGTGGGGAAGACCTAAGTGCTTAGGGAGTAGTACTGAGTGCATGAGTGAAGCAGTAGGAGAACCACTCTTCACCCTATTCTTCCTCTTCTCTGCCCCCCAAAAGCTGTTTTACCTAACTCTAATTTCACGGCATAGTGGATAGACCACAGGCCTGGGATCAGAAGGTCATGAGTTCTAATGCCGGCTCTACCACTTACCTGCTGCATGGCCTTAGTCAAGTCACTTCTCTGTGCCTCAGTTACCTCATATATAAAATGGGGATTGAGGCTGTGAGGTCCACGTGGGACCGGGACTGTATCTCACCCGATTTGCTTGTATCTGAGTGCTTAGTACAGTGCCTTGTACATAGTAAGTGTTTAATAAATACCACAGTTAAAATTAGCCATGAGTTTGGGTTTTAGGACAACCCAGTTAATTTAAGGGCATAAATCCCTTAATTCTGAAAATAGTGCAAGACTTCCCCTCCTCTCCACACCAGTCATCTCCCTGTTAAATCCTATCTGTAGAGTCTATTGCACTTTGCCAAGCACCTTGTGCAGCACTCTGTGCAGAGCAAGCACTAAATAAGTACTGTTTGATCATTTAAGTTTGATCATTGAAGTTTTGCTAGTTCAGTGCCAATTTCAGACTCTCAGTTCCGTAGTATCTCCTGCCATCTCTTGGACATTTTGGATTTGTCACAATAAGCACTAGTCTTAAGGGTATAGAAACTGTTTTCTCCTTTCTCATTCCTTTTTTTTGGTTATTTTTTATACACTTTGGGGAAAGTTATGAAGAAAACAGGAACTTTTCTCAGAACCTCTCAGTTTTTGAATATGGTTTTTTCTTGTATTTACATCTCTGTGTCCTGAAATAATTTGAGATGTGACTTATAGGTTTGGGGATTAACAGGTCAATTACCATTCATTCAAACAACCATTTTTTGGTCAGGGAGGGCATTGTGTTTTTTGGGGGGGGGGGGGGGGGGCACGTTGTTAGTGGTTGTGAGCTCCCTGAGGACTATGACCTTGTGTGTTTTTTAATGGTATTCGTTAAGCATTTACTATGTGTCAGGCACTACTAAATACAAGCTAATCAAGTTAGGCACAGTCCCTGCCCCACATGAGGCTTATAGTTTTAATCCTCATTTACAGATAAAAGAACTACGGCTTAAGTGACTCACCCAAGGTCAAACAGCAGGCAAGTGGAAGAACCAGGATTAGAACACAGGTCCATTTTACTCCCAAGCCCAAGTTCTATCCACTAGGCAACATTGCTTCTCACCTTCCAATTTCCACCTGTGTATTCTTTCCCAGTGCTTACTGCATGCAGCAGGCACGTAATAAATACTAATACTACTAGTGTTTCCAGACTGATTTTTAAAATGGAAATTCGATCATCTCAAATTGAGGACTTGCTTGAAGAAGTGATGGCCTAAGGGAGGAAGTCTGTCCTAGCCAGGCTAGGTAAGAGAGAAATTGTGAAAATGCACAATCAAACCTGACTGTGTTTTCTTGTTGTGTTGTGTCTTCTAGGCAAGTACTGGCGTTCACTACAGCGCTTTTCCTCAACAGTGGGATATTCCCTAATTGAGGCTCAGAAATGTGAGAATGAAGAGGCTGAGACTGTCACCGCTATGGCCTCGCTGTCAGTCGGTGTTAAACAGGCTGAAAAGAGGTGAGCGTCTCCATTTTCCTCCCAACTTTATTCACCTTAGTAAGCTTTAGAAGGATGCCCCCAATAGCACCACGCTGTATATTAGCTGAATGCAACTCGGGTATGCGTCAACACTCTGGAGCAGTGGAAGACAGCTTTAATACATATATCCTTTCTGTATTTTCTTTGTTAATGGAATTATATCTAAGAGAGTTTCAAGATAACTATTTCTACAGTGGATCCAGTGCCTTTGTCTTGTGGAGGACACTGAATTGCATTCCAGTGAGGCCAGTTTCATCAGTGCCAGCAGTACTTTTCCCATCATAGTTCAATGAGCCTTGTAGCTTCTCTCAGCCAAAACAGCTAATATCTGCCTGGGAAGGGTGGTTGCTCTTTGGGGTAACAACTTCGATGTCTCAGAAAACAGAGGCAGTCCTGGCTAACTATTTCCAGTTGTGACAAACCCTTAGAAATATTTGGAAGAAAATTTAATCCCTAACAGATTGACTTAGTTCAGAGCAGTGCAGGAGGGAGAGGGAAGGAAGAGAGGAGGGTGAGCGATTTGGGTGGTAGCTGTTTCATCAAAATATGTTTGATCAGGAAAAAGAAATATGTAAAATGACTGTTCCCAATGTATTTCCTTTAACCCAAATTTGTATCATGTTTCTCTTCTTTTACTGCCCTCCCCTTCATCCTCCTCCCTTCCCTCCACCCCCTCCTTTCCAAATGCCTTTCTGTCTCCCATCTTTGGGAAACCACTTGCAGACCCGATGAAGAACCTATGGAGGAGGAGCCACCCCTGTAGCATCCATCTTGAAGCTGCCGTTCTCTTGTTTGTTCGTCTTTGTCTTGGAGTTCTGCCAAGAGAATTTCTCATGTTACTCCTGCGTCCTGTCATGGTGTTCTTCCAGAATACAAAAGGACAACCAGGTGTAAAACAACGCAAATGGAAAAGTCTTTCTTCAAACACACACATACACACACACACACACACACACACACAGAGTATATAACATATAAAATGAAACAAATGGTGGTGAAGAGCAAAATCTTTTAAGACAAACATGAAAAGCTGAGCACTCTCAGCTGTCTCCAAATGGGACACCTTAAGGAGAGAGTGAAGTCTTTGGCAGAGTTGCCAAATTTTACAAAAACAAACAGAAAAGAAAAAGGAAAATCAAAGATCTAATAACTCAAAAACAAACTTGATTAAAACTGGTGCTTAAAGTTTGATTACCCACAATTCCACAATCTCCGTTTGAACCACTCGACTCATCTTGTAGCGTGTTCGTTGGGTTTTTCTTTTCTTTTTTCTGTTTTTATGGCTCTCACCCAGCCTGTGGGTCACAGACGTTCTCTTTGAAACCATGACAATGTACAATGGTGTATTTTTAATGGGGAGAGGGGGAAAGAAGACTAATCTTTTTTTATAGAAGAAAATAAAAGATAGCCCGAGAAGAGTCGGCTTTAGTTTCTCAAAGCCATCTGAGGTTGAGAGTTTGTGCCTTTTTTTTAATGATCTGATGGATTCCATGGGGCTGTTTTTTCTGGAGTTTGAGGAACAATGCCTTAAGAAAAAATAAACAGCAGGAGTTTGGGAAAGATTTTCCCTGGGCTGGTGAAGCCAAGAACTGCCATCAGCAAGGAAGAGTCTTCGGCTTGTGCTGCCATGATCAGTGAAAGCAGGCACTGGCTGGAGCTTCTCCAAAGTCGTCTCCGAGTTTGGATTTTTCCATTTTGTTTTATTGCTGTTTAAAAAAAAATGGAGGTAGTTGCCAACAAAGTGGCAAATACTGTTGGGTGTTTGAAGTTCAGCAAATTTAAGACAACTCTAAAGTGTTTTCTCTCCTACATTATATAGCAATTGAACCTATCAATTTGGTTGTTGAAGCATGTAATAGGCACACTTGCAGTTTTAAGATTGGAATGCTTTTTATTAAAAGCAATTAGCATGAGGTATTGCTTAAATTTTAGGTATAAATATATATATATGTATAATGTATATTCCAAATGTATTCCAAGCTTAGAAACTTGATTCTTATGAAATCTTGATAAAATATTTATAATGCATTTATAGAAAAATATATATAATAAATGCAGACTGTAAAAGTAACCATTGAGAGGTCCCTAGTGAGTGACTTATTTGAGAATTGGAATGTAAAGGTGTTTTTGGAAGGGGATCTAGTTGGAAACTTGAGAGTATTTTTGAACTATGGATTGGAAAGCTTTCAGATCGCCAACACATTAGCCACTGGGCAACTACCCTAGAAGTTTGTATTTTAATTTAAAGTTACTAGTTTGGCTTCTTTTCTAATGGAAACTTCCTCACACACAAATGAGTTTTTATAGCAAGGAATATAAATTTGCAGTTGATTTTTTTTGTATTGATATTTTACCAGAAAGATCCTGAGCAAACCTTGTTTCTGTGAATTTTACATTTATTTTCCATTTGACAATTTTTTTTCTGAATGGCAATATGATCTAAACCCCTTTTCCTTCCTTAATTCTTGCTTGTACATTTTTTTAAACTTTTTTAAGTTTTTTATTAGTTTTTTTTTTGTACAGTGAACAGCTTTCTGCAGGCATAAAGAACTGTTGCAGTTTGTCAGAGTTTATTTTCAGAAAGTGAGCATTTAATGAAAAGGGGGATCTGATGGTCTCTTTTGTATAATGATACCAATGATTGTATAATTCCTATGTTCTGTTATAGTAGCTATATAAAGAAGTAAGGAGTTTTCTTACCTTAACATAGTAGTATTACAATGGGTGATGTATTATATCCTCCGTTTAGATTGTGGTGACGATTATATATGGCATTTTGTAGCTGCACTGTGGAAGGCTTGCCAGACAATATTGGGCAACTAGCATTAACAAAAATCATTTGAAAACTTCTTCCCCAGATATCATTGTCAAGATAGAAGCTGATCTTTCTTTCTCCAAAGACCTTGGGGGATAATGGTTCTTAAAAGAATGTCACCAATGACGGGGAGGATCCATAGTTTATCTCCTCTTCCTTTTGAGGTTTTTTCCTGAAGCCAAATGTCTTGAGCCCTCTCTAAAAAGGCAGCAGCAGATGCTCAATTTTACACTAGGTGGCTTCAGGAGACCTAGTGGACACAGAGACCCTTCCAATACAAAGTAGGATAGTACAGAGCCCTCATCTGAACGAACAGAATCCTTTGTTTTTGGTCTATGTCTTGTTTTTTTTTTTTTGTTGTTTTGTTTTTTGCCTTTTTGTTACAACTGACAGGGTCATTTACCAATAACTTATTTTCCAGGAATAGATGTCAAATTTCTTTCCATCTGAAATCCAATTTCACAGTGATTGTCGAGCTTTGTTTTATGGTCCATCCGGCAGTGTTTTTAAATAGACACTACTTACATTGAGTTTTTGCGAACCCCAAAACATGAAAATTCTTAATTCATTGGGTCTACCATTTCCACAAAAGCAAGATTTGAGCACAAAGATGAAATTTCTCTGTAGATATCTGACTTTGCTGCTATAGGTCTAAACTTCAATTCACTGTGGGATCCTTCGATTTTTGCAAATGAAATTTTTGCCCAGTTCTGTAGAAAATATGCAGAGCCCTCATTTCTCGGAGACTTTTTCATATCATTCTCTGTAATTCAGTTTGATACTGATCACAGTAGGAAAATCAGTCTCCACTCCATTTTCTTCCTTCAGTGAAAGCGGTTGCTTGCCGAGCCGAGTGGGTTTGCATCTTGCGATACATTGGAAAAACTGGGCCTTTCTGATGCCATGTTACTTTCAGATTCAGTGTGTTCAACTCATTTAGCAGAGTTTTGTTGTCAGTTCAAGGATCTTTAAAGACTTATCGTCTTTCACTGGTCTCCTGCTCCAGAACGGTAGAATTTGGTAAGGCCTTCTCATGTCACAGTTTTCTTTTTTTATGGCCTTTCAAGCCAAGCGCTCCCTCCCGACGTGTGGCCACATCTGGTGCCGAAATGTGGCAGGGTGGGGGGATTCCCCCGACTCTTCATTGTGGGGACCACTGCTTTTTGGATGAATCTCTCTCCTTCCTTACCCAGTTGCCTCTCTGCCACCTTTGGAAAGGTGGCCAGAGCCCTGCCTGACCTTGGACGGCCGCGCTCACAGAGCAGGCCCTCGTGCTTAGAGGGCAACACTGTGGACACCCTCGGGAGCAGCTAGTAGGATATGCTCAAGCAGCTAGTGGCCACCTGCCACCATTTTCCTTTCAGATAGCCACCCTTTGGAGCCCAAGCGTATTGAACCTCCATGATGTGCCTGAGCTCCACCAGCAAAGACCTCCACAGCTGCTTCTCAGTCCAGCTCCTAAGCCATTGGGGTGGCCCCTTCACAATCCAGCTGGCCCGTTTGGAATAGGCCCCATTTCTAGGCACTCTGGGTTCAGTGGGGTCTGTTTTGCAAGGGCCGCCCTGCCATTTTTATTTTACCTTAGCTGTTTGTGAAGGAAGGAATATCTTCATGGTCTGAAACAGAAACAAGTCTGAGTTTTGCAGTACCCAGTACTAGCAGCTGAGATTTTGTTGTTGTCGTTATTGTTTTCGATACGAAACATTCCTTTTTTTATTAGTCACAGTCATGTATTCATTCCATCCTTCCTTTTGTAAACCTTGGGCCCACATGTTTTATGGGCATTGATATATATATAAATATATATATATAAATATATATGAATATATTTTTTTAAGTTTCCTACACCTTGAGGTTGCATGGTCTGTAAGGTTGGCATGTCTTTATATTGTATACAGATTTTGCACGCCAAACTTGGCAGCTTTGGGAAAGAAAAAAAGACCTGTTTCTTTTTCCTCTCGTAGCATCTGCAGATACAAAGGTGGAACATTTTCTGTCAAACAAAACATGGAAGGAGAGTGGAAAAACAAAGTTTGCGTCTTACTGAAATTATTCTTAAGAAATTTGTGCTTTTTATTGTAAGAAAAAATAAAAAGGACTACTTAAACATTTGTCATTTTAAGAAAAAAAAGTTTATCTAGCACTTGTGACATACCAATAATAGAGTTTATTGTATTTATGTGGAAACAGTGTTTTAGGGAAACTACGCAGAACACAAAAAGTAAACTGCCTGTGTCTTTGAAAATGATTTTTGAGGGTTTTTTTGGTTTTTTTTCCTTTTAATTTCTTTTAAGTGGGGGTAAGGTGGGCACACCCTTTGTCAACGATTGTAATAGTTCGTTCTGATGAAAAATGACATGGACTTTAAAGAGTTAACCTTTCAGCACAGCTGTGTTAACTTTTTTAATTACTTTTAGATGATGTATTGATAGATTTCACTTTAAAATAAGCAGTCGTGTACTGTGCAAGCACTGTGGTTTAAAAATATACTTTGCATCGAAAGGAAAAAAAAAATGTTTCTTCATTGTTATGAAGCTGAGCTTGTTCTCAGTCCAGCTTCACTTTGTCTTTGATATTGATTAAAAAGTATCCTATTGAAAGAAAATAAATCTAACTTTTTTTGTGTGCTCCATAGTGGAGGCGCTATTTTCCAATTTATGAGGATGACAAACTTATATATATATAATATATATATATAAAGGGCAGGGGGGTCGAAACATTATTCACCCAAGAGCTTATTACAGATATGTAGTATCAAAAGTTGTAACTATATTATATTCTACTTTATACCTATACATGCTCAGTATGGTCTCACCATTGGTAGCAGCTACCAGTTTATTCTGTAATTTAGACACAATTTCACTCTTATCGTTTGGACCCGACTTTAAGTGCTGAACTTTTCTGATGGTCCTTTCCTTTGCTCGGTGGAGTTGGAAAATTTATTTTGTTTTTTTGTTTTCTCATTCTTGTTTTTGTTTTTGGTTTATTTTTCACTGGCCAATGGTGTCTTTCTCTGACAGTACCGACTTCTATTTCAACCTTATTAGGAGTCCAGTATTTTGTACCACATTATGACAACCTGTTATTCTTGTGGTGTAAATAAAAAGAAAAAGTTAATTATAGTACCATCGTTGTTTCTTTTAGTGACTTTCTTCATCTATTGATTTATTATTCCAATCTTGTTGGATAGTTTGTGGGGTCGGTATTTAAGAGCAAAATGAAATTTGTTTGACAAAGTGATTTCCAAGTAATTTGGGGGCTAATGACATCGATTCAGAACTGCTCTGCACCCCTGCCCCTCCTGTCCCTCCCCCAAATACTGTGGGTACTTTCTCATGTCCCTCTTGCAAAACATAATTGAAACTGTCTAACGGTCTAAAGACTCAGCCTGCTCAACTTTAGATTTTCAAAGTTATAGCCTTTGTTATCTTTGGGAATGTTTAAAATATACACCAAGAGAAGAATCTGTCTAAACAATTGCATTTCACCCATAGATTATCAAAGCCTAGCCTTTGCTAATACAGAAATGTTCAGGCCATCCTAATGCCTTTGTCTCTTCAGTCTTAGAAATTGCTCTCATTTTCACCTTAGTTCAACCTGCATTTCATTTATGATTCATTTTTTAGTGGGAGCACACAGCCTTCCATTCCATTCTTGTTCACTCTGAAATAATAGTGGGAAAACATCCCTGAGTTTTTAATGTGTGAAGGAAGCGTTTAAGCTGTCTGTTGAAATGTCTGAGTGAGCCTGTTTGGAAGATCATTAACAATATTTATGAAGGTAATTCATTTCATTAAGTATATGCAGTCAAACTCTTGTGTTGGTACTTAAACTTAATTTTGATCACAGAGAGATTCTACTTTGGGTATTTGGAAACAGTGAAATTGAATATACCGCTCCTGAAATTCCAGCCTCATGGGAGAAATAAAGTGGGGTTTACTTCTTGGAAAGACTATGTAAATAGCTCAACATTCAGTTGTTCAATATACAAAGTTAAATCTATTCTTTTAACCTTACATGTCTCTGGTTTTCTTTTAGGAACAGCCAAAGGGTTTCTGCTGTAGAATAGGTGACCTTCTTACAGTGGATGTTTATCAACCCTGTTTAGCTGTAAAATTGAAGATTAAAATCCATCAAAGCATCATCTTCCTGATTCTGTCCTAGCAAGGAATCACAGAGTGCTAGACAGTAGATTTCAGGATTTTAACATTTCTTGAGATTTTTTTTGTCAAAGGCTCCTTAGCCCTGACCCCTTTATGCAAGTCAATAATGAGTTTTGCCCTTCCTTCTGAACACTGATTTATGTCTATATTTGCCCTGCATATTCCAAGATGCCTTTGTTGCTAAAGTTTATGTATGGTAGGACTGACCCTCCACAAGATTGTGTCCCATTGTCCTGACATATTTATTGGTAGCCAAGCTTGGGGCTGTTTCTGTTTTTATTTCTCCTTGGGAGAAGCCAGTTTACTGGAAAAATATGGGTCAATCCTGTGACAATGAAGGATTAATTTTGGAAGATGGTCACTGGACTGTTACCCATAAAACTTCAAAATTAAGGTATTCGCTTATGCAATTCTCTCCTCAAGGTGCATTGCCCTCCGCTGGGGGTTCACGAGTGGCATGAAAGGAAAAGGACATTTGGCATATGTCCACTGAGATTTACCCAAGGAGTTCATATTACTCAGATTGCCAGGGATTTTTTTTTTTTTGCATTTTTCTTGTCAATTCTCTAGGTTATTTATGGTATTTACTAAGTACTTTGTGCTAAGCATTGGAGTAGATAAGTCATAATCAGATTAGACACAGTCCCTGCCTCACACAGGGGTAAGGAGAATAGGGAGTTTAACTGACTTTCACATCAGGGCAGTGACAGGGCTGGGATTTAAATCCAGATCTCCTGACACCAGAGTCCCTTGTCCTTTCAATCAATCTATCAATGGTATTTATTGAGCACTTACGCTATGCAGAGCACTGTACTAAGTGCTTGGAAGAATTTAACAATAGGTAGACGAGATTTCTGATCTCACTGAGTTTACAATCTAGTGAAGGAGTCAGCCATTAAAATAGATTATAGCTAGGGGAGGTAACAGAGTGTAAGGAGAAGTTCATAAATCATGTGTGAGAGTGATGAGTAGCAAAGTGCTTAGAGCTCCGGTTTCAAGTGTATAGGTGATGCGGAAAGGATGAGAAGAAGAGAATAGTAAGGAGTGGCTTCCTGGAGGAAGGGGCTTTGAAGATGGAGAAAGTGGTGATCTTTTGGATATGAAGGACTTGGGAGTACAACAGGTGAGATGGAGGAACAGAGAGTGGATTGGTGTTAAGCTGTCAAGTGTGTGAGCTGGGCTGTAATGTGTGAACGACAAGTACAAGTAGATAGCCCATGCTGCCTCAATCAATTAATCATTTATTGAGCATTTACTATGTGCAGAGCACTGTACTAAGTACTTGGAAGAGTACAATATAACAGAATTGACAGACACATTCTATCTTGTAACATCTTATTGAGCAACTAGTTAAAACTTTATTAAATAAATAATTCTTTTGTTGACAGCTATGTAGACTAACAAATGAGACCAGGTAAAACTGCGATTACAGCTGAAGAAAAAAAGCTATTTGTAGATATGTATAGGAATACACAACTTCTGTTTGCACAGATATATATCCTTTTAAACCTCTCGGGGAACTAAGATTAACCAGGGTTAAGGGAAGACTAAGTGATATTTAAGGTTTGTCATAAAGGAGATTCTTAGAAAACTACTATGCTTTGCCAGTTTATATATTCCCAAACATATTAACACATCCACAAGATAAAAGAGAGGGGGCTTTTTCTACTGTCTCTTAACTGGAATAAAACTCTAAAGTAGCTCTGGTGTCTCTTCTAATCCTGACTTATCTACCACGCATTCCATTGCTGTGGGATAGTGGCTCCTTTCTATCCAAACGTTCCTCAGATTTTTTTTTCCCCACTACTAAAACCTCCAAACCTGATCCATAGGTCCATAGCCGACAGGTTCATTCCCTGTCACCCTAATACTATCAGATGTCACTGTACAATCTCTACTCTCAGCAACTCTGAAATCCCTCTAGCTTACCACAGTCTCCTCTCCTGCCTTTTTTCCCACACACTCCCTCCCTGCAAATATGTTGACTTTCCCCACAGAGACCTCAGATCTTTGGACCCCATGCAGTTTTCTCAAGTCATCATGCCCCATTTAGTCTCCACAACCAAACTACTTTTCCTTGATGACCAAATTGATGCCCTCAACACCGCCCTCTCTAATAATAAGGATAATAAGTATGGTATTTGTTAAGTGCGATGTGCCAAGCACTGTTCTAAACACTAGGGTAGATACAGGGTAATCAGGTTGTCCCTCGTGGGGCTCACACTTTAAATCTCCATTTGACAGATGAGGTACCTGAGGCACAGGGAAGTTCAGTGACTTGTCCAAGGTTACACAGCAGACAAGTGGCAGAGCTTGGATTGGAACCCAAATCCTTTGATTTTTCCACCAAGTCATGCAGCTTCTCTAATCCTGATCCTGGCTTTACCACTGGTCTGCTGGGTGACTTAACTTCTCTCTTCCTTAGTTCCACATCTGCAAAATAGAGATTCAGTACCTGCAATCTCTCCTACTTAGACTGTGATCCCAACTTGATTTTCAACTTTTCTAGAGTTGATTTAGGATTTTGTAAAAAAAACCAAGCAATAGACTAGCAAATTAGAGGGATAAAATTATCCACATTATTCATCTGCAACTCCTCATACATGGGATCATTCATTCTGAGGTCTGTTATTTTCCAAAATAATAATAATGGTATTTGTTAAGTGCTTACTATGTGCCCAGCACTGTTCTAAGCACTTGGGTAGATACAAGATAATCAGGTTGTCCCACGTGGGGCTCAGAGTCTTAATCCCTATTTGACAGATGAGGGAACTGATGCCCAGAGAAGTGAAGCAGTGTGGCTCAGTGGAAAGAGCCAGGACTTTGAAGTCAGAGGTCATGGGTTCGACTTCCGGCTCTGCCACTTGTCAGCTGTGTGACTGGGTAAGTCACTTAACTTCTCTGTGCCTCAGTTACCTCATCTGTAAAATAGGGATTAACTGTGAGCCTCACGTGGGACAACCTGATTACCCTGTATCTACCCCAGCGCTTAGAACAGTGCTCTGCACATAGTAAGCACTTAATACCAACATTATTATTAAGTATCTTGCCCAAGGTCACACAAAAGACAAGTGGTGGAGCCTGAATTAGAACCCATGACCTCTGACTCTCAAGCCCGGGCTCTTGCCACTAAGCCATGCTGCTTCTCTTTAACAGTGAAGGGATCTCAGGGCTTTAGATATTTACTCAACTTCCCAGACAGAATGTGAAAATGAGCATTTGGTTCCCTTTCCTAAAGTCTTTCCTTTCCTGCTTTAGGAATCTAACTCAATCAGTGTAAATTAGCAAGGTGTAAGTGAAGAATGACTAGTGGTTAAACCAAGGTTCTTAAGGGGGCAGAAATGAAAATACTGAAAAAGAAAAATCTTTGCTCCACAAATGAAGAAGAATGTTTAAAATGCTTATCTCCTACTTAGGTCTGATTTATAAATGAAGCAATCAGTTGGAAGTATAGCATATTAAAAATTTTGCTTACTTCGTTGATTGTTCTAAAATGAGGGCAAACAAAACTTTTAATAGGCCATCCTTCATTGTTGACACACTCAAGTGGGATTTGGATGAGAGGCATGTAAGGAAAGACTAAGAGAGATGTTAGATAGTCCATCCATAATTATTAGCAAGGTGGTCAAAGGTATACAACTATTACATGTCTTATTGAAGGTACATCTCCTCCAAGAGGTCTTCCCAGATTAGCTATCCTCACTTTTCTCTTCTCCCACTCCCTTCTACATCACCCTGGCTTGCTCCCTTCATTCATTCCCCCCCCCCCAGCCTCATAGCACTTATGTACATATTTGTAATTTATTTACTTGTATTGATGTCTGTCTCCCCCTTCTAGACTGTAAGCTCTTTGTGGGCAGGGAATGTGCCCACTTATTGTTGTATTGGACTTTCGCAAGTGCTTAGTAGTGTGCTTTGCACACAATAAGCACTCAATAAATATGACACTAAATGAATGAACATGATCTGCATTAAATATGGGACTGTAAAACTGTGAGCTCCTTGAGGGCTGGTCTTGTGTCTATAAATAATACTGTACTCTCCCAACTGCTCACCGTCCTCTACAAAAGAGCTTAAAAAAACTAACAGAATGATTCCTCCAAATAACTACAAGGTCTTTCCAAGCAAGACTGCACACACACACACTCACACAAGTGTAGAGACTTAAAGGAAATGGAAAGGAGTATTTGTTTAAGGCACAATGGGTAACCATTGGAACAAGAAGACATGTTCTGAATGGTGATTCAGAAAGATGACCGGAGCAGCAGATGAAGGATGGACTGAAGCAAGGAAAAGCTGGAGGCAGGGAGAGCAGCCAGAAAGCTGATAAAATAGTCCAACTGGGCTATGATAAGTGCTTGAACCAGAGTAGTGGCTGAATGTCAATCACTAACCTGATGACATCAGCTGATTCACAGCCAACCCTAGGGGAGGAATTGGACAAGGCATTGAGAGCTAGATAAGTTTATAAAAACCAGAGCTTGGGAGGAGGAAAAAAAACCACGCCTGTTCCCAGAAGAGAAAGAAGTTTGCAATGGGCTTTTCCCCAGGATGGTTGGGTTTCTTCAGAGTGAAATACCAAGAAAGGACTTGTGGTATTTGTCAAGTGCTTAATGAGTGCCAAACTCTGTATTGAGAATTTGGGTAGATGTAAGATAATTAGGTTGGACACAGTCCCTGTCCCATGTGCTGCTCACAATCTAAATAGGAGGGAGAATAATGTGGCCTAGTGGAGAGAGTACAGGCCTGGGAGTCAGAAGGACCTGGGTTCTAAATCCTGGTTCTGCCGTTTGTCTGCTGTGTGACCTTGGACAAATCACTTCACTTCTCTGAACCTCAGTTACCTCATCTGTAAAATGAGGATTAAGGCTGTGAGCCCCATGTAGGACAGGATCTGTACCCAACCTAATTAGCTTTTATCTACCCCAGTGCTTAGTACAGTGCCTGGCACATAGTAAGCACTCAACAAATAGCATTAAAAAAAATTCAGACCATGGAAAGAGCACAGGCCTGGAAGTCATTGTACATGGGTCCTAATCCTGGCTCTGCCACTTCTCTGCTGAATGACCTTGGACAAGTCACTTAGCTTCTCTGTACCTGTTACCTCATCTGTATCAAGGGGATCAAGAATGTGAGGCCCATGTGGGACATTGACTGTCCAACTTGATTATCCTAGTTCTTAGTACATTGCTTGGCACATTGTAAGTGCTTAAGCAAATACTATCTGAAACAAACAGCTATTGAATCCCCATTTCACAGATGAGGTGGGGAAGGCCCTTGGAGGAGATATGCTTCCAATATGGCTTTTAAGGTGGGGAGAGTAATCATCTGTTGGAAATAAAGGAGGAGGGTGTTCCAGCTCAGAGGGAGGATGTAGACAAAGGGTCAGCTGCAAGATAGTTGAGATACAGTTAATAGCTTGGCATTAGAGGAGCGAAGTGTGAGGGCTGGGTTGTAGCAGGAAAACGGCAAGGTAGGATAGGAAGAGGCAAGGAGATTGAATGATTTAAAGCCGATGATAAGGAGTTTCTGTTTGACGTAGAGGTAAATGGGCAGCCCCTGGAGGTCTTTGAGGAGTGGGGAAGCATGGACTGAACTGTTTTGTAGAAAAATGATCCCTGCAGCTGAGTGAAGTGTGGACTGGAGTAGGGAGAGACAGGAAGCAGCTGGGAGGTCAGCAAGGAGGCTGATACAGTAATTGAGGTGGGATAGGTACTTGGATAACATGGTAGTCACTTGTGTGGAGCGGATAGGGCTGATTCTAGCAGTGTTGTGAATGTCGAATGGATAGGATTTCATGACAGATTGAATATTTGGGTCGAATGAGAGAGGTGAGGTTATGGGCAGGTTATGTTATGTTGAGTTTATGAGACAGGAAGGTTGGTAGTGCTGTCTACAGCGACTGAAAAGTCATGGGGAGGACAAGGTTTGGGTGAGAAGTGAGAAGAGGAGTTCTGTTTTGGATGTGTTAATATAAGATGCCAGTGGGACACCCAATTAGTGATGTCCTAAAGGCAGGCTGAAATGAAAGAAAGAGACATCAGGAGTGGAGATGGAGATTTGGGAATCATCCATATAGAGATGGTAGTTAGAGCCATGGGAGTGAATAAATTCTCCAAGGGAGCGGTTGTATATGGAGAATAGAAGGGGACTCAGAATTGAGCCTTGAAGGGCTCTCATAGGGGGTGGGAGGCAGAGGAGGAGCCTGAGAAAGAGATTGAGAATGAATGGCCAAAAAGATAGGAGAACCAGAGAGGACAGTGTCAGTGAAGCCAAGGTTGGATCATGCCTCCAGAAGAAGGGGGTGGTTGAGTGTCAGAAGCAGCTAAGAGGTCGAGGAGGATTAGGATGAAATAGAGGCTAAAGGAGATCATTTATGACCTTTGAGAGGGCAATATCTGTGGAGTGAGTGGGGTGGAAGCAAGACTGGAGGTGGTCAAGGAATGAAATTAAGGAGAGAAAGTGGAGACAGCAGGATTAGACAACTTGCTCAAGCAGCTTGGAGAGGAATGGTAGGAGGAAGATGGAGTGATAACTGGAGGGACCCTTGAGGTTTTCTTTGGGGTAGCAGAGACAAAAGCATGTTTGAAAACAGCAGAGAAAAAGACATTGAAAAGGAAACATTCAAATATGGCAGTCAGGGAGGGAAAAGGAAATGGGGCAGGTGCTTTGATAAAGTGCGAAGGGATGTGGTCATAGGTGCAGGTGGAGGGAGAGAAGGGAGGAGATGTCCTCTTGAGATACTGCTGGGAAAGATGGGAGCATTGAAGAAAGGACAGGTGAAGTGAGGGAATGGAGAGGAGCAGAAGAGATTTTAGGGAGATAACACCTGATAGTTTCAATTACCTCAGTAAAGTTTGTGGCCAGGTCATTATGGGCAAAGAGATGGGGAGGCTGAGGGGTAGGGGGTTTGAGGAGGGAGTTAAACATCTAGAACAACTGGTGAGGGCAATGGGCATGGGAATCAATAAAGATGGAAAAATAATTTTGTTGGGCAGAGGAGAGGGCAGAGTTAAAGCACACAAGGATAAACTAGAGTTGTACGAGGTTGGCCTGATATCTGGATTTGCAGTAGCAGCACTCTGTGGCTCGTGCACAGAAGCAAAGGAAGCGGACTGTGGGCTAGTTAGTGGTATGAAATCGATAAAGGGATATGGGAGTAAGTGAGTGGAGTTCAGTAGAGAAGCAGCTTGGCTTAGTGGAAGGACCACAGGCTTGGAAGTCAGAGGACATGGGTTTTGATCTCACTTCTTTTTAATGGGAAGTTTCTGTTTTGTTATATCAACAGAAAAAAGTAGCCAAAAAGAATGTTAGTGTAAACAAGTTGAGCCACCATTATAATAGTAATAATTGTGACATTTGTTAAGAACTTAGTATGTGCCAAACTCAGTACTAAATGTTGGAGTAGATACAAGATAACCAGATCCCACATGGGGATCACAGTCTAAGTAGGAGAGATTGCAGGTATTGAATCTTTATTTTGCAGATGAGGAACTAAGGAAGAAAGAAGTTAAGTCACCCAGCAGACAAGTGGTAGAGCCAGGATCAGGATTAGAGAAGCAGCATGACTTGGTAGAAAAATCAGAGGATTTGGGTTCCAATCCCAGCTCTGCCACTTGTCTGCTGTGTAACTTTGGGCAAGTCACTTAACTTCTCTGTGCCTCAGGTACCTCTCTTATCTCCCTTCCTCCTCTCTCGCCCCACTCCAGTCTATTCTTCACTCTGCTTCCCGGCTCATCTTCCTGCAGAAACAATCTGGGTATGTCACTCCCCTTCTTAAACACCTCCAGTGGTTGCCTATCGACCGCCGCTCCAAACAAAAACTCCTCACTCTAGGCTTTAAGGCTCTACATCACCTTGCCTCTTCCTACCTCTCCTCCCTTCTCTCTTTCTACCGCCCACCACGCACGCTCCGCTCCTCTGCCACCCACCTCCTCACCGTCCCTCGGTCTCACCTATCCCGCCGTCGACCCCCGGGCCATGTCCTCCCATGGTCCTGGAATGCCCTCCCTCCTCACCTCCGCCAAACCTATTCTCTTCCCCTCTTCAAAACCCTACTTAAAACTCACCTCCTCCAAGAGGCCTTCCCAGACTGAGCTCCCCCTCTCCCTCTACTCCCTCTACCGCCCCCCCTTCACCTCTCCGCAGCTTAACCCCATTTCCCTCTGCTCCTCCTCCTCTACCATCCCATCCCATTCAGCACTGTACTCGTCTGCTCAACTGTATATATTTTCATTACCCTATTTATTTTGTTAATGAAATGTACATCACCTTGATTCTATTTAGTTGCCATTGTTTTTACGAGATGTCTTCCCCTTGACTCTATTTATTGCCATTGTTCTGTCTCCCCCGAAGACGGTAAGCCCGTCAAACGGCAGGGACTGTCTCTATCTGTTGCCGACTTGTTCATTCCAAGTGCTTAGTACAGTGCTCTGCACATAGTAAGCACTCAATAAATACGAATGAATGAATGAATGAATAAATGAATGAATGAATGATTGACCTCATCTGTCAAATGGAGATTAAGACTGTGAGCCCCACATGGGACAACTTGATTACCTTGCATCTACCCCAGTGCTTAGAACAGTCCTTGGCACAAAGTAAGCACTTAACAAATACCATAATAATTATTATAATTACTATTAACTCAGATCCTGTGACTCCCATGCCCATGCACTTTCCACTAGGCCTCACTACTTCATAGTTGATATCCTAAAGACAATTACTCTCTCCACCTTCAAAGCTTTATTAAAGGCACATCTCCTCCAAGAGGCCTTTCCTGACTAAGCCCTCCTTTCCTCTTCTCCCACTCCTTTCTGCATCGGCCTGACTTGCTCCCTTTATTCATCCCTCCTCCCAGCCCCACAATACTTATGTACATATCTGTAATGTATTTATATTAATGTTTGCCTCTCCTTCTAGACTGTGAGCTCATCAAAGGCAGAGAATGTGTCTGTTAATTGTTATGTTGTACCCTTCCCAGGCACTTAGTACAGTGCTCTGTACACAGTAAGTGCTCAATAATTACAATTGAATGAATGAATGAAGGTAGGAGTAACACCCACTAAGAAGTTTTTCCAAGGTGACGGTTTAGCCATGACTGGTGAGTATTCATTGCTTGTTCCACGGGAACCTGGTGGAAGTTTTTTTCCTGAGTCCTTGGCCAATGTTGCCACAAGGGAGGGGAAGTCAGGGCTTTGATCAAGGGAAATGGAGGTGCGGCTCTTGGGGCCATCAATTGGGGATGAAAAGGGGAGTCTTTTGGGGGACCCAGAAAGTGATAGATCAGGCTGGGACCATTTCAGAAATAAAACTGTAATATCAGCCAGTCAATCGACTCCAAAGCACCCACCATTGGAAGCCCAGCTGGTGGTAGTACTCTAGCTGGGATCAGCCAGCCCAGCTCTCCCTGTTCTGGCCCAACATCACAAAGCAGTTAGCTGCATTGGTGTTCTACTTGATGGAGCATTTGCCCCTGTCCGTTGGAGTTCGTTCCAAATGAATGACTGCAGAATAGGCCAACTGAAACTTGGGGTGAACTCTCAAAAAGCAGTAAGTGAGCTGCTTTCCAAAGCAACCAGGTGGGGAAATCTTTTAAAATACCTAGAGAATCAGAAGCTGAGTGAGCTAACCTGCTCACTGTATCTCAATCTCATTTGTCTCACCGATGTCTTCTTACTCATTCATGTCTTCCCTCCAGCCTGGAACTCCCTCCCCCTTCATGCCCAGCACTCCCCCCGCAACTGCAACCACATTTCCTCCAAGAGGCCTTCGTTCATTCATTCATTTAAATTAATTAAATTGTATTTATTGAATGCTTACTGTGTGCAGATTGCTATACTAAGTGCTTGAGAGAGTACAATATAAAAATAGACTCATTCCCTGACCACAGCAAGCTCACGGCCTAGAGGGAGCTCACAGTCCTTTTAGTCTTCCCGGACTAACCCCTCATTTCCCTAGCTATTCACCTTCCCTTCTGCATTGCTGATGCAATTGGGCCTGTATCACTTTAGCATTTTGATACTCACCCCAACCCCAGCCTTAAAGCACGCATGTACCAATCCTTATGCTCTGCAATTTCCCTTTCTGCAATGGATTTGAATGCTTGTCTCCCCCACTAGCTCCCTGTGGGCAAATACCAACTCTACTAACTCTTTTTGTATTCAACTCTCCCAAATCCTGAGTACAGTGCTCTGCACAGAGTAAGTGCTCAATCAATACCATTGACTGATCTTTGTGTTTTTGCCGCACCAACTTTTTCTCTCACAAATTCAGTCACTACAACTGCAGTGGCCTTGCTCCTCCAGCATTCAGTCCCTACAATTGTCCTTGGTCACAGTGGGCCTGCTTCCTCTTTTCTTCCTCACCTGGGTGACAGATTTGGAACTAGTTATACACACATTGCCTCCCCTTCTAGTCTAATAAGCTCATTGTGGGCAGGGTACGTGTCTGCTAATTCTCTTGTAGTGTACTTACCTAAGGGCTTAGCACAGTGCTCTGTACCTAGGAAGCACTCAATAAATACCATTGATGATGATGATGATGAAGGTGGTAGCACCCATTTACAGACACTGAGTGGAAAAAATATGCTTCCTGGTTCCAAAACGGTTAATCAAAGTAACTCTGGCAGTAGAGTTTGGATCTCTTCACGAAACGAAGTAGGTCAGTAACTGCTTGTTTAGTCATGGAATTTTTATAGCCAGAAATTGATTAATCCCAAGGAAAATAATCCAAGGCCATAAGTCACGGTCTGCAGGCTATTTCCCAAACACCCCATCTCCCTCTTATCTCCATGGGTTGCCATTCTCCAAACCTGGGCTGAGCCAGTTGCCCCATCAGAGGAAAAGGCAACTCCCTGTCATTTGAAAATAACCAAAGTAAGCTCGAGATGGCTGCCAGAAGGCTGAACGTCTCCTTTATGTTCTGTGTGCTATTCAGTGAGGATTAAATCTGGCAACAGATCAACAATTTGTGTTTGGTGAGCGTATTCTCAGAGCTGTAAAGCAAGGGATTGAAAGCTGACCTACTTCTATCTGTGTGCCTGTGTGTATGTGTGTAGACATATGTGCGTATACACACAGGGGGTCATTTTTAGGCTCGTGCCAAAAATGTGGTCTGCTTTTCCAGGGGACTTGAGGGACTCTCCTATGGAAACTGCGAGCAGTAGTGCATGTTTGATTCCCTGCTGCTCTGCCCTTTGAAAATCAATTCAGACCACACAGTTGACAAATGTCTTCATTCCATCTCCTTGGATGCTGAAGTGTAGCCGAAATGTGTCCAGCTGCCACACGTTGTTGCTGAGAACCCAAAATAACAGTTTTTTTGGTCTGCTTAGCGGGAGAATGGGGGGGAATAAGGAGGGGCTGGTCAGGCTTCCAGGCCTGACAAATCCAATGTGATTTTGTGAATAGAAGCAAAGAGAATGTTCTTAGCCTTGTTCATATTCCAGGTGAGCTCAAATAGCAGCAGCAGATGAGTAACAAGCTCTAGTTCCGGAGCTCCGATGACTATGTGGTGATTTACAGTGGGCGATGGGGAAATAAATAATGGGAGAGTCTTTGAGCTTTTGTAAGGGGGTAACCCACCACAAAGAAAGTATTCCCATCTTGCCTAATGAGAGGAGACACAGTGAGTTTGTAGCCTACCTTTTCTTTGGTGCTCCAAGCCAAATGGCATCTCTCTATTTCATATGGCTGCTTTCAGATAATACAACTTGAAAATTGTAGCCATTGTTAGAGGCTGGAGGAAATCCAGGCTAGACATAGAACTGGACAGAATGTCCCTGACTATTCTCACAGGAAAGAAGCCAACCTAAGCCCTTAAAAGGATCACCCCAAAACTTGCTAACAACCTGGTGGCTCAGTATGCATAATGCTCAACAGTCTGGAGATACACCCTTCAGAATTAACCTGTTTTTCACAGTAGGATAGCAGCTTGATCATCTACCTCATTTTGGATGCAGCAAATGGAGGGTTAGTCGCACTCTATACAGTTGACTGAAATCTCTTTGGATGAGACTGTAGACTATAAACTCTAGATGATAAGCTCATTGTGGGCAGGGAATGTGTTTACTAACTCTGATATATTGTTATATTGTACTCTCCCAAGTGCCTAGTAGAGTGCTCTGCACACAGAAAATACTCAATAAATATGATTGATTGATTGACCCTTGTGGACAGGTACTATGTCTATAAACTCTCATGTATTATAATAATTATGACATTTCTTAAGCACTTCAGCACTGTTCTAAGTGCTGGGTAGTTACTAGTTAATCAGTTCAGACACAAACTCTGTCCCCATTTGGGGCTCACAGTCCAAGTAGGAGAGAGAACAGGCACTGAAACCCCATTTTGCAGATGAGGAAACTGAGCCATAGAGAAAGTCATACAGCAGACAACTAACTGGCAGAGCCAGGATTAGAACCCAGTTCCTCTGATTCCCAAGCCCTTGCTCTTTCCACTAGGTCATGTTGCTTTTCTCCCAAGCCCTTAATACTGTGCTGCATACTGTAAGTACTTAATAAATGCCATTGAAAGATTGATTAATTGATTGATCGATGAGGCTTCTCCTTTACCTTATTTCCAAGGAGTTAGAAACAATGGGTTCCTCACAGGCCCAGGAACCTGTCTGATTGTCAGCTGCTATCCAGGAGCATTGGAGGTACCCCAAGAACAGAGAAGTATCTAGCCAAGCAGCATAGCCTAGTAAAAGGAGCACTGGCCTGGACTCAGAGGATGTGAGTTCTAATCCAGGCTCTGCCACTTAGTTGCCTGCTACATGACCTTGGGCAAGGCACTTAACTTCTCTGTGCTTCAGTTTCCTCAACTGTAAAATGGGAATTAAATACCTATTCTCCCTCCTACTTAGACTGTGAGCCCCATGTGGTACAGAGACAGTGTTTGACCTAATTAACTTGTACCTATTCCAATTGCTAGAATGGTGTTTGACACATAGTAAGTACTTAAGAAATGCCATAATAAAAATGAAAAGAAGGAAAACTGAAAATAGCAGGGATTGTTGTTTCAACAACAGGCACTTATCTTTTGAGTTGGAAAAAGGGCTGAAGTACATTTTCAGTTCTTGTTTCCTAGAGATTCATAGTTTATAGAGAAATGCTCAGGGTTTAATTGTTTTTGCGTCTTCCAAAGCCAGTGCTAAGATAAGATGACTGTAGGTGGGCCAGGGTGTATCCTTATGAGAGAGACTTGAGCGAAAGCAAAAGTCAGTGTAAGGAAGAGGAGTGAAAAGATATAATAATGAAGATGATGGTATTTTTTTAAGCACTTACAATATGCCAAGTACAAAATTAAGGCCTGGGATAAATACAAGGTAATCAGGGTGAAAACAGTCCTTATCCCACATGGGGCACACAATCTAAGTGGGAGGGAGAACAGGTACTGAGTCCCCAGTTTACAGATGAGGAAACTGAGACACAGAGAAGTTAAGTGACTAGTCCACAGTCACACAGCAGGCAAGTGGCAGAACCCGGATTAGAACCCAAGTCCTCTGACTCTCGGAGCTATGCTCTTCCATTAGGCCATGTTGCTTCCCTAGACCACTCTGTTTCTGAGAGTAATGGGTGAGCAAGATGGAGGCAAGATAGGGAGATGAGCGATTCCTTTCTTGTTGGCTGCAAGGTAGCAATTGTGGTATTAAGAGCTTGCTATCTGCCAGTAACTGTACTAAATACTGCAGTTGAAGACAGTTATATTTTATTACTTTTTCATGCTCCTCAAATGTTTGGCAGAGGGCTTGGCACAGGGTAAGGACTCAGAAGTACTCATTAAAACCAAGTCATGGAAATAAAGCCCCCAAACCTGCTGACCCTCTGACACTGAAAAAAACCCTTCACCTTCTGAGTCCCTATTTGGTTCCCAGGAGAAAAGTGAGAGGATGAAGTAAAGGATAATGAGGAAGGAGTTGAAACAGTTGTTGGAGAAAGAGGAAGAGCAGAGCATGGCATAGAAAGGAGTGAGAGAGGGTTCAGAGTCCGGAGTTGTTTTCTACTACTATCATCAATTTTGGCAGTGCCCAACAAGTATGGAGGAGGAAGGATGGAGGAGGATGGCAAGAAGTAGGAAAGGAGCCTTGATAGAAGCCATCTGTGAAAGAATAGAAGGAAAGGACAGCAAGATGGCTGTTTAGTCCTACTCAAACTGAGCCACCAAATTGTTACCAGTTTCTGGGGTGACTTTTTTAAGGACTCAGATTAGCTTCTTTCCTATGAGAGTTGTCAGGGACATTCTGTCTAGTTCTATGTCCAGCCCTGATTTATTTCCTCCAACCTCTAACAATGGCTATGATGGATACGCTATTCTCTGAAAGCAGCCATATGAAATAAAGAAATACCATGTGGCTTGGAGAACCAAAAGAGAGGTAGGCTTTTTGGAGGCACTTGGGTGTCAGATGATCCCCTTAATGCAGAGCACTTTACTAAGCTCTTGGGAGAGTACAGTCCAATAGAGTTGGTAGGCATGTTCTCTGCCTACAATGAGCTTAAATTCTAGAAGGAGAGAGACAACCAGGAGGAGGAAAGGTATGCAAGGAGGGGAAAAGACGGGTCAGAGCCACTGAGGGGAAGGTGGCAGATAGGGAACCATTCAACAACCTGCATTGGACAAGCTGTCAGATTAAGACTTCAAAGGGACAACAGTTAAGTCCCCTATAGTGATCAGGCTATGGGAATCTTGATTATTAAGTCCCATTGGGATGGTGCTGAAAGACATTCTGCCATGATTCAGATACCGGGGATGAAAGCGTATGACATAAGCTTTTGGAGTTGGACAACGTATGATGTATTTTGGAAGAAATATCTGAAATAAAAAAAGGGCCTGTTGGCGTGACTTTACAGTCATACCACAGAGCAGGCCAAGGATAAAGATTGTTTATGTATTATTTAGAAAAGAAATGGTTGCTAGAGGCGACATCGTTCTATGGCTGAGAGGCTCTGCAGAGCCTTAGAAACCAGCCAAGGGACTAAAGTGTAAGGTTGGACTGCGGAAACCTCGCAAACTACATACACTTAGAGGTCTTCCTTTGCAAGAAGGACAATATTTCTACAGATATTGGGTAGGCATACACCTGCCCTAAACCAGGATTTAGCAGAGATATAGGGATAGTGTGTCTCTGACTTAAATGCTCCAAGGCATAAAGAGATGTTACACAACAGCATGCAGAACATTGAATTATAAACTCCTCGAGAGCAGGAACTGGGTTTTAATTGCCAATGTATGCTTCCAAGTCTTTAGTACAGTGCTCTGCTCACAGCTGGTGCTCACTACATGCTCTTGTTTTAGGACAGAAGTATTAAATGTCTGTATTAAACAATATTTCCTGAGATGGGTGTGCCAAGGAAGGCTTATTTTCTCCATGCCCAGGAACAGAAGGTGCAAGGGGTGATGAAATAGAAGCAGAAGGGATGACCCACATGCCCTTCACCCAGGGTCTTGAAGATAGATAGAGCTGAGGTTCAGGTCTGCAGGGGGAAGAGGGTCTGAAGGGAAGGAAATGCTGTTTCCCATTAAGGATTCTAGGATGAGAAGAAAGACAGAAAGATAATGAAGAGGGCAGATGAAAGAACTAAACCCATATTTGGAGCTGAAAAGGTGTCTACAAGACATACTAAGAGGATAGAGGTAGAAGAGGAAATTAAATGATAAAGACTGAAGAACAAATACAGGAAATTATTGAAGTTTTTAGTGAGAAGGAAGGGCAGGCAAGAGGAATTCAATTTTCCCTTTAGGGAATGTCCAGTCAGGTTAGGAGGGGGTATTGAGGAAGGGGTGGAGATGGGGCGGGGGACATTTGTCCTGTATCGAGGGATAAATATGGAGGTTAAGAGCAGAACAAGAGAAAGGTTAGAAATAATGAGAGAGGACATCATAATAAAGAGGGCATCAGGCTATAAAAGAAGGGGTTATAAGGAACTCTTGACAAAAGGAGAAATATAGGTTGCAGAGCCAAAAATAATGGCCCAGGAAGTTGACAGTATCATAGAGTTTCCAAGGAAAGAAAATTTTGGGATAGTTGGGATCGGGATTTTATGGAAAAAGAAAAAGCAACCATCATTTCCCCTTTCCCCCATATTGTATTAAAAATCTCTGCCAGGACCTTTAACAAAGTCCAAGCTCATGGATTATTGACTTTTATTTAAGAAAGGGGAAAGGGAGAACGTGAGGAATTCAGGGCCTTTAGCGCTATTGAAAATAAACGGCAAAAGTATTTACGGGAATGTTATGGCAGAGACAAGGGGTGGGAGCTGATGGATGAGGCTCAAAGCTGAGCCAGAAGGAAGAGGGGAAGGAAAAGAGACTTATGTGCAGTTTGGTCACCCAGATAGAAGTGGCAGATGGCCCTGGAGAGGCCGTAAGTTCACGTTATTTACTTTGGGGAACCTGGATCTGAAAAAGGCATTTGACAGGACACAATAGGTTTTTAACCAGTGAGGTTTATTCAGGTTCTGAGAATACTATTCACAGTGGGGACTAGAACTCTACTAGGAAATAAATAGCCAGGAAAGGAACTGAAAGACAAGAAAGAATTAGACCAGAATAATCAGACAGTCCATTTCTGAATGCATTGGCAAAAGACCTAGTCAAAAAAAAGAAAAAGAAAACAGCTGGTAGGTCAGGAGAATGTGCAAGAGGCAAGGAAAAGGAAATAACACTTAGAGCTATTACATTTTATGAAGACAGTATTACAGTCATGGTTTCAGATAAAGAGGTGGTCTGCTGCTTTTGAATTTGATGTATATGTTGAACTATTTGGGCCCAAGATCAATCAAAATAAATCTAAAATAATTGGAAGACTGGCAGTGCAACCTTGTGGACAGAACACAGATCCAGAAGTCAGGGGAATTGAAACTAGAGTCCAACTCAGTCCCTGATCTCCCTGCCTCCTGTCTCTCTCCACTCCAATCAATGCTTTGCTCTGCTGCCCGGATCATTTTTGTACAAAAATGTTCAGTACATGTCTCTCCACTCCTCAAGAACCTCCAGGGATTGTCCATCTACCTCTTCATCCAACAGAAACTCTTTGCCACAGGCTTTGAAGGACTCAGTCAGCTCATCCCCTCCTACCTCATCTCAAAGCCTAGATCTTCTACTACAGCCCAATCTGCACAGTTTGTTCCTCTGGAGCCAGCTTACTCACTGTGCCTTGATCTTGTCTATCTCATTTGAAACCCCTTTCCCAAATTCTGGCTCTGGCCTGGAATTCCCTCCCCAACCCCATATGCCAGACCACATTCTCCACACCTTCAAATCATCACTAAGGTCACAGCTCCTCCAAGAGGTCTTCCCCAATTAAGCCCTCTTTTCCCCAATTCCTTCTCCTTTCTGCATCATCTGTGCTTCTGAATCTACAACCGTTAAGCATTTGATATTCACCTCTCCATCAGCCCCACAGCACTTACATTTACTTATTTATATTAGTGTCTGTCTTCCCCTCTTGACTAAGTTTGATGTGGGCAGGAATGTGTCTACCAACTCTGTCATCTTATATACTCCCAAGGGAGAGAATACTGTGTATTCTCCACACACAGTAAGTACTCAATAAATACCACTAATTGATTGATCAATTGGATGATCTTGGATAAATCATTTAACTCCTTTGGGCCTCAGTTTCAACACCTGTGAAATGGGGATAATATCTTCCTCTCCCTAGGTCACATTAATATTGTAAGGTGGAAAATGAGATTTGAAAGTGTCTTTAGAAAGACCAAAGCACGATTCACATTCAAAGTGGTGTTATTTTCCTATTAGATTATAATCCTGTCAAGGACAGGGATTGTGTTTTATTGTTCTGCTGTTTAAATTTCTAAGTTTTGAGTACAGTAAATATTGTAGTGGATAATAGTGGTGATGATGATGATAGAAGAAATAGAAGAGAGAAAAGATAAAGAAATTAAATTGTAAGTGGGGTACATTATCACCATTACTATATGGCAAGGTATTTTGGTAGGAGAGGCTGGCGAAAGGATAGAAGGGACAAAGCCAAAGGGAATTTGGAGGATCTGCCTTTGGAAAAGAATTTGTCTCATCAAATGAATTTGAATTTGGATGTGTTGTCCAGCAACTACTGCCAGCCAAATGCATTTTTTTTTACTGAGATGGTTTGACACACTTGAGAGCCATTTGTTGAGAGAAGGAAAGGCACAAGAATGTCTAATGATAGGATGTGGGATGGAATGTAGGCTTAG
This sequence comes from Ornithorhynchus anatinus, assembly GCF_004115215.2. NCBI lineage: Eukaryota > Metazoa > Chordata > Mammalia > Monotremata > Ornithorhynchidae > Ornithorhynchus > Ornithorhynchus anatinus. The sequence goes on along the minus strand of NC_041734.1, from coordinate 36,848,174 downwards.
GGAGCAAGTTATAGAGGGTCTGAAAATCCTAGCATTTGTCTAAGGAGCTAGAATCCTGGGAGAAGTCTGATGGAGTCTCCCATCCCATTGAAATGAAGACATTTATATCTTTGGAAAGCATTAAAAAAACTTTTTGGCTTAGCACACTGACTTTTTCTGAACTGAAAAAATTTTAAACCTTTTAATCAGCAATTTCATCTTTGTGAAGAAGAAATCTTCTTTCAATAGAAAATTACAAGAAAAATCTCATGGAGTGATGATGTCCAAAAGTTCAACATAATGCCCAATCCATTCTTTTTGGGGTGACAGATGAGCCTTTGTCCCTAGACTTCATGTAGAGAAGCAGCGTGGCTAGAGAAGCAGCATGACTTAGTGGAAAGAGCCTGGGTTTGGGAGTCAGAGGTCATGAGTTCGAATCCCAGCTCTGCCACTTGTCAGCTGTGTGACTGTGGGCAAGTCACTTAACTTCTCTGTGCCTCAGTTACCTAATCTGTAAAATGGGGATTAACTGTGAGCCTCACGTGGGACAACCTGATAACCCTGTATCTCCCCCAGCGCTTAGAACAGTGCTCTGTATATAGTAAGTGCTTAATAAATACCAACATAATTATTATTATTATGTAGGAGGACCTGTGGGAAGGAATGGATTATAGTGCTAATGGTTTGTGCAGTGCCATATGCTCTCTCTAAGTCCCCCAGCTGGAACTCCTCTCGGGAGGATCTCTAAAGTGTTCCATTTGGGGTGATCCAGCAGCATTCTTCCTAGGAGCAAGAGCTTGGATGTGGAGTGAGTTGACAGATGAGAGCAAGGTCTTTCTCCTCTCTCCCTAGAAGATGCTTGGTGCCAATTACAGGGGGAGTTTTGTTGGCTGGGCCTTTAGCAGCAGCTTGGATGCATCTTGCCCACCTGGCTCACATAGGTCAGGCTTTCATAAGCCTCTCTTGGAACTTTCAGGAAATCAGGGCCCTTAGGACCCTCCTCCATACTTCATTCTGCTGCCCAAATCATTTTGCTTCAAAAATATTCAGATCATCTTTCCCCACTCCTCAAGAAACTCCCATGGTTGTCCATCCACCTCCACATCAAACAAAAACTCCTCACCATTGGATTTAAAGCACTTAATCACCTTGCCCCCTCTTACCTCACCTCGCTACTCTTCTACTACAACCCAACCCACAAACTTTGTTCCTCTAATGCTAACCTCACTGTACCTCGATCTTGTCTATCTCACAACCAACCTCTCGTACATATCCTACCTCTGGCCTGGAACACCCTTCCTCCTCATATCCGACAGATAATTGCTCTCCCCACTTCAAAATCTTATTGAAGACACATCTCTTCCAAGAAGCCTTCCCAGTGTCCTCCTCTCATCTTCTCCCACTGCCTTCTGCACTGCTCTTACTTGCTCCTTCATTCATCCTCCCTCCCATCTTCACTGCACATATGCATATATCTGTAATACATTTATATTAATGTCTGTCTCCCCCTCTAAACTGTGAATTTGCTGTGGACAGGAATGGGTCTGATTGCTATTATAATGTACCCTCCCAAGCTCTTAGTATGGTGCTTTGCACACAGTAAGTCATCAACAAATATGATCAAATTAAATTAAAAGTTAGTTACTGTACCACAGAACTGGCAAATGCTGAGCCAAATGAGAATTCAGAATGACTGCCTTCCAGCTTGGCTTTCTATACGGGCTATACCACTCCCCCTATAATAAAAGAAAGTTCTATATTCTACCCACTGAGACTCGTAGTAACTTCTGCCACATGACCAATGTTATAAATAGCTAAAGATTTATTAACTCCAGCTCAGTAATAACTAATCACATGCAGAAGTTCTCAGGGAGGAATAATATATAAGAGAGAAGCTCAACATTCTTGCCATAGTTTGTTAGCCCAATGTGGAAAAAAGATATTTTTCAGGATTCTGGTGCTTTTTTCTAAGCTTAGACCATAGGATCACAATTACCATGGAAGTTCTTAAATTTTCTTCCTCATGATAGTTTAGAGTGAACAGGAAGTGTCCATCCCAAATTATCAATGTAATTCTGAACCTATGAGGAGAAGGAATCTGGTTATTTTTCACAGTGAGACATTAGAGAACATTTGTGTCCCTCAAATGGTGAAATCTAGGAGAACGTTCAGTTCTGAAAATCGACTCCACTTAAAAGTTAAACATGTTTTCCAAACTGCAGGTGTTGAGCTTCATGGACTTTGCTGTGTGCCTGCTAAATTGAAAAATGATGATAGTCTAAAACAATAGTCCCAAGGGTCAATTATAAAGTGGCTGAAATGTAAATGGCAGGTCTGGAACAGCACTACAGCCCTGTGGTATTTTGTAACTACTTGGTAATGAAGATATGTTCAAATCTTCTAGCCTACTAAGAGCCTATCCCCAAAAGTAATTATACCATCAACAGATTTTCATTATTTGCACTGTTGATTGTGCATGTTCTGTGTTCAGGCCCTGTCCCAGTATTTTAGGGCAAATCTTATGGAAGAGGGACTATGTAAAGGTGATTATTTTGTACACAGATGTCTTTCATGTCTTCTTTGAAAAAAACACACTGATCAATTCATAACAATTGACAAAGGTGTCTGCACCACCCAAGTGAAATGAAAAGCTCTGGTGAAAATTTAATGGTCAAGAAACATGAACACCAGTTTCTGGTTGGCAGCAGTGATAGCACTTACTGTGTGCCTTTTACAGGCTGAACACTATATGAGATATTTGGGAACAGAATTTTTTGGCCATCTTGCTTTGGAGAAGCGGTGTGGCCAAGTGGAAAGAACAAAGGATAGGGAGTCAGGAGACCTTGGGGTGTAAACCCAGCTCCTCCACTTGCCTGTGTGAGCTTGGGCAGATCACTTAATTTCTCTCTGCCTCAGTCTCATCTTGAAAATGGGGATTAATAATAATAATAATAGTATTTGTTAAGCACTTACTGTATACCAAGCTTTGTTCTAAGCACTGGGGTAGATACAAGTTAATTAGGTTGGAGACAGTCCCTATCCCACATGGGACTCAGAGTTTTCATCCCCACTAGAGATAACTAAGGCACAGAGAAGTTAAGTGACTTGCCTAAGATCACACAGCAGGTAAGTGCTGGAGCTGGGAGTAAACCCAGGTCCTTCTGACTCCTGGGCCCAAGCATTATCCACTAAGCCATGCTACTTCTCCCTCCCTCTTAAACTGAGCCCATGTAAGAAGAGAACTGTGTCTGATCTGATTTCATTGCATTTACCCCACCACTTGGCACATATAAGGGCTTAACAAATGCCACAATTATTATTATTCATAAAATGGTTATGAATAATAATTAATAATAATAATAGAATTGGTTAAGCACTTACTATGTGTCAAGCTCTGTTCTAAGCACTAGAATAGATACAAGGTAATCATTTTGTCCCACTTGGGGCTCACAGTCTTAATCTCCATTTTATAGATAAGGTAACTGAGGCACAGAGAAGTTAAGCGGCTTGCCCAAGGTCACATAGCAGATAAGTGCAGAATCGGAGTTAGAACTCACGTCCTCTGACTCCCAAGCCTGTGGTCTTTCCACTAAGCCATGTTGCTTCTCCGACATGCTCTTCGTCCTTGCAAGACAAACAAGGAACAAGAATAAAAGCATAATTACAACCAATAAAAACAAATGTAGACAAATAAATAATTGAATGAATAGATTATAGATATAGATGCTGAAGAGATGACATCGCCAGGAAGATGGTGGCCTTGACTTTTAAAGAAAACTTCGAAAGTGAGGATGGATGTGGTTTTGTGGATTTGAGCTGGGAGGGAGTTCAATGCAGGTGAAGGGCATTCTCATGGGGATGCTGAAAATGTTAGGAGACAGGGCCAGGAGGGGATGTGCTGTCAGGTCCATAGTTAGCCAAGTGTTGGAGAAACAATTCCCAGAGCCCCCTTTTCCTAAGCCAAATCATAAGGCGGTACTCTGCTTTTCCATGGCCCATAGCCCCTCATCCTCATCTCTCTCCCCACATCTACTATGTTCTCTTTAACTCCAATCCATCCTTGGGAACTTCCCAGAGTGGATTTTCAATGAAGCAATCAGTCAATCAGTAGATTTTCAATCAATCAATAGTACTTATTGAGCACCTGCAGTATGCAGAACACTGTACTTAACACTTGTCTTATGCTGTCGTCTCTGACCCATAATGAAATCATGGACACATCTCTCCCAGAATACTCCACCTCCATCTGTAATCGTTCTGGTAGTGTAACTATAGAGTTTTCTTGGTAAAAATAGGGAAGTGGTTTACCATTGCCTCCTTCCATGTAGTAAATTCGAGCCTCCACCATCGGCTCTCTCCCATGTTGCTGCTGCCCAGCACAGGGGAGTCTTCACTTGTAGCAGATTTCCTTCCACTCGCTAGCCACTGGCCAAGTTAGGAATCGAATGGGTATGCCACTGACTTTCCCTTTCATAGTCAAGGCTGGTAGAGTACTGGAAACTCTCCAGGTGTGACCCTGAGAGGGGTATTAAGCACTAGGGGAGTGCAATTTAAATAGAAGACATGATCCCTGTCCTTCTGAAATAGCTTATAATTGTTCCCTCAGCAGAGCTGACAAACACCTGGAACTTTGTGGAACTCCCTCGGAGAATCACATCAGTTTACCTAATGTTGTTTTACATCTTAATGAAGACTTGAATAAGTTTGCTTGTCATCTACACTGATAGAAAAAGCTTCACTCCAGTGCTATAGCAAACTTCATCTCTGTAAGCACTTTCCCAGGAATCCCATCCCTTGCTCAGATTCACATTCTAACACAGCACTTATGTACATATCTGTAATTTATTTGTTTATGTTAATGTTTGTCTCCCCCTCCAGACTATAAGTGCCTTCTGGCCAGGGAATGTGTCTACCAACTCTGTTATTACTCTCCCAAGAGCTTGGTACAGTTATTCAATTAATCATATTTATGGAGTACTTATTGTCTAGAGCACTGTGCTAAGCACTTGGGAGAGTACAATATAACAAAGTTGATAATCCTGTTCTCTGACCACAATAAACTTACAGTCTAGTGGGGGAGACTGACATGAATAAAAATAAATAAATTGCTGATATGTATATAAGTGCTGTGGGGCTGAGGGAAAGGTAAATAAAGGGTGAAAATCTAACTGCAAAGGCAATGCAGAAGACAGTGGGAGAAGAAGAAATGAAGTCTTAGGTCAGGAGGGGGTAAGATGATTGAGTACTTTAAAGTCAATGGTGAGGAATTTCCTTTTAATGCAGAGATGGATGGGCAACCATTAGAAGTTCTTGAGGAGTGGGGAATCATAGACTGAATGTTTCTGTAGAAAAATTATTTGGGTAGCAGAGTGAGGTATGGACTGGATTAGTAAGAGACAGGAGCTAGGGAGATCAGCAAGGAGGCTGATGCAGTAATCAAGATGGGATAGGATAAGTACTTAGATTAATGTAGTAGTCATTTGGGTGGAGAGGAAAGGAAGGATTTTAATGAAGTGGTGAAGAGTGATTCCACTGGATCTGGTGACAGATTGAATATGTGGGTTGAATGAGAGAGATGAGTTGAGGATAATGCCCATGTCAAGGGTTTGTGAGATAGAGAGGATGGTCGTGCTGTCTACGGTGATGGGAAAGTCAGGGGGAGGACAGTGTACAGTACTCTACACATAGTAAGTACTCAATAAGTATGTTGGATTGATTCATTCATTCATTCAATCGTATTTATTGAGCACTTATTGTGTGCAGAGCACTGTACTAAGTGCTTGGAAACTACAATTCAATAACAAATAGAGGCAATCCCTGCCCACAGAAGGCTCAAAGTTTAGGGGGGGAAGTCAGACATTGAGTGCTGGGCATTAGAGGTGAAGAGTGAAGTCTTGCTGCAAAGCTGATTGTCCTCCCTGGTCACCAGTGGCTATCACAGGGTCCTGGTTACTCAAATATGGCAGGAGTATAGAAAGACTCATTGGAACTCCTCAGATATGGGTTTTTCTTGGCCGCCCTCTCCCGCTCCCCACTCAGCCATTCCATTCCTTTCCAGCCAATACTGGCCCTGTCAAATGTGGAATTTTTGCTACATCCCTCTTTTCTGACCCACCCCACACTGTTTTCCCGAAGCTTGCCAGTGTTGGAAAGTTTCCATTAATTTTCAGCACCTTTCAGAAAGATAGTGTTTTTATAAAGAAAATGGAACTATAAAGTGGGTTAGATGAAAAGGCATTTTTAGGCCTTAGCTATCATAGTGATAGAAAGTGGTCATTATAGTCCTGAGAGAAAGACCTATGATTTTTCTATCTGTTTGGCTTCTGATCAACCCTGCTGTTTTTTAGCTGTCATAAAATAGGAAATGCAGTGTAAATAGCAGCGGCTTCCTACATGCCTTCTTGTGGTCTCTTGTCACTTGCCCTCGATCATACAAGCCTAGAGTGTTTTGATTTTAAAGAAGAATGTGCAACACCATGTTTCCAACAAAGAAAATTAGTTATTGCATTAGTTAGTTAGAAGGGAGAGTGTTTAGGGCCATGCAAGGGATAATGGCCAGGATGATACTTGTTCTGAGTGGATGTAGCTAATGGGTTTCTCTGCCTCATAGGTTTTGTATTTAACTGTAAGGGGAAAGGAAGGCTGAAAATAATAATAATTTTGATATTTGTTAAATGCTTACTATGTGTCAAGTAATAATAATGTTGGTATTTGTTAAGCGCTTACTATGTGCCGAGCACTGTTCTAAGCGCTGGGGTAGACACAGGGGAATCAGGTTGTCCCACGTGGGGCTCACAGTCTTAATCCCCATTTTACAGATGAGGTAACTGAGGCACCGAGAAGTTAAGTGACTTGCCCAAAGTCACACAGCTGACAAGTGGCAGAGCCGGGATTCGAACCCATGACCTCTGACTCCAAAGCCCGTGCTCTTTCCACTGAGCCACGCTGTGAGGGTACTGTTCTAAGCACTCTGGTATATATAAAATAAACAGGCCCCACATGGGGCTCACAGTAGGTAAGAGAACAGGTACTGAGTCCCCATTTTGCAGATGAGGGAACTGAACCGCAGAGAAGGTAAGTGACTTACTTGCCCAAGGTCACACAGCAGGGAAGTTTCAGAGCTGGAATTAGAACTCAGGTCCTAAACTCCCAGGCCTGTGCTCTGTCCACTTGGCAATGCTGCTTCTCTAAAAGTAACTCTAGTTCCCTTTCAAGAACCATGTTCTTGAATACAAGAGAAAATATAAGAGAAAATAACATGGTTCTCTTATGGATTCCATGTGTCCCAGGATGGTCTCTACCTTAGGAAAAAAATCTGGCCATATGAAACTCTGCTCATTTTGGCTGTGGTAAGCAGTTTTTTCTTCAGTCTGGAGTCTGTAGACTTTGGTTTCAGCTGGTCAGTCATCCACTGATAGAATTTTTTCATAATCACTGCAGAGTAAATGCAAACTGTATGGGCCAAGGGGATTTTCCTATAGATTCAGAGGTTTTTCTATTTGTCAGGCCATCCTGTATCTTAACAAATATAATGTACTAAAGCAAATGTCTCAATTTAAGCAACTACATTAATGCCTCACTTTGAACAGAAATACTAATTATAGATCTGCAGACTCAGTGATGAGCTTACTTAATTAGGTCTATTTTCACAATTCCTTGACAGGTCAGAAGCAAAATCCACAGAAAGATCCCCTTTCTTCCTGAGGAATCTGGATTTTGATTGCCGCCTCACTGGGACAAACATTCTCTAAGAATTAAAATGAATAAGGCTAATTATTTTTGGGCTAAAGGGAAATGAGGATTGTGAGTTGTGGTTAACTATGAGATTTAAACTTTAAGTCCACTTGTCAAAAATAAATTTACCTTAAAAAATATCTGCCAGGTGGAGGAGAACTCCACACTAGGGAATCCATAATGCAGTGATTCTTTAGCTTTCAAGTGAATGGAAAGAAAATGGCGCATAAAAATGGCTCAAATAATATTTTATGAATTGGGTGAATTGGCTTAACCAGGCTGGTAAATGGATTTTTTTCAAATGTGCTATGGAATATAGAGTCAGTGATACAAATGGAAAATGCAATATTCATAGTGCTGTTTTTTTAGTTAAACTTATTTTCCATTGAAAACCTGGAAGTCTTATTTACTTTTATTCACATCTGACCTTTTTGTATATGATCTCTCCTAGGAGAGTCCCACATACCCTTAGGGAAGTCATCATTCAAATATAATTTTCATATACATACATTGATCTAGACTATGAAATTCCAAATTAATATGCCATTACTTCCCTGAAGATTTTCCCTCTCTCTCTAGCTCTACATATTTCTTATCTTCCTTATAATTGACCTAGATCCCCTTGCCCTAGAAGTGTTCAACAGAGAGGAAGGAGACCAAAAGCCAATGAAGTGTCAGGCGGATGGCAAAATTCATAAGAAACATTGTCAGAACAGTACCTAGTAGCAAGAGGAAGAGATTAGGGGCTACTAATCTGTTTATTGTACTCTTTCAAACACCTAATACAGTGCTCTGCACACAGTAAGCACTCAATAACTATGATTGATTGAAAATGACCCTTTTATATGTACACATCATTTTCCCATAATTTGATCGCTATGCATTTTGGATAGCAAGTGATGGCAGAATTAGGGGATGTTTTTCCAATGGTGCCCGTCTGTCTGATTGCAGCATGATGCAGTACTGGGGTAAAAAATTATGTATATATAGATATATATATAGCATAGAAGCTGGGGTGTGTGCCTGCAAAATAATTTTCTCTAATGCAAAGTTTGGCAAGAATGCCACCCTCACATCTAGTTGGCCTGAATGTGTTTGTTTGTGGGCGTATGTGTATATACATACACACACACTCACACCCACAGAGTTGAAGTGAGACTCCATCTGTGCTTGTGATTGTGACAGGGAAGACCAGTATAATAGTGAGAGCCCCTTAACACCTTGTGCTTAGAAAGATTATCCTTTGCTGAATTTCTGCATTTGTTCCCTACAGGACCTGGAGCTATCATGTTTTCCTTCTATATTTTTATTTTTGTTGGTATTTGTTAAGTGTTTACTATGTGCCAGGCACTGCTCTAAGCACTGGGGTAGACACAATTATAATCAGATTGGACACAGTCCATATCCCATATGGGGCTCCCAATCTTAATCCATATTTTACAGATGACATAACTGAGGTGCAGAGAAGTGAAGTGACTTGCCCAAAGTCACAGAGCAGGCAAGTGACAGAGCCGGGAGTAGAACCCAGCTCATTCTGACTTCCAGGCTTTTGTTCTATCCTCTAGTCAATGCTGCTTCTCTTGTGATTTTCTTGGAACCTCTTTTAAGGCAGCCTCCCCATTTCTAATTACTACCCACCAGGCTGATCTGCCTCCCTAATGTGCAGAGTTATGCTGCATCATTTATGGCTATGCTTCCCCATGCTCTTTTAAAAAAATTTTTCTGTTTCAAATTACTGTACAGGAACAATTTGGATATCCAGATCTAATCCATTTTTATCACATCCATCAGTAGCATTTACTGAGCACCTACTGCATACAGTACACTGAGCTAAGTGCTTGGGAGAGTGCAATTGAATTAGTCTGCAAGATTATTTTAGTAGGAAAGGCAGACACTGAATTGAATTACAGATGGGAAGAAGAAATACAGTATAAAGTTACATACAAAAGTCTCAGTGGCATGAAGGAGGATGAAACCAGATTTTAGAAGAAGCATGGCCTAGTGGAAAGAGCATGGGCCTGGGATGCCGGGGACTTGGGTTCTAATCTCACTCTACCATTTGCCTGCAATGTGACCTTGGGCAAGGCACTCAATTTCTCTGTGCCTCAATTTCCTCATCTATAAAATGGGGATTAAGTACCTATTTTCCCTCCTACTTAGACTTTTGAGAACTATGGGGGGCAAGGACTATGTTTGGCCTGATTATCTTGTATCTATCTCAGGGCTATGTCCATGCTTGGCACATAATAAGTGCTTAAAATACTACTGTTATTGTTATTAATATTATTATTACTAGAGGGTCAAGATAAGAGTTGGAGGACACTAATTGGAAGCAGTAGGTAAGAAGCAGCGTGGCTCAGTGGAAAGAACATGGGCTAGGGAGTCAGAGATCATGGGTGCCCAGCTCCGCCACTCGTCAGCTGTGTGACTGTGGGCAAGTCACTTAACTTCTCTGGGCCTCAATTCCCTCATCTGTGAAATGGGGATTAAGACTGTGAGCCTCATGTGGGACAACCTGATTACCCTGTATCTACCCCAGTGCTTAGAACAGTGCTCTGCACAGAGTAAACGCTTAACAAATACCAACATTATTATTATTATTATTCAGCCTTTTTAATGGATTTAGACAGGAAGGTAGGGGGGAGGTAGGTCAATATCTGTATGCTGAAGTTTTGGGGTTTTTTTTAGGATAAGAGAAACGCGGGCATGAGAAGGGGTCATCAGTGAGTAAGAGGTTGCAGGTGCCAGCCAGGGGGAGCTAAAAAGTGAACTTTTAGGTGGTAAGAAACAATGAGATTGGAGGTGTAGGTGTGGGGCTGAGATACATTTTGTAAACAGGTGGGTGATGTTCTTTTGGGTCAACTGAGAACAATGAGTGGGTGGTAGATTTGGGCCGGAGTGGAGGGGCTCATGTCTGATTGGTGGAACTGAAGCAGCATGACCTAGAGCTCGGGTCAAGAAGTCAGAGGACCTGAGTTCTAATCACAGCTCTGTCACATGCCTGCTGTGCAACCTTGGGCAAATCACTTAACTTCTCTGTGCCTCCGTTTCCTAATCTGTAAAATGGGTATTTGATGCCCATTCTCCCTCATGTTTAGACTGGGAGGACCATGTGGTACAGGGACTATGCCTAACCTGGTTATCTTGTATCTACCCCAGCACTCAGTACAGAGCTTGGCACATGATAAGTGCTTAACAAATACCACAATTATCACTATCATTGTCATTATTATTATTTTTTTTGTTGTCATTATTATTGGTTCAAAGTAGTTGACAAGGTCACCAGGGTAAGAGAGGGTAAAGGTTGGTGTACTGGGGGCTTCAGGAAGGAGGTGAAAGTCTGGAAAAGTTATCCCCTTGTTGGGTAGGGATTATCTCTGTTGCTGAATTGTACTTTCCAATCACTTAGTACACTGTAAGTGCTCCATAAATATGAATGAATGAATGAATCAGCTTGGGTGTCAATAAGAGAGAAGTAATGCTGCTGAGCAGATGCTGTGCCCCCGGCGAAGATTAGCTATGGTGAACATTGCTGTGATGTTATTGGACTGACTGGATTTCAGGCGTTCAGTGTTAGTGATCCTGACTGACATTTTATGTTTGAGCATGTCTAAGAGTCACTGATTGAACTGCTTTAGAAGTCAGATCTGGCTCATATAGTAAGTAACAGCCATACAGAATTTTGGACAATATAATTGTTCTCAGCACTTCAGTTTGATCCGAATATTCATGCCTTGTTAGAACCAAATTCTATTGTCTCCTAAGGAATGAACTAACTTTCCGTTGAATTTTCTACCACCCCGTCTTTCCGTTGGACTGTGTGCTGCGTAGATAGGAAAATTTAGGGACCACGTTCATGATTGGATCACCAATGGAGACCTTTGGTTGTTTGTAGCATTTGCAAAGAATAGGCTGGTACATAACCTTATTGCCTATAAGATCCAGAGTAGAGAACAGAGCTTTAACATATCATCATTTGTCTTCTTTTTCATTATGAATTAACAGGAAATAAAATATAGCATTTCTATCTGGCTGGGAAGCATCTACTTTCCAAGATTGTTTTTCTTTGCTGTAGGAATGAAACTCAAGACTTTCTGAGTTATGTAACCCAAAAGAGTCAAAGCTTTCACCCCGCTCCTTTGCTTCCCTAATTGTAAGTGCTTCCTATGTTTCACCAGGATGTGATGTGGCTCTGGAAGAACCGAAGAAAAAGTGGAACAGAAATCTCTATGTTTTTATGGAGGCTGAGGATAGATCATAGATAAATAAAAAAGGAAAAGATATTTTAGAAAAGCAGTTGCTCCTTAATCCCCATAACTCATATCAAATGTTCTTCAGGACACCATTACCACTGAAGATATCCATAGCATCAAAACCCATAATTCTTAATGGATTTTAGTCAATAGACCTAAAGCTAGAGGGATTTTTGCTGAGTTGCAAATAATCACCGAACTAGAATTGGAATAATTTCTCCCTAAGGAACAGAATCTGTCTCAAACATTTCTTCAAAGGCACAAAATTAAAAAAAGAAAAGCAACCCCCTCCCCCCCAAACAAAAAAACAAACTTCAGAATGCAATGAGCAACTTGAAATAACCCATAATTTTTTTCTTTCTTTTTCAGCCCATGTCTCATTTCTACACAGTGTTAATTTTAGAGGTCCCTTGAGAGCCAGGAAGACTGAACTCCGATGTGGAACATGAAATAGCATCCTAGCCGGAAAGACTGTGGGGTAAAAGAAACAGCTTACAATGAAGACCCATATTGGAGTCATTTGCACATTCTAGGGACATAATTTTTCAATTAATTTATTAGATGGAGAACAAAATTAGCCATCTTGCAAAACCCTGCTTCGCCTGTCTAATGATCTTTATGCCTGCCCCAGGACCTCTGCTGGTGTGTGGATTCAAGCTTGTATTTAAGATGTTAATGAAGCCGACTTCTGTGTTCTTGCAGTTTGATAAGCTGATCTATGGATAATATAACACGATTCCAGACCAGAAATGGCCCTGCTGCCTAATGCTCTGTAAATAACTGCTTTATAAACAAAATGTCTAATCTGCCCCCGGGGAAGGTAGAACAACATTTCCAGGCTTGAATCAATGTTGCTTCTCCATGAGGTGCTTTCTGTCCCTTTAGATCAACTGTGAAAGATACTTTCACACATTATTAACCTAATCACATAGATTTTTTGGAAGTCACTGCAACATGCAAGTATGTGCAAAGAGTTTTCACCCTGAGAAAGGAGAGAAAGAAGGAAACAGCATTTTCTGAACTTTTCTCATAGACACTGTCTGAGGGATCCAGTGTGCTTATGTAACTATGTGATACCGAGTTCTTCAAACCACATTTTTTAACTCAGGGACCTAGCTGTATGTTTCACAGCTGCTCTGCTTCACAGCTATGAGACTGGGAGGGAAAGAGGGTAAGGTGTAATTCCTGAAGGAGTTATGATGCTCTTTGAGAGTACTGGCTTTTTTTTTTTTGATAATTTTGTTCCCCCTTCACCTTGCACCTCCGCCCTCCTCAACATTCAACCCAAATCCTGAAGTTATTTGCAGGAGTGGTCTTTCTTTCCCTTTCCTGTTTTATCCCTTGCTCCTTCCTCCCTTTTTCCTTTACCTTTATTCCTTCCATCTTTTCCCTTTCATTCCTCTTTTCTTTTTCCCTCTCTTTTTTTCTTTCCAGTCCAATCCACATCCTTCAGTGATCTTTACCAATGCTTCCATCTTTATGGTCTAGTGTGATCCAAAGCCCTCTCTCATGTTATATAGTGGAACAAAATATTTTAGAACTTGGGAATTCTGAAATATTATATGAAGGGATGAAGATGACTATGTGGGTGTTATAATAAAATCAGTAATTCTATAGTGGCAACCATCAAGAGTAATAATGCAAGAAAATGTGCTTTTTTAAATCATGGAGCAATAATTTTGGAAGGATCATAGAAGATTATTGCATATGCAAAACTATAGACCTTTATTTTGACATTTTCTTTCTCCAAATATTGTACCAGAACTATTCACAGGTACCCAACTTTTCCCTCATGATTTCTGGCCTGGGTTCTGGCAGAAACATCAATCTTGCTAGGTATTTACTGCTATAAATCACAGAGGAAGCACTAGGATGACTACAGATATGGGGAAATAAATGGTCCCTAACCCTCAGTAATCACCCAATCCAAGAATGAATCTAGAGAAAGAGAGAGAGAAAGAGAGAGAGAGGGAGAAGCTCTATAAATGAGAAGCAAGTGAGGATAGATCCTGTGACTCCCTGTCAACCCAGGACCGCTTTGGGCATGTGCCACCTTTGTTTTGGAGATCCAAACACAGTATCTTTATCTACAAAAAGGTGAGTTCTGCTCTCCTAGTCCAAAGTGGGAAGAAAAAGGAATAACAAGATGGTGAGAAGTATCATGGCTTTGTAGAAAGAACACGGGCCTGGGAGTCAAAGGACCTGTGTTCTAATTCCAGCTCTGCCAGTTGCTGCTGTGTGACTTGGACAAGTCATTTAACTTCTTTGTGCCTCAGTTTCTTCACCTGTAAAATGGGGATTAAATACCTGTACTCCCTACATAAACTTTGAGCCCATGTGGGACAGAGACCGTGTCTGACATAATTAACTAGTATCTAGCTCAGTATTTAGGACAGTGCTTGACACATAGTAAGCGCTTAACATATAATAATAATAATAGTGATAGTAATGATAATAATAATAATGGTGGGGGGGAGGAAAGTACCTTAAAGAGAGAATCAGGCCCATGAAATAGGCCCCAGAATACCCTGGCCTGTTCTTGACTCCAGGAGTCCCCATTTGAGCATCCTGGATCTAAAGTCCCAATTTGACAAATATTCAGTCTCAAGTGGGCCTAGCATCCCCAGAATTATGAAGACTGATGATTTCCCAGCAAGCACTGTGGGAGTCAGGCGGCTCCAGGCAATACTATAAGAGTTGGCAGAGAAGAATAATGGCAGCTGTCGAGGGTGGGGGTTGGGTGGGGAGGGTGTTGCCTGCTGTAACTTTGGTTTTAGTGAAACATCTGGTTCCACTTGTATCCCACCACTACATAGAAAGCACTTGTTACTCCACTTTCTGGAGAAGACAATGGGAAAGAATTGGTGAAATGGAACCTTGGCAGCAACTTGAAATGTGAATTTGTGTATCTTAAAAGGATAAAGAAGGGTACCTCCAGGCAAATTGGCATTCTGGTTTACTCTCTCTCTTGGATATGAGTTGTGATGGATTCTAGGGTGTGAAAGAATGGTGCAAATGATTTTGCATGTGGGTATGTGTAAAACAATAGAAAAATTCCAAATTCACTTCAGAAGTGTACAATGAGAGAATGGTGAGGCTATTCTCAATTGTAAAGAATGGTTAATCCCAACTTCTAACAGTCACAATCCCTCAAAGCCTGGGGGAACTCTCAACCATCTTGTATGATACCAACTACTAGAGTCTGTTGCTCCTTTTCACTTACCCCAAAGCATTACAGAGTGAGGGTGGATGACGTTGAGTCTTTGTAATTTAGAACAGTCTCTTTCTTTCCCCAATTCCATCCTTTTATTTGTTGTTTAAATCCCTCATTATTTTTATTCTTCCCCAATATTTTACTAGCATTCTATAAACCCTGCCAATATTTTTTAATATCAGTTTGAATCAGATTCACATTCTCCCTGGGACCCCCATAAAGTTGAACTATGTGTCTTGGGAAGAATAAAAGTGAAATGAAAGATCTGGTTCATGGCAAGCATGTACTGTGGTTTTCGTTATTTCATGCATCAATTTCTCTTGGTTTCATGCTCAAGAATAGTCTTCCCAAATGCCAAGCACCTAGTAGAGTGCTATAAGTCTTTAGGTGCTCAAGGAACATTTGGTGATTGATTGGCTTTTGGGGCAAACTCACAGTAAATCACTTCAACTTTCAGAAAAGTCTTCTGTCCTCACTGCTCACTGTTGATTAACAGAGGTGTTTTGTTCTATCATAATTTCTTCCCTGCATCTTTTCTCTTGCTTAACACTATGTTAAAGCTATTTTATTTGAAAATCACATCTAGAAATAATTTTCCTATTCTATACCAGGGATGGACAGTGAGAATAACTGAGAGTGATTCTTCTCAGTTAGTGAAGACTGTCAGCTCAGTGAACTGGAGGTGTATTTCTTTATAATATTTGTTAAGTGCTTACTAAGTGCCAGGCACTGTACTAAGCATGGGGTAGATAAAAGTTAATCAGTTTGGACACAGTCCCTGTCCCAAAGAGGGCTCCCTGTCTTACTACCCATTTTATAAATGAGATTACTGAAGCAGAGAAGTTGTGACCTGCCCAACGTCATACATCAGATAGTGTTGTGACTCATTAGTAAGTTTTAAGTTTGGGCTTCATCTTTGTTATCCAATCTGATTAGATTTGGGGGAACCTCACTGTGAGACATATAGTGAAATAACCCCCGTGCCTTGTTGACTTAGTGGGCTGATGGGAGCAAAGTTTGTAAGGTGGTGGCTGTGGTTACAAAGGGGAAAGACTTTCTGGAGGTCTTAGGGTAAGTGGAAGGCAGATAAGCAGATTTAGTGATGATTTTTACCCATTTTTCCTGCTCTAGTGGACTTCAGGGACTTGGGGTTATAAATACCCTCCTTAGGAAAGGCATGCATATTGCTCCGGGCAACTGAAGCTTGGAGTTCTCAGACAGCCTTATAATGTGTCTCGTCTTCATTCATTCATTCACTCAATCATAGTTATTGAGCACTTACTGTGTGCACAGCAAAGTACTAAGCACTTGAGAGAGTACAATATAGCAATAAATGGACACATCCCCTGCCCTCAATGAGCTTACTCTACCTTTCTGTGGGAACACTGTGCTCAAGCCCCATATTGACCCCTGGCCTTGAAGCCATCAGGACCTTTTGTTCCTCTGTTTTCTGGCACACTCTCGTTGAGGGAAAGTGGCATCTGGTGAGTTTCTAATTCAACTAAAATAAATCCGTCTCCTAAATCGGTAAGTCTGAGAGGATGTTCCAGAAGAAACTGCTAGAGTTCGGGCAGTCCCTGGCAGTGGTGTGCTGCCATGTACTGCCAAGACATGTCTGTCTTTGCTGAGACCCCATGCTGACAGAACCGAGGAGTCCCACGGCCAGGAAAAGTTTTCTCTCCCTCCTGAGTACGAATGAAGGCCATAATGGTGGTGGTCCCACAGCTTTACATGGTAAAGTAGGGTTTGAAAAGTTTGAAAATGTCTCATGGGGGCGCTTGGCATGTGTACAGGACTTACATCTGTGGGTTTGGGAAAAGGAAAGTCTTTCTGTCGCTTGAACCACAATTTTTTTTTAAAACTGTGCTCTGTAAAAACAGGAGGCATCCCAAGTACCTAAACACTTCTAACGACACCCATGCGTGGATGCTGAGTTAGCTGAACAAAAGGGTACTGCAGCTGCAACCCACCCACAGTTATAAGTCTCTTCCAAACTCCGGAGGAGTTGATTGTGGGTAAAATGGAGCACATACTTTTGGCTCAAAATAGATTTTATCTGAGAAAAGAAAACAGATGGGGACAAGGATGAAATGAGAGGGTTCTATTTATTTTTTTAAACAAAAAAGCACAGGAAGAAACATAAAACTGCAAATGTGTCTTTCCCCTCCCCTCCCAGATCTGCCTTTAAGCTACAGTGGATCCCACTTCAGTGGGTAAACTGGAAAGAACGAGAGTTAACAGTGAAGCGTGGGATGATTTAGTGGTGTTCTTCCCAATTAGACTGATTAATGAAAGTTGATTTACCCTCTGCCCTTGCATGTCAGTAGGACAAAGCCATAGGGGATAAGAGGGTTGCGGTTCCCAATTTACTCTAAGTAAATGGGATTATGGAAGCTGAATTAACCCTAGGCTGACAGGAATTGAAACAGAAAAAATGGGAAGAGGCCATCACTCATCGTAACCCTCCTGAAAATGGTCCTGTTAAAAAGCACCACATCCAGAAAGCTGGACTTGCTATGTCTGGGACTGTGTTACCACTGCCCATATTTGAACTAAAATCTGAATGGGTTGAGAACATTGAAAACAGAGCTACCACCAGGTTGGTCAAAGGGATCCCTCTCAGACCTCAGAATACTACAAGCTTCCACTGGGAAGTTGCTCCCTTCCAGTTTCATGGATGGTCATTCTGACTTCTAACTCATTCTTTGTGAATGTTACTGTCTTCTCCCTAATGTGGACCTACAAGTTGAAACATGGAATGGGAGGTGAGCAAGAAGGGTCAGAGATGAGCATGGATAGTATAGAAATGTCACAATTCTTTTTTTTGACCTATTCATGAGCATATTTTAACTTGCTTTTATCCTCTCCTTCACTGATGCATGTTCTATCGAAAAGCCTATTAAAATTAATTGATGCACTTGAATGAAAGTCAATACCTTTCAAATAGTGCTTTGTTGGTTCCTTCACAATTAATTTGTCATCACTTGTGTCTAATGCCTAACCATGGTCATGGTTGGAACAATAGCAAGACCAAATTGCTAACCACAGGGCAGACTCAAAGCTGAGTTTCCCAATTAAATATGGAAATTGATTTATTTTATTTTAAATCTAAATGGTTGCAGCAGCTTACTTGGAACCATTGGATTAGCAGGAGTCTTAAATTCAATACCACCCTTGCTGACTTTTGAGGCGGAATAACTTTGACTATTATACCGACTTCTAAGTTTTGGTTTCTTTTGCACTTTTAGATTCTGGAATCAAGCTAATATGTGCTGGTATTCTTTTCCTTATTGGCTTCACTCTTATTACCCGATCCTGATCCTCCTCCTCAATCTTTCCATTGCTTTCGATGCAGTGACCCAAACCTCTCCCTTGAAACACTCTCAGGACTCAGTTTTGCCGATATGGTTCTATCCCATTTCCCTTCCTACAGTTCTGTCCACTCCTCAGTTTCATTCACTGGCTCCTCTTCTGTCTCTCACCCTCTTACTGTGGGGAGTCTGTTAGATTCTCTCTTCTTTTTTTAAACTCACTCTCTCAGAGAACTCACCCACTCACTTGGCTTTAGGTGGTAGATGACAACTCCCAAATCTCTCTAGCCCTGACTTCTCATCTGACTCCAGTCCAGCATTCCCTCAGGTTACGTGAACATCTCCACTTGGATGTTTTGCCAGTCCCGCCACTCAAAATGTAAAAAAACAAATTCTTCATCTAGCACTGTTACTGTTATCTCACTTTTTAAGCATTTACAATACGTCAAGAACTGTTCTAAATGCTGATGCAAGTTAATCAGGCCAGACACATCCTTGTCCCACATGAGATGCACAGTCTAACCTGTCCCCAAAATCTATCCCACTAAATCTATCCCCCTAAACCCACCCCCATTACCGACTTTGACATATGTCAAGGACACCACCGTCCCCATCTCATAAGCCCTAGAATCCTAGAATCATGTCATCCTTGACTCATCTCTCTCGTTCACCCCACACATCCTATCCGTTACCGAGACCTGCCGGTTTCACCTTTACAATATCACCAAGATCCGCCCTTTCCTCTCCACCCAAACGGCTACCTTACTGCTACGGGCTCTCGTTATATCCCGGCTAGACTACTGTGTCAGCCTTCTCTCTGATCTCCCTTCCTCCTCTCTCACCCCGCTCCAGTCTATTCTTCACTCCGCTGCCCGGCTCATCTTCCTGCAGAAATGATCTGGGCATGTCACTCCTCTTCTTAAACAACTCCAGTGGTTGCCTATCAACCTCCGCTCCAAACAAAAACTCCTCACTCTAGGCTTCAAGGCTCTACATCACCTTGCCCCTTCCTACCTCTCCTCCCTTCTCTCTTTCTAATGCCCACCCCGCACACTCCGCTCCTCTGCCGCCCACCTCCTCACCGTCCCTCGGTCTCGCCTATCCCGCCGTCGACCCCTGGGCCACGTCCTCCCGCGGTCCTGGAACGCCCTCCCTCCTCACCTCCGCCAAACTAATTCTCTTCCCCTCTTCAAAACCCTACTTAAAACTCACCTCCTCCAAGAGGCCTTCCCAGACTGAGCTCCCCTTCTCCCTCTACTCCCTCTACCACCCCCCTTCACCTCTCCACAGCTTAACCCTCTTTTCCCCCCATTTCCCTCTGCTCCTCCTCCTCTCCCTTCCCATCCCCTCAGCACTGTACTCATCCGCTCAACTGTATATATTTTCATTACCCTATTTATTTTGTTAATGAAATGTACATCACCTTGATTCTATTTAGTTGCCATTGTTTTTATGAGATGTTCTTCCCCTTGACTCTATTTATTGCCATTGTTCTTGTCTGTCTGTCTGCCCCGATTAGACTGTAAGCCCGTCAAACGTCAAGGACTGTCTCATCCGTTGCCGACTTGTTCATTTCAAGTGCTTAGTACAGTGCTCTGCACATAGTAAGCGCTCAATAAATACTATTGAATGAATGAATGAATGATTGAATGAATAAGCCCACAACCTTGGCGTCATCCTGGACCTTGGCTATTGCTCAACTCTCACATCACTGCCAAATCCTGCTGGTTTGTCCCAAGCTATGTTTCCCAGATCCTCACCTTCTATACACGCAAACTGCTCTCACCCTGATACAGCTAGACTATTGCATTATCCTTCTTCTGATTCTCAACCTCCAGCCTCTCCCTTCTCCAATCAATACTACATGCTGCAATACATATCTTCCTGAGGCATTGGTCAGCCCACATCTCTCTTCTCTTCAAAACCTTCCACTGGCTCCTAGTGTCTCTTTGAATCAAACAAAACTTTCCTCACAATCAGCTTCAAAACCCCAACCTACCCTCGCTGCTCCCCGATGCACTTTTTTTCATTCCTCCCAGGCTAACTTTCTATCTGCACTTCAGTCTTGATTTTCTTGCCTCTGTGCCCTTGCTCATGAGAAGCAGCATGGTGTAGTGGATAGAGCACAGGGCTGGGAGTCAAAAGTTCATGTGTTCTAATCCCAGCTCTGCTACTTGTGTGCTGTGTGATCTTGGGCAAGTCACTTAACTTCTCTGTTCCTCAGTTTCCTCATCTGTAAAATGGGATTTGAGACTATGAGTCCCATGTGAACAAAGGACTGTGTCCAATCCAGTTTACCTGTATCCACCCCAGTGCTTAGTGCAGTGCCTGACACATAGTAAACACTTAACAAATAGCATAATTATTACTATTATTATTATTATGCTGTTCCCTTGGCTTGGAGCTCCTTCTCTTCACTCATCAGGCAGACCACAGCTCTCCCCACATTCACTTTCCTTCTAAAATCCTACCCTCTCCAGTAGCCTCTCCCTAGTTAACATCTCAGTGGCCTGAGCCGTGTCATCCCTTCAGCCAACTCTAGCACTTAGTTACCTCTTCCTTAACTCTCAAACATCTATGTCTGTTCCCAGTTATTTTTGACTTCTTGGGTTGTAAACATTTTTTACATTTGTTTCCCCCAATAAGGGTTTTAGCTCCTTCTTGGATGGGAACGTGATTTCACTATTCTGTACTTTCAATTCCTAATATAGGGCACTAAATGGGCATTCAAATGCTGCTGCTGCTGCTATTACTAATATTACTATTACTGCTACAGCTACTTCTAATACTACAAGCATATATAATTCCTATTTAGGCACAGTTCATGCCTGTAATGTGCATATAAACTCTTTATATAGCATGCATTTGTATATAACATGAAACCTTCTTATATCCCAACCACATACACAGATTTCCCATATAGATCAACAAAATAAAAAAAACTTATTATAAAATCCCATAAATCAGTGGGATCAAAATTTATTTTTCGAACCAACATACAGTGAATTCCTTTTTCAAGGCTATCAACCCATGTGATTGTAAATTCCTAGAGGGAAATATCTATATCTAGACACACACACACAGCTGGAAAAGGGGGCAGATTTTGGTAATTTGTAGCCACTGAGCCGAAATTGTCTGTATGCTCTTCAGCATGTCTGCTAATAATTTTAGCCTGAGAATGAAACTATCTAAACTGACAAAATAAAGTGATTTGAGTATTCCAGATGGTTACCATCTAAGGAAATCAGGATTATCTATTATTTTAAATACCATCCTCATACACCTCCAAAGAGTTTAATGCTACTGCTTGGGCACCATTTTTGTTGATGGGCTACTGCTTAAACAGTCTTTCATTCATATCATTGCCATATGTGGCTTTCTGATTCTTTAAGAAAGATACGTGAAATAGATGGGGATGAGGTGCAGTAGTTTGCATCTCAGATGAGAGAAACCCCGTATTAGAACCTCTCCAACTTCTTGAATTAGATATGTTTCAAACTGCCTATCTTGATTAAAGAGCTTAAAGTTTGCAAATAAAGGAATATATTGTTCTTTATCCAGCCAGTCCAGCTTAGTCTCAATAAGCCCCCTTTCTAAAATACCTTATCTTTTGCTGACATACTATTCCAGGCCCAGACTCGGTCTTTATTGGGGCATTTCAAACCTCCCTTGGCATTGCCAGTACTAAATACAATTGAGTTTTGAATGTCAGACCATCCAACTGTCCAGGTGTTTTGTGCTTTACTGATTGGGTTTAAGCAACCTTTAATTGTTTAGAAAGAGTGGTTTCCTGAGCTCTGTGGCTTTTGGATAACAATAAATTAATGTTTCCCCTTCCTGAGAAAGAAATCCTTATGGTAAAAGAAATCCTTTTTGTATCTAATTAAGGATCTGTACTCTGTGGGCCTGGATATAAAACAATCACAATTTTTTCTCTCTGTTACAAAAATTAAAGCCTAAGGGAAACTATTCTCTTTGAAAAGGACTCTTCTAAAGTGACTGTTTTAGCCTCTTGCTACCCACTCGAGAGCTTCCTCTCTGCAGTGTCAGACCTGACTCCTTTTTGTCTGTCACCACTCCATCACTGAATGCCTGTAGGTCCCCTAGGCTGTAAGCTCATTTCTACACTATAAATTCACTGTGGGCAGGGAAAGCTTCTTTCAACTCTTTTGTATTATACTCTCCCAAGTGCTTAGTTCAGTGCTCTGCACAGAGTAAATGTACATGAAATTCCATTGATTATACTCAGTGATATCTGTTAACTGCTTACAATGTGCCAGGTACTGTATTAAGATCTGGGGTAGATTCAAGATTTGACACAGTCCATGTCACATATGGGGCTCACAGTCAACCCCCATTTTACAGATGAGGCAACTGAGGCATAGAGAAGTACTATAACTTGCCCAAGCTCACACAACAGACAAGATGGATTCCCTCAGACCCTTGACTCGATGGAGAAAAATGTGCCCTCTGCCCTATATTGGTAATGCTTTGATCACTGGCTTCAGTCCCTGACATTTTCCTGCCTTTTTCTAATTCATGCCCATATTAAGTCTTTCCTGTAAAATTTACTAGGATTTTTTGCTCGCTGAGCGTGAGTCTAGTAATCAGGAAACACCGGTCTGAGTCTCCTTTTTGCCCCTGGCCTGCTGGATGATTTTGCGTAAGTCACTTAACCTCTATGTGCCAGAGTTCCTTCATCTCACAAATGGTGGGGGTGGATAAGATACCTGCATCTTGCTGTATCTTAGATTCTGATCCCTGTTGGGGGACAGAGATTAATTGCTTTGTCTGTACCCCAGCAAATAGAAAGTGTTTAATAAATATTATTATTGTTATTAAATTTTAAATAGGTACGTTCATTAGTGTTAATGTTGATTATGAGTACATAAGTGCAGAGGTGTTAGTTGGGAGGCTGTAACCCAAAGAGAAAAAAATAATGGGAGAAAGTCTTCTGGAGAAGGTGAGTTTTCAGAAAGATTTTGAAGAGGGGGAGAGTTGTGTCTGAGATTTGAAAGGGGAGATCATTCCAGACAGAGATAAGGTGTGAGGAAGGGCTTGGAATCTGGAGTGTCAGAAACAAGACACTGAGAAGGTGAGCTTGGGAGAAAGGAAAATTGGGAGCTGAGATATAGTAGGAGAAGAAAGTAGATAAGTAAGGGTGATTGAATGCTGGGAAGCAGTGTGACCTAGTGGAAAGAGTGTAGGTCTGGAAGTCAGAGGACCTGGGTCCTAATCCTGGCTCTGCCACTTTTTTCTTTTTTTTTTAAAATGGTGTTTGTTAAGCACATAGTATGTGCCAGGTACTGTACTAAGCGCTGGGTTGGATACAAACCTTTAAGGTTGGACACAATTCCTGTCCCACATGGGGCTCACTGTCTTATTGCCCATTTTACCAATGAGGTAACTAAGACAGAAGTTAAATGACTTGCCCAAGGTCACCCAGAAGACAAGTGGTGGAGTTGGGTTTAAAACCCAGGTTCTTCTGTCTCCCCGGTCCATGTTCTATCTACTAGTTCATCCTGCTTCTCTAGTGGCATGCTGCCTCTTGTCTGCTGTGTGACCTTGGACTATGCCTCAGTTACCTCAACTGTAAAATAGGGATTAAATCCTTCTCCTTCACACTTTCATTCATTCAATAGTATTTATTGAGTGCTTATTATGTGCAGAGCACTGTACTAAGCGCTTGGAATGAACAAGTTGGCAACAGATAGAGACAGTCCCTGCTGTTTGATGGGCTTACAGTCTAATCGGGGGAGACAGACAGACAAGAACAATGACAATAAATAGAGTCGAGGGGAAGAACATCTCGTAAAAACAATGGCAACTAAATAGAATCAAGGCGATGTACAATTCATTAACAAAATAAATAGGGTAATGAAAATATATACAGTTGAGCAGATGAGTGCAGTGCTGGGGGATGGGAAGGGAGAGGGGGAGGAGCAGAGGGAAATGGGGGGAAAAGAGGGTTAAGCTGCGGAGAGGTGAAGGGGGGGTGGTAGAGGGAGTAGAGGGAGAAGGGGAGCTCAGTCTGGGAAGGCCTCTTGGAGGAGGTGAGTTTTAAGTAGGGTTTTGAAGAGGGGAAGAGAATCAGTTTGGTGGAGGTGAGGAGGGAGGGCGTTCCAGGACCGCAGGAGGATGTGGCCCAGGGGTTGACAGCGGGATAGGCGAGACCGAGGGACGGTGAGGAGGTGGGCGGCAGAAGAGCGGAGCATGCGGGGTGGGCAGTAGAAAGAGAGAAGGGAGGAGAGGTAGGAAGGGGCAAGGTGATGTAGAGCCTTGAAGCCTAGAGTGAGGAGTTTTTGTTTGGAGCGGAGGTTGATAGGCAACCACTGGAGGTGTTTAAGAAGGGGAGTGACACGCCCAGATCGTTTCTGCAGGAAGATGAGCCGGGCAGCGGAGTGAAGAATAGACTGGAGCGAGGCGAGAGAGGAGGAAGGGAGATCGGAGAGAAGGCTGACACAGTAGTCTAGCCGGGATATAACGAGAGCCCATAGCAGAAAGGTAGCCGTTCAGGTGGAGAGGAAAGGGCGGATCTTGGTGATATTGTAAAGGTGAAACCGGCAGGTCTCGGTAACGGATAGGATGTGTGGGGTGAACGAGAGAGACGAGTCAAGGATGACACCGAGATTGCGGGCCTGAGAGACGGGAAGGATGGTCGTGCCATCCACGGTGATAGGGAAGTCTGGGAGAGGACCGGGTTTGGGAGGGAAGATGAGGAGCTCAGTCTTGCTCATGTTGAGTTTTAGGTGGCGGGCCGACATCCAGGTGGAGACATCCTGGAGGCGGGAGGAGATGCAAGCCTGAAGGGAGGAGGAGAGGACAGGGGCGGAGATGTAGATCTGCGTGTCATCTGCATAGAGATGGTAGTCAAAGCCGTGAGAGTGTGAGTCTCTTATGGGACAGGTCTGTGTACAACCTGATTTTCTTGTATCTACCCAAGCACTTAGTACAGTGCCCGATGCATAGTAAGTGCTTACTGAATACTATAATAATGATATTCATTACAATAGTGATAATATTATTGTTATTATTATTAAAGCCAGTGATCAGGAATTTCTTCATGTAGAAAAAAATGGGTAATCCACTGAAGGTTTTTGAGAAGTGGGTCAATACATGCAAAATAGTGTTTTGGAGAAATGACCTGTGTGGCAGGGTGAAGTATGGATTGGAGAGGGGAGATGCAGGAGCAGATAAGTAATGACCTTTTGTGTGGTTAGGGAGGAAAAGGTAGATATGGGCTATGAGTGGTTAGAGGAGCTGAGTTTCAGTGTCCTCATGACTCAGAGTTAACAGTTCATCAACAGCCAGAGCAGAGTTTGGAGTATAGGGGGATAAGGTAAAGTCCTGGGTACTGAGGGATGGGTACTTTCCAGCTGGCAGAACATTGAGCTCCCCTCCCCGTCTTTAAAGATCTTTTGCAATCACATCTAATCTAGGTGGTCTTTTCTGAAGAATCTCTCATCTCCCCACCCAACTTCAGCCTCCACTGCCACTTCCAAACTCCTGTATCATTACAGAATTTCAGGACTCAACACCCCCTCAATTGCATTTCTGTATATATCTTTGTAATCCATTGCTTCCTCCTAGCTGTAACTTATTTATGTGTCTGTCTCCTCCACTAGAGTGCAGCTTTTTGAGAGCAGAGATCACGTCTACTGAATCCATGTACTCTTCCAAGCACTTAGAATGGTGCTGAACACAGAGGAAACAATAAATATGATTGGTTTGATTGACTGATTGTATAATTAGGGAGCTAGCCTTCAGGTTAAAAGATGTCGCTATTGCAGGTGAAAATTGTATCAGCTTCCACAGAGGTACAAGTGTGGCTAAGACCATTTTGCATCATTTATTAATTCATTTTTCTTTTTTGTTCCCAATTGTGTGTCTCTTTTTCTCTTGTTCACCTTGCATGTAGTCTATTTGTGTCTACCTGCTTCCCTAATTAGATTTTTAGATCCTGGAGAGAAGAGAGCACCTTATTTACCCAGTTAATGTTCAATAAATACTGACTAATGAATGGCAATCCCTTCCACATTGCATGCATGTAAAAATTGTCCATCACTACACTGATGCAATTGTTACATAGAGTCTCTGGCACTATTTTTGTTTCTCTCTCTTGTGTCTTCTTGAAACAACCTCTGTCCTAAGAGTATCACCTCATTTCTAATTATCTGTCCCCAGGCAGATTGGTCTTTTATGGTTGTCACTGAATAACTCATGTCTTGATCATATCATTTGCAATTTTGCTGCATTGATTTTAGAGTGCTTTCTCTGGTGTCCTTGTCTAGGGTTTCCCCAGGTCAACTCACCAAAGAGCAGCAGTTTGGGGATCCTGCTGCTCTCCATCCTTCTTGCAAGTGTCACCCAGTCAAGGTGTAATGGGATGAATATTGCCTTGTGGTTGAGAACTGCTTGTGTGACATCACTTGACATCAAGGGGCAAGGCAGAATCAGAAAAATGAAGTCTTGAATGGAAAGACAAACCATGTGCAAGGTTGACTGAAGAATACTTAGTGGAAACATCACAAGGGAACTCTAAGCACTGTGGCATAAATCACTAGATGGAAAGCATCAAATAGTCAGTGCTGTTATGCAGGAATTAGCAAGGGGGTGGCTGAACTGAGCCAATAATGATCTGCTGCGTGAGAGACAGAGCAATATTGTTGAAATCAGCAACAGGCAGAATCAGCAATTGCTTACCCAAGCAAAGATCACAAATGTAATCATTTGTGGAGGCTACAAGCCACACATCTGTCTTCTTGGCCCCGGGCCAATCTTCAGGATGTCATGGAGATTAATTCAATCAGGACTGAAATATGATTTGAAATCTTGGAAAGGAAGGCGCTAAGTACACACCTAACATTATTTCTAGACCCAAAGTCATTTTGTTAAGCCAATTCATAATAAGCCCTCCCTCCCAACATTTTAACCCCTCGCTCCATGGGAAAACCAACCATGCCTCATTTAAATACCCAGAGAAAAAGCATGCATCAATGGAATTTATTGAGCGCTTATTGCATGTAAAGCACTGTACTAAGTGCTTATAGTAAGAACAATACCATGAATATAGATCATGCTTTCAGTCAACACAGAAATCTTTCCAATAATTATCTCAATTTTATTCTTACACTATCCCTGTGATGTAGGAAAAAGCAGGTATTAGTAGCTCCATTGAAATTAAGACAGGTTATGAGAGAGGTAAATGATTTACCCAAAGGCTAATAGTAGCGACTATCAGATCCATGGTCTTTATACTAGGCCATGTGGCCTCTCTTGGGATGAGACTAAGTATACGACTCTCACCGCCACCCGAAACTATTGAGCCACATTAGGTGACCAGTATAAGGTTGCTTAATTGATGGAAGAATGATGGGGAGGAGAAAAACTGCTCCTCTCCCCAGTATGAATATAGAAGTGGAATGAGGATAGATGGGAGAGAGAGTGGGGATATTGCCTGTTCACAAATAAAAGACTCCAGCTAAATATTTTCCAAGGACTCAACTTGAGGAAATTTCCTATATTTAAGACAGCTAATATGAAAATACAGTGGCCGGGGGCTATAATGGGACTTGACTAGCTTAGAGAAGCAGCATGGCATAGTGGATAGAACACAGGCCCAGGAGTGAGAAGATCATAGGTTCTAATGCTGACTCTGCCACTTCCCTGATTTTTGACCTTGAACAAGTCACTTCACTTCTCTATGCCTCAGCTACCTCATCTGTAAAATGGGGATTGAAACTATGAGCCCAATATGGAACAGGGACTGTGTGCAACCCGATCTGCTTGTATCCACCCCAGTGCTTAGTATAGTGCTTGGCACATAGTAAGCACTTTCCAAATACCATAGTGATTATTATTATTGTTTTATACAGAATTGTTTTGACCATCACAGCCAAATGGTGGACATCTTTTGACCAGGTCACTGATGTACTATCTTTGTCATGAAACTAAAGAGAATAATCATGAGGAACAGCACTTTATGTTGTGAAATACGTCTTTCATTCTGACTGATTGGAGAATCCATGCCAAGCATTTGTGGATGCCACAGACAGACAGATGTCGTCTAGGTTCAGCTTGATAAAAAAAATCTGTTAGGAAAAGAATTTTTAAGTGTAGGAGTATGATGAGATTTTATTGTGCATTGCTGTTTCAATATTTCATGGCCCACAGAAGAATTGGATTGGCCAATTCAGAAATGATATCAATATGTTTTGAATCAAATTAGAGCCTTAAAATCCTGAATGCCTTCAAATAGTCCACCTTTGGGTCCCCTCCTCAGTGCCTGATGAGGCATTTTAATGCTTCCATACGTCTTTGCCACTTTATGGGACTGCTGCTCTCCAACGCAGTAGTTGAATGATGTTGCTTTCAGCAGCATAACAAATCATTTTGGCTGTATCTGCTTTTTGGCTTGGTATCTAGGTTCCACTTAGCCAAATTCTGGGGTGCTGGAGTCAGACTTGAATTGCTCCCATTAAGTTGGAGAGTGTGCTTTCTTTCATCCGAGTATCTTCGAATTTGGCTTCTCCCAGGTCCCTCCATTATCTATAAATGGTAAATCAATTTGAACTGCAGTTTGGGAACATTACACTCTGGGTTGAAAGTGATCGAGCTTCAAGATCATAGTCCATTTCCCCAATTAGAGTTGAAAGGGATTGAAGGAGAAACATAGAGTAAGTCACCTTCATTGCATCTGCAAATTTCATTGGTTTTCCTTCATGGTCTCCTGAAAAAGAAGCTGGCACTATGATGCACTGGATCAAGTGTTAATCCCTCCCAGCCCTTGTTTTCTGGGCCCTGGTTTGAAGTTCTGGAGCTGCTAAGCAATTTATTCCTGATGGTGTGCTGTAAAATGCTCCAGTTAAACCATGCTGGCATTTGTTCTTGCTTCAGGGTAAGAAAAAGAAAGCTTTTTGATGTGCAATCTGGCAGTGCCCAGCCCCCACTAGACTGAAAATAGGAAGTCTAAGTTTTTGTTTAGGGCCCTTTAGTGTCTAGTTAGTTTAGTGTAGGGCCCTCTGTAGTTTCCCTTCATAGTGCTTAGCTCAGAACTGTGCACTCTATGGATGTTCAACACCATAGCAATCCAGAGTACAAGCGCATGATGTCAAATTTGGAGTTCACTGTCACCAATCAGGTTGGGGTCTCATTGTCATTGTTGAATGCTCTTTCAAAATCATTTGATCAATCTGCAGCAATGTTGAAAAAAGTAATCTGAATAGTAATTGTGGCATTTGTTAAGAAGCAGCGTGGCTCAGTGGAAAGAGCACGGGCTTTGGAGTCAGAGGTCATAGGTTCAAATCCTGGCTCGGCCATTTGTCAGCTGTGTAACTTTGGGCAAGTCACTTAACTTCTCGGTGCCTCAGTTACCTCATCTGTAAAATGGGGATTAAGACTGTGAGCCCCACGTGGGACAACCTGATTCCCTTGTGTCTACCCCAGCGCTTAGAACAGTGCTCGGCACAAAGTAAGTGCTTAACAAATACCAACATTATTATTTGCTAAGAACTTAGTGTCTAATAATAATAGTAATGATAATGATAACTGTGGCATTTGTTATGCGCTTATTATGTGCCAAGCACTGTACTAAACTATGGGGTGGATATAAGCCAATTGGGTTGGGCAGAGTCCCTGTCCTACTTGGGGCTCACAGTCTTAATCCTCATTTTACTGATGAAGTAGGCACAAAGAAGTGAAGTGACTTGCTTAAGGTCACACAGCATTCATTCATTTATTCAATAGTACTTATTGAGCACTTATTCATTCATTCATTCAGTAGTATTTATTGAGTGCTTAATATGTGCAAAGCACTGTACTAAGCACTTGGAATGTACAGATTGGCAACAGATAGAGACAGTCCCTGCCCACTGACAGGCTTACAGTCTAATCAGGGGAGCAGAGAAGTGGCAGAACTGGGATTAGAACCTATGTCCTTCTGACTCCTAGGCTCGTGCTCTATCCACTAGGCCATACTGCTTTTCACCGTTCTAGAAGCAGGGGTAGATTTAATTTAACTACTCTAGACACAGTCCCTATCCCACATGGGGTTTACAGTCTAAGTAGGAGGGAGGACAGATATTCAATCCCCAGTGTTGAGATGAGGAAACTGAGGCATAGAAATGTTAAGTGACTTCCCCAAGGTCCACAGCTAGGATTGGCCGAGCCGGGATTAGAACCCAGATTCCCTAATTTCCATGCTCTCATGCTTTCCACTGGGCCATTCTGGTTGTTAAGCACTTACTATGGGTCACCTTGTACTAAGCACTGATGATCTTGGTACAAGATAATAAAGTCAGATACAGTCTTTATCCCACAAGGGGCCCATGGTCTAAGCATTTTACTTTCATTTTTGCAGATTGAAGCAAGTTGAAGTTAAGTGATTTGCCCAAGGTCACACAGCGATAAGTAGCAGAACTGGTATTAGAACCCAGGTCCCCGGCCTCCCAGGTCCATGCTCTTTCCACTAGGCTGTGTTGGACATCACCTGAGAGGGCATCAAACACCACAAAAAGTTCAGTTTCATCTCTATATAAAACCATGATCATCCCCATCTAGAATGTGTTATAAAGTTTTTGTTGCCAAATCAACGGCAAAATAAAGATGAAATAGAGCTGGGAAAGGTATTGAGAAAAACTACCAAATGATCAAAGGGAAGTAGAAGTTTCCATATGAAGTGAAACTGGAAGATTAGGACTCTTCAATCTGGAAAGCTGACGATGGAGAAGAAACATGATTCAATCTGATGTTAAGAATTGTGGTATTTGTTAAGCACTTATTACATGCCAAATGTTGTAATTAGATACGGAGTAGAAATGAGATAATCAGGTCAGAGATTCTGTTCCACGTGGGGCTCACAGCCTAAGTAGGAGGGAGAACAGGTATTAGATCCCTATTTTATAGATAAAGAAACTGAGGCAGAGAGAGTTAAGTGACATGGTAGGCACATGAAAGAGCCAGAATTACAACCCAGGTCTTCTGCTTCGAAGGCCCGTGCTCTTTCCACTAGACCATGTTGTTTCATGTATACATCGAACAAATCAAGTCATGAAGACTGTGGACTGGACATATATAGAATTGTTCTTAACCAAACTCCACAGAACCAGAATGAAGGACTATGCTTTGAAGCTTATAGGTTGAAAATAAACCATAGGGTATGCTACTTCATTCAGCTGGTAGTGGGCATATGGGATTTATTCCAACAGAAGGTTATACAGACAGAAAATCTCAGCAGATTTGAGCAGGGAGCATGGCCTAATGGAGAAGCAACATGGTTTACTCTAAAGGGCCCGGGCTTGGAAGTCAGAGGTCATGAGTTCTAATCCCGGCTCCTCCACTTATCAGCTGTGTGACTTTGGGCAAGTCACTTCACTTCTCTATACCTAAGGTACCTTATCTGTAAAATGGGGATTAAGACTGTGAGCCCCTCGTGGTGTAACCGAATTACCTTGTATTTATCCCTGCACTTAGAACAGAGCTTGGCACATAGTAAGCACTTAATACCATCATTATTAAGCACCTAGTACAGTGCTCTGCACAGATAAGCGGTCAGCAAATGAGTGAATGAATGAATGAAAGAGCTCAGGCCTGGGAGTCCGAGAACCAGGGTTCTAATTAATCCAGGCTTTGCCATCTGCCCCCTATATGATCTTAACTTCTCTTTGTGATCTTAACTTTGGCAAGTTATGTAACTTCTCGGCCTCAGTTTCATCATCTTTCAATGAAGATTTAAATAGTTGTACTTCATGTAGAATGCACCACATGTCTGCTGTGTGACCTAGGGGCAAGTCACTTAACTTCTTAACTTCTCTGTGTTTCAGTTACCTCAACTGTAAAATGAGGATTGATACTGAGCACCATGTAGGAAGTCCACTATGCCCAACATGATGACTGATCTACCCCATTACTTATGGTGCCAGGCAAATTGTAAGCTCTTGACAAATACCACAAGATAAAATAGGGATTGTTTCTGACATGATCAATTTGTATCTACCTTAGTGTTTAATACAAACCTTGGCACATAGTAAGTGCTTAACAAATATTATTATTGTAATAGTTGATTATTTCCCAATTAAGCCCTCCTTTCCCTGGCTCCTTCTCTCTTCTGTGTCATCTATGCACTTCTGTGACCTTCGGACATTTGATTCAAACTACCCCAAACCCTACAGCACTTATATACATATATCTACATGTTATAAATTATTTGTTCATATTAATATTTGTCATTCTAGACCATAGGCTCATTATGAACAGGGAACATCTGCTAATTTTGTTGTACTGTACTCTCCCAAGAGCTTAGTATACTGCTCTGCACATAGTAAATGCTCAGTAAATATGATTGATTGATAGATTGGATTGAGAGGCCCAATTATCCCTCTATCAATAACCCCAACAGAGAGAGCAAGAAGGGCAGAGGAAATTATTTAAAGACTTAGTAAAACAAAGCTTCAGACAATGCTGCGTCCTAGCTAAAACTGCTCTGCTGAGACTAACACAACTGTGATGCACTTATACCCAGAAAGGAGTGGCTCTCTGGGAGCTAAAGCCTGGTTAAAAAATGGGCAAGCAGGTAAAAGAGAAAACAGTGGCCGGTGCTTCAAATATGAAATATGACAATATAAGAAGAAGGGATAGCCTTTTTGTGGGCACAAGGTGGCCAGTGCTCTGCACATAGTAAGCGCTCAATAAATACTATTGAATGAATGAATGAAAAGGTGTGTGCGTCCCACATTAGCCTTTTCAACCACACACATGCTCATAGGTGAATTTCACTGCCAGTGGTGTCTTTTTCATATATGAAAACAACCACACACACACACACACACACACACACACACACACACACACACACTCATCATTCTTTTCTTGATGCTTCCATTGTCTATGCTGCCAAAATTACTCATCTTCAAAGTTACTAGTAAAGTGGTTAATATGGTGGCTGTGTGAAGATGCAATCTATAGGAGAAAAGCTGTTGGAATTGTTAGTGGATGACTTCCCCTTCCCTGAAATTTTCAGGATCCACTCCACAGAAACCCTGAAGAGATCTGGCTAATGGGTTGAGATTTTGTAACTTGACATTTGGGGATTGCATCTGAAGCTCTAGCTGAGCAGATATTATTGCAAAATTGTCTGGTGCTTCTTGGCTGATATGAGACATTTGAATCAGCATTGTTGTTGATTTCATGCCTGGAAAATCAGGGTAGCTGACGATATCAGAACTACAGGGCCCATGTTCTAAATCAGCAGGTATGTTGTTGACGTCAGCCTTAAATCATGCTCTGTATGATCCCAAGGAAGAAATGATTAGTAAGAGTCTTAAAAGCAAGGTAGGACCCTTCTTGGGGATCAAGGTCAAAGTATGCAACTAGGTCAAAAGCATAAGAATAAGGCCTGTGCTTAACTGGTTAGATTTGAAGCAGATCACAAAACGCCTGTGCTGTTTAGTAAAAAATAACCTTCTTTTGGAATTTTACTTTTCCAGAGAGGAAAATTGGATGTAGTAGATTGGGGCCAGAACCTGACTCTCTTAATTCCATGATAGGTCTTGATCCATTATGTCACACAGCATCTCCATTTGTTAGTAAGCCAAATTATTTCATCATTTGGGCTTGAGAGAGGTTAAAATGACTTGCCTAAGAACACACAGAGAAAGGAATCACATTTATAGACTGTGAAAAATGGAATAAATTCAAATAGCATCTCTAATTCCTGATGAGAGGTTCTAGCTACTCCTTTATTTATCCTTCATTAATTTTAAATGAACCTGTTGTTTCCAGGAGAGTCAGTCCTCCGCAGAAAAAAATTAGTCTATTAGATTATAAGCTCCTTGAGGACAAGAACTATGTATTTTAGTAGTGGTAGAAGTATTTCCATTAGTATTAAACACTAACAACCCTTTGCCACATCCTCTCTTGGGCCTGGAAGTCCCTCCCCCTTCATGTATGACAGATCACAGCTCTTGCCACCTTCAAAACCCTACTAAGACCACATTTCCTCCAAGAGATCTTCCCTGACTAACCTCTCATTTCCCCAGCCCACATGCTGCATCACCTGGGCACTTGAGTTTCTATCCCTTAAGCACAGTAACACTCAGCTCCATAGCATTTAGGTACATAAACCTATACTCTGCCGCTTCACCCATTTGTAATTTATATTAATGTCTGTTTCCCCATAGACTGTAAGCTCCTTGAGGACAGAGATCATGTCTACCAACTCTATTGTACTATACTCACCCAAGCACTTAATACAGTGTTCTGCACATAGCACTCAATGAATACTATCAAGAGATTGGTCATAGTAATCATTTTTACTGAGTGTATACTGGATGCAGTGCTCTGTACTAAACATTTGAGAAGTGCAAAAACATAGAAGTGACACATTCCTTTCCCACAGTGAGTTTATACTCCAATGGGAAGACTAACAAAAGAGTATTTAAAACAGAGTAGTGCCACTGAATAAATGTATTGCATCTGGCGTAGTGGACAGAGCATGAGCCTCAGATTCACAAGGTCATGGGTTCCAATACCAGCTCTGCCACTTATCTGCTGTGTGACCTTGGCCAAGTCATTTCACTTTTCTGGGCCTCAGTTACCTCATCTCTAAAATGGGGATTGAGACTGTGAGCCTCCTGAGGGACAGGGACTGTATCCAATTCTATTTGCTTGTATCCACCCCAGCCCTTAGTATAGTGTCTGGCATATAATAAGTGCTTAACAAATACCATAATAATTTTTATTTTTACCTAAGTAAAATTAAGTACATATTGCAAGTGTTAGAAATCTGATGATGACTTGAGATGCTGGAAAATTGGAGAAGGCTTATTTGGGAGGATGGGATTTCAGAAGGACCTGAATCTGGGAAGGGCTCTGGTCTGACAGATTTGTGGAAGGAGTGAGTACCGAGCTAGGGGATCAGCAGGAGCGAGGGAGTGGAGGTGGGAGAGTAAGGATAGAGGTACAGTTACAGTTGGAGGAATGAAGACAGTGGCCTGGGGAGTAGTCTATGAAGACAGCAAATATGAAAGGTGGGCTAGGGTGTTGAATAACCTTGAAGCCGATTATGAAGAGTTTTTACTTGTAAAGTCTGGGTTCCTGAGAGGATCAAAGACAGAAGAGATTTGGCAAATCAGATTTTCCTCTTGAAATGCATCTGATCCATAGTGCAAGGATTGAAACAAGTGAGAAGCAGAGGTGGTCTAGTGGCTCAAACACAAACCTGGGAGTGAGAAGGATCTGGGTTCTAATTCGTTTCCACCACTTGTCTGCTGTGTGACCTTGGGCAAGTTACAACTTCTCTGTGCATCAGTTACTTCATCTGTAAAATGGGGTTAAAGACTGTGAGCCCCATGTGGGACTGTGTCCAACCTAATTAGCTTGTGTCTATCCCAGTGCTTAGTTCAGTGCATGGCATATAGTAAATGTTTAACAAATACCATGAAAAAAGCAACTGTCAGTGAAAAGTTATGAGCCCCCTTCCTCTCCAAATTTTGATGATGATGATGATGAGGTATTCACTAAGTGCTTACTATACGTCAAGTACTGTTCTAAATCCTGGGGTAGATACAAACTGATCAGATTGGACACAGTCCCTGTCCCACATGGAGCTCACAGTCTTAACCCCCATTTTACAGCTGAGGTAACTGAGGCACAGAGAAGTGAAGTGACTTGCCTAAGGTTACACGGCAGACAAGTGGGAAACTGCTATCTCTAAGGTCACCAGTGACCAACTTCTTGCCAAATTTGATGGCCTCTACTCCATCCTAATTCTACTTGACCTCTGAGCTGCCTTCAACACTATGGACCAACCCCTTCTCCTTGAAACATTATCCAACCTTGGCTTCACTGTTACTGTTCTCTTCTGGTTCTCCTCTTATTCACTTATTCAGTCCCATGGCTTTAACTACAATCTCTATGCAGATGATTCCCAAGTTACCTCTCCAGCCCTGAACTCTCTCCCCTGTAGTCTTGCATATCCTCCTGCCTTCAAGACACCTCTACCTGGACGTCCTTCTGACATTCAAAATATTCCTTTTTTTAAGATCCCTCTAGACTATAAGTTCGTTGTGGGCAAGGAACATGTCTGCTAATTCTGTTGCTTTCTCCCAAAAGCTTAGCACAGTGCTCTGCATATAGTAAATGCTCAATAAATACAATTGATTGATTTAAGGGAGGCAAAGTGGGCTCTGGAAGGTCCCATCAACATTGCAGGCCTGTCAGTGGTTCAGTGTGGTGTGATTAGTTGGGTTGGAGTGGTATGTGTTTTGGGTTGGCTCTCAGAGATTGTCCATATGGAGGAATTCAGGTGAAGAGCTGGCTTGGCACACCAAAATGGAACCCATTGTTGTGTAAGGATTCTCTCTATCTGTTGCCGAATTGTACTTTCCAAGTGCTTAGACCAGTGTTCTGCACACAGTAAGTGCTCAATAAATATGATTTAATGAATGAATTAACCTGAAGCACATGCTGCTTGTTATCTTCATTACCACCCTTTGTAAAAGTGTGCATCATCTTTAATA
The DNA here is from genome assembly GCF_004115215.2 of Ornithorhynchus anatinus. Classification (NCBI taxonomy): domain Eukaryota; kingdom Metazoa; phylum Chordata; class Mammalia; order Monotremata; family Ornithorhynchidae; genus Ornithorhynchus; species Ornithorhynchus anatinus. The sequence continues at coordinate 36,811,168 of NC_041734.1, read as the reverse complement.
ATAATAATAATAATGATGGTATTTGGTAAGTGGTTACTTTGTGCCAAGCCCTGTTCTAAGCGCTGGGGTAGATACAAGGTAATCAGGTTGTCCCAGGTGGGGCTCACAGTCTTAATCCCCATTTTACAGATGAGGTAAATGAGGCACAGAGAAGGTAAGTGACTTGCCTAATGTCACACAGCAGACAAATGGCAGAGCCGGGATTAGAATCTATGACCTCTGACTCCCAAACCCGGGCTCTTTCCACTAAACCACGTTGCTTCTTTTTGATTTTCCAGGCTGCTTTCCCCCTGGTGTGTCAGGCTGGGGGTGGTGGGAGAAAATTCATCTTCAATAACCCTTCCCTATGGACCTGTAGAGTACCTGAGCTTGGAGAAAGAATCGCTGGAAAGTCAGCTTAAAGTGAGAAGGGAAAAAAAATTGACCTGACTTTGAACCTTTTTGACAAGAAAGTGAAATTCATGAGGAAATACAGTGTAGTGAGTGCTTCCTTTGCCTTAAACCAAATTCCAATCTCCTGTAGTGAGTGTATATTGGAACCCTGAAATGGTGTCAGTATAATTCTTCCCCCTTCTGCAAGAAGGGGTCAGAAATAGAATGATGGATGTGTGATTGAGTGTCAAAAGAGGCCCATTGTTATTTGTTTACATCTCCTGAATGAGACATTTGGATAGCCTGTCGTCTTTGGTTTTTCCTCAGTGGGGATTGGCCTTCTTCCCTAGCAGAGTTCCGTTCTTGCCATGTGATACCAAACACCCGCACTGAGATGAGCACACATCACATCCAAACAAATAATGGGTGAGCCAATTAGGCTTTTTGTTTTTCCAAATTGTTTCGGGGAGAGTGGAGGAAACCCTGCCTCCTGGATCTCCCTTTCCGGGTTGGAAAGCCAGTTGGACCCTGCTTTGGCATGAGCCAATAGGAAAGCTAGCTTCCAAACACAGCTGCAGCCAATACCTTGCAGGCTGTGCTTTTCTGCCTCCACAGTGCTGGCATGATGCTGCTGGAGTGAGCTGAGTTGCATGGGTGGGACTCTGCTGGACTGCAGTAGCTTTATTTAAAAAAAACAAAAAAAAAACTCTGCAAGCTGCCTCCCTAAGGATCCCTTAGTGACTTTTTGAAAGTGTTTACAGGATTAATACTGGCAAAAATCAACCATGCAAATGATGGGCCAAGATATTACATCACAGGGCTAACACTCCAGAGGCACTTGGATGTATTTTAAAGGGATAACGGGGTAACGATCTGATTCGATTGGAATCCTATCTGATGGCTTGAAGGAGATAGTGGTATGGACCTTGGCTAGACACAGATGGGGTGTGGGTGGGGGGAAAGAGGAAGATTAAATGAACAGCTCTGTAAGTGGTAAACCACAGGTTCCAGGCAAAGCCAATAGCCAGAGGTCACAATGACCCAGAGTAAGAGTAAAGACAAAAATGATAAGGCTTGAACCCTGGAGAACAAGCCAAATATTAATGGCATGATGGAAAGCTGTTCTATAAAGCAGGGTCTGCAGAGATCTCTTCCTTGATTTCTGTCATTATTGTTGAAAAGAAACAATCAAGATAAGAGCCAATTTTCTTCCTTTGGGAGTCAAGAGGGAAAAATGAAGAAGGGCATGAAAGACTGTGCCTGACTGAGCTAATGCAGTGTGTGCTGTTTGGATAAAGGCCATCATTGTGAGGAAGGCTTTAGAGATTAAGCCAGCCAGTTCTGGACTCCTTCAACAGCAAGAAATGCAGAAGAATCACTGGAATGAAGGTGGATGTTCATATAATGTATGTGAAATACCGTCTTACTGTCTGGAACTTCATTGAGATGGAAAAGATGGACCAATGAACATTTAAAATATCTCTGTCATATCCAGTTTAGATTTACATATGCATAACAATGCAAGACACTCAGGAAAATGTCATTATTTGCCAGTAAATACACCTCATCATTGTCAATTAACACTACTCCACCATTCTTTTCTTTAAAAGGAAAGAAAATGTATTTTTACTGAACTCTGACCCAAAGCAAAAATGGCTGAAAAATAGTCATAGGTTATGGTCTTCTCAAAATTTACCCCCTCAGTAATGATTTTAAGAATAGAGCAAAAATTTCAGTCTAAAACAGTTTTTAGGAACTCTACAAGCAAGTGAAAATAATCAATCAATCAGAGGTATTTATTGAGTGCTTATTATGTGCAGAGCACTGAACTAAGCATTTGGGAAAGTACAATACAACATAGTTGGTAGATATGATCCCCACCCACAAGGAGCTGACAGTCTACAGTATGGAAAAACAGGAAGCTTAATTTTAAGGAAAACTATATTTGTAAGGACAAGAAGCATTTTCATATATGTGTATGGACATTCCTACCCATAGAAAGTAACATTAATAACACATCACCTTTGAAAATGAAAGATGAGTCATTCTTAAGATTCTGCTTTTGGTATTGATACTTATCCAAACTGATGCATAAGTGAATTTTCCCAAAGAGCTATTTGCTGTTATGATGTAGCTGTTAAGATATAGTACACTACAACTTCCTAGGCATTAAAATTTTCATTATCACATGTACATGTTTTCAGAAGCTTATGTATATGGGGCCAGGATAAAAGTAACAGTTCGCTCTTCCTCATGTGTAAAGGCAGTAACTATTCTGTGCAAATGGAAGGTATTCTCTGTAGTTGCTGTAATTGGTTAACTGCCTGTACCAGGTTGTGAAAGAGAGAGAAGGTGGGCCATATTGGAAACAAAAACTAATTAGGTTTTTTGATCCCTGATAGGACTCTCAGGAGAAACTAAAGTTTGGCACTTGCAAGTCCCAAATTTTTCTTTAAACCCTATTGAGAGTCCAACTGCATGACATGGTGAGAGCCATTCTGCAATGGAAGCAGCATGGCCTAGTAGAACAAATACAGGCCCAGGAGTCAGAAGACCTGGGTTCTAATCCCAGTTCCACCACTTGTCTGCTGTGTGACTTAACTTCTCAATGCCTCAGTTACCTCAACTGTGAAATGGGGATGCCAAACCTGTTTTCCCTCCTACTTAGACTGTGAGCCCCATGTAGGATAGGATTGTGTCCAAGCTGATTATCTTAAATCTACCCCAATGGTTAGTTGAGTGCATGGTACAAAGTGCTTAACAAATACCATTTTAAAGTGAAACAAAACCCAACATTTTCTGTGCCGAGGAAAAGATCAGTGATCCGAGATGCTCAGGGTTAATGGGGCAACTCCAAAATCAAATGAGGGCACTTTCAATTACAAGTGGCTTTTTTTGTCTCCTTGCAAATATTTATGATCATAACAGAGGAAAATCTACAAAATCTTGTCACCTGACCTGCAGCTTAGACTAAGGAATATGTGGGACAAAAGCCTTTCTGAAGGACTATTGAAAATTTATCAAAATGGCCTTAGACTAGAGAACTGCATGGGGTCATTATTGAATACCAAAGCTGCTCCACACCCTCAAACCACCCACCAATACCTGTCCTGGACCCACTAAAATAAGCTACTTACCCAGACTGACCAGGAACTTTGATGCAAGCATCTACAGGTTGGACCACTAAATTGTGGGTGTGCAGTATCTCCTAGCTAATTTCTTCTCCCAATAAATAGATGTCCTGCCTGCCACTGTGTTTCCTTCAGGACAGAATGGTGTGGAGGGGCCAAGGCAGGAGGAGGTTGGGCTAAGAGGAGTTTGGAGGAGAAAATGATGGAGAAGACCTCAGGATCAACTGCAACACACTCTTAGCCCTAGTCACCGCAGGTGGATGCTCATGCATTCATTCATTCACTCACAGACCTGCCACACTCCCACTTCATGGGAGCCTCCTAATACTGAGTGAACTGAGCCTTAACTTTGCCACAGGTACCAGCAAGTCAGAAGCACCATGGCCATGTGGATAGAGCACGGGCCTGGGAGTCAGATGGACCTGTGTTCTTACACTGGCTCTGCCGCTTGTCTGTTTTCTGGCATTGGGTAGATCACTTCGCTTCTCTGTACCTCAGCTACCCTATCTGTGCAATGGTGATTAAGTCTGTGAACCCCATGTGGGACATGGCCTGTGCCCAGCCTGATTACCTGATTTCTCCAGTGCTTAGTTCAATGTTTGGCCCATAGTAAGTGCTTAAGAAATGCACTAAAAAAAGTCAGGTGAGGTGTGAGTTTGCAGGTTTTTAAACTCAAAAGCAGCTAAAGCAGATTTGATCCTCGACAAGTATAGAAAATTTTCAGGCGGTAACACCCAGACCTCAAGAATCTCATAAAACCATATGATACCATCAGCAGGACTGCTTTGGTGAAGGGGAAGAGGCAGTGCTTTCCAAACACCTTCAAACATCATGACTGTTGGTCTGGTGATGGCCTTGCTGGAGTGATGAAAAGCTGAAGCCATTCTTTCAGCAAGTAAGTACTGCAGGTCTTAAAATTGTTTATGGTCCATGTTGCTTGTTATTTTTTTGATTTTTCATTTTAATATTTCCTCATTTGTAATATTTGTATCTTTCACCAGTGTTCAACAAAATGCAATGAATAAAATGAAATGTATAAATAATGGACTGTGACCCTGATGTGGGACAGACACTACGTCTAACCTAATTACCTTGTATCTAAACCATCACTTGTATGGTGGCTTAGTTGATAGAGCATGGGCCTGGGAGTCAGAAGGACCTGGGTTCTAATCCTGGCTGACTCAACCACCTGTCTGCTATGCCACCTTGAGAAAGTCACAACTTCTTTGGTTAAGTGTCAAATGGGGATTAAGAGTACGAGCGCTATGCAGGATAGTGACTGTGTACAACTTGATTAACATGTATTTACCCCAGGACTTAGAACAGTGCTTTTATTCATTCATTTATTGAATTGTATTTATTGAGCGCTTACTGCGTGCAAAACACTGTACTAAGTTTTTGGGAGAGTACAGTATAACAACAAACAGACACATTCCTGGCCCACAGTGAGCTCACAGTCAAGAGGGGGAGACAGACGTTAATATATATAAATAAATGAATTATAGATATATAGATATGTGTCACAAGGATGGGAGGGAGAATGAATGAAGGGAGCAAGTCAGGGTAATGCAGAAGGGAGTGGGAGAAGAGGAGAGGAAGGCTTAGGGGTTTCTTGGAGGAGACATGCCTTCAATAAGATTTTGAAGTATGGGAGAGAAATTATCTGTCCAATATGAAGAAGGAGGGCATTCCAGGCCAGAGGTAGAATGTGGGTCAGAGGTTGGTGACAAGATAGATGAGATTGAGGTACGGGAAGAAGGTCAATAGTTGAGAACGAAGTGTGTGGGATGGGTGGTAGTGGGAGAGTAGTGAGATGAGAAAAGAGGGGGAAAGATGATTGAGTGCTCTAACACCAATGGTGAGTAGTTTTTGTTTGATGGAGAGATGGATGGGCAATCACTGGAGTTTCTTAGGGAGTGGGGAAACATGGTCTGAACGTTTTTAAAGGTAAATGATCCAGGCAGCAAAGTAGAATATGGACTGTAGTGGGGAGAGACAGGAGGCAGGGAGGACAGCAAGGAGGCTGATACCATAATCAAGTTGGGATAGGATAAGTGCTTTCATTGATGCGGTAGCAGTTTGGATGGAGAGGAAGGGGTGGATTTTAGCGATGTTGTGAAAGTAAAACTGACAGGATTTAGTGGTGACTTGAATATGTGAGTTTAATGAGAGAGAGGAGTCAAGGATAATGCCAAGGTTACCGGCTAGTGAGACAGGAAGAATGATGGTGCCATCAACAGTTATGGGAAAGTAAGCAAGCAGACCGAGTTTGGGTGGGAAGATAAGTTCAGTTTTAGCAATATTAAGTTTGAGGTGATGGGAGGGCAACCAAATAGAGATGTCTTGAAGGCAGGAGGAAATAGGAGGCTGCAGAGAGGAAGAGAGAGATAAAGGCTGGATATGTAGATTTGTGTGTCATCAGTACAGAGGTGATAGTTGAAACCAGGTGAGCAAATGAGTTTTCCAAGGAAGTGGGTGTAGATGGAGAATAAAAGGGGACCCAGAACTGAAATTGGAGGGACACCCACAGTTAGGGGATAGGAGATGGAGAAGGAGCCCATGAAAGAGACTAAGAATGAGCAGCCAGAGAGATAGGAGGAGAACCAGGAGACGACAGTGCCAGTGAATCCAAGGTTGGATAATATTTACAGGAGAAGGGGGTGGACAACAGTGTCAAAGGTAGCTGAGATGTTGAGAAGGACTAGGATGGAGTATTGGCCATTGGATTTGGCAAAAAGTAGATCACTGATGACCTTTGATTGGGTGGTTTCTGTGGAGTGAAGGGGATGGAAAGCCAGATTGGAAGGAGTCAAAGAGAGAATTGGAGGAGCGGAACTTGAGCCAGTGGGTGTAGACAGTGCTGGGCACATAGTAAATGCTCAACGAATACCTTAATTGTTAATTTATTATTATTTCTTGACACATATTAAGCAAAACATAAATACAGTTATTATTACTATTATTATTATTAGTGGAGGGCAACAACGCTAGGTTTGGGAGTCAGGAATTGCATCCTCCATTAGGGTGTGTGGGCTTGCTATTGATCTAAAGGAAGTCCTCACACTTTGTGTGCTTCACATTCCAATAAGCACACTAAATGTTCCTCTCTGGGTGATATAAAGATTAATGATGGTGGAAAAGCAGAATTTGATTTTTTATAGTCGAAGCACAAGGTCAACGAATTCGCTGAGGGTTTACAGTTATCTTAGGATTTACACATATTGAATGTGTAAATCAATACGTAGTTTAATTAAAACATTTATAAGTTTGGCAAAATTGAAAAGCCACAGAGTCATGCAATTTTAACTGGGAAAGTTAAAAACTATTTGCAATGAAGATGACTGAAGATTACCATAATTTCCCAATCTTTAAAAATAGAATTGAATAACTAGAGTTTCCCCAGGAGATACTTCCTGATTCATTCTCCTTTGAGGAAGATAAATGATCTAAGATGTATTTGTTTAAACTTTCACACAAAGATACACAACCCTAGAGAAAACATGTGTGTCTGTGCCGTTCTATTCTTTTTACAGCCCCTGGAGAAATGGCCTTATTCATGTTTTGGATGACACACAGCTCTTCTCTATTGAAAGGCACATTATCTGGCTCATATTCCTCATAGGATTTCATTTAATACTAATTCTATTTTCTTGTCTGATGAGATCTACAGTGTGTGAAGCTCCCTTACAAAATACATTTTTCGGGTGTGCATTTGTAGAGAGGCAGCATGGCCTATGGAAAGAACATGTGCCTGGGAGTCAGAGAACCTGAGTTCTAATTGCGGTTCTACCACTTATCTGCTTGACATGGACAAATCACTTCATTTTTCAATGTCTTATTTCTCCCTTTCTTTTAGACTATGAGCCTCACATGGGACAGGGACTGTGTCTGAACTGATTATCTTGTATCTCCCCTAGCCCTTAGCACTGTGCTTGACACACAGTAGTAGTAATAGTATCATTAAGTACATTCTGTGTGAAGGGCCCCAAACTAAGTGCTGGGAAAGAATACACAAGTGAAAATTAGTCATAGTCCCTGTCCCTCGGGGGGCTCACGATTGTAAACATCAAAAAAAACATGGAACCCAATCATTCTTCCTATTATTATTATTATAATTGTTATTAATAATAATAATAATTGAAAAGTGTTTCCATATTTTTGCTATATATTCCATGTACATAAACCTGTGTGTGTACGGGTGCGGAAATACATAAAAAAACACACCAGGGTCCTTTATATTAAAAAAATGATGCTACTGAGGATGAGATCCTAGCCTTATGGTTAGGTGTGACTGAAAGGACCAATATGTGACTACATTCCCACATACATGCAGAGGAAAAGAATTGTCACAGTATTAGTATACCTTTTTTTAAGGGTATTTGTCAAGTGCTTACTATGTTCGAGGCACTGTACTAAGGGCTGGGATAGATACAAGTTCATCAAGTTGGACACAGTCCATGTCCCACATGGAGTTCACAGTTTTAATCCCCATTTTACAAACGAGGTAACTGAGGCACAGAGAAGTTCATTCATTCATTCAATAGTATTTACTGAGCGCTTACTATGTGCAGAGCACTGTACTAAGCGCTTGGAATGAACAAGTCAGCAACAGATAGAGACAGTCCCTTCCATTTGATGGGCTTACAGTCTAATCGGGGCAGACAGACAAGAACAATGGCAATAAATAGAGTCAAGGGGAAGAACATCTCGTAAAAACAATGGCAACTAAATAGAATCAAGGCGATGTACATTTCATTAACAAAATAAATAGGGTAATGAAAATATATACAGTTGAGCGGATGAGTACAGTGCCGAGGGGATGGGAAGGGAGAGGGGAGGAGCAGAGGGAGATGGGGGGAAAAGAGGGTTAAGCTGCGGAGAGGTGAAAGGGGGGCAGTAGAGGGAGTAGAGGGAGAAGAGGAGCTCAGTCTGGGAAGGCCTCTTGGAGGAGGTGAGTTTTGAGTAGGCTTTTGAATAGGGAAAGAGAATCAGTTTGGCGGAGGTGAGGAGGGAGGGCATTCCAGGATCGCGGGAGGATGTGGCCCAGGGGTCGACGGCGGGATAGGCGAGACCGAGGGACGGTGAGGAGGTGGGTGGCAGAGGAGCGGAGCATGCGGGGTGGGCAGTAGAAAGAGAGAAGGGAGGAGAGGTAGGAAGGGGCAAGGTGATGTAGAGCCTCGAAGCCTAGAGTGAGGAGTTTTTGTTTGGAGCGGAGGTTGATAGGCAACCACTGGAGGTGTTTAAGAAGGGGAGTGAGATGCCCAGAGCGTTTCTGCAGGAAGATGAGCCGGGCAGCGGAGTGAAGAATAGACTGGAGCGAGGCGAGAGAGGAGGAAGGGAGGAAGGAAGAGAGAAGGCTGACACAGTAGTCTAGCCGGGATATAACGAGAGCCCGTAGCAGAAAGGTAGCCGTTCAGGTGGAGAGGAAAGGGCGGATCTTGGCGATATTGTAAAGGTGAAACCGGCAGGTCTTGGTAACGGATAGGATGCGTGGGGTGAATGAGAGAGACGAGTCAAAGATGACACCGAGATTGCGGGCCTGAGAGACGGAAAGGATGGTCGTGCCATCCACGGTGATAAGGAAGTCTGGGAGAGGACCGGGCTTGGGAGGGAAGATGAGGAGCTCAGTCTTGGTCATGTTGAGTTTTAGGTGGCGGGCCGACATCCAGGTGGAGACATCCTGGAGGCGGGAGGAGATGCGAGCCTGAAGGGACGGGGAGAGGACGGGCGGAGATGTAGATCTGCGTGTCATCTGCATAGAGATGGTAGTCAAAGCCGTGAGAGCGAATGAGTTCACCAAGGGAGTGAGTGTAAATGGAGAACAGAAGAGGGCCAAGAACTGACCCTCGAGGAGCTCCAACAGTTAAAGGATCGGAGGGGGAGGAGGCGCCAGCGAAGGAGACCGAGAATGACCGGCCAGAGAGATAAGAGGAGAACCAGGAGAGGACGGAGTCCGTGAAGCCAAGGTGCGATAAGGTGTGGAGGAGGAGGGGATGGTCGACAGTGTCAAAGGCAGCAGAGAGGTCAAGGAGGATTAGAATGGAGTAGGAGCCATTGGATTTGGCAAGCAGGAGGTCATGGGTGACCTTAGAGAGAGCACTCTCGGTAGAGTGGAGGGGACGGAAGCCAGATTGGAGGGGGTCCAGGAGAGAATGGGAGTTTAGGAATTCTAAGCAGCAATTGTAGGAGACTCGTTCTAGGATTTTGGAAAGGAAGGGTAGTAGGGAGATAGGGAGATAACTGGAAGGGGAAGTGGGGCCGAGAGAGGGTTTTTTTAGGATGGAGGAGACATGGGCATGTTTGAAGGCAGAGGGGAAGGAGCCATTGGAGATTGAGTGGTTAAAAATAGAAGTTAAGGAAGGGAGGAGGGCAGGGGCGATGTTCTTTAAAAGGTGAGCGGGAATGGGGTCCAAGGTGCAGGTGGAGGGGGTGGCACTTGCGAGGAGGGAGGGGATCTCCTCTGAGGATACTGGAGGGAAGGATGGAAAAGTAGGAGAGAGGGTTGGGAGAGGGGAGAGGGGGAGGGGTGACTTTGGGGAGCTCAGATCTGATTGTGTTGATTTTTGTGATGAAGTAGGTGGCCAGATCATTGGGAGTGAGAGATGGGGGAGTGGGAGGAGCAGGAGGCCTAAGGAGAGAGTTAAAGAAGTTAACTTCCTTGCCCAAGGTCACACAGCAGGCAAGTGGGAGAACTGGGATTAGAATCCAGGTCCTTTTGACTTCCAGGTCTGTGCTCTATCCATGGGTCAATCCTGCCGATCCTTGACATTTATGTACCATACTCATATATACCCTCTTATGCACATATGTGTATTGAATGGCATATTCAATTATCTATCCGGTTGTCACCTCTCAGTCTATTTGTGTTCCCATATGTTATAGCCTTTTTCATCTTTCCACTCCCACTGTTTGTAAAAAAATTTTATGCCTGTCTTTCTCACTAGGTTGTAGTTAGGATCATGTCTTTTATTGCTGGTGTAATAATTATGGTGTTTGTCAATCACTTTTGTGTCAAGCTCTGTTCTAAGGTCTGGAGCAGATACAGTTAATCAGTTCAGACACAGTTCCTGTCTTAATAGGGCTCACATTCTAAGTAAGAAGGAGAAGTATTTCATCCCCATTATACTGAGACTCAAAGAAGTTAAGGACTTGCCCAAGGTCAATCAGCTGGCAAGAGGCAGAGCCGGGATGAAAACCCAGGTCCTCTGACTCCCAGCCTGTGCTCTTTCCATTAGGCCATGCTGCTGCACGTGGTGTACTTCCCCATGTGCTTAGTTCAGTGTTATGCAAAAAGTGGGACTTCAAGTATCATTACAGATATGTTGGCCTATGCCTTAATGATCATTGAGGCACAATATTTGGGATACCTTTTCTAGTGTCCCCCATCAATTAGGCATTGGTTGTGTGTACCTAAATAGACCTGCTCAGATACTTAGAATACCACCGAAGTCACTCCAGCCTCAACAACAACAGAAGAATCCATATCCTTGGATATCTAATTGTATAGAATTTCAGTTTAGAAAAGGAAAGAGATAATAGCACCAAGAGAAGTAATGTGGCCTAATGGAAAAAGCATCAGCCTGGGGAGCCGGGTGGGGGGGTGTTTCAGGACCCCTATTCAAAGGAATAATAAAATGTGAATCATAGCTTAACTGGTGAGGCTACATCTCCTCCTAGAACAGGGAACAGGGAATTAGCTCATTCATTAGCATTCTCCCCACACCCAACATACATACACACACACACACACACACTCTCTCTCTCTCTCTCTCACTCTCTCTTTCTTTCCTTCTCTTTCCCTCCCTCTCCCTCTCCCTGGTCCCAGGAGAAAAGCTTTTCCTTAGATTGTCAATCCCTCATCTTGTCACATCAGCTGGAAAGCAGCCAATTACAGAGGGAAATTTGGACAAGGAGGAGGAGGAGGAGTTAGGAAAGTGGGGCAGGTACTCCAAGGCGCTACTGAAGATAATCTACATTAGTCACTGGAGGAAATAATAATAATAATAATGAAATTGGTTAAGTGCTTATTGTGTGCCGAACACTATACTAAGCCCTGGAATTGACGCAAGATAATTAAGTTAGACACAGTCCCTTTTCCTCATGGGACTCGTGCTCTAACTTGGAATGAGAACAGATATTTTATCCCCATTTCACAGGTGAGGAAATTGAGGTACAGACAAGTTAAGTGATTTGTTTGAGGTCACACTGCAGGCAACTGGAAGAGCTGAAATTAGAAGTCAGGCCCTCTGTGTCCCAGACCCATGCTTTTCCCACTAGGCCACATTAAATCTCAGGTGCAACAGATGTAAGGAGGTGGTGTTTTCCAGGAAGGCTTAGGGTCAGCAAATTAAAGTACCAGGGAAGGAGCTGGACTAAGGATAAGATTCAGTTCTACAACTAGTAAGGCTGTTTAATTCCTTAACTAAGTAAACACTGGTTATCTTTTCATTCCTGAATGTGCCTGAACAACCTGTGTGTGTGTGGAACCTACTAATTCCCGGCTCTGCCACTTATCAGCTGTGTGACTGTGGGCAAGTCACTTAACTTCTCTGTGCTTCAGTTACCTCATCTGTAAAATGAGGATTAAATGTGAGCCTCACATGGGAAGACCTGATTACCCTGTATCTCCCCCAGCGCTTAGAACAGTGCTCTGCACATAGTAAGCGCTTAACAAATACCAATATTATTATTATTATTATTATTATTATTATTAATTCGGGGTCTTGAGATCACTAAGGGAGCATGGAACTTCTGGCACCATTCCAAACCTAAGCTGCCAGCCTTAGTTTACTGGTCTGGCTAGCCGGGTTCCTAATTCTTTCTCACACTTTCTGGATCATGGCAGCAACCTCAGGGTGCATTAGTGTGGAGCCCCAAGAGAGTTCCCTATCCTGCCTGTAAATGAGCATGGGCTACAACTGAATGTCTGATATAAATGAGGGGATGCATCACACGGGCCTTTTTGACTGAGAGGTTGTGAGATACACAAGGCAGCTGTAACATCTGTAAAATAGATAATAATGATGACAGCAATGATGGTATTTGTTAAGAGCTTACTGTGTGCCAAGGAGTGTTCTAAGCACTGGGGTAGATACAAGGTAATCAGGTTGCCCCACATGGGTCTCACTGTCGTAATCCCCATTTTACAGATGAAGTTACTGAGGCACAGAGAAGTTAAGTGGCTTGCCTGAGGTCACACAGCAGACAAGTGGTGGAGCCTAGATTAGAATCCACGTCCTCTGACTCCCAAGCCCATGCTCTTTAAACTAAGCCTCACTGCTTCTCTAAACAGAATGCAGATAAGAGGATGAGGCAGAAACAGCAGAAAATAACTGGACACAGGCTGGCTTGTAAATAGTTTAATCGGTTAAACAAATTATTGTTTATAAAACTTGCACTGACAGGTTAACTAAACTGAGAAGGCACAGAGTTGAAATGTCTATGCTAGGAAGATCTCGACCTTTCCACAGGCACATTTAGAGAAGCAGAAATAGTGTGGTTTAGAGGATAGAGCATGGGCCTGGGAGTCAGAAGGACCTGGGTTCTAATCCCGGCTATGCCACATGTCTGCTGTGTGACGTGGGCAAGTCACTTAACTTCACTGGGACTCGGTTACCACATCTGCAAAATGAGGATTAAGACTGTGAGCCCCATGTGGGACAAGGACTGTGTCCGGCCTGATTACCTTGTATCTACTCCAGTGCCTGGAATAGAGCTTAGCACATAGTAGGTGCTTAAAAGTTTTTTTATTATTATCAATGGGCTTTATTATTATTAATGGGCTTCTTGAGCAGGTTTATCTCCTAAATGCTAAGCTTTACAGTAAATGATAAGGCAGGATTACAAGCCATGAGATTCTGGAATGAAGTCAGTCTACCGGCTCTGAAGTGACACACCACAGTGTCTCTTGGGCAATGATGTGAAGAGGGTGAATGGCCACAAGAGAACTGCTGCAGGAAGTGCTGAAGTGGAGTGAAAAAAACTCAGAGAGGACAGAAAATATCCCACTACCATCCCCTTGTTGACAGTCTCTCTTAGAACTAGAATTCCTTCCCCATTCATATCTGGCAGCTTCCCACTCTCCCCATTGAAAATCCCTTAAAATCACATCTTCTCCAAGAGGCTTCCCCAGACTAAGCCCTTTATTTCCCCCTTCCACCCTCCCCTCTGCATTGATTCTGCTCGTGGCAGTTGTATCCCTTAATCACTTTGATACTCACCCCTCTCTCCCAGTACTTATTCAAATAATCTTATATTCTACTATTTCCCCTATTTCTAATATATTTTAATGTCTCTCTCTCTCCCTGTAGTCTGTAAGCTACTTTCTCAAGTGCTTAGTACAGTGCTCTGCACACAGTAAGGGCTCAATAAATTCCACTGATTGACTGAAACAATATGGCAAAGCAATAAAAGCATACAGTGACTGGCTATCCTGCAATTAGAAGGTGCAGAGTACTGAAACAAAGATTTTTAGAAGCCAGAGAGGGAAAAAAAAAACAACTTGTCCTTTATTGGCTCTGCTGCCTGGAACACTTTTTAAAAAGTTATTCTGCCCATATCTATTCCTCAAAAAACTCCAAACAACTAATCATTCAATCTATCAATAATGTTTATTGAACACTTTGTGCAAAGCACTGTATGAAGCCCTTGGGAGGATACAATGTGACAATTGGTAGATATGTTCCCTGTCCCCCAAGGTACCTACAAAAAGTCTAGAGAGGGAGACAGAAATTGAAATTAATTACAGATATGTACTTGAGTGCTTTGGGGTTGAGGGTGGGGTGAATATAGGACACAAATCCAAGTGCAAGGGTGAGGTACAGTGAGTAGCTTTGCGATAGAGAAGTGAAGTGAGTGTGCTGGGCTGTAGTACTAATAGCTGAGATGCTGGAATTGGAATTGATATTCCTGGATTCTAGGAGTGGTTTTTCCTTTAGTTGCAGCACACAAGAGCCTTACCAGACCTAAGCCTCATTTTCTTTATCTGAACTTCCCAGGATTGCTGAGAACTTAATGGTTCTGTGTTTGTAAACGTTATAAAACTCCTCAGGCTCTTAGGCCAAAAGGTACTGTATATTTGCAGTGGCCAAGTTCACCTCTCAACCCCAAAGTAGAAATAGTTTTCCTTCTGTTATCTAGCGGTGATCTCTGTGGGACTCCAGCCAAGCTGTCCCCAAATTTCTCTCAGTTTTCCTCTGTCTCCTCCTCTCCCGTCTTTGTCTGAGGGGGCAGTGGCAGCATTCATGGAAGAATCACTGTAAGTGTGAACCCTTGGCACCATCCACCCCAGGGAAAAAGTAAAAACAATCTTCTCGCCTGAATGCCAAGGAAGCAGCTTGATGTGTTGATGTCACAGTCTGGCCTGGAGGCTGAAGTCCTCAGCCCCTCCCTGGCTTCTACCCATTGGCCGGGGGACAGAAATTAGCCTGTTCTGGTGAATTCTGGGTCACTACTCCCCATGTCCTCCAGACATACTGTCCCCAAATAAGTCTTCAAAGTCACTACCTTGATGCTGAGGGCCCAAAGCCTTGCCTTAAGGCCTTTGGACCAAATGTAGAAGTGGCGACCATCTTTCCCTCCCCTTACAAGTCTAAACAGGAAGTCCTTTGTGAGCTTACACCGATCTCATCCAATTTTGATGTTTCACCACTTGAATGTGTTGTCAGTTGACATCCTGCTGGAGAGTTAGATGGGGTGGGCGTACTGTGGAAGTCCATAAAACATTGTCTCTGGCTTATTAAACCATTTGTTGTTTGCTTTAGTCTCTTTCCATCTGCTAATTATTGTTACTTAGCTGTTCCAAGGCCAAAAGCAACAAATAGGAAAGCAGGCTAAAAGGAAGAGTTTTAGTCCCTGTAGTGCTGCTAAGAACAGACGTGGAAAGCACTGGGTGTAGAAAATGAGAGTATTTTCACTCAGTCTATTTAAGTGGCCAAACTCTCAGTTTTATTTTGGGATTTGGTGTAGAAAGTGCCTTCTGTCAGAACAGCCATCCTATCTTCCTTTAGACTGTAATTCCTAATACTAATTGAGAAAAACTAGAGGGTTGTTTTTTTTTTTGCATGAAAAAGGTGAAACTGAGTTTTTAGTACACATAAATGCTTATTTGTGTTCAATTCAGGTCCCAGAAAGGTCATATGGACCAGTTCCAAAGCAATAAAAATGTTCCGAAACCTTACTGTTGCTCATGAATGGCCGCAGCAGCTAGTTTATCTTTGCTGAGTTCAGAGAGTTCTGCTTTTAAAGTTGGTGGATCTCATTAAATAGGTTGCGCACCACCCAGGATCCAGCAATGCTGCCAAAGGGTTGGTACGCTCTTTTACAAGCACACTAACAAAAAACAGAAGTCCAGAAGGCCAGTACAGCATTTTGTTTTTCATGTTCCATCTTTTTGAAGGAATTTATTCTACTGCTTTCCAGGCAAACTTTTAGCTGCCTATATAAATATATTAAAATGAAAGAATGATTAAGAATTTGTCAATTTTTAAATTGAATTTTTCTAACCCACAAAATAATCCAATCCAGATGATGGAGCTACAAGAGCAAGGTCTTACGCAATGATGGTAAGGACAAACTTAATACATTTGATTCTAAACACCCTTGGATCGATAATCTATTTCACCCATCAATCATTCATATTTTTTAAGCATTTACTGTGAGCACAGCATTGTACTAAGCACTTGGGAGAATATAATATAACAATATAACTGTTGGTAAATACATTCCCTGCTCACAATGAGCTTACAGTATAAAGTACCCCAGACCTCCTCCAAAATATGACTTCTACCATGCCCTGAAGATCAACCCTATCTCACTTTGAGTTTGCTGTCTCTGCATCTTCCCCTTCTTTCTGTAGCCCTCTTCACTGAAACCAGGAATGATAAGAAGCCTCTAAACTTTCAGCTCATTTCTAGACTGTAAGCTTGTTGTGTACAGGAAATGTGTCCATTTATTGCTTTATTGTACTTTCCCAAGCACTTAGTACAGTGCTTTACAAACAAAAAACACTCAGTAAATATGATTGAAAGAATGAATAAAAGCTCCAATTACTTGGCCCAATTCATGTCCAGCTCATTTTGATGAACTTATCTGAGCTTTTGCAGAGGAATTCTGAGCTCTGCTATAAGCACTACCTTCTCATTTGTCCATCAGGAAAGAAATCAGAGTCCCCTTCTAGATTTTTATTCACAGCCAAACTATGTAGCTTTTTTCCTTTATGACTCTTTTAATGGTTTTTGTCAAATTTTTTTTATGTGTCAGGCACTGTTCTAAACACTGAGGTAGATACAAGCTTATCAGACTGGACACGGACTGTGAACCCCATGTGGGTCAGGGAGGAAGTTGGAGGGAGGAAGGTTTAATCCCCATTGTACAGCAGATAAGGTAACTGAAGCACAGAGAAGGTAAATGACTTGCCCAAGGTCAAACAGCAGGCAAATGGCAAAACTGGGTTTAAAACCTAGATTCCCTGACTTCCATGCCCATGATCTTTTCACTAGGCCATGCTGCTTCTCTTAAAAGGCTGATGTCTTTCTGTCAGCCCTTTGGCTGCCAGCCTCCCCATGTCCATCTCTCCACCCTGTAGGCCATGTCAACACCTTTGTTTTCCATTTCTCTATCATGTTCTCTTTCCACCGCTATCTAGTGAACCCTCTCCTCATCACCTTCATTCCCTTTTCCCATTTCCTCCACTGCATCTTCTTCCAGGCAGTGGTTAATGACTTTGACAACTTCCAACTGAATAGCAGCCAAGCCATGTTGCTTAAACTTCTCCCTAAGGTGCTTCAAGAAGCTCTCTGTGATTGGATAGGTCAGGATAGACTCCTCCTCCCTCCTCCTCTGACTTCCTCTTTCCTCTTCCTTCCTTCCCCTTCTCCTCATTACCCTTTTCCATCCTCTTCCTCCTTTTTTATGGTATTTGTTAAGTGCTTACTATGTGTTCAGTACTGTACTAAGAGTTGGAGTCTGTGTAAGCTAATCAAGTTGGACAAAGCCTGTGTCCCAAATGGGGCTCACTGTCTTAATCACCATTTTACAGATGAGGTAGCTGAGGCACAGAGTGGTTAAGTAACTTGCCCAAAATCATACAAAATACAAGTGGCAGAGCTGGGATTAGAACCCAGGTCTTTCTCACTCCCAGACCCATGCTCTATCCCCTAGTCAAAGATCCTTCTCCTTCCTCCTCTTCCTCCTCCTCCTGTTTCTCCTCCTCCTTCTTCTTTTCCTCTTCCTCTTTCTTTTTCTCCTCCACCTTCTTGTCTTCCTCTTCCTGCTCAACCTCTTTCTCTTCTTTTTTGTCCCTTTCCTTCTCTTCTTCCTCCTCCACCTCATTTTCTTTCTCCTCCTTTTTGTCCATTCCCTTCTCTTCCTCCTCCTCCTCAGTCAATCAGTCAGTGTCATTTATTGAGCACTTACCATGTGCAGAGCACTGTACAAACTGCCTGGGAGAGTACAGTACAACAGAGTTGGTAGACATGTTCCTTGCCCACAACAAGCTTACAGTCTAGAGGTGAAAACAGACATTAACATAAATAAATACACATCTCCTCTTCCTCCTTCTCCTCCTCCTCCACCTTCTCCTCCTCCTCCACCTTCTCCTCCTCCTCCTCCTCCTCCTCCTCCTCCTCCTTCCTCTTCTCTTCCTCCTCCTCCTTTTCCTCTTTCCCTCAATGCATCAACTGACCAAAACCCATCTCTCCCACAGCAGGCCCTGATTGAAAATCAAATCATCTCCCCCTTGCCCAAACATCAACAAAAAAGAAATGTCTGTAGTTGACTCACCACTTAAAAAAAACCATGATAGAAGTACTGCTTTTTGCTTATTTGGTAGAATGCTACCTTCTGGGTTTTCCAATTTATGGCTCTGAAAGCTCCTTGAAGTTTACTGAACAAAAAATAATAATCTTTTCAATTTCAGATAAACAAGAAAAAGAAAACTATGTTGTTTAAATTATTGAAAGCATTAGTGGGTTCCATTATTCCCCCTTTAGTGTTTTGAACACACTCTGTGGACTTTTAACTAGAACTAACAATATAATTTTAATTAAAATTATATTGACTACTTTATATACAGTGCTCCCAGCTGCTATCAGGCTAATGCAGTCTGTATATATTTTAGAGGCTATTTTATATCATTTTCACGTTGTCTTTGAGTTTTACATTTTGCTTAACGACAGACCACAAAAATTTCTGGAGCAGAGGAAAGAGAGGATTGTAATCTTAATTTTGAAATTACAAAGGTGGTTGTTACAATCATTTTCCTCTGAAGAACTATAAACAATGAATTTGTGAAGCTCAAGTCTAAGCCTTTAATTAGAATCTTTTTGGTTCACTTAAAAATCTACTCAGTGACCCAGTTACAAAATACTTTTTTTTCAATCTGAGTTCTTCCACTCTACACAGTGGCTCACATTAAGAAATCAGATTAAAGCCTGTCTTTCCAAAGTGAATTTTAATCTTCCTCAGAAGTTTAATGAGGAATTATGGATGAATGTATATTAAAAATATATAGACTAAGTGACATGGGTAGTAGAGATAATGGTCTGAAATGTTGGTGAATTGTTTTAGTGCAAGACAATGAGTTTTCAAGGAGTTCAGAAGAGGTGAGGGTGGTAGACATGAGCAGCAGTGAGAGACAGACCAGCCTGTTATGTGGAAATCTAGACTAAGCAATAGTCTTTAAGTAGCAGAGTAAGTAGTTTGGGCATGGAGGCCAAATGGGGCATGTTGAACTTAGAAAATTGGAGAGGGATAAAAAATTGGGGGCTTTTGGACCTATTATTAATCATATTTATTGAGCCCTTACTATGTGCACTGCACCGATTGTGGGAAGTGGGTGTGTGGGAAAAAAGGCCGGTGACATTGTGATTGGATAGAAGAATTTCAGAGTTGGTGAGGTAGAAAATATACAGTGACTAGAGATGGTGATATTGAGCATCTCTCCAAGGTGGTCTTCCTTCCCCATTGAAGTGTAAGCTCCTCACAGGCCAGTAATGCATCCTTTCTCAAATTTCCCAAATACAGTGCACTGCACCCAAGGGTTACTCAGTAAAAACCATTACTAATATTACTACAACCCTGCCAGCTCATAAGACCTTTCAAGAAGTTCTATTAAGGTCTACCTCCTCCCTTAGTTTCATACCACCATGAAATAGTCAAGAAGAAAAATAAATGAGAAGATTAAAAAAGGAAGGAAAAAATGAATGATTTAAGGAGCCTTCCGAATGGCATCATCTCTATTGGCTCCCTTTCTAATTTAAGAGCAACCAAAGGAAAGCATCTGGCAGGGTTGAGTAAATCAGACAGACTGCATATGAACTGGACACGAACTACACAGTTACAATTAGGTAGTTTTCCTAACAATCATGGAATGAAGTGATTGCTACTGCTCTTTGCCAGTTGCAGGAGTGAGAACCAGGAGAAGAAATTATTTAATGAGACTGCTGATTGAGAAACAGTGCATGATTATATTCCTTTTGTCTCTTACCGGTCTCCCCAAAGTTTTGGTGCTTATACCACCCATTATATTTACTTTCTTCTGGTCACTATCACATTTTTAACTTCTGATTCTTTCAGTACTTATTCCCCAGTACCTATCAGTCTCCTAAAGTAGGTCTGTGAAAGGAGTGAAACAAGAGCTTGGAATCTGAGAAGCACCTTGGCCTAGTGGAAGGAGCATGGATCTGGCTTCTAATCTCAGATACGCCTGCTTTTGGACTTTGGGCAAGTCACTTAAGTTCTCTGTGCCTCAGTTTCCTCATCTGTAAAATGGGAGATTCAGTTTGTTCTCCCTCTCCCTTAGACTGTGAGCCCCATGTAAGTCAGGGACTGTGTCTAACCTGATTACATTACATCTACCTCGGCACTTAGTACAATGCTTGGCACACTGTAAATGTGTAACAGGCCACAGTAAATTAACTGGATTTTTAAAGGTCGGTTCTATCCAGGGCTACTTTAACCACTGGGCCAGGTGGTAACAGGGTAGCCTAGTGGAAAGAGCATGGGCTTTGGAGTCCAAGGATGTGGTTTCTAATCCCAGCTCTGTCACGCTTCTGATGTGTGACTTTAGGCAATCACTTCACTTCTCTGTGCCTGTTGCCTCATCTGTAAAATGGGGATTAGGACTGTGAGTTCCATGAGGGACAGATACTGTGTCCAACAGGATTACCTTGTATCTGCCCCAATGCTTAGAACAGTGCCTGGCACAGAGTAAGCAATTAATAGAAGCAGTGTGGCTCAGTGAAAAGAGCCCTGGCTTGGGAGTCAGAGGTCATGATTTCTAGCACTGCCACTTGTCAGCTTTGTAACTTTGGGCAAGTCACTTAACTTCTCTGTGCCTGAGTTGCCTCATCTGTAAAATGGGGATTAAGACTGTGAGCCCCACTTGGGACAACCTGATTACCTTGTATCCCCCCTAGTTCTTAGAACAGTGCTTGGCACATAGTAAGCGCTTAACAAATACCATAATAAGTATTATTATTAATAAATACCTCAATTGTTATTATTATTAGATTTGGCAGTTCCCAGTCCATTTGGGGTCTGTTTATGTTAACTCTTTCCCAGCTACTGTTCTGGGCTCAACATATCCTAGGCATGGTATGGGAAGGGAGTATGTGGGCGGGTGGTGGATGTGTGAGGGAAGAGACAGGTGAACTACAGGGATGGCAAGTGGATGTCCTTACCTCAATCTGGCCTCAGTGACATCCAAGCTCCACATAGAACTTCAAAAGCTTACCTAAAAGTTACGACTAATTCTGTTTCCTGAGGGGTCTTTGATATTATCCATCAGGGTCTTTATGAAGGCTGATTTAGTTAAACTCATCAGTACTTTTTTATATAAGGAGAAGATGATTTAACTGGTATCGTTTGCATTTATTTTTAACAGATGAATCCCATGAAATCTATGGGAAATAAGGTTATAGACTTCAGGAATGTGAAAGAAAGGTACTTTCTTATTATGAGTCCCCTCATTTACTTGTATTGCCCTGTTTCTAGACCCAGTCTGGTATTATACAGACGTGTTTTATGGAAAGCACACTACAGGACTTTTCACAGAATAAGAGTACTGTGTCATAACACAACCAAAAGAGAGACACCCCTTTTTAAAATGTGAGCCAATCCTAAAATACACTTCCTTTTAAAGCTTCCTTTATGTTTTTTCCCCAGTGATTTTTTCCCTCCTTTTTTCCCTCATTTTTAAATTATTTTTTTTGGAAACCAGGAAAACATATTTTCAGATCACTCACAATTTAAAATGGCACCTGTGATTTTATTGATAAAATTGCATGATATTGATTTGAACATCTGTGAAAAGGAAAACCTGGGATTGACTTCAAGTCCACACCTTTAGTCCAGTGTGAAGGTGGAAATGCTCTATAGGCTATGGGATCTCCATATATCTTGATATAGAGTCCTAGTCACTTCCTTGAGGAATAAAAGGAATCGGGGCTGTGGCATGCTAATTCAAAACCAGAGTCAGTCAGGTAATCGTATTTATTGATCACTTACTGTGTGCAGAGCATTTTAGTAAGCACTTGGGAGAGTATAACAATAACAGGCACATTCCCTGCCCACAACAACTTCACAGTCTAGATGACTCTACCAGAGCGTAAAGGTAAAAGACAGAATATGCAATATAAAAATATTCCACTAATCTGCCTTTCATTTTAAGCTATCAAGACATCAACTCATCCATAAACGAGTTCTGCTACAAGCCTTCCTCTTGGACTCAATAAGGATTATGGAAGTTAGAGTCAGTATAATAATAATAATAACAATGTTGGTATTTGTTAAGTGCTTACTATATGCCAAGCACTGTTATAAGTGCTGGGGTAGATACAAGGTAATTAGGTTGTCCCATGTGTGGGTCACAGTCTTCATCCCCATTTTACAGATGAGGTAACTGAGGCACAGAGAAGTTAAGTGACTTGCCCAAGGTCACACAGATAACAAGCGGGGGAGCCGGGATTAGAATTCATGCCCTCTGACTCCCAAACCTGTGCTCTTTCCACTAAGCCATGCTGCTGCTTCTATCAAATCGGGTTAGACGCAGTCCCTGTCTCAAGTGGGATGCACAGTCTCAATCCCCATTTTACAGATGAAGTAACTGAGGCACAAAGAAATCAAGTGACTATCCCAAGGTCACACAACAGACAAATGGCAGAGACAAGATTAGAACCCATGACCTTCTGACTCCCAGGCCTATGCTCTATCCACTGCACCTTGCTGACTGTTCTAATCCTCTGGAAAACGTGCAATTCAACAAGAACGGACTTTATTGCAAATCCTTGCATGACACATGGGAACTACTCCATGCTGATGACCGAACTCCAGAAGAGCTATATAGATATAGTGGAAACTATATAGATGATTAAGACTTGCTGTTTACAGTAGTGAACAACTTCTAAACTCTGAGCCTTATGTGGGACAGGGCCTGTATCCAAACTGATAAAATATTTTACTTACCCCAGCACTTAGAATGGTGCTTGACACACAGTAAGGGCTTAGCAAATATTATTATTACTATCATTATTAGGGAAGCAGCTTGGCTTAGTGGAAAGAACATGGGCTTGGGAGTCAGAAGATGTGGGTTCTTATCCCGACCACCACTCGTCAGCTGTGTGACCTTGGGCAAGCCACTTAACTTATCTATGCCTCAATTACCTCACCTGTAAAAATAGGCTTAAGACTGTGAGCCCCATGTGGGACAGTCTGATTACCTGATATCTACCTCAGCACTTAGAACAGTGCTTGGCACATAGTAGGTGTTTAACAAATGCCATGGTTATTATTATTATTAATGGGAAGCAGCATGGCCTAGTGGATAAAGTAGAGGCCTGGGAGTCAGAGGGGAAGCGGTGTGACGAAGCAGTAGGGTGCTGGTCTGGAAGCCGGAGGACCCGGGTTTGAATCCGACCTATCCCGTTAGTCTGCCATGTGACCACGGGTGAGTTGTTTCACTTCTCTGTACCTCAGTTTCTTGTTTCTTCCCCTACTTCACAGGAGTGTGGTGAGGGTTTGAAATGAACTAATTATTGTGAGAGTGCTTTGGTAGTAAAAGCGCTATAAAATGGTCATGGGTTCGAATACCGACTCTGCTGCTTGTCAGCTGTGTGACTTTGGGCGAGTCACTTAACTTCTCTGTGCCTCAGTTATCTCATCTGTAAAATGAGGATTAAGACTGTAAACCCCATGTGGGACAATCTGATAACCTTGTCTCTACCCCAGTGTTTAGAACAGTGCTTGCCACATAGTAAGTGCTTAACAAATACCAACATCATCATCATTCTAATCCTTACTCTGCCACTTTTCTGTTATGTGGCCTTGGGCAAGTCACTTAATTTCTTTGTGTCTCAGTTACCTCTTCTGCAAAATGGGGATTAAGACTATGAGGCCCATTTGGGACATGGACTTTGTCCATCCTGATTACCTTTTATCTACCCCAGAGCTTAGAAGAGTGCCTGGCACATAATAAGTGCTTAACAAATACCATAAAAATATATTCTTTGGATTAATACTTACATATTCTTTGGATATATTATCATATAATAATAGTAATAATATATCTTTTAGATTAATGTTGATGGTACCCTTGGGAGATATTACTGTTTGTCAGCTATCAAGTTCAATATATAATAATGATGATGATAACTATAGTAGTAGTATTTATTAAGGAAGCAGCATAGCGCAGTGGATAGAACATGGGTCTGGGAGTCAAGAAGGTCATGGGTTCTAATCCTAGCTCTGCCACTTGTGTGCTGTGTGACCTTGGTTAAGTCTTCACTTCCTGAGGCTTCACTTGCCTCATCTGTAGACAGATGGGGATTGAGATTGTGAGACCCATATGGGACAGGTACCATGCCATCCTGATTTGCTTGTATTCCATTCAGTGCTTAGTGCAGTCCTGGCATGTGGTAAGCACTTAACAAATACCACAATTATTGATTTTATCATTATTAGTATATTCCAAGTATTTTAGTATTTTGTTTGGGTACAAAATATATAACTGATGGATCCTTCCACATTGTGGGCCTGAATTGCCCTGAGATTTAAATAGTGCTTTTCAAATTTTCTTCAGTGCTATGACATCACCTATCTCATTTTTGTCTTCAAAACATCTATTTGATAATTCAATAAGTCAGAAGTATTTACTAAGTGATTACTATGTGCAAAGCACTGTGCTAACCACTTGGGAGAGTACAATTCAACAGAGTTGGTAAACACAACTCTTGTCCACAGAAGCTTGAGAACTAGAGGGGGAAGACAGACATTAATATGAATTACAGAAAGATATGTACATAAGTGTTGTGGGGGTATGTGAAAATCAGAGTACTTAAAGGGTCAGATCCAAGTGAATAGCAGATTCAGAAAGGAGGCCGTGTAGGGGAAGTGCGGGCTTAGTTAATGTCTTTTATGGGAGATGTAAGACTGTAGTAAGACTTTCATAAGGCTTTGAAGTTGGGGAGACTGTGGTATATGAAGGGGGAAGGAGGATGTGGGCAAGATGTTGGCAGAAAGAAAGATGGGACTGAGGTACAATGAGTAGGTTTGCATTATAGGAGAGGAATGTAGGGTTGGGTTGTAGTAGGGGATCAGGAAGTTAAAGTAGGAGGAAGAGAGCTGATTAAGTGCCATAGCGTCGATGGTGGGAAGTTTCCATTTGACTCAGAGATGGTTGGGTAATGATTGGAGGTTTTCAAGGATTGGGGGAATTGTGGACTGAGTGTTTTTTTAGAAAAATAATCTGGGCAGAAGAGTATGGCCTGGAGAGAGGAGAGTCAGGAGGCAGAAAGGAAAGCGAGAAGATGATGCAGTAAAGTCAGAATATGCTAAATATTTGGATCAATGTGGTAGCCGTTTGGAAGGAGCGGTAGGGGAGGTAGTAGGGCAAAGTCAGGTGATGACCCCCCATTATATAGATGCTGAAACTAAGGTTCAGAGAAGGTAAGTGACTTGCCCAAAGTCAGACAGTAGACCAATAACAAATCTGGAACTAGAACCCATGTTCTCTGAAAGAATCCCAGACCCATGCTTTTTCCACTAGATCACACTGCCCCATGAGGTAGTTACTTTACTACCTACAGTTCCTGGCACTTCTCTTTCTGGGTGCCAAGATCTTTCTGAAGCTTCTGTTCCAAGTTGGTCACCTTTTTTCTGATTGCTCTATGCCGGACTAGTCTATCTTCTTTTGTCACATTGGGTCTTTGAAGAGTTTCTTCTGCCCCTTATCTACCATGTGAAGCATTCCCCTGTTCAGTTTTCCACAAGGCAGTTGTTAAGCAGCTTTTTTGAGTCTTTTCTCCTCATGTGACCCACCAAGTGAAATGTGACAGGGTCAACATTGCTTTGATGCTGGAGGACCAATTGCATTCCTGGATTAGAAAAAGGAATCAAAAAGGCTGGTATGTCCTTTGGTAGTCCAAAAACCCACTTTTACACAGGCCTAGAATCAAAAGTCCCTAAAGTTCTTGTTAAGAACTTATTTTTTTTAAAGCAACAACAACATACCAGCATATTCCTGGATCCAGAGTATGTGAAGCAGCCCACAGCTCTTTCCATATATTTGAAAGTCATTTCCTATGGGAGCAGGCAATTGTCCTGATGAAGAGCCACCCCCATTTCATATTGAAGGGATCTTCTCCCAATGAAGGCCTTCTGAACTTGGCATGAAGGTGAAAGATCTCCAGAAGGCGGGGGCTGTGAAATATCTGTCTTTTCTTGACCCGAGCAAGCAAGCCTGCCATTAGCAGGCAACAAAGACCTGCTTAAGGATCTAAGAAAGGACTGGAATGCTGCAGTCTGCCAGCTTCCTCTGTGACATGGTGGGGAGGAGAGAGGAGCTGACTCTGGCTGCTTTCCCTCCTGCCACAGAAGATGTTTTTCCAATAAATAACCGTGAAGCCTCAAATGAAATACAAGCCCCGTGAATTTTTTATCTTCTTGGAATCCAGGAATACTTTCAGGCCTGGAGAGGATCACATTGTTCTCTAAAAGCAGTGCCATTCCCGGGAGACATTTTCCAGTTCCAACATGGGCAGATCCTTCCCATTCCCCACCTTTCCCTCCCTGGCTCACAGAATCCCAAACCATTATTAGTAGTGTTATGGCCTTGTGATGAGGTTAATTTCCTCCAGATCCTTTTTTTTCTTTCTGTCTGTCTTTTTGTGGAAAGGGAGAGACAGAATAAATCCATAGTGGTTGGAAGCTCTTTTTCTTGTTCAATAGGGTGGGGTCAGTAAATGAATCAATAAATCAGTGGTATTAATTGGGCTCTAATTGTATGCAGAGCACTGTATTGAGCACTTGGGAGTGTACAATTCCGTGGAGTTGGTAGTCTAGGACAAACCAGTTTCCAGGAAGCCTCACCTTCTGCCTGGAAATGGGAAGAGGAGTTATCCATTTTAAAAGCGACTTTCCACCCAGGTTAATTCCATTCCTGC
Organism: Ornithorhynchus anatinus; assembly: GCF_004115215.2. NCBI lineage: Eukaryota > Metazoa > Chordata > Mammalia > Monotremata > Ornithorhynchidae > Ornithorhynchus > Ornithorhynchus anatinus. The sequence goes on along the minus strand of NC_041734.1, from coordinate 36,784,227 downwards.
TTCCATCCACTCCTACATCTCTTCCCCTCACCCAGGAGAGTATGAGCTATGCTTTAGTTTCAGGGTGAAGTTTACTGTGGTCCTCTCTAGGATTTGGAAATGTTTTTAAAGTTGATGATAACTGCTGATTGGCCCCCATCCCCCATCCTGCCATTCCTCAAGACTAAGAATTCTCTGGGATCCAGTAAATTCTGCTCTTTGGATGTTGAATTCTTTATAATAAGAAAACTGTAGAGACAGCAGCAGTGGGGCAATTGTCCCAACATTGCCCTGATAGAATACTTTCCACTGGTCTCTTAAAAGTTAGTTCACAAGAGTTAAGCAGTTCCCAGGTGACTCATTTAGCACATTTGTTTTATCAAATGTAAACCATGGTTCAGAGCTTCTACCCACATGCCATTAATCACCCCAAACAGGAATAAAGTTTAACCCTCTTCCCACCTGACTTTTTTGAGAAATGAAACCTGGTAGAGTTCAAATGAAGTTACCAGTTCATATTCATCTTGACTTTCTAACTGGTGGGGCAGAGAAGTGGTAATGACTGGAATAGGTAAGGAGACTAAGGGGTCCTGAAATATCTGGGTTTGGGGTTGTTCCCTCCAAAGACAACTAGAAGCTCTCTCCTAATGGTGTTGCTGGACTCTCTAGACTGAACCCCACATGAGTAGATCGAATCAGTTAAAAAGGTTTGATTGGCCTTATTTCAATTTTATACGATGTTTTGGGGTAGGAAACTGTAAATTAATTAATGGATAAATTGAACTTTTACTGTGTGCATTCATTCATTCAGTCTTATTTATTGAGTGCTTACTATGTGCATTCATTCATTCAATCATAGTTATTGAGCACTTTTTGTGCAGAGCATTGTGCTAAGCACTTGGGAAAGTATACAATATAACAAAGTTGGTAGACCCACTCCATGCCCACAAGAAGCTTACAGTCTATAGTGGGAGACAGATATTCACCCTGCACGCTCCGCTCCTCTACCGCCCACCTCCTCACCATCCCCCGTTCTCGCCTATCCCACCGTCGACCCCTGGGACACGTCCTCCCACAGTCCTGGAATGCCCTCCCTCCTCACCTCTGCCAAACTAATTCTCTTCCCCTCTTCAAAACCCTACTTAAAGCTCACCTCCTCCAGGAGACCTTCCCAGACTGAGCTCCCCTTTTCTCTCTGCTCCCTCTACCTCCCCCTTCACCTCTCCGCAGCTAAACCCTCTTCTCCCCCCTTTCCCTCTGCTCCTCCTCCTCTCCCATCCCATCCTCTCAGCACTGTACTCATCTGCTCAACTGTATACAACTTCATTACCCTATTTATTTTGTAAATGAGATGTACATCACCTTGACTCTATTTATTTGCTATTGTTTTAATGAGATGTTCTTCCCCTTGATTCTATTTATTGCCATTGTTCTTATCTGTCTCCACCGATTAGACTGTAAGCTCGTCAAAGGGCAGGGACTGTCACTATCTGTTACCGATTTGTACATTCCAAACGCTTAGTACAGTGCTCTGCACATAGTAAGCACTCAATAAATACTATTGAATGAATGAATGAATATTAATATAAATGAACAAATTACGGGTCTGTATGTAAGTGCTGTGGGGATGAGGCTGTGGTAAATCTCAAGTGCTTAAAGGGTGTAGATCTAAGTACATAGGTGATGCAGAAAGGAATGGGAATCAGATTTAGTTGCATATTAACTCCCTTAGACTGTGAGTCTCATGTGGGACAGACACTGTGCTTGCATTTTATCTGGCATATAGTTAAGTGCTTAACGAAAAAATGGATTTGTTTGCTTTTTCTTTTCAGAAGTTATCAAATCACCAATATTAATTCCCATGATCTTTTTAAAAGAAAACTTTCAACTTCAGAGTTTTGGTACCTTTGCATTGCCGCTGACAGTTTCTACAAGTCCAAGGCCCTGATTAAGGTGAGCAATGTGAGTGAGGGACGATATATATTCCTTCCTTAAGGAGTTGTCAATGTGCACCCTAATGAGAGCAGGGATTGGGGTTGGAAAGGCTGGAGAGAAAGGTGGACCCTCTAAATTATGAAATGCTTTGCCAATGTTTGCCTCAATGAAAAGATGAGAATATTGATTTTTCCGCTACCTCAGCCAGATGTCTCAAGACTTAGGAGAAACGCAAGAAAGAATGCAGAAAACTGAACCCAAAGTGATCCCTCTCTTCTTCCAAAAAGTGATTGGAACTCTTGCTCTTCTAGTTTATGCCCCCTCTGATCTGATCTACTTCTTTCTCCTGATCTCTGGGGCTGCAGAGTAACAGGAGATGGTGTTATTAAGCCTCCTGCTGTGACATGTTTATGCAGCAAGATTCTTTCCCCTTCATTAGGATCAGGGTCATAAAGGTGGCAGGTCAGCTTGAAGCTAGATGTTTTCCCTTTTAAACAAACCCATCACCTCCCCCGCTCCTTGCTCAGAAGACTTGTCACATAAATTTTCATTTAGCACCACTGGTTTTCCTTCTAGTTAACAAATAGGTGTGCTTTATTGACCAAGAACTCTGGGGTCAAATGTTCTTTCCTAAACTGGGTGGCTGATGATAGCTCAGAGTTGAAATGCTAAACTAACAAGGATAGCCAGAAGCAGCATAGCATGGCCTAGTGGAAAGAGTATGGGACTAGAAGTCAGAGGAGCTGGATTCTAATCCCAGCTCTGCCACTTGCCTGCTGTGTGACTTTGAGCAAGTGACTTAACTTCTCTGGTTCTCAGTTTCCTCAGCTGTAAGATGGGAATTGAATACCTGTTCTCCCTCTTATTTAGACTACGAACTCCAGGTGGGACGGTAAATAATTCCAACCTGATTATCTACCCCAGTGCTTAGAACAGTGCATGACATATAGTAAGAGCTTAGCAAATCGCACAAATATTATCATTAAACACTATCATTTTACTCGAGAGGACGTAAGCTGGAGGAGATAGAGGGCGGGTTCCCATGATCTGTTTTTTTTTGTCTCTCTTTGCTCAATTTCCCAACCTCAGAGCTCTCTGTTGAAATAACAGGAACTATAATTCCAAATGCTGGAATGTCTCGGCTCTTCACTTGGAAACGAGTCACTGATCTTCCCTTTTTCCATAGCAAGGAAAGGCGATTTGGAGTTTCAAATGTTCCTCAGCATTCTCCAGCGGCTGAGGTAACACATTTCCATTGTCTTTTTGTTTTGAACATAAATTCTTGGGAGCAGGGACAAGGAGGAGCGGGTGTCTATTTGCCACTGAGACTGTGCTTACCCTCCATAATTGTTTGCCATCAAGAATTCCTGCCAGGGCTAAGGTTCTGGGCTTGCTGGCAGGGGGAGAGCTCCAAGCAGTTCAGCCAGGAGAGGAACTGCCCCTGTAGCTGTCAGCCCCCTGCCAGAATCCCCCTCCCCCCCTACTCACACAGCCAGAAAAGGCTCTGCAAGAACTCCTGGGATCAGCAGCACCAACAGAAGCAGATTCACCTCTCACCAGCCCCAGCTGCTGTCTCTCTAGTTGCTGCATTCTAGCACCAAGTCTTTTCGTGGGACAAGTGAGAGGGACTGGAAAATGAGGGATATGGGTATAAAAGGGGTGTGAGGGCAGTAGTTGAGGTGAAACATCGAGTATCCATAGCTGTATTTTCTGGAAAAACATTAAAAATGGAATAGAAGTTGGCAAAACAGTTTTCATTTGAATTTGCCACCCCTCAGCAATGCGATACCCCCACAAACGCTTTTAATTTGTTCCATGAAAATAGAGCATTAAGTGGAAGACTGTTAAAATAGAGTTCCCCATAAGACATAATGTAAAATACACTGGTGTTTTCTGAAGAAACGAAAATTTGAACATTTTTTAAAAAAGTGATGCAAAGCACAGTAAGTGTAATTACAGGATCAAATATGAATGTCAATAAGGATCAATAATGAATATTTTGAAATCAGATTTTTGTGTAGATATGTAAATACCTACTTCACTTTCAAAGTGTTGTCTCTCACATCCTATTGAGCAGAAAGTCGCTGAATGCTGAACAGTTTTTCCATCATCTATGCTAAGTTGATGTCATGCTCCATTGTTAAACTGAAATGAACTGTAATCCATCTCTAAAGTCAGTCAGCATACTAAAGTGGAAGGGGAAGAGAAGTGCTAAAGCCAAGGAAAATTCTGGAGTGGCAACATGAAGAGAGAGGGTGCTGAAAGTTTAAGTGGAGTCCTGCTAGACTGTGAACTCATTGTGGGCAGGGATTGTCAGTGTTTTTTGTTGTATTTTTCTTTCCCAAGTGCTTAGTACAGTGTTCTGCACACAGAAAGTGCTTAATAAGTACCACTGAATGAATGAATAAAAGGGAGAGAGGGGAAAGGCATTTAAAAGGTCTGGCCCATACCGATGGGACCAGGAGCTGTATATAGGTAATGGGGGGACAGGAGTATGGCCTAGTGGAAAGAGTATGGGCTTGGGAGTCAGAGGACCTGGGTTCTATGGCTCCACCACTTGTCTGCTGGGTGATCTTTGGCAAGTCACTTCACTTTTCTGTGCCTCAGTTTCATTCTGTTAAATGGAGATTAAGACTGAGAGCCCTATGTGAGACAGGAATGTGTCCAACCTGCTTAGCTTGTATCTATCCCAGTTCTTAGTACAGGGCCTGACACATAGTAAGTACTTTACACATACTGTTTTCAAAGAAGGGGGAGAAAAGAAAGGCCTTTCTAGCCGTGGTAGTGATTAGTTTGACTGGATCTGGGGACTGGTATGGATAAGGGGAACACTTCAGGTGTTCCTGCTGGCTGAATGACCATGAATAGCAGAAAAATAGGATGGCCTTTCCCCTGTTCCCACTCTTGAACTCTTGCATGGCACCCTGGGATCTCACCTGGCAGCTTCCTCCTTCCTGCAAATCATTGATTTCTGTCTCCCCTCTAGACTGTAAGCTTGTTGTGGGTAGGGAATGTGTCTGTTATATTGTACTCTTCCAAGTCCTTAGTTGAGTGCTCTGCACACAGGAAGCTCTCAATAAATATGATGGACTGACTGACTGCCTGACTGTCTCCTCCACTAGTCTTCTCAGGCACTTGGATTGGGTTTATCAACTTCATTGTATTGAACTCTCCCAAGTGCCTAGTACAGTGCTCTCCACACAGTGAGCACTCAAAAAGTGTCTGCTCCGAAATAATTCAAGCTGGAATGGCACATTGGCCATTGTTTTTTCACCCCTGCCCCTTTCCTGACCCTTCTGCCTTACTTCCACTTCTGACTGTAAGCAATACCAACATGATAATGCAATAGTGCTTGCAAAAGAGCTCATAGAAAGATATTATAATGAGAGTTAAATAGGCAGACCAGTCATACTCTGTAACACGACACTCCTGGAAACCCACTTGGGGTTGACCTTACTGAAAAGAAACTCTTAGAGAGGTCATATGCTCTACTCCCAGTACACCCAATCAATCAGTCAATAATATTTATTTAGTGCTTACTGTGTGCAGCTCACTTGTACTAAGTGCTTGGAGGAATAGAATGTGTCAGAGTTGGTAGACGAGCAGGAGACAGACATTAATATAAATAAATTAATTAATGATATGTACATAAGTGCTGTGGGGCTGAGAGAGCAGTGAATAATGCTTGCAAATCCGAGTGCAAAAGATGATGCGGAAAAGAGTGGGAAAAGAGGAGATGAGGGCTTAGTCTGGGAAGGCCTCTTGGAGGAGATGTGCTTTTAATGAGGCTTTGAAGGTGAGGAGAGTGATTGTCTGTTGCATATGAAGAGGGAGGGTGTTCCAGGCCAGAGTCAGGATGTGGGTGAAAGGTAGGTGGTGAGATAGAGAAACTGAGGTACAATGAGTAGGCTGTCATTAGAGGAGCAAAGTGTGGGCTGGGTTGTAGTAGGAAATCATTCCAGCTTGCAATCTTCATTCCTTTCAAACTAATGACTCGTTTTTCTCTGGTTATCATATCTGCCCCTCCCCTCACCTCTTGCTCATTCCTTTTTTCCTATCTTGAACTCCAACTCCCTTCAAATACAGCAGAGGGCAGCTCTCCTCATCTTCAAAGCACTTTTGAAATAACATCCCTTCCAGAAAGTCTTATCTGATTAATATCGAATCTCTCCAGGCTAAGATTCCTGATAACTGCCACCTTAGCACCTCTGTGACACCTAAGTACTTTTGGATTTACAACTTCTCAAATAACTTATTTATACAGATCTTACATACCCTGGATTAATTAATTCATGTACATATCCCCTTCTATCTTCCACCTCTCTGTAAATTATTCTTAATGTCTTTCTTCCTCCACTAGATTGTAAGCTCCTTGAGGGTAGGGGTCAAGGCTACTCTATTGTACTCTCCCAAATGCTCAAAACAGTAGTAGTAATAATAATTATAGTAATCATATTAATTGTGATATTTGTCAAGCACTTACTACGTGTAAGGGTAGACATGTGGAAAAACCCCCAAATCAGATATCATGATACATTCACCTACCTAAAAGTAACATATATGGTCTTGTAAATAATAATGTTGGTATTTGTTAAGTGTTTATTATGTGCAGAGCCCTGTTCTAAGCACTGGGGCAGATACAGGGTAATCAGGTTATCCTACATGAGGCTCACAGTCTTAATCCCCATTTTACAGATAAGGTAACTGAGGCACAGAGAGGTTAAGTGACTTGCCCATAGTCACACAGCTGACAAGTGGCAGAGTCAGGATTCGAACCCATGACCTCTGACTCCCAAGCCCGTGCTCTTTCCCCTGAGCCACGCACTCCTTTTTTTTTTTGGTTTTAATAATAATAATAATAATCATCATCATCATCATCTTGATATTTGTTGAGCGCTTACTATGTGCATAACACTGTTCTAAACAGTGGTGGAGGGATACAAGGTGATCAGCTTGTCCCAGGTGGGGCTCACAGTCTTCATCCCCATTTTACAGATGAAAGAACTGAGGCCCAGAGAAGTTAAGTGACTTGCCCAAGGTCACACAGCTGACTAGTGGTGGAGCTGGAATCAGAACCCATGACCTCTGACTCCCAAGCCCAGGTCTTTCCACTAAGCCTCGCTGCTTCTCTTTTCATGGTGTATAGTGGTGTTTGGAGAAATTGGTAGCTATTACTAACCTTGTATAATGGCAGACAATGTATGTGCTGTTGCTATTTTATGCAAGGCTCACAATCTTGTCTGCATTGGTATAAATCAGCTTTGATGATGGCACTAGATCCTCCACTTATGTTCTATAATTGGGTATAAACATGAAATAGAGCAAAAGTTCCACCAAAAGGCCTAAACCACAACCCTAATGTGATACAATAAAATCATGTTTCCAGTCAATGGTTAAATGTAAAATGGAAGCAACATGACCTCATATCAATCAGTCAGTGGGATTTTGAGCATTTACTATCCAGAGAGCACTGAACTAAACACTTGGGAGAGTACAGTTCAGCAGAGTTGGTAGACTTATTCCATGCTTACAGACTAGAGAGGGAAACAGACAGTAAAATAAATTACAGATATGCTTAGAATGGGAGTCAGAGCTTGGGTTCTAGTCCTGACTCTTTCACTGATGTCCTAGGTGACATTGGGCAAGTCATTTAGCTCTGTGCCTTGGGTTGCCTCCACTTTAAAATGAGGATAAAATAACTGTTTTCCCTCTCTCCTTTGAGCCCCATATGGAACAGCGTCTGTGCCTGATCGTATTATCCTGTATCAATTATCTTGTATCAATCCCAGAGCTTAGTCCATGATAAGGGCTTAATAAAGACCATCATTATTATAAAATCAGCTAATACCTTTTACAGGGGAGGGTTTCCTGACAACGCTACTGAAAGCTAACTGAATGAGATATCTTCCTGAAATCCCACAATTCAACAAATCAATCAATCAATGAATGGTATTTATTGAGCACTTACTGTGTGCAGAGCACTATATTACGTGCTTGGGAGAGCACAGTACCATATAGGAACACATGGCCTAGAGGAAAGTACATGGCCTTGGGAGTCAGAGGATGTGGGCTCCAATTCCAGCTCTGCTACCTGTTTACTGGGTAACCTTGGGTTAGTCACTTAACTTTTCTGTGCCTCAATTTTCTATTCTATAAAATGAGGATTCAATACTTCTTCTCCCTTCTACTTACACTGTGAGCCCCATGTGAGGCGGGAACTGTGTTGGACATGATTACCTTGTATCTACCCCAGTGTTTAGCACAGTGTCGATGCATAAATCCTTAACAAATTTTCTTCTTCTTCTTTTTCTTCTCCCCCCCTTCTTCCCCTTCTCCTCCTTCTCCTCTTTGTCCTTGTCCTACACCTTGTCATTGTTCTTTTCCTTGTCCTTCCTCTTCTCTCTTTCTCCTTCTCCTTCTTGTTCTCCTTACCCTCCTTGTCCTTCTTCTTCTTCATTATTATTATTATCATTATTATCAGAACTGGTAAACCTGTTCCCTTCACACAAGGAGCTTCATTTCCTCACATGTACATGCTTGGACCCTATAGTAGAATGCTTTGCAACATATTTTGTAGGAAGAAGAATGACCCTGTCCATTAGAAATAAAATGTAGAAATGCAATAAAGGAGAAATGCCAATTTCTTAAAAGAATGATGCAAGGATAGACTTCTGGGAGGGTGAATTATAGCTCTTCCAGTTCTAAGGGAAGAAAGGGGAAGTGGAAGAGCTTATAAGTAACAGGGTTAGACTCTAAATAGAGAAAATAGATGGAAGGCTTCAGTTCATATAAATATTCAGGCCCTTTCTACATATGTGTTTAGAAATACAGTTTCTTTACTAAAATGAAAAGGGAAGACAATTTAACTTCCAAAGACTCTTTAATTTCCATGGGCAACTCTGATTTAAGGTGATATCACACCGAATAAATGAGATGACCCCACTGTTCAAACATTTCATGTAAATGTTTAACAAATCAGTGTGGGTGGTTACCTTTGTAATCAAAAGAGTTTACTAAGAATGTTTTTAGTTAAGTAACTAGTGAAAGGGGCTAAAATTTCATACAGTTGCAGAAAATCAACAACAAAAAATGTCAGACAATATTTTTGCTATGGAAAATAAATATTGGAAGTGTAACAGTTCCATTATCTGTTGGATCAAAATGAATTACCGTTGTTCTATGGATGACAGAGATTTGATGGTAAAAATGATTGCTCTGTAGTTGATTACTTGTCATTGATCAGTCAATCAATGGTATTTATTGAGCATTACTCTGCAGAACACTGTACTAAGCACTTGTGATAATACAATGCAATAGAGTTGGTAGACATATTCCCTGTCCACAATGATTTTAAAGTAATGACATTTAATTAGTAATGACAATAATAACAACTAGGGTATTTTGTTAAGCACTTAATATGTTCCAGGCACTGTACTAAGTGCTGGGGTGGATGCAAGTAAATTGGGTTGGGTACAGTGTCTGTCCCACATGGAAATCATGGTCTCAATCTCTATTTTATAGATGAAGTAACTGAAACACAGAGAAGTTAAGTGATTTGCCCAAAGTCACACTGCAGGCAGGTGGCACAGCCACAATTAGAACCCAGGTCCTCTGATTCCCAGACTCATACTCTTCCCACTAGGCCATACAGCTCCCTGTATTTCCAAGTTTAAATATCTGGTATTGGAGTTATGGTTGTGATATGTGACTTGCAAAAATAGTACAGCTGATAACATTTTTGAAGGACATGAGAAAGGCATTATAACATTGTAGAAAATACATGAAGCAGCATTTGGCAGCACATTTTGTTAACCAAAAAGAGAACAATACAAAAGTGAATATTGTAACACAGGTGACTCAGTTCATTCATTCATTCAATAGTATTTATTGAGTGCTTACTATGTGCAGAGTACTATACCAAGCCCTTGGAATGTACAATTCGGCAACAGATAGAGACAATCCCTGTCCAATGATGGGCTCACAATCTAATCATTTGCTTCCCTTGCTGAAATTTGTTTTAATGTGTGTCTCCCTCCTCTAAACTATAAGTGCTCATGGGCAGGGATAGTGTCTACACATTATATTGTACTCTCAATCAATCAATCCTATGTATTGTGTTATTTTGTGCAGAACACTGTATTAAGCGCTTGGGAGAGAACAGTATAATAACAGACACATTCCCGGCCCACAGTGAGCTTACAGTCTAGAGGGGAAGACAGATATTAATGTGAACAAATTACTGATATGTACATAAGTGCTGTGGAGCTGAGAGGAGGGTTGAATAAAGGGAGCAAGTCAGGGCAACACACAAGGGAGTGGAAGATTAGAAAAAGAGAGCTTAGTCAAGGAAGGTCTCTTGGAGGAAATGTGCCATCAATTAGGCTTTGAATGTGGGGAGATTAATTGTTGGATATGAAAAGGGAGGGCATTCCAGGCCAGAAGCAGGATGTGGGCAAAAGGTTGGAGATAAGATAGATGAGATTGGGGTACAGTAAGTAGGTGGGTTATAGTAGGAGAGTAGCCAGGTGAGGTGCAGGGAGGTGCAAGGTCATTGATGGCTGTGGCAGCAGTTATGGAGAATGCTAATAATAAAAAACTGGTATTTTTTAAGCTCTTACTAAGTGCCAAGCACTGTAGATACAAAAAGCAGCCTGGCCTTAATAGAAAGAGTATGAGTCTGGTAGTCAGAGGACCTGGGTTCTAATCCTCACTCTATCACTTGCCTGCTGTGTGACCTTGGGCAAGTCACTTAACTTCTCTATGCTTCAGTTTCCTCGACTGTAAAATGGGGATTAAATTTCTGTTCGTCCTCCTACTAAGGCTCTGAATCCCCATGTGGCAAAGGGTAACTTGATTAACTTGATTAACTTATAAGAGTTTATAACAGTACTCAACACATAGTAAGCACTTAACACATGCCCTAATAATAACAATGATGATTAATAATCAGGTCAGACACAGTCCTTGTCCCTGTCATGGAATAATAATAATAATAAAAATGGCATTTATTAAGAGCTTACTATGTGCCAGGCACTGCACTAAGCAATGGGGTGAATACAAGCAAATCGGGTGGACACAGTACTTGTCCCACATGGGTTTCACAGTCTCAATCCCCATTTTACAGATGAGGAACAGAGAAGTAAAGTGACTTGCCCAAGATCACACAGCAGACAAGTGGTGAAGTCGAAATTAGAATCCATGACCTTCTGACTCCCGGGCCCATGCTCTATCTACTATGCCATGTAGTTGGGGCAAGAGGAGGGGTTCAGTGGTGACAAGATGGTTATCGGTGCTGGCCTCAAGTGTGACCCTTAATGGATGAGACAAGAGTACTCACCTTCCCCTCTTCCCCACTCTCCCCCTCCTCGTTGGGAGGGTTCTGCCCAAGGGAATTCAGGCGCCTTACATTGGTACAACCCAGTAAAGGCAGTGTTTATCCTCTGGAACACGTCTAGCTTTTCTAAATGTTCTCTCTGTATCTGGAGATTATCCAGTTAATTATATGCCCAATAAAACCCTCAGGCCAAGAAAGCCATAGTTTCTATAGCTGAATATTTAAGGACACCCAAATGGAACTTCCTAAATATGGTTTGATTTTTATTCCTCTTTGAAGGATAGTTTTAAAATAAATAAATATTTCAATTTGGTGATGCCACACAGACTGAAACATTTGAAAATTATAATGACAAGATTGAAATGAACACTCTTTATGAGTATATGGGACTCATATCTTTTACAAGGAGATTTAATGGACCATGCAAAAACCATCTTATAATCAGGCACCACTAGCAGCCAATACTCACAACTTACAGTAAATTATTTTAGAAGCAAAGGCTCATTGCATCTTTACATAAGGGGTCAGTTGGTGTAAATGTCATGGTTTCAGGCTTTTATTAGGATATTTCCAAAGAAAATGTATGATGCCTTCTCATCTGCTGGTTCCTTCAAAATTTGAAACTAATCCACACAAAAACAATGGAATATTCAATAATAGGGTCTTTGGTCATTTAAAAAAAAAAATCTGGTCCAAGACAATTTGTCCTTTTTGTGGGGGATGGGAGATTATTTTGGGTGTTGGTAAGGGAGACAGGGAATGGGAGTGTTGATTGAAACCAGGCACTGTGCAAATTGTTCACACACAGCTTAAGCAATTGCACCTGAATTCTGACCTCTAGCCTTTTGATCTCTTCCATATACATCCAACAGCCCCCCACTGACCCTTTGACTTTTCCTGATGAGGTTTTGCCAAATCATCTGAACCAGTATTGTGATGAGGACTGTAAGCGATGCAGTGAGAGGCTCCCAGCTGGATCAAACTTAGATGTGTTCAGGTCTCTCCTTATGTAAGGCTGATTGCCTAATAGAGTTGATGGTGTTGGACAACACACATCCTACTGATCTGAAACTGGAGTCATGGTCAAGGGTGGGGAGTGAAGTCACAAAGCAAATTGCTGTTGGATGCCAGTGTCCAACCAACCTTTGGCATTCACTATTGTCCACAAGAATGTTGAACGAGTCTTCTTTAGAGCCTGAGTAAAAATCTTGATTTCCAGAATAGTGGTGAGAGGGCTCTCCTAGTAATATGGTAGAGATAATTTTTCAAGAGCACAAAATACCTGAATGGAAAATTTATCCACTCAGTGTGGCCTAATGGATAAAGCATAGGCCTTGGAGTCAGAATGACCTGGGTTCTAATCCCATCTCTGCCACTTGTCTGCTGTGTGACCTTGGACAAATTACTTCACTTATCTTTGCCTCAGTTACCTCATCTGAAAAATGGGAATAAAGACTGTGAGCCCCATGTGGGACAGGGACTGTGTCCAACTCAATTTGCTTGTAACCACCCCAGTGCTTAGAACAGTATCTGGCAAATAGTAAGCACTTAATAAATGTCAAAATTATAATTATGATTATTATTCACTCATAGAGAAGCATTGTGACCTAGTAGAAAGAGCCCGGGCCTGAGAGTCAGTTGTCTTGGGTTCTAATCCCAGATTCATTTATTCATGCAACCGTATTGATTGAGCCCTTACTGTGTGCAGAGTCCTGTACTAAGTGAACGGAATGTACAATTCGTCAACAGATAGGGTCAATCCCAGCCCAACAACAGGCTCACAGTCTAAAAGTGGGAGACAGACAGCAAAACAAAACAAGTAGTCAGGCATCAATACTATCAAGATAAATAGAATCATAGATATATACACATCATTAATAAAATAGAGTAATAAATAATATATACAAATATACATGAGTGCTGTGGGGAGAGGAAGGGGGTAGAGCAGAGGAAGGGAGTAGGGGGAATGGGGAGGGGAGGAGGGGCAGAGGGAAAGGAAGGGCTCAATCTGGGAAGGCCTCCTAGAGGAGGTGAGCTCTCAGTAGGGCTTTGAAGAGGGGAAGTCAGTTTGGCACTTGTCTCTGTGGCCTTGGGCAATTCACTTCACTTCTCCATATCTCAGTTTCCTCATCTGTAAAATGGGGATTAAATCCTACTCTCTCCTACTTAGACAATGATCCCCATATAGGGCAGGGATTGGGTCCAACCTAATTACCTCTTATCTACCCCAGGGTTTATTACAGCACTTGGCAATAGTAAACACTTAATAAATGGCATAATAATGATTATTAGAATTATTATTATTCACAATAATGCTCATAATTATCCCAGTGATATAGAATGGGAAAATTTTACTTTGCCTAAATTAAAAGACTAGATTGTAAATTCTTTAAAGGCATGGATTGTTTTTATCAACTCTACTGTACTGAACTCTCCCAAGTGTTAGTAGAGTCCTGTGCACATAGTGAGTGCTCAATAAGTGCCAGTGATTGATTTTATTGACTGCTGAAATAGCATGCCTACGACTTCTCTGCAAGTCAGGAAAAGAAGCCAAGTCTCTTGACTTTTTGGAGGCTGACAGACTATCCAATAAAGAGATTTTTCACATGTACAACTGATTATCCTTTAATGAGAGGGCAGGTTTTTATGAAGCTTGGTATAAGGCAAACTCTTGATAGAGTACTCACCTGTTTCAAAGCCTCACGGAGCTATCAATCAATCAATTATATATGATGAGGGCCTACTGTACTAAGGACAGGACAATGTGCTAAGTGTTTGGAAGAGTACAGTGCGATACTATAACGGACACATTCCCTGCCCACAACAAATTTACAGTCTAGAGGGGTTTCTTTAATAATGCTGCCCATCAAGCCCAAACAGAGATGTGTTGTTGGAAGGGTTTCTACATGTTTTTACCATGAGTTCTACCAATAAGAGACAGCGAGGCCATGTGGAAAGAGCAAGGGTCTGGGAGTCAGCTGACCTGGGTTCTAATCCTGACTCTGCCATTCATTTTCTGTAAGACCTTGGGTAAATCACTTAACTTCTTTGTGCCTCAGTTTCCTCATCTATAAAATGAAGATTCAATACCTGTGTTCCCTCCCCCTTAGACTGCAAGCCCCATATGGGACAGGGATTGAGACTGATGGTTATCTTGCATCTACCCCTGTGCCTAGTACAGTGCTTGGCACACAGTAAGCACTTAACAAATATCACAACTATTATTTTCAGAAGAAAGAAAAATCATGTTTTGTTCATCTCAGCAGTGCCAGTATTTGGTAAATGGATTATGATTGGAAAATTAAACTCTTTGTCACTGATAGAGATCCTTAGTTGAATACTGGTCTTGACAAATGCAGGCCAGTACATAATCTCAGTCATCTTCTGTCTAATTGAGTTCTATCATTTGATCAATCAATCATATTTATTGAGCACTTACTGTGTGCAGAGCACTGTACTAGGCACTTAGAAGAGTATAATATAACAATGCAACAGACTAATATAACAATGCAACAGACTCGCTTTCTGCCCACAACGAGTTTATAGTCTAATGGGGGAAACAGAGGTCTAATATAAATAAATTATTGATGCATACATAGGCACTGTGGGGCTGGGAGGGGGGATGAATAAAGGAGGCAAGTCAGGGCAATGCAGAAAGGAATGGAAGGATAGGAAAATAGGGCTTAGTCAGGGAAGGCCTCTCGGAGGAGATGCACCTTCAATAAGGCTTTGAAGAAAGGGAGAGTAATTGTCTGACCGATATGAAGAGGGAGGATGTCCAGGCCAGAGGCAGGATATGGGCAAGAGGTCAGCAGTTAGATCGAGGAGATTGAGGTACAATGAGTAGGTTGGCATTAGAGGAGCAAAGTGTGCTGGCTGGGTTATAGTAAGATTGTAGCAAGGTGAGGTAGGAGAGGCAAGGTGATTCAAAGTTGATGGTAAGGAGTTTCTGTTGGATGCAGAAGTGGATAGACAATCACTGGAGGTTCTTGAAGAGTGGGAAAACATGGAAAACATGGGCTGAATGTTTTCGTAGAAAATGATCTGGGCAGTAGCATGAAGTATGGACTTCACTGGGGACAGAGAGTAGGCAAGGAGGTCAGCAAGGAGGTTGATACAGTAATCAAGGTGGGATAGGATAAGTGCTTGGGTTAACCTGATAGCAGTTTGGATGGAGAGGAAAGGATGGATTTTAGTGATGTTGTGCAGGTTGGGTTTTTTTTTGTTTTTTTTGTATTTGTTAAGCGCTTACTGTGTGCCGAGCACTGTTCTAAGCGCTGGGGTAGATATAAGGTAATCAGGTTGTCCCCCGTGGGGCTCACAGTCTTAATCCCCATTTTTTTTCAGGTGAGGTAACTGAGGCACAGAGAAGTTAAGTGGCTTGCCCAAGGTCACACAGCAGACACGTGGCAGAGCCGGGATTAGAACCCATGTCCTCTGACTCCCAAACCCGGGCTCTTTCCACTAAGCCAAACGGACAGGATTTAGTGGTAGACTAAATATGTGGGTTGAGCGAGATAGAGTCAAGGATAATGCCAAGGTTATGGGCTTTTGAGATGGGAAGGATGGTGGTGCCTTCTATAGTGATGGGAAAGTCTGTCAGTGGGCAGGGATTGTCTCTATCTGTTACTGAATTATACATTCCAAGTGCTTAGTACAGTGCTCTGCACATAGTAAGCGCTCAATAAATACTATTGAATGAATGAATGAAAGTCAGGGGAAGGACAGAGTTTGGGTGAGAAGAAAATAAGTTCTGTTTCTGATATAAGTTTGAGGTGGCATACAAGTAGAGATGTCAAAAAAGTAATTCATTCTCATCGTCATGGATGCACTTTTACTGCAGTTTAGTACCCAGGGAAAAGGTAGTAGAGTCCACTGTCTGTGAGGGACAGGGACTGCATCCAACCTGATTACCTTGTATCTACCCCAGCACTTAGAACAGTGCATGGAACATAATAAGCGCTTAACAAGTACCACAATTATTATTATTAGGCAGTCTCAGAGAGATATTCTTTATCATCATGGCAGACAAGGCCCTCTATTTCTCCTGGTTATCTTTCTGTTGACTTCATGAGCCATGGTTGAGAGTGTGGTTGACTTAGTGCCACTCATCACTGACAGTGCAAAAACAGACTTCCTCCTGTCCCTCCCACATCCTCAACTGAAGATCTATGAGAATGGGTTACCTATGGGGTCATCTTGGCTCTTGAAGAGGCAGCAGTGATATTCGCTTGCCCCCTTGGGGCCTTAGGAGAAATACTAAGGGACACAGCGCTCATTCTTTTATAATGAGGAGCTAGAAGATGTTTTTAGTGCATTTTTCTTCAGCTCATTTTTGAATGCCGTCACTGATTTTCTGCCACCCAGGCAGCGACTGTATTGAGAAAGCCAATAAGTCCTTGGGAAGAGGGACAATTAGTGTGGGGCCAGATAGACTCAAGCTTTACACAAGAACATCTATAGAGCAATTGTGGTAGTTTACTTTCTTTACAGTAGTGAGACCTGGACTTCCTATTGGAGTCAAGACAGTCTCACAAATATTGAGGTCCTGGAATTCAGGCCACTGACCTAGAAGTGATGCTTATTGCATCACCCCTTTGCTGGGCAGGGCATGTTAGGAAAACTGGTTTTTAGAAGGATGCCCAACAGATGTTTTTTGGTCAAATGAAATGGGTCACAGAGTAATCAAGGATGCTTGGAGAAAAGTTAAAAGAAATAATGATGGAAAACCTCAGAGGAAGGGCAAGTCCAGCAAACAAATCATCCTTGAGCAAAGCAATTAGAAATGGGAAGACTTTTTTAGAGCAGAACTTTCATGAAAATCATGAGGCTTTGTGTTGAAAAAGAAAATGACAGCAAGCACTACAGGTAAAAAATTAAAGAGTGTTATAAGGGACAGATTTCATGTGCACATGAAACAGAATGCACAATCAGTTTTATAGGTCACGCTTGAACATGTAATATAAATAATAATGTTCTTTATAAAGTTCTTAACATTTACCAAGCATTAGAGTAGAAACAAGATGTTCAGATGGATCTCAGCACCTGTTCCACATAGGGCTCACAGTCTAAGTAAGAGGGAAATTGGATCCCTTTTTCACAAATGAGAAAGCTGAGGCCCAGAGGAGTTCAGTGACTTTCCCAAGGTAACACAACAGGCAAGTGGCATGTAAGCTTGTTGTGAGCATGAAACATGACTACTAACTCTGTTGCATTATACTATCCCAAGTACAGTGCTCGTCACACAGTAAGTTCACAGTAAATATGATTGATTGATTGATTTGACCTTCAGTAGTAATCTTTGAACCTAAAAGGATATTTATATTGACATTAATATGTGTTCAGTTCTCCTGTAACAAGGGGGTTGCATTCTTGCAAAAACCAGCTTTTAAGGAAAACTTGTGTTGTAGAATTCATTGTCCAATGCAATGTGTTGGCATCCAGCCACTGATTCTGACACCACATGGTTGCAGAATCGCAATTCTGTTGTTGAATTCTCTCTAAAACACACAGTGAAAACATGTGCTGTGGTAGAACTGAGAATATTTGCTAAAATCATTTCCCCGCCATTTGGAAAGGCTCATACAGCTGTTCTAGATAGACCCCCTTCAAAATTCCACTACCTAATGAAAAGGGAAGCCTTCTTAAGAAGAGATAAAATATGGTTAATACTAGTTTTTGCTGTTTCCAATTAAGTGTTTGGAAATTATACACATTTTCCAAAAAAAAAAAATTGCTTCGTTCCTATTCTCTAAGTAGTTAGCATTCCTCCAAGCTTTTCCTTTTAGCCAACTATTTCTTCTTGAATGGATTTAAAGGGTCTAATTCCTTGGTTGCTGATAATACCTCACTTAACCTTGAAAATAAAGTGTCTTTCCCTTTCTTATAGTGAGCTCTTTCCCTCTTTAATCTGGCAGCCAAGAATTGGGGTTTTCCTCTTGGTCTTGTATTTCCAGAAGTAGCTTTCAACCACTCTGGCATCAGGTTGGTTTGTCCCTGCTTTCGAGGAGCTTGCCACTGAATAGAAAGGCACATTCAAAATGTTTTACCAAGAGCAAAAGCCAAGAACAAATGTAAGCAGGAAGTAGCACAAAAACATCAGAACAAAACAGCTGAATAAATAATGGTATGAATAAATGCATAAATGAAATACACAAGTGCTTAAGATACAATTAAAGTTTGTGAGTGCCAAAGATGGATGTTGGTTTGATGCAACTAGGGTTGCTGTAAATTAATTGGGGAAGGTTTCCATTTTCTTTAGAAAATATTCAATATAATAGTAATAGTACTGATTAAGCACTTACTGTATATAAAGCACTGTACTAAGCAGTGGGAGAGGATGCACAGCTAGTGGTTAGACATTGTTCTTGTCCCTCAGGGGCCTAACAATCTAAGAGGGGGGTGCTCACAATCTAAAATATATGGAATTCAAATTCTATATCTTTCAAGATCCTAGTACTTATTATCATTATTAGTAATAATAATAATGGAATTTGTTAAACACCTACTGTGTGCCAGGCACTGTAGTAAGTGCTGGGATGGATACAAGCAAATCCATTTGGACGTAGTCCCTGTCCCACATGGGGCTCACAGTATCAATCCCCACTTTACAGATGTGGGAACTGAGGCACAGAGAAGTGAAGTGATTTGCCCAAGGTCACAAAGCAGACAAGTGACACAACTGGGATTAGAACCCAGGTCCTTCTGACTCCCAGACCCTTGCTCTGTTTTAGAGATGGGGTGACTCCATCCAGCTCAGAAAGCTTCCCTATAAGCTTTTATGAGAAGCAGCCTTCGATGTTAGACTACCAAAAGGTTGTCTCCCTCAGAACCACCATTTCATCCTTGTTCTAGATTGGTAGTGGGACATTGGACAGATCTGTTTGCCTCCTGAACCCAGCAGTGTCCCTGGAGAATGTGGGGTTTTGGCAAGTTGGGATCCCCCACTCTTCTCATCTATCTACTGATGGATGGGTTCAGAGCTATCAGAACTGTACTGCCAAGCTCCAATGAGCCCAAACTTGGGAAAACAGAATGGCGGCCCCTATGGTGTTCACCAAAGTGCTAGCCTGATCTATTCAATGCCAAAAACTTTCTCTCTTCCCCACATAACCTGACTCCAAAAGAATTGGTGGGGGAATGCTTGTCACTTGGACCACAAGGCATATATGTAGGTCATGGGTTCTAATCCTGGCTCTGCCACTTGTATGCTGTTTGACTTTGGGCAAGTCACTTCACTTCTCAGAGCCTCAGTTACCTCATGTATAAAATGGGAATTGAGACTGTGAGCCACACATGGGACAGGGACTGTGTCCAACTGGATTCAGCACTTACTATATTCCAAATGCTCATCTAAAGTCCTGGGGTAGATAAAAAATATTTTGGCTGCATACAACCCCTGCTCCACATGGGGGTCAAGGTCTAGGTTGTGGACTTAATCCTTATTTTACAGATGAAGAAACTGAAACACAGAAAGGTGAAGTCACTTGCCCAAGGTCACACAGCAGACAAGTGTCAGAACCAGAATTAGAACACAGGTCATCTGTTTCCCAGGTCTGTGCTCTTTCCACTACGCCACCTTGCTCTCTTAGATAGATGTATAATGTGAGAGGAGTGTACCCTAGGAAGATCTTGAGGAATTTCTAGCTTTTCTGAGTAAAACCATGTAGAAGTTCAGTAGATTCTAATTCAGTTGATTCCTGGGCAGGTTATTGCTAATGATAAGTTACTGTGTAAGGAAAAAGGATGTGTGACTTGGGCAAGTCACTTAAAGTCTTTGTATTCTGTGTCTCAGTTTTCTCAAATTTAAAATGGGAATTTAATCTCTGTTCTTCCTCCCCCTTGGACTGTGAGCCCCATGTGGAGCAGAGACTGTGGGCAAACTGATGATCTTTTATCTACCCCAGTGCTTAGCACAGTGTTTGGCACAGAGTAAATCCTTAACAAATACCAAATATTATTATTGTTAAGACTCAAGATTTGCAGGAATTTTATACATTGCCTAGCATGAGGTCACCTGCAATTTGATACTTTAAGCTTTTGGTGATGAGCTGAACAAAAACTTGTAAAATTATATATGTGTTAGCCTTAAGGAATCTGTTCAATCAATCAATCAATCATAGTTACAGTACAAAAGAGATGGTGAAAACATTCCTGGCTCTCAATGAGCTTACTGTCTACTTGTGGTGGGACAAGTTTTTATTTATTTATATTAATGCCTGCCTCCCCCTCTAGATTGTAAGCTCACTGTGGGCAGGCAATGTGTCTGCCAACTCTGTTGTATTGTACTTTCCCAAGAATTTAGTAAAGTGCGCTGCACATAGTAAGAGCTCAATAAATTCAATTGATGGGTTGATTGATTAGGCAGGTTTAGAGTTCCTGGATGTGGGGTTGATCCAAAATGAGGATTTTGGAGGAAGAAGAGGAAGAAGTGACATGGTGTAATGAAAAGAGCATGGGATTAAGAGTCAGGAGCCCAGGGTTCTAATCCTAGATTTGCTACTGACCTGCTAGGTGACCTTGGTCAAGTCACTTAACCTCTTTGGGCCTCAGTTTCCTCATCTCTAAAATGGAGTTGTTACCTGCCTCTCTTTCTCTCAGATTGTGAACCCCACATGGGACAGGAACTGTGCCTAACCAAGCTTTTTTATATCTACCCCAGTGTTTACCCCAGTATTTTGAACATGGTAAGAATTTAGTCAATACCATATTCATTGAGAGAAAAAAATAATAATTATGATACTTGTTAAGCACCTGCTATGTGCCAAGCACTGTTCTATGTGTTGGGGTAAATACAGGTTAATCAGATTGGGCACAGTCCCTGTCCTACAAGGGGCTCACACTCCTATACCTAATTTACAGATGAGGTAACTGAAGCACAGAGAAGTTAAGTGATTTGCCCAAGGTCACACAGCAGACATATGGAGGAGTTGGGATTAGAACTCAGGTCCTTCTGACTCCCAGACCTATTCTCTGTCCACTAAGCCATGCTGCTTCTCCAGTAGCTTGGCTGGACAACAGAGTGACTTAGATTGGGTTGATCTGAGGCAGCAAGAAAAATAAGCCCCTTTGACACTCACCAATACTGCCATCGGAGTTCAGATAGATTCAAAGTAACTTTCCTAGTTCTAAAGAAAAGATGATTGGCAGAGAGAGAAGAAAGAGATCCCTTAGAAGGAGAATTTTTTGGCTGCTGAAAAAATGTTGGCAACATTCTTTGCCCAAGGAAGCGGCAGAGTGGTTTCCAAAGGAAGGAAGAGAAAACTTTTAAAGGGAGATGAATGAATGACAATTGAATTAGTAATTTAAGAGTTGGGAATCAAAGCGTTAAGACAAAAATTGATTTTATTTGCCCGAGTTGAAACCATGTAAGCTTCAACATAAGGGCAAAAAAGAAATAATTTTCAATGTTTTTCTTCTCCCTTGCCCCTTTTCCAGCTCTAGGTCACTATAAGGGATCAATCCTTAAAATGCTTTTTAGACTAATCAGTTTACTTCCATTCTATAGGTGGAAGTCAATTAAAAATATACAATGTCATTTTAAAACTGAATATTATGAAAACAGTATCTTGCCCAAATCAGGCACATTTCTGATAAAGCACTTATCTTGTGAATACCTATGATTCCCATTTTGCAGTTGGGTAAACTGAGATTCTGAGAACTTGTGACTAAGCCAGGATTATACAGCAGATGAATGACAAACCAGAAGCAAGACCCTTAGGCTTCCTGCTTCCGATCCAGGGTCCTTTCCATTAGGCCAACTTCCCCTCTGGTGGCCCACTCTTGTTCAATAGCCCTGGTGAGCCTTGTTGTCCCTGTAGATGCTCTGTAGGTCTTAGGTTATGGAGCTTGACAAAGGCAAAGGGAGTTTGTCTCTAGGAAGGGCTATAATGCCTCCCCTGGGCTTCAATATAGTCCTCACTCACCCTAAATTGTGTTGGATAGTTCATTTCTAATGGCGTATTGTTTTCTCACATTTTGCCTAGATTTTTTTTCATGGCTAGATACCAAAAGCTTGAGGATTTATATATTAAATTATATGCCTCTAAAGGGCTCAAACCTCTCTTATCAATCCTTTGCAATTCTCCCTATCTTCAAAGCCTGACTAAAATTACATCTCCTCCAGGAAGCATTCCCTGACTAATCTTTCCTCTCCTCATCCCATTTCCCTCTCCCATTGCATCACCTGTGAACTTGAGTCTGTACCCTGAAAGCACTTTGGAACTCCTCCCTCTGTCCGTCCCCCCAGCATTTAATATACATATATTAAAACTCTCTGTAATTTATCTCATCGTCAATCTCCCCCTCTGAAAGCTCCTTGAGAGCAGGGATGTGTCTGCTCTTCGAAGCGCTTAGTACAGTGCTCTGAACAGAGTAAGCACTCAATAAATAACATTGATTGATGGATTGTTGAGTAGTAACCTGATGAGGTGGTGTGTGGGCCAAAAAACATTCCTTTAGTGAAATGAGAAATGGGCGCGTCTGTTACTGGATACAAGTCTGAAGTTTCATACTGTGCATGAACAGATGGAGCTTGGGAGTGTATTGGTTTCAGAGAGACTTTGGAAGGCCCAGCAAGAATAAACTGCATCAGAACCCTCGACCACAAAGTAGTGACCCCAGTGAAGGCTGAATCAGAGGCTGTGAGTTGGTCTCGATAAAAGGGTGGCCAGCAGAGGTTAGATTACCTCAACTGGTAAAGAATGGGCTGTTTTCTGTTTAGTCACGTAGCGCAAAAAGGCCAAGAAATTAGTTGTTGTGGTTGTTCTTTCTGCCTGAATTAAATGTCTGTGATTATGTGGGGCACAGGCAAAGATGAAACCTCCGAGGACGGATCGTCCATGGCCTGTCCAGGGCTAGGCCAAAGGTCGACGCGCACTGCCAGGGCCGAGTGCATCCTTTGGAACGCGGGGTCTGTCTGGAAGCAAGCAGAGGCTCTCCAGCCCACAGCTTGAAGTATGTTTTCATTTAGGAGTAGCGTGCTGGGGGGTGTTGTCTGTCTGCGTGGGAAAGCCTCTTATGGAGTGGCCATACCGATAGCCTCTGTAAACAGGCTCTCTGAGGTGAATCATCAGCGAGAGCCCCACCTTCCAGGGGGAGGATTGAGAGGAAGGCCCAGCAGCGAACTCCACACAAATCACATGCCGTCTCTAAACCCCTCAAGTCCACGGCCCACTGGAGCCGGGGGGAGGAACTCTTAACTTCAGAACTGTTCAGGCCCATGGGGGCTGCTCAGTCCAGATCACGGAAATTCCAATTTTCCCCCTTTTTTTTTTCTCCTCTCTCAAGCCCAAAACTTGCCAACACTCTTTAAAGCCGGAGCTCCGTGTGGAGGAAGGCATCTGCTGATTGAATGGAGAGAACAGAGAATGTTAGAGAGCACATCAGGAAGAACAAAAATACCCTTCTCTCCTGGGGCAATGAGAAGCCGAGCCTTGATTTTCAATGTTGTTTTATTCTTTAGAGGAGGCTGTGTGTTTTACATTGTGCTTTTTGAACATCTTAGTCAGCTGGAAACCAAAGAATTGAAGAATGACTTTTATTGCCGAAAAAGTGCAGAAATCAGGGCTGCCAGCATTTCAGTTATGGGGCAGCCCTTAGAAAAATAAAAACAGAGTAGTGCAGGCTAGTTGGGAGTTGTTTTTGTCAAGTTCGATTCCGTTATGGTTGCGAGTTTCAAATAATCTGGAGACAGTTTGGGAAGATGTTTCCTAACAGAAAAGTGAGTGAGTGAGAGAGGCATAGAGAAAGGGAAAGAGAGAGAGAGAATGTTGTGTGGACAGTGGTCTTAATAAGAACATTCGGGTGTTTATAGTGGCATGACCTTCCATGCCCACCCAATTAGGCCTCACTAGCCTCTTTTCTGTTATCATAGATGTTATCGAATAAGAGAATGACCTTAAAAATGATCAACCATGGGTCAAAAATCTTCGCATGCCTCTCCTCTCATATAGACTTCAACATGGATGAGTTTTTAATTTTATAATAACTGAATGGTATCAGAACCTGTTGAAGCTCTGTCGCTAAAAAAGAGTCAGGCCCTATGGTATCAATGCCACCCAGGAGAGTAGCATATCTCTTGTAACCCATGTTACTGGGTTTTTTTAAATGGTATTTACCAAGTGCTTACTAAGTGTCAAGCACTGTGCTAAGATCTGATGTAGACTCAAGAAAATTTGGTGGGACACAGTCATGGGACTTAGAATCTAAATAGGAGGGAAATAAGATTTAATAATTTCCATTTTACAGATGAGGAAACTGAGGATCAGAGAAGGTAAGTGACTTACCCAAGGTCACACAGTAGGCAAATGGCAGGGCTGGTTTTGATTTTTAAAAGGTAATATGCTATATATATGTTGATATATCCATGTGTTGTAGGTGAAATCTGTTTTCAGAAAGAATCCATGAATGAATCTGAAAAAAACACCTAGAAAAAAACCCAGAAAAAAAGACAATCTAGTATTCCCATCCCTGAATGGGAGTGAAGCATTTTTGTTGAACTGTAAGGTGAATTACTTTCTTGAGCCTTCAACATCTGGATCGTTTGCATACTGAGAGAAAAACTTGCAGCTCCATGGAACCTGTATTGAAAGAAAATGCAAGTGGACCCAATGTGTTTAGTGGTAATAGTTTTTATTAAATGTTTATTATGTGTTAAAGAATTGGTGAAAATGCACAATCAATCAATTGGTTGTATTTATTGGGCATTTACTGTGTGCAGAACACTGTCTTAAGCACTTGGGAGAGTACAATACAACAGTTGGCAGACACATTCCCACACAAATTCCTTCAGACATTCAAATGTATTTATTGAGCACTTACCATGTGCAAAGCACTGTACTAAGCAATTGCACTGTACTAAGCACTTAGGATGAGGCTTTGTCAAAGCTTTTGGCCCTCAAGGGCTCACAATCTAATAATAAGGAGAACTGGGGGAGAGAGTTAGCAAAGATGGAAAGGAGAGATGAAAAAAAGTAAAAAACTATGTGAAAGAATAAGGACAATGATGAATGCAGCAAAAGCAATATGGTATCATTAGTTTCATGGAGAGTTCTAGTCCCGACAGGTTCAGCAGCAGCCAAAACCATTGCTTCTCATGAGAGGCAGCATGGTGTAGTGAAGAGAGCATGGGCCAGGGAGTCAGAAAATCATGGGTTCTAATCCTGGCTCCTCCACTTGTCTGCTGTGTAACCTTGGGCAAGTCACTTTATTTCTCTGTGCCTCAGTTACCTCATCTGTAAAATGGGGATTGAGACTGTGAGCCCCATGTGGGACAGGGACTGTGTCCAACTTGATTAGCTTGTATCAATTCCAGTTCTTAGAACAGTGCTTGGCACATAGTAAGTGCTTAACGGGTGTCATTATTACTATTATTATGATTGATCTAAAAGATAAGACTTCACACAGCCAGAATTTCCTCACCCTCCATTCTTTGGAATGGGTATATGTGCCCCCAGAACCTGAAACCCCAGGAATTTTGCCAAGGCAGCAGGGAAAACATCACTTTGGCAATGCTACTGTTGTTCATTCAGCCTTCCTGAGAGTCTCTCATTTATTTGTTACAAATACTTTCAAAGATCTATTAAAATCACATATCCTCTAAAAGCTCTTCTCCAACTAATCCTCTTTTCCTCTACTCCCTCTCCCTTCTACTTCACCTTTGCACTTGAATCTGTACCCTTCAGACACTTGATAATGATGGTATTTTTCAAGCACTTACTATGTGCCAAGCACTGTTCTAAGCACTGGGGTAGAAACAAGATCATCAGGTTGGACACAGTCGCTGTCCCACATGGTGCTCACAGTCTTAATCTCCATTTTACAAATGAGGTAACTGAGACACAGAGGAAATGAAGTGACTTTCCTGAGGTCACACAACAGATAAGTGGTGGAGCCAGGATTAGTACCCATGTCTTTCTGACTCCCTGGCCCTTGCTCTTAGCCACTAATCCATGCTTGATAGTCATCCCACTGTCAGCCCTACGGCATATATGTACATGCCTATAATTTATTTATTTGATCCAAGAACTTATCCTATCCTGCCTCGACTACTGCATCAGACTCTTTGCTGACCTTCCAACTTCCTGCCTTTCCCAACTTCAGTCCAGTCTTCACTCTGCTGCCCAGATCGTTTTTCTATAAACTGCTCAGTCCATATTTCCCCACTCCTCAAGAACCTGCAGTAGTTGCCCATCCACCTCCGCATCAAACATAAATTCCCTATCATAGGCTTTAAAGCACTCAGTCACTTTGCCCCCTCTTTTCTTACCTCTCTGATTTCCTACTATAACCCAGAAAGCAAACTTCACTCCTCTAATGCCATCCTACTCATTGTACCTTGATCTTGTCTATCTCACCACTGACGTCTCACCAATGTCTTGCCTCTGGCCTAGAACTTCTTCCTTCTTCACATATGACAAATGATCACTCTCCCCACCTTCAAAACCTTATTAAAAGCACAGTGCTCTGCACTCAGAAAGTGCTTGATAAATGAGATTGAATGAATGACTCTCCAAAAGGCCTTCCCTAAGTCCTCATTTACTCTTCTCCCACTCCCTTCCACCTTGCCCTTGCATTTGGTTTTGGACCCTTTATTCACCACTCCCTCAGCCCCCGCAGCACTTATATCCATAACCATAATTTAGTTATATTAATGTCTGTCTCCCCCCAGACTGTCAATTTTTTGTGGTCTGGGAACATATCTACCAATTCTGTTATACTGTACTCTCCCAAGTACTTTGTACAGAGCTCTGCACATGGTAAGTGCTCAATAAATACCATTGATTGATTGATAGATTGACTGTCTCTTCCTTAGACTGTAAGCTCTCTGTGGACAAGGAACGTATCTACCAACTTTGTTGAATTGTGGCTCTCCCAAGCACTTAGTACAGTGCTCTGCACAAAGTGTGCATTCAGTAAATATCACTGACTGATTAACTGATCAATAACGAAGATTGCAGAGTAATGCAAAAGTATTGTGTTCGACCCATAACCCCAAACAAATTCAATGATTGACTAATAGCTATCTTAGGAATAATTCTGGACCCTTAGAAATGTAGAGAAAAATGAATATTAGTTACAGTCCTATTCCGGTGCTCACAGCATTAAGGGGAGCCAGAGAGCAAGTCAATCTGCTGGACCTGGTTTGGAACATAACATGGAGGGAAAATAGCCCCAGTGGGCCTTAGGGTGGGTCAAGGAAGGAACCTGATTCCAGTCCCAGGGGTGGGGTTTTGTGGGGTCTCTGAGGTCTGAACCATCTCCCCCCTTGACCACTTTCTTCCACTATTCTAAGGGTCAGCCACCATCGCTTGTCAGAAGGAATGGAGGGTGAAAAGTGAAAACTTCCTAATTGTCACTATGTAAGGGATTTTTCTGTTTCAGAAGTGAGAAGAGAGAGAAAGGGAAAGGGAAATCACAGAGCTGCCTTGATTCATTTGACCAAGCAGCTCCTAATATAATAATAATTGTGGTATTCGTTAAGTGCTTATTATATGCCAGGCACTGAACTAGGCACTGGTGTGGATACAAGTAAATCGGGATGGATACAGTCCCTCACAGTCTTAATCCCCATTTTACAGATGAGATAACTGAGGCCCACAGAAGCAAAATGACTTGCCCAAAGTCATGCAGCACAGAAGTTACAAAGTGAGAATCGAAACCCAAATCCTTCTGACTCCCAGGGCTGCGCTCTATCCACTAGGACAATGCTGCTTTTTTAAATGGGTAAATAGTTAATTGTGAAATGGGATCTGCGTTGGTCTCCTCCCCAATCAGGCGGATTTTCTCCTACCTCTGCCCCTCCTACCCCTGTCCCAGATTATGAGCTCCTTGTGGGCAGAGGCTGTTTTTAGTTCATTTTCCCATATACAATCCCAAGAGCCTATTATGTCATTATACACATTGTAGGACAGCTTACAGAATTATAATGATAGATTCATTCATTCATTCAATCGGATTTATTGAACACTTACTATGTGCAGAGCACTGTACATAGCACTTGTGAGAGTACAGTACAATGATAAACAAACACGTTCCCTGCCCACAACAAGCTTACAGTCTAGAGGGGGAGTTTACAGTCTAGAGGGGGGTCTTGAACAGCTTGCCTTTCTTTTTCCACCCGCCCTATTGAGGTAATTAGACGGTGAAGAACACATCAGTCTTTGCAGGTTTAATTAGTATGTTTAGAGGTCATCCAAACTCTCTCAAAATGGATTTTTTTCTAGAATCTGGGCTATGTGGCAACAGAAAGATTTTGGGAGAGAAGAGCAAATTGGCATGGGTTATGGTATATATCTTCACATCAAGCTGATTCCATCTGTTAGTCAAAGCTTTTATTTTCCAAATCCAAGCCCTTTGGTTGGAGTCAAGCCTTTGTCAATTAAGCCAAAAATATCCAGACCTGGTGGAATAATATGGATTCTGTGTTAGTTTTTTTAATTCCATTTCATTCTTGGCCTATCAGTGTGGCTGGTATATTCTTTTTGTTGATAGTTCAAATTTTTGCTGGGTTTTGTCTTTCCAGAGCATCTCATGGCTTGGTGTTTGATTGCTTCTGACGACTACCAAATTTCTGCTTCCTTCTCTTCCACCTTTAGGTTCTTTAATAAGCTACAAGATGTTCTCCAAAAATATGAACTATTAAAGTCCTAAAAAGCAAAACATATAGGGAGATATATCAGCAATGGAATAAGATAAACATGTACAAAATATCATCAAAAGCTGTATTTCAAACCCAAATCAGAATATAGGTATAAACTGCACCTCAGGCAAGTCTGGATTCGTTTTGGAGTAAGAAAGAACTGTGCCATTAATTTAACTTGATGATCATGGATGTATGGCATAGCAAAAGGGCAAGGTTCAGACAGAGCACCTAGATTCAAATATTGGGTTCACTTAGTTACTGTATGAACTGGACATCTCTGTGCCTCAGTTCCCTCTCTTGCAAAATGGGAAGAAAATACTAGTCCTCCACCCACTTTAAGCTGTGACATCTATGTAGGACAGTGTTTGTAGATTATCTGTTCATATTTTATCAACTCTAGTGCTTAGTAAAATTGGTGATACATAACATTTAGCAAGAATTGTGATTATTATTATTATTAATAATAACAATAATATCATGGTTCATTTTTTTTAGAGGCTACCAACTAGAGTTAAGGCTATGGAGTGTGAACTCACACCTTATGAACCAAGTGAAACCCACTTTAATTCCTTCATTGACAGTAATGACATCAATCTATCGAGCATTCTGATAATTTTCCCAAACTGCTCTGTAGGCTCCCAGAGGCAGGCAGAAATCTGTCAGGAAAGAGGTAGTTTTTGGTTGATGAAAACGGAGAAAGCTGTAGTAATCTCACTCACATGGCCTTGGACTTTGTGTGTGTGTGGCAGAGGGCTGACAGAGTGTAATATGTAGGGAATTGGAATGATACAGTCTGTGAGAGAAAAAAAAGAGGAAAATCATCAGGGAAAAAATCCTGAAGTGGAAACAACCAAATCTCAGGAAGAAGAAAATCCCATTCCTGTTGAGGAATTATGGGATAATTAAGAAAAAGAAGCAAAGAGCTGGAGAGAATCGAAGCTCAGGTTGCCCTTGTGCCAGTATTGAGGGAATCAGCTTGGACCATTGTTTTTACTGTGCTTCAAAGTGTAAGATATACTTTGATTAATTTTAGGAGGCTACCCCAAAGACCGACATAATTCCCAGAACACTAATTAATGAGGAGAGGCAGGCTGTGAGTCATGTTGGAAGCACTCCAGCCAAAAACAGAATAAGAAAGGATCTTAGTACATATGTCCTCAGGTCAGAGCAGTTTGGAGAAGGGTCAGCAAAATAATGGAAGTAAGTCTTTGATTAAAGCATAATGATAATTTCCAAGAAAGGCAGAGCCCTTGGCTTGGCCGGCTCTCTTCCTCATTTAGTTGGATAGTTCTATGGTTACTTACTTTTCAACAATTAGAAGGGGATGGTTCTTCTTGAGTCGAGTCTTGAGAAAGAGTTTGTTTCTAGGAAGAGGAATTAAACCTACTGTTAGGTGCTGGAAATATAAAGTGCCGCAGCATTGAAGAGGCGACTGTGGAAAGGCTCACTGGTTCTTTTCATAAACACACACACACACAGACACACACACACGAAGCAGCATGTCTTAGTGGAAAGAGCCTGGGTTAGGGAGTCAGAGGTCATGGGTTCTAATGCCGGCTCTGCCACTTGTCTGCTGTGTGACCTTGGGCAAGTCACTTCACTTCTCTGTGCCTCATTGAGCTCATCTGTAAAATGGGGATGAAGACTGTGAGCCCCACATGGGGCAACCTGATTACCATGTATCTACCCCAGTGCTTAGAACAGTGCTTGGCACATAGTAAGTGCTTAACAAATCCCAACATTATTATTATTATTACCATATAATTATTATTATTGTGTCATCTTCAAATTCAAAGGACAATTTAATTTAACACACTACTGAATTTGTTTGATTTTCAGCTATGAAAGCAGCTAAGGTCGGTTAGGGATATAATGCCTTCTCAAAATTTAGTCTTCAGCATGATTTCCTGTCCCACCTTGATTACTGAATCGATCTTCTTTTTGCCCTCCCTGCCTCCTATCTCTCCCCACTCCAGCCCATACTTCACTCTACTGCCCAGATCATTTTTATACAAAACAATTCAGTCCATGTTTCTCCACTCTTCAAAAACTTCTAGTAGTTGCACATCCACTTCCACATTAAACTCTTTATCATCAGTTTTAAAGACCTGAATCATCTTGCCCCCTCTTACCTTATCTCCCCACTTTCCTATTACAATTCAGCCTGCATACACAACTTCTCTAATGTCAACTTACTCATTGTAGCTTAGACTCATCTATCTCACCACCAACCTCTCGCTCATGTCCTGCTTCAGGCCTGGAATACCTTCCCTCTTCAAATCTGTCAGATGATCACTCTCCCCATCTTCAAAACTTTATTAAAAACACACCTGCAAGGGGCCTTCCTGATTAAACCCTCATTTCCTCTTCTCCCACTCTCTCTTGCATCATATTTGCAATTGGATTTGTACCCTTTATTTGCCCCTCCCTTGGCCCTACAGCACTAGGGCCATATCCATATCCATAATTTATTTATTTATACTAACATCTGTCTTCCCCACTAGACTGGATGCTCGTGGTGGACATCTTATGACCAACTCTATTGTACTGTACTCTCTCAAGCACTTAATACACTTAATAGAAAACTTACAGAGTAAATGCTCAATAAATATGATTAATTGATTCAATCGTTCATTAGTAAGTCATTTCATCCAGTTGGGTAGATCACATAATGAACCCAAGTGGCCAACTGAGTTTTCCTCTCTGACCTCCATTACTTCGGTAGAGGAAGGGAAGATGGTACACAGTGTGGGAAATGGATGTGGGAAAGGGGAAGCCATGTTGAAGAAACTTCTCTCTGTGGATATTTTGGAAAGCCTGCCTTGGTTCAAGAGTACTACCTTTGAATGAGCCTTCTCATCTGGATATGAATATCTTCTGTCACGTGTGTCCTTTGCTCAGGGGAAGGTAGGGAGATAAGAATCATAGTAATCATGATGGCATTTGTTAACAGCTTAATAAGAGTCAAGGACTGTTCTAAGTGCTGGGATAGATACAAGATAATCAAGCTGGACCCACTCCAACATGGAGCTACTAATCTTAATCTCCACTGTGCAAATGAGGTAACTGAGGCACACAAAAGTTAAGTGACTTGTCCATGGTCACAAAGCAGATAAGTGACAGAGCCAGCATTAGAACCCAGGTCCTTCTGACTCCTAGGCCCGTGCTCTATCCACTAGACAATGCTGCTTCTGCTAGGATAGACCATCCATTTTACACACTGCCTAAGGAAGGCAGTTGGTGGGAATGAAAATTCCTTTTAGATCTTACTGCATTGCTATGTATCTGTTTCTCTTCTTCTCAGCATGTTAAGAACAGATTGAGGCCCCTGACCTAAGTCAGGCATTAGATTTATTTATGTTTCTATTTCTGTGGTGCTGGGTTATCTATTTGATACACTGTCTGCTCACAGAACTTATAGCATCATGAAAAATTTGAAGTCAGATTGCTTAAAGATGTCTTTGAAGATCCCAGAGGGAAAGATCAGAAGAGAATCCAATTTCTGCCACAGACCTTGGCTCCTTTCCAGATTTTTTGCAACCTCCTCATAACACACCTGTGAGGTAGTTATGAAAGCTGAGATACAGAGAGTTAAGTGAGTTGGCCCCAACTCACCCCCTGGATATCTTATATGTGGAAGCCACCAAAGCAACAGTTGAAGTGTCTGGTGGATGTAGTAGCCCCAGGAGCCAGATGGAACAAAAAGGAGCAAGGAAGAAAGGAATAATAATTGTGGTACTTAATAAGCACTTACTATGAGCCCAGTGCTAATTCCAGTTTCACCATTTGTCTACTGAGTGTTCTCGGGCAAATGAGTTATCTTTTCTGTGCCTCAGATTCCTCCTCTGTAAAATGGGTATTCAATACCTGTTGGTCCTCCTACTCAGACTGTGAGCTCCATGTGGAACCTGATTATATTGTATCTACCAGTATGGCATAGTGGAAAGAGCATGGGCTTGGGATTCAGAGGTCATGGGTTCTAATTCCAACTCTGCCACTTGTCAGCTGTGTGACTTTGGGCAAGTCACTTAACTTCTTTGTGCCTCAGTTACCTCATTTGTAAAATGGGGATTAAGACTGTGAGTCCCACATGAGACAACCTGATTATGCTTTATCTACCTCAGGGCTTAGAACAGTGTTTGGCACATAGTAAGTACTTAACAAATACCATCTTTATTATTATTATTGTTATTACCCCAGCACTTAGTGCAGTGCTTGATATATAGCAAGCACTTATTAAATACCATTTTTATTATTATTGTTACCTAATTCATTTATTCATTCAATTGTATTTATTGAGCGCTTACTGTGTGCAGAGCACTGTACTAAGTGCTTGGAATGTACAATTCGGCAACAGATAGAGTCAATCCCCGCTCAACAACAGGCTACAGTCTAAAAGGGGGAGACAGTATGCTCTAGCAGATTCAGCCACTTCCTCATGATGGTGTATAGGACATCAGTCATATTTATTGAGTTCTTTCCCTTTGCAAAGCTCCCTCCAGTTATTGCCCTATCTTCTCTCTCTCCTACCATTCATCTCCAAATTCCTTAAGCAAGTTGTCTACACTTGCTGTTTCCCCTGCCTTGCCTCCAAATTCTCTCTTCAGATTCCAACAATCTGGCTTCCTCCCCTTTTGCTCCATAGAAATGACCTTCTCTACCTGTCACCCCGACCTCCTTCTTGCCAGTTCCAATGGTCATTACTCCAGCCTAATTCTTCTCAACCCTTCTGTTGCTTTTGACACTGTGGACCACCCACTTCTCCCAAAACATTATTTAACCTTGGTTTCACTGACACAGTCTTCTTCTGACAATCATGGTATTTGTTAACTGCTTACTATGTGCCAGGCATTGTACTAAGCACTGGGGTGGATATAAGCAAATCGTGTTGGACCTTATCCCAGCCCCCATGGGGTTCACTGTCCCAATTCCCATTTTCCAGATGAAGTAACTGAGGCCCAGAGAAGTTAAGTGACTTTCCCAAGGTCACACAGCTGACAAGTGGTGGAGTCGTGATTAGAACCCATGACCTTCTGACTCCCAGACCCATGCTTTATCCTGTAAGCCAGGCTGCTTCTCTCCTGATTATCCTCTCTCTCTGGCTACTCCTTCACAGTCTCTTTCTCTGACCCATCCTACCCTCTCACTGGTTCCAGGATGGGGTTCCTTCAAGACTCAGTTCTGGATCTCCTTCTATTTTGCTGCTATAGCCACTCCCTTGGAAAGCTCATTCACTCCCACAGCTTCAACTACCATCTCTATGCAGATGATTTCAAAATCTACCTCATCAGCCCCCATCTCTCTTCTTCTCACTAGTCAGGCATTTCCACCTGCCTTCAGGGCATCTCTACTTGGATGTCTCACTGACACCTCAGACTTAACATGTCCGGAACAGAATTTTCCAACTTCTCATCCAAACCCTATCCTCTTCCTGAAAACACCGCCTTCTTCCCTCTCTCACAAGCCCATAATCTTGGCATTATCCTTGACTTATCTCTCTCATTCAACCCACATATTCAATCTGTCACCAAATCCTGTTGGCGCTATCTGCACGACATCACTAGAATCTGCTCTTTCCTCTTCATCCAAACTGCTACCAAATTGACCATATGTGTGGTCCTATCACACTTATCCTAGCTTACCCTGAGTACTGCTTTAGCTTCTTTGATGATGTCCCTGCCTCAAGTCTCTCTCCTCTTCAGTTCATACTTGGCACAACAAGCCAGATGATGCTGAACCTAACAGTGATTCAAGTTCTTGGGATAAAAACATTTATTTGCATCAGTCCCTGAGCTTTCACCAGCCATCCAGGCCCTGCCTCACCTCATTATGCACAAGCGATGGGGCAGTTGGACTCCATCCGGCAGACTGATCTAGGTGTGTTCCACAATCCTCTCTTTATGAAGTATTTGCCCACCCCTGCATGACACAGCATCCATCGGCTTCAGTCCCTGCTCCCAGATGCCCCCTTTGTTCTTATCCCCAGCACCACTTCTACTTCCTCTTTTCTTAGATTGCTTAGAGGGACTTTTAAAGAGGATATAACCCCATGTGGAAGTTTCCTCTTAATTAGTTTTGGAGCAATTCCTTTTTTTAATCTACCTTTTCTGTCTTGGCATCCACGACGGCTCAGTCTGAAGGTCGTTTTTCCTGTAAACCAGACTCAGGATGTGCTGATCGTTGGATTCTCAGGGGGCAGGAAGCCCTAGAACATCTAGGTGTGTCCCCTAGGCTATGGGCCAGAATTCCCTGTGGCAAAGTTTCCCGAAGCTATGATGGGGTCCTAAAAACCCAGATGGGCAGGAAGTCCCAAATATGAAGAAGGATGTCATGCTACCTCTGCATGCCTGGCATGATGCCACTTTAAAAACAAGTGGTATTTAAGTGATTACCCTGTATAAGACACTATACTAAGCACTGGAGTAGATACAAGCTAATCATGTTGATCACAGTTCCTATTCACCATGGGGCTCACAGTCTTAATCCCCATTTTATGGATGAGGTAAATGAGGCATAGAGATGTGAATTGGCTTGCCCAAAGTCACACGGCAGATATGTGTCTGTTTATTCTTGTATTGTACTCTCCCAAGGGCTTAATACAGTGCTCTGCACACAGTAAGCACTCAATAAATACAATTGAATGAATGAATAAAGTGGCAGAATTGGGATTAGAACCTCGTTCCCCTGACTCCCAGACCTATCCTCTTGCCACTATGCCATGGATGTTAATCTCTGTTATTTTTAAATGGCACTAATGATCATCTTTTCTTGAATGCCCAGTTCCCTAAAATGTCAGTCCAATCACTGTGCCTCTCCCAGCTAAATAAATTGAGAATTCCCTCTCTTGAAGGGCACGTCATCCAAATTACAAATTTGTAAGAAGATATTAACTATTGTTGTTGGCCCAGCTATTTTTGGCATGGTACAAGGGTACTAGACAAAAATGCCAACTCAAGGTGCATCAGGAGAATGGTATCCCCTGGAGATTGAAAATAGGAATCCTGCAGAAGATGAGAAACTAGGTGGCCTAGTGGAAAGAGTATGGGCCTGGGAGTCAGGGTTCCTGGATTCTAATCCTACTCTGCTACTAATCTGTTGGTTGACGTTGGGCAAGCCACTTCTCTGATCCTTAGTTATGTCATCTGTACAATGGGGATTAAATTGTGAGTCCATTGTGGGACGGGGACTGTGTCCAACTCGATTATCTTGTATCTACCCCAGTGCTTAGTACAGTGACTTGCACACCGTAAGTGCTTAGTAAATACCATTAAAAAAAATAAGATGCCCGCTCCACCACTTGACCCCTCCAGAAAAATATGGCCCCTAGCCTAGCCCTGTCTCCTGTGAGGCTAATTTAGTCCTCAACGGATTGCAGGACCAGGGCAAAGTTACTCAACTCCCCCCAAATAATAGATTCCATGAGGACATTCCATCTCTAGCAGAAATGGATTGTAAAAAGCCCCATGGAACAGAAGAGTCTCTGTGCCCCTCCCTTCCCAGTGTCCTGTGGTTTAGTGGATAGAGCACGGGCTGGGAAACAGGTTCTAATCCTCCCTTCAGAGCATGTATGCTGTGTGACCTCGGGCAAGTCACTTCATTTCTCTGTGATTCAGTTACCTCATCTGTAAAATGGGGATTAAGAGTGGGAGTGCTATGTGATACAGGGACTGTGTCCAACTAGATTAACTTGAATCTACACCAGTTCTTAGAACAAGGCATGGCACATAATAAGTGCTTAACAAGTACCAAAATTATTACCATTATTATTACTGCCTCTGCTGCACAGTGTGAACATTAATAACTGGCTTAGCTTGCTCTACCTTGGCTGGGTCTGGAGTGACTCCCATTTAGCTATGAATAACATGGTCAGTCAATCAATCATTTTTATTGTCAGTCAGTCAATCAGATTTATTGAGTGCTTATCGTGGGCAGAGCACTGAACTAAGCATTTGGGAGAGTACAATATAACAGACACATACCCTTCCCACAGCAATCTTACAGTCTAGAGTCTGTCTTACAGGCAGAAATTAATATAAATAAATAAATAAATTACAGATATGTACATAAGTGTTATGGGTCTGGGAGGGGGGATGAATAAAGGGACCAAGACAGCATGATGCAGAAGGGAGTTGAAAAATTGGAAAAGAGGGTTTAGTCATGGAAGGCCTCTAATGAGAACTTACTGTGTGCAGAGCACTGTACTAAGCACTTGGTAGACGTGTTCCCACTCACAATGAGCTTACAGTCTCGAGGGGGGAGCAGATATTAATAAAAATACACTAAGCACTTACTGTGTGCCAAGCACTGCACTAAATGCTGGGGTAGATAAAATATAATTAGCTCAGATACTGTCTCTGACCCACGTGGGGCTAATGAGGGTATCAAGAGTAGAGGGTTGACAAAGTTTGGTTCATGTTCTCACAACGTTTTTTCCTTCCCCAAGGACCAAATTAGATCAAAGAAGCTTGAGTAGCTTTTCCCAGTTAGCAGTCTCTTCAGGAGGGCAGACACCTTCATTATGCATACTGAGTTCTTGACTAAAATTCTGTAGAGATACTACCTAATTGGAGATTTTTATTATGCCGATCAACTATTTAAGTATTTTGTGATCCAGTGCAAAATCCCATCACTCCAAGAGAGGCCAAATTGTGTCTGATTGTTCTCATGGAGAATTTTTCCTCTTCATTTCAAAACTCTACAACCAGGCCACACGTCATTATTGAATGCTTGGCTGAGTTTCTCCTCAAGAATTCAAGAATAAAAAATACCAGATGATTTTTCAATCCATATGGCTTCTTCAGTCATGGGACAGTACAATCTGTTTAACTTTAGAAGCTGTCTCTGACAGAGGTGTTTTGATCCCCTGAGGCACTAGGGATGGTGTCAATGAAGAGCAAATTGGGAGCTATTGGAATGAAAGCTTTAGAGGATTCAACAGCTCATAAGCGGTGTCTCCATCAATTTCTTATATGCGCTCTCCTCCTAAACAGACGCTCAGTACAAACATAGGAATTCTACAATGCAAAGGAAAGAACTTGAAGTTTGGATGTCTAAACTGTGCCCATAGCTGCATGGCAATAAATGGAACTGGATTTCTAAGGTGGGGACTGCAGTCAATGGGAATCATTTGCTGCTTGTCTACTGTGTGATCTTGGACAAGTCACTTAACTTTTCTGTGCCTCAGTTCCCTCATCTGTAAAATGGGGATTAATGGGAGCCTCATGTGGGACAGGAACAGTGTCCAACTGATTATCTTGCACCTACCCCAGAGTTTAAAACAGTGCCTTACACATAGCAAGCGCTTAACAAATGTCACAAATGTTATTCTTATTACTTGGTCCTTCCTTCCACAAGTTTCACAGTGGATTGGCACATTTTGTGCTATGATACATTAATCAGGTGAAATCCTTCAAGATGATCTGATAAATGAGCAGTTTATATCATCATCTGATCGGTTGTCTTCAGCTCATCATGGGCAGGGAATGCGTCTGTTTATTGTTATATTGTATTCTCACGAGAGCTTAGGTCACTGCTTTGCACACAGAAAGTGCTCAGTAAATACGATTGAGTGAATAATTTAAATTATGAAGATGCCAGATCTTGCAATGAGAGGGCAGTGCCAGGGAAGAGGGAAGCAGGACCTTCCAGGGGTCCATCCTTTCCTGCTTCTCCATCTCCCACAAAGGCATTTTTTAGCTCAGATTCCACCTCTCTGGGAGGAGAACTCTGAATCACCGCCTTCCCGCTCCGGGTCCAGATGTCTGATGCTAAGAACCTAAGACCCTAAGGCTGGAACACAAAGAAACTGTGATTGATAGACTGGGATAATTAGGTGGAAGAGGCTCGATGTAATGGTCAACAAGTACAGTATAAAAGGCTGGGGGAAATGCAGGTCACTGTTACTTCCTGTTATCTGAAAGGACGAAGGAGACATCCCAGGCAGAAGGGGACCTTCCAAATGGGGTATGCTCATGCTGATCTCTTGGCTGCTCACTGTTCCCAAAGACAGGGACAGCTCAGGCTGTGGGACCTCTTTGCTGGGGGACACCCATGCTGGTCTGGCCCATTAAAGACTTGAGCACCAAATGGGATTGATTATCCCATAATAGGAAATTTTCACTGTGTCCCTGGGATGAGGGCTTAAATAGTGTCAGGGATCTCACTGCCACTGGGTTGAGGGCTTAACAGAAGCAGGATCCCTTGTGCTTGATGTTTTTCTGTATGTTTTCCACTGTGCTTGTTTTTCTGCATGATCATAAATGTTTTTTTACTGTGATACTGAATATTGTGGTTTAGTCTGTCAGTAAAACTAAGTCACGAATGCCCCCATCTCTAATTGACTCTACTGGGGTGTCGATGTCAATCATTCAGAGAAGAGCATGGCCTAAAGGATAGAGCACAGGCCTGGGAGGCAGAACGACCTGGCTCCTAATCCCAGATCCACCACTTGCCTGCTGTGTGACCTTAGGCAAGTCACTTAACTTTTCTTACTTTTCTTATCTGTAAATTGGGGATTAGGACTGAGCCCCACTTGGGTCGGGGACTGTGTCAAAACTGATTAGCTTGTATCTACCCCAGCACTTAGAACAGTGCTAAACACACAGGAAGCACTTAACAAGTACCATTATTATTATTATTAATATCATTTTCTGTGCCTCAGTTATGTCATCTGCAAAGTTCCCTATGAGCCCATGTAAGCCCTATGTGGGAGAGGGACTGTGTCCCAACCGATTAACTTGCATCTACCCCAGTGTTTAGTACAGTTCCTGGCACATAGTAAGCACTTAACAAACACCACAATTATTAGTACTATTATTATTGTCATTATCATTATTATTATCATATGAGTGGTTATTGGGGCGTGATCCAGGTTGGTGTCAGATTGTGTCAGGTTGGGTTGTAGTAGGAAAGTAGTGAGGTAGAATGGGGCAAGGGGACTAAGTGCTTTAAAGCTGATGGTAAGGAGTTTCTGTTTGATGCGGAGGCGGATGGGCAACCCCTGAAGGTACTTGAGGACTGGGGAAGACATGGACTAGAGATGGAGAAGAGACTAGAGATCCTGAGGAGATGGGAATATCAAAGAATACAAAGAATATCGTATTAGAACTTAATGCTCAGTAGGAATGGCATGTTCTCAAATTTGATATTTCTCCTTGTCCCTTTTTTTAATGATATTTGTTAAGTCTTACTATGTGCCAGGCATGGGGATAGATACAAACTAATCAGGTTGGATACCATTCAGTTTCCTTATGGGGCTCACAGCCTTAATCTTCATTTTACAGGTGAGGTAGCTGAGGCACAGAAAAGTGAAGTGATTTGCCCAAGGAAAGGCAGCAGACAAATGGTCGAGCTGGGATTAGAACTCAGGTCCTTCTGAATTCTTCTGAAACCTGGGCTCTATCCGCTAGGCCATGCTGTTCCTTCACTTCCTATGGAGTCAATGGTAGTTCCCAGTGGAAAAGATCTGGGGGGATTTATGGAAAGTTTCAGGATGATGGCATTGATATCAGTACCTATTTTGTTCAATGGCCTTTCTAAAGTTCCCTGCTCTGGTTTTAAAGTAGGGATTGGTCTAATTTTATTTTTAAATGACTTCCATAGGCAAGCTCTTTTCAAAATACGATGCCCGTTCATCCCTTTTTACAGTGGAACTCTGGTTTTCAGTTAATCTGTCCCCTGTCTAGTACAGATTCAAAACCAGATTCATTCATGTACTCTAAATTTTAATTTTCAGCCCTGAACCTCCCTCTTCTATGGCTCTTGCTTCTGAGTGTCCTGATTCAAATGCAGTGCCTAAGTTCACAGAGACCAGGGTGAAGAAACAGTGGGTCTGGATAAAGTGGGGAGACGTCAGTGGTCCCCCTGGAGAAATGCTCTAGGATCACCTAATCTTTCTCTACTCTTGCAAAATAGGCCTTCCCAGATTAGGGCTTTTTTTCCCCAGTTCCTTCTCCCTTTGTATCATCTGTACATTTGGATCTGTGACCTTAGGGCATTTGGTGTTTTCCCCACAGCACTTATGAACATATTTATAAATTTTAAATTATTTATATTAACGTCTGTCTCCCTCTCTAGACTGTAAGCCTGTTGTGGGCAAAGAATGTGTCTACCCACTCTGTTGTATTGCATTCTCCACAGAGTTCAGTACAGTGTTCTGCACATAGTAAGGGTTTAATAAATACTGATTGATCGACTGATGCTATCCTCCAGGCCTAGCATAGCCCATGTAATGTCACATGTGTCTCCTGTCTGGCTGCCAGTGCCCACCCCATGTAAGAATCCACTTAAACAAAAGTAGAAATCAGGACCTACAGAGAGAGGTAATATTTATGTTTTTGGGCACAATATGACTTAGGGAAGGAATAGAAGGAATTTTTGGTTAAGAAGGGCAACAGCTTTTATTATTCAAGCTCTGTGTTATTTTCCGTGACAACAGATCCACTCTTCAGGGCAGATTTTCAAGCAAACATTATGAAAGGAAAAGACTGAGGCAACCATTTTATCTGGCAGAGATAAAATCAGCTTCTCAAGGAAAACTTGTATTTTCTGGAAGTCCAAAGAAGCAGAACAAATGTTGGAGGAAGCTGAGATTTCCCTGAGGCAAGAAGAATCAGACATAATGTTGGGTTTAAAATTTAATGAAATCTCAGTTACCTCTGGTGTCTTTATTCATTATGTTGAGTGTATATACAGCTATATATCTGTATATATGTCTTCAGGCACTATGCTTATAAATATTCTATATATGTTCATAATAAATATATATTTTACTGGAGGTATATGATGTGCCTATAATATTGGTTTATTTTTCTCCTTCCTATTGGTACTTTCATTCTTCTTATGTAACTGAATGTTAGATTAGTTAAAAGTGACTTGGGTATAGAAAAACATAATTGCCTGTATAGGCAATTTTCATACCGGAAAATTCAGTAAGGTGAATACTATACAAAACAATAGGTATAGACTATCCCTGTTCACAAGGAGTGTACAGATTAGAAGGGGAGACAGGCATTGAAATAATTCACAGATGGATCTGTACCTAAGAGCTGTGGGTCTGGGGAAGGTGTGACTATTAAAGTGTTTTAGAGGAAGAGATCCAAGTATGCAGGCAGCACAGAAGGGAAGGCTTAGACAGGGAAGTAAAGGCTTAGTTAGAGAAGGTCTCTTCATTGTGTTTAACTTCCTGACAATCAA
Source organism: Ornithorhynchus anatinus (assembly GCF_004115215.2). NCBI lineage: Eukaryota > Metazoa > Chordata > Mammalia > Monotremata > Ornithorhynchidae > Ornithorhynchus > Ornithorhynchus anatinus. The sequence continues at coordinate 36,742,141 of NC_041734.1, read as the reverse complement.
AATTAAATACAATAATTTGATCTCATTACATTAAGAAAATGAAGGCTGAACATTGGAGGATAATTCTGTACAGTTACTGTCTTCCCTGATTTACTGAGTAATGTTATACCCAAAAGTATGGAGGTGGCACTGGTTGGAGGGATGAGTAATTTGAATGATAAAGGCGTGACCCTGAAATGAGGAATTTTAGCCTCTCAATGCTTCATTTCTGCTCAGCTTCCCAGTTTGAGTGGGTGTCTAGTTACCAGTTACTAGTAAAAGTCTTCTACATTTCCCAGGGCACTCCTCCAACTTTCCCAACCATTTTGATCTCTTTCACACATTCTTTCTCTTTCTCAACTTCCCTCCATTTATCCTTGGGGACTTCAAGATCCATGTGGACATTCCCAATCACTATTCCACTTCCCACTTCCTCTCAACTCTTAGGTCCACTGATGCCCTACTCCACCTCATCTCATTAACTCGACTGGAAACACAAGCTGGAAACACACTTGATCTCTCCATCTCTAGTCCATATCTTCCCCAGTCCTCAAGTACTACCAGTGGTTGCCCATCCACCTCTGCATCAAACAGAAACTCCTTACCATCAGCTCTAAAACACTTAGTCACCTTGCCCCCTCCTACCTTACTTCACTACTCTCCTACTACAATCCAACCTACACACTTAACTCCTCTAAAGCCAACTTACTCCCTGTACCACAATCTCATCTATCTTGCCATCAACCCCTCGCCCATCTCCTGCCTCTAGCCTGGAACTCCCTTCCTCTCCATAGCAGAGAAACAGCACGGCATAGTGGATAGAGCACAGGCCTGGGAGACAGAAGGTCATGGGCTCTAATCCTGGCTCCACCACTTGTGTGATGTTGGGCAAGTCACTTTGCTTCTCAGATGGTCTCAGTTCCCCCATCTGTAAAATGGGGATTGAGACTGTGAGCCCCCATGTGGGATAGGAACTGTGTCCAACAACTTGATTTGCTTGTATCCACCCCAGCACTTAGTTCAGTGCCTGGTACATAGTAAACACTTAATAAATACCATAATTATTCTTCTTCTTATTATTATCCAAAAGAGAATTACTCTCCCCCCATTCAAAACCTTACTGAAGGTACATCTCCAAGAGGCCTTCCCTGACTAAACCTTCTTTTCCTATTCTTCCACTCTCTTCTATGTCACCCTGACTTGCTCCCTTTATTCATCCCCTCCCTCAGCCCCACAACATTTAGGTACATATCTGTAACTTATTTATTTATATTAATGTCTCTCTAGACTAGACTGTAAGCTTACTGTGGGTAGGGATTATGTCTTATGTTGTTATATTATACTTTCCCAAGCACTTAGTACAGTGCTCTGCACATAGTAAGTGTTCAATCAATAGGATTGATTGTTGTTTTGATTTATAGTCACTGTACAATCTCAACCCACATTAACTGTGAAGTTCTTCTATCCAACCACAACCTCTTTACTTGCCTTCTCTCCCATGAATCTATCCTGTTCCTTTAAAGAGGGTTTCAATATTTTGAACCTCTCCAATTTTATGAGTCCATCATGCCCATTTTAGTCTCCATACCCAAACTACCTGCACTTAACACACAGATTTACATCCTCAACCTGCCCTCTCCACCAAACTCAACTACCTCACTACTGTCCTTTCGCCAGTCTCATATTACTAACCTGCAACCCATATCCCCTCCACAGAACATTTCCTCTGTTCCTGTAAAGGAGCTGTGGTGGAAATCCGGCCATCAGGCCGACCTCGTCAATTTCAAATTAATCCTCACCTGGTTTAACTCTGTCTTCTCCTCCAATAGGTAACATTATTTCTCCACCCTTACTGCCTCCTGTGCCCACTGTCCATTCCGGTTGTTTCAGATATTTAACAACCTCCTCACCCTCTTGTCCCCCTAACCTCCATCTCTTGTCCCTAATGACCTGGCCACGAATCAGGCATGATCTCCCTAAAATCTGCTTTCCTTTTCTCCAGTCCCTCTCTCCTCCTGCCTCTTCATCAAATCTCCCACCTTTCCCATCAGTATCTCAAGAGGGGATATCCTGCGTCTTCTCAAAATCTACTCCTTTCACCTGTGCCTTGGACTATCTATCTAACACTCTATCAAAACATTTGTCCTCTCCCTTCTTTCATCTCTGCCTCAACTGTTTACTTTCCAAAGGCTTCTTCCCCACTACTTTTAAACATGCTCATGTATCCCCTATCCTATTGTTGACCCCACAACTCCCTATAGTTATCACCCCATCTCTTGCCTACCTTTCTTCTCCACACTTCTTGATTGAGCTGTATACACCCATTGCCTCCACTTTCCTTTCCTCCAATTTTCTCTCTGCTTCCTAGCAATCTGGCTTGTGCCCACTTCTGCCCATGGAAACTGCCCTCTCTAAGGTTACCAATGATCTCTTTCTTTCCAAACTCGATGTTCTCAACTCCATCCTAATCCTCCTCAAGCACTCAGCTGCCCTCAACACTGTAGATCACCCTCCTTCTTCTGTACCTTTTCAGGTCTGAATTTTTCTTATTCACAAATCTCAGTCAGCAGACAACTCTGCAACATCCTGCTTTTTTTTTCCTTTGGTCAGTAGACTTGGGCCCAGGAGTGAGGGATTCCTGAAGAGTCAAATCCTTCATCAGATGTAGCATGATCAGAGAAAACTCTGCTTTCATTCTAGTCTCACCTCCCTACCCCCAGGGCATGCTTGGCAAATGTGGACAGGTCATTCAACCACTTTGTGCCTCTGTTTCTACCATTACAGTTACAGTTACAGTTACCTCACAGGTGTTGCCAGAGGATTTTGAAGAGATCCTAGAAAATCCCCCAACTCTAGCAAAAATTTCCCTGATTTTTTCCTTTTGGGATCTTCAAAGGCATATCTAAGAAATCTGATTTCAAATTTGTCATGATGCTCTAATGCTATGAACAGGCAGCATTTTAAATAGACAACCCAGCAACACAGAAAGAGAAAAATAAAGAACTCTAATGCCCAACTTAGTTCAAGAGCCTCAATTTGTTCTTAACCTGCTGAAAAGAGGAGGAGAAACAGAGGCACAAGAAATCCAGTTATTTACTGCCTGGTCTGAAAGATTTTAAAAGAGGAATGAACTTTTCTGCTCTACAGCACACAAAATCGGCATTCATTTCCATATTTCCTGCAAAAGAAGGTCAGAAGATGATTATCGCTCTGCAAGTGTCTCCAAACAAGACACAACAGTAAAACTCCTAGAATTCTGGGAGATCAAAGTCTTGAATTGTTTCATCTTCAAATAACTTGACCTCCAGTTTGTCCTCTGGTACCAAGTCTTGAGAACTTGGCAAACTCTCAAACCGTTATTTGGCTTGTCAATGTGTGCAGAGATGCATCTGATTTGCTGCAAAATGACTAGAAATGTTGCTTTGCTAAAATAAGGTGTAGGCACATTTCAGCCCAGATTTTAATTAGCTCACATTAATATAGGCTCATTTCCATTTTTAAATTGCACTACATAGGTTAAATTGGGAGGTCTCTCTGTCCTCTGTAAGCAGTCTTGAACTATTTTAAATTCTGTAGCTTAGCAAATATTTGATTTGACCTAAAGAGACCTGAAAATTACTTAGAAGGGAAGATAAAACTTTCCCTGGCAGGGTTTGAAATGACAACAGGAAAGGACCTCATAGCTTTCTTCATTTACCACTCTCCAAAATGCATTCATAGGCTAAAACAAACTTTCTCAAAGACGATTTAAAGAAGACAAATGGGAGATTGGATGAAACTCTGGCAGAAATAGTCAATTGTTTATTAAAGCAGCAGAGATAATAAAACACGTCTTTATTTTTGGGTTATTTTACCCTCCAAAATACATCTGTTGACCTTCAGAGACAGGGAGACATTTAAAGCAACAGCATGAGATCGTACTGTCATAAATCATGGTAAATGATGACTTAGCAAAATTGGTATAGATGAAATTAGCCAAAGAATTTTTGTGCCTCAGCTTCTCACACTTGCTTAGAAAATTCCTTCTTTCAGGCAGCAGCCTCAAGCAGAGGATGGGTGCTTTGGTGTGGATTCTCTTTTTTTGTGTTGACTGTTAGATGAACACTCTCCATCAAATGATCCCCTTCTGGACTGTGAGCCCCTTTCTAGACTGTGAGCCTGTTGTTGGGTAGGGATTGTCTCTATCTGTTGCCAAATTGTACTTTCCAAGCACAATAAGCGCTCAATAAATACTATTGAATGAATGAATGAATGAAAATGGAATTACCATTCCCACAGCATTCTTTATTCCAAGTTTAGCTTATTACAGCACTGCCTGAGAGAGTCTAGGATCCATCAAGAGGCTTTTTTTTAATTGTTCCAGTCTCTGCATTTTTATCACCATCATCTCCTTATATCTTTTACTTTTCTTTCTCCTCAATTTTTGTTTTTTCAACACCTAAAGTTATCAAAAACATTCCTAGTCTTCTAATAATTCAGTAATTAAGGATACCAATAATAACTTGTAGCCTACCTCATTTTCCCAAAATGTTTTCAAATTAATTAGGGAGGTAATGAGGCCTATTTGCATTGGCACGGGCCTGGGAATCAGAAGGCCTAGGTTCTAGGTTCTAATCCTGGCTCTGCTGCTTGTCTGCTCTGAGACCCTTTTTTTAAAAGAAAAAAAATACTGTATTTATTAGCACTTTTTATATGCCCAGCACTATACTAAGTGCTGGGGTAGATACAAGATACTCAGGTTGGACACAGTTCATGGACTGTCCATGGATTTAATCTCCATTTTACAGATGAGGTAACTGAGGCACAAAGAAGTGAAGTGACTTCCCCAAGGTCACACAACAGATAAATGGCAGAGGCAGGATTAGAACCCAGGTCCTCTGACTCCCAAGCCTGAGTTCTTTCTACTAGGCCATGTGGCTTCTCACTTGAGCAAGTCACGTAATGTCCTCATACCTCAGTTACCTCATCTGTAAAATGGGGATTAAATCCCCCTCCACTGTAGATGTGAGCCTCGTAGATCCAGGCATAGTGATTAGTTGACAGTAGAGGAGGAAAGTATGTGGGCTGGGTTGTAGAAGGAGATTAGTGAAGTAAGTCAATTTGTGCCTTTTGTTATGCTCTGCACCACTTGGGACAACCACTTAGATTGACAATTCTGCAGTTTTCTGTAGACAAATGTAGAGCGGAAAAATGGAAAATGTACTCAGAAGACTTCACTGTCCACCCAAGATGCTTCATAAAAGCTCCCTCAGAAGGATTCATAATGCACTATTTTTTCAGGGCATTTGCATACTTTTAGAAAATGAAACTCTTTTCTAAAAATGTAGAATAAAATCATCTGTTGAAATATTTAAATAACTCAAGAGAATATTAATAATGAAGCAGGTAAAAATGAAAACCAGCAACATACATGATGTATTGTGTGCCACTGTTCAATTTAGATGCCACTGGGAAAAGGAGGAAGGGGAGGAGAAACCTTTATATCATATCTGAAACATCAACAGCTGGGGCCGAGCTGGAATAAAGCAGACATTACACATCATGGTTGTATGTTCATTTATTAATGCCCTTCTCTTGTCATTGCTGGCCATAACCCTCAAATCATCAGGGCTGGGTCCAGAAGAATGAAAAAAATCACATGTATTTCAAGACCTGGTGTCTCTTGGGATACTTTACTGAAATTCAAGATGAACCAGAAAACATTTTTCACAGATGAAGGTTTTTTGGGGATGAAAAATCTTCAGTCCTTCTTTCTGCTGTCTTCTTGTATGGTCTACACTAGCAAAATGAACAGATAACTGAAGCCAAAAAGTACACATTATCCTCAGTCACCCAGGTGCTTCAAGTCAAAAGTACATTTTTGTCCTGACTAGGAAGAGTCTTGAAGCCTAAGTGTATTTTTCACCTCAAAAATCTCAATAATTTACTACTGTTGACTTGTCCATTCTAACTTACTTCCTTCTGGAAACTGTAAAGTAAATTTAACTGTGTCTAAAACCCTTCATGATTTAAGCAATTGTATCAGGAGGGGTTCACCTAAATCCCATTGTCATAGCAGCCTCCAGAGTCATGACATTGGATATGTGCTGGGAAAATATTTTATAAATTGCATTTTTGTGAGACATACGTAAAATTCACCTCCTGGAATAGTATGGTTGGTTATGCCAGAACAGAAGTCCAGGTTGATATGTCATTTACCTTTTAGAAGAGATTTTTAATGAGTTCAATTTGTTTTATTTCTTGCTATACACTTCAGGTTAAAATAAATAGAGGGTTTTTAAAAAAAAAGTGCAAAGAAAATATCATATTAGAGGAATGTGGTCAGAGAAGCAGCATGGCTTAGTGGAAAGAGCATGGGCTTAGGAGTCAGAGGTTGTGGGTTCTAATCCTGCCTCCACCACTTGTCAGCTGGGTGACTTTGGGTAAGTCACTTAGCTTCTCTGGGCCTCAGTTCCCTCATCTGGAAAATGGGGATTAAGACCGTGAGCTCCACATGGGACAATCTGATGACCTTGTATCTACCCAGTTCTTAGGACAGTGCTTGGTACATAGTAAGTGCTCAACAATCCCCAACATTATTATTTTTGCTATTAGATATTATTAGATAGATACATGTTATTATTTTATAACTACTTTAAATATTACAATATTATTAATGTAATATATATATCATTTGATCAATACCTGTTCATTTTAATTTGTTTTTTTCCAACTCCAGGTTTGAAAAGAACAATGTTTTATATTCATTTAATATCAGTCCTCCAAGAAGCTTAATTCCTTCTAGTCATCATTTGTTAATTCCAAATAATGTTTCTGGAAGATGTACTCAAAATGTTATTATCTGTTTTATGTGGAAGAAGTGAATCAGAGAGAGCAGCTGAACTGGGAAAGGTGCCTTAGAAATTTAGTTATGGTAGTGGAAATTCTGCACAGATGAATGATTGCAGAATGCTGTTAGACCTCTCTGCTCCTCAAATTTGATGACAGGCAAGAGCTGTCTTTCCATGATCCTTAGTTACTGATCCTTGTACCTAGGGATGGAAAGTAGCATGGCAGTAATAGAAATCACACCATGTGATCTGGGAGTCATGGAAATTGGGATTGTTCTTCTGGTTAATGGAACAATACAGTGTCGGTTAGTACTTGCACATGGGCTATCCCTATTGGTCCATTATCATTTCCATAATAGCTTAATAGCATCAGGATTAGCATTAGGAAGAATGCTTGTGGGTGAATTTATTTTGCTAAAGCAGAATTATAATGGTAAAAAATGAAGGGATCTTACACTCTATGGTAAGGCATGGCTCAGTGAGAAGCAGCATGGGTCAGTGGAAAGAGCACGGGCTTTGGAGTCGGAGGTCATGGGTTTGAATCCCAACTCTGCCACTTGTCAGCTGTGTGACTGTGGGCAAGTCACTTCACTTCTCTGTGCCTCAGTTCCCTCATCTGTAAAATGGGGATTAAGACTGTGAGCCCCACGTGGGACAACCTGATTCCCCTGTGTCTACCCCAGGGCTTAGAACAGTGCTCTGCACATAGTAAGCGCTTAACAAATACCAACATTATTATTCTCTGTGCCTCAGTTACCTCATCTTTAAAATGGGGATTAAGACTGTGAGTCCCACGTGAGACAATCTGATTCCCCTGTGTCTACCCCAATGCTTAGAACAGTGCTCTGCACATAGTAAGCACTTAACAAATACCAACATTATTATTATTATTACATTCTCCATCCTCTTTTTCTGGAATCAACTCTAAAATGGTGGTGGGTCTTCAAAACACCATAGAAGACAAGTCAGATTTTTTTGGGTCTTACTATGTGTCAAGCATAGTCCTAAGCACTGGGGTACATACAAGCTAATCAGTTTGGACACAGTCTCTGTCCCAAGTGGAGCTCACAGTGTTATTCTCTATTTTACAGAAAAGGGTACAGAGGTACTGAGAAGTGAAGTGACTTGCCCAAAGATGCACAGCAGACAAGTGGCAGGTGAGGTTTTGAAATCTGTGCATCTTGTAGAGCTACCTGAGACAGATGCCACTTGTTCAGGAGAACAGCAGGATTTTCTACTTTCAATGGGACTATCACTGTCCCAACCACTAAACCCATTTTTATGACTTTCATTACCTGAAATATTTCTTCCCAGCATGGGTGTGCTAGAAGAATTCTTTCTATCCTCCAAGGTAAGCTAGATGGTAATAGGAAGATGGCTGCTTCCACCCCTGAAGGCAGACAAGAGAGTGTGATCACCAACATTGTTCACTTGTGCAATTTTTTCCTTGGGCTTGAACTGTAATTCTCAGTGCAGTGTAAAATTCTGGTGTTTTGGCAGTCAGTATATCTTTCAAATTTCACTGGCTTTTGCATCTCATTTAGCTTCATGCACATTGCCCAGATTTCCTGAAATGCCCTGATAGAAAATCTTATAATCAGCTTTGCATCTTGCTCAAGGCTGACAGGGCAGTTTTCATGAATGCTATTGTTTTGCTGAATGTTTTAGAATTACAGACTCATTAAAAACAGCCCTAGCAGTGGCAATGGGGCGTGTTACCTGAATTGAACTTGGCCAAGTGATAAGCATTCTTTGGACTGAAATTCTATAGTGTATCTACTAAGGGCTCATTCTGAAGATCCCAATTTGCAGTGCTCTATTTAAACTTCCCCTCTGAGCTGGGACTGGATCATACATCCCTGTATAGTCTCTAGATTGACCATAATAAAAATGATAATAATGAACAATATTATTAATATTAGTGGTATTCGCTAAGAATTATAATGGGCCAAGTAGCTTACTAAGAGCTGAAATAGATGCAACATAAGCTGATCAGCCCCAGTCGCTGTCCAAAATGGGCTCAGCGGTTGAGGCGGAGTGAGAAGAAATATTTAATCCACATTTTATAGGAGAAAAGGCAGAGAAGTAAAATGACTTGCTCAAAGTCACATAGCAGACAAGTGACAGAGCTGGGATTTGAATCCAGGTTCTCTAACTCCAACTAGGCCTGACTGTGCAATCCCTTAGATCCCTGGGACTGTATCCAATCTAGTTTTCTTGTATCTACTCCATTGCTTAGTACAGTGCTTGGCACATAGTAAGCTTAACAAATAGCAAAGAAAAAAATCACTGCGCAGTCACTACTAAAATCAACACTTTGACTTGGGCTGTCTACAATATGTTCTGATTATCAGAAGATAGTGGTATCCTTTCTGCTTGTTACTCTTCTCAATTACAGACAACTTTCAGGTTTTGTTTACTGATCTTGATCATCTGCTTGTAACTCTCCTCAATTACAGACAACTTTCAGGTTTTGTTTACTGATCTTGATCAGTTTTATAACTAAATTTCAGTTACGTATCATCACTCACTTTGGCATTGAGGTTCCTCCATGATAACCAGCTTTTCAAAAGTTAGAATTGACCTGAAAGACTATCTAGGTTGTTGTGGCTTAATAGGTACCGGGAGAGGTAATTTTACATTATTATTATTATGGTATTTGTTAAATACTTCCTAAGTGCCAAAATGCACATTGCACTAATCTCTCATGTAGATAAAAGTTAATCAGGTTGGACACAGTCCCTGTCCCACAAAGGGCTCACAAGTCTAGAGAAGGAGAAGGAGAACAGATACTGATTCCCCATTTTACAGAGGAGGAAACTGAGGTACTGAGCAGTTAAGGAACTTGCTCAAGTTCACACAACAGGAAAGAGGATGAGCCAGGGTTAGAACCTGAGTCCTCTGACTCCCAGGCCCCTGATCTTTCCACTTGGCAATGCTGCTTCTCCCTTAGAAGTTTAAGGTTTTGAAGGAAGGAGTAGTAGTCTGGAGTGGGAGAGGCACAGGGGAAATTTTTATTCTTCCAGTTAAAATAGAGTTGAAACAAAGTTTTAGGTTTCCAGTATAGGGAACATTGTAGCTGTTTGAAGTCATCCTGAAGGCTTGAAATTGAGACTGAGATTAAGAACTCCAGCTTTCCAGACACATTCAAAGTAACATCCCAAAAGGTACAAAACAAAAACTTTACGGCCATCCTTAGACTTCTCAAATGATCTCTCCTGCAAAATGAAAAAAAAATCAACCAAGGCACAATAGACAGGTAGTTGCATGACATTTTTATTATTATAGGTAAGAGAAGCAGTATACACAGCAACATTGCAGTCTCTTAGCTTGTTAAAATATCTCAATAAATAAAACAAATAAGCAACATATACACTGAAACAGAAAATACCAAAAGGAAAAGCTGAGCGGAGCAAATCATTGAGGGAAACAAAAAAAGTCGAGGGTGTGAGTTGTGAATTCCAGGCTTACTTGAAATAATCATGCAGAAGATTTTGAAAGGAATGGGGGAACCACTTTTTCTTTTTCTGAGAGCCTTGGTCCAGTTAAGACAGAACTGTACAAAAATTCATTTTTGTTTTATTAAAAAAATATACATTAAAAAAGAACACAGTAAAGGGGAAAATTCCTAAACCAAGATTTGTCATAAATGTGTTCCTGAATCAAGATTTTCCAAAAACAATCCCAGAACAATAATAATAACAACAACAGCAACAACAGTCGCCAAGGCGAACATGTCCATCACTTCTCTTTTCTGGAATGTCTCTTGGGAGAGATGCAGTGAAGTTTGGGATCGTTAGCCTTGGCGCTGATTTTCCACTCATTCTCAGTTCTCTGTATGAGTTTAGAGCCGAGAGGTCAAGCAGGGTCCCTTGGACCAGTTTCCTTGAGGTTGTTAAGGTTTTAGAAGCTATAAACTTGGATTCATCCCAATTCCACTTCAGCCTCAGACACACCGGACAGTCTAGAAAAGAAGGGGGGAAGAAAGGACAGAGGTGAATTTCTGATCAGACACGTACCTGAAGTGCTGTCACTTTGGGTTTTTTCACATGTGTCAACTGGACATAATCCCTGGGGTGGGCGGGGCCCTCATGACATCTAGTGCAATTCCCTGGCTTCAGGCAGAACCACACCCAACATGCACATCCAACTTATTTTTTACAGGCCAGATAAGGAGAGTCTGCAAGATCCTTGGATCACTCACTCACACGTTGGATGAACCTTACTGTTCTGTTGACCTAACCTCCTACTGCCCTGTTGCAGGGTAAATGTGCTTCTTCTCATTCTGTACAGCAGAGGTGCAGAACAGCTGGTAAGCAAACCTGGTGCTCTCATCCTCTGGATTCACTCATAGTCATCTCTTGACTTCCTCTCTTCCAGCTAAAATGATGCCAGGACCAGACTGTTCTCTTCCCTTAACCTGGATCTTTCCTGTACATACTAGTAGAGGGTGAGAGTATACGTTGGTAAAGCTATGAGGGAAGATAATCTCAGAGAAGGAAAGCTTTCATAATTTCTGGGATTTCTTATGCACCATTCTAGGAATATGAAGAGAGCAATCAGTCCATCAGTCAATGGTATTTGCTGAGGGCTTAAATGTGTGCTGAAGACTGTACTAAGCATTTGGGAGAGTACAATGCAAAAGAGTAGATTTATAATCCCTTTAAAAATATATGAAGCATGTTATATAAAATTTACACAGGTGCACCACCAAATAAGATATCTCACCATGAGAGTAATAATAATAATGTTGGTATTTGTTAAGTGCTTACTATGTGCAGAGCACTGTTCTAAGCACTGGGGTAGATACAGGGTAATCAGGTTGTCCCACATGGGGCTCACAGTCTTAATCCCCATTTTACAGATGAGGTCACTGAGGTACAGAGAAGTTAAGTGACTTGCCCACACACAGCTGACAAGTGGCAGAGTTGGGATTTGAACCCATGACCTCTGACTCCCAAGCCCAGGCTCTTTCCACTGTGTACCAGATAAGGAAATTATGAGCTCCTTGAGGGCAGGAACCATGTATTTGCTTCTGTCATATGTGCTCAAGTGCCTAGCATAGAGTTCTGTGCACAGTAGATGCACTATTATTGCAGCTACTGCCCATGGCGATTTAATGCTAACCGATAACTCTTAGCCTTGGACTGAGGAATTCCTTGACAGTAAAAATGCTGCTGAAGGCACAGAGATTCTTCAAAAGCAAAATGATTGGCTCCAAATCTCTTCTTTTCCTATACATATAAGACTAGTTCAGTTCTACCAAAGCATGCCAACTTGGCGATACAGATCATAAAACCGTACAGCTGGAAGGAAACTCGAGAAATCACCTAGGCAAACCTCTAACTACAGGTGGGATTGAATTTAGCCTTTCTGGGAAGATCGTTGCCTAAATTAAAAAGATAAACAGGATGCATTAAAAAAAATAACCTCCAGAGAAGGTTTAGGTTGGATAAGTAGAAGAAGTTCTTAAAGACTACGACTGGAATGAAAAACAGAATGGGGACTCCATCTTTTGAGGAGATGTATATGCAGTTTCACGCATTCTGATGAATCCTGTCAGGGTTGTGCCTCACACTCTTTGAAGTCACGGCACCCTTTCTGATTTAGGATCTACCCTAAATCCTTCCTGCTGCTATTTCAGGGTCTTCCCTTGTGCCTTCCACTTACTAGATATGCCTAACAGCTGCTCACCAGCTTCAAGACAGAATTCCTCCATGTATTTGATTACTGTTATCGCCTCCCTTTGTCTTTGCTTCTCCAGGCTAAACAACCCTGATTCCTTGGCTTTTGCTTATAGGGCTCATTTCCCAACCTTTTAATCATTTTAATCATTTAATCATTGAACCTTCTCCAAGTATTTTGGAATTAGAATCTCCAGTTTCTTGGTCTCACTAACAGCAGCACAACCTGAAACAAAATTTTCTCCATGTCTACTAGCTGACATCCTGTTTGCAATCATGCTTTAGGTGTAACACTGTGTGCAGTGTTCTCCCAATGTAGCAGCAAACAATAGTATAAGCCAATTGGTTAAGCTCAAAATACATCGCAATTACATACATATCTGTCCTTGAGATTCAGAGAAGATGCTGTTGATAACAGTGTGCAGACTGATAAGATCACCAAAGGATTTGAGAATCCCTCCATGTCATGAGAAGTTACATATGAATACTAACTGCTGCTTATGCAAATTTCTTCGGATAATATAATTAAGCATCACGTGCTAATATCTTCAACACATCTGTTGAGTATTTACTGGAGCCAAACACTGTACCAAGTGTATGGGAAGATATGACAGAAATAAAAGACACCCTGCCCTTGAGAAAGTCATGTTATCCAACATGATGCTGCCATAAAAATGACAGAACCAAATCTAAACATATCCTTGGCTAGACAAATAGGGTTGACCACACCATCGGATAGGATTTTTGTTTGCATTATCCAAGTTCTCCTGTTCTTGTACTCAACCCAAGTCTTTTCCTTTTTTTGCTTGGCTATTTCCATGACCCATATTAGAAGTGGTAGGAGTTTTATTTGACTGTCCCCACCCTAATAATATTTACATTATTTTGTGCCTTTGTAAGTCCTTGCCTGTTCTCTTACCTGCTTCACTTAGAAAGAGAGAGAAAGAGAGAGAGAGAGAGAGAGAGAGAGAGAGAGAGAGAGAGAATGTTCTCTTACATGGGGTACTGGAGTGCTGTACCAGTGTGGGATAAGGAAGAGGAGTTTCCTTTTTCTTAAATGGTATTTCTTAAATGCTTACTATGTGTCAAGCACTGTTCTAAACACCAGGGTAGTTATAAATTTATCAGGTGGGTACTGTCCCTGTCTCACATGGAGCTGACAGTCTAAGTTGGATGGAGGAGGATTTAATCCCCATTTTACAGATGAGATAACTGAGGCACAGAGAAGTTAAGTGATTTGCCCAAGGTCACTAAGCAAGCAATTGAGAGCCAGGATTTAAACCCATATCACTTCACTCCCAGGCCCACGCTCTTTCCACTAGGTCAAGCTGCCTCCCGGGTTCTCATCAAACTGAAGCTGAAGAAAGATGATCCTGAGCTGGCCAGAAACACTGGCAACCTGGTATCCGCTCTGACATTTTCTTTCTTCTTCAGCCATTCCCAGCCTACCTGCCTGCATTTACAGAGGGGTATAAAAAAGGCAGGAAGAATAGGCAGGGAAGGGCTGATCGAGGATCTCTCCACTTAATTCTCTCATCTCCCCCTAGAATAATTGCTGCTACTACCATCTTCCCCATATGGATGGATGCTAGGAAGACTTTCTCAATTGAGTTAAGAAGGGTGACAGGCAACGGCCATCTTCCACTTCTTAGGAGTCAAATCTTTTGTTTCTCTGAAATTTCGATACAAGTTTCTGAATTCAGAAATCATTTCAAGAAGGCTGAGGCATGCTTCCTATAATTCCTCGCCACTGTAATTGAATCCATTTCAGATCAATGGGATCATAGTAATAGGACCTGCCACACTTCAATATTCTCAGAAAAAAAATTGAAATGATGTTGGATGAAAACTAAATCTCTTTCCTAGGTTGGTCAGCGTGTTGGGATATCAGTTTGGGTCTAAGTTGGTCTGATCTGAGCAAATATTTATTCATTCATTCAATCTCATTATTGATCGCTTACTGTACAAAGCATTGCACTAAATGTTTTTAAATATTCTCCTTTTCCTCTAGTCTTTTGGCTCCTTGTGAACAGAGATTGTGTCTACCTACTCTGTTGAATTATACTCTTCTAAGCACTTATTACAGTGCTGAACACACAGTTAGCACTCAAAAAATACCATTGGTTGATTGATTGGCTAGGAGAACTGGTTGTCTGTGGCAAATGAAGTAGACTGGGAAGATCTAGTGAAAAAAATAAATGATTTCTTCTTGCTTTCCGTTACACCCCAAGTAACCCCTTTACAGTTTACTACCCAATGTATTCTTGATGACCTCTGGGATAAAACTGAGACTCCTGAAAATGAAACAGGTTTTCCTGACCCGAGCCTAAAATCTTTGACCTAGAGCCAATTCCATTCTTCCAAGTCAAATCCACTGAGTTCTGACAACATAGAGCATTATTCTGAAGTCTAAAAAAAAACCATTAATAGAAGTCAAACTCCCAACCCTTATCTAAAGAAGTCTCAAATGGATTTTTAACTTAATTTCCCATTAAATAAATCACTTCCCTAGTGAGCAGGTGTTGCCATGGCAGCCCTGCAGGATTAATTTACTTTCTGGTCAGGGAAAACTGAATCTGAATGCCTGCCATATTATCACCTTCACTTTTCTGTTGTGGATAATTTCCGAGGCCCCACTAATTCATTCCTCACTTTCATGAAGCTTAAAGCCAGAGAAAATAAGTATCGATTTGGGCTAGTCTTGTAAGCTTGTTGTGGGCAGGGAATGTTTCTACCAACTCTTTTGTATAGTACTCTCTCAAGTGCTTAGTACAGTGGTCTGCACACAGTAAGAGCTCAATAAATACCATTGATTGATTGATTGGCTAAGATAAAGAATTAGGTACCCACAGCTGATTCACTGAAAGGCTATCAGGATATTGGCTCAGGTACCCACTTAAAGTTTGGTCTTTCTTTTGTGATGCAGCAACAGAGTAGATATCTAAGATTTGTTGGAACACAGACCAACCTACTACAAAGAAGAGCACTATCACTTATCTGGATCACATGTTTTTCCCATTTAGGCAACTCAGATTAAACTTCTGTTGCCTTTCTGGGGAAATAATTTATCATTGGTGTTTTTGGTCTCCTTCTGCTACTGACCACAACAATTTTTTAAATGGCATTTGTTAAGCACTTTCTAAGTATCGCGCACTGCACTAAGCCCAGGGGTAAATAAAAGATATAAACTCATTATTGGCAGGGATTGTAACCACTAATTCTCTTGTATTACACTCTGCAAAATGCTTGATAGTGTTCTGCGCATAGTAAGCGCTCAATAAACACTATTGATTGATAGTCACATTGGACACAATCCATATCCCACATAGGGCGCCACAGTCTTACTCCCCATTTTACAGATGAGGTAACTGAGTCCCAGATAAGCTAAGTGAGTTGCCCAAAGTTACACAGCAGGCAAGTGGTGGAACTGAGATTAGAACCCAGACCTCTGTGTGACTATGGGCAAGTCACTTAACTTCTCTGTGCCTCAGTTACCTCATCTGTAAAATGGGGATGAAGACTGTGAGCCCCACGTGGGACAACCTGATTCCCCTGTGTCTACCCCAGCGCTTAGAACAGTGTTCTGCACATAGTAAGCACTTAACAAATACCAACATTATTATTATTATTATTATTATTACTATCTGCCCAATTACTCCGACTTCTGTTTCAGACAGTCATATGGCTATAGAGGCAGACTGGCAAATATGGCTCAGGTAGTTGAACTGCTCTTGTATATTGTGCATTTTTGGGTCCCAGATGGTTTGAATCCTCAATAGGGAATTAATCTCCTATCGTATGGCCTTGCTGGGGTCATGGGATAAAGGGAAGTTTTCATGCCTACAGATCAAGAAGAATAATGAACCTGTTGCTAAGTATCTGCTCAGTTCCTGGATTCTCTCAATCTCATAAACCTACCTTTGCCTGTAGAAGAGCCCATATGATTTTTGGCTTTCATGAATGACACCATATCTCCCCTTACAGGGCTGATTCAGCTCATATATCAAAAGCTATATATAATTATTTCCTCCCACTAAGGAAGGCTTCCATTTAGATTTTTCTTCCCTCCATTATTAATTACCTAATTACAACCAGATTCTACAAAAGAGTTCAGTATTTGACTTTCTGCCCAGGACTACTTAAGAAGACTTAAATGTTTGGAGTGTAGCAAACTTGAAAGGAGGAGTGGTTTTGTGTATGGGGTGCATATGTGTGATGTGCATAAAGGATGGAGGTGGAGGGCATGATTAAGTCTTTCTGCAGACTTATCTTGCTGTAGTAAAGCTTGACAGATGGTACAGTGGTCTGCCCAGAGTGCAACCAGCTGAAAAAAAAAAACTTTGGCACCAGCCCTAGGAGTGAATGGGGTAAGAGTAACCCTGAGCCAATCACAGAATTCTACCTTTGCACATATGTTGAAGATGTTAATGAAGAGATCTGATATGGAGGCTCTTGGGTAATCTAAAGGAAAGGGGCAGCTATCCTCACCGAAAGAGGTTAGGTTGGTCTCCAGAAACAAGCTCTTCCCACCTTTGTCTGGTCCAGACCCATCCCCTACTCATTTGCAAAAATGTCATACCCATTAAAAAAATAATAAATCTCCCCCTCTGCCCCCAATTGCAAATGCAGCTTTGTTTCATTCAATTCTGAATTCATTCTTTGTCTCAAATGAGGCTGGTCATTTTTTTTTGATTGGTTGTTTGTTTTTTGGTATTTATTAAGCACTTACCATGTGTCAGACACTGTTGCAAGTGCTAGGGTAGATACAAGTTAATTAGGTTGGACTCAGTCCCTATCCCACATAGGACTTCCAGTCTGATTTGCCTCTCCCATTTCTGCCACTGTTCTATTAGTTGGGCTCTAGAGTTTGAAAAGGGCCACTTGGGGACCAGAAAAGAGGCACTTGCACTTTAACTCTACACTGGCAGTGCTCTGAATCCCAGTTGCTAACGTTCTCTTTTCTCTTTCAAAGCAAAAGGAAACGGACAAGGCTATGTTCTGGCTGTCTTCCATTGTTAGGGAGTGAAAGGATATTCATTCATTTTCTACCTCTCTTTGCCCCCCTGCTTCTATAATGAAGCTATTAAGTTTAGGTTATTCTTGCAGGAAATCTCTTGTTCTCATCCCTGGCCTGGAAGTTGCCTTCCTCCTCTTATCCCTTTCTCCTTTCACCCCTGCTCCAGATGAGCAGCCATTAGGAGCCAGAAAGAAAGAGGAGCTTCACATTCTTTCATTGCAGTGATGGAGAGTGCTACCATGATGTGGGCAGGATTTACAAAGAGTCAGATCCAATAAGTTCTTGGCTTTAGTCATTTTGGGAGGATGAGTACAGCAGAAAGAAAGTTTGCTATCATGGGAGCAGATGAGAGGAGACTCTGGTATGTAAAACATACACATTGCAATCTGGGTTTTCTCTTTGAATTAATTCAGACTGGTTTGGGTACCCACTGCTGAAATCTCTCTGTTTATACCAGAATTCAGACTTTTAATTCTCTTCAAGACTCATTCCCATCCTAATATCCTTCATCCTCCTACTCCTTGCTTCTCCTCCAAGTCCTGCTTAATGTTCATTAAATCTAGTCTTTGGAGAGATTGGACCAAATGGACCCATTTGTGATTTATCGATGTCATTATTTTTATTATGACATTTATGATGCACTTACTATGCCGAGTGTTGAGGTAGATACAAGGTTGGATGATGACAATAATGATAATGGTATTTGTTAAGCGCTTATTATGTGCCAAGCGCTGTTCTAAGTGCTGGTGTAGGTACAAGGTAATCTAGTTGTCCCACGTGGGGCTCCCAGTCTTAATCCCCATTTTACAGATGAGATAACTGAGGCACATAGAAGTTAAGTGACTTGCCCAAAGTCACACAGCTAGCAAGCAGATTGGACACAGTCTCGGTCCCACACAGGGCTCACAGTCTGTCTTATCCCCATTTTACAGATGGGGAAACTGCAGCCCAGAGAGGGTGACTTGCCCAGTGACATACAGCCCAATGATATACATATAGTGGCAGAATTGGGATGAAGACCTGGGTCTCCTGTGTTATTGGCCATGGCTCTTTTCACTAGGCCATGCTGCCTCTTGTGACCATTTGCCACCATATTGTTAATCATTACCAAACATCTAGGGATGCTCACCAAGGTATTACATTTCTTTAAATACACGAATACATAAATAAATGCCATAATAATAATTATTATTATTACTACATGAGAGTTGCCTTCATTGCTCATTGTGGGCAGGGAAGATAACCACCAACTCTGTTATATTGTACTCTCCCAAGCACTTAGTACAGTGCTCTGCACATAGTAAGTGCTTAATAAATATGATTGATTAATTGCTTCATTCATTCACTGTCAAAGAGACCTTTGCTGGAGA
This sequence comes from Ornithorhynchus anatinus, assembly GCF_004115215.2. Lineage (NCBI taxonomy): Eukaryota > Metazoa > Chordata > Mammalia > Monotremata > Ornithorhynchidae > Ornithorhynchus > Ornithorhynchus anatinus. The sequence continues at coordinate 36,723,261 of NC_041734.1, read as the reverse complement.
AGATATTCTAACCTATCAGTGCAGGTGAAGGGACTGACCCACTAATAATAATAATAATATTGGTATTTGTTAAGCGCTTACTATGTGCCAAGCACTGTTCTAAGTGCTGGGGTAGATACCAGGTAATCAGGTTGTCCCATGTAGTTGGCTCACAGTCTTCATCCCCATTTTGCAGATCAGGAAACTGAGGTACAGAGAAGTTAAGTGACTTGCCCAAGGTCACACAGCTGACAAGCCGTGGAGCCCGGATTAGAACCCATCACCTCTAACTCCCAAGCCCATGCTCTTGCCACTGAGCCACTCTGTGTGCCCAATCAGACAATCCTCAAACATGGCACTGCAAAGCCAACACTAAATGGAAGTCTACACTCTACAAGAATGGTAGTAGTTTTGTATGGAGAGGAAAGAGCAGATTTTGACAATGTTGTGAAGGTAGAGCTGACAGGATTTGGTGACAGATTGAATATGTGGGTGGAATGAGAGAGATGAGTCGAGGACAATGCTAAGGTTAGGGGATTGTGGTGTTCTCTACAGGGATGCAAAGACAGGGGACCGAAACGATGACCTGCATGACTACACTCTCATCTTCAGTTCCTTCATCTTTGAAAGTAAAGGAAATACATGCACGTTTGCTTATTTACAACTATGAAGGGATATTGATACAACACTAGATGTCCCATTAACAGGAGTGTCTTTTGGGTCATAACTAAGAGGAAATTCCACTTGAACTTGCCTCATGTCCATTGTACTCTGGCTTGACTTTTAAGCTTCCTGAGGCTGGGAGCATCTTGAATCTTCAAACATCAACTTTCTGACTGGTTTCCAAATTCCTCCTGGGCCCAGCAACTACTACTAAACACACACCAAGCTCTCTTTCTATTCTCTGACTCTGGTTTTCAGACTCAGAAAGAATTTAAGAACCCTGAGGCGACTGAAAATGAAATAGAAAAACAAAACAAAACAACAGAACTGAGGCAAGTGCTCTGATCTTTCCCCCATTTTGATTCCAGAAATGGGCAAAGGAGTTAGGGCACTCAAATCTTTTCTAAATACTTTGTTCCAACTCAGAAAGAAAACAAAAAACAGGGCTTGGCAAAGCTGAGAGAATGAGCATTTAGGAACACACAATGAATAGAAAAAGAGGAGATTATGGGAGCTCCCTGGAGAAAGAAAGAATGTGGGCTGGTGCATCAGAAAGTTAAAGTTAAAGGAAAGAATCTTTAGCAAGAGAGAGGGAGCACCTCAACCTTTGAACTAACAGCCAAGAAGAAAATGGTGTAAAGAAGGGCCATGAGGGAGAGGGTCAAAAAAAAAAGTATTTTATGCTTCTTTAGCCCTGTTTTGGGGCCTGCATGGACTTCTCATGAATATAAGAACCCTGGAAAAGATGTTCAGAATTATTATTATTGTTTGTTATTTGCCATATAAACACTGTCAGATTAATGCAAGGATTCCCTGTGCTGGGCCCAGGGCTCCCCAAACACCCAGCAATGTGACTTCCACTGCACTAGCTGCCACCATATTCAGCTCTTGTCTTATGCCAATGAGTTGTTTCCAACCCATAGCAACACCACAGTCACATCTCTCCCAGAACATCCCACTCTCCATCTGTAATCATTCTGGTAGTGTATCCATAGAGTTTTCTTGGTAAAAGTATGGAAGTGGTTTACCATTTCCTCCTACTGCGCAGTAAACTTGAGTTTCCACCCTCGACTCTCTCCCATGCTGCTGCTGCCCAGCATGGGTGAGTTTTGACTGGTAGCAGATTGTCTTCCACTTGCTAGCCACTGGCCAAGCTAGGAATGGAATGGGTAGGCCTCTGCTTGACTCTCACTCCCATAGTCAAGACTGGTAGAGTACTGGAAAATTTCCAGGTGTGACCCCCCCTGAGAGGGGACAGTTAGCTCTACCTCCACCAAAAGCCACCCTAATGTGACCACATAGAGCGTGCATCCCTCTGTCTGATCACTCCTTCTGTAGCAGGAGTCCTCCCCACCCTCCACCTCTGGCCCGTGACTGGAGGCAGCACCCAAGAGGACATGGGAATTGAAGCCCTAAGAACCCACTCCTCAAGCTTCCAGCTCAGCTCCAGGGTGGAGGATCAGCCCCTATCTTGCTCTCTAATAATAATAATAATAAAAAATAATTTTGGTATTTTTTAAGTGCATACTATGTGCCAGGCACTGTACTAAGTACTGATGTGGTTACAAGCAAAACGGGGTGGACACTGTCCCTGTCCCATATGGGGCTCACAGTCTCAATCCCCATTTTACCAGTATCTGAGGCCCAGAGAAGTGAAATAACTTGCCCAAGGACACCCAGCATAGAAGAGGAGGCAGAATTAGAACCCATGACCTTCTGACTCCTAGGTATGCTGTATCTACTATGCTATGCGGTCCCTGTCCCTGCTCCCAAACCCTTGGCTGCAAGGGAGCTCACCTGGGCAGAGCCAGACCAGCTGTGGTCTTGAAATATCAAGACCACCTGGCCTGGGCCTGAAATATCAATAGTCCTGCTAGGTATTGCCAATAGGCTGGGCTATAAGAGAGGCAAGGGGAGCAGCAGAGGGATTGGCTCCTAGGCTCTAATCAGTTAAGTCAGTTAGCATAAGCAGTGGGATATAATGACATCACAGGTCATTTGGAGGATCCTGTAAAGTTTATGAGCCCTGGGCTCACTAGGGCATTAAGACAGCCCTGCAGATAGGTAAACTGAGGGGCAGAATGATTCAGGAGATTTGGACAAGGGGCTTTGAGGAAGGGGAAGGGCAGGCTGTCCATGATTCCTGACATTTCTCCTCGGCAGGGAAAAGAAAATCACATTTCCCTAAGAAAATGATCCAGAAACAGAAGCTGAGAGTCTGGCAGAGATTTTTTTCCCCTTCAATTCATAAGGAGAATATGCTAAATTTGTTTAATTTTCTCTTCAAAGGTACAGTTCCTTCTATTGTGAGGGTATTTCAGTCTGTTTAGGAAAGAAGAAATGAATGGGGTGAAAATAGGCATCTCCAAAATTTGATGTACTCTTTATTTTTTTGATGAGCTATGAAGAATGGATTGGAAAGCTTAAAACAAGGAAAATCAACCCTTCATTACTGAGTTTCAAAAAGTTCCTTCCAGGGCTGTGGACCCACTGGCAACATTAGTTAAGATCAACAGGGTTAAAAAAAGAACTGAAATCTTTCTCTTAGGGGTTGGCCTTTAAAAGTTCACTAAACTTGAATCAGTTAAAATATTTCAGGATGGTTTTTCAAAGAAACATGTGGATACTTCAGCCATGTGATACCCATTAAGGTCAATGAGTGTCACGTAGCTCAATCCTATACCCAGAATGCTTCGAGCTCCTTCAAGGCTCCGCTGTCGGATACTAGAGTTAAAATGCACTTAGACAATGGAGGTGAGAGAGAAATAATGGGAAAAAAAATCTTGCCAGGAATTATCGATGGGGTTAGGGGCCTAAATACCAGAGCTTTGCCTAAGTCTGAGGCAGAAAGGAAAAACTGACTCATTTGAGCAGAGTGAAGTGTGAAAGGAAGAAAAAAAAACAGCTAAACTAGAGGCAAGTCTGTGTGATCACAAAGGATTGTTAAATTTGTAGTCATACTGTAGTCAAATTTGTAGTGTATTTTATTTGAACCTGTAAGGAAGATGATTAGTATTCTGAACAAGACTTTATTTATCTCTCCCTTTGGCATTGCAGAATTTGGAGCTAGGAGTGCAGTTTGTGAGTTTTCTATTTTAAGTGTTCTCTCTCTTTCTGTCTCTTTTGCCCCTACACCCAATCTGCCTGCAAATATCAATTATTCAATCCAGAAGGAAAAAAAATTTAAATGGGATTTTGCCAGAAATCCCTTCTCTTTATTATTCTCTTTATTCTTTTTCCCTTCTTTTCTTTGTGATCAGGAAGAGGTGGGGGAAGGAGGGAGTGGATGAGAACTGTGGGAAGGGCAAGGAGAAAAGGAGAAAAATCACCATCAGAGCAGTGTTTCATGCTTGCTCCATTTTCTCTGATCTCTTCTCCTTGAGCTCCATTAGTCACACTTCTGACCCCTGGCTTGCCTCCTATTTGTGTTAAATAAGGAGTCCTATTTGGAATGACCTTATGATGCTGAGAGCTTGTTTTCAATGTTCCCTGGTGATTTTCAGCAGCTCAGTTGCCTGGAAGGATAAGAATTTCACACTAGCTTGAGAACAGGTTTGTTATGTGTGTTCTCGGGTCTTGGCTTAATGAGCCTCAGTTAGAATTGCCAATCAGGAAAGGGCCAGCCAACAGCTTTTAGAATTTGCATACATGATAAATCCTTTAGCACGATGATAGGTTTGGATGCCAGAGATTAATCACAAATATCAGTTGATTTGGAGGTCATCAGTTGATTTGGAGGTTGATTTGGATTTCATCTAGAACATCAGTCCCTAAAGAGTTACAGTAGTCCCAGCTTCACCACTGTTTTCCTCAAAAACCCTAGGAAGCCACAGACCCCAGGACTCTCAGCACAGGGCTGGCAGAGTGTCTTGCCTATGCCCTTTCCCCTTGGTTGTCCCAGACTCAAGTATTGTGTTGGCCATTTTTTCTATCAATGGTAAGTATTAGATCACAAACTCCCCAAGGGCTGAAATCAATCTCATTTTTGTATATATTTTCTAAGTGCTTTAGACAGTGTTCTGCAAATCACTGGTACTTGGTGCAGAGCACTGAACTCTTCCTTGGGAGAGTACAATACACAAGTGGTTAAACACAGTCTGCACTCAGGATCGTATCAAAACTCATGGCCTAGTGGATAGAGCATGGGCCTGGATGTCAGAAGGACCTGGGTTCTAATCCCGGCTCTGTCCCTTGTCTGCTTGCTGTGTGACCTTGGACAAGTCACTCTCTCTGCCTCAGTTACCTCATCTATAAAATGGGAATTGAGACTGTGATTTCCATATGGGACAGGGATTGTGTCCAACCTGATTTGCTTGTATCCACCCCAGTGCTTAGTAAATGCTTAACAAATACCACTAGTAGTAGTAGTAATAATAATAATAATACTAGTTACTTTTGAATGGTCTTCATGTACTTGTCTTCCTCTTCATACTGCAGTGTTGAAAAATATTTTCAGGCTTGTGGTCTCCTGGTACCTTTTTCATGGTATTTAATTGCTTACTACGTGTTAGGCACTGTACTAAGTGCCTTAGGAGAACACTGAGGTTCCCTGAGCTCAGCATGGAATTCCTGACTGCCATTTATTTTCCAGATTCCTGTGGAAAGCAGCCTTTCTTTCCTTTAGTACAGTCTTGGTCTCCCAAAATCTTTTAAACATTTTAGGGCTTATATTATCCCACAGGATATTTGAGGAGGCAGGGGTGGCATTCAAGAAGGAAGCTCATTCTTTGGGGTTAAAAAGGCAAAAAAATGCAAATTGTGACTAACTAGGGGAGGGTTATATGGCATCAGTTTTATATATATTTGAATCTCCCAATTCCATATATTGCATGTTTTTATATTTATATAGAGTTGTCCTTTCCTGCCAAAGATTAGGCTACTGATGGAGAAACTTGATTCATATACTTGATTGTGGCTGAAAAGACTGATGTGCATCTTGTGCAATATCTTGTGTAACGATCTGTTTGTCTTACACAGGGCTGGCCCGTTTTCAAATCTGCCTCTTGATATCTTGATCTTGGCAAAGGCTTTGCCCAAGGAGAGCAACCCCTACCCTGATTGCTGCCTGCTAGACTGTTCTGCCCACTACAGTAATCTCCCTAAGGTAACTGTGGTGTTATACCACTCTGTTCATTCTGTTCTCGTGGCTGGTGCCGCTAGAGTTCTATTTTAATTTCTTATTAATGTTCTCTGTTGTCCCTACATGCTCCTCTATCCCTTTTGGCTACTTAGCAGAAGCTACATGGCTGCAGGGCACCAGGACACCTCTTAATGAGAGCATTAACCCTCAACTCCCTACTGGGTACCCATGCCTTGCTTACATAATTCTTTTCACATGCACTAAACTATTTTAATACTCCTGAATTGAGCTGTATTTTTAGGGTGTGGCTGTTGCATAATATCTGAAAACAAGAGACTGAAAAGAACAACACAAAGGCATGAGATTACTTGAGATTAGATTATATACTTGGCTGCATTGCCTGCAAGTAAGAAGAAATCATATACATAGATTTTGCAGTGGTAAAGCCCCATTTTTAGCTTTCCGATTGGCTTTGCACTTTGGGATTTCCATGCCCTGGTTTCACACACCTGGGTAGAATTGATGACTGGAGGCTATTTCTCTAAAGGAAGAGGGTGAGTAATACAGCGGGGTAACAGTGCTCATGGCAGTACCTTCTTCTCCTTCCCTTATGTCATCTGCTGATATGGGATGTGATGTCACCAATTCCTCTCTGTCACTCTTTTCCACCCCCTTCCCCAATACTGAGCTGCCAGTACTCATGGCCTGGATCCCTCTTATGGAATCCAAAATCAGATCATCTCATCCTTAGCCTTTACTAAGAGTCCGTGGTATTACAGTAAAGAGGCCCTCATTTTGATCTCCCCAAGGAAAAACCTAGGTGGTCTGAAAGTAAAATAGAAGAACTTTCCAACAGCTCTCATCACTCTTTGCAAACAAGGTACAATGCAGGCTTTTCACAACAAGGCAAATAAAGATAAAGTGAAACAAGATATGTCACCTATGGGATCATTCTGATTAGAATGAAAATGTATGTTTCCTATCTAATTCCTTGGTGTCATTTTGCATAATTTTTATTTAAATGATCTAATTTGGGATATTAATTGTCATTTAATAATGATGGTATTAAACACTATGCATTAAGTGCTGGAGAAGGTTTAGGATAATCAGATTGACACAGTCCTTGATCCACAAGGGGCTCATGGTCTAAGAGACTGTTGGAAGAAGAACTAGTTACCTTTCCCTAGGTGTGGATATTTATGTCAGCTCTTTGTTAGTGAGTTATTTAGGCAATTCAGGATAAAAAATTATCCAAAAATTGCAAGCAAAAGTATTATATCGTGATTTATCCTAATGACCTATTTCTGTAATACAATCACGGGACCCTTTGGATGAGGTTGTACTCTGATTTTTTTCTCATTATAACCAGATTGCTCAGCTCTGGGTGATTTAATAGACAATCAGGGTAATAGTTAATAATGGTGTTTAAGTGCTTACTATGCACTAGGCACTGAGAAGCAGCATGGCTACGTGTAAAGAGCACAGGCTTGGGTGGTAGAGGATGTGGGTTCTAATCCCGGTTCCACCACTTGTCTGCCGTGTGACCATGGGCAAGGCACTTAATTTCTCTGTGCCTCAGTTACCTCATCTGTAAAATGGGGATTAAAACTGTGAGCCTCACGTGGAACAACCTGATTACCCTGTTTCCATCCCACCAGTTAGAACAGTGCTTGGCACAGAGTAAGTGCTTAACAAATACTATTATTATTATTACTAAGTGCTGGGATAGATACAATTTAATAAGGTTGGACAAAGTCTGTGTTCCATATGGGGTCCACAGTCTTAATTTCCCATTTTATAGATGAAGTAATTGAGGCACAGAGAAGTTAAGTGACCTTCCCAAGGTCACCCAGCAGACAAGTGGCAGAGGCAGGATTAGAATCTAGGACCTTCTGAATCCCAGGTTAATACTCTAGCCACTAGGCCATACTGTAGTGTTTTGGAAATGACTGTCCACCCAGAGCTATTCTTGAAGTCACCTAGTAGAGCATCTTCATATGATCCCTAAGGCTCCTGGTTTCTCAGGAGCAGTAAATTCCCTTCCATTTTCTCATTTGCTGGTCCTGTGATTCCATGAAACTTGAAAGTCTCTTGCAAATAAAGGGGTCAAGAAGCAGGAGTCTCAGGTCTCAGATGCCCAGGATCTTCAAGACAGACTCTCCAAGGCCAAACCTGTCTGGTTCTGATCCCAATCCATCTAGTTTAGGTAGAAATAAGTCTCCTTGGCCTCCATATTTGAATGGGATTTCTACTTCCATCCTTGCTGTCTCTTTCTCTGTGGTACTTGGAATTCACCCTCTGTTTCCTTTAATATGAAAAGAGGATGGTGTGGAGAAACCAAACTGTGTGATACATGCCTGGGAGGCCAAAGTATTAGAAACTACCCACAAACTAAGTGGAGTAAAAGAGATAGTAGTCCAATCTCTGGTGTTAAATTATTCTGGTTTATGTTGCCCTGGCCCCACTCCTTTTAGCTGGGTTAATTGCAGCACTGCTGCCTACCCATTTATTTTAATGTCATTCTGACAGTTTCCCTGAACAATCATGGATGAAATGATTATGACTCAGAGAGACCTCAGTGAAACCTATTTGGAACTACAACAACAAAAAGAACCACTTCACCTTTGGCTTTTCTACGGATAATTGAAAGCAGGAGCTGGTGGAAAGAAGAGAACATTCACAGCATCAGCTGAAGATTAGTAGGCTATCTATCCTACTAAAAATGACATAGTACCTGCTTTTCTAAATACCCCACTCCTGTTTTCTTCACCCACCAATCTGAAGACTTGTTTTGTGGCCCATATATTCTAAGATAACCCTGGACCTTAGAACCTCAAATTTACTGATCAATAAGTCTCTGCAAGCCTTTCATAGTCTCAGCCTTCCTCCATCCCTCTCTTCTTGGCTTAGGCCATTCCTTTCCACTCATTTCCTCATATATCTACCAGGGGTATTATTTTTGATATATTTCCCCTCATCCTCCTAAAACCCAGTGGCCTCTTGTAGAAATTCCAGGTTGCTTTGGCATAGTGACCTTCCTGGGTAGGACAGGATAAATTTTTAGAAGTCAGTCAGATCAGACACCGATATATGTACTCTGTGCTAGAAGATTCTTTACCATAGGGTGGTCTCTATATTACTCCATATTTTGCACTCATGCAACGTATCTTGTTTATCTAGTGGGAAGGGTGTGTGTATTTAGCTCCATAGCCAAAGAGATAGAACTGGGTGGTCATGTATTCTGAATGTTTCAGCAAAAAGAATAAAATTAAATGTAACTGTAATATCCCAATGGAGAAGTAGGAAAACGATTCAGGTTTTCTATGCTGGTTTCTGGAGAAGATGGAAAAAGTACTTTAAGATCATATCTCAGTGGGGAAGAACATTTATTCAACTTTTCTTCCTGGTATCTACAAAAGAAGGAGGAAAGACCAATTGCCAATTATATTCATTTATATTACAGCAAGTTGGTGAGATAAAATGGAAATAATTGTGGTGTTTTAGAGCTTACTGTGTGCCAGATACTGTTCTAAGTGCTGGGGTAGATACAACCAAACTGGTTTGGGCACAGTCCCTATCCCACATGGGGCTCAGGGTCTTAATCGCCATTTTATGAGTGAGGTAACTGAAGCCCAGAGAAGTGAAGTGACTTGCCCAAGGTCACACAGATAAGTGGCAGAGCCAGGAATAGAACCCAGGACCTTCTGACTTTCAGACCAGTGTTCTGTTTTCCCTGACCCTCACATAGGGTGTGCAACCAGCTGTTAAGTATAGAAATGTTTCATAGGTAACGTGACTAAGATCATCTGGATTTTCTTAAATGCTGCATTTCTACTTCATCTCCTCAGAGATTTTTTTTGTTGTTGTTGTTGGTAGTAGAATAGAAAAAAATTAGCAATTCTATTCCTGGTGAGACCAACAATATTAATCCAGCCTAATGTGGTGGTGTTTTTTTCTCCATTGGCTGCCTCAGGAAACTAGAGGGACTATATGAAAATGGGATGGGGATTAGAGAGATGGTTTTATTAGATTCCATGCTCTGAGACAGAAACTTTGGCCCCCGAGCTGCAGGAAAAAGAATGAACTGGCATTGCTGGGCTGAAACTGAAAAAAAAATATTTGGCATACTTAGTGGAGAAGCTAAAGAAAAAAGCCACGTCTTTTTCAGGCTCAATGAACTATCTTTAAATAGTATCAAGTAAACTCATGTGGGGATAGTAAATATAATATTTACTTGATTTCCTTTTGTTTCATGCTACAGGAAAACCACTCTAAGTGGCATTCATTGTGTGTGTATATATATATATATATATATATTGCTTTATTTAAAATCTATATATATATATATATATATTGCTTTATTTAAAATCTTTCCAGAACTCACTGGCTTCTTGAAAATTTAACATGTGTCTTATTGAACCATTTCAGTTTCCAAAAATACTTTCTCTGTTGCTGGGAAATAGATTGTAATTATGTCCAGTTTATTAAAGTCCATTTGTTCCCTAAAGTGAGTGTGACACCCAGGTTAATGGTAGACTTGTTCTGGTATGTCTATCAGTGCTGTTTTTATGGTAACACTGTTTAATATCAAGAGGAAATGCTGCTTATAGCACCATGGAATGCCATACCATAGAATACTGATATAGCAGTATAGAATACCAAACCTTGGCTCTCAGATGATTCAAAATGACAATAATGAAAAAACAATGCCTAAGGGGAACTTTTCCTCCCTATGAAACAGAAGATTAAGGAATCCCCCAAAACATGGTGAGCTTTTTTGGCTAGAACAAGGCCAGTCTGAAATTCGTCTGCAGGGTTTGTACCTGTTTTTGGTGGAACTTATGTGGAAAAAGTAGGGTGGCCTAGTAGAAAGAGTATGGTCCTGGAAGTCAGAGTACCTGGTTTCTTATTTGGCTCTTCCAATTTCTTGCTGCATTACCTTGGGCAAGTCACTTAACTTCTCTGTGCCTCAGTTTTCTCAGTGGTGAAATGGGGATTCAATCCTCCAACCTCCTATTTAGACTGTGAGCCCTATGTGGGACAGGGATAAACTGTGTCTACACCAGCACAAAGAACAGTGCTTGACACATAGTAAGTGTTTAACAAATACCTTGAAGAAAAAAAAGACTAGACTTGGGTCAAAATGAATGAATCACTCAATTAGCTCTCCCACTCCTACTTTACCTTGCTGATCTCTTACTACAACCAGTAACCTACCTACTTTCATTTATCTCACCACTGACCCCTTGCCTATATGCTCTCTCTGGCCTGGAAATCTCTTCCCCTTCATATCCAACAGATCACCATTCTGCCATCCTTCAAAACCCTTCTAAAATTACATCTTCTCCAAAAGGCCTTCCCTGACTAAAACTTCATTTCCCCTGTTTACTTATGGACTTGGAGTTGTGCCATTAACCTTCACAGCACTTTTGTAGATACCCATTTCTCCTATCTGTAATTTATTTGAATGTCTGTTCCCTACTCCAGACTGTAAGCTCTTTGTGGATGGGGCTTATGTCTACCATCTCAATTATACTATACTCTCCCAAGTGATTACTACAGTGCTTTGCACACAGTAGCACTCAATAAACACCATTGTTTCACTGAGTGATTAATAGATGATGGACCTGAGAGTCCCCGAGGAAGCTATGGTGAATTCAGCTTCCTTTCTCACAAGGGGCATTCAGATTGAATTGGCTGGGACTTGTCCTGGGCATCTTGCCCCCACAAGACTCTAGAATCATAAGATCAGACACTGCAGTGGGAAAGGAAATCCCCAAGCTCCTTCTTGAGCCTGTTGAGTGACTCAGTTGAGACCAAGGAGAAACAAGGACTAAGGATCTCAAGTAGGTCATCCACCTGGGTCTGACCTGATTCCCAGTGGTTTGTGTGGGGCCATGTTGAATGGGGGAGAATCAATCAGTGGTATTTATGAAGCACTTAATATGTGTAGAGCACTGTTCTAAGTACTTGGGAGCATCCAATATGGTAAGTGGACACGATAGGAGAATTGGGGAGTCTATCTTCCTCCTTCTGTAACAAGCATTCCAGAGACAGATTTGCCAGTATATATGGCTGCCTATGTTTCTGAATGTCTTAGATTAAGAATCTTGGTTGCATTTTGATGGTAGAACTCACTGTCTCCCCACAGAATTCTGCAGAATAACAATAATAGCATCAGTGATAATATTTAAGTGCCTACTTTGTGCCAAGCACTGAACATACGCATTGCATTCTCACAGTCTAGGAAGGTGAACAGGTGTTGCAGAATGCACCGTATCATTTTGCAGAATGCAATGTGTATTTACAGATGCACATATCAGAATGACATTATGGCAGAAGATGGGACATTCTGAAGAGGGTGTGTCCGTGGAGTCGCTAAGGGTCAACGCTACTCATTGGCATTTGAAGAAGAACTGAGGCACTGAAAAGTGAAGTGACTTCCCCAAGGTCATGGAAGTTTTATGTGGGCAGGGAATGTGTCTATCATACTCTTCCCAAGTGCTTAATATAGTGCTTTGCACAATGTAAGTGCTGAACTTATTCGATTGAGTGACACAGCAGGTAAGTGGTGGAGTCAAGATTAGAACCCAGGTGATCTGACTCCCAGGCCCATGCTCTTGCCAATACTCCAGGCTGCAGGTCAGTTGACTTAGTTCTGCTGGGTGCAGCTATCTTTCTTAAAGGTTTACAGATGCTTTGGCATCTGTCAGACAATTTTTTTTCAGAACTTAATTGACATTTATTCCATTTATAATTTCAGGATAGAAGTCTTCATGCTCACTCTTTTTGCATGATGCCCCTGAATAGCAAACTAATTGTAAACTCTATTAGCATTTTGTTTGTCAACTAAAGTTTGCAGCTATTTTTTAAAACATCAGTCTCCTATTCTCACAGTCCCAATCTTACCCATAAAAACTCAAAAATGGAACCTAGATGTGGATGAATGAAGAAAAATCCTTAGTGTCAAATCAAATAATATCACAAATGGAAGACTTAATTGACTTTGAGGGTAGATCAATTTTGAACCAAATTCATTAAATTGAATTTTATGCCAAATAATATCTTAAAGGCTATTCTAAGTTATTCCCGTTTAGGTCTAGATATAAGAATCTGACTAAGGGACATAAATGTGCTTGAAGAAAGCTTACAGTTCCGAAGGTAATGTAATTGCTTAACTTTTTGAAGAATAAAAGGTACAAGTCTGAGTATGAAGCCTGACAGTAATCTCAAATAATCTATGTGCCAACTACTGTACTTAATACTGGGGTAGATATAAAATAATCAGGTCAGGCATGATCCTTAACACATGGTACTCACAATCTAAATGGAGTGGAGAACAAATATTTAATTCCCTTTTTCACATTATGACACTGAAGCACAGGGAAATTAAGAGATTTGTCCAAGGTCACACATGAGGCAAGAGGTAGAGCAAAGATTTGAAACCGTGTCTTCTGACTCCCAGGCCCATGCTCTTTCCATTAGGCCATGCTCCTTCAAATATAGATGGTAGCATATATTTAAAAGATAAACTTTCACTGATGCTGGGGAGCATCACCACAAAATAATTAATTAATCAGTGGTATTTATTGCATGTTTACTGTGTGCAAAGAATTGCACTGAGTGCTTGGGAGAATATAGTGAAATAGAGTTGGTAGAGGTGTAGACTGTAAATTGTTTGAGATAGGGATCACATCAGACAATTCTGTTCACATGGTACTTTCCCAACCTCTTAGTACAGTGCTCCATACACAATAAGTGCTCTGTAAATAGGATTGATTGACTGATAAGATCCTTGCCCACCAGAAAATAGCAGAGAATCTTCTTTTTCCTCTCTAGGCTTTTGGGGTGCAATTCCCCATTCCTCAGTCCCTTGGAGGCTTCCCAACTTTCCTGCTCAGTCTTTCAAATGGCTTTCCCAGCTGTCCATCCATTCTGACCCTTTTCTAGGAGCACAGGAGATGAATTGAGCAAGTGGAAAAACTGCCTTGGGGTGGTTGGGTGCTCAGGGGCAACTCCCAGGAGTAATAATAATAATTATGGTATTTGTTAAGCACTTACTATGTGCCAAGCACTGTTCTAAATGCTGGGGTAATATCGCCAAGATCTGCCCTTTCCTCTCCACCCAAATGGCTACCTTACTGTTACGGGCTCTCATTATATCCCGGCTAGACTACTGTGTCAGCCTTCTCTCTGACCTCCCTTCCTCCTCTCTCGCCCCGCTCCAGTCTATTCTTCACTCCGCTGCCCGGCTCATCTTCCTGCAGAAACGATCTGGGCATGTCACTCCCCTTCTTAAACAACTCCAGTGGTTGCCTATCAACCTCCGCTCCAAACAAAAACTCCTCACTCTAGGCTTCAAGGCTCTCCATCACCTTGCCCCTTCCTACCTCTCCTCCCTTCTCTCTTTCTACCACCCACCCCGCACGCTCCGCTCCTCTGCTGCCCACCTCCTCACCGTCCCTCGGTAACGCCTATCCCGCCGTCGACCCCTGGGTCACGTCCTCCCGCGGTCCTGGAACGCCCTCCCTCCTCACCTCCGCCAAACTGATTCTCTTTCCCTCTTCAAAACCCTACTTAAAACTCACCTCCTCCAAGAGGCGTTCCCAGACTGAGCTCCTCTTCTCCCTCTACTCCCTCTGCCATTCCCCCTTTACCTCTCCGCAGCTTAACCCTCTTTTTCCCCTTTTCCCTCTGCTCCTCCCCCTCTCCCTTCCCATCCCCACAGCACTGTACTCGTCCGCTCAACTGTATATATTTTTCGTTACCCTATTTATTTTGTTAATGAATTTACATCGCCTTGATTCTATTTAGTTGCCATTGTTTTTACAAGATGTTCTTCCCTTTGACTCTATTTATTGCCATTGTTCTTGTCTGTCCGTCTCCCCCGATTAGACTGTAAGCCCATCAAACGGCAGGGACTGTCTCTATCTGTTGCCGACTTGTTCATCCCAAGCGCTTAGTACAGTGCTCTGCACATAGTAAGCGCTCAATAAATACTATTGAATGAATGAATGAATGAATACAAGGTATTGAGGTTATCCCACCTGGGGCTCACAGTCTTAATCCCCATTTTACAGATGAGGTAACTGAGGCACAGAGAAGTTAAGTGGCTTGCCCATGGTCACACACCAGACAAGTGGCAGAGCTGGGATTAGAACCCACAACCTCTACCACCTAAGCCCATGCCCTTTCCACTGAGCCGTGCTGCGAGTAGACTGTAAGCTCATTGTGGGCAAGGAATGTGTCTGTTTTTTGTTATATTGTATTCTCCCAAGTGCTTAGTACAGTGCTCTGCACACAGAAAATGCTCAATAAATGTGATTGAATGAATGATGGGATTGGAGAAGCTCAAGGAGCAGCAGAGCAGAGGCCATCAGACTCAGAAACTCATGCAACCTTCCATTTCCCAATGAAATGGACTGTTCTATATGTGCTGGAATGGCAAAACAATCCCTGAGAAAACAACCTGGTTTATATCACACAGAGAGTTGCTAGTAGAGTCATGACAGATAGTTGCTGTTTCATTAATAGGTCAGACCTCATCACTGATTACACCCTGAACTGAAAGGGAGCCTTTCCTGTTCATTAAAAAACTTGAATTGCACTTTTAACTCCACTCTAAGATCCAGAATGACAAAACCAGACACTGAAGATAGTTTCCATGCTGTTATTTATGCTGGCTGGAATTTGGCCACTTTTTTTTTTAAAGCCAAGAGGTAGAAATTCACCTGTTCTCTTTGGCTTTACAGTAGCTGAGCACTCCGATAAGTAGATGTAGTGCTTTGTGCTCAGGGGATGTGTCTGTTTATTGTTATTTTGTACTCTCTCAAGTGCTTATTACAGTGCTCTGCACAAGTAAGTACTCAATAAATACAATTGAATGAATGAATATCATACACATGATTCTCACTGAAATCATTCATATGGTACTCATAGAAAAATCCACACCACAAGTAAAGGGTGAAATATCTCACAGAAAGTGCAAAACTTCACTTCCTATATTCAGAAAAAAAAAGAGAAAACTCATTAACAAACAACTTCACACCAAAAGGTACAAACCCAAACAATGACAGAACCCACAATATCTGGTCTCTGGGTGATGAGCTTAAGCTTAGCCTCCTGGTATCTGAAATGGACTCTTGCTTTCTGTAGTTATCTTTTCAAATCAACCTAGGGCAGCTGGAAATTCAGGAAATGTTCCACAATCTTGTTTCCCCCCTTGCCGCCTTCAACATTTTATGCAGTTCCTCTATCTTGTACATTGTCATTGCTATCTTTTGAAACAGTGGTATTTAACTGTGGTATTTAAGCTCTATGTGCCAGGCACTGTACTAAGTGCTGGGGTGGATAACAGCAAATCTGATGGGACACGGTTTCTGTCTCTCATGGAGCTCAGTCTCAATTCCCATTTTACTATGAGGTAACTGAGGCACAGAGAAGTGCCATGACATGCCCAAGGTCACACAGCAGACAAGTGGCAGAGCTGGGATAAGAACTCATGAACTTCTGACTCCCAGGCCCATGCTCTATCCACTGTACAATACTGCTTCTCAGATCAAATGTCTCCTTTTGGCCAAAGTGTGCCTTCCTTTGGTTATGTAAAGAAAAAAGGATAAACCGAAGGGTTTAAATTATCTAATGATTTTAACAAGCATTAATGTACTTAGTACTAATGTACTAAGATCTGCCATAGATACAAGATAATCAGGTTCCACATAGAGGTCATTCATTCAGTTGGATTTATTCAGTGTTTACTGGGGGCAGAACACTGTACTCAGCTCTTGGGAGAGTACAGTATAACAATAAACAGGCACATTCCCTGTCCACAAGGAGCTTGTGTTTTAGATCACTGAGATCTAAATTAATGAAGTATTCTTAGATTTAAATACCACGCAGCTCATAGGGTTTAATAAATGCATTCATTTGCAAAAGTTCAGTTTTAGAATATTTTATCTAGTTAGAAGTAAAATGTACATTAACTAGAATATCAGAGTAGTAACAGTTATTTCAGTTGTATCAGTATTCCCTAAATCATTTTAAAAGAATCTCTTAAAGTTTTCTATTCCCTTCTCTCACCAATCCAAATTCCTTAGATTACCAGGGAATACTGGTGGACTTAAACGTCACAAACACATATGTTTAAAAGATGAACTGTAAAGGTGTGGGATTTAAAAAAAAAAAAAAAAGAAAAAGAGCCGTCTGCCAAATTCTAGTTCAGATTCCTGGTGTTTCCCCTGCCAAAGTTGAAGACATAATTAGCACCTAAACAGAGTAGAGGAACTGGACTATTTACTTGGCTTCAGGTGTTAATGTCATCTCACTAGCAACTGGGGAAACAGACCCCTGAAGGAGGTCTTGGCAGGCCATAAAAAAGGGGCTTTTCTGTTCATCTTTCAAACATAATTATTTATGTGTTTTTCTGCCCCCATGTGAAAGTCATTAATAATCTGGGCTTTAGGTTAGTCTTACATTTTAACGATTTTTTGAGAAAAATGTTCCTCTCTAATCTCCAAATTACACAATGATATTTAGTGTAGGTGATTAAACAATTGATCAAGCAATGGTATTTACTGAGCACTTACTGTGGGTAGAGCACTGTACGAGGTGCTTGGGAAAGTGCAATATGACAGAGTTAGTAAAGGTAGTCCCTGCCCACAAGGAGATTGCAGTTTATATTAATGAAACAGCAATGGAAGTAGGGTCACAATTCTTTAGCGTTGGGCTGGATTTTCTTTTTCTTCACTGTTTCAGCTCCCCACCCCCACTCTAGATTATAAACTCATGTGGGCAGGGAATGTGTCTGTTCATTGTTGTATTGTGCTCTCCCAAGCACTTAGTACAGTGCTCTGCACACAGTAAGACTCAAGAAATACAACTTATTGACTGCCAGTCCATCTAGATTGTGAGCCCGTTGTTGAGTAGGGATTGTCTCTGCTGCCAAATTGTACTTTCCAAATGCTTAGTGCAGTGTTTGGCACACAGTAAGCGCTCAATAAATATGATTGAATGAATGAATGTTGCTAGAGGTGGTAAAAATATACCCTGGTTGCTGGTCTCCTGGATCCCTGGGCAGTGAATTTTGGCTGTCGTTACTATTAGGCTAAAACACCATCACTTTGGCATTTGTAGCTGATGCCTCCACATGTTAAATGTGGCGAGAATAGTAACCCATAACCCCAGGCAAAGTATTGATAAATGCAAAACTGAAAAATAAATTCATAGGGCATGTGGGTCTCCCCTGGGCACAATAATAATAATAATGGTATTTGTTAAGCACTTGCTATGTACCAGGTACTGTACTAAGCACTGGGGTGGATACAAGCAAATCGTGTTGGACACAGTCCCTGTCCCACGTGGGGTTAGTTAAGTCTCAACCCCCATTTTACAGATGAGGTAACTGAGGCACAGAGAAGTTAAGTGACTTGCCTAAGGTCCCAAAGCAGACAAGTGGCAGAGTCAGGATTAGAACCCATGACCTCTGATTTCCAGGCCCATGCTCAATCTACTACACCATACTCCTTCTCTAAGCATGAGAGTAGGTCTTCAGAAAGTTTAATATGGGTCAACCTGAAGAGTAATGGCTAAGGGAGTCTGGCTATAGCCACTCTACTAAAACAGCTGATGGTTGTTTTGGCCAAGTCTAATCCCTCACTGAGTCTCACTTTCTAAGGAGGAAGTATTTAATCCCCATTTTCCAGATAAGGAAACAGAGAAACAGAGAAGTTAAGTGATTTGTCCAAATTCACTTAAGAAGCAGACAAGTGGCAGAACAGGACTTGAACCCAGGTCTCCTGACTCTCAATCCAGTGCTCTTTCCATTAGGTCATGTTGCCCTTTATTAGCCATTTCTGGGCTAATGTGCTTCATTGCATAAATTACATATTTTATTTATAAATGGAAAATAAAACATTTCCTAGAAAATGGATAAAACCTTGATCACTGGTTCTGCTTTCTTGTTTAATGGCACAGAGTTCAATGGGAAGATTGCTCAAGGGAGGAAGCAAGGAGAGAGGAATTCAGATAACCATAGTTGAGGAAAAAAGTCAATCAGTTGAAATGCTGTGGGAAGGATAGACTGAAACCAGATACTCATTGCTCATGCTTTTCTGGCTTTAATGGAGTGAACTCTTATCGACTATCCACTATTGAAATCTTGCAGACTCAAACAGAGAAGAAAGCCACAATTATGAACATTTTATAATAGGAAATCTTGAAAAAGCACTATCTCTTCAGTCCTTCACTCCTAAAAGCACCTTTTTTTTTTTGCAAAATACATCTTCAAAAGGCCTTCTATGCATGAGCTCTCCAAACATTTAAACAGTCTTAAATATACCCTCTAATTCACCTCAGCCATGTGGAAATTTGAAGAATTAGATTGCTTAGAGAGCAATACTGCCACTGCCTGTGCTTTAACCTCAAAACCTACTTCGTTTCCACCAGAATCAAGAGATATCAAACCAGAAAGGGTAAATTGTCAACTATTTCTACTGTGCATCATCCCTTCTTCTCTCTTTTATTCTGATATTTCGTTCCTTACATTTTCTGTTTAATATCAAATAAGTCAACGAGGGCCCTCAAGAGACAAGCAGCTGCAAAAGGAACAGTGAGTGGAATTTAAATCAACTGAGCATATTAAAGTTGAAGAATGTGGTAAAAAGAAATCTGGCTAAAAATTTCAGGGGAGGATTTTAGCTTGTCCCAACTGAATTCTAACGACCCAACTTCTTCTCAACATGAGGGGTGATTCTTCCTAGGGAAAAGAAGTTTCATATTTACAATCCCTAGATCAAAAATCTCCCCTCTCCAAATACTTTGCATTAATTATGTAGGGCCCCTCCAATTAACCCCAAGCTTTACACCAGTGAACACTGTCCCCATTTTCTCCAAAAGTGGAAGCTCAGAGGGATTTGAAGGTTCTTCAAGTCTCTTAGAAAGTGAGAAGCAGGGTGAAACTTGGTTCCAAACGATCAGAACACTGAATGACCATCCTGCAGAGGAGTTGAGACTTTTGCTACATCTGTCAGGTGGGATTTCAGTAGGAATACTCTTTCAAAAACTCACAGAATATTCATTCCCCCTGGCTCTTGGGAGTGATACTTGGAAATAGAAATTTACTGTAGGTAAGGATTAATGAAACACTTAATCTTGAGGAAAATGTAAACAATGTTATTTGAATTCGTTTTTTTTTTCTTTTTTTGTTGTTAAGCGATTACTGTGTGCCAAGCACTGAGGTAGATACAAGTTAATCATGTTGGACACAGTCCATATCTCCCATGGGGCTCACAGTCTTAATCCCCATTTTACAGATGAGGGAATTGAGGCATAGAGAAGCTAAGTGACTTATCCAAGGTCACTCAGCAAATAAGTGGTGAAGTTAGGATTAGAACCCAGGTCCTTCTGACTCCCAGGCCTGTGCTCTATCCACTAGGCCATGGTTCTCTATTACTCAGCTATTATTAGCTGTTTTTAGTTATTTTAAAAATGTGTTTTTTTTAACTGGGGGTGGAGGATTGATGGAGGCTTTGAGTTGTGGAACAACAGGACCTCATTTCAACATTTTGCTTTCACTTTCAGGAGATGACTATAAAATACAGTTACATTCAAAATTCCTTAGCTCCATACCAAAGCAGAAGCATCATGGCCTAGTGGAAAGAATATGGACCTGGGAGTCATAGGCTTTGGATTCTAATCCTGGCTCCAGCAGTTGTTTGCTCTGTGACCTTGGGCAGGTTACTTAACCTCTCTGTGCCTCAGTTCCCTCAACTGTAAAATGGGGATTAAATACCTGTTCTCCCTCCTCCTTGGACAGTGAACCTCATATAGGACAGGTATTGTGTCTGGCCTAATTAATTGTGACCTACTCCAGAGCTTAGAACTGTGTTGGACACATAGTAAGCACTTAACAAATACCATAAAAAACAAAATGAACACAGACACTATAAAAAAGGCTGGGGAAAAGGGACACTGAGTTATCGTCTTCTCTTTAACTACCACCAGGCCCAAAATATTCTCTCCCTCTAGCCCCATTTCATACTCTTCTCTTGAACTACTCCAGATATGAACCCTCAGGACTAGCTCAGAGGTTATCAGCCAACCCAGCAGAACTACAAAGATTTCATAATTTAATTCATTCCCATGAAACAGGGGTGGCTTCTGGGTTCATGATCATAATAATAATAACTGGTATTTGTTAAACCCCTTCTATGTGCTTGGCACTGTTCTAAACCTTGAGGTGGACAAGCAAATTGGGTATGACACAGTCTATCTCCCAAATGGGATTCACAGTCTCAATTGTCACTTTACAGATGAGGTTACTGAGGCCCAGAGAAGTGAAGTAAATTACCCAAGGACTTACAGAAGAAAAGTGGTGGAACTGGCCTTAGAACCCAGGTCCTTCTTTTTCCCAGGCCCATAGTCTATACACTAGGCAGTGCCAGAGCTATGAATAATCAAGTTCAGAGGCCCAAGCCCTGAATACTGCTACTTAGGTAGCATATTGCTCATGACCAAGGGACATATGTCAGTGGACAGTGACTAGATAAGGCTAGCATGGCTTTTGAGATACAATGTTACAGCATTATGGCATCAAGCTGCAAGCCTAACTGAAGGTTGATAGTATAGTTGCAGTATCTGAACTCGCACGTGGTTCTGAAGATTTTCACCTTTTATTCACCCCTCTCTCAGCTTCTCAGCACTTATGTACATATTTGCAATTAATTTATCTGTGTTAATTTATATTACTGTCTCCCCCTCTAGACTGTAAGCTCATTGTGGTCAGGGAACACATCCTGCAACTTTGTCTTATTGTACTCTTCCAAGCTATTAGTACTGTGCTCTGCACACATTCATTCATTCAATTGTAATTTTGAGTGTTAATTGTGTGAAGAGCATTACACTAAGTGCTTGGGAGAGTACAAAATAACAGTAAACATACACACTCCTTGCCCACAAAGTAAGCGTTCATTAAATACAATTGATTGATTGAATCCTGAAAACACAAGGTACGTTCAGTTTTTAAGCAGTCCCCACAGCATTCCCAACCTGCCATATTTAATATTAAGGAAGTGAAGAGAATGGATGATAACACGAGATCCAAGAAACTAAACTGTGGTGAGCTGGAGAGGGTAACTATCCAAAAAAGTGACTAAAGAAAGATTGAAAGGTTAAGATAAGAATGTGAGGTTGTGGTAGACATCTGGGAGACAACAGTGCTAGATATTTCAGGCTTGCAAACATCACTTAGAAGTAGGATCCTTACTTGAAGAGGTTTCAGGGAGATTGCAAGTGTCAGGAATGAAAAGTCCCAGGCATTGTGGGTAGCAGATATTCAGGGCTGGCTTCAGACGTTAAGCCAGTGTGACAGCCACCTCAGAGAGCACTGTTAGAAAGGGGAAAACCATGGTAGAATATTCGATAGCGACCAGCTCTCCTTTGCCCAAGGAGGAAGCAGTGCTTGTTCTAACAGGGACTTGCATCTGGGGGAGGTCCAACCTCCTACTTCACCAAGAAATTCTCTAGGGTCAGGAGTTGAGGTGAACATGAATGGACTTGCCATATAAAACTCTAGAGGTATATGTCTAGCATAACAACAATGCAGCAGCAGTGTTGCTCAGTGAATAGATCACGGTCCTGGGAGTCAGAAAGACTTGTCTCCTGTGTGATGTTGGGCAAGTCAATTAAATTCTCTGTTCCTCAGTTCCCTTATCAGTAAAATGGGGAGTAAGACTGTGAGTCCTACGTGGGATAGGGACTGTGTCCAACCCAATTATATCGTATCTACCCCAGCACTTAGTACAGTTTCTGGCACATAGTAAGTGCTTAACAAATACCATTATCATTATTATTATTATTATTGTTAATGCTTCAAGCATTAGCATGGCTTCTCTAGGGAAAGGGAGATATTCTTTTTTTCCCCATCTCAGGGCAGCTAAATGTCTGAAACCAGCCCTACAACTGTTATAGGGAAGCAAGATCCACACACACACTATAGGAGAGCTTGTTAGTTATACACTTTTCTTATCATCCACACTGATGAAATCTCAGAGTCAGAACTGTCATTTTCAAACCCTGAAAGACAGCTCTGTGATTGGAGGCTTTCTAAAGTATGTTAGAGATGAACCGGTAGATTTTACCCATTTTTCTTCATTAGTAGTTCGATTTTTTTAGAAGCTCTATATGTGTTTCAGAAACTTCCAAAACTGGGTACAACTTTGATATTTCTATTTGGCAGGAGTGCAAGAGGGGAGACTTAATGGTCTCTTTCCCAGATGCCACTGGGAGGTAAAACTGGAATCTGATGTCCACACTATTAATTATCTTGGCTGTTTTGAAGTGGCCAGCTTAGTGCTGATTTGAAAAAGGACCCATGGCTCTCGTCACCCATTTTTTAGAAGATTGTGGTACTAGACTTTGAGAGATTAAAGGTTTTGTTGAGGCCATTTAGCGCTCCAGTAGGAAACAAACTAGTTTAGATGAGAATCAGGACACACGTCTCAGGGTTAAAATTATCCATGCTAAAAAGGTGGCCAGTTTTAGCATAGGTCTGGGATAGTTTCCCCTCTCTATGGCATAAAAAATGTGTGCTACTGGAAGAGGTTAAGAGCTGCAGAATCAGGGAACAATCAATCAGTGGTATTTATTGAGTGCTTACAGTATGCAGAGTACTAAGCATTTGGGAGCGTACAGTACAACAGTTTGGTAGACACTTTCCCTACCCACAACG
The DNA here is from genome assembly GCF_004115215.2 of Ornithorhynchus anatinus. NCBI lineage: Eukaryota > Metazoa > Chordata > Mammalia > Monotremata > Ornithorhynchidae > Ornithorhynchus > Ornithorhynchus anatinus. Next base: position 36,699,814 of record NC_041734.1, on the reverse strand, counting down.
AGCCTGCAGTCTAGAGGGGGAGACAGATGTTAATATAAATAATTTACGATATATAATTTATAGATATATACATAAGTGCTGTGGAGCTGAGGGTAGAGCAGTGGAGTTTTCCCTTCTTTAGAGGTGAGGTTCACTGAAAATGGAGAGGGCTGCCTTTCACCTCTTATGGAAGAGATCCCAGTTTTATACAATGGTCATCCTATTAATTAAAAGTATTTATCACATGTGCAAATAAATTATTTATAAGTGGTGGCAGCAGGAAGGAGAGCACGATGAAACTGGTAATGGCAAGAGTATGAAATTGATAAAATGAACAGGAGACTGTTAGTGTCCACGGAACATATCTGCATATTGATATATACTCAGGTTTCCATTATTTATGCCCATCCTCTCAGCACATATATACATATTTGGGATTTCTATGTCTGCCTCTGTCCCCCTCACCCTTTTTAATGGTATTTTTAAAGCATTTACTATGTGCTGGACACTGTACTAAGCATTGGTGTAGATAAAAACTAAATTGCTTGAACACAGTTCCTGTCCCACATGGGGCTCACAATCTTAATCTCCATTTTACAGATGAGGTAATTGAGGCACAGGGACATGAAAAGACTTGCCCAAGGTCACACAGCTGATGAGTGATGGAGCTGGGATTAAAACCCAGGTTCTTCTGACGCCCAAGCCCATGCTGCTTCTCTAGAGTGTTTCATGGGTAGGAAGTGTTTGTTGGGATTCTGTTGTAGCTACCATATGCTTAGTAGCTGCTTAGAGAAGCAGCATGGCTCAGTGGAAGGAGCCCGGGCTCGGGAGTCAGAGGTCATGGGTTCGAATTCCTACTCTGCCACTTGTCAGCTGTGTGACTTTGATCAAGTCACTTCACTTCTCTGTGCCTCAGTTCCCTCATCTGTAAAATGGGGGTAAAGACTGTGAGCCCCACGTGGGACAACCTGATTACCCTGTAAATCTCCCCCAGTGCTTAGAACAGTGCTCTGCACATAGTAAGCGCTTAACAAATACCAACATTTTAAACATTTTGTAGGTGCTCAATAAATACAATTACTATTACTGTGAAGGCAGAAGTGTTTTGGGGTAACATCCCAGGTGTCTGAGAAACCCTATTTAGGCACAGACTGATCCTCAAATGGGGTTGTCCCTAAAAATTGCCTGCTTTGACCAAAAGGGGCTCACCAAAGTACCCAAGCTTCTGTGTCATACTTCACTTGTACATATACTGGTAGATAATAATTGTGACCTTTTTGAAGCGCTTACTATGTGCCAGGTACTGTACTAAGTGCTGGGGTGGATACAAGCAAATCAGTTTGGACAAAGTCCTACCATATGCAAAGGAAATGGCAAATATGTCATGGAACATTTCAACCTTACGTGGCAAAAATACCTACTAATCAGAAAGGAAAATTGTATATGTTGAATTTTACCTTGCCCAGTAGGAAGCAACATCACAGGAGAGAGTGAAACAAGACTTTGTGCTGGAGAGTTCACAGAAACAGATGCCATATATATTTCTTTCGGGAAGATCTAACCTCCTCATGAACATAGGCAGGTAAATCAGACAATCACTTGTTTCAAGTCCCCCAAACATGTCTTTATAGTCCCAAGCCTACATCAAAGCCAAATATTCTGTGCTACCATGATCAGTGCATATTTGTCCATTATATAATTGATACTAATAAGGCCATAAGCCTATTGTGGGCAAGGAATGTGTCTGTTTATTGTCATATCATACTCTTCCAAGCACTTAGTACAGTGCTCTGCACACATTAAGTGCTTGATAAATACAAATGACTGACTGACTGCCCATACTGTGGATCCGGGCAGAATCAGCAGGATCAATATCTGACATGGAAGATCTCAAGGCATGTGAAAGTGGTGATACTGAATTGTGGAAACAATAAAAGAGATCCCTTAGATTTGGAAAGCAGTGTTCCTACCCAGAAAATATGCTAAAAGATCAACTTGCAATCACCACCTCACTCATTCCCTCAACAAGGTAAGAGAAAGGGATCTTGGCTGTATCCTAGATCTAAACTACTCAGGAGGCTGAATGTCCCACTTCTGGTGATTGAAGGTGAGTGCAAAAAGCAGCCTAACCACAGAAAGTCCTTCTCTGCTTCTACTAATGTGAGCAATGACTGCAAGTGCAGTGTGGGCAGGGATTGTCTCTGTTGATGAATTGTACTTTCTAAGCACTTAGTATAGTGCTCTGCACACACTAAGCTCTCAATAAAAGCAATTAAATGAATCAATACTGGGGAAATACCCATTTCATTTGTAGATATGGAAGGAGAATGAGCATGCTTTTGTCCCTTTTTGTCAAGCTGAATGTCAAAATGAGCCTTTAAAAGTCCCACTGGGGGCTAAGGGTGCCATGGGAAAGGATGTCACAGATATGATATACTGGGAGGAATGGGCCCTAAAATTATTCAATCAGTCAATCAATGGAATTGATTGAGTGCTTGCTGTGTGCAGGACATTGTACTATACATTTGATAGAGTACAATACAACAGTTGGAAGACACAATCCTTGCCCCCAAGGAGCTTACTATCTAGTGAATTTTAACAACAACAAAGTTCCCATCCAGCTGATTTGTTACACCCTTCAATGGATATCCTTCACTCATTCCCAATCCAACAAACTTCTGCCCATTTCTGTTTTTTGAGAAGTGGCATGGCCTAATGGATAGAGCATGGGCCTGGGAGTCAGAATGACCTGGGTTTGAATACCACCTCTGCCACTTCTCTGCTGTGTGATCTTGGGTGAGTCACTTCACTTCTCTGGGCCTCAGTTCCCTCATCTGTAAAATGGGGACTAAGTGTGTGAACCCCATGTGGGATATAGACTGTTTCCAATCTGATTATCTTGTAATAATAATGATGGTATTTATATTACTATGTGCCAAGCACTGTTCTAAGTGCTGGTATCTACCCCAGTACTTAGAACAGTGCTTGACACATAGAAAGCACCTAACAAATGTTATTATCATTATTATTATTATTATTATTCTCTCTGACAGACTCCTCCAAGGGGTCACTTTGTCCCCTGAATCCCTTGTCCGGAGACTCAGAAGGGAGTTTCCCCACTCCGTTCTGACATTGAAGGAATTTGGTGGTGGAATTTGGCGGTCCTGGACAAGCTTGCATGTTAGGGTCCGCAGGTTAGTTGGAGGATAAAGAGGAGGAGGTTTATTTAAGGAATGGAACTAATTTCTAGTGCAGCAATCTTTCTCTTTAACCAGTCCCTCCCCAGACCAAGTCCTGTATGGTTTGATTTGCTGATGGAGAAGTGCAAGAAACTTCCAGAAATGCCACAGTGACAATTAGTTCTTCTCTCTAAATGTCTCCCTGCTCGTCCTGCCAGGACTGTGGAATGCTGACTGACCTAACCCTTGTTTGGCACCATAGGTTTCTAGGTTCTCAGGTCAGTGTTCTAGATAAAGCAATTTCCAGACAAATAAAAGATATTTTAAGGAAGTATTTACTGGGGTTGGTAATAATAATTGTGCTTACTATGTGCTAAACACTGTACTCAGCTCTGGGGTAGATAGAACAGGTCAGACACATTCCCGGTACCATATGGGGTTCACAGTTTAAAGGAAAGGGAAAAAAGATATTCAATCCCCAGATGAGACTGAGGAATAGTGAAGTTAAGTGACTTATCCAAGGTCACACAGCAGGCAAGTGGCAGAGCTGGGATTAGTAACCATGTCCTCTCCAAAGCCTGGGAGGTAGCACTTCTTATACTACTTCCCACTGCAGTTGATATCCTGCAGTGATCAGTGCTTCATGGTAGCAGGAGAAAGCAGGAAACAGGCTAAGAGGACAACAAGATGACTATGGTCATCCACACCATTCTTCCAGAAAATCTTCTGTAACCTAATTCAATAATTCACCTACCTCTGTCTGGATGCAAGAAAACTTGTTTGAGTTGGACAATTTTCAGGCTATTATGAAGGCCACTCTTTCCCTACTTGGACTTTTTATTAGATGAAAATAACCCTATTTGGATAAATATCTGTCTCCCAGTTTGTTTCATATCCATATTAGAAATAGCAAGAAAACTAGAGAAGCAGCGTGGCTTAGGGGCAAGAGCACGGGCCTGGGAGACTCTGGTCTGCTGTGTGACTTTGGGCAGGTCAATTAACTTCTCTGTACCTCAGTTACCTCATCTGTAAAATGAAGATTAAGGCTGTGAGCCCCACATGGGACAACCTGATTACCTTGTATCTCCTTGAGCGCTTAGAAGAGTGCTTGACACATAGTAAGCACTTAACAAATACCATTATTATTATTATTAAATTAGCCATATGAATCACTAATAATGTGTCAGGTTGTTAGAAAGGGTAGCAATCCACTGTGCAGACACCCAAAGGCCATTATGCAGAGTTGGGATACTTTGGTAAATCAGATTTTCCATTTTCTAGGTGGAGAAATTTGTTGCACATTAGGGTTAAAATATCACATGTTTGCTATATGCAGCCAGGCTTTTAAGGGCCCAACATGCTTGGCTTCGAGTACTCTACCTAGCAGTGAGATGGGAGAGGCAGAAAGCTGCTTCACTGGTGGTAGCCCTGATGACCAGATTTGGAGGAATCCGAGGAGCTTTTCTGGGCAAAAGATAGGCCAAAAAAAAAAAAGAACAAATGTAATAGACAGATAGATGTGAAGCAGCACAGCTTAGTGAACAGAGCACAAGCCTCAAAGTCATAGGACTGTCTTCTAATAATGTCTCTGCCACTTGTCTGCTATGTGACCTTAGCCACTTACCTTGTCTGTGCCTCAGTTCCCTCATATGTAAAATGGTGATTAAATCCTACTCCCTCCTATTTAGACTAAGAGCCCCATGTGGGGCAGTGACTGTGTCCATTCTGATTATCTTGTATCTACCCCAGCACTCAGAATAGCGCTTGATATATAGTAAAAAGTTTAATACTAATACTACTAGTATTACTACTAATAATAATCTGCATATAATTACTAAGGGTTGCTAAGACAACATAACAAAGAAAGTAGGAATAAGAGGAGCAAGTGTATTTTTAGGAAGGATTTGAAGGAGATAAGGGATTTGGTTTGGCGAACCTAAGGGGAGAGGACATTTTAGGCAGTGGGGAAAGGAATGAGCAATGGGTTGAAGGCAGAAGAAATTAGGACACATTGACTTAGGTGGAGCAAAGAACCCAAACTAGGATGTAGAGAGAGAAGAGAGTAGGTAGGCAAGAGGAACCAGCTGATGGAGAGGTTTGAAACTCATAGTTAAGAGTTTTGGTTTTATATTCAAAGAAATGGAAGATCATTGGAGAATTTTGAGGAGCAGAGTGAAGTGTTCTAGTCAGCATTTTACCAAGATAATCAATGCAAGCTGTATAAAACAAACTGAGGTTTGAAGAGGAACAGTAAGGACACTGTTAATAGTGGGCAGCTGGGAGGGGATGAGAGCTCATACCAAGATTCATTCAATAGTATTTATTCAATAGTATTTGTTGAGTGCTTACTATGTGCAGAGCACTGTACTAAGCACTTGGAATGAACAGGTCGGCAACAGATAGAGACAGTCCCTGCCGTTTGACGGGCTTACAGTCTAATCGGGGGAGATGGACAGACAAAAACAATGGCAATAAATAGAGTCGAGGGGAAGAACATCTTGTAAAAACAATGGCAACTAAATAGAATCAAGGCGATGTACATTTCATTAACAAAATAAATAGGGTAATAAATATATATAGTTGAGCAGACGAGTACGGTGCTGAGGGGATGGGAAGGGAGAGGAGGAGGAGCAGAGGGAAATGGGGGGAAAAGAGGGTTAAGCTGCGGAGAGGTGAAGGGGGGGTGGTAGAGGGAGTAGAGGGAGAAGAGGAGCTCAGTCTGGGAAGGCCTCTTGGAGGAGGTGAGTTTTAAGTAGGGTTTTGAAGAGGGGAAGAAAATCAGTTTGGCGGAGGTGAGGAGGGAGGGGATTCCAGGACCGCGGGAGGACGTGGCCCAGGGGTCTGAAAGATGGAGTCTGAAAGAATAGAAAGGAGGGGCAGATCCATGAATATTAGAAAGATCCAACCAAATGCACTTTGAGACCGAATAAAGGTGGGAGGAAAAAGAGAAAGAGGAATCAGTGCCGTTAATGTTGCAAACTTCTGGGAGAGGGAGGATAGCGGTGTTGAGGATGATTAGATAATTAGGCACATAAATAAGAGAAAGCTGAGGAAGGAAGATGAGTTCAGTTTTGGCCATATCGAATTTAAGGTGCTGTTAGGTCATCCAGATGGAAATGTCTCAAAGGCAGAAAGAAATCACATTTGAAGAGCAAGGGCAAGATCAAGGCTGCAGATGCAAATTTGGGAGTTAGATGCAAAGAGGCCGTAGTTTAAAGCATGTGAATGGATGAACTTCCTGACAGAATGCAAAATGAGAGAAGTGGAGGACCCAGAACTGAACCTCAAGGGAATTTCACAGTTAAAGGGCAAGGTAAGGAAAAAGTGCCAGGCAAGAAGACTGAGACGGAGCGATTGGAGAGATAGGAGGAAAAGAGGATTATGAAAATTGGAAAACTTAGTAGGCTTAGTGGTGAAATTGGTGCAAGTGTGTTTTAGAAAGATTGACATTGTAGCAATATTTATAATGAAATGTCATGTTCATGGAAGCTGTACCAACCGACCCTCTATGTTATTCATTTGATTAACATAGGGATGTATTCTTTTCCACTGTGTATATTCATGCAGGTGCAGAGGTCAAATAGGAGCACTTTAGGTATTGCTGAAAAGGCTGCACGCAAATCCACCTCCCAAGTTTACATCTGCATGAATAATAAATGCTTAGAATAATGGATGATCAGTGGCCTGATCCAAATTTTATAGAATCAGCATGTCTCTAAGGAGATGCACAATACTTTTACATTGCTCTAAAGTCACCCACGTGGATTTATGACATGCGTTTCTTGTAGAATCAGAAAAAATTCTGCAGGCTTTCAGTGTTAGTCACAGAAATATTTAGCATACCCACTGAGTCTATTGCTGTTTCTAGATACTTTGTTTTCCAAAATCCTCCAGGGGAATTCATTTCATTTATTTATTCTCAGTTACCAAACCCACTGAACAGATGACTTTTCAATCAGTTGCAGCAATTAAATAAAACTTTCCAACTCCCCAAATCTCTGGCCTCCAGGATAATGACTGTTGCTGTCTCATCATCTGATCCAGTAAGGAGGCCAATAGCTGCTGTGCTACTTGTGTTGGTCTCGGTTTCAGAATGAATGGAAAAAACTTTCCTGTGCTACAATGGGAAATTTCATGTGGTTAGCATCTACAGATATTCTTTGGGTTGTGCTCCAGAGGCACTAAAATAAGCTACCAAAGATAGGAGAGCAGTACAAAGTCTGACGAAAAGGTTATTAATGGAGATTTCAATGAGCAGATGGGCAGTAATGCCAAACAGAGGAGAAATGAGCCATTGGACCACACGTGTTATTGGAGAGCTACTTAGCAGTTGTAGTATGCACACTAAGAGCTCCATTATCAGCTGATATTCCACCTGCCAAATAAGAGAACTACATTATAAGTGCATTCAAGATCTAGACAGTAGTGTTTTGTTCTGGGCAGGGCTAGTATTTATCCTCTAGATGATACTGTCCTCTCCCAACAACCTACAGAGTGTTCGGCCCACAGTAGGTACTAAATAAATACCATTGATAGATTGATTCTATTATAATCCAACTAGACTCCTAGAACATAATGCACACCACAGGCTTTAATTAATTCATTCTATTGATTGATTGGGTTTTTATTTGCCTATTTAAGTGCTATGTATCTATTTTAGCAAATATTCCATCATCCAACATCTGGACAGTTCTACCAAGCACCTCATACAATTTAATAAGATCAGCCTGGGAAAGGGAAATGCATTTGTGGATCAAAGACTTTATAGCTACTGTGACAATATGGCTACAGAATGTATTTAAGGGGATTGTTTACGTAGACTGCTATCATCAGAATTTAATGACCATCCACCTCCTATACACAGAGCACAATACTAGATCCATAGAAACGTGCAATAAAAGTACAGTGGATGTGTTTTGGAAGTGCTGTGATTACATGGAAGAGATAATAGTTATGAATAGGCTAAGATTTTAATGAATGCTGCTGGCACAGTCCACCAGATGCCTGCTCTACTCTTAATTTGATGAGGAATCCATTCTAGGTTGAAGGCTGCAGCCCCTGAAGTCTTTGCATTAATCTGATCCTCACTGCTACCACATGAGATAGCGACTCCAGTGAACCAACCATTTCCTTTATACTAACTCATGCTACCAGTACAAACAATATACTGAGGGTCAGCATCAAACCTACCTGACATCAAACTCCCAGAGAATAAAGATGCCTAGTTTAAGGAGTTCCACAGAAGCATCCATCAGTCAATCAAATTTATTGAGCACTTACTGTGTGCAGAGCACTGTACTAAGTGCTTGGGAGAGTACAGTATAACAGAGTTGGTAGACACTTTCCCTGACCACAAGGAATTTACAGTCTAGAGAAACCAGTGTTCCTCCATTTGAGCAAGGTCTCTCAGCTAAGAGTACCAATAGAAATAGTAAATTGTTCCTTTTCTTAGAGACTCTCTGCCCGGCACTGGTCCTAGCTTTAATGTGGAAAGATGACAGCACCAAATTGATCTGACAAAAATGGCTCAGAGGTAGAAAACTGCTTGCCATTAAGAATTACATCATCAATACATTTATATGAAATTGTTGAAAAGGAGGCCTTTGGAAGCCTATAATGTAACATACAGGTGAAGGTTGGCAGCAAGTGTGGCCAGTGGTGGAGGAATCCAGGGCAATGTTGATTGACACCAAAACAAGACTGAATCCTCATACAAAAAAACCCATCCCACCCTACGCACCCTATCCATAATGGCTCCTAAGAGTAAGTGGGCTTTATTGTCATCACAGAATCACAGACAAGGAGGGAAATCCAGCAGAGATGGCAACAGCCCTCTAATTATCTTCTAAATTCACCTTCCAAGAATGATGATTGAGCTCAGTGAAAGATAGAGATTTTACCAAAATATGAAGATGTGGCCTCTACATCAACCGCTGAGGGAGAGGCCATCACAGTCAAAGCCATTAAAAATTGAAAATAACTTGAACCAGTGATATTCCTGCAGGAAACCACAGGCAGTACAGGAATTTATTGCTTAGACATCTGCTCTGGCTCTTCTTTTACATATGGAACACTGAAGAAATGTCCCTAGGCTTCAACAATGATAGTATAATGATCATCTTTGAGAAGAAAGGTGAAAGCATGGACCAGATGAGCTGCTGAAAAGTTTCATTGCTCTCCATTTCCAACAAAATTGCCAAAGTTTTGCAAGGGCTATCTAAAGCTAAATGTTATGACTGAATCCTTCTAGTTAATCAATCAATGAATCAATTAATTACATTTGATGAGCATTTACTGTGCAGTGCTAGGGAGAGTACAATACAACAGAGTTGGTAGGTACGTTCCCTGACTACAAGGAGCTTACAGTCTAGAGGAGGAGACAGACATTAAAATTAATTATGGTGCATAAATTTTGTGGGGTAAAGAAAGGGTAGAAGTGCAGGGGTGATGCAGAAGGTAGAGGAAGTAGGGTATATGAAGGCTTAATCAGAGAAGGTCTATTAGAGGACTTTTACTAAGGCTTTGAAGGTGGGGAATAGTTTTCTAATAATAGTTTTAGGAGGGACAATCAAGATGGCCACAGTGCCTTGAGGGAGAATGGCTCAGACCTCTACTGAACTAAGATCCACTAAATTATTACAAGCATGTTTAACTTTTTATGAGTCTGGGAGACCTGTGAAACACTTGCAACACTGAATATCAGAACAGGATTACCAACAGTGAGGTTCTAGAATGCAGTCAATCCACCAGAATTAAAGTTACCGCTTTGAGGGGAAGGTCATGTAAGAATGCATGGCAGAAGAATATTCAAGAAGTTGTTCCATGGTGAAATGAAGTGGGAAGAGAGTAGGGCCGACATTTTAAGTTACACCAGCAGAGACTCTGAGAGTGATGGGGGTGGTGATTTGAAGGGACCAAAGTCTCACTCCCTTCCACACAATAGGGAGAGGGGGCCACAAACTGGAGGCAGTGGGGCCATTCCAAACAGGGTGAGAATCCTCGATCTCCTCTATTTCACGGCCGACCCCTTGTTCACATCCTCCCTCCTTTCTGGAACTTCCTCTCCCTTCATATCTAACAGACCATCACACTCCCAACCTTCGAAGCCCTACTAAAATCTTGACTCCTCCAAGAAGCCTTCCCTAACTAGCATTCATTTTCCCTACCCTATCAGCCCACCCTCCTTCGGTACTTATGTGCTTTCACCTGTACGCCTTAGACATTTTGACCCTCACCCTACCCAAAGGCCCACAGCACTTATGTACATTTCCTTAAACTTAGTTCTTTCCCTGACCTGTAATTTCTTTAATGTTTGCCTCCCCCTCTAGATTTTAAGTTCAATGGGGGCAAGGATCATGTCTACCAACTCTACTGTATTGTACTCTCCCAAATGCTTAGTATAGTACTCTAGATGGAGTAAGTGTTCAACCAATACCATTAATTAGTTCATCAGTAGAATTCTTTTTTGGCTTAAGAATAAAACTACCCAGGGAAATGTCACCTTTTCCTACTTCAGGATTTGTGCTTGTGTATCTACAGGTGATCTTAGAGCCTAAACCATGTTGCCACTTGATGCCACAATCAATCAGTAGAAATTTATAAAGCCCTTACTTGTGCAGAGAACTGTACTGAACATTTGGGAGAGTCAGCAGACTTAGCAGACTTGATCCCTGCCCTCTAAGAGTTTGATATCATTTCAAATTTGGCTGCTGAAATAAATTACTTTATATTTTACCCAACCTTCTCTTATTAAAACAAAACAAAACCAAAAAAAGAAAAAGAACTCTTCATTCTAGATGGATACACTTCTCTCTGAAAAGCAAATGATCTTACATAATTCATTTCTTAATAAACTTTTCTAAAGGATGTTTCTACTCCCTAGTGCTTCCCATAGTTTTCCTTCTTGCAAAAAATAATTTTACGTTGTCCAACATTTACATTTCTTAAGTAGATCACACATGATCTACTCCTTGAAACTCTGCCCACATTGCTGATCATTAATCTGACAACACAGTCAATCAAATGTTTTTGGACAGCTATTTCCTAGGTAACCAACACACAGGCACAGCAACAGTCTGCACCAAGTGGAAGAAAACCAAGAAAAATAAAACTCTCCCTCCTGCCCCACATTTGTAGCCCCTCTTCAAACTACAGGGTTCTTTCTGTTCTTTCCTGAAATATTTCCTAATCAATAAAACAAAAGTAATGATTTACACAGAAAAAAACGCAGCAGGTGTCACCAGAATATTATTTTTAGCCTGGCTTCCTTGGGCTCATAACTCACATGAGGCTAAACGAGGGATCTAATAATAATATTAACTATATGAAAGTTTTGGCTCATATATGCCTGAACTCTATAACCTCTGGGTCCTTAAATCTTAGGAGAAATACATAACTCAACATATTTAATCATATCCAGAAAGGCACTGCCAGATTAAGTATGAGCAAAACACAAGTTTCTTAAGAAATCATATCCCTTCTCTCACCTGCATATTTGTTAGGTCACTGGCTACTAAACGTTCAAGAAGAGCCTGGGGGAGAATATGTGTCTTCTCCTTTTGCTCCACATTCCTGAAGACTTTAGCATCCTCCTCTGAATCATGAGCTGAGGGAGCATCACTGAAAATCTGGTTGAGACACTGGCCCCTAAAAGAGAGACGCTAAAAGAGCCAGTTGGCCATGACTATAGAAGGGCAGTTTAAGCATGCCTGAAACAAAGTGCCCATTACTTTACACCCATACCAAAATGCAGTTGTATGCCAACTGCCCCTTTGCCAAATTTTCCACCTTCCCACATCCTGCTAATGAAATTACCTTCTGTAGACTTTCTCAGATGTCATTCGTCACTACTGTGGTCAGAGCCTGACCACTGTAAGAACAGTATAGGAAACAGCACGAAGTGGGCAACTTCACAGATGTTTCATGGAGAATTTAGCTGTAGCTTTAAGCATAAAACTCCCCAATTTTAAATCAGATGGATTCAAGGGACTTTTGAAGTGAATGATCTTGGTCTCCAGGAAGGTGGATTTTTGACTTCTAGTTTCATGGTAAATTCTTGTGAGACAGTCAAGTTTGTGTCTGTATTGGTTTTTTTTCGTTTAGAATCCCATATGTTTCCACTCAGTAAGATGGCGATGGATAGACAATTTGAGTTACTTATTCAGACACTAAATGATCTTCCTGCCACCCTAGAGAGGCTCAGAATGACAGACTGATATTCAGTCCCGAGAAATTGACTTTTGTGTTGCCTTTAGCAGCTTCTCTAATTTTAAGGACTCCCACCACTCTTGTAGCCATAAAATAGCTGAAAGGTGATGTTTGTTTTGGGGAACAAATACTGAAATATTTGAAACACTTCCTGAGAATCTACAATAATGGAACCAAATTAGGCACTCAGAGTGCACTAATGCAGAGAGCCTGATGAGAATAGCTTTGGAAAAGATAGCACTGGCATTTATTTTCTACATTTTAGATAGCCTGATGTAGCACCTAGATCCTTCTAATGTGAATGGTAGTGTTAGCAAGTCCTCACTTGGGTACTTCTTGTTTTCATTATTTTGACACCTAGAAAATTTCCTCTTCCACTCAGATGAATACTAAATTGTACATAAATTAAATATGCTTTGGTAAAACAATTTTGTATGTTGATTATGGTACTAGCAGAAATAAAAGTAATAATTATGATACTTAAGTGTTTTCTATGTGCCAAGCAATGTTCTAAGAACTGGGGTAGATAAAAAGTAATCAGTTTGGACATAGTTCCTGTTCCACATGGGGTTCACACTCTTCATCCTCATTTTACAGATGAGGTAACTGAGGCCCAGAGAAGTGAAGAAAAGTGGAATGATGATGATAATAATAATTGTAATGCAAGTAACTATGTGTCAAGCACTGTTCTCAGCACTGGTATAGATACAAGTTAATCAGATATCCCTATCCCATTAGGGCTCACAATCTAAGCAGGGGGAGAACATATTCTGCCTCTCCCTAGGATATGTACTTCTCCCAGTCAGCCCTCCTGTACTTTATTTAACGGTATTTGTTAAGTGCTTTCTATGGGCCAGGCACTGAACTGAGTGATGCACTAAAGTCAACTCCCCACCTCCGGTGTGCCCTCCCACCATATTCCTCAACTCCAGGGTCTCCATTCTTCTCCCTCTTTTCAGGTTTCCCTTCCTCCCCAATTATTCAGTCAGGCCCTCTCTCACCCTGTCAAATGAGTCAAACTGACAGAGAATCCCACAAAGCCACTCAGTCAGATATGCAGACAGGTAGACCCATCTGCATAGATAGTGTCACTTAGTCAAGCACAGAAGGGCAGACATGTTTGTCCACTTGGTCAGGCACCGGCAGAGACTCTTGGCCTCTTAGGTTTATACCAGCAGAGACTGATGTATTTACCATCAGAGACGTACCCAGCAGGGTGAGGATTGGAATTGCCTCAGTGACAGGACAAGGGAAGCCTAACAGGGATGAGCACTGACCTGGAGTACTGAGGCCCTAAGAGCTGATTGGGATGAAGTCATGGCACAGAGTGGTTTGGGGAATAAAGCAGGCAGTCATATGCGGCAGCATCTGCAGTGGCAGGGAGTTCATTTAGTCGTATTTATTGAGCACTTACTGTGTGCAGAGCATCCTACTAAGCACTGGAAAGTACAGTTCGGCAACAAATGGAGAAAATCCCTACCCAACAAAAGGCTCACAATCTAGAAGAATAATAATGATGGTATTTGTTAAGCACTTACTGTGTGCCAAGCACTGCTCTAAGCACTGAGATGGATACAAGATTATCAGGTTGTCCCACGTGGGGTTCACAGTCTTAATCCCCATTTTACAGATGTGCTGAGACAGAGAAGTTAAGTGACTTTCTCAAAGTCACACAGCTGACAAGTGGCAGAGCTGGGATTAGAACTCATGACCTCTTACTCCCAAGCCCGTGCTCTTCCCACTAAGCCACGCTGCTTCTCTTTTCACTGCAGAGTACAATATCAGAAAGATAACAGATTTGAAATGACACCACTGTCAACCCACCACGGGCTTGCTGATTTCTGATTCTGGTTTCTAGAAAATTAGATCTCCTGGATCCTGCCTCAAGTGTCCTCTCCTCTTACCTTGCTCTAACTATATTCCTCTCTTCTTTCAGAGCTCTTCTAAATGACTACCCCTTCCAGGAGGAATGTTCTGATTAATCCTCCAGGCTTCCTGTCTCTCCTTTGCCCCTGCCACTCAGCATTCCTATACGTCTGTTTACTTGTTAGTGATTTATTTATCCACCTGTGTTTATCATTTGTACTCATTCTGTTCTTTGGAAATACTTAATTTTCACCAATTGATGTGTCCTTGTCTTCCCCAATCACATTGCATTACCTCCCCACTAGAAAGCAGTGTGGCTTAGTGGAAAGAGCACAGGACCTCGACTTGTCTGTTATGTGACCTTAGGCAAGTCACTTGACTTGTCTTTGCCTCAGTTTCCTCTTCTGAAAAATGGTGAATCGACACTTATTCTATCTCCCTCATTGATTGTGAGCCCCAGGTTGGGACAGAGACTGAGTCTGATCTGGTTGTATTGTATCCACACCAACACTTAGAATGGCATTGGCACATAGCAAGTGACTAACAAATACCACAATTATTATAATACTCAGCTTCAAGAGAGCCGAGATCAAATCTTATACTTTTTCTGAATGTTCTCCAGACACTGGGAACAGGGTTCTACAAACAGCCAGTTCAATCTATTGATATTGATTGTGGCTTTCAGTCTGGACAGCTTGTTTGATAACCAGATTCTGATTCTCTCTGCTTTGGGAGTGTTTCTGTGAGTCTGTGTGTCAGGGAGGACCTGGGTGGTATAAAGGGTTGAGGTGGCTGGAAAAGAGGCTTGAAAAGGCAAAAGGGAAAAGAGTCTTGACCAATCAGTCAGTCAATTGTATTTATTTAGCACTTACTGTGTGCAGATCACTGTACTAAGCTCTTGGGAGAGTACAATACAACAATCTAAGAGACACACTCTCTGTCCATTCCTCCACCAGTATTTAGCTGGCCTCAATCATGAAGGAGTGAAGGAGTCAAGCCTCCGGCTGTGGCATCGAGCTCCTTCCATAAATTTGTGGCTTCCTCCTCCCACACAAATATTATGGGAAAATCAAGACAATGAGGATAATGATCTTTCCTTCTCTTTCTTCCCTTCACCATCCTGGGTGGCATACTGGGGACATTTACCTAGCTAATATCTGAAAAGTCTTTGGCTTGATGAATATGTTATAAATCTCCCATTCATTAAAAAAAGAATAAAAATAATGGCATTTACTAAGTACTTATTATTTGCTTAGCATCATGGGTGATTGATCCAGTCGGACACAGGGCTCATAAGGTCACACAGTGATTAGCTGGGACTAGAACCTGGATCCCCTAATGTTCAGTCCATTGTTTATTACACTAAGCCACACTACCTCCTCCCACTGCCTTAAAAATTCCAGGCAAAGGGTCTTAAGTAACCTTTCCCTTCTCCAAAATCTAGTAAAATAACCTACTAGAGTTAAAAACCTCCTATCCCTAACAAATTTTTATCAAAATGGTTCATTGTATCTACTCCCCTGTGACAATTTGCACAGGAGATCAGGGTATATGAATAGTGACCTTAAAGTATTTGAGCAGCTCCCTTATTTGAGGATCTCCCCTCCCACACACACATACTTGCTTGCTATGGAAAAGATAAAATTTATTGTGCACATGTGTAAAATATATCTGGTCATATACACCAAATGCTTGAACAGTCTGGGCTCCACCGGGGTGAAGCTTTCAAATAATACATAGTATTTATTAGTCCTGCATATGACCTGTTATTTTAAGCAGATTCCATTTTTCTCCAGCACTTTCAGAAACAGCTTCTAGACTAATAACAAATACCGTATTGACTACAGTGTGAGCCCGTGTACTGCAATTGTTCAGTCTAACAGCTTATTTTCAAGAGGAAGAAAGGTGGCCCCTTAATAGAGCTCTGGATCTCTGACACACATTTTTGGACTCTCAGAAGAAGTTCACCTGACTGGCTGGTTTGCGGTCAGCCTTTCGGCTCAATCCTGCCTTTCTAGGAGGCCTCTTGTGGCACTGGCCCAAGTGAACTTCACGAGATCCTTGTTCAGTTTTGGCTTGCTTGTTCTCTGAGATCAGCAGATGCTGGCCTTCCTAAAAACTCCCACTCGTTGTGTGAATCCCTCGGGGTCTGGGCCTTCCGCTGCTACACCCTCCCCTGCTGCGCTTTGTATCTCGCTGGAGAGGGGAGCCAGAGACAATGGAATACGTCTCTTCCAGCAAATCACAGCTGATATGAAGGAAGTCGGGTCAGAATTTCAAGAGACTTTCTTTAAAACCAACAAATGGAAGCAGAAAACCGGACTTGTATCTTCCTTTCAACCCTCTTTATAATATTTAGGAAGATGGTTTCACCCCCTGCCCCTTCCCCCTCAGAGTTAACGCAAGGTTTGAGATTATATGAGATTTGTCTTGCTCAAACTTTGTGTATGTTTGAGGCAGGGAGATGAGCCATGCTTACCATAAGAGAGAGAAAGAGAGAGAGAGACTGTAGCTCAAATGACCACATAATTAGAAACTTAGCATATGCAAAAGGGAAACGCTGAACACACTGCTACAAACTACACTTCATGTCCCCGGCACCTCACTCCAAGCAACTTGTTCTGTTACTTCCTTTTGCTCTTCTCTTCCTGCTGTTTGTGGTATTAGACTCCTTGGACTGGTTCCCAGTGAAAGACATCCATAGAGAAGCACTGTATCTTCATTGTCTTCTCTATCTACTTTGCTAATTTGTGGGTCTGCTGATGCCTTTCATCTTGGCTTGTTTTTTGCCCCTCTCAGGGTCCCTCTTTGAAGGCTGGCCTGAAATAGTGTGTCAAACGAACTGCTTGGCTCTCTTTTTGGTATTCTTGCTGTTCTCATTGAAACCTTCCTGGTTTGTTTATTTTAGTAGCAAGAAGGCAGAGCGAAATTGGCTTCGACTTTCATTTGCTTTTGCTCCCCAAGTAGGGTTCTGAATCAACAAGTACAAGCTTATTGGAATGACTAACACCAAGCTGTTTAACTGCTTTGTTTCTCTTTGTCTCTCCAAATCAGTACTGCTGTAGTTTAGATCTGTGGAACCAAAAAATGATTAATGTCCCTTGTATTTAGTGGTAGATACAGATTATAATGTAGGATTATTTGGCAGTGGACAATATTTTTGAAGGAAAAGGCATGCAAAAACTTTTCCACTGAGGCAAAACTGCTTTATTGTTTTCTGCTTTTTGAAAATTTACATATGTGGTATAGATTTCCTCTGTAGATTTTTCTTATCCTTTTCCTACAAAAGGGATTTCTTGCTGGTGTTACAGACCCCCTTTATTGCTGTATTTTGTAATACAAGGAAAAAATGGATGTCACATATATGAAAATTAATAGGAACCCACAAGCCCAGAGCTTGAAAATGCTACCACGCTGAACACATCACTAGCAGATACATTATTAGTTGTGGAAAGGGGGGTAGTAAAAATTGGGTGGGTTGGAAAAAATTCTGTGGGCCTGAATATTTTATGAATTGATCTGAAGCCAGATTTAATGTTGCTTTCTCCTGATGCATAAGATGGATGCCAAATATAGGCAGTGATATACTATTATGTCTTTGAATTATATAACTCTTGTTAGCATCAAAACTTTCTGGTTCCTGGATGAAAATTTGCCAGCAGTCCATAAGGTGGACAGAAGAAACATTTTCAAGACCCAGTGAGGCAAAATCTCTACAGTTGTAGAATAGTGATGGATGCAAATGACAGACCAATCTAGTGCGCTGCAATTAGAAATGAGATAATCATTTTACCACAGAAGCTTTGTATATTTGGAACAGCGAGAAAGAAAGAGTGCCAATAACTGTGGATCACAAATTTCAAATTGGAACATAAAGTAATCTTTACATGTACATGCCACACATCAGCCTTAGCCCTGCTTGGGGACATGGACAAACAGCCCAACATCATGATGTCATTTTTGAGCCAGAACCATAGATAACACATACACTAAGTTCTGCCATGTATCTTTTCGCTGTAAGTTTTGAACTCAGCAGCACAGCAGAGTTAGGGAATGTTCTCCTAAGAGTGCCCATCTTTCTGGATTTAGCATGAAGATGGGCTGTCAGAAGAAAGAGTGATGCACATGCAAAGGATATCTGACATCTGACTACTATGTGAGTTTTCCTTAATGCAGGTTCTACAAGGGCAACCACTGTCTGATAGAGGAATGACATGTGTATACACGTATCTATTAATATATGCATGCACCTAACACTATATATACATATATATGTATATATACACATATATATGTATATATATAAAGTTCTTGTAAAAGCAGACTAAGTTTCACAACCCTTAAAGATTGCCAGATAAAGTGGATTATTTGGGATTTTTGCCTACTGTTTGGCAGTAGTCCTACAGGAAAAATCATTGGGAAGGAATTTTAAGTTTATAAGATAACAGACACAGAAAGTCATGGTCCCTTTCCTCCCTTTCCTGTCCTTCCCCCATCCCCAAGCACAGGGAATACATTTGGTTACTCTTTGGGGCAAGAACCCGACATCTTTCTTCTAGATTTCTTGACTGTTATTTCATTATTCATGCATTCATTCATTCATTTAATAGTATTTATTGAGCACTTTACTATGTGCAGAGCACTGGACTAAGTGCTTGGAATGTACAATTCGGCAACAGAGAGAGACAATCTCTGCCCAATGATGGGCTCATAGTTTAAATGGGGGAGACAGACAGCAAAGCAAAACAAGACATCATCATCAAGATAAATAGAATCCAGGAGATATACCCCTCATTAACAAAATAAATAGGATAGTAAATAATATATACAAATGAGAATAATGCTGAGGAGAGGGGAAGGGAAGGGGGAAGAGCAGAGGGTGGGAGGGGGGGAACAACGTGACTCAGTGGAAAGAGCCCAGGTTTAAGAGTCAGAGGTCATGGATTTTAATCTGGGCTCCACCGCCTGTCAACTGTGTGACTGGGCAAGTCATTTAACTTCTTGGTGCCTCAGTGACCTCCTTTGTAAAATGGGGATTAATACTGTGAGCCTCACGTGGTACAACCTGATTACCCTGTATCTACCCCAGCATTTAGAGCAGTGCTCAGCACGTAGTAAGCGCTTAAAAAAATACCAACATTTAATTAGGCCAAGGGAGACTGGAAAAGAATAAAGACCATTTTCCCCACTCATTTGTAGTCTGGTTTTACCTCAGATACTGTATATAAGCAGTGTATGAAGAGAAATGTTGAATGAATATCATGAGCTACCAGGAACAGTTAATAAAGAGCTGAGGTGAGAGGCAAACACAGCAAAAACAGAATGGAACAAGTATAGCCCCCCTGGGAAAAATAAGGATGGCGTGTTGTAAAATATGAATAATGCTCTATTCAAAGTGAATGCGCGTATGTGACAATTTTACAGTAATCATTTATTTCTGCAGCTGGGCTTTAACTTGGCCGCTACTGCCAGGAATGCCGGATCTTGAGATAGATAAACACTGCAGAATAAAAGTGGATGGTGATTGTTGTAGATTAATAATGTTGGCTTATTTCATCCCTATCGTGAGAGATTTCACCCCAATTTCTTTGGCTAGTCAGTGATGAGTAGAGGCCACAATAATGTGCAGCCTAAGCACAAAAAGATTTTCTTATGGGAATGAAGTGAGCTTCTGTCACAACTGCATACTTTTGGTAGATTAATTCAAGGCAAAAGGCAGTGAAGAGTTTGCTGAAGTAGCTCCCTCCTACTCAAACCCTCCCCGCCCACCCCCCCCCCAAAAAAAACCTAACAAAATCATCCAGAAAAATGCTTCTTCACATTGAAAAGAGAATGACTAACCATAATGTACAAATGTCCTCTTATAACATGGCCTTGTTTCAATCAATCAATAGTATTTAGGCAGAGCATTCTAATCTTCGGGAGTGTAGCAAGAATTAATAAGCATGATCTCTGCCCTCAAGAAGTTTTAGGTAAAACAATTCACATATACCTTGTTTTTGTTTTGTTTAATGTAATTTAAATTTTTAATGATATTTGTTAAGTGCTTACTACATACCAGGCAATGTATAAAGTACTGGGGTAGATACAAGCTACTCAGGTTAGGCACAGTCCTTGTCCCACGAGGGACTCACAGTCTTAATCCCCATTTTACAGAGGAGCTAACCGAGGCATAAAGAAGTTAAGTGATCTACTCAAGGTCACACAGTAGACAAGTGGCAGAGCTGGGAGTAGAACCCACAACCTTTTGACTCTGGTCTGTGCTCTATCCACTAGACTACATTGCTTCTCCATCCTGAAAATGCCCCTCTGAAGCAAGATCAGTAACATGATGAAAAAGGAAGGTGGCTATGGTGAACTTTCTATTTTTCTGCCTTAAAGCAGTGAGTTTAATCATCTCACACCCCCGTTCATAATTTGTTAGTAAAGAGGATACAGCTGCCTGGCCCTTGTAGTAATCACTACAAGTGTGCTGTTGCAGCTTTCAAGGACCTTTGATGGGCTGCTATTTTATTTACAGAGCTTTCTTCTCTCACTGTACTTGTCTCCTTCATCTTTTTCAAAGAAGATTCTTTTTTCATTCAAATCGGTTCCAACTTCTGTTGATCACTGAATTCTATTTAAGAAAACCTTTTTAACATATGAAGCATGTATTTTCTGAACCTGTAAAGAAATCTTTTTTTTTTATATAGGGATAAAAGAGACTTATATTCTTAGCTTTCTCCCCCATCTTGTTCTACCCCTCACAAGGGCTTTTTATTTTTTTATTTCCTCTATTTAGCTTCCACTGGTCCCCTTAGATGCTTTGTTCTTCCGTCTTGGCTTCTTGAGCTATTGTCAAACCCTTCCTGAACCTTCAGTGTTCCTGTTCTCTCTCCCCCGCCTCTCAGCCAGATACATCTTCATTTTCATAGTCTCTCAAAGCCTCCCTTTATCCAGGGAGTCTCCTCATCCATCTTTCAGACTTTTCGAAACCCTAGAGAGTCCACCCTCTTGAAGTCACCTTCCTCACCTTCTTGGATGTTTGGAGAATAATTTGAATCCCTTCCCTAAAATGACTAAATTCTGTCTTAAAAGCAGGCAGATTCGGTGATGCTTCCTTCTTTCCCCTTTCTCTGTTTCAGTGTTGTGCTACACTGGTGGATAAGTGTGGGCAGGGATGATGTCCGTAATATTGTTATATTGTACTCTCACAAGCACTTAGTGCAGTGCTCTGCACACAGTAAGTGCTCAATAAATGTGTGACTGATTGACATTTGCCTGCTCGTACAGCTGAATTTCGCTTATTACCATGCCACCACAATATCATCATGCTAAAGGAGGGACCAGGCTCACATAAGCAGCAGCCCAATACTGCAGACATATTGTGAAGAGGCTAGAGTTACGGATCACCAATTTCAGAAGAATTTTCAGAAAGCCCAGCTAGAGGCATGCTGTAGTCAAAGAATGATGAAGAGTTGTGCTGGAACCGAGAATCACCACTGCCGTTGGTGTTAGAGGAAACTAGAACTCACAAATCAAAGTAGCTTGAGGAAAGCAGGGGAATGTCTTCAGTCAGGGCCCTGGTTCCTGTTGCTACTCTCATCTCTCTTAATTCCTCTTCCCCTAAGCATTTATCTCAGAAACAAGATTAATTAGCCAGTAATCAGCTTGAGGCACCCCCACCAGTACCACACTGTAAGGATTCCACCCCCTTCTTAGCCCACTCCCCCTACCATAAGAGAAAAATAAATAACCTCATCAGCCACAATACACACCTACACTCACAAATATACATATATACTCACTTAGCACACAGGCATATACCCAGTCATTACAACTCTTGTTCCCTAACTCATACATTATGTCATAACCAAATTGGGCAATGAAAAGATACCTTATAGCAAAACAGAATGTTCAAGTAGAGATGAAGAGAAATACATTGGTAAGAAATGATGGATAAAAGGAATAATAATAGTTGTGTTTTTGTTAAGTGCCAAGCACTGTACTAAGCCCTGGGGTAGACACAAGATAATCAGAGTGGACACAGTCCCTTTTCTACACTGGGCTCCTGAAAAATAGAGAATTATTAAAATGGGAAGACCCTGATAGAATATAAACTTCTCACTAGAGTGTAGGTTCCTTGAGGCCAAGGATAATGTGTACTTGTTCTGTCTTACTCTCTCCCAAGTGCTTAGTACAGTGCTCCAGATAGAGTAAGCACTCAAGAAATACCACTGATTGCCAACAGACCTGGAGATCTTGGGTAGTTCAAAAGAGCCAGAGATTGGTTAGGAGAGTAGATGGAGATGGGAGGAAGTAGAGGGTGGGTGAATGAGTAGTGAAAGTAGTGAATGAGTACTTTATTGGGTCAAATTTTGGCTACTGCATGTTGGAAAGGCAGATGGAAAACTAAAAAAAGCCCAGAGATGAGTGATGAATCATAATCATTCCTAGAACAGATAGAGAAAGCAAGGTAAATGAAGTCTAAGGAAGAGAAGGCTAGGGATTGAAGTCTTCTAATGAAGTCTTCTAATAAATGAAGGGCTTTGGTGAGAAGATGCCTGACCCCATGGTCATAGACAACCAAACAGGAAATGAATTTAATTTGCAGGAAGAGAGAGAGTTGAGTTAGAACATAGGAAACTGTCTTGACTGTCCAGGTGATAGATCTCTAATGCAGTCTACTGAGGGAGATTATGAAATCTCAGCTGCTGCAAGTTCTTATTAGAAAACCATCTGTCCTGGATAATGTAGGCATTCACCTGCCTCCAGTTCTAGGATGCAAGGATTCTGAGGGAAAACAACTGGGGAGGAAGCAGGTAAAAATGAAGAAAGAAAAGGTGTGGAAACAGGGGAGAAAGGCAGCAGCCTTTGATCTCACACTCCTGAGGGCTCTACATAGTGCCCTGCACTGGCTAGTAGAAATTTAATTCAGTGGCATTGACTTTTGAATCCTCTTCCCTAGAAGCCCCCAGCATAGCTTGAAGACAATAGTTTGATATTATCCTCATTCTTCCCTGGTGCTAAAAAAGGGTGGTATAGCGTCTTGTAGAATGGACACTTTGCCCGTTCTGCTTATACTGCACTGATTCCTGTGCTTAGGACAGTGTTTGTCTCATAATAATCAATTAGTTATACTTATTGAGCATTTACTTCACACAATTATTATTAGAATATTTCAGATTACTGATATAGATAAATGTGTATTGGCTACCTACTACCTTAAATATCCTGAATAGACTTTGATCAAGGTCACATGGAGATTTGAACAAATTGATTATATTTAAAAGCTTATTTATTACACTGCAGTCCCAGAAGTCGGGGATCCTCAGGTGGGTTGTTCCAGAACTCATTGCTGATACGGGTAGCTAATGAAACCACATGCCAAAGGTAAACTAATCTTATAAAATGTGGGTTTTAGGCCAACTGCTTCTGCATGCCAGGAATGCAATTGCATTAAGTGTGTCAGTATTGCAAAACATTAGCAGACTGCTATTAACAGGTGTTCCATCAGCAGCTGCAGGTAAGATATACAATATCAAAAAGTTACCAAGCTCCTTTCATTCAAGTCTTTCCAGGGACTTTACATACAAATGAAAGCTTTTTATGTCCCTTGAGTAAAGTTAATTTTTGCTTTTACAAATGGATAACTCAAGACTGAAAGATGGTGAATTACCTGAAGATAGAGATAGACACCATCTGCAATTTTATCCCCAATCCTTGGTCTCTGAAGACAGCTTGTCACAGATGGGTTACAGTAAGGAAACCTGCCAGCAAGGGGCCCTCATGGTTAGAAAAGCAAATTCACCACCTAGATTGCCCCCTTAGATGGACAACTGTCAGCAGAAAGGAAGCCAAGCAAGAACAAACAAGAGAGGAGTGCCTTAAAATGAATTTTGTTCCCTACCCTTGATATCCTGACCCTCATTTCCACAGATACTCTTCATGGATTTCCTTAAAAGCTGGGGTCACATCTACCAAATTTATTGTAGCGTACTCTCCCAAGTGCTTAGCACAGTGTTCTGCACACAGTAAGTGTTCAATAAATACCATTGATTGGTGGATAAATCGATGGATTTACTATATTTGGAAACAGTAAGAATAGAGGCATTAGAATCTGGAAGTATGACTTGCATATTGGAAGTCAAGAGATCTGGTTCTCTTCCCCTCCATGGGGAGACTCACTGGAAGACGGCTTAAACTACAAACTCTCTGCACCCAAAGTAGATGGTAATTCACACTAACTGACTCATTGGTTCTCATGTCCTCGGTTTCCTCTGTCTATAACATGAGGCAAAAGTACAACCTATATTAACACCTGAGAGCGACATTAAGCACAAACTCATTAGAGAAGCAGAGTGGCTCAGTGGAAAGATCACAGGCTTTGGAGTCAGAGGTCATGAATTTGAATCCCAGCTCTGCCGCTTGTCAGCTGTGTGACTGTGGGCAAGTCACTTAACTTCTCTGTGCCTCAGTTACCTCATCTGTAAAATGGGGATTAAGACTGTGAGCCCCACGTGGGACAACCTGATTCCCCTGTGTCTACCCCAGTGCTTAGAACAGTGCTCTGCACATAGTAAGCGCTTAACAAATACCAACATTATTATTAATGTTCACCTTCAGAAGTTTGAGCTCTAGTGCATCACTCAAAGGACTCTGTTAGGTGACAGAAGAATCACAGAAGGTGTCGCACAGAAGATGTGTTAAGATAGGAGCCACAAGAGCAGTGGTGGAAAAGGTGAATGGAGAGGAGAGGCAGGAGGTCCAGAGAGATATCTAACCATGGAGAGTTCTGTTCTGTTACTTTTTTTAATGGTATTTGTTAAGTGCTTACTATGTGCCAGGCACTGTTCTAAGTATTGGGGTACATGCAAGGTAATTAAGTTGGACACAGTCCATGTCCCATATTGGCCTCACATTCTTCATCCCCATTTTCCAGATGAGACAACTGAGGCACAGAGAAGTTGAGCGACTTGCCCAAGGTCACATAGCAGACAAGTGGGAGAGCCGGGTCTAGAACCCAGGTCCTTCTGACTCCCAGGCCTTTTTCCTATCCATTAGACCACACTGCTTCTCTCTCATGTTTTCTCCCAACTAAATCTAGGAGACACCCGACTCATCATTTCCAACTCTCTCCAGGCTCTCTCTGCTGCTTTTCCTAGTGCCCCTATACCAACATCTTCATCCATTAATTCATTCAATTGTATTTACTGAGTGCTTACTGTGTGCAGAGCACTGTACTAAGTGCTTGGAATGTACAATTCGGCAACAGATAGAGACAATCTCTGCCCAACAATGGGCTCACAGTCTAAATGGGGAAGACAGCCAACAAAACAAAATAAATCTTCTGCCATTGGTGGTGAAGGGGGAAACAGCGATAGGATGTGCAGTGCAGCCTGACATCCAAAAAGAACTCTGGCATGTAAATATAACAGACAATGACATTAAAATGGAAAACAGTGATGTAAAAGGGTAGCTCTGTTTAGGAGACAGAAAGCAAGATGGCTTAAGCCTGTGGATCCTCTAACAGGAGACCTACCTTCACTCCAGTACCATGGAGCTGTAGGATTCTCTGGTCCCAGATAGGCAACTAAGGAGAAATAACAAACCTCAGAAAACTAGCTGAAGCTTATGGCCTGAAACAGACCAAAGAAACTTCATGATCCTTCAAGGAAATATTTTTTGAATAATATGTCCTTCCTTTTAGAAGCTTTGAGGGTATAGAAAATTACAAGCACATGTTATGAAGTAGCCACAAAGTTATAGAACACATTGGAAAAGATTTCCTCAAGCAGTTGAAATGGGAATTCTTCTTCAATATTATCTATTTTACAGAAATCATTTAAGCTTGAATTGAAATGAAGTCTCAATTTTAATCAAGAGAAATTTCAGGCTACTAACACATGGGAGAATGTTTTAATGTTACAAACCACTAAAAAAATGAAGTGGAACCTGAACTATTAAGAAACAAAATTGTTTTCAGGTAATTTCAGTCAAATATTTGAGAACCAGTGAAGGCATGTGAAAGTTAGAATCAATCTGATACTGGAATCAGAATTTTTTCAGAAGGCCATTTACAAAACAATAGAATCAATTCATTCAGTGGTATTTACTGAGCACTTACTATATGCAGAGCACTGTATTAAGCACTTGGAGTGTACAATTCAACAACAGAGACAATCCCAGCCCAACCAATGAATTGTGCTACAGTTATGTGGGTGATCATCTGAAAATGGTAGTATGGGAGGACATTTTCCTTAGAAACAGGTGTGCAAGGCACACAGTCAAGTGGAGAGTGGACAGCTATCTGGCTATTTGACTCCTGCATAGGTGTGTCATGTGTGGTGTTTTGGAGAGCTGGCAGCATAGAACTGAGTTGTGATTGGGACCAGCCTAATCAAGGACTCCTCCCTTCAGTTAGGCATAAGAATTTCAGTGGATAGCAAAGGCTCCTCTTCCTCTCCTAGAGAAAACTTCCTGTCTTCACTTTCTTCCACCATTTGTGTGATTGGTTTCAGAATGTAACACCACTGCTAAGAGCCTCCTTCCCTGTTTATCCTTACTTTTTATGGTATTTGTTAAGCTCTTACTATGTTCCAGGCACTGTACTAAGGGCTGGGGAGTAGATACAAGTCACTCAGGTTGGACACAATCCATGTCCCACCTGGGGCTCAGAGCCTTAATCCCCATTTCACAGATGAGGTCACTGAGGCACAGAGAAGTAAAGTGACTTGACCAGTGTCTGAGTGACTTGACCACATGGCAGAGTCTGGATTAGAACCCAAGTCCTTCTGACTCCCAGGCCCGTCCTCTCGTGAATGAAATTGTAAAAAAAAAAATCACTTTGTATGTCGGGGAACCAGAAAGCTTAATAAGATCATGTTTTAGTTTTATTTCTCCAAGAGAATACAATAACCTACTTGTAAGTCGGTGATGTTCTATTTTGACACTGTTGTTAAATCGTGATATTTGGACTTTATGCCACAGGATTAGGTCTGAACTAGCATGTACTAGCACTTTAGAGTGTCTTATTGATCAAATGTCTAGCATTAGTGATAACCTTGTAATTATGTCTTCTTGAAGGTTATTTTTTGATCCCAAGTTTCTTATACATATTTCCCTTCACTCACCTTTTCCAAGTATATATCTTTAAACTCTGTTACTTCTCCCTACTGGTAATCTATTTACTGTTTTCCCACTAGATTGTCGGCTCCTTGTGGGCGGGGATAATGCCTACCAATTCTATTTTTCTCTCCCAAGCACTTAATACATATTTTCTAATGGCATCTGTTAAGCACTTACTATGTGCCAGGCACTGTACTGAGATCTGGAGTAGATAGAAGCACATATAGTGCTCACCACAGAATAAGTGCTCAAATATACTACTGAATGATTTTTCTATCTTTGAAATCCTTTGTCAAAATGGGCAAAGTCTGAAAATATAAGGGCAGAAACATCTATCATAAGCCATGAAACAAATTAGATACATGGAAATGGAACACAGACTGCTGCTTGGTTTACTTTATTCAAAATGGTTCAAATATACCTTTTCTAAACATTTTCTAGCATTTCCATCAGATTCAGTAATTTCTTTTCTTGGAGTCAGTTCACTTCCAACAATGAGGAAAATCTGTTATATTAACTTCATGATTTTGTTGGTTGGTTCTCAAATTATTCCACCCACATCAGGAGTTTCTCAACCACCACATCTGGGGGCAGGGAAGAAGACCACCTGGAGAATCTTAGTGGAGGGGTTGGTGGGAAGGTGCGAAAGGGGTGGTGAGATCAAGCTGGGGAAAGCTATTGGAGGGATTCCCCATGGCTAAGTCTCTCCTCACACAGCTCTGTGGCAAGGAAACTGGGACAAACCATCAGAGTCAAGAGTCAGAGTCAAGTTGGGAACATGTTTACTAATTCTGTCATATTGTACCCTCCCAAGTTCTGAGTACAGTGCTGTGCATTAAATACCATTGATTGATTGATAGATGGGACTTTCCCCATCCCACTTCATGAGAACCAGTGAAGTCTGGTAGAAAGAGCACGGGCCTGGGAGTCAGAGGTCTTGTGTTTCAAGTTCTAGATTTGCCAATTGCTTGCTGTGTGACTCTGGGCAAGTCACTTAACTTTTCTGTGCTTCAGTTTCCTCAAATGTAAAATGGGGATTCAATACCTGTTCTCCCTCCTACTTAGTCTGTGATCCCCATGTGGGACTGGGACTGTGCCCAACCTGATTAATTGTATCTACCTCAGTACACAGAACAGTGCTTAGCACACTAACACTCAGATCTGACCACCTCCTGCTGCCCTCCTAAAGTTCAGCGAGGACAGATGGGCATCCATCACTTAGCTGAGGGTCAGCCAGCAGCCAGAGTAGTGTGGATCTAGACCTGAGGTTTGGGGATGGCAAAAAATCTCGAAAGAGAAGCAGCATGGCCTAGTGAATAAAATACTGGCCTGGGAGTCAGAAGGACCTGGGTTCTAATTCCAGCTCTGCCACTTGTCTGCTTTGTGACCTCGGGCAAGTCACTTAACTTTTCCATACCGCAGTTGCCTCAACCGTAAAATGGGGATTTAAAACTGTGAGCCTATGAAGGACAGGGACTACGTCCAACCTGATTATAGAAGCAACGTTATGTAGTAGATAGCACATGGGCTTGGGAGTCAGAAGGTCATGGGTTCTAATCCAGACTCCACCCCTTATCTGCTGTGTGACCTTGGGCAAATCACTTCACTTCTCTGGGCCTCAATTACCTCCTCTGTAGAATGAGAATTGAGACTGTGAGCCCCACATGGGAGACGGTCTGTGTCCAACCTAATTTCCTTGTATCCACTGCAGCACTTTACAGTGCTTGGCACATACTAAGTGCTTAACAAATACTATTATTATTATTACTATTACCTTGTATCTACCCTAGTGCTTAGAACAGTGTCTGGCACATAGTAAGCACTTAATGGGTAGGGAATCTGTCTGATTATTGTTGCACTGTACTCCCCCAAGGGCTTGGTAGAGTGCTTTGCACACAACTGAATTAATGATAGAATCATTAAGTGCTTAACAAATATAATAATAATAATTCCAATTCCTTCCCCAACCTCTCCTGGGATGGATTTCTCTACATACTTCCAACCCCAAAGTTCTTTTTGGCCCCATTTCTCCCCTCATCTTTTGATGAAGTTTCCTTTTTTGGCAACTTTGACTGATGACTTGCAAAGAAAATTGTACCATCCAATGGTATAGATTTGCTAAAATTGCATGACATGCAGCATCCAGCATGCTGCCAGAGAGTGCTACTTTTTTCTTCAAGGAGTCAAATAACTTTTCACTTCTGAAACACATATGACACTGAGAGATGAGAGGATCAAGAGGTAAGATCTCTTGACTTTGGTCCTAAGGCCAGTTTTGGAGCATTGTAGGGTTTTGGGGGAGCAGAAGGGAGAGGTTCTGATCTGACTGGTGGAAGTAGGGGTAGTATGCTTGAAAAACCTTCTACCTCATCTTACTTTTCCCTAATTTCAGGGTTTTCTCTTCTGCCTCTTGGTTGATTATTTATTGAACACCCATCTTGTGCCTGTCCCACTGCCCCTCTCTTCCAGAACAGAGTTTATTCAGCAATGGAGAGATGGAGGGGACAGGGAGAATTTGTATAGAGATTGTGAAATCATTTTGGTCTTTAACCATGACTCTGAAGAGAAAATGATGTCAGGAATGGGTGAAAACAGCCATCATGGCAATAAGTAATGGGATTCTGGAAAATTAAATGGATTTTTCACCTGAAAAAGTTGTCCTAATTGCCCAAGATCTGTGGGTATATTTTACAGGACAGAAAGACTGCGAACTCCAGTCCTGCCATAAGAAACCTGCCATGAATAGGGGGATCTCACTAACAAACTGCAATTCCCTTTCCCACAAGCACCAATCCCTTCATCAAGCACCTTTTAGATTTGAGTCACCAAAAGAACCGGTACTTTGTCTAATTCTCAACTGAATATTCTTTCCCACTGCTTAGCACAGTGCATTAAACCTAGTAATTGCTTAATAAATACAATTCACTCATTCAATCATACTTATTGAATGATTACTGTGTACAGAGCACTGTACTATGTGCTTGGGTGAGTATAACAATAGACACATTCCCTGCCCACAGTGAGCTTACGACTAGTCAGAGGGGTATTGCTTCTACTGCTACTACTCCCCCTCTAGGCTGTGAGCTCGTTTGGGACAGAAAATGTGCCTGTTTATTGTTATATTGTACTCTCCCAAGAGCTTAGTACTGTACTCTGCACACAGTAAGTGCTCAATAAATACAACCAAATGAATGATTTTAGGTAACCTTGGTAATTTATCCAGACCGCAGGCAGGTAGGGAAACTGTCCTTTGCCAATTCCAAGCAATATCAATCCACCAGATAAACTTCCAGATCATCAAGGAAACAAACATGAGGATGAATGCTCATGGCAAAAACACCTTTTTCTCACCAGTTCAGTTTAACTTCTGCAGCCCTTTCAGAATGAATTGTGACAAACCGTATTTGCAGCAAATCCAAATCTAGTGTGGATTGAGAAATGAATCAGCTCTTAGTGCCGTTAAGAGATGTGAAATCTGTAAAGGTTTTTCAACTTCTAAGTTGATTTGAGGATTTGTAGAAAGGGGATGAAATTGATTTTTCAACTATAAATTAGTATCAGATTGTGAGCCCCGAGTGGGACATGGACTGTATCCACTCAGATTATCTTGTATCTGCCTGAAAGTTAGCACTAAATACTTAACTCCATAACAATTAAATTACTATTCAAAAATAACATGCAAGTATTTGTGGCTAAAGTGTGCATAATTAGGTCATTAAATATAGACACAATTCATTGATGCAGAATTTATGAAAATAGTAATCATTCATTTTCTACACACCTATTATGGAACTGTTAACCAGTTTTTATTCTTTTGGGTTTATGATTATTTCCAAGGAGCAAGGGATTGGTTCCATATAAAAAGTCTATTTGTTTTTATCAAAATGAGTTTTGAGGATAGTGTTGGAGAGATTTTTAGGGAAGTGCTGCTGTGCTTTGATTTTATGAAGTTGGCCCATTCATTTTGAAGTTTGCTGACTCTTAAGAAGGGAATTTTAGATCACTGCTTTCAGGAATTCCCATGTTCATATATAAATATAAAGAAACAGATAACAATTAACGTTTACTGATTTCTCCCAGTGCAGAAGAAGCCAGTTATGTTTTCTGGACCTATTTTGTGGGTGAGCATTTAAAATTTTCTAGGGCTCAATTGCTTCTTAAAATGAGTTGGAGATTTCTTGAGCGAAATGTAGTTATGTGATAATACCTTTAGCTTTTGAATTCAGGGAGGAGGAAGGGACCCTTGACTTTTGTATATTCTCCCTATATTTTCTAGAAATACTTCTGCTTCATTTTTGATATTATTTAAGTAACTTTGTAGGGGGCAATTGTTTCTTAAATCTTGAACTTAAATTTGGTGCCCTTGTTCTCTTGTTTTCAATTAGCTGGTGGGAATTGTGATGAACTACAATTCTAATTCACAATCAAGAGTGCACATAGTGGTCAAAGTCATGAAATGGCATGGCCTGGGGGATAGAGTGTGGGCCTGGAAGTCAGAAGGACTTGGGTTCTAATCCCAGTTTTGTCACTTTTTTGCTGTGAGACTTTAGGCAAATCACTTAATTTTTCTGTGCCTCAGTTACCTCAACTGTAAAATGTGAATTAGGACTTTGAGCCTCATATGGGACAGGGACTGTGCCCAACTTGATAAGTGTTTTAACAAATAATTAAAAAATGAAAAAGTATTGTTGAAAGGACATTTTATTTTTGAAAGAAAAAAACTTAGAAAATTAAAATTAACTCTTAAATTTATACTATTTTATAAGAACCTCATCAGGGATGAAATAGAAGAAAATAGGTGAGTATAAATATTAATTATTGCTTGATTAAAAAAACAGCTAAGATTTAGGAAATAGGTTTCACAAGAAATGATCAAAGTATTTAAAATCTAAATAGGTACTTTCAGATGCCATAGTGTGCAGACCATTCAGGATGTGGCAAAAGCATATACAAAACACATATGCAAGCAGCATAGGAAGGACAAGTCTTTGTAGAGTACATTGGATGAGCTGATGAAAATTTTAACTGTTTCCCTGCTTATCAGCAGTCAGCCGAATTGTATTTCCATAGCTGCAAGATTTTGACCCACTTTTGGGGGGAAAGGGCACTCATCACCACTCTCTGTGATGAGAGGGGGAAAACTAAAGTTCCTGGGTATAAAAAAAAAGAAACAAATGGAAATGATTGATTTAATTAAGCTGAATTGAAAAAATTAAGAATTTTTCAATATTCTAATTGATTAATCATTTTGCAGAAAAATTTAGTTGTCAGGAAAATTAAGAACCATTTTGAAATACCATTTGGGAAGCAGGCCGGCCTAGTGGAAAGACCATAGGCCTAGGATTAAGAGGACCTGGATTCTTATCCCTGCTCTGTCATTTTTCTGCTGTTTGACCTTGGGCAAATCACTTAACTGATCTGTGCCTGTTTCCAGATCTCATTCATTCATTCAATAGTATTTATTGAGCACTTACTATGTGCAGAGCACTGTACTAAGCGCTTGGGATGAACAAGTCGGCAACAGATAGAGACAGTCCCTGCCGTTTGACGGGCTTACAGTCTAATCGGGGGAGACGGACAGACAAGAACAATGGCAATAAACAGAGTCAAGGGGAAGAACATCTCGTAAAAACAATGGCAACTAAATAGAATCAAGGCGATGTACAATTCATTAACAAAATAAATAGGGTAACGAAAATATATACAGTTGAGCGGACGAGTACAGTGCTGTGGGGATGGGAAGGGAGAGGGGGAGGAGCAGAGGGAAAAGGGGAAAATGAGGGTTTAGCTGCGGAGAGGTAAAGGGGTGATGGCAGAGGGAGTAGAGGGAGAAGAGGAGCTCAGTCTGGGAACGCCTCTTGGAGGAGGTGAGTTTCAAGTAGGGTTTTGAAGAGGGAAAGAGAACCAGTTTGGCGGAGGTGAAGAGGGAGGGCGCTCCAGGACCGCGGGAGGACGTGACCCAGGGGTCGACGGCGGGATAGGCGAGACCGAGGGACGGTGAGGAGGTGGGCGGCGGAGGAGCGGAGCGTGCGGGGTGGGCGGTAGAAAGAGAGAAGGGAGGAGAGGTAGGAAGGGGCAAGGTGATGGAGAGCCTTGAAGCCTAGAGTGAGGAGTTTTTGTTTGGAGCGGAGGTTGATAGGCAACCACTGGAGTTGTTTAAGAAGGGGAGTGACATGCCCAGATCGTTTCTGCAGGAAGATGAGCCGGGCAGCGGAGTGAAGAATAGGCTGGAGCGGGGCGAGAGAGGAGGAAGGGAGGTCAGAGAGAAGGCTGACACAGTAGTCTAGCCGGGATATAACGAGAGCCCGTAACAGTAAGGTAGCCGTTTGGGTGGAGAGGAAAGGGCGGATTTTGGCGATATTGTAGAGGTGAAACCGGCAGGTCTTGGTAACGGATAGGATGTGTGGGGTGAACGAGAGAGACGAGTCAAGGATGACACCGAGATTGCGGGCCTGAGAGACGGGAAGGATGGTCGTGCCATCAACGGTGATAGAGAAGTCTGGGAGAGGACCGGGTTTGGGAGGGAAGATGAGGAGCTCAGTCTTGCTCATGTTGAGTTTTAGGTGGCGGGCCGACATCCAGGTGGAGACGTCCTGGAGGCGGGAGGAGATGCGAGCCTGAAGGGAGGGGGAGAGGACGGGGCGGAGATGTAGATCTGCGTGTCATCTGCGTAGAGATGGTAGTCAAAGCAGTGAGAGCGAATGAGTTCACCGAGGGAGTGAGTGTAAATGGAGAACAGAAGAGGGCCAAGAACTGACCCTTGAGGAACTCCAACAGTTAAAGGATGGGAGGGGGAGGAGGCTCCAGCGTAGGAGACCGAGAATGATCGGCCAGAGAGTTAAGAAGAGAACCGGGAGAGGAAGAGTCTGTGAAGCCAAGGTGAGATAAGGTATGGAGGAGGAGGGGATGGTCGACAGTGTCAAAGGCAGCAGAGAGGTCAAGGAGGATTAGAATGGAGTAGGAGCCATTGGATTTGGCAAGAAGGAGGTCATGGGTGACCTTAGAGAGAGCAGTCTCGGTAGAATGGAGGGGACGGAAGCCAGATTGGAGGGGGTCTAGGAGAGAATGGGAGTTAAGGAATTCTAAGCATCGATTGTAAGATAGATAGATAGATCTACACAATGGGGA
Source organism: Ornithorhynchus anatinus (assembly GCF_004115215.2). NCBI lineage: Eukaryota > Metazoa > Chordata > Mammalia > Monotremata > Ornithorhynchidae > Ornithorhynchus > Ornithorhynchus anatinus. The sequence continues at coordinate 36,665,348 of NC_041734.1, read as the reverse complement.
TAAAATACCTGTTCTCCCTCCTACTTAGACTGCGAGCCCCATATGAGAAGGAGACTGTGTCTGTATGTCTTACCTAATTACCTTGTATTTATAGGATAGTACTTGTCCCATGGTAAGCACATAACAAATACCATAATTATTACTATCATTAGGAATTCATTGGGAGGAATGGATGGGGAGAGGAACACAAGTACAAATAATAATAATAATGTTGGTATTTGTTAAGTGCTTACTATGTGCAGAGCACTGTTCTAAGCACTGGGGTAGATACAGGGTCATCAGATTGTCCCACATGAAGCTCACAGTCTTAATCCACATTTTACAGATGAGGTAACTGAGGCCCAGAGAAGTGAAGTGACTTGCCCACAGTCACATAGCTGACAAGGGGCAGAGCCAGGATTCGAACCCATGACACAAGATAATCCTGGACAATATTATTGCTTACCCCGGGGCCCTGTTATCCAAGACTTTGGTGTTCATACAGGCAAGATAGTCATTCTGTAATAATGAAAGATAATTTTTCAAGGTCGTATAGTTTAAGTATTAAATGGTAATTTGAGCATTCCACATGGGGGAAAAATATCTGCCAATACATCAGTTCCTATTATGCTTCCTATTTTAATTATATTAATAATGACATAAAAATGTGATTTTTATTCATCTCATTCTATTTATGGTTAGTTGGATCCAAAGAACCCAGTGTATGATGATATCACAATTGGTTTGGAACATCATGACTACATATATGGTAAATTTTGATCTCAGGTGGAGAAAAATATAAAGGAACTGGTGAAATTTTAATCAAAGGTACTGCTATTTAAATGTCACTAGACACAAAAATCAGAGAGGGCATAAGGAAGAATGAGAAAGGGGTGAAGGAGCGGGTTGTGAGATTTCAAGAGTGAAATTTTAGAAAGCAATTAATCTTCACCGGAAAATGGGAATTGGTAACACGATTTACAGATATGGTGAAGGAGAAAAGCTTATAAAACCACTTGAAAATTATGATCTGGACATAACCATATACTGGTGGTTTGTTTTCATTTCAAGGAAATATCTTACTGAATATCAGTACAAACTGCTTAAAACCAAGTGGTACCAGATCTCCCTCTTTCATTTTCTATGAGTCCTTCCCTTATGGCTTTCTTCCTGCCGCTTTTTCTCCTCCCACCTTTCATTCTGTTTTTCATCCACAGCCCTGGCATCTCTTTAGAAAACAGACTTTGTGCACCATTGAAAGTCCTGGAAATAGTCATTCAAGAATAACTGTATGCAGATGACCGTGCCCTAGAGGCCCACGCCCAAGAAGACCTGATTGTAAACCGCTTCACTGAATCAGTCAGGAGTTATGGGTCAAAAATGTCTAAAGAAAACCAAGCTGTCGTATCAGCCTGCACCAGGAAAAGAGCATGGCCTAGTGGAAAGAGCATGTTCCTGGAAGTCAGAGGACCTGGGTTCTAATCCCGGCTCTGCCACTTGTCTGCTGTGTGATCTTGGGCAAGTAACTTAAGTTCTCTGTGCCTCAGTTACCTCATCTGTAAATTGAGGATAAAGACTGTGAGCCCTTTGTGGAACAGGGACTGTGTCCAACTAGATTATCTTGTAGCTACCCTAGTGCTTAGTATAGAGTCTGGCACATAGTAAGCACTTAAAAAATACTTTGATTATATACACGAACAAAAATTTATATTTGCAACATAGAGCTAAGCACTGTCACGGAATTCTGTTGCCCAAGCAGCAAACTGATCAAAAATTCAAAGATAGACAAGGCGGTTGGAAACTGAATCAAGAAGGCCAGAACATCCTTTGGGGAACTGGCAACTGGCAGGTGGTGGCAGTGTAGGTGTCCAGCTCCAGATAAAACTTAAGGTCTATGGAGCTAAAATGTTGTCTAACTTTCTCTTTAACTGTGAGAGAGCTAAAGGAGGCACCACATTTGGTTACCTACGCAGTTTCACCAGAATCATTTGTGGGCCATACTCAATATCAAACTGAAAGGCAAAATTGAGGTCAGTGAAGTTCTAGAACAAAGTTGGTCTGCAAACATTCAAATTATGCTCACCATAACACAGCTAAGCTGTGTGGGACATGTGAAGAATGGGCAACAGAGAATACCCAAACAGCTCCTGTGATGTAGTTGAATTTGGAAAGTGTAAAACAAGGAGGTCAGAGGACACATTTTAAGGACACACTCCTCCTTGCTGGCAGGGAACATGTCTACCAACTCCGCTTTACTGTATTCCTCCAAGTGCTGAGTACAATGCTTTGCACACAGTAAGGGCTCAATAAATACAATTGGTTGATAAACACATTAAAACAAAGTCCCAGAAAATGCTCATTCCAGCTAAAAATTGGGATTCAAATTGCAGAGGACAGACCAACATGGTTTATTGCTATCACAAAAGGAGAAGCCCTTATTGAGCCCAAGCATCATAAGAAATAGAATAAGGAGGCAAAAGAGAAAACAGCCAGATGCTGCAATACTAAACATAACAATACGGCAAGGAACAACCTTTGGTCACTCAAAATGTGGCCTTCTCAAGTAGCACACAAACTTATAGGTGAATTTCACTCAAATTTATAGGCAAATTTCACTGTCAGCAGAGTCTCTTTTGCATACAGAGGACAACTATAAAAGAAATTGATAAGGCCTTCCCTGGGGTTTATTAGCAAGACAGAGCTATCCTAAATGCTCAATTAAAGCTAGACATTAAAGCTCATTGCCACTAACCCAAGGAGTACAAATCAAATCGCACTAGTAGATATGTCTACCTTGTCTTTCTACATTGATTTTAAAAGCTGAAAAAAGGAAGAAGATTGGGTGATGGGCATTTCCCCACTACAACTGCTGGGCTACTAGAGTGACAAGTGGGACTTCTCGCATTTGACATCTAATCACTTTGGCAAATCCTGCACACCAAACCTACTTAGTGAATGTCTTAAAATAACTTGTCAACCTGAAGGAAATTGATCTCTTGATGAAAAAAAAAATATGCAATGCCTGCCTGCATTTTGACTTACAGATTTAAAATCAAAGCAGAACACACAAAGAAACCTACTGTGGTAGTAGAATTATAGACTGTAAACTGCCGGCCGATGTTTTCTTTTAGGGAGTTTGTTTATTTTACAAGATGTCCTCCCGCCTCCCTCCAAAGTGGGCAAAAATCTCCTTAACCTCAGTGGGAGCCACACACACATACAAGCTCTCCGACAGAAATTCAGGGACAGAATTTCAGTCCGAGGGCAATGAAAAGCTATTAACAGTGCCCAGTGTGCAGCAAAACCTTTCTGCAAACCATTTCTTTCAACGGAAGGCGTATTTCAGTGAGACACGTTTCTAACTTTCTCCTACTAGTTTTTTCAAACTACCCAGTGGGGGAAATATTCTCTGGCCTGGGGCTCCCATGCTCTACATAAAAACTCCTGCGATGAATTTGCCATGAAAAACAGAAAATGGGAAGCTGAGGGTTGATCAACATGACTACTTCTGATTTATGTTCTCAAAGTCCTTCTTACGAGTGCAAATCACTGTTTCAATAGAAACATTGCAATCAAAATACTTTCACACTCACACACACTAAGGCTTTACATATTTTTAACATGAACTCTGCAGTGTTGAAACAGCAATTAGAATTGAATGTACAAGAAGATACCAATTACATTTATTTTTTGACTGAACAGTTAGTAGTTAGCCAGCCTTCGTTTTTGCATAGTTGCCATTAGACAAGGGGACGGAAAACATTTCAAAGACCTTTCTCTAATTCCTTAGATTAAAAAGAGGGTTTTTTTGTTAGAAATGCAAAGGATGTCAGCCAATCCAAAATTTAAAAATGAGACTCATATTAACAACTGGGGGAGAGGAGGATAAAGCAAAGAACTGGACATATGAAGAGAAAGTACCGACGCAAAAAACACACCAACTAGCTGAATCTGTGTGAAGGAGACATTAGCTCTGTGTGGCCACCTGAATGGTAATTTATGGTTGGACCAGGGATCTCCAGCTGGGTTTCGTATGCTCCAGCTACCCAGTGACCATGGCCTGAAGGGAAAATAATTGCCCAGAGGGACAGTAGGTCCAATCCTGTAGCTATAGCCTTGCTTCAAAGATCCAGTGTGTTGTTCCGAGTGCGACGTTCTATTATATTCGACATGTTAAAGCGCTATGTTCACTTTGCAAAGCAAGGGACCGTTTCTCAAAACAGAATGATGAAAAAATGTGAAGCATATCAAAACCTCCTTTTGGGGTGAAAAATGGATTGTTACTGACTAATCCACTGTCCACTGGGACAAACCTCCTTGCAACCTTTTCCAGTCCATTATTTCTCCTGATAATATAATTAAGTAATCAATTGGAGAAAATCCCATCATACTTCAGTTGCCAATTTTCATCAATTATGAGAAATGAGTTAGTATCTGTGTAACCTATCTTTATAGCCACTTAGACATATATTAATTCTACTAAATTTATTTCAAAGTTTAATTCCTAAATTAAGTTTCCAAGTGTTTGCATAATTTTATGCAGTCACCCAGTTGATATATACACACATATATATATATATATATATATATATATATATATATCAACTGCACAAAATTATTACAATAGAGTTTTTAAATTGTATGTTCCAGTTTATCCTTTCTTGTTTTTTTCTCCCTCAAATATTAAATCATCAATATTCTCTTAGTTTAAAGATTGATTTATCCACCTAATAATGAAGCCATGTAGGCCGTAGTGTTGTGAGCACATTTTTTATGGGAATTGAAATACATTGACATTTACCCCAAGATCAAATATAATGTCAGCTTTTCAGGTGAGCTTCCATCTGGGAAATATTTCCTGAGCTGGCGGGCAATGGAGAGAATAGCTTGCTATAGGTGTTTTTCATCTGTAACCATACAAGGGTGTATCAAAACGGCCACAAATCATATGCAACTGATTAAAAAAAAGAGGCATTCTTTTGCAGAAGTACATCAGTAGAAATGATATGGATTTGGAATGAAGCTTCTTCTTGTTTGTGTAAAAGCATATTTTGCCTTCATTTCTACTTACATATCCTATAACTCAGTATTGCTTCTGTGGGCTCATTTGATTTTGTAGATTAAATTCTTCAGTGTTTATCCCTTGCCCATATGAAAGTGTTACATTTGGTACATATTTTGCAGCAGATTTATCCTTTCTCAGGCAAAGACACAAACATAAACAGACATTTTAAAATGTGCTTATAGTACTTTCAAATACACAAGTGACAATCAATTAGTGTGAAGACCAAATCTTGAAAATAACAGACAAAAGCCCTGTCTCAAAATGATCTTTGAAATTATGGGTGTATACAATAGTTTTAAACTAACAATGTATTAAGAAAGTGATTAGTGGGAGTATGGCACACCAACATAAGAGTTTATTATATAACAATTTGCCATGAAAAAGGAATGCTGGAATGAAGTAACTAAAGAAACGTGTTCTAAGATGATCAAATTTAAGAAGCAATGAAGAAAATCTCCAAACTTTGAAAGGAAAGGACACCCACCAGAGGAATTTGGTTCACTGGTAATAACATTAGCATCTGTCTCATTTGTGAAAGGCTAAATGATGAGAGTTAACAGTTGTGGAGTAAAAAATATGACTTTTCAGGTTTATTAGTGTCAGTAGCTCAAATGAAAAAGGTTGTGCCCCAAACCAGACCTTCCTGGTTTGAGTTTATAACTAAATTACTGTTTCACTTTTGCTTTAGAAGGTTTGATTCCTTTCTTTCTCTCATTCCTCACTCAATTAAAGCTTCACTTACTCTCTTTCTGTGGTCCATGCTAAAACACAGAATGGAAAAAAAACCTTCCAAAACGGTCTGGCATTTTAATATAGCAATAGACATGTTGTCTTTCAAGTTTTTAATTTTCTTGATCCGGGGGGTTTTGTAGGTGTGGCTCGGAGAAAGGGTGGTCATGGTATGTTTCCTTCTACAAGGTACAAGGTTTCTCGGAAAACGTCCTTTGGTTGGATATACTACCTCATCGAACACTGCTCAATTTGCGCAGTGTACGGGCATTCATTTTAATTACATGGAACGACACTGTAAAACCTCTTACCATTGGATCAGTACTAATCGCTCCACTGTTATTCTTCAAATTCAGGTGGCATCATCCCTGATCTTAAGTGTCTGATTTTCTATTAACAATGCTACTACTGTTATTACTGCTACTACAACACTCCGGTTTTTAATAAAGTAGTTTCCGGTGACCATTCAAAGTTATTTCTTGTCCACCATTTTTGCTTTAAAATCCCAGCCAAAGAAGAAAGCCTGGGTAAAGCATTAGTACCAAATTTGTTTAGCCATTTCCTGTGTTGTTCTGCAAACCAAACAGCAGTTTGGTTAATGTTTTAGAATGGAACAAAGCTTTTGCAGATGCATAAGGAGACAGAATTCTGGGTTAATATTGAAAGCCAGACTCATAGCATACTACATTCCTTCTGAGCTTAAAAGCAATTTGATGATGAAAAGAATTGTAGGTTTTAATCAGGGTTTTAATGGTCATTTATGGCCATTTTCAAGGGTACAATTATGCTATTTTTCAAGGCATGAAAATGGCTTTAAGAATTTGCTTTAAGGGCTGAATATGAAATAGAAAACAGCACATACAAAATAAGAAATGGAAGGCAATAGACCACATTTGTTGGAAGGGCATGTGAAAATATATTCTATTAATATAACCAGCTAGAAACACTTTGGTCAATAAGCTAAATGTGTGTACTTTTCCTAAAATTAATTTTGTGTCAGGTCTTTGCTTACTCTGGAATACCATTGTTTTTCAAATGAAATCCTAAACTTTTCTCCTTGGTTCTTACATTAAGGAAATATCTACTAGTCTTTGCTCTCAAAGGTTTTCTTGCCAGGACAACTTTAATTATAATTCTGTTGACATTATTCTGAAACAGCATGTGTGTTAAAGAAAAAAGAGAAGATTCCTTGCCTGATCATCTTGCTTCTGATGTACTGGTCAGCTTGTGGTATTAGGAAGAATATTCACAAGCTAATATATAAAGAAAATCAACTAATGGCAGCTCATAATTTAGGAAACAAAAACCAGAATTAATGTATTATTCCACTATAGTGTTTTAGTACTCAGCCAATCTAAACTTTCATTCCCAGAGAAATATGTGTTTGGGACATTTTACATCTGTTTGACAAAGACAGGAGGAGATTCCCACAAGGAGATTATTTTTGGTTTAAATATTTGGTTCGACTTCCTTTTTTCTAATTGAATCATTATCTTAATGGGAATGATAATTTTATGAAGTCACTGTTTATTGCTTTGAAAGAATTGCTTTGCTCAGAGAGATTTTCAGGAGAAGCCAAAATCTCCAGATTGCCTAGGTGAATTAATGTCTTTTAGGGGCCCTTTGGCTACAGATTGTCAATTTTAAAGAGGCAAATTAGCCAGAAGGAGAGAGAAATATTTGGGGGTGACAGCTTCCTTTACCTTGGAGAAATTAGGTTCATTCTATTTCTTTTGTTTTTGACTAAAGGAACAGACAGTCAGAGGCATTTTGAAAGTACCCAAACAGCTTTTAAACCACATGGAGCAAGAACAGCCCATTAAAAAAACAAAAAACAAAACAAACTTCTCTAGACTTTCTAATAAACTCTTCTCAGTTGCTTATATGCATTTCAATCATGAGACCCCTTTTGAAGATGACAATAAGCCATTTGTGTCTTCACAGTTAGATCTTGTCTGGAGGACCTTTTGAAGTATTCTGGCCACTACTAGTGGGTAAAGGACAACCTGAGGCCCCTTTTACCCAAAGTGTGTATAAGGGAAACTTTGAAATGGTACAGTGTTTCCACTTCCTTCCTCCCTTCCCACCTACCGTAAGATGCTGGGGACACATCTCAAATGAATACCATAATTTTCCAATAAACCTGTTTCCAAACTGTGGATCTTCCTTGTCTGACTTTCCCGAATAGCATGAGGGTGGGAAACCCTAAGAGCTTTGAAACCATGTTCAAATACTCATGGTTTATAGGAGATGTTAAATAAGTTCCTTAAGGTAGTGAGTGACTTTGATCTGATTTAAAGCTTGTCTCTTGTTTAGATCAGCATATCTACTCTTCACTCTGCTCCTCATCTCCCCACCCCCATCCGACTTTCCAGATACTCCACACCAACACATATGAGGACTCACACGCACACACACACTCTAAAGGGAAGATAAGGAGACAAATATGGTTTACAGTCAAGGGAAATGGGAAGTAGTGAGAATTCAATTCTCAGAATAAAGTCAGAAAATGTGTTTTGAGAGCAGGATAAGCCCTAGGAGTCTGATGCTGGCTTTAATGTTAATGGACTTCACGAAGATAAGTGACTAACCCACTACGAGCATGACAACTGTTTGCGTTATCTTTATTTGTAAACGGGTGGGGAAAAGCGGGTGGGGGACAGGGCACAGACCCAACAGAATCTCAGCCAAACACAAACAGCCCATCTGCTGCAGGAACAGAACTTTAGGAAGACCGAATGCCTGCATGAGAAACAATTCTTGCACCAACTACACCCCTGAAAACAACCCCTTTGAAAAAACAACAAAACTAAGAAGAATCCTTTGAGGGCCGCTTAGTCGGCGCTGATTCTTGCAGGGCACAAACCCTCTCTGATGTAAAGAACAGCTGTTCCAGATCTTCCTGTCAGCATGTTTTACTAGATGTTTTACCCTATCTCCCCCTTTAAAGGAAGAAAAGGGGAAAAAAAGTTCTTGCTTCATAAGAAATGCCCTCTGCCCTTTTTGAAGAACTGTCCCTTGCCTAGTTTTTCCAGGCTGAATCTCACCCATAGCTCAGGTTAGAAAACCTATACAAGACGGCAAGCAGCAAACAGTAGCAATCGGAGCAGATCTCAGAGTCTAACCATCAGATTCCTTTCCTTTTTGTTTTAAAGAAGAGGAGGAAAGTCAAACTATCACATTTGGATTCGGAGACCCTGGAGACAGCTCAGTGACTTTGAAGAATCCGAGAAACAGTTTGCTTCTGGAGAAAAGTCCATTTTCTTCCAGTGTCTAGACTAATTACTTGCATCCCAAATTCCCAAACCCTTCCAGAGTTCTTGGAAACTGGTTGGAAACATGCCTTTCTGTAGAGATGTATCATGCCTAGAGCCCTGCCATCCTTTCCCCACCCAAAATGCCTGGATGCCCTGAGCTTAATCCACCCACCACCAACCGCTGTGGTAGATCTCACCCCTTCAATCCCTTGCAGAGAACACTTTCTCCCTCAGTTCCCTAAGGATACTGGATGGGAGAAAGATGGGAGGAAGGTTAAAGGGAGTGAGAGAAAAAAACAAACTGGTGCCTACCTCTTTGGCAGCTGCACTCTTCCAGAAACTGGGTGCTGGGCTAGTGGGATGCCGACATGGACCATGCTCCTTCCATCCTCCACACGGAAAAGGCATAACTGAGTCTCTCATGGGCTACATAGCTGCAACTTGTCATCTTATTGTCCATTTCGTCGCTCTGGAGGACCTGGTAGAGGAAGTCTATATACCTGGCTGCAAGCTTGAGAGTCTGAATTTTACTGAGTTTGTCCGAGGGTAGGGTGGGGATGATTTTCCTCAGGGCTGCAAATGCTTCATTGAGGGATTGCGTCCTCTGCCTCTCCCTGACATTGGCCAGGATCCTCTGGCTTTGAAGTTCTTCATAAGACTGGGAGCTGGGACTGGCCTTCTTACCCCGTTTTCCAGGATTGGGGCTGCCATCTTCACTGGATTTCTTACTGTATCTTCTTTTCCTGCCAAATCTTTTTGGCTGTCTCTCGAGCTCTTCTTCGCTGGTTCCCAAGCTATCCACAGGAGAGACAGGAGAACTGGAACTTTCCTCCATTCTTCCTGCAAGGAGGGAGGGGAAGAAACTTAAGGCAAACTTTCTCTCTCTTCCTCTCCCTCTCTCTCTCTCTCTCTCTCCTGTGTGTGTGTGTGTGTGTGTGTCTAAATGTATTTTAAATTCCTGAGACAGATCCTTTGGAAAAACAGAAGTTCTGCTGACCAAACGTTTTCCAAGTTTCTCTTATTTCAAGGACGGGTTGTGCAAAAGTTGAGGTCTTAGAGAGAGGAAGTTATTCTAACTTTTTGGAAACTCTAGCTGGGCTCAGTTGCTAAATAGTTGTCAGAAGTGAGGGAGGTGCAGAGCGCTGCTGTGATTGGATGCTTAGGCAAGTGGGAGGATGTTTTTTTTTTCTTTTTTTTCATCCCCCCTGCTAAAACTTTCACAGTTTTGGATTACACTTCACTGAAATCTGGGGATTGCACCTCGAAGGAGAAGCCCGTTTGCCAGCCTTTTCCTCTTCCCTTCTCTCATCCCTACCCCCACCCCAATCTAGCCCCCACCAATACTGTCGTCTGAGACACTTTAAAGTGCAAAGCACGGGGCTTTGTGTGAGAAAATTAGGGCTATTCCCTATAGCCATGTGATCATTTCCAGTGAACCCACCTCTCAAAGAAGGCAGGGGGAAACAGGCAGGTTGGGGGAGAGGAAGGGAAGGGGAGAGGAATACTTAGTTGCTGCAAAGGGAAGAAATCAAAATTATATTTTCTAGCCACACCCGGGCATCAACTTTGTTTTGGGTTAACCCTTCACTCACGTCTCTACTCACCGCTTTGAGCTGGCTAGCAGGAGTAGAGTGCATAGGATGACTTTCAGGGCCTTTTAATGTCCTGCTGATTGCTGAAGCCAAGCCAGGCTATGGGGCTAAACTGGAAGTTTTAGCCACAGCTGGGAGGTTACTATTGGGGCTTCTCTAAAGTACTCCCTCAGGGCCACTGGATATGTTTTGCCCAACTATGTGTCTCTATCTTCTCTCCCTCTCTCTCTGGATCTATCTCTCTAACGCTATTGCTCTTTTCCCTCCCATCCTTTTCTCCTGTGCTCAATTAATCTATTGATCTGTGATGTTGATTGAGTGCTTACTGAGGGTAGAGCACTGTACTAAGCACTTGGGAGATTACAGAGCAGTGGAGTTGGTAGACACCTCTTCGCTCCTCACAAAGCTTTTAATCTAGCTCAAAATGAAAGTTTGGTAGAGAAGGGAGTGTGAGGGGTTCCAGAGAGCTCTGTATCTGCAGGCCAGACCTGGAGCCAAGGCTGCCCCACCACTTAAATTTGCTAGAAGGTGGGCTTTATTTTGCCCTGTCTCCCTTCAAGACTGTGCTTTTTAGGTCACTGTTGGGTCCTGGGGTGAAGTGGTCTCCCTCACTCTTCTCTAATCCAGTGGATCTGGAGATGAGAAGGATAGCAATTGCCTCCTGAACTTGGGTCTGTGGGTGTGATGTAGTTAACTGTCAGCTGTGGGGACAAGGTACACATTCTACCTCAAGCCTGCCTTGCTCCTGGAATGGGAAGCAGCCAAGAAGACTGTAGCTCCACTTCTGTCTTGCTCCTCTCCTGGTAAACAATAATAATAATAATAATGTTGGTATTTATTAAGCGCTTACTATGTGCAGAGCACTGTTCTAAGTGCTGGGGTAGACACAGGGGAATCAGGTTGTCCCACGTGGGGCTCACAGTCTTAATCCCCATTTTCAGATGAGGTAACTGAGGCACAGAGAAGTGAAGTGACTTGCCCACAGTCACACAGCTGACAAGTGGCAGAGCTGGGATTCGAACCCATGACCTCTGACTCCAAAGCCCGTGCTCTTTCCACAGAGCCATGCTGCTTCTCCGACCATTGTCAGTCAGTCAATTGTATTTACTGAGCGCTTACTGTGTTCACAGCACTGTACCAAGTGCTGGGCCAAGTGCCGAGATCTCTCCAGCTCCCTGTCTCTTGCCATGGGTCCTCTCTGGTCCTGGACACAGTTAGGAATGGATTTCACTTGGCTAAGTTGAACGATTGAAGGGCTTTGTACTGGATAGCTCAACTTTGAGTCTCTCTCTGTCTGGAATTGCATAGGGCAACAGCTGCCTTTTTCCCCAGTATTTTTATTTTCAGTGCTCTGTCTCACTCCTCCTCTGTTCCTGCACTCAGGTTCTGTAGCCTGGAAATAGCACCAGTTTTCACACCAACCCAGGAAGGGAATGCCATAGTTCTGTAGGAAAGGGAAGATCAGGGGTTTTGAGACTGGGAAATGCTCCAGATTCAGGAAAACTCTGTGAACTGCCACAAAATGGCACATATAATGTCATCACAGAACTCTGCTTGCCTGGTCTAAATGCATGCAATGTCACGAACAACTCATTGTCCGGTATTCTCTAGTGCCATCTGTGGTACCCAAATCTGATCTCGTTTGCCCATAGAAATACTCTCATCCTTAAGGATACCAGCCCTCTCCTACTGCTGCTCTAGAGCTGCCTGTCACCTTCAAACTGGTCCATGTTGGCCTCCAGGACCAGAATTTGAGGTTCTGGGGACTCTTGCTTTTGGCATTCCCCATCAGGCTTGCCCTCACCCTCTTTAGGATCCAAGGCCAAGCCAGGAATCAGACTCAAATCTAGAAGGGAAGAGGAGCAATTTCACTGCCAGAACTGGGGCCTTAGAAATGAAGCCAGTTTTCACTTATTTATTCAATCATATTTATTGGGCACTTACTGTATGCAGAGCACTGTATTAAGCACTTGGGAGAGTAAAATATAACAATAAACAAATTCCCTGCCCACAAGGAGCTTACAGACTTTGAGGGGGAGACAGACATTAATATAAATGAATTCAGATATGGACATAAGTGTTGTGGGGCTGGGAGGGGGGAATGAATAAAGGGAACAAGTCAGGGTGATGGAGAGGGAGTGGGAGAAGAGGAAAGGGGGACTTAGGGAAGGATTTTGGAGGAGTCCTATAGCTTCAAGGCAAGGTTGCTATCCATCGATTTCTTGCCTGCACTCTTCTTAAGAGACATTCATTAATTTGATTGTATTTATTAAGCACTTACTGTGTGCAGATCACTATACTTAGTACTTGTGGGAGTACAATACAACAATAAACAGTATCTCTCCCTGCCAGCAATGAGCTTACAGTCTAAAGGCTGGGGGCAGTTTGGAGCTAACAGGGAAGAGATCTTGGGAGAGCAATTCCACTTCACCCAGCTCCACTTGTGTTAGGTAGTAGCAGGGCCAGCACTCTCAGCAGCCTGAATCCCAGATATCCAATTCAGACAGGGACGGGATGGGCTGGGCTGAGATGAACCTCTGCCCTTATTGTCAGGATTTCACCCACCACGGCTGCCAGTCCCTCTCCTCCCCACCAACTACACCTCAGCTTGCCCCCTCAGTATTCCCCTCTGCGCAAAATGAACAGTGAGAACTGATGCTTCTGTCTTTGAGGAAAGGTCGACATGATTGAGTAGGGCAGCAAAATACTATTTTGAGCAGCTCTTATCCAAATCCCCAGATCGCATTTCTCCAAGTACTGGGAACAAAGATATTTCTAAAACCACTTGGTAAAGTAACCGAGGCGGCAGCCAGCTTTGACAGCAGGGCCGGAAAAGGGTTAACTTGCCATTTCTTTTAAAGCTGGTTTTAAAATCCATGACCATATTTAAACCAAAGGGCTTTCCAATACAGAAAACATTTAAGAAAATATTATTCTCTCTTACATACTGGAAAATGATGACATTGAAAATGCAGTGTTGTTTTTATTGAAACATGAAATTGTTATGCATTCTGCATGAGTAATTTTATTTTATTTTACATATATCTGGACATAGGTTTAAATGCACACTTTTAGAAAAGACATACTGATTATTGCAATGAGGTTGTTAAGCTTCAGATTTATTTGTCTAAAATTAACAGTTTTTCTGGGAGCTTCACTCTTTCTAGATCTGTTCAAACACACCTCATTAAAGAAGTCAGATTAGGACTTTTGGAGCAGAAGCAATAGAATGTAAGGGTAGGCTTTTTAAAATTAATCTAAGTAGGAGAACAGCTATTAAGGTGGGATTTTGATTTTGACAGAGTCTTTTCATGATTTTTCCCTTCCACTGATACTTAAAGTGACATTTTGGGGAGATTTCTGAAATGTCTCTGTCACCTAGAGTGCTAAGCACAAGCAAAAGCATAGTTTAAAGAGAAATATTTGCTTTCTGATTTTCCCCTTGCCAAATTCTTCAGTGACCCTTTCAGAAAATTGATTTTTTTTTTTAGTGTTTGAGGTTTAAGTGGTTTGGATTTTTCAGTCATACATAGATCTCACTAGAGATAGTATCGCCGTAACCGCTCCCCCACCCCCCCAAAAAAGCATAAAGTGCCACAAAATTGAAGAAGCTGGAAAAGAACTTCGACATAGGCTGAATACAGAGAAAGTATGCATGTTTCAAGTTATTATTGTCAGTTTACCTCTTGCTTCCACCAAGACAGTCATTCAAGATGTGAACCCCAAAGTTTCATGACCTGTTTGAAGTGGCTCAGAGTGTTTTCTTTCTCTGGCAGTTAGCTCTGGGTTTTAGGACTGGAGGTAGTTTTATGGCTTTGATGCCTTTGAAAATATTCCCAGGTGACCCGGTCTCAATTAGGCTCTTGCCTAATACAGAACTGTCAAGGAAGCACGTCTGGTCAGGGCAGGAACTAGGCCACTTTATTGAAGCTGAAAAGCCCACTCAGAGAGAAAATCTTAAGCTATTTTGTTTGTGTTTCTCTGTGTTTCTATCCTTCCCTAGTTCCTGAATTAAAGCAAGAACATTTTTTTATAAAGCCCGTTTCTCAGACTGCCTATATAGAGCACTCATTTTGGGGATAAGATTAGGCCTTCTTTTATTTAGAAAAATACATACATTTTTTAAAAAAAACATGCTTTTCCTTCCAGTTGTTCAGCATCACAAAAGGGGGTGGGGAGAGAGACTCTGATGGACAGACTCTAAAATAAATCCCTTTAAGAGAGTGCTTAGAAAAATATTCAATTTGGTGGCAATTGTGACCAAATAACTTTATTTTGATTTACTCCTGCTTTATTACTAGGGTATTTATGATTGTGCAAGAAGGGGTATTCAGGGGTCATTTAATGCAACCTTCTGCCTCTGACAGGGCTACTTAAACTATTTCAGAGAGACTCTACCTATACCTGCCCTTTACTTAAAAATCACTGGGGAAATGTGTTTCAGCATCTCATAATTCTTTACAAATCACTTGGACTATTCTGCTCCCTGCTCGCTATTTCTCACTAATGGTCATGCTTGGCAGCCTTTGAACCTCATCGGTCAGCAGTTTTGATTAAAGCAGATTGCGGCCTCAAGGTGAGCATTAGATTTATCGTTATTCTGAATGTTTTGTGCACTGAAGTTGAAGAATGTCTACATATCACAGATCCTATTTGGAGTCCAATATCCTTTTTCCAGACCCAAACATTGTCAGAAAATTACAGTACATTAGGAAGACAAGATTTTTTCTGTAAGATCTGCTGTTTGGTCATTATTGGGTGAGGCAAAAAAAAACATAGTAGGTGCTCAATAAATGTCACTCGTAACAGCAGTCAAGCAAACCTCTGGTTTAGAAAAATATAAATGGAGGGAGCCTTTCTGTCCCAGCCACCAGACAGCTACTTATAGTTCCACAGAAACAGACAATCTAACTCTTCTGATCCTACATTCATACGTGAGGCTTACAAGTTAACTGTCTGCAACTGATTTTTAGTTGAAATGAAAAAGCACTGAGGACGATAAGTGGAAGTTTTTCCAGAGTCTCTTATAGGCTTGAAGAAGTCCTTAGCTCTTAGTGTGATGAGAAAGCTGTTTTGCTGAAAAATGGCAAGGAAACTTCAGCAAAGATATTAGCAGGTTTTGAGGGTTGTTTTTTTTTTCTTACTTTTTACAGATGTTACTAGAGCAACTAGGCTCAGCCTAAACCAGTCTTACCAAAGTAGTGTCAGGACTTCACTCTCTTCCTCGAAAATCTTTGTTGCCTCCCATTGCTTCTCATCTCAAGTAAGAACCCTGATCACTGGCTTCAAGACATTCCATCAGCTGGCTCCCTATTCCCCATCTACTCTATTCTACTGTTTTTCCCCTATGGTATTTTTTAAGAGCTTACGATATACTAGGAGTTGTTACTAAGCACTGGGGTTGATACAAGCTAATCATGCAAAAACTCCTCACTATTGGCTTTAAAGCTCTACATCACCTTGCCACTTCTTATCTCACCTCCCTTCTCTCCTTCTACATCCCAATCTGTACATTCCACTCCTCCAGTGCTAACCTTCTCACTGTCCCTCTATCTTGCCTGTCTCTCCGCTGACCCATCATGGCCCACATCCTACCTCTGGCCTGGAATGCCCTTCCTCCTCAAATCCACCCAACAATCACTTTTCCCCCTTTCAAATCCCTACTGAAGGCACACCTCCTCCAAGATGCCTTCCTATACTAAGCCCTTTTCCTCAGCTCCCCCTTCCTTCCTTATCACCTCGACTTGCTCCCTTTGCTCTTTCCCCTTACCCCCACCTCACAGCACTTATATATATATGCATATATCTATAATTCTACTTATTTATATAGATGCCTGTTTACTTGTTCTGATATCTGTCTTCCTCCCTCTAGACTGGAAGCCTGTTGTGGGCAGGGATTGTCTCTCTCTGCACACAGTAAGCACTCAATAAATGCAATTGAATGAATGAATGAAGCTAATCAGGTTGGACACAGTCCATATCTCACATGGGGCTCTCATTCTTAATCCCCATTTTATAGATGAGAGAACTGAGGCACAGAGAATTTAAGTGACTTTCCCAAGGTCACCCAGTAGACAAGTAGCAGAGCTGGGATTAGAACCCAAATCTCTCTGACTTCCAGGCTCCTGCTCTATCCACTGGACCACACTGCTTCTCTATTCTTTTCTATTCTCCCTCTCCATCCCAGATTGTCCTTTTTGCCCTCCCTAAGCAAACTTCTTAACTGTCCCTTGCTCTCAACTGTGCTACCTCGGATCCATTGCTCACACCTGACACCTAGAACCTTCTGACCCCTCCTTCATCTAGCTTTATTCACCTTTCCAAAATACTCCTAAAATGTCAGGTCCTCATGGGCAGGGAACCTGTCTACCAACTTTGTTGCATTGTATTCTCCTAGATGCTTAGTACAGTGTTCTGCCCACAGTAAATTCTCAATAAATAGCCATGATTAATTCTGTAGGACATTTCTTGACTAATCTCCCTTCCCTTCCAGTCATACCATTTTAACTACCTCAGTACTCACATATATGTTTATTCACTTACTTATTTACTTGTACCATTGACTTGAGTCTCCTCTCCCCCTTTCACCTCTCATCTATCTGTCAAGTGTGTCTGCCTGCTCCATTAGATGGTAAGCTCATTGAGAGCAATCTTATGCCCTGTTTCTTTTTTATATTCACCAAGCACCTAATTCAGTAGACGCTCAATACCACCGATACTGATTTTATACTACAAACTGCATAATTTGAATTCATCTAAAATCCTTCTGGTTTGAAACATTTTAAACCCTTTAATTGCAGGGCAGGTTGATTTCCCAGATACTATTTAGAAATCCATGGAAATTGAAGCTAGACAAGAGACAGTGATAGTTAATTCTCCCAGTGACTTGTCCTGATATTAAAGTCCCCAAACTGAAGTAAAAAATGATCCAGCTGGCAAAATGTTTGTGATGGTCTACCAGGGCATGTTTACCTCCCTTTAGGTTTTTGTTTTTTGTTTTTTTAATAACAGATTTTAAGTGCTATGTTCCAGGTGTTGTGCTAAGCTCTGGGGTAGATACAAGATAATCAGGTTGGACACAGTCAGTGTCCCACAGTGAGCTCACAGTTTTAATCCCCATCTTACAGATGAGGGAACTAAGGCCCAGAAATTGAAGTGACTTGCCCGAGATCACATAACAGACAAGTGGCAGAGCCAGAGATTTAAAACCCAGATCTTTCTGATGCCCACATCTGTGCTTTAACCACAGATTTTGTGGTTTCTAGCCTCCTGTGACTAGCCCCCTTCACATGCACCCAAATAAATAACATTGATGGATTGTTGCACGCAATTGTTTTTACTGACATTGCAGTTGCATTTTCTCTAGATAGATGCATGCTGTTGGAATAACTTTCCAAGAAATCATTCTGGGCATATCTCCCCTATCCTCAAGTGCTTCCAATGATTGTGTTTTTATCTCCTCATCAGACAGAAACTCATCACCATTGTAACCAAGGCACTCAACCAGCCCTCTCTCACTTGATTATCCCTGCTCCTCTCCTACTACAACCCAATCCTCACACTTGGCTTCTCTAAAACCAACTGATTCATTCATTCAATTATATTTTTTGAACCCTTACTGTGTGCAGAGTGCTGTACTAAGTGCTGTGGAGAGTACAATACATTAATAAACAGTGACATTCCCTGCCCACAACGAGCTTACAATCTACGGAGGGGGACACAGACATTTATACAAATAAATAAAATTACAGACATGTAGTTAAGTGCTGTAGGGCTAGGAGGGGGGAAGAGCAAAGGGAACAAGTCAGGGCAATGCAGACAGGAGTAGGAGGTGAAGAAAAGCAGGGCTTAGTCTGGGAAGACTTCTAGGAGGAGATGTGCCTTCAATAAGGTTTTGAAGGGTGGGAGAATAATTGTCTAACAGATTTGAGGAGGGAGGGCTGTCCAGGCCAGATGCAGGACATGGGCGAGGGGTCAGCAGCGAGACAGGCAAGAACGAGGCACGGTGAGAAGGTTAGCTCTAGAGGAGCCAAGTGTGTGGGCTGGGTTGTAGAAGGAGAGAAGTGAGGTGAGGTTGGAGGGGGCATGGTGTTGGAGTGCTTTAAAGCCAATCGTGAGGAGTTTTTGGTTGATGAGGAGGTGGATGGGCAACCACTGGAGTGTTTTCAGGAGCAGGGTGACAGTTCCTGAAAGTTTTTGTAGAAAAATGATCCAGGCAACGGAGTGAAGTATGGACTGGAGTGTGGTGAGACAGGAAGCTAGAAGGTCAGCAAGGAGACTGAAACAGTAATCCAGGCGGGATACAATGAGTAATTATATTAACGTGGTAGCAGTTTGGATGGAGAGGAAAGGGTGGATTTTAGTGATGATGTGAAGGTGGCACCGACAGGATTTAGTGATGGATTGAATATGTGGGTTGAATGACATAGAGGAATCAAGGTCACTGTCCTGGTGACTAACCTCACTCTCTTTTGACCCTTTTCTCACTCCCTCCCTCCCACCTGAAATTCCATCACCTTACATAATTTAATTTTAATTCTGTCAAGTGCTTACTATGTGCCAAGCATTGTTCTAAGCTCTAAGCACTGTTCTAACATGCATGCCAGCATTCTCCTGCTGATCACTTAAAGTTTCCCACCATGCCCACCCTCACAACACTTGTGTATATATCCTTATACTTAGTTGCTTCCCTTACCTGTAATTTATTTGATTGTCTCCTCCATTAGATTGTAAATTCCCTGAGGGCAGGGATCATGTCTACCAATCCCATTGTTCTCTCCCAAGCACTTAGTACAGTGCTTTGCACAAAAGTAAGCACTCAAATACCACTGATTGACTGATCTCCAACATTCTCTCCAAAATGTGGAATGAAAAAAGAACTTATTTATTAAGAAGAGTGACACTGATGAAAATAGATGCTCTTGAGCTAGACAACTCATTAGCTTTTTGATAACTCCAAATTGATAAAGTCCTTTTATAAGAATATTTTGTGTTCATAGTAATTTGTAAATTACTCAAGCAATCATTGGTATTCAATGAGTGCTTGATATGTTCTGAACACTGTACTAAGTGCTTAGGAGAGTACAATATAGCAGAATCAGCAGACACTTTCCATTCCCATAATGAGCTTACACTCTTAAAAAAAAACTGTTCATTAGTCAATTTTGGGTGAACAGAAAACTAATGAGGGTATCCCTCCCACATTATTTCTCAAGATCTTAAGCTATATTTCTTGTCGGTCTGCCTTTGGAGATGAAATAGAGTAATGCCTTTCCTGAAAAGGGAAAGAGATGGCAATAATGCACATTTTCTTTGTAGCTGTCAGCAAGGATGGATGGATGTATTATATTTTCATGCTGAATTTGATAGCTATTAACTTAACTTTCACCCTTGGAAACTTTCACCCTAAAGTTCTGTTGTTGACCTGTGGGTCAGCAGAATTCAGGTCAAATAAATATTGAATATATTTCAAATTGGGTTCTTTGTGGGTCAATATCTTATTTACAAAACTATGGCCAATAAAAGTAAACATTGTAGAGTTTGATGGAGAATATAGTCAGTGAAGGCAACCAGGAAATATGTTTGTCCTACCCAGTATTAAAGCAACAGGGTAGATTTATGCTTACAAACTTTGCACACTTCTCACTCTTGAGTAAATACTGAAAAATTTCACTTCACGGAGCTGTAATCAATCAATAAATGATATTTATTGAGTGCTTACTTTTTGCAGAACACTGTCCTAAGCACTTGGGAAAGTACAGTATAATGGAATTGGTAGAAATGATCCTGTACACAGCAGCTTAAGTGAAGAGTGGAAGGCAGACATTAAAATAAATTACAAATGGGGTAGTGAGAAGTATCAAAATATTAAAATCCTGGTTATTCATATTTCCATTATGAGATAATTGAAATTGTTATAAATTACTTCCCAGACAATAGGGAAAATGTAATTTGAGCTAGAGTGAAGGGTTTTTTTTGTTAGAAAAATCAATTTGGGACCTTAATTTGAAGGTGGTATAAGTAGCACTTTGATCAGCTCCATCTCAGCTAGCGTAATGGTTCAAAGAATTTGCACTAATAATTCACCTGGCAGCCCTAGAAGGAAACTCTTTTTTAATGGTATTTTTTAAGTGCTTACTATGTGTCAGACCTGTACTAAGTACTGGGGTAAACTAACCAGGGTGTACTTTGTCCATGTCCCACATGGGGTTCACAGTCTTAATCGCCATTTTACAGATGAGGTAACTGAGGCACAGAGAAGTGACATGCCCAAGTTCACACAGCAGACAGGTGGCAGAGTTGGGGTTAGAACCTAGGTTGTTCTAATTCCCAGGCCTGTGTTCTATCTACTAGATCAGGCTGTTTCTCATGGCCACACTGCTTCTCACCGTCACATGTCTGTCTGACTAAAGGACAGCATTTCATGCTCTTCCACTCTTTGCTATGTTTTCCTCCCCTACTTCATTCAGTGTTATTTAAGGGCGGAGCAGTGAACTAGACACTTAGGAGAATAGTTAGAGGATCTACTGAGTAGATGCTGGATAATTAGAAACTGCAGTTTAAGAGGCAGGGGGAAAAGGTATGTACTCCACATTTTGCAGGTAAGGAAACTGAGGCACAAAAAGACAGTCTCTGCCTACAACATCCAAGAGACAGACTGGCAGAGGAAGGATTATAACCCAGGTCTCCTAACTCTTATGCCATGTTCTTTGTACTAAGTCACACTGCCTCCCAGAGTTAAGGCTACATCAATCAATCAACCAACTAGAGGTATTTATTGATTGCTTACTGTTTGCAGAGCATTGTACTAAGGACTTGGGAGAGTAAATTGCAATAGAGTTGGTAGACATGATCCCTGCCCAAAAGGAGATAAGAGTATAGAAGGGGAGAAAGGTATTAAAATATGATATAGACAGGGGAAATGGGAGAGTATAAGGATATCATAATAATAATGATAATGATACTTGTAAGCACCTTCTATGTGTCAGGCACTGAACTAAGTATTGGGGTGGGTACAAGCAAATTAGTTTGGACACAATCCCTGTCCCCCATGGGGTACTCAGTCTCAATCCCCATTTTACAGATGAGGTAACTGAAGCAGAGAGAAATGAAGTGACTTGCCCAAGGTCACACAGCAGACAAGTGGTGGAGTTGGGATTAGAACCCATGACCTTATGACTCCCAGGCTTGTGCTGTATCTACTATGCCATGCTGCTCTGTAGGGCTGAGTGTGGGTTGAATACCAGTTGCTTAAAAAGGTACAGATTCAAGTATGTAGGTGACACAGAAGGGAGGGTGGGTAGGGGAATTGAGGACCTAGTCAGGAAAGGACTTTTGGAGGAAATGTGATCTGGTAGGGCTTTAAAGGTGGGAAGAATGGTTGGTTGTTGGATATAAAGGAGGAGAGAGTTCCAGATCAAAGGAGAAAAGTGGGCAAGGTTGATGGTGGGATTGATGAAATCATTGTACAATGAGTAGGTAGGTTATAGAGGAGCAAAGTGTGCAGGCTGGTGGTAGTAGGAGATTGGCAAGCTAAGACAAGAGGCAGAGGGATGATTGAAGGCTTGAAAGCCAAGGGTAAGAAGTTTCTGTTTGATATGGAGGTGGATGGTTAGTTTTCTGAGGCCTAGGGATATTTTTCTTGGAAAAATGATCCAAGCAGCAGACTGAAGAGTAGATTGGAGAAGGGAGAGGTTAGAGGCAGGGTGGTCAGTGAGCAGGCTGATACAGTACTCTAAGTGGGATATAAGTGCTTCATTCAGACATGCAGCAGTTTAGATGGAGAGGAAGGTGATTCTGGTGATGTGAATGTAGAATCAACAGGATTTGGTGACGGTTTGAATTTGTGAGTACTTGACCCCCTCCAGTCTGCATCCTCCCCCTTCATTCCACAGAAATTGCACTCTCAAAGATCACTAGTGATCTCCTTCTTTCCAAATCCAGGGACTTTTACACCATTCTAATCCTCCTCGACTTCTCAGCTGCCTTTGGCAATGTGAATCATCCATTATCCCCTTCTCCTAGAAGCATTCTCTAACTTTGATTCATTGCTACTATCCTCTGCTGGTTCTCCTCCTATCTCTCTGACCGCTTATTCTCAGTCTCTTTGTGGGCTCCTCTTCTTCCTCCCATCCCATAACCGTGGGAATCCCTCAGGGCTCAATTCTGGGTCCCCTTCTATTCTCCATCTACACCCACTCACTCGGAGAACTCATCCACTCCTTCGTTTCAAATACTAACTCTGGGGATGATCCCCAAATCTACATCTTCAACCCTGGTCTTTGCATTCTTGCAATTCCTCCTGCCTTCACTACATCTCTACTGGGATGTCTCACTGATGTCTCAAATTTAACATGTCCAAAATAGAATTCTTAATCTTCCCAACCAAACCCTGTCCTCCATCTGACTTTCTCATCACTGTAGAGAGCATGACCATCCTCCTGACTCACAAGCTCACCACTTTGGCATTATGCTCAACTTATCTCATTCATTCAACCCACCTATTCAATCTGATATCAAATCCTGTCAGTTCTACCTTCACATCATTACTAAAATCTGCTCTTTCCTCCCTACCCAAACTACTACCGTCCAAGCACTTATCATATCCCACTTTGACTTCTACTTCAGCCTCCACACTGACCTCACTGACTCCTTGCTCCCCACTCTAATCCACTCTAATCCATACTTTAATCTGCTGCTAGGATCATCTTTCTAAAACATCTTTAGTCTACATCTTTCCACTCATCAAGAACCTCCATTGGTAGCGCATCCACGTTTGCATCAAATAGGAACTCCTTACCACTGACTTTAAAGCATTCAGCCACCTTACCCCATTCTATTTTACCTCACTGATTTCCTTGTACAATCAATCCTGGCCACTCTGCTCCTCTAATGGCAATCTACTCACTCTTCCTCAATCTTGTCTCTCTTGCCACTGACCCCTCACCCACAACCTGCTTCTGGTGTGGACCTCTTTCCCCATTCAAATCCAACAGACTATTACTCTTTCCATCTTCAAAGCCTTATTAAAATCATATCTTCTCCAAGAGGCCTTCCCCAACTAATCCCCCATTTTTCTTACTCTCTCTCCCTTCTACATAACCCTTGCACTTGGACTTACACCCTTTATTCACCCCACCTGCAGTCCCACTGCACTTATGTATACATCTATAATTTATTTTAATGTCTATCTCCCCCTTTAGCCTGTCAACTCCATGTGGTCAGGGAACATGTCTACCAAATCTGATGTACTGTACTCTCCCAAGTGTTTACTAGAGTACTTTGCACACAAGTTTGATTAATTGATGAGTCGAGGATAATACTTAAATTGTGGACTTTTGACACAGGGAAGGTGGTGATGTCTACAGTAATGTAAAAGTCTTGGGGATAACAGGGTTTGCATAGGAACACGAGGAGTTCTGTTTTGAACATATTCTTTCATTTATTCAATCATATTTATCAAGCGCTTATTTTGTGTAAAGCACTATGCTAAGCGATTGGAAAAGTACAATATAACAATAATGGACACATTCCATACCCACAGTGAGTGTACATTCTAGTTAACTTTGAGGTGCTTCAGGACATCCAAGTAGAGCTGTCCTGAAGGCAGGAAGAAATGTGAGGCAGTAGAGTAGGAGAGAGGACAAGGCTGGAGAGGTAGATTTGGGAATTGTCTCCATAAAGCCATTAATCAAAGTCATTGAAGTGAATTAATTCTCCAGGGGAGGGTATAGATAGAGAATTATATACAGGTAGACTGTATAGATCATGGATAAGCTGTGACAATGACTAAAAGTAATAAATCTTCTAGCATTACCTGACTGACAGCCATTGGTGCAATTACCGAGCAGGTAGATGCTGTGAATGTTTATCCATTAGTAGAAGTATTTTCTGTGAACTTAATTATCACCTTGATGGAGCCATTATAAACATTCCAAACCATTAGTATCACCCTAGTCATTCCACTTTAAAAATCCTAACTTCTTGATTTGTCTCCGGGAGTCGACTGCATAGATCAACCAGTCAAAGAAATTGACAGTAATTTTCTTCACGGCTTTTTGACACCTTCCCTTTCAGGAAACTCTCTTGGCTAGACATGGCCATTGGTGAGGTCCAATCATTATCAGTTGTGAGTGGGGAATTTCCATCTAGAATAAACTGGACTAGAATGATTATGCTGCAGAAGCAACATGGCTATATGTGTCACTTCTGCCTAACTTTGAGGGCTTCTCTGCTTCCCACTCGGCTGCATATTAGAAGCATGACATCAGAGAACAGCCTGTGAGCCCATCTAGGCTTGTTTTCACTAGTGACTTATACCTCTTCTTTCGGAAGAAAAGGGAAGTTTCCCATAATTCACCTAGAAAATTGTGCAATGTGATACGGTGGTTGAAAGTGCTGACTATGTGACAAACTGGAAGAAATACTTTCAGTGAAGGCAGCATATTTTATGAAACCTCCATTATGTATATAGAGCTGAGGGCAAAGGGGAAAAGGTAAAAATATTTCTAAAACCTCACAGTACAGCACAATTCAATCATTCCAATTAGCCCTGATGGAATAGTCTGGACATAGATGTTCAAGTCACAGGGGCCCTATGTATGTTTGTATTCACATGAAGACAGTGGACTATTAATCAGTGGTATTTATTGTACAGCTAATGAGTGCATAGCAGAGCACTAAGCATGAGGAAAAGTGCAGCAGATCCTGGATGAACGTTTTCTGTACTTCAGAGAGGGTGGATGTTTTGAGAATAAATTTAAAAAAGAAGCCAACACTCAAGAGGCTTGTTTGTACTCAAATGAGTCAACTAATTATTTGCCCCTCCCTTCCCCCCACCAGTATCACTGTTCTAAAAGTCAGATATGATAATAATAATAATAATGATGATTATGGTGTTTGTAAAGTGCTTACTGTGTATCAAGAACTGGTCTAAGTACTGGGGTAGATACAAGGTAATCAGGTTGTCCTATGTGGGGCTCACAGCTTTAATTTCCATTTTACAGATGAGATACCTGAGGCCCAGAAAAGTTTAGTGACTTGCCCAAGGTCACACAGTAGATGTGGTGGAGCCAGGATTAGAACCCAGGTCCTTTCTGACTACCAGGCCTGTGCTCTATCCACTAAGCCATGCTACTTCTCTATTTATACCCCTTTGAGGGAATGGATCAGGTCTGCTCACTCTTATAGTCCCTCAAGCCCTTATTAAAGCATTCTGCACATAGGGCTCAATAAATACTACCGATTTACTTTTATCTTGAAATGGCCATTGATTTTCTCAATCTCACATTTCCACCATTTTCAATATGGGGTTAGTCATTTTGGTCATTCAATATACATGTTTGAAATGTGAGAATAAAATGGCCCCAACCACAAATCTAATTAGTCATTCAAAATATAGGTTTGCTAGTCTTGCAACAGGTTTTTTATATTCATTCACACACAGGAGACTACATTAATGAATAGTCTCAACTTTGGAAGCAAAGGACCAGAGATATTCACACACAAATATATTACATTTATACTAAGTGTGAATGCTTGTCATATAACCCCAGTAGAATGGGAATGAAGGCTATTGAAAATTTTTATCGTATGGAAGGAATTAGACTCTGACCCTTCCTGGAGGAACTAAGAGGGAAGCTATTGTGACAGAAATTCATGTACTTCCCACTTCCCATTTGAAGGGCAGTTTCAGTGCCAAGTATTTTTTTCCATAGCAGAAATTGCCTCAGTCATGAATGCCTAGTATCCACAGGTTGAAAAGCTGTGACCATCTTTCCTATACCAGTATATTGAGCTGAGAAAGGGAAGTGGGTATTTGCTTGGGACTGCTTCTGGTGATATGGTTTAGTCTAGCTATACTTGTCATCCAACGTTATACTAGTGTCACTTCAGCCAGCCACTGGTATTTCTTTGAGTGTCTTTTGTTTTTTTTTAATTATTTCTTCTAAACTCAGTGTAAAAGAAAGCAGAGATCTTTTTAGGGAGCATCTCATCAATCTCCTGGGAAGTAGAAAAAGTCCAAATAAATGCTATAATTTTCTAAATGGGAAAGAATAATTGACTTTTCCTAAGCCAAGCAGTGGAGACTAAAGCTTCAATCATGCTGTTTTACTCATTTTTACCTTACTGAACAAGCAGGGAAAAAGGCTGGTGGGCCAACAGATTCAGAGTCCTCTCCTCTAATTGTTAATAGCCAGACCTCTCCTCTCCCATCTGCTTACTGAATCCTTCTCCCCCTCCTTAGATCTTTCACTGCACCCTCAATTCCTCCTCTACTCGAGTCAGTGCATTCTCTCTCTCCCTGAAAAACCTGAAAGTATTATTTTAGGAGATCATGAAACATTACAATTACTTATTCTTCAGTTAAGAAACATTACCTTTTTTGCAGGGGGTACATATGTTTAAGTGTGACAACTTGCAAGGGGAACATGTTTACGTACGTCAAATCTGTAAACATATCGCATAAAAATCTCTGATTCAACATTCTCTTAAAAGGTATAATCTGGTTTATTACTACTCCAGCTAAGGGGAGAAGATATTGGGGAGGAATTTGCTACCTACTCTCTGGATTGCAATTAAGCCCGAGAGGGAGGTGAAGCAATCAGGTGAGGTGCTTGGGAATGTACACTCCTAATTGACCTGACAGCTCCACTGACAGCTCCAGGTTTGGATTTAGTGAGCCTACACTTCTTCCTCCTCTTCCTTGCTCTTTCCACCTGCTACCCCACCATCAACCAGAGACCATGTTGGGCTCTAGGATGACTGTGAATTGAGGGCACAGAGCCTTTAGTACTCTCTGACAACCAGCCCAATGCTGCTTTCTAATAATAATAATATAGAAATAATAATGATAGTGATAATAATTGTGGTATTTTTAGGTATTTACTATATGCCAAGTGATAGAGTAGATGTAAATTAATCAAGTTGATCACAGTCCCCATGATACTTAGCGCTCACAGTCTAAGGGGAAGAGAGAATGGAAGCCATGGAGTGTCAAGATAAAGGCTGTATCTTCACACACCATTCAATTCCATGGGAATCTTATTCTGGAAAGATTCATCCACAAAAGAGAATTTTCTTTGGAAAATTGACCTTCAAAACACACTCTGGGCAGATATTTCCACAGATTGTGTGGATCTTTTTTATGTTTGGTTCTTTCATTCCATCCCATGTTGTTGACAGACGGCCTAACTTCAAATCTTTTGCAATTAATGTTATCTTCATATGCTTTCTTGAATGAACCCAGCTATATTAATTAATTTGCAAAAGCAAAAAAAAAGGGCTATTAACTTCTTTTCCTCAAAGCAGTGTACTATTAACATTTTAAAAAGTGGCAGGCAGAGCAGCATATCTTGTAGGAAATCACTTTTTTGATTAACCTATCTTTCCTCATGCAATGTACCCTTTTCTTTACTGACTGTATTTAAGGCTGCATTAGAATTAGAGGCTTAGATTTGCTAGGCCTTGATAAGTTTGCTAAAGTGCTTAGGAACTGACAGTATTGCTCAAATAATTAATATTTTAGTTTCCTCTTTCCTGATCCTCCTGCTCACATGCACAAATAAATGGTACTTGTGAAATAAAGGCAAAAATATAATTCCAAAAGCAACATTTCCCTTACAGATCATTTATCCTGGCCTACCACTAATTCCCCATCCAAATTGAATGTCTGTGAGGCTCCAGAGGAAACACTGTTCTTCTCTCTTGTTTCCTATTTCTGGATATGGAATATTTGTTACAATATGAGTTACAGTGGCTAAAGATTTGGCATACCAAAAATGAAAATATTATTTCTTGAGGAAAAAAGGGCATTCAAACTATTTCATTTTCCTTCTTTATTTTATTTGGAGGAAACTTGATGGGTGAAGGGGTCGACTTCTCTCATTATTGGAGATACTTTAGATGTTATTCCATTCCTTAAAATGAGTAACCCTGGAATTGGCTCCCAAAATTTGCACCAGCCAAATAAGACAGTTCTCTCAGCCTTCTGGATTACCTTCTTGAATCTAAATTGAATAGTATTTATTGAGTGCTTACTATTTGCAGAGCACTGAATCTAAATAATAATAACGGTATTCGTTAAGCACTTACTGGGTGACAAGCACTGTTCTAAGTGCTGGGGTAGATACAAACTAAGCAGTTTGGACAAAGTCTCTGTCCCACATAACTGAGGCACAGAGAAGGTAAGTAACTTGCCCCAAGATCTAAAGATTTTGAGCACCTACTGTGTGCAGAACACTTTGTCGAGCACTGGGAGAAAATGATATAATTAGTAACTATGATTCCTGCTTTTCAAAAGCTTTCACTCATCTATTTGACTGTAGACTTTCCCAGTTTCACCTACAAGGCTGACTAGTGGTTATGTCAATGGCTCTCATTCAGCAATAACCTCGATGGATAGGATCAGTCGATGGTTGTAAAGTGTTTTGGTTAGGACAACTGTAAGCTTGTTATGGGCAGGGAACATGTCCACTAATTCTGTTGTACTGTACTCTCCCAAGCTGTGCACATAGTAAGTGCTGAATAAGTATCATTGATTGATTGATTGATTGATTAACAAAGAGGAATGAGTTTTTTGTTTTTTTTAAATGGTATTTGTTATGCACTTACTATGTTCCAAGGACTGTACTAAGCTCTGGTGTGGTTATGAGACAATCAGGTTGGACACAATCCATGTCCCACATGAGATTCACAGTCAATCCCCATTTTATAGATAAGGTAACTGGGGCACAGAGAAGTTAAGTGAGTGACCCAAGGTCTTGCAACAATAACAACAAAAACAAGATTTTCCCACATTTCATAAATTAGCCCTATACCTCTTTTTCAAAGAGCATACCTCTTTGGGAACTGGGACCATGTCTTCAGAAAAAAAACAAACCTAAAAAACTCCCTCCTGGACTTGGAGCCCCATGCGGGACAGGGACTCTGTCTGAACTGATTGACTTGTACCTATCCGAGTCCTTAGAATAGTGTCTAACATATGGTAACTGCTTAATAAATACCATTAAAAAAAGTTGTGGAGCTGGAACTGAAACTCAGGTCCTCTGACTCCCAGGCCCGTGCTCTTTCCAAGTTATGGCCTATGCCTGGATTCAGCTTGTGGGTTTATTTGTGGAGGGGCTGAACTCCTTTATTCCAAGACTCTCTCCTAGTTCATCCAGACAAAGATACAGTCTACAACCTCTGCAGGGCATGCAGGTATAGCTGAATGCATCTGAAGTGGGCTGGGATCCAGGTAGGAGCTATTGAGAGAGGAAGCAGCTCTACCTCAAACTGCCACCCATCCTCCCTCTCCTTATGACAATCAGGAGGAGAAAAGTGGTTCACTGCGTGCAGTTCTCTGCTCACTTGGAAGCTAGTAAATGTCTCTCCAGTATTTTGGCCCATGACCATTCTTGAAGGCTTCATTACTTGAGCTGTGATAATAATTATGGTATTTGTTAAATGTCTACTATGTACTGAGCACTGTTCTAAGTGCTGGGGTAGATGTAAGGTAATCAGGCTGAACACAGTCCCTGTCTCACATGGACTCTGTCTCTGTCCAAGATGAAGAAGGATTTAATCCACTTTTTACAAATAACTTAATTGAGGCACAGAGAAGTTAAGTGACTTGCCCAAGGTCATACAATAGGCAAATATCAGAGGTGGGATTCAAACTCAGGTCCTCTGACTCCCAGGCCCACCTCTTTCCACTAGACCACACTGCTTCACAATTTTTAAGCTGTGATCCCCTTACTTAGGCTGAGAGCCCCACGTGGGGCTGGAGCTGTGTCTGAATTTGTTATTTTGTGTCTACCCCAGTGTTTTAGTGCAGTGCTTCACACATACTAAGCACTTAACAAATACCACATCTATTTTCACGGAAAATTTAAAGTTTTCTCATCAGTGAGAGGATTAGATAGGAATTTAACCTTAAATCATCAGTTTTTTAAGAAGATAAACATAAAGAATTCAGTTAAAAATGTTAGCAGGGAAATATGCATTAACTCATTGCATATTATTTACAGCCAGAACCAAAGGCGAGGTGAAAACTAGTGGTAGTTTTTTCACATGTGGAATCTAAATATACTAATACTCTCAGCGTCATGGCCCGAGTTAACAATAGGCTCTCTGATCTATTGTTAAAATAGCAACTTGTCTTCATTTCATATGAGGAGGAAGAACTGGAATTTGAAGCAATGACAAGCGCAAGCAGCCCATTAGCAGAAATGGACTAAGGAAATCTAGTTCACTCTATCCCACAGATTCTGGGTTGGCATTCTTGCTTGGATGAGTTGGATGTGAGGGCCCTAGGTTTGGAAAACTAGCAAAGCAAAAGAGTGAGCAGTTTTTGTGGCTGTTTGTTCCCAGCAGAGAGAGGACTGACTGGAGAATACTTGGTAAATATCACAAGGTACCACGAAAGTTAAAGTCCCTTAGCTTAGCTTGGCCAGAATGCAAATCTTCCCTGAGGGAAAGGAATAAGGGGAAAGTCACCTTTGTTTCAGAATACTAAATCACCTTTAAAAATTTCCCATCTGAACCTATGTTTGGACAAAGGAATATTGAGAGAGAATTTTTCCTTTTGAACTTGATTGAATAAGGCAAACTTGTTGCTTTTACTCAAGTTTCTGAGGGAGACTTGTTCAGGTCTTCCACATCTGCTCTTTTGAAAATAAATTGAGTACTGAATCTTTACCACCTGGTCTTCGGGTAGTTGGTTTTTTTTTTAATGTTAACTGGATTTTCCTCCCCTTTCCTCTTCCACTGAAACTCTCCAGATATTGTTTTTCTCGGACACAGCTAAAGTCCATGCTTCTATCCCAGACATGACGTACTCACCTATGTAAAATGCCTATTTGCATTGGGTTTAGCAAAAAACACATGACCAACCTGTGTGGCACACTCCATGTGACTTATGAAATGGGAAAGAGTCTAGTAGAGTCTGCTACTGAGGGGCCTACTCAGATTTTTGGTTCCTTGAACAATGACTACACTTCCAACTCCTGCCAGCCATCTCACAATATATGCTGATGGTTGCAGAGGTGAAAGGCAAGAGCATGGATGGCTCAGTGCCACCAAAATATCACTACAGTGGGAAAAATAAACATCTTGGTGACTAGAGAATACTCTCCTTCCTTTCTTCGCCCCCTACCTCACTGCAATCACAAATGGAAATCTTACATAAGTAAGCAATATAATTTAGATCTCTTGGATGGTCAAGAGATTGCGATACCTGCAAACCCATAAAAGGCCATAAAAACATAAGCTGTGCCATTGTTGTTTTTCATTGAGTGCCCATTTGGTCTAATGTTTGGTCAAAAGCAATGAGTCACATGATAGAACAGTAATAGGGTTGCCTTCCTAGACATCCAGTTTGATGACAATGAGGTAGAGTCTGATTTTTTTTAATGGCATGTATTAAGCACTTATTATGTGTTCTGCACCGTTCTAAGCACTGAAGTAGATACAAGTTAATCAGGTTAGACACAGTCCTTATTCCACCAGGGTCTCACAGTACGAAGAGGGAGTTCAGGTACTGAATCCCCATTTTAGAGTTGAAGAAACTGAAGCACAGAGAAGTTAAGCGAATTGCCCAAGGTCACACAGCAGGCAAGTGGCAGAACCCAGGTCTCCTGACTCACAGGTCAGGTTTTTTTTTCCACTAGGCCAAGCTTCTTGATTCCCCATCCCTAATTTTCCCTCTAGTCACAGATCGCTTTATGCAAGGTTTTATCAAAACCCTTTATTGAACTAGCCTTTATTGCTATATTACCTATGAACCTAGCAGTGCATTTAGGTTGAGAATATGTTGGCCACAGGGCCATGATATCAGACCAACAAATTCTAGCCAAGAACAAGATATCCTTTGTTTGGTAAGCCTAGTAGAAAAGGGAAATAGTTTTGACTCATCTCTTTTCCTAAGAAGAAATAACCTAAGTACAAACACAGAAGTGTGGGTAGCTGATAATGGAGCTGAAACAAATGAGGAGATCGAAATACATCAAAGAAAATTAAATTATCGTCTTGGAGACTGGAGTGGTTCTGCAAGCACTAGCAAAATCTCTGAAGGAACAGGAGGAAGGAAGTGTTTCTGGATGTCTGTCAACTAGGAAATTTCCTTTCAGCCATAAATGAGTAAAATGAAATTGGCTTATTTCCATATTTCTTAGTGTGCAAGGGGCAGATAGTTGGAGGAAATAATAATGCATGGATACCTTCTAGGACCATAACATATTTAATGAGAAGCAACATTGCCTAATTGATAAAGCCTGAGCCAGGGAAGAACCTGGATTCTAATCCTACCCCCACCATTTGTCTGCTGTGTGACCTCAGGCCAGTCACTTCACTTCTCTGTGCTTCAGTTACCTCACTTGTTAAATGGGGACTAAGACTGTGAGCTCCATGTGGGACAGGGACTGTGTCCAACCTGATTAGCTTGTATATATCCCAGTGCTTAGAAAAGTGCCTGACACATAGTAAGTGCTTAAATACCAACATCATGTAGTCCAAGTTGCACCCCAAATTTTCCTTGCTTCTCAGCCCAAAGTAATATTATGCCTTTCCTCCAGGCCACAGAGAACTTTGGAGTGCTACCTCGCAGGATAAACAAGAGAAACAAAATAAACTTGTATCTATCCCAACACTTAGAAGAGTGCTTGACAATCGTTAGTGCTTAACAAATGCCATTAAAAAAAAAGATAGCCCAGGATAGCTAGGGTTATCTAGTCTTTAAGCCACTCTCCACACCTATTCTCATCAAGTACAAAGGAAGATTAATTTTTAGATTAACTCTATGGATCATCAAAAAGTGTGTCTAGAGATCAATATTATGTATATGCCAGTAGGCAGTCTTTTTCCAACTATTGCATTTATTACATCATGTCAGCAAGAACTCTTGTGCTTTTCAGTACAGTATTTTATCATTCCATTGGGATTCTTTGCTTCTCATGAAGAAGTTCTGGTGAGGCAAGTCAATTTTTTCCAGTGGGGAAATCAAGAAGTTTGCTGGGCTGGCTCTTGAGGACCTAATCCACATTAAAATAAAGGCATGTACATGACTCAAAGAATTAATTCATTCAATTGTATGTATTGAATGCTTACTGTGTGCAGAGCACTCTAATAATAATAATAATCATTATGGTATTTAAGTGCTTACTATGTGCCGAGCACTGTTCCAAGCGCTGGGGTAGATACAAGATAATCAGGTTGTCCCACAGGGGATTCTCAGTTTTAATCCCCATTTTACAGATGAGGTAACTGAGGCAGAAGGAATTTAAGTGAGTTGCTCAAGGTCACATAGCAGGTAAGTGGAGGAACGGGGATTAGAACCTATTAGAACCTGGTCCTCTCCCAGACTTCCCTATCACCGTGGATGGTACAACCATTCTTCCCGTCTCTCAGGCCCACAACCTCAGTGTCACCTTTGACTCGTCTCTCTCGTTCACCCCACACATCCGATCTGTTACCAAGCCCTGCCGGTCTCACCTTTACAATTTCGCCAAGATCTGCCCTTTCCTCTCCACCCAAATGGCTACCTTACTGCTACAGGCTCTCGTTATATCCCGGCTAGACTACTGTGTCAGCCTTCTCTCTGATCTCCCTTCCTCCTCTCTCTCCCCCTCCAGTCTATTCTTCACTCTGCTGCCCGGCTCATCTTCCTGCAGAAATGTTCTGGGCATGTCACTCCCCTTCTTAAACACCTCCAGTGGTTTCCTATCAACCTTCGCTCAAAACAAAAACTCCTCACTCTAGGCTTCAAGGCTCTCCATCACCTTGCCCCTTCCTACCTCTCCTCCCTTCTCTCTTTCTACTGCCCACCCCACACGCTCCGCTCCTCTGCCACCCACCTCCTCACCGACCCTCGGTCTCGCCTATCCCGCTGTCGACCTCTGGGCCACGTCCTCCCGCAGTCCTGGAATGCCCTCCCTCCTTACCTCCCACAATCTAATTATCTTCCCCTCTTCAAATCCCTACTTAAAGCTCACCTTCCCAGACTGAGTTCCCCCCTTTTTCCCTCTGCTCCCTCTACCCCCCCTTCACCTCTCCACAGCTAAGCCCTCTTCTCCCCCCTTTCCCTCTCCTCCTCCCCCTCTCTCGTCCCACCCCCTCAGCACTATACTTGTCCGCTCGACTGTATATATCTTCATCACCCTATTTATTTTGTTTATTTTGTTTAATGAGATGTACATCACCCTGATTCTATTTATTTGCCATTGTTTTTACTAGATGTTCTTCCCCTTGACTCTATTTATTGCCATTGTTCTTGTCTGCCTGTCTCCCCCGATTAGACTGTAAGCCTGTCAAAGGGCAGGGACTGTCTCTATCTGTTGCCGATTTGTACATTCCAAGTGCTTAGTACAGTGCTCTGCACATAATAAGTGCTCAATAAATACTATTGAATGAATGAATGTCCTCTGACTCCAAAGCCCATGTTCTTGCCACTAAGCCACGCTGCTTCCCCACTAAGCACTTGGGAAAGTATAATACAACAGAGTTGGTAGACATGTTCTCTGCCCACAATGAGTTTATAGTATAGAGTGGGATACAGACATTAATGTAAATAAATTAATTATGGATATGGGCAAAAGTGCTGTGAGGCTGAAGAGGGGGTTAATGAAAGGTACAAATCCAAATGCAAGGGCGGCAGAGAAGGGAGTGGGAGAAGAGGAAATCAGGGGGCTTATTTGGGTAAAGCTTCTTTGAGAAGTTGTGCTTTCAATAAACCTTTAAGATCGGGAGAGTGATCGTCTGTCAGAGATGAAGAAGGAGGGCATTCTGGGCCAGAAGGAGGATGTGGGAGAGATGTCGGTGCTGAGATAAATAATCAAGGTAGGGTAATTAGTTTACCAAGACAGGCATGGACACAAACTGCTTCGAAGCAGCATGGTGTAGTGGATAGAACATGGGCCTGGGAGTCAGAGGTTGTGGATTCTAATCCTGGGTCCACCACTTGTCTGCTATGTGACCTTGGGCAAGTCACTTTACTTCTCTGGGCCTCAGTTCCCTCGTCAGTAAAATGGTGATTGAGATTGTGAGCCCCACGTGGGATAGGGATTGTGTTCAACCAGACTTACATGTGCCTAACCCAGAACTTAGTACAATGAATGGCACATAGTAAGCCTTAACAAATGCCAAAATTATTATAGTTACTTTATTTCAGTGCCAGTACGGTTGTTCATAGATTAGCTCTGAATCTACTCTGATGTTCTGACTCCTAGCCATGCTGTTTAAGATGGAAAAAAACAACCCACCTTTTGCAAAAGTGTCTTGCACACAGTGGGTAAAAAGGAAATTTTGACTCTTCAATGAAACTTCTCAGACAAGTCTTCTGGTTGTTTTGTGGATGACAATCAATCTTGCTAGGCTTACACTGCCATCTAACTATCTGGACTGTAAGGGAAGGGGTGTTACTGTAGAAAAACTTCTCTAAGAACTTATTAAGTCAATTAGAATGGAAATTTTGACCAAATGGTTTGAATGAAAAATCTTGGACATTGTGTAGGTAGTTTGGAAATTGGAATCTGTCTAAACTTTGGACAGAGTAAGATTTGTAGCTGTATATAAGCCACTTTGAAATCCAAAGACTTTTATTTGCAATTTGTATTTACTGAGCACTTGCTGTGTGCAAAGCACTGTACTAAGCACTTGGGAAAGTACAATACAACAATAAACAGACACATTCCCTGCCCACAGCAAGCTTACAGTCTAAAGCGGGGAGACGGGCATCAATACAAATAAATTATAGATATGTACATAAGTACTATGAGAGTTTGGAGGGGGGAAGAGCAATGGGAGTTAGTCAGGTCTACACAGAAGGGAATGGGAGAAGAAGTTAGGGGGGCCTAATCTGGTAAGGCCTCTTGGAGAAGATATGCCTTCTATAAGGCTTTGAAGGGTTAAGAGTAATTGTCTGTTGGATTTGAGAAGAGAGGGTGTTCCAGGCCAGAGGCAGGATGTGGGCCATGGGCAGGTGAATATTCAAATATTACTGTGCACATGGTTAATTTGTCAAATCATATGACCAATACCTTTTTAAGAAAAGGGCTAGTGTTTTGGGGAGAAATGGCTGTGAGCCTTTTTGAGCCACATTTTGGGGAGATATGGCATTGTGTGGGAATTCTCTGGACAGTATTTCATAAAGACTCTAACATTACTATAAGGAGGAAGGGCTCTTAGAGAATATTTAAGACCTTGAATAGTTTGAGGAGATAGAGTGACTTTTAGACTGGAGGTTTTATGAAGATGGTAGAAGCCAGGCCAAAAGATATCCAGAATAGCAAGAGATACTTATTACACATACCCACTGTAGACAGAATTGTCAGTCAACATTAATATGATGATCAGGAGCATCTTTTTCAAATCCAAAGAACGTTAAGAGGGCACAAACTTTGAAATTATCTAATTAAGGCCGGATGCAAAAGGAAGAAGCCTACATAGTGCAGCCAAAAGATGTGAAGTGTTCACCAACTCACTTTAATTACCCTGACACCAATTAAATGTGGGAGGAAAGCAGTGATAGGAAAGCAGAGGCATGAACAAGTTAAATAGTGTGTCAAAGCCATTTAATGAGTCATAGTGGTCATATAATACAGACACAACTCTCTCCTTGCTCTCAGAACTTAGAACTTGATCAGTCATATTTATTGAGCTCTTACTATGTGCAGAGCACTGTACTAAGCATTGCTCTTATTGTGTACAGAGAACTGTACTAAGCACTTGGGAGGGTACAGTATAACAGAATTGCTAGATGTGTTAAGGTCATATCTCCTCCAAGAGGCCTCTCCTAACTAAGCCTTTTTTCCCCCAACTCACTCCCTTCTGCATCATCTATGCATTTGGAACTGTGACCTTTGGGCATTTGATATTCTCCCCACCCCCAACCCCACAGCACATATGTACACATCTTTAAATTACTTACTATAAATTACTTATTTAATCATATTAATATGTCTCCCCCTCTTGACTGTAAGCTCGTTATATGCAGAGAACATATCTGTTAATGCTGTTGCAGTGTACTCTCCCAAGTGCTTAGCACAGTACTTTGCACATATTACGCGCTCAATAAAAAGAATTGATTGATGGATTGATTGATAAGTTCCCTGCCTACAATGAGCTTAGTCTAGAGGGGGAGACAGATATTATTATGAATAACTAATATATGATAATAAAATGTAATAAATAGAAATAAAAATAATAAATGATAAAAGGACTTCTGTGTATCACTAGCACACAGGTCTTGCATTTACAATTATTTGAGACCTGAAGAAGGCAATGTAAGCAAGAGGCATAGGAGATAAAAGGGAAATGCTATGCATTTTTCTAGAAAGTGGTTGAATGCTTAAGATAATTGGACTTTATTAAGAAATAAATGAAGCCCAGTTGAGCCTTTAGAGTGACATAATATGGGTGAGTCTTCAATATTTATTAGGCTTTAAAAGATAAGGAAGCAGACTTTAGATAAGATAAAATGGTGAAATAGAGCAAGCTGAGATCATACCTTTTGTGGATAGAAGTGACAAATTGTGGTTGATACATAAGATAACTTTCAGATGGACATTCTAGAGAACAGTGGTATTAATGTGAAACCTGGGCACTGAGGCTGGATGGAACAAGATGTGCTGTTTCTTAAAAAGATCAAGGGTTGCTCTGGGGGAGATGATGATGGTTGATTACTGAGATTCTGATTTGAAGCCCTACGTTCTAATCCCTGTGATTATGTGCCTATTAAGATAGGATGATGTTAGTCTAAAGTTCAAAAATTAAACATGGTAATTTGTTTCTGAAGGTACCAAGGGAATTGCTTTCTTAGGTAATTACAACAAACTCAACTGTATACTTTGTTGCTAATCCAAGAGCAAAAGGACCAAAAGTGTAAAAGAAAAAAAAGGAATGAAGTAAAGGATGGACTCTTTTGCCTAATGGCCATAATTCAATTTGAAGTTCTCTTTAAAATTCAAGTCAACCAAATGATCTAGTTTAATTTCTTCCACCTAAATGAGAAAGCTGGATTTTTAAAATTCAAAGACAATTATCCTGATTGTAATTTAAATTACTTTAAACTGAGTCATAGACCACAGCCAAGGTGGGTACAGTGGAAATCAAAACCCTCTCAACTCGACCCTAGCTAATGTTCTCCCCTGGACTGGATAGATGATACTTATTTTAGTCCTGGCAACTGCATGTGGTAAGTAATATGTGGGAAAAAATTATATTTCCTGGGACACCTGTCCTGTTACATTGCAGTCCACCACATATCTCAGTCAACACACAAAACACTGCATTTCCACCACCCTAACTTTTGACCCTCTTTTTAACACTGTGGAGCTGAGATTCTAAGGGTTCTGAAGCTCAGAGATTGTAGGATTTCCAAGGAGAGTGCTTAGTTAGGGAATCAGCAGTTGGTTGCAGGGACATCTGATTGCACTGACCTCTGAGACTTTGTCACTAAGGTTATGTTAGTTACTCTTTGGGTTCAAGCCCTCAAAATATGGGATAAAGTGCCAACATGGATAACGGGAACTGGAGGAAATGCTTCCAAACCTGAGATATCTTAAAACATAAGGCAATGCCTTTGTTTCAAGGTAGTAGAAAGAACCTACACCTAAATAAAAGTCACAGTGAGTCCCCACATTTTCAATGAATAAACAGAATTTTAGAAAACAAAACAGCCAGCACCATTGGTTTAGTTGAGTTTTTTTTTCTTCCAGGAATGGAAGTGCAATTTTTTTTAACATTATTGTTTTACTTTTTGGTTACTCCCTAACTTTCATTTCATTTCTATGAAGAAAGCCAGAGAGATATGCTAGCTTTCAAACATGGGGACAGATGCTATCTTTGATAACTCCTTTTAGGAGCTTTGACGTTTTAGCTGGACCTAAGTTAGTAACAAGAAAATAGCTTTATTACCACTTTCCCATCTCCTGATTCTTCTAGCCATCATTTCTGTTCGCGTGGGTTGAATATGTCTGCTGTGGCTGGAGAATGGTTTTCATATGCTCA
This sequence comes from Ornithorhynchus anatinus, assembly GCF_004115215.2. Taxonomy (NCBI): domain Eukaryota; kingdom Metazoa; phylum Chordata; class Mammalia; order Monotremata; family Ornithorhynchidae; genus Ornithorhynchus; species Ornithorhynchus anatinus. The sequence goes on along the minus strand of NC_041734.1, from coordinate 36,625,743 downwards.
CAGCATTTCTTGGCCCCATACTTTGAGATGTTTTCCCTTCCTAAATTGCTCCCCAAACTTGGTAAAATCTAGGTTGAAGTTTTTGCATTTGTCAAACTAAATCAATCTGTGATATTGATTGAGTGGTATGGTGTGTAGAGCACCATACTAAGTGCTTGAAAAACTAAAACTAAAAATCCTCAGATTAATAATAGGAGGACAGAAGATGGGTGTATCAAGAAAAACTGTGCTGCATTTTGGGGCTTAGTGTATAATGCTCTGTTCACTTTACCAGCCTCATTTGTAGTGGACTGAGAGACTAATAAACTCATCAACCTCACTTTTCACTCCAGCAGTTTTCTGGTTATAATTTAGGGGTCACCTAGGCCTATTCCTAGCCTACACCCACCAAGACATTTCTCCAGGCCCAGTACTATCAGAAGTTTGGTAATCGAGAGTCCACATCTTTGTTCTGTTTTATGAAGTAGGTGCCCAGTAGGAGCTCTTTGATATTTCAGAATTTCCCATCTAACTGGCTACCCCCTACAGCTGCTCAAAAAGTTACCACCAAACCCAGTTGCAAAAGAAAACATTTCCTGGACTAAATCCTCACTAGTATTAAACAGGGTCCATCTTTCAGAAGGATGCTGATATAGTTTTTTGCAACGCCTTTTGCTAGACTTATTTCAGCACATCATGTGGTTTCATTAAACCATCACTGATCCAGATTCCCTGCTTCCTGGCTCAACATACCAAGATTCAAATTTCATCCTGTTTATCTCTTTTCCTAGAGCTTACTGGGCTCTGGATTCAATGGCATCTAGTTGGGACCACTAATATTTTTGAGTTTTCCTCAGGTAGACAAGCACTTTCCCTGTGTGGGAATCTTCTTAGGAGATGATTGCTAACAACTGATGCTGTGTGTGCAACTATTGCAGCTGTTCTGAGCACCCTCTTCCCCACTGCTTAGCACATTACAGTCAGAACAAGAAAACCCCACCAAGATTATTTTGATAAAAACTCGAGCCACGATTCTAGACGGTTTGAAAATTTCCCACCTCAAATGAATAAAAAGCATAGAAAAACCATTATTGAATACCTAATTTTGGAGAATCATTTGGTCCGCACATCACAGTCCTCGTTAACCACAGGATTTCTTTTCATGCTTGAGCAGATGGAAAATGTGCAACAATCTCTCCATTCAAGTTCTCCCAATGAGGCACTTTCTAAAACAATAAGATCACTGCATTGCATTGCCTCAGTTTGGAATTGTTGCAGATTTGGTTTCTTGAAGCCTTAGGCCGGGTCAACAAATACAACTCCTCTTTACTGCAGACATATCAGGATTCCCTGAGGTTTTTCCTACTTGAACCACAATTAAGTAGGCCTTTTTATGGTATTTGTTAAGCACCGTTAAGTGTCAAGCAGTATTCTAAGTGCTGGGGTAGATCAGTTTATTAGTTCATTCATTCATTCAATCGTAATTATTGAGCGATTACTGTGTGCAGAGCACTGTACTAAGTGCTTGAAAAGTACAATTCGGCAACAGAGGGAGACAATCCCTACCCAACAAAGGGCTCACAGTTTAGAAGGGGGAGACAGACAACAAAACAAGTAGACAGGCATCAGTTTATCAGTTTGGACAGGTGCCTGTCCCAGATAGGGCTGACCCTCTAAATTGAAGGGAGGAGAATTTAATCTCCATTTTACAAATGAGGTAATAAATCAATCAGTGGCATTTATTGAGCACTTACTGTGTGAAGAGCACTGTACCACCCTTGGGAGGGTGTAATACAACAGAGTTGGCAGACATGTTCTCTGCCCACAATGAGCTTACAGTCTAGAGGGGGAGGCAGACATTATTAGAAATATATAATTTATAATTTAAAGATATGTACATAGTGTTATTTGGCTGGGAGTGGGCAGAATTTCAAATACTCAAAGGTCAAGTGCATAGATGAAATGGTAGGGAGAGGAAGTTGGGGGAAAGGGGACTTAATCAGAGAAGGTTTTTGGAGGAGACATGACTTAAATAATGCTTTGATGTTGGGAAGAGTGATGGTCTGGCATATATGGAGGGAGAGGGAGTTTCAGGTTAGGGAGAGGTAACTGAGGCACAGATAAGGTAAGTGACCTGCCCAAATTCACACAGCAAGCAAATGGTGGATCTAAGATTAGAACCCAGGTTCTCTGATTTCCAGACCCTGTGCTTTTTTCACTAGCCCATGTTTCTTTTTACTTCTGTGGTCCCATTTGGAGTTGATATTTGAATGAGGAAAGTTGTGGGAAATAGTTCAGTACAGGACTATAGAACAAGGAGCACAAGTTCCCCAGCATTGCCAAAACTGGGGGTGGGGGGGGGGGAGGGGGGAGAATGAATGCTTCTTCTCTGGTTGGATAGCTAAGATTTAATTAAGTGCAGAAATAGAACCATGTTCATCCATTTGTCACTGGCCATCTGCGAGGCAACAACTTCAATAGTTTTCTCAGTCTCTGTGCGTCATGCTGCTAGTGTTTCATATTTTCCCTTTACCCCATTTTCAAAAATATTTGAGAAGAGTCAACAGATGTGGTTCTATCTCAGTTTTTCTTTGTTATTCAAATTAGGAAGGAAGCAACAGTCTATAAAAGTGTTTTTAATTATGGAAAACAATGGTATTTTTTACTTAAATAACCCTTTCATCCATGGATCTGATGGTGATTTAGGGATTTGAGCTGGACCAATCAAACTAAGGTATTTACTGAGGGCTTACTGTGTGCAGAATCAATCAAGTGTACTTATTGAGCACTTACTGCATGCAGAGCACTATACTAATTGCTTGGGGGAAATGAATTGGTAGGCATGAACCCTGCCCTCAAGGATCCTTTGACATACTCTGAAAGATGTTCGTGACCAATATGATTGTTTCTAAATGGATAAATTAAGGCACCCAAAGGATAACTGCCAAAAAGACTGTGAAGTGTTGTTTTCCAAGGAATCAAAATGGTTTGATCAACATCATATGTCAGACCCTAAAGGGAATAGAAACTAAGACGGAGATTACTACTTCCTAGTGCTAGGATAATTAGAAAGCTTTTTGCATCGAACCGAAATTCCATACCATTGGCTTTAAATCACTTTGTCACTACGGCCACTCCTATTTGACCTCCCTAATTTCCTACTCCAACCCAGCCAGCTCACTTTGGTTCCTGTACTCACTGTACCTTGATCTCATCTATAAAGCCAATGACTCCTTGCCCATGTCCTGCCACTGGCCTGAAACTACCCCCACCCCCTTATGTGACAGGTGATCACTCTCCCCACATTCAAAGAGGTACTGAAATCACATCTTCTCCAAGAGGTCTTTCCCAACTGAGCCTTTACTTCCTCTACTTCTCCCTTCTGTGTCACCTTTGCATTTAGATTTGTACCCTTTATTAATCTCTCTCTCAGCCCCACACTACTTAGGCTCATATCCCAAGCACTTAGTACAGTGCTCTGCAAGGAGGAAGCACTCAGTAAATGTGATTGATCAACTGATTGATATCTATAGTTTATTTTAATATATGTCTCCTAGACTGTAAGGTTCTTGTAACCAGGGAATGTTTCTTCCAACTTCCTTATTTTGTACTTTCCCAAGTTGTTAGTACAGTGCTTTTCACACAGTCATTGCTCAGTGAATAAAGTTGATTGATTACTGTCACTTTAATGCATGAACATGGATTCTATTAATATTCCCTTGTTCTGTACATGTATTTGCTACAACTGGTACAGACTGTGGAATTCCATTGTTCTGTACTCTCCCAAGTGCTTACTACAGTGCTCTGCACAAAGTAAGCCCTCAATAAATACTATTATGGGAAAAGAAAAAGATCAAAGCAGAGATCCAGTATCTAAATTAGTAATTAGTTTGTACTTCCCAGATTTGCTTTGATTGGTAAGTATGAAATCAAATACAAACCTCAGGCCAGCTGCAAAGAAACAAAGCTGCAAAGTTGGAAGATGGATAGTTTCAATCAAGAATACCCTGCTCCAGCCAGTGAATAGCCTGAGAACTCAGCTCATCTAATAGCACTTCTTCATGGTTTCTCTCTCTCATCATTTTCATTTTGTACCTTAGCAGTGCTACAAGACTTATTAGCATTAGTTCATAAAAGTAACTGCCCCTGCAGACAGAGGTAATAATTTTTGATGTCTGAACCCCTGGTCCTACTTTGGAGCTCATTCAGCAAACAAAAAAAAATCTGTTTGGTATAAATTATTGTGTTTTGGATGTGGTAAATGAGCATTTTCTCATTTTAGTGGTTTGAAAATGTAAATCCACCAGAAATTGGGCATCATGTCCTCGGGAATCTGAATTTTTCCATTCAGAGTCACTCCTCTGTTGGGCCTTTCTCATTTTTGGTGGAATCTCATGATATTTCAATTTAAGGACTTTTTTTTTTTATAGCATGACTATAGAAAAATGAACAATTTAAGACTACCCAATCTGTGTGGCCTAGTTACCTGTATCAGGGTGCATACCTATTGCCCAGGACTTGGTACCTCACTGTGAAGTTTGCTGCAAGCACCTTTTAAGTGTAACTATATGTGCTGCACATTAGCCAGGAATACTTGGGAAGGTATATATTCAGAAAACAATTTTCTAAAGGAGAAATTCTTTTGGTATGAAGGTGCTCAGGGCAAAGTTGTGGTTACCTGCCACCCAGGTATTTGCTGAGTTGTCCCTTGCATTCAGGATTTCCATTTGGAAATTATAAAGTACTCATCCTGCTTTAGAAGCCCTGCTGGCAAACCCAGAGAACTATGGGTCTGCCTGGTTACGCAGACAGCATTTTGGTCTTTTCCAGTTCCAACTCATTAATGCCCAGCCTGGACCTCACTGAAGAGGCCTAAGAGCAGCCCTCCTTATCTAAGCAGGCTGGTAGGGAACTGAGGTGCCTGTTATCATGTTTTTTTGTTTGGTGGGGTTTTTTTGATTTGTTTCTATGATATGTATTAAGCACTTACTATGTGCCAGGCACTGTGCTAAGCATCGGGGAAGATACAAGTTAAATCAGGCCGGACTCAAGTCCCTGTCCCACCTAGGGGGTTCACAGTTTTAACCCCCATTTTGCAGATGAGGTAACCAAGGTACATAGAAGTTAAATGACTTGCCCAAGGCCACACAGCAGACAAGTGGCACAGCAAAGATTAGAACCCAGAACCTCTTGACTCTCAGGCCCATGCTTTATCCACCAGGTCATGTTGGTTCTGTGGTTCTCACCTACAGCATCTGCTATCAGATTAGCTCCTTGAGGATGCTCACTGTGAGCCCCACGTGGGACAACCTGATTCCCCTGTGTCTACCCCAGCGCTTAGAACAGTGCTTGGCACGTAGTATGCGCTTAACAAATACCAACATTATTACTTCAGGATGCAACTTTACTGAAATAGAAATGAAAGTGCCTGGAGTTGATGCTGGTCAGGTCTTCAGGGCTGAACTGTGACAAAAAAGACTAACATTAATTGGATAATGGCTAATTGGCTCTGTTAGAACAGATAAGAGGTATGTTGAGTCTACACAACCCTTTCAAACCGCAGGTTTGTCTCATGTAGATTTAGCCATTTTGCATTTTTGCATCATAGGTTCTCATTGGAAATGGCGATTAGTGCTTGTGAAATGTCTCAGTGCAGGTTATATATTTTCCCCTTTTGGAATGAACTGAGTGCCTTTTAAAAGCAGGATATCAGGCTGTCGCCTTTCTGAAATCTTTCTGTTAAAAGAAACACCACCAGTTAGGGAGCTAAAGTGTTTGAACTTGAATAGAAAGGCAAGAATTTGCATGCTAAATGAACAGAATGCTTTTGAGGTGGAAAGATTTGCTTATCACTCTACTCAGGGCCTGTTTTCTTTATTTTAAGAATATCAGGGTAGTGATGATTAAGCTCCCAAATCTCTTCTTTTAACAAACATTTTGGGTGGCAGCTGGAATGAGCAGCAGTTATTTACAAGTACAAAATTGCATGTGCAATTTACCTCTACAATTAGCTCGAAGAAGTGTTCGTCAGACCATTTTGGGGATTTTGATACCCTGCTCCACTTTATTTTTCCATTCAAGCAGTCAACAGCAAGTGCAAGAATTTATGGGTGCCATCCAGTAGTTGTCAATGTCCCCACTGGAAATTACCAAAAGAGATGTTTAAAATGGAGACCTCTTTTAATATTTTAATATCTAGTTTGACTCTTTCTGGAATAAAAAATATGCGGAAGAATTTTAAGACAACTTAAAGTAATGTACCGCTTGACTGCATGGCCAATACCACAGTCATGGCAATGTGTTTCTCATTATTAATTATCCCTGAAATGGAAAAATCTATAAAAGTAGTTGGAGAAAGACAGAGAGGGAGAGGAGAGGAAGAAGAAGAGGAAGAGAGAGAGGCAAAAAGAGGAGAAAAGGGATATCAAGGGGGTTGAGAGAGAGTGAAGGAAGATTATGGTGATGAGTTAGAGGAGAGCTCACTAGGCCAAGTGCACAGTGCCTTGACACTACACTTTTTAAAAAGGGTATTTGTTAAGTACTGACTATGTGCCAAACACTGTACTAAGTGCTGGTAAACATAAGTTAAGTCGGACACAGTCCATGTCCCATAAGGGGCTCACAGACTTAATCCCTATTTCATAGATAAGTTAACTGAGGCACAGAGATGTTAAGTGACTTGCCCAAGGTCACACACCAGACAAGTGGAAAAGCAGGGATTAGAAGAGGTCCTTCAGATTCCCAGTCTCGTGCTTTACCCACCAGATGAGAACCACATCTGGTTCTCAGATGTAACAAATTTACATGTAATTTATTTGCATGGCTGTTTCCCCCTATAGACAGCAAGATCCTGTGGGCAGGGATCATGTTTACCAGCTTTCCCAAATGTTTAGTACAGTGCTCTGCACAGAGTAAGCACTCAATAAATATTATGGATTATTATGCTCCAGAGCATAGCTGCCCTCAGCTGCATCCCTGCTACCACCTGTGATGATTTCTCTGCCTAGGTGAGAAGACTGTTCTAGAACCTAAAGAATGATGCTGAAGCAGCAGTAGCTGAGCACAGACAAGAGTTAGTGTGAGGTGCTTTAGCATCTCCGGGCCCAGAGGCAACAATAATCTAACCTTGATGGAAGTGTTTCACCCTGATGCCTGTGCAGATCACTCCTGTCTTGGTTGGGGTTTCTCCTGCCTGCCTAAGCTCCACAGTCACACTGCATAGAGAAGCAGCGTGGCTCAGTGGAAAGAGCCCGGGCTTGGGAGTCGGAGGTCATGGGTTCAAATCCCGGCTCTGCCACTTGTCAGCTGTGTGACTATGGGCAAGTCACTTAAATTCTCTGTGCCTCAATTACCTCATCTGTAAAATGGGGATTAACTGAACCTCACGTGGGACAACCTGATGACCCTTTATCTACCCCAGCGCTTAGAACAGTGCTCTGCACATAGTAAGCGCTTAACAAATATCAACATTATTATCTAAGCAGGAAACTGCTTGGATCTGTGCTTATCTAGACATTTGGCATTTGCCCCACAGCATTTATGAACACATCCTTAAATCATTCATTTATATGAATATCAGTCTCTTACTCTAGACTTTCAACTCACTGTGGCAAAGAAATGCACCTAAATAATAATATTTGCTAAGCACTTCTGTGTGACAAGCACTATTCTAAGCATAGAGGGAGATATGAGGTAATCAGGTTGGACTCAGTCCCTGTCCCACATGGGGCTCAAAGTCTTAATCCCCATTTGACAGATGAGGAAACTGAGGCACAGAGAAGTTAAGTGACTGCCCATGGTCTCACAGTAGATGACTCTGTTATATCATGCTCTCCCAGATGCTTAGTACAGTGCTCTGGACACATTAAGCAGCGTGGCTCATTGAGAAGAGCCTAGGCTTGGGACTCAGAGGTCATGGGTTCTAATCCCAGCTCTGCCACTTGTCAGCTGTGTGTGACTTTGGGCAAGTCACTTAACTTCTCAGTTACCTCATCTGTAAAATGGGGATTAAGACTGTGAGCCATGTAGGACAACCTGATTACCTTATACCCCCCAATGCTTAGAACAGTGCTTGGCACATAGTAAGCGCTTAACAAATGCCATCATTATTATTATTAATCACTCAACAAATACCACTGACTGATTGATAGATTGACTGGAGACATCTCCAAATATGGCAGAAGAGTTGGGCTAGTGACCTCTGCTCTGGGGGTGGGATGATGCTATGTAGCTTCCTCAGTCTCTTCTGTCAACAGGGACTCTCTAGTAGTTCCATTTTCCTCCCTATTCCCCCAACCTCTTCCAACTTCTGCACAGAGGCTGAAGTCCTGCTCCTGAGAAAACTTTGGGAACCAAGTGATGATTATTCATTTTGATAGGGAAAAAATTAGATTTTTTTAAATTATGGCATTCAAAATAATGATAATAATGTTGGTATTTATTAAGAGCTTGCTATGTGACAAGCACTGTTCTAAGCTCTAGGGTATATACAAGATAATCAGGTTGTCACAAGTAGGGCTCACAATCTTCATCCCCATTTTACAGATGAGGTAACTGAGGCACAGAGAAGCTAAATGACTTGCCCAAGGTCACACAGCTGACAAGCAACAGAGTGGGGATTAGAACCCATGAGCTCTGACTCCAAAGCCCGTGCTCTTTCCACTAAGAACACCGCTTCTGTGCACTTACTATTATGCACTTACTATGTGACAAGCTCTGTTCTTAGCACTGGGATAGATACAAGTTAATGAGTTTGGACACAGTCCCTGTCCTGAGGCTCACAGTCTAAGTAGGTGGGAGAATGGGTATTGAATCCCCATATTATAGTTGAGGAAACTAAGGCAGAGAGAAATTAAGTAACTTGTCCAAAGCACACTTTGACTGTGAGTCCCAAGTGGGACAAGGACTGTTTCCAGCCTGACTGACTTGTGTTTACACCAGTGCTTAAGAACAGTGCTTGACACACGGTAAGTACTTAACAAATGCCATTGGAAAAAAAAAAGTAGCAAAACTGGGATTAGAATCCACATCCTTTGACTCGCAGGCCTGTGCTCTTTCCATTAGGCCACATCACTTCCCTTCCTTCAGAGGAGCTGTCCATAAATGGGAGAAAATCTCCAAATATATTCTCCTCAGACCTGATAGAGGAAGAAGCAACACCTTGAGGGGATTTTGATGTAGTTGGAGGTGGATTTTAGTTACTGGAGACTAATCCAGAATCAAGTGCCGGGGAACTCTCCACTCTTTAAAGCAATCATCAACTGGCTCTCCTGCACACCATCACCAGTGCCAAGCTAACTACCGCTGTTCTTTATCTGCTGAAGGAAATTGAAGCAATATACAAAAATTTAAAACAATAAACAGAGAATTCTTTCTTTTGCCAAATCTGTGCTGGGTCAGGATTTTGTGGGAACAGCCCGCAGGAGCCTTTCATCTCTCAGTTACCCATTAAGATTGGCACAGGTCGGCCTTAACAAAATTGTTAAGGTTTGCTGGTTTATGTGAAGTGGTTTGGTGGCTTTCTTCTGGTGGAGAAGGTGTTTTCTTAGGATTAATTGTTCTCTTTCTGGATAGTTTCCTAGGAGAAGCCCTGGACTCTCTGAATGTGGAGATCTAGCTCGCTAGCACAATGAAATCAAGTGATAGGTTGAGAAGGTAAGCAAGTGATAGCTCAGAAACCCAGGATTTTTATTTCCTGGCCCTGCCACTAATGATTTAAATCATGGGCTTGAATTTCCTCATCTGGAAAATAGGGTTAACACCAGATCGCCCATTGAGCCATTCACAGCAGGGATTAATTAACATGGGTCTCTTGAATACCAAACAAAATTCAGGATGCTGAAGGTGTCCAAAGGTCAAATCATAGTTTGAGATATTTTAATTTTTAATAATACAATTAATTTGAAGTCACACAACACCTTTCCTTCAACAATTAGTTTCCATGATACCCATGACGGAGATGGTTAACTCTGCTCAGTCCAACCGCAATGGTGCACTCTGCCAAAAATGGAAATTCTCTTGTCATTTGCTTTCAGGCATGCTGTTATAAATCATCTTGTTAATATAATGTGTTAAAAATGGTTTAGTACATATTTAACTTCTCAGTTGTTGTTTTTTACCTTATTTGAAATTATATTTAACATATGGCACACTCCTGTAAAGAATTTCACTTTCCTCAGAATTATAGACTGATAATACTATGTTGTCTTTGAGAAGGCTCCTTTATGCTCAAATGGCAGTTCATTTTCAAGTTAATACTTACAATAATGAAAGGAGTAAGACTATTTTTAATTGCAGACATTTTCTCTTAACCACACCTCTCCTATCTTAAGTAAAGAAAAACATAAACGCGCATTTAGCCGTGACAAAATTGGCATATAATTGGGAACTGCCCTTTACCTCAGCCTGTTAATAAAAGGAAGACCAGATGATCTGAAAGCTTCAGCTAAAAAGTTTTTACCATTAGGACCTATGTCATTGCCTTAGTTTAATTCTAGACTGGGACTGCGAGTCAGAGATAGAGATTTTTCCTTTGACATTTGACAAAGAAATTGAGAATACAACTGTCTCTTCTTGTTAATTTGAACTCATTGGTTTTCTTAGAATTGAAATACATAATTGCGTTTTGGAGAAAATCACCATTATGTTTTGGAGATGAACATAAGACTGGCAGAAAACCAGAATTGTTTGCTTATGACGAATAACAATTACTTTTGACCACCATAACGTGACCATCTTCAGAAACAATACAAATTATCTACAAACAACACTACTTTCCACAACAGACAATTTTGAAAAAAATAGCCTATCACAAAGTCACGCGATGTAAAGTTTCTTGTAATAGTTATTATCTTGATTCTCTAAATAAATAACCAAAGGAGAAAGCAATGTTTATGTTCCTTAACATCTTGCCCACAGCAGCTCAGTCAGAATTTTTCCTGTGTCCAATAAATATGATTGATCAATTGATTAGACACTTCTTACATTGCAGAAGAGGCCATACAGACCACCATACCACCATATGGTATTTGTTAAGTGCTTTCTCTGTGCCAGGCACTGTTCTAAGGGGTGGGGTAGATACAAAGTAATCAGATTTGACACAGTTCCTGTTCCACATGAGGCTCACAGTTTTAATCCCCATTTTACAGATGAAGGAACTGAGGCCCAGAGAAGTGAAATGATTTGCTCATGGTCACACAAGTGGCAGAGCTGGGACTAGAACCCACATCCTTCTGACTCCCATTCCCGTGCTCTATCCACCAGGCCACATTGCTTCTGAAAATACCATTTGGGAGAAGGAGACTTTGTCCTGCCTCTGAGCATTTGATTAAGGCATAAAATATAAAATGGTCTCTCTCTTTTTCCATTCCTCTCTTTTTCTCCCTTCCTGCCTCTCAGTTTCTTTCCCTCCCTCCTTCTCTTAAAGGAAAAAGTGAGGATCTCAGCTTGTTTGTATGACAGTGTAGCAAGTGAAGCAAAAGGTTAAAGAAAGTCTATTGTGGAGATTCTCAAGCTCCAGGAGAATTGGCACCTTCTAGGTAGGGAAGAGTAGAAATGTTGTAGCAGTGGTATGGCCTAGTGAATAGAGCATGGGCCTGGGAGTCAGAACCTGGGTTCTAATCCCGATTCCACCACTTGTCTGCTGTAATCTTGGGCAAGTCACTTAACTTCTCCATGCCTCAATTACCTCATCTTTAAAATGGATATAAAGACTGTGAGCTTCATGTGAAATAGGGGCTGTGTCAAACCTAGTTAACTTGTATCTAGAGCACTTAGTACAGTGCCTGGCACATAGAAAGCACTTAATGAATACTGTAAATGACAAGCAACAAAAGTCTTTGCCTGGCACCTTTCAATAAAATAAAATTTTCTTAAAGAGGATCTATCTTTGGAGTGTATGCGTGCTCCTTTGCTCATTTCCACTCTCTTGTTTGACTGGTGAAGCCTCGCCTGGACACTTTACTACTCACAGCTGTGGCCTAAATTAACATAAATAATCCTCTACATGCTAAAATATTTCCAGTAAAAGAGGCTCTGTTTTGGGTAAACATTTACTTTTTAAGTGTATAATATAAGACTTCTCTAAGAAGTAGACTCCTAGCTGCTCCACGACCCTGTTATCAAATAACCCAAAATAAATCACATTGAAAGGCCTTTTAATCAAGAAAATGTACGTGAAACTTGAGGAAATAATATCCCCTTACTGAATATCTAGTCAAAAGTTTAAAGAGGACATAGATTTACAGGAATAATTCAGGAGTGTTGGGACTAGGAACCCAGATTCCTTTATGGCCAGTCAGGCAACTTCCAAGGGTTGAAAGGAAAGAAATAAGAATAATCACTAAGCACACTATGTGCTAAGTGCTGGGGTTGATACAAGATAATTAGATTGGACACATTTCCTGACCTACACAGGGTTTGCAATCAAAGAGGGTGGGAGGGTAATTATCTTCTACTCGTTTTATATGTCAAAAAACTAAGTTAAGAACAATAAGTGATTTACCCAAGGTCACAGAGCAGGTCAGTAGCTGAGCTGGAAGAGGAAGTTGGCTCTCCCGATTCCTGGTCCTGTGTAATTTCCATTAGACAACACTGCCTCCCAAGATAAAACCTGGTGCTGAATTGAGGTCCCACTCTTTGTTCTACGTCTCCTTCACCTTCCCTCTCCTTCCTTTTTTCCTCTTTTTTCTTCTTCCTCTTCATAACTGAGCAGACTGCTAGATTGTACAAATAAGAGAGGAGATGGGAAAGGGAAGAGTATAAAAGAGGTAGGTAAAAACAAATAGAAAACAGGGTTCTCATCCAGATGAATTTGTTAACTTTTAAAGGATCCAAAACTCCAAATGGAATTACAACAATCAGTGAGTGGTATTTATTGAGTACTAACTGTGTCCAGAGCACTGAACTAAGCACTTGGGAGAGTACAAGTACAATAACAAATTCCCACAAACTCCAGAAGCTATTCTATAAGTATTGAGCACCAGTGTTTTTTTCAGGTGCCATTTGGCTGTCAAAAGGAAAACTGAATACAGTGACTATACCATGCTAGTTGTTCTTAATGACTGCTTTTTCAGCCAGAAGCAGTCTTCTTTATAACCCAGTCCCGAGACTCCAGAGGTGGTTAGGGAGAAGGTGGAAGGGAGTGAAATGGTCAGAGAATCCAAAGCTGGGGGTTTAAATCCAGCCATAAGCTCATTCTGTCCCAAAAGAAGATAGCTTTGGAAGCACTTAGTACAGTGCTCTGCAATAAGGACTCAATAAATATGATTGAATGACTGAATGAGAGAGCATTTGCAAGGGACAGCAATTTGGTATTCTCCACTGGCCTGCTTCCCTGGTTGTGATAGTAGCACAACTAAATTCCAAGAGATGCCAAGAAGCAGTGAAGCACGGGCCTACGAATCAGAAAACTTGGGTTCTAATCCCGGATCCACCACTTGTCTGCTGTGGGATCTTGGGCAAGTCACTCAACTTGTCTTTGCCTCAGATACCTCCTCTGTAAAATGGGGATTAAGATTTTGAGCACCATGTGGGGCGTGGACTGTTTTCAACCTGATTAACTTGTTTCTATCCCAGTGCTTAGAAGTGTGCCTGGCACATAGAAAGTGCATAACAAATACCTTAAAAGAACGAGTTCTGTTTTCCTCGGCATCTTCAGGATATCTACAAAGGGTGAGGTTGGGGCTGAAATCCTTTCTCCTGAAAAGTGTACCAGAGAACTTGAGCAGACTGCTTCACAGCTGAGCAGGAAAGTGATCACCAACTTGGTACTCTCCCAAGCACTTAATATAGTGCTCTGCATACAGTAAGCATTCAATACATACCATTGATTGATTGATCAGGGAAGCCAATTGATCACAGCTGATGAGGTCTTCCAATAACTGGAGAGCCTGGTTTGGTCTGCGTATCTCAGGTTCAATCCACATCAGAGGTGAGTCGCTATCTTTGGCTGGAGGAGTTATAGTCTTCCATAGTTCTGCTTAGAAATAATGTAAATGTGTATGGGGCTGGGGGTGGTGGAGGAATATTTAAAGGAACATTGGAAGAACAGTAGAATATTTCAAAAGAGTGCTGTAATTGTTGCACGGTCCTGTTAGAGATCATATTTGTAGGCCACTGACTGCTTTTCAGAAGAAGGGTACTGACGAAATATTGCCATAAGTAATATCTCACCTCAGGAAGGTCTCTTATATACAAATCTTAACAGAGATAGATAAATGATGCACTACAAGGTGATTGGGAAAAGGCCTCTTGGAATAAAGACAGTCCAGTGACATGTAGTGAATTTTCAAATTTGTCATCTAGCATTCAGGACTAGGAGGAACTAAGAGGTTGGAGTCTCTCTTCTTGCTCAAGCTACTGCAGAAGGGAGGCGTCTCAGCATGCATTTACACTAAACTATTTCTATACAGCATGATGAGCTGTATTTCTAGGAATGGCTTTGATGAAATGCAAGAAAATAAGATAGTGTTGAAAGATCAGAAAGTCATGTCTATCATACATAGCGTGACATGTGACTGGATGGCATACTTGCTCTAAGGCAGCCAGAAGAGAGTGGAAGTATAATAAAATGAATTTAATTTTATTGTAAAGGGTGGCTGCCTCAGGTTTCAAGTTCAGGATGGTCATACTCTTCATGACATGCAGATATTGTCTTCCTGACCCTAGTTTCAGTGTTCCTGTAGCTACTGTATTATTTGTTCTAGAATTAATTAATCAATCAATCAATGGTGTTTATTGAGTGCTAACTCAGTACAGAGCACTATATTAAGCACTTGGGAGAGTATAGTAGAGGGTGTGTGCATGATGCCTAACCTCAAGGACCTCACAATTAGTGAAAAAAGAGATGCAAGTGCCAAGAGGAGCAAATTAATAAAATCACATGAGAAAATGCTGAGAAACCCTAAATCAATGCTATTTACTGATGGCTTACTAAATGCAGAGCACTTTACTAAATATTTGGGAAAATATCACAGAACAAAAGACACAATTCCTGTCCTCAATGGGCTTACAATCCACCGAGGACTACTGGCAAACATAAATTATTAAAGTATTTAAAATCCTCGAAACAGCAAGAATATTTAACAGGTGGTAGCTCTAGTTTGTCAAGATGAAATAGCTGATTAACGAGTTGAATATAGAATTGAGGATACACATATAGATAAGAACTGAGGCTGGCAATAAAAGGGAAAATTCTGCTGGGTTCACTTGATTTGGGACATTGGAATTCTTTGGAGAAGCATTTTCGGGAGACGTGGGATTTTTGGAAGCTTTTGAAATGGGAGAGCTGTGGTATGGAAAATTTGAAAGGAGAGAAGGTTCCAGGAAAGGGCAAAAAGTAAAATAGTCTCCCCTCCATCTACTTTTTACCTGTAAAATATTGGCATTCAAATCAACTTAGCTTTAGTTGATGTTCATAAATGTTCCTAAATGTTCATAAATCTGGCTTTAAAGGGCATTCGGTTTTCCTAGCTTTTGGGTCCTTTTAAATCGTTTATGTCAGTTTTATTAATGTGAATCAGTGACTAGGGCACTATTTGTTACTCAACAAATGATTTTTGTATATCCTTAAAGATTTTAATGGAATCCATTATTAACTTGACATAATGTATTGGCTTGACATTATGGGTCCAATCTCAAAACTTCATTATTTCTACTAGTATGATCTGAAATAGGATCCATTTATTTTCTTAGCAGGCCTAAGTGATTCTTGAAATGCTCTGTGGCTGTGTGGGATATAGTTTGCTTTCTCTACTGCACTGGGGTTGCAATAAGTCTGAAATATGGAAGTTGAGCCCTACCTAAAGCCCTAAATTATATCTGTGGTTCTCCCAGTTAGCAAATGTTAATAATAGTTTATATCTAAAATATAGATCAATAAGAAAGTGAATAAATAATAATAATGATTATGATAAAATAATAAAGTCAAGCTGAATCTGGTATCCTGGTACATGGGATCAAAACTCCTGTGAAATGAATTTGAAATCATTAGGTGTTACATTGGCTTTAGTTAATCTGATTAATCTTTGATATAAATGATTAAACTTGTTTAACACAAGGAATATTTCACAAATTGGTTTTATATATATATTTATATAGATTGGTTTTAGCATCTTAAAATAATTTTTTTGATAATTTAATCTATTCTATCAAAAATGCAAACATGGACTGGGAAATGAAAAGTGATTATTCTCACACAATTAGCGGGAGAATCAGAAATCTGACTGGAAATATTAGTGGGCTTTGACTTTATCCCCTCTTTATTAATCAAACAAGCCCTTAAACATATTTGTGAGCCACTAGTGCTCACCAGGAATCACAGTTCAATCAGTTAATCAATCAAGGAGTTTGTTGAGACTGTACAAAGTTCAAAGCACTGTATTAAACACTTGGAGAGAACAATAGAA
This sequence comes from Ornithorhynchus anatinus, assembly GCF_004115215.2. Lineage (NCBI taxonomy): Eukaryota > Metazoa > Chordata > Mammalia > Monotremata > Ornithorhynchidae > Ornithorhynchus > Ornithorhynchus anatinus. The sequence continues at coordinate 36,609,358 of NC_041734.1, read as the reverse complement.
GCAAACCCCACCAAGAATGCAAAATTGATCTCTTCAATATATTCTACTTATTTAATCATTCTGAAATGGGCAATTGGTTTTCAGAAGTGTAAATTGTTGACATTTGGACTTAGCTATATAAAAAACATTGTTGTCCCCTCACAGAGGTGTTGAAGGAAACCTATTAACTGTTATTCACATTATTCAGCACGCTGCTTTTTAACCTGAATTTAAAACAATTAAACACTTAGTATACCTTTCAGATCAGCAGTATTTAGATACAGTAACATTATAGTATTTCTGAACACTGGTTTCTGTAAATTACCTTTTTCCAGAACCACCACCTTCTTTTCACTTCTGGCCTGAAAGAAGGGTAGAGAATTGCAGCGCTGTTGCTTCTACCATCTGCTTGTTGTTTTGTTGAGAGTTTTGTTTAATGCTTAAGTTTAATTCCTTTTAAATTCAGAATGTACTTCTAATTAAGGAGCAAATGAGATGGGCTGAGAGAGGAGTTTGTGACAGAAGAAAAAAACATTTTCCATTTCAGAATTTTTTCCTATGAGGAAAAAAATATAAATCTGGAAATCCTTGTTCCTGACCTGCTCTCTCAGAATGAAAATTTCCTGTGCTATCACACATAATTTCAGAGATGGAGAAATGTAAGCCCAGAGACCTTTGATGCCTCCCCAAAGTCACACAAAACAAGTCTGGAGTGGCAACAGGGAACCAACATTTTACCCAGGAAATCAACTGAATGATTATTTTATAAAGGAAATTTCTACCCTTGGTTTAGAGATTCCTATGTCCTCCTAATGTGTTGCTATTTGTTGATGCTGGTCAGGTCCTGTGAGGTGTTTATTTTTAAAGCATGGAAGAATACTATTCAGTATGTAGTGGTTTTGTAGATATGTTTGGCAGAACAAAGAGGCAGTTTTTTAAAAGTTGCTATTGCTTAAAATTCTCCTGGTCTTCCAATTCCCAGAGGGATATCCGTGATCTGCAATCCCCATGTGCTGTTACCATGGTGAGAACCCTTTTTCCTTTAAACCCTGGCACGCTACATTCCATAAATTTGCGAAGAAAGTGACTTGATTATAAGCAAAGACTTGTCAGTCATGTCTCCAACATTCTGTATCAATAAACATGTTGCATTAAAGTTAACTTTCTCATCTCAGTAAGGAATGAACTTTTAACACTTTTTGGAAAGATTCCTGAGGAGTCAGGGACAATGGAATATGTGGTTGGATCATGGAGGGAAGTTGCCTATTCACCAGGACACTAAAAATATGTATTTTCTTTTTTATTAAGAATAATTTCACTTGTTAAATACTGCAGTAAAATTGGATTTGCAGTAGAATAATACTAGCTTGAACAATATGATGATCTACTAAGAGGCTAATAGCATATTTTAAAGTCAGAGTAAGTGGAAGACAGTGTAAAATTGATGCTAATTTTGTAAAACATTAAGATTTAAGAAATGTCAAGTTGCTTGGTGTGGGAAAATGTTATTTGTGATATACTGGTTCCCATGTGGAGTGCTTTTTTTAAAACTAAATACAAGAGCTTTTAAAAACTATTTATAGTAAAGAGGAGTGGGGGTTGAGACAACTGTTGCTTGCTAGTTTGGGGTGCAAATAATGAAGCACTAGTTGCATAATACTTTAGGTTTTCCCCAGAGAAATAGTTTTGCCCTTAAAAACCCTTAAAAATAAACCTTCAGGGAAAGACGTAGTTTCAGTATAACCAAATGAAATTCCTCTGTATTAAATAATAATAGTTTTGATTCTTGTTACCCAGCAGGATTTTTTTTAATTTTAAGGGGAGGCCCTTTGTTGTTTATTTTTACTTTCCCTATTATATTAAACAGTGAGGTGTGAGGTGCTGATTAAAGGAACAAGTAGAGACCCTGCTAATTATATTTAAACCTCTCAACCAGTTTCTTTTTGCTAGAACTGATTACAATAAACACACCTGCAGTATTTTACAAGCAGAAAAAGTGGCGGGCTAAGATGCCAGCCTATTGGATCTGAGCCCAGAGGCTTAACCCTTGTAATAAAACTGGACAAGTTCATAAACTTGTTTTCTTTCAAAGGACAGTAGCAACTTTGAATGCTTTGCAAAGGCATAGGTGAGGCAGGCAAATGCAGAAAAATCAGTTAATGTTTAGAGTAATAAACCAGAATAAAAAATGGAAATGGAGCAACCAACAACAATATCAAATAACAATGACAGTTAAAAATTGATACCCATTTCTTTTATTTTCCCACTTTCATTAATTTTTCTAAAGGCTGTAGATTTTTCAAAGCACCTAATGTTAAATTAAATGGTTACAGGAATCTGTGACCTGAAAATCAAATGATAGTAGTAGATATCATTACAGAAGATCTTGCTAAGAATAAATTTTGATATGCATTTAATAAGGTCAAATGACATTTCTGAGGTATTTGAGTTGCTGACAGTGTACATGCAATAGTGTGACAGATACTTTAAGTATAGAATTGTTCTGTGTAAAAGTAGATTTATGAAATTGAATATTATATTTAAAAAATACTTATTTTGGATTTAGAAAAATTCATTTTAGCAGATATGTCTTGGGATTGATTTGATCATCTACCTGCAGAGTAGTCAATTTGGTCTAAATGTGATTGATAATACTCTTTTAACTTGCAAAAGGAAACATTTCCAAATATAGCAGAGGTTAAGGAGCTGCACAGTCTGTGCATCTGCAGCTAGATTTAAATATTTAGTGTTCCTGTACATATACCTGATCATATTTTTGAATCATTTTCTGATAATATGCTTATGTTAGAACTTAAGGAAAAAGGAACTTCTCTAGGAAGATTTGGAAAGATATCATCCCATTTTCCACTACTAATTCAATGCAGACTTTATTTTCCTTCACTTGAAAACATTTTACTATTGAAAAGAAAAAAATGTTGCCCTTCTAATGCATCCAGACAAATTCATGAAAACACAGAAGTACAGACTATACTTTTTTTGTTAGAGTTATCAGTACACTCTATCAACCATACTGCTCTTTATTGAATATGGACTTGGAAACCTTGTTTTTTTATCTCTGCTGAGTTAGTCGTGGTGGGAGAATACATGCAATATTCTGTATACAGTTAGGGATTGGAAATGCTACTTTTTTCAAGGCACAACATCTGATGCTTTGAACAAGAGATAGAAATCAATGACAAGGTAACAAAGCTTACCAAATATAATACATTATAAATCATTCTTATTTGGCTTTTAACCATAAAATTAAATTTTATCTAATAGTAACACTCAGAGCTTTAAACTCTCACCTTACAAAGCAAGAAAACCATTCAAGTGTCTTTTCTGCATTTTCTCCCATTCCATTTTCAAATTAAGTTTTAATTGAATTGAAATTGGCTTGCAATGCTCAGCCTCTTGTTAATTTTATTATTTTTAGTAGTTCATTAAATGCTCCAAAGGAAAAAAATACATTAAATCTTCAATTTAGGTGCTACATAGGTTTCTAAGAACCAAAATCAGAATAAATTCAAAGGTAGTTAAAACTAATTCTATTAGCTAGAAAATTGCCCATATAAAGTTCACCATGGAATCTGAGGTTGTATTGGATATTTTTCAATTAAAAAATAATATAACTGAAACCACTGTAATTTAGACATTCTTCAGGCAGATAATTTGAAAGTCTTATGAAATGAGAAAATGAATGATATTTAAAATCTCTAAATTATTTGAAATACTTCTCAGAAACAGAGATAACTTTCCCATTCCAGAGACCATTGTGTTATAGTTTTTTTTAATATTGAATCTAATATTGAAGTAATTTTTACATGCTTTCATTTTCTGAAGAAAATCAACTTGGTTCATAAAACCAAGCTAAAGAATAAGTTCATATTTAATTGTTTTACTTAAATGGAACTGTATTTAATTTAACATGATTTAACTTTTTTAAATTAAAGTATGTTTAGTTTGCTTTTTCAAACTTCACATATCTTCGTTATTAAAATAACTTACCAACTTTTACAAAACCAACTAGCCTCCCACCTATTGTGTTTAAGAGTCTGAAGCTATTGTGCTGAATAGAACATAAGAGCTAGAGGGAAAATACAAAAGAGAAAGAAAGGATTACTTCTTATATTCCTCATGATGATTTTCTGAAGATATGTCTAAATATATCATCTCTCTCCTGCTAAGTAACTACAGGGTTTGCAGGTCTTAGGTTTTTTCCACTTTTGTGAGTACAAATAATGTTCCTTAATTCCCAAGAAGGGGTCATATAGTTCATATAAGAATTAAATATTTAGAGTTAAAGTATTCATACCCCTGGATTCATATGACAGCTATATGTATATGTATATGTGTATATATATAAATCTTTGGTTCTGAGTGCCCTTACTGATTATAGTCTTTTTAAAAGAAATGATGTCTTCGGTCAGTGAAAAGCTGAAGCCACAATGGGTTCATGGGAAGCATATTTCCTAAAAAATTCAATCATTTATTGTAAAGGTATGGTAGGTATCACACTAATATTATTTTTGTAAATTTAATTTCAGGTCAAAGGACAAGTGCTGGTGATCCTAAAGAGGTGGGAGAGAAGAGGTGTCTGAGGAAACAACTTTAAAAAGAAACTATTTCTTTAAGTCTTTTTGATCTCTCTTTTGTATATCTCTTAAATTTAGTCAAAGCATATGATGCAAGGGAAGAAACATTTTAGGAATATGACTTTAAGAAAGTACAAAGCACAACTTAAAAGTTTCACTGGGAGGGGAAATAAAAGAAACTGAGGAGGGTGAATGGTAAACATATAACATAATAAAGGACAGATTTGATATTTTCTTGAAATTCACTCATGGATTAGCTCAATAGCATGGGCATTTTCCCATACAGAATAATTGTTGCTACAGTTCATATAGTTTATTTTCCTCTAGAGATTCTGGTAAATGCTAATTTGGGAACTGCCTTTTCTGCAGGCCAGGAGCTTTTCTGCATTTTCAGAGCCTTTTAAGGAACCTTATTATATGACAGTATCTGGTTTTTAATCCTTATGAGTCAGAACCAAAATTCAAACGGCAAACCCTCCTAGCTTGCATTCTAGGTTATAACATTGTGCATTAGTGTGATAAAGATCCCTAGAGTCCCGAAAGGCAAGAAAAGAACTTTATGTTATAACATTTTGTGAGAATGTTTTGTGAACCCTTGGCCCCTTAAAATGATCAGAGATTGTTGAATCCTCTCTCCTTTCTCTCTGATTTAGTGGCTATGTACAACAAACCACACTACATCCTAACCAAGGATTTGAATAAAATCTTTCTTTCAAAAATTTGAAAATACCATCTGGGTGTTATGACAATTATTGTCTGGTAATGACACCGCCTGGGACATGTCTGGAGGTGATGTGATTATCCCAAATCTCACTGATGGGGAAACTAGGACTTGATCACTGCTTGAGCCAGACACAGAACAAGGATCTACTTTGTACCGCTTCTACAACCATATTCTCTTTTTCTAATAAGTGTTCTTAGCAGTTTATCTTGGCAGGTAAACTGCTTTAATGTGTGAGTATGTATGGAACAGAGAAGTAAATGTTAAATAAAACCCTCTTTTTGCCTAAAGAAATCACTATGATTTACAGAGCACTAGGGAAGAATACTATAAACCTGTTTTATTCTCATGTCCTAACGAAGAAGTATCTCATCTGCTATTCCCTGAGCTGCATATCTGTTACCACAAGAGGGCAATACATGCAACCGATTTGGAAGAAAGGGCTGAACATATGCGAAGCTATTCTTTCTTTTTCTTTCCTTGTGCAAAACGGTAGGATTCTTCAGAGAGTTACTTCACATACCTTTATAACTCCTCTGTGAAGTAAGTACTCCTTTCAAGTTTAAAAGTAAGGCCATGAGAACTCTTTCTAAGTTCGTTTGATGGGTTAGCTTAACATAGGTATTGATATAATTCTAAAACAAAATAGGAAGAAGTGTTTTGGGTTTGGGCATTAAACTGAAGACCATACTTTTAGGAAATAGGACGAAATATTGCCAATATTAAAATTGTGGAAGATAGTGGGATGGAATGTTTAGCTCAGATGTCCTCATTAAAAACAATTTAAATTACTACACTCTTTTTTACTGCAATATTATTGTTTTAATGAGAGTATTCTGTACCAGCTATCTGAAAATTCTATTTACAGAACTTAATAAGATGACTGCATTTTTATAACAAGGGGAAAGAACTTCGATAGGGTAAAAGCCATTAGAAAAAATCACATCTCCTTCAAGAGACATGCATTGATTAATCTCTGATCACCCTGTTTTGTAGTCTCCAGCTGCCTTAAGTACACACAAATCCCACCCCAGAGCACTTATGTACATATCTTAAATACCCTGTTCCTTCTTCCTATCTAAAATTTATATGTCTCTCTCTAATGATAGACTGTAAACTACTTGAGGGCAAGGATCATGTATACTCAATTTTATTACACTCTCTCAAACACTTAATTCATTGCTGTACGCATTTGATAAATGCGACTGATAGAATCAATGAGGTAGGGTTAAGAAGTAATAGTTTGAGCAGAAATTTGAGAATAGATAGACATTTCAAGGGTAGGGATTACAAGGCTGTTCCAGGACATAACCACATAGAAAGTCAGTCCTGAAAACAGAAACAAAATGGTGGGAAAAGACTACATAAATGATGGAAAGGTGAAGGAAACATGAAAGCAATAGGGAGCAGGCCTGGATTGACCTACCACGAATCAAGAAAACCCAGGTAGGCTTATGCTCATTCAGTCAGTAGGAGGAACTGGTGGAAGCCAGCAAGGGCCAAGCAACTAAAATAATTTCCTTCATTTCAGCTTTACTTTTCTAATTGGCTATGAAGAATGAGGGAAGAGCTTCAAGGCAGAAGAAGAATTTGTGCTTCTTCAGCTACCTCACTCTTCTTCCAGGAAAGTCCAGGGAATATTTTGTAGAGAGAATCTGAGACCAATTCTTTTGTGTGGGAAGAAGGGAAGAAAGGTGGAAGAAGAGAGAATGGAGCAGTGTGACTTAGTGGAAAGAGTACAGGTCTAGGAGTCAGAGGACCTGGATTCTAATCCTGGCTTCTCCAATTGCCTGCTGTGTGACCTTGGGAAAATCACTTAACTTCTCTGTACCTCAGTTCCTACATCTGTGAAAGGGGAATTAAATCCTCCATCCTCCAACAGACTGAGTGCGGTGTGGACCAGGGACTGTGTTCAACCTGATTATTTTGTTTCTACCCCAGCATTTAGTTCAGGGCATGGCACATAGTAAGTCCTTTACAAGTTTACAAGTACCATAATTATTATTATTAGGAGAGAGAAAAAAAGATATGGCTTGGAGGTGGTAACAAGCAGCATAGGTCTTTGTAACTGTGGCAATTATTTCTCCAGTTAAATTGGTACATTCTCTTGCCCCTGTTCATATCAAAATGTTTGGTTTTTTACTCATATTTTTAACGAAAGCCAAAATCTATCACTTTTGATTTATATCTGTTGGCAAGTGTTATCATGTATGTTTAAAGGATATTTTGCCGTTTTGTGGCATTTGAGAATCTTCAAATGCTGATTTTCAAGTGCTGAATCAAATGATCATACTCCTTGTTTCTTGACAGTGAGTCAGAGGACCTAGGTTCTAATACCAGCTCTGCCACTTGTCTGCTCTATGAACTTGAGAAAATCACTTCACTTCCCTGTGCCTCAGTTACCTCATTTAAGAAGTGGGTATTAAGACTCTGAGTCCCATGTGGGACATAGACTGTATCCAGCCTGATGAGCTTGTATCTACCCCAGTGCTTAGTACAGTGCCTGGCACATAGTAAGCACTTAAAAAATGCCATTAAAAAAACCTCCAAATTTGAGTTCTTTAATAAACAAACTTCCTCTCTGTCAGAACCCCATTTGGAAGATCTCAATTCTATTTCTAAGGATACATTCCAGATAGGCTGTCCTGCTTCAGGAGAAGAATTGATTCATTTGGAGCTTATTTTATCCTGGAAAAATGTAGTCATTCAGCCTGAATGATAAGCCTCCAGTTATTTAGATTTCTATCTTACCCAGGTTCAGAAGCTTGATTTAATTTCATCTTGAGAGAGTCCAAGAGAGATAAGACAAGGATTGGCAGATATTATTAGAAATGATTAGCTTCGGTCTCTGGCCCTGAGTATAATTTAGCGGTGAGCTGCTGTGCTACTGTAGCCTTCCTGCAGTTACAAAGTTTTTTTGTTTGTTTTGATTTTTTAATGGTATTTGTTAAGTGCTTATTATGTGTCAAGCACTGTACTAAACACTGGGATGGATTCAAGATGATCAAGTCAGACACAATCCATGTTCTAACTGGAGCTCACAGTCTTAATCCCCATTTTACAGATGAGATAAATGAGGCCCAGAGAAGTGAAATACACGCTTCCTCTTCTCTTGTCATGGGTTTGGAATCTTCTTTTTTTCCTTTGAATTGACTCAAAAACCTGGAAATTCACAGGAAGTGGGTTCAGATGATCACCTGACTTCCAGCACAAGAGTTCCAAAGTTCAGCCAAAGTTAGTAGTGGTTAGAAGCTTTCTAGTTCACTGTCTGAATGTATTCCAGGAATCTGGATTGACTGATCCAGTTGTATTTCCTTGCTTTTAAGAGATAGTAATATTTCTGTTGTAAATACCCTAGTTAACAGGCTTTGGATGTTAGATTTAGGAAAACTGATCTACTTCTTTATTGGGCCAGACTTACAGCTTATACATGCTCTGAGGTGTTACACTTTTGGTTTTCCTACCTAATATGAGCACTTCCTTCTGAAGGCTTCAGGAACCCTGGCCACAGTTCTCTGGCTTTCTGCCAAAATGCTTGCTGAAACAACTGTACTGAAGGGATGAAAGATTGCCCCTCCAGATAGGGGAGGCTGAAGTTTAGGAATTTTAATTTCGCTTAGGTAACTGGTCCTGTGCAAGTTGCCTTATCACTCGGGGCTTCAGTTTACCTGCCTGTGCAAAAAAAACCATGCCATTACTCCCAGAGATGTTAAGAATGGACATGTGTAAAAATGCTCATTAAAATTATAACATAAAATGCCAAGCCTTAATGATATAGAATACTGGGAGTAAAATAGTCCAGCTGCCTTCTAACGTCAAAATTTCCTGGGGAGTTAGGAGCAAACAGATTCAAGGAGAGCATTTGGGAAGAGAAGTGTGTGTGTGTTTGTGTGTGTGTGTGTGTTTGTGTTATACTGTAGAAGGGACTGTTAATTATATCCATATTGGCCTTATCCACCTAACTCCCTCACTCTATTAAAAATATCAGTATCATCATCTTTTAATACAAATCAGAGCTTGCTCTCTGTCTCTCTCTAATAATAATAATAATAATAAAGGGTAGTATTTGTTAAGTGCTTCCTATTTGTCAGGTACACTAAACACTGGGGTGGAAACAAGCAAATAGGGTTGGACCCAGTCCCTGTCCCAGTGGGACTTAGTCTCAATCCCCATTTTGCAGATGAGGTAACTGAGGCACAGAGAAATGAAATGACTTTCCCAAGGCCACACAGCAGATGAGTGGCAGAGCCAGGATTAGAACCCATGACTCCCAGGCCCCCTATGCTTTATTCACTACACCTCTCTCTCTTTGTCTCTCCACCTATGCTCAGTCACTGACTCGAAGCCTGGCTGATTTCATCAGAAGCATTCAGATTGCATGGCATTGCACATGACTGTGAGTCCCATGTGGGATGGGGACTGTGTCCATCCAGATTACTTTGTATCTAACCCAGTGCTTAGAACAGTGCTTAGCTTATAAGTGCTTAACAAATACCACAGTTATTATTATTGAAACACTAAAGGCACTTTCCTCTCCATCCAAATTGCTACCTTGTTAATACAATCATTCCTCCTATCCTGCCTGGATTACTGCATCAACTTGCCCTCTGACCTCCCGGTCTCCTCTCTCTCCCCACTCTAGTCCATACTTCAGTCTGCTGCCTGGGTCATTTTTCTACAAAAACGTCCAGGACACGTCACTCTACTCCTTAAAAAATTCCTGTGGTTACCCATCCACCTCCGCATCAAAAAAACCTCCTCACAATTGTCTTTAAAGCACTCCAGCACCTTGGCCCCTCCTACCTCACCTCACTATTCTCCTTCTGCAACACAGCCTGCACACTTCACTCCTCTAATGTTAACCTCTCAATGTGCCTCAGTCTCCCCTGTCTTACCACCATCACCTGGCCCACGTCTGCCTCTGGCCTGGAACACCCTCCCTCCTCAAATCCAACAGACAATTACTCTCCCCGCCTCAAAGTCTTACTGAGGGTGCATTTCCTTCAAGAAGCCTTAGACTAAGCCTCTTCTTTCCTCTTCACCCACTCCCTGACTTGCTCCCTTTGTTCTTGCCCCCCTTCCCAGCTCCACAGCACTTATGAATGTATCTGTAATTTATTTATTTGTATTGTTGACTGTCTCCCCCACTCTAGGCTGTAAACTCCTTATGGGCAGGGAATGTGTCTGTTTATTGTTGTATTGTACTCTCCCAAGCACTTAGTACAGTGCTTTGCACACAGTAAGAGTTCAATAAATACGATCGATTGATTGCTTAGTACAGTGCACTGCACACGATATGCACAACTGAATGACTGATTGATGACTGCCACACCACATAGTCTTCTGGTCAGTGACTTAGTAGAGGTGCTTGAACTGAAATCCTCAGCTGTACAAAGGAAGGATCTCTCTATATCCCCTTTCAACTGAGAAAAAACATGGATTAATTATCAAAAGAAAACTACCCCACATGGTTATTAAAGAGGATGCAATTTTTGTTCCTAAGTTAGAAGTCTAATGAGTGAGCAGCATGTATATGGTTTCAAAAAGACCAAAGGGTCAGCAGAGTTAGCCCCAGGGTAGGGGTAGCAACTCATTCTAATTTGTCTTGGCAGGGAACCAAATTAGCCGGAAACATTGCGTATGTTTCTAATTATGAATGTTATGCTGCCAGAAGGCCCCCAAAATACTCCAGCCTGGAATTGGGAAACATTTTGTGCACCTCTTAGTGAACTCCTGGTTGGAGGAATTTGCTGGTTAAAAAAGCCAGTGTGTTTGGAAAAAACAATGCAAGTTCCTCTTGAACAGCTGCTGCAGCAGAGAGAAGAGAAGAGAAAGAGACAGCAGGTTAGGGAAAGCCAGATTCAGCCGCAAGCTGGAGTTTGGATCCTTTGGATTACTGACCTGTCTCTGCTCTGGGCAATTCTTGGAAGTGGCTCACTTTCCATGAGAGTTGGAGCTGCAGACATCTTGGTTCACAATGTTATTTTGTGTTACATATCTTAGTTACTTTATAATAGTATGTTAGCGAAGCAGCATTGCCTCGTGGATAGAGCATAAGCCTGGGAGACAGAAGGCCCTCTAGACTGTAAACTCACTGTGGGCAGGGAATGTCATTGTTTATTCATTCACTTGATTGTATTTATTGAGCTCTTACTGTGTGCAGAGTACTGTACTAAGCGTTTGAGAAAGTACAATATAGCAATAAAGCGTGTCAATCCCTGCCCACAGCGAGCTCAAAAGCTCAGTTTATTGTACTGTACTTTCCCAAGCACTTAGCATAGTGCTTCGCACACAGTACGTGCTCAGTAAATATGATTGAATTAATGAATGATTTGGGTTCTAATCCCAGCTCTGCCTTTTTTCTGCTCTATGACCTAGGGCCAATCACTTCAGTTCTCTTGACCTCAGTTACCTCATCTGTAAAATAAGGATTGAGACTGTGAGCCTCATGTGGGAGAGGGACTGTGTCCAAACTAATTCACTTGTATCCACCCCAGTCTTAGTATGGTGCCTGGCACATAGTAAGTGCTTAACATATACCACAATTATTAGTATTATTAATAGTGCTATGAGGCTTCCAGACCAAGTCTATAGGGCATATCCATTGAGGGTCTCTTTTCACTGGGAGCAGTATGGCTTAGTGGAAAGACCATGGGTTTTAGAGTCAGAGGACCTGGGTTCTAATCCTGGATCTTCCATGTATCTGCTGTGTGGTCTAGGGCAAGCCACTTAATTATGTTAATTACTCCCTACCTCAGTTACTTCATCTGTAAAATGGGATTAAATCTTATTCCCTTTTACTGAGACTGTGAGAGACAGACTGTGTTCAGCATGATTAATGTGTATCTATCCCAGCACTTAGAACAGTGCTTGGCACACAGGAAGTGCATACTACTATACCCAAGTACTATAATTAATCAATTAAATCTCAGAGGTGCCTCTCAGTGACTAAGAAGTTAGGAGTTTCACTCAGTCAGTCAGTCAATCGCACTTATTGAGCAATTACTGTATGCAGAGCACTGGACTAAGTGCTTGGAAAAGTACAGTATGACAACTCAGCATGACCAGGATACCATGGTCACTCTGAGGTGGTGGACCTCAGTTGAGAACCCAGGCAAAGAATCCAGTAGTATATTTCAGGGGTCACATTCCTGATTAATCTTGTGTTCAGTAAAACTCGAGTTACAGGATGGATGTTTTAAATATTTAAATGTACATATAGGCACACAAACATTTCTAATGACTTAGTATTGGGATCTATCCAGACAGGAAAATAATGTAAAAATAATATTCCCTCATTCTCTAACAGAGATCTCTTTAAAATGTGTAATGGAAGCATGTGTTACCAGAAAACTGAGTGTACTGCAAAGGACAATCTTTACATGTGCTGTAATTAACTATGAAAACATGACAGTCAGATTCATCTCTCATTCATTCAATCGTATTTATTGAGTGCTTTCTATGTGCAAAGCACTATACTAAGCACTTGGTAGAGTACAATGTAACTACAAACAGACACATTCCCGGCTAACAGTGAGCTCAAAGTCTAGGACTGGGCAAGCAAGGTCTCAGAATCAACCTGGCTCTCTCTCTAGTTATGTCTTTAGGGATGAAAGTAGTGTCAATTTGAAAAATTAGTTTCAAAAGCTATATGTTTTTAATTTTCCTAGTGAAATGCATATAATAATAAAAATAGTGCTTATTAAGCACTTATTATGTACCAGACACTCTTCTAAGCAATGGGGTATATAGAAGTTATTCAGATCAGACACAGAGCCTGCCACACTTGGGGTCCACAGTCTTAATCCCCATTTTACAGATGAGGCAAATGAGCCTTAGAGAAATCAAGTGACTTGCCCAAGGTCACACAGCAGACAAGTGGCAGACCTGAGATTAGAACCTAGGTCCTTCTGATTCCCAGACCCATACTCTATCCATTAGGCCACTTTGCTTCATCATCTCATTAAAAAGCCACAGTTATTTTTTTTTTCTTTCAATTAAACGCTTTAGGACAGAAAACTTACAAGTTGCCGTCATACAACTGGCAATACTGAAGTGTAAGAGCTACCTCTTTAAGATTCCTTCTAGTGGCTTTGGAGAAAATCTCCCTCTGTGGAAGTATTTTTTCCTTGAACAAACTAGAATGATATCCACCTCATTCTTCTGCCTGACTGAATAAAAATCTCAGCATGGAGGCAAACTCTCCACCAGACCAAAACTTAGAAAGGAGAGATATTAGTGCAACCCCACAGACCCTAAATAAGGTAAAGAGCTGAAGGCCATTTTCTATTCCTCTTGTTTTTGTTCTACTGCTGAACCTTGTACCTATATTTTTCCCAGGATAGTTTTCTTATCAGATATTTTTTCTGTACTGTATCATTTTCAAGTACAAGCACTTAGTACAGTGTTCTGTACACAGTAAGCACTTAATAAATACCATTGATTGACAGCATTAGTAAAATATTGTTTCCATAGGGAAAACATGTTCAAATATGAACTCTGCTAAAACAAAAAATCCTGGAGATCTTTTAACAGTGATTAGACAGCCAGTTGTACCAATTAGTTTAATTATTCACATTTTTCAAGGCATTTTGTTAAGAGCTTACCATGTGTTCGGCAGTGTACTAAGTGCTGGGGTAGATGCAAAACAATCAGGTTGGACACAGTCCATATCCCTTGTGGGGCTCACATTCTGAATCCCCATTTTATAGATAAAGTAAACTAAAGCACAGAGAAATTAAGTGAGCTACCCAAGTCACAGAGCAGAAAAGTGGCAAAGCTGGGATTAGAACTCAAGTTCTCTGACTTCCATGCCTATGCTCTTTCCAGTTGGCCACATTAGTTCTTGCTTTTGTAGATACAGGGGCATGCCAGCTCTGTGATTCAATTATATAATTGGGTTATAAATCGAATGTCCCCCTAGAGCAGAATTCCTCCGAAAGTCCCCAGCAAGTTCATTCTACAAATTTCAGCCACCATTTTGTTACTTCAAAAGAGGAACACCCAAAACAGATGAAGTTTGTGCTTTGTTCTGAAGGCTTAAATATTGGTCTTCCAGGTTCTCTCATTTCTCTAAAAGCAGTACCTCTTGTGGCTATCATGTGTCTTTGCCGTATCTTCCTTTTCATTGTTTTCAATTGACAATATCGGGTCTGCGGCTCTTACTAAAGTGATTTTGCACCTAGTTTCACATACAGCTATTGGATCTATTTGTACAGCCTATTTCTATTTGAAAAGCAGTGTGGTCTAGTGGATAGAGCAGAGGTCTGGGAGTCGGAAGGACCTGTGTTCTAATCCTAGCTCAGCCACTTCTCTGCTGTGTGATCATGGGCAAGTCACTTAACTTCTCTGTGCTTCAGTTACCTCATCTGTAAAATGGAGGGTTGAGATTGTGAGCCCCATGTAGGATAGGGACTGCATCCAACCCAATTTTCTTGTATCTACCCCCAGCACTTAGTAGAGTGTCTGGCACATAGTAAGTGCTTAACAAATACCATAATTGTCATCGTTATTATTATAGCCTCTGGATCTGAAAATATAGTTGCTAGGTATCTTACAGAACCACTGGATCTATTTGCACCGACTCCGGTTCTGGAACTGCTACACAGATAGTATCGATCACTAGGAAAAGACTGAAGGAGTGATGCAGTCTCCCCCAAACAACAAAACACCTGACTCCAACTTGGAAAGACATGTACTGACTTCCATATTTCCATCTTTCCATATTTTGATAAGAACTGCTGATATTGTTTCCGTCAGAGTAGGTGTTCTCTAAAGACCTTAAAACAATTTTCAAACACTGCCTAGACATAATAACTATTACCCATTATTTCAGAAGTAGCAATTGTTTGAATTTGTGAGTTATCATAGAGTTTAGGATTTAGAAGGAGAACTGAAGCCTTTTGCTTTTCATTAGACCAAGTTTAGTCCACTAATATTATAAAACCTCTAGTGCTTACCAACTTGGAATCATGGGAAAAATCATATTGGTTAATTTTCCAGTTTTGATTACATATGAAAACCATAATATAGATTATAGACATAATCCTGGTTCCCAGTAGATAAGCAGCATGACTTAGTGGAAAAAGCACCGTTCTGGAAGTCAAAGGACCTGGTTTTTAATCCCAGCTCTGCCAGATGCCTGCTGTGGAACTGTGAATAAGTCACTACCCTTTTTCTCTCCTACTTAGAATGTAAGCCTCATACAGGACCTGATCATATTGTATCTACCCCAGCATTAATACACTGCTTGACACATAATTGGCACTTAACAAATAGTATTTCCATTCTTATTATTAAAAACCAAAAAAAGGTTTTTAAAACATTTTCTTCATTTTGTCTTAACTATGAAAACATGTCAGATTCATCTCTCACTCTCACCATCAATAGTATAACTTTTAAATCTTCCCAAAAGAATAATTGCTTCACAGTCTGTATCTTCCTCCACTCTCCTTTCTCTTTCTCTAATTTTTTTTCTCTTTCCATTTTCTCACATTCCTTTCTTCTAAACTTGGACATTGACAACTTTATTGATTGTATTACATAGTAGTATATATTATTCCCAGCAAGAGGGGAGCATGTTGGGCCAATCTCAGTGAACTGCTGTAATCTTCTCTCCCTTCTGTGTCACCTTTGACCAAGCTCACACAATCATAATGACAATAATAATATTTGTTAATGCTTAATATGTTTCAAGCATTGTTCAAAGATCTGGGGTTGAATATAAAATAATCAGATGGGGAACAATCCCAAGATCAAAAAGCAGGTAAGTGGTGGAGCTGGAATTAGAACCCAGGTCCGCTGACTCTCAGGCTTGTGCTATTTTCAGTAGGCCACGCTGCTTCTCTATCATTTCATATGTCTCTACCACCCAATTGTAATCCTATTTGAATGATCTTTAACTATGCTTTGTGAGTAAGGAGTAGTGTGCAGGAGTGGCCAAGGAAGAAAGCTCTGTAACAGGGATTAACTCTTCAATGGCCAGGTTTGTCTCTACCAACTCACTTGTATTGTACTCCCTCAAGCTCTTTAGTATGATATTCTGCACACAGTAAGCAATTGGTTACTTGGTTGATTGTTGGTTGATTGTTGATTGATTGTATGAAGGATAGCCTATATTCACCTTAAAAGTTGCTGTTCCTCTCTACTTTGTACTATATACAATCTGGGTTAGTTTTCTAGAGGGCTCAATAGCCCAGATGCACATAGGACATTAGTCTGACACATAATATGCTATGTCTGTGTGTGAGCAAGGACCGAGTCTACCACCTATATTAAGATACTTTAGAACATTCAGAAAAAGGTAAAAATTAAAAAAAAGAACACCAAGGAAGATAAAAATAGCCGAGTCTAAAATAGATACCTATCACAGAGTCACAGAGACAAGATTAGTATTCTTACATATTCTGTTCTGTATAAATATGTTTCGTATGCAAAGTTTTTGTGTGTACTTCACATTGCACCACACCCTTACCCAATTACTAATATTGATAGAAATAATGTTTTTTTAAAACTAAATCCTCATCAAATTTAAATGCATGATGAAAACCCAAAACAACTGTGCCTGTCAGAAACAACTGCAAAACTATTAAAGTTGAATAGAATTATGGATGTATTGCATATCATTTCCTAACGATGAAACTATTTCCATTTTTACTGGCAACTATGAGGGAGAGATATTGACTCAGTATCCTTAAAGAGTTACCTATCATTCTTTCCAAACCAAATCAAAAGAGAATCAGTGTAATTCTTTATGAAGCATTTTAGTAAATTTAGGAATTAACTGCAATATACCAAGAAGCCTGCAGCCTCATAACTCCAATACTACATTTGATGACATCTTTATTTTCATCATTATCACCAGCATATGAGAGAAACATTAGTATAGTCACAAAAAGTTTCCACTGAGTTTTTTCTGTACTGAATACTTTCTATTTCAGTACATATGGATCTTCTATAAAATTCAATAGAAAATATATTTTAGAAACAGGATAAAACTAAACATCCTTCTCAGGAACTTTATCAAACATTTTAGAAGAAAAATACACTTATTTTCATTTTCACAAGCACACACATAAACTCAAGCCTTGAAATAAATTTTAAAAGTCAACAATTGACATAATTATAATGTAAATTATTTAAACTTTGAAATGAAAAAGAAAATATTTTAGGTTCTCAAATTTTCTTTCTGTTATACTGATATTTTCCTTATTTTTTCATCATACAAGAATAGAAATACAGCAAAAGGTGATCTAACCTTAAGAATAATGACAAAGGTGGTCTAATTCAGAGAGGGTGAGAATATTGGGTTCAAGCATATCAATATACCAAGGGTAAGTCATTTGAAATACCTTGGTCCCCAAACTTTCATCTATGAAAGGAGAATTTCCTACTATAGGTATATTTTAAAGGCAAAGTCCTCAGATTACAGGCTCCATACCACAACTAAATTTTACAGAATGACTCTGTAGCACAATGGATCAAAAGGATAATCAGAAAGCAAGAGGAAAATACATCAAAAATTTACCACAGAAGGAAACATAAAGTAATTTCTTTTCTTCCTAAGTGAAAAACAAATTCTCCTCCCCAACCCACACCTTAGCACTTATTTGAAATGCTGGTATTTTCCACTTGCAGTAGTGGGAATTTAACAGCTGCTACCCTGTAGTAAAGTGTCCATGGCCTTAGCAGCCTGCTTTAGAGAAACCGTGCTCCTTTCTCCACTATTTATCTGTTAATCCCATTTTATCCAGGTCAGGCGGGCTGTCAAATCTACAGGGAGAAGGAGGAGAAAGCGTAAAATAATTGTGGAATAAAACAGTAAAACAAATACCTCCATTTAAAATGTATTTCAATATGAATTAAACAATTTAATCATTCAGGACACCAAGGGAAACAATGCATACAAGAACTTAATTAATTTATCTCATCCTGGGAAAGGGCCTTCAGAAAAAACAAAAAGCCAAAAACTGTTAACTCTAGGCCCAGTAAAGAGATGATATTAATTCCACTCATGTTATTTTCAAGATCACTATTTGACAAAAGCTAAAAGTTTTAGGCAGCTGGGAATTTACTACAAGTGGATTTTTTTATTACAAGATTAAATCAACTGTATTAACTGGAGTCTCCTTCTTGAATTTTCTAGCTATTATTCTCCTGTTGATAAATCTAATGGTCCTGGATGAATAAAATTCATTTATGCCTATCGCTGCTTTTTTCAATTTTCTGATCTCTCTCTTTCCACTTGAAAGAAGTCATTGAAATTCTGGGCCTTTTGATTAAGATAATTCATTAAATGGATTTGATAAGGAGGATTTCAAATTTAATAATTTTCAAGAAGATTTTATTCTATGGCCGAGAATTTTTATATTTCCATTTGATGTAGATAGGATACCCCAAATTATTTTGTGTCCATTGCTTTGTGCTTAAAAATAAAATTTGTTTTTTTACAATTGAACAAATGAGACAGTAATGATTTAAAAATAAAGTATAGATGAATAAATTATTTATATGCAAAGTTTCCTTGCTAAAGAATTTAAAAAGTAACGTTTCACACCAAAGGCAAAACCATTACAGCTATTTGTTTACTATGTTAAAACTTTTACTACAGTCCAACAACTAAAAGAACTAAGATAATATTTTATGCAGATTGCTTATCTGTTGCTGAATTGTACTTTCTAAGCTCTTAATACAGTGCTCTGCACACAGTAAGTGCTCAATAAATATGATTGAATGAATGAACTTTTCTTATTTCATTTTTCCACCTGATTTTATTTCAGTGTAATTTTGTTATAACGTGAATATCTCCAAGTAAAATAGCGAACCAAAGATTGCATCCTACATCGGCTATCAGAGCCTTATCTTTACCACCAGTCTCAGTCATCATTTCATTATTAAAATAATACACTTACCACTTGTGTTCCAGATTGCATCTTTCTGGTTTTCGTATCCGTTTTTCATGCACTGTTCCACATACACTTTGGGATCACAACCTGAAGTTAGGATGTCACTGAGGAGGGCAATGTAGGCGATTGCTAGCCTAAGGGTGTCAATTTTGGACAGGCGCTTTTCGTATGGGAAAGTTGGGACGCGGCACCTGAGTTCTTCGAAGGCAGAATTAATACTGAGCATCCTTTTTCTCTCCCTGATGTTGGCAGCGCGTCTTTGCACCTTGAATGGGTGAGAGGGAACTAGTGTGGCCCGCTTTAGCTCCTCTCCCTGAGACGGATGCAATGAGGAGCTGTCCAATTCAGCACTACCCTCTAACTCTAGCTCCTGGAGGTCGAGGTCTGTCAAGGAAATCGGACCGTCAGAGAAAACAGATTGACAAATCCAGGGAGACAGCGGACCTGACACAGGAAGACAGTCATATGGAAAATTTTCCAGCGGAGTTTGGAACTCTGCATTCGTTTCTACCTGGTTCCCGAAACCAAAATCCGATAGAGGATCTGACTCAAAATCAAAAAAGAGCTCTTCCATAACTTTCCTCCTTCACCTTAAAGGCCTCCTAATTAGAAATATTCCTAAACCTATGAAAGGTAGGATTTGTCAGAGAGTTACCTTTCTCTGATTTTAAATCAAATGCGTAATTGCTGAAGGTTTTAGTGGGGCTCCACCTCAAATCACAAGTTTCCAGGTATCTCTCATTGCTGTGGCCAAGTATCAATAAACTTCCAATCTGGAAGAGCTGATTGCAAACAGGATGGTTCTCAAAATTTAAATACTTCTAATCCCCTCAGCAGGATACACATGTCTATTATTCTGCATTCAAAAGTAATTGGAGCATGTGCTTCTTGATTTTGAACAGTTGCCTATAGAGAATATGAAAGAATAAAAGCAAAAGAACAGATTTTCAATTGACTTTCTCATTGATAGGTTCAGTGATGTCATTCTGAAGTTCTCTGGAGTTTCAATTTCTCCACTGAATATTTTCAGAAAGGGCAGGATTAAATGTAAATTAAGACTAGCATAATGCTTACTTTTTTATTAGAATGCTAATAGACATGCATTCTACTATGAACCTGGAAGTGGGATTCAATTATCATTGCTGTCAGGAACATATGATAGTTCCTAGGCCCCAAAGAATCGAATATCCCTTTATCTCTATATCCTTGTTAGTCTAGGGGATGATTCCCAGGCTTTTCTGCCACTTATGTACCAACTCTGATTAATGCCCTTCCTACAGTGTAAACCAGTAAGAAATGATTCTTAATAGACTGGATAAAATTGTATTTTAAGGAGTCTACTGGGTTTCAATATTATAAGGCAGTGTCAGCCAATAAATAATTTTAGAACTCCAATTATAATCTTTGATATTCAGATTAGGTTTATTATAAAAAAGCATCAGATCAGATTGAAAAAATTGTGTCGGCCACTTGTCAGCTGTGTGACTTTGGGCAAGTCACTTAACTTCTCAGTGCCTCAGTTACCTCATCTGTAAAATGGGGATTAAGACTGTGAGCCCCACGTGGGACAACCTGATTCCCCTGTGTCTACCCCAGCGCTTAGAACAGTGCTCGGCACATAGTAAGCTCTTAACAAATACCAACATTATTATTATTATTATTATTAAAAAATTAAAAGACGCACAGTCCAAAAACATAATTCAATGTGCCCAAAATTTAGTGGATTATCATACATTTTGATATTTATTGTATGTGATTGCAAGTACTGTAGCCAGCCAGTCAACATGCAGTGTTGCAGCACTTTATAGGAGTAAGGAAACATCAGAAGAAGTACATTACTCTATTAATAAAACAAGGTATTATGTTTTACACACTATGAGAAGAAGCTATTTCATTTAATAAAAATGAAATCAATAGAAATTAAATTGAAAAGAATAAATTCTGATATTTATATGCTAAATAAAAGTGCGTTGCTGCAATGTGCCAACAGAATTAAGAGTTTAGCAGGAAGAATAGAATTTGCTTCATAAATGTATAAACCAGTTATGAGTGTTAATCTTTCCATTTGTAATGCAGATAGATATCTGACACTTTTAAATTATCCTTTAAACCAAAAAAGTATATTCCTTTATTATGTATTTGTAAAGATCAAAAAATGATCACTCCATTTCTAAATAGGTCTTTAAGTTTTTAAATTTTTATGTTCAGAATATTGATCTCTGAATGGACAGTCACTAGATGACACACATCCTTTGGGTTTATGAAAAAGGATTCATTTCTGGAATTGGTCATCCCTTAGTGTCTGGGTGGACTAGGATCAGCTGGTCATATGGTTGCAGTGAGATGGGATACTGATGCAGGAAAAGGATAACTCTGGAACTTCCCTGCAGCCTATAATTTGGACCCCCAATTTAAGGTGTCATTTTTTGAAGAGACTTTTTGTCCTTCATTAACAAGCACTGACCCCATACCCAATGAACAATCAGAAAACTAACATTGAAATAGTGAAGCAAATTTTAGTCCTAGTGAAGATCTTTGAAGAATTCATTTTAAATGTTACACACTAATTTTGCATAATTATATTTATGATATTAATTTTTTATTCCAAAAAACGTTTATGCAAGATAGGTTAAGGAGCACATTTACCACAATAACTTTCAATTTGTATTATTGAACCTTATTTAATGTAATTCCTCAGAACAGAGATGGAAAAATGTGAAGATAAACTATAAAATTTACAGAAGACTAATATTTGAAAGGATTACTTATTTTACAGAAAAAATGAATTTAACTCCCTCACCCCTCTGTCCCTTTGTCAATCTCTAACCGATAACCCCCAGCCCTGAGTCATGGCCACAGTATGCTTCCTTCACTCTTGCACTTTGGCCACCAACTAGTGTGGAGGAAATCCAGGCATTACTTCTGCCACTTCCAATTCATCCTTACTTACTATAACTCTGCCCTCTCTTCTACTCAGGAACCTTACTTCACTTTTTTCACTGACTCTTACACTCATTGTTCTCATTTAGATCTTGAACTCTGTCCTGAAACCCCCAAGCACTTTCATTTCTCATTTCAAGGACTTTGTCAGAAACTTTATTTTCAAAATTGAAACCATCAGCTAGGAATTCCCTCAAACCTCTGCCTCATCTCCCCATGTCCATAGCTCTGCTAGATTGTAAGCTCCTTGATGGCAGGAATCATGTGTACTTATTTCTATTGTACCCTCCCAAGTGCTTAATTCATGGCTCTGCATACAGCAGACATTTAATAAATGCTAATGATTGAGTGATTGATTGATTAGTTTACAAAAGAATGCTATTTTATACTTACAACATATTGTCTTTATTCATTCCTGATTCAATTTACTACATTTTCAAAACTGAACAAATATTCTGAATTCTCTAACTCTGAAAGTTCTGTCCAGTTCCAGTTTAGCTAAGTCTAAAAATAATTTTACCAAAAATCTAACTGAGGAACAAAATCTCCTTTATGTAAATTAGCATACAGGAATAGTCAAGAAAAATTCCAGAAAAACAAATCAGGGCAAAACTATATGCTCCTTTCCACTGTTGAAAGACAGAATATGTTTCCTTTTAGTATAATAAAATAGCTAATGCAATAACATAATGAAAAGCAGAGCTGGAAATTTTTTGGTAAGAACATTTCAAAGGGACAAAAGTTACTTCTGAGAACCAGAATACTTTCTAAATGAAACCTGCACAGAGACAAAGGTAACACAATCTGTATGATTTGCATGACTGAAACATTTTTATGTCTGAATAAAGACATGGATTACTGGTATAATTTCAGTTACTTTTTGCACTTCTAAATGCCTTGAGAAAGAATAAAAAAACCTTTAAAATGTAGATGTTGGAAAAAAAAATGTGGCCATTTCTCTCTTTATTTTCAGACCCATATGAAAGAAATTCCAATCTTCTAAGAGGTGCAAAAGATTTTTCCTAGTAAAAACACTCATTGGGGTTTTCACATTTATCATAATTTGCTTTATGGTGTTGGAGCATATTTTTGGAAGATTAATTGAATGTAAATGTCTTCTACTTTATTTTAGAGCAGATACAGTAGTATGCCTTTTTGAGAAATAGAAAGCAGATAATTTAGCATATAACAATTAACCCCAAAATAAAATATTATGAATGTTAATTGAAATTAATGTTGTCAATTGAAATGAATGTTAATGTGAATTTTTAAAATGATGACTACATGCATCTTCACCATACATCAACACAGTCTGTCTTAGAAAGTTGGGAAGCTACACTCACTCAATCCCTGGGACTTTAACACAACTTCCCCACTTCAACCTCTGCTCAAACATGTCTGTTGTCTTTCACTGCCTCTCCAAAGTACCCATCTTCAGCACCTTTTCCCTGAAAGCTCTCTCCCATCAAACTGGTCTCCACCCTTCACACTGTCTTTCTCTAATCCCCTACCCTACTTTCCTATCTTTGTATAGCCCATGGAATATCAATTCCACCATCACTGCCATTGTATGAAAACTCTCCTTCACCCTTTTCTTGTTCCTAACCTAGTGACTCCTTCTCAAGACTGTAAGCTCGTTGTGGGCAGGGAGTGTATCTGTTTTTTTCATTCATTCAATCAATTGTATTTATTGAGCGCTTACTGTGTGCAGAACACTGTACTAAGAGCTTGGAAAGTACAATTCGGCAACAGATAGAGACAATCCCTACCCAACAACGGGCTCACAGTCTAGACTGGGGAGACAGACAACAAAATTAAACAAGTAATAATAATAAAAATGATGGCATTTGTTAAGTGCTTATTATGTGCAAAGCACTGTTCTAAGAGCTGGGGGGGTGGGGGGTAAAGATGATCAGGTTGTCCCACGTGGGGCTCACAATCTTAATTCCCATTTTGCGGATGAGGTAACTGAGGCACAGAGAAGTTAAGTGATTTGCCCAAAGTCATACAGTTGACCAGCGGCACAGCCGGGATTAGAGCCCATAACCTCTGATTCCCAAGCCCGTGCTCTTTCCACTGAGCCACGCTGCTTCCCATAGACTGCACTCTCCCAAGTGTTTAGTACAGTGCTTCGCACACAGTAAGTGCTCAAAAACTATGACTGACTGACTTCTCACCGTCATCAAAACTAGAGTTTCACCTGCCTGCCATTCTCTCCTGAAGACCTTCACCTTCCCGCCCTTCCCCCAATTCTTGGGGAAAGGTGGAGGGAGGAATTATCCTAATTCTCACCCTTCAGTGCAATTTTTATATCATCCTTTGAGGTCAGGGCGGGATTCAAGAAAGGGCTCATGGGGCTGAAGCTTGGGGCCCAGGCTGAGGAAGGGTCCCAAACACTCCACGATGAAGGTCCCAAGCTGTGTAAGCTGGCATGAGTGCTCCAAACCTTGCCTCTGTCAGATACCACCCTTGAGTGCAGCCAGATAGAGAGCACACTTGTCTTCCAATCACTACCCAACTGGATGAGAAATTCTTCCCCCTAAACTCTGGCCTATTGGTAGGATTAACATTCAGGAAGAAAACAAGGACCCATAACCCCAAGAAAGATAGGGAGTCATTAACAATAGCTAATAACTCAATCAACTGTTGATGGGAGATTTTCAATAATTAATGAGACTCTGCAAATCCATCACCCTGGGTAGATGAGGGAGCCTTGTTGACCTTGTTTAAAGCCTTTGTCTTCAGTCTCTATCACCTATTACACCACTAATCATTGTCATCTACTGCCTCACCTTCACTTTGATGAGCAATTTTGACTACTTGTATTCTCCCAAACACTTAATACAATGCTCTTCACCTAGTAAGTACTCAATAAATATGATTGCCCTTCTCCCTTTCCTCTCTACATCTCCTCTTCTACACTAATCCTCAGGAGCTTCAGTATAATAATTATAATTATTATGGTACTTGTGAATTGCTTACTATGTGCCAAAGACTGTTCTAAGCACTAGGATAGATACAAATTAATCGGGTTGGACATAGCTCTGTCCCACATGGGGCTCACAGTCTTCTGACTCCCAGAACCATGCTCTTTTCACTTCACCATACTTCTTCTCTAAGTGGACTTATCTTGAGAAACTGTGGAAAGAGCATACACTTGGGAGTCAGGGAACCTCGATTCTAATCCTGACTTTCCCACTTAACTACTCTGTGACCTTGGGCAAGCCGCTTAACATCTCTGTGCCTTAGTTTCCTCATCTATAAATTGGGGTGAAATACTTGTTCTCTCTCCTACTTGGACTGTGAGTCCTTTGAGGGACAGGGACTACTGACTGATTGTCTTGTATCTACCCCAATGCTTAATAGAGTGTTTGACACACAGTAAACACCTAGCATGTACCACAATTAATTATTATTGTTAAGGAGGTTCAGCTGAACTCCAGATTATCAGGCATAAATCTTCCTGATCCAGAATACATAGTCAAGAGTAGGAGAATGACTATTGAGTCCCTTCTCCTTTTGCAACCAGGAAGACACGAGTTGATGGCCTCCCAGACGGGAAGAGGAGACCACCATCCAACCACTGAGCTGAGGGACAATGGAATGAGCTTGTGACATGAAATAAATGAAATGGGAAGGAGTCCTTAGGAAAGAATGTGAGTCCCATGTGGGCATGGTCTGTGTCCGACCTGATTAGCTTGTATCTACCCCAGGCCTTAGAACAGTGCCTGGCACATAGTAAGACCTTAACAAATGCTAGTAAAAAAATAGACAGAGACACATTCTGAGTTCAACTGGATTGTAAGCCCCTCCACTAAATTATAAACTCTTTCACTAGACTGTAAACTCCTCCACTAGATTGGAGATTCCCCCCTAGATTGTAAACTCTGCCACTAGGTTATAAACTCCTCCACTAGGCTGTTAACCCCTCCACTAGATTATAAACTTTTCCATTAGACTGTAACCTCCACCACTAGATTGAGGATAAGGATCCTGTCTTCCAACTCTATTATACTACACTCTCATAAAGACCTTTTAGTAGGGCTCTTTGTAGAGAATGGTCCAGGGTCAAGCAGTAGTGTGTGGGCACACACTATAGCTGACCATTGTTCAGTCAACACAACTGCCACTACTATCCTTTACCTCACAAAACTCCCCAGTCAGTTTAAAGAACCATGCTGGGTTTAGGCCTGGTACTCCCAAGAAAACCTCTCCCTGTACAAGTTGAAAGTAGAGCCAGGGTGAGAGCCAGGTTTTTCCACTTTATGCCTCTCTTGGAGTCATTACTGTTGACTCCAGTGCCACAGACAGTAGACAGATTACAGGAAAAAGGAGTAAACTGATTTGTAAAGAAACTTGAAGAAGCTAAATTCCAGCGGTAATATGCACTCAGGGATAAGGGAAGAGGCCATGACCATAATCTATAAATAGATATAAAGAGGAAACCCCAAATAGAGGTTATTAAAGCAAACCTAAGTTATAATTAGGATTAAAAGGCTACTATTAATGTTTTCCTGAAATTGAGATGTCTAACATTTTAGCACAGCTTTCCTAAGAAACTGATAAAAATCTTGTTACTTGTGATATTAAAAATTAGATAGGAAACTGGGTGGAAAAGCCCTGAAGAGTACTCTGTTCTCCTCATTACTAAATCTGCTCTCTTCTTTTTATTTTACTTCATTAATCCATTACAACCCAGCCCACACCCTTTATTCCTCCAAAGCCAACCTACTCCCTGTATCTCAAACTCATTTTTCTCTCCGCCAACTCCTGGCCCACATCATCCCTCTGGTCTGTAACACTCTCCCCCTTGATATACAACAAACCACCACGTTCCCTACCTTCAGAGCCCTACTAAAATCACATTTTCTCCAAGAGGCCTTCCTGCAAAACCCTCATTCCCCTATCCATCCTCCGTTCTAATAATAATAATAATGATTATGGCATTTGTTAAGCACATACCATGTGCCAAGCACTGTTCTAAGGTTGGGGTAGATACATGGCAATCAGGTTATCCCACGTGGAGCTCACACGTTTAATCCCCATTTTACAGATGAGGTTACTGAGGCCCAGAGAAGTTAAGTGACTTGCCCAAGGTCACCCAGCATACAGGTAGTGGCACTGGAATTGGAACCCACATCCTCTGACTCCCAAGCCCGTGCTGTTTCCATTAAGCCACACTGTTGCATCATCTGCGCTCTTGTGTCTGTATCCCTTAAGAACTTTGCTATTCATCCCACCCAGAGTCCTACAACACTTAAGTACTTATCCTTTATACTCTGCTACTTCCCTATCCGTAATTTACCTGTAAAAATAAGGCATTGTTACCAAATACAGTGCAAGAGAATGAGGAGCAGAGAGATACAGCAAACATTTCCATTTAAGACAAATCAGACCTAGACCCCAAACTAGGATGAGACAACCCCATGAGAAATTGGGCAATTTTCCTGAAAGTCTGTGGGATGAGCTACACAGATTGGTAAAGGGAGATTTAGCAGGAGTTTACTGCTTAACTTCTCCTCAACCCAGCCACTGATCCTGCTCCAGTGACTTCACGTGGGGCCTTGAGGGAGCCCAGAAACTTCATCCTAGGAGTTTCCTCCCCGTCAAATGGCAGGGACTGTCTCTATCTGTTACCGATTTGTGCATTCCAAGCACTTAGTACAGTGCTCTGCACATAGTAAGTGCTCAATGAATACTACTGAATGAATGAATGGCTCAGTATTATAGTAATTTGTCCAATTCTCTTGGGGAGACTATAAGCTCCTTATAGGGAGGGAGCGTGTTTACCAACTCTATTATATTGTATTCTCCCAAGCAATTAGTACAATGCTCTGCAGCACGGTAAGTGCTCAATAAATACCATAAATTAATTGATTGATTGAGACATTCTGCTCTTGCTCAGTATCTCCACCTACCCTGTGTGTTCTCAGTGATCACACTACAGTGTAGTTAGTCATGTTCAGAGAAGCAGTGTGGCTCAGTGGAAAAAGCATGGTCTTGGGAATCAGAGGTCATGGGTTCAAAATCCGGCTTCACCCCTTGTCAGCTGTGTGACTTTGGGCAAGTCACTTAACTTCTTTGTTTCTCGGTTACCTCATCTGTAAAATGGGGATTAAGACTGTGAGCCCCTCGTGGGACAACCTGATTACCTTGTATCCCTCCTGAGCACTTAGAACAGTGCTTGGCACATAGTAAGTGCTTAACAAATATTATTATGAACATTCATTCTACCTATTTCTTCTCAGGTCAATTTTCATTTAGTCAAACTCAAAATGAACACTCAGATTACATGTAATTGCACTTGCATTATTGTTCAATAATGCTATCTTCCAAATAAAAATATGGAAAATCTGAAAGACAGATCTTTCTTGTTGTTATTAATTTTAATTTGCTCTTTGATCCTTTCCCTACCTGCCTGTCTTCTCCCCAACCCAGTTGTAATCCCCCATGGACCAGAGATTCACATATGAAACAGTTTTCTTTGTATTTCACTCATTCATTCAATCGTATTTATTGCATGTTCCCTCTATGCAGAACACTAATCTAAGACCTTGGGAGAGTACAATATAACATAAACAGACACATTTCCCGCCTACAACAAGGGTCTTTTTCCTTAGAGCTTAGAACAGTGTATTCCTCAGTGGAAATGTTTAATGAATTAATTGTTACTACTTTAATTTCTATTTCTATCTATTCTAAACCTCCATATTAGTTACATTGCAATAATAGATTCTTCTACTTACTTTCATGCATATCTATGTGTGTATGAAATTCCTTTTGACCCTAGATGCTTCCAATGGTTCAAGGGAAATATTTGTCTCACATAGCAGATAATTTATCATATCTTGATAAATTCTAAAAGATTATTCTTCTCTGAAATGTTTCCCTCATCCAACAATTTGGCAGTCACTCAAAGTTTCTGCTAGAGGATTATTTGGAAAAATAGAACAATAAAGATATAACTGGAAGAGAAAAAGAGACATCATTAATGTTCTCCATTTCTCCTCTTGTTCCTCCTTCTTCCCTTCCTTCTCTTCCTCCTCCTCCTCCTGCTTATCTTTCTCTTCCTCTCCTCCTCCTCCCCTTCCTTTTCCTCTCCTTCCTTCTCCTCTTTCCCTTCCTCTTCCTCCTTCCCCTCCTCATCCTTCTTCCCATCCTCATCTTTCTTCCCCTCCTCCTCCTTCCCTTCCTTCTGCTCCCTCTTCCTCCTCTGCCTCCTCCTCCCTTTCTTCTTCCCAGCTTCTTTCTCCTCCCCCCTTCTTTCTCCTCCCCCTTCTTTCTCCTCATCCCCTTCCTCTTCCTCTTTATCCCCTTCCTCTTCCTTCTCTCCCTCTTCCTCCATGTTTTCTCACCAATCTTTTCAAATCTATTGTTTCTGTTTTATGGTGTGAACATATGCTGCTCTCTATAAAGCAGTTACAGCTGTCAGTCAAGCAGACATCACTCTTTAAATCTGCCCAAACAACTGTGTTTTCAAGAGCAGAAGGCCCTGGGCAGGTTTATTAGGTGTTGTCTGTGTGATTAACAATGCCAGAGGAGATCTGTGCAGGTGTAGAGGGAGAGGGAGAGACTAGAAAGTTTTGGACTAAACAGGCTAGAAAAAACATTAGGTAAGATGTTGTCTAATGCAGCTCAGCCTTTCTTTACTTTCATATCTTTTCTCAGAAGGAGTGCCATAGGCATTTGATCACTCACAAGGAAAGAGGAGTGTATTCCTACAATTTATTCTTTACTTCAAGAATTTTCAAACTTTAGCCATTTTGACCTAATGACATTTTAAAGTGCTTATTATGTTCCAAGCATTGTGCTAAGTGTCGGTGTCAATACAATCAGATCAGATTCAGCCCCTGTCCCACAGTCTAGAGGGGAAAGGGGAGAAACAGATATCGAACCTCCATTTTACAAATGAGGAAACTGAGGCACAGAGAAGTTGAGTGAATCACTCAGTATCACACAGCAGGAAACTGTTGGCCCAGTATTAAAATGCAGGACTCTGACCTATCAGTCCATCAATGGTGTTTATTGAGCACTTGCTGTGTGCAGAGCACTGTACTAAGCACTTGAGAGAGTGCAATACAACAGAGTTGGTAGACATGTCTCCTGTCCACAATAAGCCAACAGTCGAGATGGGGAGAGAGGCATTGATATAAACAAATAAATTATGGATATGTACATAAATGCAGGATCTCCCCACAGGCTCCACCAGGTGCAGGCTGTGGAACCCCCACTCCATCATAGGAAAGCTTCCCTTCATCCTTGACCTGTTCCTGACCCAATCACTGCTCCCCTTCACCATCACTTAAACCTGCCTCTCTCCAGATGACATGGTGTCCCCTGCTGCTCTCTCTAGAAGGGGCCTCATCTTTACCCTTTTCCCAAGACTCATTGGGAAAAGGGGAGGAGTTGGGGGGTCCTTCTTGCTCCCCAGTGCCACCTAAGCACCATTACACCCCCACTCCCCCCATCACTTTCTTTCTTTTACTTTGAAGCTCATATCATCCAACTCTAGCACCCACTCCAGATACTAGTCACAGTCCTCTCCTACCCCCAGATGCCTCCTCCAACTTTTTGAACCATTTTGATTACTTTCTCACATTCCTTCTCTCTTTCTCCATTCCTACACTGATCCTTGGTGACTTCAATATCCACATAGATGGTCCTGACAACCATCTATAACTCCTCAACTTCACTGACCTCCTGCTCCACCCCAGCTCTCCCACTCATCAACTTGGACACCCACTTAATCTCATCATTTCTAGGCACTGTACAATCTATACCCTCACCAACTCTGAAATCCCTCTCTCCCTCTCTCCAACTCCGACCTTCTCACGTGACTTCTTTTCCACATACCTCCTCCCCACAAATCTGACCTGACCCCCCAAGGAGGCCTCCAATCTTTTGACCCCCATCAAATCTTCTCAAGTCATAGTGTCCCATTTAGCCTCCATACACAAAATACCTTCCCTTGATGACCAAACTTACTCCCTCAACACCACCCTCTCTACTGAACTTAACACACTCACTCCCTTATCCCTTCATTGATCTTACACAACTATCCCACAGCTCTGGATGACCTTCATAGTCTGCTTCCTTTGCTCCTGTGCATGAGCCACAAAGCGCTGTTGGTGGAAATCTAGATATCAGGCCAATTGTCCACATCAACTTCATCCTAGCATGCTTTAACTTTGCCCTCTCCTCTTCCCAGCAAAATTATTTTTCCATCCTCATTGACACCCATACCATCGGCCTCACCAGTTGCTCCTGATGTTCAACTCCCTTCCCATACACCCTGTCCCCACGCCTCCCCCATCCCTCACCACTAATGACCTGGCTACCTACTTCATTGAGAAAATTGAAACTGTCTGATATGACCTTAAAGTCTCCCTTTCTCCTCTTCCCTCCCTCCCTCCTCCTGACTCTTCTTCAATTGTACCATCTTTCCCAGCAGTGTCTCAAGAGATCCCCTGCCTTCTCTCAAAATTTACCTCCGCCACCTGCACATCCAATCCGATTCCTTCACATCTAGAGACGCAGCGTGGCTTAGTGAAAAAAGCACGGGCTTGGGAGTCAGAGGTCACCGTTTCTAAGCCCGGCTCTGCCACTTATCAGCTGTGTGACTTTGGGCAAGTCACTTAACTTCTCTGTGCCTCAGTTACCTCATCTGTAAAATGGGGATTAAGACTGTGAGCCCCACGCGGGACAATCTGATTACCTTGTATCTACCCCAGCACTTAGAACAGTGCTTGGCACTTAGTAAACACTTAACAAATACCAGCATCATTATTATTTTTATTAAAACACTTGCTCCTTCTGTTCTTCCCTCCCTCATTGCCATCTTCAGTTGCTTACTCCAGTGCAGCATGGTGTAGTGGATAGCGCACAGACCTGGGAGTCAGAAATGGGTTCTAATCCCAGTTCTGTCACTTCTCTGCTGTTGTGACCTTGGGCAAATCACTTCACTTCTCTGCACCCCATTTATGTCATCTCTAAAATGGGGATTGAAATTGTAAGCCCCAGTGTTGGATGGCAGTTGTGTCCAATCCACTTTGCTTGTATTCTCCCCAGTGCTTAGTCCAGTGCCTGGCACATAGTAAGCACTTAGCAATACCATTATTATTATTATTATGGCTATTATTATTATTATTTCTAATGCTTACAAACATGCTCATGTCTCCCCATTCTAAAAAACCTCCTCCCTTGACCCCACAGCTCCCTCCAGCTTTCACCTTGTTTCCCTCCTACCATTTCTCTCCAAACTCCTTGAATGAGTTGTGTACACCTGCTGTCTCAAGTTTCTCTCCTCTGATTCTCTCTTGGACCCCTGACAATCTAGCTTGCGCCCCCCCCCCCTTATTCCACAAAAAACACACTCTCAAAAGTCACCAGTGATCTCCATCTTGCCAAATCCGATGGCATCTACTCCACCAATCCACCTCCCCCTCTAAACTCTAAGCTCATTGTGGGCAGGGAATGTGCCTGTTATATTTTTATAGTGTACTTTCCCAAGTGCTTAGTACAGTGTTTTGCACACAGTAGGTGCTCAATAAATATGATTGATTGATATCAGCAAAGTTCACTCCCCACAAGACTCCACATAGGTGGACTGGATCAAGCTGAAGGAAGGCTTACACTGTGGAAGTAAACTGAGGCTGAGTGGTAAGGCCAGTCCTCTTTAACCTATTCTCTATTGCCATGCTTGATAGCAAGGGATGTGGTGGGCTAGAAGTGGCAGAGAGTGGCATTTCAAAGTTGGTGAACTGAGAAATGATATGGTAATGAGAGATGATAAGATCCGGTATATATCTAAGTTGGTGTGGGAATGAGGTGAGATGGAGCAAGACGTTTTTGGAGTTAAGGGATAAAAGGAAGCCAGTGGTTTGTGGGTCATTGTAGTAATAATAATAATTATGGCATTTGTTAACTTCCTACTATATTCCAGGTACTGTTCTAAACACTGGGGTGGATACAAGATAATCGGGTTAGACATGGTCCCTGTCCTACACAGGGCTCACAGTCTTAATCCTTGTTTTACAAATAAGGGAACTGAGGCCCAGAGAAGTGAAGTATCTTGCCCAAGGTCACACAGTAGGCAATTGGCAGAGCTGGGATTAGAACCCATGACCTTCTAACTCTCAGGCCTGTGCTCTATCCACTAAACAATGCTGCTGCTCGTATGTTGATAGCTTCTCATATGTTGAGAAGCAGCGTGGCTTAGTGGTTACAGCACAAGCCTAGGAGAAAGAAATACCTGGGTTCTGCCACATGTCTGCTGTGTGACCTTGGTTAAATAACTTCTCTCTGCCTCACTTACCTAATCTGTAAATGGGATTAAGACTGTGAGCCTTGCGTGGAACAGGGACTCTGGGCAACCTGATTTGCTTGTATCCACCCCAGCGCTTATTACAGAGCCTGGCACATAGTAAGCACCTAACAAATAAGATAATAATTATAATAATGCTGATAAGAAGATTCCTTTCAATAAATGAATCAATCATTGATATTTATTGAGTGCTTACTATGTGCAGAGCACTGTACTAAGTGCTTGGGAAAGTACAATAAAATAGAATTGGCAGGCACAGTCCCTGCCCACAAGGATTTTAGGGTCTAGAGGGGGAGGCAGACATTAAAATGAATTACAAAGAGAGAAAATAGCAGAATTTAATGATATGTACCTAAGTCCTGTGGGAATGAAGGTGAGGTGAACATCAACTGCATAAGGGGTACAGATAGCTCATAAATGACCAAGTGGGGAGGAAGGGTAAGGAAACTGAGAGCTTTGTCTGGTAAGGCCTCTTGGAGGATATAAGTATATATTCTTAGGAGGGTTTTGAGGTGGAGAGAGAGTTGGTTTGTCAGATATGGAGGGAGAGGGAATTTCAAGCCAGAGGAAGAATGTGGGCGAAGAGTTGGCAGCAAGATAGATGAGATCCAAGAACAGCAAAGAGGTTGGATTTAGAGGAGTGAAATTTGTTGGTTGGGTTATAGAATGAGATAAGCAAGTTCAGGAAAGAGCAGGAAAACTGATTGTGTGCCTTAAAGCTAATGGCAAGAAGTTTCTTTTTGATGTGGAGGTGACTGGGAAACCCTGGAAGTTCTTGAGGAGTGGGGAAATAGTGACAGAATTTTTTTTAGGAAGATGATCAGGTTGGCTGAGTGAAGTATGTACTGGAGGGGGGAGAGATGGGGGGCAATGAGGTCAGGGAGGAAGTTGATACAGTAGGCCTATACAGTTCTCTAGAATTGTTTTGTCTCCCCACTCATGTGACTTCCTCTTACTTGTTTCTTCCTCTGCACTGTGAACTCCTTGTGGGAAGGGAATATGTCTATCAACTCTACAATATCGCCAAGATCCGCCCTTTCCTCTCCACCCAAACGGCTACCTTACTATTACGGGCTCTCGTTATATCCCGGCTAGACTACTGTGTCAGCCTTCTCTCTGACCTCCCTTCCTCCTCTCTCGCCCCGCTCCAGTCTATTCTTCACTCCGCTGCCCGGCTCATCTTCCTGCAGAGACGATCTGGGCATGTCACTCCCCTTCTTAAACAACTCCAGTGGTTGCCTATCGACCTCCGCTCCAAACAAAAACTCCTCACTCTAGGCTTCAAGGCTCTCCATCACCTTGCCCCTTCCTACCTCTCCTCCCTTCTCTCTTTCTACCGCCCACCCCGCACGCTCCGCTCCTCTGCCACCCACCTCCTCACCGTCCCTCGGTCTCGCCTATCCCGCCGTCGACCCCTGGGTCACGTCCTCCCACAGTCCTGGAACGCCCTCCCTCCTCACCTCCGCCAAACTGATTCTCTTTCCCTCTTCAAAATCCTACTTAAAAATCACCTCCTCCAAGAGGCATTCCCAGACTGAGCTCCTCTTCCCCCTCTACTCCCTCTGCCATCCCCCCTTTACCTCTCCGCAGCTAAAGCCTCATTTTCCCCTTTTCCCTCTGCTCCTCCACCTCTCCCTTCCCATCCCCACAGCACTGTACTCGTCCGCTCAACTGTATATATTTTCGTTACCCTATTTATTTTGCTAATGAATTGTACATCGTCTTGATTCTATTTAGTTGCCATTGTTTTTACGAGATGTTCTTCCCCTTGACGCTGTTTATTGCCATTGCTCTTGTCTGTCCATCTCCCCCCGATTAGACTGTAAGCCCGTCAAACGGCAGGGACTGTCTCTATCTGTTGCCGACTTGTTCATCCCAAGCGCTTAGTACAGTGCTGTGCACATAGTAAGTGCTCAATAAATACTATTGAATGAATGAATGAACCTTGTCTTATTGTACACTCCCAAGTACTTAATACAGTGCTCTGCACACTGTAAGTGCTCAGTAAATGCCAGTGACTAATTGATTGGAGGGCAGTACAGCTGGAGAGCTTATCCTGTATGATACCAGCCAAATATGTTTGTCATCTCAGCCCTGCTCCTCTCCTACTGCGCTGAGGTTCACTTAGTCCTTCTCCTCCCCAGATACCCACCCTCATTATGAAGGAGGAAAGAGTGTAGCTCAGTGACGTGGTTCATTTCAACACTGATTAGCAGTTTAAATGTTGGAATACGAGTTAATATATGCTGTAATAATAATAATAATTATTATGGCACTTGTTAAGCACTTACTATGTGCCAGACACTGTCCTAAGCACTGGGGTGGATACAAGGAAATTGGATTGGACAGTCCCTGTCCCACGTGGGGCTCACAGTCTCAACCCCCATTTTACAGATGAAGTAACTGAGGCCCAGAGAAGTGAAGTGACTTGCCCAAAGTCACACAGCACATAAGTGGCAGAGCCGGAATTAGAACTCATGACCTTCTGACTCCCAGGCCCGTGTGCTATCCATTAAGCCATGGTGCTTCTCATATGCTATCTGATGATGATGATGATGGTGTATAAATTTAGACTCTCTGTCTAGCTCCATATTGGAGAACTCTGGGCAAATCAATTAAATTCTAAGTTTCCCACTCAACAGCAAAGGTGATACAGTGATCTATTTTTTTTTATAAAGCTGTTCTGGTGATAAATGAGAAGCAATCTATTGGGGCTCCTGGTAAGAAAGGCACTGCATATATAAAAGCTATCCCCCTTAGCCCAAACACATTCTTTTTTTAGTTTTATCAATCACCAACTATGTTTTTTATGTTCTTGAGATTCATTGTATTATTGCTGTACCTTGACTGGTTTGTGTGTAACACTTTCTAAACTGTCATCTGCAAATTTCATTAGTGTGCTGCTTACTACCTCTTCCAGATCATTAATCAAAGTGTTAAAGAACATAGAACTTAACACAAAACCAATCCATTTATCTGTGAAGGCCTGAGTTAGAGGGTTTTTTTTTCCCCTGCAATAGTTGAGGAAATCATTAACACCTAGAAGCTTGGGCTCACGCTCCCTGCTCTGCTTTAAGCATTACCCCTTAACCTGGTAAGGCCCAAATGTCGGCTTCCCTCCTGCCAATAAATTTACCTAAGTTGTAAGACTGAAGTCGAAGACCATAGGTTTCCTGCTGTTCCCCTTGTAACGAATTTGTGATTTTATCTGTTATATACTGTTTCAGAGCATGGTAGATTTATCATTTTGCATTCCTCGACAATGGTCCATTGAACAACACTTTGGGATTAAAGGCAGTGTGTTCGTTGGAACATTTTACCCCTCTGATGTGGGTAAGACTGAAGCCCAGTGAATAGGAGCTGCCCCTTGTCTGCTGAGCACTTGTAAAATTGGTCCTCTGCCATGCTAGAGCTTGTGCTATCTCACAGTGCTTGGTGGTGTTGGGATTCTATCGGTTATCATACCTTATTAAAGCTCACTATTATTAAAACTCTGTGAAGACTGATTGGAATGAAGTAGGTCATTTTAAAGACACCTTTACTAACTCTTCCCTCACTTAAAGCGACCAGAGAAATCAAAATAGAGTGGCCCTGTGAATTTGAAATTGACTTATGGGTGGTGACGCTGTAATCGTCATTGAGGGTGAGATGTGTGATAGACAAGCATTAGACATTGTGTGCATGTACGCAAGCTATCTCCTTTTCATTCATTCAGTCGTATTTATTGAGCGCTTACTGTGTGCAGAGCACTGAACTAAGCACCGGGAAGTACAATTCGGCAACAAATAAAGACAATCCCTACCCAACAACCGGCTTTTCTTGCCGATGTGTTTGTCACTGTTTGAAGAACTATTCTGTAATTTTCCTCTTGGTCTCTCAATCTTTTCAAAGCTGCTGCTCAAAGAAAACAATCCTTCTAATCACAGCATGTGCCTGGCTCCTGCTGTGATTGTTTCCCCAAAGAATTCTAGAATTCTTTTGCTGTGCTCATTGTTTGTGTTTGCTCCTGGATATTTTTAAAAGATTTTCCTGCCCATTTTGCCTGCTAAAGCCAAATTTCAGTTCAAGATAGAGCTGCTCTTCGGTTATATTTGTCATCTGCTCTCTTCACATGTCTGATCCAATGAAGCTCTTTTGTCATGAGCATTGCTTAAATTAAATCCTTGATGCTTTTTGATTGATCGTGCTTCAAGAGCTCAGAATTAGTGAATTTACTTCTCTAGACTCCTTATGGAGGGGAACATGCCTGTACTAGTACAGTGCTTGGCACATAATACAAATTATTACTACTTAGTACAGTGCTCTGCCGAGAGTAAGTGCTTAATAAATACCATGGATTGATTGATTGTAAAAAATCTCCCAGGTAATACTGATGGAGCACAAGAAGATGGATTTGCCTTCTGAGGTCCTCCAGGGGTCTGAACAGGGCTGGATTAATACAGAGACTTTAGGGTTTTAGAAATGGCAACCCCAGGCCACAGGGTGAAAAAGGCCCTGTATACTTTCTAGAGATACAAAACTAGGGCTGTTCCCACTTCAGATGACAATCACTCACCTCCTGATCCTATCAACAGGGCCACCACATGAGATACATGTGGTGAAGCAGCATGGCTTAGTGGCAAAGCACGGGCTTGGGATTCAGAGGTCGTGGGTTCTAATCCCGGCTCCACCACCTATCAGCTGTGTGATTTTGGGTGTCACTTAACTTATTAGTTATCCATACAGTGCTCTGCACATAGTAAGTGCTCAATAAATACTAATGAATGAATGAACTTAACTTCTCTGTGCCTCAGTTACCTCACCTGTAAAATGAAGACTAAGACTGTAAGCCCCACATGAGACAACCTGATTACCTTATCTCTACCCCAGCACTTAGAACGGTGCTT
Organism: Ornithorhynchus anatinus; assembly: GCF_004115215.2. NCBI lineage: Eukaryota > Metazoa > Chordata > Mammalia > Monotremata > Ornithorhynchidae > Ornithorhynchus > Ornithorhynchus anatinus. The sequence continues at coordinate 36,571,010 of NC_041734.1, read as the reverse complement.
GGCACATAGTAAGTGCTTAACAAATACCATAATTATTATTAGTAGTAGTAGTAGTATTCTAAGCTGGTGCCCAAACCAGACATTTTCAAGTAGGCCAATCAATCAATCAATTATATTTAATTGAACACTTTGTGTGTGCAGGGCAGTTAGTCAATCAATCACATTTATTGAGCTCTTCTGTGTGCAGAAACCTGTGCTTGGGAGAGTACAATATAACAATATAACAGTACATTTCCTGTCCATAACGAGTTTGCAGTATGTAGAGGGAGACTGCCATAAATATAAATAAATTACAGATATCCTGGCACATATTAAGTGCTTAAAAAATACCAAAATTATCATTATATGTATATAAGTGCTGTGGGCCTGAAAGGGGGATGAATAAAGGGTACAAGTCAGGGGGATGTGTTCTAATGCTTAGAACAGTACAATATAAAAGAGTTGGTAGACACATTTCCTGCCCACAATGAGCTTACAGTCTTGTGCAATATCAGAAATGACGGGGAGGTGCTGGAGTTGACCTGCAATCCTCATTCTCCTGATCTTCTCCCCAACCCTATTTCCTAATACCCTGTCCATGCACATCATCCATCTTTAATTTCAGGGTGGCTGTTGAAGGAGGATTGTGGGGGACTGTGTGGAGATGCATCCTCAGAGCTCAAGTCCGGTCCTGAGGGGCTGCTCTGCCTCTTCCACCATGGCCAGCACACATCCTTCTTGGAGCAGAATCCCTGGTATGAGACAACCTGTGCTGGGTAGCCAACCTCTGCCTGGTCCAGATTGACAACTCATAGCTCTTAATTCTCTTAAATAATCTTTGTCCATCTGGAAGTGGGAGATGAGTAGCTCAAAGAGGAGCCTAGAGGTCCTCCAGAACCAGCAGATAAGGCATGACATTGAGAATCCATCGTCTTCCTTCCTCACCCTGAATGTCTGGTGACATCTGTTGGAGTAGAGGAAAGATCATGTATGGATGGGGGATGGTGGCAGGTTTGGAAGACTTGGGCTTTTCCGACAGGGAATTCCTCGGCTCTTGCTCATAGGTGCTCCCTGTCACTTGTTCACTCTCCTCTTGCAAATACTCACTCCGTCTTGTTCACTCTCTTGCCTGCCTGGTCCCTGTGACTAGGGTCAGAAAGGGGTTTCCTGCCCTAGTGAGCACACAAGAGTGAGAGCATGAGACCCAAAGAGCTGGGTTTGGTGCTATACTGGGCAAGGATTAAGATGGGGAGGGTGACTCCACCATGTTTGTTCTATGTGACCTTAAGCAAATCACTTCACTTCTCTGTGCCTCACTTACCTCATCTGTAAAATAGAGATTGAGACTGTGAGCCCCACATGGAACTGGGACTGTGTCCAATCCAATTTGCTTGTATCCACCCCAGTGCTTAGTACAGTGCCTGATGTAGAAAGTGCTCAACAAATACCAAAATTATTATTATTAGAGAATTGGTTGCAGTTTTGAAGTGGAGAAGGAGGAGTGGAACAGCATGTGCAGGATAATATATGTTGTTATAAAAATAGCCCAAGAACCGAAGGAGGTTGAAATATGGCCTTGGTCACACCATTTAGAATGTTGGACACCATCACAGCTTTACTGCCCTGTAGATTCATATGGAACTTGATAGTCCTTTATCGCCAAACGTAGTCAATTTCCTAAGACAGTGTCAGAGTGGCTTCAGAAGGAGGGGCTGATCTTCTTACTGCTGGCATCCCTCAGGATGATTGAAGGGGGCTGATCCACTGCCCACCAGAAGCTGGGGTGGTTGGGGGAGTTAGGATAGCTCAGTTATATCACACCAGCTCCTTGAGGCTTAGGGGTTCTGGTCCAAACAACCTAGCCAGATGACCCTTGTGGGGTTTTCATTACAAAATTTAAATTAGGTTTAACTAGGCTCAGCTCCTCAGCACCCCAATGTAATTTTTTTGTCAATGATTATGCTTCCTGAAATGAAAACAGAAAATAGAATGCTGAAGCTACATAGATAAGCCCTACAAAACCATGGGGTTTTTTTGTTTGCTTTTTGCTTTTTTTGGATTCTCATAATAGAATGATTTTCAAAAGAACATATTGGGCACCAAAATAAAATATTTTTGCCCAGCTATTTTTATATTTTCTTTGCTACTGTAATAGATTTCTTTTTTGCTTGGAAAGAAGTGAATTCCCAAATAAACTAGCTTCTGTTCGTGCTGAGTCCTGAAGTGAAGTCATCATCCTGTGTTGTTTATAGCACAATTGGTTGCTAAGGAAATTATTGTATTATCAAAAATCCAGGATTACAAAGTAGTTGAAAAGAATGACAAGACATAAGGTTTCAAGATGTTTCTATTGAAGGAAGCAAACTCCCAGTAATTAGAAAGAATGAAGAGGCAATACATAATCAAAAAGTAAATGCATTTACTTTGTCTTGTCGAGTCGCCTCCAACCCATAGCGATGTCATGGACACATCTCTCCCAGAATGCCCACCTCCATCTGCAATCATTCTGGTAGTGTATCCATAGAGTTTTCTTGGTAAAAATACAGAAGTGGTTTACCACTGCTTCCTTCCGCACCAAAAACTTGATTCTCTGCCTTCAACTCTCTCCCATGCCGCTGCTGTCCAGCACAGGTGAATTTTAATTTGTAGCAGATATCCTTTCACTTGCTAGCCACTGCCCAAGGTAGGAATGGAGCGGGTATACCTCTGCTTGATTCTCCCTCCCCTAGTCGATACTGGTCGGGTACTGGAAATACTCAGTTACTACACTGAGAGATGGATCATGTTTCCCCATGGGTGTACAAACGGCTACTCAAGGAGCAGAAGACTGCATTCCATCAGGGATAACAGACCCCACAGCTCTCCTTGATGCTGCTTCTAAATTTCCAGTTTCCTCTTAGGGATTTTCCTTTCCTTACCAGGGTATAAGCAAATGAAAAATTTAAGAAAATATAATGGAAAGCCATGACCCCCCCTTAGGTTTGAAGTTTCTGGAAATTGGTGACAAGGGGACAAAAATGGATGGGAGTGTTGCAGCCTTCTATGCTTCAGGGAAAGTTGTCCAGGCCATGCAACTGTCAGTAGCTGGGGCAGTATTATGACTGTCCAGTTAAAGCATGGGCCTGATAGCCAGAGGACCTGGATTCTATTCTCAGTTCCACCACTTGCCTGCTGTAAGTCACTTCACTTCTCTGTGCTTCATTCCCTCAACTTCAAAATGGGGATTCAATAGCTATTTTTCCTCCTACCTAGGCTGTGAGCCCCACTTGGGTCAGGGACTGACTATATCCAGCCTCATTAACTTGCATCCTCCCTAGTGCTTAGAGCTGTGCTTGACCTATCAATCAATCAGTCATATTTTCTGATATCTTATTGTGTTCAGGGCACTGTACTAAGAATTTGGGAGAGTACAGTATATCATATAGTAAGCCCTTAACAAATACCATAAACAACAAGAAAACAAACAGCCAGGCCCTGGATTATTCTTACCATGTGCCCAGAATGGCTTTCACACTCACATATTGGTCTCAGTTAGGCCCTGTGCATTTTGGTCCACAATAAGTGACTCTTGTTTTGTGCCCATTAGGTAGGATATCTGAGAACTAACTGTACTTGGACACTTTAAATGATTTCTTACTAGCCCCTGGAGAAATGATTTACAGATAAACCAGATGGTGGTTGGGATAATCTCTTATTACAACATTCCAAAGGAATTCAAAAAACCCAAACTCTGGTTTTGGCTATTCTTGAGGTTATTGACCATTTCTCTTAGATAGTGTGCTCATACAACAGGAAGTGATAGCAGGAAGCACAGCATGCTGGGAGAGCAATGTTCTTGATGTGTCTCAGATTGTGGGGCTGAACACACAGCAGGCAGTGATTTCCCAATCAGAAACACATCCTGAAGGGTCATCCTGGGAATGGGAAATGACACCAGGCAAATGTTCCTAAATGAAGTAAGGGATTTATGAATCCACATTCATCCCTAAACCTAGTCTCCTTCACATTCTCCCCTGATAAAGCCAACTATGCACCTTCAGCGTAGAGATCAATTTTTTTCCACTTGCATTTTCATTTCTGAATGTGCCCCTCAGTTACTGTCTTACATTGTTCCAGATAGATACTTTACTTTCTCTTCTCCATTACTCCCCATCCCCTGCAGCTTCACTTTTGTTATTTAAAACTGGGCTGGACTGAGAGCTGATTAATTCACTCTTGAAAAGAATTTTGCTCAGGCCCCTGAGGACAGAACTCTATGATCTAATAGTTCTACTCCAGGATCTCTGACTTGTAGCATCAAGATGTAGTGTGCCCAGTTTCTCCTTCTTCCTGTCTCCCGTGAAGGAGGAATACCCTGTTCAATAAATCATCTTGCATGAAAGAGGATGTGAGAGGGGAACATTATTCCTAATATAGATATCTTGCTGAGCTATATGAGGGGAAGTTAAGTGAAACTCTGGTGAAAGGCACGATTTGCTGGGACTAGAAAGACAGGATTCGCTGGGACTCAGAGAAGCAGTGTGGTCTAGTGGATAGAGCAGGGGCTTAGAAATCAGAAGGACCTGGATTCTAATCTTCCTTTGCCACTATCTGCTGTGTCTTCTTGGGCAAATCAATTCACTTCTCTATGCCTCAGTTACCTCATCTGTAAGATAGGGATTAAGACTGTGAGCCTCATGTGGGACAAGGACTGAGCCCAAATTGATTGTCTTGTATCTAACCCAGTGCATTATTAAGGTTATGTGTCTTCCAAGAGGCCTTCTCCGATTAAGTCCTTTTCCCCAGTTTGATCTCCCTTCTGCATTGTCTATGCACTTGGATCTTTGGACATTTGATATTTGTCCCACCCTCAACCCCGTAGCACTTATGTAAATATCTTCATAATGCATATTATTGATTTTATGTATTTTATTTTAATTAGTTTTTCATATTAATATCTGTCGCTGCCACTAGACAATATGCTCATTATGGGCAGGGAGAGTGTCAGCCAATTCTGTTGTTTTGTACCCTCCCAAGCATGCAGTACGGTCATGAGTCATGTGTGGTCATGTATGGTCATGAGTTTGAATCCCAGCTCTGCCGCTTGTCAGCTGTGTGACTGCGGGCAAGTCACTTAACTTCTCTGTGCCTCAGTTACCTCATCTGTAAAATGGGGGCTAAGACTGTGAGCCCCACGTGGGACATCCTGATTCCCCTGTGTCTACCCCAGCGCTTAGAACAGTGCTCTGCACATAGTAAGCGCTTAACAAATACCAACATTATACAGTATGTACATTGTAGAGCATATACTATATACAACGGAAACACTTAATAAATACCATTGATTCATTAATTTATTGCCAAATACAGTTCCTGGCACAAAGTAAGTACTTAACAAAAAAACCTCATAAACCATAAAAAAAAACTTCTTGTGAACAAGATCATTTACATCTACTCCTTTGTATTGTGTTCTGAGCTCAGTGCTCTGCACACAGATAAGAGCTCAATAAAGTGGGAGAAGCAGTGTGGTTTCGTGGAAAGAGCATGAGTCAGAGGTCATGGGATCTAATCCCACTCTGCCACTTGTTAGATGTGTGACTTTGGGCAAGCCGCTTAACTTCTCTGTGCCTTAGTTCCTTCATCTGTAAAATGGGGATTAAGACTGTGAGCCCCATGTGGGACAACCTGATTACCTTGTATCTACCTCAGCACTTAGAAAAGTGCCTGGCACATAGTAAGTATTTAACAATTACCATCATTGTCATAAACACCATTAATAATAATAATAATGTTGGTATTTGTTAAGTGCTTACTATATGCCAAGCACTGTTCTAAGAGCTGGGGTAGATACAAGGTAATCAGGTTATCCCACATAGGTCTCACAGTCTTTGACCCCATTTTACAGATGAGGTAACTGAGGCACAGATAAGTTAAGTGACTTACCCAAGGTCACACAGCTGACAAGTGGTGGAGCCGGGATTAGAACCCATGACCTCTGACTCCCAAGCCATGCTGCTTCTCAATCAATCATTACTGATTGACTGATTGATGGATCCTGCCTCTAATCTCTTACTCACAACCTTCAACCCCTGGAACTCCCTCCCCCTTCAAACATGATGGACCACAGCTCTCCCTATCTTCAGAGCTATTCTGAAATTACATCTTCTACAAGGAGGTGTTCCATAATTAATTTCTAACTCCCCAAATTTTATCCCCCCAACTACCACTTCAGCACCTCTGCACCTCCATTTGAGTACTCACATTCTCCCATAGCACTTTGTATGTATTTTACATGTCCTGTTACTTAATTACTAACTCTTATGTCTACTAACTCTACTGTATTCTCACAAATACTTTGTACTGTGCTCTACATACATTATGCACTCAACAAATGCCATTAATTAATTGATTTAAATGGATGGTCTTCCCAGATTTTTCAGGCACCTTTTGGGAGACTGGGCATGTGATTGTCTGTGTCCACTAGGCACCTTTGCCAGTGATGATGGGCAAACCCAACCCGTTGCAGGGTAGGAATTGTCTCTATTTTTTGCCGAATTGTACTTTTTAAGCATTTGGTACAGTGCTCTACACATAGTAAGTGCTCAATAAATGCGATTGAATGAATGAATGAATGAACTTCTCTTCAGGATAGTCTGAGTCTCAGTGAGCTTCATTAGATTCAAGGTAATGATGATGATGACAATAATAATAACAACAATAATAATAAATTTTAGCACCAATTTTATGTCAAACTCTAAGTGCTGGAGTTAATACAAGTGAATCAGGTCAGACATAGTCTCTGTCCCACTTGAGGCACACAGTCTAAGTAGGAGGGAGATCAAATATTGAATCTCCTTTTAACAGATGGGAACACTGAGGCACAGAGAAGTTAAGTGACTGGCCCAAGGTCACAGAGCAGGCAACTAGAGAAGTAGCAAGGTTTAGTGGCTAGAGAATGGGCTTGGGAGTCAGAAAGTCTGGGGTACTAGTCCCGGTGCTGCCACTTGTCTGCCGTGTGACCCTGAGCTAGTCACTTCCCTTCTCTGAGCCTCCGTTACCTTGTCTGAAAAATGGGGATTAAGACTGTGAGCCCTGTGTGGGACAGGGACTGTGTTCAACCCAATTACCAACCCCAGCGCTTAGTACATTGCCTGGCACATAGTAAGCATTTAACAAACATCACAGTTATTAACTGGAAGAGCCAGGATTAGAATCAAGGTCCTCTGACTTCCAGGCCCATATTCTTTCCACAAAGCCACCCTGCTTCCAGTATTTCCTGTCATTGTTTTACAAATCATAAGTCCATGATTTACTAAAACACCACTCCCTAAAGAGCAGTGGCTGCCCGAGATGAGTAACAAATTATATGCAGACACCGCATTGTCGCAGTGTCAAAAACATGGCCAGATTGCTTCACATTGTCAAACCAGGGCCTGGCTGATTATCTGACCCTCTCATTACCACCCCATGCCATGATTTATTAATCAATTCTCTGTAATTCTGATTAGCACATGCTTCTAGTAAATTTTTGTTTATTTAAAGAAAAAAATATGTTTTAAAGGTCAAGCATCAAGCACTTTGATTAATGCAACACCAGGAGCTTCCAGAATATCTTGCCCTTTTGGGATAAGGTGGAAAGAATCAATTGAAAGCCTATTAACAGTTTGGGGAAAGTGAATGCTAACGGTTACATAAAAATAGAAATACAAAGTGAGCTGCTGCCAAAATGTAAACCAGAAGGATACAGTGCTCAGAGCTCAAAATAATGGATAGAGGAGTCAAGATTGGTTGAAAAATGAATTTACTTTTCCCCCTCATTGAATGTATGGTGATTACACAATAAATCATGTTTAGAGAAAAATCAAATGATTGGATTACATTTTAGTATGGTTTAAGAACAACTGCAGACCCAATGTAAAGCTAATTGAAAACTTGCATCTACAGGACACTAGAATGCTCATATTACGATTCTTTGGAAATGTGGTGTTGGAGAAGGCTTTTGCAAATACCCTGGAATGTCCAAAAAACAAACAAATGGGTTTTGGAGAAAATTAAGCCAATATGGTCTTTGGAAGGCCAAATGACTTGACTTAGATTAGCATATTTTGGACAGATCATCAGGAGGACTAATTCTCTGGAGAAGACATTAATGCTAAGCAAAGTTCAGGGAATATGCAGAAGAGGCAGACAGATCAGTAGCTAGATGGGTAGAAATCATAACAATGATAAGGGAAGAACTGCTAGCAAATTTACAGATTATGGCAGAAGAGAGGATGTTCTGTAGAACATATATCCATAGAGTCCCTGTGAATTGGAAATGACTCGGTGGCATTTGATAATAACAATAATAATAATGAAATTCACAAAGCTCACAATGGAAAAATCACTTTCCATACCTGCATCTTTAACTCAGATATGTGTGCAAGTGTAATAATCTTTCCTTGGAATTTTCACCCAGAAATCAAATATTCATTGGACTCATTTCAAACCTCCATCATAATGTGGCAATTTAATCTGTCCAATTTACTGAACAGCAAAGATCCTAAAGATACAAATGATTGCTCCTATTTCATTTTCAAACAAATGACTTCACATTTCACAGTTTAGTTAATAACTGATTGTTTTTGAAAAGGGAAAGCAATTTTTCAACCATTGAGCTTTAAACGAGTTTTTAAAAACTCTTCCTCTATGTGGTTTGTGGGAAATTTCATTCTTCATCTGCAGAGCTAATGTTCCAGAAAAGCCTCCAGATTTGAATAAATAGGCCAAAATTGAAGTAAGAAAATGGTGCCCCTATTAGTGGAAATATCTGAAACCTGGCCTTGAAAGAAAAGTGACCACAATGCAAAAATTCAAATCTAGTATAATGTATTTTAATTGTGTGTTTTACAAACTCTGGAGATTAAGCCACTAAGATGAACTCATATCATCCCTCCTCTGTTGGCTGTTTAAGTCATAAGGGTCACCTGAGTTTATATCCCTAGGGCTACTAGGCTACTATAATTGTCTTCCTGTAATATTCTAACAAATGTATTTTATATGATGTTTCTCCAAGGTATCTCATATTTCTTTTCCGACTTTAACCATTAATCCTCATTTTATAGATGGGAAACCTCTTCTAGTATCAATGAGTAGGTGAATGGCAAAGTTAGAACTATAACCCAGCTCTCCTCACCCTGATAGTCTTTTTAGACTTTTGAACTTGCATGTGTAGAATTGTTTTCTTGCTCCTTGTTTGTTTTCTTAGAAAATGGGAAGACTTGTTTTTATAAGCAAACTAAAATTTACTCTCTAGCTTTTCTGCAAAGAAGACATTCGAAAAATTGTCTACATTTTTACTCCCCTTGGAGATCATCATTATCATCATTTTTAACAAAACATTTTATTCGACAGTTGGGGGTCATACAGAAGCAGTATAAAAAGCAATTCCTGTCCAAGAGGAGCTGCAACTGAATGGGGAGGACCTAGGCATAGATTGATTAGTCAATCAATCAATCAATAGTATTTATTGAGGGCTTACTGTGCACAGAACACTGGTCTAAGATCTTGGGAGAGTACAGTATAACAGGGTTGGTAGACATGTCCCTGCCCATATGGAGCTTATAGTTTAAAGGGGGAGACAGACCTTAATATAAATAAATAAACTTATAAATGAATAAATAAATAAATAAATAAATAAATAATTGATATGTATATAAGTGCTATGGGGCTGAGGGCTGAGTAAATCCCAGTGCAAGGGTGATATAGAAGGGAGTGGGAGAAAAGGAAATGAGGGCTTAGTTGGGGAAGGCCTATTGGAAGAGATGTGCTTTTACTACAGCTTTGAAGGTGGAGAGAGAGAATCTGTCACAGGTGATAAAAATATAACAGTAAAAAAGGTGCAAAGGTGAACTATGAATAATAAAAACAGTGGATATATAAATCTTTAAGTAAATGGAATAAGGCATAAGAGTGCATAAGGGGCAGAGGAATGGATGATATGAGTGTGACAGTGGAGGTAAATAGGGTTGTCAGTTCACAGGGTTTGGGAGCAGATTGAGAAGCATGGGCTAAAGAGAGATGAAGAGAAGGATTGAAAGAATTAGAAAAATATGGTGAGAATGGAAAGAGTTGGAAATATTTTTGTCTGGAAAACTCACATTTTACCAGAAGCAAAATTTCTGACTGAAGGATGAGCTACTGCATTGCTCTGATTTACCTCCTCTATTCACTCCTCCCTCAGTCCCACAGTGTTTATGTCCATATCCATTATTCATTGATTTATATTAATGCCTGGCTCTTGCTCTAACCTCTAAACTCGTAGTGGGCAGGGAATGTGTCTACCAACTCTATTTTGTTTTATTCTACTCTCCCAAGTGCTTAGTACAGTGCTTTGCACAGAGCAAAGCACTCCGTAAATGAGATTGAGTGATTGCTTCATGAAGGATGAAACAAGTTCACTGATGCACCCACAGAGAATTTGCCATCAAATATTTCCTGTTGTTGAGTTGGAGCCCCTGGATTGAATTTAACACTACTCCCATCTGAAAGGGTCAACCACATTGTGAGCTCTGACTGCCATGACCATCTGCTCCTTGCACTTCTCAATCAATCACTGGTATTTATTGAGGGCTTACTGTGTACAGAGCACTGTACTAAGCACTTGGGAGAGTACAATACAGAAGAGTTCGTAGACGTATTCCCTGCTCGCAACGAGCTTACAGTCTAGAGCCTTGTGTAAGGCCATTTAGGAAGCCGATTTTAAGTAACAGCATCCATTTTGACTCTCGATGACTCAACGTTGGCTCCTCGCTGAAATGACCACCCCTTTCCAGTCTTGTTGCTCTCCATTTTGAGCTGATCATCTGTTGCCAGAATTTTCCATCTCTCTGCATACCAGATACTAAAAGAAACTCACCCTCCAGGCTCTGCATCTGCTTTCAAATGCAACTCAGGGAAGTCTGGGGAAGAATCTCATTTTTTATTTAATTGTTCTGTTGCCCTTGCTCTGACTAATTGTCCCAAAACAGACTTGACTTTCATTACTCAGAAACCTAACATTAGAGCTCTGCTTCCTGGAAAACATTGTAGGCTTATGTTGTGTTTCTGCTGGAAATGGGTATTATTCCCAGCTGAATCTTTCTATAGAAAGTTCTATTTTCTCCACATACTTATATGGGCAGGCCTGAGGCCCAGTGTAGTTTCTTCAGGAAAGTCTGAATGTGAACTCTGTATCAGCTAAAGAATGAAATTACAGCTGGAATGGAAATTTAACTGTTCATTCATTCATATTTATTAAGTGTTTACTGTGCAAAGCACTGTACTGAGCGCTTGGGAGAGTACAATAAAACAATGACACATTCCCTGCCCACAATGAACTCACAGTCTAGAGGGGGAGACAGACATTAATATAAATAAATAAATAAGAAAATAAATAACAGCTGTGTTAGTAATTAAATTTCTTTAGTATCTACTATCTTAGTACAGTGCTCTGCATGCAGTAAGCACTCAATAAACAGAACTGATTGATTGATTGAGCATCCACTGATTGCAATACACTGTGCTGAGCATTTAGAAAAGATCCACAGGAGCACAAAACAGTTTCCTTGCTCCAAGGAGCTTACACTCTAATGGAGGAAGTAGGTGTAAAAATACAAATAGTAGAATCAGAATAAAAAATTAAATATTCAGCTACGACCTACATAAATATATAAAGTGCTAGAAGTGGCTGTTGGAGTGATTCAACTCAGAGTGTTGGGACTTAATCAGGGAAGACCAATTTAAAGGGGAGGGATGATAAGAGGGTTTTCTGGTGAGGCAAATTTAGTGTGGAAGGGAGGGGGTGGTGTATGTGCTGGAAAACAGCTTGAGCAAAGAGTTAGAGGCAGGTGAGGTGAGGTGAGGTCAAAGCACTGTCTTGTAGGTGAGTTTGGGAGAGAGGGTAAGTGTGAGTTGGTGGGTAGCTGGGGAAGAGAGTTGCTGTGTGAAAGGAAGAAAGATGGTGAAGAGTTTGAAGAAAATTGTCAGGAGTTTTTGTTTGCTGTGAAGGGCAACCAGTGAAGGCCTTTGAGCAGCTGATAGGTGTTTCTTGGCTTTTCTATTCAGAAGCTCAAACTCTCATTTTCATGAAATACAGGTTGCCACCATAATTCATATTTCCTTTCCAAGCATAAGAAGCAGTGTGGCCCACTGGAAAGAGCAGGGGGCTGGAGCCAGAAAATCTGGATTTTGATCCTGAATCTGCCTCTTGCCTTTTGTGTGAGTCTGGGCAAATCATTTAACTTCTCTATATCTCAGTTTCCTCTTCTGTAAAATGGGGATTAAATTCCTGTTTTTATTCTCCTCTACAGACTGTGAATGCCATGGAGAGACAAGCCTTCCCAGACTGAGCTACCGTCTTTTCCCTCTGCTCCCCCTCTGCCCTCTGCTTTTCCCCTTCCCCCTTCACCTCCCCTCAGCTGAGCCCCCTTTCCCTCTGCTCCTCCCCCTCTCTCCTTCCCCTCCCCTCAGCACTGTGCTTATTTGTATACATTTTTTATTACCCTATTTATTTTGTTAATGAGGTGTACATCCCCTTGATTCTTTTTATCGTGATAATGTTGTCTTGTTTTTGTTTTGTTCAGTTTTGCTCTGCCCTCTGTCTCCGATTAGACTGTGAGCCCGTCATTGGGCAGGGATTGTCTCTCTCGGTTGCCAAATTGTACATTCCAAGTGCTTAGTACAGTGTTCTGCACATAGTAAGCGCTCAAATACTTCTGAATGAATGAACAAGGACTGTATCTGATATGATTGTATCTATTCTAGCACTAGACACATAGTAAATGGTTAAATGACACAATATTATTAACTAATCTCACAAAATTAGTCACTTGGCTCTAAGTGAATACTCGGGAAGTTATTGTTTTACTCCTTTTTTAACTACAATTTACCATTTATCTGATCTCTCTTTATGATTTCTTATGATAAAGACTGCCACCAGCCATGATATTCCATTATCAGTTATTCTTTAGTAAGCATTTCTAACATCTTGTAAGGTGGTCTTAGTTAACAAAGTTCCACTGCTCTGCCACCAGAACATGCTCCTAATTCTTCCCTTCATTTGACTGTATGAGGAGTGCATCTTTCCATCTTCTTTGTCAGCCAGGGAAGATGGCTTTATGTTTACCTATCTGCCAAAATAAAGACACTGAGGATATTAAAAAAAATTCATGATTTTCTGAACCTCTAACTATGCAGGCCTGGCTGATGCCATATTGGCTAGAAGGGTAGATGTCCAGGGTGACTCAAATTGCTTATAGAAATTTTTTCCCCTTAAAGCAGTCTCAGTCCCCGGCTCATTGGTGCGCATTATGTAATTGCAATTTTGGTTTGGGTTATTTGGTAGCGTTTAATGATTCTTTATCTGAGAGGTGGGTGATGGTGGGAGTTTGGGATATTTTCTCCCATCATGCTGTTGTTCTCAGGGATCTGCAGGTCAGGATGGGTTGTGTGAAGATAGAGCTGGGTGGGAAATCCTTGTGCAACATCTGCCTACACTCAGCATAGCCCAAAGCCAGTGCTATTCTTCTCTGACTTTTAGCACAGATTCACTCATGCACGCACGCACATTTGGGGAATAAAGAGTGGGGTAAAACATCAAATACAGGAATTTGAATTTTAAGTGCCAAATGTTAAGCGACTTAAAAAAAAACCACAATCCATCCAACACATTAAGCTTTCAATAGTTTTAGATTTGTTCTAGTTTTTCCTAAATGTAAGCATACTCATCTCCTGGATGCATTTCACACTACTTTTCAATCTGGATGCGTGTGTGTGTCAGAGCCAGAGAAATCTTTAAAAGGAGAGTGTGATTATAACTTGGAAGAGAACTTTCCTGGGTTAAACCAGGAAAAGATCAGGCATTAAGAGAACATACAACTTCTCACCTTATTGTACCTGAGATTTTGGAGACCAGTCCCAGCTTTTTTTGGGGGGGCCGGGAAATCAGCCTCCAAAAAAAATATGCAAAAGTAGCAACACCCTAAAGTATAGTTCAATATTTGCAGGTTTTCTGCACTAGACTGACATAATTTACTCTTGGAATTTTACACTATCACCGAGGTTAACAATTGATGCCTCAAAATATTACTTTTTGAGAAGGGGAAATGGAAGGTTGCATCTGATGCACCTTGACTCTGTGTAAGATAATAACTTGGCTCTCCTTAAATACAACATCCTCTCCAACCAGTGCCCTGTGGCTCTTCGGCAGCTAACTTTCCAGGCAAAAAACAAAGGAGCTGGAAGACGAAAGAAAAGAAAGAATGCACATTTGGCAGCTCTGTCAACCAGATGTTTGTGTTTCTTTCCTGAACTCCTTAACAATGACTTAAAATTCTGGACATTATTGATTGCAGGAAGAGAGCTGTTGAAAAACTAGTTAAGATACAGCTAAACAAGGCAGGTTTGGCCTTTCTGATGGGAACCACCCACATTTATTTTACCCCATTTTAGAGTAGAGAACTAATGGCAGTTTTTCTCTGGTGTATTACTTTTTCATTTTGGCTTTTGGATCAGTCCAAAAGCCCATATAAGTTTATAACATTTAACAGCACATAACCTTATGATATTAGGTGACTGTTAGCCAAGGGGAGCAAAAGGACATTTGAACATAATTTATTTCAGCCTTTACTTTGAGTGCCTTGTGTGCCTCTAGGCAAGATTCCCCTTGATTAGGTTATGAAGAAGAAACCATTATGAAGAGGGAAATACATGAGAAATCCAGGTATAAATATAAATGGAAGGCTTCAAAGGATTCAGAGTTTAGTCACATTGGGGGATTTCAATTGAGGAGAACAAGAAGTTCTGACTACTATTCCTCTCCGTGCCATGTAACTCACTAAAGAGAAATAATGATAGGTAAAGAGTACTCAGTGCAGACTTAATTTTTATTTTCTACTACAAGAAAGTCGTTAGCCTTTGTTTAGCCTCTCCTACCTCATTTGGAATTAATGAGACTTACTTGAGAATCATTTTAGATGGAAAGTATTATAAAATGCAAAGTACAGAAAATGTACAAATGGCATGGTCTAGTGGAAAGAGCATGGGCCTGGAAGTCAGAGGACCTGGGTTCTAATTCCAACTCCACTTGTCTGCTGTTTGACCTGGGCAAGTCACTTCTCTATGTCTGTTACCTTATCTGTAAAATGGGGAGTAAGACTGTGCCATATATGGGACAGGAACTGTGTCCAACTGATTATCTTGTATCTACCCTAACATGTAGTATGGTGCCTGGCATATGTTAAGTGGTTAGAAAAAATAGACCTGCAAATGAAATAAATCAAGATGCTTTGGAAATCTGATATGATGAATGTTACATTCAGTTTTAAGTGTATGTTAGGAGTATGATTTAAGTTTAATTGACCTTTTTTGGTGCCAGATTCTTTGGACCACGGTTCTGGAAAAAAAAATGGCCTTACTGGGGTGCAGTGTGGTGGACAGTTGGAGGTTAGATTGGAAGTGTAGAGTTATGCAGAGGGATAAATTCTGACCCTTGTGGGGAAGGTATAGAATGGGCTGTTAAAGAGATACAGAAGGAGTCATTTGTTTCCCTGTGCATGTGAATAAAAGCAGTGAGGCTGCCTCCCATGCAGTCATTCAATCAGTTGTATTTATTGAGCATTTTTGTGAGCAGAGCACTGTACTAAGCAGTTGGGAGAATACAATAAAGCAACAATCGGACACATTCCCTGCCTACAACAAGCTTATAGTCACCCACCAGGGTTGCTATATTGAATGTGTGGCCTGGCATATGGGCTGAAGGCATGGTCACAGAGAATGATTTCTGGTATGTGAGTCACTTTGGTGATTTTGTTGGAGCCTGGATGATGCTACTAGACTGATAAGCTCCTTGTGGGCATGTACCATGTCTACCAACTCGGATGTACTCTTCCAAGAGCTTAGTACAGTGTTCTGCATACAGTAAGCATTTGATAGATACCATAGGCTGATGGATTGTTTGATTATGATCCCATTAAAATACCCTCTATGCATACTTCTGAAAAGTGTGCCAGAGTTGTAGGTTGGGAGCTCCCATCCAGGAAGTATAAGTCTTTTTCCAGGAGAAAATATAGGGGAGCTTGGCTAGCCTTGCCCATGGGAAATTGAGAATTGGATAGAGCATGGGTCTGGATGCCACAAGGATCTGGGTTCTAATCCTAACTCTGCTGCTTGTTTGTATGACCTTGGGCAAGTCACTTAATCTCTCTGGGGCTCAGTTATCTCATCTGTAAAATGGAGATGAAGACTGTGAGCCCCATGTGGGCAGCATGGTGCAGAGAAGTAGTGTGGCTCAGTGGAAAGAGCCCAGGCTTGGGAGTCAGAGGTCATGGGTTCGAATCCCAGCTCTGCCACTCGGCAGCTGTGTGACTGTGGGAAAGTCACTTAACTTCTCTGTGCCTCAGTTACCTCATCTGTAAAATGGGGATTAACTGTGAGTCTCACATGGGACAACCTGATTACCCTGTATCTACCCCAGCACTTAGAATAGTGCTCTGCACATAGTAAGTGCTTAACGAATACCAACATTATTATTATTATTATTATTATGTGGGAAAGGGACTCTGTCCAACCTGATTAGCTTGTATCTATACCAGTGCTTAGAGTGGTGCCTGACACATAGTAAGCACTTAAATGCAATTAGAAATAATCAAGAACAGAGAAGCTGGTCACACCTCTGCCACTTGTCAGCTGTGTGACTGTGGGCAAGTCACTTAACTTCTCTGTGCCTCACTTACCTCATCTGTAAAATGGGGATTTAGACTGTGAGCCTCATGTGGCACAATCTGATTACCCTGTATCTACCCCAGCGCTTAGAACAGTGCTCTGCACATAGTAAGCGCTTAACAAATACCAACACCTCAGCTTCTAAAGGGAAAGCTCTTTTGCAACAGTTATCAGTCATCTACCTAAGATCATCTGGAGTATAGCCAATAATGGGAGAGAGTTTGGGCAAAGACAAGCTGTTAGCCTAGTGTGGAAGAAGCCTCAGAGCCATCTTAGAGACTCTCCATCTCATATGTCCAGGCAGAAGGGACTTGGGGTGTGGTAATCCATGGCAGGAGCTGATGTTTTCCAGGAACTCTGAGGTCAGCAAGGTGAACTACCAGGGCTTGACCCTGGGGAGAGGGTGTTCACAGCAGAGCTGCTATGGAAAGTGAATTCCAATGGACAGGTCACCTGTGTTTAAGTTAGAAATGTGTACCAATCGTTCATTCAGTTGCATTTACTGAGTGCTTACTATGTGCAGAGCACTGTACTAAGTGCTTGGAATGTACAATTCAGCAACAGCTAGAGACAATCCCTGCCCAACAATGGGCTCACAGTCTAAATGGGGGAGAAAGACAACAAAACAAGACAAAACAAGTAGTCTGGTGTCAATATCATCAAGAGAAACAATCATAGATATATACATCATTAACAAAATAGAGTGATAGATAATATATACAAACATGCACATGTGCTGTGGGGAGAGGAAGGGGGAAGAGCAGAGGGAGTCTTGCACCAGCCCAGCCCTTAGAACTGTAAGTGCTTAATAAATACGACTGAACGAATAAACAGTGGTGGACACCTAGTAAGCACTTATTCATCAGTCAGTGAATACCAATCAAATTCATAAATCAATCAGTGGTATTTATTGAGCACTTACTATGTGCAGAACACTATACTAAGCACTTAGGGGAATACAATACAACAGACTTAGACACGTTCCCTGCCCACAACCAACTTACAGTCCAGAGGTGGAGGCAGATATCAATATAAATAAATAATCTATAATATACAATTTAAAGATATGTACTTTAGTCCTGTAGAGTTAAAGGTGCCCAAAGGTCACAGATCCAAGTATGATCCATAGGTCACAGATCCACAGATGCAGAAGAGAGATCTACCAGACTAAGATTCTGCTCGACACCTACTGTGGTTGTGAAATCCTATTTTTCTTTCAAGGGTATTTATTAAGCACTTACTATGTGCCAAGCACTGTTCTAAGTGTTGGGGTAGATACAAGGCTATCAGGTTGTCCCAAGTGGGGCTCATAGGCTTCATCCCCATTTTACAGATGAGGTAACAGACACAGAGAAGGTAAGTAACTTGCCCAAAGTCATACAGCTGACAAGTGGCAGAGGCGGGACTAGAACTCATGACCTCTGACTCCCAAGCCCATGTTCTTTTCACTAAGCCATGCTGCTTCTAAATATGGTGATATATTTATAGTAATAATAATAATTATGGCATTTAAGTGCCTACTATGTGCCAGGCACTGTATTAAACAGTGGGGTAGATAGAAGCGAATCAGGTTGGACACAGTCCCTGTCCCAAGTGGGGCTCACATTCTCAATCCCCATTTTACTGATGAGGAAACTGAGGCCCCAGAGAAGTAAAGTAACTTGCCCAAGGTTACACAGCAGAAGTGATGAAGTCAGGATTAGAACCCATAACCTTCTTACTCCCAGGCCCGTGCTCTACCCACTATGCCATGCACCATCAAAGAGTGTATGTGTGTGATCTACTTATCCAGAGACTCATTATCCAAATCAGCCAGTTGTATTTATTGAGGGCTTCTGTGTGCAGAACACTGTACTAAGCACTTGCGAGAGTACAATGTAACTCTAAGCTGATACATTCCCTGCCCACATGAGCAATTAACATTCTTTCAAATATCATAAACTGACCCTTAGGGTACAAGACTGGCTCGTGCTCCCCCTGCTTCATTAGGAATCCTGAGAGGCTTTAGACTAGTCCTCTGAGGGGAGAGAACATGTCACTTACATGCATATCTCCTAAGTGCCTGGACTAATAATGATAATGGTGGTATTTTTAAGTGCTTACTCTGTCAAGCACCGTTCTAAATGCTGGGGTAACTAGCTAATTAGGTTGGACACAGTCCCTGTTCCATGTAGGGCTCATAGTTTTAATCCCCATTTTACAGAGGAGATAACTGAGGCACAGAGAAGTTAATGGGGTTCAATCATTCATTCAATCTTATTTATTGAGTGCTTATTACATGCAGAGCACTGTACTGGTGTTCTGTGTCCTGTGTCCTCTCAATTACTCCTACTGTTCAGATACTGATGATCAGCAATTGTCTGGAAGGACCTCTAACGAGAAGTGGATTGACACATTTGACAGCCCTGGACAGAGCACTGGGCTTACACAGCTCCAAACCTGCTCTGGATGCTTCCAAGGTCAGACTAGAGAGTAGGGACCAAGGGAGAGTACACTTTTGGGTGTAGGACAGGTAGGTCCTCAGTGGTGGATGAGTGTTATACACTGTGCTCTCTCCCCACACAGCTATGAGTAGGTAATAACAGCCATTACTATTTATTAAGGATAAATTTATTTTATTAAGAATGATTAGTACTAAGTCATGGCACTGGGCAGAAATGGAAACGTGAGTTACGGGTGCTTACCAAATAACCCAGCATAAAGGGAGAGTGGAAAGAAACTGAGAATTAAGAAGAGGAAATCATGGATATTAAGAATTAGACTCATTTAATGACTGTCTTCCCCTCTAGACTGTGAGTTTGTGGTGGGCAGGAATGTGTGTGTTATATTGTACTCTCCCAAGTGCTTAGGATAGTGTTTTGCACACAGTAAGCACTTAATAAATACAATTGAATGAACAAATGAATGAATCAAGAAGACTAAGAAGCAGTGTGATCTAAAGTAAAAACCACAGGCAGGCTTGGGACTTAGAGGGTCTGAGTTTTAATTCCAGCTCCGTCACTTGTTTGCTCCTTAGGCAAGTAACTTAACTTCCCTGTCTCCATATTTCCTCCTCCATAAAATAGGGATTCGATCCCTGATCACCCTCCTTTACAGATATAATCCCCAGGTGGAAAAGAAATTGTGTCCAGTATTGCATCTGCCCTAGTCCTTGACACGTAGTAAGTGCTTAAATATAAAACTTTTTATTTTATTATTAATTATCCAATGCTTAATCATGCAGGACATAGGAGAGTTCAGTTTTGGCAGTTCATAACCCTGCCACCTGGACCCATGGCTGAGGCCAGTTTTACTCAAATAATGCACAAGCATTAACACTTTGCTGACTGTCTTGTGCCCTGGCAAGTCTTTGGTTCCAAGTGGGTGCCACCTTCAGCCAGACAGAAGTCAGACAATAATGATCCATGAAAGAGACAATATGATCAAAGATACCTCACTGATTATAGTTTCCCTCCACTGGGAAGCAGCATGATCTAGGAGAAAGACCCCAGGTCTAAGAGTCAGAGGATCTGGGTTCTAATCCTGTCTCTGCCACATGCCTGCTGTGTGACCTTGGACAAGCCATTTAACTTCTCTGTGTCTCAGTTCCCTTATCTGCAAAATGAAGATTCAATACCTGTTCTCCCTCCTCCTTAGTCTGTGAGCCCCATGTGGGGCCTGATTATCTCATATCTACCCTAATGCTTAGTACAGTGCTTGACATCTAGCAAGTGCTCAATAAATATTATTTATATTAATGATCCTATAATACAATTATTATTCATAATTAAATGAGGGATTGCTAAGGCCCTTGTTTTGGAAAGATAATAGGAATCATTATAGCGTGAGTGGGTAAAAATTATATAACAGGCTCAAGTAGGGAAGACACAGCAGTGAAAGAGATTAATATGCTCAAGGAGGGAAGACACAGCAGTTAGAAGGGATTCATATTACTGTCTGTCTCTCCCTCAAGACTGTAAGCTTCTTCTGGGCAGGGAACATGACTACCAACTCTGTTTTACTGTATTCACCCAGGACCTTAGTACGGTGCTCTGCACATAGTAAGTGCTCAATAAATATCATTGATAAACCAAATTCAAAGATGGAAATAGAAAAAGATGCAGCAAAGGAAAGGAGGAAAAAAGGTGAGTGGGAATTTAGAAAGACTGAGTGCCTGCCAAATAAAGTTTCTTGGCAATTCCAAACACTGCACAGTGTACGTAGTACTTGGCAATATCAAAGTGATGGCCACAATGAGATTACAAACACAATGAAATAAAGCATGTATCCAATAGCTAATCTTACCCAATCTGGGAGGCACAATAATATCAGAGGGGACTGGCAGTTGGACAGCAGAAAACCACCAATTTTCTCCTACAGGACATTTACCAGAAACATTCAGATTTCTATCACTGGAGTCTGCACTCAAGATGCAAATGTAAACATTTTATGAGATGGTTGTCTCTTAGGCTGAAGCAACAGGGAACAACTTTCTTATAAAGAGGCAGGTTCTGTAATTCCTCCAACCTTTAACCCTTAGGGTCATCGGTCTAAACCACTGCTTCCATCTCAATCTCTCACTTGGCTCTAAAGCAGAACAGGTTCAGTTTCTGCTCTGCAAGAAGGCTTGCACTGTTTACAAGATTTCAGAATATGCATTTAGGTAACAGAGTGAAGCTCTTAACTCAGAACTGAAGTGTAAGAAAATGACAGACACACTGATATTAAATATTTTTGATCAAATAGCAGATTTCATGAGTTTTTGAAATTTACAAATCAAGCACAAAGAAAAATCTAGGAGGTGCTTTAGAAGATACTTGTTTGGGTCTGAGTACCCAAATAAGGACTCGAATCATGTATATTTTATAATTGTATGAGAGTTTAGAATTCCCAGCCCACATTTTTGAAAGTGAGAAGCAGTATAGCCTAATAGGAAAAGCATGGACATGGGAGTCAGGAGCTCTGGGTTTTAATCCTGCCTCTGCCAACTGCTTACAGAGTGTGCAGGGTGATCTTGGGCAAGCACTTAATTTCTTTGTACCTTAGTTTCCTTGTCTGTAAAACTGGGATTCAAACCTACTCCTTTTTACATAGACTGTGAGCTCCCTATTGGGCAGAAACTCTGTCCAATCTGACTACCTTACGTTTGCTCCAGTTCTTAGAACAGTGCTTGGCACATAGTAAGAACATTCATTCATTCATTCAATAGTATTTATTGAGCGCTTACTATGTGCAGAGCACTGTACTAAGCGCTTGGGATGAACAAGTCGGCAACAGATAGAGACGGTCCCTGCCGTTTGACGGGCTTACGGTCTAATCGGGGGAGACGGACAGACAAGAACAATGGCACTAAACAGCGTCAAGGGGAAGAACATCTCGTAAAAACAATGGCAACTAAATAGAATTGAGGCGATGTACAATTCATTAACAAAATAAATAGGGTAACGAAAATATATACAGTGAGCGGACAAGTACAATGCTGTGGGGATGGGAAGGGAGAGGTGGAGGAGCAGAGGGAAAAGGGGAAAATGAGGCTTTAGCTGCGGAGAGGTAAAGGGGGGATGGCAGAGGGAGTAGAGGGGGACGAGGAGCTCAGTCTGGGAACGCCTCTTGGAGGAGGTGATTTTTAAGTAGGGTTTTGAAGAGGGAAAGAGAATCGGTTTGGCGGAGGTGAGGAGGGAGGGCGTTCCAGGACCGCGGACCAGAACTAAATTATAATAGTAATTCAATACTTGTTCTCCCTCTTAGACTGTGAGACCCACGCAAGATGGATGGACACTAGCAAATCAGGTTGAATAGAGTCCTTGTCTCACTTGGGGCTCACAGTCTTAAACCCCATTTTACAGAGAAGGTAACTGAGGCACAGGGATGTGAAGTGACTTGCCCCAAGGTTACACAGCAGTCAAGTGTCAGACTTGGGATTAGAAACCACATCTTTCTGACTCCCAGGCCTGGGTTTATCCACTAGGCCATGCTGATTCTGATTCCCCTACTTCTGACTCTTTCACCCCACCACAACAGTTAAGTGAGGGTTAGAGTTCAAGGATGAAGTGGTTAAGAATAAGGGCAGAGCAAAGAACAGACAGATAAAACCTAAACCTGGGTCATGATACAGAGGGGAAATTGATCTCTTTCAGAATAAACCCTGTCAAGATTGTCCACTTTCTCTTCACTCTTCTGTGTCTTTACAAATATAACGTATTTGTATATATATTATATACAAATATATAATTTGGTGCCTAAAAGTGATGTGCACCTGTAACTGATAAATATTTGATGATAAAAGAGAAGAAAAGGCGAACCAAGAGGAGGAATTCAGTCCAGAAATCTTGTAGGCAAGCAAGTACATTAGAGAATATTTTCATATTGGACTTCACTCTGTCGCTCCTTCAGCAGCATAAGAATGTTAAAATAGTCCATCCCACTCTGCTCAATATTCTGCCCTCTAGAATGTAAGCTTATTGTGGAGAGGGAACATATCTTCCAAATCTATTTTATTGTACATGCTTAAGTGCTTAGTACAATGCTCTGCATTCAGCAAGTATTCAATAAATATGTTGATTGCCACCTGTGGCAGTAGGATGTTTGCAGGATTAGTGGGATGGTTGGCTTCCTGGACCACTATCCTAATGGTAAGGAATGTATCATTTTTTATCATTCTGGTATCTCAGATTTATGAATGAATCAAAACCTCTCTCAAACTTAACTAAATACCTCTCATCCAATCATATATGCCTCAGGCTGGTCATAATAGTGCTAATGGGTAATGGAGTTCTGTTTGTAGTTCTGTGCACTGGTGTAGAGTGTGGAAAACAGAAATTAAATGTGCTAATTCCAAGCTTCCTGGTACTCACTGTTATGCATTTATGCCTTTTTACATAATAGAAGAGTTAAGTTTCTATTTTTGGTTAGTTCTTTTTATCTGTTGCAACATGCAGTCTGACATACTGTCACGCTAAGTTGGCGTTAACCTACTGCACTCTCATCTCCCTGTAGGCCACAGTGCCTTGATGAGGTAGCCAAGCCGGTAACCAGCCACAGAGTAGAAAACAGACTATTGAAATACATCAGAGTGGACAATTTTCTCACCGTGGTCCTTTCTACCCAGCCCATCCTCCCTGGAACCAAGTAGCTCTGCAACCACTTTGACAAATTATGCAATGCCCAGTGTTGTTTATTCCTCCCTCTGCAGTTGTATGTTCGGGTGTGTAGCAAACATAAAATTTGTCGTATTTGGATTCCCCCAGCTGGTAGGCATATGCTTTCCTCTGCTTCCATTATATAGCATTTTTTTGCTGATCTTCTGGCTAGGTTTCTGACTCTCTCCGAGTTGTTTTTGTTATGGGCCCACTGGAAGATTCTTAAAAAAAAAATACTCTATAGGGCTTTTGGCAGAAACAGACACCAATTGAAGCCAGATCCTATGTGCTTTGGGGCTGGAGACTTTACAGTGCAGAAGGGTAGGTTGGGATGCGGAGGAGAACTTTACGTTCCACCCAGCTGCCAAGAAAGGGCTTAGCACCCTAAAGCTTAGAGTCGGTGCAGAGACTGGCAACAGTGACTCTGTATTCCATCAGTGGAGGAGTTCTGCCAGAGTAGCTCCTGCCAGATTGAGGTTGGGATCCTGTTTTCTCCTCCATCTGCAGCCAGTGTGATAAGGTCCTCCTTAAAATCCTGTAGCCTAATAACCACAGAGATGGCAGCAAGGAATCCAGGATGGTTATGGAGATGGACACAGCAGCATTTCAGCAAATGCATTCACCTCTTCCATAATACAGGTATCCAAAGCATAATGTGTGCTTTGGATAGAACACTGATAGGAAATTGCTTTCAGGAATTTATCAATCTATGGTACTTGGGGGCTTACTTTATGCAGAGCACTGTTCTAAGTACTGGGGTACATAAAAGCTAATTAAGATCACAGTCTTAATCCCCATTTTCCAGTTGAGGTAACTAAGACACAGAGAAGTTAAATGACTGGCCCAA
The DNA here is from genome assembly GCF_004115215.2 of Ornithorhynchus anatinus. Lineage (NCBI taxonomy): Eukaryota > Metazoa > Chordata > Mammalia > Monotremata > Ornithorhynchidae > Ornithorhynchus > Ornithorhynchus anatinus. The sequence goes on along the minus strand of NC_041734.1, from coordinate 36,546,347 downwards.
GATCACATAGCTTGAGAGAGTACATTACAACAGAATTAGCGGACACAATCCCTGCCCATAATGAGCTTACAGTTTAGATGGAGAGACATTAATATGAATAATTTATAAGTGTAAAGATATGTACATAAAGATTGTGGGTTGGAGGTGGGGTGAATACTTTCAATTTAGGGAGAGTATCTCTACCGACGCATGTCTTTCCAAATAGAATATGATATGGAAGCCACATGGTATAGTGGCCAGAGCATGAGCCTGGAAGTCAGAAGGTCATGGGTTCTAATCCTGACTCTGCTACTTGTTTGCTGTGTAACCTTAGGTGAATCACTTCACTTCCCTGTGCCTCAGTTACCTCAGTGTTAAATAGGGAATAAGAGTGTGAGTCCTATGTGTGCGCCCAACCCAATTTGCTTGTATGCACCCCAGTACTTAGTAGAGTGCCTGGCACATAGTAAGTACTTAACAAATACCATAGTTATTATTAATTGTTGTTATTATTATTGTGGCAGAAGAAACTATTGTGAGCATATTGTGGCACTAGTCATGCTATAAGCTCACTTTAGGCAGAAAACGCTTAGGATTTCCTGTGGATGAATCTGTTAATTGGTGAAATAAACAGGAAATTTATTTCTGAATGGAAATCTTAGCTTATTTGTACAAGGATTCAAAGTGAAAGTTAAGGTAAATTGAGCTGACCATATTGTCACTGACCACTTTTTTTTTTAATGGTATTTGTTAAGTCCTTGCTATATGCCAAAAACTTTTCTGAGTGCTGGGGTAGCTACAAGCTAATCAGGTTGGACCCAGTCCCTGTCCCACCTGGGGCTTACAATCTTAATCGCCATTTTACAGATGAGCTGAGGCATAGAGAAGTTAGTGATTTGCCCAAGATCACACAGCTGACAAATGACAGAGCCAGGATTTAAACCCAGATCTTTCTGAGTCCTAGGCCTGTGGTCTATCCACTAGGCCACCTTGTTTCTCATGACCACTTGAGTAACAGCCCAAAACTCACAAACCTTCCCCTTCCCTCTTCTTAACAATGAGCATGGGTGTGATGGGGGAAAAACTATAGGATAGAAGTTCCCTGCATTAATAATTGTGATATTTGTTAAGAGATTACTCTGTGTCAAACATTTTACTAAGAGCTGAGGTAGATATAATTTCATTTGGTGACATCCTAGCAGCGTGGCTCAGTGGAAAGAGCCCGGGCTTTGGAGTCAGAGATCATGAGTTCAAATCCCAGCTCTGCCACTTGTCAGCTGTGTGACTGTGGGCAAGTCACTTAACTTCTCTGTGCCTCAGTTCCCTCATCTGTAAAATGGGGATTGACTGTGAGCCCCACGTGGGACAACCTGATTCCCCTGTGTCTACCCCAGCGCTTAGAACAGTGCTCTGCACATAGTAAGCGCTTAACAAATACCAACATTATTATTAACAAATACCAAAAAAAAAAAATCTCCCAGAATGTTTGGGTTCTAAACTGAGCATGGCTGAGCATTTTCCATTTGAAAAAGAAAACTCAAACCCTTAAAGTGAGCTTAAAGTCCAGCTGGAGACTAGTGCCATGTAAACTGACCAGCTTCGCTCAAAGAGTTTTAATTTTGCATTATATATATTTCAAAATTTTCCCAGGACAACCTTTGTCCAGATATAGTCAACAGGGTTTTGTAGGGGAAGGAGAACGTAGAGGGCAGAGTTGCATATATGAGATTGTGTTTAGTGACCTGACTGGAGAGTATGGAATTTGGAGATGTAGGTAGTTACAAATCAATCTGTAGCATAATCAATCAATCAATGATATCTGAGTGCTTACTATGTGCAGAGCACTGTTCTAAGTGCTAGAAAGAGTACAGTAGAATAGAGTTGCTAATGGGGAAGATAGTAAAAGATATATTCAAACAAATGTGCACAATGATTTAGAATAAGAACATTCTTTCAATCATATTTATTGAACACTTGTTGTGTGCAAAGCGGACTGTACTAAGCACTTGGGAGAGTACAATATAACAAGAGTATAACAAGAGCATGACAGCAAATAACACTTGGATCTGTCTCTTACACATGAATCTGACCCTTCTGGGCATTTGGTATTCACCTCATCCTCAGCACCAATGTGTATATCTATAATTTTTTTTATATCAATATTTGCCTCCTGCTCTAGACTGTAAGCCCGTTTAAATGGTATTTAAGTGCTCATCATGTGCCAGGCACTATACGAAGCACTGGGGTAGATACAAGATAAGCAGGTTGGACACAATCCATGTCCCACATCAGGCTCACAGTCTTAACCCCCATTTAACAGTTGAGACAACTGGACAAGCCTTTTAACTTCTCTGTGCCTCAAGGTCATGTAGCTGACAAGTGGCAGAACTGGGTTTGGAACCCAGGTCCTTCGACTCCCAGACCCGAGCTCTTTTTACTAGGCTTCACATCTTCCCATTGTGAGCAGGGAATGCATCTACCAGCTCTGCAATAGTGTACTCTCCCAAATGCTCAGTACAATACTTTGCACACAGTAAGCATTCAATAAATATTATTGAGCAGAAGTAAAATTAGAGCCTAGGCATAAATGCTGTGGAGTAATAGGAAGACAGAAATTGATTCCTATCTACACATTTTTCCTTTTGTGCAGCACTTCTGATATTTTGGCACTTGTGATAAAGAGATTTGCTATAAAGGAGAATTTGATATAATGGGGGAATTTGCCTGTATTTTGGCTATACCTCATGCCATTCAGAAGTGTTTTGTCTTGAAGGATTATAGAGAATATTATATTCTATGGCTCAAGAATCCAAATGAGTTTCCAACTAGCATATCTACTCACTTGCTGTTATCATTGAAAAAGTCTTCCACCATACAATTCCTCAGGATTAAAATAAATCAAAGAATGATTTGTAGACTGAGCCCTCTGAAGGGCAGAGTCTAATTCCCACCTGGGTATTCTTTCTTGGTGCTTAGAACAGTTGTCTGCACACAGTAAGTACTTAATAAATGCAATTGCTTCTACTAAGGAAGGAATAGGTCAGAAGTGATGTCAAGAAGTCAAATAACCTACTTACCCATGTGGTTTCTGTTTTTAAAACTGTCACCAAGAATGAAGATTCTTCAGTGTCATTTATAGTCTGTTCCAGTGTATTTCATCTTTCTAATCAGTAAGGTCTTCCCTCAGTCTATATGCATTTCATCCTGTTTAGTCTTGGGTGGATATAGATAATATGCATCGACCCCCACTCTTGCTAAAAACACATTATGTGTTGCCCTTAAAGATTCTTCAATACTCTTTTTCTACTTTTTTAGCCAAATGATTTTAAATCTTTAACTTTTTTCATAGACATGGTCATAGGACAATTTTCTATTGCTGCTCCTCTTTAACCATTGTTGTACCTCTTCTTTGTAATGTGTCCAGTATATTTAATGTTGCTGACTATCTAGCTGAAGGAAAAAGCTCCAACTTATAGAGGAAGTCAGTCACTGCAAATTGCTATATTCTGACCGTACAATTTTGCTGGATGGTGTACCTATACATATAAATTATCCAGATTTTTGGAGTCTATTAAAAAATTCTTGGACCTTGTCACTTCATGCAAAGATATTTGGATCATTGAGGCTGAAATGTATTTTTTAGTCTGTTATCTGTATTGGTTGTACAAACAGGAGTGTACACTGAAAATCTGGTGGTAGGATAAGAGTTCTGTCTGCTTTCTTATTCTCTTCCTTCTCCTCTTATACATCTTCATCTACCTACTGAGTGAGAGTCAAACCATCGATGGTATTTATTGAGCACTTATTGTGTGCAGAATACTAGTACTAAGCACTTGGGAGACCACAGTTCAACAGAGACACACTGCCTGTTTACAGGGAGTCTACAGTCTAGAGGGGGAGACAGACCTTAAAAACAAATTACGGAAAGGTGCATGGCCTAGTAGATACACTACAGCACTGGGAGTCAAAAAGGACCTGGGTTCTATTCCAAGCTCCACCACAAGTCAGTTGTGTGACCTTTTGCAGGTCATCTAACTTTTCTGGATCTCAGTTACCTCCTCTGTAAAATGGGGATTAAGACTGTGAGCGTCATGTGGGATATGACACCTGATTAGCTTGTATCTACCCCAGCAGTTAGTACAATGCCTGGCAGCAAATTGTGGGCAGGGAATTTGTCTGTTTGTTATACTGTACTCTCCCAACTGCTTAATACAGTACTTTGCAAACAACACTCAGTATGATTGAAGGGATAAATGAATGGCACATAGTAAGCGCTTAACAAATACCATAACAAAATTGCTGTGGTATTTAGGGTGAGGTGAATATCAAGTTCTTAAAGAGTAGAGGCACCATATTAAGGACCAGGCAGAGCACAACAGAAGAAAGATGATCACTTCTCTTCAGGAGTTTACAATCTAATAGGGTGAACAGGTAAACAAAAAATATTTACAAATACTGAGAGCAGCCTATTTGGAAAGTTGGACACCACTTTATAGGCATTATAGACTTTATATAGGCTTGTAGACCAGCAACTCATTATGAAGCTTGATATATTCTAGGCTTGAGTTATCATCAGTGAGAAGTGAGCTGGCTGTGAAGCTAGACAAATCTATTAACAAATTAGAGGAAGAGCAGAAGTTACTATGGTAGTAGGGCTGGAAGCCCTTTATTTTCCATACATTTGTCCCATTCATCCCCCTCTTTAATATATAACTTATATTAAAGTAACAGTTCCAAGGGTGTTAAAAATCTACATTTTCCAGGAATCCACAGTTTTATTCAGCTGAAAAATGGAACATCTGATGTTGCTTTAAATTCAATTTCTAGATGAATTGATAGCTATTTTTGAACTACTATCCATGCTACAATATAAACATGTCTCATTATCTAAGTATGTCCTTTTATTCCCCACTCACTCAGGTTTGATGTTGTCCTTAAATCCCTGACTTAAGAAAAAAAAGTGATAGAAAAATATGCTAGGTAATTTTGAAGGAGGGAATAGAGAACATTAATATCAAAGAAAAGGAGATTGGAAGGGGATTTTTAAGTCATTAGATCTTTTCAGCTGGAAAATAATCATTTATTTGATTTTGAGCTCTTTCCAGGCAAGTATTATACACATTCTCATATATTACTGGGCTGTGAATCCCCAGTAGTATTCAGGAAATATCTTTCGACTTTATTGTTTCAGAGCATATGGTGCTCTGAACAGGGTAAGTACTCCTAAAAGATCATTGATTTATTGGTTGGTTCCATTTTTGTTCCTCTTTTGGATTTCTATGGCTTGTTGGGTTCATCTGAAAGAGCTAACTTCAGTTAACCACTTTCCCAAATTTTTCCATATGGAAAAGCAGGGTTTGGTAACAGTCATGGCATGAGAAGTAATAAAGAAATTTGAAATAAGGAATACATATTTAACCTTTAATTAGCTCAGGTTAGTGTTTAAAAACACTTTTGGGTTCTCACCAAAGTGTTAGCAATCATTACTTTGGGCCCAATCTTGCTCAGGAAAAAAAAAAAAGAAAATGGAAAGATTGTCAGGGATTTAGGCCCTTCAGTGCCATATTGTTCCAATAAGATGGTCAATGAGAGTGCTTTAAGGGGATCAAGATTGCTAACTCTGATGATAATGGTATTTATTTATGTGTCAGGCACTGTACTAAGCGCTGGGGTGGATACAAGCAACTTAAGTTGTGTGACCATGCAAGTCACTTCACTTCTCTGGGCCTCAGTTACCTCATCTGTAAAATGGAGATTGAGATTGTGAGCCCCATTCATTCAATATTTATTGAGTGCTTACTTTGTGTACAGCATTGTACTAGGTGCTTGGAAGAGTACAATGCAACAATAAATAGATATATTCCCTAACCTCAATGAACCCCTTGTGGGACAGGGACTGTGTCCAACCCAATTTGCTTGTATCCACACCAGTGCTCGTACAGTGCCTGGCACACATTAAGCACTTAACAAATACCAATATTATTATTATTAAGTTGGGCTGCTTTTCAAGATCTTCAAGAGTGCAGAGGGAGGGTAACACTTGAGAATTGGAACTGCTGGTGGCTGAGTGTGACAATCACTCAAGCAAGCTTTACACTTAGAGGAAGGAGAGAGGAGAAATTTCACAAGTGGCTAGAAGAGGTAGAAAATCCACCCTGATAATGCCTTCTCTGAGGGAAGTCTAATTGGTGCTTTTTTAGTGGTATTAAGCACTTACTACATTTCAGGCACCATTCTAATTGCTGGGGTAGTTACAAGGTAATCATGTTGGGCATAGTCCCTGTCCCACATTGGGCTCACAGCCTTAATCCCCACTTTACAGATGAGGTAATTGAGACAGAGAGAAGTGAAGTGACTTGCCCGAGGTCAAAGAGCAGATAAGTGGTGGGGCTGGGATTCGAGCTCAAGACCTCTGGGCCAGTGTTTTATCCATTAGGCCATGTTGCTTTTTTAACCATCACGCGAGGTTCACATTCATATCCATTTGACATCATCTGAATCTGTCTTGCCTTGGTTTCAGGTGGACAAGGGCAACCAGCCACAGATCCAGTGAGAAAAGAGGGAGGGAATAGGAGTGGTGGTGTCAGAAGCCTTTTTTTCCTACCAAAGCCAAAATTCCTGTTGGCTACCCTACATCAAAGTTGTCATCTAGGAAAGTGTTTCTGGCTTTATGTTTCTATGTGTATATTTGCAGGTATATGTGTGCATGTGCCAAGGTGCTAACATTTCATTCTACATATAGGGGCCAAGGGATAGTGGTGATTTTACTAGGGGTGAATACAGGGAAAGGACGGGGTTCAAACGGCTAGCAGGCCAAAATATCATTGCTTTGACTCTTTTCAGCCCTCACTAGAAACTTTCAGGTTTTTTCAGAGTCCTTAACTGGTGGAATCTAGCTGTCTAGTACATAAATCTGTTGGGGATGGATGATCCCTTCGCCAAAATGGAATTGGCATCTGTGGATAGATGTGGCTTCATAGAATATGTAAATGTGTATCTCCTGGGGAAGTCCATTTTTTCTGTATGCACATCTTTGCCTGTCTGAAAGATCCACTAAAATGTTAGCTCCTCCATTAAATTGTCAGTTCCTTGTGAGCACCGTGTCCACCAGCTCCATTGTCTTCTCTGAAGCATATGATGTTCTGAACACGGTAAGTGCTCCTAAAAGACCATTGATTTATTGGTTGGTTTCATTCCTGTTCCTCTTCCTGTCTCTGGCTTTTTTCCTTTTCAATCTATTCTATTTATTGAGGGCTGTGTGCAGAGTATTGTACTAAGCACTTGGGAGAGTACAGTATAACAGAGCTGATAAACATGCTCCTTGACCACAGTGAGTTTACAGTCTAAAGGAGGATTATCTCTTTTCTCCTGGTCATTGTGCTCTCTATCTCTGGCTGTGATCTCTGGCTGCACCTCTCAGGCTCTCTGGCTCTAAGTACCATCTCTGCTGAAAACTTTACCAGCTTATCCTCATCCTTGAATGCCCCCACCCCAAAGCAACATCCTCATCCCTTTGTCATTCTGCTTAAAATGGGATGTTGGTTCTGATGGGTGGAACCACCTATCCTGTGGGAATAAGCCATGAGCCAACCAAGGAAAGCCCTCCAGCTACAAGCAATAGCTTCTCGTAACTATTTTTACAGTATTTCTTAAGTGCTACTATGATCCAGTCACTGCTTTAAGCGCTGGTCAACTATTGGCCAATGCCACTAGGTCACAGCAAGCTGCTTGGCCTAGTGGAAAGAGCATGGGCCTAGGAGTCAGAGGAACTGGGTTCTAATCATTCAATCAGTTGTATTTATTGAGTGCGTACTATCTACTGTACTAAATGCTTGGGAGAGTACAACAGAATTAGCAGACATGTTCCCTGTCCATAACGAGCTTACAGTCTAGAAAAGGGATAGACATTAATATGAATACATAATTTATAATATATCATTTTAAAATATGTATATAAATGCTGTGGGGTTGGGGGTGAGGTGAATGTCAGATGTCCAAAGGTCACAGATCAAAGTGCATAGACAATGCAAGAAGGAAGAGTGAGCCAGGGAAAAGAAAGTTTAATCAAGGAAGGCCTCTTGGACAAGATGTGACCTTAATAAGTCTTAGAAGGTGGAGAGAATTGTGATCTGGCTTATATGGAGGAAGAGGGAGTTCCAGGCTTAGGAAAGGGGTGGTGGCAAGAGAGATGAGTACAGTGAGTAAGCTGGTGCTAGAGGAGAGGAGTGTGCAGGCTGGGCTGTAGTAGGAGATTGGTGAGGTAGGATGGGGCAAACTGAATGAGTGCTTTAAAACCAATAGTAAGTAGGTTTTCTTCGATTTGGAGGTGGATGGGCAGCCACTGGTGGTTCCTGAGGAGTGTCGAGACATGGATTGAACATTTTTGTTGACAAATGAACCATGCAGTAGAGTGAAGTATGAATCGGAGTGGGAAGAGACAGGAGGCTGGGATGTCAGTGAGGAGGCGGACATAGTAGTCAGGATAGGATAAGTGTTTGGATCAGCATAGTAGTTGTTTGGATGGAGAGGAAAGAGTGGATTTTGGTAATGTTGTGAAGGTAGAACCGACAAGATTTGATGACAGATTCAATATGTGAGTGGAATGATAGAGATGAGTCGAGGATAAATCCAAGATTACAGGCTTGTGAAATAGTGTGGACAGTGGTGTTGTCTACAATGATGGGAAAGATAAGGGGAAGATGCAGTTTGACTGGGAAGATAAGGAGTTCAGCTTTGGACATGTTTAATTTGAGGTGTCGGTGGGACATCCATGTGGACATTTCTTGAAGGCAGGAGGAAATGTGAAATTGCAGGGTAGGAGACAAGTCAGGACTGGAGATGTAGATTCAGGAATCACCTGCATAGTGTAATTAATAATAATAATGTTGGTATTTGTTAAGCGCTTACTATGTGCCGAGCACTGTTCTAAGCGCTGGGTTAGACACAGGGGAATCAGGTTGTCCCACGTGGGGCTCACAGTCTTAATCCCCATTTTACAGATGAGGTAACTGAGGCACAGAGAAGTTAAGTGACTTGCCCAAAGTCACACAGCTGACAAGTGGCCGAGCCGGGATTTGAACCCATGACCTCTGACTCCAAAGCCCAGACTCTTTCCATGGGAGTGAATGAGTTCTCCAAGGGAGTCAAGAATAGAAGGGGACCTAGCACTGGGCCTTGAGGACTCAGACAGAAGTGGGAGGCAGAAGAGGAGCCAGCAAAAAAGACTGAGACTAATCTCTGCTCTACTAATGGTTTGCTGTGTGACTTAATTCTCTGTGCATCAGTTTCCTCATTTCTAAAATGAAGATTAAGTTCTTCAGCCTCCTACTTAGACTGTGAGCCACTCATGGGACAGGGACTGTGCCCAACCTGATTACTGTGTATCTATGCAAGCACTTCGAACATTGCTTGACACACAGTAAATACTTAACAAGTGCCATAATTATTAAGTGTAATTTGGAATACATGAGAGAAAGGTGAAAAACCCCCTTTCCTACACTTTCAGTCCTCTGAGGCATGTAATGTCTGTGACTTGTTTGTATTGAAATACCAAGGATGAGGAACCATAGTAGTTACATGCTGTGGAGTAAAACTTCTTTAAAATGAACTCCTCTGTGCTGTCACCAAGACCCCCATATAAAGATTATGTTGTGCCCAGAAAAGAATCTTGTCACTTATTACCCATCCTCCCTGTCTCATAAGCCTGTAAGCTTGACATTATCCTTGTTACATGTCTCTTGTTCAACTCACATATTGTGTCACCAAATCCTGTCAGTTCTAATAATAATAATAATAATAATGTTGGTATTTGTTAAGCGCTTACTATGTGCAGAGCACTGTTCTAAACGCTGGGGTAGATACAGGGTAATCAGGTTGTCCCACGTGAGGCTCACAGTCTTCATCCCAATTTTACAGATGAGGGCACTGAGGCACAGAGAAGTGAAGTGACTTGCCCACAGTCACACAGCTGACAACTGGCAGAGTCAGGATTCGAACGCATGACCTCTGACTCCCAAGCCTGGGCTCTTTCCATTGAGCCACGCTGCTTCTACTTTCACAATACTGTTAAAATCTTTTCTTTCCTCTCCATCCAAACTGCTGCCACATTAATACAAACATTTATCCTACCCTGCCTTGACTACTGCATCGTCCTCCTTGCTGACCACCCTGCCTCCTGTCTCTCCCCATTCCAGTCCATAATTCATCCAGCTGTCCGGGAGATTTTTCTGTAAAACTATTCAGTCCATGTTTCCCCAGTGCTCAAGAAACTCTAGTGGTTGCCCATCCCTCTTCGCATAAAACAGAAAATCCTTATCACTGGCTTTAAAACCCTAAATCACCTTGCCCCCTCTTATATTACCTTGCTGATTTCCTATTGCAACCCAGCACATCAAACTACTCACTATACCTCAATCTCATCTATCTCACCTCCAAACCCTCACCCATGTCCTGTATCTGGCCTGGAACTTTCTCTTTCCCTCCCCTTCCCTTCCCCTTCCCCACTGCCAATATACGAAAGAATATCACTCTCCCAACCCTCAAAGTGTTATTAAAATCACATGTCCTCCAAGAAGTCTTTCCTCTATTTCCTCTATTCCCTCTCTCTTCTGTGTTATCCTTGCACTTGGATTTGCACCTTTTATTCACCTCTCACTTGGATTTGCACCCTTTATTCACCTCTCTCTCAGCCCCACAGCATGTATGTACACATCCATAATTTACTTATATGTATGTCTGCACCTATCTCTAGACTGCAAGCTCCTTGCGAGCAAGGAAACTAACAATTCTTTTTTACTGTAAAAACCACCCCTTTCCCACATCCTTCCCCAAGCCTGGAACTCCCTCTTTATCCATATATGCCAGATCCCAATTCTCTCCACCTTCCAAGACTTAGACGGTCGAATCTCATCCGAGAGGCCTTCCCTGATTAAGCCCCCTTTTCCCTGGCTCACTCTTCCTTCTTGCACTGTCTCTGTAGCTTGATCTGTGACCTTTGGATATTTGAAATTCACCTCACCAATAAAACATTTAGTACAGTGCTCTGCAAAAGTAAGTGCTCAATAAATGATTGATTTTTTATTGATACCCCTTAAATAGAAATCCCATATACTCTGAATCTCAAATCAGCATCACTTTAGTTATAAATATATTATCTTTCAAATAGATAGCCCTTCAGAAGATAGTTTTGATTTGGGCCATGACTCTGTTTGGAAACCTTAGTCCTAGAACTTGAACTAACAATCTTGAGATTTGAGGAGACTGACATGCTGTACTCAGTGGGGGCTCAACTCTAAAACTAGCACAACTTGATTGTTTGACAGATCCTAAATTTCTTAGCCTTCTGGTCACAGTTTGAGACCTGACTCCTAATGCAGGCTATTGCTTGCCCCATATGAGGAAGTTTTATTTTGTCGAATGAAATGTCTGGTAGACACACTGGTGTTTCTGAGATAGATGAATTATACATGTTGTGCTGGGATTTGTGCATAGGTTCCCCACACTGGACCAATCATGTCAACTAAAAAACGAGCCAAATAAGGGATCCTACCCAACACGTGTGGGTGAGGGAAATGAGAAATTTGGAGTGCAGCTTGTAAGCTGTGTGGCTAAGATTGTTTTGAGGGTTAGCCCTGACCAAACCAGAAGTCAGAATCAGGAAGAACAGAGCATTCAGGACTAGGTTATTAAGAAAAAACAAACCCAAAAAACTATCTTCCTAAATTAAGAAATGCTGAATTAGAGGACTAGGATGACCACTTCCTCCACACTGCTCTTTGACAGGAATATTGCAAATCTACCTCTTGATCAAAAAGATATGACATCTTTCTCACAGGCTGGAATGGACTGTTAGAGCTTTCTGAAGAAATCTACACTTACCACAACAAAAGAAGAGGAAAAAAAATTGGCCCACAAGTTCACACAACAAAAGGAAAACATGCAATTAACTTTACTGCAAAGTGCTCCCAGATGAAATGCTGGAAATTGAAAAAATAAATAAAACTAATTAGCTATTGGATTGGAATTGCCCTCTCTTTATAAAACAAAATAGGATGTTTGTGTTTCTGTTTTTTGCCCTTTTAAATATATATCTTTTTTGGGTCACTTCCAATTTTCCCCAAACTGACATCCGTAATAAGGTTATATTGGATGCATGGAAACAGAATTACGTAAATGGCGGCTGGAATAGCAGGAAGAGGGCGAGAGGTGAAAGCTTTTTGAAATTGTGCCTGTGGGCTATTAACCGGAGATCAAACAAGAACTCTCCAGAGTTTTAAAACTAGAGAGTCATAAAACTATAGGTGATTGGAGGGTCCTCCTTCAGTGTATTAAAAATAATTCTGCTCTACTTACTCCCTGTTGATCAAACAGTCTATCACCTGTGCTAAGAGCACAGGAAAAAGAATGAGAGAGAATTGCAGGGAGAAGGGTTGAAGAAACCATAAACAGTTTAAATGACCTGCTTTTATCCAGTGAACTCAAATGTCCATCTCTTTTAAACATATATAGGGTGACATGATTCTAATCCATAAATATGCTCCTTCTTCATTTGTGATTCACTGTTAGGCTGTAATTTCTTCAAAATGAATCCTGCTATTTTTTCATGATTTACAGTGTGAGATAATATCCTTCAGGGATATACAGTAGCATAAAGGGATGAAATGTCTGAGAAATTTTAATAGCATAAACAAGTTGAATGTGCTGAGATGGCTTGAGGGGCAATTTGGGGGCTTTGTGAAGGTTTCCAGTATTCTGTTACCTTATTATTAGTATTATTTACTTCTTCCATGCTGGCTATTGAAAATATGCTTCAAAACCACATACCATACTGTAAATTCGCTTCTCTATACTTGGCATGTTTACATTACTCTCTTAGATTCTGTCCTTCCTTTTAGTTGTAGATTTATTCCTGCCCTAAGAGATGGAGGATACTAGATAATATTACTGTAAATAACATTACCTTATATCTGCATTGGCATCACTCCTCAGACATAAGCTGCTTTCATTTCCAGTGCCCTGTGAAACATTTGGAGAGCAGATACCATTATGCATGATTTTAAAGAGTTTAGAAAGTGAAGAATCACTGAATTCTCTCTTTATTAGGAAAGAATCTGATCAAAGGCAAGGACATGTAAGGCTACCAGAGACGGTTAGGAGGAGGAGTTTGGTCCTGGCTCATTAATGCTAGCTAGTAGATGGTATTCAAAGTAGAATACCAGTTTCTGGGTTTCATGACCACAAGTGACCATGGGATTGGGGCCAGTAATACTGTTGTCTCACCACAGTGACAATAATTTGTCTAGATTTTTCAGCTTCCTGAAGTTAGTATGGGTTGGAGAGGGAGTTGAGAGGCAGTGACTGGAGCTAGAGAAAAGTGGCAAGAAGAGGATTCAACAAAGCAAACCTGGTGCCTCACCAGCAGGGCACCAAAAGAGCTTTCCTGAACTGGAACGTATCTGCCATCTCTATTATTATACTTTCCCAAGTGTTCAGTACAGTGCTTTGCACATTGTAAGTGTTCAATAAAGATCATTGATGATGATGCTTCCTCAACTGCAGGATAAAACCTTCATTGATAAGTGGAAGCAAGATCCTAGATTGTTGAAGGGGTGGTAAGCAGCATGATCTAGGGGAAAGAGCACAGGCCTGGAAGGCAGAAGACCTAGGTTCTAATTGTGGCTTTGCCACTTTTCTGCTCTGTCACCTTGGGCAAGTCACTTAACTCTCTGTGCCTCATTTACAAAATGGGGATTAAATCCACTCCCTCCTATTTAGACTGTGAGCCCAATGTGGGACAGGGATTGTCCCACCTGATTATCCTGTATCCACCCTCAATACCTAGTACAGTGCTTAGAACATAGTAAGCACTTAAGTATCATTGAAAGGTGAAGACTCTGATAGTGAGGTTCTCCTAGTCTGAAACCATTAATGGTTTCCCCAGGTGGAAGAATTTGTCCTCTCCACTGGCACATTTTTATGTTGTGATTCTAGAAATGGGAAAATTCAAGAATCAAGAATGGGAGGTTAGGCTGTTTATAAGAGTAAATGTCTGAATCTTCTATTTCTCCCTCTTTTCACTTCACCTCTTCCACCACCCTGCTTTTTCCTTCACCTACCCCCTTTATTCTCTTCCCCCTCCTCTTCCTGCATTGCCTCCCTTCTCCATCCTGTTGTTTTCAATGTTATAATATGAAATACTCTTTGCTTGATATTCTAAGAGCTGCAGCTGTCAAGGATGGGTGCTTCATAAAACAAAAAATAAATAATGGCCACAGATAGTGGAAGACATGAGGAATACTGTTTTGCAAGACCTGTAATGATTTCTATGAAAATGATTAGAAGTAGTTACTATAATCAATTTTCCCGTGCATAAAGGTATTTTTTTAAATGATTAAAGTGGTTCTTTTTTTTAATGGAATTTAAGCACCTACTATATACCAGGCACTCTACTAAGTACTGGTGTAAATGCAAGATAATCAAGTTGGACACAGTCCCTGTCCCACATGGAGCTCATAATCTTAATCCTCATTTTATAGATGAGATAACTGAGACAAAGAGAAGTGAAGTGATTTGCTCAGGCCTCTGATCCTGGAATAGAACCTATGTCTTTCTGACACCAAGGCCTATGCTCCTTCCTCTAGGCTACTCTGTTTCTGCTGTGTAAAATACTATTAGGGCTGAAACTGTTCCTAAAATAAATTTGGTCTGATTACTTTCATTTCTTTGTTTTAGAGGTATGAGATGCTAAAAATATATATATATGTTTAATGACAACACTGGTGATGAAATTTTGTCCATGAACTCAGGTGAAGATTAATCCCCATATTACAGGTGATGTAACTGAGGCACAGAATAATAACGGTATTTAAGTGCTCACTATGTTCCAAACACTGTTCTAAGCACTAGGGTAGATACAAGGTATTCAGGTTATCCCACATGAGGCTCACAGTCTTAATCCCCATTTGACAGATGAGGTAACTGAGGCCCAGAGAAGTGAAGTGACATGCCCAAAGTCACACAGCGGACAAGTAGCAGGTCTGGGATTAGAACCTAGATCCTCTGATTTATAGGTCCGTACTCTGTCCACTAGGCTATGCTGCTTTTCACTTGACTGATTTCTTCAAATAATAATCCATAGTACTTTCCTGAGTGTTCACAGTAATTTACCATCAACTATAGGTTAGTGATCTGTTCAGTGATCCAGAAACTGATAGTTTCTGTAACACTTATTCAAGAATTTTCTGATGCTGTTGACATAGTTCCCCAGAACTGAAAGTGAATTTTATTGCCCGTTTGAGATCTCTTAATTAATTCTCAATTACAGCTGCATAGGATAGGTTGAGATGTATTTCACAACCCAGTTTTCCATCTTTGATGTTGGGGAAGATGTTACACAAGGACTCTACAGGTTTGAGATGCATTTTTGGCATTATTATTATTATTAAGTGCCACTGAGTCATTTCCTATTCATGGAGAGTCCATGGATATACTTTCTCCAGAACATCCTGTCCTCTGTCGTAGTCCACAACGTTTCTAATGGTTCTTCCATTGTTGTTGCTATGGTCTCTATACATCTAATGAGAAGCAGCGTGGCTCAGTGGAAAGAGCAAGGGCTTGGGAGTCAGAGGTCATGGGTTCGAATCCCTGCTCTGCCACTTGTCAGCTGTGTGACTGTGGGCAAGTCACAACTTCTCTGTGCCTCAGTTACCTCATCTGTAAAATGGGGATTGAGACTGTGAGCCTCACCTGGGACAACCTGATTACCCTGTATCTATCCCAATGCTTAGAACAGTGCTCTGTACATGGTAAGTGCTTAACAAATACCAACATTATTATTATTATTGTTATCTAGCTGCTGGTCTACCTCTTCCATATTTTCCCTGGACTCATCCTAGAGAATTAGTCCTCCTGATTATGTGTCCAATATATGCTAATCTAAGTCGAGTTATTTGACCTTCCAAAGATCATTTTGGTTTAATTTGCTCTAAAATCCATTTGTTTGTTTTTTGGGCAGTTCATGGTATTCGCAAAAGCCTTCTCGTACACCACATTACAAAAGAATTGATGTTCTTTCTATCCTGTTTTTTTCACTGTCCAGCTTTAGAATCCATACATTGTTACTGGAAGCACCATAAAGTTGACAATTTGTATTGCTGTAGCAATTGTTACTTTGGCACATTTCATGACTTTTTCCAGGCTCTTCTTAACAAGTCTTCCTAACATTAATCTTTGGTGTATTTCTTGGCTACTAGTTCCTTTATCATTGATTATCAGTCCCAGGAGAGAAAAATTGTCAATTATTTCAATCTTCACTCCACCCACTACAAATGTGTTAAAACTTCCAGTTATGATCTTTTTTTTCTTGACATTCAAATACAGGCCCATCTTTTTTGAGATGTTTCTCTCCTGGTTTTCCTTTCTCTCTGGCCACTCATCAGTCTTTTCAAGAGCTCCTCCTCTGCCTCCCACTCCCTAGTTGTGGGAGCCCCTCAAGACTTAGTCCTGGGCCCTCTACTATTCTCCAACTACACTCATTCCCTTGGAGAACTCATTCACTCCCATAGCTTCAACTACCACCTCTATGTGGATGATTCCCAAATCTACCTCTCCAGCCCCAACTCTCTGAAGTCTTTCATTTCCTCCTGACTTCAAGACATCTCTATTTGGATGCCCTGCTGTCACCTCAAACTTAACACATCCAAAACAGAATTCCTTATCTTCCCACCCAAACCCTGTCCTCCCCCAAACCTTTCTGTCATTGTAGACAGCACCATCATCTTTCTGTCTCTCAAGCTCATAAACTTAGGGTTATCCTTGAGGCCTCTCTCTCGCAACCCACATATTCAATCCCCCTCTATATTATAAGCTCACTGTGGGCTGGGAATGTGCCTACTAACTTGTTTATATTGTACTCTCCTGAGCACTAGCATAGTGTTTGTAGACAGTAAGCTCTCAATAAATAAATTGATTGATCTGTCATCAAATCCTGTAATAATAATGTTGGTATTTGTTAGGTGCTTACTATGTGCAGAGCACAGTTCTAAGCACTGGGGGAGATACAGGATAACCAGGTTGTCCCTCATGAGGCTCACAGTTAATCCCCATTTTACAGATGAGGGAACTGAGGCACAGAGAAGTGAAGTAACTTGCCCACGGTCACACAGCTGACAAGTGAGAGAGCTGGGATTCGAACCCATGACCTCTGACTCAGTTCATCCTTCACAGCGTGGCTAAAATCCACCCTTTCCTCTTCATCCAAACTGTTGCCACATTAATCCTAGCACTTATCTTAACCCACTTTGATTACCACAACAGCTTTCTTGTTTACAGAGTCCTTCCCCACTCTCGCCCATACTTTCCTCTGCTGCCTGGACCATTTTTCTATAAAACTGTTTAGTACATAGTTCCTCACTCCTCAAGAAACTCCAACCACCTCCATATCAAACAGAAATTCCTTACCATTGGCATTATAGCACTCACTTTGCCCGTCCCACTTTCCTTCCATGATTTCCTACTACAACCCAGCCTGCACACTTCACTCCTCTAACGTCAACCTACTCACTAATACTTCAATCTCATACCTCTTGCCGATGTCCTGGCTCTGGCCCCTTCTTCATATCCAACAAACAATCACACTCCTCACCTTCAAAGGCTTATTAAAAGCACATCTCCTTCAAGAGGTCTTCCCTAACTAAGCCCTCATTTTCACTTCTCACTCTGTGTTGCCTCGGCACGTGGATTTACATACTTTATTCACCCCTCTCTCAGCATCACACTACTTTTGTAGTTATCTGTAATTTATTTATTTATATTAATGTCTGTCTCCCCCTCTAGATGGTAAGCTCATTGTGGGCAGAGAACCAACTCTGTAATATTATACTCTTCCAAGAGCTTAGTACAATGCTCTGCAAATATGATTGATCACCTTGAGTTAGCCTTAAGATTTTAATACATTTCTCCTGTTAGCCAAATGTGTTCAATAGCAGCTAGAGCCTACATCTATTGATGGCCTAAAATGATTTTTAAGGACTACAAATACACAGAGTTCTTGCTGTTGCATTTTTCTTTCATTTATTATTTCTGTCCACACAGTATTTTAATATTGTAGTATTAAGGGCACACTATATGTCAAATACTTGTATCTACTGGGCTAGATTTAAGATAATTAGTTCAGTTAGAGTGCCTACCCCACGTGGTCCTCAAAGTCTAGGAGGGAGATCAATCATTGAATCCCCATTTTACAGAGGAGGAAACTGAGGCCCTGAGAAATGAAATTTCAGAATGAGTGTCACTGTTACTGGGAGTAAATGGTAATAATGTCCTTCAGTTGCTCCTCTGAAAATATTCAGTTTTTAGGGTTATTCCAGCAACAGAGATAAATAGCCTGCTACACTCATTTCCACAGTCAACTTTCTTTTCTGTGAAACATGAGCCTCACCTTCACTTTTACAAACAGACTTAATAGAACAACTAAGGACATTGCAGAAGTTTGTGGAAAATGGTGTCTACTCTTAAGGAATGATAAAAATGTCCATATCTTCATGTTATGAAACAGCTCAATCAAATCAACAGTTGCTCTTTGGTTCACAGATGTATTTTAAGCCCTGGGCCAACTAGAGTGACAAAGGTGGATTCTCGCTGATGAAACTTTACCATGTGACAATGGAAAGCCTCTTTTAGTGGGTAATGAATCAGATGGTAGGGGATCAGACTGATTTCAACCTCTCTCTCTCCTTTGTGTATTCATCCTGGATTACTTTGGGGCATCTGTTCTTTATTTAGGTGCTTTTCACTTGTGGCTTTTATAGATATTTAATCTCCCCCCTTGAAGACCATAAAAGGGAATGAGTTACCAAGGGACTTAGACGCTGAGGTGGCACCACAAATGTGGGGAGGTATGTTCGTTATGAAGAAGGCCAGTGAGCTATTTAGAAGATATAAAAAGTCCCAGGAGGCCGTTTTATAGTCCCTAAGGTGTTTTTTCACTCTTCATCGTGTCACCCTTATTTTTCTACTCTTCCCTTTTCTCTCCACCAAATGCTGAATCTCCATTCATTTCAATAAACAACGTGTTTGGGCAGTGGATGTGACCCTGGTATTCAGTGGGTCTAACTTTCTTCTTTGTTGGGTTCCCCATTTTTCTCCAGGTGATATCTGAAGCTGATTCATTTACCTTTATTGCCAGGCATATCTCTTTCTAGAAAGGGATACTCTCATTTCTTCCCAAGACCTGAATATATCTTGCCAAAAGAATAACTTCCTGAAAGCCCCTCGGGGTGGCCATGCTTTGACTGCACCTTGGAGCTCTCAGACAATCCACATTCTTATTCTAACATGCAGTGTTCACTTCAGAAACATTCATTTCCCTTGTTCTCTTTCTATTTCCTCTGTTCCCCAGAGCTATCTTTGCATCCCTAAGGCTCCTCACATTTCCCCCATTTAAAGATGTGATTCCCACATGGTAAGGAAATGTGATTATTTTGTCTCTAGGTGCAGAACTGTCTTCTCTGTCCTTCGGCCCTAACAGAAGCTGTACAAGTGCTTTCTTGTCTATTCCAAATTAGAAATGAAAATTGGGGTGATCATGAGCTCTGGGATCTTTAGAAAGGGATGCCAGTGATGGTAAATGAAAATTAAATCTCAGAACTATGTCTGTTCAAATGAAGAGTAATTTCCTTTTACCAGTGGGAGGCATTCTCAACTTCATGGGATTAATTTGAGGGGAGATAGAAACAGCAGAACCTTAGGACAACAGGTGTGAAAACTAGTGGGGTCATCTAATAAAATAAGCACCAATGAATTTTAGACCAAATAAAACAATTCTTGAATAAATCTTTCTCTTCATCTTCTAGAGTTGTAAATGAGAGAGCTGGGGAGAAATATGGTGGGAGAGGGAGAGAATAAAAAAGAGAGGGGGAGAAAGGAGGTAATACTTGTCACGACACAAATCTAATTTGAACTCCTTGGTGCTGCCCTAACTGTGAAGTCACAATTTACTGCTGGCTTTGTGTAGGAAATGAGAAACATTCCCTGTGAAACAGCTCTCTTCTTAATTCTGGCTCCACAGCACTGAAAGCAAGAGCAGCGGAAGAATAAAAACCTTGAAAGCACATAAAAACGGTCATCTGGAGGAGAAAAAAAGAGACAACCTGGTTCGGCACATTTCACCACTCCTTTTCCTTTTCCTTTGTTTGTTTTCCAGGCCACGTTGGAGATTTCTCTAATTATATAAGGCATGAACAACCTAATGAAAGGGAAATTTTCTGAATGTATTGTCTTAAACACTGTCTCCTGATGGGCTTAACATTAAGGATACTGCACCATTTCCATCTGAATGCCACATGCCTTTTGAAGTGACTGCAATTCTTTGGATGTTCCATGAAACACAGACTGGAGCACTTAGCTGTATTTTTTTTAACTTCGGTTTTCTTTTTTTATATATATTTAATAAAACTGCTTTAGGTCCATCTGTCAGAGAGAAAATGATGGAGAGAGAGCAAAGGATGCAGAGAGAAAATAGAAAAAATCCATGAAAGAGAAATAGAGGATGAAAGAGGGAGAAAAAGATGGAGAGAAAGAGGGATTCCTTAGTGCCTGAAGAAAATGGAAGACAAAATTTTTAAGCAGGCTATACTTTTTAGTGATTTTTGGTTTTGTATTTCTAAATGAATAGATTTGCCTACACCATTTATATCATATATTTGTTTAGAAGTAAAAGCCTATAAACTGATAAGGAGGACTTTATCAGGGTCAAAGTTGCAGAAGACTTATTTTCACTGAGAACTGTATGACTTGCAATAAATGCATGAGCAATTTAAAAATTCCTCATTGTTAAACTGACCAAATTTATTATCATGGGGCACATATACCTATCCCAAAATGGTAGTACATACCAACTCCTTTCAAATCAAAGAAATAGTCCAGAGCAAATCCCAAGACATAAAGATCAAAAGATTCACCAGATTTATAAGTCAAGAATGAAAAATAAAAATTGAGAAAGATTTGATTGCTGTTTGTATTACGGATATGAAGCTAATATAGAGATCACTTCTCCAATCAATGTGTTTGCAATCTTTGCTTCTGTGAGACCAGGAAATAGCCATGGACAGTGGGGCAGCATATCTGGTTGTCGGCAAAGCTGTTTTATTGCTCCAATTACCCTTTCTACGTAAAGTGGTAAACTAATGAGACCCTAAAATCCTGAAGTCCCTATTAGTCAGCTGAGGGTTGGCTGGCAGTTGGGGCTTTTGGGGAAGGCCTGAAAGAGGCTGAGATAACGAGCCCTGATGAAAGTACTGCGGATGTCTGGCCAATGAATAACATGGAAGGTTTTTCAGACTCTTGTCCTTGTAGGCCCAGCTAAAGTCTACAGGTTCAGGTAGAGGATGTATCAAGTGTTTCAGGCCAATTCAACTTCTCAGCATTGCTCATTAGTATCCCCCCAGGACCCACGAGACAATTCAAGCATGCATAAGCAGTAATAAGTCAGTCAAATTGTCCATACAGGCCCAAATTCTGCCTCAAACACTACAAATGCAGTATATTTGGAGAAACAGCATAATGGATTGTGCTTCTGGAAATCCATCCCCATGTGATTGCACTTGCAACCTTAATTTTTCTCCTTGTGTACCTACCATGGACCGGTTGGTTGTCCATGTTTCTATTTAACCTGCAAGCCTTCAAAGAGCACATCCATGTAATCCTGATGGTTCAACCTTTACTGCACCACTAAAATCCACCCTTTCTTCTCCATCTCTTCCAAGAGGCCTTCCCTGATTAAACACTTATTCCCTCTTCTCCTACTCCCTTCTGCATTACCCTTGCATTTGATTTGCACATTTAATTTGCCCCACCCTAAGCCCCATAGCATTTATGTACATATCCGTGAGCCTGTCACTGAGCAGGGATTGTCTCTAACTGTTGCCGAATTGTACATTCCAAGCACTTAGTACAGTGCTCTGCACATAGTGAGCACTCAATAAATGCTATTGAGTGAATTCATTCATTTATATTAATATCTGTCTCCCCCTCTGGACTTTAAGCTTCTTATGGGTATGTTTACCAATCCTATTACATTATACTTACCCAAGTGCTTAGTACAGTGCTCTGAACACAGTAAGCACTCAATAAATATGATGGATCGATGTAACATCTTTCCTCCCACTATGGACTTCTCATCCCTGCATTTTTCCTTTTGATATTTTCAGTCTTCACATATGTTTGCCATCCGATCTGTGAATCAACTTTTCCTTTTGCTTGTTTTGAACCTCTTAAAATCCGATGGTGGTCCCCTTGTCATAATGTGAGATTCTATGTGCTGCTCAGACAACAGCAATTCTGTGTTCATCTTGACCGTATGTTTCATGATTTTGAACATTTGAATCATGCCCCTTCACATGGCTTTGTTCTCTTAAGAGTGAAGACCTTTACAGTCTATTCTGAGATACATTCAGCTCCATTCCCCTGTGCTCCCGGGTTTGGAAAGAAAGGACTCTTAGCTTATCCATCTTTTGCATGTGTATAGCTGAAAGGTCTATATGGGACACACTGTCCTGGCCACACTGTTACATGAAAAGGGACGTGTCTTAGTGTGTTGTGCTAAAGGTGTGCAGTGCCTGCCACTGTTTTTCTCTTTTACCTCTTTGCCCTCCATTCCTTATGAAGTTTTTGCCTCAAATGAGTAAAGTAGTACTTAATAAATACCAATCTGCAGTTTACTCTAAACCCTACCCAAAACTTAGGAAGCAGTGTGGTCTAGTGGATAAATAATGGGCCTGGGAGTCAGAAAACCTGGATTCTAAACCCAGCTCTGCCACTTGTATGCTAGGTAACCTTGGGCAAGTTAATTAAATCCTCTGTGCCTCAGTCTGTAAAATGGGGATTAAGACTGTGAGCCCTAAGCAGGACATGGACCATGTCCAACCTGATTAGCTTGCATCTACCCCTGCATTGTCTTAACATACCATTAAAAAACAAAAGAAAAACCCCTTTGATTTCCATAACTCTATCTGACGTCAACTTCTTCTTTAAAATTGAAGTGAAACAGCAGTGGAAAGACTGCTGAGAGGGCCAGAAGCAAGAATGAGGGGAGAGATAAGATTGGGTATACCAGCAGCCAGGCTGGGTATTTTTCCTAATCAAACATCAGGTGAAAATAATGAAATTGAAATACAGGAAGGGACACTGGTCTGTCAGAGCATTTAGTTGAGCCAAGAAGAAAAACCCAGATCTCTGAAATTCTCATCAAGGTGAGTGTTGATAAAACTGGACTGAATGTTCTAGGGTGGTAGCCACATTTTCACGACCATGAATCTTTAGAGGAGTCATGGAGGGCCACTTTATTGAGCTTTTGCTGCTCTCTGGTCTACCCCTCCCCTTTACTTCTTCATCATTATCATCAGTGCTATTTAATGAGCACTTACTATGGGCAGAGCACTATACTATGCACTTGGCACTGTACTAAGTACTTCACTTCCAGCCGACCATAAGGACTATCTCTAAGTAGCAGTTGTTCATATTTCCCAGTTGGCAAAACCACCCTGGACCCTGCTGGTTTTGTTTTCATGCAAACTCAGATCATCAGGGTGTTCAATGACTAGTATCCATCCCCTGGTGTTCCACTAATAATGATTTATTTTTGAAGGCAAGATGGTCCATTGAGCTTATTGCCCTCAGGGAAAAAGTCAGTGAATTGTTCGATGACTATACCCCTTTTGAATTGAAAACTGAATGAAAAGAATGATTTAAAAAATGGGAAAAGAGCAGATTCTGCTCAGAGGCTGGTGTGCATTTGTGGACTTTGGATGTGTTCTTGGAGGGAACAGGCTGCGAGGCCAACATACACAGCTGTGCTGCTGCCGGGCAGAAGATGAGCAGGTGGTGGTGGGATGAACTCAGGAAGAACAGGAGGCAATAAACCTCAGGACTGCCAGAGGAGGTGTGTGGGCAGGACTGAGTGGGCTTTGGTGTTTGGCCCGAAGGAGTTGATTATTTCAGAGGAAAGCAAATATTCAAAGTAATAAATGCAGTCCTGGTGACTCTAAATAGGCCAAATAAATGAACAAATTGCTATTCATTTATTTGTAAGGTCATTATGGGCAGGGAATATGCCTGTTAATTTTATTGTACTGTCCCAAGTGCTTAGAACAGTGTTCTGCACATAGTAAATGCCCAATAAATAGCACTGATTAATGGGAGATGGGTACCCAAAGCTTATGCCAGGCTCCACTTCCACCAGATTAGATTACTTCAAGTTAGAAGATTTATTCACTCAATTGTATTTATTGAGTGCTTACTGTGTGCAGGGAACTATACTAAGCCCTGGAGAGAGTACAAGACAACAATAAACCGACACATTCTCTGCCCACAACAAGCTTACAGTCTAGAACAGGGAGACGGACTTTAATAGAAATAAATTACAGATAGGTATATAAGTGCTGTGCAGTTGAGAGTAGGAAAGAACAAAAGGCAAAAGTCAGGATGCCACAAAAGAGAGTGAGGAAAGAGGAAAAGGGGGAGGCTTCTTGAAGTAGATGTGTCATCTTTAGTTATTCACTTGCCTGAAGCAGAAGTAGTCTTGATCAAATGATCTTTTCCAACTTTTGCTATGTTCTCTTCTTTCTCTCATTTGGGGCAGTGAAAAAGTAAAATGTGAGTTATAGGTAGTGATAAGGTGACCCAAATTCTACTTATGAAAGAACTGGATAGGAGACTGGAAACATTTTAGTTTTGAGTTTCCTTGGCTTGAAGAATATTGCTCTAGAATATTTAAAGAAGCTTTCACCATCAGGCTGGAATTTATTATTTGACCAATTTATATATAATGTAGGGGTGTAAGTGTGTGAGGAGGGAGCCTTCAGCCAAGAGGAAGAGTGTGAGCAAGAGGTCAGAGGTGATGCAGTGAGAATGTGTCCTTTCAAGGAAAGGAGAGCAAGAACTGGAGTATAGTAGGAGAGGAGAATAGGTAGGTAAGAGGGACATTTCCACTTGATATGGAGACCAAATGATCCAGGCAGCAGAATGAAGTATGGACTGGAGTGTGGAAAGATAGGAGGTTGGGAGGTCAGCAAGGAGGCTGATGCAGTAATCAAGGTGAGATAGGATGAATGATTGTATTAACAGATGGTAGCAGTTTGGATGGAGAGGTAATGGTGGGTTTTGGTGATGTTGTGAAAATGGGACCAACAAGATTTGGTGATAGATGCTGGGTATGTGGGTTGAATGAGAGAGAGGAGTCAATGATAATGCTAAGGTTATGGGTTTGAGAGACATGAAGAATGGTGATGTCGTCTACAGTAATGGGAAAGCCGGGGGAGGACAGGGTTTGGGTGGAAAGATATGGAGTTCTGTTTTGGACATGTAAAGCTTTAGGTGACGGGTGGACAACCAAGTAGAGACATCTTGAAGGTAGGAGGTAATGAGAGAGAGAGAGATCAAACAGGGCCGGAGATGTAGATTTGGGTATCATCCTCATAGAGGTAGAATTCGGTAGGTGGGTGTTAGATGAGAAGAAGCATAGTCTAATGAAAAGGGCACAGGACTGGAAGTCAGCAGACCTAGGTTCTAATTATGGCTCTACCACCTGCCTTTGTGTGACTTTGGGAAAATTAATTAACTGCCCTGTGCCCTAGTTTCCTCATCTGTGAAAATGTGGACAATATACCTGTTCTCCCTCCTCCTTAGACTGTGAGCCCCATGTGGGACAAAGACTTTGTCTGATCTGCTTATACGTGTTTACCTCAGTGCTGAGTTTGGTGCTTGACATCTAAGAAGTGCTTAATGCTCCATTCATTATCACTGTTATAATTATCATCATCATTATTAAAAAATATTGGAAATACCACTTTGGATTTGATCAGAGACAAATTAGAATCATCTTCAACCCCTGCATCAAGGAGACTTTGAGTGGGTGTCTCCAACAAGGATGAGAAGCAGCATGGTTTGGTGGGTAGAGCCCAGGCCTGGAAGTCAGAAGGCCATGGGTTCTAATCCTGGATTTGCCACTTGCCTGTTGTGTGACCTTGGGTAAGTCACTTCATTACTCTGTGCCTCAGTTATCTGTAAAATGGAAATTGAGACTGTGAGCCCGATATGGGACAGGGACTATGTCCAGCCCAATTTGCTTGTATCCATCTCAGCACTTAGTACTGTGCCTGGCACATAGTAAGTGCTTAACAAATACCACAATTATTATTATTATGTATCTGTCGAGCAATGAGGAGCAATGTGGTCTAGGGGAGAGAATGGATTTGGGAATCAGAAGACTAGGCTTTGGTCCCAGCTCTGCAACCACTAATGTTATGCAAGTCACTTTAATAATAATGTTGGTATTTGTTAAGCGCTTACTATGTGCCGAGCACTGTTCTAAGCGCTGGGGTAGACACAGGGGAATCAGGTTGTCCCACGTGGGGCTCACAGTCTTAATCCCCATTTTACAGATGAGGTAACTGAGGCACCGAGAAGTTAAGTGACTTGCCCAAAGTCACACAGCTGACAAGTGGTAGAGCCAGGGTTCGAACCCATGACCTCTGACTCCAAAGCCCGTGCTCTTTCCAGTGAGCCACGCTGCTTCTCTACAGCTTTGAGTCTTATTAACCTTATCTGTAAAATAGGAATTTTAATGTCTGCATCTCTTTGTCTCCCTGGGCTGTTGGGAGAGTGTAAAAGGACTTTGGAAAAATAAGAATTCTGTGTAAATTCAAGATAGTAGCAGGGCTCAATCTTGGTCCTATCCCCAAGGTTCTGGTGTTCTCCCATTTTAAAAGGTCTTCAAATAAATGTCTGCTTGCCATCAAGATCAACTCAGGAGCTCTGTCCTGAGATATTCTGAATAATTAATCCACTCCTTCTCCTAGCCTGGGTTCTACAACTGTATGTACTGCCCTTCTTTGTTGCTCAGAGAGAATCAAGGTGAAAGTCAAGTCTGCATATTCATGTTTTTTTATCTTAAGAAAGATACTTCAATTCAGACTAACATCTGTTGACATTTTGATTATCAAAAATGAGAGTAAAAGTAGGAGTCCCAGTACACATTTCCCCACATTCTTAAAGAAAGCATCTTCGCTTTAGAGAGATCAGGTTCTTTGAAAGCCAAATTATTACCATTCTTTATGTATATACACAGGTGAAGAACTGAAACTTCTGTTTAGAGAACCTAACACTAAGCATTGTCAATATTAGGTCAGAACTACGATCCATCCAGGCCAGTTATTTCTCTCTGGTCAATCAATCAGTGGTACTAATTGAGTGTTTACTGTGTGCTTGGGAGAGAAAAATACACTAGGATGGGTAGGCATGATCCCAACCCTTAGAGGAGCTTACAGTCTAGTAGGGAAGGCAGACAGTAAAATTAATTACTAATAGGGGAAGTAGCAGAGTATATGGATGATAATTGATGGAATCATGTGATGGTTGCTCTCTTCAACAAGCATCCAGTGCTTAACAAATGGACCTTCTAGCACCTCTAACTTTCTCCAAGGAGTAGAAAACAATAATAATAATGGTAATAAGTATAGTATTTGTTAAGCTCTTACTACATGGCAAGCACTGTATTAAGCACTGGGGTAGATACAAGTTCATCAGGTCTAATACAGACCCTATCAACATGGGCCTCACAATCTAAGATGATGATGAAGTTTAAGGGGTTACAGCACTGGTTGAGCTCAAGTCTTGAATCTACCATGACTGCATTGAGTGACCTTTATGGGTGAGAAGAAACATGGTCTAGTAAGTAGAGTGCGGGCCTAGGAGTCAGTAGGCCCTGACTTCTATTTCTGGCTCTGTCACTTGTCTGCTGTTACCTCATCTGTAAAATGGGGATTAAGAATGTGAGCCCCATGTAGGACATAGACTGTATGCAATTCAGTTAGCTTATATCTACTTCAGTGCTTAATAGAGTGCCCGGCACAGAGTGGACACTTAACAAGTACCATTAAAAAAGTGATCAACTCATTCTGTTTCTTAGTTTCATATTCTGTGAAATGAGCATAATTCTCCTCTAGCCTTACTTTGCTCATATAGGATTCTCCAAGCATTAATCCTGTGCCCTGTGAAATTCTTGTATGGAAATTAGTCTGTGAGCTCATTTCATCAGTGTCATTGAAAACTTTAAAGAAACTTTCATAGTCATAGTAATAGGTTTGAGTCTTCCCTGCATTCCTCACTATGCATTGTTCTGATTGAAGTCCAGAATATCCAGGAACTGGGAATAGTGTGCCTGCATGTATTTGTCATATCTTTAGGGATTTGGGGAATTTTAATTAGGTACCTCAAAGTGGAGAGTCTAGAGAGAGAATTTGTTCTGTAAAAATTGAGGAAAGCAAGATGGCAAATTGGGAAAATTAATGGTGTGTTTAAAATGAACATCAGGGGAGTCCTAAACCAGCTTTAACCTGACATTAGGTTTCTTGCAAAATAACTTCTTCCCTCCTTGCTTATTTCTCAGTATTCAATGACAATACCAATGGACAGTCTGAGAGGAAGTTCAGTATGTTAAAATGCAGGACTGAACACTGGTGTCAGCTTTCTATTTAACAGGTCGGTGTGAAGAGATGGTGAGGCAAATTTGACCAAGGCTTCCAAGGTATAGGTGAAATACAAAAGGCAGGAATAAGAAAGACACAATGAAATTATCATCAGATGCCACGAAGGATCAGACATACAACCAGGAATGCACACCTACAGACATTTAGGCCTAGGAATACACAGTAAGAGCTAGGCACCCAGTGAACACCACTGATTGAGTAAATGAATGAATGAAAACAATAAGTACTTTGTAACAAATTAAGGTATTTGTTAAATGCTTACTATGTGTCAGGCACTGTACTAAACGTGGGATAAATGCAAGCTAAATACAAGATACAAGGTTAGACACAGTCGTTGTCCTACCCAGGGTTCATGATCTTAATCCCTGTTTTACAGATGAGGTAACTGAGGCAGAGAAGTTAAGTATCCTGCCCAAGGGCATGCAACAGACAAGTGGAGGAGCAGGAATTGGAACCCAGGTCTTTCTTATTCCTAGGCCCATACTCTATCTACTAAGCCACACTGCTTCTCTGCCACAGGATTTAACAATATTTATCTGAAAAGAAAGAGAATCCCAATTCTCAAACCCCAAAATCTTGGGAGTTGAGAATGCTGAGTGATGCAACCATGAGGAGGAAGAAAAGGAAGAGGAGAAAGAGAAGAATGAATAATAAAAAGAGAGGGAGAAAGAGGTTGGGGAGGAGTGGGATGAAGGTGAAGAGAAGAAGTTGGAGCAGGAAGAGGGGGAGAAAAAGGAGGATAATTGTTTGGAATACAAAGGAAAGGTCTTTGAAATTCTGAGTACTGGTTATGAAAATGTATTAGGAGACCCAGAGTCAGTTACAATTTAGCTTGGGAAACAGCTGTCCACCTCAGGTCTTAGTTACAACATACCAAGAGACCCATCTGAGTTTGGCCTTAGTGCCAGATTCCAAAGTGGGCCCTACTACTGTGCTGGTCCAGAGCATCAGGGATCTGTTTGAGTTAGCACTGGTTATTCTGGACTGGCAGGCCCTGGGAGGTCTCAGATTGTTCTAGAGCCCTCTTGGTGTTGACAGCCATGTGAAGGTTTTGCCTCTGAGGGCGGGAGGCTCTTTGCCAAGGCAAGTGGCTGCTCACCTCCCTGACTTTCTGCATTGTCAACCCACCAGAGATTACAGAGCCTCAGGATGCTGCTGCCAAGGAACCAGTTCAAAACCACAAGTGTCTTTCTCAGCGATTTCAGAATTATGAAATCCCTTGAATCAGCTTTCCTTTGTGATTCAAGTTCTATTGTGGGTCTCGGTGGAAATATCTGCAGGATGATGTCAAGTCGTTCACATTTCACAGAGTTCCACTTACGCAGAAATGGAAAACCTCTGGGGTCTTGGGAGAGTCTCTCGTTATCGCTGACAAAAGTGCACAGTACATAGGTCTTGTGTTTGTAATTTTTAGAAATGTGGCTCTCAGCAACATCCGGACTTAGCTGGGAATAACGTGGTGATCTGGATTCAACAAGATCCATCCCAAAGACATGGTTTCTGGAAGTTTTGTGCAATCACCTTTACCATGTTTACTATTCGCCACTATGGTATGTGTAGTCCTCAGAGAGCTCTCAGTTTGGAACAAATTTTTAGCTTTGCCCTTGAGCAAAGCATCCTCAGAAGTAGAGATCAGTCATAGATCATCCCAAAAAAGAGAAGTTAAAATGTCTGCATTGCCAGCATTTTTAAATAAAGCAGGGGTGGTCTTGCATCTATCTTCTTTCATTCATCAGACGGATCCCTGTAGAAACGAACTAACAAAAACATGACCCATTTCTTACTGGCTAGGCCAGCGGAATTTTCCCTGTCATAATAATTGATGCACCTTGAATTTGTAAAGATATTTCAATGTTTCTTGGCATATAAACATCGGTTTTTCATTTTATCCTCATGTCTTCCCTGTGAGATAAAGAAGGGCAGGTACCATTATTCCCATTTTATAGTTAAACTAAGGCAAAGGAGAGCTAAGTGATTTGCCCAAGACCAGACAGCAAGTTAGTGGCAGAGGTGGGATGAGAAGCCAACAATCCTGCCTCCCAGATGCATACTTTTTCATTTTTTTCTTTTCTTAATGGTATTTAAGTGCTTATTAGATGGTAGACTATATCGGACTCTAGTCTGTAAACCTGTTGTGGGAAGAGAATGTGTCTGTTATATTGTTTCATTACACTCTCCCAAATGCTTAGTACAGTGCTCTGCACACAGAAAGGACTCAATAAATATGATTGAATGACTGATTATGTGCCAGGCACCATACTAAGCACTGGAGTAGATACAAGCTAATCAGCTTGGATACAGTCTTAATTCCCATTTCACAGATGAAGTAACTGAGGCACAGAAAAGTTTAGTGTCTTGCCCAAGGTCACTCAACCAACAAGTGGCAGAGCAGGCATTAGAACCCAGGTCCTAAACTATAGTGATTGTGTTATTTATTAAACACTATATGCTAAGCACTGGGATAGATACAAGAAAATCAGGTCAGACACAATTCCTGCCCCACTTGGATTTTACAGTGTAAATAGGAGGAAGAACAGAGAGTTAATCCCCCTTTTGTGAGGAACATAAGGCACAAATATTAAGTGGTTTACCCAAGGTCACATAGCAGACAATGGTGGAGCTGGGATTAGTACCCAGATCCCCTGATTCCCAGACCTGTGCTCTTTCCACTAGTCTATACTGCTTATCTAGGACTAGACTGCTTACTGCTTCCCTTTTGGTTTACTTGATCCTCCATACATTCAAATTCAAACTCAGTTAATGGGATTGTGTAACTCCTCCATTCCTTTAAAGGCAGAACTTGTGAAAAAATAAAAAGAATCAGCAATTAGGGGAAACTTCACTTATTGGAAGAGTCTGAGTGTCTGACTTCCAGTTAGTTGGAAATGATATCAATCCTCCACTCCAAATGAAACATCTGCCCCCAATATTCTTCTTAATGGACTTGTTTTTTTCAAATTTTGATGAGTTAATGGAATTTCTATTCTTTTAATTGGGAAATAAATAACAAAGAGCTGTAATAAAATTTCCTGAATTTTCAATTTCACTAGAATTTACTGAGCCAAGATGAATGGCACTGTAGGTAATAGCAGTTTGCCATTTAAGGAATCATTTTTGGGGGGTGAAAATAGGCAGAATACATTATAGCTCCTACCTTCCAAAGAGTACTCAACTCATTAGATTTCTCTTTGCAGAAACCTCTGAGGAAGCTAAAAGCAGTTTCATCATCATTATCGTCATCAATATTATTAGTAATATCATTATTATCAATCTTGCTTTCAAGTTGGGGAAATTAAAGCACATAACTACTGGAGGAACAGGACTGGAATTTGAATTTTCTGATTCAGTTCAGACTTCATCCAAGAGGTAGAAGGAGAAATTGTAGTTTTTGTGTGCCTATTGAATTCAGAATATCATACAATAGAATCACTCTATCAATTAATGATATTTGAGTGCTTACTGTGTGCAGAGTATGGTACTAAGCATTTAGGAGAGTACAATAAAATAGAGTTGGTAGCAAAATCCATGAACACAAGGAGCATAAGAATGATATAGTGTTTTTAAATGATTTCTATGTACTAAGCACTGAGGTAGATGCAACATAATTAGGTCTCGCATGAGACTCACAGTCCAAGTAGGGGGGAGAATGGATTTGAATCTCCATTTTGCAGATGAGGGAATTGCTCAGAGAAGTTAAGTGACTTGCCTAAGAACATACAGCAGGTGCATGGTGGAGCTGGAATTAGAATTAGTACTCAGGTTTTCTGATTCCTGGGCCTTTGGTCTTTCCTTTAGGCCATGTTGCTTCAGTCTAGACAAGGAGAGAGACATTAAAATACATTACAGAAGGGGGAAATGGCAGAGCATAAGGATTTGTACCCAAACGCCATGAAGCTAGAGGTGACTGTCAAGTGCTAAAGGGTTAGAAATCCAAGTGTATAGGTGAAGCAAGAGAGAGGGTCAGTAGGAGAAATGAGGGCTTAGGGAAGAAGGCCTTTTGGAGAAGATGTGAGTATGACAGTTATGAATTCCATGCCAGAGGAAAGATGTGGGAAAGGGTTTGTTGGCAACATATTCCAGATCAAGGTACAGAGATTAGATTGGCAGTAGAGGAGGTGAAGTATGGGGGCTGGGTTGGAATAGGAGATCAGCGAGGTAAGGAAGGAGGGGAAGAGCTGGTTTAGTGCCTTACAGCTGGTAGACGGATGTTTCTGTTGGATGCAGAGGTGGATGGGCATCCTTGGGAGGTTTTTTTTTTTTTTATGTGATTGGTTAAGCACTGGGGCTGATACTAGCTAATCAGGTTGGACACAGTTCCTGTCCCACATGGGGCTCACTGTATTAAGTAACTTGCCCAAAGTCACACAGCAGACAAATGGAGGAGTTTGAATTAGAGCCCAGTTCCTTCTGACTCCCAGACCCATGCTCTATCCACTAGGCAACATCGCTAGTCTTTAGAGGAGTGGGGAGACATGAACTGAATATTTTCTTTTTTTAGAAAAAGGACTCTGGCATCAGAGTGAAGTACCCATCCTTCAAGCAGTCTACAGTCCAACAGGGAAGATCACAGGCAGAAAAAATTTTCAAATGTGTACAGTAGGTACAAATACTAAACACAAAATAGGCAGTCAAATGTATAAATAATGCATAGTTGTCCAATATTCCTCTAAGTGGTGAAATGGTTGATGGGATGACATGATCGTGAAGATGGAAATATCTCATTCTTTCTCAATATCCATTTTTGGAAAACTTTTCTGAACCCTCTGCTTTTATTTGATTGTGCAGTTGAAATTTTCAAAAATAGAAATGACAATTACATTTTAGAAATGTACTAACTTTCCCTTGCCAAACACATTTTTGGATCACTGATGATTTGGCCAATCCTCAACCTATGTGCCAAAGACATCTAAAGTACAGTAGTTTATGTCCGCAATAAAGCCAAAATTAATAGCACCTTTTTGTCTAGACATCATAAAGTACCCTACGCATATCATTTTTCAGTCAGGTGGGAAAAGCCAGGGAAAGGAGCATTGTTATTCTCATTTTACACATGAAAAACTGCATGGGGAGGTTACTAATATTGTAGTTTGCAGGATTCCTTACCTAGCAAGACCTAGCTGGTGGTAACTTTAATCTTCTGTAGGAGTAATAATTGCTAGAAAACCGCTATATTTTAGATTCCAACACTGAAGCATTGCTCTCCTTTCAATAATATCTGTGCCATCATCACTTAAAACCTGAGATAATGAACACTGCCAGACAACGGTCAGACTAATGATCCTTTTAGCTCCAGTGTTCTGTCTGAGGCAAATAAAACTAAGAAGCAACTCCAGCACTTATGAACTTAGTTACATCCATTCTCAGCTCTCTGTTTAGCCATGTTTATTCAACTGTATGAGAAGCAGCATGATCTAGTGGATAGAGCACAGACCTGGGAGTTAGAAGGAGCCCTGCTCTGCCACTTGTCTTCTGGGTGACCTTGAGCAAATCATTTAACTTTTCTGTGCTTCAGTTATCTCTTCTGTAAAATGGGGATTATGACTGTGAGCCCCATATGGGTCAGGGACTGTATCCAACCCGATTAGCATGTATCTAGTCCAGTGCTTAGTACGTTGCCTGACACATAGATGCTTTCCCTGCAGTGCTCACTATCAACAAAGGCTTAGTGGCAAGAGCAGGGGCTTGGGAGTCAGAGGTCATGGGTTCTAATAATGCCTCTGCAACTTGTCAGCTCTGTGACCTTGGGAAAGCCACTTAACTTCTCTGTGCCTCAGTGACCTCATCTGTAAAATGGTGATTAAGATTGTGAGCCTCTCATGGGACAATCTGGTTACCTCGTATCTACCCCAGTGCTTAGAACAGTGCTTGGCACATAGTAAGCACTTAACAAATACCATAATTAATTAACTCTGTTATAGTGTACTCTCCCAAGTGCTTAGCACAGTGCTCTGCACACAGTAAGTGCTTAAGAAATGCAATTGATTAACAAATACCATGAAAAAGCTGTATATTCAGTTTTTCATTTTGAACATTCTATTTGTAAATATTTTCATATTTGTTTTTCCAATTAGGCTGTAAACTGCATTTGAGCAGGCAACATGTCACTTTTTCATTTTGGATTTCCCAAGCATTTTCTCAAGGACACTGCATCAGTCAGTCAATTGATGGTATTTATTGAGCACTCATTCGTCCAGAGCACTGAATTTCACATTTAGAACAGTATAGTTGGTAGACAGATCCTTGCCCTCGAGGTGTAGTAGGGGGTGACTGACATTAACATGAAGTATAAATAAGGGAAGTGACAAAGTATTAAGCTATGTACATAAGTGGATTGGAGGTGGATAGAGTACTTAAATGTTTAAGGGGTGGGACTAAGCGTGGCCTAATAGAAAGAGCATGGTCTCAGGAGTCGGACAACCTTGGTTCTAATCCCAGCTCTGCTACTTGTCTGCTCAGTGACTTTAGGCCAGTCACTTAACTGCCCTGTGCCTCAGTTTCCCCAACTGTAAAATAGGTATTCAATTCCTGTTCTCCCTCCTTCTTAGACTGTGAGAACCCTATGGGGCAGAGACTGTGTCCAACCTGAATAACTTGTATCTGCGCCAGCACTTAGTAGAGTAAGCTTTTAATAAATATCCCAGTGATCAAATACCGCATTTAATCAAGTGGCTACTTAAATTCTACTACTACTACCACTACTACTCCAACAGTGGCTACAGGACACTTAGAGGAGCAGCATGATGGCTTCCTTTTTTCGCATCCATCTTCCTCTATATTCCGATTTCCCTCAAAAGAGAACTCCTCGTCTTCCCATCAAAATCCTGTCCTCCGCCCATCTTTCCCATCACTGTAGACAGCATCACCATCCTCTCTGTCTCATCACCTTGGCATTATCTGTGACTCATCCCTCTTATTCAACCCACGCATTCAATCTGTCACCAAATTCATTCAGTTCAACCTTCACAACATCACTAAAATCTGACCTAACCTCACCATCCAAACAGCTACCGCATTAATCCAAGCACTTATACTATCCCGCGTCGACTACTATAACAGCCTTCTTGCTGACCTCCCTGTTTCCTGTCTTTCTCCAATCCAGTCCATTCTTCACTCTTCTTCCTGGATCATTTTTCTACAAAACCATTCAGTCCATGTTTCCCCACTCCTCAAGAACCACCAGTGGTTTCCCATCTACCTCTTCATCAAACAGAAACTCCTTACCATAGGCTTTGAAGCACTCAGTCATCTTACTCTCTCTTAGGTCCCTTTTTTCCTACTACAACCCGGCTTGCACTTCACTCCTCTAACACCAATCTTCTGACTGCACCGCAATCTCATCTATCTCGCTGCTGACCTCTCGCCCACATCCTGGCTCTGGCCTAGAACACTCTCCCTCTTCATATCCGACAGACAGTAATTCTTCTCGCCTTCAAAGTCTTATTAAAAGCACATTTCATCTAAGAAGCCTTCTCTGACTAAGCCCTCATTTTCTCTTCTCCCACTCCTCTCCACTCTGTCCTTGCACTTCAATTTGCACCCTTTATGCACCCCTTCCTCAGCCCCACAGCACTTTTGAACATATCTATGATATATTAATGTCTGTCTCCCTGGTTAAACTGTAAGCTCACTGTGGTCACGGAACATGTCTACCAACTCTGTTTTATTGTACAGTGCTCTGCACTCAAGAAGCACTCACTAAATGACTGAGAGATTGATAGATCACAGAGTTTAATATGTTTCTCGTGCAGGTTAATACTCAGTAAATAAGACTGATAGATTTTGACAGATTCATTTTAGACTGCTTGTAAACCTAGCCAAAATAGATGATTCTAATTTCCAATTCGGGGTGTTTTTTTCTCCCTTCCCCCAACCTCTCCTTGCTAGCATAATAAGGAGAGATGCGGTGGGTTAGAAGAGAATCTCTTGCTCAAAGATATGACAGTAGGGACAGCAGCCATTGTTGCTACTGTGTTGCTTCAATTCCTATCTTTTTGAACTGTCTCTCTGGGCCAGAGATAGAATGGTTGGTTTAGCATCACCAAACCATGTTCAGAACAGCCATCATTTATCCAGAAGAGCTAGCTTTGGGGGCAACAGGTTGGTCACCCTCAATTTTTGCTTGGCCTGTGCTGGTAGAAGGGCTGACTGGCACTGGCATTGCCATGTATTTGCTGGGAAGTAGAAGCTTGGAGCATGAACTGAATGGAAGTGGCATGGGGATCCCCACTTTCTGGTTTTAAGAGGGATCCCTGCTGGCAAGACTATAGTCTTGAGAAATCTATCAGTCATATTCATTGAGCACTTACTATGTGCAGAACATTCTATTAAGTGCTTGGGAGAGTACAGTGTGATAGACTTGATAGACACATACCCTGCTAACAACAATTTTACAGTCTAGAGGCAATTTACACTTGTGTCTGTGTCACTATGCATACACATGCTTGTGTCTAAGCCTGTGCATATCTGTGAATGTCTATGTACATCTTAGTGTCTGTGACCCCATGTTTGTATGCGTGAGTGTTTGTGTATCAGTGTGTCTGTGGGCAAACCATCCCTACATCTCCTTTGGTTTTCTCTCTCTTAGTCTCTATTTCTCCTGTCCCTGCTTTCCTATGTCTCTTTGGGCCCTCCCCTGTAACTTCTCTCTTTTTGCTGCTTCCCTCTGTCTCCAAACTCTATTTGAATTTTCTCTCTATTATTTTTTCAACTCTTTCCCTCTCTTTTCTAGTTGTTTTTTCTTTTGCCACTGCCTTTGTCTACTTTATTCATCTCTGACTATTCATCTGTTTTTCTACCTTTTCTGACTTTCCAGCCCCATCTCCGGGCTCCAACCCCTGTCCTATTTTGAGCTCACAAAATCCGATCACTTTTTATCCAAACCCCTCCTAAGCCTACTGACATTTTCAGCCTGAATAACTTACTGTAATAATGTTGGTATTTGTTAAGCGCTTACTATGTGCAGAGCACTGTTCTAAGCGCTGGGGTAAACACAGGGGAATCAGGTTGTCCCACGTGGGGCTCACAGTCTTAATCCCCATTTTACAGATGAGGGAACTGAGGCACAGAGAAGTTAAGTGACTTGCCCACAGTCACACAGTTGACAAGTGGCAGAGCTGAAATTCGAACCCATGACCTCTGACTCCCAAGCCCGGGCTCTTTCCACTGTGCCACGCTGCTTCTCTAGAAACTTAGGCCACACATGTATTGCTTGCTGAGTGAAGAAGTTTTGCCTTTTGTTTATCTTAAGTCTGCCACCTTTGAGTTTCAGTCAGTCAATCAATCAGTAAATGGTACTGGTTCTATGCACTTGAGGGATTGCAGTTCAGTAGAATTAATAAACATGACTCCTGCCCACCCCGAGTTTACAATCTATCAGGGAAGACAGATTTTAAATAATCACAGATAGGGGACATAGCAGAATATAAGGATATGGACATGAGTGCTATGTGCGAAGTGGGGTATCAAAGAGTTTAAGACATACAGACCCAAGAACCTAGATAACCCAGAGAGAGGATGAATAGGGTGAAGAAAAGAGAGATTAGTCTGGGAAGACTTCTTAGAGGAGTCTTGGACTTCTTTAGTACAGCTATGAAGCTGAGGATTGTGGTGTTCTTTCAGATACGAAGAGGAAGGGAGTTCGAGGTTGGAGGAAGGATGGGCACAAGGGTTTGGTGATGAGAAGACTAGATTTGAAGCCCATTGAGTAGGTTGGTGTTAGAGGACCAAAGTGTGAGGGTGTGATTGTAATAAGAGATTAGTATTTCCTCATTCTGATGCTGTATGATTTTGGTGAACAGCAATTCTCACCCAACCTGCCTAAATCCTTCATGATTTTGTCAAGTTCAATCATATTTCCACTTAGCCTTCATCTTTCCAGGATAAGGAGCCCTAATCAGTTTGGACTACACTCATATAAGGTTGAAAATCATCCAGTTTTATATTAATCAGGTTTTCTGCTGGACTGCCTTGAGTCTTTCATGCATAACATTGAATACCTCTGAGTCTGGTATATACAAACTAGAGTTTATTCATAAAGAACCTCCGGTTAAATTGCATTAAAAGTAATACTGATTTAAGGGGAATTTAGGGGTCAGAGTGGGGTTGGTTTAAAGATATCTCCACTAATATTTTTTAATACTAATTCCTAGATCATTTAATAATGACAATGATAATAACGATAATTGTGTTATTTATTGTGTATATTATGTGCCAAGCACTGTTCTAAGCGCTGTTGTAAATATAAGATAATCAGGTTCCACATGGGGCTCACAATCTAATTAGGAGGGACAACAGGGATTGAATCCCAATTCTGCAGATCAGAACTGAGGCACAGAGAATAATAATAATAATGTTGGTATTTGTTAAACACTTACTATGTGCAGAGCACTGTTCTAAGCGCTGGGATAGGTACAGGGTAATCAGGTTTTCCCACGTGAGACTTACAGTCTTAATCCCCATTTTACAGATGAGGTAACTGAGGCCCAGAGAAGTTAAGTGAATTGCCTAAAGTCACACAGCAGACAAGTCATGGTGCCGGAATTAGAACCCAGTTCCTCTAACTCTCAGGCCCATGCTCTTCCCAGCAGACTACACTACATCCCATCAATACATACATTTGTGTGTATATATATGTAAATATATATGTAATATGATATTATTATAACCATCACTCGCAAAATGTGTAATACATTTGTTCCTCAGTGCTATTGCACACTGAAAATTTAGAAAAACACAAAGAAACACAAACGATTGTATAATACAGTACAGAAAAGTTGAAGCAGGGTCTGGAAAGCATAACATCATTACTCTGACCAATACAACATGCACATGCATGGCCAGTCCTTCCTACACTGAATCATTGAGAAGCATTGTGGCCTAGTGGATAGAGCATGGAACTGGGAGTCAGAAGGATCTGGATTCTAATCCCCATTCCACCACCTCTCTGCTGTGTGACATTGGGCAAGACACTTCTCTGTGACTCAGTTACCTCATCTATAAATTGAGGATGAAGACTTTAAGCCCCGTGTGGGACATGGACTGCGTCCAACTTGATTAGCTTGCATCTACCCCAGTGCCTGGCACACAGCTTCTAAAAAACACCATACTAAAAAAAAGCCAACTCACTGGAAGAATAATCCATAATGTTTCTATCAAACAATAGCTAAGCCATGTAATTAAATATGATACAGTAGAACTGGGTGGAGAACAGTATTAATACTATCACCTCCTGCTTCTTGAGGAACATGGTGACTCTTTTGGGTAGGGCAGTTTCTCAGATGTTTATAGCCATGTCCCCAGATTTATTTGGTCACCAAAGGAAGGCAGGTTAAAGTAGGAAGGCATCTTACTGGGTAGTTACTATTATTATCAATCATTTACTGAGTGCTTACTGTGTGCAAAGCAGTGCACTAAATGATTGTGAGAGTACAATATAGCATCGAACACATTCCCTGCTTACAATAAACTCACAGTCTAGAGACTGGTTAATCTAGTCTAGTTAATCTGGCAAGTCTAGTTAATTTGACAAATCTAGTCTAGTTAATCTGACAAGCCCTTGTGCAGCAAAATAATATGCACAACTAGAAATGTGTTGGGGGAAGAGAGACAAGGGACCTCCTGATTCTGGAAAATCTACCTCAGTTTTTCAGACATATTTAAAGTGTCTGCAAAGAAACCAGGAAGATAAAATGCATAAGGATATCTATGGAACAACTACACAAAAAAGCAGAAATACACTCAGAGAGACACTTAGAACTATAGGAAAGGAAATATATAGAAATAGATCAGAAATACATTGAAATAAAACAAATGTATGTTGATTTGAAACTAAAATTAATTTTGTAAATCTCTGATTTCTAGAATTTAATCCCTTATCATTCAACTAACAATGCTATACACTGTAAGATCACTGTAGGTAGGAAATGTATCTGCCCACTCTGTTGTACTATACTCTCCCAAGGGATTAGAACAGTGCTCTGCACATTGTAAGCACTTAATATCATTGGTGATGATGATGATGATATCAAGATGTTCTACAAGGATGTCACTACAGTGTTTTTAAATTGAGTGCAGTCTGTTCCTTGGATTTGGAGGTGACATGGCATGCAGACGAAACTTTAGCCACATTTGGGCTATTAAAATTGTTTCTTTTCTGAGCTGCTACAATTTACCATTTACAATTCCTGAGGCTGTTTGATTCTGCCTTTTGGTGTTATGATCTTTATATTTAAAATAACTGTCTCATTCCTGATTGCTGCACTGTAAGCTAGTTTGCCTTCTCCTGTTATCTCCCAGTAATCCATAGCTCTGGTGCATTATTTAAGGTTCCACTTTTCTGGGTTTTGGAATCAAATGAAAAATTCTCCTGCTGGTCTTTTTCCATTTCTTCAGCTAACCCTGTAAAGCTACCTGTCACTCATTTTGCTTGAACATTCCATCCAGTGAAGTCAAACTGCAAGAAACATCTTGTCAGTTGTGGAGTTGAGAATGACCGAAAGGTCCTTGTGGGAAGGGAACATGACTACCAACTCTGTTATATTGTACTCTCTCTAGCATCTAGTACAATGCTCAGCTTACAGTGAGTGCTCAATAAAAATGTTTGAATGACAGCAGAGTTAATAGAGTTAATAGCTTGGGTAACACCATTCTCTTCAATCAGTCATATTTTTTAAGCGCTTAATGCATGCTTAATGCATGTACTAAGTGCTTGGGAGAGTACAATATAAGAGAATTGGTAGAAATGTTCCCTGTCCACAAGCAGTTTACAGTATAGAGTCATATTGAGTTAATCATCTGTATTCTAGGCCAGGGCTTCATTGTTCATGATCTTATCTGCTTATTTGGTATTTATGGGATGTATGTATTGAAACACCTCAAGCAATTAGAAGCAATATCTGTATAGGTCCAGTTTCCTAGCTATTTGGAGTCCGGACATTACAATGTCTCTGTTGTTCTGAAGACATTTCGCTTGGTCCGATGCCTAGTGCATGTTGGCATTGCTCCCTGTATCTTAATCTCCCAAAGGACTTGTTGGATTTCCTAGTTAAATGATTCATTAGTTCTGTTGATATTGACAATTCTCAGATTCTTGACGACATAGCCACAACCATCTGGTTTCCTGCAAAGAAGTTCACAAATTTCAGAATGTCTTCCTGTATGTATAATTCTGGACTCCAGTCATCAGCCTGTCCATTCTATAGTTGACTTACATATTTGAAGATGGCATTATTGGTGGAGATATTTATTTATGACTGTCCATGTGGGTGGAAAGGCTAATATAGGAACTAGAATTCTGACCATATGGTCTACTGTTGTAACTGTTTTATTTATTATTTGCAACACTTGACACTGTTTTCTCTTTTTCTACTTGTCTCTCATTCCTTTCAAAGCTTTCGCTTGGAGCAGTTCTCTCCACACATTCCATATTGAATAAATGCTATTCATGATGATAATTATATTTTCACATATATAAATTCATTCATTCCATCATAGTTATTTAGTGCTTACTGTGTGCAAAGCAGT
This sequence comes from Ornithorhynchus anatinus, assembly GCF_004115215.2. Classification (NCBI taxonomy): domain Eukaryota; kingdom Metazoa; phylum Chordata; class Mammalia; order Monotremata; family Ornithorhynchidae; genus Ornithorhynchus; species Ornithorhynchus anatinus. Next base: position 36,504,306 of record NC_041734.1, on the reverse strand, counting down.
GTAGTAAGCACTTGGGAGAGTACAATACAACAATAAACAGACACCTTCCCTGCCCACAATGAGCTCACAGTCTAGAGGAGGAGACAGACATTAATATACATAAATAATAAATGTACTATGCATGTAGATGTATATACAATATTTTGCCCTCTGGGTTAGTAGCAAGTGTAATATTTGTATACTAGCAAGTCAAATAGATCTCATCCTTTAGGAACTTACTCTCTTAGCAGACATCATCAACATGGTCAACCACTGAGAAAGCCATACAGAGATATTAACAATAAACTAAAGAATACCAGTGGGTGGGCAGCCAGAAAAGCAAATTAGTAAACATTTCCCCATGCTTATCAATCATATTTATTGAGTGCTTACTGTGTGCAGAGCACTGTACTAAGCACTTGCAAGAGTACAGTATAACAGAGTTGGTAGGCACTTTCTCTGCCACTTCTCAGGATTTCCTGTTAGCTCTAGGGTCATGCTTGCTGTTTCTCCAGTATACTCTCTTCTTGCCCTCTAACTCCTCCCAGTTGCTCCGTATATATTGTGTTCCCCTCTCACATCCCTCTGAATACAGACAGCACTTTTGGGCCACCAAACTCATCAGTGGAAGCTGATGTGGAAGGGATATTGGTAGCTGAAAATATGAATAAAGTACATAAAGGTGTTTAGTGTTACATTTATACCAGATGGGAGAGTGAGCAGCTTGAAAGCTGGATTGTCCTGTGTAAATCCAGGACACTAGCCACATTAATTATGCCTCAAGGATGTTGGCTAATTTTGTGAAATTGCTGTATTCATTAAATAAGTGGAAGACTGTCTCTTTCCAAGAGTCTTGGTCATATTTTTATTTTTTTACTTCAAATTTCACTTCAGTTGTCATCTCTTTTAACTGAACATAAATGCTTCCATTCTCTAATCAAGCAAATATTTAGAGAGAAAAGAAAGTTAAGAATGAGAAAAAGTCTTTTCTTTTAGTTACAGGACCTGTAAGCTAGAGAGGCAAGAAAGCAAAGACCTGAACATAATTTTCAATAGAAGATGCTTTGGGGAAGACTATAAAAAAGGCCTGAAAGCAAGCAAGTTGTCAAGTGGTGTACAGAAGGACACAAAGAGACTTGGAGGTACAAAACACAAGCTGAGGGATCAAAGGGTAAAAATCCAGGTTCCTAAATAAAGGGGGTGATTATGTGTGCAGCTAAGGAAGGGATTAGAATTGCAGGTGATAATAGTAAGCAGCTGGAAAAGGGAAGCTATAAAGTATCCAAAATAAAGTAAGAGTCAGGTGGATGAAAACATAGACTAAAATAAAAATATTTTTGAAAATGAAAATATTCTAAAAGGGATCACACTGCTTGATATAGGTGTATGCTATGTAATTTGAAACAAAATGTTATCTTTCAATGTGTTTATGTAGATCCTTCCTTGTATCATTCTTCCCAGAATCAAATATCTGTGATCTTTTGTTTGAAATGCAATTACTTTGGGTATCCCTCTCCACAAAGCTCCACTTAGCATTAGATTTGTCCCATATAGATTTATGCCCCCAAGTTATTTTGTTCAAATGCCTTTTCCCTGCAGATGCATCTCTGAAGAACCTCCCTTACTACATGTTTCCTTTTCAGTTTTTGTAAATGCCAAGGTGAATTATAGTTTAGTCCATTCTTCCAAAGTGAGTTTGGGGACTCAGGTAGATGGCACAAATATAAACTGAATAGTGGGGATATGGATGAACCAAATCTCTAAAAAAAGACAATATATAGGATGAGAGAAGCCTATGATGTTGACAGTAAGAGACAAATAGTGTCATGTGGAATAGGTTGTGGTGGAAATTCCCTTTTTTGACTCAAATCTTCACAGAACTGATCTAACTCTATACAATGATCTTCAAAAGAGGACACAAACTGCCAGATATGCCCATTAGTAGATGCTCAGAAAATAGTTATGATTATGATTATGGTGATGAGACAACTATTGCCCAGAACATAAAAAAAACTAATCCTCCTGGATCTGTGAACTACTAATCTTGCTTGAAAAACATACTAGGAGCCCTGAGGTGAGCATGTGGCTCCCTTCTTCATATGGTATTGTGGACTTTCTTCAGTTATGCTATAGTCTCCTTGTTGGACAGAGATTGTGTCTTTTACTTTTAGGTGCCCACCTAAGTGCTTAGTATGGTACCTTGCATGCAGTAGGTACTCAATAAATAACATTGCTTAATCAATTGATTCCAGCCCTATTGAGATTGTGGAAGTTGGGAATGCAGGAGAGAGGAGAAAATGATGTCAAGGTATTCCTAAGGATCAAGCAGATAGCTGTGGATGAGGGACTGGCTACAACTTGTATAGATCAATTAGTTAATCAATAATGGTATTTATTGAGTATACACTGTGTTCTGACCACTATAATAAATGTTTGGGAGACAGTTCCAGGTTAAAGAGGTGGAAAACTTAGGGACTTAATCTTACATACATAAATTCTGTTGGCATGGTCTTAATGTAACACCTTAGCTTCCAAGAAAAATTGTAACTGAGCTTATTGTGGACAATATCTCTTCTAACAAACACCCCAGTAACAGGCATTTAATTTTCCAGAACATTTGAAACATACATATCTATCTGTATTCTAAACCAAGATAGTCCAGGTTCAGTAGGCTACATTATTCAATTAACAAATGTGAAACACTCCTAAAAGGGATTAAAGGTTTACCTCAAAGAGAAACAGCATGGTGTGGTGGATGAAAGATGGACCTGGGAGCCAGAGGACCTAGGTTCTACTTTTGGCTCTGCCACTTGGCTGTGGTATGATCTTAGGCAAGTCACTAAACTTCTCAGTGTCTCAGTTACCTCATCTGTAAAAAGAGGATTCAGTACCAGTTCTCCCCTCCTACTTAGACTGTGAGACCCTATGTGGGACAAGGACTGTGTTTGGCCTCATTAACTTGTATCTACCCCAGCACTTAAAACAGGGCTTGACACATAGTAAGTGCTTAACAAATACCATAAAGCAATCACCCTAGAATTATCTGTCTATTGAACTAGGTTTTATTAAGCTATTCAACATAATCTCTGATAATTTTGAGGGAGGCCACAATTGCTGCCAACACTCCCAATGGCAGACATTAATCAGGAAGACTGAGTCAATAAAAAGGTTGCATGCGTATGAAATCTCCTAGAAATATATTTCGTTTGCACTGGGTCAAGCTAAAATGTTTCTGAATTGTGACCAAAAAATAAAAATCAAAAAACTAATGTCCAATCCCATTGATGTTAGCTGGATATTGCATGACCTTAATATGGCTGAGATGCACAAGGATCTGAGGAAGTTTGTGTTTTTTTTAAGTTATCCAAGTAAGTGTAATGCCTTCTGTGGTCAAATAGCCTTCTAGACCCAAGCCTTTGAACTTGAGAGGGAAAACAGCTCTATTTCATTCAGAACTTCCCATTTTTTGTGGGCTTCAAGTTTACATAGTTTCCAACTTCCTCCTTTATGTGCAAGAATCTTGGTGGAAATTGCTTCTTAGTGGCCCGTGAAAATATCAAGCACCAGCAGATGTCTTCAGATATTATTCTGAAATGCATTGACAATATGTTTGGCAATGTTTTCCCCACTCATTTCCTATATATGTTTCTTGACCAGATGAAAAGTGGCCACAGCCAATTAGTTATTAAATAATGAAACTAGGGCAGTGCTACTTTAGGGCTTGAATTCCATTTTGGAGCCTTTTTATAAAAGGAACTCCATTGAAGATGAGATTTGTGGTACCTTTTGGTTTTAAATCACCTTTGAAGGTCTTTATAAATGCTTATGAATGGTTTTATTTCCTATTGAATTATTTTACCCTTTTTTCTTTTAAAATACTCATAAATAGTCCCATATTGAAAAATGAGTGAGATTGTTTTAGATGGAGGAAAAAGAATATGGAGAGTAAATTGGATCAAGTTCTAAGCTTTAAAAGGATTATTACATAAACAGCAGGGAAGGAATAATCTAATTGAAAAACTGTAAAAGCATTGCTAAGCCTGTACTTTTTCAATTTTTTCCTGAAATGAATAAATCTGAACATTATTTTAGAAGAAAATAAAGGAAGATATTAGCAACACAGAAAGCTTGGTTCCTTATTTTTCCTCCTAAAGGCAGATTTATAAAAAAAAAGAAATAAAAACATTGAGATACTTATTTCTTTACAAACTTAGCTGTCCCTACTTTAAAAGACACTAGCAATAATACTCAGTGTTCCTGGGGAGCCCTTCCTTCCCCTAAGCTCCTTTCCTACTCCAGTCTCTGTCTTCTCCCCTGATTAGTGCTGGAACCTGATTCCCATCAATCAGCCAATCCACTTATGACATTTAGTGAGCAACTATTGTGTGCAGAACATAGTACAAAATGTTTATGCACAGCCCATTCTATCATTTGCCTCCTGGGAACCATCTCTGAGCCAATAAGAATACTCAACCATGACCCACATATCTGGACACAGTATCTGTACCACATGGGGCTCATAGTCTAAGGGGGAGGGAGAACAGACATCTAATCCCCCATTTTCCAGATGAAAAAATTGAATGGCAGAAAGGGAAGTGATTTGCCCAAGATCACATAATAGGTAAGTGGTGGAGCCAGAATTAGAAGTGAGAAGCAGCATGGCCTAGTGGCATGACCCCAGGCCTGGAAGTCAGGGGGTGTGGGTTCTAATTCTGACACCATCACATGTCTGCTATGTGACCTTGGGCAAGTCACTTAACTTCTCTGTGCTTCTATTAGCTCATCTGCAAAATGGAGATTAAGACTGTGAGCCCCATGTGGGACAATCTGATTTTCTTGTATCTACTCGAGCACTTAGAACAGTGCTTGGCACTTAAATACTATTATTATTATTATTATCATCCCAGGTCTTCTGACTCCCAGGCATGTGCTCTGCCCTCTAGGCCACACTGTTTCAATACAGTCAGGTATGTGATGCTGTGTGACATACAGGATTTATGTCCTGAAGCTTAGTCATAGTTTGACTATTCTTAAAATAACCTTGCTCCCAAGAGATCCTTTACCAAAGAGGAGAATAGAGATGAATCAGCTCCTTGTGGGCAGGGAACTTGTCTGGGCATTTAGTATACTGCTGCTTTCCTGGATGAATTTGGAAGAATCATAGATTCTATGACTGGAAGGTTCTGGGCTGTAGCCATCTCAGACAGATTGCCTTCTTTCCTGTTTAAGGGCTTTGAGAGAAGAAAGTTCTCATAAGCCCTTGGTTCCCACCCTGGTGTTTAAAAATCCTCCTACTAGGAACATTTTTCTGTTAGCTCATCTTTGCAGTCCCCTTCACTCTGGCCTCCCCCTCCGTGCCCCAGTGCCCTTTGCTCGGGCTACCTCTCTCTCTTCTCCCTTCATCCTTTTTTTTTTTTTAGAGCACATTCAAGTCACACCTTCAGGAAACTTTCTACATTTATCCCATCCTATCGGCTTCTTATCTGTTACTCTAAACTCTGACCCACAATCCATAATTCCATATCATCTTAAGCAAGTCTTGTTTAAAAGGGCATATTTATTATTCTTATCAGTTGTTAATATTTATCATTCTATTCTCCCCAGTAGACTGTAAAGTCTTTACCAATGATGATTATGTCTTTTACTTAAAGAGTAACCCTCTTTTCTAAAACAGGGCACTCCAATAGCTAGTGATGATGATAATATTCCTTTTGGAGCTGGACCCTACATTTTCCTAAAAGCATTCATCTCCCTGAAAATGATTTCAAACATTTTTTAAAAATTCAATAATTGTAGATCTTTGTGGTTGCCAAGTGACATATTTGTAATAGGCTAAGTAGTAATCTGTAAAAAAAAATCTTGATATGGGATCACTTTTGAAAAAGGTCCCTGACTGCTTACTCTTCTGGGGAAACTGAAAAACTTGATTGAAAGATAAAAGACATATTTAGTCCTTAAGCATTTAAAAATATATATCATGATACACATAAATGATACCTACATAAATCATTATTCATTAATAGATATCAAAGCTAAATTTCAGAAGCAGTTCATATAATTATACACATGTACTCCATAATTTCAATCAGTGCTGCTTGTGCACACAATGTGTGTGTCAATCTGAGGACAACTTTCTCTCTTTTTCATACCTATTAAGCATTTCAGGTGAATTGTGTTCTTTTCTGGTATAAAAGCCTTTGTTATTTCTGTGTCATGCATCTTTGTTATTAGTAATCAAAAAAATAAGGTTCCAGGGCCTTTGTGACTTTAAACCAGGATTAAAGACATAATTTCATCTATAATTTCAGAATAAAATTATACATGTCAGAAACATACCTGAAAATAGCCAGCCTCATCACTTTCCTGGCTACTCTACCTCTCATAGTGTGAAGTCTATTCTGCCCCAGACTCTAACTGCGTCACCATCTTCTGGTTCTGCAATAGATCTTATAACAAAAAAAAAAAATCCACTGGGATTCCTTTGGCTGCTCAACATTCTCTGAAGAAAATCTGTCATTCCATGACCTTCCTCACTACACTTTTGAAAAATTTCAGAGATTATTTGGAGTCAAAGGGGAAGAAGAGAGAGAAACCTTCACCCAGAATGCTGCAGCCATTGAATTCCACTGGGACTCAAATATAATATACAGTTCGGGGCCTTCTCAATGGAAAGAATGGTATGCTGAGTGATAAAAAGGAAATGCAAGGGGGTAGAATTTGGAACTTTGGAAGAAATACAGAGAGAAATTTAAAGAGGGGTTAAAGTTCATTCTTACAGTGCAGTGAAATCAATTCTGTGGGGTTTTTTTTTGTCTCTTATCTAAACTGTTCTTCCCCCATATGGTTCCATTTTATTTCACTGATTATCGTGTAGTTTTTTAATCCTGCAAACCCTTTTCCACCCCTTCCTTTAGAAAATGAGAGCAAATGAAACAGCTACTAAAGAAAGGGCAGTTAAATTACCGTAATAGGAATTAAACAGTTCCCTCAGTCTCTCCCTTTGTCTCTGTACATCTCTTTCTCTCCTTCCCCACCCCCCCTTTCCCTTTCTCTTTGTTTTAAGATGGATTTTCCCCATGAAAGAGACCTTGGCACTTACAGTTTCTTATCTGTTCCACATACTGAAACAATTTTCTCCAGGTGATGAGGTACACAACACCTGATAAATTGCTGTTGGTAGTTTGGTTTATTTCATATTTCATTAAAGAATTCTCGTGGTCCCTGCATGTGTGTGTGTGTGTGAATGCAGATAGGACAGCTGGTTTCTCCACTAGTGAATGCTTAGATGTAAACAGATGGGAAATGCGTCAGAGTCTTGCTTAGATGGCAACACTAAATGGAGAGTGAGTAGTGGAGAGAAGGCAGAAAAACTGGTGTGGTAGTGGATTATTTTGCCTGAATGGAAGCACTCATTTTAAAGTTGAGAGGGTGGAAGTATGGGAAGCTATAACAGTTTGAGAGACATTCGAATCATATTGCTGTGAAGTTCAGAATTCTTGGCAATAAAAGAAGTGTTGCATGAAAGCTAAGCCAGAGGTGCTATTCTTGTTTTTCAAATCAGTGCTATTACAGTGTTGGAAGTCTTGGGTAAAGCCTTTGCAAACAAGTCTACTTTGTAACTTTTTTAAATTGTTTCCTCTAGAGGCAGGATACTTAGTTGGCTCATATGCCATGTTTTAGGAAGCTGCATTTGGAACCTGTTAATTAATTATAATTAGTTTATCCATTGATGTTACTGCTTCTTGTCATCTAGATGAATGGTCTTCATTCAAATCAGTCAATTTACTGAGCACTTATTTTGTGCTGGGCACTGTACTGAACACTTGGGAGAGTATAGTACAATAGAAAAGAGGTCCATGCTGTAGTCAGACATTTTAGTGACATGCTATAGAGATGTCATTTTTAAAAATGAAATTATTATCAGGTAGGTGGAGGAGGCTGATCGGAATGTGGCTTACCAGAAAGAGCATGGGCTTGGGAGTCAGAGGTCGTGAGTTCTAATCCCAGTTCTGCAACTTGTCAGCTGTGTGATTTTGGACAAGTCACTTAACTTAGCACTTAACAAAGACCATCATTATTATTTGAAGATGTAGATGTACAGTTGAAGAAATTTCACTTAGTGATGGAGACATAAAAGAAGAATTATGGTTTAAATCAATCAATTGTATTGAAACTTACTGTGTTCAGGGCACTGTACTAAGCATTTTAGAGGGTACAAAATAGAGTTGGTAGACACATGCCAGGCCCACAATGAGCTTGCAGACTAGAAGCAGCTGACTAGAAGCAGCCTGGCTCATTTGAAAGAGCACGGGCTTGGGAGCCAGAGGTCATAGGTTCGAATCCCAGCTCTGCCACGTGTCAGCTGTGTGACTGTGGGCAAGTCACTTCACTTATCTGGGCCTCAGTTCCCTTATCTGTAAAATGGGGATTAAGACTGTGAGCCTCATGTGGAACAACTTGATTACCCTGTATCTACCCCAGCGCTTAGAACAGTGCTCTGCACACAGTAAGCACTTAACAAATACCAACATTATTATTATTATTAGAGGGAAAGATGGGCATTATTATAAATAAATTAAGGATATGTACATAAATGCTATGGGGAAGAGGGAGGGGTGTATAAAGTGTGTAACTCCAAGTGCAAGGGTGATGCAGAATGGATTGGGAGAAGAGGAAATGAGTTCTTAGGAAAGGCCACTTGGAGGAAATGCAATGTTCTAAGCGCTGGGGCTAGATACAAGGCAAAGTAATCAGGTTGCCCCATGTGGGGCTCACGGACAATCTCAGGCAACAATTTTCTCAAAGCCACTGAAAATATTTATTCTAACTAGAAAGAGACCTTATTGCAGCTTTCCTTTTGCTTTCAACCTGGGTGCTACAAACATGGACCAATCTGAGGAACACAGTTTGTAAGATCCAGAGTGTTCAATTAACCTGCCATCTCACCCATACCTCGTCTTCCTGGCAAAATTGGATGTTCCTTGAGGGCAGATTGTATGCTCCTTTAGGAGGGCAGGGATCATATCTCCTGATTTTATGGCATTCTATCAAGTGCTTTGTTGATGTAATAATTGCCACAAAAAAACAAATTGTCAATTTTATGGTATTTCCAGTGACACTGTATGAATCCAAAAGCTGTACAGGGAAAAAACAGGATAGAAAAAGCATAGATTCTTTTGAAATGATTTTGCAAATACCATGGACTGATCAAAAAACAAATAGGTTTTGATGCTAATTAAACCAAAATGGTCTATGGAAGGTCAAATGACCCGAGTTAAATTAGCATATTTTGGACATATATTAGGAGGACTAATTCTCTGGAGAATACACTAATGCTAGGAAAAGTCCCGGGGAAATGTGGAAGTGGCAGAGCAGCAGCTAGATGGATAGAAACCACAAGGATAGCAGAAGAACTGTTAGCAAGGTAACAATAGAAGACAGGACATTCTGGAGAAAATATATCCCTAGAGTTGCTATGAATCAGAAACTACTCACCAGCACTTGATGGTAACAATAATAATAATACCAAGTGCTTAGTGTAAACATATAAGCTTTGGTGAAACAGCATGGCATAGTGGATAGAGCACAGGACTGGGAGTCAGAAGGTCATGGGTTCTAATCTTGCTCTGCCACTTGTCTGCTGTGTGACCTTGCAAAAGTCACTTCACTTCTCTGGGCTTCAGTTATCTCATCTGTAAAATGGGAATCCAGACTGTGAGCCCCATGTGGGACAGGACTGTGTCCAACCCTAGTTGCTTATATCCATCCCTGTGCTTAGTACAATGTCTGGCACATAGTAAATGCTAAACAAATAGCATAATCATTATTATTATTATTATTACAATACTGTCCACACAGTAGGCTCATTAAATACCACTGAATGATTGGAGTACTAAAATTGGCTTAATAAATACAGTCAATCTGAAAATAATGTGTGTTCCCACTTCATGTTTTAGCTAGAATACAATCACAGAATTAGGGAAAGTTCTTCTATCTGTGTAGTATGTAAAAATCAAATCAATAAGACCACCAACCTCCCTGTATTCCAAATCCTCCTGAAAGTCCACTTCTTTTTTTCAACACATCTTCCCCATTTAATTATGACATATAAACCCACCAGCCATCTCTAGAATTTCTGAACCTACCAATACTCATCCTCAGTTTTGATGCTTGTATATGTATTAGAAGCAGCATGGTTCAGTGGAAAGAGCACGGGCTTAGGAGTCAGAGGTCATGGATTCTAATCCCGACTCTGCCACCTGTCAGGTGTGTGACTTTGGGCAAGCCACTTCACTTCTTGGTGCCTCAGTTACCTCATCTGTAAAATGGGGATTAAGACTGTGAGCCCCAAGTGGGACCACCTGATTACCCTGTATCTACCCCAGCGCTTAGAACAGTGCTCGGCACATAATAAGCACTTAACAAATATCAACATTATTATTATTCAAATCTGATTACACTGTAAATACTTTACTGCTGCCTTACCCAATAGAGTGCAAGCTCCTTGTCATCAGAGAATGTCTTTTATTTATTTTGCATTTTGAATGCCTAGTAGATGCTAAATAAATACTACTACTACTAGAAGAAATTGTTGTGCTCTTGCATGTGGTGTTGGACGTGAGGTGCATGATACAATGTGAATTTTCCTTAATTCAAAGTTCGCCAAGAACACTGCAATTTAGGAAGCCGCTTTGTACAAAAAGGAGATTGAACACACAGTTATATTTCCATACATCAATTCCTTATTGGGTACAATTCTCTTGAAAGATTGTCTTTGCCTTGGCACTTCATGTATTACTTTTGGTGCCATTTGTGTCAAATGGAGAGACTTATGGGAACTCTCCTGCTGCTTATCTACAGATGATCTGGCAAAATCTAATGAGTTCAGAAACCCCAGTTACTTCTGTGGCTGATTTCCCCACACTTAACCATTCTTCTTTCTCTTCCTCCCTGATAACACAGCCCAAGCCTAACACTAGATATGGTGAAAATCTCTGAGATTAAGGAAATACTTGGACAAGTGATGGGGAATTGCAGCGTGGCTTAGTGGAAAGATCACAGGCTTGGGAGTCAGAGGACTTGGGTTCGAAATCCAGCTTCACCACTTGTCTGCTCTGTGACCTTGCGCAAGCCACTTAACTTCTCTGAACCTCAATTACCTCATCCGTAAAATGGGGATTGAGACTGTGAACCCAGCGTGGGACAATCTGATTACCTTATATCTATCTCAGTGCTTAGAACAGTGCTTGGCACATAGTAAGTGCTTAACAGATGCCATAATTATCATTATTATTTACCCATAGAACATTGGCATTTCAAGGGTCACTTTTGTCATTTGCCTTGCTCGTTCAGATTACTTCTTTAGGGAAACACTTTTCCATGTTGAGACTAAGCAGAATTGGATCATCTGGATCCAGATAAGGAGAACTCAGAGCTGGAACTCAAAGCTGCTTGAGTCTAAAATTCAAGTCTGAGCTGAGGCTATTTGGCACAGATGATGGAATTTCTAGCTCCTGGTCAGGGCAGAGCTGGTCAGTGCAATTCCTCTGTCATGTTTCTCTGACTCATGGAAGGCATTTTGAAGTAAACAGGGACTCTGCTTCAACTGTGGAAAGTATCTGATCAGTACATTTAGGCAACTGTTGAAACAGAATGTTAATTCTTGGTTCCAGTTGTATCTTGGGAGGACAGCAGGGAACTAAAAAGAAAACAAAGAAAATGTTTTAGCATGTAATTGTAGCTTGCGTTACTAAAGGTTAGGGAAAGGAAAGAGGTGATAGTTTTATGCCATTTTTATTTCAAAGTCAGCAAAACTTCTTTCCATTTTCTGAATCACCATTACTAAACTCTTTGAGTAGATTCCATTAACTCAAAGACAAGTATGTGACTTCCATTAATGTTAATGACTTTTATGCACATATCTCCTCTTCTTCTCCATGTCCCCCACATTGACACTTCCCCTCGTGAGATGGTTTCTGTTAAAATATTAATTTCATCTATGTGGATTTTCATTACACCAACATTTTAACTGAGAAAGAAAATCTCTTCATCAGGAAACACTTTGAAATAAACTTTACCTGAACCCAGGCAGATAACCAAATTACAGTGTGAGCTCTCCATTAAAATCCCATCCTTTATGGTTTAATAATGTCAAGTGTAAAGCATACTGCTTAATGCAGGCAAGGTGCTAAGCCATTGAACTGGACACCAAATGTCATTCGGTCAGCAACTCATCATAGGCCAAGCCATACCACACCACATCAATTTCTCCATTCACAAACTATATATGATGAAGCTACAGTTTCCCTGTCTAACATATAACCTAGATCAGATCTGGAAAAATGTTGCATTCTCACTAATAATATGAGGCAAATGGGATAAAGATTTTTAAGACACTGGCTCTTCTACTTTTATCAGGGTGAGCTGAGAAATTTATCAAAAATGACTACTTGTAGTAGTAATGGTAAAAAATGTAGTATTATAAGCGATCACAATGTGCCAAACACTATACTAAGCACTGGGGTAGATACAAGATAATCAGGTCCCTCGTGAGGCTCACAAACTAAGCATTGGTAGTTTGAGGGTTCCCAAGTAATGCACTTGGCTAGGACCTTGCTAAAGTACAACAGATATACAAGGCATGTTTGCTGCCCCCAGAGAGCTTATACCCTTACAAAAGAATTCTCAGTGTCCATTCAGTAAGCCTCATTTTTATTTGCAGTTTATCAAATTTGGGTCTCACATGTTTTATTGACATGAACATTCAAATTTACTGGATGATATGGAAAAATGTGTAGTAAACTTGCTCTTAGGAGACAGGACAGTTGTCAGTCTAACATAAGACAGCTATGTAGGCTTTTCATATATTTTAAAATGTTATTTGTTAGGCATTTATTACGTACCAGGCACTCTACTAAACTCTGGAGTAGATACAAGGTAACCTGGTTGGACAGAGTCCCTGTCCTACATGGGGCTCACAGTCTTAATCCCCACTTTACAGGTGAGCTGAGACATAGAGAAGTGAAGTGACTTGCTCAAGGTCACACACCAGGCAAGTGGAGGAGGCAGGATTAGAACCCAGGTCCTCCTGACTCCCAGGCCTTTCTTTAACCACTAAATCATGCTGCTTCATCTCAGCCATTATCTCACAGGAAGATATTCTGGATCAACCAGTGGGAAACTGAGGAGATTTCACCTGGAGAACCACTAGGTTGATTTAAACTCCTGGCAATTCTAGCTAGATAACCTTGCACAACCTGTAACAATGTGGAATATTCAATCCCTTGTCATTCTGTTGGCTATTTACAGGGAAAAAGATCCACCAAGGTCTTAAATCCACCAGAAATATGATCCCATTTGTGCAGTAAATGGAATAACTGATACTATGGCAGCTCTGAAATCACCATTTTCCTCAGAGCATTGAAGTTCTTTTTGATGTTCCTTGGAAACTATGAAACTATAAAAACACACCTTTCATCAATATAGCCCAGAGGATACATGTCTTTCAAAATAAAGGAAAAAAAAGTAATATTTCAGTGTAGCATTAATGTCATTTCATTCAATTCATTCAATCATATTTATTGAGCATTTACTGTATGCAGAGCATAATTTAGTGCTTTTCATAACATGCCTGACTCTAATTACATCTATGGAATTTTTGTAACATGAGGATGAGATAAGGCAAGGCAGAAAACACACATACACTAAACAAAACCCTTTAGTTCCTGGTTGTTTGTTAAATCAGTAGAGCTACCAGACAAATATGAGGAAAGTTGGTCATCTGTCTGGGCTTTTTCCTTCTTTTTTTTATTAGTTTATTTGGGATGGGAGGCTGGCATTTGTTAAGCCTTTATTTTGTGCCAAGCACAGTACAAAGTGCTAGGACAGATACAAGATAATCAGGTTGGATGCAGTTCCTGCCCCACATGGAACTCACAGTCTAAATAGGAAGAAGAACAGGAATTGCATTTCCATGTTACAGGTGAGGAAACTGAGGCACAAAAAATTTCAGTGACTTACCCAAGGCCACATAGGTAAATTGCAGAATCAGGATTAGAACCCAGGTCCTCTGACCATCCCTGCCAGGCCCGAGCTCTTTCTCCTAGACCATGTTGCTTTTACTATTACCCGGGAATAATCCTGCTGTGTCAGTATTGCTATGTTGGCTAAGCACCCATATAATGGCAGCATAATGTAAGGAGTGAAAAGAAATTCAATATACCAGATTTGTCAGTTGTATATATTGTAACCTGAAATTAATCAAATATTTCATCAATGGCACTTTTGTGTTATGTGCTTTTTAGTTTGGGCAAAATTAATTGAGGATTTAAATTGGCCCATTGGAAACAGACTTCACAGCATTGGGAACTAGTTGAGTGTCCATTCTGAGCCAAGAAAGAAACATTTGTTTTTACTGATTTAAATCTCAAATAGCTAATTTCTTCACACCTTACAGGAATGACAGAAAAGCAAGTGTAGTGGAGGAACAAGTTGATTGTAGTCTTATTTCCAAGTTAGTGAAGATTGGATATTCATCTGGGAGCAGGCTTTTCTTTTAGTGGGCTAACTTGATTGTTTCCATGCTCTCAAGACTGCTTTTTTCTTTCATTTCTGACAATAAGGCTCAATCCACTCCATGTACATTTCTTCATAAGCTCATTGTGGGCAGTACAAGTGCTTAGTACAGTGCTCTGCCCACAGTAAGTGGTCAGTTAATATGGTTGATTGATTCACTTCTGAATTTCGGACCCTGAATAGTACTGAGAGCGCTAAAGTTCTGTTGCTTCAAAAGCACTGCTCTCTAGGACAGAACTCCTCTATAAGTAAAGTCCACAGACAAAGATTCTGGGAATGTGCCAGCTTACATTAGGAGAAAAATGCTAATTGGAAACATGCAAATAATTAAGACTCCGTTAGCTGGGACCTTGTGCACTTCTCTCCCTAGTTTCCTCCAGCACACAAGTGGGGGTGGGGGGCACAACGATTTTCCAGTCTTCTCAGCAGAGATCCAAGGAAGGAAATTAGAGGACAATGGCGCTCTCATCTATTTCAAACTGAATCCAGGGAAGGTGGGTGCAGTGTTAACATTTGCAAACTGCCTGATTCCTCACAAGGAGAAAAAGGAAGTCAGGAAGTCAGTCAATCGTATTTATTGAGTGCTTACTGTATGCGGAGTGCTGTATTAAGTGCTTAGGAAAGAACAATATAACAGACACATTCCCTGCCAACAATGAGCTTACAGTGTAGTGGGAAAAGAAAGTCACCTGCTTTATGGCAGTCTAGAAATAAGGCAGTGAAACTAGATGGCCCTGGCTTCAGTCTTTGGGAGGAAAAGAAAGGAAGCAGGATGGAGGCTGTCAGAAACAGAAGGTGCTGGATGTGGAATTGGTGGTTTCAGAAGAGCAGTAAGATCATGATGGCCCCATTCTCACAAAATGAATGTCCTCAATGGTGCACTTAGCAGCAATTGTTGATTAATCATAGGAACCTTAATTTTCATCAAACCAAGTAAATCTTGTTTACTTTCAATCCCCATTCAACTGCCAACAAGGACACAGAAAGGAAATCAGGGCTCCAGCGCCAAGCCCTGTTGGCCAAAAAAGAGTCATTAACAACAGTCATCTGTCTTTGATCATTCCTCCCCCCACCCCCCCGGCCCATTTCCTGTTCACCTCAGCAGAATTCTAGCTGTTTTGTGGTGGGTGAGAAGCTGAGGAGCCGAGCTCGCTCTGCCACTGCCACCTGACAGAGTGACGATGGTGACCTTGAGTGCCAGCCTAGAAATGCAGTGAAGAGAGTGGGTGCAGACAGAAGCAGAGGGTAACTCTGGATGAGGTCTGACAGAAGCAGACTAATTTTTGAGATGCAAACACTAAGCTGCCCTGCAGGGATTCTTTGGCACTGCTTTTTTTCTCTCTGTTTGAAACATCCTGATATTTTAGCCAAAATGCCAGAAATATTTATTTGTTAAAAAGTAAATGCATCATCATTAATTGGACTGATTGAACATCTGCATACAGAGCACTGTATAACGTAGGTGGGGGACATAAAAATAGTAGCATGTCCAAGATTCTTATAAAAGAGGAATTTCCAGTCTAATGAGGGAAGACAAACACACATAGGTTGATGAGTGTGCAATAAGTGATGAATAAAAGAACATGATAGTCTCTGTAAAAATGATATGTATGGATAGAAAAATCAGTAACAAATGAATTAACTGGTAAGATGATTGAAGTCTTTGGTGGGTAGGCCTGGATGGGAAGAGGTACTGAATCCTATTCTATTGTACTCTCTCACGCTCAATAAATACCATTGATTGATTGATAGAAGAGCCTTGAAGGATGGGGGAGTCTGGAGATGAAGTGGAGAGTAAGGGATGGATAGGGCATTTGTTTGGGAGGAGACAAGCACTTAGTACAGTGCTCTGCACACACTAAGTGCTCAATTAATACCACTGATTCATTCAAGAAGATCATCAGGAACATGAAGAAGGCGGCAGATAACAGAGAATTAGATAAGTTGTTGAAAGCAGTAGTTTTAAATAACACTTTTACTCCAGATTTCAAAAGAAAAAAGAACAATTTTCAATCAATCGTATTTGTTGAGCATTTACTGTGCACAAAGCACTGTAATAAAAGCTTGAGAGCACAGTATAATAGAGTTGATAAACACAATCCCTGCCTTTTTTATATGGTATTTGAGTGCTTACTATGTGTCAAAACACTATTCTAAGCACTGTAGGTACAATTTAATTAGGTTGGACACAGTCCCTGTCCCACATGGGGCTCACAGTCTAAATAAGAGGAAGATCAAGTATCCCTATTTTACAGTTAAGGGAACTCAGGCAGAGAGAAGTTATGTGACTTGCTCAAGGTCACACAGCAGACTCTTTCTAGGAGATGGTTAATCTCCCTCCTACTCTTTTCACAAAATAACCCATGGACCCCTCTCATTTAAATTCTTTCCTTTAGCTGGACTGTGCTTTGTTCCTCCTGTATTTTATTTTCATTTTTTTTTAATATCCTCTAAAGCACTTTGGGGCAAGCTTCTTGTTGGTAATAATAATAAGTGATTATGGTATTTGTTAAGCTCTATGTGACAAGCTCTGTATCAAGTGCTGGGATGGATACAGGAAAATTGCGTTGAATACAGTCCCTGTCCTATGTGGAGCTCAGTCTCAATCCCCATTTTACAGAGGAGGTAACTGAGACACAGACAAGAGAAGTGACTTGCCCAAGGTCACACAACAGACAAGTGGTGGAGCTGGAATTAGAACCCATGACCTTCTGACTCCTAGGCCCGTGCTCGATCCACTCTGCCATTCTGCTTCACATATTGTGTCCCACTCCTGTCTCTCCTCTCTCCAGCTCTTTTTTCACACACCAACTTGAAAAACCTCTTTATTTAAAAAAGGGGATTATTTAATTCACTTTTCCCCCTTTTCCTTTCTTCTGCTGCTTGATACTCCTAAAAGTTGTGTTCATGATACAGGCTGTGGGAATTTAAGGGTGCTTTTGGTTAAAAAGATGGCTTTTCTGTCAGGTTTCCCATCCAGAGAATAATTAGTAAAACAAGAGAGTGATGCAATAAGACCAGAATGCAGGTCATTTAAAAATATTTTATAGTTTAGCTACTTTTTCAAGTACCGTGAGTTTTATATGTACACATTAAGAGTCCCCCATTTGGAATGCCATTCCTACTTTACTTTTCAACAAAATACCACCTTAATCTTCCATTTCCTGCATGAACATTTCCATAATTTGCATAAGAGCAATGGCATTTGGAATGTGGCCACCCCACCTTCCTCAGTGTGTACTTGCCTCACTTCCCTGAAGTGGCCAGGGCTATTTTTAATCAAACTGAGACAGTGGTGGAGGTCAGAGGAGAGGAGATGAAAGAGGTGGGCATTTCAGGTGGCCATTGGTGACCTCTGTCAATCATTATGGGCAATTCCACTGAAGACAATGGATATGTGCCCTGACTACCAAGCCCTTCCTCTTGTCACTATGCATGTTGTTTCTATGTGCTCAAACATCTCTAAATTTTAAAATTTCATCATTAAAAAAATTGTATAGTTTTTTACTGAGTGGAAAAAAACCTATACAACTTTGCCTATGTGAATGTAAGATACATGTATCTACTAAGATGCATAGTTAGAGAAGCAGCATGGCTCAAGGGACTTGGGAGTCAGAGGTCATGGGTTTGAATCCCAGCTCTGCCACTTGTCAGCTGTGTGACTGTGGGCAAGTCACTTAACTACTCTGTGCCTCAGTTACCTCATCTGTAAAATGGGGATTAAGACTGTGAGCCTCATGGGGGACAATCTGATTACCCTGTATACCCCAGCGCTTAGAACAGTGCTCTGCACATAGTAAGCGCTTAACAAATACCAACATTATTATTATTATAGTTTAAGCTTTCTTACATATTCATATTCACAATATCTGAGTTGGTTCAACTTTCCTTGCTACATTTCTTTCCTCAATTTATTTCCAGTATTCCTTTGAGTCCCACTGAGTCTGTTTGGACTGAGTCTTCCACATTTGGTTTATATGGTTCTGACAGAACTCCAGAACTTTTCAACAAAGACAGTTGTCTTAAACTTGAAACATAAACAAAGTATTTCAAGAAACTCATTTTTCCAGCTTGGAGTGAGATTTAGTACAAAACCGACAAGGTTTACTGGTAAAGTAACTGAAAAGTCTCAAAAGAATTTAGGAGTATTTTTTACCCAGAGGACCCAGCAAGTGACATGGTTTTTCACTTTAGTGACAGGCAGTTCTTACAGGCAAATGTTTAGACACCTAAGTACTAAAGCAGCCCAGGGTCTGGATCCTATCAATAATGCATTTTGTCATGGAAAAATTGAAACAATATGGTACTGCACTTTGACACGTATGGGTGAATTTTATTTAAAATTAGCATTATCACTATTACTGTTCCCAATCTGATGCTGAAGAAAACGTGAATGCCAATTTATCCCAATTTAACAATGATTATGGGGAGTGTTCTAGGAAAACCATCAAATCTGAAATAATAATGTTAATAATGTTGGTATTTGTTAAGCTCTTACTATGTGCCAAGCACTGTTCTAAGCTCTGGGGTATACAGGGTAATCAGATGGTCCCCCATGAGGCTCACAGTCTTAATCCCCATTTTACAGATGAGATAACTGAGGCACAGAGAAGTTAAGTGACTTGCCCACAGTCACACAGCTGACAAGTGGCAGAGCTGGGATTCAAACTCATGACCTCTGACTCCAAAGCCCGTGCTCTATCCACTGAGCCATGCTGCTTCTCTAAATGCAACTACACCCACATGAGAGTCATTTGACAAGTCCTGTCTACTTTTATAGATTATTTGAAGAATTTGGTAAAGGAAAAATCACTTCTTTTGTTGTTTACAAACACCATTTCTTAGCATTCTACATATAGATGGACTGGCATAATAGTGGGACAACTCTTTGTATTTTAGCCGATTTTCTCAGGGATTCCATAAAGCAGTCAAAAATTCTTTCAAAACTATCTTCAAGCCTACACTTTAAGGCAAGTGAATTCAGTTTCACCTGGAGGTAGGTATAGATATGATAATTTCTTAGCTCAGTCATAAAGCATAATTGGGATATTAGCCAACACCCAAATGGTAGTTTTAGCCCTTCTATTCTTATAGGATGCTATTTCACATGATGCTTTTTATGAAGATTAAGGAAAATAAAATGATGTCCCTGCCATTTCATAAAATGGTCCAGTGGGTAATGTGAAAGCATCCAAATTCAGTTATATAGCATAGAAGCTGACATCCCAAGATCTTTCACTAGAATCCCTTTATTGGAGCAACCCTAAGCTTGCTTCATTCATATCTATACGGTAGTACCTTGTAAAACATTGTGAGCATATACATCTGGATATTGTTTTTAATTAAAGGGACACAGTTTTAAGGACCTTATGTGGAACTGAAAATCCAACTTTTCAATCTGTTTAGTTTAAGAATTATGCCATTATTCTGAAAGAGACACCAGAAATGCAGGTTTGTCCTCATCTTGAAAAGATGATAATTACATTGAAGTTTTTAAAAGGTGCACTAGGTTTTAATCGCAGCTTTGCCACTTGCTGGCAGTGTGACCTTGGGCAAGTCACACCAGTTTTTCAGGCCTTAGTTTCCTCATCTGTAAAATGGGGATGAAATACCTGGTCTCCCCCCTACTTAGACCATGAGTCTCATCTCATTAGACCACAGAAGTTGTACCTACTCCAATGCTTAGTACAGTGTTTGGCACTTAGGAAGCACAATAACAATTACCCATTTATATTAAGTACATTGAGAGCAGCCATCATTTCATTTTATCCTATCTGGAATCTTATACACATTTCACTAACACTTTGCATGCACTCTCTTTGCATATTAGAATAAGGTTAATTATAAACTATTACACATATTCATATACTTACTAAAAAAGATATGATTTCATTCTCTCCAATATCTGGTATCTCTGGTCTCCATATGTGGTTATACTAA
The DNA here is from genome assembly GCF_004115215.2 of Ornithorhynchus anatinus. Lineage (NCBI taxonomy): Eukaryota > Metazoa > Chordata > Mammalia > Monotremata > Ornithorhynchidae > Ornithorhynchus > Ornithorhynchus anatinus. Next base: position 36,483,813 of record NC_041734.1, on the reverse strand, counting down.
GAGATGGTGAGGATTTGAGGATTTTCTTTGCACATAGCCACAAAATTAAAATTAGATATTCAGCATCAAGAGTCATTCCAAGGTCATTCCCTCTCGGAGGAGGGAAATTTACTTAATCTGTGTAGGTATCAGTTCAACCATCTATAAAGTTTTGCCAAACTACTTTGATGAAACCTGCTATACTAGCCAGAGGATGAGAAGGATGGTTTTGGAGACTAGAAATCCATAAGCAGCTTGTCATTAAGGTACTCATTCTCCTGTTCAAAAAAGATACAAAGTCATCATATCTGGGAGAGTACCAATATCAGTACAGTATTTCTAAACAGCATTGATTGAGCCCCTCAAAGGGGCAAGAAGGAGAGGAGGGGAGAAGTGCACAAGATTATTCAGGGAATTTCTCCTGCAGGGCCTTGGAAGAAGGAAAGGAAGTGGACTGGTGAACCTGAAGGGAAAGGAGTTCCTTAGCATGGGAAAAGTGTGAGAAGTGGGTAGAAATAAGAGCTGAGAAGGTGGGACAGCAAATAGGTTTCAGATGAATGAGGTTTCAGAGCTTGGGGTGAATGAGGAGCACAAGCTGAGCACTAACAGAAAGAGCAGATAGCTAAGAAAGAGTCAGCTGATGAGGAGACCTTGAAACTGAGCACCAGGAGTTTAGGTTTTGTTTTTTTAATGATATTTGTTAGGTGCTTACTATAAGCACTGGAATAATTGCAAATTAATAAGGTTAGATTAGTTGATTAATAACCCTGTCCCACATCAGGTTCACAGTCTCAATCCCAATTTTGCAGATGAGGTAACTGAGGCACAGAGAAGTTAAGTGACTTACCCAATGCCACACAGCAGAGCCAGAACTAGAACTCAGGTCCTTCTGACTTCCAGGCCTATGCTCTCTTCACTAGGCCATGCTTTTGTTTTAACATTAGTTTTCAGATCTAGAAATAGGAACCAGTACCTAAATGATCAAATTAATCCATTAGTTCATTCTCTTGCCAGTTCAGGTTATGTCACTTTCAAGATTGGTGCTGATTCAGGGAGAAGAAGAGTGCAACTATGAGAAAACACAATAGGGAATAAAGTTTAGTAAACGGTCATTCATTAAGAACCTGGTACTCAGGGATTCATTCATCCATTCATTCAATCGTATTTATTGAGCACTTACTGTGTGCAGAGTACTGTACTAAACTGTGAGCCCATTGTTGGGTAGGGATTGTCTCTATTTGTTGCCAAATTGTGCAGTCCAAGAGCTTAGTACTGTGCTCTGCACACAGTAAGCGCTCAGTAAATACTACTGAATGAATGAATACAATATAATATTCCCTGTCCATAATGAGTTTACAGTAAAAGTGTGAGGCTGAAATTGGGGTACAGGGAGTTGCAGGGATGAGCCACCACCTCCCATCCCCAGTTTCCCTGTCTTGGGAAGACAGAGAGTCAGACCTAGAGCTCTCTTGGTCAGGCCTAGGACTTCCCAGGGATTCTGGACTCTTTTGGATGCTCCAGAATCCATGGAGAGTAGAGCCAAACTCCAGAGCTAAGCCTAGTCCCAATCCTGCCTTCTGAGAGTCCTGCAGATTTTGGGTGATCAGAGGTGAGTCAGAATAATAAGAGGACACTCTTTCGGAGATGATCTGGGCTGAGGCCTCCTGCCTTGGGGCCCAGACTGGGAAAGATGAAGAACTCAGAGTAGCAAAATTCTGAGTAACAGAATTATGGAGTAACACGATTCAAATGGCTTTGCCAACAGCTGTGAGTCTTCTGATTGATTTGAAAGCTCATTCCTGATGCCTGAACCATTCATACCTATGTATCAAGAGATATTGCTAATTGGGATGAGGCCAAACAAATTAAAAGCCCTGAATTGGGAGCTAAGTATGGGGAGATTTAAGGCTCTGTTTAAAGTAAGTGGGGTTTCGGCACACTCTTTAGTAGCTGCATAGAAACAGCAATTTGTTTTAGACTCAGGATCAGACCAAGTTATCCCACCCCTTGGAACCATTGGTGTGTTTTCACCTAAAGACTTTCTCCCATCCAGTGTTCTAATCAGTCACTCAATCTATCAAACCTATTTATTATCGATCAATCATTCAGTGATATTTATTGAGCACTGTATTGAGCGCTTGGGAGACTACACTATGTAATTTGGAAAACACATTCCCTGCCCACAAGTAGCTTACAGTCTAGAGGGGGAAACACTCATTAAAATAACTGTACATAAGTGTCATATGTACATATGTCAAGAGCTTAGTACAGTGCCGTGCACATTGTAAGCATTCAATAAATACGGCTGAATGAATAAGTGCTGTGAGCTGACGATATAGAAAGTCTCTCCCAATATCTAACTCATTAGCCAGCCCATCCATTTTCCATAACATAATTTGGATGTTAATTCTGGATTTTGATCCACTGAACCCTTGGTTGAATTCAGGCCTGGGTATGTGGTCTAACAAGAGCCTTCTCCAAAGTGACAATACCATCCCATCTCTGGGATCCAGAAGGTCTCCCCAGATAGTCCAAAGAATTAGAAGCCTCATTGGCTGTCATAGCATAGGGTTGTCATATCGTACCTTGTGATATGGAGTTAGCTCTCATTAAAGAAACAATACAAAGTCAGCTGGAGTTTCATAACCCAGAAGCTCCTCCGACATTCAGCAAGAAAGTTATTCCTGCTGTATTTAGAGATGGCCTTGACAATGGTGAAAATCCTGAAAACTCTTCAACTGTAATGGTGGGCAGCTCTTTTTTTAAAAAAAGAGAGCTCTTAAGCTCTTACTATGTGCCAAGAACTCTGGGGTAGAAACAAGATAATCAGGTCTAAATCAGAGGGAGGACTCACTCTCCATTTTACAGAAGAGGCAACCGAGACACAGAAAAGTTAAGTGATTTGCCCAAGGTCACTCAGCAGACAAATAGCAGAGCTTGGATTAGAACCCGCATCCTCCAACTCCCAGGCCTGGGCTTTTCCTACTAGTCCATGCTGCTTCCCTGACTAGGCCATGCTGCTATCATTATTTGTTAACATTGTTGTTGTTATGGCAGAAGACAGGACACTCTGTAGAAAATATATCCCTAGAGTCACTATAAATTGGAAATGACTCTATGGCACTTGATAATAATATTCTTCTTGCTTACATGCCTGTAGCTGATTGTCCCCTCCCCATTTTAGACTGTTAGCCTTTTGTGCACCAGGGAACAGGTCTGAAATAATAATCCAGCTACCTTAATCCAACACTTACTCCAGTGCTTTCCATAAAGCAAATGTTCAATAAAGACCATGAATAAAGAAAGAAAAATTCATAAGTAAGAGCTGCTTAAGGGTTGTTCAGGATACCACTGGCCTGCCTACATTCCTCCTTGTTCATTTGAAGACATAGTTCCAATGAAAGGAAAAATGAAGTGAGAAATCCATTTGCCAATCTAACCGCAATGTGTGTCAGCAGGAAGCTCTCTCAGACAAAAGTAATTTGGCTGACAGCAATAAATGTGGCTGCTTTGGTAAAATCAGTCTGAAATATGAACTTATTTACACCCCACCAACACACACACACACATCCACTTTATTTACTTGTGACCTCTCTAGTTGGTAATAATTTTATGTTTTGTCTCCCACTTTGGAGAGCAAGCTCCTTGTGGGAAAGGACTGTCAGTCAGTCAATCATATTGAGTGCTTTCTGTGCAGCGAGCACTGTACTTAGCACTTTGGAGAGTACAATATAACAAAGAAACAGGTACATTCCCTGCCCGCAGTGAGTTTACAATCTAAAGGGGGAGAAGGACATTAATATAAATAAATTACAGATATGTACCTAAATGCTGTGGGGCTGGGAGAGGGGATGAATAAAGGGAGCAAAGCAGAAGGGCGTGGGAGAAGAGGAGAGGTTATTCAGGGAAGGCCTCTTGGAAGAGATGGGCTTTCAATAAGACTGTCTCGAGGGCACTGTACAGTGCACTACAACAAGTGGGCTGCTCAATAAATGTTACTATTACTATTTATAAATTGTAAGCTCATTGTTGGCAGAGGTGTCAGTTTATATTTATATAGTACTCTCCCAAGCTCTTAGTATCATGCTCTGCATGTAGTAAGCACTCAATAAATATGATTGAATGAATACTATCACGACAACTGCTACTACTATGCCCAACACCCAAACCAGGTTCTGAGTCAGTTTCAAAGCTTGGGACATGACTACCTAGGGCTTGGGTGGCCCCTGGGATAGGACATCCATTTGCATGGGGTTGACTTAGTTGACTACAGCCAGGTTCCACTTCACTGTCATTCAAAAGGTGAGGAAAGGCAATCGGCAAATCAGTGTGTGCATAGAAAACTAAACAATGCTCTGCAACACGGCTGCACTGAGTGGGATATGTGAGGAGAATGGATGGCAGGAGAATGCCCAGTTACTCTCTGGGGACCAAGAAGAGGGCACATTCAACACTGAGTGCAGAGAAAACTGAAAATAAAATGGTGGTGAATTTAATGTGTCTATTTGGGTATACTGTTTTTTACAAGTTGACAAAAGGTTGATTATGGCAAGTATTGCCCCAATGATGGTGAGCTAACCGTTCCACAACCTCATCCTTCATATTCTTGCCTTGCCATTTGATGCTAGGAATGGCTTCTAGACTTGATTTCAAGCCCTAGACATGTTACAAAGAGAGTTTCTGTCCTTGAGGAACTTACCATTTAGTAGGGAAGCTTAAAGTCTCTAATGTGATATGTGTAACATGACTTTCAGTCAAGTGGGTGAAGGTTACATGCTCAAATCCCTGCAGAACCCTCTGGAAATACACTCCAGAAAAACAAGAGAGGTGGGTTGCAGCAATCTTAAAGGATTCTCGGTTACTTGCAACTTCAGTGTGCTTTTCTTTAGCGCCAACTTTTCCCCTTTAGTCTTTGCGCTTTTGATTAAAACAATACCAGTTTGCTGTTTCCTTTGAGGCATCTGTTTATTTTCTCTTTCTTAACTTTCAGAAACTTAAACGAGTGACTCATTTTTTCTGAAGTGAGGCGGGGTGAAAGAGAAACAGTGCCTGGCACTGTTGTTTGAACTAGGTCCTTAAAAAAATATTTTAATGAGAAATTAATCATGCTTCCCGTGCAAGTAATTTGCATATTTTCAAAGAGCAAAACAACAACATCCTGCTTCAGCGGTGAAATTTGTAAGAGCAAGGTCCAGCTGAAAGCAGCCCAGGATCGCTCTCAATTGCTAAGTCTCATTGGCTAACGCTGCCTAGTGTTGTTTTCTGAGGACCAGCGGAACCCTAATTTATCACGTATGAGATGGTGCGTGTGTCACACATGGCCTAGTTCTGGTGGAAGAAAGATAAGGACAGAAGAAAGTTAGGTACTAGAATGTTGGTTAACCAATGGGTCAGTTATCTGAACCAAGAGAAGCAGTGTGGTCTAGTGGAACAAACACAGGCGTGGGAATCAGAAGGACTTGGGTTCTAATCCCAGCTCCACCATTAGTCTGCTGTGTGACTTGGGCAAGTCACTTCACTTCTCTTTACTTCAGTTACTACATTTGTAAAATGGGAGTTAAGACCATGAGTCGCATGTGGGATGTGGACTGTGTCCAACCTTATTAGCTTGTATCTACCCCACTGCTTAGAAAAGTGCCTGGCAAAAAGTAAGTACTTAAAAAATACCACTAAAATCAGGCTACCTTAGATGTAAAACAACAAAATTATGCAGGAGAACTTGGATAGTCAATCTAAATTTGTCAAAGACCTATCTGACCTAGCCACAGCATATTTTGTTTGGATAACCAAGCTCTTGGTCATCCAAATTAACCCAAGCACATTATGTTGGATAGTTAGCTATCTTTTAGACAATACCTTCAGTTCCCTTCCTGACCCTAAATTTCCAGAAGTCACCAATGAGGTCATTAAGTTCCAATAAACCATTGTGATTCCACAGAAACTCTGAACTTTTGCATGGCTCCATCCCCTTAGACTGTGAATCAAATTCAAAATATACACATTTCCTATGAGTTCTTTGGAGTTGGTCTACACATTTTATCTTCCCCCATATTTTTCTTCATCTTCAATTATTTTAGCTAATAGACTAGACGTTATGATCTGGATAATTGTAGGCTGATGCTTCTTAAATACTTGCTAGTTACTAAGCTCTTGGTAGATACAAGATAATCAGATCTGTCCTAGTTTGGCCCACAAGGGCTCAGAGGGAAGGAGAACAATCAGTCACTCATATTTAAGAGTGCTTGCTGTGTGCAGGGCATTGTACTAAGCACTTGGGAGATTACAGCACAACAATGTAATGGGAATCCTTTATCCATCTTCCCTTCCAGTCCCACAGCACTTATGTACATATCTGTAATTCATTTATTCATATTAATGTCTGTCTTCCACTCTACCCAGTTAGCTCGATGTGGGCAGGGAATGTGTCTGTCTATTGTTATACTGTAATCTCCCAATCGCTTAGTATAGTGCTTTGCACACAATAAGCACTCACTATATATAATTGACAGAATGACTGAATGAATTCCCTGTCTACAAAGAGCTTTCAGTATAGAGAAGAGCAACGTGGCTCAGTGGAAAGAGCACGGGCTTTGAAGTCAGAGGTCATGGGTTCAAATCCCTGCTCAGCCACATGTCAGCTGTGTGACTATGGGCAAGTCACTTAACTTCTCGGTGCCTCAGTTACCTCATCTGTAAAATGGGGATTAAGATTGTGAGCCCCACGTGGGACAACCTGATTCCCCTGTGTCTACCCCAGCGCTTAGAACAGTGCTCGGCACATAGTAAGCGCTTAACAAATACCAACATTAAGTATCTTACCCCCTTTTTATAGATGAGAAAACTGAGACATAGAGTAGCTGCCATGCTTAAGGTCACATACAAAGCAGACAAGTGGCAAAGGGGCAGGGGAACTAAAACTCAGGTTTCTTGACTCCTAACGTTTTGCTCTTTCCAATAGGCCATGCTCTTTCTGATTTGCACAATACAACCTGATCAAACCAATAAGGATGAGTATCTGGGATCAATCTGAGAAGCAGCATGACACAGAGACTAGAGCACAGCCCTGGGAGTCAGGAGGTCATGGGTTCTAGTCCTGGCTCTGCCACTTGTCTGCTGTGTGGCCTTGGGCAAGTCACTTCACTTATCTGTGCCTCATTTACCTCATCTGTAAAATGGGGATTGAGACTGTGAGCCCCATGTGGGACAGGATCTGTGTCCAACCTGATTTGCTGATATGCATCCCAGTGCTTAGTATAGTGCCTGGCACATAGTAAATGCTTACCAATTACAACTCTTATTGTTATTATTATTATTATTATTATTAACTGAAGGAATTATTTGGATAATTTGAAGTAGAAGACTCAGCCAACTGAGGTTTGAGAGCTTTTAGGTTAGGTCTGAAATCAATCAATCCATCAATCAGTCAATCAATAACAATTACTTAGCACTTATTGAACTAAGCCCAAGTCTTTAATAAATACCTGGGAAATAGAATTAGAAGATACTAGCCCTGCCCATAAGGATTTTACTGAGCCAGGAATAATGATAATGATAATAATAATGACAATAATGCTAATAATAAATATATTTGCCATATTTGTTAAGTACTTAGTGTCAAGCACTGTTCAAAATGCTGGAGTAGATACAAGATGATCAGGTCTCACATGGGGCTCACAGTCCGACTAGGTGGGTGACAGGTATTGAATTCCCATTTCACGGATGAGGGACCTTAGGCACAAAGAAGTTGTGACTTGCCCAAGGTCACACAGCAAACAAGTGGTAGTGGTGGGATTAGAACCCAGGTCCACTGACTCTCAGGCCTGTGCTCTTTCCACTAGGCCATGCTACTTCCCATACCTTATTCCTGGCTCCCTGTTCTGAGAGACTCTGTGAAAGGAGGTTAGTATCTTGTTCTTTCCTTTCCCTTTAAAAATTAAGTGCTGACTACAGAGGTCTCATCTACAGTGAGTTAATCAACAGTCCTTTGAGGAACAAAGAATTAGCCCATTTGAGAAGGCAAAAACCTTCATTTCTATTTCTGAGGAAGTTGAGATTACAACAATTCCGTGAGAAAATGTACAGCACATGGGTCAGATGGCATTTCTGGAGAAGTCTACAAGCAAGGAGAAGATTTTCTCCATGAGTGCTTCCCCAACATATGGAACATTGAGGAAATGCCACAGCACTTCAAAGATGACCATAATTATCGTATTCAAAAAGAAAGGTGAGAGTGCTGATAAACGGAAACTACTGGGTTATCTCATTGTTTTCCATTCCTGGCAAGATCCTAGCCAGAGTCCTTCTGGATAGGTTACAGAAGCCTATATTGCTAAACACACTCTCCCTGACCATCATGTGACTTTAGTCCAAAATGTAAGCCAAGCACAGATGTCTTTGCTGCAAGGCAGATACAGGAGAAGGGCAAGGAACATCACCAGAGTGCTATATTACATTCATAAATCTCACAAAAAAATTTTCATATATTTGGCCACTGATCCAAAATGCATTGATTCATAAATTAAAGTTGGGGGATTCCAATAATAAACCAGAGCAAAAATAGATGGATGGTTAGAGAAGATTTCTTTGACCCTATTGCTTACCCTCATTTGAGTTCTTGCTTATTAAGTTTGGCTCTTTTAGCTCATTGTGATCAGGGAAAGTAATCTACATACTCTGTTGAAATGTACTCTCCAAAGCTCTTAGTATAGTACTCTGCACACAGTAAGCAGAGTACTCAATAAATACCATTAACTAGGAAAAATGCTGCTTAGAGTGGATCAAGAGAGAGATACAAATCTACAGACAGATAATAGACACATAGACCACAGATACTCCCCCTCCTAGAGGGAGAAGAGAAGCAGAATCCCCAGGAAAGTTTTAAAAAAGGGCCATAAGCAGGGAAGGAAGAAGAAAAAGGAGGGAGAAGAAAAGGAGAGAAAAAAAGAGGACCAAGAGTCAGTTAGTCGAACATAATTATTGAGTGTTGCAGAACACTGTACTAAGTGCTTGGGAGAGTACAATATAACATTAAACAGACACATTCCCTGTCCAAAGAGAGCTTACAGTCTAAAGGGGGAAACAGACTTTAATATAAATAAATTACATGTATGTATACAGTCCGCACATCCGCCAAACTAACTCTCTTCCCCTCTTCAAAGCCCTACTGAGAACTCACCTCCTCCAAGAGGCCTTCCCAGACTGAGGTCCCCCTTTCCCTCTGCTCCCCTTCCACTCTCTGCTCCTCCTCCTTCCCCTTTCCCCTCCCCTCAGCTGAGCCCCCCTTCCCTCTGCTCCCCCTACCCTCCACCCCCACCTTCTACTCCTCCTCCTTCCCCTCCCCTCAGCACTGTGATTATTTGTATATCTTATTTATTACCCTATTTATTTTGTTAATGAGGTTTACATCTCCTTGATTCTATTTATTGTGCTTATGTTGTCTTGTTCTTGTCTGTCTGTGTCCCCCTATTAGACTGTGAGCCCGTCACCTGGCAGGAATTGTCTCTGTTGCCGAATTTTACATTCCAAGCACTTAGTACAGTATTCTGCACATAGTAAGTGCTCAATACATACTATTGAATGAATGAAAGTGCTGTGGGGCTGAGAACGGGGATGAATAAAGGAACCAGGTCAGGGTGACCAAGAGAGAAAAAAGGATAAGGGATAAAAAGAGAAGGGAAGATGTATTCCATACTGTATCCTCCTTATCTACCACCACCTCAGCTGCTGTGTCTTCAGCCGAGCATGGGAAGTTTTGGTTCTGGTCCAGGACAGACCAACAGAGCTGGAATGGTAGCCTGTGGCTCTGGTCTTGTAAGTAACACAGAGGATGTATAAACCAGCCTCACCTAATTTACCCATCTGCCAGAGCAACTCCACAACTCAGACATCCATTTCATTCTCAGAGCATCTCCTAGATTGTCCAGGGAGCTAGGAATGAGGCAGCTGTCTTCACAGGCTCACTGGGATCCAGATCTGGGGACCAGAGAGCCTCAGGGCTAGGTATGTTGCTCACTAGATAAACAGGTACCCAAAATAATAATGACGGCATTTGTTAAGCGCCTACTATGTGCAAAGCACTGTTCAAAGCGCTGGGGAGGATACAAAGTAATCAGGTTGTCCCATGTGGGGCTCACAGTCTTAATTCCCATTTTACAGATGAGGTAACTGAGGCACAGAGAAGTTGTGACTTGCCCAGAGTCACACAGCTGACAAGCGGCTGAGCCGGGATTTGAACCCATGATCTCTGACTCCCCAGCCCATGCTCTTTCCACTGAGCCACGCTGCTTCTCTAGTCAGGAGTTGCTCTGTGATGACAAAGGCAAGAAGTGGAGTCAACATTACAGTTCCACATCTGGCCCTTTTCCAGCACCAAAGGTGGAGAGGGCTAACTACAATTTTCTGGGTAACCCCAGTAGTCATATAGCCAAAGCTAATGGTTTCAGTCCCTAAAGCCAATGGCCATGGAGACTGTGGTCCACCTCACCTCCATAGAGCTGAGGCCCAAGAAGAAGGGGGATGGATAATGCCATACAGGGCCCTGGTAGGGCCAGCATCTGTCCTTCCATGCTACAGTCTGTTCAGTAGCTCTGGTATCACCTTAAAAATGACTACCAGGGTGAAAAGAGGGATTCTCAGAGGTCTGGATGGCAATGTCTGCCATCTTTGTCTTGGTTTTGTGGAAAATGGACCTGAGGCTGCTGCAGTTGAGGCCTCATTAGTGGGCAAAATTGAGATCCTGTGGTCTGTCATTGCAGACATAGCAGGTGAGTTGGGGACATTGTTTAGATGTCCCTGAAAGGGCAAAATACTTGAATGCCCCCAGGCATTTATTGAGTGCTTACTGTGGTCAGAGCACTGTTCTACGTACCTTAGGAGAATGCATTATAACAGAGCTAATAGATACATTCCCTTCCCACAACTTTTTATTACCTTTCAAGGTTCTCTTTTGGAGCCCTCTCCAAGTTTACCTATAGCAGGCTTCAATATATGACCTCATGAGCAAAGATTAACTTGAAAATCCACATGGACAATCTGGTATATGATGAGTAAATTTGATTTTTCACAGTCTTCTAACTGCAGACTTTCTAGCTACATGCCATCCCTTAGGTCATATTTTTCCCTCTTATTTGTACTCCCAAAGGGAGTAAAGCTGGGTCATTTCTCAGAGGAAGCTAGACTTACTATTCTTCTTGAGCCCTGTTTGGCATACTTACTTTGGAAACCATGTCAACCAGATTTTTCATTCAAGGGGTGACCTCTCTGTATAATTAATTAACTTCAGATTTTTCTGACTGCTACAATGGTGGAGGTGAATAATAGACTGTGGAGTCAAATATGGCTTGTTACGTTGAATCAGTTCTAAAATGGTTCAGTTGAAGGCAAAAGGGGAAGGGAGGGGAAAAAAAACCTCTACAAATTTGTCTTGGAGAACAGACTTTTGGGGGTGGATTTTCCACTTTTGCATCCTTCCATTTAAATTAAGTTTTTTGACATAAGGGCCATATTTTCTAAGTATCTTTGTTTAGCACAAATATGCATGCAACATACTGACACACACATGGCTTTTAAATATCTGGCTTTAATCTGGTCATGGAAATATGGAGCTTCAGAAAACATATTTGTTGGTGTGTTGTAAGCATTCTTTAACACTTTAAATCTGTTAATCATTTTTCATATGTATAGCACCCTTTTGTTTGAGTCACAGCATATGGTATAGTGGATAGAGCATGGGCCTGGGAGTCAGAAGGTCATGGGTTCTAGTCCTAGCTTTGCCACTTGTCTGCTGTGTTACCTTAGGCAAGTCACTTCACTTCTCTGTGTCTCAGTTACCTCATCTATAAATTGAAAATTGCATCTGTAAGCCCTATATGGAGTAGGGACTGTGTCCAACTCAATTTGCTTATATCCACCCTAGTAGTTAGTACAGTGCCTGGCACATAATAAGCACTTAACAAATACTATTACCATTATTATTAATATAATAATGATAATTATTGCCCTCCTTTGATTCCATTAGCCAACATGAATTCAAATGCTAATTTTCATAGGATCATAATATGAATCATAAATCTCAGGATAGAACTATATTTAACCTCATTTCGGGATTGTTCTTAAATCCAAAAGAAATACAGAGAAATAGTTAATCTTTCTTTAAAATCTGGATGATTTCACCTTTTTTCTCTGTATACATTCCAGGGACTTCCTTGGAGTCAGGAAGTTTGAACTTTTCTTCTATCTAAATCCCTCCCTGAAATTTCATTCCACTTATCTTTTTCCTACTTTTAATGGAAGTGGGGAAAGGGTGATCACCATCTGTCCTGCAACATCCCTTTGGGCAAGGGAGATTTTCATTAAATTATTTTGCACTCCACTCTAAACAATCCTATAGGCCCCATTGCCCAACTTTTAATAAATCAGTGGCATTTATTGAGTGTTTACTGTGGTCAGAGCACTGTTCTACGCATCTTAGGAGAATGCATTATAACAGAGCTAATAGATACATTCCCTTCCCACAACTTATTAGGTTTCAAGGTTCTCTTTTGGAGCCCTCTCCAAGTTCACCTATATAGCAGGCTTCAAACTGTACACAAGGTCTATTCCATGGAAAGTCCTAACACCAAATGAGGAGTTCAGAAGAGTGAAGCTAAGGTCACTTGGGAGGTGACATTTTTCCTGCTCAATGAGGTTTTTTTTCTGGCCTGACTTAGATAACATTGTGCAGAGAGAGGCAGAGTGTAAATAATTAAGACAATGGTCCTCTGCTCTCTACATTGGTCCTGAGCTAACCTCAGGCATGGAGTTAAGATAACTAGTATCCCTAGGGGCTGGGATTGCGGCTGGTTCTCATCTTAAAAGGTGTGGATACAGTCATCACAAAATTACCTTCTACCAAATCCCCCAGTACCAGGATGAGTGGGCAACCACTGATGTTTGAAGGTAGTAGTTTCAAAAGAAATAAATGGAACACCTTTACACCCAGCTGGTGGAAGGCATATGGAATTCATTTCCATGGGATGCTCTCTAGGTCAGAAATATAGGTTGGTTTAAGAGGAGTTTAGACAAATTCATGGACAAGAGATCCATAGTGGGTTGCTAGAGAGACAGCTAGGGTCCATTTTTATCCATGAGGATGAATAGATGGAGATGCAGCATGGCCTAGTGGATAGAACATGGCCCTGGGAGTCAGAAGAACCTGTGTTCTAATCCCAACTCTACCACATGTGTGCTGTGTGATCTTGGGCAAGTCACCTAACTTCTCTGGGCTTCAGTTACCTCATCTGTAGGATGGGGATTAAGATTGTGAGCCTCATGTGGGTCAGGGACTGTATCCAGCTACATTAGCCTGTATCTACCCCAGCGCTTAGAACAGTGCTTGGCATATAGTAAGACCTTAACAAATACCATAATTATTATGTCAGGAAGGGACACCACAATCAGAGGCAAAATTCTGGTCTGGATGGACAGTGTGCAGCCCAGTCAATGCTATTGCCTGTGGCCTGAGAGTCTCATGAGACACAAAAACCAGGGGTAAAGTTGTGAACAGCTGTGTGGTGTTGATGGTAACAGCAAAGTTCCAAACTATATGTACAAGATGCAGTGACCTATTTTGCTACCTAGGCTCTCTACCTTCACCTCTTTCTCCAATGTCACTTATTTCTGCTGCATTTCCAAAAAAGACAGTGCCAAACCTGTACATCAGAGCACAGATAAGAGTTAAATGTCCAAAAGGCTTTATGAGGGCAAAGGTATGATGGGAGTTGACTTTGTGAACCAGGATCAAAGTGTAAAAAGATTTATAGAGCACTAGAGTAGGGTAAATAGCTATTTTTTTAAAGATGCCTGTTAAGCTCTTACCTTGTATTAACCACTGTTTTAAGCATTGGGGTAGATATAAGATAATCAATTTGGAAATAGTCCCTATTCCACTTAGGACACACAGTCTTAGTTGGAAGGAGGAGGATTAAATCCACATTTTACAGATGAGGTAATTGAGGCACTGAGAAGGTAAGTGACTTGTCCAAGGTCACACAGCAGATAAGGGATGGAGCTAGAATTAGAACCCAGGTCCTGTGACTCCCTGACCTGTGCTTTTTCCATTAGGAAATGCTGCTTACCATTCCCTTTATTATTCCCTTTCCAAGTGGTCATGCTCTTTTACCCACAGTAACTTTGGCAACAATTTTTTTCTCTTAGTTTGGGGACAGGTATAGGAGTGACTCAAACTTTTCTTCTGATATTGATCCAACTGAGAGAATCCCTTTTATATGTTTTCAGTAGGTCTGTTACAATGGGAACAGAGATCTCAGGAGACAGTGTCCTACCTACCAAAGAGGATGGAAAAAACATTACTGGATTTCCTCTAGACTAGGGAATATGTCTACCAACTCTGTTGTATTGAAATCTTCCAAGCACTCACTACAGTGCTCTGCATACAGTAAGTGCTCAGTAAATACCTATGATTGATTTGCCGATAGCTTAAATCTCTTCCTCTCCCGCAACTCCCCTTAGATGGTAATAAAACTCATTCCAGTCATTGCCAAATTTCTTCCACTATTCTGCCTCATCTCCCACTATTAACATGCTGCTTCAATTTTGTTGACCAGATATCCCAATTTTTCCAGGATAATTTTGGTGTTGAAAATTTCCTTTCAGTGTCACCCAAAATGTTGCCTGAGCGCCAATATGGTCCTTGTCTTCCTATTTAACAAATATGCTCACCCTGGATAAGGAATTGACCTGTTCTCTCTGTGCTACCCATCCTTCCCCTCCCACAAATAGGAGGAGATCTTGGATCATGAGAGAGACTCTCAACTGAAACCATGATTTTGGGTTCTTCTCCTTGCTTCACCAAGGACTACCTATTTTACTTTTCTCCTTGGCTTACTAATATGAAGAAAGGGAATACGATGATTACATGTGACACTGAATTGCATTTACCATTAATATATCTGGTCCCTGGGTGTCTGAATCAAATTATAAATGAGGTTGATTCCCCTCTTTGGGCCAGGAAGCTAAAGTTTCCCCAGTTCAGAGATGAGACAACATTGATTGGGTTGAAGCTGCTCTTCCTCAGAGTTATTGTTGGAAAAAGGGATTTCCTGTGAAGAGAAGCCCGAGAGGGGCCTGAGAGAAGACACTGGCCTATATCATATCTGGAAAAGTTACCTTTAGTCTGGAAATCCAAAGCTGCTGCGCAGCTTCCTTCCTGGAAGCAAAGAAGTGGCTGTGACCAGACCTTATCACACACACTCCTGTTCCCTACTCTCCCCTCACACCACATCTCTCATGGAAGACAAGGCAATGGAAGAATTAGGTACATTTATAGAATTTCTTCCAAATGCCCAAGATATTCAAGTAAAAGAAGAGTTCAGCTTTTAAATATTAGCCTTAATTTTAACCTTATCCATGTGTTGCTGTACTCATCCCATTTAGCTTTCATTATTTTTAAAGCCAGGAAAGCATTGGTTTTCTTCAGTCATGCATAATTGAATGTGTTTTGTTCAAACTTTCCCTCCAAACATAGTCTCCTCCTGATTCCTAAATGCTTTCAGTATGCTAATGTGTCATTTTGCATGCACGCAGAACTTCACAATCCCTCAATGTGGTCCTGGAGAGACATAAAAATGGGAGTATGTGCTGTTGGAGGGAGTTCACTGTGCTCTGAGAACTATAATTGATGTCTTTCATAGCTTTTCAAAATTCAGTTTTATAAATGTCTTTTGCATACATTTTTGGGTCAAATGAAATTCAATTTAAGGATGTATTACCTGGCACCGAAACAAGTCATGTAATATTGGGTAAGGCTTAAAAAATCAGGTAAATGTCTAAGCCAAAGCAGTAAAAGTTCACATTGACTGCAGAGGATCCTGGAAATGTTGCATATCTATATGTCCCTCCCTAAATGCTTACTTAGTGCCAGGCATGGTACTAAACGCTGTGGTGGATACACACCGATCAGCTTGGACACAGTCCCTTGTCCCATGCGGGGCTCACAGTCTCAATCCCCATTTCACAGTTGAGGCAACTGAGGCCCAGAGAAGTTAAGTGATTTGTCCAAGATCACACAGCAGACAAGTGGCGGAGCTGGGATTAGAACCAATGATCCTCTAGCTCCCAGGCCCGTGCTTTTTTGACTATGCCATCCTGCTAAATGCACATTTGTGTGTACTGGAAAGATTGCATAAAGAAGGCAACCATCAAATGGCTCCACCAAGCCTCTTGTCACCATTTTCAGGGGCGGAATTAGAACTGAGCAGACTATTGGACTGACTCAGTAATGATATTGCTCATATTCTTAAGTCCTTATGTTCCCATTTAACTTAGAACAGTGACTTTTGTCAGAATTAAGGTTCCAAAGATCTCTTCCTGCCATGTGCTTCATCTGCTCCCTTTGGCTGAGAGCCTGCGAGTTTTGCTATGATACAAGAGACTCCTATAGAGACAGAATCTCTGCCTATTGAGCCATAGTTTCAAATAACTGATGAGTTAATCAGGAAATAGTCAATGAGTGGCTACAGGAAGAATACCAGGAATTCAGGAGCGAGTTAAACAGTAACACTCAAAATTTTTAATCTGAAAGGGATAAGACTGCAGAACAATACCCAATCAGCATATACATGGGCTCAAAAATATAGAAATCATAAGAATGAGTTCAAGAGCGGGGAAGGAGTTATGAAATATATTGGCAGGTGGAAAAATGTGCCAGGGGAGGACTTTAGTGACAATTTCTATAAGGAGGTAGATTGTAGACTGTTGGAAAAAGCAAAGGACTTGGACCTGTGTTCTAATCCCGTCTCCTCCATTTGCCTCCTGTGTGACTTTGGGCAAGTATCTAAACATCTCTATGACTCATTTTCCTGATCTATGAAATGGGGATTAAATAGCTGTTCTTCCCTTCTAGATGATGTTCCTTGTTTGGGACAGGAAGTGTGTCCAATCTGTTTACTTATTTACCCCTATGCTTGGTACACAGTATGAGTACTTAATTAATATCATCATCATTAGTATCTAGAGAGAGAAAGGACAAGCAGGAACAGGGAAGTTGACCCAGATGGAAAGAATAGATTGAGTAAAGATTTGGAAACAGAAGAAGGAAGAAACTGAATGAGATAGAAATAGGCCAAAATTGTCTGGAAATTGCTTTACTGTCCAAACATTTAAACTGAGGAAATTGTGCACTGAATACACACAAAAAATGAATTTTGCCACAAACCCAAGTCATTGTCACAATTTATCTGTAAAATCACTTTTAATAATAAGGGTTAAATATGTAAAGAAATTCAATGCAAAGAAAGTTCAAGCCATTTATTGGTGAACAGAACATAATCCTCAAATTTATCCTGAAAATGAAGGGTCATTTTATTTTCACTCTCATGACTAAAAAGCTGCTGAACACATCTTGCTCAAACTTTCCAGAAAACAAAGAAGATTCATCTTTGGGCTGAGACCAAGCATGGAAATTTTTAAGATCAAAGGCAAAATTTTCAGAAAGTTACAGGCAAGTGAAAACAGACGGTTCAAATGAAATTTGGTTCATATCCTTAAACAAGAAAGTTTTTTTTTTACTCCAGCCACTTTGATACCTTTTCAACTAGCCTGTAAATTTTAATTTTGGAATGTGTTAAGTTGCCTTCGGAGATATTCGGAGACTATCTCTCTGCTTTTATGGAGCATTTCCACATGCCCTATGCTTTAGCTTCTAAAATTTCTTACAGCATGATAATTAAATCAGTGGCTTTTTCTTGCTTAAAGCCCATCTTACACCTGAGGGATGGAGGGAAAGATGGTTCATGATTATTTGTTTCAGCTAGGGAATAATCTATTGCAGAACTAGACTCTTACTATTAGCCTAGAAACTCATTTCACTGCTTTTCAAATTTAACAGTTCTATAGCTTGGAGGGCATCAAGTAAAAGAGTTCAGGTCTCAACCTCTTCTGCACCCCTGCCACGTGTGAAATTCACACTAACTACAAAGGGAAGTCCTACACACCAAAGAAAGACACTTGAGGGATTAGGAGAGATGAGAAATGGAACCCATGAATGTAAAATTCAAGCCTGGAGTGAATTATCCAAGAGAAGTTAGAAACTCCTGAAAAACCATTGTAAATTCAATGATGGAACTTATCCTGCCACCTAAACAATTGAGATAAAAGAAATTAAAATGCACACAGATGGCAAGCTACCTTAGAGGAAGAAAGCATCCTTTATTATCTGCAATTTAATGTTGAGGCAACACAGCCTAAAGATATGCAAAGCGTCATCACCCTGAACATTTCTTCACCACTCCACTTCCTCGGAGGTCACAGATCTAAAGCCTGAAAACTTTCAAAGGCAAGGGAAAGAGTGAAATGCCAGCTGTAGATAATTTAGCCTATCAATCAATCGCCAGCCTGAATCATATTCATTTAAAACAAAACACAACTGTTACATATCCGAATGACAGTTGTCAAGACAAAACAAAGGGCTTTGAGGACCAGATTTCCATTTTTTTCCAGTCAGTCATGGTTCTGACTGAGAGCTGGGAAGAGTGTGGAAAGAAGTGAAAATGTACCCCAGTAACACATAATGGCACCATTGCCTTGTCCCAACCCAGAAGAGCTCCCTGAAGGGCAGGTGAAGGACAGCCTAGTTTATTATTGAATGAATCCTGGGTATCAACTGTGTAAATCCAGAAATGAGTTGTAGGCTGCCCCAAACCAGGTCTTCTATAAAATATATTTTCTCACAACTGAAGATAAACACATCCTTGGGACTGTAATTTCCTTATCCCTACAAATCTCAATGTCAGATCCCCCCCTCAGTCCCCTACTTTGAGCTTCAAATCCAAAATCCAAATTTCTATTGAGAATTCTGAGTAGGGGAGGGGGCAAGGGCAGGAGGACAGCTCCTGGCCTGGCCCTCATACTACTACTAATAATTTTAATTGTGGTATTTATTGTTTGCTATATACTAGGCACTGTGCCTAATATATAGCAAACACTTAAAATACCACAATTATACAGAGCCGAGTATAATAAATACCACAATACCACAAGTATACAGTGCCTAGTATATAAAAAATACTTTATTATTATTATTAGAGTAGATAAAAGGCAATCAGGTTGGACACAGTCCCTGTCCCACATAGGGCTCACAGTCTTAACCCCCATTTTACAGATGAGGTAACTGAGGCACAGAGAAGTGAAGTGACTTGCCCAAGGTAACACAGCAGATAATTGAAGGAGCTGGGATAGGAACCCAGGTCCTTCCGATTCCCAGACCCATGCTCTATCCACTAAGGGACTGCCTCCTTTAGACTGTAAGTTCCTTGTGGGCAGGGAACATACCTACCAACTCTGTTATATTTGCCCAAAGTCACCCATCTTACAAATGACAGAGTCGGAATTAGAATCCACAATCTCTGGCTCCCAAGCCTGGGCTCTTGCCACTAGGCCATGCTGCTTAGGAGAGTACAACAGAATTAGCACACATGCTCCCAGCCCATAACAAGCTTAGACTCTAGAGTGGGAGCCAGGCTTCAGTATGAATAAATAATTTAAAATTTAAAGATATGTACATAAGTGCTGTGGGGCTGGGGGTGGGGCAAATATCAATTGTCCAAAAGCCACAGATCCAAGTGCATAGATGATGCAGAAGGGAGAACGAGCTGGGGAAAAGATCACCTCTAGTCTAAATACATGTTTATAATTTTTTTGGGGACTTCAGTGTAGTGGACACCACTGTCCCTGCTGCTGCTGTTCTGGCTGGCCAGGGCCAATAGTTGGGGACCAAAGCCAGGGCCATGAGAGAGGTGGGTGGAGCAGGTAACCATAGCAATTGTAGAAGAAAGGGGGGGGTGGTGTCCTTGAAGAAGGGAGAATGCTTTACCTAGTGGATAGAGCCGTGGATAGAGCCTGGGCCTGGGAGTCAGAAGACCTGGGTTCTAATAATAATAATAATAATGTTAGTATTTGTTAAGCGCTTACTATGTGCAGAGCACTGTTCTAAGCGCTGGGGTAGACACAGGGTAATCAGGTTGTCCCTCATGAGGCTCACAGTCTTAATCTCCATTTTACAGATGGGTAACTAAGGCACAGAGAAGTGAAGTGACTTGCCCACAGTCACACAGCTGACAAGTGGCAGAGCCGGGATTTGAACCCATGACCTCTGACTCCCAAGCCTGTGCTCTTTTCCACTGAGCCATGTTGCTTCTCTGAATCCCAGCTCCACCACTTGTCTGCTGTGGGACCTTGGGCAAGTCACTTTTCTTCTCTGTGCCTCAGCTACCTCATCCATAAAATGGGGATTGAGACTGTGAGCCCCATGTAGGACAAGGACTGTGTCCAACTTGACTTGTTCTAAACAGTAAGCGCTTAAATACCATCATTATTTACCTTCTCCTTTTCCTCCACCATGACCACCACTGTTTCCCACCCCTTTCCATATTCGTCTGGACCCAACCTCAGGCCTCTGACTTCGAATCTGTGATCTAGGATGGCCTAGGGGGACAGATTGGCTGGGACAGCAGCAGCATTTGCAGGGACTGGGGGCGGGGGGCGGGGATGAGTCCAGGAAAGGCCACACAATGGGATGAGGGAAAAGAGGATGGGGCCTGTATCTATCAATTGATCACTGGTATTTACTGAGCACAGAACATTGTTTGTGAGAGTATAATACAACATAGTTGGAAGGCATGTTCCCTGAAAGCAAGAAACTTACAGTCAAGAGCATTGTATGTAGCTAGACTGGGCTAGCTTTACAGGAAGGGGGTCAAATACATAATTTTTAAAGGTCCTCTAGAATTAAAATTCTGAGGTGGAGATCAATGGTCTACCTGACTTACAGGGGGCATTGAGAAGGGTGTTAAAGACCGGTTAGAGATAGTAGAGTCAAGAGCAAGGTAAAATTACAAGGTTATCTGGAAGGAGTTAAAACTGTGAGGTGGAGAATAGTGGGTGAAGAACCAAACATACTAGGTGGAGGTGTAAGAAGCCAGTGATAACTGTTTGAAACCCTCTCTATCTACAGAGAGAATTACCCATAAAATGAACCATTTTAGACAGAAGAGAATCTCATCTATTTTTAAAGATCTTCAGAGAAAGAGATTCCACAATTCCATTCAATAATCCATTCCAAAATATAGCCATACTCACTGCCAGGAAATTTCCTGGAGGGGCCAGAAGACAAAAGATTGGCAACAGATATCCTCCAAGGAGATGTGCATTTTCAGCAGGCCAAATGCTATTTATAATTGTCAATAATTCATATATAAGCAGCCTGAATTTCATTTTATAAAAGCTTCCATTCTATTCAGAAAACACAAATATAGGGTGGTTAAGTGATAGAAATTTAGAAATGGAAATTATTTGTTCTGACAATCCCAACAGGGTTGAGAAACTAGAGAAATGCCTTCAAACTCCCCCTTCCCTCCATGATTTCCCCCCAGACCAACTGTCTCTCATCACTTCTCAAAACCCCACCTTCACTCTACTCACTCTAACCCTTTTCTATTTCTAGACGTGTTTCAGTTACCAAATGAATATACTGGCTAGAAGGCACCAATTCCAAAGGAACAAGCTACACTGAAAGACTTTGGGCATAAACTCTAAGAAGTAATCACTGGAATTGATTGAGAGCTGACTGTGAGAAGAGAACTGTGCTAGGTGCTTGGGTGAGTACAAAAGAGGTACCCATGGATTATAGAGATGGACATGTGTGCTCACTCCATCAATCAGTGGTATTTATTGAGCGCTTGTTCTGTGTAGAGCACTATACTAAGTGCTTGAGAAGTACAATATAACAGAGTTGGTACGTATGTTCTCTGCCCACAAGGAGCTTACAGTCTAAAGGAGGCAGTCGCTTAGTGGATAGAGCATGGGTCTGGGAGTTGGAAGGACTTGGGTTCCTATCCCAGCTCCTCCACTTATCTTCTGTGTAACCTTGGGCCAGTCACTCAACTTCTCTGTGCCTCAGTCACCTCATCTGTAAAATGGGGATTAAGACTGTGATCCCCATGTGGGACATGGACTGTGTCCTACCTGATTACTTTGTATCTACCCTCACTCTTAGAACAGTGCCTGGCACAAAGTATATAATAAATACCATAAAAAAAGTGAGGCAATGATGACCCCCACAGTCATTTGAGCTGAACTATCACCCTCACTCATTCCAGATCTCTTACTAGACCTGACAGTTTCCAGTCAGGGCTGAACAGACCCAAAATGGTGGTTCTCTTGCTTATCAGATTGCAAGATCCTTGTGGGCAGGGGACATGTCATCCAACTCTGTTGAACTGTACTCTCCCAGGGTTTAGTACCGTACTCTGCAAAAAATAAGTGATCAATAAATACCACTGATTATTAGCTCTCTGAAGCCCACCCCCTCCAAATCCTCCTCCCCATTAAAACCCCTGACCTCTTCTCACCACACGGGCGCAATACAAAGATAGAAGCAGTGCAGACAGGAAAAATGATTTACAAATTGTGGAAGCATAGAACAGGCGTGATACTTGGGTGTCAGGGTAAAACAGCTAAATAAGTAATTGTGCAAGTGTTATACTTCCAATAGTGCTCTTAATTGGTTCACTGATGAAAGAGTCTTAAATGAAAGAGTATGAAATAAATTATGGTTTTCTTAGCTATTTCAAGCACATTCACGCATTTATTTAAGAGGTCCAAAAATCTCACTAAATTCTATATGTAATTTTTAAACAGTGATGAAAAACACAGAAAATATTGTTTCTTGATCAAATACCAATGCAAATTTATGCCAATAATGAAATATTTTAAATTCATATTTTTGATGTGTACAAATGAAAATACTTTTCAAAGTTTAGTCTTTCACTTCCAAATAGAGGCACTTAATGCTAGTATAATAGAGCTCTGTCATTTTATCTGTGATAATAGCAAAATAATTTCTTATGTGCCTGCTATCTGTAAAGGATCATATAATCATTATATGGGGCTACCTATCTAAATGAGGGTAAATAGTTACAAAGAAGGACAGTGGAAAACAAACAAAAATCATTATACTGTGAAATTGATGATCCAAGATAACACTCTTTAAAAGTACCAAGATAACACTATATAAAAAGGGCTACAGGTAGTCTGTGTTAAATAGTTCTGTCATTATTTAATGCTAAATTGAAATGGGTCCTAATTACTATTTAAATAGGTCAAAATATTTCACAGATTTTGGAGAAGAGGAAATTAGTTAATCATCATAGGTATTTACTGAGTCCTTACAGTGTGTAGAGCACTTGGAAGAGTATAGTACAAAAGAGTAGATTCATTCAGTCATTTATTGAGCATTTACTGTGTGCAGAGGACTGTCCCAACCCCTTGGGAGAGTACATTACAACAACTGTGATATGCCCTGCACACAACAAGCTCAAGGGATCCCTCTCAACACGGAAGTAAGCCAAAGTAAACATGACAGAATTATCTCAAAGTTAGAGTCCTGTTTTACTGGCATTAAAATTTAATTCTTCTACCTTGTAACAGTACCGAAAGAGTGTTGTAATGAAGGATGACTGTAGAAGTAAGGCTGTAAGTGTACTTAGGTGACAAGGAGAACTGCTAGATTTACCCAAGTAGATTGTGAATTAATCAGGAAATGGATGAGCTTTGGAGGAACAAAGACTGGGAGGTCAGAAGGACATGGTGTAAAGACTTAATGTGTAAGAAAAGGAAAGCTGACAGCCTTGAAGACAAGTGTGAGGAGTGTTTGCTTGACGTAAATGGAGGCAGGAGGCGATTTGAGGATTTGAGAAGTGGATGGAGAGCTACTAAGCAGAATTTCAAGAAGACGATTAAGAATGATGGGCAGCAGGATGCAGTATTAGCTAAAATGGAGAGAGTCCTGGGCCAGAAAAGACCAGTGAGGAGCTGAAATGTACTTTTTGTCCTTTTTCAGAGGGCAAATGCCATTGCCAAATGCACTTTTGTACTTCTTCATGCTCCCATTATTTGTAAATAATTTGCATCTACCTGCCTCCATGATTAGATTCTAAGTTCCTTGAGGTCAGAGGTGGTATCTAATTCTCCCAGGCAGGGATGCCCACTTTAATTTTAAGTAAGTGAATTTGAGGGTGGAGGCTTGGGAGAAGGGAGGAAAAGAGATGTGAAGCAAATAAAATGAGAGAAGGAAGAGGAAAGAAAAAAGAAGAGGATGAAAAATGTACTTTTCCTCCACTGCTGCTTTTACATCCTTTCTGGGCACTGGGGCTGGGTGTGGGGAGCTCAGGGAAGGAGTGGAAGATAAGGGCCAGGGGCTGTTCAGACTCAGCAGGCTAAAGAAGCCATTTTCTCACATCCCTGCTCCAACCCAGGTGGCAGTGATGATAATCCTATGTTCCAGTTCTGCTTGACTTGCTCCCTTTATTCATCCCACTCCTAGCCCTGCAGGGCTTACATACATATCTGTAAGTTTTCCTATTTATATTAAAGTCTGTCTCCCCCTCTAGGAGCAGTGTTGCCTAGTGAAAAGAGCAGAGTGAGGACCTGTGTTCTAATCCCAGCTCTGCCAATTTTCTGCTGTGTGACTTTGGTAATCATTTCCCTTTGCCAACCTGATTATCTTTTATCCACTCCAGTGCTTAGAACACGGTAAACACATAGTAAACACTTAACAAATACCACAATAATAATTATTATTATTCTTTGTGCCTCCATTTCCTCAACTCTAAAATGGGGATCCAATAACTGTTTTTCCTCTTAAGACCATGAGTCTCATGTGGGACAGGACTGGGTCCAACCTAATTGACTTCTACTTACCCCTGCACTTAGAAGGGTGTTTGACAAATAGTAAGTGTTTAACAAGTATAAAACAGCAATCAAAACAGCAAGATACTGCCTGATACTTGCTCAAATTTTACTGCCTGTTCTCATTCAATCGTATTTATTGAGGACTTACTGTGTGCAAAGCACTGTACCAAGCGCTTTTCTAAGCTTTTCTAAGTGCTATTCTCCCAGGTTTAACTCTTATTCAGAGAGAAGGTGCAGTGGAACTCCTCCATATTTTAGCAGTGGCAGTCCAATCAGGTGCCAAAATTGGCCAGGAGTGGGGGATAGTGCACATTAGTGAAAAGGAGTGTACTGGGTTAAGAAAGAAGAGGGAACAGCCAAGGTATCACCAGAGAGAGAATGGTCTGTGGGCATTTGCTCAGGGGTACAGATGTGGGAAATTCATGTAGGGACAAAAAATGGTGAGAAGAGCAAAGGAAAGAAGTAGAGAGCAGCTGAAAAAAGAAAAGAAAGAGAATGGACAGAGAGCAAGCAAGGTAGACTCACAGAACATAGAAGAAAGTTATATGCAGAGAAAGAAAGTGATAGGAAAGGGGAGATATGCTGCAATTTAAAGGAGCAGGCAGTGAGAGGTGCAAAGGATGACTGGGAGAGGAAATATTGAGCAAAAAAAAAGAGGACAATAATATTGATAATTGTGATATTTGTTAAGGATTTACTATGTTCCAGGCACTGTACTGAGCTCTGGGGTGGATATAAGCAAATTGGGTTGGACACCGACCCTGTCCCACATGGGGCGCACAGTCTCTATACCCATTTTACAGATGAGGTGAGGCACAGAGAAGTGAAGTGACTTTCCCAAGGTCACAAAGCAGACAAGTGATGGAGCTGAGATTGACTCCCAGGCCTGTGCTCTATCTACTGTGTCATGCTGTTTGAAGTGGAAATGTCCCAGAGGGCTCAAATGGGGGCATAAAACAGGTTCAGAATATTTGAAGGGAAGAGAAAGGAACAAATTAACTAGAGAGACAGATAAATGGACAGGAAGAAACAGATGTAAAATGGGAGTAGACAGACATAGGAGGAAAGGAGAATAGGGACTGAAGAGGAGTGACAGGAGGAGGAAGAGAAGGGAGTGAGAAAAAGATAGAGGATGCAGAGTATAGTGTCAACTCTCATAGGAAAAGTCTCATAGGACTGGAGCTATAGCAAGATGATCCTGTTCACCCAATGCCACCAGAACCTTAATATCTTACCATCGTGGTTTCTTTTCCCGATTTGTCCTCCCTGTGCAGAATAGGAAATGAGTCCAGCAGTGAGGGCCCCCACAAACTTTAGAATTTTGGAAGGAACCTGAGAACACCTTCTTCAACATCAAGTTTCTTGAACTCTTATTTTGTTCATAGTTGTCCCTGTGCTCTTTCATTGTCCTGTCTTGTCAGTCTTTTCTCATGTCCTGTCACCAACCTCTCAGACCCCTCTCCTAGACTGAGCCTTCCAAAGGGCAAACATGTTTTATTCATTCTTCATTTTATTATTTCTGAGGATTTAGTTCCTGCTTTGCATATAGTATATGCTCAATAAATACTGTTGAATAAATGAGGAAGAAATAGTTACTTTTCAAAATTGGCAAGAGATAAATAAAGTATTAGAAACTGATATTGCAAGGCAGTGTGGATGGAGCCCAGGCCTGGGAGTCAGATGACCAGCATTCAAATCCCTGCTCTGCCACTCGTTTGCAGTCTGACCTTGGGCAAGTCACTTAACTTTTCAGTTGCCTCATCTATAAAACAAATTGTATACTTGTTCTCTTTCCTACTTGGACTGTGAGCTCTATATGGAACAGGGACTGTATCCTACCTGATTGACTTGTATCTACCCTACTCCTTAGAAGAGTGCTTGACGTATAGTTTGAGCTTAACAATTACCATATAAAAAGGAACATAAGCATTCATTCAATTCATTCATTCAATAGTATTTATTGAGCGCTTACTATGTGCAGAGCACTGTACTAAGCGCTTGGGATGAACAAGTCGGCAACAGATAGAGACAGTCCCTGCCGTTTGACGGGCTTACAGTCTAATCGGGGGAGACGGACAGACAAGAACAATGGCACTAAACAGCGTCAAGGGGAAGAACATCTCGTAAAAACAATGGCAACTAAATAGAATCAAGGCGATGTACAATTCAGGGTAAACCAGGAATTGAATGTCACAAATTAAAATGGGGAACACTCCCTGAAGATGTGATTAGCTTAAGGCAAACTAAAGGAAATACTTCTTCAGAAATGTAGGAGGAATACAGAATTGGCTAGCTTAGAGAGCTCTGCAGGCAAAAAAAAGTGTCAGTAGATTGAAGAAGGCAATATATCAAATAAAGGAGTATTGATCCTTAATGGGTTATTAAATGAAAGTGCTGTGAATGTTAATGAGAAAAGTTGAGAACTTTAGTCGACTCAAGCATGGTTTAAATAGATTCAGGAACGAGAAATCCTGAAAGAGTTATTAAGAGGGAAAAGTTAAGGATTTAGGAAAGTACCTCCTTAACAATGAAGACAAATGTTAATAAATGTAATTTTCACTCTATTCTTCCAAGCATTTTTGGTACCATTGTCAGAGATAGAATATTGGGAAGGATGAATAGTTGTTTGATCCAAGATTTCATTTCTGATACTCTTATGATGAGAAAACTGGGAATTTAAACCAATCTCATTCCCATTCCAGTACATATTTAGCCATTTGATTGCTTCTCTTCTTAAAAGAAACATTACCAAGTGAGAACCTTTGAAGCCCTTCTGCCTAGCCCTTACCAATAATAATTATCCATTTGGATTTTGGTGGACAGGCTCTCGGGGGAAAAAAAAACATCTGTAATCTGACAGTGCTCTGCACATATTAAGCACTCCATAAATATAATTGATTGATTCATAGGAGAAAGGGGTTTGGTTGTGACAGATGGAGTTTCTTAGCAAAAGAAGAGGATGCATTTTTAAAAATACACAAACTATTATGGAGTAAATTTAAAAAGGAAATAATTCCTTTGGGAATCCATAATAATTTAAATATTCCACTGTGACATCTGATGTCTAGATGAAGAAAAGCCTTGCTAACATAAGAATGTGAACAATAAAAAATAGAAGCTATCCATTCATAAAGCAGATGTTGGGAACTGTAATCCTAACTTGTTTTGTTCTCATTTCTTTTGTCTGAATCACTTGTTTTAAAGTAGGTGCACCTGGGTGGTTAGAGCCAAACAGACAGAGAAATTGATATATAAAGCTAGATATTTGACCAATGAAAACTTTGCCATGATGGTTCAGAAAAGGGAACAATAACAACATAAGGCTTTGAGGGATTTAATTATGCAGGTTTACAGGATTACCCATGACTAGAAATTGTGAAGGTTGTTCAGTAGTGGAAGTTTGCTGGCATCTATCTCATCTAGAAGAGAAGCAGAGAGAAACCTTTTGGGAGATGGGGGTAATTGGGAGCACTGGGAGACATTAATTGACACCACGCTCCAGAGTTCTAAATTTATTTTGTAATGAAATGGCAAACACCACTGTCACATTGCTACCCCATCCTGCCAAACCAAGAAGGACATAAGAAACTTGAAGGCAACTTCCAACAAGGTTTTAATGTGGTTTTCTCTCTCCCTCTTGGGTCATCTGTTTGGGAAAGCAGATTGTGTTTAGATGATGCATTTTCCAGATGAGCATGATATGCCCCTGGAACTAAAAAAGCACAGGGGGGGAAAAACTAGTAAAATTAAACACACAAAAAAACCCTTAAAAAACTGTGACGCACGAAGATCTATTGACTTGAATTCAGACATTCAGTCATATTACTCATTAATGGGTGGACTTGAAATAAAACCTGGTGGCCCATAAAGTGGCTTGTTCTCCATGGTGTGAATTTTCATTTTCTACATCAATGCACTCACAGCATGTCAGGACCACCCCCACCCATCCACCCGAAATGCATCATTTGTTCTCAGAATGTTGATGCTTTCCAGTTTAGGGATAAAGAGTGGAGGGTGGGGAGAGGAAAAAGAGGGAAAAAGGATGGAGGGAGGGAAGGAATAATAATTTTTCCCAGGCACATATCAAATTGGAGAACTGTACTTAATAAACATAATTCTCCTAACATTCTTAGCTTCCAAAAAAAATTTTCTCTGTGCATACAATATTTTTTGGACACATTTTCAAGCCATAGCAGTTCATCCAGTTCTTATAAACTAATTGGATTTCATTCAAGTCTCTAAATATCAAGGCATGAAAGAGGGAGAAGTCCTGAGGCAGAAATTCAATATGCAAAAATTATGGCTATCCTAGCCCCTCCCTTCTTTGAGGAGAGGAACATATTCTAATGGTTGACTCAATATTTTATTTCTATAATAGCTCATTTCATCTAGTCCTATATAAAATTGCCTTTTGTCTTTGAAGATAAAGGCCACTGACAAGACGTTTTGGTGGTGTATATGTATTTGTGTGGTGGGGAGGTGGGCATGTAAAGAGGTTAATATGGAACCATTAATCCCAACCTCAACATACACTGACTTTTGTTGTATTCTTGTGCTTGTGGCTTGAAACTACCTGGAAATGTTTTTAATTTCATCCCTCTGCCTCAAAATCCCCTTGAAGTTTCTGCTCAAAACGAGCAACCTTTTTCTGGGTTGCACTGCACTATTTTGGTCTGCATCCTGCAGTTGCCTCCCAGCTTTGGCTGAGATTCCATATTATCTATGCTTTACTGCACGTTGAAAACGATTCTTGGCCTTGGAAAAACTGTTTGGGTATCCTATTATTAGCTATGCTTTTGCCACTAACTAGCATAGTTGTGTGAGGGGAACACAGTAGATTTTGTTCCAGGACTCCCTTGATATTTAACCTAGGAAAGGAGCAATACAAGTGAGCCTATGCACTTTGCTTTATCTTACCCTGCTAGCAAAATCAGATACCTATATTCTTTAAAATATTGTGTTTGAGACCTTCAAAAAGGATTTCATAAATGAAATTTATCATCAGAACAAGGTGGAGTTGTAAGACTACACATTTGAAATTACCTTTACTGTTGGGATTGAAACTGATTTAGTTTATAGATTAAAAACTGGTCCATTTTCTATAATATAATTGGATAATTGAGGCCAGAGTGCATTTTTTTTCTCTGAATTTTATGGTCTCTGTCTAATATGTGTTGTGCAAAGGCAAACCAGCCTTCTGTCCTTGGTGCTAAACTTGATCTCACTAAAATGTACTCTAAAACTATTTTTCAATTCATGATTGCATTTGTGTGTATTCAGAATCAGAGATAAATGCTCAGGAAGAACCTTGGAAACTGAGTATTCCCAAACAGTTACCACCCTGTTTCTAGGTCTTATCATATCATGATTAGAAAACTGCATCAACCTTCAGCCTCTCCCCATTTTAATCTATAAAATGCAGTAAGCCCAGATCATTTTCAAGCTATAAATGAATTAATGGCATTTGACACCTTATTGTTTGCTGGACATTGTAATATGTTCTTGGGTGAGGAGAATAGAGTTAAGAGACATGTTCCCTGCCCACAAGGAGCTTGCAGTCTATTGGGGGAGCAGGCATTAATATACATTTCAGGGAGGGAAAATAAGAGAGCATGAGGATATGTCCAAAAGTAGTGTGGGGCTGGGGTTGGTGCATATATCAAGAGCTTAAGAGGAACAGATTCAAATGCACAGGTGACACAAAAGGTAAGGAGAA
Source organism: Ornithorhynchus anatinus (assembly GCF_004115215.2). NCBI lineage: Eukaryota > Metazoa > Chordata > Mammalia > Monotremata > Ornithorhynchidae > Ornithorhynchus > Ornithorhynchus anatinus. Next base: position 36,453,374 of record NC_041734.1, on the reverse strand, counting down.
TAGGAAAAATGACGGCATAGTTAGGGAAGACCTCCTGGAGGAAATGTGGTTTTAGGAAGGCTTTAGAGGTGGAGAGGGAGGTGGTCTGTCTGATATGAAGGTGGACGGAGCTCCAGGACAGAGGTAGGATGGGGACAAGGGACCAGAGGCAAGACAGATGAGTCTGTCTGATATGAAGGTGGACGGAGCTCCAGGACAGAGGTAGGATGGGGACAAGGGACCAGAGGCAAGACAGATGAGACTGAGGTACAATGAATAGTTTGGTGTTAGAGGAGTGAAGTGTACAAACTGGATTTTAGTAGGAGTCAGTGAGGTATGGTAGGAAGGGGACAGCTGATTGAGTGCCTTAAAGCTGATGGTAAGAGATTACTGTTTGATGAGGGGATAGATGGACAATAATTGGAAGTTTTTGAAGAGCAGGGAGATGCCTAGGTGAATGGGCAACCATTAGAGAGTTTTTAAGCATTAGGAAGATGTGGATTAGGTTACTTTTAGAAAATCTTATGAAAACCTTGCTTAGAACAAGTTTCTCCACTCCTCAGAAACTTCCAGTGGCTACCCTCTCCTCAAGCAGAAATTCTTTACCAGTAACTTAAGGTTCACCACCTCCTTCACATATCTTACATAGTATGTCTCTGCATTCACTGTTCACCAGCTGCACTCTTCTCGTGAACTCAAGTTCTAATGTCTATTTTCCTCTCACCTCTCATTTTGTGCTTAGTGCAGTACGAGGCCCATAATAAGTGCTGAACAAATGTCCTACTTATAATAAGCTATTTGATCCTGATGTATTTGTCATACTAATTGTTACATCTTGTTCTTTCTCCTAATTTTCTATTATAAAATCATTTACATCTGCCTTTATCCCTCGTGATAGTGTCATCTCTCTGAGAACATGAGCTGTGTATTTTGCTTCTGGTTTACGCTTCCAGTGTTCTGCACTCAGTAACAGCTTGAGAAATGCTAACTGATTGCTTCATAAATTGAGTGGAAGTAAATCAGGGCTCAGCCTGGAATAGCAAGGAGAATAATACACAATTTGAGAATGAAATGGGAAATTTGGGTGTTACTGAGGCAATCAAAACAAACAAAACACCTTTATTCACTCACCCATGCAATGATTTGTGTTAGGAATAGGGCAAAAATCTGACATTCTAATATTATCCTGAAATTAAATTATGTGAAAAAAATGAGAGACACTCATTTCATTATTTAAAAATGTTAGAAAGAGGCTTGATTTTGACTATGAGAGGGAACCAACTGTGATGCCCAGTACCCATAGCTTTGTCTTTCCAGCCCTCTATAGACTCATTTTTTTTTTAGTGGAATTTGTTTAGTGCTTACTAAGTGTGGGACATGTATTAAGCTCTGGGGTAGATACAAGCTAATCAGGTTGGATACAGTGCATTTACCACATGGGACTCATAGTCTTAATCTCCATTTTACAGATAAGGTAATAAAGGCACAGAGAAGTTAAATAACTTATCCAAGGTCACACAGCATACAAATGGGGGAGTCGGGATTAGAGCCCAGGTCCTCTGACTCTTAGGTCCATGCTCTTTCCAGTATCTCTACTTCTCTTATCTCTAAGGAGCTCCATGCCAACCTAAATAGTCCATAGACTATGGAAATTAGCAAAAGATCCAAAAGGTTTTCTTAGCAAAAATTAATACCACAGTCAACAGAAAAAAAAATGGATGTCCCCATGAGCCAGCTACAGAAAGAACTAGACCTAGGTATAATTAGCTATGTGAACAAAGAATGGGCACTTACCTGAACCACGGTCATTCAAGCAACAACCAAGACTGTGGGCATACCAAGTAAACATCATCAAGACTAACTTGATGAAAATCAATCAGCAGACAATAATTCCCCCTGCCTTCAAAGACTTATTGAAGGCACATCTCCTCCAAGAAGCCTTCTCTGACAAAGCCCTCTTCCCTCTCCCCTCTGCCTCTCCCTGACTTGCTCCCATTATTTATTGCCCCTCTCAGCCCCATAGTGCTTATGAACATATTTATAATTTATTTATATGAATGACTGTCTCTCCCTCTAGATTGTAAACTAGTTGTGGGCAAGAAATGTGTCTACTGCTGAACTGTACTCTCCCAAATGCTTAGTGCATTTCTGTACACACAGTAAGTGCTCAATATATGACTGATTTATTGAGCATTTACTACATGCAGAACATTGTATTAAGTGCTTGGGAGAGTACAATATAACAAGATAACAATGTTGTTAGGCATATTTCCTGCATAAACAAATTTACACCTACTAAGAGATTAAAACACTACCTGCTGCAGACTAGACTTGCTTCAGAACTTTGCAGTTCCTCAAGTTTTAAATAAAATGAAAATCTACATAAAACCTGTAACCGTTACCATTAAGGTGCGATCGCTAGTGTGATATCATAGTTGAAGATATCTAGGAATATTCTAGCCACAACCAGGCTAAAAATTCTTACTCTTCACTAAGAAGCTGTATGACCTCCTACACATTGCCACAATGCTGTAGAAGAATACAGATGGAACCAATCTCAGCACAAAGAGAGAACTCTATACAGATGGCAAAAAACACTAAAAGTGATTTTCTGAAAATGCCTTCCATCACTATGCCATGGAAAATAATAATGTGCTTGGATTCTGTGGACCAATGCAGAAATATACATGTAAAAAGGCATCCTAATTCTCAGGTGATTGCACAATCTTTCTGCACATATGAAACACGGTTAATGGGCAGTTAGCCCATTAGGAGGAATGTGAAGAGATCACTCCTCCCTACACTATTGTTTGGCCTCTTATGCTGGGTCCATTTGGGATCTGTGAATGTTCAGAATGAACAGTGAAGCTTTTTAGAAAAGGAGCAACAAAATAACTATATTCTGGAAATCAAACAAGCAAAAAGAACATGATAAACAGTATGACCTAGTGGAAGAGCATGGGCTTGGAGTCAGAGGAACAGAGTTCTAATCTTGGCTCTGCCACTAGCCTGCCATGAGATTTGGGCAAGTCACTAGACTTCTCCATGCCTCAGTTACCCCATCTGTAAAATAGGGATAAAATACCTGCTCTCCCACCCTCCTAGACTGTGATCCCCATGTGGGACAAGGACTGCGTTCAATCTGCTTATATATCATTAACCATAGTGCTTAGCATCATTCAATTGTATTTATTGAGTGCTTACTGTGTGCAAAGCAATGTACTAAGCGGTTAATATAGAGCTTGGTACACAGTAAGTATTTGCTGTAAATTCACTGTGGGCAGGGAACAGTTCTACCAACTCTGTTACATTGTAATTTTGGTATCTATTGAATGCTTACTTATTTATTAAGTAAATAAGTATTGGGTTAGATACAAGATAATCAGGTTTTTACATGGGGTACACATTCTAAGTAGGAGAGATTTAAGGTATTGAATCCTTATTTTTCAGTTGAGGAAACTGAGATACAGATAGGTTGTGATGATCTCAGGCAAGTGGGGGAGGTGGGATTATTTTTTTTAATGGCATTTAACTGCTTTCTATTTTTAGATACTGTACTAATCAGTGGAGTAGATGGAAGCTAATCAGACTGGACACAGTCCATGCCCCACATGGGACTTACAATCTTAATCCCCATTTTACAGATGAAGTAACTGAGGTAGAGAGAAGTTAAATGACTTGCCCAAGCTCACAGAACAGACAAGTGGTGGATCCAGGATCAGAACCCAGGACCTTCCGACTCCCAGGCCTGTGCTCTATCAACTGGGCAACACTGCTTCTCAAATGTGTACTCTCCCAAAGAATTAATACATTGCTCTGCAAACAGTAAATTCTCAATAAATTCCAATGACTGATTGAATTAATGAATACCACTATTATTATATTCATTGAATCATATTTATTGAGCACTTACTCTGTGCAAGCACTTTACTAAACACTTGGGAGAGTACAGTTTAACAGAGCTTAGGCACATTCTCTGCCCATAATGAGCTCACTGTCAAAAGCAAAAGACAGACATTAATATAAATAAATAAATTATGGCTATATACACAAGTGCTGTGAGTCTGAGGAGGGATGACTAAAGGAAATAAATCAGGGTGATGCAGAAAGGAGTGGGAAAAGAGGAAATGATGGCTTAGTCAAGGAAAACCTCTTGGAAGAGAGATGTCTTTGATAAGACTTTGAAGGTGGAGAGAGTAATTGTCTTTTACATATGAAGAGGAAGGGCATTCTAGACCAGAGGCAGGATGTGGGCAAGAGATGGATGGCAAGATAGATGATACTGAAGTACAGTGAGTTGGCTGACATTAGAGGAGTGAAATATGAAGGCTGGGTTGTAATGGGAGAGCAGTGAGGTGAGGTAGGAGGGTACAAAGTGATTGAATGCTTTAAAATCAATGAAGATGTTTCTGCTTGATGCAGAGGTGGATGGGCCACCACTGGAGGTTCTTGAGGTGTGGGGAAATGTGGACAGAACATTTTTACAGAAACGTAATCTGGGCAGCAGAGTAAAGTACGGACTGGAGCGAGGAGAGACAGAAGGCATGTAGGTAGCAGCTTGAATGGAGAGAAAGGGTAGAGTTATGTGATGCTGTGTAGGTTGAACTGGTATGATTTAGTGATAGATTGAATATGTTGGGTTGAATGAGAGAGCTGAGTAAAGGATAACACCAAGGTTACAGACTGATGGTGGTGCTGTCTACAGTGATGAGAAACTAGGTGGGAGGACAGAGTTTGGATAAGGAGTTCTGTTTTGGGATAACAACAAGGTTTTTATTGGATTAGAGGAGATGAGTGAAATATCACTGAGGCAGCCTCACAAATTTAGCCAGCACTACTCTGCCCCTTCTTGCAATGGATACTCCCACTCTGCATCCTTTTGTCTTGAAAACCTATCAGGATTGTTCCTGGGAGCTCATCAAACCTTGGTTCAAGCCATCCAATGAATCAGGCTTGTCTTCCCAACAGCATGGCTCAGTGGAAAGAGCACAGGCTTGGGAGTCAGAGGTCATGGGTTCCAATCCTGGCTCCTCCATTTGTCAGCTGTGTGACTTTGGGCAAGTCACTTAACTTCTTTGTGCCTCAGTTACCTCATCTGTAACAGGGGTATTAAGACTGTGAGCCCCACGTGGGACACCTAATTACCTTGTATCCTCCCCCAGCACTTAGAACAGTGCTTGGCACATAGTAAGCACTTAAGTACCATTATTATTATTATTATTATTCAACTCTTATTTCCACTGGTGGAGTCATTTTGGGGCAAGAGTTTTCGGGAAGAGGGATTTATAAAATGTTCGCCTTTTGCCTGGACTTGAAGAACTCTCATAACTCAAGTTAGGGCCATAGTTGGACAGCCTGATAAATCCTGACAGTTAGCCTGTCAAATGCATAGCCCAATATCTGGGGCCTTTAGAGGGCTCAAAGACAGGTGGCCTCAAGGTGCTTATCATTAAGCTTACCTCACTCATATTGGGACCTAAAATAGATTTGATCCCTGGAAAACGCCCTTCAAAATTACTTACACTGTGGCAACTTAGCTTCTTAGGCAAGTGCTAAATAAACCCCTAGAATTATTTTATTGCAGAATTAATTTTGTGGTTCTGGTTGATTTCTGATTTTGTTCCATTTCCCACTTTTGGAGAAAAAAACAAATGGATGGTTCCCTGTTCTCTAGCACAATCTCCAGTAGGCAATGCACTCACATCTCAGATCCCCAGATGATCTGTGATATTAAAGGCAAGGCACCTGGTGACAACAATGATAGGCACTCCATCAGGGAACAGAAAAATGCCTGGGGCTGGGGACAAGGTGTTGGGAATTCCAGACCCTATATAAACCCGTCTTAGTGTAATCATTTGCCATGAGTGGGCAATAAATAACAGTTTTATACATGCATAGGCACACACATACATATGCATTTTGCAGCTTTATAAAAAAACAGAAAACATGATGTATTAGGTGACAAGGACCATTGTGGCTGTGCTTAATGTTCAATGGCTTGTAAAGTACAAAATGACAGAGAATCTGATTCCAGTTGGTATCTGCATAGGAAACTAACCCTTCTCTCCCTCTCCTTCAATACAGTATTCTGAGGTCACTCTATTTCTAGTAAAACTTTGGAAATTAAAGTGCAACTGGAAGGGAGCTTTTTAGTAGGCTGCTTCTCTTTGTGCCTCTTAAATTGAATGACAAAACAAACTTACTTTGAAAGCATACTGGTTTTTTTTCTGTCCATCAGCATGTATTAACACAAATGGAAATTTCATTTTCTTTATGGTCAGAATATGACCTCACTGGGGTTGAGGACATGGTATAACTGCATCACAGGTCTAAGTGCTTGCTCCAGGGTGCAAGATTTTACATCTTGGAGAAGATGGGAGAATTAATGAAGCCATGTTTGTATAGTACTTCGTACTCCTCAGAGAGTCTTCTTGTTTTTGGAAGGATTCCTGAAGCTCTGAGCCACTTTGTTTTTATAGCAAAACTGTTCAGGTGAGCTCAAAACTTGGAATAATGATCTTTTATTTATTAAATGCTTCCAACATGTCAACTGTTCTAAGCACTGGGGTAGATACTAGTTAATTAGGTCAGACACGATCCCTGTCCCACATGGGACTCACAGACTAAGTTGAAGGGAGAACAGGTATTGAATCCCCATTTTACAATTAAGGAAACTGAGGCAACAGAGAAGTGAAGTGATTTTCCCCAAAATCACATGGCAGGCAGGTGGCAAAGCCAGAATTAGAACCCAGGTCCTCTATCAGGTCACTAGGCCATGCTGCTTTCCATTTATTTTGAGTTGTAAACACTTTTCTGTCTACTTCAGGATTCCATATTATATTAGGGGTTACTGAAACATTCTTCCATGTATAATTATTTATTTTTTTCAAGAGTGTGGTTAGTGTGCATCATACATTATTGGAAAATCCTGAATTTTCTTTATACAAGAAACCAAATGAACATTTAGAAGTGAACTGTTTCTTGAGTGAATATACAAACAAAAAGGAATACATTTAAATCACTTAAAATGTTTTTCTTGAGTTAAATGGTTTCTATTAAGTGAGGTATGAAAACAGATGTGATTTTATCTAAGCTCTCTTTTAAATAACGATCTATCCAATAAAATGCTTTTATAACATCTAAGAAGTGGGTGACAGAAGCATCTGTACAGCTTATTCATTTTTTCCTTTTTCTCTCTCAGTAGAGTATAAGCTCTTTATGGGTTGGAAAAAAGTCTTTATGCCTAAAAATCAATAGGAGCTCAATAAATATTACTATTACCACCACTACTACAGTGGTCTTTAACTCGATCATACCCTTGTGGAAAACATAATAATAATAATAATGTTGGTATTTGTTCAGCACTTACTATGTGCTGAGCACTTTCCTAAGCGCTGGGGTAGATACAGGGTAATCAGGTTGTCCCATGTGAGGCTCACAGTCTTAATCCCCATTTTACAAATGGGGTAACTGAGACACTGAGAACGGGACACGGGTGATGCCCAGGAACAGGAGTCTGGCAGGGGGTCCGGCTTGGGGCCCGGCTGGCACACGGGTCCAGGGGAATGTTGGCTTCACTGACACTGTCCTCTCCTAATCTCTCTGGCCACTCATTCTGTCTCTTTTCCAGGCTCCTCCTCTGCTTCCCACCCTCTAACTGAGGGAGTCCCTTAAGGTTCAGTTCTGGATCTCCTTCTATTTTCCATCTATGCCCATTCCTTTAGAGGATTAATTCGCTCCCATGGCTTCAACTACCAAATCTATGCAGATTATTCCCAAATCTATATCTCCAGCCCTGATCTCTCTTCTCCTTGGCAGTCTCACATTTTCTTCTGCCTTCCGGACATCTATCTCTATTTGTCCCCCAACAGTCGAAATGATTTTGCCTTCCTAATTTAACATTTTTATGGTATTTGTTAAGTGCTTACTATATGGAAGGTACTGTATTAACTGGTAGGGGAGATGAAAGTTAATTAGGTAGGACACAGTTCTAGTCCTGCATGGGGCTCACAGTATTAACCCCCATTTTACAGATGAGGTAACTGAAGCCCAGAGAAGTGAAGTGACTTGCCCAAGATCACACACCAGGCAAGTGGTGGAGAACCCAGGTCCTTCTGACTCTCAGGCTTGTGCTCTTTCCTCTTGGCCACCCTTTCCTTGAGCCCTTCATTCAGTGGTCCTTTTTAGCACAATGAAATTCTGCCACAAACTAAAGGCAGAGTTTCCTCGCAAATCCACTTATTTTTCATTGTTTAATTTTAGTCCAGGTAGGAGGGACATAATAACATAGCCTTTGGCTAAAACATTGGAAGTGATTGGGTGTGGACATGGGACAAGACATCAAATAAAACCGGTAGTATCCCTAGGGTGCTTGCATTGTGGGGTGGTTGCAGTCCAGAAAAGAAATAAAACATTACTCTTCCTATCCCCTAGGCAGCTGATTTACATGGAGGGAGTGTAGGTCTGCATGTGAGAAAGTGTATTAAAAAAGGCAGAATCAAAGAGTTTTTCCAGTGATGCAACATTGCCTTCTTGGTACCTGTTTCAGGCACAGGATGTACTAATCAATAGATCAGTAGTATTTATTGAGCACTTACTGGGAGCATAGCACTATACTAAGTGCTTGGAAGAGTGCAACAGAGTTGGGAGACATGTTCCCCGCCCATGAATTTACAGTGTAAAGTGGAAGACAGAATTTAAAATAATCCCACACTCTCTGAAAATTAGAGATGTCAGTTTTTCCATGAATGTGCTCTGTTCCAAAATGACAAGTGTAGACTTTCTAAGCGATTGGGACAGAAGGAAAGTATTGAGAAATGGTAAAAAAATTTTATGGTATTTGTTAAGCCCTTACTATGTGCCAGACACTGTACTTAGCACTGGAATAGATAAAACCTACAAGGTGGAACACAGTCCATGTCCTGCATGGGGTTCACAGTCTTAATTCCTATTTGACAGATAAAATAACTGAGGCACAGAGAAGTTAAATGACTTGCAAGGCCATACAGCAGACAGGATTAGAACCCAAGACCTTCTGATTCCCAGGCCCATGCTCTATACACTAGGTAACACAGCTTCTCATTTTGAAAAGAGTGAAATAAAGAGAAGGAAAAGAAGGACTAGAAACTAAAGTAAAATAATTACAACTAGTTACGTGGAACAAGAGACATTTCAGAAGAGGATAGGAAATAAAGTATGAGAAAAGGAGAGATATTGTATAGGAAACCACCTGTAATGGGGATAGTGCAAAATGAAATAAGACCTAAGGTGAAAGAAGAGCTTCTAGGGTTGTGAATGAGCTTATAGTGGGCAGGAAGCAGGAAGAGAAATAGCTTGACCTAGGGAAAGAGCTTGGGCCTGGGAGTCAGAGGACATGAATTCTAATTCCAGCTCCTCCACATGGGTTCCATTTGTCTGCTGTGTGACCTTGGGAAAGTCACAATTTCTCTGTACCTCAGTTACCTCATCTGTAAAATGTGGATTAAGACTGTGAGCGTCATGTGGGACATGGACTGTATCCAACCTAATTATCTTGTGTCTAATCCAACATTTAGTAGAGTGCCAGGCACATAGTAAAAGTTTAACAAATACTATTTTAAAAAATAATAATAATGTTGGTATTTGTTAAGCGCTTACTATGTGCCGAGCACTGTTCTAAGCGCTGGGGTAGACACAGGGGAATCAGGTTGCCCCACGTGGGGCTCACAGTCTTAATCCTCATTTTACAGATGAGGTAACTGAGGCACCGAGAAGCTAAGTGACTTGCCCAAAGTCACACAGCTGACAAGTGGCCGAGCCGGGGTTCGAACCCATGACCTCTGACTCCAAAGCCCGTGCTCTTTCCACTGAGCCACGACCCGGTTCAAAAATGCAGTCCTATCTTGGATATTTATGCCAACCAACAGGATTTGCACTCATCTGACTTGAATGGTTCTGGTACAAAGGGAGATGAAGTAATTCACCCTTAAAAGTCCCTGCCAGGGCTTTATTCTGATTATTCTCTAGACCATTTTCTTAGGTGTTTCCAATCCCATTTGCTGGCCAGGGTCCTGATCACTCATTTTCTTCTTTGTTTATTTCCAGAGTCAATCACGCTGAAACCAGCAGGAGGTTATTCTCAAGGCTACTAATCAGGTGAACAGAAATGTTTATACATAATATATGAGCCAATGGGGGAGTAATAGAGAGAGAGAGAGTCAATCTTTCAGAGATTTTTTTTAAAAATGATGCTATTTAGTGCACAGTTTTATCTGAGTGTGTATGTGAGTGTGTGTGTGTCAGAGAGAGAGGCTGATAAGATTAATGTATGACCAGCATTCCCTTCTATGGCATGTTAAAATATAAGCTGCCAATTGTTCATGGCTTGATTTGCTGTCTTGAGCATCTGTAGCCATTTTACTTTCTTTCTCTTGGTATTTGAATTTCACAAAGCCTCTGCCTTAAAAGTCACTCTATTCCTAACTGTTGCAAGTCAGGAGGATCTGTCCTTTGCAGCTGTCTTATAATTATTTGTGATGGGCTTCACTGTGTTTTCAAAATGTTTCTTCTGTTCATAGCTGTTCCACTCTGATTCCCTAAACATAATTTTTTGGATATCCTGCTTACACCCATTGTTCTAGTATGACTGGCTGCTCTGTTAAGTAGACATATTTTTTTTCTTATAAATGAAAGACAAATAGTTTCCTTTATTCTTTATTAAGGGCCCTGTTCTGCTCAGTAGGGAAAGATACTGCTCAGATATGTTGAGAGTAAGAAGGAGGAATGGAGCAGGGAGCAAGGTGGAAGAAATGCAGTTCCCATCATGTGATTGCTCATTATCAGACTTTGTTTTCTGTGGTATTTGTTAAGTTCGTACTCTGTGCCAAGTACTGTACTAAGCCAGGAGTAAATTAAAGTTGGACACAGTCCATATTCCACATTGGGCTTACAGTCTTAATCTCTTTTTTACAGATGAGGTAACAGGCACAGAGAAGTTGAGTGACTTGGCCAAAGTCAAACAGCAAACAAGTGGTGGATCTGGGATTGGAACCCAGGACCTTCTGACTCCAGGGCTCTTACTCTATCCACTAGCCCATGACATGAATGACATAATAAAACATCAGGGCAAGAAGATTTGCATACAGCAACATCCTTTCTTTTCACTGCCTCAAACTCTCAGAAAGGTTTTCTTTGTCAGTGACACAATCAGTATTATTTATTGGGCACCTACTGGGTACAGAAAACTCTCTTAAGCACTTGGGAGAGAGCAATAGAGTAAGAAAACATCCTGCCCTCAAGCTGTTCACAGCTTAGCAGGGGAGGCAGACACAAAACAGATACATATTAGGGAGCAAAAATGAGTTTAATTTTAGACATAATGAACCATCTAAGCTGTAAACTCATTGTGGGCAGGGAACGTGTCTGCCAACTCTGTTGTATTGTATTCTCCCAAGTGCAGACACAATTACTCCCAAGTGAGAAGTGCTCATGGGTGGGAGCTAGCTGCCTCACCACATGCAAACAAACCTCAAGTTAATTCCTTCTGGATGGGACCTGGGTGTTTTACCATGCTTGAGTACCACATGAGTATATTCCTCCCAATAGGGAAGCTCTAATATCATTAATCTTGTTCCTCCCAAAAGGGAGGTTCAGTTCTCCATGTCTAAAATAATCAAATAATTCAATTAGCCTCAAAGAATAAATTTTGTATAAAACTCAGGCTTTCTGTTCCCGTTCTCTCTCTCTCTCTCACCACACCGATTCCAGAGTGAACCCTTCCCCGGGCAATGGGTGACAATGACAGGAAAAAAAAAATAAAATAAAATGAAATGAACACAATCAAGTTTGAAAGAGGGGAAATAGAACAAAGAAGAGAAAGATTTCAGAAAAGAAAAATGCACCTAGGAAAGTAGATCTATTGAAAATCCACTAGTGAATAGGAAAAAGAAGAAAGAAAAGAGAAGAAAATAAAGGATGGGGAAAGATGAATTAGAGAAGCAAAAAATGGGAGCAGAATGTTTGAGGCAGAATGCCATGGGCAGTCCAGTGATAATGGGTTAGTGGGTATAAGTAGTCTTCTGGGGGAAGTGGTGTGTAATACCCTTCCTGTTTTGCAGCTGCCATGTTTCCCACATCTGGCAAGCCACCACTCTTTGAGGAGATTCCCTCCCAGATTTTCACCCTGAAATAATTAATTGCTCTCCCTGCAGGTTTCCACACAACTTCCCTTCAGTAGCCTCCCCCAGAGGAAGCCATCACATCATCCTGTTGTACTTTTGGCAAATACCTTGTGGGTCAGTCTTGCATCACAAGGACACACAGTGTAATTGAGCATCTGATTTGGTGTGGGGGGGTGGGGTGAGGTAGGAGGAGCATTTACAGGATGACAGGAATTGCATTTAACTTCCTTAGTGGGAAAATATGAAAAAGTAAAGAAAGGAATCAGAAGAAGTGGGCTGCAGAAAAGGAAATGAGCTGAGAAATATCTTCAGAAGTGTAGGATTTGAAGAAACCTCGAGAGATCAATACCTTTTCTTTATGGTGAAACCCTAGTCAGAGGCACTAAAAAGAAGGTCATCTATCCTACTCTTAAAGATTTCCAAATTCTGCCATTTACCTCCAAGATTTCCAAAATGAAAGCTGCATGTGGACAGGGAATATGTCCATTATTTGCTTTGTACTTCTGACTGTATCTAGTGGACATTTAATAAATGCTATTAAAGATTACTGTGGACATCAAGAAGTTCAGTTTTGTATTGAACTTTAACCCTGTTAGTCCAAGTTGTTAGACTAGCCCGAACTGTAGCAAGTTCTCTTCAACTGACAAGTGAAGAACTACCATAGCAGGGTATCAATACTAAAAACAATAAAATGATCAAACCCAGGACTCTCATTCAACCCACATATTCAATCTGTCTCCAGATTCTGTCAGCTCAACCTTCATAACATAACTAAAAACTGCCCTTTCTGCTCCATCCAAACTACCACACTAATTGAAGCACTTATCCTATCCCACCATGATTACTATATCAATCTCCTTACTTAGCTCCCAGCACCTGTCTCTTCCCACTCCAGCCCATTCTTCACTCTGCTGTCTGAAACGTTTTTCTACATAATAATTCAGTCCATGTTTCCTCATTCCTCAAGAACCTCCAGTATTGTCCATACACCTCTGCAACAAACAGAAATGCCACACCATCAGTTTTAATATACTCAACCACTTGTTCCCTCCTACCTTACCTCACTGCTTTCCTACTACAACCCAGCCCATACACCTCACCCTTGTAATGCCAACCTACTCACTGTACCTTGATCTCACCACAGAATTCTTGCCCATATCTTGCCTCTGGCCTGGAACACCCTCCTTCATATCTGACAGACCATCACTCTCTGCACCTTCAAAGCCTTATTAAAAGCACATCTCCTCAAATAGGCCTTCCCCTACTGAGTCCTCATTTCCACCTCTCCCATTACCATCTGAAATTGCCCTTGAACATGGATTTTCACCCTCTATTCAGTTCTCCTTCAGGCTACAGAATGTATACATGTATCTGTAATTCATTTATTTGTATTACCACCTTTGTCTCCCCTCTAGATGTAAGCTCCTTGTGAGCTCTTATATTGTACTCTCCCCAACAGCGCAGTGTTTAGTAAATGCAGTTGATTGATCGATTGATTTCCAATTAATAAATGTCATTTGATCATCAATCATCAGTGAAGCCTGCCATTTATTTATTTTAATGTCTGTTCCTCCCCTTGACTGAAAGCTCTTTGTGGGCAGGGAACATGTCCACCATGTTCTGTTTCATTGAACTCTCCCAAGAACTTAGTACAGTGTTCTATACCCAGTAACCACTCAATAAGTAAAAGTGATTGATAATTTACCCAGCAAGAAAGGCACCAGGTAGATAGAAGCCAGGAAAAATGGTTGGGGTACTTTTCTGCTTAGACAGTGTATGTTTGTGGTCATAGATACTGGGGACAATTTGACCCCCAGCAGTACAGGGGAATAAAGTGGTTGGAGATACCAATCAATCAGTAGTATTTATTGAGCACTTACTCTTTGCTGAGGACTGCACTAAGTCCTTGGGTGACTACGATAGGATTAGTAGACATGATTGCTGCCTTCAAAGAGCTTATAACTTAGTATTCAGTCTTGAAAGTAGACAGATAAGGAATCAGTTTGTGGAGAGCATTAAAAGCCAATAGTTTACTGGAGAGTAGGAGGGAATATCATATCAGCCTCGCCATAGGCAGGGAAATTACTCCTATTATGTGATCAGTTATTACCTAAGTGCAAAAGCAACACCATTAATTCACCGGGCAGATGGTCCAGCAAGTCCACTAATCTGTTTCTAACAAGGCTAAACAATGCTTGGAAGAAAAACCTAGTGATGTTTACCTTCATGTTTAGAGAAGCAGCATGGCTTAGTGGCAAGAGCCTGTGCTCGGGAGTCAGAGGACGTGGGTTCTAATCCCAGCTCTGCCACTTGTCTGCTGTGTGACCTTGGGCAAGCTGTTTCACTCCTCTGGTCCTGAGTTCCCTCATCTGTCAAATGGGGATGAAGACTGTGAGCCCCACATGGGACAACCTGATGACCTCCTATCTACCCCAGTGCTTAGAACAGTGCTTGGCACATAGGAAAAGCTTAACAAATACCATCATTGTTATTATTTACAGATGGACCATTTAACATCCTCAACATTTCTTTCTACTAATATACCACAGTGCTGTCTTCTGTCTATTTGACTCTTTCTCAAGCCTCCTACTATCCCTCCCTTTCCCCTCAAACATCCCTAATTTCATATCTCATAACTTCTCTCTCCAGTCTGCCATTCCTGAAGGGAGGATGCATCCCCAGAAAGCAAGGTGAGCAGGAGCCAGGACTGCAGTCCTGTAACCTAGGTCTCCTCTTCTTCCATCAGCCCTCATGGTCCCCCACTTGCTTTAGGCAGTGGTTGGGTAGAAACCCCTGTAACAACTGTGAGAATATGGAGATGGTTGTGGCAGTTGGACTAGGGACAGGCTTTTCTGGAGCAATGAGTTTAAACACTGGCCATTCAGCAGTTATATATTGTTATCGTAGCCAGACAACCAAAGGAGATTTAGGAGATTTAGGCAGTCCCTGTCTACATAGGAGGGACAGATGTCCCCCCACCACCACCATACCAGACCCCAGGAGATTAACTATTTAAGCCATGCTACTCTGGAAGGCAATTTAGTACCTCCTGACCTTTGTGATGGACCTGCTACTTGGGACATTCTGCAGACCGGGCCTGAAGGAGACCTTCCCAAAATGGTGGTGTTCATGTGCAGTGTCATAGGGGGTGGAGGGTATTGGCCTTGGCCTTCAGTCCCTGCCTCCCCACTTCTTCTGTCACTGTGCAGGCAAAACAGACATTTTAATTTCTCCACTCCGTAAAGGAGAGGGTGGCTGATGGAGAGAAATGGGAGGAAAGACTGTGAGTCTAGGCATGTGGACTTCAGCTCCAGCCCTCAGGCACCACTTTGGGCTTGGAGAGAGTGTCTCTCTCTGAGACAGGGAATGTGGAGATTCATAAGATGGTCAAGCCCCAGGCCCCAGAGGGCACTGATCCTCCCTGCCTGCAGCTTCTGGTGTTGATTTATTGTTCTTGTCTTATCCACCCATCATTATTTTCCTCATGTGGTTGTTGTCAGTTTTTCCCCTTTAAATTGGAACCCTCATTGGGTGAGGGGCAGCATCTTAGTCAGTGTCATTGTCTCTTTCCCCAGGACTTGTTTCAGTGCTTGCCACAAAGTAGGCACATAATGAATGTAATTAGGATGAGTAATAATAATAATAATAATGTCTTAAAAATCATGATTTCTCATCTGAAATTTCTTGAATTTATTGATAATTTCTATCTGCACAAAAAAGATTAAAACTGTATAAAGATCTTTAATGTAGCCATCATTTGATCCCACTAAATTTCAAACTGTTTTTCCCTAGTCATTCTTTAAGGGTACACACTAAGCACTTACTATGTGCCAAGCACTGTACTAAGCATTGGGGTGGATACAAGAGAATCAAGTTGGATGTAGACCCTGAACTACATGAAGTTTACAGCCTAAGTAAGAGGGAGGAGAATATAATAATAATTGTGGTATTTGTTGAGAATTGACTATGTATTAAGCATGGTCTTAAGTGTTCAGATAGATACAAGATCATCAGATCCTACATTGTAAATAGGAGGGAGAACAGTATTGAATCTTCAATTTACAGATGAGGAAACTGAGGCTCAGAGAAGTGAAGTGATTTACCCAAGACTGACTGCATCATCTACTTTTACTAGACATTCCCAAATGCCCAGTATTGTCTATAGGTGGTATTTGTTAAATGCTTATTACATGCTAAGTACTGTACTATGTACTGGAATGGATACAACAATAATCAGATCCCACATGGGGCTCACAGTCTAAGTAGGAGGGAGATCAGGTATTGAATCCCCATTTTGAAAATGAGGCACAGAGGCACAGAGAAGTGAAGGGACTCACCCAAGGTTACTCAACAGTAAATGGAAGAGCTGAGATTGTCTACTTTGCTCTGCTCTGCTCTGATAACATTATATGCCTATATAATCACTCCCTTCTCAATGGTCCACATTGGTTCTCAAAGCAGAAGTTTATGATCTTCAGTTTCAAGGCTGTTTTCCACCTGCTCTCTTCTCTTACCTTAACCTAATTTATGCCCTTCACTATTCCCAAGCTCTTACTATGTGTCAGGCACTGTTCTACGCATTGGGGTAGAACATGGAGTATTGGATAGAGCTTGGACCTGGGAGGCAGAAAGTTACCTCAGTTACCGCATTGTAAAATGAGGATTGAAACTGTGAGCCCCACATGGAACAGGGACTATATCCAACCAGATTTGCTTATATACACCCCAGTGCTTAGTATAGTGCCTGGAACATAGTCAGCACTTACAAATACCGTAATTATTACAATTATTATTTTTATACAGGGTGATCAGGTTAGACACAGTCCCTGTAATAATAATTATAATGTTGGAATTTGTTAAGCACTTACTATGTGCAGAGCACTGTTCTAAGCGCTGGGGTAGATACAGGGTAATCAGGTTGTCCCACATGAGGCTCACAGTTAATCCCCATTTTACAGATGAGGGAACTGAGGCACAGAGAAGTTAAGTGACTTGCCCACTGTCACACAGCTGACAAGTGGCAGAGCTGAGATTCAAACCCATGACCTCTGACTCCCAAGCCCAGGCTCTTTCCACTGAGCCATGTTAGTACCACATGGGGCTCACAGTCTTAATCTCCATTTTACAGTTTGGGTAACTGAGGCACAGAAAAGTGAAGTGACTTGTCCAATGTCACACAGCAGACCAGTGGCAGGGTTAGGATTAGAACTCGGGTCCTTCTGACTCCCAGGTCCGTGTTTTATCCACTAGGGTCTCAAAACTCCCATATTCCACCTCCAACCCATTGCTTTTGCTTTATCCCCAGCATGTGATGCTTTCCCCTTTGCTTCACATTGTCCTTCTCCTCCTTCAAAGCCCTCCTCAAAAACACCTCTTCCAGAAGATATTTATTGATTCACCCTCTAATACCTTCCTAAATTTCAGTCTGTCAGCCATATGAACATATACACTTATTTTATAAATTTAAAGTTTAAGCTTCTCAAGGGCAGGGATCAGATTTTATACTTCTCTATCTTTTCTAGATCAATGCTCTACACATAGAAGATTCTTAATGAACACTATTAATGTTCTAACCATAAAACCACTCTATCTACATGTCCACGTCTTTTCTAATAAAAAAATAAACTTGAACAAAAACTATTTTCCATTATTTACCTCTCTTTCTTTCACCAGTGCTTACATCCAAACTTGTCCAGATCCAGGTGGTAGAGAGTATTAAAAGGCAATTGACACACAAGGTACATTAGGATTCTTTGAATTTGATGAACTCTGCATCCTGGTTTATTTTGAGATTGGGATGTCGAGTCTTGTTGGGAAAAAATTGTTTATTTTGTTCTAGGAATTTGCTCCCACAGGTGAGATCCTTTAGAACAGCAGGGAGGTGCAAGGGGAGAAGAGAATGGGTTGATATAGAACGTTTGTTTAGGAAACATTTTGGAGAAATTATGGTGGCATATGGGAAGACGGGGCAAATGACAAAGGAAGAAACACATTTCAGTTTTGGTAAGTGCTTTTCCTTTGGTTGAAAAAGGAAGATATCTTGCAGTTGGTGAAAAAATGTATTCTAATCCTAAGGCAACAGCTATAGAAAAAGAGGAAGGAGAGAGGTGGGTGGATGGGTGAGAGATATTTATGGGCCAAGAGACCAGCGCCAGTGTTCAGAGGGTACTGTAGCCCCCGGCGAGAGGCCTCCCTTATGACTTGAGTTCTGCAGAACAACTTCCTGTCAATAAATGCGAACAAAAGTTTGGACGCATCTTCAAAGTGATGAGTTATGTTGAAAATATGCTTCGGAGCACTTTGAATGTTCCTGTAAACTGGAGGGAATGGATTGTTCATGGTGCTTTGGCATTCGAGGGGAGTTTATAAATAACCATCACAGGTCTGCTTGGATTACCCATCCGTGAGAAAAATGTAAAGCTCCCAAAAGCGAGAGTTAGAGAGTTAGAGTGCGCTTGGAAGGGAAACCTGGGGACCGGGATCCATATGTGATTTATCAAAAAGTTTAAAATTAGTTTGCAAAGTCTCAGTGGGCAAATGTTTCTGTATGTATGTATATGTATGTGTGGGTGTGGGTGTACATGCATGTGGTTGGGTGTGTGTGTGGGTGTGTGTTGGAACCCCTGCCCTTGAGAACCCTGATTCATAGCCTGGCAAGATTTGGTAGGGTTGAGCAGAATTTTTGGTCCTGAGAGCGGATCCTGAGTTTTGGACTGGCTGGGCCGTTTGTGAATTGCAGGGAAAAGGAGAAAGGAAAAGCGACCCATACGGTTTCCATTGAGCTGGGAAAGTGAAAACATATGCTGACCTTCCTAACGGACATGCTTCTTGTTATTGTAATGAGAAATTCCATAATTGGTGGCACGAATAAAAAGAACCAATGCTACAAGTGAAAATGTCCCCCTCTTTCCTCCAGCCCATGTCCCCCAACTTTTCTCGGTTGCATATATCTGACACATCGACAAAGTGAGAGTTTTTAATCCCATTCTTGAAAGCCACTCTGTCCCATAACCTGCTCAACTGGTGGCAGGGGTGAGCGTGAGGAGAGAAGGAAGGGAGGAAAGTTACCCAGTAAAGATGACAGATTTTCTAACTCAAACAATTCTTTCCTTAATATAGAATGAGGTCCACCTGTAGTTCATTTGTCAGCAGTTAAACATCATTGCAACATTAACAGCCAATCTAAATGCAGAAGAGCTGGGCTTTGTGCGCCTATAAATTACAATACATCAAACCCTCATTTGTTGAATCCTGGCCAATCAGAAGTAAAACTTCCATGGCCTTTTACCATTTTCTGCATTCTTTCAATTATATTAAAAGATTTATTTGAAACTCTTATGCTATATAAAATTGTTTTATTAAGAACATTTGATCCCAATTCTTTTCAGAAATGAAAAGAAATAGTATTTGCAGTAGGAACTCAGACAACATGGCTTTCATTCAGTTGATTTCATTTAGTGTAACAGCTCCAATTGGATTTGCTAGGAATTATTATTGGGAATAAACAGTTTAGCACGTAGCTTCATTATTTATGGATTGCTCACCTTTCTTCTGAACTGCGTTTACCCGGTATACCTACTTATTATTACTCTAAGGACAAAAATATATGAACCTGGAGATTCAGGTTTTAACTGTGATTGAAAATGTTCTCTAAATAGACTTCTTCCTATCTTAAATAGATCTGAAGAGCTGAGCAATGAATCCAGAGAGAGCTGCAACTCACTAGATTTTAGACATTTGTATCTCCTGACTGATGTACAACTTAAGGGAAAGATGGAAGGCGTAGGAGAAAGAGAACATTCAGCAAGTGATCTGCAAATTAGAAGGACCATAAAGGACAGGGAATCATCATATTAAACTGGAGAGTATCTGAAGTAACTACCAAAATTTTTAAAGTCGCTGAAGTAGATACAAGATAATCAAATCAGAAACAGTCCCTGTCCTACGTGGGGTTCACAATCTAGGTACGAGGGAGAACAAATATTGAATCTCCATTTCTAGAGGAAGAAACTGAGGCTCAGAGAGTTAAGTGATTTGCCCTAGATCCCAAAGCAAGCATTGCACAGAACATGGATTAGAATTGAGGCCCTCTGACTCACAGGCCCATTCACTTTGATTTCCCCCTTTGTTTCTGGGCTCTTGCAATGTGTTTCCTAAAATGGAGAGAGGACCCCTCCTAACTGTCCCCATGAGATTCTGTGTCTATAAATGTACTTATACAATAATAGTATTTGTTAAGCACTTACAAATTAGTCCAGGCACTCTACTAAGAGCTGGAGTGGATACAAGCAAATCAGATTGGACACAGTCCCTGTCCCACAATGGACCTTAGTCTTAATCCCCATTTTACAGATGAGGGAGTTGAGGAACAGAGAAGTGAAGTGACTTGCCCAAGTCACACAACAGACAAGTGGGGGAGCCAGGATTAGAAGTCAGGGGATAGATGGGAGGGAATTCTCCACAGGAAATATTGGGTATGCTAATCAAATAATCAGTGGTATTTACTGAGTGCTCCCTGAGTACCAAACCTTTTTTGCAGAATCTCTGAGCAGAATAAAACTCATTCTATTCATACTATTTCCTGAAGTGGAGTCCAGAGTCTGGGCCCAGTTGTTTTGACGATTTCTACTTTGGCAAATGAAGTAGGTAGAGAAAGTCATACCATATCATTTAAGGGAAACAAGTAGACAAATCACTAGCTATCTAATAAAATTATGATATGGTTGTGTGGATGTATGAGTGTCTTTTATTTGAAGAGAGAAGCTGAATGATGCAATTTAATTTTCTCTGTTAATCAAATTCACTGCACATCCTTGCGTTGTCCACTTCATTGTCAGTACAATCACAGCCTATAGAATCACAAATATGGGTCCTAAATTTCACACTTTCTAGGTGAGGGTTGTGTGTGTATACAACACAACTGTACTTGTATCAATACTGAATGTCCCAAATAATAATGTTGGTATTTGTTAAGCACTTGCTATGTGCAGAACACTGTTCTAAGTGCTGGGGTAGACACAGGATAATCAATGTATCACCGTGAAGAACCTACCTGTGAGAAGATGGTTTTAAGAATATCTCTAGTTTAGGTTGTCAGAAAACCCAATAGTCAAATCTCCTGATTCCCTGCCTTACTCTATGAGCTTCCTTAGGAAATTTAAAATTTGGCAGAGGAAAAGACATAAGATAAAAATTTAATACTTTTTTTGGTAAAGGGGAGGAGAATATTTAAATAAATTGGCAGTTCTGACAATGGTATTAACTTGTCACTTTAAAAACTATATACATTCAAACTTAGCTACTGGAAAAGTTGATACTATTTGGATCAGGGTCCTGCTAACATGTTGAAGAGGAGAACGCTCACAGAGAATAAGGATATTATTGAGATGATGCAGTTGTTCCTATTGTTAAATTCTTTACTTAGACTCTCTTTTTTGCTCTCTTTCTTGCTATAACCTAGCTACATTTGCTCCACAGTGAGAAAGCAAAGCTATAGAAATGTACTGGAGATATGGAAAATTGTGAATCAGGATTTACTTAATGGAGACATCAGAGCAGCAAACAGGCAACATTCTAAATGAGAACACCTAGCCCATATATTAGTGATAAATCATTCCAGCATGGAAGAAAACAGAAAATCTTGTTTAGTGAAGGAAAGTTCCAGGATTGCAAGTTATCAGACTAGGCAAGCCTATTCTTTTCAACCTTATCCAAATTATCGGCCCCAAAGAACTACCTATTTGGGGCCACGTTACCATCTGAAGAAACTCCCTGAGGGATTGCTACAATAATTACAAACTGAGGTTTTGACCGAGGATAAAAGCACATCACTTGGACTATAGTACCAGTTATTTTCTCACCTGTTTATCTGATTCTTCCTGATTCTTGCTGAACAATGCCTTGTCATATTATCTGTGATGGTAAAGCCTAATCACAGTATAATCCTAAAGCATAACTCTTAAATATTCAAAAACTAATTTGTTTCCTTCTTTCTCCTATGTCCACTTTTTTAAAAGTCCGGCCATAGTACTGCTTAGCATGTCCACCAGAGGGAGGGCAGGGGAATTGAAAGGAGAGGATATGATCAAATTCCCAATTTGTTTGGAGTTCATAGAAAAAGGTGAGTAGGAGGAGGAATTGTGACAATTGAAAAAAGTTGGGGATTATCTATGAACTGTGTTTATACAAACTCCCCTGACCCTCCTTACCATGGACCACAGAAATCCTGATTTGCTAAAGAATTGGTCCTTCATCAGCATTTCTGGAAATCCCACAGGCACCACCCTTCTAAAAAATAAATTAATAAAAGAGAGAGAAAATGCTTTCAAGAGTTGCACAGGATTAGAGGTTTGCTCAGGGAAACAGTGTGACCTAGTGGAAAGAACACAGACTTGGGAGTGTGAGGATCTGGGTTCCTATACCAGTTTTACCTCTTGCCTTCTATGTGACTTTAGACAAGTCACTGAACTTCCTCACATTTCAGTTTCCTCAATTGTAAAATTGGGATTCAATACCTGTTCTCCCTCCTACTTAAAATGACAACTCCATGAAGAACAGGGATGGTGTCTGACCTAATTGACTTGTTTCTATACCAGGGCTTTAAATAGGGCTTGGAATTAAGCCCTTAACAAATACCATAAAAAAGGGTAATTGACCTTATTTCAAGGAAGCATTCCTGAAACAAGAATATTCATCCAAAATACATTTTCTGAATTTCAAAACTGTTGAGATGTAGTCAAGTCAGCCAAACTCTGGTAATAGGGCCCAAAATCAACCTGACTGCATTTACTATCAGCATCTTTGGTTGGGTTGAATGTATTAAACTTCTTTGAAAGAGCCAACTACATTGTCATCTGCTCTTTAGGTACAGCAAATTCCTTGACTATCAAGGTCATGGAGTAACTTGAATCTGCTGGGTTAATATGATAGTTCTCTTTACTGAATGCCCTAATTGGTTAGTAGGACTATGAATTCACCCCCCTCCCTCCCCCACTGCAACACATAGAAGACCCCATAAGTCTAACTGGACTCCTACTAATAGCTACAGTTCAGAGCTATCGATGGGACCTTTTGAGTGTATATAGATTCATTCAATTGTATTTATTGAGTGCTTACTGTTTGCAGAGCACTATACTAAATTCTTGAAAAGTACAATTCAGTTACAGATAGAGACAATCCCAACCCAATAATGGGCTCACAGTCTCCAAGGGGGGGAGACAGAAAACAAAACAAAACAAGTAGACAGGCACGGATAGCTTAGGAATGGTTGCAATGAATTTATTCAAATGGAGACTAATGATACTGGATTGTGATACACATTTATCAATCCTGATTTTATGAATCCACACTTAATGTTCAGTACACTTCAACAAACTGTCCATTTCATTTATTGAATGCTCACTGTGTGCAGAACGTTTGGGAGAGTACAATATAACAGATTTGCTAGACAGGTTTGCTTCCCACAAGGAGCTTACAGTCTAGAGGAGACATATTAAAACAAATTACATAAAGGGGAAATGGGAGAGAATAAGGACATGCACATAAATGCTGTGGGGCTGAGGATGAATATAAAATGGTTAAGGGATACAGATCCAACTTCATGGGTGGAGCAGAAGGAAAGGAATATAGGGGAAATGGGGGCTTAGGGAAAGCATTCTGGTGGAGATGTGATTTTAGGAGGTGGGGAAAGAGTGGTGGCCTGTCAGTTATTAGAGAGGGGGAGTTACTGGTCAGAAGGATTGTCTCTATCTGTTGCTGAATTGTACTTTTCAAGCTCTTAGTACAGTGCTCTGCACACAGTAAGCACTCAATAAATATGAATGAATGGGGACAAGGGATCTATTTACTCATCCCCTTCTCCCATCCTCATAGTACTATGCACATATCTACAATATTCATTTATATTAATGTCTGCCTCCCCCTCTAGACTGTAAGCTCACTGTGGGTGGGGAATGTATCTGTAATACTGTGATAATGGCCTCTCCCAAGCACTTAGCGCAGTGCTGTGAACACAGTAAGCATTCAATAAATACGATTAACTGACGGATCCACGAGCTAGACAAAATCAAGGTACAATGTCTTGGTGGTCATTAGAGGAGCCAAGTGTGTGACCTGGGTTGTAGTAGGAAATCAACAAGGAGAAAGTGGAGCTGTTAGACTAGGGTCTGTGCCTAACACAGCCTTGTGTACTTTTTCCCAACACTTCATACACTGGTCTGTACACAGTAAGCTCTTAATAAATATTATTACCACTTAATACAAAGAGAATATGTGATGCTTATGAAGAGGCATTTTGGTGTGGACTAGTACACTGTGGGAGCCATTGAGAAATCCATAGAACACCAGCCCCATTTGTCCCATGAGTCTTTGGGCTTACCGGTCCTTACCATGTCTGGAGACTTCAAGGAAATGAACCCCAGTATTTGACAAGAGAGAGCTAGAGATGTGCAGGATCACCCAAGATGTCTTTCTTTTACACTTATGATTCTTCCTAAGAAATTAATTAATGTGGCCAACCTCAATCTTCTGAACACTGCTAGCTGATTAAATTATTACATACGCTGGCACTGTTTCCTTCTATGAAGAAAAGGGTTTTAGACAACCTCTCATTCATTAAATACAGCATATTCTTCACATACGGAAGGCAACAGTCAGATGTGAGCAACAATTAAATCTGGAAAGGTTTACTTCCAGTATTTCCAGGCCCTTTGCATTTTCTGGTAGTCATCTAGTTCCCAAATCTGTAACAGATATCTCCTGCCATGCAAAACATCTATTCAGAATATGCACTTGGTGGGTAGATGTAGGATTCAAGGGCTAAAGAGGCAAATTCCAGGCCAGCTTGACTTCTTTTTGTGTTTAAAAGTATTCATATGGACAGCTCATCATATCTCCAAATGATTCAAACAGGGAACAAGGAACAATTCAAGAATGGAGTGCTTGTTACGTTGTGCTACATTGGTGGCAGAGAGTCAGCAATTGGTGGAAGATTGCTCACTCCCAGATTGATTTTCTTCCAACTGTAAATCTGTCTTCAAAAGCTGGGGCTGTTGTGGAAAATCTTGGAAGGAGATTCTGAAGTTAAAAGTTTCAAGACTGTTCCTGAGTCAATCAATCAATCGTATGTATTGAGTGCTTACTATGTGCAGAGCATGGGACTAAGCACTTGGGAGGGTACAATCCAACAGAATTATTGGACACATTCCCCGCCCATAACAAGTTTACAGTCTAGAATGAATCAATAAGAAAGAAGAAAAGCAGTATTGCCTAGTGGATAGAGCATGGGCTTGGAAGTCAGAAGGTCCTGGGTTCTAGTCCACTACTTGTCTGCTGTGTGACCCTGGGCAAGTCATTTAACTTCTCTGTGCCCCTGTTACTTCTTCTATAAAATGGGGATTAAGACTGTGAGCCCCATGTGGAACAGAAACTGTGTCCAACCTAATTATTTAAATAAATTAAATATTTAAATTATTTTATAACTACCCCAAAGCTTAGAACAGTGCCTGACACATACTAAGAACTTAACAACTATTATTATTATTAATAATAATAAGAAGAAGAAAGATCCTGAAGTACAGTCCTCTTCCATAGCAGAATTGAATTTCCCACACAGTAAAGAGATTTCAGCCTTTTTGGCATGTCACTGGATACTCTAAAGTCTTGAACCCAAGATCTAAGTATTCCAAGAAGGTGATAAGAATCACCCATCATGTGTTACCCCATAGGCAGGGCTCTTATGACCTCCCAGTTCTTTTCAAAAGGCAAATCAGATAAAATAAAACTAGAGCATTTGTTTGTTTCACTGAGCTTGTCTTTTCACCTGAATTCCCTACTTGTTCAGGATCTTGTTCCTAGAGGTTCAGTCCAAAAAGAACAACAAAACCTGAAGGTTTTTAGTAAACCTGAAGAAGAATGGGGTCATGTACACATCAACAGTAAGAGTACACTCCCTAAAATAATCAGGACCTTATAAACAATTCAGAGCTTATAGCAGACATAGAATTCTGCTACAAGGATACCCCATTGTCCAGTGATGTTCTAAGTTGAGGTTTGGAGAGGGCGGGCCCAGGGAAGCGATATCACCTTGGCATTTTATCAAGACTTGGGTGAGATGGGTGGGAACCCATTTCTTCAGTCAATCTGGAATCAGTTGAATCTGAGGTGTATGGCCTTGTCAAAGGGTCCTTCTCATCACTTTCTTCCTCATCCCTTCCCTCCCTCTCATCCCTAGTATCCTGATCCCTCATCATCTACCCTTACCCCATCTACCCTTACCCCCAGAGCCCATAATTCCTTTTTCTAGCCCAAGGCCCTTACACCCTTGGTTTGCTGTGATAGTGCCTTGTGACTCATCCTTCTATCTTGAACTAACCATGAATTTCTTTGGCAGCAACTTGATTTTAAGGTCGTTTTCTTGAATCACCAGGTTAGACATGATAGCATCGGGGCAAATGGGGGGCAAGGTGGGAGGTCACTTTTTAAATCCAGCTGTTCTCATTTGATGGACTAATGGACTGGGTATGTGTGAGTGGTGAAGATAGGGAAGAGAGAGAAAATCTGGGCCAGCAATGGCTCTGTTAGATTTCAGTTTTAAACTCAAGGAAAGAAGGGAAATCTGCTCCTAATTATCCGATAGCACGCCTTCATTTCACAAGTCATTTCAATATATTACTTTTATGAGCCATATTAATGACATAGAGTGAATTGTTTCACAAGAGAATATTTGCCAAAAAAAGAGTCCTTTCTGAGAAGATGATCATCCAAAATGATAGCGATTCATCCACTTATTCCCTAATAAATCTCAAATTCTAAGAAACCATGGAGCTAAAATTTTAGTAGATGTCAGCACATTTTGTAAACTAAGAACATTTCAAAACTTTAGAATTTGACTCTCAGAGCTGGATTTTGGTCAGCTAGACAGGTTTCAGCCATGAGTGAGAAATATAAAATAGCATTTTCAGAAGTTTTGGTTAGACATTCTTAGATTGGGTTGATTTTCTGTGGCAGTGAAGATCAAATTTGAAGGTATTAAAAGCTGAAATGACCTGTTCTGTGACTTCTCCAACATATCCTAAATGATACATTTTATTTCAACCAAGAGCATTCATTCTAGGTTTACGAGGGAAGGACAGGGCACCAAGCATTTGGAAAGGGTAATAGAAGGAAAAGACTAGGACATGCCCTAAGGACTTTACATTCTAAGGGAGATATAACCAGTCCCAAGATGTTTCCTTCCCTTCTGGGGCAAATGTGAGAGTAAGGGGTGATAGTGGAGAGTTTATATGCTAAAAACCTATATAGATCTGTAATTCCAAAGATTTTTTTTTTCCTATCTGGGATCTTCTTGGGTATGACTTTGGAGAGACCTCCAGAAAAAGAACCCACCCCCTCATAGGGACATAAATCACTGATTCAAGAAATAATTAGATTGGGGAGTATTCTGGTCTGGGAAAATATGAATTTTCTTTCATGCCCAAAATGTGATATACAGTCCCATTGTTAGAGAAAACACACAAGTTACTGAAACCCAGAGGTGAAGCCAACAACAGACATGTGAACTCAACACTTGCTGGAGTTAAGGTTGAAAAGAACCACCCAGAATTTAGAGCTT
Organism: Ornithorhynchus anatinus; assembly: GCF_004115215.2. NCBI lineage: Eukaryota > Metazoa > Chordata > Mammalia > Monotremata > Ornithorhynchidae > Ornithorhynchus > Ornithorhynchus anatinus. Next base: position 36,425,627 of record NC_041734.1, on the reverse strand, counting down.
GTTTTAAAGTAACTCTTTAGGGATCTTGATCAAGGTCTAACTCTCGCTGGGGAAAACGCCATTCTATTTATTTCAGGAAGAGAAGGCTGACCAGTTGTTCCATTCTATATTTCCTCAGTTTTCTGAACAAGACAAATGTAGCAAAAGAGATTTGAATTGGACATTGTGCTTCTCCCAAGGTTTAGTACAGTACTCTGCATACAGTAAGCATTCAATAAATACCACTGATTGATTGACAAGGAAATTCTTCCTTATAACAGTCTGTGGCATCTCCCATCTTGCACTGACTGGGTTGGATGTTGGGACAAATGACCAATTCAACACGTGGCCTAGTGGATAGAGCACAGCCCTGAGAGTCAGAAAGACCTGGGTTCTAATCCCTGCTCAGTCACTAGTCTGCTGTGTAACCTTGGGCAAGTCATTTCACTTCTAGACTGTAAGCTCATTGTGGGCAGGGAATGTGTATGTTACCTTGTTCTATTGAGGCCTCCCCAGGGCTTAGTACAGTGATCTGCACACAATAAGCACTCAGTAAATATGACTGACTTCTCTGTCCTTCAGTTATCACATCTGTAAAATGGACATTAAAACTGTGAGCACCAAGCAGGACAGGGACTGTGTCCAACCTCACAACTGTGTATCTACCCCAGCCCTTAGTACAGCACCTGGCACACAGTAAGCACTTAACAGATACCATAAATAAAACCAACTCAATTTTTCTTCCTCACTTAAACTCCTTCTCCTGTTAGTTTATCTTGGTTTACCAGGAAGTTCTTTCCTTTCTCTCCCTCTCCCCTTGATTTTTCCTTCTTCAGTTTGACCCCTTCAATAACTAAATTCCTTCTGGGCTCAGCCTCAATTTTTTCTGGCTTGCCTCCAAGTTCTATGACTCCCATAAAGTTCTGAACAAACCTCTGAGCCACAAATTCTCAGTTGGTAAAAATCCTCCAATCCAGTTCACACTGTTGCCATGAGTGACTTTCTAATTTACTGGACATATTCTCCCATCACTGTTTATTCAGGCATCCTCTGCCTTTCACATCCACTTAGCTGCAGTTGTATCCACTTTGTGGGCTCTTCTAGGCTGGCTTCCTAATACCAATCGTGGCCACCCACTGAAGTAATTTCAAAGAGCGAGAGCAGGAGAGGAAGAGGTCTTGGCATACTAAAATCTCTGAAAACCAGCCTGAGTAAAACACGCCCGGAACATACCCTGTCTGTAACAGAATGGGAAGGATAACAGAAAAATTAAATGGATGCTTATGGGTATTGCATTAAGTAGTGTTGCTACAGTGTATAGCAGAATTGCTTCCACTCTTTTTATAAAACTAGCTCCCTCTGGCAATCTCTTGCCTGGCACATTTCCTTTTTAATATTGCTGGTCTATTTCTCTTCAACATTAAATAAATTATCTTAAAGTTCAGTCTGTTCTCACCACAGGCAGACACCCACCAAGCAAGCCCTTTGGCAGGTGAATGGATCTTTAAAGGAAAATAGTTTAATGTCTTTATTCAAAAGTATTTTTCAAAGCCTATTTCAAATCATTTTCCCTCCTTTCCTCAGATCTCACCCACTCCTTAGGCATGGGACGGGCTGACAGAGATGAATCAGTTCTGGGCGGGCAGCCCTGATGTCATGCCATGAAGGGTGATGTCACATATAAAGCTGACATCAGTTGCCAATTTAAGTAGAATCTCAGTTTTTGTCAGGGATTGTTTTTAATTGTTCATTGTTTTCAATTAAAATATTCTGGAAAGGGGAATCCACCAATCTTAAACTTCCAATTCTGGCTCCAACCAGGATGCAGATGTGCCTGTTCTATTAAGTGCCGCCGACCCTTTGATTTGCATCAGAGGGGTTCTTAACTGCATTTTCTCCTTCTGGTTCTCATTATGTCCCTGTGAAATATATTAATTATGATTTCATATTTGAATGAATATTGTGTCAAATTCTCATTCTTGGATTGGTTTGTTCTTGGTTTATGCTGGAAATGCCTCAGAAGACTGGATGTTGAGATAACATGGTTTAATAGTTAGTGTTGGCTAGCATTACTGAATCCTTGTGATGCAGGAGATTAACCAAATGCCTGAACCCAATCCCCAACCTGTTAAAGAGAGATTATATTGACCACTCTCTCCTAGGAACTCTTTTTGACCTTGGGTTTACCAACACAGATTCTCCCAGTTCTCTTGCTATTTTACAGAGCTGGAAACCATGCCCCACCTCTTCAAAACCTCCCCAAAACATCTCCTCCAAGAGGCATTCCTTGGCTATTCCCAACCTACCTGGTTATGGCTTCCCACCAAGCAATTTGGCACTCATACATATGTCGGTCTGCTCATCAGTATAAAAAAATTTAAAATAATTTTTAAATTATTTTACTTACTCTTTTTCCTATTATATTGGACAATTTTCCTATGTTCTAGGTATTAAACTTTCCAAGAGCAGGAAACCAAGCTTTCTGCCCTTATTTCATGGTCCCAAGCATAAGCACAATGGTCTACACAATGAAGACGGAGAGTAGACTTCACAGACTGTCACAAGATTTTCCACAACCCAGCTCACTATTCCAAGATTCGAGGGACAACATTCAGTGAATTTCCAATCAACTTGGCTTTAAGTGCCCCAGAGCGCCAGACTTGCCAACAGAAAACTGGAAGCTGGTCACATTTCAAGGATTAAAGTTATTTCAACATAGCTTGTGGCGATGATAGCTCAGTGGGAAAAGGTGGATCTTACCATTGAATTAAGTCATTATTTCTTATAATTATAATTGGGCCAAACCACTCTAAGATAAAATCCCACCTGCCCTCTTACCTCCAGGACATCTCTACTTGAATGTCAGACCAACATATCAATCTTTATATTTCTGAGATGGAACTACTCATCTTTCCTCCTCCTCATAATTGACTTCAGGGCTCTCTGCCACCTCACCAACCTTACTTACATAGCCGCTCCCTTCAGCCCCTACACTCTAGCACATTCTCGTCACATATGTTTGTGTCCCAAATTAGAAAATCACCTCTTTTTGGGCAGGGAAAGTGTCAGCTCATGATTCTGTACTTCCCAAGATGGCACAGTGGAGCACACCAAGAGGGCCCAAAATAAATGACTATTGGTTCAAGTTAACTTACAAATTGTATTTCACTCTCAACACTCCTACCTCCCTTCTATCAATCTTGTTGTTCCCACAGGTTAGAACACCCTTCTTCCACAATTCCAACAGACTACACTCCTCCCCAAATCAAATCCTTCCTGAAAGCTCACTTCTTTCAACATGACTTCCCCCATTAATTCCATCTCAAGACATAGAAACCCATCAAGCATTACTAGCATTTTTGCACTTGTGTACACCCATCCTCAGCACTTATGTATACACATATTCAATTGTACTTCCAATTATTTGATTACTCTTCTTGTAAATGGTTTCTCTGTTGGTTTCTGCCATCAGAGTGTGAACTCCTTGTGAGCAGAAAATGTGTAACTACTTCTTTTGTATTTCCCAAGTTCATAGTACAGAGCATGGTGTGGAGTGGGTGTTCAATAAATGCTACTACTAGTGAAGACTACAAACAAACTCCTCTTGGCTGGCATGCTGTAAAGCAGGGAAATGGAGGGAAGGGAAGGAGAGGAGTGTTAAGAGTGGGAGCTTTCAGCTAACTCATTATTTGCTACATATGTCTCCAGCACACCAAAGTCACCCCCGTTCTGAGAAGCAGCATGACCAAGTGGAGTCAGAAGGACCAGGGTTCTAGTCACGGCTCTGATACTTGTCTGCTGTGTGACCTTGAGCAAGTTGCTTAATTTTTCTGAGCCACAATTACCTCATATGCCAAATGGGGATTAAAACTGGGAACTCCATGTGGGGCATCGTCTGTATCCAACCTGGTTAGTTTGTACCTACCCCAGATCTTAGGGGTAGATGCTTGTGCCTGACACATAGTAAGAACTCAACAAATACCGTAAAAAAAATCCATGATATGGAACTGCTGATTGTATCTAAAGTAAATTTAAAGCCAATATGGGTCACCACAGGTACAGGCAAAGCCCATACTGCCAGTGAATTAGGTCGGCTGGATCTAGCCATGTGCCTGTTTCGCCGACTACTGCAGTAATGCTTCCTAAAGAGAGTTGAGGAAAACAATGGATTGCTTTGCTATAGGCTTGCATCCCACAAGTATATTAACAAATTTTAAGCACATACCAGGCATACAACCAAAGGTTTTTACTGTTAATCATTTAGTGACATTTACTGAGTGCTTTCTGTGTGCAGGGCACAGTACTAAACACTTGGGAAAGTACAATACAATAGAACACAAAACTTAAAGTCATTTAGTAATTCTGCAACAGGCAGGGCAGGATCACCAGCTCTGAAGTCCTGGAAAGTAGGTGGCAAACACTTACCAGGACTGAAGTAACACTGTGTGGGATATTGGAATATAATGGATGACAGTAGGTTACCCAAACACCTCCTAAAATAGCTGCTTACATGGGGTTGCTAGAAAATGACACACCTGCAGCTCTGCCACTTGTCTGCTGCATGACCTTGGGCAAATCACTTAACTTGTCTGGATCTCAGTTTTCCCACCTATAAAAATGGAATTGAAAGCCCCCCTCCCCCCCTTAGATTGTGAGCCCATGTGGGACAGGTACTGTATCCCTTCTGGTTATCCTGAGTCAACTCCAGACCTTAGCACAGTCCTTGCCACAGAGTAAGTGCTACATAAATACCATACCTATCATTATTATTATTATGGCAGAAAAAACTTCAAAGACATAGTGCAACACAGTCTCAAAAGAATGCTACTTAACAGTCGACCTTGGGAAGATCACTGAAGCTGTCCAATGACCCTGACATCAGCAGTTGGAAGAGGGGATTGTTCCCCTTGAGAGGAACAGTATACTAACCCTCTGCCCACCCCCCAAAAAACATGCGGGAAAACAAAGGCAGGACCTGGATAAGACAAACTCATTAGTCTAGCAGGGATCTCACCTACACCCAGACCATTTGAGCAAAGCCATTCAGTCCCCACTCTTTTCTTACCAGCCACACTTGCTCCCATGAGCAGAATCTTGCCATAAGTAGTGTCATCTTTACAGACAAAGAATAGCTATAAAGGGCTTTAAACCTTTAGTCAAAGAGCAGAAGAAAATATCTTCCTTTTCTTTTTTTTCAAAGACATTTCTTAAGAGCCTACTATGTATCAGTCACCGTACAAAGTGCTGGAGTAGATACAAAATAATTGGGTTGGACACAGACACGGCCCCACCTAAGGCTCACAGTTTTAATCCCCACTTTACAGATGAGGTAATTGAGGCACATAATAGTAATAATTATGATACCAGTTAAGCACTTAATATGTGCCAAGCACTGTTCTAAGTGCAGGGGTAGATACGAGTTAATCAGGGTGGCACAGTCCCTGTCTCATAGTGGGCTCACACTCTTAATCCCCATTTTTACAGATTAGCTAAGTGAACCATAGAGAAGTTAAGTGACTTGTCCAAGATCACACAGCAGACAAGTGGAGCAAGGATTAGATCTCATGATCTTCTGACTCCCATGCCCATGCTCTATCCACTACACCATGCTGGCACATAGAAGTGAAGTGATTTGCCCAAGGTCACACATTTAAAGCACCTAATCACCTTGCTCCCTCCTACCTCACCTCGCTACTCTTCTACTTTAACCCAGCCTGCACACTTCACTCCTCTAATGCCAACCTACTCACTGTACCTCGATCTCGTCTATCTCACCCCTGACCTCTTGCCCATGTCTTGCCTTTGGCCTGGAACCCCTTTTCTCTTCATATCTGACAATTACTCTGCCCACCTTCAAAGTCTTATCCAAGGTACATCTCCTCCAAGAGGCCTTCCTGACTAAGCCCTTCTTTCCTCTTCTCCCTCTCCATTTTGCATCGCCCTGACTTACTCCTTTTACTCATCCCTCCTCAAAGCCACACAGCATTTATGTACATATCTGTAATTTTATTCGTTTATATTAACATCTGTCTCCCCCTCTAGACTGTAAGCTAATTGTGGGCAGGGAATATGTCTGTTATACTGCTATACTGTACACTCCCAAGTACTTAGTTCAGTGGCTTGTACACACTAAGTGCTCAATAAATGCAATTAACTAACACAGGTCCTCTGACTTGCAGGCCTGTGCTCCTTCCACTACATCACCCTGCTTTTCAGCAGAAAATCCCAGGGTTTTGACCATCACTGTTGGAAGAATATATTAGAATGAGCGACTATTTGGAAGGTATTATTTTATACAGTGACTATGATGGTGAAGGGGGATCTCTGTGTTTTGGGCTTTCCAGATATTGTTGCAACAAATTTTAGAAGGTATGGAAGGCCCGAAACAGTATAAAGATGGCTTCTCTATTTGAGGTTCATCAAAGAGGAAAATTTTCAGTCCGCTCGACAGACGTAGCTTACCATTCAGATTCTCTAGTCACAATATAGAATGCCATTACAAAATCCAATAAAATAATTCAAATTCAATCTCTTTTTTGCAAGACTTGGTTCGCCATGTCCAGATAAGGTGTTCAGTTATGATAGATAAGGGGTCGCATTTTAGTGGTACTGACTTTTAAGAAATTTACGTGGAACTATAACTTCCAACCCAAGATATACCCTATCAAATGGTGCAGTAGAAAATGGGGTCAAGAAAATAAAGGCAATTTACAGAAGACTGTGTGTGAAGTGACTCTTTGAATTTATCTATGTGCTGTATACATAGAAAGCACTTAATAAACATCACCTCCCCTTCTATTCTCTATCTACACTCACTCCCTTGGAGAACTCAATTGCTGCCATGGCTTCAACTACCATACTCTGCAGATAATTCCCAAATCTACATCTCCAGCCCCAGTCTCTCTCCCTCTCTGCCATCTTGCATTTTCTCCTGCCTTCAAGATACTTGGATACTTGGATGCCCTCCCATCACCTCAAGCTTAACATGTCCAAACAGAACTCTTTATCTTCCCACCCAAACCCGGTCCTTCCTTGACTTTTCCATCACTGTAGACGGCACCATCAACCTTCCTGTCTCACAAGCCTGTAACTTTGACGTTATCCTTGACTGTCTCTAATTCAACCCACATATTCAAACCATCACTAACTCCTGTTGGTTCCATCTTCACAGCATCACAAAAACTCACCCTTTCCTCTCCATCCAAACTGCCTCCATGTTAATACAATCACTCGTCCTATCTTGCCTGAATTTACTGCAGCAGCCTCCTTGCTGACTTCCCAGTCTCCTGTCTCTCCCCATTACAGTCCATACTCCACTCTGCTGCCCAGATCTTTTTTTTTTTTTTACAGAAATGTTCAAGACATGTTTCCCCATTCCTCAAGAAATTCCACTGGTTGCCCATCCTTCTTCGCATCAAACAAAAACTCCTCACCATTGGCTTTAAAGCACTCAATCACCTTGTCCCCTCCTACCTCACCTCACTACTCTCCTACTACAACCCAACCCGCACACTTCACTCCTCTAATGCTAACTTTCTAACTGTACCTTAATCTCATCGCCAACCCCTCACCCTTGTCCTGCCTCTGGCCTGGAATGTTCTCCCTCCTCAAATATGACAGACAATTAATATCCCCTCCTGCAAAGCATAATTGAAGGCACATCTCCTCCAAGAGGCCTTCCCTGACTAAGCGCCCCGTTCCTCTTCTCCCACTCACTTCCTCACTGCACCGACTTGCTTCCTTTGTTCATTCCTCCTCCCAGCACTTATGTACATATCTGTAATTTATTCATTTATATTAATGTCACTTTCCTCCCATCTAGATGATATACTCACTGTGGGAAGGGAATGTGTCCATTTATTGATGTTATCTAGTCTCCCAAGCACTTAGTACAGTGCTCTGCACACAGTATGTGCTCAATACATATGATTGAATGAAAGAATGACAATGAATGAAATCCAGCAAAAATAAAATATTAGAGCATCTCCATTAGCAATTGCTTATTGTGATTATTTGAGAGTAATTATTCTCTGAAGATGTCCAAGTACCTCCTACAAATTTCAATGCAACATAAGCATAAGAGGAGAAAAATCGAGAGCACAATTTCCAGTGACTTTGTAAATGAAATCGGTGAAAGAGAGCATATGTAATAGAAACAGGGTGACAAGAATGCAAACAGAAAAGCTGTTTCCAAAGACTTTAAAGAGATTGTCTAAATGTAAGATAATGTCAAATGTTTAGTAGAAATTATGGGACAATAACAGTGTGTCCTACAGAGCTAAAAGAAGCCCCAAACAGAGCGAAAATCAGTTCTGGTAAATAAGAGAATCACAGACCAGCTGTCTCGAGATGAAAACGCCCAAGGTGGTGATGCTGCTGGCACCATTTTGGCCCGTGACGGGTGGTGACACCACCCATAGGCTCTCTGGCCAGGGAAAAACTGAGTCAGTTACCTCCTAGTCCCAAACCAACCTCCAACTTCCTCACAGGGTTTACTGTGATGGCCAAGGCTGCTGCAAAGTCAGTTACAGCTGCAGTCAATCATATTTATTGAACACTTAGTGTGCAGAGCACTATACTAAGTGCTTGAGAGAGTACAATAATAATAAATGGACACATTCCCTGCCCACAACTAGCTTACAGTCTAGCAGAGGGGAGATTGTTGGCAGGCTGATGGAAGTCAGTCCTTCCTCTCCCCCAGTTTCTGGGAGCCAGACAGGGATGGAGGGATTTACCAGAGGGGAAATGCCACCAGCCGCCTACATGCCCCACAACTGCTCTTGCTCCAACAGCCAGAGGCCAGCTGAGAGAGGCTGAAGGCAGAGCCGCTTTCCAGGATAAGGGGAAGAGGCCAGGAAGGGAGGGAGCTAGGGGGCCACTGGTAGCAGAGAGGGATGCCAAGGCAGCCATAGGCAGGAAGACAGAGAGATCCATGGTCTCTTTTCTCAGCCCAGGATCCTGTGATTTGGGTCCCTTCCTGGCACTGGGCCTCCCCTGTTAGGCTTCCTCACTGATCAATCATTTTTATTGAGCACTTACTGTTTGCAGAGCAACAGTATGCACTGCATATCTCAAGATGTATAGTGTGATGGTATGAAAGATGATATGAAAGACTAATTTAAGAACTAATGTTAAATGTAAAATATGGTAATATTCATTATAACAGAGAGAACACAAATTTCAGAGAGATAGTAAGTCTAGGAAAGCCACCGCCTTCATCAGTAGTGAGATAGGTGCCCTGCTGTAAATAGTTAAAGCCTACAAACAAGAAAGTGATTTGTTATTTTCTTGACTTGCACCGACTGTGTTGCTTTTCAGTGGAGGACACAATATTCAGGAGAGAGGTATTTATGGCATAGCCAGAAATTTTAAGCTCTTATTTCTTCCAGAGGTGATTTTAGAGTTGTAAGCCTTTGAAAAAAGAATTAGCTCCAGGCAACCAAATGAAATCCAGTTTAGAAACTACAGTCAGGTCTCAAGTCTGAGAGAGGAATCTAATTTAAACTGAAGGCTTTGGCTGAAAAGGAGAGATGGAGAGAGAAAATATAGACGGTGGGTTTGGGAAATGGCCAAACAGAGGAAGAGGAAAGAGAGGCAATACCCTGAACCAAATGTATGGGACCAGAGGAAAAAGAGGGAGATGATAGCAGCGACTTGGCCTGGGTTGAAATCCTTATTCCATGTGGGATATTTAGTGGATTTCATTATTTCTCAAGGAAATTGTAAAGAGTCAAAAGGGGAATGGAAGCAGACTTTCAAACAACAATCTGTTCTCAAAGCAAGATGGGAAGGAGTTTTGTTGCCAAGGGAAGGAAAATGTTTCACAAGTATCAAGCATCAGGAAACTTGAAGTACTTCAACTGATTCCGTTTCGTGAAGAGGCCAAGAGGGGAACCTGTCAAAGAGAGCAGTTTAAGAAAAAGCCGTTTCAAAGTCAAGTGAAAAATTTGATTAAAGTGGCGGTTTAATCCTCAGAAATGCATATGGGGTAAATTTCTAGACTTCACTTTATGGATGAGAATTCAGAGCTGGGTTTAAGTGGCAAATCAAGATAAGTAAAAGTGTGAAAACAGAAAATGCCTTTTTAATAAAATAAATTAATTCAAGATTTCACATGGTGTAAAATAAGTTCTAGGGGGCCCGTACTAGCTCTGGGGAGAGTCCAAGAGTGTTGATAGATAAGATCCCTGGCCACAGAGGCTTACAATCAGGTGGATGACTCAGGCAACTCATACAATGCTAGGCATCCAACAGACACTGATAATTGCAATAGTTGTGGGGTTTACACCATCAATCGATAGTAGTTATTAAGCATCTACTAACTGTGGGATATTTTAAGCAATTACTATCTGCCAAGCACTGTATTAATCACTAGGGTAGATACAAGATAATCAGGACCCACATGGGGCTCGTATTCTAAGTATGAAGGAGAGCAGGTATTGAATCCCCATTTGCAGATGAGGGAACTGACGCACAGAGAAGATAGATGACTACCTTCAGCATCACCCTGATTTGCTGCCTTTATTCATTGCCCACAGCACCACTCAGCCCCACAGCCCGTAAGTACATATCTGTAATTTATTTATTATTTAGATTCATGACTGCCTCTCCCTTTAGGCTCTAAGCTTGTTGTGGGCAGGGAATGTGTCTACCAAATCTATTATATTGTATTCTCCAAGTGCTTAGTACAGTGCCCTGCACACAGTAAGCGCTCAATAACTATGATTGACTGATTGATTGATCAATTGGAGCCAGGATTAGAATCCAGTTGCTCTGACTCCCAGGCTTATGCTCTCTCCATTAGGCCACTCTGCTTCTATTGTGTGTAAGTAGAATACTGTACAAAGTGCTTGGAGATAAGAAGAGACACAATCCTTGCCCTCAAAGAGTTTGCAATCCAATGGGATGAAAGTGTCTGAACTGAAATTGTCATTGTCTAGTGATGATTTTCAGCAACAATTTGGTAAATAAGGGTTTTCCATGAATCAGTCCAAGGGATATAGAACTAACATTAGGGACCATAGCATAATGGACAGCACACAGGCCCGGGAATCAAAGGTAATGGGTTCCAAATCTGACTCTGCCACTTATCTGCACTGTGACCTGGGGCAAGTCATTTAGTTTCTCCATGCTTCAGTTCACTCATCTGTAAAATGGGGATTGAGACTAAGAAGTCCCACATGGGACAGGGACTGTGTCCAACCCACTGTGCTTGTATCCACCCCAGCACCTAGTACAGTGGCTGGCACACAGACACAGTAAGTGCTTAACAAATACCACAGTTATTATCATATAGATAGGAGAAGTTGGGAATCTTAGATGGTCCATCCCTTAGGTTCAGGATGGATATCCAACAAGGCAACTCCTGCTGGGAAAAAAACGTGTATTTTGCTTTTGTTGTTCTTTCTCAAGCTCCTGGATGTTGAACTGGGTAGATGCTTAGGAAAAACCATTACCCTAAGCATATTTTAAGACTGACAGGCTAATCATGTAACCCATAAAAGTCATAAATAATTTACTGGGCCATAAGAAGTTAGTGCAGTAGTAATAGTGATGATAATGATTATGGTATTTGCTAAGTGCTTACTATTTGCCAAGCACTGTACTAAGTGCTGGGCCAGATGCAAGATAATCAGGTTGGATGCAGTCCTTGTCCTTTAGGGGCTCACATTTTAATTAGGAGGGAGTAGGATTTAGTCCCCATTTTACAGATGAGGAAACTGAATTTCAGAGAAGGTAAGTGATTTCTCTAAGGTCACACAGCAGATAGGCAATGGGGCTTAGATTAACACCCAGATCCTCTGACTCCCAGGCCCCTGCTCTTCTCATTAGGCCATGCTTTTGAGTTTAGTTTCCTAGTGGGGTGCAAAACACTGTACTTCATAGAGTACAGTATAGTTTTTTATGGTATTTGTTAAGTACCTTGCTTTGTGCCAGACACTGTACTAAAGACTGGGGTATATACAAGCTAATCAGGTTGGACAAAGTCAATGTTCCACATGGGGCTTAGAGTCTTAAGCCCCTTTTTACAAATGAGGTAATTGAGGCCCAGTGAAGTGATTTGTCCATTACCATATAGCAGGTAAGTGGCAGAGCTAGGATTACAATCCAGAGTTGGTAGACAACGTATCTACCCTAAGGAGCTTGTGATCTAGTTAGGATTTGCAAGAAAAAAAAAATCAATATTAATCATTAAAAGGTATCTTTGAAATGTCATGAGAGAAAACGCAATTTGGAGGGATCCAGATCATTTAAAAGGAGAATAAAATTTAAACTCCAGTATATTATATTGATAGCAAGTGCATATTTGATCGTGTTTACAGTCTGAATTTTAAATTCAATTTTCATTCTTAGCTGGTAATGTGGAACAGCTCTTGAAAGGGTTAGTTTGCATTCTTTGCCCTGAAAAGCAGTTAGGATCAAATATTTTTTTTCTTTCCCTGAAGTTTTCTATTTACTGAACAGTCAATGTGTAAAATACATTGAGCATTTACTCTGTGGAGAATATTGCACTGAACATTTGTGAGAGTACAATAAAATTTGTAGTATTATATTTATTTTAGAATTTGTTAAAATCTTACTATGTGTCAAGCTGTATTCTAAGTGATGGGGTAAGTGCACATTTATCAGGTTGGACACAGTCCCTTTCCCACATGGGGCTCACAGTCAAAAGCAGGAGGGAGAACAGATACTCATTTCCTGTTTACAGTTGAGGAAACTGAGGTACAGAAAATTCAAGTGACTTGCCCAATGTCACAGAGCAGACAATTGGCAGAGATGAGACTAGAACCAGGTCTTCTGACTCCCAGGCCCATGCTCCTTCCCCTTGGCCCTATTTCATATTATCTCTGCCCATAAGGACTTTACAATCTAGTATGGAAAACAAACCCTAAAATAAATTACGGAGAGGGAGAAGCAATAGGGTATAAAGATATGTACATAAGTGCACTGGGGGAGAGGCAGGAGGGGCAAGTGTGAATACACAAGTACTTAGGTGATGTGGAAGTATTAAAGGGGGAAATAGGGTGGAGTAATGAGATCAGTCAGGGAAGGCTGCCCGGAAGAGATGTGAGTTCAGAAGGGCTTTGAAGGTGGGGATCACAGTAATCTGCCAGATGTGTACGGGGAGGAAGTTACAGGTAATAATGATAATAATTGTGATGTTTAAGTGCTTATTATGTGCCAAGGAGTGTATTAAGCCCAGGGGTAGATACAAGGTAATCAGATCTACATGGGGCTCATGGGCTAGATAGGAGGGAGAATAGATATTGAATCCCCATTTTGCAGATGAAGAAACTGAGGTCTGCAGAAGTTGTGATTTGCCCATTGCCACAGAGCAGGTAAGTGGCTGAGCTGGAATTACAATTCTCTTTCCCTCTTCAAAGCCCTATTGAGAGCTCACCTCCTCCAGGAGGCCTTCCCAGATTGAACCCTCCCTTTCTCTCTGCTCCTCCTCCTCTCGCAATTCCCCCTTTGCCTGCCCTCTGCTCTTCCCGACTTCTCCTCCCCTCAACACTGCATATTTGTATATATTATTAGTCTATTTTGTTAATGATATGTACATATCTATGATTCCATTTATCTTGGTGATATCTACGCCAGACTATTTGTTTTGTTTTGTTCTGCTTTGCTTTGCTGTCTGTCTCCCCCGTTTAGACTGTGAGCCCGTTATTGGGCAGGGATTGCCTCTATCTGTTGCTGAACTGTACATTCCAAGCACTTAGTACAGTGTTCTGTACATCGTAAGTGCTCAATAAATACTAATGAATAATACTAATGAATGAACCTAGGTACTCTGATTCTCAGGCCCATGTTGTTTCCACCAGGCTACACTGCTTCATGCTGGTAGAAGGGAGAGCAAGGTGAAGAGGTTGTGATAATGAGGTACAGTGTCTTGAGAGGAGAGAAATATGCAGGTTGGAGTCTGGAGGGAGAGGAGTTAGGGTAGTTAGCAAGGAAAGAGCTGATTGAGTACTTAAAGCTACGGTTAGGAGTTTTTGCTTAGTATGGAGACAAATGGACAACGCTTGGGGATTTATGAGCAGTGGGGAAATGGGTGCAGAATGATTTTTAAGCAATATGGCCTAATGGCCTGGGAGTCAGAAGGGTCTGGGAGTCAGATAGATGTGAGTTCTAATTCTGGCTCCTCCACTCATCTGCTGTGTGACTTTGGGCAAGTCACTTAACTTCTCTGTGCTTCAGTTTACCTCATCTGTAAAATGGGAATTTAGATGGTGAGCTCCCAGAAGGACATGGACTATGTCCAACATGATTTGCTTGACTCTACCCCAGTCCTTAGTACAGTATCTGGCATATAATAAGTGCTTAAATACCATAAAAAATGATCTGGGCAGCTGAGTGAAGTATGAACTGGAGAGGGAAGAGGCTGAAGGCAGGGAGGTCAGTGAGGAGACTAATGCAGTAATTGAGGCAGATTATGACAAGTGCTTGGATCAGTTTGGTGGCAGTTTGTATGGAGAAGGAGGGACAGATTCTGAAAAAGGAAGAATGACAGAATATGGGAGTTGAGAGAGAGGACCCAAAGATAATGCCCATTTTGAAGGCTTGAGAGTTAGCGGGGATAATGATGTCAAAAGTGAAGTAAACTTAAAAGGGGAGAAGTTAATTTGGGAGGGAAGATGCACATACAAAATGCAGTGATAAAGTTCTTCTTGCAGAAAGAGTGTGATTCCTTTCATAAACTCTAGGGTCATTGGCATGAAATGTGTCTACCAGCTCTGCTGTATACCGACTGCTTAGTACAATGCTCTGCACTCAGTAAGTGCTCAATAAATACTACTGTTTGATTGATTGTGGAGAACAAGATCCTAGTGATTCTGAAGAGCTCTGCCTATAGTAAGTCCTCAATAAATATTTTGATTGATTTTTAAACCCTTTCTTTCTGGTTTAAAGGGAAATAGTCCTGTATCCTAAAACAACAGACCTCAAGGCTTTATTGGAACCCATGGTTCCCCTAATTCAGGAATCTCTAGCCAACTAACCTTGCAAAGCATTTCCTTCTATTTCTCCAATAGCATAAAAGGAATTCCTGAAACTTTATTGAGCATGGTGTTTTGAAGTGACATCTTAGTGTATTCAGAGTGATATGGATTTCAAACAAATGACAGAGCTAGAAAAACGAATACTGATGTGCCAGGAAATATAATGTGTTCAAAGAAGGCCTGCTGCACATTTGAAATGCATTTATTCCTTGGTCTCCTTCCCAGCACATTTCTCCACATCACCAAAGCAGAGGATAAGAATTCTCATTTTAGACAGTGTGTTAGCTGTTCAGAAGCACAGGATAAAAGAGCGATGACACTTGCTTCCTACAAAACCACCACCCCAAAAGGAGAGGAAAAATCCCTTTTTGTGGATTTGCTAGAAAGTGAAATGCTTTTCATTTTTACCTCAGATCTTACACCCAAGAGAAGGAAACTATAGCTCTGAAAAGATGTTTCTGCTGAGAGAAAGGCCAACTTTCTCACAGAAACGGTAAGCCAAGGAAAGTATGCTGCTGATAGAATGTAAGTGGGTAGCTGTGAGGATGAATATGAATAGTGATTGGATGATGATCCCTATATAATCATGTTTGCTTGTAAGTACTCTGTGGGCACCCAGAGGTATAATATTCCAAACTCCTGCCTTCAAAAATGGGTAGCAGAAAAAGCCCAGACATTTAGTTAGACGAAGCAGTAAACCTGTGAGAAGTTGAGTTCACACCATCTCCATAATAATAAAATAATAATAATAGTAAAAGTATTTTTAAACACTCACTATGTGCCAAACAACTGTGAGAAGCACGGGGATAGATAAAAGATAATCTGTTCAGAGTCTTTGTCCAACAAAGAGACTAGCTGGCCAGTTTTGATGACGATCAACTGTTAAAATGAAAAACAAAACACAAAACAAACAGCAAAACTAGGTTGCCACACTGTGTCTTGCTTTGAACACCATTATTTGTTTCACTTTCTCACACTATCTCACATTTTAATAGAAAAAGGAGACTGAGGACAGAGGATAGATTGAAGTGTCTGGGAATTCTCAACAACAATACCTTTATACAAGCAATTTAAAATAATCCCTCAGTAGGGTTGAGGGAAAGAATAAGAGCATCTTAAAGTAGGCTTGTGTTTTCTAGGATATAATAATAACAATAACGGTATTTCTTAAGCACTTACTATGTGCAAGGCACAGTATTAATCGTTGCGATGGATACAAGCAAATCAGGTTGGACATGGTCCCTATTCCATGTGGGGCTCACAATCTCAATCCCCATTTTACAGATGAGGTAACTGAGACACAGAGAAGTGAAGTGATTTGCCAAAGGTCACACAGCAGGCAAGTGGCGGGGTCAGGATTAGAACCCATGACCTTCTGACTCCAAGGCCCATGCTCTATCCACTATGACATGCTGCTTCCCACTTTCTTGATATCACTTTCAGGACAGGATATCACTTCTTGACACTTTTTAAATGCTTTCAAATCTTGAAGGCATCCTCTGATAGTTTTATGATGGACTAATGTCCCCTGTAAATGAGAGATTGACTAAGGAAGTAGGTTCTTTGAGGACAAGGATGGTTCCCCGATTGGAATTGAGTGAAGTCTAACCCTAGATTATATTTTTTCCTCCACCTAGGTGACAGGTTACTCCCATGTTGCATCCAAATGGGAAAAATTTCCTAAGGAAAACTCGGGGCCCTTTTATGCAATGTTCTTGCAGAGACCAAGTTCAATGGGAATCTCAATAAAGGAGGCAGAACAACAAACACAGAAGTCTCCCTAGAAATGTGTCCCAGTCAGACATGTCTGGATTCCATAACTACAAAGGTGTTTTATTTCCTGGAATTTTGAGATCAAAGGACTTAATTTCAAGACGAATAGCTGCTATTTTCATTTCTCTGGAGAAATCATAAGACGTAACGGACGATTAAGATCAGAAAGGATTTTACAGAGAAAGGATCAGAAATAAAATGTTTTTTGTGAAATAAAGGACTATTATCAAAGACCATTCGGTCCCACTCAAGCAAACTCAGACATCAACTAGCTTGGAAAGAAAGCGACAGAGCCAGCTAGAGTGAAAGAACATTAACTCAAGATCACAAGGGTTTATTTGGAAGAAGAAAATGGAAAGAAATATAAATAGTCCTTCTTCATCATTCCCCAGAGTGCTTCTTCCTTCCTAACTTCTATTTCCCTGGACAGGTGATTTCCCAATAATGAAAGGGAACTCCAGATCCAGGAAGTCACAGGACTGTGAACATAATTAAAAGTCATCCCATGATTAAAAATCAAATAAGTGATCTCCTCCAACATGATTTGCTGGTCTTATCTGTGCTCTTAGGTCTAAAGGGGGTTTCCATGC
The DNA here is from genome assembly GCF_004115215.2 of Ornithorhynchus anatinus. NCBI lineage: Eukaryota > Metazoa > Chordata > Mammalia > Monotremata > Ornithorhynchidae > Ornithorhynchus > Ornithorhynchus anatinus. The sequence goes on along the minus strand of NC_041734.1, from coordinate 36,408,283 downwards.
TTATCTGTTCTGGTCTGAGAGTAGTAACAATAATAATAATAATAATAATAATAACAATGATTAGTACTTGTTAAATGCATACTATACCCCATGCATTGTACTTATAGCTAGGGTAGAAACAACAACATCAGATTGGACACAGTCCCTGTCCCACAGGGGGCTCACAATCTAAGTAGGAGGGAATAGATTTGACTCTCCATTTTACAGATGAAGAAATGAGGCACAGAGAAGTTAAGTGATTTGTCCAAATTCTCACAGCAGAACAGTCCCAGAGCCAGCATTAGAACACAGGTCTTCTGACTCCCAAGCCCGTGCTATTTCTAGTGGGCCATACGGCTGAGGAGGCCAACCAAATAAGCTGGCCCACCACCAAAAATGGCCACTTAAATTGAAGCAGGATAGGCCTTTGCCTGGGCTGTTTTTGTGGCAGAAATCTTGTGGTAGAAAACAAACAAATCAGCTATTTTCCAGCGAGAGCTGTTTACCGCTTGGATAGCCAATTTTATGGAAAACTGGGACATACCACTTGCAGACGGAACAACAGATGGACCTCCCGCCTAACGCGACAGACTCCAAGAAGCAGAAGATGCCCATGTGGGAGAGTTCGAATGTGCTGAGCAGATCCAATAACACAAATTTAGTCAGCAATGGATGCAGCATGCTCAAGTGAGACTAGTACTGTCCATCGGTATTTGGGGAATAACACATAAGGACAAGTGGGATAAAAAGATGAAAAGGATATTTCACATAGAGTCTGGAAAATCCAGGCATGGCTAAGGATTCAAGGAACATCCGTTCTTCTTCAAATGTAGGGATTTAAAAAATGTTTTGTTCTCAGGGTTGCTGAAGGAACTTTTAAGTTAAAATGTATGTTTCTGAATGAGGGAGTTGAGTACTCTTTACAATGAAATATGCTATTCCAAAGTTAAATAAAAGCAAAATTTGAAATTCTCAAAGCTACCAGGAGGGAACCACAATATAAATGTAGCTGTTCTCAACTTGAGATTTGCTGGAATCAAAGTTCTGAGTTTAATTCTGAAATCTAAATCTTCTACAGCTGTCAATATGGACCCTCGTCATTTGAAATTTCCCTTTTTAACTGACTTGTTAAATTTTTTTCCAGGACTACCCCAAGGAAAATCAACTTCAGGCTCGCTAACTGTTTGTACGCAGGACTATGTGGAGAAATGAAAAATTCTTGGTAAATTAAATCAATATAAACAGTCTGGATAATTCAAGGCAAATACATTTCCTTTTCAACCAATATAATTATTTTTTCTTGAAATAAACCTATCATTGCCTCACCTTTCCACTTCACAACCACTCAGATATATACTACTTACAGGAAGGATGCTTGCCACAAGAAACAGGAAAATAGTTGGCATGAAAATTGGACCCAAACAAAAGAACTACCTGAAGAGGCTTTGGGAGCAACTGGATGTGTCCCACAGACTCTTCTCTGACACCAGTTAGACCTGATGACTTCTTAATTCCTACATCTGCAAAAAGCTACCACAGGAGAGAAAAAAACACAAAACTGATCCAAAACAATGCCAAGCTCAGAACCTGACCCCTGGAAAGTTCCAAACCAGCTCCCTCCTGCCTTGGAAAAACTGAGTAAATAAATGGAGCTGGAAGTTCCCCTGTTGGGAGTTGACAGTTACTTGCCTTCTGCATCTCCTTTGCTTCTAAGTCAAGCTGAAGGAAGTTAGCTTACTGTTGCATTGCACTAAGAACTTTTTCAATTTGTGGGGAAAAAAAAGTCCATGGTAAAAAGTGAATATTCAATCAATCAACTGTATTTTTTGAGTATTTGATATGCACAGAGCACTGTACTAAGCACTTGGGAGAGTATGATGTAACATTCCCTGCCCACAACAAGCTTGCAGTCTATGGGGCTTAGTTGTGGAATAGCGATAAAAGTAACTGGTATTTGTTAAGCACTTACTGTATGCCTACCACTGTACCAAGCGCTGAGGTAAGTTGGAGGGGACACAATCCCTGTCCCACAGTGGTCTCACAGTCTAAATGGTAAGGTGAATAGGTATTTAATCTCCATCTTAAGCGCTTACTATGTGCAAAGTATGTATTGAATGGGTAGATTCAATATAATGAGATCAGATACGGTCTCTGTCTCATATGGAGTTTTCAGTCAAAGTAGGAGGTAGAACTGGTACTGAATACCCATTTTACAGATGAGGTAACTGAAGCACAGAAACTTTAAGTGACTTGCCCAAGATCACACAGCAGGCAAATGGCAGAGCTGGGATTAGAACCAAGGTACTCTGACTCCCAGGCCAGTGCTCTTTTCACTAGGTCACCCTCCTCACTAATTTAATAATACTATTCTGGACAGTAATCTAATAATCTGGGGTGGTTGATGATTGGTCCAGAACATACTTTTGTTTTCTAAAGATTAAATCAAATAAATTGTACCTCTCAATTGAACACTACTCCTTTTAGTTGAGTTTTAATGATACCTGTCAATATGAAAACTGAGGATTTAGATCGCAGCGACTCATTTTTCTTTTGTCTTTTTAAGTATTTGTTTTGCTGTTTCTCCTAAACTGGCTCTTTGAAAACTATTTGATTCCTAAAACAGATTGTTTTGCAATAATTTCTGCTGTCATTGCCATGTACACCATGTAAAAATGATGGAAAACAATGTCTTTAACCTTTTGTTTGGTAAGTATTTAACCACAGGCCAAACTAACTCCATGATTACAAGCACAAATGAGAAGGGTTATGAACTTTAGAATTCACATTGCCCAAATTTTAGTTAAGTCCAGTTGGATTAAGCCTCAACCTGGTAAGTGCTCTGGATTCTCTTACTTCCTTCAGTTATCTTTTGGCTCCCATTTCTCTCCAAACTCCTTGAACAGGTTGTATTCCCCTCAGGTTTCATTTCTCATCTGTCACCTCTCCTCTTCACCCATTGCAATAGAGTTTTAACCTTTTTCACTCCAGTGAGATTGCACTCACTTGTATATCTAATGACCTCCTTTTAGCCAAGTATAACATCTTTTCTTGGTTCTAATTCTCCTTGATCAATTAGTTGTTCATCAGCCTTCTTTCAGGAAAACATTATCTGACATTGGTTTTGCTGACTTGGTTATGTATATATTTTGGTTTTTGTTAAGCGCTTATTATGTGCCGAGCACTGTTCTAAGCGCTGGGGTAGACACAGGGGAATCAGGTTGTCCCACGTGGGGCTCACAGTCTTCATCCCCATTTTACAGATGAGGGAACTGAGGCACCGAGAAGTTAAGTGACTTGCCCAAAGTCACACAGCTGACAAGTGGCAGAGCTGGGATTCGAACTCATGACCTCTGACTCCAAAGCCCGTGCTCTTTCCACTGAGCCACGCTGCTTCTCTTATGGTTCTCATCTGGTCTTCTCCTCTCTGTCTGCTCCTTTTCATCCTCACTTGTTAGTCCTTCTTTCATCTCTCACTTCTTAACTCTTTCTGTCCAACTGGGTTCTGTTATATTACTCTTACACTCTCATTCTCAAGTGAAGCTTTATGCACTCATTTAGATTCAGCCACCACCTCTATGCAGATGATTCCCAAATCTACTTTTCTTGCCCTGCCCTGTTCTACAATCTCACATTTCCTCCTGTCTCCAAGACATTTCCATCCAGATGTTGAGTTATCCACTTAAACTCAGTGTTGCTAAAACTAAACTCTTCATCTTCCCTTCTAAAACCACTTCTCCTAACTTTCTCTACTTGTGTTGCTACCCGACTTGAATGTCCTGCCATAGGACATCTCTACTTGAATATCCTGACATCACCTCAAACTTAACGTGTCAAAAATAGAATTCCTTATCTTCCCACCTATACTCTGTCCTCTTCTAACTTTCCCATCATTGTAGACAGCACCACCATCTTCCTGTCTGACAAGCCCATAACCTTGGCATTATCCTTGACTCCTCTCTCTCCTTCAATTCATATATATTCAATCTATCACTAAATCCTGTCAATTCAATCTCCACAACATCGCAAAAATCCATCCTTTCCTTTTCATCCATACTGCTACCATGTTGATCCAAGCATTTATCCTATCTGCCTTGATTATTGTATCGGCCTCTTTGATTACCTCCTTGCCTCCTGTCTCTCCTCACTCCATTCTGTACTTCACTCTGCTTCCCAGATCATTTTTTTACAAAATAGTCAGTCCACACTTTCCCACTCCTCAAGAATTTCCAGTATTTGCCCATCCACCTCTGCCTCAAACAGGAACTCCTCACCATCAGCTTATAAGCATTCAATCACCTTGCCCCTTCCTAACTCACTTCGCTATTCTCCCATTACAATCCAGCCCACACATTTTACTCCTTTGATGCCATCCTACTCACTGTAACTCGATCTCGTCTATCTAGCCACCGACCCCTCACTCACATCCTGCTTCTGGCTTGGAATGCCCTCCTTCTTCATCCAGCCAATATCCTCCCCCTTTCAAAACGTTATTGAAGGTACATCTCCTCCAAGATGACTTCCCTGACCAAGCCTTCTTTTCCTTTTCTTCTACTCTCTTCAGTGTTGCTCTGACTTGCTCCCTTTATTCTTCCCTTTTCCAGCCCCACAGAACATATGTCCATATCCATAATTTATTATGTCTGTCTCCTCCTTTAGACTGTAAACCCCTTGTGAGTAGGGAATGTGTCCATTATATTGTTGTTCTGTACCCTCCTTAGTGCTTAATAAAGTACTCTGCTGATAGATGATGACTCTGGGAGCCAAAAGGTTATGGGTTCTAATCCCACCTCTGTCATTTATCTGCTGTGTGACCTTAGGCAAGTCACTTTACTTCTCTGGGCCTCAGTTCCCTCAACTGTAAAGTGGGGTGAAGACTGTGAACCCCACGTGGGACCAGGACTGTGCCCAACCCGATTTGCTTATATCTACCCCAGTGCTCAGTACAGTGCCTGGCCCATAGCATTTAACAAATTATTATTATAATGATTATTTTACGATTATTATTATACGATTGATTGATTGATTTCCCATGATTTTGGCAATACTACTCTGACCCAGAAGCCCTTAGCCTTGGTGCCATCTATGGATCCTTGTTGTCTCAACTCTCAGGTTGGACACAGTCCCTGTCCCCCATAGGGCTCGCAGTCTTAAATCCCATTTTACAGATTAGGTAACTGAGCCACCAGGAGGTGAACTGACTTGCCCCAGGTCATTCATTCATTCAATCATATTTTTTGAGCACTTACTCTACTAAGCACTTGGGAGAGTGAAATATAACTATAAACAGACACTTTCCCTGCCCACAACAAGCTTACAGGCTAGAGATCTAGAGTTCACACAGCAGACTAGGGGTGGAGCCAGAATTAGTACCCAGGTCCTTTTGACTCCCAGGTCCATGCTCTATCCACTAGGCCAGGTTGTTTCAGTGGCAGTTGAGACCATCTTTGCCACAGGATCCACTTCCACAGTCCTAGGAAATGCTATGTTGAAGGCCGGGACAGGTTTGGGATTAGGAGTCAACTGACTCATTTTCTCCCCAGATGAACCTTGTGGATGTGGTCACCACCTCTTACAAGCCAAAAAGTCTTTCATTCCGGCACTGTTTTTCTGGGATTGTTCTTTGACTGGAGCCAAGTTCCAGCCTCTTGTGGGCTACTTTCAGGTTTGATGAGAGTCTAAAGCAGAAACAAACTCCATCTCACCTCACTCCCTCCACCAATTTTTGTCCCCTTGTAAATGGAGTTCTGCTGCAAATGAGGCCTCAGAGAGGGACGAACTGGAGATGTGCAAGTTTGGAATGTTAATTAGAACCGCCCCAAAAAGTCTCCCACCAGGAATGAGGCGTTCTCAACATTTCAGATTTTCCTTTCTGAATCAGTTGTATGACTCCCAGCTGAACTCCTGCTCCCTGTAACTTGGGAGGTGATCTCAGCTCACCCAAATGGCTCTTTTTCTATTTCTTACTACCACTTTGGGGCCATTTAAAGTTTGATGACCAAAAGGAAAAAAAAAGTGACCATATTACGATGAAAAATAAGAATCAAGCATTTATTTCTTCAAGGGCCGGCAAGGGGCTTGCTTCTCCTTTGGTAAGTAGTGGAATTGCATTTAATACTTGAATTTGATCTACCCGTTCTGGTTGGTTAAATGAATGGAGATTATTTTTTACAGGCAGATATTTTTATAGAGTGTATTTAGTAATCTGGTGTGCACTCTATGGCAGTGCTTGATTCTGCTCCCAAACCATGATATTGCTGGAAATTTAAAAAGTCATAAGAGACTTCTGTCAAACTTGGATTAAAGCGCGTAACTGCCTCTGGCAAAAGCTTCACAGGAAGCATTCACCCAGAACACAATTTAGCTCTTCAGATATTTGCAATGTTGGCCATGCCTCATTTCCAGAATCGAAGCCATATTACTCTGTTTCTAGAAATGTAAATCAATTTCTAAAACAAAGCATGTGAATGAAGATGCTAGATCATTCTCCCAGTCACGTCTCCCATGAACTCCCACTTAGCTCGGCGGAGAAGAGTCAGCGAGTTAGTCCCTAGATATTTACTGAGGGCCCACACAATTTTGGGTAGAAGAGAAATCAATCAGTTAAACAATTGTATTTATTGAGCTCTTACTGATTGCACAGCACTGTACTAAGTGCTTTGGAGAATACAGTAAAACAATATAATAGACACATTCTCTGACCACAGTGAACTTACAGTCTAGAGGGAAGTGCTTAGTACAATGCTCTGCACAAAGTAAGCACTCAAAAAATGCCACTGATTGTCCGAGAGATGCCTGGGTAGAAGAGAGTAATAGTTTCTCATAGATAATAAATGGTCTCAGCCATTTGGTTCAAAACTTTTCAGCAACTCCCTTTCCTCTTCCACCACTCTCCCCACTTTTACTTGCAAGCATTCCCCCAGACTGAGTCTACTAATCACCCCTCCATTGTGGCTATCACACTACCGGCCCATTTGTCATTCCTTTTCCCTTCCTGGTGCACCTTCCCCTTACTAGCTAAGCCAAACCAGAAGCCACTTCTTCCTGGAGTGCCTCCCTGATTAATTAGCCTTCCTGGACATGCCATTCTTATGTCATTATCTATGAATGCCTTTGTTGTTCATTTTTTAATGTATTTTTCATATCAGTTGTACCCCTTCTCCCATGGTTTTACACTTGCATATTCAACAGTTTAGGTTGGCTTGTCTTCTCTGGTAGACAAAAACACCTTCAAGAGCTAGACTTGCTTCTTTCATTTCTTTTTATACTCTCAAGCACCCAGTACTTAAATTGGGCTTGGAGATTATAGCTACAACATTAATCTGGAAAGGTTCCCTGGAAGAGAAGTGAGGAGCTCACTGAGCCCACATGTAAGGAATGATAAACACATCTACCTGCCTGAAAAAGGAAATTCAGATTGGAGATTAAGTGGGGTTTGGAGCAGTTGATAAGGTGACAAAGATAAAGGATGATATTGAATCCCACTAGCAGAAGTTCGAATTTGAGCAAGAAGGGAAATGGGGACTGAAATGAGGGGGAGAAGTGTGTGTGTGTGTGTGTGCGCGCGCGCTCACACGAGAGAGAGAAAATTTTGAGAAACAGCATGGTCTACTGGAAAAGGCACAGGACTGGAAGTCAGAGAACCAGGTGCTAAACCCAGTTCCACCACTTTGTTGTATGACCTTAGGAAAGTCACTCAGCTTCTCTATGCTGCAGTTACCTCATCCATAAAATGGGGATTAAGACTGTGAGCCCTACTGAGACAGGGACTGATTATATTTTATCTACCCCTGTGTTTAGTACAATACCTGGAAAATAATAAGTGCTTAATCATTACCATTGTTTAAAAAAATGTGTTTGGTAGGAAGATGTAAGATTTGAGAGGAGAGATCCAGGAAATGAAGGGGAATCTTTGAGGGGAGGTGTGCTCTGCACACAGTAAGCGCTCAATGAATACAATTGAATGAAGTTGATGTTACATATGGGATTGAAAAAACCAGGACAAAAGAAGTATAAAATGAGAATAAAATACTTCTTCTCTCTCTTATTTAGCCTGTGAGTCCCATGTGGTATGGGGACTGTGTCTAGATTACCTTGTGTGTACTCCAGTGCTTAGTACAGTGCTTTACACAAAGGAAGTGCTTAACAAGTACCACAGTTATGATAGGAAAAATAGATTTGGACTATACTTGTGATGGATTTAGGAGGTTAGAGCACAAAAAAAAAAATTCCTAAATTTCAGGCTCTTAAATAAGAAGTTGTAGAGATTGTGGAAGTGTGGGGGTAATGTCAATCAATTCTGCAATTGTATTTTTTAATTTATCAATGCATAGAGCACTATAGTAAATGCTCTACTATACAAAGAGTTGGTAGATATGTTCCCTGCCCACAGAGAACTTACATTAAAGTAAGGTAATTTCATTCGGAAATCTGATAACCCATTTCCCCAAACACGATATTTCAAGAGTAGAGTTGGAGTGGGACTTTCGTACTGCATTTTAAATGGAATCTCTTAGTCCAAACAATTGGATGTAAGTTGGGTGGATGCATGAAGAATGCTCCAAAAAGGTATCAGTCAACTGATGGTATTTACTGAACACTTTTTATATATAGACCACTGTACTAAACTCTTGGAAGAATAAAATATGTCAGAAGATGCATTCACTAATACTTTGGCTAGATTGCATAAATACACTCCAGCTCAACCCCCTTGTCCCAAACGTAACATGACAACTTCCCTGCATGAAATGGTGAGCTGTGAGAGGGTGAAGACTGTTTAATATAAAGATCCTAGATAATTAGTTGAAGAATATTTCAAGGAATTTCTATGAAAACAGTTGAAAGGTAAATGGTTTTAATAATGACATAGTGAATGTTTTTCCCAGACTCCAAGTCCCAGCAGCTCTCAAGCTCTGAGTACTTAATACTGTACATTAAGCTCTGAGCAGGCATTACTCTGACTGCTTACAGATTATGATTTTTGTGTACCCCACCTACATACGACATATGGGCTAGTGAGTGTTTTGTTCTGGCCTCTGTGTAACCTTTGGTAAGTCAATTAAATTTCCTGGGCCTCAATTTCCCCATTCGTAAAAATTGGGATAAAATGCCTATTTTTTATGGTGTTTGCTAAGTGCTTATTTTGTGTCAGGTACTGTCCAAAAAACTGGGGTAGATACAAGTTAATAAGGTTTTGAAGGAAGGGAGAGTAATTGTCTGTCAGATATAATTGTCTGTCAGATGTAATCATTAATTGCTCCAGCCTGCATCAATCCTCCTCCCTCTTCATTCTCTCCATGCTTTACCCCATGACTTTCCTTCTGCGTGAAATCCCCTACTCCCAAGACCAGCCGAGAAATGCTGGCACCCAGCTCTGAGGCTTAGAGGGGGCCCAGGAAATCCCAGGAACATTACAGGGCAGGGCAAGCCAATAGACCGGCCAAACCCGTGGAAGGATTAATCCAGATCCGCCTGAGCACTGGTACCACCTCCCCATCAATGGTCCCATCACCAGGAACCAATCTTCTTTCCCAATTCAAACTGCCCCTGGCCTGTCTTTGCCCATTTCTAGGTAATGTAGAGTCGAAGGACACCAGGTTCCCATTGACCATGGCAGGGAGGTCTGAAGGAGCTAGAAAGGGAGCTAAACCAAGAGAAAGTGAGGGTGGCAGCCGGCTTGAAGGCTCCAGAGCTGGTGAGGCACAAAGCCAGCCAGGGTGGAGGAATGCTTTCTGCTGGAGCCCAGGGCTCTGACATTTCACCAGGCTCTGGGGCAAGGTTTCTGGGCCTGAGATAAGATGGGAAGAAGGTAGGGTGTCCACATGACCAGGGATATTTTCAGCACTATCTCTAGGTCATGTCAGCCCCAACACCAGCACTGCCCGGAACTTCCTTAACATTACAACACATAACTGCCATATTTGAAAGGTCCTGCACAGCAACCAATCAATTAGTCAATCAATAGTATTTAATGAGCGCTCACTGTGAGCAGAGTGACACACCAAGCACTTTGGTATATAGCAAGACAATATATGTCTCAATATAACAGTCGGTGGACTCATTCCCAGACTACAAGGACCTTACAGACTGGAGGGTGAGATAGACATTAAAATGAATCACAGATATGTACATGGCATAGTGGATAGAGCCCAGGCCCGGGAGTCAGAAGGATCTGGGTTTTAATCCCAGCTCTGCTACTTGATTTTTGAGTGTTCTTGGGCAAATCACTTTACTTCCCTGTGACTCAGTTACCTCTTCTGCAAATGGGGATTAAGACTGTGAGCCCTGTGTGGAAAAGGGACTGTATCCAACCCGATTTGCTTGTATTCACCCCAACTCTGAGTAGAGTGCCTGACACATAGTAAGTGCTTAATATAACAATAATAATAAAAATAATTACATCAGGTCTGTAAGGCTGAGGGTGGGGTGAATAAAAAGTATGAAGCCAAGCACAAGGGTAACACAGAAGGGAGAGGGAGTAGGGGAAATGACGGCTTAGTGTGGTAATGCCCCTTGGAGGACATGTGCTTTCAATAAGGATTTGAAGGTGGGGAGAATGACAGCCTGTGGATAAGAAGGGGAAAGGAGTTCCAGGTCAGGGAGTGGATATGGATATGGATAAGGGGTCGGTGGTAAGATAGGCAAGATTGAGGTACAGTGAGTAGATTGGTGTTAGAGGAATGAGGAAAACATCCTGGACTGTAGTAGGAAATCAGCAAGGTGAGATAGGAGGGGGTGAGCTGATTGAGTGCTTTAAAGCCAATGGCAAGTAGTCTCTGTTTGATGTAGAGGTGGATGGGCAACCACTGGGGGTGCCTGAGGAATGAGGAAACAGACTGAACTTTTTTTTTTTTAAGAAAAATGATCTGCCCTGCTGAGTGAAATATGGATTGGAGTTGGGAATTGCACAGGAGGCAAGGAAGTCAGCCAGGAGGCTGAAGCAGTAAAACAGGTTAGAATATGTGCTCAGATCTAAATGATAGCATTTTGAGTGGACAAGAAAGGGCAGGCTTTAGGGAGGTTGTGAAAGTAGTACCGAAAGGATTTGGTGACACATTAAATATGTAGTTTGAATGAGAGAGATGAGTTGAGGATAATGTGGAGGTTATGAGTTTCTGAAACAGGAAGGATGGTGATGCTGTCTGTCTACAGAATGGGAAAGTCAGGGGGAGGATAGGGTTCATATGGGAAGATGAGGAGTTCTGCTTTGGACTGTTTAATTTGAAGTACCAAATAAGGACATCCAAGTAGAGCTGCCTTGAAGGCAGGTGGAAATAAGAGCCTGCAGTGAAGGAAAGAGATCAGGGCTGGAGATGTAAATTTGGAAATCATCTGCATTGAGGTGTTAGTTGAAGCCATGGGAGCGGATGAGCTCTCCAAGTGAGCATTATAGACAGAGAATAGAAGGAAACCCAGAACTGAGCTTCAAGGGACTCCCACAGTTGCAGGGTGGGAGGAAGACAAGGAGCCCATGAAACAGACTAAGAATGAGAGGCCAGAGAGATAGGAGGAGAACCAGAAGAGGATAGTGTCAGTGAATAATATTTCCAGGGGGAGGGGGTGTTCCACAGTGTCAAAGGCAGCTGAAAGGTCAAGGAACCTTAGGATGAAGTAGAGATCATTTGATTTGGCAAGAAGAATATCAATTATCATCAATGATAACTGCATCATTTATCATTGGTGATGAATAAATCATTTATTGAGAAAGCAGTGTCTGTGGACTGAATGCAATGGAATCCATAATACATGGACATGGTTGAAAGCAGTAGAGAAGAATCCATTGGAAAGTAAACAGATGAAGTTACAATCAGGGATGGGGGAAGGGAGCGGGCAAGTGTATTGATAAGGTCCTTCCAACTATCTTTGGAAGGTCCCATGTGGGCCCCTGAGGCAATGGCTCATTTCATTATTACTGAAGTAAGCTCTCTTCTTCATATACTCAAAAAGCATGTTTATGTTCAAGAACCTAATTGGTAATCTAAAAAAAAAAATAGAGGCAGAAGGAATCTTTAACAACTTTCTGCGAATTTTACCTATTGACTTCCCTGCCAAACCATTCTTGAATGAACCAATTCAATGTTGCATGGTTGTAAATATAAATAGGGGTTTCCTTAATTGGGATGGCACATTTGGCAAGAACGGGGTATCTTATCTGGGAATGCTTTGTGGAGGAGGTGATATTTTAGAAGGTTTTGATCAATCCATCCAAAGCAAAAATATTTACTGAGCAACACCTGAGGAGTGTTATGCATAACACTGCGCTAAGTGCTTGGAAGAACACGATAAGTATACAGACTTTGCCCTCAAGTAGCTTACAAAGTAATAGGGCTAGAAAGAAGATATTTATGAGTGGTTGGAGGAGAAAGACACAGTATGGTCATTGAAGGCATACAGAAGAATAGATAAATGTGATAATATTAGTCAAAAAGCAATACATAATAATAATAATAATTATGGTATGTGTTTCAGTGATTACTATGTGCCAAGCACTTTTCTAAGTAGTGGGGTAGCTACAAGATAATAAGGTTGGACACAGTCCCTGTTCCATATGGGGCTCACAGTCTTAAACCCCATTTTACAGATGAAGTAAATGAGGCACAGAGAAGTTTAGTGACTTGCCCAAGGTCACACAGCAGAAATGTGGCAGAGTCAAGATTAGAACCCAGGTCCTTCTGACGCCCAGGCCCATGCTCTATCCACTAAGGCACACTGAGGCAGGAAAGTAAACATAAATTCTAAGGGCTGCTGTTGGATGGACATGACTTAAGGTTGTGTTTCATCAGGGAATGTTCCTGGAGGAAGTGGAATTTCAGGAGGACTTTGACAATGGGGAGACAGTGATCTGATGGATTTGAAAGGGGAGGGAGTTTGACAAAGGTAGAAAGGTATAAAAATAGTCAGAAAAGAACATGACAGAGAGAAGGTTCACTTGGGTGGAACCAAGAGTGAGAGTTGAGGTGGTGTTGGGGAAGACAGCTGATATGTAAAAATGATAGTGAGTTGATGGAATACCCTAGCAAATGGTATGATTCCCCCCTCCCCCCCCACCCCCCACTGGAGAATAGGCAGGTTTCAAAGGTTTTGAGTGAAGAGATATGTCAAGAATCAGGAAAATGATTTGGGCTGCAGAGTATAATGGGTATCCCAGTCATGAAGAAAGACATGAGCAATGGGTGGATATTAGCTTATAAGTCTAGAGCAAGGGGTAAGTAGGAAGCTTGATTAGGACGATTCGGGGTGTACACCAGAAGAGAACAGAGAGTAAAAGGAAGACAACTGTGGAGAGCCTTGTAGTCACACATAGTAAGTACTCAATAAATACCATTTACTGATTAATAGTCAACATTCTGGAGTTTTTCTCTTAAGGACCCACTTGGAAAGTGATTCAGTAGTAATTAATATTCAGCCTAGATTATGGGCTAAGCATGGAGCATATGAACTACAGAAGTTTACACCTGTCTCAAACACTAATTTCTGCTAGTTACCTCAAGGAATCACTCTTATCACACTATGTCCCTCTTCAATTAATGTGGGATCGCTGTCTGTGTTGGAGGGTCAGCATCTCTATTTTCTTAGCTCATCCCTTTAATACTCATTCCCAGATTTTCATACACTATTTCAAGGGCCAGTAGCTTTAAAAGCAACTTGACATGTTAATATGAAATATATCAATGATATTTCCTGAGTGCTGTGTGCAGAGCACTGTACTAAGCAATTGAGAGAGACTGTGAGGTCGTTTTGGTCACGGAATGTGTCTGTTTATTGTTGCACTGTACTTTCCTAAGTGCTTAATACAGTGTCTGCACACAGTAAGCACCCAATAAATACGATTGAATTACGATTAAATGAATGAATACAACAGAGGTGGTAGACATGTTCTTTGCACAAAAGGAACTTCTAGAGAGGGAATATATCACTGAAAGCAAGTCACTGATAGAACTTCCATCATTATGGAAGTTAAGAGCTTACTCAGTGCCAAAAAATCTGCTAAGCACAGGGTGAATACAAGATAATCTAATCGGATGTAGTCCATTAGTACTCTGAGTTCTCAATCAATCAGTGGTATTTATTGAGAGTACAATAAAACAGAATTGGCAGACATGGTCCCCACAGTGAGTTTACAGTTTAGAGGGGGAGATAGACATAAATGTTTGACCTTAGGCAAGTCATTTCACTTCTCTGTGCCTCAGTTCCCTCATCTGTAAAATGGGGATTAAAACTGCGAGCCTGGGACAGGAACTTTGTCAAACCAAATTATCTTACATCTACCCCAGTGCTTAGAATAATGCCTGGCACATAGTAAGCACTTAACAAATAATATTATTATTATTATTATTATTATTAATGAAGATATTTACATAAGTGCTGAGAGGTTGAGGGTGGGGCAAATATCAAATGCACCAAGGGCCCAGATCCAATCTCTCAATCTAAGAGGTAGAGAGAGAACAAAACTAAGAACTTAAAATCACTTGAAAAAATCACATAAGACGACCTTGAAATTCATGATTTAGTGATAATGTGATGATTCATTCGGTCACCCAATCTTAGAGAGATCACCTTGTCTAGACTGCACCTCCATTTTAATACTGCAAATGATCCTATCACATCCATCATTACTGAGCAATCTTTGTCAGTGAGTCCAGAAAAAGTGAGGTTGGGAGACTTTAATGCATGAACAAGGTGGACTGAAATTCCAGATGAATGCCTCCACCCCATAATGGCAGCTCTCACTGAAGGGTTTGTCCTTCAGAACCTATAGTATAAAAATAAACCTTTTGTAAAGCCAGGATTTTATCATCACGAGTGTTGGCAGCTTTTCTTGGCAATAAACTGCACTCATTTCCTCAAATAAAACTGGCAATAATCCTTATCCAAGAGGCTATGCAATAATGACTATTGTCTATTTTTTTTCTATTTCTCTTCCCATGCATTCTATGCCAGGCTGGATAGAGATGAATGGGGGAGCAGTGAAGCCCTCCAGAACCAAGCTTAAATGAAGCCAACTGTGAGAGTCTTCATTAATGGCTTAGTGTATAGAGCATGGACCTGGGAGTCAAAAGGTCATGGGTTCTAATCCCAACTCCACCGCTTTTCAGCAATGTGACCTTGGGCAGGTCACTTAATTTCTCTGTGCCTCAGTTACCTCATCTGTGAAATGGGGATGAGCTCTACGTGGGACAATCTGATTACCTTGTATCTACCCCAGAGCTTAGAAAGGTGCTTGGCACATACAGAGCGCTTAACAAATACCAACATTATTATTATTATTAGACTCAGCATCTAATAGATACTCCTTACCCCTGGCTTTAAAACACTCAACTGCCTTTCCCACACCTATCTTACTCAATGATTACTCATTACCCTATTTATTGTGTTAATGAAATGTACATCACCTTGATTCTATTTAGTTGCCATTGTTTTTACGAGATATTCTTCCCCTTGACTCTATTTATTGCCATTGTTCTTGTCTGTCTGTCTCCCCCGATTAGACTGTAAGCCCATCAAATGGCAGGGACTGTCTCTATCTGTTGCCGACTTGTTCATTCCAAGCGCTTAGTCCAGTGCTCTGCACATAGTAAGCACTCAATAAATACTATTGAATGAATGAATGAATGATTTCCACTACAACCCAACTTCTCTCTCTAACCCAACCTACTCTAACTTCTAATCCCAGCTCCGCCACTTGTCTACAATGGGCAAGCCACTTCACTTCTCTGGGCTCAATGAACTCATCTGGAAAATGGGATGAAGACTGTGTGCCCCAAGTGGGACAACCTGATTACCTTTCAACAGTTCTTGGCACATAGTAAGCCCTAAAAACCATTATCAAGAATTTAGTACAGTGCTTTGCACACAGTAAGTGCTCAATAAATATGATTGAATGAGCTTGATCTTATCTCACTTTAGACCCCTTGCCCACAACCTTGAAATCCCTCCTCCTTCATACCCTCAAACCATCTCCCCCACCTTCAAACCTTTATTTAAAGCCCATCTCCTCCAAGAGGCCTTCCACGATTAAGCCCTCATTTCCCCTCTTCCCTCTTCCCTCTGCTTTGCCCTTGCACTTGGATTTGCACTCTATTCACTCAACTCTCAACCCCACATCATTTATGCAAATATCTGTAATTTATTTTAATATCTGTCTCCCCCTCTAGACTGCAAACAACTTGTGGGCAGGGAAGCAGTATAGCTTAATGGATAGAACATGGGCCTGGGAGTCAGAAGAACACTCCCCTTCTTAAACAACTCCAGTGGTTGCCTATCAACCTCCGCTCCAAACAAAAACTCCTCACTCTAGGCTTCAAGGCTCTACATCACCTTGCCCCTTCCTACCTCTCCTCCCTTCTCTCTTTCTACCACCCACCCCGCACGCTCTGCTCCTCCGCCGCCCACCTCCTCACCGTCCCTCAGTCTCACCTATCCCGCCGTCGACCCCTGGGCCATGTCCTCCCGCGGTCCTGGAACGCCCTCCCTCCTCACCTCCGCCGAACTGATTTTCTTCCCCTCTTCAAAACCCTACTTAAAACTCACCTCCTCCAAGAGGCCTTCCCAGACTGAGCTCCTCTTCTCCCTCTACTCCCTCTAATAATAATGTTGGTATTTGTTAAGCGCTTATTATGTGCCGAGCACTGTTCTAAGCGCTGGGGTAGACACTGGGGAATCAGGTTGTCCCACGTGGGGCTCACAGTCTTAATCCCCATTTTACAGATGAGGGAACTGAGGCACCGAGAAGTTAAGTGACTTGCCCAAAGTCACACAGCTGGCAAGTGGCAGAGCCGGGTTTCGAACCCATGACCTTTGACTCCAAAGCCCGTGCTCTTTCCATTGAGCCACGCTGCTTCTCTACCACCACCCCCTTCACCTCTCCACAGCTTAACCCTCTTTTCCCCCCATTTCCCTCTGCTCCTCCCCCTCTCCCTTCCCATCCCCTCGGCACTGTACTCGTCCACTCAACTGAATATATTTTCATTACCCTATTTATTTTGTTAATGAAATGTACATCGCCTTGATTCTATTTAGTTGCCATTGTTTTTACAAGATGTTCTTCCCCTTGACTCTATTTATTGCCATTGTTCTTGTCTGTCCGTCTCCCCCGATTAGACTGTAAGCCCGTCAAACAGCAGGGACTGTCTCTATCTGTTGCCGACCTGTTCATTCCAAGCACTTAGTACAGTGCTCTGCACATAGTAAGCGCTCAATAAATACTATTGAATGAATGAATGAATGAACCTGAATTTTCTAATCCTGCCTCAGCCACTTGTCTGCTGTGTGACACTGGGCAAGACACTTAACTTCTCTGGGACTCAATTACCTCATCTATAAAATGGGGATTAAGACTGTGAGCCCCATGTGGGACAAGAACTATGTTCAACCTGACTACCTTGTATCTATCCAACACTCAGTACAGTGCCTGGCACATACTGAGTATTTAAAAAATACCATGAAAAAAAGAAGTCTACCAACTCTATTGTGTTGTATTCTCCCAAGCATTTAGTACAGTGTCCTGCACATATTAGGTGCTCGTAGAATATAATTGATCTATTTTTCATTGGGTCCCTAACTCATAGTCAAACTCCTCAATCAATCAATCAGTGGTATTCATTAGAATTTCCTTTGTGCTGAGCACTGTGTAAAGTGTTAGAAAGACTTCAGTAAAGTAAATGGACAGGATCTAGCAAATAGTGGAAGCAGCATGGCTCAGTGGAAAGAGCCCGGGCTTGGCAGTCAGAGGTCATGGGTTCGAATCCGACTCTGCCACTTGTCAGCTGTGTGACTGTAGGCAAGTCACTTCACTTCTCTGGGCCTCAGTTCCCTCATCTGTAAAATGGGGATTAAGACTGTGAGCCTCACGTGGGACAACCTGATTACCCTGTATCTACCCCAGCGCCTAGAACAATGCTCAGCACATAGTAAGCACTTAACAAATACCAACATTATTATTGATTAGACTGTAAGCCCGTCAAAGGGCAGGGACTGTCTCTATCTGTTACCGATTTGTACATTCCAAGCGCTTAGTACAGTGCTCTGCACATAGTAAGCGCTCAATAAATACTAATGAATGAATGAATAGAACTTTGAGGGTGGGGTGAGAATTCTAATTACTTAAGTGGGTATGGGCCCAAGTGCATAAAGTCATGCAGAAGGAAGGGAGAAAAGGGTGAAGAGAAGAGAAATTAGTCAGGGAAGGCTTCCTGCTTAGTACAGTGCTCTGCCCATAGAAAGTGCTTAATAAATGATGATGATGATGATGGAGGAGTTTTGATTTCCATAGGGCATTGAAGATGGGAAAGCAGTAGTCTATTAGTCATGAACAGGAAAGGAATTCCAGGAAGGAGGCAATCTCATGGCCCTTAGTTCTTCCCACAGTCTGTCTTCTACTCTGACTCCTTAGGCAAATCTTTTGTGATTGGACCACAAGAAAAAAAATTCTTCAAATGCTTAGACTATGATGTAAAATTTATTTCCTGTTTACCTCCCAATAGTTTGCTGCGAAGGGACTGATTTCCTAACTAACCACTATTTCCTCTAATAAGTCGTTATGCTTTAATCTTGTGACTGATTCACTCTTAGGTCATTTTATTAACTTTATTTTCATATTAATAAATCAACAAATAAATTATACTTATTGAGCACTTATTGTGCGCAGAGCACTGAACTAAGCACTTGAGAGAGTACAGTATAATAGAACTGGTAGACATGTTCCTACCTGACTAGCACAGTAATGCAGTAGGGTGGCTATTGAAAACTCCTGGCCATATCATGACTTTCTAACCAATGTTTAATAAATCAATAACATCTATTGAGCACTTGCTCTATGTAGAACACCGTACTAAGCACATGGGAACGAAATAGAATTCGTAGACATGATCAGAACCCTCAAAAAGGTAATACTCTAACAGAAGATACAGATATTAAAATAAATGTGCAGGTAAATGTAAGTACTCTACACATAGTAAGCACTCAATAAATACTATTGAATAAATGACTCTTGGGGAAGGAGATAGAAATACCCAAGTTCTAAGGTGGAACAGAAGTATTGAAGTGGCAGTTAGGGGTTGGGAAAGTGATAAATTAATTGGGGGTCTTCTTGCAAGAGATGCAATTTCAGAAGGGCTTT
The DNA here is from genome assembly GCF_004115215.2 of Ornithorhynchus anatinus. Classification (NCBI taxonomy): domain Eukaryota; kingdom Metazoa; phylum Chordata; class Mammalia; order Monotremata; family Ornithorhynchidae; genus Ornithorhynchus; species Ornithorhynchus anatinus. Next base: position 36,389,190 of record NC_041734.1, on the reverse strand, counting down.
AAAGAACGGCAGAACAGAGGTCTTCCAGATGTGAAAACAATCAATTGATGGTAGGTATTGATTGGTCTCACCTTCACAACATTGCCAAGATCTGCCCTTTCCTCTCCATCCAAACTGCTACCTTGCTGGTACAAGCTCTGATAGTATCCCGACTGGATTATTGTGTTAGCCTCCTCTATGATCTCCCATCCTTCTGCCTCTCCTGACTCCAGTCTATACTTCATTCTGCTGCCTGGATTATCATTCTACAGAAATGCTATGAGCATGTCACGTCCCTCCTCAAAAACCTCCAGGGGTTGCCTATCAACCTTCACATGAAACAAAAACTCTTCATTCTTGGTTTCAAAGCTCTCCATCACCTGGCCCCCTCCTACCTCACCTTCCTCCTCTCTTTCTACAGCCCACCCATTACACTCGGCTCCTCTGCCGCTCACCTCCTCACTGTCTCCCGTTCACACCTGTCTCGCCATCGATGCTTGGCCCACATCCTACCACTGACCTGGAATGCTTTCCCTCCTCACATCCGCCAAACTCTCTTCCCCTCTTCAAAGCCTTCCTGAGAGCTCACCTCCTCCAGGAGGCCTTCCCAGACTGAGCCCTCCTTTTCCCTCCACCTCTCCTCTGCCTTCCCCCTACTCCCTCCCTCTGCTTTACCCCTTTCCCCTCCCCACAGCACTTGTGCATATTTGTATATATTATATCATTTTATTAATGATGTGTATATATCTAAGATTCTATTTGTCTTGATGGTATCGATGCCTGATGTTTTGTTTTGTTGTCTGTCTTCTCCTTTAGACTGTGAGCCTGTTGTTGGGCAAGGATTGTCTCTATCTGTTGTCAAATTGTACATTCCAAGTGCTTAGTATAGTGCTCTGCACACAGTAAGCACTCAATAAATACGATTGAATGAATGAACTTACTATGTTCAGACCACTGTTCTAAATGCTTGGGAGAGTACAATCTAACAGAATTATCAGGAAAAGTAGGTGACTTTCCCTCTCCTTTCAATTCTCCCACCTACACACATAGGAAGAAGACTATTTTCAGTTTTTCTCTAAGTGAGATTAGAAATGGATGCAAATATTTCCCCAGCACTGTTTGAAGCTCACTAACATTATTTTGTCAAGGTCATTGCTGCTACAACCAATCAACCAGTGGTATTTATTTGAGTTCTTACTGTGTGCAGAGTACTGTGTCAATCAGTGGTATTTATTAAGCACTTATTTTTGGTAGAAGCACTATATTAAACACTTGGAGAGCACATTACAAGAGTTGGTAGACATGTTCCCTTCCCACTTTACTAATAACTTAAAAGACTAGCGTTTGTAGAGTGGATCCCTGCCCTCAAGGAGCTTACAATCTAGTTGACTATAAATGCATTCTAAAGTGGATCTAGTGTATTATAAACTAAGGTTTCCTTTACTGGCTTTCCTCAGTCTAGAGAAGAGCTCGAGAAAGTTTTTTCCCTCAGAACAGCAGTGCTCTAACCTAACTCTAGTTCTCAGTTAAAGGAAAAAAAAAACAATTTTAGAACACATCAGCTTATAACTGCCCTCTCTACTCGCCTCTATTAACACTCACTACTTCAGTTTTGTCCTCATCAAAACCAAAGCATTTTCCCCTTCATTTAAGTTTCTTGTACATACAACACATATCTATCCATAAAATCATAGTTGGACCATTAATTAGATCCTCAAGACTAAAAGACTCTTTCCTTGATAGGGGTTAAGACTGGGGAAGAAGGACTAGGTTTGGGTTTTGGCATAAGAAACCCAGGCATTAAGATGGCCTGAGGCCAAAGTTAAATATAGCCTCCATTTGACCTTGCAAAGTGGAAACCTTTGTGGTTGTGTTGTTTGGCACTTTCCGACCTCAGCAGCAAGAAAGACCAGAAGTGGGAAGTTGCTTTCTAAATGAATAGCCAGTTGTGAGTTACACAGGACTCTTGTAAGAAATGGTAAAATTCAATGAATGGGCCAAGGGCTTGTATATCATGGGTTCCAAGGATTTTTTTTTGAATGGCTATACATTGGGGAATTGTTTGATGGCTTTAACTACCATATTAGATATCCAAATTACATATCAGGAGTTTATTTATATTTAATATTTGTCATACCCTCTAGACTGTAAAACTGTGAGAAGAGAACCTTTCACTAACTCTATTGTATTATATTCTCCCAAGCACTTAGTACAGTACTCTGTGCACAGTAAATGTTCAATAAATACCATTGATTTATTGATTGAAACAGGGCAATGGGGCATGGTGAAATGATCTCATGACAGCATATAGAAAAGGATCAATTTCCAGTGTTCATCTCTCTTGGTTATCAACATCAGTATTCATTGGGAGTCTATTACAAGCACAGCTCTGTTCAAGGAGCTTGGAGGAACACAAAGTAAAAGGCAAAGTCTAGCCCTTCAGGAGCTTCCACTCTAATAGTGACACTGAAGGTCCAAAGTGAAAATTGGTATTTTCTGCAATTTTCATATCTTGCTACTGGGAATATTATACTGGAGATCACTTGCCCTCAGTTAATCAGAGACAGTATTATCAATCTTTCACCTGCTTTATAAGCATGTGTAAGCATTAATGAGAGTCTGTGTAGTTGAACACCAAAGACAAACCTACTATATAAATGTCAGGACAAAGTATAATAGAGCAGCAATTTAAAAATCCCATTTCTCCCATTGTCTCATAGAGTGTATTGTTGCATGAGTTATATAAATACATTTCCAAAATCATTTCATTTAAATTTAGAACTGAGAGCTCTTGAACATTTTAAATGAAATATTGATGTTTCTTTCCTCTTTATATTATTCCTGTGCACACTGAGATAATAATGATGTGATAAAAATGGTTAGAGTGTAGGTCAGAGCCACAGTAGTTCATGCATGGCTCTCCCCCCTGTCATGAGTGAAAGAGAAAGAAATTTACAGTCCAGACTCAAAACTACCAAAAGGGTCTATAAATATGGCACAAAGTAACGCAATACCCAGTAGCCGTGAGGATGAAAAAACAACAAGGATTTTTCACAGCCAGAATCCAGGAAGAAAAACAAGACTCAGCATGAAGAAAATGGGATTTTAAAACTCTTCATATTTTATTTTTTTACTGTTCCTGTCTCATGATCCTGACACAATGGCACATCATCTTTCATAAATGGGATGAGGTCCATCACACATAAAATAAAGATTCTCTAAATGCCACAAGAGGAAAATACCCTGCTGAGCCCTGTAACTAGTTCAATCAATCAATCACAATTCAGGACTTCCAGCCTGGTTTAACCAGAATTCTCTGCTCCCAAGGAGCTAGCTTCAAGTTCTATTTGTTCTCTTTACATATGTGGAATAAACTTTCTAAATCATACAGGTTTTATTGAATTTCCAATAGTAAACAGAATTCTTGTAACTCTTCATCAGCATGACCCATGTCCCATATCCTGCTTCCAGCCATGAAGTCCCAATTGTGATTCCCTCAACCATAAAATATCCTGGAGCTGGGGCCAGTAAGAGTAGACCAGTTTCCTTCCTCAAGCCAAAACCAAGTTTCTTGTAGATCTGGAATCATCAATATCTTCCACCTCTTGCCAATGCCCTGGGGCCACAAATCACAGCTTGGCAAAAATATGCTTTCTCCTTTTCCCCAGCACCATTCCATCTTGCTCCCTCTGCTTCTCTCATTAGGAACTCCTTCTGTTGGCTGAGAGTCCCAGAGTTGAAACCTGAAAACTCCTGTTCAGAGGGTCCTGCTAATGGATCTTGAAAAGTCCTGCTAATGGATCTTAGATAAGCAACATAGCCTAGTGACTAGAGCATGGGCTTGGGAGTCAGAAGGTGATGGGTTCATGGGTCTGCCACTTGTCTGCTGTGTGACCTAGGGCAACTCACTTCACTGTGTCTCATTTACCTCATCTGTAAAATGGGGATTAAGAGTGTGAGCCCCATGTAACTCAATTTGTTTGTATTCACCCCAGCGCTTAGTGCTTGGCACAGTGAGCATGTAACACTTATTATTATTATTACTAATAATAATAATCAAGTGAGTCTGTCCTGAAAGGAATCTTGATCCCAGGAGCTGCCTCAGCTTCTTTCCGCATCCTCCTCTTGTATAAATCAACAGTAAATGAAAAATGGTTGAAGTCCAGTTGGGATAAGCCATGCAGCAAATTTGGACATAATTGCCTTCAGTAGAAATGATTGAAAATGAGCCTCAGTCTTAAAGTTTTTAGGAAGCTGTATGGAAAAATCTCAAATAAAGCAATATCTAATTGACTAAAAATCACCTAATAGTGTAAGGTTCCAGAAAACTTGAAAAAAGTTAGCCAAGACTTCTCACCATGAGCTCCGGGACTTTTCAACATCAGCTGCCTTTTATTTGGGCAGATTATGACTTCCTAAACTTCAAGGATTTCAATTTTCAGATGATCTGAAGGTTGTTTTTAAACAATGTACAGCCTGCCCCATACACTGAAAATGAAACCAATTTCTTTGGGTTTTTTTAATGGACCAATGTCTAACACTTTAATCTTTTTGTTCCTCTTCTCTAAAGCTTTGAATTTGCCTTACCCCTCAATTTGAAGAACTACAAAATTGAATACAGTGAACATAATCTCCCACAGAAAATGACAGTTGAAGGTGCACGCATGTGTGTGTGTGTGTGTGTGTCTTGCTTTGGTTGTATTCTAAGTGCTTAGTGTAGTGTTTAACACATCTCACTGACATTGATTAGTCAGTGAAGGCCTTATTGGGGAGGTGTACTAGGAGAGAGCTAACTGTTGCTACATGTCATTCTCCTATTAATTTGACAAAGTTGATTAATAGCCAATTCTTAGTGAATGCAATTTCTGATTCTTGACCTTTCAAAGTTGCTACTTTAGCCTGATGATGCACCGTGGCTTAATTCTTCTTTAGGACACACAACTAGTAGAGCTTTTCATCAAGTTTATTCCAGTCTATATTTTGGTTCAAAGGAAATGATCTCCAACACTTGCTTCAACAACTCTAAGCTTGATGTATTATTTATTTACTGCTTTGGGTTCATTTCTTAGGGTGGAGTTATGTCCCAAAAAGTTGTACTTAGAGTCTTTGATTCACTGCACTTAAAGAAGCTGTTGTTATTCTCCTGAGTGTTAGTATGGCCAATCTGACAGCACTGAATGGACAGAATTTGTAGAATCAAAAAACAAGGTCTGGATTCCCTTTAATTTCAAATTCAAATTGGTGTTTATTTTTCATGATTTCCTGGACTTTTAAGATGGATTCTTTAAAAATCTTTAGAAATGTATTTATTCTGAGGTGAGATTAAGCAAAACAGTTTTAAATCAAATAACCTTGAAGAGGTCTCTTTGCCTACTCACTAGATTGGCAATTAAAATGAGTGAGGCAGAGTATATCACTGGCATTGAATCAGAATTGACCGAGATGAAGTAGTTTGATGGTAACCACTTTATTTTTTAAAAAAGTGGGGGAGGGCTTTTTTGTTTTTTGAAAAGTATATTTGCTTTTTGATCTGTTTGTGTTTCAAAACTCCAACGGCTCTCTCTGAGGAAAAGTGGTTTTTCAAGTTTGTGACCCACAGTTTATTTTGGAGAATGAGGGATGGGTTCAGAAGCCATAGGCTTCAAGGCTCTCCATCACCTTGCCCCCTCCTACCTTCTTTCTACTGCCCACCCTGCACGCTCCGCTCCTCTGCCTCCCACCTCCTCACCGTCCCCCGTTCTTGCCTATCCCGCCGTCGACCCCTGGGCCACATCCTCCTGCAGTCCTGGAATGCCCTCCCTCCTCACCGCCGCCAAATTAATTCTCTTCCCCTCTTCAAAACCCTACTTACAGCTCACCTCCTCCAAGACGCCTTCCCAGACTGAGCTCCCCTTCTCCCTCTACTGCTCCCCCTGCACCTCTCCACAGCTAAACCCTCTTTCCCCCCCATTTCCCTCTGCTCCTCCCCCTCTCCCTTCCCATCCCCTCAGCATTGTACTCATCCGCTCAACTGTATATATTTTCATTACCCTATTTATTTTGTTAATGAAATATACATTGCCTTGATTCTATTTATTTGCTATGGTTTTAATGAGATGTTCATCCTGATTCTATTTATTGCTATTGTTCTTGTCTGTCCATCTCCCCCGATTAGAATGTAAACCCATCAAAGGGCAGGGACTGTCTCTGTTACTGATTTGTACATTCCAAGCACTTAGTACAGTGCTCTGCACATAGTAAGTGCTCAATAAATACTATTGAATGAATGAAATGATAGGTTGCCTTCTGATTCGTAGAGGAAATCAGCCAAGATTCACATTACTACATCTCAGACCAATCCATCACTCAGTAGTAACAAATTGAGCCTTTTCTCTCCACAGAGTGTTGCACTAAGCACCTGGGAGAGTACAAAAGAGGTAGTAGACGCGATCCCTTCATTCTAGTGGGGGAAACTAATATTGAAATAATTTACAGATAGGAGGAAAGAGAAGAATGGGGATATGCTCATGTTAATGCTTACCTAATAGAATATGCATGATCTGTTCATGAGGGCTATGGAGAGTTGTGAGACTACAACTTGCTGACCTAGCAAATAGGAGTAGAAAAAAATTTCTTGATGGATTGGCACATTTTTCACTATTACACATTAATCAGATGAAATCTTTCAAGATCGAGCAATCAATCAGTTATATTTGAGTGCTCACTACATGCAGAGTAGTACGAAACAAATGTACTAAACATTTGGGAGCATCAATACAGCAGAGTTGGCAGACATGTTCCCTGCCCACAGTGAGTTTACAGTCTAGAGGATTATTTGATGACCAGGAGATTTATAGTGACTACTGATTGACAGTCTTCATAATTACGGTATTTGTTAAGCACTTACTATATGCCAAGCAAGTATTAGGCTCTGGGCTAAATTCAAGATAATAATAATAATGTTGGTATTTGCTAAGCTCTTACTATGTGCAGAGCACTGTTGTAAGTGCTGGGGTAGATACAGGTTATCCCATGTGAGACTCACAGTCTTAATCCCAATTTTACAGATGAGGTAACTGAGGCCCAGAGAAGTTAAGTGACTTGCCCACAGTCACACAGCTGACAAGTGGCAGAGCCGGGATTCAAACCCATGACCTCTGATTCCCAAGCCCATGCTCTTTCCACTGAGCTATGCTAATCAGGTTGGGAACAGCCCCTGCCCATATATGGAACTCAAAGTTCATAGTTTAAGCTACCAGAATAACCAACAGGTAGTTCCAGGGAAGAGAGAAGTGGAACTATCTGTAAAGGAGTGGGGGTTGGGAGGAGTAACTGTCTGTTGGATTTGAGGGGGAAAGCATTCCAGTCCAGAGGCAAGACATTGGGCTAGGGGTCAGTGGTGAGATAGGTGAGACTGAGGCACAATGAGAAGGTTAGCACTACAGGAGTGAAGAGTATGGGCTGATTTGTAGAAGGAGAGAAGTGAAGTGAGGTAGGACGGGGCAAGGTGGCTGAGTGGCTGAGTACTTTAAAGCCAATGGTGAGGAGTTTTTGTTTAATGACGAAGTGGATGGGTGACCACTGGAGTTTTTGAGGAGCAAGGGGACTTGTCCTGAATGTTTTTGTAGAAAAATGATCTGAGCAGTAGAGTGAAGTATGGACTGGAGTAGGGAGAGGCAGGAGGCTGGGACGTCAGCAAGAAGGCTGATGCAGTAAACCAGGTGGGATAGACTGAGTGATTGTATTAACATTGTAGCAGTTGGGATGGAGAGGAAAGGGTGGATTTTAGCTATGTTGCGTTTAGCTACGTGGGACCAACAGGATTTAGTAACGGATTGAATATGTGGGTTGAATGAGAGAGAGAAGTCAAGGGTAACTCCAAGGTTATGGGCTTGAGACACAGAAGGGATGGAGATGCTGTCTACAGTGATGGGAAAGTCAGGGAGAGAACAGGGTTTGGATGGGAAGATAAGAAGCTCTCATTTGGATATGCTAAGTTTGACATGACAGGAGAACATCCAAAAAGAGATGTCTTGAAGGCAAGAGGAGATGTGAGACTGGAGAGAGGGAGAAAGATCAGGGTTGGAGATATAGATTTGGGTATAATCTGCATAGACATGGTAGTTGAATCCATGGGAGTGAATGAGTTCTCTAAGGGAGTGGGTATAGATGGAGAATAGAAGGGGACCCAGTACTGAATCTCTAGGGACCCCAACAGTTGAAGGGTGGGAGGCAGAAGAGGAGCCCACGAAGGAGACTGAGAATGAATGGCCAGAGAGATCAGAGAAGAACCAGGAGACGATGGAGTCAGTGAAGCAAAGGTTGGATAAGGTTTTCAGAGAAGGGAGTGGTCCATAGTATCAAAGGCATTTAGAGGTTGAGGAGAATTAGGATGGAGTAGTGGCCATTGAATTTGGCAAGAAGGAGATCATTGGTGACCTTTGAAAGGGTCGTTTCTGCAGAATGAAGGGGATTTTTTTTTTGGCTTACTTGATCCCCTTTCTCCATGCCCCAAACTCATCTCTCTGTTTCTCCAGTCCATGTATGACCTTCTCTCATTGTATATTTATCTCAGACTGGTTCTCAACAGATAATTTAAGCTGCAGAAAAGTCACCAACAACACCATTGCTTCTCACACACACATAAAAAAAAAATCACATATCAAGAAGGCTAATACTAATTCCCTCATTTTTACCACAGCACATGTTTTCACCATAAGTTTAGGCTAGAGCCCTATTAGGGAATTAAGCAACTTTTGTCCAATATAATAATAATAATGGTGGTATTTAAATGCTTACTATGTGCAAAGCACTGTTCTAAGAGCTGGGGGAGAACACAAGGTGATGAGGTTTTCCCATGTGGGGCTCACAGTTTTAATCCCCATTTTACAGATAAGGTAACTCAGGCACAGAGAAGTTAAGTGACTTGCCCAAAGTCACACAGCAGGCAAGTGGCAGCACCAGAATTAGAACCCATGACCTCTGACTCCCAAGCCTGGGCTCTATCCACTGAGCCACGCTGCTTCTAATCAATATCACGAGCCTGTTACGTGTACAATGCCCTGCAGTGTCAAAAGAAACCATCGTGACTGGGAGAGCATGATTGAAGGGTCAGGCCTCTTTTGCAAGAATGCAAAACTCACCATTATAATCAATTGTATATATTGAGCACTTATTGTGTGGAGATGACTCTACTAAGAACTTGGAAGAGTACAATAACATGGAGCTGGTAGACACATTTCCTGCCCACAATAAGCTTAGAGAGGGAGACAGACACTAATATAAATCAAATACAAATATGTACTTAAGTGCTGTGGGGCTGAGGGAGGAATGAATTCAAGTTGTAGGGAATGTGGGCAAACACAGCCTAAAGAGGCTAAATGCATAATTAGGCAGTCATTCTAATGGACACTGCCACCATGTGTCTTTTTATTAGAAAACAAATTTTCTCCTTCCGACGCCCCCTCCCTTGACAAAGCATATGTTGTTGGCATGGAAGCAGGAGGTCCTTGACATCATTATGGGTTTCCTGGTGGCCCTGGTCCTTCTATCCAACATCCACCAACATTTATGGTTGTCTTTGAACCGCTTATAAATAGAACTGCTTAATGCAACTGTTCATGTGTGTGCCACGGAATCAGAGAAGCTCCTTAGATCTCATTCAGATATACAGTGCCTGGTGTCTTCCCCCCATCAATCAGACCTGAAGCTGTGATCAAATCCAGAGGAGCGCTTGACATCCTGGAGCTTCACCACAAAAGAATCGCCAGGATTTTAAAAAAAGAAAGAGGAAAAAGCTTCTGCCAGAAGGAATGAATTTGCACACACACTTTGATCCCTTTATGATTTTTTTATTTGTTTTACCCACATCCTTTTCACTGCTCACTCAGCTAAAGATGCTTTAAATTAGATGGAGCTAGGCAAATCCTCTACCTCTCCCGCCTCTTTTCTCCTCCCCCTCATGCCCACAACCCCCACGGTATTGAATCAGTATGATGGTCAGGGCTTCGCCTTACTAATACAGAACTGGCATAAATTAAGAGACAAATAAATAAGCTTGAAAGCACAAATTTTGGGGAATGCTGTTTGTCACATTTCATCCATCACATTCTCAAACAACAATGTCAAAAGAAAACAAAAAGCTGCAGTATTTACCTCATCTTGAAGTGGGACTGCAGGAAAAAGAATACAACTCCCAGATGATTTCTGATTTCCTACGGGGGCAATCAACCTTCAATAATAACTGGTTAATTCTTGCTTTCTATTTTTCCTCAAGCTAGTCTTCCCACTTTCTTACAGCTCAAAGTTATACCTTTGACCTCGATTGTGGATTTATTTTTTCTTTCTGTTGCTTCCTTGTGAAGCCTGTGCAGAATGTCAATACCCTAGAGCCTTGATAGGAGAAAGATGACCCTTTTCTGGGGTTCAGAGTTTCAATCTGTTTAAAAAAAAAAAAAGCATCTTACCAGACGTATTCAGCATTCTACTCCACCCACAGAGCTGGCTGTCATCAGCATGCATTGGGACATTTAGGGTGCCTTTATGTATAAAGAAGGGAAATTTCCCCTTCCCCACCCATGTTCTCGGACTGTAACATAACACAGCACCTTCACACCCATGTATACTCTGGGCTACTTCAGCCTAAGCCAGTAGTGGCTCCTGAAAATCCAGGATTCACATACTGCCCCTAATGCCAGTGTCGGAGAAGCATTACTCAAGTGTGAGTCAGCAAATTAGAGAGGGTTGCCAGTTTGGGGTGGTTGGGCACTATTTCTGACCCGAAAGAGAATATGGCAAATGAACAAGGGAGAACTCATTGCTTTTAATGCATCTAGGTAATTATTACTCAAGCTCCCTGCTTTCACCTGGAGAAATCAAGGTGGTGAGCAGTGTCCAAAAGGGGAGAATCAAGGTGATGGACAATGTGGAGGGAAAAAAAAAAGAGCTGAAGACTGCTCATATTACAGAATATTCCAAATTTAATTGACCAGTCTATTAAGGAAGAAAAGATCTTGATAAAAAATCAAAGATATTGAGTGCTTACTATGTGCAGAACATTGTATTAAGCACTTGGGAGAGTACAATACAACAGAATTAGCAGACATGCTCCCTGCCTATAATTAGCAGGGTCAGAGGTTGAACTGACATTTAGGGAGCCAAACTCCCAGAACTCCAGGTTCAACACTAAACACAGGCCTTTGGTGTACTGCTTAGCTTTTTTTTTCTTTGCTTCCTTTTCCTCACCTTCAGAATAGTGATGAGTACCTACACATTTGTTCATCATCTTTGGGACTTTGGAAAAAGCACTGTATTCTTAGAGAACCATATCATTCTCATCTAGGCAGTTTTGTTCCCCACCCTTGCTATTACAAGATGACCCTAAGCCCCACACAGACAGAGAAGCAGGGGGCTGGTAAACAGAGAATGAACCAAAAAGATTTTTTTTTCCAAACCTTCCTGCAATCCTGCAGGGTTAGCCAGAATATAAATTCCCATGAACGTGAATTGATGTGAAAGAATGATTCAGTGTAGGGAGAAAGATTGAATCAATATCCATAGATGTGAGATTTTGATGCATTAATGCCTTTTTGGACTATTCCAGTTAGACCTTCCTTAGTGCCACTATATGTCCTTAAAAAATGACAAAGGAAGAACTGAGAGCTGGCACATATTTCCTCAGTGCACAGTTCTACAGAAAATTGACTATGTTATTTATTCATCCCACTTCCAGTGGGATATCTGTAATTTATTTATGTTAATGTCTGTCTTTCCCTCTAGACAGTAAGCTTGTTGTAGGCAGGGATTGTTTCTGTTTATTGTTATACTGTACTCTCCCCAAAACTTAGAACAGTGGTCAGCACACAGTAAGTGCTCAATAAATGACAATGAATATTTGACTATAAGGGCTGCTAAGATGAAACTTTCCCCACCTCCCAAAACCTCTAATGTATAGGTCCCAGACTTATCCCTTATCATTAAAGCCAGAGCTCTTTATTCCTTGGGATAGACTAAGGGTCATGTTTGGTCCCACTGGAAGCCCACTGTCTTCCATGCACAAGTCATTATGGACATGTTTCCCTGTATGGACCATGTGGAGCAATTCTCTGGACAGCCTGTGACCTTGGGCACATCCTAATGAACCACTGATGTTAGGAGAAGACTCAGCTGGGTCCTTAATGTGATTGTCACAAAAAGAAGATTTACTAGCAATTGACCTTGTATTTCTTGTATAAAAGAGGACAGGAAAAAAAGGAGAAAATTGACCCCTCAAACAAACAGTCTACGCTTTTTCAAGGGACAGTCTCCTGATTTTGGTTCAGCTGAGCAATGTAAGTGAATATAAAGCCATCCTAATTGTCATGAAGTGGGACATTTTCATAATTGCAGAATTTTTTTTTTTTGATGTAGCTGGCATTTCGGGAACTTTAGGGGCAGAGGTGATGCTACTGCACTAGTTGTGTGAGAGAATAGGAGAATCGGCAAAGCGGTTTCTAATCTCCCTCCTTCACCTCGCTTCTAAGCATTGCTATTAAATTACTTATGGCCTCCAGATGTACAACCTGCAAGTTATTTTCCCTTTGTAATTTCAACTATGGACCTTGATCTTTTGCCACTTTGGAAGAAGACGGAAAACAAAGTGGACTCTTGGTGTTGCTTAATAACAAAGCAGATTTTCTCAGGTTTGGAGCCAGCATTCATTTGATTTGATGCTGCCATTAGTGAACCATCTCTTTAATGGAGAAGACTTCAGTGGCTTAGGCCAAAGGATCATTTAAATGAGTCTCTTTCTCTGGCATGTGGGAGAGTAGAAGCCATCACTAGCCCTGGCCTCTTCTGTCCCTTTTTAAAATTTCATGCGTGCTGAATGTATATGTCAGGTCACAGAAACAAAATGGCCTCTTTTCATGGTATTTATTAAGCACCGGGATAGATCTGAGGTAATCGGATTGGACACAGTCCCTGTCACACATAAGGTTCACAATCTTAATCCCCATTTATAGGAGGTAATTGAGGCCCAGAGAAGTTAAGTGACTTGCCCAAGGTCACACAGCAGACAAATGGCAGAGCAAGGAACAGAACCCAGACCCTCCGACTCCCATAGCCATGCTCTTTGTACTAGGCCACTGCTTCTCTTTTCTTTCCAGGGCTCTTCTCCCTGAGGTCAGGGAACAGTCGTGAGAAGACATTCCAGATGGCTAGAGAATTAACCAAATATCCTAGATCAAATCTTATACTCTAATGCCAATGTCCAAGGAGCACTAAGAAGCACTACTGAGGATCATGAGCAATTAAATTTGCATAGGATATTTGCCCTGAATTGAAATTTACAGGAGAGCAAGGCTACAAAATGGTGAGGAGAGGGGAACATTGTTTTAAGCAACTTGCAAAGGCAAAGAGTCACATGAAAGGGGAATGAATTCCATAGACAGCTTGCTTGGGACAGAAGGTGTGGGGTGAAGACAAGAGCAGGTATTGAGGGTGATAATAGCAAGTGGAGAACTCAAGACCACAGTCATAAGTTTATACTTAATAATAATCATAGGTTTATACTTAATAATAATAGTGGTATTTAAGTGCTTACTGTGTGCCAAGCATTGTACTAAGTGCTGGAGTAGATACAAAGTAATCAGGTTGTCCCACGTGGGGCTCACAGTCTTAATCCCCATTTTTACAGATGAGGTAACTGAGGCACAGATAATATAAGTGACTTGCCTAAGGTTACACAGCAGACAAGTGGCAGAGCTGGAATTAGAACCCAGGTCCTTCTGACTGCTAAGCCTGTGTTCTTTCCATTAAGCCACGCTGCTACTTGATCCTGAGAAGCCACTTTGAGGTCATTCTGAGAAAGTACACTGTGAAATAATTACTAGCAAGACTAAGTTCATTTTTCCTGCTCAGATCATTCTTTTAGTTAATATGATAAATACTTTTTGAGTCCCATAAAGATATCCCTACCCTCACTCCAAGGTAAGGCAAAGAATTCTTATCAAGCAGCTAGGGGACTCTGAGCAGAGAGGTTTATAGATTCTCTCATGCCTAGTGCATTAGAGTCAAGTTAAATATGCACATACACTGGAGCAGAGAGGGCAGTTGAAGGAGGTTTCAGGTGTACAGAAACAGTACAACTCCAGTTGTAAAGAAGTCTGGCAAAGTTGGAAGGGAACAAGATTGGAAAACGCAAAAACTAAAGAGAGGATATTCAGGAGGCAAAAGAACTAAATGCTGGGGACAATTTTAAGAGGTTGAGGCCGGAGTAGCAGTATGGCAAAGGAATGGGAGTCAGAATGACTTGTGTTCTAATCCCAGCTCTGCCACTTGTCTGTTGTGTGACCTTGGGCAAGTCACTTTACTTCTCAGTGTCTCAGTTTCCTCATTTGTAAAATGGGGATAAGACTGTGAGCCTCACATAGGACAGAGACTGTGCCTAACCTGAGTAGCTTGTAGCTACCTCAGAGCTTAATACAGTGCCTGGCACATCATAAACACTTAAATACCATAGGAAAAAAAATGAGAAAGAGAGAGAAGATTGCCCAAGGAAGACACTCTTGATTACTGTGACATTTATTCTTCAAAATGCCTAGCGCTAATGCAGCAAAGATGAGGCAGGTGAAGAGATACAGGTGAAAGAGAAGAGGGGCAGGTCTCCTTTGCTAATAATAACAATGCTGCACTAAGCACTGGGATAACTCGAGACTGTAGGCTTGATGTGGGCAGGGAATATGTCTACCAATTCTTTTGTATTGTACTCTCCCAATCACTTAGTACAGTGTTCTGTCCACAGTAAGCACTCAAATACCACTGGTGATGATACAAGATAATCAGGGCCCACACAGGGGGCAGAAGGAAGGAGAGAATATAGGTACTGAACCCCCATTCTGCAGATGAGGGAACTGAAGCACATGACTTGCCCAAGAACACACAGCAGTAAGCGGTAGAGCTGAGATTAGAATCCAGGTCCTCTGACTTCTAGGCCTATGTTCTTTCCACTAGACCACACTGCTCTCAATGTTCTCTTCTTCTGACTCTTTGCTGTCCCTGATGGGAGCTTGCCCAGTTGCCATACTTAAAAGTGGTCTCCATCTCATGTATCTCTCCCACATAATGCTGCCAGTCAGCCAACTCACTGGAGAATGAGCTGCCGAGAGTAGAGAAGCATTATCTGGTCACAGAGAGGGCAAGTTTAAGGATAGACAGGGTGAATTTAGGAGGGCCATGTATTTACCTTATAGAAGTTTAGCTATCTGTTCATCATTCAATAATATTGAGTCCCTAAAGACTGCAGAAAGCTTGAGAAACATTAAGTAGCACAAAAAGCCTGTCTTCAAGGAGTTTATAGTTTGATGGAAAAGGTAAACAAACATGAATTGAATAATATATACTAGTTACAAGAATGGAACCAAAACAACAAAATACTAAGGCACTAAATTCAAGTGGGTAGAGCAATAGCAAATAAAATTGATAGATACAGGAGAATACTGACGAAGATGATGAAATGCCATGATTAGGAATATAGGATAGTCAGGGAGAAGCAGTGTGGCCTAGTGGAAAGACAGGACAGTCATAAGACCTGGATTCCATTCTCTAATTCCCTGCCTATGTGACCTTAACTTCTCTGTGACTCAGTTTCCTCATCTGTAGAATGAGGATTAAATGTATATTCCATGTCCTCCTTAGAGTCCCTGTGACTGTATTTTTTTAATCTCAGTGCTTTGGAAACACTTTTAATGATTGCTATTATCATTCTTCTGAATATCTCCTGGAGGAGGTGACTTGAGAGCTCTATAAATACATTTGAATGAATGATGGCCTTTAAAGGAGGTGAGACTGAGTAGAGAGGACCCACAGACAAGAGTGAAGAAGGACAAATCTAACGAAGGGCAAAAGAGAGAGTTCCCTACTTTTACTCCAGCAGGAGATGTGTCAGACATTTTATAAGTCGGGCAAAACAATAAATACTGAGAATTAGAGAACAGTACAGAGAGACCTGGGAAGGCGTTGGAAAGAAAGAATACTTTGAAGGGAACCATCCCTGTTAGCCTGAATCCCTAGATTGGACATTATTGATGAATTACTTCATGTAAAAATAAACAGACAGGGAGAGGTCTTCAAATTGCTTATTACCAAGAAGAAAAGGAGAAAAAAAAAATATCAGCAGGCTGAAATCTGCCACACACATGGTAAGTTGGGAATGTGTGTGCGTGCGTGTGTGTATGTAAATATATACACGTGTGTGTGAAATTTTTTTGACATCAAGCACTCTGATCACCCTGTTTGCTTTAGGATGTGGAAGTGCTCAGAGTGAAAATCAGATGCAGAAATGTTTATGATTTATGGCCCAGCTCTAATTAAAACAAGCTTCCTTTCTCTGCTCCCCAACCCCCACTCCAAATACGCAACTCATATGACCTCAGCAGATGGCTCTGAGGATTTCTTACTATTTAACATTTTCAAAAATCAAAAATCATAAATATTATATTCTTTTCTGATCAATAGATGTAACGTGTGTGTTCTAGGTTAAGCCCACTGGGATCCTGAATAGACAAACCTGATTTCAAGAGAATTCATTCTTCCAGTCTTAAACGTTTTCAACATGAGATCCTAAATTCTATATCTGAGGAACAGAGCCTGCCTTTTGATGAACCGTATACTCTGTTTTTGGACAGGTGCCATCTTCTTGGTTAACAAAAGCAGCTGCACATGGTAGAAGGTATGAAAGAACATTCTTTAGATTATTGCACCCAACTGGTGGTAAGCACTGCATGTTGCCCTGACATGTATAGGAGTTCCATTTAATGTACTAAATAGTACCCAAAATGGCTGGAAAGTAAAATTTGCTTCTATTATGTTCCTTACGTACTGCCAGAGAATGTCTTGATCACTGGGGTCAGTTGGAATCAAACCCTCTTTATCAGGTGAATTAGTAGATCAGATTAACCATAGATATTTATTCAATGGTCCTTGCTTGGGAGACCATACAGACATTCTATTCATCTTTTTCCAATCAAACAATAGTACTTATTGAGCACTTACTCTGCTTAGAACACTTGGAGAGTATGATAGAATTAGTAAACATTACCCTTGCCCTCAAGATTATTACATTCTAGCAAGGAGGACAGAGACTTAATATAAAAGTATAGGTAGTTTGCTGTCCTCCCATAACCTGGACCAGCTTGTAAAGTTTAGCTTAGAGAGACTCTCCATTCCAATGTACAAAATGGCAAGAACTTCAAGGGGTTCTGTAAGGGATGGTCCAGATATAGTCAAAGAGAAAAAAGGAAATAAAGTAAATTTAAGCAGGGCTATCCTGAGGTGGGAGTTTAAAGTGCTGCACCTCATATGCCACATTACACCAAGAAGCACCCAGTACAACAATGTAACAGCACACAAATTGCATAAAATTGCACCATGTCCATGGTAACATAGAACCATTTTGGTGCAAAACAGCAACTCTCAAACTTACATGGAGCCCTGTACTTAACCTTCCTCAAGTTAAAGAGGAGAGGGATGGAGAGGTATTGGCAATTCTGCACCTGTATGGCATTCATCTTCAAAGGGAGGTCTGATAATGGGTGTCATCTTTGAATGTCCCAAGTGGCAGTCATCTTGGGAAGGTCAGTGGCAATATGCCTTCCCTGGTTGGAGCCACACTGAAGAGACTGTTTACCTTCTTGGCCCTGAATTAAAGGTAAGCAGAGTAGTGTCCTCAGTTGTACCAGGGACCATGACACTTCACACTCTTCTCCACGTTAGCCTGGAAGCATGGGTCAGTGAAACAGAATCCACCCACTTTCCTGGGATAAATCAGTGTAGGGACCCTTGTTTGGATGACAGATACTTAGAGAACTCTCAATTTTTCCCTCAACCTAAGTCATGTGTACACTACATGGAGTAACCACATTGAGAAACAGCAGAAAAAAAAATCACATGAGGAGATCTAATGTAATGACTGAATGGACATCATCACTGACATAATCCTTGCCATAAAGAGGAGTCAGCCACATGACCTGAAGAATTTTGATTCCAGGCTGTTTCAGGAAGGCAGGCTAGATAGAAATAAATGAGTGCTCTCTCACATTGGGCAATTTCTTCAATTGGGAAAGTTCTTCAATAAAAAGGTCATGTTACCTCAGTCCATTTTACTTACTAACAGAGATTTTACTGGGTGCAGAGCATTGTGCTAAGTGCTTGGGAGAGTACAATATAACAGAGGTAGTGACATTCTCTACCCACAAGGAGAATAAAGCCTAGGATTAGGAAATGGACATTAAAATAAGTTATGGACATCATCATCAATGGGATTTCAGCACTTCCTGTGTGCAGGACTTTATACTAAGTGCTTGGGAGAGTACAGAATTGGTACATAAGTGCTGTGGGTGCAGTGAATCAATTGTACAAATCCAAGGGCATTTCAGAAAAGAGAGATGGTAAATCCTTCCAAGGTAGTGACTGTCCGTGTACTCACAATCTTAGTTGCATAATGTAAGTGAGCTCAAATGGATCCAAGTGGTCCGGTTTCTTGGGGGGGAAAAAAAAAACTAGATCTATGGAGGTAAGTGGACACAAATTCAATTTACAAAGAGGAAATTCCAAGTAAAAGAAAATCCCCAAGGTTGGGTATGTACTTGGCATTGACCGGGAGCAAGCAAATTGTAAGGTTCTTGTGGTCAGGGGACATGCCTGCCAACTTTATATTGTACTCTCAGAAGTACTTAGTTCAGTGCTCTGCACGCTGTAAGCACTCAGTAAATAGGATTGATTGTTGAAACCAGTTTGATTGCTTATGTGTAGGTGCTACCTCCTAAACAAACCCTGAAGGCTTTGGTTCTGCCATGTTTCAGAGGGTTAACACAAGCTCTGCCTTCTTGAACAGAGTGAACAGAGCAGAGGTGTAGCTCTAAATGTTAACGTATGGTCAAAAATAGAATGAAGGTCAAATTCACCAGTAAACACGATGACAACATTCTTTGTCTTGACTCCTTATCTTTTAACATTTCAATCTAAAATTTTTTTAAATTCCTCTCATATAGCCTTGACCAACATATAAGAAGCAGCTTGTTATAATGGAGTGATGGGCTCTATCACTGGTTCATACTATATCTTTTTATAGCATGGAATCATTGCATTTATCTGTAAAATGGGAACCACCATACACACTCGGGTACTTTGAAATAAAGTAGTCATTCCTTAAAACATTCCAGTTGAGTAACTTTGCTATGATTCATTTATAACTCATTTCTGACATTTCCAAATATAAACAGAATGCTCTTTCATGCTGGTATATGGTAGGCCAGCCCCTTGTGATATTTTCAATCAGTGTTTGAGTTACTTTAAAAGCATATGAAAAGTATCAAAAGCAAAGACAGAATTTAAATCAAGGCCTCTACATTGGCCTAGGACAGCTGGCGAAAATTCATTATAATCAGAATAATATGTGGGTGAGGCATTTTGCCTATCATGAAGCATTTTAATTCCATAAGGAGATTATGGTCAAGAGCTATGTGTGGGGCTCATTGTATACATATCTCATCCATCCAAATTCTACCAACAAAAGTGGGTGGGCTACTATTTTCTATGGGCCCGTGGCCCAGCTGGGAAGAAGAAATGAGAAAAAGATAACAATCATTTGATACTTACACTTCAGAAATTCTCATGCCTTATCTTTCCCAATTTAGGAGCCCCCACTGATTTCAAGAGCCACTCATTCACAAAATAATTTTATGTACTAAAGTGGCATTTTAAGGGTCAATTCCTGTCCTATTCAGCCATCAGTGGAATTTAAAACGCGTTTTTTGATAAATACTGAGACATGTCCATCAACAACTTCACTATTAGAGTATAATTTTTCCCTTGGTGTTTGATGAGACCTGAAGCTAAGTATTATTTTCATTCAGTTCTATAGACAAGCAGCGTAGCTTAATGGAAAGAGCTCAAGCTTGGGAGTTAGAGGTCATGGGGTTCTAATCCCAGCTCTGCCACTTATCAGCTGTGTGACTTTGGTCAAGTTACTTAACTTCTCTGTACCTCAGTTACCTCATCTGTAAAATGGGGATTAAGACTGTGAGCCCATGTGGGACAACTTGATTACCTTGTATTTACCTCAGTACTTGGAACATAGTAAGTGCTTAAAAAATACTATCATAACACAGGGGATAGAGTCCTGTAAAAGCCAGCATTTAGAAAATTCACAGTGTAGTAGGTGCACGTGGATCAATGACACCCTTCTCTTCTTCCCCACCCCTCACAAATCTGTTTCTTCTGACATCATATCTTTCCAGACAGATACATGTTGTCTAAAGAGTACCTCCTAATTCACTTGCAGCCTTCAATTCAAAATGGGTCATGAAGATGCTCCTATGGAAGAACTAAAAACTCTATGATGTTCGAATAATTTCTCAAGACAGGTGAAGTGACTGAACAGTAGAAGAGGGGCCCTTCAGTGCCCTTCATGAAGAAAAAAAAATATGAAATAGCTTTGGCAATGACTAAACTGACAGACTCAACATTTCCATCTAGAAGTTGTTTAAAGCATCAGTCCCTTTGCCAGCAGCAGTCAGAACAGCCAATAGAAACCTGGGCTTTGTCAGGAAGAGAACTGAAGACAGTGAGACAAAAAGGATAGTTTGGACATTATATAAAACTACAGTATGACCACATCTGGAATACTGTGTGAAGTTCTGGACATGTCTTGGGAAGGACCCAGAGCTAAGGCAGAAAAGAAAGGAGAGAAAGAAAGATGGGGGAAAAAAAAGGAAAGAGACAGCAATAGGTGAATTGTTCCCTAGCCAATTCCCTAGTTTGCCTTTAGGGGAGTGAATCCTAGAATGGATTTACCAAAGCTGAAGTAGGTATGAAGAAGGACAACCAAGATGATGGTCTGGAAACATTTCATTCAATCATATTTATTAAATTTTTACTGCATGCAGAGCACTGTACTAAGCACTAGGAAAGTACAAATCAGCAATAGAGACAATCCCTGCCAACATGTTATACTGTACTCTCCCAGTGCACATCACTAATTGAGGGATGGGAAGATTTTCATATACAAGTACACTGAATAGATTAGGACTCTTCAGCCTGGAAATTTGCAAACTGATGAGGGGGGGGACATAAATTGAACTTTAATAAAATTATGAAATGTGTGAACTGTATCAACAGGGAATTGTGTTTATTTAATCCCTTATCATTAGAATGAAGGAAAAACCACTGAAGGTTAACAACAATTATCATTAACAATAATAATGGTCAACAACAATAGCAGAAGCAGCATGGCCTAGTTGATACAGCACAGGCCTAGGAGTCAGAAGGACCTGGGTTCTAATCCCAGCTCCAACACTTAACTGCTGTGTGACATTGAGCAAATTATTACATTCTCTGTGGCTCAGTTACCTCATCTGTAAAATGGGATCGAGTCTGTGAGTCCCATGTGGTTCATAGACTGTGTCCAATCTCATTAGCTTTTACCTACCCCGGCAATTAGTACAGTGCTTGGCACACAGTAAATGCTTAAATTCCATAAATATAATAATGGCATTTATTAAGTACACATGTACCAACCACTGTACTAAGCACTGGAATAGATACCTTATCATCAGTTTGGACACAGTCTCTGACACTAGTAACGCTCACACTCTAAGAGGCACTGAGTCCCAATTTTACAAGATGAGGCAACTGGGGCACAGACAAATGTAAGGTACCCAAGGTCACACAACAGGCAAGTGATAGAGTGGGGATTAGAAACCATGTCCTCTGACCCTCAGGCCTCTGCTCAACTAGGCCACCTAGTAGAAGATGGGAAATTCAAAACACTGATCAGTAGAAATATGGAAGTTAGATAGAGAAATTTATGCAGGCTGAAAAAAAAATCAGTGGTTTCAAAAATTTAGATATATTCATTGGTTCACAATGAGTTCCTAGAGGGAAAGATAACAGTGTAGAGAGAAAGGTTAAAAGGGTTATATGGTATATCCATTTGAATGGAACCAATGCACTGTTCTCCAAGTGTCCTATTGCTAGTCTTGGAGACAAACTACTGGACTGGATGGATCACTGGTCTGATCACTAATGGCACTTGCATGGTCCCATCCTGTCCACCCCCTGATTTTCCCCCATCACTGTAGGCAACACCACTGGCCTGTCTCACAAACTTGTTACTTTCACTGAACATTATTATGATTATGGTTTTTGTTAAGCATTTATATGCCAAGCACTGTTTTCAGTTCTGGGGTAAATACAAGGTAATCAGGTTGTCCCACGTGGGGTTCACAGTCTTAATCCTCATTTTACAGATGAGGTAGCTGAGGCACAGAGAAGTTAAGTGCCTTGTCTAAGGTCACACAGCAGACAAGTGGCAGAGCTGGAATTAGAACCCACATCCTCTGACTCCCAAGCCCAAGCTCTTTCCACTAAGCCATGCTGCTTCTCTCATCTTTCTCATTCAACATACATATTCAACCTTTCAGTAAATCCTGTAGGGTCACTCTTCACAACATGCTAAAGTCTGCCTTCCAGACTGCTACCATTTTAGTCCAAGCACTTATCCTAGCCTGCCTTGATTGCTTTATCAGCCTCTTTGCTGATCTCCCTGCCTCTGTCTCACAGACACACACACTCTTAAATAATTTAGGGGAATCCATTTGCAAAACTAGGAGAATAGCATTCTGGGTAATTTAGAAGAGCAGGTTGACAAGGTTGGTGTGTACTTGTCTGGTAGACTGGCCCATCCTGTGAGGTATTCCCAGGGGTTGGGAATCCTGAGTTACATACACAGTCCCTAGGCAGGCTGTGACTTGGCCTGGCTAGGCCCAGACCAATTCAGTTGGGTTACTATTTTTTCCCTCCTTCCCAGCATCTTCAACTGTTCCCTCTCCAATGACTTCTTCCCTACTGCTTTCAAACCGTGCTATCTCCCTCATCCTTCAAAAAAAAAAAAAAGGAAATCCTCCCTTCACCTCAAGGATCCATCCAGGTATTGCCCCATTTCCCTCTTACCATTCCTCTCCAAACTCCTTGTGCGAGTTGTCTACACTCCCTCTCTCAAGTTCCTCTCCTCCACTTCTTTCCTTGATCCCCTCCATTCTGGCTTTCACCCCCTTCACTCCACAGAAACTGCCCTCTCAAATGCTACCAATGGTCTTGCCAAATTCAACAGCCTCTAATCCATCCTAATCCCCCTAGCCTCTCAGCGGCCTTCGACACTGTGGATCACCTACCACCTTCTCCTGGAAACATTATCCAACCTTGGCTTCACTGACAGTGTCATCTCCTAATTCTCCTCTTATCTCTCTGGCCACTCACTCATTCTCAGGCCCCTCCTCTGCTTTCCACCCCCTAACCGTGAGTCCCTCAAGGTTCAGTTCTGGGTCTCCTATTCTCCATCTACACCACTTCCTTGGAGAACTCATTCACTCCCAAGGCTTCAAAAGGACCACTGCTATGTGGATGATTCCCAATTCCACATCTCCAGCCCTGACCTCTCTCCTTCTCTGCAGTCTTGCATTTCATCCTGCCTTCAAGAAATGCCTACTTGCATGTCTCACTGTCACCTCAAAACTGAACATGCCCAAAACACAACTCCTAATCTTCCCACCCAAACCCTGTCCTTCCCTTTGTTACCTATCTCTGTAGAAAGCACCACTAAGCAATCATATTTGAGGGCTTACTGGGTATAGAGCATTATATTGAGCTATTGTACAACAATAGACATTTCTTGCCCACAGCGAGCTTGCAGTCTATCCTTCCTGTCTCTCAGGCCTGTAACCTTGATGTTATCCTAGTAGGACTGAAAAGGTTAATGGAATACTGGCAGTCCTGACCTCACTATACACACACACACGCACAAAATGTTGGTCTGATGTCAGCGTTTGGCACTGTTGTTGGTCTTGCTTAGGCCTTTGTGGTAATCTAGGGATTAGGTAGTTTGTACCACTGGGGTTTTGGAACAAATTAAGCCAAGGTGGCCTTTGGGAAGGCCAAATGACTTAAATCAGCATACTTTGGACACATCATCAGGCAGACTAATTCCCTGGAGAAGACACTAATGTTAGGAAAAGTCCAGGGAAACCACGGAAGAGGCAGAGCAGCAGCTAGATGAATAGAAGCCATAACAATGGTAATGGAAGAACTGTTAGCAAGATTACGAATCACGGCAGAAGATATGACATTCTGGAGAAATTATATCAATAGAGTCACTATGAATCGGGAACAACTTGACAGCATTTGATAAAATATCATTAAGGTTGTGTGCATATAAATTGACAGGAAATAGATCTAAGAAATACCTCTGGAGCAGAATTATCAGGCTGTCATAAGGTCAATGATAAAAGATTTTCTTAGAATTGGATAGGTTCTGAGCATGTACCCTGTGAAAGGTTCACTATTATTCAAGGTACAGCTAATACTACGAAGCACTAAAAAGGTTTTTAAAGGGATGGGATAAATGCTAATAGTAACCAAAAAAGTGGTGTGCAATCAAAATTTACTTTGTGTCATGTACTGTGCTGAGGGCTAGTGTAAATACAGTTAGTGGTATTTATTGAGTGCTTACGGTATGCAGATCACTGTACTAAGCACTTGGGAGCATACAATAGAATAGACACATTCCCTGTCCACAATGTGATCCTGTCCCAGGTGGGGCTCGAGGTCTAAGGGAGAGGGATGAATGGGTATTTAATCCCATTTTTACAGATGAAGAAACAGACATAGGAAATTTAGTGACTTGCCTGTCCGTCTGTCTCCCCCGATTAGGCTGTGAGCCCATCACTGGGTAGGGATTGTCTCTATCTGTTGCCAAATTGTACATTCCAAGCACTTAGTACAGTGGTCTGCTCATAGTAAGTGCTCAATAAATACTACTGTATGAATAGTTACAAAAACAGCCAACTGGAAAAAAAAGGATTAGAACCCAGGTCTCCTGATTCCCAGTCTTGTGCTTTTCCACTAGGCCATGCCAAGTCCCAAAGCAGATCCCACACCCTCAAAAGGGCAATTCAGTCTTTGAGAAGCCATTATAGCTTCAAACATGCCTCTCTAAATTGTCTTCAACCAAGTAATTAACAGAGTTTATAAGCAAAAAAGATCTAACTACACAGTCAACATCTGTCTTTGTGGTTCATCTCATATTTTGCTATTCAGTTCTAGAGTGTCTATAAACAATTTCTTCCACCCTACAGATTGGCACTTGTTCCTTCATTAAGTTTCTCAACACTGAGTTTTACTACTCCTTTAAGAATCTTGTGTTAATATCCACACAAACAACACTTTGTTGCACTTTATTCAGGAAGAAAAAAACTATCTATTTCCAAGTCCCCCCAAAAAAAAAAGCCAACAACAACCCCCCCCCAAAAAAACAGTACAAAATAAACCCTCTTATTTACATCAAAACTTCAGAACAATGCATAAGCAATAGTAAAATAAACCCACTCCCTACTGGTCAGTCCACTTGGGAACATAATTTATCAATGTTATTTTTTTCAGTGCAGAGCACTATTACTAAATGCTTGGGAGAGTTCACTATAATAGAATTGGTAGATATTTTCCCTGCCCACAACAAGCTTACAGTCATTCTGCGTAACCCCCTCCCACAAAAAAATATTTTGCTAGGTCAGAAACCATTAAATTATTTGTTTTTTTCCTGGGAGAATACTGACTTATTTCAAACATTTCAGCTAGAGTTCCTTAGCTGCTGATAGGAGATAATGTGAAGCATGCTCCCAGAGTCTCATCTATTTCTCATCTCGGTTACAGAACTTTGACAGCCTTCAAAAAAGTGTTATACACTGAAGAAGGGACAAATACAACCTCTCAAGAAAAGGCACCCGAGAAAAGTTAGAGCTAGAGATGGAATGGCTGCTACAATGCTAATTTTCTTTATGGATGCTCCCAAGATATTTGAAAAGATATATGCTCCTGCTACCCAGCACTTTCCAAGCTCACACTGTGACTAAGCTAGAGTACTTAGAAAGAATTATGACTTGTTACTTTTGAAAGCGAGAAGCAGCTCAGTCCCTTCCCCTGTGTGAGGCATTTGGGGATGGAAGTATTTCAACGGCAAAGACCAAGGTGATTTAGAAGGTAAAACATTTGCATTTGTGTCAGCCTTCCGCACAGTCCCTCACCGGACCCCCATTATCCAGCTCTGCAGTCCCTCCTACCCCTCCCTCTGCTGATCCACACCTCGCTCTCTGCTTCTCTCACTATATTGCTCATTGACGCACCCTTTGGTGACGACAAGCAGGTTTCATGCTGCTTATGTCAACAGCCAAGTAATAAGCATTCAGCAGGTTAGAACTCTCCTCAACTGCTTCCCTTGTTTCCTTTGGGACTGACCTCGATCTCCTTTTGCTTTGGTTTGATCCAATCACCAAGCCAACCGCAATGTGGAAACTCACTCTAGTGACTATTAGTGTCTTAAGAACAGCAGGGCTCTGTGTACACACTATGGTCACTGTTTACTGAGGCATTTTATTGGCTTGATTCCAAACTCACCAGTCTATCATGTAATTCAGAAGTCCTACTGTTTGTTTCTTGGCTTTGGTAGGTTTAGTATGATCAAGCAGTTAATTTCTCAAATCTATCGACTTTGAGGGTATTGAGAGGAAACCAAAAATGGAAAAACAATATCTTGTTAGCCTCAACACCAAAGAGCAGATGTTTCCCATAAGGCTCCTTAAATAATATATGTCTGGTTGACCATGTCCCATTTCAACCTACTTTACCCCAGGGTATTTGTTGCAGAAACAGCTCTATGATGCAAGATGTGTGTAGATACCACTTTAGAGAGGTTTTCCTCATATTGGCCATCACACATACCAAAGTCTAGGGAAATACTCCTCTCCAGCATGAATTGCTTTTCGTCCGTTTGGTGCATTTTTGTGGCCATTACCAATTCCCCATACGTTCATTACAAGTGTAAAAATAAAATACCTAGCTACATATTAGTCACAGCCAAGAAATTCAGAGCTACCCCGCAGTGTTCAGTTACAGATTTGGTAATATGAATGATGGAGAAATATATCTGTAAACAGTGTCCATCAGCAAAGGTCAGACCTAAACACTATGGAGAATTTGTTTTGGGTCACCTTCAGAAATAACTGTGGTATTTGTTAAGTGCTTACTAAGTGCAAAAGCATTGCCTTAGTCATGGGGTAGATACAATCATATCAAACACAGTTTCTGTCCGGCTAGGGGCTCATAGTCTAAGGATAACAGTATAGATATGCTATATCTATTTTTTTTTTTAATATTGCCTCTCTCCCCCCATCTAGACTGTAAGCTTGTGTTGGCAAAGATTGGGTCTGTTTACTGTTGTATTGTACTCTCCCATGCACTTACTACAGTGTTCTGCACAGAGTAAGTGCTCAATAAATAGGATTGGATGAATAAATAAGTGAATGTGAAAGGCCCAGAAGTCATTCTACTTGTGCAATTTCACTACCTGGATGAAGATTCCTTTATTCTTCAAGTTCAAAAAACATTTCCAGGACAAGTAGTCTTTTCAGTGTTCTTTCAAATATGCTGTCCTGCCACAGACAGAAATACTGGGCTTATAATTATCATTAATAATACTGCTAATGGTATTTAAGTGCTTACTTTGTGTTTAACCCAGTCCTAAGCACTGGAGTAGGTACAAGTTTAATCAGGTACCTGTTCTACATGCAGCCCACAGTCTCAGTAGGAGGGAGAACAGGTATAAAATTCCTATTTCATGGATGAGAAAACTGAGCAAGTGACTTGCCCCAGGTCACCCAACAGGCTAGTGGCAGAGTAGGGATTAGAACCCAGAGGCTTCTGACTCCTAAACCCTTACTCTTCCATTAGGCCAGATTGCTTCCTTTTTAGGATTATTCCTATTTAAACCTGGACTATATCTATAGATGTACTCTATGTATCATTAGAAATGGGGACCATGTCTTACACTTTTGTTTTTTGTTTGCAAGTATCTAGTTCATTAACAAAATCTATTCAGACTTTTCACAAAATCATGACATATCAGCATTCTATGGTGAATAGTCATTCTTTAATAATGTTATTATTTTAGCTCTTTAGTAATAGCATCATCGAATATTAATTCCAATATTCTTTAGAGTGCTATCTTGCTTCAAATTCAATTCCTCTCCTTTGTAGTATTTTGACTAATTTAAGTAGAGAATTTAAAGCTCATTTCAATGTAGCATTAGATAGTGCTTTGTGTTCAAGAAAGATAGATCAAGAAGCAGCGTGGCTCATTGGAAAGAGCACGGGCTTTGGAGTCAGGGTCATGAGTTCGAATCCCAGCTCTGCCACTTGTCAGCTGTGTGACTGTGGGCAAGTCACTTAACTTCTCTGTGCCTCAGTTCCCTCATCTGTAAAATGGGGATTAAGACTGTGAGCCCCACGTGGGACAACCTGATTCCCCTGTGTCTACCCCAGCGCTTAGAACGGTGCTCGGCACATAGTAAGCGCTTAACAAATACCAACATTATTATTATTATTATTATTAGTGACATCTCTTCCACTTTTCTCAGCAGTATCCCAAGAGGAGATCTCCCATTTCCTCAAAGCTACCCACTCCACCTGTGCCTCTGACACCATCCCTTCACACCTAATCAAAACATTTCCCCCTCCCTGACATTTTCAACTGTTCCCTTTCTGGTGTCTTCTTCCCTTCTGCTTTCAAACATACTCATATATCCCCTACAAACAAAAAGCCCCCCTCTCTTAAACCTTTGGATCCCTCCATGTATTTCCCCTTCTCTCTCCTACCATTCCTGTCCAAACTCCTTGAGCGAGTTGTCTACACCTGCTGCCTCCAACTCTCCAGTTCTCTCCTTGAATCCCTCTGATCTGGCTACTGCCACCTTCATTCCACAGAAACTGCCCTCTCGAAGGTTACCAGTGGTCTCCTTCTTGCCAAATCCAACAGTCTCTTCTCCATCTTAATCTTTCTAGGCCTCTCAACTGCATTCAACTCTGGCTTCATTCATTCATTCAATAGTATTTATTGAACGCTTACTATGTGCAGAGCACTGTACTAAGCGCTTGGAATGTACAAATCGGCAACAGATAGAGACAGTCGCTGCCCTTTGACAGGCTTACAGTCTCATCGGTTTTCACTGACACTGTCATCTCTGGGTTCTCCTCCTATCTCTCTGGCTGCCTCATTCTCAGTCTCTTTCACAGGCTGCTTCTCTGCCTCCCCCCCCTTAACTGTGGGAGTCATTCTAGGCTTTGTTCTGGGTCCCTTTCTATTCTCCATTTACAACCACTCATTTGGAGAACACATTCCCTCCCATGGCTTCAACTATCATCTCTTATCTTCTTCCCAAACCCTGTCCTCCCCATCACAGTAGATGGCACCACCATCCTTCCTGTCTCACAGACCCATAACTATGGCATTATCATTGACTCTCTATCATTCAACCCCTCACTAAATCCTGTTGGTCCCACCTTAACAACAACACTAAAATCCACCCTTTCCTCTCTAAACTGCTACCATGTTACTACAATCCCTAATTTTAGCCCACCTGGATTACTGCATTAGCCTCCTTGCTGACCTCCCAGTCTCTTGTCTCTCCCCACTCCAATCCATACTTCATTCTACTGCCCAAATCATTTTTCTGCAAAACTGTTGCGGACATGTCACCTTGCTCCTCAAAATGTTCCAGTGGTTGCCCATCCACCTCAGTATCAAACAAAAATTCCTCACCATTGGCTTTAAAAGCACTCCACAAGCTTGCCCCCTCCTACCTCAACTGGCTTCTCTCCTTCTACAACCCAGCCTGTACTCTTCGCTTCTCAATGTGCCTTGATCTTGCCTGGCTCCCCGCCAACCCCTCGCCCATGTTCTGCAACACCCTTCCTCCTCAAATCTGACAGAAAATTACACTCCCCCTCTTCAAAGCCTTGTTGAAGACATATCTTCTCCAAGAGGCCTTCCCAGAGTAAGCCCACTTTCCCTCATCTCCCACTCTCTTCTGCGTCATCCTGACTTGCTCCCTTTGCTCTTCCCCCATCCCAGCCCCACAGCACTTAAGACATATCTGTACTTTTATTTATTTGTATTGATGTCTGTCTCCCCCACTCTAGACCGTAAGCTCACTGTGGGCAAGGAGTGGGTCTATTTATTGTTGTATTGTACTCTCCCAAGCACTTAGTACAGTGCTCTGCACACAGTAAGCACTTAAATACATTTGAATGAATGAAATTTCCAGCCCTAATCTTTCTCCTTCTCTCCAGTCTTTTATTTCCAACTGCCTTCCAGACATCTCTTCTTGGATGCCCCACCAAAACCTCAAACTTAACATATCCAAAACAGAACTCCTTATTTTCTCACACAAACCTTGTCAGAGAGAGAGAGGAAGCAGCTTCCTTCACCTGAGGAGATGGATTTATTTACCAGGTGATGAAACTCTATCCACCCAGCTCACATCCATTCAACAACTGCCTTTGGCATTTAAGTTTGCACACTTTAGCATTTATGCAAATTTACTTACATCTATTGATTTAATCCAACCTTATAAATATATGCTATTAAACAGTGGTATCTTTTCCTTCTTTTTGTGAATAGCTTGTATCTGCCAGTCTTCCCCCTTTAGATTTCAATAACCATAATAGTATCTAATAAGCATTAACTAAATTCTAAGCGATCTACATGCAGGATTACAAATTTGGATACAACCTTTCTGCCCTCTGACTTTCTCATCCCTATAGACAGCACACTTTATCCTCCCTGGCTCAAAAGTCCAAAGCTTTGTTATTATCCTCACCTCAGCTCTCTCATTAACCTGACATTTCTACCTTCATAACATCATTAAAGTTTGCCCTTTCGTCTACATCAAAACTGCTACTATCTTGATACAACCACTTATCCTACCTGCCTTGATTATTGCATCAGCCTCCTTGCTGACCTCCCTGCCTCTCCCCCCTCCAGGCCCTACTTCACGACCCTTGCCCATATCTTGTCCTTGACTGGAATGTCCTCTCTCTTCCTATAATGATAATAATAAAAAATAATAATAATAGTAATGGTATTTGTTAAGCACTTACTATGTGCCAGGAACTGTATTAAGCACTGGGGCTAATACAAGCAAAGCAGGTTCGACATAGTCCCTGTCCCAGGTGGGGCTCACAGTCTCAATCCCCATTTTACAGAAGAGGTAACTGAGACCTAGAGAAGAAGTGACTTGTCCAAGACCACACAGCAGACAAGTGGCAGAGCCAGAATTAGAACCCATGAGCTTGACTCCCAGGACCGTGCTCTGTCCACTATGCCACGCTTCTTATCTGACAAAATACTCTCCCTGCCTTCACAAACCTTATTAAAAGCACATCTCCTCCAAGAGGCCTTTTCCGATTAAGCCCTCATTTCTTCTTCTCCCCCCACAACCCACTCACCTCTGCATTGCTCTTTGCAATTGATTTATTCACCTCTCCTTCAGCGCCACAATACTTACCTACATATCTGTAGATCATATCTTTATATTAAATGTTTGTTTCCTTTTCCATACTATAAGCTCACTGTGGGCAACTCTTTATTGGAATTGCAGCATGGTGTAATGGATAGAGCACGGGCCTGGGAGTAAGAAGGTCAAGGGTTCTAATCTTGGCTCTGCTACTTGTCTGCTATGCGATCCTGGGCAAGTCACTTCACTGGGCCTCAATTCCCTCATCTGTAAAGTGGGGATTGAGACTGAGCACTCCACATGGGGCAGAGACTGTATCCAACATGATTTGCTTGTATCCACCCCAGCGCTTAGTACAGTGCCTGACATACAAGCACTTAAATACCATCATTATTTTTTACTTTTCCAAACTCTTATTAAAGTGCTGTGCACCCAGTAAGTCCTCAATAAATACAACTGATTGATTCACTCTGCTGCATGGATCACCCACCTCTGCAGTCAGTCACTTTGTCATCTCCTGCCTTACCTTGCCGATTTCTTTCTACAACCCAGCACACTCACTTCACTACTGCAACCTAGTGCTGTACCTCAGCCTCTACCTCACCACCGACCTCTCATTCACATCCTGCCTCTGGCATGTAACTCCCTCTCTCTATTTTTAAAGCCCTATTAAAATTTCATCTTTAAGAGGTCTTTCCCAACTAAACTCTCATTTCCCCTACTCCCACTTCCTACTGCAACACTCTTGCACTTGGATTTGTACCTTTTTTCAGCCCACCCTCAGCCTCACAGCACTCCTGTACATATCTGTAATTTATTTTAAATGTCTGTCTCCTCCTCTAGACTGTAAGCTCATTGTGGGCAGAAAACCTGTCTTCCATCTCTAGTGTACTGAACTTCCTCCTAAGCACTTAGTACAGTGTTTTGCAACTCAGTAAGCACTCAAATATGATGGATAGAAAATCCAAGGCATGCCTCAAATATCTTCCATTACCAAATTTTAGATGCATGAGCTTGCCACTGAGTTGAAACACAAGGTGATGGGGAGGGTGGTTTTCTATCACTACATGGCCAACGTAGGAGGGTAACGTGACAGCTATCCTCATAAACCCTCACTCAGTTTAGACAGTTGATATATCTAAATAAATATACTTGGAACACAAATGGTGAGAGAATCACTGTTTTCTTTCATTCATTCATTCAATAGTATTTATTGAGCGCTTACTATGTGCAGAGCATTGTACTAAGCGCTTGGGATGAACAAGTCGGCAACAGATAGAGACAGTCCCTGCCGTTTGACGGGCTTACAGTCTAATCGGGGGAGATGGACAGACAAGAACAATGGCACTAAACAGCGTCAAGGGGAAGAACATCTCGTAAAAACAATGGCAACTAAATAGAATCAAGGCGATGTACAATTCATTAACAAAATAAATAGGGTAACGAAAATATATACAGTTCATTAACAAGGTAAATAGGGTAACGAAAATATATACAGTTGAGCGGACAAGTACAGTGCTGTGGGGATGGGAAGGGAGAGGTGGAGGAGCAGAGGGAAAAGGGGAAAATGAGGCTTTAGCTGTGGAGAGGTAAAGGGGGGATGGCAGAGGGAGTAGAGGGGGGAAGAGGAGCTCAGTCTGGGAACGCCTCTTGGAGGAGGTGTGATGTGGAGGAGGTGATTGTATTCTCCAGATTGTACAATTCTCCAGATTGTAAGCTTCTTATGGGTAGGGAATGTGCCTACCAACTTTGTTGTGTACTCTCAAATGCTTTGTACACTGTTCTGCACACAGTTCAACACAATAAAAATGATTTATGTAATCTATTGTCATCTCAGCAAAAAGCTAAATTTTGGCATTTACTGAACTCATACAGTACACCAAGAACTTGGGAGAAAACATCAGAAGCAAAAGGAGCAGACAAATAAACATATTTACAGATAATGGAAGTAGAAGTAGCATGGCCTAGTGGATAGATCACATATCTAGGAGTCAGAAGGGCCTGAGCTCTAATCCTGGCTCTGTCAATGGTCTGCTGTGACCTAGGGCAAGTCACTTGACTTCTCAGTGCCTCAGTTCCCTCGTTGGTAAAGTGGGGTTTAAAACTATGAACCGCTTATGGGACATAGACACTATCCAACCTGATTAACTGGTATCTACTCCAGCACTTAGTACAGTGCCTGGCACATGGAGGTATTTAAATACCATAAAGAAAAAAAAAACCCAGAGATCAGGATATACATATATAGAAGTCTAAATATGTGAGAATGAGATAGCTAAACAAGTGAAGGGTATAGATATATTAAGATTAAGCATGACTGTTGGCTTGGATTGGCATGACTCGAGGTTTTGTTAAATTAGGATAGCAAGGGGAAAAAGGATTCTTAAGATCAATGAATGATCAGGTGACAGGGTTATGGAGACCAGGATAAGAACTTCACCTTTCCCTTTTACAGAGGGTAACAAGGAAGTATCTCTACAAAGCAAACTCAGTTTTGAGAAGGTTCCTTCTCTGGAATGTTCACTTTTGACTGAAATCTGCCCCAGCATCTCTCTCAGTTGGTACCAAATCAGTTTATATAGGAACACCACCAGTCAGGTCTAGGAATTATTTGGAGAACCACATGCAGCACTGCTAGCAGAACTTTCTGTTCCACAAACCAAATGGGATAAAATTAAAAAAAAGAACACTTTAAAAGCACTTACCTTTCCACATTCTGTCACTTGGGGTGCTGAACCCCTCCTCTGAGACAGGATCTAAACCCACTTTGGGGAATCCCACCCCTGCAACGCCCATTGAATTAACAGACTGCATTGCAGGCTTTTTTAGCCTTCTTCCCAATTGATTAAAGACCCGGACCAGCTGGCTGTGGGATGGTCCCTGACTGTTGGTGGTCACCCCTAATTGGAGACATTCCCTGGCTCATTTCTTGCAGGCCACAGAATGTATCCAATTACAGATGGCTGCCAAATAGTCAGGCCTTGCCCTCCCTTACCCCCACCCCCTAACCAGCTGGAGTAGGTCTGATCAATCGGGAACAAGGCTGAAAAAACCTTGCAGGAAACCAACAAAGGACTCAATCAATCTGGGCCTGGGAGAACAGGGAGCAGGAATGGGTAAATCAAAGGGTGTGGTAATGGTGGTGTCAGGAAGATGGGCTGGGAAGTGAGACTGAAATTGAGAAAACCCTTTTGGTATTTGGCAAGAGAAGCAGCTTGGCCTAATGGGTAGAGCACAGGTCTCAAAGTCAGAAGGCTCTGGGTTCTTACCCCAGCTCCATCACTTGTTTGCTGTGTGACCTTGTGCAAGTCACTTCACTTCTCTGTGCCTTAGTTACCAAATCTGTAAAATGGGGATCTAGTCCCTGTCCCACAGAGAACTCACAGTTTCTGTCCAACCAAATTACCTTGTATCTACCCCAGTGTTTAGTACAGTGCCTGGCACATAGTAAGTACTTAACAGATATTACAATTACCATTATTAAAAAAGGTGACTCACCCAAATCAGTCATTCAGTTATTTTCATTGAATGCTTAGTGTGTGCAGACCTCTGTATAAATTGCTCGGGAAAGTACTACACAAAAGAGTGAGATGACGTGATCCCTGCCCTCAAGGAACTCACTTGGGGATAGAGCAGCGCCCAAGCTTAACTCTTCCCCACTCAGTGCCTCTGAATCCTTCCATCAGGCCAGACTGAAAGGCAGAGGTAGCAGCTCTGGTCTCTCACCTAATGTAGGGGTCTCTCCACCACTTATCAGCTGTGTGACTGTGGGCAAGTCACTTCACTTCTCTGTGCCTCAGTTACCTCATCTGGAAAACGGGGATTAAGACTGTGAGCCCCATGTGGGACAACCGGATTACCTTGTATCCCCTGAGCGCTTAGAACAGTGCTTGGCACATAGTAAATGCTTAACAAATGCCATCATTATTATTATTAGAGGGGGAAACCCAAGCAGCATCCGCCTCCTGCCTTACTGAGGAAACCTCGCCAATTCTACGCCAACCCCAACTTTCCCCTCTCTTCCGCCACCCATCCCTGTGTCTCCAAAGCATTACATACAGCGTGAAGTAAGGCTAAAGGTAGGGAAACTGGTGATCCTGCCATGATTTAATAAAGAAGTAAACGCTTAGAACAGCGTCTGGCACATAGTAAGTGCTTAAATACCATAAAAAAAGTAAACAAACCTTCAAGGAGAAGTAATTGTAGGGTGCAGCAGGAGGAATGTTAATGCCTAGTTGCAGCAACTGCTGCTACCTGGCTGGGACCTGCTGTACCTGGGAGGTCGTAGGGATTGTCTCTACCTGTTGCCAGATTGTACTTTCCAAGTGCTTAGTACAGTGTTTTGCACATACGAAGCACTCAATGAATACGATTGAATGAATGAATGAGAAGCCGGTGCCTCCGTGCCAGGAGCAAGCAGGGGTGGCGATGGATCGAGCTGAGAGTCTTAGCTGATGGAGTTGGCCACCTGTTCCACTAATACAATCTAGCCTCTTGGCTGCTAGTAGCCACCAGAGAGAGGAGGGGGAAGAGTGGCTAGGAGAAGCAGTGTGGTTTAGTGGACAGAGCCGGGCCTGGGAGTCAGAAGGACTTGGGTTCCAATCCCAACTCTGCCATTCATGTGTTGGATGACCTTGAGAAAGTCACTTCCCTTCTCTGTGCCTCAGTTACCAACTGGAGAATAGGGATTAAGACTGTGACCCCAGTATGAGACAGGGACTGTGTTTAACCCAATTAGTTTGTCTCTATCCCAGCACTTAGTACAGTGCCTGGCACATAGCAAGAGTTAAACAAACATCACACTCATCATGACATGGCCATCAGCATTCCTGCAGCACTATCAAAGCCTGTGGAGACTTTTCTTTTCACAGGCAGTGCAGGAGGGCAGGGGTGTGGGGAGAGAAATGTACAAGACACCGCTGTAGTCTCAGCTCAGGAAGCCATAATTTGGCAAGAAAGGGAACGCTAAGTTTCCTCTCTGCCTCCTGATCCAACCCGCCATCCACCCATAGAGAAGCAGAACTGATCTGGCCTTCCAGCCCTGTGGGACACAGCGCTGAATCCCCTTGGCCATCCGCTCTTTCCCAGCACCAGCTTTAAATAATAACTATGGTAGTTGTTAAGCACTTACTATGTGCCAAGCACTATTCTAAGTGCTGGGGTAGATACAAGTTAATCACATTGGACACAGTCCCTGTTCCAAATGGGGATCACACTCTTAACCCCGATTTTACAGGTGTAGTAACTGAGGCCCAGAGAGGTGAAGTGACTTGCCTGAGGTTACACAGCAGACATGTGGTAGAGCCAGGATTAGAACCCAACTTCGTTGGATTCCCAGGGCCATGTTCTATCCAGCAGGCCAAGCTGCTTCCATGCTTTAGGGCCTAGGCAAGCAGGGCAGCAAATGCAGGCTCCTTTAGGATGAGGAATCAGTCCCTAGGGTCCTGCTCAGATCTCATTAAATTAAAAAAAAACCTAAAAACAGACCAATCAGCCTCCTCATCAACAATGGTATTCATTGAGCACTTAGTACAGCTGTCTACACATAGTAAGTGCTTAGGTGAGTACTATACAATAGATTTGGTAGACAAGTTCCCTGCTCACAAGCTTACAATATAGAGGGGCCTCCTAGGAGAGACGGTATTATTTCAGGGGTAGGCTGGAGGGTGTGAGGGAAGGAGGATTAATGAAATATGAAACAAAGATGACCACCACTCATGCATAAAGTCAGAGGGGGCAACAGTACCTTACATTTGTAGTAGCTGTCTTCATGAAGACTTTTGTTCTGGTTCTGTTTTGAAGGACCATCTTGAGTCAGCTGAGAACAGCCATCTTAAGTGGGTCAGGAAATGTGCCACTACCCCTCTTATATTCCACCCTGAAATCACCGCTTATTTGTGTACCCTCTTAAAGCCAATCCTGCCTGCATCATTCCCTCCTTGTGCTGGTCCAGCCCGCTATCAAGAGTGTATGGGAAGTTCTGCTCAAACAGATCAATCAATCATATTTATTGAACTCTTACCCTTTGTGGAGCACTGTACTCAGCATTTGGGAAAGTAACAGATGTGTTCCAGGCTTCATCAGGAGGGTGCAGAAATTCATTCCAGGAGGAGCTTGAGGTTCATCCCGCAGGCTGGACAGGATCAAGCGTTTACACAAACCAAAGAAGATCAAATGATGAAGCACCCCATTCCAAATCATATTTGTTTTAAAAGTAAGTTTACCAATTTTATTGATTGGTTATTCAGTGAAAGAATGCATCTGTAACATTAATTCAACCTAAAATATTCCTTTGAGCATCAGAGTCCTCTAAACTACCAATCCTGGGTTGACCCTGTTAAAAGAATAGAATTTTCAAACACTGGGTTATCCATTCAACAGATTCCTATTGCTCCACATTTTATAGGACTCCTTTGCATTATCGAGGACACTTTTGGCTCTGAGCACAGAAAATACATTTGCCAAAAAGACTATTATTGCCTAAACAGATCTGTATTTAAAGCATTCCAGAAAGCGATGCTTTATATTTCAATTTATTTCCTCCTTCTTAAGTTACTTTCAATCTACTAAAGTTATTTGATAAAAATAATCAATATGCAAATTTTTCATTCAGCCAAGGCCAATGCTTCCAGGTGATTTTGCGGGGTCAGTTGCAGTCATGACCTCCCAGCCAGAAGCAGAAATCAGTAGTATTTATTGAGCAGATCCTCTGGGCAAAGTATTGTAATAAGCTCTTGGGAAAACACTTGAGAAGCAGTATAGCCTAATGGATAAATCACAGACCTGGGAGTCAGAAGGACCAGGGTTTTAGTTCATTCAATAGTATTTATTGAGCGCTTACTATTGCAGAGCACTGTACTAAGCGCTTGGGATGAACAAGTCGGCAACAGATAGAGACAGTCCCTGCCGTTTGACTGAACTGTGTCACTTGTCTGCTGTGTGACCTTGGGCAAATCATTTATCTGTCCCTCAGTTACTTCATCTGTAAAATAAGGATTAAGACTGTGAGCCCCACATGGGAGAGGGACTGTGTCCAACCCGATTTGTTTGTATCTACCCTAGCTCTTAGTACAGTGCCTGGCACATTGTAAGCACTTAACAAATACCATTATCATTATTATTATTATTTGATACAGGGACAGTGTCCAACTTGATTAGCTTGTATGTATCCCCACACTTAGAACACTGCTTGACACATAGTAAGTGCTTAACGTATGCCATTAAAAAAAAAAGTCCAACAGAATTAGTAGTCACAATCTCTGCCTTCAAGGAACTTACAATCTAACCACAGAACCTCCTCAGAATAGATTTACCTCATCTTGTATCATACCTAGTCTCGCAGCTTCCTCCCACTGGTGAGGCAAGACTAGACCAGTTAGTTCTAGAAGCCGCTGAATTAAAGGTAATGGGTGGTTACACAGAATTATTAAAATCACTCCAAGACCATTCTTCATTTTTGGACATTTGCCTACAGCAATCTCTAAACACTTTGTTCATGGTACTTCATTAAGCCTTTTAACACTATAGTTTGATTGAAAATTTTTGCCTTCAGCTCCAGTTAGGGAAATTAAAACAAACTAAAACTGGGTATTGGCAGAGATCTTTTCGTCTAAAGAGCCCAAAGTAATTTATTTAGGTTAATCCGGGCAGATTTTTTTTATTAAACGTTTCCAGGATTGACATGCCAAACGTTCATAATCCAAAACATTCTTTAAAAGAGAAAAAAGAAACTACTTGTTTAACTATTTACATTTCATTTGAAATTTTTCCACATATTTGATTCATTCATTTGGTCAGCCATTTCTGAAAATAAGTTAACAGAAATTTAAGTGAAAAGAGGGTAAACTTGCATTTGAGATCCTCTTAATTTCTTGAATTATTTTTAATCTAATTATTTCATAACATCATAGTACCATGCTCTGAACAAACTGCATACTCAATAAATACCACTGATTGATTCTGAAACATTCTACTGCAATATTTCTTCCATCCCTTAGTGATTTAATGCCTCACATTTACAGTTGGCATTCACTGCATACTCTTGAAACTACACCACCTCTACTTATATTTTTAATCATCCAAATGTTGATCTTCCTTGCCAGTTGTACAAACTAATTTAGCTTCTGGGGACTCTATAATTTAAGTGTTTATTAATTTTGATACCTCTTGCAGGCAAAATACTGCTACTAACACCATTAATAATAGTAATAATAATAATACTAATTAAGCATATACTATATACTTCACACTGGACTAAGCACTGGGGTAAATATAAGATAAGCAGGTTGAACGCAGTCCCTCTCCCAAATTGGGCTTCTTTTATCCCCCTGAAATTACCTTTAGTGAACAGGTTTTTATATTGGGTAAACCATAAGACCGCCTATGAATCAACACCTTATCATGGCAGGAGAGTTTGCATACGCTGATGAAGCTTAGAGCTGTGCCATATTGGATTACCCATAATGGAAAGGTTTAAACTGAAGCATCAGACAAAGTTGATTCACCCGTGCTGGGCAGCAACAGCATAGGAAAGTGTCAAAGGTGGATGATCAAGTGATCGAAACTTTGATCAAAGACAATGGCAGAGATGCAGATTTTTACTGCACAGAAGAAGGCAATGGTAAACAACTTCCCTATCTTTACCAAGAAAACTCTGTGCATACACATACCAGAATGAGTTCATGACAGAAGATGGGGTGTTCTGAAGAGGGTGGGTCCATTGAGTTGCTATGGAACTGAAAATTAATCGATGACATTTGAAGAAGAAGAAACCATAAAACTCCTAGCAATCAGCAGGCATTTCTGATTTCAAAAAAATTATTCTCTATTATTCACCCTCCTATTCCTCACATCTCTCAGTATCATTGTGAGGTCATATTTCCCCTTTAAACAGCCAGGCCCTGACAAAATAGTTTGATGGCTAATTTTGGTCAACTTTATCAGCTCCAATTCAGATTTGGGGAACTTTACAGGTGAATCACGAGTGAATTCAGAGACTTCACCGAAGTCATAGAGGTAGACTGTGGACTGAGGCCAGGTAGATAGTACCTAAATGAAGCAAAAAGAAACTGCAGTTTCTCCTCCATGTACATTTTCGGCCCTCTCCACCATGCCCGAGTGAAGGAACTGTGTTCCCTTCCTGATGCTGAAGACCCCTGCTCGCAGCATGCTTTGCGCATTGCAGGCCTTAGAGATAAAACATGCTGCTGCACCCTAACAACATCCTTCTCCACCGGACATCCAGACATGCTGCCTCCCTTAGGAAGGGCATTGGACCTTCTCTGTGCTTTCAAGGAGACCCCATCTCTGCTTGCCTTCCACCAGCCTGGACAGAAAAAGGAAAGCAGCCTCGGTATGAGGCCTCCACAAAACGTTGGGAAGACTGGTGGCTGCTGTAGCTGTTGCTGTGGGTATTGGTATCCCTCAGACTCTGGGCCATGAAGAACCTAAAATTCTGCTCCTCTAGCCATAGCACCATCCTGATTTTGCGGTTTTTTTGCGTATTTGTCCTTGTCTTTATATTGCTTTAGTATTTTAATGACGTTTCTGTTCCCAAACAGCTCTCCCTATTCGTATTCATTGGCTGTGAACCCCATGAGGGCCAGGAATTATGTCTAAAATAGTATCAGTGTGTTTTCCCAGGACTTAGGGCAGTGCTGTGTTCCCAGTAAATGCTTAATAAATACCACTAATACTAATAATAATAATAATGCTATTTATTAAGCACTTATTACATGCCAGGCACTGTACTACTACAACTACTTTTAATGCTACTTTCTGTGAAATCTTTCTGCTCTTAGTTTCTTCCACTCATTCTTCTGGTTTTTAAGAACCAATTATTAGATGCGTTCAGAGAGTAGCATATCAGTTTTGCCTAAGCTTGAGTCCCAAACTTCAGTTTTTCATATGTTGGCTGAGGATTTAAGGTAGGGCTTTCAGATTAAGAAGAAGATTGAAGGTGGAAGTTCTCTATAGAGCAACTCTTCAGTTTCCTGGACTAAAGCCTGGTAGACAATGGAAAATTAAAAATAAAGGAAAAAATATCATTTAAATATAAAATTGAGGGGAGCAAATGGGCTGTTCGAGATGGGAGACAAAAGAGAGAAATGAGTGAGAAAGCAAAGAGAAAAAGAAGAGGAGTAAAGGAGAAAAAGGAAGAAAAGAGGGCAGAAGAGGAGAGGAGATGTGAGCAAATAAGCTGCCTCTCAGTTGGTTCTGATCCTGTTTTTCAGTGCATCTGCCCCAGTTGTCTACCCCCGCAGACAAGTGATGTTGTCATTAGAACCCACAACCTTCTGACTCCCAGGTCCTTGCTCTATCCACTACACCAAGCTGCTTCTCATGCCTACTATGTGATCTTGGACAGTTCACTTCATTTCTTTGTGCCTCAGTTATCTGATCTGTAAAATATGGATAAAGACTGTGAGCCCTATGTGGGACAGGGACTGTGTCCAACCTGCTTACCTTCTATTTGCCCCAGCACTTAGTACACTGATTGGCACATAGCAAGCGCTTAAAAAACACCACAATCATTATTATTATTATTATTAATGTTAATGCATGATTGACAATCCATTCCTTATCATATGTAATTCAAGTTTTTCTTTGTTGCATTCCCGGTCTACTGCTGTTTTCATTTCACCCTCTTAGTGTCACACTTCCTTAAGTGTCTGATCCAACACCCCATTTCTGATGGCAGCATGCTATATAATTGTCAACTCTCAAAGAAATCAGTCACATCCAGTGGACTTCCCATTGAGGTCTCAGGATCGTCATTTCCGTATTAATAAAGAATCAGTCTTGCAGAAGCTAAATGTGACCTTAAGAGTTAGTACTTTGTGATAATAATAAATAATAATACTACTAGTTAAGCACTTAATAGGTATTAAACACTGTTTTAAGTCCTGGGGTACATAAAAAATTAATCAGATTGAACACCATCCTTATCCCACATGGGGCTCAGTGTCTTAGTAAGAGGGAGAACAAGTACTGAATCCTCATCTTACAGATGAGGAAAATGACACACAGAGAAGTTAAGTGACTTGCCCAAGGTCATACAGCAGAAAATTAATGGATCCAGAGTTAGAACCAAGGCCCGTGCTCTTTCTACTAGGCCATCCTGCTTCCCATGCTGCTTAAAACCTTCTATACTGAAGGACCCAATTTGCTCAAAAGTTGTGAGCAACTGGTAAGTGGGACTGCATTCAAATTAAATGTAAAGAGTATAAACTTTTCAACGATGTCCGATTAAAAGGGAAGGCAGCATACAGAAGGAAATTAAACCAGGACACATAAGTGTTCAGCTATCTTCCATCATTTTATACTTCTTTAAGCTCTTTCATGGTTAGTGCTATTAGTTTTTAATGCAGGCCTTAAGTATAATACCCTCTTACTTTGAGAAAAAGCTACAGATTTTTACTTGGCATGAACACTTTCCTGCCCCTGAAGTATTTTGACTAACTTGATAAAGTGTTTAAAGCCCATTTTAATTTATCATAAGAAAATGACATCTATTCAGCATGCACGGTGGCAGATCTATTAGCCCAAATAGCTTTTTTGCTGAGTAGGATGGGAAATAAGTGTTTGTTTATATACGTACACACACAAAAAAAAATAATGATATAAATAATGAATGTCATTAAGCATTTAGAAGATAATCGGGTAGGGCGCAGTCCCTGTCCCACACAGGTCTCGTAGTCTAAGTAGGAGGGAGAACAGGTATTGACTCCTGATGAGGAACCTGAGGCATAACGCAAGTAAGCGACTTGCCCAAACCCACATGGCAGACAAGAGGCAGAATGGGGATTAGAACCCAGGTCCTCTGACCCTCCAGGCCCATATCCTTTCCTTAAGCCACATAGTTCCTCGTTGGAGGCCCATGGACTCCTGTGTAGCTGGGTATTTTGTACCACATGTGCTCTGTACCATGGCTAAATATGTCAAAAGCAGAACAGTCTTGAAATCTTGTCCCTGAAGACAAGGTAGCTTCAGCTCCTCAATTTTGCCCAAATAAATCCTTTCCATTTCTCCCTCCTTACTCCACTTGTCCTTTCCCTAGATCTCTCTTATTCTGAGGGCCCAGGGAGATCATACCCAAAATATACAGAAATCCATGGAAGCTTCCCATTCTCTCCCTAACTTTGCAGGAGAGGGAATTTGTTGAGAGAGACACTAGCATTTTCCTTTTGAAGGTAGGTAGGATTGTTACATTATTTGCTCAAGGGCGACTGTATCCTTTTGCACCCTGATGGAAGTTCCTTGTAGGTAGGGAACGAGCAGGCTATATGTCATTCTTTTTTTATACTTTCCAAGTTAATCACCGTTGGTCGCATTTATTGAGATCTTACTGTATGCAGAGCCCTATCCTAAGTGCTTGGGAAAGTACAATACAGTAATAGAGAGACACATTCCCTACCCACAACGAGCTGGTAAGGTCCAGAGGGGGAGACAGACATAAATATAAATAAATTACAGCTATGTACATAAGTGCTGTGGGAATGGGACAAGGGATGAATAAAGACAGCTAGTCGTGGTGACACAGAAGGGAGTGGGAGAAGAGGAAAGTGGGGCTTAGTCAGGGAAGGCCTCTTGGAGGAGGCCCAAGTTCTTAGTATGGTGCATTGAAGGAAGTGGCGGCTCAATCAATCTGCCATATTTATTGAGCTCTTACTGTGCACAGAGCACTGTACTATGTGCTTGGGAGAGTACAATAGAACAAAGTTGGTAGACACATTCCCTGCCCACTGTAAACTCAAAGTCTAGAGGTTTTTGGATGCTCCCCACCCCTCAAGTAAATCCAAAGTTATTCGTGCCTCCCACCAGAAAAGTACAGAATTCTATGCAGCAGTGGTGCTGTTTCTGTTGGGGAGGAGCATTAAGAAGCAGTTCTAGTTGAGAAGAGGAGAGAGTACGGGTCTCAGAGTTAGAAGGTTATGCACTCTAAACCCGGCTCCACCACTTCTCTGCTGTGTGACCTTGGGCCAGTCACTTCTCTGTGCCTCAGTTACCTCATCTATAAAATAGGGATCGAGACACGGGACACGGACTGTGTCCAACCCAATTTGCTCGTACCCACCCCAGCCTTAGTACAGTTCCAGGCATATTGTAAGCACTTAAGAAATACCATTATTATTATTATTATTATTATTAGGAGTCCTCTACCTTTTTCTCAAGGCCACCCAAGGCTGAGATGGCCTCTGGCGGTCAGAGCTCAAGAGGACCCATGGCTGAGAGGGCTGAGGGTCCGCAAGTCCATCACCACTGGCAGAGAGTCCAAGTGGTCCAATCTCTTCCTCCCCCTAGACCCCATCGCTAATACTACTATCATATTGCAACTACCAGGAGCATACTTTTTCCCTAGTGAACAACTATTCCAAGGATTTCTTTTGTGGCTGGA
Organism: Ornithorhynchus anatinus; assembly: GCF_004115215.2. Taxonomy (NCBI): domain Eukaryota; kingdom Metazoa; phylum Chordata; class Mammalia; order Monotremata; family Ornithorhynchidae; genus Ornithorhynchus; species Ornithorhynchus anatinus. Next base: position 36,344,457 of record NC_041734.1, on the reverse strand, counting down.
TTACTGTGGACTAACTGACAGTTGCAGAAAACAGGATTCTTCTTTCAAGGTGCTGCTAAGGCAGAGTGAAAGAGAAACTCAATCCAATCCGGCTTTAGTAATTTCATCCCAGAAAAGTACAGATTCTCCCAGCTCTCCTAGGTAAAAGCCCTGTATACCTTAGTCTAACAATATCCCCTAGTGGTTTTGGGTCTATTTTTCCTGTTGCAGAAGATAAGCATTATGTGACAGGCCCAAAGCAAAGTAGAGAATTGAATCATTTAATTCAGAGAATAAAAACTGGGAGAAAAAGCCCCTAAGGGGAATATTTCAGGTGAAAGCAAAGTTTTGACTTCAATTTTTTTCAGAAAATTTCACCAGTTTTCCATTTTAACTGTGCAGGATTCACTTACACTTCTCAGTCTTTGCAGGAGTGGAAAATCACAATTTTTCTTAGTCTGGGCATGATTTCCCCAAGAGAATGAAACTGCATTCTGGCATCTTTGATAACTATATTTTTATATTTAGAGTGCCATCAAGGTGTTTACCTCAAACCCCCAGCAGCCCCTAAGAGTAAACACTGAAGTCTGTGAGCTAATTGGTGTGGTTAACACATAAAAGAAGCTGTGTCTATTCCAAAGCAAAGATGAACAATAGGAAGTGAACTGAAAGTAAAGAGCAACAAATGCTTCAGAGTTTTACATTTTGCACATTCTATCAAGGAGTCAGACTGACTTTCTTCCTCATGTGCTGCCAAGGAAAGGAAGTGCCATAAAACGCTGATATCATTCTCAGCCCCCTTTGAATCTGGAAACTTCATCCCCTGCTTTCCTTGGGAGGGGGGAGGAAATGGTTCGAGTTAAATTAGCGTGGAAACTGGGAAGCCTGGAATTGGAATCATTCCCTTTCTGCCTTTGGTAGGCTCTGAAGAGAAAAAGCTTCAGGCACAATTTTGGAATGAAATCTGCTGCCAGCCTTTCTCCCACTTAGTGGTGCTTTCCTCACACGTTCTGGTTTAGCACTTAACGGGGTTTTCCTCAAAACCTTTGGAGAGAATGACCTTAAGGGCAAATAAAAAAAAAAAAAGAAAAAAGAAAAATAATTGGCTTAACAAAAGGTTAGAGCAAAAAGTGGAATCAAACAGTTTGATTTCTCTGGTATAAATCTTGCAGGAAATGGGGTTGGAGGGTGGGGTTGTCATCTTTCCCTGAATCTGTTTGACTTTCCTTTCATGTCAGCCATGCTTTGTTTAAAGTTTCATTTGTTCTTGGCTAAGGGATCCAACTCAGGGTCAGCAAGTGTGATTGGTGTCTTTCACCTATGCTTCTCCTCAATCCATCAACCAGTGGAATTTATTGAGCATTTACTGTGTGCAGAGCACTGTACTAAATGCTTGGGAGAGTACAGTAAGACAGGGTTGGTAGACGCATTTGGATTCTTCATTAAGACCTTGGTACCATGATTTGCACACGATAAGAGCTCAATAAATATGGTTGAATGATTGAATGGAGAAAACAAAATATCTTATCTATATACCAATCAGGGTTCCCCCTTCATTTCTTTCTCTCTTTTGTTTATGTACACGTATTTATTTTATTATAAATACCTGGTCATTTCACACATTACACCTTTGTTTAATGATATCTGTTAGAATTAGACCCAATTCAGAGATTCAAACATCAAGATAGTCTGGGAGGGAGAGAGGAAAGGCTTTTTTTTTTTTGTATCTTGTAACCTCTTACTATGTGCCAAGCCCAGTACTAAGCGCTGAGTTAGATACCAGCTAATCAGGTTGGACACAGTCCATGTCCCACATCGTGCTCACAGTCTTAATCCCTGAATTACAATTGAGGTAACTGAGGCACAGAGAAGTGAAGTGACTAGCCCAAGGCCACACAGCAGACGAGTGGCAGAGCCAGGATGAGAACCACATCTTTCTGACTCCCAGACCCTTACTCCATCCATGAGGGCATGCTGCTTCTCATAGACCATATTGCTTCTCATAAAAGCTTCCCATAAAGCCTAGAGGCAAGTGTGAGGCAATGGGATCTGGGGAAACATTTGGCCCAAAGTTGAAAGGAGAAAGAGTATGAAGAAGGAGAGGATGGATGAGAAGTTTGCTTTTGGCTAAAGTACGCCTGAAGCCACATGACCACACTGGGACCGAGCTCTGAATGAGAACTGTGCCAGCCCCCAGCTCAGACCGAGTTGGACTGCTGAGTTTCCACTAGGCACGTTTTAACAAAAACCTGATCTTGTTCCTTCAGGGATTTTAGATCATTTTAATTTATGAAACATGAAATTCCCAGCAAATGCTGGAGCCACTGCCGAGGCCTCCTCACTCCCTGGGGAGAAAGATTTGACTCTGAATGGTGCTGGGGAAGTCCCCCTGCCTCCCCCAGAACCAGATGGACTGCCAAGTATTCATTCTGCACATTTTAAACCAAAGTCTGACCTGGGAAAGCACTGAGTGAGCCCGCTTCATCGGCCTCATGACTGCCAATCTTTAAGGGACTCGCCAAAATAGTAGGATCGCGGTACTTGTTGGTTCAGTTCCTTTGTGGAACTGTTGGAGCTATAGGAAGTGGGGAGGGGTGGGTGTTTGGGTAGGAGGCCTGGGACCTGCAGGATCCACAAGAGGTGATTGAGCATAGTCCCCAAACCCATAACCCTAGGAGGGCAAAGGAGAAAGGAGATATGGGGAAAGGGGCCTGAGAGGAAGGAGAAGGAACTTGATCCAAGTCTTCCTCCTATCCTCCAACTATTTTATGTTAGATAGAAGGCATAGATTCTATCATATTCTACATTTATTTTACTCCACAAAGCACTGGTCCTCAATAAATACTATTGCTTGATTGATAGTCACTCACTAATACCATCCCAAAACCCTCTTTATATTCTCCTTTTATCTTCCACTCCTACACAGCATCTTCCTACAGTAAATTGTCTCAGAGTGACCCTCTAGACTGTAAACTCATTGTTCGCAGAGAATGTGTCAGCTTATTGTTATACAGTACCCTTCCAAGAATATAGTATAGTATTCTGCACACAGTAAATGTTCAATAAATATGATTGAATGAATGATGATGGCATTAGTCAAGAGCTTACTTTGTGCTGAGCACTGTTCTAAGCGCTGGACCGAATGAGACCTGAGAAACCTCTCAAACTAAATAGCAAGAGAACAATCAATAAATCAGTCATATTTATTGGGTGCTTATTATATGCACAGCACTGTCCTAAGCACTTGGAAGAGTACAATACAACAGAATTAGCAAACATGTTCCTTGTCCATATGGGGCTTACAGTCTAGAGCGGAAGATAGACATTAATAGGAATAAATATGTAATTTTTGATATATAATTAAATGATTTGGAGTAAGGGATAGGGAGACTATCAAGTGTCCAAAGGTCAAAGATTGAAGTGCAAAGATGATACAGAAGGGAGAGTGAGCCAAGGAAAAGAGGCTTTAATCAGGGATGGCCTCTTGGAGGATTTGTGACCTTATTACTGCTCAGAAGGTATAGAGAATGGATGGTGGTCTGGCATATGTGGAGGGGGAGGGAGTTCCAGGTTAGGGGGATGATGTAGCAAAGGGGTCGGAAGCTAGATAGATGAGATCAGGGCACAGTGAGTAAGCTTGCACTAGAGGAGCGGAGTGGAGCAGAAGGTGTGGGCTGGGTTGTAGTAGATTTGTGAGGTGAGGTAATAATAATGATAATAATGTTGGTATTTGTTAAGCGCTTACTATGTGCTGAACACTGTTCTAAGTGCTGGGGTAGATACAGGGTCATCAGGTTGTCCCACGTGAGGCTCACAGGTAATCCCCATTTTACAGATGTGGTCACTGAGGCACTGAGAAGTGAAGTGACTTGCCCACAGTCACACAGCTGACAAGTGGCAGATCTGGGATTCGAACTCATGACCTCTGACTTCCAAGCCCGGGCTCTTTCCACTGAGCCACACTGCTTCTCGAGGTAGGATGGGGCAAGCTGATTGAGTGCTTTAAAGCCAAAGGTAAGGAGTTTCTGTTATATATAGAGGTAGGTGGATGGGCAACCATTGGAGGTTCTTGAGGAGTGGAGAGACAGGAACTGTTTTTGTTGATAAATCATTTGTGCAGCAGAGTCAAACATGAATTGGAGTGGGGCGGCAGGGAAGTCAGCGAGGAGGCAGATGCAGTAGTCAAGGCAGGGTAGGATAATTGTCCATTCCAAGAGCTTAGCGCAGTGCTCTGCACATAGTAAGCACTCAATAAATACTACTGAATGAATGAATGATCGGGATGGCGGGGAAATGAGGAGGGGGGCGGCCTGAGCCTGGCTCTGCCCCCACTCAACCCGGACAGGCAGACACTCTGGACCCCCCTGGACTGCCAGCTCATCATGGGCAGGGAATGTGTCTCTCTGGTATCATATTGTACTTTCCAAGCACTTAGTACAGTGCTCTGCACATAGTAAGTGCTCAATAAATACAATTGAATGAATGAAGGAATAAGTTCTTGGATCAGCATGATAGCAGTTTGAGATAGCAAATGAGGTAGCAAAGAACACTGCTCTTCAATCAATCATATTTACTGAGCTACTACTGTGGGCACAGCACTGTACTAAGTGCTTAGGTGAGTACAGCATAGTAGAGTCAGTAGACACATTCCCTGCCCACAGCGAGCTTACAGTCTTGAGGACTCTTGGGTCTGCTGTTTGAATTTCACTGGTCTTCCATCCTCATTTAGGTCCCTGGCATGTGGGCTAGTGCTTATTTTCAAGATGATGTAATCTAAACGAATGGGAATTTGACAGTGCTTTACTTTGTGAAGAAAGCAGTGCCAGAGTTACAGATGGTCCCTTCCAGAGATGCCAGCACCTTTGCTATCCACTCCCATTCACCCAAACACAGGGTATGCAAGGAATTAAGACTGTGAGCCAGTGAAGGAAAGGTGTGAATAGGGATCAGGCAGGTGGAGGCTCTGAATAACTAGAATTCACTGAGTTGTTTTTTTAATGTATTTGCTAAGCGCTTACCATGTGCCCGACACTGTACTAAGCTCTGGCGTAGATACAAGCTAATCCGGTTGGATATAGTCCCTGTCCCACATGGGGTTCACATTCTTAACCCCGTTTTGGACAGATGAGGAAACTGAGGCCCAGAGAAGGCCCAAGGCCCACAGCAAACAAGAGGTAGAGCCAGGATTAGAAACCAGGTCCTTGACTCCCAGCCCTGGGCTCTTTCCACTAAGCTGCACTGCAGATGATTTATTTCATTTCCAAACAAGGTGAATTCAGAGTGCCCTTCCATAGTGGTACACACGAGTGGTAGTGATCTGGGAAGCAGGATGGCTTAGTGGTTAAAGCACAGGACTGGGAGTCAGAAGAAATTGGGTTCTAATCTCAGCTCTGCCAATTGTCTGCTATGTGACCTTGGGCAGGTCACTTCATTTCTCTGTGTCTCTGTTACCTCATCTATAAAATAGGGATTAAGACTGTGAGCCCTGTGTGGGACAGGGACTGTGTCCAACCCGATTAACTTGTCTCTATTCCAGTGCTTAGAACAGTGCCTGGCACATGGTAAGTGCTTAACAAATACAATAAAAGAAGCCTATCCTCTCCACCTTACTCACCCTAACTTAATGCAGCTCTTGAAAACTTTCTCACTTCTTCCACTCCACCACGGTTGTATAAAATGTCTTATTTTCTCTGCTTCCTCACAGCTCCAGTGTACATTCCTCCCTCCATAAACCCTGCAGTCCCCTTGCAAATCCCTTCCTCTCTTTTCCCATGGGGAATGGCTATATTTATCTTTTAACTTGCTTTGCCACCAGCAGCCCCTTCCGCCACTTGTAATCCCCTCCTTTCAAATCTGAATATCTGGGGGATGGATCAGGGAAGATGAGGGAGGGGAAGGGTGTTGCTATACTTTCCCTGATCTTCTCCCCTGCCCTGGTCTGACCTCGGCCCCTAGCTTTGCTGGTCTAGGAAGCAGTAGCCAGGAAAGTTGCTGGCTACAGGGGTGAAGAAGCCAAAAACTGAAAATGAGAAAACTGGGCCCCCGCAGGGATAAAGTGGGGAGGGATTGTGGGGATTTGGGGGGCTCAGATTACAAGGGTCAGGGAAGCTGTGCACAGGAGCGGCAGGGAAACAGGGAAAGAACGTTTTAAAGAGCTAGGGGAACAGGGAGCTGGAGATAGGAGTGGTGAGAAATAGGGGTAGGGAGGGGGTCAAGGGGCTGGGGGAGAGCAGGAAAAAGGTGGGGCTTATCTGGTTGGTACATGGGATGAGAGCAGAGCACAGATGGTACACCCCCTAGAGACAGTGGCCTTGTCTAATTTCCACCCGTGTAGTCTCTCCCAATGCTTAGTAGTGTAAGTACAGTACAGTACAGTAAGCACTAATTCTGTTGTATTGTACCCTCCCAAGCACTTAGTATAGTGCACTGCACATTGTAAGCACTCCATACATACCACTGATTGATTGACAGACTGATTATTAAATACTATTACCTCAGGCACATCAACCTCACTTCATTCATAAGCAAAAGTCACCCCTCTTTTGGCTTTCCATTTGCCTACCTTTCAGAATAGATAGGAAAGAGCTGAGCCCTTTTGTGTTTCGATTGTCATAACTGGATTTGCAAGCCTAGCAGTGCTGAAGCGGGGAATGGAACCATCCCACACATTTTCTGGGCTGGACAGACAGACCAGGCAGCCCAGCCCAGGTTAATGTCCTTAGCAAGTTGACCTTTCATCCACAGCATTTCTCTTTTTGGTCTTGTCACAGAATTAGCAACAAGGAGAGAGAGAAGTAAGATGTCTCTTAGTAGATTAGAGGACTATAGAATAATAATAATAATTATGGTATTTGTTAAGTGCTTACTTTGTGCCAGGCTCTATACCGAGTGCTGAGATGGATACAAGCAAATCGAATTGGACACAGTTCCTTGTGGGGCTCATAGTCTCAATCTCCATTTTACAGGTGAGGTGACTGAGGCACAGAGAAGTAAAGTGATTTGCTCAAGATCACACAGCAGACAAGTGGCGGAGCCGGGATCAGAATCCATGACCTTCTGACTCTAGCCACTACCCAATGCCGCTTCTCAATGGAGGGAGGCTTTACATACTGCAGTGGGCATATGTACACATGTGTGAATATAGCTACACTTCACTTTTGAAGATGATACTACTGACTGAGAAGTCTTCCAAACCCATGAGTGTGGCCGAAAAGACCTGTAAACCACTCACTCTCAATTCCTCCCCGTGTTTCCATGAAGACTGTCCATTGTTCTGAATATTAATAATAATAACAACAATAATAACACTTGTTAAGTGTGTACTGTGTGCCATGCACTGGGGTAAGATGCAAGATAACTGGGTCAGGCATGGTCCCTGTCCTACATGGGGCTCATAGTCTAAATAGGAGAGGATAGGATTTAATCGCCATTTTACAGATGAGGAAACTGAGTGACAGGGCAGCAAGGGACTTGCCCAAGATCACCCAGAAGGCAAGTGAAGAAGCAGGGATTAGAACCCAGGCCATATGACTCTCCAGACCCATGCTCTTTTGAAGAGACATGTGATTTAATTTTATTTTAGTTAATTTTTGATAGTTTACCCCACCTAAGTAATCCTTGCCCATTTGCTTGAATAACTACATATTCCTTAAGAAACAATATGTCACAAAGCATTTCTCCTCCTCTCCAATTATAGCCTGCCCCTGGGGTAGACCATGGTTTTGTCCTGAGGGCCACGTGATTTAAGTCATGTTTATCTCCTGCATCCACCCTTTGTTCTTGAGAAGGGGGAGGGTTTGGGTGGAGCTGTCAGGTCCAGATTGAACAAACTTGATTGTTTGATTGATTGACTGATTGAACAAACAGATTGAGCAAACTTGGCAGCAGTAAATTTGCCATCAACAAATAGCTAAGATTCACCACCATGGACTGTAACAATTGCTCAGGAAATTGAATTAGAGGGCAGATTGCTGGACATATTGAAATAGGTTGAATTGGTGCTAGAACAATTATTTAACCCCCCTCTGTTTTACCCATAACTACAAAACTTTCAACAGTTCACAAACTAGTATCTTGATTTTCTCTTCCCCACCCCATCCTAAGGCCATCTTGACCACTAAAAAAGTGATCAAAAGAGTCAAAATTGAGACCCACATCTGCTGTGAAAAATTGTAACACATATTTAGAGTGCAATATTCCTTCTATCTCCCTTCAACTTCAGCCTTAGTAGTCCTTTTAAAAATAAGAGAAGGATGCATTATAACCCAGAAGAATAAAATTGCAAGTAGTGCTGCCTATTGGAAACAGCAGAGGCCTGAGAGTCAGAAGGAACTGGGTTCTAATGCTAGCAAGACCTTGGGCATGTCATTTCACTTCTCTGGGACTCGGTTACCTCATCTGTAAAATGAGGATTAAGAATATGAGCCCCATGTGGGACATGGACTGTGTCCAACCTAATTACCTTGTATCCACTCCAGGGCTTAGTACAGTGCCCGGCACATGGTAAATGCACAACAAATAACAAAAAAAACCCAACCCTGCAAGTCAAGCAGTTAGTGGAGGGAAGGGAATGCCCCAAAATAAATTATCAGGAGGTGGCCAGGTCTCTTGCACTGAAGCTTTGTAACTGGACAGCTGACAAGAAATCAGAGAGTCTTCTGGTTGTCTTGGTACCTTAATGTTGACAGATTCAAAAGATTCTGCCACTTGAATTTTTCATGGCCCCAAGAGAGCTGACCTGCTGAAACTCTCCCAAACTCCAAAAGGCCCAGAGAGCAACTTATTCTGTCTGTGGAAATAGTATAGCATGCCATTTCCTGGGAACTGAATTTGTTTACTTATCTCTGCACTTAATGATGCCCTTTGACAGAGGTCCAGGATGATTATTTAAGATTATGAGCTGGTAAATACATTAAACCTTTACCAATAACAAAGATTTAGAATTAAAGCCCTGTTATTTATTGTTAAGCGCTTGCTATGTTCTTAGCACTGGACTAAGCTCTGAGGTAGATATGAGATAATCAGGTTGGACACAGTCCCTGTCCCACACGGAGCTCACCGTTTAGGTAGGAGGAAGTGGGATTTAATCTCCAATTTACAGATGAAGAATCTGAGGCACAGAAAAGTTAAGTAACTTGATCAAGGTCACACAGCAGAGAAGTGGCAGAGTTGGGATTAGAATCCAGGTCCTCTGATTCCCAGGCCCATTCTCGTTCCACTAGGTCACACTGTTTATTGTTACATTGTATTCTCCCAAGCGCTTAGTAGAGTGTTCTGCACAGAGTAAGCATTCAGTAGATATGATAGAATGACTGGTTCTATCGATTAAAATGTTTTATGATACAAGTGGGAAAAATGTCTTCCAAACATAGCTTCTGCTCCAAATATAGAAGTAGACTGATGGAATTCTGAAGAAATGAAAAGTGGAAAATGAGTGAGATAGCAGTGGTGAAATGCCTTTAATGTCTTCTCAGGCAAAACAGGATCACACCAATCCTCCAAGCATCAGAGACAAAATCCTCACCAGACAGACCATGGGTCCAGCTATAGCAACTGAGGTGTAATAATAATGATGGTATTTGTTAAGCACTGACTATGTGCCAGGCACTGTAGTAAGTGCTGGGGTAGATACAAGCAAATTGAGTAGGACAAAGTCCCTGTCCTATGTAGGGCTCACAGTCTCAATCCCCATTTTGCAGATGAGGTAACTGAGAGCCAGAGAAGTGAGGTGACTTGCCCAAGGTCATACAGCAGACAAGCAGCAGAGCAGGATTAAACTCATAATTATCTGGCTTCCAGGCCCGAGTTCTATCCATTATGCCATGCTGCTTCTGCAGGGAGTGAAACAGCCAGAAGCAGGGGAAAGCCTATTTGGGGTTATGTGCTATGTTTCTCATTGAACAAATACCTTGGGCTTCTTGCATGATGTGGAAACTGGGCAGGAATACTGAAAATAGCTAGCTAATGTGGGCAGCTACCCTGTCCGATATATGCTGATCAATGGAGCTTATATAGTACAGTGTCGACACCTAGCTATAGTCACTCTGATCGTAAATGGTTTTTGTTCAAATACCGGTGTCCACTTCATAATATGCTGCTCCTCTGCACTCCTAATTATCACTGCATTCTGTATCCCAGAGAAAACACAACCGGCAGGGATGAGATAGAGTGGGTCTGGAGTTATGCAAGTCACCAGCAATGTATTCAAATCTTTCCTGCAGATTCTTGGACCCAAAGTCTTCCTTGCCTGGGCCAAGGCTTGTGCAGCATTTATGATGGGAGATGTCATTAATTAGCATGATTTTGGATATCTTTAAAAGTAGCATGGTCTAGTGGATAGACCATGGGCCTGGGTTCTGATATCAGCTCTGCCACTTGTCTGCTGTGTGATCTTGGGCAAGTCACTTCACTTCTCTGTGCCTCAGTTACCTCATCTGTACAATGGGAATTAAGATTGTGAGCCCCATGTGGGATAGGGACTGTGTCCAAACTTGTATCTACCCCAACTCTTAGAACAGTGATTGACACTTAGTAAGCACTTAACACTACCATCATTGTTATTATTTTTACTTACCCAGTGCCATGTCTTCAGGGCATTATTCCTCCATGTTCTGAGCTGGCTGTCTCTGCAGCAGCATATTTTCCATTTCCATAAAGCTAAGAGATCGTGGAGTGGTTCTGAAATCTCCAAGACACAAAATGCTTTCAGAATTTTGAAGGGATATAGTTTGTTACTGCTTCCAAATTCCAATAATCAGCCTGGTTGGGCTGGACAAATTGCTTTCTGAGTTATTACATGTTCTAACTGGATATCCCATGTATTTTCAACCCCAAACAACATTTCTCATTTCCTGGCCTAATCTCTTAAGTAGTGTTTCCATGAATTATAATGAGGTGGATTATTTGGAGAAGTGGCTTTAGTATTTTTGTTCACAGTCAGATTTATAGTTGGGAGAGAAGAGCCTTAAGAGGGATAGTAAAAAAAATAAAAGAAATTGCGATTCAATTTCATCCATTGGGACAGATGTCCTTTTCCTTCTAAAACGGATTACTGAGCCCTGTCTGAGCAACTCCATACTTCATTAAACAAGTGCTATCGGTTCAGGAGGGCTGTTGAGTCTGAGGAGTTTGTCTGCCAGTGTGTTTGAATTTTTGGAACACCTAATGGTTGGTGGGTGGTCTAGATATCACCATTTGGCAGATTCCTAAGAAACGAGCAAAAGAAGGGCCTAAAGTTGAGGATTTGAAATTGTCTAAGCCTCCTGCAGGCTCCTCTACAAAACAGTCATCAGAACATATGTGGATACTGATTGTCCCAAGGGTCTTAGATCAAATTCATTTCTCCAGTTGCCAATAAACTTTTTCACAACTGTAAGCCTGAAAATATGTAACTTGATATAGTATTATAGCATTAAGCTCCAAACTGTCAGAGAGCTTTCAAGCCCAGATGCATTATGCCATAGCATCCACTTGAGACACAACCTCAGGATGTTCCAGATTTCCAATAGCATTTTCTTCTATTTTTCAGATAGTAGGCTTTTCAAATGACTACAAAATAATAACCAGCCCACCCTTGCACCAGAAAGGGTCAAACCCAAAACCCAAACAAAAAGAAAAGCTTTTTTCAGACAACAGGTGGTGAGCAGGCAGAAATTGCTTTCCCAGGAAGTGATAAAGATAGAAAATAATAAATAAGTTCACATCTAACTCTCTCACCTCCATCTTCCCTCTTTTCTGCCAATCATATATTTCTTCTTGCCTTCAGAACATCTTTACTTGGTTGGTCAGACTGCCCCTCAAGCTCCAGATGTCCCAAACTGAACTCCTCATCCTTCCTCCCTCCCCCTCCTCTTCTCCATTTCTTTGCTGACCTTTCTGCCCACATTTTGCTGCCCACATAATTCTTCTATAATGTCATTCTAAACATGTCTTCCCACACCTCAAATACCTCCATGGTTGCCCATTCCTCTCCACATCAAGGAGAAGTTCCTGACCATCCGCTCCCTTCTTATCCACCTTCTTCTCCCACTACACTCCATTTTCCCTATCTCATACTCTTCATTTTGTTCAAGCTAACCAGTGCCTCATTTTGACATCTCTCTCCATCCATATCTTTCTCATAATCAACCCCTTTCCTAGAACTCTCTCTCCTTCCATTTCCAACAAGTCCACAGCTAGATCTGTCTTCAAAGTCTTTCTGAAATCACATCTGTTCAGGAAATTATGTCTATCAACTCTTTTGTATTGAATTCTCCAAAGTATTTAGAACAGCGATATATGCACAGTGAGCTCAATAAATGCCACCAATTGATTGAGACATTTTCTCTACCTTCTACCTTCCCATTTGCCACCTCCACATCACCTAAGTACCCTCAATCCCCTCTAACAGTTATGTACATAGTTGACACACCCTTTACTTATCACTAAGTAATGTACATACCCTTATCCTTACCCGTCTTAATATACTTACCCTTATTCTTCTTCCTTAAGTAATTTATTTTAGAATCTGTCTCCCTTGTTAAATTGTAAGCTCCTTGAGGGCAGGGTTTGTGTCTATTATTTCTATCGTACTTTCCCAAGCATTTAGTAGAGTGCTCTGCACACAAGTGCTCAGTAAATACTATTAATTGATTGAAATATTGCTTGGCAAATTAATAGACAACAGTACCTAATGGGTGATAGGAGGGAAGAGATAAGAATGTAGAGGAAAATAATTGTGAAAACGGTATCAAGGAAGAAATCATCACACTATTCAGACAGATTTCCTGTTGTTCTTTTCAGAGGCAGAAAACTGGCCTGGATGAATTGCTGAATGAATTGACATTGATTGTTTATGGCCTAAAAGTATCTAGATTGAAAAATGCTTGAAACCAGCTTTTCTTCTAGAACTGCCTAAATTGTTACTTGCCCCGGCTGGAAAGGACAAGTGGTAAAGTGCAAGGCTGGATATACTTGTCAGCTGTGTGACCATGGGCAAGTCTCTTCACTTCTCTGTGCCCCAGTTACCTCATCTGTAAAATGGGGATTAACACTGTGAGCCCCACGTGGGACAACCTGATTCCCTTGTGTCTACCCCAGCGCTTAGAACAGTGCTCGGCACATAGTAAGTGCTTAACAAATGCCAACATTATTATATATACTGAGCAAAGAGATCAGTTGATCTGTATACCCGAGCTAACAAGACCGCAGCATTTAGCTCCATTCTATAGCTCCAAGCACCCGAGCTCTAGAAAGGTTCCCTTCCAAAAATCACTTTCAAGCATTAGATGAATGCATCCCCTTTTGGGTCATGGATGTTGGGCTAAAGACTCTCACTCATGTTCTTTGAGATTCTCATGTCTACTTTTATTGTTTCCTGAAGGCACCAAGACTCCGGTTTTCACTAGTTCCCTGCTGCTGCTTTCATTCCTCTGTTCCTCAGCCTCCTTGACCCACAAGCCTAGGATGAATGAAGGTCATTTGAAGAAACCAACTGCAGATGCCAGCAGACAAGCGAGAAAAAGCTTGACAAGGAAACTATTTCCCATGAGCCTAGGAGTCAAAGGACCTGGATCCTAATCCCAACCCTGCCATTTTTTTCTGCTGTACAACCTTGGGCACTTAACTTCTCTGTGCTCAAATGCCCAATACATGCTCTGTATACAGTAAGTGCTCAATAAATATGATAAACCAAGTATGATTGATTGATTGTGCCTTAGTTACCTCATTTGTAAAATGGAGATTAAATCATCCTCCCTCTGATTTGGACTGGGAGCCCCATGTGGGACAGGGACTGAGTCTAACCTGATTATCATGTATCTACCCCATTGCTTAGCACAGTATCTGACACATAGTAATTTTAAAAAAAAAAGAAAAAGAGACAGGCTTAGGCAGGGGAATTCTGACCAGATTTCAGCAGTGGCTCTGGCCTTGCTCTAGGCACATGGAATTGCACTGAGCAAGCTCACTGATCAGCAAATTAGGCTCAATTGAAAAGTGATTTGGAGGCAAGGAGGATTCTGGAGAATTCTGACTGGGCTCCAGGTTCACAGACTAGAATGATCATCATCATCATCTTCAACATCAGAGTGATTTGAGAGGATTGTCTTAGGTGTCAGAAGCAAATCGGTGTTCAAAGCTGTGGGAAATGAAGTCCATTTTAGGGGTGGGACAATGTAACATTGTTTTCCATGCTTGAATCTCCCGTAGAAAGTTGGTCACGCCCAGGATTGGCAGAATCCCCATTTGGATCAAATGGTTATCAGAGAAGGGGGATTCCTCCTTACAAAGCCAATCTATAAAATGCTGCTGGCAAGTTATTCTTTTTTTTTTCCTTTCAGATAGACTAGAGCGATGCTCAAAGAAGCCAATGGGGTGAAAATGGTGTCAAAAAAGTGAATTAGTGAAGGTGGAAATTAATGTTCCACTTGAAAACTTAGCATTGGCTATTTCTGATCGCAAATGCTCCAGTTAGGCTTGCATAAGTGAACTAGAGGAGTCCCTAGAAAGATTAGGGGGGTGGAGAGCAGCTGGAGAATGCCAGATTTATGTGTTTCCTTAGTGCCCTCAAAAGCAGATGGGGCCCTTTCTCCTGGAAATGTTATCTAACCTTGGCTTCACTGACTCTCTCCTCTCCTGGTTCTCCTCTAATCTCTCTCTGGCCATTCATTTTCAGTCTCCTTCATGGGCTTCTCCTCTGCCCTCCAACCTCTAACTGTGGGGCTCCCTCAAGGTTCAGTTCCGGGTTCCCTTCTTTTTTCCATGTACACCCACTCTCTTAGAGAACTCATTCACTCCCATGACTTCAACTATCACTTCTATGTGGATGATCCCCAAATCTACATCTACCCTCATCTCTCTCCCTCTCTGCAGTCTTGCATTTCCTCTTGCCTTCAAGACATCTCTACTTGGCTGTCCTCCCATCACCTCAAGCTTAACTTGTCCACAACAGAACTCCTTATCTTCCCACCCAAACCCTATCCTCCTGCTGACTTTCCCATCACTGTAGATGGCATCACCATCTTTCCTGTCTTAAAAGCCCATAACCCTGGCTTTATCCTTGACTTCTCTCTCTCTCAATCAATCCACATATTCATTCCATCACTCTTGATTCAATCATATTTATTGAGCGCTTACTGTGTGTAGAGCATCCTGTTGGTCTCACCTTCACCACATGGCTAAAATCCTCCCTTTCCTCTCCATCCAAACTGCTACCACATTAATACAATCACTCATCCTTTCCTGCCTGGATTACTGCATCAGCCTTCTTGCTGACCTTCCAGTCTCCTGCCTCTTCCCACTCCAGGCCATACTTCACACTGCTTCACAGATAATTTTTCTACAGAAACATTCAGGGCATGTCAGCCCATTCAAAAAATCCAGTGGTTACCCATCCTCTGCATCAAACAAAAACTCCTCACCATTGGCTTTAAAGCACTCTATCACCTTGCTCCCTCTTACCTCACCTCGTTACTCTCCTACTATAACCCAGACCACACACTTTGCTCCTCTAATGCTAACACTCTCACTGTGCCTTGATCTTGCCTATCTTGCCACTGACCCCTTGCCCATGTCCTGCCTCTGGCCTGGAAAACTCTCCCTCCTCAAATCCAACAGACAATTACTTTCCCCCTTCACTGCCTTATCAAAGGCACATCTCCTCCCGATGCCTTTCCTGATTAAACCCCCCATTTCCTCTTTTCCTACTCACTTTTGTGTTGCTCTGACTTGATCTCTTTTTTTCTTCCCCCCTTTCAACGTCACAGCATGTTTGTACATAACTGTAATTTATTTATTTATATTTATGTCTGTCTCCCCCACTCCAGACTGTAAGCTCATTGTGGGTTGGGAATGTGTCTGTTTATTGTTGCATAGTACTCTCCCAAGCACTTAATTCATCCTCTGCACACAGTAAATGCTCAATAAATACAATGAATAAATGAATGAGTGAACAAATACTTTATATCCAGCACAGCTGGCTGTGAAACTTGGTCCGTCTGACTTCCAGGCCCATGCTCTACCCACTAGGCCAAGCTGCTTCCCCATAGACTCATGATCTTGAGTTCAACTACTTACATTGGCCATCGAACCTGCAGTGCTTCCTCAATCTGGGTCAACTGACTTCACCAGTAGAGATGAAGGAGGTGAAGCATCACTAACATTTCATGAGCAGTTCTGATGAACTGCACTACTATACCCCACTGTTTTCTTCAACAGCCACAGCAACCTCACTCTTCTCAGGGGCAGGGCACTGGATTCAGGAAAATGAAATGCTAGACATAGGACATTGGCAAAGTGATTCATAAAAATTCAAAGCATTTAATAAGAATTTAATAAGTCGGGTAGTAGACTCCAATGCCATGATACCAGTCCCATGTGGGACAGCGACTGTGTCCAACCTGCTTAGCTTGCCTCTACCCCAGTGCTTAGAACAGTGCTTGACGAGTAAGCTCTTAACAAATACCATCATTATAATTATTATTACACAGTTTGAGGTGATATTATGGTCCATAGCATTTCATTTCAAAGTCGGTACAATGCAGAGTAGACTGGGAGCCTGTCGTTTAGTCTGTGAGCCCATTATTGGGCAGGGATTGTCTCTATCTGTTGCCAAATTGTGCATTCCAAACACTTAGAACAGTGCTTTGCAAATAGTAAGCGCTCAATAAATATTACTGAATGAATCACAAATGTTCATTTCTTTATATTTCACCACATAAGCAAGCTGCTATGGAAAAGATTCTGTCCATAGAAATGAAGTAGTTTGGGATTAGTTTTTTGGGATTAGCTTGATTTGGAGATGACTCTTACTAACAGTAATAGAGGTGGTGAAGTAATAATAGTATATCTACTAATTCATGTTGCTTCTCAAACATCTGTGAGGTGTACTGAGCAATTGTCAAAGGTGTCCTTTCAGAGGCAAAAGCTTCATTTAAGATTGGCAAAAGGTGCCGCTGTAGTGGGTCTATGACCGAGATTTGGGAGCCATACCTGGCTCTTCTTAGAACCATATGTGGCTCTCCACTCAGAGCGGGGGGAAGCAGAACATTTAGAACTGCCATCACCATGCAGGGTGAGGCCATGTAAAGCCGCTAGATTCACAGGGAAAGAAGATATGTTCATTTGTGTTTACACTGCATGCTTGATTCTTCGTACACCAAATGCTCAAAGGTCTCAATCAATCCATTCATTAAATCATATTTATTGAGTGCTTAATGCATGCAAAGCACTGTACTAAGCGCTTGGAGGAGTACAATATAACCATAAACACTTTCCCTGTCCTCTGTGAGCTATAATCTAGAGGGGGAGCTTCCTATTTTGTTTATTTACATAAACCTAGATGAGATTACCGTTTTCAAGAAGTAAGAAGAAATAGGTGAAACGATCATGAGAAGGCATTGTTCTTCACTGCAGAGGCCTATTAGGCCAGCTGCCTTTAATCAGGAACTCCCAGAATGGTTATGTGACTTCAGATTGTCAAAGAGCATAATAGACCTTTCATTTGCCGCATATTAGGGGCAGGGGAAGTACAGGAAATCCTATCAAGATCTTTATTCAGTGTTGGTAGACCATGCAAAAGCATTTGACATAATCAGTAAGCCTGAACTCTGGCAATTATTGAAAATGTTTGGCTCCCCTAAGAAGTTTATCAAGATCATGTTTTCTCCACAATATGGTTGACTGCATTAGAATTAGAGAAGCCATTGTTTGATCCTTCTCCTATCACTAGTGGAGTAAAGCTATTTTGTCTATATTAGGTCTAGTCTCCTTCAAACTATTCTAAGTGGTCTTGATTGAGCTCGTGACAAGAATCAGAGGGTACATTACTGCACACCGACAAAATCTTATGTAATGCCTTCTTTTAAATAGAAGTTTCAGTACTGATACTTACTGAGACTCTACTGGGTATAATACACTATACTAAAATGGTGTGTTTATGTTTTCAATAACATAGATAATCAATAATAATAATAATGATAATTGTGGCATTTGTTAAGTGCTAACTATGTGCCAGGCACTGTTCTAAGCACTGGGATAGATACAAGCTAAGCAGTTTGGACACAGTTCATGAACCACATGGGACTCACAGTTTTAATCCCCATTTTGCAGGTGAGGTAACCAAGGCTCAGAGAAATTAAGTGACTTGACCAAGGTCACACACCAGGCAAGTGACAGAGTCAGGATTAGAACTCAGGTCCTTCTGACTTCCAGGCCTATGCTCTATCCACTAGGCCATGCTGTTTCCCCATAGACTCATGATCTTGAGTTCATCTACTTGCATTGGCCATCAAACCTGCAATTCAATCTTTTCATAATGACTAATACATTTTCATGAAATATGTAGAAGCTGCTAAAATGGGAGAGGTAGGTAGATTTCGGAGACAGTCCCTGCCCGACATGGGGCTCACAGTCAAAGTAGGAGGGAGAACAATCAATCAATCAATCAATCAATCAGTGGTATTTATTGAGCACATACTATGTGCAAGCCCAGTATTAACACCTAGGAGTTTAGAAAAGACAATAGAGTTGACAGACATGTTCCCTGTCCACAAGGAGCTTACAGTCTGCGGGGGCGGGGGAGACATGGGGGGTGGACTGTGATTTAAAAAAGGGCTTAGTTAGGGAAGGTCTGTTAGAGAAGATGTGATTTTAATAAAGCTTTGAAGGTGAGGAGAGTAGTGGGCTGTCAAATATAAAGGGGGAGGGAGTTCCAGGCCAGAGGAAGAAGAGGGCAAGAGGGTCGTAGGAAAATATATGTGCTCAAGGTACAGTGAGTAGGTTGGAGTTACAGAAGCAAAGTGTGCGGACTGACTCATAGGAGAAAATCATGAAGTAAGACAGGAGGGGACAAAGTGATTGAGTGCTTTAAGGAGTTTCTGTTTAATGTGGAGGTGGATGGGCAACCAATGTAGTTTCTTGAGGGGGGAATCCTGGACTGAATTTTTTTTTAAAATCGATCCCCCATTTTACAGATGAGGAAAACGAAGCACTGAGAAGTTAAGTGACTTTCCCAAGGTCATGCTGCAGGCAAATGGTGGAGGTGGAATTAGAAATATAGTCCTCTCACTCCTGTGCTCTCTCCACTAGGCCACACTACTTCCCAGGCTGTATTGCACCGTCTAACAGGCAGTACTTTGAGTGTGTCTATGTATTTTTGCAACATAACAGTATTTAATGCAGTAATATAACAATGAGTGGTAGGAAGGAAAGTATTAGGCAAAACAGTAATATAAGAATTTACACCAACAAATGTAAATTTTTCTCTCTAGACTATAAGCTCCTTGTGGTCAGGGAACATGTCTACTGAATCTGTTATAGTGTACTCTGCCATGTGCTTAGTACAGTGCTCTGCACACAGTAAGTCCTCAATAAACATGATTGATTGATTGATTGATCAACAAATGTCCATTATGGTAGTGAACTATAGCCCTTTAATTATCATGGAATCAATGACTACTAAAACAAAATTTTCCCTCAACACAAATTTCTTCAAGAATGCAATCACCACAAATGTAGAAAGATCCCTTATATTCCATAAGCTGCTCGCCTATCCTTGTGGAGCAACAGATGAACAGATGACCTGTATTGTATATCGAAAATTTTCCCTCTTAACACTGCACCATGGGATAATTTATAAATCTCCCGAGAAATACAGCAGGCCACAAATGTTGCTGTCACCAATGAATTACGAAGCTATAGGCAAGCCTCGGCCCCCAGATGCCTATTAGTTGAAGTTTTTAATTTTGATAACAGACTTTTGATTTCTGGGCTGTTATATGGGCTATCTCTGCTTTTACCAACATCCAATCTCGGGCAGTTAATACTTAGCTACCACATGAAGTTCCATTTTCTCAACCTTAGAAAAACATGTGTCCCAAAGAAGTTGCAGCTGCAAGGAATCTTCATGAAAGTACCATATGTCCTCTACCTAAAATTGGTGGAAACGCAGGCTTCCTAAAGGAGTTGCCTGCAAAGGAGATGTGTATACACTAGAGTTGAGCTTTTTACAAGAAAACTCAACCGGACCCCATAAATCCCACCAGCAGAAGTATTGCTGAAAGTTAGCGTTCCAGTATTGTTTTTGAAGCAATTCTAAGCTGGTAGACATATACACCTTCGCAGTCTCCATTCTGTTTTGCCTTTTGTGCTTAACCAGGACAGTAGAAGCTGCTCACCTTCACAGGCGAATCAAACAGAGAGCAATTCCCCTAGCTTTAATTTAACCCTTCCCATTCTGCAGTGAAGTAGGAGTCATTTGCGACAGAATTTAGAAATGAACGGGGCCACCCTTTCCACTTGTTTTAAAATATATTCTCCAAAGTCACATCTATTTCTAGGGACTGGATGTTAAAAACAATTCAGTTGCTCTTCATTTGGTGTTTTGACGCAACAGAGATCACCAAACCATGTGCAATGGTTTGGGTTTTAGGGGTTTTTTTTAGGTTTTGACACATACCTACAGTGGAGGCAGCTGAAAAGTATGATTTCCCTGTAGGATCGGCATGGAGGAATTTGCGGTCTGCAAAATTCTTGGGGGAATTGGGAAAATATCTGTTACAGTTTCCTGCAGAAATGCTCTCCTGCCTTTCAGTTCCTCTCCTGTTTGTGTTATTTCATTGATGACAGAATAACTCACAAGTTATTAAAAGCTTAACGGTATTTTGGTTGGCTCTGGTCTGTGAAATCCGGGACTCAGCTTTTGTTAGTTCTTCTAAAGCAGGGAACATGGTGACATCAAGCACTGTCTCCTGAATTAGGTGGGTTCTACCTATTCAATAGCACGTTTGCATGCAGAAACATTAAACCGCGAAATTTAAGCTGTGCAATGACTATATGTGAGTTCTGGATATGAGAACTGGTGAACAAATAGTCTCTCCTTATTTATAACACATATCAACGAATCAGTGGAACTATTAAGCACATACACTGTGCAAAGCACTGCTCTAAGCGATTGGAATAGGCTAGAACACAGTTGATAGACACTTTCCTTTCCCACAGTGAGATTACTGTTTCCTTCTCAATTGTCTATCATCACCATCTGCTGAGTGGCTTTGGACAAGTCACTTCACTTTTCTATGCCTCAGTTACCACATCTATAAAATGGGTATTGAGACTGTGAGCCCCACATGGGACAGGAACTGTATCCAGCT
Organism: Ornithorhynchus anatinus; assembly: GCF_004115215.2. Classification (NCBI taxonomy): domain Eukaryota; kingdom Metazoa; phylum Chordata; class Mammalia; order Monotremata; family Ornithorhynchidae; genus Ornithorhynchus; species Ornithorhynchus anatinus. The sequence goes on along the minus strand of NC_041734.1, from coordinate 36,323,350 downwards.
TGATTTGTTTGTGTCTACCCCAGTGCTTAGTACAGTGACTGGCAAATATAAGCGCTTAACAAATACCACAATGATTATTATTATATTATTATGCTCTTACTATGGTAAGAGAACTCTTCTAAGTGCTTGGGAGAGTTCTGTGGCCAGAAGATGTAAGTTTCAAGAGTCCTAAGTTTTACCCTTCAGTTCATCTGGTTTCAGGAGTAATGTCTTTCCATGAATGCTCCTGTGCTCACAAGATGGGTGGTATAGCACTGAATGATATAGAAATAGAAAATATAAACAAAAATACGACTGCTAAAACTGAGGTAAAATTGAGGAAAGGGAAGAACAGATAAGCAAGGTAAAAATATATTCATTCATTTTTTCAATCAAGTTTATTGAGCGTTTACTGTGTGCAGAACACTGTAGTAAGTGCTTAAAGGAGTACAAGACAACAATAAACAGACATATGTCCTGCCCACAACGAGTTTACAGTCTAAAGGTAAAAATACATGCCAAACGGTGTCAAGTGGAATACAAATGCAGGCCATGTGCAAGATCCCTGAAATGATTTCTTTGAGAAGATTTCATTAAGGAAGTGACTATGGAGTAATGTTTTGGTGAGCGAGAGATGAGCGAGAGATGCCAAACCTCAGTTTCCCCATTAATAAGCCACTCTCAGCCTCTCAGAGGTGTGTTGAAATTTATGATATTTAAAGAACCTTTTGAAATGTAAAAAAAACCCCGACTTTGTAGGTTGTGAGTAGCTTAGTATAAGGAGGTGAAGAGATGAAAATCTTATTTATGGGTCAGGTACTCAATGTTTAAGCTCATTTTATTCCTCTCAGGCTGAGGAATTTTACTCCTGAGTCTCAGAGAGAGTAACAATAAGAGAAAATGGAATGGAGATCCTTGGTTCTAGTTCTAGAGGGGAAGGATGGGTGGACAACATTTTATTGGAAATCCCAAAATAAGAATTATTTGGGAATCTGCTGCTTCACATTGATTTATTCTCCTAGGATATCAAGCTCACTGAAACCAACAACTTGGGATAAACCAATTGTTCAGCTGCCAGAGAAATGATGGCAAGTTGTTCTGGATGAATGTGAGATTGACAGCCAAGCCTAAAGGCCAATCACTGGAGGTCAAAGGATTCAGAAGTCAAGCCCAGAAGGGGATCCATTAGTCTGATGGTAGAGGTGGGACTGTTTTAAGGCATGGATCAGACACCCACAGTTCCTGTTTGGTCTCCTGGAGATTAGTTTTTGAGTAGAGGATCTACCAATTCTTCTGACATCTGGAGGCTTTCCACTTTTGGGTTCTTGTCCCCATCAGCTTTTCACTTTTGCTGTTTAAGAAGCTTAATCTCTTAGAGAATCAACACTTAACTAGGGGCGGTGAGATGGTTTGTTTCTGGCTGAACTCTTTTTGGGCTTTCCATTTTCTACAAATAGCCTAATCAGAGATTTGTGCATATTTTTCATCTCACTTAAAATGGGGAATTTGGCCTAAAACGACACCTTTTTGAAAAGAGTTGCTGTTTTGACTCTCTGTAGCTTTCAATCACTATCATCTCTTTCTCTAGAAAGCCAGTCTTATTTAGAATGTTTTTTCTTTCCCTGAAGCACAGCCCTTCGCTTATAACTGTAAGGTCATTGTGGATGGAGAAAGTATCTGCCAACTCAGTTATGTCGTACTCTCCCAAGCGCCTAATACACTACTCTGCACAGAGTAAATCCTCAATAAATACTACTGATTGATGTGATTGCTCTGGTGTTAACTTGGATAAAGAGTTTCTGGGTAGAAATAATAATAATGATGGTATTTGTTAAACACTTACTATGTGCCGAGCGCCGTTCTAAGCACTGGCACTACCTGAGCACTGATTTTTTTAATTATTATGAACATCTGTTGAGTAACTGCTTTCTGCATAGCACTGTATTTGTAGGGGAGACCACTTGATTTAGAGGAAATGTATGGGACTACCAAACAAGATACCCTTCTGTCCCAATCTGCCACTACATAGTTCTTTGACTTTGGGCACGTCACAAGGGCATTTAACTGCTCTGGACTCCAGTTACCCAATTAAAATACCGGTTCTACCTAGTCTTTATGTTGTGAGCCTAGTTATGCACAGGTACTGTATTTTTTTAATGATATTTGTTAGATATGTACTATATGCCAGGCACTGTACTAAGCACTAAGGTAGATACCAGCTAATCATCTTAAATACAGTCCATGTTTCACCTGGGGCTCATAATCTTAATCCCCATTTTACAGATGAGGTAACTGAGGCACAGAGAAGTAAAATGACTTGCCCATGGCCACCCAGCAGGCAAATGGCAAAGCTGTCTTGTGGATCTCAGGCCCATATTCTTTCCACTAGGCCAAACTGGCTCCCACGAGGTTCCTTGGGACTAGCTACTTCACTTTACATAATTAACTCTAATTAACATCACATCCTTCTCAGGCATTGGTAATAATAATTATAATAATGATGATGGCATTTGTTAAGTGCTTACTATGTGCCAGTCACTGTACTAAGTGCTGGGGTGGATTCAAGCACATCCAGTTGGACACAGTCCCTGCCCCATGTGGGGTTCACAGTCTCAATCCCCATTTTACAGATGAGGTAACTGAGGCACAGAGAAGTGAAGTGATTTACCCAGGGTCACAGCAGAAAGTGTCAGAGCCGGAATTAGAACCCATGACCTTCTGACTGCCAGGTCTGTGCTCTCTCTACTATGCTATAGTATTGGATACATGAAACATGTTGGTAAAGGAATTCCTTGTAAGGAAATATAAAATCAATATTAGTGCTTATGACCATGCTTTGAGAGATGATTAATGAGAACAAAAAGAAAACTGAATGCATGTACCTATCCATTATTCTATAAGGCAAGACTGATCTCAACCAATGGCTGAGAATTCAAAGGAAAAAAAATGTATTGGAAATTTTTATTTTCTCAGTGACATAAGGGGAATTTGCTCTTGGGGCTTTTATGTCACAGATGATTGAGGAAGGATTAAAACATTAGGATAAGGTTGTATGAGTAGGATTTGTTTTATCCTGAAAGATTCGGTTTACTGGCTAACACCTGATTGGTATGGGAATTTGACTGAGCTACTGTCCAGTGATCCTGATTCTTTTCCATTAATTTGCTAAGGTTTTATCAGTATAAACAATATTTAAATATTTGTGTGTGTGCGCGCGCACACGCCAGCCATTCATACACAAACACACATTCATACACCTTCTGGCCGTTCATTCTCGGGCTTCTTTGCGGGCTCCTCCTCCTTCTCCCATCCACTAACTCTAGGGGTTCCTCAATGGACAATTCTTGGCCCTCTTCTGTTCTCCATCTACACTCATCCCTTGGTGAATTCATTCGCTCCCACGGCTTCAACTAACATCTTTATGCAGATGACACCCAAATCTTGAATCTCCTCCCCTGTTCTCTCCTCCTCCCTCCAGGCTCGTATCTCCTCCTGCCACCAGGATGTCTCCACCCGGATGTCTACCTGCCATCTAAAACTCAACATGCCTAAAACTGAGCTCCTTATCTTCCCTCCCAAACACTGTCCTCTTCCTGACTTCCCTGTCACTGTGGACAGCACGACCATCCTTCCAGTCTCACAAGCCCACAATTTTGGTGTCATCCTTGACTCTTCTCTCTCATTCCCACCACACATCCAATCTGTCACCAACACCTGCCAGTCTCACCTTTACAATATTGCCAAGATCCTTCCTTTCCTCTCCATTCAAACGGCTATCTTACTGGTACAGGCTCTCATAATATCCCGGCTGGATTATTGTGTCAGTCTCCTCTCTGATCTCCCTTCCTCCTGTCTCTCCCCACTCCAATCTATTCTTCATTCTGCTGCCCGGATCATCTTCCTACAGAAACGCTCTGGGCATGTCACTCCCCTTCTTAAACACCTCCAGTGGTTGCCTATCAACCTCCGCACAAAACAAAAACCCCTCACTCTTGGCTTCAAGGTTCTCCACCCCCTTGCCCCCTCCTACCTCTCCTCCCTTCTCTCTTTCTACTGCCCACCCCGCACGCTTCGCTCCTCTGCTGCTCAACTCCTCACCGTCCCCCATTCACACCCATCCCGCCGTCCTGGAATGCCCTCCCTCCTCACATCCACCAAACTCTCTTCCCCTTTTCAAAGCCCTACTGAGAGCTCACCTCCTCCAAGAGGCCTTCCCAGACTGAGCCCCCCTTTCCCTCTGTTCCCCCTCCACTCCCCCCTGCTCCTCCCCCGTTCCCACTTCCCCTCCCCTCTGCACTGAGATCCTTTATATATATTATTTATTACCTTATTTATTTTGTTAATGAGGGGTACATCCCCTTGATTTTATTTATCTCGATAATGTTGTCTTGTTTTTGTTTTGTTATGTTTTGCTCAGCTGTCTGTCTCCCCCGTTTAGACTGTGAGCCCATCACTGGGCAAGGATTGTCTCTGTTGCTGAATTGTACATTCCAAGCGCTTAGTACAGTGCTTTGCACATAGTAAGTGCTCAATAAATACTACTGAATGAATGAATATGTGCATGAGTATTCATTCAATAGTAGTATTTATTGAATGTCCAAATCAGCAACGGATAGAGACAATCCCTGCCCATCGACGGGCTTACAGGCTAATCGGGGGAGACAGACAAAAACAATAGCAATAAATAGAATCAAGGAGATGTACATCTCATTAACAAAATAAATAGGGTAATAAAAATATAAAAAAAAAGAGCAGACAAGCACAGTGCTGAGGGGAGGGGAAGGGAGGAGGGAGGAGCAGAGGGAAAGGGGGAGAAAGGGGGCTTAGCTGAGGGGAGGTGAAGGGGGGGCACAGAGGGAGCAGAGGGAAAAGGGGAAGCTCAGTCTGGGAAGGCCTCTTGGAGGAGGTGAGCTTGAATGCCTGTTAAGGGCAGAACACTGTATGAAGTGCTCACCTTTCATTTCTCATTCCTCAGCTGTGGGGGTCCCACAAAGCTCTGTTATGGGTCCCTTACTTTTCTCATTTAATCTCAGAGGTTGCTCAGTAATTACCTACACTGCTACACAGCCTAGTGGATAGAACACGGCCCTGGCAGTCAGAGATCATGGGTTCTAATCCCGACTCCACCACTTGTCTGCTGTGTGACCTTGGGCAAGTCTCTTCACTTCTCTATGCCTCAGTTACCCCATCTGTAAAATGGGGATTGAGACTGTGAGACCTATTTTTTTCAATAGTATTTATTGAGTGCTTACTATGTGCAGAGCACTGTACTAAGCGCTTGGAATGAACAAGTCGGCAACAGATAGAGACAGTCCCTGCCGTTTGACGGGCTTACGGTCTAATCGGGGGAGACGGACAGACAGGAACAATGGCAATAAATAGAGTCAAGGTGAAGAACATCTCGTAAAAACAATGGCAACTAAATAGAATCGAGGCGATGTACAATTCATTAACAAAATAAATAGGGTAATGGAAATATATACAGTTGAGCGGATGAGTACAGTGCTGTGGGGATGGGAAGGGAGAGGTGGAGGAGCAGAGGGAAAGGGGGAAAAGAGAGTTTAGCTGCGGAGAGGTAAAGGGGGGGGTGGCAGAGGGAGTAGAGGGAGAAGAGGAGCTCAGTCTGGGAAGGCCTCTTGGAGGAGGTGAGTTTTAAGTAGGGTTTTGAAGAGGGGAAGAGAATCAGTTTGGCGGAGGTGAGGAGGGAGGGCGTTCCAGGACCGCGGGAGGACGTGGCCCAGGGGTCGACGGCGGGATAGGCGAGACCGAGGGACGGTGAGGAGGTGGGAGGCGGAGGAGCGGAGCGTGCGGGGTGGGTGGTAGAAAGAGAGAAGGGAGGAGAGGTAGGAAGGGGCAAGGTGATGGAGAGCCTTGAAGCCTAGAGTGAGGAGTTTTTGTTTGGAGCGGAGGTTGATAGGCAACCGCTGGAGTTGTTTAAGAAGGGGAGTGACATGCCCAGATCGTTTCTGCAGGAAGATGAGCCGGGCAGCGGAGTGAAGAATAGACTGGAGCGGGGCGAGAGAGGAGGAAGGGAGGTCAGAGAAAAGGCTGACACAGTAGTCTGGCCGGGATAGGACTAGGAATAGGGACTGTGTCCAAGCCGATTTGTTTGTATTCACTCCAGCAATTAGTATTGTACCTGGCACAAAGTAGGTGCTTCACAAATGTCACAATTATTACACTCCCACTCCTATTATTTTGCAGGGGGAACTCATCCAATCACAGCATTTCAACTATTACCGCTCAGGATGACTACCAAATCTAATTTTTTTCACCAGACCCACACTCTCTCTCCCAAGATTACTCAAAAAACATGGACCACTTCTGGCAGGCTGAAAGGCTTAAACCCTTCTGAGATGGACGAGTTTTCTAGTGTCTTCTCTCCATCGATTGCTTAAGGGGCACTTGGAAACAGGATCCCTCACTGTTCTATTTTCAACCGGACAAGGCTGAGAAATACACAAGGTGATCAGAGCTCAGATAAATACAGATGGAACTGACAGGTAGCTGGCATGACAAAGCTACCAAAATAAGGTTGCTCACTAGCACTGAATCGGTCAATGTGCATCACAAAATAATATCTCTGGGTGAAGCCTTTGTGGAGAATGGATGACAAGCAGCTGTTACATGGCAAACTGAAATGGGACATAAGCCTGCAGAATGAACAGGACCAACTTTTAAAATAAATAATAATATTCAGGCTCAAGCAATGCAATTTAGCAGTGGGCTGCTGGAAGACAAATTATTTTAGTGGGCGGCAATCAGGAAAAGAGTTGCTTTTAGTGAAGAAAGCTTCAAAAGGATAGTGAGATCAAGGGGAGGATTCTAAAACTGCTGTCTGTGCTACAAATGGAGGGATACAGCGTGGTAAATGAGGTAAATGAGGAGCTTCATGTATACACAATGTTGAAAGGGTAAGCTGCTGGGACTAGATCTTTTCAGCCACACTAGCATCCATTCATAGGTTCACCCCACAGGAATTGTCATCTCTATAAAGGAAAGACAGACATTCATGTCAGATAGAATGGGTTAATAAAAAAATCATCATTGTCATTGATGGAAGTGGCAAGATTCAAAAACAGCGTGGCCTATTAGAAAGAGCACAGACCTGGGAGTCAGAGGACCTGGATTCTAACTTTAGCTCTGCTACTTGTCTGCTGTGTGACCTTGAGCAAGTCACTTAACTTCTCTGTGCCTCAGTTACCTCATCTGTAAACTGGGGATTCACATCGTGAGCCCCATGTGGGACATGACGTGTGTCCAACCCGATTAGCTTTTTATCTACCCCAGTGCTTAATACAGTGCCTAGAAGATAATAAATAGAGAAGATAAGATCATATAGGAAAATCAGTCAATAGCCCCAGTTGTACAATGCCGGGGATGCATTATCAGAAACTCCACATTATGGAAAACTTGCACTGTGGTACTCACCTTTTATGGCACCAGACATACCAGTAAACCTTTTTCTTCTGACACCATGGCATGTAGTCTCCCAAAAGACTCATGTTGTCAGTTTCCGCATGCTCTAATGATGTTATAGGAAAAGCACATAGGGCATGTGTGCATTATGGCAGAACTGAATATAATGTCCTTTTGTAGCTCTTTAGTCACCCCCAGTGAAAAGTTCAAAGCCCTTGCAAGACTTTACCTATAATTATTCTTTTCCCCAGTTTATGGAGGCAGAAAAAATGCACAGGTGGGAGCGATTTGCACAAGATTGTCCAGGGAATCAGGCCTTACTGACTCCAGTCCAGACCCAATTTCTCAATTTCCTCTTCTTCCCCCCAAATGATGGGCTAGTAGTGTGTCACACTTACACTTGGTTTGCACATGGGCCATGGATTAGAGGATTTTCTTTTTTTTATGGTATTTGTTAAGTGCTTACTATGTGTTAGGCATGGAACTAAGCACTGGCGTAGGCACAAGATAATCAGGTTGGACACAGTCCATATTCCACATAGGGCTCACGGTCTTAATCCCCATTTGACAGATGAGAGAACTGAGGCCCAGAGAAATTAAGTGACTTAACCAAGGTCACCCAACAGACAAGCGGCAGAGCCGGGATTAGAACCCAGGTCCTTCTGACTCCCAGGCCCGTGCTCTATCCTGAAATAGCCACCTATTTATTTACACTGCACCATTTAATGCCACCACTTAGAATTCTCTCCTCCGTAAAGAAACCAGCCAGAAACAATGAGGTCAAAATTTGACTGGTCACGACAACTCCTGTCCAGCCTGAAGGGAGGTTGAGAAGTGGACTTTGTAGAAGTCATGCTTGGGGTTCTTGGGAGTTAGGTAAGATTTCAAGAAGTTTGATGAGCCCAGCATACCAAGGCAGCCCACGAGTATTAACCAACCGTGGGAGAGAAGAGTGAGAAGGTGGCGTAGTGGGTAGAGCATGGGCTTGGGAGTCAGGAAGTCATGTGTTCTACTTCTGGCTCTGCCATTTGCCTGCTTTGTGACCTTGGGTAAGTCACTTCATTTCTCTAGGCCTCAGTTACCTCATCTGTAAAATGGGGATTGAGACTGTGAGCCCCATATGGGAAAGGAACTGTGTCCAACCCTATTTACTTGTATCCAACCCAGCGCTTAATACAATGTCTAGGACATAGTTAAGTCCTTAACAAATGCCGCAATTATTATTATTATTATTGTATGTTAATTTGACCGAATACATATGTGAAAGGAAGAAGACTCTGAGTGGGTGGAAGGGAGAAACAGATCAGTAATGACACAGAGCCGTAATTCTCTGGGAATATGCATTGGGATCCAGGCAGTGCTCCAGACTCCCTAATAGCACTTGACCACTAGGTATCCCTGTAAAGTCTTACCAGAGCTCCATTAATTATATGTAAACTGCAGACTTATCTGCCACCTGGAATTCTAATTTCTGGCATGTAAGCTGTAAAATCAAAGTTTTCCAGGCTGAGTGAGGTGACAATTGACTATCTGTTATGGCTGTTGATTTTATCCACTAAACCAGGCCCTTCCGTATTCATACTAACCAAACAGTAACCAAATAGAAGTTCTAATGGAGTGGCTATTTATTCCAAAACAATATGGATTTCCCATTTGTAATCTGAAAACCACAGGGTGAAACTTTCCTCTCATGCTGCTTGAGGTGAAGCCAGATACCTAGGGTACAAGACCAGAGAGAAAAGCCAAGAGACACTTGAGACATTGTTCACTGCAAACGTGAAGAAAAACGTGCTCTGTTTCAGACTTACCAAATGGCTTTTTATAGACAATTTAAATCTGGGGGATAAAATGTCTGACTGTTTCTCTTGCAATGTATTTTGCAAATCAAGTCTACTAGTTCTTGCAAGCAGCATTATAATTTGCTTTGTGGAAAAAAAAGTGGAATTCTCACTTTCCTACAATGAACCCAGGACCTAATAAGGAATGGATGACAGCACTTAATGTACCTATTTCTACATGCTACCAATTCCCCTATTTGTAATTTATTTTAATGTGTCTCCCCCTGTAGACTCTAAGCTCCTTGTGGGCAGGAATCCATGCCTACCAACTACTCTATTTTAATTTCTCATGCACTTAGTACAGTGCTCTGTATACACTAAGCACTCATTAAATAAAATGGATTGATTGTAATGAGGGAGATTTCAACAGGGACACCTGCACTCTTTCACTCCAGTCAGTTGTGTTCCTTCTGGAACAAAGAGTGTACCATGAGTAAGCAGATTGAGGTGTAGAACATAGGGAAGCACACGCAAAATTTTTACAAAGGCAAAATGCACATTCAAAACAAACGGATACATTTTGAAAGTACGTTATAAGGCTACCTGTCTCCTCATCTAAGAATATCACAAAAAAGATTACCTCTATGGACCAGATCTTTAGTGAGGGTCTTTAGTTTTTCTGATGGGACCTTGGAGAGAGTGCAGAAGTTTGGCATTTGAATGTCAAGCAATCAATCGCTGGTATTTATTAAGCACGGATGGTTAATGTCCTAACTACTTAGGAGAGTACAACAGAGTTTGCAGATCCATTCCTTACTCAGTACAAACTTACAGTCTAGGAGAACAGATATGAATATAAATAAAGAAAATACGGATATGTACATAAGTGCTGTAAGATTGAGGATGGGGTGAATACTAAGTATCAAAGGGAACTGAGACCTGGGAGTATTCAAATTAGTCGCAAAGCACTGTACTAAATGCTTGGGAGAGTACAATATAACAACAAACCAATACATTCCTGCTCACAACCAGCTCACAGGGTAAGGATCAGGGTAGGTGTTTGAGGCCTGACCTGGCACTACATCATATTTACTCTGGAAAATGCAGAAAACCTTGTTGGTTAAGTGACAATCTTGGCATTCAGAATAGAGAAGGATTGATGGATTGGGGCAGAAGAGAGAGGATGCTTCTGTTATCTTGTTTTCCAAACTGATTGGTCCCTGGTCTCTGCTTTGAGGACCTGAATAATTTATTTTTTTTCCCCTCCAGAGGATCCAATATTTTTTATTCCTTTTCTTTCTTTTCTTTTTTTTTTGTCTAGTAAAATACAAGTTTGTTGGCCTACTGACAACCTTTAAAATCTTCCAACTCAGACAAATCTACCCAGACTCTGAGGCCTGTGCTTCCATCTGCAAGAGACTGAGGGATGTCACATGACAGTAGTGTAAGACCGATGGGAGGAACTGTTCAATGGGTGGAAAAAATATCTTCAACAAGTATTAAAATTGTGATTCCCTGTTAATAGGTTAGTTGCCCAAGTGAAATGGACTCATCTTAGATCCACTCCAAGGGAGGAGCCCACATCGTCTAGACAGTCACCACAACGGATACTCATATTAACACAAAATGAACAGTTCAAGCCAGGGAAATGTACATCCTGTTGGCCTTGTATTACATCAGAACTGACCTTTCCATTCAGGGCTCTGCCAGGATCCACGCAACTCCTATCAGAAATTCTAATTTCCCCTGAAATTAAAGAATGCCCGCATGTGGTGGAGCATGTGAGCCTTTTGGTTTATTCTCTAATCTTGAAAAGACATTCTCTGTGTATAAACAATTTTCTATGGAAATTGGTCAGGATGATGACTTGAACACCAGATGCCTTGATTTAATTACGCCATAATATCCTTATTTATGCTGAAGCATGTGACCCATACTAACAAAAGTTGGTATTTCAAAGTCATGTGACTCATCCCTCTCCCTTTTTTTAATACCACATAAAAGTGGGAAACATCTGAGGAGCTTGTTCACATTGCCCAAACCATTAGACTCCAACAGCAAGGCCACAATATTTAGAGAAACTTGGGTACAGTTGGGAAAATGAAAGATAAAACAAACAAAAACTAATTTATTTTCCAGGAAGGAGCGTGCCTCTGTTGGGCTTTCTGAGTCTCAAACTTGTGGTCTGTGCTTCATCTGCTAACTCCCCCAAATCCTTGGGGTGACCAACACCCCCTCAAACCTCACTGTTGGACCGAGAGGGAAAGACCAACAGTGTCCTTCTTGTTGAGAAAGGTTTCGAAGTATGTGCCCGACTCCTGCAATCTCCAGAGTCCAGGGGAGATTCCGCTGATCTCCTGGTCCCCATGGATCTAGGATTAATAATAATTATGGTATTTGTTAAGTGCTTACTATGTGCCAAGCACTGTTTTAACACCGGGGTAAACACAAGGTAATCAGGTTGGATGCAGTTCCTGTCCCACATGGGGCTCCCAGTCTTAATCCTCGTTTTACAGATGAGGTAACTGAGGCACAGAGAAGTAAAGTGACTCGTCCAGGGTCACACAGCAGACAAGTGGCAGAGCCAGGATTAGAGCCCTCCTGTTCTGATTCCCACTAGACCATGCTGCTTCTTTAATGGGGTTGTTTCCCTCCTTTTCTTCAAAACTCTTTTTCAATATAGAATTAATTTGAGATTAATTATCACTTGCATGGGCTCTCTGACTGGTAAAAGAAAAACCTATACATTGGAGGTTTTTTTGCTTTACTCTGCAGCCCCAAGTGAACAATTATGGTAATTAAAATTAGAAGAGAGTTAATGTAAGGTAAAACTGTCTGCATTGCATGGGATTTTCAAGCCTTTTCTTTTAAAGCTGCTGTTGGTAATGACTATTACTACATAATAAGCTTTCCAGTCCAGATCAATCTTGGTTTGTATATGTGTTTAATCTGTGGATGATTCTGGACTCTGAATGGTTCAACAGCTGGTAAAAGTTGAGTTGTATTGCCCTCAAGCCTTCTTTGGCCTGGTTTGATGTTTGTCCTGTAAAATATGTGTTTAGAAAAGGCTGAAAACTACAAAATATTTACTGCACGAAATGTACACAGTTTAGTTGCAATTAGATCCTATTTAGAAAATATGCATTGAAAGAAATTTTACATATTACAAGGCATGGGTAGTAAACCAATAGTTTCACAGTTTTTTTCCCTCATTTACTGTATTGTCATAAGTAGATGCAATCTGAAATGGTCAGGATGTTTCTTTTTTTTTTTTCTCTTTCTCTAGTTGAAGATAAGGGGCCATGATTGACCTATCAAGTGTTTGGGGTTTTCTGACTGTAACCAAAACTTTAGTGAAACCAGGTTATAATGAATATTGCAGAAGATAAATTTGTGGATCGACACTGCTTGTCCTGTTAAAACATCTTTAACCCAGCTTTAAAACCTAGTAACATTTGGAAGCTTTCACTCATCAATTCCAGGAAATATCCTTGTCCTAGATGAATCAATTGTTGTTGTTTTTTTTAAAGGCATCTTTCTGACTGCTGTTTGGTGTCTCCAAAGAAGGTTTTAATTGGAAAAGCACGAGGAACTTAGGGAAAATAATAACCATTGCAAATTACGGACCAACTCTGAGAATACATTCTGGGAATATATTCTATGGGAAGCAGCGTGGCTCGGTGGAAAGAGCACAGGCTTGGGAGTCAGAGGTCATGGGTTCGTATCCCAGCTCTGCCACCTGTCAGCTGTGTGACTGTGGGCAAGTCACTTCACTTCTCTGTGCCTCAGTTCCCTCATCTGTAAAATGGGGATGAAGACTGTGAGCCTAGAGTGGGACAACCTAATTACCCTGTGTCTACCCCAGTGCTTAGAACAGTACTCTGCACATAGTAAGTGCTTAACAAATAACAACATTATTAATATATTCAACAAAGCTCCTTATTAGACTAGAATGAGTTCATATGCACATTCTTCAAAATCAATCTGACTACTCACTGAAGAGGAGATGGTGGGGAAAAAAGGAGACAGAGAGGGAAAGAAAGAGAGATAGAGACTCCAATTCCATGTAGAACTGCTAATGTAAACTTCCATGAAGATGTGAGGAGAATATTGGGAGGAAGTGGAAAGATCTTTCTTTTCACAATGAAGGGATGTTATGTGGAACTTTCATATGGGATGCATCATGACAACTTCAAAGCACTTTTTGGTGAACTGGGGTAGACTAGAAGGCCCACACTGCTAGTGAATCAGATGAACACCTGCTTCTATTGGAAAGTCAAAGAGAAGCGGAGGGAGACTGTTGTGTTCTCCGCAGCTCCTGAATATGGGGATTCTGTACACTTGAGGACACCAGTTAGGAAAAAGAAGCTCCATATCTTTTATCATTGAAATTTTCTATTTGGGGTTTAACATTTTTAAAATAGTTTTCCATTTTTCCATTCTCAGAACAAGGTGGGTCAAATAGTACTTGTGAAGGTTCAGAATAAAGGCAGTATTGCTCAGTGCTTTTCAGTGCCTAGAGAATTTTGGGAGTTCAGCTAAGAATTTCTCCTGTATCTTGTCAGCCTTATTAAAAACTCATCTCCTTCAAGAGGGCTTCTGTGACTAAGCCCTCATTTTCCCTCATCTCACTCCCCTCTCCATCACTCTTGCACTTGGATTTTCAACTTTATTCACCCCTCCCTCAGCCACACAGCACTTATGTGTATATCTGTAATTTATTTATTTATAATAACACCCACCTCCCCACTCAAAAATGTAAACTCATTTTGGGCAGGGAACATGTCTACTGATTATTTTATATTCTCCCAGGTGCTTTGTAAAATCCTCTGTACCCATAAAGTGCTCAGTAAATATGATTTAGCTGATTAGTGCCTTGGCCTCTGATTACACTGTATCCAGGGCAAGGAATTCAGCTTTCTATTATTTATTTTACACTGGCTAAAAAGCTGATAACATTTACTTCAAAGAGTTGCTGAAAGGATGGCAAGTAAGACTTATTATTAAGATCTTTGCAAAGTGCTATACTATATAAATGATTAATAGGAACATGCATTTGTTTGTAGAAGACTTTTTCTCCCATCAGTTTATAGAAATTTTATTCTGTTTATAGAAACGTCCTGTGTATTGGTGTTTTCTTCCAGACAAAATTTGATAATGGTTTTAGCCTTCCCGACCTAATTCAGAATTTCCAAAGGCCCTAGTTGACATAACAATAACTGTGGTATTCAAGTGCTTACTATATGTCAAGCTCTATTCTAAGCACTGGGTTCGAGCCAAGATAACCAGGCCTGACACTATACTAAATGGGTTTTACAGTGTAAAAGGAGGGGGAACATGTATTGAATCCCAATTATACAGTTAAGAGAACTAAGGCACAGAGAAGTTAAGTAATTTGCCTAGAATCACACAGTAGGCCAGTGGTAGAGGTGGGATTAGAACCTAGGTCCCCCGACTCCCAGACCTTGTTCTTTCCACTGAGCTGTGCTGCTTCTCTGTAACACCAGAATATCCACTGGACATGTTTTGCAGCAGCCAACCGGTCCAAACTTCTGAATATCTCCACACTGGGTTCTTTCTCTTCTGCCCTCATCTGTGCTTATTCCAGGTCAATGTGAAGTTCTTAATGAGCCACATATCACCTTGGCCTTTTGGGCCCTAACTGAATTCTTCCCTCTATTTTTATCTGAAGGGTTTTCTTATTTCCATCGACTGTACTGACAGAAAAAACAAGATCTTGCCTGAAAGAACAGTGCCAATTAGCCCTGCCCAGGAAATGCCAAGACTCTCCACTTTATGGTCATACTTGAAATGTTTCATATAATGCTTTCGTGGAATAGAAATTCAGATGAACAATGAAAAATACTACTACAGAAGTAACATGACACACAAAACGTGTAAATTAGAATGCAGAATTGGAACCCCGAGAACAATGAATCAATCCAAGTTCTCACTCCTTTACAGATCACATGCTATTATAGGTCTAGAGGTCTAAGGATCTGTTTGAAACCTTTTTTCATGTTTCATGTCATCCCACCCAACCACATCCACAATACAGTTAAGCTCTGCTGTCGGTCCAGTGGATAAAACACTGCTCTGGGAATCGGAAGATTTTAGTTCTAGAGGAGCGGGGTGGCTCAGTAGAAAAAACATGGGAGTGGGCATCGGAGGACCTGCGTTCTAATCCTGGCTCCACCGCTTGCTAGCTGTGTGGCCCTGTGCAAGTTGCTGAACTTCTCTGTGCTTCAGTTTCCTCATTTGTAAAGTGGAGATTACTTAGTCTCCCTCCTGAAGTTAAAACTATGCACCTAATGGGGAACAGGGACTGTGTTTCATCTGACTATCCTGTATCAACCCCATAGCTTAGTACAGTGCTTGGAACATAGTAAGTGCTCAACAAGTACCACAGTCGTCATTCTAGACCCAATCTGCCTGCTGGGACTTTGTCAACTGTGCTGATGGCACTTACTATATGCCAAGCCCTGTGCTAAGGGCTGGGGTAGAAACAAGACAATGGGGTCAAACACAGTCTGTGGAGAAGGTCTCTGATTAAGAGTGCACTGTGAGGTAAAATGGACCAGCAGGAATCCTGAGAGATAGTTCGCTAACAAGGCATAGTAAGTATCAGCTGCTGCGTCATAATGCTATGCTATGCCCATTTGTTCATTCAATCCTGTCTCCCAGCATGTTCGTCAGGTAAGAGAGCTTGAAAGGAATTTCACAAATAACTGGCATCATAATCAATTCTGCCATGCAGGTTTTCAGTCCTGAAATCTCAGAACCAAATTCATCCATCGTTCTCGAGGGGAGACTCCACCATCATTATTATGATATTTGTTAAGCACTTATGTGCAAAATTCTGTTCTAAGCATTGGGGTAGATACAAGTTAAGCAGGTTGGATAGCAGTTCCTGTCCCACATTGGGCTCTCAATCTAAGGAGGAGGGAGAACAAGCATTGAATCCTCATTTTGCAGATGAGGAAACTGAGGCACAGAAAAGGTAAATGACCTGCCCAAGATTACAAACAGGAGACTGGTAGACCTGGGATTAGAACCCAGAACCCAGGTCTTCTGACTCCCAGGCCCAAGCTCTTTCCATTAGGCCACAAACCACTTCCCATAACTTGTGTTTTCACTATTTCTTTGGGATAGAATGCTGTTGAGAAATTAGGCAAAGTTCTTCCAACACCACCCATCTGGCTGAATACAGAACAAGGCAATGTCAGAAGAAACTGCTGCATTTAGGCGTGTAGAATCAGTCAAGGTGTGTGCATTATATTGTGAGTTTTCCTTAACGCAAGGTCTGTGAAGAATATAACAATATTTTTTTCAAATGTCTTTATTTTTCCTTTCAGCCATCACAGATCTTTCCAGACATCTTTCAGCTCTATCTAGAAATAAAATCTGATATACAAGCTAAAGGCAGAGAAATATTTCATTCTTTTCCCTTCCTCCCCACCAAAATAAACAAATCTGAGAATCATGCGAAAACTTCTTAGACATTTATGATAGGGGTATATTCCCACTCTCCACTTAAGGCTTTTCAGAGGATCCTTACCAACTGAAATGCACACACCAAGATTCAACCTGAAGCAAATTTCTTTTACGATGCAATGACCTCCCAAAGGGTTTTAAGTGGAAATAATAAAGTGACACAGCCTTTACCACAGTGAAGATTTTTACACATACACAATAAGGGTCTATTATCCCAATTGTTCTAGGTTGCTTTCTAAAGCTCTGTAGAGGCACAAGGTATTTCAACAGTCCTGTTCGCTGCCTGGAATTGACAGCCATAATATGTATACATACATATGTTGACATGGCACATGGAGACCATTTTTATATCCTATCATGCTTCACATCACACTCTCACAGTAGGTGTTGCACCAGTATTACAGCACATAATGCAAAGATACAACAGTATTACGGAATAGGTGGTAGATCTGTTTAAATCCACATTTAAAAAGTTTAACAAATCTACCATAATCCATATTAATAATAATAATGGTACTGGTTAAGCACTTAACATGTACCAAGCACTGTTCTAAGCACGGGGGTAAATACAAGTTAATCAGGTTGGACACAGTCCCTGTCCCATATGGGGCTCACAGTCTAAGTAGAAGTGAGTAGGGTTTAATCCCCATTTTACAGCTGAGGTAACTGAGGCACAGAAAAGTTAAATGACTTGCCCAAGGTTACACAGCAGACACATGGCAAAGCTGGGATAAGAACCCACATCCTCTGACTCCCAAGCCTGTGTTCCTTCCACTAGGCCATGCTGCTTCTAGATCAGGAAATAAAAACGGTTTTTAATAGGAGAGGATTTTGTGCATTCCAGAGAATAGAAATAGTATAAGTGTTTTTAAGGCAACTGTATGTGTTTTACTCACTGGGAGATATTTTCCAATAGTTTTCTAGTGAAGCCCAATCTTGCCAGCCTTCCAAGAGAGATTTTCTTACACATTCATAAATACACTACCTCGGAGGCACAAGTAGGCACTAGTTTTCATTTGAGAATAACACCCCTCATTTCCAACATTATTCCATCTACATTAGGCTCCAATAACAATCTCAACTTAGCCATGTTATCTCAGTTATATTTTTCTCTCTCTGGATAGCGTTTTATCTCCTCGCTTCACAGACTGTTTAGCAAACAAATTAACAAACAAACACAAACCTTAAAAGAAGGCATATACTCTGGTAATAGAAGCTTACCACATCTCTTAATGGTCCATTTCAGATAAAGAAACTTAGAGTGGAGTGATTGTAATGAGGCCATTTGTAAAAGTGACCATTTTAACAAATATGAGCTGCTTAGCAGTAGTATTTATTAAGTGCTTACTGTGTGCACACTAAAGAGCTGGGAGAGAATTTAAAGGAGGGAATCAGACGCGGGGTGCCTGTCCCTCAGGAACTCTCAAGGAAGCTAAGCCCCACAAGTGTCAAAACTGATAAGGAAGGAGAAATCATCGAAGAGTAAAGGGAGGGTTATTAGCAGCAATGAGCAAGTTATGGAAAATAGAATGAAAATGAAGAGCAAGAGCGCCTCTTTCTGGCAACTAAGATATGAATTTCCAATTCCTATGAGTTGACACTCCCGATCAAAACTATCACTTTAGATGCTCTACCACCTGTTCTTTGAAAGGTCTCAAAGGCCTCTTCTAGTATTACCTCACGAACTCTTCCCTCAGTTTTTGAGATAGGTGGCAAGCATATTTACCTTTTTGGGGCTCTGGAGAAAACTGACTTGCTAAGTTCCAGGGGGAGCAGGGATTAATTGATTGACTGGGGAACTTCACTTGGGCTGCCTCCCTCTGTAGTCCAGAATATGTGTAACAGGAAATTATTAACACTAACCGAGCAACGGAACTGCCAACGGGGCCTCACTGACAATGTTCTCCGGGAAATCTCTCCCTGAAGGGCCTCTCCTGGAATCCTGACAGTCCGTGACAACGTGACAATTTCGGTGCCGTGCCTTCGGGTGTTAATCCTGCTCATAGCAAGGCTCGCTGTCCCAAGACGGGCATTTCTGGGAGTCCAGGGGAACCTCAAGGGTTGCTCATTTGAGGAATCCCCTTCCTCTTCCTTGTAGGGAGCAGGGAAATCAGTGAAGCCCTCTCCTGCGGAAGCTATTTTATAATCTAATAATAATTATGGTACTTGTTAAGCACTTACTATGTGCCAAGCACCGTTCTAAGCGCTGGGGTAGATACAAATTAATCAGGTTGGCCATAATCCCTGCCCCATATGGGGGTCGCAGTCTTCATTCCCATTTTACAGTTGAGGTAACTGAGGCACAGAGAAGTTAAATGACTTGCCCGACGCCACACGCATCTGGGGATGGTGCTTAAGCTGGCACTGGATTTCCAACCAGAGAACCCAGATTCCACCTTTCCAAAAGGCCACTTGCTCACCTGCGCAAGGCACATCTTTTGGTTTTGAAAATTAAGCTCCTAGTATCTAAAGGATACCTTCTTCCTAAAAGGTTGGCACATCACTAAATGTTGAAGACCATAGGCCTTCACTGGCCTCCAAAGCAAGTCGAAATACAAACTCGGTGGATTAATCAATATTTCCTTTGTCCCCATCAAAGTAAGAAACAGGATTGTCCAGAAAGTGTCTACTTTTATTAGGATTTCCCTATCATCTGATGAGCTCCTGACCATTTTAACTGCCACCAGAGTTGGTAAGAGTTAAAATACTGATGGCTTCAATTTATATAACTTATTTTTCCAAAGTGCATTCTCATTAATAGAATACATTACGTTACGGTACATTAAAGCATTTAATACAGTGCTCTGCACACAGTAAGCGTTCAGTAATGATTGAATGAATTAATAGTTACATGTAATCTTTCACATCCCTTCGCAATGGGTCAGATATTATCAACTCCATTTGAAAAATGACATAACTGAGGCACGGGTAAAGTTAGGTGGTCTCACGGCAGGTCAGTGACAGGACTGGAAGCCCAGTATCCTGGTGCCTAGATCAGTGCCTTTCCGTTAACGACCACTTCCTCCCAATAAATAGCTTTAGTGTGGGACACTACACTACTCTCTTGGCCTTTCACTGCCCAGCACTGAAGCTAGGAAATGAATTATAAAGAGAAACTTCAACCCACGAGCCATAGAAGAGCCAAACTGGGCCTAGGCTATGTCCAAGTTCTCCCGGGCATAACCATGTCATTGTGCACCCAGATTAATTTGGTGCTGATGTGCTTGTCCCGCTGCTCTTCCCTCTCCCCGATGGCAGTGAATGCTGCTTAATATAGTTCTTGGCCTGAATGCAGGCCATCACTTGTTTCATAATTAACCTGACAGCACCCAAAGCTGACCTGCCTCTCTCTGAAAGCTGTTTTGCTTTTAAGGAATACCGGGCGAACTGCATTACCAGATGATTCCCCTCTGGACAGTTGCTGAGCAGTCACCAGAGTCTGCAAGGGCATTTTACTGTTCTCGGGATCTTGAGGTATCAGGGAAAACAACCCTGAAATCCAGAAAGCCATTGGCAAATGAACACCCGGTGCCTGGAGAGAAAGACCATTTATCCCACTGAGGGCGGAGGAATTCGGCAACATTAAAATATGTGTAATGCACACACATACTGGCCGCACTCATTTTATCATTAAATGGCACTCTCAACTTCCTAGCTTGAAAAAAAAAAATCCAAGCAGGGCCATAAACAGAGAAAGTCCACTAGGACCAGCCTCTGCTTTAGACTCTCCAAAGATGAACCTGTGAGTAGGGCAAAGATTAGCAACTAAAGCATTCACTGCAAACTCCACCATATTGTCAAAAGTACCGGGGTTACAAGTTGAAGCGGGCAAAAACGAAGGAGGTCTCTCAACAACCGCCCTGTGAGCTTAATCCTGGGAGATGTCAGAAGCAGGGGGCTTGAAGGCGCAGGGTGGGGGAATTGGCACCAACTTCTTCATATCACCTGTGGAGTCCAGAAAATCATCCCCAGAATCACCCACTCATTTTAGCTCTGCTCATACAGTAAGAACTGCTTGATGGGGTCTGGAACAGGCAAAGAGGGCATCAGACGCAGTCGGTATTTACCCAGGGCTCTCCTCACCGCCACGCGGCACAAATTCAGTAAGGTCCTAGGGCCACCTGCAGAGGGAGAAACAGAGAAACCTGAGATGATATCAGCATAGGCAATTTATTTAGGCCCTTCTTCTAAGGAATTGCAAATGACTTATAAACCCTGGATAGGGATCTCACAAAATCTGTCTTTCTGGGTGGAAAAAAAAGTGGGGTAGGAAGTTATTTGTGGGTATAATTTTAATTAGAACACACACAAGCACACATATGCACCCCCTCCCCACCCCCAACTCACCCTCCAACACACTTCTGGTTTGGCTGAGCTCAATTCCAGTTTAGTGGAACACTGGGATTTGGGGGTTTGAAGCTAGTACGGGGTGGTCTATGGGCTACAATTTGGGGTGGTTAGGTCCCAGATTTCCAGTCCGTGAAAACACTCCAGCATAAGAATGTACAAACATAATCAGTGACAACTGTAAGATTCCCCAGAGAAGGGAAATGGGAGAAAACCACTGGAAATCAGAGAGGTGGGAAATTAACTCGGAGCAGTTAAAATATAACAATTCGTTATGAATGCAGGCCAATAAATCAAAATAAAGTAAGAAGCCCTTCTAAGAGATTCCTCCTAGATTGAATTTGGAGACTGGAAACAAAAAAGCTAGATAATGTTGGGTTATTTCAGTACTCTTTCAGTTAAGGGTGTTGCTTCTATTTTGGATATTGGCTGATGCAAGATACATGTGGGAAACAGGAATATAGAAGTGATAATTGAATTTGATCATGCTTTGGCCAGTTGATAAAGAACATTTCACTGATCCCAAGCTGTCTTCTTTTTACTAGTTTTATTTACTTAGAACAGCTGCTAATGTACAAGTCCTAGACATTCAATGAGTTTCTGACACTCTGAGAAACAAATGGCACCAGATATTGTGGGAAAAACCTCAAGGGGTAATGAACTTCTACAAGGAGAAAATTTGATATGCATATGAGATGGAAAGCACAGTCGCTCATGGCCCATCCACCTCGGTATTCTACCTCCAGCAATGTCCACGTGATCCTGGGACTAACAGGTGATAGTTGGCCCTTTGATTTCCATTTTACTCAACACTTAATTAGACCTGTCTGGATGTTCAGCTGCTTTACTGTCTGATTCTTTGCTAAAATTTGCCTTCTCCAAATTTGTTTTCTCTGAGATTGGTCCTGGACATATCCTTCTATTCCCTTTTACAGGAAGACAATTGTAGAAAGGAGATTTTGAACAGGGGAGGAGCGATAGTGACTAAGGTCGTTTTCTGATCAACTCAATGTCAAGCAGCGTGGCTCAGTGGAAAGAGCCCGGGCTTGGGAGTCAGAGGTCATGGGTTCGAATCACAGCTCTGCCACTTGTCAGCTGTGTGATTGTGGGCGAGTCACTTAACTTCTCTGTGCCTCAGTTACCTCTTCTGTAAAATGTGGATGAAGACTGTGAGCCTCACGTGGGACAACCTGATTACCCTGTATCTACCCCAGCGCTTAGAACAGTGCTCTGCATATAGTAAGCGCTTAACAAATACCAACATTATTAAATGGTCTTAAAATATTAGAATACAACCAGGCAAGCTGCCTGATCCCAAAGTGAGTGGGATGCTTGAGAAGTAGTATGGTCAAGTGGAATGGGGATGGGCCTGGGAGTCAGAAGGACTGGGTTCTAATCCCAGCTCTGCCATTTTTCTGTGTGTAATCTCGGGCAAGTCACTTAACTTCTCTGTGCCTCAGGTACCTCATTTGTAAAATGGGGATTAAGGTTGTAAGCCCCATATGGGACAGGGACTGTGTCCAACCTGATTAGCGTGTATCTACCCCAGTGCTTAGAACACTGCTTGACACATAGTAAGCGTTAACAAATACCATCATCATTATTATTATTCCCTGAACAAGGTCAGATTTACAGAGTACTAGCAAGAGGGCTCCAATTGCACTTACTCCTGGCTTCCTTGAATATCTGCAGCGCTTCCGGGTTCACTTTTGTCCTTCCCCCGGACTCGGCATTCAGGGACTCCCACTTGACCAGGTTCAGGTCGGCACCGAAGTCAACGAGGAGGCTGACGAAGGCGCCCTCACAGCCGTGACGCAGCACGGCATCCATGACACAGACGGGGGAACCCCTGCAGAGGCCCTGGGTGTCGACGGAGCCGTGACAGTTGAAGTCGGGGTTGGCCCCGGCCTGGAGAAGGAGCCTGAAGCACTGGAGGTTATGGTAAGCTGCGCTGATGTACAGCGGGCAGACCACCAGGGAAGTCAGGCGTCGAGAGGAAGCTGAGGGGATTCGAGAAGCCAAGTGGTGGTTCACGTCTACGTCTGCCCCGTATCTGGGTGGGAGAGACAGACCCGACAGTAAGATGGTTCAGTAGGGGGAAACGGAGGAAAAACACCGGATATCTTTGAGGCGAGGAATGACTGCTCACACCGCTTTAGATGTAACAACTTTGTGAAAATAGACTGATCAATCGATAAGATTAAAAGTGGCACTTTTGACACTTCCTGGGACTGAATTTGGAGAAAGGAAAGATGAGAGTTAGATCCTATTGGGTTATGGCAACACCCTCAACTATGCTTATATTTTGGATTTTAGCTGATACAAGAAATACATGGAAAACAGTAAGTTAAAAATAATAACTTTAGATTTGACCATACTTTGGCCTTCCATTAAAGGCTGCTGCTCTGAGCAGTCTGTTTTCTGCTAGCTTTACTTATTCAGTACAGATATCACTGCACTAATCCTAGACTTTAGCAGGATCATGACACTGAGAAACAAGAATGGCCCCAGGCATTGTAGGTAACAATACAAGGGACAATGCAACTTTAGCAAGGGGAAAACCTGACACGGGTACAATGTGTATATAAGTCTTTTCAGGTACCCTCAGATACATGGCTACGAACTTTATAGTCATCTTTGCTTCCAAAGAAGTGTTCACCAATTCAAACTCTCCCCCCACCCCATAGCCCATTCAGGGAAAACAATGTATTCCAAAAGACCACTGCTCAGATGCTTCGGAGTTCGCCAGGGGCCACTGATGCATGGATGACCAGCCTGGTACTCAGTTGCCACTGACTTTTGTTTAGGGGCAGGGAGAAGTGCCCAATGTCACTATGACAACTGCTTGTGTTGTTTGCCAAAGAGTTTGCGTTTGTGTCACGCTTCTCACACTCTCTGTAATATTAATATTGTACTCTCCCGAGTGCTTAGTACAGTGCTCTACACACAGTAAGCGCTCAATAAATACGGCCGGTTGCTAACTGAAACTCTCTTGCACAGATCCCCAAAGACCAGCACTGGGGGTTATGGTTGCAGTCTGTGGAGTGGGACATAATCTCATCCATTTACACTGACATATGCATGATTACATATATTTGGAGAGAGATCCACATAATTCTATTTGCGAGTAATAATCTTTTCCTATTAATACTTCCTAAAACTGAGTACAAGTGAAGTACAAATGGCAATATAGTAGAAGTTGAGAAGGAGCGTGGCCTAGTGGATAGAACACCCAGAGGAGCTGGGTTCTAATCCAGGCTCCACCACTTTTCTGCTGCGTGATCTTGGGCAAGTTACTTAACCTCTCTGTACCTCAGTTACCTCATCTGGAAAACCAGTGTAGTCGTAAAATAAGTTAACGATTGGTAATTAAACACCTTCTTTTTACCAATAAGCAAATTGAAGCTGTCTTCCATCCACTCAATCTTTTCAGAAAGGAAACAATAAATGTTACTACTACTACTAACAAGGCCTACTTTTTCAATATTCATAATAAACATCTAAAATGTGTAGTTTTCTACACTTGCTTTCTACAATCTAGCATAATTTTTAAAAGCTGCCTAATTTTTTATAGAGGTAATATAAAATAACTGAATTAGTGGGAACATTGTTGCATTTTGTCATCCTTTATTCAGGACGTGCTCTGAAGCTGTTATTCCCAATTCTCTCTCTTTTTCTTCTCCATCCTCTCTTCCCTACCTATCCCTTACCAACCCACCTCACCTGCCACTGATTATTATAATAATAATAATTAAGGTATTTGTAAAGTGCTTACTATGTGCCAAGCACTGTTCTAAGTGCTGGGGTAAATACAAGGTAATCAGGTTGTCCCACGTGGGACTCACAGTCTCAATCCCCATTTTACAAATGAGGTAACTGAGGCACAGAGAAGTGAAGTGCCTTGCCCAAGGTCACAGAGGAGACAAGTGGTGGAACCCATGACCTCTGACTCCCAAACCTGTGCTCTTTCCACTAAGCCACGCTGCACAGGCAGAGACCAGTGGGCATTTATGAAGAGAGGAGTGGGTGAATCCAGAGTTGGAGACGCATCAGGCCAACCCAAGGCCTGACTGGGGACGTGAACACGAGATGGAGGACAAGGGAGAGCGAGTAGAGTACAAAGGAACAAGCACAATGAATCAAATCTTAAGATAGTACAGCCACTCAGAAGATATAGAGGGTATTTCATTTAGAAAAGGAAATTACAGTATGTGGCAGAACAAGACGACGCTAGGAAGCATGCAATTTTAAATGTGTGTCCAGAACTGATACACTGTAAATTTCAGGCGCCTAATCCTTGCCTAAATGGAGAGATTCTTTTTTCGCCCTCTTTCTGCTTTTTGTGGGGCATGAGGGATAAGAGAGAGAAAGACGATAGGTGCAGAGAGCAATTGTGTTTTATTGTCTCTTCTGCAGTATTCAAGGACAATTCCGAAGGAGCTTTCCCTTATGACTACCAAAGAATTTGAATTGCTGCTGCCAGGTATCATTTATTAAAATCAGCTAGAGTTAAACCACCTGACCCACTTGGCTCAACTTTGAATTTCCACATTAATATCAAGGATTTTGTTAGCCCTCTTTGAAATTGCGTCAGGCAGCATTGCACATTCTCTGGGCCATTCGGGGATATGGATAGAAATATTCTACAACACATACTAAACCTCTGAAAAACTGACATCTTTTATTACCTACATTACACATACTCAATCTATTTAGCAAAGAAACACCATCAGCCAACCTTTTGGATTTTCTGCTGTGCCTCAATAGGTAACCCAGGCTAGTCCCTAGAAACGTGACTTCAAAGTCATTTGCGTTTTTTGGGGGCAGTATGGCGATCTGGTATTAGCTTAGCTGTCGGAGAGACATCCCTTCATTCCCTCGTAAAAAGATTGCTGGAGTGAGTCCAGTTAATTTTAATCCTGAATTTTTTCCAAAATTCTTCCACTGCTTTTAATATTGCTGGCAAGGTGTCATTAGAGGTTAGCTATATAAATCAATACATCATCTGGCAACACGGAAATACCATTTGTTCCTTTTTGTTTTTCACTTTAGCAAATGCATCCAAGGGAATTTTCAAGTAATACACAAGTGGAGTTATTCTAGAGCCAAGGCTAATAACTCTGGTGACAGACAAGATCCTTGTCTCATCTGAAGAAAAATGAAAAAGAAAAAAAAATCTACTGTTATCTTTTGAATGATATTTTCTGCTGCTCAATATCTTATTTGCCTCCAAATCAATTATTTTCTTCGAGTGTCTTTAAAATACATAAACCCCTCCAACAGAACTAAATGTATCTTTGGCACCTAAGACTGAAAGTAATTTTTCATGCTTGGGGGGAGTAAATGGGATTTTTCAATAACGTTTTCCCAAGAGAAGCCCAGTAAATCTGTGTATGCATAGTTGCAAGTCGGTCTTGAAGTTACATCAAAGCAGTTAGTCACTCTGTCAACAAGAATTTACTGAACGCCCACAGCCCTTGGGAGACTCACTGCACGGAAAGAGAACTCTGCCAGCTCTGTCCAGTTTGTGAGCTTCTGGGGCGGGGAGCCTCTGGATATGGCTCTGAAGTTGATCTGGGTCGGGGGTGCGGGGCGGGGGGTCACCACTAGTTTTCCCTTGGGCTGCTCAACTTCCTTATCTGAAAAAGGAAAGGAGCGTGCATGGCTGACTTAACAAAATTCCACCGAGGCAAAATAAGAAAATGATTTTGGAGCATTTTCCAAAATTCCTAAGTCCTTAAGGCAGAATCGCAGATAAAAGTGGACTGTGAGCAGTGGCAGTAATAATAAAATTGGGATCATCTGCACAATTCAGGGGTTGTCCCTCACTACGTGTGTTTTGTCTGTCAGGAGAGGATTTGTGAAAGAAGCCTGATTTTCCTTTTTACCCCTTGTTTTTTTTAGATGATCCGATTGTCTAAAATTAGAACTAGCTTATCCTTTTCCACTTTTAACAAGCATAAAAGGACGTGTCAGCCAGCCAAAGCATTTAGGAGTGGAAAACCCGGGGCTTGGTCTGACCTGGCCCTGCCTGCCCTTCCCACCCCCAACACCATGCCCCAGGAGTGCAAGGTCCATTTCTGGGCATGCTAGGCCTCAAAGGTGAGAGCCGGCCCTGTGGCCCACTGGACAGGGAACCGGCCCGGGAGGCCTTGGCATTTTCCAAGCCCAAGCCCCGGTGCCATGGCTGTCAATCACTGTGATCCGCCAACCCCTGAGTGCAGTGCAAGGGTGGTTGGTCCATCAAGAAGCAGCTTGGCCTAGTGGATACAGCAAAGGCTTGGGAGTCAGTAGGCCCGGTTTCTAATCCCGGCTCTGCCACATGTCTGTTGTGTGACCTCGAGTAAGTCACTTCACTTCTCTGTGCCTCTGTTACCTCACCTGTAAAACGGGGATTAGAAGTGAGACCCCAATGTGGGACAGGGATTGTGTCCAACCTGATTAACTTGTATCTACCCCAGATTTAGAACGGTGCTTGGCACATAGTAAGCTCTTAACAAGTGCCATAATTACTATCTTCCCCCATCCTGACCTCAATCCATCATTCACATTTGAGTGCTCCCTGTGTGCAGAACACTGTACTGAGCCCTTGGGAGAGGACAATACAACAGAGTTAATAGACATGTTCCCTGCCCATAATGAGTTTACAGTCCACGGATGAGCTTACAGCACCCTGCTTTGAAATTGGACTCTGACCAGCTCCTAGAGGAACAGATATTTGCTCAAACATTTCATTTACTCAGATGTTTAGAGAACAGATTGATCCTTTTTGGTCTTGGGCTGTATTGTTTGATTTCATTCTAAAGTTGGCAAAGACCCCTCTGACACCTGAAGTACAATGAGATACCTTATGAATAAACCTCCTGTGCAAACTGCAACAATTTCATTCATTCATTCATTTGTATTTATTGAGCTCTTACTGTGTACAAGGCACATACTAAACACTTGGGAGAGTACAATATATCAATAAACAGACACTTTCCCTGGGTCTACAAATGAAATGTGCCCTAAAACACTGCAGGGACTCACAGTACCGCTGTCACACTGAAATCCTTCTAAATAGTAATTCTGGAGCCCAATTCATAGGGACTTTATTATAATGGAACCATTCTTTTATTAATAACAATGATAATAATAATTAACTGCTAGAATGTAAGACCCCTGAGGAGTCATACCTATTGACTATCACACTCTTCCAAGCTCTTACTTTAGTACAGGACTTTGCCAAAAGAAAACATCAAATAATATTCATTTTCTACCAACTCTGCTATAGGGTACTCTCCCAAAGGCTTAGCACAGTGCTCTGCATACAAAAAGTGCTCAAAAAATATGATTGATTCATTATTTAATACTTTTCTGTCAGGAGCCTGTGATGCTTTTGCAAAGGAATAATACTACGTACAGTGCTAGACTGTATGCTCATTGTGGGCAGGGAATGGGTCTGTTTTTCTTATATTTTCCCAAGTGCTTAGTACAGCGCTCTGCCCACAGTAAGCACTCAATAAATACAATTGAATGAATGAATGCTTTCATCAGAAAAGCTGACCTGCTTTAGACACATTTTCTCATGAATTTTTTTTCCTCCTTTGGTGCCAGTTGGTCTACACAGTGACTTCACCAGGAAATAGATATGGCATTATCTTTGAATTGAAGCTCTACCCCATCCTCATTTTACCAGCTTGGGTATACTTGCAAATAAAGTTCTCAATGTTTTCTGCACTTAGCTGACAGGTTAGCTAAAATAAAGACCTTTCTTCCACAAACTAATTTTAGGCATCCTAATGAAAAATATTTCAGGATAAAATTTGGTATTAAGCTGCCCCCAAGTGACTCATGGAATAGACTTGAGGGATTCCTCTGAAATAATCCTGTTTACAATAGGATATCTGAAAACAATGATAGATGAAAAATACAAAAAGCATTTAAAACCATTTTTCCCAAAAGTCCGTTTATCAATGTCTGACTTCTAGGTCTCCAGGTGTGAATGTTCAATACATCTGGTTCTCCTTTAATGAGGGGGTTGCATTGTTGTGAAAACCCGTGTTAAGGAACCCTTGAATTTTTAGTACTCAGCCGAGTGCTGCACACATATGCACAACACTAACCATTACCGTATCATGTTCTAGTCAAACACGCTTGGATGCCCTACCATTACCTCAATCTTAACACGTCCAAAACAAAACTCCTTATCGTCCCACCCAAACCCTGTCCTCCCCATGACTTTCCCATCACTGTAGACAACAGCACCATCCCTCTTGTCTCATAAGCCCCTAACACTGGCATTATCCTTGATTCCTCTCTCTCTTTCAACCCACATATTCGATCTCTCGCTATATCCTGTCAGTTCGACCTTTACAACACTACAAAAATCTGCCCTTTCCTCTCCGTTAAAACCGCTACCACATCAATCCAACCACTTACCCTATTCTGTCTTAATTACTGTATCAGCCTCCTCGCTGATCTCCCTGCCTTCTGTCTCACCCCACTCCAATCCATACTTCAATCTGATGCTCAGAACATTTTTCTACAAAAAACTGCAGTCCATGTTTTCCCACTCCTCAAGAATCTCCAGTGGTTGCCCATCCACCTCAGCGTTGAACAGAAACTCGTCACCCTCGGCTTTAATGCACTCAATCACCTTCCCCCCTCCTACCTCAACTTGCTACTTTCCTACTACAACCCAGCCCGCACACTTCTCTCCTCTAATGCTAACCTCCTCACTGTACCTCGATCTTGTCTCCCCCACCGCTGATCTCTTGCCTGTATCCTGCCTCTGGCCGGGAATGCCCCCACTCTCATGTACAACACACACAATTACTCTCCCATCTTCAGAGCCTTATTGAGGGCACATCTCCTACCCCTGCCCCCTCCTACCTCTCCTCCCTTCTCTCTTTCTACTGCCCACCTCGCACGCTCCGCACCTCTGCCGCCCACCTCTTCACCGTCCCCCGTTCTCGCCTATCCCATCGACCCCTGGCCCACATCCTCCCGCTGTCCTGGAATGCCCTCCCTCCCTCCTCTCCGCCAAACTCTTTTCCCCTCTTCAAAGCCCTACTGAGAGCTCACCTCCTCCAAGAGGCCTTCCCACACTGAGCTTCCCCTTTTCCCTCTGCTCCCTCTCTGCCCCCCTTCACCTCCCCTCAGCTAAGCCCCCTTTCCCCCTGCTCCTCTCCCTCTTCCTTCCCCTGCCCTCAGCACTGTGCTCATCTGCTCATTTGTATATATCTTTATTACTCTATTTATTTTGTTAATGAGGTGTACATCCCCTTGGTTCTATTTATTGCTATTGCTTTTGTCTGTCTCCCCCGATTAGACTGTAAGCCCATCCAGGGGCAGGGATTGTCTCTGTTGCCGAATTGTACATTCCAAGCGCTTAGTACAGTGCTCTGCACATAGTAAGCGTTCAATAGATACTATTTAACAATAAATACTATTGAACATCTCCAAGAGGCCTTCCTCTACTAAAATCCTCATTTCCTCTTTCCCCACTCCCTTCTGCATCATCCTAACTTGCTCCTTTTATTCATCACCCGCCCCCAGCCCTATAACACTTACGTACATATCTGTAATCCATTTATTTATATTAATGTCTGTCTCCCGCTCTAGATTGTAAGCTCACAGCGGGCAGGGAGTGTGTCTACCATGTTACTGTGTTGTACTCTCCCAAGCACTTAGTACAGTGCCTTGACCACAGTAAGCTCTAAATAAACACACTGATGGACTGATTCTGTTATGCTCTTTAAGTGCTTACTCTGCGTCAAGCACTGTCCTAAGCACTAGAATAGATACACGTTAATCAGGTTGGACACAGGTCATGTTGTACGGTGAAATTTCCCAAAGAGCATTCCAGTCAAAAAGACAGAGAAGCAGTATGGTCCAGTGGATAGAGCCTGGGCATCAGAAGGACCTCGGTTCTAATCCCGGCCACTGTCTACTGTGTGATCTTGGGCAAATCACTTTGCTTCGCTAGGCCTCAGATGCCTCATCTGCCAAATGGGGATTAAGATACTGAGTCCCATGTAGAACAGGGACCGTGTGCAATCCGATTACCTTGTACCTGCCCCAGGGCTTAGAACACTGCTTGCCACATAGTAATGAGCCTGTTGTTGGGCAGGGATTGTTTCTGTCACCAAATTGTACATTCCAAGTGCTTAGTACAGTGCTCTGCACACAGTAAGCGCTCAATAAATACGGTTGAATGAATAACTATTATTATTATTATTATTACTGCTCCTCCCACAAAGTAGAAGAGGACAGATTTACCGTGAGAAAAAGGGGCTAAGCACCATGGAGTAGGGGAGAGAGCATGAGGCTGGGAGTCTGAAGGTCATAGTTTCTAATACCACTCTGCCACTTGTCCGCTGTGTGACACTGGGCAAGTCACTTCACTTCTCTGTGCCTCAGTTCTCTCATCTGTAAAGTGGGGATTAAGACTGTGAGCCTCAACTGGGACAGGGGCAGTGGCCAACCTGATTTACATGTATCCACCCCACCGCTTAGTACAGTGCCTGGTACATAGTAAGTGCTTAACAAATAACAAAAATTATTATTATTATTATTATTACGAGGGTGGCGCCATCTCGGGGGGCTCGAAAGCCGGGTGCCAAGCCAGCAGTTCCTCACCTGATGAGTTCCTTGAGGATGTCGGCCCTCCCGACGCGGGCGGCGTGGTACACAGGGGTGCTGCGGTGGTGGCGGCTGCCGTTGGGATCCGCGCCGGCCTCCAGGAGGATCTGGGCGCACTCCAGGTGCCCGTTGACCACGGCCACGTACAGGGCAGTCTGGCCCTTGACGTCCACCAGGTCGATCTCAGCCCCCTTCTGGATGAGGAAGTCCACGCAGTGGCCGTGGCCCGCCGTGGCGGCGATGCGCAGCGGTGTGCAGGGAAGCCAGCCGCAGCACCACACCGACTTCTCGTTGATGCGGCTGAGCGGGGAGAAAAATGCCAGCTGTGAGGGGGCAATTGACCATGGGCACTGCTCCATCACAGTGATAGATTCCCTTCCTCCCATCGGTGGCAAAGTCAATATCATTATCGGTTGCATCGGGAGTAGTGGGTAGAGCATGGGCCTGGGAGTCAGAAGGTCTTGGGTTCTAATCCCTACCCCGCCATTCGGCTGCTGTGTGGCCTTGGGCAAATCACTTCACTTCTCTCGGCTTGTTACCTCATCTGTAAAATGGGAATTGAGACTGGGAGCCCCATGTGGGATGGACTGTGTCCAACCCGGGTGGCTTCTAATAATAATAATAATGTTGGCATTTGTTAAGGGCTTACTATGTGCAGAGCACTGTTCTAAGCACTGGGGGAGATACGGGGTAATCAGGGTGTCCCACGTGAGGCTCACAGTCTTAATCCCCATTTTACAGATAAGGTAACTGAGGCACAGAGAAGTTAAGTGACTTGTCCACAGTCACACAGCTGACAAGTGGCAGATCTGGGATTCGAACCCACAACCTCTGACTCCCAAGCCTGTGCTCTTTCCACTGAGTCACGCTGCTTCCCAACCACAGCCATTAGTACAGTGCCTGGCACATTGTAAGCACCCAACAAATACCACAGTAATTATTATTATTATGTTACCTCCTGGAAAGTAATTACTATCATTTTCCACACATTCTCTCTCAAGTTTAGTGTTTCAGTCAGTGGGTGGCTTTCAGTAAGAAATGAAAGGGGTAACTGTAGCAATACGATATCTGGAGGAACTGTGTGTTGGCCGCCTTCCTATTTTTTCTAATGGTATTTGTTATGCCCTATGTGCCAGGCACTGTACTAAGCGCTGGGGTAGGTACAGCTAATCGGGTTGGACTGTAAACTGTAAGCTCACTGTAGGCAGGGAATGTGTCTATTGTTATAGTGTACTCTCCCAAGCACGTAGTACAGTGCTCTGCACAAAGTAAGTGCTCAATAAATATGACTGACAATTCATGAACCATTCGGAGCGCACGTTCTTAATCCCCATTTTATAGATGAGGTAACTGAGGCACAGAGAAGTTCAGTGCTCAAGGTCACACAGCAGGCAAATGGCAGAGCTGGGATTAGAATGCAAGTCCTTTTGACTACCAGGCCTGTGTTCCTTCCACTAAATCATACCGCTTCCCTCCTTGAGGCCCAACCTCGTGGTTAACGACACACTAACATCCCAAACTTTTCCCTTTCATTCATACAATCATATGTATTGAGCACTTACTGTGGGCAGAGCACTGTACTAAGCACTTGGAAAGTACAATTCAGCTATAGAGACAATCCCTTCCACCACTGATATCTCTCTAAAATCCGCAATGGTCCTCTTGTACAATAATTTTTCCAAATCACTTGAACTTTCTGACACTTAATACCTCACAACCTCCTGGGGAAATAAATTCCATATACTTAACCCCCCTCTCTGTGAGAAGCAGCGTGGCGCAGTGGAAAGAGCACGGGCTTTGGAGTCAGGGCTCATGAGTTCGAATCCCAGCTCTGCCACTTGTCAGCTTTGTGACTGTGGGCAAGTCACTTAACTTCTCTGTGCCTCAGTTCCCTCATCTGTAAAATGGGGATTAAGACTGTGAGCCCCACGTGGGACAACCTGATTCCCCTGGGTCTACCCCAGCGCTTAGAACAGTGCTCTGCACATAGTAAGCGCTTAACAAATACCAACATTATTATTATTATTATTAAATTATTCCTATCAGGGGTTTGGGACCTACCACTTTCAAGCTTCAGTGTGCCCCTTGTCCTGATGTTGATAAAAATTTCTTAGATAATGAGCCCCTTGAAGGCCAGGTAATATGGTCTAATTCCCACCTCTATAATAATAATAATGTTGGTATTTGTTAACGCTTACTATGTGCAGAGCACTGTTCTAAGCACTGGGGTAGATATAAGGTCATCAGGTTGTCCCACTTGAGGCTCACAGTCTTAATCCCCATTTTACAGATGAGGGAACTGAGGTACAGAGAAGTGAAATGACTTGCCCACAGTCACACAGCTGACGACTGGCAGAGCTGGCATTCAAATCCATGACCTCCGACTCCCAAGCCCGTGCACTTTCCGCTGAGCCACGCTGCTATACTCACTTCCAGCACTTAATACAATGCTCTCCACACAGTAAGCACTTAATACACTTATTACTACTATCAGGAAGTCCAAATCATTAAAGCTCAATTGTCATACAGCGTCCATTTTGAAGTAATTCTTAATCATATTTACTGCTGCTATCACAATGAAATATTAATGCAACACTTTGCAGTGACAGAATCATTAATTCTGAGGAATATTCCAATAATCCTAGACAAAGCCTTCCGGGTTTTTGCCACCTTTGCTCGGAACACAAATTCCTTGAAGTTTCCTGAGGTGAAAGAAGCCTAAATAAAGACAAATGGCAGGGGAATTCTGGGGACGGGGTTGAGAAGACTCAATTACCCCCTGGAAGTAGAAGCAACAATTTTTATCGGGAATTTGGAGAACTGAATGGAATAACTGGGAAAACAAAATCCTTTTGAAATGGCTAAAGAAGGTACCTTATTTAAAACTAAAAAAGAAAAAAAAATCTGTAAATTGGAGATGGCTGAACTGCCAAAACTGCAAGTTGACCTTCTGGGAATTTAAAAAATGTTTTGCCATTTTGTACTGAAATGTTATCTCTTTGTTATGATTTTGAACTATATGCATTCTCACCATTTTTTACTTACTCTTTTACCTCAATATGCTTCCTGAATAAAAAGAACACTACCTGAAGAAAAGCAACAGTGATCATTTTTATAAGCTTTAAATTTCTCATTTAGAAATTAAGTGGAGAGATGCAAAATTAGCTCAGATCACATTAAAGCCTTGTAGCACAAGCCGTGGCCATAGGAACAGGCCCTGAGGCAAGCACTGCCATGCCTAGATCGTAAGCCCTTCTAGGACAAGGAGCAGGTCTTTTCCTTTAATTAGACATTTCTACATGCCTAGGTCAGAGCTCTCACCCCAGCAGGTCAGTAAATACAACCGAATGAATGCATGAAGCCAGAGACGATGAACAAGGATCAGACCCCGCAGTCGAGATCAGTTCATTTGGGATAATCCACTCTTCTCTATTAATACCAAAATTAATTATCTTTTTTTTGGTATTTGTTAAACGCATACTATGTGCCAGGCACTGTATGAAGCTCAGGTGTAGATACAGAGTAATCAGGTTGGGCACAGTCCAATTACGGTACTAATTACGGTATTGATCCCCATGTTACAGATGAGGTAACTGAGGCACAGAGAAGTTAAGTCCCTTGCCCAAGGTCACGAATCACTACCTGTAATTCCTGCCTGTAATTATTTTTAATGTCATCCGTAGACTGTAAGCTCTTTGTGGGCAGAGATGACGTCTACCAACTCCATTGCATTATACTTTCCCACCTGCTTAGTGCAGTGTTCTGCATACATCAAGGGTTCAATAAATACCATTAACTGATTTACTGGAAGAAAAGCTACGTAATTGTTTGCTGTTGACCGCCAAGGGAGTGCTGGTCACTACAACAGTTTGACCATGTGTGCATTTCCTGGGTCCGGAGACCTTCCCTCTTTGCTTCTGTGCCCAAACTTCTCTTTGTTCACTTCTGATCCACCTGACCTCTCCTCATTTAGGGAGGCCATGCAGTCTCAATCCATCTGTCAATCAGTGGTATTTATTGAGCTCGTCCTCTAGACCGTAAGCTCGTTATGGGCAGGGAATGTGTCTGTTATGCTGTTACAATGGACTCTCCCAAGTGCTTAGTACAGTGCTCTGCTCATAGGAAGTGTTCAATAAATACAACCGACTACTGTACATAGAGCACTATTATGTGCTTAGGAGACTACAATTCAATAGAGTTAGTAAACACCATCCCTGCTCGCAAGACCCCAGATCCTCATCACTTGGCTAGCCTCACCTCTCAGTCTTAGATCAATCAATCAATTGATCATATTTACAGAGCACTTATAATAATAAACAATGTCGGTATTTGTTAAGCACTGTTCTAAGCACTGGGCGAGATACAGGGTAATCAGGTTGTCCCACGTGAGGCTCACAGTTAATCCCCATTTTACAGATGAGGTAACTGAGGCACAGAGAAGTTAAGTGACTTGCCCACAGTCACACAGCTGACAAGTAGCAGAGCCGGGAGTCGAACTCATGACTCTGACTCCGAAGCCCAGGCTCTTTTCCACTGAGCCACGCTGCTTATGCAGAGCACTATACTAAGTGCCTGGGAGAATATGAGAAAACAGGGTTGGTAGACACATTCCCTGCCCACAATGAGTTTACAGTCTAATAATAATAATAATAATAATTAATGATGGTACTTGTTAAACACTATGTGCAAAGCACTGTTCTAAGCGCTGGGGTAGATATGAGTTAATCAGGTTAGACACAGTCCCTGTCCCACCTGGGCTCACAGTCTTAATCCCCAGTTTACAGATGAGGTACCTGAAGCATGGGGAAGTGAAGTGACTTGCCCAAGGTCACACAGCAGACATGTGGCGGAGCCGGGACTTGAACCCATGACCTTCAGACTCCCGGGCCCAGGCTCTATCCACTACGCCATGCTCTAGGGGATATCTATCAGGAAAGTGACAAAAGCTGAACTGGATGGGAATGGTGGATGGGTGCAGCAGCTAAATCCCCCAGCAGCTGGCTTTCCCAGCCCAGAGAGAACTTCCCACTCTTCGTTTTTATGGTATCTAAGTGTCTAATATGTGCCAGGCACTATATTAAGTGCAAGATCATGACGACAAATTCAGTCCTTGTCCCATACGTAGCTCATAGTCTGAATAGGAGGGAGAACAGAAATTCAATCCCCGTATTTTTTATTGGTATTTGTTAAGCGCCTATTCTGTGTCAGGCATTGTCCTAAACACTGAGGAAGATACAAGCAAATCACGTTGGACACAGTCCATGTCCCACGTGGGTCTCACAGCCTTATTCGCCATATGACAAATGAGGTAACTGAAGCACAGAGAAGTGAAGTGATTTGCCCAAGGTCACACAGCGGACAAGAGGCAGAGCCAGGAGTAGAACCCAGGTCCTCCTGACTCCCAGGCCCAAGGTTTATCCACTAGGCCATGCTGCTTCTCTGCTTCTTTTGCTTTCCCCTCAAGCTCCCTCCACACAACTGCCCACAGGGTTCCTTCCCGAGGACAGACAGGTGGCCCACTCTCCAAACACGCTGATTCAACATGTGCAATCACTTTGGAGCCAGAGGTAGAAATCTAGCCTGCTGCAGGCTGGCTCTCTTGTATAGTATGCCTTTATCAGCAGTCTCACAAGCAGTCAGTTTCCCCAGGGTGCAGAATACGAATCAGTAATGGATGAACCTCCCCGCATTATTCTGAGGTGAGCAGCTTCCCTGGTGCAATCTGGAGGAACTAGGTCTGTCTAGCTTGAAAGAGGTCCCTGACCTTGCAGCACGTTCTCATCGATCGACTCGCCTTCGAACAAAAGTGGGGCCTGGTGCCTTTCAAAACTAGATTCGTTCCTGGCACGCTTCTTTGTTTTCAATTTGAGGGTGTGAGAGGGGTGTTCGCATCTCCTTCCCCAGCTCCGGGAGCAAGAAGGCAGCACGTTCTCTGGACTGTAAGCTCACTATGGGCAGGGGATACGTCTGCTATATTGTACTCTCCTAAGTGCTGAGTATAGTGCTCTGCACACAGTGAGCACTCATATATTTTAGACTGTGAGCCTGTCACTGGGCAGCAATCTGTTGCTGAATTGTTCATTCCAAACACTTAGTACAGTGCTCTGCACATAACCGCTCAATAAATACTATTGAATAAATGAATAAATATGATTTACAGATTGACTGAATGGGGTGCCGGGGGAGACCACTGGCCGCCCCATCAGTCCTCTGTCCCAGCCCCAGCCGAGGCCCTGGCTCCGGTCTCGCTGCTGATGCCCACCACAGATAAATGCTCCCACAGACATATACATTCACGGAGGCTCAGGAATCAGTCAATCCATCGATCCTATTTATTGAGCACGTACTGTGCACGGAACACTGTACTAAGCGCCTGACAGAGTACGATATAAGTTTGTAGATGCATTCCCTGCCCCCAACAGGCTTACCACTCCAAGAAACGGGAGACCGTTTCATCTTTCCCTCCTCTCACTCCAACCTGGGTCCTCTCCCCAGTCTCCCATCCCTTGAAGTCACAGCCGCATGCTGGGGCTACAGCTGGACAAGGGGACGGGGTCACTACTTATCCTTACTCCTGCGCTATTATCCCCTCCTCTCCTTCATTCATTCAATCTTATTTATTGAATGCTTACTGTACACAAAGCACTGTACGAGGGTTGATCTGAAGGGCCCTAGATAAAGTAATTGATTGCCTTTCAAAATTGACTGGAAGTAATAATAGTGATGGCATTTGTTAAGCACTATGTGAGTAGACACAAGGTAATCAAATCTTGCCACATGGGGCTCACAGTCTTAATCCCCATTTTACAGATGAGGCCCAGAGAAGTTAAGTGACTTGCCCAAAGTCACACAGCTGACAAGTGAAAGTGGTGGAGCTGGGATTAGAGCCCGTGACCTCTGACTCCCAAGCCTGTGCTCTTTCCACTAAGCCACGAGGTCGACGCCTACAAATTAGCTGCCCGTGATTATTCTTTCGATCTAGCTGACACTACCAAAGTAGAATTCTAGAGGAGCATATCTGCCTAGAGAAGGGAAAACTGGGAGACCCCGAAACGTAGAGCCCCTGGGATCAGAGCACAAAAACCTGCCCCTCGCAAAGGGGCCTCTCTAACCACAGTTTAGTTGACCTTCACTCTCACCGAAGAAATTACCAAATTACTGGGGAAGCAGCGCGGCTTAGTGGGTAGAGCAGGGGCCTGGGAGTCGGAAAGACCTTATTTCTAACCCAGGACCCGGGTCCTCTGGGCTCTGCCACTTGTCTGTGTCACTACTCTGTGCCTCAGTTCCCTCATCTGTAAAATGGGGATTTAAAATGTGAGCTCCATGTGGGACGGGGACTATGTCCAACCTAACTTGTATTTACCTCAGTGCTTAGAACACTGTTTGGCATGTAGTAAGTGCTTAAGAAGTACTATTATTAGTAGTATTAATAATAGGAGGAAGAGGGGCAAGTGCAATTTTGGCTCTAAGAGAAAAAAGACATTTCCCGAGTAATTAAAAAATCACAACTTTAAAATAGATTCTGCTTATTCTCCAATTTTAAGGCAGTAGGAGGAATCAAGGTCCAGAAGATCAGTTGAGTGTTTTTTCTAATCACTTTACTTGTGTCCACTATCCATCCACCCTTCCATCTAGGTTAACCCACACTGATGGATGACAAAAGCTGCCGTGATCTAGAGAGCTGCCCTCTAGCCACTGGGAGACGAGTCACCATTATCCCTGCCTGGCAATCTGGTTTCTAACCCAGGGAAGAGTAAAGCCAGCATTAAGTGGGCAAATGGCACCAATAGCATTTATGGAGCCCAAACTGGGTGCAGTACTCTGGCATGATTCTCATCCTAGAAATCACAAGGAACATGCTGCCAGGATATTCTATGCTGGAGAACCATACTGTGGAAGACACAATTTGCTTTTTAGGGTCCAGAGGTCAGACTCATTGATATTTACTGAACTCTTACTGTGTGCAGAGCATCGTACTAAGCACTTGGGAGAGTACAACAGAGTTAGTAGACACGTTCCCTGCCCACAACAAGCTTACAGTCTAGATGGAGAGACAGACATTAATATCAATGAATAAATTACAGATGTGCCTCTAAGTGCTGTAGGGTTGAGGGTGAAGTGAATACCAAGTGCCCAAAGGATAGGAATTTCTTGATCCCACCTATAAGATGAATAATAATAATGTTGGTATTTGTTAAGCACTAACTATGTGCAGAGCACTGTTCTAAGCACTGGGGGAGATACAGGGTCATCAGGTTGTCCCACATGAGGCTCGTGGTTAATTCCCATTTTACAGATGAGGTAACTGAAGCACACAGAAGCGAAGTGACCTGCCAATGAGTATTATTGTAAAAATGCTGGATCACTTCAGGTGAAGTTAAGTCCCCTCCTAGATGTATTTGGGTACTGTCACTGTTAATATTCAGCTCAGACCATTACTTCTGGACAGTAAGCCCTTTATATCTTTGACCTTGGTTCATTTATTCATCATATTTATTGAGAGCTTTACTGTGTGCAAAGTGCTTTATTAAGCATTCGGCAGAATACAACAATAAACAGACACATTCCGTGCCCACAATGAATTGGGTCTTTGTACTCCTATCCACTGTCCTGTAGGAAATATCTCCCATCATTACTTCCGGTCCAGCTACTCTTAGTAGCCCGAAGGCTTCTATGGACTTTGAGGAATATACAGTGTGGTCTAGCAGAAAGAGCAAGGGGCTAGGAGTCAAGAAACCTGATCCAATCTTAACTCGGTCACGGGGAAGCTGGACGACTTTGGAAGTCACTTGCCCAAACTGTGCCTCAGTTTCCTCATTTGTCAAAACAAGACACCTCCTCCCCCTATCTCTTAGACTGTGAGTCTTCTAGAGGACAATAACTCTCTGATATGTTAAGCTCGAATCTACTCCAGTGTGTAGTAGTAAGGAATAAGTAAGGAAAGTAGTAAGCAGCATGGCAGAGCGGATAGACAAGGACCTGGGAGTAAGATGGTCATGGGTTCTGATCCCGGCTCCGCCGCTAGTCTGCTGTGTGACCTTGGGCAAGTCACTTCATTTCTCTGGACCTCAGTTTCCTCATCTGTAAAATGGGGATTGAGATTATGGGCCCCACATGGGAGAGGGACTGTGTCCAACCTGATTCACTAGTATCCATCTCAGCGCTCAGTACAGCAGCGTGGCTTAGTAGGGAAGAGCACGGGCTTAGCAGTCAGAGTACATGGGTTCTAATCCCGACTCGGCCACCTGTCCACTGTGTGACCTTGGGCAAGTCACTTAACTTCTCTGTGCTTCAGTTACCTCACCTGTAAAATGGGGTGTAAGACTGTGAGCCCCAGGTGATGACCTTGTATCTACCAAAGCACTTGGAAGAGTGCTTGGCACACAGTGAGCGCTTAACTAGTACCATAATTATTATTAAATACCTGAATTACACACTTTTAACAAATATCATTTTTTAAAGAATAGTAAGTAGTAGTAGGCATAGTAAGTGCTTAAATCATAATTAAACAATGTCCTAATTAAAGAAGAATGATTCCGCGTGCTTTCTGTAAGAACCAGAGCTCTGACCTTTGGAAGCTTTCCTCCTGCAGCAGACTCCTGATGGTCTGCAGGTCTCCCACGTAGGCGGCATCGTGCAGTCTCGTGTCGTCACAGTGCTCGATGGGGTGGTCACAGAACTGCTCCCTCAGCCACTCCTTCAGGTTCCGACCTGCGCTGGAGAGAGGGTGCTCCTTTAATTCAAAGGGATCTTCATCCACCTTCTTCACCAGCGGGAAAAGGGAGTTCACTGGCACGGCAACACGTGTTGCAAGAGCACCCACTATGGGCACACAACAGGAGTTTGACACTCACGTGCCCACTGGTTGACCGAATCACTTGATGGCTCTGTGCCTCAGTTTCCTCATATGTAAAATGGAGATTAAACTCGCATTCGCCCGCCTGTTTAGACTATGAGCTCCAGGTGCATCCAAAAGCATCTCTCCTCACCTTGCCGCCCTGTCCTCACTTCCCACTCTCAACGATCAGGTCTCCGCTCTCAACTCCACCCTCTCTACTCATCTCGACTCTCTCGCCCCCCTTTCCCTCCGCCGCTCTCGCTCCACTAACCCACAGCCCTGGATCACCTCCTCTGTCCGCCTCCTACGCTCCTATGCTCGAGCTGCCGAGCGCTGCTGGCGAAAGTCCAAGCACCGAGCCGACCTCACTCACTTCAAATTTATCCTTTCCTGCCTTAACTCTGCCCTCTCCTCCGCCAGGCAAAACTTCTTCTCCTCCCTCATCGACACCCATGTCCGTCACCCCCGCCGACTGTTCCGGACCTTTAACTCTCTCTTTAGGCCCCCTGTTCCTACCCCTCCCCCATCTCTCACCCCCAATGATCTGGCCACCTATTTCCTCACGAAAATCAACACGATCAGGTCTGAGCTCCCCAAAGTCACCCCTCCGCCTCTCCCCTCCCCCCCACCAACCCTCTCC
This sequence comes from Ornithorhynchus anatinus, assembly GCF_004115215.2. Classification (NCBI taxonomy): domain Eukaryota; kingdom Metazoa; phylum Chordata; class Mammalia; order Monotremata; family Ornithorhynchidae; genus Ornithorhynchus; species Ornithorhynchus anatinus. The sequence goes on along the minus strand of NC_041734.1, from coordinate 36,281,229 downwards.
CCTACTTTCCCATCCTTCCCTGCAGTATCCTCAGAGGAGATCTCCTCCCTCCTCGCAAGTGCCACCCCCTCCACCTGCGCCTCGGACCCCCTTCCCTCTCACCTTATTAAAACCATCGCCCCTGCCCTCCTCCCTTCCTTAACTTCTATTTTTAACCACTCAATCTCCAATGGCTCCTTCCCCGTTGCCTTCAAACATGCCCACGTCTCCCCCATCCTAAAAAAACCCGCTCTTGACCCCACTTCCCCCCCCAGTTATCGCCCTATCTCCCTACTACCCTTCCTTTCCAAAATCCTAGAACGAGTCGTCTACAATCGCTGCTTAGAATTCCTTAACTCCCATTCTCTCCTGGACCCCCTCCAATCTGGCTTCCGTCCCCTCCACTCTACCGAGACTGCTCTCTCTAAGGTCACCCGTGACCTCCTTCTTGCCAAATCCAATGGCTCCTACTCCATTCTGATCCTCCTTGACCTCTCTGCTGCCTTTGACACTGTCGACCATCCCCTCCTCCTCCATACCTTATCTCACCTTGGCTTCACGGACTCTGTCCTCTCCTGGTTCTCCTCTTACCTCTCTGGCCGATCATTCTCGGTCTCCTTCGCTGGCGCCTCCTCCCCCTCCCATCCTTTAACTGTTGGAGCTCCTCAAGGGTCAGTTCTTGGCCCTCTTCTGTTCTCCCTTTACACTCACTCCCTCGGTGAACTCATTCGCTCTCACGGCTTTGACTACCATCTCTACGCAGATGACACGCAGATCTACATCTCCGCCCCTGTCCTCTCCCCCTCCCTTCAGGCTCGCATCTCCTCCCGCCTCCGGGACGTCTCCACCTGGATGTTGGCCCGCCACCTAAAACTCAACATGAGCAAGACTGAGCTCCTCATCTTCCCTCCCAAACCCGGTCCTCTCCCAAACTTCCCTATCACCGTGGATGGCACGACCATCCTTCCCGTCTCTCGGGCCCGCAATCTCGGTGTCATCCTTGACTCGTCTCTCTCGTTCACCCCACACATCCTATCCGTTACCGAGACCTGCCGGTTTCACCTCTACAATATCGCCAAGATCCGCCCTTTCCTCTCCACCCAAACGGCTACCTTACTGTTACGGGCTCTCGTTATATCCCGGCCAGACTACTGTGTCAGCCTTCTCTCTGACCTCCCTTCCTCCTCTCTCGCCCCGCTCCGGTCTATTCTTCACTCCGCTGCCCGGCTCATCTTCCTGCAGAAACGATCTGGGCATGTCACTCCCCTTCTTAAACACCTCCAGTGGTTGCCTATCAACCTCCGTTCCAAACAAAAACTCCTCACTCTAGGCTTCAAGGCTCTCCATCACCTTGCCCCTTCCTACCTCTCCTCCCTTCTCTCTCTCTACCGCCCACCCCGCACGCTCCGCTCTGCCGCCCACCTCCTCACCGTCCCTCGGACTCGCCTATCCCGTCGACCCCCGGGCCACGTCCTCCCGCGGTCCCGGAACGCCCTCCCTCCTCACCTCCGCCAAATTGATTCTCTTCCCCTCTTCAAAACCCTACTTAAAACTCACCTCCTCCAAGAGGCCTTCCCAGACTGAGCTCCCCTTCTCCCTCTACTCCCTCTACCACCCCCCCCTTCACCTCTCCGCAGCTTAACCCTCTTTTCCCCCCATTTCCCTCTGCTCCTCCCCCTCTCCCTTCCCATCCCCTCAGCACTGTACTCGTCCGCTCAACTGTATATATTTAATAATGTTGGTATTTGTTATGCGCTTACTATGTGCCGAGCACTGTTCTAAGCGCTGGGGTAGACACAAGGGAATCAAGTTGTCCCACGTGGGGCTCACAGTCTTAATCCCCATTTTACAGATGAGGTAACTGAGGCACAGAGAAGTTAAGTGACTTGCCCACAGTCACACAGCTGACAAGTGGCGGAGCGGGGATTTGAACTCATGACCTCTGAATATTTCCATTACCCTATTTATTTTGTTAATGAAATGTACAACGCCTTGATTCTATTTAGTTGCCATTGTTTTTACGAGATGTTCTTCCCCTCGACTCTATTTATCGCCATCGTTCTCGTCTGTCCGTCTCCCCCGATTAGACCGTGAGCCCGTCAAACGGCAGGGACTGTCTCTATCTGTTGCCGACTTGTTCATTCCAAGCGCTTAGTACAGTGCTCTGCACATAGTAAGCGCTCAATAAATACTATCGAATGAAAGGTGGCACAGGGTCTGTGCCCACCCTGACTAATGTATCTACCTCAGTGCCTGGCACATAGTAAGTGCTTAATAAATACAATGAGTTTTCAAAATATTATAAGGTTTCCCAGAGGGTGGGAGAGTTACCTGATTATCTGACACAAAGGAAGGAGACTCGGCTTATGGGGAGAGCCTACCCATGCTTCAGGTGTGGCTGAAAAGGCCTAGCCAAGATGGTCCCCTCCGTGACATGCTTTATGCACATAAAGACTGTCCAGTGCACTTGCTCCTTTCAAATCTGGCTCTCAGTCTCCTAATCTTTGTAGAGTAACCCCTCTCCTGATTCCCACTGACCAGGCTAGTCTATCTGTTGCCTCCCATCAGCTCTGTACACAACACGAGGTTTGATATTTTGTCGTTAAAGAGTTTGCCCTGCCACCAAAGGCATTTATTGAGAATAATAACAACGTTGGTATTTGTTCAACGCTATGTGCCAAGCACTGTTCTAAGGGCTGGAGTAGATACAAGGTAATCAGGTTGTCCCACATAAGGCTCACAATCTTCATCCCCATTTTACAGATGAGGTAACTGAGGCACAGAGAAGTTAAATGACTGGCCCAAGGTCACACAGCTGACAAGCGGCAGAGCGGAGATTAGAACCCATGACCTCTGACTCCCAAGCCCGTGCTCTTTCCGCTGAGCCACGCTGCTTCTCTTATTGTACTGTATGCACAGCACTGTACTAAGCACTTGGGAGAGTACAATACAACAGAGTTGGTAGACACGTTCCCTGCCCCACTGAGCCACTGCAGTATGACCTAGTGGATAGAGCACGGGACTGGGAGTCAGAAGGGCCTGGGTTCTAATCCTGTCTTTGTCACTTGTCTGCTGTGTGACCTTGGGTGAGTCACTTCACTTCTCTGTGCCTCAGCTGACTCACCTGCAAAATGGGAATTAAGACTGTGAGCCCTATGTGGGGTGGGGACTGTGTCCAACCCCATTTTCTTGTACCCACCCCAGTGCTTAGTGCAGTGCCTGGCACACAGTAAGCCCTTAACAAGTACCACAGCTATTATATATTATTATTATACACACCATTTCAGGTCATCACACTTCAGCTGCTTGGGTATCCCACTACCATCCATTCTCCCCACGTCCCTGTAACCCTGGGTCACGGTGATCGTTTGAACACTCTCTCCGTAGTGGTGAGCTGATCATACTCCAGAACCTTCTTGTACGTGACCCTGCTGGGTGTTTCATTTTCAGTGTGTCGGAGAGGGCAGGCTGATGAACCTGACTGAGAAGCCCGTTACACCAGAAGGAACGTTCTCAAGACACATCGAAGGAAAACCGCACACAACATGGCCTAGCAGGGACATCAGCAACCAGAAATGGGGTGACCCCGGTCAGATCAGAGGCTGAAAGTACTCCATACACTGAGAAAAATGAAAACCGGTCCGGACACTCCGGGTAACCAGTGCCACGGACAGTCCTATCTTTAGCGCACATGATGTGGAAGAGATAGGGGCTCATATTTCAGCTGTATCAGCCACACTCCCACACACGGAAAGGATCTCAATGTCTGTAGCTTCCTCAGAGATACATATCTATGTTGATCTCTGGCTCCGACACTGATTAATTTTAGGGAGAATTTTCTGCCACAAAACCACTCAGTGGTCAGTTTCTTCAAAATAAAATGGGCCTCAGAGTTAGTATGTCTTACAGAATGGCTCTATGAGACCAAGCAGAGCCAGTTAAAGGTTCTGGTGGCCAATAAACAATGAAAACCAGGAACCCCTCCAGGATAAAGTTGCCTCCCTCCTCACTCCCCATAGCATCCCCTCCTCACCGCTAATAGAAGCAGCGTGGCTCAGTGGAAAAACCCCGGGCTTGGGATTCAGGGGTCATGGGCTCTAAATCTCGGCTCTGTCACTTGTCAGCTGTGTGACTTTGGGCAAGCCGCTTCACTTCTCTGAGCCTCAGTTACCTCATCTGTAAAACGGGGATGAAGACTGAGCCCCACATGGGACAACCTGATCACCTTATATCCCCCCAGTGCTTAAAACAGTGCTTTGCACATAGTAAGTGCTTAACAAATGCCATCATTATTATTATTAAATGATAATAATAATAGTTAAGCACTTACTATGTGTCACACACTGTAGTAAATGCTGGGCTAGATTTGAAAGAAACAGGTGGGTCACAGCCTATGTCCCATGTGGGGCTCGCAATCTAAGCGGAAGAGAGAACAGGTATTTAATCCCCATTTTACAGGTAAAGAAACCAAGGCACTGAGAAGCTAAATGACTTGCCCAAGTTCATACAGCAAGCAAGTGGCAGAGATAGGATTAGAACCCAAGTCCTCTGACTCCCAGGTCCATGCTCTGTCTTCACTGTGTTTTGAAGGTCTCGAATTCTGTTCATTAAGGGCCACCTGAGGAAAGAAAGCCTGAGCCATTTGGCCAGTTTGCTCAACAATTAAGCAACCCTGTGAGTAAGGCAATGCAGCATAGCCTAGTGGAAAGAGCAGAGGCCTGGGAGTCAGAAGATCTGGGTTCTAATCCCGGCTCTGCCGACTGCTTATGTGACCTTGGGCAAGTTACTTACCCTCCCTGTGTCTCCGTTTCCTTATCTGTAAAATGGGGATTAAATATCTGTTCTCCCTCCTTCTTACACTGTGAATCCAAAATGGGACAGGGACTGTGGCCAACTTGAGAGTCTTGTAATAATAATAATGTTGGTATTTGTTAAGCGCTTACTATGTGCAGAGCACTGTTCTAAGCGCTGGGGTAGATACAGGGTAATCAGGTTGTCCCACGTGAGGCTCACAGTTAATTCCCATTCTACAGATGAAGTAACTGAGGCATAGAGAAGTTAAGCGACTTGCCCAGTCACACAGCTGACAAGTGGCAGAGCCGGTATTTGAACCCAGGCCCTCTGACTCCCAAACCCGGGCTCTTTCCACTGAGCCATGCTGCTTCTTGTATCTACCTCAGCGCTTAGAACGGGACTTGACACATGGTAAGCCCTTAACCAATACCACAATTATTATGATTATGCTACGCTTCCAGCGTTGGAAAGGGCACCCTGCTCTTTTCAATTGCCACACGGCTCTTTAAAGCACCTTGAATATTTTCAGCCGCATTTGGCTACTGACCGTTCCTCTCACCTAGATATAGCAGAGCATAGCTTCCTGGGACTTTCTAATGAGTCATAAAAGATGAAAATTGGGTGGTCAACAGAGACCAGCTAGCACTATGGTCTAGGGGACAGACAAAGCGTGGCTCTAGGAGTCACAAAATCTGGAGAAATCTAGAAATCTACCTAGTCTCACTGTCTTCTGACTATGGTTTATGATGATTTTGGGTTTCCTTGTCTTCCCCTCTTGGGCTAGGTTCTTATGCCGTGCCCCAGCAGCTGCATGACTGGGGAGGGACAAGAGGAGCACACGTGGCACCGTGCAGACGATTAGCAAGCTATTCGATTTCAGCTCATCCACCTTTCTCAAACTCAGACTCCGTCACCGCCACTTTGTAGTGCTCTGAATAAAAGGGGCGCGCAACAAATGGTGTGGTTGGTGGCTCGTTGTCGGATTCTGGTCACTTAACTTCTTCGTGACTCAGTTTCCTTGCCTGCAAAATGGGGCAAAAAGTACCTTCTTCTTTCTCCCTCCCAGGAATGTTTAGTAGTATTAATAACAATAAGAATAGTGGCAATGGTTAAGGACTATTTGCCAGTAGATACGAGATAGTCAGGTCAGATTCAGTCCCTATCCCAAACAGGGCTCAAAGTCTGAGGGGAAGGGAGAACAGATATTTAATCCCCATTTTACAGATTAAGAATCTGAGGCCCAGGAGTTGAGGAACTTGCCGAAGGTCACACAGCAAGGCAAGTAGCAGAGAAGGGACTAGAACTCAGGTCCTCTGATTCCCAGGCCTGTGCTCTTTCCACTAGGCCACACTGATTCTCATTTTTCTTTGAGAATGAAATGGGACAAATGATCTGAAATCACTTTAGAAAAAAGTATACACTCTGTACACACTGAAGGCATTATTACTATTATCATTATTGTAATTACATTGGGTCATCATCAATTCAACCATCAGCCAGACTAATCCCCAACACAAAAAGGGTTAGAATCTCCCTGAAGAGCCCTCCATTAAGATACTATATCAGCTGGGAAGACTACTAGACTCTAGACCGAAAGCTTACTGTGGGCAGGGAATTTGTCTGTTATACCGTTATATGGGACTCTCCCTCGCACTAAGTACAGTGCTCTGCACACAGTAAGCACTCAAATAGGACTGAATGAACGACTGACTGAATACTAGGCTTGGAGCGAGGAGGTTGCCTTCTCCCAAGATAAGGGTAAGGAGGAGCCTTCTCAGATAGGAGCAGTCTCAACTGCTCCAGTTATCAAGTTTCTGTCAAGCAAGTCACTGAATAACCTCTCTGGATCCGGGAGCACTCTGTGATTTCTCCCTTACCCCGATTCTCCCTGGGCCTCTGCCCACTGACTTTTGCTGAGCTTCACCCCCTACCTCCTGGGTAAGAGGTGGGAGCTGATAAAACGGCCAGACAGTGGTGAAGAGGAGGGGATTTTCTTTTTCCTGTTCACCAAGGTGTCTTAAAAGTCTGCTTCGCAAAGTTTCCAATAAAAAAGAAATGGCGGAGAGGGACAAGAAGGTGCACACGTGGTCCCCGGCAGAATGACTCGGAAGAAACTGAATTTCAAGGGCAAGAAATCACAGAATCTGCCCCTAAGGAGAAAAAATGGGCAAAAGATTGTAGGAAGAAGCAGCGTGGTCTAGTGGAAAGACAGCGGGCCTGGGAATCAGATAATCTGGGTTCGAATCCCTGCACCATCACTTGTCTGCTGTGTGACCTTGGGCAAGTCACTTAACTCTCTGGGCCTCAGTTACCTCATCTGTAAATTGGGGAATTCTGCGAACTCTATGTGGGCCAGAGATTGTATCCAACCTGGATTATCTTGTATCTACCCCAGCACTTGGACAATACCATTTTTGTACGGCATTTGTTAAGCGCTTACTACATGCCAGACACTGTATGTACTGGACCTGGCACACAGGGAGTGCTTAACAAATACTATTTAAAAAAAGAGAATAGGGGAAAGGGCACTTCACTGCCTCAAGGCTTTGGGGAGAAATAGAAGCCTCCAGAAGGACACCTACAAAATAGAAGAATGTAGGTGGAAGGGGGAAGGAAAAAGTTGGTGAGATAATAATAATGGTATTTAAGTGCTTACTATGTGACAAACACTGTTCTAAGCGCCGAGATGTGTGTGTGTGTGTGTTTGAGAGTGTGTGTGTGTGAGAGAGAGTGAGAGAGAGAGAGAGAGAGAGAGAGAGAGAGAGAGAGAGAGAGAGAGCGAGCAAGAAAATAGGGCTCTAGGTGAACTCTGGGCTCAGACAACATTAAGAAAGTAAACATCAACAGTCTCCAGAGCCCCAATTTAGAAACACTGTTTACTTGAGGTGAGGGGAAAGAATTAAACACAATGAAAAGAAGACTCAAAACAGGGCACACGGGAAAAAAAAATTCAAAGGAGACAAAAAGTAGAGTTTACTCTTTTTGTTCTGTCGGACAGATGAGGCTTTCCTGAATGTTCCTTTTATTCTGTTCATCCGATTCTACAGTTCTGTTCTTTCAGTCTACTCTCTACTTGGGTAAGTAGTTCAGATCTGACATTGAACAGGAAGGTAAATCATTTGGATTCGGTAATGGTACATACGACAGATAAGGCTAAATGAATAAAAAAGGATGATTTATGGAATTGGATCCTTTCCTTCCTATACCTCAGAAGAGAGTTCTTGGGGTGGGAAGAGTTGATAAATGGGCATCACAAAAGTCTGCCATGAAAAAACAAAAGCAACTCTCCCACAAGCACTTAGTACAGTGTTCTGCACACAGTAAGCGCTCAGTAAATACGAATGAATGAACATGAGACTTCATACTAGATGGCAATAAGCCATAAGGTTGGGTTGGGGGTGTCTATCACCAAGGGAAAGAATACTGATGGTGGAAATTCTAGCTCGGGTCCTGATAAACTGCCTGGCTCCCAGCAAGATACTAGCTCTGCCGTTAGTCAATATTCCCAGCTCTCCTTCAACTTTGGAATAGCCATCCTGGAAAACCCTCTATTAAGGAAAACTCCTGCTGAAGTAGTCACCAGTTTCAACTCCACACACACACACACACACACACACACTCCCAGGAGAGCACGGACTTGGGAGCCAGAGGTCATGGGTTCAAATTCCGACTCAGCCACTTGCCAGCTGTGCGGCCTTGGGCAAGTCACTTAACTTCTCCGTGCCTCAGTTACCCCATCTGTAAAATGGGGATTAAGACTGTGAGCCCCACGTGGGAGAACCTGATTAGCTTGTATCTACCCCAGCGCTTAGAACAGTGCGTGGCACATAGTAAGCAGATACCAACATTATTATTATTAAACCGACGATTCTTCCAGTACCATGGCACATCCTATCCAAATAAGCCCATGTCGTCAGATAAACGTTCCCTGATTCTGTAACGTCATTCTAACCACAGAGTTGAGTGTAAAGACACGTCGCGGCACAACAGGGGCATCATCTTCTCTGCCTCTTTGTGATCTGGCCAGGCCTGGGATTGGTTGTGGGGAGAAGCGGGAGGTATCCGATTCAGATGGAACCGAGCTGAAGGTCTTAAGGCCCCTACCATTCATTCATTCAATAGTATTTATTGAGCGCTTACTATGTGCAGAGCACTGGACTAAGCGCTTGGAATGAACAAGTCGGCAACAGATAGAGACAGTCCCTGCCCTTTGATGGGCTTACAGTCTAATCGGGGGAGACGGACAGACAAGAACAACGGTAATAAATAGAGTCAAGGGGAAGAACATCTTGTAAAAACAATGGCAACTAAATTGAATCAAGGCGGTGTACATTTCATTAACAAAATAAATAGGGTAATGGACCTTTCTCTCTGGAGCCAGGACAGGCTTAATATTGTTGGTATTTGTTAAGCGCTTACTAGGTGCAGAGCACTGTTCCAAGCATTGGGGTAGATTCAGGGTCATCAGGTTGTCCCACGTGAGGCTCACAGTCTTCATCCCCCTTGTACAGATGAGGTAACCGAGGCCAAGAGAAGTGACTTGTCCACGGTCACACAGCTGACAAGTGGCAGAGCCGGGATTGGAACCCATGACCTCGGACTCCCAAGCCCGGGCCCTTTCCACCGAGCCACGTTGCTTCTCAACGTGTCTTTCACCCGGGGCCACACCGGCCAGGCTCGGGTTTGGATGGACTACCCGCTCCTTGCCGGGCCCCGTTATGAGCCAGCGGAAGTTCCGTGAGCGGGAAGCGCTGCGGCGTGGCCTTCCAGAAGTCCATCTAGGCCGCCCAGGGTTCGACCTGGATCATTTCCTGGTCAGTGGCACCGTGCCCGGCTGCTACACTCTGGCTAACCAAAAGTGGCTAATAAGGCCGGCCCCGGAAGCGGCCAGACGCTACGGGGATCGGCCAAGTATAGTCAGCGGCCAGCAAGGGCAGGCAACCGGACTTCGGGACCGTACAATCTGTAGCTTCTCCAATCGGCTCATAAACGCTCTCCAAACTGTCCGATGCTTCTTGCCCCTGGTTTTATTTATATATACACATATATACATATATGCATATATACGATGTGTAGATGTCTGTGTGTGTAAATACACACACACCCACACAACAGGACTTTGGATAGAGGTAGCACGATTGCAAGCAGCAGTGGAAAGCACAGAGATGTCGGCCAACCAAGCTGCAAATAAAACATGACAAAGCTTACTTCTATGCTCTCAGCTTCACTGGACACTGCTATATTTATACCCGATGATTTCTTTCTACCGCTCGCTCCTCTCCCGCTCCGATCCAGCCCTCGCTTTCACTCCTCTAATGCCGACCCACTCACTGTGCCTCGCTCTCCACTCTTGCTGTCATCCTCTTGCTCACGTCCGGAACTTCCTCCTCCTCTTCCTCCCCCTTCTCAGCAGGCAGAACATTAATCTCCCCATCTTCAAGGTCCCACTAAAACCCCATCTCCAGGAAGTCTTCCCTGTCTCATCTCTCATCTCCCCATCCTATCTGCCCTCCCCACAGCGGCACTTATACATGCGAATCCTTCCGCCCTAAGAGCTTAGTATTCCCTCCCCTTATTCTTAATAATAATCATTATAATTGTGGTATTTGTAAAGCCCTTACTGTGTGCCAGGCACAGTATTCCCTCCCCTTATTCTTAATAATAATCATTATAATCGTGGTATTTGTTAAGCCCTTACTGTGTGCCAGGCACTTTACTAAGCCCTTGGGTGGACACAGACAAATCAGTTTGGACACAGTCCCCGTCCCACGCGGGGCTCACGGTCTCGATCCCCATTTTACAGATGAGGGAACTGAGGCACAGAGCAATGAAGTGATTTGCCCAAGGTCACACGGCACACAGGTGGCGGAGCCAGGAGTATTTACGTCTGCATCTTCATTCCCAGCTGCTTCCCCGTATCTGTAATTTATTTTCAGTCCTTATTAGATTGTGAGTTCCTTGAGGGCAGGGAGCAGGTCTAGTAACTCTACAGTGCTTTCCCAAATACTTGAGACCGTGCTCGCACAATGCTTAGAACAGTGCCTGGCACATAGTAAGCGCTGAACAAATGCCACTTAAAAAAGTGCTCAGGAGGAGCCCATTGATTGATTTCATATACACAGCTACCGGCTCTTTCTTTTAATTTCCAGGTTCCATTAGTAGTTCCGAGAAACCAGTAGAGTCCACAGGACGTTCAGGTGGGCATCCTGGTTCGAATCCCGGATCGGCCACTTGTCAGCTGTGTGACTGTGGGCGAGTCACTTCACTTCTCTGGGCCTCAGTTCCCTCATCTGTAAAATGGGGATTAAGACTGTGAGCCCCACGTGGGACAACCCGATTCCCCTGTGTCTACCCCAGCGCTTAGAACAGTGCTTCTGCACATAGTAAGCGCTTAACAAATACCGACATTATTATTATCCCATCGTCAGGATACTCGCGGAACCAAAATCCCAAACCATGGGATCACTTTAGGCAGTTCTCACATCAAGCTGGCACAGAAGTATCGAAATCCAGCTGATCTGGCAGTAGATCTACTTAACTCGCGCTTCCAAGCTACGCGGCGGCGTATCCACGCTTTCGGAAGCAGCGTGGTAAAGCGGATAGAGCACAGGCTTGGGATGAGGACCTGGGTTCTAATTCCGGCTCCCCCACCTGCCTGCTGTGGGACCCTGGGCAAATTTGCTTAACTTCTCTGTGCCTCAGTTACTTTGTCTGTAAAATGACGATCAAGGCTGTGAGTCCCACGTGGGACACGGGCTGTGTCCAACCTGATTAGTTGGTATCTATCCCAGGGCTTAACCCAGAGCACGTGCTTAACGATACCATTGGTAAAAATGGATGCATCCCCTTCCCCAACGTTTTTTGAGTTAATTTCCTAAACTGCCTTATCTCATCTATCCTCCTTCTAAGGCCAGAGGGTTAATAATAATGATAATAATAATGTTGGTATTTGTTAAGCGCTTACTACGTGGAGAGCACTGTTCTAAGCGCTGGGGGAGATACAGGGGAATGAGGTTGTCCCACGTGAGGCCCACAGTCTTTATCCCCATTTGACAGATGAGGGAACTGAGGCACAGAGAAGTGAAGTGACTTGCCCACAGTCACACAGCTGACAAGGGAGAAGCAGCGTGGCTCAGTGGAAAGAGCATGGGCTTTGGAGTCAGAGGTCATGGGTTCGAATCCCGGCTCGGCCACTTGTCAGCTGTGTGACTGTGGGCAAGTCACTTAACTTCTCGGTGCCTCAGTTACCTCATCTGTAAAATGGGGATTAAGACCGTGAGCCCCACGTGGGACAACCCGATTCCCATATCTACCCCAGCGCTTAGAACAGTGCTCGGCACATAGTAAGCGCTTAACAAATACCAACATTATTATTATTAAGGGCCAGATTCGGAATTCGAACCCATGACCTCTGACTCCCAAGCCCGGGCTCTTTCCACTGAGCCACGCTGCTTCTCTATTCTTCTCTGTATAAAAAGTTAGACGTTACACGTTGGTGAGGGGGGAGATGTGGTGATGAATTCTCTTGCTATTATATTACAGTCCTGCTGGACGTTACTCCAAATTAAATAACTCGATCCACGGGAGAGCTCTCGAACGGTGGTTACTAATCCTTGGGGAAAAGTGGAAAACACCAAATCCGCTTTGGTCGATACGACGACTGACATAAAATGGAAACTCGTCAGGGGAGAACATAGGCAAGGAGCGATTTATAAGCAACGACACTGCTAGATACACTCATCCGTAGACAATACACTGGGGAGTCGGAGGTCATGGGTTCGAATCCCTGTTCTGCCACTTGTCAGCTGTGTGACCGTGGGCAAGTCACGTAACTTCTCTGTGCCTCAGTTCCCTCACCTGTAAAACGGGGATGAAGACTGTGAGCCTCACGTGGGACAACCCGATTACCCTGTATCTACCCCAGCGCTTAGAACGGTGCTCTGCACATAGTAAGCGCTTAACAAATACCAACATTATTATTACTGTATTCCTTTATAGCGCTCTACTGCATGTGCTTCCTTTCATAAATTCAACCCATTATAGTTTCTGTGTCTTGCTCTCTCTCCCCGTCATATGCACAGTGGATAAAGCACAAGGCTGGAAGTCAAGGGATCTGCTCTATAATTCCCTTAACTTCTCTGTGCCTCAGTCTCCTCACCTGCAAAATGGGGGATCATCTACCCATTCTCCCTCCCCCTTAGACTGTGAGCCCAGTGTGGGACAGGGGAATCAGTCATTCATTCAATCGTATTTATTGAGCGCTTACTGGGTGCAGCGCCCTGTACTAAGCGCTTGGAACGGACAGTTCGGCAACAGATAGAGACCATCCCGGCCCAACAACGGGCTCACAGTCTAAATGGGGGAGACAGGCGACAGAACAAAACAGCATTTAGCCCAGTGCCTGACCCACCCGATCATATTTATTGAGCCCTCACTGGGTGCAGAACACTGTGCTAAGCGCTTGGAATGGACAGTTCGGCAAGAGTTAGAGACAATCCCGGCCCAACAACGGGCTCAAAGTCTAAACGGGGGAGGCGGACAACAAAACAGAATGAAACGAAAGAGCATTTAGCACAGCGCCCGATCCACCCAATCGTATTTATTGAGCCCTTACTGGGTGCAGAACACTGTACTGAGCACTTGGGAGAGTACGGTATAACAAGAGTTTGGAGATACGTTCCCTGGAAGGCAGATATTAATATAAATAAATAAGGATACGCAGAGATGCAGCGTGGCTCAGTGGAAAGAGCCCGGGCTTGGGAGTCAGAGGTCATGGGTTCGAATCCCAGCTCTGCCACCGACAAGCCACTTCACTGTGCCTCAGTGACCTCATCTGTAAAATGGGGATTAAATGGGGATCAGTGGGACAACCTGATGACCCCGTGTCTACCCCAGCGTTTAGAACGGTGCTCTGCACATAGTAAGCGCTTAACAAATACCAACGTTATTATTATTAAGTACCGTGGGGCTGTGGGAGGGATGAATAAAGGGTGCCTATCTGGAGAGTTTCCAGGACCCTACCAGCCTCGACTACGGGAGGGAGAGCCAAGCAGAGGCCTGTCGGTTCCATTCCGAGCTCGGGCGGTGAGCTAGCGAGTGGAAGGGAATCAGTATCTGAACACTTATTAATAAGAACGGTGGCATCTGTGAAGCGCTTACGACGTGCAAAGCACCGTTCTAAGCGCTGCGGGGGATACAAGGCGATCAGGTTGTCCCACGTGGGGCTCACAGTTTTTACCCCCCATTTTACGGATGAGGTCACTGAGGCCCAGAGAAGCTAAGTGACCGGCCCAAAGTCACACAGCTGGCAAGCGGCGGGGATTCGAACCCGTGACCTCTGACTCCCAAGCCCGGGCTCTTTCCACTGAGCCACGTGCAGAGCCCTGTAGGAGTGCTTAGGAGAGTCCAGTACAAAAGAGTTATTCATTCGGTTGTATTTACTGAACGCTTACTGTGCGCAAAGCACCGGACTACGGGAGGTGAAGCGCCTACCGGGCGGAGAAGCGTCGTGGCTGAGCGGAAAGAGCCCGGGCTTGGGAGTCGGAGGTCGTGGGTTCTAATCCCGCCCCCGCCACTTGTCAGCTGCGTGACTCTGGGCAAGTCGCTTCGCTTCTCTGTGCTCAGTCCCCTCATCTGTAAAATGGGGATCGAGTCTGTGAGCCCCAAGTGGGACAACCTGACGTCCTTGTATCTCCCCCAGCGCTTAGAACAGTGCTTGGCACCTAGGAAGCACTTAACAAATACCATCATCATCATTATTATCATTACTAAGTGCTTGGGAGGAAACGGCACAACAATGAACAGACACATTCCCCGTCCACAACGATCTAAAGGTCCAGAGGGGGAAAATGATAACGACCGTGGTGGCGGACGCTAATGGTAATAATAATTATAGTATCCGTTGAGCGCTTATTACGGGCCAGGCACCGTACGAGGCGCCGGGGAGGATACGGGGAAATCGGGTTGGACCTCGGTTCCCGCCCCACGAAGGGGTCACGGTCTCAACCCCCATTTTCCAGATGAGGAAACCGAGGCCCAGAGAAGCGACTCGCCGAAGATCCCGCAGCAGACAAGCGGCGGAACCGGAATTAGAACCCACGACCGTCCGACTCCCAGGCCCGCGCTCCAGCGGCTACGCCATGCTGCTCCTCACTGACAAAGGCCACAATCATCACCGATCTTTACAGGCAGAGAGACCGTGTCTGCTATTGTACTGTACTCTTCCGAGTGCTTAGCGCAGTGCTCCGCACACTGTGCGCGCTCAATGACGACGACTGACTGAATGAAGAGTACAGACAGAGAAGCGGCGTGGCTCAGGGGAAAGAGCCCGGGCTCGGGAGTCAGAGGTCATGGGTTCGACTCCCGGCTCTGCCACTTGGCGGCTGGGTGACTGTGGGCGAGTCACTTCACCTCTCTGGGCCTCAGTGACCTCATCCGTCAAATGGGGATTAACTGGGAGCCTCCCGTGGGACCACCTGATGACCCTGTATCTATCCCAGGGCTTAGCACAGTGCTCTGCACATAGTAAGCGCTTAACAAATACCAACATTATCATTATTAAAATGGGGATTAACCGTAAGCCTCACGTGGGACAACCTGATGACCCTGTATCTCGCCCCACGCTTAGCACAGTGCTCTGCACAGAGTAAGCGCTTAACAAATACCAACATTATTATTCTAGGCCAGATTCATGATTATTGATACACACACACACGTACACACACACGTACACACCTGTCTTTGGAAAGATTAAGTGGCAAAGGTTTAGCATCTGAAAAATGAAGAGTCTGAGGAAATGGCTTGATCCCGGGGTGGGGCGAGGAGAGGCTGCTGGCTGCTCTGCTGCCCAGGGGGTGGGGGTGGTCAGGGGCTCCTGGGGGGCCCCTCCTCCTCCTCCTGACGATGATGATGATGATGATGACGATGCGAGGACGGGGAGGAAGGAGGGGAAGCAGGAGGAGAAGCAGGGGGAAGAGGAAGAGGAGGAAAAGGAGGAGGAGGGGGAGGAGGAAGAAGGAGGAAGAAAGAGGAGCAGAGGGAACAGGAGGAGGGGGAAGAGGAGGAAAAGGTGGAGGAAGAGGAAGAGAGCAAGAGAGGAAAAGGAGGAGGAAGAGGGGGAGAGGGAAGAGGAGGAGGAGGGGGAGGAGGAGGAACGAGGAGGAAGAAAGAGGAGCAGAGGGAAAAGGAGGAGGGGGAAGAGGAGAGGAAGAGGAGGAAACGGTGGAGGAAGAGGAGGCGAGCAAGAAGAAGAAAAGGAGGACGGAGAGGAGAGGGAAGAGGAGGAAAAGGAGGAGGAAGAGGAGCAGAGGGAAAAGGAGGGGGGGGGGAAGGAAAGAGGAGGAAGAAAGAGGGGCAGGGGGAAAAGGAGGTGGGGGAAGAGGGAGAGGAAGAGGAGGAAAAGGAGGAGGAAGAGGAGGAGAGGGAAGAGGAGAAAAGGAGGAGGAAGAGGGGGAGAGGGAAAAGGAAGAGGAGGGGGAGGAGGGGAGGAGGAAGAGGAGGAGGAAAAGGAGGAGGAAGAGGAAGAGAGGGAAGAGGAGGAAAGGAGGAAGAGGAGGAGAGGGAAAAGGAGGAGGGGGAGGAGGAGAGGAAGAGGAGGAAAAGGTGGAGGAAGAGGAGGAGAGGGCAGAGGAGGTGAGGAAGAGGAGGAAAAAGGAGAGGGAAGAGGAGGAGGGGAGGAGGAAAAGGAGAGGAAAGAGGAAGAGAGCCAGAAGAGGACAAGGAGGAGGAAGGGGAGGAGAGGGAGCTGGAGCGGGAGGAGGGGGCGGGGAGAGGAGGAGGAGGAGGAGGAGGGGAAGAGGAGGAAAAGGGGGAGGAAGAGAGGGAGAGGGAAGATGGGGGGAGGAGGAGGAAGGAGGAAGAAAGAGCAGAGGGAAAAGGAGGGGGAGGAAGAGGAGGAGGGAAAGGAAGAGAGGGAGGAGGAGGAGGAGCAAGGGGAGGGAGGAGAGGAAGGAGGAGCAGGAGAAGGGGGAAAGGGGGAGGAGGAGGAAGAGGAGGAGGAGGCTGCGTTAGGCGGGGAGATAGATGGGGGGCGTAGGTCCGGAGGAGCCACACACACACACACACACACACACACCCGCCCGACAGAGGAGGGCGGCGGGGGGAGGGGCTGGGGGGGGAGGGGGGGAGGGTTCCGGGTGCCGCGCCCCCCTCCTCCCCCCCCGGGTTCCCTCCCCCCCCCGGCGTTAGGGTTTTACCTGCAGCGCCGTGCGCGGCCCCGGGCTGGGCTCCGGGCGGGGAGGTGGCCGCGCCCCGACCCCCGGCCCCCGGCGCCCACATCGGCCCAACGAGGGAGGAAGGGAACCCAGGGCGGAGGCAGGGACGGAGGCAGGCAGGCAGGGAGCGAGCGCGGCCCCGCCGACACCCACTCGCCCCGCCCTCCGCCAATCGCGGCCCCTCCGGCGCCCGCCCCGTGGCCAATCCGAGGGCCCGCCTCCGGCCCCGCAAACCCTCCGCCAATCGCATCCCTTCCAGTGCCCGCCCGGTGGCCAATCCGAGCGCCCGCCTCCGGCCCCGCCCCTCCCCGTCGCCCCCCCTCCGGCGCCCGCCCGCCGACCAATCCGAGGGCCCGACTCCGTCCTCGCCCCGCCCTCCGCCAATCGCATCCCCTCCGGCTCCCGCCCCGTGGCCAATCCGAGGGCCCGCCTCCGGCCCCGCCCCTCCCCGTCGCCCCCCCTCCGGCGCCCGCCCGCCGACCAATCCGAGGGCCCGACTCCGTCCCGGCCCCGCCCTCCGCCAATCGCATCCCCTCCGGCTCCCGCCCCGTGGCCAATCGGAGAGCCCGCCTCCGGCCCCGCCCTCCCCATCACATAATGATGGTAATAATAGTAATAGTGCTATCCGTTAAGCGCTTACTGTGTGCCGAGCACTGTGCTAAGCACCGGGGAACATACAAATGATAATAATAATAACGTTGGTATTTGTTAAGCGTTCACTATGCGCCGAGCACCGTTCTAAGCGCTGGGGGAGACACAGGGGAATCGGGTTGTCCCACGTGAGGCTCCCGGTCTTCATCCCCATTTTCCAGATGAGGTCACTGAGGCCCAGAGAAGTGAAGTGACTCGCCCACGGTCACACAGCTGACCAGTGGCGGGGCTGGGATTCGAACTCACGACCTCTGACTCCCAAGCCCGGGCTCTTTCCGCTGAGCCACGTGGGGCTCCCGGTCTTCATTCCCATTTTTACAGAGAAGGTGACTGAGGCACAGAGAAGCTGATAATAATGATTATGGTATTTGTTAGTGTGGCTCAGCGGAAAGAGCCCGGGCTTGGGAGTCAGAGGTCACGGGTTCGAATCCCTGCTCGGCCACTTGTCAGCTGGGTGACTTCGGGCAAGTCACTTCACTTCTCGGTGCCTCAGCGACCTCCTCTTGTAAAATGGGGATGAAGACCGGGAGCCCCACCTGGGACAACCCGATTCCCCTGTGTCTACCCCAGCGCTTAGAACGGTGCTCGGCACCTAGTGAGCGCTTAACAAATACCAACGTTGTTATTATTATTTGTTAAACGCTTACTGTGTGCCGAGCACTGCTCAGAGTGCCGGAGAGGCTACGAGGTGATCGGTCGTCCCACATGGGGCTCACGGTCTTCATCCCCATTTTACGGATGAGGGAACTGAGGCACAGAGAAGTGAAGTGACTCGCCCACAGTCACACAGCTGACAAGGGGCAGAGTGGGGATTCGAACCCGTGACCTCTGGCTCCCAAGCCCGGGCTCTTTCCACTGAGCCACGCTGCTTCCCTAGCATATTATGCTTCTCTAGCATAAAGTGGGGATGAAGAGTAGGAGGCCCACGAGGGACATGGACTGACCCCCAACCTGATTAGCTTGTATCTACCGCAGTGCTTAGTTCAGTGCCTGGCGCATACTAAGCGCTTAACAGATGCCGTTAGAAGGGGGGGAAAAAAGCTGTATCACTCTAATTAGAATCTGTAAAAAGCCCACCCGACTCTTCACATTTTGGGGTGGAAATAATAATAATAATAATCTCCAGATCATGCTTGTTTTTGTAATTGCACGGTTACAGTGCCACCACACAGACGGCTGTGGGACCCCGACCTTGTCTGGGCTGGCTTCAGAGCGCAGAGCACTGTACTAAGCACTGAAGAGAGTAACAGTAATAATAATAATGGTGGTATTTGCTAAGCGCTTACTATGCGCAGAGCACCCTTCTAAGCGCTGGGGGAGATACAGCGGAATCAGGTTGTCCCACGTGAGGCTCACAGTCTCCATCCCCGTTTTACAGAGGAGGTAACTGAGGCCCAGAGAAGTGAGGTGACCTGCCCACGGTCACACAGCTGACGGGTGGCGGGGCCGGGATTCGAGTCCAACACTTCAGAGTGTGCCCACACGGAGCTTACAGTTGTAATCTCCCAAGCGTTCAGCACAGTGCTCCACACGCCGTACGCACTCCAACCAGCTCACTGGTTGCTCCCTTCCTTCTCCTGCACCTCCCCCAGCCTTTTCTAGAAACTCCATATCTCTCCGTCAGACGGGTCCGTGTAGAAGCGACGTGGCTCAGTGGAAAGAGCCCGGGCTGGGGAGCCAGAGGTCATGGGTTCGAATCCCGGCTCCGCCGCTCGTCCGCCGTGTGACCGTGGGCGAGTCACTTCACTTCTCTGGGCCTCAGTGACCTCATCTGTAAAATGGGGGTGAAGACCGTGAGCCTCAAGTGGGACAACCCGATGACCCTGTATCTCCCCCGGCGCTTGGAACGGTGCTCTGCACATAGTAAGCGCTTAGCAAATACCAACATTATTATTATTATCATTCAGATGTTTTCCTAGGAATGGCGGTCGCTTCTCTCATCCAGGCTGGCCTCAAGTGGCACACAAGGGGAAAAGCAGGAGAAGGGCATCGGGTATCACCCTTGGCTCCAAAGCTGTCCATCCCCTTGCCCCTTCTTACTTCACCTCCCTTCTCCCCGTCTCCATCCCAGCCCTCACACTCCGCTCCTCTGCCGCTCACCTCCTCGCGGTGCCTCGGTTCTCGCCCGTCCCACCGTCGACCCCTGGCCCACGTCCTACCACTGGCCTGGAACGCCCTCCCTCCTCGCATCCGCCCAACAATCACACTTTCCCCCTTCAAGGCCCTACTGAAGGCTCACCTCCTCCAAGAGGCCTTCCCTGACTAAGCCCCCCTTTTCCTCAGCTCCCCCCTGCATCGTCACTCACTCATTCATTCATTCATTCATTCAATAGTATTTATTGAGCGCTTACTATGTGCAGATTACTGTACTAAGCGCTCGGAATGTACAATTTGGCAACAGATAGAGACCGTCCCTGCATTGCCACTCATTCATTCATTCATTCAATAGCATTTATTGAGCGCCTACTATGTGCAGAGCACTGTACTAAGTGCTTGGAATGTACAAGTCAGCAACAGATAGAGACCATCCCTGCATGGCCACTCATTCATTCATTCATTCATTCATTCAGTAGTATTTATTGAGCGCTTACTATGTGCAGGTTACTGTACTAAGCACTTGGAATGTACAATTTGGCAACAGATAGAGACCATCCCTGCATGGCCACTCATTCATTCATTCATTCATTCAATAGTATTTATTGAGCGTTTACTATGTGCAGACCACTGTACTAAGCGCTTGGAATGTACAAGTCAGCAACAGATAGAGACCATCCCTGCATGGCCACTCATTCATTCATTTAATAGTATTTATTGAGCGCTTACTATGTGCAGAGCACTGTACTAAGCCCTTGGAATATACAATTCGACAACAGAGACCATCCCTGCATTGCCACTCATTCATTCATTCATTCATTCATTCAATAGTATTTATTGAGTATTTACTATGTGCAGAGCACTGTACTAAGCGTTTGGAATGAACAAGTCGGCAACAGATAGAGACCATCCCTGCATTGCCACTCATGCATTCAATCATTCATTCATTCATTCATTCATTCAATAGTATTTATTGAGCCCTTACTATGTGCAGAGCACTGTACTAAGCCCTTGGGATATACAATTAGGCAACACATAGAGACCATCCCTGCCCAATGACGGGCTCACGGTCTAACCGGGGGAGACAGACGGCAGAGCAAAACAGAACGAAACAAACACAAGACGACATTTACACAATAAATAGAATCAAGGGGATGTAAACCTCATTAACAAAATAAATAGGGTAATAAATAATATATACAAATGAGCACAGTGCTGAGGGGACGGGAACGGGGAGGAGCAGAGGGAAAGGGGGTTCCGCTGAGGGGAGGCGAAGGGGGAGGAGCAGAGGGCGGAGGGGGAGCAGAGGGAAAAAGGGGGGCCTCGGTCTGGGAAGGCCTCATGGAGGAGGTCAGCTGTCAGTAGGGCTCTGAAGAGGGGAAGAGAGTGAGTTTGGCGGAGGTGAGGAGGGAGGGCGTTCCAGGACCGCGGGAGGACGTGGCCGGGGGGTCGACGGCGGGATAGGCGAGACCGAGGGACGGTGAGGAGGTGGGCGGCCGAGGAGCGGAGCGTGCGGGGTGGGCGGTAGAAAGAGAGAAGGGAGGAGAGGTAGGAGGGGGCGAGGGGATGGAGAGCTTTGAAGCCAAACGACTGGCTCCCTTTCCTCTACCATCCCTCCCCACCCTCTAGCACTTGTGCATATATGTTCCTATCTATAATTCTATTTATATTGATGGCTGCTGACTTGTTTTGATGTCCATCTGCCCCCTTCTAGACTGTAAGCCCGGTGTAGGCAGGGATTGTCTCTATTGCTGCATTGTACTTTCCAGGCGCTTAGTACAGTGCTCTGCACACAATAAGCGCTCAATAAATACGATATAATGAAAGAAATCCCAATTAGGGCCTATGGTTCTGTTCTTTAGAGAGTAGGCTAAAGCGGGAAGGAGACTAGACCAGGCCAGGACTATGGAGGTTATCCACTGATGCATCAGTGCTATTTATTAAGAGTTTACTGGGTGCAGAGCACTGTACAAAGTCCTGGGGAGGATACAACACAACAGAGTGTGTCCACGAGGAGCTTAGAGTTGTACTCTCCCATGCGCTTAGAACAGTGCTCTGCACATAGGAAGCACTCAATAAATACCATCGATTGATTGATCGATAGAGGGGGAGAAGACATTCAAATATACTACAGATGTAAGGGCTGTGGGCTGAGGAAGGGGTGGATAACAAGTGCAGCATGGCCTACAGAGCCCAGGTCTGGGAGTCAAAAGGACTCTAATCCCCGCTCTGCCACTTGTCTGCCGGGTGACTTTGGGCAAGTCACTTAATTTCTCTGTGCCTTAGTTACCTCATCTGTCAAATGGGAATAATGATCGTTAGCCCTGTGTGGGACAGGGACTGTGTCCATCTGGATTAATTTGCATCTGCCCCAGAGCTTAGTACAGTGACTGGCGCATAGTAAGTGCTTAACAAATACCGCAGTGAGAAAATATCCTAAAAAGGTCGCTTCGCGTCTCTGTGCCTCAGTTACCTCATTTGTAAAATGGGGATAAACATTGTTAGCCCTTCGTGGGACGGGGACTGTGTCCATCCTGATTAACTTGTATCTACCCCAGTGCTCAGTACAGTGCCTGGCACAGAGTTAGTGCTTAACAAATTCCACTAAAAAAACCCAAAAAACCAGAAAATGACCCACTACAGATGGACTTTTATACTTATGTACTAAGAACTGAAAAGTTCAAATCCTTTCTTGATTACTGATCTCAAAGAGTCATTTCTTTAACAGTTAAATTTTTGTTATACGGATCTCTATAAAGTTCTCCCCGGACCCCCACCTTCACCCCAAGCTTTACCCACAGATGAAATAGTGACACCCGAAACTCAACTTTTGAGTTCACTCCAAATCAAGCTTTTGGCTAATGGCCAAGCGAGAGAAGAATTTTACCGCCTGAGTTAAGTGTGAATTACAGTTATGGCTGAAAGAGTTTTTTCTTTCTCCCTCCTCGGCCATATCCTCCACTTCCCTCTTTTCCTTTTAAAAACGCATTTGCGGATTGTTATTCTAAAGTCCAGGCAAAAAGTGATCAGCGCTGTGCTGCTCTGCTTTCTTTGGCTATTAGCTGTGCTTGGTGCCTTGGGGAGTTTGGTGGGTGGCGACTCTTGGCGAGGGTTTTGGAGGTGGGGAAATAACTTTTCACATTCAGCCTATAATTAATTACTTTCCTTAGAAGGCTTGTGTTAGAGGAGATTCGGTCAGGCTTCGAGATCAACAATGAAGATGTTGGTGGTCTCCCTGAGAAAAGAGAGCGGTGTGACCCTTCTCCTCGGAAGAATGGCAGATATGATTGGCCCTTTTCTTTTGCCACAGCGTGGAAATGTTACGATCTCACACCCACAGACGTCTTGCATTTTTTTATGGTACTTGTTAAGCACTTACGCTGTGCCAGGCACTGTACTAAGCACTGGGGTAGATACAGGCTAATCAGATTGGACACAGTCCCGGCCCCACCCAGGACTCATCGTCTCAAGACCCATTTTACAGATGAGGTAGCTGTGGCATAGAATCAGTCGATCATATTTATCGAGTGCTTACTGTGCGCAGAGCACTTTATTCATTCAATCGTAATTATTCAGCACTTACTGTGTGCAGATCATTGTATTAAGCTCTTGGGAGAATACAATACAAGAATAAACAGTGACATTCCCTGCCCATGACGAGCTTACGGTCCAGGGCCGGGGGGGGGGAGACAGACATCAATACAAATAAATAAAATTACACTGGCTTGCCCAAGCTCACACAACAGATGGATGGTGGAGACGATATTTGAATCCAGGTCCTTCTGCCTCCCAGGCCTGTGCTCTATCCACTAGGCCACCCTGCGTTGTGTGGGACATATTCAAATTTCAGAGTTCGGTCCCACCATCCTGAGGTGGCCTGCTGGACCCTTCCCATCTGGCAGAGATGGAGGGAAGTGGGCAGGAGCAGCAACTAGGACCTAGGGTTAGACGGCATTTATCTCACCGCCGAACCCCCGCTCACATCCTGCCTCTGGCCTGGAACGCCCTCCCTCCTCAGATAATAATGATGATGGTTTTTGTTAAGCGCTTGCTATGTGCCAAGCACTGTCGTTAGCACTGGGGTAGATATAAGGTAATCAGGTTGTCCCACGTGGGGCTCACAGTCTTAATCCCCATTTTACAGATGAGGTAACTGAGGCACAGAAAAGTGAAGTGACTCACCCAAAGCCACACAGCTGATAAGTGGGGGAGCCGGGATGAGAACCCGCGACCTCTGACCCTCAAGCCCGGGTTCTTTCCCACAGACAATGACTCTCCCCACCCTTCAAAGCCTTATTGAAGGCACATCTTCTCCAAGAGGCCTTCCCTGACTAAGCCTTCCTTTCCTCCTTTCCCACTCCCTTCTCTGTCACCCTGATTTGCTCCCTTTATTCATCCCCCATCCCAGCCCCTTACTACTTACGTACACATCTGTAATTTATTTCTATTCATGTCTGGTTCCTCCTCCAGTCTCTAAGCTTGTTGTAGGCAGGGAATGTGTCTGTTCATTGGACTCTCTCAAGCTCTTCGTACTGTGCTCTGCACAGAGTAGGTGCTCAATAAATACAACTGACTGACTGACTGAAGCATCTCAGTGTGGAGAGAGGATCTAAATCAGGATTATCTTTTGCTTTTTCTGCATCATTCATCCCTCGCCCTTAGGGAAGCTGAGAACCTTTTAGCAAATAGGCAGATTGCCAAATGAAACATATCCCTAATTTATTTCATTCATTTAATAGTATTTATTGAGGGCTTACTATGTGCAGAGCACTGTACTAAGCGCTTGGAATGTACAAATCGGTAACAGATAGAGACGGTCCCTGCCCTTTGACGGGCTTATTTGAATGTCTGTCTCCCCATCTAGACTGTAAGCTCCTAATGGGCAGGGAACATGTCTACCGACTCTCTTGAAATGTACTTTCCCAAGAGCTTAGTACAATGCTCCGCACATAGTAAACTCTTAATGAATACCATCGATTGATTGATTAGCTGTTATATTTCGCACTCAACCATGAAGTTCGTCTTTTAATCTGTTGAAATGATAATAACAATTTGTAGTAGATACAGTTTTTAACGGCATTTTCGATAAACTTTTCCTACATGTTAAGTACTGGGGTGGCTACAAGACTATGAGACGGGAGAGGTTCTATCCTGCATGGGCTTACAATCTCATCTTCTCCCCATTTTTCAGATGAGGAATGTGAAGCCTGTTCACATTAAGTGCCTTGCTCAAGAAAGTCAGAGCTGGCAGAGCTGGCGGTAGAAACTGAGTCACATGACTCCCAGATCCATGCTCTTTTCGTTAGTTGTCTTTCGTATTCAAAGAAGACTAGAGAAGCAGCGTGACCTAGTGGAAAGAGCAGAGGACTGGGAGTCAGAGGACCTGGGTACTAAAATCTCCCTTCCCCTCCCCTCAGCACTATGCTCATTTGTATATATTTTTATTACCCTATTTATTTCGTTAATGAGGTGTACATCCCCTTGATTCTATTTATCGTGATTAAGTTGTCTTGTTTTTTGTCCGTCCGTCTCCCCAGATTAGACTGTAAGCCCGTTAATGGGCAGGGATTGTCTCTATCTGTTGCCGAATTGTACATTCCAAGCGCTTGGTACAGTGCTCTGCACATTGTAAGCGCTCAGTAAATGCTATTGAATGAACGAATGAATCCTGGCTCTGCCATTTGTCTGCTGTGTCACCTCGGGCAAGCCACTGCACTCTGGGCCTGCTATCCCTCCTCGACTCTGCCGACCTCCTCCTCCACCATACCGCGCCCACTCACCGACTCGGTCACACCCTCGATCTCGTCATCTCCTACCGCTGCACTATCTCCTCCCTCACCGACTCTGAAATCCCTCTCTCTGACCATAACCTTCTCACCTGCCTCATCTCTCACACTCCCTCCCCCTGCAAATCTTCGCTACTGCCCCACAGAGACCTCCGCTCTCTCGATCCCATCCGTCTTTCCAATAGCATCTCGCCTCACCTTGCCGCCCTGTCCTCTCTTCCCACTCTCGACGATCAGGTCTCCGCTCTCAACTCCACCCTCTCTACTCATCTCGACTCTCTCGCCCCCCTTTCCCTCCGCCGCTCTCGCGCCACTAACCCACAGCCCTGGATCACCTCCTCCGTCCGCCGCCTACGCTCCTATGCTCGAGCTGCCGAGCGCTGCTGGCGAAAGTCCAAGCACCAAGCCGACCTCACACACTTCAAATTTATCCTTTCCTGCCTTAACTCTGCCCTCTCCTCCGCCAGGCAAAGCTTCTTCTCCTCCCTCATCGACACCCATGCCCGTCACCCCCGCCGATTGTTCCGGACCTTTAACTCTCTCCTCAGGCCCCCTGTTCCTCCCCCTCCCCCATCTCTCACCCCTAATGATCTGGCCACCTATTTCCTCACGAAAATCAACACGATCAGGTCTGAGCTCCCCAAAGTCACCCCTCCGCCTCTCCCCTCCCCCCCCAACAACCCCCTCCCCTACTTTCCCATCCTTCCCTGCAGTATCCTCAGAGGAGATCTCCTCCCTCCTCGCAAGTGCCACCCCCTCCACCTGCGCCTCGGACCCCATTCCCTCTCACCTTCTTAAAACCATCGCCCCTGCCCTCCTCCCTTCCTTAACTTCTATTTTTAACCACTCGATCTCCAAGGGCTCCTTCCCCTCTGCCTTCAAACATGCTCACGTCTCCCCCATCCTAAAAAAACCCACTCTTGACCCCACTTCCCCCTCCAGTTATCGTCCTATCTCCCTACTACCCTTCCTTTCCAAAATCCTAGAACGAGTCGTCTACAATCGATGCCTAGAATTCCTTAACTCCCATTCTCTCCTGGACCCCCTCCAATCTGGCTTCCGTCCCCTCCACTCTACCGAGACTGCTCTCTCTAAGGTCACCCGTGACCTCCTTCTTGCCAAATCCAATGGCTCCTACTCCATTCTGATCCTCCTTGACCTCTCTGCTGCCTTTGACACTGTCGACCATCCCCTCCTCCTCCATACCTTATCTCACCTTGGCTTCACGGACTCTGTCCTCTCCTGGTTCTCCTCTTACCTCTCTGGCCGATCATTCTCGGTCTCCTACGCTGGAGCCTCCTCCCCCTCCCATCCTTTAACTGTTGGAGTTCCTCAAGGGTCAGTTCTTGGCCCTCTTCTGTTCTCCATTTACACTCACTCCCTCGGTGAACTCATCCGCTCTCACGGCTTTGACTACCATCTCTACGCAGATGACACGCAGATCTACATCTCCGCTCCTGTCCTCTCCCCCTCCCTTCAGGCTCGCATCTCCTCCTGCCTCCGGGACGTCTCCACCTCAACTCAACATGAGCGAGACTGAGCTCCTCATCTTCCCTCCCAAACCCGGTCCTCTCCCAGACTTCTCTATCACCGTGGATGGCACGACCATCCTTCCCGTCCCGCAGGCCCGCAATCTCGGTGTCATCCTTGACTCGTCCCTCTCGTTCACCCCACACATCCTATCCGTTACCAAGACCTGCCGGTTTCACCTCTATAATATCGCCAAGATCCGCCCTTTCCTCTCCACCCAAACGGCTACCTTACTGTTACGGGCTCTCGTTATATCCCGGCCAGACTACTGTGTCAGCCTTCTCTCTGACCTCCCTTCCTCCTCTCTCGCCCCGCTCCGGTCTATTCTTCACTCCGCTGCCCGGCTCATCTTCCTGCAGAAACGATCTGGGCATGTCACTCCCCTTCTTAAACAACTCCAGTGGTTGCCTATCGACCTCCGCTCCAAACAAAAACTCCTCACTCTAGGCTTCAAGGCTCTCCATCACCTTGCCCCTTCCTACCTCTCCTCCCTTCTCTCTTTCTACCGCCCACCCCGCACGCTCCGCTCCTCTGCCGCCCACCTCCTCACCGTCCCTCGGTCTCGCCTATCCCGCCGTCGACCCCTGGGTCACGTCCTCCCGCGGTCCTGGAACGCCCTCCCTCCTCACCTCCGCCAAACTGATTCTCTTTCCCTCTTCAAAACCTTACTTAAAAATCACCTCCTCCAAGAGGCATTCCCAGACTGAGCTCCTCTTCCCCCTCTACTCCCTCTGCCATCCCCCCTTTACCTCTCCGCAGCTAAAGCCTCATTTTCCCCTTTTCCCTCTGCTCCTCCACCTCTCCCTTCCCATCCCCACAGCACTGTACTTGTCCGCTCAACTGTATATATTTTCGTTACCCTATTTATTTTGTTAATGAATTGTACATCGCCTTGATTCTATTTAGTTGCCATTGTTTTTACGAGATGTTCTTCCCCTTGACGCTGTTTAGTGCCATTGTTCTTGTCTGTCCGTCTCCCCCGATTAGACTGTAAGCCCGTCAAACGGCAGGGACTGTCTCTATCTGTTGCCGACCTGTTCATCCCAAGCGCTTAGTACAGTGCTCTGCACATAGTAAGCGCTCAATAAATACTATTGAATGAATGAATGAATGAATAAAATGGGGATTAAGACAGTGAGCCCCATGTGGGATGGGGGATGTGCCCAACCTGATTAGCTTGTATCCACCCCAGCGCTTAGAACGACGCTTGACACATAGTAAGTGCTAAATAAATGCCATTAAATATAAAAAAGAAGATACCATACAGGGTGAAATTTGGCTGTGAGCTAGTGTGTGGCTGAAAAGCCCAATTTGGGATCTACATTTTGCACACAAAAAGCCTGACCCTTGTGGTGTCATCATGTATATCGATTGCAGCTCCTGGCACTGTCTTCTCTTTCGCCTTGATATCTTCCATTCCTTTTATAGCTTTTGCTCGAAAAGAGCCAGTCCTTAGTAGCCATACTCCAGGCTGGTCTATTCTTGGCAATAGACTTTCAGATCTCAACTGCGATGTCGCATTTGCCTAAGACTTTTGTTTTGTCCCATCCTTAAAATGTTTCCTCTGCCCTTCTTGCTTTCAGAAGTGTGTCCTTGATTGTGGGCAAACGTGACACAACCCTGCACTGAAGATGGCTACAGTCCATCGCCTCGAAGAAGATCAGGGTCAGGGGACCCTTCACGTGCAGCCTGGACCTTTCTCTTTCTTTCCTGAGCAACAGTTGTCGGTCCTTTCTCTTGGGCCACCTCCGAGGGAGTAGCTGAGTTTGAAGAGGGTCATATTCCCTGGAGGGGAAAAAAATTCTACTAGAGTTTCAACTATAAAAATGGGAGCCAAAGACAAGAAACAGACATCGTTCAGGTGCGGCAACAGGCCTGTTCTATGTCTCTTTCGTGCATACCGGCCTATCACAGAGGCTGCTTTTTCCTCTTCAGATGCTGAACAGACTTGCTTTCATATAACACTTGGAAAACAATGGAAGCAGAGTCTTAAGAATGGCTTGGGTGTTGGAGAGAAGTTACAGGGTGTGTAGTAACGTTTTTACTTTATGCCGGCATTTCACACAACACCCCTTTGACGAATGCGTGGTTTGTACCTGCAGACACGGCATTTTTCAGAGCAAAAAAAAAAAAAACGAATCGATCGATCGTATTTATAGAGCGCTTACTATTGTGCAGGGCACTGTGCTGAGCACTCGGGAGAGTACAGTGCGACAGAATTAGCGGACACGTTCCCTATCCGAAACGAGCCTTGCGCCTAGCGGGGAGAGACAGACATTAATATGAATAAATAATCTGTAATATCGAATTTAAAGATATGTGCCTAAGCGCTGAGGGGCTGCGGATGGGGACAATATCAACTGTCCAAAGGTCACAGATTGAGGTGCGTAGATGACCAGAAGGGAGAACGAGCCGGGGCAAGGGGGATTTAACTGGGGAAGGCCTCTTGGAGGAGAGGTGACCTTAGTAATGTTTTGAAGGTGAATCCAAATAAATCAACACAACTGAGGTCATCCTTGCAACCTAGGACAGCCAAATAGAACGTCCATAATGGCTGAAACAGCTCAGGGTCATTTCAGTGTTCCATAGCAGCTCCCACGGGAGTATTCTTCTAGACTGTAAACTCTCTGTGGGCAGGGAACTTGTCTAGCAACTCTGTTATTTTATACTCTCCCAAGTGCTTAGCACGGTGCTCTGCACACTTAAGTACTCAATAAATACCATCGATTAACCGATTGATGGTTATTCCTGTTCAGGATAGTCTCAGAAGAGAAACAAGCGTTCCTTTCATTCAGGTGACAGATCAACCCGTAACTCGAAACAGCTTCAACCAACGGAGAGCGGGTCTTGATTTTTAGTGGGGTTCTGACCGGACTGCTCCAAGATAAAACAGAATTAACAATGATTAATTGCACAGACCTCTCGCTTCTTAACACTAAATAAACACGTGGCACATTTTCAAAGAAACTCAGAGAGGGTTTTACAGTCGGCTGACAAAGATCTGCCAGAGGTCTTGCCCGATCTGATCTGGGTCGTCAAAGGCCCCAGGGGTTCTGCGGCTGGGGATTGATTTTCGATACTTCGGTATTCTGTTGGCTCTTTTTAGCAGCTGAATACTGCAAACTGAAGCAAGGACAGTTTCCTCTGATGTACCCGCTAAGCACATTAGGCCTTGTTCGATAACCATTTTATGAAGCTCTGAGTGCCCTCTTGGTGGGCTGATAAATACTACTCAATCCTCCAGAAACCGGAAGTATTTCATCTCCCGTGGCGAGAACTCAGGTTCTAGCTGGGAGAGGGGGGATTGCCTATTCACCAAAAATCGGTCCTTTCCTCCCCTCCCGCTGACCTAGCTGTTTGTACGGATAAATTTGCAGGTTACATTACCCCACGGAGAACATAAGTCAATAGAGGCAAAAGGAATCATTCATCACACTCGAATCCAGGCAAGCAAAATATGACTGAGAGGAAACAGAACTGTTCATTCATAGACTAGGACCCTGAGAGAATTAGGCGGTGGAATCAAATATAATGTCTCCAATTATTGTGAGGACAGACTCGGTGCATTTATTTTTTTCCATTGAAAAAAACCCCCACAGAATTGCAGCTACTCTATATGAATAAAGAAGCAGCAAGGGAGGTGAGGAAAAACATTCACCAGATCACTGGCCAGCTGGTATTCCTATGTGTTTTAGATTACAGTGTTGACACTAAAACCACCACTCGATACAGGTGCAGCTGAGATTAAAAGCCGCGGAACATGTCCACGGTTTCTCAAGTAGAGATACACCTGTGCCCAAGACCTTTGGGCCCATGCATTTTAGATGCTCTTCGGTGCACAGATCTCAAAGGCTTGTGTTTTTTACTGCGGAGAGGTCGGCAGGAGGAAACTGCCAAAGTCAGTACCTGCATGAAGTCAATGCAGTCAGGAATGTGGAAGAGATTTTCACGGGCTCCGAGCCCGGTTGGAGAGGGCAGAAAAGCCTATGGTTCAAGATCGTCCTCGTCATCGTTGCGGTGTTTGTTCAGGATTGCACCAAATCAACAACTGTAGTAGATGCAGTACAATCACATTGGGTCCCTCGTGTTAGTAATAATAACGGTATTTGTTAAGCGTTTACTATGAGCCATTGTACTAAGCTCTGGAGTGGACACAAGCAAACTGGGTTGGACACAGTCCCTGCCTCACACAGAGCTCACAGTCTCAATCCCCATTTTACAATGAGGTAATTGAGGCCCAAGGTCACACAGCAGACAAGTGGCAGAGCCATACTTAGAACCCATGATCTTCTGACTCCCAGCCCTTGCTCTATCCACTATGCCACGCTGCTTCCCATGGAGTATGGAGCTTAAGTCTAAGGGGCAGGTGGAATAGGTATTTTATCTCCATTTCACAGATTAGAAAATGGGGCCAGAGAAATTTAGTGATTTATTCAATCTGACACTGCGGTCAAGGGGCTGAGTCAGGATTAGAACCCAGGCCTCCTGACTCCCAGCCCTAGACTCTTTTCTCTAAGCCATGCTGCTTCCCTTGAGGCTTTTTTCAGGATGCTTTGGCTTGATGATGATGATGATGGTATTTATTAACTGCTTTCTATGTGCCAAGCACTGTACTAAGTGCTGGGGTAGAAACAAGGTAATCAGTTTTTCCCACGTGGGGCTCACCGTCTTAATCCCCATTTTACAGATGAGGTAACTGAAGCACAGAGAAGTTAAGTGACTTGCCCAAAGTCACACAGCTGATAAGTGGCAGAGCCGGGATTCAAACCCATGAACTCTGGCTGCCAAGCCCGGGCTCTTTCCACTAAGCCATGCTACTTTAAACATACTTCTCAATCAATCTATCACTGGTATTTTTTGACTGTTTACCATGTACAGGGTACTGTACTAAATTTCTTGGGAAAGTGTAAAAGAGTTGGTTGACAATAAAGTTGGTAGAAGCGGAGCGGCCAAGTGGAGAGAGCACGGGCCTGGAAGTCAAAAGGATCTAGATCCTAATCCCAACTCCATTGTTTTTCTGGTGTGTGACCTTGTCACACATTTCTCTATGCCTCTTCACTTCACTTCATTTCTCTATGCCTCAGTTTCCGCATCTGTAAAATAAGGAGTAAGACTGTGAGCCTCATGTGGGACAGTGTCCAAGCTGATTATGTTGCATCTACCCTAGTGTTTAGTGCATTTAACAAATGCCATTTAACAAATGCATTTAACAAATGCCATTAAAATAAAAATCCTTCCCAGGTTAGTCTTTGAGTGCTCTGCAAAACACCCAAACTGTCCCATTTTCTGCCTTCAGTGTCATCTGTAAAAACAACTATGCCACACGTTTTATCTTCTTTTCTGATTTTGAATTACTGTGAGTCGCCGTTCTGGGGAATTGTACTATTTTTTCCAGAAAGGCTCAGAGGAAAGGTAAGCAGAAGAAGGAAGACTATGAGGCCTATGTAGGATGGGGACTGTGTGTTGGGCAGGGATTGTCGCAATCTGTTGCCGAATTGTACATTCCAAGCGCTTAGTACAGTGCTCTGCACACAGTATGCGCTCAAGAAATATGATTGAATGAATGAATGAACCTGATTAGCTTGTATCTATCCTAGGGCTTAGTAGAGTGTTTGGCACATAGTAAATGCTTAACAAATACTATTTTTAAAAAAGGAAGCTCATGTCCTGCCATCTTGAACTCATCAGATTCTGATCCACTGGATTCTAAGCTCCTTGAGGGCAGGGATCTTGCCTACCAACTCTATTGTATTACATTTACCATGATGCACACAGTAAGCATTCAGTAAATACCAATGATTGATTGATTGCCCCCAGCTATTCTATAACTCTGTCAAGACCCTCTGATGTTGGGGCACACCATCATCTGCCATTTCTAAATGGAATGAATTTCTTTAAGTACAAGCTATTAATTCCATCTCACAGGGATTAAGAACGTCTTCTATTTATTTTGTCATTCCCTCCCCCTTCATGCTCATATCGCTTAACACTCTCTACCTCTTTAGTCTTTACGACACCTAAGAGAGATAGGTAGGTGGCAGGGAGAGTTTAATGAGGGCAGTTCTCATAGACCTGAAATCTGTTAGCTCTTTAGCTCCGTAAGAGTTTATGCCCTGATTAGGAAGGACCCTGTCGGATATAATCGATCATTCCGTGGTATTTATTGAGTGCTTACTGTGGGCAGAGCACTGTATTAAGTGCTCGGGAAAGCCCAATGTAGCAGAGTTGATAGACCCATTCCCTGCCCACGAGGAGTTTACAGTCTGGGGGGGAGAGAGATATTACTATAAATTAATAAATCACAGATATGTCCATGAGTGCTCGGGGGCTGGAGGTGGGGTGAATATCAAGTACCTAAAAGATCCAGATCCAGGTGTATATGTGAAGCAGAAGAGAGAGCAGGTAGGGGAAATGAGGGTTCAATAAATATGATTGAGTGAGTGAATGAATGACTGCTTAACAAATATCATAAAATTGAGGGAAGCCTTCTTGGAGGAGATGTGATTTTAATAAGGCTTTGAAGGTGGGGAGAGCGGTGGTCTGTCATAACAAGAAAGGGAGGGAGCTCCAGGTCAGAGGGAGGACTTGGTCAAGATTTCAGTCGTGAGATAGATGAGATCCAGGTTCAGTGAGCAAGCTGGAGCTAGAAGAACCAAGTGTACAGGTTGAGTAGTAATAGGAAATCAGAGAGGTAAAGTAGGAGTAACTGATTGAGAGTTTTAGAGCATCAGTGTGATGCGGTAATCTCAAAGAACTTTTTTTATCTCTATCAAGCAGTGCCACTTCTGGGGACCAAGGAAATATCTGAAATCAAGTTAACGTAAATCTTATATCTTCTCAGCTTTGGCTTGATTTTCACAAGTCGAGGTGTATTGGGGAAAAAGATTTTCACAGCAGAAATATCTCTTGGGACCCAAATTGGTCTGGGATAAATCTGACCCCTAGCACTAAGTCAGTTCTTCCAGGAAGTGTGCCGTATTGACAGAAAGTTTTGCCACACCGCTATTAGACCTCAAAATTGGTTCCATGAAAATTGAATGTAGCACAAAAGAACCTTAAACAAAATAGAGTTTCCCAGAGGAAATAACAAAGTACATTAATGTATTCCCAATATTAAAATAATGGACTGAAAAATATATATGCATATTTTAAGTGATTAAAAGCAGAATACATTTGATGATCAAACAGCAAACTAAATATACAAAACAAAAATGAAAGACTTTGTTACCTCATATATTTATATAGAGAAATCATTAATTTTCAAAATGTAATCTTTTACATCCTATTCAGGAAAAAAGACACTTTGTGCTAATGCATTTTTGTTTTCATTTTCTCTGTTAAGGAGATGACAACTCAAGCCAAGGCTGAAAGTTTAAAAGAAGAAAATTGTAACTGCAGTCCCTGGCACAAGTGGGCTTTCTGTAGGGGCAGGATAGTGACAAAGGTGACAGGCAGGTGGTGAGCAAGCATGCTTGGTGGGGGCAATCAGCCTCAGAAGAAGATGTTGTCCCACCTGTCAACTCCCCCCTGCCTCCCCCTCCCACCACGCTGAGAGCAACAGACAGCAGGAATAATAGATTCCTTCCCCTTTTACTTCAAACATGGCCAAATCTTCCTCAACTGAAGAATCCACCCGTTGACCTTTAGTGGAAAGAGCACGGGTCTGGGGAGTCAGAGGACCTTGGTTCTAATCATGCCTCTGCCAATTGCTTGCTGCATGACTTGGGACTTGTATGACTTAACTTCTCTGTGCCTCAGTTTTCCTCACCTGTGTAATGGCGATTGAATCCTATTCCCTTCTACTTAGACCGTGAGCTCTATGTTGGACGGGTACTATTTGCGACCTGATAAACTTCTATCTACCCCGGTGTTTAGAACAGTGCATGACACATAGTAAGCTCTCCCTCTAGACTGAAAGCTCCCCCTAGACTCTAAGATCATTGTGGGCAAGGAATGTGTCTGTTTATTATTATGTTGTACTTTCCCAAGTGCTTAGTACAGTGCTTTGCAAACAGTAAGGGTTCAATAAAGACGATCGAATGAATGAATGTTTAACAAATATCTTAAAAAATACATACCTCATTTCTTGTCCTGACTAGACTCAAATAAACTATACAAATCCACTGCCTCCACTTCCTCTTCACCTAATCTTGACAATCAGGATTTCGCCCTCTTGACTAAGACAGCGCTCACCCTAGTTTGTAATAATATCTCTCTATCCAAATCCAACAGTTTATTTTATGTACTAATCCTCTTCAATATTTCTGCTATTATCAAGACTATAGATGACTCTCTTCTCCTAAAAGTTCCCTCCAGGGAATGATTTTAGCCTCATACTATCTCTTTTACTATTGTCCTCAATTCATTTTGTTGGCTCCTCTACTCCTACTCATCCTTCAACTGTAAGGATCTCTCTGGACCCGATGCAATTTTCACTTTATTCTCATTCTGGATGTTCATTACAACAAAAAATTTCAACTAGCACCTCTACATAATAAAAATTACTATTGGGCTAAACTCTATTGGCTTTTGGAAAGAAACAGGACTGGGGGGCAGGGGGGCAGGATTCTAATCCTGGCTCTGCCACTTGCCAGCTGTGTGACCTTGGGTAAGTCACTCATCTTCTCCGTATAGGGCAATGCACTATGAGCTTGGGAGGATATCATATAACAGAGTTGGCATGTTCCCTGCCACAAGAAGTTTAAAGGCTAGAAAGTGTACTTGACCCATAGTTAACGGTTAACAAATAGTCCAGTTTTTATTGTCACTCATATTATTATTATATCTTTAATCAGTCAACGGCATCATCATCATCATCAGTGGTATTTATTGAGCACTTATCGTGTGAAGAGCACTATACTAAGCACTTGGGAGAGTACAACAGATTTGGCAGAGATGTTCCCTGCCCAAAACAAGTTTATAGTCTAGAGGAGGAGACCGATGTAAATCTACATCAACTGTCTACATACTACATAAACTTTCATCTATGTTACCATTTCTTATTTCCATAAAATACTTAAAAAAGAAAGGCTCAGTTTTTTTCAAACACAAGTACCCTCAATTCATGTAAATATCTTATATACACCATATCTTCTTCCTACCTGTAATTTAGTGAAATATCATTCTCCCATTCCTGATTGCAAACTTCTCGAGGTGAGGGATGATGTATACTAATCCTATTGTACTCTCCCATGTGTTCAGTACAGTGCTCTGAACATAGTAGGTGCTCAATAAATAATAATCATTGACTCATGTAGTTTGTATAGAACTTTCATTTTTCAAAGTACTGTCACATCCACATTTTAGCCTCATGACATCGCTCCTTCATTGTCCCCATTTTACAGGTTAGGAAACTGAGTCCCAGAGAAGTACATGACAATTTCACAGAGCAGGCCAGTGGCAGAACTAAAGATCAGAGCCCAGATTTACTGATTCCCAGATCCATGTCCTTTCCTTTAGGCCATGCTTCCTGGCGAAATAAAGTCCCATTGGAATATATTTATCGGAATTAATTGTCCGTGTGTGCAAAAGTCAAGCGTGGTCAGTGTACTTAGTCGATTCTTAAACTCTTGAATGATTCTATTTATCTATTCTTGAATAAGTTTTAAGAAGTCAATACGAGAGAAGAAACTGGAAATAGTGGGTCAGCAATAGGAAGAATGATGAGAGGGAAAATCAGAACAATTCAAAGAGACCCACTTCTAGTAAATTATTTTTGGAGGTATAGCTTGTGTTACTCAGAGAGTGCATCAAGATAATACATAAGAAGAGACTTTGTGTCTGAAAATGATTAAAGAACAAGTATGAATAGGGTATTTATTAAAGGTTTTTTTTGGGCCATGCACTGTGTTAAGTGCTGGGCTAAATAAAAGATGTTCAATTCACAAATTCATGCTCGTTTGAATGTATCTAAATATTGTAATAAATACATCCCCATTTTACAAATAAATACAAAATGATTATTCCTTACATTTGCATAAAAAGTCATGGAACATTTTCCGAACCTTAAGGAAATACTTGTTACAGAGCTTTATGTGAATTATCTATTTATCTAAATAAATTGTTATTCTTAATTCAATATCAAGTGGGATACAAAATGTCTCCTGATTTGATGTTTTCATTTTGGAGTAGGATTTTGCAATTGAAGGACTTTTCGCAAGAACAAACAAACATCTTTTTGACATCTTTTAAAATGAAATGGCAAAGACTTGTAAGCAGTAAAATGGCATAGATACAGGTTCTGGCAGCAAGATCTTTTGCACCTGGAACAAAAGGAATTTATGGACTATTTTTATCTGGATTTGTCAGAGTTTAATCATAAAGACAATGCATTTAGCAAAAAATGTGCTGCTAGAAGAAAAACATGATAGCAACTTCAGTATTGATTAGGTCACGGAAGCAATGTGGCCTGGGATTTAGAGGGCCTCTGTTCTAATTCTGACTCCACTGCTTGCCTGCTGCATGACCTTGGGTAAGTCACTTAACTTCTCTGTACCTCAGTAACCTTATCTGTAATTAAGCCTGTGGGCTCCACGTGAGAAATGGACTATGTCCAACTTGATTAGCATCTATGTACCCCAGCATTTAATACAGCGATCGGCACATTGTAAGTGATTAACAAATACCATTAAAATTTTAAAAACGGTGTTAACTCTTTCCTTTGAGGAAATTAGTCTTTGGGGGAAGGTTCAGTAAAGTCGGAGCAAGGACAGACTCCCATTGGGTCTTCCATCAAGTGGAGGTGGTTCCAGTAGATATGCAACAGAAATTTAGATGATTTTTCACAAAGCACATGAATCCAGAAGGAGGGGGTAATGAGGGGGAAAGTAACAAAGGCGGGAATGGACAGCAGTATGAAAATGAAAGGAAGCAGTTGTTTTATCTAACAGAAAACTGTTGATTCCATCGTGATTAATAACAAATCTACCCCTCTTCCACCGCCCCACTTAGCATGGTGCTCTTCCAGTGTGCTAGCACTTTGAGGAGCCGAGTGACTCTTTTTGGTCACTTGTAACATTTAAAGTGCTTAAAGCCTAATAATAAATTGTCTAAAATCTAAAGTTGATGATGGAACCAATTACTATGTGAAAACTAACTGGAGGGTCAAAGGTTAGTACTTTAACCTCACCCAAATTATTAGTATTATTGCATTTATCAAGCACTTACTATGTGTAAAACACTGTTTTAAGCACTGGAATAGGTACAGGTTAATCAGTTTGGACACAGTCCTGGTCCACTTGAAGACTCACAGTCTAAATAACAGGGAGAACAGGTATTTATCTTCTTTAGTTCCAAATATCCTATATTTACCCAAATGGGATCAGTTTGGCAAGAGCTGCATTGATCATTTAATTTTTAATTTAAATGGCATTTGTTAAGTGCTTACTATGTGCCAGGCATTGTACCTTAGTACTGGGATAGATACAAGACAATCAGGTTGGACACAGTCGCTGTCCCACACAGAGGTTCAGGTTCTAATCCCCAATTTGTGGATGGGGTAAACTGAGGCACAGAGAAGTAAAGTGACTTGCCTAGGGTCACACAGCAGGCAAGTGGCAGAGCAGGGATAAGAAACCAAGTCCTCTGAATCCCAGGACTGTGTTCTTTCCACTAGGCTACATTGCTGATCATCTTCAGCACCCCAGAGTAATCCATTTTGCGGGGGCCCCGGTGTAATAGATGATTCCATTGTGTCTCATCAATCAAATTTATTGAGCACTTACTGTGTGCAGAGCACTGTACTAAGCACTTAGTCTAGATCTGTGACCTAGACCTTATTAGACTGTGCATCTCCCCACCACCACATCCCAGCAAGATTTCAACTACCTGACTGTGTCTGTATATCTCATTCACTGACCTGTGCTTACCCTTTTTTTATGGTATTTGTTAAGTACTTACTAAACGGCAAACACTGCTCTAAGTGCTGGAGTAGATACAAGTTAATTAGGTTGGACATAGTCCCTGTTCCCCAGAAGGAGTCGCTGTCTTAATCCCCATTTTACAGATGGGGTTCCTGAGGCACAGTTATCATTCATCCATTCAATAGTGTTTATTGAGCACTTACTATGTGCAGAGCACTGTACTAAGCGCTTGGAATGTACAAATCGGCAACAGATAGACAGTCCCTGCCCATTGACGGGCTTACAGTCTAGAGAAGCAGTGTGGTCTAGTGGAAAAAAACATGGGCCTGAGAGTCAGAGGACCCAAATTCTAATCCCAGTTCTGCCACCAGTCTGCTATGTGACCTTGGGCAAGTCACTTGACTTCTCTGTGCTGCACCTCATCTGTAAAATGGGAATGAAATCCTACTCTCTCTTACTTAGACTGTGAGCCCCATGTGGGACAGGAACTTAGTCCAACCTAATAAACTTGCATCTACCCCAGTGCTTAGAACAGTGTCTGGCACATAGTAAGCGCTTAACAAGTACTGTAATTATTAAATGACATTCCTGGGGTCACACAGCAGAGCCGGAATTAGAAGTCATACTTGTTTACTCGCGATCTCATTGTGGGCAGTGAATGTCTCTGTTTATTGTTATATTGTACTCTCCCAAGCGCTTAGTACAGGGCTCTGCACACAGTAAGCGCTCAATAAATACGACTGACTGACATCTCTCCTGCTCTTGCTCTCTCTCTTTGGTAACCGTGGCCAAGCAGCATTTTCTGTAAGGTGTCAGAGTAGGATCTCCTGCTGACTGCCTGACCAGGACAGTTACTTGGTGATGGGGACAATATAGAAGAAGGGGGTGAGAGAGAGACTGAGCTAGACGGATACCTGGATTCAACTCCATTTTTCAAATAAGAACGGTGAAGCACAGAGATCCCTGACCAGGAGGACCTCAGTGTCTTGTGTTGTGTTAAACTTGTGTTAAACTGGCCCCAAATCTGGAGAGTTTGGGAAATGATCTGAACTGGGAAAATGGTTTTGTCAATTCAAGTCTGAAAGCAACATACTGAGGAAAGACTACAGGATAAATTCAAGGGCAAACAGTCCATTTAGAGTTGCAAAAGAGAATCGGTGACATTTATTGATGCATAAAGTGTGTAGAACACTGTTCTAAGCTCTGAGAGGACTACAATACAGTCGAGTTGGTAGACCCAATTTTACCATCCAGTAGCTTACCATCTAATGGGAAATTAGAGATAGAGAGGGAAAATAATATTGCCAATAATGGTACTTGTTTAAGCACTTACAGTGTGCTAAGCACTGTTCCAAGCTCTGGGGTAGATACAAGTTAATCAGATTGGACACAGTCCCTGTCTCACATAGGGCTCACGTCTCAATCCCCATTTTACAGATGAGGTAACTGAAGCATGGGGAAGTGAAGTGACTTGCCCAAAGTCACACAGCAGACATGTGGTGGAGCCAGGATTAGAACCCCTGACCTTCTGACTCCCAGGCCCGTGTGCTCTATCCACTAAGCCACGCCGCTTCTGTTCAGCACAGCCATCCCTTTCCATTCAGATGATGATGATGGCATCTGTTAAGTGCTTACTCTGTGCCAAGCACTGTTCTAAGCACTGGGGTAGATAGAAGGTGATCAGGGTGCTCCATCTGGGGTTCACAGACTTCATCTCCATTTTACAGATGAGGGAACTGAGGCTCAGAGAAGTTGTGACTTGCCCAAAGTCACACAGCTGACTAGCGTCAGAGGCGGGATTAGAACCCACAATCTCTGACACCCAAGCCCGGGCTCTTTCCACCAAGCCACACTGCTTCTCCATGGATGTCACGGTGGGCAGCCATTACACTGTGCATCCCAGCACCCTACTGCCTTTCTAGGAGACTAAACGTTCAGTGGATGCACTGATCCTGTGGCTTTCAGTCTTGTGCCCTCAGCTCCAGGGAGGCTGAAGAATTTGGCCTGATCCTCTCTTCCTGATAACCTCTAGTCTGTAAGCTCGTAGAGAGCAGCGAATGTGTCTCTTTACTGTTATATTTTACTCTCCCAAGCGCTTAGTACAGTGCTCAAAGTGCTCTGTAAATACGATTGAATGAATGAATGAACCTCTACCTGACACGTTAACTAGTGGTTGTAGGCAGGAGAAGCAATGTAACATAATCAATAGAGCACGGACCTGGTACTGATTCCAGCTCGGCCGCTTGTGTGCTGCGTGACCTTGGGCAAGTCACTTATCTTCTCTGTGCTTCAATTAACTTCCCTGTAAATGAAAATTTCCCCGTTCAGAGTCGCACCTGGAGAGTTTCCAGTACTCTACCAGTCTCGACTATGGAAGGGAGAATCAAGCAGAGGCCTATCCATTCCATTCCTAGCTCGGGCAGTGCCTAGCGAGTGGAAGGCCATCTGCTACAAGTCGAAACTCACCCGTGTTGGGCAGCGGCGGCGTGGGAGAGAGTCGAGGGCGGAGGTTCAAGTTGACTGCTTGGAAGGCAGCGACGGTAAACCACTTCTCTATTTTTACCAAGAAAACTCTGCGGATCCGCTACCAGAACCATTGCAGGTGGAGGTGGGGCGTTCTGAGAGAGATGTGTCCACGGCGTCGATATGGGTCAGAGACGACTGGACGGTATAAGACAAGACAAAATGAGAATTAAGACTGTGAGCTCTCTGTGAGACAGGGACTGTCCCCAACCTATTTAACTTGCACCTATCCCAGCACTTAGTACGGTGGCTGGCACATACTAAGTGCTTAACAGATAGCACAAAAATGTCTGTCACTTTTCAGTTTACTTCAGTATCTTTTGTTTCAGTTACTACAATTCCACTGATTCTTGTCCAATTCTCTCTCCCTCACACATGATCTACTCCCTCCTCTCCCTTCCCTATCCCAAACAGCTTGACAAAGGCATCAGAGATCACTCAAATTATGTGCTCCCACTCCCCTTGAAAACTTCACCAAGCACTCTGACCACTGAGGCCAGCAACCGTTCCATGAAGATCATATTCCTTTTAAATATTTACTTTCTCTTTTTTTCGCTTCTTCATCGAAAGTCCCACTTTCATCCTTGTCAAATCATTTGTCACTCCCATCGTTCTGGATTTTCCTCTCCATTTCTTCCCCCAAGGGAGCAGCACTGCCAAGTTTCATTCTATAGATAAGAAAAATGACTTTTCCTCCCTTATCTCCTGGTATTATCATCGAAGGAGCAGACAGCTTTCTACTTCTGATATTTATTTTTTCCTGAAATTATTATGATTTTCAGTACAAAGTCAATGCAGCTCAAAAAAAGAGAGAAAAAGTCCAAAAACTCAGCCTCAAGAATACTTGCCTAAACGCCATGTTGCTAAATAGAACCCCTGAAGTATTTTGATTTTCCACACTTATCAAGTCAGCATACTGGCAATACTTATTGTTTTTGCTTTCAGACTTTAAAAGTCTTTGGCATTTCAGGCAAATTCGACTCTGAGTGCCTCAAGCATGACTCCTATTGAAGGCTATTTTTATCTCCATAAACCAACTGAACAATGCCCTGTTTTATAATTAATAAACATCATTATTAATAGATTTAAACAAAGCTGGCTTTCATTCCCCTATTTCTTGGTGCATTTGGTGAAGCACTTAGAAGGGATCATTCCAATGTACACATATAACTGTTTTAATTACATCCTGTGAATTTATTTTTCCAGGGAGAAATATTTCTCGGGGAAAACGTCTATAAAAGTAACCTTAGAAGCAATGTAATTTTGTGTGTGTTTCCTATAGGAAATCTGTTTAGTTTAAGCTCCAGGTTCTAACAACCTTTTATAAAGAGAAGTGATTCTGTCAGAATGCTGCTGACAGCCATAGAAAGTCGCAGGTATCTAGTTAGAAAAGAAGCTGCCGGTTCTTTCCCGCACTTTATCTCTCTGGGACATGGCTTATTTTAACTTAGGAAATGGGCGTTCTCTTTCAGGGATGAAAAAATGAGCCATTTTGCCCTTCGTGACCAGTGAGGTGGAAGACTTAATGGACATTCTGTATGTTCAGTGTTACTCTTCGAATGCAGTCTTGAATTGGTTGGGTGGTTTCATTTTTCCATCTCTTTACCCTGACAGGATTTCTGCGAGGTAGGGAAAGGTAGATAGTCTTGGTCTCGCCTCAGTTCCCCTGCTCGATACCCTGGGCCGTGCTATCCCTGGCTTGAAAGTTTGAAAGTTCCAGTTCAGCATGGCCAAGTGGATAGATCACGGGCCTGGTTGTCACAAGGTCATGGCTTCTAATTCTGACTCCACCACTTGTCTGCTGTGTGACCCTGGGCAAATCACTTAACTTCTCTGTATCTCAGTTCCCTCATCTGTAAAATGGGGATTGAGACTGAGAGCCTCATGTGGGACAGGGACTGCGTCCAGCTCGATTTGCTTGAATCCACCCCAGCGTTTAGTAGAGTGCCTGGAACCTAGTAAGCGCTTAACAAATGCCATAATTATTATTATTACTACTAAAGTCATTTCAACATTTCCTGTTGGTATCTCAGGTCACAAGCTAATGTCTATCCATCAAGAGGCAGTGGAGCCCAGTGGACTAAAACATAAATCGGTCAGAATTTTTGAAATTACTCTCCTTTCTGCTGCTGAGTCGCTGCATGTTCCAGGGCCTAGAATTTTGGCAAGGGAGAAGAAAACAGACATTAAGAAGTCAAGTCACTGAAGTGAGTTTTCTTCCATTCTTCTGTTCTATATGAAAGCCACCTGATCATCCCAGACAGAGACACCCCACTTCCCTATCCCCTACCCACCTTGAGTAGCCTGGGTTAAACACCGGATCTTTGGTCTCTTCGAGGCTCTCTTTACCTCACCTACTGATCAGATAATAACCGTGGCATTTGTTAAGTGCTTACTGTGTACCAGGCACTGTACTAAGCGCTGGGTCGGAGACAAGCATATCGGGTTGGACACAGTCCCTGTCCCACATGGGGTTCACAGTCTCAATTTCCATTTATAGATGAGTTAACTGAGGCACAGAAGTGAAGTGACTTGCCCAAGGTCACACAGCAGTCACGAGGAGGAGTCGGGATTAGAACCCATGACCTTCTGACTCCCCGGCCTGTGCTCTATCCACTATACCATGCTGCTTCTCTGAATTAGACTAGACATCTAGACATGTCTAGACTAACATCTCTAGACTGCAAGCTCGTTGTGGGCAGGGAAAGTAGAGTGCTTTGCACAGAGTAGGCGTTCAATAAATACGATTGAATGAAGGAAGGAATGAATGGGAACACCAACAGTGCTGCCCTGAATGTCAGGCTTCATTGGAAATAGCTGCATTTGGCTCTCCATGTAGGTGGGATGAGGTACGTTGTCCTCTGACGATGAAGCGATCAGTGATATTTACTGAGCTCTTAGTGTCTGTAGCGAACTGAACTAAGCGCTGGGAGTCAGAAGGGCCTGGCTTCTAATCCCAGCTCTGCCACCTGCCTGCTGTGTGACCTTGAGTAAGTCACTTCACATCTCTGTGACTCAGTTACCTCATCTGTAAAATGGGGATTAAGACTGTGGTCATTGTGGGCAGGGATTGTCTCTCTTTATTGCTGTATTGTACTGTCTAAGCGCTTAGTACAGTGCTCTGGACACACTAAGTGCTCAATAAATACTATTGAATGAATGACTGTGAGCCCTGTGTGGGACAGGGACCGTGTCCAGCCTGAATATGTTGT
Organism: Ornithorhynchus anatinus; assembly: GCF_004115215.2. Classification (NCBI taxonomy): domain Eukaryota; kingdom Metazoa; phylum Chordata; class Mammalia; order Monotremata; family Ornithorhynchidae; genus Ornithorhynchus; species Ornithorhynchus anatinus. The sequence continues at coordinate 36,236,587 of NC_041734.1, read as the reverse complement.
ATCTACTCCAGCGCTTAGTGTAATAATAATGTTGGTATTTGTTAAGCGCTTACTATGTGCCGAACACTGTTCTAAGCGCTGGGGTAGACACAGGGGAATCAGGTTGTCCCACGTGGGGCTCACAATCTTAATCCCTATTTTACAGATGAGTTAACTGAGGCACAGAGAAGTTAAGTGACTTGCCCACAGTCACACAGCTGACAAATGGCAGAGCCGGGATTTGAACTCATGACCTCTGACTCCAAAGCCGGTGCTCCTTCCACGGAGTCACGCTGCTTGGCGCATAGTAAGCGCTTAACAAATACCACAGTCATTATTATTATTAATATTATTATTAATACGATAGAGTGGGTAGACACAATTCTTGCCCACGAGGAGCTTGCAGTCTAGAGGGGGAGATAGACATTTAAATAAATTACAGATAAAGGAAATCACAGAGCATACAGTTATGTACGTAAGCGTCGTGGGGCCGGGTCGAGTATCAAAGAGCTTAAGAGGTACACAGCCAAGTGAGTAGGTGACACAGACAGGAAGGTGGGGAAGGGAAATTAGGGCTTAGTCAGGTAGGGCCTCTTGGAGAAGATGTGATTTTAGGAGGGTTTCGATGGTGAGCCGGGCCGAGGGCTGTTGTAATGAAGGAAGAGTGAGTTCCAGGCCAGAGGGATAGATGGGATTGGGGTGCAGAGAGTAGGTTGGTGATAGGAGAGCAGCGTGTGCAGCTTGGGTTGTAATGGAAGATCAGTGAGCTGAGGTCAGAGGGAGAGGATTCATTTAGTACCTTAAAGGTAAGGAAATTCTGGTTTTTTGCAGCCCTGGATAGGCAGCCACTGGAGGTTTTAAAGAGAAGGAAGATATGGACTGATCATTTTTATTAGAAAAATGACCCAGGCAGCAGAGTTGGACTGGAAAGGGGAAATACATTGGGCAGAGAGGTCGGAGAGGAGGCTGATGTAGTAGTCAAGTTGAGATGTGATATATGCTTGGATCAGCAGAACAGCAATCTGGATGGAGAGGAAAGGGCAGATTCTACAGATGTCGTGAAGGTAGAATTGTGATGGATAATTGCGTGGGTTGAATGAGACATCAATGTCAAGGATAATGCCCAGATTAATAACGGGTTGTGAGACAGGGAGGGTGGTGGTGTTGTCTATGGTGATATGGAAAATCGGGTTTGGTGTGAAGATGAGGAGTCCTGTTTTGAACACGTGTAAGTTTGAAGTATTAAGAGGGCCGGGTTTGGCCCTCAGAAGCTGCAGAGACGGGCAAGGGGACTTTCACAGAACAACACAGAAGGGAATTCCTGCAAGGTTTCAAACCCCCAGGATGATGAATGAAAGTGCCAGATAATATCACCATCAACATCCACCTCATCGATAGACTTGTGGGCCCACTTTTTGTAGCACTATTTTCCTCCTTTCCACCTTTGCCTCTTCACCCAACATTTAAAGTTTCTAAAAAATGTTTACTTCAAGAGCTTTTGAAAGTAGATCTTTGGTAGCACGAACCTATCCACTTGTCTGCCGTGTGACCTTGGGCAAATCGCTCGACTTCTCTATGCCTGAGTCACCTCATCTGTAAAAATGGGTATTAAAATTGTGAGCCCCATGTGGATCAGGGACTACGTCCCACCCAATTTGCTTGTACCCACCCCAGCACTTAGTAAAGTGCCTGGCACATATTAAGTACTTAATAAATACCATAATTATCTTTATTAGTACTTATCCCCCAGCTTGCTTCGATATGTGTTTCACTGGTTTTATCCAGAAGTTCTAATCCTATCCATCCCTGATCATTTATTCATTGAATTACATTTATTGAGCACTTACTAAGTGCTTGGGAGAGTACAGTAACAATAAACAGACACATTCCCCGTCTACAAGGAGCTTGTGCCACCATATAAAATGGGTGAGCACCCAGGAGTACTTGCTGCTGAGAAGACCTCACACAATGATGATAATAATAAGAATAATAACTGTGGCATTTGTTAAGCACTTACTATGTGCCAAGCACTGTACTAAGTGCTGGGGTAGACACAAGTTAATCTGGTTAGACACAGTCCCGGTCCCCACATGTGGCTCATGTATATTAGAACCAGGATTAGAACCCACAACCTTCTGACTCCCAGGCCTGTGCTCTATCCACAATGCCATGCTGCTTCAACATGGAGATTTAGATAATAGAGAACAGGACAGAACACTGCAGAATACCTGCAGTAGTGCAAGTGTTTCTATACTGCTAAAAAAAAAAGACGGAATTCATCTTGCTAAGCACTGCCTTATGCAAATTTCCCATATGATTTTGGCTTGTTACCAGATACAGCATAAGAGTTCCCCGTGGCCTTATTTTGGAGTCTGGCTCGTTAGAGATTTTGTAACAATACGATGCATTATTTGGTTCAATATGGTGGGATATCTGTACATAATGGATGAAAAGGACTCCCATGTCCTTTTAACTTGGACAGTGGAGTGTGTGACCACGTCTTCAAGAGCAGACTGCAGCGCGGCTCCGAACCCCAATCGACCATAAACACAACGGGCTCCGGTCCTGGCCACCAGTGGCTTCGGAAAACGTGATGGACGACAAGGTGACCCAGGTCTCCCTCTCTCAGTACCAAATAGTGGAGCAGAAAAATGATTTGACCCATTCTAGGGTGTCAGGGAGGTGCCACCCTAAATGCTATCTGTACTCAACCAATCACTCAGTCATGTTTAGAGAAGCAGCGTGGGTCAGTGGAAAGAGCACGGTCTTGGGAGTCAGAGGTCATGGGTTCGAATCTCCGCTCTGCCACTTGTCAGCTGTGACTGTGGGCAAGTCACTTAACTTCTCTGTGCCTCAGTTACCTCATTTGTAAAATGGGGATGAAGACTGTGAGCCTCACGTGGGACAACCTGATTACCTTGTATCTACCCCAGTGCTTAGAACAGTGCTCTGCACATAGTAAGCGCTTAACAAATACCAACATTATTATTATGTTTATTGAGCACTTACTGTGTGCAGAACACTGTACTGAGCGCTTGGGAGAGTATGATACAACAGAGTGGGTAGACATGTTCCCTACCCACAGGGAGCTTCCTACCCTGACCCTGTCCCTGTCTCTCTGTCCCTGGTTGAAGCATTATGAAGGGAGCAGGAACTCTTCATCTCTCCAAAGATAAATTGGAGACGGTAGGAAAACTCAGAACCGGCCTTTCTGTGAAGCGGTATTGCTCAGTTTGTTGCCACCTCCTTCCCCTCACCATATCCTCGGCCCAGACTGAAGGGGCCTCGGTTGAGCCACAGAAGAGGAGAGTTTCCGTTGATCCACCTCCTACTGGATGGTTCCCTTGCCTACATCCTCTCTCCTCCTGGAGCACCCCACCTTCATATCTGACAGATCACCATTTTCCCCATCTTCAAAGCCCTCCTAAAATCTTCCAGAAACCTTTCCCTGACTAATCTCTCATCTCCCATCCCGTTTTCTTCCCTCCAGTATCACCTGGGCACTTAGGGACTGACCCAACCCCTTCATCCCCAATGGCATTTATGTAGAAATCCTTATGCTCCCAGTCACTTCCCCTCTCTGTATTGTATTTTAATGTTAGTCTTCCCAGCTAGATTGAAAGAGCCCTGAGGGCAAAGGATGTGTCTTCTTGCTCTATTGAACTCTCCCGAGCACTTAGTACAGTGTTTTGTCAACAGTAAGCACTTACTAACCTATCACTGACTGACTGGATGGGATAGTTCAGGGTAAAGTGACAAAGCTGCCCGTCTCTCTTCCTCTTTCTCTCTCTCCCTCCCATCCAACTCCCTCATTCTACAGTCCTGAAAGCAGGGCAAGGAAGCAGCACGGCCTAGTGGTTAAAGCGCACATCCTGGAGTCAGAGGAGCTGAGTTCTAATCCCGTCTCCTCCAATTGCCTGTTGTGTGACCTGGGGCAAGTCACTTAACTGCTCGGTTCCTCAGTTGTCTCATCTGCAAAATGGGGATTTTTATCTGTTTTCACTCCTACTTGGCCTGTGGGCCGTGTCCCACCTGACTGACTTGTATCTGCCCCGGCACTTAGAACAGTGCTTGGGACACTTGGACAAGCCTTGGACAAGTCACTTAAGTTCTTGGTGCCTTAGTTTTCTCACCTGTAAAATAGGACTTGAATACTTGTTCTCCCTCTTGCTGAGATTGTGAGCCCTGTGTGGGAGAGGAACTGTGTCTTTTCTGTTTGTATTTCCCCCAGAATTTAGCAGAGAGCTTGGCTGTTATCAGTAAGCAGTTATCAGATACCATAATTAAATTATTATTATAATTTGATTTTCCCTTAACAAGAGATTCTTCAAGACCACAGCCCCTGCATTAAGAGAGAAAACCCTACAGCTAGATTATGGTTTTCCCCAAATTCAGTTCATATTTTTGCCCATTTTTCCCCCACTACATAATCTGAGGAATTAAACATTCAATACGTGATACAAAAAATGCTGCTCCCTAAAATCATATACCATGAGACTCAAAAATGTGTCACCAACCTTGTCAATCGATCATATTTATGGAGCGCTCACTATGTGCAGAGCACTGTACCAAGCTGTACGGGAGAGATAACATAACAACGTAATAGAGTTGGTAGACATGTTCCCTGCCCACAGTGAGCTTGCAGTCTAAAGGGGGAGACAGACATTAATATAAATAAATCAATTACAGATATGTACATAGGTGTGGGACTGAGGGAGGGGTGAATAAAGGTAGGAAATCCAACTGCTAGGGCGATGCAGAAAGGAGTGGAAGAAGAGGAAATGAGGACTTAATTAGGGAAGGCCTCTTAGAAGAGTTGTGCCTTCAGTACGACTTTAAAGATGGAGAGAACGATAGTGTGTGGTATATGAAGAGGGAGGGCATTCCAGGCCAGAAGCAGGACTTAGGCAAGAGGTCGGCGGCGAGATAGACCAGATCAAAGAACGTAGTCACTGTCCTGTATGACAATGCCGCTGACCGTACATTGTTCGCTGTGTTGGCCAGAGTGGTCGGTAAGGCCAATGAATGGCCAACAATGCCTTACTAAAGTGTGTGGGGTTTTTTGAAAGATAGCCATTTCCTGCAAAGTACCTCTGAGAGAGAATAGCAGGTGCTTGTGTTCCTGTTTTCAACCAAGGAAAACTGAAGAAAAGTGTAGACATGTCTACTTGGCTGTCCCGCCGACACCTAAAAATTTAACATATCCAAAACAGAAGTCCTTATCTTCCCCCACAAACTTTCCCATCACTGTAGACGGCACCACCATTCTGCCTGTCTCACAAGCCAGTAACCTTCACGTTATTCTCAACTGATCTCTCATTCAACCCACATGAGAAGCAGCGTGGCACAGTGGAAAGAGCACGAGCTTTGGAGTCAGGGCTCATGAGTTCGAATCCCAGCTCTGCCACTTGTCAGCTGTGTGACTGTGGGCAAGTCACTTAACTTCTCTGTGCCTCAGTTCCCTCATCTGTAAAATGGGGATTAAGACTGTGAGCCCCACGTGGGACAACCTGATTCCCCTGTGTTTACCCCAGAGCTTAGAACAGTGCTCGGCACATAGTAAGCGCTTAACAAATACCGACATTATTATTATTATTATTATTGTTATATTCAATCTGTCACCAAATCCTTTCGGTTCAACCTTCGTAACATCGCTAAAATCTGCTTTTTCCTCTTCATCCAAGCCACTACCATGTTAATCCAAGCACTTATCCTGCCTTGACTACTGCATCAGCCTCCTTGCTGACCGCCCTGCCTTCTGTCTCAGCCTACTTCAGTCCATACTTCACTATCCTTCCTGGGTCATTTTTTCTACAAAAGCAGTCAGTCCATATTTCCCCATTCTTCAAGAAGCTGCAGTGGTTACCCATCTACCTCCACATCAAACAGAAACTCTTCATCATGGACTTTAAAGCACTCAATCAACTTTCCCCCTTCTACCTTACCTCTCTCATTTCTGACTACATCCCAGCCTGCACGCTTCACTCCTTTAATGCCAACCTGCTCACCGTACCTTGATCTCATTCATCTACCTCATCAATGACCCTTTGACCACATCCTGACTCAGGTCTGGAACTCCCTCTCCTTTCATATCTGACAGACCATCCCTCTCCCCACTTTCAATTCCTCACTAAAGTCGCATCTGCTCCAAAGGGCTTTCCCTAACTAAGCCCTCATTTTCTCATCTACCACTCCTTTCCGCATCACTCTTGCACTTGGATCTGTACCTTTTATTCACCTCACCCTCAGCCTCACAGCACTCATGTCCATATCTGTAATTGATTTTAATGTTTGTCTACCCATCTAGACCGTAAGATCCCTGTGGGCAGTGTCTACCAACTCTGTTGTATTATACTCCCCCAAATGTCTAATACAATACTGCGCACCCAGTAGACTCTCAATAAATACAATTGATTGATTGAATAAGAGAGAGATGAAAGCTACTTGCTTGAAAAATCACAGGCTTGCTAAATCCCGATTAGCATTTTATCCACAAAATTCTGCTGCCCCTATTTTCCTGGCCTTTTATTATTAGGAGTAGATTGACTTCTTTATCCCTACAGCTTCTGTGTGTATACATCGCATACACATGATATAGAATGTGAAGTATCAGTTGGTTAAGTCCTCAGGCCCCAAATCTTCTTTATATGAGAAGCGGTGTGGCCTAGCAGAAAGAGAACAGGTCTGGGAGTCAGAGGATCTACGTTCCAATTCCGGCTCCACCATTTGCCTGCCGTGTGACCTTGGGGAAGTCACTTCACTTCTCTGTGCCTCAGTTTCCTCATCTAGAAAATGAGGAATTCAATACCTGTTCTTCTTCCCCCTTAGACTGCAAGCATTTTGTGGGACAGGGACTGCATCTGACCTGATTCTCTTGAATCTACTCCAGTTCTTAGAACAGTGCTTGGCATAATAAATGCTTAACAAATACAATTATGTTATTGTAATTATGATGGTGCCTGCTCTTACTTTGAAATGCTTTGTCTCACTGCATTATTCTAAAGATCATGAGAACATCTGAATTTGGTCCTATCAGTGTCTACCAACCTCAAAACCTGTTTGTTTCTGAGTCCTCAAGTAGGTCTAACTGTGTCTGAGCTAGATATTAATCAATAGTATTTATTGAATGCTTACTGTGCGCAGAAAACTGTAAGGGCTTAGAACAGTGCTCCCGTGCTTAGAAAATGCTGGGCACATAATAAGCACTTTACAAATACCATCATTAATAGAGAATAAGAAAAAAAGATACAGCCAAGATTATAGACATGTTTCCTGACCACAATGAGAATCAGCATGGCCTAGTAGAAGGAGCACAGGCCTGGGAGTCAGAGGATCTGAGTTCCAATCTTGGCTCCACCACTTAGGAATAATAATAATTATGGTACTTATTAGCGCTTACTATGTGTTAAGCACCATTCTAAGCACTGGGGTAGATACAAGTTAATCACGTTGGACCCAGTCCCTGTCCCACTTGGAGCTCACAGTCTTAATTCCATTTTACAGATGAGCTGACTGAGGCCCAGAAAAATGAAGTGCCTTGCCCAAGGTCACAAAGCAGGCAAGTGGCAGAGTCGGAATTAGAATCCAGGGCCTTCCAACTTCCCAACCCATGCTCTATCCACTAATCCACACTGCTTCACTTGTCTGTTTGTGACCTTGTCAAGTCACTGGACTTCTCTGTGCCTCAGTTTTTTCATCTGTAAAATGGAGATTAAGACTTTGAGCTCCACATGGGAAACCAACTGTGTCCAACCTGACTAACCTGTATCTACTCCAGCACTTATTATGGTGCTTGGCACATAGTAAGCACTTAACAAATACTATGAAAAATGAGCCTAAAGTCTAGCGGGGGAGACAGACATTAATATAAATACATAAATTTTGGTTATGGTGCATAAATCCTGTTGGGCTGAAGATGGGCTAAGTCAACTATGGAGGTCAAAACCTTGGTAAAGTACTAGTAATGTTGATAATAATACTAATAATGGTATTTGTTTAGCACTTACTATGTGACAGGCACTGTGCTAAGCACTGGGGTAGATACAAGGTAATAGGGTTGGACACAGTCCCTGTCCCCCAGGGGCTCACAGTCTTAATCCCCATTTTACAGATGAGGTAACTGAGGTCCAGAGAAGTGAAGTGACTTGCCCGAGGTCACACAGCAGGCGAGTGGCAGAGCATGGATTAGAACCTAGATCCTTCTGACTCCCAGGCCTGCGCTCTAGCCACTAGACCACGCTTTAGGAGCTGTAGTGATTCCACACAGTAAGGTTTACATTGCGAGGAGAATCGTACTAACCACTGGGCGGCATAAGGACGTTGATTCAGACATACCTCTGGGGGATTTCCAGCTTGAGATGAAGGGAAGTGGAGAGACACCCGGGGGAGGTCACCCGCGCTAGACATCTTGGGACACAACGTGGCTCTAGTTCTGCCCCGTGAAACCTTGGTAAATCTCCACAAAGGCAAGAGGATTGGAGAGTGGCTCACTCTCTCTCTCTCAACCAGATGACATGAAACATAAATAGGAAACTTGGCATACGCATTGATCCAAAAATATTTGCTACGAGACAGGCATATCCTGTAAGGAGGCTTTGGAGGACCCAGACAGCATTACCTAAATCTGCCTTTCAAGTCTTTTCTAATGTCTGTGCATTGAGTTTTTCTGCAAGAAAGGAAAGAGAAAAAAATGGGAATTATAAGGAGGAAATTTCTAGGGAGGGCATGACAGAGAAATTAATTTTACCCAAATCAGGGAACGGTAAGCCCATTTTGGGTGGAGAATGGGAAGATAATATATCTATCAGACAGATGAGAGAAACAAACACGCTTTTGTGGGATGAAGTTATTTACAGTGTCAGCCTAAGACAATGCAATAGCATCACCACAAATTAACCGGCAATGCTTAGTATTTCCAATGGAATTATTTTGCAGCTGTTAAGAAAGAGAGCGGTATGTCAAAATAACCACTCTACATTCCCCTGAAAAGAGAATGAAAAGACTGGTTGGAGAATGTACCCAGAAACAATGAAAGAAGGCTTAAGACTTCAGCCATATTGGAAAGCCACAATCCCTCCGTGTGCAGATATCAGGAGGGTTCAGTGTCACAAACCCCTCCTGGTAGTTTCTTTGTCAAGATTTCAAAGAAGAATCGCATCGTAAGGCGGAATTTGAAAGAGTGGGTGGATGTGGTTCATGCAGATGCAGTCCCGGGGAGGAATGCATGGAGGTGGATGTTGAAAATGAAAGAGGAAGGTGCTGGGAATTGGCGTGGGGGAGGATTGAACAATAACGTGGGCTTCACCCTGGTCTTTGGGGCAGAATCAGAAATTTTAGATCAGTAAATATTCCTGCTCACTTTTTCTAACCCATCGAGAAGTTCTTCTGAAGTGGAATAAATGGGTGTACAGACCATCTGTCAACAGCTCTTTTCTGTATAGTCCAGTTCTCTTTTCTTTGTATCCCACTTTAACCATAAGAAATATAATGGCTTAATGGAAAGAGCATAGGCCTGGGAATCAGAGGACCTGGGTTCTAATACCGATTCTGCCACTCCTCTGCTGTGTGAGCTTGGGCAAGTCACTTAACTTTTCTCTGTCTCAGTTACCTCATCTGTAAAATGAGAATTGAGACTGTGAGCCTCATGTGGGACACGGACTGTGTCTGACCTGATTTGCTTGTCTCCACCCCAGTGTTTGGCACAGTGCCTGGAACATAGTAAGCACTTTACACATAACATTAAAAAAAAAGGGACAAGGATTACATCTGATCTGATTATCTTATATCTACTTCAGTGCTCATCAAAAGTCCTTCTTACTCCCAGACTTGTTATAGACTCAAGGCTGAGAGGATAACAGGATCTATTTTTAAGCAGAATTTAAGTTCCAGAAGCCAGCAGAAAGCACTGCAGCCAGGAGGTGGAGAGTGGAGTCTGAGGATGCAAACAGCAGTAGTACAAAGTATCAAGGAAGTTCACTGGTAGATAGTTAAATCTCATAAAGGAAAAAGGTATTTGTGCTTTCATAAATCCAGTAATGGTTGGATTGCTCCTCTAGCCTCAGTACCTAACTGCTTTTTAATTTTTATTTTCTAAATTTCTTCTCTTCTACTAAGTTATTTTAGAGTATTTTAAGGTTTCATCTCTCCATATGTGTCTTTCACTAGTGGCCTCACCCCTTGGAACAAGACCTGAAACAGAGACTATTGTAAAGTACTCAATCACTTCGCCCCTGTTATCTTATCGACTACGACCCAAGATGTCCACTTTGCTCCTTTAATGCCAACCTACTTTTTTTTTTAAAATGGCATCTGTTAAGTGTTTACTATGTGCCAGTAACTGTACTAAATGCTGGGATAGATACAAGTTATTCGGGTGCCCAAGGCCACCCAGCGGATGAGTAGCAGAGCCAGGATTAGAACTCTGTTCCTTCTGACTCCCATGCCCATAATCTATCCAGTCTTAATCCCCACTTTACAGATGAGGTAAAGGAGGCACAGAAAAGTTATGTGACTTGCCTACGGTCACCCAGCAGAAAAGTGGCAGAGGTGGAATCAGACCCTAGGCCCCTCCAACTCCCAGGCCCGTGCTCTATCGATCAGGTCACGCTGACAAGAAGCTCCATCATCAAACATAACCTGGTCTAATTTCTGACATTCTTTAGTTCTCCTGATCCTAGCAAATGGAGGGCTGGTGGAGGATCATCACTAGCCCTCTGGGTCTACCTCCTGGCAGTCCTTAAGAGAGTTTGGGTTGCCAAAAGGACTGGTCTGGCCAAGGGCTCTTTTGTGTCCATAAATCATCATCATCATAATAATAATTGTGGTATTTGTTAAGTGCTTACTGTGTACCAGGCACTGAACTAAGCACTGGGATGGATACAAGCAAATCAGGTTGGAAACAGTTCCTACTCCACATGGGGTTCACAGTCTCAATCCCCATTTTACAGATAACTGAGACAAAGAGAAGTGAAGTGACTTGCTCAAGGTCACACAGGAGTCAAGTGGTGGATCCGGAATTAGAACCCATGAACTTGTGGACCAGTCGGTCTGGGGGACTCCGTGGATCTCCGTGGATCTAGGAAGCCTGGGGAGTTAGGGGCAGCTCCAGGCTTCCCAGAGAGGCTTTCTTCAGGCCCTGACCTTGGCCAGACAGGAGACTACTCCCCCTCCTCAAGGCCTTAGCCAAAGAATCAACTGGAATCCTCCTCCTCCTCTCCTAAGAGGAGTCCTGGACCAGCCCAATCTTGGCCTGACTCCAAAGGATTCAGGTTAATTCAGACCAGTCTTATGCCCCAAGGGAGAGAAATAACAAGCCGTGACTTCCAGAATGTAGACTGTAAGCTCCCTCTACAGGGAACATGTCTACCACTCCATTATAGTATACTTTCCCAAACACTTAGTACAGTGCTCTGCACACAGTAAGCACTCAATAAATACCACTGATTAATCTACTGTAAGCTCTCACTGTGGGTAGTGTTGGCATCTATCAACTCTATTGTACTTTACCAAGGGCTTAGTACAGTGCTTTGCACACAGTAAGCACTCACTAAATAAGACTGATTGATCAATTCCCTTAGTGCTTATTCGATTTCAATCGTGTTTCTCAAAGTGACAGAGACCAGACTGCGGCTATCTCTTGTTTACAATCTTCATATGGACCAACTGCAAAAATCGATCACTCAATCATGTGAAGACAGATATTTCTCTTCTCCTCAGTACACAGACTAATGCCTCAAAATGATTCTACTGGGAGAAAACAAAAACCTGATCCCTGTTTCAATCTATATCAAAACTCTCCGTATCACTAAAACCATCTTACAAAATGGCCAATGACACCTCTATTCCAGATAGCAAAGTTCACTGAAACTTCTGTCTACGTGCTCAATAAATACCACTGAATGAATGATACTCTTAGTATACATTTTAATCATTCCGGGAGAGTAGCTATTTAGAAGACTGCCCAACCCAATAACCTCCTAAGAATAAGTAAAACTTGGATTTTGGTCGTCTGTTAAGCCCTTCCTTACACCATAAAAATATTCTCCTTACAAGATCCAAATAACCAATCGATTCATTCATTCATTCATTCAATAGTATTTATTGAGCGCTTACTATGCGCAGAGCACTGTACTAAGCGCTTGGGATGAACAAGTCGGCAACAGATAGAGACAGTCCCTGCCGTTTGACGGGCTTACAGTCTAATCGGGGGAGACGGACAGACAAGAACGATGGCACTAAACAGCGTCAAGGGGAAGAACATCTCATAAAAACAATGGCAACTAAATAGAATCAAGGCGATGTACAATTCATTAACAAAATAAATAGGGTAACGAAAATATATACAGTTGAGCGGACGGGTACAGTGCTGTGGGGATGGGGAGAGGTGGAGGAGCAGAGGGAAAAGGGGAAAATGAGGCTTTAGCTGCGGAGAGGTAAAGGGGGGATGGCAGAGGGAGTAGAGGGAGAAGAGGAGCTCAGTCTGGGAAGGCCTCTTGGAGGAGGTGATTTTTAAGTAAGGTTTTGAAGAGGGAAAGAGAATCAGTTTGGCGGAGGTGAGGAGGGAGGGCGTTCCAGGACCGCGGGAGGACGTGACCCAGGGGTCGACGGCGGGATAGGCGAGACCGAGGGACGGCGAGGAGGTGGGCGGCAGAGGAGCGGAGCGTGCGGGGTGGGCGGTAGAAAGAGAGAAGGGAGGAGAGACATTAAAGAAAGAGCAGATAAGGGTGGATCACTAGCGGAAGCACTCTAGTTTTCTCTATGAGAGTTTTCTCCCTCAAACTACAGTGCATTAGCACCCGCTGGTTTCCTTAGAACATGCTAGGAGAGCAAGGTGGGTGGGAGACCACCCTGAGACCTACAATCCCACCAGTCATACAACCCATGACACTGGAGAAAGTGGCATTTTAAGCTCAGGAACCAATTTAATGTATATTCAAGCACAGCTTATGATCTGTCATAACAGTAGACATAAAATTCTGCACAATTGAACAGTTTTTCTCGGAGAAAGTGAACAGTTCCTTGTCATTAACATGTTCGGCTCTTACTGGCAGGCTCCCATGAACAGAGTCTGAGTTTACAGCCCTTAGCCCAACATAATGAAACATAAAAAATGTCCAATATTTGAACTTCGTAATGAAAAGCTGAAGTCCTCTAATTACTGAGATGGAAATTCTTCTTGTTCATTTATTTAACTCTTGGGAAGTCCATGTACTTTTCACTTTTTCAACACCCACAGATAGAACAGCACAAAGATGCTTGATTCTATTTATTGCTATTGTTTTTGTCTGTCTCCCCCGATTAGACTGTAAGCCCCTCAATGGGCAGGGATTGTCTCTATCTGTTGCCGAATTCTACAATCCAAGTGCTTAGTCCAGTGCTCTGCACATGGTAAGCGCTCAGTAAATACTTTTGAATGAATGAATGCTTGCAGTATGAAAACACACGATCCCATCTCTCACATGCCCAGTTCTGCCTGTGGAAAGAATATGGGATGTCAACTCTGAACGGACCTTAGAAGCAGTGTGGCTTAGTTGAAAAAGCACAGGCCCAAGATTCAGGAGAGCTGACTCTAACCCCAGCTCCATTACCTGCCTGCACTGTGACCTTGGGCAAGTCACTTAACTTCTCTGGGCCTAAATTTCCACATCTGTAAAATCAATCCATCACATTTATTGATGCCTTACTGTGTGCTGGGCACTGTACGAAGCGCTTGGGAAAGAACAATATAACAGACTTGGTAGACACATTCCCCGCCCACAGAGAGTTTATATTCTAAAATGGGGATTCAATACCTATTCTCCCTCCTGCTCAGACTATAAGCCTTCTGTGGGTCAGCGCCTGCATCTGATATGCTTATCTTGTGAAAACTCCAAGGCTTAGTACAGTGTTTAGCATTTTGTAAGTGCTTAACAAACACATTTCTATTTACCTAAATTACTAAACTTCTTCAATCCCCCAGTGTGTATGACTACTTGAAACATCAGCACACTTTCTTTTTGTTTCCATGATATTTCTGAGCATGGGAATGTCTCCCCTGAAGTAGGCTTTTCTGGATTTTCCAGAACTATGTGGGACAGAGACTATTACTGATCTCAACCCAGAACTTAGCACAGTGCTTGGCACATAGTAAGCACTTAATTCATACTACTGCTATTACCACAGATTGTAAGCACATTGTAGGCTGGGAATGCATCTGTTATATTGTTATATTATACTCTCCCCAGCACTTAGTACAGTGCTCTACACACATTAAGCACTCAATGAATAAAAATTGACTATTATTACTACTAATAACAATAAAATGATAATAAGGTTAAATATAACCAAATGATGCTCCATATTTTAAAGTTGTAGAAGGGGAAATTTAAATTTGTAGTGGTGCAGTGACTTTCAGAATTAGGCCTAGGTAGAGAAAACCACTTGCTCTTTTCACAGAGTTCTCTAAGCAGTGTGGAGGGCAGTAACGAACCCACTGACCCTTTTCTGTGGGACAGGGGTGGCTGTGTAGCCGACAAGAATTCTTGAGGAGCCTCCTTGCCAACCTAGAAGCAATGGGTACATGTTACCTGGACTGAAATGAGGAAAGACAGGAGGCAGGGAGGTCAGTAAGGAGGCTGTTGCAGCAATCAAGGTGGGTTAATCAACCAATCATATTTATTGAGCGCTCACTGGCTGTGCAGAGCACTGACCTAAGTGCTTGGTAGAGCACACTGAAACAGAATTGAGAGACATGTTCCCTACCCACAAAGAGTTTACAGTCTAGAGGGAAAAGCTGTCTAGAGAGATAGGATAAATGCTTGGATCAGCATGGCAGCGGTTTGGGTGGAGAGGAAAGGGTGGATTTTAGTAATGTTGTGAAGGTTGAACCAATGGGATTTGGCGACCGACTTAATATGTGGATTGAATGACAGAGATGAGTCAAGGATAATGCCAAGGTTATAGACTTGTATGGCAGGGAGGATGGTGGTGTTTTCTACAGTGAGGATAAAGTCAGGAGGAAGGCAGGGTTTGGGTGGGAAGATGAGGAGCTCTGCTTCAGACACGTTAAGTTTGAGTTGTCAGCGGGACATATAAGTAGAGATGTCCTGAAGGTAGGAGGAAACGCGAGACTGCAGAAAAGGAGATAGATCTGGGCTGCAGATGTCGATTTGAGAAGCATAGCTAAGTGGAAAGTGCCCGGGCTTGGGAGTCGGAGGTCATGGGTTCTAATCCCGGCTCTGCCACTTGACAGCTGTGTGACCTTGGGCAAGTCACTTCACTTCTCTGTGCCTCAGTTCCCTCATCTGTAAAATGGGGATGAAGACTGTGAGCCTCACGTGGGATAACCTGATTACCCTGTATCTACCCCAGTGCTTAGAACAGTGCTTGGCACATAATAAGCGCTTAACAAATGCCAACATTATTATTATTATAAGATGGTAGTTGAAGCCATAGGAGCGAATGAGTTCCATAAGGGAGTGGCGTAGCTGGAAAATTAAAAGGAACCCAGAACTGACCCTAGACGGGCTCCCATACTTAGGGAGCGCGAAGCAGAGGAGGAGCCGATGAAAGAGACTGAGCAGCCAGATAGATGAGAAGAGAACGAGGAGAGAACTGTGTCAGTGAGGGCAAGGTTGAATAATGTCTTCACCAAAAGGAGGTGGTTGACGGTGTTTAAGGCAGCTAAGAGGTTGAGGATGATTAGGGTGGACTAGAGATTGGTGGATTTGGCAAGATCATTGGTGATTTTGGGGAAGGCAGTTTCTAAGGAGTGAAGGGTAGAAGCCAGAGAGGAGGGAGTCAAGGAAAGAATTAGAGAAGAGGAAGAGGAGGAAATGGGTGTAGACTTTAGGAGTTTGAAAAGGAATGATAAGAGGAAGATGGGGTGATAACTGGAGGGAGAGAGCTGCAGGGGAGGGAGCAGTCAAGGGAACGGCAACATGATAGGGGAAACGTGAGTATGTTTGAAAGCAGTGGAGAAGAAGCCACTGGAGAGTGAACAGTTGAAGATGGAGGTCAGGGAGGGAAGAAGGGAAGGGACACCTCCTACCTTACCTCGCTGCTTTCCTACTAAAATCCAGCCCACACACTTCACTCTAATGCCAACCTACTCGCTCTCCCTTGATCTTGTCTATCTCACCTCTGAACTCTCACCCACATCCTACCTCTGGCCTGAAACGCCCTTCCTCTTCATATCTGACAGATGATAACCCTCCACACCATCAAAGCCTTAGTGAAGGCACATCTCCTCCAAAAGGCCTTCTATTCATTCATTCATTCGATAGCATTTACTGAGCGCTTACTTAGTGCAGAGCACTGTACTATGCGCTTGCAAAGTGCAATTCAGCAATAAAGAGAGACAATCCCCGCCCACATGGGCTTACGGTCTAGAACCGACTACATTCTCATTTCCGCTTCTCTCATTGCCTTCTGCATCACCCTTGAACTTGGATTTACACCCTTTATTCACCCTTCCCTCAGTCCCACATCACATATACATATTCGTAATTTATTAATTCATATTAATATCTGCTCCCTCTCTAGACTGTAAGCTCGTTGTGGGCAGGGGACATTTATACAAACTCTGTTACACTGTCACGTTGTACTCTCCCAAGCACTTAGTATGGTGTTTGCTGCACAAAGTAAGCACTCAATAAATGATTGATTGGCAAATGTTTTGGTAAGATGCAAAGGGATGGGATTGGAGGTGGAGGGGGCGGGTTTTGAGAGACAGAGGGAGATCTCCTCTTGAGATCCTGCTGGGAAAGATGGGAGAGTCAAAAGAAGGGCAGGAGGGAGGGATGGGAGGAGCAGGGGAGATTTTAGGGGGATCATGCCTGATTTCAATTTTCTCAATAATGTACGTGGACAGATCATGAGGGGCATGACACTGGTGTGGGGAGTGACGGGGGCCACTGAGGAGGTAGTTAAATGTTTGAGATAACATAATCTGTGCTAATACTGGGGCAGGCCAGTTGTTCATTCAGCCTGGATTCTTCCTTCACCAGGGACAGCTGGACACTAGGAAGTTACCTCCTCGATATCTTTCCTGATGGTTATTATGGATGGATCATCTAACATCCCTTTCTTTTCCCCTTGCATTTCTAACTTTTGCTCCAATACCCAACTGCATATCTCTCAATCATCAATATTTCCAAACTCTTCCTGAACCTGCCGTTCCTTTGGGGTTACAGTTATCTCTGTAGCTCATGCTCACCATCTGCCATTTTTCGTCTTTGTTTTCTACGCTACTACGCCTCATTTGCCTTGTCCACACGTTGGTGATTTGGGAGACTTAAGTCGCTTCCCCTCTTGTTGTCTTTCCAGGCCGAAGAGGCCAGTTTGTCCTCAAGCTTCTGGGTGCCCTGATCTCCTTCTGCAGGCCGATTTCTGGCTCTGGCCACCGACAGTGAGCTGGCCGGCGTATTCCTGGAGGGCCTTGTGTTCAGCCTGTCCCCATGTGGAAGCGTCCTCTCCTCTGGAACTATGAGGCCCGAATTGGTGTACGCAGCACTGCTCAACCACGGTAGTGATAATGATAATAATACTGATGATGGTGGTATTTGTTAAGTGCTTACTTTGTTCAAGCACTGTTCCAGGAGCCGGGGTAGATACAAGTAAATCAGGTAGGACCCAATCCCCCGTGGGGCTCACAGTCTTCATCCCCATTCTACAGATGAAGTACCTGAGGCACAGAGAAGTGAAGTGACTTGCCCTAGGTCACACGGCAGACAGGTGGCAGAGCTAGGAATAGAACTCAGGTGCTTCTGACTCCCAGGCCTGGGCTCTTTTCACCAGGCAACACAGCCTGTGTGCACAGTATATGTTGACAGTATTTAGTCTCCTCCCCACCCTTCCTTCTGATTAAATGTAAGCCAGCCAAGACCTGTACAAGCATTAACTTTCTCCCCTCCTAAGGTTCAATGGGGATGACATCAAATTGACTTTTTAGGTGGTCCCTTTTAAAGCCCCATTGGCAACTTTTAAGAAAAACTATTTGCAAGTATAATTATTATACTATTATAATGTTTTTAATAATAATAAAATTAGAACTTCAGAAGAATTCATCTGCAGGATTACTGACCTCCTATCACCAGTACTTGCTAATATTCTCTATAGAGGAGCTAATGAGTGACAAAATACTCTGAACTGTGGTTCCTAAGTGGGAATCCCACTGTGTTTTCTCTAAATATCAGAAAGTCTTTGCAAATTTGGGGGGAGGCACTGGAGGACATTGATAGGAAGTCAATCAATCGTATTTACTGAGTGCTTTCTGTATGCAGGGAACTGTACTAAGCCCTTGGGAGAGTACAAACAACAAGTCCTTAACATATGGCCAACCAAGTGATTACGAATAGCACTTATGACATCTCTGAATCTACATCTAGTTTCCAGTTTCTGACGCTGGATCCAATTTCAAAGTCAGGTTTGGGAATTGTGAGTCCGTGGTTGGGTAGGGATTGTCACTATTTGTTGTCAAACTGTATTTTCCAAGCGTTTAGTACAGTGCTCTGCACACAGTAAGCCCTCACTAAATATGATCGAATGAAAGAATAAATGAAACTACGCAACGCCTAGCCCTACTCCTGTCCTCAGGGCTTCCTGGTGGTCCTCCCCGTTGCCCAGCACCAACTCCTCTGTCACGTGTCCAGCTGGCCCTCGGTGGGGCCGCTAACCTGGGGGCTGGACTGGGGATGGTGGCAACCTTCAGCAACCACCAGACAACACGTCACACAGGCACGTAGTAACTCAGTATAGTCCACCCAGTAAGTGCTCAATAAATAGGTCCGAATGATTGATAGAACGGTAGGTTACAGGTGGTAGAATATAAGCTCGTTGTGGACCGGGAGTGTGCTAATTCTGTTGTAGTGTACTCTCCCAAGCGCTGAGTTCCATGTTCTGACTACAGTAAGCACTCAATAAAAATCACTGATTGATTATCCCACCTTGGTTACTGCATCAGCCTCCTTGCTGACCTCCCTACCTCCTGTCTCTCCCCACTTCAGTCCATACTCCACTCTGCTGCTCAGATCATTTTTCTAAAAAAAAAAAAAAATCAGTCCATATATCCCCAATCCTCAAGAACCTTGATTGTTTGATTGATTGATTGATTGAGACAAAGGTATATAACCATGGGACAGTTTATTGAGAAAGCTAATCTGGGGGCTATCCAAGAGCCTTTTTCAAAATATTACAGAGATATCTACCTGCACCTCATCTATTTTTCACAAAATCCACATAGTCTAAAGAGTGATCTGTTTTGGCCTTAAAATCATTTCTATTGCAGGTGTCTGTATCGTTCCTTAAGTCCCAGGTTCCAGGAAAATGAATCTGGATTCTAGGCAATGTTACTGAATGGCTCCAAAATCCCCCTTTGGAATGCAAAATTTATGTTAAATTCCTTCTAAACCTAAACCGCTGAAGTGAGATTTGTGAAATCACCTGAATTATAAATAAACCAGAGGCAATGTGGAAATCATTATAATTATAAAAAATATAAACAAGATGTAGATACAGATTTTATCAATTTGTGAAAAGACAAAAGAAACGATCCTCAAGAACACCATTAATGACTTTTAGATTTCTGCTAAGAGCTTGCCAATAATATAAAATCTCATCTAACACAAAGGATGGGTGCACCTATCATTATAAAAATTTTAAAATGTCCCTGAACGCTTCACAAAATGACAATAAGGGATTTTCGAACAGGCAATTAAAATAACTAGAAATAATATTTTTTTCCAGTGTGAACTGTACAACTCATACACCTGATAGAAAAAATAGGTGATTTAATGTACAATTTTATAGTCTTCTCTGTACACATTTTTTACTCCCATACAGTACATTTACTTATGCTTTCCAAACAAGAGGTCCTAGTCACATGTATATATTCATAAAATATATATACACTGGATAGAAAGGTATGTCAGTTTATGCTGCTGCTGTTTCAGGATATCAATATAGAACAAAGTCACTCAATGTCATTGACACACAAGTTGAACTGCCTACGGTACACAGAGAAAATCACCTATCTTCTAGCCCAAAACCAATTTTGCAATACAAGTAAAATAGGTCATAGCTCAAATTCACATAGACTTCCTCAAGCTTTTTCAGCAAGCATCACCACTTTCTCCAAATGTTTCATTTTTTTCCCATTAGAAACTTTCAGGTAACTTTGCGATAATCCTAAAAAATGGTTTATTTTGGCTCAGAAGATAATTTCAGCAATCTGAATTAGGAAAATGCAACATTTAAAGCCAGTAAAGATATCACCAGATGGAAAATCCTTTATCAGAGCTTAGTTTGAATCTACACTGAATACCTGTAATATCATAGTTATGTGAAAAAAAGATTATGAACTAGTTTAGAAAATTTTGGCTCTTACAAAATGTTTCCAAAAAGGGA
Source organism: Ornithorhynchus anatinus (assembly GCF_004115215.2). Lineage (NCBI taxonomy): Eukaryota > Metazoa > Chordata > Mammalia > Monotremata > Ornithorhynchidae > Ornithorhynchus > Ornithorhynchus anatinus. The sequence goes on along the minus strand of NC_041734.1, from coordinate 36,216,226 downwards.
AAACATACTAATATTCAAAACATTAGTGAGACCAATAGAACTTTTCACAAAGTCCTATTTTGATGTTTAATCAACAACTATGGGTACAAAAAGCAACATTAATGTCCTGAGAAAACGGGCACTTTTTCAAAGGAGAACAATGACATTTGCTAGCTTACAAGGGAGAATTCCATTTAAAAAAACAAAAACCTAAGCGGTAATACTTAACAACAAACTAGGTTAAAAGAAAATCAGAAAATGCACTTTGACTACAGCAGTTAAAAACATCGTGTCTGAACGTGGCATAGTGTGATATGTTTTGGGATCTGTGAATTTGTGGATAAGGTCCAATTAGAATATACAATGGAAGATCTTTGGCAATTAAAAGCATTAGAAATGGCTAGTTCACCTAAAAACTGGCAAGTACTTAGGAGGTCAAATTAATTTAGACTGGAGAGTCAGCAAACGATGGTAAAGACGGTTGGATTACATTTGAGATTCCATATTTTGGTGGAAATAAGTGATTCATACCCTTGAAATGAAAGTTTCCTAACCAGACCTAAAGAAAAAAACTCTCACTTACAGGATTTGCAAATTATGGAGATTATTTCCAACCTCGAATGAAGAGTATTTCCAGCCTGGAATAATGGAAAGAGTTCCCTCAAATTGGTTATTTTGTGGCAACAAATACTTTCACTTTTCTGAAATGCAAAGTGAATCAATATGAAAGAAAAAAAGAAACAAAGGAAAAGGTAAACTTTCAAGGATGCTCTAATAAGCCTTTCTGAAGAGTTTTTTGTTATAAGCAAATAATCACACCACTGAAAAGATAGCAATAACATACATACATTTCAAAAACAGTGTAAAATGGCAACGTGCACTCTTATTGAAGCATTGATGTGTAAAATGAATTGCTGATTTTCTCTGCCAAATAGGAACTCTGAAGGACCTCTTTTCTAAATAGTGTCATATCTTTATACATTTTCATCCCTTTATCATTTGGTTTGTAGAAATTGAGTCATTCTCAGTCTTGAATCGTCTAGTCTTCACCTCCTTGAACTTAAACTGATACTATAAACCATTTTCTGGATCTTCTCTTCATTTTTCAGAATGCTAGCCTTTACAGCACAAATCTTGTCTTGTTGGTCTTTAATCAGCTGTTCCAATTCAACCAGTTCTGCTTTTAAAGGCTCCACAGCACTATCTGTGATGCTAAATAATAAAAGAGTGGAATATTAGTATTATGTCTAGTTGTAATTAGTTATGATTCTGATGATAATATTTAAGATCCTTTGTGACATATATTTTTGCTTAATAAAAGCAAATTTTACACTGATGACATGAGTTGGAATGAAACGAAGCTTTGAAATTGAAATCTTATTCTACACAACCGTAATCCTTATGCATCCTACAATATGGCTAATCAAAAGAAATGACATTTTAAACATCAAATCCAGGTACTCAAATTGTAAAAAAAAAATCAAAACTGCAGGGAAACCACACTTCTATATTTGACCTCTCCTTCTGTGGAGTTTTCTCTGAATATGAATAAAAACTATATATGAATTTGAGAAGCCAGAGCCAGAAGAGTTACCACATAACACGGGTACGTAAAGAGGAAGGGTCCAGTTGAATGCTGAAAGGATAGTGCCTTGGTCATAATACACTGGTTAACTTGAGAAGTCATCCGCTGCTTGAGCAATGAATAATAAGTGGGTAGAAGCCCACATATTAAGAGTCTAGAACAGGGGTCAGCAATAACTTTTGGCAAAAAGAGCCAAAGAAAATGAAATCTTTGGAACAGTTCATGTTCAAAGAACTACACACACCCCTCAATTTTGTTAATTGCTTTCCTTAACAGCAGAACATAATGTCCTCCAAAATATTCCGTATGGGTCTTGATAGGCTCTTGTGTCCGGAGGGCTTATCTCCACTTCAAATTCTATTCATTACATAAATGTCTAGAAAATCCTTTGTGGATTCTTGGGATTAAGTACACACAAGTAAAAATCAGGACATCAAAGAGCTGTTGGCCCCGAGAAAGGCTGCTGGACTCCAGCTTCCTGCCTCCAAGCAGGAAAATGTCTACAGGGAAGCAGCATAGCTTAGTGGATAGAGTACAGGCCTTGAAGTCAGAGGGACCTGAGTTCTAATCCGCCCTCTGCCAATGTCCCCTGTGTGACCATGGGCCAGTTACCTCACTTCTCTGGGCCTCAGTTCCCTCATCTGTAAAATGGGGATTAAGACTGGGATCGCCATGTGGGACAGGACTGTGTCCAACCTGATTAACTTGTACCTACCCCAGTGCTTAGAACAGTGTTTGGCACATAGTAAGCACTTAAGTACCATAATTATTATTATCATTGTTAAAGTGTTACTGCAAGTTGAATGCAGGGCCAGATAATCCCTCAAGGTCCTTTAAGCTCTGATTCTGTTATTCCAAACTACTACTACTACTAAGAGTAATTGGGGTATTTGTGAACAGTCTTTACCTGGTGCCAAGCACTGTACTAAGTGCTGTAGGAGATAACACATAAGCAGATTAGACCCAATCCTTATTACACTGGGGCTCAAATCTAAGAGGGAAGAAACGCAGATATTTTATCCCCATTTTACAGATAAGGTACCTGAGGTCCACTGAAATGAAGTAACTTGTCCAAGGTAACAGAGCAGGCAAGTGGCAGAGTCAGAATTAGAACTCTATCAAGCCTGTGTTCCTTTACACTAGGCCAACCAGTTTCTCTATACTATGATCATGTGGATGTATATTAGCATCATGCTTATCTTTTTTATTTTGGTAATACATTGGATTCATATTCAGCTTGCAGTCAAGAGACCCGAAGATCACTTTCAGTTGATTTTATGCTTAATCAGCACTTCTCTGTTCTATATTTCTGTTTTTGCTATGGTTTTTTTTTAATAGTATTTGTTAGGCACTATGTACCAGATACTGTATTAAATGCTTGTGTAAATGCAAGCTAATCAGGTTGGACACACTCCATGTCCCACGTAAGGATTAGTTAGTCTTAATCCCCATTTTACAGAAGAGGGGAACTGAGGTACAGAGAAGTAAAGTGACTTGCTCAAGATCACACAGCAGACAAGTGGCGGAGTGCCATTAGAACCCAGGTCCTTCTGACTCCTAGGCCCATACTCTATCCTCTAAGCCATTTTATTGTTATTTCAAAGTGCCCCATTAGTATCAACTGACTAATTTTAGGTGATAATGCATTTTTCTTAAGCAATTTTTTTCCTGAATTACCCTTACCTTTGTTCCTTTTTTAGAGCTTCTGCATGCTGCTTGTTCTCACAATGCCACAACTGAAGTTCATTCTGCATGGCGTCCACATCCTCCTGGATGTAGTCCATGATCTTTCCTAGAGGGAGGGCACTCCGGCATAAGGTCTGAATGGACGTCCGGAGCTTCTCAATCTCTTTGGAAACTATGTCCTTCTCTTTCCGTTTGGCCGCTTCTGACACAAGTGGCTTTTCCTATTGAAGATGTTAAGGGAGGTTTCATAAGAATCAACCTAAGACATGTGAATCAGATAAAATGATTACTTATGCTAAAAATATTTAGCAAAGGTAGAATTGGCAAATACATAAGAAGGAGGCTCAACGACAATCAGAAGTGGAAGAACAAAACGCTTGGCCATGTCGCTAACACTCTGAGGCCCTGGAAAAGCAAGAGCCCTTACCTTAACAAAAGCCACAGATAAGTAAAAACAGTATGTGTGTGTGTGTGTGTGTGTGTGTGTGAGGGGAGAACATGTATTGAATCCCCATTTTAATTTTAATAATTATGGTATTTGTTAAGTGCTTATTCTGTGCCAGACATTGTACTAAACACTTGGTGGGTACAAGCAAATTGGGTTGGACATGGTCCTTGCCCCATATGGAGTTCACAGTCTTAATTCCCATTTTACAGATGAGGTAACTGAGGCCCCGAGAAGTGAAGTGACTAGCCCAAGGTCACAGGGCAGATGAGCGATGGAGTCAGGATTAGAACCCACGTCTTCTGACTCCCAAGCCCATGCTTTTCCCACTAAGCCACGCAATTTCTAAGCAGAAGCAGTGTTTCACCAGTGGAAAGGGTCACTAGTTTCACAAGTGGAAGTTTGCCTGCTGTGTAACGTGGGGCAAGTCACTCAACTTCTTAGTGACTCAGTTTCCTCATCTGTGTGCTCTTGCATTTTGCTGCTCTCTGATTCACCTCAATAAGTGACTCAAATAGGTGATGTAGAGCAGATATATTCTTACAAGTCTAGCCCTCTTCACTTGAAGAGTTACATATCAAATTATCAGGGTGGAATATAAAATGCATCTGTTTCTCTCATCAAGCATGTTAAGACCCATTTTCAATTCAAAATAGGAAAGCAGTGTGGCCTAGTGTTAATACCGTGGACCAAGAAGTCAAAGGACTGGGTTCTAATCCTGGCTCTATGCCTTGTCTGCTGGTGATGTTGGGATATCACTTGATTTCTCTGAGACTCAGTTGCCCCATCTGGAAAATGGGGAGAAGCAGCAGCAGCTTGAGAAGCAGCGTGGCTCACTGGAAAGAGCACGGGCTTTGGAGTCAGAGGTCATGGGTTCGAACCCCGGCTCTGCCACTTGCCAGCTGTGTGACTTTGGGCAAGTCACTTAACTTCTCGGTGCCTCAGTTCCCTCATCTGTAAAATGGGGATTAAGACTGTGAGCCCCACGTGGGACAACCTGATTCCCCTGTGTCTACCCCAGCGCTTAGAACAGTGCTCGGCACATAGTAAGCGCTTAACAAATACCAACATTATTAACATTATTAAAATGGAGATTAAGACTGTGAGCCCCAATTGGAATATGGACTCTGCCCAAGTTGATTAGCTTGTATTTCGTTCAGTGCCTGACACATAATAAGCCCTTAATGAATACTATAAAAATATATAATGCATTTTCATTAAATATATTTTGTGATCGGTGCTTTTCCCATTTTTTTTTCTGTCTCCATTGAAGTCACTCTTTTCCCATTCACTATGCCGAGGCAACATCAATGGGACATATCAGCATTTAATTTCCCAACATCTCTCAATTGGGAGGACTCTCAGGTTAATCAGAAGGTACACATCCAGATGCAACAGCAAAAAATTTCATCTGCCCAAGTCTTGGCTAACCAATTATCCAAACTTTTATGCAGCACAGAACATTGTGTGATCTTGAGGGACATCTTCCTAAATTCTGAAGTCCATTCCAATAATTAAATAACTTAAAAGTTACCTTGGTAACAAATGACAAGGAGGAATGATAGTACAGTAAATATTCTGCAACATTATCATTGCAATTCCGCAGAGAAGGAAATGGAAAGCAGTGGCTAATAAGAGAAAATGTACTCAACACTTAATGGGAAAAAGTTAAAATCATCACTTCATTCCAAAAAAGGGAAAATTTTCAAATACCTCTTTTAAATAGGATTAGAAAAACACCTCATTTGCTTGGCATGTTTACCAAATCAATCAATGGTATTTACTGAGGGCTTCCTATGTGCACAACACTGCACTAAAAGCTTGAGTGAGTCCAATACAACAGAATTAGCAGACACATTCTCTGCCCATAATGACCTTATACCTACTTTAAAGACATATAAGTCCTGTGGGGTTGAGGGTGCGATGACTATCAAACGCTCAAAGGTCAAAGATCCAAATGCACAGACAGGGCAGAAAGGAGACCGAGCCGGGGAAAAGAAGGCTTAATTAGGGAAGTCTTCTTGGAGATGTGCCCAAATAACCTAAGACTCCTCTCGAAAAGGCTTCTTATATAAATCTCCTCACTTTCTTCCTAAATAGTTAATTCCCGTTATCGATTCGTCATGCAAACCAAGAGTCATGGAGTCAATTAACTACTTGAAAATTCATTCTAACGTTATTGGGGAAGCAACAGTAGCTTCCACTGCTCTATTCACTGACTGCTAGTGCCATTCAACATTAATAGCTCAACAAGTGAACTGTAGAAAACAAGTCAGAAAGAAATGGCTGGGAGGAATATTGCTAGCAATAGCCAATATACATTTTCTACACTTCCATATTGTCCTGCTTTCTCCTCAAACATTCGTGTCCTGCTCAGACTCCAAGCAGTGAACAGAAATGAGAAATTTAAACTAATGCCAAGGTAGTTCATTCAATGAAAAGAAAATGTCAAGTGGATGTAATTGGAAGGTTCATAGCACAGTATGAAAATGGTACATTTTTAATCGCTTACCCAACCGCTTCTTTGGTAAAATGCATTATTTCCAAATGACAATTGAGGGTGTGTTGAACAGATTTCAGCCTGGAAATGTTTGTGGGGGCTGAGAGAACAGTTGAAGATTTATGAGGCTCTTCGAATGAAAGGGTGCAGCTGAATGCGAAACAACAGCTGCTCTTTTGCAAAGGGGAAGGCCAAAATATGGATGTGGAAGAGAGAGAGTTTGATCCTTAGAATATTCAAAATTAAGATAATTCATCCTATAAGGTATAATCATAACAGACACCACAGAATACCACTAAACTGTAAGTTCGCTGTGGGCAGGGAATGTGTCTACCAACTCTGCTGTTTTGTACTCTCTCAAGTGTTTAGTACAGTGCTCAAGCACACAGTAAGCACTCAGTAATAGGATTGAAAAAAAAACACTTTTTGGGGGCTCCAAGTGTCTGATTTTTCCTCTTTCTCTCCTTTTGAGAGTCAAGGTCTGCATTCTTTTTTTTTTTGACGATGGACATTTTTAGGTGCTCAGTATGTGATAAGCACTGGGGTAGATATAAAATAATCAGATCAGGTTCAGTTCCTATTCCATATGAGGCTCATAATCTAATAACTCTCAGCCTTTCTGTCTAACTGGTTATTTCTTTGAGACCATCCTAGGGTTTTAGTATCTCTTGTCTCCAGGTTACATCCCTCCAATTGCCAACGAGTACTTCTGCGTCAATCAGGCACTTATTTACTCACAGTCACCCAGGCTTCTCTGACTGCCCTCTTTTTCTCTCTGGACCTCTATTTCCTATCTCCAGCACCCTAACCCCTATCCAAAATTTGCCCTAGGATGCAAAAGAAAAGTAATATTTTTTCTGTAACTTGAGCAATGTTTGATTTCTTTCCCAAATTTGGCAGTTGAGTTTATTCGTGGATTCTGGTTGGAACATACTTTGATTGCCATCTGCTATACTCATTTGCCCAGAATATCTTTTTTTTCTTTCAGTCCATTGGGTATTTGCAAAGTCCGAAAATTATCATAATATCTAGCCATCATCTAGCCCAACATCACCTATAACCAGTCACATATAGCTCTCACAACTACCAAAAAATATCCATATGCACTTTGGACAAATGCATTTTCCCCTGCCATTCACTTCAGTTGAAGGTCCATTCCCTTCCTCCTTCCATTATATCTGGATTTTTCAATAGTACAAACTTAGGTCCTGAGGGAGGAAAAAACATGGAACAGTGGGCAAACTATCAATCAATCAAGCAATGCTACTTATTGACTGCTAACTCGCTGCAAAGGACTGTATTAAGCTTTTAAACTAAGCGAACTGACCAATCCTCGCCATCCCATTCATTTCTGAGCTCACCGGGGTTGCGATGCAGAGAGAAGGAGCGGGTGGGGGCTCAAAATAGGTGCAGGTATGTGTTTCAATGTTGAAGTGGAAATGTGTGTTCAGTGAGTGTGTGCAGTGGAGGAAGAGAAGACGTAATCAGGCATTTCATTTCATATGGGTTCTCACCACTCCACAAGTACTCTGTTTTTCACAATTGGGATTCAGTTTCAAAACTAAACTAAAAAAAAAAAAATCTTACTGGTAGGATCGTGGTATAGTCTTATATTAGTGCAGAGAATGTCAGCATTTCTGGACCACAGCCATCAATCAGATAAGACTGCCAGCCTACTTAGAAAGTCCAAAAGAAAACAAAATCTTATAGCAAAATTATCCTTTATGTGGAAGCCTAAACTGATGCTGAATTGGAACAAAAATAACTCGTATCAGGTACTTATATGTGAAGGTAAACAGCGATATTCTAAAGTTGTGAAGGAGGGTAAAAGGAGAAAAGCAGTTGAGGCTTTCAAAACAATAGAGAAGAATATTATAAATATCAATTATATCAAATGATCTTAAAAAGAATCACTCATGTGATCCCTCATAACAAACATGCTCAAAACCCTACCTAGAAAATATTTTTATGTATAATATTCAAAGATGATATTTACAATGATATCCTATTCACATATATCGCAATGTAGACAAGATAGATGATTTCCATTTCATTAATTGACATAAACCTACGAGTAATTTGGGTTGACATAGTCCTGCCCCATATGGGGCTCACAGTCAATCCCCATTTTACAGATGAGGTAATTGAGGCCCAGTGAAGTGACTTGCCCAAGGTCACACAGCAGACAAGTGGTGGAGCCGGGATTAGGTTCAGGTTCTTCTGACTCTCAGGCTTGGGCTTTTATCCACTAGGCCACACTGCCTCTCTTTGTAGTAAAACTTTTAATTCTCGATCTGGCTTTAGGATTAATTCTTATGTTCCCTCAGAATCATTTTTTGGTACTTACATGAATAATTACATAATTTTTGCACCCTATTCACTGGATCCATAAGGCTGCTATTTCATCTACATTGAATCAATTCTTTACCAAAGTTGAAAAACCATTACTACAGTGAGCAGACCAGAGCTTCTATTTTTGCAGCCTCCTGCGAAGCACTATAATAGTATTTCAACTCCGCATTTAATGGTATGATGTTACGCTTCGAATTACTTTAACAAAAATTACACAAGAGTTTAGTGCCTAATGTAACAATCTATAGCTGAAAGGAATTTCATATTTTTTCCAGAGGTTCTGTAACAGATCCCTATTTATAACATAAAGCATACTCATGATACAGCCACTTCCATTACAACCACATTTTCAAGGGACACACTTTAGCTCTATCATGGTATATGCCTGTCTGTATGTCATTTTTTGCAGGCATTTTTAATGTGATATATCTTTCATGAAACCTTGAAAAAGCAACTGACCAGTTACTATGTTCGGATCCCCATACTGTGTCTGCTTTTTGAACCCAAATTTCCTGAATCAGAAAATATTTTACTCAAAATTAAAAGTCACAGATGTTGAACTCAAGGACCTTTAAAACCTACAAACACACCTCAAAACTCTTTAGACACACACCTCGTTTCTTCAAAGTGAAGGGTATAGTCACTGTATTGTTATCACTATTCTTTTATTTACTTTTTTCATAGATTGGGAGTGTCTCGAGGGTCAGGGTCTATGTCTAATTCCCACCTGTGGACACTTTCTCAGGGTTTACTACACTCAGTCAGTAGACCATATTTATTGAGTGCTTACTGTGTGCAGAACACTGTATTAAGTCCTGGGGGGAGAGTACGATATAGCAAAAGGAAGCAGGATGGCTTAGTGGATAGAGCACGGGCCTGGGAGTCAAAAAGACCTGGGTTCTAATCCTGGCTCTACTACATGTCTGCTGTTTGACCTTGGGAAAGTCTCTTCACTTCTTTGTGCCTCAGTTCCCTCAATTGTAAAATGGGGATACAAGTGTGAGTCCCCTGTGGGACAAGGACTGTGTCCAATCTGATTAACTTGCAACATCTCCGGCACTTAGAACAGTGCTGGACATATGGTAAATGATTAAACAAGTACAATAACAATAATAATAACAATAAACAGTAACATTCCCTGCTTACAACAAGCTAACAGTCTAGAGAGGGAGACAGACATTAATATAAATAAATAAATTATAGATATGTACATAAGGGGCATGGAGCTGGGATGGGAAATGAATACAGGGAACAAGTCAGGGCGACACGGAAGGGAGTGGGAGAAGAGGAAAGGAGAGCTTAGTCATGTAAGGTCTCTTGGAGGAGATGGGCCTTTAATAAGGCTTTGAAGCTGGGAAAAGGCACTGTAGGTTAGGAGTGCTCTGTCAGATACTACAGTGCTCTACATACCGTAAAAGCTCAATAAATACTGTCACTATCTAATACTTTATAGAATATGATCTAACACTACGACAGCATAAATTAAGTGATTTAATATTAAAAACGTCTGTAAAATGTATCATTTCAGGATTAAAACTAGAATCTCACCACACAAATCTGATCAGTTTTATATCACAATGTAATCTAATGAATTGTCCATCCATATGAGTCTCTATTAAACACTCCATACACTTTTTATAGAAATATCATTTATAAGAATCATTTATAATAATCATCTGTAATAGTCTGGAACATATTTTTTTCCATTATTTAATTTATTTTAAAGGTATTTTGTATAGCAGTGTTCTCTCCCAAATGGTCACAGTAGTATTTATTGGTTCATTATTAACGATGCCTGTTAGGACTAACAAGATTAAAACCACTGGAAAAACATTACACACGTGATGACTTTTAATCATAAAGCAATCTACTCACCTGTTGACTATACTTGTTGTTCTTCCTGTTCCATCTGTATCCCTACTTGTAATTTTAAGCTTTGTGTGAATGGGGAACATTTCTTCTGTTGCAAGTACACACCTGTTTACAGTGCTAAGTTCCATGCGGACAGAGAAGGTGCTACTTTGCGGATATCGCCCCACTCCTCAAAAAACTTCATTTTTTTATAGTTAGTTATGTGCTTACTATATGTCAGGCACTGTACTAAGCGCTGGGGAAGATTCAAGATAATCAGGTTGGACACAGTCCCTGTCCCACATGGAGCACACTGTCTTAATCCCTATTTTACATGACACAACTGAAGCACAGAGAAGTTAAGAGACTTGCTGAAGGCCACAGAGCAGAGAAGTGGTGGAGCCGGAATTAGAACCTAAGGTCCTCTAACTCCCAAGGCCATGCTATTCCACTACGACATGCTGCTGCCTCTTTTCTCTCTCCTATTTTCATTTCAAACACTTCCCTCTGTTTATGTCAATCTACTCATTCCACGAAGCCCTATTCAAAGTGGAAGAGAGCAAACCGTCTCCAGAATCTGCCCCTTCCTCTATTGGAGGTCCACCACTTGCTACAACAGTCCCATCCCGACTACTGCATGACCTCCCTACTTCCCTCCTTGTTCCTCTCCAGTCCTTACTTCATACCACTGCCCAGATCAATTTTCTGTGCATGTCCCCCCACTCCTTAAAAACACCCAATGCTTGCCTATCCATCTCTGCATCGAGCAGGACTCCTCACTCCACAGTTTGAGGAATTCGATCGACCCCCTTCCCCTTACTTCTCTCCCACTTCACACAGCTCACACTAAGCTCATTTCAAGTCAATCAATCGATCGATGTTCTATTTACTGCTATTGTCTGTCTGTCTCCCCCGATTAGACCGTAAGCCCGTCAAAGGGCAGGGACTGTCTCTATCTGTAACCGATTTGTACATTCCAAGCGCTTAGTACAGTGCTCTGCACACAGTAAGCGCTCAATAAATGCTAATGAATGAATGAATGAATTTACTGAGCACTTGTGTGCAGAGCATTGTACACATTTTCCCTGCCCACATGAGCTTACAATCCACAGTCTACAGTCAACCTAACTCATTCATTCATTCAATAGTATTTATTGAGCGCTTACTATGTGCACAGCACTGTACTAAATGCTTGGAATGTACAATTCGGCAACAGACAGAGACAATCCCTGACCAATTCTTATCTCCCTCATCACTACCCCCTTGTTAATGGCCTCTGTCTTCCTGAAACTCTTTTCTTTCCCATATAGTCGACATCTTTTCTCCGCTCCAAGGCCCTTCTAAAATCACATGCCCTCCAGGAGTCTTTCCCTGATTAAAGTCTTTTATCTTACCAAACTATTTCTCTCCCCTACTTGCACTGTAGAACTTCTGCATCACCTAAGCAGGGAGTACTACTACTATTAATAATGCTGGTATTTTTTTAAGCACTTACTATGTGCCAATCACTGTACTAAGCGCTGGGATAAATTCCAGCAAATCGTGTTGGACACAGTCCTAGTCCTACATGGGTTCACAGTCTCAATCTCCATTTCACAGTTGAGGTAACAGACACAGAGAAATGAATAGATTTGGCCAAGGTCACACCGCAGGCATGTGGTGGAGCCAGAATTACAACTCATTACCTTCTGACTCCCAGGCCCATGCTCTATGCACTACGCCATGTTACTTCCCCACCCCATCCCCTATAGCACACATGAACATATCCATAAATTATGTTCCTTTGTTTTTGGTCTTCTCCACTCAACTGTAAGGTCTTTGTGGGGAGAAATCATGCCTACTAACTCCATCATACACTCCCAAGCCCTAGGTACAGTGCTCTGAACATAGCGCTCAATAAACACGATTGATTGCTTTCTCTGAGTTGTACTTCCCAAGCAATTAAACAGTGCATTGCACTCAATGGGCACTCAAATACCTTAACTACTCAGTACAGTGCTTTAAACTCTCAAGGTGATTAATAAATACAATTTACAGAGAAGTGAAAGTGTCACAGCTTCCCTTTCATTCTTAAGAAACTCCTCCATTAACTTGAAATTTATTTCCATTAACATAAATCGATGTTTGAACGTAGACATAGAAATAAAGTTTGAAATGGAATTGGGTGATGATTATAAATGCTAAAAAACAGGAGCAGAAAGGAGTTATCTATCTAGGAATTAGAATCTCACTGTTCGGCAAAAATTTTTCCATTGAAAGATTTTGTAAAAATAATTATGATATTTGTTTAGCACTTATTATGTCCCAAGCCCTATACTAAGTGCTGGGGTAGATACGAGATAATCAACTGGACACAGTCCCTGCCCCAAATGGGGCTCACAGTTTAAACAGGAGTAATATTAGCTTTTCAAAAGAAATAGCAATCAATCGTATTTATGGAGCACTTATTGTGTTCAGAGTACAAGAGTTGTGTGCACTTGGGAAAGTATAACAATATAACAGCCACATTTAGAGAAGCAGCGTGGCTCACTGGAAAGAGCACGGGCTTTGGAGTCAGAGGTCATGGGTTCGAACCCCGGCTCTGCCACTTGCCAGCTGTGTGACTTTGGGCAAGTCACTTAACTTCTCGGTGCCTCAGTTCCCTCATCTGAAAAATGGGGATGAAGACTGTGAGCCCCACGTGGGACAACCTGATTCCCCTGTGTCTACCCCAGCGCTTAGAACAGTGCTCGGCACATAGTAAGCGCTTAACAAATACCAACATTATATTATTACATTTCCTGCCCACAGTGAGTTTACAGTCTACAGGGGAGACAGACATTAACATAAATAAATTACAGATAGTTACATTAAGGGCTGCCAGGCTGGGAAGGGAGATGAATAAAGGGAGCAAGTCAGAACTAGGCAGAAGGGAGTGGGAGAAGAGGAAAGGAGGGCTTAGTCAGGGGAGGCCTCTTGGAGGAGATGGGCCTAAGGCCTTCATTAAGGCCTTGAAGTTGGGGAGAGTAATTGTCGGATATTAGGAGGGCACTCCAGGCCAGAAGCAGGATGTGGGCGAGAGGTCAGTGGCAAGAGAGATGAGACCGAGTTACGGTGAGGTAGCATTAGAGGAGCAAAGTGTGCAGGCTGGAGGAGAGTAGCTTGGTGAGGTAGGAGGGGGTGAGGTGATTGAGTGGTTTAAAGCCAATGGTAAGGAGTTTCTGCTTTAAGGGGAGGTGGATGGGCAACAACTGGAGGTTCCTGAGGAGTGGGAAAATATGGACTGAACATTTTTGTAGAAAAATGATCCTCGCAAGCAGAGTGAAATATGGACTGGAGTGGGGAGAGACAGGAGGTTGGGAGGTCAGCAAGGAGGCTGATACAATAATCCAGGTAGGATAGGATAAATGCTTGGGTTAACATGGAAGCAGTTTGGATGGAGAAGAAAGAGCACATTTTAGCTGTGCTGGGAAGGTTAAACCGACAGGATTCAGTGACACATTGAATATGTGGGTTGAATGGAAGAGAAGAGTCATGGAGAATGCCAAGGTTACACGCTTGTGAGCAGAATTTTAATTTGGGGGAAATTATCGAATTATTCCAGAAAAGTGCTTTGAAACGTTCTGCATTAAATAGCTGATATTATACTAGATGAATCGAGTATTAACTGTGATTTTCAGATTACGTGATTAAATAGCACCACCTAGTTGCAAGACCTTGGAATATTTTTTTAACATCTGTGTGGCACATAAATAAGCTCCTCAGTAACACAGAGCTTAAAATGTTTGGCCATTGTATGAACCGTTAAAAGGACACAGAAAACTTAAGGAAAAAAAACAAAATAACGTAGCGCACTAAAGGACTTGTGAGTTCCTAAAACCTATATTGAACAAAAGTGAAAAAAAGAAAGTATATCTAAATAGAAAATGGAAAATATTGGCTACCGAATGGAAACAACTAAAGAACAGAGGGAAAAACACCTAATAGACAAGTGAGAAAAAAAACACAATTGGAAAAGGAGAAAGAGAAATATTATATGCAAAATAAATATGTATGAAAAGAGCATGCACATGCATACATCTCCTTTGAAAATATGGCCATTTCCCCTACAAATTTTGATTTTATACAACTCTTGAAAATGGGTAAACGTATAAGAGGCACTTAGAGAAGAATTGTTATTTTAGTTATTTCTCCACCTAGCCCACTGTGGAAAATTCTAGCATGAACTGATATTTTTCTAAGACCATCACATTGCCAAGGCAGCTTAAATTTCCTCCCAAAGAAACATAAATCATAAGGTAGAAGAAAAAAAATCTCCAAATCAACTTTATTTCCAAATTGCTCATACAGTGCCTTATTTAGTTTGACTGAAAAACAATAGGAAATAGGTTTACTTCAGATGTAATTACAAAGATTTACTGGCAATGTATCCAGAATAGAAATGTTTGTTTTCTTGAGACTGAGAAGACCACTCAGTAAAAGAAAGGGGTAAAAATACCGAGCATATAACACTTAAGAAAAACTGTATCGGAAGCTGATAAAAACAACCCTCAAAAAGCTAATATTAAGTCAGGTTAAACGAGTAATGCCATAATCAATGTTTTAAAATATAAAGTTTAGGGAACGGCAAGACTAGGGATATTTAATGCCTCTGTTTATTGACATATTCACATGAACGAATCAGTTTTTAAAGATCAGTAGGGTGAACTTTAAGTCAAACAGCTTGAGTAGACATGATTCGGTAAGGTTCTCGGGTCATTTCTCTTCTTAGTTCTGCCAGTACTTTTCCCCTTGATTTTCCAAACACTTTTTATGTCCTTCCTGTGCTTTTTCAGAGCAGAGATATGCATGATGAACAAGGTCAATTTGCCCCTTCATCTTTTGAAGTAGATAAATTCACTATCCTGTAGTTTACTTTTCAGGGGAAACTTTAAAACCCAGGCATAGCTGTCTTCGAATAGAGTCTATGGCTATAAAATTTTAACCAATAAATCTAACTTCAAAGGGTAACTAATATTAATAGTTTGCAGGATTCGGCTGAGCTCTTAGTTGCCCAAGATTTTCAGAAGGGTCTTAGAAACTCAGCCAGGGACATGGACCATAAATTGTAGTCATTTTCATTCTAGAAAAGCAGCCACAGACCCTATCACAAAGGCTACAGATACAACTTTTTCAATTCCATACAGTGGGATGTGTTCAATTAGGATATTACGATCAGGTTTAGCCAGAAAAGTGCCATTCAGAGTTTAAATCAATCAATCAGTGGTATTTGCTGAGTGCTTACTCTGTGTACCGCACTGAACAAAGTATTTGGGAGAGAACAACACAAAAGTGTAGCTATAGACAACCTGTGTCCACAAGGAGCTTACAGACAGGAGGGGGAGATGGACATTAAAATACATTGAAAATTGATTAAGTATAATGGGGTTGGGAGAGGGGGTGAATATCAAAGCATTTAGGGGGAACAAATCCAAGCGCACAGACAAAGTAGATGGAAGGGCTTTTACCCCGGAAAGTGAGGGCTTAGTTGGGGAAGGCTCTTTGGAGAAGATATGATTTTAGTACGGCTTTGAAGATGAGGAAAGAGGTAGTCTGCCGGATATGAAGGGGGAGGGAGTTCCAAGTCAGAAGAAGGACATGGGTAACGTGTTGGTGGAGAGAAAGACAAGACTGAGGTACATTAAAAAGCGTGGTGCTAGAAGAGAGAAGTGCGCTCACGCACCTATACGAGGGACTGCTGACTATTAAAGATTATACTGTACTTAGATTTTTAAAATCTCTTCACACAGGTCATAAACAAACCCCTCAACCCAACATGTAGTCACCATGGTATTCAAATTGTCAAAGTAGCAATCTCTGAGAAGAGTGAGAATTCTTGAATACGTGTACATGACAAGGGCATTCTGTAGACGGAAAATATCTGTCATATCCTGGCTTGATTATGTATCAGCCTCCTCCCTTGTCTCTGCCTCCAGTTTCTCTCTTCCCCCGTTCAAACTTTACTGCCCGGATCATTTTCCAATAACTTTATTCTGCCCACCATTCAACCTCGTGTTTCCCTCCTACCTACCAATTCTCTTTTCCCACTACAAATCAGTTCACTCTTCATACTTCTCAAGCTATTAGTACAGTGCCTGGCACATAGTAAGTACTTAACGAATACCATAAAGAAAAAAAAGCTAACCCAGGCCACCACATGCTTTCACCCTTTCCCCTTCCTGGAACTCTCTCCCTTTCAATCAATTAATCAGTTAATCAATGGGATTTGTTGAGTGCTTACTATGTGCAGAGAACTGTACTAAGTGTTTGGGAGAGTACAATCGAGTTGGTAGACGCAAATCCTGCCCTCCAAGGAGTTTACAATCTAGTAGGGGAGACAGATATTAAAATACATTATTTATTCATTCATTCAACGGTACTTACTGAGAGCTTACTGTGTGCAAAGCAATGTACTAAGCGCTGGGAAAGTACAATTTGGCAACAGATAGAGACCATCCCTACCCAACAAAGGGCTCACCGTCTAGAAGGGGGAAGCAGGAGAGTAGAAGGATCTGGACATAAATGCTGGAGGTGGGATGAGTTGCAAAGTGAAGCGGCATGGCTTAGTGGAAAGAGCACGGGGCTTGGGAGTCAGAGGACCTGGGTTCTAATCCCGCCTCTGCCACTTGTCTGCTGTGTGACCTTGGGCAAGGCACTTAACGTCTCTGGGCCTCAGTAACCTCATCTGTAAAATAGGGATTAAGACTGTGAGCCCCATGTGGGACAACTTGATTACGTTGTATCTACCCCAGTGCTTAGAATATTCATTCATTCAGTAGTATTTATTGAGCGCTTACTGTGTGCAGAGCAGGTACTTAATAAATATCATAATAATAATTGTAATTATTATTATTACACACCTAAGTGCACAGGCATTGTAGAAGCCAAGGAGAGTAGAAAGTCAGGGAAGGCTTCCTGGGGAAGATATAATTTTAGAAGGGTTTTGAGAATGGGGAGAGTGATGGTCGGATGGATATAAAGGGGGAGGGGGAAAGGAGGTCAAGAGACGGATGAGACTGAGGAACAGTGACCTGACTGGTGCTAGAGGAGGGAAGGGTGCAGTCTAGTGGGAGAGGAGAAAGATAAGGTAGAGGGTGAGAGCTGGCTGAGTGCAGTAAAGATGATGGCAAGGAGTTTCTGTCTGAGGCGGAGATGTATGGATAGCCACTGGAGGTATTTGAGGAATAGGAAAAAGTGCGCAGAAGCCTTTTTTTAGATAATCCTGACAGCAGACTGAACCAAGCTTTGGACCGGGGGAGAGAATGGAGGCAGGGAGGTCAGTGAGGAGGCTGATGCAATAGTAGAGAGGGCATATGACAAGTACCTTGGCCAGCACGGTAGCTGTTTGGATGGAAAGGAAGGGGCAGATTCTGGAGCAGTTTGAAGGTACCAACGGGATAAGGTGATAGATTGGGAAAAAGCATGGGTTCTATTCCCAGCTCTGCCACTTATCTGTTTGTGACTTTGGACTGGTCACTTCCCTTCTCAATGGCCTCATCTGTGAAATGGAGATTAGACCCTCCTCACTGCAACTCAGACTGTGAGCCTCATATGGGACAGAGGCTGTGTCTTGCCTGGCAACGCTGTATCTACCCCAGGGCTTAGTACAGTGCTTTGAACATAGTAAGGACTTAATAAGTACCATTTTTTTAAAAAAAACCAATATGTGGGTTGAATGGGAGAGATGAGTTGACAACTAGACCAAATCTGGCAGGCCACAGTTCTTCCCATCCTCAAAGAAATAAAAATGATGCTACTTGGCAAGTGCTTACTCTGTGCCACACACCATACTAAGCACTGGGATAGATACAAAATAATCAGGTTAGACACAGTCCCTATCCCAAAGGGCCCTCACCCTCCAGACTGAAGAGAGTAGAATTTAATTCCCTTTTTAAAAATGAGGAAAATGAGACATGGAAAAGTTAAGTGATTTGCCCAAGGTCATAATGCTGGCAAGGGGCAGAGCCAGGATTAAAATCCAGATCCTCTGAGTCCCAGGTCTGTGCTCTTTCAGTCTGAGCCCAAACTGCCTCCAGGAAGTCTTTCCTGATAAATTCCTCACGTCGTCATTTTCCACTTTCAGCACCACTTAGGCACATGTTCACATATGTGCCCGTAGTACTTATGTGCATATCTTATATACCCTTTCAGTTAAGTACTAATCCTTATACGTATCCCCTTTTCCTCCTTGCTACTATCTGCCAATTATTTTAGTGCCTGTTCCCCCAATGAGATTGTAAATACCTTAGGACAGCAGGGACCAAGTCTACTAACTCTATTCAGCTCTCCCAAGCATTTAAAATAGTGGACTCCCACAGTAGGCACAATAAACACTATAGTTGTGGGCAAGGAATGTTTCTACTAACTTTGTTACAGTGTATTCTCCCTAGCCCTTAGTATAGTGCTCTGCACACAATTAGTGCTCAATAAATGACTATAAATGAAATTAACATAGAGCATCCTCAAAGAGCTTAATTTTTCCAATTTCTAAGGGTTAAGTTTACCTCTGCAGGATAATAATAATTAATACTGATTATGATATTTATTAAGTGCTTACTATGTGCCAAGCACTGTTCTAAACACTGGGGTAAATACAAGGTAAATCAGGTTGCCCCAATGTGGGGCTTATAGTCTTAATCTCCAATTTAGAGATGAGGTACCCGAGGCACAGAGAAGTTAAGTGACTTGCCCAGGTCACACAGCTGACAAGTTGCGGAACCAGGATTAGAACCCACATCCTCTGATTCCCAAACCCGTGCTCTTGCCACTAGGCCATGCTGCTTCTGGAGGCCACGCTGCTTCTGGGATCATACGCCAACTCGGTTCTCTTTTATAACACCATTACTTTATAAATAAAGTTTGAGGGCTGAATTTTCAAATCTCCCAAAATATGAAAGAATAAAATTCATTGAGAAAACATATATTGACTGCAAAATTTTAACATAATTAAAAAAATAAAAATAATAAATGAAATTCAGATCTCAACATTTCTTTCTCAGGCTCCTCCAGGAACACTTATAATTTGGAAATACGCAGTAGAGAAGTGGTAGATGTAGTGGAAAATGGAAATGTGATGCAGGTTATCCAAGGGGGGTTGGGTGAATGATGTCAGGAAGCAGAGTCCAATCTGAGTTCTGGGGCCCAGCCAAAGACCTAATATTAACATGCGAGAGGATCTCATTCCAGGGCCATGCACACTTAATTTTCCCCAGGAAGTGATATCAATCAATGAGCCAATCAATGGTATTTACTGAGCGCTCACTATATGCAGAGCACTGTACTAAGTGCTTGGAGGAGAACAATACAGCAGAGTTGGCAGCCACATTTCCTACCCAAAATGAGCTTACAGTCTAGAAGGGCAGATATTAATAAAAATAAATAATTCATAGACAATTACATGTTGTTGGGTTAAGGGTTGCGGGGACGGGGGGCGGATATCAAATGCCCTAAAGTCACAGATCCAAGTGCATAGAGTTCACAGAAGGTTAAGAGAGATGGGGAAAAGAGGGCTTAATGGGAGAAGGCCTCTGGGAGATGTGACCTTCATAAGGCTTTGAAGGTAGGAAGAGTGGTAGTCTGGCATATATGGATGGGGAGGAAGATCCAAACTAAAGGGAGGACTTGGGAAAGGGGGTGGTGGGGAGATACATAAGACTGGGCCACAGTGAGTAAACTGGATCTAGAAGCGTGGAGTGAGCAGGCTGGATTATAGTAGATCAGTGGGGTGGGGTGATTAGGTGCTTTAAAGCCAATGGTAAGAATTAAACATTTTTAATGAGAAATGATCCATGTAGCAGAGTGAAGTATGGATTGGAGTGGGAGACAGAAGACAGGGAGGTCAGTGAGGAGGCATACGCAGTAGTTACGGCGGGATAAGATAAGAGCTTGGATCAGGCATGGTAGCCGTTTGGATTTCAGCAATCCCGTGAGGTAAAACCGACGGGATTTGGGGAGATTAAATACGTGGGTGGAATGAGAAAGATGAGTCGAGGACAATGCCAAGGTTACGGGCTTCTGAGATTAAGGAGGATAGCGGTACTGTCTACAGTGAAAGGAAAGCAAGGTTTGGGTGGGAAGATAAGTAGTTCAGTTTTGGATGTGTTTAGTTTGAGGCGTCAGTGGAACATCCAGGGAGAGAGGTCATGAAGGCAGAAGGAAATCTGAGATTCCAGGGAAGAAGAGAGATCAGGCCTGGAGATGCAGACTTAGGAATAGAGATGACGGTTTGAAGCCATGGGAGAGAATGAGTTCTCCAAGGGAGTGAATGTAGATGGAGAAGAGAAGGGGATCTAAAATTCAGCCTTGAGGGACCCTCACTGTCAAAGAGTGGAAGGCAGAGGAGAACCCAATAAAAGAAACTGAGAAGGAGTGGTCAGAGAGATAGGAGAACCAAGAAAGGACAGTGTCAGGGAAGCCACGGTTGGATATAGTTTCAAGGAGAAGGGGGTGATCTACAGTGTCAAAGGCAGCTGAGCGGTCTAGGAGGATTAGGACAGAGTAGAGGGCATCAGATCTGGTGGGAAGGAGGTCATTAATTACCTCAGAGAGGGCTGTTTCTGTGGAGTGAAGGGGGCGGGGAAACCAGACTGGAGGTGATCTAGGAGCGAACTGGAGGAGAGAAAGTGGAGACCGCCGGTGTACACAACTCCCTCGAAAAGTTTGGACAGAACCAGTAGGAGGGAGATGTGGCAATAACTGGAGGGAGCTGTGGTGCCAAGGATATGTGTTGGAATTTTTAGTAACAAGCACTAAATAGCATATAGAATTGGAAGTTTTTATAACCCAATATGAATAGAAGTGTAGGAAAATGAACCACAAGGGAAATATGAACCTCCAATTTGCTTCAATGTGAGGAAGGTAGTGGTGGGAGAGGTCTGCAAAATTTTCATTATTTTGATGAATGTCAGTTTTTAAAGGAAGTAATTCATTACCTTGTCTGTGGATTTTGGTGACTGCTGCTGTTTCTCGTAATCTTTCTTGGTCTCTAAAATCTTTTTTACAAGACCACCTGTTGAAAACCAATTTTTATGAGTCACTGCTTATTCTTTTGTATGCAAAAAATGCCTAAACTGAGTGAAAAAATAGATTCAATCCTTAATATTTATTTCTATCCACTGAAAACTGAGCTAGGAGTAACCTGGATAGTCCACAAAAGAGCTTATAATTTGCTACTCTGACTGTTTTTCACTCTTCCGGTGAAAATGTGTTATAAAATCTAAAGACATGATGGGAAACCCTAATCTGAGAAAACTGAAAAGAGTGAGGGAAAACTCTCAAAGATTTCTCCAAGTATTATGACTAAACTGTATTCTCTTGTTTTGCAGTGGAACCTAAACTTTCTTTCACTCTAAAACCATATTTTTGCTGATGTTGTCTTTCTCTTCACTGTATCAGGATTATGGAAGAAAACACATCAATTCAAGGAAATAACTGTTTTAGAGGGTGAAATCCTAAAGTAATCTTATAGCCTGATATTTCATTTCTTTAAAAACTGTTATCACATTCTGAAAAGCATCTCTATTTAAAAAAATAAGCGTCCCTTAAAGACACATATCTTTTTTATTTTTACTTGACTTCCCTTGCCTCTGAAACTAACTAACTAACTAACTAACTAACTAACTAACTAACCATTTGTCAAACACTTAAAGACAAAGAAACAAAACTATTAGGCCTTACCATGCTTCTCATCTCCTTCTAATTCCACTTCAGGTGGCTTGATGATAAAAGCAAGAGAAAAAAATAAGTATATAACAACTGATTATCTCTCTGGTATCTTGTGTACCCACATGCCTCAAAAAAGAAGCAGCTCACGGCAGAACTCTTGGGGTAGAATTACTTCCACCAAGAATTTCAAAATTAGAAAAATGATTTTATCTAGATAAGACTTCATGTGACTGGCAATGGCAGTACATTTCCAGCCCAATTGTAAAAAAGTTAAAGTTTTTCTTATTAACAAACCATTTCCATTTCTGGCATTTCAGGAATTTGAGGTGCCGCTTCCACGACAAACTGACAATCCTCGTCATCCTCAGAAGTCTGTCTGTCTGTGATTAAGTTTGAGACGATTTTGCCACTGCCTGATCTATAAGGAAAAAAGAAAGAATGACAATTAGAAATTTCAATTTAGCCATTAGTAAAATGTCAAGGTTATGTTCTAGTCATTGGCTGGTTTTCCTAACTCTCTGTCACTGGGATTCATGAAGGGAGGCCGTTCAAGCCCCCAGCTCTATCCCACTACCCACTTTTGCCTCCATGTCTCTGGGCTTCACTATTTTAATAAAACACAGATGAAACCCGTCAACAATAAAATACTGGTTAGAAATGCCATCTTTATGAACTTTTAAAATAACCACTGAATAAATAAATCCAGCCTAAGGACTACAGGCTACTCATACCTCTCAGGAACTAACAATTCTGCACTTTCTTGTCGTTTGATTCGGGGAGGAGCTGGTCTGGCACTTCCAGGACGAGGGATCCTTCTAGAATGAACAATGTGATCCTTGAGACCATGACAATAATATCACCACAATGATGATATTAATATGAATGTATATTTGAAAACCAAAGGAAATAGAGTCATGCCTTTTATCGTTATTATTAGAAGTAGTATAATAATAAGATTAGCAATAATAATTTCATTCATTCGACCATATTTATTGAGAGCTTACTGTGTGCAGAGCACTTCCAAATGCTTGGGAGAGTACAACAATAAACAGACACATTTCCTGCCCACAACTAGCTTACAGTCTAGAGTGGGGAGACGGACATTAATATAAATAAACAAATTACAGATACGTACATAAGTGCTGTGGAGCCAGGAGAGGGGGACGTTCAAAGGGAGAAAGTCAAGGCAGCACGAAAGGGAGTGGGAGAAAAGGAAAGGGGAAAGCCTCTTGGAGGAGATGTGCCTTCAATAAGGATTTGAAGCAGGGGAGAGTAATTATCTGCTGCATTTGAGGAGGAAGGGAGTTCCAGGCCAGAGGCAGAACGTGGGCGAAGAGTTGGTAGCAAGATAGAGGAGACTGAGGCACAATAAGAAGGTTAGCATTAGAGGAGCAAAGTGTGCAAGCTGGCTCCTACTAGGAGAGTAGCGAGGTGGAGTAGGAGGGGGCAAGGTGATTGAGTGCTTGAAAGTCACGGATGGAGTTTTTGTTTGATGCAGGTGGATGGGCAACAACTGGAGTCTTTTGAGGAGTGGGGAATGGGGAGAGGCAGGAGGCTGGGAGGCTATTGCAGTAATCCAGGCGGGATACACCGAGTGACTGTGTATTAACGTGGTAGCGGTTTGGATGGAGAGGAAAGGGCGGATTTTAGCAACATTGTGAAGATGGGACTGACAGGATTTTGTGATGGACTGAATGTGTGGGTTGATTGAGAAAGAGGAGTCGAGGATAAGGTCAAGGTTACAGGCTTGTGAGTCAGGAAGGATGGTGGTGCAGTCTACAGTGATGGGAAAGTCATGGGGAGGATACGGCTTGGGTTGGAAGATAAAGTGTATGTGAATATACACAGATACATACACAAACCTTACTCGTAGCATTTATAGACTGTTCAATATATTTTGTTGTCTTCATAAAGATCATTATTTAACATTAATCATGATGCCAAAATATATGGACAAAACCATTGTTTTCAAGCTGTCAGCAGCATGTACCGTCAATAGAATTTTTAAAAAGTAATTAGAAGAAAGCCAACCTTTCGGGAGAGTTGGCTGGAAGTTCAATTGGTATTTCACTGTTCTCTGTCGCCGAAGGGTTTTCCTGGACAACAGTTCCCACATCTCCCTCTAACACAAAGAGTGAAAAAGGACAGTACTGAAGAATGGATTGTAATAAGGCAGTTCTCTTTGGTGTTTTGTGGTTTATTATTTATTCATTCAATTGTATTTACTGAGTGCTTACTGTACAGAGCACTGTACTAAGCACTTGGGAGAGTACAAGTCAATAGTAAACAGACACATTCCCTGCCCACAACCAACTACTAAACTCCCTCCTCATATCCGACAATTACTCTCCCCACCTTCAAGGCCTTAATGAAGGCCCACCTCCTCCAAGAGGCCTTCGCTGACTAAGCCCTACTTTCCTCTTCTCACACTCCCTTCTGCACCGTCCTGACTTGCTCCCTTTGTTCTTTCTCGCTCCCAGCCCTACCGCACGTATGGACACATCTGTCATTCATTTATTTCTATTAATGTCTGTCTCCCGCTCTAAACTGTAAGCTCGCTGTGGGCAGAGAATGTCTGTTTATTTTTGTACTGTACTTTCCCAAGTGCTTAGTACAGTGTTCCGTACACAGTAAGCACTCAATGAATATGATTGACTGGCTGACTAGAGGCCTTTACATTTATATTTGTCACAGTGAATTAAAGTCAAGATTGGAAAACTAGTAGTACGATATAAGTAAAAAAATAAAAACATGTTAGGTTTCATAATCAATTTAGAAGCACAATTCTCTCACTGGTACAATCAATTTTCAACTGATTCAGAAATATGAGTCAACCAGCTCTCCTCAGCATCATTCATTAGCTTTAATTTGGATTTAATGCAACACAATGCTGGATCAGTATTACACAACTGTACTAAAAGACATATACATACATATTTTATAATATGAGCATTTATGTCCACTATAATTCAAAATAATGAATCTTACCTCCATCACTAATGGAGTCACCTAAAAAAAATTGATACCATATTTAAGTAGTAAATATCCCATTTTGCCATCAGATGAACAGAATGAATTTAAGCAAAACTAATACAGACGTACAACGTTTTTAACGCCCATCTATATCTCAACATAACAATTAGAAACCTGGTGAAAAAATTAGCAAGTAGAGCCATATAATTATTCCCAAAGGTAAGGATATGTACAGCAAACAAAAATAAGTAAATGACTCTGTCCCTCTGAAAACTATGTCCTGAACAAAGAAACCTATTTTAAAAAAAGAAAATGATGAAAAACCTTTCATTTTCTATTTGAATATACTATGTTTCAATCTTTGCTTTCTAGGACATTGACACGCCAAGTTACACAATACTATGAATATGAATAAAATCAGTATGTGATTTGTTTCAGTTTTCAAATGAGAAGAATAAAAAACAATTTAAAAACATATTATAAACTGTAATGTGAAATAAACACCAGTAACGTTTTCATATTCTAACATCTGGATGAACGCAGGGACTGAATACTTGATTATGCTTATATTTATTTCTCCAATTATTTAGTCTTTACTACTCAAAATATTATTTTTCAATCTTATTCAATGTACCTAAAAAGTTGAATTCAACCCAAATAGTTTTTAGTTATATGCAGTTGGATACCTCCAAAGTTTTATGTAGAAAAAATATATATATTTGTGTGTGTGTACATATATATATATATGCCATAGAAGCAGCATGGCATAATGTATAGAGCATGGGCTTGGGAATCATGAGGCCATGGGTTCTAATCCTGGCTCTGCCACTTGTCTGTTTTGTGACCTTGGGCAAGTAACTTTATTTCTCTGTGCCTCAGTTACCTCATCTGTCAAATGGGGATCAAGACTGTGAACCCAACATGTGACCGGGATTATTTGCAACCCAATTTGCTTTATTCACCCCTGCACTTAGTACATTGCCTAGCACATAGTAGGTGCTTAAAAAACCATAATTATTATATGATGCATCCTTAGAATAAATCGAGACACTGGCAGAAACATACAGAAGCCACTTATTACCGAACACATACATGTATGGATTGGTGTCGGGAGGGGGAAGGAGAGTGCGAGAGCAGCACTAATGTTCAGATCGCCTCATGAAATAAGGTGCCCAGTTCATTGGCTCTGTATAAATCACCAACACTTTGAATCATCTTTAAAGCTGGCTGCTACTGTGTATTAATTAATTAATTAATCAACATTTAAGTGCAAACAATACGATGAAGCTTTGAAACTGAACCCAAAGTTACACGTGCTTTTTCTATGGACGGCACGTAAATCAAATGATATTCCCAGTGTGCTGAGTGATCCTCAGGTGGCATCCCCTAATTGATCCTAAGTAATCAGATGCTTCTTTTTGATGGAAATGGTCACGTGTTATATTTCGGACTCCATATAATGTGGTTTAAATGCCGGTTTAGCGGGAAGAGCCCGGGCTTGGAAGTCAAAGGTCGTGGGTTCTAATCCTGGCTCTGCCAGTTGTCAGCTGTGTGACCTTGGGCAAGGCACTTACCTTCTCTGTGCCTCAGTTACCTCATCTGTAAAATGGGGATTGAGACTGTAAGCCTCACGTGGGACAACCTGATTACCTTGTTTCTATCCCAGCACTTAGAACAGTGCTCGGCACAGTAAGCACTTAACAAATACCAGCATCATCATCATCATAGTCATCAAACAAGGCATGAGTGTTTCAGGCCAAATGGCTAGCTACATCTCACTCTGCAGACAAAGAATCATTATATGGTACTATAAAACAGCATTCCCATTTATGCTGAATATAGCTGTTATATGTACACATCATTCATGAAGAAATTGCACATTTATATTCAAATAAAATGTATCTGGATGTCTGTTTTTGCTTCCTTTGGATGTAAAATAAAAGATCTTCTTCAGCCACTTCTCATCCCTAGTCAAGTTTTGCACTTTTGCTAAAATCGACATGAAATATCTGAAAAATTAAACATATAGAAAGATGCCAGAAAGTAATTCTGCTATTAAATGACCAGAAACTGGAACCCACCAATGACTCAACATCCATCATCATCATCACTTGTATTTGTTTACTGTGTGCACAGCACTGAGCTACGCGCATCATCATGCAGTACCTCATTACAAGTAATATGATAATTGCGGCATTTATTAAAAGCTTACTATGTGCTGCGCTGGGGTGGATACAAGCAAAGCGGGTTAGACACAGTTCCTGTCCCATGAGGGGCTCACAGTCTTAATCCCCGTTTTACAGATGAGGTAACTGAGGCCCAGAGAAGTGAAGTGACTTGCCCAGGGTGATGCAGCAGATAGGTGGCAGAGCCAGTATTAGAACCCATGACCTCATGACTCCCAGACCTGTGCACTCTACCGAGACTGCTCTCTCTAAGATCACCCATGACCTCCTTCTTGCCAAATCCAATGGCTCCTACTTCATTCTGATCCTCCTTGACCTCTCTGCTGCCTTTGACACTATCGACCATCCCCTCCTCCTCCATACCTTATCTCACCTTGGCTTCACGGACTCCGTCCTCTCCTGGTTCTCCTCTTACCTCTCTGGCCGGTCATTCTCGGTCTCCTTCGCCGGATGCTCCTCCCCCTCCCATCCTTTAACTGTTGGAGTTCCTCAAGGGTCAGTTCTTGGCCCTCTTCTGTGCTCCATTTACACTCACTCCCTCGGTGAACTCATTCGCTCTCACGGCTTTGACTACCATCTCTACGCAGATGACACGCAGATCTACATCTCCGCCCCTGTCCTCTCCCCCTCCCTTCAGGCTCGCATCTCCTCCCGCCTCCAGGACGTCTCCACCTGGATGTCGGCCCGCCACCTAAAACTCAACATGAGCGAGACTGAGCTCCTCATCTTCCCTCCCAAACCCGGTCCTCTCCCAGACTTCTCTATCACCGTGGATGGCACGACCATCCTTCCCGTCTCTCGGGCCCGCAATCTCGGTGTCATCCTTGACTCGTCTCTCTCGTTCACCCCACACATCCTATCCGTTACCGAGACCTGCCGGTTTCACCTCTACGATATCGCCAGGATCCGCCCTTTCCTCTCCACCCAAACGGCTACCTTACTGTTACGGGTTCTCGTTATATCCCGGCTAGACTACTGTGTCAGCCTTCTCTCTGACCTCCCTTCCTCCTCTCTCGCCCCGCTCCGGTCTATTCTTCACTCCGCTGCCCGGCTCATCTTCCTGCAGAAACGATCTGGGCATGTCACTCCCCTTCTTAAACAACTCCAGTGGTTGCCTATCGACCTCCGCTCCAAACAAAAACTCCTCACTCTAGGCTTCAAGGCTCTCCATCACCTTGCCCCTTCCTACCTCTCCTCCCTTCTCTCTTTCTACCACCCACCCCGCACGCTCCGCTCCTCCGCCGCCCACCTCCTCGCCGTCCCTCGGTCTCGCCTATCCCGCCGTCGACCCCTGGGTCACGTCCTCCCGCGGTCCCGGAACGCCCTCCCTCCTCATCTCCGCCAAACTGATTCTCTTTCCCTCTTCAAAACCCTACTTAAAACTCACCTCCTCCAAGAGGCCTTCCCAGACTGAGCTCCTCTTCTCCCTCTACTCCCTCTGCCACCCCCCCCTTTACCTCTCTGCAGCTAAACCCTCTTTTCCCCCTTTCCCTCTGCTCCTCCACCTCTCCCTTCCCATCCCCACAGCACCGTACTCGTCCGCTCGACTGTATATATTTTCGTTACCCTATTTATTTTGTTAATGAATTGTACATCGCCTCGATTCTATTTAGTTGCCATTGTTTTTACGAGATGTTCTTCCCCTTGACTCTATTTATTGCCATTGTTCTTGTCTGTCCGTCTCCCCCGATTAGACCGGTAAGCCCGTCAAACGGCAGGGACTGTGTCTATCTGTTGCCGACTTGTTCATCCCAAGCGGTTAGTACAGTGCTCTGCACATAGTAAGCGCTCAATAAATACTATTGAATGAATGAATGAATACACTATGCTAATATGTGGCTCAGTGGAAAGGGAAGGGATAAAAGATACGTTAAATTTTCAGGAGGTGTGTCTGTCCACACCTCCTTGTGGGACTAGCTTCGGAATAAGCGAAGACAAGTCTTAGAGCACTGAATATTCATGCGATAGTATTTACTGAGCATCTACTGCATGCAGTTCACTGAACACAACACTAGGAAAAATATTTCAGGGAGAGACTATGTCCCTTGCCCCGCAGGGAATGTGTCTATTTATTGTTATATTATAATCTCTTAGTACAATGCTCTGCACACAGTAAGTGCTCAACAAATCTGATTGAAAGAATGTATCAATGAGCTGGGAGCGATAAGCACTTAGTACAGTGCTTGGCACACAGAAAGCACTCATTAAATATAACTGAATGAATGAATGATGGACACATGGAAAAATGAAAAATTGAAAACAGTACAACCATAGAAGACAAGGACAAAGATAAACAGTAAGAACTGCAGAATTAGTAGGCCAGTGTTTCAGATTTCTTGTTCTGTGGAGAGAACAGACTTGTATTCCAACAGACGCAACAGCTACAAAGGCTACAGTGGCCCCAAACCAAGTCACAATCGCATTTATCAAGTGCTTACGGGGTGCAGAGCACTGTACTACGCTCTTGAGAGAATACAACCAGGTCTGCATCCCTCATCCGATCTAGCTTGTAGAAAGGCAGACTGGACTCAGATTGTGCTTTGGAAGAGGGTAGAGTGGCCCCGGATTCTCCTGCACTTCACACTTCTTCAGGCCAAGAAAGACCGACTCCACGACAAACCTGGTAGCTGTTTCACTGGCATGTAGGCATGGAAAGCCTCATTTTCCCATAGATCCAGTAACCCACAAAAGCGGTTGGGCACTGGATCTTCTACTCCCCTCTCCCAAAGGAGCTACTGCAAATGTGAAGGTGTTCTAAGTATGTTTTATTTGGTGTAACTAAACATTAAGCCTTGAATATTACTGTATTCCTACTGCAGTAAATCACATCTCCTCCAAGAAGCTTTCCCTGACTAAGCCCTCCTTTCCTCTCTCCCAATCCCTTCTGCGTCAACCTGACTTGCTACCTTTATTCATCCCCTTTCCCGGTCCCACAGTGCCAGATTTCGGTTATTTACTTATTTGTATTAATGTCTGTCTCCCCCTCTAAAGTGTAAGCTCATTGTGGACGGGGAATGTGCCTGTTAATTTTGTGCAGTACTCTTGCAAGCAGTCAGTACAGTGCTCTGCATACAGTAAGTGCTCAATAAATAAGACTGATTAACTGACAAATCAATCATTCACTCATATTTATTGAGTGCTTACTTCTGCATAGAACACTCAGTCAATCACTCATATTTATTGAGTGCTTACTTCTGCATAGAACACTCTACTAAGTGCTTGGGAGAGTACAATATAACTGAGTTGGCCGACATGTTCTACGCCCACTACAAGCTTACAATCTGGGGGGGGGGAAATGAACACTATTAATAGAAATGTACTAGAATAATTCATTTTCATGAAAGGAAGGACAGGACTTCAGAAATAACCCCAACAGAAATAAACCAAGCTACGCTCCCTATTGGTACGGAGCTTCGCTACTGATCTTTCCTTTTACGGAAGAAGACTGAATGAAAATACTCTGAATTTGCTTACCTTTCACTTTTGCTGCCAGTTCTAGCTCAGTACGCTCATGCAATACATTAGCTAAGGTTTCACCTGAAACTTTAGTTGCATCATTATTAGCTTCCTTTCTTCCTAATATAAAACAGTGGAGAACGTGAGGTTAAAGCTATAACCTAATATAATTCAGATGTAATGAGTGAGGCATAAACAGCAATAGCACATACTATCTATACGTAGCCTCCCATGGTTTGGAGGAGCTCCTTGAATTAGATGTTGTAAGTTTCTAAAGAAAGATCATTTATTTAATCAACTAATATAGCCTTCTAACATAAGCATCTATGATATTTCGTTCATAAAGTCAAATTTTACAGTTGTGCCTTCAAGCATTAAATATATTCCATTTTCAAATGGTAAAACATTTTCTCACTTATATGCTACAAATATAATACAAGTACAATCTATTAAATACATATAAATTTATCAATATAGCATATTCATATATTTGGGGGAGCAAAAGCTAAATAAATTGCCTTGGGATATACCATGAACAAACTGGCAAGCAAACCTTCAACATTATGTGCTGGATTGATGGGTTGTCCAGATTGCAGGATTTATCAATATTTTAAACAAACCTTAAAATATTATTCCTATATTTTATAAAATTAAAACTTTTACTTTTATAAAATATTGCTTACACTATCACTCTGGATCAATCAGGGGCTGATTTATCATACTATCTTGAACCACATTAGAATCAGCATTAAGGATATTGTGAGTAATTATCAGGGTGGACAATTTTCATTACCTTATCTTCATTACCTTATTTATTTTGTTAACGAGATGTACATCACCTTGATGCTATTTATTTGCTATTGTTTTAATGAGATGTTCTTCCCTGTGCTTCTATTTATTGCCATTGTTCTTGTCTGCCCGTCTCCCCCGATTAGACTGTAAACCCGTCAAAGGGCAGGGACTTTATCTGTTACCGATTTGTACATTCCAAGCGCTTAGTACAGTGTTCTGCACATAGTAAGCGCTCAATAAATACTATTGAATGAATGAATGAATGAACATGCTATGCAAAAGATATCACTTAAATCTGGGGTTTGAAACATTTTAAAATAATTTCAGTGCTTGCAATAATTTGAAGTTCCTGTTTTTGTTATGATACTTGTTAGGCAATGAATGATGCTTGTCGAATAATAAAAAAGGGAACACTGTTGACAGGTATTACCAAACATAAGGGCTACTTAAATTGTTTTGAATTAACATGTTGGGAGAGCCATGTGACAGAAAGACTAACCTGGCATGTTGTAATTAAGAAAGAAGTAATTCTTTTGGAGAGGAAGCCTCAAGAAGATTGTGAAACAAAGGCAAAACAGCATCAAACACTGAAAGTATGGCAGAAAAAATATTTAGGTGTGTACATTATGTGTAAAGTTCCCTTCAGTAGTGTCACTTTCAAATATGAAGGTGGGAAAGAAGGATTGGGAAAACCAGAGAAAGACAAGGAAACATGAGTGATCGAAAGAGAGAGGGGATTTACAAACCTTTACATTTTTAAAATACAAATTGAATTTAAAGTTTTCATAATATGTATACACAAAGTTTTCATAATATGTATATACAATGGGATTTAAGCCTACAAAGAGAATAAAATCATTACTCGGTTAATAATAATTATGGTATTTGTTAAGTGTTTACTATGTGCTGAGCACTGTTCTATTACATATCAATTCCTTACGCTCTCTTTTCATATATAGAAGTGGGACAATTTTATACTGTCAAGCCTACTGGAAAGAACAAGGTCCTGAGAATCAGAGGACCTGGGTTCTATACCTGACTCCACTACTTGCCTGCTAGGTGAATTCTCTGGGTCTCTTAATCTGCAAAATGGAGATTCAATATCTCTTCTCCTTCCTACTCAGATTGAAGATTAAGATTTTGAGCTCTCTACGTGGGACAATGACTGTGTCCACCTTATTAGCTTGGACCTACCGTGTTTGGCACATAGTAAGTGCTTAACAAATACCACTAAAATAAAAAAATGAGGGGCAGAGTCTTGGAGGTGAGTGCAAATTCCAAGAAATTATTCTATTGATCTGACTATGGCAACTCTTCTCTAATATCTCTTCAATTTATCTCCCCCCAGTGCTTACAACAGTGCTTTGCACATAGTAAGCGCTTAACAAATTTGAGAAGCAGTGTGGCTCAGTGGAAAGAGCATGGGCTTGGGAGTCAGAGATCATGGGTTCGAATTCCAGCTCTGCCACCTGTCAGCTGTGTGACTGTGGGCAAGTCACTTAACTTCTCTGTGCCTCAGTTACCTGATCTGTAAAATAGAGATTAAGACTGTGAGCTTCAAGTGGGACAACCTGATTACCCTGTATCTACCCCAGCACTTAGAACAGTGCTCTGCACATAGTAAGCGCTTAACAAATACCAACATTATTATTATTATTATCATTATCTGAAAGAGACAGACAGATGGGTTGAGAGGAACAGAATGGGTGGCAGTACAGTCCTGCTTTAGGCAGACGATGAGGAAAAGGGTAGTGGGAAGTGTTTTTCCATTTTTCATGCCTCAAAGGTAAGTTGTCGATCCTTCAGGAATTGAGGATGGGAGAGGTGGCATGAGTGTTTTGAATATGCTACAGTATACTGCAATTGATATTTAAAAAACCCCTCTCCTAGTCAAGAAAGCAGCATGCCTAGTGGTTAGAATATAGGCATGGGAGTGAGAAGGACCTGGGTTCTAACTCCGGTTCCACCACTTGTCTGCTGTGCGACCTTGGGCAAATCACTTAACTTCTCTGTACCTCAGTGATCTCATCTGTAAAATGAGGATTAAGATCGTGACCCCATGTGGGACATGGACTGTGTCCAACCTGATTACCTTGTATCTATCCCAGCGCTTAGAACAAGGGTTGGCACAGAATAAGCCCTTTAACAAATACCATTTAAAAAAAGTGATGAGAAAACCAGAGAACCTAAAACTCAAGTTCCATTTAAAGCTAACAAGTTGGCTTCAATTATAGAACAACATTCAAGTGGTACAGGATTTTGCTGTTCTAACAAAGCATCCGGTCACTTCTAACCTTAAATAAAAGCTGCAGAAATTTGATCAGTACTAAGGTGGAGAAGTAGAGTATATAGCAGTATAGGAAGAGGACTATCAATATGAATGGACAATGAAATCGTTCATGTCAAAGTTTATCCTATAAAATGCTTTTCTTACCTATCTCTTGTGATGTAGCTTCCTGACCTGGCTCCTTCTGAAGCACAGACATTACTGTATCTGAAATTTGAGCCAAGATATTATTACTTTCCTTTCCAACTGGCAACACTCTTTACAATATAGGATTCATTAATAGATACAACTTTTTAATAGGATTACAAATGCAATATCTAAATTAAGTAATTGCTGGTGGGCCGCAGAGTTCTAATAAAGCCACCTGAGCATAATATTAAAACGAATATTAAAAGACAAGCTTTCTAGAAGAGCACCCTAGCCTAAATTTCTCTTCAGATAACTGAAAAAGCTCTGAAACTTACTGACATAAGCATATGTAGTGAGAAGGAAGGGTTCACGAACAGAATTGACATTTCATCTCTACCTAGATTTCAAACTAGGCAGAAACCTATCAGAGCTCTTGGTTCACCATATAAAACTGCAATGTGGTACTTAAGCTCATAATAATGTACTCACACTAGCTGCATGGAGAATGAAACACTGGCATTGCTTTCTATATTTCGGCTCTCAGAAATATAACCTATCCTTAAAAGATTGAAACAAATGGATCTTACCTAGCTGTTTCTCTGCCCCTTCCTTAATACCTTTGCCATGGGAAGAAGCACTAGGCTTTTTTTCAGGGGAAATGCTAGTTGCATTGTTTCTAGAGTCTTTTCTTCCTGGCATGAAATATTGCAATGGAGATAGGAATTAAAAATTACACTCTGAGATGGGTTAAAATTAACCAGAAGTCAAATAAAATAGCAAATGCACTTACTAACTGCGGGGGGTGATTTATTGTGCGGTAATAGTGTACCTATGAATAAGCAAAAACCGTTATATTTTTGCAAATATTATTATTTTACTCTTAGCAACTCCTAATTGTAATTAATACTATCAGAAACATTTGCAGAAATGATAACTGAAATTCTGGTAAAACCCATTTAACGTTTTAGAGTAAAATATGGAGAGTAAATGTCCCAGCAGAGGGAAGATTTAGACAGCAAACTGCTGTGAGCAAATTTTTCTTTTAGTTTACCAAAGACTTCCAGTGTGTGACCTTAGGCACTGCTCAAAATCTCCACATTGGTCAACTGTTAAATGGACATATTTTCCCTTCTCCTGAAAGGTGTGACTAGGGATAATAGCTCCCAGCTCGGCCACTTGTCAGCTGTGTGACTTTGGGCAAGTCACTTAACTTCTCGGTGCCTCAGTTACCTCATCTGTAAAATCGGGATTAAGACTGTGAGCCCCGCGTGGGACAACCTGATTCCCCTGTGTCTACCCCAGCGCTTAGAACAGTGCTCGGCACATAGTAAGCGCTTAACAAATGCCAACATTATTATTGTAATAAATAAACGATAATAAATGCAGCCTTCTAAATAAATCTCTAACTAGAGAAGTGTGGTCTAGTGGAAAGTACACGGGCCGGACACGTTAAAGAACTGGTTCTAATCCTGGCTCTGTCATGTGTCTGCTGTGGGACCCTGGGCAAATCACTTAACTTCTTTGTGCCTCAGTTACCTTTCTGTAAAATGGGGATTAAATCCTACTCCTTCCTATTTAGACTGTGAGCCCCACGTGGGACAGGTTCTGCATCCAATCTGATTACTTCCATCTAATCCAGTGCTTAGAACATAGAAAGTGCTCAGCAAATACCATTATTAGTATTATGAAAGTGAAATTACTCAGTGCTACAAGAAAATTATATTTAGCGTGATAAAGTAATAGAATCAAAAGGAATGCTTTGGAAAAAAGTGACAAAAACCAATTTGCCAGGAGCCTTCTCTAAGCCAGTAATTGAAGAATCTAGAAACAAATGTTTGCCCAACCAATTCCTACATCATCATCATTGGCAGAATTTACAGAGCATCTTCTATCTGCAGGGGTCCTGTGCCCTGTAACAGTATTGGAGACAGTGAATCATGTTCGAGACACAAATAGTTCCTGAAGATTGTGTCTTAAGTGAACACCAATTTTCTCATGGGACCAATAATATAACTGGAAAAATGTTTCAGGGGCCAAGGTGAGATAATTTACCAAAATTTCCCAAAGGTATGTGCTCAATCAACTACAGATGAGTAACAGAGCTCCATTAATGTACTTGTATTGAGTGAGAGAGGTACAACAATAGGTTAGCCAACTTTTAGTTCACTGGAAGTAAAATGGATGCCTTGATCTATACTCGGGAATCAGATAACTCCCCCTCCCCACTCCCCAAGTATTCCCTCCTTCATCCTCTGGCCCTCATTACATTTCCCTTCCACCCCCACCTTTTAAATTGTTTTTCCGTTCCCTATGGTTCCCGAGCAAACTACTTATCCCTCTCCCCCACTGCTTTCACCCTGCCAGAGTGAGTGTCATAAAGGAGGCTAGCATTTTAATGTCAAAACCAACGTGTTGCAAGGCTAAAACAGGGGGTAAATTTACAAATTTGATAAGTGCCATTCCTCTGTATGCCATCTGCATACTAGGTATTTTGGAAAGGTATTTTGAAAAGGTACTCTGAACAAGTTCTGAGTATGAAGTACTGCGGGAAATTATAAAGGTCATGCCCTCTCTGCTTGAGATGCTGCAATCCAAGAATAATATTTCTATTAACTCACCTATATCTGCTCAGTGGATGGAATATCCTCTATGACGATTCCGGGTCCATCTAATTACTAGTATCTCTGTCCCTAGAGACTGATTACATCCTTCTCCCAACCCAAACCTCCCACCAATTTTAAAGATGCATTGAAGGGAGAAAATGAAAATTAAGCAGTGCTGTGGTACAATATATTTAGAATAAGCTTTAACTTCAATGCATCGCTTTTGAGAATATTTTTACTTTAGAAAATTTACAATGAGAAAAGTACGGATCTTGGGAGAACAACTTCTAACATGGCAATTACTCCAAAGGAAGAAATGAGAATGTTTGCCAGGGGAAAAAGAAGGATGGAGTCATCTATACTATAAATAGATTGGTTTTCAGCAATGCCACAAAATTTTTGCGAAATTTTCACCAGCTGGCATTTAATAATTATTTTCAAAGCAAAATCATTTTAGTTATTATTATATTATATTATTATATATGTTATACTCTATAATTACACTATATTTAAGTGCTTACTATGTGCCAAGTACTGTTCTAAGTGACAGACTGGATACAAGAAGTTCTTCCAGCTAAAGAAATTTAGATTTTCAGCTAATCTCTTTGTTGTTTTTTTTTTCTCTAATCCATCAACATATTGAATGAAATATGAAGACGCTGTGATTGGGAAGATCTTGAGAAATTACAGATATAGGTTTTACATATGTTGTAGAGAGATAAGTCACCCTTTTTAGGTGTAGGCCCCCCAAAACAACATAAACCCTTCTCTCCACTAGTCAAAAGCCTACGGAAGAAAGAGGGGAGGTGATAACCACAGATTTGCCAGAAGGGTGTTTGGTTCAAGGTACATTTTTGATTCCATTTTTTACAGTCTAAACTAGGGGAAATGAGAGTCAGAGGATCTGGGTTTTAATCCCTGCTCTACCACTTACTCGCTGTGTGACCTTGGTCTAATTACTTATCTTCCCTGTGCCTTTGTTTCCCACCTGTAAAATGGGGATTAAATACATGTTCTCCCTCTCTGTCTGACTGTGAACTCTACATGGGACAGGGACTGTGCCCAACCTAATTTTCTTGTATTTATTCCAGGACTTAGTACATGACTTGGCATATAGTAATTACTTAACAAATACCAAAATTATTATTAACTAAACTCCTCATTAACCTCCAGCCACCTCCCCATCAAAGAGAAACTCAACATTGGCTTTAAAGCAGTCAATCACCTTGCCCTCTCCTGCCTCACCTCACTACTCTCCTACTACAATCCGGGCTGCACACTTCGCTCCTCTAATGCCAACCATCTCACAGCACCTCAATCTCATCTATCTTGCCACTGACCTCTCGCCCACGTCCTGCCTCTCACCTGGCATGCCCTCTCGCCTCATATATGACAGACATTTACTCTCCCCACCTTCAAATCCTTATTGAAAGCATATCTCCTCTAAGAGGCCTTCCCTAACTAAGACCTCTTTTCCTTTTCTTCAACTCCCTTCTGTTGCCCTGGCCTGCTCTCTTCATTCATCCCTCCTCCCAGACCCACGGCACTTATGTCCATATCTGTAATTTGTTTATTTATACTAATGTCTGTCTCCCCTTCTAGACTGTACGTTCACTGTGGGCAGGGAATGCATTTATTATATTGTATTCTCTAAAGTACTTAGTAGAATACTCTGCACACAGTAAGGGCTCAATAAATACAACTGACTGACTGCACACAGTAAAGGCTTGATAATAATAATGTTGGTATTTGTTAAGCGCTTACTATGTGCCGAGCACTGTTCTAAGCGCTGGGGTAGATACAGGGTAATCGGGTTGTCCCACGTGAGGCTCACAGCTAATCCCCATTTTACAGATGAGGTAACTGAGGCACAGAGAAGTTAAGTGACTTGCCCACAGTCCCACAGCTGACAAGTGGCAGAGCAGGGATTCGAACCCATGAACTTCTGACTCCCAAGCCCGTGCTCTTTCCACTGAGCCATGTTGTTTCTCTAAATACCATTAATTGGTTTCTACATGGGGTTAGAATGACAGAATGTGAGTTGGTGAGAAATGATCGACTGTTCTATTTGTTCTCATGTGCCATCACTGTATTTCATACGGCACAGTTGAAATTCTAGGAGCACTGGGGATTTATTCTATCATAGACATTAAAGATAGTTCCACTTATGAACATTTTTAGTACAAGCAATGAAATCTCATCCACCACTCAACCATTTCTTGAAAATAAGTACTTATGGGAGTACCTTCTCCTAAAGTTTTGGATCGCCGCCTTGAAACTTTGGTGACCACTGATCTAGCTGTTTTTGTAGAATTTTCAGCCTTAGAGAAAACAGAAAAAAATTGAAATGGCAAAGACAATTTTTAAAGGCAAATACACTTCTCTGAAGAAGAGATCGGACAGAATCACTTTAACAATTTTAAGTTAGATCACGTAGCTTTGAGTTCTACTAATAAATGTGTCTTGATCAGATTAGCCTTCGTTGTACATCAAGTCTAATTCTGCCAATGAAGGCAGGTTAATGTTGAGTTTTCCAAAGAAAATGAAATATTTCAAATTCTCCGATCAACTCTGCACTTCTTTTCAAATAAGTGTCTTTCAACTCCTCCGCTCTTTGTACTGAAGAAAAAACTTGTTTCGAACGATACTCAGGAAAGATCGCTATTTATACCCACCATAAGGAAACATTAAGAATGCTTTTGTGAGCTGCAGTTAAATAAAACAATCTTTTAGTGTGGACAGCTTTCTGACTTCAGTCTACATAACATGACTACTTTCAAGGAAGCGTATTGGGGAAGCAACAGAAATGACAAAAAACAACCAATAAGGCAATAAACAGTGTAGAACATTCTCACAAAGGAAATGAAACTACTAATGCATATGCCAGTCCAGTACCGCACTGGTAACAAAACGCAAGGAGAAAAAAGGGAATGAAGAAAGGTGACAGGGAACAAATATGACCTGCGGTGAGTGTACCCATGTAGAGGCATTGATTGATTAACTGTACGGTCAGTGAAATGGGAATGGGTGATGCCAGCTTTTTCACAGAAAGGGTCATGAGGCAAATGGAAACCTGCCATCGCCACAAACTCCTAACAGAGAGAAGCAGCTGGACCTAGTGGAAAGAGCACGAGCCTGGGAATCAGGGGACCTGGATTCTAACCTCAACTCTGCCGCATGTCTGCTGTGGGATCTTGGGCCTCAATTACTTTATCTGTAAAATGGAGATTAAATCCTACCTTCCCTGCTTAAGACTGTTAGCCCCATGTGGGTTAGGGACCGTGTCCTACCTGATTAAACTTGTATCTACCCCAGCATTTAGAAGAACAGTGCTTGGTGCATAGTAAGCATTTAATGAGTATTATTTATTCATTATTTATTTTCTATATGGTTTGATAACTAAAAATATAGACTCCTAGAGAACACCTTTAATAGGTTCTAGTCTGTGTAGCATGGTTACTAAAATGTACGGCTGCTCTGTAAAGTTTATGGAGATCAAAAACTAAGATTCCTAGATGACATAGCAATGTAAGCTCATCCTCTAGATTCTAAGTTCACCATTGGCAGGGAACGTGTCTGCTAATTCTGATGCATTGTTCTCTCCCAAGCGCTTACTTAGTACAGTGTTCTGCACATAGTAAGCATTCAATAAATACCACCGATTGACTGATTGCACATCAAAATTGAGGGACCAAGTCTGATTCTTTCCTCATTACAAATGGAGCAAACCAGACCAGTATATTAGGACCAATCCTTTGTAACCTAGTCTATTAGAAACAGCGATGCTGAAAAATTCAAAACGGAATCTGAAATCAAAATATGGTTCTTGTGCTCTGGGACCCGGGGCTCAAAGTCTAAGTCAGAGGGAAAATGATTAATCCCCATTTTACAGAAGATGTAACTGAGGCTATCACATAGCAGGCTCACCTAGCAGACAAGTGGCAGAGCTGGGATTAGAACTCAGATCCTCTGACTCCCAGGCCTGTGCTCTTTCCACTAGACCATGCTGCCTTACTTTTTTTTATATTGCAAATTAATTTATAATAATTATAAACTAAGCAGAGCTGTTTTTAGAATCACTGAAAAATTTAAGCATTTCAATAATTACCAGAAGTTCAAGATTTCATCACATTAGTTAAATAACTAATTTGTTTAAAGTTATTTTAGAATATTTACCTCTTTATCGGGATAAGGCTTAGCTTCTTTGACAGGTCCCGCTGAGACTTTTGTAGAGGGGGTCTCCTCAGAGCCTGTGGACTACAAAGTGATTACAAAAATCTCTCTTTCTAAATATTGGAATGAAATGCAACATCTAGAAACACATGGACAGGGTTTTGAAAAACAGTGATCATCATTTTCTTTATAAATCAAAAAGCAGGATTATTTAAAGCATTTGAAGTAGGTCTATTTTTCACTCCTGAAATACTTCCAAATATAGAATTTCAAAATAATCACTCCCAAAATAGATGACGTGGTATGCCGTTGAATGCTGCTAGACTACAAGCTCTTTGTGGACAGGGACTGTGTTTACTATCACATTCTCCCAGATGTTTAGTACAGTGCCCTGCGGAGTAAGCAGTCAATAATACTACAAGGCGCTCGTAGAATTAATATCCATTTTATGGAGGAGGGAACAGAGGCAAAAAGAAATAAAGACACTTCCCCAAGTCACACAGCAGACAAGTGGAGGAGTAGGAATTAGAACCCAGGACCTACTGACTTCTAGGCATCTTACTCTTGGAAAAAAAATCCACTTTTCCCAAGGAGTCTAATTTTTCCCAAAGATAATCCAAATCAATATTCATATATCCCAAAACAAGATTATCTTTACTGTAAAGCTCCATATGGGCAAGGATGGGTCTACCCACTCTAAAGCATAGTACTCTCTCAAGCCTTAGTACGGTGTTCTGCACACAGCGGGTGCTCAATAAATACAACTGATGGATTGTAAAAGACAGGTTAATACAAGGGTGCTCTGTTACCAAGAGTCTTGACAGCCTATGCATGTCAGTCAGCGAAATGTTAAAATTGGTGAAATGGTGACTTAGAATGAAAATTTTTGGAATTATAGATGTATTATGGAGTTTTCTCTTCAATCTTGGTTTCCCTAGCCTCGACTGTAAAGTGAACATTAATATTCTTAGATTAAAAAGGAAATCCAAGTTTCTCCAATCCATAAAATGTAGCATCACTGCTGATAGGATTGCTTGTGCAGAAAGAGAAAAAGATATCCAAATCTAAAATTATTTCCAATTTTCAAGTTATTGTAATGACTCTGGTGTGACTGATGGTTCCTAAATGTAATCTGTCATTGCCCTTACCAAAGACATAATTTTACTCTTTAAAATTATGTTATTCTGTCACCGTTCACATTTTATTCCTGAAATTCTTCCAGGGCACTTTAGAACACACTTTCAAAATCTTCATATTAAGTCCTGCACCAAATTCATCACGGGGTAATGTGACCGCAAAGCTCAGATAGTTAGAGAAAGAAGAAGCGATTTGGACACTCGAGGTTTTACTTCTGTCTCAATTTTGGACTAGATAAGGCGTTGGCCTCTTTCGCATCTCAATTTATTCAGTTCTGAGGATAATACTAGTTTCCCAGAAGTGTTAGGAAGTTTGGAAAAATGTTTTCAACTTAAAAGACAGATTTTGCCACATAAACATCAATTACAAGTCAGTCCAGAATTACCAACAATTTAAATAGGTGGTTTTAAATACAATTTTACCTTCTTTTCGGCTTTATCTTGCTCTTTGTTCCTTTCCTTCTCCTTCGAACGCTCCCCATCTCTTAACCGTTCTTTTCGTTTGTCTTTTTCCCTTTCTTTTCCTTTGTCTTTGTCCTTTTCTCTCTGTCTGTCCCTTTCTCTCCCTCCACTGCTCTTTTTTTCCTTCTCCTTATCATGTTCTGAATCTTTTTCTCGCTCTTTATCCTCTTTCTTTCCTCTCTCTTTATCTTTGCTTTTTTCTGTCTCTTTTTCTTGCTTAGATATTCTGTTTTTGTTTCTGTCTTTTTCCCCTTCTTTAAGCTTCTCCCATTCATGATCTTTATGTCTCTCCCGCACATTATCCTTAGATTTTTCTCTTTCTTTTTCTCTTGGTTTGCTTTCTTCTTCTTTCGATTCTTGCCTGGGCTTTCTGTCTCTGCTTGTGCTTCTATCTTTAATTTCAGAATTCCTTCTAGCCTGCAAAACAAACATGAGATCATTTACAAAATTAAAAGCCCTCTTATGAACTGCAGACACAGGTGTATTAATTGGAAATGAGTCTTACAACTGACCTCTTTATCCTTAGAGCTTTTCAGTTCTTCTTCCTTGGACTCCCTGTTTTCTTTATCCTGGGACTTAGAGGTATTTGGTGGTTTTCCTTTCATATCTGCTTTCTCCCCAGCCAGGACCCTTTTCACAGCATCATCACTTGATAACTTGACATTAAAAGGAATTAAGATAAATGTAAAGTTAGGCTATAAAGGAGGTTCAATTCATTCATTCACTCATTCATTCAATTGTTTTTATTGAGTGCCTACTGTGTGCAAAGCACTGTACTAAGCGCTTGGGAGAGTAAAATACAACAACAGACACGTTCCCTGCCCACAACGAGCTCACAGTTACGCCAATTATTACTTTTCAAGGTATTTGTTTTGCATTTACCATGTGCCAGGTACTGTACTAAACCCTGGGTTAGATACAAACTAATCAGGTTGGACATAGCCCTTGTCCCATGCAGGGCTCACCGACTTAATCC
This sequence comes from Ornithorhynchus anatinus, assembly GCF_004115215.2. NCBI lineage: Eukaryota > Metazoa > Chordata > Mammalia > Monotremata > Ornithorhynchidae > Ornithorhynchus > Ornithorhynchus anatinus. Next base: position 36,172,973 of record NC_041734.1, on the reverse strand, counting down.
CCATTTTACAGATGAGGTAACTGAGGCCCAGAGAAGTGAAGTGACTTTCCCAAGGTCACACAGCAGAGAAGTGGCAGGGCCGGGAATAGAACCCAGGATTAGAATTTGAGAAGTTCATCTTAAAATGAAAATAAAGTGAAGGTCTTCCAGTCATTTCAGTTTTCCAGCGGATTCCTACTAGCTGCCTAGTGTCCCAGAATTACTTAGAGACACAAACATGGGGATTCTCCTCTCTTCAAATGCGGCCCATTTCCAAGAGAGAACAGCTAGACTACTCAGGGAAATGGAAGACTAATGTAAAGCACTGATTGAAGGCAGAGCACTGAACTAAGCTCTGGAAAAAATACACAGGTGGGATTTAGACCCAATCCCTGTGTCCCAGAGGGCTCCCAATCTAAAAAGAGGGCTCACAGATAAGATCTTTCCTTAGTGCAGTCTCAACTGCCTTCCTTAACAAGTCGTTTGACTTTATAATGGACTTACATTCTTCACGGATGCACTTCGAGCCCTCCTTTCCCCTTTTCCCACTCCCTTCTGCGTGGCCTTGACTTGCTCCCTTTATTCATCCCCCACCCCCCCGCGTCCCAGCCCCATAGAACTTACGTACATACCTGTAATTTTATTTATTTACATTAATGTCTGTCTTCCCATCTAGACCGTAAGCTCGATGTGGGCAGGGAATGTGTCTGTCACGCTGTACTCTCCCAAGCGTTTAGTACGGTGCTCTGCACACGGCAAGCAGTCAAAAAATACGACTGACTGACAGACTGATTTGAAGCCCATTTCTTTTGTCCATTCCTCAGAAGACGTGATAAAGAGAGACTTAAATCACTTGGCAGGACCATCTTACCTTACTGAGGCAGCATTTTGCAATTGCTTGGAGCAGCTCATTAGTTCTTTCGGGCTCATGCCCTGCTATGATCCGTGCAGGCTTCACAGACAGCGGCTCTCCCGTAACCATTACGACAACATCTATGGCCTTCTGGAGGAAGCTGATTTTTGTGTCTTTGTCCTGGGAAAGATTGGCATTTACAAAAGAAAGAGGAAAACATCCCACTGTACAAGTTTGCTAAGCACAGATCTGCAATTTGTGGCATAAACGCTGGACGGTTTCCAGCCAGAGAAGAGCCGGAAGGAATGACCCAGTTCTGGAACTGCCCATCCACAAAGGGGTTAGGGTGGGGAGATCCAAATGGAACCAGGTCAGTCTTGGAGGTCCCAACGTCAAATAAGACCTTCCAGAGGTGGCTGTCAGCACGCTGTCCCCCTAAATATTGTCCATTGGGAGCTGGCCCTTTTTAAGATATTTGCCAAAGCGCTTACTATGACAGACACTGTTCTAAACACTGGGGTAGGTTCAAGTTAATTACGTTGGACGCAGTCCCTGTCCCACATGGGGCTCACAGTCTAAGTAGGAAGGAGAAGAGGTATTTAAATCTCCATTTTACAGTTGAGGAAACTGAGGCATAGAGAAGTGCCCACGGTCACATAGCAAGGAATGGACGGAGCTGGGATCAGAGCCCAAGTCCTCTGTCTCCCGGGCCCTCGTTCTTTCCACCAGGACACGCCTCATCCAAAGCAACTGCAGGGAAGGGAATCACAGGGTTTGCCGTTTATATTTTAGATGACATTTTTACGAGCCAAATACAAACTTTGAACTGGTAAATTTCTATCTACATGTTGACTTTTCCCCCTTAAACTGAGAGCTTTCTAAATGCCATGAACATGTTCTTTTTCTGCCTGTTTTGCTATTCCCTCTAGGATACCAGGATGCAGAAGTAGCACGACCCAGTGGATACAACATGGGCCTGGGTGTCGGTAGGAGCTGGGTTCGAATATCAGCTCTGCCACTTGTCTGCTGGACAGGTCACTTCACTTCTCTGTACCTCAGTTACCTCATCTGTAAAATGGGGATTAAGACTCCGAGCCCCACGCGGGACAAGGACTGTGGCCAACCTGACTATCTTATATTACCCCACTGCTTAGAACAGTGTCCGGCACACACTAATTGCATAAGAAATACCCTAAAAAAGATACTAGGGTGATGTTGGAGTCTCACATCGGGAATGACAGCGTGTCTCGGGCCTGAGATTTCTGGACTGAGAGTTTTGCGACGGAATTATTCGTAACAAAATCCTCCTAAGATATCTCCTCCAGGGCGGCTTCCTTGACTAAGCCCTCATTTCCCGTTCCTGCCCTCTCCTCTGCACCCGCTCTACACTTGACCGGGTGCCCCTTGAGCCCTCTGATCCTTACTTCAGGCCCCCTGCACTTAGGCCCATATCCTTAGACTCTTCTATTTCCCCTACGCGTAATCTATTTTCACGTCTGCCTCCCGCTACAGACTGGAAAGTCCTCGTGGGCAGGGATGGAGCCTACCAACTCTGTTGGACCGTACTCTCTCAAGCGCTTAGTACAGCGCTCTGCAAGTAGTAAACGTTCAATAAATACATTTGATTGACTGATCCTTATATTCTACTGTTTTCCCTACCTGTAATCTACTTTGATGTCTGTCTCCCCGGGTAGGCTGTAAGATCTACGTGGGCAGGGATTGGGCCTACCAAATCTGTTGGACTGAACTCTCCCAAGAGCTCAGTACAGTGCTCTGCACACGGGAAGCGCTCGATAAATACCACCGATGGATTTCACAGTACCACTTGCACCCCTTGTTCCCGCCAGTTGGTTTTCCATCGGGCCACTGAGAATACGGAATGAGCTGGAAGGAAGGGTGTCGCTGGTTACTGTTGTATTGTACTTTCCCAAACGCTCATTTCAGGGCTTCGCACGCTTAATAATTAGGACTGATTGAAAACGAGATGACTACAGCACTTTGAATGAATTAGCAGGCATCTGTGACGTGAGGAGAACACGGCCCCGGCTTATTAAAGTACTGTGGCTAGTTTGGGTGGCTCCATTTTCACAACGACGCGGAGGAATCGCAGAGCTCCGAAGAAGAATACCAAAATGATTTAAAGGAAAAGAACACAGGATTCAGAGAGAGAAGCTAGAGTAGGGGTCGGAGGCTTCGTTGCGCAGTCCAACCAAAATGAAACCTCCCTCTGGAGGTCGGACCCAGCGGCAGAGGGTCCCTCCCTGCCCCCTCACTGTAATCGGGGGCGGCTACAGTCAGGTTTCAGGGAAGAAACGGGTGGTCCTGCTCTCCCCAGTTTAGACCACGATCCGCCCCGTCCCATGACCGGCGACAGGATTGTTCTGTTCTGACGAAGGGCCAGGGTGGAGCTTTCGGGGCTTTGTAGAACTAAACGTACTGTGATCCCAGTCAAAAAATGTCATTTCTTATGGTATCCGTTAAGTGCTTATTATTTTCCAGGCACCGTACCAAACGTTCGGGTAGATACAAAATAATTAGGTTGGACAAGGCCCATGTTCCACATGGGGCTCACGGTCTTAATCCCCATTTTACAGATGAGGTAACTCAGGCACAAAAAAGCTAAGTGACTTACCCGAGGTTACACAGAGCCAGGATGAGAACCCAGGTCCTCCCGACTCCCAGGCCTGTGCTCTATCCCTTGGGCCACACTGCTTCGCGTATATATTTAAAACCCTTCATCTGCTTGCCCAGCCGTTTTCTGGCCAACCCATTAATTAAAAAAAAAATTTATAGGGAATTCCTCACTTTTGCAGAAATGAAGCCTGAAAAAACTACTGTCCTGATCTCATCTTCTCTTAGCCTCCTGGCTCATAAAGAACACTATTCTGTCCCTATTGCCAGCCTGGCTTAGTGGAAAGAGCCCGGGCTTGGGACTCCGAGGTCATGGGTTCGAATCCCACCTCTGCCGCCTGTCAGCTGTGTGACCGTGGGCGAGTCACTTAACTTCTCTGTGCCTCAGTGACCTCATCTGTAAAATGGGGATGAAGACTGTGAGCCTCACGTGGGACCACCTGATGACCCTGTATCGCCCCCAGCGCTTAGAACAGTGCTCTGCACATAGTAAGCGCTTAACAAATACCAACATTATAGAGAAGCAGCAGGGCTCAGTGGAAAGAGCCCGGGCTCGGGAGTAAGAGGTCATGGGCTCTGTCACTTGTCAGCTGTGTGACTGTGGGCAAGTCACTTAACTTCTCTGTGACTCAGTTACCTCATCTGTAAAATGGGGATGAAGACTGTGAGCCTCATGTGGGACAACCTGATTATGCTGTATCTACCCCAATGCTTAGAACAGTGCTCTGCACATAGTAAACGCTTACCAAATACCAACATTATTACTATTATTATTATTATTATTATTGTTGCCCTGAAAGGATCAAGGAAAAACGGAATGGGAATTGATGTTGCAAGCACTTTCACACAGTATCCTTCCGCCACCCACTTCCCACTTCCACAGTGGTCTCAACGCAGAGAGGCAGGAAGCTTTTTCCTAGACGTTATGCCAAGAAGCGAGTTTTTCAAACACAGATGGATGTCATTCTTAAAAATGGAAGCCGCGGGAAGGGTAAATAATCAGGGAAAAACGGTGAGGATATCTTGACACCAACCTTAACGTTATCAGACTTCATCTCAGAATCTGTGTAGAGCCCCTTCATAAAACCGGTCATTCTTATTACCTTCGAAAGATAGAGGGAAACTATTACTCAAAAATCACCCGAACCAAACGTTCCAAAAACTAAAAAAGCTTAAATAATTTTATAATCTATTTGCAGTAGGGTTATCCACAGATAGCTTTAAAGAAACGTCTCATTACTCTTTATTTAAATATTAGCATTTATCAAGTGCTTATTACGCGCTAAGCAATGGGTAGATACAAGACTCTAAGCTCGGACACAGTCCCTGATCCACACGAGGTTCGCAGGCTATCTTATCCCTATTTCACAGATGAGGAAACTTAGGCCTGGAGAGGTTAAGTGACTGGCCCAAGGTCACGCAGTAAGCCAGTGGTGGAGCTGGGACGCAAACCCTCTCACCATTCCTCGTTCTTTCCATTTGCCCGCCCCAAGGTTTTCCCCGCTTTACAAGAATTCCTGGAGGCCTGAGGATATAATAATAATGGTGGTATCTGTTAAGTGCTTACTATGTGCAAAGCACTGTTCTAAGCGCTGGAGGGATACAAGGTGATCAGGTTGTCCCACATGGGGCTGAGACCCTTAATCCCCATTTCACAGATGAGGTGACTGAGGCACAGAGAAGTTAAGTGACCGGCCCGGAGTCACACAGCTGGCAAGCGGCAGAGCCGGGATTCGAACCCAGGAACTCTGACTCCCAAGCCCGGGCTCTTTCCACTGAGCCACGCTGCTTCTCATGAGACGGGACCCATATCTTGACCTGATCGGGTTTCGATTGCTGAATTCAAATAACTGCGAATATTTGAACTTTTTTACCTTAGGGTCTCAGAAACGCTCTCACTGCTCCTTTATGCGAGCCCACCACAAATAATAATAATAATGTTGGTTTTCGTTAAGCGCTTACTATGTGCAGAGCACTGTTCTAAACTCTGGGGTAGACACAAGGCAATCAGGTTGACCCACGTGAGGCTCACCGTCCTCATCCCTATTTTACAGATGAGGTAACTGAGGCATAGAGAATCATAACAATAATAATAATAATAATAATGATAATGTTGGTATTTGTTAAGTGCTTACTATGTGTGGAGCACTGTTCTAAGCATTGGGGAAGATACAGGGTAATCCGGTTGTCCCATAATAATAATAATAATAATGATGTTGGTATTTGTTAAGCGCTTACTCTGTGCAGAGCACTGTTCTAAGCGCTGGGGTAGACACAGGGGAATCAAGTTGTCCCACCTGAGGCTCACAGGTAATCCCCATTTTCCAGATGAGGTCACTGAGGCACCGAGACGTTAAGCGACCTGCCCACCGTCACACAGCTGACGCGTGGCAGAGCCGGGATTCAAACCCATGACCCCTGACTCCCAAGCCCGGGCTCTTTCCACTGAGCCGAGAGAAGTGAAGTGACTGGCCCAGGGTCACACAGCCGACGCGTGGCAGAGCCGGCATTCGAACCCATGACCTCTGACTCCCAAGCCCGGGCCCTTTCCACTGGGCCACGCTGCTTCTCAATCAAATCAATCAGTGGTATTGATCGAGCGCTTTACTACATAGAGAGCAGCGGACTAAGCGCTTGGGAGAGTCCAGTACCCCAGAATGAGCAGATACGCTCCCTACCCTTAATAACAGGCTTTTTTCAGGGCTTACATCGGAGAGGCTACAAAGTGTAATATTTTGAAGACCTCTCAAGGTACTATCCACTTCGTACAGAAAAGAAGCATATTAGACGCTAGATATCAAATCAATTCCTTCCGCTAAGTGTATCTGCAAATAAACGCCACTGAAAGGAGTTAGTACTGAATGGATCCCTCCGTTGGAAAATCCAGGCAGATCTAGAAAATTCGGGAGAGAATGACCATTCATTCATTCACTCAACAGTATTGATTGAGCGCCTACTATGATAATAATAATCATCTTGGTATTTGTTCATTCATTCATTCACTAGTATTTAGTGAGCGCTTACTATGTGCAGAGCACTGGACTGAGGGCTTGGAACGGACAAACCGGTAACAGATAGAGACGGTCCCCGCCCTCTGACGGGCTCACGGTCTAATCGGGGGAGACGGACAGACGAGGACAATGGCAATAAATAGAATCAAGATAAATAGAATCAAGATCTGTTAAGCGCTTACTACGTGCAGAGCACTGTTCTAAGCGCTGGGGGAGATACAGGGGAATGAGGTGGTCCCACGTGAGGCTCCCAGTCTTCATCCCCATTTTACAGATGAGGGAACTGAGGCACATGTGCAGAGCACCGGACTAAGCGCTTGGAATGGACAATTCGGCAACAGATAGAGACCATCCCTGCCCACTGACGGGCTCACAGTCCAATCGGGCTTGGGAGTCAGAGTTCGAGGGTTCGAATCCCGACTCTGCCACTTGTCAGCTGCGTGACCGCGGGCAAGTCACTTCACTTCTCTGGGCCTCAGTTCGCTCATCTGTCAAATGGGGATTAACTGTGAGCCTCACGTGGGACAACCCGATGACCCTGCATCTACCCCAGCGTTTAGAACGGGGCTCTGCACTTAGTAAGCGCTTAACGAATACCAACATTATTATTATTATTGTTATTAATCACCCCAAATCTGCTGCCCCAAAATGATCCAGGTCCAGAGCTCCTCTGGATCCCAAATAGCTTGGTTGTAATGAAAATTTGGCCTTGAGGAGTGGAGGGACCGGGGATTTCCCCGAGGCAGTCACCTCTTGGTAAGACTGTGAGTCCCACGTGGGATAGCCGGATGACCCTGTATCTACCCCAGGGCTTAGAACAGGGCTCGGCACATAGTTAAGCGCTTAACAAATACCGTGATTCTTATTTATTATAGAAAGCAGCGTGGCTCAGAGGAAAGAGCACGGACCTGGGAGTCAGAGGTCGTGGGTTCGAATCCCGGCTCTGCCACTTGTCTGTTGTGTGATCTTGGGCAAGTCCCTTCACTTCTCTGGGCCTCCGTTCCCTCATCTGGAAAATGGGGATTAAAAGTGTGAGCCCCTCGTGGGACAATCTGATTACCCTGTATCTACCCCAGCGCTTAGAACAGTGCTCGGCACATAGTAAGTGCTTAACTAATACCAAACAGACAAAGAGCTGTGTGACTCTGGGCAAGTCCCAACTTCTCTGGGCCTCAGTTACCTCATCTGTAAAATGGGACTAAGACTGCGAACCCCACACGGGACGACCTGATTACCTCGTATCTACCCCAGTGCTTAGAACAGCGCTTGGCACATAGCAAGCGCTTAGCCAATACCATTATTATCCAGAGCTTAGAACACTGTTTGGCACATAAAAAGCACTTAACAAATACCATTATTATCGCGCCCTTAGAATAGTGCTTGGCAACTAGTAAGCGCTTAACAAATACCTTCATTATTATTAAGTGCTCAATAAATACAATTGAATGAATAACCACAACAATGATGGTATTCTCTTAAGCGCTTACTATCGGCTAAGCGCCGTTTTAAGCGCTGGGGTAGATAGAGGAATCAGGTTGACCCACGTGGGGCTCACATTTTTAATCCCCCCTTTCCAGATGAGGGAACGGAGGCACAGACAAGTTAAGTGGCTTGCCCGAGGTCGCGCAGCAGACAAGTGGCAGAGGCGGAATTAGCACCCACGACCTGCGACTCCCAAGCCCGCGCTCTTTCCGCTGAGCCGCGCCGCTTCTAATGAATGAATGGAGAAGGAAGCAGCGAGGCTTAGTGGCAAGAGGCAGGGCTTGGGAGTTGGAGGTGGTGGGTTCGAATTCCAACTCCGCCCCGCTCAGCTGGGTGACTTTGGGCAAGTCACTTCACTTCTCTGGGCCACAGTTCCCTCATCTATACAATGAGGATGAATAATTTAATGGTGGTATTTGTTAAGCGCTTACTATGTGCCAAGCACTGTTCCAAGCCCTGGGGCAGATCCAAGGTGATCAGGGTGTCCCATGTGGGGCTCACGCTCATAATCCCCATTTTCCAGATGAGGTAACTGAGGCACAGAGAAATGGAATGACTCGCCCGAGGTCACACAGCTGACAAGCGGCCGAGCCGGGATTAGAACCCACGACCTCTGACTCCCCAGCCCGGCCTCTTTCCACTGAGCCACGCTGGACTGTGAGCCCCGCGTGAGACAAGCCTGATGAGCTTGGATCGACCCCAGCGTTTAGAACAGCGCTTGGCACGTCGTCAGCGATGAACAAATCGTGAGCCCGTTGTTGGGCAGGGAGGGTCTCTATCTGTTGCCGAATTATAAGAATAATAAAAATGACAATAAAGTTGGTGTTCGTTAAGCGCTGTACTATGTGCCGAGCGCTATCCTAAGCGCTGGGGTAGATGCGAGCTAATCAGGTTGTCCCACGTGGAGCTCACGGTCTTGATCTCCATTTTCCAGATGAGGTAACTGAAGCTCAGGGAAGTGATGTGACTCGCCCAGAGTCACACGGCTGACGAGCGGCGGGGGCGGGATTAGAACCCACGACCTCTGACTCCCAAGCCCGGGCTCTTTCACCTGAGCCACGCAAGCGCTCAGTCCAGTGCTCTGCACAGAGCAGGCGCTCAAATACCTACGATGGACTGAACGAATGAACAAACACCATCGCCGGAGAAGCAGCGGGGCTCAGTGGCAAGAGCCCGGGCTCGGGCGTCAGAGGACGCGGGTTCTAATCCCCCCCTCTGCCCCTTGTCTGCCGTGTGACCTTGGGCAAGCAGCTTCACTCCTCCAGGCCTCAGGGACCTCATCTGGAAAAAGGGGGCTGAAGACTGTGAGCCCCCCTTGGGGCAACCCGATGACCCCGTATCTCCCCCAGCGCTGAGAACGGTGCTCGGCACACAGTAAGCGCTTAAGAAATGCCATCGTCATCATCATTATTATCATTATTATTATTCTAACTTCTCTGAGCCTCAGTGACCTCGTCTGCAAAATGGGGCTGAAGACTGTGAGCCTCCCGTGGGGCAACCTGATGACCTGGAATCTCCCCCAGCGCTGAGGACAGTGCTTCGCACATAGTAAGCGCTTAAGAAATGCCATCATTATTATGATTATTCTGAGTAGTCTAACTTCTCTGGGCCTCAGTGACCTCTTCTGTAAAATGGGGATGAAGACTGCGAGCACCACGAGGGACAACCCGATGACCCCGTATCTCCCCCAGCGCTGAGAACGGTGCTCGGCACACAGTGAGCTCTTAAGAAATGCCATCGTCATCATCATTATCATCATTATTAATTATTCTAACTTCTCTGAGCCTCAGTGACCTCATCTGCAAAATGGGGCTGAAGACTGTGAGCCTCCCGTGGGGCAACCTGATGACCTGGAATCTCTCCCAGCGCTGAGGACAGTGCTCGGCACATAGTAGGCGCTTAACAAATACCATGATGATGATGATTAAGAAGAGAAGCTGCGTGGCTCAGTGGAAAGCGCACAGGCTTGGGAATCAGAGGTCATGGGTTCGAATCCCACCTCTGCCACTTGTCAGCTGTGGGACTGCGGGCGAGTCACTTCACTTCTCTGGGCCTCAGTGACCTCCTCTGTTAAATGGGGATGAAGACTGGGAGCCTCACGTGGGACCACCCGATGACCCTGGATCTCCCCCAGCGCTTAGAACAGTGCTCTGCACAGAGTAAGCGCTTAACAAATTTATTGCTGTTGTTTTGTCTCTCTCCCTCGATTAGACTGTAAGCCCATCAACGGGCAGGGACTGTCTCTGTTGCCGATCTGTCCATTCCAAGTGTTTAGTACACTGCTCTGCACACAGTAAGCGCTCAAGAAATACTATTGAATGAACAAATACCAACATTATTATTCTCTGTGCCTCAGTGACCTCCTCTGGAAAATGGGGATGGACACTGGGAGCCTCACGTGGGACAACCTGATGACCCTGGATCTCCCCCAGAGCTTAGAACAGTGCTCTGCACACTGTAAGTGCTTAACAAATACCAACATTATGATGATGATTATGCATTATGATGATTATGCATTATGATTATTATGCATTGTGATTATCACGTATCCTGATTATTATGTATTGTTTATTATGTATTATTATGTATTATGATTATTATGTCGTACGATCATTTATGATTACTATGCATTATGATTATTATGATACTATGCATTATGATTATTGTGCATCATGATTATGGTGCGCTTTGATTATTATGTATCATGATTATTGTGGATCGTGATTACTGGGTATCGTGATTACTGGGTATCGTGATTATTGTGTATCGTGATTATTATGTATCATGATTATTTTGCATCATGATTATTGTGTATTATGATTATTGTGCGTTATGATTATGCATTATTGTGCATCATGATTATTGTGTATCGTGATTATTATGCATTATGATTATTGTGTATCATGTTTATTATGTATCGTGATTATTGCGCATTATGATTACTATGGATTATGATTATTGTGTATGATGACTGTGTATTATGATTACTATGCATTATGATTATTGTGTATGATGGCTGTGTATTATGATTATTATGCATTATGATGATCGTGTATGACGACTGCGTATACGATTGCTATGCATTATGATTATCGTGTATTCTGGGAGGTCCCTCCGCATGGGCGAGGACCGGCCGGCCGTTAATGACGTCAGGGGCCCCAGGCCGTTGCCTGGCAACGGAGGGACGCTCCGGGCCCGCGCCCCCTCCTCCCCCCCCCCCGGGGCCGCACCTCGGTGACGATGTCGTGCAGGTACCGGAACGGCGGCTTGCTGAGCAGCTTGTCGGTGAGCGGCGGCTTCTTGATCACCCTCCCCAGCGCCTCCTGGGTCCGCTTCACCACCGAGCCGTTCATGGCGCCGCCGCCGCCGCCGCCCTCCTCCTCCTCCTCCTCCTCCTCCTTCGGCCGGCCCCTCCCGGCATGCACCACGCCCCGGCGCCACTGCGCCTGCGCCGCCTCCGGGCAGGGAGGGCGCGCATGCGCAGGCCGGCGGCCGCCCGGTTGCTAAGGGGCCCGCGCTGCCCTAGCAACGGCAGCGTGACTGACAGCCGCCCCGCCAGGCCCCGCCCTCCCCAGGGCGCACCTCCTCCAGGAGGCCTTCCCAGACTGAGCCCCCCATTCCCTCTGCTTCACCCCTCCCCACACACCCTCTGCTCTTCCCCCTCTGGGCTCGTTTGGACATAGTAACGATGATAGTAATGTTGGGATTTGTTAAGCGCTTACTCTGTGCAGAGCACTGCTCTCAGCGCTGGGGGAGACACAGGGTCATCGGGTTGTCCCACGTGGGGCTCACAGTCTTCATCCCCATTTTACAGATGAGGGCACTGAGGCCCAGAGAAGCGAAGTGACAATAATGTTGGTATTTGTTAAGCGCTTCCTATGTGCCGAGCACTGTTCTCAGCGCTGGGGGAGACACAGGGTCACATCAGGTTGTCCCACGTGAGGCTCACAGTTAATCCCCATTTTACAGATGAGGGAACTGAGGCCCAGAGAAGCGAAGTGACAATAATGTTGGTATTTGTTAAGCGCTTCCTATGTGCCGAGCACTGTTCTCAGCGCTGGGGGAGACACAGGGTCATCAGGTTGTCCCACGTGAGGCTCACAGTTAATCCCCATTTTACAGATGAGGGAACTGAGGCCCACAGAAGCGAAGTGACAATAATGTTGGTATTTGTTAAGCGCTTCCGATGTGCCAAGCACTGTTCTCAGCGCTGGGGGAGACACAGGGTCATCAGGTCGTCCCACGTGAGGCTCCCAGTTAATCCCCATTTTACAGATGAGGTCACTGAGGCACAGAGAAGTGAAGTGACTTGCTCACGGTCACACAGCTGCCAAGTGGCCGAGTCGGGATTCGAACCCAAGACCTCGGACCCCAAGCCTGGGCTCTTTCCACTGAGCCACGCTGCTTCTCTCTGCTCCCCGCTCTTCCCCCTCCCCTCAGCACCGGGCTCGTTTGTACATATTATTTATTACTCTGTGCCAAGCACTGTTCTAAGCGCTAGGGTAGATACAGGGTAGGGCTCACAGTCTTCATCCCCATTTTACAGAAGGGGTAACTGAGGCACAGAGAAGTTAAGTGACTTGCCCAAGGTCACACTGCAGAGAAGCAGCGTGGCTCAGTGGAAAAGAGCATGGGCTTCGGAGTCAGAGGTCCTGAGTTCGACTCCCGGCTCTGCCACTCGTCAGCTGTGTGACTGTGGGCGAGTCACTTAACTTCTCTGTGCCTCAGTTACCTCATCTGTAAAATGGGGATTAACTGTGAGCCTCACGTGGGGCAACCTGATGACCCTGTATCTCCCCCAGCGCTTAGAACAGTGCTCTACACATAGTAAGCGCTTAACAAATACCAACATTATTATTAGGATGATTCATTCGTTCATTATTTATTTATTGAGCGCTTACTATGTGCAGAGCACTGTTCTAAGCGCTGATGCAGGGTCATTCATTCAATAGTATTTACTGAGCGCTTACTATGTGCAGAGCACTGTACTAAGCGCTTGGAATGGACAAGTCGGTAACAGATAGAGACAGTCCCAGCCCTTTGACGGGCTTACGGTCTAATCGGGGGATTAGAACCCATCTATTGTTCTTGTCTGTCTGTCTCCCCCGATTAATAATAATGTTGGTATTTGTTAAGCACTTACTATGTGCAGAGCACTGTTCTAAGCGCTGGGGGAGATCCAGGGTAACCGGGTTGTCCCACGTGAGGCTCACACTCTTAATCCCCTTTCGACAGATGAGGTAACTGAGGCACAGAGAAGTTAAGTGACTCGCCTACAGTCACCCAGGCGACACGCGGCAGAGCCGGGATTCAAACCCATGACCTCTGACTCCCAAACCCGGGCTTTTTCCACTGAGCCACGCCGCTCTCTCAGACTGTAAGGCCGTCAAAGGGCAGGGATCGTCTCTATCTGTTACCGACTTGTCCATTCCGAGCGTTCGGTACAGTGCTCTGCACATAGTAAGCGCTCAATAAATACTATTGAATGAATTACACGTAGGCCCAGGGTCTATCCGTGCTGCTTCTCGACAAGTTAACAACAAGCAGCAGATGGGAAAAACTCTCTCGAAATTATTCAGGGATGGCCAAGGTCATTTTAATGGGAAATGTCTCAGTGGATTGGCAGTCGATTCCGACACGGACTTTCAAGTCACTCCCACTATAGGTATGAGCAAACTGAGGCCTAGAGAAGCAGCGTGGCCTAATGGGTAGAGCACGGGCCTGGGAGACGGAAGGACCTGGGTTCTAATCTCGGCTCTACCACCGCTGTGTGATTTTGGGCGAGTCTCGTCATCTCTCTGGGCTTCGGTTCCCTCATCTCTGAAAAGGGGATTAAGAATGGCAGCCCTGCGTGGGACTGTGTCTAATCCGATTGACTTGAATCTACCCCAGTGCTTAGTAGAGTGCCCGGCATGTAGTGAGCACTTAAATACCATAAAAAGAGAGACAGAGAGGTTAAGTGATTTGCCCAAAGGCAAAGCTGGGACTAAAACACGTGTGCTCTTTCCGCTAAGCCGTGCTGAATCCCCATGCGCCTCGCCTGTCATTCCGGTTGTGAAGACGGGGACCGGTGAGCAGCCCAACTCTCGTTTAGGTCCCCAGTAGTCAGCAGATCCTGGTGCAAGGAGGTCAAACGGGGTTGGCATACACTCTGGGGTCATGGCGCAGAATATCCATTCATTCATTCATTCATTCAATAGTATTTATTGAGCGCTTACTATGTGCAGAGCACTGGACTAAGCGCTCGGAATGGACAAATCGGTAACAGATAGAGACAGTCCCTGCCCGCTGACGGGCTTACGGTCTAATCGGGGGAGACGGACGGACAAGAACAGTGGCAACAAATAGAGCCGAGGGGAAGAACATCTCATTAAAACAATGGCAGATAAATAGAATCAGGGTGATGTACATCTCATTAAACAAAATAATTAGGGCGATGAAGATATATACAGTTGAGCGGACGAGTACAGTGCTGAGGGGATGGGACGGGAGAGGGGGAGGAGGAGAGGGAAAGGGAGGAGAAGAGCTGCGGAGAGGTGAAGGGGGAGGGTAGAGGGAGCAGAGGGAAAGAAAGGGGGGGGGGAGCTCAGTCTGGGAAGGCCTCTTGGAGGAGGTGAGCTTTAAGTAGGGATTTGAAGAGGGGAAGAGAATTAGATTGTCGGAGGTGAGGAGGGAGGGCGTTCCGGGACCGCGGGAGGACGTGGCCCGGGGGTCGACGGCGGGATAGGCGAGGCCGAGGGACGGCGAGGAGGTGGGCGGCGGAGGAGCGGAGCGTGCGGGGTGGGCGGTGGAAAGAGAGAAGGGAGGAGAGGTAGGAAGGGGCGAGGTGATGGAGAACCTCGAAGCCTAGAGTGATGATGATGACGATGTTGGTATTTGTTAAGCGCTTACTATGTGCAGAGCACTGTTCTAAGCGCTGGGGTAGACACAGGGGAATCAGGTTGTCCCACGTGGGGCTCACAGTCTTAATCCCCATTTTACAGATGAGGGAACTGAGGCCCAGAGAAGTTAAGTGACTTGCCCACAGTCACACAGCTGACAAGTGGCAGAGCTGGGATTCGAACTCATGAGCCCTGACTCCAAAGCCCATGCTCTTTCCACTGCGCCACGCTGCTTCTCAGAGTGAGGAGTTTTTGTTTTGAGTGGAGGTCGATAGGCAACCACTGGAGGCTTTTAAGAAGGGGAATGACATGCCCAGAGCGTTTCTGCGGGAAGATGAGCCGGCCGGCGGAGTGAAGAATAGACTGGAGCGGGGCGAGGGAGGAGGAAGGGAGATCGGAGAGAAGGCTGACACAGTCTAGTCGGGATATTACGAGAGCCCGTAGCAGTAAGGTAGCCGTTTGGGTGGTAGAGGAAAGGGCGGATCTTGGCGATATCATAAAGGTGTCTCCCAACAACGACATCGCACCGCCCTCTTCATATTCTGTGCCAACGGTGTCACTTCCATGTTAATAATAAGAATTAGGGGATTTGTTAAGTACTTACCGTGTGCCAAGCTCTGTACTAAGCACTGGAGTCGATACAGGATAATCAGGTTGGACACAGTCCCTATCCCACATGGGGCTCCCAGTGTAAGAAAGAGGGAGGACAGGTATCGAATCCCCTTTTTATAGATGCACGATCACATAGCAGGCAATCGGCAGATCCGGGCCTGGAACCCAGGTACTCTGTCCGTAGGGACTGTGAGATCTTCACAGCCCACCTAAAGAGCAGGAAGAGTATGTCTTTCCACAAGACCGCAGAAGCCTCCCAGGTAGAAGGTGACTGGAAAGATGATTATCTGAACAATTACTGAAATTTTGGAGGTGGGGAATGGAGCGAAGTTCTATCGACGTTTTGATCTCTAGCCTCGGATTTGTAAAAGATCTGAACACTAGCAACACTTTCTCCCTTGTGGGCCACAGACGGTTTCTCAACGTAAACCAAACTATTCCCGGTGGGAAATTACCTCAGGTTACAGATAAGAAAGTCTCCCAAAAGATTTTAAGAGTTGTGTACACTCTGAAAATACACCATAAGAGGGAGCTGATTCTACAGGCAACGTCTTTCGACTAAGTAAACACCCCGAATCAGAAGCTTCTAGCTTCCCCGAAAAGTAGATACGGTCTATTTTACTGAATAATAACAGTGATATCCATTAATGCACTCCAGTTATGTGAAGCACTATTGCTATGTGATGGGGATTGCTCTCTCATTCACCCCACACATCCAATCCGTCACCAATGCCCGCCGGTCTCCCCTTTACAATATCACCAAGATCCGCCCTTTCCTCTCCATCCAAACGCCTATCGTACTGCTGCAGGCTCTCATAATATCCCGGCTGGATTATTGTGTCAGCCTTCTCTCTGATCTCCCTTCCTCCCGTCTCTCCCCGCTCCAGTCTATTCTTCATTCCGCTGCCCGGCTCATCTTCCTGCAGGAACGTTCTGGGCCTGTCGCTCCCCTCCTTAAATCCTCCAGTGGTTACCTATCAACCTCCGCACGAAACAAAAGCTCCTCACTCTGGGCTTCAAGGGTCTCCATCACCTTGCCCCCTCCTACCCCTCCTCCCTTCTCTCTTTCTACCGCCCACCCCGTACGCTCCGCTCCTCTGCCGCCCACCTCCTCACTGTCCTCCGTTGTCGCCTGTCCCGCCGTCGACCCCTGGCCCACGTCCTCCCTCCGTCCTGGAATGCCCTCCCTCCTCACCGCCGCCAAACTAACTCTCTTCCACTCTTTAAAGCCCTACTGAGAGCTCACCTTCTCCAAGAGGCCTTCCCAGACTGACCTTCCCCTTTTCCCTCTCTGTTCCCCCCTTCACCTCCCCTCAGCTAAGCCCCCTTTCCCCCCATTTCCCTCTGCTCCTCCCCCTCTCCCTTCCCCTCCCCTCAGCACTGTGCTCGTCCGCTCATTTGTATATATTTTTATTACCTTATTTATTCTGTTAATGAGATGTACATCCCCTTGATTCTGTTTATTGCTATTGTTTTTGTCCGTCTGTCTCCCCCGATTAGACTGCAAGCCCATCAATGGGCAGGGACCGTATCTGTTGCCGAATTATACATTCCAAGTGCTTAGAGAAATGCTCTGCACATAATAAGCGCTCAATAAATACTACTGAAAAATACTACTGAACGAATGGGGAAGTGGTACCAGGATATTGGTTGACATAAGGTTGCTAGCTCTGAGGATTCTGGGGCAGAAATAGAGGGTATTATAATAATAACAGTGATAAAAATAATAGTATTGTCAATAATAACGTTGGTATTTGTTAAGGGCTTACTATGTGCCGAGCACTGTTCTAAGCGCTGGGGGAGATACGAGGGAATCAGGTTGTCCCACGTGGGGCTCACAGTCTTATTCCCCATTTTACAGTTGAGGTAACTGAGGCACAGAGAGGTTAAGTGACTTGCCCACAGTCACACAACTGACAGGTGGCAGAGCCGGGATTAGATTATCGTTGTTATTGTTAAGCTTTTTATTATGTGCCAGGCACTGTACTAAGCACTGGGATGTTTACAAGCCAACTGGGCTGGACATAGTCCCTGTCCCACATGAGGCTCACGGTCTCCATCCTCATTTTACAGTTGAGGTAACTGAGTCCCAGAGCAGTGAAGTGACTTGCCCAAGGTGGCACACCAGACAAGCAGCGAAGCTGGGATTAGAATCCAGATCCTTCCCTCTCCGCAACAGCTATACCTTAGTGTTGGGAGGGAACGAGGCTCTCCATCACCTCGCCCCCTCCTACCTCTCCTCCCTTCTCTCTTTCCACCGGCCACCCCGCAGGCTCCGCTCCTCTGCCGCCCACCTCCTCACCGTCCCCCGTTCTCGTCTAACCCGCCATCGACCCCTGGCCCACGTCCTCCCGCGGCCCCGGAACGCCCTCCCTCCTCACCTCCGCCAAACTAATTCACTTCCCCTCTTCAAATCCCTACTTAAAGCTCACCTCCTCCAAGAGGGCTTCCCAGACTGAGCTCCCCCCTTTTTTTCCCTCTGCTCCCTCTACCCTCCCCCTTCACCTCTCCAAGGCTCTTCTCCCCCCTTTCCCTCTCCTCCTCCCCCTCTCCCGTCCCATCCCCTCAGCACTGTACTCGTCCGCTCAACTGTATATATCTTCATCACCCTATTTATTTTGTTTAATGAGAGGTACATCACCCTGATTCTATTTATTTGCTATTGTTTTAATGAGATGTTCATCCCCTTGATTCTATTAACTGCTATTGTTTTTGTCCGTCTCCCCCGATGAGACCGTAAGCCCGTCAAAGGGCAGGGACTGTCTCTATCTGAACCGATTTGTCCATTCCAAGCGCTTAGTCCAGTGCTCCGCACATAGTAAGCACTCAATAAATACTATTGAATGAATGAATGAAAAGAGTTATGGGCTGCTCTACCACTGTAGGTGAGGGTCATCACTGTCCCAAAAGGCTAAAACGTTCCCCAAACAATGGTCTATTGGGTGCAGGACACTGGACTGAGCGCTTAAGAGAATACAACAGAAACCAGTACACATGATCCCAGACCACAGGGAGTAATAATAGGAGTGGTGGTTGTAATGGTATTTATTGAGAACCTATTGAGTGCAAAACATTCTCCCAAATGCTTGGGAAATACAACAGGGGCCCAAGGCATGTCCGCTGCCCACAAGGGGTTTAAATCTCCTCCAGGAGGCCCGACCTGTGAATTTCTCACCTCTCTACTAGACGGTCTGGGTATTCCCCGAGCACAGGCGTGTGTTTCGTAGCAGTCTACAAACGCAGTGACGGCGGCAATCGGGTAGAACAGACTATTTCAGGGGTGGCCACCGCCTGAAGGGCTACAAGCTAACAACGTAGTATGGCCAAGAGCCGTTGATCCAAAGAGTTCCTTTAACTGAACTGTGCCGGGGAACGAGCCGTGGCAGCGAATAAGATGCAGCCAGGGCGGGACCAGAGGTGGGGTCTTGGGCCGGGCCCTTCCCTGCCCCGCGACCAGCTGGGCAGGAAGCCAAGGCAGATGTTGGTCAGTCATCAACTGCATTTTTTGAGCGCTTACCGAGCCCTTGGGAGACAACAAGAAGCGTGGCCTTAGAAGATAAAGCATGGGCGTGGGCTGTTGTTCTAATCCCGGCTGCGCTACGTGTCTGCTGTGTGACCTTGGGCAAGTCACTTCTCTGTGCCTCGGTTCCCTCATCTGTAGAATGGGGTTTAACAGTATGAGCTCTACTGTGGGACAACAGGGACTGTTCCTAACCCGATTATCCTGTGTCTACCCCAGCGCTTAGAACCAACAGTGCCTGGCACATAGAAAGCGCTTAACAAATGCCGTCGTTATTATTCTATCATTAATAATAACGATGAACAGACACATTCCCTGCTCACAAGGAGCTTGCCATCTAGAGGGGAGTAGCAGCACAATGAAACCTGCTGCCCTTCCAGTGAAAAGAGCCACAAAACATGTGTCCCATAACTTTCACTCCAAGAGGTGCACAGCAACTGAAGAAGAAATGCAGCCTGGCCACCACTGGAAGTCAAGACACCGCACTTTCATTCAATCGTATTTCTTGAGCGCTTACTGTGTGCAAAGCACTGTGCTAAGCGCTTGGAATGTACAATTGGGCAAAGGATAGAGACAATCCCTGCCCAACAACGGGCTCGCAGTCTAAAAGGGGCACTTCAAAGAGGAGTTGTCTAGAGAGCAAAATCATCAGGTGGAGGGTGTTCATTCAATCATATTTATTGAGGGCTTACTGCGTGCAGAGCACTGTACTAAGCGCTTGAGAGAATACAATATAACAGCAGACACATTCCCTGCCCACAATGAACTTAAAGTCTAGAGGGGGAGATGGACATTAATATACAAAAATAAATTACAGATATGTACCTAAGTCCTGTGGAGTTGGAATGGGGGTTGTTGAAAGGGATCAGAGTCCTATAAACTTAGAGCCCTCTAGACTGTAAGCTCATCATGGGCAGGGAATCTGTCTGTTTACTTTTATATTGTACTCTCCCAAGCTCTTAATACAGTGCTCTGCACACGCTAAGCGGTCAATAAATACGGTTGGATGAATGAACCCGACCTGTGAGAAGTGGGAGCTGCATAGTCACTTGATCACAGTCGCCGAAAAATTAGAGTCTCTAATCTCTAATGATAATTGTGGCTCTTGTTATACGCTTACTATCCGCCAAGCACTGCACTAAGCACTGGGGTGGATACGAGCAAATCAGGTTGGACACAGTCCCTGTTCTATGTCGGGCTCTCACAGTCTCAGTCCCCATTTTCCAGATGAGGTAACTGAGGCCCAGAGAAGTGAAGCGACTTGCCCACGGTCACACAGCAGACAAGTGGCAGAGCCGGGACTAGAACCCATGACCTTCTGACTCCCAGGCCCAACCACTATCCACTGCACCATGCTACTTCTTGACTATAGAATGTCTCGAGACTAGACTGTAAGCTCGTTGTGGGCAGGGAATGCCTCTTTATTGTTGAATCGTACTCTCCCCAAGCACTCAGTACAGTGCTCTGCACACAGTAGGCCCTTAATAAATACGACTGACTGGCTAAAGAGGAATAACAGACCCAAATAACAATGCAGTACTGTTAAGGTCAGTCCCACCCCCACCATTCAACAGCCTTCCTCAACTCAGTTTTTTACAAAACAGATGGATAAATATAGTTCAGGACTGGCTTAGCACTGCGGCAGATGGCTGGACTGGACTGTGGGGGGTCAGGTTTCCAGTGACTAGGGCTGTTTGGTGCTGGCCCCCAAATTTCTGCATTTCCCTACAAAAGACAAATGCAAAATTTCTTCATAGAAACCAGTTTTATTTAGTGTCTGAAGAACACTTGGAAAATAACAAAATCACAACTCTTCTCTCCAACCGAACATGGACTAGCCATCACATATGGCAAAATCAAAATCATATTTTAAAATGGTGTCATTCTTCTTAAACAAAATTTCTCAATTCGATTCCCCCCCAAAATGAAAAGTCGTTAAGGAGGAACTCATTTGAAGCAAGCAATTTAGTTCGGATATAGTGCAGTGCTTGCTACATTACACTTTAAAGGCACATTCTAAAATACCGGATTGGTACTTTCTTTTTTTTTTAAATGTATAGAGAGTTCCGGGCTTTTCAAAAGCAACATTTTTTTTTTTTTTTTTACAAAAGACGAAATGAGTTTTAAAAATTAACTTGGATATGTGTATAGTAAGAAGCTTAAAATGTCAGTTAAAGTACATTTGAATATAACAAAGGAGTTTGGAACCAGAGGAACATTTACCCATTCTCTGGTTATTAAATCAAAATGTTTATTAGGAATAGTACATAAAGACTGTTCCTTATGCAAACAAAAGCCCTTATAAGAGTTCCTATAAAGATAGTTTAGGGAAAGTTTAAAGACATGATCAACCTACAGTCCTTTAATACAGACTTCAAACTGCGGTTCCCGACATTCACCCTACTGAATGAACATTTACAGAAACTTCAGCCTCTGACTTGAATAGATTTGGGTAGCAAAGGAGGAGAGATAAAAGTGGGGAAGAAAGAAAAGAGAATTCTTCCTCTTCTTAAGCTCTAAAAAAATGCTACTAATGATTTTTTTCATTCCCTACTGTTATCAGTTTTTCAAGTCATTTTCCCCATTCTTTTATAAGAAAAAAGAGGAATTTGCATTTCCTTGGCTTGTGCTTAGTCAACCGTAAATGTCTTTGCAAACAAAACATCCCAATAAACATCTGTTTTCATTCCTCTCAAAACATGTGAAAATATGAGCTTTTTTGATGACAAAATTCGGAAGAGTATTTTGGTTAATTTGCTATAAAAAATGATCTTTGCCAGAGAAGATACACGATCAACTCATTTAGCTACAGGAAGTACTGAAAAGCCTCCTCTGATGGGTAATGAAGCTGATAAATTGACTATTTTCCATTTCTAAGAAATGTGTTCTGAAGTTCCAATTTGAAACAGGCTTGTGTGCCATTTTCAGATGAGCTCCTTCAATCCTCAGAACGAATAAACTTGTGACAACGCAATATATTTTATTAAAAGTTTGGGGGTGCATTTCAGGCAGAAAAAAGGTCTTTGAATTTTGCCCAAGTTCTATAGCTATCCCTTTAAATTCAAACACTTACTGATGATGTTTGAAGCTCCAAGAAAAGACCTATATTTAACTTAGTTCATTTTCCCTCCTTTAACATAGCCTTCTAAAGAACTAATAAAATACTCATTTGAGGTCCAGGTTATCCAACTATCTGAACCGTGAATAAATGAGAAGCTTATCTGGGTTATCATACTCCTCTTCTAGTACGTTGGATAATAAAATGGGAAGGCAGAATATATCACCTGGATTCCCGTATCTGCAAACCAGGGGCCAACAGGACGGCTAGAAGATTCAACCTCTAGACTCATTTCAGTTTTTAGGCACATTTGATTCTTTACTCTCTGCTGACCAGAGTAAATTTTTTCAGAGTGATTTCAGCTTGCACTTTTTATTTTTCCTCCTGACTGACGGCTAAAAAGAGCGCTGCTCTCTAAAAGCCAAAGGGAGCTACTGCTTTACCATGGCTCAATATAACCGTTGTAACAGGTAGAAAGAAGACGATGGAGAAAAATATCAAAACAAGGCACGATAAGGACCATTAAACTGCACTTTCTTGAACGTGTCACCTCGGCAGGCTTAGAGCTGCTCAGGCTGCAAGCTGGGGCTTAGATGGAAAGAAAAAAAAACAAAACCAAGAAGATGCTTCAAAACTGTGGTATTTAAATGATAAATTCCTCAGATTTAATAACTATTGTAACAGGTAGAAAGAAGACGATGGAAAAAAATATCAAAACAAGGCACGCTAAGGACCATTAAACTGCACTTTCTTGAACGTGTCACCTCGGCAGGTTTAGAGCTGCTAAGGCTGCAGACTGGGGCTTAAATGGAAAGGAAAAAGAAACAAAACCAAGAAGGTGCTTCAAAGCTGTGGTATTTAAATGAAAAATTCCTCAGATTTAACTAGTCATTTGAACAAGAGTTCAATCACCTATTTAGGAATGCAAAACTGAAGCGGTCAAGATTTCTTACATAAATGGCATCCTTAAGTGAAGCAGGTCAACCACTGTAATGATGCTGCAGTGTCAGATTTATACTTGTATGACATTTTCCTAAATACTCGTCACATGTTACCTGCATACAGTTTCCGATTGATAAAGTGCATTTGCCTCACCTGAGGGGAAGACTCACATTGCCTGAGGATCCAGCAATCTACCATGAGAAAATTCAGGAGATATCCGCAGTCCTCCCTCAGCTATTGCATTTGTTTCAGTAGGAGTCCTCAAGAAAGCATGTCCTTTCAATGGGATTCCATCTTAACTCGTTATCACGCTCATAAAAACGGCCTAGCCAGCAGAACAACCATCAGATGCTATCTGAAGACCCCGACGTTGATAGAAAGAGCGGCTTCGGGTTTGTGGGGTCGAACAGGTTCCTCCCGTACGTCGAAGAATATATCGCTATTCTGTAAGCGAGCGGCTTGCCGGCTAGAAGAGAACAGATCATTATTCTGGAACCCTGACATCTGTCTTACTTGACTCCCAGGTGATTCGATTCTAAACTGGCCATCCCTCCGCGATTCGGTTCATCGACGTTAACTTCCTTTCCAAATGACACCCGCTTTGAATTCCTCATTGGAAATGAAATTAGGGCAATGCGGCAACAGGAAGCATATTCCACCGTTCACTGATCAAACAGTCGTTGATGAGAACGCTAGTAGCGGGAGTGCAGACAGGCAAAAATGGTACTTTTTCTGCCCTTTGAGGCTCATTTGAACAAAAAGGGTGGCTCCTGGAATGGCTCAGTCAAAATATCGATTTATTTCTCTTGAAGGACCTATTCACTATCTGTCCACCTGTCATTCTTTGACCGCAGGGCCCACTATAAGCAGTCCTCCCAACTGGCCTTCTCCCGCCCACCCTCTTTTTTATGGTCTTTTTAAAGTGCTTTCTATGTGCCAGGCACTGTACTAAGCACTGGGATAAATGCAAGCTAATCGGGAAGACTACCTTCAGTCAGTGCAAAAAAAAAAAAAAAAGCCAATGCCTTAGCAGCCTGTGGTGAGGAAGAGGGGCCCATGTCCTCAGAACTTGCAAACTAGCACCCTGCTGATCATGCTCTCTACTCTCTGATCTGCGAGTTTCTCAAACTCCTGCAGAGAACTGTTTTATGATTTTAGGATAAGGATTTAGTGAGTTATGACATGTGTTTCATGTCAAAATGGCATTTAAAGAGCACTTGCAGAGGCAGGCCGCCATTAGATCAACCGTCTAGAATACTACAATGTTCTCATCTTGTCTTACGCTGTCGAGCCGTTTCCGACCCATAGCGATTCCAGGACACATCTCTCCCAGGACGCCCCACCTCCACCTGCGATCGTTCCGGTAGTGTATCCATAGAGATCGCAGTGCAACCAAAAATTCCCTCTGCCAACTTCAGAAATCACCTTTCCTTCAAGAATATCAAAATAGTTCATATTAAGGACTATCTCTATTTTATAGATTTTTATACTGGGATTATTAGCTCAATAGTACAGGCTGAAATTTGAAACTCAAGAATGCTGAAAATTTCCATAAATTAACAAACCAGTGCTGAGGAGAAAAAGGACGACAGGGTTAGTGTCTAGTCATCTTCTATACCTTATGGATGATCATAGGAGAATATCAATCCAAACTACTAAGAATACCTTTTCCTTTTTCCCAGTGTGAGCTGCTGTAGTTTCTTCTTGCCCATATCATCTCGTGTTGTACTGAAGTCTCTGTCGTCATCAAGGAGGAGGTTCTGGTTTTCAAAATAATTACAAATATTTCTCATTTAAGGCATTATCAATTGAACTGCTGTCTATCTTACTTACAGAAAAATCAATATTCGGGAGAGTTTCACATTTAACTATTTTGGGAATTTCAAAATCACTTTACGACAGCATTACTTTCTTAGCAAGTATTTCCTGAGAATATACCAGGTGGTAAGCACTCTTGCAGGCACTTCAGAAATTTACAGAGACATAAGACTTGGTTCCTTTCTCAAAGGAGTTTAAAGTATCGCAAGACAGTGTGATCATATAATTAGACAGAAGTGCTGGGACTAGAATAAAGGTGCAGAACTCATCATTCATACCCAATCAGTGTTAATCGAACCAAGAATAATAATAATAGTAATAATAATTCTGGTTTTTGTTAAGTGCCTACCATGTGCCAAACACTGTACTAAGCGCTAGGGTACAGACAAGATAAACAAGGTCCCACATGGGCCTCACAGTCTATGTAGAAAGGAGAACAGGCATTGAATCCCCATTTTACAGATGACGGAATGAGGCACAGAGAAATCAAGTGACCTGTCCAAAGTAACACAGCAAACAAGTGGGAGACTTGGGATTGGAACCAGGCCTTCTGACTCCCAGATCTGTGCTTTTTCACTAGGACACACAGCTATCCAACCAGAAACTCCTCCAGTGAAAAGTCTTTTAAAGTTTGGATTAACCAACCCGTATTAACAGAACTCAAATTAAGTTAATGATCAACAGAAGGCAGATTTTAAAATCTAAATTGTAGTTAACTGGCCACCATGCCACCTAAAAAGACATTGACAAATTTAAACTTCCCAGCTTTTGACATAATTATTTTTGCCTTGCATTCCCCTTAGTATTTTCCACTGGCTTAATTATGTCCCAGTCTTAACAAAATGTTTATTAATATGTTCTTTCTTCTGCTGACTTAAAGCTTGTTCCACGTTGAGGATAAAGTATGGTGACTGCAATTTGCTGTTATCAATTACTGGGCTCATATTCCAAAAATCCCTTAAGCAAAACTTCCTGAAAACAAAGGTTATCTGAGCTCTAAACACATTCCCTGCCCATAATCAAATCTATTTATAGGAAAGAGAAAATTAGCTTAGAATCTAAGCAATGATCTTAAACAGCTTTAATTTGTTTGGTGCTTATTTTTAAAAGTGATTTCAAATCAATGAATTAGACATTATAACTTCCTGAGAAACATGAAGTTTGCTTTTCATTCTTTACCTTAACACCAATAATATCTCCATCCTTCAAGTGATAAGGAGCTGTCTGTAAATTTTCCAGTTTCTTCTTCCTTTTCTTCTTGGAAACCTGTTGAGTCTTTACAAAATTCAAAACGTAAGAGTGCTTAGAAGAATACGAAGGTCCAAATATCTAAAGTCTAAAACATTTCTTACTGAAATGATTGATGGTGGTGAATAAGCAAACACACCGGGAATACACAGATCATCATTTATAATGATGATCTCTGCATTTCATCAAGGCCATTCTATTTTAGCTTGATCTATGTAATTCCCCAGACCTTACCCAGTTATTTATCTGCATCCACTCAAACTTCTCGGGAAAGTATTTGGCAATTTCAATTTTCTCCACAGGAAGAGAGTAGCAATTAGCAACTTGTTGAGTTAGTGAGGATGCTGTGCATTCTTTGGAGATATCCCACGCCAAATCCACAGGCGAAGAGTACTCTCTCTCATGAGGTATACTCATCTGGACCCTCAGTAGTAAGTCCCTGGAGCTGTAAAAAGTACCACAAACAAGTGCTACAAAGTAGAATTCAATGATCCCTGTCTCTATAACCAGGAGCTGCTCAAACCAGAGCTAAATTATGAAGAGCGTCATTTTAGGCTTGGTCCGTTCCTACCCAAAACACTTCTAATTTTCTCTGTATGAGGAAGGGAGTGGTAGGTATCAATACTCCCATTTTACAGGTGAGGAAACCGAGACTCAGGCTAATTAACTTATCCGATGTTATATAGCAGGTGAGGGGCAGAGTTGGGTCTGCAACCTGGGTGGTCTGATTCCCGGAAGCACAATTTTTCTACTAAAGGTGTTTTTCTCATATTCCAATAAAATGGTCCAAAACTCCCCATTTCACCTTTATTCTTCAAAAACAGCAAAGTGGGGCCCTACCTTTTACTCAGAGTTGTTATAAAGCAAAATTAAAGCCAACAGAAGCAGCATGGCCCAGTGGATAGAACACGGGTTGAGGGTAGGGCGAATATCAAATACCCAGTCAGAAAGACCTGGGTTCTAATCCCAGCTCTGCCACTTGTCTGCTGTGTGACCTTGGGTAAGTCACTTCGCTTCTCTGGACCACAGCTGCCTCATCAGTAAAATGGAGATTATAACTGTGAGCCCCATGTGGAACGTGGACTGTGTCTAACCTGATTAGCTTGTATCTATCTCAGTGCTTAGCATGATGCCTGGCACATAGTGAGTACTTACGTACCATAAAAAAAAATTTTAAAGTGTGAGTTATTTAAAAATTATATACCAAGCCAAATAATTTCTGAGGGAATGTAAGTCTAGCTGGGGTTACACACGTTACATTCTTCCTCTCTCACAGCAGAAGAGTGTTCTAGACTGTAAACTCGCTGTAGGCATGGAATGTGTCTGCCAACTGTCACACTGTACTCTCCCAAGCACTTAGTAAGTGCTCAATAAATGCCACTGATTATGGAAAGCAGTGTGGCCTAGTGGAAAGAACACAGGGCTGGGAGTCAGAAGACCTGGGTTCTAATCCCGGCTCCACCACGAACGTGCTGTGTGAGTTTGGGCAAATCACTTAACTTCTCTGTGTCTCAGCTCCCTCATCTGTAATATGGAGATTAAAACCGTGAGCCCCTTGTGGGACAGGGACTGTGTCCAACCCGATTAGTTACTATCTACCTCAGTGCTTAGAACAGTGCTTGGTACAGAGTAAGCACTTAAATACCAGTTATTATATTATTATACAATATCTCTGTGGTTGGACACAAGTCACAGCTTAGTACAGTGCTCTGCACATAGTAAGCGCTCAATAAATACCATTGAATGAATACACCCTAATTCCAGAGAGCACTAAAACGGAGCGGGGAACAATCATCTTCATTCATTCAATCACATTTACTGAGCGCTTACTTTGTGCAAAGCACTGTACTAAGCACTTGTGAGAGTACAATACAACAGACAGATATATTCCCTGCCTAAAACGAGCTGACAGTCTAGAGGGGGAGGTCATCAGCACTTAGAAGTAATTTTCTAGGCATAAATGGACAATAAGCAGTTTTGGATGGGGAGTATCTATGAGGGAGGGAGAAAGAATTGGGAGGAAAGGGCTTTGCCACCTCTGCTATTACAGAGCAAGTGGTGTTTTACTATAGTGCCTAGTACAGAGTAAGTGCTTCACAAATACCATTTAAAAACAAAAATTTAGAAAAGGGGGAGAAGAGAGCTCATTACTTCTTATTTTCATATATTCATAATTGAAGAAAATGTATCCCAGAGATACTAAAAAATAGTTAAAAATCTATTAGAAAATAGATTGGTAGGGGAAGAAGATGTCAAAAGGCATTGCATAAAGAAAGACACAACATGCGCTAGACAATGGTATTAGGGTGTTTTCCTGTTTCTCTGCTTGCTTCTTGTAATAGCCCACAGCCTCTACCCAAAACACCTGTCTCAGTGATAAGGGGTAAAAAAAAAAAAAAGAGATCTTATCCCATCTCTTTCAAACCTCACTAACAGAAATAATTCAAATACTTACCCCAGATTCTCTTTCTTTTGAAGAAGCTCTACACAAACTTCCACTCTCTCACCTAGTTTATATTCCCTGAAAACAAAGAGAAATGAAAGAGTTTGTTACTACCACATGATGCTCTATTAGAATTTTTTTTAATTTTGATTTCAACCTATCCGTCACTTAATAGAAAAAAATTTGCCCTTGATCTGTGACCTATGGGCATTTGATATTAGCTCCACCCTCAACCCCACAACATTACATACCTATTTTAAAATGATATAAATCATTTATTTATACGAATGTCTGTTTCCCCCTCTACAGTATAAGCTTGTTATGGGCAAAGAACCTGTCTGCTAATTCTACTGAATAGGGCTCTCCCAAGCGCTTAGTATGGTGCTCTGCACACAGTAAACTTTCAACAGACACCACGGATGGAACAAAAAATAGACTGTTCTTTGTTACTCTTGGAATGAATTAAAGCGATCCATCCCGCAAACTCACACTGCAGACTAGCCAAAGACTTAAGGATGAGTGTTCACTTAGAGACCTACTTGAGTGGTTGTTGGTTGTTTCGTAAAAGCTTGCCTGGATGCTTCCTTTCCATTTTCCAGGCTCGAAGGAAGAGAGGGGATGGGATGCTGACCTCCAGGAAAGATGGCAAGGTCAGAGCCTGCAAGAGAAACAAACATTTCTTCAGAGACTTTACAGAGCATTCTGGAAAACACCACGATGTACCACACGGAGTGAAATCCGTTGAAGGAGCCTTACGTCACAGTACGTTTTTTATGATGAAATAAGCTACACCTTAATCACGAATCTACCATTTGGCCTCGAGGTAAATCTGGTCATTTGCTGGCAATTTTTTATTTAACCGCAAACCATAATATCCGGATCCAACCTATTTCTCCCAACTGTGAAGTTCAATTGGTGACAGAAGACTGGAAAATCAAATTAGAATGGAGGAAGAAACAATTTCAAAGAATCAAAACAAAACACATAAACTAACCCAAATCAGTTAGCTGTACTTGAAACATAGGGGCGATGCTTCTAGGGTATTTGAGAAGCTGAGATCTGTTTCTGCAGAGCCTCGACCGATTACTTTTGGGGCTCACAGAAGACAGCAGGGGTCACCGAGAATCGGTTAGGGACCCGTTGGTTTACATCTTTAGACAAGGGGAAAGGGATATCGACTTGTCTCACATTGACCCCTGGCACTCAGTTCTAGAATAATGCGTGTGTTTACTTCACACTTTGGCTAGAAGGCTGGAATGAGGGAGTGACTGTTTAGAAACAGTGAGACACAATGTTGGAAGAAAAAGTCTGTGCACACGCACGTGGATGCATGTGTGCACGCCAACAGTATAGGAGACGGCGAGTAGTAGAATTTGAGTTCACATAACCACGGTTTTTCAAGTTCGCCACCCCTGGGTTATAGATGAAAATGAACTGGGGACTGCCTAGGGAAGCATAAACAATAGGCAAATCCTTTTTTGAAATCTTCTGCGGGAAGTGACGGATCGTGTAGAAAAGGGAGAAGCAGTAAGGTAATCTATTTAGACTGCACTGACTAGCTGAGAAAGCATGATTCAGATTGCCTGAACAGCTTGCAGGGTTGACTCAAAGGATAATCATCAATGGCTTAGCATCAACCTGGGGATACACATTAAACAGAACCCTAAAAAGACTGTCAGCTCGTTGTGGGGAGGGAACGTGTATGCCAACTCTGTTGTATTGTACTCCCCCAAGTGCTTAGAAGCACAGTCCTTAGAACAGTACTTGGCACATAGTAGGAGCTTAACAAGTATCACAATTATTATTATTAGTAAGCACCCAATAAATATCATTGATTGAAAATACGATTGTCCGGTTTTCAAAAAATAATCACTTCTGGGACTGAATCTAGTTAATAGCTCTCCTGAGGACCTGCACGAAGGAAACAAGAATAGGCTCATCAGATTTTTAACGACACTACGCTGGATGAAGGGGTCAACTCTTCGGAAGATAGAACGGAATTCAAAACGACCTGGACAAACTAGAAAAATATTCCTCGACAAGCTCGGTAAGGACAAATACAAGGTACAGCTTTGGGGGAACAAAAACGCCATATACAGGAATAAGGAAAGATTGGTTAAGCATAAATCCAGTTCCATCCCCCCGACTGGGGATTATGGCTGACGTTAAGCTGAATATGTCTCAGCAAAGTTATGTTATTATTTTTTTAAAATAATCAATACGCTATTGAGAGGTATTCGCAAGCGTAGGCCATACAAGAGGTATGAAGTCAACCTTCTACTAAACTCTATGTTAACTCAAAGAGTATGGTCTCCTGTTTTGATCAATGCTCTTGAAAAGAAGTGAAGAGAAACCAGGGAGTAACTGGAGAGAAACTGTGAAGTGGCCAACAGGAGAAAAATAAGTAAATAAAGGGGTTGCCAGGGCTAGAGAACGAAGGGCTAGGGGCTGGTTTTAATAACCGCCTTGCATATGAAGTACCTTTATGAGGATAATACTGACTAGTTGTTCTCCACATCCTCCATACAAACCCAACCAGAGGAAATGGGTTGAAATTAAAGCAGAAGAAATGCTGGTTCTGTAGAGTGAAGGGCTTCTTCATTATTGTGGTGATAATTCCTTGGGACAGGCTTCTAAGGGAGGTGGAAGCCTCCATCCCTGAATATCTTTCACAGGCCCCCATCCCTCTAGGTGGATTTGGCCATTCACTTGCCTGGAGTTGATTCCCATTCATCAGTTAAATACAAGGAGCCTTGAAATATGTTATTTTATGTTGTCAAGAGGGGTAAGGATTCCTGAAAGCCAGGAGACACAGGACTAGCTGAAAAAGGATAAAAATTTAACCAAATTTAGATTCTTCTCAACCACATATTTTCATTCAACCCTTTTGAATAGTTTTTTGGAAGGCTAAAAATTTGGTTAAGATGAAATTGTCCTGTCTTCATTCACTTTCTTTTAACTGATTTACTATATTACAAAATGAAGTCATCACAAGTGACATTCAAGGTGGCTGTATTTTCTGTTTCTGTGTATGTGTGTGTGAGAACATTTTTGTTATGTTCTGTTTTACTGCTGTATTTTTGCTGCATTTGGATGTGTGTGTGACATTTTTGTTATGTTCTACTTTACTATGAGTAGCAAATGCATCGTGGACATGAGTTAATTATTGCAAACTGCAATATTCATGATGAGAACAGTTTGTTTAAACAAAAATGACTGGATATTTCGTCTTAATCCATACCAATGGCCGAGCAGTCTCAAGGATTTAACGATG
The DNA here is from genome assembly GCF_004115215.2 of Ornithorhynchus anatinus. Lineage (NCBI taxonomy): Eukaryota > Metazoa > Chordata > Mammalia > Monotremata > Ornithorhynchidae > Ornithorhynchus > Ornithorhynchus anatinus. The sequence goes on along the minus strand of NC_041734.1, from coordinate 36,141,221 downwards.
CGATTCAAGCACTGTGGGCCTAGTGGAAAGAGCAGGGATGTGCTAATCAGAGGACCTGGGTCCTAATCCTGGCTCTGCCACTTGCCTGCTGTGTGACCTTGGGAAAATCATTTATTTTTTCTGTGCCTCAGTTTCCTAATCTGTAAAATGGGGGATAATACCCGTTCTCCCTCCTCTCTAGGAAGTCAGCCCTAAGGATGTCTACCTGATGATCCTGTATCTACCTCAGGGCATAGTACAATGCTTAGCGCATAGTACGTGTCTCACAAGAACTACATTTATTATTAATGATGAACATTATTTTGTTTAATTATTTATCTACTTAAAATAATTTTTCTCCTTTCTTCAGGTCAATATATAAGGACTGTTTTTAAAGCTTAGCACCACAAGCCAGTCCTCACAGGGTTTGGAAGCTTCAGTGTGGTCTAGTGAAAAGAGCAGAGGCCTGGGAGTCAGAGGCCCAGCTTTCTAATCTTGGTTCTACCGTGCGACGCTTCTCTGTTCCTCAGTTTCCTCATCTGGTCTCCCTCCTACTTAGACTGTGAGCCCCATGTGGGACAGGGACTGCGTCCGACCTGATTAATCTGCATCTACACCAGCACTCACGGGAAGCACTTAAATACCACAGTTATTATTATGCTATTAATAATAACAGACATTCTCCTTACGGAACATAAAAAATACATAAACAATGCAGTGATGGAAAGTGAACGCTCTGTGCGGTAACTGGTGTTTTCCTTGTACTTTTCTGGTGCTCGCAAAAGAAACACAGGGTCCTGCAAGCTATAGAGGCTCGATCCCAAATGATAGGGCAGCATGCCTGTCACAGCTAGGGATACACGCAAAGTACAATGGCGTTTAGCGAGAAACAAATACTGGAGAAATGTCGGAGTCACATGCTCACATTGCCTGTTGGTACTTACCACTGAACATGGCATATAACAAATGCCATATCACAACAAACTGGAGTCGAAGGAAAAGGAAATAAAAGAATATATTAATATCTCACTTCAAGAAGAACTAGAACTCTATTGAAATGTGACCAGGAAAACAATCTGACCTGAATCTTCAGATCTTCTAAGGAGGCCTCTTGGGAGATTTCAAGATCCCCAATGTAGCGGAGTGACACTTCACTTTGGACAACCCCCGGACCATCTTAAATGGAACGAAATACGTATGAGTGAGCAAAAACGTTGAATTTACAACTTTAATACTGACACGACACCCCTTCTAGACTGTGAGCCCATTGTTGGGTAGGGATTGTCTCTATCTCTTCCCAAGCGCTTAGAGCGCTTAGTACAGTGCTCTGCACACAGTAAGCGCTAAATAAATACGACTGAATGAATGTATGAATCAACCATAAGATGCTATTTATTTTTTAATAGGAATAACAGTAACTGTTCAGCGCTTATTTGGGCCAGGCGCTGTACTATGGGCTGGGGTGGATACAAGCGAATTGACCTGGACACAGTCCTTGTCCCATGTAAGGCCCACAGTCTCAATCCCCATTTTGCAGATGAAGTAACTGAGGACCAGAAAAGTGAAGTGACTTGGCCAAAGTCACAGAGCGGACAAGTGGCAGAGCTGGGATTAGAACCATGTCCTGTGACTCCCAGGCCCGTGCTCTATCCACTATGCCACGATGCTTCATTTTTTGAATTTGTGGCTTTCGCGCCTGGATTAGCTACTGATCGTTCTTAAATCCTCTTTGATAAAATATTTTCACAGAAATTAGCCTAAGATTAACCCTTGCCAGTTGAGGAATACACTGATTTAATTTAATCTGGAAGGTTTCAAGTGGAAGGGCCCATTTTTCTGAGTCCGAGTCCGACCCTGACCACAAACTGAACGTTTTTGCTTTTGGAAAAAAATTTATTCCCAGTGAATATTTCCTTAATATTCTTAGTTACTGCCTGACCAGAAGATGGGTTGTGAAGCTCGATTGTGCCTACAGGCTTGGTACACAAAGGGGAAGGAAGGTTTAAGGATTGGCAGCTCCCTACATGCAGGAACCTGTGTTGCCATTATAACAGTGGGCAGATAACTTCTTGGCACTGCTGCGGCATACGGTTCTGGAAGTTCAAGAAGGGCCCAGGAATAATGAAGGGTTATAACAGCTTCAGCAGTATTCCCTGGCATATGGATACGTGCACTCCCCCTAAGACTGTTAGGATATAATAATGTTGGCATTTGTTAAGCGCTTACTATATGCCGAGCACTGTTCTAAGCTCTAGGGTAGACACAGGGTAATCAGGCTGTCCCTCGTGAGGCTCGCAGTCTCGATCCCCATTTTACAGAGGAGGTAACTGAGGCACCGAGAACTCAAATGACTCGCCCAATGTCACACAGCTGACAGGTGGCAGAGCCGGGATTTGGACCCATGACCTCTGACGTCTAAGCCCGGGCTCTTTCCACTGAGCCACGCTGCTTCTTTAGCACCTGGAAGCTGCTTTGTCTCTCTCTCTCTTTTTTTTTTTTTTTACAGGATTTGGTAAGCGCTTACTATGTACCAGGCACGGTACTAAGCGCTAGGGTAGATACAGAGTAGCAGCATGGCGTAGTCGACAGAGCATGGGCCCGGGATTCAGACGGCCATGGGTTATAATCCCGGCAGTGTGACTTTTGGCAAGTCACTTCACTTCTCCGTGCCTCATTTACTTCATCTGTAAAATGGGGATGAGACTGTGAACCATATATGCACGGGACAGGGACTGTGTACAACTTGATTTGCTTGTATTCAACCCAGCACTTACTATAGTGCCTGGAGCACAGTAAGTGTTTAACAAATATCACTATCATTATTATTACTAACTTATCAGGTTGGACACAGTCCCTGTCCCACATGAGTTCTCCGTCTTAATCCCCATTTTACAGATGAGGTAATGAGGCCCAGTGAAGTGACTTGTCCGTGGTCACAGACCACACAAATGGCAGAGCCTGAATCAGAACCCAGGTCCCAGGCCCACGCTCTACTGGCTAGGCTTCACATCTATGAGGCTTAGAAGGAAGCTAGATCACAAAATATACAGCATTTTTACTCATCTTTTCAAAAAAAGCGTGACTGAAGAAGTTATTTTGGGCTTTCCCTATTCGAGAAGATTAAAGTTCCTAACCTGCCAAGAACCCATTCCGCAACTATTTGGGTTTCTTCAAATTGCCCATTTTGCCCCTATAAATAATAATTATAATAATGATGGTATTTATTAAGCGCTTACTACGTGCCAAGCACTGTTCTAAGCGCTGGGGTAAATACAAGATAATCAGGCTGTCCCACGTTGGGCTCACAGTCTTAATCCCCATTTTACAGATGAGGTAACTGAGGCAAAGAGAAGTGAGGTGACTCGCCCAAGGTCACACGGCAGACAAGTGGTGGAGCCGAGATCAGAACCCATGTCCTCTGACTCCCAAGTCCGTACTCTTGACACCAGGCCACGCTGCTTCCACCGCTCTCGATGATGTTTCTGCTGCCGTAATTATCTAAGTGCTCACCTCCAGCTGGGGTAACTTTCAGAGTCCCTGTTGGGCATGAAATGCCATTTTCTTGTTCTCGCACATTTTCTTGTGGAGAGTGAGTGAAAGGCTGGTACCACCAGAGAAGCACTTTAAGGAAACCCTGAAAAGACAGAAAAAACACTAACTTTGCTCCTAAGTTGTTGCAGAAATACAAATTAGCTGGCACTTTCACTTTTATGGAAAAGAAATAAATGCATACACAAAATGCCCACTTCATTTACTTAAACTATTTTTTTCTAGGACTGATGAACTGTGCTCTGTCTATTCCCCCCCCACCCCTTTTTATTGTTCAGAAGAGGGAGTTAAAAATAATAATAATAACGTTGGTATTTGTTAAGCGCTTACTATGTGCCGAGCACCGTTCTAAGCGCTGGGGGAGACACAGGGGAATCAGGTGGTCCCACGTGGGGCTCAGAGTCTTCATCCCCATTTTACAGATGAGGTAACTGAGGCACCGAGAAGTGAAGTGACTTGCCCACAGTCACACAGCTGGCAAGTGGCCGAGCCGGGATTCGAACCCATGACCTCTGACTCCAAAGCCCGTGCTCTTTCCACTGAGCCACGCTGCTTCTCTGACAAAAAAAGCAACCCTGACAAAGCCAATTTCCACCAATTAGACTGTGAGCCCGTCACTGGGCAGGGATTGTCTCTATCTGTTGTCGAACTGTCCATTCCAAGCACTTAATACAGCAAGCGCTTAATACAGCGCTCTGCACGTAGTAAGCACTCAATAAATATTATTGAATGAATGAAAGCCCTTAATTTCATCTTTTCCCACTCCCTTCTGGGTCACCCTGATTTGGCCCCTTTGTTCACTCTCCCACCCTTCAGCCCACAGCACTTACATACATATCTGTAATTTATTTATCTGTCTCCCCATCTAAAACTGGAAACTCCTTTAGGGCAGGGAATGTGCCTACCAACTCTGTTATACTGTTATATTGTACTCACCTAAGCAGTAAGTACAGGGCTATGTACACAGTAAACACTCAATACATACGATTGATTACCAGCTCGTCATAAGTTGGATCTAAACATAGGCTTCTATAGAAGAGATCAGCTGTTAATTGGAAATTTAGTTAATTTCCCTTATAGAAATGAAGGACAAAACCAACTAGCCTTAAAGGCTTTGAAGTATTTCATTAATTCTTAGATCGTCAGAATAAGAAATTACCATGGGTGGAAGCTTCCCTTCAGTTAGGACCAAGGTATCTCCCGTGCATAGTTCAAGATCTTTCAGAGTGGCATTCTGAAAATACAGAACATATTTTTTGAGTGAATAACAAAGAAAACCAACACTTTCTTTTTTGATCCCTATGAGCAAAATCAAACACTGCAGTTGGTTAACTAAAGGGGTCTTAAATTAAAAAAAAATTACCCAAATAATCTTCTTCACAGATATAGCCGATCCGTGGGAGCTGATACCAAGCATAAACCCCCCAAAAGAGGTTAAAGGGCTGGGCCAAGGTCACACAGCACAGCTGGAACTAACCTTCATATCCCCTGACTCCCAAACTCACAGTCTATTCATTCTCTAATTTTTTTTGAAAGCTAATATAGTGCAAAACTGAACGAGACAGAACACTTGATTGTTTTAGCGAAACACAACCTTTCTTGAAACATGAATTTTCATGAATCAATATACCAACCAATTTCTAAGCTTTATGGTATTATTGTCTATAGGGGACACTGCCATTTTACCTTTAGTAATTCCTTTAATCCACTTGAATTTCTCTTTAATTACCAGTAAACATGTTTTGCTAGCTCTTCATAAACACACCAGGGTTATCTGATGCCTTGCAAGCACTAGTAGCTTAAAAGAAGCACATCACTCATGCTGAAAGTGCCTTCTACTTTTACGGAAATTCTTATCTGCTGGTTTGCTTTCAGAGCCAGTTTAATTATATTCCCTGACTAGGTCTTGGGGTCCCTGCAAATTCACAAGGGTATTTCCGAGGTAATGAACTTTGGGAATAAAAGTGAAATGTCTTACTTCCTCACTTAATGCTTCTCCCGCTTCATAACACCAATCCATTTTTCTCAAATGCCAAGTGTCACCTACAAGAAAATAAAAATCAGGGCCCTGAAAATATTCTGATGAGAAATAAGACGGACCATGTAGTCCATCAAGAGAATACACTGTCAGGGAGGAGAGGACTGATTCAGGGGCAAATTCCCTTTGGGGAAGTGCATTATTTATTTAAGCTTTTAGGATGCATTTAAGTAAAAAGGGTGATCTGAAAGTGCTTATAACCTTCTTCAAAATGACTCCATCCATTCTACCACAGCACGTGTTGTCGATATGAACTTTTGGCTAGGTTTTCAGGGAAGTAGAGAACAGCATTCAACAGGGCAAGCCTATTGGTGGTCAGCATGCTGTTTTTTCAATCAGTGCTATTTATTGAGTGCTTACTGGATGCATGGCATTGTACTAAGCACTTGGGAGAGTAAAATGTAGTTGGTAAACCTGATCCCAGGCTATCAGAGTACTCACGGAGTACTGACCCAAGTGCTTAGGTGATGCAGAGAGAAGAGAGAATACGGTGGTCAGGTAAGAGGCTACTCAGGAATCAATCAACTGCATTTATTGGGCTCTTATGGTGTGCTGAGCACTGTACTAAGCACTTGGAAGAGTACAGTATAACAATATAACAGACCCATTCCCTGCCGAAAACGAGCTAACCATCTAGATGGGGGGACAGACATATAAGCAAGTAAATTGCAGATATGTACATTACAGATATGTACATAAATACTATGGGGGTGGGAGGGAGGATGAATTAAGGGGGCAAGTCAGAGCGATGCAGAAGGGAGTGGGAGAAGACGAAAGGAGGGCTTGGCTTAATCAGGGAAGGCCTCCTGGAGGAGATGTGCCTTCGATAAGGCTTTGAAGGTGGGGGATTAACTGTCCGGGGGATATGAAGAGGGAGGGCAGTCCGGGCCAGAGACAGGATGTGGGCGGGAAGTCGGTGGTGAGACAGATGAGATCAAGGTACATTGAGAAGGTTGGCGTTAGGGGAGTGAAGTGTGCAAGCTGGGCTGGAGTAGGAGAGTACTGAGGTGAGGAAAGAGGGACAGGGAGAAAGAGGGGCAGGGAGTAAGAGGAGGAAATGCGAGATGCAGCAAGGAAGAGAGATTCAGTGCTAGAGATGTAGATTGGGGAATCATCTGCATAGAAGTGGCAGTTGAAGTCATGAGAGCGATTGAGTTCTCCAAGGGAATGGGTGTAGAGGGAGAATAGAAGAGTACCCAAAACTGAGCCTTGAGGGCCTCCCCCAGGCAGAGGAGGAGGCCAGGAAAAAGACTGAGAATGAACGACCCAGAGAAAGAGGAGGAGAACCAGGAGAGGACAGTGTCAGTGAAGGCGAGGTTGGATAACGCTTCCAGGAGAAGGGGGTGGTCGACAGTGTCGAAGGCAGCTGAGAAGTCGTGGAGGATTAGGATGGAGTAGAGACCACTGGATTTGGCAAAAAGGAGATCGCTGGTGACCTCTGAGAGGTGGGTTTCAGTAAAGGGGACCGAAGCCAGATTGGCTAGGAAAAGCTAACTGGAGGAGATATGATTTTAGTAATGCTTTGGAATTGGGGAGAGTTGTGGTCTGTCATATATAAAAGTGGGAGGGAGTACCCTGCAGAAGGGTGGGAAAAACCAGGGTCATTGGCGAGAGAGAGACGAGATAAGACCCATTGAGGAGGCTGGTTTTAGAGGACCAAAGTGTTCGAGTAGGGTTGTAGAAATCGTAGCGAGGATAGGTGAGAGGAGGAGAGTTGATTGAGTGTCTTAGAGCCAATGGTGAAGAGTTTCTCCTTGAGGGGGAGATACATGCAGAACCATTTTTATGAAAATGATATGGAGCAAAGTGAAGCAAAGAATGGGCAAGGAAGTCAACAAGGAAATCGATGAAGAAGTTAAGGTGGGAGATGACTTAATCATTAGAAAATGTCTGTAGCATCAGAAGCAGTGACTTGTATGTGAATTTTCCTAAATGCAAGGTTCTGCAATTACACAACCATCACATTACTGGGGAGATGTATGCATCCCGCTTGCTTCCCAGGAGAAACAGGCCCACTATCAAATACAATATTTATTTTTTTCAGTTACAATTGTAAGTTTAATTTCACCTTACTTAAATTATATCTGGGTGAGCGCAATTATGAATCTTGAAAGACTGAGTTTCCTTTTCATTTCAAGTTATGATTTATGCCACAGGGTGGTGACTTGTAGCAAACTAGATGAGCTGATTTAAGAAAATAAAGTCAACTCCTCTTGAGAAATTACAAAGAACGTCTGTAAATTATGGCTTTTTCCGCGCCCCCCCCCCCCCGGGGCTCATAGGTACAACACCTAAATTCTGTTTCAAATTTTGGTTTAGATGATACATTCGCTCAGCTTTAAAGTAGCCAGTTTCTTTTTAATTTACAATGCAAACTAGCAAACACAGGCCCACTGATATACATAATAATGCTGGTATTTGTTAAGCGCTTACTACGTGCAGAGCACTGTTCTAAGCGCGGGGGTAGATACAGGCTAATCAGGTTGTCCCACGTGAGGCTCACAGTCTTAATCCCCATTTTCCAGACGAGGTCACTGAGGCACAGGGAAGTTAAATGATTCGCCCAAAGTCACACAGCTAACAAGTGGCAGAGTTGGGATAAGAACCCATGACCTCTGACTCCCAAGCCCAGGCTCTTTCCACTGAGCCATGCTGCTTCTCTACATATTAACTCACAGTTGCTGCACTTCCCATATTTTTAGAGGGTGAGCCTGTCACACGTAGACATAGAATTGAACCTTGCAATAAGGGAAGAAGGAAAAAAACAGAAGGAATAAAAGGAAGAGGAAAGGAGGTGACTTGAGACTGCATGTTTTACTTCTACCGTCTTTTCCAAGTGTTGCGTACAAATAGATACTCAGTGAATTAACCCTCTTCCTTCATCTCTTCCTACAATGGAGCTTTCCAGATGAAACTCCCCTTCCCCAGCATGAACTGACTCTGCTGTGTTACCATGAAGCCGGGTGGTTTAGTGGAAAGAGCACCTCCCTGGGAGTCAGAGAACCTGGGTTCCAATCCCTGTGCAGCCTCTTGGCTGCCGGGTGACACCTGGGCAAGTGACGTAACCTCTCTGTGCCCAAGTTTCCTCATCTGTAAAATGGGGATTAAATATCAGCTCTTGCTCCTCTCCTTAGACTGTGAGCTCCACGTAGGACAGGGACAGAACACAGTACCAAGTACTTCATTCATTCAATAGTATTTTTTGAGCGCTTACCATGTGCAGAGCACTGTACTAAGCGCTTGGAATGTACGGATCAGTAACAGATAGAGACGGTCCCTGCCCTTTGACGGGCTTACGGTCTAATCGGAGTTTACAGGGAGAGCATAATACAACAGAGTTGGAAGGCACATTCCCTGCCCACAATGAGCTTTCAGTCTAAATGCGTAGCACATAGTGCTTAACAAATACCACAACTACTATTAGTTTTCTTTTCTTAATCCCAGAATGTGTTATTTCTGTGTGGTATAAAAAAAATCTATATTTTCACCTCAAAAATCTCAGTGGCGATAATTATGAGGCACTTATGGGAGTAAACATGGTAAGTTTATTACAACAATTTGATATATGACACGTGCTAATATATTTGATACACTGGCACAGAGACGGCTCAAGTGCCCTAAGTACTATAATTACATTCACCTAAATTTATGAAGAGTTTACATTTAGGAAGGATTTGGACACAATTACAACAAACCATTGAACTGACCTGGCAAACCAGATTTCTCCAGCATAACTTTTAAGCACTGTAATACAAAAACAAAAAAATCAGTTTCAACACCAAATACAAACTTTGACAGGACAGAGGGATTATTTCAGGAAGCACGGCAACCTTGGTCCCGCAAAGATTGCAGCGCACATCCAGGAAAGCCCCCAAACTGCCCTTCGAACCACTCCCTGAGGAATGAAGTGCTCAAAGATCACCGAGGATGTAAGGATGTGAGGTGGGGTCAGGTATTTGGGTCGGGTACAGGTCTTCTTGTTTGGAGGCTTAGTCAGACCCCCAGAATTTCTGGGCATGTGTAGAGTGCTAGCTCTCCGAGTTAGCCTACCGAGGCAACTGATCTTAATAAGTTGGCCACCAAAATGACTCTTCGCTATCAACTCCGCTCTGTTTAGTACTGGCAATTTGGCAGTGCCTTTATTCTCTATCAAGAGGGGTTTTTTTCATCATATGTTCTTTTGGTGCAAAAGATTTCACCTGCAATTCCATTTACAGGGCTTCATTTTCGGGATTTCATCCTTAAAAGAGCACCCTGTACGATGCTGAAAATAGGAAGCTATACTCCACCTTCTACAGGCAACTTATCATATTTAAGTGGATTATACATCCATCATATTAACCACTGCAAATAGTCATTTTTCTCTAGTCAGTAACACTTTGAGTTTCCAGTAATTATATGTGGTATTGATTCAAGGAAAAAAAATCATATATTTTTAATTATGGAATTATGAAACACAATTCTCACAACATTTAAAAAAGCTTTTAAAGAACTGTAGACTACAACTCCAGGTCCACTTCTCCTTATTGAGGCACTCTGGTGTATTTTACTCTCCTAAGCACTTAGTACAGTGCTCTGCACATAGTAAGCGCTCACTAAATACCATTGACTGATTGAGACTGATTGAGCAGATGGCAGGGAACATTCTTATAGGCATCAGGGCCACAGCACTTCAACAGAATAAGGGGTTATTGAGCAGTTTCATTACTTACATCTTTTACAGATATCGTTTCTTCCACTATGATCTCCATTTCTGTGCCAGACTGTAGATCACTCCCAAGAGCAAAATACAAGAAGAGCTAGAAAAGGAATAGCAGGATAGCTTAGATAGAAAAAAAGACACACAATAAACTGTAAAAAACACACAAATATATTACTATTATATCTAAAATCTTAGGAGAAAAGCCAACATTACCAGGGTGAATACAGGGTTATTTTGGAGATTTTTACAGAATAGATTAACGTGACATCATCAACAGTATATACTGAGTGTCTACGATATGCAGAGCACTGCAACTAGGCTCTTGGAAAATGTACAAAATAATTAAAAGGCACAATTCTGCCCTATAAAGAATTTGCACTCTAATGGAGGAGATAATAGCTCAGCGTGGCTCAGTGGAAAGAGCCCGGGCTTCGGAGTCGGAGGTCATGGGTTCGAATCCCAGCTCTGCCACTTGTCAGCTGTGTGACTGTGGGCAAGTCACTTCACTTCTCTGTGCCTCAGTTCCCTCATCTGAAAATGGGGATTAAGACTGTGAGCCTCACATGGGACAGCCTGATTACCCTGTATCTATCCCAGCGCTTAGAACAGTGCTCTGCACGTAGTAAGCGCTTAACAAATACCAACATTATTATTGTTATTATTATTGTTATTAAAACCAGCATGGCCTAATGGACAGGGCCTGGGCCTGGGTTCTAATTCCCGCTCTGGCACTTGACTAATGGGTAACCTCGGGTAAGTCACTTACCTTCTCCATGCCTCAGTTCCTCATCTACAAAATGGGGATCTGATTCCTGTTTTCCTTACTACTCAGACCGTGAGCCCTATATGGAACGTGAAGATCTTGTTAGCCCTGTACTTGGAATAGTGTTTGGCACATAGTGAGTGCTGAACAAAAGCCATCATTATTTTTATTTATTGTATAATGATGAATATGCAACACTTTAAAGTGAAAGAACAGACATTAACTCTTTCAGTAATTTCTAAAATAACATTCCCTTGTTACTGTGGAATACCTCATTGTCAATATATTCTCCTCTTTAAAAGAAAAGGATATGTTGTTGTTAAAGAACACAACACAGTTATTATACAGCAACATCAATCAATTGCATTTATGGAGGGCTCACTATGTGCAGAACACTGTACTAAGTGCTTGGGATAGTACAATACAACAGAATTAGCAGACACATTCCCTACCCACAACGAGCTCACAGACTCGAAGGGGAAGACAGACATAATGATAATGATAATAATGTTGGTATTTGTTAAGCGCTATGTGCAGAGCACTGTTGTTCTAAACGCTGGGGTAGATACAGGGTAATCACGTTGTCCCTCGTGAGGCTCACTGTCTTAATCCCCATTTTACAGATGAGGTAACTGAGGCACAGAGAAGTTAAGTAACTTGCCCACAGTCACACAGTTGACAAGTGGCAGAGCCGGGGTTCGAACCCATGACCCCTGACTCCCAAGCCTGGGCTCTTTCCACTGAGCCACGTTAATAGGAATAATTTATAATATATAATTTAAGGACATGTACCTAAGTGCCGTGGGGCTGGGGAGAATATCAACTGACCAAAGGTCACAGATTGAGGTGTATAGATGATGCAGAAGGGAGAGCGAGCCAGGGAAAAGAGGGCTTAATATGGGAAGGCCTCTTGGAAGAGAAGTCCTTCATGATACTTTGAAGGTGGAGAGGGTGGCGGATTTGGCACAAATGGAGGGGCAGGGAATTCCAGGCTAGCAGAATGACGAGGGAAAAGGGTCGGCAGGGATACAGTGAGTAAGTTGGAGCTAGAGGAGTGGAGTATGCTGTTTGGGCTAGTTGACTAGTAGATTAGTGAACTGCGGTACGGTGGGACGAGCTGATTGTGTGCTTTAAAGCCACTGGTAAGGAGTTTCTGTTTGACGAGGCGGTGGATGGGCAGCCATTGGGGGTTCTTAAGGAGTGGGGAGACATGAACCGAACTTTTTGTTGGTAAATGATTTGTGCAGCAGAGTGAGGTTTGAGTAGGGAGAGACAGGAGGCAGGGAAGTCAGTGAGGAGGCAGATGCAGTAGTCAAGACGGGATAGGATAAGTGCTTGGATCGGCAGGGTGGTAGTTCGGATGGACAGGAAAGGGCAGATTTTAGCAATGTTGTGAAAGTAGAACTGACAGGATTTGGTGACAGAACGAATACATGGGTGGAATGAGAGAGGAGTTGAGGACAAAACCAAGCTTACGGACCAAACTACTGGGCTGTTAATCACATGCAGCTTCTGGGTCACTCACTCCAGATGATCTCAAGAACCTCCTCCCTCCTCTTCTGTTGCTTCCCAACTCGCAGTGTGCTAGATCAATTTGAAAAATGGCCCTGGGAGCAAGTGTAAACGCTTTCCCACCTCATCCCGGAAGCAACGGGAACAAAGGCGAAAAAGGCCTTCCTCCTCTCTCTCCACAGAGTTCAGCCTGGGTTGTGAAGCCGCCTCAGTGAGAAATCGGTCAGGGGAACCCCATTACCCCCAAAGGTGAACATCTGCTAGGCTAAGGCAGCTGAAGGGTGGAAAGGGAGGGGGAAGGGAGGTGACCTGGGACAAGAGAGTCGGTCTCCATTTCACAATTAGACCGTAAGCCCGTGATTAGACTGTAAGCCCATCAAAGGGCAGGGGCTGTCTCTCTCTGTTGCCGATTTGTACATTCCAAGCGCTCAGTACAGTGCTCTGCACATAGTAAGCGCTCGATAAATACTATTGAATGAATGAATGATCATTCATGGTGGGTAATTCCCTCTTCCTAATGATGGCTGATCAACGGGCATATCTCAGTCTGGTACGGAGTCTGTTTCAACTCCATTGTTCCGGGACCAAAGTCCTGTCTCAATCCTGTTGACCTCCCTCTTGCCAACAGACAATCACCCTACCCATCTTCAAAGCCTTACTGAAGGCATATTTCCTCTAAAAGGCCTTTCCTGCCTAAACCCTCATTTCTTCTTCTCCCACTCCCTTCTGTGTCACCTTTGCACTTGGATTTGCTCCCTTTATTCACCCCTCCCTCACCCCCACAGCACTTATGTACATATCTGTAATTTACTGATTTATATTAAGGTCTGTCCCGCCCTCTAGACCGTAAGCGTGTTGTGGGCAGGGAACCTGTCTACCAACTCTGTTATACTGTACCCTCCGAATCACTTAGTACAGAGCTCTGCACACGGTAGGCGCTCAGTAAAGATGACCGATTGACCACCACTCTTGGATCCCTTCCTTAGGATCCCTTCCTTATCCTACTAATGACTTGGCCTCACCTCTTCCCTGCTGCCCTCCCAGCTATCTCCACATCCTTTGAGAAGGCGACAGTGGAGCTGCTGAGAGAGGAGCTAGGAGAAGAGCACAGGATGGCTCTTTGAAGCCAGAGATAGGGTAGATATATTTACATTTAATGCAGGCTAAACAAACGTCATTAAAAAGGACGTTGGCTTGATGGCTTTTATAAAGGAAATACTGACATAACTTCCAAGAGGGAAGAGGGAGGAAAAAATAAATCCTATTATCTTAAAGAATAGTAGACCTAAAGTCACATACACCAAGTCCTAATATAGAGGGGATTGCATTCTTAAGGAAAACCCACGTCGTAATGCCCACACAGGCCCAATGTCACACCACATGGTTTCTTCTGATACCGCCTTGGGCATATTGACAGACGAGTGTTATCAGAAGCAGCAAAGCCTACGGGATAGAGCGTAATAATGTTGGTATTTGTTAAGCGCTTACTATGTGCAGAGCACTGTTCTACGTGCTGGGGTAGATACGGGGTAATCAGGTTGTCCCACGTGAGACTCACAGTTGATCCCCATTTTACAGATGAGGGAACTGAGGCACAGAGAAGTGACTTGCCCACAGTCACACAGCTGACAAGTGGCAGAGCCAGGATTCGAACCCATGAATTCTGACTCCCGAGCCTGGGCTCTTTCCACTGAGCCACGCTGCTTCGGAGTCAGAAGGACCTGGGTTCTAATCTGCCACTTGTCTGCAGTGCGTCCTTGGGCAAATCGTTACACTTTTCTGGGCCTCGGTTACCTCGTTTGTAAAATGGGGATTAAGACAGTGAGCTCCATGCGGGACAGGAACTGTGTCCAACCTGGCAACCTTGTACCTACTCCAGTCCTTATTACAGTACTTAGCACACAGTAAGTGCTTAATAAGTACCATAAAAAAAAAAAAAGAAAACAGAACATACTCTAACTCTACCACCACTTTCTACTCACATCATGGAGTGAAAACACCCATTATAGCCCAAATGAGTACACAGTTGAAATTATTTTGGATCTAAGTGACATTCCAAAAGGATGAGGATAAAAACTTGCATTTCAATCAACTTCCTTTCTCTCATGCAAATACCTGAACTTTTAATCAGGAAAACTCAATATATTATCACCAAGATGACAAAATGAGAGGACAAGAAATGTCTGTGTTGAATGATTACCTATTTTGGTTGAAAACAAAAAAGCAGGTGCTTCGCTGCCTTACCTGAGTGGAAGTCGGGGCCTTTCCAGGACACAATCCTAACGCATTTCCCAGCTTCAGGTTTGCGTCTTTGATTGTGAAATCATCTGGCACTATACAGAAATGTGAACACAAAAATATCATTCGATTTTGGGATAACCAGACCTATCCCTCACATAGTCTTCTTTAAACTATAGGAATGGCTTGGCCTAGCGGAAACTGCACGGGCACGGAAGTCAGATGACCTGGGTTCTAATCCCAGCTCTGCCGCTTGTCTGCTGTGAGACCCTGGGCAGGTCACTTAACTCCTCTGTGTCTCCATTTCCTGATCTGTAAAATGACGACTGGACTGTATCCAACCTGATTATCTTCCACTACCCCAGCGCTTACTACAGCACATAATAAGTCCTTAACAAATACCATTAAAGAAAAAAAAAACCAGGAAGGTAGATTCAGTATAACAAAAAAAGACAACTGCCATTCTGGTGGAGGAAAAGTATTCTGGGTAGAGAAGTTCAGGAAGAGTAACTGGAAATGTACCTGTTCAAAATAATCTTTGTTCTACCATCTACCGACTCGGTTGTAGTGTATTCTCCTAAACGCTAAATACAGTGCTCTGTACCCAGTAAGTGCTCAGTAAGTACTACTGACTGATTGATTTACTGACTTCCTCAACTACTGTCTAAGGAATCAATAGTAGAAGATGCTTCAAGAGGAGAGAGGGTGAAACTGCAATTCCAACTTCTCCTACCCTATCTCCCCGATTACCTACCTATTACAACCCATCCCACAAACTTCGATCCTCTAATGCCAACCTCCATCTTGGCTATCTCGCCACCGGCCCCTCCCCCGTATCCTGCTGATGGCCTGGAACGCCCTTCCTCTTCATATAGGACAGACGTTCACTCTGTCCACCTTGGAAGCCTTATTAAAAGCCCATCTCCTCCAAGAGGCCTTCCCCAATTAAGCCCTTATTCCCTCTTCTCCCACCTTCTGCGTTTTCCTTGCACTTGGCTATGCACCCTATATTCACCCCTCCCTCGGGCCCACAGCGCTTTGGGTATATATCTGTAATTTATTTATTATTAATGTCTGTTTCGCCGACTAGACTGTAAAGTCGCTGTTGGCAGGGATCGCACCTACCGACTCTGTTGTACTGTACTATCCCAAGTGCTCAGTACTGTGCTCTGCACATAGTAAGCACTCAATAAATAAGACTGATTAATTCTTATAGTTTTGAAAGGCTTACCGGGAGGAAGAAGCTTTCCTTTTCTGTTAATTGGCCTCAAACAGCTATTACCAGCTACAAAAAAAAAAGAAAAAAAGACAATACTTTGGTGAACTGAAAGAAGCAAATCACATGAAGGAGTTACAAGTCAGCTAGTTAATAGTAAGCTACAATCCATTAGGAAATAATAAAAATAAATACAGTATTTGTTAAGCACTTATTACGTGACAGGCACTGTACTATGAACCACGGTGTATAGCGTGGCTCAGTGGAAAGAGCCCGGGCTTGGGAGACATGGGTTCGAATCCCGGCCCTGCCACTTGTCAGCTGTGTGACTGTGGGCAAGTCACTTAACTTCTCTGGGCCTCAGTTACCTCATCTGTAAAATGGGGATTTACCGTGAGCCCCACGTGGGACAACCTGATTACCCTGTATCTACCTCGGCGCTTAGAACAGTGCTCTGCACATAGTAAGCGCTTAACAAATACCAACATTATTATAAGCAAATCGGGTTGGACGCAGTCTCTGTCCCACGTGGGACTCACAGTCCTGATCCCCATTTTACAGATAAGGGAACTGAGACCCAGAGAAGTGAAGTGAATTGCCCAAGGTGACACAACAGACAAGTGGGGGATCCAGATTTAGAACCCGTGACCTTCTGACTCTTCATATCATCTTCTGCTGCTTCATATCCCTTTGAGCTTTTTCCACACGCACTGGTCCTGGACGGCTCTGCCACTGAGAGGACTCTTTCTCTGAGCACCTATACAAAATGGGGGAAAACCCACCCTCCACTCCTTGCCTTTTAATAGTGAACGGCCTCATAGCCGCTGAAAGCTTCGTTGTGTGGAAGCCTCTAGAACACGACTGGACAGAGGAAGGGCCACATAACAAAACAATCCACTGAATGATCCAATCTGGCCAGAGTCAGATGTGTGGTGACCCGTCTGGCTTCCAACCAGCTACAGATGCAAGAAGTGTGTGGCGAGGGGGAGGGGGAGAGGTGCTCCTAACCTGTTGTGATTCCAAATGAGTACGGCGTTGGACTTATTAACCATAACAACAACCAGACTGAAGGAGGGCAGGAGCCAGTACGGCAGGAAGTGGCTGCACTTGTGTCGTTTACAATCGCTCCCTTGCGTGTCGTGTGAGCTCACAGATGTCTTAAATGTGGTGACTTCCTCGCTGGCCCAACTAACTGTCCACTGCTCTTCTGTGGAATTCCAGTTCTATCAGACTCATTACTAAAGGGGTATGTAAAATGTCAATGGAAATTTCTACGCATTCAGAAAGGATTATCTTGGCTGCTCTGTCATAGACCTCAGCAGTGAATTCTTGTTTGAAATCTCAGCTGAATGTTATCCTGGGTTGCGACTTACAAAAATCGGCACATTTTTTTAATCAGGTAGTTCTCAACGACTCCAACAGAATCAATAAATTAGTCACTTCCTTAAAAAATGTATTTTCTACAGCTGACTTGGAATATTATCCAGTGGGCGACAAGTGTTTCCATCATCTCAGAATTGTTTCCACTCACAACTGAAGCATGAGCATCCTAATCTCAGAGGATAAGCTCTTTGAAGTCAGGGACTAAGTCTTTTCCTCATCATATGTTCCAGTGCACAGAAATTGCTACTGATGATGATCCAGAGTGGGAGAGAGAAATTAAATCTCCTTTCCTTCAAAGTGGTGTCATCTGGCTCTTTCTCTAATCCGTAACAGTTAATAAAGACTCAAGACAGGACTTCAAAATAAATATTTACCTAAGTCTTCTGGCAGCTGCAATTCTGTTATAGCTTTAATTCGAATATCCAACATCAGCTATGCAAAAAAAAAATAAAAGGAAATTATTAATGACTCGCAGGAGAAAGAGGTTGTAGAAAGGAAGAATGTCAGCACATCCCCAATAATTCTTGATCCGCGATATGACTTTGGTTATAGAAATTTAAATATTATTCAGTGTTCAAATTACGGCCTTGAAGAACCAATATCATATGCTTAAAAGCCACTTTCTTTCCTCTCAATCATTTCTCTTCTTCTTGTTGGTTGAAGAACTCGCTCTAATGAAACGCATCATAACATTGGTCAGATCAGACTTATTTTATTCAGCACAAGATCAGGACTATACCATCTGTCATGACCCAATTCTGGATTAGAGGACAGAAAACTCCGATTAAGACATTGATCATTTTAGATACTATCAATAAAGACAAAAAAATAGGGGTAATTTCCCTCCAAACTCTCTGCATCTGGGACGTGGCACAAAGAGAAGGAAAGGTTAGCTCAACAATCCAAAAAACCTTAAAAGTGAGGTTTGAGGCACTAGGATCAAAGTAAGAAAACATATTTATTCAAAACAATTTAGATGATTTTTTTAATGTTATCTAAGCCCTTACTATGTACTAGACACTGTCCTAAGCACTGGGGTGGATACGCGTTAATCAGGTTGGACGCAGTGCAGATCCCATGTGGGGCTCAGTCTTAAGCCCTATTTTACAGATGAGGTAACTGAGGCACAGAGAAGTTAGGTGACGTTCCCAAGGTAACACAGCAGACCTGTGGCAGAGATGGGATTAGAGAAGCAGCATGGCTTAGCGGAAAGAGCAGGGGCTTGGGAGTCAGAGGACATGGGTTCTAATCCCGGCTCCGCCACTTCTCTACTGTGTGACCTCGGGCAAGCCACTTAACTTCTCTGTGCCACAGTTACTTCATCTATAAAATGGGGATTAAGACTGTGAGCCTCATGTGGGACAACCTGATTACCTTGTACCTACTCTAGCTCTCAGAACAGTGGTTGGCATATAGTAAGCGCTTAAATACCAAAATGATTATTATTATCCCCTGACTCCCAGGTCCGTGCTCTCTCCACTAGGCTACGATGCTTCCCAGCGTGGTACCTTAGTTTACCTATCCTGCTGCCCTCAGGGTTCAAAGATAATGAGGTTGGGTTTCTACATATGACAATGTGACTGATGATTAATTTCTGATTGGCCATCCTTTTCAGACCAAGTGCTTACAAATAACTGTAGTTTTTGTTAAGCCCTTACTAGGTATCAAGCACCGTACTGAGCGCCAGGATAGATATAAGTTAATAATAATGATGGCATTTGTTAGGCGCTTACTACATGCAAAGCACTGTCCTAAGCGCTGGGGGAGATACACGGTGATCAGGTTGTCCCACATGGGGCTCACAGTCTTCATCCCCATTTTGCAGATGAGGAAAGTGAGGCCCAGAGAAGTGAAGTGACTTGCCCAAAGTCACACAGCTGACAAGCGGCAGAGCTGGGATTTGAACCCATGATCTCTGACTCCCAAGCCCGGGCTCTTTCCACTGAGCCACGCTGTTTCTAAGGAAACTGGGGCACCGAGAAGTGAAAGAGCTTGTCCAAGGTCACATACCAGGTTAGTGACAGAGTTGGGATTACAAGCCAGGTCCTCCGACTCATAGGTCTACGCACTTTCCATTAGGCCACGCTGCTACTCTGTACAATATGAAGTACGATAAAAAGACTGTGCTCTGCAGAATCATCACATTCGCTACCCGAGCCCCTAGCAGCATTTTTATTTCTCTCTTTTCTTGTCAATAATTATCTCAAACCTAAAAGAAACTCCCTTTCAACTTGCTGTACACCAGGCAGGTCTCTTCCGTTGCTGTTGCCAACTGTCCACTGCTTTAATAAGTCCCGTGGGGCTTTACAGCAATGAGTCTTTAGAATGCTTTTTTGCCCTTGTTTTATGGTTTCCCCATTTCAGAACTCCATGGTGTGGCTACTAAGGAACCCTGTTATTGTCCGTTTTTCTCCTGTCTTACCTAGCAAAGGTTGAAATGTGAATACCATTGATTCCATGCTTATGGACTGACTGGATTCCAGGGTCTAATTATTGCTATTTGCTGGTAACTACAGCACAAAGTTGGTGTGGACAGAATTTCTCTTGACGTTACATGTGTAGATGGATTAAGAGTGAATCCATGGAATTATAGCACACCTGAGATGGAAGGGACCCCGAAAGAGGGCTTAGGTTTTGATTCAGATTATTCTGAATCAAAATACACAATAGAGACGTTTCACCAATTTAGACTGGACTCTTTGGTCTGATTTAGTGATCTTCTACTGCACTCCAACTAAACAGAGCAGTGTTCAAAACAAATGCTTTTTTATAAAGATTATAAGAAGTCTTAGATGAATATGCCATTCAATAAAACCAAGCACTTACTGAAAACTTACAAGTTAATCGATCTAGGAGTAATTTCTTCTACTTACCATTTCCCAAGTCACAGGAATTTTAATTGGATCTTTTTCACACTCCAAGTTGCATAAATTTTTAACTTGTAACCAGGGGCTTCCACATATAAAAGCAGTCAGATTATCCATTTCCAACACCAAGCTGGGGACAAAATTAGATGTTTTAAGTGCTTCTTTATATTTATGACGGGTCATGGCATAAGGGAAAATACATAAGTATTTGGAGAAAGAACGTAGCAAAACGTCCCCATTACTGTTGTCATTGTGTGTAAAATTAGTTTGGCAAGCCATACTTAGGTCTTTCTAGATAGGCTCTCTCTACTTCCTCTCTATTTCCTTGGGCTGGAGTATTTGCAAAGCTTACTCTATGGATTCCTTTTCATGTGGAAAATTTCTATCATTTAGAAAACATCCTAAGATAATCAACAAATTGATCTAAATTTTTTTCAACAAAAAACTAAACAGCAGTAAAGGTCTGAAAATCATTAGTTCCATTTTAGCTCATTAATAATAATAATGATATTTGTTAAGCACTTACTATGTGCCGAGCACTGTTCTAAGCACTAGGGATCATGCAAGGTAATCAGGTTGTCCCACAAGGGGCTCACAGTCTTAATCCTCATTTTACAGATGAGGTAACTGCGAACCAGAGAAGTGAAGCGGCTTGCCCAAGGACACACAGCAGATGAGTGGTGGAGCCGGAATTAGAATCCTTGTCCTCTGACTCCCAAGCCCATGCTCTTTCCACTACCTCAGTTACAGAACCCATTAGACACATCTACAGTATTTCCACTATAAAGAGCATGCCCATTAATCAAAAATTTCATCCAAAAGAGCTGTGCAAGTTGAGAAAGTTACACAATTAAGTTTGAAGTCCCTAGAGGAAACTTTTCTTTAGGAAGGATAGCAGAGAGTGGTTATTCATTCATTCATTCAATCATATTTATTGAGCGCTTACTGCGTGCAGAACACTGTACTAAGTGCTTGGAAAGTACAATTCGGCTACAGAGACAATCCTGCCCAACAACGGGCTCACAGTCTAGAAGCGGGAAGACAGAAAAAGAAAACGAGTAGACTGGCATCGGTAGCATCAATATAAAGAAATAGAATTATAGATACATACACATCATTAATAAAATAAATAGAATAATAAATACGTACATAAATACACAAGTTCTGTAGGGCAGGGAGGGGGGTAGAGCAGAGGGAGGGAGTTGGGGCGATGGGGAGGGGATGAAGAGCAGAGGAAAAGGGGGGCTTAGTCTGGGAAGGCTTCCTGGAGGAGGTGAGCCCTCAGTAGGGCTTCGAAGGGTAGAAGTGTGCTAGTTTGGCGGATGTGAGGAGGGAGGGCATTCCAGGACAGAGGTAGGACACGGACCAGGGGTCGACGGCGGGATAGACGAGAACGGAGGACGGTGAGGAGGTGAGCGGCAGAGGAGCGGAGCGTGCGGGGTGGCCGGTGGAAAGAGAGAAGGGAGGTGAGGTAGGAGGGGGCAAGGTGATGGAGAGCTTTGAAGCCAAGAGAGAGGAGTTTTTGCTTCATGCAAAGGTTGATAGGCAACCACTGGGGGTTTTTGAGGAGGGCAGTGACGTGGCCAGAGCGTTTCTGCTGAAAGATAATCCGGGCAGCGGAGTGAAGTACGGACTGAAGTGGGGAGAGACAGGAGGTTGGGAGATCAGAAAGGATGCTGATGCAGTAATCCAGGAGGGATGGGATGAGTGATTGTACTAACAACGTAGCGGTTTGGATGGAGAGGAAAGGGTGGATCTTGGCGATGTTGTGAAGGTGAAACCGATAGGTTTTGGTGACGGAATGGATATATGGGATGAATGAGAGTGCGGAGTCAAGGATGACAGCAAAGTCGTGGGCTTGTGAGACGGGAAGAATGGTAATGCCGTCCACAGTGATGGGAAAGTCAGGGAGAGGACAGGATTCCGGAGGGAAGAGAAGGAGCTCAGTCTTGGACATGTTGAGTTTTAGGGGGCGGGAGGCCATCCAGGCGGAGACGTCCTGAAGGTAGGAGGAGATGTAAGCCTGGAGGGAGGGAGAGAGAACAGGGGAGGAGATGTAGATTTGGGTGTCATCCACGCAGAGATGAAGGTTGAAGCTGTGCAAGAGAATGAGTTCACCAAGAGAGTGAGTACAGATGGAGAACAGAAGGGGACCAAGAACTGGCTCTTGAGGAACCCCTATAATTAGGGGATGGGAGGGGGAGGAGGAGCCCGCAAAGGGGACTGAGAATGAGAGGCCGAAGAGATAAGAGGAGAACCAGGAGAGCACGGAGTCAGTGAAGCCAAGGTTGCTTCCGGACGACCCCACCAACCCCGGAAGAACACGGGCTTGTCACAGTTCAACGCCACTCCCCCTTACTCGGTAAGCTCACTGTGGGCAGGGAATGTGTGTCTGTTCTACTGTTTATTGGAGTCTCCCAAGAGTGCTCTGTACAGTGCTCTGCATACAGTAAGCGCTCAATAAATACGACTGCCTGACATTGTCTGTCAGGCCCTTAACGCCTGCTCACCTCCTCTCTGGTTCAAGGAAGATATTTTTGATCGGAGACTCTCAGCCACATTGTGTTTCCGGTTTGTGGCACTTCATGAGGTCTGGACTATCCCGTATTAAGAGGTTAAAACACTTGTTAAAACACTTACGCCAACTGAGAGAAAAGTGTTTCTCAAATGTGTATATATATGTGTGTATGTACATATACGTGTATGTATGTATGTGTATAACATGTGTGTGTATGTATACACACATCCCCCCACACATATATACACACATATCTACTCTTAAGTTCTCTGTGGGAAGGGAATGTGTCTGTTTATTGTTATATTGTATTCTCCCAGCAGCTTAGTACAGTGCTCTGCACACAGTAAAGACTTAATAAAGATGACTGAATGAATATATATATATATATATATATAAACACACACATTATATATACACTCACACATACATACATATGTGAACAGTGCTCGGCATAGTGAGCACTTAACAAATACCATTAAAAAAATGTGTGTACCAAATATATGTACATATATATGCGTACAAGCAGGGAAGTAATACAGTCAGTCCTCCTATAACGCAGAGGTTGTGCTCTGCAGCTTCCCGCATTAAGGACAATCTGCACTGTAGCACCCCGAGTCCAAAAGCGTGCATATGCGCACAATCGTTTCTTCAAACACTGAACTGTGCTGTAACCAGACAGACACGTGTTGTCGGTAGAACGTTCCCTAGTTCTACCCTCACATGTTATCCGAAACATGTACTGACAATACACATTATGGAAGAACTGACCGCAAGGGCATTCACCAAATGACCCTGATTTCATACAGATCAAATCATTTTTATAAACAATTCTTCCTGTTATGTGCCTAATTTACAGACGTTTTTACTGACATCCTCTCAAACTAGTGTGCGATAGACGAATGAGCAAAATCAGAGGGAAACAATAACAAAAATTGAAAAGTGAGGGATTTTTAAAAATAAAATATGACTTTTACAATGTCAGCTCTAAGAAAATGAAGATAGGACATTTGAAATGAATTTCTGAGGTACCTTTCCTGACAGTCGTTAGATCTTAAAAGTAGAATCGAACTTCCATCTTTGAGGCCACATTCCCTGATAGTTTTTTTCATGTCCTCCTTGAGAATAACATTCCAGTTCTCTAATTCGGTGACATTGGATCCGGCACCGTTCATCCAGATGCTCCCTGCTGGGAATGCCAGGGCTGTGCATACGGAGCTTATGTCTGCATTGGCTGGAAAGACATGCTGGGATTCTGTCACCTGCTCAACCTTTCCTCCTCCATTGTTTTCTGAGGGTCGAAACACAGTCAGAAGCACAGGTACACAGTCCTCGCCAGTCGGTATTTTCTCCCCACTAACCTGCAAAATAATAATGAAGGATATTCAGGTCCCAACTTTACAAGAATGCAGTTAACTTAACCTTTTTACCCTTACCTGTATTGATTAGCCAACTTTTTCACTTCACAGTTTGCTAGAAATCAATGAATGGAATCTATTGAGCACTTACTACCGTGCTCTGCACATAGTAAGAGCTTGGGAGAGTACAAAGATAGCAGAAAAGTTCATGCAACTGGGATGACGGGACATATCTATCCTGAATATACTCTAAGAGGAAAAGGCATAAAAATCGAATAATATCATTTCTGTTTAAATTTATGGTATATATTCATTATTTTACCCTGATTAGAAGAGCAATGCGATTTTCAAGATATATTACTTAAATGACGAAGGAGTTTCCCAATTTTTGCATTCCCCACTCACGATTCTTTAAACATGATATTCCTCATAGGTGGATTATCTCGTCTTCACTTGTTTGAAAAGATAAATACAATAAGTGTTTGTAGAAATGTTAGTGCTGGTGTTACCTCCATCCCATTCCATACAAAGATGTCTTCCCCATCAGCAATTTCAATTCCACGCAAACTTAGCTCATCCCCTGAAAAGATGGAACCATCAGTTCGCTCATCAGAAACAAAACCTTTGAATATGTATCGCATATATCATACACTCTGCACTGGGGTGGAAATGAACCTTAAGATAGACCCGCCATATACTACATGATAAAAGTCTAAAATAATAATGTCGGTATTTGTTAAGCGCTTACTATGTGCAGAGCACTGATCTAAGCGCTGGGGGAGATACAGGGTAATCAGATTGTCCCATGTGAGGCTCACAGTTAATCCCCATTTTACAGATTAGGTAACTGAGGCACAGAGAAGTTAAGTGACTTGCTAAAATGAGACAGTACGGGTTGAAATTGAAGGAAAATGTATAACGGTACTTTGGTAAAGCAAGAGAAAAACAACACTGAAAAAAATATCAAGCATTTCTCATTTCATGATTGTCTACTTTGTGATTTTTCAACACCAATGTCTATCTTATTGATGCCCTGCAATCTGGTCAAAAGTAGGTGTGCAGTGTACTTTGTCACCCGTAATACAGACATCTAATTATTGCGACTTTAGCACAAAGGACCCAACTAGTCCCATCAGCCAACTGGATCTCTAGAAGGAAAATAACTTTGTCGGCTACAGTGATGCTCTTTGAACCAGTGCCACTTAAGAAACCTAAATAAGGTTAGATTCTGTTTTTACTACGGGGACTTTTTCGAAGTCCTCTTCTCCCACTCCCTTCTGTGTTGCCCATGTATGTGGATTTGCACCTTCTAGCCATCTCTCCTTCAGCCTCACAGCACTTATGTACATATCCATATTTTAGTTATTTACATTAATGCCCGTCTCCCCCTCTAGACTGCAAGCTCACTTTGGGCAGGGAATGTACCTACCAACTCTGTTGTATTATACTCTCCCAAATGTTTGCTGAACACAGTAAACACTCAATAAATATGATTGAATAATTGATTTTTAATGCGGAGATTTAGCTAAACCAATCAGTCGGTGGTATTTATTGAGTGCCTACTTACTGCAACACATTGCACTAGTGGCTTGGGAAACACAACAGAAGTAAAACACACTTTGCCTGCCCTTAAGGAGTTTAAAGACCAACAGGGGACAGACACGTACAGAAAAAAATTTTAAATTGTGGGAGTGTTAAGAAGGACATGGCTCAGACAGCTAGTGTAGTGACACCAGGATGAAATTTCAGAAAAAAAGATCCAGTTGGCCAATGAGTATAGATCTATGCATAAAAGCTGTTAAATGGGTATATAAATTATACGGTTGTTATGACTTTGGATGTTGAGAATTTATCAGGGAAGATACCTTGAAAGAGGTGGGATTTTAGGAGAGATTTTTGTTTTAATGGCATTTGTTAAGCACTTACTTTGTGACAGGCACTGTTCTAAGCACTGGGGTAGATTCAAGATAATCAGGCTGGACACAGTCTATGCCTCACAAAGGGCTCCCAATCTTAATCCCATTTCACAGATGAGGTTACTGAGGCACGGAGAAGCTAAATGACTTGCTCGAGGTCACAAAGCCGACAAGTGGCAGAGCCTGGATTACAACCCAGGTCCTGTGACTCCCAGACCCGTGCTCTTCTACTACTTTCTACCTGTTTGAAGTTGGGGCTGTATGTTCTGAGTGGAGGGAAGCTGAAAGTTAGTTAAAAGTTAGCCTGGGAGCAACAAAGAGTGAGAGCTGGGATATTGTGGAGGAAGTGAACTGACCTATAAGTGGGAGAGAGCTGACGTAGAGCCCTGATATAGAACCGCTGCTCGATGTGGAGGGAGAAAAGCAGCCACCGGAGGACGTTTTGGAGGAGAATGGAGAGACGGATGCTGAGAAACATTTCCTGAAGATGATCTAGGCAACAGCATGGAGTATGGACTGAAGTGAGGAGAGGCTGGAGTCTGGGAGAGCAGTGAAGAAGCTGATAAAATATTCTAATTGGGATAGGAGGGATTGAACCAGGGTGTCACTATTTTGGTGGAGAGGCAGGGGGCAGGTCCAGAAAATATTCTGAAGGATGAATTGGCAGGAGATGGGAGCTGCCTGAAGGCGAGAGCTGAGAGACAGCAACGAGTGGAGGATGACTTGCCAAGTCCACGCAAGTTTTAATTTTACCACGTTTCTATTCTGTCAACAAATCAGCTGGTGAGGCCGTCAGTAGGAAGAGAGGAAGAGAGTGGGGGCACTGGTGCCTTCAGAAGTGAGATAAAAATGTGAAATAGACTGTGGAGACCTGGGCATAGGCGTCAGTGAGAGAGAAGTAGAATCCCTCTAGACTGTCTGTTTCTTAATACTAATTGTGGTTTTCGTTAAGCGCTTACTAAGTGCCAGGCACCGTACTAAGCGCTGGGGGGGGGGGATACAAGCAAACTGAGTTGGACACAGTCCCCGTCCCACATGGGGCTCACAGTCTTAAGCCCCATTTTACAGATGAGGCAACTGAGGCCCAGTGAAGTGACTCGCCCAAGGCCACAAAGCAGACAAGTGGCAGAACCGGGATTAGAACCCATGATACTTCTGACTTCCAGGCCCGTGCTCTACCCGATTCGCCACGCTGCTTGTCGTGGGCAGGGAACTTGCCCACCGATTGTATCAAGCCGTTCTCTCCCGAGCTCTTGGCGTAAAGCTCCGCACATGGTGAGTGCTCAATAAAGACGACTGAATGCGCGATTGATACTTGCTGAGATGAAAAGAGTGGAATCTGATGCCTGGATCTTCTCCAGCCACACCGAGCCGTCTGCAGGAACAGAGAGGGCAGGCTCCGGACATGACCCAGACTGGGAGTCGGTGTTGCAAAAGAGATGAAAAGAAAGACAAGTGGGCAGAGGGCATTGGGATTGGCAGAGAGGGTGAGGTTGAGGGCATGGCCCGTAGCAACCGGGATGAATGAGACGGTTGATAGGAATCCAGGAGGGGTATGAGGGGGGATAAACGGAGTGGTTCCAGAGATCGTGGTGGGTGAGGAAACCATTTGGAAAGGAGGGAGTGTGGGTGAGGTGGCAGGTCTGAGAGTTGTAGCTGAAGAAGGGGAGGTCTTCCCGCTCGTCACAGAGGACCCCCTACTCTCCACAGATTCCACTCATGCCAGATCGGGGATGAAAGCTTCTGCCGTGCGCTCTCGGGCCCTCTCCGCTGAGCCAGGCGTTCGTGGTACCCGCTACTTTCCCTCCCTCCATGGAGGACCCCCGTTCCCGCCAGGCTCCGGGGGTGCCAGGCTGGGGATAAAAACCGCTCTCGCACGCTCCTGGAACTCCTCCACCAGAGCCGAACAAAGCATCCAGGGCATCTCTTCTAATCCCAGCCCTGCCAATTGTTTGCTGGGTGACCCTGGGCGACCTACTCAACTTCTCTGTGTCTCAGCTTCCTCAGCCATAAAATGGGAGTTAAATACCAGTTCTCCCTCCTCCTTAGACTGTGAGCCCCATGAGGGACAGGGACTGGGTCCAATCTAATTAACTGGTACCTAGGCCTGTGCTTGGGAACAGTGTCTGACACAAAGTAAGTGCTCAAACAAAAACAAATCCAACCCAACACCGCCCCCCCCACAAAAAACCCTCTTGCCTTCCCCCACCGGCTCCCCCTCCCCGCCTCCCACGACCCAGAGAAGGAGGCCTCCACAAAGCCTTGGAAAGACTGATGCCTTCTCTAACAGTTCCTATGGCTACGGCTGCACTCCGACTCTGAGCCACAGGGAGCCTGACATTCTACTTCTCTAATAGGAGTAGGAGTAGTGTACAGACCATGGGTCATGGGTTCTAATCCCGGCTCCACCACTTGTTGGCTGTGTGAACTTGGGCAAGTCGCTTTACTTCTCTGTGCCTCAGTTATCTGTAAAATGGGGAATGAGTCTGAGCCCCGTGTGGGGCAGGGACTGTGTCCAACCTGATCCGTATCCATGCCAGCGCTTAATACAATGCCTGGTGCACAGTAGGTGCTTAACGAATGCCACGATTCTTATTACTAATTGTAATAATAATAGTAATAATTATAATTGAGGTATTTGTTAAGCACTCACTCTGCGACAGGCACTGTACTAAAGGCTGGGGTAGATATATGGAAATCGAGTTGGACACAGGCCCACATGGGGCTCCCTGTATTCATTCCCATTTTATAGATGAGGTAACTGAGACCCAGAGAAGCTAACTGAATCGCCAAGGTCATACAGCAGACAAGTGAAGCAGGGATCAGAACACAGATCCTTCTGACTCCCGGGCCCACGATCTATCCACAGCGTGGCATAGTGGAAAGGGCCCGGGCTCGGGAGTCAGAGGTCATAGGTTCGAATCCCGGCTCTGCCACGTGTCAGCTGTTTGACTGTGGGCAAGTCACTTCACTTCTCGATGCCTCAGTTACCTCATCTGTAAAATGGGGATTAAGACTGTGAGCCTCACATGGGACAACCTGATTACCCTGTATCTCCCCCAGCGCTTAGAACAGTGCTCTGCACATAGTGAGCGCTTAACAAATACCAACATTATTATCCACTAGGCCACACTGCTTCTCCGTAATTGTAATAGTAATAATAGTAACAACAATAATAATAATAATGATCACCATCATAGCCAAGCACTGTACTATGTACTGGGGTAGATACAAGATAATCAGGTGAGAAACAATCGCTGTCCCTCATTCATTCATTCAACAGTATTTATTGAGCGTTTACTATGTGCAGAGCACTTTACTAAGCGCTCGGAATGTACAATTCGGCAACAGATAGAGACAATCCCTGCCCAATAATGGGCTCTCATCAGGCTCACTGTCTAAGTAGGAGGGAAATCGGGCTGTTAATCTCCGTCTCTGAGATGCAGAAACGGAGGCACAGAGAAGTCATGTGACTAATCCATGTCCCACAGCAGAAAAGTGGCAGAACAGGGATTAGAAATCCTCTGATTCCTAGGCCTGTGCTCCTTCTACTAGGCCACACTGCTTATCTACAGGCCTAGACAGCTGAGTTTCAATAAGAATCTTACCATAAAGTGTTTGGAAAAGGTGAAGTCCTGCTGGCACAGACTTTGCAATACTAAGAACCATGTCTCCTTCCCAAAATTCTAAAATCTAAAAGTGTTAATGAAAAAAAAATTACCAAGAGTAATGTGTACATAGAGAATTTCCATATAAAATGCAAACGATCCATCACCTGTTTCCCAGATGCAATTCACTCATTTACCCTTCCACTCTTAAGAGTGGAACTGAGTTCTCAGACCTTTTAAAAGTCCAGTGGACCGCTGAACTTGACTCAGGGATGAGAGTTGAGAAATTAAATAGTCCATCTGTTAACTAAACAAGATAAGCACAGAGGAACATATTCGGCTAAAAAAACAGCCGCTGGAGACGGAGCTCTTCTTAGTCGCCGTTAAGGCAGCAATCAGTAACCACCAAAACCAACGGTACCCGGACCCCCAACTCCTCTGGAGCTTCTTTTCAATGGGCTGTTGCCAGGAGTGAAACTCAAATTATCCACCATCCTGTCTGGCCTCCAAACTGAGGGGGGATCTGGGGCTGATTTAGAATTTATGGGATACCTGGGTCAAAGTGAGCCTGGGACCAACTCTTTCACAACTGGCTACAGGATAGGTGTGGGACGATTTCGAAAGGCATGGTTAGAAGCAACCGGCTCAAATGCAATAGGATAATTGTACACTAATGGAATCGGTTCAAAACTGTGACCCGTGTAAGTTCGAATGACCGTGCCACATTTTTTGGGGGGTTCTGAGCCTGTCCCAAGAATTTTTATGAATTTATCCATTCAAACTCTTCTTTTCAGAGAACAGAACTCAAAGACTTGACTTTAGAAACTGTTTGTAGAAAGAGAAATGGGGCTTATGTTTGCTATAAAGTTGGAAAATTCCCTTATTCCTTTCATTACTGGAAACAACTTTTTCCATTTAGAAGCTAGAAACTGAATGCTTTCCTACCTACCCTACACAATTACCAGCCTTGTACCATATGTTCAGGATTAATATCATCAACAATTTTTATTAAGCAAATAAAGCATTTGATTAAAAATCCCTATCTTTTACAAACTATTTTGGTTCTCCCACACTGAGCTGACAGAGGTGGTCTTAGTAAACAAAGCAGACCGACTAAAACATTTCTATCTGGCGCTTTAATTAGGAAGTCAACCCCCAAATTTAACCTGGCTTTAGAAAATGGAATACCTGAAATATTGATTGTCGGAGATCCCCTAGAGTTTTTCTTCTATCGATAGTTAAATCCAGCACGCTCTCTTTTCGAGACGATGATGGGTGTAATGCTCCATTAGAAAAATGATAATGTGAGCCCAGATGGAGATGTAAGTCAATGTTATTGAACGCAGAGTCACAGTCTGCCCTATAAAGAGTCATTATCATAGACTATAAAATCAATTCTGAAACGTTGACAACAATGTATGCATCACATAGATCAAGGACACAGAATACTCCCAATTAAATTGTTCGACTGTAACACGATTTATATACAAGTCACTATCTGGCCATTTACCGACTCTGACAAATGAACAATAATGATTGATGACAATAATCTTAAGTGCTTTCTACACAAGGTAATCAGGTCCTACAAAGGATGCTGATTGCCCATTTTGCAGATGAGGGAACCAAGGCACAGCTAAGTTAAGTGCCTCGCCCAAGGCCACACAGCAGGCAAGAGGCGGTTCTGGGATCAGAACCAAAAGCCTCTGATTCCGAGGCCCATGCTCCTTCCCATCATAATCCAGTAATAATAATGTGTTTAAGCATGTACTATGTGCTAAACACTGTACTAAGTAGTGGAGTAAGAACAAGATAATCAGGTAAGACAATCCTTGTGCCTCATCAGGCTTAGGGTCTAACTCAGCGGGAAACCAGGTACCTAGTCTACATTTTACAGATGAGGAAACTGAGGCACAGAGAAGTTCTATTAATCTAGCTTCCTGAAGCTGAGTTAAAACCTTTAAATTTCATTTTTAATCACCCAGTGAGAAAT
Organism: Ornithorhynchus anatinus; assembly: GCF_004115215.2. Lineage (NCBI taxonomy): Eukaryota > Metazoa > Chordata > Mammalia > Monotremata > Ornithorhynchidae > Ornithorhynchus > Ornithorhynchus anatinus. Next base: position 36,109,587 of record NC_041734.1, on the reverse strand, counting down.
GAAATCCATAGTTAAGTTTAGAATCTTCTGAAGTTCCATTTGGAATAAGCACTTTCTTTGCCCACCATCTTTAGCACACGTGCCCTGCTCTGATGCATCTAACACTTCATGCCCCCACTGTGCAAAGGATGAGGAACGTAAAAATTTTTATTCGTTTTCCCCTTGATCTTTGAAGGCATGCAGACAATGTCTTTTCCCCCGTGACCTTTAAATAATTATGGTGTTTATTATGTGCCAGACACTGTACTAAGTGCTGGGGCGGATACAAGCAAATTGGGTTGGACACGGTCCCTGTCCCAAAGCCTCAATCCCCAATTTACAGACAAGGTAACTGAGGCCCAGAGAAGTGAAGTGACTTGCCCATGGTCACACAGCAGACAAGTGGCAGAGCCGAGAAAAGAATCCATGACCTTCTTACTCCCAGGCCCGTGCTCTATTCACTTCGCGAAGCTGCTTCTTTAAAAGCCCCGTCAGTACCAATCTCAACAGCGGTTTATTTATAAAGTGTAGTCTCTACCCAAATGTGGGTAACACAGTTCAGTTAATAGTCTAAAGAGGAAAATTAGATATAAACACAAATGGATCAAAAGTTACAAATAAATGGCTAGGTTTATATGGGGAGTGAGGCATCTGAGAGCAAATGGCATGATTAGTGGGGTCTGGAAGGCAAAGAGGAATATCTCCCAGTGGAAGCTCTACCGCAAGGCTTTGAAAGTGGGGTTAAAGAGAGGAAAATGGTAAAGCTAAAGGAGTAGACCATTCCAGGCAGGGGGAAAAATAGGGATGTAGGAGAGTGGGGAGTGAGGAATGGTTAGGAGATTTACTTGGGAGGAGCAGAGGAGCAGGAACAGTGTTTGGCCCATAGTAAGTGCTAACAAACACCATTATTATTACTATTATTATGTAGTGGAGTGGGGTTTAGTGATATAATAATAATGTGAGAAGGAGGGAGGCAGGTGATGGAAAGGCTCCGAGCCAACAGTTGGAGATTTTGCAAGAAGAAATAGGGAGTCACTGAAGCCTGGAGGAAGAGGGGAGACGCATGGGGCTGGAAGACCAGTAAAGAGCGGTTACAATATCGCAGAAGGATGGGATGGGAGCACGTACCAGGTACTACAAATAAGAGAAAGGAGCGGATCAGTGAAAATGAAATCGGGGAAGCACTGACAGGAATTAGATTCAGACTGAGTGGGAGAGGTAATGAGACAGAAGAGGAAAGGATGATACTATGGCTGTGAGTTGAGGACGGCACCGTTGTCAGCTGCGATGGGAAACTTAGGAAGAGAAGATGCTTTTAGAAGAAAGAAGAGGAGTCTAGTTGTGCACAAGTTATGCTTAAGGATCCCAAGAGACAACCACATGGAGATAAGCCAGAGTCAAGTGACTGGTAGAGCAGCTGAACCTGGGAGGAAAGGTGCTCGTAGGTATCTGATCGTAACTAAACGGACATGGCTACTTCCAAAATAAAAATCAAAGAACTTCACGACCTGGGAGAAAAACAATCTAGTACGGGTTGGATGGTACTTTAGATCTGTAAGCCTCCTTCATGCTCACCCAATTGTCAAAGCATCAGTAAATTAAGTACGTGGATGCAATTTACCTCTTTTGCTGCAGTTCAATGTTGGCTGTGTCCATTTCATTAAGCAGATGGCATGGGACTCTGTATCTTGGATTTGATCGAGCTATGAAAAGAATCTTTCATTAATCAGATTTCATTTAAATTAAACCACGTTCAAAGAGATGGGAAAATCTGTTTACGCCCTTTTCTTCAGGAACAGCAATTGTGAGAAGCAACAGGGTCTAGTAGTCTGAGCACGGATCTACGAGAAGGACCCGGATTCTAATCCCATCACTTTTCTTCTGTGACCTTGGGCAAATCATTTCATTTCTCTGTGCTCGGTTACTTTATCTGTAACATGGGGATTAAGATTGAGAGTCCCATGTGGGACATGGACTATGTCCAACCTGATTAGCTTGTATCTACTGCATCATTTAGTTTAGTGAGCACATACTGTGAGCAACAAACTGTACTGAGCCCTCGTTACAGTACAATAGAATAGAGTCGGTGGATGTGTTCCCTGCTCGCAAAGTGCCACGTCTGTGAACTCTGACCCAAATCAGTAGCTCTATTCCTAAAGCATTTTCCTTTCTTATATTCTTAAATAAACATGCCAGACTCCTGCTGCTTAATTGAAAGGTTATATCAGGTTTTGCCAAACTGAGGCTGGCTCTTATATGAATCTTCTTCACTCGTTCTAATTTTCGGGGTGAAAAGTTTGGGAACGTTTGCTTTGTGGCTGCAACAGGAGTGAAAATGAATGGGAATTAAAGTTGCCAGAATGGCTGCTGTAGTGTGAAAATTACTTTGCCATTGCAGTGTGATGCTGCCCCAGCCCTCTCAGAGGCAGCAACATCCGAGGTGGTCTCTTGCTCACTGCCACTGCGCACCGCCCCCGCCCCCCCCGCCCAGCCCTGCCCCTCATCTACCCCTCCATATTATATTTTTGAATAAGGGTCTTTAGTTCAAGAGGTTTGGCCACCTCTTGATTCCAATTTTCAGGGCCACCAAGGTTTAGTATAGTGAAAATTGACCTTGCCTCCCTAGTTCCCCTTCTTTTTGAGGAAGAACAACATAAAAAAGCAAATTAAAGGAAAAATTCTAGATTCGTCCAACTTAGCAGCCCAAATCCCTTCATGAAAGAGTATTGCAAGGATCAATGGCATCTCTGGCCATCAGTCTGGCTTTCAATACATATTTTTTCCAGGTACAATTTTCCCCCTGTGAGGTTCAAATGATTGGAAACCAGAAGCAAAAGCAAACCCAAACAGCTAGACAGTGACACGGAATGACGCAGATACATCAGCAGGTGACTGGCAGTGAAAATCTATAACCGGGCAATAAACTACATGTTTCTAATGCCATTCTGAAAGTATTCTATTTGAACACACCAGGGCTCAGCACTTTCTCACAGTAAAATGGCACAGTATTTGTACCGTTCGAGGGTGGGATTGCATGGATTACTGGGAAATAACCATGGCCAACTCACTACACCACTGGGGAGCAATTGCCAATGGAGTACTTCGTTTTGGACAAGGGTTCGGGAGCCCATGCGACAAAAGGCGATGACGAAGGGACGAAGAAACCTTAAAATAAAACCTCCTTAGATGTGAGCACTTGAGGAGTTAACTGATGAAAAGTCATTTGCTTTTTGGTACATATGTACGCACAGAGAGTGACCCTCCGGTGGTGATCCTCCGGTGGACTTTAAGGTCCTTGTGGGCAGGGATCAAATCTACCAAATTGACTGTTTTGTACTTTCCTAAGCGCTAAGTACAATGCTCTGCACACAGGATGCGCCTAATAATAATAATAATGGTATCTGTAAGCGCTTACTATGTGCCAAGCACTGTAGATACAAGGTTATCAGGTTGTCCCACGTGGGGCTCACAGTCTGAATCCCTATTTTACAGATGAGGTAACTGAGGCACAGATAAGTTACGTGACTTGCCCAAAGTCACACAGCTGACAAGTGGCGGAGCCAGGATTAGAACCCACAACCTCCGACTCCCAAGTCCGTGCTCTCCTAATAAACCACACTGATTGATCACCACAGTGATCAGTAGTATCCTGCTAAAATGGTATCCGTAAGCTTTCCTTCAGGTGGTATGTGCATATGCAGACACAAACCCACCCATTATACAACTTATTTGGATTATTAGTTTTTGGAAAAAAGCTCAAAAGCAAATTGAATCATATGCTTCATTTTTTAAAAATGGCTAAATGGAAGAAACACTTGGCATACCTTCAGGTGGTCTTTGCAACTGGGATTTTCGATAGAACAACATATAAGCACTTTCTTTTCCCTCAAATTGCTTCTTGATATCCTTTTCCCTGATGGGTTGGACACTGGAATCATTTATATCAAACCAATGGGTACCACACGGGCCATCTTCTAACTCCAGAGGTCCTACAGCCTGTGCTTCAGGAAACTGAAGACCTTTGCTACTCTGAGAACTGTTTAGGTTGTGTGCTTCGAAGTCAAGCTTGGGCTGCTGTGAAGGATGCGTTTTCTTCAGACCAACCTTGCTGCAATCAGAACTGAGCAGAAATATCTGAGAATGGCTCTGTAAAAACTAAACAAAAAAGAAACTGAATAAAGAAAACAAATGCTACATTAATGGAACATTAGGTTCAAACATTGGTCCAGTTTCACCTATCAGGACATTAAAAAATGGAATTCTTTTCATAATTGCATTTGGGTGTTCTCTCCGTGCTAACGTGGGACTTTGACAGAAAGGGAGGATGCAAATGTGGCTGCCTGCACACCCAAACAGTAGTTAATCCACGGACAGAGTCACAAGTCTTTCCATTTTCCAGTTTTTCATTAAACCAACATAGTCCAACCAAAGGCCTGGAGGTACACATGGAGCCTGAGCTCCTCGAGGATTAAGTATTACGGTTCCAGAAGCCCCGACTTTCTTGCCTTTCTCTTTCCCTCAACCAGACAATTTAAAACCTTGGGGGTTGGGTAATGGTGTGGTCAGGAAGGCTAAACTTTCCCTTTAGGCCTTAGGTTGAGTATAATAGAAATTTGTCAGAGCACACAAGAGTTAGACCAAAAATGGAAAATAACCTGCAGCAGAAGTGCAATACTACCACTGGTTTATTTTATTTTTTTAAAAAAGGGTATTTGCTAAGTGCTTACTATGTGCCAGGCATCGTATTAAGTGCCAGGGCTAATACAAGCTAATCAGGTTGGACACAGTCCATGTCCCACATGGGGCTCACAGTCTTAATTCCCATTTTACAGATGAGGTAACTGAGGCACAGAGAAGGTAAGTGACTTGCCCAAGGTCACACAGCAGACGAGTGGTGGAGCCAGAATTAGAACCCAGGTCCTTCGGATTTCCCAAGCCCATGCTCTATGCACTAGGCCACACTGATTCTCTGCCTTAAGTGTGTCAGTAGGATTCTCACTGTATTACTGAAAAACAGGGGACTAGGTGGGAAAAAAATGTTTCGGGATCTAAATTTTTTTGGACCTGTTTTCCGATTGAATTATATTAATTCGGACTTTCTAAACACCATATTTTAAGTCATTACATGCAATACCTTTCTTATGGGTCCATGCTGTTTACGGTACTTCTTGTTCCACGAAGTTCCTGTTTTTTTCAAAATCTTCTGACCTAGCTGGTCCACCTGAATGAGCCTACACCCCTCCTTTAACAAGAAAGGTAGAAAAATCTTAGTGGAAAAACATCCCTGTGAAGGAGTTCGAGCATGAATGAGAGCTGGAAAGAATCTAACTGAAGTATAACACGAACCTGAATTAAAGGATTAAACAACATCCTCAAGTTGTTCGAAAAATGGGACTTTAATACTACTACTGCTTTTACTATTCAGAAAACAATATTTACTGAGCATCTGCTGCACACAGTACTCCAAACCAGGTGCAATGGAGGGTTATCAAGTAGAACACAGATACGTTGTTTCTCTTCTGGAGGAATTTGTAACGCATAATAAGGGACCAAGACACAACACAAATACCCCCAAGCAAACATAAATCACAACTCACAGAGACATGTAATATGAAACATGATAACAGTAAAAGCTACAGGAACATTTACCCATAATTATAGTGGTGCTTTTTACTGCTAGCAGATTGCTGAAGTGATTGGAATGATCAGGATCACACTGAGTTAATGGAGCAATTGGCTTTTAGTTTGTTAGTCAGAATTTAATCATCTGTAAAATAGGTAAGACAGTACATGGCCTCCGGAGGCTTCTGGTTGTTCAGCGAATACTGAAAAATTGCACATTTTAATTTTTTTTTTTAGAAGGGGTTGTGGGTAGAGGTGATTTAGAATAGATTATAACCAATGGGTCTTGGGAACTTGTGAGGAAGTGAAAACCAACCACAGACTATCAATAAATGAGCACATAACAATAAATTATTATTGGGGCTTTAATAACCATTAATGTGTGATTGTATTAAGTGAGTACTTCCTGAATGCAATACACCATATATAAGCATCTAGGCATCTGGGAAGTACAAGAGAAGCAAGGTTTCCCGGCAACAAGAAGCTTACACTGTTAAAGGGGGAGACATAAAAACATTCACAAGCACTAGAATCCGAATAGAACTGAAGAGTCCGTCGAATATACCCACATGGACAAGAACTAAGGGTGGACATAAATCATCATCAGTGGTACTGACTGAACGCTATGTGCGGAGCACTGTAGCACATGGTGTAGTGGATAGAGCACGGGCCTGGGAGTCAGAAGGTCAAGGGTTCTAATCCCAGCTCCAACACTTGTCGGCTGGGTGACCTTGGGCAAGTCATTTCACTTCTTTGTGCCTCAGTTACCTCATCTGCAAAATGGGGATGGAGCTGTGAGCCCCATATGGGACAGGGATTGTGTCTAACCCAATTCGCTTAGTACAGTGTCGGGAACAAAGTAAGAACTTAACAAACCATTATTATGATTATGCGCTTTGAGTAGGTCAATATACCAGAGTTGGCAGACACACTCTCTGCCCACAACGAGAGATGCAGGAGTCAGTTGAAGTGTTTGTTGATAAGACTCAGGGAATGGATAGGTTAGTCAGGGAAGTTTGTGGCAGGAGGTAGAATTTGGGGAGGAGCTTTGAAGGTGGGGAGGGTTGAAGTGTGGAGGAGGGAGTTCTAGGCCCCGGAGGCAGTTTGAGAAAGGGATCAGGGTTAGACAAGATGAGAATAGTGTAGAATTAGGAGGTGGTTTTAGGGGAAATGAAGACCATACGGAGAGAAGCAGCAGATGAGGAAGGATGACTGGATTGTGAGTAGACCTTAAAGACAGGGATATCATGCTTTCTTCTTGTTATGTTCTCTCAGCACCTTGTACAGATCTCTGCTGAAACGACTTATTGGTCATATTTGAGATAATCAAATAAAAGAAAAATAGAATCTGTCACCCCTTCAGACTTGAGAATCCCAAATAAGTCTCAGAACCGGGTGCCACAACACTCTTTATAAATGGTACCAATAAAACTCTTCTATAAATCAAATAGAACTTGTGCATCATACCTGTAAAATAATTGCTTCCAGGACTATCAGTGGATTGTCTATTTCTTGGCAAGTTTTAGGTTCTTTCTGATCAACTGGGCTGTTCAAAGTATTTTCATGTGCAACTTCCTCCTTAAAAAAAAAAAAGAGCCCAAAATAGGGTGCCCATCAGTCCCAACATAAAAGCAAGTCAAAAGGATAAATACGGCTCCGCAAAGGAAGATGAGGAGCAAGGACATCTCACCGTATCGGACCCTGAAATGATCCATTCTAGGAAGAACAAGGCTGTCTCCATTTTAGCAGTAATGGAGAGGGAAGATGGGAAGATGGAGGCGAAACAGTACACAAGCAGTGATCTTGCTTGACTGCCAGCTTTAACCAATATTCCTTTAAGACCAAGTGAACCCTGGAAATCAAGTGTGCAATCCTGGGAGTGGGAGGAGGGAAAAAAGTAGGTTTCCCCTGGTGTTATTTTGTTTCCCAAGCAATACCTGGCTGAGGCCAGAAGCCAGGTTTTACAGGTTTCGAGCTGCAGTGGGTAAAGCGTGGATATGGGTGAAGAAGGTAGTGCAGCGGAAGGAAGAAATGATAGCTATGTACACTTTTTCTTGCTGCATCTGGTGGCTTTCTATTTGCACACAAATCTCTAGGAGGAAAATACCACAATCTGTATTGGTAGCATACACAAGTGTTCTGATCCAGAAGCTTTCTATCCACATCTGCGGAAGAAGAGACACAAGTGCCATACAAGTAGTCATGGAGACAACCGATGCAGGGGAGACTGATTCTTTCAATCTTTCCTCTCCTGTAAATCATTCTCCACAGACCTTACTGGCCACAGAGGAGCCTTTCCTTCTCCTTAAATGCAGCCTCAGAAACGCTGCTGCCCTAGTCCCTGTCAATTTTAAGCCAGAGGTCAAAGTCCACTGATTCTGAAAATACCAGATGTCAACGGAGGAGCTCATTACCACTACGGGAATCAGGAACAGGAGAAAAATGGTCACCTAATAGAGTGTCTTCAGGATTATGGGGTCAGTGGCTGGAAACTCACGGTTTACTAGGCTGCCTTTAATTTTGGAAGCTACCAATCAATACCTGCCAGTGGACCAGGGAACAGATACTCAGATACTCAGGGAGAGAGGGTGGGGAAAAAGATGGGGGGTATAAAACCACCTCAGATGATAGTGCGATATGCTTCGTCCCATCAGACACTCACAGAGGTAATGAAGTATTTGGAAGTAGCAGTTAACTAACGTCCAAACTTACTTGATATTGCCAGTTTCCCAACTGATCAACATCTTTAATATATACATGGTAATGTCCACCATAGCAGCCACCTTTGTGTATGATAACGGAGAAGAGATCATAGGTATACTCTGAGTCATCCAACTCATTCTAAAGAGGAAAAAATAATAAATGCATTCTTATACGTTTTAACCAAAAAACAAAGTAACATAAATGTGTGGTACACCCAAATTCAGTATTTGCTTTCAGTAATAGTAGCGATGGAATTTATTGAGCACCTGAGTGCAATGGATTGTACTAAATGCTTGAGGTGATGCAACAGAAGACACATTTCCTGCACCTAATGTAGGATGCAAACAAACAATATTTGGCAGGGAACGTGACTGCTAACTCTCCCAAGCGCGTAGTACAGTGGTCTGCACATAGTAAATAATAAATTCCACTGATTGACTAACAATGGAATCTGACTAAACCGAATGTTCAAACAGATATACAACTACACCAAAGGGTCAAGGATGGCTGTAAATACATTCTAAGTGCTAGAGGTGGCTGTTGAATTGCTGTGATTTGGGGCACTGATGACGAGGTGGGATTTTCAGAGGATTTTGACGGTGGTGATTTCTGGCAGATTGGAGGTGGGTAAGTTAGGAAGTGGGTTTGTGAGGAGCAAAGAGTGCGAGCTGGGGAAGAGAGGGTGAGGATAGCCAATATGTAAAATGAAGAGAGCTAGTAAAGCACACTGAAGTCAAGATTAAGTAATTTTCGTTTAATACAGGGAGAGTGGGGAAAGTTGGGCGCTTTAGAGGAGAGTTGCTGAGCAATGTTTCGGGAAGATGATCTCGGCAGCAGTGGAGGGCATGGAGAGAGGCTGGAGGGAGGGAAACCCACTAGGAGGTTGATTCAGAACTTCAACCATGCTGTGCTGAGTGCCTGAACTAGGAGATGCCTGTTTGAATGAACAGGGAGGGGGTAGTAGGTCCACGAAATATTTTGGAGGTGGAATTGGCAGGATTTAACAGCTCAATGGATGTCATTTAGGTTGCCAACTTTTAATTACAGGCAAGGTATGGTGGTGGTGTCGACCGAGAGGAGAGATAGGTTTAGAAGGGAAGAGGAAAAGTTGGCCATGTTGTCTTTAAAGGGCCAACGGGCTACCTGAGAGGAAGGAGATATCTTGGAGGCCAGCGGAGTTGCAGGATTGGATTGTTGGAGAATCAGATGGACGAGTTATCTGCTCAGGAGGTAGTTGAAGCCATTTAAGTGGATGAGCTCCCCAAGACAGCGAGTATAGGCCAAGAAGAGTAAAGGACTCAAAACAGCCTTGAGGGATGCCAAGAGTTATGGTATGTGAAGTGAAGAGCCAGCAATAGAAACAGAAGAGTGGGTCTGAGGTAAGAGAAGACCCAGGAGAGTACTGGTTCAGCCAAAAGCAAGATCTAATAACATTCTACAGAAAAAGAAGTCGCCATTAGTGGCGAAGGGAGCTGAGAGGGCAAGGTCAATTGGGACAGAAGAAAGCCCATCGGCGTTGGCTATGCGAAGGTTGTTGGAGATTTTGTAGGGTAGTTTTGGTGCAGTGAAGTGGGAGAAAGCCCATTGTAGCGGGACAAGAAAAGAGTTGACGGAGAGGGAGTGAAGGCGGTGGATGTAAAAACTCCTTTTAATAACCTTGGACAACAAAGGCAGGAGAGAGAGTAGGAGACCCGTGGGATCACAAGAGTTCACTGTCAGTGTACGTGAGCTATGAGCATGCTTGAAGACTGAAATGAGTTGAAGACAGCAGAAAGGGAGTAGGTGTTTTGACGAGGAGAAAAAATGGGGTTAGAGGCACAGGTAGTGGATTAAGAGAGCCGAGATAGAGAAGGGCTAGAGAGAAGGAGAGAGATCTCTTTAGACAGCTGAGAAGGAGGATGAGAAGGTAGTAAAGAGGTGAAGTGAAAGAGTGTTGAAATTTTGAGCCTGATGATGTCTCCCGACTCTGCCACTTGTCAGCTGTGTGAATGTGGGCAAGTCACTTAACTTCTCTGTGCCTCAGTTACCTCATCTGTAAAATGGGGATTAAGACTGTGAGCCCCACGTGGGACAACCTGATTCCCCTGTGTCTACCCCAGCGCTTAGAACATTGCTCTGCACATAGTAAGCGCTTAACAAATGCCAACATTATTATTATTATTACTTTACCAACAAAGTGATTGGTAAGGTCTCGAGAATTAGGAAGGGAGACGGTGGAAGTACCGAGGGAAAGAAGAGAAGAATGAATTATTGAGGGAGAATGAAATAAAGAGTTAAAGTCAGGCTGGTGCCTGTATTTCACCAGCTGTGTCTAGCTGCGCAAGTGTAAACACGAAGGGTTGAATTCTAGCAATTTATGGTAAAAGAAGTCCTCAACATAGCAATCAGTATCGTTCAGACTGTGAGCCCATCCTTGGGCATGGACAGTCTCTATCTGTTGCCGAATTATACATTCCAAGGCTTTAGTACAGTGCTCTGCACATAGAAAGCTCTCAATAAATACTATGGAATGAATGAATTTCACTGACTGGAAAATATGATGCTAAACTTAATATCAATTTGTTCAATTTTAGTACAACATTCTCAGCATTTTAAAATGCATAAATAAATAAAAATTGTGGCATTTGTTAAGCGCTTACTATGTGCAAAGCACTGTTCTAAGCGCTGGGGTAGACACAGGGGAATCAGGTTGTCCCACGTGGGGCTCACAATTTTAATCCCCATTTTACAGATGAGGTAACTGAGGCACAGAGAAGTTAAGTGACTTGCCCAAAGTCACACAGCTGGCAAACGTCAGAGCCGGGATTAAAACTCACGACCTCTGACTCCCAAGCCCAGGCTCCTTCCATTGAGCCACGCTGCTTCTCTATGTATACATCTGTTCCTACTCAAACCACAATTTGCCAGTGAACCTGTGGCTTCCTCCAAGCAGGGTGACTAAAACATACCTCAACAAAAGGTGCCAATATCTGTTTATAACACTTATGATAAAATCATGTGATACCAAGTCTAATACTTGTTCTTAGATGACCAAATACATTCCAAGCACTTAATAGGGTAGAAAGAAAATTATTTTGAAAAAAGGATTTGATATTTAAAAATGATCAAACTTGCCAAATATCATAGTACATGTTGATTCTATTGATTCATTAATTCATTCGTATTTATTGAGCGCTTACTGCGTGCGGAGCACTGTACTAAGCAGTTGGAAAGTATAATACAGCAATAAAGATAGACAATCCCTGCCCGCAACGGGTTCACACAGCATAGTGCACAGAGTAAGGGCCTGGGAGTCAGAAGGTATGGGTTCTAATCCCGGCTCCGCCACTTGCCTGTTGTGCGACCTTGGGCAAAACACTTTACTTCTCTGGGCCTCAGTACCCTTATCTGTAAAATAGGGATTGATACTGTAATGGGACAGGGACTGTGTCCAACCTGATTTGCTTGTATCTACCCCAGCACTTGGTACAGTGCCTGGCACACAGTAAGCGCTTAAATTGCCATAATTATTATTATTATTGATGACAGTAGAAATATTCATTATGCAAGACACAATGGAAGCAAATAGATTTTAACTGACATGGCAGATAGTACAGTGTATTGTTCTCAATAGGAGATCAATAAAAAAAAACCCTGAGATTCCTTCAAAGACTCAGGATGGATTCATAAACCAAATTAAATATCTTTTGCCACTGAAAATATGAATACTAACTTAAAAAAATGTAAAAATAAGACGGGGAGGGTTGTCTCTCGCTTTAAAATGATAATGGGGGTAATAATTTGGTTAACGTGTAAGCTTTAAAAATGTCTACCCTATCTAAAATTTTCAGTAGACAATTATTTGCCTCTGAATGTAATAAACACTCTTGTCAGTCATTAACAAATGATATACTGATATCCTACAATGGTATTTTTAAAAAACAACACACGATTTCATTAAACATCTCTACTAGTGGTATTGAAGACTCATTTATCAATGTACCCATCTAATAAGTTGTTGTGAAGCAAAAGGAAAAAAAAATTCATTACTTCTGCATAAGGTATCAGGGAGTATGGGGAAGTTATGCAATTTAATTAAAATGCTATTACTTAACTATAATGAGAGATTACATACAAAACACTTTTTTCTCCCTTTTTAATGATGACATTGCTAGAAGACCTTTCCAACAACGAAATGTGGAAAACAATTACAAAGTGATTCTCACTGAGACTAATAACTAGAGTAAATGCTCTGCTGTGCTGAGAGCTGCTGTATCTGGTGCAGATAAAGATTAACAGCTGGAACTTAATTAAGTTGGCCACGTGGCAAAGTTACTTTCTAGAACCAACTGGCAAGGCATGTCTAGCATCCCTGAAGTCAAGGTCAAAAAGGTTCATAAACCCAAAGATTAAAGAGTTAATGAATATGTATTTTCACAATGTTCATGGGAACGCTCACTGATTTAGTGATAATTTGACCAAATAGGACATATAGGTTGTTTGTGTTCAAAATTGATGATTGCCCTTTCTCTGCAAATCCATATTCAAATGCTCCACTTCTTCAAGAGAAGATGAGTTCCGGTAAGGTTTTTACAAGGCTGCTCCAAATAACAGAAATGTCCCATTCCAATGGAGCAGATAAAATGAAACCCTCTGGAGAAAAAATATTTATCGCTGACATCAATTGACAGGCTATACAAGTTTATATTTGAATGCACATACAAAACATAAATTTGATAATTAGGTGGAGAGTTAAACTAATCTAATATTCATTAATACTTTCCCTTATTCCTTTATTTTTAATTCCCTTAAACTGATGGAAAAAAATTCACTCGGACAATCTAAAAATTTGAGAAAAGGTTCTCATGAAAAGGAAGTTCATTATGAAGGACAGGGATACGCTAAACAACAAAACTAAAATAAATCACTTTACAGAAGTCATTGGAACAAGCATAGCAAAATGAAATACAAGCAACAAATGTCAATTATTTTTCCTGGGGAGAGAAAAATTGAACTTTAAAAAAAAAAGTTCAAACCTGCTCACAAAAAGGCTTGAGATTGAGCTGCAGAGGGAATGTATAGTTGCTTGTTTCCTTGTATCGCTCACACTTGACAAAATCAAAATTAAATCTTAGCAGTGAAATAGTAAGAAAAGGAGGCAGCTTACGCAATTTGGTAGACTGTAAAAAGAACAAAAAGGATATTCTTGAAAACTAGGTATTAGAGCAAGGAATGAATTATCCAGCCTATCAATTTTACAATATGCAAAATTGTAAACATCACCATTGTGGACATATCTAAATGTATAAGCCATATGTATCTATACATGCCTTTTCAGGTAACGTGTTTAATACTTCTCTAGATTTCTAAATGGTAATCAACAGTACAAACTTAGTGAATTGAAAAACCTTTCTTAATAAGCTGATATACTTAACCACATCACAACTACGAGGATCACAGTCTTTTTGAGTTGACCAAGAGAAGGGTAAAAGCAAGTAAATGAAGGGAAGACATATCCAATCAATCAATTGCATTTATTGAGCACTTACTAAGTGCAAAGCACTTTACTGAGAGCTTGAGAGAATACAATATAACAAGTTGGTAGACATGTTACTTGCGCACCAAGCTTACAGTGTAGACGGGGAGACAGACATTAATAAAAATAAATTATGAATATGTACATAAGTGCTGTGGAGCTGAGGAAGGGGTGAATAAAGGGTGTAAATCCAAGTGCAAGGGCGATGCAGAAGAGGAAATGAAGACTTAGGCAAAGAAGGCCTCTTGGAGGAGGTGTGCTGTCCTATCCTGTGCTGGCTTTAAGTCAGGGTAACATGCTTTTATTTACTTTACACTTCCATCTCGAACAAAGCTGTTAATAGGAGCATCAGACAGATGCAAGATAAGGTACACAGCAGAAGATTAAGGGAAACCTGATGAGCTCAGGGCAACAAAGAAATCAGGCAGCACGTCTTCTATATCGTAAGTAAGGACCACAATACAGCTACGTATACTATACCCCACTTCTCGGGCACTGAGAGCTGTTGAAGTGGAAGAAATCTGTGATTAGCCTGGCAGACTACCTTGCTGTTCATTCCCTCAACTTGCCTTTCTCCACTGGTCACTCTGTGAATCACTGATGGAAAATGTTAAATGTTTTACCTTTACTGCTTTGACCAGTTTGTCACATGCTCCACAATGGTACAGGTTTTCACAGTCAAAGAACTCCTCTTCTACGTACATGTTCCACAGAGCGTCTTCCAAACCGGATACATCTTTGACAGCTACAGTTAAGTCTAAGAAATCCTCCTGTACAATCACATCACATACAAATAAAACAGAATGCAAATATGAGAGAAATTTAATTTCAAAAGTAGCTTTTTTTTCTACGACTGCAATGTAAACTTGAGGTAAGCATCTAAAAACAACTACAAAAGAAGGAATCGTAATTAAATAATAGCTACCTAGTCTGATGACTAGAAGCAGTATGGCAGAATTCCTGGATTTTAATCCCAGCTCTACCAGTTGTCCGCTGGCTGACTTTGGGAAAGTCACTTTTCTGGGCCTCAGTTGCCTCATCTATAAAATGGGGGTTGAATTCCTGTTCTCTCTCCTTCTTAGATTCTGAGTCCCACTTGGAACCGGGACTGCGTCCAACCTAATTATCTTTTATTATAGAGAAGCAGTGTGGTCTAATGGATAGAGCACAGGACTGGAAGTCAGAAGGACCTGTTCTGTGAGCTTGGACAAGTGCCTTAATTTCTCCTTGCCTCAGTCTCCTCATCTGTAAAATGGGGATTAAATACCTGTTCTTCCTCTCCTCTAGACTGTGAGGCTCATGTGGGACAGGGATTGTGTCTGACCTGATTAACTTGTACCAGCCCCAATACTTAAGATAGTGCTTGGTACATAGTAAGCGCTTAAATACAATAATAATAAAAATAATAATAGACTCTAAATTGCACTTGAGTAACTTATCAGCAAAACCATAAAAATGGGATATAACTTATTCACTAAATGTCTATTGTGCTAAATCCAGTACTGGGCATAATGAGTAAAATGATCTCTGCCCTCAAGCAATGCACACCGAGAAACAGCAGAAAAGGAAGCAAGAACAGCCACTACTAATGTTCTGTTGGCAGTGGCTTGCCAAACAGATGCATCAAGACTGCGTACTATTTATTATTCCTCTCCCTTAATTTATTCTGTGGTAATTTAGCCCACATGGAAACTTCGGGAATAATGACATAATCAAGACTCTGACCCCTTTTCACCAATTTCTAAGAAATGCTGGTAGAAGCGTTTCCTAGAAACTGCAAACTTAGAGATCAAAAGATAACTAGTTTATGAATGTTATAACATTTTCTGAATGATTCTGTAAATTTAAGTTAGTAAATACGGGATGGAAATTTAAATGGTGATTTTCGGGCCAGCTGGAGTGTATGAAAAACTGCAAAGGGATATTACGATTTATTCTGCTATAACCCAGGAGTTCCAGTCTCATGTTAAAGAAAGCTCACATTACAATACTCATGCCTGAACTAGCATCATGTGCATAGATATAACTGTTTCTTCTCACATTATATCACTCTATTCTGATAGATACGCATTGTCGGGAGAACATTCCCTAGGTCCCCAACAGCATTCTATCCATTCATTCATTCAATCGTATTTATTGAGCTCTTAATAATAATAATAATAATGTTGGTATTTGTTAAGCGCTTACTATGTGCCGAGCACTGTTCTAAGCGCTGGGGTAGACATAGGGGAATCAGGTTGTCCCACGTGGGGCTCACAGTCTTAATCCCCATTTTACAGATGAGGGAACTGAGGCACAGAGAAGTTAAGTGACTTGCCCACAGTCACACAGCCGACAAGTGGCAGAGCTGGGATTCGAACTCATGAGCCCTGACTCCAAAGCCCGTGCTCTTTCCACTGAGCCACGCTGCTTCTCTACAGTGTGCAAAGCCCTGTACTAAGAGCTTGGGAGAGTACACTATATCAATAAACAGAGACATTCCCTTCCCACAACGAGCGTACAGTCTAGAGGGGTAGTAATGCAAGCATGCATTATAATAGAGCATATTCAAGAACGTTATTTTAGAAAAACACTCACCCGAGCTAGTTGGGAGGAAAAGGAATTTGGCTTAATCCACTTGTGAAAAGAAAATAACTTTTTTTCTAAAAGAGCAGGTGATGAGATTGGAATGGGTTTCTAAGTTCCATCACTGGGCAAAGATTCAACTACTTTCTTGTTTTGACCTACCTACACGCTCATTCAACTACTTTCTTGTTTTGACCTACCTACACGCTCAGAGACAGTTGGGGCAACCGTTCAAGAAGAGAATGTATCGGGAATTGTTTCGTTTCTATTCATTCAGATGCTACTGGGAATAAAGACATTTCCTAGGATTCGTCTTGCCTCAAGGAGATAATTCAAAACATTTCCCAGAAGGGGATATGAGTATCTGACTCGATAAGTTAGCTATGATAGAGGGAGGAGGTTTCTAAACTGAGTATACTTTCCGGAGATAGCGTTGAGGGAGAAAAATAATTTTCCCTCTTTCCTGACACTAGAGAAAAAGGGTCTTCCTCTTGTCAATGAGTTTCTCAAGATTTTGCCCACTGTGAAATAAAGCCGGCAAAAATCTTCAAGATTTTTTAAGAAAAATCTTCACTTAACTGATATTGAAAAACAAGGCCGATGAGAATGGAGTTAAGCAAAGGGCACTGAAAAAGAGAGGGGGTTTGTTTTAATATTTAATAGATTTTCATTTTCACTGTTAAATTAGAACAGTCCCCTCTCTTCTGTGCCCCATTAGCTAGAAACAATAGAAAAAACAAAATGAGGTCCTTCAGTGTCAAGCAAATTTCACCCTACAGAAATTGTGTAGAGTCCCTGGACAAAAAAAAAAGAATTACAAAAAATCCAGATAAATAAAAGTCTCAACCAAAACCCTAGAAAGTATTATAGGATTTGGCGATAATTCTGTATTTACCCAGGAAATGTAAATGATATTCAAGACTGATCATTTGGGCCTTCTGCCTCCTGCTTCTAACTAAAACTCTTTTAAGCCATCCTGCAGAGCAGCCAGGGCTGAAAAATTGGTTAACACAACTTAGGAGCAAAGTATCTGAACAGCTCTCTGTTTAAAAATTATTCTGATTCATCTGAAAATCCAGAGTGTCAAACAAAGGGGGTTCAGTAGTTCTGCTTCCTCAAAACAAAAAAAGGAAAGGGAACAATGAAAAAAAATAAACAATGCTCAGTTTAGGCCCTCAATGATCTGGTAGCAGTAACAAGGCAGCACACTCTATTACTGATTATGTTGCTGTCAAAGCTACGAGTCCCAGAGTAGAATGGGGCCCATCCCTCTTCGACAGATCTCTCTAATAATTGTCAGCAACAGGACAGAACACTTGGAAAATTCCAAAAAGTGGGGCTTACCAGGATGAATAATTATTTCTGACCCTACCCCTTACATTATATCCCAAACAGTGAATGGCTATATGCATACAAAGTTAACAGCAGGAATGAAACATGCTTGCAAATTCACCTGTTTCTCACTGAGGTTCTTACATTCTTTACAAACAATCTGGTTGACAACTGTTCCGTGGTACAAGCGATTAATGAGGTCGTGACCAGAAGTGCCCACGAGGGAGGTTTCTAAAGCACTGAAGAGGATCCGATTCAGTTCCTGCACATCGTGTTGCCTCATTTCCTTCCAAAAGGATAAAAAAGGGAAGTACTTAGTGAAATTATTTCTTTTTAAAATGCAGCTTTTTGTAAAAAAGGAAAGAAACTCAAAACAGTCTTAACAAAAAATGGACCCAAACGTCCTTCTGATTAAAGGAGCCTTTTTTCTACTAAGAAAGTTTAAAGGAGTAAACAAACAATGGATTTATTATTACTTTTATTATCCTGTGATACCACATTTCTTTATTCATGTAAGAAGTGGAAAGGCCTGAGAGTCAGAATACCCGGGTTCTAATCTCAGCTCTGCCCATTACCTGCTGTGTGTGACCTCGGGCAAGTCACAGCTTCTCTGTGCCTCAGTTCCTTCATCTGTAAAAAGGGGGATTCAGTACCTGTCCTCCCTTCGACTTATACTGTGAGCCCAGTGAGGCATAGGGACGGTGTCTGATCTGATTTTTCTGATTTTACAGACTTTCCTTGCAATCTGAATAGTGTTTTGACTAACAGGTATAGAATATTGTGTTTTTCCACAAATCGTGAATTTCGCTTGATTTGATGAGTGCCACATATTCCTTAAATCCCTATGTCCCTTAAGCCTTTGGCTACAAACTGTGCTTTTGTCAATCGAGGGAGTTTTCCACGATTGACAAACGAAAGTTGTACTACCATGTTAGATTTTACTGAAGGTACAGAGACGCACTCCTCCGCATAAGCCCTAAAATCAAAGACTGCAGGACAGAAAGCATTTTGCGACAGTAGGCATCTGAGGAGGTTCTCAAATTTCACAGGGTTGCTGTGTTCCACTGGTTGAGAACCATGTAATTTAGAGCATTAAATGCCTAAGGGTCCCTGGATAATAGTTTTGAGTGCCCAACATTATCATTGTTATTATTATCATTATTAGCCAGACCACTACATGAAGGGCTCGACTCTGTAGGGGAGTACAGTGAGAAGGAAAACAATAAGCGCCAATCTGAAGAAGAAGCTCAGAGAAATTATATCTCAATGACAGAAAAGACATCCTCCCCATCCTTAATGGAAAATGTGTTCTTCAAGGGCTTGGGAGGTTTTTTAAATAAAAAGGGAGAGAGGAAAGATGAATACATAACTACTACAGCCAGAAATGAAAAAGAGAATTTCAGTTTACAGGTTTGATCCTTTCTTCAAAAATGTGGAACGAGACCAAGTCTCCCGCTATAGGATACCTCGCTGCTATCCCATCCGAAGCTGTCGGTGAGATCCGTTGTGGATGCTGCCTGCTGATCTAAGAGCAGAAGTTGAGCAAATAACCGTTGCAGCTGTAAAGGTATGATTCGAACCTGCGTGAAAAATAAACGGCGTTACATTCATTTCTAAAACAATAATAATAATAATGTTGGTATTTGTTAAGCGCTTACTATGTGCCGAACACTGTTCTACGCGCTGGGGGAGATACAGGGTCATCAGGTTGTCCCACGTGAGGCTCACAGTTAATCCCCATTTTACAGATGAGGTAACTGAGGCCCATAGAAGTGAAGTGACTCGCCTACAGTCACACAGCTGACAAGTGGCAGAGCCGGGAGTCGAACCCATGACCTCTGACTCCCAGTCCCAGGTTCTTTCCACTGAGCCACGCTGCTTCCCAATGCAAACTAGCTGACGCTTGGGAAAAACGTTTGGGGTCTGTTGTATGTGACCCCCTTTTCAACTCGTCAGCTCACCCCACCCTGGAGGACTGGGCAGGCTCCATCTCTGTCCCCAGCCCGGCCAGGACAGAATGTTTGTCCTGAGCTAGAGGTAGGGTCAAATGCCACTTGCCCATTTCAGCTACAGATATTTAAACCAACTAGGTACGTGGCTTACAAGACCTGCAGAGCAACTCGACACACTCCCTGCCCTCTTTCACATTCCTTTGCTCTTTCTCCATCCCTACTTTGATCCGTGGTGACTTCGATATCCACATGGATATTCCTGATGACCCTTCTGCTGCCCGCTTTCTATCAGTCCACTCCACTGACCTCCTGCTCCACCCCAGCTCGCCCACTCATCGACTTGGACACACACACAATCTCATCATCTTCAGTACCTGTATAATCTCTACCCTCATCGACTCTGAAGTCCCTGCATCTGACCACAACTTCCTCACCTGCCTTCTCTCCAACGCGCCACCTCTCCATAAATCTGTGCTGTTCCCCGACAGAGACCACCGATCTTCTGACCCCATCCAATTTTCTCAACTCATCGTGCCCCATTTTAGCCTCCGTACCCAAACTATCTTCTTCCCTTGTTGACCAAATTGACACCCTCGACACCATTCTCTCTCTACCCACCCTGCTCTCCTTTGGAGGGGGAAGCGACAGCAAGGGAAAAATCTGTGCCGTACTGCACCACCTCGGCCACAGCACGACGCTGTATTTAATGCAGTATCCCTTATTCACTCCATAGCCCCTGGTGCCATTTAGAAGTAATAGTATTTAAGTGCTTATTATGTGCAGAGTGCTGTATTAAGCACTTAGTAGAGCCCGGAAGAACCTGGATTACTGATGATGCCCACAGGGCCCTCGAGGCTTCTGTGTTTTCCCTCACAGGTGTGGGCAAGGTTAGGAACCCACGTCAAATGAACCCCACTCCCGCACCCCTTTGGCCGCCAAGCAACTCCAAACAGCAAGGGGATCATTCAGAGTCTGGCCACCCATCTGTCCTTCCTAGGGTTGGCTGCAGGAATCTTGGAGGAGTTGAATCTCTCTTCCCCTTCCTTACCTTCCCAGGTAAACATGACCCTCCAGCAGCCAGGACCACTCCAAGCCCATACCATAAACGCTCTCAAAGGTTAGCACTCTTATGGTCTTTAAATAGGCGTTTTAAAGGGATTTTTTTTACTGTTAGTGAAGCAGCATGGTGCAGCAGATAGAGCACGGGCCTGGGAGTCAGAAGGTCATGGGTTCTAATCCTGGCTCTGCTGTCTGTTGTGTGACCTCGGGCAAGTCACTTCACTTATCTGTGCCTCAATTACCACAGCTATAAAATGGGGATTGAGACTGTAAGCCCCTGATGAGACAGGGGCTGATTTGCTTGTGCCAGGCATATAGTAAGCGCTTAACAAATACCATAATTATTCATTATTATAATTACTGATCTCAACACACTCACTCCCCTAACCCTTTGTCGATCTCGTGCCACAAACCCACAACCCTGGTTCACCTCCACAGCCCCCCTCCTTTGTTGCTGTGCACAGGCTGCAGAGAGCTGCCGGCAGAAATCCAGACACCAGGCCGATCTTGTCCACTTCCAGTTTATCCTTGCATGCTTTAATTCTACCCTGTCCTCTGTTTGGCAAAATTATTTCTCCAACCTTACTGACACCCATGACCACTGCCTCCACCAGTTGCTCCAGATGTTTAACTCCCACCTCAAACCCCCTGTCCCCCCACCTCCCCTATCTCCTGCCCCTAATGACCTGGCCGCCTACTTTATTGAGGAAATTGAAACTATCTGGTGTGTTCTCCCTAAAATCTCCTCTGCTTCTCTCCAATCCCTCTCTCCTCCTGCCCCTATTTAAAAGGTCCCCAGTGATGTCCTTCTTGCCAAATCCAACGGCTTCTACTTCATCCTAATCCTCTTTGACCTCTCAGCTGCCTGCAACACTGTGGGCCACCCCCTTCTCCTGGAAACATTTTCCAACTTCGGCTTCACTGACACTGTCCTCTCCTGGTTCTCCTCTTATCTCCTTTATCTCTTTGGCTGTTCATTCTCCTCCTCCTCTGCTTCCTACCCCCTACCTGTGGGGGTCCCTCAAGGTTCAGTTCTGGGTCTCCTTCTAGTCTCCATATGTACCCACTCCCTTGGAGAACTCACTCACATGGCTTCAACTACCACCTCTATAAGGATGATTCCCAAATCTACATTCATTCATTCATTCAATTCATTCAATTGTATTTACTGAGTGCTTACTGTGTGCAGAGCACTGTACTAAGCACTTGGGAAAGTAACAATATGGTAATAAAGTGACATAATTCCTGCCCATGACGGGCTCACAGACTGGGGGGGTTGGGGAGACAAACGTCAATACAAGTAAACAGACGTCAATATAAATAAATGAAATTACAGATATCTTTATAAGTGCTGTGGGGTGGGGAAAAGGGAAAGAGCAAAGGGAGCAAATCAGGGCAATGCAGAAGGGAGTGGGAGACGAGAAAAAGTTGGGCTTGTGCTACTGGGAAGGCCTCTTGGAGGAGACATGCCTTCAGTAAGGCTTTGAAGAGGAGGAAAGTAATCGTCTGGCGAATTTGAGAAGGAGGGCGTTCCAGGCCAGAGGTAGGACATGTGCCAGGGGTTGGCGGTGAGAGAGGTGAGATCGAGGCACAGTGGGAAGGCTAGCACCAGGAGCCAAGTGTGCGAAGTGTGTGAGAAGGAGAGAAGGGAGGTGAGGTAGGAGGGGGCAAGGTGATGGAGAACTTTAAAGCCAAGTCCTGACTAGCTCTCCCTCTCTGCAGTCTCACGTTTCCTCCCACCTTCAAAACATTTCTACTTGGATGTGCCGCCAACACCTCTGACTTAATATGTCCAAGCAGAACTCCTTATCTTCCCACCCAAACCCTTTCCTCTCCGTGATTTTCCCATCACTGTAGACCACACCAGCATTCTTCCTGTCCTGCAGGCCTGTAATCTCGGTGGTATCCTTGATTCCTCTCTCTCATTCAACCCACACATTCAATCTGTCACCAAATCCCATAGGTTCAACCTTCACGACATCACTAGAATTCACCCTTTCCTTTCCATTCAAACAACTAACACGTTACTCCCAACATTTATCCTATCCCACCTTGACTACTTTTTCAGCCTCCTTGCTGACCTCAGTGCCTCCTGTCTCTCCCCATTCCAGCCCATACTTCATTCTGCTGCCTGGATCACTTTTCTACAAAAATGTTCAGTCCATGCTTCCCCAGTCCTCAAGAACCTCCAACGGTTGACCATCCACGCTCCGGTGGTTGCCCATCCACCTTTCCTACTACAACCGAAACCGCGTGCTTTGCTCCTCTAACGCCAATCTACTCACTGTACCTCGATCTTGTCTATCTCATCACCGACCCTTCGCTCACATCCTTCCTCTGGCCTGGAACACCCTCCCTCTTCATATCTCACAGACAATTACTCTCCCCAACTTCAAAGTCTTATTGAAGGCACATCTTCTCTAAGAGGCCTTCCCCTAGTAAAGCCCTCATTTCCTGTTTTCCACTCTCCTCTGCATCACCCTGATTTATTCCTTTTATTTACCCCTCTCTCGGCCCCAGCACTTATGTACATATTTGTCATTTATTTACCTACATTAATGTCTGTCTCCCCATACTGTGAGCTCGCGGTGGGCAGGAAATGTACCTACTAACTCTGTTGTACTGTACTCTCCCAGCGCTTAGGATCATGCTCTGCATATAGTATGTGCTCAAGAGACAGGATTGATCGATTTATTCACATGTCCTACAAACTGGGTCAGACATTAGCTGGCACAGCTCACCGATAGTCTGAGCAACAAATAAAGGTTCAGTTTTCATTGGAAGATGTTTTCAAATTCCCATACTAAAGGATTCATTCCTATTTACTGTCCCCAAGAGAAAAAGTGTCTGTAGATGTTACGTTCATGGATCGACTTGATAATATGAAATAAAATAACGAAATATATTATGAATTTCTGATTCTGTTAGTTTTAGATTAAGCGTGCCTATTTAAATGTGATGTCGTTGAGCCCGTGGGGACATATTACGACCAGGATGAAGTAAACTGTTGGCATTCAATCATCCAACCGAGAACATACGCTATTCCACCGTGGAACATATGCTGTTCTGGGATGGGCTCAGAAGACGGGTGAGGACCAGGAACCCATCAGGTGTTGAATTGCCTCTACGGTGGGTCTAAGGATCCAATTTATTCTTAGTCCCTGGAGATGACCCAGAGCCTGGACTCTTCACTATGAACCAAGGGGAGGTAGCGTGGTCCAGTTGAAAGAGTACGGGACCGGATCTCAGGAGTCCTGAGTTCTTGTCCTAGATTTGCCACTGCCTGCTGTGGGAACTTGAACAAGTCATTTAACTTCTCCGCACCTCAGTCTCCTCATATGCAAAATGGGAATGAAATTGACTGTGATCCCCATGTAGGAGAAGGACTATATCCATCTGATAACCTTGTATCCACCCCAGCACTCAGCAGAGTAAACACTTAATAAATGTCAGAATAACAGCAATAATAATGTTATTAAAACTTTACATTTATGATGAATAAGCAAGCACCATTCCCTACCCTTACTGCTACCTCACCCTGGAAAAACCTGCTAAGCCCTGAAGTGAAAATGGAGGGGGGCCTGGTCTGAGAAGAAGAAGAGAAGTCAGAGTTAAGAAAGGTCTGGATTCAAAATTAAAAAAGGCAGATTGATAAAATGCCTACAGAAAACGTTCATCATTCTGTTAAAGGTTTTGTGTCCTGCTCATTTTCTATGTGCCTATTACAGCTGAGCCTGCTAATCCCTGGTCCATCCAGTCACAACTCCAACCATGGCAAGAGGCTGCTTTGACAAAGTGCAACTTCTTAGAAAGGCAGAACTTTCCTTCTTACTCTGTGCTGTGTATCTCTAAACACAGTAGTACCTACATACCTTAATAGGATTAAAAATAGGAGTTCCTTTTTCTGATAATGGAATCATTTGCTTTGTAAAAGTAATTTTACCAAAGGAAAAAAGTACATATTTCCCCAAGTTTTAGTTGACAGTTTGGAGTTTGCTTGCAAAATATAGCAAGCTTTAATTTTAGATAATTTAGCTAAAAGCAAAAACTACCCTGCCAATGAATTCAGCTAAAGTAGCACTGCCGAAGAACAGACTAAAGTCAATTCGAGATAGCAAAAGAAAGATCTGGTGAACCATAAATAAGAAAAATGTTAATTCCCACAGAGTAAATGGATCCGTGTATTATAAAGTTTAGCTCATTACCTTTGCTCCTGGTTTATCTTTATCTTCTAAAGAACCAAGCTCTTCTGGACCAAGAGAAAATAGTGCTTCTGTAAAAAAAAAAAAAAGAAACATATCCAAATAACACTATTCCAATGAAGATGCCATCACAGCTTAGCCACTGTAAGAAAAGCATTCTGACACCTTCCTTTCTAGAAAACTGATATGCTATAAAATTGTTGCACATTTAGTTTCCACAAATATTTTCACCATAAAACTCTGGTAATCCCTACCACAACATTCATAATCTTGAAATTTGGATACTGTTTTTAGTCTGTCCCCCCGTGTAGACTGTAAACTCTCTGTGGGCAAAGAACGTGTCCAGCGCTCTGTTGAATTATACTTTCCCAGGTCTTTAGTACAGTGCTCTGCATACAGTAAGCACTCAATAAATACCACTGATTGACAGAAGTGGGAAATTAAAATGGTTTCCAAATTTCAAAATGTATTCTAATTTACAGCACAATTTCATCCAACTCGGACTTTACATAGTAATACCTTGCATAATACTGTTTTCTGAAGTGCTTTAAGTAAAAGGATGCAAAACAAAAAAAGGAAGAGTAAATCATGCCTGAAAAATTTAATCTCCATCAATGATCGTGATAGCAGGCAAAGGTTAAGCAGGAGAGGTATTCTGCTTTGATTTCAACAAAGCTTTTGAATTCACAGCTTTTTCCAACTTGTTGATTTCTGAGATCTGATTAAATCCTTTAAACTTTTAACTTTAAACTATTTCCCCCCTCTAAACACGTAAACTCACGTGGGTAGGGAAAGTGTCTACGAATTCTGTTATGCTCTATTCTTCCAAACACTTGGTACAGTGCTTTACACCCAGTTAAGTGCTCAATAGATATGACAGACTGGTTGATAGATTGAGGCTATTCTCATTAAACTGAGACAGGGTCTTCTTGCGTATACTATTTCATTTCATTTTTGGCTCATTTGATAGTATTTATTGAGCGCTTACTATATGCAGAGCACTGTATTAAGCGCTTGGAATGGACAATTCGGCAACAGATAGAGATAGTCCCTGCCCATCGACGGGCTTACAGTCTAATCGGCGGAGACTGACGGACAAAAAACGAGACAACTTAATCACGATAAATAGAATCAAGGGGCTGTAAATGTCATTAACAAAATAAATAAGGTAATAAAAATATGTACAAATGAGCACATTGCTGAGGGAGGGGAAGGGAGATGGGGAGGAGCAGAGGGAAAGGGGGGGAAAGGGGGATTAGCTGAGGGAAGGGGAAGGGGAAGCAGAGAGGGAGCAGAGGGAAAAGGGGAAGCTCAGTCTGGAAAGGCCTATTCTCTCTTAATCCCGCATCTTTCCCCTCTAGGGATCTAAGGAAAAATCTCTCCATTCCCGGCCTTGGGTGGTTTCTTGAGGTGCTGTCACAGCATGGGAAGCAGCATGGCCCAGTGGCGAGAGTCCGGGCCCGGGAGTCGGAGGATGTGGGTTCTAATAATAAGAACAATAATGTTGGTATTTGTATATTATTAGATGCTTGCACAGGTGGCATGAGAGCCACCTCCAAGAGTTGGGGTACAATGCCTATATCACATTGAGGCAAAACTTACTACTCGGTTATTCACAGAAACTGCTCCTGCAATCAGCTGTATTGCACATCTGCTCTGCACTAGTGACAGACATGGAAATTGGATGTCCGCTTAGATGTGTGAGCTGGGTGGGATTGTTAGATTTTGGGGAAAAATGAAAATGATTTCATATAGACTTTAAAAAACCCCCAGAAAAAAAATGGTTGTGTAAGAAGTGGGTGAAATTCAACACACCCTGTAGATATGGAATGTGGTAAAGTGAGGTGCATAATTGACCAAGAGCTACATAAAAATCACAAGGTGAGTGCCGTTATGAAAAAGTCAATATCCTAACATGGGATATCAACATAGACTGCAAGCTTGTTGTGGGAAAGGAATGTGTCTTTATTGTTACACTGTACTCTCCCAAGCACTTAGTGCTTCGAGCTCAATAAAAATGATGGAATGAATGAATGAACATAAGTTTGACCTGCAAGTGAGTTAAGAAGAAGCAATTCTGCTCAGTCCAGTTTTATTACATTTTCAAAAGGATGTTGCTCTTTTACTAATGGGGTCCAGAGAAGAGCAAAAATAACCAAAAAATCAATTGTAAAATAAGCCTATAAAGCTTATGGGGTGACTTCAAATTGTCTCGAATTAGATGAAGTTTTTAGAGAAGATGCTGACCTGCTTTTCTCCTACTGCAGTGAAGACAAAATAAAATGAAACAGGTTTAAATTAAACACATGAAGACTTTGTTACCTCACCTTTCAATTTTGAGTGCGTATTAATCCAAACAATTCTCATACTTCATGAAAGAAAGTGTGCTTTGTGGTGTGGTCACAAAGCCCTGTGCTAAGCACTGGAGAGTACAGAGCAAAGCCCCGGGAGTCAGGAGGTCGTGGCTTCTAATCCCGGCTCTGCCACTTGACTGCTGTGTGGCCTTGGGCAAATCACTTAACTTCCCTGTGACTGAGTTACCTCATCTGTAAAATGGGGATTAAGACTGTGAGCCCCATGTGGGACATGGAGTGTATCCAGCCTGATTTGCTTGAACCTGCCCCAGAGCTTAGTAAAGTGCCTGGCACATAGGAAGTGCTTAATGAATATCGTAATTATTATTATTACTGCCTCAGTTACCTCATCTGTAATATGGGGATTAACTGTGAGCCTCACGTGGGACAAACTGATTACCCTGTATCTACCCCAGCGTTTAGAACAGTGCTCTGCACATAGTAAGCGCTTAACAAATACCAACATTATTATTATTACAATACACCAAAATTAGCAGATACGTCCCTTGCCCGTTACTATCTTAAAGTCTGTGAGCCTCATGAGAGACAGAGGGACTGTGTCCAACCTAATTAACATGCATCGTCCCCAGCGCTTAGAACAGTGTTTGACGCACAGTAAACGCTTAACAAATGCCCTCATCCATCTAACCAGCCATCCATTCTCCTATGCAGACTCAAGGCTGGGGCTTGGAGTTGAGTGCCAGGGTTTAGTTCAGACTTTTCCACTGGCCACCTACATGACTTTGGGATGGTCACAACGACTCTGGGTCTTAGTTTCCTCAACTGCAACTCCCCATTGCTTGGACTGTGAGCCCCATGACGTACAGGGTCCGTGTCCAACCTGATTATCCTGAATCTAACCCGGCTCTTAGCCCAGAGCTTGGCGTATAAGTATTTAATAAATACCATGAACAGTGATGATTATAATTCTCAAGACTAGGCAATAGGAACTGATCAGGTTCCACTTCAACTTATTCATTCCATCGTATTTATTAAGCCATACTTTACCCTTAAGTAAATGACAATTTATGTACTCTATGCTATTGCCAGATGTATTCAGGCTTTTCTCCTTCCCCCACTATGTGCACTCAACTTGACATCCCATAAGATATTAAGAGCCCTGTACTAAGAACTTGGGAAAGAACAATACAATAAACAGTGACAATCCCTGTCCACAACGAGCTGGGGGAGGGGAAGCAGACATCAATACAAATAAATAAAATCACAGAACTATACATAGGTGCTATGAGGCTGGGCGTCGGGGGGAGAGCAAAGGGAACAAGTCAAGGTGACCCAGAAGGGAGTGGGAGAAGAGGAAAAGAGGGATTTAGTCCGGGAAGGCCTCTTGGAGGAAATGTGCTTTCAGTAAGGCTTTGAAGGTGGAAGAGTAATCGTCTGTCGAATTTGAGGAGGGAGGGCATTCCAGGCCAGAGGCAGTATGTGGGCCAGGAGTCGGTGGCAAGAGATTGAGGAATAATGAGAAGGTTAACACCAGACGAGCCAAGTATGCGGGCTGGGTTATAAAAAGAGAGCAGTGAGTTGAGGTAGGAGGGGGCAAGGTGATGGGGTGCTTTAAAGCCGACGGTGAGGAGTTTCTGTTTGAAACGGAGGTTTGACAGACAACCGCTGGAGAATTTTGAGGAGGGGGGTGACGTCCTGAACGTTGCTGTAGAAAGATGATCCGGGCAGCGGCATGAAGGATGGACTGGAGTGGGGAAAGACAGAAAGGAGGCTGATGCAGTAATCTAGGTAGGATAGGATGAGTGACTGTATTAACTAGATAGCTGTCTGGAGAGTATGACTTTACACAAGTAATGCATGCTCCATGTGAAAAATACTACATAATAACCATCGAAATGTTGGTTTTAAAAAGGCCATACCTCTGAATTCAGGGGTGAAATGAAGAGTCTGGAGGAGGGAATTGAGGTAACACGTGCCACCCTGATTTCTGATTCCACTTAAATTGGTGAACTCCCTATGAGCTGGAGGATCGACATCTTTCGGCTTCGATTTTGTCTTATTACCATTCATCCCATTATCGTTTGACCCAAAGTACATATCCTCGTCAAACAGGTCACCAAACATTGTGAAATTATCTTGCCCTTTAAAAGAAAACACAAGATCAGTTTTAAAAACACATCATAAATCGCCCCTCCACTAAATCGAGCCGAGACATTCTGGGGGGCATCCACATTTCGAATATATAAATCATTCACCAAAAATGTTCTGACACGCTCTGCAACTCTATTCCACCTCCCCCTCTAGATTGTAATCTCGTTGTGGGCAGGGAATATGTCAACCAACTCTTTCATATTGTACATCACCAATCATTTAGTACTATGTTCTGCACACAGTAAGCATTCAATAAATACCACCGACCGATTGACTTTTCCACACTAATTAAGCAAAAGTAATATTCCGTTTGGCCACAAAAGTATTTAATGTGCAGACTTTCGGACAAAAATTATTCGTCTCTGATTTTCACAGGAGTGCCTAACCCAAAGCTAACCTTGTAAACCAAGTCATTTATCCATCAATGATATTTATTGAGCCCTTACTGTGTGCAGAGCACTGTGCTAAAGGCTTGGGAGACTACGCTACAACAGAGTTGATAGGCATGTTCCCTACTCGCAAGGAGCATTATACTTCTTAATTGAGTCTCTTTTGATCGAGAAAAACAGAGAGAACCCTGATCCTTTGTCCACTCTGTTTTAATGAAGCTTTATAAATTCCCTCTCATAAAACTCAATTCTTCTAAGAGGTGGGGATTCTGCCGGAAGACAAGTGATTTGGGGAAGGAGGGGAAAGCTGGGGAAAGGGAAGATTAGGAGATAATTTTAGGGAAAGCAGCCTGGCCTAGTGGAGAGAGCACGGCCAAGAAGTCAAAAAGCCACGGGTTCTAATCCCGGCTCCTCCACTTGTCTGCTGTGTGACCTTGGGCAAATCACTTCACTTCTCTGTCCCTCAGTTACTTTATCTGTAAAACGAGGATGGAGACTGTGCACTCCACCCCATCACTTGTTACCGTGCCTGGCACATAGTAAGTGCTTAACAAATGCCATAAGTATTATTATTACTCGCTATTACTTTCCCCCACAGTAAATCACGTCACTCCAAAAGGCACTTGTAGCATTAATACAAATACAGCCACACTTTACCCTTAAGTAAACGACAATTTACGTACTCTGCGCTACTGCCAGATGTATTGAGGCTTTTCTCCTACCCCCACTATGTGCACTCAACTTGACATCCCATAAGACTTTAAGCTCTTTGAGGGCAGGGATTGCGTCCTTTACTTTTACCACAGTCTCCCATATGCCTACTACAGTGTCCTGCACAAGACAAGTGCTCCATAAATATCGATGGAGAGTCAGAAAATCTGAGTTGGATCCTATCTCCATCTGGGCCACATGAGTCAATCCAAACCGGGGAACAGTGTTCGGTCCTCTTTGTTGTCCCTCCCCTGCCCCCACCCACTAGGGGTGGGCCTCCAAGACTGGAGGGCATCTCCAGGGGTGGGGCAGAGGCCCGAGGACTTGAGATCCCTGGGATGGGGTGGAAGCCAAGGACTTGGGGTCCTCAGGGGACAAGGCAGAGGCCTGAGAACTTGAGGTCCCAGGGATGGGGCAATGGCCCGAGGTCTTGGGGTCCTAGGGATGGGGCAGAAGCAAAGGACTTGGGGTCCCCCGGGGACAGGGCAGAGTCCCGAGAACCTGGGGTCCCAAGGATGGGGCAGAGACCCAAAGACCTGGGGTCCCAATGAAGGTGCAGAAGCCAAGGACTTGGGGTCTCCAGGGGACAAGGCAGAGTCCCGAGAACTTGGGGTCCCAGGGATGGGGCAGAGGCCCAAGGTCTTGGGGTCCCAGGGACGGGGCAGAAGCAAAGGACTTGGGGTCCCCAGGGGTCAGGGCAGAAGGCCCGAGGACTTGAGATCCCTGGGATGGGGTAGAAGCCAAGGACTTGGGGTCCTCAGGGGACAAGGCAGAGGCCCGAGGTCTTGGGGTCCCAGGGACGGGGCAGAGGCCCGAGCTCTTGGGGTCCCAGGGACGGAGCAGAAGCCAAGGACTTGGGGTCTCCAGGGGACGGGGCAGAGTCCCGAGAACTTGGGGTCCCAAGGATAGGGCAGAAGCAAAGGACTCGGGGTCCCCAGGCGACAGAGCAGAGTCCCCGAGAACCTGGGGTCCCAAGGATGGGGCAGAGACCCAAAGTCTTGGGGTCCCAGGGACGGAGCAGATGGGAAGGACCTGGGGTCTCCAGGCCACAGGGCAGAGTCCCGAGGTCTTGGGGTCCCCAGGGGACGGGGCAGAGACTCAAGAACCTGGGGTCTCAGGGATGGGGCAGGGACCCCAAGTGTTGGCGTCCCCAGGGGACGGGGCAGAGGCCCGAGGTCTTGGGGTCGAGGGATGGAGCAGAGGCCTGAAGTCTTGGGGTCCCCAGAGGACAGCGTAGAGACCCAAAAACCTGGGGTCCCAGGGATGGGGCAGAGGCCCAAGGTCTCGGGGTCCCAGGGGCGGGGCAGAAGCAAAGAACTTGGGGTCCGAAGGGGTCAGGGCAGAAGGCCCGAGGACTTGAGATCCCTGGGATGGGGTGGAAACCAAGGACCTGGGGTCCTCAGGGGACAGGGCAAGGACCTGAGAACTTGGGGTCCCAGGGACGGGGCAGAGGCCCAGGGTCTCGGGGTCCCAGGGACGGAGCAGAAGCCAAGGACTTGGGGTCTCCAGGGGACAGGGCAGAGACCCGAGGTCTAGGGGTCCCAGGGATGGGGCAGAGGCCTGAAGCGTGGCTAAGTGGAACAAACCCAGGCTTGAGAGTCAGAGGTCGAGGGTTCTAATTCCAGCTCCGCTGCTGGTCAGCTGTGTGACTTTGGGCAAGCCACTTCACTTCTCTGGGCCTCAGTGACCTCATCAGAAAATGGGGATGAAGACGGTGAGCCCTACGTGGGACAACCTGATCGCCTTTTATCCCCCCCAGCGCTTAGAACAGTGCTCTGCACATAGTAAGCGCTTAACAAATACCAGGATTATGAAATCTTGGGGTCCCCAGGGGAGGGGGCAGAGACCCCAGGACTTGGGGCGGCGAGGCGGGGGCAGAAGCCGAGGCCTTGGGGGATCCGCAGGGAAGCAGAAGGAGGGAGCAATAGAGAAGCAGCGAGGCTCAGTGGCAACAGCCCGGGTTTGGGAGTCAGAGGTCATGGGTTCGAATCCCGGCTCCGCCACTTGTCAGCTGTGTGACTGTAGGCGAGTCGCTTCGCTTCTCGGTGCCTCAGTGATCTCATCTGTAAAATGGGGATTAAGACTGTGCACCCCACGTGGGACAACCTGATGACCCTAGATCTCCCCCAGCGCTTAGAACGGTGCTCTGCCCATAGTAAACGCTTAACAAATACCAACATTATTATTATTATTGTTCATCCCAGCCCGGCCCCTTGTCAGCTGTGTTTCCTCGGGCAAGTCACTTCCCTTCTCTGGGCCTCGGTGACCTCATCTGTAAAATGGGGATGAAGACCGGGAGCCCCACGTGGGACGACCTGATGACCCTGTCTCCCCCCCCCCCCCAGCGCTTAGCACAGTGCTCTGCACCTAGTGAGCGCTGAACAAACACCAACGTTATGAAGTCCCGGGGTCCCGGGGAGGGGGCGGAGAGGGCAGGAGTTGCGGAGGCCTTGGGGGAGCCGCCGGGAAGCAGAAGGAGAGAGGGACAGAGGAGCGGCGGGGCTCCGTGGAAAGAGGCCGGGCTGGGGAGGCGGAGGTCGTGGGTGCGAATGCCGCGGCGGGGCCACTTACGGACTAGCGAGCCGCCGCCGCCGCCGCCGCCGCCGCCGCCATGTCGATGCGGGGCCCCGCCCCCCGGAGGCCGGAAGGGCCCGGGACCGGAACTACAACTCCCGACGGCCCCCGCGCACACGCACGGCCACACGCCGGAAGTCCCGCCCCCCTCCCCCCGCCCCTCTTCCCTCCCCTCCCCTCCTCCTCCCTCCCTTCTCCCTCCCCCCTCCCCCTCCCCTCCTCCCCTCCTCCCTCCCCCCCCTCTTCCCTCCCCTCCTCCCCTCCTCCCTCCCCTCCTCCCCTCCTCCCTCCCCTCCTCCTCCCCTCCTCCTCCCTCCCCTCCTCCCCCTCCCCTCCTCCTCCCTCCCCTCCTCCCTCCCCTCCTCCTCCCTCCCTCCCCCCTCCCCTCCTCCTCCCTCCCCTTCTCCCCTCCCCCTCCCCCCTCCCTCCCCTCCTCCCCCCTCCCTCCTCCTCCCTCCCCTTCTCCCCTCCCCCCTCCCCCCCTCCCTCCCCTCCTCCCCCTCCCCTCCTCCCCCCTCCTCCCCTCCCCCCTCCCCTCCTCCTCCCTCCCCTCCTCCCCCTCCCCTCCTCCTCCCTCCCCTTCTCCCCTCCCCCCTCCCCCTCCCCTCCTCCCCCTCCCCTCCTCCTCCCTCCCCTCCTCCCCTCCTCCCTCCCCTCCCTCCCCCTCCTCCGCCCCCCGCGCCGCCCCATCGGCTTTCCTTCATTCAGTACTCCTGCGGGAGTCTTCATTCAATCAGTCATTCAGTCAATCATTCCTTCATTCCTTCCTTCAGTCAGTCAGTCAGTCATTCTTTCATTCCTTCATTCACTCAAGTCAGTCAGTCAGTCATTCCTTCATTCCTTCATTCCTTCCTTCCTTCAGTCAGTCAGTCATTCTTTCATTCCTTCATTCACTCAAGTCAGTCAGTCAGTCATTCCTTCATTCCTTCCTTCCTTCAGTCAGTCAGTCATTCTTTCATTCCTTCATTCACTCAAGTCAGTCATTCCTTCATTCCTTCATTCCTTCCTTCATTTATTCAGTCAGTCATTCATTCCTTCATTCACTCAAGTCAGTCATTCCTTCCTTCCTTCCTTCCTTCCTTCCTTCCTTCCTTCCTTCCTTCCTTCCTTCCTTCCTTCCTTCCTTCCTTCCTTCCTTCCTTCCTTCCTTCAGTCAGTCATTCTTTCATTCCTTCATTCACTCAAGTCAGTCAGTCGGTCAGTCAGTCATTCCTTCTTTCCTTCGTTCAGTCATTCCTTCATTCATTCAGTCATTCATTCATTCCTTCATTCCTTCGTTCAGCCATTCCTTCATTCGGTCAGTCAGTCAGTCAGCCATTCGGTCAGTCAGCCAGTCATTCCTTCATTCCTTCAGTCATTCAGTCAGTCAGTCATTCTTTCATTCCTTCATTCACTCAGTCAGTCAGTCAGTCATTCAGTCAGTCATTCTTTCATTCCTTCATTCACTCAGTCAGTCATTCCTTCATTCAGTCAGTCATTCGGTGGGTCAGTCAGTCAGTCAGTCAGTCATTCCTTCATTCCTTCAGGCATTCATTCCTTCATTCCTTTGTCACCCTGACCCCTATGAATGTGGCACAGAGTGGGGTGCTTTGCGTCCATGAAGTGTGTGTCCATGTGTCGAGAAGCAGCGGGGCTTAGTGGAAAGAGCCCGGGCTTGGGAGTCGGAGGTCATGGGTTCTAATCCCGCCTCTGCCACTTGTCGACTGTGTGAGTTTAATAATAATGTTGGCATTTGCTAAGCGCTTACTATGTGCAGAGCACTGTTCTAAGCGCTGGGGTAGATACAGGGGAATAGGGTTGTCCCACAGGAGGCTCACAGTCTTCACCCCCATTTTACAGATGAGGGAACCGAGGCACAGAGAAGTGAAGTGACTCGCCCACAGTCACACAGCTGACAAGGGGCAGAGTTGGGATTCGAACCCATGACCTCTGGCTCCCAAGCCCGTGCTCTTTCCACTGAGCCACAAAGTCACTTCACTTCTCTGGGCCTCAGTCACCTCATCTGTAAAATGGAGATTAACCGTGAGCCTCACGTGAGACAACTCTCAACTCCACCCTCTCTACTCATCTCGACTCTCTCGCCCCCCTTTCCCTCCGCCGCTCTCGCTCCACTAACCCACAGCCCTGGATCACCTCTTCTGTCCTCCTCCTAC
The DNA here is from genome assembly GCF_004115215.2 of Ornithorhynchus anatinus. Lineage (NCBI taxonomy): Eukaryota > Metazoa > Chordata > Mammalia > Monotremata > Ornithorhynchidae > Ornithorhynchus > Ornithorhynchus anatinus. The sequence continues at coordinate 36,074,365 of NC_041734.1, read as the reverse complement.
GCTCCTATGCTCGAGCTGCCGAGCGCTGCCGGCGAAAGTCCAAGCACCAAGCCGACCTCACACACTTCAAATTTATCCTTTCCTGCCTTAACTCTGCCCTCTCCTCCGCCAGGCAAAGCTTCTTCTCCTCCCTCATCGACACCCATGCCCGTCACCCCCGCCGATTGTTCCGGACCTTTAAGTCTCTCCTCAGGCCCCCTGTTCCTCCCCCTCCCCCATCTCTCACCCCCAATGATCTGGCCACCTACTTCATCACGAAAATCAACACAATCAGGTCTGAGCTCCCCAAAGTCACCCCTCCTCCTCCTACCTCCCTCCCCCAACCCTCTCCCCTGCTTTCCCATCCTTCCCTGCAGTATCCTCAGAGGAGATCTCCTCCCTCCTCGCAAGTGCCACCCCCTCCACCTGCGCCTCGGACCCCATTCCCACTCACTTTATAAAAACCATCGCCCTTGTCCTCCTCCCCTCCTTAGCTTCTTTCTTTAACTGCTCACTCTCCAATGTCTTCTTCCTCTCTGCCTTCAAACATGCCCATGTCTCCCCAACCTAAAAAAACCCCGCTCTCGACCTCACTTCCCCTTCCAGTTATCATCCTATCTCCCTACTACCCTTCCTTTCCAAGCTCCTAGAACGGCTGGGTTATTGTGTCAGCCTTCTCTCTGACCTCCCTTCCTCCTGTCTCTCCCCACTCCAGTCTATTCTTCACTCCGCTGCCCGGCTCATCTTCCTGCAGAAACGCTCTGGGCGTGTCACTCCCCTTCTTAAAAACCTCCAGTGGTTGCCTATCAACCTCTGCACGAAACAGAAACTTCTCACTCTAGGCTTCAAGGCTCTCCACCCCCTTGCCCCCTCCTACCTCTCCTCCCTTCTCTCTTTCCACCGCCCACCCCGCACACTCCGCTCCTCTGCCGCCCACCTCCTCACCGTCCCCCGTTCTCGCCTATCCCCCCGACGACCCCTGGGCCACATCCTCCCGCCGTCCTGGAATGCCCTCCTTCCTCACCTCCGCCAAACTCATTCTCTTCCTCCTTCAAAACCCTACTTAGAGCTCACCTCCTCCAAGAGGCCTTCCCAGACTGAGCTCCCCCTTTTCCCTCTGCTCCCTCTTCTCCCCCTCTACCCCCCTTTTCACCTCTCCTCAGCTAAGCCCTCTTTTCCCCCCTTTCCCTCTGCTCCTTCCCCTCTCCCTTCCCCTCCCCTCAGCACAGTGCTCCTCCACTCAACTGTATATATCTTCATTACCCTATTTATTGTGTTAATGAGATGTACATCATCTTGATTCTATTTATTTGCTATGGTTTTAATGAGATGTTCATCCCCTCGATTCTATTTATTGCCATTGTTCTCGTCTGTCCGTCTCCCCCGATTAGACCGTGAGCCCGTCAAAGGGCAGGGACTGTATCTGTTACCGATTTGTACATTCCAAGCGCTTAGTACAGTGCTCTGCACATAGTAAGCGCTCCATAAATACTATTGAATGAATGAATGAAGTCACTTTACTTCTCTGGGCTTCAGTTACCTCATCTGTAAAATGAGGATTTAGACTGTAAACCCAAAATGAGACATGGACTTTGTCCAACCTGATTACCTTGTTTCTACCCCAGTGTTTAGAACAGTGCTTCGCACGGAGTAGGTACTTAACAACTACCATTAAAAAACAACAACAAAAAACCCAAACACCATTTAAAAAACCTATAATCTTCACTTCAAAGTTAGAAACTGTTAAAATGAAAGCATAAAGGGGAGGTAACTTCCGCATGTAAAAACAGTTAATAATTTGCCTGTGTCGATAATTTGAGGAGTTTGCTCTGAAGCACACGGATTTGAAAAATCTCAGTAGCAGGGAGTCTATCTTCTCCATGGATATGTCTCCAGTTTCTGTGAACCGGTCCCTCTTTGTTGGGCTGGTTTTTTGGTTCTTCATTTGCAATGGGGTTGAAAGTGGCAAAGTGTTGGTTGTCCCTCAGGATGGAAGTCACTGGCTCAGTATGCAACCCGTGATTTCCAAGCTTCAGCAGAACGGACACGAGGTAATTGCCGTTGCACCAGAATCTAACTTACTTCTGAAAAACTCAGACAAATATTTGCTGAAAACATATCCAGTTCCTTACAGTGAAGAACACCTGTTTGCAGAGATGAAAAATTTCAGTCAAAGTCTTTTCCATCTGCGCTCGACTCCGAGTGACTTCTTTACGATGTATAAAAGCTTGATGAAGATTGTCAACTTACAGTATCTCAACTGTGAAAGTTTACTGACTAACCAGGATCTGATGCTATGGCTACAGGAGGGAAATTTCGATGTCATCTTCACGGATTCTATTCTGCTCTGTGGCTCGATTATTGCCGAACATTTGTCTATTCCATCTGTCTATTTTATGCGAGCGATTCATTGCAGCTATGGTTATGAAGCCACAAAGTGTCCTTATCCTACCTCCTACGTGCCAAGATTTTTAACACGTTATTCAGATCACATGACATTCATTCAACGTGCGGTAAACTTTTTGGTCAGTATTCTGGAAAAGAAATATTGTACACTTATGTACTTACCTTATCAAGAACTGATGAAGAAGATTCTTCAAAAGGATATCAGTATCTCAGAGATGTTAAGTCACGCATCGATTTGGCTGTTGAGATATGACTTTGTGTTTGAATACCCTGGCCCATTTATGCCCAACATGGTTTTTGTTGGGGGAATAAACTGTGGCGAGAGGAAAAAACTGACTCAGGTATGTGTATAGTTTATTCTTAAATCTTTTGCATTTATCGATTGATTCTATTTCTTGATTGTAGAGAAGCAGCGTGGCTCAGGGGAAAGAGCGCGGGCTTGGGAGACAGAGGTCACGGGTTCGAAGCGCTGCTCTGCTGCTAGTCAGCTGTGTGACCTTGGGCAAGTCACTTAACTTCTCTGTGCCTCAGTGACCTCATCTGCCAAATGGGGATTAAAACTGTGAGCCCCACGTGGGACATCCTGATCACCTCGTATCCCCCAGCGCTTAGGACAGTGCTTTGCACATAGTAAGTGCTTAACAAATACCACCGTTTATATGGAAAGCACTGTGCTGAACATTTGGGAAAGGACAATACAACAGAGTTGATTAGAGAGTAAAGAATGATGGTAATAATAATTGGAGTATTTGTTAAGCCCTTACTTTGTGTCAAGCACTGTTCCAAGTACTGGAGTAGATACAAGATAATAAGGTTGGACACGGTCCCTGTCCCACTTGGGCTCATAGTCTTAACCCCCATTTTACAGACGAGGTAACTGAGGCACAGCGAAGAGAAGTGACTTGTCCAAGGTCAGAGAGCAGACATGTTGCGGAGCCAGGATTGATAATAATAATGTTGGCATTTGTTAAGCGCTGACTATGTGCAGAGCACTGTTCTAACCGCTGGAGTAGATACAGGCTCATCAGGTTGTCTCACGTGAGGCTCACAGTCTTCATCCCCATTTTACAGATGAGGTAACTGAGGCACAGAGAAGTTAAGTGACTTGCCCAGAGTCACACAGCTGCCAAGTGGCAGAGCCGGGATTCAAACCAACGACCTCTGACTCCCAAGCCCTTGCTCTTTCCACTGAGCTACACTGCTTCTGCACTGCACTGCAGGATTATTCATTCATTCAATAGCGTTTATTGAGCGCTTACTATATGCAGAGCACTGGACCAAGCGCTTGGAATGGACAAATCGGCAACAGATAGAGACAGTCCCTGCCCTTTGACGGGCTTACGGGCTAATTGGGGGAGACAGGCAGACGAGAACAGTGGCAATAAATAGAGTCAAGGGGAAGAACATCTCAACCCGCATCAATCCGCGATGCGGATTAGAACCCGCATCCCCTGATGCCCTGATCTCCTGATGCCCAAGCTCCTGCTCTTTCCGCTAGGCCACGCTCAAGCCAGGCTCACTGCAAGGCCATGGGTAATCAGGGACCTCAACTTTTATTTCCCTGCTGCTCACTTCCTGGCTGGTGTGGTGCACAATGGGTTTTTAGGTTTTCCTACCCTTCTCTTTTGCTTTATTTAAGTGTCACCTCCATATCATATCTACTGCATGAGGATAAAATCTCAACACACTGTAAGTATGGCATAACATCATTGGTTTCGGAGTTGATATCGCAGCAGGTGAAACTGGGCAGGCAGAACGATGGTTTCGTAGTCAGACAACTACTGAAATCCACATCTGCCCCGTGGTAGTGTGGAAAATCTAGCGGCACTGCGCCGCTCTCCAAAACGACTGCCTGAATGCCCCTCCCAGGGGAAGCAGCGTGGCTCAGTGGAAAGAGCCTGACCTTGAGAGTCAGAGGTCATGGGTTCGACTCCCGGCTCTGCCACTTGTCAGCTGTGTGACTGTGGGCGAGTCACTTCACTTCTCGGTGCCTCAGTGACCTCATCTGTAAACTGGGGATTGACTGTGAGCCTCACGTGGGACAACCTGATTACCCTGTATCTACCGCAGCGCTTAGAACAGGGCTCTGCACATAGTAAGCGCTTAACAAATACCAACATTATGCTTATCGTATTCAGATCTGCTCTATCGAGTTGCAAAGCGGACAATTGGGCGTTTGTTGCTGCTGTTGTTCCCGTTGCTTTCACCCACTCGCACCTCATACAGAGGGGCAGATGGAACATAAACTGGGGAAGTTGTTGGAAGTGGAGGAAGGTCACGGCTAACTGGATTAAGTACCAGGTACTTCGATGGTGCTACCATCTGGAATACAGCCACCACAGAGGAGGAATGGGAAGAGAGGAGTGGGCTGGTTAACTGGGGGAGGAGCCCCGAGCCATTTTGACTGAAGAGTTGGGAGCGATCCCGGAAGACTGGGACACAGGAGGATTGGGGGAAGCGATCCTGAAAGGCTCAGACACAAGAGAAGGGCTTTCCACGATGGGGTTCAGAGGCTAAGATCCCAAAGGACCCTGTGACTGTGTCTTACCTGATTTACTTGTATCTACTCCAGGGCTTAGTACAGGGCCTGGCACATAGCGTTTAACAACTACCATTAAAAAAAAAAAAAAGGGAACGAGGTCCCTACCTCATGCGGTGGAAATGATTCATTCATTCATTCAATAGTATTTATTGAGCGCTTACTATGTGCAGAGCACTGTACTAAGCACTTGGAATGAACAAGTCGGCAACGGATAGAGACGGTCCCTGCCGTTTGACGGGCTCACGGTCTAATCGGGGGAGACGGACGGACGAGAACAATGGCAGTAAATAGAATCAAGGGGATGAACATCTCATTAACAAAATAAATAGGGTAATGAAAATATATACAGTTGAGCGGACGAGCACAGTGCTGAGGGGAGGGGATGGGAGATTGGGAGGAGCAGACGGAAATGGAGGGAAAAGAGGGTTTTGCTGCGGAGAGGTGAAGTGGGGGGTAGAGGGGGAGCAGAGGGAGCAGAGGGAAAAGGGGAGCTCAGCCTGGGAAGGCCTCTTGGGAGGAGGTGAGCTTTAAGTAGGGTTTTGAAGAGGGGAAGAGAATTAGTTTGGCAGAGGTGAGGAGGGAGGGCGTTCCAGAACCGCGGGAGGATGTGGCCCAGAGGTTGGGCCAAATGATTGGGTGGATTACTGTGGATCCAAAGGAATAAAGGAATATTTATTGAGTGCTTACTATGTGCAGAGCACTGTACTAAACGCTTGGAATTTACAATTCGGTAACAGATAGGGACAATCCCTGCCCAATAGTGGGCTCAACTCTAAATGAGGGAGACAGACAGCAAAGCGAAACAGAACAAAACAAAACAAGTAGTCTGGCGATAAGTACAGCTGCTCCTGAGTGGGCAAAATGAGAATTTCTGACATCTGTAAATCTGGAGGGGATAAACTGGGAGGGAGTAACCAGAAAGCTGGGATTCCCCGGGAGAAGAGGAAGTGGTCGAATGGGCCAGAGAACATTTGCTCCAGGATGCTGGCGGGAAAGTAGAAAGGCTCCTGGGGCGAGGGAAGAGTGTTAGAGGAAAGGGAAAGGCTTTTAGGATTGGAATTCATCTGATCCTAAGTAACTCATTACAAATCTTTTCAAGTAATAATAATAATAATAATGTTGGTATTTGTTAAGCGCTTACTATGTGCAGAGCACTGTTCTAATTGCTGGGGTAGATACGGGGTAATCAGGTCGTCCCACGTGAGGCTCACAGTTAATCCCCATTTTACAGATGAGGTAACTGAGGCCCAGAGAAGTGAAGTGACTTGCCCACAGTCACCCAGCTGACAAATGGCAGAGCTGGGATTCGAACCCATGACCCCTGACTCCCAAGCCCGGGCTCTTTCCACTGAGCCACGCTGCTTCGAGCACTAATCTTAGGTTAGGGGCCCAGTGGCCCTTGGGTGGGGGAGGGCAACTTGGCCTGAGAAGCTGAGGGCAGTAAACCTTGACCGAGAGGACCGCCTGCTGGAACCCAAAAGATCACTTTACTGTTTTGGGGTGCTTATGTGAGAGGAAAGTATTGGTGGGAGCACTACAAGGGTGCAGGGGTGGGGTTCTCTTAGCTGGGAACCCCAGTATTTTATGGGAAGGAATAAAGCAGAGGGCCTCATTATCAGGCCTACCCACCATCAGGCCTACCTGCCCATTATCAGTGCCACCCATTGACTGATAATACCAATAAATACCAATAAATGCCAGTGATTGATAAATACCATAAAAAATCCATCGTATTTACTTAGTTCTTACTTTGTGCAGAGTGTTGATCTGAGCAAGGGGGGAGAGTACAATATAGCAGAGTATTAAAGAATAATAATATTAATTGTGGTATTTGTTAATGCTTACTATGTTCCAGGTACTGTACTAAGCTTTGGGGTGTATACAAGCATAGTGGATTTGAAACAGTACCTGTCACATATGAGGCTCATAATCTCAATCTCCATTCTACAGATGAGGTAAGTGAGGCACAGAGAAGAGGAATAACTTGTCCAAGGCCACAGAGCAGACAAATAATGGAGGTGGGATTAGAACCCATGATCTTCTGACTCCCAGGCCCCTGCTCTTAACGCTATGCCATGTTGCTTCTCCATGGGCAACACCTGGGCCTTGATGTTAAAGACCTACAGTGTGGCTCGGTGGAAAGAGCCCGGGCTTGGGAGTCAGAGGTCATGGGTTCGAATCCCGGCTCTGCCACTTGTCAGCTGTGTGACTGTGGGCGAGTCGCTTAACTTCTCTGTGCCTCAGTTACCTCATCTGTAAAATGGGGATTAACCCTGAGCCTCACGTGGGACAACCTGATTACCCTGTATCTACCCCAGCGCTTGGAACAATGCTCTGCACATAGTAAGCGCTTAACAAATACCAACATTATTATTACGGTGGGCTTTCACAGATCAAATTCAGGAACTTCAGCCTTTCTCGATCCAAAGACCTCACACGCTTTTCATAGCAAGTCAATTTCATGGCCAGAAATGGACTCTGGTCTCACCCTAAGCACACTCACTTCTGGTGCTGCCGTAGATCATTTTCCAGTTTCCCGCTTACCAAACCAGAAATAGGAAGGTCTATTGAGCAGCTTTCCTGGGCTCCGCTTTCTAGAACTTTGCTGACACATCTCTGATCCAAAGAGAAAAGTACAGACTGGCTGTTTTCAGCAGCCTCTCATTCATTCATTCATTCAATCATATTTATTGAGTGCTTACATGTGCAGAGCACTGTACTAAACGCTTGGAATTTACAATTCGGTAACAGATAGGGACAATCCCTGCCCAATAGTGGGCTCAACTCTAAATGAGGGAGACAGACAGCAAAGCGAAACAGAACAAAACAAAACAAGTAGTCTGGCGATAAGTACAGCTGCTCCTGAATGGGCAAAATGAGAATTTCAGATGGAACGGTAACATTAGAGAAGCAGCGTGGCTCAGTGGAAAGAGCCCGGGCTTGGGAGTCAGAGGTCACGGGTTCGAATTCAGGCTCTGCCACTTCTCAGCTGTGTGACTGTGGGCAAATCACTTCACTTCTCTGGGCCTCAGTTACTTCATTTGTAAAACGGGGATGAAGAATGTGAGCCTCACGTGGGACAATCTGATTATCCTGTGTCTACCCCAGCGCTTAGAACAGTGCTCTGCACATAGTAAGTGCTTAACAAATACCAACATTATTATTATTTGAAATCACTTTTCAACAACATCTATGTTGCTCTGCAACTGAATTCTCGTTCTTTATCTGGATCAGACAGAAATGGACATTTTCTGACATGGACCGAATTTCTGTATTGATTAATTGTTGAGGCAAATCGACAGCATCAAACAACTGACCCTTCACCTGAAAAGTTTGGAAAGATATTTATAATAGACCTTTTGGGCAATGTAGTCGTTCAAAAAAGTGAAACTTTTATCTAGGAATTGGCGCTCAAGCAAGCTAATCAATAGTTTATACCAATTTAAAATCTGGATAATGAGCAGTTCGCGTGAATTTAAAGTCTATGAGATCAAACGAAAGTTCCATGTTACCAAGTCAAAAGCAAAATGGGTGCAATGATCATCTTTATCATCTTCATGATAGATCAAACTTTACTGAGTTTACAGTTCCGAGTTTGAAATCCATTAATTCAACAGCAAAATCAGTTCTACTTGGCTCTGAAAAGTTAAATATTTAACTGTTCATTCATTCATTTATTCAATCGTATTTATTGAGTGCTTACTGTGTGCAGAGCACTGTACTAAGCGCTTGGAAAATACATTTCAGCAACAAATAGAAGGCAATCCCTACCCCACGGATAGAGCTTATTTCCAACAGGATAATCCTTTACATATTTCAAAACTGTTTTTCATTAATGATCTTCTTCTCTTCTTTGTTGTTTTCTTATAAGGTATGGGATAAGAGAGATATTATTATTCCTAATTTACACATGAGGAAACTGGATATCCAAGATCATACAGAAGTTCACTTCCAAGCTGCTGTTCTTTCCCCTCTTACAACACCGCCCTCGGGTACTTCTTATCTAAAGAGAGAGCAAAACTCCACCAACTGCTCCTACTGGCTGTATTTTCTCCCTCCTCCCTGCTTTTCCCCAACTCTCACTTTCACCTCCATTTTCTCCACCTAACCCACCGTCTCTCAAGACGTCTACTGCCTGTTTTCAAAATCTTGCCCCTCTAACTGTGCCTCAGACCTTCTCGCCTTCAAAAAACACTCATTCCTGCCCTCTTTCTTTCTCTCACCATCAACTTTGATCTCTCACTTCCAATGACTGCTTTCACTCTGCTTTCAAACATGCTCCTCTTCCCTCTAATTAAAAAAAAAAATCTTTCCCTGGTAGCTAACTGTGGGCAGAGAATGTGTCTACCATCTCTGTTATATTGCACTCCCCCAAGTGCTTAGTAAAGTGCTCTGCACACAGTAAGTGCTCAAAAATTCGACTGCTTGATCGATTGATTGACTGATTGATTGCTTTCATTTCATCTTCCAGATTCGTTGCATGTCCCCCTTCCCATTCCTGCCCAAACTCCTCGAATACGTTTAATACTCTGCTGCCGTCACTTGATATTCTCCAACTCTCTGCATGATCTACTATCACGCAACTTAGCAAAGTGAATGGCACAGAGAAAGTCCTTCCAAAAAATCTATCATTATTGGTATTTTTCAGCTCTCTTCAACAGGCTCCCCAGCTCTCTTTCTTTGTTTTCCCATGCTACTCTTGTGCCTGCCTTTCATTCTTGATTCTCACCCATTCAACCTTGTACTTATGTGCTTTCTCCGATATGTAACTCCTTTACACTTCAAATAGGCTAAGCTATAAATCTCCCCATGCTAATCTCCTCGGGGAGACATTCTCTAACTAAATCTGACTAAATCTCCTCGAGGAGGAATTCTCTGACTAAACTCCACTTTCCCAAGTCATATCAGTGCCATAGAGTCCCTTCCATAACTACCTTTAGCACTAACATGTTTCAACTAGGACTAATTTACACTTGTTTGTGTTTAGTTATTTTTGCCACACTTCTACTAGCAGCAGTTATAGCACTTTTCTTTCTTCTGTTCCTATTTGTGGCCTAGTGGAGAGAGTATGGGCTCCTAGTCAAAAGGACTAAATTGTAGCTGAACTGTATTATTGGTTGCTGAATTTTACTTTCCAAGCACTTAGTGCAGTGCTCTGCACACAGAAAGCACTCAATAAATATGATTGAATTAATAAATGACCTGGGTTCTAATTGTAGCTGTACTAATTGCTTGCTGTGTGATCTCGGGCAAGTCACTTAACTTCTCTGTGCCTTAGTTTCCTCAGCTGTAAGATGGGAATACCTGTTTCCCTGCCTACTTAGAATGTGAGCCCCATGTGAGACAGGGACTGGGTTTGACCTAATTAACTTGTAACCACCCCAGAGCTTAGAACAGTGTTTGAATACGTAGTAAGCGTCTAACCAATACCACTGAAAAAAGAAACTGTAAATCATTTGTGTCTGCCCTTTCCTACTAAACTTCCTGAGGACAGGAAATCATGTCTCTTTCTTTTGTGGCACTCTCCCAGGTACTTGGTCTCAATTCATTGATTGGTGGTGGGGGGGGGCAGGTAAGGAAGAGGACTTGGAGGAGTAAGTGGATGGGTTTCCCTTTCTGGATTCCCTTCAGGGTCAGATCAGTGACCCTGTAGATCCTCTGGACTGTCAGCTTGTTATTATTATTATTATGGTACTTGTTGAGCATTCACTCTGTGCCAAGCACTGTTCTAAGCGTGAGCAGAGAATGTGTCTACCAACTCTACTATATTGTACTTTCCCAAATGCTTAGTTCAGTGCTCTGAAAGCAGTAAGCGCTCAGTAAATACGATTGATTGATTGACGCGTAGTGAAAACTTCTCTTTGAAGGAACTGTTCTAGAATGGCTAGAATTATTCTGCTGTGCCATGACAGCCCAGTGTGTCTTAACTAGTCTGATAATCTACCCAGCTGGGACCTGCTGACTTAAGGTGCTCATGAGCCAGGACACTATTTGCCAGCTCCCTCTGTCAAGAGACCTGAATTCTGGAGATTACAAAGACATCCAGCCTGGACTTGTGAGTAGGAATAAAAAATACTGCCTTATCCAAAAGGCAGACATGCCAACATTAGGATTTCTTGACTTCAGGCATGACAGCGTTGCGTATAGGATCCATCTACCGCTGACTGAAGCCCAGTGAATGCTAATGCTTAGCTTTAGATTTGTTCTGTGTCGACTTAAGTTCTAAATATATTAGTATTTTAACCCCCAAATAGTATTTTAAAATTCCATCTAATATAGACCTGGCTAATCTGTGTTCTTTGGAGAAGCCTGGATTTCCTCTAGTTACTAATCCCGTTTCTGAAATCTACCACTTTCCGTCTGTTTCACGGTGCTTCTCTCCATAACCAAAGACTCCACATTGGTCCGCTCAACTCAGGGTTCTGTCTCTGACAGTGGCAATGGGATGCTTGCAGAAACAGAAAATGGTTGCACTCTTTGACAGTCAGCCTCTGATTCATTATGGCATTTATTCACTGCTTATTATGTGCTTAACACTGGGGTAGTGACAAGGTTATAAGATTAACATAGCGCCAGTCTCATCTGGGACTCACATCTATTTTATCACCAGTTTGCAAATCAACCAATGGAGAAGCAGCCTGGCCCAGCACGGACCTGGGAGTTAGAAAGATCTGGGTTCTAATTCTGACTCCCCCTCTTATCTGTTGTGTGACCTCGGGTAAGACATTTCAGTTCTCTGGGCGTCAGGTTCCTCATATGCAAAATGGGGATAAGACTTACGAGGCCCATGAGGGACATGGACGGGGTCCAACCTGGTTAGCTTGTGTCTACCCAATGCTTAGTAAAGTATCTGGCACATAGTATGTGCTTAACAAATGTCATTAAAATAAATCAATCGCATTTATCAAGTGCTTACTGTGTGCATAGCCCACTACTAAGCACTCAGATAGGAAACCAAGGGTCAGAGAGATTCGATCACTTGCCATGGGTAACATATTAGATGAGCCACGTGGCTGGAATTTGAGCCAGGTCTCCTGGCTCCCTCTCCTACTCTCTTTCCACTAGACCACCCACTGTCCTCTAGACTGTGAGCTTGCTGGGGCAAGGAATGTGTCTGTTTGTTCATTCATTCCATCGTATTTAATGAGCGCTTACTGCGTGCTCTCCCGAGCTCTTTGCATACGAAGAATGAATGAATGAACTGTCCTGTCACTCATTCCCTCGAATAACCCATTCTCTTCCTCTAGTCCAGGAATTTTTCCAAACCCCTTTGAATCTTGTTGATTTTTGGCCGGCATCTTCCTTTTGGAATCAATTTCATATCGCTACCAACCACTGGATGAAAAAGTGTTTCTTTTTGTTCATATGGAATCTACAATCCTCAAACTCGGGGACACATTCATTACCAAAAACCTTTAAGACTGTAACACAGCCTGTCCTAGGAGAGGCCTCTGTGTCTGGCTGGGGTTCTAACTCCATTGCCTCCTTTTTTTTAATGGAATTCATTAAGTGCTTACTTTGTGCCAGGCACTCTACTAAGAGCTGGGGTAGATACAAGCTAATCAGGTTGGAACCAGTCCCTGTCCTACCATGGGGCTTACACTCCTAATCCCCATTTTACAGATGAGGTAACTGAGGCTCAGAGAAGTGAAGGTTTTTTTTTTCTTCTGGTATTTGTTAAGCGCTTACTATGTGCCGAACACTGTTCTAAGCGCTGGGGCAGACACAGGGGAATCAGGTTGTCCCACGTGGAGCTCACAGTCTTAATCCCCATTTTACAGATGAGGTAACTGAGGCACCGAGAAGTTAAGGGACTTACCCAAAGTCACACAGCTGGCAAGTGGCCGAGCCGGGATTCGAACCTATGACCTCTGACTCCAAAGCCCGTGCTCTTTCCACCGAGCCACGCTGCTTCTCTAACTGTGCCTTGTCCCTGACACAGCGGACAAGAGGCAGAGCCTGGGAAGAACGCAGGTCCTTCTAACTCCCAGGTCTGCGTTCTATCCTCTAGGCCACACTGCTTCTCAACTAATAGCAATAATGTGCCTTTTTGAAGGCACATCTCCTCCAAGAAGCCTTCCCTGACTGAGCCCTCCTCTCCTCTTCTCCCACTCCCTTCTGCGCCACTGTTACTTGTTTCTTTATTCATCCTCCCTCTATCCCCACAGCACATATGTATATGCCTATATATATCTGCGATCGATTGATTGATTTTTCTATTTATTTACCTGCTTATTTATATTAATGTGTCTCCCCTTCTAGACTGTGAGCTTGTTGTGGCCCGGAATGTGTCTTCGTTGTGGTATTGTACTCTCCCAAGTACTTAGTACGATGCTTTGCACACAGTAAGCTCTCAATAAATACGATTAAATGAATGAATGAATGAACTAAGGCAGAGCCAGGATGGGAAAGAATCAGCCACTGTTACCAATCAGTGACAGAGCGCATCCCACTGCTCACAAAGAGCCTCGAGAAATTCACCTGTTACCCCATTTTTACAAAAATGTCCGAACACTGTATGCAGTCTGAAGGCCGAGGCTCATATCAAAGGTTTACAGCGTCGGGTTATAGGAGAATTTTGTAATCCCTCAGATGCACTTCCCTGACTCCAACTTCTCCCCAACCCCAAACACTTTTCTGGTGATAACTGATTAACAGAGGAACCTTTGCCATCTGATGGCTGTTAGATTGGAAATTCGGTAACCTCCTATCTCCTGTTTAAAAGTTCAAGATTTCAGAGTTTAAACATAAACTTTGGTTTAGAAGTAAACTAGAAAGTTCATCCGAAGTGCTCAGTCAGCATGGCACTTGTTCCTCTGATTATTTTATTGGGTTTTATCTCTAAGTTAATTTAATAAATGATCAATTTTGCCACAAAGTGAAAATCCTCAAATGACTTGGCAGGGGCTATGTACTCTCTAATTTCTGCTGAATGGGCAGAGCAAATCTGGTAGGTCAATCAGTCAGTATTTATTGAGCACTTAGAGTGTGCAGACCACTGTACTAAGCACTTGGGAGAGTACACTATAACGGATTTAGTAGAAACATCCCCTCCTCCTTCTTCTACTTCTGTCCCAATAACTTCCATTTTTCCATCTCCTCCTCCGAGTCAGAGGACCTGGATTCTAGTCCAGGCTCCTCCATTTGTCTGCTGTGTGACCTTGGGAGGTCACTTGGCTTCTCTGTGCCTCAGTTACTTTATCTGTAAAATGGGGATTAAATCCTCTTCCTTCCAACTTCAGTGCTTGTCATAGTAGGTGTTTAACAAATACCATTTAAAAAAATGAAACCTTATGGCCTGTGCTTTTGGGTTCCGTTCCCCAAATTTAAATCAAGAGATAAAGCTGCACTGGATATAGCTCAATATCTACTATGAATCTGTCACTTATCCTAATCCCGAATGTAATCACTGTCTTTCCTAGCTCAGATAAATCAACACAACAACTCTTTTACCACAACTCAGGGACCTCCATGAGCAAAGTCTTGTTTTGAAGGTGGACTTTAGCTCATTATGGGCAGGAAACATAACCTCTAATTCTGTTGTACTGTACTCTTTGAAATCCTTAGTACAGAGCTTTACACGTAGTTAAGTGCTCGATAAATGCAACTGATGATTGATTGCTTGACTTAGTTTTCAACTGTGGTCAGCTCAGTCAACCTTCTCTGCAGGTAATAATAATAATAATAATAGTCTTTTTAAGCGCTTACTATGTGGCCAGCACTGTTCTAAGTGCTAGGTTAGGTGCAACGTAATCATGTTGTCCCATATGGGGCTCCCAGTCTTCATCACCATTTTCCAGATGAGGTAATTGAGTCACAGAGAAGTTAAGCAGCTTGCCCAAGGTCACACAGCAGACAAGTGACAGAGTGGGATTAGAACCCATATCCTCGGTTTCCCAAACCCATGCTCTTTCCACTAAGCCATGTCTCCTTGTCACTTTTTGTTCAGGGAGTATGTCATGTTGTACTGGAAAAGAGTATGGAACTAAAAGGCAGTGAGGATTAGAACCTAAGGTGGTGAAGCAAGCAAGGACAAATAACACTCAGAGACAGTGTTGCATAGATCAGAAAAGGGAGGAAGGTGACCGAGTGCCCGTTCACCTCCGGAGAGGTATGAGTGATACAACGAGTGACACAACGGCCCCCCTCTCCTGTTTGGCTGTGCCTTTATTTGCAACATATCGGAGAAGTAGACAATCAAAAGAACTCGGACAAGTGTGTTCTCTTCAATGACAAAAGAGACTCTTCAAGCAGGCCTTATCTGTTTTGGGTAAGAAGCAATCTCCTGTCCAAGCAGGCCTTATCTGTTTTGGGTAAGAAGCAATCTCCTGTCCCCTGGAATTTGGAATTTGCGGATGTGATATACATCCCACCTGAAATGGGGGACTTCCTGAGGCAAAAACAGAGTCATTTAGATGGAGAGCTGCTATGCTCAGAATGCTTTTTTTAACAATCCCCCCTTTTTGATCCCAGCAGGGCCCAGACCGACCGTGCCGGAGATCACATGTCCCTCCTCTAGGTACAAAGGTCTTCCGAGAAACGGCTCCTATGGGGAGCTGTAGGTCTTGTCCAAGCGCTGGATGATCTGGAGAAGGTCTTCCCATGTGAGGGGTGCTCCTGACGGGCGCAACAGCATTATCGATTGGGATGCCTTTTGGAAACCCAGCTTTAGAAGATGAATGACACAGCGAACCAGGAAAAGGGCACATATAATAGGGAGGACAATGGCAATTAGTCCACTGGTCAAATTTCCCAGCCAAGCAGGCACGTTCGAGAGTCTCAACCAATCCCACCAGGACCCAGAAGCGTAGTCGCGCTGGGAAGGCAGGAGACCCATTTGAGTTGTGATTTTCTGAACGTCAGTCTCTATGCGACTAGACTCATCCCGGTAGAAACACCAGGACTGGTTTAGGACCACGCAGACCCCTCCCTGAATGGCGAGGAGTAGATCTAAGGCCATTCGGTTCCGTAGGGCCACACGGGACAGGGAACTCACCTCCTCCCCTCCGACTGAAGGGCGGTGATGGCATCTCCTGTGTAGTTGGCTAACAGACGGAGCTCAGCAGAGAGATTGAAAAGGGAGCGAGAGAGACTTTCCATGCCCACAGTGGGGAAAAAGGCCAAAAGCAAAAGCATGCCATCCAGAAAAGGAGAGGTTTTGACGTGCAGACAGTTCTGGCACAATAGCCCCTAGGGCACAAATTCCAGGATTCTCAGTTAAATTGCTGAGGGTCCTGTGTTCCATAGAGAATCAGTTAATCCTCCAAGTTCAGGGGGGATCCTCGGGGAGTTTCTGGGGGCCTGGGCTACCAGGACCTTAGCTGCATTGTGCTGTTTCATAGTCTCTACATGACGAGCAATCCCTCTGAGTTCGGTAAGGGGCTTAGAACTCCATCCGGGAATAAATGTATCAAAATAATTAGAAAACTGCCCTTGTTTAACATAGGTGGTAGCCAGAGCCCTGATGTCCCGATCATAATCCAAATTCAACCCTACTAAAGTCTCGGCCGCTTCACTTAATCGATTTAAGAATTCGTCTGAGGTCTCTATGTCCTTCTGCCTCAGCCCATTAAAGGATTCCTAATCAGGAGGTTTTCTACCTATCTCCTGAATGGCGATTAATAGGGTTTGACGAGCCTGTGTGAGGTGCTGCCAGTCTGCTTCCACATTCAAGTTCCAATTAGGATCCGCAACTGGCCAAGCCACGTGGGGCTGGCCTTCACCTTCTAATTTTACGGTCTAGGCGCGTATACGCTGCCTCTCATCTCTAGTAAAAAAAGGTTCCAAGAACTCCTCTACATCTGCCCAGGTTGGAGAACGGGTCCTAAAGATACCCAAAGCGCGTCTATGGACCTCCGTAGGATTTTGGGCGAAGGGAGGAGTATTCTGTTGCCACAACAACATCGTCTGGGGCTGGAATGGGATATGGGAGAGAAGGGAAGTAACGATTAACTGTTCACCTTCAACAGGGATCTGTTGATGAGATACCTGTACTGGGGCCATGACTGCGGGAGCTGGATGCACCGGTAGGAGATAGGACGGTGGGGAAGGGCTAAGTGAGGGGGCAATGGGCAACTGAGGATATAGTCCAGGTGGCTGAAGAGAACTTGTTGCCATTGTTTTTACGAGATGTTCTTCCCCTTGACGCTGTTTAGTGCCATTGTTCTCGTCTGTCCGTCTCCCCCGATTAGACCGTAAGCCCGTCAAACGGCAGGGACTGTCTCTATCTGTTGCCGACTTGTTAATAATAATAATAATAATGTTGGTATTTGTTAAGCGCTTACTATGTGCCGAGCACTGTTCTAAGCGCTGGGGTAGACATAGGGGAATCAGGTCGTCCCACGTGGGGCTCACAGTCTTAATCCCCATTTTACAGATGAGGGAACTGAGGCACAGAGAAGTTAAGTGACTCGCCCACAGTCACACAGCCGACAAGTGGCAGAGCTGGGATTCGAACTCATGAGCCCTGACTCCAAAGCCCGTGCTCTTTCCACTGAGCCACGCTGCTTCTCTGCTTGTTCATCCCAAGCGCTTAGTACAGTGCTCTGCACATAGTAAGCGCTCAATAAATACTATTGAATTGAACTGCACCCAAGAATAGACTTTTTTTTAACAATGTGGAGCCCTGAACCCTGACTCAAGATAAATTCTTTTGAATCTTGGAATCCACCATTTCAACAATTATATTTCTTAGCTATAAATGGGGTTCTCACCACACGGCCTCTTCAGAGGGCATGGGGTTGGTCTTCTGAGAATCCTGTTCTCATAAAAAGCCATCTTTTAGCTAGCTCCATTTTCTCTTCTCCTTCTGCCCCTGACTCTGCTTAGGTCTACCTTTTAAAACCCTTCCTTCCTCTTCCCTTTTCCCTTATCACTTCCATTCCTGACTTTTTTACACTGTTCCTTTTTTCTACCTTTCTTCTAGCTTCTCTTCTCCAGGCACAAATGTGCCCTGGGCCCCTAACTCTTGTTAGGTGAAAAAAATCAATCAGTGTTATTTACTGAGTGCTTACTGTGTGTGGAACACTGTACCAAGCACTTGGGAGAGTACAATAATAATAATAATAATAATGATGTTGGTATTTGTTAAGCACTTACTATGTGCAGAGCACTGTTCTAAGCACTGGGGTAGATACAGGGTAATCAGGTTGCCCCACGTGAGCCTCAAAGTCTTAATCCCCATTTTACAGATGAGGTAACTGAGGCACAGAGAAGTGAAGTGACTTGCCCACAGTCACACAGCTGACAAGCGGCAGAGCCGGAATTCGTATCCATGACCTCCGACTCCCAAGCCCGGGCTCTTTCCACTGAGCCACGCTGATATAACAAACAGAGCTGAGCTTGGATTCTCCCCTGTCTGCTGCTGCTCTTCACCTGAGATGGTGGTTGAGTTACAGTTACAGGAACACAATCCGCAGGGAATGAGTTTACCAACTCTGATGCATTGTACTCCCCAAGTGCTTAGTACAGTGCTCTGCACACAGTAAGTTCCCAATATATACGATTGATTGATTGGTTAAAGTCATTCAAAACATCCTGTCGTACCTTTAAAGCAGGAGGAGTGAGAAGAGTCTCAGCACGAGGCTGCAGATGCAGAAACTTATTCCACTGACTGGTGGCAATTTTCCAACTTGGGTGAAGAATTTGTCCTATTTAGGTTGAAGAGCAGCTTTACTTCTCTGTAAAGCGACTCAAAGCAGGCCGACTCCTTTCGAACATCTCTGTGAACCTTTGAACTCCACTCTCCTTTGAGATCTTCTTCAGGCATACTTGGAAGTTCATTTGTTTTCTTGAAAATTGTTGCAGGACTTTTTAATGCCAGGCTCTCTGTTGGTGAGAGAGAAACCCTGACTTCTTAATCGAATTTGGAGAGTCAGTTCGATGCAGTCACTGCGGTCATGTCATCAGATGGTGTCACACACACACACACGCACATATGTAATGATGTCACAAGTCGCATGGGAGTGCCTTTTAATTGAGCAGCTCTGGGACTCTCTCAAGGACTGATTTAATGCAGGTCAACTGCTAAATTGGCGTTGCCCAGGGATGAGATGGGGAGTGGGAAGTGAGGAATTTAAAACCACTACCAGTTTTTAGTAAATTTATGAAGTGGGAAAAAAATCCTGTAATACCACTACTAAGGGTAAGATTTTGCCTATTTTCTCAGAAATGTATTTTATGTGCTGGGGAAAGGTCCCAGAAGAAAGTAAAGAAATTATGGACGATGTTTTTCTCCCAGGGACAGTTAGGTTCACTGCCACGATATTGCAGAGGACAAAGGGAGAGTAAGCAACCAAAAGTCTATACTTCACTGCTGCACGGATTATCTTTCACAGAAATGCTCTGGGAATGTCCATGGCTCAGTGGAAAGAGCCCGGGCTTGGGAGTCAGAGTTCATCGGTTCGAATCCCGGCTCTGCCGCTTGTCAGCTGTGTGACTGCGGGCAAGTCACTTCACTTCTCTGGGCCTCAGTTCCCTTATCTGTCAAATGGGGATAAACTATGAGCCTCACGTGGGACAACCTGATTACCCTGTATCTACCCCAGCGCTTAGAACAGTGCTCTGTGCATAGTAACCGCTTAACAAATACCAACATTATTATTATTATTATGTCACCCTTCTCCTCAAAAATTTCCAGTGGGTGCCTATCAACCTTCGTATCGAGCAAAAACTCCTCACTATTGGCTTCAAAGCTCTCCATCACCTTGCCCCCTCCTACCTCACTTCTCTTCTCTTCTTCTACAGCCCAGCCCTCACACTCGGCTCTTCTGGTGCCAACCTCTGCGTGCTTTGTTCTCGCCTGTCCCTCCGTCGACCCCCGGCCCACGTCCTACCTCTGTCCTGGAATGCCACCCCCCCCCACATCCGCCAAACTAGCACACTTCCCCCCTTCAAAACCCTACTGGAAGCTCACCTCCTCCAGGAGGCTTTCCCAGACTAAGCATCCCTTTTCCCTTCCCCTTCACCCCAACTTTCTCCCTCTGCTCTAGCCCCCTCCCCGCCCCATGGCACTTGTGTATATATGTGTATATTTATTATTCTATTTATTTTTAATGATGTGTATATATCTATAATTCTATTTATTTATATTGATGCCTTCTAGACTGTGAGGCCTTTGTTGGGTAGGGATTATCTCTACTGCTGAACTGTCCCTTCCAAGCACTTAGTATAGTGTTCTGCACACAGTAAGCGCTCAAGAAATACGATTGAATGAATAAATGAATGAATGAAAGTCACCAGAGCCCGTGAGCCATTTGCCCCCCAGAACCCTGTTGACCTGAACGTTCATTCCTTTCGGCATAGGGGGGAAATGGTCACTTATCCCGAAAGCACTTTCCCAAACGTCTGGGAGTCAGAAGGACCTGAGTTCTAGGTCTGGCTCTGCCACTTGCCTGCTGTGTGACCTTGGGAAAGTCACTTAACTTCTCTGCACCTCAGTTACCTCACCTGTAAAATGGACATTAAGACTGTGATCCCCAGGTGGGACAGGGATTGGGTCCAAATTGATTACCTTGTTTCTATCCCAGCTCTTAGAACAGAGCCTGGTAAATTGTAAGCGCTTAATAAATACCATAAAATAAAAGAGAACTAGGGAGCAGAAATCTCCTCTGTGACCTTCTAAACCTCCCTCCTTCTTGTCCTGTTCCTCTTCCACAGCAGGAACTCCCAGAAGTCTTTCTGGTTTCTGTTTGATGAATAGTTTACATATAAGTGA
This sequence comes from Ornithorhynchus anatinus, assembly GCF_004115215.2. Taxonomy (NCBI): domain Eukaryota; kingdom Metazoa; phylum Chordata; class Mammalia; order Monotremata; family Ornithorhynchidae; genus Ornithorhynchus; species Ornithorhynchus anatinus. The sequence goes on along the minus strand of NC_041734.1, from coordinate 36,053,723 downwards.
CCTTAGTGTTCTCTTTACCACTTTAATTAGTTGGATTAGGTAAGGAGTCCTTTGGAGTGGCATATTCAGGTTTAAAATGTTAAATATTAGATTAGACTACTTTTCATTTTTAATAGATGTATATATATACATGTGTATATACAAATATTTATATATGCCTAGTAAAATAAATACATGATATGTTACCCTGTCTTGTATAAAATGAATATACATATCTATATCTATATCTATATATATTCAATTCACATAAGTGTGTTACATGTCTTGTGAGTGTCTCTAATGATTCACGTCTCATCTCTAGATTGTAAGCTCATTGTGGGTAGGGAGTCTGTCTACTAACTCTGTTGCAGTGTCCTCTCCCTGGCGTTTAGTACAGTGCTTTGCCCACAGTAAGTGCTCAATAAATACCATTGCTAATGACGTAGAATGAGAAATACTGACAAAATGATTATCGAGACAGGGAACCTTTTTTTGCCCTTTTCTATTTTATCTCCAGCTCCATTTTGCCCCACTATAAAGTGTGGTGAAAAGACTGCCTGCCATATTTTATTGCAGGCATGCCGTAGTTTTATACTTATCACAGTACATAGAAGATTGAAGGTTTGCAAGGATAGTGCTTCTAACTTCCAAAACTCTTGTAAGGCTTAGACCCTCTCCAGAAGAAACGTTCATCTTTTAAAACAATTTCACCAATGCCCCTGTGAACCATTTTCAACCACATGCAAATCGAAGAACAAGGTTACCGGCAATAAGGTCCTGGAACACTGATACTCACAGGCATTGAAGTAACTCATGGCCACGTAACTCTGCCTGTTAGGACACATGGGAAGAATGGAAGAAAAAAACCCAAGAGGTATCTTGGAGGCATATGAGGGGGTATATGAAAGCTGGGAGAACAGACTATCAATCCATCAGTCAGTGAGATTTATTGAGCATTTACTGTGTACTAAATATACTTACTGAACTAAAGGTTTTTTTATGATATTTGTTAAGCACTTACTATATGCCAGACACTGTATTAAGCACTGGAGTAGGTACAACTAGTTGGAACTAGTACATGTCCCACATGGGGCTCAGAATCTTAATCACCATTCCACAGAGGAGGGAACTAAGGCCCAGAGAAGGAAAGTGACTGGCCTAAGGTCACGCAACAGACAAGTGGTGGAGCTAGGATTAGAACCCAGGGCCGACCGACTCCCAGGCTTTTGTTCTATCTACTAGGCCACCCTGGGAGTACAATGCAACGGAGTTGGTAGACACATTCCCCGACCACAGGGAGCTTACAGTCGAGAGGGGAGACGGACAGTAAGATAAAGAAATGAATTCCAGATATGTTCATAAGGCTGTGGGGCTGAGGGGAGAGGATGAATGGCAAGTGCTCAGATGGTGCAGCTTCAGTGTTTAATATACCATATAAAGACTTATCAAAACTCATTCTTAATAATAATGTTGGTATTTGTTAAGCGCTTACTATGTGCAGAGCATTGTTCTAAGCGCTGGGGTAGACACAGGGTAATCAGGTTGTCCCTCATGAGGCTCACAGTCTTCATCCCCATTTTACAGATGAAGTAACCGAGGCCCAGAGAAGTAAAGTGACTTGCCCACAGTCACACAAAGAACATGACCCAGTATTGTTCATGCTGGGATTAAGATTTAATCCCCATTAATTTCCCCTAGCACTGGGGGACCAAACAGTCAATCAATGGTATTCATTGAGTTCTTACTTTGTGCGGAGCACTGCAGTAAGTGCTTGGGAGAAGACAATACAGTTGGTAGTCATGATCCCTGCCCTTCAGGAGTTTACGGCCTAATAGAGACCAGCCTGGCCATTGACATTTGGAAAAGAGGTTGCTGTCCCCGAACGAAGAGAAGCAGTGTGACCTAGTGGAAGAAGCAGGGGTCTGGGAGTCAGAGAACCTGAGTTCTGATTCCAGCTCCACCACTTGCCTGCTGTGGGAACTTGGGCAAGTCACGAAGCTTCTTCTGTGCCTCAGTTACCTCATCTGAAAATGGGGATTAAGACGGTGAGTAGGTGTTTGACAAATACCATTAAAAAAAGGTTTCACAGAGATTGGGTCTGTTCCCCTTTAAGCCCTTGATATCCTCCCCAACTCCAGCATCACAGCACTTACATACATATTCCTATACTCTCCCATTTCCCCTTCCATAATGTATTTTAAAGTAATGCGAAGTTTTTGGGTAGGGATCATGTCTACAAACTCTATTTAATTGTTCTCTCCCAAGTGCTGAGTACAATGTTCTGCAAATAATAAGTGCTCAATAAATACCTTTGATTGATGGATTATAAGCATAGCAATCAAAAAAAATCAAGGGATTTTTGTGGCTCAATCTTCTCTGTCTCCAGGCTGGTAAATGTTTTGAGGGCAATGGGTTATCTATTCTTTTTCCATAGATTTCAAGGAATGGAGGATTTATACCCACCATTTAGAGTATTTTCCATTGTTTACTTCGATCATTCTTTTAGACACAACTTTACATATTTTTCATCAACATTGTGTCATTCATTCATTCATTCATTCATTCAGTCGCATTTATTGAGCACTTACCGTGTGCAGAGCATTGTACTAAGCCCTTGGGAGAGTACAGTTCAACAGTAAACGGACACATTCCCTGCCCACAACAAGCTCACAGTCTAGAGGTGGGGAGAGAGACATGAATACAAATAAATAAAGATATGTACGTAAGTGCTGTGGGGCTGGGAGGGGGGACGAGCAAAGGGAGCAAGTCAGGGTGATGTAGGAGTGAGTGGGAGGGGGCTGTTCTCAGGGAAGCAGCGTGGCTAGGGAAGCAGCGTGGCTCAGTGGAAAGAGCCTGGGCTTTGGAGTCAGAGGTCATGGGTTCGACTCCCGGCTCTGCCACTTGTCAGCTGTGTGACTGTGGGCCAGTCACTTAACTTCTCTTTTGCCTCAGTTACCTCATCTGTAAAATAGGGATTAACTGTGAGCCTCACAGGGGACAACCTCATTATCCTGTATCTCCTCTGGTGCTCAGAACAGTGCTCTGCACATAGTAAGCGCCTAACCACTACCAACCTTATTATTATTATTATTTTCCCACCCCCTATCACTCTCTCCCAGTTATTGTCCGTTGTTAATTGTCCTAGTTAACAGTGGCATTCAGCCCTCACTGGATTTGGGGGTTTGTATATGATCTCCTCTACATGTAACATCCCTCATCCTGCTCGAGGGCTGGAACTCCTTCCCTTCTGATATCTGAAAGAAAATCACTCTCCCCGCCTTCAAAGGCTTATTTTTATTTTTTGTTCTTTTTTCATGGTATTTGTTAAGCACTTACTCTGTGTCAAATGCTGTTCTAAGCACTGGGGCAGCTGTAAGTGAATTAAATTGAACACCGTCCCTGTCCCGCATGGGGCTCACAGTAGGAGGGAGAAGAGAAGAATGGAGCACGGAGAATTTAAGTGAGTTGCCCAGGGTCACACGTCAAGCATTTGGCAGAGTTGGGATTAGAACCCAAGACCCACTAGGCCATTTCAAAAGGCCTTCCCTGACTAAACCCTCATTTCCTCTTCTCCCTTTCCTTGCTGTGTTAACCTTTCACTTAGATTTGCACCCTTTATTCACTCCACTCTCCGCCCCACAGCACTTAAGTGCCGCGTGGCTCAGTGGAAAGAGCCTGGGCTTGGGAGTCAGAGGTCATGGGTTCTATTCCCAGCTCCGCCACTTGTCCGCTCTGTGACTTTGGGCACTTAACTTCTCTGTGTCTCAGTTCCCTCATCTGTAAAATGGGGATTAAGACTGTGAGCACATAGTAAGTGCTGAACAAATACCACCATTATTATTATTATTATATCCCCCTCCAGACTGTAAGATCCTTGTGAGCGGGGAACTTGTCTACCAACACTGTCATAACAACGTGTCTCCTAATTCTGTTATTCAAACACGTCTCCCAAGCATTTAGTACAGTGCTGTGCCCACAGTAAGCACTCAATCAATACAACTGATTGATTGATTCCATGTATGTTAGTTTTGGGTCTCCAAGCTCTGAGGGGGTAGAATTCAACAACTCCTGCCCACCCTAAGACTTTCTTTTCGGTCCACTGAACGATTTGGTCCCGATGTGGTGTGTCAGGTACCTCCTTATGGGGTGAAGGAGAGTATTGGAAACAAGTTTTTCTCTTCTCCACAGTTTAGGGGCATCTGTAGTCCACCACTAGCATGAAAGCTGTGTGGCTTAGTGGTCAGAGCAAGACCGGAGAATCAGAAGGACCTGGGTTCTAATACCAGCTCCACCGCACGTCTGCTTTGTGACCTTGGGCAAGTCACTTCACTTCCCTTTGGGAAGCAGCGTCGCTCAGTGGAAAGAGCCCGGGCTTGGGAGTCAGAGGTCGTGGGTTCTAATCCTGTTTGTCCGCTGTGTGACTGTGGGCAAGTCACTTCACTTGGCTGTGCCTCAGTTCCCTCATCTGTAAAATGGGGATTAAGACTGTGAGCCCCACGTGGGACAACTTGATCACCTTGTAACCCGCCAGTGCTTAGAACAGCGCTTTGCACATAGTAAGTGCTTAACAAACGCCATCACTATTATTATTATTATTCCCTGTGCCTCAATTACCAGTAATACCGGGATTAAGACTGTGAGCTCCATATGGGTCAGGGGCTGTGCCCACCTGATTATCTTGCATCTATTCCAGCTTAGAACAGTGCTTGGCACATAGTAAGCTCTTAACAAGTATCATGACTATTATGACCGAATCAGTTCTGGAATAAAGAAATCAGTCATTCAATTTCCCCACAGCTGGGGTGGGTGAACATTGATGGGTTTCAACACTTGGGCATATGATTGATACCATCAACAGAGTCTTACAAGGAGGGAAATAATTAACTAAACCTTTTAATCAAAGGTGAAGCCTTAGTAGGGGATAAGGAGGAAGAGGGAATTCTACAGTTTGCCAGCCGCCTTTCTTATAGTGCCCTGACTGAGCCTAATTGACGAAGCTCGTCCTGGGCCAAAAATGTCTAATAAAGCCCGTCGGTTTCCAAGGGGAAGAGTCCACAAACAGGAAGGTCACCTCTTTGATTGCTTTTGCAGAAGTATTGCTCAAACGGACCTGAGACCTAGGCCCTTTCTCCTGACTATCCTTCATTTTAGCCAAAGCTTTCCGATCTCATTCACGTTTCCCAAACCAGAGCGTACACGACTGGATCAAACATTAACTCGATAAGCCAGCAAGTTATATGACAGGGCATTGGAGTGCATATAGAGCTGACTTGTGGAGCCGGGTGTAGATAGACAAGGTTGGGTTTTTTAAGAGAGATGGCCCTGGGCTACCAAGCCGTTTTCTTGGCCACGGTGGGCGTCCTGTTTTTTATCACGTCGAGCCCCCCGTTTGCGGAGGCGGGGAAGCTGCTGGTGATCCCCATGGAAGGCAGCCATTGGCTCAGCATGCATCCCGTGTTGCAGGAACTCCGACACAGAGGGCACGTAGTTTTTGTCCTGGCACCCGAAGTCAGTGAGCTCATCAAGGACGACGAGTTCTTCACCCTTCAAACGTACCCGGTGCCTTACCGAAAAGAAGAATTGAAAGCTCAAGTGCAGTCCTTCGCTCTGGGAAATTTCAAGGGAGGCTCTTGGATAGAGAGATTTTTCCGTACCTATGAAAAAATGAAAACCAGCGCTGCCATTTTTCTTTCTGCCTGTACCCATTTAATGAACAACAGAGAACTGTTGAAAAACTTGAATGTTCGTAAATTTGATGCCGTCTTAACAGATCCGATGGATCCCTGTGGGTCCATCGTGGCGGAATATCTGTCCATCCCGGCGGTTTACTTCTTGCGAGGGATTCCGTGCGGCTTAGACTTTGATGGCACGCAGTGCCCCAACCCTTTCTCCTACATTCCCAGAATGTTTTCAAGGAATAGCGACCGCATGTCATTTCTGCAGCGGGTGAAGAATATGGTGTTCGCTGTGTCGTTTTCCTTCCTTTGTGATTTTATTTACAGCCCTTATGCCCACCTGGCCTCTGAGGTTCTGCAGCGAGACATGACAGTAGTCGATGTTTTAAGTTATGGATCGATTTGGCTGATGAGAGGTGACTTCGTGCTGGACTATCCCAGACCCATCATGCCCAATATGGTCTTCATCGGTGGCATCAACTGTGCTCATAGAAAATCATTGTCTCAGGTTGGTATTGGTTGGTATTGGTGGGCGAGAAAGATCCATCGAAGGTCTCTAATGCCTTTCTATCACTTTCTGTACATGACCTGGATTTGGAATATTCTGTTTGGATATCATAACACTCTAGTTTTACAGTGCCGTTTTACTGTACTCTGCACAATTTCTTGTAAATGTTATGAGTCTTGTCCAGTAGTGTCATAAGCAAAACCCTGGGTATGTGAAGTGCCCGCTTGGGCCAAGTGCTTTTCTTTTTTTCTCTCATAATGCCAGGGTGATTCTGGGAGGAACTCGGGAGGATGGTGGAAGTCAAAGAGAACAGTAGCATGGCCTAGTGGAAAGGACAAGGGCCTTTTGGGACCTGGGTTTTAATCCTGCCTCTGACGCTTGCATGCTAGTGTGATTCTGGACAACTCACTTAACTTCTCGGTGCCTCAGTTTCCTCCTCTGTAAAATGGGGAGTCAATATCTGTTTTCCCTCTCATTTGGTCTGTGAGCCCATTAGGGCACAGGGACTGAGTCCAACCTGATTATCCCAATTGTACCTCAATGCTTAGTTCAGTGCTTGGCACACAGTAAACACTTAACAGATGCCCTCATAACAGAAACCATTCAGGGGCAGGACTCCCAAGGATGGAAGCAGTGGGGCTTAGTGGATAGAGCATGGGCTTGGGAGTCAGAAGGGCCTGGATTCTAATCCCAACTCCAGCACATGTCTGCTCTGTGACCTTGGGCAAGTCGCTTCACTTTTCCGGTCCTCAGTTACCCCATCTGGAGAATGGGGATTAAGACTATGTGGTACGGGAACTGTGTCCATTGCAATCACCTCGAATCTTCCCCAGTGCTTAGTACAGTGCCTGGATCGTAGTAAGTGCTTAACAAATATAACAATTATTATTATTACTTATAAAATCCTCCAGATTGTCTCTATGTGGCTCGGAGGGAGATGAGGTGCTTAGTAACCCTGTGTCTCTTCCCACACTTGGTGAAGAAATTCTTCCTATCATCTGACCACTGGGTAGTACTGCTACCGGAAGGTTTCTGGAAGAAGCTCACCCCTGGTTTAAGGTAGATTTAGGTCAAATTCATGGCGGATATTTGGAGAACACTTTCTGATACTCTGTACATAACCTTGCTGTGCATTTTAATAGATGTAACTACTTGGGGAATTCGGGGATCTATTCGGGGAACTACTCGAGGAAGCAGCGTGGCTCGGTGGAAAGAGTCTGTGCTTCGGAGTCAGAGGTCATGGGTTTGACTCCCGGCTCTGCCACTTATCAGCTATGTGACTGTGGGCAAGTCACTTAGCTTCTCTGTGCCTCAGTTACCTCATCTGTAAAATGGGGATTAACTGTGAGCCTCACGTGGGACAACCTGATGATCCTGTATCTACCCCAGCACTTAGAACAGTGCTCTGCACATAGTAAGCGCTTAACAAATACCAACATTATTATATATATATATACAGGAGTCGATATATATAATCTACTCCTGTAATGCAGTGATTCCATTTTGTGCAAATTGCTCCACTGTGTCCATGCTGTAATACTCACTCGTTCTGATGCTACAGGCACGCACAAAAATAGTTTTTTTCTGACACCACTGCACTCTGTATCCATAAAAACTGTTCCCAAATTCTTTAACAACTTCCTAGTCAAAAGCTGCAGTGAAAACATGCTACAATAGACCTGAATATGTCTCCAAATTTTATAAAAGACAAATTTTATATTCATAGGGAAGTAGCATGGCCTTGTGGAAAGAACATGGAACTAGGATTCCGGTGACCTGTGCTCTAGTCCTAGCTCTGCCTCTAACTGCTGTGTGACCTTGGGCAAGTCACTTAACCTCTCTGGGCCATAGGTTCCTCATCTGTACAATAGATTGTGAGCCCCTTGTGGGACTATATCTGATTCAACCTCGCATTCACCCCAGTGCTTAGTGCACTGTCAATGTTTAATAAATGCCATCTCTAATCACTAACTGATCTTAGGATAAAGGAAAATCATTGATTCACAGATTTTTCAGTTTCTCCACTTTTTCTCTTTCCCCATTTAGTTCCTATAATTTTGATATATTTCACTGATCATTATCTTCTCCTCCATCAAACAGGATGGATAAGATTGAGGAGGAGATGGGGCGGGAAAACCGATCATCAATTCATTCATTGTGGCTAAAGTCAGGGAAGATGTAAATTGGTTCATTTTGCCTTTTGCAGCTTTGCTGAAAACTCAACAGGTCAAAGTAGGTAAAGTGAGGTTGACATTATCTTGACCACGCTACTGAAGATTTCTTGCCTTCCCCTTTTCCTACTATGCACAGTAGAAAAAATTAAGACCTGATTGAAAAACATGATTCTCTGATGAATTTTGGGAGGTCCTAATAGGTCAATCAATCAATGGTATTTTTAGCACTTACTATTTTCAGTGCACTGTGCTAAGCCCTTGGGAGAGTACAGGAGTGGCAAAATGGTTCATTGGATGGAGCACAAAACTGGGAGCCAGGAGAAATGGGATCTATTTCTGCCTCCTCTACTTGGGAGGTGGGTGACCTTGAGCAAGTCACTCAATTTCTCTGTGCTTCACTTTCCTCATAGGTAAAATGGGGAATCCTGGGGGACCAATCTTATATTTGTCTCAGGGGTTAGCACACAGTAAGTCTGTCACAAATGCCATAATAATGTCACAGCTGTATATTGATTCAAACAACCTCAATAGTTTACATACCCTAGTAATAATAATAATAATAATGGTGGTATTTGTTAAGCACGTACTATGTGCAAAGCACTGTTCTAAGCGCTGGGGGGATACAAGGTGATCAGGTTGTCCCACGTGGGGCTCACAGTTTTAATCCCCATTTTACAGATGAGATAACTGAGGCACAGAGAAGTTGAGTGACTTGCCCAAAGTCACACAGCTGGCAAGCGGCAGAGGCGGGATTAGAACTGTGACCTCTGACTCCCAAGCCCGGGCTCTTTCCACTGAGCCACGCTGCTTCTCTAAGTAATAATAATAATAATAATGTTGGTATTTGTTAAGCGCTTACTATATGCAGAGCACTGTTCTAAGCGCTGGGGTAGACACAAGGGAATCGGATTGTCCCATGTGGGGCTCACAGTCTTAATCCCTATTTTACAGATGAGGGAACTGAGGCACAGAGAAGTTAAGTGACTTGCCCACAGTCACACAGCTGACAAGTGGCAGAGCCGGGATTCGAACCCATGACCTCTGACTCCAAAGCCCGTGCTCTTTCCACTGAGCCACACTGCTTCTCTAAGTAGAAATACCCATTTGTTCTGTTCCAATTTCTTTATTACTTCCCACTTCTCCTGCCCGTCGCCGAAGTCATTTCTTCTTCTAATTGTTTTCACTTTCCTTGAGCTCAGTCAATCAATCGCAGTGTTATTTATTTGAATGCTTACTGTGTGTAGAACACTGTACTAATCGCTCAGAAGCATATTCATTCATTCATTCATTCATTCATTCATTCATTTAATCGTATTTACTGAGCGCTTACTTTGTGCAGAGCTCTGTACCAAGGACTTTGAAAGTACAATTCAGCGATAAAGAGAGAGAATCCCTGCCTACAACGGGCTTACAGTCTAGAAGCGGGAGACAGACATCAAAACAATTAAAGAGGCATCAATATAAGTAAATAGAATATATATATATGTATATAGACATATCAAAACAAGTAAACAGGCATTAATATAAATAGAATTATAGATACGTACATGTATACATAAGTGCTTTGGGATGGGGAGCGGGGTACAGCAAAGGGAGTGAGTAGGGCTGACATGGAGAGGAGGGGGAGCTGAGGAAAAGAGGGCTTTAGTCTGGGAAGGCCTCTTGGAGGAGGTGAGCCTTCAGTAGGGCTTGAAAGGGTGGGAGTGTGATTGGCAGATTTGAGGAGGAAGGGCGTTCCAGGCCAGAGGTGGGATGTGGGCCGGGTGGTCTATGGCGGGACAGGCGAGAATGAGGCACAGTGAGGAGGTGAGCGGCAGAGGAGCGGAGCGTACGGTCTGGGCTGTAGAAGGAGAGAAGGGAGGTGAGGTAGGAGGGGGCGAGGTGATGGAGAGCTTCGAAGCCAATAACGAGGAGCTTTTGCTTGATATGGAGGTCGATAGGCAACCCCTGGAGATTTTCGAGGAGGGGGGTGACGTGCCCTGAGCATTTCGGTAGAAAGATGAGCCGGGCAGCGGAGTGAAGTATGGACTGAAGTGGGGAGAGACAGGAGGTCGGGAGGTCAGAAAGGGAGCTGATGCGGTAATCCAGTTGGGATAGGATGAGTGACGCATTAATGTGGTAGCTGTTTGAATGGAGAGGAAAGGGCGGACCTTGGCGCTACTGTGAAAGTGAGACCATCAGGCCTTGGTGACAGTTTGGATACGTGGGGTGAATGAGAGAGCGGAGTCAATATATTATAACGGTGTTGGTAGACGTCTTAAGCAGTCTGAGTTTTGTTTCTCTGGAGCCATTTTCCCGGCCTCGCCTTCTTTATAGTATTTTCTAGCCATTTTCACGCTCCCTAACTCATCCCCGTTTACGCTTTGAAGCAATACTTGGTTCCTGGTTCCCAAGTAACCTGGACGGTTAGGAGACTGCAAAGCAGCAGCGGCGAGCCTCTCGGGCCAGACTTTGAAGCCTTCCTCTCTTATCTTCCTTCTTTAATCTCTTCAGCTTCATCTTATCTTATCTTTCCTTTCTCCTACTTGGTCTTTTGCCCTTCAGCAGCCCACACCTCCTTTCCTCTCTTCCAGGTTTTGCTGGGAATTATTCTGGCTCCTCCCTTTTTGTGGGCGTTTTATGTTCCCTTGAAGGGTGGCTATTCTTCATGTCTTTCCTTGCTGTTTTTAGGGATCGATCAATTGTATTTATTGAGTGCTTACTATGTGCAGACCACTGTACAAAACGGCTTGGGGGCAGGGATTGTCTCTCTTTATTGCTGAGCGGTACTTTCCAAGTGCTTAGTACAGTGCTGTGCACACAGTAAGAAATAAGAGGGTGAACTAGAAAGGTAGAGGTGAAAAGTACTACAGATGTGCAAAATTGAGCAAATAGGTGGAGAACATTGAACACTGAATGGAAAGAATTGCTTTTTTGTGCTTTTTAAAAAATGTAGAGTGTGATAGGCAACTGCTGCCGGTTTTTAAGGAGTGGAGAGGAGTTTACTGAGTGACAGTTTTCAAAGGTGAATCAGGCAGTAGCATGAACTGCGGATTATAGTGGAGAGAGGCTGGAGGCAGGGACATCAGCGAGAATGCTGATATAGATGTCCGATTTAGAGCCCCGACTAGGTTCTTGTCTGTTTGGATGGCGGGAGAGGGCCGGATCTGGGAAAAATCAGCAAGATTGAACCCTTGATTGGATTTGAGAGCCAAAAGACAGTGAGGAGTCAAGGTTGGCAGATTGGTGGGATTATCCACATAGAGGTGAAAGCGATTAGAGGGAAGGATTGATGAGGGCGAGCCAGATGTTCGGTTTTGGACTCGTTGTGTTTGAAGTGTTTGTGAACTCCAGGTGGAAATGTCCTGGAAGCGAGGAGAGTTCATTCATTCATTATTCGATTGTATTTACTGAGTGCTTACTGTAGTGTGTATACTGTGTGTACTGTACTAAGAGCTTGGAAACTACAATTCAGCAATAAAGAGAGACAATCCCTGCCCACAACGGGCTTACAATCTAGAAGGGGGTACACATCAAAACAAGTCAGCGGGCGTCAATATAAATAAATAGAATTACAGATACATATTCATCAAAACAAGTAAACGGGCATCAATGTAAATGAATAGAATTATAGATACGTACCTATATCCATAAGTGCTGTGGGGTGGGGAGGGGGCTAGAACAAAGGGAGCGAGTCGGGGTGACACGGAAGAGAGCGGGAGCTGAGGAAAGGGGGGCCTTAGTCTGGGAAGGCCACTTGAAGGAGGTGGGCCTTCAGTAGGACTTCCAAGGGGGGAAGTGTGATTGTATGGTGGATTCGAGGAGGGAGGGCGATCCAGACCAGAGGTAGGATGTGGGCCAGGGCTCGACAGCGGGACGGGTGTTACAAGAACAGGAGTTACAGAAAAAGCTTGGCCTAGTGGATAGAGCAAGGGCTTCGGAGTCAGAAGGTCTTTGGTTCTAACCCCTGGTCTGTGACTTGTCGACTGTGATCTTGGGCAAATCTCTTCATTTCTCTGTGCTTCACTTCCCTCATCTTTAAGATGGGGATTCACTTTGGCAAGAAAAGTGCCTGTTTATTGTTGTGCTGCGCTCTCCCAAGTGCTTAATACAGTGCTCTGCACCAGTAAGTGCTCAATAAATATGATCGAATTAATGAATGTGGGACAGGGACTGGGTCTAACCCAATTATCTTGTTGCTGGGGACTGTGGCCAAAATATGTTAAAATGTGGCAGATCACTGAATAAGTGATTCTATTTATTGCTATCGTTCTTATCTGTCTGACTCCCCCGATCAGACCGTAAGCCCGTCAAAGGGCAGGGTCTGTCTCTATCTGTTACCGATTTGTACATTCCAAGCGCTTAGTACAGTGCTCTGCACATAGTAAGCCCTCAATAAATACGAATGAATGAATGAATGAATGAATGAATGAATGAATCAGTTAATGCTGCAGTTAAATGCTCTAGGGAGCTGGAGCAATAGCTGATGATCTTGTTCCATTTAGGTGGAGTCCCCTTTTTATGGAATTGGCTCTCAAATTTTGTGTTTCCTTAAGTTGTTTAAAAACGGGCCCTCGCGGAAACAGCATGGACCTGGAAGTCACAGGATGTGGGTTCTAATCCTGAGTCCGCCTCTTCTCTGCTGTGGAATCTTGGAGAAGTCGCTTAACTTATGGGTCTCAGTTTCCTCATTTATAAAATGGACTTTTTTACAGATGGCGTAGTGGACTTTTTACAGAAGCAGCGTGGAGTAGTGGATAGAGCAGGGGCCTGGGAGTTGGAGGGTCATGGGTTCTAGTGCCTGCTCCTGTCTGCCGTGTTACCTTGGGCAAGTCACTTCTCTGGGCCTCATCTGCTTCGTCTGTAGGATGGGGGTTGAGACTGCGGTCTCTGTGTGGGATAGGGACTAGTGTGTCCAACACGTTCTGCTTGTGTGTCCCCCTCCCAGCACTTAGTACAGTGTCTTGCACATAGTAAGTGCTTAACAGATACCGTAATTATTGTTTAAATCCTATTCTCTTCTACCTAAACTCCGATGTGGGATAAGGGAATGTGTCCAATCGAGTTATCTTGTATCTACCCCAGCTCTTAATACAGTGAGTGCTTGATAAATAATAAACTATTAACAAGTACCATAATTATTATTAATAGTAATAGCAACCTAAGGATGCTTTCACACCAAAGGTGAAATATGCTTGGAAACCAATTGATCTTCCTAACACAGGCCCTTATCTGAAGTAAATTATGTTTCTTTTTGAGGGGAGGTCATATCTTGCACTGCTTGAATCAAATTATGAGGGCTTGTGGATAATGTTATGTTTCAATAAAATGTAATATGTAGAATCCCATTATCTACTACTAATAACCTAAGTCATTTTGCTTCCCAAGTTCCGCTGTGACCTCTGGTGTGTTGTGATAGATAACTCAAATTAGCCCAGACACTTTGGCCATTAACTTTTAGGCTAGATTTGCAATCCAGGCATAGAAAACATCTGTGGGTTTTTGTGTTGTTTTTGTTTAGGTTAGCGTAAAGTTGTGTACACTAGTCATAATGACAGCTGGTATTTGTCAATATTGATACTGAATTTTGTTTTTTGTTTGTTTTAGTGTAAAGTTGTATACACTAGTCATAATGACCGCCGATATTTGTTAGTATCAATACTGCATTTTGTGGTTTTTGGGGGGGTTAGAGTAAAATTGTGTACACTAGTCATAATGACTGTTGATGCTTCTCAGAACCAATATCTCATTAGCTGCCAGCCTACATTGCACTTTGGGAGAAATTCTGTGGGTCAAGTTTACACTCCTTGCAATCCAGAGGTATAGAACCTGGCCAGCTCCCCAGGGTCATCAACTGACTGTGTCAGGTCACCAGCCTGGGTCACCTGGTGCCTCTCGGTTCATTGGAACTTGGGAAGAAGTGACTTTCTGGATTCAACTCAGCTCTCCCCAGGTGTCTTCAAAATGAGGGAAGATGGGTCCAACCCAAGTAGAAAAGTCACCCAATAGCTGATTTACTCTCATCTAGCCCCTCAAAACAGTTGTACGCTATTTCAACGGGTCATCATGCTCCTATTGAAAGGTGGTGGAATTTGCATAACCATGTTGGAAAGCTATTTCTGCCAATCAAATAAAGTTCCCATCCATCATTAAAGACTGCATCTTTGGCAATTAAAGCAAGAAGATGCTTCTACCCGCATAAAACCCAAGACCTGAACATAGGGGGCTTTGTAGATGTGAGGACTAGATCTCCTCATGAGATTTCAATTTTCGTTAGGTGAAGACTTGGATATTATTATGACTAGAAGGACTATTGAACTTGGGCTCATTCAAAACTTTCACTGAACTACTCTTTTAAATGAAGAGAAAACTGGGGATTTGGTGCCAAGAAATCACTTCTTTGGTCAAGAGAAAACTGGCTGTAACCTGAAGTCAAGCTACAGTGTTATCTAGGCCACTCTTCTTAAAGAGTTCTTAAGCAAAGTTCTAACCAGGCAGGACCTTCTGGCTACTCTGGTCTATATTGAGTTGAATTGTTAGATCAGTCGATGACATTTTAGTGCTTATTGGAACGGTAAGCACAATCATATGCCAAAACCATGATCCCTGCTGTGGGCAGAACCGGAGCAGGAGGGGGCAGCAGATGTCAACTATTTAAGCATAACAGGAGCAAGAACAACGATGTCGTGGTTAGTAACATCCGGGTGAAATGACCAAATGGATAAATGAACACACGTTTACGTTACTACAGAAGGTGGATTCATTCATTCATTCAATAGTATTTATTGAGTGCTTACTATGTGCACAGCACTGCACTAAGCGCTTGGAATGTACAATTCGGCAACAGATAGAGACAATCCCTGCCCATTGACGGGCTTACAGTCTAATCGGGGGAGACGGACAGACAAAAACAATAGCAATAAATAGAATCGAGGGGATGTACATCTCATTAACAGAATAAATAGGGTAATAAAAATATACACAAATGAGCAGACGAGCACAGTGCTGAGGGGAGGGGAAGGGAGAAGGGGAGGCAAAAGGGCACTTAGCTGAGGGGAGGTGAAGGGGGGGCAGAGAGGCAGCAGAGGGAGCAGAGGGAAAAGGGGGGGCTCAGTCTGGGAAGGCCTCTTGGAGGAGGTGAACTCTCAGTAGGGCTTTGAAGAGGGGAAGAGAGTTAGTTTGGCGGAGGTGAGGAGGGACGGCGTTCCAGGACAGCGGGAGGACGTGGGCCAGGGGTCGATGGCGGGATAGGCGAGAACGGGGGACGGTGACAAGGTGGGCAGCAGAGGAGCGGAGCCTAAGGGGTGGGCAGTAGAAAGAGAGAAGGGAGGAGAGGTAGGAGGGGGCAAGGTGATGGATAGCCTTGAAGCCTAGAGTGAGAAGTTTTTGTTTTGTGTGGAGGTTGATAGGCAACTACTGGAGGTTTTTAAGAAGGGGAGTGACGTGCCCAGAGCGTTTCTGCAGGAAGATGAGCCGGGCAGCGGAATGAAGAATAGACTGGAAGGGGGAGAGATGAGAGGAAGGGAGATCAGAGAAAAGGCTGACACAATAATCCATCCGGGATATTACGAGAGCCCATACCAGTAAGATAGCCGTTTGGGTGGAGAGGAAAGGGCGGATCTTGGCGATATTATAAAGGTGAGACCGGCAGGTCTCGGTGATGGATTGGATGTGTGGGGTAGATGGCAAGAACACGGGCTTGGCACTTGGAAGATGTGGGTTCTTATCCTGGCTCCACCACTTGTCTGCTGGGTAACCTTGGGCAAGTCACTTGACTTTGGTTCCTCAGTTGCCTCCTCTGTAGAATGGGGATTGGGACTCTGAGACCCGTGTGGAACAGGGAATGTGTCCAACCTGATTGCCTTGTATCTAACCCAGGGCCTAGAACAGCGCCTGGAACATAGTAAGCACTTAACGAATACCAAAATTATTATTAAAGCACATGGCTTAGTGGAAAGAGCCTGGGCTTGGGAGTCGGAGGATGTGGGTTCTAATTCTGGTTCTGCCACTTGTGTGCTGTGTGACCTTGGGCGAGCCACTTAACTGCTGTGTGCCTCTGTTACCTCATCGATAAAATGGTGATTACGACTGTGAGCCCAAGATGGGACAACCTGATTATCCCAGTGCTTGGAACAGTGCTTGGCTCATAATAAGCGCTTAATAAATACCATAATTACTATTACTATTACACCATCCACTTTGAATGGCTTGGGATTCCAGAACCAAAGCCTGTGTAGGTCCAAAGAACCCCAAATCCCAAAACCAGAGGCAGTGTTGCTTAATGGGAAGAGTATAGATTGGGAATCAGAAAACCTGGGTTCTAGTCCCACCTCTGCCCCGGCCTGCTGTGAAACCCTGGGCAAGTCACTGAGCTGCTCGGTGCCTAGTTTCCAGATCTATAAATTGAAGGTAAGATGACTTGTTCTCCCTAAACCATAAATTGTGATCACAATGTGGAATGGGGACCGGGTCTAATCTGTTTATTTTTGCCGACCCCAGTACTTTGCACAGTGTTTTGACACATAGCAAGCACTGGATTAATACCATATTTATTATTATGAACTGAGCCAGGGGAAGATTGAGATGAGCCAGGTCCCCAATTTCTAGCTGGCATAGAATTCTGACACACACCCAAGAACAACGAGTGAGACGGATTAGAGAAAGGCCACAAAAGAATAAGAATCCCTTAGGCTCAAGTGGCTTGACTTGATAACTCAGCGAAGTTCTCTGTCACTTCCTCTATCCTATTTCATACTCCACACCTTCACAAACAACTTCTGAGCATTCCAGACTCTATCCTCTATCCAACCCATTCTTCAAAACTTTGTTTACAACATTAATCATAATAAAGGTGGTATTTGTTAAATGCTTACTATGTGCCAAGCACTGTTTTAACTGCTGGGGTAGATAATAAGGTAATCAGGTTGTCCCACATGGAGCTCTCAGTCTTAATCCCCATTTTACAGATATGGGAATTGAGGCAAAGAGAAGTTAAGTGCCTTGCCCAAGGTCACACAGCAGACAAGTGGCGGAGCCGGGATTAGACCCTACGACCTCTGACTCCCAAGCCCGTGCTCTCTCCACTGAGCCACGCTGCATTGTTCACTGTTGTTCACTGCTCGCAGAAGCAGTGTGGCCTCGGGGATAAAGCAAAAGCCTGGGAATCAGAAAGACTTGGATTCTAATCCTGGCTCTGCCACTTGTCTTCTGTGTGGCCTTGGGCAAGTCATTTAACTTCTCTGTGCCTCAGTTGCCTCATCTGTAAAATCAGGTTAAAGACTGTGAACCCCATGTGGGACATAGACTGTGTTCTACCTGATTACCTTTCTCTCTAGTCCAGTTCTTAGAACAGTGCTTTGTACATAGTAAAAACTTAACCAACACCATTATAATAAAAACAAAACAAACCTTTCCCCCTATCTGGTATAGTTGTCCAGTTAGTGTCCTCTACGCATTCAGATTGAATGTGGTCTTGTGCAGTTTCAAATGCTAGAAGGTTGCTGAATCAGCTAAGATGGTTCATAAATCGTTTAGAACTTGAGATAAAACCAGGTGCTGTGTGTTTTAGAAGGAAAATGATTAACCATAAAACTTCTTATCTGTTCAGAAAAAGAAGGGCTGCTTGATCAACCATTGTGTAATTTTAAAATATGATAACTAGATTATATCAGTGAACTTTTTTCAACTTTGATTTAGCCTTGATGAGGAAAGTGAAGAATGTTGCAAGGGGAATGAATGCTTGTCTTCCCTTTCAAATACTCTCTTCCTCTTGCCACTCCGGGAAACCACAGGAAGCAGCATAGCCTAGTGGAAAGACTACAGACCTGGGTGTCAGGGGACCTGGGTTCTAATCCTGACTCCGCCACATTCCTGTTGCCTCACTACCTCAGGTTCCTCATCTGCAAAATGAGGATTCAACGTCTGTTCTCCCTCCTATTTGGACTGTGGTATCTGATTATTTTGTATCTACTCCAGGATTTAATACAGTGTTTGGCACATAGTAAGTGCTACAAATACCACTGTTATTATTATTATCAGTTGTTAACACCACCATCTATCTGTCCTCTCTCAGAAGCCTATAACCATGACATTTTCATTAATCCCTCTCTTCCTTTCAGCTTCCATATAGTTCGTAACGAAATCCTAATTTTTTTTTGTCTCCACAACATTTCCCAGATCCGCCCCTTCCTCTCTATCCTGATGGCCAGCCCCCCATCCAGACATTCATTATGTCTCAGTCGGCCTACCATTTCAGCCTCCTCAAAAGTCTCCTTGCCTCCAGCAACTCCTCTGTCCAATTCTTTACTTTGCTCTCGAATAATCTTTCTGAAACCTCATTCTGCACAGATACAGAATAAAGGGAGCAAATCAGATTGACGATTAAAAAGGAACCGAGGGCTCAGTCAGGGAAGGCCTCTTGGAGGAGATGTACCTTCAATAGGGCTCTGAAGGTGGGGAGAATAATTGTCTGTCAGATAGAAAAAGGGAGAAGACTTAGGGACTTTGAAGGAGTGAAAGTGACTGTGACACCCAGATAAAAAAGATCAGCTGAGGACAAGTAAGGGATGCATAATAGACTTCCAATTTCGAGGTCAGATTAGGGAGACAAAATAAGCATTGTTGAAGTTGGATGAATTGAGAGTGCTTTTGTTTAGTGGAGACTACCGTGTCCAAGAAGACCTCAATTATTTTAGGTGATCTGCCTTCATATGACTAATAGGATATGGTCTTGTTATTTAATCAGTCAATCAATTGTATGTATTTAGCATTTGCTATCTACTAAGCATTTTAGGGAGTACAATATAACAGCACTATTATGCACATTTCCTGCCTGAAATGCCCTCCTTCCTCATACCCTACAGATAATTACTCTCCCCACCTTAAAGGCCTTACTGAAGGCACATCTCCTTTTAGACACTTTCCTGACTAAGCCCTCCTTCTCTCTTCTCTCACTCCCTACTGCATCGTCGCTCCCACTGGCTCTCTTTATTCATCCCCCCTCCCAACCCCACAGCATTTAGGTGCATATCTATAATTTATTTATGTATATTAATTTCTGCCTCCCCATCTAATCTGTAACCTTGCTGTGGGCATGGAATGTGTCTGTTGTTTGTTACATTGTACTCTCACAAGCATTTAGTACAGTGCTCTACACACAGTAAGCACTCAATAAATTTGACTGATAAGGAGCTTACAGTCTAGACAGCAGGAGTCAGACATTAAAATAAATTATGCTTATGTATGAAAGTTCTGGGTGGTTTTGGGTGGGGTGAATAAAGGGTGCAGATCCAAGTGGAAATGGGACACAGAGGGAGAGGAAGTAGAGGAAATGAGGGCTTAGTTGGGGAAGGCCTCCTGGAGAAGGAGCTAGGGCTGCCATTTTTTAGGCAAAACTGCTGGTGGAGCTGGGAGAACCACTGTAATTCAGGCTCCCCAGATTTGAATTTGTCACCAGGTTTTGATCTATGTGAGTGGTTCTCAGATGTTTTCTTCTCATGCTCTCCCTTCCCTTCCCACCTCTTTTTTGACAGCTCCTTCAAGTTTCTAGGCCTGGCTGCCACACCATAAATGTGGTAAGATACCAGTACTGAGGTAAAAGAGAAATAATAGTATTAATGATAATTATGGCACTTACCAAGCCCTTATTATGTGCCAAGCACTGTTCTGAGCTCTGGAGTAGATACAAGTCAATCAGGTTGGGCACAGTCCCTGTCCCACATGGGGCTCAAACTCTTAATCTCCATTTTTGCAATGAGGTAACTGAGGCCCAGTGAAGTTTAGTGACTTGCCCAGGCTCACACAGCAGACCTGTGGCAGAAGTGATGTTAGAACCTAGGTCCTTCTGACTCCCAGGCTTGCTGAGCCACACCATACTAGTTAATGGCTGGTAGGAAATCAGGTAAAACCAAGGCCATGGGAGAGAGGAAAGACTCCCTCTTCTGTATTAGAGTTTACAGGGACAACTAACAGCTATTCCATGATCAATACTCTGCTGCATGTGACCTTATTCCAGATCACGGTAGAGGAAAGTCCAGATGATTTCTCATTGGTGTGTCACATTTGATCTCGATTGCTGTCGTATTTGAGACGCTGTCATTAGGTTAAACATTAACTTGACAAGCTTAGTTCAAATATATAAATATACACATAGAGAGAGGGATAGATATCCGGAGGGAAATGGACAGAATCAGAGCAAAGTGACCTCAGAGAGCTCTGGAATTTAGGGACGATATGGCTGGAGGATTTCAATCTCTTATTCCAGTTGCTGTGAAGCTACTTTTCATCATATCTGGCTTGTCATTTGTCACCGGCGGAAAGGTGCTGGTCCTCCCCTTGGATGGGAGCCACTGGCTCAGCACGAGGCTACTGATGAAAGACCTTTGGCAAAGGGGGCATGAAATCATTGTCATGGCACCCGAGGTCACTTTACATATCAGAAAAGGAGCTTTTTACACTCTAAAAACATATCCATCAACTATGAATAAGCAAGAGTTGGATGATTATTTCAAGACCATGCTCCATGACATCTTGGAGGAGAGATTTTTCCTGAGAAGAGTTTTTAAAACATTTAAAGGCATGACAGATATGTTCAAGATGCTATTTTTGTCGTGCTACCATCTTGTGCATAACAAGGAACTGATGGGATTCATCAACGAGAGCAGATTTGATGCCGTATTAACAGATCCGATTTTTCCCTGTGGTTCGATTATGGCTGAGTCTCTGTCCATTCCAGCAGTTTACGTTTTGCGACAAATTCCGTGTAGTTTAGACTTCGATGGGACTCAGTGTCCAAACCCTCTGTCGTATATTCCTGGGATGTTTACAGCAAACACCGATCGCATGTCATTCCTGCAGCGGGTGAAGAATGTTTTGTTGACTTCATTCCAGCGGTTTCTCTGCAATTCTTTCTTTTCCCCTTTTGCCCAGCTGGCTTCTGAGATTTTGCAGCGAGATATGACAATAGTGGATGTTTTAAGTTATGGATCAGTCTGGCTGATGAGAGGTGACTTTGTGATGGACTATCCCAGACCCATCATGCCCAATATGGTCTTCATTGGTGGCCTAAACTGTGCTCACAAAAAAACACTGTCTCAGGTTGGTATTGGGGTTTGTAAAGATAGCTCATATTCAAAAATGACACTGAAATATTTCATTGTCAAGCATTTGTGGATAGAGGCTGTAAGAAGCCCTCTATTTGGGCTGAACAACATTAGATCGTAAAAATCAAGTTTCAAGTCTTTTTTTTTTTAAAAAAAAAATGGCGTTTGTTAATTGTTTACTACAAACCAGGCACTGTACTAAGCACTGGGGTAGATGCAAGATAATCAATTTGGACACAGTTCATGTCCCACATGGGACTCACAGTTTTAATCCCCATTTTACAGATGAGGTAACTGAGGTACAGAAAAGTTAAGTGACTTGCCCGAGGGAAGATTCATTCATTAATTCAATTGTATTTATGGAGTGCTTATTGCATGCGAAGCAGTGTACTAAGCGTTTGGAAGAGTACAGTACAATAGACACATTCCTGTTCACAACGAGCTCACAGACCAGAAAGAACACAGCAGACAAGTGGCAGAGCCAGGATCAGAACCTAGGTCTTTCTGACTCCCAGCCTGTTCTCTATCCACTAGGCCATGTTGCTTCTCAGTCTTTTGTGGGAGAAATCAAGTGTCAGGTCTTATGACAGAATTTATGAATCACTTTAAAACCCCCCCAAAAATTACCTCTTCCCTTTCCCTCCCATATAATTGCCTGCCTCCTTTAGGATCTGGGTAATGGGCAGCTGTGGTTGTGTTCTGGGGCCTAGCTCAATTTAAGCATTTTCAAGAAGTCTCTTCCTTTCAGGCCTGTGGTTGGAATTTGAGAAATACTTGCATGAGTCTGATTCCCTGCTGGTAGTGTGATGAATTGGGAAGAGGGGGAGGGTCAGGGAAGCGGTGGGTCCAGAGGACCATGATAGGTAGGCTTATGAGATGAGAGCGGAAGGCTGGCAGTTTGAGAAGGACTGATCTTGCTACAGTAATAATAATAACGCTGGTATTTTTTAAGCACTTACTGTGTGCCAGGCACCTTACTAAGAGCTGGAGTGGATACAAGCAAATTGAGTCAGACACGGTCCCTGTCCCACGTGGGGCTCACAGTTTTAATGCCCATTTTACAGATGAGGTAACGGAGGCACAGAGTTTCCAGTACTCTACCAATCTCAACTACGGGAGGGAGAGTCAAGCAGAGGTCTACCCATTCCATTCCCAGCTTGGCCAGTGGCTAGCAAGTAGAAGGCAATCTGCTACAAGTCAAAACTCACCGGTGCTGGGCAGCAGCGGCAAGGGAGAGAGTCAAGGGCGGTAAACAAAGTGCATATTTTTATCAAGAAAACTCTGGTTACACTACTAGAAGGATTGCATATGGAGGTGGGGTGTTCTGGAAGAGTTATTTCCATGGAGCCGCTATGGGTCAGAAACAACGTGGTAGCATAAGACAAGAAGAACTAGAAGAAAACCTTGAGGGATGCCCAAGGCAACAGAATTAGAGACAAAGAGGAACCAGTGGGAGGGAGAAGAATGAGGATAGTCCTGAATCAGTCAAATGGAGGTCTGATAGTGATGGGAGAAGAAGAGATTACTTCGCGGTATCTATAGCTGTGGAGAGATTGAGGAGGATCAGGATGGACTGTATTCCTTTGGTAGTCTCACTTGGGGCTCACAGTCTTAATCCCCATTTTACAGATGACATAACTGAGGGACAGAGAAATTAAGCCACTTGCCCAAAGTCACAGAGTTGACAAGTGGCGGACCTGGGATTAGGACCCACGGCATCTGACTCCCAATACCTTTCTCTTTCCACTGAGTCAAGCTGCTTCTCTGTACTCTCCTAAGTGCTTAGTACAGTGTTCTGCAGACAGGACGCATTCAGTAAATATCACTGAGTGATGGATTTACTGATTTAGAGATAAGAGATGCAGGGAATTTGGAGGACGGAGTTAAACATCTGAAAAAGTTGATGTGGAGATGGGTGTGAGAGTCAATAGGGATGGAGGAATATTGAGGCTGTACAGATGAGAGGGCTGAACAGGTGGTGAATTTTAGATGAATGAGTTCATCCTGGTGACTGGATTTTTGCCATCAGCCCTCCACATCTCAAGCACGAGAGTAGAGGACAGACAATATGGAGATGATCCAGGGTTGCGAGTTAGTAGTCTGAAATCAGTGGATGGACACACTTGGCTATATGGCTGAAGTGTGGGAGAGGAGGAAGGGGATAACATGATGGGGTAGAAAGGGTTGGATGGCAGTAAGCTGATGGTGGAGGTGAGTAGGGAGAGAGCTGAGGGGCTGAGCTGGGCAAGAAGGACAGGGATGGGGAGGTGGAGGAGTGAGAAAGTGTTGGCTGGAGGGGGATGGGAAGGAGTGCTGGGAAGGAAGGACAGGGATAGACTGATTACCGGGAAGAGATTAAGGGGAAGTGCATTCATTCATTCATTCAATAGTATTTATTGAGCGCTTACTATGTGCAGAGCACTGTACTAAGCGCTTGGGATGAACAAGTCGGCAACAGATAGAGACGGTCCCTGCCGTTTGACGGGCTTACGGTCTAATCGGGGGAGACGGACAGACGAGAACAATGGCAATAAATAGAGTCGAGGGGAAGAACATCTCGTAAAAACAACGGCAACTAAATAGAATCAAGGCGATGTACAATTCATTAACAAAATAAATAGGGTAATGAAAATATATACAGTCGAGCGGACGAGTACAGTGCTGTGGGGATGGGGAGGGAGAGGTGGAGGAGCAGAGGGAAAAAGGGAAAAAGAGGGTTTAGCTGCGGAGAGGTAAAGGGGGGAGGGGGGAGGTAAAGGGGGGAGGTAAAGTGCAGGGAATGTGTCTACTGACTCTGTTATACTCTCCCAAGCCCTTAGTACAGTGTACTGCATGGAGCAAGCACTCAATAATTAGGATTGATTGCTTGATGGATTGAGGGTTATAAGAGAGGTTGTCAGCAGCAATAACTGCTTAATCTGTTGGTTCCTTCACCAGCACTTATGTACATTTCTGTAATTTATTTGTTTATTTTAGGGTCTCCCTTTCTAGACTGTAAGCTCACTGTGGACAAGGAACATGTCTGTTTAACTGTTATACTCTACTCTTCCAAGTGCTTAGTACAGTGCTCTGCACACAGTAAGTGCTCAATAAATATGACTGACTGAGCAACTGACTAACCTCTGAATTGAATGCAGGTCCCTGGGTTCCTGAAAATGAAATGGCAGAATGTTCAGGAGCTAATAGGAGGCTGAGTTGATGTGAAGGCAGGCAACTGTTGATATGGATAAAGATAACAGGCCTTTGTCTCCAGGGTGTCAGACATTCACACCTGCTCTGTGTTCTCTACTGTACCCTTGGGCCAGAGAGGGGACAGAGAGAGGGAAGATGAAGAAATAAACTGTAAGCTTGAGCTAGGCCGGGAATGGGTCTACCAACTCTGCTATTTGAACTCTCCCAAGTGTAGTATTTAGTACAGTGCTCCTCAAACAGTAATTATTATTATTAAGTGCCGTCGAGTTGTTTCTGATTCATAGCGACTCCATGTATATACTTTTTCCAGAACATCCGTCCTCTGTCACAATCTGCAACCTTTCTGACAGGTCTTCCATTATCATTGTTATGTTCTCTAACCATCTGGTTGCTGGTCTACCTCTTCCACGTTTTCCCTGAACTTTTCCTAGCACTAGTGTCTACTCCATAGAATTGGTCCTCTTGATTATGTGTCCAAAATATGCTAATCTAAGTCAGGTTATTTTGCCTTCCAAAGACCACTTTCATTTAATTGCCTCTAAAATTTGCTAAAATAATTTGCAAACAGCAAGCACTCCATAAATTGATTTATTGATTGAAGAAATGACTGCTCCTCAGCTGCAGCAGTTTGGGTGCGAGTTCTTTGAATCCAGGCACGTGGTTGGCAGTGGTCCCAAAGTTAGTGGTTACAATTTCGGAAACAACCTAGAAATCTCCTAGCTGAGTTATCTGTCTCTCTGCATTGCCCCGACCTGCTCCCTTTATTCACCCCAACTCCCAAGCTTTATCTGTATCTCTGCGTTGCCCCAACTTGCTCCCTTTCTTCACCCCACTTCCCAAGCTTCATTCCTTCATTCATTCAATCATATTTACTGAGCGCTTTCTGTGTGCAGACAAGAGTGCTCAGAATCCAGGTCCTGATTCCCAGACCCATGCTCTTTCCATTAGGCCTTGCTGCTTACATGACTTGTCCAAGGCTACGTAGCAGACAAGTGGCTGAATTTGAATCCTGATCCCCTGACTCCCAGGCCTGTGATTTTCATGTGCTCATCTTTCGATGTATGCTTGTTAGTTACATGCCACTTAAGGCTGGGAATTCCTGGTGCATATGGGCAAGGTTGCTTTCACTTAATGTTTCATCAGCACTTGGTATAGTGCTCTGCACTGAATAAGCACTTATTAAATGCTATTATTATTACTCAAGGGCCTGACATAGCCTCTGGAGTCTGGTAGACACCATCATGCCCACGATTCTCCCTGTCATGAGGTGAGGGTTCAGACTATCTCATCATCCAATAAGGATCCTCATCTGCAAAAGGAAGAGGAAGGGTTCCAGCAGGAGAAGTTGCCATTTGACCTGGAATGGTCCACAGAGAGGAAAGCAGCTCTGAGACGCACCAGTAGATTTAGCAGTGTCTAATCCTCCCCCTTCCTCCCTCCCCCTCATCTCAGAGTCGCACCTGGAGAGTTTCCAGAACTCTACCAGTCTTGACTATGGGAGGGAGAGTCAAACAGAAGCATAGTCATTCCATTCTTAGCGTGGGCAGTGGCTAGCAAGTGGAAGGTAATCTGCTACAAGTCAAAACTCACCTGTGCTGGCAGCAGCAGTGGCATGGGAGAGAGTTGAGGGTGGAGACTCAAGTTTACCGCACTGAAGGAGACACTGGTAAACCTCTTCTGTATCTTTACCAAGAAAACTCTATGGATACACTACCAGAACGATTGCAGATGGAGGTTGGGCTCTCTGGGAGAGATGTGCCCCTGGCATCGCTACGGGTCGGAGACGACTCGACAGCATAAGAAAAGAATCCTGCCATTAGTCTGCCCTGGCACTGTAGTCAAGATGCTCATGGATGAGGCTGAAACATTTCCCTACCTTCTCCTGGCAGCGGCCTCTCCGACCAGCCTTTAGGTTCAAAACTTGATGAGAGGAAACACCGCTTCTCCCCAAGGAGGGTAAATGCCCAGTTTTGTTCCCCCAGGAAGTTCTGCAGGTTGAATAGATCAGTTGATCCAGAAGGGGTTTGGATGCAGCTTTCTATAGTGGGTTCCTAGAGGGAAGTTAGGAATGGATAGCAAGAAGCCAGTCCGTGCTTCTCCATGTCTTCTGCAGCCCCTGTCAGAGGAAGAATCCTGTGCTGGATGGATTGTTAGTCTGACCACTTAATGGTCTTTTTGATGATGCAGTGTTTTCTCCTCCTTCCAGCCTGCACATTTCGCTCCTCTAATTCCAACCTTCCCACTGTAACTCGATCTCGTCTGTCTCGCCACCGACCACTCGTCCGCGTCCTGGAATGCCCTCTCTCCTATCTGACAGAAACATTCTTCCCTCTTCAAAGCCTTATTTGAAGGCACGTGTCCTCCAAGAGGCCTTCCCTGACTAAGCCCTCCTTTTCTCTTCTCTCATGCCTCTGTCGCCCTGACTTGCTCCCTTTATTCATCCCCGCTCCCAGCCCCACAACACTTATGTACATATCTGTAATTTACTTTTTATATTCATGTCGGTCTTCCCTCCTAAACTGTATGCTTGTTGTGGCCAGGAAATGTGTCTATTCCTTGTTGTACTGTACTCTCCCAAGCGCTTAGTACAGTGCTCTGCACACAGTAAGTGCTCAATAAATTTGATCGACTGACTGACTGACTGACTGACTGACAGTTCTGGGCTGGAGAGGATTATGGTGGAAGCCTGGAGTTTAGCAGGAAACCAGAGAGAAGAGTCACCCGCAGTGCATGAAGTCAGGTTGTAATCTAAATAATTTAATACTCAAAAAAACCTAGTTAAATATGCCCCATTTCGTGCAACTGTGACCTCATCAATATCATTTGCCAACACTTCGGAGGCTGAGAAGGAGAAAGAACAAGGCGTCAGGAAACTGAGTTCTAATCGTGGCTTCACCAGTCACCTGCTGTATAATCTGGATGGGATATATCACTTAACTTCTCTGTGCCTCAGTTTTCTCTCTTGAGAAGTGGGGATTAGATTCCTGTCTTTCGTCCTTTTTAGACTGTGAGCCCCAAGAGGGACAGGGACTGTGACTGATCTGACTGTAACGTATCTACTCCAGTTTTTGGCACACAATAAGCCCTTAACAAATACCACAATTATTATTATCAATTTTCTTTTCCCAAAAAGGGAATTTCTGTTCCTTTTCCCTAGGACTCCAGACATAAACACCTATTGTGCCTATAAAACCTTCTCACAGCAGGTTTTCTGGTTTATTGAATTTATCTCTGAAAATTCAATATTCATTAAGGTCGACTTTGTGATTCTTGAACAATGGGTTGCTAGAAAGACATGTTTAGAAGATAAAGTGGAGACACTAAGTGCCTGCAGATTACCTGCAAAGCTTTCTCATATGCTCAACAGTCTTTCGGGTGAAACCTTGAACCAAATATACACAGTCCCTCTTCTCACATTCTAGCACTTAGTACAGTAATCTGTACACAGTAGGTGCTCAATAAATATGATTGACTGACAAAAGAGATACAAGTCATAGAAAACTTCTTGTCTTAGGCCAGTTTATGTAGCTACAATTGAGAGGCTTATTATGTCAGGCGAGAAGCAGAAAGAACACAGGCCTGGGAGTCAGAGGACCTGGGTTCAAATCCCAGCTCCATCACTTCTCTGCTATGTGATTTTTGGCAAGTTACTTAAGATCTCTGTGCTTCAGTTTCTCCATCTTTAAAATGGTAATTAAGCCTGACTCCCTCTTACTTAGATTGTTAGCTCCATGTGGGCAGGGACGGTATTCAACGTAATTATCTTTACCTACCCCAGCGTTTAATACAGTGCTTGACATACAGTAAGTGCTTAACCAATACAATAATTATTGTATTTATGAGAGGTCAGTGAACATCATCCATCTATTAGAATTTCATTTGTGGTACTAAAACTTTGTGCACAAGTAGTAATACTAGAATGCACCGTGGCTTAGTGGAAGGAGCCCGGACTTGGGAGTCAGAGGAGATGGGTTATAATCCCTACTCTGCCACTTGTCTGCTGTGCGACCTTGGGCAAGCCATTTAACTTCTCTGTGCCTCAGTTACCCCATCTGTAAAATGGGGATTAAGACTGTGACCCCCAAGTGGGACAACCTGGTTTCCCTGTAACTACCCCAGAGCTTAGAACAGTGCTTGCCACATAGTAAGCACTTAACAAATACCAGTCTTCTTCTTCTTATTATTAATAAATAATTGTGGTATTTATTAAACACTTACTATGTGCCAAGCACTATACTAAGCGCTGAGATTGATAAAATATAAGCGGAGTGGACACAGCCTATCTATACAGGGCTCACAGTCTAAGAAACAGGGAACAGGAATTTTTTCCCTGGTTTAAAGATGAAGTACTGAGGAATAGAGAAGTTGTGAATTAATCGCCCAAGGTCCCACAATAGGCAATTATGAGAGCCAGGATTAGAATCCAGGTCTTCTTATTCCCAAGACCATGCTCTTTCACGGGGTCACACTGCTTCCCTAAAGTATGATATCAGGATCTTTGGCACTTGATATGCATCCCACCCTCAGTTCCATGGCATTTATGTACATATCTATAACTTATTTATTTACATTAATTTCTCTTTCCCCTTCTAGACTGTAAGATCCTTGTGTGCAGGGAATGTGTCTACTATTGTATTCTACTCTTGCAAGTGCTTAGTACAGTGCTCTGCACCCAGCAAGCACTTAATGAATACCATTGAATAATTGATTGATTTGGCAAAGTTTTTGAAATAATGGCCATTTTGGGGTGATTGGCTAGAAAGAGAATGCAAGCTGTCCAAAACCATCATTTGTGTTTCCAGTGATGTTATGTTCACCAATTGATACCACAGAACGATGTGTTAGAACTGACAAACGTATATTAGGTAAAATGGTAGGGAGAAAGTATAGCTGTGGCAACGAAGCAAAACAAAGCAAAAAACTGAAAGCAATTCTATACATACGTAATAAGTCAACTAAATAGTCAGAGAATTACTTTTTAGATGGGAATTTGAAAGATGGGAGGGATGTGGAGTGGTAGAAATGAGTAGGAAGGGACATTTCAGGCAAGATGTCCATGTATGGGAGAGATCATTTCGGCACAGTTGGAGGTTTGTTTGGGAGGAGTTGAACTGGGTGTAGCAGGAGAAGACAGCGGATAAGCAAGAGGGAGGGAGGCAGTTGAGGGAAAGCTCTGAAGGTTAGGAGTCTCGATTTTCATTCAACCGGTTTTAATCAAAGAAGCGATGCTGATTCTCAAAGGCCACATCATAAACATTTAAATTAATGTTGGGGGGAAATTCTCACTTTTTGACCATTACACCCAGATCTCTATTTCCTCCTGAAAATAAATGAAACCCTGCTTGATTCAACCTCCAGAATGAAACCTCCACAGGCAAAACTCACAATGCTTAAAACGGGGGCTTGGAGGAAGGGTGCCTTGTTTGATCCGAAGATAAAGATCTTGGATTTGAATCTATCTTGTCTCCTTATTTCCAACCCAGGAACAGGGAAAATTTGAGGGAAAAAAAATCCCAAACCCCTAAAATGCTTAGGCAGAAAGATGGCACCACTACCTTTAGAAATTCTTGTGTTGTCCTGAAAGATAAATCTCTCCTTAACCTTTGTTCATCAAATAAGCGCTGTCAGATGTTCAAGAGAAATATTAACTGGGGAAAACTGAAGCAGGTTTGATAACCCAGTGATTTGGCAAGGGGAGAGAGAGGACATGTGAATGCCAATAGCGAAAGCATTTGTAGGAGGGAGAGGATTTTAAAGAATGATGGCCGCTGGATTTCATTCCACTCATTCGATTTTCCTGGTCCTGCTCCTGTGCATGTCTTGCTGGAGGTCCGCTGAGGGAGGGAAGCTGTTAGTAGTTCCATTGGATGGTAGTCACTGGCTCAGTTTGCGGACAGTGCTGCTGGAAGTCCAACAGAAAGGACACGAAGCCCTCGTGGTCGCCCCCGAAGCAACAGTGCATATCAAACCGGGGGACTTCTACATCTTGAGAACCTACCCAGTACCTTTCAGCAAAGAAGAATTACAAAATCATTTTGGGACATCTGGTCACGAACTGTTTGAGAAGCGACCGTTCCTGGAGAGAATTTTTAGAACTTACAAAAAAGTGAAAAAGACCTCCACCCTGCTTTTCTCCACCTGTACACAGCTGCTGTACAATAAGGAACTGATGAAATACCTTGAAGACAACAAATTTGATGCGGTCCTCACGGATCCCTTTCTTCCCTGTGGCTCAATCGTAGCTGCGTATCTGAAGCTTCCAGCTTTATACTTCCTGCGTGGAATGCCGTGCAGCCTTGACTTCGATAGCACTAAGTGTCCCAACCCTTCTTCTTATATTCCCAGGGCATTTTCTGGTAATTCAGATCGCATGAATTTCCCACAGAGGGTGAAGAATGTGTTGCTCACCTGGTCACAGCTATTTTTTTGTAGCTTTGTTTACTCACCATACGCTCAGCTGGCCTCTGAGGTTCTGCAGCGAGATATGACAATAGTGGATGTTTTAAGTTATGGATCAGTTTGGCTAATGAGATCTGACTTTGTGATGGACTATCCCAGACCCATCATGCCCAATATGGTTTTAATCGGTGGCATAAACTGTGCTCATAGAAAACCTCTGTCTCAGGTTGGTATTTGGATGTTTATGTAGATTAAATTGCTTTAAAAGTACTATATTTTGCTTCTATTGAGTAGATCAGGACCGGCATCACTTTCAGTAGTATAAGAAGTTTTTTGTTTTTTTATTTAATCATGTAGTTGCTCAATGTGATCATGACTGTGCCTCTTATTCTCAGATTTCTCCAAACTCCTCTCGAGCTTATTGATATTTTCTGCCCATACAACTTTTGGTGAAAGCAGAGTGAAGATTCTTACTGTGCTGAGTGGGAAGAAATGTTTCGTTTGTGTCCTCCATCTTGTTAATCTCCAACTTGGAGCTATAATGGGCACTCTCTCACCTGGTATTGTGAAATTTATTGAACAAAATTCCATATTTGCCTCATCCGCAAACTCGCTCATGTCTTCACTCTGCTTTCAGTTTTCCAGACTGGAGTATGACATTTTAAATTTTTTTCACCATCACTCTTACTAATTTAGTTTCTCTTCTCCCTACGTTCTTCAGGCCTACTTTGAACCTTTATGTGGTATTTGTTAAGTATTTACTATGTGCGAGGCATTGTACTAAGCACTGGGGTAGATTCGAGATAATCAGATTTGTATAGACCAAATTTACATGAAGCATTATATTGTACTTCTATTAATTATATCAAGACTGACATAATTTGGACTCACAGTATTTGTCTCCACTTTACAGGTGAGGTAAATCTGAGGCAGAGAGAAGTGAAGCGACTGGCCCAAGGTCATATAGCAGACAAGTGGCCAAACCAGGATTAGAATTCAGGTCTTCTGGCTCCCAGGCCCATACTATTCCCACTAGGTCACACTGCTGGAGATGGAAGTTTCCTGTAGGATGTCAAACAGATGATATGTTTGCAACAGAACAGGATTAAGTAAATTAAATGAAAGCTGCCAGTGTAGAATTCACATTGCTTTTACTCAGAGTTCGAATAGCACTTGGAGTAAAAATGAGATGAACAGTGTTAAAAACTGCATGGATTTGATAACCTGCTTTGTGAAGCAGGTGAAATCCATTGAATCAATCAATGGTATTTATTGAATGCTTACTGTGCACAGAGAACAATTATATTCCCATAATGAAATGCTCCATTTACTTAAAGGCAGAAACTGGATGACTGTAGTTTGAGAGAAAAACTACTCAGCTGGGTAATTTTCAGGTCAAAATATTGAAATACTTTTCTTTCATATCCATTAATGTACTGGAAAATTGAAAAGATTGGAATACTGGTCTATTAGAAAACATCTAACCTACTGTAGAATAATTTAATGAATATTATTTTAAGATATTTTAAATTTCTAAACCGTATAACTAAATAGAATCCTTTTAACAGTGGAAGTTGTTAAGTGAAATCAACTAGAAAACAAATGGTTGACTATAGGGATTTTCAGCCAGTGATCTCACAGCTGTTAATATTACTAATCCCTCCCATCAGCTCAACAAGACAAGTGGAAAAAATAGATTTTAAATATAAGAATGAGCTTTAAAAAGTCCTTAGAGATGGAGTCTTAGTCATAATGAAAATAATAGTAATCATAATGATTAATATTTGCTACCTCTATTGCTTTTACTGTCATTTTGTTAGCATTTGTTGAACCTTTACTTCGTGCAAATTCCTTTACTAAGACCTGGAAAACGGTACAGGAATATTTCATTCAATTGTTCAGTCGTATTTATTGAGCACTTACCGGACGCAGACCACTGTACTAAGCTCTTGGGCGAGTACAGTACAAATTTCAGATGTAGTCCCTGGCTTGGGGAGAACTCACAGTCTAAAAGGACAGGAGTGTGAGGGACTAAACTGGCAAAAGATGTAAAAAGGGTGAAATTAGCAAGAGTAGGGCAGAAACTATCAAATAAGATCACACTTCTTGGAGAAGCAGCATTACCTAGTGGAAATAGCATGGGCCTGGGAGTCAGAAGGACCGGGGTTCTGTTCCCAGCACTGATCTGCTGCATGACTTTGGACAAGTCACTTCACTTCTCCGGGCTTCAGTTCCCTCATCTGTAAAATAGGGATTAATAATAATAATAATAATGGCATTTGTTAAGCGCTTACTATATGCCAGACACTGTACTTAAGCACTGGGATGAGTACAAGCAAATCAGGGCAGACACGGTCCCTGTGTCACAATGGACTTGCTGTCTCAATCCCCGTTTTACAAATGAGGTAATTGAGGCAGAGAAGTGAAGTGACTTGCCCAGCGTCACGCAGCAGACAAGTGGCAGAGGCAGGATTAGAACCCATGGCCTTCTGACTCCCAGGCTCGTGCTCTATCCATTATGCCACGAATCCCATGAATCCCAACCTGATTTGCTCTTATCCACCCCAGCACTGAGTACGGTGCCTGGAACGTAGTAAGCACTTAACAAAGACCACAGTTATTATTATTATTGTTATTATTATTATTAAATGAGCAGCATGACATACTTTTAAGGGCCCAGTTTTCAGGCTTCTCGCCTTTCCGGCATGGCAGTCTACAGTCCAGGCAAACATCCTGCTACTCTTTGAGCAATTGTTACAGCCTTGATGCAGCTTCAGTTTCTGCCCGTCATGCTTCCTTGGGGCAGGTCGTCACTCAGTTGGTGGTGGGCATGGGAAGGTGATATAACTCAGTGAGGCCTAGGGTTCCAATACAGGAGGGGCCTGGGGTCCTGGAGCTGGTAGCCCTCTGATTGCCTGGCTCACTCCCACAGGATAGGTCTAAATTCCCGAATGCTGGCACAAGTCACTTCTCCCATAAAGCACTGTTAACCCAGGGAGTTGTTATTCCTGAAAGGTCAATGCCCCACCAAGAAGGTTCTCCAAAGTGGTGTGAAGTAACTTCATTCTCTGGTGGCGGGGATGAGATGGGAAGATGCAAGACTCCCACCGAGGGCTAGCGAGCACTTTGCAGTTACCAGTCTATCAAGGAAGGGGACCACATCGGTCATGATCCGAAGCAGTATGGCCTAGTGGGAAGAGCACGGGCCTGGGAGTCAGAAGGAACTGGGCTCTAATCCCGGCTCCACTGCATGCCCGCTGCGTGACCTTGGGTAAGTCACTGCACTTCTCTATGCCTCAGTTACCTCATCTGTAAAAAGAGGAATAAGTCTGTGAGCCTCATGTGGATCTGTGTCCAAGCCAATTTGCTTGTATCTTCCCCAACTCTTAGTATGGTGCTTGGCACATAGGAAGCGCAGAACAAATACCACAGTTATTATTATTATAATCAAATGGGTGCCCTCTATCGGAGACAGTGTCAACCGAAGAGGGTCACACCGAACATTAAAAACTACTCGCTTATGTATACTTCCCTCAGATCCGTTTATTGTTGGTGTCTTCTGGTCCTATTGGTCCTCTTCTCTATCCGCCTCTCTCTCTCTGACTGGTTGGCCGGGTGGTTGGCACCCGCTCCTCTCCACAGGCCCCCCGTCTCCTGGTCTCAGCCAGTTTTAGCTAGGGCTTGTGATGGGTTCTGATGTCCATGCCCCCTGTGGCAATTTCTCTTCTGTTGGTGGGCAATATTTCAAGCCCAGCTTTTCATCTTACATCCGATCTCCCCGTTATAGCTAGTCTGCAATCCCGGCATTCTGCCATTCTGCCTTCCATCCTTACGTAATCCTGGTTTTCAATATCCTCTGGCGTGTCCTCTCCTTACGTAAGTTCTGTTAATGCGTAAACCTTCATCTCTCTCTTTTGTCAACCAATAATTCTAGAACGGAGTTTTCATTCTGCATCAGAGATAGAATGAGACGAAGAAATTGAGATTGTCTTTCTTAGACCATCACTCCTTAGAACCTCGCTTAGACTGTAAGCCCCGTATGGTATAGGGACTATGTCCAAGCTGATTAACTTGTTTCTACCCCAGCACTTCAAACAATGCTTGACATATAGTAAGTGCTTAACAAATACCATAATAATAAATAATTATAGTGGTATTTTTTTCAGCACTGACTATGTGCCTTGCCCTGATCTAAGCGCTGGGGTACATACAAGATACTAGGGTTGGACGCAGTCCTGTCTCACACAGGGTTCACCATCTTAATCCCCATTTTACAGATGAGGGAACTGGGGCACAGAAAAGTGAAGTGATTTGCCAAGGTCACATAGCAGACAAATGGCAGAGCTGAGATTAGAGTCCAGGTCATTCTGACTCCCAGGCCCATGACCTATCCATTAGGCCATGCTGTTTCCCAATAATACCATAATAATAAACCTTCTGGCAGGGCGAGTATGTCTGGCTAGTAGCATATATGTGTCTGTCATTTCCAGGGTGTGTATATATCCGGGTAATTTTTTCTTTGCATAAGATTCCTTGTTAACAGAGAAACAACTGTATCTTTTTGTTAAAACCCATTTTACCCTAGGAGACTTGTACAGAAAGAGATGCTAAGAATGAACAGTTCCTAGGTTGTGAGCCCCTCCAGGGGCAGGAGCTGTGTTTAATTCCCACCTGTGTACTCTTTCTGAAAGCTTAGTGCAAGGCTTTACACACAGCAGGTGCTCAATAAGTTCCAAGGATTGATTCGCTACTTTCTGAAGAGAAGTTCTTCCCACAAGCCTCGCAAAGAGAACTAGAGATACTTTGAGGAGAAATTCCTAACTATCCAGTATTATTTGGCTGGAAAGAAACAACATTTTTGTATTGTGGTTCAATAGACTGCAGATATCCCCATTTAGAATCTCCTCCAAAGGATATTTTTTTTTCAAACGGTATTTGTTAAGTGCTTACTATGTGCCAGGTCCTGTACTAAGCTCTGGGGTAGACACAGGCTACTCAGGTTGGACACAGTCCCTGTCTGCACGGGGCTCACAGTCTTAAACTCCAGCATTGTACTCTCCCAAGCACTTAGAACAGGGCTGTGCACATAGGATGCACTTAATAAATACCATTGATTGATTTTACAGATGGGGTAACTGAGTCATAGAGAAGTTAAGTGACTTGCCCAAGGTCACACAGCAGACAAATGGTGGAGCTAGGATTAGAACCCAGGTCCTTCTAACTCCCAGGCCACACTGCTTTTCAGATGAACTGGAGTTCAGAGGTGCAGGACCGAAGGAAACACTGATTTCTTACGGCTCTATCTTCTGACATGAAAAGCCCCAAATGGCCATTGGTCTAATCCTAGTTTCTTTATGATATGTTTTGGGGAATGCAGTGAATTATCCAGAAAGGATGATATCCAGGAAATGTATTAGAAAGCAGGGACTGTGAATGGTTTCATGCACTGGGGAAACACAGAATCAGCATTAAGTAAATGTGTACATTTTGATTGTTGATAGTCAATCAAACAATGGCATTTAGAAGCAGCGTGGCTTAGTAGAAAGAGCACGGGCTTGGGAGTCAGAGGTCATGGGTTCTAATCCCGACTCCGCCGCTTGTCAGCTGTGTGACTTTGTGCAAGTCACTTAACTTCTCTCTACTTGAGTAACCTCATCTGTAAAATGAGGACTAAGACTGTGAGCCCCACATGGGACAATCTGATAACCTTGTATCTATCCCAGCGCTTAGAACAGAGCTCGGTACATATTAAATGCTCAACTAATACCATCATTATTATAATTGAGCACTTACTTTTTGCAGAACACTGTTTAAGTGCTTGATACAATACAGTTGGTAGACACAAACCCTGCCCCCAAGAAGCTAAAAACCTGATAAGGGAGACATTAAAATAAGCTCCAGGTAGGGCTCAATCTTGCTCTAAGGGTCTAGTTTTGTCTTTAGCCATCCAGATCCAGTAATCAACTATTTGGAGAGAAACCACTTACATAAATGAAATATCTGTGTGATTTTAGAGCCACCTCTGCAATGTTTTCTTCAATCAATCCATCATATTTATTGAACACTTACTGTATGCAGAGCACTTTACTGAGTGCTTGGGTGAGAATGCTGACACAGTCAGGATGAGGGTGAGATAGAGGGATAGAAATGGGGACATTGCATGCCAGGGTCCTGCTGGGTAGGAGCCATGGGGCAGTCACCGCTGCCTCTTTCTTGTCATGTTACTGCCATCGATCAGTGATTCCGCAGACCAAGAGCCTAGAAAGGCAGAAAAGGAGAAGAATAGAGATCTGCTCAGATGAAACACAAAGTACCCAAGCCCACAGTGCATCTAGAAACCACCCACCCACCCCTGTCCTCTGAAAATTGTTCCTTACTTCCTTACCTGGACTGTGGTATGGCCTAGTGTATAGAACTTGGGCCTGGGAGTAGGGAGGACCTGGGTTCTAATCCTGGCTCTGCCACTTGTCTGCTGGGTGACCTGGGGCAAGTAACTTCACTTCTCTGTGCCTCAGTTACCTCATCTGTAAAGCAGAGATAAGACTTGTGAACCCCATGTGGGTCATGGACTGTGTCCTGCTTGATTAGTTTGTATCTACCCCAGAGCTTAGAACCGTGCTTAACAAATAGAACTTAACAAATACCGTAAAAACAAACAAACAAATGAACAAAAAACCTTTGCTGCTAAGACTAGCCGATGACTGTGAGTTGGGCTGGGTATGGAAGGGCTTTTTTGGGTTCAGGAAAAAGGTGTCCAGGCTGTGGACTGAGGACACAGGATGGGTTGTGCTGCTACATGCAGTCCCTGTGACCATCTCTAGTCTTGAGGGCAGGGTGACCTTCCATCCCTCCCTCTCTTTCCTGTCTGCCCAGTGGATTTCCTTTTCATCCCTATAACACCTATCTATACATTATTTATCTTAATGTTTGTCTCCCCCTCTAGACCGTAAGCTCGTTGTCTGCAGGAAACGTGTCTACCAACTCCACTGAATTATACTGTCCCAAGCTTTTAATACAGTGCTCTCTGCACAGTAAGCACTCAATAAATATCACTGATTGATTGATTGATTGGATAAAGTAGTGAGGGGTGGGGTTGAAGCTGGAGTGGGCAGGGTGGGACAGAAGCCAGGCTGGAGGACACAAAAATCGTGCTTAGGATTGGTTCAGAACCCATTTTGGATAGTCCCGTCTTCGACTTACACTAAGATAACCTATGCCAGTGGTATTGATGGCCTCTATTATTGATAGATTGATTCATTCATTGCAGTGCCTGTCAACCACACTGACATCATCCAATCCAAACCCACATCAAACCTGAGTCCCAATCCAGAAACTTTTTATTCAACCTGACCAGCAGCTTTTTGTGGTCCTGTGCAGTCAAACCGGGTCCAATACAGCCAAGCAGACCTCTAGAGCAGACATCAATCGATCAATCAATCGTATTTATTGAATGCTGACTTTGTGCCAGACACTGTACTAAATGCTTGGTAAAAGACTATACAACAATATAACAGATTCCCTGCCCGCATTAAGCTTACAGTCTAGAGGGGGAGAAATTTCTTGGTTGGGATAGGGTGGTGGGGTTGAGATTCATTATAGACTGCGGATCAGCGACATCAGCAGCACAGATCAAACGTAATGGAAAAAGTTGTGTGAAGAGACTTCAAATGCTGGAGCTTCTCTCATATGCAGTCACCAGTGAAAAAAATTTGCCTGTCCACCTCTCCCATCCGGGCAGCCAAGGAAATCCTTGTTTCTACCCCCAGGGCTTAGAACAATGTTTGCCACATAGTTAGCATTTAACAATTAGAAGCAGCATGCCCAAATAGATAGAGAATGCATCTGGAAGTCAGAAGGACCTGGGTTTGAATCCCACCTCTGCCACTTGTCTGTTGTGTGAACGTGTGCAAGTCACTTCACTTCTCTGTGCCTCAGGTACCTCATCTGTAAAATGGGGATTATGACTGTGAGCCCCAGTTGGGACATGAACTATGTCCACCCTGATTAGCTTGTATCTTCTCCCACTTCCTTCTGCATCGGCCTGACTTGCTCCCTTTGTTCTTCCCCCCTCCCAGTCCCACAGCACTTTTGTACATATCTGTCATTTATTTTTACTGATGCTTGTCTCCCTGCCACTAGAGTGTAAGCTAGTTGTGGGCAGGGAATGTGTCTGTTTATTGTTATATTGTACTCTCCCAAGTGCTTAGTACGGTGCTCTGCACACAGTAAGCACAGGAAGTAGCGTGGTGAAGTGGATAGACGTGGGCGTGGAGTCAGAAGGTCATGGGATCCAATGCCGGCACCATTTGTCAGCTATGTGACCCTGGTCAAGTCACTTAACATCTCTGTGACTCAGTTACCTCATCTGTAAAATGTGGATTAAGATTATGTGCTTAACAAAAACCACAATTAATTAAATATGATTGAATGATTGAATGAATACAGGAATGAATCTGCCAGGGCTAGAACAGTTCCTGGTACTTAGTAAGTGCTTAACAAATACCATTAAAAATAAATAAAGAAATTTACCATATTAGACGAGGCCGGGCCCAGGAGCCCCGGGGGCTACGTGAACTCTATAGGTCCATACAGTCACTACGTCGCTTCCCAGTGAGGACAACGGTGGTTTTGGCTCCTGTAAAGCTGTTGCCACATGGCTGATGATGGGGGGCAGTGGCTAACGGCTCTGGGCTGGGAATTGGAGCAGCGACTGTGTGCCCACTGAAGCTGCTCTGGGGCCTCAACTTCTTCTTTTCCTTCTTCTTCTACAACCCTCCCCTCATTCCTGCAGGATGGTCCAGTTTTCCTGGGCAGGTCCCAGGGGAGACAAGTAGATAGCTTACTCTCAGGAGGCTCTGGGCTGGTGAAGCAAGTCCTGGAGCGTGGGTAGCAGATACCCTCTCCTATCTTTCCATTTTCCCCATACACTTTCTGTCTCCTCTTCCTTTCCCTCTCTTCTTCTTCCCTCCCTGTTTTTCTCCTTCTCTCCTCTTTCCCCTTCTCTCCTTCTTCTCCCTATCTTTTTCTTCCCGTTTCTTCAAAACCTTATCTCTAAAGCCCCATTCCCTCAATATTGCATTCCCCTTCTCTGCCCTTCTCTTTCCCCTTTTCTTCATCTCTTCTCTATCTCTTTCTTCCCACTTCTTCAAAACTTTATTTCTAAAGCCCCATTCCCTCGATGTTACACTTCCCTTCTCTCCCCTTCTCTTTCCCCTCTCTCCTTCTTCTTCCTGTCTTTTTCCTCCCACTTTTTTAAAACCTTATCTATAAGGCCCCATTGCCTCAATATTACACCCTAATTCTCCTTCCATTCCCAACTCAAAATTAGAAGATGGCACCTCTGCAAATGTAGCCCCATATTAGCTAGCCAAAGAGCAGCTCTTTGAGCATCCTACAGCCAGCCAATCTTTTCGTGTCCACCCCCCGGGGTGATCTTAACCCTTGCCCTCTCTAGACTGTAAGCTCATTGTGGACAGCAAAAGTGTCCTTTTAGTGTTGTATATTACTCCCCCATGCACATAGTGCAGTGCTCTGCACAAAGTAAGCTCTCAATAAATATGATCGAATGAATGAACCTCATTTTAGGACCTCATTTTTAAAAATTCTGTCTCGCTACCTGACGTTAAGTACTTCATGGGTATGGTTGGGGGAGCTCCGTTCTAGATATTGGAACCGATGCCTGTGATAGGTCCGTATTTCCATGAAGGCTGGATACTACAATTGCTCTATCTACTTGCTACGTATGAATCTTGACTCTATGTTGGCACTAAACTGCATCTCCCAAAGGAGACATTGGACATCTTAACTCTTCAAAGACGAGACACTAAACTTCTGACATTCACATAGAAAGCAAAAGATGACTATCATTCAAATCCCAATGAAAATGAATAATCCAGAATGGGAGAGAGCCACTGAACTCAGTTATTCTGAACCTGGAAGATTGAGTATCTTTAATGATATCTTGCATTCTGGAAGAAATCATCAAAACAAAGTTAGCTACCTGTGCATACTCTGACTGTGGTGAAAAACACAGTATTGCGAAAGAAAATGTTGCCAATCCTGTGTTGACCTCAGAATAATTGAAGAGGTAGTGGTATGGGGTAGGAAAGTACAGACCTATTATTGTCAGTCCCAAAGGTCAGGGCTTAACTAAATCATCTCCCATTTCTTAGTGAACAAGGGGTTCAGGCTGGATGGTAAGTAAAACATTACCAAATCAAGGACAGGCAGTGTATTTATGAAGGAATGGACGCTCAGAAAACCTACCTGCATTTTTCCAGCTCTACATGAAGAGATGGCACTTCTACCTGCTTGGGCTTGTAGAATGACTTGTGGCATTCTTCTTTGGTTGACCGTCAGACATTTCGCTGAGGGTAAAAAACTTCTGGTGATGCCCATAGGGGGAAGCCCGTGGCTGAGTCTGCTCCCAATACTTCAGAAAATTGAGAAGAGAGGGCATGAAATAGTAGTTGTTTCACCAGATGTAAGTGAGCGGATCAAACTGAATCCATCATACACCTTGAAACAGTATCCTGTGGCTATCCAAAGAGAACATGTGGACTCGGAGATCAGTTATTTTGCTAAATTTCTATTTTCAAATCAAACATTCGTGAGAAAATATTTTGGTCTGTATAGATTAACAGCAGCCATAAACTCGCTGGCAATATCTGCATGCAGAAACATTTTTATCAACCAAGACCTGATGAAGTATTTGGAAGACAGTAAATTTGATGCCATCCTTTTAGATCCGAGTTACCCTTGTGGCCAAATTTTGGCAGAGCATTTGTCTCTTCCAACTGTGTACTTTATCCTAACTCTTTTATGTGGGCTTGAGGCAGAGGCTTCTCAATGTCCAACCCCCTTTTCTTTTGTTCCCCGTGATTTTTCAAGCAATTCAGACCACATGACATTCTTGCAGCGTGTAAATAACGTCTTTTTCGGTGTGGTGCAATATCTGTTTTGTTTCTCACTCTACACCTCATATGAGAATCTGGCCCGAGAATTTCTTCAGCGAGATGTGACCCTGAAAGAGCTCCTCAGTCATGGCTCAGTTTGGCTGTACAGGTCCGACTTTGTCTTTAACTACCCAAAGCCAGTGATGCCCAACATGGTCTTTGTCGGAGGAATCAATTGTATGGTGAGAAATCAACTATCTCAGGTTGGTGATCTGTACTGAATTGAACGTATTTGTGTGGAGGCTCTAGCAAGTATAATAATAATAATAATTGTGGTATTTGTTAAGCGCTTGCTAGGTGCCGGGCACTGTACGAAGCTCTGGGTTGAATAAAAGCAAAGTGTGTTGGACACAGTCCATGTCCCACATGGGGCTCACGGTCTTGATCCCTTTTTAAAAAAGAGATAACTGAGGCACAGAGAAGTGAAATGACTTGCCCATGGTCATGCAGCAAACAAGTGGCAGAACCCAGCTCCTTCTGAGTCCCAGGCCACGCTGCTTCCCAGCAGTATAGACAGAGTTTACCCTCTCTAGGCTGTAGGGGCAGGGAATTGGTCTGCCAACACTGTTTTGCATTTTCCTCTCCCAAGCCCTTAGTATGATGATCTGCACGCAATACGCGCTCAATAAATACCACTGATTAATTGAATGATTCTCTAGACTGTAAACTCATTAATGGCACGGAACATATGTGGTAATTCTGTTGTATTGTACTCTTCCCAAGTGCTTAGTACAGTGCTCTTCACACAGTAAGCACTCAGAAAATAACATTGATTGGTTGATTCTTTAGATTCTTTGTTACTCTCAGCTCTGGTAACACTGATCAAGATGACAACCAAAGCTGGAGAGAAATTCTAGAAGTTTGGCTTGGTGTAGTTCCTTTTTTCGTGTATGCTAGGGTAGGCGGGTATCTGTTTTAAAGCTCTCTTTGGAGTAATTGCATTTTAAATGAGACAGATTAGAATGTGGCACCAATGTCTAAAGTCTACCTCTACTTCACCCCATTAGTTCCTCAGAGCTGAATTGGGCAGCCAATTCATAATCAAATTTAGTATGAATAATTTTAGTGAGAACTGTCTATTCTAGTGCTGTGCAGAATCAATTCTGAATCAGGAGTGTTGGCTGGAAATGTAATGTACTTTTTTAGACAACGTGATTGTTATGTCCTGAAGTTTTTCTTTCCCTGAATTCAAGATTCTGGAGTAGAAAAACTTTCACAGTGAGTCTTCGGTGATGTGTCGTGGCTTAGTGAAAACAGTGCAGGCTTGGGAGTCAGAGGTCTTGGGTTCTAATCCCAGCTATGCCACTTCTCATCTGGATGACTTTGGGCAAGTCATTTAACTTCTCTGTGCCTCAATTACCTCCTCTGTAAAAAGGGAGCCTCATGTGGGACAACCTAATAACCTTGTATCTAACACCGTGCTTAGAACTGTGCCTGGCACAAAGTAAGCACTTAACAAATACCACCATTATTATTATTAATATTATCTGGAAATATTTGAGATTTGCAGGGTGGAACATATATGCTGTTGCTTGATCTAGCCTCATCCAGGGACTATATCAGTGATAGTCTTTTTTCACCATTGGGTAATGGGTTGGGATTTTTTGTTTGGTCAAAAGTTAAAGGACTGCAAATCAGGTAATAATAATAATACTAATAATGATGGTATTTGTTAAGCATTTACTAGGTATCAGGAACTATACTAAGCACTGGGATAAATACAAGGTGATTGGGTTGGACACAGTCACTGTTCCACTTGGGGCTCACAATCAAAATCCCATTTTACGGATGAGGTAACTGAGGCACAGAAAAGTGAAGTGATTTGCCCAACATGTTCACACAGCAGGCAAGTGGTGGAGTCAGGATTATAACCCACGTCCCTGTGACTTCCAAGCCCATGCTCTATCCACTAGTCCATACTGTGTCTCAAGTTGGTTCATTTTATATATATTCTATCCCAGCCACTGTTGATGTAGCCTGCTCCCTTTAATGGTCTTAATCAGTTTCTCCTTAAATCACAGTTCTTTCTATGGCAGTAATTAATGACAGTATTTTCAGACATC
This sequence comes from Ornithorhynchus anatinus, assembly GCF_004115215.2. NCBI lineage: Eukaryota > Metazoa > Chordata > Mammalia > Monotremata > Ornithorhynchidae > Ornithorhynchus > Ornithorhynchus anatinus. Next base: position 36,009,699 of record NC_041734.1, on the reverse strand, counting down.
ACTTATAGGTTGGTTTTTGTTTGATTTTCATTACTGTTCAATCCAGTTGGTAACTTTTTATATAGATCATTCAAGATTAATTCTTGTTTTTTTTAGTTTTATGAGGATTACCTGATTTATTCTACCAACTCTCCCAAACACTTACTAAACTGCTCTACACAGAACCCGTGCTCGCTAACTACCACTGATGGGTTGATTAATCTCTGCTTTCTTACACATTTTGCTCCTCTAATATCAACCTACTACTGTATCTTGATTTCATCTGTCTCACCACCAACCCCTTGCCCACATCCTCCCGCTGGCCTGGAACAGCCTAGCCTCCCTCTTTGTATGAGACACATAACCACTCTCCCCCTATTCAAAGCTCTACTAAGATCATGGGTCTCCTCTGATTAAACCCTGACTTCCTCTATTCTCCCTAGAAGCAGCGTGGCTCAGTGGAAAGAGCATGGGCTTTGGAGTCAGAGGTCATAAGTTTGAATCCCAGCTCTGCCACTTGTCAGCTGTGTGACTGTGGGCAAGTCACTTAACTTCTCTGCACCTCAGTTACCTCATCTGTAAAATGGGGATGAAGACTGTGAGCCCCACGTGGGACAACCTGATTCCCCTGTGTCTACCCCAGCGCTTAGAACAGTGCTCTGCACATAGTAAGTGCTTAACAAATACCAACATTATTATTATTCCACATCGCCTATGCACTTGAATCTGTTCCCCTTAATCACGTTGATATTCACTCCATGTCACAACATTCATGTATATGTTCTTATACCTTGGCATAATTGTCTACCTGTAATTTGACATCTGTCTCCACCGCTGGACTGTATATTCCTGGGCTGGGAGCATGTTTACCTAATCTTTTATATTATACTCTCCCAAATATTTAACATGGTGCTCCTCACACAATAAGTGCTTAATAAATAACATTGATTGATTATTTGATTGAAGTCTGTCAAACCACACATAGGTTGGAGTCAACCACATGTTGCTATTTTTCAAAACACAACCATAACTCTAGGGCATATTAAGTGCTACATAGCTACATAGACTCAATAAATAATATTTCAAACTCCTCAACATTGCTACTGCTAGCTTGGCAATTTTAACATCTAATAATAGAAAGTTTACTGAATAATTTTCTCAAAAAGATTTAAAATCCATAGTACTCTGTGCAAAGTAAGCTCTCAATAAATACCACTGACTGAATCACATAAGAAATGAAAAAAGGGTCATTACACCACACACAAAAAGGAATCTAGAAAGAACTTTTCAAGCTCAACTGTTTAAAGAATTGTCAGGTTGATAGTGTATTGATCCATAACACATTTGCCTCACCTACCCCTATCTCCTTGAAGGTCAAGTTCCTCAGTCCCCTGTCCTCAAAAGCAGTTTTTGGAGGATAGTAGATAGTACCTCAAGATACAGTGGACCAAGCTGGGATTAGAGGAAAGAACTGTGCCAGCTGAGCTTTCATAGATCAGTGGGGTAAGGTAGCAGAGGGTGAGCTGATTGAATGCTTGCTAACCAATGGTAAGGAGTTTAATGGGGAGGTGGATGGGCAACCACTGGAGTTTCTTGAGGAGTGGGGACATGTGGGTCGATCCTTTTATTAAAACAATAATCTGGACAGTGGAGTGAAGTATGGACTGGAGTGGAGAGTAACAGGAGGCAGGGAGGTCAGTGAAGAGTCAGATGCTGTAGTCAAGGTGAGATAGGATAAATGCTTGGATCAACATAGTGGCAGTTTGGATAGAGAGGAAAGGGTGGATTATAGAAATTATGTGAAGGTAGAACTGCAAGTGGAAAGAAGGTGAAAGGAAGAACATTTCCTAGGTTTGCTACCATGTCCCAGCCAAAATGGAAACACGCATTGTGGTAGAACATCTACATCTTGGCTAGTATCAAGAAGATTTGATTTAACATCGATTGAAATGAGTAAGATGTGTGCTCTAGACCTAAAAAAAAGAGTTTGTAGAGTTGGCTACATCTACATCTTGCCTAGTATTAAGAAGATTTGATTTAACATTGATTGAAACGAGTAGGATGAGTGCTCTAGACCTAAAAAAAGAGTTTGTGGAATTCTCCAAAAGATCAACAAAACTCTGTGATAAAGAGGCAGGAGGACTGTATGCCCTTTTAGATTTCATGCACTGGTTAAGCAAATAGATGAGATTTATAATACTGTGGGCCTTACTGATCCTTAGAGAAAAGATTTTGAAAGAATATTCTGTTTTAGGAAATAGGACTATTTGGTAATCTGGGAGATTTTAGGGTCTGAGTCATCAAAGAGTTAGGTTGGGTAATTATAAGTGCTATGAACTGTTGATAAATGGCACAGTGATACAAGAAAGAACATGGAGTTGTCTGAGTAGGTGCTTTCTACTACAGAAGATTTTGCTACTGATGACTTTTTTTATCCTGAAGTGTAGGGTTTAAACAGATTGATTAATTTCCTCATGAAGGAAAATGAATCATTAATAATTCAAAGCCAGAAACTGTATTTAAGGCACAGTGAAACTCAGAAATCCTTCCAATCTTGAACAGTGAAGAATGATAACACCTTTACCTCTTTGGGTTTTTAGAATAGTATGTGGCATTCTCTTTTGCCTGACTGTTAGTCACTTGACTGAGGGGAAGAAACTCTTGGGGATACCTGGGGATGGAAGTATGGATGGGGATAGAATAATTCATAAACTCAGCCAGAGGTCTTGAAATAGTGGTTGTTGCTCCAGAAGTATCCTTGAGGATAAAACCCTCACCATCCTACACCTCAAAACTGCATCCAGAATCTTTCACTGAAGAATATTTGGATATGCAGCTAAAATATTTTGCTACTACTGTTTCTACAAGATATACTTTACTGGATAAGTATAATGCAATTATGTGAATTTTAACAATAACTAAAACAATTGCAATCTCTTCATGTAGAAACACTGTATGCACCAAAGACTTGATGATGTACTTAGAAGAAAAACAATTTGATGCCATCTTGACTGATCCAGTTTTCCCTTGTGGTCAAATTTTGGCTGAGCACCTCTCTCCCCGAACTGTGTATTTTATGATATCTATTCCATGTAGTCTCGAGACAGAGGCTTCTCAATGCCCAACCCTACTTTCTTTTGTCCCCCTTGCTTTTTCAGTTACTTCAGACCACATGATAATCCTGCAGCATTTAAATAACTTGCTTTTGGTTGTGGTGGAATATCTGTTTTGTTTTTCACTCTACTCTGCATATGAGGATCTGGTCCAGGAGTTTCTTCAGAGAGATGTGATTCTGAAAGAGCTCCTAATTAATAGCTCAGTTTGGCTTTAAAGGTCCATCTTTGTCTTTAACTACCCAAAGCCAGTGATGCCCAACACGGTCTTTGTTGGAGAAATGAACTGTGTGGTGAGAAATCAGCTATCTCAGCTTGGTGATTTGTGCTGAAATGAAAATCTCTGTGTCTTGATAGCCTGCCCTGGTAATGCTTTTCGTGATGATGTGTCAATCTGATGATAGAGCGATGGGGGGAGGGGAGTGAAATGGGAGCCACAGGACATCTATTCTTGCACCCAAGAGATTCCATCACCGAGAGGGAGGGTAGAAAGGGTAAATCATGTTGGAAGGTAGGTGGGAGGAGAGAACTGACAGGTGGTGTGAATTCTGTTAAGACTATTGGAAGCCATAGAAAATGAATGGGATGCTAATGATTAGTGCTCTCTTTGGTTGACACTAAGATGCCAACCCAAATTGTGGTTTCAGGAAACCTTTCCTTGGCATTTTCCCTTGTGTGCCTGGGGAGCTAAGAGTTTCTATGAAGTGATTTCATTCTGACTGAGACAAGTGAAAACGTGGTGTTAATGTCTCTGTGTGGACACCTTTGTTCCATAAATTCTATGGAGCTGAATTTGATCTAGTCTTCCCAGTAGGGAGGATTAAATGAAATGTAGATATTTGGAGTGAGAAATAATGCATTTAGTGTGGTCTTGAATTAACGTTTAGAAAACTGTGAGTGAACTCAGGTCCTAGGTTAATTTGACCCATTGTGACTACTGAAGAATTTGAGAGAGGTGTTTGCTGGAAAGGTGATGAAAATTTTTCAGGCAACAGAATTGTTATATCCTGAAGTATTTTCTTTCCTGGATCTAAATCTTGGATCAGGAAACCTTTCATGGTGAGTCCTTGGGGATTCATGTTAATTTGTGGCTCTGATTTGTACATTTTTGAGACCTAAGGTGTGGGAAATTTCTTCTCAGGACATGTATTGTTGGTAATTTTCACCTTTCAGAGTTCAGTTGACTTTCATTTTTTTTGTGTGTTAAAAATCTAAAATACTGCTTCCAATTCATGGGCAGTGCTTTAGGTATCCTAAGCCAGATATTGCTTACATACATTATCCACTTCCCCATCTAGAAGTTTTAATCATGGTGGGTTTTTAAGTCATAATTCAGTCTTCCTCCCACATCAGGAATACCTGGGCACTGGTCACTCATGATATTACTGATTTTCATTTCTATTCAATCCAGCTGGCACGTAATATTTATTGCATCATTCAGGAAGTGTTCTTACAATGTACATGCTTCTTGATTAGTGATTCTATTGACTGATTCCTGAAAAGTGAAATTTTAAAAGAGAAATTACCTTCCCTCCTAAATCAATCCCTCAATCCCAGTTGGAGATTTTCCCCCACTTTCCCCATCTCAGAGAAGCAGCGAAGCTCAGTGGAAAGAGCACGGGTTTGAGAGTCAGAGGTCATGGGTTCGAATCCCATCTCTGCCCCTTGTCAGCTGTGTGACTGTGGGCAAGTCACTTAACTTCTTTGTGCCTCAGTTACCTCATCTGTAAAATGGGTTTTAAGAATGTGATCCTCAGGTGGGACAACCTGATTACCCTGTATCTACTCCAGTGCTTAGAATAGTTCTCTGCACATAGTAAATGCTTAACAAATACCAACATTATTATTATTATCATTATTATTATTATTATCTCCCTAGAAATATAATTTGTACATTCAGAAAGCTTTCCAGAGAATATTTTCTTGTTAGTTGAATTAGTTTTAATAAACTGTTTTGCTAATAAATTTGATTCTTTTAAGGACAAGACAAATTGTATGAGACTCCAGTAAAACTCAGAAAACCTCCCTATATTCTTCATAAGTTTTTATGCAGAAGAATGATAGCACTTTTTTGACCACTTTGGGTTTCTAGAATAGTATGTGGCATTCTTTTTTGCCTGACTGTCAGCCACTTTGTGGAGGAGAAGAAAGCCTTGGCGATGCATTGTTTTTACTTGGAATTTTGTGGCTTAGCATCAATCAATCAATAGTATTTATCCTTCCAGTTTTAAGGATGTATCCAATACTTCAGTAACACACATAGAGACATGAATTAGTGATTTACACTTCAGAAATAATGGTACTTGTTAGGTGCTTACTATGTGCCAAGCACAGTTCTAAACATTGAGTAGATAAAAGTTAATCAGGTTGGACTCAGTTCCTGTCCCATATGGGGCTCCCAGTCTCAATCATCATTTGACAGATGAGGTAACTGAGACCCGAAGAAGTTAAGTGACTTGCCCAAGGTCACAAAGGAGACCTGTGGCAGCACCTGGAATAGAATCCAGATCCTTCTGACTCCCAGGCCTATGCTGTATCCACTAAACCACTCTGTTGACCCAAGGTGGTTGACCCAAGGACATGACTCCACAATGAGTTTGTGAACATTGCCCGACATACCCTTGTTTACTTGAAAGTGCACTGCCCTCATTGATCCACAGAACACAGTCCCCTAGCCTGGGAAGTTTCTGGAAATTTCCAGAGCTACAAACAAATTCAACGGGCCCTTGGCTATGTGAGCAATGAAGGTGGCTGAGATAAGGAGCAGAAATCACCTTAGAACAATGCTTGACATATAGCAAGTGCTTAATAAATACTATCGAAATAACTATAATGACTCCTTCCTCCTCTTTCTCAACTTGCTTTCTTGTTTGTATGTTGTGAATGGTATATTTAAAGATTTCTTTAGTGTACTGTGACTGGCTTTTAACAGTAGAATTGATATGTCTTTTCCCATGATCTGTACTTTTTTTTTATTATCATGATATGACTTAGTGTGATCTAATCAACATGCTTGGTTTTTAATCTTAGGAAGAGTCTCTGATTTAAACATGGCCATAGAATCAACCTGGATATTGTTTAAACAGTTTGGCTTAAAAAGCTCTTTCTGAATTATTTTCTTTGTGATGTGAGCAATGAACTACAACCAGAGTCGTTTGTTATGGTCTTTGTGGTGTCAGAGTCCTTTTAAAGTTTCTGAACTCATTTGAGAGATCATATTTTCTGGAGATTAGTATTCAGTAGAGTTTAGGTGAAAGCTTAAATATTACAGTGTGGTGTGACTTTCTAACTCTAGTCTGTGATACATATATACCGGTGGACAAATAAGCAGAAACCATGAAACACAGAGTGCATCAGCACAGAGTCCATCCCACTATGAGAAATTAAATATCCTTACATAGCCTATTTTCCTCTTTCAGAATTCAGTTAACAACTTCCTCTCACAAAAACAGGAACTCTTGACTATTGGCTTCAGTGCACCTCACTGACTCTGTTTCTCTTGCTTATTTATCTATTCCATTTATCCTACTCCATCCCAGCTCACACTCTTCATTCCTTTCTAGCTACCTTGCTCATGGTACTTCATTTTCATCTCTCCCATCTCCATATTCTGGAACTACCTTCCCCTTTAGATCCAACAGTACACCGTTGTCCCTGTCTTCAAAGACTTTCTGAACTCACACCTTCCCCAGGAAGCCTTTTCTGATTCATTTTTCTTCTCCCCAGCCTATATATCCACAGTCGACCTATTCACGTCTTCTATTCCAATTACACTGTGATGCATTCATTACACACATGCTCATATAGATTTATATACTCTATTAACTAAGTACTTATTCATCTGTATTTCCATTTTCCCTTTCTTTTCTTTCTATAAATAAATTTGTCTCTGTTTCCAAGATCAGTTTGTAAGCTTAATGACAGGGATCATATCTTCTAACTATATTGAATTCTCTCAAGCACTAAGTAAAATATTCTACACTCAGTAGGCTCTCAATCAATACTATTGACTGGTTGTTGGCAAAGTATCATGCACTGTTTCTTTTGGAAAATATTTACAGGTCAACCTCTCTCTCAAGGTTGTACCTTGCATCCTATCATGTGCTTCTTTTCCTCTTGTTTTTCTTCTACTTCAGCATATTTCTTAAATAGACTCTTCCCTGATTCTTTTGCCAGTAAGGCCTAAGGCAAAGACACTGCCTCTTGAGAATGTAGGTCACTTATGGCCTGTGGCTCAAGCTTTCTCACTTTTCCATCCAGTTCCATCATAATATGGCATATCTAAAAACAGCTTACATCTAATCATCCTCAACACAGTAAAAAAAAAACACTGGTCAAAGGAGGTGATTAGGTTATCAATATCCGGGTAAGACAGACGAAGTCGGGCTAGGCCAGGGGCATCCAAGTTAACCATCGATCAACCAATTAATTATCTTTATTAAGTGCTTGTAGTGTGTACAGCATTGGTAGGCCATATGAACAAGAATAAATGTGTAGGTGGGTCACATTCTTTTTTTATTGATAATAATGGTGAAATATAGACTGTAACTATTCAAATGTATGAATTTTTCAGTCAAATGATCAATCATATTATTGAGCTCTTACTGTGTGCTTACTAGGTGCTTGGGAGGGCACAGATAAGAGAGTTGTTAGACATGTTCCCTGCCCACAAAAATCATATAGTCTAGAGAGGAATGGAGACATGAATGCAATGAAAAAAATTATGGATATGCTCATCAGTGCTGTGGGGCTGAGAGAGGAGTGAATAAAGTGTGCAAATCCAAATGCACAATTACTCCAAGGGGAAGGAAGGAAGCCTAAGCCCTCCTTTTCTTTTCCCCTACTTACTCATGCATCACCCTGACTTACTTCCTTTATTCATCCCCACTCCCAGCCTCACAGTCCCTAGGTACATATCTGTTCTTTATTTATTTATTTATTTATTTATTTATATTTATGTCTATCTCTCTCCCTAGACCATAAGCTCATTTTGGCCAGGGAATGTGCTAGTTTTTTATTATAGTGTACTCTCCCAAGTGCTTAGTACAGTGGTCTGTACACAGTAAGTGCTCAATAAATACAACTGAATGAAATGCAAAGGCAACACAAAAGGGAGTGGGAGAAGAGGAAATGAGAGCTTAGTCCAAGGAGGCTTGGCTTTTAATAAGGCTTTGAAGGTAGAGTAATTGTCTGTCAGATATGAAGAAAAAGGGCATTCTCCCGTCCAGAGGCAGGATGTTGGCAAGAGGTTGGTGGCAAACAATAGGATTAAAAAACAGTTTAATCAACTTTACTAGTGCAAAATTGGACAGCTATAGCAGAGTACTAGCCATAGATCAATTCTCATCAAAATCAGTGAGAATACTGGGCTTCCCAGACTAAGCTATTTCTCAAACACTGTGGGGTGAATTCTGTCAGGGCAAGCTCAATTATGACTCCAGGTTCTCAACAATGATGGTTACTCTAAACTTGATTTTGACCGTTTTGTGGAAGAATACTTTCACAGAACCAGTGAGTTTCAAATGTTGTCCAGAATTTGACCATATAGCCAGTAATGTCAGGAGAGTGCTGAGATTCAGAGATTCTTGATGTGATCATGATGTAACTGTAGTGGAATCAAATTTGAAGGACAGAAAACTATGTACTTTATTATATTAACCTTAAATTTCAACACCTAACTGATTTTAGCCTGGTGGTATGACACTGGAGGCAGTCAAAGAAGACACCACCTGTCTGCTATGTGACTTTGGGCAAGTCATTTAACTTCTCTTGGGCCTCAATTACCTCATCTATAAAATGGGGATTAAGAATGTGAGCCCCATGTGGGACAGGGACTGTGTCCAACCTGATTAATGTGTATCTACCCCAGAGCTCAGTACAGTGCCTGGCACATAGTGAGTGCTTAACAACTACCAAAAAAAAAAGAGCGGCATGGGTTAGCTGATTAAATCCCACTGTCTTAGTGGTGCATGTGGGTTAGCTAATTAAAGAACACTTTTGCTACGCAGGCTGAAGAAGCTGCTATTGATGCCTTTGGGTGGATGTCCATGGCTTCCAAAACTGCAAAATGGGGCAGAGAGGATTTGAAATAGTAGTTGCTACACTTGAAACACCCATGTAGATAAAAACCATTACCCAAGTTCATGTGGAAATGGCATCCAGTATCTTTCATCCATTGGTATTTAGATTCAAATAATTTTGCTGGATAGGCCCTTGGGATCATTTAAAATGATAAAAATTGTTAATACCATTGCAGCCACTTCATATAGGAACATTTGGTTCAACAATGACATAGTGATTTATTTGGTGGAAAATAGATTTGTTGCTGCCCTTACTGATCCTATTTTCCCTTCTCATCAAATAGTGGTAGAGTATTGACGTCTTCTGACTCTGTATTTTACAATAATTCTATCTTGTGATCCTGAAACAGAGGCTTCTCAATGTCCGATCCCTTTTATTTTGGTCCCTCTGTGATATAACTGGGGGATCTGAGCCCTAAATCCCAACTGAAAGAGCCCCTTGAGTCACTTTACAAATGTCTGGACTCTGGACAGTCTCCGCTGGGTCCTAAACCTTTCCAGTTCTTTTGTTCTTGAAACATAGGTTTGGGAAGTTTCACTCAGTGTTCCCCAAGTCCCTGCACCCCTACTGCTGCCTCCACACCCCTACTGAAGCCCAGATGACTCCCCAAAGGCAAAAAGTCAACAGAGTCTAGCCTACCAACTCTCTCTCAGAGCTGGATGCAAGAGCAAATGCTCCTCCCTCCCTGTCCACATACCTCCTCAGGTCCAGCAGCTTCTCCTTCTGCAGGCAGTCACCAGGATCTGTGATCTCAATACTGTTTAATCATTTCTTAATTTGGTAACAATGAAATCATTCTATTTTAAACTAACTTTTCGTAGAGCTAATACTTTTCCCCTCAAGACCCCGTTCCTTCCTGGAAGCATCTTGGGGCTCACATTCCTCTGGTCCTTCTTCCATCTTCTTGTGGGACATCCCAGATTCCAGTCTCGCCCTCTCCGAGTCATTTGAATACCAAGATCTCTCAGGATATTTTCTCCCCAATGGGGAGAGAAGTGCTGCTCCTCCTTAGTCCTAACTCTGGATTCCCGACCTTCAGGATATCCTAGGCCTCACCTGGAATCTTCTCTGATTCATTCATTCATTCAATCATATTTATTCATTCTGATCTCTCCCCGGCCCTATGTTCTCTCAGGTTCATAGACCGAGCTCTCCCATGCACACTGCTCTCAACCCTTGGCCCCAAGCCGGCTGAAGGTCTCCTTCTCCAACTACCTACCCTTCTCTACTTCATACAATCCCTTGCTCTGATTGTCTTGGTAAATATTCTCACTTCCCTCAGGGAGGGACACGCAAGGATTGGTAATAACTCCTCCAATACAGTTACTCTCAGAAAACATAGAAAAAATTCAAGTTTAGAATGGAAGCCAAGGGGGTATCTTTAAAATAAATGAAAACATTAGATGTTGGGCATCCTGGCATCCTGGTAAGAGTCACAGAATGTTGCCCCTTTCTTTCTGAGATGTCCCCTTGGGTTCTCACATTCCATTCAGCCAAAGCACTCTTACCACAGATATAGAGGAAAAGAGGGGAGAGAGGGGACTTGGTGGTGGGAGGGTAGTGAGACACAGATCAGACTCTGGGAGGCACTGGCAGGTGGAGAGAATCAATTAATCACTCCTGCAAGATGTTCTTTTCATTAAATGTGTCCAATTACCTAGCTACACTTTCTCGCGGCTTCATCCTGAATTCTATCCATTGCTTGTTTTCCTCATGTTTCTCTTCCACTTCAGCAGCTTTCTTTGACTGACTCCTTTCCCTGAGTCTCTTGACGATTTGGCTTGTGACAAAGCCGCTGCCTCCTGGGATTTTGGTTCCCTTAAGGCCTGTGACTCAGAGTGTACTATTTCTTCATCCAATTCCAACACAGTGTGACATATATGCATCACTTTAGAGCAAGGTACTGGGAATGCTTCCAGGATGACATGCCATTTCTAACTGTGTCTCCCTATTCTCCACTTCCCTGTTGAGTTTCTCTCAAGCTCCTCAGTTCCACACTGCCTGGAAAAAGTCAGTGTATTTATTTCTGAATACTGAAAGTAGATAAATTACTGCTTAAAAGATGATTTTATTTCATTGATTCAATTATAAATAAATGGTACGTACCATACTACACTTGAAGAGCTTTTCACTTTCACAGAGACTATGTTCTTTTTAGTATGGTTTGGGAAGCAGCATGGCCTAGTGGGATGAGCACAGGCCTGGGAGCCAGGGACCTGGGTCCTAATCCCCGGTCCACCACATGCCTGCTGGGTGACCTTGGGTAAATCACTTAACTTCTCTGGGCTTCAGTTCTCTCATCTGCAAAATGGGGATTCAATACCTGTCCTCCCTCCTACTTAGAGCGTGAGCCCTTTGTGGGACCTGATTAACTTGTACCTACCCCAGTGCTTAGTACAGTACTTGACATGGAGTAAGTGCTCACCAAGTATCATGATTATTATTATGGTAAGGAATGTTTTATTTTCATAGACTATATGATATTGGTCTAATTATAAAGGGATGTATTTTACCAATGAATGTTTTTCTCTCTAGGTTCGCCATGTCTTTTGATGCTCTTTCTTTCTTTAAAAAAAGTTTGCACCAGGAGCATAAGGTAGCTAGCAATAATTATTGATATATCCATTATATGTGAAAAATAAAACCAATTGTTTTTGTTTCTTTCTAGGAATTTCAGGACTATGTGAATGATTCTGGGGAACATGGAATTGTGGTCTTCTCTTTGGGTTCAATGGTCTCAGAAATTCCAGTGAAGAAAGCAATGGAAATTGCTGAAGCTTTGGGACGAATACCTCAAACAGTAAGAAAAAGCCCATTTCTCTCTGTCTGTGTCTCTATCTTTCTATCCCTCTATTCTTGTCTCTCTTTCTATTTTTCTGTCTCTCTATCCCTATCTCAATTAATCCATCATTGGTATTAATTGAGTATGCCTACTCCACTTACATGCTAAGGCCAAGGACCACTGCTGGTTCAAATTGAGACATTCGGCTATCCCTGTTGATCTCTAACTCATCCTCATCTCCTAAAACTCTGCTCTCTCCTCTATAAAGCAACAATACTTTTCTTCCCTTACTGACTCCCTTGCCCATCACCCATGTTAGCTGTTTCTGACTTTTAATTCCCTCTTTAAACTCCATCTCCTCACATCCCCACCTCTCGCCTCTGGTGACCATGCCATCTAGCTCATCTACAAAATTGAAGCCCTCAAGCGTGAACTCCCTAGAAATTTCTCCCTCATCTCTCCAGTCCCATCTCACTCTCACCCCTACGCATATCCACACTCTCATCCTTCTCAGCCATGTCTCAGGAGGAAATCTCCTGCCTCCTTTCAAAATCTACGCCTTCCACGTTTGCCTCCAACCCCTTCACTTCACACCTCATTAAAAAAACCCACAAACTTACCCCATCTCTTCTTTCCGACAGTAATCTTCAATCATTCACTTTGCAATGGTTTCTTCCCTTGTGCCTTTCAAACATGTCCACCTATCCTAAAACAACCTCTCTCCCTGGACCCCACTTCTCCCTTCAGTTATTACCCATCTCCCTCTTATTATTCCTTTTCAAACTCCTCAAACAAGTTGTTTACACATTTTGCCTTCACTTCTTCTCTCTCTCATTGATCCCCTCTGATCTGGCTTCTGCCACACTTCACCACTGAAACTGCTCTCTCCAAGGCCACTACTGACCTCCTCCTTGACAAATTCAACAGATTCTACTCCACTCTACTCTTCCTGGAACTCTCAGCTGCCTTTGACACTTCAGACTACCCACTTCTCCTGTAAACACTATCTAACCTTAGTTTTGTGGACACTGTCCTCTCATGGTTCTCCTACTACCCCTTTGGCTCTTATTTCTCAATCTTTGCTCTAGTTCCTCACCTGCCTTCCACCTCCTAACTATGGGGGACCCTCAAGCCTCAGTTCTGGGACTGCTTCTAAATCTTCATTACTTCATTTACACCCACTCCCTTAGAGTACTCATCCACTCCCATAGCTTCAATTACCATCTCTAAATTGGTAATTCCCCAATCTATCCCTTCAGGCCTGACTTTTCTTCTCTGCAGCCTCACATTTCCCCCCTGCCTTCAAGACATTTCTACTCTGACTTAAACTAAACATGTTCTAAACAGAACTCTTTGTCTTCCAACTCCAGCTCTGTCCTTCTCTTGTCTTTCCCATCTCTATAGAGAACACCACCAATCTTTTTGTCTCATAAGCCCATAATGTTAACATTATCTTGGGCTCATCTGTCTCTTTCAACCCAAATATTGTCAGTCACCAAATCAATCAATCAATCAGTCAATCATATTTATTTAGTGCTTACTATGTGCAGAGATCTGTTCTAAGCGACTGGGAGAACACAACAGAATTAGCAGACACTTCCCCTGCCCATAACAAGCTTACAGACTAGGGACAAGCTAGTTCTATTTTCACAACACCTCTAGAAACTGCCCCTTCCTCTCTATCCAAAGCACTAACACACTGGTCCAAGTATTTGTCATACCCCATCTCGAATATTGCTTCAGCCTCCTCACTGACCTTCCTGCATTCAACCTCTCCCCTACCCAGTTAATGCTCTACTCTGCTGCCCAGATCATTTTTCTACACAAATGTTAAGTTCACATCTCCTCATTTTTCAAGAGACTCCAATGGTTGTTTTCCACATCACGTCGATTTCCACATCAGGCAGAAACTTTTCACCTTCAGCTTTAAGAAATCAATCAGCTCTCTTCCACCTGTCTACCTTCATTCCTCTCCAGCTACAACTCAGCTTGAAACTTCACTTCTCTACCACCAGCCTCCCTTCTGTGCCTCAGTCTTGTCACATTGTAGCTGCTTATGCCTGGAAAACCTTCATCTTCATCTCTGACAGACCTCAACGCTCCCCATCTTCGAGCCCTACTGAAATCCAATCTCCTCCGGAAGGCTACCCTATTCTCTCTCCCTTTGATAACACTTATGCACTGGGTCTACTCACCCCTTTGATAATTATTCTACTTTACCCATGGCACTTATATACATATCCTTATACTCTTTGATGTTTGTCTTCCCTGCTAGATTGTAAGTTCCTTGCAGGCAAGGATCGTGTCTCCCTACTCTATTGTACTTAGTATATGTAGCATAGTGATTGATTAATTGAATGCCTACCGTAGGTACTCAGTGCCTGGGAGAGTATGAGAGTACTACTAGTCATGATCACTCCCCTTAAGGACCTTGCAATTTATCTCTGCCTAAATTTTCCTGTCTTTTGCTGGTTAGAAATGTAACTTTTCAATATTAAGTTGTTCAGCTCCTTCACTTCCAATTCAACTTTACTCTGAACTCATTTAGGGCCTTCTGAGACTCTGAAGGACAGACTGCTTATTATTAGTTGTTCTCATTTCTCCTAAGAAGAACTCTGATTTGGTAATGGAGACTGCCTCAATAAGTTTATAACGCTATTTGTGCCAATAACTGATTGTTTAATAATACTCTCACTAAGAGGGTCTCATTTTGCATAATATAAAAAAAACTATTGTATTTATTTTTTTTTCTTTCTATCAAATGACAAAATGCTGATGCATCTGAAACTTCCCTTAAGGTATCTTTCACTCTAGTTCCTCGATACCACCTAATCAAGGAGAGCACAGTCCATGTTTCATAAGGGGCTCACAGTCTTAATCCCCATTTTAAAGATGAGGTAACTGAGGCACAGAGAAGTTAGGTGACTTGCCCAAGATCACACAGCAGGCAAGTGGTAAAGCTGGGATTAGAACTCAAGTCCTTCTAAATCCTAGCACAGGGCTCTACCCACTAGATCATACTGCTTCACTTATGAGACCATAATAACTAAATATATTATAACTTCAGTAGTTAACTATTGCAATATGATCTTATTCTTTTTCCCAGCCTTGATTTTTTTTTTCTATTAGTCAACTTGAGAGCTTCAGTCAGAGTTTTCTAGCTCCAAATGGTGGCTGTGTTGAAAGATCTTCTGCTTAATTTTAATGTTGTTCTTTTTGCTTCCCTGAGGTCCTCTGGAGGTATACTGGAAAACCACCAGCAAATCTTGCAAAAAACACCAAACTTGTGAAGTGGCTACCTCAGAATGATCTGCTTGGTATGATGGGGACTAAGGTGGGAGGATATTTGGTTTAAAAGTTCAAGTGAGTTGAGCTCAAAGATAATGTAAGGAAATAAAGCAGAAGCATCCTCTCTGGATGGTGGGCAACAGCATAATGCAGCAATTTCCCTCCTCAACTCAGGGAGCAGACTGTCATGAGAAGGTGAAAGATGCATTTTGGGTCGTTATTATTGGATGAGACCAGTGAAGCTCTGAAAGAGGAGAATGAACGAGTGGTAGGGTGGCGGTGAAGTCATAGTCAGTCAATCATATTTACTGAGAGCTTTCGGGTGCAACACTCTGTACTAAGCTTCTGGGAGCGTAATAATAATAATTATTTGTTTTTATTAGGCATTTACTGTGTGCCAGACACTACACCAAGCTCTTGGGTGGATACAAGCAAATCATTCCCCAGTTTAATGGATGAGGTTACTGAGGCACAGAGAAGTGAAGTAACTTACCCAAGGTCAAAAAGCAGAGCCAGATATAGAACCCACAGTCTTCTGACTCCCAGGCCCATACTTTATCCACTACGCCATGCTACTTCTCATGTACAATACAACAATGTTTTACAACAATATTACAACATATTACAACAATATAACAATTTAACAGACATATTTCATGCCCACAACAAGTGTAAGAGTCTAGAGGGGATGACAGGGGTTAACATAAATAAATAAATTATAGGTATAATTTGTTCAACTAATCTAATTCTCAGTGAGGCTTACTAAGTACCATTGATTGATTGATTCTCCCATTCCACAGCTATTCTGGTTGAAGGGAGAATAGGTTGTCTGGGTAGCATAGAATGTGATGGAAGAGGCTTGCATGGCTAGAGTATGAAGATAGCTTGGAAAGTTCAGGCATAAAAAGCTTCACGGGTGCTCAGCCATTGACTGACTTTTGCGATAAGGCATACTAAGCCCGGTGTGGGGAGGAATTGTCTTTCATTATTGCTGAATCGTACTTTCCAAGAGCTTAATACAGTGCTCTGCTCACAGTAAGTGCTCAGTAAGTATGATTGAATGAATGAAAACTATCAGAGAACGATAATGAACCCCACCTCTTCTTTGAGGAATAAAGTAATGGGCTGGTTAATGTGGAGCACTCCGAGAGATGATTCTATAGGCTTAACTGTGAAAACCCTTCTTCCACCCCTCCATCCACTGAAGTCTAAAAGTCAAGAGAAGCAGCATGGCTTAGCACATAGGGCATGGACCTGGGAGTCAGAGGATCTAGGTTTTAATCCCCGCTCCACCACATGTCTGCTATATGACCTTGGGTAAGTTACTTAACTTCCCTGGGGTTCAGTTACTTTGTTTGTAATATGGGAATTAAGATTGTGAGTCCCATGTCAGACAGGGACTGTGCCCAACCTGATTAACCTGTATCTACCCCCGCATTTAGAAAAATGCTTAGCACATAGAAAGCACTTAACAAGTATCATAATTATTATTCTTATTGCTGTTGTTAAAATGCTGCCAGGATTAGCAGTGTCCTGGAAGGAGAAAACGGGGTTTTTAGAATGAAGGAAGCACTCAGGGGTTTCGCTTCAGATGGATTTTCCCCCCAGTTATGTATTATAACATTACATAAAATATGTGCACCTGCCGCATAATAAAATAGTATCCATATCAAATGGGAGAGTTAAGCACAATTATCCCTGGCTCAGGGCAGCCAAATGTCTGAAGCTGCCCCTGCAAACAGACCTCCATTGACGTCTTAGATTGGACACAAACCTCGTCTGACGTGGGGCTTACAATCCCCATTTTGCCAAGAATGCTGAACCTAGATGGGTTAAGTGACTTACCCAAGGTCACATAGTAGCCCAGTGGCAGGGTGGGAATGGAACCCAAGTCCATCTCTGAGTCCATGCTCTTTCCACTAGGCCACATGGCCTTACATGGAGCAAGCGTCCATGGGAAGCAGGTCATAGAGTCCCAGGTTGTTATTTTTGAGAGCCCAGAGCCTGCAGCAAGACTTCTCAGGTCACAGTGATCAATTCTTGGTAACAGATCACACTGTGGCCTTTCAAGCTACACTTCTGACTGACAGAGACTGTCTCTGATCAATCATTCGATTAATCACATTTATTGAGTGCTTACTATGTGCAGAACACTGTACTAAGAACTTGAAAGAACATAATACAACTGAATTAGCAGACATGTTCCTTGTCCACAATGAATTTACAGTCTAGAGGGGAAGACAGACATTAATATGAATATGATATTAGACTAATAATAATAATAATTGTGTATTTATTAAGCACTTACTATGTGCCAACCACTGCTCTAAGCACTGGGGTAGATACAAGGTAATCAGGCTGGATATAGTCCACGTCCCACATGGAGCTCTCAGTCTTAATCCTTATTTTACAAATGAAGTAACTGAGGCACAGGGAAGTCAAGTGACTTACCCAAGTTGACACAGCAGACATGTGGCAGAGCCAAGATTAGAACCCACATCCTCTGATTCCCAGGCCCATGCTCTCTCCACTAGGCCATGCATGATATTGAACTGATCCCACTAACCAAGAGCTAAATGCAGCTGAGTAGACAGGACAGATGTGGGTTTTGGGTGTCCAAAATATAATCTATGCCAGTCAAAGCATAAGATTTACTTAGTTTGCTCTCTAAAGACTGAGTGTCCTCGGTGGGGTTATGATAATAATGATAATAGTCGTATTTGTTCAGTGCTTGCTATGGCCGAATCATTGTACTAAGCACTTAGGCGGATACAAGATAATCAGGTCCCACATGGGGCTCACATTCTAAGTAGGAGGTATTGAATCCTGATTTTGAAGATCAGAGAACTGAGGCACAGAGAAGTTGAGTGATTTGCCCAAGGTCACACAGCAGGTACGCAGCAGAATCAGGATTAGAACCTAGGTCCTCTGACTCCCAGGCCCGTGCTCTTCCCACTAGGCCATACCTCTGCCCTGAGTTTTCAGACTCAGCTTAGCCTGTGCCTCACTTCAACGGTGTCCACAAGTTCATTCATTCAATCGTATGTACTGAGTGCTTATTGTGTGCAGAGCACTCTACTGAGCCCTTGGAAAGCACAATTCAGCAACAAAGAGAGACGATTGCTGTCCACACCGGGCTTACAGTCAGGAAGGGAGGAGACAGACATCAAAGCAAGTTAACAGGCATCCATAGCATCAGTATAAATAAATAGAATTATAGATATATGCATCAAAACAGGAAAACAGACATTAATATAAATAAATAGAATTATAGATATGTACATATATACACATGTGCTGGGTGCGGGGTGGTAGGGAGTGGGGGAAGAGCAAAGGGAGCGAGTCGGGGTGTTGGGGTGGGGGGCGGGAGATGAGGAAAAAGGGAACAAGTGCACCTGCTCAGGTGAGCAGATGGTAGATTTTCAAAAGTGAATCCTGGGATGGGAATTTTCATTGTGAAAGGCCAAGGAGATGGTGTGCAGACAGTCTCAGATTCAGGGTGCTTCATGATTCAGAATTCTCTGAGCACCATTGCTCCATAGTTACAGTTAGGGACAGGGACAGGATACTCCCCTTGTGATCAGAAAAATCTCTGGCCTGGGACCATCTCAGACTGATCAGGAGAAATCTCTGACCAACGGTGGTCTCTACATCTAGGAAGGCAGTCGGCTCCAAAACGGGTTGTCCGGGTGGCTGTCAATTGAAGGGATACCACAGAGCACCTCTGATTGACCAATCAGTGCAGAGAAGCAGCGGGGCCTAGTGGAAAGAGCATAGGCCTGAGAGTTGGAGGACCTGGGTTCTTATCCTGGCTCTGTCAATTGCTTGCTGTGTGACTTTGGGCAAGTTACTTAACTTCTCTGCGCCTCAGTTTCCTCAACTGTAAAATGAGGATTAAATAGCTGTTCTCCCTCCTACTTAGACCGTGAGCTCCATGAGGGACAGGGACATTCTCTGACCTAATTAACTTGTCTCTACCTCAGTGCTTAGACTGGTGTTTGACACATAGTAAGCACTTAACAAATACCATAAAACAATCAAAAACAAACCATCCGTAGGCTGCGGGTAGATGTAAGGGAAGCAGCATGGCCTAGTAGAAAAAGCAAGGGCCTGGAAGCCAGAGGACCTGGATTCTAATCCTGGCTCGGCCACTTTTCTGCTGTGTGACCTTGGACAAGTCACTTCTCTGCGCCTCAGTTTCCTCCACCGCAAAATGGGGATTGAATACCTGTTCTCCCTCCTATTTAGACTGTGAGCCCCAGGGGGGACAGGGTCTGTAACTGGCCTATTTAACTTATATCTACAACACGTGGTAAGCGCACACTATTATTAAAAAAAAAAAGGCTTTCAGGAGACTCCTTGGGGAATGGGAATGTGAATCTTGTTTCTGTGTCATTCTCCCTAGGGCTTAGTACAGTGTAGGCACTCGATACTTACCATTGATCGATTGCCCCCTAATGAGGCTGAATCTACTTGTGCTGTCTGAAAGTCTAAGACTCCAAGTAGAGGGAGAGATGTAGCATACCAATAGTGCATAGCCAAACCACACACTATAATCTCCCTGACTTTTTTTTTTCTCATCCTAGCTCACCCCAAGACCCGGGCCTTTATCACTCACGCTGGCTCCCATGGCATATACGAGGGAATATGTAATGGAGTTCCAATGGTGTTGTTGCCGTTATTTGGCGATCAAATGGATAACGCTAAACGCGTTGAGTCCCGAGGAGCAGGGGTGATTCTGAACGTCCTGGAGATGACATCTGAAGATTTAAGCAATGCCTTGAAAACAGTCATTACTGACAAAAGGTAAGGGAAAGGAGGGTTCTTTTAATTCCACAGATTCTAAAATGTACTTTAAAGTAATTCTCTTGGCTCTCGTTTCTCTTTGTATTGCATTAGCCATCTCCGATTTTGTAACATCCACCATGGAGACGTAGAATAATTTGGAACGGCTGAGCTTGTTCATTTTCTGGTCAGGATCTGGTTAACGTGAGGGTTTTCCCTTTGTTTTTGCTGAAAAAATCCCTCTGTTCAGAAGGCCAATTGTAAAAGCAACTTTTAGCTTTATTGTCATGACTCCTCCTCTAGATTTCCCCTCTAAACTGCGAGCTCATTGTGGGTGGGAATTTGTCTGTTTGTTGTCATATTGTACACTCCCAAGCACTTTGCTCACAGTGCTTTGCTCACAGTAAGCGCTCAATAAATGTGATTGAATGAATGAGTGAATGACTATAACACCAGCCTTAGTAGCCTAGAAAAAATGAAATGATTCATGGAATAATTACAGTGGTATTTGTTAAGGGTTTATTCTGTGCCAATCACTGGACCAAACTCTAGAGTAAATACAATATTATCAGGTCAGACACAGACCCTGTCCTACATAGGGCTTAGGAGAGAGAAGAGGTATTGAATCCCCATTTTAAGATGAGGAAACTGAGGCCCAGAGAAGTTAAGTGACTTACCTAAGGTCACACAGTAGGGAAGTGACGGACCTGCGATTAGAACCCCGGGCCTTTGCTCTTTACACTAAGCCACACTGCTTCTCTCATCCTCCTCTTCAATTCCAGTGGTTAACAATAAATCTCAGTTCTCCAGCTCATGCTGGTTCAAAGATTTCTTTGAAAGAACCTAAAATTTTGGAACATCTTTTACTCTCCCTATCAGTCATCTTCATTAATTCTGCTGGATCCTTCCTCCGACCAGGGGTTTAATGTCATCTATGACTGAGCTGAACTATCAGCATTTCGGCCCCAATCATAGATGGAAACCAGTATTTCACAGTAAAATAGCCCAGGCATATTGGAGTATGCCTCTGAAATAATTTTCCCTGACATAAGAGGAATCTAGTTCAGCTAGCCTGCTGTTTACAGACCCTGCCACAGTTTCTACTGGAATTCAGAAAGTTAATTCAGTTATTTGAGAGATTTTCACTAGAAAGCTATGAAAACAAAATAGGGAAAATCGTTCCATGGACAAAGTATGTTTCTTTATAACCCTGCCTAACTGCCAGAGTTAATTAAAAAAAAAGCATTCAGCAGGGTTTCAGACAATCATATTTACTGAGCACTTACTGTGTGCAAAATACTGTACTAAGCGCTTGGGAGAGTAATAATAACTGTGGTATTTGTTATGTGCTTACTATGCGCCAGGCACTGTACTAAACACTGTGGGGGAATACAGGCAAATCAGATTGGATACAGTCCCTGTCCCACATGGGGTACTTAGTCTTAATCCCCATTTTACAGATGAAGTAACTGAGGCACAGAGAAGAGAAGTGACTTGCCTAAGGTCACACAGCTGACAAATGGCAGAGCCAGAATTAGAACCCATGAACTTCTGATTCCCAGGCCCATGCTTTATCCACTAGGCCATGCTGCTTCTCTACAATATAACAGTGTAACGGACACATTCCCTGCCCACAGCGAGTTTACCGTGTAGAAGGGGAGACAGACATTAAAATAAATAAATAAATTGCCAATAGGTACCCGGGGTCCTCTTATTCATTTCCCTGGATTCACATGATTGTTTTTGTTGGGGTACTTTCAGCTACAAAGAGAACATCATGCGTCTTTCGGCTCTTCACAAAGACCGACCTGTGGAGCCTCTTGACCTTGCCGTGCACTGGGTGGAATTTGTGATGAAGCATAAAGGAGCCCCACATCTGCGACCTGCTGCCCACGATCTCAACTGGTTCCAGTATCACTGCTTGGATGTAATCGGTTTCTTCCTGGTCATTACGTTGAGCGTCTTCTTCATCTTCTTTAAGTCTTGCATGTTTTGCTTCAGGAAGTGTTTCCCAAAGAAAGAGAAAGCTAAGAAGTCCCAGAAAAACAAGTCGCACTGAGAGGTTCCATCTCATTGCTAGACCAGGAAGAAAATGAACGTTTCTGTTCACACTGGGACAGCTGGACATACACTTGATGAAGCAGTAGTAATAGCATTTATTAAGCACTTACTGTGTGCAGAGCACTGCACTAAATGTTGGGAGGGAATACACTCAATTTTGATAAAGAAGAGCAGATCTTCTTCTTTTTATCTTAACTAGTAAAACAAAATTAAGACACGCTAAACTATGAGGTTTTTTCCAATGAATCTTCAATGATGCACAGAGAGTCAATCATATTTATTTAGAGCTTACTGTGTGCAGAGCACTGTACTAAGCACTTGGGAGAGTACAGTACAACAATATAACAGACACATTCCCTGCCCTCCACGAGAAAGTGAGTTTCCTTCTCTGATGTAGCAGATTTTGCTCTCGTTCTTAGACTGTGACCAACTAATATGTAAAGTTGTACAGTACCCACTTCAATAAATCCATACCAAATTTCTGAATGTGTGTCCTTTTTTGAGGACAAAATAATTTTCTTTTAATGGATGTTCTCTCAGTGGTGTGAAAGATGCTACTGGGAGGTAGTTTTGGGAATCTAGAGTACAGGCCAGTACTATATTTGAATATGGCCCTTTCCTGCTTGATTATGGGTCAAAGCTGAAGTGAACATTCATTAATCAGGGTTCATCAGTACCGTTTCTGGTCAGGTCCAATTTGGGTCCAAACTTTTTTCTCAGTGCTACACCTTCATCTCTATACCAACACTGATTGTGCCACAGTTTGCAAGGTAAATCTTAACTATAGTTCAGCAAAGGGGACAGTTCAGATGTATGCAACAGCAGTGTGCCTGGCTAATCCACGAATCCCTCGTCAACAGAAAGTTTCCAGAAACAAATTAAATACCTTAATGACACTATGAAGTAAAACCTCAGACCAAGTAACGTACCTTGAACACTTCCGTAACAGAAGCTGAAGATAGATCAACCTGTTGTGAGGCAATCAGAACTAGGATAATTGTCTTGAAGCAGCACCTCCACTATTAGCCATATTTTGATCTTATAAGTCACAACTGCCCACGATGATAAAATCTGGTTATAAATAGCATCATCTTTGAACTCAAAGGACAACCAAATTTTAATACCCATATGACAGTGGATGAAAAGTTTTGGTTTGTTTGGCTACTCACTTACCTGACACCAGATGTCAGTACAAGCTTGCGATTCTGATTTAAAATTGTGCCTACTCCTAATTTTCCTTTTAGTCTTTCATGAGTTTCATCATTAAATATTTTGGTAACAGTAGTATTGGGGTGGTAAGCATTACTGCAACTGCAGTAAAAACTGGCATAAAAGGCATTCCCCAAAGATCAGTCACTGATACAAATTTGAATTTTCTGTTTATGTTGTTTGCAGTAACATCCACAAGAGCCTAATTCCTACCTAAGTGTGGCATAGCTGTGATGAGGCTCAACAAAAAGCTCTCAAAGGAGCATGAGATTAGTCGATGTACCTAGGATGAGACGATATCAAGATAGATTCTAAGCATGATGGGAATTATTATTGTACCCTTAGTGTCCTAGGAGGATGTGGTCAAATGCAGGGCATCAAACGTGAGGGTCTTCTGGAAATAGTGTTGCAATTGACAACATTGAAAAATTATTTCTTGACTTCCCTCCCCCTTTACTCCTCTTAAGGACACCTTCAAGCTGTACCCAGCTCACAGATTTTCTGTCTCCGATCTATTCTCCTGGAATTCCCCTTCAGATCCTCAGTACTATAATTCTCATCTTCAGAGATCTAATAAAAACCCACCTCCTCAAGGAATCAGCAGTCGATCAATAGTTTTTATGAGTACTTATTGTGGACAACACTAAACTGCTACACTACGGAGAATGTAATAGTGGACACAACACCATCCTCCAAAAGCTTACAATCTAAGAGGGGAGACACAATGAAAAAAGTTTACAGATAGGAGAAAGAAGTGGATAGGTATATTAAATATTGCTCAAATAGTAAGGACTGAAACTCAGTGTAGCCTAGTGGATAGAGCATGGGCTTGGGAGTCAGAGGTACCTGGGTTTTAATCCTGACTCTGCCACTTGTCTGCTCTGTGACCTTGGGCAAATCACTTCACTTCTGTCATCTGTCAAATGGGAATTAAGATGGTGACATGGACTGTGTCCAACTGGATTAACTTGTGTCTATCCCAGTGCCTGACACATGGTAAGAATTTAACAAATACCATTAAAAAAACTGTGAGAAGTCAAGGCTAGTGATGCAGTTTTGGGAGTTGGTAGTTGAAACTCCCTAAAGGAATGAGTGTAAATTGAGAAGAGAAGGGGGCTCAAAATAGCCTGGAGGGAATGAGATGTGGAGGTAGAGCCAGAGAATTGAGACTGAGAAGTAGTCAGAAAAGTATAAGAAAGACCAGGAGATAACAGTGTCAGTTAAACAGAGAAGCGGCGTGGCTCAGTGGAAAGAGCCCGGGCCTGGGAGTCAGATTTCATGGGTTCTAGTTCCGGCTACGCCACCTGTCAGCTGTTTGACTTTGGGCAAGTCACTTAACTTCTCGGTGCCTCAGTTACCTCATCTCTAAAATGGGGATTAAGATTGTGAGCCTCATGTGGTAAAACCTGATTACCCTGTATCTACCCCAGCGCTTAGAACAGTGCTCGGCACATAGTAAGCACTTAACAAATACCAACATTATTCATTCATTAGCACTGTACTAAGCGCTTGGAATGTATAAGTCGGCAACTGATAGAGACAGTCCCTGCCCTTTGACGGGCTTACAGTCTTATCGGGGAAGACAGGCAGACAAGAACAATGGCAATAAATAGAGTCAAGGGGAAGAACATCTCGAAAAAACAGTGGCAACTAAATATAATCAGGGTGATGTACATCTCATTAAACAAAATAAATAGGGTGATGAAGATATATACAGTTGAGAGGATGAGTACAATGTTGAGGGGGTGGAACAGGAGAGGGAAAGGGGGGAGAAGAGGGTTTAGCTGCGGAGAGGTGGGGGGGTAGAGGGAGCAGAGGGAAAAAAGGGGGGAGCTCAGTCTGGGAAGGCCTCTTGGAGGAGGTGAGCTTTAAGTAGAGATTTGAAGAGGGGAAGAGAATTAGATTGTCGGAGGTGAGGAGGGAGGGCATTTCAGGACTGCGGGAGGACGTGGCCCAGGGGTCGACGGCGGGATAGGCGAGAACGAGGGAGGGTGAGGAGATGGGCGGCAGAGGAGCGGAGCGTGCAGGGTGGGCAGTAGAAAGAGAGAAGGGAGGAGAGGTGGGAAGGGGCAAGGTGATAGAGAGCCTTGAAATCTAGAGTGAGGAGTTTGTTTGGAGCGGAGATTGATAGGCAATCACTGGAGGTGTTTAAGAAGGGGAGTGACATGCCCAGATCGTTTCTGCAGGAAGATGAGCCAGGCAACGGAGTGAAGAATAGACTGGAGCGGGGCGAGAGAGGAGGAAGGGAGGTCAGAGAGAAGGCTGACACAGTAGTCTAGCCGGGATATAACGAGAGCCCATAGCAGTAGGATAGCCATTTGGGTGGAGAGGAAAGGGCAGATCTTGGCGATATTGTAAAGGTGAGTCCGGCAGGTCTTGGTAACGGATTGCATGTGTGGGGTGAATGAGAGAGACGAGTCAAAGATGACACTGAGGTTGCAGGCCTGAGAGACGGGAAGGATGGTCGTGCCATCCACGGTGATAGGGAAGTCAGCGTGGCTCACTGGAAAGAGCACGGGCTTTGGAGTCAGAGGTCATGGGTTCGAACCCCGGCTCTACCACTTGTCAGCTGTGTGACTTTGGGCAAGTCACTTAACTTCTCGGTGCCTCAGTTACCTCATCTGTAAAATGGGGATTAAGACTGTGAGCCCCACGTGGGACAACCTGATTCCCCTGTGTCTACCCCAGCGCTTAGAACAGTGCTCGGCACATAGTAAGCGCTTAACAAATACCAACATTATTATTATTATTAAGTCAGGGAGAGGACTGGGCTTGGGAGGGAAGATGAGGAGCTCAGTCTTGCTCATGTTGAGTTTTAGGTGGCGGACCGACATCCAGGTGGAGATGTGCCGGAGGCAGGAGGAGATGCAAGCCTGAAGGCAGGGAGAGAGGACAGGGGCGGAGATGTAGATCTGCGTGTCATCTGCGTAGAGATGGTAGTCAAAGCCGTGAGAGCGAATGAGTTCACCAAGGGAGAGAGTGTAAATGGAGAACAGAAGAGGGCCAAGAACTGACCCTTGAGGAACTCCAACAGTTAAAGGATGGGAGGGGGAGGAGGCGCCTGCGAAGGAGACCGAGAATGACCGGCCAGAGAGATAAGAGGAGAACCAGGAGAGGACAGAGTCTGTGAAGCCGAGGTGAGATAAGGTGTGGAGGAGAAGGGGATGGTCGACAGTGTCAAAGGCAGCTGAGAGGTCAAGGAGGATCAGAATGGAGTAGGAGCCATTGGATTTGGCAAGAAGGAGGTCATGGGTGACCTTAGAGAGAGCAGTCTCGGTAGAGTGGAGGGGATGGAAGCCAGATTGGAGGGGGTCCAGGAGAGAATGGGAGTTAAGGAATTCTAAGTATCGAGTGTAGACGACTCGTTCTAGGATTTGGGAAAGGAAGGGTAGTAGGGAGATAGGGCGATAACTGGAAGGGGAAGTGGGGTCGACAGTGGGTTTTTTTAGGATGGGGGAGATGTGGGCATGTTTGAAGGCAGAGAGTAAGGAGCCACTGGAGATTGAGTGGTTAAAAATAGAAGTTAAGGAAGGGAGGAGGGCAGGGGCGATGGTTTTTATAAGGTGAGCGGGAATGGGGTTTGAGGCATAGATGGAGGGGGTGGCACTTGCGAGGAGGGAGGACATCTCCTCTGAGGATAATGCAGGGTATCATTATTATTATTATTATTATTATTAATAATGATAAACCAAGGTTAAATAGCATTTAGAGGAGAAAAGAGTAGTTCTCATGGTCAAGGCAGGTAAGAGGTGAAGAAAGATTAGGATAGAGTTCTTTAGATTTGATAAAGAGGAGTTCAATGTTGCTCTTGGAGAGTGTGGACTCCCAGGCTCACAACGAGTGGTCTTTGGGAATGTCTCTTGTTTATTGTGGTATTGTACTTTCCCAAGTGCTTAGTGCAGTGCTCTGCACAAAGTAAGCACTCAATGAATATGATCAAATGAATGAATGTTCTTTTACAATAGTACTATTGGAATGTTAATACATATATTTCATATAGCACAATCTCTTCAAGGTAACACTTTGGTTTTGTAGTAAAACTAAAGTTTACTTAGGCTTAAACACCTACCCACACCCCAATTCCCTTGCCCTCTCTCCCATAACCTGGAAAAAATGAATGACTTATTTCTGCTTCCATCTCTCCCTGCCAGCAGTGTGAGTCAAGATCCCCAGATTGTCTCCAGAAGAAGATAGTGTGAATCCCAGGCAACATGGATCTATATTCCAGTTATCTGGGAGAAGCTAAAATCATGTGCTGCTATGTTACCAGTCTAATTCATTATCTTTATATTTCCACTTGACCCGTAACTATATTTATTGGATTTTATCATCATTAAAAGGTGCATTACACCATGTTCATCAATTTTTTGATCTTGGGAATGCATAAGTACATTTTGCAATATTTCAAATGGGAAACTTTAACTGTTTAATGCTCTTTCACTTTGCACCATATTTTGGTGGAAACAACTGAGGTTGCAAACTGGGATAAAGGAGAATATTGATATGTGAACTGATGCTATTATTTTGTGTTTACTTGTCTCTCCCATTAGATTATAAAATTCTTGAAGGCAGGGGACACATCTTTTATGAATATTATACTCTCTCAATTAATTGCCTAGGAAGGTGTTCTGCTCACAGTAGGCAGTCAGTGATATTGATTGACTGACTACCCAAAGAGATAACATTTTTGATATAAGCCCCGGAAATGGGTGGAGACTATGTCTTGGCTAAAAAATACCTCCAACTTAAGAAAGCCAAAGGTAAACTCAGGATTTGGCTAAACATAATCTGTAATTGATATCCCAGCCTGTAATATGAACACTTTCTCCCCAGATGTCCTTAATCAATTAATTAATTCATTAATTCATTCAGCTGTATTTACTGAGTGTCTGCTACATGCAGAGCTCTGCTGTAGGTACCTAAGAGAGTACTATGTTAATAAAAGACATAGTCTCTACCCTCAAAAGCTTACATATGCATGAGACTTTATTATTGTCTATCAAATTGAATGAGAAATATACTTGTTGATGCTACTGGCTTATGGGAACTAGACGGTTCAAGGGGCATGTAGGACAGAGAACAGCAGTTTTTTGAAGGTGTCATTAGCCACCATCATCACGGGATGGGCATTCATGGTCAAGAAAAAGATAACACATTTTGAGAGCCATAAAATTCTCTCTCCACGTTTTGTAATCTTTAATAATAGCGGCATCTGCTGAGTGCTTACTATGTGCCAAGCAGTGCTCTAAGCACTACCTCATGGATCCATAAGTGGAAAGCTGTTGAGCTCATCCACGATGTTAGATCAACCCAAAAGGTAGAAGAGAAAATCAAAGTTCTGAAAGCAGCTCTACCAAAAAAGTTAGTATATATGATTGTGCAAGAAAACTTCAAAGTGACTGTTGACAAAATCCAAAAGAGCAGGAGTAATAATTTGGTAAATTTGACTGAGCTTATAGCAACAATGGACAATGGAGTGCAATATGGACTGGAGAGGGAAGAGGATAGAGGTAGGGACATCAGAGGAACCAACCTCAATCATCCATTAATCATATTTATTTAGCAGTTTCTGTGTGCAGAGCACTGTACTAAGTACTTGGGAGAGTACAATATTGCAGAGTTGCTAGACATGTTCCCTGTCCAGAGTGAGCTTATAGTCTAGAGGAACTTACAGTACTTCAATCAATCAGTGGTATTTATTAAGCACTTACTGTGTGTAGAACATTGTACTAAGAGTGTGGGAAAGCACAATTCAACAAAGTTGGTTATAACAAATTCACTTACTCATATTCTCATTTTCCCTTACTTTTGCTACTTTGCATTGTATATGTTTTCCTTCCTGCTCCCACTTCAGCTTGTAACTAATTTATGTCTGCCTTTCTCCCTCTAGGCTAAGGATTTACTTTACTGAATATTAAGCTCTCTAGAGTTTAGTGCAGTGGCTGCTCACTATAGGTGCTCAGTAAACATGTTTGATTGATTATTTAATTGCTCTGCAGCCTGGAAACCAGAATCAATCAGTCAATCATATTTACTGAGTGCTTACTGTGGTCAGAATAGTGTACTAAGTTCTTGGGACAGTACAATATAACAATACAACAGACACATCCACTGCTCACAGTGAGCTTACAGTCCAGAAGAGGAGACAGAAATTAAGATAAATAAATAAATTGCATATAGGTACATAAGCACTTGGGGACCACGGGAGGGAGGTGGTGAATGAAGAGAGCCAATTAAAACGACACAGAGGTAGTGAAAGAAGGTAGTCAGGATAGGCCTCTTGGAGGAGATGTTCCTTCAATGAGGCTTTGAAGGTGGGGAGAGTAAATGTCTGTCATTCATTCATTAATTCATTCAATAGTATTTATTAAGCGCTTACTATGTGCAGAACACTGTACTAAGCACTTGGAATGTTCAAGTCAGCCACAGATAGAGACAATCCCTGCCCAATGACAGGCTCACAGTCTAATCGGGGAGACAGACAACAGAGCAAAACAGAAGGAAACAAAAACAAGACAACCTTATCACAATAAATAGAATCAAGGATACAAAAAGGGAGGGCATTCCACGCCAGAGGCAGGATGTGACTGAGAGGTTGATGGTGAGATTAACAAGATCGAGGTACAGTGAGTAGGTTGGCATTAGAGGAGCCAAGTGTGTGGGCTGTTTTATAGTAGGAGAGAAGCAATGTGAGGTAGGATGGGGCAAAGGTGATTGAGTGTTTTAAAGTCAATTTTAAGGAGTTTCAATTTGATTTGGAGGTGGATGGGCTACCACTGGAGTTCTTGAGGAGTTGGGAAACATGGAATGAATGTTTCTGTAGAAAAATAATCCAGGCATCAGAGTGAAGAATGGAATGGAGTGGGGAGAGACAGAAGTTAGTGAGTTTAGCAAGGAGGCTGATACAGTAATCAAAGTGGGATAGGATAAGTACTTGGATTAACATAGTAGCAGTTTGGATAGAGAGGAAAGGGAGGATTTTAGTGATGCTGTAAAGATGAACTGGCAGGATTTAGTTATAGATTGAATATTTAGGTTGAATAATAATAATAATAATGATGGAATTTGTTAAGCACTTACTATGTGCCAAGCAGTGTTCTAAGCACAGGGGTAGATACAAGGTAATCAGGTTGTCCCACGTGGGGCTCACAGGCTTCATCCCCATTTTACAGATGAGGTAACTGAGGCACAGAGAAGGTAAGTGATTTGCCCAAAGTCATACAGCTGACAAGTGGCAGAGGTGGAATTAGAATACACTACCTCTAAATTCCAAGCCCCTGCTCTTTCCACTAAGCCATGCTGCTTCTAGAGAGATGAGTCAAAGATTAAGTCAAGATTACAGGCTTGGGAGACAGGAAGGATGGGGTGTTGTCTACAGTGATGGGAAAGTAAGAAGAAAGCGTGATTGAATAGGAGGCAGTAGGGACACTTTCTACCTCAGGAGGAAGGAAAAGAAAATGAGAAATCATGAAGGGAATTCTAGATGTTTTTGTGTGTGTGGGCAGCGGGATGGGAGTGGATGGAGGAAAGTGGGTCTAAATAGGCTCCTGGACCACTCAAAACCAGGAGTTGGGAGTCTGTATGTCAAAGCTAGAGCTAGTTGGTAGGGACACAGAAACTGGGCATAATTTTGGTTAGGGGTAAACTCCTTCTCCCTTGAATAAATTCTCTGAAAACTGAGAGCTGATCTCACGTGTTGCTCTAATCCATTAGGGACTGGATGTTGGAGCACCAGACATAATACCTAATGAGTAAAGCGGTGAAACTAATGGCCCTAATGATACCGCTAGCCAGTGGTCGTTACTATACCTTATGGACCAATTGTTACCCAGAATATCATTTCCTGGTAAAAGTAGGTACATAAATCCTTTCTGTATGATTATGCATGAGTTTCATGGGACGGAAAATGGCTCTTTTTAATCTTTTGACTTGGACTTATATAATCACAGTACTCTTCTTGGGTCATGGTTAATGTGTTATAATGGGATATCCATTTTAAAAATCAATGAGAAGAATTTGCATTAAAAATAGAAAGGCAATTAGATTGATTTGGTATGACCTATTTTTAATCATCCCATTATTCATTGGTCTATCAGGACTTAGGACACCTTTCTCTGAAATCTTCCCAGAAAAACCTCTCTATTATGTGTGAATAATAGAGATGCCAGGTTAATTGACTCATCTACAAACTTTTTTCTTACCTTCCTTAGAAAAGCACTGGAGTTGATGTCTTTTCTAACATCAATTCTAATTGTTTCACCTTTAAATCTCATGATTTATCAGTTTCTTGTCAAAGTTTTACAAGTTATTCTGATCCAGAATTTCTAAAAAGGAGCATCTTGTCCTAACCTCTATATAAGTTTTTATTTTAGTCATCACTGTTATTATTATCAGGTTCAAGGAATCCTGGTCCCTTGCAAAAACTATTATTTTAAAGTCACCTATAAAAGACTCAAATAGTCAATTAGCCAAACATGAAAAAGTCAGCTCCCTTTGTCGTGGTACTTTATAATAATAATAACGGCATTTGTTAAGTGCTTACTATGTGCAAAGCACTGTTCTAAGCGGTGGGGAGGATACAAACTGATCAGCTTGTCCCACGTGGGGCTCACAGTCTTAATCCCCATTTTACAGATGAGGTAACTGAGACATAGAGAAGTTAAGTGACTTGCCCAAAGTCACACAGCTGACAAGCAGCTGAGCTGAGATTTGAACCCATGACCTCTGACTCCCACTACTTCTCTATAATGATGGTATTTGTTAAGCCCTTATTGTGTGCCAAGCATTGTTCTAAGTGCTGGGGTAGATACAAGGTAATCAGGTTGTCCCACGAGGGGCTCACAGACTTTACCCCCATTTTACAGAAGAGGTAACTGAGGCACAGAGAAGTGAAGTGACTTGGCCAATGTCACTCAGCTGACAAGTGGCGGAGGTGGGATTAGAACCCACAACCTCTGATTCCCAAGTCCATGCTCTTTCTACTAGGCCACGCTGCTTTTCCTCATCATCCTTTATCTTTTATCATTCCTTTATAATCATCATCATCACCATCATTATTATCCTCACCAATTAAGCATACCAAGTTTGTTCTACCATAAATTTATCCTATGACTAACACTGGGAATTTTCTATCTTTCTTTTCAAAATTCTAGTCCTGTAGTTTACACATTTCACCTGAAATAATTAGTTCCCGCCCTCACACCTACTCTTCTCCTAACATTTTTACCTCCAGTGTACACTGCCTTCCAACACACATATATAGGCACAGATTATGTGAGGCAATTAGGTGTAGTCTCCCAAGGTTTCCAGCTGTTGAAGCTAAACTGCTCCAACTGGACTTCCAGCCTTGCCCATCCCAGGTCCCCAACAAGGCTGATATTTTCTGAGTGGGACTGAAAAGATGCACAATCGAGTCTTTCCTGTCTGTTAGCTATACAAAGTCCCCACTGGGATGCCCACCTCCCTAATCCTTTCCCCCACCTTCACTCTTTCCAACCTAATCTTGAAATGAATGTTGGCATTTCTGTTCCCTCACACTTGTATGTCAAATGGAAAAGTTCTGAACAATGTTTTATGCAAAACTCTCCCTACACTTTGTCTGAGAACCTCCTCCTACCCACATGTATTTCTGGAGTGTGCCTAGTAGCATAATCTTCTATCCAAATTGATTAGAAAATAATATAGATCAGGATACTCACATAACCACTACCAGCAGAATTTTATCCAGTCTGCTTCCCCGCAGTCTTTACTTTTTTACTGAAAATAGATGCATCTCTAGAGTCTTTCTATTGGCAATTTCTCCCTCCTGTAGTTTATCTGATTGTGTGCTGTACTATATGATACTGTACTGAACTGAGATCACAGTAATATGGCTTAATATGTCAAAATCGGAGGAGACTTGTCAGACTCCCCACCATTAACAGTAAAGCAGGGTTGTGAACCAGAGCCAAGCTTTGTCAATCTACTCTACACAGCTAAGCTCATCATTACAAGGGGAAATGACTTCAGTCAACCTCGAGGTGACAGTGGGAGATCAAAATGTAGCTCCTGATATACGCATAACATAGCACGCTATAATGCGAGTAGGACAAAATGTAACAATGTCACCGGCATATTGCATGATGTCATCAGGTCATGTTGTTTCAACACAAGGTGCAATAATGAGCTTCATACTTAGTCAATCATATCTATTGAGTACTTAATAATAATAATTAATAATTATGGTATTTGTTAAGCTTTTACTATGTGCCAGGCACTTTACTAAGCACTGGGGTGGGTACAAGTAAATTGGGTTGGACACAGGCCCTGTCCCATGTGGGGTTCCCAATCTCACTCCCCATTTTACAGATGAGGTCACTGAGGCACAGAGAAGTGAAGTGACGCCTAAAGTTACAGAGCAGACATGTGGCAGAGCCAGGATTAGAACCCATGACCTTCTGACTCCCAGGTCTGTGCTCTATCCACTGTTCCATGCACTGCATATTGTCATCTTGTCAAGGAGGTCGGATACAGGTGAAACTTTGAATGCTCAAAGTGGTGGGCATCTTAGGAGTGTAGGAAACGTGCCAGCTGCCACTCCTGCTGTCTAGTGATATTCACTTACCTTCCTTACCACCTGACATTGGCACTGGCAAAGAGGGATCTGGAAGTTCATGTTGGAATATGGTTCCAAGCCTAGGGGAAGCTTTTTAAATGCAGTAGGATGAGAGCCACAACCATAGGTCTGAAATTATTCACCCAACAGTACCTCAACACTCAAGATAGTGCTTGAGTAGCACCCATATAAACGGGCAAGCAGGTGATTATGAATAGCTGGTTCTCAGATTCAAGATGCACAGAAGAAATTTTTTAAGGACAGTGAGGTCATATCTCAAGCAAGGAAGCAGAGCAGTGGTAACTTGTGAAACAAGGCAGAAGCAGATTGCCTGGTATGCAGCAGTCAGAAAGGGGACAGTTGTTTTGGAGCAAAGGCTTTGGGAAGAATAATGAAGAGGAACAAAAATAGCAAAAGATGCTGAGGCTAATAAATACAGAAGTGTAGCAAAAGATGATCTTTACACACCCAGAATACAGAAGGGATGAATATCAGTCCCACATTGGTCTTCTTAGACATAATTGTACTCACTGATAAAATCTCCGCATCAGTAGAATCATCCTCAAATTCTAAGGAAAGATAGATATTGGGTTGATTTATCATTTTGCCCCCCCCTTGGAGACTTAGCTTAATGTCATCCTTAGGTTAATTTAAAAAAATGTTCTTTTGCAAGTGAGATTGTACCATCTTGGAGTGATCTCACTTCTAAACTACTTCAGTCAGACCAGAAAACCTGATGGATTGATTATGCTATTGAAATGTGGCTGTATGGCTTGCAAAGTGAAAATTGAAATTGAGAGAAATATGAACAGGAACTTTGGATCATTAACCTAAACAATTTCATGTGAAAAAATACTAAAATACTTTTTGACTGAAAAATTACAGTTTCCTCCTCCACGAAAGTTTATAGGGCCCACTGGCATATATGCAACACTTTCTCTCTCTCTCTCTCTCTCTCTCTCTCTCTCTCTCTCTCTCTCTCTCCCCCTCTCTTATAGCAGGATATCCAAGTATATACTGTATGGGAAATGATAAGGAGAGCAGGAAAGCTGGGTGGAGAGAATAAATTATTTACAGACCCAATAAAGCATAGTCACAAACAATGTGACATAGCACTAGATTATCGGAATGGTATATGATAATTCTGCAGCTTGCCAAACTATGACTCCCAAGGCAAATGAAAGGCTTCCAGGAATCTTTCGTTGTTTGGGTTCTTCCAATTAAAATATTGGTTTATGATCTCCCTCTCCTACCTGCTCTTCTAACTAGTTGCCCCAAACAGGATTTAGTTGGTGGGCTCATATGCTTGACACTTGTTGGGAGACAACTGGAGAAGACAAGCAGGTCTTGAGAACAGATGTCAGCAGAGGGTTGTTCTCTTTGACCAAGGTGTTTCCTGGATTGGGACACCAAGAGGCACCCTAAAAATCATAGATAGGATCTCTGATTTAGATTAAATCATTAGCTAAGC
Source organism: Ornithorhynchus anatinus (assembly GCF_004115215.2). Classification (NCBI taxonomy): domain Eukaryota; kingdom Metazoa; phylum Chordata; class Mammalia; order Monotremata; family Ornithorhynchidae; genus Ornithorhynchus; species Ornithorhynchus anatinus. Next base: position 35,974,336 of record NC_041734.1, on the reverse strand, counting down.
AAGAATCCATGTTGATATGCAAACAATGAGGAAGGGAATTTCAGTCTAATTTCCAAATGCTCAGTCTCACTCTAAAATCTCACCATCAGTACTGTAATCTCCAAAATGAAGAACAGTTTACCAAGCACTCAGGTGCTCAGAAACCTATCCCAAAGAGTCATGTCAGGCAGAACTTCTGGCTTAAATCACCCACTGAAGTGACTCCTTCTCAAATTAGTTCTTGTCATTGACTTCTGCTCTTAAAAAACTGTGCAAATGCTTTCTTTTCCACATACATTTCATATGTACATTTATCATCCATTTCCAAATATGAATACCTATGTAAACACTCTGTGAATGTGAAAACGTTAAATGTCAAATATATACCAACATTTAACATTTTCACAATCACAGTTTGGAAGTAATCCAATTTAATAGAGAGCTTTACCATTAATCGATCAATCACATTTATTCAGCACTTACTGTGTAATAAGCACTTGGGATTGTACAATATAATGGAGTTTTTATACATACTCCCTGCACACAAGGAGCTTATAGTCTAGATGGGGAGACAAGAGGTTAAAATAAATGATGGATCTCTACACAAGTGTTGTGGGGCTCATGGTGGAGTGACTCTAAGTGCAAAGGCAGCACAGGAAGACAATACAGGAGGAAGAAGGAGTAGGGGAAATGAGGGCTTAGATAGGAAAGGTCTCTTGGAGGAGATGTGACTTTAATAATGCTTTGAAGGTGGGGAGAGTGACGGCCTGTCAAATATGAAGGGGAAAGGAGTTCCAGAACAGAGGGGGAAGAAGAGAGGGTTTAGTGGCTGAAAGATGAGATCGAGGTACAATGATTAGGTTGGTGTTAGAAGAGTAGAGGGAACATGCCAGGTTGTAATAGGAAATCTGTGAGGTAAAACAGGAGGGGGCTGGGTGATTGAGTGCTTCAAAACAAACGGTAAGGAGTTTCTGTTTGATGCAGAGGTAGATGGGCAGCCACTGGAGGTTTTTGAGGAGTGGGGAAATATGGGCAGAATGGTTTTGTAGAAAAATGATCTGAGCAGCAGAATGAAGTATGGACTGGAGTGGGGAGCAGCTGAACACAGGGAGATCAGAAAGGAGGTTGATGCAGCCATCAAGGTCTTGTCTTGTCTTATGCTCTCGAGTTGTCCCTGACCCATAGCGACTCCAAGGACACAGCTCTTCCAGAATGCCCCACCTCCGTCTGCAATCGTTCTGGTAGTGGATCCATAGAGATTTCTTGGTAAGAATACAGAAGTAGTTTACCATTGCCTCCTTCAGCACAGTAAATTTGAGTCTCTGCTCTTGACTCTCCCATGCTACTGCTGCCCAGCACAGGTGAGTATTGACTTGTAGCAGATTGACTTCCACTTGTTAGCACTGGCCAAGCTAGAAATGGAATGGGTATGCCTCTGCTTGACTCTCCCTCCCATAGTTGAGACTGGTAGAGTACTGGAAACTCTCCAGGTGCAATCATGAGAGGGATAGTAGTCAAGGTAGGGTAAGATAAATGATTGTATCAGTGAGGGAGCAGTTTGGATTCATTCATTCATTCATTCATTCATTCAATCGTATATATTGGATGAAGAGGAAAAGGTGGATTTAAGCACTATTGTGAAGGTAGAACAGAAAGGAAATGGTGACAGATTGAGTATGTGAGTTGAATGAGAGTGATGAGTTGAGGATAATGCCAAGGTTACAGTCTTGTGAGAAGGGGAGGCTGGAGGTGCTCTGTACAATAATGGAAAAGTCAGGAGGTAGACAGGGTTTGGGCAGAAAGATGAGGAATTAGTTCTGTTTTGGACATGTTAAGTTTGAGATGTTGGTGGGACAGCCAAGTAGAAACATCCTGAAGGACATTTGACATAAAATTCTTAGGTTCTAATCCTGACCACCCTTTGTTGTCCTATTGAACTATTGAAATTGAAAGTTGCTGACAATTTTATTTGTAGAGAGCATTTTCCCTGTCTTCTTTAGAGCCACAGTCACTGTTATCCTGCTATAGACATTTTTACTGATATAAAGATATAAATAATAATAATAGCTATAGTAATAATAATTGTGGTATTTGTTAAGCACTTACTATGTACCAGGCACCGAACTAAACGCTGGGGTTGAGATAAGCAAATCGGGTTGGACACAGTCCTTGTCCCACATGGAGCTCACAGTCTCAATCATCATTTACAGATGAGGTAACTGAGGTCCACAGAAGTCAAGTGACTTGCCCAAGGTTACACAGCAGATACGTGATAGAGTAAGGATTAGAACCAATGACCTTCTGACTCTCAGGCCCCTGCTCTATCCACTATGCCATAAGTATCCCCAAATTTACGAGTATTTTTTTCAATTTAAGGCCTACCATTTATTTATTATTACATGTTTAGAATATTTTGATTGCTTTAGTTCCAACAATCTTGAATTCCCAAATGTATTTAGCAACCATCTGTAAAAGGGGACCGTTCTATTTCAAGAGATTATTCTTAATGAGTTTGATCTATTAGTTTACCTTTGAGATAATGCCAACTCTACCAGATACACAACTTTTCTAATTCAAAGGGAAACAAATTAGTTATTATAACTACAAGGTCTCTCTGATTCAACTGTGCAGGATTAGGGTCAATTAATTTCTAAAATGTTCTTGAAAGATGGCTGTAAGTGATTTTCCCTTAGACCACAACATCTTTGTATCTTCATATGTGTCAATTTATTGCTCTTTTCGTCGGCTTTCAGGAGGCACCTACTACATTTGCAGATGATGCCTAATGGAACTTCTGCTGGAAGAATGCTCTCAACATTCTGGTTTGCTTTTCCACTGTTTCTAATTGCCAATAAAATGAGGGTATGCTTCCTTTAATGCTATAGCTTTTCCCCTGACTGAAATGTGAGGTTCTAACTTCGTTTTCTGATGGCTCTGATGATGTTATCAAGGAAATTTCTAAACCGGATTTTCTTGTCTAACCACTCAAGCAACCAAACTTTTAGGGAGAGCTGAGACTCAACTCATGTGTTTCTTTAACATGGGATAGATCCTCCCATTTGGATGATCATTTATGCTACAGTAATCAGGAAGAGTGCTTAGTACATTGCTTTGTAGAGTAAGCACTCAGTAAATATGATTGAGTGAATGGATAAAGAGTAAATATATGATAGATATTTGTGCCCCTCACAAATGTAGCTTTTTTTAATTAAAAAAATGGTACTTGTTAAGGGCACCAGTCTGAGTTCCCATTTTGGTGGAAATGGAGCTTGTTTGTCAGCTATTGGGAGAGGAAGGCGAAACCCTGAAAAGCACTCAGATACTAATAAACTGGCTGCTAATGCCATGTGGACCATGTGAGAACTTTCAATTCTACACCTTTACCTACCTTCTCACATGCACACAATTCCCCACTGCCCTGCTAGTTTCCTGGGTGATCTTGAGCCTAAGAAGGAAGAGAAGGGAAAGGTCTTCCCCATCCTATTAATATTATTTTTCATTATTAATAATAATGATAATAATAATAGTGATGCCATTATTAAAATAGTAGTGGCAGCAGCAGTAATAATAGCAGCAGCATTTATTATTACTATTATTATGGCATTTGTTAAGTGCTTACTATGTGCAAAGCACTGTTCTAAGCACTGGGGAGGATACAAGGTGCTCAGGTTGTCCCACGTGGGGCTCACAGTCTTCATCTCCATTTTACAAATGAGGTAACTGAGGCACAGAGAAGTTCAGTGACTTGTCCAAAGTCACACAGCTGGCAAATGGCTGAACCCGGATTTGAACCCATGACCTCTGACTCCCAAGCCCATGCTCTTTCCACTGAGCCAAGCTGCTTCTCATTTATTTAGCTTCCACTAGGTGAAATGGTTTTAGACTGTATATTCTGAGGGTATCTCTGGTAAAGTAAAGAGTAAGTGCCCTTTGGGAGGATCCAGGAGCCGGCTTCTCCCCCAACCCCTCCTCCCCACCCCACCATTCATTCGGTAGTATTTATTGAGCACTTACTATGTGCAGAGGACTGTACTAAGTGCTTGGAATGTACAATTTGGTACACCACACCGGGCTGGGTCACAGCAGTAGGTGTGGTCCCCAAACTCCAGAGAGATGAAGTGAGCACCAGCAATCACTCCACAAGGCAGGGGTGACTTGATTTCCCATAGGGAGCTTCCCCTCCCTTCCCAGTGTCCCTTGGTCCTGAGGCTATGAGTTGATCGCCCATCTCTGAAAATCACTGTACAAGACACAAATCAGACTAGCCGCTGGTTACTCTGGGGAATTGAAGGAGCACTCCAACTACCTGGGCAGACCACACACATAAAGACAAATACCATGGCCTAGTGGATAGAGCATGTGCCTGGGAATCAGAAGGACTTGGGATCTAATCCTGCTCCACCACTTGTCTGCTGTGTGACTTCAGGGAAGTTGCTTAACTTCTCTGGGCCTCAGTTATCTCATCCGTGAAATGGGGAGCAAAACTGTGATGCCCATGTGGGACATCACCTAGTATGATCACCTAGTATCTACCCCAGAGCTTATTACAGAGCTTGGCACATAGTAAGCATTTACCAAATGTTAAAAAAAAAAAGCAAAAGAAAAAAAATCCTCTGGCTATCTAGTTTAAATTTCCCAGAGCAGAGTACCTTCCTTCCCCAGCAAAAGAGACCCAGAGTGAAACATGGGGTATAGCAAAGGATTAAATGTCTGTCCTTCAGGATAAAAGGTATGAGCGTAAATATGTCTCCATCCCAATCCTGATTTCCAGGCAGGACATACCCGAAAGAGCTGGTCCAGAAGGCCATAGGAAAGTCCTAGAATGCTTGGAAAAGTTGACTGCCTCTTCTGTAATGAGGGGAAACTGAAGAGAAGCTAGCTACTCTACAAGACAGTGAGAGATCCTTGAAGGTGGGAAAGGGGACTTTGTAGAAGAGCCAAGGTCCTTTCTCTAGAGAAACGGGGAAACAGTGTGGCCAGTGGATAGAGCATGGACCTGGGATTCAGAAGGTCCTGAGTTCTAATCCTGGCTCCGCCATGTATCTGGTGTGTGACCTTGCGCAAGTCGCTTCACTTCTCTGTGCTTCATTTACTTCATCTTTAAAATGGGGATTAAGACTGTGAGCCCCATGTGGGACATGGACTATGTCCAACCTGATAAACTTGTATCTACCCCAGCCCTTAGTACGGTGCCTGGCGCATAGTAAGTACTTAATAAGTACTGCCTGGCGCATAGTAAGTACTTAATAAATACCACTAAAAAAAGACACTTTTTGAAACTTGGTAGTGATCTGTTCCACTGATGTCAGAGAAGAACACCTTTAAGCATAAACTGATGAAGCCTTACCCATGTTTCCAGGCTTCTTGAGAAGCAGCATGGCCTAGTGGACAGAGTACGGGCCTGGGAGTCAGAAGGACCTGGTTTCTAATCCTCTGGGTTCTAATCCCGTCTCTTCTACTCGTCTGACTTGTTTAGGTGGTCTGCTGGGTGACTCTGGGCAAGTCACTTAATTTTTCTGTGCCTCAGTTCCCTCATCTGTAAAATGGGGATTGAAACTGTGAGCCCTTTTTGGGACAGCGACTGTGTTCAACCTGATTATCTTGTATCAACCCCAGCTCTTAGAACAATGCCAGGCACATAGTAAGTGCTAAACAAATATTATCAGCATTAACATCATCATTCTTTTTGAAGAAACATCGTGGCCTAGTGGAAAGATCAGGGATCTGAGAGTCTGTGGACCTGGGTTTAAAACTTGGGTCTGCCACTTCTCTACTGTATGGCCTTGGGCAAGTCACTTAATTTTTCTGCATCTCAGTCTCCTCACCTCTAAAATGGGGTTTCAAAACATGACTCTCTCCCTTTTAGATATTGAGTCCCATGTAGTAGAGGGGCTCTGTCTAATCTGCTTAAATTGTGTTCACCCCAGTTCTTGGGAGATAGTAACCTCCCAACCTCCTGTCTCTTCTCTCTTCAGTCCATACTTCACTCTGCTGCCCAGATTATCTTTCTACAGAAACGTTCTGGTCATGTCACCCCCCTCCTCAAAAATCGCCAGTGGTTGCCTATCAACCTCCATATCAAGCAAAAACTCCTCATTATTGGCTTCAAAGTTCTCCATAACCTTGTCCCTGCTTACCTCACCTCCCTTCTCTTCTTCTACATCCCAGCCCACACACTCCATTCCTCTGGCACCAAACTTCTTACTGTGACTTGTTCTCTCCTGTCCTGCCGTCAACCCCTGGCCCACATCCTGCCCCTGGCCGCAAGCCCTCCCTCCTCAAATCTGACATTCACACTTCCCCCCTTCAAAGCCCTACTGAAGGCTCACCTCCTCCAAGAGGCCTTCCCAGACTAAGCCCCCCCTTACATAAATAATATAATTTATTTATATTAATGCCTGTTTACTTGTTTTGATGTCTGTCTTCCCCTTTTCTAGACTGTAAGCCTGGTGTGGGCAGGAATTGTATCTCTTTATTGCTGAATTGTACTTTGCAAGTGCTTAGTACAGTGTTCTACACACAGTAGGAGCTCAATAAATATTAAATAAATGAATGAATTAAAAAATCAAGATTATTATTGCTATTATTAGTAGCCTTATTAAAAGTAATGACTCACTCAACAACTGGTAGGGGAGTGAAGGAGGAGGAAGAGGAGAGCATTGATTTTTTTACTCTAGAGGATAAACCTTTAAAATAGTGTAGCTCCATAATGCTTTGTATCCATCTCATTCTACCAAGCTATTATTTACTCATTTTCAATTCCATCCTTCTACTGAATGTTCCTCTTATTTATTCATTGCTTTGGTCACCCTGATAGACAAGACAGACTTGTTTATGTGGAAAAGCCCCTCTAGCCATCTCACTTATGAAGAGCTTGATGTGACAGGCCTTTAAATAGACAGCATATATAAGTGAATGGGGAAATGGTTGTGAAGTAAAATCAATTCTCACTGAGGTTTTTTAAATGAAAAAGAAATATATAGAAATGCCGATCATCAGTGGACATTAATCTAACTAGTAGAATTTGCTTATACTCAAGTGTAAATAACTTTTTATAAAGCCAATCAGATTATAAACTCGGACCAGCCAAATCTTAATAGGTAGCATCCACGTTTACCAGTCTTCCCTGCTTTCTTCCAACATTCCTTGCCAGCTTGTCTTCATCCCTGGGGGTTGAGAACATAATCATAATAGTAATTATAATTGTGGGATTTGTTAAGTGCTTGTTATATGCCAAGCACTGTGCTAAATGCTGGGGTGGATACAATGCAAGCATATTAGACACAGTCCCTTTCCCACATTGGGTTCCCAATTTAAGGAGAAGGAACAACAGGCATTTCCCATTTTATAGCTGAGGAAACTGAGGCAAGAGAAGTTAAGTCATTTGCCCAAGGTCACACAGGAGGGAAGTTGCAGAGTTATCTGACTCCCAGTTCTGTGCTCTTTCCACTAGGCCACGTTGCTTCCGTATGTCTGTATCGAATCTCTTGTAACCGACTTAAGAAATCCAACATAGAGGTAATTTAAAGTTTTGAGCAGATTTACTGCCTTTACATTACTAGGTTTTGCTCTGATTTTAGTTTTTGTGGAGCATAGCCTAGTACAAAGAGCTTGGGTCTGGGAATCAGAGGACTGGATTCTAGTTCTGGCTCCACCACTTGTCTGGTGTGTGACCTTAAGCAAGTCACTTCTCTGTGTCTCAGTTACCTCGATGAAAAATGAAGATTAAGACTGTGAGGCCCATGTGGAACATGGACTGCATCCAACCTGATTAGCTTGTATATATCACAGTGCTTCGTACAGTAAGTGCCTCACAAATACCATTAAAAAAATAAATAACTTGGGCCAATAGCGGATCTTCATAGCTGCATTAAACTAATTTGGAGAAACATTTGAATACTTAAGCATCAATTCACCCAGGAAAGAGAACCTAATCCCCAGAAAGCACCCTGGCTTGGAAAAACTCCTAGTTCCAGAGAGTTTTCACTCACCTGTGAAGTCAGACTCTCAGATCATCAATTTACATTGGTAAACATTCTCCCGGTGATCTTACGAACAAATCACTTTCATGGGAGGATCAGATTGATTTTGCTGAAGAGTCCCTATTCTCTTATTTTGTGTCAGTCACCCAAGAACAGAATTTCTAAGTGGAATCCATAGACTAGCCCTTTAAAGAACACATTAAAGCAAATCTAAGTGTTTTTACGCCTAAGGCATTGCAGTAGTGCTCGATAAATAATTAATATAAATTAATGGCCAATGAAAGAAACATATCCGCACTAATCTATAATTACTGGAAGAATCCTCATGTATTTTTCATGGAGCTCTCATTTCTTTGCAAGTTTTTTTTTCTTAAATTCAGTATATTTAGCATTTAAATGGCTTTAATGATTATTTTCAATTGCTTTCAATGGTGTGGTGTACGCCTGTCAATTCACATGGCCAAGAGCCCCATGACTTTGAAAGTTGCTTGCTTTTCTTCAGTTTTGGTCTGATTTTCAGATCAACTAACAGTAAGAACGGAGTCCTTAGTAGCAAATTAAAGTCAGATACACTGGCTGGGCCTAGTTCTGTCAATGGAGATTTCATGATCAACTCCCATTGATTTCAGGGAACTTCAGTGGTGCAGGGAGATAGCTAGAGTGTGATTGACAGTCCTGATTATCGGAGGCAAAGGTTCAGAGTTCTCTCACTGTTTATCAAAGACAGGGGTTCTCACATCTGTCCATTTGAGGATCACATTGTTGGTGGGGGCAGGGAGGAATCATTCCCACATACATCCCCTGAGAATGGAGCACACATTCTGAGAGGAGAGGGAAGCAAGGGGGGGGTAGAAAGATGGAGCTGTCAGATTTTCCCCTTCTTTGGAGAGTCAGTCAGTCCAACTTGATTGGCTTGTATCTACCCCAGTACTTAGAACAGTGCCTGGCACATAGTAAGTGCTTAGGAAATAATGCAATTATTATTATTATTATTTAGAATGGGAGCGTGTAACTTCAGCCACTTCAAAAGCAAGGTACTGAGGAAGGCCCAGAAACAGACATGTGCACGTGCCCAGCCCTTCACACTCACATAAACACATCCACATCCACACATCCACACATCTCTTTATACACACAGAGAGATGAGTTGGGGAGGTTCGGGGTAGTTCAAGAGGGTGCTGGTAGCAGACACAGAATAAGTCAGAAGAGTAACTTTCCCATTAAGAAGGAGCTTGAAACTTTGTGTAACTGGAAGTCTTCTATGAGAGAAGGAGCATGACCTAGTGGAAAGAGCATGGGCCTTGGTGTCAGAGGACTTGGATGTATCCCGGCTCTGCCACGTGTCTGCTGTGTGGCCCTTGGTCAAGTCAGTTAACTTGTCTGTGTCTCACTTCCCTCATCTGAAAACTGGGGATTCAGAAGTTGTTCTCCCACTTACTTAGACTGTGAGCCCCTTGGTGAGACCTGATAATCTTGGATCTACCCCAGCATTTAGTACAGTGCTGGACACATAGTAAGCACTTAAATATTATGATTATTATTATTACAACAACAGTGATTTCTGGAGCGTGCTATGAAGAGAACCTTGCTATAGACTCTGAGCTCAATGTGGGCAAGGATTGTCACTCTTTATTGCCGTATTGTACTTTCCCAAGTGCTTAGTACAGTGCTCTGCACACTGTAAGTGCTTAAGAAATACAATGGAATGAGTGAATGAATAGCCCTAACTAGGTTAGTCCTTTCCTTAAAAAGGGACAAAACCCAGAGGTTTCTAGAGCAGAGAAACTGCTCACTCCTACGGAGCCTCTCCAAGCTGTAAGCTTGCTGTGGTCAGAGAACTTGTCTACCAACTCTATTGTATTATACTTTCCCAAGTACTCAGTACAGTGTTCCGCAAAATAAATGCTCAATAAATGCCAGTGACCGATTGACCATCCTCCCAGGGCAAAACCTCTTCTGCCTAAGATGTCAGTCACTCATCCAGAGACAACAGCAGGAACACAGTTATTGACAGAGGAGGAACTGGGCAAGGAAGAGGGGGCTAGGAGAATGGGGAGTCATGGAAAGAATCCATTTTAGGCTCCCAAAAGGAGCAGATGAGGGAGCTCCTTTGAGCCAGGGAGGCCATGGATGAGGCGGGCTGAACTAGCAGAGAATGATCAATGGAGGGTGTGTACACAGAGAAGAGATGCTGAGGAAAGTATATCAGTAAATTCCCATGGATGGCAACTCCCTGGAGTTAACTGTGGAACAAATTCTAAATCAGTGTTAGAAGGTTATGGATGGATTTCATTTGAACTTCTGTTGCACAGCAATGGTTGCAGGGGAAATTCTGAACTAAATATATGCTGTTTTTTCTTAATGAGCAAAGAGTGAGGCCTATGGGTGGCGGACTCTGTTCATTTCTTAATGTTATTATTATTACTGTTCAGAGATTTGCTGTCACAGGGGAGAGTGGCCATCTGATACTCCTCTAAATCTCAGCAGTTACTTCTTCAGGTACAGGATGGGCTAGCTAATCCTAGCTGTTTTCTGAGTCTTCTGGGGGTTTCAAATTTAAGAATCACAGAATGGAGGTAGAAACTACTATTACTGCTGCTGCTGCTGCTGCTGCTGCTACAGCATGGTGTAGTGGATAGAACACGGGCCTGGGAGTCAGAAGTTTACAGGTTCTAACCCCGCTCCTCCACTTGTCTGCTGTGTGGCCTTGGGAAAGTCACTTTGCTTCTCTGTGTCTCAGTTCCCTCATCTGTAAAATGGGGATAGGGACTGTGAGCCCCACACGGGACAGTGACTGTGTCAAACCCGATTTACTTGTATCCACCCCAGCGCTTAGAGCACTGTCTGGCACATAGTAAGCACTTAACAAATACCATGATTATTATTAATATTTTTACTACTAGAAATTCCTTAGCCTGGCTGCAAATAACTATGGGCACTTGGACACTGGGGCTATACCTGAATATCTGACTCAAATCAGTCAATTCACTCTATTGAGCACACACTGCTCAGGGTGCTGTGCTAAGCATTTGGGATAGCGCAGCACAACAGAGATGATAGACAAATTCCCACCCAGAATGAACTTGAAGTCTAGAGGTGATTGGAAAGGTCACTCAAAGTGACTGAAAATGTCACAAATCCCTTGAAGAAGTCTCACTTTAAAAGTCAACACTACTAGTGAGAGTCCAAGAGAAGCTAGAGTCAAATATATTTCCGTGAATACACTTTTAAAACATGTTGATCTTATGTTCTTAATTCACTGTACTAGAAGTGATATAGAAAAAAGTTCCAAATGATCTTCTGTTACCAGCTTAGCAAAATGCATTTTATGAAAATGAGGCTGGAAAATTTAGACTGATGTCAAAGGAGATGAAAGGTTGGTAAAGACAGCATGTTTCAGGAAGAACACGGTGATAGGGATGAAAAAGGACTCAGGCAGGAATCATGTTGAGCAGTAAATCTGTGTCTGTATCTACATCGGTGCAAGGAAGGACATTTTGCTTCATCATTTTCAGGCACACACCAAAATGTTGATTACACACTGACAAAAATAATGCACATTATTTATTAATTTATTTTCTGTCAAGGTTATTGTTCCGGACATGCTGCTGGAATGGAAACTCCTTGAGGGAAAGGAAAATAAATAATAATAATGATGATTGTAACAATGATAATAATAATAACATTAATAATAGAGGAACAACAATGCCTAGTGAAAAGAGCACAGGTGTGGGAGTCAAAGGACTCAGATTCTAATCCTGGATCTGCCAATTGCTTGCTGTATGACCTTGGGAAGTCTCAACTTCTTTGTGCCTCAGTTTCCTCATGTGTAAAATGCAGATTCATTTAGTGTCCTCCCTCTCTCAGACAGTGAGCCTCATATGGGAGAGGGACTGTGTCTGATTGGATTAATTTTTATATCTACCCGAGATCTTAGAACAGTACTTGACCCATAATAAGCAATCTACTATGCTATAATAAATTTAAAAAATAGTCGTATTCATTAGTTTCTTACATTGTACTAAACTCTGTATTATGTGTTGGCATAGATACAAGATCCTAAGTGAGGCTTACAGTCTAAGGGATCATGTCTACTAAATTCTGTTTCACTCTCCCAAGTACTTAATACAGTTCTCTGCCTAGAGGAAGTGCTGAAAAACACTACTGACTGATTGTAAAGAGAGTAGCTTTACCCTTGATTTCATGTATCAGAACCGGTGTGCACCATGGCTGGACTCAGCTAGAACGACTCAAGAGGATTGAACTTAATACTAACGTTACAATATCTCTACAGATGACGCCTCAGCATAGTTCACCTTCCCTGAGTAGTTCCATGATAATATTCCTTCTGTCCTGAAATGACTCACAAGGCTTTGCGTAGGTATCTATAGTATCAGTTTTCTACAAAGTGGTAGAAAATGAGGAAAAAAAAACCACTGCCAGATTTCCCAACAGTCCTCTTTTTCTGTGATCTTCCTTTTATCCCCCACAAAAAAAATACAAAAAAACACACCCATTGCTGACTGGAGTATGTTGCTGGGTGCTACTTAAGAGAGCAGGAAAAATGCCCACGAGCTTTACAGAACACTCCAGAGAATGCATTTCTAAGGGATGAGGAGAGGAGAGGGGCGGGAGGGGAAGGAGACAGAATCTGTGGAAAGAGCCTAACTGAAAGAAAGCCAATAACTAGTCAAGTTAACACCCGGATTGTCAACAGGAAAGTGAAGATCAGACGATCCCTGGGGACTGGCACACCTACAAGGTCAGAAAATCAGAATGAATCCTGCAGTTTGTGATTGTGGACAATAACAATAGCTTAGTCAACGATATATGGGTAAGTGATGATTTCCCCATTTTCTAGACCCATTTGTTGAAAATGCTGTTTATACTAGCCCTAAACTTCTGTGACTTGAGGTGGATACAGTTGTTTTAGAGTTGCACTCTAATATTTTCCTTCTGCTTTTTGCTTTTCAAGTGGCTGATCTGTTGCAAATTCCACATCATAAGTAGAATCTATATTTAAGGGTATCTCAAAGAGTGAAGTGCCTATAACCCTCTGCAGATGGATCGCATCAGAAATTTTTTTCCATTATTTGATGTTTTCTTCATGGAAGCGCATGTGATGTAACTTTGATGAGAACTAATGGTGATGAATTGGCAAGAAATCAGGACTCAGTTTATAATGCAAGAGAGAATCTGTAAGTTGTACTCATTTAGCGTAGTCTTTTAAATTCCCTGATATATGTTATTTAAACACAAAACATCTTTGCAATGCTTATCTGGGAAAGACATTTCTTCATTTATTGTGTATTCATAGAGATAGCATGCTTACTTTCAGTGACCCAGTGGAGAAAAGAAAAACGTCAAATAAAAAAATAAAGAAAATAAGTAAAAAATATGATTGCTAAGACAAATGGAAAGTTGTTCGAAAAAAATTGTAAAGTTGGGTTATAATTTTATAAATTTTGACTTCTTTCCTGGAAAATAAATGTAGTTTTTGTTTTTCACATGACGTAGTTGTTTTTCTTTCTTACTATTTCATCTTCCCAAGTATATTATTTTTTTTCAAAGTCATCTTGTTAAATTATTTGGAAAGTGCAGTATAAGCATGTCCTTAAGACCACATATTTTACAGTGAGTGCAGTTTTAAAAATATATAAATATAATGAGTGAATTGTATTGCAGAAGAATTACTAAGTTGACATATGCTTACATTGGTTTTAAGTGTACATAATGGTGAAAGGGTTCTATATTGTTTTAGAGAAGCAGCGTGGTTCAGTGGAAAGAGCATGGGCTTGGCAGTCAGAGGTCATGGGTTTGAATCCTGGCTCTGCCACTTGTCAGTTGTGTGACTGTGGGCAAGTCACTTCACTTCTCTGTGTCTCAGTTATCTGTAAAATGGGGATTAAGACTGTGAGCCTCACGTGGGACAACCTGATTACCCTGTATCTGTCCCAGTGCTTAGAACAGTGCTCTGCACCTAGTAAGCGCTTAACAAATACCAACATTATTATTATTCTATTTTAAGGAAAGTTTTCCCAATGTATACCACAGTTAGCTTTCTGCAAGATACATTGAAAGGACTATCTCAACTCTTCATAACAATAGCCAGAGTGGGATATTTTGTCAGAGGAGACTTCAGCCTGACATAGTGTCCCCACTCTGTTTAGTCCTTTGAGACTTGGACCTTAAACAATCAAAAAAGAAGCCCTTGGGGATCTGGATTCTAACCCTGGCTCTGCCACTTGCTTGCTGTGTGACCTTAGACAAGTCCCTTAACTTTTCTGGGACTCAGTTGCCTCACTGTAAAATGGAGATTAAATCTCTCTACCTCTGACTTCTACTACGAGCACCATGTGGGACAGGAACCGTGTCCAACCTGATTATCTTGTATCTATCCCAGCACTTAGAAGAGTGTTCCACAGATACTAAGTGCTTAACTTTTCAACAGATTCTGACTAAACTTAATTCTGAAGGACCTGTTAGAATAGCAAGCAAGGATGGAATTGGTCAAATTCTAGACTTAAATCTTAATATAAGAAAAACAATTTATTTCTAGTCCTTGGTTCAGAGAGGTCTCAGTCCCTTTAACACTCTTAGGTATGTGTTGAATTACTTATTAGGAGCAGTGGTAGGATCAGAGCACTGAGCAACAAATTCAGGTCCTCACGCTTGGTGTGAGAGGTTCCTGTCATGCATCAGGTGAGAAGCAGCATGACCTAGTGGATAAAGCACAAATCTGGGAGTCAGAAGGACCTGGGTTCTAATCCCAGCTCTGCCATTTGTCAGCTGTGTGACTCTGGGCAAGTCACTTCATTTCTCTGTGCCTCAGTTACCTCATTCGGAAAATGGGGATTAAGACTGTGGGTTCCATGTGGGACAGGGACTATGTCCTGAATCTATCTCGGTGCTTAGAACAGTGCTTGGCACATAATAAGCACTTAACAAGTACCATAATTAATTAGGTGCTGGGCTTCCAGGGCAGGTGACCTTCCCTGAGCTGCAGGGAGAGGGACCAAGAGGAAATGGGGTCACTCTCAGGTCACTCTGAGGTCACAGCCCAAACCCAGCCTGTCCCACCCAGCTTGGGAGTGTGGGAGCCTGGGAACCTGGAAGATGGGTGTGTCAAGTCCAACCAAATGATCCTGAGCACCCCAGCCTGGGGAAAGAGGGATGTGGTTGTTCATCCACCACCCCATCCCCCTTAAACAACATCACCAGGTCAGACCAATGGGGGAGTTGATCCTAGCACTCAGTCATTGAAAGTACCAACTCTAGACGTGGAGCAACCACGTTTTTGAAAGATGGAAAATCTAATATCCTTAATTTCTCCTCTTATATCTCTTTTGTTCCTCTTAGTAACCCATATGGAGTATGTCTCCATGAATTTGTCCAAACTCCCTCTTGAACTTCCGAATATTTTCTGTCTGAAAAACAAATGTCATAAGCTTGCCACCTGCTGGGGGAAGAAGCATTTATTTCCTTTTGTTGCTTTGGAATCTACCATCTTCAATCTTCAGCAGATTTCACCTCACCCTGACATTGTGGGATTTGGTGAAAAGCAACATAGAAAAGCATGTTGCCTAAAGGATAGAGAACACAGGCCTGAGAGTCAGAAGGATGTGGGTTTTAATCCAGCTCCACCATTTGTTTGCTGTGTGACCTTGAGCAAGTCACTTCATTTCTCTGTGTCTCAGTTACCTCATCTGTTAAATATGGATTATGACTGTGAGTCCCAGGTGAAGACATGGACTGTGTCCGACCTGATTATCTTGTAGCTACCCCAGTGCTTAGTACAGTGCCTGGCATATAGTGTATGCTTAACAAATACCATTACAAAAAGCAAAACAAAACAAAACAAAAACTTCTTGTTCACCTTATCCACAAACTTTATGATATTGGCACACATAAGATTTATTATTCATTTTATTTCCTATTTATTTCAGACATTTATTAAATACTGGAAAGGAACAAAGCACTGTGCTCAATCCCTTTGGGTTTATTATTTCTCTCTGTCTTCATGTTCATTCATTCAATCATATTTATAGAGTGCTGACTGTGTGAAGAGCACTGTACTAAACACTTGGGAGAATACAAGATGACATTACTCAGAAACATTCCCTGACCACAACGAGCTTACATTCTTTTACCAATTGGATTTTCATGACTTCACATCTGCTCATCTTCCCCACGAGCTCCCCAAGAGGCAGGGATCATGTCTCATCCATCTTTGAATATCCCTCGAGAGCCAATAAGGGGTTCTCACAAAGTAGGGGCTCAATCCAGACTGTTGACTTGGATGAAGTTGTCCAACTCTTGTTAGAGATACTGTGTGTCTTCTATTGTGTGTGTGTGTGTGTGTGTGTGTGTGTGTGTGTGTTACCTATACGAATAGGGATGTGAGAGAGGGCAGCTCTTTCCTATGTGACTAAGAAAATTGGGTTGACACTGTGTTCAGCATTGAAGAATGATGGAATGGGCCTTCATTTCTCTGGGAACTGTAGTTGTCTTTAAATACTCTTAAGGGATTTGTACCCTTCTGGATCTAAGTATCCTGGAAATGCATTCTTCAGTAGTCCCTTCATCCGGCAGTCCCCACCAGTTTGGAAATGGGTCTTAAAAGGAAACAGAAAAGCTCATATTGGCCCTTTGGGTTCATGAACCACCTCACATTTAGAAACCACGCATACCTCATGATCCTCACATCTAACCAGAAATGGAGCTTCCTTGGCAGCTCCTTTTAAAAGTTGGATTTCATCGCCCATATCTATTCGCTTTTAACATCATTCTTGTCATCCATCATCTGGCACAGAGACTTAGGGGGGTACTCAGCCCCTGAGTCAGAGACAGTATGAAATAGGCTTTGCTAGCAGAGATCTCAAGTGAGTGTTTTCCCTGTGCACTGAGTGTTACCACACAAAAGTGGTCAGAGGACATTTTGAAGTTATTCCCTCTTCTCAGTCTAAGTTTCAGTAATTTGGATAAAAGGGCAGAAATGGGCTCTTCTTATGGTTGGCAGCTATAAAAGGGGATAAAGGCTTAAGGTCATATAGGGCAAATGAGAGGCAATGTGAATTTTTTATAAACAAAAGTAATTCCATTTTGGACCTACTTATAAGCCAAAGTGCTAAGGGACTGGAGTCAGAACGAAAATATTTTCTCAGAAGACCCACCACAATTTCATTTCTATGCTAATTCAGGTTCTGAATTGTAGAGATGCTCTCTGCTCTCAGGCTATTTGTGACAGACGCTGTAATGGTTTCATTATTGGTTTCCAATGCCATTGTTGTTAACATGATTGATGAACATTGAATCGATAACTTTATCATACAGTCAGAAAGGGTGCATACTACTGCCCTGATTGCTCTAGTTACTCAGGCTAATTTCCACAATTAGTATTATTTATCAAATTGAAGGTAACCAAAACACGAGAAGATGAAACATTACGAAAATATCTGCTGGCCTGTCCGTAGAAGCTACAATATGACTCTCATGTATCTGGCATTTTGTTACTCATTGCTTCTGAACAATAATCCTTTTGTGCTATTTAATTCCAAGTACAATCCTATGCTAGTTGTATCATTCATTCATTCATTCAGGCAAAGCCAGGCAAGGTTATCAAACTATTTAGTAGTAGAAATGATAGTAATAATAACATTTATTAAGCACATACTATGTTCAGAGCACTGTTCTGAGTACTAAGAAAGAGTACACAGGAAATTAACTCACAGTCTGTGAATATTTTGGTGGAGGACTGGAGACGGCACATCGGGAGCAATGAAACAATAAAACACTGAAATAGCGTAAGAGACAAGGAAAAATATACCATACATAAAATAAGAACAATAGTCAGTAGGATGTTAGGTCTAGAGGAGCAGAATTTCAGATTTCTCATGATTCAGAGCCATTCACAGGAATGGCTACTCTAGCCACTAGCTTTCCTTAAGTTTAATTGAGGCCTGATGCTCCAGGTGTTGCAGGAGAATTGGTTCTCAAATATAATACTGTAATATTATTTGTATTTGTATAGCACTCACATCAAATGAAGCAAGGTTCTCTTTACACCATGATTCTAGTAATTCCTGAAAGAGTGCAACAAGCCAAAGTTGGGATAGAGATGCTAACCAGGGCTTCACTTGTCCTTTGTCATTGAGAGTTCATAGCCCTGGCAACTCTAATTGCCAATTCAGAAAGTAAAAATATAATGTTAGAAATTGTCATCTTGGTAATAAGCATTTATTACATGCCAAACACTGTGTAACTAAAACACTAAACTCTGTGGTAAATATAAGAAACTCAGGTCAGACACAGTCTCTGTTCCAGAGTCTAAGTAGGAAGTAGAGCCGACATTGAGAAGCAGTGTGTCCTAGTAACTAGAACATGGGCCTGGGAGTTGGAAGGACCTGGTTCTAATCCTAGCTCTGCCACTTGTCTGCTGTGTGACCCTGCACAAGTCACTTAACTTCTCTGTGCCTCAGGTCCCTCATCTGTAAAATGGGGATTAAGACTGTGAGCCCTGTGTGGGACAAGGAACTGTGTCCCACCTGATTAGCTTGTATAGTAAGCCTTTTTCAAATACCATAAAAAAGATATAATAATAATAATGTTGGTATTTGTTAAGCGCTTACTATGTGCCGAGCACTGTTCTAAGCGCTGGGGTAGACACAGGGGAATCAGGTTGTCCCACGTGGGGCTCACAGTCTTAATCCCCATTTTACAGATGAGGTAACTGAGGCACCGAGAAGTTAAGTGACTTGCCCAAAGTCACACAGCTGACAAGTGGTAGAGCCAGGGTTCGAACCCATGACCTCTGACTCCAAAGCCCGTGCTCTTTCCAGTGAGCCACGCATTTCCACTGAGAAAACTGAGGCAGAGAGCAGTTACGTGACTTACACAAGGTGACCCAGTAGACAAGAAGCAGAGCTGAGACTGGAACCCAGGTCTCCTGACTTCCAGCCATACTGATTCTCAAAAATATAATATCCTTTTTATATTGGGCAACATTTTAGATTTGGCAACACCCAACATTCTTATATTACTCTACTGGCAGGCTGAATTTTCAAATAAGCTTGCTATGACATTGTATAGTATACTCCCCAGCAATAATAACACAATACCACCAAACATTTGAAGTCATTACAGATTTAAAATGTAAAATTCTGCAGTCTTTTGATTCATGGCATGGTTTTTATTGCAAATTAGCACTGAAGCTATGTACTGGCTCAAGGTCCCTCAAAAAGTCAGAGATGAACGAAGATTCACAGCCAATGACCTTGTCTCTCGAATTAGGCCGTGATCCATTAAATCATATGGCCCATTAGGTTCTAAGCCAAAACCCAAGAGAGGACAGATGTCAGAAAGTGAGTTTAGTGCTTAGTCAAGAAATTTAGATAATTCCCTGATTAAGTTTTTTCAGAAAAGCCAGAGTACAGTAAATCAGATGGGAATAGTCTTCCCTCAAACCAACACTGGTTCTCACAGTTCAAACGACAGGTGATGATCAAGAAGTCAAAGTGGAGGAAACTAAAAGCATATTGGTCTAACATGCAGTTGGGACCAAGATTGTGGAAGAGAATGGATAACTTGGGAAGATCATCAGGCAGTGAAATAGAGAAAAATGCCCTTAGGCCAAGGGAAGCAAAATGGGAAGAAGACTAATCATACTGAAAAAGCATCATTTCTAATAGGATGAAGGTTTATATTTCTGAAGAACAGTGTTATCTTTGTTCACAGAATTAATTCATTCAATTATATTTATTGACTGCTAACTGTGTGCAGAGCACTGTACTAAGTGTCTGGGAGAGTACAGTATAACAATAAACAGAGATATTCCCTACTCACAGTGAGTTTACAATCTAGAGGATACAGAGTTTAAAATTCATTTTGTGATTGACAAGAGAGGATTCTTCAAGAAAGGGTGATATCACCTGCTTCTTCAGAGGATCTCAAGAAATTTATCAACCAGGATCAGCAGTGGTACTAGTGTTCTTTCTGGCAGATAGATTAAACATCTGGTGCAGTATGGAACTGGAATCCAGAACTTTCCTACTGTTCACAAAATGTTTGTATTCAAGTACATTACCCAAATCCAAATTCAGAATCTGGAACAATTTCACCAGTGCCACACACAAACCATACTTAAATGGCTAAACACTTATTCTTAATGGTATTTGTTAAACAATCCATCAATCATATTTACTGAGGGCTTACTGTGTGCAGAACACTGTACTGAGAACTTGGGAGAGTACAATATAACTGAGTTGGTAGAAACGTTCCCTGCCCACAATGAGCTTACATTCTAGAGGGAGCGCTTACTATGTGCCAAGCCCTAGACATAATTATCAATGACAATGTCCTGAACCCCAGGTTGTTTACCTACATTGCAATAATAATTATAGTAGAGAAGCAGCGTGGCTCAGTGGAAAGAGCCTGGTCTTGGGAGTCAGAGGTCGTGGATTTGAATCCCAGATCTGCCACTTGTCAAGTGTGTGACTGTGGGCAAGTCACTTCACTTCTCTGTGCCTCAGTTACCTCATCTGTAAAATGGGGATTAACTGTGAGCCTCACGTGGGACAACATGATTACCCTGTATCTACCCCAGTGCTTAGAACAGTGCTCTGCACATAGTAAGTGCTTAACAAATACCAACATTATTATTAATTGCTTACTATGTGACCAGCACTATTATAAACTCTGGGGAAGGTACAAGTTAATCAGGTTGGACACAGTCCCTGTCCCACATGGGGCTTACACTCTTATTCCCATTTTACAGATGAGGTAACTGAGGCAAAAGAAACTAAGTGTCTTGCAGAAGATCACACAGCAGACCTATGGCAGAGCCGGGGTTAGAACCTAGGGCCTTCTGACTCTGAGGCCCATGCTCTATCCACTAAGCCATGCATTGTAGGGATGCTCACCCCTGCTGAGCTCCTCTCTCATGTCTATGAGGAGAAAAGATGGCAACAGTATGCCACGTTTAAGAACACAACAGTGTCAAACAATATGACTTCACAGTAGGCTGAACAAGATCACCGCCACCGAAAGAGTGGCTTGTGGGCCGGAAATCAGGAGAGAGGTTACTTTTCTTGAGCAAAGACTTTGGGAACATGCTGGAACCAAGAGGCAGGGTTGAAAATGGAGGTCCAGAGAAGACAAATCTACTGTGCATTAAAGATGTATCAGTACATCTAAGCAACATGAGAAGGCTAAACTCACATGCATGGACAGGATCTTTTTGTCAGTGGCATCATCTTTGATAATGACAGACCGCTCTACAGTACAGAAATACAATACTGGGTTCTGAGCAACTGTGGCAATCATTCCCATTAGGAAAACAGCAGTTAAAACTAATTATTATAATTGTGGTATGAGTTAAGTGTTTACTATGTACTAAGCACGTTGCGGGCAGGGATGTGTCTGTTTATTGTTACATTGTACTCTGCCAAGAGCTTAGAACAGTGCTCTGCACACAGTAAGCGCTCAATAAATATGATTGATTGTTCTGAATGACTAAGCACTGGGGTAGGTACTGAGGCTCATGCTCATTCTCCTCCCACTAGGCCACAAGAGGACAGATGGTACTCACTGCTAGCCACAGGGCAAAGGAAGCAGCAGAGCTCACAGGCTGCTTAGGCAACAGCTGGCAATCAAACTGAGTCCAAACCAATCAGGGGGGCCCATTAGCCAACGCCGAAATCCTCAACTTTCCCCTTGAACCCACTCTCCATCCTGACTTTCCCATCCCAGTTGACGATACTATCATCCTCCCTGTCCCAGATGCCTGCCAGATTGGTGTCATCCTCGACTTTTACACGATCATTCAATTTTCATCCAGTCTACTGCCAAATCCAGTGGTTTTTATCTTTACAACATTCCCTGGATCCACCCCTTCCTCTCCACCTAAAACATTACCACCCCGGAACAAGGTTTGATCTCCCCTTGGCTAGACTGTTGCATTACCTTCCTTGCTGGTCTCCCTTGCCTCCAGCATCTCCCACTTTCAGCTGAACTCCACACTGATGCACGGATTATATTCGTGCCCACATCTCTCCCCTACTCAAAGTCTTGCACGGCTGGTTGCCTGTGTCACTTTGCAGGAAACACAAACCCTTCACAATTGGCTTCAAGACTCTCCACCTTCCGGCCCCACTTTACCTGTCTGCTCTCTTTTTTTATAGTACTTGTTAAGTGCTTACTATGTGTCTGGCACTGTTCTAAGCACTGTGGTAGATAAAAGGTAATCGAGTTGGACACAGTCTCTATCCCACATAAGGCTCACAGTTTTAATCCCCATTATACAGATGAGGTAACTGAGGCACAGAGAAGTGCAGTGACTTGCCCAAGGTTGCACAACAGATGAGTAGGAGAGCCTGGATTAAACCCCAGGTCCTTCTGACTCCCATGCCTGTTCTCTATCCACTAGGCCATGCTGCTTCTCTTCTCCCACTATTCCCCAACTTGTTTGCATGTAGTAAGTACTTAACAAATACCATTATTATTATTATTATTATTATTATTAGGGAACAAGCCAGTTCAGTAACCTGTACTATTCAAGCACCTAGTATAGTGCACCACACCAAAGGAATGCTTGAAAGCAGCATGGCTTAGTGGATAGAGCATGGGCCTGGGAGTTAGAAGGTCATGGGTCCTAATCCTGGCTCTGCCACTTGTTTTCTGTGTGATCTTGGGAAAGTCACCTCACTTCTCTGTGCTTCAGTTCCCTCATCTGTAAAATGGGGAGTAAGACTGAGCCCTCTGTGGTACAAGAACTGTGTCCAAACCAATTATCTTATGTAATAATAATAATAATTATGGTATTTGTTAAGCACCTACTATGTGCCAAGCACTGATCTAAGCCCTGGATCTACCCCAGCACTTAGAAAAGTGCCTGGCACATGGCACTTAAGAAAATACCATTATTATTATTATTATTATTGATAATGCTACTTAGTCCACAACCTCATTGTGGCTTAGTGGAAAGAACACTGACTTGCGAGTCAGAGCACTTGGCTCTAATCTCAGCTTTGCCATTTCTCTTTTGTGTGACCTTGAAAAAGTCACTTAACTTCCCTGGGCCTCAGTTTCCTCCTCTGTAAAATGGGGATTCTATACTTACTCTTCCTCCCACTTAGACTGTGAACCCCATTTGGGTCAGGGACCGTTTCCAACCTGAATATCCTGAATCTACCCCAGTGCTTAATACTGTGCTTGGCACACATAGGAGGTACTTAAAAAAATACTTATATTATGATGATGATGATGATGATGATGATATGATCATGAAAAATGTCAATCTGTGTCCTATTAAACAAAGAGCTTTTAGCAGAATGGTAACATTTGTAACACTATCCCTTTGGTAAGGCAAATCACCCTTCCAATTGCTGAAACTTGGAGTTGTCGACATCTGGATCATTTATAGCAGTGTCGGTTGAGGATTTTTTTAAAGGTTTTTTTTTTCCTGGAGAACACAGCCATTATGATGGAATAAAAACTTTAGAGAGGGAACACATCTGATTGCTCTTGATTGAAATAGAAAATTTTCATTTTCATTGAGGCCGTGTTCCTTATAGGCAGATGATTCAGCTCATTCATAGAATCCAAATAAACTTTATTTTGACTTCTCTCATGTTTCAGACAGGAGCTGGGAACCAAAAATGCAATAGTATTTATTGAGCATTTACTGTGTGCAGAGGACTGTACCGAATGCTTGGGAGAGTACAATATAATAATAAATAGACACATTCCATGTCTGTAACCATCTTACATTCTAGAATAGTGGAACCAAAGTAATTTTAGCCTTTAACTTGCATGTGATAAACTTAAAGCTTCTGGATAGCAGGGATCATGTCTACCCACTGGTTTGTTTTCTCTCAAGTGCTTAGTACAGTGCTCTGCACAAATACAGGACTCAACAAATATCATTAATTGATTGATTGACATGTGAATATATCCTGAATTTTTTAGTTTTTTGGGGTTTTTTTGAGACAACAGTTCACATGACCTAGTGGTAGAGCATGGGCCTGGGAGTCATAAGAACCTGGATTCTAATCCCAGCCCTGCCCCTTGCCTGTTCTGTGACCTTAGGCAAGTCACTTAAATTCTCAGTTCCTCAGTTACCTCATCTGTAAAATGGGGATTAAGTCTGTGAGCTCCAAGTGGGACAGGGACTGTGTCCCACCTGATTAAATTGTATCTACCGTAGAGGTTAGAACAGTGCTTGAGACATAGTAAGTGCCTAATAAATACTATTATCATTATTATTATAATCATCATTATTATAATAAACAAAATGGTGTATAAGCAGAATTTCCATAAAATGGTTATAGGAGAGGTACTGCTAAAATAGTCTTAGTCTCACTGGATTCTTTTTGATACTACTGCTTGACAGAGAAGATTGCCCTAATGCATACTATATTCTTACTATAGCCACGCTGGATAAATTCCATTTCTTTCTTTGCCCAGTCACTTTCTTTTTTCCATACAGTTTTGCAAGATAATTGCTATCAGACAGATAACTGCTCTCCCCCATTTTAAAGCCTTATCGAAGTTACATCTCCTCCAAGAAGCCTTCCCTGATGAAGCCCTCCTCTCCTCTTCTCCCACTCCCTTCTGCACTGCTCTTACTTGCTCCTTCATTCATCCTCCCTCCCATCCCCATAGTACATATGAATGTATCTGTATATAGCTGTAATTTATTTACCTGTTTACTCATTTATTTATATTGTCTGTCTCCTCCTCTAGGCTATGAGCTCAGGGAATGTGACTTTTTGTTGTTATATTGTACTCTTCCAAGTGCTCAGTTCAGTGCTTTGCACACAGTAAGCGCTCAATAAATACAATCGAATGACTGAATTGCTGAAATCCTATTCTATTTAAAAGTCATTGATGAATGAGTTATTTATTTCAGATTACTTTGAATGGAATATCAGTTAATCTTGGCAGTCTACTTTCAACAAGGATTGCCTAAAATACAGCTTTGAAGACCTCATGAGGCAGTTTTTATTTCAGAAAGTTCTCAGGATGATATGGAGCTAATTTGTGTAATAGCTGGGTCCCATTTGCAGCCTCTCTGGCTAATTCAGGCCCACTTTGGACTCAATTATCTGTATAGTTCATGCCCTAAAAGTTGGTAGATTGAGACCAGAGGGGAGTATGTGGTTTTTTATTTTCTAGGTAATTTATAAATTGCAAAATAATATAGTGCTAAAAAAAGCAAATAAACTCAGTGGAAAAATGAAAACTATGCTAGAAAAATATGACCTTGAGGTAGTGTGGTCTAGTGGAAATAGCACAGTCCTGGGGGTCAGAGGACCTGGGTTCTAATCCCAGCTCCCCTACTTGTCAGCTGTGCAACTTTGGGCAAGTCTCTTCACTCTACTGTGCCTCAGTTACCTCTTCTGTGAAATGGCGATTAAGTCAGTGAGCCCCACATGGAAAAAGGACTAGGTCCAATCTAATTAGATTTTATCTACCACCAGTGCTTAGAACAGTGCCAGGCACAGAGTAAGCTCTCAGCACAAGCACTTAAGCTTAAACACTTAAGAAGCAGTGTGGCTTGGTAGTCAGAGGATCTGGGTTCTAATGCCAACTCTCCCACTTGTCTGCTGTATGACTTTGGGTAAGTCACTTAACTGCTTTGTGTCTCAGTTCCCTCATCTGCAGAATGGTGATTCAACACTTTTCTCCCTCCTACTTAGACTGTGAGCCCCATGTGAGATCTGATTATCTTGTAATGACCCCCACACTTAGTAGAGTGCTTAGCACATATTATGTACTTAACAAATACCAATATTATTAACAATTACTATTTTTTTTAAAAAGTTTCTGATCAATGCTGAGATGAAGCAAAAATAAAAATTAATGGTAAAGGTCAATCTAATTTCATGGGAAGTGAAGCAAGGTTGATTCCTACACTACTTCCAGTCTGCCCCATTAATGAAAGATTATTGGGTTCATCCCGAAGGAAGGAAGACAATGTAGAAGAATCCTCATTCTCACTGATTCTCCAGCTGTGAAACTCTCTGTCCTTTGTCTTTCATTCACGGCAGCAGCAGAGGTAATTTTCTGGAGCATTCAGGAATGCATTCTTCAAATCACTCATTACAGTTTCCTGGCTATTCTGCCTTTAAGCCCTGATCTCTTTTGAAAAATCAGTTCAGCACACTGATACTTTGAATTTGTATAGATCTTTCTAACTTCTCCAAAGAGCTTTCATATTACTTTTACAAATAAGGAAGCTGAAACGCAGTGCAGTTAAATCACTTAGACTAGGTCACACAATAGAGTAGCAGAGATTAATCAATCAGTGGTATTCATTGGGCACTTGTGGTGTGCAGAACACTATTCTAAGCACTTAGGAGAGTACACTATAACAGAGTTGGTAGAGACAGGACAAGAACTCAGGTCTCATCCTTGTCAGGCCGGAACGTGTACGGCTCTAGCTCATGGATGGAAGATAAAGGAAAGGAGATTGTTTTGAGTCCTGTGTTATAGAAACCCTCTTTGATATACATATTTTGCATTTATGGATTTTTTTTTTTCAAAACAGGCAGCTGTAGAGGCAGCGGAGCAGCTAGGGCAGAAATCTACTAAGTGTAGCTCATGAATGCAATCTGTACTCTGGCATGCATTTATTGACATATAATAATAGTAGAAAAACTCATCAACTGAAACTTTGGGAACAGATGATCCAATTTCATATTCATACCGGAAGCTTCCATTTGTAGAACACATCTGTCTATTCTTTCTCCCTCATCTTTCTCCTCTAGACTATAGGCTTCTTATGGGCAGGAAACATTTCTGCTAAATCTATTGTACTGCACTCTCCTAACCACTTAGTACATTGTCTCCACATAGTAAATGCTCAATAAATACAACTGATTGATCTTTCCTTGTGATTTTCTACCAGGATTATATGTATCCTGAACTGGCAATTATAACTGCCACCAAATCTTTGTCCCTTTTTAAAATATAAACTTGAGAATCATAAAACATTATTACCCTATAAAGGAGTATTCAGAAGTTTAAGAACCATTTGGTTAGAACTTTGAAGTAAAATTAAAGAGAGCAATATTCTAGAAGTCCTCTTACCCAGAGACTTGTGACCTAAGGAGGTAACCCTGAATTCTTAATAAAACTATACCTTGACTTCATATGGTATTTTCCATTATCCAAAGTGTTTTGATGTTGCTCATTTTCCTAATTAGGAAATTATTGTTCTTATTTTGCAGATGAGGAAACTGAGGCCCAAGATGACCTATTAGGTTAGTGGGAATTGAAGCTTGGGTTCTTGACTCCTAGGCAGTCTGTCTCATTCCACTAAACAGTGAGGCATTGAAACTGCTGAAACAGGTTCAATTATAGAAAGGCACTTTTAATTATTTTGTTGAGCACTTACTATGTGTCAAGAACTGTTCTAAGATCTGGGGTAGATAAAAGTTAATCAGGTCAGGCACAGTCGCTGCCCCACATGGGGCTCACTATCTAAGTAGGAGGGAGAACAGACAAATTTACATTTTGCAGCCGAGGAAACTGAGGCATACAGAAGTTAAGTGACTTGCTCTAGTCACTGAGAAGGCAAGGGAAGGTGTCAGGATTAGAACGCCACTCCTTTGGCTTCCGGTCTGTGTTTTATTTTTATCTGTGCCAGCCTGACTCCCATATCATATCTAACTCGGGATTGTGCCTGTCCATAGTAAGATTATGTAAAATGATTTTTCCTGAAAATAAATAAGAAATGTCTTAGCTTTGGGGGAATTTTCTTTATTACTGATTTTATTTATTTATTACTGCATTTATAAATGAAATGATTTTGTTCAGGTAATATAACTGAAATATTCTCATAAGATTTCTACATATCGGATGAACTTCAATTCCTTTTTTGGATAAATGAGTGTAACAAACTCATTCACATAAACAGTGATACACTTGGAGTCCCTTTGTAATTCCCTCATCACTGGGTAAAAGCCAAATTTAAAAAAAGTTTCTTCTCAGTGTCACCTGCACATACAGCATCGAAATAACAATTTTTCCCAGTCCTGAGGGAATTACTGTAAAAGATTTCACTGCATTAATTAAGCACTCTCATTACTTTCCATAATGAGTATTTCCTGTTGCACTTGTGGTTTCAAAGTGTGCAGCTGATTGTGGATATTAAACTTCAGAGTGATTTATTGTTATGATCAAATTGATAGACCTGAAAGTGGAAATTCTGCATTATTATTTCAATATCATTGTGATATTTCCTCCTCTATGACTGTGGACTTTTCAATTTTGATTGCCAAATTGCTATGGTATATAATTGCCTTTAGTGGCCTTGACCTTTGCTTTCCTCCTCTTAAGAGAGAGAATCACACAGAAAAAGAAGGCGGAGCTTTGAGCACTGAAGTATATCAAAACCTTCCTCTGGAGAAGTAATGAACAAGGCAAGATTACCGGGGCAAAGTGGAGACCTCTCTACTGTGGTATGTCTTCAGTTTTCACTTTTCTATTCTGTGGTGGTTTAGAATTAGGGTTCTACTTGTAACAAAAGGTAAAAGAATCAGGCTAAACCTCTTTTCAGTCTTTAAAACTGGGCATCATTTGTCTTCATTTTAAATTTTTGGAAATTTGAAAAAGGTTTATTTAACATTTAAGAGTGATGCTTTGGAAAATTAAGGAATGAATGGCTTTAGTGTCAACTGTGATGTTAAAAATGTAATTTGGCTAGCAGTTAGAGTATATGAGATGTAATTCTAATTCCTCCAATTTATGGAAGATCAGAGTTCCTCTGAAATGCTTGTTACCCTTGGTATCATTGAAACATTCCCAGCCTCAGTTTTTCCAGTTATGAAAAATGGGCTTTCAGAAACACATCTGTAAATCCACTGATGTAAAATGACTCGACCACTACTTTTAGCTGCAATGAGAAAGCTTACATAGAAATTATGTTCAGATTTTTAATCAAAAGATAAGGAATGTAAAATATAGCTTGAAAATCTGCAGTGAAGATATTATGTCAGCCACTGATGATAGAATAAGATGTTTTTAGATGCTTTGTGATTAATCACTTTCCAAATCTTAGGAAGTTCATCAAGTTATATGACTAACCCATAGATTATATGTTACTAAAAAAAAAAGCCTTTTGCAAATGAAAGTTGGAATAACTTGCATGAAGGACAAACCTAGGATTCAATTAGTGGTTCTCCAACCCTGTTTTTCTCCAGCCATGGAACCCTAAAATAGAATGTCACTCCTAAAACCTGGGATAAGGGTTGAGGTTAGAGCTGCATGCTGTGGCTTGAGCAATTTCAGTTTACTGCAACATGACTATCTTTTGTATTATTTAGTGGCACGTCAAAAGCCCTGGAACCCTTTAGAAGTTTGGATGAATAATTTAAAGCTCTTATTTACTTTTTTACATTTAATATTACTCATGGTCACTTTTCTGGGTGTTAAGGTTCTTAAGCAAGTCAAAGAATAAAACACCTCCATTTAGTCTAGCATATAGATGCTGATAAAGATCTATTTCTTCTTGTGGAGTTGTTCCATTCTGTGATCTCTTGAAGGGGAATGATTTTGCTCAATGAATTCTTTCAGATAAAAAACATTCATTTACTAAACTGTGGTTTGGAAGCCTCAGTGTTTAATGCTTTGGAAAGTAGGAATTATCCAAATATATTTTCCCAAGTGTTGACCTTTGGCCAAAGCCATGTGAGGTTCAGCTGTTTCCATTTTGTTAATTCCTCCTGCTTAAGTTCTCAAACTTCAGCCCAGGTGAAGAAGTATGCTCTGTGCATTGTGCTGCTAGGTGATCCTAAGATTCCTGGGGCAAAAGAAAGATCCAAGGGCAGTTTATTATCTCAGTTTCTTCTAGCTGGCAAAAACAATCAAACAATTATATTTGAGTATGTACTGTTGACAGACCACTGCATTAAGTGGTTGTGAGAGTAGAATATAACAGGCACACTCCCTGCTCACAACGTTTACAGTCTATAGTCTTACATCTACAGTGGCTACTGAGATGTGACTGAACTATTTCTTAGCTGAAAGGTAGACAGAATAAATTTAAGAAAAGTATTCTTTTGCATGAACCAATAATATAGAAAGGGTGACATGGTGCACATATATGCATACAATAAAAGTGTAAGAAATTAACTTATTATGTGCACAAAGAGGTAAACCTGAGAATGTTTTTGGAAAAGTGAGAGAATACTTAGAGTTCTATAGAGGGAAAAGATTTGATCAGTCCATAGAAACACCTACTTCTCTTCAAAACATGGGGAAAAAACAGAAATACTGGGGGAGGTAAAGTGAAGAGGGAAGCAAACATGATCATCCATCCTCCCTATCACCATATTGAGCATCATAATCATTAATAGCACAGACAGCATTGGTTGACTGCCAACAGTGAGTGTGTGGGGAACACTATTCTGTTTGGAAATACTGTTTTTGTTTATATGGTATTTCAGGGCTTACTATGTGCCAGACACTATTCTAAGTGCTGGGTTAGTTACAAGTTAATCAATTTGGACACAGTCCCTGTTCCACATGGGGCTCACAATCTTAATCCCCATTTTGCAGATGTGGTAACGGAGGCATAGAGAAGTGAATTGACTTGCCCAAGGTCACACAGCAAACAAGTGGGAGAGCCAGGATTCTATTCTATTTCCCAGGTTGATACTGTATCTACTGGGCCACACCTCTTCTCACTTATAGTGGTCTTTGCCCACGAAAACCTGGATTCTAATCCCACTTGTCTGCTGTGTGACTTTGGACAAGTGACTTCACTTCTCTGTGCCTCAGTTACTTCATCTATAAAATGGGGATTGACTGTGAACCCTGTGTAGCCTATGTATTGAGTGCTTAGTACTATGCTTTGCCCACAGAAAGTGCTCAATAAATATAATTGAATGAATGACATGGACGGTGTCCAACTTGAATAGCTTGTACCTTCCCCAGAGCTTGAAACGGCGCCTTGTACATAGTAAGCACTTAACAGATACCATAAAAAGGGTCACAGATGCCAAGAGTGATGTGTGTATGTGAATTTATATATTCATAGACATACCTCTCACACATTCAGAATAAAACATAACTTTATGAAGGAGGTGGTAAACCCAGTAGACAACACTCATTTTTCCAGGGCTCTCCCCTGCAGAGATCTCAGCATGATAACCATCTCCCTCCTCTGGCCCTGCTCCACAATCTCCAATTTGCCCACCCTTTGCCAATGTCCAGCCAGGCACATCAGCACAACATGTCTGGGGTTGGGAAAATGAGCAAAATACTTGAAATTATTTTCAACTTCTCCCCCTGCTTCATACCCCATTTCCTTCACAGAGGGATTAAAAATAAAATAATAAAATAGCACATGGAGAGGTGAGGCACCCAAATCCCTAGGACCATAAAATATAAGATGGTGGGCTCCATCTGTGTCCGGCAATAAACTATAACGTAAATGGGAGGCTCATAGAAAGGCTTAATTACCTTTTCATGCTTTTAAACTAAGCTTGTTATATTCAGAGAATAGATCTACCAGCTCTGTTAAATTTTACTCTCCCATGCACTTAGCATAGTGCTCTACACATGAGTGCTCAATAAATACAATTGATTGATCAATTGACCAATACTTCAGTTGGTGTTTTTTTTTAAAAAAAAAAAAATCAGTTTTCCTCCACCTCACTGAATGCTTGATCCTGGGACCTCTAACAAAACCTGGAGTAACAAATGAACTTCCAAAATAACTGCTTTCTCTTGGTAGCTTTTGAAAATGTCCGTGCTTGCAACTGTAATGAATGATTGATTAGTCATTGGCTATGATAATCCAGAAGCAACTTGAGGTCACTGTTTTAGGCATGAAGATCCTTGGTAACCATTCTTACAAAATAAAATCAATGTGGCACCAATTTCCTCCCCCTCCTTTCATTCAGTTCTAAAATAAAGAGTCTTAAACCTGCCCAGAGCACAAGAAATAATACATTAGGGAATGGTCTAGCAGAAACAATTCAAAAGTGTCTTATCACATCTTTTCTATCTCTGATTTCTCTTTCTCTGGTACATGACTTTACTGTTAGGACTGTAATGAAACCCTTGCTAAATGTGATTCCTGTGATAAAATCAGCGACTCACTAAGATTCTTCTTCACCTGGGATTAACAGGGCTAAATTCTGCTCTGCTGCCATCATGCCCTGTGGCTGTGGGTTTCCTTTAGTGGTACTTGACTCAGGGAGTCATATGAACCTTCAGCCTGGATCTCTTCTGTGATGCCCTAATTTGGTGGTATTGGAAATCCTGGCAGAAGACAATATGGGAACAGAGAATACAATTTATCTGGGGACAGGAGGTTCTCTGCCAGCAAAAGAACTCTTCAGTTCTTAACTCTGATTTTGCAAGTCATTCTCCCCGTGACTTATGAAACACAGTTGAAATGTGGTTTCCTCCGGTCTTGGGGTTTGAAGCAAAAAACCCAGGATTTCAATTGGAGGGTAAAGGTGCTTCCAGCCCATGATGTGCCCTTACACAGTTGATTTACAATAAATCCCAAGGCAGCCAGAGACCCAGGACTTGGAAGAAGTTGATGGATGGTTGGAGAAATCCATTACAGTCTACATATCTATCCGAAGGTCTACTTCCTCTGTCCAAGAACTTCTACAGGAATTCATAGGGGTGGAAGAGACAAGCAGCTCCCGTGACTGAGTCTACATAGACCAAGTCTTATATCAATTTAGAACATGCTTCAGAATCTGGGTATTTCTTAGCAGGTTGAAAAAAGCATTCCTAGCTAGCAATGGATGATTGTTTACTTGAACTTTTAGTCTCCAGAAATTGAGGTACTGTTAGAAGAAGGTGAGGTTGGGAGGAGCTGAGAGTAATGGGTAAAGAGAGCTACTATGTAATGAGTCAAAACGTGTTAAAGCCCCCTGTAGGCTGTAAAGTCCTTGTGGATAATGAGCATATCTACCAATTCTGTTATATTGTACTCTCCCAAGCACTTAGTACAGTGCTCTGCATACAGTAAGTACTCAAATACAATTGATTGATAGGTGGAGAACCTTGAATGTTTGATTCAGAAGTAAATGGGTACCCCCTGGAAACTTTGAAGAAGTGGAGAGACATATATTAATGAATGTTTTCAGAAGATGACCTGCGCAACAGTGAATATTGTAGGCTGAAGGGAGAAGAGGTAGGGAACTGGAAAACCAGTGAGGAGAATAACATAGTACTGGAATCATGATATGTTGAAAGCTTGAAACCAAGATTTGTTCATTCAATCATATTTACTGAGAACTTATCGTGTGCAGAGAACTGTACTAAGCACTGGGGAGTGTATAATACAACAGTAAACTGTACTAAGCACTGGGGAGAGTATAATACAACAGTAAACAGACACATTCCCTGCCCACAACGAGCTTAAATTCTAGAGGGGGGAGACAGACATCAATACCAATAAATTACAGATATGTACATAAGTGGTATGGGTCTGGGAGGGGGGAAGAGCAAAGGGAGCAGTCAGGGCGATGCAGAAGGGAGTGGGAGAAGAAGAAAGGAAGGGCTTTAGTCTGGTAAGTCCTCTTGGAGGAGACGTGCCTCCAATAAGGCTTTGAAGGGAGGGAGAGTAATTGTCAGTCGGTTATGAAGAGGGAGGGCGTTTCAAGCCAGAGGTAGGACATGGGTTATGGGTTGGCAACCAGATAGGTGAAATCGAGGCTCAGTGAGAAGGTTAGCATTAGAGGAGCCAAGTGTGTAGGCTGAGTTGTAGGAGAGTAGCGAGGTGAGGTAGGAGGGAGCAAGTGGTGGAGTGCTTTAAAGCCAATGGTGAGGAGTTTTTGTTTAAGGCAGAAGTGGATGGGCAACCACTGGAGTTTTTTGAGGAGCGGGGTGACATGCCCTGAATATTTCTGTAGAAAAATGATTTGGGCAACAGAGTGAAGTATGGACTGGAGAGGGGAGAGACAGGAAGCTGGGCAATCAGGAAGGGGGCTGAAGCAGTAATCCACACCGGATGGATGAGTGATTGTATTAACACAGTAATATGGTAAGATGGTAGCTGGATAGAGAGAGAGAGAGCAAATCTGTGAAATGTTGTGTTTACATTACTATTCACATTAATTATCTTTATTTTCACTTCTTACATCATTCTTTTGGAGTAGAAGGAGGGAGATATCAATACCATCTCTATTATACAGAGGAGGGAACAAAGTCTGAGAAGTTGATAGATTTGCCCATAGTCACCTGTCTTCCCTCTTCCTCTCCTTTTCCTAATGTCGCTCTGATGTGAGGGTGACTTCATACATATGACTATGAACACAGCCAATCACAAATGATTACATTATACTCTCCCAAGCACTTAGTACACTCCTCTGCACAAAGTAAACACTCAAATACGATTGATCAGAACCAAGAAAGTTCATTTATACTTACTGAAGTTTATATAATCTAGAAACTGTAATTATTTCTGTGTTGGTTTGAGGATGTAGGGAACACTCGAAATTTTCTCAGATTCCCCTACAATTAACCTCCATCACACCCTATTAATTTTGCTTCCAATGCTTTGTGTGGAATATTGATGAGAGTTTGGAAGAGCTCAAAATGCAACATCTGTAACCAACATCATTCCATGTATTGTACCCCTCATACTGTTCCACTAAAGTCTCCCCCTGATCTCAACTTGAATTATTGATCTAGTGATCTGGTTCTGTTTCTTATTCTGGATTTTCTAATCTAGAGCCTAAATGAGAAAGAGAGATGCCGGTGAACAACCTGAGAAATTCAGGGTTGAGTGGTAATAATGGCAGTTGTAATAATATTTTTCAGTAGCCTATTTCCAGCAATTCTAGTTAAAATCTTGTAGACCATGAAAAGAAATGAGAGCCCTGGTAGTTTCCACAATCAACTCTCTCCATTTTAATTTTGGCAGTGGTGATTATGGTGTTGCGCTGAAAGTCCTATGACATTGCTTCTGCGTTTTTTGTTTTATGGTATTTGTTAAGCGCTTACTATGTGCTAGGCAATGTTCTAAGCTTGGGGTAGATACAAAATAATCACATTGGATACAGTCGCTGTCCCACATAGGGCTCACAATCTTAATCCCCGTTTTACAGGTGAAGAAACTGAGGCACAGAGAAGTGAAGTGAGTTGCCCAAGGTCACACAGCAGGCAAGTGGTAGAGCTGGGATTAGGACCCAGGTCCTTCTGACTGCCAGGCTTGTGGTCTATCCACTAGACAACACTTACATGTTTCAAAGGGTAGCTTCCTCAGTGGAAGAAGATATGGTAAGAAGGTCATTGTACTGGCCTTGCCACCTGTAATGAAGGCGGTCTTATCAGTTCATTTCATTGATGTCATGGTACTATATATATATGAGGCCATAGAGCTTCTTTAATCAATCAATGGTATTTATTGAGCACTTACTATGTACAGAGTTATGTTCTAAATACTTGGGAGAGTGTAATAAAAATTACCAGACATATTTCCTTCCCAGAGCAAGCTTACAATCCAGATGGGGATAAAGACATTAATAAATAAGAAATTGATAATAGACAATTTAAAATACATGTATGTAAGTGCCATGGGGTTTAGACAGTAAGCCTGTCAAAGGGCAGGGACTGTTTCTATCTGTTGCCGACTTGTTCATTCCAAGCGCTTAGTACAGCACTCTGCACATAGTTAGCACTCAATAAATACTATTGAATGAATGAGTGGAATATCAAATGTCCAAAGGATACAGATCTTTAGTGATGAGTATTACTCCTTGGGTTGGTGACTGTCAGCATATCATTGGATTTATCCACCTTCATCACTCCAAAACTGGATACCTATATGTCTAGGATTGATTGTCATTGTGGGCAGGGAATGTGTCCATTTGTTGTATTGTACTCTCTCAAGTGTTTAGTACAGTACTCTGCACATAGTAAGTGTGCAATAAATTTGAGGGAATTTGCATGTTCTGTCCAGTACTTAGGGCTAATTTTTATTAAATCATGAGGAGCTGCATGGTACTGTTTAATCTCTTGCTTTTCTGCTCATCTTCACGAAGCAAGTTTTTTGGTCAGCCATTTCCATAGTCTTGAAGCTTACCTACTACACTATCCTCCTCTTCGTATTGAGTGGTCTTCAAGTAATGGATGACTGGTATTGAAATACACCAGCATTATAATTGTACAACAATTTCAATCTCAGTGGAATTTCCTTGATTTCTGAGGAAAAAATTATGCAACAGTTAAAGAAGTTTAGACTGTAAGCCCATCAATGGGCAGGGACTGTATCTGTTGCCGATTTGTACATTCCAAGCGCTTACTACAGTGCTCTGCACATAGTAAGGGTTCAATAAATACTATTGAATGAATATTACCATTTGCCAATCTATTCCATGATTTAACTGAAAGGACACTTTATTAACAGCCCCTTTCATAATGTACATGAATTAAGATATTTTGTAAGATAGCACAAACCATAGTCATCTTACAACAGTCATCTTGTCTTCTATCTTAAAACTTTGTAGCACTGATTGGGAATACTTTCTCACATTTGAAGGATTTATTCTTTTGTTTTAGAGGCCAACAGTTTTAGAATTTTATATGTACTCTTATAAAATTCAGAACTGCTGTCTTCCTGAATATTCTACAGACCTGGGATAAAGCAGGCTATCAACTTGTTTGGAGTGCCCCAAAGATGGATTTGAAAGAAGAGATAACACTATTCTAATCCCAGCTTTGCCACTGGTCTGCTACATGACCTTGGTCAAATCACTTCATATGTCTGAGTCTCAAGTTACCTCATCTGTAAAATGGGGATTGAAACTGTGAGTCCCACATGGGACAGAGACTCTGTATAGCCCAATTTGTATTAACCCCAGTGCTCAGTACAGTGCCTGGCACTTAGTAAGTGCTTAACAAATGTCATATTTATTATTATGAAATCAGACTTCATTCAGTGACACTTACTTTTAGTCCCTGAATAGGTTGCTAAACAACCAGACCTTCTTAGCCTTTTTACAAAGGCTATAAAAACTTCAAGCCCATTTAAGACTGGAGACATAGATATATGTTACTAAGCATTTGGGAATGCATCCATCACTAAAGGAGGATACACCCACATCCTTCATAATAAAGACCTAGGAATAATGATTATAAAAGCCCCATTTACTTGTATTTAACACCTAAAAATATTGGCTGAAAAATGTTTCTTTAATGGTTTTAATGAGCATTTTTAGTTATTTTTGAACAAATGAGATTTTCTTTTTTCTGAGAATATTTAAAAACTACTAAATTTATAGATGTGGTGAGCATATAGGAAGTGTCGTGTTCTCAGGTCCAAATTCTGTTATTTGGTTGTCCAGAGAAAAGACAAAAAAGGACACTTCGATGCATGTAACACTGTTTATATTGTCTCAGGCACTCTCAGTAACAAAATGATGCTGTGCTGACTCCCATCCCCTCTCAGCTGCACCTGGAGAGTTTCCAGTCTCGACTATGGGAAGGAGAGTCAAGCAGAGGCATACCCATTCCATTCCTAGCTTGGGCAGTGGCTAGCAAGTGGAAGACAATCTGCTATAAGTTAAAACTCCCCTGTGCAGGGCAGCAGTGGCATGGGAAAGAGTCGAGGGTGGAGACTCAGATTTACTGAGCGGACGGAGGTAATAGTAAACCACTTGTGTATTTTTACCAAGAAAATTATATGGAATCATTACTAGAATGATTCATTCATTCATTCAATAGTATTTATTGAGCGCTTTCTATGTGCAGAGCACTGTACTAAGCACTTGGAATGTACAAATCGATAGCAGAGATAGTCCCTGCCCTTTGACAGGCTTACAGTCTAATCGGGGGAGACGGACAGACAAGAACAATAGCAATAAATAGAATCAAGGGGATGAACATCTCATTAAAACAATAGCAAATAAATGGAATCAAGGCGATGTACATCTCATTAACAAAATAAATAGGGTAATGAAAATATATACAGTTGAGCGGATGAGTACAGTGCTGAGGGGATGGGACGGGAGAGGGGGAGGAGCAGAGGGAAAGGGGGGAGAAGAGGGTTTAGCTGCAGAGAGGTGAAGGGGCGGTGGTAGAGGGAGCAGAGGGAAAAGGGGAGCTCAGTCTGGGAAGGCCTCTTGGAGGAGGTGAGTTTTAAGTAGGGTTTTGAAGAGGGGAAGCTAATTAGTTTAGCGGAGGTGAGGAGGGAGGGCGTTCCAGGACCATGGGAGGACGTGGCCCAGGGGTCGATGGCAGGATAGGTGAGAACGGGGGACGGTGAGGAGATGGGAGACCGAGGAGCGGAGTGTGCAGGGTGGGCAGTGGAAAGCGATAAGGGAGGAGAGGTAGGAGGGGACAAGGTGATGGAGAGCCTTGAAGCCTAGAGTGAGAAGTTTTTGTTTTGTGCAGAGGTCGATAGGCAACCGCTGGAGATTTTTAAGAAGGGGAGTGACAGGCCCAGAGCGTTTCTGCAGGAAGATGAGCCGGGCAGCAGAGTGAAGAATAGACTGGAGCGGGGAGAGACAGGAGGAAGGGAGATCAGAGAGAAGGCTGACACAGTAATCTAGCCGGGATATTACGAGAGCCTGTAGCAGTAAGATAGCTGATTGGGTGGAGAGGAAAGGGCTGATCTTGGCGATATTATAAAGGTGAGACCAGAAGGTTTTGGTGATGGATTGGATGTGTGGGGTGAATGAGAGAGCCAAGTCAAAGATGACACTGAGGTTGCGGGCCTGAGAGACAGGAAGGATGGTCGTACCATCCACAGTGATAGGGAAGTCAGGAGGAGGACAGGGCTTGGGAGGGAAAATGAGGAGCTCAGTTTTGGTCATGTTGAGTTTTAGGTGGAGGGCAGACACCCAGGTAGATATGTCTTGGAGGCAGGAGGAGATACGAGCCTGAAGGGAGGGGGAGAGGACAGGGGCAGAGATGTAGATCTGTGTGTCATCTGCATAGAGATGATAGTTGAAGCTTTGAGAGCGAATAAGTTCACCAAGGGAATGAGTGTATATGGAGAACAGAAGAGGGCCAAGAACTGACCCTTGGGGAACCCCAACAGTTAGAGGATGGGAGGGGGAGGAGGAGCCTGCGAAGGATACCGAGAATGACCGGCCAGAGAGAGAAGAGGAGAACCAGGAGAGGACGGAATCCGTGAAGCCAAGGTGAGATAAGGTGTGGAGGAGAAGGGGATGGTTGACAGTGTCAAAGGCAGCTGAGAGGTCAAGGAGGATTAGATGGATGTGGGGTGTTCCGAGAGAGATGTGTCTATGGCTTTGCTATGGGTTGGACACTACTCGACAGCATGATAACAACGTGGATCCCCATCTCTACTCACCCAAACCTTAAACCTGTGGAATCCTCATCACCCCCTGAAATGCACCAGAGCCATTGTGTTCTTCTTACAGGACTCTCCCCAACAGAATGAAACAAAGTGCTATCTGATGATACACCCTGAGGTAGCTGTATTGCTCTGTTATATTGTACTCTCCCAAGCCCTCAGTACAGTGCTCTGCACACAGTAAATGCTCAATAAATGCCACTGACTGACTGACTAAGTGGGGCCTTGAACCTGAGAAATCAAGGAAACCTTAGTGGTATATGTGACCATCTAGGCCTGGGGTGGAGCCAGCTATTCAAATGGCTGGCGTTCTGTCAAAATGGATCAAATATCCACTGTTGGATTTATTCTTAATGCTGTGGGAAGCCCTTTTTTCTGCTTCCATAAACTAAGTGAAATGAACTCTTGCTTTCTCCAACATATTTCTCCACAGGTCGGTGGGCACACCCTCAGATTTCCTTGAGCACCATGAGAAACAGAAGAAATGGCACCTTAGAGAGCACCAGGGCTCTATGTTCCAGTATATCTCGCAGTACAGATGTTTCATACAGTGACAGTGTAAGTATTGGTATTAAAGACAAGCCATTCTATTATTATCACCCATTTTAAAAAAGTAATTTTGATCACTAAGAAACAAATGAGAAGTATCTGACTCTTGAGGGCTTACAACATTCATTTTCAGATACATATTAAAACTCACCTCCTCCAAGAGGCCTTCCCAGACTGAACTCCTCTTCTCCCTCGACTCCCTCTGCCACCCCCCCCTTTACCTCTCCGCAGCTAAACCCTCTTTTCCCCCTTTCCCTCTGCTCCTCCACCTCTCCCTTCCCATCCCCACAGCACTGTACTCGTCCACTCAACTGTATATATTTCCATTACCCTATTTATTTTGTTAATGAATTGTACATTGCCTTGATTCTATTTAGTTGCCATTGTTTTTACGAGATGTTCTTCCCCTTGACTCTATTTATTGCCATTGTTCTTGTCTGTCCATCTCCCCCGATTAGACTGTAAGCCCGTCAAACAGCAGGGACTGTCTCTATCTGTTGCCGACTTGTTCATTCCAAGCGCTTAGCACAGTGCTCTGCACATAGTAAGCGCTCAATAAATACTATTGAATGAATATACTTTGACTATCTTAGCAAATACTGAAGCTTTATTATTGTCAAATATGAAGATTTCTATTTTGTAATCATAGTGGATTTACTGCATTAACCCCAAATCTATTTAATACATTAAGGGTAGACCAAAAATCCTCCCCCAAAACATTGAAAAAATGTAAGTCAAGTCATTTTGGCAATGTAAATATTAAGAAAAATCTAGTGCATTTATCTTAATTCTGCTTATCAATCTATTAATAGCATTTACTGAATGCTTATTATATGCAAAGCACTATACTAAGCACTTAGGAGAGTACAATGTAACAGAGTTGGTAGACACATTCCCTGTCCACAAGGAACTTACAATTTAGAGGGGAGACAGACATCAATAGAAATCAATTATTGGTAAGTACTGTGGGCCTGAGGGTGCCATGAATAAAGGGTGCAAACCACTCAGTTTAAATAAATTTAGTCTGCAAACACCTCCTTTATTCTATAAACTCCTTGTGGAATTTATCAACTTATCAACTCTATTGTACTGTACTCCCCCAAGCACGCAGTCCAGTGCTCTGAACACAATAAGCATTCAGTAAATACCACTAATTGATAATACCACATGATTGCCGATACTGTTACTGTCTTGGGAATTGATATCTGGAAACGCTGCAAACCGTTTACTAATGCATACTTTTTTTCGACTAGGGAATTTTCCTTCTCACTTTGTAAAGAATCTAGAGGTTGAGTAATTGTGCCTTTGTTCATTTTTTGTCAGAGTGCTTCATTCTTTCTGCTTAGTCTACCTCAACACTAAAATTCAGATATTTTAAATTTGGGTTTGATTCTGAAGTCTGTTAAGATAAACTGAGCTCTTAAGATTTCTTTGAAAGTCGACAAGTAGCTGTCATTGTCTAATTCTCATTTAGTTATTTGAGTAATTTACAAAGGGTACAAAAGAATGATTATATCAAGGAAATCCTTACTATGCGCTCATCATTTTATGCAAATCATAAAGATCGACTCTTTTTAAAAAAATCCAGAATTTTTGAAATTTAAATCCAAATTTTACCCCAAATAAAAATTTCCATAAACCTAATAATTACAGCCCAAATCATTAAATAAAATGAATTGGTCTAAAAAAGAAGCAGTGTTCCAGAAAATGGTTCAGGCACTGGTTTAGATAGTGAACACTTTGCATGAATGGGAAAAATGTTAAAACTGGATCAGTCACAATTTCTTTCATGTTTCCCTAAGGATTTGTTCAACTTTATTCAAGAACATTTTAAGAAGAGAGAATGTGTCTTCTTCACCAAGGATCCCAAGTCCATGTAAGCAGCAGTATTTTTTATGTTAAAGCTAAGTGGTTTGAAAAAAAATGTGTAGTAGAATGTGACTAGGACATTCATTCCATTTGACAACTGTGCTTTCTGGCTGAATATCAGTGAGGGTGTGGAAAGGGGCAAGAGCTCTTTCCTTTGATTCCAAATTCATTATGACTAGGAAAGAGGTCCCCTTTTCCTTAAGTATTGGAATAGATTGCTTTCAAAGGAGTTATTCTGCATTAATCAAGTTAATGCTGCAGGAATTTGATCCACACTTGAATAATTATTTCCCAGACCCAGCCCTGGCTTTTTTTAATGGTGTTTAAGTGCTTACTATGTGCTGACACTGTATTAGGGTAGATAGAAGCCAGTCAGATTGAACACAATCTTTGACCCACATGAGGCTCAAGTCTTCATCCCCATTTTACAGATGAGGGAACTGAGGATCAGATCAGTTAAGCGACTTGTCCAAGGTCATACATAACAGACAAGTCACAGGCCAGAATTACAATGCAGGTCCTTCTGACTCTCAGGCCATTAGACCACGCTGTTTCTAGAGAGCTTTAAAATGATTAGGAAAAAAACCCTACTAATATTTCTTGTTTCTCCCTTCTACAATTCTTTCTCTGCTCCCTAAAATGTTAACAGGAGTGGGAAGAATCCAGGGAAAGATTTCTTTAGAGTAGAGGAACTGATCAGATTCCTGATCACACAATTTATGAGAATTCCCCATTCCCCATGAAGCAGAAAACCAAGACCTGGCTTATATTTGACATTCCTTGATACTAGGTTTAAAGATGAGAGAAGCAAACTTCAAATAAATTTTGAATTCCAAATCTGTTTAGCAAAATCCCCTTTTTCAGTTTCTGTGAGATGAACTGTTTCCTAAACTTTGTCAATGTGGTTAAGAGAAGCACTGCAAAGAGTTTCTGGGCATCTGATAGTAAGGGAGAAAGGTGGGAGAGAAGCACATCCTTAACTTGCCTTTTACCAAACTCAGGAATACTCTATGAAATAATTTGGATTTCTTGAAGATAAAGAATAATGAAAGAAAATGGGTTTGGTACCTATTCAGTGCTCGCAGTGAACTTAATTATGTGTCTCTCATTACTGTGTAAGCTCCTCGATGGCAGGGAATGTTTTTCATGCTTCTGTTGGACTTTTCTAAGCATTTAGAACAGCATACTGAAACCAATGAGTTTTCCATAAACACTTTAGCTCCTTTTCCTCCTCCTCTTCCCCTTCCATCTCTTCCTCCTCTTCTCTTTATTCTACCAGTATACTACTATTCCAACAACTACATTACAGATCCAAAACAGAGATATTGCTCTCTAAGACTACTTTGCTTTTCAGATTCCTCTGCTAAAATGAGGGGATAGTCCCCTTTTTTTTTTTAACTCATTGAGGGCAGGAAACGTCTACCAACTCTGTTACATTATAATCTCCCAAACACTTAGTACAGTGCTCTGACAGTGTAAGTACTCAGTGAATACTATTGATTGATTTAACTTTGTTATCCATTCTTCTACTATCCAGTTATAAGATATGAACTGAAATTCCTAGCCTGCACCTGATGTTTCTCTTTTCATCCTTGCCCCTACTTCTGCTTCAATCTGCTTCCTGTCTCTATCCTTATCCCTACTGCTTCCACAACTGGACACTCTCTCCAGGGCCAATTCTGCTGTTCTTTCTCTCCCTAGTAGTTCAAGATACAGTTTCTGAGATTCCAGTTCCCTGCTCCTATTCCTAGACTACTTTTTCCCTCTCCTTGGATGCTCTTTTCTCTTTTTTTCCTGCCTTTCATCTTGCCTCCTGACTCCGGCATGAGTTCACCTTCTAAGCCAATTACCATCTGTGTTGAAGATGCTGCACAATCAAAGCTCTGGAATGTGACCCAAATGTAGATTGCTTTATTTTTTTATATACAGACTATATTATGACTGCAACGTGATGGGGGTAAATAGCTGCCTAAAGTTTTGAGAACTGGATTAGTAAGCAAAGAAAGCCAATAGTCTTCATTTTAATGCCTGTTTCTTAGTTTCATTTCTTAATTGAGACTTGGAGCGCTCTCCGACTTATTCACTCCTTTAGTTTTATTAATTATGAATCCCTCTGATAAATGAAAAGCCCACCCACCATTGGGGAAAGAGTATTATGAAGAAAAGAGAATTCGCCAGTGTGTGAGGGTATTGTCTTAGTTCCAACTCTAGAAAAAGACACTTCTACGATCAGAGAAGAATCATTAAAAATGGAAGAGATCCTGGATCTGATACTCAGTATGCTATGATTTTATAATCCAGAAGGAAATGTAATCAATCAACCCATCAAATGTGTTTTATAATGGACTTACTCTGGACAGAGAACTGAAGCGATTAATAAATGTCATAACTAACCAAGCTAACAAGCTCCAGGAAACTGTTTCATTGCCAACCTGGCTGTTGAATCAAGTCATATGCAAGCTATTCTTTGCTGATGGCTAGAAGCTGTACTCAGCCCAACTGAGATCAGGGTATTTTTCCAGTCTCCTATAAGGGGCAGTCCTGGTCTATATTTGCATTTAAGGGATCAGTAATGGACAGCTATGGTGCTGAATAAGAAGGTCCTATTGTTTCAACACACCCCAATTCACATATATAACAATTACATCTCTTCAGAATGAAACTACAACCGTGATTTTTAAAATGATATTTGTTTAGCACTTACTATGTGACAGGCACTGCTCAAACTCTGGGGTAGGTCAAAGTCAGGTTGGATACAGACCCTGTCCCACATAGTCTTAATCTCCATTTTATAGATGAGGGAACTGAGGCACAGAGAAGTGAAGTAACTTGCCCAAGGTCCCACAGCAGACAAGTGGCAGA
Source organism: Ornithorhynchus anatinus (assembly GCF_004115215.2). Lineage (NCBI taxonomy): Eukaryota > Metazoa > Chordata > Mammalia > Monotremata > Ornithorhynchidae > Ornithorhynchus > Ornithorhynchus anatinus. The sequence goes on along the minus strand of NC_041734.1, from coordinate 35,929,801 downwards.
GCTGGGATGAGAACTCAGGTCTTTCTGATTCTCTGGCCTGTATTCTATCCACTAGGCATACTCATCAACGGTATTAATTGATTAACTGAGAGCTTACTGTGGGCAGAGCACTGTATTAAAGGCTTGGAAGACTACAGTGCAACAAGGTTGGTAGTCACGTTCCCTGCCCACAGTGAGCTTGCGGTCTAGAGGGGAAGACAGACATTATTATAAATAATTTGTATTAATGAAATACAAACAAACATGCAAGCATCTTTAGCCCTCATTTCCACAAATTTCACCTAACCTTTAATGTTTTCTGGGCACATGTTGACTATTAATGATATTTATTAAGGCTTTATTACATGCTGAGCACTGCAAGAAACACTGGGAAGATTGCAATCAACTGCTGGGATTTTTCTCACTTTCTCTTCCTCTCTTTGTCTTCTTGATTCTCTCTGCTTCTATCTCTGTCTTTGTGTGTCTTTGTCTCTCTATGCCTCTCTCTTTCTCTGTCTTTTTGTCTTTGTCTTTCTGCCTCTGATGTGATGAGTGATGTGAGTTGTCATATTGACCAAGCGGTATTTATTGAGTGCATTCTGTGTGTGGAGCACTATTCTAAGGGTGTGGGAAACTGCACATTAGCAGAATTGAGTGTGTACTAAGTGCACACCCCACCCCCTTCCTCTCTGCCTGCCTGGCTTCCTCAACCTGCCCCAGAGCTCTCAACAGAGTATTTGGCCACTGACCCAGAGACAAGTGGAGAAAGGACTGAGGAGACAAGGAGGGGCAATGGGATTGAGGAAGAGGGGAGGTGGGGGATAAGATGGGGAGAAAAAGGGAAGGAGTGTGTGTAAAGGAGTTCTCTCTCCCTGTCCCTCCCTACCCTCTCCCTTCTCCCCAAGCCCCAGGTTCTACATTTGCAAAACTAGGTGGGGAATGGGGAGGCCAAACCCTGCAAGTAAGGTAGAAAAAGGGTCAACTGACTGTGGGGAAACAGTGTGATCTAGTGGATAGAGCACAGGTCTGGGAGACAGAAGGATCTGGGTTCTAGTCCTGGCTCTGCCACTTGTTTAGTCAAGTCACTTAATTTCTCTGGGCTTCAGTTACCTCATCTGTGAAATGGGAATTAAGACTGTGAGCCCCAAATGGAACAGGGACTGTGTCCAACCAGATTACCTTGTACCTACCCCAGCACTTAGAACAATGCCTAGCACATATTAAGTATTTAACAAATACGATGAAAACAAAACAAAACAAAAGCATGCCAGTCTGCAGGAGCTCACAGTCAGGGCCCAGGAGAAGGAGGAGGCAGAGAAGGAGGAGGAGGAGAGAGCTGGCAGTTCATCTGTCTCAGAAATGGACACTGCAGCAAGAACATTGCTCCCTCCCTGTTTAGGGAGAAAAAAGCTCATTGGAGACATGATCTAAAGAGAGACTCTGAGATGTATTCAGTGGAAGAAATGTCTGCACTGGACTCGTGAACACTTATTAAATACTTTTAATGTTGGGGATGATTGTGAAATGCCAAAATGAATTGCCCAGTCATCAGGCACTGTACAGATTTGAACTCTTTTCCTCCTCAAGTTTGCCAAGTCACATCCCTTCCCAACTCCTAAGACCTCCTTAAAAGCCAAATCATTCAGGAATCTCACAGTAACTAATCCCAATTTCTCTGGTGATACTATCACATCAACTACCCTTGGCTCCTACATAAATATCTTTTATGTATCCCATTGATTTATTCACTTTTTTGCTTCCATTTTTAACAATAATAATGTTGGTATTTGTTAAGCGCTTACTATGTGCCGAGCACTGTTCTAAGCGCTGGGGTAGACATAGGGGAATCAGGTTGTCCCACGTGGGGCTCACAGTCTTAATCCCCATTTTACAGATGAGGGAACTGAGGCACAGAGAAGTTAAGTGACTTGCCCACAGTCACACAGCCAACAAGTGGCAGAGCTGGGATTCGAACTCATGAGCCCTGACTCCAAAGCCCGTGCTCTTTCCACTGAGCCAATTTTTAATAAATGGTATCTGTGCTTTTATTCTTGCCTCTATTGTATGCTTAAAACATGTGCCCATCTGTCTCCCCCATTAAAATCTAAGTTCCTCAACTGTACATTTTATACCTTTTATTTATTTTGTATATTCTTAGGCACCTAGTACTGTGCTCTGCACATGGTGGCTACTCAATAAACATGTCTACTGGTTGAAAAATGACTAAACACAAAACCCAACCTTAAATTATAGGACATTTTGCACACTTAATTTCCAACAGTTCTGGTTGTTGAAAACTTTCTAATTGGCTAATAAGATAATGATAAAGTATTTGATAAACTTAAAGTGCTAAGGAATGCTTAACAATTATTAATTTATCTTTTGAATTTTTAAAACAGACTTGAGCAGCAGCCTTAAAGAGAACATTAAAAAAACTAAACAAAAAATCTCCAAACCAAGAAGCAGTGATGATGGCATAGCATGAAAATATTTTTATTGTAAAATTGTAATATTGCTTGCCTAGACATTTGCCATAAATTCTGGGAAGACCCTACAATACCTGTCTCTATGTAGGCTTTAGAGAAACATAAAATATTGATGAACTGATCTGATTATTTTTTTCATTTTGATTTCAACTAGGGACAACATATGTAAATGTGGTTATGCTCAAAGTCAGCATATAGAGGGCACTCAGATTAACCAAACTGAGAAGTGGAATTATAAGAAGCACACCAAGGAATTTCCTACTGATGCCTTTGGGGATATTCAATTTGAAACCTTGGGAAAGAAAGGAAAGGTATGTAGCTCTATGGAAATCCCTTTGCTAGCCACTGCATGATTCTTTTGTCAGAATTGGTCTGCTCCTCCTTGTGATTTTGAGCAACTATTTTCAGGTGCAGGTTGAATAGATCCAGATGGTGACTGGCAGTATGCCTACTTTGGGATAATATTTTGGGTAAGACTGAACATTATCTGACTAGCTTCTGTCACTGGCCCCATCTGGCCAGATTTTGACTGGTTGACTAATCACATTGGCTGTGAGTGGTGGAGAGCCTGAAAGGACCCAACCTTCTGCTTCCAGAAGGAGAGTAGGACTGCAGATTTGATAGGCCCCCAATGCGACCTGCCAATCAGGAGACTCAGTGACAAAGGGCCTTCAGAATGGACAGTGGTTTCTTCAGATTCCAACGTCTTCGACACAGTGCTCTTTCCACAAATCCATTAGATAGCCTGATTTTCCCCAGGCTGATTTGAATCACAAGAGGAATTTTCCATTAGGAACATTCTTTCAAATTCTTGATGCATTCTATCCATTTCATTTACAGCACTGACCACCTGAATTTGCATGTTGACATTTACTGTGAGAAAAAAAAAGCTTCATTTCATCTAGTGGAGCTAATCCCTGACTTCCAGTACCCTATCCCATAGTATTTGATATATTACCTCAGCCTGATAATCACTTCTAAAGAAGTCAATTAAAGCTGAAAATGGAAAATAGAGACAATATAAAAAGAATGTTCTTTCAGAATTAGGTAAAGAAGGAAGGGTTTAGGAAGAAAACATTCAAAATGGTAGTAATGTCCCTGGAGTAGAATTCAGGTTGGTACATTTTGGGTTGGAAAATCTGTAGTAGCATTTTACCCATATTCAGAAAATTTTGATGTTTCAATAATAGAATTAAAATAATGCGGGAATACTAAATTGGTAGAGCAAGGTGTTCTAAAATTTGCACAAGCCTGAATTCTATCCTGAGCAAAGTGAATTATGATTCTAACCGATGACATCATTGAGAAGCTGCATGGCTAATGAGAAGCAAGGTGGCTTAGTGGAAAGAGCATGGACTTAGGAGTCAGAGGTCATGAGTTCTAATCCCAGGTCTGCCATCTGTCAGCTGTGTGACTTTGGGCAAGTCACTTTCTTGGTGCCTCAGATACCTCATCTGTAAAATGGGGATTAAGACTATGAGCCTCACATGGGACAACTCCATTGCCCTGTATCTACCCCAGTGCTTAGAACAGTGCTTGACACATAGTAAGTGCTTAACAAATACCAACATTATTATTATTATAGAGTACAGGCCTGGAAGTCAGAAGGATCTGGGTTCTAATCTTGGCTCTACCACGTGTCTGCTGTTTGATCTAGGGCAAGTCACTTAACTTTTTTGGGCTTCAGTTACCTCACATGTAAAATGGAGATTTAGAGTGTGAGCCCCATGTGGGACAGGGACTGTGTCTAACCTGAATGACTTGTATTTATCCCAGTGCTTAGAACAGGGCTTGGCACATAGTAAGTACTTAACATTTACCATAATTATTCATTATTATTAAGTACCATTACTATTGTCTTTTTGCCTCTCCATGAAGTACATCCGCTTATCGTGTGACACGGACTCAGAGACCCTCTATGAACTGATGACCCAGCACTGGCACCTGAAAACACCCAACCTTATTATCTCAGTGACAGGAGGAGCTAAAAATTTTGCCCTGAAGCCACGTATGCGCAAGATATTCAGCCGGCTCATCTACATCGCTCAGTCTAAAGGTTAGAAATTCTCTTCTCCCAGGGAGAAAATCATTTTTTCCAGTGGATTCTGAGTACATTGTTGTAGCCTATTTCAGTGGAATGCTGTGGATCCTGGATTTATTTCATTGAAAAAGTGAAGTTATAAACAAGGCTACGTTATCCTTATCTGCACAGCTTTTGGCATGTCAAATAGCTTCTCTTATAGTGACGTACCTCCATGAGCATAAAGGGTAAAAAAAAAAATCCTTTTTCCTCTTCCCCTTTTTGTTTTTTGGAACAAATAACCGGTAGATCAATGGCTCTAATGAGATTTGCTTAGAGAAGCAATGTGGTCTAGCGGATAGAGCATGGCCTGGGAGTCAGAAAGACCTAGTTTCTAATCTTGGCTCCGCCTCTGGTCTGCAGTGTGCCCTTGGGCAAGCCACTTAGCTTCTCTGTGTCTCAATTCCCTCATCGGTAAAATGGGGATTAAGATTGGGAGCCCCAAGGTGGACCAGAGATTGTGTCCTACCTGATTTACTTGTATCCACCCCAGTGCTTAGAACAGTGCTTGACACATAGTAAGTGCTTAACAAATACCATCATCATCATCATCATCATTATTGTTGGCACACCCATACCAACATCATAAACCCCTCAGACCACTATATTCCAAATGTGAGACCTTGATGGAGGGTTTATTTTACATCAGGCAAGGACAGCCATGTAATAATAATTATGATGATGGTATTTAAGTGCTTACTATGTGTCAAGCACTGTTCTAAGTGTTGGGGTAGATACAAGGTTATCAGATTGTCCAATGTAGGGGTCACAGTCTTTTTTCCAGATGAGGTAACTGAGGCACAGAGAAGTTAAGTGACTTGCCCAAAGTCACACAGCTGACAAGTGGTGGAGCTGGGATTCTAACTCATGACCTCTGACTCCCAAGCCCATGCTCTTTGCACTAAGCCACGCTGCTTCTTCAGGTACACAGTATTCAGTGCAGCATCTCCCGGCTTAGGTAGACAAGGGTAGACAAGGGGAAACCTGAACACAACATTAAGATAAACAGCAATGGCTCACCCAAAGCAACTGGTGCAGCCATCATTTTTCAATGAGGGCACTTTCTTTTCATTACTATGAAGATAACACATAGTAAGTGTGTGACTGTGGGCAAGACACTTCACTTCTCTGTGCCTCAGTTACTTCATCTGTAAAATGGGGATTAACTGTGAGCCTCACGTGGGATGACCTGATTACCCTGTATCTCCCCCAGCACTTAGAACAGTGCTCTGCACATAGTAAGCGCTTAACAAATACCAACATCATTATTATTATTATTAAGTGTTTAACAAATACCATAAATAATAATAACATGAAGAAGATTCACTCATTCAATTGTATTTATTGAGCACTTACTAGGTTAAGCACTGTACTGAGTGCTTGGGAGAGTAAATATAACAACAGATACATTCCCGATGGCATTTATTAAGCTCTTAGAATGTGTTAAGTGCTGGGGCACATTCAAGTTCCCCAGCATGAAGCAGCATGGTCTAGTGGATAGAACATGGGCCTGGGAGTCAGAAGGACCTAAGTTCTAATTCTGGCTCTAGCACTTGTCTGTGTGAACTTGGGCAAGCCAATTCACTTATCTGTGCCTCAGTTACCTCACCTGTAAAATGGGGATCAAGATGGTGAGTTCATTGTGGGACAGGATCGGTATCCAGCCCAATTTGCTCGTATCCACCCCAAGGCTTCATACAGTGACTGGAACATAGTAATTGTTTAATAAATACAATTATTATCATTATTATTGAGTTCCCATCCCAGATAGGGCTCACATTCTAAGATATTAGAGATGAGGCAACTGAAGTTCAGAAGAGTTAAGTGTCTTGCCCAAGACACCAAGCAGGTAAAGGGCAGAGGCAGGAAAAATTAAAGCAGATCTCCAGACTCTTCATCTTGTGCTTTTTCTCCTGGGCTGGTCAGCCTCCGTGAATTGCCATAAACATCCTACCTGTTTGACAACCCCATAACCTCAACTCATTTCTCTCATTCAGCACACATATTCAGTCTCTCACCAAATCCTGTCATTTCAACCATCACCATATCGCTAAAGTCCACCTTCTCCTCTCCATCCAAACTGCTACCACATTAATCCGAGCACTTATTGCATTCCACCTTGACTACTTCATCAGCCTCCTTGCTGATCTCCATGCCTTAGGCCTCTTCCCACTCCAGTCCACAAGTCACTCTGCTGCCCAGATCATTTTTCTACAAAAACGTTCAGTCCATGTTTCCCCACCCCTCAAGAACCTCCAGTGGTTGCCCGTCCACCTCCCCATCAAACAAACTCTTTACTATTGGCTTTAAAGCACTCAATCACTCAGCCCTCACGCTTTGCTCCTCTCATGCCATCCTACTCACTGTACCTTGATATTAGCTATCTCATCGCTGACCTTTCACTCACATCCTGCCTCTGCCCTGGAACACCCTCTCTTTTTATATTCAAGAGACAATCACTCTCCCCGCCTTCAAAGTCTTATTAAAAGTACATCTCTTCCAAGGGGTCCTCCCTCACTAAAATGTCACTTCCTCTTCTCCAACTCCCTTCTGTGTTGCCTTTGCACTTGGATTTGCACCTTTTATTCCCTCCTCCCCCAGTCCCACAGCACTTATGTACATATCTGTAATTTTTTTATTTGTATTTGTGTCTGCCTTCACCTCTAGAATATCAGCTTGGAGCGCAAAGAGCTTTTCTACCAACTCTATTTTGTTATATTCTCCTGAGTACTTAATACAGTGCTCTGCATACGTAAGCACGATTGATTGACTGATTAGATTCTTTCAGGGACTTTTGTAAAATCTAATTTCAAATGTAGCCCCCCTTCCTAGGCCACGTTGTTTGCTTTTTGAATCAGCTTCCAACTTTCACTTCTAGGTTCATTTGTGATAGGAGGGGTAATGGTTTTGGACCTAGTCATGGCCTATAAAAGTAAGGCTATTTTGTGAGCAGGGATTGTCACTGTGTATTGTTGTATTGTACTTTCCTAAGCATTTAGTACAGTGTTCTGCACACAGTAAGAGCTTAATAAATACTATTGATTGAATAAATGAATAGTAAGTGCTTAACACATGCCATTAAAAAGAAAGAAAAAGTCTTCCTCTAATACCCTAAATACTTTGGGCTTTCACTTCCTTTACAAGTTGCTCCCAGGTAAGCAGATGGTCTCAGCCAGGATGAAGAGTATGCCATTTGAAAGTTTACCACTGAGTTCTAATAATAATAATTATCGCATCTGCTAAGTGCTTACTATGTGCCAGGCACTGTACTAAATGCTGGGGTGGGAACAAGCAAATTTGGTTGGACACAGTCCCTGTCCCACCTGGGACTCACAGTCTCAATCCCCATTTTGCAGATGAGGTGAGGCACAGAGAAGTGAAGCGATTTGCCCAAAGTCACACAGCAGACAAGTGGGGGATCTGGGATTAGAACCCATGACCTTCTGACTCTCAGGCCCGAGCTCTAACCATTACTCCATGCTGCTTCTCACTTCCAGCGACTGTCTCTCATTCACAGGGGCATGGATCCTGACAGGCGGGACTCACTACGGCCTGATGAAGTACATTGGAGAAGTGGTGAGAGATAACACTATTAGCAGGAACTCAGAAGAGAACGTAGTGGCTATTGGCATAGCGGCGTGGGGAATGATCTCCAATCGGGACACCCTAATCAGACACAGTGATTCTGAGGTAGGCGAAATCTATTGTTATTTGAACAAGGGATTAGAGAGAGGTTTGGAAGCCAAATACAGGGAGACTGTGGAGCATTTAAATTGCTTTATAATAATAATTATGGCATTTGTTAAGTGCTTACTAAGTGCCAAGCACTGGAGTAGGGACAAGTTAATCAGGTTGGACAAAGTCCCTGTCCCACAAAAGGTTCCCAGTTTTAATCCCCATTTTGCAGATGAAGTAACTGAGGCCCGAAGAAAGTAAGTGACTTGCCCATGCTCACAGAGCAGACATGTGGTGGAGCCAGGATTAGAACCCAGGTTCTTTTGACTCCCAGGCCCATGCTCAATATGTGTGTTACTCTAGAGGGAGTTTAGAATGTAAGTTTATAGAACATAATCATGAATCATGTGTCCAAACTAATTAGCGTCTAGCTACTTCAGCAGTTAGTACTGTAGAGAAGCAGTGTGGGCTACTGGATAGAGTACAGGCCGCGAATCAGAAGGACTTGAGGTCTAATCCCAGTTCAGCCACTTGTCTGCTGTGTGACCTTCAGCAAGTCTCTTAAATGCTCTGTGCCTTAGTTACTCATCTGTAAAATGGGATTGAGACTGGGAGCCTTTGGTGGGATATGGACTGTGTCCTTCCTGATTATACTGTCTCTAACCCAGTGCTTAGTCAGTGTCTGGAACACAGTAAGCACTTAGCAAATATCACAGTTATTACTACACTGTTGTTACTGTTAATATTATTATAGTGTCTGGCACATAGTTAACACCTAGGAAGCAGCATGACCTAGTGGATAGAGCACGAGCCTGGGAGTCAGAAGGTCATGGGTTCTAATCCCAGCTCCACCACTTGTCTGCTGTGTTATCTTGAGTAAGTCACTTCACTTCTCTGGGCCTCAATTCCCTTATCTGTAGAATGGGGATTAAGACTGTGAGCTCCGCATGGGACAGGGACTGTGTCCAACCCAATTATCTTGTATCTGCCCCAGAGCTTAGAACAGTGCCTGGCACAGAGTAATTTCTTAACAAATACAATTATTATATTATTGTTATTCTGAAGTGTGGAGTCTTGAACACTTCACCTACACTACTTAGGCACTCTGATGTCAATTTGAAATGTTTTTCCCAAGTGAATTTGACATTAAGAATGTATTAGGCATTTCCCCTGATACAGATTTTCTGTTTGTAAAATAATCAGTGCATATTTAATGTTTAAAAGACAAGTCAGACTCGTGGGGTTATGCATAATGCATGGGATTTTGAAACTGTTTGCAGATAAGACAGAGACAGATGGATGAGCTCAAAGGGATAGAGTGTCATTTGTATAGCTTTTCTCTCTTGAATTTTATCAAATAAATGGGCCTCATGATTCCTATCTTTTTTCCATCCACAATGAATACAAGAAGGATTACAACAAAGGATTCCAATGAACATTTCCCTTTTCCAATATTTGTCAAAATATCGGCACTTCATAAATACTGCATTTTCATATTATCTTCTGATCCTTTTCATTTATCAGTAAGCAGTGTAGTATAGGCTAGTGATCACAGACAGCATAACTCTAAAAGACAGATTTTCTAAGTATAGAAAACATTATCTACAATAGAAAGCATTGAATTGAATGCCAAGATTTTGCTCTTTAATGAAATTCTGTGACCTCAGTGTCAGTTTAGAAAAGAGCACAACTCATTTTGAAATTTTGAAGTTTTTGTACCTAATATTCACTGAGTGATGGATGATAAATCCGTGAGGCTGGATAGTTGCCTTATGAACGCTTATTGCTTTTCCCTTTATTTCTTTCCCTTCAAATTTGGCAACTTGCCTTTGTTTTGAAATCAAACAGACACTGAACATTTCCCAGGCATATTTAATGTCTTCATTAGTGCCAAGAGAAAAAAGAATTGTAGAAAGAAAAGTGATTTTTGCATGGTCATATTTTAAATGATTTCATTACCAGTTATGTCTTCACTAAATTGGCATTCCTTCTCATCTAGAAGGGTTCTAGCTAGGAAAATAATTCTACAGAATTAAACGTTTTCATTTGTTACTTAGCACATGGGTGGTAGCTCCCTGCCAACCAGGGCTTGCATTTCATTCAGCATGCACTAAGTTGGAAGGTTTACTTGGGAAATAATATTTAGTTCTGGCCCACAGCCTTAAGTGTATCTTCTCCTCTAGAGCAACTCCTGACACCCTCCTCAGTAGACCTACCTAGAGGGGAAATCCCTTAGGCAATGAAAAGGCTATTTTATGGAATCTGAATTATTCAAACATTAAAATGTAATTGCAATTCTGATGGAAAAAACAGCCAAGTATCCAGAATCTTTGCCTGAACTTCACATCATAATGGGCCTCACCCGTTATCTGTCATTCTAAGCAATATTTTTGAAATCTCACAACTGGTACAGTATAGGTGAGCAAATTACTTTAGGTCTGTTTGATTTCTATCTGAGTGCCCCAGTCCCAGATGAAGGGCTTGATTTATGATCTGATAACGAGCCACATTCTCTAATTGGTTCCAGCAGCCTGGCATAGTGGATAGAGCAGCGGCCTGGGAGTCAGAAGGTCATGGTTTCTAATCTCTGCTTTGCTGCTGGTCTACTGTGAGACCTTGAACAAGTCACTTCACTTCTCTGGACCTCAGTTACCTCATCTGTAAAATGGGTATTGAGATTGTGAACTTCATATGGGAAACAGGGACTGTGTTCAAACCGATTTGCTTGTATCCACCCTAGTGCTTAGTACAGTGCCTGGCACATAGTAAGCGCTTAACAAATACCATCAGCAGCAGCAGACAGGATCTGATCAGTTTGGGCTATCTGCCAATTACATGATGCAATCTGACCCAGATGAGGAGGAGGGAGAATCTGGGCCATTTTCCCTTTGCGTATTGCAATGCTGCCTCCTGGCTCCATGGGAGAGGTGTCATGTTTTGCCACCATAATTCCCAGCCCCAGGTCTCCTACCCCTCTGGAGGACCAAAAGGACATACTGGGGGTGGTCGGGGGGAGATCTGTGGATATGAGGCCAGGACTGCCACTCCTCCAGAGGATGGAGAGGATTCACAGGAAGGCTCTCAGGATATTGTGTCACCACTGCTGCTCCTCCAGAGCCCAGAGAGGATGTGCAAGAAAACTCCTGGGGTGAAATGCAGCCACTGCAGCAACTCCTGAGGACAGAGAAGACAGGGAGGGGGCTTCTGGGCTGTCATGCCACCGCTGCAACCACCGATCCTCTGGAGGACAGAGAATAGGCAAGGAGAAGAAGTATGGCCTAGGGGATAGATCACGGACCTGGGAGCCAGAAGGACCTGAGCTCTAAGGCCGCTCTCCCACCTCTCTGCAGGATGACCTTCATTCATTCAATTGTATTTACTGGGTGCTTACTGTGTGCAGAGCACTGTACTATATGCTTGAGAAGTACAATTCGGCAACAAATAGAGACAATCCCTTCCCACAGTGGGCTCACAGTCTAGACCTTGAGCAACTCACTTCATTTTTCTGGGTTTCAGTTACCTCATCTGTTAAATAATAATAACAACAATTAATAATAATTGTGGTACATTAAGCACATACTATGTCCCAAACACAGTTCTAAGTGCTGGGGTAGATACAAGTTAATCAGGTTGGTCACAGTCCCTGTCCCACATGGGCTCACATTTTTATACCCATTTTAAAGGTGAGGTAACTGAGGCACAGAGAAGTTAAGTAACTTGTTCAGGGTCCTTCTGCCTTCTAGGCCTGTGCTCCCTGTACTAAACCATACTGTGAGCCCCATGTGACATATGGACTGTCCAAGCTAATTACCTTGTATTTACCCCAGCATTTAGTGTGGTACCTGGCATACAGTAAGTACTTCATAAATACTATAAAAAGATGGTTGGAGGGAAACACCTATTGCTGTGGTAGGGATAGGGGTGGGAATAGTAAACCCGTTGTTGGGTAGGGATTGTCTCTGTCTGTTGCCAAATTGTACTTTCCAAGTACTTAGTACAGTGCTTTGCACACAGTAAGCACTTAATAAATAAGAATGAATAGTGGAATGCCCCACCCTATCTCATCCCCAGTTACTGCCCCTTGTTGCGAATATGGAGACTATGTAGTCTAAACCACCTAGGCAATGGAATAGAAACTGAGATAAGAAGACCGATTACCAGCTCATCTTGAAGGACTTCACCTGATAAATCACAGCTCAAAATCTTCCTAATCTGTCATGGAATCGTCACAATATATTCGTAACATTTTCAGGAATATTTTTCTGCCCAATATATTATGGATGACTTCAAGAGAGATCCATTGTATTGCCTGGACAATAACCACACTCATTTACTGCTGGTTGATAATGGCTGCCACGGCCACCCAACAGTGGAAGCTAAGCTGCGGAATCAGTTAGAGAAATACATTTCGGAGCGAGCTATCCAAGGTGAGTCAGAACTTTGCTAGACCGTTAATCAAATGGTGACAATAAAATCAAGGCTTTTGGGTAAATTGTATGGGTCAAAAAATTAGCCTTGATGGCAGTTCGTCTTGATGGTTGCAAGTTTTCATTATGGGTCTGAGCTATCCAAACACTGTCTTTGGTTTTTCTACCTTACTTTTCTACTTCAGTTCCATATCTATGCAGGGGCTATCATATTTACTTATATAACTGTCCCCTAATAAGCAGTGAATGTAAAAAGTGACAGAACTGTGTCAGGATAGGAAGAACCACAGAGTCATTGTTATACTGTACTCTCTCCAGTGCTTAGTATAGTGCTCTACAAACAGTAAGTACTCAATAAATACAATTGAATGACTGAGTCAGAATGGCTTGTTTAATCACTGCATGACTGTTGTATGAAACACTAGCCAGAGTGCAATAAAAGTAAAAGTGGCAGTCTCAAATACCCTCAATTTTCTCTTTCTATTCCCTCCTTTCCTCCTCCTTTTTACCTCTTTATTCTCCTGGTCCCCTTATTACTAGATTTAATTACCTATGTAGCAGCCCCTCCCTTATTTTGGAGTTGCCAAAAAAAATTACCAAAAGTGGAGCAGTTATGGGAAGAAATATGATACTTTTTAAGACAACCAGCAATAAGGAAGATTTGAGACCTCCTTATGGCCATCATGTGCAGTACCTGTCACAGGTGTCAGGTGTGCATGGGGCCACCATGAATTATTAAATGAATTTCCCTCTGGAAAATTCTAATCCTAGGGTTCATCCTCTAGATTATAAAATCGTTGTGGGCAGGGAATGTGTCTGTTATATTGTTACATTGTACTCTCCCAACTGCTTAGTACAGTGCCCTGCACACAGTAAGCGCTCAATAGACCCAAATGACTCAGTGATTGACCTACTACTGGGTGTCAACCTAACACAAATAGAGGTTGTAGCCTGCTGACAGGATTGACATTTTGCAGGCACATCTATTAATCCCACAAACAAGCCACTCCAGACAAGCCATCCTGTCTGATTGACAAACTGCCATTAAGGTTTTGCTGATGAAAAGGGAGGACATCCCACATAGAGGTGCTGAACTCTCTTACTAACCTTGTGTGGATAAATCCAACCCCCAGATGACTTTTACTATGCCTTGTTAGAAAACACTTTACTACTTATCATAAAAGCCATGAACCCCCTTGGGATTGTTAAAACTCTGTCTTTAATAACTTTTACTATGGGTCAGAGGACTCACTAAAGGTGCAATACCAGAAAATCATGGAGAAAACAATTACAGAATGTTTTCTGGGCATGGAAATAAGAATGTGTAGTCGGCAAGGAAAGGACCACCTCAAGTCTATTTTTCCCAGCCCCCTACAATTTTTATATATATGATTGCTTATGAATAAAGTTCTTGCCTGCTAGGCAGATGTCTGTATCAAATGTACAAGTTGTTTTATACAGTAATGAGTTCTGGGGCCCAAACCCAACACATTTTCTAAAAGCCATTCAAGTTTTCAACAACTTGGACTCATTTGACCTTTGGAATTCCCTTTTCAGCTATTAAAATGCATGCTCATATAAGTGAGGAGATGCCAGTAAAATGAGTTAGAGCTTCAACATTATAGTTTGTAAGGTTTCAGACTTAATGTCAAACCTCATTTCTCTATTATTCATTCCCAAACTTTTTGGAGAAGAGTTTTGGCTTTGGTTTTTCTCTAAAAAGCCTTAATAGGCAAATCAGAACAGGTGTTGCAACATGGTGAGATAAAAGGTTAACTATTCCAGGCTTTGGCATTATGGGAAAAGAAGGAAAATTTAGGATTTGGGGGCAGGATTTTGAATTCTTGTCTGGGGCTGCAGTAATGTCTATATTGCTCTTTTATAAGGTCCAGAATCATGCTCAAAATTTGACCCTTGCCATCAATTAAAACCTGTAGCAGATTTGCTTCATTTGGAAAAGGCAACATTAAGTGCTGTATTTTACACAGAGCAGGGCAAGAGGAAACCACTTTTAGATGCCCCAAAAACTCACCCAGAAACCAACTGAGACTTGTATTTCAACTGATCCCATAGAAAGTGTTGATTAAAAAGTAAAACCAAAGAAGGGCATACTTCATTTGCCTCTTTAAAACTGTTCATTCTTTTCAAGAGTTATAATCACAGGAGGGAGAGGCTAGAGATGACATGAGAATAACCAGAGAAGCGTATAGAGTCAGAGTCAGGAGTCTAGCTGAAGTTCTTGTTTTCTCCTTTGTTTCACAGATTCAAATTATGGGGGCAAGATTCCAATTGTGTGCTTTGCGCAAGGAGGTGGAAAAGAAACTTTGAAGGTGAGTTGACTTTTAGCGTGGGTATAGAGATTTGGGATTATGATTTTACAAGAAGCAGCATGAACTAGTGGAAAGAGCATGGGTCTGTGTTCTAATCCCGACTCAGCCATATGTCTGCTGTGAGACCTTGGGCAAGTCACTTCATTTCTCTTTGACTCAGTTACCTTATCTGTAAAATGGGGATTAATGCTGGGAGCTCTATATGGGACAGGGATGGTGTCCAGCCTGATTAACTTGTATCTACCCCAGTTCTTAGTATAGTGCCTGACGCATAGTATGTGCTTAACAAATACCACATTTTATTATTATTATCAATTTAGTAAACAGTAGATCAATATCAGAATTTCCAAGCTTGTTAGTATATCGATGAGTGTATGGCACTGTATGTGCGTGTTTATTATCAGTTCATCCCTCAATGCTAAGTTTAGTGACATCAATATTAAGATACTTATAGTGTCATTGTCAGATGATAATCTTATCAATAATGTATCATTGTTTAGATCATAGTTGCATTTAATATATCCTCTTAGAAAGTGATGAACTCTATTTGTGATTATGAACTCATCAACATATTGTCCAAACAGGCATAGGCCTGTCCTCACTCCTATTTAGACTGTGAGTCCCATTGGGGTCAGAGATGGTTTCCAACCTGATTAACATGTAGCTAACCCATGCTTAGAACAGTTCTTGACACATAGTATGTGCTTAACAAATGCAACAAGCAACAACAATAATAATAATAATAATAGGTCATTTGTATGTAATTTACCAATTGCCTGTGGCCCAATGATTTTACCCACATTTCAGTATCTTTGAGTGCAAATGCATGGAAAAACCAGCTTATCAGATTTTAGTACTACTGTGATGAATCTATCTAGATTCATATACAAATCTTTGTCTTATTGATGTCAGTGAAAATGGGGCCACATGCTTTAATGACTGTGGGACAGAGCTTTTATTTTAGAGGTAAGTGTAAGATATTAAATGCTCACAAATAACTTTGGACAGATCTGTAATGCTCGAGACAAGCAATTTGTCTGATCCTATAGCCTATACTGGCAAATTTTCATTCCGAAAAAAGGTGTATCGTGCACCTGTTTCTATCCTGCACTGTTTCCTTAAGCTGTTCCTCCTCAGAAAGTTTAATTTCTCCCAGTTCTGCAATGTCGACTCTGTATGCAACCTGCTTATCCATAGAACAACTGCAAGTTAGTGCCTGGGGAGCAGAATAGCTCTATGTCATCAATTGCTGTTGTGTCATCATCCACAGACTGTGATTCCATTTCTGTCACTAAAACCACTGAGATGTTGCCAATCTTAGTATTATAGGGTTATTCAAATAGTCCAGAGTTGGAGGGTCAGGAGATTGCTTGTGGCAATGGTGAACTGAAGGAACTGGAATTCATCAATCAATGATATGTATTGAACCCTTACTGTGTGCAGAGCATTGCACTAAGTGATTGGGGAGTATAATAGTAGACAACAATCACCTCCTTCAAATAATTTACAATCTAGTGGAAGAAGATAGACATGAAAATGATTTATAGATAGGAAGAAGGAAGAGGAGAGATGTACATGAGTTAGTCCTTAAATAAGAAACTGAGATTGAAAGCGATAGGATGACACCATGGCCTAAGGACATGGACTTGGGAGTCAGGGAACAAGAGGTCTAGTCCTGACTCTGCCACTCACCTGCTGTGTGACTTTGGGCATGTCACTTAACGTTTCTGTATCTCCATTTTCTCATCTCTGAAATGGGGATAAAATATTGGTTCACCCTCCCTCTTGGATTGTGAGCCCTGTAGTTCATTGTGAGCTGGGAATGTGTCTGTTTACTGTTGTATCGTACTCTCCAAAATGCTTAGCACAGTGCTCTGCACACAATAAGTGCTTAGCAAATAAGTCTGAATGAACTGATATATTTTTATATTGCACTCTCCAAAGCAGTTAGCACAGTACTCTGCAAACAGAAAACACTCAATAAATATGACTGACTGATTGACTATGTGAGTCTAAATATGACTGACTGATTGACTATGTGAGTCAGAGATTGTATCTGATCCTATACTTACATGGTATTTCAATCAATGGTATTTAGTAAGTATTTATTATGTGCAGAGCACTGTACTAAGCACCTGTGAGTGTACAGTCTAACCGAGTTGGTTCCCTCACCATGTTCCCTCCCCTCAAGGAGCTGACAGCCTAAGGGAGAAGCAGCACTTAGCATAGTGCCTAAAGCAAACTACTTAAAAAATACCATCATTTGTGGACTTCTATTATCAATTGTAGTGGGTAGTAGAGGAGGATGAGGTGGGCTTCAGAAGTGAGGGCTGGAGAGGGTGGAATGGTGTGAAAGCGACATTGGAGTAGAGGAGCTTATTAGTGAGAGAATCTGGTATTAATCCACTACCAGTGGTAGAGTTGTATGTAACTCATTAATTTTTAAAAAAATATTCAATATTATTTTTGAAATATTCCAGTGGTAATGAGTGGATTTGAAAGGGCTCACATTTAATTAGATATTAATCCATTCATTTTTTAATTATGCAATATGAACTTACATCAGAATTCATCCTGACCAAACTTCAATTTCTTAGAGTGCAATTAACCCCTAAATTTCTCCCCCAAGTGAATGGGTTTTCTGTTCTATTGGAACTCATCTGAAAGATTTAGAGGAATGTGCTGATGGTCCACTATTTTTCTTCATTACTGAGCTTGATTTGAATTCTGGTTATAAGTTATAAAAGCTTTCAGAATTCAGGCTAAGAATCCACATGTTCATATAGTAAGCCCCCAATTAATACAACTGATCAATTGATAGATTTTCATGGGTCATGTGTTTTGTCCACAGGCCATCAATATCGCTGTAAAAAGTAAAATTCCCTGTGTGGTGGTGGAAGGCTCCGGCCAGATTGCTGATGTGATAGCGAGTCTGGTTGAGGCAGAAGATCCCCTGGCATCTTCAACGGTCAAGGAGAAGCTCTTGAGGTTTTTGCCCCGGACTGTTTCCCGACTACCAGAGGAAGAGACCGAAAGCTGGATCAAATGGGTGAGTTAGGACAAAGGAAACAGGTGATGGGATCAGAGAGGTTCAAAGGAATCTATGAGTCAGAACAACTGCCAGCTATCAACAATGAGGCTGAGGGTGCTACATCTACGGTTGTAGGAATTGGAGTCTTGACCAAGAACCTGAAGAGAGAAACGGTGTGGCCCAGTAGAAAGAAATTGGACTTGGGAGTAAAAGAATCTGGGTTCTAATTCTGGCTCTGCCATTTGCTTTCAGTGTGACCTTGAGCAAGTCACTTAAATTCACTGTGGCTTAATTATAAAATGGAAATTATACTGAGACCCTTGTGTGGAATGGTGACTGTGTCCAATCTTATACTGTATTAACCCCAGTGCTTAATATAGTACTTAGCACATATTAAGTGCTTAACAAATACTACATTATTATATTTGATTTACTAGCACCCCTAAACCACTGTCATGGGCAGCTATTTTTTAGAAACATATTCTAATGGCAGGGAGAAAGAGCTTGGAATAATGTCATTTTTAGAAAGATTGGTAGCAATTTGCAAAAGAACCATACCTGATGAAGAAACCATTATTGTGGAAGAATTGGATTGCTTAATTAGCAGCCCATGATTCAGTTCAGGATCTCTCTGTCTCTCCCATTCTCTCTCTCTCTCTCTCCCTCAGTCTTTGTCTCTGACTTTAACTCCCCTTTATATTTTTTTCTTACTTGGTCAATTACCTCAATATCAAGGCCATCTCTGAAAGATGCAAGAGTTTATTAGCTGTTACAATCATTAATGCAAAGTTTTAAGAAAATCTTAAGTTACCATCCCCTCTGCATTTCTCACCACTTCACTGTTAATGTGGATATTTAATAGTTGTATTCCAGGTCACTCAGTTCATTAGACAGGTCTGGCACATTAGTAGCAGCACCCCAAAATGTGTCTATAAAACTTGGATTGATAACTGGGCATCTTTTAAAGAGTCTGGGCTGCCACCTGGAAGCACTAAAGTGAGGGGGGATGGTAGTTTGCAGAAAATCAATGATCTTTCTGCCCTGGCCATGTCTTGCAAAGTGACATTTACACCATGATTCCTACAGGAAAAGCATGCAAGGTCTAGTAAAAGTAGGCAGATATAATTTTTCTAATGGGGTTTTGGCATCCTCTTTTCAAAAGTGGTCATTCAGGAACTCATCAGCAATACCTAATCTACTAAGTTGGATACTCCTAGAATAGAAGCAGTCATTTATTTCTGATTTCAGTGTGCCCAGCTGATGACATATATTACTAATTCTTCGTAAAATCATCCTAAAGATATATTCCACTATATCTAAGGGAAATTAGGTGAATGAAATGCCCGAGGAGCAAGGAGAAAATATATTGTTTTGTGGGCATACAATTTATAGGAAATTAACATTAAATTGCATCAATTTCTTTTAAGTAACTTCACATAGGTGAGTACTTAGCTCTCAGAATGGACCTTTCTGACTCCCTGTAGTATGAAATTTGCAGCGTGGCTCAGTGGTAAGAGCACGGGCTTTGGAGTCAGAGATCATGGGTTCAAATCCCGGCTCGGCCACTTGTTAGCTGTGTGACTTTGGGCAAGTCACTTAACTTCTCGGTGCCTCAGTTACCTCATCTGTAAAATGGGGATTAAGACTGTGAGCCCCACGTGGGACAACCTGATCCCCCTGTGTCTACCCCAGCGCTTAGAACAGTGCTCAGCACATAGTAAGCGCTTAACAAATACCAGCATTATTATTATTATTATTAGGTCTCCAAAATCACATGGGGTATTTTTCTCAGTCGGAAAAAGTACAAACACAGAATCATATGGAAAATTGCGGCATTAGGAATCAAGATTTGGACTGTGAGCTCATTGTGGGCAGGGAATGTCAGTGTTTATTGTTGTATTGTACTTTCCCAAGCACTTTGTACAGTGCTCTGCACACAGTATGTGCTCAATAAAATATGATTGATTGAATGAATTAATTTAAGGAACAGGTTAACATTATTTAGGAATAAAATCAGGCATTCACCCTCCCACCAGAGTTTTTTTTATTATTATTGATGGTCTTTTGAGAATTGAAATATCAAAAACATTGCTATACCCTCTAGAGTCACTGACCTCTTGAGGCCAGGAGCAAAGGATTAAAGGTGCCCGAAGTGAATTCATTATTTTTAGTTCAATTCTGAGGCTTAAGACATTCAAAATAGGTATCTGAAATTTAGGGGCAATTAGTTTAACCCCTTCATATGAATTTCATGGTGTCCACTGCAGCTCAGCTGGCCATCACAGACACCCCCTGCACTCAGACAACCCACTCTGCACTATCTGGACCAACAAGCCCAGCCCTGCCCCTCGGGAGGGAGTTCTTGCCTTATTGCTGGAGGGAATCCCTTCCCCAGATGCTTCTGGGAGACGGGTAGCTCTTCAGGGCTAGGATGGAGAATGAAAGGTAGGAGGGAAATGGGGGCAAGAGCTTCAGTCAGGAGCAGACAAAGGAATTGGACCCCCACCCTTCCTCTTTCAGAGACACTGACCCAATCCCTATGCCCAAAGCAGCACAGCCCAAACCTGTCACAGCCATGGGAACAAGAGTGATAGTGTCCTGCTCTCAGCTGGACAGAACTGGGTCCACCTGTCCCTGGAGACACCGACAGCCTCAGTGTGGAAGCTACTTTAACTGGGAGCCCCTTGTGGGACAAGGGGCTATGTCTAACCTGGTTATCTTGTATCTACCCCAGGGCTTAGTATAATGCTAGGCAGCAATGGGCCTCTGGTTGAGGGTAAGGGTTCATTTGAATCCACCACCACTGGACGGACCTTGTTCAGAGGTGGAATAAGAGGCAAATAAAATAGATACACAATTAATCGAGCTATGTAAAAGTGTGTTGAAATGGCTCTGGAATGTCTCCTCGCACTCCTGTCCTTCAAAGGTTTCACATAGTTTTGCTTTTGTGCGCAAAAAAGGTGCCCCTCTTTGTTTTCACTTCTTTCTTCAATATCAAGAAATACATGAAGTACTTTGTAGGGAAGTCAACAAGCCTTTTGTGTGTTTAAGCAGGCAGTGGCAGTCCTCTCCCTGAACAGGAAGAATGCAGAGGATGCATTATCCAGTTTACCAATCTGGCACACTAGCTCCTTTTTTTTTCCCCCATCATATGTGTTAAGCACTTAATATGTGCCAGGCACTGTTCTAAGCTCTAGGGTAGATAAAAGGTAATCAGGTTGGACATAGTGCCTATCCCACACGGTGCTCACAGTCTTAACTCCCATTTTGCAGATGAGGTAACTGAGGCACAGAGAAGTTGAGTGAGTTGCCCAAGATCACACAGCAGACAATTGGCAGAGCTGGGATTAAAACCCAGGTCCTTCTGACTCCCAGGCCCGTGCTCTATCCACTAGGGAATACTGCTTCTTGTCATTATGCCGCTGCTTTTTTTTACTCGCTGCTGCTACCTACTTAAATTTTCATCCTCTCTTCTCCTTTGCAACTGCCTGGGCAAAGGGTGGCCCAAACTTCAGTCATTCCAATTTCAGTTTCCACCTCTTCCTCTACTCTCCCATTCCTTTCCTCTGAGCCTGAGTTGGTTTGCATGTTAAATTGAAAGGTTAATCAAGCCGGGACTAATAAAATGTACTCTGTAGAAAATTGCTTAGAATTTAATTCCCAAGTTCCCTCCTCTTTCTGTTTGGGATTGCAATTTCATTAGAAATGAATAGCAAAATGCTTTGTCCCATGTAACTGCTCAATACCTGGTAGTTAATGAATCAACTCAAGAGTTCTTCTAGACTGTGAGCCCGTTGTGGGCAGGGATTGTTTCTGTTGCTGAACTGTACTTTCCAAGAGCTTAATACAGTGCTCTGTACACAGTAAGTGCTCAGTAAATGTGATTGAACGAATGAGTTACTGAACCGAAAAAAAAGTAGATGGGATAAATGGTCCATCTTGCTCCAAGATTCAAATCAAACAGCACACTATTATATTTCACCAGCCATGTTTATGAACTAATATTTGTTGGGGTTTATTCTTACAGAGTAATTAGAGGATAAGTGAACACAGTGAAGAAAAATAGTTTGATCCTGGCTACCTTTTGACTGATTAGACAATTATTTCAAAAGAGAATTGAGACATTGGGAAAGACAACTTAAAGAGGAAGTTTTTTGTTAAAATGATTGAGTGAACAAGATGAGAAAAACTCCTAATGGCTACCCCTTCCTTAATTTCCCTACTACTAGCTTCAAAGCTTTCCATATTTTGTTTTTTTATACCTGCTCTCTTTACCCATAGTGCTCTGTTCAACCCCTTTGCTCCACCCAAACTCACCTTGACACTACACCTGACTCTCAACCTTCCAGCTTCTGATCCTGCAGAATTCTTCCTGGAGGTGACAGCTAATTGAAAATGTACCGATAAAGAGACAGGGTTTGGCAAACTGAAGGAGTAGTGTGTTTTTAGGGTGAGGAAAGGACTGAGCAATGGATTGGGGTGGGACATCTGAGCATAAATTAGGAGGAGGAAAGAACATGGCAGCAGGGAGAGAATAGAATAAAGTTGAATGTGCTGAGAACCTAGCAACCCTACTAAAAGTGTAGGCGACAAGCTGGAAATGGCCTGAATCTTTAGTAATGCGATTCAGTTCCTGTGCTGTCAGAAGGCAGAGCTTTGAAAATTTCTACCCACCATAATTTTGGAGAAATGTTCTCTCTCTCAACATGTCAGACATAGCATCTTTTATTATGAGAAATTGTTCTTTTTCTAGATAAGGGATGGAATTAAGCTTTTGGGGGTTGAGCAGGCTCAGGTGTTGGCATATCTGCTTCCTCTGGGACCTTTGCCCATATATCTTCTGAAAATATTGGGGAATTTTTATCCAGTTCTAGCAACCCACGTGTAATTGGCAAGAGGAAAATTCATTACAATGCGAGTCCCAGGTATTTATAGAGATTAAGCAAAACCATTAATTTTGAACTGATATTATTAATCAAAGCCCTTATTATTGTATTTCTTCAACAATATTAGAATTTGGAAGCATGGGTTATATGTAGGCTAAGAATATGTGAAGGCAACCTCCCTGCTGTTTTATGAATTGGGATGGAAAAGTACTTTTCAAGTCCATAAGTTTCCCACCATGCCCCAAGAGCTTTAGAATAACAAACACCATTTTTATTTTTATTTGTGTTAGCTCAAAGAAATCCTTGAAAACCCTCACCTACTGACAGTTATCAAAATGGAAGAAGCTGGTGATGAAATTGTAAGCAGTGCAATTTCCTATGCCCTGTATAAAGGTGAGCAACAACATTGTGTTCTCTCACATACAGCTTTTCAGGTGTCCTTCACTTTTTGACATCTAACTTAGGATTTCTAGGTTGGGAGGCTGAAAGGACTTGATATAATTTCTCCAATTATGTTTGGCAGGTTGTGAAAGGATATGAAATGGAGGAAACACATAGTAAGATTTCAACAAATACCACTGATTGGGGAAGGATTGTTCAGTCAGGGAGAGGAAACTAGCAAAAAGATAGAAAATGAAGGGTGGAAAATGAATCAATCATATTTACTGAGCACTTACTGTGTGCAAAGCACTCTACTAAGCACTTTTGAGAGTACAATACAACAGAGTTGGTAGACAGGTTCCCTGCCCACAGCGGGCTTACAGGCTAGAGGGATAAAGAACAACTTTTCTGCAAGGACAAGTGCAATAGTGGCATCTCTCAAGGACTGGGCTTTTTTCCTTCATCTTTGTTTATCTTCATAAATGATGCAAGAGTATGAGTGCTTGTGAAATCTCTAAAATTCTCAAATGGCTTCAAGCTCTCCTGGGTGGGAAATTCCCATACATCAAGGAGTGAACTCTAGGAAGCCTCCATGCAGCTGGGTGAGATGGCAGAAAAGTGACAGAAGAGCTTCAGGGGGAGCAAAAACAAGGTTATTCTCCTAGGGAAAACTGATCTAAGAAAGAGCATCCATCTTGCAAATTGAATATGACATAAGGCTTAATATATTGCTTTTGATAAAGGCAGTCATCATTTAGAGGGATCTTTAAAATTTCTCCGAGTGTTTTATTCACCTGAAGGCACCCCCATTCCCTTGGTTAATGCTAGCTTGTGGTAAAGCTAATGATTTCCCTTTATCCCTTCCAGCCTTCAGTACCAATGAGCAGGATAAGGATAACTGGAATGGACAGCTGAAATTGTTGCTGGAGTGGAACCAGTTGGATCTAGCCAATGATGAAATCTTCACCAATGACCGCCGGTGGGAGGTAAATAGGGAAGTCGGTTCTTAAGTCACGGGGTCATGTCAAGGTTATTTCCAGAAATCATATACAGAGCTTTTAAATGGGTGACATTTTGAGGTCTTTATATTCAACCTTTTAAGGGACCATCTCAGCTCCATCTACCATGGATAATCAAAAAGAAAGGTATTAACAAAGTGCATTAAAATATTTTTTCTGGTGCTTCTTAAGCATTTACTATGTGCCAGGCACCGTTCTAAGCAATAGGATAGATACCAGGTAATCAGGTTGGACCTAGTCCCTGTCCCACAAGGGGCTCACAGTCTTAATCCCTATTTGATAAATGAAGGAACTGAGGTGCAGAGAAGTGAAGTGACTTACTCAAGGTCACACAGCAGACAAGTGATATATATATATATATATATATATATACATATATATATACTATCCCTCATTCTATAACACCTAGGTTGTGTATCAGGCTGAGCTCAGAGGAGAAGATGACCTCCTTGATCATTTCATCAAGGAAAACCGAGCTCTCCAGACACTGTCAAGCTTCTTTCTTTAGGGTTTGAACACAGCTGGGCTGCCAGCCTCATGTGTCCTCTTGAGTCGTTAACTTCAGAACCCTTGTACTGCAACTCTCTGTAGGCTGTAGATCTTCCAAATTGCACCTAGTCATAAAATACAGACTTCCCCTGGATGCAGTTCAGCCATTTATTAGGAAATAAGTGAGCTACAATCCTTCCCTGCCTCAAGCTTTAAAGGCCATCTGAAGTCTGAAGGAAGAAAGCTGGGTCGTCAGTGGTCGTGAACGAAGTTAAAAAAAAAAAAAAAGCCTAGTTGCACTTTGGATAACAGTTAATTCCTCAGTTCTTGAGATGAGGAATGCATTCATTCATTCAATTGTATTTACTGAGCACTTACTGTGTGCAGGTCACTACTAAGCACTTGGGACTTAGAATAAATAAATGGACATTCCCTGCCCACAATGAGTTCACAGTCTAGAAGACTCTTATAGTCATTCTTCCTGCTCAATGAACACATCTAAGATGAAAGTTAGAGACATTGCAAGTCACATCAATATCCCTGCCTCCTGCCTAAACTAAAAGATCAGTATCAAATTGTATGGTCTGAATGAAAGTGACAGATTGAAGGGCAGTTTACAGCAGACCAATAACTCAAAAATAAAATTACCTTGGCAGCAACTTTATTAGATAGATTAAATATTGGCATCCACACTGGTAAGAGATAGTCACAGAAGAGAGGTGATGCAGGAGAAGAAGAAAGAAAGCATTCAAACTGTAGGAATATGCAGCATGGCCTAGTGGACAGATAATAGGTCTGGGAGTCAGAAGGACCTAGGTTCAAATGTCAGCTCTGCCACTTGTCTGCTGAGTGACCTTGGGTAAGTCACTTCTCTGGATCTCAGTTTCCTCATCTGTAAAATGGGGATTAAGACTATGAGCCCCATGTGGAACATGATTGTGTCCAATTTGATTAGCTTGAATCTAACCCAGCACTTAATAGAGTGCCTATCACATAGTAAGTGATTAACAAATGCCTTTAGTAAAAGAGAACCCTGCAAGAATCCCACAGTTAAGAGCTAGATTTTAGTCTATTACTACAGTAGTAATACCAGAGAGAAAACACAATCAAGCAATCACTAGTATATTGAGAATTTGTTGTGTGCAGAGCACTGACTAAGCACTGGGGACAGTTTCAGATTGGCTGGTCCAACTAAAATAGGTGGTGGGGAATGGGGAGGGCACTCCACAATAAAGGAAAATTTCAGAAGACAGCATGGAAAAATTGATTTTTTATTATGATTTAGAAAGAAAGGCATTTGCACAGATTTGCTTCATTTGGACTTCACTTGTGATTATTATTTTGTTCTTCTTTCTTACTAGTCTGCTGACCTCCAAGATGTCATGTTTACAGCCCTAGTAAAGGACAGGCCAAAATTTGTTCGCCTTTTTCTAGAAAATGGATTGAACCTAAGGAAATTTCTCACGAATGAAGTCCTCACAGAGCTTTTCTCCAACAATTTCAGTTGCCTAGTCTACAAGAACCTGCATATTGCTAAGAATTCATACAATGATGCCCTTCTCACTTTTGTCTGGAAGATGGTGGCAAACTTTCGAAGAGGTGCAAGAAAGGATGACAGAAATAGCAAGGATGATGTGGAGATACAGCTTCATGTATGTTCCTAAAAAGTTTGTAAGATTTCTTGACTTTCTGAGCACTCCCTGAGAAAAGATGTTCTTCCTGGGTTTCAGTGATACAGAATTTAAATATTCTCTGAAAGATGAATGTTCTCATGCTTTGGCTTCAGTGATCCTTTGTATTCTGACATGCTCTGTGCTATTTTTCAAGTTAACCTATGTTTTGTCTTCATTATTGAAACTTTAAACCTAACGGTCTATGGAGATAGGCTTCTATAGTTTGGAAAGAAATATTTAACTTTGTTTTACAACTGAAGTAACTTGACATGGTGTGATTCATTGGTAATCTAGGATCAGGGACTCTAAGGACAATTAACAGTCTCATTGACAATGATAAATACTGTGAGAAATTTCCAGATGTAATGAATGAGTGTTTGCTCCTTGGAAATCCCATGGGAACACTTGGAGCCCTTTTTTTTTTTGAGGAGGAGGAGGAATCTGGTCCATGACTTGGGAATAAAATATCCACCAGTATGAGTTTCTCTCTAAAACAAGAAAGGAAGGATCCCAGAAGAGCAAATACCTGAGATATGAAAAGTTTAACAGAAGATTTTTTAAGGGCCTAACCAGTCACCACTTTTGCCCATCATTAATGATCCATCTTGCTCACAATGCTCCAATCTTGTCTATCTCACCATCAATGCCTTTCCCATGCCCTTCCTCTGGACTAAATCTCCCTCTCTCTCCGTATACTGCAGACTACTACTTTTCCCACCTTCAAAGACATTCATTCATTCAGTAGTATTTATTGAGCGCTTACTATGTGCAGAGCACTGTACTAAGCACTTGGAATGTACAAATCGGCAACAGATAGAGACAATCCCTGCCTACTGATGAGCTTACAGTCTAATCGGGGGAGACAGACAAAAACAATAGCAATAAATAGAATCAAGGGGATGTACAGCTCATTAAAACAATAGCAATAAATAGAATCAAGGTGATGTATATCTCATTAACAAAATAAATAGGGTAATAAAAATATATACAAATGAGCGGATGAGCACAGTGCTGAGGGGAGGGGAAGAGAGGGGGGAGGAGCAGAGGGAAACGGGGGGGAAAAGGGGGCTTAGCTGAGAGGAGGTGAAGGGGGGGTAGAGGGGCAGCAGAGGGAGCGCAAGGAAAAGGGGAAGTTCAGTCTGGGAAGGCCTCTTGGAGGAGGTGAGGTCTAAGTAGGGCTTTGAAGAGGGGAAGAGAATTAGTTTGGCAGAGGTGAGGGGGGAGGGCATTCCAGGACAGGGGGAGGATGTGGGCCACGGGTCGACGGCGGGATAGGCGAGAACGGGGGACAGTGAGGAGGTGGGCAGCAGAGGAGCAGAGGGTGTGGGGTGGGCAGTAGAAAGACAGAAGGGAGGAGAGGTAGGAGGGGGCAAGGTGATGGAGAGCCTTGAAGCCTAGAATGAGAAGTTTTTGTTTCGTGCGGAGGTCGATAGTCAACCACTGGAGGTTTTTAAGAAGGGGAGTGACGTGCTCAGAGCGTTTCTGCAGGAAGATGAGGTGGGCAGCGGAATGAAGAATAGACTGGAGTGGGGAGAGACAGGAGGAAGGGAGATCAGAGAGAAGGCTGACATAGTAATCCAGCTGGGATATTATAAGAGCCTTTACCAGTAAGATAGCCATTTGGGTGGAGCAGAAAGGGCGGATCTTGGCGATATTATAAAGGTGAGACTGGCAGGTCTCAGTGATGGATTGGATGTGTGGAGTGAATGAGAGAGCCAAGTTAAAGTTGACATCCAGGTTGCAGGCTTGAGAGACGGGAAGGTTGGTCATACCATCCACAGTGATAGGGAAGTCAGGAAGAGGACAGGGCTTGGGAGGGAAGATAAGGAGCTCAGTTTTGGACATGTTTGGACATGGACTTATTAAGGTCACAACTCCTCCAAGAGGCTTCTTTTTGCCTCCTCCCTCTACCTTCTGCCTCATCCTTGCACTTGGATCTGTACCCTTTGAGCACTGGGTATTCACCCTCAGCCCCAAAGCATTTACGTACATACCCATAAATTATTTATATTTATGTCTGCCTCCCCTTCTAAACTACAAACTCATTGAGGGCAAGGGACATGTCCTCCAACTCTGCTATATTGTTCTCTCCCATGCATATAGTACAGTGTTCTGCACAAGGTAGGTGCTCAATAAATATTATTGATCAAGAACAAAGCTAATAGTATGGTAAGAGAAAGCATTGGTGATATTATGGAAAATGGTGCAAAAGCTGAGGAATGGTTTGCTCAATAGTTCTTCCACTTCCATTCTTGTGACAAAAGAGGTTCGAGGAGGGGTAACTCTCTAGAGAAATTTCAAGTTGATGAAATCCAGGTAATTAAAAAGTACTTTGTAAAATAACTTTCCATCTCCATTTTCCCCTCAGGATGTATCTCCTATCACAAGGCACCCTCTACAAGCTCTGTTCATCTGGGCAATTCTTCAGAACAAGAGGGAGTTGTCAAACGTCATCTGGGAACAGGTAATTAACTCAGCCCTGATCAATTCACTGCTACTCCATATATACCACTGTGCTCTCACCTTTGGCCTTCCTGACTAAAACTCCAAAGTCTAAAAGATTTTTAACTGTGAACCGATATTGATTGGATGAGGCTTTTCTCTTGAGAATTCATCTAATCTGAGGCTGGAAAGAGAGAATAATATGTTAGGCTTACATTAGTCCTGGACCAGCTATAATGCTACTAAATTAGTTTGGTATTTGATTTCAGAATTGAAGGTGTCATTACAGTATAATAACCTTGGCTCTAGAAGAATTAAGTGGCCCAAATCTGCTTTTCTTGGTACCAAGTGTCTTCACTCACAACAGGATATCTGAAACTCCTTTTAGATGGATCAGGGAAGAGGCTAAGG
Organism: Ornithorhynchus anatinus; assembly: GCF_004115215.2. Lineage (NCBI taxonomy): Eukaryota > Metazoa > Chordata > Mammalia > Monotremata > Ornithorhynchidae > Ornithorhynchus > Ornithorhynchus anatinus. The sequence continues at coordinate 35,900,492 of NC_041734.1, read as the reverse complement.
ATATATGGCATTCTGTTCCCAGAGACAGGTTGGTAGTTAGCCCATTTCCCTCGATACAGTTTAGTTGGGAATGAAGTTTTCAGGTTTAAAAAAAATAGAATTCTTAAGGGATTTTTTGTGTTTTAGGTGGAGTAAAATTAGGTCTAAATTTCAAAAGTTTCCAGTTTTATTTTAACTTTCATTTTTCAAGCTCACAGACAACCTATCTTACATGACAAGTGTTTCTTTTGTAATATTATTTCCTTCTTTAGATGCAGATGGCTAAATGAGTGCTTGATGTCACAGCCACTAGTGGCATTCATGACAATGTTTTGGCTGGTTTAGCTAATCTAAAGGATAGGACTACAGTGTCACTGTAAAATGTAGCAATAGCCAAATCTTTGTTCCTTCTCGCACCTCCTTGCCCTTACTGTATATTCTGGACTTGGAACATAAAGAAGGAGAATGGAGAGAAGGAGGGAGAGGAACCTGAACTGAGTGATTTGATTTGGTTTGGTTTTCTTACAGCTTAATCATTTCCATTGATTCTGGTCCTGCAAAACCAGCTGGATGGACCTGGGCCAGTCAGACCTCTACTCTGCAGCTGCCAGGGAAGAGAAAGAGAAAATAGAGTTATTTGAAGAGGTTATTAGGGGCCAGGGAAAAGTTGTGCTAGAGAATATAAAATGGTTTCCAGGTGGAGAGCTAGCATTCCCCCACCCCTCACCTGTAGAAAGTGATTAATCAAACCTGTAATGCTCTGTCTTCTTTCCCAGACCCGGGGCTGCACCCTGGCTGCCCTGGGAGCCAGTAAGCTCCTGAAAACCCTGGCCAAAGTGAAGAATGACATTAACGCTGCAGGGGAGTCTGAGGAACTGGCCAATGAATATGAAACAAGAGCAGTAGGTAAGCTCACAGCTTTTTTTTCCCTCTCTCTCTCTTTCTCTCTCTCTCATTTGTTAAGCACTTACTATGTGCCAGGCACTGAACTAAGCACTGGAGTAGATACAAACTAGTCAGGTTGGTCACAGCCCCTCTCCCACATAATGCTCACAGTCTTAATCCCTATTTTACATATGAGGTACCTGAGACTAAGTGAAGTTATTTGCCCAGGTCTCTTCTCTATCCACTATGCCATGCTACTTCTCATGTTAAAGCACCAGTCTGTGGTAGGCTCTAACCCTCACTGATTTTCAGAGCAAATCCATCAGTCAATTAATTGTATTTATTGAGTGCTTACAGTGTGTTGTGCACTGTGTGAAGCACTTGGGAGAGTACAGTAGAACAGAATTGGTAGACATGTTCCTTGTAACAACAAGCTTAATAATAATGATGGTATTTGTTAAGTGCTTTTAGTTAAGTGCCAGGCACTGTACTAAATGCTGGGGTGGATACAAGTAAATTGGGTTGGACACAGTCCCTGTCACATGTGGGGCTCACAGTCTCAATCGCCATTTTACAGATGAGAGAACTGAGGCCCAGAGAAGTAAAGTACTCGTGCAAGATCACTCAGCAGATAAGTAGCACAGCCGGAATTAGAACCCATGACCTTTTGATTGCTAGTCCTGTGCTCTATCCACTATGCCATGCTGTTTCTCTCAGTCTAGAGAGGCGGACAGACATTAATATAAATTATGGATATGTACATATGTGCTGTGAGGATGAGGGAGGGGTGAAAAAAGGGAGCAAATCCAAGTGCAAGGGTGAAGCAGAAGGGAGCGGGAGAAGAGGAAATGAGGGCTTAATCAGGGAAGGCCTCTTGGAGGAGATGTGCCTTTAATAAGGCTTTGAAGCAGGGGAGAATAATTGTTGGTTGGATATAAAGAGGGAGGGCTTTCCAGGCCAGCAGTGAGAGGTTGGTGGCTAAATAGATGAGATCTAGGTACCCTGAGTAGGTAAAAGGATGAGGTCTTTATAGAAGTTGTGCTAAGAGGAGCATACTGTATGCCGTTAACTACTGATTTCAGGGACAGGGCTATTCCAAGAAAGGTCTTTGCTTCCTGTGCTCTTGTCATTATTGCTACTGGCCAACAAAGTTGACAGGAAAAACCCAATTTCCAGAACTTGGGTTTTGTTGCTTAGGGGAATTGTAGCTGGAATAAATATTTGGATTTCTAATTTGTAACCCCAAGGGCTGCTGAAAAATATTGTAAAATGTGATTTAGTATTGGAATTTCTTCTACTTCCACCTCCCCACCCACATCCTGTGGTATCTTTTATTGGGAAGAAAATGGTATGTGCCTTTGTGGGATTTACAGTAGAGTAGCATCTCCAGCACGTGGAAAATTCCTGGTGCAAGAGATCATTGTTTTTCCCCTAACAATTTCAATATTCAGTAGACTCTACCAGCCTAAACTCAGATTCTCTTTTCATGGAATCCATAAAACAAATACATCCAGGTAGATAAGAAAGGACAAGAGTAAAGGTATAACTCTGCTTGACAAAACGAGATCAAGTCTGGTTTTTTTTTTTTAAAAAAAGGAAGAAAACCCAAACAAAATGGACTACACACCCCTAACTAAGGTTAAGTCCCCCCTCACAGAACTTTACTAAACACTTGTTCATGGCAGGGATTTCCCCTTTTAACCTCTGGAAAGACTGTCCCAACTCTAGTTTATTTGTTTTCTTGGAAGATTTGAGACTTGTGCATCTGATTTATGCTTCTCTCTGGTTTGGTAATTTATTGTTTGTGGGGACTTTATATCGCCCACTTTTTCTATCTTGTGTCAACTCAGGAATAGTATCAACAATGTTCTCTTCTATTGTTCTTGCCTTTGAGTTAGGAAGGTTATAGATAAGCTAGGTAGGGCTAGCATCAGACATCAGAAAATAATAACAAATGACACTATCATAATTATTAAGCACTTACTATGTGCCAAGGATTGTATTATTGTATTATTATTAAACACTAAGATTACTATGTGCCAAGGTAATCAGGTAGAGCACAGTTCCTGTACAGAAGAAAGGGAGAATAGGTATTTAATCCTCATTTTAAAGATGAAAAAAATGAAGTACAGAGAAGTTATATGAGTACAGTGGTTAGGGCATGGGCCTGGGTCAGAAGGTCATAGGTTCTAATCCCAGCTCTCCCACTTGTCTATTGTGTGACCTTGGGCATGTCACTTCTTTTCTCTGTGCCTCAATTACTTCATCTGTAAAATGGGGATCAAGACTGTGAACCCTATGTGGGACAGTGGCTGTGTCCAACCTGATTTGCTTGTGTCCACCCCAGCATTTAGTACATTGCCTGGCACAAAGTAAGCACTTAACTAATTATTATCAATTTACCCAAAGTCAAAAATCAGATAATTGTCAGAGCTGGGATTAGAACCCTGGAGACCAGTGCTCTTTCAACTAGACCATACTAAGAGGGAGCTCAAAAGGTCTTAGATTACTTCCTGGCAGATGTCATCAAGAAGACACTAATCTTACTGGTTCCTGCTGGTTCAGAACCACTCCTGGGCTACCTGAAGCACTGCTGGTTTCCTCACCATGGATGGGTAGGACCCAGATGTGGGTTTCAGTGTGCCTCCAGGGAAGGTCACCTCTGACTGGGGCTTGTTCTTTCTGTCCCTTTGTCCCCTGTGCTGATGCTGTAGAGCTGTTCACTGAGTGTTATAGCAGCGATGAGGAGTTGGCAGAACAGCTATTGGTCTATTCCTGCGAAGCCTGGGGCGGAAGCAATTGCTTGGAACTAGCTGTGGAAGCCAGGGATCAACAATTCATTGCCCAGCCCGGGGTCCAGGTAAAACAAAGAAACATTTAAGGGTGGGAGATAAATGGGGAGGGATGTAATAGGGGCTGAGGAGAATATGACTGGTGAGGTGCTGTGGAGTTAAGGAGAACTCCAATCAAGCATATCAACAAGTGCTTAGTACAGTTCTCTGCACACAATAAACAATAAATATGAATGATTGATCAACAGAAATGCCTTTTAAGCAGGCACTGCAAGAACCTGAATCTATATCAACAGTATTTTTAGCAACTACCTGACTCAATCCTTCACACTAGACACCTATATTAGTAACACATGACAGTAGAAGACCTGGTCTCTTAGAGTTAAATCTATGTAATGGATATAATATTATGTAATTGCTCAATATGCATTAAGCAAACAGCACATTTTTACAGTTTGGTACATTTTAAATGCTGCAGAAAAAACCTGGGATTTATTTTACATGCTAGGAGGTCATGTTTAAGGCAGTATGATTCCACATGGTAAAGCCCAATATTTATTTACTAGCTGGGATTTCTTTTTATTCTTTTCTAAGTAAATGTCACCCAAATTGGAAGTTTTAGTGAACTACAAGTGGTGGGTGGAAGGGTTAGATGAGTGAAAATATCTGGTTTTTTGTTTTGTTTTTTACAGGATTTGGGGGAGAGAGCAGTAGGGATTAAATTTAGCAGTCTTTACTTTCAACTGACCTGAGTTCATATCAAATAATCAATCAATGTTATTTATTGAGCCTTTACTATGTGCAGAGTACTCTACTAAGCACTTGGAAGAGTACAATACAACAAAGTTGGTGGATATGTCCCTACTCACCGACAAGTCTAGAGGGGGAGGCAGACTTCCATATAAATAAATAATAGAGGAGTACATAAATACTGTGGGGCTGGGGGTTGGGAAAAAATGTAGTCAATCAAATACTATTCAACCTGGTATAATCCAGTTTCTGTGGCAGTAAGAAAACTATGGAACCTAGGAATCAGTTTCTATAATTAGTTTTGGCATATCATAAAATGAGTTCATTACTGTGGTTTTTATGTTAATAGAAATAAGTGCGAGTGAATTTGGGGGAGGTGGGGAAGAGGGCTACTAGTTGTCATGTGTCTTGTTCTTCAGTGTGACTGGCAGGCTCTCCAGTTTGAATTTCCTTTTTGTACAGAATTTCCTTTCTAAGCAATGGTATGGAGAAATTTCACGAGACACAAAAAACTGGAAGATTATAATGTGCCTGTTCCTAGTGCCATTAATTGGATGTGGCTTCATCTCATTCAGGTAATGACCTATATTATCTTGAAGGGAATAACTGAAGACAAATATGTGAATGAAAAAGGTGTGTGTGTATGTCTGATAAATGAGCAATTATACAAAAAGAATGATGTCATCAGCACTGAAGCAATTCTCACTGAATCACAGCTAAGTGGGATGTGCGGCGAGAATGGATGACAACAAGATTCCCAAGTAGATATTCTAGGGTCTACTGAAAGAGAGCAGTTGCAAACTGGGAGCAGAACAAATACTTTAAAGATAGAGTGAAGCTCAGAAGCCTGGATGAGAGGTGGCATGCCAGTGGAATGATGGGATACCAGGGCAGCTGGCATGGCGTGGTGGATAGAGGATGGGGCCTGGGAGTCAGAAGATCTTGGTTTCTAATCCTGGCTCTGCCACTTGTCTGCTGTGTGATCTTGGGCAAGTCACTTCACTGTGCCTCAGTTACCGCATCTGTAAAATGAGGATTGAGATTGTGAGCCCTATGTGGGACAGGGACTGTGTCCAACCTGATAAACTTGAATCTACCCCAGCTCATGTACAGTGCCTGGCACATAGTAAGCACTTAACAAGTGCCAGTTATTGTTATTATTATTACAAGCCTGATGGGCAAAAGTTGGGAAATGGTTTGTTCTCCATGAGCAAAGACTTGTCAATATCCGGATACCAAGAGGCAGACTTGAAAACAGACTGGGGCCCTGCATAGGCCAAACCCTTTATATGGATTTACCTTTATGTGCAAGAGCAGTAGGATGGAGTGTTAATCATGCCTCAGTCTTTTCAGCCACAGTTACATACATAGATAAGATCTCACTGTCACACTCCCTCTCTGTCTTCGTGTATGCGGGTGTATGTGTTTTCTACATGTAGATGCCTGGAAAGGGTTTCAAATCTTGTAGTCACCAGGCTTCTGAGGGTTGATCAGGTTTACCAGGTAAAAAGATTCTTAGCTAGCTTCCAGATATTGGGCAGCTCTGTCTGAAATACTCCATTGAATCTGGAAAGGAAGCCCTTTCTGAGCGCTCAGACACGCTCCCTCCCTCTCTCTGACTCCAGCAGTGAGGGCTTGGTAGGAGGGCAGAATCCTGAGGACTGACAGTCACAGTGTGTTCCAGAACTAGAATGCACTCTCTGCCCTCATGGACTCTGGCTGTCAACTGACAGCGAATACGTGGTGGGGCACCAGCAATTTCTGGATCTGGCTGACAGCCCTGAGTTCCCAGAACAACATGGAACTAGGGATCTTGATTTCACATCTCCAGGAGCTGGGTTACTAGAGGGCAGGAATCAGGTGAGAGACACAGCTGCAATCTACCTCAGATAATGATTGGATGGATATAGAGAATGGATAGAGCATAGGCCTGGGAATCAGAAGGAGCTGGGTTCTTGTGCCACCTCCACCACTTGTCTGCTGTGTGACCATGGGCAAGTCACATCACTTCTCTGTGCCTGTTATCTCATCTGTAAAATGGGGAGTTAGACTGCGAGCTCAATGTGAGACATGGACTCTGTTCACCGGATTAGTTGGGATCTACCTTAGTGCTTAGTACAGTGCCTGGCAGATAGTAAGTGCTGAACAAATACCATTAAAATAAAAGGGAAAGAGCATGGAAATCGAAGGTCGCAAATCTGTGGTGAATACAGAGCTTCAGACTCCAGGTTGTTCCTTCTAGTGAATATTGGATAGTCCAATGCTTGACTGAGAGATTCATTTCAAGATAGAAGCTTTGAAACTTACTTATGAACTGAAGTCTTACTTAATTCAGTTTTCTTGTTTTCCCAGGAAAAAGCCCATTGACAAGACTAAAAAGGTCTTCTGGTATTATGTAGCCTTCTTCACCTCGCCTTTCGTGGTCTTTTCTTGGAATGTGGTCTTCTACATCGCTTTCCTTCTGCTTTTTGCCTATGTGCTCCTCATGGATTTTCACTCCGTGCCTCATACACCAGAACTGATACTCTACGTGCTGGTCTTCGTCCTGCTTTGTGATGAAGTGAGACAAGTAGGCAGCCAAGGGCAGCTAACCCTTTTTTTTCCCTAGGGGGCTTTTTCTTTAGGCAAAGACAACCAAAGCCTGCATCCTACACTCAGAAAGAATTTTCATTTGGAAAAAAACCATCCCAAACATTTCTCTGTGTCATTCCAAGTACACCAAAATGGAAGGCATCCCCTATCTAGGGTTATCATGCCGATAAAAGCTCCTAATACTGTCCCATTCACCCTTTGGGCTCTCCATAAATATTAATTGATATTGAATGATAAGTGATCTAATGGTGGTAATGGGTTTGGAAGAGAAAATATCTGTTGGATATAAATCCACTCATAATCAGGAGTACATCATATCATTACCAGGGAAAGTGCCATTATATGGGCGGAAGGGGGCAAGATGATTTTAAAATGAAGTTGAGAATTTAGGCCTGGTGAGATTATGATTTTATGTCATAGTGATCCCGAGGGATGCACTGATTTCTTATAAAACATTCATTGCATTTAACTGCAGAGACCTTTTTAGGTCTTTATTCAAATTGGTAACTCCGTTTTCTTGGAGCTCCCTTCCCAGTGCTGTTTAGAGCAAGTGGAAAGCCAAAATTCCAAATTCATATAATTGACACCAAAGAATCTTCTTAGGCCAGTGAATCTCAAAATTTCCTTCTCATGATCCCCACTGAGTCAGCCAGTCAGTTAATCGTATTTATTGAGCACTTACTGTGTGCAGAGCACTGTATGAAGCACTGGGAGAGAGTACAATATATAGTAGACACATTCCCTGCCCACAATGAATGCAGAATGGCTAGAGAAAGGGAGCTATTTGATAATATTGTAGGGCAATTGATCAATCAATCAGTAGCATTTATTGAGTGCTTACTGTGTGCAGAGCAGTAATATTCTTCCTTGAATCAGGCTAAATTCTGTGCTCTCTGCAATGTAAACATGGATCAGCTCCAGAGAGGTGGAACAACTGATAGCTGAGAATGGAAACTGAGACAATAAATAGTGTATTGTACTGTCCCATGTGCTTAGTTTAGTGCTCTGCACAGTGGATACACTGGAAGCACTCAATAAATACCTTTGATTGACTAACTGATACTTCTTTGTCCTGATATCTTCCACTGATAAGAAAGTACTTTATGGAGTTTGGTTAATACTCTGTATATAGATTAGGTGTATTTCTGCCTACAGGTGGGCATGGAATTTTAGGAAATGATTAGAAAATAATCCCAAAGGCAGAATTTGGGCACTATATAAATTTAAGGTTCAGCCACTTGAGGAATATGGCATACATAACTGTTTTCCTCATCTTAGGAAAGGCATAATGTATCTGGAGAAGATGAAAGATGGGAAGTCAAGAGGTTTAAGGATGTAGAAGGGTTTCCTTCCTAGGGTAGACTGAAAAGTTAGAATACCATTTTCCAAAGATGAAGGTTAAACAGGGATATGATTTAATTTGACAAAACCTTGAAGCTTGTGGGCTGAACAATCACAGCACTGTTCACCAAATCCCACAACACCTGAAATGAGGGGGCACCCACTGAAATTTTAAAGTGGTAGGTGAGAAACAAATGAAAGGAAATACTCTTTCAAACTGCAGGAGCTTAACATTTAAAATTCACATTCATGAGCAATTGTACAAGGACAAAAATATAGGGCAAAGAGGGGCTCCATGATGTGTTATGTTGTGATAATAATAATAGCAATGCTTGTTAAGTGCTTACTATGTGCCAAGCACTTTTCTAAGCACTGGGGTAGATACAAGTTAATCAGGTTGGATACAGTCCCTGTCCCACATGGGGCTCACACTTTGTCACCATTTTACAGATAAGGTAATTGAGGCTGAGAGAAGTTAAGTGAATTGCCCAAGGTCACAAGCAGACAAATGGCAGAATCTGGATTAGAACCCAGGTCCTTTTGACTCCCAGGCCAGTGCTCTATCCACCAAGTGCTTTCCACACAGGAGATGCTTAGTCAATATGATTGATTAGTGGTGGAAAATGGGACTAGAGAGGGAAAAATTAATGGTGTTAGATAATTTATCCCTATCCATTAAGATTAATTCCAGGGAATTGCACAATTGCACAATTGTTCTCTCAAGCATCTTATTTCCATGTTAGACAACAGAATTCCCGGGTGGCCAGATCATTTATCTGGCTCCAAAATGTCACTGCATATTTGTTTATTATCATATGCTTTACATCAATATTTAGTGAGCACCTTCTTGGTCACTAGAGTAATATAATGCACTTGGGAAATATGCACAAGAATAGTACACAGTTCATATGCTTGTGCATTTTATAATCTACTGGGGAGATGATTATAAAATATGGACCTAGAGGAAATAGAATATAATCAATAATGAATACACAAATACAAACATAAGGTGAATGAGGTGGGCAGAGAGGCTGAAGGGTTTTTTTATAGTAGACTGAGGGAATAAAAAATATCTCATATGAGGTCATTCTGGCATTTATTATGCACTCACTGTGTGCACTGTACTAAGTGGTTGGGAGAATACAGTCTCATAGAGTAGGTATTCATGATCAATCAGTCAATGGTATTTTTTGAGCACTTATTGTGGACAGAGCAGTATATTAAGCACTTGGGAGAGTAGAATATAGCAGTGTGAGTAGCTGTGTTACTTCCCACAAGAATCTTATAGACTACACATGGCTTTTTGAAATATCTAAAAAAAAAAAAAAAGAGAGAAACATAGGGCAGCAACAGTGAGGTGTGGCTAAAGGATTTCTGCTAATCCTTTATTTCAAATGATAGATCTCTATTTTAACATGTCATGTTTATCTGGGGAGAATTTTCTGCACTGTTTTTCTTCCTCTGCTTTTTGAGGTTCTAGAAAAAAGGCAATGCTAGGTTGACTTGGTAAAATCATATATCTCATATCATCTATCTTTCTGCCACTTTCTTGCTATGTGACTTTGAGCAAATCAATTCAGTTCTCTGTGCCTTAGTTCCTTCATCTGCAAATGGGGATTCAATACCTGTTCCCCCTCCTACTTAGATTGTGAGCCCCATGTCGGACACATGTCACATGTCATGGTCACAGGTCATGAGTTCGACTCCCGGCTCTGCCGCTTGTCAGCTGTGTGATTGTGGGCAAGTCACTTAACTTCTCTGTGCCTCAGTTACCTCATCTGTAAAATGGGGATTAACTGTGAGCCTCACGTGGGACAACCTGATTTCCCTGTATCTACCCCAGCGCTTAGAACAGTGCTCGGCACATAGTAAGCGCTTAACAAATACCAACATTAACATGACTATCTTGTATCTACAGTGCTTTGTACAGTGTTTGGCACATAAGTGCTTAACAAATATCACAATTATTATTACTATAATTGTCATATGGCAGAGGCATTCCATTTCTACTTTCTTGTCCCTTTTTCTTAACCATATTTAAGTGCTTAACTATGTGCCAGGCACTGTACTAAGTGCTGAGATAGATACAAGCAAATCAGGTTGGACCCAGTCCATGTCCCAAATGGGATTCACAATCTTAATCTCCATTTTACAGGTGAGGCAGCTGAGGCACAGAGAAGTTAGGTGACTTGCCCAAGGTCACACAGCAAATGGTAGAGCTGAGTTTAGAACCCAGGTCCTTCTGACTCCCAGACTGGTGTTCTGTCTACTAAGCCACGCTCCTTCCCCTCCTACCATCTCCATTCTTAAGTCTCTGGTAATTCACATCAGGGGGTAATACCAGTCCAAAATCTGAGAATCCCAATAAGGCTCATACTTACTTTTACGGTTAAATATTAATAGAAACAAACACTACTTTAATCAGAAATCTCTTTTTACCAGTTCCCAGAGCTTGACAAGAAGCAAGATGCTCCTTCTTTTGTCTGCCATTCATTTTCCCTGCCAAGTATCATTTAAATGAGTATTTTTTCACTTGAGATCCTTCTTTTGAGTTTCTTTTCTTGTTTTATTCGTGTGTGCCTGGCTGATTTGCCAAGAGCATTTTAAAGGCACAAAAAGAGCACCAGACAATTCCCAATTTGGCTACTTCAGGAAATAGTGAGAATTTGAGGCTGTAGGAGGGTCAGTAAACTCAGATGAGCAGACAGGAGGATTACACTACCTCTTTATCTCCGCAAGTTGCACATCACCCCCATACCATCTTGCTGCAGGCAGCTAGGCTCTATGGAAATCTCACTTTCTAATCTAGCAAAAAGGGCAAGAGCTCCATGATTTCATGGAAATGAAACCTAGAAACAGCTCAGCCTTTTGGAAAGTGCAGTCTGGGTGGCCAAGCATGAAGATGGTTATGATCGTTGGCCAGAATTACAGTCCACACAGCCTTTGGAAGTATTCCAAAGAGGTGTCCCTGGAAGGTTGCCAGTTAACATTAATTGAGCTCTTTACTGCCACCTGGAAGATCTAATTTGCCAGAGACTAGTCAGTGGGTGTTCATGTTGATTGTAGATGCCGTGAAGATTGCTAACATTTCACTGCAGAGAGAAATGTTGTATTGATGGTTCACTTTTGCCCCAACCCTTGGCTGCATTCTTAGGTGTCATGCTGGATGGCAGATAGGAGCGGAGGCATATGGGAAAAGCCAGAATGTTAATCTAACGTCCTTTTTTAGGCTCAAATCTGCATGAGCTATATTTCTGGAGAAGCAGCAAGGCCTAGTGGATAGAACATGGGTGTGGGAGTTAGAAGGACCTGGGTTTTGATTCAGCTCTGCCACTTTGCTGTATGAAGTCACTTCACTTCTCTGGGCCTCAGTTACAATCTTCATTGTAAAATGAAGATTAAGACTGTTAGTCCGATGTGGGACAGGGACTGTGTCCAACTTGATTACCTTGCAACTACCTCAGCACTTAGGGCAGTGCCTGGCACATAATAAGAGATTTACAAATACCATAAAAGAAAATCTAACTTTGGTGCCTTGGTAGCACTGTGAGAGTATTCACCACACTGGAGGGACTAACTCTTTTGGTGGTCATTAAACAAGGAGTCCTACCTTGAGACATGCTCCAAAGTCCCAGCTCTTAAATCCCTGCCAATATAGACCAAGAAGTGTGTTACTCATAACAGGAAATGAGGTTAGTGTCAGAAGGAGGGAGGAGCCAGGCTGCATCAGGAAGAAAGTTGTGGAATAGCCTTTGTTCTTCTTTTTCCATCTCCCCTTCATTTAATACAATGGAAAAGCATACAAGGGTATTTCTTCGGTGCTTGGAACAGTACCTGGCACATAGTAAGTACTTAATGTGCCATAATTATTATTATTAGAGGTATCATCTTTCCTGGAGATTTAAAAAAATAAGATAGATACCATCTGCCTTTTCTCCCAATAAGAGGGACCATAGTCAGGGTCGAAGAGTCTATTCACCATTTTTTCTGACACTGGCTCCAAAATACTGTAAGCTCGTTGATTAGACTGTAAGCCCATCAATGGGCAGGGATTGTCTCTATCTGTTGCTGAATTGTACATTCAAAGCGCTTAGTACAGTGCTCTGCACATAGTAAGTGCTCAATAAATACTATTGAATGAATGAATGAATACACCCAAAGGAATTAGTTGATGGAATGGAATCCAATGGAAATTCCACCTAAGGGTTTTAACTTTTTCTCATGATCCTGTCTTCCATGAACGTATTCAAATATTTTTCTAAACCAGTGCTATTTTCTACCAGTAACATCTGTCAGGGATATCAATTTTATATGGGCATAAACCCCCTGTCCACAAGGAGCTTTGCAAATTATAAATTCTTCTTAGGAGAGGTCTACTGATGACTAAAGATTGGAAAAACCTAATGAGAACAGTTGTCCATAGGCCAGCTAAAGCATTCAGTTGTTGCAGCTATTAAATTTAGCTTGGAGGTTATAGTTACCCTGATCACATAGGATTCACCAACTGTACATTGAGGAAAGATTTTGGAGGTAAGAAACTAGAGAAAACCACAGGAGTAGGAATAATGGCTTGAGAATAATAAAGTTCACTGAATGGGAGCAAAGGCCCTGTTCTCAGGGAACCAGCTCTATTATATTGTACTTTCCTAATCACTTAGTTCGGTACTCTGCACGAAGTTAAAGCTCAAAAAATCCAACGATTGATTAATTCTCCTGGAAGACATGTTAAGATTTAATCTGTTCTCATTTGGGTAGGGATCATGTCACCACTCTGTTGAAATGGACTCTCCCAAATGCTTAGAACAGTACTCTGCACAAAGTAAGCTCTCAATACCACTGATTGATTGAATTGAAAATCTTAAATACCGCAGACAGCAACTGAGGAGAAAACAACTGATTGAATTTATAAGACCCTTTGCTTTTTGGACTATGTTTTATGTCTAATTTGGAGTTGAACAGTTTCCTAGACAATAATGGAGCCTTGTATTTGTAATGAGCCGGGCATAATATACAGCCAAACAGAACAAGAAAGGGATGTTTCCCCAGAAAACACTCTTGTGATTCAGGTCACCTGACACAGGGAGGCACTGTCCCGCCTCCCAAGTGTAGATTTACACATTTCCACACTGCAAGAAATTTGCAATTGAACAATTCCCCAAATCAAACAATTTTACAGGTCCACAGCACTTTTAATTAACCTAGATGACAGAGCTGAATAGAAAGGAGATAGAAATTAATAATTTTAGATCATACTCTACCCTGATGCATTACTTCAATTGTTTTCCTAATGAACTCAAGCACCTCTAAACATTCACCTTTATGTGGATAACACCATTCATGACCAGGATTTCATGTAAAGTGGGTAAATCTGGAAAGGAAAAGTTCTTGTATACCTTGATGAACTGGACCTTCAGGTATTCAGAAATTTATGAAATATTGAAAAGATCTTTTTTGTTTGAATGGCTCTGATCTGAAACAGGAAGAATCCATCTTAAAGGCCTTTGGAACCACCTGCAAAATATGAAAACTTTCAGAACTCAATTTAATTAATAAAATCCTTAGCATTGGCATGGATTTCTTTTAGAAAGTGATGTGCATTTTGCATGGAAAGCAGTTAATTGCTTCAACTGGGTTGAAATGCACAATTAGTGATCTGCTGGTAGTTTTCAGATGAAAATGAAGGCTGCAACTTGGGAAACTCATCAATGGAAAGGCCTGGAAAAAAGGGTAATGTCTGGCCATGAAATGACCTAATCAAACAAATCCTTTACCAGTATAAGTATGAATGAGATGGAAAGGTACCCAAAGCATTCTATCAATGTAAAATCTAAGCTCCTTGAGAGCGGGTCAGGGGTTGTGACTACTAACTGTTGCATTCTCCTGCATGCTTAGTACACTTATTCATGCTGAACAGATTAAAGCACTCAACAAATACTATTGATTGATGGAAAAACAATGGTTCCAATGATGGTAGAAGTGATTGCTAATGAAATCTCCTTTAAAAATGAACACTATTCTCAGGGAGTCTTAATTGCAGATCTTGTAAAACTAACCAAAGATTCTAACCTGCCTGGGAATTTGATTCCTTCTGGATCTTGGAGTATGATTTAAGTCATTTTTTGCCCAGCTATGCTAACTAATTAATGTGAGTACAAAAAATGAAAAGGTGATTCTGTTATTAAGGTATCCAAAGTCATGGTTCATATCTCTCTTCCTAATGTCAAAACAGTCTGGAAATATTTTGCCTTGTAAAGCACACAACCAGTTGGAAGGGCTAAAAATCACATGCTGAAAATATTGATGACTGCTTATCATTTGCTGAGCTTTTTCTTTATCTTCTGACTGGTGATACATTCAATTATCATGATGATTTGTTATTAACTGAATTAAGAAATGCAAAAGAACAGAAATAAAATCAATGTATATTACCAGTTGATGTTTTCCAACTCCCTACTGTCTGCTTCTTATCCTTGCAGTGGTATATGAATGGAGCTAAATATTTTGCCGATCTCTGGAATGTTATGGATACTCTTGGAATTTTTTACTTCATAGCTGGGATTGTATTCAGGTGAGTAATCTCTGATTCTTTACTGAATTTCATGTTACTGAGTCTCCATTGAATATTTATGGAGTGGTCTGAACTAGTAATGAAATGTTCAGGTTTAGAATAGGCTGAGTTTTCCTTGAAGACCTAGTGGTCTTTTGTCATAAGATGTCAATTGCCAGGCAATCCAAATCACTCACTTTGCCCCTCCATTTTCTAGGACAGTTCCAAGAGCAACCACTTTCCTGGGGCTTCCAGTTTTCCTGTGATCCTGACTCTTGTATGGGCTGCATTAATACCCTTATTTTCCCAGGGCTAATGGATTTTGTGGAGACCCCACCAAGTAATCCATGATGTCATTGTATCCCACTTGGTTTGATGACAGGTGCTTTCTCCCTACTTTGACTTATTAGAGATCCTTGGCAGCCTGCCTTATCTCCACCCTGGCCCCCTGCCCTGTCATGGCACCCATTAACAACCACTAATCACCCTTTAATTAGTACCCTATCAATTAGATAGTTGATAGGACTATAAATTATTGCTAATGGAGCAATTAGCACGTTGACCTCTGGAGGAGTGGAGAAAGTTTGGTCCATCCAGTCATGCTTAAGGGTGGCTTTTGGAATGGTAGCAGCAACTTGCACCGCTGGGGATGACATTGTCTAGTATTTGGAGCCTCCCTTTAGCCCAGAGCTCCTGGACTTCAGCCCATGAGTCTCTTTGTTCATTCAGCACTCCTGGTGTGGGCCATGACAGAGATTCAAAATGGATGCCTTAAACTTCCTGCTCTGGATGTGACAGACACCCTGTTTCCTTCTCTAAAGGATCCTTAAGAAATGGTGTAGGAAAAGGAGAATCCTTAAAGAGTCAGCCTGTGGAAAGCTAAATCTTCCCAAGGCAGAAACATTATCCCATTTCCCTTGTCCAGTGTGAGCACTGACCCATGAATACATCCATATTTCCATACCAGTATACCTGAAGAGGGAGGAGGGGAGGGAGAAGAATGAAATGGGGGGGGGGGGGGCGAGAGAGAGAGAGAATGAGAATGTGAATGAATGTATGCATATATATATAAGCGCAAGCCCTAGGCCAGGCCTTTGGAATGGGAAGGAAGACAGTGCCTATTACCTGAATTAATCTAATCCTCCAAGATTTTCCAGTTGTATTTTTTAACTTGGAAGCTACACAAGCACTGCTATTATAAGGACAAATCAATGGTCCATCCAACCTAGGGTTCAGACTCCAAGGGTCTCAATAGGATGCTTGAAAGAACTCCTTGACATCTATACGCAGGTGCCTATTAATTGAAGTTGAATAAGTGTGGATTCGATTGAAAATTTCACTTCTTTCATTTTTGGCTGAATTGCTGAAATAATTTGGTTCTTCCTCAAGTCTTCTCATTTCCCTCATTCATTTTTCCTTTATATCCTCAGACTGCACTCTTCTGATAAAAGCTCTTTGTATTCTGGACGAGTCATTTTTTGCCTGGACTACATTATTTTCACTCTAAGGCTGATCCATATTTTCACAGTGAGCAGAAATTTAGGACCCAAGATCATTATGTTGCAAAGGATGGTAAGGGTTGATTGTGTTTGCTCTGGGGATAGTTCACAATTTTCTTGTTAGAGACCTTTTAAATAATAGAACAGATAGGGGTTGGTTTCATATATATATATATATATACACACATATATATATATACACACACACATATATATACATATATATATATACACATATATATACACACATGTATTTATGTGTCTCAGAATTGTTTTACCAATGAAAGTTTATCACAAGTAAACTAAGGTGAGTCATTTATTGTGCTCACTGTAGTTAGACATCACAATAACAATTCTAACAAATGACTAGCACCCCTGTAGGAGGTAAATAGTTCCACATAAGTCAAAAAGCCACAAGAAGTGAGAATCGAGTCAAAAATATTAGTTACCAACAACAGCCATCAACAGTGTCCACTTAGATTATTTTTATGTTATGGGTATGCTTCCTAGCATTCAGTTCTTTTTTCTCCATGCCTAACATTCCCCCTACTAATATTAATCTCACCTCCAATAATTTATTCACTTCTTGAACCCACTGAAATTTTTCGGTTGTGATCAGATCTCTTTGGCAAGTAAGAGGCAACCAAGTCCCATCTCCATAGATGAATGTGTGATTAGGTTATGAATATGATGCTGACTGTATTTTCATTTCTTTATTTCCCAGCTAATAGATGTCTTCTTCTTCCTCTTCCTCTTCGCGGTGTGGATGGTGGCATTTGGGGTGGCCAGGCAGGGCATCCTGCGGCATAATGAACAACGCTGGGAGTGGATATTCCGATCTGTGATCTATGAACCTTACCTGGCTATGTTCGGCCAATATCCCAGTGATGTCGATGGTAACTCGATAGAAAGAGTGGACAGGGTCTCCCATAGTTTTTGTGGGGATTTCAGGGTCATCCTTCTCTCATCTTCTGTTGAAAGAGAATGCAATTCCCTTCCTAGTGGTCTGAAAATATGATACAAGTGTCCCTTAGTAAAGCAGATAGTTTAAAAAAACCAAGTATCTTATTCTTACCTCTATCAGTGACAAAGATGTATCTGAAGCAAGAGACATCAGCAAATATTTGATGGATGTGGATTGGGATTACACTTTTACATTTTAATTTTATCCCACTGACTTAATTCTTTCAGTTTTGACCTAGATTTTAATTTTTTGTTTTTTAGGACTTGATCTAATTTGCATAAAGTTTTAAATCCCATAAAATATCCAACTCACCATAATCAATCAACCAATCAATCAGTGGTCTTCACTGAGTGCTTATTTTGTGCAGAGCACTGCACTAAACACTTGAAGAAAACAATATGACAGAGTTGGTAGATACGTTCCTTGACTAAAAAGAGTTTACAGGCTAGAGAGGAGATTACAGCCCAGACAGAGCTTACAGTCTAGAGAGTGTACAAAATCATATACAGAGTGGGAAAAATTTAAATGTGCTTGCTTGTGGTTTCATGCTGTTCTCTCCCAATGAAACTCCAGTTATAGAAAATTTCAGGTCTCCTCGCATTCAGCCTTGCAAGGTTTCACTGTGGTGCCCTTTTGTACAGATATTCATCTGTGCCTAATTCTGACCTGATTTCCTTTATATTGTGGTATTATTTATTTTTGGCATTTCTTAGAAGTAGGGAGGCACCCATCTGGATGTTATAGGCTGGTAAGCCTTTTATTTTGTAAGAAAGATTTGTGTCTCAGCAAATCTCCTTGGAGGGGAATATTTAGGTGTCAGTTTGACCAGAAAGCATGTTTAATCTGTTTGCTGTTTTCATTCATTCAATCATATTAAGCGCTTACTTTGTGCAAAGCCTTGCATTAAGCAGTTGGGAGAGTACAAATGAACAATAGTTTATGTTTTCTCTCTGATACTTTAAATAGGTAAAAGAATCTTTCTCAAATCATAAGGATCAAAAATACCCCTGTTCTATTTTTCTTCTAGATCCCTTTTTGACATTAAACAACAACATGCAAGTTATGCCCAAATTATAATTTTCCTTTGGGTCAACAGCTTGGGAGTTTTTAAAGGAAACGTTAAATGGAACTGATATTTATTATTCTATTCTGGATCTGCGGCACATAAAAATGCTCCAGATGCTTTTTCAAAACCAATTGCAAGCATCATTGAAAAAGACATATTATTGTTAATTTACTAAAAAACCCACTTTTTTAACAGGGTATCATAAATACCTGGCTACTTAAAGGCCTGGGGTCATAAACAAAGCAAGCATTTCTCTGCCTTCTGGGTAATGTCCTCATCTCCCAGGTGCAATTTTTCTAAGACTTTGCTCAGTTTCTTCCTCGATGTTTTTAGCACATTCCTCATTATGTTCAAATTGATGAGACACATCCTATTAGGAACAGCAACCCTCTGGCTTTCCACAGAAATGATTGCCTTATTTTTGTCTTGCGGTGTTCTCAGGCACAACTTATACATTTGACCACTGCACCTTCACTGGGAATGAATCCAAGCCTCTGTGTGTAGAGATAGATGAAGACAAACTACCCCGCTTCCCCCAGTGGATCACCATTCCCCTGGTCTGTATCTACATGCTCTCTACAAACATCCTGCTAGTGAACCTGTTGATTGCCATGTTTGGGTATGTACTGATTTCACCCACTCATCTGAGAGTCTCTAAACAAGGGTCCAGTTGTCTCAGTGGAACTTTGGGATCTTTAAGAGGACAATGTAATGTTCCTCTATAGACAATACATTTGAGCTATTAAATTGTAAGTTTCTCAAGGGATCAAATTTTCAACTTTAATTCTGCTTCCATATAACTATCCACCCCCACCCCCCACCCTCCCAAAAGGCCTGACCACATTGGAAATCCAATAACTGTTTGGCTGTGGTGGCTGGCTGAAGAAAAACACTCATCAATCTTCCCTAGATTTGATGTGCCCATTGTTTGAAATTTTAGCCCTATTTCACGGTAGCTGCGGGCTCATGAGTCCTAACAGCCGCCTATTTGCAGTTTCTGATAGTCCCATAATTTCAGCAAATACATTGGTTCAGTTCTTTCCACCTCCTCAGAATCCTTTTTTCTGGTCAATACTAACAGTAAATTCTAGGGCTTTTAAATCAGTTTGACTATCTCACTTTTCCAAATACTGAATTTAAATTAAGTTCAAAGGACAAAAACAGTAGAAACTTTTTCCTCCTGTTTATGTTTGTGCTTAATGAAGGTAAAGAATGGTTGAATTAATATTTCCTAAATATTCACCACAGAAAAGTTTCTCTATTAAAACAGTGTCTGTCTTCTAAAGGGTTCACAATGTTTTACTATGTAATAATGTTGTGCATTTGTATAGTACTTTTGTCTATCAAGGCATTTTCACATTTATTTGTCTTCACACCATATCTTTGAGGTTGGCAAAAGTATTATCATCTCTAATTGAAAAATTGGAAATTGAGAAATTCATGAGTTGCCCAAGGCCTCACAGCTGGCCAGTGGCAGACCTGGGACTCGATTCCAGGTACTCTGACTGCCAACTCCATCAAAAGAATAATAATAATTGTGAAATTTGCAAAGTGCTTACTATGTGCCAGACACTGTACTAAACACTGGGGTGGATACAAGCAAATCAGGTTGGACACATACTCTGTCCTACATGGACAGATAAGGTAACTGAGGCACAGAGGAGTTAAGTGACTTCTCAAGTTAAGGGTCGCACAATAGACAAGTGGCAGAGCCAGGATTGGAACCCAGGTCATTCTGACTCCCAGGCCTGTGCTCTGTCCACTAGACCATGCTGACTCTCTACTGTTTCCCCTACATAATGTCGCTCACATATATTAAAAAATGAAGTCATACCTGCTCTTTACAGTTAAAGGTAAACTTTAAACAGCTGGATGTAAATAGAAGCTATCATCCCAACATTTAGAACTTTGGAAAATTTGTGACTGTAGCACTAGGTTTGGGTCAGCCAGGATGGTGTGGAACCTGAAAATTGTTTCCACAACTATAATTTGCTGCCACTTTTGTGATTCCTCCTGTCATCGGTATTTGTGTTACCATATTATTTCCTTCCTCTCATGCCTTAAATTATTGTAGACTATGAGCCCTGCTATAATGTGAGCTCCTTGACGATAGGGATCCTGTTTACTTACTTTCTTATACTCTCTCAAGTGCTTAGTACAGTGCTCTGCACATAAAATGCTCAATAAGTGCTCAACCTCTGATCAATAGGTTGGGTTGGTGACTATATTTTGAATGATCATCCTTGTACATATTCTAAGTACTTAGTTCAGAACTCTACACAAATTAATATGCAAGCAAGTGCAATTCATAATTGTATAGCAATCACAATAATGTCTGTATTCCTGAAAAGTCATTTTTATGATGTTTATTCAGCATTTACTATGTGCCAGGCACTGTACTAAGCACTGAGATAGATTGATACAAGCTAGTCAGGGTGGACACAGTCCATGTTCCACATGAGTTCGCAGTTACAGATGAGGTAACTGAGGCCAGAGAAGTTGTGACTTGCCCAAGGTCACGTAGCAGACAAATTTTCATGACTAACTTTCCATCCCCCTCTTTGTGCATGGAAACAAAGATGTGAGCACTGTTGATGTATTTACCTCTTAGAGCCTCAACCTCTATTTTCATATCTGACTGTTGACTTCCCAATCTTCCTAAAGTTTCATTACTAGGGCAGCAGTTCTTCTTATCATCATGGGCCAGGTTGATCTGTCTGCTGCGCTGTATCTCAGCAGATATGTTGCTTTATCACATTGATTGAGATTCTGCTTCATTTTATCTTTGAGATTTTTTTCTGCTCTCTCTGCTTTCAAATATGTATCATTTTCCTGGTGGATTGGAAGAATATTCATACTGTTATCAGTTTCCATGTATCTCAAAGCATTCTGAAGCATGGTGGCATAGTAAAGTTTGAATAAGTCTTTATCTACCGCATACAACCTTGTTGCTCCCATGATGATGATGATAACAGTAGTAGTAGTAATAATATTTGTTAAGGACTTACTATGTGCCAAGCACTATTCTTAACACTGAGGTAAATACAAGATAATCAGACTGAACACACTTCTTGCCCCATATAGGATTCACAGCGTAAGTAGGAGGGCATAGGGTTTAATCCCCATTTTACTGATGAGGACATTGAGGAACAGAGAAGTTAAGGGATTTGCCCAAAGCCACACAGGAAATAAATAGAAAAGCAGGGATTAGAGCCCTGTTTTTCGATTCTCTGCTTCCCAGTGATAATAGGAAAAGTCTAGGAAGGGCATTTTTAACTTCGACAAGGCAAGCCATATTGTTGCAAAATATGCAAAGGCTCTTGTCTGAACTTCCCAATCACTCATTACCACAAGCAAGTTTATCGAAGATGTTAAATCCACTTTTAAGATCTACACAAACAGTATTATATACAGTTAATATGATCGACTTCTTCTATATTGATATACTATTCTGGAGCTACATATTAACAAGAACCTTTCTATAGTGTTTCCAACATTAGATCCTAAAAGGACCGGGAACAGATAGATGTCAAAATAAGGCAGTCCCTTAAATGCCCCTTGGCACTGCTTATTCCTGCGGTCATCAGGGTCTCTGGTCCTGCTACTCTGCTATGGCTTGGAAATCTTCCCTTGATTTTTAGTCATTTAATTGTTTAGCCAGACAAAACAACACTCTTATTAATTCCAAACTCAGTGTTAACTGGGGAATTTTAAAGCATCAACTGCGGTTCTTTCTAGATGGCATTTAATAATAAAAGCGAATGAATGTGAGGGCCTGAAATGGCTGCACATTAATATTATTGATCATGTGCTCTGTGTGGTAGAGCAAAAGCGTGCAATGAAGGGAGAGTTCAATTCGTGTACAGAAATGGACTCAGAGCACAGCTTTACTAAAAGACTGTGTCAGCAGCAGCTAAAGCAAGCACTAATCAGACAATTACATGGCATGGGCACTAGGACAGAAGGCCTCACATGAAGCTCCATAACTTCAGCGCATTCAATCAATCAATCAATCAATTGTATTTATTGAGCACTTACTGTGTGCAGAACACTGTACTAAGCACGTGGGAGAGGACAACACAACAATATAACAGACACATTCCCAGCCCACAATGAGTTTATAGTAGAGGCATTCCCTATTTCAGAAGGAATTCATGTTTTTCCCACAAGCTCACCCAAACCAATCAAGACAGAATGGCCGAAATTGCATTAAAAATAGTAGGTGGGAACACAGGATTCATATTTACCATCAAAGGAAATGATTACCATGTGACCTTAGGCACTGAACTTTACTTGTTTGGTCTCTCCTTTGCATGATGGGGTGAGAGAAACCTGATTATTATTATTATTAATAATAATTATTACGGTATTTGTTAAGCACTTACTATGTGCCAGGCACTGTACTTAGCTCTGGGGTGGGTACAAGCAAATTGGGTTGGACAAAGTCCCTGTCCCCTGTGGGGCTCACACTCTCAATCCCCTTTTTATGGATGAGGTAACTGAGGCACAGAGAAGTGAAGTGACTTGCCCAAGGTCACACAGCAGAGAAGTGGCAGAGCTGGAATTAGAACCCATGACCTTCTGACTCCCAGGCCCATGCTGGGATTCCTTCCCTCACCCTGACTGCCAACTGTCCCAAATTCTGACCATCCTTAACCCTTTCCCTCCCTTGATCCCAGCAACCCCCAATCCTGGGGTGAGGAGTAGAGAACTTGGAGAAGGAATGCAGTCAAGGATGGGCAAGGAACAGGGAGTTGGAAAAAGTAGCATGGGCTAGTGGATAGAGCCCAGGCCCGGAAGTCAGAAGGACCTGGATTCTAATCCCGGCTCTGCCATTTATCTACTGTGTGACCTTGGGCACGTCACTTAACTTCTCTGAACCTCAGTAACCTCATCTGTAAAATGGGGATTAAGGATTGATATTAAAGTGAAAAGCTGGGTGTACTACTAAATCAGACAGGTATATAAACAGGGGGTTAAGGTGTGTTTGAACAATAGGTGTGATTACACCACCTATTTGATTGTCCTCCATCCAGTTGTGTGTCTGTGTCTGGCTGGCTGCTACTTGCTAGCTCACTGTCATATAGTTCTCTTCATTTTACAAACCAAATAACAAGAATATATTCTGCCTCCACCCTTTCATCACCCTCTATAGGCATAAATTCTGCCCTCAAAGGTCAGCTAAACAGAGAACAGGATACAGATATTTAAGTCTAGAGTGGATTGCCAGTTTCTGACTAAAGGATTTAACTATTTACCTTGGTATATACACTAAAGGGCAATGTTTTATATCCATTTCCAGAAATCAAAAGACTTCTAAAGGAAGTGTTTTGAAATAAAGGGTATTTCATACAGTCAGAAAACTTAATATCTGGATAGCTGTGAGCCCGTCACTGGTCAGGGATTGTCTCTATCTGTTGCCAAATTGTACCTTCCAAGTGCTTAGTACAGTGCTCTGCGCATAGTAAGCACTCAATAAATACTATTGAATGAATGAATGGCTATGTTGTAACTCGGCACCTCTGAAAAGCACAGTGGCACAACACGTTGTCAAATTTACTGACACCAACTCCTCCTTCCCTTTGTACTTTTAAATATAATCTATCATTGTTATTGTTTTTTTTCCAAAAATGAGTATTGATGATCTCTCAGATACCTAAAGCTTCTGTTTTGTGATTTTCATTTATAGTTATACCGTGGGAACTGTGCAAGAAAATAATGACCAAGTGTGGAAATTCCAAAGGTATTTTCTGATCCAGGAATACTGCAGTCGGTTGAATATTCCATTTCCCTTTGTGGTTTTTGCTTACTTCTACATGGTGGTGAAAAAACTTTTCAAGTGTTGCTGCAAGACAGATCACAAAGAGCCATCTGCATGTTGTAAGTATACATATGTGTCTATCGGTCTTTTAGTATTGATGGAGGACACGATTAACGGGTCAATCTTCCCACTGTAAAAATCCCACCAACTCCCAGAAATGATTCCTGACATGGTGCTCACCTTGTGGATTTCAGTAGTTGGAAGGAATTTTCGTAAGATTCTTCTTCTCAACCCTCTCACTCAAACACTTATTTACTCTTACACCCTGACACATTTGCATTTTAGAAGAATTTTAAAATAAGTGTTTTTTTTTAATGGTATTTGTGCTCTTACTATGTGCCAAGCACTGTACTGAGAACTGCATTAGCTGCAAGCTGATTAGGTTGGACACATTCCATGTCTTCCACGGGGCTCACAGTTTTAATCCCCAATTTATAGATGTGGGAATTGAAGCCCAGAGAAATTAAGTGACTTGCCCAAGGTCATGCAGCTGGAGTGGTGGAACCCGGATTAGGACACAGGTTCTTCTGACTCCCAGTCCCTGCTCTATCCACTAGAGAACACTGCTTTTTGAGCTAGAGTGCTCCGTCTGATGTAGTGAAGATGCTTGTCAACCTGCCTCTATCACCCTCCCACAGGCTCAAATTGCTTATTTTTGTGACTTACAAATTAATTTACAATATAAGGAAATTTATCCTGCTAGACTATGTTGTCTTTTAGAGAAGTTAGGCTTATCACTTTAGGATGGAAATGCATTTGCCACATACAGCAGCAGAGTTTTCAGACATATATATTATCTTTTGTCTATGTTTTATCATATACAAAGGTAAAAGTTCTTCCTCAGAAAAGACATTAGGAGGGATGAAATTGAACTGGACCAGATAAGAAATCCATCTGGAATTCTGACAAAGCACAAAAGCAAGGAGTCCTGATTTTTTAATCAGTTTTGCTTGTGATTGCTCAATTTTTCTGATTTCCTAGATGTTTTTGAACCATTTTATAACAGGGTAGAGTGGACCAAGATCCTCTGGAATAAGATTTGCAAAGACATTTAACCCTCAAACTACATTTAATACTGCAATTATTACTATATTTGCTGTTGACACAAATCCTCTGCTATTGGAGTAAGAATTTCTTCACACTATTAAGTTGAAGAATCTTGTTGACTAGTTTTTCTCCTTTGTTGTGATACTGTTGTCTTTCTGGTTGAAGTTTTATACAATTCAAGCTTGTTCCATATGTGTGTGTATGTATGTGTATCTGGCAAGAGATGCTGGTATAATTATTTTGGCTTAATTTAACTTCCATGCACTCAATTATGATTAATGATGAGAGACTGTTAACCCCATTAAGACACTGATACAATGCGAAAAGAGAGGAGTTGCTAAAAAACAATGTATGTATATGTTTTGTGGATAACATTGATGTCTACAGGTTTAAATCAGCCTACAATTAAGACATTGACTATTCACACTCACAGATTCATTGTCATTACATTTTCCTGTCCAGCAGTATAGCTGCCTCTCTAAACTTTCTGAGTTAATTTGGAAATTGAATTAGAAATCTTGAAAGATCAAGCTCAGAGGAAAGATTTGCCATTTCCTTTGTTTAATAGGAACTTTATGTGTTGGTCTGGTCATTTAGTTTCATGTGCAAACATTAGGACAGAAAGAAAAATGTGTAATAAAAAAACTCTTAAATCAAGAAATCAAGTAAATTACCCTTTCAAGTCACAAAAATGAGTGCTGGATTAAATTTATGTTTTAAGTAAAAATTTGTTTCCCTCTTTATCCTGATTATTGCCATAAGAAAGCTTATCAGTATTTCATGATTTGTATTTGACTTGTCACTATTCAATAGCATTCAAAATACAGTAGGAGACCCGAAGTTCACTATGAAAAAAGTAGCTTAAAATTACTAGTGGCTGGGTTTATTTTTGCATATTAAGAGACAAGGAAGCCAAGGAGGAAGCAGCATCGTCTAGTGGTTGAGCATGGGAGTGGGTGTTAGAAAGGACTGGGTTCTAATCCTGGTTCTACTTGTCTGCTGTGTGACCTTAGGCAAATCACTTCACTTCTCTGTGCTTCAGGTAAGTCGACTATAAAATGGGGATTAAGACTGAGAGGCCCATGTGGGACAGGGATTGTGTCCAGATCAATTTGCTTGTATCTAACCTAACGCTTAGTACAGTGCCTGGTACATAGTAAGCACTTAACAAATACCACAATTATTATTATTATTATTTCAAAGAAGTAAATGACATCATCCTAATGACTCTTTCTTAATATTCCAAGGTTTCAAGAATGAAGACAATGAGACTCTGTCCTGGGAGGCTGTCATGAAGGAAAATTACCTTGTCAAAATCAATACCAAAGCAAACGACTCAACGGAAGAGTATGTCATCTTTTTTCTCTCTGCTTTGATAGACTTGCCCTTTATACTTTTAGCAGGTTGAACTTATTTGCACAAACCCCATAATGAGAACCTTCAGAAGGAGATCAAGAGGATATTACTCAGCCAATTCTTTGAAGGTTTGACAGAGATCAATGGTGAAGGAGTTTGAAAGCAACCATTACTCTGTTCCTCCACTATCTTCTTGGCAAAAGACCAGCATGGGGTGGCCCAGGCAGTAGGCCTTCTAGATGAGCAGGAACAAATGATGATGATCTATTTGGAATGGAAGACATAAAGCAGAACAATACTTCCAACTGTGGTCACAAGCCACAGAATAGGAAAGTCACATTCTGGCGTTATCCAGACCCCACAACTATTTGAGAGAGGCTGGTTGATTAATCTGTCATGGGTTTGCCACAGATGACCAATTCTGTCATAGAACACACACCTAGTTCTATCTGCAGGCCTGTCCTCAATATTCTTCCTTGATAGTTTTAGTTCTTTGGATAGGCAGCCCCAAACAACAGCTATATTACCCTCAAAAATCAGCACAAGACCAGAACTGTGCACCAACTTTTAAAAGATTGCTCTACCTCCTTGCAGAAATTCCTTTGACTGTAAAATGAATGGATTCAGCATTTGTTTTTATTCTCACAGCAAATATTGATATTCCTCAAAGTAAATGCATAATTGGCTAGTTGCTGGTGTTTATAAATGTCAGGTCTTTCCCAAATTGAGCCAATCTTGTATTTAATAAACCACCTTCCCCACCTCCAAATAAATGCAATCTCCCTTTCCCCAAATCTTGCCCTTCTTTTCTGTTAAACACACTTTATTTCCAATAGAACATGACCAGATGTTTTGATTTAGGTGAGGCAGTACTGAAATTTCATGGTCTCTGCCACATCTCACATCTGGCTCTTGGAGGCAAATTTGTGCCTCAAAAAGTCCAAAGGGAAAAATGGGGCCATCTTACATATCTCAGCCAATGGGAAGGGACATATGGGGACGGGGCAGAAGAGAGCAGAAGTGAGGGAGGCTGACTGCAGCCTCTGGTAAATTCTAGGTCCATGGGTCCAAGGTTTCAAATTATATGCTTGCTGGTAAGTCTAAGTCTGAGATAATGACAGCTTGGGGCTGGACCCCTCAGGGCTCAGGTGCAGATCTGGGGCTACTGCCCTTCACCATCATCAAAAAGCAGTAATAATAACCACTGTGGTATTTGTCAAGCTCTTACTGAGTGCCAAATACAATACTGAGCACTAGGATAGAGTCAAGATAATAATGTTGGATACGCTCCTCATCTCACATGGGGCTCAGTCTAAATCAGACAGAGAACAAGCTTTGAACACCCAGATTTTTTAGATTAGTAAGAGCCCATATCGCCAAGATCCACCCTTTCCTCTCCACCCAAACGGCTATCTTACTGTTACAGGCTCTCATAATATGCCGGCTGGATTATTGTGTCAGCCTTCTCTCTAATCTCCCTTCCTCCTGTCTCTCCCCGCTCCAGTCTATTCTTCATTCTGCTGCCCGGCTCCTCTTCCTGCAGAAATGCTCTGGGCATGTCACTCCCCTTCTTAAAAACCTCCAGTGGTTGCCTATAAACCTCTGCACAAAACAAAAACTTCTCACTCTAGGTTTCAAGGCTCTCCATCACCTTGCCCCCTCCTACCTCTCCTCCCTTCTCTCTTTCTACTGCCCACCCCGCACGCTCCATTCCTCTGCCGCCCACCTCCTCACCATCCCTCGGTCTCGCCTATGCCGCTGTCAACCCCTGGGCCACATCCTCCTGCTGTCCTGGAATGCCCTCCCTCCTCACCTCCGCCAAACTAATTCTCTTCCCCTCTTCAAAATCCTACTTAGAGCTAACTTCCTCCAAGAGGCCTTCCCAGATTGAGCTTCCCCTTTTCCCTCTCCTCCCTCTGCTCCCCCTCAAACCCCCTTCACTTCTCCTCAGCTAAGCCCTCTTTTCCCCCCTTTCCCTCTACTCCTCCCCCTCTCCCTTCCCCTACCCTCAGCACTGTGCTCGTTCGCTCAATTGTATATATTTTCATTACCCTATTTATTTTGTAATGAGATGTACATCCCCTTGATTCTATTTATTGCTATTGTTTTTGCCTGTCTGTCTCCCCCAGTTATACTGTAAGCCCGTCAATGGGCAGGGACTGTATCTGTTGCCGAATTGTACATTCCAGGTGCTTAGTACAGTGTTCTGCACATAGTAAGCGCTCAATAAATACTAATGAATGAGTGAATAATCTTGGATCAGTTGCTGTCACTTGGGTAATCTCGGTGGTGACAGAAAGAGGCACTGCAGAAACTCTTCTCTTTACTCCTTTCCCTTATGCCCTTTCTCTCCTTTACCCTTCCATCATCTCTGTCCCCTTTCCTCTTTAATGACTTCAGGCCCTGCTCCGCATTAGTCCCTGGCCTGTCTAAGGTGACTAGAGTATTGATTTTCTTACAGCATTACCCATTTCTTCCCTTCCCCTCAAACAGCCCCATGTTGTTCTTCCTTCACTTCCTTATAATCTCATTTAATCCACTCCTCTCCCTCAAATTCCGTCTGACTCAAACCCCATCTTTCTTAACTCTGAATCTGGCCTGAAGCTAAAGCTTAGAGAGGGCTCTGAAGTGGTTGGTGTAAAGTTGTTGGGGGCCTTAGAGTCACTGAAAAGTGGACATTTCTAATCCAAAAATTAGGGAGTTTGTTGGAGGTAGGGGCTTCTAACTGTGGGAGTTGATCGATCAGTCAGTGGTATTTATTGAGCACTTACACTGTGCTGAGCACTGACCTAGGCGCTAAAAAAAAAACAACTGTGAGCACCACGTCGGACAACCTGATCACCTTGTATCCCCCAGCGCTTAGAACAGTGCTTTGCACATAGTAAGTGCTTAACAAATACCACAATTATTATTATTATTAGAGAGAGAACAATGCAGTAGATACCTTAACTACTGGTTTTAAGTTGCCCCTGATATGACAAGGGCATGCCAGTGAAACTATGCTATGCCACAGGCTGAGCCTTTGATAGCCACTTCAAGCAAAATTTCCTTCTCCTCTCCCTTAGACCTAGACAGCATGTCTGGGCTTGAAGGTGATATCAGAACTTGTGTGTGCAACTTGAACTGACAGATTCTTGGAAAGGCTCTATATAATTTGAAAGGATACTTATAGGATTTGCTATGCAGGTCATGGACAAAATAATCTGCCCTTCAGATCTTTCTATTTGATATAATCCCTTTCTGGTCATTATTGTCATCAATGGTATATATTGAACATTTATAATGTGCAGAGAGCTGAACTAAGTACTTGAGAGAGTACAATATAACAGGCACATTCCCTGCCTACAATGAGCTTACAGTCTAATGTAGTTTTAAAAATCCACACTTGGTTTTTCATACTCCATTTTGGCTCCCACAGAATATTGTTTTTGAATAACTGCAGTTTGGGTTTTGTTTGCTCGTTTGTTCTGGTGGCAGTGATTGATGCTGACTGATGTCAGAGACACCCACTTGGAATGGCAGGCTGGCTTGCTATCCCTAGCACAGGGACAGACTTGAGTTTCCTGACAGCGGGACCAGTTCACTAGTTTTCATAAAGAACTAAATATTCTACTAGACATAAGGTGACAGAGAACTTCGAACCACCACAGTTATATTTCCTGCGCAGAGTAAATGACCTGTGGATTCTGTAATTCATTCAATTGTATTTGTTGAGCACTTACTATGTGCAGAGTACTGTACTAAATGCTTGGAATGTAGAATTAGGCAACAGAATTAGACAATCCCTGCCCAATAACAGGCTCACAGTCTAAATGGGGGAGACAGCAAAGCAAAACAGAACAAAACAAAACAAGTAGTCTGGCGACAAAAGAAATGCAGAAGCACAATGCATTCTGAGTGCAGGGTGGTGTGTAACACTGCTGTAGCAATGAATTTAAATGGTGACTCATTTTAATTTGGCTTGAGCAACATATAAATAACATGATCAGAATGTTCTTTTTCCCCAGAACCTTCTTGAATTTCATCGTTTGAAAGGAACCCAACTGTGCCTAGCTGCACCTGCCCTTAATCAGTGGTATTTGTTGAGGACTTAGTGTGTGCACAGCACTCTACTAAGTGCTTGGGAGAGTACATTATGACATTTGGCATATGTATTCCCTGTCCACAGGAAGTTTGCAGTCTAAAGGACCCTTAAGCCTTTGTTTTACCAACCGTGCTTTGTCAATCATGGGAACTGTTATTAATCCATTTATTGAAAATCACCAGTGATTGGTTTACATTCAGAGTTAGGCTTTCGCTTCCTGATATTTTGTTCGGACTTTCTGTTGCTGAATAGAGTTTGTGTCTTGATGTTTCCATCCAGTGCTCTGAGCTGTAGTTCACCCTGCTTGTTCCACAAGGGTTTATCGGGTTATGACATCCTCCTGACAGTTAAAACTGACACTAGTGAGGACTCATAAGGACAATTCAGACTTCTCATACACAGCCAGCCGTCCAGATAGTCAAGTTGAACTGAGTTCCAAGGATAATTTCAAAGTTTGAAGCACTTGCCTCTATCATTCAACGGTTGGGAATCTTCCCCTGTCCTTCTTCCTCTTTGATCTAGTCAGTCAGCCAATTGTTTTTATTGAATTCTTACTGTGTGCAGAGCACTGTACTAAGCGCTTGGGAGAGTACACTACAATAATACAACAGACATATTCCCTGTCCACAGTGCAGTTAGTATGAGTCAGCCTCCCCACTCCTTCCCCATCTTCCCTCCACCAGTGGTAATGATATTTAGGTTTTCCAGCTCTAATAAGGTAGTGATGCAGGAGGTAATGGACTTTATTTTGCCAAATAAAACACTCTGTTTAACCCAAAGGAGCAAATGAGAAAGAAAGGGCTTTTAGTGGTCAAATGCACTGTTGACTCCAGCTAGTCACTCAGCAGCATGCCCATAAAATTGAGTTAAATTGCTTTTCTGATATTTTTCATCTCTTTTCAGAGTAAGGCATCGGTTTAGACAACTGGATATGAAGGTACTGTTTCAGTTATTACTGGCAGCATGTGTAGCTTTTAATCCTTGCTTTAATCGCCATCTGAGATTTTGAGAAATGCTATCAGGCTAAAAAATAATTCTATAGTTTAGAAAGTCTATGTTTCTCTGCTCCCATTTCCAAACTCAGAATAGTCCTGTCCCTACCTTCACAAATGCAACTCTGGCCAGACTGTTCTATTTAGCACATTTTCCTGAAATATTAGTCAGGGCTGATCAGGACAATCCAGAGTAGAACAACTTCTCAACTTTTTTTTTTTTTTTGTCATTCCCAGTAATCCACCTCTGCAGATTGTTGCCTTATGTAAATATAGCACTAAATTGCAAGTACAAGTGATGGACTTCATTACCATCATAAATCACCAAACCATTTAATGAAAGCCTCTGAGTAGAAGAATTAAACTAGGATATGAATTTATTAAGGTCTCTCTAACTCACAAGAATTTGTGAGAATAAACTTGGATACTTGCTTTGAAATTGCTTTGGGAAAATAAGTGCTTTACAAAATCAAGGTGTTATAATTAAGTTTACCTGATTTAATCAGATTTGGATCAATGAATCATTTATTGTGCAATATTTAGAAATCCTTAGTGACCTCCTATCAGAAAACTTTATACTTTAATTCTTCCAATTTTGTTCAGTTTTTCTTAATGGTTAGACTGTTCTTCCACAGTGGTGATGATATTTGGGCTACCGAAAGATTTCAGTTATCTCTGCTATACCTGTTCCTTCTTATCAAGGACATTTGAGAGTTTACTTTATATTTGACAGAGACAATGAGAAAAGTTTATTTGCCAGGGCAAGCTGAATCATAGTTTTGTGTTGTAACTTACAATATGATATATCCAGATCATAACATCAAATTCCTGTTTGACCTTGTTCTCTTTAAATAATGTTGTGGAAAAAAACCATGGATGGAAAGAAGCCCACATATTACAGTTAATATGGGCCAAAAAGCCGTTCTTGGAAAGCTAATTATGTGGAAATCATATTAGTGATATGCTATAATATTAAGTGCATAATATATAAACATAATAACTTAAAATAAGACTCATCCATCCTGCTTAACTGAATTATGTATAGAGGTCTTTTATTACATCTTTTAAAAATCACTGACACTCATTTTTGGCATGCTCATTTTTAGGGTTTTTTCATTGTTTTGCCTTTTATTACTTGCATATGAAATTAAATATTACCATTGCATTCCAAATCAGCAGTTTGTCCTATTACCTGAGTTAGCTAATAATTACTTGTTAACAACCTGCATCCACAAAGTAAGCAACAGTGCATGAATTGAGTCTGTGGATATTGTATACATTACTGTTCTTATATAACAGTCATTCCAGAATAACTGAATTGTGCTTTGTACTGATACAGTTTATTGCATGTTTATTCTTCTCAATAGTGTGAGTGTGATTCTAGGAGATGAAAGTTTGGTTTCTACAAATTAATATGAATTTCCTTTTTTCCTTTTCCAAGTTGAATGATCTCAAAGGCCTCCTGAAAGAAATTGCTAATAAAATCAAATAAAATCATATGGAAATCTAGAAAAAAAGCTAATTCTAGTTTGGTGAGTTACTGTAATATTTTTAAGTCTGACATCTCACATGAAGCTATACCTGCTAAATTTCTTTCGACTTTGTAAACCATGTCCTAAAATAAGTAGAGTATGCAGTATGGGAGAAAGTATCTTTCCTAATGATAGTTTGTAGTCCAAAGGATTATTCTTCCAAAGTCTGTTCTACTCCATGATTGAAGGTTAGCTGCTTGTGAAGGCTGCATTCACTTTTTCAAGCCTGTGGAGTACTGTTTTTATTTCTGGTAGAATTATCCAGTCCAGGTATGTTCTGAGTTCCTCAGACAAAAGATAGAAAAAATACATTATTTATCAATTTTTTCCTTAGTTTGTGCAAAAAAGTTTCAGCTACCATACACAGCCCCTGAAAATCCACAGAAATTGTTGAGTAATTCAGCCTGTTTGTTTGGAATGTGTCAGCAAGACCAGCAAGCAAACGAGGTTAGAAAGTTAGAAGGAAGACTCAGCCCCACCAGTGCTTTAGATAGAGATGTGGTGCCACTTTGCATTTTGCAAAGGCTAAGTGCACTGTCTGAAGGAACTAAAATGAATGGAAATTCTGCATCTATGTCAAATCTACTGACTGAGAAATAACTGTGCCTTATTTCAGCTTTTCAATTAGTAATGTACTAGAGTCTATGGCCTTTGATTTAATTACCCCCTGGTTTTTTGAAGCTCTTGCCATGGGTCTCCCAGTAATTTACTGAGGAACTAGAAATTAGAGAAATAATCTCCAACAGGTTAACCTATTTTTCTTTTTTGAAATCAAGGAGAACATTTTAAAAAATGGAACAGAAAATAAAAACTGGGGGAGGGAGGAATTGGATGAAAATTTAGTTTTGTACATCAATAGGCTGGGATCTAGTCTGCCTTTGCCATGCCCTCTGCACTTAAGCTCTCTTTGGGGCAAGGAATACGCTTGCCAACTCAGTTGTACTCTCCCAAGTACTTAGTACAGTGCTCTGCATACAATAAGTGTTCAATAAATACCACTGGTTGATTTGCTGGGTGACTTTGGATAAGTCATTTAATTTCTCATTCATATATTATTGGTCTTCTATCCCAAAGGAAATCAGTATGGCCGAGTGGCAGGAACATGGGTTTGGGGGTCAGAGGACTTGGGTTTTAATCCTGGCTCCATCAGTTGTCTGCTATTTGACCTTGGGCAAGTCACTTAACTTCTCTGTGCCTCATCTGTAAAATGGGAATTAAGACTATGAGCCCCATTTGGGACAGAGATCGTGTCCAACCTGATTATCTTGTAATAATGTTGGTATTTGTTAAGCGCTTACTATGTGCCGAGCACTGTTCTAGGCACTGGGGTAGACACAGGGAATCAGGTTGTCCCACATGGGGCTCACAGTCTTAATCCCCATTTTACAGATGAGGTAACAGGCACCGAGAAGTGAAGTGACTTGCCCAAAGTCACACAGCTGACAAATGGCCGAGCTGGGATTTGAACCCATGACCTCTGACTCCAAAGCCCGTGCTCTTTCCACTGAGCCACGCTGCTTCTCTGTATCTTCTTTTGTATCTACTCCAGTGTTTAGAACAGTGCTTAGCACATAGAAAGAACTTAAATACCATAATAATTATTATTATAAATATGAGACAATGGTATGAGAGTGCTTTAGGAAATAAAAGTTAGAGACCTATAAGGTATTGTTATAACAACCCTACTTCTCCAAGGTGTTTTATCCCTCTAGTTGGGAAAGCTATTAGATAAAAAAAAAAAAGAGAGGCTCATGCTCATTTGCTTTTTTTTTCTTTCCTTTTGCTTCCATTGAAACCACTCAGGCGTTTGGGTTTCAGGACAGGAAAAGAATCTGATAGTCTCCCAGAGAGATAACTTTCAACAGAGGGTGCTTAGTAGAATTAAAGCACTGATACCTTTCTTTTTTCTGGGATGATGATGAAAGAGTCCAAAGAGGAACTTCTGGCAAGGGGACAGAAGAAAGCTAGTCTTACTAAATTTGGGGAATTACATATCCTAAAAAAGCAAAATGGGAGAATGCCTGATTGTATGCCTTCATGAATGAGAGAATGAAAGAAATCCCCATTGATTGACAAAAATTCCCAAATTTTGTTCGGTTTTTGAAATGCACAAATTATTCTTTAAGAGCATACATTTAATATAAAATATTAATTTTCAATAGGCCCTGGAGATCAGCAGGCAGGACAAAATTAGTTGTCTTGTATTAGACACTATCTGATTTCTCTTCAGTCTGCCTCCCAATTAACAAACCCTAATTAACATTCTGGGTGCTTTTTTGAGGGTCAATGCACACAAATAGCCAGGATAAGTATCACTTGCTTGTCCTACTCAGGAAGATGAAAGGAAACATCTATTGGAAAATCAGGTACTTTGTAGATTCTGAAGTGATTTCTTTAGAAAGACTGGCATGCTCCTAGTATCTCTCTTTAAAAATTCAACTGGGAGTTCCAATGGGCTATACAACATTGTGTTTGGAAAATCAATCTTATTTAATGACATCTAACTATATGCAAAGAACTGTCCTAAGCACTTGGGAAAGAACAATACAATAGAATTAGCAACTCATTTCCTGTCCATAAGGAGCTTACATGTGGATGCTAGCAGGATAGCATCCCCCAAAAGAAAGAACTTTACTTGAGTATAGTTCCTAAATATGAAATAAGCTTAGCATTTTTACATAACACTAGCAACCATATTGATGAAATCCTTAGGACAAAAGAATCTTAAAATATTTTAAATGGTATTTATTGATGCGTTGAGAAAATAAATGTCTACCATACAAGTTATTCTGCTTTGCCAATTTTTAACAGAATGCATTTCAAACGTTATCTCTTGAATTGGCTAATTTTTCAGCCTCAGGAAACCTTGGTTTTTGCTTATTTTGTTGAAATTGGTTCCATTTCCCTTATATTGTCTTCTATAGGCCTGTTGATGATGGTTGCATTTTTGCATGTGACCCATCCTTTACCCTTTATCCTTAGGGTAAATTAGATGGATACTGTACAAGCGATTTAAGGTGAAGCTTCATTTTCCTGACTGAAAGGGGAGTTGGTTGTCAAATGATATCCTAGGCATCCTATTACCTTTTATCAATCAATCAATGGTATTCATTGAGCACCTCCTCTGTGCAGAGCATTGTACTGTTTGGGAGAGTACAATAGAGTAGAAGAGACACAATCCTTGCTCTCAACAAAGGTTTATCAGCAACAAATAGATTAAATTATTGGATGGAGTCCAGCTCAACAGCCAGTAATGGAAAAGTGAAGTCTAATTTGAAGGAATTGAAAAATTCATTCTAAAAATGCCCTTTTTCCTTCTTAATACAGGTTCTAATTACTAAAAGGAAATCCTTTGGTGACCATCACCTGTGAAAGATCCTGGAAACATTCACCATTCACCATCCAAGAAGAGAGTTAAAATCTTGGTATATTATTAGTGAGAATGTTGTACGTTCTATGTTATGGGTAAGAGTTTTAAATCACTCATGTTTTGACATCTCAAAATGTTCAGCCTGTTCCTTTATTTTTATACATGAAATATCTGGCACTGCAGATAACACCATCTTTAGGAACAATTTTTGCACATACACATTGTAGATGTGATTGTCAATCATGCATCAGTTTTATCCACCACATGGGCACACACTTGTAAAGTTTTACCATCAGCGGAAACAACTTCAAATCCCAAGTCAGCTTTGTATGTCTATCTGTGTCTTTCCATCTCTCTCTCTCTCCCTCTCTCTTTCTCCATATGCAATGCAAGAAAAGCAGGAGAGACAGGGACAGGGAAGGTATTTTCCATTCTATATCTGTCTGCTGTATCATTTCCTCTCCTTTTGTAGTACTATGTCACTAGTAAGTAATGCATTCTCTAAGGCTTTTCCAGCCACTGAATCACTTTTCAACATGTGAACATCATAAAACAGCCTCTCTCTCTATAATACAAATCGAACATTGTAATAGCCTATCCCCCTACTTTTGTCCTGTGGATGGTCACATCTCACTGGAATGCATTTTTGAGCAATTGCATTCATTTGCCTAGCACTGATGATCATCAATACTTTATTGTCTGGACAATAATAAAGCCTGATTTCAGTTTAACTGATCACCTACATCAAAACACCAGGAATAGCAAACTTCAACAACTCTGAGGTAAAGCTGCATCTGTGAGCTTTGTTATGCTGACCTGAGGATGATCTGGAAAGCTCCAACTATTTATCTTAAAGAACCATCTGAAAAATCTCGATTAAAACATCTTTTTCACAGACTGTAAGAATGATAATAACTGTACTATTTTTAAGTGCTTGTCATGGGCCAAGTACTGTGCTAGGTAGAGGGGAAGATACAGGATAATCAGATCAGATTGTCAGAGCTCCTGATCCAAACAGAGCTCCCACTCTAAGGTACA
Source organism: Ornithorhynchus anatinus (assembly GCF_004115215.2). Classification (NCBI taxonomy): domain Eukaryota; kingdom Metazoa; phylum Chordata; class Mammalia; order Monotremata; family Ornithorhynchidae; genus Ornithorhynchus; species Ornithorhynchus anatinus. The sequence continues at coordinate 35,862,837 of NC_041734.1, read as the reverse complement.
GGGAGAACTGGTATTGAATCCTCATTTTACAGATGGGAAACTGAGGTACAGAGCAATTAAGTGTCTTGTCTAAGGTCAGAGTAGGCAAGTGTTTGGCAGGTATTATTTACCAGATCACTAGGTTTACTTCATTTGGGGCCACCTAAGAGGCATATTGATATTTAATATGCTCACTGAGTGCAGTGCACTGTTATAAGCCCTTGGGAAGAAAAATGGAAACAACAAGACATTTCCAGCCCACAAAAAGTTTAAAATCAAACCATGATTTTAACCATGACTAAACCTTGACCAGCCTGGTTTCCAGCCTAACATGAATCCATCAGTGGTATGTGAGAGCTTACTGTGTGCAGAGCCTTGTACTAAGCACCTGGGAGTGTACAATGTAACAATGAGACACATTCCCTGACCACAATGAGCTTACAGTCTAGAATATCCTCATAAAATGCCCCATACATACCTGGAAACAACTCAAGCTGATTGACCACATGTTAAAGAACAAACTTGGATGGGAATATATGCAAATAAATTACTTTGTTAACAGAGAACACACAAAAACATTAAAACTCATTAAAACAGAGTTAGAATGATATAGAAGCATGTTAGAAAGATGGAAAATCCAAATGCCGGTTTTCCCATTCCTCTTCCCAATATAACCCTCTGCTGTGTGCAAAACGGTGCCTGGAATTAATGGAAACTAGGTTGGTGGGAGATGGGTGATTGGTACCTAAGGGAATTTAAAATGGATCTTAAATCAGCTTTTCAACTTCTGAATAGGCTGTAAACCCATTAGGTGAATAGGAAAAACCTAGGAGAAAGCTATTAAGAGATCATCTATTTAGGAAAATTGCTAAAGTACCTACCAGAAAGCTGGATTTTAATTTCACGTGGGAACCACTGAAATGTGTATTTATAAAACTGTCAGATTTCAACCAAGGAAAATGACAGAATTGCACTTATACACAAGTATGACCTGCAAATTGAATTTTAACCTGCAGAGCAAAGGAGTTTGGCAAAATTGGCTTGGCTTTTAGGTATTCAGAATTGGCTTGTAACCTTCTGGACCAATCATCTGGATTTCAACGTTGTTCATATTGGTTTTGAAGAGTCAAATCATCTCCCTCATCCAAGGCAAAATAATGTTTGCATCATTGTGATACAATGCACCTATCAAATGCCCTCAGAATCTTTGGGCTGTTTCCCGGGAACAGAGGAAAAAATTGACACAGTGCTCTAGTAGCTTATAAAAATACTACCATGGGCATGGAGGGCACCATCAGATCCCTTTAAGAATATCCCAGGAAACTAATTTTCCTTAAACCTCATCTTTCTAAAGTTCTTCCTTATGTTCCTATTCCTGCTGTTTCTTCCTCTTCCAAACATGTTCACTCCATGGCAATCATTCCATTTAAATTGCTAAGAACAAAGGTAAATATCTCTATCTACTTGATATTTAGAACAGAAAAACTAGACAATCCTTCCATATTTGCCTGTGTGGAAAAGCAAGTTTTATGTATGCTCTGACTGATCATTTGCTCGCTTTGTAGAGTGTGTATGTTTGTAACTGTAGCTAATGAAATATCCTGTCATTTATGGTACAGTATCTCTAATGAAAGGTGCTACATCCCCTTGTACTGTACTGAATGTGGTAGACAGACCCGAATCCAAATATCTGCAATATGTATTTGTCTAATTGAGGATCAAGTGCACCTTGACTTACCTGACCATACTTATGAATTAAATAATGTAAGTAAAGCATTGCTTCCTGGATTCTTTTGAGACATTCAGAGTTTCAGGCCATTATTTTCAAAATTCAATTGCTGTTCTTTTCAAGGTAAAGGTCACTTTAGGATTTACCACTCTCCTTTAACATTCCTCTTATCAGTCATTCTGTGGCCTCTGAAAAACCTAGATTTAGGGTTAAACTGGGTGGTCTAGTAGACAGAACTTGCCCTGGTCTCGCTGCCAATTCTTTTAATCAGGAGCCTTTGGGGAAATTAGCCTTACGTTGTGAACAGTGCTCTCCTTCAGTCAATTCCCACTGACTATACCAGGAAATGTGGACTTACACCCAAGGATCACCCATCCCCACATTAAATGTATGTTTCTTTTAGTTCTACATAAAGGGAATTTACTTGTATTATATTTGTTTTAGCTTCTCTCAAACTGACAAAGTTTCAGGGAGACAAGCCCATCTCGTTCACCTTCCCTTGCCTCCTCTCTGAGTATCTGTTCCCATTCAATCCCTTGCAAAATATATAAAGTCAGACACCAGGGTGCATTCAGTAAATAGGCAATGCTGATGAGCCTGGTAGTTCAACTAGAGGGAGAGGCTACAAGGGTAGAGACTTAGGGGATTGTATTTTAATATTTTAACCCAGAGAGCCAATATTCCAAGGTTTGGGGGCCTTCTTCCCTATGCCCTTCACACCTGCAGACTACTGTGCTGTGTTTCAAATTCCCTCTTTGTCAGAGTGGATAATTCAATTTTTTGTAGTAATAATAATAATGGGTATTTGTTAAGTATTACTATATTTCAATCACCCTTCTAAGCACGGGGGCAGATATGAAATAATCAGCTCCCAAGTGAGGTTCACAGTCTTAGAAGGAGGGAGATCAGGTATTGAATTCCCATTTTGCACATGAGGGAACTGAGGCAGAGAGAAGTTAAGTGACTTACCTATGGTCACATAGCAGGTAAGTGGTAGAGCTAGGATTAGAATCCAGGTACTCTGACTCCCAGGAACATGCTCTTTCCACTAGGCCAAGTTGCAGAGTGTTGACTGGCCAGGGGATCTAGAGCCAGCGAGAGGAAGGACTGAAGGAAGCAGAAGGGGGGGTGAGCAGCAGATCATGCATCAGAAGGGCTCCATCTCAGCTGAGAAATTGAGTACTGTGGGACAAAAAATCAGGTGGCAGGAGGAGCCTGAGAAGGCTTTGTCAAGCAGGAGATGGAGGAGGACAGGATTCCCCGGAGAAGGAGCCGTAGCCACACTGGACCCATCTATTAGATTCCCCCTTGGCAAAGCCTTCGGCCCCTAAAGCTAATGGGTGGGCCTCTTCTCTGCAGTCACCATGGTGGTGGTCACCATGATGGCCAAGCTCCCCATTAATGTCCCTGCTACCCGTCTCTGACACGCTCTGTCTAGAGGTAGGGTAGCAATCCTTGAGCCACGGAAAGGACTACAGAGGAAAGACAAAGAAGGCCTTGCTTCACTCGTCAGGGGTCTTTTTATGATTTTGTTAAGTGCTTACTATGGGCCAGGTAATCAGGATGGACACCATCCATGTCCCACATGGGGCTCACAGTCTTAATCCCCATTTTACAGATGAGGCCCAGAGAAGTTAAGTGATTTGCCCGAGGTCACACAGTAGAAAGTGGTGGAACCATAACTAAGAACCCAAGTTCTTCACTCCTCCAGACCTTTGCTCTAATCACTAGACCACGCTGCTCCTAGATCAGGATAGGACCTTCCTAGCACTGTGCGTTCAAGTCCTCCCCATTGGATTTAAAGCACTCAGTCACCTTGCCCCCTCCTACTTCACTTCATTACTCTCCTACTACAACCCAACCTGCACACTCTGCTCCTCTAATGCTAACTTTCTCACTGTACCTCAACTACTCTCTGTTCCTTCAAAATCTTATTGAAGGTGTATCCCCTCCAAGAGGCCTTGCCTAAGATCTCTTTTCCTTTTTTTCCAACTTTATGCATTGCCCTGACCTGCTGCCTTTATTGATCCCCACCCCTCCCAACCCCATAGCACTAATGCACATATATGTAATTTATTTATATTAATGTCTGTCTCCCCCTTTAGACTATAAGCTCACTGTGGGCAGGAAATATGTCCATTATATTGTTAAATGACACCCTCCCTACAGCTTAATTCAGGGCTCTGCACGTAATAAGGGCTCAACAAATAAGACTGTTTGTACTCTTCCAGCTGCTCAGTACAGTGTCCTGCACCCAGTAAACACTCAGAAAATGCAATTGATTGGCTGTTGCAGGGATAATGGTGTAAAGGGAGGGTATGTGGGCAGGAAGAGGCATGGGCCAGGGGCGAGCACCACCAATGACTGCAGGACTCACAGGCCCAGGCTGGATGGAAGGATGAGCTACTACTCCCCTTCCCTCCCTCTCCAGTCCCATTCCCACCCAAGAGAAATCAGCTTGGCCTAGTGGGTAGAGTGCGGGCCTAGGAGTCAGAGAGTAATGGGTTCTAATCCCAGTTCCGCCACTAGTCTACTGTGTGACCTTGGGCAAGTCACTTCACTTGGCCTCAGTTACCTCATTTTGCAGAAAATGGGGCTTGAGATTGTGAATCTCGTGTGGGACAGAGACTGTGTCCTACCTGATTTGTTTGTATCCACCCCAGTGTTTAGTACAGTGTCTGACACATAGTAAGCGATTAACAAACACCCAAATTATTATTATTAGGTCAGAGTAAGTCCAACACCTCCAGCACATCATCCAGATCACCCCAATTCCCAGGTTTCCCTTTGCCAGCTTCCTTTCATTCCCAAACCACCCCAGAATGGGTGAAGCTCGCAGGGAGCATGTGGGACTGTGAAACAGCCACATAGAAACTCGATCCTCAAGGGAGTACAACTGAAGAAGGTCATGTCCTTCATGGGGCAAGAGTAGAGTATTTCTTATATTTCCAGCCCAATCTTTCAGTCAAGCAATGATATCTACTGAGTGCTCACTGTGAGCAGAGTCCTCTACTAAGAGTATTACTACTACCATTAATAGTAATGATTACGGTATTTGTTAAGTCCATACTATGTGCCAGGGTTTGTTCTAAGCACTGGGGTGGATATAAGCAAATCGGGTTCAACACAGTCCCTTTCTCATGTGGAGCTCACAGTCTCAACCCTTATTTTACATATGAGGGAACTGAGGCACAGAAGTCTGTTAGACATGACGCCTGACTACCAGTAGCTTACAATCTGTTTCACATCTTTCTCCCCTTCCCTTCACATATGCACACAACCACACACACATTCATCCAACTGAATTCTCTATCGCCTTTTTGCATTCTACTTACAGGCAGCAATGCCAGATGATGATGATGGCGATGATGAATCAATCAATTGATGGCATTCACTGAGTGCTTACTGTGTGCTGAGCACTACACTGGTACTTGGGAGAATACAATAGAGATGGTGATGATGTTGGTGAAGTGCCCTGTCTTACTCGCCCCTGCATTTGGGTCTCATGGTCTCCCTCTGCTGTGAGGAATCTTGGATTCACCAAAGCCACCTTTCTCCCAGGCAAACAATCCCCAGGGACTTGCTCTCTTCTTCCAGATCCAGGAATGATTTATCCATCCCTTGGTGGTTTTTTGGGATTGTCTCTTCTTTATTTCAAATTCTTCATTCCATTTTCTGTAGTATTTTTCAGTCCACTTCCCTATTTTCCTCTCTCTATCTACATAAAGACACAAAATCTGAACTAAATCAATAAATCTAATATGAGCCCCCTATATAGGGAGTAAAGCCAAGACCAAACAAATCTACCTTGGATGGTGCTTCAGTAGTGAAATCCCTTAGTATATCTTATAAAAGAGGAAGGGTCTCAATAAGATGAGGAAAAAATATGCTTCTTCCTATAATTCAAATAAAGCATTGACAAGGATAGTCAGTACACTAGATAAAGTGTAATAGCATAGAAATGAATCAGAATAGAGTATAAGCCCCTCAAGAGAGTGGACAGTGCTTTTCATTTTTATTGTACCTCTCGAGCACCAAGTACAGTGCTCTGCACAATGTTAGGTGCTCAGCAAATCTGGCTATTGCTGCTGCTAATGATAATGCAAGGATTAATCAGGGAAGAATCTTCTTGGAAATTGGAAAATATTATTATTATTATAATAATGTTGATATTTGTTAAGCGCTTACTATGTGCAGAGCACTGTTCTAAGTTCTGGGGTAGATACAGGGTAATCAAGTTATCCCACATGAGGCTCACAGTCTTAACCTCCATTTTACAGATGAGGTAACTGAGGCACAGAGAAGTTAAGTGACTTGCCCACAGTCACACAGCTGACAAGTGGCAGAGCTGGGATTCGAACCTATGACTTCTGACTTCCAAGCCCAGGCTCTTTCCACTGAGCCACGCTGCTATTGTGTAAGCAGAATGTGGGCAGGGAATATGTCTGTCAGCTCTGATTTATTTTAATAATACTTGCGGTATTTGTTAAGTGCTTACTATATGCCAAACACTGTACTAGGTGCTGGGGTAGATACAAGGTAATCAGGTCCCACATGGGGCTGACATTCTAAGTAGGAGGGATAAAAGCCATTGAATTCCCAGTTGGCAGATGAGGTAACTGAGAAGCAGCGTGGCTCAGTGGAAAGAGCACGGGCTTTGGAGTCAGGGCTCATGAGTTCGAATCCCAGCTCTGCCACTTGTCGGCTGTGTGACTGTGGGCAAGTCACTTAACTTCTCTGGGCCTCAGTTCCCTCATCTGTAAAATGGGGATGAAGACTGTGAGCCCCACGTGGGACAACCTGATTCCCCTATGTCTCCCCCAGCGCTTAGAACAGTGCTCGGCACATAGTAAGTGCTTAACAAATACCAACATTATTATTATTATTATTAACTGAAGCACAGAAAAGTTAAGTGACTTGCCAGAGGTTAGACAGCAGGTAAGGGGCAGAGTCAGGATTAGAAGCAGCGTGGCTCAGTGGAAAGAGCCCGGGATTGGGAGTCAGAGGTCATGGGTTCTAATCCCAGCTCTGCCACTTGTCAGCTGTGGGACCTGGGCAAGTCACTTAACTTCTCTGTGCCCCAGTTCCCTCAACTGTAAAATGGGGATGAAGACGGTGAGTCCTACATGGGACAACCTGATTACTTTGTATCTACCCCAGAACAGTACTTGGCACATAGTAAGTACTTAACAAATACCAACATTTATTTTATTTATTTATTTTTAGAACCCAGGTCCTCTGACTTGCAGGCCCGAACTTTCTCCATTAGGCCATCTGCTTCCTGAGGGCTCTCCCAAGTACTTAGTACAGTAAGCACACAGGTAAGTGCTCAATCAATATGATTGATTGATTAATAATGGCATTAGGCGCTGACCATCTGCCACGTACTATGCTAAGCAATGGGACAGACACAAGATTATGAGATGTCTCATGCAGGGCTCACAGTCTAAGAAGGTTAGCGGGCAAAACTATTTTATTCCCATTTTACAGATTAGGAAACTAAGATGCAGAGAGTGGAAGTGACACTGCCCAAGATCACACAAAAGTTAAGAGCCACAGCTGGCATTCAAAACCCAGGTCTCCTGTCTTCCGGTCCCATGTTCTTTCCACTAGACCACTATGCCTAGGAGCGGAGACTTAAGTTTTATCACTGGAGTCAAGGTATTTTAGTTCCCAGCCTGGCTTTTCACTGTGTCACATATGGTGTGGATTAAGCATCAGTTATACTCCATTAGGTCAAGCAATTGTATTTACTGAGCGCTTTCTATGTGCAGAACACTGTACTAAACACTTGGGAGAATACAATACAAAAGAGTTAGTAGACAAAGACCTCACAGTCTAGTGCGACGATAAAATCAACAAGTCCTTGATTATCTCTCACTGGTTTGAAGCGTTACTAGTGAGGGAAGGAGAAAAGGGAAAAGATAAACTACAAGTTCACATCCACTATATCAAAATCATTGATTTTATATGTAAAACATAAAGCATTTCATTTGCCAGCAATATGATCTGGTAGATAATAAGATGGTGACTGATTGCAGAGGGAGAGGATAAAAAGTAATACTACTACTAATAATTATACTTAAGCGCTTATTATGTGCCAAGCACTGTTCTAAGTGCTGGGATACATACAAGATCATCAGGTTGGACACAGTCATTCATTCAATCGTACTTCATTCATTTACTCATTCAATCATACTTATTGAGCGCTTACTGTGTGCAGAGTATTGTACTAAGTGCTTGAAAAGTACAATTCAGCAGCAAATAGAGACAAACCCTACTCAACAATGGGTTCACAGTCTAGAAGGGGGAAGACAGACATCAAAACAAACAGGCATCAACAGCATCAATATAAATAAATAGAATGATAGATATATACACATCATTAATAAAATAGAATAATAAATATGTACATATATACACAAGTGCTGTGGGGCAGGGAAGGGGAGTAGAGCAGAGGGAGTGAGTCAGGGAGATGGGGAGGGGAGGAGGAGCACAGGAAAAGGTGGGCTTAGCCTGGGATGGCATCCTGGATGAGGTGAGCTTTTAGTAGAGCTTTGAAGGGGGGAAGTGTGCTAGTTTGGCAGAGGTGGGGAGGGAGGGCATTCCAGGAGAGAGGTAGGATGTGGGCCAGGGTCACTGGTGGGACAGGCTAGAAGGAGGCACAGTGATGAGGTTAGCAGCAGAGGAGCGCGGTGTGTGGACTGGGCTGTAGAAGGAGAGAAGGGAGGTGAGGTAGGAGGGGGCAAGGTGATGGAGAACTTTGAAGTCAATAGTGAGGAGTTTTTGCTTGATATGGAGGTTGATAGGCAACCACTGGAGATTTTTTTTTGGGGGGGGGGACATGCCCAGAATGTTTCTGTAGAAAGATAATCTGGGCAGCTGAGTGAAGTATAGACTGAAGTGGAGAGAGACAGGAGGTGGGGAGGTCAGAAAGGATGCTGATGCAGTAATCCAGGAGGGATAGGATGAGTGATTGTACTAACAAGGTAGCAGTTTGGGTGAAGAGGAAAGGGTGGATGTTGGCGATGTTGTGAAGGTGAGACCAGCAGGTTTTGGTGATGGATTGGATATGTGAGGTGAATGAGAGAGCGGAGTCAGAGATGACACCAAGGTTGTGGGTTTGTGAAACAGGAAGGACGGTAGTGATGTCCACACTGACAAGAAAGTCAAGGAGAGGACAGGGTTTCCTATGCAGGATACTGGACATAATAATGATAATAATTATGGTAGTTGTTAAGCACTTACTACGTATCAATCACTGTTCTAAGCGCTGGGATACATACAAGCAAATCGGGTTGGACACAGTCCCTGTCCTAGGTGGGATTCACAATCTCATTCTCCATTTTCCAGGCATTGTACTAGGTGCTGGGTGGATACAGGCAAATCAGGTTGTGCACAGCACCTGTCCTACAAGGGGCTCACAGTCTTAATCCCCATTTTCCAGATGAGGTAACTGAGGTGCAGAGAAGTGAAGTGACTTGCCCAAGGTCACACAGCAGACAAGTGGTGGATTTGGGATTAGAACCCATGTCCTCTGACTCCCAAGCCCGTGCCCTTTCCGCTAAGCCACTCTGCTCCTCATGTGATCTTTGATAGTAACTGTGGTATTTGTCAAGCACTTAGTAAGTGCCAGGCACTGTACTAAGCGCTGGATGACACCCTGGAGATATGAGCAGCCTTATTTAGGGATGCACTGCCTAACCTGAGTGGGAATGGAACCAGAAATGGCCCCTTGAAAATTGTCTGTTTTGCCTGACTCAAAACTGACTCACCAAGAGACAGTGCTTATAGAATTTTTATCTTGTGGTGCAATAACAGCCATTTGCATTACTTAAATGCAAACAAAGCAGCAGGGACTGATTATCCTTCAGCAGTCAGTCACGCACTTTGTTTGTGTGTTTAGAACATTATGCTTTTTTTTCCTGAAAGGAGCAATTATCCTAAACTATTGAAAGGACAGGAGGAGGTTGTATTAAGTCCCCACTGACATTGATTTTCCATTATTAGTGAGTTGGAGATTTAAATGAACCTAAAATCTTTTTTTTTTATTGCCATCACTATTAGATTACATCAGTAGTGTCCTCTCTGAAAACAGAGGACAGTGATACAGACGTAGACACCTAAAAAATATTTAAAATGCCCAAGCTGTGGGCTTGGAACCAGAGTTTGATTAACAAAAAATAAGGTGGGAAGATTAAGAAAAAGGTTAGTATATATTTTAATGGGTCATTTTGTTAAACTAGGCAATTAGAATAAGGACTCTAGTTTGTATAATGGTAGTGAAAGGAAATCAATAGCTTAATTTTAGTGTAGATGGAAATAAGGGAAATGTACCATATTATCTCTGCATTTAAACTAAGCACAATTTCTTCCTTTCTGAACGTTTCAGAGATGTGAGAGGCAAAAAAAAATTGTATTTCTCCATGTTTCTGTTTATGGCTTTAGGATCAGTTTTCATCTAGGTCTCTGATGAAACTCACGAGATTATAAATGCTATCAAACTAGAAGAAAATGAAAATTCCTCCAGGGGAGTGTTTCTTTGCTTAGGATCTGCTCAGGCGAAGCCAACAGCAGAGAGGGCAGGAAAAATCTAAGGCTATTAGAGAAATGGATTTGATTCAAATCACCCTGTCAGTTTGTTTCAGCGAGATGGGGAGTTATTCAGATGCCTTTGCTTTGAACTGTTTCTTTCAGGAGCACTAAATTGCAAGGAGTTTTATGTGGTTTTCTGGAAAAATGCAAAGAAAGATTTGTGACACATGCAACGCTTACCCAGCTGCTTTCTCTTCTCTGACTACCCTTTGACCTCAGAGTTCAATTCTCCACAGGAAGAACCCTGTGAAATCCCCAGACCCACTGAGGCTCCAAGTGGTGTTTAAATAAGTCCTGGGCCAATACGCTGTGTAGCACTTAACTATTCAACCCATCCTTCCCCCACCCCCAAAGCATGTACCTCTCAATGATATTCATTAAGTCCTTACTATGTACTAGACACTGTACTAAGAACTTAGGAGAGCATCTACTCCAGTGTTTAGAACAGTTCTTGGCACATAGTAAGCACTTAAATACCATTATTATTATTAGTAGTAGTAGTACCGTACAACAGAAATAGCAGACATGTGTCCTGCCCCTGCAGACTCTAAGCTCGTCCCTTTGGGCTGTGAACTCATTGTGGTCAGGGAATGCATCTACTGATTATTATATTGTATTCTCCCAAGCTTTTAGTATAGTGTTCTGCACTTGGTAAGCGCTTAATAAATACAACTGAATGAATGAAACACCCACAAGCAGTTTAAAATCCAGAGAAAAGCCTCATTCTTAAGATACTATAAATAGGTACTCATGCACAATATCTATATGTTGCTCCCTATCAGTCATGTATCTTCATGTCTGCCTACTCTACTAGACCATAAGCTCCATGAGGTCAGGAATTATGCCTACAAGTCCACTGTACTCTCCCAAGAACTCAGTACAGTGCTCTGTATTCATTCATTCAGTTGTATTTATGGAGCACTAACTGTGTTCAAAGCACTGTACTAAGCGCTTAGAAGAGTACAACAGCAAAGAGACACATTCCTGCCCACAATGAGCTCACGGTTTAAAGGGGAGACAGATGTTAATATAAATAAATAAAATATAGATATATACATATGTGCTGTGGGGATGGGCAGGAGGATGAATGAAGGAGCGAGTAAGAGCGGCACAGTAGGGAGTGGGAGAAGAGGAGAGGAGGGCTTAGTCAGGGTAGTCTTCTTGGAGGTGACGAGCCTTCTGCAAGGGTAAGTGCTCTAATCACACCATTCTTTTATATTGTAGTCTCCCAAGTGCTTAGTACATTGCTCTGCATATAGTAAGCACTCAATAAATGCCACTGATTGTTTAAATGATTGATTACTAATTGAGAGAAGGACTTAAATTTAGGCTCTACCAATGTCATCTTCATTAAACTCTCTAATATTTTTTCTCTGGAAATACAACTGCACCTCAGTTCCTCTACATTATGTCATTAATAATAATGAATTAATGATTTTTTTTCTTCAGTGGATAAAAAGATTTCTTTTTTTGGTAGCACATAGGCCCCTTTGAAAAAAGCTCCAGATTGTCTGCCACAGCTGTGTTTTTCAGTCTTTTCTTCCTGGTCCCAGAGATTAAATCATGGGAAAATCTCCAAAATTTCAGATTTGTCACCAGAGAAGAAACATGGCCTACTGGAAAGAGCACAGTCCTAGGAGTAAGAGGACCTGAGTTCTAATCCCAGATTCCCCACTTGTCTGCTGTGTGACCTTAGGCAACTCACTTCACTTCTCTGTGCTTCAATTACCTCATCTGTAAAATGGTGATTAAGACTGTGAGCCCATGTGGGATATGGTCTATGTCCAGTGTGATTAATTTGTATCTAACCTAGCACTTAATATGGTGCCTGGAGCATATTAAGACCTGAACAAATGTAATTTAAAAAAAGAAAGAAGAAAACAAGGTTTTTGTTTAACAGTTGTAGTGTGATAGTGGGTTGGTGAGGTTGTCTATTCCTGCCCCACTTTAAATCATAGACTTTCAGAATGGATGCCAGATTCTGTTCCTGGGAGATCCAGTTTGAGTCACAGCAGAAAGGCTGTGTCCCAATCCATCAGTGGCATTTTTTTATTTACTTATTTTTATGGTATTTTTTAAGTACTTACTTTGTGCCAGGCACTGATCTAAGCGCTGGAGTAGATACAAGCTAATCAGGTTGTACATATCTATGTCCCACATAGGGTTTACAGTTTTATTCCCCATTTTACAGATGAAGGAACTGAGGCACAGGAAAGCAAAGTGACTTGCCCAAGGTTGCATAGGCAGACAGGTGGTGGAGCCAGGGTTAGAACCTAGGTCTTTCTGACTCCAAGGTCCGTGCTCTATCCACTAGGTCATACCGTTTCCCTGTTGAGTGCTTACTGTGTGCAGGGCACTGTACTAAGCGCTTAATCCCGAGTCACTTTCCTATTTATGGACCTCCATCTGAAAACCGCTCAGCACATGGTTTGTGGAAAAAAGCTGCATATTCTCTGTAAAGAATAATTTCTGTGAAGAAAGCCTCAAAAGACTCTGAGCAGGAGTTAATAAAGGTGAAATTCTGAAATTAGTTTCTCCAGGAGAAATAGGATTTATTGACTAAAGAGGCATGCTCTCTATCAAAAAGAGCAATTTATATGCTTCCTAGAAAGAATACTAGAAAATAGTGCAGAGGAGAGCTACAATATCATATTATGCATCTTTCTACAACTGAAATATAAATATTGAATGAATTTATACAGATAATTACTCTGATTAATTACCAAGTCACACATTTGGGCAGAGATTACTGTGGCAAGCTTCCTTAATATTACCTGCCCTTAAAATCATCTTTAATCATACCTTGTCAGTCATTTGCTCTTAAATTGCAGGAAGAAGACAAATACATTAAATTATATGGTTACTTTGGGTTGAGAGTTATTCACTTCTCTGGGCCTCAATTTCCTTATCTGTAAAATGGGGATTAAGATTGTGAGCCCCAAGTGAGACAGGGAGGTGTTCAATATGATTAGCTTGTATCTACCCCAGCTCTTAGAACAGTGTTTGACATATAGTAAATTCTAACTAATGCCATATTATTATTATTATTATTATTAGTAGTAGTAGTAACATGGTCACATGAGAAACAGCATGGCCTAGTGGATAGAGCATATACCTGGGAGTCAGAAGGACCTGGGTTCTAATCCGGGCTCCACTGCTTGTCTGCTGTGGGTGACGGGGGCAAGTCACTTCACTTCTCTGGGCCTCAGTTCCCTCATCTGTAAAATGGGATTAATACCGTGAGCACCATGTGGGACATGGACTATGTGTAACCTGATTAGCTTCTATCTAACCCAGTTCTTAATACAGTACCTGGCACATAGTAAGTGCTTAACAAATACCATAAAAAACAAATAGAATGCCTGCCCTCCTTAATAAATTGTAAACTTCTTGAGGTCAAGGGCCCTGTCTTCAACTAGTACATGGCTCTGCACACAGTAGGCAGTTATCGGGTTGGTAAATTGGGGGGAGGCTGCACATCAGGTTAGAACTCCGAGGTAGACTTCCTTTTCTGGAAGTGGAATTTGCTGGGCTCCATTCATTCATTCATTCATTCATTCATTCATTCATTCATTCATTCATTCATTCATTCATATTTACTGAGTGCTTCTGTGTTCCACCATTTCCTCTGATCTAAATGGCTCTAAGACAAGGAGTTGCTCAGAGTCGGGTAGAAGGCTGACAGAGTAGAAGTAAAGGAACAACCCTCATTTGATCACAGCTGAAATCCTAATAAAAACAATGATGGCATTTGTTAAACGTTTACTATGTTCCAAGGACTGGGGTAGATAAAATATGATAATAATAATAATAATAATGTTGGTATTTGTTAAGTGCTTACTATGTGTCAAGCACTGTTCTAAGCACTGGGGTAGATACAAGATAATCAGGATGACACAGTCCCTGTCCCATAGAGGGCTCACAGTCTTCATCCCCATTTTACAGATGAGGTAACCGAGGCACAGAGAAGTAAGTGACTTGCCCAAGGTCACACAGCTGACAAGCAGCGGAGCTGAGATTAGAACCCATGACCTCTGACTCCCAAGCCCGGGCTCTTTCCACTGGGCCAAGCTCGGATCAGACACAGTACCTGTCTCGCATGGGGCTCACAATTTAAATGAAAGGAGAATATGTATAATATCTGCTTTATAGATGAGGAAAGTGAGGCCAGAGAAATTAAGGGACTTGCTCAATATCATGCAGCAGGCAAGCAGCAGAGCTGGGGTTAGAGCAGCATGGCCTAGTGGGTAGAGCACAGATCTGGCAGTCAGAAGGACCTGGGTTCTAGTCCCGACTCTGCCACTTGTTTGCCGTTTGATCTTGGGCAAGTCATTTAACATCTCTGTGCTTCAGTTACCTCATCTGTAAAATGGTGATTAAGACTGTGAGCCCTTTATGGGACAGGGACTGTGTCCAACCTGATTAATTTGTATCTTTCCCAGTGCTTAGCGCAGTGTCTGGAACATAATATGCATTTAACAAATACCATAAAAAAGAGGTCTACTGACTTTCAAGCCTGTGCTCTTTCTTATGAGCCATACTGCTTCTTACAACATAAGAGTAAATGCTGGAAAGGATTTCACAGCCAGCTCTCTGAATATGCCCAAAGTCTACATTGGGGTCATTGGTCACACAACAGTCCTTTTTATATCCCCTCCCCCTAACCCCCCCACCCACACACGAGAATCTCACTTTCAATAGCTTTGTCTTTGAATACAAAGAAGAACTCTATCTCTGTGGTGATTTAGGGACATTAATTCTCTAAATAATAATGTTGGTATTTGTTCAGCGCTTACTCTGTTGCCGAGCACTGTTCTAAGCGCTGGGGTAGACATAGGGGAATCAGGTTGTCCCACGTGGGACTCACAGTCTTAATCCCCATTTTACAGATGAGGGAACTGAGGCACAGAGAAGTTAAGTGACTTGCCCACAGTCACACAGCCAACAAGTGGCAGAGCTGGGATTCGAACTCATGAGCCCTGACTCCAAAGCCCAGGCTCTTTCCACTGAGCCACGCTGCTTCTCTAATGAAATGAAATGAAATGAAATGAAATGAAATGAAAAGTCTGTGTGTCCTAAACCAATCAGAGATGCTGGTTAATGGATTACTTTCTGCAGCATAGTTGAAATCCCTCCAGCCAATATGTGGGCTTAAACAGATACATTCCAGACCTGCTGTAATAGCAAATATAAATATTTAAGTTTCAAAGTCAACTCTTTTCAAAGAAAATGAGGTGAAATGTGTTTTCAGGATTTTCTGCAGTTTTGTCAGAAAGTCTGCAGCTGGGACCTGTTCATGGACAATTAAACATAGTACTAGAAACTACCCTGTTGTCTAGTCTTTTTTCTTAAAGAACATAATTGAAAGCTATAAACCTTTGTTTAGCACAACAATATTAACTATATTCACCATGAAGTTCCAATCTAACCTGCTGCAGAGAAAATAACCTAAATTTTATTGGAAGGATTTCTTCAATTTCCAATTTGGCAGGAAGTTGCACAGGTGTGAACTATCTGCTTCCATCTGAGAAATAAATTGAACCTATTTGAATCAAGTAATAAAAAGAGATAAGGATATTCAGAATTGTAAGGTCATCTACAAGCCTTCCAAAGAGGTTTGGAAGTGCTTTCAGGGGTTAATTATGCAGTAGTGGTTTAGGATTTTCATATTTTAATGAAAATGTATTTTTTAATTATCTGAATTTCAGTCATAAAGAGAAGGAGGGTTCTTTCTAGTGAGTTAACACAGAAGAGACTTGATTGTTCTGAGGCAAAATGGTCTGCAAATTAACATCTAACTGAATGTTATTGCATTTCTTAATTTCCTCTGCTATTAAATGGAGTCTATCTGCTTGTTGTGGCAATTAGAGCAGACACAAAGAATCCCCTGAGCTCTGAAGCCCCACCCTTGCTTTAGGAAGAAGCCCAGATCCCAATCCTAAAGCTCACATCTTGTAAATTGTCTTTTCATTCATTCATTCAATCATATTTATTGAGCGCTTACTGTGTGGAAAGCACTGTACTAAGCACTTGGGAGAGTACAATGTGACAATAAACCAACACATTCCTTGACCACAAGGAGTTTATAATCTTCAGTTATTTAGTGATATAGCACAATCCTTTCAGAGCCACACCATCACCAGTGTTCACTCAGCACCCAGGCCCAAGCACTGTACAGAGCAGTTGAGGTGTATACAAATGATTTAATAGCCACTTTTTTGCCATAAAGGACTTTATGGGGGAGGTAAGCAGACCAAACTGCTGAATATACAGTTGGTAAAAGAGTACAGACCCAGGTATTTATGATAGAAACTCATAGATTATGAGCCCCTCGAGGGACAGGGTCTGTGTCTAATTCCCACCTTCCTCTATCTCAGCGCTTAGTACAGTCCTCTGTACTCAGGTTATGTTTAATAAATATTATTACTCTTGCTATGAAACAGATGTAAATTAAGTTAACCAATAAGCAGAAATACACGACTGAATAATGATGATAATAATAGCAATAATAGGGAAGCAATGTGGCCTCGTGATTAAAGCATTGGCCTGGGAGTCAGAGGAGCTGGGTTCTAATCCTGGCCCTGCCACTTTTCCGCTGTGTGACCTTGGGCAAGTCATTTCACTTCTCTGTGCCTCAGTTCCCTCATTTGTAAAATGGGGGTTAAATCTCTGAGCCCCACGTGGGACATGGACTGTGCCCAACCTGATTAGTTTGTATCTACCCAGACCTTAGCAGAGTGTCTGGCACAAAGTAAGAGCTTAACTAATACCATTAAAAAAAATAATAATAATAACTTTTGTTACTTGCTAACTATATGCCAGACACTGAACTAAGCTCTGGGATAGAGACAAGACAATTAGGTTGGACACAGTCCCTGTTCCACATGAGGCTTACAGCCTAAGTAGGACAGCAAACAGGTATTGGATCCCCATTTTACAAATTGGTAAGGGTAACTAATGGGTCACCATTGTGAGAGATGTGGAGGTTTGTCAGGGAATATTTCTTGGAGGAAGTGAAATATTATGAGGCTTTGGGGGTAGGAAGGGACAAAGTTGGCAGAACTGAGCTTGGAAGGAATTCCAGCCAGAAGATAAGAATGGACATTCTGCTATTACTGGGGCAGTTTGTTCAGTGAGGTACAGTTGTTTAGGATTGAGATCATGAGCTGGGTTGAAACAGCAGAAGAGAAATAAAGGGGAAGAAAACTGGTGGAAGAGCCCTAAAGACAATGTTTAGACGTTTGTGTCCAGTGGGTGACCACTGGAGGATCTTGAGCAGGGACATGTTTTCTGAACAGCAGTTTTCAAAAGATATGTGCAGCTTTATGAAGGGAAGACTAAGAAGGAGAGAGTCTTGAGATGAGGAGATCATTAAAAGAAGAAGAACAGAAATTTGGCCAGGAAGCAAAGAGAACTTACAGCTAACATTGGGACTTGCAACTCACATTAGCCTACTAGTGTCACGTAAGCGTGCATTGGGTGGGGGAAGTAAGGACAGAGACATAATAATAACAATAATTGTGGTAATTGTTAAGCACTTATTTTGTGCCAGGCAATGTACTAGGTGCTGGGGTGGATACAGGCAAATCAGGTTGGACACAGTTCCTATCCCTCATGGGGCTCACATTTTCCATTTTACAGATGAGGGAACTGAGGCACAAGGAAGTGTAGTGACTTGCTCAAAGTCACAGAGCAGACAAGTGGCAGAGCCGGGAGAACCCATGCCCTTCTGACTCCCAGGCCTGTGCTCTATCCACTAGGCCATAAAATATTACAAAAGAAGAACCAGCCCCATTTAGAGGCAAACAATGAAAGTCGGTAATGACACTAATGTTGCAATCTTTTGGGACAGGGAGGACTGCTGGTGGTGATGACAGTGTTGGGGAAGTTAGGAAGAGAAGATTTAGATTGGGAGAGATAAAGAATTTGGTTTCTGCCATACTGAAATGGGGTTGATAGTGCTGGGAAAGTTAAATTTTGTGTCTACCATTTTGAAATGAGTCTTGCCAGCTCTGTCACTGAATGAAATGATTGGGAACCATCTACTTTGTGTGACCTTGAGCAAGTCACTTCACTTCTCTGTGCCTCAGTTACCTCATCTGTAAAATGGGGAACAAGGCCGTGAGCCCCATGTGGGAAAGGGACTGTGCCCAATCCAATTTACTTATATCACCTCAGCGCTTAGTACAGTGCCTGACACAAAGCAAGCGTTTAACAAATACCACAATTCTTGTGAATGTTTACATTCTTCCATTTACCTCAGAGACATTTCTGATGATGATGCAGATGAAGGCATATTTCTTCTTAGTCTTCGATTGGAGACTCCTCTTCTCAGGCACTCTTGCTTATACTGTTTTCTGAAATGCATGGAGATTAATTACTTTTACTCAGGGACTCTTGAAAACAATAACATTTAATTTAACAATATCTCATTTTTACTGTCTTCCCAAAAATAAATTTTGGATGAAACAGCTGAATACGTTGAGACACATGGTACACATACTTCAGCAGCTATAATAGGAATAGCTAAAAAGATCATTATAGAGCCAATAAGAACAGGCTTAGATAGATCGCTTATATTAAACCTTCTAGTTTTATTAGACATGACAGAGCTCCACAACAATATTTTAAAGATAATTACTTTTTAGCAATGATCAGTGCTTACTCTATAGCTCTGCTGGCAGTGCTTAATTGGAGCCAGGAGAAGCAGAGAAAGGAATTTTCTAGCTCCGCACCAGCAAGCTCCAAGTAAAAAAATCAATAGACCTGTGTTACAGGACATTATTTTATAGTTATCTGCCAAATATCCTCTTCCATTCTCTTACAATTACTTTTATTATCATACTTGATTTAATGAGACCATGGTGTTTGGGAGCCAGAAGGCAGGGCACATAGTTGACTCTAGAGAGCTCTCATGGAATAGAGTTCAAACCAAGTTGAAAAGTAACAGAATAGTGAATGTTTGTGAAGATCACCTTACAATGGAAGTGCTTCAGATTGCAAGTCTTTTTTTTTTTTTAATCACAGCTGTAGTCCCAGCTGCAGAGAGAAGTCTGAATCAGGTTCAAGGTAGGGGCAACAATGCCATCCTAGTGGAAAGAATATGGGCCTGGGAGCCTGGGAGTCAGAGAAGCTGGGTTCTAATCCTAGCTCTGCCACTTTGCCTGCTGTGTGACCTTAGACAAGTCATTTAACTTCCCTGTGCTTCAGTTTCTTAATCTGTTTAATGCGGATTAAATGGGGATCTGTTTAATGGGGATATTGGTTCTCCCTCCCCAGTAGGCTGTGAGTCCCAGGGGGACAGGGGCAGGATCCAATCTGATTATCTAATATCTATCTTAATGTGTTTGGCTCATAGTAAGCACTTAAATGTCATTTTTAAAAAGTTGTAAAGAATACCATACAGGCCTCATCTTCCCTCCCAAGCCCGGTCCGCTCCCAGACTTCTCCATCACCGTGGATGGCACGACCATCCTTCCCGTCCCGCAGGCCCGCAATCTCGGTGTCATCCTTGACTCGTCCCTCTCGTTCACCCCACACATCCTATCCGTTACCAAGACCTGCCGGTTTCACCTCTACAATATCGCTAAGATCCGCCCTTTCCTCTCCACCCAAATGGCTACCTTACTATCACGGGCTCTCGTTATATCCCGGCTAGACTACTGTGTCAGCCTTCTCTCTGACCTCCCTTCCTCCTCTCTCGCCCCGCTCCGGTCTATTCTTCACTCCGCCGCCCGGCTCATCTTCCTGCAGAAACGATCTGGGCATGTCACTCCCCTTCTTAAACAACTCCAGTGGTTGCCTATCGACCTCCGCTCCAAACAAAAACTCCTCACTCTAGGCTTCAAGGCTCTCCATCACCTTGCCCCTTCCTACCTCTCCTCCCTTCTCTCTTTCTACCGCCCACCCCGCACGCTCCACTCCTCGGCCGCCCACCTCCTCGCCGTCCCTCGGTCTCGCCTATCCCACCGTCGACCCCTGGGTCACGTCCTCCCGCGGTCCTGGAACGCCCTCCCTCCTCACCTCCGCCAAACTGATTCTCTTTCCCTCTTCAAAACCTTACTTAAAAATCACCTCCTCCTAGAGGCGTTCCCAGACTGAGCTCCTCTTCCCCCTCTACTCCCTCTGCCATCCCCCCTTTACCTCTCCGCAGCTAAAGCCTCATTTTCCCCTTTTCCCTCTGCTCCTCCACCTCTCCCTTCCCATCCCCACAGCACTGTACCCGTCCGCTCAACTGTATATATTTTCGTTACCCTATTTATTTTGTTAATGAATTGTACATCGCCTTGATTCTATTTATTTGCCATTGTTTTTACGAGATGTTCTTCCCCTTGACGCTGTTTAGTGCCGTTGTTCTCGTCTGTCCGTCTCCCCTGATTAGGCTGTAAGCCCGTCAAACGGCAGGGACTGTCTCTATCTGTTGCCGACTTGTTCATCCCAAGCGCTTAGTACAGTGCTCTGCACATAGTAAGCGCTCAATAAATACTATTGAATGAATGAATGAATGAAAGGCATATGAAAATTCAACAGCTGAGAAAACTGGAGAGGTTGGGGAATATTAAAAAAGAGCACAGGGATGCACAGGGGGGTGAGAATTAGGGGAAGATACAAAGGCGGGGAAACACATGCCCTGTTTCTGTTACTCCCCCAAATATTTGGAATGTGGGACAAGGACTTTGTCCAATGTGATTACCTTGTAATTACCCCCATGCTTAAAACAGTGCTTAACATATACTAAATGCTTAACAAATACCATTAAAAACAAATGAAAAAAGTACTTAGTTCAGTTCTTCGCAATCAGTAGGCACGCAGCTCAGTAAATCCAATCAGTTGTGGAGCAGGAAAGCGGGTTCTGATTGTGGTTGGCAAGATTGGCCCATGTCCAAGGCCAAATAACTTAGTATGCCATACTGATAAAGCTAACAAAACTGCTACAAATGAGGCCATAACAGACTTAAGGAAAAAAGCCGCCTACTGGGGCTATACTGAACAAAAGTTATATCTTCACATCTAAGTTGCTTTTGCATCTAAAATGTCTATTTTATTTTTACTTTCATATTTGAAATGCCAGTGTCCAATAATCTCCTGGGAAGTGACATTGAGTATCCTAGTATCCCTGAATGGGAAGAAAGGGATTCAGTTATACTTTTTGAGCGTTTATGGTGTGCAGAGCACTCTACTAAGTACTTGTGAGGGTACAACATAGAGTTGGCAGACATGTTCCTTGTCCACAACTCATCTGTTGTGTGACTTTGGGCAAGTCACTTTACTTTCCTGGGCCTCAGTTACCCATCTGTAAAATGGGAATTAAGACTGTGAGCCCCATGCAGGACAGGGACCATGTCCAACTGATACCAATCTTGTAACTACCACAGCATTTAGAACAGTGCCTGGGACATAATAAATGCTTAAATAACGTAAACAAAACAAAAACAAAAAATGAGCTTAGACTCTAAAGGAGGATGCAGACATTAATATAAATAAATCAATAAGGGAAGAAATGTGGGGAAAATTTGTCTGACTGTCCTTGGTTCCTTCTCTGATTCCCCAGGGATGGTGTCTCCCCCAATTAGACTCTCCCCCGATTAGACTGTAAGCCCGTCAATGGGCAGGGATTGTCTCTATCGGTTGCCGAATTGTAATTCCAAGCGCTTAATACAGTGCTCTGCACATAGTAAGTGCTCAATAAATACTAGTGAATGAATGAATGGTCCAGAGGTTGCCATTCCCCAGCAATGATCTTTCCAGGAAATGACTCAGAATAAGGGGATGGGGGACTAAGATGATTTGGGATTGGTGGGAAGAAACTCCTAGGAGTCTCTATTCAGCATTTGGTCCTTGTATAAAATAGAACAGCATGGTTTCAACCAGAGCCCCTAGGATTGTTATATATAATCCACTGAGCCCTCTGAGATATCAGTCCACAATTTCTGTTCTTGGTGTGGTGGCAGCTCATTCCACTCCTGGACCTGTGAGCCCTAGTTCCCCAGCTTCCATTGCAGAGTTTTCGCTGGTACTGGGCCTAGAGATAAGTGCAGCCATTTTAGGATGTTAGCTGAGAACCAGAGAACAGTTCCCAATCTCTTGTAAAAGCCAAGAGATTCATCGTTCAGCCTGGAGATTTTCTTGGAAGGATGTGGAGTAGAGTGGTCAATGGCCAGGGTTTAGGTCATTTTGAATTCTTGCCCATGGAGATGTTTTGCCCTGAGATCCTTACAATTTGGAACACTCTATCAAAAATGTTGACACAGCTCTGTATATTTCACTACGACATACTCATCTCCACAGCTCACTAGACCTGCAAAGCCTAGGTGATCATTAAAATTTATGGTGGTCCCATTAGCACTTTTCAATGCCATTTTCTCCCCAAACTTCTAACATTTTAGCCTTTCCACTCATCACAAGGTTAACCAGATAGTAGCTTCAACAACATCAACTAGAAAATAGTGAGACCCCACTGTTTGCTAGGCTCTGTACATCAGTGAGCAACATGACTTAGTGGAAAGAGCACAGGCCTGTGAGTCAGAGGACCTGGGTTGTAATCCCACTCTGCCATGTACCTGCTGTGTGACCTCGAGCAAGCCAGTTAACTCTCTGGGCCTCAGTTCCCTCATCTACTAAGTGAGGATTCAATACATATTCTCCTTGCTACTTAGACTATAATCCCCATAAGGAACCTGATAATATCTTATATCTAGGCAGTGAATTAGAACACAGCTTGGCACCTAGTAAGTGCTTAACGAATACCACAATTATTATTTTTACTAGGCCCTTGAAATGGAAACAATTGAAATAAAAGTCCTGTTACTTTTTCCTTTAGGTGTTTACTATTTAAACAAGCAACCACATTAAGTAAATACACTCAAGAAGTCCTTCACAAAGGGGAATTCTCAAGAATCCTGGCTCCTCCACTTTCCTATTGTAAACTTGGGCATGTCACTGAATTTATCTGTGTCTCAGTGTCCTCACAAGTAAAATGGTGATTCAGTACCTGTTTTCCCTTCTAATTAGACTGTGGCCAGTTTCTGTTGAAGTACTCTAATGTATTCAGATAGCGGAGTGGCTTAGTGGATAGAACATAGGCCTGGAAGTCAGAAGAATCTGGGTTCTAATCCCAGCTCTCCCCCTTGTCTGCTGTGTGACTTTAGAGAAGTCTCTTAACTTCTCTGGGCCTCAGTTACTGCATCTATAAAATGGGAATTAAGACTGTGAGTTTCATGTGGGACATAGACTGTGTCCAATGTGATTAATTTGTACCTACCCCAGCACTTAGTACAGTGTCTAGCACATGGTAAACATTGAACAAATACCATTAAAAAAAGTATTTCAAAATAAAGTCTCAATCTTAATTGTCACAAGTGCTTAAGTGGGAACTGAATGTGTGATATTATATTATATTTAATTATTTGGTCATATATTTCAGAAAAAAGTTTGAATTCAGAAATAATCTGTTCTTATCACATTATCAGTCAATATTGAAAAAGCCATAAATAATTTTTCGTGCAATGGTTAAATTAAACTGTATGACAGTCAATACTGAAGAATCATCAAGAATTTTTAGTTCAATAGTTTAAATTATACCATTGATTACCTCAGTAAAAATCATTATATTATCTACAGTTTTATCTAATAGTAAAACACAAAATCAGAAATTATTCTATGGCACTACATAATACCTTTATCGCTTGGGCAAAGCATATGATTTTGACTTCTTTTTCTTCATGTGATTCCCTGACCTGCATGTCAGAGGATCTGGGTTTTAATCCTCACTCCACCACTCTCCTGCTGACTGACCATGGTCAAGTCACTAAACCTCTCTGTGCCTCAGGGGCCTCATCTGGAAAATGGGGATTAAATCTGAAAATGGGGGTTCTCTGCCCCAGATGGGATAGGGACTCTGTCAAAACTGATTACCTGTGCCAATACCAGAGCATAGTACAGTGCTTGATATATATTAATTACTAACAGTCATTTTTCCTATGTCTCTGGGGCAGTTTTTGAAAGTAAACTACAGAGAAGACCTGCCTTATCTACTCTAGTTCCATGCTCTATGGTACAGACAGCTCTGTGCTTTTCACCTTTGAGCTGAATGATGCAACTGTTCCAGTCACCTGCTCTGTTAGCCATTTGGACAATTCTTCAGCAATTCTAATTAGATCTCCGATTAACCTCAATCACTAAAAAGCAGCCACCTGTTCCTTTCCTAGTGTACCTCTTGTTGTGGCAGCTCAACAAATAACATTTGTTCCAGTAGCAGGAAACTGGTCTACCAACTCTGTCATATTGTGCTCTCCTGAGCACTTAGTACAGTGCTCTGCACACAGTAAGTGCTCAATAAATATGATTGATTGATTGTGTCAGGTAAGAGTGATGCTCTGGAGGAAAACCAGCAGTAGAGCTCCACCAGGCATCCTGTCCCAGCTCCTCCCTCTGCTATGCTCTCTTAATAAATTAGGGAAATGGGGTGTCCAAGGTGGTATGATTTGAGATGGAACCTGAGTCATAAGAAGTGATTGATTCATCCCTTTTCAGATATTTTTCCATTTGCCCATTCATTTCCACACTATTTTCAACAGCTGGCATTTGTTACAAGCCTTCTCTTCAAATTCCCACTGCTGGAATCATCAGAGTAGTGGTAATGAGTCCTATTGACTGGGAGCGAGTCAGATAGTCATACCATTGTTTTTGCTTTTTACTTTGGGAAAATATCATTAATTGGTGAATTGGAAGACTTTCCAGTGACTCAGAAAATAACAAGTTTACTGTTCATGGGTTCTCCAACTCTTATTTACGAGTTTGTCTGGTGCTGCTATCATGATTGCCTGCAGAGAACTGGTTTTTAGTTAACCTTAATATTGCAGGGAATAATGGTATCTAAGAGTTTGCTCATGGAGTTATTAAGAGAGTATAAACCTGGAGTTAGTATAAGATGAAATACATTCATTTGACCCTTTTCATTGACTAAACCCTCCAAATGTTCATGACTCTTACCATACTAAGGCAAACATACAAATAATCAGAGAAGAATCTAAATAAGTCAGTTTCATGAAAGGGACTGAATTTATCAGGAGTCTAAACTCCAAAGGTATATTTTACTATAGCACCTTTGTGGAGAAATTTTAGTGGAGATGAGGAAAATTGGCCAAAACCAATATTTACTTCTTGGTCAATTATTCCTGTTTAAGTCGTAATGTTTGTTCCAAAGCTGTAACATAAGGATAAAAGCAAACCCAGTAGCAAGAGCAGTTAATGAAGACAATCCAATGACTGGTGGAATTGTAATCTGAAGATTTAACAGGGATTTCTCCTGGTTTAGAATCCAATTACTATTTCCTAAGGTGGGAAAGAACATGAAGGTGTTTGCGATATTTGTCCTCAGTGTGAATATCTGGTCTGGTTCAGGTAAGGAACTCTAAAAGAAAGTAGTCAGCATCTTTCTTTAATGGTCAATGTGGCTCAGGTTATAGTTATTTTTTGTAATAAGACTCTTGGGTATTTTCTTTTTCCAGGTTTCCCAGTATATGATTATGATCCAGGAATAAAGGAAAAAGCACTTAGTGCCTCTCTTGCAGAAGTGAATTCTAGATCAATTGGTCTAAGCCTGTTCAGAGCATTCGGGAGCCTGGTTAAGGCGGTAAGTGGAATTAATTCAGTATTCTGGTTTTTTGGGAGTATTTATTAAGAGCTTACTATGTGTTAAGCCTATCCCACTCAGTGCTCAAATTTAAGGGGTGATTAGGGAAGGTATTTTATCTCCATTTTATAGATAAAGAAACTGAGCCATAAAGAGGCAAAGCTGCTTGAACTCTATCTATCCACTTTTTATAGTATTTGACTCCATATCTGACTCAGTGGGTTTTTCTTGTTTTTTTCAGTCCTGCACTTTATGTCTTCTCACATAAAGCAGTGTAATCTCCTGGATTTAAAAATTTAAATTTAATGATAAATTTAATTTTATTTAATTCTATAACAAATGAGGTTCTCCTGAAATAAATAAGTCCCTTGATTCTTAAGAACCTCCAATGGTTGCCCATTCATCTCCACCTCAAAACTGAAACTCCTGTCCACTGTCCTTAAGGAATACAGTCAGCTCTCTCCCCTCTACTTATCCTCACTACCTTTTGACTACAACCCAGCTGGCCCACTTCATTCACCTAATGTCAACCTACTGACTGTAGTTTGCTCTTGTCTCTCTCACCATCCCTCTTGCTTACACTCTCCCTCCAGCCTGGAACTCTCAAACCTTTAAAATCCAACAGACTACCACTCTCCCCATCTTCTAAGCTCTGTTAAAATCTCATCTCCTTTATGAAATCTTCCTTGACAAAACTCTCATCTCTCTATCCAATTCTCCTTCCCTTCTGCATCACCTTTGCCCTTGCATGCCCTAATGGACACAGCATAGGCCTGGGAGTCGGTAAGTCCTGGGTTCTAATTCTGACTCCTTCACTTGTCTGCTGTGTGACCTTGGGCAAGTCATTTAATTTCTCTGTGCCTCAGTTACCTCATCTATAAAATGGGGATGAAGACTGTGAGTCCAGTGTTGGACAGGGACTGTCTCCAACCCAGTGACCTTGTATCTATGTCTCAGTGCTTAATGCAGTTCCAAGCACGTAGTAAATGCTTAACAAGTACCACTGCTATTATTATTATTACCCTTTAAGCAGTTAGGTACACATCCACCACATCCCCTCCCTTCTCCCTGAGCACCTATGTATATCTCTTTATACTAGGTTGCTTCCCCTATCTTTAATATATTTTAGTGTCTGTCTTGCCTGATAGATTATAAACTCTCTGAGGGCAGGGATCAATTCTACTAATTCTATTGCACTCTCACAGGTGCTTAGTACAGCGATGAGAGCATTATTGATTAACTGATTGATCATAGTCATCACAGTGTTTGTAATTCCAAGCAGGACTGATTTGAACTTTGTGACTCCATTTTTTCCTTGGCTCCCTACAATCTCTACCTCTTTTTTCAACTGAAATTCCTCTCAAAAAGGTATTCAAGGACCTTCTTTTCTGGTTTAATCAGTTCTCTAGTCTTATCCTTGACTTTTCTGTCCCTTTGAAATTACTTCCATCTTCTTCTCTTTGAGACTCTTTCTGGCTTTAGTTGCATGGATTCAGTCCTTTTCTAGCTCTCCTCCAAACTCCCACACTCCACTTTCTCATTTTGTGGCCCTTTTTCCTCTCACTTAATTTTCTGTTTTAGGTAGCTTACTTGTTATCATGATTTCCAATATCCCCTCTGTGTTCCTCAGATCTGAATTCCCAACCCTTATCCCCCAACTGCACTCTAATATCACTAAGGGTGTTTATTGAACTTCCACTGTGTGCATTAACAGACACATGAGACATGTTCTGGAAGGATCACAAGCCTGGGAATCAGAGGACCTGGGTTCTAACCTGTCTCTGTCACTTGCCTGCTGAATGACCTTGTGCCTCAATTTCCTCATCTGCAAAATGGGGATTCAATACCTGTCCACCTTCCTACTTAGAATGGGAGCCTCATGTGGGATAGGGAATGTGTCCAACCTGAGTATCTAGTAACTGCCTAAGTGCTCAGTTCAGTGCTTAGCACATAGTAAGCACTTAACAAATGCTCAATTATTATGTTCATTGCCAAGAGTTTATAATATTCAACTGACCATGTTTTACTTCTTGAAAATTAAAACACTGCATCACCATCCCAAGCTTTTGTGGTTAACTTCTTCCAGCATTCTGTGATATTGCTACTGTCCCAGAATACTAAGGCTGCACCACTCCAATCAATCAATCAATCATATTTACTGAGGACTTACTGTGTGCAGAACACTGTACTAAATGCTTGGGAGAGTACACTATAACAGAATTGGTAAACATGCTCCCTGCCCAAAAGGAGTTTACAATTTAGATGGGGAGACAGACATTAAAATAAATTATATGTTGATCAGTGTTGCAGGGCTGAGGATGGGGTGAAGATTGAGTGCTTAAAGGGTACAAATCCAAGTCCGATTATGGAAATCCCAGATTTTTTAGTGAGTGAAAATAGGTGGGCTTCAGTGCAAGAGAGGCAGATCAGATTACCTAGGAGAACCTTAATTTGGGGGCATTTGCATACTGTTCTCATTTTGTTTGGGACAACCCACAGGAATCTGGGTCTCTTCTACAAATGTCCTTCTTCTCTGGAACACCCTCACTTAATTGGTCTTTATCTCCCTTAATCTTATAAGCAACTGAACTTCTCTATTTACCTAAGCCTTCATTGCCTTCTAACTTTCTCTTCCTGAAATGTCCTTCCAACTCTACTTTGCTCAATCTTACTTCTAACTTCTACGAAAACTCCATGCAAGAAACCTTTCAGGTGAATTCCCCCGTTAATCGATTAATCAATCTATCAATGGGATGTATTTACTGCCCACTGTATGTTGAGTATTACACTCAGAATTTGGAAGAGTGATAAACAAGATCCCCATCTTTAATGAGTTTTGCAATCGGGAAGAGAGGGGAGAGTAAACAGATGCTAAGGTAAATTAGAGATAGGAAGAAGTGATAGAGTATGTAAAATAGAATACCTAAGTGTTTAGGTGGCACTTGTTTAGGTGGAATTTGGGGAGTTTAAGCCCTCTGGCAATTGCACAATTTTATCTAAAGGAACAAGTAGGTTTTTGTTTCTCCCCACTGGAAGTGAAAATTGATTTAAAGGTAAACTAGTTTTATCTATCTTTGAAATACCCCACAGCAACTAGGGATCCATAGTATATAATGATGACCCTTGTCATGATGTTTGTTGAAAGGCAAAGTCTTTGGCTTTATTTGGGACATAAAAAGCAGATTTTCTTTCCCTGAGTTGATAACCTAAATATTATTGAATTCAAAGATGGCAGGTTCAATTACTTCCTAGAATGGGTAAGTCAGTGGAAAGGATACCCTTGTTCTTTCATGCCACCTTGCTGTGTTTGTTTTTCTTGTACCCTATGGTTGTTTAAGGGATTTAATGTCTTCGACCCAACATGTCTTTAAGGATCAGAGATTTTATTTATCTTTAATTTAGCCCCTGCCAGACATGGGAAAATGCAGGTTATAAAATGGGCACTAAGAGAAATGAGTTAAAGTTAGCACAAATAAGTGTTCACTGAGGTGGATCAATTTGCTTTCTGCTCATTGCCATTGTGAAACCATTACTCCTGGCTGAAATGGGTTTTCCAAGAGAAGTATAATGAATCCTGAAGTATCCAAACTGCTGTTGGTCAGAAAAGGCTTATGGTTCAGTGTGGCAGAGTGAACATGGACATGTCCTTGAACACAAAAGAGTGCTCTTGCACAATTTCTTTTTAAAGGCAGTTTGCTCTTGTACATTTTTTTAAAGGCAGTGACCTGGGGTCACAGCTCTGTCAATTACTGTTTGTACACCATTTCCTATCCCTAAGGAGGCGGATGGAGGTATCTTCTCAAACCTAAAGCAATTCTCCCACACCCCACCAAACCATCACCCTCCCCTTCTTCCAAGCCTTATTAATGATAATAATGATAATAATGGTATTTGTTAAGTGCTTACTATGTGCCAAGCCCTGTTCTAAGCACTGGGGTAAATGCAGGGTAATCAGGTTGGACACAGTTCCTGTCTCACATTGGGCTCACAGTATTAATCTTCATTTTACAGACTTGCCTAAGATCACACAGCAGAAAAGTAGCGGGGTCAGGATTAGAACCCACGTCCTCTGACTCCCAAGTTTGTGCTCTTGCCACAGTGCCAGGCTGCTTCCCAGAATTATGGTATTTGTTAAGCGCTTACTATGTTCCAGGCACAGTATTCAGCACTGAAGTGAATACAAGCAGATCAGGTTGGACATAGTCTCTTTCCTACATGGGGCTCACAGTCTCAATCCCCACTCTACAAATGAGGGAACTGAGGCCAAAGAAATGAAGTTACTTACCCGAGGTCACACAGCAGACAAGTGGTGAAGCAGGATTAGAACCCATGACCTTCTGATTTTCATTCCCAGGCTCTATCCACTATGCCATGCTGCTTCCTTGTTAAAAGCACATCTCCTTTAAGAGGCCTTCCCTGACTAACCCCTCATTTCCTCTTCTCCCACTCCTTTCTGTGCCACCCTTGCACTTAGATTTGCACCCTTTATTCACCCCTCCCTCAGCCCCACGGCACTTATGTACATATTGCTAATTTATTTATATTAATATCTTATAAATATAATAATATAAATATTGATAATTATATTTATATTAATGTCTGTCTCCCCCTCTAGTCTGCCAGCTCATCGTGGGCAGGGAACATGTCTACTGACTGTTATAGTGTACTCTCCAAACCACTTAATACAGTGCTCTCTACACAATAATCACAGTGCTCTATACACAGTAATCACTCAAAGAATAGCACTGATTGAACAAAAACTAAAAGGGGAAAGGAACATAGGACTTCAGTGGCGAAACAATAACATGTTAATAGTCAAATCCCCAAAGCTGATTTCCCACATTTTCTCCTTGGAGTGACCCGACATGGAGATTGATTTCAGGGTTCTAGAAATTGAATACAGGAAAATTTCTGGAAATAATCCAATCTTGCGCAGCTTCCAAAGGGGACACCATCTGGTCCTCTCTAAATGAACTACAGCAACGAATGATCAAAAAGCCCAGTAAACACCAGTTTCAGGTGGAAGGGAGTTATATCTTTCAAATTCTACTGAAGAACTTTCTCACTATTTTCACCTCAGGATGCTGGAATTATTTCATCTTCAGAGTCTTTAACTAGAAATTTCCAGACCATCAATCTCCTAGTCTTTATGGTTCCTAGATAATCAATCAGTCTCTCCCTAGCCCCTCCACCTCTCACTTCAGCACTGTCAGTGCCTGATCTTTGCTTTTCTCACCTTTCCCATCCCGGAAAGTTAGATGGATACCTCTGGATGAGGCGACCTCCACTCATGTTCTAGGAGAAGCAGCATGGCTCAATAGGCCTGGAAGTCAGAAGGACCTGGGTTCTAATCCTGGCTCCAACACTTGCCTGCTGTGTGACCTTCGACAAGTCACTAAACTTCACTGCATCTCCAGTTTCTTCATTTGTAAAATGTGGATTAAATCTATGAGCCTTATGTGGGACAAGGACTGTGTCTTGTATCTACCTGTTTGTATCTACCCCAGCACTTATTACAGTGCCTGGCACATAGTAAGTGCTTAACAAATATTACTTGCCTGTTGTTTGACCTTGGGCAAGAGACTTAACTTATCGGTGCCTCAGTTTTTTTACCTGTTGAATAGCGGTTCTCCCTCCCCATTAGATTGTGAGCCTCATGCGGGACAGGGAATGCAACTGATCTGATTATTTTGCATCCACATCGACACGCTAGTGCTTGCCACGTGGGGAAGAACTTTACAAATACCATAATAATTAATATTTTGAGGTTTGTACATTCGAAATAAACAAAAGAAAATATTTTCTTCACATAGGAAGACAGTTTACAGAATTCATTACCACAGGTCATTATCATAAAACAAAAATGAAAGTAATTTGAGCAGCCATTTGGATAAATTCATGGAAGAGTTATATACAATGAGGAACTAGAGGAAAAATTACAAATATGAGAAGGTACAAACTTAAAATTAGCATGGATGAAGGAGGGCAACCATCATGATTCCTCCTCACATCCTGCTGTCAATCATGGAGACACAGTATCGGACTGGGTAGAACACCAGTTTGACCTAAAAATTGCAATGTATGTGATTATTTGTACTTATTGTCACCTTATGAGATAGGGTGCCATTCTTATAATAATAATGATGATGGTATTTGTTAAGTGTTTACTATGTGCCAAGCACTGTTCTAAGTGCTGGGTAGATACAAGATTATCAGTTTGTCCCATAGGGGGCTCACAGTCTTAATCCCCATTTTCCAGATGAGGTAACTGAGGCACAGAGAAGTTAAGTGACTTGCTCAAAGTCACCCAGCTGACAAGTGGCAGAACTGAGATCTGAACCCCTGACCTCTGACTCCCAAGCCCATCCTCTTTCCACTAAGCCACCCTGTTTATCTGTTAAGTTTCCAATGACTCACCCCTTATCAGGCTGGCACTGTGATGCTCAAAGAATAAGCACTTGTGAAAGCTGTAAGCTCTCTGTACAGTTTCTCCAGGTTTGGTGGGGAAAATTTGTGGTACCATCTCAAATGGATAACACAAAACTTTGTTGATCGCTACAACCAGCAGTCTAAGGCTAGAATCACATTCTGAAAGGGAATGATGTATGATTTTAGAGAACCTGAAGTTTTATGTTTAATTCATATATCCACTTGCCAGGGAAAGTACATTTTTATTATAGTCTAATTCATGCTGGGTGTCAAGGTGCGATCTATTTCTTTCAAGGGAATTCTTGGACATATGTAACAACCTCAAGCTTTCCAGAGAAACAAATACATCACTCTATCCCACGATTTTATAGAGTTGATTTGGATTCCAGATTTTGTGTGTTACAGTGACATGTTGCAATACCGAACCAGACAATAATAGATGCACTGCATTTGTCTTTCAGATCAACTTTTTGGATGAGAATGACTACAACATGGACATAGATTTCAGGGTCCGAGAAACTGAATGCAGGAAAGATTCTGGGAAAAATCCAACCATGTGCAGCTTCAAAAAGGGTCGTCATGTGGTAAGTATGTGGAGTAATTAAGATAGGCCGGTGTGGACAGCCATTAAAGTCTCCCTTTATTACTGAATTGTACTTTCCAAGCACTTAGTACTGTGCTCTGCACAGTGTAAGTGCTCAATAAATACGATTGAATAAATGAATAGAATGCATTTCACTAAATATTATAATGTCTTTAAGTAGCACTAACAAGGCTACCATAGCTTTCCCTAAGGAGAAGTGTGCATATATATGAGTATGTACAGTCACAAATTTAAATTCATTCAGTCCATGGTATTTATTGAGCACTTATTGTGTGCAGAGCACTGTAAGCACTTGGGAGAGTACTATACAACAATAAACAGACATATTCCCTGCCCACAAATACTCATATATAGATAGGCTGTTGTTTAAGGTTTTCACAACCAGTAATTGATTTGGAGGCTTCATTTCAATCAACTAATAATTTGTATTCATTGAGCTTTTACTGTATGTACAGCACTGTACTAGGCACTTGGGAGAGTACAACATAACAGATACATTCTCTGCCCACATCAAGTTATATTTTCAGTGCGCATTTGTATGGGCTATTCCTTGTTAGTCAGTTATACTTATTGAGCATTTACTGAATGCAGATGCCATAATAAGTGCTTGGGAGAGTACAATATAACAATAAATCCCTGTTTCTGTGAACTGCATAGAAGCCTCACTAAAGATACTGGTTAACCTTGGGCAGCAGACATAATGATAATAATAATAATAATGATAGCTGTGGTATTTTATTGAGCTCTTAATATGTGACAAGCCTTGTTCAAGACCTGGGGTAGCTACAACACAATCAGGTAGGACACAGCTCTCATCCATTATGGGGTTTACCATCTATGAGGAGAGAGGGGGAACATACATTTGACCCTCCTTTGACAGATGAAGGGACTGAGGCACAAACAAGTTTAATGAGTTGCCCAAATAGGTAAGTGGCAGAAGCAGGATTAGAATCCATATCCTCTCATTCCATGCCTGTGCTCCTTTCTCTAGGTCAAGTTTAATTAGTGCATTAAAGAGCATCCTGCACATGGTACATACTACTAATAATAGTGTTGGTATTTGTTAAGCGCTTACTATGTGCAGAGCACTGTTCTAAGCACCGGGGTATACAGGGTAATCAGATTGTCCCACATGAGGCTCACAGTCTTAATCCCCAGTTTACAGATGAGGTAACTGAGGCACAGAGAAGTTAAGTGACTTGCCCACAGTCACACAGCTGACAGGTGACAGAGGTGGGATTCAAACCCATGACCTCTGAATCCCAAGCGCTGGTCTTTCCACTGAGCCACGCTGCTTCTCTCCACGCAAAATATGAAGCCTCTACATCAGAGTTGCCCCTCCCTTTTCCACATAACATATGGGTTCTCCTGTAGACTGTTAGCTCCACTTGAGCAGGGATCATGTCTACCAATTGTGTTTTACTGTCCTCCCTCAAGTGCTTAGTATTGTGCTCTGCGCACAATAAGTGTTCAGTAAATACCACTGATTGATTCGTATCCCCAAACCTAGGGCATCTCTACAGAAGTTCTCCTAACTCTCCCATACCCCCTTGCTTCAGAGTCATTATGAAGCAGCATGGCCTAGTGGAGAGAGCACAGGACTGGAAGTCAGAAGGACTTGGGATCTACTCCCAGCTCTGTCCCTTATCAGCTCTGTCATCTTGGGCAAGTCGCCTCACTTCTCTGTGCCTTAGTTACCCCATCTGTAAAATGGGGACTAAGACTGTGAGCCGGGTGTGGAACAGGGACTGCGTCCATCCTGATATGCTTGTATCTATCCCAGCGCTTAATACCATGTCTGGCACATAGTAAGTGCTTAATAAATACCACTATTATTATTGATATTACCCCTCGAGGTCTCTGATCACACAGGACATCATTTCCAACTTAGGCTGAGCACTTTCAAATTTTTAAGACCAATGCCAGTGGCTAGCCCACAACCACCTCACCCTGAGGCCTCATTCACCAGCATGGCTTGGGTGATAGAGCACAGTTCTGGGAGTCATGGATTCTAATCCTGGCTCCACCACTTCTCTGCTGTATGATCTTGGGCAAGTCACTTCAATTCTCTGTGCCTCAATTCCCTCCTCTGTAAAATGGGGATCGAAACTGTGAGCTCCACGTGGCACAGGGACTGATTCCAGCCTGATTATCTTGTATCTTCCCCAGAACTTAGTACAGTGTAAAGAGCACAAGCCTGGGAGTCAGAGAACATGGGTTCTAATCTCAGCTCTGCCAAATGTCTGCTGTGTGACCTTGGGCAGTCACTTAACTTCTCTGTGACTCAGTTACCTCATCTGGAAAATGGGGATTAAGACTATGAGCCTCATGTGGGAGAGGGACTATGTCCAACCTGATTACTTGTAACTACCCCAGTGTTTAGAACAGTGCTTGGCACTTAGTAAGTGCTTAACAAATATCACAATTATTATTATAGTAAGTTCTTAACAAATACTACTATTATTATTGAAGCCAACCTGCTCTATATGGGAATACAGACAAGGAGCTTTCTGCATGAGGTATACCCTGAATAAACTCCTCACCTTCTCAGTCATGCCAACCATCAGCCATCTTCTCACTCAAGTATTTATGTTGGTTGGTTTATTTGTTATCAGTTGATTTATTCACTTGTGTCTCTATGTTATAAGTTATATTTTATATGTGTCATATTTTACTCTCCTAAGCACTTAGTACAGTGCTCGGTATAAAGTAAGTGTTCAATAAATATGATTGATTAACTGATTAACAACCAGCATTTCTCACACCAAGAACCCATGGATGTGGTCCTGTGGCTTGTGACTGAATATTTCTGTTTGTCTCTGCCATTTATTATCTCATGGTCCCCATGATCTCTTTGCTCCAAAAGAGACATAATATCTCTGATTGTTACACACTCATCAGCTGTTGTTTCCCAATATGCAGAATCCATTTGCCATTGTTTTGGGAACTGCTTCAGTGGACCCTCAGAATATACCTTCAGCCCATCTCTCTCTTCCAACCCCTCTTCTTCAGGTCAGCACAAAGCAGTAAGCTACTTCCATAATAATAATAATAATGATATTTATCGAGCACTGATCAAAGTACTAGGGTAGATCAAAGATAATCAGACTGGACACAGTCCCTATCCCACATGGAGCTCACAGTCTCAATCCCCATTTTACAGATGAAGTAACCGAGGCTCAGAGAGGTAAGTGACAAGCCCAAGGTCACACAGCAGACATGTGGCTGAGCTAGGATTAGAACTCATGTCCTCTAATTCCCAGGCCCTTGCTTTTTCCACATCCATCTTCTATAAAAGGGCTACCCCTCAAAGGTGAACTGAGAGCAGGGTCCTGTCTTTGCTGATGGACAGACTACATTCTAAGGCCTCTTTGTTAATAAACCTGTAACCTGGAGATTAACATGGCAAAGAAATGGCTGTCATCTGTAATTCAATCTTCTGTAGGTTTTGTTAGGGTCCTAAGAGACTGTCCGACATGTGAGTAATCATGCTAAATCAATCATCGTTTTCATCGGGGCATTAATGGTGACTGATGATAAAAGCACACGGAGGAGTCAAGTTTATTTTTAATGTGTTGTTCGGATTGACAATCGAGCTGTCACATAAAAATGAACTTGGCCCTACAAGGTAAACCTTGAGGATGAGGAGGCCGATTTGAAAAAGGTCAGGCTTTAAGTAGGTCACTGTATAAATGTATTTTTTTAAGAATGCCCAAAAGGAAAAGACAATAAATGCTCAATAAATATGATTAACTGATTAACTGTACAATTTTGAGGAATTAGTGGCCTTTCTCCTTTTCAAGGAATCAATGGGCCACTCTTTATACATACATGTAGACTATATATATATATATATATATATATATATATATCTTAATGGAATTTGTCAAGATCTTACTATGTGTCAAACACTGTTCTGAGCACTGGGGTAGATACAGGCTAATTAGGGTTGGAAACAGTCCCTAACCCACATGGGGTTCACAGTCTCAGTAGAAGGGAGAACTGAGGCACAGAGAAGTTAAGTGACCTGGCCAAGGTCACACAAGAAGCAATTGGCAGAGCCAGAATTAGAATCCAGATCCTCTGACTCCCAGACATGAGCTCTTTTTACTAGGTCATGCTGCTTCATCACATAATCATGCTACACAGTAGTTATTGCCAAGATAATCACCCCCTTGTGCCCAGTGCACCCAGTGCACCCATCTTTGCCCTTCTGCCCAGTAAGAGTGCCAGAGCTAGGTTTCATGGCAACTGGGTGGGAGGAGACTACTATTTGGAGAGAGGGAACCAGAGGCTCTGAGCAAACTTTGAAATCATTGAACCCATCCTAAGAGGATTCTAGGAAGGATCTATGAATGACCCACTATGCCTCTAGTGTTTCTGGACCTACTAGTCTCAGAAATGCTTTAGAGAATGGAAGACATGTCCCATGTTTCACAGTGACAATGACCAAATGACCCAATAACCTGATATTCACCCCACCCTCAGTACGCTGGCACCTATGTGCATATCTGTAATTTATTAATTTATGTTAATGCCTGCCTCTCCCTCTAGACTGTGAGCTCTCTGAGGGTGGGGAATTTTATATCATGTCTCCCAAGTGTTTAGTATGGTACTTTGCTCACAGTTTGCACTCAATAAATATCCTTGATTGATTGACTGACTCCAAGACCCCACTTATTTGACAAAACCTTTTTGTGAGGGCTGCCTTCCTTAAAAATGTGGGGTTCCATGGGGATGCCCAGCCCACTGTTTTCTAACCCAGTGCTGCATGCAAGTAGGCAGAGACATTAAATTGCTTGGGGCATTGAGGGTTTGTGGCAGTTCTGTGTTTGCCCCATGTCCCAGTCTCGTGGTCAGAGCAGGCTATTTGCCCACTTGGTTCTCGTTCCCTGCCCGTTTGAATAATGTGGCATCCTTGAAAATGCCATGCTAGGGTCTCAAGAAACTTTTGTTATGATTTTTTACTTCTTCATATGTAAGAAACAAAGTACATTATTCTACAAAGCAGTGAAGAAATGAAGACTGAGATTTGAGATGGTTATAGAATCACTCACTCACTCACTCACTCACTCACTCACTCACTCACTCACTCACTCATTCATTCATTCATTCATTCAATCGTATTTATTGAGTGATTACTGTGAGCAGAGTACTGTATTAAACACTTGGGAGAGTACAGTGTAACAATAAACATACATTTCCTGCCCACAACAAACCTGAAAAAAGACTCAAGGCCACAGGCTTAAGGGTTTAGCAAAGAATGATTGATTCTGCTCCCACTTGATAGGGCACAGGTCCAAAAGGTGTTTTGTGTGTCTAGACTCTAAGATCATTGTGGGCATGGAATGTGTCTACCAAAACTTGTACTGCACTTCTCCAAGTACAATGTTCTGCATGGATCTGAGCACTCAATAAATACCTCTGATTGACTGTAAACTGGATAAAGAGAGTGGCCTCAGCTCTGTTCATGTGTGATAGGGAACAATAGTATTTGTATTTCTTTGTATTTTTCTTTTGTCTTGGTATCTTTTCCAGACACTAAATAATGCTGTTTGATTTTTTAAAAAATATTCCTGCCCTTGTTAAGACTAACTGACTTTCCCTACTTTCAGCTTAGTAGATTAAATCCTTCCCTTTCTTCTTTTCCAGCAAACGGCTCACTGCAGGAGCAGCGTACAGATCTCCGGGGAGGAGGTACAGATGGTGTGGGTGGACTGTCGCCGGGACTTCTCTAGTTCTGAATCCCAGAGCAGTGAAGAGGTAATCCCCAATCCTCAGCTCAGTCCCTCGATGAGGTCGGGTCACATAGTGCAACACACAACGAGCTCACCAGGGGTGTGGGGCACGAAATGACACTTCATGGAAGACTTTGCTGTTGGCAAAGCTCTTTACAGCTTTGTTAGACACACTCTTCATTTTCTCAAAATTCAATGCCCTCAGCTGTCTCAACAACATCTTCCCCCATTC
This sequence comes from Ornithorhynchus anatinus, assembly GCF_004115215.2. NCBI lineage: Eukaryota > Metazoa > Chordata > Mammalia > Monotremata > Ornithorhynchidae > Ornithorhynchus > Ornithorhynchus anatinus. The sequence goes on along the minus strand of NC_041734.1, from coordinate 35,823,897 downwards.
TTGCTGAAGCTCTGCTGCTGGTCCTATCCAGTTGGAGATGAAACTGCCTTGTGCCAAACTTAAAAGAACTTCTGGGGAGAAATATCCCTCCTTGAGGAATCTTGGTTTCTGCTGCATTCCCCACCCCAGAATTAAAAATTGCTGGAATGGGCCCAGTGCAGGCAAGATGGCCCAACTATATGCTTTTTTCCCCTCCAGAATGGGGTGCAAACAAAGGAAAGGACTTTTGGAGCCTTCTAAGAAACTAATCTTAGAGCACACTAAATTGAATTCCACAAAGGCCCTCAGTATCTGAGAAAGCAAACGTGATTTCCCAAGAGCCTACTTTCAAAAGGGAATTTTCCCCTGCCTCCTCAGAAACACAAAATAGAATAATAAAATCCTAGGGTCAAAAACTGGACGTCAAGAGATCATGAGGTCCCACCTTCTGCTTCAAATTGTTTCCAATTTTTTAAGCAAGCAATAGAAATTTGACTCTAATAGTGAGCTAATGTCTCCATCAGGATTAAAAGGATTTTAATTCATTCCTTTCAAAGTAGTTTTCCTTCCAGGCAACCAAAATAATCCAACACCACTTCTTTTTCTCTGCTCCACTCCCCAAATTCTCACTTCTGAAAATCTGTGATGATAATTACTTTAGGAATAGATGTGTACAAAAAGGTGAGAAATAAAAAAATGTTCTCCTAAGTGATATAAGCAGAACCAGATTTTGATGTCTCTGTGTAAAAGAATCCTTATATGTAAAGCTTTGCCTCAAATAAAAAAATGAAATCATTGCTCTTTCACCTTGGATATCTGGAAAATTGAGACCAGAGGATATGTTTGGCTCTAGTTAACCCCAGTTTCATTGGCAAAGATCAGAGTAGTGAAGAACAAATCCTAGAGTCAATGGTAAATAGAGAATCTTGGCCTTGCATTTTGCATGCAGTAGAATGTGCTACACAAAATAATAATAATGATTGTGGCATTTGTTAAGCACTTACTATGTGCAAGGACTGTTTAAGCGCTAGGATGGATACAAGTAAATCGGGTCGGACAAAGTCCTTAACCCGTGTGGGGCTCATAGCCTTAAACCCCATTTTAATAATTATAATAATAATGTTGGTATTTGTTAAACGCTTACTATGTGCCAAGCACTGTTCTAAGAGCTGGGGTAGACACAGGGGGAATCAGGTTGTCCCACGTGGGGCTCACAGTCTTAATCCCCATTTTACAGATGAGGTAACTGAGGCCCCGAGAAGTTAAGTGACTTTCCCAAAGTCACACAGTTGACAAGAGGCTGAGCGGGGATTCAAACCCATGACCTTTGACTCCAAAGCCCATGCTCTTTCCACTGAGCCACGCTGAGGTAATTGAGGCACAGAGAAGTGAAGTGACTTGCCCAATACCACACAGCAGATAAGTGGACGAGCCAAAATTAGAACTCATGACCTTCTGACTCCTAGGCTTGTGGTCTAACCACTATGCTATGTGGCTCCTAATGTAAGTAAAGTCATTAGTGTGGTGTTTTGCTCACCATGGTGTGGCTCAGTGGAGAGAGTCCGGGCTTGGGAGTCGGCGGTTGTGGGTTCTAATCTTGGCTCTGCCACTTGTCAGCTGTGTGACTTTGGGCTCATCACTTGACTTATCTGTGCCTCAGTTCCTCCTCATCTGTAAAATGGGAATTAAGACTGTGAGCCCCAAGTGGGACAACCTGATGACCTTGTATCTAACCCAGTGCTTAGAACAGTGCTTGGCACATAGTAAGCACTTAACAAATACCATCATCATCAATTATGGTGGTTGTGTCTTGGATTTTTTGTTCAGTGTCCTTGACTGCTGGAATGGTCTCAACCCGATGTCATTCTTCTTATCATTTCAAATTTCAAAAAAAGAAGCATTATGGTCTAGTGGAACAGAGCACGGGCCTGAGAGTCAGAAGGTCAAGGGTTCTAATCCCAGCTCTGACACTTACCTGCTGTGTGACGCTGGGCAAGTCACTGCACTTCTCTGATCCTCGGTTAATTTATCTGTAAAATGGGGATTGAAACTGTGAGCCCCACATGGGACAGGAGCTGTGTTCAACCCGATTTGCTTGTTTCCAGCCCAGAGCTTAATACAGTGCCTGGCACATAGTAACCTCAACAAATACCAGAATCAGTACATTATTATTTTTACTACTAATATGGTTATGATTATTAATCCCAGCACTGCCACTTGTCCGCTGTGTTTCCTTAGGCAAATCACTTAACTTCTCTGTGACTCAGTTACCTCATCTGTAAAATGGCGATTAAGACTTTGACCCCCGTGTGGGACAGGAACAATATCCAACCTGATTTGCTTGTACCCACCCCAGTGCTTAGTACACTGCCAGGCACACAGTAAGCACTTAACAGATAGCATTAAAAAAAAAAAGCCTATGCCTCTCTGAGTACATTGGTGGGTTGGGTGTATAGGGGTGGGGGCTGCTTTGCTGATGGATGAGCAATTTTGTTCTGCCGTGACTTCAAGCACAGAGTCCCACATCAACAAAGCCAAGAAAACAGAGGGGAACTAAGGAAAGGAATTGGAAAGAGCCTAATGCAGAGTGGCAATTAGTTGGTAATCCTTTCATTTCTCTGGCTGGAGCACTGATGCCTCTGAAAGAAAGACAAGTAAAGCTTATCATCACTGAGTTGTCAGGGGTTTATACCAGAGGCCTTGAGTGACCTGCTATAAGTTCTGTCCTTGGAACCATTATCCACACAAACAGATCCCATCTTCTTTCCAGTGTGTTTTTGAGGCTGGGTGCCAAGTGCTCTAAGGCAAATCCAGAAAATTTTCTAACCTACTAATTTGCTTTCAGTGTAAGGAAAGCAGGTAAATTATTTGTTGTTCTGACTAACTTGTTTCATTTTTATTACTAGAGATAGAATACAATTAGTTGAAAGGATTCTACAACTGCTGATTAGAATTCACCTCCTAAAAAAAGTTCACAAAGGACAACCTGAAATAATCTCTGATGATTTTGTAGGTAAATCCTTTTATAAAATGTTTGCTCATGTCAATTTACACAGGCATTTGTATTTTTTAGATAATTTTCAGAGAAATATTGCAGGCAAACAGAAGGAGGAACAGTTACATGGCAGGTGAGTGGAGGATGGAGGGTTTGCTTTTCAATGTCTGAAGGGCCTATTTGGTAAGTAATGCCTATATTTTATGGTATTTGTTAAATGCTTACTAGGTGCCTGGCACTGTACTAAACACTGGGGTAGATAAAAGCTAATCATCTTTTTACAGATGAGGTAACTGAGGCACACAGAAAAGAAGTGACTTGTCCATTTAAGCAGCGTGGCTCAGAGGAAAGAGCCCGGGCTTGGGAGTCAGAGGTCATGGGTTCGAATTTCAGCTCTGCCACTTGTCAGCTGTGTGACTGTGGGCAAGTCACTTAACTTCTCTGTGCCTTAGTTACCTCATCTGTAAAATGGGGATTCACTGTGAGCCTCACTTGGGACAACCTGATTACCCCTTATCTACCCCAGTGCTTGGAACAGTGCTCTGCCCATAGTAAGTGCTTAACAAATACCAACATTATTATTATTACAGCAGACAAGTGGCAGAGCCCAGATTAGAACCTAAGACCTTCTGACTCCCAGGCTTGTGCTCTATATACTTTTCCACACTGCTTGGTTGCTATATGTTACTTGTGGGCAGAAAACTTGCCTCCCAACTCCGCTGCATTGTGCCCGTCCAAGTGTCCAGTACTCTGTAGACAGTAATTGCTCAATAAATCAGTTGATTGTATTTTTTGAGTGCTTACTTTGTACACAGTACTGTATTAAGGGCTTAGGAGAGTACACACAACAATATAACTGACACATTTCCTGTCCACAGTGAGCTTAAAGTCCAGGGAGGGAGACAAAAAACTATATAAACAAATTACGGATATGCACATTAAGTGTTGTGAGGCTGGAGGCAGGGATGGTGAATAAAGGGAGCAAGTCAGGGCGAGGCAGAAGGGAGTGGGAAAAGAGGAAATGAAGGCTTAAGGAAGGCCTGTTGGAGATGTGCCTTCAATAAAACTTTGAAGGTGGGGAAAGTAATTGTCGGATATGAAAAGGGAGGGCGTTCCAGCCCAGAGGCAGGACATGAGTGAGAGGTCGGAGGTGAGATGAACAAGATCGAGGTTCAAGTGCATAAGTTGGCATTAGAGCAGTGAAATGTGCAGACTGGGTTGTAGTAGGAGAGTAGCAAGGTGAGGTAGGAGGGAGCAAGGCTTTTGAGTGTTCTATTCATTCATTCACTCAATCATATTTGTTGAGAGCTTACTGTATGCAAAGCACTGTACTTAGGGCTTGGGAAAGTACAAGAGAGACAATCCCTGTCCACTAGAAGCTCACAGTCCAGAGTTTCTGTTTAATACAGAGGTGAATGGAGGTTATTGAGGAGTAGGGAAACATGGATTGAAGATTTTTGTAAGAAAAATAATTAATACCATTGACTGATTGATTGCATAGCAAACGAGACCCTGCTTGTGTGACCTGGACCAAGTTGGGTATTTAGGGTAGTCTTGTGTGAATACAGGAAGCCTCTTACTTCTTTCCTTTTCATTTGAACTTTGTTAATGCATTTTGCTTTTCTTGGATATTGGCTTGGATTTGGGGCCTTTGGGAATTAGTGTTCCTTCAGCAACTCCCAGCACTTTGAATCATTAAACCAAGATTTTTACTGAACACCACTGGGCTTGTTTTGTCATTCCCGACTACAATGCATAGGCACAGTTAGACGGGTAAATTATAGCGCTGAGGGATGTCCAGACTTGCAACTGCAAAGAGCTTGTTGAATGAGTCATGGGTTAAGCTGATGCTCCACTGACAACAGAACTAAAATGAGGTGGAGTGAAACTTCATTGTCTTTTGAGGTCAACTGGATGGGTGTGGTGGAGAGGCATCCTGTATGCTTGTGAATTTGGCCCTGATCAAATAATAAAAGTAATAATAATAATAATTGTGGTATTTGTTGTTTACTATATGCCAAGCACTGTTCTAAGTGCTAGGGTTGATACAAGGTAATCAGGTGGGACACAGTCCCTGTTCCACATGGGGTGCACAGTCTTAATCCCTATTTTACAGATGAGGAAACTGAGGCACAGAGAGGTTAAGTGATTTTCCATGGTCACACAGCAGACATGTGACTGAGGTGGGATTAGAACCTGACCTCTGACTCCCAAGCCTGGGCTCTCTCCACTAGGTCATATGATCTAGACTGGATGTGGTTTGGCTTATTGACTCCTACTTTAGAATACTTTTAGAAACCTACTGTGGCCACTTATATTTGGCTGTAATCCAGGGGAGCAAGTTTCTCAATATTTCCCATTCAGTAAGACTTAATTCTTCAAATCACAGCATCATAGATAGGCCAGCAAAAGACTAAACATTTAGGACTCACGAGTGTCTTTTTTTTATGATGATCTTTGGAGTTGGAGACATCACAAGTAGTGCTGACCTAATGGAAAGAGCACAGGTCCGGGAGCCAGTGGATCTGGGTTTCAATCCCAGTTCTGTCAATTGCTTGCTGTGTGACCTTGGACAATTAAGTCACTTCTCTTCTCTGTGCCTCAGTTTCCTCAACTGTAAAATGGAGATTAAATCCTAATCCCTTCTTCTTAGGCTGTGAGCCCCATGTGGAACAGGAACTGTGTCCACTCTGATAAACTTGTATCTATCCCAGCACTTGACACTTGACATCAAGGGCTTAACAAATACCATAAAAAATATATAATTTCATATCGAGTTCTTAATCATGTCTACTTAAAATATATTCTCTGTTACCAAATTGTACTTTCCAAGTGCTTAGTAAAGTGCTTTGCACACAGTAAGCGCTCAGTAAATACAACTGAATGAATTAATGAATATCTAGCTCTAAGACTATTCACTCTTAATTGACCTTCACTGGATATAGAAAAAAATTGGCCTAACATATACATACTTAGTCAGTGAAGGCCTCTTGGAAGAGATGTGCCTTCAATAAGGCTTTGAAGGTGGGGAGAAAAATGGTCTGGAGGATATGAAAAGGTAGGGCAATCCAGGCCAGAGGCAGGACATGGGCAAGAGGTTGGAGGTGAGATGAGTGTGGTGTTTTCTGAGTGTCGGCTAAAAGGTTTGGTGATCATTCATTTCCAAAATGGCAGCCTCTTGTTTTTCTCTCCTGTTTTTGCCTGGTGCATTCTGTCAGACCTCATGGCCCTTTGAGTGGTAATAGCTGGAATTATCACTATCCCCATTTGAAAATAAAAAAAAAACAAGTTAAGTGCAGTATCCTATCATGGGCAGTATAGTGAATGGTAGCATTTCTGCTAGATGACATTTAGAAGCTCCTTTTCCTCATGATTTGAAACTGGCTAGTAAGATATCTGAATTATTTTAACACATCTAGTAAAATTAGATGCAAAATGATTTCAGGGACTGCATTTCAAGTAGTTTTGAAAAACCATAAGTCTTTCAAAAATAACTTTTAGAACACAAAATTTGTTTTGGTCTCAGTCAAGGTATTGCTGTCATATTGGCAAGTATATGCCTCAACAAATATACCCAGAGCACCGCTTTTATCCCACTGCAGAATCCTCTGGAAAAGAAATTGAAAGGGAATAGAAAGTAAAGACAAAGTATATTACATTTCTCATGGAGTCTGCTCCCTGATTCTCATTAGGTTTGCTACTCAGTTTCCTACAAGGCCTATTTTCCTGGGTGATATATATTCTTTGGCACTCAAGTGCAGCAGAGATTCATATTTTCCTCCTTTATTCTACAGGCATGAGAGACCCTTATAGAAACAGAAGAATATGGAATAGACCAAATCAACACAATGGCTACTGGTTTGAGTAACACCCCTGAGGTACGTTTACCATATGCTTGATGACCAAGGATAACACTGGGAAGGTCAACAGTTCATCTGTGATGACTGTAAGGCTGGAACACAAGGGACGTTCACTGGATAGTTTCATGGACCCAATGCTAAGTGGGATGCTTGTGCTACTTAGACTGGCCAGAGAAGAAGGCAGCCAGCTAGCCAGCAGGTCCCTCTCCAGCTGGGCCTTATTGATGCCTTAGGCAGATCCCAGCTTCTGTCCTGCTGGCCAGGGAATTGATGGACCAAAGAATCAGTAGTGTCCACTGCCTCATCAGGGGCAAGAAGGGATCGAAAGAGGTTGGGTAGAGGGAGCTCCTGTCATTCTGGGTTGGCACAAGAAGGACAGGGGTTTTATCATAGTGCTTACTCCAGGCCTAAATCAACCTAGAACTGTCTCTGGTTAACCAGACATGCCTGTCTACCACCAATTCAATTGCTTTGTAGTACCCAAACTGAGTGTGAGATTGGGGTAGATGTGGGCTTCATGATGTCAGGGGAGGTAGAAACCCATAAGAATTGGAAGGTCTGGGTCCATGTGGGTGTACTTTCACGAAAGCAAAGTAGAGTAGCACAGTGGATAGAGCAGAGGTCTGGGAGTCAGAAGGACCTGGGTTCTAATCCCAGCTCTGCCACTTGTCTGTGCTGTGTGACCTTGGGCAAGTCACTTCACTTCTCTGAGCCTGTTACCTCCTCTGTAAAATGGGGATTCAGACTGTGAGCCCCATGTGGACAGGGTATGTGTCCAACCTGATTAGCTTGTATCTACCCCAGTGCTTAGAAGAGTGCTTGACACATAGTAAGTGCTTAACAAATTACCATCATTATTTTTTTATGTGCCACAGTTACCTCACCTGCAAAATGGGGATTGAGACTTTGAGCCCCATGTGGAATATGGACTGTGTCCAACCTGATTCACTTGTATCTACCCCTGGGCTTAGTACAGTGCCTGGCACACAGTAAGTCCTTAAAAAAATTATTTAAAGAAAAAAGCAAAGGCCATCAGAAGCGGCCATGATGATTTGATGAAGAGAGAGCCAGATAGCCTATGATTCACCGAGAAAGCACAACCCTCTCATTTTCCAAGCTCTTATTTTAGGTCTAGTTAGCCCTCTACCCTGAGACATCATAAAGCCACATGGATGGTCTAAGCTCAGCAGTTCATTGGAATGAAAATGGGCCGGGGGCTGTGGGGCCTGAGAATTAGTCAAAGAAAGTTAGAAGAAACAGCTGGGTTGAGGTAATTAGAAGTTGTCAGCACTGCTCTTCTTTTTTTTCCTCTAGAGCTGGAGTCTGCCTGCAGGGCTGGGCAGGTTACGCCAGTTGTCTCTCAGGTGTTCCTCCCAATCCTCTAAAATCCAACCCCGATGCTATCGCAGTTCTGAAGGACTCCTGGGCTTGCTCCAATGCTGAGGAGTTAGATTCCTTGCCATCCTGACAAGCAAGGTTTAGTGCTCTTTTGCTGGGAGCTTTTCATCATTCAGTGGTTTACGACACCTCAAAACTCTACTGTCAGGATGGAAAATTCAGCCTAGGGAGTGGGAACAATAGTCAAAGGACAAGAGATCCATTATCCTCAGTAACACACACTCTATAAATGATTTTTTTTTCTAACCTACTTCTGACTCTTGTGGGAGTTCATGTTAATTATCCTGGAGTACTTCCCACTTAACACGGCATGTGAGGGAGAGTGTGGCTCCTGATTCTAGTCTGCTTTTTAACAGGAAGGAACAACATACGGTTTAGAGTAAACAGTGGGCTAGAAAGTTATTTAACTAGGAAAAAATAATAATTGAATAATTCTGATGTCATTTTTTAATAAAGCCAAAAGTCTAAATCTAAAGTGGCTCAACTGTGTTGATGGGCTGGGGAAGGAGCAGCAGTGATTTAGTTCAATTCCTCAGGTAATAGGATTTTGAATTGGGGTGTTTGTTAAGCTTTTACTGTGTGTCAAACACCAAACTTAATGCTAGGACATATACAATACAACCAGATCAGGCGCAGTTCCGGTAGAGAAACAGCATAGCTCAGTGGAAAGAGCATGGGCTTGGGAATCAGAGGTCATGGGTTTGAATGCTGATTGTGCCACTTGTCAGCTGTGTGACTGGTGGCAAGTCACTTAACTTCTCTGTGCTTCGGCTACCTTATCTGTAACATGGGGATTAAGATTGTGAGCCTCACATGGGACAACCTGATTACCCTGTATCTACCCCAGTGCTAAGAACGGTGCTCTGCCCATAGTAAGTGCTTAACAAATACTAACATTACTATTATTGAGAAGCAGCATGGCTCTGTGGAAAGAGCCCGGGCTTGGGAGTCAGAGGTCATGGGTTCTAATCCCGACTCTGCCACTTGTCAGCTGTGTGACTTTGGGCAAGCCACTTAACTTCTCTGGGCCTCAGTTCCCTCATCTGTAAAATGGGGACTGAGACCATGAGCCCCACATGGGACAGGGATTGTGTCCAACTTGATCTGCTTGTATCCACCCCAGCGTTTAGTACGGTGCCTGGCACATAGTTAAGCGCTTAACAAATATCATAATAATTATTATTATCATTATTAATACCACATGGGGCTTACAGTCTAAGGAGGAAGGACAGCAGACATTGAATTCTCATTTTACAGATCACGGAACTGAGGCACAGAGCAGTTAACTGACTTGATTTAGGTCACACAGCAGAGACAAGTGACAGAGCTGGGATTGGAACCCACATCCTCTGCCTTCCAGGGCCAGGCTCTTTCCACCAGGCTTCTCTAGACAATTTACTGCTTGTGGACTGAATTTTGCTTATCAAGCATAATTTAATCTGGCTAGCTCATTGTGGGCAGGGAATGTGTGTGTTATATTGTTATATTGCACTCTCCCAAACAGTGCAGTCCTCTGCACAGAGTAGGGGCTCAATAAATACGAATGACTCATTGACTGACACAAGTCAAATTCAGTCTAGGTCTGTGTTGCTGCTCCAGAGGCTGATGGTTACCTCACAGTTGAATGGGACCCCAAAACCAGTGATTTGGTGAGGGTACTGATTACCCATACTAAGGAACAGCACATTCATTCATTCATTCAATCATATTTATTGAGTGCTTACTGTGTGCAACACACTTTACTAAGTGCTTGGGAGAATGCACTATAGCAACAGACATATTCCTGCCCACAGTGAGCTCACAGTCTAATAATAATAATAATAATGTTGGTATTTGTTAAGCACTTACTATGTGCAGAGCACTGTTCTAAGCGCCGGGGTAGATACAGGGTAATCAGGTTGTCCCACACGAGGCTCACACAATCTCCATTTTACAGATGAGGTAACTGAGGTCCAGAGAAGTTAAGTGACTTGCCCACAGTCATACAGCTGACAAATGGCAGAGCCGGGAGTCGAACCCATGACCTCTGATTCTGAAGCCCAAGCTCTTTCCCCTGAGCCACGTTGCTTCCCAGTCTAGAAGGGGAGTTGAATATTAACATGAATACATAGATTCATTCATTCAATCAATTTTATTTAGCACTTACTGTGTGCAAAGCACTGAACTAAGTGCTTGAGAGAGTACAATATAAGAACAAACATACCTTTGCCCACACTGAGCTCACAGTCTGTAGGGGGAGACAGACATTAATATATAGATATTAATACATAGATAAATTACATATGTGTATGCAGCGTGGCTCAGTGGAAAGAGCCACTGAGTAAATGCTCAGTAAACACCATTGACTGATTGATACAACAGAATTTTCATACATATTCCCTATCCATAATGAGCTTACAGTCTAGAGAGGGTGATCAGCTGCTAAGCACCCTTGGTATGGAGCTGCTGAATAAGAACTAAACACTAAATCCACATGCAAGTTTTGAAGCAAAAAAGAAAAAAAAATCTGTTAGATTAGGAATTAGAAATTTGGGGGATTTTTTCTTTCAATAATGTGTCCAAAGCACTTGAAAATAAAACCTTATAGAGGGCACAACTCCTTCAAGATGCCTTCCCTAACTAAACCCCCTTTTCCTCTTCTCCCATTCCTTTCTGCTTCACCCTGACTTGCTCCCTTTGTTCACCCTCCTTCCCAGCTCCGCAGCACTTAAGTACATATCTGTAATTTATTGTTTATATTAATGTCTATCTCCCCTGCTTTAAGCTGTAAATTCACTGTGGGAAGGGAATATGTCCATTTATTGTTGTAGTGTACTCTCCCAAGTGCTTAGTAGAGTGTTGTGCACACAATAAGCACTCACTAAATTTGACTGAATAAAGGAGAGAATGAATAAATAGTTCTGGGAAAGACTTCAGGGTCTAAATGCAGAACAGCCATCAAAGATAGGTAGGGTCCTAAAACCAGAGATTAACCCCACTATCATTAGTATTAATTGAGCACTTCCTATAGGCAAAACATTTTAATAAGCATTTAGATGCACAGATTAAAGAAGACATGATCCATGCTCCCATGGAGTTTACAATCACGTTATTTCTATTTATCTTTTTTCTTTTCAGAGAGGACCCAGACCACTGAGGAAATAAAGTTGGAAGAGGCGTTAAAATAAACTTTTCTACTACCTGTACCATTTGGGGTAGGATAAGGAATGATCATTACACCTGTTTCTAACAAGTGATCTGTGGATAATTTTATCTTCAAAGATGTCATAGTTTAGGTGACATTTTAGAGGTGGGACTTGGTAGCTTTTAAAAACAAGTTCTTCAAGTGGAATCCAATCAGAGCACTAAAGTGAACATTATATTGGCAATGGATGACCATTAAAATATTTTTTTCTTTTTCATGGTATTTGTTAAGTGCTTTTTCTGTACCAGGCACTGAACTAAGTGCTGGGGGAGATTCAAGCTGATCAAGTTGGATATAGGGAATATGTCGGATAGATAGGACTCTCCCAAGCACTTGACAGTGCTCTGCAAACAGGAATTGCTCAATAAATAATGACTGATTGATGGACTGATGGACACAGTTCATGTGTCATGTGGGGCACACAGTCTTAATTTCCATTTTACAGATGAAGTAACTGAGGTCCAGAGAAATTAAGCAACTTGTCTAAAGTCACACAGTAGACAAGTGGTGAAGTTGGAATTAGAACCCAGGTCCTTCTGACTCCCAGTCCCGTGCTCTATCCATTAAGCCATTCTGCTTCTTGATTAATAACCTCCCAAATACTCCAATTTACCCCTCCATATGGTCATTAGCAATGTAAGTACTGGGCAGTACCAGGCCTGTCCACTCCATTCATTCAATCATATTTATTGAGCGCTTACTGTGCTGTGCCAAGCACTGTACTAAGAGCTTAGGAAAGTACAATACAACAATAAACAATGACATTCCCTACCCACAATGAGCTCATAGTCCAGAGAAGGGGGAGACAGACATCAATACAAATAAATAAAAATTATGGATTATATACATAAGTGCTGAGGGGCTGGGAGTAGGGGGGATAAGCAAAGGGAGCAAGTTAGGGCAATGCAGAAGGGAGTCCAGAATTCTGTGTTCAGCAGCAGGGGGAAGATCCTCGGAAAAACAAAGGTGACAGTTGTCCTCCTGGTCCTAACATCTGAGGAGGTACCAACTTAGAGCTAAGTACAGTGCTCTGCACACAGTAAGTTCTCAATAAATACGACTGAATTAACAGGTGGAACATAGCATCCAACATATTACTCCAGATTCACCCTCTAAATCACCGACTTTCTCTCTAGCAACCTTTCATGGACTCTTACTCATGCCTTTCTATAAAGCATCTGGAAACTGCATCTGTTTTCACCCTGCACACCCTCAGCCCCAATCTCGAAGGCAGAATTACTTTAAAACAAAAGAAGGAATATATTCGCATCCTCCATCCATGGAAATCCATTAAGAGGTGTCACCAAGGGATTATAGGGGTAGCTGACTTCCCATGGAGGGGGAGAGAATTGGGCTCAGTAATATCTTTTCATCACTTGCCTTTTTCTTGGGAGCTCCCTGCAAACATGAGGAGAAATAGTAATAATAACTGTGGTATATGTTAAGTGCTTACTATGTGCCAGGCACTGGACTAAGCACTGGGTTAGATACAAAGTAATTGATTTGGATGCAGTCCCTGTCCCACATTGGGCTTACAGTCTTAATCCCCATTTTAGAGATGAGGTAAATGAGAAAGAGAGAGGTGAAGTTACTTGCCCAAGATCCCACAGCAGACAAGTGGTTCCAAGTACTTAGTACAGTGCTCTGCACATGGTAAGCGCTCAATAAATACCATTGAATGAATGAATGAAGAGGTAGAGCCGGAATTAGAAGCCAGGTGCTTCTGGCTCCCAGGCCCATGCTTTATCCACTAGGCCATGCAGCTTCCCTAAAGCCAATAAAACAACAGAGTGCTTCAAGCACTTCTTACAGTGCTCTGCACATAGTCAACAGCATTGATAGATAAAGGATGGTAAGGGGAAGAATCCTTTGACTTTTCAGCCCTTCTTGCTAAACGTTTCCAAAAACAGAGTCAGTTCCAGCTGGAATAACAACTTTGTGGGATGGATGGGAGGATAATTTCACAGAAACCTCTAAACAATTAGTGATTATGTTCAGTTAACAGTACCTTTAGAAGCCATAAGGATGATAGATTGCAGGCTTTTTTCTGGTGTTCTTTTAGGGAAATGCAGCTTGAAAGTTTTTAGAGCTATTTTGCCTCAGGGCAAAACCATGCCTGTATCAAGCCTTCCTTATCCCTTGAATATAGGGCAGTGAACTGCAAATGTATGACATTTCAAATGCAACTTATGGGCTCCTTTCATGATGTATTTTATCCCCCCTGAGGCAAGAAACTGTCTACTTTATTGAAAATGAGAAGAGTCTAAAATTAAAATATGCTGAGACAGGCCATAAATTGACTGTCTGTTGGTGTAGAAATTCAAGAAAAAAATCCACTGCTTAAATTTTGCTTGTTGCTAAGAGATACCTGGGACTCTGTGCCTCTATTAGCGTGCCAACGCTTATTACAGTGCATTCAATAAATATGTTTGAAGTTGCTTGTGGGCAGGAAATGTGTCACTTCTTCATTCCAAGTGTCTAATAAAGTGTGTCACACCAAGTGGGTGCTCAATAAGTGTCATTACTATTAGTAATAGTAATATTATTATTACTTCTACTTCTAAAACAACTATTAGTACTCCTGAGCATAACAACATATTCTCCAGATATGATCTACAAAGCACTAGTTAGGAAGAGGTTCCTAAGCAGCCTAGTGGGAAGAGCTAAGACCTGGGAAGGAGAGGGCCTGAGTTCGAATCCTAACTCTGTCACTTGTTTACTGTGTGACCTTGGACAAGTCACAACATCTCTGTTCCTCAGTTACCTCACCTGTAAAAAGGGGATTAAGACTGAGTCCCATGTGGAACATGGACTGGGTTCAGTATTAATTAATTAATTAATTCATTCATTCATATTTACTGAGTGCTTACAGTGTGCAGAGCACTATCCTAAGTGCTTGGGAGAGTACAGTACACCAGCAAACAGTCACATTCCCTGCCCACAGTGGGCTTACAGTCTAGAGTGGGAGAGGCAGACATCAATACAGATAAATAAAATAACAGATATATACATAAGTGCTGTGGGGATGAGAGGGAGAAAGAGCCCTAGAAGCAAGTCAGGATGATGCAGAAGGGAGTGGGAGATGAGGAAAAGTTGGGAATAGTCTGGGAAGGCCTCTCGGATATGATTAAGCTGTATCCACCCAGTGCTTAGTACAGTGCCTGACAAATAATAAATGCTTAACAAAAACTGTTAAAAAAAAAAAGGTATGTCTTGGCAAACACTTGTTTAGTATGCTGTTCTTCTTAAACATCACAAAGGAAAATAGTAAGATTAATAGTATTTATTAAGCACTTATTGTGTGTGTGTAGATCACTGTATTAAGCCCTGAGAAGGAACATACAAATAGGCATGGTCCCTGTCCTTCAGAGGGACACAATCTGTAAATAGTATATTCAGTGGACTTCCTTTTTTTTTTACTTTACACAGTGCATCATACATAGCATATAGCACATTAATTAATAGCTAATAGTCCCATTCTGATTTCTGCAAATGCCTCCAGTAAGGAAATTTGCCATTCCCATGAACTCTGAGCTAAGAACTTGAGGCTGGACATTCATTCATTCATTCAATAGTATTTATTGAGCGCTTACTATGTGCAGAGCACTGTACTAAGCGCTTGGGATGAACAAGTCGGCAACAGATAGAGACAGTCCCTGCCGTTTGACGGGCTTACAGTCTAATCGGGGGAGACGGACAGACAAGAACAATGGCACTAAACAGCGTCAAGGGGAAGAACATCTCGTAAAAACAATGGCAACTAAATAGAATCAAGGCGATGTACAATTCATTAACAAAATAAATAGGGTAACGAAAATATATACAGTTGAGCGGACGGGTACAGTGCTGTGGGGATGGGAAGGGAGAGGTGGAGGAGCAGAGGGAAAAGGGGAAAATGAGGCTTTAGCTGCGGAGAGGTAAAGGGGGGATGGCAGAGGGAGTAGAGGGGGAAGAGGAGCTCAGTCTGGGAAGGCCTCTTGGAGGAGGTGATTTTTAAGTAAGGTTTTGAAGAGGGAAAGAGAATCAGTTTGGCGGAGGTGAGGAGGGAGGGCGTTCCAGGACCGCGGGAGGACGTGACCCAGGGGTCGACGGCGGGATAGGCGAGACCGAGGGACGGCGAGGAGGTGGGCGGCAGAGGAGCGGAGCGTGCGGGGTGGGCGGTAGAAAGAGAGAAGGGAGGAGAGGTAGGAAGGGGCAAGGTGATGGAGAGCCTTGAAGCCTAGAGTGAGGAGTTTTTGTTTGGAGCGGAGGTCGATAGGCAACCACTGGAGTTGTTTAAGAAGGGGAGTGACATGCCCAGATCGTTTCTGCAGGAAGATGAGCCGGGCAGCGGAGTGAAGAATAGACCGGAGCGGGGCGAGAGAGGAGGAAGGGAGGTCAGAGAGAAGGCTGACACAGTAGTCTAGCCGGGATATAACGAGAGCCCGTAATAGTAAGGTAGCCGTTTGGGTGGAGAGGAAAGGGCGGATCTTGGCGATATTGTAGAGGTGAAACCGGCAGGTCTTGGTAACGGATAGGATGTGTGGGGTGAACGAGAGGGACGAGTCAAGGATGACACCGAGATTGCGGGCCTGCGGGACGGGAAGGATGGTCGTGCCATCCACGGTGATGGAGAAGTCTGGGAGCGGACCGGGCTTGGGAGGGAAGATGAGGAGCTCAGTCTTGCTCATGTTGAGTTTTAGGTGGCGGGCAGACATCCAGGTGGAGACGTCCCGGAGGCAGGAGGAGATGCGAGCCTGAAGGGAGGGGGAGAGGACAGGGGCGGAGATGTAGATCTGCGTGTCATCTGCGTAGAGATGGTAGTCAAAGCCGTGAGAGCGGATGAGTTCACCGAGGGAGTGAGTGTAAATGGAGAACAGAAGAGGGCCAAGAACTGACCCTTGAGGAACTCCAACATAACATAGGGTCATAACAGTTAGGGTCATACCCTACCTCTAAGTTATATTGTATGATCCCAAGCACTTAGTACAGTGCTTTGCACAAAGTAAGCACTCAAAAAAAAAGATTGATTGATTGTTTATCCCTCCATGTCTTTCCCTTCCAATGCTCGCAGTGAAATTGGCAAAGCCACTTCACCTTTCTGGTCATCTGATTCCTGGGAATAATGTCACCATAGCAACATCTGTGTCCTCTTTACATCACAGGGCAAAGATGTGCTATTCTTAACTTTTGTATAACAGATGATATATACGTCAATGAAAAATACATACTTTATGATTCTCCTTATAGCTTGGGGGACAGGGAGCAAGAGAGTCTAGGGTTTGATACAGGACAGACATAAGATGCTGCATTCTCTCACATTCCACACAATGTCAACCCCATCACATGGACCTATTTGAAACAGAGCCTGTGACTACCGGTGATTCTGACTTGTCTCATGATCGAGGTGCCTACACATGAGCCGAAACGGAGCAGCACAACATGTCTGAAGCAATTAAGACAAATTCCCCCCATCCCATTTCCTAAAGCTGACCATTCCCATGACATTAGGGCAGCAGATAATTAGGATCTCCATGTACTCCCCAATCCCTACCTCCAGAGGCCTCAGGGGGATTCACTCTTATTCCCAAGGGTGAAATTGGGAAGTCCCAGTGATCCCAGCTGAACTGCAAGTCCCAATAACTGGGTTGAATTCAGGTTTAATTGGTCTAATGGCTCCTTAGGTAGGTGCCAGTGGGAGGAGAGGAGTGTTCCAGGGTGTCTGGGAATCTGGGGCAGGTTGAAGGGGACAATTCATTCCTTATAGAAATTCTACATTTTTTCATGGTATTTGTTAAGCTCTTCTTATGCGCCAGGCACTGTACTAAGCGCTGAGGTAGGTATAAACTAATTATGTTGGACACTGTCCCTGTCCCACATGGGGCTCACAGTCTTAACCCCCATTTCACAGATGAGGAAACTGAGTCACAGAGAAGTGAAGTGACTTGACAAAGGTCACACAGTAGACAAGTGGCAGAGCCAGGATTAAAACCCAGGTTCTAATCCTTCCCTGAAGTCCCCCAGCCTTCTGTACTGCTCACCCAAGTGGGGGCCTGACATCTACTGTTACAGGTAGCTTCCTCTTGACCTGAAACCCCGACCATCTATCCCCAAGATGCAGAGTATGGTGAAAACCTGACAAAAGTTTTGGTGGCCAGGACTCTCTCTCCCAAATGCAATAGCCCTCTCCATTCATTTATTCAAATAACATTTATTGAGTGCTTGCTGTGTGCAGAGCACTGTACTAAGCACTAGGAAAGTACAATATAGCAATAAAGAGAGACAATCCATCCAGAAGGGAGGTGGGGAAGCAGATGGAACCAACACCTGATCATATTTTCCAGGCATCGACAGCATATGGCAGAGCAACCCCAATGCAAGGGGTTGGGGTAGACTCAGCTCTGGCATTTGAGGGATTTTAATGCCAGATGGGTCAACCAGCTGCATCCTCCCCCACTGCCATCCCCACCTCATGGCATCCGGCGAATCTGTGACAGGAACAATTTCCTAGAAGTTGTTCCTGGCATAGTTCTGTGGGTGTTTATGGAATATTTCTCCTCACATTTATAGGCACCTCGCAGGAAAAAGTAAAGCTATTCAAAGGTATCTCTGTGTTTGGAATGGGGAAGATGGTGGGGGATGCACAGAAGGTGAACAGTGGGAGGAGAGAGACCTCCAGGGGCTATAAAATGTTTCAGAAATGTTTTATCCATCCAGAACATCTTCAAGATTGGGGCAAACCCCTAATGTGACTGTAGCTGTGACTACGTACTTACATTCTCTCCTGTAAGCTCACCGTGGACAGGGAGCATGTCTGTTTATTGTTATATTGTACTCTCCCAAGCACTTAGTACAATGCTCTGCACACATTAAGAGCTCAGTAAGTACCACTGAATCAATACTACACCTGCAGCTACAAGTGGAGCAGTGATTTTCCCACTCCTTCTGCTTTTTTCCCATATATGTTTGAGAAATGGGAGAATTGAGCTGACATTTAAAAACTGTGATGAGGATAATGGAGTGTGCCCTTAGGGAAGGCAGTTAAGTCTGAGTCTTTTCAGAATTAAGAATCTGAGCACAGGAATTCATTGCGGTGTTGGGAAAGTGCACAATGCCACTTATACTCTCCAGGATCTGAGGGTCGGTTGCCATTTTTAACTGTATGTTACTGGGTATAGGCAAGCAAAATGAAAAATTCTGAGGTCACTTCCCCTTTTAACAAACACCATGATAACAAAGGCTTTCTATTTTAAGAAGAGTTTTTAGGTGTGGGGAGCAATTTTCCCTGGAACACTTAGATGCAGTGGATGAAGTCTGAACACTTTAAAAACACTTGGGGTCCAATTTTGCCCATTTCTGCATGCACTGGCAGTTGCTGCCACAACCATCTGGAATGGCAGGAAAGAGAAAATGCTCTTTCAAGAGTACTGAATATGCTACCTGGAAGGAACACTCCAGAGGTGAAGCAGCATAGCTTAGTGGAAAGAGCCCGGGCTTGAGAGTCAGAGGTCGTGGGTTCTAATCTCGACTCTGCCACTTAGCAGCTCTGTGACTTTGGGCAAGTCACTTAATTTCTCTGTGCCTCAGTTACCTCATTTGTAAAATGGGGATTAAGACTGTGAGCCCCACGTGGTACAACCGGATGATGTTGTAATTTACCCCAGTGCTTAGAACAGTGCTTGGCACATAGTAAGCACTTAAATACCATTATTATTATTATTATTGTTATTAAGTGGAGGAATTGGGCTCTTTATGTGCATTCATTCATTCATTCAATAATATTTATTGAACTCTTACTGTGGGCAGAGCACTGTACTAAGTGCTTGGGAGAGTACAATGTAACAAAAAGGAGACACATTCCCTGCCCACAACGAGCTTGTCTCTGTATAAGTAGAATTCTATTACAATAAGAATTCAGATTAGTAATTTCCAAACTAGGCTCCCAAAATTTGTTCAAATCAAAATTTACGGTAATGACAACCAATTCTCCGCATCACCCTCATTGCTTTTTTATCCTCGTCAGTGCAAGTGAGACATCAAAATGTATCTGCCTCCCACCTGCCTGTTGGATCAATAATAACAATCACTGTGGTATTTCTTAAACATTATATGCCAAGTACTGTACTAAGTGCTGCAGTAGAAACAATATATGCATATTGAACCCAATCCCTGTCATACATGGAGCTCACAGTCTGAGGGGGAGGGACACCAGATATTTAATCCCTATTTATCACATAAGAAATCTGAGGCACAGAGAAGTTAAGTGTCTTGCTCATGGTCACACAAGCAGGCAAGTGATGAAGTCAGGATTAGAATCCAAGTCTCCCGACTCCTAGGCCTATGGTCCTTTCACCAGGCCATGTAGGCTTCTTTAAATCAAAATCTAGAATTCTCAAATGTGTCATTTCTCCTCAGGATCCAGTTCCCATACTCTGAGTCACCCTTCAAAATTTTTTTGTGGTACTGATGCTGAAATATTGAAATAAAAATGTTCAGCAAATAAAACCTCCAAAGCCTGATTCACTTTCCTTTGACAGCAAGCCCAACATCAACAGGATCAAGAGCACGAGAGAATATCCACAACAGAAGGAAAACATCCCTCCAGAATTACCCATCTCTCCCTGCCTTAACCTCATCATTTAAAGAAAAATAGCTATCAGACGTGCACATGACATGCTTAAATACATGAAAATTGGCATTAGGTAGGAAAATGGAAATGGGATTGCAGGAATTCAGGTCTCATTAAAATACCATGTCTCTTGTGGATAGTATAATTATGTCAAATCTATGTTTTCAATCCACTTGGAATTGGTTTGCTGCTTAATAATTATATCATCTTCCTGGGTTTTGCGCTTTGGTGTTCAGAAGACAACTCTCTTTCCCTCTGGCTACTTTTAGCCTGATTGAAAAGCATCTAGATAAATTGCATTATGTGTCCTTCTCAGCATCAAGATCGAACAATGTTTTCATATTTTTAGGAGGAAAGAGGACTGGGATCCCATATCCTCCAAGTCACCTGTGGCTGCTCCAAGCCTCCTGACCCCATTAAGTCTTGGACATCACTCCGTTCCCAGACAAACTCCTGGCCTGGCAGGATGGCAGACCGTGAACGTGACTTAGATGCATCTTTAACCCGAAAGAAGATAGCAAAGCTAAAGCATTCTTAGCCTGGAGGTGGCTGTCTTGCAATTAATCACAGAGGTTCAGATCTGGAGCTACCCAGCAGGTTGCTCCTTCAGCCCTGCCTTCTTAATAACTCGCTGTGAAAGATAAACACTGACATGCCACCTCATAAAAATGTCAAAGTGCCACTCTGAGGCCGGCTGCAGTCTGTCTGTGCTCCATCGCCAGTGGCAGATGCAACTGGATCCAACTTGCTTGGCATAATTTTTCTACAACAGAAATATCAGCGTCTTGGACGCCAATGGGATTGGCACACTTGGCGCCAAGCTGTAAACAATGTATAACAATGGCTGGCAAAATTGTATTCTTCTTTCATTCCCTAGCAGCTTGCCCAAAACAATGCCCAATATTTAAGACTAATTCCTCCCCTGATTTGATATTCTCAGCGTGTAACATACTGGTTTGATTTGCTGCCAACTTGCAAGCTGTCCCAGCCATATCCTCCCCTCCTCAGGTTATTGTCAAGGGTGAGGAAGCTGGTTCTCTGGCTCCTTGTCTCTCCGGGGATTTTCCCGGCTTGGAAATCCAGTGATTTTTTTTTCTCCATTTATGCAACAGCTTATTGATGCTATGTCTTTTTGTGCTAATTTTCTGTTCAGGTTGAAGCAAATAACCCAATTGTGAATGTGTTTCCATCTGATCAATGTGACAAGATGTAATCAGAGTTCTCCAAGATTATAGGGTGCTCGCTCAGGGAGAGAAAGTGTGGAAGAGACAGGGGAAGGAGATGGGGGGTGATGAAGGGGGGCATCTGCTCACCCGTTATTTTTTTTTACTTGCTCCTTTAGAACCAACAGACTTACAACACCTCCCTCCATCGATATATCCAGGTCCTTTCCAGACAAACCCTTTCTCATCAAAAATTGTCTATAAACGGCACATTTCAAGGCCCAGACCGTGAGCTGAGTTTTTAACCAAATATGCAGACAGATCTTTAGCTGCAGAGCAGGTGGACACGAGGAGAGTCTCTCTAATGACCCACTAGAGGGAGACAAACATTTTTTAAACATTTATCCTTGTTCACTAAACTGAGTCTGGGATGGGAATTCAAGGAGGACAGTGCTAAAGACTTCTGCGGTGCCCTTTCTGTCTACCTTTGCAAAATATTGTTGAGAATGCATGCTGGTCATCTCACAGAGATCAAACAGAGACAGACCTGCAGTTTCCTTCCTTGCAGGTGAGCTGGTTATTTCATTATACCCAATCGCCCTTTATGTATCTTATTTTTTTAATGGTATATGTTGAGCATTTGCTTTGTGCCAGGCACTGTACTGAACGCTGGGGTAGATACAAGATAATCAGGTTGGACACAGTCCATGTCCCGTGTGGGGTTCACATTCTTAATAACCATTTTACAGATGAGGTAACTGAGGCACAGATAAGTTTTGTAGTATTTGTTAAGCACTTACTATGTGCAAAGCACTATTCTAAGCACTGGGAGATACAAGGTGATCAGGTTGTCCCACGGGGGGCTCATAGTTTTTTAATCCCCATTTGACAGATGAGGTAACTGAGGCACAGAGAAGTTAAGTGACTTGCCCAAGGTCACACAGCTGACTAGCAGCGGATCTGGGATTAGAACCCGTGACCTCTGACTCACAAGCCCGCGCCCTTTCCACTGAGCTACGCTGACTTGTCCAAGGTTACCTAGCAGACAAGTGGTGGGGCCAGGATGACAACCCAGAACCTTCTTACTTCCAGGCCCTGGGTCTATCCACTAGGTCATGATGTTTCTCTATTTCATACAAATCTCACCCATCCCTAAACAGTGATCCATGTCTTAGCCAAAGGAAAACTTATCTTAAAACAAATTTGCTCAATGTACTGGATTGGAATTGAGTTGCTAGGAATGGACTGGGATCAGGGATTGGAAAGGCCTGGAAGGAGATGAAAAAATCAGAAAGATGTACCTTCTTGTTCGTCCTTGCCAATATGAAGTCACAGTCTTTGGACATAAAACCGTTAACAATTCTTGAAATGCTGTATTGAAGGAGCAGCCTCCTCTGTTTCAATCCCAGAACTTTGCAGACACCACAGGATTAATCTTTAGGATATAATAGACTGGCAGGCAGGTAGGCTGCGGCATTATTCATAATTTGCAGACCAAAAAAACAGAGGATTAAAGAGACTTACTCAAAATCCCATAGTGAGTCATTCAAGCAGGTCAGGGGGCTAACTTCCAGTCTAAAAGTGGATCCATTGATCAAAGAATTAAAGAGCTGAAAATATCTTTGAAAGGGGTCACCTGGTCCAGCCCCCTGTCTTGAGGCAGAATAAGGCTTAATCTTTAAAGAACACTCTCCTATCTATAAGAGAGGGGTGCCTGATCCTCTTAGATAAATTACAAATACAGAGTGTAATTTCCCAGTAATAAATTATAATTATTATGGTACATGTCAAGTGCTTATTATGTGCCAAGCACTGTTCTAAGCACTGAGGTTGATACAAGGTTATCAGTTTGTCCCACATGGTGTCACAGTCTTAATCCCTGTTTTGCAGATGAGGTAACTGAAGCACAGAGAAGTTAAGTGATTTGCCCAAGGTCACACAGCAGGTAAGTGGTAGAGCCAGGATTAGAACACATGCCCTCTCACTCCCAAGCCCATCCTGTTGTCACTTGGCCATGTTTCTTCAAAATCCCTGGCAGCCCAAAAGTTCTTATTCGTACCTAACCAAATTCTCTCTTGTGGCAATTCAAATCCAATTGCTATCATTGGTCGTCAGTGGAAATAGAGGTCACTTGGTCAGATTGCTCCTAATAAAAAACCCTCCTTTCTTTCAAATGCTGGAACAGCACTGTCTTCCCAGAATGTCTCTTCAGAACTTTTTATAATAAAAGTATTCTGAATTGCCTTGTTCATTTTAAGTAAGCCATGGAAGCCAACTGCTATGGGGGCAATCTCAACTGATTTAAACCCCAAAGGTCTAAGAAGGGTGATATCTACTCTCTATATTTTGGAGAAGAATCAGGAGGATTTTTAACAAAGCTAAGTAACAAGGGATCCCTTTACTGTCTTCCCCACATAGGCCCCTGAAAGAATGGTCTTCCAATAAACATGTTCTTTGTATGCAAGCTTTCAAAGCATAGGCAGCATCTGCCTTGCAGATTTTCTAAGAGATGGCAAAGAAGGGGTCTTCCTTCAGCTTTGGCCCTGCGCACATTAATTTCTGATCATTTCCACTTCTTCTCTAAACTTGGACTCTCCACCTGGTATACCACTAATATTGTTGACTTCCTGTTCTCACTGAAGATGCCATTAGATTATAAACTCCTTGAGAAGGGGAATTGTTCTTCAGAACACCTAGGAATATGCTCTGCACAGAATAGTCTCAATCAGTACTGGTGATAATGCTGAAAGAAGTCTGAGTTTGATATTGACACAAGCTCATTCCAAAGCTAGTTAGTTCATCAATACAATAACCATGATATTTAAATAATCATCCTCTAACCAAAAAAAAAAATGAAATTAGGAAAAAGTTGCTTTTTCTTGTACTATTTCTTACTGTGAAGTATTTGTCTCAGTCTCGACTGCCAATATTCCCTAAGGGTGACAGTTGCTGGCAGGCTCAAGACTAAATGCTAGAAGCATGGATTAGAACTTGAACTCTCAGTAATCTAATTGACGCCCAATTTCTTGACAGATCTGTGAAGATTTGGCAAATGCTAATCTTGTCATTGGCCTCCTAAGGAAATCTCATTGCAGCTGCTAAGCAAACACAAGAAAAAGCCTTGAATCTCAAACTTTATCCAATCAAATACTTGCAGGAGTATTTGAAGCTGCAGTGACCCAAATGGCTTTGTTCCAGGAAGGATATAGTTCTTGAGTAACATCACAATCCACAAAAAGAAGTCAAGGATCACTGACGCAAAGCAATCAGTCTTTATCCCCTCACTGTCTGCGTCACCAATCCCAAAAGGTTCACAGCAAGGCCAGAGTTGAACTAGGCCAACAATGCACTTCTAGATCTGCATCATTTTGTTTGGGCCTTATATCTGCCCAGCCAAAGCTCCAACATCAGCTTAGCAAAAGTGAACAATGATCAGCCACTGGGAAGCTTGGAAATCTAGTCATTCATTCATTCAATAGCATTTATTAAACATTTACTATGTGCAGAGCACTAATAATAATAATGTTGGTATTTGTTAAGCGCTTACTATGTGCCGAGCACTGTTCTAAGCGCTGGGGTAGACACAGGGGAATCAGGTTGTCCCACGTGGGGCTCACAGTCTTAATCCCCATTTTACAGATGAGGTAACTGAGGCACCGAGAAGTTAAGTGACTTGCCCAAAGTCACACAGCTGACAAGTGGTAGAGCCGGGGTTCGAACCCATGACCTCTGACTCCAAAGCCCGTGCTCTTTCCAGTGAGCCAAGCACTGTACTTGGAATGTACAGTTCGGCAACAGAGACAATCCCTGCCCAATAATGGGCTCACAGTCTAAACGGGGGAGACAGACAGCAAAGCAAAACAAAACCTGCTTTCGGAGGTATTTTCATTTTAATGACCAACTTGGAAACTATTCCTGGATTTCCTACTCTCCGAAATGAATTTTCATAAATATTTGAAAGAAATGCCAGAAGAATACCACCAAAAGGAATTGGTTGGGTACCACCAACTTGATTGTTGGTGTGGGGAGATTTTATTCACTTCCCAGTGCTTAAAACAGTGCTTGACACTTAGTAAGCACTTAACAAATATCATAATAATAACTTCCAACAGACCCAACCATCTCCCTAGTCAGATGGTATGTTGTTGCTGGAGAACAAAAGTGTATTCCTTGTTCCTTTGTTCCTTTATGTTCTATGATTGCCACCCCAACCCCAAGCAGGAGATAGTATCTCGTAGCAGAAAGATGCACCTGCCTGAGACCAGGACATCTGGTTTCCAACCCTAAACTCTGCTTCTGACCTCCAGTGTGATTTCCAGCAAGTCACTTAACCCCCCGTACCTTGGTTTCCTTGTCTCTGAAATGGAGATTAAAATGCCTGTGCTTTCCTACATCACAGGGTTGTTGTAAGATAACTGAGACAAAATAGCTGTAGCACTATGAAAGTGCTCTAAAATGTCTACATATCATCATCATTGTTATTATTTTTAGTATTATCGTAGTATAGTAGCAGTAGTAATAGTAGTAATGGTAACCATGAGCTCCTTTCTTTCTAGGAATGGAATGGGTATGCCTCTTCCTCCCAGAGTCCAGACTGGTAGAGTCCTGGAAACTCTCCAGGTGCAAACCTGAGAGGGGGAGTCATTCCTTCAAGAGGCATCAGTTCGCTCACTCCAGTCTGCAAGCAACCCGATATGGTGAAATGCAAAGAAACCTGGAGAGAATTTCTGAAAGGCTGGAGGTTTTCCGAGAAATGCTGCAACATTTTAGGAGTTATAGTCACATTTGTTAGAAGAAAACTGTCCTTAGAGTTTGTCAAACGTTAGGCCTCATTCCATCAAGAAAGAATGATTTTAGTACAGTGCTAAATGCTTAGTACAGTGCTCTGCATATAGTAAGTACCAAGTGAATAAGATTGACTGACTGATTGAACAAGAAGGAAATAGTAAATTTGGGTCTCAACCTCCTTTGTTAGAGACATGTGAATGGAAAAGAGTGAAAGATTAAAGGTGTAACCAAATAATCTCCTTTATTTCATTTCTTCCCTTCCTAATATCCCTCTCTGCTTCCCTCTCCACTTCTCCTTTACATATTTAAACTCCTTTTTTTAATCTAGTAACCTTGTCGGGGGAAAAATAAATCAAGGTTTTCTTTGTTCTTCGGTAACAATTTCTCTTTAGTAATTTTTGGATATAAATGCAGAGAATAGTCATTTAAATATCAACTGTCTCAGCTGCTACTTTTTCTTGTGCTAATGAAAACATTAGGCTCTGGCACACTGCAAACAAAAAAAGCAGTAGCTCTTTTTGAGCAAGCTCTGAAAGGACCAGGAGACAAGAAGGCAAGTGCAAAAAGAGCTCCAGAAGCTGCAAACCACAAACACAGCAGCATGTGAAGGACCGGGGGGGGGGGGGGGGGGGGGGGGGGGGGAGAGAGGGTCTGTGTGTGTGTGTTACTAAGGGCTACTCTTTTCAGTCACACATTCCCACCACAGGTGAATTTCACCATCAGAAGTATCTTCTTCAAAAGCAAAGCACAACTCTGTGGTGGACAGTACTAGACGAGTCTCATTTTTGGATCCAGCTGGTATGTTATTCATCCAAAAGTTATTTTTAGTGAAATTCATTTTGAACATTTCCCCGTAGAGAAAGGTGATGAAAGTCATGGTATTCAAGGTGAGAGAACTGCTTTCTATCCTTGGCTCTTTTATTAATTCAGTGAGAGGGCTTGAAAAATCATTCCATCTTCCTCATTTTGTGCATCTGAAAAAGGGGAATATATGAGAGCACACAGAGGGGGAGAATGGAGGGATGTAGGTCAAGCCAGCCCTAATCTGGTTTAAGGCCCGTCAGGAATCTATTGTAGAATAAGCCTATTAGACCTTCTCAGGTGATTGTGATAATTAGACCCAGAAGCTCTAATCTCTTTGCTGTTCAGTCGAGTCACCTTCAAACATGAAGGCTACTACTCCGTTTGCTATCCTTTTCTACCCCTAGGTGCACACTTTTGGGAAAAAGGTACAAATTGTTTGAGCCATGTCTCATGGGTGTTATCTTTGAAAGGCTTGATTTGAGGTAACAGTACTACCTATAATTTGACTGGGCTTCGCCACCATCATATGTAGTGCAAGGAGAATTCTGTCAGACACAATCAATCGATAGTATTTATTGACTATTTACGGTGTGCAGAGCACTAAGAGTTTGGAAATTCACTTCAGAAATCATTTCAAAGATTAATGCTCCTGGAAATAAAACAATTGCTCTCTAATTTGTTATATTAAAATCGTGTTGGTCTCTTTTAGTCACTTTATGGTACATTGTAATAATAATGAGAATGGTATTTGTTAAGTGTTTATGGTGTATCAAGCACTGTCCTAAGCTCTGGGGTAGGTACAAGTTGAAAAGTTTGGGCACAATCCCTATCCACTTGGGGCTCACAGTTTATATTAGAGGGAGAACAGGTATTAATTCCTCATTTTACAGATGAGGAAATTGAGGCACAGAGAAGTTAAGTGACTTGGCCAAGGTCATACAGTAGGCAAGTGTCAGAGGTGGGATAAGAATTCAGGTCCTCTGGTTGCCAGGCCCATGTGCTTTTCACTAGACAACACTATTGTCACCCCTAAATCATTTTCTTCTGACCTTGAGTGTAGTGATAATCCTTCTAGGCTATAAACTTGTTGAGGACAGGGAATGCGTGTGTTATTTTGCTATATTGTACTCTCCCAAGTGTTTAGTGCAGTGCACAGTAAACCCTCAATCAAGGCAATTGAATGAATGATTGATAATCCTGCTCAACCAATTGTTTACCCTTTGATCTGGGGCAAGTCACTTAACTTCTCTGTGCCTCAGTTTCCTCAACTGTAAAATGGGGATTAAAACTATGAGTCCCATGTAGGATAGGCAATGTGTCTAACTTGATTGACTTGTTCTATCTCAGCGCTTAGAACAGTGCTTGACATACAGTAAGCACTTAACAAATACCAATAATAATAATAGTTTTGGAGGTAGTGAGGAGTCCAGCTTTGGTTTTTAAACCAGATGCAGATAATCAGAGGTGAAGTGTATTATGTATTTCGATGTTGCGATAACGGAGAAGCCAACTAGTTTTTACTCTGCAAATGGGCAATTTGAGAATGCAGGCCAGCCATGTTTCATATGTTTCCCAATGCCAGGAAGATCACCCACCCTTCTTTCATACCCAGGAGTTGTACCCTATGGGCCACAGATGTCTTCCTGCCATCACTACTTTGTTTCCAGTTCTATGTAATAAAGTAAACATACTGAAGAATTCCAAGAAAAATATTACTTCAGCCCCTGTTTATCTGGAATCAATCTGGGCTGAGGGTATGATCAGAGGGCACAGCACATTTATTGAGGTTATGATAGAAACAATTTTCAGAAGTTGGTTTTTATTTTAGAAATTTATTCATTAATATTCACAGGAATTCAGTATTGCCTATAGAGAGAAGAAGCTCATTATAGGGAATGAAAAATAAACCTACCTTCCATTTTCGCAGTGTGGCTTAGTGAGCATGGCTCTAAGAATCAGAGGACTTGAGTTCTAATCTCAGCTCTGCCACTTGCCTGCTATGTGACCATGGGTAAGTCACTTAAGTTCTTTCACCTCAGTTTCCTCATTTGTAAAATGGGGATTAAATACTTCCTGTCCCACCTACTTAGAATGTGGGACACAGGGAGTGTATATGACCTGATTACCGTAGTGCTTGGAACACAGTATGTGCTTAAAAAATACAATTAAAGCCAGGGATCAAAGAGTGTAAGATCTCTTAGAATCTTAGCTCTGGTACCTTCTTAAGTGCACGTTGAAGAGGCTGGAAAATGAGCCTGCAGTGGAAAGGAGAAGAAGAAGGGGGCCTCTTTGAGTCCCCTATCCCCCTGCCTCCCCCATCCCTTGCACCCAATGACCTGGCAACCTACTTTACTAAGAAAATTGCTTCTATCGGGCATCAGCTCCCTAAAGTCACCCCTGCTCTTCCTCAGTCCCTCCCTGCTTCCAGTCCCCTCTTCAATTCTTCCATCCTTCCCAGCAGTATCTCTAGAGATCTCCTGACTCCTTTCAAAACCACCCCATCTACCTGCACATATGACCCCATTCCTTCACACCTTATCACCTTATCAAAACTCTCACCCCTTCCTTTCTTCATTCAATCATATTTACTGAGCACTTACTGTGTGCTTCTTTCCTCCTTAACAGCCATCTTCAATTGTGGCTCTCCAGTGGCTTCTTCTCCACTGCTTTCAAACATTCCCATGTCTCCCCATCCTATCAAAAAGGCTCCCTTGACCCCACGGCTGTTATCACCCCATCTCCCTCCTATCATTCCTCTCCAAACTCCTTGAGGAAGTCATCTATACCGCTGTCTCAAATTTCTCCCCTCCAATTCTCCTCGAACCCCTCCTATCTGGCTTCCATCCCCTTCACTCCACAGTAACCGCCCTTTCAAAGGTCTCCAATGATCTCCTTCTTGCCACATCCAATGGCCAACACTCCATCTCGATCCTCCTCTACCTCTCAGCTGCCTCTGACTAAGTGGAACAACCCCTTCTCCTGGAAACATTATCTAACTTTGGCTTCACTGATTCTGTCCTCTCCTGGTTCTCCTCCTATCTATCTGGCCATTCATTTTCAGTCTCCTTCACGGGCTCCTCCTCTGCCTCCCACCCCCTAACTGTGGGGGGTCACCCAAGGTTCAATTCTAGGTCCCATTCTAGGTCCCCTTCTAGTCTCCATCTACACCCACTCCCTTGGAGAACTCATTCACTCCCATGGCTTCAACTACCACCTCTGTGTGAATGATACCAAAATCTACATCTCCAGCCTTGATCTCTCTCCTTTTCTGCATTCTCACATTTCCTCTGGCTTTTAAGACATCTCCAATTAGATGTCCTCCCATCACCTCAAACTTAACATGTCCAAAATAGAACTCCTTATCTTCCTACCCAAACCCGGTCCTCCCCCAACTTCCCCATTACTGTAGACGGCACCACCATCCTTCCTTTCTCACAAGCCCTTAACATTCCTCTCCTTGACTTCTCTCTCTCATTCAACCCACATATTCAATCCATCACTATATCCCATTGGTCCCACCCTCACAACGTGGCTTTCCTCTCCATCCAAACTGCTACCTCGTAATACGATCACTTATCCTCTCCTGGCTGAATTACTGCATCAGCCTCCTTGCTGACCTCCCAGCCTCCCATCTCTCCACTCCAATCCTTATTCTGCTGCCTGGTCATTTTTCTACAAAGAAGTTCAGGACATGTCACCCCACTCCTCAAAAAACTCCAGTTGTTGCTCATCTACCTCCAATTCACACAAAACCTCCTCATTATTAGCTTTTAAACACTCCACCACCTTGCCCCTTCCTACCTCACCTCGCTTCTCTCCTACAACCCTGCCCTCACACTTTGCTCCTCTAGTGCTAACCTTCTTATTGTGCCCTGATATTGCCTAACTCACTGCCAACCCTTAGCCCACATTCTGCCTCTGATCTAGAATGCCCTCTCTCCTCAAATCCTACCGACAATTACTTTCCCCCACTTCAAAACCTCCTGCATCACCCTGACCTGCTCTCTTTGTTCTCCTCTTCCAACCTTAAAGCACTTATGTATATATATATGTAATTCATTTATTTGTATGAATGTCTGTCTTTCCCTCCCCGGACTGTAAGCTTGTTGTAGGCAGGAAATGTGTACGTTTACTGTTGTACTGTACTCTCCCAAGCACTGAATACAGTGCTCTGACCACAGTAAGTGCTCAATAATTATGATTGAATGAATGGAGATATGCAGTTGCTTTGCATTTTTAAGCTCCAGTCACTGTCTTATTTGTCTTTGAGAACTAATCACTAGGAGAAGAATCAGTAATACAGCAATAAACTATTCAGGATGACTGTTGCAGGTAATGATTGTTGTATTATTATTTGGGTGACATTAAAAAAGTGTTCAGTTCTGTAGAAATCCCATTAAAGGTAAAGCAAACCTACCTCCAAGACCTTTAAAAGAGAGAGGAGGAAGGGTTCTCACAGAATTGAGTTGAGGGAGAAAAAAGCAGGAAAGAGAGGGTGACGTCTCACCACCATCAGCCCCATGTCTTCCATTTGTGTCACTGCAAGCATGGCCCCTAACTTCCCTCGCACATCTTGGTCACAAGGACACATGTGACATCACATTCACAAGAAACAACATGATGTAGTGGATATAACAAAGCTCTGGATGTCAGAACATTGTGGATTCTAATTCTGGCTCTGCCACTTGTCTGCTGTGTGACCTTGGGCAAGTCACTTCAATTGTCTGTGCATCAGTTACCACATCTGTAAAATGGGGATTGAAACTGTGAGCCTCAGATGGGACAGATACTGCATCCAACCTGATTTGCTCGTGTCCACCCCAGTGCTTAGTACAGTGACTGGCACATAGTAAGCACTTAACAAATACCATTATTATTATTATAATGATCATTATTATTATTTGTGAAGCTGGGAATGGAACCTAATGTACTCAGGTCCTCCGCACTGTTTTTTAACCCCTGCATAGTGGGGTGACATCTGAACTCCTGCCAGAATCCTGCTTGCACCTGATCTAAATCCTAGATGCAAGTGTTGTAACAGACAAACTAAGGGAACAACCTGCTCCTGGAGGAAAATCTGTTTCTGTTTTTTTGAGAAGTAAATTAAATTTATCTCTGCTTGTTGAAGAATCTCCTTCTGCAGAGATCTTTCAAATCAGCAAATATTCTGTCTGGGATGGATAAGGACCCCTAGCTAAGGGTAACAAAGTAGAGAGAAAGTGGCCAAAGGGAGGGAGAAAAGAAAGATAAAGAGAGGGTGGAGATTGCCTAGAAGATTTGTCATGGATTTTAACAGTTCAGAGAGACCATTTTTCTTGGCGTTGGTATCTAATTAAGAATACCTAATAGTTGTTGTGATATTTGTTAAATGCTTACTATGTGCTGAATAAAGTATTAAGCACTGGGGTGGATACAAGATAATTAGATTGGACACAGTCCCTGTCTCACACAGGGCTCTCAGTCTAAACAGGAGGGAAAAGAGTTGTAAAATATCCATTTTACAGATAAGGGAAATGAAGCTCAGATAATCTCTTGCCCAAGGTCACACAGCAGGAGAGGGGTGGAGCCAAGATTAGAACTCAGGTACCCTGCCTCCAAGGCCCTTGCTATTTCCCCCAGGCACCTTTGCTTCTCTTTCATAGAGCTAGCATTACCGGACAGATTAATGGAGACATTCTATTAATAATGTTGGTATTTGTTAAGCGCTTACTATGTGCCGAGCACTGTTCTAAGCACTGGGGTAGACACAGGGGAATCAGGTTGTCCCACGTGGGGCTCACAGTCTTAATCCCCATTTTACAGATGAGGGAACTGAGGCACCGAGAGTTAAGTGACTTGCCCAAAGTCACACAGCTGGCAAGTGGCAGAGCCGGGGTTTGAACCCATGACCTCTGACTCCAAAGCCCGTGCTCTTTCCAGTAAGCCACGCTGCTTCTCTATTGTTACTGCTGCATTTCAAAGGCAAATATGCAATTTTATCCTGGGATAGATATCAGTAGCAAGTATAGGGCTAAGTGGATAAAATGTAGTGTGCTGTTGCCCTCCTCACAGTTCCTCCTTCTAAACAGCTTTATAATATGCCTTGGGAGCCTCTTTCCTGCTATACAACTTTTCTATGATATCTATTATGGTGTTAGCACTTGGGGACCCAATAACCAGAGTGGCCACACAGGAGCAGGGACAAGAGCCCTGGAAGTCATGTTAACAACCTCCTCTTCCTCCCTTCACTCCTCCTCCTTCCTCTCCCTATTCCTTTTTTTGGTGGGGGAGGGGGGAGGAGGGGTTGGGGAGAGGAATGGAGGGACAGAGTTGACACCTCTGTAAATGCAGTAGCTGAGCTCACCCTGAATCAGAACCTCAGAAATCTGGAACCTCAAGAGGCTAGTACCCCAGGAGAGTATAACATTAGGAATCCAGAAACTCAGGAACCTGAGTTAGTACCCCAAGAGGCTGGAACATCAGCAGCCCAGGACCTCAGGAGTTGGGGACCTCAGGAGCTCAGAACTTCAGGAACCTGGAACCTCAGGAGTCCAGAATGTCAGGAGTCTCAGGGACCTTGAGCCTTGGCAGCCTAGAACCTCAGGAACGTAGAACTTCAGTAGTCTAGAACCTCGGTAGTCTAAAACTCGGGTACTTAGAACCTTGGGAACCTAGAGGCTTGGTGATAGAGCCTTGGGAACCTAGAGCCTCAGGGACCTTGAGCCTTGGGAACCTTGAGCCTTGGAGCCTTGGGAAACTTTTGAGCCTCAGCAGTCGAGAACCTCAGGAATCTAGAACCTAGAACCCTGGGAACCTAGAACCTCAGCACTCTAGAATCTCAGTGATCTAGAACCTCAGTAGTCTAGAACCTCACTAGTCTCTTTGAGCCTTGGTGATAGAGCCTCAGGAACCTTGATTCATGGGAACCTTGAGCCTTGGTGATAGAGCCTTGCCTAAAGCCTCGGAGAACTTGAGCCTTGGCAATCCAGAACTTCAGCAACCTAGAACCTCGATAGTCTAGAACCTCAATAGTCTAGAACCTCAGAAACCTAGAACTTCAGAAGTCTAGAAGCCAGGTACCTTGGTACCTTGAGCCTTGGTGATAGAGCCTTGGAAACCTAGAGCCCCAGAGAACTTGAGCCTCGGCAGTCTAGAACCTCAGGAACCTAGAACCTCAGTAGTCTAGAATCTTGGGAACCTTGAGCCTTGGTGATAGAGCCTTGGGAACCTAGAATCTCAGGAACCTTGAGTCTCCTGGCTTTCCTGGTTCCTGATGTTCTGACTCCTGAGGTTCTGGACTCCAGAGGTTCTCTACTCCTGAGGTCTCGGGCTCCTGAGATCCTGGGTTCCTGAAGTGCCCTGGCTTATGAGATTCTGGTCTCCTGAGGTTCCTGGTGTCTGATGTTCTGGTCTCCTGAGGTTCCAGGCTCCTGAGTTTCTAGGTTCCTAAGGTTTGTTGTAACTGAGGTTCTGGACTCCCAGCTTTCCAACTTCCTGATTTTTTCAGGCTCTTGAGGTTCTGGACTCCATAGGTTCTGGACTCCTGAGGTTCCAGACTCCTGAGGCTCCAGGTTCCTGAGTTTCCAGGCTCTTGAGGTTCCAGTCTCTCTTCATTGTCATATTTATTAGACACGGTTAAGTGCCAGAGGTCTCAGGTATCTCCACATGACCAGATGAAGAAAAGCAGAAAGGAAAAGGTAGGGTTAAGAAATATAGCACATTACTAATATGGCACTAGTTCAAGGAGACTTTTTCTCTTACTAAGAACAGAGTGCAGTGAAGGTAACTCAGCAGGCTACTCTATTCTAAATGCCAGCAAATAGATTTAAAATCAGACAAGGTCTAGAATTAAATTTTCCAATTTGAGTATATGCTCCCAAAATGCCATTTGGCTAAAAGAGATAATATTATTTAGACAAACTGCTTACTGAAAATAACTTTCCTGGTAAATAGACATTAATTTATTACTCCAGTTTACTATATACACTTGAAAATCCTGGCTAAAATATGATTCCAATAATTTGCAAATTACTGAATTCTTCCCTTTCTTTATTGTCTTTGCGTTTAATCTCTATGACCAGTTTCCTCATGATGTTTCTTCATTGCTCTCAAACACTGGGTAGCTGTAGGACACTTCTTTGTCAACCTCGGGCCTGTTAGAAGAGAATGTTTTGTTTATCGGTGGCTAGCTTGGGTCATTTACCAAGGCCCTCTGCCATTTTTGGTACTGACTTTTTGACTGGTTCACAACACATCTTTTCAGTAGGATCCAGAGGCCACGGTTTTCAGTGACAACCTCCTGCCAAACAAAATAATGGTTAGCATCATTCTAACCATTTTCCCAGCTCTTTTCCTCTTCCATGGAAGTGATTTGTGCATTTTTTAATTATCCACTGACTCTTAGAGGCCATTAAAGTACCGTATGCTCTTTGGCAATAACCTGCTTCGTAGACAGTTACTCTTGCTTTAATATTAACTCATTCCTCTTTTTCTACCTTTGAGGGAGATAAAAAGAACACGATCCCTCATCTGTAAAATAATGAATAAATACCTGTTCCCTCCCCTTCAGATTGAGTCCCACATGGGACAGGTGACATGTTTTACCCGATTATGCTGTATCTACCCCAGTTATTACAGTGCTAGACACCTAGTAAAAACTTAACAAATTCCAAAATTATTATTATTTTTACTGTTTGCAACATGCCCCTAAACTGTAACCTCTGTCTTCTCTATTTTAATTTCTCCATTCCAGCTATTTGGCTATCCTAATATTGCCCATCCTGCACTTCTGCTGAATCTGGTATTCAGCAAAATTCAATACCTCTGTGCTCCGTTGAGATTATGGAGATGCATAGCTGATGCATTCAGTGGCCTATTTAGGGGTCTGTTGACTGGGAATTCACCCACAGTGAAGGCCAGTGAGATCCCAAAATATTTTCAATGGGTGAACTGGCCTGCCAACTTACAGTTGAAGATAATGGTTTTCACTGTGGGCAGGGAATGTTTCTGTTATACTGTTGTGTTGTACTCTCCCAAACACTTTGTACCCTGCACAAAGTAATTGCTCAATAAATATGTCTGATTGATTCTTTGGAAGTCTGTGGCATTTCCTAAGGAGTCTCTAAGTTGAGGAACCAATTGAGTAGGTTTGTTTTCTGCTTGTACTGGCCATCTGGTGGGAGACCTTTGCCATGTTTCAGGGACCACAGAGAAGTGAAGTGACTTGCCCAAGGCCACACAGCAGACAAGTGGCAAAAGTGGGATTAGAACATGGCTCAGTGGAAAGAGCCCGGGTTTGGGAGTCAGAGGTCATGGGTTCAAATCCCTGCTCTGCCACTTGTCAGCTGTGTGACTGTGGGCAAGTCACTTAACTTCTCTGTGCCTCAGCTACCTCATCTGTAAAATGGGAATAAAGACTGTGAGCCTCACGTGGGACAACATGATTACCCTGTAAATCTACCCCAGCACTTAGAACAGTGCTCTGCACATAGTAAGCACTTAACAAATACCAACATTATTATTATTCCATGATCTTCTGACTCCCAGGCTCATTCATTCATTCATTCATTCAATAGTATTTATTGAGTGCTTACTATGTTCAGAGCACTGTACTAAGCGCTTGGAATGTACAAATTGGTAACAGATAGAGACAGTCCCTGCCCTTTGACGGGCTTACAGTCTAACCTGGGGAGACAGACAGACAAGAACAATAGCAATAAATAGAATCAAGGGGATGAACATCTCATTAAAACAATAGCAAACAAAGAGAATCAAGGCGATGTACATCTCATTAACAAAATTAATAGGGTAATGAAAATATATGTTGGCTCATGTTGCTACTGAGAGCTCACCTCCTCAAAGAGGCCTTCCCAGACTGAGCTTCCCCCTTTCCCTCTGCTCCCTCTGCTGCCTCTCTGCCCCCCTCTTTACCTCCCCTCAACTAAGGCCCCTTTCCCCCCTTTCCCTCTGCTCCTCCCCCTCTCCCTCCCCCTCCCCTCAGCACTGTGCTCTGCTCATTTGTATATATTTTTATTACCCTATTTATTTTGCTAATGAGATGTACATCCCCTTGATTCTATTTATTACTATTGTTTTTGTCTTTCTGTCTCCCCCGATTAGACTGTAAACCCATCAATGGGCAGGGATTGTCTCTATCTGGTGCCGAATTGTACATTCCAAGTGCTTAGTACAGTGCTCTG
This sequence comes from Ornithorhynchus anatinus, assembly GCF_004115215.2. Lineage (NCBI taxonomy): Eukaryota > Metazoa > Chordata > Mammalia > Monotremata > Ornithorhynchidae > Ornithorhynchus > Ornithorhynchus anatinus. The sequence goes on along the minus strand of NC_041734.1, from coordinate 35,786,940 downwards.
CACATAGTAAGCGCTCAATAAATACTAATGAATGAATGAATTTTCCTTCTGAAGAACATTTTGCTCCTGTTGAACTTTATATTGCTCCATGAAGGATGATAACAGTTTTGAATTGCCATTTATCTGATCAAATCCTCCTAAATGACTCCATAAGCAGCTTCTTATCTTGCCTTCTCCTCCATTGTCAAAGCTACATTAGTTGCTGGCCTAGTGATAAGGCAGGGGAGTTAGAGAAGGAGGGAGTGGGAAATTATAGAGCCAGGTTTCTACCTCTCCCGCAGCAGCTTCTCTGTCACTCTCTGCAGCTCCACTCCCTGAGTAACTGGGACACCTGCCTCCTGAGCCCTGCAGGTGCTGTCAAGCACACAGAAAAAATGTTGGCATACTTCTGGGGACTGAGAATGAAGTGATTGATGGACTAGAAAACACTCTGAAACACCATCAACCCCAAGTCTCCAAGTGAAGCAGCACAGCCTAGTGGCAAGAGCATGGGACTGGGAGTCAGAGGATGTGGATCCTAATCCCAGCTCCACCACTTGTCTGCTGTGTGACCTTGGGCAAGTCACTTAACTGCTCTCTTCCTCAATTACCTCATCTGTGAAATGGGGATGAAAACTGTGAGCCCCATGTGGAACAGGGACTGTGTCCAACCTGCTTAACTTGTATCTACCCTAGGGCTTAGAACAGTGCTTTGTACATATTGAGTGCCCTTATAAATAGCATTCATTCATTCATTCAATAGTATTTATTGAGCACTTATTATGTGCAGAGCACTGTACTAAGCACTTGGAATGTACAAATCGGTAACAGATAGAGACAGTCCCTGCCCTTTGATGGGCTTACAGTCTAATCGCCAAGATCCGCCCTTTCCTCTCCACCCAAACGGCTACCTTACTATTACGGGCTCTCGTTATATCCCGGCTAGACTACTGTGTCAGCCTTCTCTCTGACCTCCCTTCCTCCTCTCTCGCCCCGCTCCGGTCTATTCTTCACTCCGCTGCCCGGCTCATCTTCCTGCAGAAACGATCTGGGCATGTCACTCCCCTTCTTAAACAACTCCAGTGGTTGCCTATCGACCTCCGCTCCAAACAAAAACTCCTCACTCTAGGCTTCAAGGCTCTCCATCACCTTGCCCCTTCCTACCTCTCCTCCCTTCTCTCTTTCTACCGCCCACCCCGCATGCTCCGCTCCTCTGCCGCCCACCTCCTCGCCGTCCCTCGGTCTCGCCTATCCCGCCGTCGACCCCTGGGTCACGTCCTCCCGCGGTCCTGGAACGCCCTCCCTCCTCACCTCCGCCAAACTGATTCTCTTTCCCTCTTCAAAACCTTACTTAAAAATCACCTCCTCCAAGAGGCCTTCCCAGACTGAGCTCCTCTTCCCCCTCTACTCCCTCTGCCATCCCCCCTTTACCTCTCCGCAGCTAAAGCCTCATTTTCCCCTTTTCCCTCTGCTCCTCCACCTCTCCCTTCCCATCCCCACAGCACTGTACCCGTCCGCTCAACTGTATATATTTTCGTTACCCTATTTATTTTGTTAATGAATTGTACATCGCCTTGATTCTATTTAGTTGCCATTGTTTTTACGAGATGTTCTTCCCCTTGACGCTGTTTAGTGCCATTGTTCTTGTCTGTCCGTCTCCCCCGATTAGACTGTAAGCCCGCTGTCTCTATCTGTTGCCGACTTGTTCATCCCAAGCGCTTAGTACAGTGCTCTGCACATAGTAAGCGCTCAATAAATACTATTGAATGAATGAATGAATAATCGGGGGAGACAGACAGACAACAACAATGGCAATAAATAGAATCAAGGGGATGAACATCTCATTAAAACAATAGCAATAAATAGAATCAAGGTGATGTACATCTCTTCAACAAAATAAATAGGGTAATGAAAATATATACAATTGAGCGGTTGAGCACAGTGCTGAGGGGAAGGGAAGGGAGAGGGGGAGGAGCAGAGGAAAAGGGGGGAAAGAGGGCTTAGCTGAGGGGAGGTGAAGGAGGGGTAGAGAGGGAGCAGAGGGAGCAGAGGGAAAAGGGGAAGCTCAGTCTGGGAAGGCCTCTTGGAGGAGATGAGCTCTAAGTAGGGTATTGAAGAGGGGAAAAAAATTAGTTTGGCGGAGGTAAGGAGGGAGGGCATTCCAGGACAGCGGGAGGACGTGGCCCAGGGGTCGACGGCGGGATAGGCAAGAACGGGGGATGGTGAGGAGGTGGGCGGCAGAGGAGCAGAGCATGTTGGGTGGGGAGTAGAAAGAGAGAAGGGAGGAGGGTAGGAGGGGGCAAGGTGAGGGAGAGCCTTGAAGCCTAGAGTGAGAAGTTTTTGTTTTGTGTGGAGGTTGATAGGCAACCACTGGAGGTTTTTAAGAAAGGGAGTGACATGCCCAGAGGGTTTCTGCAGGAAGATGAGCTGGGCAGCAGAGTGAAGAATAGACTGGAGCGGGGAGAGACGGGAGGAAGGGAGATCCGAGAGAAGGCTGACACAGTAATCCAGCCGGATTATTATGAGAGCCTTTAACAGTAAGATAGCCATTTGGGTGGAGAGGAAAGGGTGGATCTTGGCGATATTATAAAGGTGAGACCGACAGGTTTTGGTGACGGATTGGATATGTGGGGTTAACGAGAGAGCTGAGTCAAAGATGACACTGAGGTTGCGGGCTTGAGAGACAGGAAGGATGGTCATACCATCCACAGCGATAGGGAAGTCAGGAAGAGGACAGGGCTTGGGAGGGAAGATGAGGAGCTCAGTTTTGGCCATGTTGAGTTTTAGGTGGCGGGCAGACATCCAGGTGGAGACGTCTTGGAGGCAGGAGGAGATACGAGCCTCAAGGGAGGGGGAGAGGATGGGGCAGAGATGTAGATCTGTGTGTCATCTGCATAGAGATGATAGTTGAAGCCATGAGAGCGAATGAGTTCACCAAGGGAGAGAGTGTATATGGAGAACAGAAGAGGGCCAAGAACTGACCCTTGAGGAACCCCAACAGTTAGAGGATGGGAGGGGGAGGAGGAGCCCACGAAGGAGACCGAGAATGACTGGCCAGAGAGATAAGAGGAGAACCAGGAGACGACGGAGTCCATGAAGCCAAGGTGAGATAAGGTGTGGAGGAGAAGGGAATGGTCGACAGTGTCAAAGGCAGCTGAGAGGTCAAGGAGGATTAAGAAAGAGTAAGAACCATTGGATTTGGCAAGAAGGAGGTCATGGGTGACCTTAGAGAGAGCAGTCTCGGTAGAGTAGAGGGGACGGAAGCCAGATTGGAGGGTGTCCAGGAGAGAATGGGAGTTAAGGAATTCACTGATAGCACTGATTGAGTGATTGATTAAGCCTTGAACCTACACACCTGACTCTGATCTCTATTGGCAGTAAGTTCACCAAATCGAATGTGCCCAGCTCCAGGTGGCTACTAGGACAGAAAACCTCTCCTTTAACTCACTGACATACCTAGCTGGGCTTACCTCCCTGATGTCCATGAAATTCCCATTAAACCATGGGCCCTCTGCCCTACTTATTAGTGGACTGAGAACATTTCTACCAACTGTTATGTACTCTCCCAAGCACTTAGTACAGTGTTTTGCACACAGTAAATGCTCAATAATATGACGAATTGATTGATTGATTGAGGAGCCCAACTGAAGCAAAAATGCACAGGACCTCCAAGCATCTTGTCAAAGACATATGGAGTGCTGGGTGGGACATAAACAAACACAACTTCCTTCCCTTCCAACCCCCCCTCCAAAAAAAGACCCCAAAAAGTTTGAACTAGCTCAAGATTCTGAATATTTCTGTCTCAGTAATTGACTTCTAGGACAGAAGCCCACTTCCTAACCACTAGAAGTGGCCCAAGGAACTCCCTCCCACCTTTAAATAGCCTTTAAAAGCAATGGATGTAATTCCCATATTGGCCTGCTGCCCATTTTCTCTCCAAGTGTTAAAGGTGATTTCACCACAGAGAAGAAATCCACGATGTTTTCTCATTTTAGGAAGAGAGTTTGGAGGGGCAGCCAAGTCAGAGTATCAAGTTCTCTTCAGCCATGTCAGAATGCAGTGGCTCCCATGGACTTCCCTTCAATCATCACTCTCCTTGGGAAGAAATGTCCAAACAAACAAACCTTGGAATTCACTCAGCTCTAATCTGAACACCCAGCAAACCTCTGAAATCCAAACAAAAGCTACCCAGGAGAAAGACAATTTATCATAACTAATAGACAGATGTAATTCCATTTTTCTTCATGAGAAGTTTATATTTGGTTGAAGAAATAAGTTAACAAAAACAAAGAATGGGGTAGAAATGGAGTGGGGAAAACATCTGGCTGCCCCATTTGAATGCTGCTTCCTAAGCCAACACAATAATGCTCTTATCAAGAAGGCAGTAGGTGGCAGAATTGGATAAGGGCATATTTCTGACCTCCCAGTGATTTTGTTGAATGTTCTACCTAACCTTCACTAACTTGGCATCTTTTAAAATCCAGATGAGGTTCCATCAAAATAATTTCATGTTCGAGGACATGGGGTCAATGTATCCCCACCATAAATTATCATGATAAAGCTGTCTTAAATGAATAAAAGGGAATGATTGAGATTTAGAAAATTTGAAGAAACACGCCAACTTTTTAAACCATCTCAAATATAAACAATATTGCAAACCATGATTAATGGAACTACTTTGATTCGTCATGATTATGGCAATGTAAATTGCTCATGCACTAAAAATTATAGTCATTAAAAACCTTGATAATCACAAATACAGGAAAATGTGAGTAATTTCATGTGCAGTAATTTAAAAACCTCTGGGGTCATTGGAATCTGAGGTATCCACTATGAAATAACCCCATAATGGCAACTACATTCTTTTCTAAGTCAAGGGTAGCATCTTCCAACAGACTATAAAAGACTTATCAAATCTGTGAGCTTGTTGTGGGCAGGGATTGGGTCTACCAACACTATTATATTGTTCTCTCCCAAGTGTTTCAATGCAATTCTCTGCACAAAGTAAGCGCTTAATACATACTTTTTAAAAATAGTAAATAGTAGGCACTGACTATGTGCCAGTCACTGGACTAAGCACTGGGGTAGATACATATGTCAGCTTGTCAATCGTATTTATTGAGTGCTTACTGGGTGCAGAGCACTGTTCTAAGTGCTTGGGGGAGCACAATGTAATAGTATAATATAAACTAATCAGATTGAATACAGTCCAGGTCCCACATGGAGCTCACAGTCTTAATCCCCATATTACAGATGAGGTAACTGAGTCACAGAGAAGTTAAGTGACTTGCCCAGGCTCACACAGGAGACAAGTCCTTCTGACTCCCATTGATTAATTCACTTAGTTTTTGCTTCAGCCATAATTCAGTGCTTTCCTTGGCTTCACATTACCAGACAGTTTCCTCCTCACCAACCATGGGGATTTGTTCCTGAATTTTCCTGTGGTTTGCCAAACCCTGGTAGATTAGAGTAAAAACCAATGAACAAATAATAGGGGGGGAGAAGTGTGGCTTAGTGGATAGAGCACAGTTCTGGGAGTCAGAAGGACTTGATTTCTAATCCTTACTTTGCCATATGTCCGCTGTATGATCTTGAACAAGTGACCTAACTTCTCTGGGCCTCACTTACCTCATCTGTAAAATGGGGATTAAGAGTGTGAGCCCCATGTGGGACAGGGACAGTGCCCAACCTGATTAATTTATATCTACTCCAGTGCTTAGAACAGTGCTTGGCACATAGTAATCACTTAACGAGTGCCATAATAATAATAATGATAATAATTATTATTTTTAGGCCACACTGGGCAAAATTTGAGAAGGCATATCAAAATCAAAGGTAAACATTTTATGCCTGCTCTAAGCAAAAGAAATCTGAATAGTAAAAGAACGTACATCACCTACAAATAACTGTTTGTATTCATAATAAAAGTAGAAACGGCAGTACATTTGCTGTTAAACAAATGAACTCCCCTAAGTTTCTACCTACACTGTTGCTCACTTGGGCCTTAGATGCCATGAGTAGGGACAAAAATCACAAAGGAATAAGGAGGAAAATGCAGAGAATTACAAGTGGATTATATCAGCATAGGCTGGGTCTTCCCCAGGCATCCAGCTGATGTTCACAATGGGAGCCCTATCATAACATAACAAGCAGGAGCAGGGATGACTTGAAATGGCAGGTAACAGGCTGGTGCACGTCATCGAAAAAAAGTGGCTACCCACAGCTACATCCTGGATTAGGTAAAATGGAAAGCAAATATTAAGTGGAGATACTCAATACCATGGTTGGAAAACCTCAAATTGATCCTCCAACCTGCGCATTTGTTTGACTCTGACATTAACTTTCATTCCATGATAGGTCCCAGATTCCTTGTGAGGCTCAGATAAATAAAGATTTAATCATTTCATTTTCTTTTGCTCCCATGAATCAGGATTAGTACTCTTTCTATTACCCCTAACTTGTTACTCAGTAATAGCAAATAATTACTGAATTGCAGGATGCAAAATGGAGCTGGTCTACCAACCCTTCCTTCTCCAGGTCTGAGAAGTGAGGTTTTGTATGTTGTGCAAATACAGGTTGATTGGTATTATGTATTCACAAGGCAAAAGACTGTGCAATGTGCTTGGCTGTTCAAGTATCTAAACTTATAGTGGAACTGGAGATGAATAACGTAGCAGATTGAGTGTCCATTATATTACTTATAAAGCCTCTGGGCATAGCAACGGTTAAGAAGCGATGTGGGTTAGTGGATAGAGCACAAGCCTTGGAGTCAGAAGGTCATGAGTTCTAATCCTGACTCTGCCATTTGCCTCCTGTGTGACCTAGGTTATGCCACTTCACTTTTCTGTGCCTCAGTTACTTCATCTATAAGATGAGGATTGAGATTATGAGTCCCATGTGGGACAGGGACTGTGTCCAACTCAATTTGGTTGTATCCACCCCAGCACTTAGTACACTGCCTGGAACATAGAAAACACTTAATGAATACCACAATTATTATTATTATCAGTGGTTCCTGATTCCCGAATCAAGGAGTTTTGAAAGTAGGCTGGAGTGACCAGTGGGTAAATGCTGCCGTCTGCTAAACAAGGATAAACTTGTGCTATCTAAGAGCCAGCACATTATTGGCTGGAACAAAAGGGAAACAACACTTCCCTGAACAAGTTGCAATTCATTCTGGTTGTAAAGGAAAATACCAGAATGCAAGGAACAGGAGGCAGTACGGCTACCTGGAGTTCTTGTTCTTAGATGAAAATTTTTTCTCCAGACATTTCCCTTGACAAATGCTGCAGACCTGGCAGCAGGCAGTGTCACAGTGTTAGGGGGAAGAAGGCGAATACTGTGTGAGTGATACTACGGTATGAAAATGTGAAATTTTATTATCAAATTCATCTTTGAACCTCCTCATCATTGCAGATCCTGAGAGCAGAAAGGAAGTTCTCTTTTCATGGTGTGGTCCATATCAGATTCAGCCTACTGTGTGCCTTGGTCCAATTTCATTTGAAAGTCTTTAATATTGAGACAATAGAGACTCAACTACTTCACTCTGTAATTGGGTCTTTATGGAAAATCTAGAAGGATCTCAATTTGTGAAAAGTCATCACTGGCTTCTCTCCATTACTATCTGATTGTTGCCTCCAATGATACTTTCTTAAGCCTTCATGAATCAATCATATTTACTGAGTACTTAGTGTGTGTAGAGCACTGTACTAAGCACTTGGGAATGTACAATATAACAATATAAGAGATACATTTCCTGCCCACAACAAATTTACAGTCTAGAGGATGAGCTTACAGTCTAGAGTCTTCAACAATGGTGGGAGAAATTAAATTTTCCCCATATTTCATTCAGTCTAAGACTTATCTATCCTTTTTGAGTCTGGGTGAAGATAGCTGTACCTGAAAAAATACACCTTTTTCAATTAATGCTGGCTCTTCTACTCACCTCTCCTGGATCTTAACCTCTCTGCATGCTTTTCCACGTTTGAAAAATGGGAATTAAATACCTGTTCTTCCTCCCTATTACACTGAAAGTTAACAAGGAGAAAAATTGGGTCTGCTCAGATTGTAAAGTATTTACTCCAGGGTTTATCACAGTGCTTGACACATAATAAATACTTAAAAAGTCACTATTATTTTTATTATATAGGTCAGACACCCAGCTAAAGATAGCAAGAGGGCACCAAGCAGGGTAAGCCACTTTACTCTGCATGTTTCTTGTTTTGAGACCCATTATGTCTCTTCACTTAGCCCAGGAAAAGGTAAGGGACTTGTGGGAAAATGTGGTTCAACTGCCCCATGCTTCTGGCTAGCATGGAGAAAAAAATATGAAGGTGTCTTTGGGTTTCATCAATGTATCAATGCTATAAATCAATCAGTACTATTTACTAAGCTCCAGCTGTGTGCAGAGCTCTGTACTAAGTGTTTGGGAACCTGCAAAAGATAGACACAATGGCTGACAAACAAGAAGCTTACAGTCCAACTGATGAGACAGATATAAAATACTTTGCAAATAAGGGGGATTCACAAACTGATACTTCCATTACTGAATCCCTTCTAATTTCTAGCAATAGGTTTTTTTAATTTTCAGTCCCTCTCCTCCACTATCTACAATTGTCACTTCCAAATTGTACCTCTCTGATTGGGAGTTACATGAAGATAATAATAATTAATAATAATAATAATTATGGTATTTGTTAAGCTCTTACTATGTGCTGAGCACTGTTCTAAGCGCTGGGATAGATACAGGGTAATCAGATTGTCCCCACGTGAGGCTCACATTTTTTAATCCTCATTTTTACGGATGAGGTAACTGAGGCACAGAGAAGTTAAGTGACTTGCCCAAGGTCACACAGCAGACAAGTGGAGGAGCCGAGATTAGAACCCACAACCTCTGACTCCCAAGTCATGCTCTTTCCACTAAGCCACGCTGCTGTCATTGCCAGAAAGAGAGCGGTCCCTGATAGCACCTGGTTAGAAGGGAGTGGAATCGATACCACACAAATTGGTGAAGCTTTGTTGTTGTCTTGAAGAGGTCTCTCATCAGAACAAGGATTTTGACATGGAGTGATTTTATTTTTAAATCAAATATATTTAGAGTGCTATGTTCAGAGCACTGTACTAAGCATTTGCAATACAATATGGGAAGCAGCTTGGCATAATGGATAGAACAGGGGCCTGGGAGTCAGTCTGGGTTCATTCATTCATTCATTCATTCAATAGTATTTATTGAGTGCTTACTATGTGCAGAGCACTGTACTAAGCGCTTGGGATGAACAAGTCGGCAACAGATAGAGACAATCCCTGCTGTTTGACGGGCTTACAGTCTAATCGGGGGAGACGGACAGACAAGAACAATGGCAATAAATAGAGTCGAGGGGAAGAACATCTCGTAAAAACAATGGCAACTAAATAGAATCAAGGCGATGTACAATTCATTAACAAAATAAATAGGGTAATGAAAATATATACAGTTGAGCGGATGAGCACTCTATGAGGATGGGAAGGGAGAGGTGGAGGAGCAGAGGGAAAAGGGGAAAAAGAGGGTTTAGCTGCGGAGAGGTAAAGGGGGGTGGCAGAGGGAGTAGAGGGAGAAGAAGAGCTCAGTCTGGAAAGGCCTCTTGGAGGAGGTGAGTTTTAAGTAGGGTTTTGAAGAGGGAAAGAGAATCAGTTTGGCGGAGGTGAGGAGGGAGGGCGTTCCGGGACCGCGGGAGGACGTGGCCCAGGGGTCGACGGCGGGATAGGCGAGACCGAGGGATGGTGAGGAGGTGGGCGGCAGAGGAGCGGAGCGTGCGGGGTGGGTGGTAGAAAGAGAGAAGGGAGGAGAGGTAGGAAGGGGCAAGGTGATGGAGAGCCTTGAAGCCTAGAGTGAGGGTTCTAGTCCCAGCTCTGCCACTTAACTGCTGAGTGATCTTGGGCAGTCACTATACTTCTTAGTGCCTCAGTTCCCTCATCTGTAAAATGGGGATTAAGACTGTAAGCCCTACGTGGGACAGGGACTGTGTCAAATCTGATTATCTTGTATCTACCCAGGTGCTTAAATCAATGCCTGGCATATAGTAAGCATTAAACAAATACAATTATTATTTTTATTATTATTACTATTATTACAATAAACAGAATTAGCAGATGTGTTTCTTGCCCGTAATGAACTGACAGCTCTCCAACAGAAACTTTCCTAGAATTTTTAGTCAGGTATTCAAGTAAAGATGAAAGTTCTCTTCTTTTGTCTTACTACCTTCCTCTCCGTATAATGATCTACTAGTCAAAGGCTATTAGAATGGACATGTAGCTAAATCATTTAGTCATAGAAAGTTTACTGGGTTTTGTGTTTGTCAGCTAAGTACTTTTAAGGGATTAATACCCCAGCTGCTAGACATTTCTTGTTTTATATTTAATCAGTCATGGATGCTTCAGTAATAACCCAAACATTCTCTAGTCTTGAAAAGAAAATGGTCAAAGTCCATCAAGCAGGTGTAACCAGAACAAGACAATATGACAGCAAAAAGTTTAATCCTCTTAAGCAATTTCAGAAAGAAATTCAAACAGTGCATTTAAACACTTGAATTCTAATCCACATACTAAACCTCATTTCCAAACTGATTGTGGGTGCCAGGGATGGACCAAACCATTGCATGAGAAGGGGTGCTTCTGAGGCTAATAGAATACACTCAGTGGGAAACCAAAATCAGGGGACTAAAAGAGAGTTGCTGTCAATAAGTGTTTTCTCTTTTTCCTCAAGGAGAAGACTATGTAACAGACCGAGCTACTGCAGCACTTCAAGAACTAATTAGTCATCAGAACTTGGAACATAATTTCTTTGGATTACTTTTAAGGGTGAAATATATTTGGGAATCAGCTTTATTGAGTTGGATTAAAAGACTTGATTCGAGGACATGGTTTTGGATTTAAGGGAAATTAAGCAATATTTAATCTGTCCCACAGATGTGCTGAACGTGTGTCTCTGAATGAGGGTGTGGACATACCCACTAATGAAATACCCATTATCTCTTTGAATCTTGCCTGCAGCTTTCCACAACAGGAAGCTTAGGATATAAAAAACTGAAGAAAGATATGTCCAAATGAGCAAAACTAGAATAGAGGGGTGAGTCTCTCCTAACCAGAATATGAGCAGAGATGATTTTGGCAAATGAAAGAGAGAAGCCACCAGGAAAGATAGGTGTTGGTGTGGAAAATTTGCTCTGGATTGCATTCAGTGTAAATATTTTGTTATTGAAGCATGACACTGCCACAATGAGAGGGACGACAGGTACAGTATCCTCCCCCGACTTCTTATGGTATTTGTTAAGTTCTTATTATGTGCCAGGCACTGTACTAAGCTCAAGGGTATATATAAATTAATCAGATCAGACACAGTCCATGTCCCGCATGGGGCTTCCAGTCTTAATCCCCATTTTACAAATGAGGTAACTGAGGCACAGAAGTGAGGTGATTTGCCCAAGGTCACATGACAGACAAGTGGAGGAGCCGCAAATAGAACCCAAGTCCTTCTGACTCCCAGGCCCATGGTCTTTCCGCTATGCCATACTGCCCTTTAAACTGAACTGGATTTGATCCCTAAGACGTCCACAGGTCAGCACCAAGACAGGTCTGTAACAAGTATGGCAAGACCTAGTCTCCTCTCTTTCCCTGAGTGCTTTTTTCCCCAAATCCCTTCCACTTTCCTAGTGAGCAAATAGGCTACATTTTTACATCATGATAATCAATCCATAGTGGTATTTATTAAGTGCTTATGTCGTGCAGAGCACTGTAGTAAGCATATGTGAGAATACTACAGAGTAATTAGACATGATCCCTTCCCTCAAGGAGCTTACATTGACTTGGCCATTGTTGTTGTGGAACTTTCCCTAATGCCACTTCCCTGCCAGCTGGTAGCATAATGGCCATGCTAGAAGATGGAGTGGAGGATGAGAAACAGGAAAAAAGATCTGGTGAAATTCCACATGCCAACCTCCAGCTTTTGTAAAAGGCTACTATGGGGAAAAGAGATCAAAGAGATAAAAGAGATCAAGATTCCACAGTTAAAAATGAGAAAAGACAGGGATAATATTTACAATTGGATAAATAAATCAGGAAGAAATAGATAAATAAAATTGAGGGCTGAGGTGGTTGATGGAATGCCCTCATCGGGCAAGTTGAAGAGATCAGTTAGCAATAGCAATGTATATGATCTTACGTTCTTTCGCCATCTCTTTCACCCGCATCAAGTTCCAGATCAATCAATTTGTTCTTTGCTTACTATGTGCAGAACACTGTACTAAGTGCTTGGGAGGGTACGATACAAAAGATTTGGTAGACTACAACGAGACCTCAGAGAGCTTACAGTCTTTTTGGGGAGAACGAGACACTAGTATAATTTACCAATATGAGGAAGAAAGAGAGGGGTATATATATAAATCAGTACTTGAGCAATAAGGTACAAGAGATATGTATCTAAGTACTAAAGGAGGTTGTGAGTTCACAGCGTGGTCTAGTGGAAAGAGCATGGGCCTGGGAGTCAGAGGACCTGGATTCTAATCCTGTCTCTGCCACTTTCTGGCTGTGTTGCCTTGGGCAAATCACTGTAATTCTCAGTACCTCAGTCTCCTCATTTGTAAAATGGGGATTCCATACTTGTTCTCCATTCTATCTGGACTGTGACTCCATGTGGGAGAGGGAATGTTTCTGACCTGATTATCTTTTATCTACCCCAGCGTTTAGGACAGTGCTTGGCTCAGAGTAAGACTTCATAGGTATCATAATTATTATTTATTGTTGCAATTTCCCAGGTGGCACAGAAGTGATGGCCCCTCGCAGGGTCGCTCCTGGAGAGTTTCCACTACTCTACCAGTCTCACCTACGGGAGGGAGAGTCAATCAGTGGTATACACATTCCATTCCTAGCTTGGCCAGTGGCTAGCAAGTGGAAGGCAATCTGGTACAAGACAAAACTCCCCTGTGCTGGGCAGTGGCAGTGAAGGAGAGAGTCAAGGGTGGAGACTCAAGTTTACTGCACGGAAGGAAACAATGGTAAACCACTTCCGTATTTTTACCAAGAAAGCTCTATGGATACACTATCAGAATGATTGCAGATGAAAGTGGGGAACTCTGGAAAAGATGTGTCCATGGGGTCGCTATGGGTCAGAGACGACTAGACAGTCTAGAACAAGAGAGAAGTGATGAAGCAGAAGTTGGGGGCTAGAGCTTGGGGAGGTGAGAGATTAACCAGGGAAGACTTTCCGAAGAAAATGCTTTTTTGGCAGGACTTTGAAGATGGGGAGGATTCTGGACTGGAAGATTTGCAAAACGTACTGACAGTGGGAGGAGCAAATCCAAGGAGTTAGTGGCCACAAAGATGAGAATGAGGCACTGTGATGAGGGTAGCCTGAGACGAGTTAAGTGTAGCGAGAGAAGAGAGCAGATAAGTAGGAGGAAGAGACTGCAAGAATGTTTTAAAGTCAATGGTTAAGATTTTCTGCTTGATTGAAAGAGAAATGGGTTGGCAGTAGAGGAGTGGAGAAACGTATTGCAAAATTACTTTTTAGACAAATGATCCAGACAGTAGAGTGGTGTATAAACTGGAGAGGAGAGAGATGGAGGCAGGGAGAGCAGTGAGGAGAAACAACATAGCATAGTGGAAAGACCATGAGCCTGGGAGTCAGAGGACCTAAGATCTAATCCTGGCTCTGTCACTTACTTGCTGTGTGACCTTGGGCAAGTCACTTAACTTCTCTGTGCCTCAGTTACCCCATCTATAAAATGGGGGTTCAAGCTGTAAGCCCCACGAGGGACACGATTATCTCATATCTACCCCGGCTCTTAGTACAGTGCCTGGCACAGAGTAAGCGCTTAACAAATACCACTGATTAGAAAAAAGGAGGCAAATGCCAAAGTCACACCTGAAGATAAGTGCCTGGACCACAGTCCGAAATGACCAACAGCACAAAGGACTGGCAATCCAAAAGAAGGCAATATGTGCAGAATTTACTCCTCATGCAACCTCTAATGATTCATAGGCATATGACCTAGTGGGAATAAACAGTAAACAATGGATCCCTTGTAAATTACAAAGATAAAACCTTATCCAAATTGGGATATTCTGGAGTCTAGCCAGATCTCCTAGGCAAGTTGCTTGGCTTTCCTCTCTTAGTTAACCTCTGTTTTCTTTCTGACTACAACATTAGTCACCTTGAAAGAGATGCAGGTGGTGATTTCTTTTTACTTGTATCTTCAAATATTCTTAGATCATTTGAGGTTAATAGTGCCTGATCCAAGCAGGAATTGAATCTAGTGAATGGGGGGCCCTAGCAGAGCACTTTCTTTTGTGCTTGTTTCCAAGAGGTAGGGAGGTATTATAGATGTCAAGGCTCATTTCTGAGGGGACAGAGGGCATTATTTATGGAGTGGGATGACTTTCCAATTCCACAGTGCCATTCCTTGGACCACTCCTGTCATGATCTCTTGCTCTCCCTGGATATTGAGAGTTTCAGGTGGGCAAAGTGGGGACAACTCTATGACTGGGTCTCTGGGCAAAGATTTCCCTACCCCCACCAGCCCTGTATCCAAATGGGGTCAGTGACACCAACCACCAGACATGGCTGACATAAGATATCATAGTCTGACCCCAGGTGCTTAGTACAGTGGTAAGCACATGTGCTTAGCACATGGTAAGCTCTCAGTGAATAAGATTGAATGACTGGCTAACATAAATCTCTCACTGGTTCCATATAACTATAATCCTGAGTTGGGGTTAAAGGAGAACATCTGGCTTCTCTGTACATTTCATTGGGAAGGAGCATGGCCTAGTGGAAAGAGCACAAGCCTGGGAATCAGAGGATCTGGGTTCCAATTCCAGCACTGCCATTTGTCTGCTTGTGACCTTGGGCAAATCACTTGACTTGAAGCAGCGTGGCTTAGTGGAAAGAGCGGGCTTGGGAGTCAGAGGTCATGGGTTCTAATCCCAGCTCCGCCACTTGTCAGCTTTGTGACTTTGGGCAAGTCACTTCACTTCTCTGTGCCTCAGTTCCCTCATCTGTAAAATGGAGATTAAGACTGTGAGCCCCAAGTGGGACAACCTGATAACCTTGTATCTACCCCAGCACTTAGACTACTGCTCAGCATATAATAAGTGCTTAACAAATACCATCATTATTATTATTACTCTGTGACTCAATTTCCTCATCCATAAAATAGGGATTAAATCCTACACCTTCCTAGTTAGACTGTGAGCCCCATGTGGAACAGGGACTGTGTCCAACTTGATGATCTAGTATCTAACCTAGTACTTGGTACGGTGCTGGGCACATACTAAGTGCTTAATAAATATACTATTATTACTATTATTATCAGCAGCAGCATTATTATTATTCTGCTGTCCCTAGGATTGTCCAATTGTAGAAAGTCTAGGGCTCCTGGCTTCTCTTAGGCCCAGAGCACCTTAACTTGTCTTGGGACAAGTTGGGATCACGTCTCTACATGTGTACAATTAATTTCTCCTCAAAAATGTTCTCTGCCCTTGGGTGGATGTCTTAATGAATGCCTATCATTTTGTGATCTAGTTTGGCTTCTAACTGATTAGTAGGGAAATAATCCATGCCAATAAAGAATGATTGTCTTGGGATTAAAGAAAAATCCTACACAATGCTTAGTGCAATGCATCACGGTGCCAACTCTCTTGAGAGTCAATCCAGGTAGCCCTCCTCACTTGGAGCTGACTCACGTCAAACTAGTTAAAATTGGCTTGATCTGGGCAAAGATATATAAAATGAATTAAAAACTTTGGCAACAGCCATCCTGGTCTGCTTGAAGTGGAGAACCCTCAGCAAGGTTGGGGACACTACAGATGGACACTGGACCTTGTCTAGAATAAGGTAAGACCATGAATGAACCCAGACCCTGTCCTATCCCTGACTTTCCTGTCCCTACAGACTTCACTACCGACCTTCTCTCACAAGACTGTAATATTGGCGTTATCCTTTATTCATTTCCATCATTCAATCCACATTTCAATCTATCACCAAATCCTCCTGGTTCAACCTTCACATCATTAAAATCCTCTCTTTCCTCTTAACTCCTACCACATGAATCCAAGCACTTATCCTTTTCCACCTTGACTACTGTGTCAGACTCCTTGCTGATTCCTTGCCTTCTGTCTCTTCCCTCTCCAATCCATACATCGCTCTGCTGTTTTGATCATTTTTCTACAACATTCAATCCAGTCTTCAAGAACCACCAGTGGTTGCCCATCCAGGTCCATGTTAATCAGAAAATCCTTACCATCTTCTTCAGAGCTCTCAATCACCTTGGCCCCTTCTACCTTACCTCCCCGATTTCCTACTACAACCTATATCACACTCTTCGCTCCTCTAATGCCAACCTACTCACTGTACCTCAGTCTCTTCTATCTCACTGAATATCTCTCACCAACATCCTGCCACTGGACTGGAATACCCCTCTTCTTCAGACTCAATAGACAGTCACTAAGCTCACCTTCAAAGCCTTATTGAAGGCACATCTCCTCCAAGGGTCCTTTCCCAACTAGGCTTTCAATTCCTCTTCCCCCACTCCCTTCTGTGTCATACTTATTCTTGGATTTTCACCCTTTATTCACTGCTCCCTCAACCCCACAGGACTTGTATACTTATGTTCTAATCCCAGTTCCACCTCATACTTGCTTTGTGACTTGGGGCAAGTAACTTAACTTGTCTGTGCCCAGTTCCCTCATCTGTAAAACAGGGATTAAGACTGTGAGCTCTATGTGGGACAAGGACTGTGTCCAACCTGATAACCTTGTACCTCCCCCAGAGTTTAGTACAGTGATTGGTACATAGTAAGCACTTAACAAATACCATAAAAAATCTATATTTATTTATATTAAGGTCTTCTCCCCCTCTAGACTGCAAGAGAGGTAATATGGCCTAGGGGAAGGAGCACTGGGCTGATCATAAGGACCTGGGTTTTAATCCTAACTCTGCCACTTGCCTCCTGTGTGACCTTGGGCAAGTTACTTCACTTCTCTGTGCCTCAGTTTCTTCAACAGTCAAATGGGGAAGTGATACCCATACTCCCTTGTACTGAAACTGAGAGCCCCATGTGCGACATAGACTTTGCCTGACTTGATTACCTTGTATCTACCCCAGCACCTAGCACAGTGTTTGACACATAGTATGTGCTTAACAAGTACTGCAATCATTACTACAATGTCTGACACAGAGTGTGTGCTTAACAAATACCTAAAAAAAAAGGTAAAAAACCTTTCTGTGGGCAGGGAACATGTCTAGTAATAATAATAATTATGGTTCTAAACATTGGGATAGATATAAGTTAATCAGGTTGGAATCAGGTTGGACAAAGTCCCTGGCCCTCTTGGGGCTCACACTCTTAATCCCCATTTTACAGATGAGGTAGCTGAGGTCAGAGAATTTAAGTGACTTGCCCAAGGTCACACAGCAGACATGTGGCAGAGCTGGGGTAAGAAGCCGGGTCCTTCTGACTCCTAGGCCAGTGCCTTCTTGGGGCTCACACTCTTAATCCCCATTTTACAGATGAAGTAGCTGAGGTCAGAGAATTTAAGTGACTTGCCCAAGATCACACAGCAGACCTGTGGCAGAGCTGGGGTTAGAAGCCGGGTCCTTCTGACTCCTAGGCCTGTGCTCTATTCACTGAGCAACACTGCTTCTCTTAGCCACGCTGCTTTTATTTACCAGTTCTGTTACACTGTAGTCACCCAAGCATTTAGTTCAGTGCTTTGCAAGCAATAAGTGCTCAATAAATCCAGCTGATTGATTGCTCAGGAAAAACCCATTCTGAAAGTAAACAAATGTGCATACATCACTTAAATAAATGAAAAGGCCCCTGGAGTGCTTTCCTCCTGTGTTCACTCCCAAATTAAATTTTCTGTTCCAGTCATATTCCAATCACTCAGAGGTCCTAACTTTTCCTAAACCTTTGAGGGCCCAGTCTGGACTCTCTTCCTTGATGAGAGTGGTTCTTCTCCCTCTCGTTTTCTCCAAAAACTATTCCAATCATATAAGTCACCAGGGGAAAGCTGTCTGAGACACAAATCCAGAGGCAGTCAGAGTGAAGGGAACCTTTCCAGAATCGAGCGATTGGAGATGGTAGACCACAAAACCAGCCACACTGATTGAAAACCCGAGAGGTGTGAATTTCAGATGAGGCTACCTCCAAGACTGTTAGGCTGCGTCCCTTCCACTCCTAAAGGATTCGGGGTATCCATAGGATAGAGGGGAGGCCAAAGGACCAAATGACTCCAGTGCGTTCCTTCCCATACTCTTTCCAATCAATCAAACAATCGTATTTACTGAGCACTTACTGTGTGCAGAGCACTATACTAAGCACTGGAAGAGTATGCCTGGAAATTCCTCTTTTCTCGATCTTTTTTGCAGTGATGCCCACTCCACCATGTGTAAATGGAAGAGCTCAACAAGGGTAGAGTGATCGTTCATTCATTCATTCAATCATTTATTAAGCACTTACTTTGTGCTGAGCACTGCACTAGGGACTTGGGAGAGTACAATACAGCAATAAACAGACACATTCCTTGTCCACAATCTGCTAGGGTGAGGGCATCTCAGGGCACAGTTGCTGGGGAAAGGAAAGAGCAACTCAAATCCTGATTCCAGGAATGGATCAGCCCATATGTCTGTGTTTGCTGATTCTGGGATGCTGCTACTACTGCTGGAAGAAAAGATGTTCATTCATTCAATAGTATTTATTGAGCGCTTACTATGTGCAGAGCACTGTACTAAGCGCTTGGGATGAACAAGTCGGCAACAGATAGAGACAATCCCTGCTGTTTGACGGGCTTACAGTCTAATCGGGGGAGACGGACAGACAAGAACGATGGCAATAAATAGAGTCAAGGGGAAGAACATCTCGTAAAAACAATGGCAACTAAATAGAATCAAGGCGATGTACAATTCATTAACAAAATAAATAGGGTAACGAAAATATATACAGTTGAGCGGATGAGTACAGTGCTGTGGGGATGGGAAGGGAGAGGTGGAGGAGCAGAGGGAAAAGGGGAAAAAGAGGGTTTAGCTGCGGAGAGGTAAAGGGGGGATGGCAGAGGGAGTAGAGGGAGAAGAGGAGCTCAGTCTGGGAATTGCCCCCACCACTTCTGCTTTTTAATTCTGACCAACCTCAGCCACCTTCACAGCACTAGAAAGGTAATACAAAGAGATAGAGGAAGGAAAGCTGAGCCTGAATTACTCAGGTGAAGCAATTATTCACCCTAAGGCTGGTTTGGAAAACTGACCTAGAAAATACAACAACGATTTTGTTCAGTTATGGGTCTTTGGTTTCCTGATGTAGGTACGTGTCATTGAGATAATTGACTTTATTGGGTAGATCAATTCACAACCGGGAAAGGAAACCACGAGCCAAGCCCCATCACTCCTGTCAACATTTCAGTAACTCAATGAAAACCTGCCAAAAGATGCCCAGAGTGGAGAGGGAAAAATCATCAAAGTGGCAAGCTCTGTTCCATTGTCTCTGTCTGAAACGAAACAGAGCTGAGTATGCAGAAGGACTGGCCTCTATCGGCATTTCCATCCTGTTTCCGCATAGATCAAATTTAATTCCCCAGACAAACGTATGGAAATACAATGTTGCTTTGTCTATCATAGGATCAAAGTGCTGAAGGAACCTCTGAGACCAGCCCTGCCATAGCTGTTCTATCAGAGCACTCTACCTATCAGTGGGACCTCTCTGGGTATCTATTCCATTCTTAAAGTTATTCCAGAAGAGAGATTTTACATTTTCCTGGGAGGAATTCAGTCCAATACCCTAAAGCCTGTGGAGTGAGGATTGAGGGGGTTGACACTGTAAGCCCTACAGGGAAGGGACTTTGTCTAACCCAATATGCATGTATTCACCCAGTGCTTAATACAGTGCCTGGCACATAATAAATGCTTACCAAATACCATAATTATTATTATTATTACACTGTATATAATCATCTGCCAATTGCATTAAAAGGCATTGCCTTTTAAAAATGAAAATCTGTGATAGAATACACAGTTCCAACTAAATAGCTATTTCCCCCTAAAGGTCAATTTGCATTTTTTTAAAATATTAAATGGTATTTTTTAAATGCTTACTATGTGCCAAGCACTATACTAAGCACTAGAGTAAATTCAAGCAAATCAGGCTGGACACAGTCCTTGTTCCACATTGGGCACAGGTCTTACTCCCCATTTTTATATGAGGTAGCTGAGGCACAGAGAAGTTAAATAACTTGCCCAAGGCCACACAA
Organism: Ornithorhynchus anatinus; assembly: GCF_004115215.2. Taxonomy (NCBI): domain Eukaryota; kingdom Metazoa; phylum Chordata; class Mammalia; order Monotremata; family Ornithorhynchidae; genus Ornithorhynchus; species Ornithorhynchus anatinus. Next base: position 35,766,687 of record NC_041734.1, on the reverse strand, counting down.
CAGACAAGAAGCAGAGAAAGGATAGGAGACCAGATCCCCTGACTCCTAGGTTCATGCTCTTTCTGCTAGCATATACTGCCTCTCTCAGATCGCACACTTTTGAAATGTAGAAAAAGTCAGGGAAGATCTAGAACTAGATATTTAAAATGCTTCTCTGGATAGCTCTGACCATCATACTTGAAGATGGAGAGTTGATTAGATTTTCTCCTCCTAAATGATTTGTGTTCTGCAAAGTCAGTGTCTATGGGGGAAACAGTGTGTAAGGGAGGCAGCTGCAGGACACCCACTGATCCAGATGTGACTTCCTCTCTGCAGACCCCTGGCCATTGAGCTCTGCCTGACCAAGTTGTCTGCTCTCAGAGCACTAGATAATAATAATAATAATAATAATAATAATTATTATTATTATTGTTATGGTATTTTTTAAGCACTTACTACATGCCACAACTACTCTAAGTTCTGGGGTTGGTACAAGATAATCAGGTGAAACACAGTCCATCTTGCACATGGAGCTCATAGTCTTAGCCCCATTTTAAAGATGAGGTAACTGAGGCATAGAGAAGCTAAATGAGTTGCCCAAATTCACATAGCAGACAAGTGGTGGAGCTGGTACTAGAACCCAGGACCTACTGACTCCCAGGCCCATGCTTTATCCACTAGACCATGCTGTTTCTCTGAAGTCACAGAGTTCCTTGCCAGGCATTCCCTCTGGGAGACTGCAGCCCCTCCATCATGGCTCTGGGACATTGTCTGAGGTTCCTCTGGTCCCTTTCCTTATTCTCTCTAGGTGTCCCAGCTTTTAGTTTCACCCTTTCCAAGTCATTTGGAAGCTGAGTCTCTTAGCATCCTTTGTCCCCCCATCAAGGTCAGAAAACGTGATGCTCCAGACTCCAAACTCTGGACCTCAAACATCCAGGATATCACATCGTAAACAAAAGTCTTCTCTGATCCCTCCAGGGCCCTGTGCCCATCCAGTGTTTGCAGCAAAAGTTGTTCTTGTGTTCTGATTCCCACACATTCAGTTCACTCCCCGTCACATCCTGATGGCTGAAGGTCTTCTTCCCCCAGCCCAGCCTCTATTTTTCCTTACCAATCCTTCTCTCTGATTAGCTTGGCTTACACTTTCCGTAAGAAAGAGCTGCAATGGAGTGACCCTTCTGGCTTGCTCTTCCCTCTCCATTGTGTGAGGGCCAGCTGAAACAAGTCATCACAGGCTCCCAGAGCTCTGCTCCTCTAGGCTATAAGCTCTTTGTGGGCAGGGAATGTGTCTGTTACATTGTACTCTCTCAAGCGCTTAGTTACAGTGCTCTGCCCGCAGTAAGTGTACAATAAATACAATTGACTGTTCCCAGCATGCTGTGGGCAAAACCAGCCACGTGGACCTTAGCTGCTGCTGAACATTTGTTGGGCCTCGGTCTCCAACAAATGTATTCATTCATTCATTCAATAGTATTTATTGAGCTCTTACTATGTGCAGAGCACTGTACTAAGCGCTTGGGATGAACAAGTCGGCAACAGATAGAGACAGTCCCTGCCGTTTGACGGGCTTACAGTCTAATCGGGGGAGATGGACAGACAAGAACAATGGCACTAAACAGCGTCAAGGGGAAGAACATCTCGTAAAAACAATGGCAACTAAATAGAATCAAGGCGATGTACAATTCATTAACAAAATAAATAGGGTAACGAAAATATATACAGTTGAGCGGACAAGTACAGTGCTGTGGGGATGGGAAGGGAGAGTTGGAGGAGCAGAGGGAAAAGGGGAAAATGAGGCTTTAGCTGCGGAGACGTAAAGGGGGGATGGCAGAGGGAGTAGAGGGGGAAGAGGAGCTCAGTCTGGGAACGCCTCTTGGAGGAGGTGATTTTTAAGTAAGGTTTTGAAGAGGGAAAGAGAATCAGTTTGGCGGAGGTGAGGAGGGAGGGCGTTCCAGGACCGCGGGAGGACGTGACCCAGGGGTCGACGGCGGGATAGGCGAGACCGAGGGACGGTGAGGAGGTGGGCGGCAGAGGAGCGGAGCGTGCGGGGTGGGCGGTAGAAAGAGAGAAGGGAGGAGAGGTAGGAAGGGGCAAGGTGATGGAGAGCCTTGAAGCTTAGAGTGAGGAGTTTTTGTTTGGAGCGGAGGTCGATAGGCAACCACTGGAGTTGTTTAAGAAGGGGAGTGACATGCCCAGATCGTTTCTGCAGGAAGATGAGCTGGGCAGCGGAGTGAAGAATAGACCGGAGCGGGGCGAGAGAGGAGGAAGGGAGGTCAGAGAGAAGGCTGACACAGTAGTCTAGCCGGGATATAACGAGAGCCCGTAATAGTAAGGTAGCCGTTTGGGTGGAGAGGAATAGTTCCTCCTGGAACCTGTCATTCCCCCATATAATGGCTTCAAGGGCCCTCGGCATCACCCTCTACCCGACCACCCAGCTGCCACCCTGGGATCCTGTTCCCTCTCTCCTGATATCAGGGACCTGCCCTGCACCACCCCAGTGGAACAGAGGAAAACAGTTACAGACTGGGGCCTCCATCAAGAAAACCTTAGGAAAACTGTGGCTGCTGCTGCCGTAGTGGTCACTGTGGCTTTGGTTGTGACTGTGGACTCTGAGTTGAGAGGAGCCTGAAATTCTGCTCTTCTAGACACAGCACCCTTCAGATCTTTTTTTTTATGGTATTTGTTAAGCACTAACTATGGGCCAGGCACTGTACGAAACCCTGGGGGAAATACAAACTAAGGAGCTTGGACACAGTCCATGTCTCCCATGGGGCACAAAATATTAATGCCCATTTTACAAATGAGGTAACAACCACTGAGACATTAAGTGACTCACCCAAGGTCACACAGCAGACAAGTGGCACAGCCAGGATTAGAATACAGGTTCTTCTGATTTCGACCCCCATGTCGTATCCAGTAGGCAACACTGCTTTTGTTGTGCCTATGCTGTCTTAGTATATCTGTTGCCAGTCTCATCTCCCCCTTTTCATTATTAGCTTAAGAACCTCCCAAGGGACAGGAACCGTGTCTAATTCTCATCTGTATATTTTTTCCTGGAACTTAGTACAGTCTTGGGCACATAGTAAGAATCTAATAAATACTATTACTACAACTACTACTACTCTGCCACTACTGCTCCCCCATTCTCTTGCCCTGGGACCCGGAGAAACTGCCCAGTGCTATTTTCTTCCTCCAGTCCTGTGGGAACATTTGTTGGATTTGCCAATTTGCTAAATGCTACTGGTCTTGATGTGTGGGTGTGTGGTGGGAGAAGGTGCCATAATATTCCCTAAGCCAATATGCTTTTGTGCATGGAATCACTATGGAGACACTCAGAATGAGTTTTTAAAGAATCATTGCTTCTGCTGAACTTTACTAACCTGAGAAGATCTCCCTTCTAGTTTCCCAAATTGAGCATGCCTCAGCCTCTTGCTTCATCACCCAGTTTGACTATGTTAGAGGCTTCAGCCTATTACCTAATTGGCAGTCTTTTCTGCCGTTTATGAGCCTCTGTAATCTCAGTGCATGTCCCCGCATGAAATCTCCTCCCAAGTGGAATCGCAACCGGAATGAACACCTCACAATCATTAGAAACCTGCGACAACTTGTCAGGATAGAGTTTGCTTGTCTCAGGTAATTAGTGCTGAGGGCAATTCCATTTCAGGGGTAGGAATTAAGATGGAATTCTGATTTCAAGTGAATGAAATTGGCACTAAATAGTTTTACCAACATGGCTAATGGACCCAGATATGGGAGAATAAATTATTCAGCAGGCAGGTGGAACAGTCAACTGTAGATGAATTCCAAGGTAGAAAGTTTGTGAACGATGGTGAACACTGAATGGGGGCTTAGTGCAAATTTTGCAAAATATAAATTTAGAACGGTCAAATTTCCAAGACTTAAGCTGCCAGAATGATCATAATGATCATCAGGTTTAACAAAGAAATAATAAGCCTCCTTGCTTTTCTGAAAGTCAAAACTAGATAACTCGACTCATTTGAGAAAAATTAAGGCAGGGATCTGTAACAGGGATCAGGGTCCATATATTCATATTGTATTTAGTCTGATGGAAGCATCATGGGAGCATGGCTAGTCAAAAGGCTAACAGAAAGAGCATGGAATTGGGAGACAGGGAACACTGAATAAATTAGTCCTAGTTTTGCCTCTGCCCTGAGAAGTGAACCTGGGCATGACACCACATCTTTCTGTCTTCAGTTTTCTAAATTTTCTCATCTGTAAAATAGGGATGTTTATACCTTCATATCCATATCTCATAGGGATGTTGTGAGCATTAAATAAGAAATGTAAAATGCACTTTGGAAAATAAAACTGCCGTTCAAATTGAAGGAATTACATAAGTTCTGAAGCCAAATGGTTACTACCATGGGGCAGTCAGTTTCAAAATCTGTTCTGAAGTGGAAAATCCTCAAGAAATAGGAAGCTCAGAAGTTTATCAAGTTTTAGAGTGGGCTATAGGACAGTGTAACATGGCACATAAACTATTAAATCCTTGCTTCTTTGACCTGATTTATGCTCTTTGTCTCTTATTTTCTCTAGGGAAAAAAAGAATTTGGTATTAGAGGGTTTGGTGGTGTATGTGAGGTGGCGAGGAGTCACGGGGTGTGGGATGGGGGAGTAGGGAGAATGGTCAGAAGAGAGTCAATTATTGGGTAAAAAGACTTGTCCAAAGAGCTATTTGGCATTCAAAGAGCCTTTAGGGCCTTTTCTAAAAATTCCTAAAAGCTGTCTACATCTAAAAGCTTTCTATTTCTATTTCTGAAAGCCATCTCCCCCAGGAGGTGGCCCTGGAATCTCCCACTCAAGATGGAGTTGGCCTACTCAAAAAAAGAGGTGAGGATTATAGCCTGTCTGTTCCTGACAGGAGGCAAATATGAGAATTTTCAGTCTCCCGGCCTCTATATTTGAAAGAAAAGTAATGACTCGAAGGGGGCATGCCATGTGGTTTTAGTTTCGAAGATTTTCTGGGAATGGGATTTCATATTTGAGAAGGCTTGATAATACTGCCTCCCCTAAAGCACCTCACCTAAAGCACAAGAAGCAGCTTGCCTAGTAAATACTGTGAGCCCGTCATTGGGCAGGGATTGTCTCTATCTGTTGCTGAATTGTAGATTCCAAGCGCTTAGTACAGTGCTCTGCACATAGTAAACACTCAATAAATACTATTGAATGGAATAGAGCATAAGCCCGGAAATCAGAAGGACCTAGCTTCTCATTCTGAGTGTACCACTTGTCTGCTGTGTGTTCTTGGGCAGCTCACTTGCCTCTCTGTGCCTCAGTTACCTCATCTGTAAAATGGGGGATAAGACTGTGAGCCCCATGTAGAACATGGACTGTGTACAACCTGATTACCTTGTTCCTACCCCAGTGCTTAGTACAGTACCTGGAGCATAGTAAGTGCTTAACAACTACCATGTTAAAAAAAAAGCCTCTAGTGTTTGCAATGTTTGTTGTGTCTAAGCCTTGTTAAATTAGATTCCTTTTCTAGTCTGGTTGGCTACAGGTAGGAGCAATCAATAATCAATAGTATTTCTCAAGTGCTTGATAAACTGCACTAAGCTCTTGGGAGAGTACAACAGAGTTAATAGATATGATCCCGGTTCTCAAGGAGCCTTCACGCTCTAAAATAAATTACAAGTAGGGGAAGCAACTGAGTGTACACAAGAGCCAGTGTTTAGTAGGTATGGACTCAAGTGAAGCAGGAGGGAAGAAAAATAGGATGAGATGAGAGATTAGTCAGGGAAGGCTTCCTGGAGGAGAAGTGGTGTGAGGTCTATTCTCAGCCTATATTTCCTCAGGCATCTGCTGTCGTTTCTTCCAGACTCAGTAGGAAATACCACTCTTTTGGAGCCACTGATAATAATAATAATAGTGGTATTTGTTAAGTGCTTACTATGTGCTAGGCACTGTACTAAGCACTGGAGTACATACGAGGTAATTAGGTTGGATGCAGTCCCTGTCCCACATAGGACTCACAGGCTTAATCCTCATTTTCCAGATGAGGTAACTGAAGCCCAGAGAAGTGAAATGACTTACCCAAGGTCACACAACAGATATGGGGTGGAGCCAGGATTGGAATCCAGACCTTTCTGACTCAGGCCCAATCTGTATCTACTAAACCACTGGTCTTCCCAGGATCAACAAGATCCAACTCCAATCTCCCAGCTTGCACCTGGTCCATCCTCATTTATATGCCCTCTGCTCCTTCCATCTAGAGCAAGGAACTATCACCACTGTGACTTTTCTAGCTTTGTCCTTCAATTGGGTCTTTCCCAAAGGCACTGATCATTGCTTTTGTAACTCAAGGTTCCTGCTCAGGTAAAGGTGTCCCATGATGCCAAGCCCCAGACTGGTAAACAAATGATAACTACTAAATGCTGGAATGACAGAAATTGACAGGAAATACAGTCTTACGTCTGCCAGCATAACTCTTTATTTTAATTCAGTAAGATGGATGTCAGCATTTTCTGTTCAATATCTCTTGCATCAAATATTTTGAATACTCCTGAAGGACATAAATAACTTTCTGAGACGTATACATCAATTACTGAAATCATAAACTGAACCCATGTTGAAGGGAACCATACCTGCCTTTTTGTCAAATTCCCCAAAGCAAAGAGCTCCAAGGAAGTGAACAGAGGACCAAATGTATATCTATACTACGGACCTCTTTCAGTGAAACAGTGTCATAAAATACTCTGAATGATAGCTGAGTTGCAAAGGCTCCTCTCCTGTCCGGCCCGGCCCGGTGCAGCGCGCAGGGAACGGGGAAGGACTTGCTGGCTCCTGACTGTATCTGACACCTCAGCATGTAGATTGCTGTTGACATCACTTATCTGAAGAGTTTTTGAAGACTGGCGTCTGCCTGTAGGGTCAGAAGATGGGTAAGAAGAGCCGAGTGAAAACTCAGAAATCAGGTACCGGAGCTACAGCAACAGTATCACCAAAGGAAATGTTGGATCTAATTAGTGAACTATTACAGAAATTCAGCAGCCCAACCCCTGGCCCTGGAAAGGAATGGGAAGAGTATGTGCAGATTCGTGCCCTTGTTGAAAAAATACGGAAAAAGCAAAAAGGGCTGTCAGTTACTTTTGATGGAAAAAGAGAAGATTATTTCCCTGATCTGATGAAATGGGCCACTGCAAATGGAGCATCCACGGAGGGGTTTGAATTGGTTAACTTTGAAGAGGGTTTTGGTCTCAGAGCAACAAGGGAAATAAAGGCAGAAGAACTGTTCCTGTGGGTTCCAAGAAAATTGCTGATGACAGTTGAATCAGCTAAAAATTCAGTGTTGGGGTCCTTATATTCTCAAGACTGAATCCTTCAGGCTATGGGGAACATCACATTGGCATTTCATCTTCTTTGTGAACGAGCCAACCCTAGCTCTTTCTGGCTGCCGTACATACAGACTCTCCCTAGCGAATATGATACTCCTCTCTATTTTGAAGAAGACGAAGTGCAGTATCTTCAGTCAACACAGGCCATCCATGATGTCTTCAGCCAGTACAAAAATACAGCTCGACAATATGCCTATTTCTACAAAGTTATTCAGACCAATCTTAATGCCAACAAACTGCCCTTGAAGGATTCTTTCACTTATGAGGACTACAGATGGGCAGTGTCTTCTGTTATGACGTGACAAAACCAAATTCCAACAGAGGATGGTTCCCGAGTGACTCTGGCTTTGATTCCTTTATGGGATATGTGTAATCACACCAATGGGCTGCCCACACACTCCGCTCCTCTGGTGCTAACCTTCTCACCGTGTCTCGTTCTCGCCTGTCCTGACGTCGACCCGTGGCCCACATCGTACCTCTGGCCTGGAATGCCCTCCCTCCTCAGATCATCCAAAAAATCACACTTCCCCCTTCAAAGCCCTATTGAAGGCTCACCTCCTCCAGGAGGCCTTCCCACACTAAACCCCCTTTTTCCTCAGTTCCCTCTCCCCTCCCCATCGTCCCGACTCGCTCCCTTTGCTCTACCCTTCCTCCTTGCCCCACAGCACTTGAATGTATATGTACATATCTATAATTTATTTATATTAATTTCTGTTTACTGGTTTTGATGTGTATATACCTATAATTCTGTTTATTTATATTGATGCTATTGTTGCCTGTTTACATGTTTTGATGTCTCTGTCCCCCCTTTTAGACTGTGAGCCCATTGTGGTTAGGGATTTCGCTCTTTGTTGCTGAATTGTACTTTCCAAGCACTTAGTACAGTGCTTTGCACACAGTAAGTGCTCAATAAATACGATTGAAAGGAGTTGTGATAGGTAATAAGGAAAAAAAGAAGAAATTAAGAGAACAAGCTTTAATTGGAGATTTGAACCTTAGTTGTCTTGTGAAAAATGGTAAGCCTTACTCTTCCTATGAGTTCAGCATCGCTCAGCAAATTACCTTCTGAAACTGCTATAGTTAGAAGAGGACTTTACTTTCCTCTATACCACCTTCCCCTCCATATCCTCGAAGACTCTCTTTGAAGGGACCATAATAATAACCAAAATAACAATACTAATAATGGCATTTGTTAAGCATTTACTTTGTGTCAAGCACTGTTCTAAGTATCAGGGTAGGTACAGACTAATGAGGTTGGATACAGTCTTAATCCCCATTTTACACATGAGATAACTGAAGCATAAAAAAGTGAAGTGACTTGTTCAAGGTCACACAGCAGACAAATGGTGGAGCCAGGATTAGAACCTAAGTTCTTCTGACTCCCAGACCGTTGCTCTATCCACTAGGCCAAGTTGCTTCCATGGGGAACACAGTTCTCAAATATGTATTTAGTAAACATATTTGGGCTGGTGTCAGAAGGAGAAGCTGCTCCAACTCGGTGAGTTCTCAGCTGATAACCTATTCCAGCCTGCTCTGGTTTGCTCTCCAGAGGGTATATGGGAAGTCTGTTGCTGGAATTGACACTTTGGTAGCCTGAAGCTGCATCACTTAGCCTGATTTCTCCCCTTCAAAGGAGGTGACAAGCAGTGTGCCCTGCAGAGCTGGCCCATCCCCAAGGAACTTCAGTACTGATAATAGCTGCAACATTAGTCATCGAAAACCTAGTGTACTTGGGGAATCATATACCCTGTTGGAGGCAATGTGGGCTAATGGAAGCAGCATGGTATAGTGGATAGAGCACGGACCTGGGTGTCAGAAGGTATTGGGCTCTAATCCTGGCTCTGCCACTTGTCTGCTGTGTGACCTTGGGCATGTCACTTCCCTTCTCTGGGCCTCAGTGACCTCATCTGTAAAATGGGGATTGAGACTCTGAACCCCATGTGGGTCAGGGGACTGTGTCAAACCAGATTTGCTTGTATCCACCCCAGCATTTAGTACAGTGCCCGGCACGTAGTAAGCACTTAACAAAAGTTAGTTAAAAACTAACTGATAAAGCAGGGGCTTGGGAAGCAGAAGGACCTGCGTTCTAATCCCAGCTCTGCTACTTGACTGCTGTATGATCTTGGGCAAGTAACTTCACTTCTCTGCACCTCAGTTACCTCATCTACACAATTGGGATTAAGATTGTGAGTCCCACGTGGGACAAGGACTATATCCAAACTGATTGCTTGTATCTACCCCAGTGCTTAGTACAGTGTGTAGCATATAGGAAGTTCTTAACAAATACCATAACTCCCCCACCCCAAAACAGACAGAAGTGTCTGAGCTAAGATCTCCAACATCCAGAACATTAGAGTCTAATGGAAACAAAAATCAGACATGAGTTGGACAAACACTGGTGATTATACAACAGTTAAAAGAATGTGGGGACACATAGTTCACTTACAAATAGTAATGGTGATGAGTCTCCACCCAGATTGGCAAACAAGCCTTAGAAAATGTCATCAATAATGGTGATAACTGTGGGAAATGTTCTGAGTTAAGTGCCAAGCACTGTGCTGAACTCTAGGGTAGACAGACAAAAAATCAGATCAATCACAGTCCCTGCCCCACATGAAGATGACAGGGAAGGAGAACAGGTATTTAATCCTCATTTTACAGGTGAGGGAACTGAAGCACAGAGAAGTTAAATTAACTTGCCCATGTTCACACAGGAGACAAGTGGCAGAGTAAGTATTAGAATTTAGGTCTTTGGACTCCCAGTCCTGTGTTCTACCCAATAAGCCACACTGCTTCTCAGCATGGCCTACTAAGCAGGTTGATAAATCAAAAAATATTTGTGTACAAAGAGTGTGTGGTGTAACTCAGATGTAGAGAAGATCCCAAGTTTAGGATGAGGAATAAGTGAGGGGCAGTGGAGCCTAGTGGAGGGAACATATGGAGGTTGGGAGTTATGAGACTCTGATTCTAATCTTGGCTCTGACCCTTGCCTGTAGTGTGTACCTCGATCTCGTCTATCTCGCCATTGACTTCTCAACCACATCCTGCCTCTGGCCTGGAATGCCCTCCCTCTTCATCTCCTACAGAAAATTACCCTCCCACCTTCACAGGCTTATTGAAGGCACATCTTCTCCAAAAGACTTTCCCTGACTAAGCCTTCATTTCCTTTTCCCCCAGCTTCCTTCTGCTTTGCTCTGATTTATTCCCTTTATTCACCTCTTCCTTCAGCCCCAGAGCACTTATGTACATATCCATAATTGATTTATCTGTCTACCCTTCCAGACTGTAAACTCTCTGTGGGCAGGGGATGTGTTATATTGTTAAATTGTACTCTCCCAAGCTCTTAGTACAATGAGTAAGCATACAGTAAGTACTGAATAAATACTAACTGACCTTGAGCAAGTCATTTCTCCATGTCTCAGTTTCCTCATCTGAAAAATGGCAAATCATACATTCTTTCCCTTCCTCTTAGGTTGTGAGCCATGTAATGGGGCAGGGACTATATCCAATCTGAGTGATAGATCTTAATATCATGTATCCATACCAGTGCTTCATACGGTGCTTAGCATATAGTAAATAACTAATAACACCATCATCCTAGGTGCTGAGTAACTAGCAGAACCTCTGACCCACCCAGTCATTTCCCCAAAATTTCAAAGTCATGTCCTTTCTATGGGCATCTCGCATAGACAGGACAAGAGAAGTGCCTTGTCACTGAGTGGGGAAAGTTAACAGCCTGATAGAACTTTTCTGTTCCAGCACTTAGAACAGAGCCCAGTACTTAGATCAGTGCCTGGCACATAGTAAAACTCAACAAATACTATCATCATGATATCATCTAATACCACCAAATGCATTAGGTTGGAATGAGAGACGACCATCCAATCCTGGGGCTCAGCCCTAGAATATTTACTCTTCAAAATATCAGGAATCCCAGTTCCTACTACAGGATTTTAAGCATAATCCAGGTTGCTTTTTGTGGTCACAGGTCAGTTAGGGTTAATTGTGAAGGAACCATGGGGAATCGTGGAGAGATTTATGGTGGCTGCAGTTATTTTCAAATAATTCATGGAAATCTCAGTCACAGGTACTTCATTAGGCAGGAGTGGGGCGAGAGATGGGGAAGATAGAGAAAAGAGGAGGAGGGAGGAGGGAAGGCGTTGATGGGGGAAGAGAATGTATTGGGATGGGAGGGAGGAAGGGGGAGTAGAGTGGGGAGGGGGGAGAGGAGGGAGAAGGAGGAAAGATGGAATGCTTGTGCTCTCCCCTGCCTCTGATCACTGCAATCCTGCAGAATTTTATGGTAGAAAAAGTACAAAAGCAGGATCTCTTTTTTTCCCCTAGGTTGTTTATTAAGCACTTACTTTGCCAGGCACTGTACTAAGCACTGGGCTAGATATATGCTTATTAGGTTGGACATAGTTCCTGTCCCACATATCTTAATCCTCAATTTAGAGATGAGGGAACTGAGATACAGAGAAGTTATTTCATCATTTCTTCAGTTTATTTTCTGTCTTGTCTATCCTACATTCCTTTAAGGCAGAGGCTAAGAATTCTCTAGCATTCTTCCCTCCCTCTTTCACCTTGTAGCATCTATCCAAGGTACTCGCATTCGGTTGAGGCTCAATAGATTTTTAATTAACGTTGGCTATCTTCACTGTTCTGAAAACTCTTTTAGGACAGGGATTATATTTTATTTCTCTTCCTTGTTCCCTCAATACCAAGGACTATGCTTTGTTCAAAATAAGACTTCAGTAAATACTAATGAATCTGATGCTGATTTCAAATGACTTGAAAATACAAAGTATAAATACTTATACTTCTTGTAAATAAAAAGTATAAAATTATGGAATCTCTAAGAGAGTAGAATTGATTCTACTGATTTGGCCATGAGAGGCATTGGAGCTTTATCAACATCATTAACATTTTTGCTGCTCTGAGAAATTATAGCAATATTTCAAACACTGAGGGAGGTGAAATGAATATGACAATAATAAATCTTCACTGTCATTTTTTAGAATGTGTCTTTGCCATGTTCAAGCATTTTTATCATGTTTAACAATATCATCTTAACTGGGTGGCCAGAATGTTGATTATTTTTTAATCAGTTATTTGCACCAATTATGTGCCAGGAGAGCAAATGACTGAAAGAGAAAAGAGGAAAGGAAGATGGAAAAAACAAACACCACTACTGCTAAATTATGATTATAATTCCTGATCTTGAACACTGGGATTGTTTAGTGGAGTAGGTAAAAGTATCTCACTCTCATGATGGATGCTGTATGATATGTTTGACAGAAGAGAAATTTGTAAGTTGTTGCAGGAACACCCAAATTAAATTAGCTAAATTTAATTACAAATTGAACATAACTAATGTATTAGATCACACGGGAAATTAGTTACTTAATTTCTGTTCCTTCTAATCTAACAATAGCCTGATTTTGCAAAAGTACATTCTGAAATATAACTAAAGAACAGTCATTTTTATTCATAGCATTGCCTCATAAATTCCACCTCTATCCATATTTAATATATAATTGTAGCAACTCTATCCTAGAGGACTCAAAAGAGATTCAGATATACAACAACAACATAAACAAAAAAAGAAGGTTGAAGAGAAAAGTTATTCTCAATTTACAAATTAATGTTTTTGTGTACATTTGGTTTTTTCAAGGTCTGGCAGTGGGCCTGTAAAAAGCCTGGAATTACTCCTGTTTTCTATTCAGTGGACTTTCCTAGGGTCTGGAGTTGTCCAAACAAGGTTACATTGAATGTAATACTACTACTAGTAATACTAATCATACTAATAATAACACTAATAATTTGGTACTCGTTAAGTGCTTACTATAGCAAGCACTGTACTAAGCATTGGGGTAGATACAAGTAACAGTCCCTGATCCACGTTGGGTTTACAGTCTAAGTAGGAGGGAGTAAGATTTAATCCACATTTACAGAAAAAGAAATTGAGGCACAGAGAAGTTAAGAGACTTGCCCAAGGTCACTCAGCAGGTATATTGCAAAGCCAAGACTAAAATCTAGGTGACCTTTCCACTATGCCAAGTTGTTTCTCAACTGTGTGGATTCCTAAATGTATTATTTCTACACTGTAGTGAGAAAACATACTGTAATGAAAACCTATAGTGTCTGTACTGCAGTGAGTGTGTGTAGACTACATTGTAGGGAGAGAATGTGTCTAAGAACTCTATTATATTCTACTCTTCCAAGCGCTTAGCAAAGTGCTCTGTAAACAATTAGTACTTAATAAATATGATTTATTGATTGAATTGTATAATACAGAGAATATGTAGACACAAATACGATGGCTTATTTGACCAAGTTGCCTGATGAACAATTAAGGATGTCTGAATTCAGATCTGTTTTGGCATGAAGTGGTCATAAGACCTTCAGGCAATCACTCTAATAATAATGATAATAATACTTATGATATTTGTTAAGTACTTACTACGTGCCAGGCATTGTACTAAGCCCTGGGGTGATCACAAGCAAATCAGGTTGTACATAGTCCCTGTCCCACGTGAGGCTCAAAGTCTCAATCCCCATTTTACAGATGAGGGAACTGAGGCACAGAGAAATGAAATGACTTGCCCAAGGTCACACAGCAGACAAGTAGCAGAGCAGTGATTAGAACTCATGACCTACTGATTCCCAGGCCCATGCTCTACCCATTATACCAACCTCTACCTCAATTCTACCTCAACTCTACCTCTACCTCAATTCGAGGACCCAGCAGACAAGGGTACATCATTCCATGGATGAAAAATTGTCTCAAAAGGGACTATCACTGTGCCTCATTCTCATCTATCTCACCGCTGACCCCTCGTCCACACCCTACTTTGGTTCTGGAATGCCCTCTCTCCTCCAATCTGACAGACATCTACTATCTCCACCTTCAAAGCCTTACTGAAGGGACAACTCCTCTAAGAGACCTTCTCTGACTAAGCCCCTCATTTCTTCTTCTCCCACTCCCTTCTGAATCGCCCTGACTTGCATCCTTTGTTCTTCCCCTTCCCAGCTCCACAGCACTTGTGTACATGTCTGTAATTTATTTATTTATATTAATGTCTGTTTCCCCTTTCTAGACTGTAAGCTCGTTGTGGGCAGGGGATATATCTGTTTACAGTTGTATTGTACTCTCCCAAAAGCATAGTACAGTGCTCTGCACATAGTAAGCCCTCAATAAAAATCATTGAATGAATGAATGAAAGATAAGGTTCCCAGGTAGGTGTATAGAATTTCTTAATGAGTTTGCAGACAGATTATAACATAAAAGAGAATAGCTGGTGGAGACAGAGACTGCATACAGTCCTTATGGAGTCACAAAGCCTACTGTAAGAGAATCAGAAGGCTTCAACAGTTGGAAGCCCTATTATATGTGGATCCCAGGGCAAAATGAAAACCTGGAAAACCATTCAATTAATTGTATTTGTTTAGTGCTTATTGTGTCCAAAGCACACAATAAACAGACACATCCCCTGCCCACAATGAGCTTACAAACTAGAGGACTAAGGACTTGAGTCCTGAACCATTCCTGGGAAGCACGAAGTGATGGAGAGTGAATGAAATCACATCAGAGTTGCCTCCTCAAGTTAAGGTCCCCTGAGGAATCATGGAGAAGCTTACAGAAGGAAAAGCCGTGGTGATATCCCAAGAATGACTTAGTGTCAGGCTGCTGTCACTGGAAATCTCTAGACTGTAAGAAGATTGTGGGCAGGGAACAGGTCTATCAATTCTATTACACTGTGTTCTCATAAGAATTTAGTACAGTGCTCCCTATACATACAGGAAACATTCAACAAATACCACTGATTGTTTAGTAGTGATTGTTGTATGAAGGAGCATTGTCTTTTAGTCTCTATGAGAAGTCAACTGAAGTGGAGCTAAAGGTAAAAACAGAGATGAAGATAGAAATGGAAGAGGAATCAGATATTATTAACTAATGAAGGATGAACAGCTGTTGGAAAATCATCCTCCTCCTTGGAGAAACAGAGCTTTGAGAACTGGGGTTCAGATTTTCTTTTATATTTCAACAGGAATTGAACATTTATATTGATAAGCTCGTTTTGGGCAGGGAATGTGTCTACAAACTCTATTATGCTTTACTCTCCCAAGCACTTAATACAGTGCTCTGTATACACAGGAAGCACTCAATAAATATGTTTGGATATTAATATAATAATAATAATGGTACTTGTTGAGCACTCACTATGTGCCAAGAACTGTTCTAAGCGCTGGGGAATATACAAGTTAATCAGGTTTGACACGGTCCCTGTCTGCATAGGGCTTACTGTCATCTCCATTTTACAGATGAAATAACTGAGGAACAGAGATGTTAAGTGACTTGCCCAAGGTAACACAGCAGAAATATAGCAGAGTCACTATTAGTACCCAGGTCCTTCTGACTCCCAGGGTGCTCCACCCACTAACCTATACTTCTTCCCTAGTATATGTATATATTTATAGACAGATGGTGTATGCAGTTATTAAGAGTTAGATGCATTGTGAGCATGCTGCATCTGCTGAGTTGCTGTTGAGCAAGTGGCCTAACCATTAACTAATCAGGTCCACTGATTGATTATCATTTTGGATATTTGTACAGTTGGGCATTGTTGGATCCAAGTCTTTTATTGGGACATTAGGCGCCATGGGGCATAGATTCTCCTGGGTTTGGGACTGACAGCTAAAGCATCTGGTCCAGGTCCAGGTCCAGGTGAGTTCTGTTCCACATCACACATTAACATGACATTCGCAATATATAAAATACATTTGAATGCTATAAGATACAGGGAATTTTCTTATTTTAATAGGTCTGCTAATTCTGTTGTACTGTGTTTTCCCAAGCACTTATTACAGAGCTCTGTACAAAGTAAGTGCTTAATAAATATGATTGATTATTTTAATTGGGCTTATATCTTAAGTTGGTCACACAGGTCTTAAATTAATGAACCCCGACTGATTCCTTAAATCTGAAATATCAGGCCTGTAAAATGATGCAAGAACAGTTATTGTTTTGTTTGAGAACCAGTATTCCAAGGCCAACTGTAAGTGAACATATGGAAACTCACCGATTTGTTTTTCTTAAATAAGTTTACAGGAACTAAGAGCCACCCTGAAGTATTGAGTCTTCTTTGTCTCTTGTTGCCACTGCAGAATTAGAGATATATTGTCACTTGAATAGGTCTTTATTGCTAAGGGAACTGAAGAGTCCTCATTGAGATCTCTGTAATTAACAAAATTGGGCAAGTCTCCAAGGGTCTACAGTAGTACTGCTTTGCTATTCTATATATTTCTGTCTGGCACCAAATTTTGTTTTTATTCATTTTGGATAATGAATACTCTCCCTGTTTGACTCTACTAATTCATTGTAAAGACATGAGAGAAAATCCTTCTGGGTAAGTATAGCTCTGGGGAATGCTTTAAAAAAATAAAAAAGAAAACTAAGCCATCCAACACCTGGAAGGAGTTTCTTCAAAATTTGTCTGTTGGCAAATCATTATTTGGCAAGACCCTCTTGGTCATTACCTCTAGCAAGTTTGTCAGATTTAAAATGTTGAATTAAAATGTGGGTTCTTCGACATTATCTATTATGCTAGCTTGAGGGGCTGTTCTTTTGCCCCAAAGGGAGCTAAGGCAACCCAATTTAACTTGATCCTTATGACCTGCTAAAACAGATCTGTTGTAGCAAGAGGTTTGTAGCAGACACCTTGTGGGTTCTCAAAAAGGGGCTGGATAAATTAATGACTTTCTGGGGAATCTCTCCCCTCTCAGGGTCCCACCTGGAGAGTTTCCAGTACTCTACCAGTCTCGACTACGGTGGGGAGAGTCAAGCAAAAGCATAGCCATTCCATTCCTAGCTTGGGCAGTGGCTAGCAAATGAAGGCTATCTACTACAAGTCAAAACTCCCCAGTTCTGGGCAGAAGTGGCATAGGAGAATATTGTGAGCAGAGACTCAAGCTTACTGCACCAGAGGCATTTGTAAACAACTCCCATATTTTTACCAAGAAAACTCTATAGATACACTACCAGAACAATTGCAGAAGGAAGTGGGGCATTCTGGGAGAGATGTGTCCATGGGGTCGCTATGGGTCAGAGACGACTCGACAGCATAAGACCAGAAGGGACTCTCTACGCCTCATTTGGTCAGTGAAAACCATGGGGAGGCTCTCTGTCCTATAATGCCTCTGAAGGGTACCCCTGGCAAAGCTAGTTACCCTAAGCCCCTTCTAATAATGATAATAATACAGATAATAATATTTGTTTAGGATTTAGCATGTGCCAAGCACTGTACTAAGCTCTGGCATATAGAAAAGATAATTATGTACCTCATGGGGCTCAGAGGCAGAACAGGTATGGGTCAGGCAATAAACAGTCAGCTGTGTGACTGCAAAATTTCATCCTATGTTTTGCATACTGAATGTAATTTATTTTAGCATTTGTCATCCCCACTATATTTTAAGCAAGTCACTTCACTTCTCTGTGTCTCAGATCCCTCATCTGTAAAATGGGAGTGAAGACTGTGAGCCTCACGTGGGACCTCATTCCCCTGTATCTACCCCAGGGCTTAGAACAGTGCTCTGCCCATAGTAAGCGCTTAACAAATACCAACATTATTATTATTATTATTATTGAATCCCTATTTTGCAGGCCTACATCTCCAGCCCTGATCTCTCTCCTTGTCCAGTCTCATATTTCCTCCTGCCTTCAGGATCTCTCTACTTGGATGTCCTCCTACCGACATCTCAAACTTAACATGCCCAAAACACAACTCCTCATATTCCCATCCAAACCCGGTCCTCCCCCTGACTTTTCCATTACTGTAGGCAGTGACACCATCCTCCCTGTTTCTCAAGCCTATAATCTTGGCATTATCTTCAATTTATTTCTCTCATTCAACCCATATATTCAATCTGTCACCAAATCCTGTTGGCCCAACCTTCATGACATGGCTAAAGTTAGCCCTTTCCTCTCCATCCAAACTGCTACCCCATTAAATTCAATTATTCATTCCATTCATTCAATCATATTTATTGAGCACTGTGTGCAGAGCACTGTACTAAGCACTTATCCTATCCCACCTTGATTACTGCATCAGCCTTCTTGTTGACCTCCCTGCCTCCTGTCTTTCCCCACTCTAGTTCTTACTTTTTTTCCACTCCCTGGATCATTTTTCTACAAAAATATTCAGTCCATGCTTCCCCACTCTTCAAGAACCCCCAGTGATTGTCCATCCACTTCTGCATCAAACAGAAACTCCTTACTAATTAATTAATTCCTATTTATTGAGCACTTACTGTGTGCAGAGCACTGTACTAAGCATTTGGAAAGTACAATTCGGCAACAGAGAAATCCTTATAATTGACTTTAAAGCATTCAGTCATCTAGCCCCCTCCTACCTTGTCTCCATGACTTCCTACTACAACCCAAGCCCCTGTACCTCCATCTTCTCTATCTTGCTGCCCACTCCTCACCCACATTCTGCTTGTGACCTGGAATGCCCTCCCTCTTCATATCCAACAAATGATCATTCTCCCCCCCCAAAGTCTTGGTAAAAGCATATTCCATCCAAGAGGTCTTTTCCAACTGAGACCTCATTTGTTCTTCTCCCACTCCCTTCTGTGTTGCCCTTACACCTGAATTTGTATCCTTTATTCATCCCTCCCTTATGCCCAAAGCATTTATATACATATGCACAATTTATTTATTTATAGTTTACAGTCTGTTTCCCCTTCTAGAATATAAACTCACTGTGGGCAGTGTCTACCAACTCTGTCAAATTGTAATCTCCTAAGTGCTTAATACAGTGCTATGCACTCAATGATTTACTGACTGATTCAGGGAACTAAGGGACTGAGAATAATAACAATAATGATGATGATGGTGCTTGTTAAGTACTTACTGTGTGTCAGGCACTGTACTAAGTGCTGGGGTGGATACAAGCAAATTGGGTTGGTCACAGTCCCTGTCCCATGGGGGGGCCACAGTCTCAATCTCCAGTTTATAGATGATGTAACTGAGACACAGAGAAGTGAAGTGTTTTGCCCAAGATCACATAGCAGGCAAGTGGTGGATCAGGATTAGAACCCATGGTTCAGTGACTTGTCCAAGGTAACCAAGCAGGTAAGTGGCAGAGTTGGGATTAGAACCCAGACCCTTTAACTCCTTGGGCCTTGCTCTTTCCTCTAGACTGCACTGCATCCTTCCTTTAGCAGCATAACCATATGTAATGTCCTCTTAAATGTACACATTCAGAAGGCTAAATGGGGAAAGCAACTTTTGTTTCAAAAATAGCCAGGTAGGAATTGCAAGTTTATGGAAACATGAGGTGAAAGAAGCAGTCGTGACAGGTTATATTTAACTGAACTGTTTTTCCCTGTAAGAACAAAGATGAGTTACAGAAAAGATAGCAAAGGAATGGCAGGACTGTGCAGTCTAACTGACAATGCATGGCCTTGTCACATACTATCAGACTATCCAGACTGTGTATTTGGGGCTGAAGAGGATATTCTAGGAAAGTAAAACCACAGCAGAATGAAGAAAGAGGGAAACAAGAATAAAACAGGGTTTGGATCCCGCTAAGCTTTCTGCCTGGCTTAGAAAATGTCTACTAGTAATATTCAAATTGATAAAGAAAACAGTATAATTTCCTCTTGCAACCGCCCCCTGTTTCCCCACCCCCCACACACTGTGTATCTTCAATTTTGTATCTCAGTGGAGCTCCTACACATTGTTATTTAACCAAGAAGCTACAAAAAACTGTGCCCTCCAGCTATAAGTTCTGTCTGAATCAGCTAGAAAATAGAATTCCATCTGTTTTTACATTGAATGAGGGAAGGAAATGTTTGTGTAAGTAGAAGCAAAATTTCATCCTATGTTTTGCATACCGAATGTAATTTATTTTAGCATTTGTCATCCCCACTATATTTTAAACACCTTTAGGGGAGGGATCATGTCTACAAACTATTGTACTCTCCCAAGTACTAGGTACAGTGCTCCACTCAGAGTAAGTGCTCAATAAATACTACTGATTGATTGACTCAGTGGTCTTCAGCTGCAGGCAAACATCATTGGTTATAATCTTCCCATGATTTTAAAAGGACTAAAAATGTAGATTTTTGAGAACTTCCTTCGTCCTTCCATCTTTGAATATAGTAACTCATGGTGATAATTCTAATTCACCAAAGGTATAAACATGGCTATATTAATGAAACACGGACATTAATAAGCCATGAGAAGCAATGCCAAACAATAATTTATGAAAGAGAGCTACTGATAGGAGCAATTTGGAGCAGCTGAGCAAAGTGTTAGGTGAAGGCTCTGAAAGTCTGCAGTCCTATGTTTGGTTGTATTAACAATCAATTGTAGTTAAGCACTTAGTGTGTGCAAAGCTCTGAACTAAGCCCTTGGGAGAGTACAGTATAACAGAATTGATAGATATGCTCCCTGCCCACAAGGAGTTCAGAGTCTAGTGGGGGAGACAGATATTAAAATGAATGTCACCTTAATGTCAATCAATCACCTTGCCACTTCCTCCCTCACCTCAACTCAGTCAGCCCACTTTGCTCTTCTAATGCTAACCTCACTGTGATGTTTCTGCTGTCCCCTTACCCATAAACTGCCTCTGGCCTGGAATGCCCTCCCTCCTCAAATCTGATGGACAATTACTCTCCCTGCCTTCAAAGCCTTATTGAGGGCATATCTCCTCCAAGAGACCTTCCCTGACTAAGCTCCCCTTTCTTCTTCTCCCACTCTCTTCTGCAACACCCTGACTTGTTCCCTTTATACATCCCCTTCCCAGCCCCACAGAGCTTATGTACAGATTTGTAATTTATTTATTTATATAAATGCCTGTCTCCCCCGCTCCAGAATGTAAGCTCACAGTGGACAGGGAATGTGTACATTTATTGTTGTATTGAACTCTCCTCAGCACTTAGTATAATTCTTTGCACAGGTGTGGTGGATAGAGCATGGCCTGGGAGTAAGAAGTCATGGGTCCTAATTTCGGCTCCACCACTTGTCTGCTGTGACCTTGGGCAAGTCCTTAACTTCTCTGTGCCTCAGTCATCTCATCTGTAAAATGGAGATTGACTGTGAGCCCCACATGGGACTACCTTGATTACCTTGTATCTACCCCAGCGCTTAGAACAGTGCTTGGCACATAGTAAGTCCTTAACAAATATCATAATTATCAGTAGTAGTAGTAAGCTCTCAGTAAATATGATTGAATGAATGACTGTATGAAAAAATAAATACATTATGGATATGTACCAAAGTGCTATGGGGCTGATGGTGGGACTAAAAAAGCTTGTAAATCCAAGTATAAAGGTGACACAGAAGGGAGAAGGAGTAGGGGAAGTGGGGAAAGTTTCTTTGAGGAGATGTGATTTCAATATGGATTTTAAAGTGGAGTGAGAGATGGTCTGTTCAATATGAAGCAGGAGGGAGTACTAGGCCAGAGGCAGTATGTGGGTCAGGGGTTCTCGATGAGATAGACAAAAACAAGGTATAGTAAGTAGAATGACGTTAGAGGAGCAAAATGAGAATGCTGGGTTGTAGTAGGAAAAGAATGAGGTAAGATAGGAGGAGGCAAGGTGATTGTGTGCTTTAAAGACAATGGTAATGAGTTGGATAGGCAACTCCTGAAGGTTCTTGAGAAGTGGGGCAGCATAGACCATACTTTTGATAGAAAAATGGTCTGGACAGAAGAATGAAGAATGTACTGGAGTGGGCAGAGACAGACAACAGGGAGGTCAGCGAGGAGGTTGATGCAGTAGTCACTTGGGACATCGCTAATATCTGCTCTTTCCTTTCACTCCAAACTGCTATCACAATACAGTCACTTATCCTCCCGTGCCTCGATTCTGTATCAGCCTCCCTGCTGACCTCCCAGCCTCCCGTCTTTTTGCACTCCAGTCCACACTTCACTCTGTTGCCCAGATCATTTTTCTATGAAAATGTTCAGGACGTTTCCCCACTCCTCAAAAAACTCCAACTCCACATCAAACGAAAACTCCTCACCACTGACTTTAAAGCATTCAATCACCTTGCCCCCTCCTGTCTCGCTTCTCTACGCTCCATCTACAACACAGGCCGCACACTTCGCACCTATAATGCTATCCCTCTCACTCTACCTCACTTTTATCTTTCTCGCCATGGACCACTCCCCCATGTCCACCCTCTGTCCTGAAACTTCCTCCCAACTCAAATCCGACAGACAATTACTCTCCCCAGCTTCAGAACCTTACTCAAGGCACATCTCCTCCAAGAGGCCTTCCTTGACTAAGGCCCCATTTCCTCTTCTCCCACTCTCTTCTGGGTTGCCCAGACTTGTTCCCATTATTCATCCCTTCTCCCAACCCCACAGCAGTTATGTACGCATCTGTCATTTATTTATCTATACTAATGTCTGTCTTCCCTCTAGAAGGTAAGCTTTTTTTGGTCAGGGAATGTGTCTGCTTACTGTTACATTGTACAGTGCTCTGCACAAAAAAGTGCTCAATAAATATGATTGAACGAATGAATGTAATTGGATGTGTGTAGTAGCATTTTGGATGGAGAGGAACGGGCAAATTTTAGTGATGTTAAGTAGGTAGAATTGATATTCAGGATTTGGCAATAGACTGAATATGTGGGTTGAATGAGAGAGATGAGTCTAGAATAATGCCAAAGTTTTGGGCTTGTGAAACAGGGAGGATGGTAGTGCTGTCTACAGTGTTGGGAAAGTCATAGGGATGTCAGGGTTTGGGTAAGAATATGAGGAGTTGTTTTGGACATGTTAAGTTTGTGGTGTTTGTGGGACATACAAGGAAAGATGTCCTGAAGGCAGGAGGAAATACAAGATTGCAGAGAAGGAGAAAGATGAGGGTTTAAGATGTTGATTTGAGAATCATACACATAGAGATGGTAGTTGAAGCCATAGAAATAAATGAATTCTTCAAGTGAGTAGGTGTAGATGGAGAATAAAAGGGGACCTCACTCTGAGTCTTGAGGGACTCCCCCAGTTAGGGTTTTGGAGACAGAGGAGAAGCCTGCAAACGATTTTGAGAGTGAGCTACCAGAGAGATGGGAGGAGAAGCAGGATGGGAGAGAGCCAGTGAAGCTAAGGTTAGATAATGTTTCCAGGAGAAAGGGATGATCCACAGTGTTGAAGGCAGCTAAGAGGTCAAAGCAGGATTAGGATGGATAAAAAGTAATTGGATTTGGCAAGAAGGAGATCACTGATGACCTTTGAGGGGACAGGTCCAAGTCTCACAGACCTATATCTCAAGTTAAATTCCATGATAGCACTATAGATTTTCAATTTGGTCTGGAGTTTTACATCCATTATCAACACACTGTCAATATCCTGGGTTCCAATCCCACATCTGTCACTAGGCCGCTGTGTGTCCTTGCTCAAGTCCCTTAACTTCACTGCACCTCCATTTCCTCAAGCATATGATGCCTGTTCTCCCTCCTACTTAAACTGTGAGCCCCATGTGGGATAGGGTCTGTGTCTGACCTGATAATCTTGTATCTATAGTGCTTAGTACAGTACTTGTCATGCAATAAGTGCTTAACAAACATGACAAGTATTATGAATCTCAACCTATCAGCCTCCGCACGAAACAAAAACTCCTCACTCTCGGCTTCAAAGCTCTCCATCACCTTGCCCCCTCCTACCTCACCTCCCTTCTCTCTTTCTATTGCCCACCCCGTACACTCCGTTCCTCTGCTGCTCACCTCCTCACTGTCCCCCATTCACGCCTATCCCGCTGTCGACCCCTGGCCCACGTCCTCCCGCTGTCCTGGAATGCACTCCCTCCTCACCTTTGCCAAACTAACTCTTTTCACCTCTTCAAAGCCCTACTGAGAGCTCACCTCCTCCAAGAGGCCTTCCCAGACTGAGCTCCCCCCCTTCTCCCTCCGCTCCCCCTCTCCTCCCTGCCCCACCCTCTGCTACTCCACCTACCCCCTTCTCCGTCCCTCAACACTGTCTTCATTTGTATATATTATTTATTACCCTATTTATTGTTAATGAGATGTACATCCCCTTGATTCTATTTATCATGATAATGTCTTGTTTTTGTTTTGTTCTGTTTTGCTTTGCTGTCTGTCTCCCCCGATTAGACTGCGATCCCATCATTGGGCAGGGATTGTCTCTATCTGTTGCCAAATTGTACATTCCAAGGGCTTAGTACAGTGCTCTGCAAATACTAAGCGCTCAATAAATACTACTGAATGAATGAATGAATAATTTTATACTTCCTTGTCTCTCCAGTCAACAGTCCAGGTTTGGTCCCATAGTAGCAGGGTAACAGAATCAAGTTCTGAATTGAGTTCTGAATTTTGAAAGCTCTTTACCTCTTTATCACCTCAAGGTCTCCTTTGGGGATATTGTAGTGACTCTGTGCAGTGATTCACAATCATCGGCATGCCTTAAGCACATGCCTGAAGGGCAGAGTCCTCAGCTTATCTGTATGCACCTAAATAAAAAGTCTTAGGCAAAAGAGAAAGAAAACCTGGCATCCAACTTCATTAGAACATCAGAGCAGCCCTCCGAGAGTAGAAACCTCATTTTCTCAGAGAAGCAGCATGATGTATTCGATATAGCACGGGTCTGGGAGTAAGAAGGTCATTGGGTCTAATCCCTGCTCTGCCACTTATCTGCTGTGTGACTTTGCTCAAGCCACTTAACTTCTGTGTGCCTCAGTTGCCTCATCTGTAAAATGGGGATCAACACTGTGAGTCCCACAGGACAGGGACTGTGTCCAACCCAATTTGCTCACATCCACCCCAGCTCTTAGTACAGTGCCTGGCAAATATTAAGCTCTTAACAAATACCATAATCATTATTCTTATTAATTGCTATTGCTTCTGTAAACAGTGGATCGGTGTCTCTACAAGACCTACCTGTAAAACTGCGGGCACTGATAGGTGACACTGCCAGTTCTGTCTGAGAATCACATTTATAACAGGAGTTGTTGCCATAGAGGAGGCAATGCCCAACCCCAGGGGAAGCAGTGTTGCCTAGTGGATGGGCCATGGGTCTGGGAGTCAGAAGGACCCGGGTTCTAATCCCGGTTCTGCCACTGAGCTGCTGTGTGTCCTTGGACAAGTCCTTTACTTCTCTGTTTCTCAGTTACCTCATCTATAAAGTAGGGATTGAGACTGTGAGCTAGCGACTGTGTCCAACCTGATTAGCTTGTAGTAACCCCAAAGGTGAGTAGAGTGACTGCCACACGGCAAGCACTTAACAAATACCATAAAAAATCCCTCAGAACAAATACCCCCTTGCAGATCCTCATGTCCCTGGAAAATGGTAACACTCTAGGAGTATGAATTAAGGTGTGCAAATTAAGTTAAAAAATATGCATGGTTAGTGGTAAGATCTCATCTCAGGGTTGCACCTAGAGAGTTTCCAGTACTCTAACACTCTCAACTATGGGATGGAGAATCAAGCAGAGACCTATCCATTCCATTCCTAGCTTGGGCAGTGGCTAGTGAGTAGAAGGCAATCTGTTACAAGTCAAAACTCACCTGTGCCAGGCAGCAGCGACATGGGAGAAATTCAAGGGTGGAAACTGAAGTTTATGGCGCGGAAGGAGGCAATGATAAACCACTTTCATATTTTTACCGAGAAAACTCTAATGGATACACTACCAGAACGATTGCAGATGGAGGTGGGGCATTCTGGGGGAGATGTGTCCATAGAGTCGCTATGGGTCAGAGATGACTCGATGGCATAAGACAAGTGGTAAGATGCAAGGTTGAAGAAACAGCCATCCTACCAAAGACAACATTCCAGGAAAGTAGGGTGATCTCATATACTAATTTGTTCAGGATAGACTCAAAAGGCTATGCCTTCAACAGTATGGCCACCTTGATCAAGGTTCTATGAAACAGATTCTGTAATATTGAAATTATTCCTTGTAGTCATGCTTGAAAATGTCTGCAGGACCTGGAAGCTAGTGTTAGAAAATCATTCCAATTTTGTGAGATTCTCCTTCAACCCACTCAGTTTCCATAATCAAAACAAAATCTTGAATCTTGGGAAGGAGTGTGGCCTATTAATTATTATTAATCATGTTAAGTGCTTACTTTGTGCAAAGCACTGTACTAAGCACTTACTAATGGAAAGAGCCTGGGCTTGGGAGTCAGAGAGCCTGGGTTCTAATTGTGTCTTTGCCAGTTGCTTCTGGTATGACCTTGGCCAAGTCACTTAACTGCTCTGTGCCAGGGTTTCCTCAACAGTAAAATGGGGATTCAAGACCTGTTCTCCCCTCTACTTAGACTGAGAGCTCTGTGTGGTTTAGGGACTGTGTCTTACCTGATTATCTTTTAGCTAACCCAGGGTTTAGAGCTGTGCTTGGCACATAGTAAAGACCTAACAAATACTACTGTTATTAGTAGTAGTAGTAGTAACAGTAGGAGCCAGAAGGACCTGGGTTCTAATCCCTGCTCTGCCACTTGTCCTGCTATGTGACCTTGGGCAAGTCACTTAACTTCTCTTTGCCTCAGTTTCTCCATCTGCAAAATGGGGTTAAGACCAGGAACCCTGTGTGGGACAGGGGCTGTGCCTAACCTGATTAGGTTGTATCTACCCCAGTGCTTAGTACAGTGCCTGGCCCATAGTAAGTACTTAACAAATACCCTTAAAAAACAGAGTATAGCACAATTTCAAATTCTGTGGCATAACTATGGACCTCCAAAAGTCTACAGCTGCAGTTAGATCACTTCGGCATTCAGCAGTCAGGAATGTGGTGACCCTTTTTAAAGCAGAGGCTTCTGGAGGATTGCCCTAGCAAGACACAGAATCTCAAACAGCTCCAGGCACTACAAATATCAAAGCAACAACAGTGCAGCAAAAGACAATCTTTACATGTGCTCACATTGATCCTTTCAGCCACAACCAAACATGTGGATTAAAAATTCACCACTAGTTGCATCGTTTTTAATTCCAAAGTATAGTCCTGAATTGCCTTAATCCTTTCTTAAAAACTCCCTTCTGAACTCATAGAGAATCTGATTGGACTCAGGACCAGCTCTCTTATTAGTAATCTTCACCTCTGCATCCCAGCTCACAAGCTCATGTTCCTTCCAAACTCATCTTCCTACTGTGCCTTGTTGTCAACTTTTCCAACTTCAATCTCTTGTTCATGCCCTTCCACCTGCCTGGAACTCCCTCCCAGTAATTACAAATGAGGAAACTGAGGCCCACAGAAGTTAAGTGACTAGTCCAAGATGCCACAGCAAACAAGTGGCGGAGCAGGTGCGTGAATCCTGGTCCTTTGACTTCTAAACCCTTATTCTTTCCGCTAGGCTACACAGCTTCTCAAATATATTGGACCACTGCTCTCCCTATCTTCAAAGTCCACCTGAAAATTTACTTTCTCCAGGAGACTTTCCCCAGTTAAGCTCTCCCTTTCCAGGTTGTGAAAATTCAAGAACCACCCTTCAAATTTGTGTTTCTGCACCCATATTTAGCACTAATGTGTAGCTTAACATATTAATTTTCACTGATTCATGTACCTGTCCTATGATAGTAATCATAATATTTATTTCATGCCTACTCTGCTCTCCTGCTAGCAATAGTCATAGTGAAGTTCTTTCTCCTGCTCCTACTATCTACAAATAATGTATGTCTTCCTATCTTCCCCACTGGTCTGTGAGCTTTCTGAGGGCAGGGACTGTGTCTTTGACTTTGTGTTGTAATAATAATGGCATTTTTTAAGCACTTACTATGTGCCAGCCACTGTACTAAACACTGGGGTGGATATAAGCAAATCAGTACGGACACAAACCCTGTCTCATGTGGGACTCACAGTCTCTATCCCCGTTTTACAGTTAAGGTAACCAAGGCACTGAGAAGTTAAGTAACTAGCCCAAGGACACACAGTAGACCAGGGGCAGAGCTGAGATTAGAATCCCTGACCGTCTGATTCCAGGGCCCATGCTCTATCCACAAGGCCATGCTGCTTCTCTACTTTTCTGAGTGCTTAGTACAGAGTTTTACAGACAATTGATTAATCACTGGTATTTACTGAGTGCTTACTGTGTGCAGAGCACCTTATTAAGCACTTAGGAGAGTACAGTGTAACAATATTATAGAATTGGAAGACACTTTCCCTGCCCACGACAAAGTTAGGCATTCAATAAATACCAGTGACAAATTTCTGCTGGGGTGGGTGGTTCTTCACCTGGTTTGCTCTCCAGTGGCTTCTTCTCTACTGCTTTCCAACATGCCTATATCTCCCCTATCCTAAAAACCTCCCTTGACTGCACAACTCCCTCCAGCTATTGTCCCATCTTCGTCCTATCATTCCTTTCTAAATTCCTTTAAATAAGTTGTCTACACCCTCTGTCTCAAATTCCTCTCCGATTCTCTCCTTGACACCCTCCAATCTGGCTTCCATCCCCTTCACTTCAAAGAAACTGCCCTTTCAAAGGTCACTAATGATCTCTTGCTTGCCAAATCCAATAGCCTCTACTCTATCCTATCCCTCCTCGACCTCTCAGCTGCCTTTGACACCACGGACCACCCCTTTCTCCTGGAAATACTATCCAACCTTGTCTTCACTGACTCTGTCCTCTCCTAGTTCTCCTCTTACCTTTCTGACCATTCATTCTAAGACTTTTTTCAGGCTTCTCCTCTGTCTCATACCTCCTAACTCTGGGGATCCCTCAAGGTTCAATTCTGGGTCCCCTTCTATTCTCCATCTACAACCACTTCCTTGGAGAACTCATTCCCTCCCATGGCTTCAATTACCAGCTCTATGTGGATGATATCCAAATCTACATCTCCAGACCTGAAGAGCAGTCTCTCCCTTTCTGCAATCTCGCATTTCCTCTTGCCTTCAAGACATCTCTACTTGGATGCCCTCCTGTCACCTTCAGTTTAACATATCCAAAACAGAACTCATCTTCCCACCCAAACCCTGTCCTCCCCATAATTTTCCCATCACTGTACATGACACCACCATCCTTTCTATCTCACAAACCCATAACCTTGGTGTTATCTTTGACTCCTCTTTCTCATTCAACCCACATATTCCAATTCATCACTAATTCCTGTCAGTCCCACCTTTACAACATGGCTAAAATCTACCCTTTCCTCTCCATCCAAACTGCTACCATGTTAATACAGTCACTTACCCAGACCCCCCTGGATCACTGCATCAGCCTCCTTCCTGATGCCCAGCCTCCTGTCTCTCCCCATTCCAGTCCACATTTCACTTTGCTGCTCTGGTCATTTTTCTATAAAAAAGTTCAGGACATATCACCCCACTCCTTAAAAAAACTCCAGTGGTTGCCCAACGACCTCTCCATCCAATAAAAACTCATCACCATTGGCTTTAAAGCACTTAACCACCCTACCCCTTCCCACTGTCCTTCTACAATCCAGCTCTCATACTTCACTCCCCTTTAATACTAACCTTCTCATTGTGCCTTGACCTTACTGCCAAACCCTAGCCCAAGTCTTCCCTCTGGCCTGGAGCACCCTCCCTCTTCAGATCCAACAATTACTCTCGCCCCCTTCAAAGCCTTATTGAAGGCACATCTCCTCCAGGAGGCCTTCCTAGAGTGAGCTCTTCTTTTGTTTTCTCCTACTCTCTTCTGTGACACCTTGACCTGCTTCCTTTGTTCTTCCCCCATCCCATCCCCACAGCACTTATGTCCATATCTGTAATTTATTTGTATTGATGTCTGTCTCCCCACCTCTAGACTGTAAGCTTGTTGTGGGCAGAGAATGTCACTGTTTATTGTTTTATTGTACTTTTCCAAGCACTTAGTATAGTGTCCTGAACACAGTAAGCGCTTAGTAAATATGACTGAATGAATGAATTGAATGGACCCTCTGAGACACTGACTTTTGACTACTGAAATGTGGTTGGATTGTCTTTTTCTCTTCAGAGGCCAATTTCTTGTTGGATTTTACATAATTTCTAGTAGTGGCAAAGAAGAAAGCAGGTCTTTAATAATGTTGGTATTTGTTAAGCGCTTACTATGTGAAGAGCACTGTTCTAAGCGCTGGGGTAGACACAGGGGAATCAGATTGTCCCACGTGGGGCTCACAGTCTTAATCCCCATTTTACAGATGAGGTAACTGAGGCACAGAGAAGTTAAATGACTTGCCCACAGTCACACAGCTGACAAGTGGCAGAGCTGGGATTCGAACTCATGACCTCTGACTCCAAAGCCCGTGCTCTTTCCACTGAGCCACGCTTGTCTCTTTCCTCCAATAAACTAGCTTAGAATTTGCATTGATAAATGTCTGCTACTGCTCCATTTACAAAGCACCCAGAAACCCTCAAACCAGTGAATTAAAAAGTAAGAGTAAGAGTTCTTGAACAACAGTTATTTCACAGTGTCCCATTTTTTTTTCTGGAGAAGTCTCAAATAGAGAAGCATTGGATTCCACCCTATTAGAGCTGAACAAACAATTACTTTGCATTTTTATACATTTCTCTCAGTTACAAAAAAATAAAATTCATGAACCATACACTGGTATGGCTCAATGGTCAATGCGTGCAGCAATTAGGAAAAGAGCATGGGCAAATGGAAAAACACAGGCCTGGGAGTCAGAGGACCTATGTTCTAATTGCAGCTCATCTACTTGCTTGCTGGGTGACCTTGGGCAAATCATTTCACATCTCTATACCTCAGTTTTCTCTTCTTTAAAAGCCCTGACCTCTATTCTTCTCTGCAGTCTTGTATGTCTTCCAGTCTTCAGGTCATCTCTACCTGGATGTCCCCCTGACAACTCAAACTAAACATGTTCAAACCAGACCTCCCACCCAAACCCTGTCCTCCCACAGTCTTTAGCATCACTGAAAACAATCCTCCCTGTCCTCCCTATCTTACAAGTCTCTTATTCAATCCACATATTCAATCTATTACCAAATCCTGTTGGTTCTACCTTCACAACATTGTTAAAATATATCCTTTCCTCTTAATCTAAACAGGTACTATGCTGATCCAAGCACTGATCCTATCCCACCTTGACTACTGCATCTGCCTCCTCACTGACCTCCCTTCCTTCTGTTTCCCCCTCTACACTTTAAAAACTCATCATGGGCAGGGAATGTGTTTACCAACAGTGTTGTACTGTTCTCTTCCAAGAGCTTAATACACCGCTCTTTACCCAGTAAACACTCAATAAATACCACTGGCGATGGATGGTTGATAATGATGCACCCTAGCACAGATGTCCCAAGGTTGTGTGGCTGGACTGCTCATGCAAGACGAGGAATTGAATTTGCCCTAGTAACAAAAAGATTCCAGGGAAAGGAGAGATGAGGCCACAGTATTAATGCCTCTTCTAATTTTTCAGAGCTGTCTTTCTATAAACAATTCAGGAGCTTTCCTCCTCCCCGCCTATCCTTTTCATTACCTTGTCATCAGTGGCTTTTGGGGAGCAGAATCAATCAAAATCTGATAACAGATAGAAGGGAAGGGGAGAAATAATAAGAGTAAATTTAGAAAAGGGATTTTAATCATGCTTGAAAAGTGTCAAACTCCCTTTCACTCTTTAAACAGAGATCGTTTGGAATTTGTCGCTTTTAAAATTCTTGTCTTTGAAGCAAAGCAATTTTATGATAAATTGGATCAGGCCTTTTACCAGAGACTGAAGGGTAAAATAAAACACTGTAGGAGGGAAAATTAACATGCAAAACCAACTGGTGGTTTCTTTGCTTTGGATTTCAGTTCCCACCCAATTAATCCTCTAGTGTAATGAATTCTGCAAATACAAATGTGCTTGAAGGTGAAGACTCTTACTGGAAGTTCTTAGCAAACACATACTTATTAACTAGCAAATTATTTACATTGGGTAAATTACTCCATAAGAAAACAATTGTGTACTATATTGCTAGATTGATTTACAAGCTGCAGGTTAAAACAGAAAAGTATGTTTAAAGATTAGTATCCAACTAATCTATATAGTGATGCTCAAGTGAAATATAAATTGTTTTATGCAAATGATTGAGCTCAAAAGAAAAACCTCTTTATTTCAAAAGCTTAGCTCTCCCAGTCAGGATAAATTATTTAAGTGAAATATTGATTTGTGCTTTGCACAGTCTCCTCAAGGACATCTATTTTGGATACTGAGTGTTTTTATGGCACAGTCAGCAGAGAACCTGGACACATCACTAAAGGTACCACAATCAATCCATCGATGATATTTATTGAGCACTTACTGTGTGCAAAGCACTGTACTATATTGTACATTTGAGAATACAATATATTAAAAAGACACATTCCCCAAACTCAAGGAGATTATGATCTAGGAGTGAAGTCAGGTCTTCCCAAGGCAAATGTGTCCAACCATACTTTAGTAAGTGCTTAACAAATACCCCAAATTATTAATATCAGAGAACCCAGGGCCACTACTTTCTGGTTTTATATCTGTCCCTCCAACTCAGGGAGACCTTAGGGGCGGAGCTCCCAAGAAGAGCTTTTTATGGTATTTTTTAAGCCTTATTATGTGCCAAGCATTATTCTAAGAGCTGGGGTAGATACAAGGCAGTCATGTCAGACACAGTCCCTGTCCCACATTAGGATCACACTCTTAATCCTCAATTTCCAGATTAGGTAACTGATGCTCAGAGAAAAGAAGTGACTTACCCAAGGTCGCACAGCAGACAAGTGGAGGAGGCAGGATTAGCCAGAACCTTCTGACTCCCAGGCCCATGCCCTATCCACTAGGCTACACTGCTTCTCAAGTTTATAAGTGCACTCCTTGGGACTGACCCCAAGCACACAAACTCTTGATTGACCCGCAGAGTCTGTGGAATCATTATGGTGACACTAGGCCACATATAACTCTATCATGTGACCCATTTCTTTTCTTCTCTGCCTGCATTTCCATTCTCCAGACAGCCTTGAGGAAGGGAAAGGGTTTCATCCTAGATCGACTGGCATCTTAGCCTTGATGTGGTGGCTGTGACATCAACTGAGGGTGCTTGAGGGGTGGGAGTGGGGAATGAGTTTGCCTGATTGGTTGCCTCGTCTTTATTTTATGGTATTTTTTTTAAGCACTTACTATTTGCCAGGCACTCTACTAACCACCGAGATACATACATGATAACCAAGTTGTCCACAGTCCATGTCCCACAGATGTGCTCACAGTAGTCATCCCCGTTTTACAGATGAGGCAACTGAGGCACAAAAAATCAAGAGATTTCCCCAAGGTCACACAGTAGACAAGTGACAGAGCCAGCATTAGAACCCAGGTCTTTCTGATTCCCAAGCCTATGCTCAATCCATTAGGCCACGCTGCTTCTCCCTTGAGCATGCAAGGGTAAGTACTGATTTTAGTGGAGTCTGGAAAACTGCCATGCACAGCTTTCTCCCCCTTCCCCCTGCACAGTCTCCTGGGAGGGAAGGGACAGATGGAGGAGAGGAAGAGCCTTCAACAGGCTTAACTGACAATCCATGATGACAAACAAATGTTTGTACAGAAACCTCTTCTCAGGATGGTAGAACACAATGATTTGAAACAAACACTGTAATTAAATGTTTCATCAAACTTATCCATTTTTGCTGATAAATCACTGCCACTTCCACCCAAATGCATTGGTGAATTCTTGCCAAACCATGTGTTCACCATCATTATACATAGCTTAAAACTGAAATTAGTGAGAGTAATCCTTCCCTTAACTCTAGCTAAATGAAGTCATTCCTAAATCTTTCCCTTTTAGTTTATTCCATGTCAGAATTCACAGAGCCCAAAGAATGGATTAAAGATTTTCACAATCCAGAATTAAAAGGTTAAGAACTCTTATCTCATTCCATTCCTTCAGCTTGAGACTAGAAAATGGAAAGGTCATACTCGGCGCCTTGGGTAAAACTTCAGACATTGACCATTGTCTTATTGAGCTGGGTATAACATCTAAGGAAGGAGAAAAATTGGTGAAGGAGAATCTGACTTATCAGTCAACCAATCAATCAATCAATCACCCCATCACATAAGGCAGCCCAGGACACAAGATGCGAAGGCTAGAATCCACCTCTTTTTGACCATGTGTATAATCAAAAGTAGAAACAACCCTCAAGGAGCTTGTGAAATTTTCTAGTGAACCATGAAACCTCTAGAATAACAGTATGGTTGAGCTGATCTTTTTCCAAAGAAATTTTTGGCTTTCCCATAAAGAATCAAATTCCCATAAAGTAGGCATGACATCATTTCTCAGAGACTATACAGGGGGCAGTGAATTCACCCCAAATGACTATCAACAGTAGTAAATGTGATGACTTTTGGAGAGCTAATCCAATTTTTGAATATGGCTGAGGAGAAGTAAAGATTTGTCAAGGATCTAGACAGACTCATCTTAACAATGCCAACGAAGAAAGCAGACTGCTGAGAAAGATTTTCAACACCCTTTTAGGGAACAAAATTGAAGCACAGAAAAAAGCCATCTGACTGGAGAGTATTAGACACTAAAACTGTCTCTGTTCTTATTCAATGGCTTTTACATAACATTTAAATTACTAAACATCGATTAAGATAGAGTCATTAAGGATGTGCCCAAGATCTAAACAGTGACACCTTAATGACTACAGTGTCATTTAAAGAAAGACCGAAAGACTTTTCATGAGTGGTGCCAAATATGGAATTGATCATTACCCAATGAGAAAATATTTGCTAGCAATGTAACTTTGTCATGACAAAGGGAATTGAAGCTCTCCAGATGGATTAATGTCAGTCTTCTAGAGAACTGAAACATCTGCAAGGAGTTTTATGGCAACATCACAGCAGCATTGTAATAACAAACAGCCCCCCGGCCCCACCTAGGTGAAAAGACAAAGGGTGCCTCTCCAAGATACTGGCTGTGGGTACAGTTTGATGACTCACCAGGACTGAGAACAACAAACTAATTGTGTAACATGCTTTAGCTCCTCAGGACTGATAAAAGGTTTGCCTATGGACATTCTAGAGAAAAACTTAATGAAAATTAGTAGATATGAGCTCTGTCTGATAGAAATTCATGTTCTAAATTAGGTAACTATATATTAAGTACATAATGGAGGTGGAAAAGGTATAAAGCAGGACAGACAAGGTACTCAGGATATGGAGAAACCTCTATAGAGCCTAGACTGAAAAACTGAAGACTTTTCATTCTTGAAAGTTGAAGCCTGAGAGGACAGACAATTGAAGTGAATGCGGTCCTAAAAAGGTAGGGGCAGGGCAAATGTGTAATTGTAGAATCCCAAATCTCACCACACCAGAACAAAGAAGTTCCTATTGAAAACTTAGTGTGATAGGTATTAAAGATAACATAAAGAAACACCTTTTTTTAATTAACTGTATTTACTAAGCATATCCTGTATGCCAGACACTGTACTAAGTGCTGGGGTAGATTTAAGCTAATCAAGTTGGACACAGTCCATGTCCTACATGGGATCAACAGTCTTAATTCCTATTTTACAGATGAGGTAACGGAGGCACAAAAAAGTGAAGTGAGTTGCCCAAGATCATATAGCAAACAAGTGGCAGAGCTGGAATTTGAACTCAAGTCCTTCTGATTCCCAGGCCCATGCTCCATCCACTAGACCATGCTGAAAAGTTGTGTAATCTGAAAATATCAGTACTGTCAGGAAGTGCTTGGATAAACTCATAGATGAGGAGTCTATAGAGTAATTAGAAAGAAGACTCATGTTATAGAGGGAAAGTTAGGGTTGCAAGGTCATAGTGAATATCAAAATGGCATTGTTAGAAACAGAATATTGGGCTAAATGGACCGTTGTTGTGACCCAGAAATGGCTTTGTTATACAGTCTCAAGTTCTTATTAATTCACTGATGAAAAGCCCAATTCTCAAAACTGCTAAAGTAAACAAAATCATGTTGCAATCAGCAAAAAACATGAGAATCCGATAAAGAACAAATAGCCTCTCATGTGTCATCTACTTAGCCAGGACTCAAGGTTCAAATTTTTCACAAAGTATGAACAGAGAGTATCATCGCCTTTCTTAGGCAGAAGGAAAAGCAGCATAGCCTCATGGAAATAGCAAGTGCCTGAGAGTCAGAAGACCCGGGGTCGAGAAGAGAGAGAGAGAGAGAGAGGGCATGCTTGTATGTACTGAAGTCAGGACTTCCTTTTCATTCATTCAATAGTATTTATTGAACGCTTACTATGTGCAGAGCACTGTACTAAGCGCTTGGAATGAACAAGTCGGCAACAGTTAGAGACAGGCCCTGCCGTTTGACGGGTTTACAGTCTAATCGGGGGAGACAGACAGACAAGAACAATGGCAATAAATAGAGTCAAGGGGAAGAATATCTCGTAAAAACAATGGCAACTAAATAGAATCAAGGCGATGTACATTTCATTAACAAAATTAACAAAATAAATAGGGTAATGAAAATATATACAGTTGAGCAGACGAGTACAGTGCTGAGGGGATGGGAAGGGAGAGGGGGAGGAGCAGAGGGAAATCGGGGGAAAAGAGGGTTAAGCTGCGGAGAGGTGAAGGGGGGGTGGTAGAGGAGTAGAGGGAGAAGGGGAGCTCAGTCTGGGAAGGCCTCTTGGAGGAGGTGTGTTTTAAGTAGGGTTTTGAAGAGGAGAAGAGAATCAGTTTGGCGGAGGTGAGGAGGGAGGGCGTTCCAGGACCGCGGGAGGACGTGGCCCAGGGGTCGACGGCGGGATAGGCGAGACCGAGGGACGGAGAGGAGGTGGGAGGCAGAGGAGCGGAGCGTGCGGGGTGGCGGTAGAAAGAGAGAAGGGAGGAGAGGTAGAACGGGGCAAGGTGATGTAGAGCCTTGAAGCCTAGAGTGAGGAGTTTTTGTTTGGAGTGGAGGTTGATAGGCAACCACTGGAGGTGTTTAAGAAGGGGAGTGACATGCCCAGAGCGTTTCTGCAGGAAGATGAGCCGGGCAGCGGAGTGAAGAATAGACTGGAGCGGGGCGAGAGAGGAGGAAGGGAGATCAGAGAGAAGGCTGACACAGTAGTCTAGCCAGGATATAACGAGAGTCCATAGCAGTAAGGTAGCCGTTTGGGTGGAGAGGAAAGGGCGGATCTTGGCGATATTGTAAAGGTGAAACCGGTAGGTCTTGGTAACGGATAGGATGTGTGGGGTGAACAAGAGAGACGAGTCAAGGATGACACCGAGATTGCGGGCCTGAGAGACGGGAAGGATGGTCGTGCCATCCACGGTGATAGGGAAGTCTGGGAGAGGACCGGGTTTGGGAGGGAAGATGAGGAGCTCAGTCTTGCTCATGTTGAGTTTTAGGTGGCGGGCCGACATCCAGGTGGAAACATCCTGGAGGCAGGAGGAGATGCGAGCCTGAAGGGAGGGGGAGAGGACAGGGCCAGTCACATATACCCACCACAGGTGAATTTCACCATCAGAGGTATCTTTTTTAACCCTACTGATAGAGGATGGGAGACAGAGGAGGAGCCTGTGAAAGAGAGTCTGAGAAGGAGGAGAATCAGAAGGGGACAGTGTCAGTGAACCCAATGTTACATAACGTTTCCAGAAGAAGGGGGTGGTCAAATAAGATCAAAGGCAGCAGAAAGGTTGAGAAGGGTTAGGATGGAGTAGAGGTCATTGGATTCAGCAAGAAGGAACTCATTGTTGACCTAAAAAAGAGATGTTTCCATGGAGTGGGTTTTATGGGGGGGAGCCATTATGGGGGGTCGAGGATTGAATTGGAGGAGAGGAAGCAGTGGTAACAAGTATAAAACAGCTCACTCAAATATTTTGGAGAAGAATGGTAGAAGGGAGATTGGGCGAAAACTGGAAGGTGCCACTGGGTCAAGGGAGGGTTATTTTAGAACAGGGGATTCAAGAAGGAGGTAAGGAAAGCAGTGTTGCCTAGTGGGCAGAGCACAGGCCTGGGAATAAGAAGGACCTGGGTTCTAATTCTGGCTCTGCCACTTGTCTGGTGTATGACCTTGGGCAAGTCACTTAACTTCTCCACGCTTCAGTAACCTCATCTGCAAAATGGGGATTAAGGCTGTGAGCCCAATGTGGGACAGGGACTGTGTCCAACCCAATTACCTTGTATTTACCCCAGCACTTAGTACAGTCCAGGGCACATAGTAAGTGCCTAGAAAATATCACAATTATTTTTATTATTGTTAATAATTAGTGAACTGGGGGGATTTAATTTTAGTCAACTGAAGAGGGAAGAAACCAAATCATAGAAGATTATGAAGAGAACTTGAGAAGAGGAACTGGAGGCAGTTGGTATATACAAGACACCCGATGAGTCTTTTATGGAATGTGAGGAGGGATAGAGGGCGAATGCTGGAAGGTCAAGGAAAAACCAGAGAAGTTTGTTTTTTTTTAATGATAGGGGAATTTGATGGTAAAAGGGAAGAAAAAGAAGGACCCTCAGAGAGAGGGTTGAAGATGGAAGTTCAGGAGGGAAGAAGTGCAAGTGGTGGAGTTGGATGGGATAAAGGTGGGGTGAGATAGACTGAAGAACTCGAGAGATCACTGAGAAGGAAGAGAGAGTGGATGTGAGGCTGGGAAGGAGCCGAGAAGGCAAGGGGGAAGATTTGGGGAAGGGCATGTCTGATTCAGCATTTACTTGAATTCCCTTGGCAACTGTCCAATCCACACTCTGTCTTACATTGTGACTGACCCTGCAAAACTTTTACGGTTCTAAAAATGCCAATAATAAAATCAACCAACCTCAAAGCAATGCTTTAAGGAATAGTAATCATTGTAAAACCCTTTGAAAATGAAATTTGCTACAAATATCTGTACACCCACATGAAAGCATTACAGTTTCTCTAGAGACACATATTTTTAAGAGCTGCTTGACAGGCAAATGTGAGTCAGAAGTCTGATCTGAGGATCAGCACCAAGACATTCTGCTGCATGAAATCATTTCATATCTGGAAGATAAAGTCAAGAAAAAAATGTCAGAATTTATGTCAGGCAGCGCTTGGAGTTCTCAGCTTTGTTCAGGGCCAGATTCAAACATTCAGCCACCCTGAGATGTGGAAATATTGGTTGAATCACCTTCCATTCCATATGGTATCATTATGTTATGACACACGTGTATGCAGCATACCATATCAGTGTTAACGTGTAACATTTTGTGGAAGGGCATTTCTCCACAGTTTTCCCCTTAGCCATCCCGGCCCCTCAACAGGCCCAAACTAAGCACCCTGGGAAGCTCAAGCTCCAAGACTCCCAACATGTGCCCCATGGATGGGTCATTTCTGTCCTGCTGCCATATTTGAGAAGGGCAGCAGTGATGCCATCTTTGAGTGGCCAGAAATTTTGTGAGGGCCAAGGAAGCCACTATCTTTGGGAGGAGCTGTGTTATCACTCCCCACCCCCACTGCCTCCACTGCCCCCTGAAGCGGTTGCTTTACCTAGTTCTCTATCTGAAGCCAGTGCCATCTTTGGTTGGAAAATTAAGAGGAAACCTTGCTCCTTTTATTAATTCCCCCTTCCTGCCCCACAGCACTTTTGTACCTATCTCTAATTTTATTTATTTATATTAATGTCTGTCTCCTCTTCTAGATTGTGGATAGTGTGCAGGGAATGTGTCTGTTATGTTGTAATACTGTACTGCTCTACATACAGTAAGTGTTCAATAAATATGACTGACTGAAAGAAAAATAATGATGTTTTCTTTCCCAGTAATTACACTTAAAAAGCTCAATATAGCAGGGTTCAAAGATGATGGCATTTCTGATAATTATTTTATTATACACTATGGTGTATGTAAAAATTTCCCCTTGCTGCACTGTGCTTTTGTTACCCGCAATGCCTAGTGCTGTTTTATTTCTCTTCCTGGGGTCATAGGAAGTAATGTGGCCTAGTGGATATAGCATGGGCCTCAGAGTCAGAAGGACCTAGGTTCTAATGCTGGCTCCACCACTCGTTTGCTATGTGACCTTGGACAAGCACTTAACTTCTCTGCGTCTCAGTTACCTCATCTATA
This sequence comes from Ornithorhynchus anatinus, assembly GCF_004115215.2. Classification (NCBI taxonomy): domain Eukaryota; kingdom Metazoa; phylum Chordata; class Mammalia; order Monotremata; family Ornithorhynchidae; genus Ornithorhynchus; species Ornithorhynchus anatinus. Next base: position 35,726,452 of record NC_041734.1, on the reverse strand, counting down.
AAATGGGGATTAAGACTGTGAGCCCCATGTGGGATAGGGACTGTGTCCAACCTGATTATCTTATATCTACCCCAGTGTTTAGAACAGTGCTTAGCAAAGACTAGGAGCTTAACAAATACCATAAAAAACCCTCTTTTTCAAGATCGTCATCCCTTTCTGATTTCTAGTTTCTTAGATGACATTTTCTGTGGCTGTCTCCTAGCTTTCCACAAGTACATCATACTGTTTGAGGTTTGCTTCACTGTGTCTTTAAAGTGTTTCTTCTGCCTTCTGTGTTCACAGTTTCAGCTCACTATCAAGGATCTTTCTGGGTAGTCACTGAAAAGCGTTCAAACAAAATAGAAATGGCATTTCCAAAAGAATCCTCTATTTTTCCCTTTTGTCCTTATTTGTCTCCTCTAGATTGTAAACTTGCTGTGGGCAGGGACCTTGTCTACCAACTCAGTTATATTGTGCTCCACCAAGCAGTTATTATAGTGCTCTGCCCACAGAAAACACCCAATAAATATGATTGATTGATTGACTGATTACTCTCTCTCCCTCAGGTTTAATGGGAGGAGACAGGGGAATGAGAGGAAGGAAGCTGGGGAGGGGGAGAGAAGAAGAAAAGAATGCTTCATAAGGTCTCTAATGGATTAAATAAACTATTTCCTTTATTTCTGACATGTGTTTTGTTGCTTGTGCATGCCTGATAGCCAAAGGGATTTTGTACTGTAGAATAGATTCTGGACCCCAAAGTATCCTCTCTTTCCCAACCCTTCACCACCAGAAAGCTGTTCCTTCTCTAAAAAAGAGAATCTCCCAAAGGAGGAGTTTCTCTCCTTCTTTCCCTACTTGTAGTTTAGACAACCTCAAGTGACTTCTCCTAATATGATGGTAAAGGGGGGGACTAGCCAACATCGAACCATCTTATCCAATCCTTTCCATCATTTAGACATAAGCTCCAGGTGGGCTTTAGACCATATAAAAGAGTGATGACAGCAAACAGAAGGGAATTTGGCAGAGCTATTTTAATCATAATCCTTGCCAGATTTACCTCCCTGAAGGCAAGTACAGATGGGTTTCTGAACCAGAGTTCTTCCCTCTGTGAACCTGTTCTAGATGTGGTGCTGCACCAAAGGTTTGGTAAAAATGATTTTATTTACCTGAGTAAGAGAGGACAAGTGGCCTATTTTTTCCTTGAGTCAGCACCATTGAAAGGAAATTCGAATTGTTAGAAGGAAAAATCAAAGAGGCATATGGTTTCGTCTCAAGTGGAGTTCCTATTTTGATTCATGAAAAAAAGCAACATAGCTCTGGAAAAAGACATAAACAAATCATTGTGAATCAAACTAATTGTTCAGTATCTAAATATTCATATAGCAAAGGAAAAACCATTGACACACCGTGACTTCACCAAATAAATCATTAGTGTATTAATGATTTTTTTATGTGATCTTCATTATGGGAACAATTTGATTACTACGTCTAGTCTAATAGAGCCCTATAGCTGTTCTTCACTATTTTCTACAGTGCCGAAGGTGAGATTGATATTACTGTACGCTTGGGGGACTGATAAAAATCAATGCAGCACTGATATATTCACCTCCCACAGTATCTGGCATTATTTTAATTTCTCCCTATGTATTGGTGATTTTCTCAAAATCTCTATTCCAAGATGGTCAAGATATTTTTGATTGCTTTATGGTGAGCTGGCATGGCCCGCTAATAATAATGATACTAATAATGATAATAATTGTGTACTTGTTAATCGATTACTGTGTGCCAAGAATTGTACTAAGTACTTGTGATACAAGTACTTGTGATACTTAGTACTTGTGATAGTACTTGTGATACAAGATATAGGAACCCAGGTCCACTGATTCCTAGGTCTGGGCTCATCTGCCCTGTGACCTTGGGTAAATCACTTTGCTTCTTTGGGCTTCATTTCCCTCGTATGCAAAATGGGGATTCATTCCCTGTTCTCCTTCCTTCTTAGACTGGGAGCCCCAGATGGTAAGGGGACTGCTTTGCACTTGATTGTCTTGTCTCTCCCCTAGTGCCTAGAACATTGTTTGGCACACAGTGAGTGCTTAACAGAAAGTCCATCACATTTATTGAGTGCTTACTGTATGCAGAGCACTGTATTAAGCAGCTAGGAGAGTACAATATACGGACCCATCCCCTGTCCACAATGAGCTTATATCTAGATGGTTACAATAATTATGAAGTTTTGATTTTAAGATCATTGTGGGCAGGAAACATGTCTGCCAACAGTTACATTGTCCTCTCCCATGTGCTTAGTACAGTGCTCTGCACAAAATAAGTCTTCAATAAATACAGCTGACTTACTGACTGGCCACTGAGGATGTGCGTTAATGTGTCTTTGAAGGGATTCTTTTGTTCACCCTGTTCATTTTTTCACCAGTTCAGTTCACCATTAAACAATCACTGAGCACCTGTGGTCCTTCTTCCTCATCTCAACCAAGCCTCCATGACTCAGGCCCCTTAATCAAAACTTGAATCATCTTTCACATGGACCTTTTTTCCATTCTGATCATGAATTTCCAAAGCTAAAGCCACTCTGCTAATCTCTCAATTTTTCTTTTATTGCTCACGCACACACTAGTGATCTTTCTTTGAAGTAGCATTTGCCTCTGATTAGACTAATAAAGGCATTTGCTGAGATTTGTGAGTCTCCATTTCTCTCCCTTTCCCTCCAACTCCTTATTTGGTATTTCTCAATTTATCACTCTAGGTAGGTTTTGGCTCGATCTTCCCAGGCTTAATATTTTACATGCCCCAAGGAGTCTGGCAGCTGCTAATCTTCAGGTGGCACCTCATTGTCCTCACTCCTCTTTAAATCTTCAAGTTCCTGAGGTTTTCCAGTTCTTGAGGAATTGCATGTTGAATTTTTCTTTCTAAGTGAGATAACTTTCACAACCTGCAGACCAGTTCCCTTAAGAATACAGTTCTGGCAGAGACTGAATATACTTCGTGACTGGGCTACGTTTGGGAGCTGGGCTGGCAATTTCTTTTCTGAGAACTGGGCTATTCACCATCAAAACTGTGTTTTGTATTTGGGTCAGTCTTTATAATTATAAAAATTAATAGTGATCCCATTTAATAACTTACTGTGTGTCAAGTACTGTTCTAAGTGCTGGGGTAGACCCAAAGTAAATCAGGTTGGACACAGTCCCTGTCCCAAATGGGACTAACAGTTTAAATCAGAGGAAGAGGGATTTAATCCCTGTTTTTCATTTGAGGTAACTGAGGCACAGAGAAGTAAAGTGACTTGCCTAAGGTCACATAGCAGTCAAGTGGCAGAGTCAGGATTAGAATCCAGGTTCTAATCTCTCCTCTTTTCTCTAGGCTACACTGCTTTCCTTTATACATGTAAAGGCTGATTATGGATAACTGATTGTGGAGGATAGAATCACAGAATAAATATCTTTTGCTTCCTGCAAAAGTGTGAACAGGTGGAAGCAACAGAGCATTAGACTGGGCAGGCATCAGATGAGATGAGGAGCAGAGGATAGGGGAGATGGGAACAGCATGGCCTAGTGGAAAAAGCACAAGCTTGGGAGTCAGAGGACCTGGGTTCTAATCCTGACTCTTCCAGTTGCCTGCTGTGTGACCTTGGTCAAGTCATTTATCCTCTTGTGCCTCCGTTTCCTCATCTGTAAAATAGAGAGTCAATACCTGTTCTCAGTCAATCATATTTACTGAGCACTTAGTGTGCGCACAGCACTGTACTAAGTGCTTGGTGGAGTACAATAGAGCCCCCATGTGGGATAAGGGCTGTGTTAGACCTGATCATCTTGTATCTACCCTGGTGCTTAATACAGTGCTTGGCATGTAGTAAGTGCTTAACAATTACCCCAGCTTTAATATTATAATTAGTACAGGAGAAAGCAGTGAGTGACGAGGCCCCAGTGAGGAAGTAGAGGATAGGGTAATGCTTCTACTCATGCCACCTCTCCAACACCCACACACTCTTTATTCTCCCTACTCCCTCACTCCCCAAGCTCTGTCTCTGACTCTGACTCTCCTCCTGATACTACTCTCCCAGAGTTCCTCACCTCTATCTTTCCTCTTTCTTGGGGACCTCATTTCTAACCTTCTGTTTCCTGCTGTCCCTCTGTTCTCCCTTTTTCGTCTGCCTGCAGTCACTTTGAACCTCTCACTTTACCATTCCCAAGACTCACCATCTACTGTGTGAGTTTCATTTTGGGAAAAGACAGAAGAGTAGGCTGGGAGGTGCACCTTATACTGCTAAGGCAGATTTTACTTGCCTCAATTTGCCTCAGAGTTTTAGCTAGCCCCCTTCCCCCTAGCACACTTTCTGACTCTTGGCCTTGAAATAAGCAATCTGTCCAACCATTCATTTCAAAATACACAAGTACAGAAGACAGCTGAGTAACTTCTATCGATCCCAGCTTTTAGTAGTTACTGGCACAGAGTAAATGCTTAACAAATACCATAAAAAAGTCCCACAAGCAGGGACAGTGACTTTAGAGACTTGGAAAAATGAAGGAAAAAAAGAAACCCAAGAAAGCAGATAAAAGCTGACCTGTCATGTTGAGAAGAGGCAGACAGGAGAGGTGAAGGAGGCAGGTTTGCAGCAGATGGGTGGTCTGGAGATGTGGCGGGATGGGGAGAAGGAGGTAACCTGTCAATGTGAGAGAGGCGGGCTTTATGAATAGCATAGCATGTTATGGCCAGGGAACAGGTCTGCTAATTCTGGTGTACTCTCCCAAGTGTTTAATACTATGCTTTGCACATAATAAGTGCTAATAAATACAATTGATTGATTGATTGATGTGCCTACTAGCCTTTCTTCCTGATCCTCTGCATGAGCTTGGGCTGCCTGTCCTGTCCACTCCACTTCAGTCTCCAGGAAATCAGCATTCGACCTATCCTCACTACCAGTTGCCCCAGTTTGTTCCATCATCCACTTCTTCCTTAGTCTCCATCCCCCCACCATCCTTTTCCCACTCTTTCCCCATTCTAGCCCACCATGTGCCCCCATATCCATCTTGACTGTAAGCTTTTTGTGGGAAGGGAATGTGTCTGTTTACTGTTATACTGTACTCTCCCAAGCACTTTGTACCATGCTCTGCAAACAGTAAGTGCTCAATAAATATAATTGACTGACTAATATTTCATAGCTGCCTTCAGCAGCTTTTGCTTTCCTTCCCCTACTCCTCCCACCCAAGGCTCCTTCCAAATACTTCACATTCTTCTCCCATCACTTTCCCAGACTTCCCTATCCTTTTCCTGCCCATTATCTTCTACCACTCTTAATATTCATTTATTCATTCCACAGTATTTATTGAGTGTGTACTGTGTGCAGAGCACTGTACTAAGCAACTGGGAAAGTACAATACAACAATAAACAGTGACATTCCCTGCCTGCAATGAGCTCACGGTCTAGAGTAAGGGAGACAGATATCATTGCAAATAAATAAAAATACAAATATGTACATAAGCACTTGGGGCTGGGAGTGGGGAAGAGTAATAATAATAATGCTGGTATTTGTTAAGTGCTTACTATGCACCTAGCACTGTTCTAAGTGCTGGGGTAGACCCAAGGGAATTGGGTTCTCCCACAAGGGGCTCACAGTCTTAATCCCCATTTTACAGATGAGGGAACTGAGGCACAGAGAAGTTAAGTGACTTGCCCAGAGTCACACAGATGACAAGTGGCGTAGTTGGGATTAGAACCCGTGACATCTGACTCCCAAGCCCGGGCTTTTTCCACTCAGCCACACTGCTTGGGAGCAAGCCAAGGTGATTCAGAAGGGAGTGGAGATGAGGAAAAGTGGGGCTTAGTCTGGAAAGGCCTCTTGGAGGAGATGTGCCTTCATATGACTGCTTTCCCTCTTCCTATAGTCTCTGCCACCTCCCTTACATACACAGATCATACACCTGTAACACTGTGTCTCTTCCATGTTTCTGTCACCTCCCATGGTTCAACACTATTTCCCTGACTTCTCTAGTCTTCCTTCTTCCACTCCTTTTGTTTTCCCTCCCATTTGCCATTCTACCCACTTCCCCTGTCTATTTCCCAATCAAATGTTCTTCAAAACTGGGTTTAACTATTTACCTCTGTATTTGGAATGCTGACATTTTGGCAGTGGACACTTAGTCTCTAATCATCACATTGGTTCTCTATTGAAGAAGCTCAAGGCATCAAATAGTTTCTTGTAGCCGATAGAATACTCTCCATTTAAAGAGGAGAAATGCAAAAATAAATGTCTCTGAGGCAATCCAGTGTACATGGGAGAGTCAGGAATGGAATCTAGATCTGAGGAATTCCATTCTGTTATTCCAGCCACTAAACTGTATAGTCCATCAGCTGAATCCATCTAATAAACATTTGAAATGACATATTAAATGTGTCCACAAGATAACTGTCTAGTGTCATATTGACCTTCAGGTGGTATTAAGTTGACCTATTCTCCAGCTGTCAAATTATCAAAAGGAGGTTGAGTTTTTCAGATATTCATAAAAGCTTCTCCCGATTCAGCTTGTACGTTGTAAAAACCTGTTTGATCAATTAATCAGTAGGATTTATTGAGAACTCATTATGCTGAAGGCCTAAAGTAAGGCCTTGAGAGTATTATAGAATTGATAGATAAAAGCAAAAGTTTTATGCAGATCGGGAAGCAAAGCAGCAGCATTAAAAACAGAGAAAAAGCCTGATGTGGAACAAATCCACTAGTGCAACAATGACTTATTAGGGGTTTCCAACAGAGGTGTAATTTGCATGAGGGGAACTTGGATGTCTTGCAAATTTTTCCAGGTAGCCTAGCAATTCTACCAATCCCCAAGTGAAGGGGTTGAACTATGACCAAACATGGCACCACCTCACTCTGCCAGTCATGTGACACAATCTGACACTGGCCCAGTGCCCACCCGCTTCATGGCTCCAACCCCTCCCACAGTCCCAAGTATGCCCATTCCATCCTACACCCCTTCCTCAGTCCTAAGTATGGCAGTGATGGCAGCATCAGTGACACTTTCTCTGCATCCTACCGGCAGACCCCTCCCAAGATTCCTGCAGCCTGAGCTTCACAGAAAGTCCCACCACCCTCTCCCTGTTTGGGTAACCTTTTCATTCATTCATTCAATAGTATTTATTGAGCGCTTACTATGTGCAGAGCACTGTACTAAGCGCTTGGGATGAACAAGTCGGCAACAGATAGAGACAGTCCCTGCCATTTGACGGGCTTACAGTCTAATCGGGGGAGACGGACAGACAAGAACAATGGCACTAAACAGCGTCAAGGGGAAGAACATCTCGTAAAAACAATGGCAACTAAATAGAATCAAGGCGATGTACAATTCATTAACAAAATAAATAGGGTAACGAAAATATATACAGTTGAGCGGACGAGTACAGTGCTGTGGGGATGGGAAGGGAGAGGTGGAGGAGCAGCGGGAAAAGGGGAAAATGAGGCTTTAGCTGCGGAGAGGTAAAGGGGGGATGGCAGAGGGAGTAGAGGGGGAAGAGGAGCTCAGTCTGGGAACGCCTCTTGGAGGAGGTGATTTTTAAGTAAGGTTTTGAAGAGGGAAAGAGAATCAGTTTGGCGGAGGTGAGGAGGGAGGGCGTTCCAGGACCGCGGGAGGACGTGACCCAGGGGTCAACGGTGGGATAGGCGAGACCGAGGGACGGCGAGGAGGTGGGCAGCAGAGGAGCGGAGCGTGCGGGGTGGGCGGCAGAAAGAGAGAAGGGAGGAGAGGTAGAAAGGGGCAAGGTGATGGAGAGCCTTGAAGCCTAGAGTGAGGAGTTTTTGTTTGGAGCGGAGGTCGATAGGCAACCACTGGAGTTGTTTAAGAAGGGGAGTGACTTGCCCAGATCGTTTCTGCAGGAAGATGAGCCGGGCAGCGGAGTGAAGAATAGACCGGAGCGGGGCGAGAGAGGAGGAAGGGAGGTCAGAGAGAAGGCTGACACAGTAGTCTAGCCGGGATATAACGAAAGCCCGTAATAGTAAGGTAGCCGTTTGGGTGGAGAGGAAAGGGCGGATCTTGGCGATATTATAGAGGTGAAACCGGCAGGTCTTGGTAACGGATAGGATGTGTGGGGTGAACGAGAGGGACGAGTCAAGGATGACACCGAGATTGCGGGCCTGCGGGACGGGAAGGATGGTCGTGCCATCCACGGTGCTAGCGAAGTCTGGGAGCGGACCGGGTTTGGGAGGGAAGATGAGGAGCTCAGTCTTGCTCATGTTGAGTTTTAGGTGGTGGGCCGACATCCAGGTGGAGACGTCCCGGAGGCGGGAGGAGATGCGAGCCTGAAGGGAGGGGGAGAGGACGGGGCGGAGATGTAGATCTGCGTGTCATCTGCGTAGAGATGGTAGTCAAAGCCGTGAGAGCGGATGAGTTCACCAAGGGAGAGAGTGTAAATGGAGAACAGAAGAGGGCCAAGAACTGACCCTTGAGGAACTCCAACAGTTAAAGGATGGGAGGGGGAGGAGGCTCCAGCGTAGGAGACCGAGAATGATCGGCCAGAGAGGTAAGAGGAGAACCAGGAGAGGACAGAGTCCGTGAAGCCAAGGTGAGATAAGGTATGGAGGAGGAGGGGATGGTCGACAGTGTCAAAGGCAGCAGAGAGGTCAAGGAGGATCAGAATGGAGTAGGAGCCATTGGATTTGGCAAGAAGGAGGTCATGGGTGACCTTAGAGAGAGCAGTCTCGGTAGAGTGGAGGGGACGGAAGCCAGATTGGAGGGGGTCTAGGAGAGAATGGGAGTTAAGGAATTCTAGGCATCGATTGTAGATGACTCGTTCTAGGATTTTGGAAAGGAAGGGTAGTAGGGAGATAGGACGATAACTGGAGGGGGAAGTGGGGTCAAGAGCGGGTTTTTTTAGAATGGGGGAGACGTGGGCATGTTTGAAGGCAGAGGAGAAGGAGCCCTTGGAGATTGAGTGGTTAAAAATAGAAGTTAAGGAAGGGAGGAGGGCAGGGGCGATGGTTTTAAGAAGGTGAGAGGGAATGGGGTCCGAGGCGCAGGTGGAGGGGGTGGCACTTGCGAGGAGGGAGGAGATCTCCTCTGAGGATACTGCAGAGAAGGATGGGAAAGTAGGGGAGGGGGTTGTTGGGGGGGAGGGGAGAGGCAGAGGGGTGACTTTGGGGAGCTCAGACCTGATCGTGCTGATTTTCGTGAGGAAATAGGTGGCCAGATCATTAGGGGTGAGAGATGGGGGAGGGGGAGGAACAGGGGGCCTAAGGAGAGAGTTAAAGGTCCGGAACAATCGGCGGGGGTGACGGGCATGGGTGTCGATGAGGGAGGAGAAGAAGCTTTGCCTGGCGGAGGAGAGGGCAGAGTTAAGGCAGGAAAGGATAAATTTGAAGTGTGTGAGGTCGGCTTGGTGCTTGGACTTTCGCCAGCAGCGTTCAGCAGCTCGAGCATAGGAGCGTAGGAGGTGGACGGAGGAGGTGATCCAGGGCTGTGGGTTAGTGGAGCAAGAGTGGCGGAGGGAAAGGGGGGTGAGAGAGTCGAGATGAGTAGAGAGGGTGGAGTTGAGAGCGGAGACCCACTCGTCGAGAGTGGGAAGAGAGGACAGGGCGGCAAGGTGAGGAGAGATGCTATTGGAAAGACGGATGGGATCGAGAGAGCGGAGGTCTCTGTGGGGCAGTAGCAAAGATTTGCAGGGGGAGGGAGTGTGAGAGATGAGGCAGGTGAGAAGGTTATGGTCAGAGAGAGGGATTTCAGAGTTGGTGAGTGAGGAGATAGTGCAGCGGTAGGAGATGACAAGATCGAGGGTGTGACCGAGTCGGTGAGTGGGCGCGGTATGGTGGAGGAGGAGGTCGGCAGAGTTGAGGAGGGATAGCAGGCGGGCGGCAGAGGAGTCATCGGGTGCATCTGTATGGATGTTGAAGTCTCCAAGGATCAGAGTGGGCAGAGAGAAGGAGAGAAGGAAGGTGAGAAAGGGGTCAAGGTGGTTGAAGAAGTTGGAGGTGGGACCGGGAGGGCGGTAGATGACGGCGACAAGTAACTGGAGTGGGTGGTAGAGGCGAATGATATGGGCTTCGAAGGAGGGGAAGGAGAGGGAGGGGGGAGGAGGGATAGTGTGGAAGCGGCAACGGGGCGAGAGGAGGAAGCCGACGCCTCCTCCCTTACCAGTGAGTCTGGGGGAGTGGGAGAAGGAGAGGCCTCCGCCGGAGAGAGCGGCGGCGGAGACCGTGTCTTCGGGAGAGAGCCACGTTTCCGAAAGGGCGAGGAGGAGGAGAGAGCGGGAGAGGAAAAGGTCATGGATGAAAGGTAGCTTGCCTGTAATAGAGCGGGGGTTCCAGAGGCCACACTTGAAAGTAGCTGTGGGTGCAAGGGGAGGAGGGGGGGAAGGGCGGGGGGAGGGGAGGGTTTGGATGGGAAGGAGGTGGCGGGGCCCTGGACGAGGAGAGGGGGATGAGGGGTGGCGGTGGGACAAGAGGACTGGGATGGGGCATGGGTGGGGAAGAGAGAAGGGGGGAGGGGGTGAAGAGGGGGTTTGGTGGGGGGAAGAGTAGGGGGAGGGGGAAGAGGGGTAGCGCTGGTAAAGTGGGGTTCTAGGGCGGGAGAGAGGAGGGGGGGAGGAGACAGAGGAGAGAGCGGGAAAGAGCTGAGCGAGAGAGGGGAAGGGGAAGGGGAGGATAGGAAGGGGCGGGAGGGGGGAGGGGGGGAGGAGGGACATGGCGAGGCCAGAGAGGTGGGTGGCAGCACTGACAACAATAAACAGTAATAAACGAAATCGGTAATATAGCAACATGATACAATATGATACAATACAGTGGTGCTAATATAGCAACATGATACAGTATGATACAATATAGTCGTGTTAATAAAAGGGGTGATGATCAGGGTCGGGGGTAGACTCGATTAAGGGGCGACCTGATCAAATTCAAAGTCTGACGACAATAAACAATAAAAAGCGAGATCGCAAATATAGCAACATGCTACAGTAAGGCACACTACAATAGTGTTAATAAGCAGGCGATGACCAGGGTCGGGGGACGAGCCGACCCTACCCAATCAGACTCAAAGTCAAGCGGCCAGCGGCCGAGAGAGTCCCAGAGCTCATGACCAAATAACCCTGTGGCGGCGGGGGGGCCCTGAGGTTGTCCGGGGTGGGTGGCGGCCGTAGGCGACGGCTAAGGTAAGGTAACATGGTGAGAACAAGGACGTCGTCACCCGGGGCGGGGGCGGGAGAGATGAATCACCTCAAGAGGGAAGAGGGAGTGAGGCCTTCCCAAATAACTTAACCTATGAGAAGATCAACCCATAGCTATTAAAAACCACCTGTTTATCATATCATCTTGGAGGATTTTGCCTGATTAAAATTTCATAAATCAAAATGCACCAACCTGTTGTGGAATGCCTATAATTACCTGTAAAGCAATACGGGTATATCAAAGTCCAAATCACACTTTCCAGTGCATTAGCCCAAAACCCAAGCACTTAGTACAGTGATCTGCACACAGTAAATGCTCAATAAATATGATTGATTGATGGAGAGGACTTTGCATTCAGGAGTGTCATCTTTGAAAGTGAAGGATAGTTGAATAAGTAATCAAATTTTACTTGTCATTCTACATGGCTTTCTTCAATGAAGGAGAAACATTTTTTTGCCCAACCCAATCTGCAAGTAGGGCGATAGAATTTAAATGACATAGGGAAGATCACACAGAAATTAGGGTCTAGGTTAGAGAGGAAGAACAGGCATTTCTCTGATTTAATCACTAATCATTGCTCTGGCTTCAAATTGGGATGTAAATTGAGATGATGAATGAATCTCCCTCCCTTTCTACTTGACTACTTTAAAATACATTATTCTTATTTTGGCAGATAAATAAGTTGAATAAAGTGGGAGAGAGATTGCCAGTAACTGAGAAATAACCTCCTGTCAGGGACACAAATATTGATAGTAAAAGCCCTCCTGAGACCTAGTGAGCTAATTTTGTGGCTTCTGAATGTCTGCCCCCCAAAATCAAATTTGAGCAAGACATATTGAGAATGTGTCACCCTTCCCAGTTGGCTTAGTGTATCTGTGGGTTCAGTAACAATGATTTTTAATATTGTGACATGCCATTTTATAAGTCCAGTGGGACTCCTGAGCAATGAAAAACATAGTCTGGCTTCTTTTTAATACTACACAATTACTTCCTGCAAAATCACAAAGTGTTTGTCTTTCCAATTGTGTGTGATTTTCTGCATTGGAACCTGAGAATGTCCTTACTGAGAATAGGTGGAGAAATGCACAAGAGGCTAAGCCAAAGGCTGTGTTTTCATTCACTCATTGATTCATTCAACTGTATTTACTGAGCACTTATTGTATGCAGAGCACTGTACTAAGCACTTGGAAGAGTATAACAATAAATAGACACATTCTCTGCTCACAATGAGTTTATAGCCTAGAGGGGTAGACAGACATTAACATAAATACATAAATTACAGATATGTACCTAAGTGCTGTACATATGCTCCAGTGTTTTCTCCTCTATTGGTCCAGTGGAAAGAGCATATTCTAGGAAGTTGGAGGTCTTATCAATCATTGGTAGTACTTACTATGTGCAGAGCACTGAACTAGTCTCTTAGGAAAGTACAGTAGAGTAGGTAGAGCCCTCAAGGCTCTAGTCCCAATTCTGTTAAATAGGAAAATGCTTGCTGAACCATTGATTGATTGACACATTGCCAAGCTCATTTTATAATGAAAATTTTGTACTAGACTGAATGCTTCGGTGCCTGGCACATAGCAAGCACTTAGCAAACGCCATTAAAAAAAATGCGTAGACTCGGAAGAATGCATGGATCCTGAAAATGTGCTAGTCATATCCTTTTATCCACAGGAATAAGAAATAGGAAATGTCAGAATGACTAATACTACATTGTCTAGATAGGAGGTAGAGGGCTTGCGCCACTATTGACTAACCTATTACTGAGAAAACCACATCCTCTCATATTTCTGCCTTTCATTACCATAACACTTCAAAGGGTCAAGCAGACATTCATTAGCCCATATTTCAGAAAACAGACATTTTGAAGATGAGAGAACCAAGATGCAAGCTACATGAGTTACTGAAAGACTTGATGTAAGTCACTGCTGGGGAATTACCACAACTTTTCACACTGTAGCTTCCAATTAGACCACAACTCCATCGAGCCATGGAAAAACATCACCTTACACAGTGAAATAAAAATAGTCAGAGCCAGGTTAATGGGTTTTTCTGGAGAATGAAAGATGGTTGTAGGTCAGAATTCCCACGAACCTCAGAGTCAGGGATGTCCTGGCAAAGGCCTTGAAGTCATATGGTATTTGTTAATACCATGCTATGTACCTACTATGTACAATAATAATAATAATAATGTTGGTATTTGTTAAGCGCTTACTATGTGCCAAGCACTGTTCTAAGCGCTGGGGTAGACATAGGGGAATCAGGTTGTCCCACATGGGGCTCACAGTCTTAATCCCCATTTTACAGATGAGGGAACTGAGGCACAGAGAAGTGAAGTGACTTGCCCACAGTCACACAGCCGACAAGTGGCAGAGCTGGGATTCGAACTCATGAGCCCTGACTCCAAAGCCCATGCTCTTTCCACTGAGCCACGCTGCTTCTCTACAAGGCACTATGGGTATTCATTCATTCATTCAATAGTATTTATTGAGCGCTTACTATGTGCAGAGCACTGTACTAAGCGCTTGGGATGAACAAGTCGGCAACAGATAGAGACAGTCCCTGCCGTTTGACGGGCTTACAGTCTAATCGGGGGAGACGGACAGACAAGAACAATGGCACTAAACAGCGTCAAGGGGAAGAACATCTCGTAAAAACAATGGCAACTAAATAGAATCAAGGCGATGTACAATTCATTAACAAAATAAATAGGGTAACGAAAATATATACAGTTGAGCGGACGGGTACAGTGCTGTGGGGATGGGAAGGGAGAGGTGGAGGAGCAGAGGGAAAAGGGGAAAATGAGGCTTTAGCTGCGGAGAGGTAAAGGGGGGATGGCAGAGGGAGTAGAGGGGGAAGAGGAGCTCAGTCTGGGAAGGCCTCTTGGAGGAGGTGATTTTTAAGTAAGGTTTTGAAGAGGGAAAGAGAATCAGTTTGGCGGAGGTGAGGAGGGAGGGCGTTCCAGGACCGCGAGAGGACGTGACCCAGGGGTCGACGGCGGGATAGGCGAGACCGAGGGACGGCGAGGAGGTGGGCGGCAGAGGAGCGGAGCGTGCGGGGTGGGCGGTAGAAAGAGAGAAGGGAGGAGAGGTAGGAAGGGGCAAGGTGATGGAGAGCCTTGAAGCCTAGAGTGAGGAGTTTTTGTTTGGAGCGGAGGTCGATAGGCAACCACTGGAGTTGTTTAAGAAGGGGAGTGACATGCCCAGATCGTTTCTGCAGGAAGATGAGCCGGGCAGCGGAGTGAAGAATAGACCGGAGCGGGGCGAGAGAGGAGGAAGGGAGGTCAGAGAGAAGGCTGACACAGTAGTCTAGCCGGGATATAACGAGAGGGTGAATACAAGCAAATCAAGTTGGACACATCCCTGTTCCAAATGGGGCTTATAGTTTTAATCCCCATTTTACAGATGAGGGAAGTGAGGCACAGAGAAGTGAAGTGACTTGCCCAAGATCACACAGCAGATGAGTGCCTGAGCTGGGATTAGAACCCAGGATCTTCTGATCTTCTGATTCTCAGGCCCGTGCTCTATCCACTAGTTCATGCACAGATGAATGGCCACATGACTAGAAGTGAAGTCTCAACACATCCCTGTTAGTTGAATCCTGGTCAGGTTGAAGTTCTCTCCCCATCTAGACTGTAAGTTTGTTGTGGGCAGGGAATGTGTCTACCAGCTCTGTTATACTGTACCCTACCAAGTGCTTAGTAGAGTGCACTTTTCCCCTCTAGATTGTAAGCTTATTATGGGCAGATAATCTATCTATTATTATATTGTAGGGCACAACATAGTGGATAGAGCACAGGCCTGGGATCCAGAAGGTCAGCCACTTGCCTGCTGTATGACCTTGGTCAAATCTCTTCACTTCTCTGGGCCTCAGTTACTTCAACTGTAAAATGGGGATTGAGATTGTGAGACCCACAAGGGACCGGGACTGTATCCAATCCAGTTTGCTTGTATCCACCCCAGCGCTTACTACAGTGCCTGGCACATAATAAATGCTTAACAAATACTATAATAATTATTATTATTATTATCATTATGAAAACAGCATGGCCTGGAGGCTAGAGCATGGACTTGGGAGTCAGAGGTCATGGGTTTGAATCCCAGTTCTTCCACTTGTCTGATATGTGACCTTGGGCAAGTCACTTAACTTCTCTGTGCCTTAGCTACCTCATTTCTAAAATGGGGATTGAGACTGTGAGCCACATGTGGGACAGGGACTGTGTCCAACCTGATTACGTTGTATATACTCCAGTGCTTAGAACTATGCTTGGCACATAGTAAGCGCTTAACAAATACCATAATTATCATTATGATTACTTTCCCAAATGCTTAATACAGTATTCTGCTTACAGTAAATGCTCAGTAAGTACAATTGACTGACTGATAACTCTGCACACAGTCAGAGCTCAATAAATACCACTGATTGATTGATTCTGACATTGGGGGAGGTTCAGCCTTGGGAAAATCCTTAGTGAGAAAACTCCAGTTACAGAAAGAACTATTTACCACCCAAAAGAGCAAACATGCCAATAAGGCCAGCCTTCCAAGAATCACAACTGCCTAAAAGAAAATCATGTCCAGTAGTCCAATTGTTATTCAGCACAGAAAATAAATTCCTAGAAGATTTTCCAGTTTTCATGAGATGCCAGCTTAATCTCTTCTCTTGTGACTCTCCCTAAAATAGTAATAATTATAATACTTGTTAAGCGTCTACTAAGTGCCAAGCACTGTTCTAAGCACTGGGATAAATATGTTAATTAAGTTGGACACAGTTTCTGACCCACATGGGACTCACAGTCTAAGTAGGATTTAATTCATCTGTTACAGAGGAGGCACAGAGAAGTTAAGTGATTTACCCAAGGCCACACAGCAGACAAGTGGCGGAATAGTGATTAGAACCAGGTCCTTTGACTCCCAGGCCCATGCTATTTCCACTATTCATGCTGATTCTCTATCTTTAATAATACAATAATTGTGATATCTCTTAAGCACCTACTTTATGACAAACACTAGGTTGCGTCCTGCGGCCGATATAATAGATCAGATCAGTCACTGTCCTAGTGCCACATGGAGCTCACAGTCAAAGAGAGAGGGAGAAGAAGA
The DNA here is from genome assembly GCF_004115215.2 of Ornithorhynchus anatinus. Taxonomy (NCBI): domain Eukaryota; kingdom Metazoa; phylum Chordata; class Mammalia; order Monotremata; family Ornithorhynchidae; genus Ornithorhynchus; species Ornithorhynchus anatinus. The sequence continues at coordinate 35,710,215 of NC_041734.1, read as the reverse complement.
ATCAAATCCCAATTTTACAGATTAGAAGCCAAGGAACGCTTAAGCAACTTGTCCAAAGACACACAAACAGTGTGTCAGAGCTGGAATTAGAACCCAGGTCTGCTGACTCCAATTCCTATGTTCTTTCCACTAGATCACACTGATTCTTTAGAAATACCTTATTTCAAATGTCTCCTCTAGGGAAACATAACCTCAGAATAATTGTCCTTGCATGAGACAAGTCCTGGTCAAATTTATTTGAACTTAGAATTTATGACAACAATAAATTCCTTCACGAAAACACCTGCTCTGTGCAAACTTGGTCATTTGGGGTGACCGAAGCTCACCCCTCAAGTGCCTTCTGAGACCCTTCAGGAATCCCATGGGTGATCCCATGAGTGGGCTAATCAACCATTTGGCTATTCCTCAGCAGAGCCATTTCTCCAGGCTGGTTGGCATTTGTCGTCAAAATACCAATCTCCACCAGCACTCCATTCTGCAGTGTTGGAAGGAAATCTAAGGGGAATCCAATAGGCTGTTTTCTTTATTTTCTGGTTCAGAGATCAAGCAGACTGAATCCACTAAGAGGCATTGAGAAATGACAGGCCCAGGTCAAACAATTATTCATCCTTCCTAGATTGTGTTTGTAGGTTTTTGTCTGTGGGAGCAAACCACTTAACAGGATTCAGGGAATTTCAGCTGAAAATGACACAAGAGTAAAATGTTCAAGGGAAACACACTATGTGTTTTAAATAATTAACCCTTGTCCATAGAGGACTCCAGTGGAGCATTTCATAGAGAAAGGAAGACACAAAGGTGGGCTTAGCAGGCTAATTGGCAAAAGAAGATCCAACACATGAAGCAGGAAAGTGGAAACTCAGGTTATTTGTTATCAAATCTGTTGAACCCTACAGGGTTCTCTTCTTGTTTATGGCATTTTTTAAGTGCTTACTATGTGCCAGGCCCTTTACTAAGCACCGGGATAGAAAATAATCAGGTTGGACTCAGTCCATGTCCCAAAGAAACTTGCAGTCTTTATCCTCATATTATAGATGGGGTAAGTGAGGAACGGAGAAGTTAAGTGACTTGCCAAGGGTCAAGTGACAGAGCCAGGATGAGAACTCAGGTCCTTCTGACTCCCAGGCCTGAACTCTAACCACAAGGTCATGCTGCTTCTCATGCTTTCACATGCTTTCCAGTTTGATTGGTCTTTACAGTCTTGGAAACATTGAAATGATTGTGGCTAAATTGAGAAACACTGCTGCCCTCTAAAAATGGATTGCTGCAGATGGAAAAATTACAATAGTATTTGTTAAGTGCTTACTATGTGCTAGGCACTGTATTAGGTGCTGGGTCAGATACAGGCAAATGGGGTTGGACACTGTACCTGTCCCACGTGGGCCTCACAGGCTTAATCCCCATTTTACAGATGAAGTAACTGAGGCACAGAGAGGTTAAGTGACTTGCCCAAGATCACCCATCACATAGGTGGCAGAGCCGGAATCAGAACCCAGGTCCTCTGGCTTTTGGGGCCGTGGTCTTTCCACTCTGCCCACACTTGTGCTTACTATATGTCAAGCATTTTATTCATCACTGGGGTAGATATGAGGTAATCAAGTCCCATATGGGGTTCTCAGTATAAGTAGGAGGGCCAGGTATAGAATCCTCGTAATGTAGATGAGGGAATTGAGGCACAGAGAAGTAAAGTCATTTGTCCAAGGTCACACAGCAGGTAAGTGTCAGAATCTGGATTAGAACTCAGGTACTCAGACTCCTAGGCTCTTTCCACCAAGCAACACTGCTTCCCAGGTACTTTGTGAAGGTGACATTGGGTGACCCCTTTGAAGACTCAAAAGTGTAATTTCCCTGCAAGATTAATGAATGTCTAAAATGCTTTTAGGGATGTTATCTTCCACAAGGATTTTAAGGATATCAAGTATAGTTACAATCTACCTAGAATTTTGTTGTCTGCATGTCTTTCTGCTGAAAACCAGAGGGGCAGATTTCCAGGATCTCTGTTACAGGAGTAAGTGATGAGTAAATTAAAAGTTGATATGTAAATGGGGAGTTGTGGTAGAAAATCAAACACCCAGGCAAGGAACAGGTAAGTGGAATGAGTATGTTTTTAGAAGCTTCACTCTGCTCCTACATCTGCTTCCTATCAATGAATTAGTGGTCTTTTTTCAGCATTACTATGTGCAAAGCCCTTTACTAAGCATTTGGAAGAGTACAATACCTCCATTTAGCTGATATAACTTCCCAGTTTCAGTCCTAGGACCAGTTTTTGTGAGAAATTTAATCCATTCATCCCACCCCTACCCTCTGTTCCAGACTCACAACCAGGCTTGAACCAAGAAGAAGACCTGAAGGCAAATCAGGAGCCTGGTCAGAATAGGTTGGGTGGCATTCTAACTGCTTTTAACAGAGCAGCCTCATGTTGGGTTCCTGGAAAAGTGATGGATCTTCCTTTTGCAAATTTTCCCATCACTGTGAAAATCTAAGTTTTCTCAATAACTCTTCATGGAAAATTTTCCAACTTTGGGCTTCCTCTATGGTCTCAGCTATATTTATGTGGATAGAGCAAGCCTTCTCTCTGACTTTTTCATATTTTTCATTGCACATAGAGTACAAGATACCTCAAACATGAAACCCATCAGAGAGGAAGCAAACAAGGCATTTTAGGCTTGGAGCACATCCCATTTCCAGATTCGGTGTTTAGGATTTGGCACTGTGATCCTGCTTAAGAGGCTTTTTTTTAATTTGAAAATATTTTTAGCCTATTCCCTGTAGTGTGCTTCACCTCAGATTCAGTGTCCTGTTTTGAGTATCACTTGCTGCTTCTGTTACCACCCTCCCCCTTCCTCTATCTCACACTTCTCCTTGATACTCATTTCCCTCTAGTCAAGGAATTCTGTTTTCATTCTCTTCAGTATCTTTCTCTCACCTCAGGCCCCCTGTCCATGTGCCTGAAGAACTTCTGCCTCCCCTCAATCGAGATCTTCCTCAAATCAAACAGCAGCCATTACCTGCAAGGACCTTTGGTTCCAAGAATGACAAGTAAATAGCCCTTCCCATGGTACTGATCTCTTTATTTCCTATCCCACTCCCCCAGAGGGTTGCATGCTGACAACAACAACTCTAAGCCCTATTCATAGGCCATCTCCTTCAACTAGGACAGTGTCGAGGCATTTGGTGTCTCTGAGGAAAGGAAAATGTGTCAGGGAAAAATTGGCATCATTTCATATGATGTTATGATATTTTGCTAAACGTGCACATGACACAATATAAAGACATCATATATTTCTAAGCCCCTGCTGTCCCTGTTTTCCCCACAGCTACCTCTCAACTGAGTCTCCTCAGGTAGCTCAGCTCCAAGACCCCTCTAGACTGTGAGCTCACTGTGGCAGGGAATGTGTCTTATAGTTATATTGTACTCTCCTAAGCACTTAGTAAAGTGCTCTGCACACAGTAAGTGCTCAATAAATATGATTTGCTGACTCACGATCCTCACATATGCCCTGGTAAGGTATTACTCCCATCCTTCTTCCCTCTCTGTGAAAGGGAGTGACATTCCCATATTCAAAAGGAGTTTCATCACCACCATCTTTGCAGGCTGCATAGTTTCTTACCTTACTTAACAATTGAAGTCAGCCCTGGGACCAAAATATTTCCTCCCTCTTTGTTCCTTCATTAAGTCTTCATCATTAGATAATCACCCTGAATACTGTGGCGGATCTTCTGCTCTAAGACAATGTATGGCCCAAGCTACGTGTTCAGATGGGTCCCTTAACAGAATCCACCAGAAATCCTAATAATAGTAGTATTTGGTAAGCATTTACCAAGCACTTTTCAAGCACTGTACTAAGTGTTGAGGTAGAGTGAATCTACCACTGACCATTGGCTTTAAAGTACTTAATAAACACCCTCTCTTCTTTTTACTCTTGCTCCTCTCCCTCTGACCTCATTTGCCTGCTTCATTCATCTTGAGTCAATTTACCTTGTTTCATTCTCCCCTCTCTCTCTAGACAGTAAGCTCATTTTGGGCAGGGAAAGTGCCTACCAACTCAGTTATAATGTACTCTCCAAAGCACTTAATATAGTTCTCTGCACACAGTATGTGCTTAATAAATATGAAAATGATTGACTGAATGGAGGCCACGTTCCCAAATCTAAGGGGAAGGGAGAAACATTTAATCATCATTTTACAGATGAGGAAACAGGCCCAGAGAAGTGACTTGCCCGAGGTCACAAAGCTGGCAAGTAGCAGAGCCCAAATTAGACCCCAGATTCTCTGAGTCTTAGGCTTGTGCTCCTTCCATTAGGACATGCTGTTTCTCAGGAGTCCCCAGACCTTATGTGAGTAGTGTGTTAATGCTCTTAACATGGGACCAGCCAATCTTCCTGAGGGCTGGGTATGGCTTTTCTCTCAGAGCAGTTGAGAGCAACACGGAGTCCACACCACAAAAATATCTCCCAGGCTCCACTGGGGAAACACATACAGCCCCTTCCTTCCAACCTCTGCTTAGCAATGATCTTTCTGATTGGTTAACCACTATGTTTTAAATGCTAGCATCTAAATTTTCAGATGGTCTATCCTGCTCCACAATTATTTTTTGTGTTAGTACTATGCTCACTGAGGTTATGAATAAATACTGAATGATAGCATAGATTGGCTTTACACTTTTAAAGTTCAATATGATTTTATCCTGTGCTACATAATACGGTTTTGTATCACTGATGTACAAGTAGGTTCTAATCCCGCCTCTACCACTTGTCTGCTGTGTGACCTTGGGCAAGTCACTTCACTTCTCTGTGCCTCAGTTACCTCATCTTTAAAATGGGGATTGAAACTTTGAGCCCCACATGGAACAGGAATGTGTCCAACTAGATCTGCTTGTATCCACCCCAAAGTTTTATACAGTGACTGGCACATAGTAAGCACTTAAAAATACCATTATTATTATTATTGTTATTATTATTATTAAATAAATATGCATTGAATGACTTCAAAGTACATTTTTTAAAATGTTATTTGTTAAGCGCTTACTATGTGCTAAGCACTGGGATATATACAAGTTAATCAGGTGGGACACATTTCCTGTCCCTCATGAGGCTCACAGTCTAGTAGGAGCGAGAACAGGTATTGAATCCCCATTTTATAGTTGAGGAAACTGACACACAGAGAAGTTAAGAAATTGTCCAGGGTCACACAGCAGATATGTCATACAGCTGGGATTAGAGCCCAGGTCCTCTGGCTCCCAGGCTTGTGATTTATCCATTAGGCCAAGCTTCCTCCAAAGTATATATTTTCCCATAAACCTACATTGATCCTTTAAGAAGATTAATTTTAATTTTGACCACATCCTTTACTGCTCATAATAAGAACTAAAATCTGAATTAGAAACAGAGAATGTGAGAAATGGAGAATCACCAGCCCTTTCCCATAGTGACATACAACTAGTACAATGGCAAGACCCATAAAGGAAATCCAAGTCATCTATCCATTTCTGGTTATTATCTCCCTAAATTCTGACAATGCACTAATCTATCCCATGGTTTGACATGCGGCAACCCACTAGCATGGTTTGAGGAACTCTCGCATCTACATTTGCTTAATGTATTTTCCATGTATCCTTTGGGCAACTTGAGGTACAGCAGAGATCCAGGAGGAATGCAGAAGGATTCTGGGAACTCAGTGCCATTGGATTTGGCCCCTCGAGATACAGCAGTATCTTACAGAGATAATTCTTCTTTTCTGAAAATCCTTTATTAGTGACCATATGTGGAAGTGATGCTATGGGAACTTCAAACATTTCAGCGTTTAGATTTGGTTGAGACAAATCCTCAAATCTTTAAATGCTTATTTCATGTCTTTGAAGTTTCCCTTTTCTCTCTCATAGACATTATTGGGCTTATTATCTCATAACCTCTGTGGGGTAGGATAGGGTTCCCCTAAAACATATGGTATTTTCAACTCTTCATCATCTTGGTATTAAATATCTAACCAGATGGTGCCTCTCATAACTCCTCTCGGGAGATCATTCTACATTCTAATCGCTTTCACAGAGAGGTACTTCCCCTGATATTTAGCCTAAATCCTCATATATTTTCATTCATCTTCTTTAATTACACCTGCTTATATCTACCTAGCATTCATTAAATTATGGTTCTGCTCTTTGTTCTTTGAAATGCTTTAGGTATCCATCTGTCTTTAAAGATTTCCCATTGCCAAAACTACATATTTAAAGTTTGTGTTTGCTTTTTCAATCCTTTCTCCCAAGTGGTTCTGCACACTTCAATTCATCCATTTTATTTTTCAGTACAAAAGATCAGCCTTTCTTTGGAGTTTTTTCATTATTATTACTACTGTTATTATTACAAAAATGCATAATCATTTGATTATATCCATATGCCACACATCTATATCCCTAATCACTATTTTTTTTTCTTTAAAGAAAAAATAATGCCCTACCCTCACAGTCAGTCTGCTAGCAATGAGGCCTAGGGCAAAGACCAGAGGCTTGGGAATCAGAGGACCAGGGTTCTAATCCTGGCTCTGCCACTTGCTGCTCTGTGTCCTTGTTCAAGTCACTTAACTTCTCTGTGCTTCAGTTTTCTCATCTGTACAATGGGGATTCAATACGTTCTTCCTCCTATTTAGACTGTGAGCATCAAGTGGCACAGGGATTGTACCAAGCCTGAATAATTTTTATCTCCTCCAACACTTACAACAGTGCTCAATACAAAGTAAATGCTTAAGAACTCATTAAAAAAACACAAACAAAAACATTTCTTCCCTGATACCATGTCACAGTATGTTCAGTATGATGCTTGTTGTTCTGCCTTGACCTTTTAGACAAAACACATAACAGAAACACAACTTATCCAGAATTGACTGCGTATCAATTACTCCATTCATCTATGCATTTATTAGTTCATTCATCATACACTGTGGATATTAATTTTATCTTTTTCCACCTGCATTCACTGAATGCTCACCATTTCCCGCCTGACCCTCCCATCAGACTATACATTTCATGAGGTCAGAGATCATTTCTTTTACTTTTATAGAACTCTTCCAAGTGCTTATTACAGTGCTCTACGTAAATTAGGTGCTCAAGAAACATGATAACTTGACTGATTGATTCATCAGTTTCCTCACCACTGGTCTCCATCTCTCTCTAGTCCTTTGGCTCATACTATATAATGCTGCATGTGTCAACTTCTTGAAGCACTGCTTGAAGCGTAACTCGGAACTATTCAAAAACCTTCAGTGGGTACTCATTTCCCTCCCCATCAAGCATAAATTCCCTTCATTGGCTTCAAGGCTGTTCACCAGCATTGTCTACGTTACATAACAGATCTCTTCATCTGCTATTCCCCAGTCCTAACTCTTCGTTCCTTCCAAGCTTCCCTTCTAACTACCTAGTTCTCAACTTCATGCCTCCAAACCCTTGTTCTCTTATCCTCAACTCATTTCTCTTGTTCAACCCACCCATTCAATCTGTCACCAAATCCTGCTGGGTCTATCTTTACAGCATCCCTAAAATCCACCCCTCCCTTCCCATCCAAACTATTCTATCCAAACACTTGTCATATTCCACTATAACAACTGCATCACTCTCCTCATTGACCTCCCAGCCTCCACTCTTTCCCTACTCCAGGCAATGCATCACTCTGCTGCCTATATTATTTTGCAAAAAAAGTCTGCCCACATCTCCCCTCTCCTCAGAACTCTCTAATGGTTGCCCATCCACATCTGTATCAAACAAAAATTCCTTATCATCGACTTGAAGGCACTCAGTCTCTCTTCCTGCACTAATCTTCTACCACCCATTGTAATAATAATAATAATTGCATTTGTTAAGCGTTTGCTATGTACCCAGCACTGTACTAAGCACTGAGTAGATACAAAATAATCAAGTCCCATATGGGGCCCACACTCTAAGTAGGAGGAAGAACAGTTACTGGATCCCCACTTTGCAGATGAGAGAACTGAGGCAAAGAGCAGGGCTTTTTTTGTTTGTTTGTTTGTTCTTTATTGGTATTTAAGCACTTACTATGTGCCACATACTGTACTAAGTGCTTGGGTAGATATAAGCTAAACAGGTTCGACACAGTCTATGTCTCTCATGGGGCTCACAGTCACAGGGAGGAGAATAAGTTTCTAATTGCTTAGGTGACATAGAAATGCTGCTGAGTCATCTACGGAAAATGGTAGGTAAAATGATGATATTCATCAGGGAAGGCCTCCCGGAAGAGATGTGGTTTCAGAAGGGCTTTGAAGATGAAGAGAGGTCAGCTAGATGTGAAGGAGGGAGTTTCAGGCAGGGAGGAGGTGTGAGCAGAAAGTTAACAGAAAGAGAGAGATGAGAATGAGACAAGGTGACTTGATTAAAGAGGACTGAAGCATGCAAAACAAGGTTAGTGGGAAGAAGAGCAAGAGTAAATAGAAAAGAGTGAGTTTATTAAGTGCTTCTGAAACCAATGAATCAATCAATCATACTGAGTGCTTACTGGTGTGCAGAGCATTATACTAAGCACTTGGGAGAGTACAATATGACAGAGTTGATAGCCCACAGCAAGTTCCCAATTTAGAGGGGAGATAAAATAAGCAACCATTAGAGGTTTTGGAGAAGCGGCGAGACATGACAGAATGATACTTTAGGAAAATGATCTGGGAAGGAGATGAGTGAAGTATGGATGGGAGATGGATGAGACTGGAGCCAGAGAGGTCTGTGAGAAGGCTAATACAGATGTCAAGTTGGGATATGATGAATGTTGGGACCAGCATGGTGACAATTTGGATTGGGAGAAAGAGGAGGATTCTGGAGATATTGTGGAGGAAGAAGAAACAAGACTTGGGACAGACCAAACACAAGAATATGCCTTCCTATTTTCCAATCTGTACAGGTTGCTGCTCCTCCTTGAATCATAAGACCAGAAGGAATTGTGGGCAGGCATGTTTCAATCTTTTATCTGGAGTCTATTTTGCAAGCAACACATATTGATTCCAGGTATTGATCTTAAGCTCCTAAGGGTGAATATTTCCCTTATCCTTAGAGAAGCATGGAGTACCATCCCAGAGTTACAAAATTAATAAGTATAACCTTTGTGAAATTAAATTAGATAAGGGAACAGCTATTCCCTACTTTGTTGCAGATAGGAAACCAAAGGCACAGACAGGTTAATTGACTGTCCCCCTGTCAGACTCTACATCAGTGTTGAAACCGGCAATAGAGCCCTAATTTCCTGATTCCTTGAACATTCTGTCCTTTGAAGAGTGGGCGCTTGGAAAGTTGATTTCTGTTGCTTTAATTCAACCCTTCACATTCTCTTGCCTGTCCTCCTTTGCTTAACCAACTCAGTCAATCGGTCAGATTTATTGAGGCACTTACTGTGTGCAGAGCTTTGTAGTAAGTCCTTGGGAGAGTACAACAGGATTGATAATGTTCCCTGCCTACAAGGAGCTTGCAGTCTAGAGGGGGAGACAGCCATTAGAATGAATTATAGATATATACATAAATGCTCTGGGGCTGAGAGTGGGGTGAATATCAAGTACTTAAGGGGTACAGATCCGAGTGCAAGGGCAACACAGAAAGGAGAGGGAGTAGGGAAGCCAATCTATTCAAGCCAACCTAGTCACTATGCCATGTACCCATCTGTCTCACCACCAACCTCTACTGCATGCCTTTCCTTCTGCTTGGAAAGATCTTTCCCTTCACTGTATTTCCCATTTTCAAGGCCCTTCTGAAATAACATCTCCTCTAGGATGACTCCAAGTTTACCTCCCCAACAGAATTTATGGACATTTCTTGGTATTCAGCTGTTTCTGCTATCTGTAATTTATTTTAACGTCTGCCTCTCCCATTAGAATGTAAGCTCCTTGAAATCAGGGATCATGTCTGTCAACTACCAAAGTTCTTAATGCAATGCTGTACACAAAATAAAGACTCAGTTTAAGCACCACTGATTGATTAATTGATAATCTCTAGTCCTCCTACCCAAGTAATTGTGGCACTTTTTAAGCATTTACTCTGTGCCAAACACTGTACTGAGGATTGAGGCAGATTCAAGATAATCAGTCTGGACACAGTCCCTGTCCCAAATGGGGATCACAGTCTAAGTAGGAAGGAGTGGAATTTAATTCCCATTTTACAGATGAAGAAACTGAGACACAAAGAAGTGATTTGCCTGAGGTCACAGAGCAGGCAAGTGGCAGAACCAGGATTAGAACCCCAAACCTCTGACTCCCAGGCCCATACTCTTTCCACTAAACCAAGCTACCCTATTTTCACCCCTTACTGCTCCTTCAGCACTTTTGTGCCACCTAAATCCTTGAGTACTAACCCTGCTTCCCTACCCTCATCCTTGGTAAATTGCAGTTCACATTTTTAAACTCAGTTGCTTTCTCTATCTTTAATTTATTTTAAGGTCTGTCTCTCCCTCTAAATTGTCAATTCATTGAGGATTGAGATTATGTGTGCTAATTCTATTAGACTCTTCCAGCGTCTTAGTACAGTGCTCTGCACAGGGAAAGTGCTCAGTAAATCTGAACTGTATCTGGCCTCCCCAAAAGGCAGCAGTAAGGGAGCCTCCCATGTCTCATTTTATAATAATAAAGTAACAGTAATAATAATAATGGTATTTGTTAAGCATTTGCTATGTGTGAGGCACTTTTCTAAGAGCTGGGGTGGACATAAGCAAATTGGGTTGAACATAGTCCCTGTCCCAAGTAGGTCTCACAATCTTAATCCCCATTTTACAGATGAGGTAAATGAGACACATAGAAGTTAAGTGGCTTGCCCTAGGTCTCACAGCAGACACATGATGGAGCAGAGACTAGATCCTTCTGACTCCCAGGCCTTTGTATATTTTGCCCACATGAAGTATGTAGAAGTTTACACAACTTCTATGCTGGTAGACTGATTTCTTTCTGGGATCTCTTTGCCTGCGATGCTATCTTCTCACCTGGGTATGTTGAGTGAAGCTAATGGAAACTGCTCCAGAAGTCAGATGTGAGATTTCTGAATGCATTGGTCCATCTAGATAGATCTGTATCTCTAGACTGTAAGCTCACTGGTGGAGAGAGAACGTGTCTGTTGCATTGCACTCTCTCAAGTGCTTAGTACAGTGCTCTACATATAGTAAACACTCAATAAATACCACTGTTTCATTGACTGACTGATTATGGTGAGCACAGTTCTCAAAGCCATAGAGAAACCAAGAGTCTACCTCCTTTAAGGGAAAGATTTGAGGGATCTAGAGGGCTCACATGTGCTCTATTTTTAAAAATGATGACTTCCAAGCACTTGCATGTCTTCCAAGCAATTTCAGCAGCATGTTGAGCAATCTTAAAAATAAAGAAATAACAATTATAGTTTTAATGTGCCTACTATGTACCAGGTAATGGGGTCAATACATGATAATCAGGTCAAATACAGGCCCTGTTCCATATGGCAATTTAAGGTCAGGGAAAGAAAAAATATTTAATCCTCATTGTACAAATTGAGGCACAGATAATTTATGTGACTTCCCTAAGGTCACACAGTAGGCAAGTGGCAGAGCAGGGATCAGAACCCAGAGAAGCGGTGTGGCTCACTGGAAAGAGCCCGGGCTTGGAAGTCAGAGGTCATGGGTTCTAATCCCGGTTCTGCCATTTGTCAGCTGTGTGACTTTGGGCAAGTCACTTAACCTCTCTGTGCCTCAGTTACCTCATCTGTAAAATGGGGTTGAAGACTGTGAGCCCCATGTGGGACAACCTGATCACCTTGTATCACCCCATCACTTAGAATAGTGCTTTGCACATAGTAAGTGCTTAACAAATACCATCATTATTATTATAATTATTATCTTTTGACACCCACCCAGACACTTCCTTTTCCACTAGGCTATGATGCTGCTTTCCTCAGCAAAAACAAGAATTCATTGCAAAATGTAATATTATGGTTATTTTCCTGGATGATTCTGTGACATCCTACTTTAAATGAAGATCACATTGCTTTAAGAAGCAGCATGACTAGTAGATAGAGTACAGGCCTGGGAGTCAGAAGATCATGGGTTCTAATCCCATACCTGCCACTTGTCCACTGTACGACCATTAGCAAGTCACTTCACATTTCTGTGCTTCATTATCTCATCTGTAAAATGGGGATTGTGACTGTGAGCCCCATATGGGACAGAGTCTGTGTCCAACTCGATTTGCTTACATCCACACCACTGCTTAGTACAGTGCCTGGCACGTAGAAAGTGCTTAACAAATACCATCATCATTATCATTATTATTTAAGAAGCCTTCAAAAGCGAATGAAACTTTGTACCCAGTAACTCTGGGAAATTCTATTATTTTCCATCTGACAGTTTAGACTGCCCTTAAAATATTTTTACTGTTCTCTTCCTGGGGGTTAATTTGCATTTTTTCAATTAACAGTTCATGTTCATCCTCCTGGTTAGTCGAGCTATTCCTTATGAATATTATAGGTCAAAAGGGCATTGCCCATAAGCAGCAAAACCTACCCAAGCATACAGACCAGCCAGCATTGTTTGGTGACCTTTCAGAAAATGAAATGAGTCTATCTTCAACAATGAGTGAGGGATCAAGAACACCAGAATAATGAAGTTCCTGCCAAGACCTATGGATATTACCAATTGCTATAAACTCAAGTACCCCAAACTGTAAAATAATCCGGACTATCCTCATGGTAATTGGTCAGTTGTAGGTTTTAGCTGTGTCATCGTCTCTTTCTGCCAAGGTTATTTCCACGTTGTACCTATCCTTTGTTTTCACTCAGTCAATCAGCAATGCACAGCAGATAGGGTCAAAAGAACAATGGTAAGTCTGACAATTCATCCTGCATTTTTAGGGTATGAAGAGGAATTTTATGGTGGTGCTTTTCCTGCTTCCAGGGCCTGACCCTGTATTCATTATTGCCTCTGTCTTCTAATCTCTCCTGACCCTCTTTTCATGGAGAGTAACCTCTCTCCTGATTGCAACCTTCCACAGAGGATTCTGAATGGTGCAGATTGGATGTCTGCACTAATCAAATATGCTGGATAACTGACAATCCTCCACCTACTCCTGGATTAAGTTTTTCCTCAGAAATAAAACTTTCTCGTAGAAATATGGGGAGTCTAATAAAATAAGGCACTAAAGAGAACAGACTTGGTTCCTATGACATGGGTCTCATCTCATATTCTAGAAGACTCACAAGCCCTTTATGAGGCTAAAGAAAATATCCTTAAAGTATTATAAAACAACTATGAAACGGAAGAGCCATCACTCTAATTTAGCCTGGCCACTTTTTCACTGCTTCTTGATATTTCAGAGCTGGGCTCCTTCAGCTTGATAGATCCAGAAAAAGTGCAGAATGTCACACTGAGACCACCATTACAGCTCTTGAAGATCAGACTAAAGGATTTGACACAACCTGCAAGTCAGCATCCCAGGTAGTTGTCAGGCAGATTTGGCTCTCCTGAAGCAACGTGGCCTAGTGGGAAAACACCAATCATCCAGAGGACATGGATTCTAATCTCAGCTTTGCCACTTACCTGCTACGTGATTTTACACAAGTCAATTACCTTCTCTCCACCTCAGTTCCCTCATCTGCAAAACTGGGATTCATTAAATGCTTTGTGTGTTACTTAGATGGTGAGAGTGATGGGGACCTGATTAACTTGTACTTAACCCAGAGCTTAGTAAAGTGTTTAGTACCTAACAAATGCCACATAATAATAATTAGGTTTACCAAGACCCTTAGACTACTCTCAATCACACTTCTTAAGCTAGTACATGAAACATTCATTCATTCAATTGTATTTATTGAGCACTTACTGTGTGCCAAGCACTGTTCTAAGCACTTGGGAGATTACGATACAACAATAAACTGTCACATTATTTGCCCACAATAATCTTATAGTCTAGAGGGGGGATGGTTGAGTTAGAATTGAAGGTGGTCTTTCTGAATAGATATGATTGATCAATTGATTGAGTTATACTTTCCCCATCATTGTCGGAGCAAAGCAGGGACCATGGAACCCTTTGCTGTGCAGCTAGTGAAGGTAGTTGTTAGTACAGTGCCTGACACATAGTAAGCACTTAACAAATACCATCATTATTATTATCTAAATACATCAAATAAAAAGAGTTTGTGAAATCGATTAAACATTCAATTCCTGTACATTCTAAACCTGATAATTAAAAAAAGTCAATCAAAACAAAACTGTCACTGAATGTCTCTATCAAACACAGGTATGTATTGTACACTTACTGTGTTTACAGCACTGACATAAGTTTTGGGGAGAGTACAATACAACAGTGTTGGTAACTACATTCCCTGTCCACAAGGAGCTCACAGTCTAGAGGGGGACAGACAATATAAATAAATTACTAATATGTATCTGAATACTTTGGGGCTGACGATGAGGTCAATACCAAGTGTCCAAAGGGTACAGATCCAAGTGCAAAGAGGATGAAGGGGGAGGAAGTTGGGGAAAGAGAACTTAATCAGGGAAGGCCTATTGGAGGAGGTGTGAACTCAATATGGCTTTGAAGATGGGGAGAATGGTGATCTGGCATATATGAATGGGTAGGGAGAGACAGGAGTCGGCGGCAAGATAAATGAGGTCGAGGCACAGTGAACAAACTGGTACTAGAGAAGAAACTCTATATACCTTAAATTTGAAAAGCACTTCAATTTTTCAAATGATATTTATTCATTAAATTACTAAGTGCTGGTGTAGATTCAAAACAATCAGGATAGACAAAATCTCTGTACCACATAGGGCTCAGGGTCTTAATTTCCATTTTACAGATGAGGGAAGTGAGGCTAAGAGAAGTTAAGTAACTTATCAAAAGTCACACAGAAGAGACACGATGGAGTTGGAATTAAAACCCTGAACCTAGGTCTTCTGACTCCCAAGCCCAAACTCTTACCACTAGGCCACTAGGTAAGATTCTGGCCTATATCTTATCAAATGAAATTAAAATTTCAGTGGCATTATCCACAATCTCCCATTCTACATATTCTCCAGGGTTTTCCCTTTTCCTTCCCCACCACCTCTATCTTAGCTATGGAAGCTAAAAGATGACTGTGTGCTCAATGTCATCAATCAATCGATCAATATTATTCATTGAGCAGTTACTATACGCAGAGTACTGTACTAAGACCTTGGGAGAGTACAAGAGTAATCCATGCCATAGTAAGCCCAGGGTCTGGCAAAATAACCATCAAAACAATGCTTTAAAAAAACCAAAGAACATAAGATTGATGCAATTTTTTTTAGCAAATTTGATTGATCATTCATTTAGGCTTGGATCCTGTATCCTTGTCCAGGTACCCAAACTTTCTACTGATAACAAGAATGTATTTCCTGAGAGGTCCCCAGATTTGACTGATCATTCAGATGATATCCTAAAGGAAATTTACCGAATGACATTTCTGTCTCTCAGCACTTAATTTACTTCATTAGCTAGCAAGAATTTTTAAGGCAGACGGTGGAGAAAAACTTAGTCCTTTTTTTCTCTAGTTTAACTACAGAACTAACTAAATAACTGTCTTTCCCATTTGTAGCATATATTAGAATGCTCTTCAATGACCTCTGAAAGGAGATATACTGTCTTGAAAAGGAAGTTAGGGAGGAAAATAACATGCATTTTCCAATCAATCTTTGGATCAAAATCAATGGTATTGATTGAGCTCTGTTGCAAGTACTGGACTAAGTGCTTGTGAGATTACAAGATAATAGCAGACATTTTCCCTGACCATAATGAGCATCACATTTAGAGGAAGATAGACATTAATATAATTATAAGAATAATAAAGATATAGTGCTTATATTGATTATACATAAGTGTATACGCTCTAGACTCTAGAATAAAATAAGCAAAATGTAGCAATTTGGTATTATTTGGGAAATAAAATATGAGTTTAGCCTTAAGAATCATGTCTCTTTCCTCCATGGACAAGATAATAATTAATAATAATAATAATAATAATAACTTGTAGTAAGCATTACAGTACATACAGATTAGGGTAGAGTAGATAACAGGTCCCTCAGGACTCACTGTCCAAGCAGGAGGGAGAACAGTATCAAATGTCTATACGGCAAATGAGGGATGAGATAATTTAAGTGACTTGTTCAGGTCAACAGCAGGTAAGTGGCAGATCCAGTTACAACTAGACTTCTAATTCCCGAAGGCTGTGTTTTTCCACTTAACTTACATGGAACTGTCTCAAATTCTGCTCTGTAATTCAATTCAAAGATGAAAGCTAGTTTGGGTCTAAAACTAGATGATACCTAGTAGGAATATATGATTTCAGTTCTCTTAGCTTTCCTGGATACAAACTTAAAAAAAATATTCATTCATACCCTTAACTGAAGATTTCACCGCACTTTTTGATCTATTCTGCCTGAACTTCATTATAGGGTCAACTTTAACTCGGTTGCCATGGTTTTTTATTTAATCTTCCTCAGCTCTGAGGAATGATTCAAACCTTGGCAATTCCCTACTTTAGTCATTGAGCTCTCACCCAAATGTTGAATTGTATCTTAAGTTTTAACCTAAAATAAGACTGTACATTAATCTATTTGTATTTTTATACATTTTGTCATTAAAAATTTCTGCGATTATGACCTTCAGGGTTAAGGAATTCTGGGTAATTATTCAACGTCACAAAGCAAAGGTTACTTCTTTATCAGAAATAGAACTGAAGCTTAATAATGCATTGCTTTCATGCAAATAAAAAGCATTAGTAATCCTAAATACAGAGATTTTGATTTCCATTTTGCAATAATTAATCTTTCTGTAGATGAACAATTCTCACTGTCCTGAGGACTTCATATTTTCCATTTTAAAAATCCAGGGGTGATTCTGTTAAAGTTAACTTGATTTCAGTCATCTGCACTCTAGCAGAATCTATGCTCTTAGAGGATTGGTTTCTCTCTGAAGTTTTAAGGTAACTTCAATTTACACTCTTTGGCTGTATGAAAGATAACACATATGGCCTAGAGTCAATGGCAAATTAGAATCCTTTAAGCACAGAGTACAAGCATGGGAACCCTTTCAAGGTACAGTGCTCTCTCAGTGTTTTCTGAACAACATTTTACAAGAGACCCAGTCCTTGTCAAAATGAGACTTGAAGAAGTTTGCTATGAAAACAATATGATTGCTAAAAGAATATATACTCGTTTATGTAAAATAAACAAGGAATTTGTCAAAGCAGAGGTGTCTTATAGCCACTATAGCTAGCATTTAAGTAAAACATTTCTCTTTCAAAGGGCTGATTTAGGAAATCCTCAAATATTTCAGAGAAATGAGGTAGCTATAGTTGCCACTAATCAATCAATAAATACATTAAATATTCATTGTGCACTTACTGTGTGCAAGCACTCACTGAGTGCTTTGGAGAGTAACAATACAGTAGAGTTGGTAACATGTTCCTTCCCAAGAGTTATAAATGTGAAGAGGTACATGAGACCTTTTTCTCTACAGGTCATCCACGGGATAATCCACACAAACACAATTGTCAAATGTACATGCTTCACAAATTGGAGGGTTTACATAAGTAAGTTTTTTAATCCTAATTTTTCCTGATAAGTTCTTCTTTTTATGAGATAACTGTCCTTGAGTTTTGGAGTTTGCCTGATTGATAGAGGCTGTATGAGGATATTGCTCTTTTCACTTCTGAGGAGATGCAAGAAGATCATATTCAGAGTTTTGGAGATACCAGCTGCTCCAGTGTTAGAACAGAAGGAATCCTCAGAGAGGCCTTGTTTTGCTATATAAAATAGTGGTCGCTCTAGCCCTGTTTTTTTCTCACAAGGGAGAGAGCACATGCCACAGCAACAACTTCAGAAAACTGCCTGATTCTCTTGTTTTGTTCAATCTAGGTGCCCATGACTAAAGCTCACTCCCACTCCCATTCCTATCCCTGCCTGCCCTCTGGAGTCTGCCCTGAGATTCTCTAATGTGCTAGAGGAGTAAGAGGAAAGGCCTGAGGGGTGGAAAAGCTAAAAATTCAACTTAGCTTGGAAGCCACACTCAGTCTACTGTTCCTGGGGTAAGCTCTGAGGAGCAGGCTGTGATATCTAGTGGCAAAATCATTCAATTTGCATAGTGAATAGAGCACAGGTCTGGGAGTAAGGTCATGGGTTTTAATCCCAGCTCCACCACTTTTCTGCTGTGTGACCTTGGGCAAATCATTTAACTTCTTTGTGCCTCAGTTATCTCACCAGTAAAATGGGGATTGATATTGTGAGCCTCATGTGGAACAAGGGACTGTGTCCAACGTGATTTTCTTCTACCCACCCCAGTGTTTAGTACAGTGCCTGGCACATTATTATTACCTTGGGTAATTCTCCCTGATATGTGCTTGGTGGTCATCAAATTTCCTGAATTTCCCCTAGGAAATGTCTTTCAAAATATGCACCTATACAAAGACAACACCAATTAGTCAGGGCTAAGATCTGGGGAAAAAAACCGATCTAACAAAAACAGCAACAACAATAATAATCATAACACTACTAATAATAATAATAATAGTACTTGTTAAGTGATTACTATGTGCCAGGCACCGTACTAAGCACTGGGGTGGATACAATCAAATAGGGCTGGACACAGTCCCTGTCCCAAGTAGGGCTCACAGTATCAATCCCTATTTTACAGATGAGGTAACTGAGGCACAGAGAAGTGAAGTGAATTGCCCAAGGTCACAGAACATTCATTCATTCATTCAACAGTATTTATTGAGTGCTTATTATGTGCAGAGCACTATACTAAGCGCTTGGCATATACAAATAGGTAACCGAGACAGTCCCTGCCCTATGACGGGTTTACAGTCTAATCGGGAGGAGACAGACAGACAGACAAGAACAATAGCAATAAATAAATAGAATCAAGGGGAGTAGACGAGTGATGTTGCCAGGATTAGAACCCATGTCCTTCTGACTCCCAGTCTGATGAGGAAACTTTCCTTTTGACCAGGCTCCCCAATTTCAGGGCTTGTGGCTGTTGCTGTTGCCTGCTTCTTGTCACCCAACTCCCTGCCCCTATTCCCAGTTGAAATGTTTAAAAGCCAATAATTCTGGCTGATTAATTAGACTTTTGTCTTGGACAGGAGAAAGGATGCATGAGACTGGACAGCAATCAATCAATGATATTTGAGTGCTTACTCTTTGCAAAGCACTGTACTGAGCACTTGGGAGACAGACATTAAAATAAATTAGAGGTAAGGAGTAGAGTGTCAGGACAAGCCCCTTAAATAGCTGTTTCCCCATCTCTGCTTGGTGGATTTAGAAGTCTTCACCTGCTGCTTCAACAGAGAAAACTCATTTTCCAGGTGTTGTGTGGTCTCTGAACAGAAGGAGCCTTAATTGTTGATGATTTTGTCTCATTATTTTGTCACTTGGAAACAATGTCAAGTAAAAAAATGTCAATTCTGTAATTGTATAAGCCTTGATTCAATGCTCTTTGGGGAAGACAATGAGCTAGAATGATTACAGAGGTTTATTTTTTGTTCTTTCACCTGTGAGTTCTATTAAACAAAGGGTACACTGGGTACACTGAATCCAAAAATTCATTAGCGTTCATATCTCCTTGATCGTGGCCAAGATCAGCAAGTTAGCTGATATGACATGGTCATTTTTTTTTCTGGTATTTGTTAAGTGCTTACTAAGTGACAAGCATTGTACTAAGTGCTGGGGTAGATTCAAGATAATGAGGTCAGACATCCTGTCAATCAATCATATTTATTGAGTGCTTATGGTGTGCAGAGTGCTGTACCAAAGCCTTTCTTCTTCTTCAAGTTATTTCCAATCCAGAGCGACTCCACTGACACATCTTTTTCAGATCATCCCATCATCTGTCATAAGGTCTTTCTGGCATGTGTATCTGTAGTTTTCTTGGTAAAGATATGGAAGTGGTTTACCATTGCCTTCTTCCATATAGTGATAAGTTGAGTCTCTGCTGTTGTCTTTGATCAACATTTTGATCACTTGATCATCCGCCTCTGACTCTTTCCCATGCCACTGCTGACCAGTACAGGTGAATCGACTTTGTGTGTTGCTATGGCTTAAACCTTTCCATTATGAGCAGCCCTATATGGCATAGCTCTAAGCTTTATCAGTGTAGGCAAACTCTCCTGCCATGATTAGGTTTGATTCACAGGAGAGACTAAACACTTGGGAGAGTGCAATATAATAAAAAACAGACACATTCCCTGCCCACCACATGGAGCTCACTGTCTAAGAGGGAGGGAGAATGGGTATTTCTCTTTTCCACTCCGTTCCCTGCATGCAATCCTGTGATTTAGTAGACATTGTTTTTTCAGTGATGAATGGGGTACTTTGCCACTCTTCAGTAGCATGGGCTGGGATTCATTCAATCAATCAATCAAATTCAGTTAATGCTTACTATGTGGAGAGCATTGTACTAAAAGCTTGGGAGAGTAAAACAGAATTGGTAGACACATTTCTGCCCATAGTGATCTTGCATGTCTAGAGTTAAGTAACACTATTGATGAGAGACACATACCCAGATAGCATAGAATTAGCTAAGGGAAGAGCAGCGTAGCTCAGTGGAAAGAGCCCAGGCTTGGGAGCCATAGGTCATGGGTTTGAATCCCGGCTCTGCCACTTGTCAGCTATGTGACTGTGGGCAAGTCACTTAACTTTTCTGTGTCTCAGTTACCTCATCTGTAAAATGGGGATTAACTGTGAGCCTCACGTGGGACAACCTGATTACCCTGCATATACCCCAGCGCTTAGAACAGTGCTCTGCACATAGTAAGCACTTAACAAATACCAACATTATTATTATTATTATTAAGAGTATGCTGAGAGGAGATGGGTCAGGAAAGAAGTCAGGAAGGGGGTCGATACAGACAGTTGCTTCAGCTTTTATCCCAGGTTGAGTCTGCTGTCTTCTAGGCCCAAGTTCAGCAGAGATGACAGGGAGAAGCAATGTGGCCTAGTGGATAGAGCACAGGCCTGGGAATCAGAAGAACCTGGGTTCTAATCCTGGCTTCACCACTTGTCTTTTGTGTGACCGTGGATAAGTCACTTAACTTCTCTGTGCCTCAGCTACCTCATCTGTAAAATAATAATAATAATGATAATGGTGGTATTTGTTAAGTGCTTACTATGAGCAAAGCACTATTCTAAGCACTAGGGAGAGACAAGGTGATCAGGTTGTCCAACGTGGGGCTCACAGTTTTAATCCCCATTTTACAGATGAGGTAACTGAGGCACAGAGAAGTTAAGTGACTTGCTCAAAGTCACAAAGCTGGCAAGCAGTGGAATCAGGATTAGAACCCATGACCTCTGACCCAAGCCCGGGCTCTTTCCACTGAGCCATGCTGCTTACTGTGAGCCCCACTGTGGGACATGGACTGTGTCCATCTAATTAGCTTGTTTCTACTCCAATGCTTAGTATAGTGCCTGCCCATAGTAAGAGCTTAACAAATACCTTTAAAAAAATAAGTATTTGAAGGAAAGGTGACTAAAGGTCTGCATGTATGAAGGTACGGGGAGCATTCCCTACTAGATGCAGACGTGGACAAGGGCTCAGTGTTAGATGGAATCAAGGCACACTGTGTAGGTGGGCATTACAGGAACAAGTGAGTATGCTGGGCTGCAGTCCAAAATCAGTGAGGTAAGATAGGAGAGGGCAACTTGATTGGGTGCTTTAAAGCATATGGTAAGGAGTTTGTGTTTGAACTCTGTCTGAAGTAGAAGGGCAACCACTGGAGGTTCCTGAGGAGTGGGAAAACATGAACTGAATGATTTTTTTTTAGAAAGAAAACTGATCTGGACAGCGGAGTGAAGTAATGACTGAAGAGGGGAGACAAGAGGCAGGGTGGATAGTAAGGTGGGATAGGATAAGTGCTATTTTATTCCAATCAATCAATGAATCTATTAATTAATAGCATTCACTGAGTGCTTACTCTATGCATGGCACTGTACTAAGCCCTCAGGAGAGTATAATATTATTATTACAGAAGATCCCTACCTGCCCAAATCAAGTTTCCCCAAATCAAGTGGGGGAAACAGGCACTTAAATGAATAACAAATACCAGGAAGAAAAGGACTATAAAGATATGTACCTAGGTACAATGGGGTCATGTGTGAGTACACAAGTGTTAAGGTATTGCTGAGGTGGCAAAAGGGGGGATATTGGGTGGCAAGATGAGAAATTAATTGGGGAAGACTCCCAGGAGATGTGATTTCAGAAAGGTTTCAAAAATGGGGGGAAGCAGTGTTCTGGTGGATGTGAAAAGGCAAAGAGATTCGTGCACAAGAGAGAATGTGAGCAAGGAGGCAGTGGTGGAAAAAGCAACAATTAGGCAGAGTGAGTGAAGCTGAGTTTGAAAGGCGCTTGAAAATGTGCAAGCTGGGGTGTATGGGAAGAAATGTGTGTGAGGGAAGCAGTAAAAGTCGGTAAAGGCTATTGGGATGTTTATTTTAGCAGTGTGGTAGAGAAGCAATGTGACCTACTGGATAGAGCACAGACCTAAGAATTGGAAGAACCTGGATTCTAATCCTGGCTCCACCTCTTGTCGGCTGTGTGACCTTGGGCAAGTCACTTCAGTTCTCTGGACATCAGTTACCTCATCTGTAAAATGGGGATTGAGACTGTGAGCTCTATGCGGAACAGGAATTGTGTACTACGCAATTTGTTTGAACCAATCCCAGAACTTAGTACAGTTTCTTACACATAGTAAATGCTTAACAATGTTACAGTTATTATTATTATTTTTAATCATTAGTTTACATACCCTTGTTCTTGTTGTATAACACTAAAATCCACTGCACGTTACTGCTTAAATGGCCAAATCTGGATTTATGGCATGGTTTTTCCTGAAGCCTCTTGTGGGCATGGTGACTCCAGCATTTTCAATTTCTTTTGGATTAACTATCTACATTTTCATCAGTTCATCTGCAAACAATTTCGGTTTTCTTTGTCTTTCGCAGGGCACAAAACAAAAGAAATAGCTACCTTTGAAGTCACATTTGTTTTTACTATGAATTCTGCTGGGTAAACACTAATAATGATCCCAGTTTTGTAAGGATTAGGGGAAAGGTTCATAACTATCCCATAATTCATGGAAATGACCATCCACCCAAACAGCACACTTCTCTGGGTTTTCATCCCTGAAGTTTACAAAATGAGACTTTGGGGAATGAAGTGCTCTGCAGTTCTGTCTCCAGGAAAAGATGACCTAGGTGAGTTCACAAATCCCTCTGATTACAAACTAAGAGAAATTGATCAGAGAAAGTGTGATGAGATACCCTGGACTAGCTCTCTTTGCAGTCTGTGTGGACATCTCATTGAGATTCCTGGTGATTATGGTTTGGGATGGAGAGTAGACTATAAACAAGCTCACATTTACTTGGTTTACTTCTGGGTGGTATAGAATCTAAGAGCTCTGATCAGTATGTAGTGAGAAGAAGCAGCGTGGATTAATGGATGGAGTATGGGCCTAGGAGTCAGAAGGCACTGAGTTCTAATTTTGGTTCCACCACATGTCTGCTGTGTAAGTCACTCAACTTCTCTGGGCCTCAGTTACCTCATCTGTAAAATAGGGATTAAGCGTGTGAGCTCCATGTGGGACAGGAACTGTGTCCAACCTGATTAACTTGCATCTAACCCAGTGCTTAGCATGTAGTAAGCACTTAACAAGTACTGTTATTATTATATTATTACTTAGGAATGTTCACAACAGAGGGATGGATGTTCCATTCACTGCACCCATAGTCCTGAATTTTCTGTGCCGCAGGCAAGCCATAGAATGGTGAAAGCAACAGAGAGGTATTGACCATAGCAGCCAGAGCTATGTCTTAAAACAATGTGTATTTTTTACCTACTCGAGAAGCTCTCAGTTTTTATATGGTAATAATAATAATAATGTTGGTATTTGTTAAGCGCTTCCTATGTGCAGAGCACTGTTCTAAGCGCTAGAGTAGATATAGGGTAATCAGGTTGTCCCACGTGAAGCTCACAGTTAAACCCCATTTTACAGATGAGGTAACTGAGGCACAGAGAAGTTAAGTGACTTGCCCACAGTCACATAGCTGACAAGTGGCAGCTGGTATTTGTGGCAATGGTATTTGTTAAGCTCTTATTATGTGCCAGACACTGCACTGTGTTGGTGTAGACAAAAGATAAGCAAGTTGGACATATTACACATCCCACATGGGGCTCACAGTATTAATCCCCATTTTACAGATGAGGTAATTTAAGCCCTCAATTGTAATCATTCATAAGCTCTTGGGAGAGTACAGTGTAATAATATAGCAGAGTTGGTAGACACATTCCCTTCCCACAAGTTTACAGTCTAGTGCAGGAGACAGACATTAATATAAATAATCTATGGTTATGCACATTAAGTGCTTTGGGGCTGAGTTTGGGAATGAATAAAGGGAGAAAATCAAGGTGATACAGAAGGGAGTTGGGGAAGAGGAAATAAGGTCTTAGTCACAGAAGGCCTCTTGGAGGAGATGTGCCTTCAAAATGGCTGTGAAGGTGGGGAGAGTAATTGTCTGTCAGATATGAGGAGAGAGGGTGTTCCAGGCCAGAGGCAGGTGAGAGGTTGGTGGCTAGATAGATCAGGGTATAGAGAGTAGGTTGCCAACAGAAGAGTGAAGTGTGTGGGCTGGGTTGTAGGAGAGCAGCATGGCAAGGTAGGAAGGGACAAGGTGATGGAGTGCTTTAAAGCCAATGGTGAGGAGTTTCTGTTCAATGTAGAGGGTGATGGGCAACAGAGGCTCTTGAGGTGTAGGGAAACATAGACTGAACCCCTATCAACTTGGACACAGTCCTTGGCCCACATTGGGCTCACAGTCTCAATCCCCATTTTACAGTTGCGGTAACTGAGGCACAAAGAATTGCAGTGATTTGCCCAAGGTCACACAGGAGACAAATTCTATTGATTGACTGCTTTTCCAGACAGTTGGGAAGGAGGAGAGAGGTAAGTGACTATTTATGCTGCTGAGTGCTGGAAATCATGGATCTCTTTCAATGGGCTAGTACTTTGCTCAGAAGGCCATGTGTCCTAATCCCAACTCTGGTACTTGTCTGCTGTTTGAACTTGGAAAAGTTACTTCACTTCTCTGGGTCTCACTTACCTCATCTGTAAAGTGGGCATCGAAACTGTAAGCCCCACATGGGACAGGGACTATGTCCAACCCGATTCACTTGTATCCACCCAGTGCTTAGTACTGTGCCTGGAACATAGTAAGTGCTTAACATATACCATAGTAATAATTATTATTTTAATTAGTGTCAGTTGCTGTCAGACTAGCCAATGGCTCTCATGTGGGCTTGCTGTCCTTGAACAAAGGCTATGGTGAAGTAGACAGACACCCAGCATCTGGTGGGATAATCACACTCCTTGAAGTACCTCACAACACTCCAAAGCATTTAGCAGGACATTTTAAGGCCTTGCTTTTGGCTGTGGTGACAGGAGGGTGCGGTGGTGCAGTAGCAGAAGGGAAATAAGGCTTCAGAAAAAACCACATGGCAACAGGGTTGATAAGCAGTGAGTTCTGGAAGATAGACCATAGGTCAAGGAGTCAGAAGGACCTAAGTCTTAATCTTGTTCCTCCACTTGTTTGCTGTGTGACCTCGGGCAAGTTGCTTCATTTCTCTGTGCCTCAGTTATCTTGTCTGTAAACTGGCGATTGAGACTGTGAGCCTCATTTGGGACAATGACTGTGTCCAACCTGATTAGCTTGTATCTACCACAGTGCTTAGTTCACTGCTTGGTATATAGGAAGCGCTTAACAAATACCTTTTTTAAAAAAAAAAAAATATCAGGGGCCTCTGGCATGGCAGTATCTTCTAGCTGATTACCTTATAATACTTTAATTCCCATTGAATCACTGCTTTTTTCCCCCAAACACATTTCATGCCCCCCATTACATCTTCAGGGATGCAACCTCCTTCTTAAAGGAGAGTCAATCACTCAGTTGTACTCACTGAGTGTTTACTGGGTGCAGAGCACTGTACTAAGCACTTGGGGGGATACAACAGAATTAGTACACACATTCCCTGCCTACAAGGAGCTTAATCTAGAGGTAAAGACAGACATTAAAATAAATTACAGAAACATGCACGAGTGCTGTGGAGCTACAGGGGTGAATATCAAGTGCTTAATGGGTATAAATTCAAGTACAAGGGAGATACAGATGGGAGAGGGATCGGAGAAATGAGGGCTTAGTTAGGGAAATTTCTTTGGAGGAGATGCAATTTTGAATAAGAACTTTGAAGGCAGGGTGAATGGTGGGCTGTTGAATATGAACATGGAATGTGGAGGGAATTCTGGAGGGAGGAAATAGGCAAGGCGGTCAGCAGCAAGATAGATGAGTTTGAGGTATGGTGGAGTAGGTTGAGTTAGAGGGAGTGAAGTGAGCATGCAAGGTAGTAGGAACTCAGTGACTTGAGATAGGAGGGACAAGGTGATTGAGTGCTTTAAGCCCATGGCAGAGTGGGTGAAACTAAATAACTGGCCCTACTAGAGATGGGGAAAGGGTAAGAAATCTATACTTATGAATTGACGAACCCCCACCATGATGGAGTAGCTTAAGAATTTGCTTGGCAACTGTCCATATCCTGGCTTGTTGATCAGGTCAAATATTTTTGTTGGGTCTGTGAAAATGATATCATCATTTGTTATGGTGTCATGTAGCTGACGGGGCTGCAGTGGGCACAGCCAGCAAGTAGTCAACTACGGTTTGGAGATCTGCACTCTCGTCACCATTTCTGAAAAAGAAATCGGACTCTCCTCCCTTTCTGAGAGAGAAAATGCACAGGCTGTACTAGAAACAAAGTTGGCAAGGTTATGGAAATTTACAATCACTGAGATTCAAGACTGTCAGGGGCAAACTGAGGATCTGATTGTCAAGTCATAATAACAATAGTTGTGATATTTGTTAAGCACACTTATGTGCCATACTGCATTAAGCGCTGGGGTAGATGCAAGCAAATCAGGTTGGACAGAATCCCTTTCCCACACGGGGCTCACAATCTTAATTCCCATTTTACAGATGAGGTATCTGAAGCACAGAGAAGTGAATTGACTTGCTCAAGGTCACACAGCAGAGAAGATGCTGAACAGGGATTAGAACCCAAGTCCTTCTGACCATGACTAGCCTAGACTATGCTACTTCTCCCAAGAGATGAAACTCTGAGCTGCTTGGGAGATTCTCTTAAGGAAATGCTGGGAATTAGGGCTTCTTCTAAAGCAGCCCCCAAATTTAGATAATGACCAAATCAATCCACTTTGGCTTCCTTGTAACCTCAGGTAAATCCCAGGTGTGAAGAAAGACATTACCATACCAAGATCACTTCTGGCTAGGTTTCAGTGCAGCAGGCATTCCACCTTTGACAGCCCACAACCAGTTTCCATAACCTCACTTCCTTTCCATTTGCTCCCAGGGGAGCTGAGCTCCACCCCTCTGGGGAAGAAGCTTTCTCCTCATTGTCTGAGAGACCATTTTCCCCCACAGAACATACCAAATGACTCTGGGGATGGAGGAGGCAGTTCTGACATGTGACCTTGCTCTTTAATACTGATATGGTGAAAAAAAAATCTAATGTAGCACTTTGTATTGAAGCCATAAGGTAATTCAATCATGCACAGGTTACTACATTCATTAATAGCCTATCCAGAAAGAATCCAGCTAGGATTTTGCCAGCAATGGAGAGCGTTTTGAAGTCCTATTAATTGTCAGTTTTTGCCTTTCTTCTGGGCTTCGAAAATGACCACTAAATGTTCCCTAATTCTGATTACCTATTTGTTTGTCTACTGTGGGTTATTTGGATTCTTATCTTTTCTACCTTCAGAGGTGAATGTATTTGTTGCCTCTTAATTAAGCATATGCTTTGAAATCTGTATAACTTGCTGACTTAGCCTGGATCTTTGAGTTATTAATACCAACCATCGAGTGTCTTCCAAAAATCATCAGAGCCCTATGTGGAAGTGATTAAGTTTTTTTTTTCCTGTTAATTACTTCTTTCAGTTATTGACCAAGAAGGATACATTTAATCCACCTCAATATAAAAGCAGAATTACATTTTGCATTAGCTTTCTTGAAGTTCTATGTCATCACTTCAAAGGAGCTACATGCTTACTCCTTGAGTGTGAAATGCTAATGTATTTCATGTTATAAAATAACTTATTTGAAGTGGATCTAAGCCAGTAACCAGTATTGTGCAGATGGTTGGAAACTGCCAGAGTGATATTACGTTATTACCTCTATGCAGCATGGTGTAATGGAAAGAGCACAGGCCTGGGAGTCAGAGGACAAGGATTCCAATTCTGCCTCTGACAATTGCCAGCTGGTTGATCTTGGGCAATTCACTCATTTCTCTGTGACTTAGTTTCCTTATGAATGAAATGGATATGAAATATCCGTTCTCCCTTCTATTTAGGCTGTGAGTCTCAAGTGGAATAGAGACTGTGCCTGACCCGAGTATCTTCTATCTACTTCAAGGCTTAGTTCAGTGTTTGGCCATGGTAAGTGCTTAACAAATACCACTATTATTATATCATTAGGCTACCACTGTGTATTTGGCCATAGCCATTTCTTATCACTAGACAACCCTTTTTTATTGTTGTTGTGGTTCTTTTAATGGTATTTGTAAAAACACTTACTATATTGTTGATTGTGGTATTCGTTAAGTGCTTACTGTGTACCAGGCACTGTTCCAAGTGCCAGGGTAGATACAAGAAAGTTAGGTTGGACACAGTTCCTTTCCCACATGGGGCTCAGTCTTAATTCCCATTTTACAGATGAGGTATCTGAGGCACATAGAAGTGAAGTGACTTGCCCAAGGTCACACAGCAGACAAGTGGTGGAGTCAGGATAAGAACATAGGTCCTTCTGATACCCAGGCCCATGCTTTAACCATTAGGGCCCACTGCTTTTCTGTTATGTGCTTACTATGTGTCAAGCACTGTTCTAAGCACTCGGGAGATACAAATTGGCCTGAGGAAAGAGATAATTTGACTTTCTTTACAGACAATTCTCCTTTCATCCCAGATCTAAACAATAAATCTAATCCTTGGTTCCAATTCTGTATTTCTAAAGGAACCAGTGTGCTTTCATGGGGAGGATGTCTCAAAGTCATATGTCACATGACAGGTATTATGGACCCTGATGTCAGTACATTTTCCTGATGAACTGAGAGCATTTCAAGCTTTTACCATCCCCAAACCCACTCCTCAATCCCTTTGCTGTAGTGGGATGCTCCTGACATTCCAAGACCCTGAATAGTCTGGCATCAGGATAAGGGATTGAAGACAGAGCCCCAGACATGATTTTCATGATCAGTCAGTCCAATTTCAAAGCCAATAATGAGGCACTGAAGAGCCCACAAGGGCATTAAAGAAAATTAACTATGAAGTCCAGGCTCAAAAAAGTCCCTGGAATATTATAGTAATGAACCGTTTGCCATATTTCTTTTGGTTTGATTCAAATATTTGCATTAATGACAACCATGTGGATTCAGGATTTTTCTTTTTGTAAACCAGTGTGACTTTGGCCCTGTGAAGGCTCAGCAAGTGTATTGGACATTGCAGATTTTAATCATACAAAAAGAATTCCACTAAGTGGCACTAAAAATAAATTTGTTTGGCACGCTCTGAGGGTAGCAAAAATGAAGCTGAATAAGTGGCTTATAGCATCAGTATTTTCTGTTTATTCAGGGTACATCCTGTAGTTTCTCAAGGTGTGCAAGCCATGCACGCATTTCTGGTGCTTTACTCTTGGTTTGCTTGAGTTGCAAAGGAGGACACCTTTCCTGTGCCAAAATATACTTTCTTGAAAGATATGCAAATTCAACTTTGTTAAAGAGGAAAATATCCTTTAGTAATTAATAAAAAGCAGTGTGTTCTGAGGAAAGAGGATATGTTCTTCTGTTACAAGAGATATCTTAGGAATTGAAAAAAAAAGCTTAAAATGCCAAACATTCTTTGGACTTGATGTCACTCTACTGTCCTAAAAAACAAGTAATATGGACTACTTGCCCTGGAATTTTAAGTAAAGGGTTATAGTGACATCATCCTATTAAAAAGAGCCTGGGCCTGGGAGTCAGAGGACCTGGGTTCTAATCTCTGCTTTGCCACCTGTCTGCTGTGTGACCTTGGGTGAGTTCTTTTGGGTTTTTTTCTGGTATTTTTAAAGCACTTACTATGTGTCAAATAATCTTCTAATTGCTGGGGTAGGGGTACCAGTTAATTAGATCAGACAGTCCCTGTCCCGCATGGATCTCAAGGTCTAAATAGGAGGGAGAACAAGTATTTTCCCCATTTTACAGTTGAGAAACTGAGGCACAGAGAAGTTATGACTTGCCCAAGGTCATACAGCAAAAAATTGACAGAGACAGAATTAGAATCCAGGTCCTCTGACTCCCAGGCCCATGTTGTTTCCATTAGGCCAGGTCTCTTCTCATGCTGTAAGTCATTTGCAGTTCATACTTCACCTGGCTGCCCAGATAACTCTCTGACAAAATTGCTCAGGACATGTTTCCCCATTTCTCAGGAACACCAGCTGCTGTCCATTCACCTCCACATCAAACAGAAACAACACAACATTGGCTTTAAAGCACTCAGTCACCTTTCCTGCTCGTACCTCACTTAGCTACTCTCCTACTCCAAACCATCCACATATGACACTTCTCTAATGTTAACCTTCTCACTATACCTCCATCTTGTTTATCTTGCCACCAACCTCTCACCACATCCTACCTCTTGACTAGAATGCCCTCCCTCCTCAAATCTGATGGACATTTACTCTCTCCCCCTCCAAAGCCATATTGAAGGCACATTTCCTCCAAGAGGTCTTCCCTGAGCCCTTCTTTCCTCTTCTTTTCTCTTTTGCACCTCCCAACTTGTTGCCTTCATTCATCCCCCCATATATTAATAAGTTAATATCTGTAATTATTTATTTATATTAATGTCTCTCTCCCCCTCTAGACCGTGAGCTCATTTTGAGAAGGGCATGTGTTTACTGTTATATTGTACTCACCCAAGCCCTAAATACAGTGCTCTGCACAGAGTGAGCAATCAATAAATATGACTGAATGAACAAAAGTCACTTAAATTCTCTGAACTTCACTTACCTCATCAGTAAAATGGGGAATAAGACTGTGAACCCTATTTGGAACAGGGGTCTGTATCCAACCAGATTATCTCATATCTACTCCAATAATTAGTACAGTGCCTGGCATTTAATACATTCTTAACAAATACCACTTAAAAAAAAATCATCCATCAGCTCCCTGGAAATGAGACAGTTTCTAAGCATGCTCCGGTCTGTGACATCTGAATTAGTGCTTCCGTCACACAGGGCATATTGTTCCCCACCTTCTCTCTCTCACCAGACACTAGCTTTCCCTGAAGTGGGGAGAGTGGTCACTGTTGGCAGGGATCATCTGGCTCTCTAGGGCAATGGACAGGAGTTTCCAGCTGGCATAGCTGGCATAGTTATGTCATCCAACCATGCAGCTGACGTCTGCTGTCACCCACGTCCAGTCCGTACTTCACTCTGCTGCCCACATCATTTTTCTACACAAACGTTAAGTCCATGTTTCCCCATTCCTCGAGAAACAGAGGTGATTGCCCATCCACCTCTGCATCAAACAGAAACTCCTCACCATGGTCTTTAAAGCAATCACTTCGCCCCCTCCTACCTCACCTCACTACTTTCCTACATCTCAGCCCATTCACTTGGCTCCTCTAATGCTAACCTTCTCACTGTCCCTCTATCTCCTCTACTTCCTGTTGACCCTTCGCCCATGTCCTGCCTCTGGTCTGGAACACCCTCCCTCTTCATATCCGACAGACAATTACTCTCCCCAAGTTCAAAGCCTTATTAAAGGCACATCTCCTCCAAGAGACCTTCTCTAACTAAGTCCTCTTTGCCTTTCTTCAACTCCCTCTGCATCATCCTGATTTGTTCCCTTGATTCATTGCCCCACATCACTTATGCACCTATCTGTAATTTACTTATTTAAATTAATGTCTGTCTCATCATCTAAACTGCAAGCTCACTGTAGGCAGGAAATGTGTCTGTTTACTGTTATATAGTACTCTTCCAAGCACTAGTATAGTGCTCTGCATACAGTAAGCTCTCAATAAATACAATGGAATGAAAGATTAAATGAACAAGCTCTCTCAATCAGCTTCAAGGTTCTTCATCATCTGGCCCCCATCTTACCTATCTACTCTCTTCTCCCTCTATTCCTCATTTCACTTCATTGTCTTTGTTCCCCACAAGCCAGGCTTCTAGTTGTACCTCATTCTTAACTCCATCTTTATTCTGAAACTTCCCCCAGTTTGGAATTCTCTGAATCCTCACATCCACCTGACCACACCTGTCCCCAAACTCAAATCCTTCTTAAAATCCCACCTGCTCCAAAAATTTTCCCTCATTAATTTCCTAGTCTCTCGAGCCATATCAGTCCTACAACCGGTGACACACATGTAAACTTATTTGCACCATCCTCAACATTTATATATATGACTCTTACTACTACAACTATGTCTACTTCTCATACTTAAACCTCCCACCTCACCTCATTGCTTACTGAACCTCTGGTTCTAGAACTGTTGTGGTCCCATCCCAAGTAATTTATCTAGGAGGACCAGAGTTTCTTGACGTGGGGCTTTGCCGTAGTCTTTCTCTTGAACACTTAATTGCACTCTATCCACTAGGCAATCGAACTTCTATCCACTAGTCCATGGGAAGCAGCATGACCTAGTGGACAGAACCTGAGGCCAGGAGTTCTAACCCAGCTCTGTCACATTCCTGCAGTGTCACCTTAGGAAAGTCACTTAACTTCTCTGTGCCCTTATTATCTCAACTGTAAAATGGGGATTAAGACTGTGAGCCCCATTTGGGACAAGGACTGGGTCCAACCTGATTAGCTTGTATCTAACCCAGAGCTTAGAACAGTGTCTGGCATACAGTAAGCATTTAACAAATACAATTAAAAGGAAAAAAAATTACATCCTCATGAACCAGGTGCTAAGACTTGCAAACAGGTAATTGGATGGCATTTGTGAAAATCAATTTATTTCAAGGACAACTCCACCTCAGCTGAAGGAATTCTTGTCTCTGTCTTCTAAGAATTTATAATGAAAACTCCATAGTAATCTGAAATTCAACACCTACTTCATCAGTCTCTGCTTACAAGAAGTCTTAACAAGAATCTTACACTAGTACTACCAAAAACCACATTTTATTGAACTGATCCTAAAGTTGAGAAAAATAAATTAAACTCCTTGCTTTGTCTCTAAGGTAACAAGCCCTACTAGTAATGAGAAGCAGCGTGGCTCAGTGGAAAGAGCACGGGCTTTGGAGTCAGGGCTCATGAGTTCGAATCCCAGCTCTGCCACTTGTCGGCTGTGTGACTGTGGGCAAGTCACTTAACTTCTCCGTGCCTCAGTTCCCTCATCTGTAAAATGGGGATTAAGACTGTGAGCCCCACGTGGGACAACCTGATTCCCCTATGTCTACCCCAGCGCTGAGAACAGTGCTCGGCACATAGTAAGCGCTTAACAAATACCAACATTATTATTATTATTAGTAGTAATTGTAATGTATTTTATTGAGCATCTACTGACTGAAATACACTTCTAAGCATTTTTTAATAGTATTGTATAAGCGCTTATTATGTGTCAAGCAGTGTTCTAAGTGCTGGAGTAGATACAAAGTAATCAGGTTGGACACAGTCCATGTCCCACATGGGGCTCACAGTTTTAATCCCCTTTAAACAGATGAGGTAACTTGAGGCCCAGAGAAGTGAAGTGATTTGCCCAAGGTCACACAGCAGACAAGTGGCAGAAATAGGATTAGAACCCTGTTCCTTCTGACTCCCAGAAACATGCTCTGTCCACTAGGCCACAGTGCTTAATCCAATACACATTCCCTATCCACAGGTAATTTACAATCTGCTCTGCCCTGTCTTAGATTCAATCATCTACTTGGCAATTTAAGGAGTTAATGCAACCCAAACCAAACAATAATCCTCCCTTTTTTAGAGTCATTGTCATCATTATAAATCTACAGGGAGTTTCTTTGATTTAGACTCAAGAACAATGACTGGGCCGATTTACAGAGGGATGTCATTAGGCTGTGTTTTCTTTTGATAAATAGAAAGTGATATGTTTTCATTGGAATTTACATTTACTTCACCTTTGTAAGATTCTTTTTGTGCAAATCTCATGTGGAATTTCTATTTGAGCACGGTCTTCAGTGATTTTGATTACCACTTTCCTAGCATACGATTGATGGATGCCGTTGTTTGGAGAAGACAGGCTCACTCCATCAAAATGCACAATCCCACATGTGTAATTGGAAAGCCAAAGGAGATGAAACATGTGCCAGTAATATGGCCAGTGGTAATATTAAATGCTCCATTTTAAAGAAGGAAATCAGGTGAAGTCTCACTAGAAATGTTAAACCAAGAAATCTAGTGAGCTACTCCTGATTATTTCTTAGATTGCTCTCCATTCATCTTCCTCAACTGCAAAGAAATTTGCTGATAAGGTCTTTCCATTGCCTCTCCTTGTCTTGGTAACATTAAACATGTGGAACAGGTTCCAATCTGCTCTTCTGTGCTTTTTGAGGAGCAGTGTGCTCTAGTGGATAGAGTACAGGTCTGGGAGTCAGCAGGACCTCGGTTCTAATTCCAGCTCTGCCACTTGTCTGCTGGTGGCGTAAGTCACTTCCCTTCTCTGTACCTCTTCTGTAAAACAGGGATTAAGACTGTGAGCCCTATGTGGGACAGATACTGTGTCCAACCCAATTACCTTGTATCTACCCCAGAACTTAATACAAGGCCTGGTGTATAGTAAGTGTTTAACAAATAACACAATTATCATTATTATTTAGTTGAAAGCCTTAAAGTGGACTTGAGCTCATGGACAAAGCAATGGGCATCTTGGAGGAATGGAGGAAGGAGGGAATAAACAGTACTGTAATTTTAAAAGATAGCCTATTAATGCAAATATTTCATTATATGCTAGCGGGAAAATATTTCCTTTTTTGTGTTATAATATGATGAACCATATTCTTCAAGGGAAAAATTTGAAAAGGGTAATCAATTGGGGTCTGGGTCAGGGTAGTGCTCTAGAAAGGCAATTGTCTAGAAAGGGTGATGATCTAGAAATTCTGCCATGAACATGAAATAGATAAAAGTGTGCTTTTGCATAAACATCCAGAAAGCTGACCAACATGTGTGTTATGCAGATGTACATAATGTAAGCTGAAAAGATGTGTTATGCAGATGCATTATGTATCTGTATCAGCAAACACTTTGTACTTCAGGTTTTTATTACTGCCAGCAAAATATTTGCAATCCATCTGGTGAATGATGGTGGGAGGGCTGTCTTTTCTTTGCCAATGCTATATTTTGCCCTTAAGACATTGCATTTCTGTGTGTAGAATTGTCCTATGGTGCATCTCGTGTCTATGTGTGCACACGCAAGTATAATTCAATGCATTCATCCACAGATTTCCTTACTGAAAATACCGAAATTCTCCTGCTTTTCAAATTCAGCCTTGACAGATTTTGTGGAGAAAGTGTCCTAAGCACACACAAATGACAATCAACTTTTAATTGATTTTGCACCCAACCTAAATCCCATCCACTTGGAGTTATAAAACTTTCCCAGTGTGATGAATTATTTGTATTCCCTGAGATCAGCTAACTGTTGTTAGCAGCGTAGCTCAGTGGAAAGAGCATGGGCTTGTGAGTCAGAGGTCATGGGTTCAAATCCCAGCTCTGCCACTTGTCAGCTGTGTGACTGTGGGCAAGTCACTTAACTTCTCTGTGTCTCAGTTACCTCATCTGTAAAATGGGGATTAAGACTATGAACCTCATGTGGGACAATCTGATTACTCTGTATCTATACCCCAGCACTTAAAACAGTGCTCTGCACATAGTAAGTACTTAACAAATGCCAACATTATTATTATGATCCATTCACTTTACTTTGCACACAGTAAGCACTCAATAATATCACTAATTAATAGAGGAGATGTAGCTGATCATTACATTTAATTACTCATTTCAATATTTTGTAACTTTTGAAGGAAAACAGCATGACCTAGTGGAAAGAACACAGGCCTGGGATCTTGGGCTAATCCCTTAACCTCTCTGTGCCTCAGTTGCTTCACGGATAAGAGCGTTGCTCTCCCCCTCTCTCTCTTAGAGGGCATGTGGGACAGAGACTGTATGTGATCTCATTATCTTTAATCTATTCCAGGGTTTAGCTCAGTGACTACAAATAGTACATGTTTAATAAATATAATAATCATTTTCTTTATCGTTTTCCTACTGCAAGTAGATCCAGTCCCTACTCTCAAGGATTTTACAATACAGCAGGGATAATAGGCATTCAAATAAGTTAAAGGTAGAGGGAAGCAACAGATTTTCATCTTTAATTCGCCTTCTGACTTTCCCATTACTGTAAATGGCATCCCCATCCTTCCCGTCTCACAAGTCCATAATCTTAGTGTTATCCTTGCCTCTAGACTGTAAACTCATTATGGGCAGCCTACATGTCTGAAAATTCCATTGTATTGTACTCCCCCCAAGTGCTTAGAACAGTGCTCTGCACATAACAAGCTCTCAATATATTTAACTGATGGATTGATTCAACCCGCATATTTATTCTGTCATTAAATCCTTCAGGTTCAACCTGTATAACATTGCTAAAATCCTCCCTTTGCTCACCATCCGAACTACTACCACATTAATTGAAGGACTTATCCTATCCCACTTTGATGACTGTATCAGCCTCCTTCCTGACATCCCTGCCCACTGTCTCTCCCCACTGCAGCCCTGAAGGGACCAGCAGTGGTTGCCCATCCACCTCCACATCAAACAGAAACTTCTCTCCAACTGAGCCCCCCCTTTCCCTCTGCTCCCCTTCCCCTCCCCTCAGCACTGTGCTCATTTGTATATATTATTTATGACCCTATTTATTCTGTTAATGTGTATATCTTCTTGATTCTATTTATCTTGATGTCTTGTTTTTGATTCGTTCTGTTTTGCTCTGCCATCTGTCTCCCCTGTTTAGACTGTGAGCCCGTTGTTGGGCAGGGATTGTCTTTCTGTTGCCGAATTGTACATTCCAAGCCCTTAGTACAGTGCTCTGCACATAGTAAATGCTCAGTAAATACTACTGAATGAATGAATCAGCATCAAAGTATTCAATCACCTTTGCTCCCTTACCTCATTGCTTTCCTACTATGGTCCAGCCTGTATCCTTTCTCCTCTAGTGCCATCCTACTTACTACACCTAGATCTTGTCTATCTGGCCACCAAACTCTTGCCCACTTCCTGCCTTTGGCTTGGAATTTCCTCTGACATTCACTCTCCTCAACTTCAAAGTCTTATTGAAGAAACATCTCCTCTAAGAAGCCTTCCCTAAGTTCTCATTTCTTCTTCTCCCTCTCCCTTCTTTGCCACCCTTGTACTTATATTTGCATGCCCCCATGCACTTATGTACACCCCCATAGTACTTAAGTACATATCAGTAATTTATTTATATTTGTCTGTCTCCCTCTCTAGACTATAAGCTCACTGTAGGCAGGGAACACACCTTTCAATTCTGTTATATTGTTCTCTCCCAAATGCTTAGAACAGTGCTCTGCACACAGTAAACTCTCGATAAATAGGATTGATTGATTTTTAAAGAGATGTACATAAGCACTGGGGCAGGGGGCTGGGATGAGAAGCATAGTGCTTAGGGAAGATCAAAGGAAATGAATATCCTGTAGTTTCCATTTTGTCCCCTGGATCTCTAGAACCTAGTTTAAAGGTGACATTATTCAGAGCTCAAAGTTGGAAAGATAAATCTCTCTTCTATTCATAGCAATCCTGTTTGTTTAATCCTCAAAATCAATCATTCCTATTTATGGAACACTTATTGTGTGGGGGTGGAGGGGAAGGAGTTGGCCCATTTTGGGATTGAGAAATGGGGAGGAGCTAGTGAATTTATCCAGGAAATATAGGACTGGGGCCAAGGGAGGCTTTTCTTAGTTTTCTGTAACTGTTTCTTGCACAACAGAAAGGGGAAAAATCAAAGACCTATTATTTCAGTGATTGCCATTTCCTCGAGAATCTTGCATACAGTGGTTAGGATGATTGAGTCCTTTGTGCAGGATGATGAATGACCCTTGGTCCGGAGACTTCATGACCAAAACCCTGCACTAGGAAATTAATTATAGTCTTATTGGTTTAAGAAATGACTCTTGAACTGAGTCGTCCCTGTCTGTCAAGTTCTTTTAGTCCTCTAGGATATAAGCTTATCTGCTAGACTATAAGTTTGTCCTTTAGACTAGCTCATTATGGGCAGGTAACATGTCTACCAACTCTGTTATATCGTACTCTCCAAAATGCTTAGTACAGTGCTCTGCACACAGTAAGTGCTCAAAAAATATGACTAAATGAATGTTATGAAAGCTTGTAGAAATAGAAGGCTTTTTAACTCTACACTTGTGAAGTGCTGTTCAACTCAGGCGTAAAGAGCTGTTTGCAGATTTCAGTGTGGGCACTTTCATTCTGTCATTGCTAAATCACAAGAAATCAAGAACATGGTCACTGTGCAGTATATTCACATTGTTTGCTGCAGATTGCAAAACAGTGAATGATACCAATTTTACTGTATTGTAAAAATAGGGCTTGTGTCTCCCTGCCACCAAATCCCTCCCTCATCATTGTTTATCCATCACTATCAGATATCAAGCTTCTCTATTGCCACTATGTTCAGAGAGTTGCAGGAAAGGAACCAGTAACATATGCTATGTTAGGAGCAGGGATCTCCAGAGCCACATCCACTGGAGTGACTAGATTATAAAGTCCTCGAGGGCAGAGATTGTGTTACACTTCCCTCTTCAAAGCCCTACTGAAATCACATCTCATCCAGGAGGCCTTCTCTAAGCCCTCTTATCCTTTTCTTCAACTCCCTTCTGCATCACTCTGACTTGCTTCCTTTATTCATCCCCCCTCCCAGCCCCACAGCACTTTTGTACATATCTGTAATCTTTTCATTTATATTAATATCTGTCTCCCACTCTAGACTGTAAGCTCATAGTGGGTGGGGAATGTGTCTATTATATTGTACTCTCCCAAGTACTTAGTAGAGTGTTCTGCAGGTAGTAAGTGCTCAATAAATACGATTGACTGACTGACTGATTGTATCTCCCAAGCAGTACGTACAGTGCTCTGCACCCTGTAAGCACTCATTAAATAGATGGAGGAAACACCACCCAGAGTTTGCCTTGTCTTTCATGGTTTTGTTTTACTTTATCATTCACAATAAAACAGGTGATTTCCATGAACAAGGAAAACTCAAGGACCAAATGAATGGCAAACTAGAATTGTGCTTAGTACAGTGCTCCGCATATAGTAAGAGCTCAATAAACACTATTCAATGAGTGAACGAATGAACTGCACAGTTTGTCATGACTACAGTGAATGTATATAGTGTGAACAGCAGGATCCTTCCAAGTATCGAATACTGGAGGGGCTGATCTCTGTCTTCAGTCTGAGCATTCCACTCTAGCAGTCAGAATTGTTAAAGGTTATCTTACTTTTAGCAGCTCTCCCTAGACAGAAAATTTGAATGATACCGTCAAAGACCTCCCAGAGAGTAGAAGCAATCACTCTGCCCTTACAATAGTGCTTTTCTTTTTTTTTTAAGCAGCTCAGTAGTCCCCATAGAACTTTAGAGCACTAGAGTTTATTAGCACTTTGTGTATATCTGTCCATTATTTAATTGCCTATTCTCATTTTTTAATTTATATTTATACTTTTAGTTTTTCATTTAGTTATACTTATCAATTTGTATCTGTTTGTCTCTCCCATTTGTCCCTCGGGGCAGGTACTGTATAATTTACTTATATTGTGGTTAGTGCTTATATATTGACTCTGGTTTGTAACCTGGTATTGGCTCTGCACCCCAAAAAACCCTCAACAAATATAGGTGATGATGGGAAATTCTCATCTTAGTAACAATTCTCTTTGTCCTGGAAGAACTTGTTAGAAACCAGAATGATTTTTCTCTTTTAAACAAAGTCACTTTTTGCCTTGGAAAAGGTAAAAAATAATAGTAATTTCTTTTCCATATTGATTGAATATTTATGGACTGGTTAGATTCTTGTTCATGACATTTTATTCTGCCCATTGCAGGATTAAAAAAATAATTAGGAGAGCTCCTGGGCTCTGAAGGTGAGGAGTATATAATTATTGTTCCCAACCTCATGAGTTGTGAAACATCACCAATAATGGACATTCTGTACGATTCACTCTCCAGCACCCAGTTATTAGCTCATTTAAGTCAAACACTTAACTGCTGGTGACCTCAATCCAGGACCCAGA
The DNA here is from genome assembly GCF_004115215.2 of Ornithorhynchus anatinus. Taxonomy (NCBI): domain Eukaryota; kingdom Metazoa; phylum Chordata; class Mammalia; order Monotremata; family Ornithorhynchidae; genus Ornithorhynchus; species Ornithorhynchus anatinus. Next base: position 35,669,843 of record NC_041734.1, on the reverse strand, counting down.
ATCAGTTTCCAAATCCAGAAAATGACTCTTCTTCTGACCATGGTGAAGTTAATTTAAAATCAGGCAATGCTACTATTCCCTTTATCATTACAGCTTGTAATTTTATACTACTCAGTTGAATCACCTTTGAAAATGAAAGACAGCTAAATATACTTAATGCAAAAACACAGAGGAATATTTTAGTTCCTAATAATGAAATAAAAAGTAAATTAAAAAAATGAATCTGGAGAGGGGAAGTTTGTCTCCATTCTCTGTGCTTAGTCTAAGGGTGACCACAGAATAGATTAGACTGTAAGCCCGTCGATTAGACTGTAAGCCCGTCAAACGGCAGGGACTGTCTCTATCTGTTGCCGACTTGTTCATCCCAAGCGCTTAGTACAGTGCTCTGCACATAGTAAGCGCTCAATAAATACTATCGAATACTATTGAATGAATAAAGAACAGGAAAACTGCCCTCTGACCCTCAGATCACAGCCTGTTTAGATAAATGGTAATATTTTTCAGCCAGATGAATGACACATGATGGCGCCTCTATAAAATGAGGACCTAGAGAAGACAGCTTCTCTTCCTGATTTCAATTTCATTGATTCACAAAATCTTGGGCAAATAAGTATGAACTGGAGATTTCACTTTCCACCAACTTACCCATTGGGGTGGTGGAGGTCCTCAATCAGTAGTTCCTAAATGTGCACTCTAGGGTCTTCAAGGATAGGTATTGGACCCTAATTCCTGGGAAAGCACCTACCATTGCCAACTGATCTTTGGGGTTTAGACATTTTTTTATAATGGTATTTGTTAAACACTTAGTATGTGCCAAGTACTGAACGAAGCACTGGGGAAAATACAAGATAATCAAGTTGAACACAGTCTCTGTCCCACATAGGACTCACAGTGTTAATCCCCATGAGGTAAATGAGGCACAGAAAAGATAAGTGACTTGACTAAGGCCACACAGCAGACAAGTAGCAGAGCATGAGGATGCTGCCCAGAAATACAACCATGACACAGTTCTTCCAAACATCCTGTAACATTATTGGGGAGAGACTGAGCTCCTCTTCTCCCTCTACTCCCTCTGCCATCCCCCCTTTACCTCTCTGCAGCTTAACCCTCTTTTCCCCTTTTCCCTCTGCTCCTCCACCTCTCCCTTCCCATTCCCACAGCACTGTACTCGTCCGCTCAACTGTATATATTTTCGTTACCCTATTTATTTTGTTAATGAATTGTACATCGCCTTGATTCTATTTAGTTGCCATTGTTTTTCGAGATGTTCTTCCCCTTGACTCTATTTATTGCCATTGTTCTTGTCTGTCCGTCTCCCCCGATTAGACTGTAAGCCCGTCAAACAGCAGGGACTGTCTCTATCTGTTGCCGACTTGTTCATCCCAAGCACTTAGTACAGTGCTCTGCACATAGTAAGTGCTCAATAAATACTATTGAATGAATGAATGAATGAATGAATGAATGAATGAACTACTGGGTTGGTTGAGTCATTATTCTGATCCAGCAATAGTGGTTCTTACAGCCTTAAACAAGTTACTGTGTACTTTGGTGGAATACGCACAAAGAAACATGAGTTAAATGATGGAGTGCCAATTTGTATTTTTATGGAACTATATATACATACAGCACATGCATATGTGGAATATTATACATTTTTAGATACTGTACATTTAAGGGAAGAGTTCAGAAATAAGGTTTTTGAGATAATGTGGGAGTCAAAGCCATCTGGTCACTTTATGTGATCACTGAGATCTTGCTTTTGTCTCCTGAAACTGCCCCCTTGTTTTTAATTTATGCATTAGAGAGTTTCCTCAGAGACCCCAATTTTTTTCAATACTCCCCATCACTCTTCTGCACTATATCCACCCCAAAGGTTACACATCTGAAGCACACTCAATGGGTTTTCTGCACAGGCTGGCTTAAAGGAAAGGAATATTTAGATGCATCTGGAATCCCATGTTTAAAGCAATTCACCTCAGGCTTTCATCTTTCCAAAGGAGATAAATTGAAATGTATGGTGACTTGCTTTTATTGCACAAAGAGATGGAATTTGAAGATTCCCAAGGCAATATTCACAAAAGAAAGTTTATCAGAGTTTCTAAAACAAAAAAAATCCTTTCTCCCTGATGATTCAGTCTGCATGGAAAATGCTCATTTTTTGAAGGTCATTATGTAATGGAAAATTTGGTTTAGGATTTGAAAGTCACTGGGAAACTGGCAGTGTTAGTGACTACGAGTGATCAAGACTGGGCAGTTTACATAAGCATTAGTTATCACAAAGCCGAATTCTGAGACCGTTTCAGGATCCCTGTTGTTCACTGTCCAACTAACTGATGTAGTTAGTTAGTTAGCACTAACCAACAAATGTTTCAGTTAAGATTTTCCATCTCTTCTCTGGTTCATGTTCGAGGAATGGTGCTGGTGTATGACCACCTCTGAAACCAGAGCAGCACATAAACAGTGGCTAGAGCACGTGCCTGGGAGTCAGAAGGACCTGGGTTCTAATTCCAACTCTCCCACTTGTCTGCTTTGTGATCTTGGACAAGTCACTTAACCTCTCTGTGCTTCAGTTACCCCATCTGTAAAATGCAGATTAAGACTGTGAGTCCCATGTGGGACATGAACTGTAACCAACCTGCTTAGCTTGTATCTAGCCCAGCACTTAGCACAGTGCCTGGTGCATAAAAAGTGCTTAACAAATGCCTTTTTTTTTAAAAAAAAGACACAATACCACAGTGGCTTGGCTTGGATATCAGGTCAAGAGGGTGCACTTGCTTGGTGACATAATGCCCCCCAAGTAAAGGGGCCACCTGCCTTTGACTGAAGGTAGGTTTGCATTCTAGGGGAAATCCTGGAACCAGTCTGGAGAGGCTTTGAAGGGCTACCGTATGGAGTTCAGGGTCATCCTCACTCTACTCCAGGGAGTGCATGTCAGAATTGCACTCTGCCATCAAAAATTGTCCCAGAATACATAGCCAGGGATGGATTAAGACTCTATGAGTCAGAGAGTCAGTCAACCGTATTCAATGAGTGTTTACTGTATGCAGAGCACTGTACTAAGTAATGTCTTGATTCCAGATAACGACTGCACAGCTCCAACATTTTGCAAGCCTGAAAACAGCACACTTGGACAAAGTGGTGATTCCTTCAGAACAAGAGCAAGATTAGTACTCTCTACAATATCGCCAAGATCCGCCCTTTCCTCTCCACCCAAACGGCTACCTTACTATTACGGGCTCTCGTTATATCCCGGCTAGACTACTGTGTCAGCCTTCTCTCTGACCTCCCTTCCTCCTCTCTCGCCCCGCTCCGGTCTATTCTTCACTCCGCTGCCCGGCTCATCTTCCTGCAGAAACGATCTGGGCATGTCACTCCCCTTCTTAAACAACTCCAGTGGTTGCCTATCGACCTCCGCTCCAAACAAAAACTCCTCACTCTAGGCTTCAAGGCTCTCCATCACCTTGCCCCTTCCTACCTCTCCTCCCTTCTCTCTTTCTGCCGCCCACCCCGTATGCTCCACTCCTCTGCCGCCCACCTCCTCACCGTCCCTCGGTCTCGCCTATCCCGCCGTCGACCCCTGGGTCACGTCCTCCCGCGGTCCCAGAACGCCCTCCCTCCTCACCTCCGCCAAACTGATTCTCTTTCCCTCTTCAAAACCTTACTTAAAAATCACTTCCTCCAAGAGGCGTTCCCAGACTGAGCTCCTCTTCCCCCTCTACTCCCTCTGCCATCCCCCCTTTACGTCTCCGCAGCTAAAGCCTCATTTTCCCCTTTTCCCTCTGCTCCTCCACCTCTCCCTTCCCATCCCCACAGCACTGTACTTGTCCGCGCAACTGTATATATTTTCGTTACCCTATTTATTTTGTTAATGAATTGTACATCGCCTTGATTCTATTTAGTTGCCATTGTTTTTACGAGATGTTCTTCCCCTTGACGCTGTTTAGTGCCATTGTTCTTGTCTGTCCGTCTCCCCCGATTAGACTGTAAGCCCGTCAAACGGCAGGGACTGTCTCTATCTGTTGCCGACTTGTTCATCCCAAGCGCTTAGTACAGTGCTCTGCACATAGTAAGCGCTCAATAAATACTATTGAATGAATGAATACTCCTTCCATCTGAAGAGAAGGAGGCATATTCTTGGGATTGGGGAGGACATTCATGTACTTTTTTTCAGGGTGCTTGTTAAGTGCTTCCGATATGTCAGACACTATACTAAATGCTGGGGTAGATACAAGCTAATCAGATTGAACACAGCCCCTGTCCCACATGGTGCTCACAGTCTTAGGATCCCTACTGTGACCCAAATATTCAGGTCTGCTACTGGCTAAATATATGATTATGGACATCTCTGTTAGGCACCGTGTAACCTGTGTAGAAGTACTACATTTGCAGGCTAAGAAAAAGAGCATTACAACCAACTGAATACAGTGGTCAACAACGGCTTACCAATCAATCAATGGTTTTTACTAAGTACATTCTGTATGCAGAGTCCTGAACTAAGTGGTTGGGGGAGTAAAAGCAACAGAGTTGATAGACAAATTTTCTGCCCTCTACAGTCTAGAGGGGGAGAAAGACATTAAAATTAATTACAGCTATGTACAAAGGTGCTGTGGGGCTGAAGGTGAGGTGAATATCAAGTGCTTCAAGGGTACAACTTCAAGGGCAAAAATGACACAGAAGGAAGAGGGGGCAGGGGAAATGAGAGCTTAGATGGGGAAAGCCTCTTGAAGGAGATGAGATTTTAAAATGGCTATGAAAGTGGGGAACAGTGGTCCTCTGGCACATATTAAGGGGGAGGGAGTTCCAGGTCAGAAAGAGGAGGTGGGATTATGAAACAGCAGAGCTATTTAGTGGTGGTGTTGTGTCAGTTGCTGAGGGACTGCTTAGAGATTCTCTACAGCCTTAGACTGTATCTACCTTCCTTTCCAGCCATTCCATAATGCCTGCCAAAGACAGTGTGAGGTGGCTCAAGCCCCTAACACTACTGAAAAAATAATTTAAGGATACACCCAAATGACATTAGAGTGTCATATCTCCTTTTTCCCACTGCCACCTTCATCTAAAGACCTACATAAATAGTCAGACCCATATCGGTCTCTCTGTTGCAAATGAGAACGCAACATATTTTGGCAGCATCTGAAAGGCTCTATTTGGGAAGACACTGCTCATTTCCTTTGGAAAAGGGGCTTGCATTGTTTCCTCATTGTCTTTAAATGTGAGTAGTGTGGGAGAGAGCAAATTTACAGACACAGTCCCTCACATGCCAAAAAAAAAATCACTGTCATTGGTGTTTCTTTGAGGTGGAAGGTCAAATAACATCAGTGTGTATAAAACACTTTGAAATCTTCAGAATTAAGCTACTATGTTGGCCAAAAATTTGACACTTGTGATGGGACATAGCAGTGCCTATGGGGAATCATTGCAGCCCAGTGAGCAGAAATGAGAGACAGGTTGATTTCTTTCAGCAAAGCCTTCAAGATGTTGAAAATAGAAAAGCCAAATGGGAAACAAATCCATTAAAGGAACCAGGATTTCTTCTTCCTTGTAAATGCTGAAGTACCTAGGGAAGGAGCATCAGTCCCACATTGATCTTTGCAACTTCACATACATGCCTAGGCCTTGTATATCAATAGCATCATCTTCCAAAAGAAAGAAGAGTTATATGATTCTTTTTTAGTAGATAAAGAAGCTCTATTTCATGAGTTCTGAAACATGACCAAGCAGGAGCAAAATTCTTATGGTAGATGCAGAACTGCGATTGCAGACCGTCAATCAAATTGTTCATCCATCATCATGTTTCAAATCACTACCTATCAAACTGTCATCCTTTGACACCTATGTTCATTTGAAGAAATTCAACAAAGAGAGCCACTTTGTATAGGATTGCTAAAGAACAGTTGTAAATCTAGGTAAACAGGGCAGAGAAATTTGCTACAGGGCTTAGTACACATACAGAAAAGAAAGCCATCAGTTCTGGACTCCTTTGAGATTCTTACAGTCATTTTTGTGAGGGCTCGTGTTGAGAAGCAGTGTGGCTCAGTGGAAAGAGCCCAGGCTTTGGAGTCAGAGATCATGGGTTCAAATCCCTGCTCTGCCACTTGTCAGCTGTGTGACTTTGGGCAAGTCACTTAACTTCTTCTCTGTGCCTCAGTTACCTCATCTGTAAAATGGGGATTAAGACTGTGAGCCCCACGTGGGACAACCTGATTCCCTTGTGTCTACCCCAGCGGTTAGAACAGTGCTCTGCACATAGTAAGCGCTTAACAAATACCAACATTATTATTATTATCTTCAAGCCAAGTTTTTTTCTCAAGCTAAGATTCTGCTCGTGCCATCAGGATGTGACGCTTTCCATGGGAAAAAACAACAGACAAATGAGGGTGAAATATGCCTTGGGTTTTGTCACTGTAATAAGTAGATTTGTGGGATTTCCTAAGGTGGTCAGTCAGGGGACTGAACATAAGCTCAGCATCAGGGAAAGGGAGATCTAGGTAGGAAGAAATTGAGGGAAAGATGGCAGAGAGACAAAGTTCTGTGTTACTCTATCCCATTTCCTTCTTATAGCACAGTGTGACTTAAAAACACACATATACCACTTAGACATGAATAAGCACACACTCAAACTGACAAACCTTTACCAGATCTGCTTTGTCTTTTTTTTGTCCTCTTTTTCCTGCTTCTCCCTCAGACTACAGTTGCCTCTCTACTCCACAGACCTTCACTCTCAAGTTATACACAGATAAACATGCTCATACATAAATGTTTCACCCAAGATTAGCATCACCAACCTTCTGGCAGCAGGGTGAACTGACAACCAGTCCCTTTGCACCAGACCACCAGGAACTAATACAAGGAAAGGAGCTGACCTCTCCCCATGAAAAGAGTGCTCCCCAAATCCCCTGCTTTAGTCTTGGAAGGACTCAAACAGCAGCAGCAGAGTGAGCCCACTGCTAATCACTTCACACTGGACTGGCATGGCATAGTACTTGTCTGTTGTGTGGCCTTGGGCAAATCACTTCACTTCTCTGGACCTTAGTTACCATAACTGTAAAAGCAGCATGGCTTAGTAGAGAGAGGCCTGGCTTGGGTTCAGAGGATGAGGGTTCTAATAATAATAATGTTGGTATTTGTTAAGTGCTTACTATGTGCAGAGCACTGTTCTAAGAGCTGGGGTAGATACAGATTAATCAGGTTGTCCCATGTGAGGCTCACAGACTTAATCCCCATTTTACAGATGAGGTAACTGAGGCACAGAGAAGTGAAGTGACTTGCCCACAGTCATACAGCTGACAAGTGCTGGAGCAGGGATTTGAACCCATGACCACTGACTCCCAAGCCTGGGCTCTTTCCACTGAGCCACGCTGCTTCTCTATCCCAGCTCTGCCAATTGTCTGCTATGTAACCTTGGGCAAACCACTTAACTTCTCTGTGCCTCAGTTACCTCATCTATGAAATGGGGATTAAGACTCTGAGCCCCACCTGGGACAACCTGATTACCTTGTATCCACCCAACTCTTAGAACAGTGCTTGGCACATAGTAAGTGCTTAACAAATACCATAATAGTAATAATTACTATTAAAATGGGAATTGTTCATTCAGTGCTATTTATTGAAAGCTTACTGTGTGCAGAGCACTGTACTAAGAGCTTGAGAGAGTACAATACAACAATAAACAGCACATTCCCTAGCCACAACGATCCTACAGTCTAGACTGTAGGGAGATAGACATCGATATAAATAACTTTCAGATATGTACATAAGTGCTGTGGGGCTGGGAGAGGGAAAGAAAAAAGACGGTGAGCTCCATGTGGGCCATGACCTGGGTCCAACCTGATTATCTCGTATCTACCCCTGTGCTCAGTACAGTGCCTGGCATGTAGCAAGTGCTTAAAAAATAATTTAAAAAAGGGGGTGAGATTAAAGGTGTCTAATTAGGAAGGATTCAAAATTCAACTCAATACTATTTATTGAGTGCCTACTGTGTGCAGAGCACTGCACTAAGCACATGCAAGAAGACACATTTGTGGCCTACAACGAGCTCAAAGCCTAGAAGGCAAAACTGGCATTTAAATAAATAAATAAATAAATAAATAAATAAATAAATAAAAACAGATATATACATATGTGCTGTGGTGAAGGGAGGGAGGATGAATGAAGGAGCAAGTATGAGCTGTACTAAAGGAAGTGAGAGAAGGGGAGAGGAGAGCTCAGTCAGGGAAGGCTTCCTGGAAGAGATGTGCCTTCAATAAGGATTTAAAGTGGGAGAGAGCAATTATCAGTCTGATACGATGAGGGAAGGCTCTCCAGGCCAGAGGTAGGATGTGGGTGAGAGGTTGGTGGTGAAATAGACAAGATCAAGGTACAGTAAGAAGGTTAGTACTAGGATCTGTAGTCCCTGTCTTCTCTTCGCTAAACCTCTCTGGTAGTGGTAGCAGCAATCAAACCAATTATCTTAACATTGGCCTGGGTTCCCCTCTGTGCCCCGATTCCCATTTCCAGATGTTCTCTAGGTTCTCAGAGATTTTTTAATCAATGTAAATTAATAGAACATCTACTACATACAGCAGACTGTTGTAAGAGCTTAGGAGAGTACAACAGAAAAAATCATGGACGTCTTCTGCAAAGAGACTACAGACTCAATGCTAGCTCTACAAAGAGCAGAACAGTGAGTGAATAGCTACCCATCACCAAGTATTCTCAGATCTTCTCCGAACCTCCAAGGCTTTGCCTTCGCAATAGTCACTCTCTATGGTTCTGGGCCTACACAGTATGACTTCTTCTTGTGAGTGCCAAAATATTAGGAAAGTCCTGAATGGAATATTTGAGGGAAAGCATGAATGACAGCTAAAAAGGAATAGTCCTTCGGAAGTCTGTTTATCTTGGATCTACCAAGCATGTAGTAAGCACTCAATAAAAATCATAGTTATTACTATTGTTACTATCAATGCCTCGATATGTAGTCAACTTACTAGTCTCGCTTTTCAATGAGACTACTGGAAAGCCAATTACTCCTTGAATCCTCAATTTAACTATAAAATTCTGGTTACATAAGCCAAGACCAACTGGATGAGGAAAAAATAACTGCCTTTTTCTCCTCCTCCCTTTTCATTTTGACTAAATATGTGTCCATTTCTGAATTTAGCTGTATTAACAATTCATCTCATGTTTCATTATCAAGCCATTCCTTCTCAATTTGCTCAATGAAGGTTGATTTTTCTCACAGGCACAAAATTAATAATGGAACTTGGATGTTAAATCAGCTTTAAGATATTATATAAACATGCATTAAAAATTCACAAGCTGGAAAAAAAAAGAAACCTAGACAGTACATTTACCCTCCCCTAAGGTATTTTTCACTTTCTTTCAGCTGAGCTTCTCGTTTTAGAAATTCCCTAAATCTTGGCAGCCTTGCTGGTTAAGTTTCTGCTGCTTTTATGCTGCTATATCTCAAAGTGATCGCCCCATAAAACCTCACAGCAGTGAGAACAAGGGCGGAGATTTTCAAGTGGAGAATTACAGCATGCCCTCCGTTAAAGTGAAATAATAGGGAACTCAATTGCTTGGAAGAGAGAAAAGGGAGAACAAGGATACTTATGATGAGAGGATGTGACCTCCTCTTCTACTGTTTTTCCTGATATTGGAAAGTGGACTTTAAGAAACCCTTGAAAATTTTTTCCATGATTCACAATATCATGTAGATTTTCATTCAGTCATTATGACAAATCCCATTTCCTGTGTTTTATGAGGTGAGGAAACCACAAATTTTATCTCCACAAGATGGATTCTGCTTTGTATTCAAATACCATCTTATTTGCACCATGGAGGTTTAGGACTGTGCTGTCCTTTCAAAATGAAACTTGAAATTCAAACTTTAAGAAAAGCACTTTGGCCCAGTGGGGAAAGCACCAGCCTGGGAGTCAGAGGACAAGGATTCTAATTCTGACTCCATGACTTGTTGGCTGTGTGACCATAGGCAAGCCACTTAACTTCTCTGTGCCTCAATTTTCTCATCTCTAAAGTGAAGATTCAAAAGCTATTCCATTTTTCTTTAGACTGTGAGGTCCATGTGACACTGGGACTGTGCTGACTTGAGTATCTTGTAGCTACTCCAGCGCTTAGTATAGTACTGGGCACATAGCAAGTGCTTAACGAACACCACAAACACCATGTTGGACAAAACCATTACTGAGCAGTTGTGGCTGTTAAGCATAGGAGTGCTATATTCCAATCCAGGCTTGATGGTCTGTAACTGATGAGCCATCTGTGCTCTTCTTCACAAACTGGGCAGCTCGTGTTCAGCTTAGATTCATGGTTTATTATTTAGCATTTTGCCATCTTGGCAGGGGGCTACAATGAGCCTCCACCAGTTCTTTAGAGACAGCATGAGGGTGTGGTCCAATTCAATCAATCAATTGTATTTATTGAGCACTTACTGTATGCAGGGCTGTGCTTGGGAGAGTACAGTATAACAGAGTTGGTAGATTCGTTCCATGTCCAAAACGAGCTTACATTCTTGAGGACCAGGGAAGTCTGTGGTGGCCAATCCCTATCACGGCCCCTTTCCTCACCTGTCTCTTGCTCACCGTTACCCCCTACTACCCAGAATGCCCATTCCCCAGCATCTCTCCACATCGAGAATGCCTACTCACCATCCATTCATTTTTTATCTGAGTCTCTCAGTCACATTCTGTTTCTCACCTGTGAATCTTCCATTCATGAGGATTGGCCATCCCTGTGAAGCAGCATGGCTTAGTGGAAAGAGCATGGGATTGGGAGTCAGAGGACATGGGTTCTAATCCCCACTCTGTTACTTGTCTGCTGTGTGATGTTGGGCAAGTCACTTAACTTCTCTGTGCCTCAGTTACCTCATCCATAAAATGGGGATTTTAAGACTGTGAGCCCCATGTGGGACAAACTGATTACCTTGTATTTACCCCAATGCTTAGAACAGTGCTTTGCACATGGTAAACACCTACCAAATACCATAATTATTATTATTGATCCAGATTTCAGTAGGAAATATCTAAATTTCCCTCTCCCCAAAACTCCTTGCCCCACCTCTAGGAGTAATTTCAAACTCCAGCTATAATTTTAGAAGTTGCAATAATAATGATAATAATAATTATGGTATTTGTTAAGCACTTACTATGTGCCAGGTACTGTACTAAGTGCAGGGGTGCATACAAGCACATCGCGTTGGATGCAGTCCCTGGGATATGGGGCTCCCAGTCTCAATACCCATTTTACAGATGAAGTAACTGAGGCACCACAAAATGAAATGACTTGCCTAAGGCCACACAACAGACAAGTGGCAGCTGGACTAGTGGAAAGTACCTTGGTTTGGTAGTCCCAAGACTAACCCTGATCTATCTCCCTATTCCTCAAAAACTTCCAATGGATGCACAATCCTCTCGGCAGTGGCAGAAACTCCCAACCATCGACTTTAAGGCACATTTTCAGCTCTCTTCCGTCTACTTATTCTATAGTTCCTCTCCCACTAAAACCAAGCCCACGCACACTTCACTCCTTTTTTTTTTTTTGTGATATTTGTTAAGCACTTACTCTGAGCCAGGCTCTGTACTAAGCCCAGCTGAATATACAAGTTTATCTGGTGGGATACAGTCCCTGAACCACATGGGGATCACAATCTTAATCTCCATTTTACAGATGAAGTAACTGAGGGTCAGAGAAGTGAAATGACTTACCCATGGTCACACAGCAGACAAGTGGCAGAGCCAGGATTAGAACCCGGGCCCTTCTGACTCCCAGGCCCATGCTCTACCTACTGGGTCATGCTGCTACCTATTTTGTTAGTCTCTCTCATCTCTCTTGCCATCAACCTCTTGCTCATATCTTCCATCCTGCCTGGAACTCTGTCCCCATTCACATCCAGCAGACAACTACTCTCCCCAACTTCCAAACCTACTAAAATCACAGCTCCTCCAGGAGCCCTTCCCTGATTAATTTTTTGCCTCTCCACCTTATTTCCTCCCAACACTGTCTCCCCTCTGCATTTGAACTTTCATTCCCTAAGCACTTAGGTGTTCATTCCTCCCTCTGCCCCACAGCAGTTATGTACATATCTTTAAACTCAATTGCTCCCACTACCTGAAATTTCTTTTAATGTCTGCATTCCCAGCTAGATTGTCAGCTCCTTATAGTCAGGAATTGTGTCTCCTAATTCTATTGAACTTTTCCTAGCATTTAGTCCAGTGTTCTGCACAGAGTAAACACTCAATACTATTGATTGATTGAATGTCTAGTTCTGCCACTGGCATGTATGCGACCTTGCGCAAGTCATTTAATCTTTCTTACTCAGTTCCCAGAAAATGGAGATAATATCCGACTCTCTCCCTTTCACAAGGATGTTGTGAGAATAAGATATTTGATATGCAAGCACTTCAGAAAAATAAAAAGTGTTATATCTAAACAAGGAATGATCTTTGTTATCATTATTATTATTATTTTTATTACTATAGTATTTTGGGTCAGTGCAATGAAGGTCATCCCATTAGTTCCCTCCCTACCTCATTAGACTGATGAAATCATTTGGGAAGCAGCTCCATAATGTTTATAAATTACTTCAGTAAACTTGGAAACAGATCAATCAGTGGTATTTATTGAGCACTTATTGTAGTCAGTGCACTGTGGACAGAGAGCTTAACTCTAAAGGTGGGGAAACAAGGACAGAACAGATATTTTATAAATCCCAAAAAGATAATTTCCCACCAAGAAGATCCATTCTAGATCCCAAATAAATAGAATGCTTACTTCCCCATAATTCACTGTTCTGAATCCTAGAAAGGCACCCACCTTTATTACCTCTACCCTCTCCGCACACAGTAAGCATTCAACACATTTGATTGATTCTTCAATCAATCAATGGTATTTATTGAGTGATAATTTTGTGTATAGCACTGTACTAAGTGCTTGGGAGAGTACAATAAAATTGGAAGACACGAGCTCTGTCCTCGAGTTTACAATTGTCATGCCCTCTACTCTTGGAGAAAGAGAAGCCATGTGGCCTCGCAGAAAGAATGCTGGCTTGTGAGTGAGAGAACACGGGTTCTCATGCTAGCTCTGCCACTTGTCTTGGGAAAGTCACTTAACTTCTCTGTGCCTCAGTTCCCTCATCTGCAATACCTGTCCTCCCACCTACTTAGTCTCTGAGCCCCATGTGGGACATGATTATTTTGTATCGACCCCAGACCTCACGGCTCTGCCACTTGTCAGCTGTGTGACTGTGGACAAGTCACTTAATTTCTCTGTCCCTCAGTTCCCTCATCTGTAAAATGGGGATTAAGACTGTGAGCCCCACATGGGCCAACCTGATTACCCTGTATCTACCCAGCGCTTAGAACAGTGCTTGGCACATAGTAAGCACTTAATAAATACTAACATTATTACAGTGGTTGGCATGTAGTAAATGCTTAACAAATACTATTAGTAGTAGTAGTAGTAAAGGGTGTTTCAAGGTAGAATATCAGTTGTACCTGATTATAGGAGACATGATGTTGACTACTGGCGCCAGTGATTCAGTGGCAGAATGGAGGGTGGGTGATTTTGTTAGAGAACCGAGAACATGAAAAACGTGCTGGGTATTCAGATGAGTTTCTGTCATGGTTTTTAACATTCACAAGACCACCAGTTCCCAGACATTCAGCGAGAAAAAAAAACCACACAAAAAGCCTACAGATGAAAAGAACACAATGAAGAAAAAAACCCACAGAGAATAGAAAGAATAGCTAATTTTAAATGTAACTATTTCACTAATGAGTTTTCATTAGTTATCATTTATCATCCCCAGATGCCTGTCTCAATGACCAATATCAATTACGCTTTCCATTCTGCATTACCTGAATATAATAGTTCTTGAAAAATGGAAGAAAATGATATCCTATGCATTGGAAGATGTTGCTGGCCCTCCAAAAAAAATATTACTAGTTTCATCAGCTTCATTTATTGAATTGGATTATGGCACTTAATGTATTTTCAAAAGCAAAGAAAATTGAAATCATATTGAAAGCTTGACAAAACGATGAGTCATATGAATTCAGATGTACAAATAGATATGAGGGGAAAAAAAGCCTATGTCCTATGCTGGTGTGACAGAAGTCAAGTAAATTGGAGAGATGTGAGAGATGGTGAGAGATAGCAAGAAACAAGGAGAGACATGGGGGCCCCCCAGAGGAACTCAAAACATGGAAAACACCCCATGGGGCACTCAGGCAAAGACTTCAAAGGGGCACAAACACAGAAGGAAATGAGCACATGGCAAGGAAACACAGACCATTCAATCATATTTATTGAGCACTCACTATGTGCAAAGCACTATACTAAATGCTTGGGAGAGAACTAAACAACAATAATCAGATACATTTCCTGCCAACAGCAAACTTCCTATATTCCCATTCCCCAACATACAGTTACACAAACTCTCATACAGTGAAAGTCATGCAACACACATGAAACTTCCCCTCTGCCTTCAAACATGACCAGGACTCCCCCATCCTAAAGAAACCCACTCTTGACCCCACTTCCCCTTTCAGATATCACCCTATCTCCTACCTTTCCTTTCCAAACACCTGGAATGAGTCGTCTACACTCACTGCCTTGAATTCCTCTCCTGGACCCCTCCAATCTGGCTTTCGTCCCCTCCACTCTACCGAGACTGCTCTCTTAAAGGTCACCTATGATCTCCTTCTTGCCAAATCCAATGGCTCCTACTCTATCCTAATCCTCCTCTACCTCTCAGCTGCCTTTGACAAGGTCGACCATCCCCTTCTTCTTCATACCTTATCTCACCTTGGCTTCACAGACTCCATCCTCTCCCGATTCTCCTCTTTTCAGTCTCCTTTGTGGGCTCCTTCTCCCCCTCCCATCTTCTAACTGTAGGGGTTCTTCAAGAGTCAGTTCTTGGCCCTCTTCTGTTCTCCATCTACACTCACTCCCTCGGTGAACTCATTCGCTCCCATGGCTTCAACTATCATCTCTACACTGATGACTCCCAAATCTACCTCTCCTCCCCTGTTCTCTCCCCCTCCCTTCAGGCTCGTATCTCCTCCTGCCTCCAGGACGTCTCCACCTGGATTTCCACCTGCCACCTAAAACTCAGTATGTCCAAAACTGAGCTCCTTATCTTCTCTCCCAAATCCTGTCCTCTTCCTGACTTCCTTGTCACTGTGGACGGTACAACCATCCTTCCCGTCTCTCATGCCCGCAACCTGGGTTTCATCCTTGACTCAGCTCTCTCATTCACCCCACACATCCAATCTGTCACCAATGCCTGTCAATCTCACATCTACATTATCACCAAGATCCGCCCTTTCCATCCAAATGGATATTGTACTGGTATAGGGTCTCATAATATCCCAGATGGATTATTGTGTCAGCCTTCTCTCTGATCTCCCTTCCTCTTGTCTCTCCCCACTCCAGTCTATTCTTCATTCCGCTGCCCAGATCATCTTCCTGCAGAAATGCTCTGGGCATGTCACTCCCCTCCTTAAAAACCTCCAGTGGTTGCCTATCAACCTCTGCAAGGAACCAAAACTTCTCATTCTGGGCTTCAAGCCTCTCCATCACCTTGCCCCCTCCTACCTCACCTCCCTTCTCTCTTTCTACTGCTCACCCTGCATGCTCTGCTCTTCTGCCACTCACCTCCTCACCATCCCCTGTTCATGACTATCCTGCTGTCGACCTCTGGCCCACGTCCTCCTGCTGTCCTGGAATGTCCTCCCTCCTCACCACTGCCAAACTAACTCTCTTCCCCTCTTCAAAGCCCTACTGAGAGCTCACCTCCTCCAAGAGGCCTTCCCAGACTGAGCTTCCCATTTTCCTTCTGCTCCCTCTGCTCCCTCTCTGCTCCCCCTCTACCCTCTGCTCCCTCCCCCTTCCCCCCTTCACCTCCCCTCAGCTAAGCCTCCTTTCCCTCTGCTCCTCCCTCTCCCTTCCCCTCAGCACTGTGCTCATTTGTATATATTTTCATTACCCTATTTATTTTGTTAATGAGGTGTACATCCCTTTGATTCTATTTATCCTGATTATGTTGTCTTGTTTTTGTCCATCTGTCTCCCCAGTTAGACTATATGCCCATCATTGGGCAGGGATTGTCTCTCTGTTGCTGAATTGTATATTCCTAGTGCTTAGTACAGTGCTCTGCACATAGTAAGTGCTCAATAAATACTACTGAATGAATGAATGAATTTGGACACCGGCACACAGGGACATGCTTCTATGCATACTGATGCATCCTGGCCTATTTAACTGCAGAGATCTATGGAATACCCTTAGAGACTGGAAAAAGAAGTGCAGTGAACTGCAGGTGCAGTCATCACAACTAGTAGAGTTGAAATCCGGGTACATTGTCAAAGGCATAGGAGTGGCCACAGTGGCTTACTTTTTTGCACCACTCAGCAATCCCAGGCTCTACTTCCAATGGCCAATCATGTGCTGCTTGAGTTCCCCCTTTTAGCCAATCCACTGAAGTAGATATAGTGACTCGGAAAGTGGCAATTCCCCTTTCTCTATAGAGTTTTTGTGGGTGTATGTGGTATTTGTTAAGCACTTTCTATGTGCCAGACACTGTACTAAGCACCAGAAATTAAACAAGACTAGATACCACATATAATATGACTTAAAATCCAGTCTTAAATTGAGTAGGAGTTAATGGACATCCAGGTCAGTCAGACAGTAGGTCAATCACATTAACTGAGCACTTACTGTGTGCTGAGCACTGTACTAAGTGCTTGGGAGAGTAAAGTATAACAATATAACAGACACATTCCCTGACCACAGTAAGTTTACAGATCACTAAAAAAAATGTATGTCTTTTTCTGGGTGGACCCAGGCAGATGTGTTTGGGAAATTCTCTGTGGACAATCATGGAAGAAGGAGGGAACTTATTCTAAGGACCAGTTCCAACTTCCCAATGAGCAGGATACATAATATTCTGAGGACCAAAACAGATGAAGAATTTTGGACTACAAAAAAGCAGGTTGCAAGGATAAAGAATTCAGAATCCCAGCATGGTAGTTCAGGAAGAAAATATCAGTAGGTCCAAGAAGAGTATGGATAAATTCAGAGGTAGTGGCATATGGTGAGTTTGTCAAGAAATAACTCTGTAAGAACAGCCAAATGAAGTGCATTCACAACAATTGTCTCCATACTTGGGCTTCATCTGGCTTCCCAGTAGCTCCTGTTTGCAAGGAGCAGGAGCAAGAGTCCAGAGGTAACAGCCACTATCTTGGGCTGAAGGCTTCTTGAGGGTAGGGATCGTGTCCAAATCAAGTCCAGGATTTAGTACAGTGTTCTGTATAAAGTAAGCGTTCAATTGATAGATTAACTATTGTTCTGCTGCTATGATCTGACTCTTCCCACACTTGCCTCTGAGTTGCTCTTTCCTCTTCTCCCACTCCCTTCTGTGTCACCCTGACTTGCTCCCTTTGTTCACCCTCCCCCACAGCCTCACTGCATTCATGTACATATCAGTAATTTTATGTAATTGTATTGATGTCTATTTCCCCCCTCCAGACTGTAAGCTCGCTCTGGGCAGGGAATGTGTCTGTTTTTTATTGTATTGTATTCTCCCAAGCACTTAGTACAGTGCTCCACTCACAGTAAGCACTCAATAAATATAATTGAATGAATGCTCTGATTTCTGGAAAAAGCCTTATTCTCTGGTGGGGTGGATAGAAAGGTAAGGTGCAAGCTGGGGGAGTCATCCACTCTGAGCCTGAACACTCCCTCTTCCCTGTCCTGGGTGCAGCCTTCCCCCTGAAGCTCCATAGCACTATCATGACTGGGCTCCAAGGTACCACCAAGGTACAAGACTTCCCCTTGGAGAAGCAGCGTGGCTCAGTGGAAAGAGCACGGGCTTTGGAGTCAGGGCTCATGAGTTCAAATCCCAGCTCTGCCACTTGTCAGCTGTGTGACTGTGGGCAAGTCACTTAACTTCTCTGTGCCTCAGTTCCCTCATCTGTAAAATGGGGATTAAGACTGTGAGCCCCACGTGGGACAACCTGATTCCCCTTTGTCTACCCCAGCGCTTAGAACAGTGCTCGGCACATAGTAAGCGCTTAACAAATACCAACATTATTATTATTATTCCCCAATTTTCCCCAATTTATTCCTGGTCCATTGACTCAAGTCCTAAGCATGCACTTAGCTGTTCTTACCCTGCATGTCTTGGTGATCATATCAAAACAGATAATGCTAGAATCAATCAATTAATCCATTATTAATCCATTATATTTATGGAGAGCTTACCGTTTGTGGATCACTGTATGAAGTGCTTGAGCGAGTACAACACTATAATATAATGGACACATTCCCTTCCCTCAGTGAGCTTTCAGTCTAGAGGGGGAGACAGACATTAATACAAATAAATGTTATGGATATGTACATAACTGCAGTGGGACTGGGCAAGAAGATGGGGTGCTGAATAAAGGGAATAAGTCAGAGTGATGCAGAAGGGAGTGGGAGAAGAGGGAAGGCTGGGTTTGGTCAGGAAAGGCCTCTTGGAGGAGATGTGCTTCAATAAGGCTCTGAAGTGGAGGAGAATAATAGTCTGTTAGACCCTGCTCCAAAGCCCTACTGAGGACACATCTCGTCCAGAGGCCTTCCTTAACTAAGCACTCCCCCGCTTCTCCCACTCCCATCTGCATCACCTTGACTTAATCCCTTCGTTATTCCCCCTTCCAGCCCCACAGCACTTTTGTACATATCTGTAATTTTTTTAATATTAATATCTGTCTCCTTACCTCTAGACTGTTAGCTCGTGTGGCAGGGAATGTGTCTGTGTATTATTGTATTCTCCCAAGCAATTAGCACACACAGTTTACTGTATACACAGTAAGCACTTGGTAAATATGACTGAATGAAATATGATTGAATAAGTGAATGAAAAGGGAGGCTTTCCAGGCCAGAAGCAGGACATGGGCAAGAAGTCAGCATCGAGATAGATGAAAACACCAGGAGGCATTCTGAGCTCACATTGTATGATATGAGATTAGACAGCACTGTTGCACCACCTTGGTCCAAAGCAAGAAGTATAATGAACATATAATAAATGGACATCTTATTGTAAAATATTATCTTAATTTTTAAGGGCTTACTGCAACAAGCACTCTTCTAAGCACAGAGATAGATACAAGTTAATCGGGTTGGATTAGACACAGTCCCTGACCCACATAGGGTTTACAGTCTTGGTAGGTGGGGGGTGAACAGGTATTTAATCCTCATTTTACAGTTGAAGAAACTGAGGCACAGAGGAGTTAAGTGAATTGCCTAAGATCACACAACAAGCAATTGGCAGAGCAGAGATTGGAACTCAGGTCCTCTGACTCCCAGGCTCGTGCTTTAACTACTGCACCAAGTTGTTTCTTGTGTATTGTTAGAATTATGGTTAGTCCTAAAACAGGGATTCCATGTCCTGGCTACTCTCTTCTGAGGAGAGGTTCATAATGTGCTACTAGATGAAAATTTGGGGGTGTCAAAGGAAATAAGGCTCACCCCAAATTTAAGGCGGTTGTCGGAGGGGAGGGCAATCATCACACTGTTATTCAAAGGCAACTGTTGCTACTGTCAGAATCACAATATCAGGCTTGTATTCCCAGTAATAGCCATCCATGTATTCTAACAGCAATATAGTTATAGCGGTTTTACCCAAAGAGCAATAGACATTGTGTAAGTTTCAGGAAAAACCACCAGAGAAAGACTGAGAAATGATTTTCAGAGAAAATTTTCTAGAGAATGAGGTGTGAATTATAGCTTGCCATGGCTGATGAGGAACAGGGAAGTTTGAGATAAATTATTCATGAGAACTTAATTCTTTGACAAATGATCTTATGTCCAAAGCAGTCAATATTCTTTATAAGGCAGCCAATTACAAAACACAACTGGCATTTAAGTAACCCCTGTTTTAAATGTACCATCCTTGAATATGTATGTATACACTTTCAGCTGTTTTGGCATTATACTTCCTATTAAGTGCTTTTAAAAAGATTGATGGTACACATTTGCTTTTGAATGCTCAAGATAAAAATAGTAGAAAATACTACAAATCTTCTGGGTTTTTGAACAGCCTGCAATTCTGCTGACATATCACTGTGACTATCAGTAAATATTATTCATTGACTTTTTTTTGGCATTTGTTAAACACTAACCATGTGCCCGGTACTGTTCTCAGATCTGGGGTAGATACTAGGTAATAGGGTTGGACAAAGTCCCTGTACCATTTAGGACTCACAGTCTTTATCCCCATTTACAGAAGAGATAGAGGCACAGAGAAGTTAAGTGACTTGCCCAAGGTCACATAGCAGATAAGTGGCAGAACCAGGACTAGACCCCTGGTCCTTCTAACTCCCAGGCCAGTGTTCTTTCCACTAGGCCACACTGCGTCTTATCAGAGCACCTCCTTAGTGAACTGTTTCCATGACAGAGAAAAATAACTTTTCTTCCCACTTTTAAAGGGGCATGGATATTGGTAACATGACCTCCTTCTTGCCAAATCCAATGGCTCCTACTCCATTCTGATCCTCCTTGACCTCTCTGCTGCCTTTGACACTGTCGACCATCCCCTCCTCCTCCATACCTTATCTCACCGTGGCTTCACGGACTCCGTCCTCTCCTGGTTCTCCTCTTATCTCTCTGGCCAATCATTCTCGGTCTCCTTCGCTGGCGCCTCCTCCCCCTCCCATCCTTTAACTGTTGGAGTTCCTCAAGGGTCAGTTCTTGGCCCTCTTCTGTTCTCCATTTACACTCACTCCCTTGGTGAACTCATTTGCTCTTACGGCTTTGACTACCATCTCTACGCAGATGACACGCAGATCTACATCTCTGCCCCTGTCCTCTCCCCCTCCCTTCAGGCTCGCATCTCCTCCTGCCTCCAGGATGTCTCCACCTGGATGTGGGCCTGCCACCTAAAACTCTATGTGAGCAAGACTGAGCTCCTCATCTTCCCTCCCAAACCTGGTCCTCTCCCAGACTTCCCTATCACCGTGGATGGCACGACCATCCTTCCCGTCTCTCGGGCCCGCAATCTCGGTGTCATCCTTGACTCATCTCTCTCGTTCACCCCACACATCCTATCTGTTACCGAGACCTGCCGGTTTCGCCAAGATCCGCCCTTTCCTCTCCACCCAAATGGCTACCTTACTGCTATGGACTCTCGTTATATCCCGGCTAGACTACTGTGTCAGCCTTCTCTCTGATCTCCCTACCTCCTCTCTCGCCCCGCTCCGGTCTATTCTTCACTCCGCTGCCCGGCTCATCTTCCTGCAGAAACAATCTGGGCATGTCACTCCCCTTCTTAAACACCTCCAGTGGTTTCCTATCAACCTCCGCTCCAAACAAAAACTCCTCACTCTAGGTTTCAAGGCTCTACATCACCTTGCCCCTTCCTACCTCTCCTCCCTTCTCTCTTTCTACCACCCACCCCGCACGCTCCGCTCCTCTGCCGCCCACCTCCTCACCGTCCCTCGGTCTCGCCTATCCCGCCGTTGACCCCTGGGCCACGTCCTCCCGCGGTCCTGGAACACCCTCCCTCCTCACCTCCACCAAACTGATTCTCTTCCCCTCTTCAAAACCCTACTTAAAACTCACCTCCTCCAAGAGGCCTTCCCAGACTGAGCTCCTCTTCTCCCTCTACTCCCTCTACCGCCCCCCCCTTCACCTCTCCACAGCTTAACCCTCTCTTCCCCCCATTTCCCTCTGCTCCTCCCCATCTCCCTTCCCATCCCCTCAGCACTGTACTCGTCCGCTCAACTGTATATATTTTCATTACCCTATTTATTTTGTTAATGAAATGTACATCGCCTTGATTCTATTTAGTTGCCATTGTTTTTACGAGATATTCTTCCCCTCGACTCTATTTATCGCCATTGTTCTCGTCTGTCTCCCCCAATTAGACCGTAAGCCCGTCAAACGGCAGGGACTGTCTCTATCTGTTGCCGACTTGTTCATTCCAAGCGCTTAGTACAGTGCTCTGCACATAGTAAGCGCTCAATAAATACTACTGAATGAACTTGCCCGGGGTCACCCAGCAGTCAGGTGGCGGAGTCGGCATTAGAACCCGGGTCCTCTGGCTTCCGCACCTCTGCTCTTTCTAGTAGGCCACACGGTGTGCACTGTACTAAGCACTGGGAGGGGAAATAAATCCATGTGTAGGTGGGAATTAGTCACAGACTCTACAACTGTACATATTTTCATTACCCTATTCATTTTGTTAATGAGAGGTACGTCGCCTTGATTCTATTGATTTGCTATTGTTCTAATGAGATGTTCATCCCCTAGATTCTATTTATTGCCATCGTTCCTGTCTGTCCATCTCCCCCGATTAGACTGTGAGCCCGTCAAAGGGCAGGGACTGTCTCTATCTGTTACCAAGTTGTACGTTCCAAGCGCTTAGTATAGTGCTGTGCACATAGTAAGCGCTCAATAAATAAATAAATATATACTATTGAATGAATTCTACAACCCAGCCTGCATACTTAGCTTTTCTGGTGCTAAACTTTTCACTGTGCCTTGATCTCACCTGTCTTGCCACTGACCTTGACCCATCTCCTCCCTCTGGACTGGAACACCCTCCCTCCTTAAATCCACCAATTACTGCCCCCAACTTCAAAGCCTTACTAAAGGCACATCTCCTCCAAGAGGCCTTCCCAGACTAAGCCCCACTTTTTCTCATCTTCTACTCTCTTCTGTATCACCTTGACTCTGTCCCTTTGGTCTTCTCCCCTCTCCCAACCCCACAGCACTTATGTATATATCTGTAATTTTATATATTTGCATTAATGTCTGTTTATTCATACTGATGTCTGTTTCTCCCCCTCTAGACATTGTGGACAGGGATGGTCACTGTTATTGTTATATGGTACTTTCCCAAGTGCTCAATATAGTGCTCTCCACACAGTAAGCACTTAATAAATACAACTGAATGAATGAATGGTCATTATGGCAGAGACATCAGCAACTCCTGCCACTTTTGACTCTCTTCTTCC
Organism: Ornithorhynchus anatinus; assembly: GCF_004115215.2. Classification (NCBI taxonomy): domain Eukaryota; kingdom Metazoa; phylum Chordata; class Mammalia; order Monotremata; family Ornithorhynchidae; genus Ornithorhynchus; species Ornithorhynchus anatinus. Next base: position 35,646,849 of record NC_041734.1, on the reverse strand, counting down.
TGGTGTTCCAGTTGAAGTTAGAACTCTGAGGAGGAGTACCCCAAGACCCCCACAAGCATAAGAGCAACAGCTGAAGGTAAGAAAAAAATGTGCTTCCGCTGTTTCCATCACTAAATTCCTCAGAGTCTGTGCTTCTTCTGGGAGAAGCAGCGTGGCTTAGTGGAAAGAGCATGGGCTTGGGAGTCAGAAGATGTGGGTTCTAATCCTGACTCTGCCACTTGTCTTCTTTGTGACCTTGGGCAAGTCATGTAACTTCTCTGTGCCTCAGTTACCTCATCAGGAAAATGAGGATGAAGACTGTGAGACCCACGTGGGACAACTTGATTACCTTGAATCTACCCCAGTGCTCAGAACAGTGCTAGTCACACAGCACTTAAATACCATAAAAAAGCACAACAAGAAGAAACTCTGTAACCTCGGAGACATGAACCTCAGGCAGATATTGGCAGCAACAGCAGCAGACGTTTTCTCTATCCAAATGGCTACCCTGCTGATCCAAGTATTTATCCTATCTTGCTTTGATTATTGTATCAGTCTCCTTGCTGACCTCCCTGCTTCCTGTCTCTCCTCACTCAAGTCCATACTTCACTCTTCTGCCCAAACAATTTTTCTACCAAAACATTCAGTTCATGTTTCCCCACTCTTCAGGAACCTCCAGTGGTTGCCCATCCACCTCCACAAATGGAAACTCCTTACCAATGGCTTTAGAACACAAAATCAGCTGTCACCCTCCACCTTACCTCACTAGTTACAACCCAACCTGAACACTTTGCTCCTCTAATATCACCTTCTTCATTGCACCTTAATCTCATCTCTCTTGCCCTTGATCCTCTATCCATGTTTTACCTTTGGCTAAGAAACTTCCTCCCTTTCATGACTGACAGACTGACAGAGGCTTTTGAGGAGTGGGGAGAGTGGACTGAAATTTATTTAGGAAAATGGTCTGGGCAGTAAAGCATGAACTGAGTAGGGACAGACAGGAAGCAGGAAGGTCAGTGAGGAAGCTGATGCATCAGTCAAGACAGGATATAAGTGCTTGGACAAGTGTGGTAGCCATTGGATGGAGATAAAAGGATGGCTTCTAGAGATGTTGTGGAGATAGAACTATAGGATTTCATGACAGACTGAATATACAAGAACATAGATGAGCGGGCAGTAATACCAAGGTTACTTTCTCGTGAGACAGGAGAGGAGGCTGTCTACAGGGATAGGATATCAGGGTGGTCCACTGTGCTGAAGGCAGCTGAGAGACTGAAGAAGATTAGGCTATTGAATTTGGCAAGAAGGCGATCACTGATTACCTCAGAGAGGGCAGTTCCACAGAGTAGAAGGGGCAGAAACTAGATTATAGGAGGTCTAGGACAGAATTAGAGGAGAGCAAGTAAAGGCAGTAGTTGTAGACAACTCACTCAAGGAGCTAGGAGAGGGGTAGGAGGGAGGAGGGGCAATAACTAGAGGGTGTGGTGGAATCAAGGGAGGGTTTTGCTTTTTTTTAGCATAGACTATATATACTTGCACGTGTTTGAAAGAAATGGGGAAGGAATCACCGGAGAGTAAGTGATTGAAGATTGAAGTCAGGGCAGGAACAAGGGAAGGGGCAAGTGTTTTAATAATGTATGAAGGGATAGGTTTAGAGGCAGGGTTAGAGGGGGTAGATTTTGAGAAGAGGAGGTAGATGTCCTCTTGTGATACTCTTAGGAAGGATGGGAGAGATGAAGAGGAGCAGGAGAAGGATGGATTTGGAGAAGAGCAGGGGAAATTTTAGAGAGATCACATTTGATGGTTTCAATTGTAGCAATAAAATAGATGGCAAAGTCACTAGAGGCAAGAGATGGGAGTGGCAGAGGGTCAGAAGGATTAAGGAGGGAGTTGGAAGTACTGACTAGTGAATCCTAGACAACTGGAGATGAGATTAGTTTGTCTAGGATTTTTCTGTAACAATTATGTTGTGCCTTCTCAAAAAATTTTGAAATCTTTTTAACATTTGTGGAATTGCTCTATTGGCAGTTGACTGTAGTTTTATTAAGTCTCTTCACATCTCTTGTGTTAATGAGTAGGCTGAATGTTGATTTACCCAGATCCAAACTTCCCTATTCTTTCTTAAAAATCAATCTAATTATTAAGAATAAGAAGTATGTCAGTGGTCCTAAGGTCACTGTGATATCCTTGAGTAAGACAGATCTTTGTACAAATTATATTAACATCATCGATTTCACCCAGAGATAGACTGCATATTGATTGAACTGTTATGCCTCAACATTTTTCTTGAGGTCAGATTCATTCCTAGCAACTTATAAAAGCATATTTGGATTAGAAATAAGTTGGAAATCCATGCTCTCTTTTTTTGTAGGAGATTTCTCCAAGCATAAGTTTCCCAATGAAAATCTAAAAGTGAGCTCTCTGGCTCTGAACAAGTGTTGGAATTTGAACATGTGCACTATTTCCTCAACCTTAGATTATGAGCCTTATGTGGGACAGGGTCTGTGTCCAAACTAATGATCTTATATCATCTCTCCCTAGTGCTTAGTTCAGCAGTTGGCACATAGTAAGGGCTTATAAAGGGATTGCCCATCGACCTCTACATCAAACAAAAACTCCTCCCCATTGGTTTTAAAACACTCCACCACCTTGTCCCTGCCTATCTCACCTCACTACTCACCTTCTACAACCCAGCCCACATGCTTCGCTCCTCTAGTGCAAACCTTCTCACTATGCCTTAGTCTCACCTGTCTCGCCACTAACCAGTGGTCCCCAACCATCCTCTGGCCTGTAAAACCCTCCCTACTCAAATCTGACAGACAATTAGTCTCTCCCCCTTCTAAGACTTATTGAGAGCACCTCTCCTCCAAGAGGCCTACCCAGACTAGGCCCCCCACTTTCCTCTTCTCCCACTCCTTTCTGCGTCATCCTGACTTGCTCCCTTTGTTCTTCCCCTCTCCCAGCCCCACAGCACTTGTGTACATATTTATAATTTATTTATTGGTATTGATGTCTGTCTCCCCCCAGTGAGACTGTAAGCTCCCCACAATGAGACTGTAAGCTGGCTGTGGGCAGGGAATGTGTCTGTTTGTTGTTATTTTGTACTCTTCCAAGCCCTGACTAAATACACACAGTAAGCTCTGCACACAGTAAGGGCTCAATAAATACATTTGAATGAATGAATGAATAAAAGTCCTCTTTCAGCACACAGCTACTGTAGTGTCTTGTGGTGTGGGTGAAGACTGGTACAGGTGGCAATGGAAGACCTCAGGACCCCTCATCTTAAAGGGCTTCTAAGCCATGAGTGACTCAATCTCTGGACACATTCCCGCCATGAGGAGAATGGGGCTTCTTGAACATGGATTCCTGCAGTGTTGGGAGAAGCTTGTAACTGTAGATATCAGTTTCCACATGCTCTAAAACCTGGAATGAACCATACTGCCCTGTTATCCTTCTGCCCTGCTGGAAGCCCAGATGGTGTGGGGGATATGGGCTGGGCAACCTCACTCCAGAATGGGGGCTCATGGGGGCTCCAATGTTAGTGGGGCAGCCAAGCATCAGGTTGCACTTGTTTCTAATAACCACTTCCCTTCCTCTTCTTCTCAACCTTTGAAGTACGTGGACTGACAGGAGTAACATCCATTTCCATTTAGCATTAGATAAGGACAGATTTAATTTGAATAGATGGAGCATGTCTAGTGGGATAGTACAAAATGCCTTTCTGCTGAATAAGATATGAAAGATAACGTATTGAGAATTAAATATATTCAGGTGCTCTCCTATAACATGGGGAAGTAGGGAAGCAGCATAGCCTAGTGGAGAGAGCATATTCCTGGGAGGGAGAAGGTCATAGGTTCTAATCTCTGCTCTGCCACTTGTATCCTGGGTGGCCCTGGGCAAGTCACTTCACTTCTCTGTGCCTCAGTTACCTTATCTGGAAAATGGGGATTAAGACTGTGAGCCCCATACAGGACAAGCCATGTAGCCAACCCAATTTGCTTGTATCCATCCCAGCGCTTAGTACAGTGCTTCCATCCCCTCCACTCTACCGAGACTGCTCTCTCTAAGGTCACCTATGACCTCCTTCTTGCCATATCCAATGGCTCCTACTCCATTCTGATCCTCCTTGACCTCTCTGCTGCCTTTGACACTGTCGACCACCACCCCCCCACACCTTATCTCACCTTGGCTTCACGGACTCCGTCCTCTCCTGGTTCTCCTCTTATCTCTCTGGCCGATCATTCTCAGTCTCCTTCACAGGCGCCTCCTCCCTCCCCCACCCTTTAACTGTTGGAGTTCCTCAAGGGTCAGTTCTTGGACCTCTTCTGTTCTCCATTTACATTCACTCCCTTGGTGAACTCATTAGTTCCCATGGCTTTGACTACCATCTCTACGCAGATGACACGCAGATCTACATCTCTGCCCCTGTCCTCTCCCCCTCCCTTCAGGCTCGCATCTCCTCCTGCCTCCAGGATGTTTCCACCTGGATGTCTGCCCGCCACCTAAAACTTAACATGAGCAAGACTGAGTTCCTCATCTTCCCTCCCAAGCCTGGTCCTCTTCCAGACTTCCCTATCACCGTGGATTGCCCGACCATCCTTCCTGTCTCTCGGGCCCGCAATTTCGGTGTCATCTTTAACTCGTCTCTCTCGTTCACCCCACACATCCTAACCATTACCGAGATCTGCCGGTTTCACCTTTACAATATCGCCAAGATCCTCCATTTCCTCTCCACTCAAACTGCTACCTTACTGTTACGGGCTCTTGTTATATCCCGGCTAGACTACTGTGTCAGCCTTCTCTCTGATCTCCCTTCCTCGTCTCTCGCCCCGCTCCAGTCTATTCTTCACTCCGCTGCCCGGCTCATCTTCCTGCAGAAACGCTCTGGGCGTGTCACTCCCCTTCTTAAACACCTCCAGTGGTTGCCTATCAACCTCGTTCCAAACAAAAACTCCTCACTCTAGGCTTCAAGGCTCTACATCACCTTGCCCCTTCCTACCTCTCCTCCCTTCTCTCCTTCTACTGCCCACCCCGCATGCTCCGCTACTCTGCTGCCCACCTCCTCACCATCCCTCGGTCTCGCCTATCCCGCCATCGACCCCTGGGCCACGTCCTCCCGCGGTCCTGGAACACCCTCCCTCCTCACCTCCACCAAACTGATTCTCTTCCCCTCTTCAAAACCCTACTTAAAACTCACCTCCCCCAAGAGGTCTTCCCAGACTGAGCTCCCCTTCTCCCTCTACTCCCTCTACCGCTCCCCCTTCACCTCTCCACAGCTTAACCCTCTTTTCCCTCCATCTCCCTCTGCTCCTCCCCCTCTCCCTTCCCATCCCCTCAGCACTGTACTTGTCTGTTCAACTGTATATATTTACATTACCCTATTTATTTTGTTAGTGAAATGTACATCGCCTTGATTCTATTTAGTTGTCATTGTTTTTACGAGATGTTCTTCCCCTTGACTCTATTTATTGCCATTGTTCTTGTCTGTCTGTCTCCCCCAATTAGACTGTAAGCCTGTCAAAAGGCAGGGACTGTCTCTATCTGTTGCCGACTTGTTCATTCCAAGCACTTAGTACAGTGCTCTGCACATAGTAAGCGCTCAATAAATACTATTGAATGAATAAATGGAGCATAGTAAGAGTTTAACAAATACCACAGTTATTATCATTAGTTCTTGACAAACCTGCTTTAAGGAAAATATGAAAGCTTAGTCTGTAAGACCCTTGTGAGTGGGGAACATGACTAACTGCTCTGCTGCACTGAAGTCTCACAAGTGCTTAGTACAGTGCTTTGCAACAGTAAAACCTCAATAAATACCAGTGATTACTGGTGCTGTAACGCATACACCTTGATTGAGTCTGAGTATATGTGTACAAGCATTTCTTCTGACATCACTTTACTTTCTATTGAAATAAATGAATGATGTCAAAACAATGATCAGTAATTGTGTTCTATCCAAAATATATGGTAAAAACATGCTGCGGAAGAAAGTGTATTATGTAGATATGATATTTAATAGATAATTCAAAGTATTTTATGATTGGTGCACATGTACATTGTTGACTATGGCTATATTCAGTTCATTGCTTTTTAATATATTTATCATTTTTGTTACATTTTTAGTCTTGGGAACATATTACTGCAATTTACACAGCTTCCTATTGGAAATTCTGAATTCTTTTGTGCTCTTTTTCTTAACACCATTTTCACAGAATTAACTAATTAAGAGCCCTAACCTGAATCAAGCTTTAATGAGTCCTTTCCTCTCATTTCCTCACAATTACAAGAAAAAGAAGCTGGCAAATCTATAGACAATATCCATTAGATGAGAGCCCATTTAAATTTGGTTTACATGAAGGTGGGATGTAAAAATGGCCATGTTTCTTCATTTATTCTTAATTCTTTCTGACACTCTAATGTTCCAGCTGTCTCCAGGGAACTGTCATGTTATTGATATAAATGAGCCCTGCCAAACACTCTGTTTCAGGGTAAATGGTGCCTGCAGAGTTTTCCCAGAATGTTGCCATACAAAGAGTGGAAGAATGACACAAAAACAGTTTGGGAGACAGTATGTTAATAGAATCATAATATCTGAAAATTTCAATAACTAAAAGGGAATTTGATAGAACAGCAACAGACAATACAAATCCTAAAGGAATAAGAAAAATATAATGAGTACTATTATAAAAGCAAAGCCAACAAGAAAGCAGTGTATAATACAAAACCTTTGGTGTAAATCTCAAGATGTTATAATCTACAAGAAGACAAACACATAAATTCTTTGGATAAAACCTCAGGTTGGAACATGGTACAGAGAAGCAGCATGACCTAGTGGATAGAGTGTGGGCCTGGGAGTCAGAAGGACCTGAGTTCCAATCCTAGTTCTACCACTTGTCTGCGGTTGATCTTGGGCAAGTCACAGCTTCTGTGCCTCAGTTTCCTCATCAGTTAAATGGGAATTAAGACTGTGAATCCCATACAGGGCATGGACTGTGTCCAATGTGGTTACTTTTTACCTACCACAGTGCTTAAAACAGTGCCTGGCACGTAGTAAGTGATTAACAAATACCACAGAAAATGCTGGAAGCCTGACTAGATCTTGCAGTTATGGTTCAATCTAAGGGGAAGAAACTTGTTTTATTTTAAGATCTCTCTCTCTCTCCCTCTATCATCTTCCTCTTCCTCTATCTCTTTTCATCTCTCATCCTTCACTCTTTTTCTCCATCACAGTAATATTTATTAAGTCCTTACTCAGGGCACAGCACAGTACTAAATGCTTGGGAGAGGACAATAGTGTTAGTAAGCACAATTCATTCCCTTGAGTAGTTTACTACTTACCTGGGGAGACACACTTAAATAAATTACAGGTAGAAAGAAGCAACAGATTTTAAAGAGCTGAACATATGTCCTATCTTGGAGAAGGTGGGAGGGCAGGAAGCTTGGGAAGGAGAGCCCAAGTATGTAGATCAATCATATTTATGAAGTGCATACTGTGTACAGAGCACACCGAAGTGGCAGTAGGAAAGGAAATAGGTTGGAAATATGAGAGATTAATCAGGGAGGCCTCCTGAAGGAGATGGGATTTCAGACAGGATTTGAAGATGGAGAGAATGGTATTCTGCCTAATATGAAAAGGAGAGATTTTCCAGGCAGAAGAGAGGACATGAGCAAGATGTCAGGAGTGAGAGAGACAAGAATGAAGCACAGTGAGGATGTTGGCTTGGAAGAAACAAAACATCCAAACTGAGGTGTACTGGCAAAGGATTGAGATTAAGCAGTAGGAAGAGAGATGATTGAGTGACTTAAAGTCAGTGATAAAGAGTTGCTGCTTAACACAGAGGTGGATAAGTAACCATTGAAAGTTTATGAGAAGTGGGGAGTTGTGTTTGAAATGATGTTGTGGAAAAACAATCCTGGAAGCAGATTGAAGAATGGCTCAGAGAGGGGAAAGACAGGAGGAAGGGATATCTGTGAGGATAATCTGTGAAGAGCACAGCGTCTCTCTAGATGCTGTGGTATTCAATCAATCAATCAATCAATCAATCATATTTACAGAGTGCTTACTGCATTCAGAGCACTGTGCTAAGCACTTGGGGGAGTACAATATATCAATTAGTGATACTGACTGAGCACTTACTATAAGCAGAGCCCTTTCCTGGCCCTCGGTGTAAACTCATTATAGGCAGGGAATGTCACTGTTTATTGTTGTATTGTACTTTCCCAAGCACTTAGTACAGGGCTCTGCATACAATAAGCACTTAATAAATGTGTTTGAATGAATGACTACAATACAACATAGTTGGTAGACACATTCCCTGCCTATAACAGACACAGTCTAGAGGGGGAGACAGACAAAATAAGTTAGGGACATGGACAAAAGTGTTGCGGGGCTGAAAGTGAGGTACAAATCCAAGGAGAGAAAAACATAGACAGTTACACTGCCCAGACTTGAATAAAATGATCCTGCCTAGGGACAATTCTGGAAGGGAACTAGATTCTAGACCTTACAGTATAGTCTTCGCTGATGGCCTGTGATTGTTTTTTCATCATTGAAAGCATTTTTTAGTGCTTATAGTAGAAAAAAGCACTTATTAGGTGTTTGGGAATATACAAGAGACGGTTACCATTCCTGCCCTTGAGGAGTTTACAGTCTATTTGAGGCTGAATCAATCAATCCATGGTATTGAGTGCTTACTGTGTGCAGGTCACTGTACTAAGTGCTGATGTACCAACTTCCAGAAAAGAATGGGAAGGATGATGTTTGTATGAAGGGGCATAATCCCTACTGAAAAAATGGACCAAGACTCACTCTTAGATAAATACCACACCCTGCCCCACAAATTCAGATATTTTTGTAAACTAAAAAAGAGCATCTAAGGTAACATTATTTTACTCTCATCCTACTGTATCATCTTCCAATAACAACTGCTGCCAAGGAGGTTATAATACAAAATTTGAGAATTATCTATCAGGGCTTTAACCTAATTTCCTCCTTGAAAGGAGGCCTAAGTGAAACAGGATAGAATTGCTAGTTAAGAAACTTCTAGGTGTATGCACAGTTCATTCGTTCATTGAAAATCAGTGGAGCGTATTTACAAGTGTGGGAACTGCTGGTAGAATATATTGTGATCAACCAGGTTTATGGTTCTTCCCCTCAAGGACATTACATTAAAAATCTGTCAGTATAAATGATTTACAGAGCAGTAAAGCATCAGAGAAATGTCTTGGTTGGCAAAATCAGAGCATCTAAACCTCAATAATTCATGATGGGAAGGAAATATAAGTACTTTAAGGGTCTTTTAAAATTTTTTCAGGGTTATCTGGTTTTATCTGGTTTCTCATACCTGAAGACCTCACAAATACATGGGAGTAGGAACCAAACACTGACTAGAAAGGTTTTCATACCTGTCCTTCTTTTGCCTAAGCCATGATTTTTCAAAAACATGCCCAAGAAGCAAGGTCAACTTTATTATCCTTAGTACATTGGGCAGGAAACATGTCTACCAACTTTGTTGTATTGAACTCTCATAAGTGCTTAGACAGTGCTCTGTTCGCTGTAAGCACTACATAAATACCACTGACATTAATAAACACTATAATGCATGCACCTTGACCAACTTTGACAGATTCGCACAAGGATTTCTTCTATCACTTTACTTTCTATCCAGATAAATGAATGATGTCAAAACAGTGTTCACTAATTGCATTCTATTGTCCATCTATGCCCACCTCCTTGGAGGACTCATTCGCTCCCACAGATTTAACTACCACCTCTATGAGGATGATACCCAAATCTACAACACCAGCCCAGATTTCTCTCCCTCTCTCCAGGCTCCCATCTCCTCCTGCCTTTGACACATGTCCAAAACAGAACTCGTTATCTGCCCACTCAAACCCTGTCCTTCCTCTGACTTGCTCATCACTGTAGACGCACCACCATTCTTCCTGTCTCACAAGTCCGTAACCTTGGTGTTGTCCTTGACTCCTCTCTCTCATTCAACCCACATAGTCAATCTGTCACCAAATCCCGTTGGTCCCACCTTCGCAACACTGCTAAAATTCGCCCTTTCCTCTCCAACCAAACTGCAACACGTAATACAATCACTGACCCTATTCCGCCTGGATTACTTCATCAGCTTCCTTGCTGACCTCCCAGCCTCCTGTCTCTTCCCATTCCAGTCCATATTTCACTCTGCTGCATGGAAAATTTTTCAACAAAAATGTTCAGGACATGTCACCCCCCTTCCTCAAAAACCTGCAGTGGTCACCCATCCAGCTCCATATCAAACAAAAACTCCTCACCATTGGCTTTAAAGCACTTCATCACCATGCCCCTCCTATCTCTTCTCTCTCCTCCCACCATGGCCCCACACCCAACCCACACTCTTCTCTACTCTAGTGCTAACCTTCTCACTGTTCTTCAATCTCACCTGTCTTGCCACCTACCCCTCGTGCACATCCTGCCTCTGACCTGGAACACCCTCCCTCCTCAAATCTGAGAACTATCCTGCGCCCCTCTTCAAAGCCTTATTGAAGGTACATCTCCTCCAAGCGGCCTTCTCAGATTAAGTCCCACTTTTTTTCATCTCCCACTCCCTTCTGAGTCACCCTGACTTACTCCCTGTTCTCTTCCCCCCTCCCAGCCCCACAGCACTTGTATACATTTCTGTAATTTTATTTATTTGTATTGACATCTCTCGCCCTCTAGACTGTAATTTCACTGTGGGCAGGGAATGACATGTTTATTGTTGCATTACACTTTCCCAAGCACTTAGTACAGTGCTCTGCAGACAGTAAGCACTCAATAAATATGAATGAATGAATGAATGAATGGAGTGGATGAATGAATGAATAAAGGAGTGCCAGATAACCTCAGAGACATTTGGGGACTCCAGGGTTGGGGGGAAGATCTTCAATTTTGAACCCAGAGGCATGTAATAATGAGGGGATCCAAACCCTCCAGAGTCTGGTCAGAGCACTGCTAACTGCCCTCAATTGCTGGATAATTAGAGAAGGGGGACCTCCATCTTAACTACCTCTCTTCTGGCTGTCCCCCAGCTGAGTCCACTTATCCTTTCTACTTTGACTACTGCATCTGGCCTCTTTGCTGCACTCCTTGCCTCCTGTCTCTCCCCACTCCAGTCCATACTTGACTCTGCTGCATAATTTTTCTAAAAAGAATTCAGTCCATGTCTCACCACTCCTCAAGAACCTCCAGTGGTTGCCCATCCAACTTCCACGTCAAACAAAAACTCCTTACCCTTGGCTGTAAAGCATTCAATCAGCTTGCCCCCCTTCTACCTTACCTCACTGATCTCCTACAGCCAGACCCTCACATTTCACTCCTCTAGCACCAGTTTACTCATTGTGCCTCAATCTCATCTAACTTCCTAGTCTGCTTGCTTTTTCTCCTGATTGGATTGCTCACCTTTAAAAATTCTAAAATCCAATCCAACATTCGTATAAATGAAAGGAGCTACTGACAGATTGAACAGGTTTCTTAATTATAGTTATTAACCAAGGATTAATCCAGTAAGAATAATAACTGTAGGGAAATTTGGAGCTCTGTGCCATCAACTTTTAGGTGAGGCTCCCCTTCCAGAGTTTTATTTACTTGGAAGGCTCTGCAGAGAAAATGTGCATTGCCTAAAGGCCTGAGGCTAATTCTAAGAGTGATCTCAAAGGAGATAGGGTGCTCAGGGCAGCTGGCCCATTGAGGTGTGTGTCTAACAATAAAGAGATTGAAGGGTAGAAAGGCCTGAGCAGGTAATAATAATGGTATGTGTTAAGCCCTTATTATGTGCCAAGTACTGTACTAAACATTGGGGTAGATACAAGATTATCAGGGTGGACCCAGTGGCTGTTCCACATGGAACTCTGGAGCACACATTTTCTGAGGGAGGAAGAACAGGCATTTAATCTCCACTTGACAAATAAGGAAATTGAGGCACAGAGAAATTAAGCAATTTGCCTAAGATCACAAAGTAGGCAAGTAGTAATAAAAATAATTGTTGTATTTGTTAAGCACTTACTATGCACCAGTCACTGTTTTAAGCGCTGGGGTGGATTCAAGCAAATTGGGTTGGACACAGTTCCTAACCCACATGAGGCTCACAGTCTTAATCCTCATTTTACAGATGAGGTAATTGAAGACCAGAGATGTAAAACGACTTGCCCAAGGTCACAGAGCAGATTAATAGCAAAGAATCCAGGTCCTTCTGACTCCCAGGCCCATGATCTTTCCTCTAGGCCAAAGTAGAAGAACTGAGATAAGAACCTAGGTCCTCTGATTCCCAGGCCAGTGCTCTTTCTTCTAAGATGCACTGATGTTCTTGATTTAACAGTAATTCCCAATAGCTTTGATTTGGCTAGCAGGTGTTTGAATGTAATCAAGAAAAATAAAGGGGAAATAAGGGACTTGTACTATAAGGGACTTGTGCTACAGGACAGAGTTGGCAAGATCAATCAAACAATAATATATATTGAGTGCTTACTATGTGCAGATCAGCTCTGGATGGCCACTAAAGCCCTAAATCTTTTGTGCTCTGATTGCAGGGACCTGCACTGGGAAATCTGCAGTCCTTTCCCAGTAGGAATGGCTTCTCTTGTGTTAGGGTGAAATGGTTGGCTCTGACCCATGCAGGTGTGAGGGGGAAGGAGGTAGTGAAGCATACTCTCTTGCAACAATAAGAACAAGGCAAAAAGCCTTTCCTGAGGCTACTTTAAAGACCTCTGGAAGGTAAGAGAGAGAAGATATGTCTTCATTAGCTGGTATTCTTCATTAGCTGGTATACTTGCTTTTTGACTGCTGGCGGTCAATCAACCAATCAGAAGTATTTACTGAGGGCTTTTTGTGTGTGGAGAGCCGTGTACTAAGCACTTTGGAATGTAATAGTAATAATTGTGATCTTTGTTAAGGCTTACATGTGGCAAGCAATATATTAAGTCTTGGAGAGATAGAAGATAATCAGGTCAGACACAGTCCCTGCCCCACAAGCCTCTCATAGTCTAATTTAATTCCTGAGGTTCAGTGTGGCCTAGTGGAAATATCAGAGGCCTGGGAGTCAGAATCTGGTTCTAATCCCTGCTATGCCAATTGCCTGCTCTGTAACCTGTAGCAACTCACACAACTTCTCTGGGCCTCGGTTTCTTCATTTATGAAATGGGGATTCAATACTTATTCTTCCCCCCTACCTAGAATGTGAGCCCTATGTGTGTTGTTATAGGAGATTAGCGAGGTAAGATAGGAAGGAGGGAGCTTTTTTGTGTGCTCCACTGTTGAGGACCACACAACATTGTTGTTTCTGCTTAATACAGAGTTGATTGGATCACCACTGAAGGTTTTTGAAGTGTGGGGAGACAGGGGTAGAATTTTTTTTTAGAAAAATGATCCAGGCAGCAGAGTAAAGTATGGATCACAGGGAGGCAGGGAGGTACATGTCTGTTTGCTGTTGTATTTTATTCTCCCAAGCACTTAGTACAGTGTTTTGCAAACAGTAAGTGCTCGATAAATACAACTGAATGAATGGAAGCAAGTGCTTGGATCAGTGTGGTAGTACTGTGGATGGAGAGGAGCAGCGTGGCTAGCGAAAAAAGTCTGGACTTGGGAATCATAGATCGTGGGTTCTAATCCAGGCTCTGCCACTCGTCAGCTGTAAGACCTTGGACAAGTCACTTAATTTCTCTGTGCCTCAGTTACCTCATCTGTAAAATGGGGATGAAGACGGTGAGCCCCACAAGGGACAACCTGAGTACCTTGTTTCTACCCGAGTGCTTAGAACAGTGTTTGGCACATAGTAAACACTAAACAAATACCTTCATTATTATTATTATTGTTAATAAATACCAATGTAAGCACTGGAAACTGAAATCAAGTACATATACTAGGCAGACAAGCTGCTAACAGCAGGATATCTAGCATCTCCCCTGTTCTCAAGTGTTATGCAAGTAGGCACACAAAGATTTTGCTCAGTAAACTGTCAACCCACATATTCAATCTCTCACTAAATCCTGTCAGTTCCATCTTCACAACATCACTGAAATCTGCACTTTCCTCTCCATCAGAGCCACTTCCACATTAATACAATCACTTATTCTTTCCCGCCTTGATTACTGCATCAGGCTCCTTGCTGACTTTCCAGCCTCCTGTCTCTCCCCACTCCAGTCCATACTTCATTCTGCTGTCCAGATCATTTTTCTACAAAAACATTCAGGATGTTTCCCCACTCCTCAGGACACTTCAGTGGTTTCCCATCCACTTACACATCAAAAAAAATTAATAAATTCCTCACCAATGGCTTTAAAACACTCAATCACCTCACCGGCTCCTACCTCACCTAGCTATTCTCTTACTACAACCCAGCCCACACATTTCACTCCTGTAATGTTAACCTTCTCACTGTACTTCAATCTTGTCTATCTCACCGCTGAACTCTCACCAAGTAATCCCTCTGGCCTGGGACACTCTCCATCCTCAAATCTGATAGACAAATACTCTCTCCCTTTCAAAACCTTATTGAAGGTACATTTCCAAAGAGGTCTTCCCTAAGCCACCTTTTTGATATCTCCCAGTCCCCTCTGCATCACCCTAACTTGCTCCCTTTATTCATCCCCCCTCCCAGCCTTTGTGTACATATCTGTAATTTATTATGTCTATTTATGCCTGTCTCCCCCTCTAGACTATAAGTTCACTGTGGTCAGGGAATGCATCTGTTTATTGTTAAACTGTATTCTCTCAGTGCTTAGTAGAATGCTCTGCACACAGTAAGCACTGAGTAAATATAATTGATTGAAGCAGAAATTACCATTTTTACATGTCTATTTAGGAATGTCCTACTCAAAAGGAGACAAAGTTTCTAATAATGGCATTTTAACTGCTTCTTTCCACTGGACTAAAAGCACCTTGAGAGCAGTGATCTTGTCTACCAATTCTGTAGCACTGTACTCTCCCAAGAGTTTAGTACAGTGCCCTGCCCACAGTAAGTGCTCAATAGCAGCGTGGCTCAGTTGAAAGAGCACAGGCTTAGGAGTCAGAGGTCATGGGTTCTAATCCCAGCTCTGCCACCTGTCAGCTGTGTGACTTTGGGCAAGTCACTTGACTGCTCTGTGCCTCAGTTCCCTCATCTGTAAAATGGGGATTAAGACTGTGAGCCTCAAGAGGGACAACCTGATTACGCTGTATCTACCCCGGCGCTTAGAACAGTGCTCGGCACATAGTAAGTGCTTAACAAATACCAACATTATTATTATTAATAGGGACCACTGATTGATTGATGTGCGACCAGTGCTTGTAGATACAAGATATTCAGATCCAGCTCATTCCTCGCCCCACTGGGTGTTGAGAATTTAAAAAGTGGGGAGCGAGGGTATGATCTTAGTTTGCGCAGGTGTTGGTTTGTTAGTATTGTGTGGGAGGATCCCTTCTACACCATAAACAGGAAAAAATTGCCTTTCGCTGCACTGTTGTACAAACTACCCACAGTGCCCTGTATTTATGACTGCTGCGTTTTTCATTTGAGAGACATTTGAGGGCAAATTATAGCTGAAATAAGGATTATAAAAATGAGCAGAGTAGGAATTCAAACCAAAATTAAATTCACTTCCAGACTTAGAAGTATCAGCAGCAGATGTTGAGCCTATAAGTGGATAATTTTTTAAATAATTCTTTGATTATTTATGCCATTTATTAAGCACCTAAGGACTAAGTTCTAGGGGAGGAGCAAAGTTATCAGATTGGATACAGTCGCTGATTTACCTGGGACTAGAATCTAGGTCTGAGACATTCCACTAGGTCCTGCTGACTCCCCAGTTATTTTCTCGAATTTCTTGACAGAGTGTGGATAGTGGCCATTTCTACATCTGTTCAATGGGAAGGAAGCTTTCTTGCATCAAAGATAACTAGCAAAATTATTGAAATACCATTCAAAAAGCTGCTGGGTGGAAAAACATGTCACAAAAGCTATTTTCCATGTTACTGTGGGATTGCATCAAGATGTTGGCAAGCTTGGCCTTGGCGTGATCTCAATATCGGGAAAAACTATAAAGAAAAGAAGTATTATCAGGGGAAAATCCCAGAATGGGTACATCTCTGCTGCTTTATGTTCCTTATTGATTTCATTGCATCTTTTTCTTCTCAGGACTGGGAGGGAAAATACCTCCTATCGCCAACCTGACAGGACACAGATGTGAAGCCAGATTCCCTTAAGTCCATCTCTCATAAATCAAAAGCTCAATTGCAGGTAGTTTTCTCTATCAAAAGAAAATCAAATAGAGCTGAAATAACTACTTTGTCTTTCTCTTGCTCTATTTCCCTTACACTGGCTTTTTTTCTAACATGCCTAGGTCTCTCAGGGCAAAATAGCTTGTTTTAAGAAAATGACACATTTCTTTGGCATTCCTTTGGAAAGCAATGTAACCTAGTGGAAAGAGCATGGGCCTGGGATTCAGAGGATTTGGGTTCTAATCCCATCTCTGCCACTTGATTGTGTTGTGTGCTCTTGGGAAAGTGACACTTCTGTTATTTGAGTTTCCCCAATTATAAAATGGGGGTTCAATACCCATTCTCCCTTCTATTTACACTGGGAGCCCTGTTTGGAACAGGGACTAGGTCCAACCTGATTAACTAATATCTATCCCAGCACTTAGAACAGTGTTTGACACATAGTATGCACATAATAATAATAATAATAGTACTTGTTAAGCCCTTACTATGTGCCAAGCACTGTTCTAAGCACTGGGGTAGATGATTCCTGTACCACATAGGGTTCATACTCTTAATCACCATTTTATAGATGAGGTAACTGAGGGTCAGAGAAGTAAAGTGACTTGCCCAAATTCACACAGCAAACATGTGGCAGAGCCCGGATTAGAACCCAGGTCCTCTGACTCCCAGGTTCGTGCTCTTTAACAAATATCACAATTGTTATTATTGCGTCCCAGTTGCCTAGCAAAAAGTGGATGAAATCCAAAGGATAGCTGACTAAAAAATAGTTCAGCTATAAATTTTCCATGTAGCTGATCTGAATCAACATGGGGTAAAATGGAAGTCACTTGAAATGATTTTGCAAGGTGCACCCACTTCTCAACAATCAACTGAATTCTGCCTCATTCACGGGCTACAAGTAGTTTTGCTTCACAATTCAGTAGAAAAGGACAGATTTGAATTAAGTTGCATATTGCAGACAGGAGCTTCAAGACAAATTCAAAATGCATCCCGCTAATCTAAATGAAGATGCACCTGGGAGATTTCTTTAGAGTACTGGTGATTATGAGCTGGTCTCCTCTTCCTGCTGCTAGTTTCTCTAGACTCTGGATCTGCCATGAAAACCCTCCAGGCTGACAATGTATTAAAGGAACAGGTTCAAGCTGGGGATATGTCCAAAATGCCCTCAGACAGGAAGTCTAATGACGTCAGGTTCTGGAGAGAATTCTGGGGAGGGTCTGGTGGTACATGATTCCAAATGCCTGGGTTATGGTTACATGGACCAATATGCAGTAGCATTGAGATGACCTTTCCCTTCCCAAATTTGGGCTAGAAAATTCTTTTGAATGTATTCCTGGTCACATATAGGCATGGTCATTCTGAGTGCCTTTAGGGAACAGACGTTAGAAAATGTGAGCAATACTCTCTAGAGATTGCAGAAAGTTCCAGAATATATCATATTTTATATGATATCTGGCCCTGGCCCTTTTTTGTTACAAAATAGATATGGGGCTTGCTGAACTAACTCACTTGACAAATTAAGGACTTCCAGGAATCTTAATTAAGAAGTATTCATTAATGGCTAGAGCATGGGCCTTGGAGTCAGAAGGTACTGAGTTCTAATTCCGGCTCCCCCACTTATCTGCTGTGTGACCTTAGGCAAGTCACTTCATTTCTCTGTGCCTTAGTTCCTTCAACTGTAAAATGGGGTTTAAAACTGTGCGCCCCATTTGGGACAGGGACTGTATCCAACCTGATCAATTTGTATCTACCCTGGAGCTTGGTACAGTGCCTGGCATGTAGTAAGCACTTAATAAATACTGTAGGAAAAAAACCTTCATTGTTCAGATTCTTCCAATTAAGACATTGGTTTACAATATACCCCTCCCACCCTATTCTCTGATTGCTTCCCCCAAGCAGGACCTAATTTGTGGGGAAATCTGCCCGTTGGGGCCCCAGCACCAATGATATCATCTCCTCTGGTTTTGAACACAGGAGGGTGCTTCCTATGGCAGCAGGCACTCTCGTTTCTAGGTCTCCTGACTACCCATCCCATGGTCTTTCTGAAACAAAAGCAAAAACACTGGGAAAGTGATATAAGTAACTGTGGGCAGTGTTAGGGAATAGTTAGGGGGAGGGAGGGGGCGGGTTCTGAGCCAAAACACATGAACTACTGCTTGTCCTCGAGTTGCCATCATGGCAAGGTTTTGTGGAGCCTAGGGGAGGGGGAGGCTTAGGATGGTGCACGTTCCCTGCGCTCTCTTTCTCCTTCCTGCAGGGTGTAGGTACCTCCCCTAGTCAGTTGTCGACTGTATTCATTGAGCACTTCCTGTGCAGAGCACTATACTAAGTGCTTGGAAGAGTACAGTACACAATATAACAGACACATTACCTGACCACAGAGAGCTTGCAGTCTAGCCAACCCAGACCAGAGCCCGACTCTGCCTCCAACCCCACAGTGAGGTTGGGTGGGTGAGTGGATATGGAACACAAGGGCCCTTGCCTCCTTGTAAGAAACCCCAAAGAAAGTCCTCCAGAGAGAAGCAGACCTGCAGACTTGGCGGATTTTTCCTCCTTCCTGCTGCAGGTGCATCCCCCAGGAAGTGCCGGGTGAACGACTCTTAACCTCCTACTGTCTACCCCGACCTGGCTGGGACTCTCTTCTTTGCTGCGGGAAGACTGGGGGAGGTCAGCAGTTGGGACTCAAGCTTCTGGCTCCAGAAAAATTTTAAGTCAGTGGTAGATCTCTGGAGAGGTGTCCCTGAAGCAGAAAAAGTCCCACCCTGCCTCCTCCCCCTGCTCCACCCTCCCTTCTCTAGCAGTGTTGGAACTGAGCCTTAGTACACTTGAGAAAGGGGATATTCATTTTGTCAAGGTGCCTCCAAAATAATCAATCTTGGGGAATTTGCCAAATAGGAGGATTGCTTTCCATACCACTAGTTTGGCTTCACGATGTCCCTTTCTTCTCAGACTGTTGACTGGCCTGTTTTGTGACCTTGAGTCAGGCATTTAACTTCTGTATGTCTCAGTTTCCTCATCTGTAAAATGCTGATTATATACCTGTTTTCCTTTCTGCTTATACTGTGAGCCCCATGTGAGGCAGGGACAGTGTTTGCCTTACATTATATATATTGTATTGTATATATATGTATATATATTATGTACTCAGCGCTTGAGGCAGACTAAGCATTCAGTGAATTATACAACTGTTACCAAAAGAAGAAATGAAGTAGCATATGACTCTGAACAGTATTTTTTTTTATGGTATTTGTAAATCGCTTACTATGTGCCAGTCAGTGTTCCAAGTGCTGAGGTAGATAGAAGTTGATCTGATTGGACACAGTCCCTGTCCCACATGAGGGACAGTCTTAATCTCCATTTTACAAATGAAGTAACTGAGGCAGAGGGCAGTTTAGTGACTTGCCTAGATCACACAGCAGACAAGTAGTGAAGATGGGATTAGAATCCAGGTCCTTCCTACTTCCAGGCCTGTGCTCTATCCACTAGGCCACGTTGCTTCTCTGTGGGCAACAAAGTGAATTCAATATCTGTCACTCATTCATTCGATCATATTTATTGAGTAGTTACTGTGTGCAGAGCACTGTATTAAGGACTTAGGAAAGTATAGTACAACATCTATCATGTTCACAAGCAGCCATTTTGAATTTTGTTCAAATATTTCAACCTACCGATTGGGCTCCAGTGGGCCCAAGTGGATATATGCACTTGTATATGTGTGCGTGTGTGTGAAGAGAAAGGATAAATGAAAAATAGAGAAGATCAAGGAAAACAAATTCAACCATCTGCTTTAAATTCATCCATTTTAGCCCATCATTGGGCAGGGATTTTCTCTATCTGTTGCCGAATTGTACATTGCTCTGTTGCTCTGCACATAGTAAGCGCTCAATAAATACTACTGAATGAATTTTCATTTAAAAAACCTAGTGAACCTTCCTCTAGACTGTAAGCTAGTCTAGACCATAAGCCCACTGTGACCAGGGAATGTGTCTGCTATATTGTTAGAGTGTACTCTCCCAAGATCTTAGTACAGTGGTCTACACACAATAAATGCTCAATAAATATGATTGACTCACTAACTGACTTGATCCACTGCTATGGGATACATGGCATAATTCAGAAGAACACTTTGGTGTGAATTTGCATAGGCAACCTAACTTTTGGCACCTACCTCCCATTAGCAGATTGCCCTGGGCATACAAGGCTGAAGTGCTTGGAGTGGGATTCTGCTCATTCTACTCCTTAAGGAGCCTGTTGCAGGAATGTCTGAGTAAGTGACTTCCTTCAGGTGGAAGAAGTGTTCGGCAATGTCATGAGCCTGACAGGAACAGTCTGGGAAGGGAGCAGAAGGAAGCAGCATGGTGCAGTGGGTAGAACATGGACCTGGAGTCAGAAGGATCTGGTTCTAATCCCAGCTCTGCCACCAGTCTGCTGTGTGATCTTGGGCAAGTCACCAAACTTCTCTGTGCCTCAGTTACCTCATCTGTAAAATTAGAATTGAGACTGAGCCCCACGTGGGACAGGGACTGTGCCCAACCCAATTAGCTTGTATCCACCCCCAGCGTTTAGTACAGTGCCTGGCACACAGTAAGTGCTCAACAAATACCATAAGTATTATTATTATTATTATACCTGACATCCTCACAGAGCTACTGAGACATTCTGGGAAGAGAATCCTCCGCAAATAATGAGACCCTACCTACTTCCTCCTCCCATTCACACACACACGCATACTTCTAGGGTCAGGGATGAGTTTTCCTATGGGAACATTTAGAAGTCAATTTGCTTTTCTGGGTTGCTGGAATCCTAACTGGGATCACGCCAGGAGGAATATTATGCAACAAATTATTTATTTCTGCTTAAATTATATCTGATGTAAAAGGAAAGATGTGAGTCCAGCACTTAGAACGGTGCCTGGCATATAGTAAGCGTTTAACAAATACCCTCATTATTGTTATTTGAGGATTATTTTAGACTAAACCTTTTTTCCAGCCATTTCCCTATGCAAAGCCTTCAGACAGCCTAATGGAATAAATACAGGGAGTTTGATTTCTGTTCATAAGATCGTTAGGCTTGACCCTTGCAGCTTCAAACCACAGCAGTTTTAAATAGCATCTTGAAAATCTCAGTTTTGGCATTTTCTGTGTGATGCTTTGCAATTTGTGCCACTCATCAGATTCCAACTTCGGTCCCTATTTTGTTTGAAAATCTGGTTCAGCCCTGATTGTAATTGCTTACTAGACTGTAAGCTCTTTGAAAGCAGGAATCATGTCTACCAATTCTATTGTATGATACTCTCCCAAATGCTTATTATAAAGGTCTGCACACATTAAGTTCTCCAAAATTACCACTGATTTACTGACTGACTAGGCTTTCCACAGAACTTTCAACAAGAGCTGGAGGGAATTTCTAGACCCATAAATTCCCTGGATAGGTCTAAATCCAGGATTGTTAATTTCTGGTCTAGTTTGGGACCGCATACTTACACAACCCCAATTTCAAAGCAAAAACTTCTGAGCATGAATCAAACCCACAAGGCAGATCCTAAAGTCCATGCTCCAGATAAGTACCTCTAAATCATCCAGACCCCAGACTCAATCTGGAAAACCATGACAGTAGCAATCTTACCAAGGGGAACAATTGTATTTACACATTGATCCTAATTATTTTCCAATCTTCTGTTCTGAATTGAAACCCAAAACACTAGTAGAAAATTCCTTTGCCCTCTGCAGGCTAATGAGGCAAATTTAATTAGAGATGTTAAGCGATTAGTACAGTGCTCTGCAATCAATCAATACCACTGATTAAGAGGCAGGAGGATGCTCTTTTTTCCAACATGGCTATTGTGTATAAAGTCTTCCCAGCGCGTCTGAATTTTCTTGCATTATATATTTGCTCTAATATCCTCAGAAATTTTTCTCTCTTGCAATACTAATTTATCTTACAGGAAAAAAAAATAAAGCAGCAACAAGCACTTAGCTAGTGAGAGAAAAAGTCATCTTTTTTCCCCCAGTGACATTGATAAATGGGGTGCATTAGTCCTAAACTAATACTAGGTTTGTCAACTGCCCCAGGGACAGTACCACAGCTGGGTGCAAATTTCAGAACCAGATTTCCTGCAAATATAGAGCTTACTTCAGTTGATTTTCACTGGACTACACATACACATTTCAACATATTGCTTTTATTACTGAGCACTGTGATTTGCATATGATTTCAATGTCAACAAAGGCTAAGATTGCACTAGTGGTCCAATAGCATGTAGGAGTAAAGTTACAAGTGAAATAAAGGATGTGATCTCCAATTAAGGGTGGTTCCATGGCATAATTGCTGCAATCCCTTTGAAGTATCGATTGTCCCCTAGTCGGTTGGGATATTTTAGCCCAGAACTAAAGAGAAAACTACAGAGAATGATTTTAGAACTACACGTGTTCTCCTTCCTACTTAGACCGTGAGCCCTGTATGGGACAGGGACTGTGTCCAACCTAATTAACTTGTACATACCCCAGTGCTTAGAACAGTGTCTGACATATAATAAGCATTTAACAAAAAACATTTAAAAACCCAAAAGAAAAACAAAGTAACACCTAAAAGGCACAAGTTCTAGCTCAGGCTAGGACATTCCAGAACATGGAACACTTGCCCAATAAATTCATTCATTCATTCAATCATATTTATGGAGTGCTCACTGTGTGCAGAGACCTTTATTAGTAATAATAATAATAATGGCATTTGTTAAAGCACTTATTATGTACCAAGCACTGTTCTAAGCACTGGGGTAGATACAAGGTAATCAGGTTGTCCCACTTGGGGCTCACAGTCTGAATCTGTATTTGACAGATGAGGTAACTGAGGCACAGAGAAGTTAGGTGACTTGCCCAAAGTCACACAGCTGATAATAATGTTGGTATTTGTTAAGCGCTTACTATGTGCCGAGCACTGTTCTAAGTGCTGGGGTAGACACAGGGGAATCAGGATGTCCCACGTGGGGCTCACAGTCTTAATCCCCATTTTACAGATGAGGTAACTGAGGCACAGAGAAGTTAAGTGACTTGCCCACAGTCACACAGCTGACAAGTGGCAGATCTGGGATTCGAACTCATGACCTCTGACTCCAAAGCCCGTGCTCTTTCCACTGAGCCACGCTAAGTGGCAGAGTGGGGATTAGAACACTCGACCTCTGACTCCCAAGCCCGTGCTCTTTCCACTAAGCCACAAAACGCTTTGGAGAACACAATACAACAATAAACAGACATATTCCCTGGCCATAACACTCCTCAGGAATCTGTTTGAATTCTTACCAGTTGTGATGCAAAAAACATCAGTTGTATTTCATGTGAAATACTATTTCGATGAATACTGCATCAAACTGGTTTACAAAATGCCAGTTCAACCCTGAATTTTATGTTTGTAATCCTATTATAAATGAACTATGAAACTCAGAAATATTAAACTATTCTACTGTTTATTCATTATAATAAAAAGAGAACAGGAAAGGGCTATCAGCAGTGTGGTGCTAATGTAAGGACACACAAGGCTGCAGTCCCAGGTCCTAGGTAGGTTGGGGGACCCCTGAACACCCCCACAGTGTCATCCCTCCCTTCTCTGCAGGCTCCATTCCCACTTGTGCCTCAAGAACATTTGAATAGAGCATGCAATTTCCCCAGTTTGCTTCCCCTCCTGAAATAATAATCATAATAATACTAATTGTGGTAACTGTTCAATGCTTACTATGTGCCAGACACTGTACTAAGTGCTGGGGTGGATATGACCAAATCGTGTTGGACACAGTTCCTGTCCCAAATTTATTCAATTGTATTCACTGAGGGCTTACTGTGTGCAGAGCACTGTACTAAGCACTTGAGCACTGTACTAAGCGCATGACATGGGGCTCAGTCTCAATCCCCATTTAACAGATGAGGTAACTGAGGCACAGAGAAGTAAAATGAGTTGCCCAAGGTCTCACAGCAGACAAATGGCAGAGCCAGGATTATAACACATGTCCTTTTGACTCCCAGGCCTGTACTCTTATCTACTATGCCATGCTATTTCTCCCTCCCATTCATTCATTCCATCATATTTATTGAGCACTGATTGTGTGCAGAGCCCTGTACTAAGCACTTGGGTGCATACAGTATAACAATAAACAGACATATTTACTGCCTACAATGAGCCCACTGTCTAGAGCAGGAGACAGACACCAATATAAACAAGTTAATAATAATAATTATTGTTTTTGTTAAGCCCTTACTATGTGCCAGGCACTGTTCTAAGTGTTGGGATAGATACAAGATAATCGGGTGGACACAGTCCCTGCCCCAAATAGAGCTCACAGTCTTAACCCCTCTTTTACAAGTGAGAGAACTGAGGCACAGAGAAGTTATATGACTTGCCCAAGGTAACACAGCAGATAAGTGGCAGAGCTGGGATTACAGATAGGTAAATAAGTGCTGTGGGGCTGGACGGGGGTGAATAAAGGAAGCAAGTCAGCGTGATGCAGAAGAGAGTTGGAGAAGAGGAAAGGGGGAATTAGAGAAGGCCTCTTGGAGGAGATGTGTCTTCAATAAGGCTTTAAAGTTGGGGGGAGTGGCGGGGAGAGTGAACGCCTATCAGATTTGAGGAGGGAAGGCATTCCAGGTCAGAGGGAGGACACAGGAGAGGGTTCAGTGGTGAAATAGATGAGATCGAGTGAGAAGGTGAGCATTAGCACTCCCATTAGCTCTGTAGCTTGCAGTAGCTCCAAGAAGCTGCAGCCACCAAGGTCCGGGGGGCTTATGGGACCCCTGGTCAGCCCTTGGGAGAGAATCTCAAGGCCTGCAGCATGAACAGTCCCCTAACCTCACCTCTGTTCTCCTTTCCCTGCCAGAGAAGCAGCATGACTAGAGGAGAGAGCCCAGGCCTGGGAGTCAGAGGACCTGGGTTTTAATCCCAGCTCACCATCCAGATAGGGCCAAACCAGTGTGGCCCCAAGAAAGTCCCAGCACCATCTGATAGCCCTAGCAACCCCATCATTTACTGCTAATCCTAGCAATTCCAGCATGTACCACTACCCCGAGCAACCTCAGCATGTACTGATAGCTCCAGAAGCCCAAGGGATTACAAATAACCCCACACTAGCCTTTAATGTCTCTCACCTCACCTGGGCATATCATTATTATTACTGTGGTATTTGTTAAGCACTTACTACGTGCCAGGCACTATACAAAGCACTAGAGATACAAGCAAATTGAGTTGGACACAGTCCCTGTCTCCCATGGTGCTCACATCTCAGTTTCCATTTCACAGATTAGGTAACAGACACAGAGAAGTGAAGTGCCTTGCCCAAGGTCACACAACATTCAAGTGGAGGAGCCAGCATTAGAACTCATGACTTTCTGACTCCCAGGTTGGTCCTCCACTATTCCATGCTGCTTCTTCACCACGTAGTAAAGTGCTCTGCCCACTGTAACCACTTAATAAACACTATTACTTCTAAAATAAGAGTGTGGGTGAGGGGGGTTGATCCTTCTCAGACCATTTGGCCTGCTTGGAGGTGATGTTGATCTGCATGACCTGAAGGTTTGGGGACCTGAGCAGTGATGAATCTTGGAGTCACCTGGGGAGAGAGACCTGAGGCTACACAGAAAGCACTATTTGCATCTGAATCAAGCTATCATATTTATCATTTTACTGTGTGCAGACACTGTAATGAAACTTTTTTTATGGTATTTGTTAAATGCTTACTATGCTAGGCAAGTGCTGGGGAAGATACAAGATAATCAGGTAATCAGGCTGTACAGAGTCCATGTCCTACATGGGGCTCACAGTCTCTATCCCATTTCACAGATGAGGTAACTGAAGTACAAAGAAACTTACCCAAGGTCATACGGCAGACAAGTGGAGGAGCTGGCATTAGAAACCAGATCCTTCTGACTCCCAGGCCGATACTTTATCCATTAGGCCACACTGTTTCACTTAAGAGAATGCATTATAATAGAGTTGGTAGAGTTGATACAAAACCCTAGTAACTCTGGCTGGTTGGAGAGCAGCCTGTTTGGCCACTCCAGAGGACTCAGGTTTGGCTCCCTGGTCAATAGGTTTCCTTTCCTAAATACGTGCAGTTTTAACTGCATTTCATCTGAATGGAATTCCACTTCAGCAACATGATTTTGAAAGTCCTATACAACCTTAGGGCATCATGTTCCTTCACAGATGGATCGGAGATGGAGATTTATGAATTGCTACCTTGAAAGTCTTAGAGATCCCCAGTCTTCCCAGAAGATTCTATTCTCCCAGGGGATTCTGGGTTGAGAGGTTCCAATCCCATGCAACTACTGACCAGATACAATATTGTTTAGCTTTTAGGATATTAGCAGATGAGTTTGAAGTGGTTAAAGATACCAATTAGTGGGATCAATTTCCCCACCAAAACTTGTGAACCAAACCATAGGTTTGCCAGCCTCACTCAGGGCAGTTCCTTGGGCTAATGGGCATTTTGGTGCAGAGATTAGTAAATGTTAATAATCCACAAAGTCAAGTTAATGTCCCTCAGACCGTGGTAATGGGGGCATGATTCACATTTATAGCCGGAGGAAGAAAACGTGCTCAGCATTGATCTGACTTTCTTCCTGGGTTTTACCTCAGACTTGGGAAAACAAGGCTAATGTCACCTGGGATTCAAGCCAAAATAGAATCAGCAACTCTGAACCTCTAGCTGAGCCTCCTCAAAGAGGAAACTGCAGCTTTGTAGCAAAGTCTTACTGCCATGGGAGGTCATTCCATGTTCAAAGCTTTATGGGTGACTTGACTATGTAATTTTCAAAAATTAGGGATGCTTACTTTGGAGGCAAGGATTCCGTGAGGTGCCTCTCAATGCCTTTTTGATGCTAAATGATGGAATAGCATGGATGGAATCGATCAGTGATATTTACTGAGAGCTTAATGTATGTAGAGCTTGGGAGACTACTCTATAATAGAGTTGGTAGACAAGATTCCCTTCCTCAAGGAGCTTGCAGTCTAATGGGGGAGACAGACATTAACACAAATTACAACTAAGGGAAGCAATGAAGTCAGACAGTTGTATTTATTGAGTGCTTACTATGGGCAGAGCACCATACTAAGTTCTTAGGAGAGTGCAATATAATGGATACATTTCCTGCCAACAATGAGCTTATAATCTAGAGGGGGAAACAGACATTAATATTAATAAAATTAAAGATATATACATATGTACTCTGAAGCTGGAGAGGGAGGGAATCAATTAAGACTGTGTGCCATTAAGACCGTGACCAATTTGATTAGCTTGTATCTACCCCAGGGCTTCGAACAGTGCTTGACTGACAATAAGCGCTTAACAAATATCAAAATTATTAATAAAGGGAACAAGTCAGGGTGACACAGAGGGGAGATGAAGAGAAGGAAAAAAGCCTTAGTTAGGGAAGGCCTCTTGGGGGAGATGTGTCTTCAATAAGATTTTGAAGGAGGGAGCCAGAGAAGCAGCGTGGCTCAGTGGAAAGAGCACGGGCTTTGGAGTCAGAGGTCATGAGTTCGAATCCCAGCTCTGCCACTTAGCTGTGTGACTGTGGGCAAGTCACTTCACTTCTCTGTGCCTCAGTTACCTCATCTGTAAAATGGGGATTAAGACTGTGAGCCCACGTGGGACATCCTGATTCCCCTGTGTCTACCCCAGCGCTTAGAACAGTGCTCGGCACATAGTAAGCGCTTAACAAATACCAACATTATTATTATTATTATTAATTGTCAGTTGAAGTATAAGGATACATACATAAGCGCAGTGTGGGTAGGGATGAGATGTGCTGATTGGCCCATGTAGTTGGTTTCTCCTATGGGGCCACGGAGAGGAAGGGGCAGAGGAAGAAGATGAGTATTGCCCCTCATCCTTCAGGCCCTAACCATAAACCACAATTTCCCCCCCTTTTAGATTGTGAGCCCATTGTTGGGCAGGGATTGTCTCTATCTGATGCCGAATTGTACCTTCCAAACGCTCAGTTCAGTGCTTTCACACAGTAAGTGCTCAATAAATATGACTGAATGAATGAATTTCCCACTCCTCCATTTCCTCTTTTCCTCCTCCTCCCCTTCCCTTCTTCCTCCATCCTGACATCTCACCTGACTTTTTCCGGTTCAGAACAAAGTTTGCTAATTAACTAATTACAGACTTATTAAATGCTTATTATGTGCCAAGTACTGTTCTGAGTGCTGGGGTAGATACAAATTAATCAGGTTGTACACAGCCCCTTTCCCATATGTGGCTCACATTCTCAATCCCTATTTTACAGATGAGGTAACTAAGGCCCAGAGAAGTCAAGTGACTTCTCCAAGAACACACAACAGACAAGTGGTTGAGTCAGGATTAGAATCTAGGTCCTTCTGACTCCCACGTCCATGCTCTATCCACTAATCCACACTGCTAGGCATTTACTACTCTTCACATAGAAAGCATTTAATAAATTCCATTTATTGATCTACTCCTTGGAATTTCTGCTCCAAAACAGCCTTTGAAGAGATGCCATTCCATATACCACTAGAAACAGACTAGTTGCATGACCTCCCAGGGTTATTCCTATAGTCTCCTTCCTGACTTCCCTGCCTCCAGCCTCTCCCATTTCCAGTCCATGCTTTACTCTGCAGCCTGGATCATTTTTTCTGAAAAAATAATTCGGTGCATATCTCCCCATCTCTCATAAATGTGCAATGTTTGTGCCTCCTTCCCTGCATTAAACAGCAACTCCTCACCATCCGGTTTAAGACACTCTATCCATTCGCTGTTTCTTACATATCTTTGCTCCTATGTGCTTCTTTCTTGTTTCTCTTGATCTCGACCCTTTGCTTAGGTCTTTCTTCCTGCCTGGAACTCCTTCCACTTCATATCTGACAGACCACTTTTCCATCTTAGAAGCTCTACTAAAATCACACCTCCTCCCTGAAGCCCACCTCAATTAATCTCTCACCTCCACACCCTGTTCTCCCTCTCTTCTTCATCTATTCACTTAAGTCACTGTCTCTAAATACTTTTATACTCTCCTCACCCCCAACCCAATGGCAGTGATGTACATATCCCTAAATTATTTGAATATGTGTTATCCCTCCACCCACCAGATTGTAAAGCCCTTGAGGATAGGGATCTTGTTTACCTATCCTATTGTTCTTTCCCAAGTAATTAGTACAGTAAGTACTCAATAAGAGTTTTTGATTGATTGATTGACCAGCCAACAAGCACAAACTTACCCCATGTGGACAAAAATATCAAGTTTAACTCTCCACATGAATTCATCTGTTAATCATCACTCTCCGCTTCTGTTTATGATGGGTAGCACAACCATCAGTACCATATAATAAGAAAAGACAATGCGTACTGTTTCTTTTTGTTACTGATAAACTTGCAAAGAAAGAAGGTTCAAGGAAATCTGTGGGCAACACAGCCAGAGACATCTGTACCAGTGAACATCAGTGGCCTAAAAAGTACAGTACTATGGGTTATAATTATGTTTTATTTCCTACCCACTTTTGCTAGAGACTGACTTCTTTCAGTTTCTAGACCTGTGTCTTAATGCTGAAGGTAAGCTGAAATGGAAGTAAAAAATGCCTTTAAAAAAAAAACATGAAGGTGAAAAGATAATAACAACAATAATAATTACAGTGGTGGTATTTTCTAAGCACTATGTGCCAGGCACTGTACTAAGTGCTGGAGTAGATAAAAGACTCTGTTCCACAAGGAGCTCATAGTCTCAATCTCCATTTGACAGATGAGATGACTGAGGCACAGAGAAGTGAAGTGAGTTGTCCAAAGCCACACAGCATATACGTGGATGTTGTGGCGATAGTATCCCCAAGGCATTTAAAGTGGTGGTGGCAAGCAGATCAGTGGGCATCGTTTGTTTGTTGGAGGGGGAAGAATGGGGCAGTAAACTATTCCAGTTCATCCTACAACCCGCTGAGGATGATAGGTAGTGACAATTTCCCAGGGGCAATGCCCACACTGGCCACAAGAGCTGTTACCTGTTGCCAAATTGTACATTCCAAGAGCTTAGTACAATGCTCTGCACATAGTAAGCACTCAATAAATACTACTGAATGAGTGAAAGAGCTGAAATAACAGGAGGGAGAACTCGGTCTTCCCAACTCCATCCCAAGTGGGCCCTGTGCTTCCCTACCATGCCAGTCGTTTTGCTGGAGCAGAAAATGCTGCTAGTGGCCAGGTGGTCAACCCACACACACTGCAACCTTGTGGTCTGGGGTACAGCTGAAGCAACAACCGGGCAAAATCTGGGACTTCCCACAGTCAGGTGGCAAGGGCCTCCAAATCAATGACAGCAGTCTAGCTCCAAACCCCAAGGGAATCTCTGACCCAGTGCCCTTGACAGGCAGACCAACCCCTCTCCCCAGCACACTCCAGGAACATGTAGTGCTGAAGAAATAAGATGAAGAGCATTTTGTATTTTTTTTTAAATAATTCATAATGGAACCATTGCCCAAGCACTTCATTTTGAAACTGCTGTGCCATTCTGGGGGTTCCAACTTTCTTTCCCACTTAGAGATAAGACAAACTGTTCCTCAAAGGAATACAGACTTTCGCTTTGGGAAGTAAAGTCTGAGACAAAAAACATTTATCTTGTGTGCATTCCATCTAAGGCCCAGGAAACTGGGGTACCTAGTCATTTATTTAAAGCAATTTAAATCTATGCTGGAAGTCTTGACAGCCATAGAGATGATTTGTGCTAACAGAAAACAATGGATACCCATTCTTTTTAAGTAGACCCCAGGAGCTACAGAGTCAGAATCATGCTTCTGTTTAAAAACCTTAACTTACCTAAGGTTTGACCAGACCAAAACAAAGGATTCACATTTCATTCCATAGATTTAGCATTCAAAATGCATCCTGTCTCCTGTATTATTTATTTCTATCAAGATCAACTCAGTCCCCAGAAACTCCCCCAAATGAAAAATACATCAGAACTACAGACCTATACATCAGAGAAGAATGGAAGCAACATTTTCAGTGTAGTTACAGTCTCATAGGAGAGGAAAGATAAGCCTGTGCGACAGATCGTGAATGCAGACATCCCTTAAGTGAGTGAGACACTAAGAGACTGAATTTGAATTTGGCCGTCATTCAAACAAGGATCTGTGAATTGGAGATTGTTTCCCAGTCAGTAGTGAAGAAACAAGAAAACTGGCAGTTAAACAGTCCAGAAATAACCAGCTGGTGGAAATGCATTCTGTCAAACACTGCACGACCTCAACTATTGAGGAGGAAATGCCATTCAATCATTAAATTTATTGAATCTGTGGAGCTGAATGATATAGTACCAATAATGGTCTTTGATCCACACCTCACGGCTAGCAGCCAGTAAAATCAAATGGTGCTTGTTTGGCTGCTGATTTCAATCAGACAATCGATATGTGTATTGAGCTTCATTCAGATTTTTTTGGTCAAATGGTCACAACTGTTTCTTTTCCCAACTGTCATGTTATTGTTTGGTGCATATTTCCAGCCATCAGAAGGATCTACATTGTGCAAGACAGTGAACACTAAAAAATGTATGGTGTGCAGACACAAGGATTTTCTGCCTAAAAGGTTTTACACCAAAGCAGGACCACCTCCGAAGGTTTGAGCCCCTTTGAGCAGGTCAGAATGATCATTTATAATCCTTCTCTCCACCCAGCCAGACCTCCTCCCTTGCTCTTGCCTCCACTTCTCTGCTGTGTGATCTTGGGCAAGTCACTTCACTTCTCTGTGCCTCAGTTCTTTCATTTATAAAATGGGGATTAAGACTGCGAGCCCTATGTGGGACCGGGGTTCTGTCCAACCTGATATGCTTGTATCCACCAAAGCACTTAGTACAGTGCCTGGAATATAGTAAGTGCTTAACAAATAGCACTGCACTAGCCTATATATAGGGATAAGCAGGCTCTCCCTGTGCACAAGCTCCCTTGTTTCCACTGACAATATGCCACCACAATTTAAGGGTGGGACTACAAGCAGCAATTCCTCCCCAGCTGTACCCCATTCTCCCACCAGATACACCTCTAGGTATCTTTAATTACTCCAGTGCCCGGGCTGTGTGTCAAGTAATGTTCATTCATTCATTCACTCAATTAATTGTATTTATTGAGTACTTACTGTGTGCAGAGCACTGTATTAAGTGTTTGGGAGAGTACAACAAAAACCATACACATTCCCTGCCCACAACAAGCCTACAGTCTAGAGGGTTCTAAGCACTGATAGGAGACTTACAATTTTATCAGGTTGGACCCAATCCATTTCCCACAAGGGGCTCAGAGACCACTTTTTTTTTTTTAAACTTCTGCTGTGACTGTGGCTGCCGTTACCTTATCTATAAAACAGGGATTAAGACCGGAAGCCCCATGTGGGACAGGGACTGTGTCCAACCTCATTAACTTTTATCTACCTTAGTGACTAGTACAATGCTGGAACATAGTAAGTGCTTAATAAATACTGCAATTATTACCATTCCACCTCTTTGGAGTTTGGGATTTCTCCCTGCAGTGTAGCACTGTGGAAAGTTCAAAAGTTTGAGAGTCAGAGGATCTGTATTTTATTTCTAAGCTGCCGAGTAATGTTGAGCAGATCAATTAACTTCTCTGAGCCTCAGTATTCTCATCTGTGAAATGGGGGCTCAATAGCCATTCTCCATGGCCTAATGGAGAGACCACAGGTCTGAGAGTCAGAGGTCCTGGGTTCTAATCCTGGATCTGCCACACTGTGCTGTGTGATCTTGGGCAAATCACTTAACTTCTCAGTGCCTCAGTTACCTCATCTGCAAAATGCAGATTAAATCCTACTCCTTCCTACTTAGACTGTGAGTCCTATGTGAGACAGGGACTGTGTCCAATCTGATTAAGTTTGTATCTACTCCAGCACTTAGAACAGCCTGGCTCAGAGGAAGTACTTAACAAGCACCATTTTTAAAAAATTTAGACTGGGAGCCTTATTTGGGACAAAAATCGTGACTGATCTGTTTATCTTGTATCTACTCCACTGCTTCATTCAATGCTCTGAACACATACCAGAGTTATTATTTTCACAGAGGCTCTGTGTATTCCCAATGTCAGTAATTCTGCTGGACTCAAGTGGGCAATGAGAGAGTTTACAATCCCCATTGGATAATAAGCTCGAGAGTAGGGATATCTACCAACTCTATTGTACTGTACTCTTCCTGGTACTTAGTTCATTGCTCTGCGCATACAGTAAGCACTCAATAGTATACCATTGATTAAAAAATCAGTTACAGGGGAATAGGAAAACCACACTCTTTTATTGAAGCTTAGCCATATATCTCTCCCCCCATACCCTGGATACTGGATAAATAACTCCCTTTAGAAAACAGCTGATTTGTGGCTTTTTATTTTTTATTCAACATACTGCCAGGTTTGATCATTAATCAAGTGAAAAATGATTACTTTACTATTGAAAGGTTCCAATATTCTTTTCCTAGTGTCATATTTAGGGGAAGTCCTGCCAACAGTTCTTTTTAAACAATGTGGGTTACATTTACACTCTCCCATGCTTTTCATTTATTATTTCTGAAAAATTAGAACTTCTTCACACACTATTGAGTTCAATTTGAAGAGTAAATTCCCATTTGGAAGAATGCCTGGGGAAAAAAAATGTTGGATAAACCATTTCAAATTACTCATAAATTCCAGTTTACTATGTGCTTGTCCCAGACAATTCCTTCCCCCTGAGAGATTCAAACTTAAAATGTAACAAACTTCTCCTGCCCATAACAGTAGGAGAGATGCTCCCCCATTTTCTAAAAATTTGCAAGCTAAAGGGAACAACCTCACAATAGACATAGTGAATATGGGAAAGAACAGGAACACAAGCATACCACTTGGAGTGGCAAAAACACAAGCTAAATAAGCAAATAAGTTTTCCTTAATAGTATCAACAATATTGAAATATCTAACCAATATAATGAGGACAATATTTACAATGCTGTATTAATAACGGTGGTATTTGATAAGCACTATGTGCCAAAGACAGTACTAATTGCTGGGAGAGATGCAAGAAAATCAGGACAGCCTCAGTCCATGATCCAAGCACAGCTCCTACTCTAAGTAGGAGGAAAATGGGTATTGAGCCCCCACTTTACAGTTGAGGAAACTGAGGCAGAGAAGTTAAGTGACTTTCCCAGAGCCACTTGACCCAGCAGGCAAGTGATGGAGCTGGAATTAGAATCCAGTTGCCCAGATTCTCAGGTCTCTGCTCTAAAATAGACCATGCTGCCCCTATACTCCAATTTACTTAACATTTCATCTTTAGGGGCCAAACACAGTTCCTTGCATAAGGATATCAGTAGATATCAGAGTGCAAGATATAAAAGTCATTTCAGTTAATCAGAGGAGGAAAAATTCACTTAACTGGTTCCCCAGGTGTCCTTTTAGCTGCCTGGGATTCTGTCTAGGAAAGTGGCAACAGAACATTTCCATGGTAGGACTGTGTGATGACTGCTCTAAAGTAGATACAGAGAGATACAAAACAAAGGATATGAAAGAAGAAAGTTTGGGTTTTTTGTTTTGATTTTAGTTGGTGTTTGTGTTTAACCAATCAAAGGACAATTAACTCTGGAGAGGTGAAGAGGAAAAACAGGTTTTCTATTTGTACTGTGGGTTCACTCAATCTCATGAAATCCTGTTGGATTTCACCTGGAGGTGAAATGGTTCTGACCTTTACTAAATCTACATTGTTTTTGGATAGAGCTGATAGTCCCAAGAGGATCAGTTTTCACATGTCACAGATTTCAGCTCCCTGGCATAGTAAACTGATTAGGCTATTGGCCTGGTGAAGAGCCTGTTTTGGAGAAATATACCTAGACTTTTTTGCTTTGCTTTTGTCACACAATCTTGGTGGTGTTCCTCAAAGCTTTCACCTTACAATAAGCAGTTCTGGAGAACAAGCTAAAGTTTAAGAAATATGAATCACTTTTTAGTTGAATAATCAGAATTCTTCAGTCTCTGTTATTAAATTAACCATAATTCATATTATTCTATCTAAAATTGTTTTTCTTTCAATCATATTTATCAGGTCTCTACTGCATGGCGAACACTTGGGGGAGTACAAAACAAGCAAAAAAAAAAAAAAAATAGAGGAACTACCTTGAGGACTTTGATATCAAATTGTGTTCTATTTAGAAACTTTCCATTGTAATAGGCTTGTTTTATTTTAAACACACTAGGCTACCTCTAGATCAGAAGAGGTTTACCTCTGTAGAATTCTTAGAGCCTTATAAAGTATGGAAGGGCCACTTAGAGAAAGGTTAAATGGTTAGAGGTTAGAATACTTGCAATTCTAATCTTGCATTTGTTTATAACTCACATGTCACAAATTATTTTTAGATTATCTTCAGTCCCAGTACCTCTAAAATTGGGATACTGAGGCTTATCGCCTTTCAGCCTCAATTGGTGTAAAGAAGAACCAGCACTTAACTTATCCCTGTTCCATAGCACATATATAAATACTATTATTCTCTATTTCCTCTATCTGAACTTTATTTAAATTTGTCTCCCCCTGAACACTGGTTAGCTCCTTGTGGGCTGAGATTGGGCCTATCAACTCTGTTGTATGGTACTTTCCCGGGGGCTTAGTACAGCGTTGTGCACATAGTAAGTATTAAATAAATGCCATTGATTGATTAATTCTTAATTCAAACCCCCAACGGCTCAAAATCTAAGAATGAAGAGGGCATTTGTGACAGGTGAATAAAGAAAGGCTAGCAGTAACACAAAAGCCGAAGGCATTAACAAAGAGGAAAGGAACTGCATTCCATCAACGAAACATATTCAGTGAGTGTTTACTGTGTGCAGAACACTGTTCTAAACACTTGGGAGAGTACACTACATTGCATACTCCTCATAGCTCAGACTGATAGCCCTAAAAGTCACAGGTGAGAAAATTGAGGCTCATAGAAGTTAAGTGATTTGCTCGAGGTCACACAACAAGCAAGTGGCAGAGTCAGAATTAGAACCCAGGTCCTCTGACTCCCAGGCCTATGCTGTTTCCACTAGATCATGCAGCTTGTAGACAGGGAATGTGTCTGTCACACTGTACTCTCCCTAGCATTTATTACAGTGCTCTGCACACAGTAAATGCTCAATAAATGTGATTTCTCAATTGCCTAATTATTTGTTGTTCATTTTACATTATTTGTTAAGTGATTACTTATGTGCCAGGCACTGTAGTAATAGCTAGGGTAGGTACAAGATAATCAGGTTGGACACAATCCCTGGCCCAAATAGGGCTCATAGTCTTCATCCCCATTTTACAGATGAGGGAACTGAGGTATAGGGAAATCAAGTGAGTTGCTCAAGCTTCTACAGTTGACAAGTGGCAGAACTGGGACTAGAAAACAGGTTCTCTGAGCATGAGGCCTGTGCTCCTTTTCTTTTTTTTTTCCTTGGCATTTGTTAAGTGCTTACCATGTGCCAGGGGCTGTTTCTCTCTTTCCACTAGGCCACATTGTTTCTCTGTTGCAATTGGACTACTTACTCCTGGTTAAGGAACATTTAAGATGTTTAGTACAGTGCTGTGCACATAGGAAGCCCTAAATAAATACGATTGATAATGTAGATGCTTCTTTATATAGTAAATACTTTTCAATACATGGGGATGTCTGTGGAATCTGTTACGAATCCATTATATGGGAAAGACCACACCATTACCTTGGGGAGGAAGTTGAGGTGATAAGCTTTCTTTTCCTAATAACTTATTATTCCTAATAATCCTAATAACACCTCTGATAACTTCCTGCACCTCTCTGGGATCTCATGGCCCAGAGTGAAAAGAGCTTAGCCCTGAGAGTCAGAAGCCTTGGGTTCTATTTCCAGCTCCGTCACTTAACCTTCTATGTTGACTTGGGCAAGTCACTTAACTTCTTTGTGACTCAGTTCCCTCATGTACAAATTGAGAATTCAATACCTGTTCTCCCTCCTATTTAGACTGTGAGCCCCATGTGGGACCTGATTAACCTGCAAATATTCCAGTGCTTAGTATAGTGCTTGGCATATAGGAAGTGCTTAAAAAGTACCATAATTATTATTAGATCAAGGGACAGTGGCAGCAAATTCCCTAGACATTCTCAGAGAGAATTAAAGGAGCTATGCTGGATGTTACAGAAATGGTGAAGCATCACAGTGTCTGTCCTTTTTCTGGGATGGTTCTGATTGGGAAAGGCTGGCTGTGCATGCAGAATGTACAAGATGGGAAGCGGCATGGCCTAGTGGATACAGCACAGACCTGATAGTCAGAGGGACATGGGTTCTAATTCCTCTCCATCACCTGTTTGCCATATGACCTTACTTCACTTCTCAATATCTCATTTCCCTCATCTGTAAAATGGGGAATAAGACTGTGAGTTCCATGTGGGACATGGACTGTGTCCAACCATTCATTCATTCAGTAGTATTTATTGAGCACTTACTATGTGCAGAGCACTGTACTAGGCGCTTGGAATGTACAATTCAGCAATAGATAGAGACAATCCCTGCCCAATGACGAGTTTACAGTCTAATCGAGAATATTTTCTATCTAGCCCAGTGCTTAGTACAGTGACCAGTACATAGTAAATGCTTAATAAATAAGATGTAGACCGACACCAGGCAAGTTCCATAGTTCAAGGGGTTTGTGGTGCACGTTCCCCAGCAGTACCCTGACAGGCCCCAACAGCAAATTGTCCCAAGCAGCAACCACAATACAACAGCCTGAGATGCCCTAGTGTCAAATCTTGGACCAAACCCCTCTAAATGTGATATAAATGTACCTTTGGCCAACTCTTCATTAGACACTCTGTGAACACTTTAGCTGGGAATTAGCCAGCAACAGAATTTCTGCAGTCAGATCTCTCACTGCTAGAAGATGCTGATAATGGTTACATCTTTGGAATATGTGATATTTCCTCAACTTTCCATATTTTAAAAAGGATCCTAGGAAAGTGATTAAGCAGGAAAGTCCATGCTTGCTTATAGATTATTTTCATTTTTTACTCTGCCTGCCCTCTCCCATTAATAGTCCCTAATGGGCCAAAGACACATTTTTAGCTGAATCTCAGGTCATCGCCTCAGTGTTAATGCAGGTCTTCTAAATTCACATTGTAAATGTTTCAGTATTTAGTGTTAACAACAGTAGAAGTAACAAAACTAGCAACAATAAGTAAATCCAAAGTCATTCTTAAACAATATACAGCTTATTTGAAAGACCAAAAGGGTCTTAACTAGAAATAGCACATTTTAAACAGCATGCCAGCTATTCATTGCCATGAAAATTATGGCCCTTAAAGTATACTAATTAGGAATTTAAAGGATTTCAGTCTGATCATGATTAAAATACTCAACAACTACTAAAGGAAACTATCATATTTCTTCTGCATTTCTGATAAGGTTTTATTTTTGATAAAGAGAGAAAAGGGATTTCATTTTTGATAAGCAGTGGTGTGTCTCTATGAAAGTATGCCTTAATCCCACTGAATTACAGGTAAAGGCCCTTTTGAAGGTACAACCATTCATATGAGAAGACTATTAATGAGTTCATGTTCTATGAAAGATCCCCACATATTTCCAATTTTTATTCCCTAAATACAGTCCAAACAAGCTGATTCTTAATGAAAATGACCTTTGTTATAGAAATACCTTCTAGTGTGGGGGTAGGGGAAGCATAGTGGAAAGACCACAGGTCTGAGAGTCAGACGAACTGGGTTCTAATCCCAGCTCTGACAGTTACCTGCCATGTGACCTTGGACATGCCACTAACTGCTCTGCCTCAGTTTCCTCATCTGTAAAATTGGGATCCAATGGCTATACTCCTTCCTACTTAGAACTATGAGCCTCATGTAGGACAGTGACTGTATCCAACCTGATTAACTTATATCTACATCAGCACTTAGAACTAGGCTTGGCACATATTAAGTACTTAATAAATACCACAATTATCATTATTAAAATCATTTTACTCGTAAGTACCTCACCTATAAAATAAAAATAATAATTTATCCTACATTGGCCTTAAGGGGACATTTCCAGAAAAAGTTTGCAAGCCAAGCATTTTGAAGGTTTAATGAAGTTAGACCAATGAAGTATCCAGTCCAGGATTCTGTATTACAGTGGCTGGATGTTGAGAGTAAAAGTGTGATGGTTAGCCTCTTGGACATCCATTTTCATGGCTTTGGATATTCTTACGGGAAACAACCTGGCCTAGTGAATAGAGCAACAGGCCTGGGAGTAAGAAGGACTCATCCTGGGTTCTCGTCCTAGCTCTGCCACTTGTGTGCTGTGTGACCTTGGGCAGGTCACTTCTCTGGGCCTCATTACCTCATTTGTTAAATGGGGATTAAGACTGAGTGCCCTGTGTAGGGGAACAGGGACTGTGTCCAACCTGATTAACTTATATTTACTCCAGCGCTTAGAACAGTGCTTGACACACTGAAAGCACTTAACAAATACCATAATTATTATTATTTTCCTATCCAATAATAATAATGTTGGCATTTGTTAAGTGCTTACTATGTGCCGAGCACTGTTCTAAGCGCTGGGGTAGACACAGGGTAATTAAGTTGTCCCACGTGGGGCTCACAGTCTTAATCCCCATTTTACAGATGAGGTAACTGAGGCACCGAGAAGTCAAGTGACTTGCCCAAAGTCACACAGCTGACGAGTGGCCGAGCCGGGATTTGAACCCACGACCTCTGACTCCCAAGCCCATGCTCTTTCCACTGAGCCACGCTGCTTCTCTAACAGTATGTGTCACTTGTCCCTCTACATACCAAACATTCCCTATAGTATCCCATTATGGATCTCACAATCCTGAATGGCTACAAAATCATTTTGAACCTATTGATATTTAAGCCTACTCCCCCTTTCTGGGGTAATTAATTTCCTAGGCTTTTCTCTATGTCCTGGGTGAAGAAAAGTGTTATTTTATCCCAAATCTTCCACTTTAACTTTCAGAGGGTATCCCTTAGATCAGAGGGTATTATAGTTCAACCTCTGAGATGACCTTCTTGGTGGATCTGTGGGGTTGCTAATACAAGACATGATAACTAGCAACAAGATCTTGGCATGCAGTTAGCTCATACACTATCAAAGCAATGCTCACAGAAAGACAGCTCCTCAAAGTGAGACATGTGAGGAGAACGGATGATAGCAGTATACCCAAGCAACTCTTATATGGGGAATTGAAAGGGGGCCACAGAAAGATGACCTTGGAGGACCACAATTGGAAGAGGAATTATTCTTCTTAAGGAATGAATTTGCAAAGAACATAATTTTAAGGGGCAGTTTCTCTATGGACATACTATTATTATGATTGTGAGTATTTTTATTATTAATATTTTGGTATTTGTTCACCATTTACTCTGTGTCAGTCACTGTTCTAAGTGCTGGAATAGACACAAGTTAATCAGGTCCAACACAGTTCCTGTCCCATATGGGGCTAAAAGTCTAATTAGAAGGGAGAACAGAGAAGCAGTGTGGCTCAGTGGAAAGAGCACGGGCTTTGGAGTCAGGGCTCATGAGTTCGAATCCCAGCTCTGCCACTTGTCGGCTGTGTGACTGTGGGCAAGTCACTTAACTTCTCGGTGCCTCAGTTCCCTCATCTGTAAAATGGGGATTAAGACTGTGAGCCCCACGTGGGACAACCTGATTCCCTTATGTCTACCCCAGCGCTTAGAACAGTGCTCGGCACATAGTAAGCGCTTAACAAATACCAACATTATTATTATTATTAAGTCTCCATTTTACAGATGAGGAAACTGAGGCAAAGAGAAGTTAAGTGACTTACCAAGGTCATAAAGAAGGTAAGGACCAGAGCCAGGATTAGAACTCAAATCCTCTTACTCCCAGGACTATATTCTTTCCCCTGGGCCACACCGTTTCTCAGCAGCAAAGATCTATCTTTTAGTGTAAACAATGCAGGAGGGAGTGTCAATCACACAGCAGTATTTTTAGCCCCTCTTTGCACTTATAGACAGAATTTCACCATTGAGAGCATAGTCCCTGAAAATGAAAGACAGCAACACAATGCAATATGACTCAATTACAGTATAGTTTTGCCAACAACCAAGTTTATTTTTAAAACATCAATGCAGCTCCATGGTAAATTTTGTTATGTTTTCAAATAAATTCTAAAATCACACACTGATGGCCACATGCAGAGAAAATTAAGTATTAGTTACTGTTTTTATCCATCCCTATTGGATTTAAAATTACCTTTTTCATGGTGTATTTTACTATGGGAGATGATAAATCACACACTATATGCCATTTATCAGCCCCTCAACAAAACTATTCATAACTGAGCAGCTTGTTGTGCTAGGAGGGAGATTGCAGTTACCAACACTTTGCTCTTTTCAGGTATTGGTATAACCAAGGAACTAGCAAACAAGGAACTAGCAAACCCAATTATCTAGGTTGAAGAGGCTTAGGGGAAGGAAGAGAGCCATAGTTCCCTCCTGTCTTTAGGGTAGAACTCACAGGTTGTGGAAATTCTCATGATATTGAGACTATGAGCCCCATGTGAGACAGAAACTGTCTAGCCTGATTAATTTGTGTCTACCCCAGCACTTAGTACACTGCCCAGCACAGAATAAACACTTAACATACCATTATTACAGCTAAAAGTAATGCTAGTGTTCCCAGAATTTTTAAGAACACAGCTGTTTGACCCAAAGGTTCCTTGGCCTGCAAGGATCATGGCCTTAAGGACACTACTTGTGTCCTTAAAGATGAGTATTCATTCAATCACATTGAGTGCTCACTTTATGCAGAGCACTGTACTGTGCTTGGGAGAGTACAAAATAACAGGTACATTCCCTGCCCACAACAACAGGAGAGCCTGGGAGAGGGATCACTAGGGTAGGCTTCACCTCTAAATGGCAATCAATGCAGATGCTCAGGGACTTTTTTTTAAAATTGTATTTGTTAAGCACTGACTATGTACCAGGCACTGAAAAAAGCACTGGGGTAGATACAAGATAAGTGGGGTGGACACAGTCATTATGGCATATAAGGGCTCACAATCCTAATCCCCATTTGTCAGAGGAGGTAACTAAGACAAAGAGAATTTAAGGAATAGTTAAGTGTTTACTATGTGCCAGGCACTGTACTAAGTGCTGGAGTGGATACAAGCAACTCAAGTTGGACATAGTCCATGTCTAATTTGGGACTCAGTCTCCATCCCCATTTTACAGATGAGGTAACTGAGGCACCGAGAAGTTAAGTGACTTGCCCAAAGTCACACAACAGACAAGTGGTGGAGCCGAAATTAGAACTCGTGACCTTCTGACTCCAGCCCATGATCTATCCTCTACTTACCTGCTTACCTGCCCAAAGTCACACAGAAGCCAAGTGGTGGAGCCAGGATTAGAATCCATATCCTCTGACACCCAAACCTGTAGTCTTTCCATTAGGCTATGCTACTTCTCTGACAAATATGCTGGTAAATTGCTTAAGGGCAGGTACTGTATCTATTAACTCTACTGTATTCTTCCAAGTGTCTAATACAGTGAAGTATTTAGTACAGTGCCCTGAACTAAGTTCTCAAATACTTTTGAATGGTTGCTTGACTCTAAAGGATGTGGGATTTAAAGATGGCAAGTCATAACCCCTCTCCCACCAAAATAGGTAGAGTGGACACAGTCCCTGTTCCACGTGGGGCCCCCAGAGTTTTGCAAAAAAATACATAAAACTCAACATGCCTAAGACTGAGCTCCTTATCTTCCTTCCCAAACCCAGTCCTCTCCCTGACTTTCCTGTTACTGTGGACAACACTACCAACCTTTCCATCTCACAAGCCCGCAAACCTTGGTGTCATCCTACCCCCTTCCCCGCCGTCTGCTTTTCCCCTTCCCCTCCCCTCAGCACTGTGCGTATTTGT
Organism: Ornithorhynchus anatinus; assembly: GCF_004115215.2. Lineage (NCBI taxonomy): Eukaryota > Metazoa > Chordata > Mammalia > Monotremata > Ornithorhynchidae > Ornithorhynchus > Ornithorhynchus anatinus. The sequence continues at coordinate 35,603,764 of NC_041734.1, read as the reverse complement.
ATATATATATTTATTGCCCTATTTATTTTGTTAATGAGTTATTTATCTCCATGATTCTATCTTGATGATGTTGTTTTGTTTTGCTTTGCTGTCTGTTTCCCCCATTTAGACTGTGAGCCAGTTATTGGGCAGGAATTGTCTCTATCTGTTGCCGAATTGTACGTTCCAAATGCTTAGGACAGTGCTCTGCACATAGTAAGCACTCAGTAAATATTATTGGATGAATGAATGAATCCTTGACTCTGCTTTCTCATTCACCTAACACATCCAATCCTTCACCAAAACTTGCCGGTCTCACCTTCATAGCATCACCAAGATCCACACTTTCCTCTCCATCCAAACCGCTACCTTGTTGGTACAATCTTTCATCATAGCTTGACTGGTTTAGTGCATCAGCATCCTTTCTAATCTCCCATCCTCCTGTCTCTCCCTGCTGTAATGTATACTTCACTCTCACTCTGCTGCCCAGATTATCTTTCTACAGAAATGCTCTGGGCACTTCACTCCCCTCCTCAAAATCTCCAGTGGTTGCCTGTCAGCCTTAGCATCAAGTGAAAACTCCTCACCACTGGCTTCAAAGCTTTCCATCACCTTGTCCCCCTCCCCCCAACCTCCCTTTTCTCCTTCTACAGCCCAGCCCGCACATGGCACAACTCTGCCGCTAACCTCCTCACTGTGCCTCATTCTCACCTGTCCCGCCATCGACCCCTGGCCCACATCCTATCTCTTGCCTGGAATGCCCTCCCTCCTCACATATGCCAAGCTACAAGCTACCTCTCTTCGCCCCTTCAAAGCCCTAGTGAGAGCTCACCCCCTCCAGGAGGCCTTCCCAGACTGACTTCCCCCTTTTCCTCTGCTCCTCCTCCTCTCCCCATTGCCCCGACTACCTCTCTCTGCCCTACCCCATTCCCTGTCCCACAACATTTGTGTATATTTGTACATATTTATTATTCTATTTATTTTATTAATGTTGTGTATATATCTATAATTCTATTTACCTATTTTGATGTTATTTGATGCCTGTCTACTTGTTTTGTTGTCTGTCTCCTGCTTCTAGATGGTGAGCCTATTGTTGGGTAGGGATTGTCTCTATCTGTTGCCAAATTGTATTTTCCAAGAGCTTAGTACAGTGCTCTGCACAAGGTAAGTGCTCAATAAATACGATTGAATGAATGAATATTAAAGGCCGCTCTGGTATACACCTATTTTTTTAAGTAAAATTTCATTGTCTTCTTTCCTTCTATGAGCTGCTTCTTCCATCACTTCATACATCTCTATTTTTATAGCTGAGCATTTTCCAACATGTTTTCTACTCTCTTGATCAGGAAAAGCAGGCTTTAAATAAATGAATGGATGAATGGCCTTTATAAATATAGGATTTCTTCCTAGTTACACAAAGCTGTTTTCTCTTCAGTAATGACTGTAGCTTGGCAGTAAGTGGTGAATTTACAAACACCTTATTTCTGTTCAGTCAGGTTTCCCTTTATGGTATGCTCAGTTTATTTTTTTTGCCTGTTGGCAATGGACAACTGTACTACAGAACTGAAACAAAAGCGACTAATCAAAGAGCTGTATCTAATTACTAGAACTATCCTAATTGTGCCATTTATTCAAAATGAGTTTAAATCTCCCTCCATAATGATAGGGAGAAGAGAGAAAGAAGAGGTAGCAGAGGCCGGGCGGCGCGGAGTAGAAGAGAGGATGGAGAAGTAAAGTCGAGAATGATGGGAGAAGGAAAGAGGATGAAAAAAAGCCTCTTTCTGTTCAACTTCCCTTTTGTTCTCTTTAGCCAAGCAGTATATAATCGAAGAGGAGACTGTCATTTGGTAGCCAACTGTTTCCATGACAGAGAAAAATAACTTTTCTTCCCACTTCTAAAGGGGCATGGATATTGGTAACATGACCTCCTTCTTGCCAAATCCAATGGCTCCTACTCCATTCTGATCCTCCTTGACCTCTCTGCTGCCTTTGACACTGTCGACCATCCCCTCCTCCTCCATACCTTATCTCACCTTGGCTTCACGGACTCTGTCCTCTCCTGGTTCTCCTCTTACCTCTCTAGCTGGTCATTCTCAGTCTCCTTCGCTGGCACCTCCTCCCCCTCCCATCCTTTAACTGTTGGAGTTTCTCAAGGATCAGTTCTAGGCCCTCTTCTGTTCTACATTTACACTCACTCCCTCGATGAACTCATTTGCTCTCACGGCTTTGACTACCATCTCTACGCAGATGACACACAGATCTACATCTCCGCCCCTGTCCTCTCCCCCTCCCTTCAGGCTGGCATCTCCTCCTGCCTCCAGGACGTCTCCACCTGGATATCGGCCCGCCACCTAAAACTCAACATGAGCAAGACTGAGCTCCTCATCTTCCCTCCCAAACCCGGTCCTCTCCCAGACTTCTCTATCACCGTGGATGGCACGACCATCCTTCCCGTCTCTCGGGCCCGCAATCTCGGTGTCATCCTTGACTCGTCTCTCTCGTTCACCCCACACATCCTATCCGTTACCAAGACCTGCCGGTTTCACCTCTACAATATCGCCAAGATCCGCCCTTTCCTCTCCACTCAAACGGCTACCTTACTGCTACGGGCTCTCGTTATATCCCAGCTAGACTACTGTGTCAGCCTTCTCTATGACCTCCCTTCCTCCTCTCTGGCCCCGCTCCAGTCTATTCTTCACTCCGTTGCCCAGCTCATCTTCCTGCAGAAACGATCTGGGCGTGTCACTCCCCTTCTTAAACAACTCCAGTGGTTGCCTATCAACCTCCACTCCAAACAAAAACTCCTCACTCTAGGCTTCAAGGCTCTACATCACCTTGCCCCTTCCTACCTCTCCTCCCTTCTCTCTTTCTACCACCCATCCCGCACGCTCCACTCCTCTGCCGCCCACCTCCTCACCGTCCCTCGGTCTCGCCTATCCCGCCGTCGACCCCTGGGCCACGTCGTCCCGCGGTCCTGGAACGCCCTCCCTCCTCACCTCCGCCAAACTGATTCTCTTCCCCTCTTCAAAACCCTACTTAAAACTCACCTCCCCCAAGAGGCCTTCCCAGACTGAGCTCCTCTTCTCCCTCTACTCCCTCTGCCACCCCCCCTTTACCTCTCCACAGCTAAACCCTCTTTTTCCCCTTTTCCCTCTGTTCCTCCACCTCTCCCTTCCCATCCCCACAGCAATGTACTCGTCCGCTCAACTGTATATATTTCTATTACCCTATTTATTTTGTTAATGAATTGTACATCACCTTGATTCTATTTAGTTGCCATTGTTTTTACGAGATGTTCTTCTCCTTGACTCTATTTATTGCTATTGTTCTTGTCTGTCCATCTCCCCCGATTAGACTGTAAGCCCGTCAAATGGCAGGGACTGTCTCTATCTGTTGCCGACTTGTTCATTCCAAGCGCTTAGTACAGTGCTCTGCACATAGTAAGCGCTCAATAAATACTATTGAATGAATTGAATGATTTCCTTACCAGAGGGTGGAATACCACTTTTGCTGAATTGGGGGAGTGGGCAGCCCGTGTGACCCTTGTTTCTGCATTTGCTCCATCATGCCCCAATAGAGAGTTATCGTTCCTCAGGGCACAAATTGAGGGTACCCTTGGAAGAGTCACTTTGCTTATGTTCCTGATATGAATTTTTATTTGCCAATCAAAACAGATTTAATCACATTGGATCCCTCTAGTGAGGCAGGGAGAATGATGAGGAAGGGCGATAAGGCCCTGAATAAACATTACAGCATTTATACTAAAGTCAGTATCAGTGTTTTCTGGTCCTGAGGAGACTTCAACTGTATTGCTGGATGATAACTTCCCTCCACTCCAACCCATCCTATATCTCTGCTACCAATTTGAGTGGCACTGACTAAGATGGTTATATGAAAAACTTTCTGGGTAGGTCACAAATCATTGTGATGTTTAAGGACTTACTATATGCCAAGCACCATACTAAGTGCCAGGGTACTTAAAATATAATCAGATCCTACATGGCTCTAAGTGGGAGGGGAGAATGGGTATCAAATCCTCATTATGCAAATGTAGATTTTGAGGCACAGTGAAGTTAAGCAACTTGCCCAAGGTCACATAGCAGACAAAGGGCAGAGCTGTGATTAGGACCCAGGTCACAAAGCTTCCACTTGTATACTGCAATTGGTCTTATTCATAACGGAGTGACTGAGGGCTAGAGGTGTATCATCCTAACTCTTGCCATCTATTATAGAACAAGATATAATGTGGTGATATATGAGGGTGGAAGAGGAAAGGGAGTTAGTAAATGAATAGTGGATCTCCATACTTAATAAGATCTTTATAAAAGTTGTCAGTCACTGTATAATGTTTGCTGTAATGAGTCTAGACTGTATGCTCTTAGTGGGCAGGGAATATGCCTAACAACTCCGTTGCACTGCTCTCTCCCCAGCGCTTAGTACAGTGCTCGGCACACAGTAAGTGTTCAATAAATGCAATACACACACCAATCTGTGTCAGGAACGGATTGACCTCAGGGTCAGAAGCAAAAACAGGTTACCTTAAAAGAGTTTTCCATGGCTAAGGAAGATGAATCAGAACACATTTTTCTCAAATACATTTCCATGCTTCATATATGGTACAGCTTACAGACCAATGGATCAGTTGAGTCATTAGCTCCTCACTGTTTCCTGTACTCATCTCCCTCGTTTCCCTGCTACTGCTTGCCCCTCTTCCCCTTACCCCTTCATTCTGGGTTGCTCTCCTACCAAATGATATCTGTCTTCTCTTCAAATTTTTCCATACACTTCTCTTGCTATTCAGGCAAATCACAAATCAAGCACTCAATAACTATTACAGCTACTGTTCTTATTGCTACTTAAATATATAATTTTTAAATAGCTGAATTCAAAGAATTCAGAAGCCAAGTGTCAATTTAATAAAGCAGAATTTATTAGGCCACTGGGCTTTCTATATAACTTTGCCAGAGAAAGAGGTGCTGATGGAAACTCATTCCAAACTCAAATAGAGTAATAGGAGGAAAATAAAAAGAGTCACCAAGGAAGAAATAGAGGACTATGGAAGAGATGCTAATAATCATATGGAGGAGTACAGTGAAAGGAACCCAAGGCAAAAAATGATGACAAATTCGGGAAGCTTTTCAAGTTTATATGAAAGGTGATTCAACATAACAATGAAAAGGGTTCAGAAAGAAGTTTCAGCAAAGATGAAGGATATTTTGAAGAGTCAAAGTGTTCTATACTGAAAGACAATATTCCTTTGGAAATGAAAGATAAACACCAAAGCGAACTAAGTATGTCTAAATTTTGCAGTGCAATCCTAAATCACAGTGAGTTACATTAGAAAAGCAGCATGGCTTAGTGGAAAGAGCATGGGCTTGGGAGAAAGAGGTCATGGATTCTAATCCCAGCTCTGCCATTTGTCAGCTGTGTGACTTTGGGCAAGTCACTTAACCTCTCTGTGCCTCAGTTGCCTCATCTGTAAAATGGGGTTTAAGACTGTGAGCTCTATGTGGGACAGGGACTGTATCCAACCTGATAACCTTGTATCCATCCCAGAGTTTAGTATAGTGTTAGGTACATAGTAAGCACTTAAATACCATCATTATTATAATTATTATTATTGCATTCAGCCAAATGTCAATCTGGAGCTAGTCCTAGAAGGAATTTGAGAAGGTGAATAGTTCATTTGCATGTGAAATACAGCTAATGTCCAATTAGAAAGGTAGGGTTCCATTTAAGACACTGGCACAGTAGATCAACATATTTATCCTGAGCATTCTGACATCATCATATGAAGGAACTCTTCTCACAAATACACCAAGTTTTCACCGAGGCTATGAAAAACCATGTCAAAAATCTTATCAAAATGCATTTTTTCAGGAAAACTCATATTCTGGTCAGTATACTCAACTACAAACCACACCTGATTAGTAACTACTAACCACATCTTAAGCAAAGCAGCATGGACTAATGAAAAGCACACGGCCTGGGTGTCAGAGGACCTGGGTTCTAATTCTAGCTTTGCAACTTACCTGCAGTGTGACTGGGCAAGTCGTGTCACTTCTATGTGCCTCTGTTTCCTCAACTGTAAAATGGGAGTTCAATACCTGTCCTCCTCCCTGCTACTTAGTCTATGAGCCCTATGTGGAAGAGGGACGTGTCTGACTCGATTAACCTGTATTTACCCCAGATATTAGACTAGTGGTTGACACATAATAAACACTTATTATTATTATATTATTATCTTCTCCCTCCACCAACTAGTAGAAAAATGGCGAGGACACCAAATCTAGGTTTGCTTTGCCTTCATCAGTTACCAAGAGGCATTCAACTTAGAAGACTTTAGTGATGTTTTCAATTTGCTCAAACTGAATTTGAAGTGACCTTTCCAGACTGACAGAGATGAAGTGCAACCAGAACAAAAATAACAACATTCAACAGCCCATGAGTCAAGCAGGGCAGCATAATTTCCCTAAAGCTTTCTTGTGGATACTTATTTCAACAAACTCAAAAAAAAAAAAAAAAAAAGAAAATCCCTCCCTTGATCCCATGGCTCCCTCCAGTTATCTCCCTCCTACCAGTCCTCTCCCAACTCCAGTTGTCTACACCCACTGTTTCAATCAATAACTCGTGTTTGTTGAGTGATTACTATGTGCTGAGCACTGTACTAACATGGCACAGTGGATAGAGCAAAGGCCAGAAAGTCAGAAGGTCATAGGTTCTAATCCTGACTCCTCCACTTGTCTGCTGTGTGGCATTGCACAAGTCACTTCATTTCTCTGTGCCTCAGTTACCCCATCGGTAAAATGGGGATTAAGGCTACCAGCCCTACGCGGGACAGAGACCGTGTCCAACACAGAGAAGCAGCGTGGCTCAGTGGAAAGAGCCCAGGCTTGGGAGTCAGAGCTCATGAGTTCTAATCCCGGCTCTGCCACCTGTCAGCTGTGTGACTTTGGGCAAGTCACTTCACTTCTCTGGGCCTCAGTTACTTCATCTGGAAAATGGGGATTAAGACTGTGAGCCCCATGTGGAACAACCTAATTACCTTGTACCCCCACCCCCAGTGCTTAGTACAGTGCTTGGCATATAGTAAGCGCTTAACAAATGCCATCATTATTACAAGATAACAGACTTAGTAGACACAATCCCCTGCCTACAATGGGCTTACAGTCTAGAAGGGGAGACATAAATTAATATAAATTATGGTTACGTACATAAGGGCTGTGGGGCTGAGGGAGGGGTGAATAAAGGGTGCAAATTCAAGTGCAAGAGTAATGCAGAAGGGAATAGGAGAAGAGGAAATTAGGGCCTAGACAGGGAAGGCCTCTTTGGAGTAGATTGGTAACTTGTCCAAGGTCATGCAGTAGACAAGGGTGGAGTCAAGTTTAGAATCCAGGTCCTGTAAGCTTCTTGTGATAGGGAATGTGCCTGCCAACTCTGTTATACTGCACTCTCCCAAGTGCTTAGTACGGTGCTTTGCATACAAAAAATACTCAATAAATACAATTGATAGTTGCTTAAAAAGCAATCTTTGAGATCATTAATGGAATTATGATTTCAATTCGGTAGAGGAGCAATGAGCTACCCTTAGATGTATGTGAATTCAAAACTTAGCAGAATTGTTCTTTACTTCAAAGTCAATGCTTGCTATAAAAATCAGTAAGTCAATCATATTTGAGTACTTTACTGTGTGCAGAGCACACTTTGGCAGAGTACAGTATAACCAAATAACTGAGATTCCTTGCCCACAAGGAGCTTAATGGGGAATTCTAATGGGGAATTCGGGAAGCAGTGTGGCTCAGTGGAAAGAGCACGGGCTTGGAAGTCAGAGGTCATGGGTTCGAATCCCTGCTCTGCCACTTGTCAGCTGTGTGACTAGGGGCAAGTCACTTAACTTCTCTGTGTCTCAGTTTCCTCATCTGCAAAATGGGGATTAACTGTGAGCCTCACGTGGGACAACCTGATTACCCTGTATCTATCCCAGTGCTTAGAACAGTGCTCTGCACATAGTAAGCGCTTAACAAATACCAACATTATTAATTCTATCCATGAGTGGAAGCATTATTGAGAGAGACTTTCATGCATACTTTGTCCAAAAAAATGCAGTCTTGTACCTGTTCTAGGCCCTTGCTGTTTGGTGTCTGAATATTGCTCAGATGCCACAGGCTACGAGGGGAATTTCAAATCACTGTACAGCCAGTAGGGCATGGAATTAAGTTGTTTTTGCAGTAATGGTGATGGTTTACCCCAAGCCATCCACATCCTCTTGTCCAGTCTCGCTAGGCACAGAGGCATGTATTGCAAGACAACTAGTAGTGAAAATGGATGCAGTCCATGGTGACCCAGCAGACTCTGAGACTACCCCACCAGCCACTCAGCACCTGATCCCCATCATCTCTAAGAAATTAAATTTTAAAAAGAGAAAATTAAAGAGATAATGAATAAAAAAAATTAAAGCAACAATGAATAAAACATTTGAAAATTAAAATGTTATATATAATTTTGGAGTTATAATAAGTACAATTTATTCCTAATATATTAATCTTACTGAAGGAATTGTATTTTGCTTACTATTCCTACTACAAAGAAAGTCAATGTTCATTGGCTACAAAATAATCAAGATAATGCTAATTCTTCCCCAATTATTAAGCAAGGATTCTAATTACACTAAAGTCCATCTTGTAATTTAAGAGATGCAATAAAATGTTGCAAATTAATTATTAGAAGGAACATATTGTCGTAACAGCTTAAGTATACCTGCAGTAATTAAGTCCATTACTGGGTGCTTTTAAACTATCTTTTTTATTTTGTCCACAAAAATGTTGGTGAAATTACTGGCAATTTTGAGTCACTTTCATTATGAATATCCATAATGAAATTATTTTTCATTGCAGAAGTGTTTAACATAATTAATAAATGGAATGAACAATAATACTGTGTTCATACAATGAAAGACTTTTCATTCTGACAAATTCCAAACACTCTGAAGGACAGAGACAGAGCTAAATGAAGCTCCAATTTTCTAACTGAAAATTCATTTCCTCCAAAGAGGCATGTGGACCCATTTTGCCTTTGTGATACTAACCAGGACCATGCAATCTATAGGAGTAGACAGACAGTAAAATAAATGTACTGTACTAAGTACTTGGGAAGTTTGAAATAGAGAAGTAACTTGATCCTTGCACACAAAGAGCTTATGCTCTTTTATAGGAAACAAAACAGTCTTTACAAAAAGCAAAGTAATTGAATGTAAATACAATAATGATAATGGTGTGTGTCAAGAATTTATTATATGTCAAACACTGTATTAAACACTGGGGTAGGTAAAAGAGCATAAGGACAGACACAGTCTCTGTCTCATATGGGACTCACAGTCTAAGTAGAAGAGAGTAGGATTTAATCACCATATTACAGATGAGGAAACTAAGGCAGAGACAAATTAAGTGACTTGCCTAAGGTCATGGCAACCAAGTGACAGAGTCAGGATTAGAGCCCAGGTCCTAAGGCTCCCAGGAATGTGCTCTGCTCACTAGGGAATGCTGCTTCTCTCTGTATAGAAATGTGGATGATGGAGAGTAAGCTCACCGTGATCAGGGACTGTATCTGTTTATTGTTGTATTGTGTTCTCCCAAGAGTTTAGTACATTGTCTGCACACAGCAAGCACTCAGTGAATATGATTGAATGATAGGACTGGTGGTTTTGTATGACTCAGGGTGCTGGGAAGTCATCAAGAAAGTTGGATTTTAGGAGGACTTTAAATGAGGGGAGAGCTGTGGACTTGAGGAGAGATATGGTTAGAGGCTTGAGAGACAGCTTGGATGAGGAAACAGAGGCAAGACTGGGGAGAGTAAAATATAGTAAGAAGGTTAGTTTGAGAAAAATTAAGAGAGCAAGCTGAAGAGTCAGAGATAAGCAGTGGAGAGAATCTTAAAACAGTTTTATGGTCAATCATGTTATTATTAATAATAATAATATTAATGGTATTTGTTAAGCACTTACTATGGGCCCAGCATTGTTCTAAGCGCTGGGGTAGATACCAGGTAATAAGGTTGCCCCATGTGGAGCTCACACTCTTAATCCCCATTTTACAGATGAGGTAACTGAGGCACAGAGAAGTTAAGTGACTTGCACAAAGTCACACAGCTGATAAGTGGTGGAGGTAGGATTAGAACCCATGACTTCTGTCTCCCAAGCCCATGATCTCTTCACTAAGCCATGCTGCTTCTTTATTGAGCACTTATTATATGCAGAGCACTTTACTAAGAGCTTGGGAGAGTACAATACAACAGAGTTGTTAGACACATTTCCTCCCCCAAATGATGAGGTTTTTACATGGTACAACTGGATTTGGGGAGAAAGGGAGAGTTTAGAGGCTTGAAGAGAGTGTGATAAATGAAGCTCCAAGTACTGGACCTGTGCAAATGTAGGCAGAAGAGATTGGAGTGAGTAGATTGGAGTAAAGCAGCATGGCATAGTGGACAGAGCATGATACTGGGAGTCAGAAGGTCCTGGGTTCTAATCCTAGCCCCACCATTTATCTGCTGTGCAGCCTTGTGAAAGTCATTTCACTTCTATGTGCCTCAGTTACCTCATCTGTAAAATTGGCATTGAGACTGAGCCTCTTTGTGAGCCAGGGGCTGTGTCCAACCTGATTAGCTTATATCTACCCTAGTGCTTGGTACAGTGCCTGGCACATACTAAGCCCTTAACAAATGCTATTATTATGATTAGAGAGTGGAGGCAGAGACCATCAAGGAGGTTGATGCAATAGTCAAGCTACAATATGACCGGGGCTTGAACAAGAATACAAGCTCTTAGGGTGGGAATGGAAAGGATAGATTCAGAAGACATCATTAGGATGAACCAGCAGGATTTGAAAGCAGATTGAATATATGAACAGAGGAATAATAAGAACTCCAGGATATGAGTATGTGGGCTTCAGAGATAAGGAGGACAGTGGTATTTTTGACAGAGTTGGAAAAGTTAGGAGGAGAAGTGGGTTTAAGAGGGGGTAAAGTGAGCAGTTCCGCTGTAGATACTGACCGTCATCATGAGGACAATAAATAAACCTTGGCACATCACATGTAGTTGGAAGGAAATGAATTCCGGCAAATCATTCTCCCTTGTAGAGGGAGGGGCCAGGATAATGGAGGGAAAATGAAATGAAGTGGTTGCTCATTTATTAAGGAAAGAATTCCAGGACAGATTAATTTAATGATCTCCAGGGACATTCATCCCACGAAGACCTTCTGATCCTACATTCTGAACACCAGGCATGATCTTGGCCATCCTCTTGTCATATAAAAGAGATAAAAAAAATTTATGAAAAAGAATAAAATGAAGACGTATATGTTAGCATAGGACTTCGGGAACAGAATTCTCACTCTAGGAAAAGGATGTTTTTGTTGAACCGTGTCATTGCTTTCTACAGCTACTCTAATGATTCTACTTCTTGATGCTTGAGCTGAATATCAATAAACAGATCTGAACTTAATTCACCCCATTCTAATGAAAACATATTCCTTGACAACTCTTTACTTCAGTTTCTAAATTAACTTGTTAACACTGATGAACACCTAAGCTTATGTTTGCTACGTAGAAAGAAAGATAGCTGTGGAGATGTAACAAGGCTGAAGACATAGAGAGTTAGGAAATGTTCATTTCAATTGCAAGTGCCCTAAATGGTATTTTCCTGCCTTACATTAAGCACTTCTGCTCATTGGAAATTCACACAGCTTTCATATATACCTGTGAACCTATGTATAGTATCCCAAAAGAGGGGAGTTCCTCTAGGCCCTAACCTCCTTGTGGGCAGGGAACATCTACCAACTCTGTTATTCCCTTACTGTTAATCCCCCAGTAAGGACTCTATAAATACAATTGAGTTGTGACCATTTTGAGGTGAAACTGGGTCACATATCTTGTAGAGTAGATAAAAGTGAATCAGGCCTGACACAGTAACTCTCCCAAATGGGGCTCAGTTTAAGTAGAGGGAGAATGGACATTGAATCCCGATTTTATAGATGAGGAAATTGAGGCCCAGAAAAATTAAGTGACTTGCCCAAGTCACATTGCAGGCAACTGGCAGAGCCAGGATTATAACCCAGGTCCTATGACTCCCAGGCCCAGGGTCTTTCTATTTACCACTTTCTCATTAGGGCATGATGTTTCTCTTCACTCATATGACTTAATTATGAAATGTATGCATGATTTGGGATGTGTCATATGAATTGAAAAAGGTGTTCCCATCCTTTTATGCCATTTCCCCTTTAAGTTACTTCAGTGATATTCAGGAGATTTACTTACTGCTATGAAAAATAATATTTTGTCTCTTTCTATATTGTATTTTGAACCCATAGTGAGAAAAAAACTGTTTTTATTTTATTATTTTATTACTATTATTATCCTAGATGCCTTCTGGAGATATAGGTCTAAGGCAGTTTTCATCTTCATGAAATCTAGGATAAAGGCACTCTGACAGGAGCGGACTCTAGGGCCTGGGACCCTGCATGATTAATTCCCTTGAATAATTTACAAATTAAATAGTTAACCAAATGATTTCTCATGGCAAATAAAGACACCAGACACCAAACTCATCAGCTTCCATTCTGAACAAGGATTTTCTTCAAAAATGATTTCAAATAATTCCTCACAACCTAGCCTTAAAAGTTTCTTGGAGTTCATACCTTTGTTTAAAATCTCTCTACTGAAGTGACTTTAAGTGTTTTAGATACTGCTCCATTCATTCATTCAATCATATTTATTGAGTGCTTACTGTGTGCAAAGCACTGTAGTAAGCCCTTGGGGAGAGTAGAGTATAACAATAAAGAGACCTATTTCCTGCTCAAATTGAGCTTACAGTCCAGAGTGGGAAACAGATAACAGATATATAAATACATTACAGATATGTGCATAAGTGCTGTGGGGGTGGGACGGGGGATGAATGAAAGAAAGTCAGAGTGACACAGAAGGGAGTAGAGAGGAAAAGAGGGTTTAGTCAGGGAAGGCCTCTTGGGGAGATGTGCCCTCAATAGGGCTGTGATGGTGGTTAAAGTAATTGTCTCTAGCTAGCTAGATCTAGCTAGCAATGCCTTTCAGTAGCCCAGAAAACCAATGCTTTATTTGAGTCTCCTGATAAAAATTGTACAGTAGACATAGGGCTCAGGGGAAATTTCTTTGACTTGACAAAGGGTGGGCTCTGAGATCATAGTGTTATTTTAGGTAAATCGATTGTGTCTTATTGGTATTTCACTATAAAGTACATCGGCTTAAAGCAGTTTTTAAATAATTGATCATAGTTTGTATTTTTAATAGTGATGAACAGAACTCTTACTGACCTATGGTGTTCACCAAGATCAACTGTGCTAGCTGCTCATTATTCTCACAGTCATTTTCTTAAATGCTCTCACCAGGGCTAATTCACATCTACATGCCAGCCTGGCCACTGAGGGAGCCTGAGTGTAAGATTAACAGATTCTGGTTTGCTGAAAGAGTACATTTCAGTTAAAGGGGAAGAAATTCATCAGGGCTATTTTCAGGGAGAGAAATAAAAATGGTCTGCCTGTGCACTGCTCTTTCACAATCCTCTCAATATCTTTCTTGGTGGGGAGAGGGAAAAGGCTTACCAGAATAAAGGAGTGGGATATTTCCCTGTAGAAAAACTGTCCAGTTTTGAGAACCCCCGATGCTAGTGAACATCTTGAACGTAGCCCTCTGTGGGGACTGAGCCTACCCCACTTACAGCATAAAGATTGACCCCTGTCAAAAGACTGATTGAGTCATTATCTGACAGGCTGCAGGATAAGGTCTTTTTTTCATACATCCCCAATTAGGCCCTCTTCCCCCCACTCTCTCCCTGTTCTACGTCAACTATACAGTTGGATCTGTACCCTTTGGACATTTGATATTCTCCCCACTCTCAGTCCCACAGTATTTATGTATATGTACATAATTTAATGTTTGTCCTCCTCTAGACTATAAACTTGTTGTGAGCAGGGAATATGTCTACTAACTCGTTTTGTACTCTCCAAGCACTTAGTAAAGTGTTCTGTACACAGTAAGCATTCAATAAATACCATTAATTGATTTTGTGAAGGAGAGCACCAAGAGAGCTATAACATGACTTAACTCTAGAATCATATAAAAATAATAGAATTTGTATTGTATCTACTATAGTATGCGCTTAACAATCAGATCAAACAGTCTCTGTCACACAGGGGGCTCACAATCTAATGGGGAGGAAGAATAGGTATTTAATCCCTATTTTAGAGATGAGGCAACTGAGGCACAAAGAACTTAAGTGATTTCACTGAGCAGCAGGCAAGTGGCAGAGATTAATAAATCAGTGCTATTTTTTGAGCACTTACTATGTGCAGAACACTGTACTAAGCACTTGGAAGAGTATAATTCAGGACTAGAATCCATGTCTCCTAAATCTCACATCTCTCCTCCTTCCTCTAAGCCAAACTGGAATCTCTTTTTATGGAAAATTTCCATATGGAGATTGCACTCTTGGTCTATTTTGCTTGTTTCATTCATTCAATCGTATTTATTGAGCTCTTACTGTGTGCAGAGCACTATACTAAGCACTGGGGAGAGTACACTACAACAATAAACAGATATATTCTCTGCCTAGAACAAGCTTATGGTCTAAAGAGAGGGCAAACAGACACGAGTATAAATTACAGATATGTATGTAAGTGCTGTGGGGCTGAGGGGCACGGGACAAACAAAAGGTGCCGTTCAGGGCAATCCAGAAAGGAGTGGGAGAAGAGGAAAAGGATGGGAGGGGCTTAGTTAGGGAAGGCCTCCTCTTGCAGAAGATGTGCCTTCAATAAGGCTTTGAAGGGTCATAGAGTGGTTAATTATCTGTCATTTGAGGAGGGAGGGCATTCCAAGCCAGCAGCAGGACAAGGGTGAGGGATCAGTGGCAATACAGATGAGATCTAGGCACACTGAGAAGGTTAGTAATAGAGGAGTGAAGACTGTGGCCTGGGAGGCAGGAGGAGAATATTAATAATAATAATAACAATAATTGTGGTTTTAAGCTCTTGCTATGTGCCAATCACTGTACTAAGCACTGGGATGAATACAAGCAGATCGGGTTGGACACAGAACTTGTCCCACTTGGTGCTCACAGTTTTAATCCCTGTTTTACCGATGAGGTAACAAGCACAGAGAAATGAAGTGATTTGCCCAAGGTCACACAGCAGACAAGTGGCAGAGTCAGGATTAGAACTCATGACCTTCAGACTCCCAGGTCCGTGCTCTCTTGACTGTGCCATGCTATTTCCCATAGTGAGGTAGGGTAGGAGGGGGCAAGCCAATTGTTTTGAAGCCAACCATGAGGAGTTTTTGTTTTTAATTTCACCTGAGCTTGTAAGTTGCCTTGTTTATCCCAGCAATAACAAAGAAGTTGGAAAACAACCAATGGAAAAATAGCCTTATCTAGTTGGTGTCTATTTGAAAGTTTGTTTACTACCTTTATTTGGTATTCTGTTTAAGTATTGGGTCACAGATTGGGTATTTCATTCCAGCTACTTTGCTTCCACTCAAGTGACAGCAAAAGTGCTATTCAAATTGATTTTTCCATTTATTTAATCCAGGGATTGTTTCTTCCTTTCCACATAGGTGGCCACTGACAGTGAGAAAAAAGCAAAGCTGTAATTCAGGAGGAATGATGACTGGAGAGTTGATGGAAAGTGAAATGATGTCATTCCCCCATTTCCCCAAAGTACTAAGGTCTCCAAGTGATTCTTCCCAAGTCACAAGAAATAAAATAAAACCCTTAATAAAGTTTGGCTCATTCACCTCGAAGATATCAAACAACCAATCCACTGTATTCACTGAGCACTTACTGTGTGCAGAACACTGTTCTAAGCACTGGGGAAAGTACAACACAATAGAGTTGATAAACATAATTCCTGACTACAAGGAGTTTAGAGATAACAGGGAGACACAGACATTAAAATGAGTTACAAGTAGGGGAAGTAGTAGAATATGAAACTACTTATGTAAGTGCTGTGGGATGGAGTAAATATTAATGTGCTTAAGGAGTACAGAACCATGTGCATAGGAGATGTGGAGGGGAGGGAGTCTCTGTCCCAAATTGGACTCACAGCCTTAATCCCCACATATGAGGTAACAGTGACACAGAGAAGTTAAGTGACTTGCCCAAGGTCACACAGCACAGAAGTGGCAGAACCACAACTAAAACCCAGATCCTTCTGTCTCCCAGGCCTATGCTGTATCCACTAGGCCAAGATGCCTGTGACAGGAAAGGGAGTTCCAGGTGAGAGGGAGGATATGGGCAAGGATTGGGTATACTGCACCCTACTGCACCAAGCATTTGGGACTTCATGGAAATGATTTGAGGCATCATAAAATACTAAGTATTGGATCCCTGATCATTAAAATCTTTCCATGAAGTTTTGTGACAGCTCTTGATGACTGCCTGGAAATCTGTTTGTTCCATCTGTTTCAAGGTGCCCCAAAGAAGTGCTTCAAGGACAGAAAAACGGTAGGATGTCAGCCTGGAGGAAAATCAGCTGCTGACCTAACACAAGGTGAATTTTAAGAGAATAAACAATGTCGTTATTCTCCTAAAGCAAACTGGCCAAGAAATAGAATAAAAGCAATTGGTGGCTTCATTGTTGATCTCCTCCTCTTCATTGTCATCCTCATCAGCATTATTCATCAAACACTTAATATGTACCGAGTATTGCAAATGAGGTTTTCCTATAATGCAATGGCTGTGTTCTCACGAACCCACATATTAGGGAAAACACACTATATTGCTCACTCTTTCTGAAGCCATGCTCACACACAATCAGTTTTTCCATAATGTGACCCACTGAACCTGAAAAATCTTGTGTTGTCAGAAGAAGATGCCCTAATTCCCTTAATTGCATTATATCTAAAATTTGCACTGAAAACACACATTCCCTTAAAACTAAGTATACCAAGAGTTGCAGAATCTCAGAGGAGAAATAGAAAACAAATTCTTTGTCTTCAAGGAGTTTTTACACTGAATAAAGGAAGCAGAAACAAATGTATACATGCAAAAATCAAAATCATGAAAATAAATTTAAAAAAAATGAATACTTGCGGATGAGCAAGTCAATAACAAACACATGGGGGTCCAAAAGAGATGGCAACTGGATTAATGAAGGAATACTTATCAGAGAGGCTGATCATTTGTGAAGTGCTAGATCACGGCTGGAGAATCTGTTAAGGAAGGACTTTCCAGACTTAAAATGTTCGGGACCATAATCCACTCTATATGGCCTGTTCCTTCAAGTGTAACCAACCCCAGCTATGGCAGAGGATCATGGGATCAAAGCCAACAAATGGTCCGTACTCTGGAGGAGAAGGAGCAGCCCGCCTCATTTCCTCTCACTCTCAGTTCTCTTGGTCAATGGCATCTGAGGCAGCTTTGGACACAATCAATGGGAGCCTTTTACCATAGATTCATTAAAAATTCTGAAATCTAACAAGGCCAGGGACACCACTTAGCCTCACTGACATAATCTGATAAAATTAAACTAGGCTAGAAGCTAAAGAAATTTTTTCCCTACTGACTTTGTTCTTCCCTGACATCTTAGTTTAAGTTCTAAATAACTTGGCCATAGGCGAGACAGAAATAAAAGCACAGATAAGACAATAATATAAAAAATCTGCTCTTACAAAAATAGTTGGTACACATTACTTGAATCCATATGACAGAATGCAAGATGTATTCTATTATTAGAACCCATTTTTATTTAAAACCAAAAGGAGTTTTAAAGAAGAAAACCTTCATATTCAAAAGTTTGAATATACCATTTACAATTCTTAAAAATGTAAACCATTCTGGCCCTTCTCCACACAGTTATCTGCTTGAATCAAACAGGCTTCCAAGAAAATGTTATTTTAGCTGATTCGTTATGAAAAACAGGTTTAAATGCTTGGGAACCATCTGGCTACCCAAATACATCTCCAAAATCATCACTCATTTATTGTTAGAATATACACTTAAGTTTTGAGTTTTTTTGGGTTTGTTTCATTAAATCAAATTTCTGTCATCAATTTTCAGTGGTTAAAATTCAGCACTCCAGTGTTAGCATTCACGGACATACAGTATTTAATCCCATGAATGATATTTTAATGAATCAACTAGATTCCATCCAGAACCATTAGCTACACCATTGGTAGGCCATCCGTTGTGAAAACCAAACAAGTTTGAGGAGTAGATGGAAACAACAATTGAAAACTGAATGAGACCACAAGTCAGAAAAGCTATTTAAAATAGAAACTTTAGCTCAAGAAGATATGACATATTCATGGCAAAGGACCATCATCCAAAAGATATTCTAATTAGCTTGTTGCCCTAGAAACATAGAAGTCCATACTCTGCTTTCAAGTCCAGATATTCTAAAAGTTCTCTAGGTAGAAGCAATGTCAGGAGATCATCTAGTCAGTGCTCTGCCTCCTGGAAAAAACTACTCCCCCATACATTTTTCAAGCCAAAGCTGATAGATCTTCAAAAATAGAGGCGCTCTTCCAAAGACTCTTGCAACTACTCAGTGGAAACCTTAAAATCTGGTAAAATCTGCAGGTTTTATCTCCTCTGTAGGAGAGGCAAGGTTGAATTTTAGGGAAGGCACATGTGGAAAAACAGTCAGAGAAGGATGGCACTGGGTAACACTGGGGAGGGGACAAAGGCAGGGATCTTAGAGACTGTGAACTCCTTACGGGTCAGGACCTTTGCCCAACTTGATTATCCTGTACCTATCCCAGCGCTTGGTACACAGTAAGCACTTGAAGAACTGTGATTATTATATTCATTACTATTATTATCAACACCTAAGAGTTAGGGTTATGTAAAAGTTGATGTCAGGTGGTTGAAGAAGAGGTGGGCGGAGAAGAGAAGAATTACATGACTCTGTGTGTGTGTGTGTGTGTGTGTGTGCGCGCGCGTGCAATGAAGTATATGTGCATCATTATCAGTGTGCAAAACTAATAGGGATGTGAGAGGTCAGAGGATGAGGAAAAACAGACTGGGGGAAAGCTGGAATAGACCTGTGCAAATAATCTGTGCATGGTTGGAGTTGGGTATCAATATAATAGGTCTAGCTTCATTCATTCATTCAATCGTATTTATTGAGTGTTTAGCTTGAAAGAGCAATATAATACTGAGTCTCCCAGAGTTCCATGATTCTTTATTGTTCTTTCCAGTCATATCCCTCTTGTCAACGGGGTGATCTCTGGGAGGGTGTGGGATTCAGAACAAATAGACAGGGGTGTCTTAAGGAAACTTGGTCCAAGGGGAGTGGATGATATTACCAGTGTAAATCCAAGACAAACATCAGCTTTGTAGTCCCTTGCAGTTTTCAAATTCTCCATGAATTACCTCAGGCTTTTGCTGGTCCCTTAAATATCATACATAGATATTATAGGCATTTGTAAGTAACAAATCCCTAGCAATCATTACACAAACATCCTAATGACAATGTTTGTATTGAAGAGTAGACAGATTCTAAGCATGTATTATGGGTGAAATATCCCCAAAAGTGAATGCACTGGTGACTAGCCAAGTCTCACAACACTTCACCCCCTCAGGTCACAATCTCTCTTAGGTGCCCTCCAATCTTTTTTTAGGTCTTGAAAAATGCTTCCTTCACTTTTATGGTAATCATGGTTTAACCTAAATTCAGATGAACAGCTCTGCTGACTTGTAAAAACCAAAGGATCACTTATGTAAGCTCTTTCAATTGTTGTGTCCTGAAGAGAAATCCACCCCTATAGGGTTAGCATTGAGTTCTGACAAGTTGTGTTTAAAAACCCTTCAGTTCTCAGAGGCTGTCTTACATGTCCCCATCACATTACTTTCCTGCCCTAAATCTTGTCTTTTGACAAAGGTGTGCTGAACTAAATGGCTTCACAATCTCCTGCTTTTTCGTAGATCTAATGGTTCTTATGCTGATGAATACCCACCCCTCTCTTTCCCTTCCTTTTGAAGACCACATATCATCTGCCTCTACCATCCCCTACAGATATTAGCTGTGGTCATCTACCACCCCACAGGCCCTGTCTCAAAATTTTTGAACCATTTTGATCCCTTGCTCACATTCCTTCTCTTTCTCCATCCCTATAGTGATTTTTGAGGATTTCAATATTCATATAGGTGTTTATTTCCACCCCTCCACTGGTCGCTTTCTGTAACTTTAACTCCACTGACCTCCTGCTCCACTCCACCCCACCAACTAGTCTACTTGGAGACGAACTCTACCTCATCATCTCTACTCTCACCAACTCTGAAATCCCTCTATCCGACCACAGCCTACTCATTTGCCTTCTCTTTCACACATGCCCTCACTGCAAATCTGTCCTGATCCCCAACAGAGACCTCCAATCTTTTGACCTTGTCCAATTTTCTGAAATTATCATGACCCATTTTTTCCTCCATATCCAAACTACCTTCCCTTGATGACAAAATTGACAGACTCAACACTACCCTCTCTACTCAAATCAACTTACTGCGCCTCTATTCCTTCAATCTCTAGCCACTAACCCACAGCTGGAGATCATTTTCACAGTTTGCTTCCTTCACTCCTGTGCATGAGCAAGGAATCAAACTTTCTTGCCCATTTTAGTTCTACCCTCTTCTCTGCCCAGCAACATTTCTCCCTTCTTGAGTCCCACACCCATTACTCTTGCCAGTTGTTTCCCTCTTCCAGTCCCCTGCCTCTCCATAATAATAATAATAATAATAATAATGGTATTTGTTAATTGCTTACCATGTGCCAACCACTATTCTAAGCACGGGGTAGATACAAGGTATATAGGTTGTACAAGGTAATCCTTATTTTACAGATGAGATAACTGAGGCACGGAGACGTTAAGTGACTTGCCCAAAGTCACACAGCTGACAAGTGGAGGTGCAAAGATTAGAATCCACAACCTCTGACTTCCAAGCCTGTGTTCTTTCCACTAAGCCACACTCCATCTCTTGCCTCTAATGACCTGCCCACATACTTGAGAAAATTGAAAATCAGGAATGATTTCCCTAAAGTCTCCCCTCCTATTCAATCCCTCCCTCTTCCTTCCCTGTCTTCAACTCTCCCATCTTTCTCAGCAGTATCTCAAGAGGAGATTTCCTGCCTTCTCTCAAAATCCACCCCCTCCACTTATACCTCCAACACCATCCTGCCACACTTTATCAAAGCACTTGGCCCTTACTGGCTGCCATCTTCAACTGTTCACTCTCCAGTGTCTTTTTCCCCAGTGCTTTCAAGCATGCACATGCCACCCATCCTGAAATAAACCCTCTTTTGACCCCCACAGCTTCGTTCAGTTTTCACCCCATCTCCCACATCTCTCCAAATCCCTTGAACAGTTGTCCACACCTGCTATTGCCACTTCCTCTCCTCCAATTCTCCCCTTGACCTCATCCAATCTGGCTTCTATCCTCTTCATTCTACAGAAATGGTCCTCTCAAAAGGTTACAAATGATCTCTGTCTTGACATAATCAAAGGTTTCTACTCCATCCTAATTGTCCTCAACAGACTTTGACACTGTCAATCATCCCTTTCTCCTGGAAACATCCAAATTTAGCTTCAATGACACTGTCCTCTCAACTCTTTGGCTGCTCATTCGCTATCTCTTGCACCTTCAACCCTCCCTCAGCCCCACAGCACTTATTTATATAACCATAGCTCATTAATTTTTATTAATGTCTGTCTCTCCCTCTCAATAGTATGCTCACTGTGGACAAGGAACATCTTTACCAACTCTGTTGTATTATACTCTCCCAAGTACTTAGTATGGGGCTCTGCATGTAATAAGTGCTTAATAAATGATTGATTGAATGCTAAGCAAAGATTATGCCTACCTAAAATGATCAAATTACAAGGACCCAGTAGTGTTTCCAACTTCAATCAACTAATGGTATTTATTCTGTGCTTATTATGATCAGAGCACTGTACTAAGTGATTGGGAGAACACAATACAACAGCATTGTCAGACATGTTCCCTGCTCACAAGGAGGATACAGTCCAGAGGGTGACTTGACCTACAACCCAAGGATGATGGTGCACCATTGTATCTCTGCTTCCAGTTGTACTTCCTCATAGTAGACTCCCTGGACTAGGGTATTTATGGGAGTATCTTGAGGTTTGTTCAGGACCCAGTGGGTAGTTTTGTAGGCAGCAGGTCATCAATAATGCAAATAATAATAGTGGTATTTGTTAGCACTTTAGTGTCAAGCACTGTTCTAAGCACTAGAGCAGATGAAAATTAATTAGCTTGGACCCAGTTCTCATCCTACCTGGGGCTGAGAGTTTAAGTAGGAGGGAGAGTGGGTATTTAATCCCTATTTTACAGGTAAGGAAACTGAGGCACAGAGAAACTGATTGATTTGCCCAAGGTCATGCAGCAGGCAATTCACAGAACCATGATCAGAACCAAGGTCCTCTGACTCCTAGACCTGTGTTTTTTGACTAGGATCACACTGTTTCTCAACCAGATGCTCGTTCATCTCTCTCTCTCCCTTCATATTCTCTTTCCTCTCCCACTACAACTTATTCCACATATTTCATTCCTCTCACACCAATCTATTTACTGGACCACAAACTTCTCTTTTCATCAACCCCTGATTATATCTACTATCATGCCTGGAACTCCCTCCTCCTTCATATCTGGCAGATCAACACTCTTTGTGTTAGAGGATATGGGTTCTAATCCCGCTCTGCCACTTGTCTGTTATGCAACCTTGGGTGAGCCACTTAACCTCTTAGTGCCTCACTTACCTCATCTGAAAAATGGAGATTAAGACTGTGAGCCCCATATGGGACAACCTGATTACCTTGCATCTATCCCAGTGCTCAAGACAGTCCTTGACACATAGTAAGGGCTTAACAAATACCATAATTATTTAAAATTCTACTTATGTATCCCCCAGGAAGCCTTCCCTGACTAACCTCATCTCCCTCACCTTATTCTCCCTACCTGCTATTACCACCTTTGCACTTTGGTAAACATCCTCTAACACTCTGATACTTACCCACCTTCAAGATGTCTCTACCTGGATGTTCCAACACCTCAAACTTAATATTTCCAAAACAGATCTCCTGTTCCATCCAAACCCTTTCTTCCCTCTATCTTTCCAAACACTGCATACAGTCCTGGCTCTGCCACTTGTCAGCTGTGTGACTGTGGGCAAGTCACTTCACTTCTCTGTACCTCAGTTACCTCATCTGAAAAATGGGCATTAAGATTGTGAGCTTCACGTGGGACAACCTGATGACCCTGTATCTACCCCAGCGCTTAGAACAATGCTCTGCACATAGTAAGCACTTAAATACCAACATTATCAACATTATTATCCTCCCTATCTCACTCATTCATCACTCTCATTGAACCCACATATTCAGTCTGTCAACAAATCCTCGTGATTCTACCTTCACATCATTAAAATCTACCTTTTTCTCTCCATCCTAACTGCTACTATGCTGATCCAAGTACTTATCCTATCCTGTCTTGACTGCTCTATCTGCCTTTCATTCAAAAGTATTTACTGAGCACTTACTATGTGCAGAGCACTGTACTAAGCATTTGGAATGTACAAATCGGCAACAGAGAGAGACAGTCCCTGCCCACTGACAGGCTTACAATCTAATCTGCCTTCTCACTGAACTCCCTGACTCCTGTCTCTCCCTACTCCAGTCCATACTTCACTCTACTGTAAGGAATTGTTTCCTAAAAATATACCCACTCTGTCTTCCACTCTTCTAGAACCACTCATCCACCTCTGCAAATCAAACTCCTTACCATCAGCTCTAAAGCACTGATTCGGCTCATCCCCTCCTACCTTATTGATTTACTACAGCTAAGCCCACACACTTTGCTTCTCCAGCACCAGCTTACTCATTGCATCCCAATCTCATTTAGTTTACCACTGACCCTTTTCTCATATCCTCCCCCTAGTCTGGAACTCTCACTCTTCATATATGCCAGACCATCAATCACCCCACCTTCAAAATATTATTCAGGTCACATCTCCTCCAAAAGGCCTTGCTCGATTAAGTACTCTCTTTCCTAGCTCCCTCTCTCTTTTACTTCATCTATGCACTTGAACCTGTGACCAATGGACATTTGATATTCACCCCACTCTCAACCCCTAGACACATGTGCATATTTTAAAATTATGCATTCTAAATTGTTTATATTAATGTCTGTCTCCCCTACTAGATGGAGAGCTTGTTGTGATAAGAAACACGTCTACCAACTCTATTATTCTCTTCCAAGCACTTAGGATAGTGCTCTGCACCAAGTAGGTACT
Organism: Ornithorhynchus anatinus; assembly: GCF_004115215.2. Classification (NCBI taxonomy): domain Eukaryota; kingdom Metazoa; phylum Chordata; class Mammalia; order Monotremata; family Ornithorhynchidae; genus Ornithorhynchus; species Ornithorhynchus anatinus. Next base: position 35,579,464 of record NC_041734.1, on the reverse strand, counting down.
CAGTAAATTCCACTGATGATGATACATAGTAGACCCACCATGGTCAGATTTTTTTTTTTAATAACACCAGTGTTTGATTACCCTAATCAAATCACCTTATTGCTGACTGGGTGGTCAATTCTTTACTAGTGATGCTTTACATTTTTCTAAGACATTTTAATTTCATATGAGGCTTGTCAGAAACCATAAATGTGGGGTTTACTCCTACAGCACAAAGAATGCACAATTGCTGACTAATAGCAGAGATGGTAAGGTGTGATAACACCTGCCCTTCAGGCACTTCTGAGTGACTTAGGTAGCTCTCTCCCCTGATACCTTTTAATACCTCACAAATAATTTTTAACTCCCAAATTCAAAACTAACCTCACTTTCCAAAATGAACAAGGTCAGTAGCTACTAAGATTTATTCTCTATTCCCACATCTTCAAAATAGGAAAAAAAAAAGGAAAGCCCATAATCACAGAGGAGGTAAAGACTGTACTTGACTCAAACACCAGTGATTTCAAGTACCTTTTCCCTATACCAGAATTTTCTTCTTTCATCCTGTTAATGACTCAGTCTAGCCACCCCTCCTCACACAATAAGAAATCTCTCCATTTCTGCTGAATAATGGTTTCCATGGCACAGTATCTTTTTCAGCCCGGGGAAATGTCTCAACACCCTTACTCAATAATTGGAGCTGTTGAATATGCCCTTCAGTGGGTTTAGCTGAAGATCGCCTTGCGAAAATGGGATGGCTTTCTTTTCCTGCCCTTTCTTAATCCTATTTTAAAAACAAAGACAATTCTATGAATTGATAACTGAAAAGCAGTATGGCTTAGTGGAAAGAGCATGGGCTGGGGAGTCAGAGGTCATGGGTTCAAATCCAAGCTCTGCCACTTGTCAGCTGTGTGACTTTTGGCAAGTCACAACTTCTCTGTGCCTCAGTTACCTCGTCTGTAAAGTGGGGATTAAGACTGTGAGCCCCACGTGGGACAACCTGATCACCTTGTATCCTCTCCAGCGCTTAGAACAGTGTTTTGCACATAATAAGTGCTTAACAAATGCCATTATTATTATTAAAGGCCATGTGACTCAGGAAGAAGCTCTGGATCTGATTCCCAAGAAAGCTGGTTCTGCTCCTCACTGTACCAGATTCTCACTCCCATTTCTGAGTCTTGATTGAGAGATTTGGAGCAGATCTTGTCAACGATGGGTTCCTCAGTCCTCTAGTTCATCTTGGGACCATGCTCTCCATGCTATGATGCATGTGAAATCGGTAATATTAGCAGGACTCAGGGCAGACTTCAATTCCTAGGGCTACTTAGGGGTACTAAGGACTTGGGAGAGTACAATGTACCAATGTAACAAATTGTCCCTGCGCACACTTTTTGCACTTCTGAAGACTGCAGTTGTTCACATTCATTGCCGGACAGTGCAAAGGTATTAAGGAGGGATGAGATTAAAATAGTTTTATTTCATTTTTCTTTATATGCAACAGGCAGTTCCATCCTTGGCTCTTTTCTTGGGTATCTTAGGAAAGGGCAGTTGTGTCTGGCTAAAATACTTGGGGTGGCCAGCAAACAATACTAAAAATAAAATATCTGTGGGTCACCGAAGTTCACAAAAACTGTAGCTCTTAGCTGAAGAGATACAACAGTGGAGCATAAAAATAGTATTGGAACATATTTAAAATGATTTTTCTTCATTTATCATTTCAGACAGTGAACTCCTGGAATCTAAAAGATCAAATAGGACTCAATCAAGGCTTAGGCAAATATAATAAAGTAGACTTGATTCCTGACCTAAAGGAGTATGCAGTCTAGTGGAGGAGCTTTCAGTGATCTTGCCAGGAGGGAAAAAGCTGAAGAAAATTGGTTGACAACCTCATGCTTCCAACTGCATTCTTCTATATTTGTTGTTTGTTTATATTTACTAGGGCTGCCATGGAGACATAAAAAATGCAGGTCAAAGTCCATAATCTTGTCTTTAAATGAATTTCCCTTTGCAGTTTTATTCTCTCCACTCTGAAAAAAATGTTTGGTTCATCCTTACTTGGAAGCTGTTCCTTATCCTTGACTCCTCTCTCATTCAACCCACACATTCAATCAATCACTAAATCCTGTCGGTTCCACCTTCACATCATTAAAATCTGCCCTTTCCTCTCCATCGAAACTGCTACAATATTAATATAATCACTTAGCCTCTCACCCCTTGATTACTGTATCAGCCTCTGTCTCTCCCCACTCTAGTCCATACTTCACTCTGCTGCCTGAATTATTTTTCTACAAAAACACTCAGGATAAATTTTCCCACTCCTCAAGAAACTCCAGTGAATGCCTATCCACTCGGCATCAAACAAAAATTCCTCACAATTGGCTTTAAAGCACTCAATCATCTTGCCCCCTCCTACCTCACCTAGCTACTCTCCTACAACCCAGCCACCACACTTCGCTCCTCTAATGCTCTCCTTCTCACTGTACCTCTATCTCATCTATCTTATCCCTGACCCCTTGCCCACATCCTCCTACTGGCCTGGTATGCCCTCCCTCCTCAAATCTGACAGATGCTTACACTCCCCACTGTCAAAGCCTTGTTTAAGGCACATCTCCTCCAAGAGGGCTTCCCTAAGCTCCCCCTTTGCTCTTCTTCCATTCCTTCATTTGTCATCCTGAGATGCTCCCTTTATTCATCCCTCCTCCCAGCCCCACAGCACTTCTATACATATCTGCAATTTATAATAATGTCTATCTCACCCTCTAGCCTATAAGGTCACTGTGGGCAGAGAATGTATCTTTTTATCATTATATTGTACTCTTCCAAGCTCTTAGTATATTGCTCTGTACATAATAAGCGCTCAATGAACACAAGTGAAAAAATCTTAATTGCCTTCTCTGTGACTTTCTGGGATCAATTATTGTCTTTTCTGAGATGAGATGACAAAAAAGTCTGCCATGAAAGAGGAAGCTGGTGCATATAATGTAATTTAAATCCAGTCCCCTTAGCAGGACTCAAGTGCTCATTCACTGCCTGGAATTTTTCTGGCCACAAAAGTTGAGTGGATCAGTGCTGGGGAAGAGCATGCTGAGACCAGACCAGAAGAGATTTCATGAAGTAAATGATGTGAGGTCTGGGATACTGTCAAATGGGAATTAGAAGTCTTACAAATAGTAATAGACCTTTTGGAATTGGGAACCACAGCATATTTGGCATAAAGATCCTCCACCAGGCTTGCAACCAGCCTGGGGGTCATAATTTGTTGTTTAGTTTCATATGTATCTTGCCTTGGGGACTGATTAAGGGTTCCAGATTGATTGCATCAGGACATGATGACATTTATGTCATGCTGTAACAAAATCTCTGTGTGATTGCAATGTGGTTCTTTGGAGACTTCTTTAAAATTTATGGCTCAGGTCCAAGGATATATCTTTAATCTGCTGCTAGCTTTCAGTGGAGAGGACACCAACAGATCACAGAGCAGGGCGGGTGGGGAACAATAAGCCATTTTAGATGACATTAACCAGGTGAAGGAATTTACTTGGCCTTGAGAGAGGTCAACTGTTATATGATTTGGGTTAGGGGAAATCAATCCCAGCTGGTTGAACTATATATCTGACCAGCCAGAAAATTGAAGCTCTGTCTCAAAGTGGGGCCAATGTCTAAACAACCCAGAGATAGAGTTCCTGCAATCCAGACAGAGAATTGCTACATCAATGCATTCCTTCTGTGAGTCAGCCTTAAATTACAAGGGGGGGGGGATGACCAATAGGAAAGCCTATTTTGACTTTTGGTTACACTTTCTCAGTGAGAAACACCTAATGGATAGGGCAATTTACTAGGAGTCCGAATGACCTGGGTTCTAATCCCGACTCCACCACTTATCTGTTTGAACTCGATCAAGTCACAACTTCTCTGTGCCTCAGTTACCGCATCTGAAAAACAGAGATTAAGACTGAGAGCCCCATGTCGGATAGGGACTGGGCCCAACCTTATTATTATGTGTCTACCCCAGTACATAGTAAGTGCTTAACAAATACCACAATCATCATCATCATCATTATGAGACCTTGGAACTAAACAGAGCACCAAGGCCCAATACATCAGAGGAGAAATATGAACTAAGATACATCATGCCATCACACAATGTTGAGTTGAGGATGAAGAACTTTTTTTTCCCCCAGTGACACAACCTGCTTCCATCTTTACCTACCCCTAACCTCCCCTAAGAAATATGAGCCACAGGTAACAGTGTGAAAAACTAAGGTTACATTAAACAGCTACATAGTCAATTGTATTTGAGTTCTGATTGTGTGCAGAGCACTGTACTAAGCCCTTAGGAAAGTACAATAATGAGACATTCCTGGCCCACAATGAGCTTACAGTCTAGAGGAGAAGGCAGACATTAATACAAAAAGATAGACTCCTTGACATTTCCAGTCCTTAGTTCTAAGCTCTGAGGCATTCTACACATTGACTTCCATCTGCATTATGTTACAGAATGAAGGGGTGGCTGGTTTAGACAAAGTAGATTTCCTATCCAGTTAATATTTGAAGTATTAGTAACAATGATATTTGTTAAGTGCTTGCTATGCATCACACACTGTTCTAAGAGATGGGGTAGATTCAATTTGATCAGCTCAGACACAGTCCCTATCCCAAATGGGGCTCATAGTTTAAGTAGGAGGGAGAACAGGCATTGATCCCCATTCTACAGATGAGGAAACAAAGACACAGAGAAGTGAAATGACTTGTCCAAAGTCAAAAAGCATGGAAGTGGCAGAGCTGGAATTAGAACCCAGGTTCTCTGACTCCCAGGACTAAGCACTTTCCACTAGACCACATTGCTTCTTTCAGGTAGCCCAATATGGATAATGTGAGATAGCAGGCTCAGAGGCTCTGAGTACCTTGCTCACAGAGCTCAGAACACAGTAAACCACCAGTAAATACAAGAAGATACAGAGATGGCTGTGATTTCACCAACCCATCTGTTCAAGGCTTTTGCCACCATAGTTTCTGTTGGACTCAGAATATGCCTCTTGAGCTGTTAAGAAGGCACCAAATCAGACTGACTTCGCAAATCTATTGCCAGATTCTCAAGAGATAAATAAGTTGGGATGGCTTCTGTTTGAGCCTCAAAATATCCTCATGGGCTGGTATAGAGAGGAATGTGATACTCATAACTGAGTCTTCTGGGGAACCTAGCACAAAGGAGTAGTAATAATTGTGGTATTTGTTAAGGGCTTACTATGTGCCAGGCACTCTACTAAGCACTGGGTTGGATATGAGCAAATCCAGTTGGACACAGTCCCCATCCTACATGGGGCTTACAGTCTCTATCATCATTTTACTGATGAGGTAACTGAGGCACAGAAAAGCAGTGAATCCCTCAAGGCCACACAGCAGACAACTAAGCTCTTAGTTCTCTCTGATCTCCCAGTGTGGGCAGGGTTGTCTCTCTTAATTGCTGAATTGTACTTTCCAAAAGCTTAATACAGTGCTCTGCACAAAATAAGCACTCAAATACAATTGAATGAATGAATGATTTGGGGAACATCAGTATAGCAATCTAACTCCAATAAAGAATGGGTTATTTTTATGTTACATTAGATTTTAGGAAATGAGATTCAGATAAGAAGTTGTAGTTTTTAGGATATGTCCTTGGCAGAGGATGTTTGTGGAGAGAGGTGGGTATCTCGGTTCCCTTCAGATTATTGGATATATGTGGAATACAAAGACATATTCCCAAATCAGCCAACCTCTATAATAAATCAATCATCAAAGGAATCCTAGTCTTGGAACCTTGATTTAAGATGCAGCTGTAACTTTCCCCTTACTATGAAAATTACCCATCTTACAGTGTAACAATCAATTCCTTTCCACAGCACTTCACAATGGAAGAACATTTTATCATGGTTTAATAGAACACAAGAAAGTGATCATTTCATTTAGAACAGAACTTGGTGATAATCAGCAAATGTATGCCCATTTCCAGAGTGATTTTTCCCCACCCCGGTTTTACCTATTGACATTAAAATCTATTCTTGCTCTGTGAAAAGACTGCAGAAATATTTGATCAATCAATGGTATTTATTGAGCACTTATATGTGCAGAGCACTGGAATAAGCTCTTGGGTGAGTTCAATACAAGAGAGTTTTCAATACAAGAGAGTTCATTCATTCATTCAATAGTATTTATTGAGCGCTTACTATGTGCAGAGCACTGTACTAAGCGCTTGGAATGAACAAGTCGGCAACAGATAGAGACAGTCCCTGCCGTTTGACGGGCTTACAGTCTAAAGGGGGGAGACGGACAGACAAGAACAATGGCAATAAACAGCGTCAAAGGGAAGAACATCTCGTAAAAACAATGGCAACTAAATAGAATCAAGGCGATGTACAATTCATTAACAAAATAAATAGGGTAACGAAAATATATACAGTTGAGCGGATGAGTACAGTGCTGTGGGGATGGGAAGGGAGAGGTGGAGGAGCAGAGGAAAAAGGGGAAAATGAGGCTTTAGCTGCGGAGAGGTAAAGGGGGGATGGCAGAGGGAGTAGAGGGGGAAGAGGAGCTCGGTCTGGGAACGCCTCTTGGAGGAGGTGATTTTTAAGTAGGGTTTTGAAGAGGGAAAGAGAATCAGTTTGGCAGAGGTGAGGAGGGAGGGCGTTCCAGGACCGCGGGAGGACGTGACCCAGGGGTCGACGGCGGGATAGGCGAGACCGAGGGACGGCGAGGAGGTGGGCGGCAGAGGAGCGGAGCGTGCGGGGTGGGCGGTAGAAAGAGAGAAGGGAGGAGAGGTAGGAAGGGGCAAGGTGATGGAGAGCCTTGAAGCCTAGAGTGAGGAGTTTTTGTTTGGAGCGGAGGTCGATAGGCAACCACTGGAGTTGTTTAAGAAGGGGAGTGACATGCCCAGATCGTTTCTGCAGGAAGATGAGCCGGGCAGCGGAGTGAAGAATAGACCGGAGCGGGGTGAGAGAGGAGGAAGGGAGGTCAGAGAGAAGGCTGACACAGTAGTCTAGCCAGGATATAACGAGAGCCCGTAATAGTAAGGTAGCCGTTTGGGTGGAGAGGAAAGGGCGGATCTTGGCGATATTGTAGAGGTGAAACCGGCAGGTCTTGGTAACGGATAGGATGTGTGGGGTGAACGAGAGGGACGAGTCAAGGATGACACCGAGATTGTGGGCCTGAGAGACGGGAAGGATGATCGTGCCATCCACGGTGATAGAGAAGTCTGGGAGAGGACCTAGCAGGCATGCTCCTGCCCATAGCAAGTTTATGGCCTAGAAGTGGAGTCAGATATTAACATAAATAATCTATTCCTGAGCTATTTAAATCATAATCAGGGGAGAATTAAAGTACTAGTTGTCACCTTTTCTGAAACAATGATTCAATTTAGGAAAGAAATTCTATTATATTAAAGTCACATGCAGAACATAATGCTCAATGTTAAATCAAGAGAAAAAGAAAACCTGCCATGAGGATAAACACAAAAAAACAAAAATTAGCCACAACTTTCTAGAGAAACAGATGAATTCAAAATACGGGCCATTCTCCCATTGAATATACTGGACACTCCATTCCTTAAGGCAAACTGCAGCACTGGACTATACAAATATGAGTATTTCAATTATGAAAATGACAAATAGCAAATGACAAATGGCAAATAGCAGAGCAAGGATTAGAACCCATGTCCTGAGAAGCAACATGGCCTAGTGGAAAGACCAAGGGATGGTCACTTACCTGCCTTGTGACCTCAGACAAGACACTTAACTTCTCTAGGTCTTGATTCCCTCATCTGCAAAATGGGGATTCAATATCTGTTTTCTCTCCTATTTAGACTGGAGCCCCAGATAAGTACTGAACAAGTATCCACTATTATTCTTATTGCTATTGCTGAGTCTCCTGATTCCCAGACCCAGACTCTTTCTATTAAGCCCTGCTTGCTAATGGAGAGAATTTCAGTGAGGATAAGATCAACACATTCAGTTGTATTTATTGAGTAGATAAATACTCAAATACTCAACTCTGCACTGTTGATTATGTGCAGAACACTGTACTAATCACTTGGTAAAGTATAATACAGCAATAAAGAGACAATCCCACTAGACTGTAAACTTTTTGTTTCTGTTTATTGTTATAATGTACTCTCCTAAGCATTTAGTACAGTGCTCTGCATACAGTAAATGTTCAATAAATTAATTTGAATTTGCATTGTGTGTATGGAGAGATGGCCCTTTGTTCTACTGTAGCAATTGTTCAATTGTTTTTTCCTCATTCTTAATACTCTCACTCCAAAACTGTCAGTCCATTTCACACCCAAGCTAATCTCTTTTACTGCTGTTGTGTGTCACAGTTATACAACACTGTGTGAGGTTTTGCTTCACTATGTTTCTTCTTTCCTCACCTGTTTACAATTAACCCATTTCAGCTTGCTATAGAGCAGCTGTTTGGGTATTCTGCTGTTCATTCTCTTCTCATGTACCAATTGGTCTAATGTAATAGCATTGTTTCAGTTTTCTTGGACTGATTGCAGTAAATATATCATTATCTGTGATCCTGTATTGACATTCGATGTTGAAAACAGCAGTAAATGGCACTGATGGATCTGCTAAAAAAGTTGGGTGTGTTGCCTGTGGAAAATCCAGATCTTTGGGAAGACTAAGTCAGAGAATCAGGCTTCATTTTGTGCCTGTCTTCCCCTCTAGATTATAAATTCCTTACTGGGCAAGAAACATGACAATCAATTTTGTTGTACTGTACTCTCTCAAGCACTTAGTACAGCATCCTGTAGACAGTAAGCACCAGTAAATATGATTGATGGATCCTACAATTGTCAAATCCATCAGCACACATCCTTACACATTGGTGAATAACAACAATAGTAATATTCACCATGGTAAACACTTAGAACATGTCAAGCACTAAGGTAGGTATCAGGTAGTCAAATATGACACAGTCCCTGTCCTTCAAACTCCCACTCTAAGAAGAAGGGAAAATAGCTACCCAGGTCTCCTGACTCCCAGTCCTGGACTCTTTCCATTAGACCACGTTGTCTTCTAATGGAATGGAGTATTGGCATAATGGATAGAGAATGGGCCTGGGAGTCAGAAGGACCCATGTTCCAATCCTCACTCTACCATGTGACTGCTATCTGCTCAGCTACCACATCTGTAAAATGGGGATGAGTGTTAGCTCCAGGTGGGACAGGAACTCTGCCAAAACTGATTAACTTATATTTACCCCAACACTTATAACAATGTTTGGCACATAGTAAGTGCTTAAATACCATAAAAAAGGTCACATCCACATGCCTGAATACTATCTAACAGTCAACAGTGTCAAACTATGCTTTGTGTTTAAAGGTATCACTGCTGACCATGACACCCTATTCAGGAGTGGGGACATGTGTGGGATTTGATGTTCTTTCTCCAATGTGAGTCCTTGAGGACAGTTCTTTGCTGTCCCAGCAACTTCTGTCAGGGTGTGACTGTTTACTTGATTACCCCTTCTAGAAACAGTTCAGCCTTGTGGATAGAACAAGGCCTTGGGTATCAGAAGGATATGAGTTCTAGTCCCAGTTTCTATGCCTGTTGTGTGACCCTGGGCAAACCACTAACTGCTTTATGCTTCATTTACCTTATCTGTGTAACGGGGATTAAGACTGTGAGCCCCACGTGGGACATGAACTTTGTCCAACCTGATTAACTTGCATATACTACAGTGTTCGAAAGACAATTGTATTTTTTGAGCACTTAATGTGCACAGAGCACTTTAAGTGCTTAGGAGAGTACAGTACAACAATGAACAGACACATTGCCTGCTCACAGTGAGCTTACAGTTATGAGAAGCAGTGTGGTTTAGTGGAAAGACCACGGGCTTGGGAGTCAGAAGTTGTGGGTTCTAATCCCAACTCGGCCACTTGTCAGCTGTGTGACTTTGCACAAGTCACTTAACTTCTCTGTGCCTCAGTTACCTCATCTGTAAAATGGGGGTGAAGGCTGTGAGCCCCACGTGGGACAATCTGATTACCTTTTATCTACCCCAGCACTTAGAACAGTGCTTGGCACATAGTAAGCACTTAACAAATGCCATCATTATTAAGTCTATGGGGGGGAGACACTTTAATAAAAATAAATAAAACCCCATGCTTAACACATAGTAAGTGCTTACATACCACAAAAAGGGCACTTTCTCACCTGCTTGCTAACTCCGGCAGGTTGGTGTTGATGGTTAAGAGTTATTATTTGGTGATAGTTAAGGACTGAACTAAGCACTGGGGTAGACACAAGATAATCAGGTTGGAAACAGTCACTTTCCCATATGGGCCTCAAAGTCTAAGTAGGATTTTACAACTGAAGGAACTGAGCCACAGAGAATTTAAATGACTTGACAAAGGTCACAGCACATCAGTAGTGAAACTGAGATTAGAACCCCAGGACTTCACTCGTTCCACTAGGACTCACTTCTTCCCTATTGCTCCTATCAACGGGACCCATATGGAAACCAGAAGGCTCAATTCTCTCTAATCTGCAAGAGGGGATTCTTGCAGATAATGTGTGGTATCTGTTAAGCACTTACTATGTGCCAGACACTGTTCTAAGAGCTGGAGTAGTTACAAGATAATCAGGCTAGATATAGTCCCTGTCGCCACATAGGGCTCACAGTCTTAATCCCCATTTTATAGATGAGGGAACTGAGGCACAGAGAAGTGAAGTGACTTGCCCGAGGCCACACAGCAGACAAGTACTGGAGCTGGAATTAGAACCCAGGTCCTTCTGACTCTCAGGCCCGTGCTTTAACCACTAGGCCATTACAGATCTGTGAAGTAGTTGGTTCCAAGGATTTATGAGCAGGAAAAGTCTTCACCAGCCCTTACTTCCCAGAGAGAGAGAGAGAGAGAGAGAGAAGGGGGTGGAGCAATATGACTTAATGAAAAAGTAGCCTTTTACCACATGGCAAGCAGAAAGGAAGTATTCTCCCCATTTTACTGCTGTGGCTGAAGTGTTCATTGGCAGGGCTACAGAGGAGAAAGATATTTTCATATTGGCGTTAAAAATGAACCCAGGGGAGGGTACAGAATGACTGAATGAAGCAGAATATTGAAACTGATCTTTATAAGGGCAGTTAAGGTCTCACCTCAACATGAGGTAGTCAGATGATGTAATTCAGTCAAGCTGGGTTTTAAAGTCATTTTTTCCCCTCACCTAGGCTTTTCCAAGACCTCCCATCAAGTCAGTAGGGAAATGAAAGTTGGAATGATAATCCTGGATGCTCTGTGGCCCTGCTCTACGCCAAGCATGGCCACTTCCAATTTGGGGGCAGCCAGGCCCAAGCAGGATGCAGGACTTCAGGCATTGGCACCCCCTCCCCCAACACTTTGGATGCAATGGCATGTTAAAAGATGGCTCAGCAGATTCCACATCTCCTCTTTCCCACCTCTTCCCCTCTAGACTGCAAGCTCTTTGTGGGAAGGAAATGTGACAGTTTATTGTTGTATTGTATTCTCCCAAGTGCTTAGTACAGTGCTTTGCACATGGTAAGTGATCAACAAATACAAGTGACTGATTAAAGAGAGGGCAACTGGTTTAATAAATACTGGGAAGGATGAGAAGCAGTGTCGCCTAGTGGTAAGATTCCAGCCCTGAGAGTCAGAGGACTTGGGTTCTAATCCAGTTTCTGGTACTTAGCTGTCTTACCTTGGACAAGTCACTTCACTTTTCTGTGCCTCAGTTTCCTCATCTGTAAAGTGGGAATTCAATACTTGTTCTCCTTCTGACAGACCGTGAGCCACATCTGGGGCAAGGACTCTGTTCAATCTGATGATCTTGTATCTACCTCAGCTCAGGGCACATAGTAAGCACTTAAACACAAAGATAATGATAAATAGGGAAATACACTGGATTCAGATGCTATAGGAGAAATATTATTCCACATCAGTGCTATATTTATTGCAAAGGTAATCTTTAGTATCATTTTCTGAACATTCACTGAAATATCAAGAGCTCTCCTCCCACTAAGTCACCCAGTCAAGCTAGATCTTGTAAACACTATGGTATTAAGTGCTTACTATGTGCCAACCAAAGTACTAAGCGCTGGGGTAGAGTATATTCAGTTTCCACATGGGGCTTTATATAGGTAGGAAGGAAAACATATTGAATCCCCATTTTACAGATGAGGAAACTGAGGCCCAGAGAAGTTAAGTGATTTGCCCAAGGCCACAAAGCAGCTAAAATGGCAGAGCTAGGATTAGAACCCAGGTCCTCTGAACCTCAGGCCTGGGTTCTCTTGTCTAAATTGTGGTATTTGTTAAATGCTTACTATATGCAAAGTACTGTTCTAAGCGCTGGGGGATACAAGGTGATCAGGTTGTCCCAGGTGGGGCTCACAATTTTAATCCCCATTTGACAGATGAGGTAACTGAGGCACAGAGAAGTTAAGTGACTTGCCCAAGGTCATTAAAATCCTTGACCTCTGACTCCCAAGCCAACGCTCTTTCCACTGAGCCACGCTGCTTCTCAGGTCCTCCTGCTTGCCTAATGCCTAATTCCCACTTCCTTGGCACTTCCATAAACTCCGACTTGGACATGGATTTGAGAAATTGTTCATTTAACATGAAAAGCATTCAGATAGAGAAGGAATTAGTTTCAAAGTGGCATCTAATGAGGCAGAGTTCTCCACTGCTTGCTTAGCTCTGTGACTAAGGTTTAATATTTTACTCGCATTCTTCCTGCTATTTAATCACAATGAGAACAGAATAGCAGTTTCAGTGAAATTTAAAATAAAGCAGAAATTTAAAAATGAGTAGACAGCATTACTATCCATGGAATGTTTTCATCCACAGTTAATGTCAGCCAGTAGAACATAAATTAATAGTGTTTTAGTACTGGGCAGAGCATGCTACAAACCACTGAGGAGAATATAGCACAAGTTAGTAGGCATGCATCCTGCTTTCAAGGAGCTTACAATCTAGCAGGGGAAACAGACATTATAGAGGAAGTCAGTAGAATATCAAGTTAAGTAAATTAGTGAGACTGGGGTGGGGGGGTGGGGGGTGGAGAGAAGAGAACATAGCACCAGGGAAGTGACTGGAGTAGTTGCACTGGATTGCTGCTTCAATTTCTCTCTGCTGAACACTGCTGCCCTCCTCCAAATTGAAGCTTTTTCTAGTCTGCTGATTTTCTGTCAATAGCAGAGTCAGTGGGCATCATTTGTGCTAGTCCCTTCCACAACAGAATCAATGTATTTATTGAGCGATTACTTTGTATATAGCACTGTACTCAGCACTTGGGAGAGTATAATATAACAGTAAACAGACCCATTCTCTTGTTTGGACAAGGAGCTCACCATCTAGAGGGGGAGACAGAAACCAATATAAATAAAATATATATATATATATATATATATATATATATATATATATATATATATATATGTGCTGTGGGGCTGGGAAGCGGGGTGATGAATAAAAGGGAAAAAGTCAGGAAAAAGCAGAAGGGAATGGGAGTAGAGAAAAAGTGGGGCTTAATCAGGGAGGACCTCTAGGAGGAGAAGTGTTTCAATAAGACTTTGAGGATGGGGGAAGAGTAATTTTCTATCAGATCTGAGGAGAGAGGGTGTTCCAAGCCAGAGAGAGTATGTGGGCGAGAGGTCAATGGTGAGGTACACGAGAACAAGGTTCAATGAGAATGTTAGCATTAGAGGAGCAAAGTGTAGGCATTCCCTGTCCACTATGAACTCAAAGGACAGAGAGGGAGAGAAGAATATAAATTATGGATATGTACATAAGTGCTGTGGGGCTGAGGGAAGGGATAATAAGGGGAGCAAATCAGGGTGATTTGGAAGGGTTTGAAAATGAACGTTTAGTTTTAGTTATATTTAGAGAAGCTGCAAAACCTAGTGGAAAGAACATGGTAATGGAAGTCAGGATGTTTTTTGTCCAAATGGTATTTGTTAAACCATTTACTCTGTGCCAGGCACTGTACCAGGGGCTATGGTAAATACACAATAATCCAGGTTGGACACAATCCCTGTCCCATAAGGCTCATAGTCTTAAAACACAATTTTCAAGACAAGCTAACTGAGGTACAGAGAAGTTAAATTAGTTGTCCAAGATCACCACAGCCTCAAATGCAGGAGCTGGGATTAGAATCCAGCTCTTCTAACTCCCAGGCTCTATTCACTAGGTCTCGGAGGTTCAAAAAGAGTGAAGAGTCCTTTAAACCAGAATTGAACCAGCAACCTAAGAATATCTAAGGATATAGAATTATAGTTCTCCATTTTAACAACTGAGTTATTGGAGGCTCTAATGCCAAATGCCAAATGTCTTGGGAAAGTATAATACAGTAAACACACACATTCCCTTCCACTACTATTTAGTTCCTAGCTAAACATAACTGGCTGGGATAGGTTGTACCTGACATTATGTGTGTAACCTTAGGGAGGTCACTTTACTGTACCTCGATTATCTCACCCTGTAAAATGGGGATTTAATTCTACTACCTCCTATTGACTGTGCGCTCCATTAACTTACCCCAGTGCTTGGCACATAGTAAATGCTTAACAAGGACCATCATTATCATTATTAATTTTGACAACAAAGTGCCACTATTGTCTTCAGCTCCCTGGAATTTCCATCTTCTCTGACCTACGGACCTTTAGTTGAACAGCAGCAGTAGGAATCTGGAATTGTTGATGGCAGCAGATGCTAGGTCTGCCTCTCCTTCACTTATACCTCAACCCACAAATTAATTCAATCATATTTATTGAGTGCTTACCGTGTGCAGAACACTGTACTAAATACTTGGGAAAGTACGATAAACACACATATTCCCATCCACCGCTATTCAGTTCCTAGCCAAGCATAACTGGCTGGAATAGGTTGTACGTATCATTACATGTGTAACTGTGTGAGTGTTTATATGTGTGCAAGAAGGTGAATGTGTGTGTCAGTCAGTCATTGGTATTTATTGTGTGCAGAACACTGTACTAAGTGCTTCAGAGAGTACAACAGACATTTCTTGCTCACAGCTGTGTCTGTTCCCTGTCTGTCCCTCATTTTTCCTGGATCTCTGACCTACTCCCACCCAACTCTATCATTAACCTTCAATAAACTTTCCCATTTTAAAACAGTTGAAAAAGCCATCCCATAGGTGTTCCCCAACCAGAAAGGCACAAGCCCATATAACTCTAGATCACAGGAAACTAATGCCAAAGGACACTTTGGGAGAGAAAAATCGGAAGGGTGGGAAAAGGAGTTACGCTTAGCTTATCATTAAAACCTTTAAAAAGCAAAATACACAAGTGACAATACCTGATGCAGTCAATGACCTTTCCATAAGTTTTGCCCACTCTGTTGTTTTGAGCTGGCTTCAGAGACTTTCCATCCTATTAATGTTTCCCACAAATTTAATGTACTTTATAACATATAACTTTTTTTTTTTTAATACAGCTTAGGAAATCTTCAAATGTGATGAGGAATAGACAACACTAAATTGGGAGCAGTTACCAAGCCTAAATAGATTGTTTTGAATTGAATGCTCCCTTTATTAAAATGCTGTAATGCTTTCAATAAATCCAGGAAAATTACCATAAGTCATGTAAGACTTTTAGAATCCCATTCCTTTGCAGAATGAACATCCTTGGCATTTGCGTATCCTGTTTCCTTCAAGCTTACTGACCTGGCATGTGCACAGAGGGATAATCAGTGGAATTTCTGTAGAAGTAAATAACTTATACATTGTCTAAATGCAAATGCATAGGATGCCTTGCCTAAACCTACTCAATACCAGTATGGACCTCTTCCTCATGCTTTCCATTCTATTTCACATCTGATAGATCACAACTCTCCGCATCTCCAAGATCTTTCTGAAATTACATTTGTGAGCAGTGATCTAGGGGACCAGTGGGCACATAGCATGCCAGCTGCAGAATAATCTATCAGTGGTATTTTGAGCACTTACTATGTGCAGAGCACTGAAATGAGCACTTGGGATATAACAAAATTAACAGGGATGTCCCCTGCTCATAATGAGTTTACAGTCTAGAAGGGGATAAATGTGAAGAGTTTCCCTGATCAGGAATCAAATGCAGGCAATGGCAGAAAAAGCACCAAATTCTAACCACTAGTCCACTATGAAACATGTAATAGCTGCAAGATATCTGCACTGGTCCAGGGCAAATCATTTTTTGTAACAATAACAATGACGTTTAAGTGCTGTACTGAGCACAGGGATTAATTCAAGCTAATCAGGTCAGACCCAGTGCCTGTACCACATGTAGCTTCCAGTCTAAGAAAGAGGGAGAGATCATCCCTGCAACTGCTTAAGGATACAAACAGTCCTTATTCCTCAAGTGAGTAGCAATCTTCTCCAAGAGGCCTTCCCCAAGGATTTCTAGTCTTCCAACCTTAGAGCGCCCCAGTTGCCACTTCAGTGCAACCAAAGGATTTAAGTGTTCACAACCATCCTGGAAGCACTTATTTATATATTTTGTCAATTAATGATACTTATTGAAAACTTACTGGTTGCAGAACACTGCACTAAGCACTTGGGAAAGTAAAACACATAGAAGCAGTGTGGTGTAGTGGAGAGAGCATGGGACTGGGAGTCAGAAGGTCATGGGTTCTAATCTCAGCTCCTCCACTTGTCTATGTGACCTTGAGCAAGTGATTTCACTTCTCTGTGGCTCATTTACCTCATCTGTAAAATGGGGATTGAGACTGTGAATGCCTGTGGGACAGGGACTGTGTCCAACTCAATTTGCTTGTACCCACCCCAGCACTTAGTACAGTGCCTGGCACAAAGTAAGTGCTTAACAAATACCATTATTATTATCGTGCTCCCTGCCCACAAGGAACTGTATTTCTTCTTCCTCTCTGTAATATAGCTCCATATGTCTCCTCTAAGATTGTAAATTCTTTAAGGGTAGGTATCCTGTCTAGTAATTTCATTGTACTTTCTCAACTACCTTGCACATATTAGATGCTCAATAAATATTATGGATTTTTATAAGTCTCCAGGAAAACAACTTGGTCCAAACTTCACAGTAAACATTACCCTGTATTGACTCCAGTGTCTAGTACAATGCCTAGCACCTAGAAAGTGCTTAATTATCGATCCCACGCCCCCCCCAAAATAAAAACATACATGATTGCTCACAGGTAACTACATACAAGAGTGTAGTGTGAAGGATTTTAAAGTAAACCATGAATTAAAACAGTGTAACAAATGCAACAACAAAAGTTATTTAAAAGGAAAGCCTTCATATAGTTTGCAGAAACAGCATAGCCTGGGAGTAAGAGGACCTGGGTTCTAGTTGTAGCTCTGCTGCTTGTCTGCTGTGACACTTCAGGCAAATCACTTAATTTCTCTGTGACTCAATTGCCTCATCTGTAAAATGGGGATTTAGACTGAGGCCCATGTGGGACTTGGATTGTGTCCAAGTTTATTAGAACAGTGTGTCACATAACATTATGTATGTGCATAATCTCCATCCTATCCCAAAGTTCTCAGCTACATTGTAACACCCATTAATAGGGAACAAAAAGAAAGAAATGAGAAGCCTTAGTTGGGGCTAAATCCCCTGTTTATTCTATATTAAAAACTTCCCTGGTGCCCTCACCTGCATTCTTTATGTTCATCTAATTAATCTTATTTATAGAGCTCTTACATTATATAAAGTACTGTACTAAGCACTTGGGAGAGTACAGTAGAGTTGGTAGGAATGTTCCCTGTCCTCCTATCTCTGTAGACTGCACTACCATGCTTCCTGCCTCACAAACACATAACCTTGGCATTATCCTCAACTCTTCTCTTTCATTCACATATTCAATTACTAAATCCTGCCAGTTCAACCTTCACAACATTGCTAAAATCCACCCTTTCCAATCTGTCCAAACTGCTACATGTTAATCCAAATATTTATCCTATTCTGCCTTGATTACTGTATTAGACTCCTTGCTGACCACTCAGTTTCCTGTCTTTCCCCACTCCAGTCCATACTTGACCCTGTTGTCCAGATCATTTTTCTAAAGAAACCTTCAGGACATGTTTCCCCCCTCCTCAAAAAAACTCCAGTGGTTGCCCAACCACGTCTCTATCAAACGGAAACTCCTTACCATTGGCTTTAAAGCAGTCAGTCACCTTTCCCCCTCTTACCTCAACTTGCTAGTCTACTACAACCCAGCCAGCACACTTCACTCCTCTGTCAACCTACTCACTGTACCTCAATCTCATATCTTGCATTTGATCTTTTGTCCACTTCCTGCCTGCTGTTTGGAATGCTCTCCGCAGAAGGTCATGGGTTCTAATCTTACTCCGTGGCCTTGGACAAGTCACTTCATTACTCTGTGCCTCAGTTACCTCATCTGTAAATGGGGGATAAGACTGTGAGCCCTATGAGGGACAGGGAATATGTCCAACCTAATTTTCTTGCATCTACCCCAATGCTTATTACAGCATCTGGCACATAGTAAGCACTTAATACCATAATTATTATTGTTATATCCAAAAGACAATTACTCTCCCCACCTTCAAAGCCTTACTGAAGGTATATATCTTCTCCAAGAGGCCTCTCCTGACTTGGAACTCATTTCCTCTTCTCCCTCTCTTCGGTGTTGCCCTGATTTGCTCCCATTATTCATCACCCTCACCAAACTCCACAGCATTTACGTACATATCTATAATATAAATATTGTCCATTCCTCCTCCAGACTGTAAGCTCATTGTGGGAAGAGAAAGTATGTTATGTTGCTGTGTTAAATTCTCCAGAGTACTTAGTACAGTGCTCTGCACACAGTAAATGTTAAATTACTAATTGAAAGGAGTTTGCAGTCTTTAGGGGAGAAGGTCATTAAAATTAGAGGAACAGCATGGCCTAGTGGAAAGAGCCCAGGCCTGGGAGTCAAAGAATCTAGGTTTTAATTCCGGCTCTGTCACTTGCCTGCTGTGTGACAACTGGGGCAAATCATTTAACTTAACTGTGTCTCAGTTTCCTTATCTGTAAAATGGGGACTCAATACCTGTCTTCCTCTGCCACACTATCAGCCCAATGTGGGACAGAGACTCTGTCCAGTCTCATTATTTGGCATCTGTCCAAGCACTTCTTATCCTGGCTTACCCTTGTCTGATGTGTGACCTCAGGCAAGTCACTTTACATGTCTGTGCCTCAGTTACCTCATCTGTAAAATGGGGATTTAAGACTGTGAGCCCCGCAGGGGACAATCTGACTACCTTGTATGTATCCCAGCTCTTAGAATAGTGCTTGGCACATAATAAGCATTTAAATATCATAATTATCATTATTTACAGTGCATGGTACACAGTAAGTGCTTAAATATAATAATAGGGACTATGTACATAAATGTTGCAAAGCTGAAGGTGGGGTGAATGGAATAAAGGATAAAAATTCAAGTACAGGGGTGACACAGAAGGGAGAGTGAGCTTGCAAAGTGAAGGCTTAGTCAGGGAAAATCTCATGGAGATGTGACTTTAATAAGAGTTTGAAGGTGGGGAGAGTGAAGGTCTGCTAACCATGAAGGGGAGGGAGTTCTGGACCAGAGGCAGAATGTGGAAGAGGGGTTGGCGGAAAGACAGATGAGATCAAGGTAGTGAGGTTGGAGTTAGAGAAACAAAGTGAGCATGCTGGGTTATAGTAGGACATCAGTGAAGTAAGATAGTCCGGGGGGGCATGGGATTGAATGCTTTAAAGTCAAATATCTTTAGTAGATCCAAAGTGACAAAACTGCAGAGCACCAAGCTGCCTCCTCTACCTCCCGGCATCACTCATGAGTCAGTTCTGTGTCCCCAGCTCACCAGTAGAGTTTCTGCATGCACTCACACACACACACACACACACAGTTATTTTAAACACGGCATGATTTGAACAGCATTTCTAAAACTAGGAAGCTAGGCTTTACAGGCTTAAATGAGGTGTCCCACCGACACCTCAAACTTATCACATCCAAAGCAGAACTCTTTATCTTCCTACCCAAACCATAGTCTCCTCCTGACTTTGTCACTGTAGAGAGCACCACCAACCTCCTTGTCTCACAAGCCCATAAACCTGGCATTGTCCTCAATTCATCTCTCTCATTCAATCCACATATTCAATCTGTCACTGAATTCTGTCTGTTCAACCTTCACAGCATCATTGCTAAAAATCTCCTTTCCTCTCCATCCAGATTGCTACCGTTTTGAACGAAGCATTTATCCTAACCCGGATTGATTACCATTACAGCCTCCTTGCTAACCTCCATCACACCAGTTCATACTTCACTCTGTGTCCTGGATCGCTTTTCTACAAAAACAATCTGTCCATGTTTGCCTACTCCTCCAGAGCCTCCAATGGTTGCCCATCTACCTCTGCATTCATTCACTCATTCAATAGTATTTATTGAGCGCTTACTGTGTGCAGAGCACTGTACTAAGCTCTTGGAATGTACAATTCGGCAACAGATAGAGACAATCCCTGCCCAATGATGGGCTCACAGTCTAATCAGGGGAGACAGACAGCAGAGCAAAACAGAACGAAATAAAAACATTATCACAATATATAGAATCAAGGTGATGTATACCTCATTAACAAAATAAATAAGGTAACAAATAATATATACAAATGAGCACAGTGCTGAGGGGAGGGGAAGGGAGCAGGGAGGAACAGAGGGAAAGGGGGCTCAGCTGAGGGAAGGTGAAGGGGGAGCTGGGGTAGATACAGGGTAATCAGAATGTCCCTTGTGAGGCTCACAGTCTTAATCCCCATTTTACAGATGAGGTAAGTGAGCCACAGAAAAGTTACGTGACTTGCCCACAGTCACACAGCTGACAAATGGCAGAGCCAGGATTCGAACCTATGACCTCTGACTCCCAAGCCCGAGCTCTTTCCACTGAGCCATGCTGCTTCTCTGCATCAAACAGAAACTTATCACTGACTGTAAAGCAATTAAGCAACTTGCCCCCTCCTCCCTTACCTCCCGATTTCTTCCTACAACCCAGCCTACTCGCTTCATTCCTTTAATGCCAATCTACTCACTGTACCACGAGTTCATCTACATCTCCACTGACCTCTCACTCACATCCTGCCTCTGGCCTGAACAGTTCTTTCTCTTTGTATTGGACAGATAATAATGATAATAATAATGTTGGTATTTTTTAAGCGCTTACTATGTGCCGAGCACTGTTCTAAGCGCTGGGGTAGACACAGGGGAATCAGGTTGTCCCACTTGGGGCTCACAATCTTAATCCCCATTTTACAGATGAGGTAACTGAGGCACCGAGAAGTTAAGTGACTTGCCCAAAGTCACACAGCTGACAAGTGGCCGAGCGGGGATTAGAACCCATAACCTCTGACTCCAAAGCCTGTGCTCTTTCCACTGAGTCACGCTGCTTCTCTACATGACTCTCCCCACCTTCAACGCCTTATTGATGGCACATCTACTCCAAGAGGCTTTCTGCAACTAGGCCCACATTTCCTCTTCTCCCACCCCCTTATGTGTTGGCTTTGTACTTTATTTACCCCTCCCACAGCACTCATTACATAACCATAATTTATTTATATTAGTGTCTGTCTCTCCCTCTAGACTGTAAGCTTATCGTAGGCACAGAATGTCTCTACCATCCTTGTTATGCTGTATTCTCCCAAATGCTTAATAGAGTGCTCTGCACACAGTAGGATTGATTGATTCACTTTCCTTGTTCTAAAGAAAGTAAGCACAATGAATGTACGTAATAAAACAAACACACCACCTTAGAGGCTTAATGCCCCATGGTTAGGTTTCAGGTTGAGGGTGTATCGTGAGATCAATATGACTGTGCATTCTCTCACACACATTTCCAGTACCCATAAAAATACATAAACTTTTTTTATTTTTCCCACTAAGGTTTCTAAGGGGTGAGAATACTGAATTCCACACCTGGCCTCAAAGTACTGGGAAATGTTGCTGTTTTCAGATTGGAACAAAATAAAAATAGAGAAGCAGCGTGGCCTAGAGCCCAGACCTGGGAATCAGAAGTATCTGGATTCTAATCCTGGCTCTGTCACTTATCCACTGTGTGACCTTGGGCAAGTCACTTTACTTCTCTGTGCCTCAGTTCCCTCATCTGAAAATGGGGTTTAAGACTGTGAAACAGGGACTATGTCTAACCTGATTAGCTTGTATCTACCCCAACACTTACTAAGCATATAAATACCATAATAGAAGAGAAAGGGAGATGGATTGCAAAAGAGCGACATCATTAACAATTTCAGGTTACCAAAAAGGGAATTACCATTGCATTTGGGTTTCTAAAATAAGTACAAATAGAAAACTACACTTTACTCATGCCATCCTTTCTCTGATTTGTGAATGTCTGAATAAATACTCTAGAAATAAAACAGCAGGTCATCTTCGTCATTCTCTAAATTTTCCCAACTGGTACTATCGCTGAAGTGTTCATCCCCTTCTTGGCTTCACCATCTCATTTATTAGAGGAACCCATAAAGCCTGCCATCTGGGGAAGGAAGCTTTTGTTAAAGTAATTTGAAATAAAGCACACAATGTAGTAAGACCATGTGCAGTAAATAGGATTTAAACATTAATGGCAGATGTTTTTTTCCAGCTCACGAACAGTTGTATTTAAAACTGCAGAAGCCAACTGGTCACTTACTCTATTAAAATTCCTCTCAAGAATATTTAATCAGGTTCCATGCAGCAGAACCACGATGCAAACGTATTCTGCTGCCAACAATCTTACTACATTTCCAGAGTGTCCCAGAACTTAAACACACTTTCTACCTTCTTAAGGGTTGCATTACTGCCTACATATGCAGTCTAAGGGGATCAAGTGGACTAGGGGAAGCCAAAGCCTGAGGAGGTAGAACTATTGGGTTTCAATTCCACTCCTGCCACTGACCTCTTGAATCACCTTGGGAAAGTGACTTACCTTGTGCCTCAGTTTCCTCATGGTATTTTGAGAGAATAATAAAGCTGTCCCTCTTTGAGGATTAAGTGGAACAGGGGATATGGAAAAGAGTAACAATCCACCAGGACAACATAATACTAATAGAATAATTCTAATGATAATGGTATTTGTTAAATGCTTATGTGCTGAGCACTGTACTAAGCTCTGAGGTAGATAGAAGATAATCGGGTTGGGCACAGTCCCTGTTCCACATGGGGCTCATAGCCTAAGTAGGAGGGTTAATGGGTATTGAATCCCACATTTGGGAAGAAACAAAGTGAAAATTTAAATGTCTTGCCCAAGATCACACAGCAGACAGGTGGTGGAGCTGGTACTAGAACTCAGGTCCTCTGATTCCCAGGCCAGTGTTCTTTCCTCAAGGCAACATTGCTCACTGAGAATTCTGTCCAGCACAGACCTAGTCATGGGAAGGTTATAATGAGGTTCAGCCGTCTTTCAATCTTAATGATTAGAAAATAAGTGCAGCCCAGTGGGAAAAGCACGTGCTTGGAGCCAAAGGACCTGGCTAAATTCCTAATCCCAGCTCCTGCACTTGTCTGCTGTGTGTCAGGCAGGTTACTTAACTTCTCTATGCCTCAGTTACCTCATCTGTAAAATGGGGATTAAATCCTCCTACCTCTGATAGACTGTGAGCCTTATGTGGGACAGGAATTGTGTTCAAACTGATTATCTTTTCGCTATCCCAGTACTTAGAATAGTGCTTGACACAGAGCAAACACTTAAATACCACAAGGGAAAAATGGGGTTCTTTTTTCCTCTGGAACCAAGTCAAATAACACCTGTTTCTCCCCAGGAGCCACATTCAGAGCAACCCAGCTCACCACTATGCAAAAACCCACAAACTAGCCACATTTCCCTCTTCCACCAAGAGATTTCTTTAAAACAAACATGAAAACTAAAGGATTACTAGACCTTAGTAGCTTTTCTCATAAATGACACCAAATCTGGGGTCAGGAAAATACTAATGGGCTTTTATGCCACTTGTCACTAGCTATTCTTTACATACCCCTCACCTGTCATTTCATGTATTGAGGGTGGGAACACATATTTCAATCCTTTGATTTTGTCAAAACTGGAATAAATGGAATTCTGACAATATAAAAAGGTATCCCTCTCATGGACTGATGAAAATGGGATTCAGCCCAGGCCTTTGAGGTTCTCAGGTCATAAATTATACTACTAAATTCATGGAACACTATGAAAGTCTTAAAGTACAGTAACCCTAAACCAGAGTGAGGCATTAGAAATATGATAGCTTTGGGCCATCTAACCCATGATGTCATTCACCAGTGGGGTTTTCTCCCACCCATTGCTCGTGTTGCAATTTAGGAGGATAAAGAGATTGGTTCATCCTTCCCCTTTTTGGGGTGCGAAGTGAACTATTATTGAAACCAAAGGTTTGATCAGAAAGGAACACATTTCGTTCTCTAACGGCATCTGACGGTTTCACACACAGACGCTAACAGACACGCACTGTCTATATCCCTGGGCCTAATGGATTACTTGCTGGCTGCTTGTCAGCTTGAGATAAGTTTTCTATATAAAACCCTAGTGTTTGAGCAAGTAGAAAAAAAATCAATCCTTTTAGGATGAAACCAGATTCTTATTGTGCAGTGAAATGGAATTGCAAATCGTTTCTAAGTAGTTTGAAAGTAATTCACACATTGAAATAGGTATTATTTAATTCAATGTGACCTTGAACAGGCCACTTGATAAAACAGGCTACTCCACTGAAACATTGCTGGGCATCTTGAACTGGACAAATAACCTCCCTTGACCTTTCCATCAGTTCCCTTCACTGAAGATTACAAAAACAGCTGGTCTAGTGCAGAAAGAGCAAAGGCCTGGGAGTCAGAAGGACCAAGGATTCACTTGACTCTGCCACTTGCTGCTGTGTGATCTTGGACAAATCACTTAACTTCTCTGTGCTTCCCTCAATAGCACAATGGGGATTAAGACTGTGAGCCCATTTGGGACATGGACTGTGTCCAACCTACCCTTTATCTACCCCAGAGTTTAGTACAATGCCTGCAACATAGTACAAGCTTAACAAATATCATAAAAAGAATAAAAAGAAATAAACAGGTTCATAGATGCAAAGAAGCAGCATGGCCTAATGGAAAGAGCATGTTCCTGGGATTAAGAGGTCCTGGGTTCTAATCCTAACTCCAACAATAGCTTGCTGGGTAGCCTTGTGCAACTAACAACTTCTCATTGCCTTAGTTACCTCATCTGCTAAATGAGTATTAAATTCCCCTCCTTCCAATTTTGACTGAGAGCCATGTGGGACAGGGACTGTGTCTAATTTGGTTAACATGAATCTATAATAACACTTAGGACAACACTTGACACAAAACAAGCACTTAAATACTATTAAAAAAATTAGTGCATTACAGGAGGAATACATTGAGCAGTCAATTTTCCAAAACCTTCTTATTTTTAACCAAAGGAAGATCATCCAACTTTTCAGTAAGAGTTAAGAGGCAAACAATACCTCTACCTTAACTAAAAAAAAAAAAAAACAACCACCCAAAACTTCATATGTTACAACAAAACACATGACCCAGTCATTGGTTGAATATAAGGGACCCTAGACCCAGTTCTTGTCCTGTCCACGCTCTATTACCTAAAAAAGGTCCCTCAACAACTCAGTGTTTAAAAATGCTCTCTTGTCATCCATATCAAAATGAACTATACTAAGCACTTAAAGTGCAACAGAGCAGCAGGCCATTTCACAAGGAGCTTATACTCTAATGCTTAAAAGGGATACCAGGTTTGAGGCTCTTTAAAATTTCTCATAGCCTTAATACTATGGCTATAAACCCAGTGGCATTTTGTGAAAGACGATCAAGTAGTTGCTGGCAGGGGATTGGTCAAATAATTCATGAATATTTCTCACAGTCTCAATTTTGGAAGGCATTAGCACAGGAATTTAAATTTGATATGGAGACAGTCACACAGACACAGATGCAGAGAAAGGGAACAAAATTGGGAGTGCAGGGGGAAGGGAGGAGAAAAGCTAAATGCAAGTTATATCAATGGTATTTATTGAGCACCTACTATGTGCAGAGAATTGTTCTAAGGTCTTGGAAGAGTACAAAATAACAGTAAGCAGACACAGTCCCTGCCCACAATGGGTTTATAGTCTAGATATCCAAGTTTCCTTGTAATTTATCCACTAGAATAAGTAAATCAGCATATCAGAGTAACCATGGGAAGAGAGAATTTGTATTCTCTTATATTTAAAAAAATCTACCTCATTTGCTGATTCAGTGAGATTCTCCTAAATTCCTAGTTGGCCAGTCCACTCCACAAAAAGTTCTAAAGTCCCAGATGAATGTGGGAAATATAGTCTTCTAGGATCTTTGAAATATAGTTCCCAGAATGCAGAGGGTCACAGAAAAATTTCTTACATCCCCTTCAGTAAGTGCAGGAAAACACAATTTTTTTTTTAGTCAAGGAGAGTGCATAATTTAGGAAAAAGAGCCAAGGGAGCTGGCAAAGTGAGAATTTGGAGATGGCAGTAGAGGAGGTAAAGTGTATCAACCAATCAATGGTATTTACTCAGGCTTGCTAGTATAAAAATAGAATGCAGATACTCAAATCTCAAAGGAATCTGGAAAGGCATAATTGTCACCAAAATCAGCCATCAGTTTTAAGAAATAGCACTGATTATTAGAAAGGAATAAATGAAAAAATATTAGGTGTAGAAAGCATAAAGGATAGATTTTGAAAAATAGTTCTTTATATATTTTATAGTTCAGTATAAATGGCACCCAGGTTACAGTCAATATTCAATTCTTGCAACAAAGCCTAGTGATCTCATTACATCACAAATTTCAGTACCATTTTATTACCACATAAATTTCTCTGTAGTTTATATATGATGGTTTAATTTTCCATTCATAAGTATTTAATACAGAGTTATATTGGTAGACTAATATATCACAGTGCCCAAGTTATCAGATGGTATAATAAAGTGTCCAATATATGTCAATAGGGTAAAAAAAAATGGGACAATAATAAACAGACATAAAAAGACCATAACTATGTTTCCATGGCAACATATTAGTGCCTCTTCCCAACTGACAGGTCTGGACTTAGACAATAATTCATTACTGTATTTTTAACAAATTAAAAATACTTTGCTATGTGATCTAAAATATTGATGCCAGTATTTTAGATCTTGGATACAGGGTTTGATAGATCATATTTACTCTAGTTCTGATGCAATCTACTCGTGCCTTGGACCCAATTTCTCAATCACCTCTTCAAAACATTTGTTGCCATCCACCTCTGCTCTAATACTGCTACCTCCAAATTCTCTCTCTATGCCAGCTCCATCTGCTCTGCCTTCCAACATGTTCCAATGTCTCTTGGATTGAAAGAGTTCAGTGAGTGCCCTCACTACACCCTCCTGTTCAAACTCTTGGAATGGTTTCCCTTAACATCCTCTCTACAGACCCAATTCTCGATCTAAAGCAAGCTGCTTCTCCCCCACCTCCCCAGCAGCCAGGTAGAAATCCCTCATTTTTGAGGAGATAGTGGATTGTCTCAGCTTTAGTCAATGTGTCTCTGAAGGAACCTTGTCTCATCCTTCATAAACCAGCCCTCCCCTGCCCCCTAGGCTTTGCGCTCTCTCTTCCCTGCACCCTACATCAAACAGTGGAATTTACTGAGTGCGTATTATGTGCAGGGCATTGTACTGTTTGAGCACTCAAACCCATTTCCCTCACACTTCCCTCTCTTCTAAATCTATTTTTGAAAATGTCTTCTCCACATCTCCAGAACAATAGACCTTGCTGCTACAGCCACCGCCCTGCCTACAACTCTTTTGCTAAGCATGATGTGCCAGGCACTATACAAAGTTCTGGAGTAGAAACAATATAAACATGTTGCTCACAGGCCATGTCCCACCTAGGGTGCACACTTATTCCCCATTTTGCAGATGAGGAAACTGAGGCACAGTTTAGTCAGGTGACTTGCCCAAGGTCCTACAACAAAATGGTGGAGATGGGATTAAAAACACAGGTCTTCTTTCTACCAGACCAGTGCTCTTTCCACTAGGCCACATTGCTTCTCTCTATAAGGCCATCCCCACCATCCAGGGCTGCACAGGTGGTGGGTTTGGGCCCAGACTGAGATGGGCAGGGGAAAGAACATGGCGTAGTGGATAAAGCATGGGCCTGGGAGTCAGAGGTTGTGGGTACTAATCCCGGCTCTGTCGCTTGTCTGCTGTGTGGCCTTGGGCAAGTCACTTTACTTCTCTGTGTCTCAGTTCCCTGATCTGGAAAATGAGCATTAAGACTGTGAGCCCTATGCGGGACAGGAACAGTGTTCAAACCAATTTTCTTGTAACCACCCCAGTGCTTAATACAATGCCTGGTGCATAGTACGTGCTTAATAAATACCACAATGAGGCTGGGAAACTTAAATCTGTTTTTTAGGTTAGCCCCTCCCACCCCCTGCCCACTTCCGGAGTCCCTCCGGTCTGGTTTCTGTTCCTTCACTCCACGGAAACTGCTTTCTCTTAGGTCACCAATTACTTTTTCTTACCAAGTCCAATAGCCTCTACTCCATCCTAATCGTCCTCAACCACTCAGCTGCCTTTGACATTATAGACCACCCCCAGCTCCTAGAAACACTGTCTGACCTTGTGTCGCTGACTCTGCCCTCTCCTGGTTTTCCTCTTACCTCTATGGTCGCTCCTTCTCGCTCTCTTTCACATTCTCCTCTTCTGCCTCCCATCCTCTAACTGTGGGAGTCCCTCAAGATTCAGTTCTGGGTCCTCTTCTGTCCTCCATCTACATCCATTCGCTTGAAGCACACATTCGCTCCTATAGCTTCAATGGCCATCTCTACACATTTGACTCCCAAATTTACATCTCCAGCCCTGATCGCTTTCCTCCTCAGCAGTCCCGCATTTCCTCCCATGTTCGGGTCACCTCTGCTTGTTTGTCTTGCCAACACCTCAAACTTAGCGTTTCCAAAACAGAACTCCCATCTTCCCTCCCAAACCCTCCCCCCAGTTTTTCTAATCACTGTAGACAATACCATATCCTCCCTGTCTCACAAGCATGTAACCTTGACATTTTCCCTGATTCTGCTCTCTCACTGAGAAGCAGCGTGGCTCAGTGGAAAGAGGCCGGACTTGGGAGTCAGAGGTCATGGGTTCGAATCCCGGCTCTGCCACTTGTCAACTGTGTGACTGTGGGCAAGTCACTTAACTTCTCTGTGCCTCAGTTACCTCATCTGTAAAATGGGGATTAAAACTGTGAGCCCCACGTGGGACAAGCTGATCACCCTGTATCTACCCCAGCGCTTAGAACAGTGCTCTGCACATAGTAAGCGCTTAACAAATACCAACATTATTCACAATTATTATTATTAGAGAGTAGGCAGCAACCTTCATTCATTCAATCATATTTATTGAGCACTTACTGTCTGCAGAGCACTGTACTAAGCATTTGAGAGAATACAAGAGAGTTGGGAGTTACAATCTCTGCTCTTATAGTCTAATGGAACCCAGAGGGTTGAGTTCAGGGTAAAGGGTAAGGATCTGGGAAAGCCAGATGGAGGTGGTGATGGCTCTGTGTAGCTCAGCAGGAAAGCAGTCTCATATATAATTTTTGAAGTCCTAGAACACAGTGTTCTCCTCTAATGGATAACTGTTTACTGGCTTTACTCCTCACCAACACCTCCAATCATTTCTTTTTGTTAAGCTCTAAGCTCCTAACCCTTTAAATCATTGATCACTTTCTTCTAGAAACACTATCCTTCCTTGGCTCAGATGACACTCTACTAGCCTTATTCTCCTATCTCTGACCTCCTCATTTACTGGTTCTCTTTCTGCTTTTCAAGTAATGTGTGCCAGAAGGTTTTGTTTTGGGCCCCCTACTCTTCTCTGTCTACATTCACTCAACCACATTTATTGAGCACTTATATGCAGAGCACTGTATTAAGCACTTGGGAGAGAACAATTCAACAAAGTTATCAGGGCCGTTCCCTGCTCAGAATGAGCTTACACTCTCCAGAGATAGCTTCGGCTATCTCCTCCTGAGGGTGACTCCCACAGCTAATGCATCAGCCCTCATCTGACATTTACTTCTGCCCTTAGAACATCACAACAATGTTCCACTGACACTTTAAGTGCAACAAAGAACAAACTAAACTACTCATCTTCCCTCTTCAACTCTCCCCTCCTCATAACTTTCCACCACTTGTCTGCTGCATGACTATGGGCAAGTCGCTTCACTTCTCTGGGTCTCAGTTACCTCATCTGTAAAATGGGGATTAACACTGTGAGCCCCACTGGGACATAAACGGTGCCCAACCTTGTAATTACCCCAGCAAGTAGTACAGTGCCTGGCACATAAGTACTTAAATACCATAAAAAAACAAAAAACAAAAGAAACTTTCGCATCACAGTCAACACCACCACCATAGAGAAGCAGTGTGACCTAGTACAAAGAGTACAGGCCTGGGTTCTAATCCCAGCTCTGCTACTTAATAATAATGTTGGTATTTGTTAAGCGCTTACTAGGTGCCGAGCATTGTTCTAAGCACTGGAGGAGATACAGGGTAATCAGGTTGTCCCACGTGGGGCTCACACACTTTTAATCTCCATTTTACAGATGAGGGAACTGAGGCACAGAGAAGTTAAGTGACTTGCCCACAGTCACACAGCTGACAAGTGGCAGAGCCAGGAGTCGAACTCATGACCTCTGACTCCAAAGCCCAGGCTTTTTCCACTGAGCCACGCTGCTTTGGTGTCACTTCCAATTTTAGGCAGACAAATCCAACATTCAGTCTGTTACTAAATACCACCAGTACTTCCTCAAAATCCATTTATACTTTTTACAGTTCATTCAAACTCGCACATTGTTGATTCAAGATTTCATTATCTCCCAGCTGGAATACTACTTCAACCTCTTCACTTGTTTCCCTGCCCTCAATCTCTCCCACTGTTTTGTTTCATCTATCCTTATGGGTGTGTCACCAGTTCCCTCTCACAACTTTAATTTTTTAAATTTGAGATCTTCTGAGAGACAGGGACCAAGTCTAATTTCAATGTGGACAGCCTTTCATTCGTTCATTCAATCATATTTGACTGCTGGGTGCAAAGTATTGTACTAAACTTTGGGAGGGCACAATGTAAACATATTCCCAGTACTTTGTACAGTGCTCTGCACAAAGTGCTTAATAAATAGTATTATTACTACTCTCCTCTCTCCATTCTATACTATACTGCAGCTAACAGATCATCTAACTAAAACTTGGGCCACAATAGAACATTTGTTCTCAGTTCTCATATTAAGCCTGTCAGAGGAAGAAACTCCAGCAACAAGGCTATTGAGAGAAGTAACCAGACATTTCTTGGAAATATTTCCTATCAGTTATGTTTGAGTGCTCACTGCCTGCAGAACACAAAAGTGGCTGGGAGAGTATAATAGAGTTGGTAGATACGTTCTCTGGAGGAGCTTATAGTCTACCAGGAAGTCCCCAAGATCGTTTTGATCAAAGGATTCATTAAAAAGTATTTGCATCAAAGCGAGAAAGGCATGAAATGCCTGCTCTTCATGATCATGATAAGGAGGCGGCTTAGACAAGGTGGTGACATAACTTGTAGATCAATCTAAGGGACACACATGAATCCTGAGGCTTTGGTGCCAGACCCCCAGACAGGACCTTGAATCATCGATCGAGATTTTAATATAATGCTCTGTACACAGTAGGCATTCAATACTATTGACTGATGAATACCTTTATCAATCTTTATACATTACAGCACTCCTGTCTTTAAGATATCTCTGCTTGAATGTCTTCCCATCACCTCAAACTTAACGTGTC
Organism: Ornithorhynchus anatinus; assembly: GCF_004115215.2. Lineage (NCBI taxonomy): Eukaryota > Metazoa > Chordata > Mammalia > Monotremata > Ornithorhynchidae > Ornithorhynchus > Ornithorhynchus anatinus. Next base: position 35,547,680 of record NC_041734.1, on the reverse strand, counting down.
AACAACAGAACTCCTTACCTTCCCACCCAAACCTTGTCTTCTCCCTGACTTTCCCATCATTGTAGATGGCACTACCATCCTTCCCATCTCACAATCCTATAAACCTTGGAGTTATCCTTGACTCCTCTCTCTCATTCAACCCACATATTCAATCTGTCACCAAATCCTGACAGTCCCACCTTCACAACATCTCTAAAATCTGCCCTTTCCTTTCCATCCCAACTGCTACCATGTTAATACAATCACTCATCCTATCCCCCCTAGATAACTGGATCAGCCTCCTTGCTGACCTCCCACCTCTCGTCTCTCCCCATGCCAATCCATACTTCAACCCACTCCCCAGATCATCCTCCTGCAAAAATGTTCAGGACATGTCACCCTGCCCCCCAACTCTCAAAAATCTCCAGGGGTTGCCTATCTACCTAACAAAAAACTCCTCACCATTGACTTTAAAGCACTCAGTCACTTTGCTTCTCTCCTTCTACAACCCAGCCAGCACACTTCGCTCCTCTGGTGCCAACCTTCTCACTGTGCCTCAATCTCAACTGTCTCACTGCTAACCCCTGGCCCACATCCTGCCTCTGTCCTGGAATGTCTTCGCTTCCTCCAGTCCCACAGACAATTATTCTCCTCCACTTCAAAGTCGTATTGAAGGTGCATCTCCTCCAAGAGACCTTCCCAGACTAAGCCCCACTTTTCCTCATTTCCCATTCCCTTCTGCATCACCTTAACTTGCACCCTTCACTCTGCCCTCCACACCCTTAGTCCCACAGCACTTATATATATATATCTGTAATTTTATTTATAAAAACACCTGTCTCCCCTCCTCTAGACTGAGTTCATTGTGGGCAAGGATTGCCATTGTTATTGTTGTATTGATCTTTCCCAAGTGCTTAGTACAGTGCTCTGCACACAGTACTCAAATACAATTGATTGAATGAATAATAATAATGCTGGTGTTTGTTAAGCATTTACTATGTGCAGGGCACTGTTCTAAGCACTGGGGTAGATACAGAGTAATCAGGTTGTCCCACATGAGGCTCACAGTCTTCATCCCCATTTTACAGATGAGGTAACAGGCACAGAGAAGTTAAGTGACTTGGCCACAGTCACACAGCTGACAAGTGGCAGAGCTGGGATTCAAACCCATGACCTCTGACTCCCAAGCCCATGCTCTTTCCACTGAGCCACCCTGCTTCGCTGAATGAAAATTGCAGTTAGATTCACCTGCACTACAAAGAAATCCTGCAGAGATAGCAACTCTTTCTGGAAGCGCTTTTCCCTGTTGGGACAACATGTGAAAGTCTGGCCCCCTGAAGCATCAGTAATCTCAGTAACTAATAATAATAATAATACTTGTTAAGCACTTACTATGTGCCAAGCACTGTTCTAAGCCCTAGGGTAAATAAATTGATCAGATTGGACACAGTCCTTTGTCCCACATGGTGCTCAAACTCTTAATCCCCATTTTTCAGATGAGGTAAAAGGCGCAGGGGAGTTAAGTCATTTAACCAAGGTCACACAGCAGACTTGTGGTCGAGGCAAAATTGGAACCCAGATCCCATGCTCTATCCACTAAGCCTTGCTGCTTCCCTAAATCATAAGGTGGAGTCTTGACCCACAAGGATGAACTGGAAGGAAAATCTTTATGATTTTATGGTCCTGGAGTAAAGAACAAGCTATAGGATTTAGAAATCTTGGCTCCTGATCCTTGCTTTTGCACAGATTTCCACACCATCATAGTTCAGGCCTAGCATTTTGCCTTAGTCCCTCCTCCTTCTACCATCTCCCCTCAATTTTTACAGTCTGTCTCCTTCCAGCTTCTCAAAGGGCAACAGTAATGAACAGTCACCCTGGCAAGAAGTAGGGTTGGAGCCACTTTAAGTAGCACTGTTTAGGACTTTGCTGCACTGGAGATGGGATAGGAGAAAGGTTAATCAGGATTAATTTTGATTAATAAACTCCTGCCCTGTTCATAGCACACAATCCACCATGCTCCCTACCTTCAAAACCCTAAATCACATGAACTGAAAGAGGCCTTAAGTCCTCATTTGCCAGTCTGCCCTCCCCTCTGCATCACCTATGCACTTGATGGCGGTATTTGTTAAGTGCTTACTATGGGTCGAGCACTGTTTTCAGTGCTGCAGTAAATACAAGGTAATCAGGTTGGAATCGGTCCCTGTCCCATTTGGGGCTCACAGTCATAATCCCCATTTTACAGATGAAGTAACTGAGATACAGAGAAGGTAAGTGACTTGCCCAAGGTCACAGAGCAGACAAGTTGTGGAGGCAGGATTAGAACACAGGTCTTTCTGACTCCCAGGCCTATGCTCTATCCACTATTCTACACTGCTTAGCTTGGCTGTCTACCCCTTAAGGACTTTATGATATTCACTCCAACCCCATAATACATACATACATATCCTTACACTATTTCCCCAATCTAGAATTTATTTTAATGTCAGTATCTCCCTGATCTCATGGATCATTTCTACAAATTCTATTGTGTTGGATTTTCCCCCAAGGGCTTAGTATGGTGTTCTGTACACTGTATTTGCTAAATAAATGCAATTGATGGATTTTGCTTGGTTTGTCTCTCATTCCTATAGATCCTAAACTCCTTGCAGATAGAGTGTCATTTTGACATTTCTAAGGGCCTAGAAGAATGTATTCACAAAGGGTCCAGAAAATTTTAACAATAATAATCTTTATATATACACTTGAGAATGTCAGAATTCCCTTCACTTTCCCAAACCAAAGGCCAGCTTTCTGTATATCTAGTAAAGTGGATTGAGAACTATCTATATTTAATGCCCAATGAGGGAAAGCAGCATGGCTTAGTGGATAGAAAATGGGCGTGGGAGTCAGAAGGACCTGGGTTCTAATCCTGGTTCTGCTACATGTCTGTTGTGGGACCTTGGGGAAGTCACTTCACTTTTCTGTGCCTCAGTTACCTCATCTGTAAAAGGGGGATTAAGACTCTGAGCTCCAAATACTATTGAATGAATGAATATGGGACAGGGACTGAGTCCAACCTAATTAACTTGTATACCTCATGGTTGAGAACAGTGTTTGGCACATAGTAAGTGTTTAAGTACCATAATTAATTAAATGATTTTAAGTAAGCATGTGTTACATTGTGCAGTCACCAACAGAGTATTGGCTTCTTTCAAAGAATGGAGTTGGAATTACCAAAATTTAGGAAATGAGAGGGAAGTGATTCCTTTCATCTTGAATTTCCCCTTGGCTAAAAATCTGAAGACTAAAAGAAGACTGCTTTAACTAACAGGATGACAAACCCCTGAAATTAGAATGCATGTCGATCAGTCTCTCCAAATTTAAATTTGGTATAAGAATCTACTCCCAATGAGTTCTTTATGAGAAAGGATACAAAGCGAATCATATTTATTGAGTGCTATGTGCAGAACACTGTACTAAGCACTTGGGAGACTTTGCCTAGCCCTGTCTTCCCTTCTTCTCCCTCAACTCTCATTAAAAACTAGTCTTTGACTAAGCTTAGATGAGATTTTTACCTTAAAAGTTTCAGGTATGAAATCTGAATTTGGAAAGGAAGGGACACCTCACCTGCCCAGAGTCTGTTTTCTTGGCCTGGGAGAAGCTGAGACTCACTGAGCATCTTAATGAGGAACTGCTTCCAGGACTTGATCCTAACTCAAATAAATATGGTCACACCCATATTTTGGGAAGCTCCTTCCTAACAGAATATGTGTGTGAAAGACACATACACACACCCCACCCCGGAGGTGAATACTGCTTTTTGAGGCCGTAACTTAGACAAAGTTATTGAGAAAGTCACTATTTTCACCCACTTCTTCCATTGCTGTTTCTTCCTGGGCTATCTGGAGTTTCCATTGTTTTTCATTATCTCTCATAATGATTATACTCCTATAAGTGTTTTGAAATACTACAAAGGGTATGCAGTCTCCCAGTTCGAAAGTCTCAATCTATATGCTCAGTTCTGGAAAAAAGTAAAAAAAAGTTTTCCTAAGGCTTCTCCCCCACCATTCCCAAATCCACTCATTTAAAGTGAATATTGATAAGCTTGTTTCAGTTGTGAAAGACCATCAATTCCTTCTTGACTGCAAAACCAGATACAATGACTTTTTTTTTCCCTAGTAGAAAGCCACAACTTCATTCACTGCGTGTGTGCTGGCAAAAAGAGGAGACACTCAATTGAAGAGTGTATAATCCATCTGCCAGTGCATTCCAGGAAACAAAATATATTTACCTTCAAATTGAGCCTGCAACTGATTTTCATGTAATATATATATTATATATATAAATATACATATATCTATATACACACACATAAATATACACACACAGATATGTATATCAGTATATACTCAGATAGGAAAGCAGCTTGGCTCAGTGGAAAGAGCAAGGGTTTGGGAATCAGAGGTCATGGGCTCTAATCCCAGCTCTGCCGCTTGTCAGCTGTGTGACTTTGGGCAAGTCACTTAACTTCTCTGTGCCTCATTTACCTCATCTGTAACATGGGGATTAAGACTGTGAGCCCCATGTGGGACAACCTGATCACCTTGTATCCCCCCCCAAGCACTTAGAACAGTGCTTTGCACATAGTAAGTGCTTACAAATGCCATAATATATATACACACACAGAATATACGTATTCCACAACTCTGTCTATGAGCCCCTCTTATTCATGGCCTTCTTTTGATCTCTTCTAATTCTCAAGTGTAATGGACAGTCATACATTTGAGGTGCTATAAAAATCCGTGCAGAATCTAAGACCATTTTCTCTTTTGTTTGGAGCATTCACACTTTTTATGTCATCTGGTAAATCTTCAATACATCATGTGGGTAATTGTCTACACTGGAGAAGTTATGTGGAAAAAATCTCAAAGGGGAAATCAAAGACTGTTTTGTTACTGCGGATTATCATGATGTATGGTGATGATCATAATGATGATAGCTGAAAATACTCCTTTCCAGCTGACTATAGACTGCATGAAATTTCTGGCTGAAGAAAGTGGTCAGAGAACCAAGAGCATATTTGCCACTGAACTTAAATTATAGATTTTATTTAGGTCTGAGGCAGGACAATAGCATTATTTCCTTCTGGAGTAACAGAGTACTAAGTGCTTTTGTCCTCACTCCGGTGTCTGGTGCATACTTTGAGGCTTTAAATAGTTTACATATTGAGAAACAGCGTGGCTCAGTGGAAAGAGCATGGGCTTTGGAGTCAGGGCTCATGAGTTCGAATCCCAGCTCTGCCACTTGTCGGCTGTGTGACTGTGGGCAAGTCACTTAACTTCTCTGTGCCTCAGTTCCCTCATCTGTAAAATGGGGATTAAGACTGAGCCCCACGTGGGACAACCTGATTCCCCTGTGTCTACCACAGCGCTTAGAACAGTGCTCGGCACATAGTAAGCGCTTAACAAATACCAACATTATTATTTACATATCATTTTCATTATTTCTTCCAACTAGAGCTTTGGGTGGGCTAGACCAAGACCAGAGGGACTGTGAATGGGGGGCTCAGTCAGAATAAAAGAACAGTACTAACTTTGCCCCTATAGGTTCAGGGGCACCTCAGACTACCACGCAGCCTCCCACGTCCCCATGGTCAATATATAGTAATAATAACAATAATAGAGAACAATAATTATAGAGAAGCAGTGTGGCTCTGTGGAAAGAGCACAGGCTTGGGAGTCAGAGATCATGGGTTTGAATTCCAGCTCTGCCACTTGGCAGCTGTGTGACTGTGGGCAAGTCATAACTTCTATGTGCCTCAGTTACCTTATCTGTAAAATGAGGATTAATTGTGAGCCTCACGTGGGGCAACCTGATTACCCTGTATCTACCCCAGCGCTTAGAACAGTGCTCTGCACATAGTAAGCACTTAAATACCAACATTATTATTATTTGTTAAGCACTGTTCTAAGTGTTGGGATAAATTCAAGCTAATCAGGTTGAACACATTCTCTGTCCCACATGGGACCCAGAGTCTTAATCCCTATTTTACGACGCACAGAAGTGAAGTGACTTGCCCAAGGTCACAGTAGACAAGTGGCCTAGCTAGTATTAGAACCCAGGCCTTTCCGACTTTCAGGCCAGTGCTCTATCCACTGGACCACGCTGCTTCTCTCATCCCCTTTTGGGGTTTCTGATCAATAAGTGAGGAAAGATGGCCCTGCAGTTGGTGCTACTGAGCATTTGGAACTTTTAACACAAAATATAATTATTAAACTTGATAAGCCCTTATTTGCCAAGCAATATTCTAAGCACTGGGTTATAGATACAAGTTCATCAAATTGGAAGTAGTCCCTGGGGAGTAGGATTTAAATCCCCAATTTTACAGATGAGGTAACTGAGGCATGGAGAACTTAAATGACTTATCCAAGGTCACACAGCAGTCAAAGGGCAGAACCAGAAGAACCACGGTCCTCTGACTCCCAGGCCCATGCTCTATCCACTAGGCCATGCTGCTTCTCCTCCTGATGGTCTTTCCACTAGACCCCACTACTTCTCATATACAAGCTCTGTCTCTTGGACTCAAGACACCATGGAGGCCAACCAGGAGCAACTTCCATTGTGGGTGAAGAACAATTCCAGCCTAGGATCAGGGTTTATCAGTGATGGGTCTGGTTGTGCCAGGCCAGGCCCCACATCCCTAAACCACTCAGGAGATCTAATTCAAAGGAATGAAGAAAGCCAGAAAATGTGACCTTTGTCATAAAACCCTGGAAAAAAAATTTTCATGTCCAATAACGTATGATGAGTACCACAACTCCAAATAGATCACAGCATGGCATATTACATGGATCTGGGACTCAGGTCATGGGTTCTAATCTGGGCTCTGCCACTTATCTGCTGTGTGATCCTGGGCAAGTTACTTCACTTCTCTATGCTTCAGTTACCTCATAAGTAAAATGGAGATTGAGACTGTGAGCCCCACATGGGACAGGGACTGCATGCAACCTGATTTGCTTGTATCCACTCCAGCACTTAATACGGTGCCAGGCCTGTAGTAAGCGCTTAGCCAAATACCACAATTATTATCAGCATTCTATTAAGAAGTTCTCCATCTCAGTGGAACCTCCTAAACAGTGAGATATCAAGCAGCCTCTGAAGCAGACAGACCAGTTATTCATTCATTCAATAGTATTTATTGAGCGCTTTCTATGTGCAGAGCACTATACTAAGCGCTTGGAATGAACAAGTCAGCAACAGATAGAGACAGTCCCTGCCATTTGACGGGCTTACAGTCTAATCGGGGGAGACGGACAGACAAGAACAATGGCAATAAAGTCAAGGGGAAGAACATCTCGTAAAAACAATGGCAACTAAATAGAATCAAGGTGATGCACATTTCATTAACAAAATAAATAGGGTAATGAAAATATATACAGTTGAACAGACGAGTACAGTGCTGAGGGGATGGGAAGGGAGAGGGGGAGGAGCAGAGGGAAATGGGGGGAAAAGAGGGTTAAGCTGCGGAGAGGTGAAGGGGGGGCAGTAGACGGAGTAGAGGGAGAAGGGGAGCTCAGTCTGGGAAGGCCTCTTGGAGGAGGTGAGTTTTAAGTAGGGTTTTGAAGAGGAGAAGAGAATCAGTTTGGCGGAGGTGAGAAGGGAGGGCGTTCTGGGACTGTGGGAGGACGTGGCCCAGGGGTCGACGGCGGGATAGGCGAGACCGAGGGACGGTGAGGAGGTGGGCGGCAGAGGAGCGGAGCATGCAGGGTGGGTGGTAGAAAGAGAGAAGGGAGGAGAGGTAGGAAGGGGCAAGGTGATGGAGAGCCTTGAAGCCTAGTGAGGAGTTTTTGTTTGGAGCGGAGGTTGATAGGCAACCACTGGAGTTGTTTAAGAAGGGGAGTGACATGCCCAGATCATTTCTGCAGGAAGATGAGCCGGGCAGCGGAGTGAAGAATAGACTGGAGCGGGGCGAGAGAGGAGGAAGGGAGGTCAGAGAGAAGGCTGACACAGTAGTCTAGCCAGGATATAACGAGAGCCCGTAGCAGTAAGGTAGCCATTTGGGTGGAGAGGAAAGGGCGGATCTTGGCGATATTGTAAAGGTGAAACCGGCAGGTCTTGGTAACAGCTAGGATGTGTGGGCTGAACGAGAGAGACGAGTCAAGGATGACACCGAAATCGCGGGCCCGAGAGACAGGAAGGATGGTCGTGCCATCCACGGTGATAGGGAAATCTGGGAGAGGACCGGGTTTGGGAGGGAAGATGAGGAGCTCAGTCTTGCTCATGTTGAGTTTTAGGTGGCGGGCCGACATCCAGGTGGAGACATCCCGGAGGCAGGAGGAGATGCGAGCCTGAAGGGAGGGGAAGAGGAAGGGGAGGAGATGTAGATCTGCGTGTCATCTGCGTATAGATGGTAGTCAAAGACGTGAGAGCGAATGAGTTCACCAAGGGAGTGAGTGTAAATGGAGAACAGAAGAGGGCCAAGAACTGACCCTTGAGGAACTCCAACAGTTAAAGGATGGGAGGGGGACGAGGCACCAGTGAAGGAGACCGAGAATGACCGGCCAGAGAGGTAAGAGAAGAACCAGAAGAGGACGGAGTCCGTGAAGCCAAGGTGAGATAAGGTATGGAGGAGGAGGGGATGGTCGACAGTGTCAAAGGCAGCAGAGAGGTCAAGGAGGATTAGAATGGAATAGGAGCCATTGGATTTGGCAAGAAGGAGGTCATGGGTGACCTTAGAGAGAGCAGTCTCGGTAGAGTGGAGGGAACGGAAGCCAGATTGGAGGGGGTCTAGGAGAGAATGGGAGTTAAGGAATTCTAAGCATCGATTGTAGACGACTAGTTTTTACCCAGGGAGACATCGGAAGACAGGTCTCATTTGAGCCAGGCCTCAGAGATCAGTTATATTTACTGAGCACTTACTGTGTGGAGCTTACAGTACGAAGCACTTGGGAATGTACAATATAACAGAGTTGGTAGAAGCACTCCCTGCCCACAGTGAGTTTACAGTCTAGAGGAAGATTAGAATACCATATAGCAGATTTGAGAGCGAGGCAGGCAGACCTTGTATGGTACAAGTGCATCAACACAACAAGGATAACCTCCATAGGCACAAAATGTGGGAGTGTCTTTCATTGATCAGGCTTTACAAATAAACTTTATGGACAAGATTTCATTGTTAATATCTTCAAAACGGAAGGTAGAATATATATCTACCTACCTGTGTTACCTGAGCAGGTAATTTCTGGCTAGGTAACCCCTGCCTGATGATGAGAGTAATAATCATCCACTTGAGAAATGTTGCCTCACTGACTTCCTCCCCCCGCAAAGCATGCACAGCCCAAGATCCTGTCTTTATGTGAGCTCAGAGCTCACAGCAGCTGTAGTGTGTATTGCAGGGAGAGGGGAAGGGAGGAGGAGACCCTCCAGCTTCCTGAGAGGCAGGAAAATATGGGAGTGGGTATGCCACAGGGATGGCACACCCTGTCCCTGAAGATCAGTCCTACAGCCACTTTAGCTTCATATCCCCATTCCCCCAACACCCATTTCTCCTATATGTCACTCCTAGGCTGCAAGCGTGTGGGCAGGGAATGAGTCTGTTATAGTAGAGAAGCTGCATAGCATAGTGGATAGAGCATAGATCTGGGAGTCAGAAGGTCATAGGTTCTAAACCCAGCTTTGCCACTTATCTGTTGTGTGACCTTGGGCAAATCACTTCACTGGGCCTCAGTTCTCTGTAAAATGTAGGTTGAGACTGTGAGCCCCATGTGAGACAAACTGTTCAACCTGATTTGTCTGAATCTACCCCAGTGCTTAGTTCAGTGCCTGGAACAAAGTAAGTGCTCATAAATACCACTATTATCATTATTACAATAGTGTGTACTCTCCCAAGCCCTTAGTATAGTGTTCTGCACATATTAAACATTGAATAAATGCAACTGACCAGACCAAACCAACCTTCCCTGAGCCCCTTCTTTTATTCCTTCTCCTCAAGGCTGAGCTCAGAGATAACAATGGCCCCAAGCCAACCTGGGAGTTTGTTCACCCCTTTCATGGAACTAAGGTCCCGTGGAGAAGCAGCGTGGCTCAGTGGAAAGAGCACGGGCTTTGGAGTCAGGGCTCATGAGTTCAAATCCCAGCTCTGCCACTTGTCGGCTGTGTGACTGTGGGCAAGTCACTTAACTTCTCTGTGCCTCAGTTCCCTCATCTGTAAAATGGGGATTAAGACTGTGAGCCCCATGTGGGACAACCTGATTCCCCTATGTCTACCCCAGCGCTTAGAACAGTGCTCGGCACATAGTAAGCGCTTAACAAATACCAACATTATTATTATTATGCCCACACCCCTCACTCCACCCACCTGGGACTCAACCCTGGCTCTGGGTCCCTGTAGCCTCAGGATTGGCAGAAATTTAGCCCCAGCACCTCACTTCCACCCAGCCCACCCACCTCCAGCACCGCAAGCCTGGACCCCAGTTGCAAGATAGGAGCAAGCCCAAGATGGTGTGATTCGGTGCTCTCTTATAACAGTTATTGCTAATTGACTGCAGGAGCAAGATTGCTAACCTCTCAACAAAGGAAGATTTGTGTCAACAGAATTATCTTTGGGAGGGACAGGGATGGGAATAAATATACATGGGCAAAGAGATAAAATGGCAGAATCTGTGGGCAACAATCGCTCACTCCCAGGGGGTCACGACATCAGTCTCTTGACTCTTGGTCTGTGCCATAGACTTACATTAAGACTTCCTGGAAATGAATGAGGTTAAAGGTACTTGACTTGGAATGAGCTGCTGTCAGTCTTTTCTATGCTACACCTCTCTGGGAGTGGTAGCAATGTAGATAAGATCTTTATAAATGGTGCTTGAAAATACAGCTACTAGCATAAGAGAAAGATTTATTCATAGGCACAACTATCACCCCTAAGAGGCATTAAGGTGTTCTTCAGTTTCTCTGCAGTGATTCCCCATAGTCTCATCCCAAACCTTAGTTTCCCTGCTTGAGATTTTTTCCATTACATCCTCCTCATTTGCCACTTGCTCTTCTTGAGGCATTAAGAGCTTCCTGGGATAGGGCCCTACTTCCACCCTGCTGTTTCTACCATTATCTCCACTCCTCTGACCCCCACCAGCATCAACCCCATTACCAGAAACATGACTGATGTTCCTTGAATGTTTCTAGGCAGGCATAAAATCCTTGTTCTGGTTATGCCCCAGTCCCCTCATTGATGGGGCAAGGACATAAAGTTGTGTGGCTTGGAAGTCAATTTTATTGGCTAACCTGAAACACTAAAAGGGCCTTTTCCTGTCTTCCCACTCCAGCAGGTTTGAACAATAAGAACTTTGTGTTCAGCCTGGTGTCTTGTTTTCAGCAAGGACCTGTTATTCTGGTTAGGAGATTGGTAAAACATTACCACTGAGCTACTGCAGTGACATAGCAAAACTCCTCCTACCCTAGATTGAGCTGGATGCATTAATCCAAAATAATTACCCCTGACAGAGCATACAGTGTGGTAACCTGTGTCACCAGGACTTGAACTGGCCCCTACGTATTCTTTTCTGTTTCGCTTCACATTTAGCAAGCTAGGTTAGCCTAAAGAAAGCAAAAATATATATTCCTATTGTGCTAGTTTACAAATATAAAGAAGCCATTGAAGAAAATTCCCTCAGTGGTTAAGATATAGACTGAACAAGGAATCCATATAATTATGGAAAATGCCTACCAAAAGAACAAAAGTGCATTTTGTGTTGATCAGCAGCTTTATAGAATTTGGATTAATTTTCAGTTTCATTGCAGATCGCTGACTCGCTTTCTTGTATTAGGCAAACAGCCAGATGCACACAAGCACCCCTATAGAATCTTCCATAATATTAGTAAGAACAATAATGAAAATGAAGTATAGTAATTGGTTTGGAATATACATCTAGCACATTAATCAGATTAAAACACAAAGGGATGTGCCCCATTTTTGTATTTAAATTGCTTGAAAGCATTTTTAGAGAGCCAGTTACAAGAAACCTTTAACAAGAGCCAAATGAATTATTAGATATTTATAGTCCCTATATTTAGGGTATGTTTTATGAGGCTATAAATTTTATATCACTTAAGCATTATCACCTGGAAGAGACTACTCCAATCTCTAATTGTCACCATTAGGAGAATGTCTTCTAGAACTTAAAAGGTACAAACCCAGCCAATGAATAGAATTACTACAAAAGTACTTTAAAAGCAACCTCTTCAACTACTGTTAGACACTCATGATAACTCAATCATTCCCTTTGCATCCCTATCATTTCTACTGAACTAGATTTCTCAGTTATATAAGCTAAAAGGAAGTTTGTGTGTAAGCTGAAATAGAGTATATTCAAATGGAAGACAGAACAAGCATTTTCAAAGCTTCAGTAAAGCAGACTCCAGCAGTGTGACAGAAAAATAAGCCACTGACCACTACAGTAGACAGAACAAACTAATAGGCAGTAATAATCTAGAAAGCTTTTCTCCTTAAAAGGTAAGGGGATCAATAATATCTTTTACGTACCTATTTTGGACTGAGCACTGTACTGAGCACTTTGATAGTATATAGAGTAAGACAACAAGATTTTTGTCCTCAGGGAGATACACAGAATAATTTGCAGAATTAATTTGCAGGTAGATGAATAAGCACTCAATAGGGTAAACTGTGTACAGAACTGATGTGGGTAAGCATGCATAAGTGGTAGAGAAATCTTGTGATAATTGATCAATACAATCCACTAGATTTTAAGATCTGAGTGCAGGGATCATATCTAACACATGGCATCTACCAACTCTATTGTTTTTCACTCTCCCAAAAACTTTGTACAATCTTCTGCATACTGTAATCTCCCATTAAATACAACAAATTGACAGGTATTGATTAAGTGGTCAGAGGCAGGCTAGATGAGAATAATAGGGAGCAGGTTACTTAGTGAGGAAAACAACTTGCTATCTGGAGGCATAGGGAGAGAAGAGAGTAAATAGGAGAAAAAATGCTGATGAAAAGTCTTGAAGTCAATAAATGTCTGTGTTGTGAGAAATAGATATACTTTATATTAGTGGCTGTTTCTCCCTCTAAACTATAAGCTCGTTGTGGGCAAGGTATATTTAAATGACTCTGTTTTACTATAATCTCCCAGGAGCAAGTACAGTCCCTTTAAAACAAATAGTAATTTTTACTATATCATGCACAGTTTTAAGTATTCGGATAAATACAAAATAATCAGAGTCCATGCCCCACATGAGGCTCACAGGTTTACTCGCCATTTTACACATGAGGTAACTGAGGCACAGAGAAGTGACTTGCCCAATATCACACAGCAAGCAAATGATGGAGGCAAGATTAGAAACCAAGTCCTTCTGACTCCTAGGCCTATGTTCTATCCACAAGTACACAATCCTTCTTATTCTCTGGATGCAATAAGCACTGAAATATCACTCCTGAAGAAATAGATAACCAAGAGTATTTCTAAAGAATACAGAGTGAGAATCACAATACTAAGAAGTAGATTTGAAGTTAGGGGCAGATGCTAACACTGAGAAGTCCACAACAAATAGAGCTGACTACAAATGCTAACAGTGTCAAATATTTCATCACTTGCATACTCATTTTTTTCAGCCCTATCTACATGCTAAAACTCATACTTGGCTTCAGTAGCATCATATTCAGAAATGAAAGATAGCCCTCCCTATTTACATACATTATATATACATGTATATACACCCACCAAATAAAATCTTTAGTTCCCCAACCTTAACAATCCAAAGAGCCTCCCCACAACACCAACCTTGTCCAGTGATTCCTTGTGAATAAGTTTTCTGCACTTGAGCCACAACCCTATAGCTAGTACCAAGGACATTTATATTGAATTTTGCCAGTCTGATTACTTAAGCAGCTTCAGGTTCTCCCAATTAGTGAGTTTCTTTTCAGCAATCATCTCTGGTCCTCTTGCTTCAAGCTGCATGCACTCTGGCTTGCTGTTCAATTAATGTGATTAACAAAAGCAACAACACCTGATCACCTGATTTATCAGCAAACAGCCTATCCTAATTCTTGAATGTATGCTTGATTAGGATTCACTGAGATGTCAGCTACTCAGAGGGTTTTTTCTTGGGCCTTTGGTATGACTACTCAAAGTCCCTTGGTTCCCCTCTTCTGGCAATATGATTAGCAAACAGTGATCTCCTGGTTAAAGCAAATATATCAAATCTGAATTTCAAGTTCCTAAAATACTTTGTGCTGGTCTGGCCATCACATCTGAAGAAAGACATGAGAGACCTGGGGATGGTTCATGAAAAGACAATCAAAATAACCAGAGGTTAAAGAAGCTTCCATCTGAGGACAGACTGAAAAGATTAAAGCTCTTTAATATGGAAAAATGAAGGTTGAGAGGGGATAATTGAAGTGATTGATTAAATGGACCACAAAAATACCAAAGTGTAATTTCTGAAGTCCTCAATATCAACAAAACCTCTTCACCACTGGCTTAAAAGCACTCTTCCACCATGTCCCCTCTTACCTGACCTCATGTCTCTCTTTCTATACCCCAACCCACACACTTTGCTCCTCTAGTACTTACCTTCTCACTCTGCCTCTGTCTTTCCTGTCTCACCACCGACCCCTGGCCCATGTCCTGCCTCTGACCTGGAATGGTCTCCCTCCTCAAATCTGACAATTACTCTCCCCTGCTTCAAAGCCTTATTAAAGTCACATCTCCTCCAAGCGGCTTTTCCAGACTAGGCCTCCCCTTTCCTCTTTTCATTCATTCATTCATTAAATCATATTTATTGAGCGCTTACTGTGTGCAAAGCACTGTACTAAGCATTTGGGAAAGTACAATACAGCAATAAAGAAAGAAAATCCTTGCCCACGAGTTCACAGTCTGGGGGGTGGTGACACATCAATGCAAGTTAAAAGACATCAATATAAATAAATAAAATTACAGATATATACATAAGTGCTGTGAGGCAGGGAGGGGGGAAGAATAAAGGGAGCAAGTCAGGGGGACACAGAAGGAAGTGGGAGATAAGGAAAAGTGGGGCTTAATGTGGGAAGGCCTCTTGGAGATGTGCCTTCAGTAAGGCTTTCCCCACTCCCTTCTGCATTGCTATAACTTGCTCCCTTTATTCTTCCTCCCTCCCAGCCCCACAGCACTTACTTATCTGTAATTAATTTATTTTGTATTGATGTCTATCTCCCCTCTCTAGACTGTAAATTCATTATGGGCAGGGAATGTGTCAAATTATTGTTGTATTGTACTTTCCCAAGTGATTACAATGCTCTGCACACAGTGAGTGCTCAATAAATATGATTGAATTAATGAATAATGAAAGAGGGCACCCTCTGAAGATTCCTGGTGATCAGTGCAAAGCAAACATAAGGATATACCCTCGCACAGTGAGGGGTAAGCATATGGAATTTTTTTATCACAGGACTTTGTGCAAAATGAAAATAGCATTAGACGAAGGTAGAGTTTGGGTAACTTCATAGGTGAGAAGTCCATAATGAATTAGGAGAAAGGAAGTTAGAAATGTAGAGGGGAAATGTTAGGGATTTTAGAAAGCAAAATCATAACCATATGAGGGTGAATTTCAAGGAGGGTGATCAGTACATAATTCTTCCAAATAACAATAACTGTGGTATTTGTTAGGTGCATACTATGTTCATTCATTCATTCATTCAATAGTATTTATTGAGCACTTACTATGTGCAGAGCACTGTACTAAGCCCTTGGAATGTACAATTCAATAGCAGATAGAGACAATCTCTGCCCAATGATGGGCTCACAGTCTAATCGGGGGAGACAGATGGAAAAAACAAGACAACATAATCACAATAAATAGAATCAAGGGGATGTACACCTCATTAACAAAATAAATAGGGTAATAAAAATATATACAAATGAGCACAGTGCTGAGGGGAAGGGAAGGGAGGGGGGAGGAGCAGAGGGAAAGGGGGCTTAGCTGAGGGCAGGTGAAGGGGGAAGGAGGAGGAGCAGAGGGCGGAGGGGGAGCAGAGAGGGAGCAGAGGGAGCAGAGGGAAAAGGGGAAACTCAGTCTGGGAAGGCCTCTTGGAGGAGTTGAGCTCTCAGTAGGGCTTTGAAGAGGGGAAGAGAGGTGGGAGGTGGGAGGGCATTCCAGGAGAGCGGGAGGACGTGGGCCAGAGGTCGACAGCAGGATAGGCATGAACAGGGGACGGTGAAGAGGTGAGCGGCAGAGGAGCGGAGCATGCGGGGTGAGCAGTAGAAAGAGAGAAGGGAGGTGAGGTAGGAGGGGGCAAGGTGATGGAGAGCCTTGAAGCCCAGTGTGAGAAGTTTTGTTTCATGCAGAAGTTGAAAGGCAACCACTGGAGGTTTTTAAGGAGGGGAGTGACATGCCCAGGGCGTTTCTGCAGGAAGATGATCCGGGCAGCAGAATGAAGTATAGACTGGAGTGGGGAGAGACCGGAGGAAGGGAGATCAGAGAGAAGGCTGACACAATAATCCAGCCAGGATATTATGAGACCATGTACCAGTATGATAGCCGTTTGGATGGAGAGGAAAGGGTGGATCTTGACGATATTGTAAAGGTGAGTCCAGCAGGCGCTGGTGACAGATTGGATGTGTGGGGTGAATGAGAGAGCTGAGTCAAGGATGACACCAAGGTTGCGACCTTGAGAGAAGGGAAGGATGGTCGTACCATCCACGGTGACAGGGAAGTCAGGAAGAAGACAGGGTTCGGGAGGGAAGATAAGGCGCTCAGTTTTGGACATGTTGAGTTTTAGGTGGCGGGCAGACATCCAGGTGGAGACATCCTGGAGGCAGGAGGAGATACTAGCCTGAAGGGAGTGGGAGAGAACAGGGGAGGAGATGTAGATTTGCATGTCAGCTGCATAGAGATGATAGTTGAAGCCGTGGGAGCGAATGAGCTCACCAAGGGAGTGAGTACACATGGAGAACAGAAGAGGACCAAGAACTGACCCTTGAGGAACCCCTACATTTAGAGGATGGGAGGGGGAGGAGGAGACCACGAAGGAAACCAAGTATGAACATCCAGAATGATAAGAGGAGAATCAGGAGAGGACGGAGTCCGTGACGCCAAGGTGAGATAAGTTGTGGAGGAGAAGGGGCTGGTCGACAGTGTCAAAGGCAGCTGAGAGGTCAAGGAGGATTAGGATAGAGTAGGAGCCATTGGATTTAGCAAGAAGGAGGTCATGGGTGACCTTTGAGAGAGCAGTCTCGGTGGAGTGGAGGGGACAGAAGCCAGATTGGAGGGAGTCCAGGAGAGAGTTTGAGTTGAGGAATTCAAGGGAGTGAGTGTAGATGACCCGTTCTAGGAGTTTGGAAAGGAAGGGTTGGAGGGAGATAGGGCGATAACTGAAAGGGGAAGTGGGGTCAAGAGAGCATTTTTTTAGGATGGGGGAGACATGGGCATGTTTGAAGGCAGAGGAAAAGAAGCCTTTAGAAAGTGAGTGGTTAAAGATAGAAGTTAAAGAGGGGAGGAGGTAAGGGGCGATGGCTTTTATAAGGTGAGCAGGAATGGGGTCCGAAGCACAGGTGGAGGGGTTGACACTTGCAAGGATGGAGGAGATCTTCTCTGACGATACTGAGGGAAGGATGGGAAAGTCAGGTAGAGGGTTGGGAGGGAGGAGCCAAGGGAGGGGCCTATGTGCCAAGCACAGTACTGAGCAATGGGATAGATACAAGATTATCGTACCACATGAGGCTCACCCTCTAAGTAAGAGGGAGAACAGGTATTGAATCACCATTGTGCAGATGAGGGAACTGAATCACAGACAAGTTAAGTGACAAGGTCACAGACCAGGTAAAGGACCAGAGCCAGGATTAGAGAACCACCCCTTTGGACTGTAAACTCCTTGAGGCCAGTAATCATACTAATCTACTAACTCTATTCTATAACAATTATTATTATTTTATTATAATATATTATCTATTCTATAACAATAATAATTATTATGGTATTTGTTAAGCACTTACTACGTGCCAGGCAGGCACTGTTCTAAGCCCTGGGGTGGGTACAAACAAATTGGGTTGGACACAGTCCTTGTCCCACATGGAGCTCACATTCTCAATCTCAATTTTACAGATGAGGTAGTTGAGGCACAGAGAAGTGATCATAGTCTCCCAAGCACTTAATACAGTGCTCTGCACTCAATAAATCTTCAATAAATATCAATAAATACCGTGTATTGATTGACTGATGAATTGATTAATCCTTTTGACACTGAAGGAGACTGAATATTACTTGGTATACCATTGGCCTGATCCTGTAATAGGATTTCTTAGGTCCCTTGATAGAGCACATAATTATATGTAAATGGATTATTGTAAATTTGGGGAAAAGTGTGTTTTCAAGAAGAGAAGAAGCTTCTATAGAAATATATCGCACTGAGTCTATTAGAAAAAGAAATATTATGTATTTCTAATACTGTAGTTTCCTTATGCTAAAAAAATGCCCAATCAATATATCTATTTCACTAAGGACTTTTCTGCAAATCTTACTTTGTCACAGACATTTCTTTTTGGCATGATTTTCACTCAAGGATTTATAATTATCAGGTTAAGCAACAAATACTGTGAATTTTCTATAAATATAACTTATTTGAATCCCAATTTACAGTTTCTAACATTATGGTAAAAATAATTTCTAATACTCTATAATAATTCAGACAGGTAACAGCACCAAAATGTATTTCTGATAGGGCACCTGCTTTATGACTAGATTTCAGTGACATTTGAAAATCTAAGAATTTCCCAAAGGCAAGGTTAAGAAAACAATAGCCAGAAAGCCTCTGGTTTTTATTTCTAAAGCAAAACCACTTTAGAACAGGGTCTAAGTGTTTTTAACACAAAAATGCAATAGCATATTATGATATTCTCCTTTTCCATGGACTGAATTACAGTCTTGGGGCTAGCGATTTGGCTGGTGGGAATACATACTCTATGTTTTTCCATTTCCTTCTAGCTTCCAAAGCAGGGGTGAGACCTGAAAGTTACAATTACATAGAGTGATGCAAGAGGTCCTGTCTCCATTAATCTAACATGTTGTTTGCACAGTGGGAAAGGAAGATTTTCATGAACCTCAAGAAAGAATAGACCCTTCAAGGAAGGACATTGTCTTGCATTTGCTTTAGTGATGATTTGAATTCACATTCTGAGTGCTATGGTAAAATGATAACCAAAGGGAAAAAAAAGACCTACAATAGCCTACAGAATGCTGTTTTAAGAAAAATGTACAAATCGTCCAGTTGCAAGAACTGCTATACAATACCCCTAAGCATTTAGAGGACTTCCTTTTTTAAATAATGACATCTGCAATATAGATTAGTTAGTGAAATAAACTGGATATTAATTTTAAGGTATTCACCTTCAATTTATTGATCTGATGGCTGGAGCAACCAAAAAGACCCAGTAAATGATGGGCATTGTTGGGAAGAACATAGAAAACAATACCTAAGCAAAGTTTTGCTACCTTATACAGCTATGACCCGCTTATCCCTGGATTACTGAACCTTAAGCAGGTCATAATGGAGCTGGAAAAGTTACAGAGAAGGGCAACCCAAGTAATTAGGAGAATAGAGAAAATGAAAAAAAACATTGACTTCAATCTGGAGAGATAAAGACTGAGTGGTGATAAAATTGAAGCAGAATGGTCTAGTGGATAGAACGAACGGACCTGGGAGTCAGAGGAATCTGGGTTCTAATTCCAGCTCTGCAACTTGTATATTGTGAAAATGGGTAAGTCACTTAGCTTCTTTGGGCCTCAGTTACCTCATCTATAAAATGGGGATTAAGACTGTGAGCCCTGTATAGGAAATGGGCTGTGTCCAACCTGATTATCATGTATCTACCCCAGCACTTAATACAGTGTCTGAAACATAGTAAGCATTTAATAAAAACCTTTAAAAAAAACATGAAGTTGTGGAGAAGGTGAACACAGAATTGCTGTTCACCAAATCCCATTTTAAAAGTAGGTTCAAAATATTTTAATTAATTCATGGATTCATGTTCCAAAATTACTACAGGGTAAAGAGAAAGGTTAGCAATGTTAGTAGGTCCATCCCTGACACTAGCATGGATAATGAGAAGAATGACTATCAAACTATTTTGCCAAGTATATCAACTTAGTATTGTGGGAGAAAGAGCAATGATCCACCCAATCCACTGTTCTGACAAGAATGACATAGCTTATTTTTATGTTCTAATGCATAATTTCACATCTTCTTATTTAAAATACAGGAACCAATGCACAACACCTCTGTATTTAATGTTCAGGAATGATTGCTCACTGTGTGTACAATGCAACTGTCAAAGGGTCCTGGCTTGCAGAGATGGGAGAAGGAGGAGAGAGGTGAGGAGAAGCAGTGTGGCCTAGATGATGGAAGATGGGTTTAGGAATCAGAAGGACCTTGGTTCTAATCCCATTTCCTCCACTTGTCTGCTGTGTGACCTTTGGCAAGTCACTGAACTTCTCTGTGCCTCAGTTACCTCATCTACAAAATGGAGATTAAGACTGTGAGCTCCATGTGGGACATGGACTCTGTCCAACCTATCCTGTGTCTACCCCAGAGCTTAGAACAGTGCCTGACACACAGTAAGCATTTAATAAATGCCATAAACAAGAAATGGAATGATCAATGGAGAATAGAGGGGATATAAGTTGCAAAGCAAGATTGGAAAAAGAGGGAAGGAGAGGGAAGTAAATTAGGAAATGGTCCCAGTGAATGAGTCAACAGATGCATCTAGTGTGGCTCTGATTTTCAGTCCCATGCCTATGACCTCATTCACCTAATTCTGATTTTTTCTCCTTTCAAATCCCATGGTGTTATATGCTTCTTTCAAAGGGATGATGGATACTCTAAATTACAGGTAGATAAATGATAGGTGTTAGTTGAACAGATGATAAAAAGTAAGGAAATAGCACAAGGCTGGAACAAGGCCACTAAGTTCACCACTTAGAAGGAAATGGTCAGAACGGAAATTATCAGGGCAGCTCATTATTTTCCCATGGCTGATTAGATTCTAGCCAGGTTTCATTTGGTCAGACTACTTAGTGAAGGTCACTGTTCACTGTGCACTACCTGAATGCAATTATGGTTTCAGATCAAAACACAGAATTGTAGGTAGGGTCTTTGCACTATGGCAGACACAGGAAAAGGGCCAGGAACACTATTAAGATTTTTTCCCAATTAATTATGGTCAATATAGTACATGTATATCACTTATTACATGCCAAGCACTGCACTTAAAGCTGGAGTATTTACAAGATAATCACACTGGACTCTGTCCCTCTCCTAATCCTAACCTGGGGGGGAGTAGGATTAAATCCCCATTTTACAGAGAGGGAAAATGAGTTACAGAGAAGTAAAATGATGACCAACATCACCCAGCCAACAAGTGGTGGAGCCAGGATTAGAACTCAGGTCCTGGGATTCTCAGGCCTGTGCTCTTTCCACTAGGTCATGCTGTTTCTCACAGATTTCACACTAATAATGGTGATATTTGTTAAACCCTTACTATGTGCCAAGCACTATACTTAGCAGCTTAGACACCATCAAAATACCAATAGCATATATATTCAGCTATCCTGCACCTCAGCAACCTGAAGCTCTATTAAGTGGTTTGAGGTTTTCTTCAGGTAAACTTTAAATGGGTCTTTCTTTATACTATTTCAGTGGCCTAGTGGAAAGAGTACAGAAATGGAAGTCAGAAGGTCTGGGTCCTAATTCCAGCTCCACTACTTGCCTGCTGTGTGAACTTGGACAAGTCACTTAATTTCTCTGTGCCTCAGTTTCTTCATTTGTTAAATGGGTGTTAAGTACCTGTTCTCCTTCTCCCTCAAATTGTGAGCCCCCTGTGGGACAGAGCTGCATCTCATCTAATTGTAGTAAATCTATACAAGTGCTCAGCACAGAGTTTGGCATGCTTAAAAACACCAGCATTATTATTATTATACTTAGCTTGAGAATGCCCAATTGCAATTTAGCAAATGGCATCTGGGTTACCTGCATTCCTTGTCCTCCTCACATATCCATGCCATCCAGAAACTCAGGATGTCATGATAAATACTTCAGGGGGGTGGTCCAACTGCATTCAAGGCGTTTGTTTCTGGTGTTAAGCGGCCAGCTAATAATAATAATAATAACTACAATAATGGTAATAATAATCATAAGAAATAGGTATTTGTTAGCACTTACTATGTGCTGGGTACTGTTCTAAACCCTGGCATAGATACAAAATAATTGGGTTGGATACATTCCCTTTCCTGCATAGGGCTTACAGTCTCAATCCCCATTTTGTAGCTGAGGTTACTGAGGCAGAGAGAAGTTAAGCGACTTGCCCAAGGACACACAACAGCTAAGTGGCAGAGCTGGAATTAGAACCCAGGTCCTTCTGACTCCCAGGTCCGTGCTGTATCCACTAGATCACACCTCATGGTAAATTGGCCATCTCTGTCACCTCCAACTGAAGCATTTGCCCAGACCAAGAAGTAGGCAACAAAGAATAAGCCCTCACCTATGGGAAACAGGGGAGCAGGGAAGCACCACCCCCTGACCCCAGTTCTGAATTGAAGCCCTGGGTCAGCCTAAGGAGAAGACAGAAGACCAGGTAACTGAGAATTTCTAACTATTTCTATGTCTAACTTCCCATTTCTACCTCAGTAAATGTTTCCAAACTAATCTCTCTCTCCTGTACCCCCATCTATCTCTCCCTACTGCGTCACCTGTAAACCTGAGCCAATATCCACTAAGCACTTAGGCACTCACACCCAAAGCACTTAGGTACATATCTTTATACTCTCTTGCTTCCGCTACCCGTCATTTATTTAATGTCTGCCTCCAATGCTAGAATTTAAACTCCTTGAGGGTCAAGATCACATCTATATATCTACTCTTATACTCTCCAAATGCTTACTGCAAGCTGTAAGTGCTCAATAAATGCCATTGTTTGGCAGACACACCACTAGTGGGACACCACTAGTCCCAATTTCAGAAGGGACACTTTGTTCAAATTCCTCTTTTGTACTATGCTCCTGACAGAATGATTAAATCAACAATGCAGTTGAAATTGTCAATCAAAACCATTGTTAAGCACTGCCACTATAAAATGCGAGCAAACTCTATCCCTGCATATCTTCACATGAGGATCGTATTGAGGAATAGAGTCAACTCCTGACTAAATTGCATCAGAAGGGATGGTGTGTAGGTTTTGGGAAGTCCTAGGGGAAAGAAAAAGAAATATAGAACTCTACTGTCCTTAAACGTGGGAGCCGTAAAAATGGCAAACAATAAGCAGACAGTAATATTAGACCTAACACCAGAGATACAAGTATCCTCCTGGAACAGAACCAATATAGCTGGGAAATATATTTACCCTGGTTTTTATTTAAGGGAACCAAATCAAAATGTGTACAATTCAATGGCAGGTGTCTTCCATTTCTTGGTAGAAAAGCTCTACTTTTTTGTCATTATAACTCCTGTGATGTACAACGTAGAGTCACGCTCCCTTTTATCTACCCCCCTGTACTTGGGAAGGAAAATATGAATGCAGTAGGCATCAAATGGTAAGCTTGCTTTGGAATCCTATCTTACTTTCAAAATGCAATGGTCATGGTGATAGTCATTTTCTGTCTCTTTCTTGGACTATGAAATGATCAGTTCACATGTGCTTATTAAAAATCAACAACACAATACATTCCAAGATCAAGAAGCCAACATTAAACAGGAAATGGGGAATTGGGTGTGGAAGACTGACAAGAAATTGGATTGTAGTACTTACAGTAGTTAAACCACAGAAAGCAAACACTATTCCCCCCGCCCACCGCCTGCCACATAAACTTGTTGCCTGATTTCTTAGCTCTGCTTAGCATGTCCTTTCAGGAACTTCAGAACCTATTATTCCCAGAAAAGTCTCCTGAAGACCAAACTGACTGATGGGTGCATATTTTCCAAGAAGGGAAAAGAATGCTGGAGTTCATATTGGTCACACTTGTTATAGCATATTAATTTTTGCCAAAGCCATATAAACAGTCAGTTGGATTTATTGAGCACTTACTGTATGTAGAGTACTGTATTAAATGCATGGGAGAGTATATCAGAGTTGATAAAAATGCTCACTACCTACAAGGAGCTTGCGGTCTAGAGGTCAATGAATATAATTTTAGAAGCTCAAAAGACATTAACTATGAGACTTCAAATTGGGGGAAACATTGATCAAGGGAGAGTGATTATTTATACCCCCTAAGGTTTAAACTCCACAAACATAGCCACAGGTACGCAGAGGTGGTCCTCTAAAGTCAGCAGCGGAAATAGATAATAATCCACCCCACCAACTTCCTCCTACATACATCCATGGCTGACTCAGAGTCAGGTAAGAGGCTCCTATCATAAAAAAGGGGCTTCCCTGTTACACCCTTTACAGAGTTTAGGGTTTTAGGAGAAGTAGCATGGCCTAGTGGATAGAGCATGGACCTGGGAGTCAGAAGGACCTGTGTTCTAATTCTGCCACATCTGCTGTGAATCTTGAGCAAGTCATTTCATGTCTCTGTGTCTTAGTTCCCTCATCTGTAAAATGTGGATTAATACTATGAGCCTCATGTGGGGCATGGAATGAGTCCAACCTGATTAGCTTGTATCTACAACAGTGCTTAGTACAGTGCCTGGCACTTTAATGCTAACCTTCTTTAATGCTAACCTTCTCCCTATATCTCATCTCATCTATCTCACCACCGAACTCTCACCCACATTATACTTATGGCCTGGAATGTCCTCTCTCCTTATATCAGACAGATAATTCCTCTTCTCCACTTCAAAATCTTATTGAAGGCACAACTCCTCCAAGAAGCCTTCCTTGAATAAGCCCTCTTCTCCTCTTCTCCCATTCCCTTCTGTGCTGCTCTTACTTGCTCCTTCATTCATCCTCTGTCCTTTCTTCACAGAACATACGTACATATCTGTATATACCCATATTTTATTTATTTATAATAAATGTCTTACCCTCTAGACTGTGAGCTCGTTGTAGGCAGGAAAGTGTATGTTATTATATTGTACTCTCCCAAGTACTTAATACAGTGCTTTGCACATTGTAGGCATGTAACAAATACAATTAAAAATATCTCCCAGGATAAACTGGGTTCGGGGCATAGAACGTTTTTGAGGTGTTATTTAGTCAGTTAATCATATTTATTGAGTGCTTATTGTGTTCTGAGCACTGTAATAAGTGCTTGGGAGAGTAAACTAGAACAATATAATAGACACATTCCCTGCCCACAACAAGATTACAATCTAGAAGGGGAGAGAGACATTACTATAAATACATGAAATTACAGATATGCACATAAGTGTGGTGGGGCTGGGTGGGGGGCTGAATAAAGGGAGCAAGTCAGGGTGACACAGAAGGGAGTGGGAGAAGAGGAGCAGCCCAACTCTATAATGGCTAGGAAAACTAATGCTGGGGGTTTTTTGTGTCCTGAAAATGCTGCAATCTACAACTCAGCCACTCTTCACAATGGTCACATTCTACATTAGCTTGTCATTCTCTATCAAATAATTAAAATGGATAAGTGGTTTGGAATCACAGCTCTATACCTTATCTCTGTAATACCCACTATCCAGTAACCCTTGGAATAATTTCTCAATTAAGAATAATGTTCGTGTTTTACTCAAGTCTTATTCCTTATATGCTGTGTTCTTTGGGTACATAAACCACATTCTTCTTTTTCATGGTATTTGTTAACTATTTAGTATGCGGCAGGCACTTGACCAAATGCTGGGGTAGATTCAAGATAATAGGATTGGACACAGTCCCTATCCCACATAGGGCTCACAGTCTTAATCCCCAAATTACAAATGAGGTAACTGAGGCACAGAGAAGTAAAGTGACTTGCCCAAGGACACACAGCGGACAAGTGACAGAGCCAGGATTAGAATCCTGATTCTCCACTCCCAGGTCTGTGATCTTTCACTAGGCCACACTGCATCTCTTCTTCCTGGGAATAATTAAAACCATATTATAGAAAAAAAATCTGACATTCATGGTCTTAACAGAAGAAATCACCTAGGTGATATATACAGTTAGATATTCTGATTCCTGAATAATATTAATAGTTCATTGTTGAGAATTGGAATGTACTTGACATTAAAGCCCCTATTGTTTGAGATTGCAGGACCAGGACCCAAATTTCCTCTCAGCCACATGAAATAACCACTCCTTCAATCTAGCCAACTATATATTCAACCCCATTCCAGCTGTCAGAAACCATCACCATACCTGTTACCTCTTGAACCTCTCCTTTCTGGCTGGTAAGTAACAAAAGGAATCACTCCTTCACACTGTGGGTGGGCAGCATATGGAATTCGTTCTCACCGAAAGTTGTACAGAACCAAAAAATATCAAAAAGTTTAAAGGAGGGGGGGTGGGAGCGTGTTGGATACATCATGGATCCTTAAATATGCTAGAGGGGAAGTGAGTGATGTTAGATGACCCATCCCTAAACATTGGAATGGATGTTAAAGAGGGATGCCATTACTTTGTTCTTTCAACTGTCCCATTATTCTTATCAGAGACAAAGCACTGACCTAGATCAGCCCCTTAGTTGTAGCAACTGTATTGAATGTTCACTTGGCACAATGCACTGAGCACTTGGGAAAATACAACAGAAACACAAGATACATTCTCTGACTACAACAGTTTCCACTCTAATGGCATTGTTTATGATCTTTTGCTCTAAGCTTGCTGGAAGCCTTCTTTCAGCATCACAATGAATGAAGGAATTAATTTCAAAAATGCGCTAAGTAACAAGGAAACATGGGCCAATAAAGGACCTTTAATTGTCAATTGCCAGTTCTTTCTAGGCAGACTTCTTCTAATCTGTTCCAGAGAGATCACAGTCTTTTCAGTTCTCAAGCATGACTAGCCCAATAGCCCAAAAAGGTATTTTGATGGTGAAAGTATATTGATTCTGATTTCTACAATATTCTTCCCCTTTGCCTTTAGCATCATCTACTGTAAATCCCAGAGCAAAAGTAAAGTGAGAGTTCACTTGGTAACACAAGTCCAAATGTTCTGGTCTAATTGATTGATTATGCAGAGCCTGTAACTAAATTGCCATTACAATAAATTATGGATAATGGTGTTGGAAACAAAAACTAATCTGCACAATTTTGCAAATGTCGGGTTGAATGTAAAATGACAATTAAGAACAATTTTGTTTTAACCATGTTCTGCTATCACTGCAGGAAAAAAATATCATATTTATGCACAGAAGAGTACTTAAGTGTTTTTCTGGATTTCTGCTCTCTTACTCTGAGACATTATTTTACTATCATCATCCTTTTCTGACTCAGATAGTTTATTTATAATGAAAATCAATATTCAATTCCATTTTCAGGTGAATTTTCATTTTTAATGTCCAAATGATCATGAAAAACCTACTAGAACATTCTTGTCCCAAGGCCACTTTTCACAGTGCTTGATCTTGACTGAAACAATGGGGTTGAGCTGGCACTATTAGTATCTAGATGAACAATGTTGGCTGAGTGCCAGTTTTATTTAGTGCATTTACCCATTGGATAATAAGCTTGAAGAACATATAGAAGATTCCTGCCCTGGAACGGCTATGAGGGAGAAGGCAGTGAATGAGGCAGTGTCAATTGTATTTATTGAGCCCTTACTGTGTGTGAACTAAGTGCTACTGTGTGTACAGAGCACTTACATTGTACTAAGTATTTGGGAGAGTACAATGCAACAATATAACAGACACAATCCCCGACCAAAATGAGCTTACAGTCTAGAGAGGCAGACATTAATATAAATAAATGTGACAGATATTACAGATATTTCAGGTGGCACACACCCTGTGCCCCCAACCTCATCTGTGTAAGACCACCAGGCACTCTGCTTCCTTTCCCCCTTGGCCAACAACCTACCCTGGATTAGTAAGGCCAGAGGGATTTACACTATGACAACATGCTTTCACACATTCTAGGACGTTAGGATGGGTTTGATGTGACTGTTGGACTCTGGAAAGTTTTCTATAGCAAGTCCACCTATCACAGACAGATAGATGACACCAATTGGATGCCAAAGACGACCCTGATTGCCAAACTTCAATTAGTTATGAAGCCTGATGCCCTGATACCCCCACATTCTGTCTTGCCTTTTTCTGTAGGTTATGCTGGCCTTCTGGATTCTTTTCTTCCTCCTAAGAACCACTCCTCCTCCTTAACTTACCCACCTCATTCGCATCCTAAAAAAACCCGCTCTTGACCCCACTTCCCCCTCCAGTTATCGCCCTATCTCCCTACTACCCTTCCTTTCCAAAATCCTAGAATGAGTCGCCTACAATCGCTGCTTAGAATTCCTTAACTCCCATTCTCTCCTGGACCCCCTCCAATCAGGCTTCCGTCCCCTCCACTCTACCGAGACTGCTCTCTCTAAGGTCACCCATGACCTCCTTCTTGCCAGATCCAATGGCTCCTACTCCATTCTAATCCTCCTTGACCTCTCTGCTGCCTTTGACACTGTCGACCATCCCCTCCTCCTCCATACCTTATCTCACCTTGGCTTCACGGACTCCGTCCTCTCCTGGTTCTCCTCTTATCTCTCTGGCTGGTCATTCTCGGTCTCCTTTGCTGGCGCCTCCTCCCCCTCCCATCCTTTAACTGTTGGAGTTCCTCAAGGGTCAGTTCTTGGCCCTCTTCTGTGCTCCATTTACACTCACTCCCTCGGTGAACTCATTCGCTCTCACGGCTTTGACTACCATCTCTACGCAGATGACACGCAGATCTACATCTCCGCCCCGTCCTCTTCCCCTCCCTTCAGGCTCGCATCTCCTCCTGCCTCCAGGACGTCTCCACCTGGATGTCGGCCCGCCACCTAAAACTCAACATGAGCGAGACTGAGCTCCTCATCTTCCCTCCCAAACCCGGTCCTCTCCCAGACTTCCCTATCACCGTGGATGGCACGACCATCCTTCCCGTCTCTCAGGCCCGCAATCTCGGTGTCATCCTTGACTCTTCTCTCTCGTTCACCCCACACATCCTATCCGTTACTGAGACCTGCCAGTTTCACCTTTACAATATCGCCAAGATCCTCCCTTTCCTCTCCACCCACACGGCTACCTTACTGCTACAGGCTCTCGTTATATCCCAGCTAGACTACTGTGTCAGCCTTCTCTCTGACCTCCCTTCCTCCTCTCTCGCCCCGCTCCAGTCTATTCTTCACTCCGCTGCCCGGCTCATCTTCCTGCAGAAACGATCTGGGCATGTCACTCCCCTTCTTAAACAACTCCAGTGGTTGCCTATCAACCTCCGCTCCAAACAAAAACTCCTCACTCTAGGCTTCAAGGCTCTACATCACCTTGCCCCTTCCTACCTCTCCTCCCTTCTCTCTTTCTACTGCCCACCCCGCATGCTCCGCTCCTCTGCCGCCCACCTCCTCACCGTCCCTCGGTCTTGCCCATCCCGCTGTCGACCCCTGGGCCACGTCCTCCCGCGGTCCTGGAACGCCCTCTCTCCTCACCTCCGCCAAACTAATTCTCTTCCCCTCTTCAAAACCCTACTTAAAACTCACTTCCTCCAAGAGGCCTTCCCAGACTGAGCTCCCCTTCTCCCTCTACTCCCTCTACCACCCCCCTTCACCTCTCTGCAGCTAAACCCTCTTTTCCCCCCATTTCCCTCTGCTCCTCCCCCTCTCCCTTCCCATCCCCGCAGCACTGCACTCATCTGCTCAACTGTATATATTTTCATTACCCTATTTATTTTGCTAATGAATTGTACATCGCCTTGATTCTATTTAGTTGCCATTGTTTTTACGAGATGTTCTTCCCCTTGACTCTACTTATTGCCATTGTTCTTGTCTGTCTGTCTCCCCCGATTAGACTGTAAGCCCGTCAAATGGCAGGGACTGTCTCTATCTGTTGCCGACTTGTTCATTCCAACTGCTTAGTACAGTGTTCTGCACATAGTAAGTGCTGCTCAATAAATACTATTGAATGAATGAATGAATGAATGAGTTAACACCACCACCTTCCCTGTCCCAGAAGCCTGCAAACTTGGGGTCAGTCTCAACACTCAGATTCAGTCATGTTTTCCTTACACCAACGTGTTGAAGATCAATCCCTTCATTTCATCAAAACTGCAGTCACTCCAGCTCAAGTTGTGGTCTTCCTATGACTTAAGTATTGCTCTCCCCGCTCCAATCTATAACATATAGACTGCTACAAGTGGCATCTTCCTGAAGAGTCTCTTGGCCCACATCTTGCCTTTCTTAAAAACCCACCACTGATTCCCTATGTCTCTTCGCATCAACAAAAACACCTCCCAATTGGCTTTGAGGTTCTCTATTACCTGGTGGCAACTTGATGATGATAATGATGATGGTGATAATAATAATAGTATTTGTTAATCCCTTACTAGATGCCAAGCCTTATATACTAAGTGCCAGGACTGATATAGGATAATGAAGTTAGACTCAGTCCCTGTCCCAAATGGGCTTCACAGAGTAAGTAGAAGGAAGAACTCATATCGAATCCCCATTTTACAGATGAGGAAACTGCGGCAAGGGGAAGTTAAGTGACATGGCCATCGTGAAACAGCAGGTACAAAGCAGAGCCAGGATTAGAAACCAAGGTCTCTGACTCCCAGGACAGTGCTCTTTCAATTAGTCAACACTGCTTCCCTCTCTGTGCTCTTCATTTTCTATTTCTCAAGTCACTGCCTTTATACTTCCCAAGCCAACCTTGTAGCTGCTCTTCACTCTTGATTCTCCTGTCACTTAAACTATTTGCCAGCCAATCAATCAATAATTCTATCATATTTATTGAGGGTTTAGTGTGTGCAGAGCACTTGGGAGAATACAGTGTTACTACATTGGTAGTCACAGTTTCTACCATACAGACAGACCACAGGCCTCCCCTCATTAAAATCCCTCCTAAAATCCACTTCCCTCACAAGGCTTACCCAATTAATCTTACCTGAGTCATATCATCGCTTCAGGCAACTCTTATGAACTTTTTTACACTCTCCTTAGCACTCATGTAAATATGTTTAATCTATTGGTTGTTTTTTTTGACCTTCGCAGTTGCACCCTCAGAGTGTAAGGACCTGGTGGGCAGGGATCTAGTCCCTTCTTCATTCTGCACTTCCCAAGCCCCTAGTACAGTACACTGTTTCAGCTGGGTATTCAATAAATACTGCTAAGAAGCAGAGTAGCCTACAAGTCAGAAGGACCTGGGTTCTAATCCAGGCTATGCTAGTTGTCTCTGGTGTGACCTTGGGAAAGTCACTTAACTTCTATGTGCCCCAGTTATCTCATCTGTAAATGTGGATAAGACCATTAGTTCTACACGGGACATGGACTGTATCCAACCTGGTTATCTTGTATTATAATAATAGCAACAATTATGGTAGTTGTTAATAATAATGGTGTTTGTTAAGCGTTTACTGCGTGTCAAGCACTGTTCTAATCGCTGGGTACATATAAGGTAATGAGGTGGGAAACAGTCACTGTCCCACATGGAGCTCACAGCCTTAATCCCCATTTTACAGATGAGGTAACTGAGGCCCAGAGAAGTTAAGTGACTTGCCCAAGGTCACACAGCAGACGTGGCAGAGCCGTAACTAGAATACAGGTCCTTCTGACTCCCAGGTTCATGCTCTATCCATCAGGCCACACTGTCTGTATCTACCCCAGTACTTAATAGAGTGCCTGGCGCATGGTAAGTACTCAACAAATGCCATGAAAAAAAACACCCAAAAAACAAGCAACTACTACTGCTTCTCTTTATTTGTCCATTGTTAAACCACAGATTGCCTTACTAGAATTTGGTGACTGCACTGGGCATTGCCACTGGGAACCTTTGGTTGTGGGTAGGGTTTTCCCAATATACCTTAGTACAGAACTTTGATTTTCTGCCTTAGGAATTACAGTAACAATCAGAGCATTTATTGAGCAACTGAAAGTTTGTAATGCATTGTACCAAGAGCTTGGGAAATGCAAAACAAGGAAGTGGCCCATTCTCTGACCACAAGAAAACAAACACTCTAATGGAAGAGCCAGGCATAAAAGTATTTATAAACAAAGTATTTAAAATGAATAACTGAAGAGGAGTAGTTTTAATAGTAGCAATAGTATTTTTAATGCACTTACCGTATGCAAAACACTGTACTAAGTATTGGGAAAGAAGTTCAGAGATGCGATATGAACATGCTACCAGACCTCCAAAGAGCTCGCCATCTAAAAGTAAGAGTGGAGTAGACAGAGAAACAGACTAAGGAAAAATGAAAAATAATTTGTATATAAAAGAAAAGGATGGTGATAAATACTAAAGCTTACTTGCATTTCAGTTCCTCAAGGCCCAGAAAAACAGTCCCAGAAGTAATGAGGGAGAAACAGCATGGTTTATTAAATAGAGCATTGGCCTGGGATTCAGAAGGACCTGGGTTTTAATCCCGGTTTCCCCACTTATCTGTTGTGTGACCTTGGGCAAGTCACTTCTCTGTCAAAGTAGGACTGTGTCCTACCTGATTTGCTCATAACTATCTCAGTGCTTAGTATAGTTCTGGGCACATAATAAGCAATTAACAAATACCGTAAAACAATAAATGTGAAGTTGAGTAACCTACCCAAGGTCACACACAAGCAAGTGGCAAAACTGAGATTAGAGCCCTACTCTACTCTATCCTAATCCTCCTCGACCTCTCAGTTGCCTATGACACTGTCGACCATCCCCTTCTCTTCCACACCTTATCTCACCTTGGCTTCACAGACTCTATCCTCTCCTGGTTCTCCTCTTATCTTTCTGGCCATTCATTCTCGATCTCCTTCATGGGCTCCTCCTCCCCCTTCCATCCTCTAACTGTAGGGGTTCCTCAAGGGTCAGTTCTTGACCTTCTTCTCTTCTCCATTTATACTCACTCCCTTGGTGAACTCATTCACTCCCATGGCTTCAACTATCATCTCTATGCAGATGACACCCAAATCTACATCTCCTCCCCTGTTCTCTCCCCCTCCCTCCAGACTCGTATTTCCTCCTGCCTCCGGGACATCTCCACCTGGTTGTCTGCCCACCACCTAAAACTCAACACATCCAAAAGTGAACTCCTTGTCTTCTTTCCCAAACCCTGTCCTCTTCCTGACTTCCCTGTCACTGTGGATGGCACGACCATCCTTCCCTTCTCACAGGCCCACAACCTTGGTGTCATCCTTGACTCAGCTCTCTCATTCACCCCACACATCCAATCTGTCACCACCGTCTGCTAGTCTCACCAAGATCCACCCTTTCCTCTCCATCCAAATGGCTATCATACTGGTACAAGCTTTCATAATATCGCAGCTGGATTATTGTGTCAGCTTTTTCTCTGATCTCCCTTCCCCCTGTCTCTCCCCACTCCAGTCTATACTTCATTCCACTGCTCGGATCATCTTCCTGCAGAAACGCTCTGGTCATGTCACTCCCCTCCTTAAAAACCTCCAGTAGTTGCCTATCAACTTCCGCACGAAACAAAAACTCTTCACTCTTGGCTTCAAGGCTCTCCATCACCTTGCCCCCTCCTACCTCAACTCCCTTCTCTCTTTCTACTGCCCACCACTCTGCTTCTCTGCCACTCACCTCCTCAAAATTCCCCGTTCATGCCTATCCTGCCGTCGACCTCTGGCCCACGTCCTACTGCTCTCCTGGAATGCCCTCCCTCCTCACCTCTGCCAAACTAACTCTCTTCCCCTCTTCAAAGCCCTACTGAGAGCTCACCTCCTCCAAGAGGGCTTCCCAGACTGAGCTTCCCCTTTTCCCTCTGCTCCACTTCCGTCATCTGCTCCTCCTCCTTCCCCCTTCACCTCCCCTCAGCTAAGCCCCCTTCCCTTCTGCTCCTCCTCCCTCCCTCCCCCTCCCCTCAGCACTGTGCTCATTTGTATATATTTTTATTACCCTATTTATTTTGTTAATGAGGTGTACATCCCCTTGATTCTATTTATCGTGATAATGTTGTCTTGTTTTTGTTTCGCTCTGTTTTGCTCTGCTGTCTGTCTCTCCCGATTAGACTGTGAGCCCATTATTGGGCAGGGATTGGCTCTATCTGTTGCTGAATTGTACATTCCAAGCGCTTAGTACAGTGCTCTGCTCATAGTAAGTGCTCAATAAATACTATTGAATGAATGAATGAATGAACCCAGGTTCTCTGGTTCCCAGACCTGTGCTTTTCCTCTCAGATGAACTACTTCTTTGGGTTGAGTAAGGGGCCAATGGGAGAGACGAAGCATGGTCTCCTGGATAAAGCACGAGCATGGGAGTCAAAAGAACTGGCTTCTAAACACTGCAATGTCACTTGTCTGCTATGTGACCTTGGATAAGTCACTTTACTTCTCTGGGTTTCAGTTACCTAATCTATAAAAAGGGGATAAGACTGTGAGCATCACGTGGGAGAGGGAAAGTGACCAACCTGATTAATTTGTATTTATCCCTGCACTTAGTACAATGCTTGACACATAGTAAGCACTTAACAAATACCTCAAGAAAAAGTCTCATGTTATAGCTGTGAGACACCTTATCTCTCGCATGGTAGGACGTGAAGTTTGCATGAAAGGCATCTCTCTAATACTGCTGCTGGAGTCCTTCCTGGCCTAAGCAGTCCAAATGGGAATAAGTGAGTCCATAAGTGCTAGAGATGGAGGATGGGTTCATACGACTTGTGAAATTAACTGGGGAAGACATGTTGGAGAAGATGGACTTTCGGGAGCGCTTTGAGTACATCTTCTACAGGTGATTTTACAAGGTCCAGAATGTAAAAGATCAATTAATCAATCAAAATTATTTATTGAGACCCTACTGGGTGCAGAGCACTATACTAGGCACTTGGAATAGTGCAGTAGAAAGAGTAGACAAGATCCCTGCCCTCAAGGAGCTTACAGTCTAGGTTAGATTTACAAAGACTCATGTAGTGGCAAGAGTACAGGCTTGGGACTCCAGAGGTCATGGGTTCTAATACTGGCTTCGCCATGTGTCTGCTGTGTGACCTTCGGCAAGTCATTTAACTTCTTTGGGCCTCAGTTACCTCATCTGTAAATTGGGGATTAAGACTGAGACCCTATGTGGGACAGGTACTGTGTCCAACCTGATTAACTTGTATCAACCCCCGTGCTTAGAACAGTGCTTGGCATGTAGTAAGAACATAACAAAATAGCATAATTATTATTATGTCTCTAATGTCATCCAGTGAAACAATAAGAGCTCATGACCAGGACCAGAACAGTGAAAGACAGATCAGTCATTTTGGAATATAAGAGAGCAGACTTTGCTACTACAAAAAGCAATGAAAAAGAAACACAGTAAGAGGGACCAACAAGGCTTAGAGTCAAAATGTTGGTGTTTGACTGTGTAACCACACTATAGTCTATGTATTAGAAAAATATGACTAGCCTCTATTTGAACCCATTCAGCCTAAAATGCTACATATGGAGAGCGAAGAATGAGCAGTTTCATCAACTTTGAGGTGAAATTTCACCCACAGATCTTGTGAGTCAGTCCTGCAGACTCTCTTGAAAGAAAACCCCAACTGTCTGCTCTTCTGTAATATTTGGCTGAAAAGTAGGTTTTCCTTTTTTTTCCCACAGACTACCATTAATCAGTGAACTGCATAGATATGTCACCAGGCATAAAAAAGGAAAATATTTACCAGATCTGGACACCTTCCTGGGCTCGATATAGTCTTCTCAGTGCACTATTTCTATGTTGGGTCTCCCACTAGGAGCATCAAAGTGGTGGCTTTATTTGATTTTTCCCTGCATACATGTGGAAAACATTAGTGACTATGGTTCATATATGATTGCAGCTCCTACAGGAAGTCCCGTCAGATTTGTGGCTGAGACAGAGCTGTAAAGTATGAACTGGAATTCTTCTAGGGTCCTAACAGTTTCTCCAAACCATTTCCTACTAACTCTTCAAGAGAGTTGATCTCATCATGACATGCACAATTCTGGGAAAACGCTGGTGGATATCTTGCATCTTGCAAAAAAAAGATGCCGTCATCATAGTAATCTGACAGCTTTCAGAGAAGCATCTGATGCTCATTCCAGTCTGGTTTTCTGCTGGGCAAATAGCTGGTTAACCAGAAAAAGAAAATAAAGAAAGCAAAATGAAACATACCCTCTTCTTAGCTAAGCTTTTGCAGGACAGCTGGAGCAGAGAACCCAGAATTAGATGTAGAATTGGAAAATGAGTTAATTGTGTCACTCTTCCTAAAGGAAAGCCTTGGCAGGCTGTTTCACAGCTTCGTTGTAGAGAGCATGAAAATAAGGAGTTAAAAATAGACAGCCGACCTTTGGACCAGTGACTTTCAAGTTTTGGAGGTCTATTTGCTGTATTATTTTCCCTATCTCATGGCTGGGTTTTGTTATTGATTTAAAAACTGTTTGTAATGTGGTACACAGAGAGAGACTTTAGCTCAGGGCTAAACTAGTAAGAAACTTGAATTAATGTTTCTCCTGAGAAAACAGCACTTTCCAGGAGAGGATGGAGAGGAGTAAGAAAAAAATCTGACAGTGATGAGAAAACACTGC
This sequence comes from Ornithorhynchus anatinus, assembly GCF_004115215.2. NCBI lineage: Eukaryota > Metazoa > Chordata > Mammalia > Monotremata > Ornithorhynchidae > Ornithorhynchus > Ornithorhynchus anatinus. The sequence continues at coordinate 35,511,159 of NC_041734.1, read as the reverse complement.
CCATGTACTGCAAATTCTATTGATTATGGCAAGGTGGTCGCTTGACTGATCTCCATCCTATTTCTTTCCAGCTGTATTATGAACAGGGACAGTTTCTCCCTGGTAAAAAAACCTCAAAAGCTTCTTTTCAAGAAAAGTAAAAGTTGATGGAATGACTGATTTAGTATTCAAGAAAAATCTAAAGCCCAAGACAAAATAATGCTAACTGATCTAGCTTCACTGATCTAGGATAGATGACTAATAGAAACTAACCAAAATTGTTTCTGTCTACATCATGGGAATTAGCTGAAATCTAGATAAGGAACTTTAATAACAATTATAACTGAGTTTTTGGAAACTTGCATTGAAGCTCTGATCTTTCTACAGTATTTAGGTGTTTACTATGTGTCAAACAGAGTTCCAAGTGCTGAGTTAGATACAAGTTAATCAGGTTGGACTCAGTGCCTATCCTACATGGGGCTCACAGTCTTAATCCCCATTTTAGAGATGAGGAACTAAGGCCAGCAGTAGTTAGTTACTTGCTCAAGGTCACACAGCAGACATGGGGCAGAGCCAAAATTAGAACCCACATCCTTCCGATTACCGAGCCCCATGCTCTATCCACTAACCCATACTCTTTCTCGATTTTTAAGCAGCTCTGTAACTTTTTAGATGTTATGATATGATTAGGGGCCCCAGAGAGAGAGGTTGAAGAGGTGGGAGGGTAGAAGGAACCATAAGAGTGACATAGTAAGAACGATGGCAACTATGGTAAGGTTGACAGAGAAATCCATCAGGAGAGCCTGGCCAGTGACCCCAGGAGGCTTGACACTACTAGACTGTCTCTGGGCCTTGCTCGTCTTTGGATCCTTCTCTTTTTCCTAGCTGCCTATCTCCCAACCCTTCCACCACCCCCTGGGGTCAACGGCGGGACAGACACTGTTTAGTTGAAACATCTTTCTGTTTCACCACAGGCCTTCTCCCCAGAGGAGAAGGCTAGGCTGAAAGGAGAGGGAACACTATGATCTTCCACCGCACGCAACATTACCATTCATATAAATGCTTCAACTTTTTCCTCAGTTTGTCTGGTTGTCTTCAACCCTTCCTGTCTTTCCACTCAAGTTCTGTCTTTACTCCTTATGCTATTATACAGTAGGGAATCCTTGTTCAATCATTCTTATTTTCTGCCACAGCCTTGTACACCCGAGGATCTGTTTCTCATCCAAACTGAAAGGTACTACAACAGTTTCCTTCTGCAGATCATTTTAGTCTTTTTTCAATAGTATTTGTTAAGGGCTTACTATGTGTCAGACACTGTACTAAGTGCTGAGGTAGATACAAGCTAATCAAGTTAGACACAGAAGTTAAGTGACTTGTCCAAGGTCACACAGAAGACAAGTGGCAGAGCCAGGATTAAAGCCCAGGTCGTTCTGACTCTCAGGCCTGAGCTCTATCCACCAATGCCACACTGCTTTTAGGATCTTGGCCTACTCCTTGCATATCGCTTTTATCCTGCCACTGTTTTCCTTTGAACAATCTTTTTAATGTGCAGCTTTTTAACTGAATCTTTGAAATTGCATTCTTTAATTTGCAGAATTTGTGTTTGTGAAATAATACCATCTTTTTTCTTTCTTATTTTTTGCTCAACCTGACTAGAGCAAATGCCTGTGCTTTCACTCGTTTCAATGCCAAGTATGTTAGAATCTAGTTTTAACTTTTTTCCTGTTTCTGAAGGTTTGGGGGGCTCCTTGACAACCTCCTGAATCTTTTGTTTTGGCAAATAATTTCAGTTGTTTATCCATCTTTTTTAATAAAGAAGAGTAAAGCAAAGCCTGGGGCTTCTTCTTTTCCACACTCAAGTAAAAGCAAAAAGTAAAAATATCATTTTTCTAGACAAGCTCATTCAGGGCAGGGTATGTGTCTAATTCTTTAGTATTCTCCCAAGCGCTTAAAAGTACAGTGCTTTGCACATAGTAGGACCTCAATAAATATGACATTAATTACAGATAAGAATACCTCTATCAAGAGTATTTGCTCAATTTGAAGTGCTTTAAATTTGTGTGGAAATGATATGAAGGATATTTTTCCCATTAAGCCTCCAGCAATTTTATTCATAAGCATCATGAACACTATAGATTTTATGCTCTTTCTGAGTTGTCTAAGCACTTGGATCTGTGACCTTTGGGCATTTGAAATTTGCCCCAACCCCAACTCCGCAGCACTTCATACATACATTTAAATTATATATTGTAAATTACATATTGTAAATTACTTATAATAAAGTCTATCCCCCCTTCTAGAGTGTTAGATCATTAGGGGCGTTTCTGCTAATTCTGTTATATTGTACTTTCCCAAGTGCTTAATATAGTGCTCTGCACATAGTAAGGACTCAATAAATACCATTTCTTTATTGATTGAATGATGTTTACTATCCTCAACAGTTTTCTGAAGCTTATTAAGTGGGTTGTCAGAGTAATTCAGGCCTGCCCTACATTAACTGATTTGACTTAGTATATATGGACTAGATGTCACTTTTGTCATTCATGTTCCAATATAAATTCTGCCTTCTCCCAGACCCCAGAATAAGGTGAAACTGGAATATCTGCCTGTGGTAACTCCAACTGGCTCCCTTGCTCAAGAGAGGGAAGAAGAATTCAGGAGATAGGACTCAAGGTACCTCCTGAAAGGAAGTTGAATTAATACCTAATATGGTAGGATTTTGGAACATAACCAATCAGAGGGTAGGCTTGGGAAGAACCTAGGGGACCAGGTTGTGAGGGAAAACCCCTGCAACCATTTTGACGTGAGAGTTTGGGAGCTGTGTTCCTGGGAGCTGTGACCCTGAAAGAAATGATCCCTGGTGGCATTAGGATAGCCTGAAAGTTCAGGATCCAGAGGCTAGAACTCCAGGGGAGAAAGGTTCCTGATTCTGAGTGGAAGAAATGACCAGTAGAATGTGAGCCTGGGATAGAAACAATTTACGATCAGCTTTAAAGCACTCAGTCAGCTCACCCGCTCCTAACTTACCTTGCTATTCTCCTACTACAACCCACCTTACACACTTTGTTCTTCTAACTCCCACATATTCACTGTACCTTGACCTTGTTTATCTTTCCACCAACCCCACATTCTTTCTCTGGTCTGAAACTTCCTTACTTCTTCATACATGACAGATCACTACTCCACCTTCAAAGTCTTATTAATACCACCTTAAGACTAAACCCTCATTTCCACTACTCCCTCTCCCTTGGAGCCATATCCTTTAAATGCTTGATATTCACCCCACCCTCAGGCCTATAGCCCTACCATATATATCTGTACTTTATTTTACTGTCTCTCTCTGTCTGTAGATTGTAAGCTCCTATGAGCAGGGAACGTGTCTTCAAACTGTCATACTGTACTCTGCCAAGCTCTTAGTATAGTGCTTTGCATAGAGTAAATCCCATTGATTGATACCTAGAGGGAATTACAAAAGGTACCAGAATTCTGCTTGATTGTTACCTGATTAAGAACACTTGCAAGAAGACCATGAAACAATGTTGAGATCTCTGCTCTTGGTGTCTGCCTGCGGTAGGATTTAGAGATACTTTTGGAGATCAGAGAGACACATGGACCTGAGACACCATAGGAGCTTGGAGAAAGTCCTTTATTCTTCAGGTTTCAGGATCCAGCCCCTGGAGAAGGCTGGGGGAGGCGGAACATAGGCTTGTCACCAATGACCCCTTCATCTCTGGGCTATTGGCAACTTGTTGGGCAGAGACCCTCAATTTACTGGTCCTGGGAAAGGTAGAACTGGAGGGCTTAAGGACCCAGTGCAGGCTAACAGGGGGCATGCCTAAAGTGATTCCAGGAGCCATTTCGGCAGAGACTTTTCCTCTAGACTGTAATCTCCTGGTGGGCAGGAAATGTATCTACCAATTCTATTGTAGTGAACTCTCCCAAGTGCTTAGTGTGATGGTCTGCACATACTAACCCCTCAATAATTATCATTGATTGATTGACTCAAGGCTTGATTGTCTGGTGGGAACAGACAAGCCTGGTAGGCCCCCTTTGCCCTGGACCCCATTTTGGGCCAACAAGAGATCCATCCTCAGGTAAAGAGAATCTCCTGGCACCCTGATTCAAGCAGCTTCTTGCCACACATGGGCCTGAGGAAGTATGAGGGAAGGGTGATGGGCAGAGGGAAAATCTCCCTGGCACATAAGTTTAAAAGTCAAACCTCTCATAATGATTCCTCTATTTCTGAGGGCGGGAAGAAGAGGATCCATTTAAAAAATGAAACTAAAAATGGCTGCTATGTAAGTGCAGTAGGAGATAGACTATAAACTCCTCCTGTAGCCGCTAAGCTCCTTAAGGCAGGAATGGCATTTACCAACTCTATTGTATTCTCCCAACCATTTATTACAGTGCTCTGCACACAGTAGGTGCTTTATAAATTCCACTGATTGACTGGTTGTTTGATAGGTAGGCTGATTCTGCCCATGAATGGCAGCTATATTGAGGAAATGGTCTGGTGTGTATGCCGTCTTGAATGTCCCAAGGAACAGCTATTTTGGTAGGATCAGAAGCAATTCGGATCCTGACCCAGGCAATTGTTTACAACACTGACCATCTAAAGCTAGTCCTACTGATCTCCCTGTCTCCAGCCTCTACCTCCTTCACTTTAGAGCACCTAACTGAACACTGCTTTTGAGGAAGAGTGTGGCCTAGTGGATAGAGATACAGGCTCTGCCACGTGACAGCTGAGTGACCTTGGGTAAGTCACTTAACCTCTCTTTGCCTCAGTTACTGCATCTGTAAAATGGGGAATTGATACCTGGTCTTCCTTCTATTTAGACTGTGAGCCCTCTGTGGAATAGGGACTGTGTCTGACCTGATTACCTCGCCTCTTCCCTAGTGCTTAGAACACTGCTTGACACATAGTAAGTGGTTAACAAATAGCAGGATTATTATTTGCCACCTTCCATGACCTGACTCTCAGTATTCCCCCAACTTGGAACTTGAAATCTGTGAGACCACAGCACTCCTCACAGTCCACCCTTCTAAAATCCAACCTCCTCCAACAAGCCTTCTCTGATTAATTCCAAACATTCCAAACTTATCAGTCATATCTAGGACATCATCTCTAGCATTTACTTAGGCCCATCTTCAGTTCTTCTGTATATGTGTTTATTCAATTATATAACAAATTATTTATCATGACTACTTTATTTGTAAATATTTCCTGTCTGTCTCCTCCATTATAGTGTACACTCCTTGTTGGGAGGGAACATTTCACTTCCTTATTTTATTTTCCCCAGTCGCCACAGAGCACTGCATCAAGGGTTTGCACACTAAATGCTAACACTGCAATTTGACATAAAGAGCTGGATTGAAGGGTGATGGGATGCTGAAAATGAAAATAATGAGCATAAAAGTATCCAGTACAACATCAATTCCAGATAGAGATGTATCAGCTGAAAACTGGACTGTTTGCTGTGAAACCAGACAATGTCCAGCCTAGGTAGCAGTGATAATTATATAACTTCAGTGTTAAACTCCAAACACTTTGAAATGCCTCAGGTCAAGGTTTCAAGGTGCAGGACTGCAATCATGTGCATATGTCATTCAGTGAGAGTGGGTCTCTAAGAGATAGTTATAGGTTGGTCTCTGATAGTACTCAAGATTACTCAACACTCTATTGTCAATCACCCTTTTTCCCTTCTTTTCCCAAGACCAGGCACGGCATATTATTAGTAGTAGTAGTATTGTTGTTGTCATTATTATTATTTCCTATTAATGTCTGTATTTCATATTAATGTCTATCTTCATATTAATGTCTATCTCCCCTCTAGACTGTAAGTTCATTATGGACAGGGAATATTCATTCATTCATTTAATAGTATTTATTGAGCGCTTACTATGTGCAGAGCACTGTACTAAGCGCTTGGAATGAACAAGTCGGCAACAGATACAGTCCCTGCCCTTTGACGGGCTTACAGTCTAATCGGGGGAGACAGACAGACAAGAACAATGGCAATAAATAGAGTCAAGGGGAAGAATATCTCGTAAAAACAATGGCAACTAAATAGAATCAAGGCGATGTACATTTCATTAACAAAATTAACAAAATAAATAGGGTAATGAAAATATATACAGTTGAGCAGACGAGTACAGTGCTGAGGGGATGGCAAGGGAGAGGGAGAGGAGCAGAGGGAAATGGGGGGAAAATAGGGTTAAGCTGCGGAGAGGTGAAGGGGGGGTGGTAGAGGGAGTAGAGGGAGAAGGGGAGCTCAGTCTGGGAAGGCCTCTTGGAGGAGGTGAGTTTTAAGTAGGGTTTTGAAGAGGGGAAGAGAATTAGTTTGGCGGAGGTGAGGAGGGAGGGCGTTCCAGGACCACGGGAGGACGTGGCCCGGGGGTCGACGGTGGGATAGGCGAGACCGAGGGACGGTGAGGAGGTGGGCGGCAGAGGAGCAGAGCGTGCGGGGTGGGCAGTAGAAAGAGAGAAGGGAGGAGAGGTAGGAAGGGGCAAGGTGATGTAGAGCCTTGAAGCCTAGAGTGAGGAGTTTTTGTTTGGAGCGGAGGTTGATAGGCAACCACTGGAGTTGTTTAAGAAGGGGAGTGACATGCCCAGATCGTTTCTGCAGGAAGATGAGCCGGGCAGCGGAGTGAAGAATAGGCTGGAGCGGGGTGAGAGAGGAGGAAGGGGGGTCAGAGAGAAGGCTGACACAGTAGTCTAGCCGGGATATAACGAGAGCCCGTAGCAGTAACTAATTTCTCTTGTATTGTACTCAGTGCTTAGTACAGTGCCTGGCACATAGTAAGTGCTTAGCAAATGTCATCATTATTACTATTATCATTTTTAATCTACCTAGCACTTACAACAGTGCTCCACACATATTAAGTACTCAAAAAATACCAGATTGATTATTATTATAATTATTATTATTTCATCATTTTTATTATTATATTTGTTAAGTGCTTACTCTAAGCAAAGCACTGTTCTGAGCACTGAGGTAGATACCAGTTAATCAGGTCAGACATAGTCCCTGTCCCACAAGGGGCTCATAGTTTAAGCAGTGGGGAGAGTAGGTATTGAATATCCATTTTACCGCTGAGGTAACTAAGGCACAGGGCAGTGAAATGACTTGGCTAAGGTCATACAGAAGGGAAGAGGAAGAGCCAGGATTTGAACCCAGACCCTATGACTCCCAGGCCTGTGCTCTTTCCATTAGACCATGTTGCTTCCCAGCTAAAAACCAGTTGGTAATGGTCATTCATTCATTCATTCAATCATATTTATTGAGCACTTACTATGTGCAAAGTTTCCCCCTTCCACCCAGCTACTAGCAGAAGAACTAAAGAGATATCACAGTGCACTAAATATCATAAAACACTCAGATCTAGGACCAGGAGATTAGTTTACTGCAGATCAGGGGGAGAGAGAAAGGAGAGAGCTGGATATACAAATGCTGCAGTCTTGATTTGTGCAGGCCTGAATGCATGCACACACCACCTATACATACAAGCAAAAGTCCATAAAAGCACAGCCCTGGGACACTGAAGTTTAGTGAGATGTAGGATTCATCCATCTATGGAGCTCTAAATAGCAACTTCTGTTCAAAGTCTCTTTCTCCAGGCAAAGCCACAGTAGCAAACTCAGATAACCATCAAAATAGGAAAGGCAACATTGTCTAGGGAAAAGAGCCTTGGATTAAGGGTCAGGAAACCCCAGTTCTAGTACTAGCTCTGACCCTTGCTGTGTAAACATGGGCACATGACATAGCATCTTTGTGCCTCAGTTTCCTCATCTGCTAAATGGGGACAAAATACCTGTACTTTCTCTTAGTCTATGAGCTCTGTGTGGGACAGGGCCTATGTTCCCCACCTGATTATCTTGTATCTACCCCAGTGTTAGCACATAATAAGTGTTTAATAAATACTATTGCTATAATGTTCCTCAAAATTTGCCGAAAAGGGGGACATTTGCAATTACAAACTTATCACCTTTCTCCAATTTAAAGTTTCCAAAGCCTTTCAAGTGTTTTACAGGTTTTTGAAGTAAAGAAAAGGCATTAGTATCTTCCTTGCACATAAAAAGAAAGTGAAGCCCAGAGATTTGACTGGCCTAAGATTGGCAAGTAAACCAGTTTCCAAGTCAGAAATGTAATCCAGGTTTCTTGACAAAGCATTAATTAATATGTGCAATATCTAAAAAGTTTACAGTATTTAGATATTTAAAAAGCTTTTCAGGCTCTTCCAGCTTTTCAGCTCAATGAATCAGCACTGTTCAAGCTTCCTTTATGATCTAAGCTAGAATGGAAAGTATTAACATTCACCTTAGAAAGCCTGAAGTGTTGTACAATTGCTTACTTTACACTCTGCAAAGATTCATAAAATGAATCTATTTTAGCTCTGATCTGAGATTTCTATTTGGATTGCAAGATCAAATTTTTTCTATTACACATACACAGTCAAGATTTATTTTCCCAGCTGATGTGCATATATGTATGTATATATATATATGTATATGATATTCATCCTACAGAAGGGGTAATACTCTATGTAAACAACATTTTTATGCAAGAAAACAGTTCAGGACACTGGTAGGTCAGACTGTGAAGAGGTAAAAGCCTTATGGCAAGAACACGGGCTTGGGAGTCAGAGGACGTGGGTTCTAATTCCGATCGGCCATTTGCCCTGCTGTGTGACCTTGGGAAAATCACTTAACTTATCTGTGCCTCAATTACCTCATCTATAAAATGTGGATTAAGACTGGGAGCCCCACATAGGAAAACCTGATTACCTTGTATCTACCCCAGTGCATAGAACAGTGATTGGCACATAGTAAGTGCTTAACATATATCATTATTGTTATTATCATTCACAGGACCCCTGGTAAACTAAGCAGTCCCATTTAAGGAACACACTGCTCATTCTAAGTGAGAAGAGGTAAAAAAAAGAAATCTTAAAAATGAACTGCCTCACTCACTCAAAACACTTGTGGGCAGGGGATGTATCTGCCAACTCTGTTTGATTGTACCCTTCCAAGCTCTTAATACAGTGCTCTGCACACAGTAAGTGCTAAATATATATGACTGATTGATTATCAGATGACTGGGCTTGGGCTTTAAATATTAGTCAGGACATTCATTAAATATTTAACAAATCAAGCTCTGTGCTAAGCACTGGGAAGGAGAAAAAAAGTGAATATGGTCAGACTCAATAGGAAATGTTAGACCTGAGGAATATAACTATTGGATCAATTACATGATCAATCAGTGGCATTTACTGAGTGCTTACTAGGTGCAGAATATTGTAGTGTTTGGGAAAGTTCAATATAAAAGAGTTGGTAGATGTGAGCCCTGTCCACTAGGAGTTTTCACTCTACAGGGGAGAGAGACATAAAATCAGTTATGGATCAGGGAAATAATAGAGCATGAGGATATTTACAGAAGTGCTGTGGGGCTGAGGTAAGTATCAAAGCATCAGAGAATAAGAGGAGATCAGATAACAAGGACATAGGTGACAAGGATACCCGGGTTAACCTAAGAAGAAAGATTGGGTCTGGGCTGAGAACTGGTCAGATGTGGAGCTGAAAATTGCTGTATTGAGTGCAATCAGGTAATCAAATGAAGGGCAACTCACAAAGACTAGTGCTGACCAGGCTAAGAGTGACATTTCCCAATCCATATTCTCAGGCCCCCTACAGCTTCCTAGAAGGATAAGAAAACCACTGATGATCCCATGCCTGCTTCTAATACAAGAGTTCCTTCTTTTTCTTTCAGTGTATTTACCTCAACCCTGAAGAATACCAGTGAAGAGAAATGGCATTTCTATGTGGATCAAAAGCAGCATGGCCTAGTAGAGAAGCAGCATGGCCTAGTAGATAAAGTACAGGCCAGGGGGTCAGAAGGACTTGGGTTCTAATCCTTTCTCTGCTACTTATCTGCTGAATGACCTTGGGCAAGTCACTTTACTTCTCTGTGCCTTAGTTCCCTCACCCATAAAATGGGGATTAAGACTGTGAGCCCCAAGTGGGACTGTATCCAGCCCAATAATTTTGTATCTACCCTAGCACTTAGAACAGTGTCTGGTGCATAGTAAGCTCTTAAATGCCATAATTATTATGACTATAATTATTATTATCTGGTCAGTCTTTGCAGCATCATGGGAGAGCCCAACACACAGGTAGGTAGAGTTGCTGAAATATGGAAAAGATACCATGGCCGCTCCCCATGGATTAGAAAGCTGAAGTTAAATATACCTGCTATTCCTGTCCAGTGAGTGAGCCAAACATCAGCTCAGAATTATGAATATCTGCTTTATAAACAATGACATCAGAGATGATGCCATAGATAAACCCATGATATGAACAATGCCATCTCATTAATTACATTGTCGATTGGCAGCAGGATCTGAATGTTGTTCAGATCACTGCAGTCATGAGAGGTGCCAAGCTCTGGATAGATGATAGTCTAGTTCCAAACTTATGTTAGCAATGCAACCAATCAGAAGGGCACAGTCAGGATATGTAACTCATCCAGTGCTTAACCAGCTGGGAATCTATCAATGTAACAATAAAACACAATGTTTATTTTAATGTGTGTTCTTGAGATTCATTTTCTTTGAGCTGGAGTAGCCAATTTACCGATCACATAGGATATCATGCTATGTGATTTCAATTTGGCTTCCCAGTGCTCACATTTCAATCTGTTTACTTTCATGACTTTGAAGCTTTAGAGATACAGCTCTAGTCATGCTGCATCCCATTAGCTAAGTACCTAAAGATAAATTGGGTAAGCGTGTTGTGACTGACAGTTGGTTAGTGTCTCTTGCCTCCTTTGTGGTCTGTCACCCCCTTTTCCGCTTATGAGGTCAGACCCCTGATAGCTTTTTCCAAGGCTCTCTTGTCCTTGGTTATTTGTCATCAAGATAGGGACTTTCCTGAGCACCCATGCTAATGCACCTGAGATTGCCTTTATAGTGTACTGCCGGGACTCTCCATGTCTCTGAAATTTTGAATCCCCAGAAGGCACAGGAAAGCACCCAGAGTTCAGCTGGCCAGGTTTGCTCCCCAAGGGCTAGCTACTGAGGTTCAGAGAAGTGTAAGCACCCTAACCTCAACGCTTCTCTCTTCTCCCTTCTCCTCCTTTCTGTTGTTGCCCTTGCACTTGGACTTGCAGCATTTATTCACCCAGCAATTTATTCATTATTCACTCAGCCCCACAGCACTTATGTACTTAACCATAATTTAATTTTTATTAATGTCTCACTCCCTCTATAGACTGTAATCTCAATCTCCAATGGCTCATTCCCCGCTGCCTTCAAACATGCCCATGTCTCCCCCATCCTAAAAAAACCCGCTCTTGACCCCACTTCCCCCTCCAGTTATCACCCCATCACCCTACTACCCTTCCTTTCCAAAATCCTAGAACAAGTCGTCTACAATCGCTGCTTAGAATTCCTTAACTCCCATTCTCTCCTGGACCCCCTCCAATCTGGCTTCCGTCTCCTCCACTCTACCGAGACTGCTCTCGCTAAGGTCACCCATGACCTCTTTCTTGCCAAATCCAATGGCTCCTACTCCATTCTAATCCTCCTTGACCTCTCTGCTGCCTTTGACACTGTCGACCATCCCCTCCTCCTCCATACCTTATCTCACCTTGGCTTCATGGACTCTGTCCTCTCCTGGTTCTCCTCTTACCTCTCTGGCCGGTCATTCTCGGTCTCCTTTGCAGGTGCCTCGTCCCCCTCCCATCCTTTAACTGTTGGAGTTCCTCAAGGGTCAGTTCTTGGCCCTCTTCTGTTCTCCATTTACACTCACTTCCTTGGTGAACTCATTCACTCTCACAGCTTTGACTACCATCTCTACCCAGATGACACGCAGATCTACATCTCTGCCCCATCCTCTCCCCCTCCCTTCAGGCTCGCATCTCCTCCTGCCTCCGGGATGTCTCCACCTGGATGTCGGCCCGCCACCTAAAACTCAACATGAGCAAGACTGAGCTCCTCATCTTCCCTCCCAAACCCGGTCCTCTCCCAGACTTCCCTATCACCGTGGATGGCACGACCATCCTTCCCGTCTCTCAGGCCCGCAATCTCGGTGTCATCCTTGACTCGTCTCTCTCGTTCACCCCACACATCCTATCCGTTACCAAAACCTGCCGGTTTCACCTTTACAATATCGCCAAGATCCTCCATTTCCTCTCCACCCAAACGGCTACCTTACTGCTACAGGCTCTAGTTATATCCCGGCTAGACTACTGTGTCAGCCTTCTCTCTGATCTCCCTTCCTCCTCTCTTGCCCCACTCCAGTCTATTCTTCACTCCGCTGCCCAGCTCATCTTCCTGCAGAAACGCTCTGGGCAGATCACTCCCCTTCTTAAACACCTCCAATGGTTGCCTATCAACCTCTGCTCCAAACAAAAACTCCTCACTCTAGGCTTCAAGGCTCTACATCACCTTGCCCCTTCCTACCTCTCCTCCCTTCTCTCTTTCTACCGCCCACCCCACACGCTCCGCTCCTCTGCCGCCCACCTCCTCACCGTCCCTCGGTCTCGCCTATCCCGTCGACTCCTGGGCCACGTCCTCCCGCAGTCCTGGAATGCCCTCCCTCCTCACCTCCGCCAAACTAATTCTCTTCCCCTCTTCAAAACCCTACTTAAAACTCACCTCCTCCAAGAGGCCTTCCCAGATTGAGCTCCCCTTCTCCCTCTACTCCGTCTACCGCCCCCCCTTCACCTCTCCGCAGCTTAACCCTCTTTTCCCCCCATTTCCCTCTGCTCCTCCCCCCTCCCTTCCCATCCCCTCAGCACTGTACTCGTCTGCTCAACTGTATATATTTTCATTACCCTATTTATTTTGTTAATGAAATGTACATCGCCTTGATTCTATTTAGTTGCCATTGTTTTTACGAGATGTTCTTCCCCTTGACTCTATTTATTGCCATTGTTCTTGTCTGTCTGTCTCCCCCGATTAGACTGTAACCCATCAAAGGGCAGGGACTGTCTCTATCTGTTGCCGACCTGTTCATTCCAAACACTTAGTACAGTGCTCTGCATATAGTAAGCGCGCAATAAATACTATTGAAGTTCCTTGTGGACAGGGAATGCATCTACCAACTCTGTTATACTCTCCTAAGCTCTTAGTACAGTTCTATGCACATAGTAAGCACTCAGTAGATTCTCTTAACTGATTAATTCCCCGCTGCAATAGTGAGTTCTCCAAATTCCTTGAGGCCCTCAAACAAAAAGCACACCAGCATATATTTTAACTATAAACATTTAACTGGCTTTTCATTATTTAAGGATTCAGAAGTGCAGTAGTTGAACAGCAGTCTTAAACCAAATCTACAAACAACCACTTATCCCTGATGAAAACCTTTTTCTGACTTGTCCCAAGGGTAGCCACTCCAATGAAAGCCACTATTTATATATCCGGTAGCAGTCTTTTGTGACCATACCTGTATAGATTGTAAACTCCTTGAAGGCAGGGATTATGTTTTCAAACTGTATTAAAAATTATGTCTGCACACAGAATGCATGCAATAAATACTACTGATTGGTTGATTAATTAACACTGTCTTCTGGGCAAACAGCTCTCTCCACTCTTTTCCAGCAAGGACTTCAAGGGTGGATTTCTTTGATATTCTTTATGCCCACAAGTGTTTCTGTGACTTGCCCAAGGTCACACAGCAGGTATGTGTGGAACTGGGATTAGAACCCACGTCCTCTAACTCCTAAGCCCATGTTCTTTCCACTAGGCCACACTGCTTCTCGTACCATAGTAACATCCCTTTTATGGTTCATATGTGGACCATGTTCCATGTTCAGTCATGTTCACCTCTTGTGGAAGGAGCTATGAGTGACTGCTCTCCTATTTTTTTCTTCTCAATTAATGCTAGCTCTTATAACTACCCACTAGGATACATGTGTTAGCTCTGTGTTTCTGCTTAATCATATCCCTACCCCACCTGCACTTGCTCTCATGCTTTTCTTCTTGTCTATCTCATCTCTTTTTGCCCTAACTGTCTCGTAAATCTGTCACCCTCCTTCTTGACAGTCTCTGACTCTCCCACCTTACAATATTCTACATACCATTAAAGAAGTTAAATGGCATTAGATTGCAAACTTATTGGCAGGGAGGCAGTGAAGTCTAGTGGATAAAACATATGGGACTGGAAGTTTGGAGACCAGTATTCTAATCCCAGCTCGGCCACTGGCTTGATGTGTGATCTTGAATGAGTTCCTTATCCCACCCTGGAGTTCATTTTCCTCACTGATAAAATAAGCAAATGATACCCTCACTCCCTACCTCTTAAACAGTGAAACTGTTGTGGGACACAAACCAAGCCCAGTCTGATCACCTTGGGTTTAGCACATAGTAAAGCATTTACTTAATAAAAATCATAATTATTATTGTTGAACTCTTCCAAGTGCTTAGTACAGTATTGTGCACATTGTATTGTTAAAAAAACATTATGAATTGATTGACTTCAATAGCTCTGGGGCACAGTACTGCATTTCTGAACTGTGAAGACATTTCAGTCAGTCAATCATATTTATTAAGCACTTTCTGTGTGCAGAGCACTGTACTAAGCACTTGGGAGAGTACGATATAACAATAAACAGACACATTCACTGCCTCTCACCACAGAAATGGAGCCAGTCCTTTGGAGATGCAAGAGTACAACAATGACCTTCTGAAAATCACTTTTCATGGTTAAAGATGTTATCTTGCCATGCATCAAGAACCAGCCAAAATGTTAGGCAGGGTTATTACTCCAACTTTCAATAAGGTCACTCTACATGCTCTCCACCATCTGGGCAGTATGCACAGATGAATATTTTGAACTGTAGCAATTCACTCTACATCTGTTTAGCCTGGTAGATTGCATCTTTTTCACCTTTATAATCTTCCTAGCTCTTAGTAAGGTGTTTTACATGAAATAAGCACTTAATCCATTCTTAAGAGAAGGAGGAGAAAAAAAAGGAGGAGGAGAGAAAGGATAATAAAGAATAGAAGGAAGAGGACCTAAAAAAAATCCATACAGTGGTAATTTTACCAGCCTGCAAAATTTGTCTAATCCTTCCATACAATTCCTAATGGTCACTGATAATAACTCCAGTCAGAGTGTGCTTCAAAACACTGAAGAAGAACTGTACCAAACCACAGGGTCTTAATTTCAGTTTGTAAAAACATTTTCATTTTCTTTTAGTTTCATTCTAATTAGGGGGTGGTAGGGTAAAGGGACATACAGCCCCTAAGGAGTTAGCCACCTAGCTGTCATTCTGGCTTGGGGAAAGCTTGGGCTGCTGGTGTCCTCCTGGCAGGCTTCTGAGAGGATTCTTGGAGTAATCTGGCCAAACACAATCCAGAGCCACTCACAACTATCCAAATGAACTCCAGTCCACTGAGTTTATATGAATGTCTCAGGGTCAACATACTAACCCAGACAAATTAACATAAAACCCTGGGCTTGACTTAGAGTCCCTGGGTCAAATGACATTTCAGAGAAATGCTTCATCTACGGGTGTCTCCTAACGAGGTTAGTTGGATTCCCATCTCTTTTTTAAAAAAAAATTCCACTTTGTAAGGTCACAGGATTTTAAGACGAACTCAGAGGGCTTGGATCTCAGCTTCATTAGGGATTAGCTGGGTGACTTCTTGCAGAGCAGCTGACCTCTCTAAACTTCAGAATAAGAAGAAGATAAACATCCTTGACTACTTTTCAGAGTTGGCCCTGGGATTAGTTGAAAATATTTTGAAAAAATGCTTTGAAAATATAAGTTCTATCTCATATCAATGGGGAGTGTCAGAGACCTCTGTTCTTTATCATCTACATTCCACACTACCTGATGGGTTGAAATGCTTGGAAAGCTTTTATGTGAGTGATATTTCCAACTGGGAAAATCAAACTAATAAAAGAAACTTGGATTAAAATATTTTGGAGGGTGAGAGCTTAAAACATTACTGACTTCTCCAATTTAACCAGTTCGATTACTGTGAATGCATGTTTCCTGCCTCTTTGCTTTAACTCCCAAATGAGTCATAGGAGATATTGTTATTACTAAGACTGCAGATCAAGAGCAGACAGCATTTCACTGCATTAAGCATTTTTTTGAACTGACACATGACAGTTCATCTCTCAAATATGCCCAAGAAAGGGAGCAAATCTGACAAGTAGACTACATTCAACAATGAATAACATTTAAAACAAAGAGAAGAGAAAGTGAATCACTTATTGAAGACCTGGGGCTATTTGGTTCTGAAAGCCTTCTATGTGTACTGACTTTACTAGTCCCTTGAAAATCAATCTTTTCTTCAGCCCCATTATGCCAATTCAACCATTCAGCTACTTTCTTTCCAATTCATCTGTTCTCATTAGAAAATGGCCTAGCCTTCAGAAACTGTAGCCCAAAGTTTTCCTAGTACCCTCATTCCCTCATCTTGACCTATAACCCTGAAAAGAGCAAGAGTCTAGAAGTCAGAAGACCTGAGTTCTAATCTTGGCTCCACAGCTTACCTGCTGTGTGACTTTATGAAAGGCACTTATCTTCTTTGTGCCTCAGTTCCCTCACCTGCAAAATGGGGATTCAATACTATTCTCCATCCTGCTTAAATTGCAAGCCCCATGATTATCTTATAACTACCACAGTGATTAGCACAGTGTTTGGCACATTCATTCATTCATCCATTCAATCATATTTATCAAGTGCTTACTGTATACATAGCACTGTACTGAGCACTTGGAAGTACAATTCAGCAACAGATAGAGACAATCCCTACCCAACAACAGGCTCACAAGCACATAGTAAGCATTTACCAAATGCCACAGTTAATATTATTATCGGAGAAACAGCAAGGCATAGTGAATAGAGCACACGCCTGAGAGTCAGAGGACCTGGGTTCTAATCCAGGGTCCCCCACCTTGGGCAATTCATTTAACTTCTCTGTGCCTCAGATGCCATTTGTAAAATGGATATTGAGACTGCAAGCCCTCTGTGGGACAGGGACTGTCCCCAACCCAACAACAATAATAATAATGATGAGCACTATTCTAAGCACTAGGGTATATACAAGGTAATCAGGTTGTCTCACATGGGGCTCACAGTATTAATCCCCATTTTATAGATGAAGTAACTGAAGCACAGAGAAGCTAAGTGACTTGCCCAAAGTCAAACAGCAAACAAGTGGCAGAGGCGGAATTAGAACCTCTGACTCCCAAACCCGTGCTCTTTTCACTAAGTAGAATTATCTTGTATCTATCCAAGTGTTTAGAATGGTACCTGGCAAATAGGAAGTGCTTAACAAATTCCATTAAAAAAATGTCAGACAGGAACTGTACCCAACTCCATTATCTTTTATCTAGGATGGTGGTTGGCACATAGTAGCATTTAACAAATACTACAACATCATTATTATTATTATCATTATCATTATTGAAGCCTGGGAAGAGAGGAGACAGTAGTGTACCCAAAAAGCTGTTGTGTAGTGCCCTTAAATTTGGATTCAAATGGCATACGAGTAACTATAAATAATGAACGGAAGAAAGAAAATACATCAATAATAATTAGATACAGCGATGGAGATGGCAGAATGGGAAAATATGTGGGAGGATTAATAAGGGAATGACACATGGAGAAGGTAACCTTTTATGAGGGTTTCAAAGAACTATCCATGATATTTCTTGAGTGATCACTTTCTGCTGAGTACTATTCTAAACCCTTGGGAGAATACAATACAGTTGGCAGACACATTTCCTGCCTTCAGGGATTTAACAGTCTAGTGAGCAGGTAAATAACAGGGAGAGGGGAGATGTATGAACAACGGGTAGAAGGCAGAAAAACTGTGAACAAGAGGCATTTAGGAGGTTAGCTGAGAAGGAAAAAAGAGCATACAAAGAGAGCAAAGAGGTAAGATGGAGCCAGCTGATGAGGAGCACTCTAGCATTCAGGAGTTTCTGTACCTTTGATGCTATCATACCCACTTTATTAACCCTTCACTGTGCCTGGTTTTTGTGCCCTGACTTGGGAGTTCATGTTGTGAAGTATTTGTTCTTTCATCTTTTTAATCAAAGAAGGGGAAGTAGTAGGGAAAGGGAAAAAGAAGGGGGAGATGAAACCAGAGGTGTTAAACCCTTTAGAGTGGTACTGGCAGTAGTTTGAGAAAGTTTACTACTTCTGAGAGCAGAATTAGCCTTTAAAATTGAAATTAAAATTAAAAATTAAATTAAAATTTAAATTTAAAATAAAAAACCTAGTCATTAGATTTTAAGCTCCTCTGGTACTGGTTTTTTTTTTCATTCTAGTATATGTTCCTAAATTCCTAGTAGTGTCTCTGAATCTTGTAAGACTCAAAATACACTGTTGATAGTGAAAAGAAATAGGAAGAGGTCACAAGAAGCAGCGTGGCTCAGTGAGAAGCAGCAAGGCTCAGTGGAAAGAGCATGGGCTTTGGAGTCAGAGGTCATGGGTTCGAATTCCGGCTCGGCCACTTGTCAGCTGTGTGACTTTGGGCAAGTCACTTAACTTCTCGGTGTCTCAGTTACCTCATCTGTAAAATTAAGACTGTGAGCCCCACGTGGGACCACCTGAAACCCCTGTGTCTACCTCAGCGCTTAGAACAGTGCTCAGCACATAGTAAGCACTTAACAAATGCCAACATTATTATTATTATTATTATTATTATATTTCTACAGTGAAAAGAAATAAGAAAAGATCTTATATTCCTACCTTATCATATGGACTTGGATGGTTGTTACTTTAAGCAGACACCCCCATATTTGAATGACAAAGCAACACAGTAGTGCACATCTGAACATAGAAAGAACAGAGGAAACATGTTTGAAGCCTTGATACATTTCATATTCTAAAGAGTGGAAGTCTGACCTGAAGTTTCATTAAGGCAGTTTCCCCAATCATGAGTGAGGTGAAATAGTACAACCTTGTGGTCGAGAATCCACTTCTATAGGGAACAAAATCAGTGACTTTGGAATCATCTTAATCTGATGTCAAATTATTACAATTACAATTATTATAACTACAATTGCAACGATTACGATTTCTGATTCCCAATCATATTTGGAGGGAACGTTTATTTGCACCACTAAGATGTATTCATGTTTTGATGTCAGATTTTTGCTTTGGGCAGTCATTGCTACTATCTTCTCTGTCTCCTTGAGGTCTTTTTTCAATAAGTCTCTGGAGTATTTCTTTCTGCCCATTCTGCCTATGGTCATCCCAAACTCAGTGAAGAAAATCTATTTAGGTATCCGGTTGCCACCCACATTTGAATATATTTAGTCGAACAGAAGTGAGTTGAAACAAGCATAGCTCTAATCTTAGGGGAATGTAGGCAGGAGCTCAATTTAAATGTGATCCGTTCTTCCTTTATGTACATCAATACCAAATGGTAGTTTTCTCTGTGTGTGTGTGTGTGTGTGTGTGCTTGTGTGTGCGTGCATTTTGTGTATGTGTGTGTGTCTCTCCGTCTCTTTCCATAATATACGCATGCGTGTACATACACATAAAGACATGGCTCTAAATGAAGGCTCAGAAACAAAATGACATGCCTGTGAAATATCAGGCCCAGCCAAACCACCATCAAGAAACTTGAGCTTGACATGATCATGTGTGTCACATCCTGAGAGGAGTGGGGCTGTTTCTGAAAGGGGGGAAGAAAACAAAAGAAAGAAAAACCAATACTGAGAAAAAATCAAAGAAGCCATAGAAGAAGGAAAAAAAAGAGAACAAGTAAAGGAATTGGGAACAAAATAAAATTTGCAGATATATCATTTCTTTAAATATTCAGCTGAGAATATGCAGCAGTTTTGAATGTAAACATCAGCCTGGATCAAAAATCTTATACAGCCCACTGTCTCATCTGCCCTCAGCTTCAGTCAACTGGTTTTCCTGAAAATCCATTAAAATATTAATGCCAAAGACTGCAGCTTTCTACAAAAAAAATAGGAGCAGAGGTCATTTGTCTGTAGATAGTTAAATCAATAAGTTACTGCATCATTCAGCAACATGAGTTGGTTGCTGCTGTGGAGAGAGAGCAAGAGTAAGAGAACACCCACAGAAAGGTTCCCTTGTCCCCAACCCCCATCTTTCAAGATTCAGTAAAATCAAATACTTTAGCACTGTAAGAACCAGTATGGTCTAGTGGATAGGGCATGGGTCTGGGAGTCCGATGAACCTGGGTTCTCATCCCGGCTCTGCCACTTTTCTGCTGTGCGTGATAGTGAATGGGAAAGTGCTGGTGCCTTCTTGGTTCTGTACAACAGCCTGTTTGCCTCTTTAAGAATGATCTACCTGGAGCTTGCTGTAGGCATGGAGCCAAGGTGACATCTAAACAGATTTTCTTTCAGAAAAGTATAAGCATTTTATTGTCCAGTTTGTAAATTCCAGTAAATTTGGTTCATTTTGAAGTAACAGTCATGAAATTGGTTCAAGCAAATACCAGTCATAATGTAGATCAAAACATTTTACTTGGGACCATGTTTTGGTCTAAGTTATGTAAGTGATGCCTTAGAGAGTTAGAACCAGGAACAAAGGGAGAGATTCCGATGTTTACCCAAAGTTTTCCCTTGAGGAGCTTGAGCATAGAGCAGGGGGTGGCCTTATTTCCTAAAAACAAGCATTCTGGAAATGGCCTTATTTGCCAAAAAACACTCTGGAAATCTTTCTGGCCCTTCTAGTAAGGTTCTCCCCAAACCCAGGGTTAATTCACCCTTTCCCGAGACAAGTCCCCATCACTTATGATTGCCATTTTGCCTCTGGAAAAGTTTCCCTCTCCCAGAAATGTCTTTCCTCCTAAGGCCCATGCCCCAATTGAAGAATTCTAATGTTGCTGGGCCTGGGTTAGTGAGGAAGCTAGTGATTATTGAGGGTCTGTTTTAGTTCTATATCTAACAGAGGGGAGCGAGCAGGCCCAACAAACACTGGGGAGACTGTTCATTCACTCATTCAATTGTATTTATTGCAAACTTACTCTGTTCAAAGCACTCTACTAAGTGCTTGGGAGAGTACCATATAACAAGAAACAGACATATTCCTGTCCATAACAAACTCACAGTCTAGAGGGGGAGACAGATATTAATATAATAGATAGATAAATGAATAAATGACAGATATATGCATATATGCTTGTGGGGATGGGGATATGGATGAATGAAGGAGCAAGTAAAAGCATTGTAGAAGGAAGTGGAAGAAGAGGAGAAAAGGGCTTGCTCAAGGAAGGCTTCTTGGAGGAGATGTGCCTTCAATAAGATTTTGAAGTGGGGAAGAGCAATTCTCTGTCTGATATGAGGAGGGAAGGTATTCCAGGCCAGAGATAGGATGTGGATGAGAGGTCGCTGGAGAGATAGACGATATCGAGGTACAGTGAGAAGGTGAGCATTAGAGGAACGAAGTGTGAGGGCGGGGTTGTAGTAGGAGAGTAGCGAGGTGAGGTAGAAGGGGGCTAGGTGATTGCTTTAGAGTTAATGATGAGGAAATTGTTACAGCTCTTCCACTGGGTTGCAAGCTCCTTAGAGGAGGCATCATAGTACCAACTCTATTGTATTGTAGTCTCTGAAACACTGGGAATAGTGTTCTGCACACGATAAGTGCTCAATAATAATGGTGGTTGATTGATTGATTGATTGATTGATTGTTAGGGAACAGATTTCCAAAGCTATCAGAAGCCCCCTTACCTAGTGGGAAGCCCTGCATCTAGTTATCACTACACCCTGTCCTGTCCTTCTGTTCTTTCCCATGTTTCAATTCCACTGAAGTGAGGGGAGAGTGAGAGCAAGAGGATGCAAACTCTTCTTGACTCCATCAGTTCAAAAACCTTGGAGTAAAGAGGAATCTCAATATTTGCTTCACCTCCAAGGTAGATATCTCAGGTTAGGATTTAATTGATTCATACATAAATGAGAAGCAGAATGGCCTAGTAGATAGAGTACAGGCATGGGAATCAGGAGGAGCTGGGTTCTAATCCCAACTCTGCCACTTATGGGCTGTGTGACCTTAACAAGTAACTTCACTTCTCTGTGCCTCAGTTATATATTACATATAATACATATACAGATATTATATATCTGTAATTTGTTTATTTATATCAATGTCTGCCTCCTCCTCTAGAATGTAAGCTTGTTGAGTACAAGTAATTTGTTTATTATTGTACTGTACTCTCCCAAGCACTACAGTATAGTGCTCTGCACACAGTAAACACTCAATAAATATGATTGAATGACCGACAAAGTTACTTCATCTGTCAAATGGGAATTACCACTATGAACCCCAAGGGAGACATGGACTGTGTCCAACCTGATTAGCTACCCCAGGGCTTACTACAGTGCCTGGTGGACCACAGTAAGCATTTATTAAATACAATAAAACAAATCTACTCCCAGATCCCAATTCCCTGACCTGATATACATCCTAGCTCACTGGATAATGGTTCATTTTGAGACTCCCCATCACTTCCAAGACATACTCATGGATTAGCAATAACCCATGCTGAGTGCCATAACTATGGGGTAATCTCTCTTGCTCCAAAACCATTCTTCTCACCCTGTCAACTCCCACTCTCATTATCTGGCTGTGCCTCTATCTCACTGCTGACCCCTAACACATGTCCTGTCTCTGCACTGGAACACCGTCCCGCCTCAAATCCAAAAGACAATAACTCTCCTTCCTGCTTCAAAGCCTTATTGAAGGCACATCTCCTCCTAGAGGCCTTCCCAGACTAAGCTTCTCTTTTCCTCTACTCCCACTCCCTTCTGTGTCCTGACTTGTTCCCTTTGTTCCTTCCCCCTCCCAGTCCCACAGCATTTATGTACATATCTGTAATTTATTTATTTGTATTGTTGTCTGCCCCCATCCCCTATCTATGGACTGTAAGCTCACTATGGGCATGAAGGTTTCTATTTATTGTTGTAATATTCTCTCCCAAGCATTTAGTATAGTGCTCTGCACACAGTAAGTGTTCAATAAATATGATTGAATGAGTGAACAAAACAAATTGGATTCCTCTCACTTCTAGATAAAATCTTTCAACTAAATCATTCCTTCTCCATCAGTCCCAGCCTAATTGATCAATCACTCAATCAATGGCATTGATTGTCAAGCCACTCCCCACCTTTACCATGAGAACAATAAAGCTATCACAATATAGACAGATGACTTAATAATTATGGTATTTGTTATGTGCCAACCACTGTACTAAGTGCTGTGATAGATACAACATAATCAGGCTAGACAAAGTCCTGGTTCCAGTTTGGGGTTCATAGTCTAAGTAGGAGGGAGTAGGTTTTAATCCCCACTTTGCAGATGAGGGAACCAAGACAGTTAGTGACTTGTTTGAGGTCACTCATCAGTCAAGTGGCAGCCGGAATTAGAACCCAGGTCCTCTGGCTCCTAGGCGTGGGCTCTTTCCATTAGACCCCACTATTTCTCATTGGTGATTCTGTTTATGTTCAAATAGAAGAAAACCAACCACCCATTTACAAACAACAATCATGGCAAGCAATCGTTTTCTCATTG
The DNA here is from genome assembly GCF_004115215.2 of Ornithorhynchus anatinus. Classification (NCBI taxonomy): domain Eukaryota; kingdom Metazoa; phylum Chordata; class Mammalia; order Monotremata; family Ornithorhynchidae; genus Ornithorhynchus; species Ornithorhynchus anatinus. The sequence goes on along the minus strand of NC_041734.1, from coordinate 35,487,664 downwards.
TTCCCACTTGAACTTTAAAAGATTTGGTTATCTTCTCATTTTATTGGACAGAAATATAATGAAAATTCTTCTTTCAGTTTTTGAGGGCTTCGTGTTTTAAATGAAAATAGTGGATTAGGTTTTGTTTTTTCCTGTAATCTCTCCCCCACCTGGAAAGATTAGTCAGTCTCCTTCACTCTCCCTTCTAATTCTCCTCATTCTCTTTCTTCATTTATGTCTTCCACCTCTTTCGTCTCCCTTTCCAGATCCTCTCCAGAGTGGCAGGCCCATACAGGGAAAATGTTGAAAGGTTCTCAGCTTAAGGTGCAATGTGAAAAAAATATATAGTAAAATATAATTATAAAAATTATAAAAATTGTTCTCAAAACTGCAGAGACTACAAACTGTTGAATTTCCCCACAGCTTTAGTAGTCTGCAGCTTCTTTCTATTTCTGACATACACATTTTCAGTTTCCAACATGATTTTTTCATTATGTCACTGGACATTTTAGAAATGACCAGGGAGCTATTATTAGGTCTGTTTTGTGGTCTAATCTTGTCAGATAATTCAGGGGAAGAGCTTCACAAGACATTAAAATTCTGACCAAATCACAGCCCTAAATAATTAGCAGTAAAACTTGTGTGCATGTGAAAATTTGCCCATTACCCAAAGGGAAATTCAGAATTCATTTTACCCTCACATCACAGACGTGTCTAAGAGATATTCAACAAAACTGAAATAAAGGAAGAATTTGATTGTTCACCTTAGTCTTTCTCTTTCATGCTTCACCTACAGAGCATATATAAACACACATCCACTTTTTTTGTTTTAATTCTAGACATCTCCTGCACTCTCTCCCAAGACTGAAGTCAGCTGATTCCTTCAAGCACCACAGCACCTGCAAATCCTGCAAATCCTGTGTCCGTCAGACTAGAGATTTATACAATCGGCATTTTTGCTTCACTTTAAAATGTAGAGGAATTTGTCCTCCCCATGGAGTAGTCAGTAAGTTCCTTGTGGGCAGTGAACATAACTACCAAATCTGTTATAGGGTACTCTCCCAAACACTTAGTACTGTGCTCTGTGCCCAGTAATTGCTCAGTAAATGCCACTGATTCATTGTTAAGTGCTCAGTAAATACCACTGATTCATTGATTCTCATTGGGGTTGAAATGGGTGAGGAGTACAAATGCATGAGTAAGCTCAAGGTGTAATGAAGCCAAAACACCTCGGGTAAGAAGTGACCCCAGAGTAACTGATCCAATCCCTTTGCTCAGAGATTTGTATTGCCAGCTCCAAACTGCTTCAGGGAGATAAGGACTACTAAAAGAAGGGCCAGCTCCCGGAGCAAATGAATGGGAAGCAGACTTCCATCACATCCAGCAGCATAGCATAAGGATAATTCACTGTCTCTACCAAAGAGCTTGTTTGACCCATAGCAAATGCTTAACAAATACCATAAAAAAGTAGAAAATCAATGGTATTTATTCATTGTTTGCTGAGTGCAGAATTCTGTACTAACTGCTTAGAAGAATACAAGGCAACACAACTTGTAGATGTGTTCCTTGATCAAAGTCTGAGAATAATTATATTTTCTAAATACTTGCAATGTTTCAAACACTGTATTAAGCCCATGTGAGATACATGAAAATCAGGTCAGATGTAGTTCTTGTTCCACATGGAACTCATAGCCAATGGGGAGGGATTAAAATTATTGAATCCTCATTTTACAGATGAGGAAACTGAGGCACTGAGAAATTACCTCAGTCCCACAACACCCATGTACATATCTATAAATTATTTGTTTATATTTCTGTCTCCCTCTCTAGACTAAAAGATTGTTACGGGTAGGGAATGTGTCTACCATCTCTGTTGTACTGTACTGTCCGAAGTGCTTAGTACAGTGCTCTCCACATAGTAAGTGCTCAATAAATAACATTGATTGAAATAGCACTGACTGATTGATTGATTAAGTGATTTGCCTGAGGTCACTCCACAGGCAAGTGGTAGAATGGGGATTAGAACCCAGGTTGAATGCATGTTCACACCCCATTTCGGGAAGACATAGGAAGTTTTATCATTTCTGCTTAGCCATTGGGGACGTTAAGCAGGGAATGATAAATGGACCACCTTAACCCAAAGTTATAGGAGGATACAGTCCAGTGAGAAATGGAATTCTGTCTAATGCTGGGTCAATTGATAAGATGGACAGAGTACTGGAGGGCGTTGGTAATCGTACTATCGGTAGTGTTAAATAGACCGATGGCCCTTAGTGTTACAACAGAGGAAAACATGGTTTCCAGTTTGATAGCTTATAAGTCAAAGAACAGAAGGGAAGGAGAGGATGGGGTCTGATTGCCATGCTGAAGCATCTTATTCCATGGCATTTTGTTTGCAATGCTGCAGTAAATGTAGAAGACACCTAATAACAGGGAGCCTTTGGGTAATGTGACCTAAAGTGTGGATCTCACCACTACATGACTTTGCCTTACAATCACCAGGCTGTGAGTCTTTTCAATCTAAACCCTCTTTTGTTTTCTGAGCATGCCCCTTTTTTCCTTTAAAAATTTAAAAAGTACATCTTATAAAACTGTAAAGGACAAATAGACTGCATTATGGAAAAACTGATTCCTTCACTTCCCCCCCCCCCCATCCACCCTCCCAGCAAATTTCTTAGGGTTCCTAATGGAAGTGCAACCTACTGAGAAGTCAAGAGGCTGCAGCAATCTGAGCTGTAACATAACCCGGTGTTATCTATCCACGCTTAGTTGCTTGAAAGCCCCCTGGCAAGCTCATTGGCTTCACAGGGGAAAATAATCTAAGATAAATCATGTCTAGCTGTGAAAATGGCATCTAGAACTTTCAGTCCACAGCCTCATCCTCTTACATTTGATACATGCTCTCCACTTGATCTTTTGTCAGTTTCCAGAAAGGTAAAAACCAAAATGGCCTCAAAAAATGGGAGAGAAAGGGAGAGAGAAGAGGGTGACAGAATGGGAGTGACACAGAGAGAGAAAGAGAGAGAGAGAGAGAGAGGGAGAGAGAGAGAGAGAGAGAGAGAGAGAGAGAGAGAAAGGGAGATGTCTAATATCACCAGGGCCAGCTTGAGGTATTTTGGTACCTCAGACTTTTTTTTAATCACTCCCATCCAATTAGTCAATACATTTTTAAAAAGTAATAAAAAAATTACTACATGAACACATTCAAATCTGGATTTAAAATATGTATTCTGTACTATTTGGAAGATCCTCAACAAATTTGAAATTTCAAAATAAACAGTAACAAATAAGATTTGAATTGTCATCTTCAATAAATTCCCTCCCAGTTAATTCCCTGAACTGATGCCATCTGCATGCCCTGAACTGTCACCTAGGTTGCCCATGGCTTGTGCCACCCTGAACACTTATCACCCCCAGAAGCTGGTAGAAAATGAAATTCAATTGCAACTTTTATCACATAGGTTGTAGAGAGCAAGAAGAACAAAACTAAACTACCTGCTACACATTTAGGACCACCTCATTTGGTGGAATGAAAAAGAGGATTATTTAAATGTCCATCTAAACATGGCAGGGGTTTCTTTTAGTAGTAGTAGTAGTAGTAGTAATAATAATAATAGTAAGAGCATTGTAGTAGTAGTGTTAACAGTAGAAGTCGTAGTGGTATTTCTTGAGGATGCACTTGGGGCAATGCCCCTATTAAGTCCTTGAAAGTGCAAAGCAAAGAAGTAATATTTCCTCCACTCCCTTCTGTTCCACCCTTGCACTTGGATTTGCTTGCTTTTATTCACCCCTCCCTCATCCCCCAGCACTTATTATACGTATCTACCATGTATTTATTCATATTAATTTCTGTCTCCCTCTTTAGGCTCTATGCTCATTGTGGGCAAGGAACAGGTTTACCAGCTCTGTTATGTTCCACTCTCTCAAGCACTTAGTACAGTGGCCGGAACACAGTAAGCACGCAATAAATATAGTTGATCTATTGATTCCCCGGCCTCAAGGACCTTTCACTATTATAGAGGAGAGAAGCATTAAAAAGAGTTAACAGATACAGTAATTAAGGTAAATAATGTGCATGTGAATAAACATTTATTCAAAAGTGCTAGAGAGAGTAAGAGTAAATAGATAAATTCTAGATGTGGTTGATTAATTTATGTTATTCAGGGTGCTAGGAATTGATCTGCTGGGAAGACTTGGGGGAGGAGGAGGGATTTTAGGAGGATTTTGAATATAAAGGGAGCTGTGGTATGAATGTCATATTTTAGGAGTGGCCTGGAAATCCACCGAGGAAAACAATAAGAGCTAGGGTATGGAGGCGGGAGAGTCAAGAGTGAGATTTTCTTAGAAGGTTGGTTTGGAAGGAACGAAGATAAGGAGTTGAAAAACAGAAGGTGAATATAGCAGAATGGTAAGGTGAGGTAAACTGGTGAAGAGCCTTGGAGCTGGTTGTGAGGAGTATTTTTGTTATGCAGAGACACACAGAAAGCCAGTGGAGAAATGTTGATCAAACAACATTTCCAAAAGATGTCAGGCAGCAATGTGTAATAATAATAATAATAATTGTGGTATTTGTTAAGCGCTTACTGTATGCCAGGCTCTGTACTAAGCACTAGCATAGATACAAGCAAGTCAGGTTGGACACAGTCCCTGTCCCCCATGGGGCTCACAGTCTCAATCCCTGTTTTACAGATGAGGTAACTGAGATCCAGAAAAGTGAAGTAACTTGCCCAGGGTCACACAGCAGACAAGTGGCAGTTCTGGGATTAGAACCCATGACCTTCTGAATCCCAGGCCCTTGCTCTATCTACTACACCATGCTGCTTCTCTATCTTCTCTATATGTCATATAGATTGGAGAAAGGGAGACGCTGGTGGCAGGAAGACCAGCAAGTGATTTGATCCAGTCACCTAGTCATGATTTGACCAGAGTTAGCAGAGATGTTGTTCAGGAAGAACTGGCTGGATTTACCAAAAGACTAAATGTAAGAGTTGAAACAAAGCTAGAAGTAAAGGATGACATCATGGTTGCTGGCCTCTGAGTCAGGGAGGATTGAAATGTAAAAGTCAGGTATGGGCTTGGGGAAAAGATGGGAAATATGGTTAAAGACATTGAGTTTGAGATTATGGGGGGATGGATATCTGAGTGGAGATGTTCTGGGGGCAAGAGGAGAAACAGGATTATAGGTCAGAAGACAGATCAGGGCTAGAGAGATCAATTTGGGATTTACTCCCATAGAGATGGTAGCTGAAGCCATGCGAGCAGATGAGTTCCTGAGAGATTTAATCATGGGAGCAAAGCACTATGGGACATCCATGATAAGAACATAAAACAAAGAGGGAGGAGCTAGTGAATGAAACTGAGAATGAGCAGTCAGAGAAGTAGCAGAAAAACCAGGCTAGTACTTTGTCAGCATAACCAAGGCCAGATGAATATTTCAAAGAAGAGGGAGTGGTCGAGAATGTCAAAAGAAGTTTACTTGTCTAGAAGGAGGTCCTTGTAGAGTGGAATCTTAGTGGAATGAAGAGATAAAAAGCCTTACTGTGGTGCATAGGAAAAAGAGCTGATGGAGGGAAAATGAAGGCGTGGAGGCTTAATCCATTCCAGGAGTTGAACAGAGATGGGATCAGGGAGATGGGGGTGATAGCTGGAGGAGCCATGGTTTTGTGGGAAGGCTATTTGAAGGAGGAGGGAAAGAGTGAGGCTGAAAAGAGCAATCAATCAATGGTATTTATTGAACACTTACTGTGTGCAGAATACTGTACTAAGCATTTAATATTTATGACTGTGGCATGTAAGTGCTTATAATGTGCCAAACTCTGCAATGAGCATGGAATAGATATAATATCATCATATCAGAAATAGTTCTGGAATCACACAAGGCTCACAATCTTAGGAAAAGAGAAAGAGGTTTTTAATCCCTTTTCAGGTAAGGAAACTGAGGCACAGAAAAGTTGAGTGACTCCCCCAAAGTCACAGAGCAGGCATGTGGCAGAGCACGGATTATTCATTCATTCATTCAATAGTATTTTTTGAGCGCTAACTATGTACAGAGCACTGTACTAAGCGCTTGGAATGTACAATTCGGCAATAGATAGAGACAATCCCTGCCCAATGATGGGCTCACAGTGTAAACAGGGGAGACAGACCGCAAAGCAAAACAGAACAAAACAAAACATCATCATCAAGATAAATAGAATCAAGGAGATATACACCTTATTAACAAAATAAATAGAGTAAGAAATAATATATACATATGAGCACAGTGCTGAGGGGAGGGGAAGGGGGAAGAGCAGAGGGTGGGGGCAGAGGGAGGGGAGGGGGAGCAGAGGGAAAGAGGGGGGCTCTGTCTGGGATTAAAACATGAACAAAACTGAGCTCCTCATCTTCCCTCCCAAACCCGGTCCTCTCCCAGACTTCCCTATCACCGTGGATGGTACGACCATCCCTCCTGTCTATCAGGTCCGCAACCTCAGTGTCATCTTTGACTCATCTCTCTCGTTCACCCCACACATCCGATCCGTTACCAAGACCTGCCGGTCTCACCTTTACAATATCACCAAGATCCGCCCTTTCCTCTCCACCCAAACGGCTACCTTACTGCTACGGGCTCTCGCTATATCCCAGCTAGACTACTGTGTCAGCCTTCTCTCTGATCTCCCTTCCTCCTCTCTTGCCCCGCTCCAGTCTATTCTTCACTCCGCTGCCCAGCTCATCTTCCTGCAAAAACGTTCTGGGCATGTCACTCCCCTTCTTAAACACCTCCAATGGTTGCCTATCAACCTCTGCTCAAAACAAAAACTCCTTACTCTAGGCTTCAAGGCTCTCCATCACCTTGCCCCTTTATACCTCTCCTCCCTTCTCTCTTTCTACTGCCCACCCCACATGCTCAGCTCCTCTGTCGCCCACCTCCTAACCGTCCCTTGGTCTCACCTATCCCACCGTCGACCCCTGGGCCACATCCTCCCGCGGTCCTGGAATGTCCTCCCTCCTCACCTCCGTCAATCTAATTCTCTTCCCCTCTTCAAATCCCTACTTAAAGCTCACCTCCTCCAAGAGGCCTTCCCAGACTGAGCTCCCCCCTTTTTCCCTCTGCTTCCTCTACCCTCCCCCTTCACCTCTCCGCAGCTAAACCCTCTTCTCTCCCCTTTCCCTCTCCTCCCCCTCTCCCGTCCCACCCCCTCAGCACTGTACTCGTCTGCTCAACTGTATATATGTTCATCACCCTATTTATTTTGTTTATTTTGTTTAATGAGATGTACATCACCCTGATTCTACTTATTTGCCATTGTTTTTATGAGATGTTCTTCCCCTTGTTTCTATTTATTGCCACTGTTCTTGTCTGCTTGTCTCCCCCGATTAGACTGTAAGCCCGTCAATGGGCAGGGCCTGTCTCTAACTGTTGCCGATTTATACATTCCAAGCGCTTAGTACAGTGCTCTGCACATAGTAAGCGCTCAATAAATACTATTGAATGAATGAATGAAAGAATCCAGATGTTATAACCCTGTGGAGCTGAGAGGGTTAGGGTCACAGGCACAGATAGAAGAGGTGAATCGAGAAAGCAGGTGGGAGATCTGGTTTTGAAAGTTTCACAACAGCAGTAGAATTCACCCTTTCCTCTCAATCCAAACTGCTACCAGGCTGAACAAGCACATACCCTATTGCACCTTGACTACTACATCAGCCTCCTTGCTGATCTCCCCGCCTCCTGTTTCTCCCCTTTCCAATTAATGCTTTACTCAAATTGCCAGGATCACTTTTCTAAATAGCTGTTCAGTTAACATCTCCCCATTCCTCAAAAACCTCCAATGGCTGCTCAAACACCTCCAAATCAAATGGAAATTCCTTAATGTTGGCTTTAAAACACTAAATCAGCTTTCTTCTTATTATTTTACCTGCCTAATCAACTTCAGTCCATCTTTCCTCATTTTTCAGTCATCTTTCCTCTATCCTGAAACTCCCTCCCTCTTCATATCTGACAATCCACTACTCTTCTCACCTTCAAACACTTTCGAAAATCAAATCTTCTCCAAAAGACCTCTCTGACCTTTCTTTTCTTCACATCACACTTCCTTCTACCATGCCTATGCATTTGAACCTGTACCCCTTAAGCATTTGACATTCACCCACACAGTACTTACATACATATCCTTATAGTCTTCTATTTCCCCAATCTGTAATTCATTTTAATGTCTGTCTCCCCATCTAGACTATTAGTTCCTTGTGGGTAGGGATTGGGTCTACCACCTGTATTGTACTGTACTCTCCCAAGTGCTTAATACAATGCTCTGCACATATTAAGGGCTCAATGAATACTATTGATTGACGGATGGCTGGATTTCAAGTAAGCAAGGAAAAATTTCTAAAAATTGGGTCTCTAAAAAGCTTCATTTAACTAAGTAGATCCTCACACCCCAAACTCAGACCTCCCATCCTGAGCTTGGAAACATGGTCACTGAGCAGCAAGGATCCCCAAACACATTGCCAGTAGGATCTGAACTGCACACCTCTTCCCTCCCAGAATGGAGAGGGACATTCAGAGACTCCAGCTGAATCATTAGAATACTGGGAAGGGAGCAGCACCTGGATCCCATATTCACCATTCTCTCCCCACACTGCCCTTCCTTCCTGAATCTCCATTCCACTCCACTCATTGGAATCTTTCCACCATAAGGGGCAAAATCCCCTTCATCCTTGACCTGTTCCTGGCCTTCTACTCCTCCATTTCCCCATCTGAGAGCTATAATCCTTGCCTGTTGACCCTGTTTCCTTTGTCTTTCTCTCTTCAGAGGATCACATCTCCTTCCTCATCCCCCATCTTGGAGGGAAAGGTGGAGGAGTTAACAGTTTCGCTCTATTTCATTCCACTCTTCTCTTCCTCTCTTCCTTTGAATCATATGTAGTCCATCTCCATCACTTAGTAGTTGCTGTTAATACCCCTTTCCTAGCCCCAGCTCAGCATTTCTTACTGTCTTTGATATTTTTCTCATATTCCTACTCTTATTTCCTTTCCCTACTCTGATCCTTGGTAATGTCCATTCCCCAACCTTCCCCTAGTGCCTTTCCCCCAACTCACCCACCCACTTTCATTTGTTCCCCAACTCCTTTGACCTTTTTCTATACCGTATAGCCTCATCAGCAGGGACACATCTTGTTCTAATCATTGCTAAATAATGCCACATCTCCAATCTCACTTTTTACCACAACTTTCTAACCTGCCACCTCACCAATACAAACTGGTCCTCACATACTCACCCAACCCACTTATCCCAGGATATCTCACCTCTTCTGAACTCCCTATCTTCCCATCCCAAAACACAAAAGTACATACTCCCACTCTGTCTCAACTCCTTTGCTGTCTTATTCCTTCATTGCTCTCATTCTTCTAACTCTGAGCCTTGGATTACCAACACAGTTCACTTCCTCCATTGTCCTCATTCCTGCCAGTGGAAATCTAGGAAATTCAGGCTCTGAGCCTATTACTACCATTACTAGCTCACTCTGTCATACTACAACTCTGGCTCTGTTTTCTGGTCAAAAACTCAACCATTCCTCCTACATTGCCTCTTACATGCACCCCCCTATAAACTTTCTCAGTCCTTCAACCTCCTCCTGAAGTCATTAATAATAATAATAATAATAATAATGTTGGTATTTGTTAAGCGCTTACTATGTGCCGAGCACTGTTCTAAGCGCTGGGGTAGACACAGGGGGAATCAGGTTGTCCCACGTGGGGCTCACAGTCTTAATCCCCATTTTATAGATGAGGTAACTGAGACCCCGAGAAGTTAAGTGACTTGCCCAAAGTCACACAGCTGACAAGTGGCTGAGTGGGGATTCGAACCCATGACCTCTGACTCCAAAGCCCATGCTCTTTCCACTGAGCCATGCTGCTTCTCGCCTCACCTCCTCCCTCCCTAACCCCAGATGATTGAGACTACAACTTTGTTGGTAAAATCAAAGCCACCAATGTAAGCTTCCCCAGATTTTCCCATCACCACCATCTTAATACTTGCAGCCTCTTCTCATCTTTCCTCTGCTTCCCATCTGATTTTCAGTCATTCATTCAATCAGTTAACTGATGTTATTTACTGAGCATTTACACTATGCAGAATACTGTACAAAGCACTCAGGAAACTACAGTACAATAGAGTTGGTAGGCATGAACCCCGCCCACAAGGAGCTTACAGTCTAAAGGGGGAGACAGACATTAAAATAAACTGTAGATAAGGGGCCTGGAACACCCTCCCTCCTCAAATCCTACAGACAATTACTCTCCCCTGCTTCAAAGTCTTATTGAAGGCACATCTCCTCCAAGAGACCTTCTCAAACTAAGTGCCCCTTTCCTCTTCTCCCTCTCCCTTCTGCACTGCCCTTACTTGTTCACTTTGTTGTTAACCCTTCCCAGCCCCACAGAACTTATGTACATATCTGGAATTTATTTAATTGTATTGTTGTCTGTCTCCCCACCTCTAGACTATAAGCTCATTGTGGGCAGGGAATGTGTCTGTTTATTGTTGTATTGTAATCTCCCAAACGCTTAGTTCAGAGCTCTGCACGGGGTAAGTGCTCAATAAATACAATTGAATGAATGAATGAATTGTTAAAGATATATACCTAAGTGCTGGGACAGGCGCTTGGGTACCAAAAGTGGTTAAGGGTTTCACAGCCAAATGCACAGTCAACACTAAGGGGAGGGCAGATAAGGAAAATAAGGGCTTGATCAGGAAAGGTCTCTTGGAGGACATATGATTGTAGAAGGATTTTGAAAGTGGGGAGAAGACTGGACTCTCAGATATGAAGAGGGAGTGGTTTCAGACCTGAGGAAGGAAGTGGGCAAGGGGTCAGTGGTGGATCAAATGAGATTCGAGTACACTGAGAAGTTGGCATTAGAGGAGCAAAGTGTGCAGGCTGGCTTGTAGTAAGATATCTACAAGCTAAGTTCGGATGGGGAGAGCTGATTGAGTGCTTTAAAGTCAATGGTAAGGAGTTGTTTCTTCATGTGTAAGCTTTAATAACCCTGACTCTTCATTGAGTCACAGTCCTTGGAAGGGGCTTCATTTTGTTTGACTCAAAGGAAAGAACAATTTTCTCCATTAAGATATAAATCACAAAGGGCTACTGTAATTAGACTATGGTGGTTCTGTCTTTTCAGGATTCTGAAGCTGGGCTAGAATGACCTCAGCAAAAGGTCACACACCTGTGATTCAAAAAAAAATACTTCAAAGTTCTTCTTAAACTCCAGTGAAACCAAGAGCAATTAGGTTTGGCAGGGAGAGACCAAGTTCTTAGGAGGGTTTTCCACCTTTAGCAAAGCAATTGGCTTTATAATTTGCAGGCTTTATATAGAAGTTCACCAGCAGAGAGAGCACTGTCCTGGGAGTCAGACAGTCTGAGTTGAAATCCTGACTCTGTCATTTGGCTGTTGTGTGACCTTGGGGAAGTCACTTAACTTCTCTTTGGCTCAGTTTCCTCATCTGAAAAATGGGGATTAAACATCTGTTCTTCCTCCTACCTAGATTGTCAGAACCAGGGACTGTGTCCATCTTGATTATCTTGTTTCTACCCCAGCTCTGAGAACAATGTTGGGCACATAGTAAACACTTAACAAATAGTACAATTATTATTATTATTATTATTAATCCTATTAGTTACATAAAAATGAAGCAATGTATCATTATTTTTAATAGACAATTATTGGCAGCTAACTGGATGTCAGTGATTGTCAGTTAATAATTAATGAGCCCCTGCAGGGTTTGTGACCCTGTAATGCAAACTTAGTTGAAATTGTTTTGATATTTGAATACCAAAATAAAAAAATCAACTAACCAGCTACCTTATGTTTGTTTAGGAACACGTGGTGTTAAAAATAAATAGACAATTAAAATGGGTCACCTTGATAGCATCTTTCTGAACCTTGGTATTTAATTTGGAAGCTCTAATATGCTAAATTGCATTAATTAAATTGAACAGAATTAATTAAACCATAGAACTGAATTAATGAACCACTTAATTACTCTTTTCATATGGTTTTGACTCAGTCACTCTAGAACTAAAGCACTCTGTCTATAGGGCTGAAATAACTCTAATACCACAGAGCAGGGGAGGGTAACTCCTGATCTCCCAGAAGTCTGTGCTCTGACCACAGTAAGCATTCACAAAAATACCAATGACCAACTGATCCCAGCCTATGCTCTTTCCACCAGACTATTTTATGCAAAACCCTATTCTAAGCTCTGGGAAAAAAAATACATGGATGAGAATTAAGGACAGTCCTGTTCTCCTAAGGGACTAGCAATTGAAAGATAAGGCAGAAAGTGTTAGTAACTGACAATTAAGGAAAGAGATGAGAGATCCGGATGGGGAAGTGGATTTGTGAGCATTGTCCTGTCTGAGTTTGCACATAGAATTGGTCCCAACTCGATTTCACCCAACATTCTGCACTGCATTTCTAAAATCGACAGCTCAACCATTTTGGCTAAAAAGAAGATTCTGTTCTGTTCACTTAAAGCAAAGGTAGGTAATATCATCTCTTGCAGGCTTTGCTAGAGAAACCAATGAGACCAAACTCAGTATAAATATATGCAAGTACTTGTCAAAGTACAAAGTAGCATTTACTGAATTCCCACATGGCACTCAATAGACTTCAGGCTCTCTAGACTGTAAGCTCATTGTGGGCAGAGAACATGTCTATCAATTTTGTTACAATATACTTTCCCAAGGGCTTAGTACTGTGCTCTGCATGCAGTAAACTGGCTCAGTGGAAAGAGCACGGGCTTTGGACTCAGAGGTCATGGGTTCGAATTCCGGCTCGGCCACTTGTCAGCTGTGTGACTTTGGGCAAGTCACTTAACTTCTCGGTGCCTCAGTTACCTCATCTGTAAAATGGGGATTAAGACTGTGAGCCCCAAGTGGGACAACCTGATTCCCCTGTGTCTACCCCAGCGCTTAGAACAGTGCTTGGCACATAGTAAGCGCTTAACAAATACCAACATTATTATTATTAAACCCTCCATAAATACCATTGATTGTTAAATTGATTGCTTGGCTTGGCACACTGTGCTGGTTCTTGGGAAGTACAGAATAGCAAAGTGACACAATCCCTGCTCTAAAGGAACTTACCCTCTGATTGTGAAGACAAATATAACATATTTACAACTAGTGTGGTGAAATAAATGATAAAAGACACATATATACATGAGTGTTGAGGAATGTAGGAATAATTTCAACAGTGCTAGACTTGGTTGAAAGGATATGAGCCAGGGTGCTGGGAAATGAACTGAGGAAAGCTTGTAGGAGGAGATAGAATTTCACAAGGGATTTGAATGTGGGGAGTGCTGTGGTCTGTCTGATGTCAAAAGGGAGGGAGGGAGGGAGGGAATTCAAAGATGTGTGAAACAGCCTAAGGTAGAAGTCAGAGGAATTGTGATCAAATTCTAATGTTTCCTGGGAAAATATTTCCAACTAGTCCACTGGAGAACCTGAAGAAAAATATTATTCTGCGATAATGTTTCTTCCTGGATAAGGGAAATTAAAACTCTCTTGGGTATCAGGATGATGTTCAATTATTTCCTTTGGTGAATTAAATGGTACCCAGGACCAGCAAAATGACCCTGATTTATAATACCTTGTAAATAAATGTCCTTTATACTATGAATAGCAGAGTTGGATATAATGAAAATCCAAATGATGGGAGCAATTAAGGAGCTATCAGTACCAAAGGGCTGCACTGAATTAAGGTTGGGGGAGGGTGGAGAACGAAAGAAAGAGAAGAGAAGAGAGACAGAGAAGGAGAAAGAAAGGGAGAGGGGAAGAGAGAGGGAGAGGGGAAGAGAGAGGGAAGGAGGGAGAAACTTTCCTTTCTTTTTGAAGATGACATTACTAACAATGGTATCCTAGTCATGGGTGAGTGTATGACTGCAGATTCTGTTTGCCAGAAATTCCATTTCACACTGTGAGCAAGTAAGGAATGCTTCTTGCTAGGTTAATGACTTTGTCTCTTTCAGGGACTAATACTGTTTTGTAAACTGCCTTTTGGGCTCCCAATCTTCCAGAAGTCTCTTTTTAAGAAGAGCAACCCCTCTGGTAATTGCCGTATATCAGGCTGGCATGTCTATAAATGTGATATCCACTGCAGTGACACATTTATTTGAAACTCTACTTTAATATATCTTTAAAACACTTGCTGTTCTCTCCCTAATTGTAGGTCCCCATCTAAGCTGGCCATCCAGAAGCTGCTCAGATATCATGCCATCATCCACTTACCTCAAGTACCCCAACCTGCATAGTTGTGCAAAGCCTAGTGGATAGAGCATGGGACTGGGAATCAGAAGGATCTGGGTTCTGAACTCAACTCTGCCACTTGGCTGCTGTGTGACCTTTGGCAAATCACTTCACTGTGTTTCAGTTCCCCCATCTGTAAAATGGGGATTGAGTCTGTAAGCCCTATGTGGGACAGGGACTGAGTCCAAACTGATAACTTTATATCTACCCCAGCACTTAGTACAGTGCCTGGAACATAGTAAGCACTTAAATACCATGCGTATCATCATTAAATTTATTATTATTATCATTATGTACATTATCTCAGTGTCATTGACCTGACCACATTCCTAGTCTACACCGGTGGTGAATTGAGCTAGCTATTATTGTGGAATGATTAGACTGTAAGCCTGTCAATGGACAGGGCCTGTCTCTATCTGTTGCTGATTTGTACATTCCAAGCACTTAGTACAGTGCTCTGCACATAGTAAGCACTCAATAAATACTATTGAATGAATGAATGAGGCTCACCAGTGATGCTGATCAGAGACGAGGTTGTTCAAAGTCATAGAGCCCTATTAGAATAGTGGATTCCCCACTCAGCTTTGCAGACTCATGACTTGACCCTAAATCTATAAAGAAAAGTTATAAAACATACACAGGTTTCTGTGTGAGTTGAGGCCTTTGTCCAGTTTGCTGGCATTCTTCCGTTTGCTGCAGATTGTTGTGGAGCTGAATCTTGCCTCTCACTTTTTTTTTTTGTACGGCATTTGTTCAGACCATACTATGTGTCAGGCAGCGTACTAAGCCCTGGGGTGGATACAAGCAAAGAGGGTTGCACATAGTCCCTGTCCCATGTGGGGCTCACAGTTTCAATCCCCATTTTACAGATGAGGCAACTGAGACACAGAGAAGTTAAGTGACCTACCCAAGATCACATAGCAGGCAAGTGGTGGAGCCAGGATTAGACTCTCAGGCCTGTGCTCTATCCACTAGGCCATGACCTACCTCTTGGTCTTCTCTAGGGGCCCTGAGGTTATGGATCCTCTATTGGTGCTTGTTCTGCCTGGCAAGAGAAACAGAGGATCCCAAAAGACAGAGCTAGGAGTGGAGACAAAGGGGTTAAAAACATTGAGGTTGCCCCCTGAGTCTGTTGTCTTTGTAGACAAAGGAAATTGAAAAGGAGAAGATAAGCTCCTTGTGGGCAGGGAACATGCCTACCAACTTTGTTGTATTGTACTCTCCCATGTGCTTAGAAAAATGCTCGGGACACACAGTAAGCACCCAAAAAATGCCATTGATTGATTGATAAAAGGTGAGTAAAATGAATAAACTTGAGAGCCTAGAAGAAAAAGGAAGATGGAGGTAGAGTGATTTTTGACAAACAAGATGGAGAGGGAACCAAAGATAAATATGGATAGGAAAAAAGTGAGAAAGTTGATTTTGGTGTCTATCTCTTACTCTCACTAGCCTACACCTGGAGGCAGGGAAAGAAACAGCTCAAGAATTTCGTGTAAAGGAATCCACCCCCTGATTGGAGGGACCATTCTAAGTTAGACCTTCTGTAGAAATACAATCAAATCTGGAGCCCAATTCAGTTGCTAGCACTTATGTACATATCTTCAATGTATTTATTTATTTATTTATATTAGTGTCTGTCTCCCACTCTAGACCTTAAACTCATTGTGGGAAGGGAATATGTCTATTATAGTATTAAAGAGTACTCTTCCAAAAACTTAGTTCAGTGCTCTGCAAACAGTAAGAGCTAAATTAATAATAATAATAATGATGGTACTTAGTGAGCACTTACTACATGCCAAACACTGATCTTAACATCAAGGTAAATACAAGTTAATCAGGTTGGACACAGTCACTGACCCCATGGGCTCACACTCTTAATCCCCATTTCACAGATGCAGTAGCTGAGGCCCAGAAAAGTGAAGAGTCTTGCCTGAGGTTACACAGCAGACATGGGGTGGAGCCAGGAGTTGAACCCAGATCCTTCTGACTTCACTTCCATGCTCTATCCACCGGGCCACACTGCTTCCCTAAATATGATTGCCTGATTTACCGATGGACTGACCAGCCTTACAAACATCTTTGGAATCAGGAAGTCATACACTTGCTTGGCTAATTCTCTCAAAGGAAAACTCAAAGGGAAGCAGTTAATTGAGAGGATTATCAGGAGAAATGAGGACAAGAAAAGATGTTCCAGAAAAAAGGGAGTGGGTATACCAACTGAAAGAAGAGGAGTTGCCACATTTAAAAAGAAAAGAGAACTGTGTTTGAGGAGGAGATTAGGACACAAGGAAGAGTCTAGCCTCTCTCTGGGAATCCTGAAGGAAAACCAGTCTGAGAAGCTGGAACTCACCATTTGAAGCTGTGTTCAGCACAAGTGAACAGTCAAAAAAAAGCCCTAAGAATGTGGCAGATTCCAAGGTAACGTTTTATAGGGAAAAATGAGATTTCAGGGTGGAAAAAAGTCACTCATAGAATGAATGGACAGGGATAGGTGGTTGGAAAAAAGTCACTCATAGAATGAATGGACAGGGATAGGTGGTTTTGGAAACCATACTTATTTTCTCTACTGTTCCCTAATAAAGGAATGGTATATGCTTAGTGTATTATCTATTAAAGCCCAGTTAACATTATTAACCATCTCTGAGTGAATCAGGTGGGGAACATCTCATGCTTACTAGGGAAGGTGTTACTTTAACAGTAATAGTGTTATTGGTTAAGTGCTTACTGTGTGCCAAGCCCCAGAGTAGATACAAGAAAATTAGTTTGGACACAGTCCCTGTTGCAAATGAGACTCACATTCTAAATAGAAGGGAGAACGGGTATAGAATCCCTCTTTTATAGATGAGGTAACTGAGGCACAGAGAAGTGAAGTGATTTGCTGAAATTAGGACTCAAGTCCTCTGCCTCTCCGGGCTTGGCTCTTTCCGCTAGGCAACAATGCTTCTCTTTGGAGACTGAGCAGAAGGGAGGGATGAAAAACTTTTACAAAATTTCAGCAGCCAGCCCCCTTGAGACAAGGATAGCTAATTTTACCATTTTGAATGCTTATCTGAAGAGTCAAAGTGTGGTGGTAGTGAACTGTGGGCGGTGCTTTAAGGGAACTTCAAACTACCCTCTTCCAGAAAGGGTAAAACTGAGGGTTTGGGGAAACTGAGACACCTCCAGGAAAGAGCCCTCTTTGCTGTGGTTTTGAGGGTTGCTTTAGCCAGGAGAAGAGCTAGGAAAATTGCCAAGGCAACACAGCATAGCTAAGAGAATGCCTTCCAAATAGCAGTGTATAGGGCACAAGTTTCTAGGAGACTTGGATAAACAGCTCAACTGGGTTTATGTTGAGCAAGAACCAAAACAAATTAAACCAGGTGCAGTAGTCCTGTGTGAAAAAAACTCTCTAAATTACTCAATTCATATCTGAGCAATTTATTTTTAATAAGATTCCTAATTAGCAAGGAGGCATCCCCAGAATGGTTTAGGCAAAACATGAATACAAAGGGTAAAAAATGAGTTTGCCAAGGATTGTGTTGTGGCTGCAAGCAAATTGCCTTTCACATCCAAAAGGATTATGGGTATAACACGAACTCGCTTGTAAATGGAAGATGTTCGAATCATGTTAATTAGTTTTACAATAAATTTTTTCTGCTTTACAGTATTCCATCACACAACAGTCCCCAAAACAGCACTAAAGCAAACAAAAAGTTTGATGGAAAAGGCTGGAATTCATCCCCTTATTTCCCACTGAAGCCATAGTTCACACATGGTGATTTCATTAATTGCAATCTTTAAGAAGACATCTATAGACATTCAAAAAAGTCTCCCATATGGCTTTCCAAAAGCTACTTTGTTCATTTAATATTCATGGGAAAACTGGAACCACTCTAGGTTAATCCTTGTTTCAGGTTCAAGGCCAGTCATAATTATCAGAACTCCAGAGATCACAGAACTCATTTTTAGCCATAACCACCATTTTAAGAGACATTAGACACACTTCCATGTGTGTGAAACAAGTCTTTAATCACATAGCTCGCATTTCACGTTTGAGATTCATGATGTCTCCTGAGTATATTATTCCTTCTATTTTCAGAGTCTTAAGCTTTTCTTTAATTGTGTCTAGAAAACTCTGTCTTTGTTTCTAATCCTCTGATAATGGACCTTATTCTGCTGGAAAAGAAATATCTGTTACTTTCCTGAATATCCCTTTTAAGCTAAAGTGATAGTTTTCATGCATGCTGGGTTTACAGAATTTATCTTTTAATTTGCACAAACAAGACCACAGAGTAAAAGGAAGTATGCAAAAGAGCACCTCCAGAAAAGAATTATACATTCAAGCTAAATTTTATGCAGATAATTCACAAATGCAGTATCCAAAAACAGGAAACAAAAGCAATTGTAAATCTTCCAAAACTGAAGAGTCATGAAAAGGCTTATTTGATACCTATCTATTTTTACAATTCTTTTTTTAAATTAATTGAGGTCTTCCCATCCTGTGAGGATCACTGAACATAAACACTGAAAACACAGGCCTTCTTTTCAATGATCTGTCATAGCTGAATAATTCAATAGGGAACACACACATGGGGACAGATACCCACACCTTAGATAGTTTTGTCCCTTTTCCAACTTGCCACCATCCCCTGATTCATATACATTAAATCCATTCTCAAAGAATATTGATATTTCTCAAATATAGTGGCTCCTTAAAACATTCCAGGCCCCAATATCAATCAGTCAATCAATGGAATTTATTGAGTGCTAACTTCATGCAGAGCACTGAACTAAGTGCTTGGATGACTACAATACAAACATTCTATGTGGTCTTTTGAAGAATCTGTCTTCCCCTTCTCTTCCTTCTATGTTGTAAATGATTCCATCCCCAGAAGGTATAGCAGCTGTCAAAAGAAGAAGTGTCATTCTGCTATGACCCAGAATTATAAAACTGTAACTTATTTACAATGGTTATGCTTGTTGTTTTTGTAGATGATATGCTTTTTGAGTGGCTAAAATATGTCAAGAATTGCATTAATGGCTGGAGTAAAAGCAAGATAAACAATAGGACATTTGCACTTGGATTTGCTTGCTTTATTCACTCTTCCCTCAGTCACACAGCACTTAAGTACATATCCATAATTTATTTATTTCTATTAATGTTTGTCCCTCCCTCTAGACTTTAAGCTCATTTTAAGCAGGGAACTTGTCTACCAACTCTGTTATTTTGTATTCTCCCAAGCCCTTAGTATAGTGGTCGCACACAGAAAGAGCTCAATAAATATGACAATGAATGAATGAATGATGCACCTAATGTCTGTCTCCCCCTCTAGAATGTAAGCTTACTGTGGGCAGGGAATGTGTCTATCAAATTTAGTTTTGTACTCTTCCAAGAACTTTGTACAGTACTCTACACAGAGTGAGTGCCCAATAAATATCACTTATTGACTGATTAAGGACACTGAAATTATTCATCAAATAGTATTTGGAAGGAGCAATTTCAGGCTCCTTACTTCTCCAGGCAAAAGGTCTCTGATTATGTGGTGTTATGACCATCCCAGAATTCTAAAGGTTGGGAAGGCTGGTTTCACTCCCACACTGTTGGGGAGGAGAGGGACATGATGGCTTTTGTTTATCCTCTGCCTCTGGCTAATAATAAGAACTGTGGTATTTGTTAAGTGTTTACTATGTTCCAGGCACTGTATTAAGTGCTAGGATGGATAGAAGTAAATTGGGCTAGACACAGTTCCTGTTCCACGTGGGACTCACAGTCTCAATCTCCATTTTACAGATGAGATAACTGAGGCCCAGAGAAGTGAAGTGACTTGTCCAAGGTCACAGAGCAGAAAAGTGGCAGAACCAGGATTAAAATTTATGACCTTCTGACTCCCAGGTCTTTGCTCTATCCACTACACCATGCTGCTTCCAGATCTCATGTCTTTATGGGAACTGTGGGTCTCCATTTCTGCATTTCTTATTAGTCAATCGATCAATAGTATTTATTGAACGTTTACCATGTGCAGACCACCATATTAAGCACTAGGGAGAGTACAATTTAACAGAATTAGCAGACACCTTCCCTGCCCATACAGAGCTTACAGTCTCTATTTAATCAATGTCATTTAAGGAGCAATTACTGTGCAGAGAGTTGTAATAAACCCTTGGGAGAGTATGACAATAGAATTGGTAGATGATGATTCCCTACCTTCAAGGAGCTTACGATCTAGTGGAGAAGGCAGACATTAACATCAATTACAGATGGGAGAAGCATAAGAGTATAAAGATATAGATGGAACTGGGGGTTTAGAGCTTCACTCTCATGGGGTCAAGCAGGAGGAAAGAAGTTACCCCAGCTGTCAGATAGTCCTGCAGATACAACTCAGCTTCTGGAAGGTACTGGTAGGTACACCCATAAAGGGATATGGCCCTCTGGGACCTAATGGTTGAGAGGGGAATTAATGATGCCTTCCCTCCTCAAATCCAACAGAGAATTACTCTCCCCACCTTCAAAGCCTTATTGAAGGCATAAATCCTCCAAGAGACCTTCCTGACTAAACCCTCCTTTCCTCTTCTCCCACTCCTTCTGCATCACCCTGACCTGGCTTCCTTTATTCATCCCCCCTCCCAGCCCCACAGCACATATGTACATATCTGTAATTTATTTGTTTATATGTGTTTGTCTACCCTTCTAGACTGTAAGCTTCTTGAAGGCAGGGAATGTGTCTGCTTATTGTTATATTGTACTCTCACAAGTGCTTCGTAGAAGCAGCATAGCTTAGTGGAAAGAGCACAGGCTTGGGAATCAGAGGGTGTGGGTTCTAATCCCAGCTCACCGCTTGTCAGTTGTGTGACTTTGGGCAAGTACCTTAACTTCTCTGTGCTTCGATGACTTCATCGGTAAAATGGGGATTAAGACTGTGAGCCCCATGTGGGACAACCTGATTCCCTTGTATCTAGCCCAGTGCTTAGAACAGGACTAAGTAAGGGCTTAACAAATACCATAATTATTATTAGTAGTAGCATTTGTATGTGCTCTGTATACAGAAAGCTCTCAAAAATATGACTGAATTAATTAATTAATTGTCATGAGCCACAAAATTTTTCAGCAGTGAGAGGCTTTGCCTGCTGTTATTCATGAAGGAGGAAGAGTGGGAAGCACTAAATAGGCATCTGTTAGTTGCAGCTGACTAGCTTTTGGAAAAACAAACAAAGAAAAAAAGAAGGAATCAACTGAGATAGGCAAAGTCAATCTCAGATAACAACTTGCCAATCTGGGGCAGTGGCCCATTTGCTCATTGAAAGTTGGAAGTTCCAATATTCATTCTGTGAGCCTTGCTTTATTACTCTCAATTCTCAGACCCAAGCACAGGCAGCTGGCCAATAGCCTGTGACAGCCAGAAATGCTCCCCAGCCACAAGCCATGTCAGCATCATTTCCTGTGAGAAAGAAAGATGGAGGGAAACTTAAGAGGTACCAATCACTTTCTCAGTTCAGGATGGATAACTCTATCATGTTGTCAACTCCTTCAGTATCTGTTTTGAAATGTAAATTAATTTTTTTTGCTTAAAGAGGATCTTAAAATACTCCACAGAAGGACAAAATAACAGAAGAAAACACTCTAGATAATTAAGCTTTTTCATCTACTGAGACAGGAAGGAGAGAAAGAAATTAAAATGCGAAAGCATCTTCTTTCTAAATGAACTGAAATTTGGAGCGGGCGGAGTGGTGAACATTACACTCCCAGGAAATCAGTGCTTTATATCAACATAGAAATGGGTGAGAAATGGCTTATGGGGAGGGAGTTGTAACAGTCTTGTCTATTCCAACATTTCCCTTTGGAAGTAATTTGATTGCCCTTAACAGCAGAGCTTGTATTAGAAAATGGAGCTTGAAACAAATTAAAACTTCCCATCCCAGCCTTCAAGGCCTCCCACCTTAGCTAACTGCCTGTATCTCTCTGTCACCAGGCAAGTTGGATCATGATTCCCATCACACGAGGCTCATGTTCTCCACTCAGGCCAACATCACCCCCACACCCCCTTCTACCCAACAGGTCACCACTCTTCCAAGAAATCCACCTACCCAGGTGACATGGTTTTCTCCATTCAGGATAGCTTGGATTATAGCTTGGATATATTCCGAAACTGAATGGCTCCACGCAGAATGCTAGGAAACACTCTCAGCAACAGTGGAAAGATTAAATAGCAAGTTTATTCAAGATGGATTAATGGCCTGGCCAATTCCCTGGCAAAGAGGTCATCTTTATGGGTACAATGTTGCCATCTCCAGGCTCAGTTTCCCCATGTGTAAAATTCGTAAAATGGGGATCCAATACCTGTTCTCCCTAGCCCTTGGATTGTGAGCCTAATGTGGAACAGAATTGTGCCTCATCTGATTTCTTTGTATCTACCCCAGTGACTAGTACAATGTTTGGCACATAGCAAGCATTAAAATTGTTATTATTATTATTAATAATTTCCAGCAGAGATGACGAAAGCCTTGTCAGACTGTTTTGGAGTTAGACTTCCAACAAAGTCTGAACAGGACTGACAGGAGCTAAGAATCCTCAATTTACAAATGAGGTCTCTGAGCCACAAATAAATTAAAGGACTTGCCCAAGATCACACAGCAGACAAGCAGAATTAGAACTCAGGTCATCTGACTTCCAGGCCAGGGCTCTATCCACTAGGCCACACTAACCACTGAGTGCTTTCTTCTGGAAGCGCCAGTCACGAGGACTGGCTAAAAGATAATACCCCCTTACAGACCTCGAATTGTTGGTCACAATGGTAGAGGTAGATAAAATGCCTTATTCCATGAGGATTATCTCAATATCATCACAGATTTCCTTACAGTTCACTTCATTCTCCAGGAGTTTCCCACTCAGCAATCAGGGTAGTTTGGCTGCCACTTGGCAATACCTCGGCTTTGTCATTAGCAAAAGTTTGCTATGGATCAGGCAGTGATCAATCTGTCACTCAACACCACACAATAAGAGCATCTATAGGAATATGCTTTAGGTCTTACTGTCAGAGGATGGTATAACCTTGATCATGTGTTACTGCTCAGACCTTGGGTGCATCCAAGATCATCAATCAACCAGAGGTACTTATTGAGCACTTACTCTGTTCCGAGCTCTTACTAAGTGCTTGAGAAAGTATGCTATTTCTGAGTTGGTAGACAGATTCCCTGCCCACAAGGAGGTTACAGTCTAATAATAATAAAGGAAAGATTCCTTTCATTTACTCAGTAAGGGAAAACCTTATTTCAATGATCCCAAGCTGGTTTTGCAACATTAAATTTTTCCCAGCCTACCCTGATCCCTACACCAACTATTTTTTACAAAGGAATCATCCAGGTAGTTTCAGCTCGGCATTTATACCTCATGTTGTTTCTCCTTTCCTAGTAAAACTTCATGCTGCCTGACTCATTCCAATGAAAAAATCACTTCCCAAAGTTCAAAGAAAGAAGATTGCCTTTCTCTTTCCTTCCTCTCTCTCTTTACTTTCCCACATCCTCTGACTCACGTTACTTTCATTCAAAAACAAAGTGTTGTGTATTCATCTAATATGAAGAAGGCAACCCGTCAGTAGGTGGCTCTCAGACACACCCCTAAATCCTCCTAGGATAAGGAATCAATGGAAAATACATTTTCATTTTGCTCCTTTCTCTGAGAGAGCATGCACTAGTAGTAATACTAGCAATATATTCATTAAGCAATTACTGTATGCAGAACACTGTATCAAACACTGGAAGAGAACACATAGGTAGGAATTAGATATGGTCCATCTCTCCCCACCTTTCAGTAAAAATGATAATAATAATTGTGGCATTAAAGTGCTTACTATGTACCAAGCACAGACCAAGCACTAAGGTAGTGCTTTTTCTCTCCTTTCCCCTTCTTCCCTCCCTTCCTTCCAGTGTGTGCCTAGCAGATACCTCCTCCAGGAGGCCTTCCCAGACTGAATGCCCCCTTCTCTTCTGCTTCTGAGAAGCAGCGTGGCTCAGTGGAAAGAGCACAGGCTTTGGGGTCAGAGATCATGAGTTCAAATCCCAGCTCTGCCACTTGTCAGCTGTGTGACTGTGGGCAAGTCACTTTACTTCTCTGTGCCTCAGTTACCTCATCTGTAAAATGGGGATTAGGACTGTGAGCCCCACGTGGGACAACCTGATTCCCCTGTGTCTACCCTGTGCTTAGAACAGTGCTCTGCACATAGTAAGCACTTAACAAATACCAACATTAGTATTATTATTATTCTCTCTCCTCACCCCTTCCCCTCTTCCCCCTTCTCCCCTTAGCACTGTGCTCATTTGTATATATTATTTATTACCCTATTTTTTTTGTTAGGTGTACAGCTCCTTGATTCTATTTATCTTGATAATGTTGTCTTGTTTTTGTTTTGTTCTGTTTTGCTTTGCTGTCTGTCTCCCCTGTTTAGACTGTGAGCCCATCACTGGGCAGGGATTGTCTCTATCTGTTGCCAAATTGTACATTCCAAGTGCTTAGTACAGTGCTCTGCACATAGTAAGCGCTCAATAAATACTAATGAATGAATGAATGAATAATCCTTGCTCTACCACATCCCTGCTCTGTGACTTTGGGGGAGTCACTCAACTTTTCTGTGCCTCAGTTTCCTCATCTGAAAAGGGATTTAAAACCTCTTTCCTTTTTCCTAAGATTGTGAGCACTGTGTGGTTCCAGAACTATTTCTGATATGATGATATTATATCTATTCCATGCTTATTGCAGAGTTTGGCACATAATAAGCACTTACATGCCACAGTCATAAATATTAAATGCTCAGTACAGTATTGATGATGTTGTCTTGTTTTTGTTTTGTTCTGTTTTGCTTTGCTGTTTAGACTGTGAGCCCATCACTGGGCAGGGATTGTCTCTATCTGTTGCCAAATTGTACATTCCAAGTGCTTAGTACAGTGCTCAGTACATAGCAAACACCCAATAAATACTATTGAATGAATGAAAGGCAATAAAATATTAGAGATAGATACCTGAGTCCTGGACCTGTATCTTTTGCCTCAAACAGTAGAGAGGCGATTCAGTTTGATCCAGCCAGATTTCCTCTTGCCAATCAGCAATAAGTCTTTCCCTGAAATCAACTCCTCCATTAGCTGCCTGTCAGCTTCTGTTTCCATGGTGACCAGACATTGCTTTAACCCAGGAGTATCTCCAGCTGTGATGAGAGAGAAGGACTGCCCATCAGGCTATGCACTACTGAAGTTAATGAATGGGATGAGGGGAGGGAGGGAACAGCTGAATGGATTTCTCTTGCTCCAGCCAAAGGCAGCACAAGACACAGAGCAGGGTGGGAGAGAAGAGATCTCTACCCCTGCCATTTCCATCTTTTTCTGGGCTGTCTGCCTGCCTCCTGAGGCCCTGGCAAAGTGGTGAATCCTGCCTGCGAGTTATTGATTAAAAAACGGCACTGTGAAGGTTGCGGGGGAGGGGAGGGAGGAGAGCGAAGAGAGAGAACAGTCCACTCTTAAACGAATGGGCAAACCATTGAGTTAGCTTAATGGATCCTGAGCTATGTCAGCAATTTATGCTTGCAACATCTCCAGATTTTATGCATTGAGGATGTTTAGAACCAGGGATATGCCTGTTCTTAAGAGCAGATATTTACAGAACTAATCCATTCAGCTAATTAGGTATCCTTCTATTTTCCATTCTTCTCACAAACCTGTCCAGCAACCTTGTGCCTCATGAGCATCGCTTGGATGTTAGTGATCTGTGTTCCAAAACCTCATATTGGACATCTTACCCTGCAATTTGATGATGACCATATATAGACACAGATCTACATAGACATATATGGAGAGAGACATATGCACATCACATAACTGTTAGCAAATTGTACTTTCCAAGTGCTTAGTACAGTGCTGTGCACACAGTAAGTGAATGAATGAATCTATTCCACATATGGTCTAGCTTACTGTTGTAGCTTTCTAGAGTATATACTGTGCTGAGTAAATATATGCAGCATGGCCTAGTGGCAAAAGCACAGGCTTGGGAGTCAAAGGACATGGGTTCTAATCCCAGCTCTGCCACCTGTCCGCTATGTGAGCTTGGACAAGTGACTTAGCTTCTCTATATCTCAATTACCTCAACTGTAAAATGGGGATTAAGAAAGTGAGCTCCAGGTGGGACAATCTGAAAATCTTGTATCTACCCCAGTACTTAGAACAATGCTTGGCACTTAGTAAGTGCTTAACAAATATCATAATACTACCCTTCCTTTCCAAAATCCTAGAACGAGTCGTCTACAATCGCTGCTTAGAATTCTTTAACTCCCATTCTCTCCTAGACCCCCTCCAATCTGACTTCCGTCCCCTCCACTCTACCGAGACTGCTCTCTCTAAGGTCACCCATGACCTCCTTCTTGCCAAATCCAATGGCTCCTACTCCATTCTGATCCTCCTTGACCTCTCTGCTGCCTTTGACACTGTCGACCATCCCCTCCTCCTCCATACCTTATCTCACCTTGGCTTCACGGACTCTGTCCTCTCCTGGTTTTCCTCTTACCTCTCTGGACGGTCATTCTCGGTCTCCTTCGCTGGCGCCTCCTCCCCCTCCCATCCTTTAACTGTTGGAGTTCCTCAAGGGTCAGTTCTTGGCCCTCTTCTGTGCTCCATTTACACTCACTCCCTCGGTGAACTCATTCCCTCTCACGGCTTTGACTATCATCTCTACGCAGATGACACACAGATCTACATCTCCGCCCCTGTCCTCTCCCCCTCCCTTCAGGCTCGCATCTCCTCCTGCCTCCAGGACGTCTCCACCTGGATGTTGGCCCGCCACCTAAAACTCAACATGAGCAAGACTGAGCTCCTCATCTTCCCTCCCAAACCCGGTCCTCTCCCAGACTTCTCTATCACCGTGGATGGCACGACCATCCTTCCCGTCTCTCAGGCCCACAATCTCGGTGTCATCCTTGACTCTTTTCTCTCGTTCACCCCACACATCCTATCCGTTACCAAGACCTGCCGGTTTCACCTTTACAATATCGCCAAGATTCACCCTTTTCTCTCCACCCAAACGGCTACCTTACTGCTACGGGCTCTCGTTATATCCCGGCTAGACTACTGTGTCAGCCTTCTCTCTGACCTCCCTTCCTCCTCTCTCGTCCCGCTCCAGTCTATTCTTCACTCCGCTGCCCGGCTCATCTTCCTGCAAAAACAATCTGGGCATGTCACTCCCCTTCTTAAACAACTCCAGTGGTTGCCTATCAACCTCCGCTCCAAACAAAAGCTCCTCACTCTAGGCTTCAAGGCTCTACATCACCTTGCCCCTTCCTACCTCTCCTCCCTTCTCTCTTTCTACTGCCCACCCCGCACGCTCCACTCCTCTGCCGCCCACCTCCTCACCGTCCCTCGGTCTCGCCTATCCCGCCATCGACCCCTGGGCCACGTCCTCCCGTGGTCCTGGAACGCCCTCCCTCCTCACCTCCGCCAAACTGATTCTCTTCCCCTCTTCAAAACCCTACTTAAAACTCACCTCCTCCAAGAGGCCTTCCCAGACTGAGCTCCTCTTCTCCCTCTACTCCCTCTACCACCCCCACTTCACCTCTCCGCAGCTTAACCCTCTTTTCCCCCTTTCCCTCTGCTCCTCCCCCCTCCCTTCCCATCCCCTCAGCACTGTACTCGTCTGCTCAACTGTATATATTTCCATTACCCTTTTTATTTTGTTAATGGATTGTACATTGCCTTGATTCTATTTCGTTGCCATTGTTTTTACGAGATGTTCTTCCCCTTGACTCTATTTATTGCCATTGTTCTTGTCTGTCCGTCTCCCCCGATTAGACTGTAAGCCCGTCAAACAGCAGGGACTGTCTCTATCTGTTGCCGACTTGTTCATTCCAAGCGCTTAGTACAGTGCTCTGCACATAGTAAGCGCTCAATAAATACTATTGAATGAATGAATATTATGATTATTATTATTGTTGCACATACATTGAGAGAGGAGGGAAATAAACTCTCAATGTTATAGATATAATATGCCATCTCACAGAGACCCAGTGACCTCAGATCAGCTTCCCCCAAATTTAAGCTCACGTGCCCCAAAAGAATGTTTTTTTTCTAATCACTGGTATTTACTGAGCACTTAGCATGTCCAGAGCACTGACTAAGCACTTGGGAGAGTCAAAAACAACAGAGTCGGTAGACACATTCCCTCCCCAAGCATTTTAGCTAAAGGGGACAGTTTTGTTCACTGAGATAATTTTAGGCAAATTACTTCCCCTGGACCCTTGATGAGGTCTGACCAAATTGCCCCACCCCCCCAACCTCCAACTCCAGATGTCATAATGGGTAGGAGTCTGGAAATGGATCCCGTATCTCAAATTCAGCAGGAAAGAGTTTCAAGTCTTCAAGAACTGGATCAATAGGGAGATGCACTGCTGTGCTTTTAGAAATGTGCCCAATCTCTTTCCTTACCTGACTACCCATCTTCAACCACTCACTCTTGTCATATTCCACTTTAATTAATGCAACAGCCTCCTAGTTGACCTCCCTTCCTCCAGCCTTTACATTTGCTGTGTCACTCTGCTAACTGGATCATTTTTCTAAAATGTCATTCTGTTTCACTTCTCCCCACTTCTCAAAGAACTTCAGTGGTTGTACATTCCTTTCCATATCAAGCAGAAACTCCTGATCATTCATTTAAAGCATTCAATCGCCTTTCTCCTTTTTACTTATCCACTCTCTTGTTCCATTACACTCCAGCTCAAATTCTTCAATTCCCTTCAAACTAATCTATTCCCTGGCCTCATTCTCATCTCTCCTGATGCTGACCTCTTGTTGACATCTTTCCCCCATCTGTAAGTCCTTCTCCTTTAAAATTTGGCAGACCATATCTTTCCTGATTTTCAAATCCCATCTAGAATCTCATCTCCAGGAGACTTTCCACAATTAATTTAGAATCTCCTCTGCTTAGATTTCCCTCTTCTGCTATGCCAGTACTTCTGCACCATCTCAGCACTTTAATACTTAAATACTTAAATGAATAATTCATTAATCATTCGATCATATTTCTTGAGTCCTTACTTTATGCAGAGCACTGTACGAAGTGGTTGGAAAATACAATTTGGCAACAAATAGAGACAATCCCTACCCAACAATGGGCTCACAGTCTAGAAATGGTTTGCATTCTCTGTAGACTCTTGAGGGCAGGGAACTCTGTAGTATTGTATTTTCCCAAACATTTAGTAGAGTGTTCTTCATAGATGAAGCACTCAATAAATACCATTGAGTGATTGATACTTTGCTAGTTAAGAGCTAACTCATATGTATACTCCTTTTTCCATCTTTCTCCTGTCTATAATTTTAGAGCCCGTCTCTCCCTGTTAGGCTGCACACCCACAGTAGGCTTCATACCCTATTTATATTAAAATCAGAATCGTAAACTGGGTTCCTATTTGAAACATCTTTATTTGAACTGCCCATAGATGGAAATGATAAAAATTGCAATTAAAAAGAGAAGAATTCATTTGGAACAATAATCATTCATTCAATCACATTTACTGAGTGCTCACTTTATGCAGAGCACTGTAGTAAGTGCTTGGGAGACTACAATATAACAATGTAAGAGACAAATTCCCTGACCACAACAAACTTACAGTCTAAGGTACAAACCCCTGTCTGATGATCTTCTTTGATTTTTACATATTCAACCTAAACAAACTTATTTTTTCCGCCATGGAAACACACTGTTAACTTTTCCCCCCCATCCTCTGGGAGTATTTCCAATCCTGAGTGCTAGCCAGGCTTAGCAATGAAGTGCCAATAATGCAGTAATGTAAGAGAAGCTGCTCTCATTGAATTTCCAGCTGGGACCAGAAATTGGAGTGCCAGGATTTCGTTAAGGCAGCCTGTTCCTGTAAAAATTACCAACCCAATCTTGCAGATGTAAAGGGTTCAGATGACAGAAGATAAGCCTCCTAAAGGCATTTAGGAGGCTTATCTGAACTAAACCAGAACTCTTCACCTTTTGAAGTTCAGCCTTATGCTGGTTCTATGCAAAGTGGGGTTTCATACAAGGCCAGAACTGGCTGCATTGTCTCACTTTGAGTTCTGATCAGCTTCCTCTAGCTACCAAGATAGAATTACAATAGATGGGCTGTTTGAAAGCTCCCAACACTTGCAATGTTTTATGGTATTTTCTTAGAGCTTACAATGAATCAAGCACCATTCAAGATCTTGGGGGATAGGGGTTAATCGGGTAGGACACCTGAGAAGCAGCGTGGCTCAGTGGAAAGAGCATGGGCTTTGGAGTCAGAGGTCATGAGTTCGAATCCCAGCTCTGCCACTTGTCAGCTGTGTAACTGTGGGCAAGTCACTTAACTTCTCTGTGCCTCAGTTACCTCATCTGTAAAATGGGGATTAAGACTGTGAGCCCCACGTGGGACATCCTGATTCCCCTGTGTCTACCCCAGCGTTTAGAACAGTGCTCGGCACATAGTAAGCGCTTAATAAATACCAACATTGACACAGTTCCTGTTTCACCTGGGGCTTACAGTCTAAGTAAGAGGGAGAACAGCCATTTTGTCCCCATTTTACAGTTGAGTAAACAGAAGCTCAGAGAAGTGAAATGATTTGTCCAAGGTCACACTGCAAATGCATGAGAAACAGCTTGTCTAGTGGAGAAAGCACAGGCCTGAGAGAAAGACCTGGATTCTAATCCCAGCTCTGCCACTTGCTTGTTGTGTGACCTTGGGTAAGTCACTTAACTTCTTTGTGCCTCAGTTTCCTCAACTAGAAAATGGAGATACTGTTGGCCCTCCTACTTAGACTGTAAGCCCCATGTGGGATGGGAATGTGTCTGCCTATCTGCTGTATGACTTTGGGCTTATCTGCTTATCTTATTCACTTATCTGCTGTATGATTTAGGGCAATTCACTGAACTTCTCTGTGGCTCAGTTACCTCATCTGTACAATGGGGATTAAGACTATGAGCCCCATGTGGAACATGGACTGTGTCCACCCTGATTATCTTGTATCTACCCCAATGTTTAGTACAGTGCCTGGTATACAGTAAGAATTTAGCAAGTACCATAAAAAAGTGGCAGATCTAGGATTAGAACTCAGATCCTCTGACTTCCATGTCTGTGCTCTTTCCACTAGGCCACAGTGCTTCCCAGTTGCTACTACACTTGCAATATCAAATTGCTACACTGAATAACACAAAGGAAATTAGTATACTAAGTAAAAAAAGAAAAGTCATTAGATGGTCAACCTAATGGCCCATCCAGTATTCTGTCTCTGTTGAAGGTACTAATGGATGTATGGAGGAAGCAAGTAATTCTCACCTTCCTTGTCATCTGCCTCATAGTTATCGATGGCCCAGCTAACAACTCAAACACTTTCCTCCACATCCCGAACTTCCCCTCTGACAACCCATTATCTATTGTTCATCCATGTGAAGTGCCCAAAACCCATGAAAATGATTTCCATTCTGCTGGTGCCCATGTGCACTCAGATGCAGGCAGGGCACACATATACAAGGATCATATTCACAACAAATTAGTAACCCAGATCTCCACTGAACAGCACTTCAACAGAACTCATAGAAACCAAAACACCAAGTGGGCTCATATGGAGTCACTTTTCTGGGGCCATGATGAATTATTATCCTGTAGAACAGAGACCTGCCTGCATTTCACTGATCCTGGATAGTAGCACAGTGTCATTTTGTTACCCAGAGACAAAGGACTACATGCTGACAACACGTCCGCCACCCACTTTTAAGGGTAAAAATGATAACACGCATGTTGCAAAGGGTAGATGGGAATCGGTAAAGTCCACTGAGTCTTCTTTTTGCATAAACTGCTGGGAAATTAGATATGTATCTGTTTAGCGGCCACTTGAAACTCTTGAAACAGTTTGGATGCTGTCTGTGGGCTGCCAGCTGGACAGCACAGAGTGAGCAGAGAGAATACTTATCTTCAGTCTGGCCTGATTCGTGTTACTCACTCTTGCATTCAGTGACAAGCAAGGATTAATTGGCTCAAGTATCCCTTTCCCATTGTATGGGGCATGTGCACTGGCATCCAGTTCAGCCAGGGAATCAGTTGGCCATGCTCTTGGATGTTGGGTGGCAGAAAGACAGCAGGGCAGATGTAATGCCTAAGAAAACTCTACTTAGTAAAGTGGAAGAGGGCCAAGAATGGTCATAGAAGAAGGTGGTGAGGGGCTCTGGCCCTGTCCTGATCACCCCTTAATCATCCTCCCTACCAGTCATACAAGGAGCGATTTCACTTCAGTTTATATCGTTGCATAGTGTCAGCTCACTGTGGGCAGGGAATGTGTCTGTTTATTGTTCTATTGTACTCCCTCAAGTGCTTAGTACAGTGCTTTGCACACAGTAAATACTCAAATGAATGAAATCCGTAAGGCTTAGAAGGAGATATTTTATGGCAGTTTACTATTCCCACTATCACACTACACACACACACACACACACACACACACACACACACCCTCCCCACCCCCCAAATCTTAATCTAAAACATCCCCAATCGAATGCAGAGAGACTTTCACTCAAACCATTTTTGAACAGGTCATGTGTGTAGATGTAGGTGTTACATACAATCTGTGAATATTTTCAAATGGGATAAATTCCAAGTTTTCCCTGAAGTCAAAACATGCAAAATACATCTTAGATAATCTGAAATAAATAAGTGCCTAAATATGAATTTGAAAATTAAATGATTGATAGTGGTCATAGTAGTAGTAGAAGTAACAGAGGTGATGGTACTTAAGGTGCAATCCATGAAGCAACATTGTCTAGGGGATAGAGCAAAGGCCTGGGAGTCAGAAGGACTTTGGTTCTAGTCGCTGCTCCACTACTTGTCTGCTGTATGACCTTGGGTAAGTCACTTAACTTCTCTATTCTTCAGTTATATGTAAAACAGGGGATTAAGACCGTGAGCCCCATGTGGGACATGAACTGTGTCAAACCTGATTACCTTGTATATACCCCAGCACTTATACCAATGCTTGGTTTGGCACATAGTAAGGGCTTAATGAGTACTATAAAAACAAAAAACAAAAATAAAAAAAAAACAGTTGAGGCCAAATGCACTGGATTTAAGGGCTTGGGAATGTGCAGTAGTAGCATAAGACACATTTCCTACTCAGAGGAAGCTTATACTCTAATAGGGAGATGGACATAAAATATTTATAAAGAATGGACTCAGAATAAATAATTGAATATGCATACATACACAAGTACTGAGGATGGAACTAAATAAAAACATAAGTGCCAGAGGTGGCTGGGGAATTGATAAGACTAGTAGTGTTGGCAATTCATCATACTATATTATATGACATTTATTTTTTTAAATGTCAGCTATTTGTGGATAGCAATGACTCTGAATTGCTTGATGTTTTGAATAAAGAAAAATAATTTTACTGAAACAATGAAATGTTCCCCCAAGAATTTTGAGAAAGTCTAAAACAGAAATTTTCACTGCCAATCCAGTGGAGACCCAGAAATCTTCCTTTACCTTTTTTAGTTTCATTCAAGTAATCCCACAGAAATTCTCCCTTTCATGCTATGACCTTGTAAAGTTCCAGATTTGGGATCTCCTTGGTTATTTCAGCCTCATTAGGAGATCAGAGAGAATTAATTCATTCCCTTTGGGAATGATTCTCTTACTTTGAGCTGTTGGCAGATGGGCTGGGCTTCGATGATCTTACATCCTACTAACTTTCTTTTCTGTTTGCTGCAATATCCACCTCCTGTATCATTAACCCTAGGAAAAGAACCTGCAGCACACAACGTGGAGCAAATGGCTTCCTCTCTTGGCGTGACTCTAGATTGAACTTTCTCTAGATGGAAAATGATCATCAATTAAGTTACATTTACAGTGGAGCATGCTACACCCAAATTAAAAGGAAAAGAACTTACAAGATGACAACAAAGGACTGGCCAAATGGATAAAGAGACTTTTTCTGGTAATGGGCCATGGGTGAGAATAATGGCCCTGCATATGATCCACTTTCATTTTGCCTTAGCCCTCAGTAATTCCCAGTAAACTTTTCAGATCTCCTGCAAAGTACAGCCACTGGGTGGAATCAAGAAAACAAACACATCAGAAAAAAAATTCAATGCTGTGAACCTGGTCCTGAAATTCCTTATCTACAGTGAATTGTGCCATTAGCACTCAAAAGAACACATTCATGTTCTCATTAGGTGATAGCATCCACTTGTGTCTTTCCCCTTGACTCCAAGAACAAATCCATCATTGGCTATTATAACCTGAATGAAAGCAACAATTTCTGGATCTCTTTAAAACAAATGAGGCACATGCCCAGTTGCTTGAATTAAAAATGCAGAGAGGTTGGATTAAAATGATAGAATTAGATGCTCAAAATGACACAATAAAATAATATAAAAGGCAACCCATTATGCCTGAAGACATTTTTGGAAACCACAGCATGTTAAATACCTGTTTTTCTTTTTTTCCCATTAGGCCTCGAAATCATCTGTCAAGGAAGAGGGATGCTTAACAGTTCTGCATGGAATTTTGCCCATATATCCATGAGGCACTGTAGCAAATTATCCATATAACTCAGCACCCTCTCTCCCTATGTCACATCAGTACAGTCAAATACAATTAGATGAATATGTTGAGCTAAAATTGCCAATATAATCATTTCAGTAATTAACTACATATTTTATTTTGGTAGATTCACCTTATGAGAATTTTCCCAGCAACTGACCCATAAAGGGGTATATAAGAGGGGAAAGGTACACATTTGAAAAAATCTGGGTAATTCTTACATCATGTAACCATACATTTATAGTAAAGATTGAGCCTGTGTCCTGGGACCCTGATTAAGTGGGTTTTGTTCTGTTTTTTATGTACATCAGGTGAAGGGCAAAGGAAAGTATTGGCAGTTGACACCCAGCAGTAAAAATACTGAGGCAATCCCTTCTGTCACTCACTGATCCAGTCTGACCCTCTGTCTGGGGATACGCTTCCAGGATATTGTTAAAATAAAAGTACAAGGTGGAGATGGCAGACCACCTGAATCGAAGAGCTGCTTTTTCCCCACACTAAAATCAATGAATCAATCAAGCACTTAGGAGAGCACTATACAATAGAGTTGGTAGATATGACCCCCACCAACCCACAATGGACTTACAGTCTAGAGGGGAAGACGGACATTAATATAAGTGAATCAATTTTGGTTATGTCTATAAATACAGTGGGCCTGAGGGTGGGGTGAATATCAAGTGCCCAAAGGGTACAGATCCAAATGCATAGAAGATAGAAGGCAGAGGGAGCCAGGAAAAGAGGGCTTAATCGGAGAAGGCCTTCTGGTGGAGATGTGACCTTAATAAGCCTTTGAAGGTGGTGAGAGTGGTGGTATACCAAATATGGAGGAGGAGAGAATTCCAGGCCAGAGGGAAGACACAGGAAGCAGGTTGGCTGTGAAATGAACAAAGTTGCTGCTAGAGCAGAGTGTGTTGGCTGGGCTGTAGTAAGAGATCAATGAGGTGAGGTAGGAGAGACAAGTTGATTTTGTGCTTAAACTTATGGTGAGGAGTTTCTGTTTGATGTGGAGGTGGATAGGTAACCCCTTAAGGTTTTTGAGGAGTGGGGAGATGGGGGCTGAATTTATTTTAAGAAGAATGATCTGGGCAGCAGAGTGAAGTATGGACTGGAGTAGGGAGAGAGAAGAGGCAGGGAGGTCAGCAAGGAGGCAGATGCAGTAAAAAAAAAGGAATAAAGATAACTGCTAGTAGCAGTTGAGATGGAGAGGAAATGAGCCATTTTAGTGATTTTGTGAAGGTAGAACCAACAGGATTTGGTGACAAATTGAATAGGTGGATTGTATGAGAAAATGTATTCTTCACTGTTAGTGCATGTGTGTGTGTGTATAAATACAAAATCAACTCACTGGTTTAGGAGATACAAATACCATCTAGTCAGTACAACCCATTTCAAACTCACAAATTAACAGTATCATAGTTAACAGATGACCAACTCCTCCATTGATTGTTTTAGTCCATTAAATATAATTCTCCAGAACACGTTTTTCTGTGTAGCTGTCTAGAAAAATATAAAGTCCTACTAGTCAAAGATGAAGATTTTTACTTTGATTCTATATTGCCGAACATAGCACAGTGTGTTCCTTGAACACTTTAACAATATTTGGATTTGTATCAAGAAACAACAGTGAATTTTTTGAATGTGATTGGAAGGCATTAGATGCTTGTCATATGCACTGATTTATGTTAATGTACAGTTTATGCAACACTGTTATCAACAACATTTACTGAACAGAGAACAATAAATAAGCACAGAATACTGAATTGGGTGATTGAAAATGGATGACAGAAGTAAAAGAAACATACTCCGCCCTCAAGGACTGTATGGTTAAATAGACATTTTGTATAGCATTTCTTAGAAAGCTTACTGAGTAACAATTGTACCTGATTTTAGAAAACTATGCTTGGGGTTTTGTGATTAAAGAGAAAGGCAAAGATTTGAGATTTGAGGAGGGGAGGTCTATAAATTCCTGTTTGAAAAAAACGTGAGCAGGGATTCTGATTGAGGGAATTTAAAAAACAAATAAACAACAGCTAGAGAAAAACAGGAGCTGTACAACTAGCGAGAGAAAGAACTATGTGAGAAAGAACTATCAGAAGAAGGTGTGAAATTCCTAGTATAATCCAAGGAGACAGAAGACATGGTAACTGGGGTAGGTGGAATAACCAATATACTGAACACTGGGTTAGATAGAAGAGAATGAAGATTGGACCCAGTCCCTGTCCCACATGGGGCTCACAGTCTGAGTAGGGGGGAGAATAAGTATTGAATCCCCATTTTACAGATGAGAAAACTGAGGTACAGTAAAGATAATTGATTTATTCAAGGTCACACAGCATGCAAATACTTGAGCTGGGATCAGGATCCAGGTCCTCTGACTCTCAGGCCCACATGCTTCCCACTAGGCTATCTTGCTTCTCATGGAACAGATTAATAATAGTAATGATAATAATAACAATGTTGGTATTTGTTAAGCGCTTACTATGTGCAGAGCACTGTTCTAAGCCCTGGGGTAGACACAGGGGAATCAGGTTGTCCCACGTGGGGCTCACAATCTTAATCCCCATTTTACCGATGAGGTAACTGAGGCACAGAGAAGTTAAGTGACTTGCCCACAGTCACACAGCTGACAAGTGGCAGAGCTGGGATTCGAACTCATGACTCCAAAGCCCGTGCTCTTTCCACTGAGCCACGCTAGCTAATCACAGAGGACACTTGCTAGGGTGTCCAGTCTTCTGGTTTTACAATGGAATATCTCAGTTTTAACCATGCTACTGATACCAGACACTTTGATGTCCATAGTTTATTTTCAGTGCCAAGTCTCCTGCCACTGTGGCTTTTGCTGGCTAATTCTGCAGCTTGAAATTGGTAGCAGAGTTCATACAGACTTGGGAGATGAATGCAAAGGCCCTGATGCAACTGAGGAGTCTGAGGGTCTCTGCAAGAGACATGCTATAGGATGGTCTCAAATGGATATTCCTCCCCAAAATGGTACATATTACATCATCTTGTTACCTGCAAGTCTGGCATAATGTATGTAATGATGTCTCTTTTTTTAATGGTATTTGCTAAATGCTATGCGCCAGGCACTGCCAGTCAGTTGTATTTACTGAGCACTTACTGTGTGCAGAGCACTATACTAAGTGCTTGGGAGAGTACAATATTAACAATAAACAGACACATTCCTTACTCACAATGAGCTCTGGGGTATATACGAGCTAATCAGGTTGGACATAGTCAATGTCTCATGTGGGGCTCACAGTCTTAATCCTCATTTTACAGATGAGGTGACCGAGACCCAGAGAAGTTAAGTGACTTGCCCAAGGCCACACAACAGATAAGTGGCGGGAGCCCGGATTAGAAATGAGGTCCTTCTGCCTTCCAGGCCTGTGCTCTTTCCACTAGGCCATGCTCCTAGTCTTTACCCAGTATCCCTGAGTACTATTTGTTTCCACACTAGAGGTCACCCTGAGAGGTCCTTCACAGCCTGCCCATGGAATGCTCAAGAATGTGGCCAAAACTCGTGTTCCAGAGAAACTGATCCATACTGTACTCTCAGTCCCCACTCTGCACTGTTATTTCATGGTCAACAAACATTTATTGAGCTTCCACAAGAGCCTCAACAATGCAGTAGGCTCTTGGCCCCTGTATTTCACAAAAGTTGTGGTGCTCACCCTCAAATCCCTTTCCCTTTAATAGGGAAGACACATAATATATAGTAAGCTCTTAAAAATACCATAATTATTATTAATTATTAAAAACAGTCATCCAGTCCACATGAAAATGAACAAATCAATACAAGCATCATGACAGGAGGAAATTTGGTTACTATTTATTAACTACATTTTTTAGCCTTTTAAATGTGATTTGTTTTCTTAGAGTACAACTTTAACAAGGAAGACTAGAATGCTTTAACAGCTACCAAGAAAGGGAAGTCCACCTCCAAAAGACATCTAATGAATCTGCGATGGCTCTGATGCCTTCCAAAAACAGAGAACCTGAAATGAATCATATCCTGTATGGAAAAACTTAGTCATTAATCAGTTTGAAAAAATAATATTCCCACAATCATTTATCAGTCTTCAGTGATAACTCATCATCTTGAATGTTTTTGTAATAATGAAACATCAAATGGGGACAAGTATTTAATTCTTATTTGCAAAATCGCTGAGTGATATGTAAGTACTAAATCACCAGTCTTGATCCCACCATTGAAGAGGGAATAAAGCTGTTAATTTGGAAGGGAGTCATAGTAACTCTTTCAAGCTACTACCACAACAATTTATTCATCTATGTCTATGTAGTCATCTTTCACATTCAGAAATGAAACTACTATGGGTGAGATACTATCCACGCTCTTGGCTCTGTATGAATAAACATATCCGTGACCAACAGATACCTACACACTGCTCAGATAATAAGGGAGCTAAAAACAGTGGTAAATTGAGTATCAAGAGATCTGTATTGGGGGACAATTTAGCAAAACCTTAGTGATTGAGTACCAAAAGAAAACAATGTGGGTTTTCCTAAATGCCAAAATCCTTCTAAATAGACAACTAGAGATCATTATAAGTGCCAACTCTATGATAGCTTCCCAAGTGTTCAGTTCAATATTCTGCACCAAGCAATAGCTCAATAAATACTATTCATTCATTCAATTGCATTTACGGAGTGCTTTCTGTGCGCAGAGCACAGTACTAAACACTTGGGAGAGTACGATACAATAGTAAACAGACACATTTCTTGCCCACAATAAGCTTACAGCCTGGAGGCAGGGAGACAGACATTAATATAAATAAGTAAATTACAGATATGTATATAAGTGCTTTAGGGCTGGGAAGGGGGAAGAACAAAGCGGGAAAGTTGGAGTGACAAAAAAAGAAATGGAAGAAGAGGAAAGGGGGGGCTTAGTCAGGGATGGCCTCCTGGAGGAGATGTGCCTTAAATATGGCTTTGAAGGTGGGGAGAGTAACTGTCGGTTTTGAGGAGGGAGGGTGTTCCAGGCCAGAGGCAGGATACGGGCAAGGGGTCAGTGGCAAGATAGGCAAGATCGAGGCACAGTGAGAAGGTTAGCATTAGAGGAGCGAAGTGTGCAGGCTGGGTTGTAGTACGAGAATAGCAAGGTGACATAGGAGGGGGCAAGGTGATTGAGTGCTTTAAAACCAATGGTGAGGAGCTTTTGTTTGATGCTGAGGGGGATGGGCAACCAGTGGAGTTTTTTGAGAAGTAGGGTGATAGGTCCTGAACATTTTCGTAGAAAAATGATCTGGGCAGCAGAGTGAAGTATGGACTGGAGTGGGGAGAGGCAAGATGCTAGGAGGTCAGCAGGGAGGCTGATGCGGTAATCTAGATTAGGATGAGTGATTGTATTAATGTGGCAGCAGTTTGGATGGAGAGGAAAGGGCAGCTTTTAGCGATGTTGTAAAGGTGGGAGTGACAGAATTTAGTAATGGATTGTATGACCAGTGACTGGTCGTCTAATTGATTGACACAGTAAACTCAAATCTCAATGTGGCTTCAGTCCTTAGTGCAACACAACAGATATAATGCTTATAGTGTAATAAAGAAAAAGTGCAGGGAGCCACCCCAAGCCACTTCAGAACTGTGTTCCTCGACCTTACAAATACAAGGAGCAGTGCTGCTTAGTGGAAAGAATACGGGTTTGGAAATCAGAGGTCATAGATGTCCGCCCACCACCTAAAACTCAACTTGTCCAAGACTGAGCTTCTTATCTTCCCTCCCAAACCCTGTTCTCTCCCTGACTTTCCCGTCACTGGGGACGGCACTACCATCCTTCCCATCTCACAAGCCCACAACCTCGATGGCATCCTTGACTCTGCTCTCTCATTCACCCCACACATCTAATCCATCACCAAAACCTGCCAGTCTTACCTTCACAACATCGTCAAGATCCACACTTTCATCTGCTCCCAAACTGCTACCTTGCTGGTACAATCTCTCATAATATCCCGACTGCATATAATATCCTACTGCATAAGCCTCTTTTCTGATCTCCCATCCTCCTATCTCTCCCCACTTCAGTCTATACTTCACTCCGCTGTGATATCTGGGCATATCACTCTTCTCCTCAAAAATCTCCAGTAGTTGCTTATTAACCTTCACATGAAGCAAAAACTCCTCACTATTAGTTCAAATTTCTCTATCACCTTGCCCCCTCCTACCTCACCTCACTTCTCTCCTCAGCCCAGCCTGCACACTCCGGTCCTCTGGCGTTAACCTCCTCACTGTGCCTCATTCCCACCTGTCCCGCCGTTGACCCCTGGCCCACGTCCTACCTCTGATCTGGAATGCCCTCCCTCCTCACATCTGCCAAACTAACTCTCTTCCCCTCTTCAAAGCCCTACTGAGAGCTCACCTTCTCCAGGAGGCCTTCCCAGACTGAGCACCCCTTTTCCTCTGCTCCTCCTCCCCTCTCCATTATCCCTATTCCCTCCCTCTGTTCTATCACCTTCCCTCCCCACAGCACTTGTATATATTTGTACATATTTATTGCTCTATTCATTTTATTTATGTGCATTTATCTATGGTTCTATTTATCTATTCTGATGGTGTTGATGCCTGTCTACTTGTTTTGTTTTGCTGTGAGTCTCCCGCTTCTAGACTGAGCCCATTGTTGGGTAGGGATTGTCTGTGTTACCTATTTGTACTTTTCAAGTGTTTGGTACAGTGTTCTGCACACAGTAAGTGCTCAATAAATATGATTGAATGGATGACTGAATCCTGGCTCTGCCACTTAACAGCTGTGTGACTTTGGGCAAGTCACTTAACTTCTCTGTGTCTCAGTTATCTCATCAGTAAAATAGGGAATAAGAGATGGGACAACCTGATAACCTTGTAATTTCATCACTTTGAACAGTGCTTGGTCCAGCGCTTTGAACAGTGCTTGGCACATAGTAAGCACTTAACAAATACCATAATTATTATTATTATTATTATATGACACCATTAGTGTACCAGGGCTAAGAAAAGAGCCAAGTAAATTTGGCTGAGTGAAGATGAGTGGCCATTACAGTTTTATATGATCTTTGTGAAACTGAATCTACTGGGTCAATTCTCACTCTCTGCCTGTCCTGGATAAGTGAGTGTTTCTGGGTTTGCTGGGGAGAAGAAGGGACAAAAGAGCATCGGTTGTTAAAGGCAGTCAATCGGTGGTACTTACTGAGTACTTATTGTTGGCAGGGCGCTGTCCTAAATGCTTCAGAGAGTACACGAAAGTTGGTAGACACAATCTCTGCCCTTAAGTAATTTAGACTCGTCCCCTAGTTTCCATGCTGAAATACCTACCCCATTAAGATCTAGCTCTAGAGAGTCTTTTTAGATCAGAGAGAACAGTTTGGCCACAGTCGAAAGAGCAGGGTCAGAGGACCTTGGTTTCTAATCCCACCTCTGCCACTTATCTGCTAAGTGACCTTGGACAAGTCACTTAGCTTCTCTGGACTTCAGTTTCTCATCTTTAAAAATGGGGAATCAATACCTGTTCTACTTCCTACTTAGTAGTTAGCTCTACTAGTTCTAGAAGTAGTAGCTTCTACTTAGACCGTGAGCTCTCTGTGGAACACGGACTATGCCTGATCTGATTGTCTTGTATCTCCCCCAGTGCTTAGTACAGTGCTTGCCACATAGTAAGCACTTAATACATACTATCATTATTATTTTGTCTCATGTACCACAAATCAACACAATATAAAGCAGACATTACAGTTGGCATTTGAATTTGAGATGTGGTAGTATATAAAACTTCAACCAATCAATCAGTAGTATTTATTGAGCACTTACTTGGTCCTGCACACAAGGAGAAAACAAATGACTGTTTCACTATCTCTGCCCTCGAGGAGCTTACAATCTAGCCAGGGATTCAAGGCTTTAAACTTGAAAAGTGAAACATGTCTCAGAGACAAAACCATTTGGGTTCTCACTACCTGCAAGAGAATCATCTCTTGTAACCTGACTAGGATTCAGGATTTATAAAATTCTTTTTTCTCCTAATTCTGCCCCTCCCCCTCTACCCTTTACCCTTCCACCTCCCCATGAGCCTGTGTGCCCCATTCCTACCCCTAGTACCTCCACCAAGAGTTTCGGGATTTCAACATATTGTCTCACTATTGTAGGTGGGCTTCTCCACCGGTCACTGATGAAATAACGCCAGATTAACGTGCTACCTGTTTAAAGATGGTAGCAATTTATTCATTGATTCATGAAGTTCAATTACTGCAAATGTGTTTGTGTCCTTTATAGAGCAGCCAATAGAGGGTAGCACTTTCCTA
Organism: Ornithorhynchus anatinus; assembly: GCF_004115215.2. Lineage (NCBI taxonomy): Eukaryota > Metazoa > Chordata > Mammalia > Monotremata > Ornithorhynchidae > Ornithorhynchus > Ornithorhynchus anatinus. The sequence goes on along the minus strand of NC_041734.1, from coordinate 35,444,562 downwards.
TCCGATTAGGAATATCAAGTTCAATACTCTAGGAGGCAGAGTACCTTTAAATGAGCTAGGCTATTCCACCACACTGGAGATTGTACGTTTCCTACGTTAATTAAATAATTAAGCATTAAATAAGAAAACAAATAAGTAGTTCCCAAAGGATCAACTGCATGTTAACCTGGCCCCTCCTTAACACGACAGAAAAGTTGTTTTAGACTGCCACCTTGTGAATGGGGGTCACTTTTCTTTTCCAGCTTGGTTTTTCCCCTTATCTTGGAGAGGGCCTACTACACCTAGGTTTCCTGATGAGGTCCAAGAGAGAACCACAGAGATATATTATGCAAATGTTACCACGAAGGAGTTTGGATGGATGAGGGAAGAGTTTAAAAACCAAAGTAAAGTGCTTAGAACAGTGCCAATGCTTGACACATAGTATGTGCTTAACAAATGCCATAATTATCAAAGGCAAGATATAGTGCTCAGAATAATGACTCTAATGCCAACTGGGCTATGTTTTTCATTTTACTTTGTTCTATACAGTTTGAACTTTGAGGTAGAGCCAAATCAATCAATCAAATAGTAGTTCTTGGTTGCTCAATGTGAGCCAAGAGCTCAGAGTAATGCTGACTGTGAGAACCCCATTTAACAGATGGGCTCTTTGGCATATGTTAAACTACAAACATATTCTTGTGCTGGTGTTTTTAGAACCACTCTGTATTTGTGTTTGTAATCTGTGAGGCATTTTTTGTTGTTGTTTCCTAAGAAATGATAACAAGGAAACAAATCTTTCATTCTGTATACACATAGAGCACTTATTAAGCCAATCATAACCTTCCTGATCTGAAAGAGACTCATCTCCTGCCACATGGACCTGACTTAAGATTTTTAAAAATTCAAAAAGATTATTGGAGAAGCAGTAAGACCTAGGAGAAAGAGCACAGGAATAAGGGGATTTGTGTTTCAATCCAGGCTACTCCACTTGCCTGCTGTGTGACCTTAGGCAAATCATCTAACATATCTGAACCTTGGTTTCCTCATTTCTATAAAATGGAGATTAACCGCCCCTCTCCTTCCTACTCAGAGATCCCCATATGGAGGAGGGACTGTGTCCAACCTGACTAGCATGAAACTACCATAGTCTTGGCTCATAATAGTAAATGCTTAATAAGTACCATTTGTATTTTTAAAAGTTGAATCTAATCCCTGCTCTGCCGCTTGTCAGCTATGTGACCTTGGGCAACTCAGTTAGCTTCTCTGTGTCTCAGTTACCTCATCTGTAAAATGTTGATGAAGACTGTGAGCCCTACGTGGGACAACCTCATTACCTTGTATCCACCCCAGCGCTTAGAACAGTGCTTGGCACATAGTAAGCGCTTAACAAATTTCAACATTATTATTATAATTATTATTATTATTATTTTGAGTCTTCATGAGTTTTCTTCCTCTGAGTGCCTTCACAGTCAATCGTATTTATTGAGCACTTACTGTGTGCATAGCACTGTACTAAGCGCTATGGAGAGTGCAGTATAACAGAATTGGTAGATCCGTTCCCTGTCCAAAGGAGCTTACAGTCTACATGTCTGTCCTCAGGTCACTGATTATTACAATGTTTCAGAATTCCAGGCAAATCTGCAAGAGCAGAGGGATTTTTACCTGTGGATGAACAGAGTTTGGTGTGTCAATCCATGCTGACCCTCCTCCCCACTGCACTTGGGGATGTCTCAGGACATCTCACCTTCACCCTGCCCTCTCAGCACCCCATCCTTGGCCACCATGTCCTCCGCACCCTTCTCCATCCCTTCAGTAGCTACTGCTGAATAAACCATGACCACTTCCTCAGGCTCCTGTTACCCAGTTCAGTGCAGTTAAAATAATGATGATGGTGATTCATTCATTCAATCATATTTATTGAGTGCTTACTGTGTGCAGAGCACTGTACTAAGCACTTGGGAGAGTACAGTACAACAGAGTCAGTAGACATTTTCCCTGCCCACAACAAGTTTATAATCATTATAAGGCATGAACACCAACTATTCGCAAAATGCAGCACTTCTGTACTGCATTTGAACTTTGTGGAGCTTGGACCTATGTCTACTTTTACTTCCTGAAATAGTGAAGTATAGACTTCACCTCAATTTTTCTCTGTCCCTACAGTACAAGACAAATCAGTAAACATATTAAGAAGTAAAAATAAAAACACTATCATAGCACCCAAATGGTAGAGATCCTAAAATGAATACAAATAGTTACACTTAAACTTTAGTAAATACTGTGGAAGGTAGACAAGTGACATATTAACTAGAGAGCTTGAGAACACTACCAAAAATTAACTTGAGGCCTGTGTCTTAGGGTTTGTAATGAGGAGAGAGGGAATAAATTCCAGGAATGAACAAAGATACTACAGGAGTCAATATTTAAATGAAATAGAGGAAGAGATGCAGTTGGAGACCCAATATATTCAGAACAAGACTAGGGATTTCAGGTCATGATTTCAAGGCAACGTCTTCTTTGGAAACTAAAACTGCTCCATTTTCCTTACTCAAAATCAGTATATTAATGGCCACACTCCAAGGGAAATCAGAGGGAAATGCAGGGAAATTAGTGTTAGGTAGTAAATGCAGTTGAACACTTGTGAAGAAATGAAGATGTGAGAAGAACTGAATCCTGAAAAGAAATATTCCAAGTCTGGAAATAACCATATGAAGGTTGTAGAAGTGGGTAAGCTTGGTAGATCATGGAAAATGCTTTCTAGGAAGACAACAAAATTAAAGCTTGCAACAGGCAGAGACTTTGGCGGCAACCTCATTTCCCTTTTTAAATTGGAGTAATCCAGGCATGTACTAAATTCAAAAAAACTGGTTTTGAAATTGAAGTTTTTACTGGGAAGATGCCAAATTTATTTTGCAAGACCTTCCAGCTATGTTAGCAATCCCACATTAGCTTTGATATACTGGAGTTTTAATTTTAATTTAATTTTAGATGGAGTATTACATTTTCTCAGGGAGAAAATAATGTTGTTATATACTGTTTCATCTTCTTGAAATGATTCTATTCCAGAGGGTTCTTGAGCTTTTTCCAATGAAATATTAATATGACTTCGCCTTTGGATAGCACCTGTCTTCTGGTTTAATCTAAGAAGGCTACCGGTCATATATTTTCAGATTGCACCTCAAAGGAAGGTAATTATAGATTACCACCATCTCCTTTTCACACTCCAGAAAACTAAAATCATCATTATCTTCAACGTCAGTAATAAGAAGGCATCAAGAACCCCAGGCTACAGAACACTCTACTAGGGCCTGGGATACTGTATTCTGTCAAGCGCTTAGTACAGTGTTCTGCACATGGTAAGTGTTCAATAAATATAATTGAATGAATTAATTCATTCATTCAATAGTATTTATTGAGTGCTTACTATGTGCGGAGCACTGTACTAAGCGCTTGGAATGTACAATTCGGCAACAGATTAGACTGTGAGCCCATAATTGGGCAGGGATTGTCTCTATCTGTTTCCGAATTGTACATTCCAAGTGCTTAGTACAGTGCTCTGCACATAGTAAGCACTCAATAAATACTATTGAATGAATGAATGAACAGATAGAGACAATCCTTGCCCAGTGACGGGCTCACAGTCTAAACAGGGGAGACAGACAGAGAAAAATGAATGAGTTCTCTTAAAAGAAACAGACAGAAACCTTATCCTCAAGCACCTCAGAAACTAAGTCAAAGACCTTACAATCTACTCCATTCTAATAACAACACATCCACCTGAACCAATCACTTAATCAGTCAATGGTGTCAACTCAGCACTTACTATGTCCTGAGCACAACCCTAAGTGCTTAGGAGAGTCAATTGGAAGATGCAGTAACTGCCCTCTCTCTTGCCTGCTTGTTCTAAGCCCTCCTCTACCACAGCTGAGTGAACTGCTTTCTCTCTCAGCCACTCAGTGTCCCTGGCCACAGCCTTCCTGGAGGGAGCCCCACTGCTTCGCTGGGAACTGCTTCCACTCTGCAACATCTAAGAGACTCCATTCCATCTTGCTTTCCTCCACCATGTGGGATCAGCAGCATAAGGCCTCACATTACCATGGGGAGGCTACCGGCTGTTGGAGTCATTGCTGTGGCTATGGATGGGTTGTGGATTCTGAATCATGAGGGCCCTGCAATTCTGCTCCTCTAGTCATAGCTTCTTATTGATTTTTGGTTTTGTTTTGTAGATTGTGTATTTGTCCTTGTCCATTATACTGTTTTAATGTTTAACTGTTACAGTGCTCCCTATGAATCTGTCTCCGGTCTTCTCCCCTACCAATATTCATAGATCGTGAGCCTCTTGAGGTAGTAATAACCATAATAATAATAATCATATAATCATTGTGATATTTGTTAAGCACCTACTATGTTGGAGGCATTGTAAACAATGTTGCCTAGTAGATAGACAATGGACCTGGGAGTCAGAAGGACCTGGGTTCTAATCCCGGCTCTGCCACATCTGCTGGGGACCTTGGGCAAGTCACTTAACTTCTCTGTGCCTTAGTTACCTCATCTGTAAAATAGGAACTAAAGATTGTGAGTTCCATGTGGGACAGGGACTGTAAACACCCTGGTTTGCTTGTATCTACCCCAGTGCTTAGTATAGTGCCTGGCATACAGTAAGCGCTTAACAAATACCACAGTGTTTATTATTACTAAGTGCTAGGGTAGATACAAAGTGATTGGGTTGGACACAGTCTCTGTCCCACATGGGCCTCATAGGCTTAATTCCCACCTCATAGTCTTAATCCCCATTTTACAGATGAGGTAACTGAGGCACAGAGGAGTGAAGTGACTTGCCCAAGGTCACATAGGAGAGTAGTGGCAGAGCTGGCATTAGAACTCAGGTCCTTCTGACTCTCAGGTCTGTGCTGTATCCACTAGGCCATACAGGGTCCAGGTCTAATTTCCAGCTGTGTACTCTTTCCCAATGCTTAATATAGTGTTCTATACATCATAAGCAATTAATACTACTACTACTACTACTATTAACACTACAATCTAACAGAGGAGACAGACATTAAAATAACTTACAGGGAGGGAAAACTGCCAAGTTTAAGGATGTATGCATAAGAATGTGGGGTGAGCATGTAAGTGTTTAAGGGGAATAGACTCAAATACAGGGGTGATGCAGAAGAGTGGGAAAATAGGGAGAGGGGATGAAAGTTCAGCCAGGGAAGGCTTCCTGTAGGAAGCATAAACTAAGTAGGACTTTGAACCTGGGAAGAGTGGAAGTGTGTCAGATATGAAGTGGGAGGGAGCAAAGCAGGTGAGATGAGTGTGTTGGTTTTATTTAACAGCTGGAATTGCTTATTTGGCCTCTGGCCAAGAAAAGCGTTAATTCCTGTTTCAGAAACTGAGGCGTTGTTGCTGAGCAAGTATCAATAAATCAGTAGCATTTATTGAGCTCTTACTGTATGCAGAGAACTGCACTAAGTACTTGGCAGAACACAATATAGCAATATAACAGACACATTCCCTTCCCACAGTGAGTGTACAGACTAGCCGGGAGTCAGATATGAATATAAATAAATACATTACAGATATATACAAAGTGTTGTGGGGCTTGAGGGGCAGTGAATAAAAGGAGCAAATCAGGGTGACACAGAAGGGAGTGGGAGAAGAGGAAAGGAGGGCTTAGTCAGGAAGGCCTCTTGTAGAAGATGTGCCTTTAATAAGCATTTGAAGGTGGGGAGAGTAATTATCTGTCAAAAATGAAGAGGAAGGGCGTCAAAGGCCAGAAGCAGAATGTGGGTGAAAGGTCGGTAGTGAAATAGATGAGATAGAGGAATAGGGAGTAGGTTGTCACATAACAGAGAAGTTTATTTTGACTGACCACTGGGCACATCCTGACAGATTCCAGGCACCCCAACTTCTAACAGGCTAAGACCACTCATGAGACATCCGTCCCCAAAGAACTCACAGAGGCAGAGGATAAGATGGTCCATCCCTTACATTGCTGCTGTCAGTCCATCCCATCTTCTCAGGGTTCCTTGGTGGGAGAGGAGGAGTAAAATGGGGGAGGGAGGGGAAGAATTGGATCACTTGACATACTTGTGACTTGTCCCCCAAAGCCAAGCTCACCTCCTATCATCCTGCCTTTAATTATTTTATCTGTTGAACATTTACTCTATATGAAGTACTTTTCTAAGTGCTGGGATAGTTATAAATTAATCAGATCATACACAGTCCTTGTCCCACATGGGGCTCAGAGGTACTGAATCACCATTTTACATTGAGAAGCAGCATGGCTCAGTGGAAAGAGCACGGGCTTTGGAGTCAGAGGTCATGGGTTCGAATCTCGGCTCAGCCATTTGTCAGCTGTGTGACTTTGGGCAAGTCACTTAACTTCTCGGTGCCTCAGTTACCTCATCTGTAAAATGGGGATTAAGACTGTGAGCCCCATGTGGGACAACCGGATTCCCCTGTGTCTACCCAGCGCTTAGAACAGTGCTCGGCACATAGTAAGCGCTTAACAAATATCAACATTATTATTGAGAAAAACAAGGCACAGAGAAGTTACACGATTTACCCAAGGTCACACAGCAGGCAAGTAGCAGAGCTAAGAGCCAGAGTTTTAGCCTGACCGGCTTCCAACCACTTGCTTGTGTTTTTGCCCCAGGACGAAACTCCATCTCACATAAAGCTGTCAGACTCCATCATCCCCCAACTTCAAAACCCTCTTTAAAGCCCACCTCCTACTACTAGCCTTCTCTGATTAATCCCTAAACCCTCTGAAGCATATCAACCCCCAAGTCACCTCTACCCCTCATTTGTTTATTTATACCCATCCTCAGCACTTGTGCATATATGCATAGTAAATTGGACTTTTAAGTGTTTGTAGTCTACTAATTGTAAACATTTTTGTATCTCTCTTCTCCATTAGAATAATAACTCCTTATGGGCAGGAAATCTTTGTGCTTCTCTTATAATTTCCCAAGAACTTAGTTCAGTGCATTGCACTTCAATAGATGCTCAATAAATCCTGTTTCTAATAATAGTAGTAATGACTATAGTATTTACTGAGCACCCACTTGGTGCAATATACTGTACTAAAAGTTTTCAGAAGCACGCAACAAAGTCTGTAAGCTCCTTGTGAGCAGAGATAGTGTCAACCAAATGTATTGTACTGCACTTTACCAAGCACTTAGTACAGTGCTCTGCACCAAGTAAGCACTCAATAAATACTGATTGATTGAAATGACCTGTTGCCTGTCCACGAGGAACTTATACTCTAATCTATTGTTACTCATGGTTCTGATATACTTTTCCAGTGTTGAGTAATGTAAGCATAGCATAGTCTACTCAAGCAGCAACAGTGTTTTACCTAGAAAATGTGTTTTTTGGGCTTTTTTTTTTAACTTTCTTCCCTGGTAGAACCATTCAAAGTAGTGCCTCAAACTCTGCCTTTACAACTATTACAGGACTTAGTAAATAATAATAATTATGGTATTTGTTAAGTTTTTACTGTGCCAGGCACTTAACTAAGCACTGGGGTGGTTACAAGCAAATTGGCTTGGATACAATCCCTTTTCCACGTAGGGCTCACCGTCTCAATCCCCATTTTACAGATGAAGTAACTGGGGCACAGAGAAGTGAAGCGACTTGCCCTAGGTCATACAGCCGGCAAGTGGCGGAGTCGGGATTAGAACCCATGGCCTTCTGACTCACAAGCCTGTGCTCTATCTATTAAGCCATGCTGCTTCTCTAGTAAAGTGTTTTGCTTATAGGTTCTTTTTGGACAGGGATCATGTCTATCAACTCTATTGCACTGATCTCTCCCAAGTGCTTAGTAGAGTGATCTGCACCCAGTAAGCGTTCAATAAATATGACTGATTGATTGATTGCACTGAGCCTGCTAGTTTGCAAGTTCCTAACGATCAGGGAACATATCCACAAACTCTGCTGTACTCTCCCAAGAGCTTAGTACAGTGCTCTGAGCACAGTAGATGCTCAATAAATACTGATTGTCAGATTTTTTGCATTTTCTTACAAAGCATGAATAGCCAAGCCTTCCAAAAGCACTGCAGAAGCATCAGTAATATTTCTTATCTGAACGTAAATCAGTGACTGATAAGGTGGAAAGTCTTTGAAATGAGGGACCAATTCTTTGCAATCTACTAACTTAGAGGCAAATGCCTTCATTCTCAACGACACATTCAATTTCTGGTTCTGACCAGATCAGAACCTTGTATCTTCCCGGCAGGAAGGTAAGAAGGAAATGCAGTTTCAGAAAGCCACACCAGATCCAAGCCAATGGCTACACTGGCTAAGTAACTGTTTAACCCCCAGAAGAAGAGAAAGGAATTTAATGAAGATTAACATGCAAGTGAAATGCATTAGCATTCACTAGTGGGAGTTTCAGGGCTCCATAGTGTTAATGCTTGTCAGATCCTTATTGAATAATGTGACTTGGATGCTAAAGGCCCCGAAGCACATTTTTCCAGTCCTGCAGTAGAAATGGAATATGCTAAATGAAGAGGATCATAAACATAAATGACTCAATCCAACTGAACAGGCTGTCCAATTCTAGATACAGTGGGCTGTGACCCCCACTCATTCATTTATTCATTCAATCGAATTTATAGAGTGCTTACTTTATGCAAAGCACTGTACTAAGCCCTTAGGAGAGTACAATATAACAGTACCAAATGATTGATTGATTGATATGCTAAGTGCTCAGTAAATATGATCAATCATTCAATCAATGATGTTTATAAAGCTCTTATAGTGTACAGAGCACTGTACTAAACCCTTGAGAAAGTTTGGTAGACACAATCCCTGCCCACAAGGAGCTTTAAATCTACAGGAGGAAAGAGGCATTAAAATCAATTATGAATAGGGGATTTAGTAGAGTGCAATGGCAACAACAGCAATAACTGGAAGTTCAGGATCTGCCAATTCTAATCTTCTCTATATCGTGGATTGAAAAGGTAAATATAGGCATTCACATGACTTTAAAGGACTTCCCTCTCCTCTTCAGTAAGTAAAAATTTTCTAAGGCTGACGGGGAAGATAACATCAAGGCAAAGCATCCTTAAAGGTGACAGAGGAGAGCTCCTTAGAATAGCTTCACAGAATGAAGCAGGGGTGCCATGTCTCTTGCCTAAGGCTACATCCGACCCTGAAATCTGGCAAAGTTCATGGATTCCATTTTCAGACTTAAATGAAAATGCCACCACTTGGAGAAAGAACACTTTTCATCTACGCTCCTATCCTGAGCAGTCATGTCAGCAGACCTGGAGGTAGTCCCTTTGTCTCTATTCTTTCATTATTCAACACTTGGTCCACACCCGTCCCTCTCTCCTAAATATTCCCACAGATTGCCAGGGTTCCTTCCCATTGCTCTCAGTAATGGTTCAGAGGACCAAGTGCCCCAGGGATTGACGAATGCCCAGAATTTATAGCATCCCTTTATTTAGTGGTTTCCTGTGGATAGTATTTATGTCACAAACTTCCCACCTGCATTCTCATGACAAATGTGGGGGAAGCAAAAGTGAAAATTGGTTTGGCTCAGGGAGTTCATTAGTTTTAAGGTGTTTATGCACCAAAGTTCACCCTTTTAAATTTAAGAACAGTGAATTCAAACAGTAAGCACTTTTAGAGATTTTTACAAAGACCATTTCAATTGGAAAATCCATAGTCCTTTTCCCCTCTGCTCAAATGCAACACATGAAGTGCACTCAGTCACCAAGAAGAAGACTTGCACATATAATGTGTTAGTTTATTTCTTTGCATTTTCAAAAGTCTGTTCCTTATTCAAAGATCTTTCAGCTGTCTGAAATTTTGAAAATTTTCTCTGTATTAAAACACCAGAGATCCCCCTTCTAAAATAACCAGTTGCAAAGTGTTTTTGAAATAATGATAATGATGGTATTTGTTAAACACTTACTGTGTCAAGCACTGTTCTAAGCACAGGAATAGATGTTAGCTAATCAGGTTGGACACAGTCCTTGTACCACCTAGGGCTCACAGTCTTAATCCCCTTCTACAGATGAGGTAATTGAGGCATGGAGAAACTACATGACTTGCCCAGGGTCACACAGTGGAGCTAGGATTAGAAGCCAGATCCTTCTGACTCTGAGGTCTATATTCTATTCACTAGGCCATCCATGTAGCCATGCAGATTTGACTGAATTGATTCCATAAGAGAACTATGTAAGGCTTATAACGACATGGAATCTACACAGTAAGCATTCATATGGACTAACAGCATCATGTGAGTACCATATCAGAGATGAAGTAGCCAGCTGTTGCTGCCCATGGCATCTAAAAAAATCTCCTTGTGGCTGCAGCTGTTTTCCAGATAGGCCTTTTAATTTTCTTTCCTCAGCCTACCCTCCCTCCCTCTCTCAAGCCCCATCCCCAGTGTCTCAAAAGCCAGACTTACCTTGCCCACCTTTTTCTTGGAACTTGTTCCACATTTCTGTCCCCAACAATCTGCATCCAGCCCTGCCAATCCTGTCCCTGTCCTTGTCTCTGTCTCCATCCTTGTGGATCTTTCATTCAATCTTATTTAGCTCTTATTGTGTGCAGAGCACTGGTTCCCTTCCCCAATCCCTCCTTCTCTCTCCCCCTCTATGTGGATCCCATCCAACCCTCCCCACTCTGTCACTGACCCTAGACTTGTCAATAGGCAACCAGCCCCCATACTGTTGTTCCCTAGGGTCAAGAGTCAGTTGATTGTATAAACTGAGCACTTATTGTGCACAGAGTACTGTACTAAGTGCTTGGGAGAGTACAATATTTTTCTCTCCCAAGCACTTAGTACAGTGTTTTGCACACAGTAAACAATCAATAAGTATGATTGAATAAATGAATGAATATAACTATATAATAGACACATTCCCTGCCCACAACAAGCTTACAGTCTAGAGGTAAGTACAGGGTCATGGAAAGGGAAGGCAGAGCAAGTTTCACAAAAGGAAGAATGAGGGTGAGAATGGAAGCAGGAAACAAGGGTCACAACAGGAAGCAGGTGGACTTTCCTCAGAGACTTAGCAACAGGTGTCCAGGTTTAAAGGAAGGTGAGGAGAGTGGCAGTGGAGGAGTGGGAAGTGCAGGGGAGGATAGTCTGGGTAAAACAAACTCACCTTGCTTGGGCAGCAGCTGGCAAAGACAGAGAGATTGCCGGTGTCTTAGCCAGTGAGAGCAACTAGCAAGTCCCTTTCTCTGCTGATAATGCCTTCATTACAGTAAAGCTGAACAGTTTTTGAGGAAGAGAATTTCTGTAGTCCCCTTGCTTAAAATTCAGTGCAGCAGAATAACCAAGAAGGACTCTACAATGGCTTGGTTAATCAGGAGATGTCAGCATATGCTGAGAATGTGTGAAATGTGATCTTTTATTACTGGGCGACAACAAATGTAAATTCACACAAAGCCCATCTTGATCAAAAGACGACCCTGCTGCGGGCAGAGGAGCAAGAGATGCGGTCAAGAGAGAGAAAATGCCAGGTCATAGGTTAACTCTGATTTCTTTTGCCAAGGTCCAAAATGGGCCAAAGGGTGGAATAAGCCTGGGATCTAACCCTTGTTCATATTGTAAATTCCCCCCAGCAGAAAGAACAGAGATGATTCACTGCATTAGAAGCTTCTCAGCGTCCAAATTTCATGAACCGAGACATGCTAGGATAAACACATGGACAGTCTCTCGCCTGTCCAGTCATTCATCCAAAATCAACAGGAGCCTGGCTGCCACTTTGCACCGTCTAACAGTCCATGGGAGCTTGGCGTCTGCCACCCTTAGCTGCCTTTCTTTGTTGGCAGCTGCTTCTCTGTCTGCCAGGCCTGCAGCAAGTTCAACCAGCCTGTGGGACAGTTCGCTGAAACCAGAAGGAGTTTCATTCATTCAGTCAGTCATTCATTCAATCATTTATTGAGCACTTACTGTATTCATTCATTCATTCATTCAATAGTATTTATTGAGCACTTACTATGTGCAGAGCACTGTACTAAGCGCTTGGGATGAACAAGTCGGCAACAGATAGAGACGGTCCCTGCCGTTTGACGGGCTTACAGTCTAATCGGGGGAGACGGACAGACAAGAACAATGACAATAAACAGCGTCAAGGGGAAGAACATCTCGTAAAAACAATGGCAACTAAATAGAATCAAGGCGATGTACATTTCATTAACAAAATAAATAGGGTAACGAAAATATATACAGTTGAGAGGACGAGTACAGTGCTGTGGGGATGGGAAGGGAGAGGTGGAGGAGCAGAGGGAAAAGGGGAAAATGAGGCTTTAGCTGCGGAGAGGTAAAGGGAGCATTGTACTAAGCGCTTGGAAGAGTATAATATAACAATAAACTAACACATTCGCTGTCCCACAAGGATCTTACAGTCTAGAAGGGGAGACTGACATTAACATAAATGAATAAATCACAGATATGTACATAAATGCTTTGGGACTGGGTGGGGGAGAATGAATAAAGAGAGCAAGTCAGGGCGATGCAGAAGGGAGTGGGAGAAGAGGAAAGGAGGGCTTAGGTAAGTCCTCTTGGAGGAGAATTATCCATTTAATCGTATTTATTGAGTACTTACTGGGTGTAAAGCACTGTATGATTGTGCCATCAGTGAGGCTTTGAAGGTGGTGAGGAGAGTCATTATCTTTCAGATTTGAGAAGGGAGGGCATTCCACACATCTGCAGACTTGTCCATCCCCTGTATTACTCAGTTCTCTGACTCTCATAAACTACCAATCCCCAAAAATATTCCCACTACCCAACATCCTTCTCCCCGAACCTGGGTTTGCCCCACACCGGTGTTCTAACATGACCTGGCCATGGTCCGTGACTAGGCCTGGTACAGTAACTGCTGTCCTCATGAGAAGCACTGCAAGTTCTCTTTGGGTCAGGATTCCTGATTCAGTTTCACTAGTCCAGATTCTTGGTTCTGGCACCTCAGCAGTTATTTCCGTCTTCAGAGAGTTCAGTGTTTTGCCATTGTTTTTACGAGATGTTCTTCCCCTTGACGCTGTTTAGTGCCATTGTTCTTGTCTGTCCGTCTCCCCCGATTAGACTGTAAGCCCGTCAAACGGCAGGGACTGTCTCTATCTGTTGCCGACTTGTTCATCCCAAGCGCTTAGTACAGTGCTCTGCACATAGTAAGCGCTCAATAAATACTATTGAATGAATGAATGAATGTTTTCAGAGTTTAACAGGACAGTATTAATTAATGAGTCAATGAAGTTAATGGGACTGAGAATGACGAATCCTTTGTGACTAGGTGGTTCTGTGAACCGGAATAAATTACATACTCTCGCTCTGCCTGGATTGACCTCACTAAATTTGGGGTTCATTTCTACTGCCCTTCAAACTGTTTGGGGCTTCATCTCACATATGCTGAATTGCAGGATGCAGATTCTTCAGTTGTAAAATGGAAGTGGGAGCCTTCCCCCACCTGTCATTAAGATTATGAGTAGAAATAACAAAAAAAATCAGGCAAAAATGACAGACCTGGGCAGGAGAAAATCATCATCACCTTCTAGTCTCATTTGTGTTTAGTCTTCTCTGAAGACTGCAGAATAATAAAACAGAGACAGTTTTCCCACTGTGCATGTTTTCAGTATGTGTTTTGGATAGGACCCTGTTGGGAAATAAAGACATGTTCTTCCGACAACCAGCATTTATCTGGATTGAGCATGATGCGATAACAGAAGGAATGGTTGTGCTCAGGCATGAGATGCTGGTGATTACATGAAGATTTTAATGGATGCTTTCCTTAAAGAGTGGTTAGTCAAGACATAACCCGGCATTAACAAGAGAGCCAATTTAACTGCTAGTTCTACTCCTATTCCTATTTTTTAATGGTATTTATTAAGCACTTACCATGTGCCAGACACTGTACCCCAGACAAACACTGGGGTAGATGTAGGCTAGTCAGGTTGGACTCACAGTTCATGTCCCACGTGGGCTCACAGTCTTAATCCCCATTGTACAGATGAGGTTACTGAGGCACAGAGAAGTTAAATGACTTGCCCAAGATCACAAATCAGACAAGTGGCGGAGCTGGATTTAGAACCCAGGTCATTCTGACATCCAAGCCCGTGCTACACATTAAACTATGCTGCTACTACTCCTTTGAATTTGTGCAGCATATTTTTATTTTTCCAAAGCCATTTTCTCATTTTATCCTCATAATTTCCCTGATGGATAGACACAGGTATTATTATCTCCATTTTTCAGTTGGGGAATAGGGCTTAGGTGACTTGACCAAGCCCACACAGCAGGCTAGGGACAAAACCAGACCCTCTAAAGTAAGTTTAGGAAACCTACCCTGGAATTCTCACCTCTCAGAAACTCTCTGTTTCCAGTACTCTACCAGTGTCAACTACAGGAGGGAGAGTCCTATCTTGAGCAGTGGCTAGTGAGTGGAAGGCCAACTGCTACAAGTCAAAACCCACCTGTGCTGGGCAGCAGTGGCATGGGAGAGAATGGAGGGGAGAGGTTCAGGTTTACTTCACGGAAGGAGGCAAGGTAAATGACTTCCGTATTTTTATTCATTCATTCATTCATTCAATAGTATTATTGAGCGCTTACTATGTGCAGAGCACTGTACTAAGCACTTGGAATGTACAATTTGGCAACAGATGGAGACAATTCCTGCCCATCAATGGGCTTACAGTCTAATCAGGAAGACAGATGGACAAAAACAAGACAACTTAATCGCAATAAATAGAATCAAGGGGATGTACATCTCATTAACAAACTAAATGGGGTAATAAAATAAATAGGGTAATAAAAATATATACAAATGAGCACAGTGCTGAGGGGAGGGGAAGGGAGAGGGGGAGGAGAAAGAGAAAGGGGGCTTAGCTGAGGGGAGGTGAGTGGGGGCAGAGAGGGAGCAGAGGGAGCAGAGGGAAAAGGGGAAGCTCAGTCTGGGAAGGCCTCTTGGAGGAGGTGAGCTCTCCATTCAACATGGGGCCATTTTGTCCAAAATGTGTCAGGATTCCAAAGCCCACAGTTGGCATTTTCTGTCTTGGGAGTTGAAATTGCGGTGTAAAATCTTAAATATAGGATTAGGTAGAAAAAAGCAGTGGGGTAGACTTGTGAATTGCAGTGATGTTCCATTGATCCTTGCTCAGAAAACTGAAGTCCTCTGCTCTGCACTGAGAAAGGGTTAAAAGACTAAAATGAGACACTAAAAAAAATGAGACACTACTAAACACTGGCTGATTCTCCTTGAGGAAGCTACAGATTATAGAAGCAATTCAAATTTTCATTTAGAAGAGCAATCCATGATTGAACAGACTATAGGCTACCACAGTCACGTGACTCTTTGGGGACTATGTTGGCCATGACTGACCATTCTGAGAGAGAGTTTCTGTTCCTGCTGAATGCATATTTGCAAACATAACAATGCAGTAGGAACTCAAACACTGATACATCTTGAAAAAGTCCCTAGGTAAGGCCCATAACAATTCTGGGAGCTATGCCATGTCCCTTTCTCTCTCTGCCATGCCCTAAAGCTCTCTTTAATAATATCTAATGGCAATGCTTTAATTTTACTCCACCTCTACAGAGTAAAAAAAGGGACCCACACTCCTTATAGACAGGGAATAAGAAAGTCTATATTTTTTATTAGTAAATGTGGCTTCTAGTCCTTGGCTAGTGGGCAAATGACCAGGAATAAAGCTGATTTTTCATTTCCTCTATCATTTCCACTCCTAACTTTAGGACTCTTACACAGATCAAAATAATCATATAAGCCTCATATCAGTGGTAGTGGTAGAAACATCATCTATTCAGTTTTGTAATGTAAGGGTAGTACTCTGAATGCAAATCACATTTAAAGGAGGATTTGTACTATGATTTTCAGCACTTGGTGCATCTCTAACACTGGTGCACATAGCAGGTGAGAGGCAGCATGGCCTCGTGGAAAATTCCTTGACTATAAAAATGTTCCCTATGTCTTGAACCATATTCAGCTCCAAACATACAGTCAAAACACATGTTAGAGGAGAACTGGCTATAGAGTACAGGCCTGGGAGTCAGGAGGACCTAGGTTCTAATTCTGACTCTGCTACATGTCTGCTCTGTGACCTTGGACAAGTGACTTAACTTCTCTGTGCCTCAGTTATCTCATCTGTAAAATGAGGATAAGAATGTGAGCCCCACTTGGGACAGGGACTGTGTTCAACCTGATTAACTTGTATCTACCACAGTGTTTAGAACAGTTCTTGGAACATAGTAAATGCTTAACAAATAACATAATAATAATAATTATTATTATAAAGAACAAGATTCTGACAAATAAGGTTAATTTTTTGTTTTGTTTTTCTTTAATGGAATTTGTTATGCGCTTATTATGTGCAGGCAGTGTTCTAAGCAGTGAGGTAGTAGGATAGATACAAGGTAATCAGTTTGGACACAGGCCATGTCCCACATGGGGCTCACAGCCTTAATCTCCATTTTACTGATGAGGCGACTGACATAGAGAAGTTACGTGACTTGCCCAAGATCACAAAGTAGACAAGTGGTGAAGCCGGGAATAGAACCTCTGAATCCCAGGTCCATGCTCTATTCACTAAGACACCCTTCTTTTAAAGCTTGCAACAATAAAGGGAATGTAATAATAATTATTATGGTATTTGCTAAGTGCTTACTATGTGCCAGGCATTAAGTATGTGTTCTCATCTGATCTTTATTTTGGAGCCACGTTTTCCACGGTTTAAACATTTTAAATATACATAGGCAGATAGTATACAATGGAGGAAACATTTAGAAAAATAAGAAAAGATAACTTTATGTGATATTTGTTAAGAACCTGCTATGTATCGAGTACTGTTCTAAGCACTGGGGTAGTTACTAATCAGACCAGATACAGTCCCTGTCCTACATGGGGCTCACAGTCTAAATAGGAGGGAAAACAGGTAACGAATCCCCATTTTGCAGTTGAGGAAACTGAGGTACAGAAAAATCAAGTGACTTTCCCAAGGTCACACAGCAGGCAAGTGTTGGAGCTGGGATTAAAGCCCAGGTCTTCTGGCTTCCAGGCTTGTGCTCTATCCACTAGGACACACTGCTTCATTCTGTCAA
Organism: Ornithorhynchus anatinus; assembly: GCF_004115215.2. Classification (NCBI taxonomy): domain Eukaryota; kingdom Metazoa; phylum Chordata; class Mammalia; order Monotremata; family Ornithorhynchidae; genus Ornithorhynchus; species Ornithorhynchus anatinus. The sequence continues at coordinate 35,427,503 of NC_041734.1, read as the reverse complement.
ACTCTGCTCTAATTGAGTGGAAAGGGGAGCTTAACTTTATGACAAATTCCTACCTGTGTATTCTTTCCCAGCACTTAGTACAGTGCTCTAAACACAGTGAGTGTTTAATAAACACTATTGCAACTTTTGTAGTTCTCAGTTTTTCTTTGGCTTCTCTTGCTGTCCAATCAATCAATCAATTAATCAAGGGTGTTTATTGAGTGTCTATCATGGACCGATAACTATATTAAATGCTTGGGAGAGTACAAAACAATAGATTTGAATGATTGAGTTCTAGTACCCTAGTTAACAGTGATATTTTCCAGACTGCCAGTCAGAACTCCCTAGGGGAAGAGTGTGTGTGCTTAGAGTTGGTAAATAAATCTTGGCGATGGTCAGGGAGGAAGAGAGTGTCATTCTGCCATGCCCCAACTAGACATAGGGTATTTCTTGGCTTTAAGTAGCAACATGCTGACTTTTTATTACAGTAGCAATAATCCCCTGGAAATAAATATTTGAAAAGGAAGGAACTGTTGGAAGTAAACTTCCCTGTTGCATTTCCTGATCTCTGCTGAGGTCATTAATTGTTCTGGTAATAGCAAGAAGAGGGAGTCTGCCCTGTTATTATGCCCCTACTTCTCAGAAAAATGAATTGCCCATTTGCTTTTGGACTCACATGTGGTGCCCTATTGGCTCTTCTAAAAATACATTTGTTGTGATATTTTAACTCCAGTTTTCATCAGTGGGGAATGGAGGAAAGGCACAGGCAAACCTGAATGCCAAGTACTAGTAGAGAAGCAGTATGGTCTATTGGATAGAACATGGGTCTAGGAGTCAGAAGGACCTGGTTCTAGTTCTGGCTTTGCCACTTGTCTGCTGTGTGACCTTGGGCAAGTCACATAACTTCTCTGGGCCTCAGTTATCTCATCTGTAAAATGGAGATTATGACTGTGAGCCCCATGTGGGACATGGACTGGTTCCAATTTAATTTCCTTGTATCTATCCCAGTCCTTAGAACAGTTCCTGGCACATAATAAGCATTTAACAAATACCATAGGAAAAAAAAGAGAGTAAGAGAACTACCATAGTAGAAGGCAGCATGGCCTAGTGGAGTACATGGGTTCTAATCCCAGCTCTGCCATTTACCTGCTGGGTGACCTTGAGCAAATTACTTCACCTCTCTGTGCCATCAATCAATCAATCAGTGGTATTGATTGAGTGCTTACTATGTGCAGAACCCCGTTCTAAGTCTTGGGAGAGTACAATATAACAGAATTGGTAGACACAGTCCTGGCCCACAGTGAGCTAGGGTGCCTGGCAAAAAGTAAGTTTAGCAAATAATATAAAAAAAAGAAGAGCCACTAGTCCGCCCATTCAAAATGTAGCCCTTTTGGTTTTTCATCAGACAATCTGGTCCAGATAGGATACAAGACACTATTTTTATTTTAACCACCCAACCCGCTCCACCTTGGTTCCTCCAGGGAGTGCCATTTCTTGGAAGCAGAGTGCTAGCAGGGTCCTGAAAGAGGAATACAATGGCTCTGGATCAATGGAAGGAGTCAAGAGCCCCTCGGATGACAAGCTCTGGGCTCTGCAGACGTTTACAAAGAACCATTCCAAGTGTCCATAGAACACTATTTTGTTACCTAACAATAGGTACATCTGTTACTTCCAGATCGGTAAAGGGGTGTCCAGTGTTCTTGATTGCTATTGGTGGCCACCCTAACCTTTTGAACTAGCCCTCAACTCCCTTCTCTTGACTTGAGTCAGAGACTCCAATTTAAAATCAATAAAGTGATTGTTTCCTCATCTTTTCCATTTCTCCAGAGATTTCACCCTCATCACCTCAGGCCAGATTAATTGGAGTGTCTGAAGACAAACAGGAAGTCTTTATGAGGTCCTGGCTGAGCTCTGCCAACTGCAATGAAATAAGAGGTTTCAGTAGATTGATGATTATAGGAGGGTTTGTTTGGAGAACCCCTATCCATTGAGTTATTGTCCTCCAAGTTGCTTTCTGAATTTCTCATTCTTCTCTGGAAGAAGTGGAAGCATTGATGTGAAGCCTAGGATTCTTATTCCACACTGTTAGGCTGGAGAAAAGATCAGAAAAAAAGAGGATAAACTAGAAAAGGAACAGTGAAAAGGAAGAGACAAGTTTCTGTTGAGGAATGACTATCTGAGGGCATGCTCATTCAAAAATTATCTGCTCATGTTGATTCTACACTGGCAAGCTATGATAGTATTTATTAAGCACTTACTATGCTCTCACTGTGGACAGGATATGTGTCTATTTACTGTTATACCCTACTTTCCCAAGCTCTTAGTACAGTGCTCTGCACATAGGAAGTGCTCAATAAATGTGATTGACTGACTACTATGTGCCAAGTACTGTGTCAAGAACTGAAGTAGACACATATCGTGAAGGTGGAGCCTAGTGGAAAGAGCACAGGTCTGGGAGTTAGAGGACCTGGGTTCTAATCCTGATTCTGCTACTTTTCTGCTCTGTGAACTTGAAAGAGTCACTTCACATCTCTGTGGCTCAGCTGCCTCATCTGTAAAGTGGGGATTAAATCTGTGAGGCCCATGTGGGAGAGGGACAGTGTCCAACCCGATTTGTTTGTATCTGCCCCAGCACTTAATTCAGTGTCAGGAATAGGAGTCATTCTATACTGGGGGCTCTCTGGGGAGTGCTCTGGCTACCCCTTGGGAAGCTCATAATGTGCTAAGCTTCCTGAGGGGTGTTCTCTACCCAAAAAAACAAGATGGCACCCCTGGGTTGAGCATAGGAGGGGTTTCATTCTCCCACCCAACTCAAGTTGTAAGCCTGTCAGTGGGCAGGGATAGTCTCTATCTGTTGCCGAATTGTACATTCCTAGTGCTTAGTACAGTGCTTTGCACATAGTAAGTGCTCAATGAAGCAGCATGGCTCAGTGGAAAGAGACTGGGCTTGGGAGTCAGAGGTCATGGGTTTGAATCCCAGCTCCGCCACTTGTCAGCTGTGTGACTGTGGGCAAGTCACTTCACTTCTCTGGGCCTCAGTGACCTCATCTGTAAAATGGGGATTGAAACTGTGAGCCCCACGTGGGACAGAGACTGCGTCCAACTCTATTTGCTTGTATCCACCCCAGTGCTTAGTACAGTGACTGGCACATAGTTAAGCACTTAACAAATGCCATAATTATTATTAAATACTATTGAATGAATGAATGAAAGTCCACAAAGGAATCCTTTTCAACCTTTCTCCTCCCTATGCCAAGGACAAAGCTCAGGGGCTAAGTTTTTTATGGGGTGAGAGTGAAGAGTATGAATTCCAGGGTTGTTGTCTTATGCTATTGAGTCATGTCTAACCCATAGTGACGCCACAGGCAAATCTCTTCCAGAACACCCCGCTTTCCATCTGCAATCATTCTGGTAGTGTATCTATAGAGTTTTTTTGGACCCAAACTGAGTTCCTTATCTTCCCTCCCAAGCCCTGTCCTCTTCCTAACTTCCCTGTCACTGTGGATGGTATGACCATCCTTCCTGTCTCTCAAGCCTGCAACCTTGGAGTCATCCTTGACTCACCTCTCTCATTCACCCCACACATCCAATCCATCACCAACGCCTGACGGTCTCACCTTTACAATATCGCCAAGATCTGCCCTTTCCTCTCCAACCAAACAGCTATCTTACTGGTACAGGCTCTCATAATATCCCAGGTGGATTATTGTGTCAGCCTTCTCTATGATCTCCCTTCCTCCTGTCTCTCCCCGCTCCCATCTATTCTTCATTCTGCTGCCCGGATCATCTTCCTGCAGAAACGCTCTGGGCATGTCACTCCCCTCCTTAAAATCCTCCAGTGTTTGCCTATCAACCTCCGCACAAAACAAAAACTTCTCACTCTGGGCTTCAAGGCTCTCCATCACCTTGCCCCCTCCTACCTCTCGTCCCTTCTCTCTTTCTACTGCCCACCCTGCGTGCTCTATTCCTCTGTGCTCACCTCCTCACTGTCCCCCGCTCAGGCCTATCCCGCTGTCGATCCCTGGCCCAAGTCCTCCCGCTGTCCTGGAATGCCCTCCCTCCTCACCTCCACCAAACTAATTCTCTTCCCCTCTTCAAAGCCATGTTGAATACTAATCTGATAGCCACCTCGCAAGAGACATATATCTGAGGCTTTCTCATGTGACTTTGCATGGAAGTCTTTGAGGGAGACATATCTCTAAATGCAGTATCCTGTGAGAGCAATGACAACAGTCTTGTGGGAAGCCATTTCTGGGTTTCAGGTGGATCTCTTGCTCAGGATTTTGGATTCATTTCCCTTTTCTCCGATGTTAGATAATTGTGGTTCTAGGGAGGCTGAAACTACCAAACCACCAGAGCAATAAGCCTTAGTCCAGGAAAAAGCAATCCAAGCTCACAGCGGGGCCTCAAGCAAAAGTAATCTCTGCTTGACACACAGTTTAGGTGAAATAATGAAACCCTGCTGCATCACCTCAGTTTCAGACCATCTCTGTGTTTATACTCGCTTATGCTTTCCTCTTCTTTCCCCATCAGATTCCTTCAATGTTGCCATGGTGACAGAGTCACTGAATCCCCAGTCCCTTCTGCTTATAGCCTTTAGGAAGAACAAATGACCTGTCTCCACGGGACCAGTTTCTCTTCTCATCATAGCACAATCGTGTCTCTTCCCTTACTTCATTTCTGTTAAGGCGATGTTGACTTGCTTCTAGATTTCCCCTTGCAAACTAGGTATGGGAGGAAAGAAGGGCAATGTAAAGAGAGGAATGTGCCACAGATGTTGAGGTTCATGGCACCCATCTGGACAAAGCACCACTAACTCATTGATGCTGTGATTTGAGAAAAGGCCAGGGATTGACTCATCATAAACCGTGCTGAATGTAACTTCTGCTGAAATTTATTATTATTCGCAATAATAATAATAATGATAGCATTTGTTAAGCACTTACTATGTTCCAAGCAATATTATAAGTGCTGGTGTAGGGACAAGATAATCAGGTTGGAAACAGTCCCTGTCCCACATGGAGTTTACAGACTTAATCCCATTTTAGAAGTGAGTAACTGAAGCACAGAGAAGTTAAGTGACTTGCCCAAGGTCATACTGCAGACAAGTGTTGGAGCCAGGATTAGAACCCATATCCTCTGACTCCCAAGCCTGTGCTTAATCCACCACACCATGCACTCCACCCAATCGAGTAGTTTAGCTTGGCCCTGGAAATTGGGCACAGCAGGAAATCCCTAGGGCAAAATTCATCCTCTTCGCTCACCCTAGAGTGTGACATGCCCTTTGTTGCTGCCCATCCCATCAAACACTCAGCAAAGCCGAAGGCACAAGAAAGAATAACATCTCTTCCAGTTTCAGTCATCCTTGAGACTCCCTTATCTTTATTCTGGTGACATCTCTTGTGACTTTCCTGATTATACCTTAGATATACCACTGACTCCACCCTAGATTTCCTCTCCTTTAGATTTCAGGGAGTCTCTGTAGAGATGATATCACAAGGTCAGAAATCATCCTTATGGCCCTAAGCCTTTGGATCTGAATGTCACCAAGAGTCAGTCATCTGGTTTACCTAGTTTCCTTTCTCATCCCCCTTTCTGGAACATCCATAGCCTGTGTTGTGATGTCCTTCAGCTCACCCAAGCTTCCAATAAGCCACTTCCAATCTCTGGAGACCAGTGCCTCTCACTGGACCATGACCAACTCATTTGCTTATAAAATTATGACACACCCGGCATGCTTTGAAGTTCAGCACACCCTCAGCTGATCAATCACCAAAACTGATGGTCCAAGATTATAGAGTTGAATGGAGAGGGCTATCACAACCTGCTTGGGTTTTGATAACCAGTTTTCACTGCTGATTTGGAAGGTATCCACCCAGAAACTCTTCTGGGGATGAACATGAGGGTTTCAATCTTCTCAGTGTAGTGTGTAAACACCCACTTCATCTAGGTCAGCTGACTGTTCCTCTACTCAGCAGAGGCATCAGATGAGGTCAGGAGGAGATCTTAGGTCAGTTTCGTTGACTGAAAGTAAATCCTTACTGATGCTAATCCAGGGGATTTTCATTCAGGAGTCATCGTCACCCAACAGCTAAAGTGAGATACTTTATTAAGTGCTGAGTTGCCTGGGGATCTGAGCTAGGTGCTTGACAAAATTTCTAAGTGCTCCCTGGCAGCTTACTATCAAAAGCAGACCTAAAGGTGGACAGACATAAAAGTCATCTGGACAAAATGAAATCAGTGAGGACAGCAAACAAGTACATAGGGGAAACAAGTAAATGGATGGGAAGCAGTGCAGTCTAGTGGCAAGAACAAGGACCTGGGATTCAGAGTACCTGGGTTCTAACCCTGGCCCCCTGCACACACACTTGGCTGCTGTGTGACAATGGGTAAGTCATTTAACTCCTCTATGCCTCAGTATCTTCTTTGATAAAATTATGGGCAGGGAACGTTTGCTAATTCTGTTCTATCTCCAAGATCTTAGTAAACTGTTCTGCACGTAGTATGCCCTCCATAAATACCACTGATTAATGGATTGATTAAGTCCTACTCTCCCCTACTTAAACTGTGAGCTTCATGTTGAATAGAAATTGTGTCCAACCTGAATATTTGTCCTAGTGTATAGTACAGGGCTTGGCACACAGTAAGTGCTTAACAAGTACCATAAGAAATGAATAACGTACTTCCCTGACTAAACCCTCATTTCCTCTTCTCCCACCCCCTTCTGTGTCACCCTGACTTGCTTCCTTTATTCATCCCCCCTCCCAGCCCCACAGCACTTATGTACAGGAAGCAACATGGGGTAGTGGATAGACCACCGGCCTGGGGTTCAGAAGATTATGGGTTCTAATCCCTGCTCTTCCATTTGTCTGCTGTGTGAACTTGGGCAAGTAATTTCACTTCTCTGGGCCTCAGTTCCCTCATCTGTTAAATGGGGATTTGAGACTGTGAGCTCCATGTGGGACGGGGGACTGTGTCCAACTTGATTTGCTTGTATCCACACAGTGCTTAGTACAGTGCCTGGCACATAGTAAGCACTTTAATGCCATTATTATTATTATTATATCTGTAATTTATCTATTTATTTGAATGTCTGTCTCCCCCTTTAGACTATAAACTCAGTGTGGGCAGGGAATGTGTTTACCAGTCCTGTTATTTGGTACTCTTCCAAGGCCTTAGTACAGGGCTCTGCACAAAGTAAGCACTCAATAAATACGACTGACCGACTCATTACTAAGGTAAGTACGATTCTACCCCTGTGTATGTTGTGAAGGGATGGTGACGGCTTAAAAATGGAATGTAAAAGTGGGAACGCCTCCCCAGTGATTCTACCAGCAGGATGGACACCCACATTCTGCTCCCTTTGGACAAGTCAGTGTGCCTAAAGCAGGTGTGCCAGGGAAGAGTGGAGCAAACCATATCATCGGAAGATGAGAAGAGGCAATGAATGAAGGCTGTTTAGCTATTAGCTGCTGCAGGGGAACTCTGGGTAGGAGAATAGGGACCATCGGCTGCAAACTAATAAGAATGCTCAGCCAGGGTGGGGCCAGAGAGAATGTCACACCTCCCTTCCAAATTAGTCACAGAAAACTTCATGGAGGAGGTGGCATTTCAAGTGAAACTCGAAGGGAGGAAGAAGGCTTGGAAAGTTGGGTGGGGAGGAGTGGGGTGGAGAAAGGCATGTCAGGCAGGTGCCAAATTAAATCAATCCTAGAGCCAACATCAAAGGTGTCATGCTCCTAGTGAGGACTCAAGTAGTATTCATAGACTGTAGTGATGATCACCCTTAAAGCTAAATGTGCTTTTTGCTAGATGCAGAGCTAGGTTACTCCTCTAGACTATAAATTTATTTTGGGCAGGGACTATGTCTAACTTTGCTATATTGTACTATAACAAGCGCTTAGTGCGGTGCTCTGATGATGATTGCACTGTTTGATTCACAGCTACTTTCACAGTGTAGAAAAGAAACCTTAGCCTTCTAGCATGCATGATTGTAAGCCTCTTTTTCACCATTGTGTGTTCTAAAACCTAGGAGCTTGGGTGGCCTTGGCAATGAAAACCAAGGACAGACCATAACATTGTCCATCTTAACTGCCTCTCCCTTCACTGTGAAAGGACCTTCTCTTCATAAATTGTTCTAGGTGATTCAACCAATATCCTGTTCCCTAGTGAAAAACAACCCATCACTTCACCAGTCTTTTCCATTCATAATCCCGGTATGAGGTGGAGGTTCTCTCCTCCTGGTAAAAGTTTCTTAATGTATTGTTCATGATTATAGAAAAGGGCAAGACCTTAATGACACCAGAGAATATCTGAGGACTCCCACCCCAACCCCGAAGTAGTTCCTTGGACCTCTAAACCAGCATAGTCAAGAGGTGGCTAAATGGATTCCAAGCCACAGATGGGCCCCAAGGAAAACCAATCAGTGGTATTTATTGAATGCTTACTGTGTGCTGAGCTCTGTAATAATAATAATATTAATGGTATTTGTTAAGCACTTACTATGTGTCAAGCACTGTTCTAAGCACTGGGGTAGATACAAGGTAATTTGGTTGTCCCATGTGGGGCTCACACTTTTAATCCCCATTTTACGGATAAGGTCACTGAGGCCCAGAGAAGTTAAGTAACTTGCCCAAGGTCACAGAGAAGACATGTGGCAGAGCTGGGATTAGAACCCACATCCTTTGACTCCCAAGCCTGTGCTCTTTCCACTAAGCCATGCTGCTTCTCTGTACTAAGTGTTTGGAGAGTCCAACATGGCAGAGTTGGTAGACATGTTCTCTGCCCACAGTGAGTTTACTATCTAGAGGGAAATGGTGCTTCTTATTCTTGTGTATGTATTTCCACTTCCCTGGGTCTCTCTCATGGCCACATTGTAGTCGGGGTGAGGCAGGTGTGGTCAACAGTGGGATTCAGCACCTCCAGGGGATCCCCAAATTCCATCCCAAGAAATTCCCAGTGGGAAGAAACACTGGGAAGGAATGACATTGTATTGAGATTTGTCCCTTTCTCCTCTGAGGCTTTTGTTATCTATTGAAGGTCCTACAGGTGTGAAATTCCACCTGGAGTACCCCCATGGCCCAGAGGCCATAACTTCAATAGGAAAAATCTAGAACCCACCATTATCACTCTGAGCCCAGAGCAGTGATCCAGCTTTTCAGATTCCTGAAGCCCTGAAAAGGAAGCAGCATGAACTTGTGGAATGAGCATGGGCCTGGGAGTCAGAAAACCCGAGTTCTAATCCCAACTCTACCATGTACCTGCTGTGTGACCTTGGTCAAGTCACTTAACTTCTCTGTGGCTCAGTTCCCTTATCTGCAAAATAGAGATTCAAACCTGTTTTTCTTTCTACTTGGACTGGGAGCCATATGTGGGAATTGATTATCTTGTATCTTATATGCCAAGTCCTGTAGTAGATACTTGTACCTTGTAGTAGAAGCTACACACTTGGCACATAAGCACTTAATATTATTATAATTATTGTTATTAATGCTATTAATTCACCTGGATTCAGTGATGCAGACTGGGGGCACCGACACAATGCATGGTGCAGTGAGCAATCTGCTGGCCCACAGTTCCTGGCAAGTGGTGGAAGTGTAAGGTGAACCAAATTGTCCAGGTGGACAAACCAAGACAGGGATGGAGATGAAAAAATGAGGCATAGAGAGTGGAACAGAGAGACAGTGTGGAGTGGCAGGGGAGGTGGGGAGAGAGAGAGAGAGAGAAAGAGGAAGAGGGGGTAAGTAAATAAAAGTTGGAGTAGATGGGGAAGGAGAGGAATCATATCAACTCACTTTGCAGCCACTGATTAGTGCCACCAAATGGGCACTCTGAGTTTCTGTTTCAGCTAGGTCTCTGGCTATGGAGAAAGTTCTTAATAACAGTTCAGGCAGGGCCAGTTCAGCCTTGGTAGATAGAGGATCATGATAGCTGCCATCTCCACAGAGAAACCGGAGGATGCTGGGAAGTAGCGTGGTCTAGTGGATAGAGCATAGAGCTGCATTCTCATCCTGTCTCAGCCTCTAGTCTGCTGTGTGACCTTGGGCAAATCACTTAACTTCTCTCTGCTTCAGTGATCTCATCTGTAAAACATGGGAATTAAGACACTGGGACACTGACTGTGTCCAACCTGATTAACTTGTATCTACCCCAGTACTACCGTCTCAGGATAGTACCTGGAGAGTTTCCAGTACTCTGCCAGTCTCACCTACAGGAGGGAGAGTCAAGCAGAGGCATACTTATTCTATTCCTAGCTTGGGCAGTGGCTAGCAAGTGAAAGGCAATCTGCTACAAATCAAAACTCACCTGTGCTTGGCAGCAGTGGCATGGGAGAGAGTTGAGGCCAGAGACTTGAGTTTACTACACAGAAGGCAATGGTAAACCACTTCCACATTTTTACGGAGAAAACTCTATGGATACACTACCAGAACAATTGCAGATGGAGATGGGGCATTCTGGGACAGATATGTCCATGGAGTTGCTATGGGAAGGAGACGACTCGACAGCATAAAACAAGGCAAGACCCCACTACTTAGTACAATGCCTGGCATAACTTAAGCACTTAACAAATACCAAAGAAAAACCCACTGTCCTCTGCACTGCTGAACTTTTGCCCCTAATGTCACTGCCCAGGCCCCTCCCACCACCCTAACTGGAAGTGGGATCCTAAAAATCGTTATCGTCAAGTTGAAAATCAAGACCCGTGGGCACAGTATGTCAGCAGGCAGACGCTGACTGGACCCTCACCGTCCACTCTGCCATGCACTGGGCCCCTGCTGTTCTCAACCCCAAACTTTGGAGCTAAGCAAGGACCCGCTACCTCTGTTCCAAACTCCCAAACCCAAGTAATGATAAAACAGATGAAAAATAAACATTTCCCTGAGGTCTCTCCCCAAATAGCACTTCAAAATAGATTATGGTTGTTTGTGGTAGCACTTCTCCACCTGCCAAAACATTTAGGCTCTCTCTGGGCAGCTTGAAATGTAGCCAGGCCAGTAGGCTCTATCTGCTTCCCATCCCCCTCTCTGAATTTGCGTTGGAGCTTATTAAACAGATAATTACAGCAACCAGTGGGGTGGAGCCCAGTGCAAACCAGAGGAAGACAAACGTGTGCTTTGTCATGAGGCCAACTTAATTCTTTAGAAGTCTACTGTCTTAACATCCTACTGAGCAATCACTGTTTTCTCAATAGCCAGGGCCCAGTTTTCAAACAGTGCTTGAGAGAGAGAGAGAGAGGCCTCCGTGGGTGTAGCTAATAAATGCAGATGAGCTCAACTGTGGGTCTGGGCTGGGTAATGACCCACCCATGATTGTGTTATTATTTTGCCTATGTGGGGCCCTCTCTGGTCTCTGGACAAGTGTGTGTGTGTCTGTGTGTCTGTGTGTCTGCATCTATTCTGTCTCCCTTCCCTATTTTATATTCTCCTCCTGGTTTCATCCCACTAAAGTCCCTGGAAACACCCCCATCACGCAATGAGGTCTAGAAAATGCATGCATTTCACCTCAATAGTGACCACAGGGCTACTTCTTCTTTGACGTGTCTCTCTTTCTGTCCTACTCAGTGCCCAAATGCCTGGGCATTGTCTGGGTCTGGTCCCAGGTGGTGTGCATGGGCAGAGATAAAATTCCTTCAGGCAGATTTCCACCCTGAGGAGGCCTCTGCTAGACAGATCCCTTTCTGGTCCCATTGACAACACACCAGTTCTCTCTATCTTACATACCAGCTCATCTCACTCACTACTTCCCAGTTCATCCCCTTCGCTTCTCTCCATCTCACATCCTGGCTGTATCCCCTTCCCTGGGACTCCTTTATGACCAAAATCTGTCGCACCTCAGCCCTCCCCACCTTCAAAGCCCATTTCCTCCAACAAGTTTTCCATGACTTATATTCCAGACCCCAGCTACATTGACCCCGAAGCTGCCTTGTGCACCAAAGTGTCTGTCTATACCCATCCTCTGCACCTGTGCACTGTAGATCTTGTAATTATTAATAATAATAATAATAAAGGTAATTTATTTATATTAATGTCTGTCTTCCCCTCTAGACTATAAGCTCATTATGGGCAGGGACTGTGTCTGTTAATTGTTATATTGTACTCTCCCAAGTGTTTAGCAGGCAGTAAGCATTCATTAATTAAGATTGAATGAATGAATAAATGAAGGTATTTATCAAACATATACTATATGCCAAGCATTGTGCTTAGCATGAGGGGAGGTACAATTCAATCAGTGGTTTGCATTGCACACTTTCTGTGCTCAGAGTACTGAATTAAATGCTTGGGAAAACACAATAGATTGTGAGCCCCGCTTTGAAGAAAAGGGTTTTTGTCTAATTCCCTGTTGTGTACAACTCTTTCCCCTTCCTTAGTACAGTGCTCTACACACAGTAAGTGCTTAATAAATCCTATTACTACTATGACTGCAACTACTATGATGGCAATAATAATATAATAGAGTTGGTAGACACAATTCCTTCCCACAAGGTTCTTATAGTCTTCAGGGGGTGGCAGACATTAAAATAAATTACAAAAAGGATAAATAGTAGTGTATAAGGATTTATAATAAGTGCTGCAGACCTGGGGTGATAGTAAAGGCTTAAGGTACACATAGCCAAGTGCCAAGGCAACAGAGTAGTGGGAGGATAGGGGAAATGAGGGCTTGCAGTCTACAAGGGGAGGGAGAATAGATATTTTATCCCCATTTTTTAAGAAAGGGAATAGAAGCATAGAGAAGTTAAGTGACTTACCCAAAGTCACACAGCACACAAATGGCAGAGCTGGTATTAGAACCTGTTCTCTTTCCACTAGGGCATACCACCTCTTCAGAAATGGTACTCCATGAAGTATATATATGGTTTTTTTTTGCAGCCCAAATTTCCACGTGGAAGGACCCTAAGTATCTCCAGGTCTGCATCTGAAAACACACGAGTACTGGGTCACATTAAAGCTAATTACTTTTCCGAATCCCATTTCTTCATATCCTATGAACAGATCATTAGTGAAAATGAGTCCCAGCTGACTGACAGAGGCCATTACAGCCAGTCATATAGAATAAACCTTTCCCCCACAACCTACCCAAGCAGAAAATGTAAGAAAAAAGGGTCACCATCTTATCCTGCTCCCAATTAGCTGGGGAATAATAGTAGAAATGGTATTTATTGAAGTCTTACTGAGTTCAAAGCACTCCACTGTGCATTTAGGAAGACAAAGCGTGAGTCATGTTCCCTACCTACATGCAATTATATTCTAACAAGGTAATCAGGCACCAAAATATTGACAAACAGTGGAACCAGAATAAATGCATTTAATGTTCTATGAGAAGCCACATGGCCTAGTGGAAAGAGCATGGGCCTAGAAGTCAAAAGACCTGGGTTCTAATCCTGACTCTACCACTTGTCTGCTGGGTGATCTTAGGGAAGTCACTTAATTTCTCTGTGGCTCAGTTTCCTCATACATAAAATGGGAATTAAGAATGTGAGCTCCAAATGGGAGAGGGATTGTGTCCAACCCAATCATCTCATATCTACGCCAACATTTAGTTCAGTGCCTTGCACATAGTAAGTGCTTGGAAAACTACAATTTCTTTGTTATTATTATTATCATTATTTAGAACACCATGCTAACCAGCTATTTTCAAGAATCCTATTGAACCTGTCACCAAACAAAATGCTCTAGGTGAGTCTGTGATTAGAAACCTGCACTGGATGTGATATAATAGTCATAACCCCATCCCCATTCCTATCCCTATCCCCAGCATCAACACCTCCTTCTGACTGCTTCACTCCCACATCGCAGTCAGGTTTGGGTCAAACTTTGGAGGGGGAATCAGGTCTGTCAGTCCTGAGCTGATCTTCTCAGCCACACTCGTTCTTAGTAGTAAACGTCACCACCAGTGGAATCATCCTTGAATAGACATCATATTAAGTTATGCCTGGTATGTGAAAAAGGAGTTGTTTTTGACTATGACATGAGTGGTGGGATTAGTAGTTTTGATGGGTTGGGTCTATACTAATAATCATAATTATGATATTTGTTAAGTGCTTATTAAGTGCCAAACACTGTACTAGGCACTCAGGTAGATACAAGCTAATTAAGTTGGACAGAGTCACTGTTCCACATGGAGCTCACAGTCTAAGTAGGAGGGAATAGATTTAATCCCCATTTTATAAATGATGACACTGAGGCACAGATTACATAAGTGACTTGCCCAAGGTCTTACAGAAGACAAGTGGCAAAGCAGGTTTAGATCCAGGTCCTCTGACTCCCAGGACCATGCTCTTTCCTCAAGGCCATGCGGCTTCCCTAACATGCATAAATGTTTTCATTCCCCCTGAAAAAAAGTATGTTGGTATTTGTTAAGCGCTTACTATGTGCAGAGCACTGTTCTAAGCGCCGGGGTAGATACAGAGTAATCAGGTGGTCCCACGTGAGGCTCACACTTAATCCCCATTTTAAAGACGAGGTCACTGAGGCACAGAGAAGTGAAGTGACTTGTCCACAGTCACACAGCTGACAAGTGGCAGAGTCGGGATTCGAGCCCATGACCTCTGACTCCCAAGCCCAGGCTCTTTCCAATGAGCCATGCTGCTTCTCTAATCAAAATGTATGAATGGATGAAGATTTCAGAAACAATCTTATTTGTATAGTTTAAAGGAGGTGGGGGGCAGGGGAATGGAGAAAGAAAGGTACAGTATCATACATAAGGAAGTTTCTTTTTTTGACCATTTAGGTTAATGTCTGTCTCTACCATTAGACTGTAAGCTCCTTGTGGGAAGGAAATGATAATAATAATTGCTATTATTATTATAAAAGTATTTGTTAATTGCTCAGGTGCATCCAGCACAGTACTAAGAGCTGGGGTAGATACCAGATAATCAGGTCACACATGGGGCTCAGAGGAGGGAGAATAGGTACCAAATCCCCATTTTGCAGATGAGGGAACTGAAGCACAGAGAAGTTAAGTGACTTGCCCAACATCACACAGCAAACAAGTGGCAGAACCAGAATTAGTACCCAGGGCCTCTGACTCCCAGGCCCTTGACCACTACTTCTAACATGTCTACCAACTCTGTTTTAATGTACTCCCCCAAGTGCTTAGTACAGTGCTCTGCACTCAGTAAGCACTCAGTAAATACCATCAGATGATAATAGTGGAGGGCAGAAGATAGGTCACATTGGCATGGGGTAATCAGAAATGGCCTAGTGGATATAACATGGATCTGGAAGTCAGAAGGACTTGAGTTCCAATCCTGCTTCTGCCACATGTCTGCTTTGTGAAATTGGGTAAGTCACTTCACTAGCAGCATAGCATAGTGGATAGAGCATGGTCCTGGGAGTCAGAAGTCATGTGTTCTAATCCCCCTTCTGCCACTTGTCTTCTGTGTGGGCTAGAGCAAATCATGTGGGCTTGGGCAAATCATTTCCCTTCTCTGTGCCTCAGTTCCCTCAACTGTAAAATGGGGATTAAGACAGTGAGCCACATGTGGGACTGGGACTGGATCCAACTGGATTTGCTTATATCCACCCCAGCAGCATAGTACAGTGCTTGGCACACAGTAAGTGCTTAACAAATACCACAATTATCAGTGCTTAGAACAGTGCTTGGCACATAGTGAGCGCTGAACAAATACCACCATCATCATCAGTTACCTTGTTTGTAAAATGGGGATTAAGACTGTGAGCCCCATGTTGGATGTAGACTGTGTCCAATCTTATTATCACAAGATATCTATCTTGTATCTATCCCAATGCTTAGTACAGTTCCTGGCACATAGTAAGTACTTAATAAACACCATTAAAAAACAAGCAAATAAAAAAGAGCAGGATTAACTCAGGAGAATTAACCTCTGCATTTGCCATGCTCTGCCTGTATGATGAGTTCTCCGGGTATCATCTGGTAAGAAGATAGTTCTACTTCTATTTGGAATAGATGCCATTGGAGAAATAGTTTCCATGCCAACAGCTGTTGCAATAACAATATGGATGAATCTTTTCAGAAATTTAAATTTAGCATTGAAAACATGAATGGCCAAAGCATATTTTTGGTTACCAGGGACTTACAATTTATTTGGGGAACTGACAAGTGGCAGAGAGCCCAAAATTTAAGTTTCTTAAATGCATCTGATTGAGTTAGAATAGCAAATTCCAGTTAAATCCAAAGGGCGATGGTTTAATCCTCTTAATGGTAGCCATGGGCACAAATTCCTTAAAAAGATTGGAGAGTGTGAAAATGAGAAGTCAAAGTTTCCGATAGCTACAGTTTCACACTGAGCATAGCTACTGCTGGAATAATTAAATCAGAGTTCTGGTGAAGCTTTTCTGAGGTAAATAGCTATTCAGTATAATGAACCTCAGTTAGCCGGGCTACCTGAAAGGTAATACCCAAAAAGAGTACTTAGATTTTGACTAATGTTACAGGTGTTTTTTTTAAATACAGGGGTTTGCTATTGGATGATAAGCAGATCATAGAGAGGTAACTGATATTGAAAATGCAACACCATTGATAAGGGATAGATAAAACCTTTCCTCAGGTTAGTAATAAGAAGTGAGGAAGAGTTTGAAGAGAATAGGGAAAGGAAAAAGCACTGGATAATAATAATAATTATTATGGTATTTGTTAAGCACTTACTACATGCCAAGCACTGTTCTAAACACTGGTAAATACAAGGTAATCATGTTGTCCCACTTTGGGCTCACAGTCTTAATCCCCATTTTACAGATGAGGTAATTGAGGCACAGAGAAATTAAGTGACTTACCCAAGGTCACTCAGCAGCCAAGTGTCAGAGCCAGGATTAGAATCCACGTCCCCTGACTCCCAAGCCCATGCTCTTGCCACTAAGCCATACCACTTCACATGCTGGATCCCTAGGTGCTTTTTAGTGGTTACATCCCTCTAAATAGTGTGGCCTAATAGATAGAATATTGGCCTATCTTCTAATCCTGGCTCTGTCATTTTTCTGCTGTGTGACCTTGAGCAAGTCGCTTCACTTCTCTGTGCCTCAGTTATTTCATCTGTACAATGAGGATTAAGACTGTGAACTCCATGGGGATAGGGACCGTACCCAACATGATTTGTTTGTATCCACTAGAGTGTCTGGCACATAGTAAGTACTTAACAAATACCACAATTATTATTGTTAATAGTAATAGTAGTTAATATTAGTAGCAGTAATAGTAGTAGTAATAAGACTGTAAACCCATCTCTCATTAAGGGCAGAGAATGTATGTAACAACTCTGTTGTTTTGTACTCACCCCCAAGTGCTTAGTACAGTGTTCTGCATAGAGTAAGTCTCAATAAATTCAATTGACTGATTGATTGCTAGTAATAGTAGTAGTAAGCAGCGTGGCTCAGTGGAAAGAGCAAAGGCTTGGGAATCAGAGGTCATGGGTTCGAATCCCAGATCTGACCCTTGCCAGCTGTATGATGTGGGCAAGTCATTTAACTTCTCTGTGCCTCAGTTACCTGATCTGTAAAATGGGGATTAAGAGTGTGAGCCTAATGTGGGACAACCTGATTACCCTGTATCTACCCCAGGGCTTAGAACAGTGCTCTGCACATAGTAAGCACTTAACAAATACCAACATTATTATTAGTAGTAGAAGTAGTAATATTTCCTGAGCACCCACTGGCTGCAATGCACTTTACTAATTGTTTGCTGACTTGTCGATGGACTCCTGCAAATCCTACCACCTGTCGGTGATCCAGTTTGGTAGATGGTTTGGCCTGACAGCAAAGATATAAGCAGGGTAACCATCTCATACCCCCGTAGGATTGCACCTGAAAAGTTTCCAGGACTCTACCAGTCTCTGTTAAGGGAGGGAGAGTCAAGTTTAGGTATACCCGTTCCATTCCTAGCGTGGGCAGTGGCTAGCCAATGGAAGGCAATCTGTTATAAGAAAAGCTCACCCAAGCTGGGCAGCAGTGGCATGGCAGAGTAGAGACTCGAGTTTACTGCACAGAAGAAGGCAATGGAAAACCACTTCCATATTTTTCCAAGAAAACTCCATGGATCCACTACCAGAATGATTGCAGGTGGAGGTGGGGCATTCTGGGAGAGATGTATCCATGGAGTCGCTATGGGTCGGAGATGACTCTACAGAATAAGACAAGAACCATCACAGGGCTTCTCCAATTATCCTCTGGCCACTGTCAGAAGCAGAACCATTGGCTGTGGAGGATCATAGATTTGATCCAGGAATTGAGTTGTTTATGGGCTTATATGTTTAAGCCTGAAATCACCTATTATGTAGATCTCTCTTGCACACCACCTGTGCTCAATACAATCTGAAGAAAGTGATGAGAAGAAACTTCAAATAAAAATAACATAGTTAACCTGGATGGATTGTAATGCAGAAATAAAAAGGAAAATAAATTTGAAAGTAAGTGAAGCATCCCTTGTTTTAGAAATTATATTTTTCATCAGGTTTACAAGGTAAGATGATTTATTTATCTACCATCCAAGCAATTGGGCATAAAGTGTTTCTCCACTTGCATGTCAGAAGAATAATAAAATTCTATTACAACAATAATAACCTTGAATTTATATAACACCTGATCTTTTTTCTCCAAGCACTTCACATATATTGATCCCCACAATATGTCTGTAAGGGAGGAGGAAGACAGAATTACAGTGCAAGCATTGCCTGATGGATGTCTCTAAATTGCAAATAGAAATAAAATGTATGATAAAATAGATATCCTCTAAATCAAAAAGGCTAACATGACTTTGGTCTGTCTGCAAAGCGAAATGTGGTGGCAGCAAAGCATCAAATTCTAAATTATGTTTCAAGAATTTGATGAATCCTTAGGTCACTGGGCCGATTCCGGCTCGAGGGACTGTACGTACTTTGGGAAGCAGCATGGTGTAGTGGATAGAGCAAGGGCCTGGGAGTCAGAAGGTAATGGGTTCTAATCCCAGGTCTTTACTTGTCTGTTATGTGGCCTTGGGCAAGTCACTTCACTTCTCTGTACCTCAGTTACCTCATCCGTAAAATGGGGATTAAGACTGTGAACCCTGTGCTGGACAGGGACTGTGTCCAATGCAATTTGTTTATATCCACCCCAGCCCTTAGTACAGTGCCTGGCACATAGAAAGCACTTTACAAATACCATGATTATTATTATCATTATCACTGAAGATCTTTAAGGCTACTGTGTAATTGCTCCTATTTTGTAATAACACTAATAATAATCATGGTATTTGTTAGCACTCACCAAGTGCCAGGCACTGTACTAAGTGCTGGGATAGTAACAAGATAAACAGATCAGAAACAATCCTTATGTCTATGTGAATCAGGTCCTACCAAAGAAAACACATTCAGCTGCATACCTTACCAGTTGCTTTTTTATTACAGAGAGATGCCCTCAACTCCAGAAGAGACTAGACTACAGACCATTCTCTAAGTATTGAACAGAAGCCCAAAGTATTGAAGATATGATGTTACAATTCCAGATACAAAAAAGATATTGAAGTTTTTCAACCTGCTCAAGTATTGTATTGGCTGAATCTTGCTAATAATTGTGGTATTTGTTAAGCGCTTACTATATGTTGAGCACTACATTAAGCACTGGGGTAGTTATAGGATTATCAGGGCACACTTGGGGCACAGAGAGTAAGTAGGAGGGATAACGGATATTAAAATCTCCATTTTGCAGATGAGGGAAGTGAAGCACAGATAAATTAAGTGATTTGCCCAAGATTATATGGCAGGTAAGTGGCAGAGTCAGGATTAGAACACAGGACCTTTCACTGCCAAGCCCATGCTCCTTCCATTAGGCCACACTGCTTCTTAGAACAGTGCTTTACACATGGTTAGCACTTAACAAATACCATCATCATCAACATCATCATTTAAGGCCATAAACTGAGATGGAGAGAAAACATTTGGCAGAAATGGCAAGTTCATAAACAGTGTCGTTACTGGCTTAGTCCAACGATTCAACCAGCCCGGGAGTCCATTTCCAAAAGTGGCTGTAAGATACTCAGAGGTAGAATGTAATATTTCTCCTCATTGACATCCATCCAAATAGTTAGGGAGGTATTGTCTAACAATCCTATCTTTCCCTCCACTGATATATTGTGGTTCTTAAATCCATGAAAGAATCTAAACCAACACAAACCCATATCATTGGAATTATACTTAACTCCCCTATCTCTTTCACCTCCCACATTCAATCTGTCACTAAATCCCGTTGATTTTTCCTCCACATCCTTTCCAGGATCTGCTCCTCCAATCCAACTGAATGGCTCTCATACCATCCAGGAACTTGCTTAATCCTGACGAGTACTGCGTCAGCCTCTGCTGACCTCCCTGCTTCCACTCTATTTCTTTCTTTCTTCCTTTCCATTCTCCCTCTCTAATATCCAACATCATTTTGCTGCCCAGATCATTTTCTTAAAATAATAATAATAATTGAGGTATTTGTTAAACACTTACTATGTTCCAGGCACTGTACTAGGATGGATACAAACAAATCGGAATTGACAGAGTCCCTGTCCCAAGTAGGGCTCACAATCTTAGTCCCCATTTTATGAGGTAACTGAGGCCCAGAGAAGGAAAGTGATTTGACCAAGATCACAGAGCAGATAAGTGGCAGAGCTGGAATTAGAACCCATGTCCTTCTGACTCCCAGACCTGTGCTCTATCCACTAGGCCTCGCTGCTGAAAATGTCATTCTGCTCAGCTCACTATTGCCCCTAAAACCATTCCTCTCCACATCAAGTAAAAAATCCTTAGCTCTGGCACTGAAGCACTCTATCAACTCTCTCTCTGCTACTTAGCCACTCTCTTCTCCCATTACACCCCAGCTCTTAGTTTTTGTTCCTTTCATGATAACATCATTTACTGTGACTCATTCTCATCTCCCCTACCTCTGACCCCTTGCTCATATCTTTCCTTCTGCCTAGTACAACCACCCCCATACTTTAAATGTCTGAAACCACAGATCCCCACATCTTCAAAGCCCTTCTGAAATCTCATTTCCTCTAAGAGGACTTCCTTTATTATCGCTTCTCAATCAATAATTAGTATTCATACTGAGAACCTTCTGTTGGTGCAGAGCACTGTTTTAAGTATTTGGGAAAGTACAATAGAATTAGTTAGTATACATGATCGTTGCTCTCAAGAACATCGCAATCTATTTTTTTCACTTTTTATGATATTTGTTAAATGCTTACTACATACCAGAAACTGTACTAAGTGCTGGGTAATTACAGGGTAATCAGGTTAGTCACAGTCTATGTTCCACATGGGCCTCACAATCTTAATCCTCATATTTCTCCAAGAGGCGTTCCCAGACTGAGCTCCTCTTCTCCCTCTACTCCCTCTGCCATCTCCCCTTTACCTCTCCGCAGCTAAACCCTCATTTTCCCCTTTTCCCTCTGCTCCTCCACCTCTCCCTTCCCATCCCCACAGCACTGTACTCGTCCGCTCAACTGTATATATTTTCGTTACCCTATTTATTTTGTTAATGAATTGTACATCGCCTTGATTCTATTTAGTTGTCATTGTTTTTACGAGATGTTCTTCCCCTTGTATCTGTTTATTGCCATTGTTCTCGTCTGTCCGTCTCCCCCGATTAGACTGTAAGCCCGTCAAACGGCAGGGACTGTCTCTATCTGTTGCCAACTTGTTCATCCCAAGCGCTTAGTACAGTGCTCTGCACATAGTAAGCGCTCAATAAATACTATTGAATGAATGAATGAATTTCTGATGCAGTAACCGAGGTACAGAGAAGTTAAGTGACTTGTCCAAGGTCACACAGCAGACAAGTTATAGAGTCAGGATTACAACCCAGACACTTTTGACTCCCAGAAAATACAAATACCATCTTTATCCAATAGGCTATGCTGTTTTCCCCTAACTACCATTTCAATACTCAGACAATTGTGTACTTTCTTATTCACAACCATTTATAGCACTTCTGTATATATCATTTTGTAGGTACTATTTCTTAAACACACTCACCTACATCTCCACTTTTCCTTCTTGGTATCTGTAAATCATTTTTATGACTGTCTCCCTGCAAAATTGCAAAGTTTTTGACCAGGGATTATATATAAAAACTCTACTGTAATCTCATAAGTGCTTAGTATTGTGCTCTGCATACAGTTGTTGTTCAATAAATACTGATTTATCTATTGATTGAATATTTCATTGAATATTCCTACATGCATATGGGCTAATTATGGGTATAACTGCATACATTTTAAAGGGAGAAGCTGTGTGATTTATACTACTTGGAGTGTTGTGAATTAATTAGGGACAACTTCCTGGAGAAAGTGGGGTTTTAGAAGGACTTTGAAGATCGGGAAAGCTGCTCTCTGAGAGATTTAAAGAGGAAGTGTATTCCAGATGGGGGGCACATAAGAAGATTATGGAATAACAAGAGTATGGAATAATGGACAAAAGATTGCTTAAATGAATGAATGTATGCATACATACTAAGGATGAGAATTGGGATGGGCATCTATTGTTATGGCATGCATTACAAACCATTTATTTATATGTGTGGGGAGAAATTTCATTTCAAAACTGAACAGGAGTGAATCAAACTTCGATTTAAGGAAGCATTACAGTATGGAACTAAAAGTGCTAAGTGCTCTAAACTCTGAGAGCTGAGATGGTTTGAGCACAGAATTAAAGTATTCTCTGTTGCTTTCCTAAATCCTAATTTACTGGTGATTTAAATCTGCCAGATCTTTCCCTTTCCAAATGGAAAAGAAATGGGGATAATGCCTTGAAGGTCTACTGGCAAATTGGAGAAACTGTAATTAATTGAGGGAGGAGGAGGGTTCCTGGAGGAGGTGGGTTTTCAGGAGCACTTTGAAGATCAATCAATCAAATTGTATTTATTCAGTGCTTACTGTGTATTAAGCATTTGGGAGAGTACAATACACCAGAGTTGGTAGGCATGTTCCCTGCCCATAAATGGGGTATAATACAGTCTGGTGAATAGTAGACAGAGATGGGAGAGTTGAGAACAAAGTACATTTAGGGTACAGTGGATGAGGAGAGGTTAGGTCAATCAATCATATTTACTGAGTACTTTCTATATACAGAGCACTGTACTAAGCACTTTGGTGGGTACAATACAATAGAATTAGCAGACACTTTCCCTGCCCATAAGGAACATTCAATCTAGAGAGGGAAACAGACATTAATATGAATAAATAAGCAATTTATAATATATAATTTACAAACCTATCCATAAGGTCAGAAAGAGAAAACTTAGTGGAAACCTTTTAGCCAATAGTGAGGAGCTTCTATTTGGATAACATCTCCCTGTCTGAAGTTCCATTGCCAAAACCCGATGGACAGCTGAGTACACTTCACTTTGCTTCTAGGATTCATAGCAGCCTTCCCTCTGCCTAACATCTTGGAAGGGCATCCCTCAACCGGAATGCAGAAGGACACAACCTTTGCTATCGGAAAGAGAAGACTTCATTCTTCAAATACCTAACTACGTTGACCTCTCCTCCCAGAGTCAATTTTTTTCTGAATTCCACATGTACAGGGATATGGCTTAAGTATCAGCTGTCTAGGAGTTCACTTGTTGGAAGTATCCAAGCTTATGGGGAATTCTCTTAATTAACTCCTGTAGAAAAAAAGAGAATAACCTATGGTAACAAAAAATAGCATGCATTGCAGATCACTTACTGGTATTTATAGGTGTGAGGATAGATTACATTTAAAAATAGAAAAGAGGTGTCAGAGTTAGATTGAAGGAAGCATTATACCTAGCACAGAACCAAAAATTGTAGACATTCTAAACTCTGAGAGTTTAGGTCGTGGAGCACTAAGAGTAAAGTAATCTGTGTTGCTTTTCCTAGTCCCTGATTTACGGGTGATTTAAATCTGCCTGGGCTTTTCCTTTTCAAATGGAAATTAAAGAGGGATAATATCTTGATTATCTACTTTTTCCATTTTCATTCAATCAATGGTATTTAGTAAGCACCTACTCTGTTCAGGGTACTGTATTAGGTACTTAGAAGAGTACACTCAGGTCTTCTTCTTCAAATGCCATCAAGTCAATTCTGACCCATAGAGACTCCATGGACACACACTGTACAGAATATCCCATCTTCCGTCATAAAGTTGTTCTGGTATGTATATCCACAGAGTTTTCTTGGTAAAGATACTATTGTGGTTTACCATTGCCTTCTTTGATGCAGTCATACCTTGAGTCTCTGCTGTAGTCTTTGATCAACGTTTTGATTATTTGATCATCTGCCTTTGACTCTTTCCTGTGCCACTGTTGCCCAGCACAGGTGAATCGACTTACCTGACGCTTCGGTTTAGACTTTTCTATAATGGGTAGCCTTATATGGCTTAGCTCTTGTGTCAAGTAGGTAGACACAATCCATAGGAAATGCATACAAAATAGTCTTTGAGGAAAAGGAAATTCCTTTCAGGTTTGTAGAGGTTGTCACTAAATCAATGGAATTGAGTCAATTAATCAATGGAATTTATTGATCATTTATTGTGTGCAATACACTGTACTAGACACTTGGGAAATGCAGTGCAACACAATTGGTAGAAACCACCCCTTCCCCCAACAAGCTTACAGTCCAGGAATGACACTGTGTCTGTGAAAGTTAAACATTTTCTGTATAAACTGCCTCTAGACCTACCCCCTCTCTCCTTATTTCTCCTCAGGCTTCTGGGTGGAATGAGGAAGGAGAGAGGAGTAACAATAATAATAATAGTAGTATTTGTTAATCAATCAATCATATTCATTGAGGGCTTGGGAGAGTAGACTGTAACAGAGTTAGTAGACTCGATCCTTCCCCACAACAACCTTCTAGTCTAGAGGCCAGGTGGTGCACTGATTTCTATCATAGATCAGAGTGAAGAAATAGATCTATAGATGGTGACTAAGGTGGCACGGAGGCACACACTAGCCCTGTACTGTGCTCCCTTAGACCTTAAATGGTTCTGTATGAAAACCTGTGTGACACCACCTTCGGGCCCCTACCGGTCCCTTTTACCACCAGAAGTGGTGAACTCTGAACTTTATGTAATTTTGGTAACTAAACTATTTCGTTTTTCCTATGTGTCTTTCGCCAAACCCCTCCCAATCTCATTCTTACACTGAGAGCCCCAGAGGGTATAATTCTAGAGCCCCTAGAGGGTATAATATATTGGGTATAATTCTCACCCTAATTCATTCATTCAATAGTATTTATTGAGCGCTTACTATGTGCAGAGCACTGTACTAAGCGCTTGGAATGTACAAATCAGCAACAGAGACAGTCCCTGCCCTTTAACAGGCTTACAGTCTAATCAGGGGTGACAGGCAGACAAGAACAGCGGCAATAAATAGAGTCAAGGGGAAGAACATCTCATAAAAACAATGGCAAATAAATAGAATCAGGGTGATGTACATCTCATGAAACAAAATAAATAGGGTGATGAATATATATACAGTTGAGCGGACAAGTACAGTGCTGAGGGGGTGGGACGGGAGAGGGGGAAGAGGAGAGGGAAGGGGGGAGAAGATGGTTTAGCTTTGGAGAGATGAAGGGGAGGTAGAGGGAGCAAAGGGAAAAAGGGGGGAGCTCAGTTTGGGAAGGCCTCTTGGAGGAGGTGAGCTTTAAGTAGGGATTTGAAGAGGGGAAGAGAATTAGATTGTCAGAGGTGAGGAGGGAGGGCATTCCGGGACCGCGGGAGGACGTGGCCCAGGGGTTGACGGCGGGATAGGCGAGACCGAGGGACGGTGAGGAGGTGGGCGGCAGAGGAGCGGAGTGTGCGGGGTGGGCAGTAGAAAGAGAGAAGGGAGGAGAGGTAGGAAGGGGCGAGGTGATGGAGAGCCTTGAAGCCTAGAGTGAGGAGTTTTTGTTTTGAGTGGAGGTTGATAGGCAACCACTGGAGGTTTTTAAGAAGGGGAGTGACATGCCCAGAACGTTTCTGCAGGAAGATGAGCCGGGCAGCGGAGTGAAGAATAGACTGGAACAGGGAGAGAGAGGAGGAAGGGAGATCAAAGAGAAGGCAGACACAGTAGTCCAGCCGGGATATAACGAGAGCCTGTAGCAGTAAGCCTAATACTACTACTACAACAACAACTACTACTACAATTCCTCTAAACTCTAAGCTTATTGTGGGAAGGGAACCTTTCTACCATCTCTGTTGTACTATACTCTCCCAAGCACTCAGTATAATGCTATGCACACTGTAAGTGCTCAATAAATACTGTTGGTTGACTGATAGATTATCACTATTACTACTATTATTTCTACTACTATTAGTACAATTACTACTACTATTGCTACTTTTTCTACTACTACATCAAAGAGCCTGGGCTGGGGAGTCAGTCGTCATGGGTTCTAATCCCAGCTCTGCAACATATCAGCTGTGTAACTTTGGGCAAGTGACTTAACTTCTCTGTGCCTCAGTGACTTCATCTGTAAAATGGGGATGAAGACTGTGAGCCCCACGTGGAACAACCTGATAACCTTGTATCTACCCCAGAGCTTAGAACAGTGCTTGGCACATAGTAAGCACTTAACAAATACTCTAATCATTATTATTAATAGTAATAGTAGTACTATTACCTCTACTACTATTATTACCATTACTAATACCACTCTTACAGCATGGGTCAGTGGAAAGAGCACGGGCTTGGGAGTCAGAGGTCATGGGTTCTAATCCCAGCTCCACCGCTTGTCAGCTGTGTGACTTTGGGCAAGTCACTTAACTTCTCTGTGCCTCAGTTACCTCATCTGTAAAATGGAGATCCAAACTGTGAGCCCCATGTGGGACAACCTGATAACCTTGTATCCCCCCCAGTGCTTAGAACAGTGCTTTGCACATAGTAAGCACTTAACAAATGTCATCATTATTAGTAATACTATGGCTAATCCTACTATCACCATTACTACTTCAGAATGTAGTAATTAGCAGGAGCCTGGGTGGCAGAGAAGAAAAAGTACGAGGGGCTGTTCAAACCAGCATCATGTTAAACGATTCCTTACTTAGGCTCTTGGTCCTGTTTTCTGAGGAGATATCAGAACTGCACAGGAACACAACATGTGTGTCCACTTTCAACCCACCCTGGATCCCAAGGAGCCCAACCAGTGTTTTCCAGTTTTACAAAAGACAGTCAATGTTTCATTTGGCCAGTATCAGGTCCCATGTCTGATAGTAGTGACCTTGCTATGTCTATTTTTTTAAAAAATTTTTAACACTGAGCCTTCATCCACCGATGCTCTTGACTTTGGGTTCTGCAGAACAGAGCAGCTGAGTTCATATTTCATTCACCCACCAATCTTCTTTATTGAGCACTTACAGTGTCTTAACTGCTTGGGAGAGTACAGTATAACAGACTTGTTGGTGGACATGATCCCTTGCCCACAACGAGTTTAAACAGTAGAGGGGGAGAGAGACATTAATATAAATAAATAAATAAATATAAATAAATAAATACATAAATAATGGCCATATAAATAAAAGCTATAGGGCTGAGGGAGAGGTGAATAAAGGGAGCAAATCAACGTGCAAGGAGAAGGGAGTGGGAAAATTTGGGTGTTGAACATGGAAGTGTTGAAGAACCTGAGACTTCCAGAGGACTCGTTTATAAAATGCTCTTGAATGGTACAAAAATCAGCATGCTTTGCAAAATGGCACATGTGATGTCATCATGTTAGGCTCCTGTCTGGTACAGCAAGTGTAATATCAGATGCGCCTCCTTGTGTTGAATTGGCCAGGGCCACCAGTGGTCCATTTTACCTGCAGCACAGGGGTCATTTTCTGGGAAAGAGTCGTAAAGCCCAGTGACCTTTTATGAAGGTGATTTAAAAGAAATCTGCTGGGCGGAAGCATGCTAATGGGTCTCAGGGAGACTTGTTAAACATGGTCTTTCCAAATAAATTAAACTAGCCCTCAGGGAGACTCTTACCCAGAACCCTGTAAAAAGGAACTTCTATTTCCACTCCAGGGGAGGCTTAGTTGGTAGCAGTGGTAGCAGCAACCGTAGTAGTAGTAGTAACAGTATTCATTAAGCACTTATTGTGCACAGAGCACTGTACTAATCACTGAGAGAAAATGTACAAGTGGGAATTAGATATGGTCTCAATCTCTCGGATGGGGAAGCTCTCACAATCTCTTGACTTTAAGGGGCAGAGCATGGTCTAGTGGATAGAACTCAGGTCTGGGAGTCAAAAGGACCTGGTTCAAATCCTGTTTTTGCCATTTATCTGTTGCGTGACCTTGGGCAAGTCACTTCACTTCTCTGTGCCTCAGTTCCTCCATCTGGAAAATGGGATCAAGAATGTGAGCCCTAGGTGGGACAGGGGCTGTGTCCAACCTGATTAATCAACTTGTATCTACCCAGGGTTTAGAACAGTGTCGGCACATAGTATGCACTTAACAAATACCATCATCATTATTATTACTAAGTGAGAGAAGGGATTGGAAACAGACACATCAAGAGTGAGGAAATATTAAAACAACACAAACAAATACACAAAATAGGCTCAAAGTCTCGGCAGTGAAGGGGGAGTTTGAGAGTGTGTGGAGCAGGTTTTATCCCCAATCTGGCATGCATGGAGAATGCCAGGAATAGGGATCCTTGGTGACAGAAGGAACAGCAATGGTTCTCACGCACTTTTCTCCGTGGCAATAGAGGAGTCTGAAAGCATGAAGGGGCAACTTTAATCCCCGGCTGGACATTCACGGAGCATGCTGGGAGCGGGAGCCATCGGTAATGGGCGGGAAGGCGGTAGTTACCATGGTGCTTTTCTCAACAGCAGTAGCAGGGAAGAAAGACAATGGTCTTTCATTTCCAACCTCTGCGGTTTCCAGAATCCACAAGCAATGAAGACATATTCTTCTGGGAAGATTCGGGAGGCAGGCTTTGAGTTTCTCAGAATATATTTGCATAAGCAACATCACGTTCACTTAGATGAAGGAAACGAATGGTTATTGTGATTGAACTAAAACCACTCAACTGAGAAGTTTCTACAACATATTTTATCTTATTTCTTCCAAACTGTACTGGCATCAGAATGAGGCTGTAATAGTTAGACTTTTTCTTTTCTTATTCTGAAACTTATTTACACAGGTGTCATTCTTAAGCATCAAAGGCAAGCCCAGTGAGCTGTCACTGGACGGCACCACAGAACTCTTCTGCTGTTTACCAGCTGTTGCCCATGAAAATCACTGAATTGTTTTTTATAGTCCACCTTCCTTCTTTGCTCTCCTTTCCCCAGCCCTCTGTACAACCCTAAACCTCCTCCTACTCTTGGCCTCTCCCCTTCTCTCCAGACCAAAGAGAGCCTATTTGACTAGTGAGAATCATCCCCTTAAAATGGAGTTGCTTAAGATAGAATAATTGGAAAAGAAAAAAATAGAAACAAAAAATCAAGAATGAAACTAGTCTATACCAATTTATCAGTATATGAAATAATTGTGGTATTTGTTAAGCATTTTTAAGTGTCAAGCATCAGACTAAGTGCTGGGGCAAATGCAACATAATCAATTTCAGACACAGTCTCTGTCCCACATGACATTCGTATTATAAGGAGAAGGGAGAACAGGTATTCAATCCCCTTTTTATAGTTGAGGAAACTGAGGCACAGAGAAATTAAATGACTTGCCCACAGTCCCACAAGAAGGAATGGGATAGGGTCGGGTTAGAACTCAAGTCTTTTGTCTTTAAGGCCTGTACTCATTCACTAAGTTATGGTGCTTCTCATGTCAATTAGTGGGGTATTTAGTGTGGCAAAGCATCGAGGAAACAGCAGGGCGTGGTGGAAAGAGTAAAGGCCTGAGTCAGAGGACCTGGGTTCAAATCCCAGCTCTGCCATGTACCTGTTCTGCAACTTTAGGCAAGTCATTTAACTTCTATGTGACTCAGTTCCCTGTCTGCAAAATGGGGTTTCAATACCGGTTCTTACCCTCCTACTTCGACTGTGAGTACCATGTCAGGCCTGGCTATCTTGTATCTACCCCAGAGCTTAATGCAGTGCTTGACACATAGTACTCACTTAACAAATACCACAATTACTATTATATGTGAATCTTGTAAAATATGTGTGACATAATTTGTCATGCAAGCTTTCAGAGGTCAGAGGCATCTCTGCATGTTCAGTAGGGGCCCAGCATTCTATTGGAAAGGGATCCATCAATAATAAACAAACCCCCACTTTTCCAATATTATACCAGAAATAAAATGCCTTGCTTTCTCCTTGAATTATATTTTGGGTATCTCCTTGAAGTCATCAGTCATAAGATAGATCCCTGATAGAATCCAATTTCTAGGCTTTAAAATGCATCTTTAATTAGGCATCCTCAATTAGCACTCTATTTAGAATTCTCTATATCCAGCAGTTTTTCCAGATGAATGTTTAAATTTTGGAAAACAAGACTGAAAGATAAGTTCATTGAATGCAGAAACTCCTCCTCAGTCACATTAAGGAATAATTTCCATCACACTTCCCCCTCAATTTGTTATTCTCTCAATTTATTATTTAGTCTCCCTAATGAACTGCCTTAACTTGGCACAAAAATCCATGTCCTCAACACTGCCCTCTCGACTGAACTCAGTTCCCTCATTCCCCTATCCTTTCATCGATCTCATACCACCAATTCACAACCCTTGATCACCTTCAAAGTATGCTTCTTCAATTCCTGTGCACAAATTGTGGGGCGCTGATGGCAGGAATATAGACAACAAGCCAAGCTCCTCCATCTCAATTTAACTTCACCTGTTGTACTCTGCCCTCTCCTCCACCTGCCAACAGTATTTCTACACTCACATTGATTTCCACGCCTATTGCCCATGACAGTTGACTTAGACTTTAAACACCCTCCTCAAACCCCTTGTGCCCTGTTGTGTCTCCTCCACTCCCTATCTATTGCTCCTAATGACCTTGCCACATTCTTTATTGATAAATTGAAATCATTAGGAATAATATCCTTAAATCTCCCCTGCTCTTCTCTAGTTCCTCCCTCCTACTGCTGCCTCTTAGATTCTCTAATCTTTCCCAGTAATAGCCCAAGAGATCTCCTGCCTCCTCTCACAATCTACACCCTCCACCTGCACCTTTAACCTCATTCCTTCACACCTTATCAGAACACTTGCCCTTTCCCCTCTTCCTTTCCCGACAGCCATCTTTAACTTCTCACTTCCCAATGGCTCTTTCCCCACTGCTTTCAAACATGCTCATATACCACCTATCCTCTATCAGTTCATGCTTCCCCACTCCTCAAGAACCTCTAATGGTTGCCCATTCATCTCCACGTTAAGGAAACCCTGCTGCCATCAGCTTTAAAGCACTCAATCAGCTCTCTCCCTCCTACCTTTCCTCACTGGTTTCCTACTACAGCGCCATGCACACACTGTGCTCCTCTATCACCAACCTAACTCACTGCACCTCATTCTTATCTATCTCCTCACCAACCCCTTGCTAACATCCTCCCTCACCTTCATAAATGACAGATCACCCCTATTCCCACCTTCAAAGCCTTACTAAAATCACACCTCCCTCTGAGAGGCCTTCCCTCATTTCCCCTACTCCTCATCCCTTCTGTGTCACCTATACACTTGGATTTGTACCTTGTAAGCTCCTGATAGTCACCCCACCTTCAAATTCACAGCACTTATGTACATCTCCCTTATTTATTGTAATGTCTGTCTCCTTGCAGGCAGGGATCATGTCAATCAATTCTGTTGCATAGTACTCTTCCCAAGTGCTCATTACAGTCATCTGCACACAGAAAGTTCTCAATAAATACCATTAACCCAGTTTTACTATTGAGGGCACTACTCCACACACAATTCAAAAATGGAGTGTAAAATAATCAAACTATAGAAATGGAAGCTTTTAAAGGCAATTTCTCCAGTAGACTAATAGAGGCCTCTGCATTGTAAAAAAGCCCAGGTGTATTGTAATAGTAGTAAAAGAATTTCCTGCTCAACCACTGAGTCATCATTCAGTCACATAAACAGTTAATTCTCTTTGAAGAGTAATTGCCATTTGTGTTTGATCTTCATTTGTTTTTACTGCTAGCTGAACATGTGTAAGAAAGGCAAGAAATTGTACTTCTAATTTTCTTTGATGTTTTAAAAGGTGGGAGAGAATTTGCCATTTGGCTTCAGGTAAGGAATACTGCAGGTTCAAGAGCCAATAATCGAATGACTCTGTCTGAAGCTGCAGTGCCTCAGAGGACTCTGAATATGTGTGAAGTAGAGCTGTTGATGCTTAGAAAAATAGCCTGGCTTTGAAAAGTTCTCTGCTTCATGGGCCCTGATTTATTTCTGTAAAAGTGCTGCAAAGCATTTTTTTAGCACCTAAATCTCCTGGAGAACTAGCTCAGACTCCCGAAGCCAGTCTTGAGAAATTCAGAGGAATTTTCTAATCAAACCACTCATGAGCCACTCAGAAAACTTAAACTCAGGCTGCCCTCCCTGATACTTTTCCAATTATTTATTGGGGTCCTGCATTTTGATCAATCACTCAATTGATCAACAAATCAAACAATTCTATTTATTTAGACCTTACTCTAAGCAGAGCACTTTACTGAGCACTTGGGAGAGTACATAGTAGAGCTGGTAGACATGATCCAGGGCATAATCTAGTAAATCATGTGATTACATGAACAGAGGTGGAAATATTTTTTATGGTATTTGTTAAGCACTTACAATGTGCTCATTGTGAGTTTGTGGGCAGGGAATGTGTCTGTTGTATTGCTCTATCATACTCTCCCAAGAGCTAGGTACAATGCTCTGCACACAGTATACACTCAATTAATAAGAATTACTGATTGGGAATGTGTCTGTTATACTGTTATACTGTTCTCTCCCAAATGCTTAGTATAGAGCTCTGCACACAGTAAGTGCTCAATAAATATGATTGGTTTATTGATTGATTGCTCGGCACTGTAGTAAGCACTGGGGTAGATACAAGCTAATCAGGTTCACAGTCTTAATCCCCATATTACAGATGAGGGAACCAAGGCACAGAGAAGTTAAAGTGACTTGCCTAAGGTCACACACCAAAGTGGAAATGATATATTCTGGCAGACCTAGATGCAACACACTTTATTCATTCATTCAATAGTATTTATTGAGTGCTTACTATGTGCAGAGCATTGTACTAAGAGCTTGGAATGTACAAATGGGTAACAGATACAGTCCCTGCCCTTTGATGGGCTTACAGTCTAATCATCTGCTAATTCCTTCAGAATCTATTTATTAGAAAGAATGTATTTCTGATAAACTGTACTAAACTGTACCTTCAGCACAACTGCACTCCACAAACTCTGTCCTTAATTTATCCTGAGAGAAGGCTAGGAGATAGCAAACTGGAACTTCTCCCTGGAGGCTTGAGAGGGAGGGGTGGGCATTTGAATAGTGCAAGCTCTATGGGGAGTTGTGTGGCCTAATGGAAAGAGCCTGGAAGTCAGAAATCCTAGATTCGAAATCCTATTCTACCACTTGCCAGCTATGCAATCTTGGGCAAATCACTTAGCTTTCTCTGTACCTCAGTTTCCTCATCTGTAAAATGGAGATTTGATACTAGTTCTCCTCCCATTTAGACTGTGAGCTTCATGTAAGACAGGGACTGTGTCCTACCTGATTTTCTCTACCTCTACCAGGGCTTAGTATAGTGCATGGCACATAATAAGTGCTTAACGAACCCTATAGTGGTTGTTATTACAGTTCTACTATTTCTGCCTGCCACATGGAACCTTCTGATTCCTGTCTCTGGAGGCTGTATCTGATATCAGGTCTTTCCAGCAACCCCCTGCCCCACCCTTCTACACCCAAGGGATTCCAAGACTCCAGGAGAGGTGCAAGGACTCTGGTTACAGGCTAAACCCCGACACATACACTATTTTCATCACAATTGTGCCAAGGGCATCTTATCCTACAGACTACTTGATATCTTTCTTCAGAGCCTGGAGACAAGGAATGTTATCCCTGGATTAAAGAAACCCATTGTTTCTGTATTCAGTGAAACTGACTTGTCAGAAATCTAGCCAGGAGTTAGATTCTCTGCCAGTCCCTGTGAGGTGGAAGTTGAAAAACGTTACAGATTCTGCCAGTGTTCCATACTAATGACTCTTGACTCAGACAGCTGGCGTAAGCATTGTTCGTTTCCAGTGTTTATGGCTGAGGTGATGCAATTCTGTGAGAGATTGGAGTCTAGTTTTGCCTTTTTGTGGGCTTTCTGGCTAATGAAAGCTGTTGTCCAGAGCTTTCCTCCCAATCCCTTCCCCCAATCCTCACTCAGTGGTCAGTTTACTTTGTTGCTAGGAGCCCAGGATAACAGAGAGAGGGAAGATGGCTGGGGGAGGAGGGCTGTCATGCTACTTGTCAATCAGGACTATCTGCTAATGTCAGGAGCCCTGGCATGAGTTTACTTCGTTTCTGCAAGCTTCCATCTTAGCTCCTCAGGACAATTACTGCAGCAACTGAGTTGGAACCTGCTATTGGTTCATTCCAGGCAGATGGAGGCACATCTCCTCCAAGAGGCCTTCCCTGACTAAGCCCTCCTTTCCTCTTCTCCCACTCCCTTCTGCATTGCCCTGATTTGCTCCCTTGATTCATTCCCCCTCTCAGCCCCACAGCACTTATGTACATACCTGTAATTTGTTTATTTCTATTAATGTCTGTCTCCCCATTTAGACTCTAAGCTCATTATGGTCAGGGAATGTGTCTGCTTATTGTTATACTGTACTCTCCCAAGCTCTTAGAACAGTGTTCTGGGCACAATAAATGCTCAATAAATATGATCAAATGAATTTAAGCCCTAAATGATATTTTTATTGTTGAATGATAATCAATCATTATCATTAAATGATATTTACAGGAGCCTTTTCCTTAAAGTCTTTCCTCAGAAACTACATCTGGCCTGCCCAGACACAATTCATCAAGGATGAGTCATCACTTAAATCAGTCCCCCCATCCTACGTTACCTCGATGATCTCCTATTACAAACCAGCCTACAAACTTCACTCCTGTAATGCCAACCTATTTGCTGTACCCCAATTTTATCTATCTCACCTCATGCCTCTTGCCCATATCCTGCCTCTGGCCTGGAACTCCTTCCCCCTACATACCCTACATATCATAATTGTTATTATTAGTAGTAGTAAGCTCTCAATAAACCTCAGTGATTGATTGATTGATTGATAATGATCAATATTCCCTAGAGGATAAATTCAGGCTATTTCAAAGTTTACCACCATCTCAACCTTAAAGGCCAGGTCAACACTAGCAGAGTTTGGCTAGTTAAGTATATTAAGCAGTTGATTTAGAGAGTTGGGCAATCTTCCCCCAAATTCTTGAACTGAAAATATTAAGGAGAAAAAGAGTTTAAGTCTGGCCTGCACGGACTCAACTCATCATGGATGATTTGACACTTAATCAGTTCTCCCCATCCTATCTTACCTCACTTAAGTCCTATTACAAGCTTTTAAATTTTTTGTGGCATTTGTTAAGCACTTCTATATGTCAAGCACTTTACTAAGAGCTGGGGTACTAGCTTAACAGGTTGGACACAGTCCCTATTCCACATGTGACTCACAGTGTAAGTGGGAAGGAATAGAAATTAATCCTCATTTTACAGTTGAGGAGACTGAGACACAGAGAAGTTAAATGACTTGCTCAAGATCACACAAGCAACTAGCAGAGTCTTGTGGCAGAGTAACAGTTAGAATCCAGGTCCTCCGATTCCCAGGCCCATGCTCTTTCCACTAGGTCATAATGGTTCTCTTCTCTTCTCAACCTAGCCTGCAAACTTCACTCCTCTAATGCCAACCTACTTGCAGTACCTCAGTTTTGTCTACCTTGCCATACACCCCTTGCCAACATCCTGCTTTTGGCCTGGAACTCCCTCCCTCATCTCTTTTCATTTTGCTAATGTGTAACTAGCCCAAGTAGGAAATTCAGGTGAGTAGAGATATTCAATGTTTTTTCCAAACTGTACCCCCGGGCTCTCAATGTTTCCACCTGAGGGTCTTCTCTCCCACCCACTGCTCCCCACCCTCATCTTAGCCTTCTCTGAAGGTATTCATCCCCCACTTGCAGTTCCAAAAACCCACTACCCACAGACCTCAGGAAGTAAAGCACAAGTGGCCAAAAGGGAAGGCTAGAGACCCTGCCCCTGCCATGTCACTGATTTCCTGTTTCAGAGGTGTTGAGTGACTTATGGTTTGGCTTCCCGCAGAGGCACAAACTCTTGGAATTGGCAGCTTCAATATAATACTAATAATGAAATTATCACGGTAGTAGTAATAGTAATGGTATTTATTAAACTCTTACTGTGAGCTGAGCACTGTATTAGGCGCTGGAAAAAATACCCAGGTGGAAATTAAACATATTCAGCAATACTGAGCTATGCACTGGAGTTGGCACAAGATACCTGGCTCAAACACAGTTCAATCAGTTTATTTGGGTGCATACTATGTATAGAGCACACTACTAACTGGTAGGGTAAAATCCAGACAATTTCTCTTCTCACCTGTTCCTAAGATAGCCAGTCATTTTGATATATCCTAGACATTCCAATTTTCAGCTGACCTGCCTCTGTCTGGTTACAATACGGTTACAGACATTTTTATATCCTTTTTTACAATTTTTGGCCCCGAGCCACCCTGCAAGCTTCTACCTCCAAGTCCCCCTGCTCAGATATTGCACCAGTTTTCCTAATGACATGTAAGAGAAAACAAAGGTTCTGAGCAAGGGGCTCCAGGAGGTTCCATGAAGAAACTCTCTAGGGTTGTGCAACAGCCACGATTGATCAATTAACTGATTGATTCACAAAATGAGATCTGCACTTTCTGCTTTGTCATTCATTCAATCATATTTATTAAGTGCTTATTGTGTGCAGAGCACTGTACTAAGCACTTGGGAAAGTACAATACAACAATAAACAGTGATAATCCTTGCCCTCAAGAGCTCAGGTATATCACCTGTGACACACCATGTATCTCTGTTTCCAGTCTAAGAGAAGGCCAATAGTAGCCAGTCTACTTACTGCAGCTACTTGCTGGGTCCTCCAGACTTCTTGCCTCATCTTGCCTCCCTCCTCTTTAGACTGTGAGTCCATATGGGACATGATTGTGTCTGGCCTGATTAACTTGTATCTATTCCAGTGCTTAGAAAAGTGCCTGACACATAGAAAGTGCTTAATAAATACAATAATGCTAGTAATAATAGTAATAGTGATCATCTTGGACTCTAAATGAGACAAGAATTTCATTTTATCGCTCCATTTCATTTGCCCCAAGGTGCTTTGAAGTGTCCCCTGGCTATGTGGTCCTCATGGTTCAAAACCTCTGCATTAAAAAAAAAGAGTGACTTTTTAGAGCAGGAAGAGAACCAAAAATGGTAGAAGAGTGCTGACTCTCTTGGAGGTTGTCAAATCACTGGGTTGAATGAACAAACTGTCAAAAGAAGCAGCATTGTCTCTCCATTAGTGATTGCTGGCCTGTTTAGCTTTCAGCTTTGTGCTTCTCTGCCAGATAAAATGGTGACATAGCAGATGATTCCTGACAAGATCAATTTAGGCAACATCAATCAGAAAAGTGGCTAACCTCTTCCACACACACCTGATTAAAAAAAGAACTCTATCTTTAGTTGAATCTAGCAATGGACCTTTGAGGAGATTTACACTTGCAACTTAATGGACTAAATAGCCAGCTGTTAATTCACCTCATGAACAGGACACTGTGGTTGGTACAGACATTACAGTCTTCCTTTTGTTACTGTCAACAACGGGCACATATGCTCTGGTGGGTAAAGCACAAGCCTGGGAGTCAGAAGGACCTGAGTTCTAAACCTGGCTCCACCACTTTTCTGCTGTGTCACCTTGGGCTTCACTCTGTGCCTCAGTGACCTCATCTGGAAAATGTGGATTAAGACTGTGAGTCCCATGTGGAACAGGGACTTTTTCCAAACTGACAAACTTGTATCTAACCCAGAGCTTAGTATAGTGCCTGGCACATAGTGAGTGCTTAACAAATACCCTAAGGAAAAAAACAAGGCTTCATAAATTAAAGGAAGTAGCTGTGGCTAAGGAACTTATGAAAATGTAGCCTCAAAGGGAGTGCAGTTCTTGACAGAAATAGCTCTGGTCTAGCTTTATACTTCACCACCACTGATCAACTTAATTCCTTCACTGGAAAAAAAAAGATGACTTCAACAGAAAACACCTTCCAAAGATATTTCATGTATAGTGGGGCCATCTGCACATTGCACATCTCTGACATGGCTCCCCCAGGGAGCATTGATAAGAGCAGAAATAGCATCTCTGAGGGAGGAAATACTTGATTTCTATCACTATGATAAACAATCAGCTAAACAGCACATTTGAGACATTGTTCTCCCTTTAGGGGTCCTGAAGCTCCAGTGTGATCACTAAGGTAGGATAATACTGCAGAACAGGAAGGACAAATCAATCAATCAATCAAGAAGTGAGGCCTAGTGGAAAGAGCACAAGCCTGATTGTCAAAGAACCTGTGTTCTAACCCCAGCTCTGCCGCTTGACTCCTGTGTGACCTTGGGCAAGTCATTTAACTTCTCTGTGCCTCAGTTTTCTCACCTGAAAAATGGGGATTCAATAACTGTTCACTCTCCTACTTAAGACTGTGAGTCTAGTGTGGGACAGGAACTGTGTCTGATCTGATTAATCTGTATGTACCCAGGTTTCAGAACAGTGCTTGACTCATAGTAAGTGCTTAACAAATACCACTAAAAAAAATTCAGTGAGTGGTATTGATTGAGCACATTGTGGACAGGGAACTGTATTGAATGCTTGAGAGAGTACAATACAATAGAAATGCTAGACACGAACCCTGTCCACAAGGGGATGACATTCTAGAGAGACATTAAAATAAACTATGGATCTATACATAAGTGCTGTGGGGTAGAGGTTGGGGTGAATATCCAGTGTTTAAAGCAGCGTGGCTTAGTGGAAAGAGCACAGGCTTGGGAATTACAGGTCGTGGGTTCTAATCCCCGTTCTGCCACTTGTCAGCTGTGTGTCTTTGACCTGGTCACTTAAATTCCTGTGCCTCAGTTACCTCAACAGTAAAATGAGGATTAGGACTGTGATGCCACATGGTACAGGGACTGTGTCAGAAGCAGCGTGGCAGCGTGGCTCAGTGGAAAGAGCACAGGCTTGGGAGTCAGAGGTCATGGGTTCGCCTCCCAGCTCTGCCACTTGTCAGCTGTGGGACTGTGGGCAAGTCACTCAACTTCTCTGTGCCTCAGTTACCTCATCTGTAAAATGGGGATTAAGATTGTGAGTCTCACGTGGGACCTGATTACCCTGTATCTACCCCAGCGCTTAGAACAGTGCTCTGCACATAGTAAGCGTTTTACAAATACCAACATTATTATTAAACCCGATTTGCTTGTATCCCCCACAGAACTTAGTACAGCAATCATTATTATTATTATTATTATCATCATTATTAAGACAGGAAATGAAAGATGGGGTCATAGCTGGGTGGTGGAGTGGGATCCAGAGAAGGTTTTTTCAGGATATGGTATGTTTGAAGGCAGATGTTGAAAGGAGCCATTATAGAGTGAGAGTTTGAAGACGGCAAAGAGGAAGGGAGGAAGAGTGGGTGAAAATAGTTTTAGAAGATGAGAAGAGTTGAGGTCAGGGGAACTGGTGGAGGGGGTTAGATTTTTAAAACAGTAGGTTGATTTTTTGAGAAGTGTCCTGGAAGGATGAGAGAATAGATAAGTAGATGGGAGAGAGCTAGGAAGTGAAAGGGAGACTGTAGGGTACTCATGCCTGATCTCCTCATGGGCAAGAGGGAGAGATGTTGGGGCCCTAGGATTTCAGGAGGTAGTTAATAAAGAAAAAAATGCATAACTGGCGTGGACAACCTAAAAACGAGAAGCAGTCCACCTACTTTGGCCAGGGGTTACAAGTGGTTGTTTAATGGGGAAAATTGGCAAAGCACTGATGTCCTGGTTACAGCATGCACCTGGAAAATGAGCAGATAATGAATCCCCATGTCAGGTCTGCCTCTAGTCAATTAGATAAATTGTTTAATGTCTCTGTCGTGATTTCTTCTTCTGGTAACTGGAAACAGCTATTATTATTGTTAGTTAAAGTCTATAGACCTGGAGGTGCTTAACCTGGAAGATAATTTGGCCTTTAAGGAGCTCCCACCCTTATTTCCAAAATGGAGGCTTCTGAGGCTCTTTATAAGTAACAGTGGACTAAAACAGTATTGTTCAAAATGTTAGAAGCTGGTGTTGAAATTTTCAAAACAGCACGAGTTTGAAAAACTATCCAAACTTGTTAGTGACTCTCCTGGGGAACCTACGGAGTAGAAGAGAGAGCTAGTGATTGCGTTAAAAAAAAACAAAATAAATAATAGCATGGCTATCATTTGTAGCCTACAAACTACTCTACCACAGGAAAAAAAAAAACCTCTTACTCCAATAAATGGAAAAATCTTGCTGAAGGGGAAAATCAACAATAAAACTATATCAATTTCCTTTGTTCTGGGCCTCGGGAAATCAAACATGATAACGCCAGTGGCTATCTATCTCTAAAGACCATTAATTCTACCCAAGAGAGAAGGTGGACAGCCTGATCCCTGTTTAAACAGGAATCCCATAGGAATTAAGAGAGATAAAGTGATGTAAAGTTGTACCGAGAACTAGAAAGGCAGATGGTATGGGATAAGTCCCTCTCTTAAGTCCTCCTCCCCTCCTCTGTCCTCTCCCTTTTCTTCTCTGAGCTGTATTTGTCTGGAGCTGAGAAATAGAGTTAGGAGATGGAACAGTTAGAGAGAAATGTGGTATGGAAGACAGTAAATGCAATGGTTTCATGAGAACATACAAGCCACCGCCTTATCTTTTTATATTTGTTTACCAGACAATCAGCCATATAGATTAAATAGCATTGATGTGTTGAGCACTGAAGTAGGTCCTTGGGGAGCAAGTAAAGGAATTAAAGGACCCAGTACCCATCCTCAAAGATCTTACTGTCTAACAGAAAAGACAAATGCATAAAGTTTCAAAAATATTCAATAAAAGAACCGTTTCAGTAAGAATGAAAATATATATAAGGAACAGGGTTAGAAATATGAATCAATATCAAATATCTGGACACGCTATTTACTTGATAAAATGAAAGAGGGGCTTTTGAATTTGACAATGCCCCAAAAGCCATCAACTGAATC
The DNA here is from genome assembly GCF_004115215.2 of Ornithorhynchus anatinus. Lineage (NCBI taxonomy): Eukaryota > Metazoa > Chordata > Mammalia > Monotremata > Ornithorhynchidae > Ornithorhynchus > Ornithorhynchus anatinus. The sequence goes on along the minus strand of NC_041734.1, from coordinate 35,386,366 downwards.
AGCCCAGAGCTCTTACCTTGACAAACGTCCAAATTCCCCATGTTAAAAACCTTCAAATTATTGTCTAAGTGAATGTCTTCTCTGCCCTTCCTTTTTTCTAAAGGGTCACTCCCCAAAAAGCGGTCCCGTTAGCTGCAGTGTGAGGTCAGAAGGAAATGCCAAGAGGGAAAGGTTTTACACAGATATAAAACCACAAACAAGACACACCAGTGTTTCTCCATGATGGAACCAGTGGGTAGGAAATGAGAGGCAGTTCAACAAAAATATGAAGCCATTGGTGGTTTTCCTTGGAATGTTTCACTTGCGGATTCCTCCATCGCACCCCTCTCATAAAACGAGGCAAGCAGGCAATGTGTGAGTCTTGCAAAATCTTGAAGTTTCCAGATGGATGAAATTTGTTATTTTTGGCTTCAAAGAGAAGCTTAGTGTGATTTCTGGGGCACTGACGAAGCTTTTGAAAGTGGATATATTCATTTTTCCTTTCTTTTGAATTTCCTCTTCTCAAGTTTGAATAGCTTATCACGATGGTGAGATCACACAGCTTCAAGCTCAGCAATTTATGCTGAATAGAAAAGCCTCCTCAAATTTTGGCCAGTAAAGAGGGATTGTCCATTAAGAAAAACTTGTCAATTGAATACTTTTTTATACAAATTCATTCAGAAGTTCTCATGGCACTCTCTCCTTACCGCTGCATGGTTTAACCTGTCATCCTGGTACTGTTAAGAGACATCACTAATATGCTTCTATCAGAGCAAATGGTGGCTGTCAGTCAATCAGTTGTATTACCATGTGCAGAGCACTGAATTAGTTGTTTGGGAGAGTACGGTGTAATAGAATAATAGTCACATTCCCTGCACACATTGAGTGTACAGTCTAGAGGGCGAGACAGACATTAATATAAATGAATAAATTACAGATATGTACATAAGTGTTGTGGGGCTGGGGATGAATAAAGTGAGCAAGTCAGGGCAACGTAGAAGGGAGAGGGAAAAGAGGAAAGTAGGGCTTTGTCAGGGAAGGCCTCTTGGAGGAGGTGTGCTGTCAATAAAGTTTTGAAGGTGGAGAGAGTAATTTTCCTTTGGATTTGAAGAGGGAAGGTATTCCAGGTCAGAGGCAGGATATGGGCTAGAGGTTGGCAGCAAAAAAGACACGATTGAAGTGCAAAGAGAAGGTTGGCATTAGAGGAGCTAAGTGTGCAGGTTGTGCTGGACTGGGCCAGGCTGGGCTGTGTGGATCAAAACCCCCTACCTTCTTTCACTTCAAAGTCATTATGAGATCCTACCTCCTTCAGGACACCTTCCCCAGTTAATTTCCTTCTCCCTGGGTCATATCCTCTCAATTACCACTTCAGCACTTAGGTACATATTCATTTAGATACTTTACTATTTAAATATTTCTCTATTAATGTATATATCTTTCTAATCTCTTTTTATAACTGGTTGTTTCTTGTTCCCTTCCAACTGTAAATTTAAAAAAATTTATTAAAAATGCAATATATTAATATTATGAAAAAGGGGCATACATTACAAGAATTAGGGTGATTAAAAGATAATTAAATCAGAAACAGTCCCAATCTCATGCAGGGCTCACAGTCTAATACATACCCAATTATATAGATGAGAAAACTGAGACATGAAAAACTAAAGTGACTTGCCTGAGGCTACAAAGTAAGCAAGTAGTAGAGCCAAGGTTCAAATCCGGATATCTTGACTCCCAGGCCTGAGATCTTTCCACTAGACCACTCTCTCATCATAGACTGGAAATTCTAGAGTAGGAAATGCTTAGTACAGCTCTCTCCACACAATAGGAGCTCAATAAGTGCTGTTAATTGATCCATCAATTGTACTTATTGAGCACTTACTGTATGAAGACCAACTTAATTCTGTGCTCTGCACCCACTAAGTGCCTAATAAATACTATTGATGATGATTATGATGCAGAGTACAGTACTAAGTGCTTGTAAGAGTACAATATAAAAGAGTTAGTAGACATATTACCTGCCCACAAGTAGCTTTTTAAAATGGTATTTGTTAAACTACCAGTATTTGTGTCAAATACTCATCTAAATGCTGGGGTAGATTCAAGTTAATTAGGTTGGACACAGTCCCTCTCTCACACAGGACTCACAGTCTAGGAGGAAGAACTGGTATTTAATCCCCATTTTACAGTAGAGGAAATTGAGTCACAGAGAAGTTAAGTGACTTGCCCAAGGTCACACAACAAGCAATTGGCAGAGCTGAAATTAGAACCCAGGCCCTCTGGCTTTCAGGCCCGTTCTCTTTCCACTAGCCCACACTATTTCTCAGGGCTTACAGTCTAAAAGTAAAGACAGAAATTTAAATAAATTACGGATATGTACGTAAGTGCCGAGGGACTGAGGTGAGGAATGATACCCATAATTTTGTGTTAAATCCTCTATATCCAGCCTGAATCAAAGAGGTTATGTGAACATTCAGAGAACGTCTGGCATTGGGAGTGATAAGATACCCTGACTTCCTGATTTGGGAAAGTGAATTTTTCCTTAGCATTTCTGGAAAACATCTGATAGCACTCTCCTGTGATTGGGAAATGAATCACATAGTTGAAGATATTTAAATGAATTTCCAAATAACGTGGATTAAAATTAGGCCAGTCTAAGAAACCACTTTCTCGCAGTAACATAGGGCCACAAACTTGACACAAAGTCTAATAGAGAGGCTTGACATAAGCCAGGCTGGAGTCAAAGGTCAGAAAAAAAAATAGAAAAAGCCAAGGGGCCAGAGAGATAACAGCAGTCATTGACCTTAAATGTCAGAAAACAAGCTCCTATATTCTCAAGGTCATACTATAAGTCAGAAGGCTAAAGAGGTCATGCAGAATGAAAAGAGTGGGTGTGCTTTATTAGCAAGGAACAAGTAGAAATGCTTTGGAACAGAGGGAGGGTATATAATAGCTTAGGAAAACAAAGTGTTATCTTTATGACTAAGACCTCCCTTTTGCAAAATAGCAATGATTGTCATTACACAAAAATAATACTTGCCACATGGAAAAATCTAAGCATCTTTTAGGATATAAGAATAGAACCATTGTTATTCTATGTTTAAAGTAAAATTCTAAAGTATTCATGGAAAGAGCCTTCCTGGAGGGAAAGATTGTCCATTCTTTTCATCTGAAACAGAATTTGTAGATCTGGCCAGTTCTGTTGGTGTGTTCCTATTGTTATGAGATGTTACTTCTACCTTCTGTGGGACATATATTTCACTTGGTTATAACATCTTTCACATTTTAGCCATAAGATGTCTACTCTGTAATGTCTTATTGTCATCTGTGGGATAGATTCTATCTACAGATAGAATTTTAATATTCTTTTTATATTTACATAGTGATTTACGTGTTTTGTCACTTTGTCTTGTTTCCCTTATGTTATCATTTTTGCCCATCTTGGCTATACAGTCTATGCTTGAGGTCCCAAAATTGTTAAATAACGAGCACCATAAATCCAGCCTCCTGAATTTCTGAAAGCACTGTATCCTGGAGAGAGCCCCTCTCTAGATTCCTTTTGGAAGTTGGTCGAGGTCTAGAGTCACTTTGATGGCAAGCCTGGAAACAATGAAGTAATTCCCTCCTCTCTTTACCTCTAAAACCAGTCCAACTATTACCCAGATCTTGTTTGCACAAGTCCTGTGTTTGTAGGGATTTGGGATTGGGCTGATGCTGATGCCTCTCTCTTCCCATCTGTAACACAGGGTAATAATGGCTGCCTCCCCATTTTACAGGGAACTGATAAGAAATAAGCCAACTAAAAGACAGCACTTCTGAAATACTATTATTTGGGCCAAAGTATTAGAAGAAGCAGAAGAAACTCCACCAAAATTCCAGGGAAAATGAGGAAGGTAAGGATTATGCTATCCAGATATTGTGGATAAAATAATATCCACCAAGACCTCTTCCTTTGAAGGGGTACTAGAAAAAGTAGTCAAACCCACTAAGTAAAATTCACTTCACACCAGGTAAAACTCCTTGCAAAAGATTCCTGATTCACCAAACTCCCCAGTGTAGTTTCCCTCTGGTTCTGACAATGCACCTAGTATTCAATTAACTTTGAAAAAGAAAAACACCAGATACATAGCAACAAAGTTCTCCAGACTGCTGTTTAACTGTAAACCCAGTTCTTCCATAAGAGGAGGGCTGCATTAAGAAAAGATTTGCATTATCAATCCACAAAACAATGGTATTTATTGGGTGCTTCATGTGTGTATGCACTGTACTAAGCATTTGGGGGAATACAACACAAGAATCTTGGTAGACAAGATCCCTGCCCTAGAGGAGTGGAGGAAAAATTGCACTGTAATATTTAGCTGCTTCAACCCTGCACACCTGCATCCAAATTAGTTATTTTTTAATCTTGTGTCTACCTCAATGCTTAGTGCAATGTTTGGCACATATTAAACACAGAAGAAACGCCATCATTATTCTCTCTGTATGCTATATCCACATAGGTTCACATTGACAGACAAATTATTTAATTGGCTGTGTTCTAGAGAAAATGTGTAGTGAAAAAGCATGAGCTATAGCAGAGCTGAGTGTATTTCTTCCTTAAGGGGTGGATTTATTAGCTCCTTCTCACCTTGGGAAATGTAAGTGTGGAGTGTCAGGAGACCGACAGCATCTTGAGTCAGTTGGTTGTTGTTCAAGGCAAGTTTCATTTTAGACAGCAAACGGGATCTTTCTGGTTGCCAAAACCAGCTTCCCAGATAAACAATACTTTGGGTGTCAGCACAGGAAACCCATTAGCAGAATGGGAAATGAAATCAGTAAACCTTGGCAAAAACCCTTCTGTATCCATCACTGTTTGAAATAAAGACACCTGCCATATTAGAGAGTTAATCAACCTTTTGAAAAGGGGAGGGGAGACCCAGTTGGGGTGAGGACAAAGGGAACCAGGTAGGAAGGGATGCTTAATCTCTTAACCACCTCCTGCTCCTCCTGCTCTCTTACCAGCCATCCAGACACTGTTGTTACTCTACTGTCCTTCATTCTCTCTGCTCTTATGCTTTTCATTTGCCTTATAAATTTATCCTGAACTCTCCTAGCTCCCTGGAAGATCTTCTTCCTCCTATGACTCCCATTTCAAGTGAAAATCCCCCTAAAACCCTCCCTACTACCAATCTGAATGGATAGTACAGAATTAGTCAATTCCCCAAGGGATATTTTGGCCGAAAACCAAAAGCTGCACTCGGGTTCTGAGGGGACTCAGGCAGCAGCCAAGGAAATAGGAAGACATTGCTCACCGCATGCTGGTAAACCATTAACGGAATTGTTGAGCTCTCTTACTCTGAGGCTTGGAATAATAGTTGTGGGGAAGGAACGGAATCAGCAAACAATAGGCACACTCCAGCCTTTTGAAACTCCCTAGCAATTAAAATATAAACCTATCGACTATGTTTTTTTCTTTTCCTAACATCACCTCAGATAATTACAGGAAATTAAGAAATGCATTCAGGTCCCACAATCTCCCTCTTTCCAGAATGAGGATGGATGCCTCGCTCAAAGACAAGGATTCCTTTAACAAGGGTCTTTTCTGCTTTCTTTTCACCAAAGGGCGCAGTATTCCAGGGAAGGACCTATCCAGATGAAAGGGTGTCCTGTTCTTTTTTTTATGGTTTTTGTTAAGTACTTACTGTGTGCCATGTACTGTATTAAGCACTAGGGTAGGTACAAGCTAATCAAGTTGGACAGTTCCTATCCCACATGGGGCTCCCAGTCTCACTCCCTATTTTATAGATGAGGGAACTGAGGCACAGAGAAGTAAAATGACTTGCCCAAGATCATACAGCAGATAAGTGGCGGAGCTGGAATTAGAACCCAAGTCCTTCTGACACCTAGACCTCTCTCCAGTAGACCACACTGCTTCCCTTTGGCCACTTCCTTTTCTTAGCAATCAAATTCCAAAAAGTCAGATTGGACCCTAGCAGGCTGTACAACATTCATGATGTCAGACCTTAGGAAAGAGTTCCTCAGTTTGGGGAGAAAAGAATCCAGCTGAAAGGGAAACCTCTAATGGCATCCTCAGGAAACATTTATTGAATGGCCACTGGATTTCTGGAGGGCAGAGAAAGCATTTTAAGAACACAGTAAAGTAAAGCCTCAGGAAATACTGCATCCCATCTGAAAACCAGGAGTTAATTACTGAGGAAAGAGCTGCATGATGAACAGAAAAGCTTCCTATGGAAAGCAAGACGGAGAGACAGAAAAGGAATGTGGACCAAGCAGTGGAAATAATAAGTATAACAACATAACAAAGGGTAACAGTATTGTGCCCAGAATGGCTGGGATTGTAGATCCCACATGACCTTTCTAGCCATACAACCACCCATAGGTGAACCTTGCCATCAGTGTTGTCTTCTTCAGTTAATCCATCAAACAATCAATGGCATTTATTGAGCATTTATTTTGTGCCAGCACTTTACTGAGCATTCTGGAGGTTACAGTACTGTTGAATGACCCCTATCCTCAAGAAGCTTCTTTGAATAAGAAGGACTACTATATATGTGTAATATCACATGAGACACTCTTAACTACAGAGATGTAAAGGGGAATCAAAGAATAAACCATTCTTATGCTAGTAGTGGACAACTGGAAGGAATTTCAAGTGTTTCCAATGGCTTCTAGAAAGAATCCCTGAAATTAGAATTCCTGAGCCTCTTAGCCAGATTCAAGCCAGGCTCGAGCCGGCTAAGCTTCCAAAAGCAGGTGAGCTCAGAATGATTATTCAGGTAAACTGTACTCCATAGATACTACCACTCTCCCTAGCACCCTCACAGTTTGGTCTGCAAGCCAATGGACTCCTGTTGGAGCTAATTTCTTTACTCTGCAAACTAAACACTATTCTGCTACAGGCTCCATTAGCAGGCTCACAGCACATGGTAGAGAGAAAACCAGGATCTCTGGTATTCCAAGTTGGGTCCTATGCTACATTGTATTCTTGACCCTGGACCATAACTGGATTGCCCCCAGTTAAAAATTCAGCATGTGGGTGGGAAAAGGACATGGTTCCAGGGTTTCAGGATCTTCTTGGTCCACTAGCACCCAAAAATGTATAAATCATTTAATCGCAGTTCAATCAGAATTCCCAGAGTAGTTATTTCCCTTTCCATTTCTAGACCCAAATTTTCAAAGAATATCCTGTAATAAATCAGATGGTTCCTTAATATATCAGGGGTATCAGTGCAAACCATTAAATTAATTTGAAAGCAGTGATCTCTTATGGGAAGGGGAAATCAGAAAGCCAGATAACAGTTACAGATTAGAAAGCTGCAGAGTCGTAGGCCTGTTTTATTGTTCAACTGAAGATACTTGGCTCTGAACCCTTGGGGCATTTGGCATTCACCCACCCTCAGCCCCACAGCACTTTCATACATATCTCTAAGTTGTTTAAATATGTTAATATCTCTCTACCCCTCTAGAATGTAAACTCACTGTGTACAAGGGAGTGTGTCTACGGTTTCTGTTGTACTGTTGCACTGTGATTTTAGAAAATTGGGAGAGTAGTGGTCTGCCTGATGTAATAATAATAATAATAATAGTAACTATGGTATTTGTTAAGTGCTTACTATGTGCCAGGCACTGTATTAAGTGCTGGTGTGGATATAAGCAAATCGTTTTGGACACAGTCCCTGTCCCACATGAGCTCACAGTCTCAATCCCCTTTTCACAGATGAGGTAACTGAGGCCCAGCGAAGTGAAGTGACTTGCCTAAGGTCAAGCAGCAGACAATGGTAAGAGGGAAGGGATTCTAAGCAAGGAGGAAGGCATGAGAGAGATTAGAGCAAGGCATAGTGAGTAGGTAAACCTTAAAGGAGATGGGTTTCTGGGGTAGGCTGTAGTGTGAGAGGAATGAGAATAGTCTGGTTAGAACCAACTGAGTGACATAAAGCTGACGGTAAGGAGTTTCTGTTTGGTACAGAGAGGAATGGGCAAATGGGAGGTATATATCTCCAAGGTAGAGAATATTTTAAATTCTTACTGAAGCAGCATGTCCTTGTGGAAAAAGTATGGGCCTGGGAGTCAGAGGACCTGGGTTCTCAACTTGACTCTGCCACTTGTCTGCTGTATGACCTTGGGCAAATTCCTTAATTTCTCTGTACCTCAGTTACCTCATCTGTAAAATGGGGATTAAGACAGTGAGCCCTCTGCGGGACAGGGACTGTCCAACCTGATTATCTTCTACCTACCCCAGGACTTAGTACAGTTCCTGGCACATAGCACTTAATAAATACCACTAAAAAAGTCTTTTTTGTTCTTCAAACTTATTTTTTTCTAGTCCTCAGTTAAATCTATTCAGGCTTTTGACTCATTCACATTTGAGAAGCAATGTGGTCTAGTAGGTAGAACATGGGCCTGAGAGTCATAAGGCCCTCTGTTCTGGTTCTGGTTCTAATCCCAGTTCCACCACTTGTCTGCTGCATGACTTGGGCAAGTCACTTAATTTCTCTGTGCCTTGGTTACCTCATCTGTAAAATGAGGATTAAGACCGTGACCCCCATGTGGGACATGGACTGTGTCCAACCTGATTAGCTTCTATCTATTGCAGAGTTTAGAATAGTGCCTGGCTTACAGTAAATGCTTAACAAATATCAAAAACCATATTTGTCTGTCTGCCTGAACCCTGGAAACTGGTTTCTGAACACCTGGATTGAACAAAACCAAGTAAATAGTAGAATTTTGGTAGATTCCTGCAGGTGACAGAATTGGCCTGGCAGTGACCTTCAGTGACTTCCTGCAGCAAACAATTAGGATGGCCTGCCGGTTGGCCAGGGGAGCCAAGTCCAGCTGTTAGAGTTGAACTGAGAGGGAAGAGGAGGAGTCTTGGATATTCCTACCTCCTGTTGCCTGGGGAGGGGAAATATTTCCTGCAGAATTTGGGGACTTCCAGAAAATAAAAAGTGGTGCCATCCAGAGTTTTGTGCATGTCCAGGAAGTGACAGCATCTGGATAAACTGTGCTACCATACACTTTTATTTATTTGGGCTGATTTAGATGAAATTGATCCACCCCTCTTTTTCTTTGTCTTTGTTCTCACTCATTCATTCATTCAATCATATTTACTGAGTATTTACTGTGTGCAGAGCCCTGTACCAGGCACTTGGGAGAGTACAATACAACAGTAAACAGATACATTCCCCACCCACAATGAGTTCCATCCTCCACCCACCCTACTTTGCAGTTATCTAGAGAATAAAGTGATCAAGTCTCAGGATGGAATGCAGAATTAGTGAATCAAGAGGTTGATCCCACTTTCAGCCAATTAGTACCACTTGTCCCCAGCTAAGGCATCAGCAATCCATGAATAAGTGAACACAGGAAAATGTGAGGGGAGGGATGGAGTGAAGATCCCTAGAATCTAAAATGGACTTCTCCACACCCTCAGGGAAGTTATGGGACTATAGGAAAAATTATTTAATTGTGTATACATCTGACTCCCCATTCTCAGACTGTATGCTCAATGTTCGCAGGGAACATGTCTACCAACTCGTTGGTACCGTACTCTCCCAAGTGCTTAATACATTGCTCAACAAATACCACTGATTTATTGATTGATTTTCCCTGGCCCACTGCTTACAGATCATCCAGTTGTTAAAAGTCACAGCTGCTATCAACAGCCTTCTGCCTTGAAACTGAAACAGTGTTTAAAATTTAACCCTTCCACATTTAAATATTGAGACTTCCACCTCTTTTTTCCCACTTATGCCTCTACCAGATTTGATTTAATAAATGAAAGCAAAGTGAGCCTTGACTACTATATCAGCCCTCCTTGCTGACTTTTCTGCCTTCTTTCTCTCCCCATTCTAGTCCATTCTTCTCCACTCTGCTTGCATGGATCATTTTTCTAATGTGTACTAAAACACAGTAAGTGCTCAATAAATACATTTGAATGAATAAATGAATGAATGAACTCTGCTGTATTGTACTCTCCCAACCACTTAGTACAGTGTTCTGCACAAAGTAAGCAACAGCAAATATTATTCATTGATTGTTTGATAGTAAAGAACAAAATGTTGGGAATGGAAAATGTTCAGACATTTTATTAATTCTAGTCATAACAATTTCGGATAAGATCACTCCCTTACCTATTGAATGGCTACTCAAGTCAAGGACCCCAGAGGGTTAGAGTCTCAGGGCAGTAACAAGCTGATAGCCATCTTATTTAAAATTAGTCAAACCTCTAGGTGATAATTCTGGTCTTAATGTGGGAATTTGCGATATTTGAGGGAAAGGATTGGAGTAGGGAGAATAGACCTAAGGTTATTTCCCTGCCGAATGTGAAAAAATTACAACTGCTCGACCAGAAACCTTAATGTCTAGCTTAACCAGTAACTATGTTTATTGGTGAAAAGTTAAAAATAGAGCTATGTGGAAAAGATTGCAAACTATGTAAAAAATAGTCATCTTGTTTGGAGTAAATGTGAACATAAATGCAGAGCCTGCACAAAGTATATACTAAAGACATTTTTTCCCTCTCATTCATCAGCTACCAACCCACAAAAGTAGTGGGCTTTTATAAAAAAAAAAGGCTACCTGCCCATTTCTGATTTTGACAAAAGAGGATCAAAATACTCTAAGCAATACCTTGCAAAAATGATTTTTTTTTAATCACTGGTTTTGGACCTAAATGGTACATATTTTCACACCAAAGGACCAAGACATAGTCACATATGAATGGTTTAGGATTAAAAAAATTTACTTTCAAGCAAACCTTTAATCTCCAGACTATAGCTGTGGGCCACATAGGAGCACTCTGGCCTACTGGATAGAGAACAGGCCTGAGAGTCAGAGGTACTGGGTTCTAATCCTGGCTCTGCCACTTACCTTATTTATTGCTATTGTTTTTGTCTGTCTGTCTCCCCTGATTAGACTGTAAGCCCATCAAAGGGCAGGATGTCTCTGTTACCGATTTGTACATTCCAAGTGCTTAGTACAGTGCTCTGCACATAGTAAGTGCTCAATAAATACTATTGAATGAATGCCTTCTGTGTGACTTGGGGCAAATCCTTTAACTTCTCTGTGCCTCAGTTACCTTATCTTTTAAATGGGGATTAAGATTGTGAGCCCTGTGTGGGACAGGGATTGTACCTAATCCAACTATCTTGTGTCTACACCACTGCTTAGTATAGTTCCTGGAACATAATAAGTGCTTAACAAAGTAGCTATAACCAGAGAATTAGATCTATATTTTTATATATAAAATCCTTTGTTTAAAAGAGTATTCTATAAGACATTAAGTTGAGTTATTTTTCCAATAGTCAACCATAGAGCCCTCCATATTCTTTCACCTTGGTCCCACAGTGACCTAAAGCAAAATAGAGAAGCAGCGGGGCTCAGTGGAAAGAGCATGGGCTTAAGAGTCAGAGGTCATGGGTTCTCATCCTGGCTCTGCCACCTGTCAGCTGTTTGACCTTGGGCAAGTCGCTTCACTTCTCAGTGCCTTAGTTACCTCATCTGTAAAATGGGGATTAAGACTGTGAGCCTCATGTGGGGCAACCTGATTACCCTGTATCTACACCAGCACTTAGAACAATGCTCGGCACATAGTAAGCACTTAACAAATACCAACTTTATTATTATTATATTGTAAAGGAGCTGATGGGCTGAGGAATACAGCCTGTGATCTTGAGACAGACTGTGTCTACACTCCTCCTAAAGTATAAAACAGTTCTGTTCCCTCATATCTACTTTTTACTCCACTGTTTAAACATAGCATTCACATTGGCTGTGCAAACTATTTCAGTTCTTGGATTAAACAAACCCCAAAAAACCCCTAAGAGGGAGAAGAAAGAAAAGAACATCTTGGCTTTAGCTTACTTCCCTCTCTCAGAAAATGTAATTATCCCTTAAATAACTTTATGGAACTGAGAACATATCTACCAACCCTGATATATTTTACTCTCCCAAGTGCTTAGTACAGTGCTCTGCACTCAGAAAGTATTCAATGAATATGATTGATTGGCTGATTGATTGAACTCAGAACCATGGAGTGGCTATGCTGATCTCCATTACTCTGAGCTTACAATGACTCTGCATTATCCTTAGGTTCCTAATCCATGCAAGGAAATACCTCCCTGAGCCCTGATGGTGGGTTGGTGTGTTGGAGGGTTGGAAAACAATCTCTAATTGTTTTCTGGGAATCCTCTGTCTGAAAAAAATTTTTCATATTCTCTTTCTCTCTCTCTCTTTCTCTCTCTCTCTCTCTCTCTCTCTCTCTCTTCACCACTACCCACCTGCCTTTAGAGAGGTTGAGAGGGAGGAAGAAGGAATGGGAGCAGGACAGGTATACTGGAGAAGCTAGTCTTTTCAAGCACTATCAAGGCTCTTTTGGTTCAAACATCCAGTAGTTCTGCAGGACTTAATCCTCTTGATGAAGAAAGGGAAGAGAATTAACAAAAGGTAACAGGCTAAGGAGGGAAGAAGTGAGCAAGACAGCCTCCTCAGGGTGCTCATCAGAGGGTCAGTGACAAGGAATCAGAAACAGAAAATTTGAAAGTTCTCTGCCTCCCCCTACCCTAGTCAGAAATGACCTCTGAGTGATCATGGACCTGGGGGAGAAATACTATGGATATGGAGGCAGTTGGGAAAGGTGGCATCGGGGGTCCTTCTAGAGAAATTCTTTGGGTTCAGAGGTTCAAGCAGGCCTTTTTGACATCACTCATACAGTGGTGCATAATCTCAACCTACGAAACAGGAATTAGAAGATGATTTTCCCTTGCCTCCGGGCAGCCAAATGTCTGAGGCTGGTGGTGAGCATGGATGAGGCCAAACCAGAACTAGATGTAGCTTCCTCTTCTAACCCTAAATCCTCCTGTCAACTCATTGAGAAGACTGACTGCCAAAGTCTTCTACAACAGTCCCTTGCTATTTACAGGGGTTTGGTTAAAGAATCCCCCACCGATACATTCCTCACAAGATGGCTACTGGCCTGAAGACACTAGAAAGTTTATCATACAACTTGTTGCTTTCCTGGTTTTCAGGAAAGGGTGGGATCGGCCAGTCACTGAAAAGGTAGGGCTACAGCTGCTGTTGACCAAAGAGAGCTTAGTACAATGCCTGGCACATAGTAAGCACTTAACAAATGCCATAATTATTATTATTCCTATTGGAGAGCAGACAAGGGCTGGAGGTGGGGATGGAGCCCGCCATCAGGGCCGTGAATATGGAAACAGTCAGTGGGAATAGACAAAACCACAAATGAAAAATACATAAATGCCAAGAGACTACTTTAGGGTCATAATTCAGGTTACAACCACCCCACAAAACAACTGCTCCAGTGATACAACCTGCACTGCAAACTGGGCTAAGATTAAGCACTGTATAGATCTTGGAGGAAGCTCAGCCCACATACTGTGTCCAATTCTCAAGGCACTGTAGAGAACCCTGGTTAGAAAATGAAAAAAGTTACTGAAATGGAAAGGAAAAAATTTAGACATGGATGATGTCAATGCTAATTCCATCTCATTCAGAGGAATCACTGTCAAATGAGGACCTCATCAATCTCTGGCATTCCAAAACATTATTGCAAGATGCCAAAATAGATGAAGAAGCTACAGTTTCTTCACCCTCAGCTAAATACTGGAATGAAAAAATCTTGCTCAATTTTCAAGAGTGCATAAATACATAACTATGATTGAAGAAGATTCTAATGGAGAGAGAGGAGTGCAAAATTGAACAGAGGTGTTCAGGAGGAGTTAGTCTGCTCTGATTTGATGAAGAAAAGAAGAAAGTTACTGTTCCACTCAAGTTAGACAAATTATCCATTAAATTTGAAGTGGCATTACAATAATCGGCAGAACAAGCTTCTACTTCTGCAGTCTCCTACCAAGATGAAAGCATGTTGCAGCTCTTCGTTTATTTAAAACTGAGATGTTATCCTTTGAACGACTGTAATAAGGATTAAACAATAATTTAGCTATAAATACCATTCCAATATATAACACCTGAAGGAATTTCATATTATTTTTCCAGTGATGCTGGATAAGATTCTATTTTATAACCTGTAAGCCTGTGGAAAACATGCCAGTGAAATAATACACAATGCAAGCACATTTTCAAGGAACACAACCAGTAGCATTGTGGGGTATGCAATATTCCCCAGGCAAGGCTGGCTTCAAACAGTATGCAAAGTAAGCCATCACCTCAGCCCCCAAGTCCTACTCAATGATGAAAGCCGCTTAGCTTCTCTTAAAGATGGCAACATCACTGCCATTCTCAGAGAGGGCAGCAAAGCAAAAGTAATAATAATAACAATGGTATTTATTAAGTGCTTAACTATGTGCCAGGCACTGTACTAAGCGCTGGGGTGGACACATGTAGATCGAGTTGGACACAGTCCCTGTCCCACGTGGGGCTCACAGGCTCAATCCCCATTGTACAGATGAGGTAACTGAGGCCCAGAGAAGTTAAATGACTTGCCCAAAGTCACACAGCTGACAAGTGGCGGAGTCAGGATTAGAACCCAAGACCTCTGACTCCAAAACTCGGGCACTTTCCATTGAGCCACACTGCTTGGAGGTAATGTTGTGATGGAGTCAACAGTGAAGAGGCACTCAGAGTGAATGTTGGTGTGGCATGATCACAATATTCTGCTTGCACAGAACTGACTCCATTCCAAGACCAGGTTGTTGGCCATACTGTTTTGTCATTTGATATTAAATAATGTTTAATATTTAGAAATGGGATTCAGAGAAAGTAATCCTGATTTGTCATTGGCCTGCTGTGTGACCTTGGGCGAGTCACTTAACTTAGCTGTGCCTCAGCTCACGTAGATACTTATTCTCCCTCCTACTCTGACCTGTGAACAGGGATTGTGTCCAATCCGATTATTTTGTATCCACCCCAGGGCTTAATGCTTGCCATATAGTAAGTGCTTAACAAATACCACAATTATTCTCTTATGATTAATCTTGGTAAATTTCTCAGGACCCGATTTGCTCAGCAGTGTCCAGAGCCCTGGCCTGTTGATGACTGCCAAATGCTTTAGTTAGGTCAATGAACTTGATGACCATTAACATCGAAGCAAAAGAAAAATTTTATAAATATCTGGACAGCCTCATTATATTAACTCTCAAAGCAGCCAAGCTCTGCCCTGTGGAAATTCAATCAATCAGTGGTATTTATTGAACCCTTACTGAGGGGAGCACTGTACAGAACCATTCATTTATTCATTCAATCATATTTATTGAGTGCTTACTGTGTTCAACACCTCTCAGAGTCTCACCTGGAGAGTTTCCAGTACTCTACCAGTCTCAACTACGAGAGGGAGAGTCAGACAGAGGCATATCCATTCCATTCCTAGCTTGGGCAGTGGGTCGTGAGTGGAAGGCTACAAGTCAAAACTCACCTGTGCTGGGCAGCAGTGGCATGGGAGAGAGTCGAGGGCAGAGACTCAGGTTTACTGCATAGAATGAGGCAATGGTAAACTGCTTCCGTATTTTTACCAAGAAAACTCTATGGATACACTACCATATTGCAGATTGCAGATGGAGGTGGGGCGTTCTGGGAGATATGTGTCCATGGTGTCGCTTTAGGTCGGGTGCGACTCGACAGCATGAGACAACAACAACTGTGTGCAGAGCACTGTACTAAGCCCTTGGGAGAGTACAATACAAAAAACAGCATGGCCTAGTAGATATAGCACAGGCCTGGGAGACAGAAGTTTGTGGGTTCTAACCCCGGCTACTCCACTTGTCTGCTCTGTGATCTTGGGAAATCACTTTAGTTCTCTGTGCCTCAGTTACCTCATCTGTAAAATGGAGATTGAGACTGTAAGTCCCATGTGGGACAGGGATTGTGTCCAACCCGATTTGCTTGCATTCCCCCCCAGCACTTAGTATAATGCCTGGCATGGTTTAAATGCTTAACAAATCCCATAGTTATTTTTACTATCATTATCATTATTATTATTATTATCATTATTCCCTGTACCTGATGAGTAAAGTGGCATAGGGCAGAACCCCCACTGGCCCTGAAAAGTGGTGTGGTGATTGAGTAGAGCTTCCACTGACCTGAACCCATGTGCCTGAGGTCAAGTAGTGCCTCCCAGACTGCAATACCCTACCCATGGGGCAGCTCTGCCTCTGTTGCTCCAGGAACAGCTGCATGGTACTAAGGTGACAGACCCATTTTGAGCCACAAGCTTAGTCACACCATAATGACATCATCTCACATTTGGTTAACCTTGAATTCATGCCAGCTCTGAGACCTGCTAAACCATCAGCATGGACTAGACAAGGTTAAAGAAAATGGAAGGACCCAGAAGGAGGGAGAAGTAACAGGGCCTAGTGGATAGAGCACGGGCCTGGGAGACAGAAGGACCTGAGTTCTAATCCCAGCTCCGCCAGTTGCCTGCGGTGTTACCTTGGGCAAATCACTTAATTCCTTTGGGCCTGTAAAATGGGGATTTCGATTGTGAGCTCCATTTGAAACATTAATTCATTTAATTGTATTTACTGAGGGTTTACTGTGATCAGAGCACTGTATTAAGCACTTGGGAGAGTACAATATAACAATAAACAGTCTAAAGGGAGGCCTTGAAGACCTTAGGTGGACAAATAAGGAGAGTCTTTGCATGAAGCAAAATTCTCCTTCTTTAACCCCAAGTATAACTGTCTCCAACCCGATTAGCTTGTATCTACCCCATTGCTTAGAATAGTGCCTGGCACAGAGTAAGCACTTGAACACCATAAGAAAAGGTAACAGGGATAATATCTGACATCTTCTGCGGCAGAAAACCTGTGGCAGTTTGAGGGTACATTTCTGGGTGGGTGAACAGGTTCTGTGTTCTTCCTGGTGGTGACGTGAAAATGAGGCCTCCCTAGAAAGACCAGGGGTCTGGAGGAGGATTGGAGTTCCTTCTACAAATCGGGGTACTTGATATAAAAGGAATATTAAAGAAAGAAACTTTCCAAAGGGAGGCTAAGAAACTCTACTGGCTTCTCTGAAGATGTTCAGCCCACATGAAAGATTCCCTTTGCTGCTGCCACCCAGCTGAATGTCAGCTCCTGTTATCACAGCAATGTGGCCTTCCAACAGTGAAGCAGAAAAGGAAAGCAAAGGTTGTTCAAGCAGAGCTGGAGGTTCATTGTTCAAGCTTTGGCCTAAGTGTACAGAAGAAATTAGTAGTACCAGTCCCTTCAAACAGTTAACTATGCCTTTTTTAGGCATCATGACCTAGTGTATAGATAACAGGCCTGGGAATCAGAAGAACCTGGGCTCTAACTCTAGTTTTGCCACTTTCCTGTTGTGTGACCTTGGGCAAGTCATTTAACTTCTCTACTCCTCAGTTTCTTCAACTGTAAAATGAGGATTAAGACCTTGAGCCCCATGTGGGACAGGGATTGTGTCCAACCCAATTATCTACCCTAGCTCTTGGTACAGTGCTTGGCACATAGTAAGTGCTTAATGAATATCATAAAAAAAACCTTTCAGACACAGAGAGTTGAACCTGGGGGCCAATCCTGCTCTCAGCACAGGTTACCGGGTGAGGGAAGGGACGAGTGGCCTGGTGGTGAGAATTCAGGACACTTCCTCAGCCTGCATCCTGTTCTCAAGTCCAGTCCATAGGATCAGCTCTTGGCCATTTATGAGAGGAACTCTTGTCTGAATCCAGTTGCAAAAATTCCTCTTCTAAAGAGCTGTGTTTGCTTTCTTCTCTCCTCTGTTATTACCTCTATCTTTAATCTATTTTAACATCTACCATGTACAATATAAACTCCTCCTGAGCAAGAATCACAAATAACAACAGAGTGTTTTCCCAAGTGCTTAGTAATAATAATAAATAGTAATAATGGTATTTGTTAAGCGTTTACTATGTGCCAAGCACTATACTAAGCACTGGGGTGGGTACAAGCAAATTGGATTGTATACAGTCTCTGCCCCATGTGGTCTCACAGTCTCAATCCCCATTTTACAGATGAGGTAACTAAGGCACAGAGAAGTTGCCCAAAGTCATGCAGCAGACACATGCCAGAGCCAGGATTAGAACACATGACCTTCTGAATCCTAGGCCCATGCTCTAACCACTAAGCATACTGCTTCTACACATTGCTGCATGCCATAAGGGTTTGGTAAATAGCACTGATTGACTTGTTGATTATTAATAATAATAATAATAATAGTATTTGTTTAGCACTTACTACATGCCAAACACTGTTCTAAGTGCTAGGGTAGATACATGCTAATCAGGTTGTTACATGTGGGGCTCACAGTCTTAATCCCCATTTTACAAAATAGGTAACTGAGGTACAGATTGAAGTGGCTTTCTCAAGGTTACACAGCAGACAAGTGGCGGAGCAGGGTTTAGAATCCATGTCCTCTGACTCCAAAGCTCAAGCTCTTTCCACTCAGACACATTGCTTCTCTAGTCTGTTGACACTCCACAAAGCAGTAGGAGAGTGGCTTTTAAGCCCCTGTGCTCCCTCCACTCCATTTCTTCCAGGTACAGGCTAAGTATCCTGAAAATGCAAAAACATGATAACTGCTGCACTCAAAAGTGAACAATATTGTGAGCTCTGCCAAGGGACTCTTTGTCTGTGAGGTAAGCAGGCTTAGTACTATAAATCCCATTTTATAGATAGTCAGAAAGATTGCCCAGCATGTCAGAAACTGAACAGGGATTAAGAAGGTCTCTGAATCCCAAGCCACCCATCAGCTACCCTAAATCCAGTTTAGGCTGATAAGCATTAGTGATTGCTTCACACTGCAGCTCAACTTTGCTTCAGCCCCTTAAACCTACTTGCTGAGTTCAGAACATGAGTTAGCCTAGAACACTGTTGGACCAGTATATAAATGTTCTACCCTTTTTGAGCACCTTGCCCCATCAAAACATGTCCATCCCACCTTGAAAATTATTTCTGTGTAGACTCACTTCCTGCAGGATGATTTCCCAAACTAACCTAGGGAAGCAGCATAGCTTAGTGGAAAGAGCACGGATCTGGGAGTCAGAGGATCTGGGTTCTAATTTGACTCTGCCAGTCATAAGCTAAGTGACCTCATTGCTTCATTTCTCTCTGCCTCAGTTTCCTCAGCTGTACAAGAGAGATTCAATGCCTGTTCCCCTTCCTACTTAGACTGTGAGCCTCATGTGGGACAAAAACTGTGACCAACCTCATTAACTTGTATCTATCCCAGCACTTAGAATATGCTTGATACATACTAAGCACTTAACAAACACTATAGCAAATTAAAATAACAACAAAACCCTGCTGGGTTTTAGATCTGCCATTCCCTTTTATCATTTCCCCCTTATCTTGTAATATATACACAGTCCAGTGGCTGTTTGGCTACAGATGAGAAGTGTTTATTTGTTTATGAACCTTGTGTTTTTCTCCCCTGGTAACTGGAAGCTCCTTAAAACAGAAACTGTATCTTTGACTTTTTCATAATGCTCCACAATGTCTAGTTCACAGTGAGCACTCAATAAATGTGACTGACCAAGGGTGGGAAGACAATGCAAAAGAACAAAATATGGCAGTAAGATTAATTTTGTCTGGATTTTCTTGGCACAAATCCTTAAACGTTTAACAGTGGGAAAATGTCAGTGAGAAACATTCTAACAAGCACATGATGTATTTCTGTTTCCCCACAAAGAACACATTTTCAGACTTCCAAAAAAAAAACAAACCTTTGGAACACCATTAAAAGAATAGATTCAAACAATGAGTTGGTCTAAGAATCACTACGATCAGAAAAGTTAGACCTCTTAGTATAGCACAATGTCTTTTAGAAATACTTCGATGGAGTAGCAAAGTCGTTTGAAAATTATGTTGCACATTCTGACTTCATTGTAGTTATTGCTTTGAACTTTTTGGTGTGTTAAGTCTAACAAGATAGAAATTGGAAAAGAATGAAAAGTTGGAAAATATTATTTAAAGGGAGTAAATGTTAAAAGTGCATGTGCACACATACATATACACACACACACCACACACTGACAAAAAAAAATTCATTTCCATCTAGGCCTTTTAAATACACAAAAACCTGTATGATGAACAGATGCAACAGACTCACAACCAGACTAAACCCAGAGGCAGTAAGAGAGCCAGACACAGAGTAACACAGTCAATGGAAGGAGTTTGGGAGGGAGAAATGGAAGACCAGAAGGACTCCTATGGCAAGAGAAAGTCAGAGGAGGCTGGAAGGGGCCATGGAGATGGGGCTTGGAGGGATTAGGAGGTGGAGTGATGGAGATTATTCAGGGTCTAAATAGGTCTAGTATTTATTTCTCTCAAGACATTTCCTGACTTCCATGACAAATGCCACTGGGTCATCTTGCTGCTTTTACTGTAGCACAAACCCAAGAAAAGCCCTTTGAAGACAGGTGAGAAAATACCTATCCCACTGTGTGTAGAAAAGGCTCCAAATACCTCCACATTTACTTAGTTATTGAGTGCTTATTATGTGCAGAGCACTGTATAAAGCGCTTGGGAGAGTACAATGCAAAAGAATTAGCAGAAATGTTCCCTGACCACAACAGGTTTATAGTCTAGAGGGGCAGATAAATACCTGCTATGCCACAAATCACTTACAGGAACAATCTGTGGAAGAATAAACCATTTAGACTGGAAACTTCTCATTAGAGTGTAAATTCCAGAGGGCAGGAACCATGTCACTTTTTAGCTTTGTACTTCCCACATGCTTAGTATGGGGAATGCACCAAGTGGATGCTCAATAGATACTAACACAACTACTTTTATTACCTCCAGAACAATTTAAGAAGTGGCCTTTCAAGAGAATCTTCAAGTCTCACCAGCATGGCCTAAGTGTGTCAACTGCTTTGCCCCCACCCCAAAATATGGAAGCTCTGAAATCCCATCCTGGAATAATAATAATAGTAATAATGACAGTACTTGTTAAGTGAATAGTATGGATCAAACACTGTTCTAAACCCTAGTGTAGATACAAGTTAATCAGGTTGGACACAGTCCCTGTCCCAATGGGCACAAGGTCTTAATCTCTATTTTACAGATGAGGAAGTGAGGCACAGAGAAATGAAGTGACTTGCCCAAGGTCACAAAGCAGAGAAAGGGTGGAGCAGAATTAGAACCCAGGTCCTCTGACTCCCAGACCCACGCTTTATCCCCCAGGCCAGAATGATATAGGGGTACAGATTTGGCCAGGAGGACAGTTCAGCAGAGGAAGTGTTCTCTTTAACTAAAGCAGATTACAATGAAAAATAGAAAAGTTTATCTTTAAGTAGAATGTCTTTTCCTTTTTTTTTTTCAAATGAGGGATGGATGCTGTTGCCAGAGCCTCAATTTCCAACCCTTTACCTAACCCACAATTCAACTGCCTACCAGGCTGTTCAAATTGTTCAAATTCTTTAAGATCCTGTTATGTGAACACCAGAAAGCTGTTGGAGATATATGAAGATATATGGCCCCAGTGTACTTGGAGAGGATAGCACAAGAACCCATTGGTAATAGCCAAGTCAGGCAGACGGTGAGACCACCCCTGAAGGAAGAAACCTTAATAGTGTAGCTTTTTAAAGCCCCATGCAGAGAGTCAAGATGTATTTGTTTTCCCTTCCCAGCCCAGCTGTCAACTTTCCAAGTAAAAATAATCATAATAGTCATAATAATAATAATTGTAGCATTTCTTAGATTGAGGGCCAGGGACCGAATCAATTTCCAACCTCTGTATACTTTCCCAATACTTAGTACAGTGCTTTGCACAAAATAAGTGCTTTACAAATACTATTAATATTACTGCTAGCATTTGTCAAGTGCTTACTGCGTGCCGAGCACTCTATTAAACTCTGGGATAGATAAAAATCTAAAAATCAATCATGTCAGACACAGTCTCTATGCCACATGGGGCTAACATTCTAATTGGGGGGTACAGTACATATTGAATCCCTGTTTTACAGATATGGAACTGAGACACAAAGAAGTTAAGTGACTTACTCAGGGTCACACAGCAGACAAGCAGCAGAGCCAAGACTAGAGCCCTGATCCTCTGACTCCCAGGCCTGTGCTCTTTCCACTAGGTCACTCCATTTCCCTATTGCTCTTCTTTCATTTACATTCCTTTTTACCTACAGTCAAGGAGAAAGATGAAAGCAGATTTTCTGTGGTGCAGAAGGTGATGGACCTTTGGGCCAAGGTACTTTTGTCTAGAGCACTGAGAAATCTCAGAAATGCTCCCTCTGAGCAGTGATATACTGCTATGCTTACTGCAATTGTCTTGACTGAACTGTTGTTCTCTTGAGTTATTATCAAATTATCCCAGTTATTCTTTCCCTGTCTTCTTTGTCTTTCTCGCTCTATCGCGAGTCCCTCTAGAGAATGAGGACAGTGCATGAATCAATGTGCTCATACACTCTTCTTCCAGTACACTTGGCATTTTGACTAGAACACTGTTCAGGGAACTGGGGAGTATGAAGAGAAGACAAAAGAAGAAGAAGAAAACAGAAGAGGAGGAAGAAGAAGAAGAAGAAGAAAGAAGAAGAAATGGGATGTTTCATTCATTCATTCAATCATATTTATTAAGCACTTACTGTGTGCAGAGCACTGTACTAAGTGCTTGGAAAGTACAATTTGGCAGCAGAGACAATCCCTACCCAACAATAGGCTCACATTCTAGAAGGGGGAGACAGACAACAAAACAAAACATGTAGACAGGTATCGCTACCATCAAAATAGATAAATAGAAACATAGATAAATGCACATCATTAATAAAATAAATAGAGCAATAAATATGTACAAATATATACAAGGGCTGTGGGGAGGGAGGGGGGTAGAACAGAGGGAGGGAATAGGGGCAATGGAGAGGAGGATCGGAGGGAAAGGGAGGACTCAGTCTGGGAAGGCCTCTTGGAGGAGGTGAGCTCTCAATACGGCTTTGAAGAGGGGAAGAGAGTTAGTTTGGCAGATGTGAGGAGGGAGGACATTCCAGGCCACAGGTAGCACGTGGGCCAGGGATCGATGGTGGGACAGGCGGGAACAAAGTGAGGAGATTAGCAGTAGAGGAGCGGAGTCTGTGGGCTGGGCTGTAGATGGAGAGAAGGGAGGTGAATTAGGAGGGGGAAGGTGATGGAGAGCTTTGAAGCTTTGAAGCCAATATTTGTTAAGTGTTTACTATTGGTCAAGCACTGTACTAAGCACTGGAATAGATACAAGATAATCAGGTCCCACAAGGGGCTCACTGTCTAAGCAAGACGCATTGAATCCCCATTTTCCAGATGAGGGAACTGAGGCATAGAGAAGTCAAGTGACTTACCCAAGGTCATGGAGCAGACAAGAGCACTGGTTTTAGGAACTCAGCTCCTCTGGCTCCCAGGCCTTTGCTCTTTCCCTAGGCCAAGTTGCTTCTCTTGAGCCCATTAGGATGAAGTGTGCCTTGAAGTCAGAAGAATCAGTCATTTGCATGTACACAGCATTGCACACAAAGGGAGTACTAACCCCAGTAAAAGTTGTCCTTGACTGAGGTTTTGCAAGAACACAACCCCTGGCTTTTAGAACTTGCTATGCAGTACTCTCTCCCCATATCTTGGTACACTGCACAAGGAAAATGTTTAATAAAGTAGTTAATAAATATTATCACCGCTATTACTTTCTGCATTAACTGTGCACATGAATGTGTACTGCTTAAGCACTTTGATACTTACTCCAGCCCCACAAAAAATACTTATGTAAATATTCTTAGTATCTACTATTTCCTCTACCCTGAAACTATTTCAACATCTGTCTACCCCTGCAGATTGTAAGCTCCCTTTGAGCAAGGATCGGGTCCACCAACTCTGCCAAACTGTACTTTCCCAAGCACTAAGTACACTGCTCTGCACACAGTAAGCACTCAATAAATACCTTTGACTGACATTATTATTACTTCTAATACTACAACTAATACAACTACTACAGACCTCTTATATTTGAAAACTATTATGGCTAAAGGAGCCATGGTCACAGAGCATGCTGAGCTTTTTGGAATCAATCAATCAATTGAATTTACTGAGTTTCTTACAATATGCAGAGCACTGTACTAAGCTCTTGGGAGAGTACAACATAACAGAGTTAGAATAGAAGCCCTCAGCCTACAGTCTAATATACACATATATATACACATACATAATTTATTCATTCCCTCTCCTCCTCCCCCTCTTCCGTCCCACCCCCTCAGCACTGTATTCATCCGCTCAACTGTATATATCTTCATCACCTTATTTATTTTGTTTATTTTGTTTAATGAGATGTACATCATCCTGATTCTATTTATTTGCCAATGTTTTTATGAGATGTTCTTCCCCTTGACTCTATTTATTGCCATTGTTCTTGTCCGCCTGTCTCCCCCAATTAGACTGTAAGCCCATCAAAGGGCAGGGACTGTCTCTATCCGTTGCCAACTTGTACATTCCAAGCGCTTAGTACAGTGCTCTGCACATAGTAAGCACTCAATAAATACTATTGAATGAATGAATATATATATATATATATACAAATTATGGATATACATATCCGAGGGAGGGATGAATAAAGGAAGCAAATCTGAGTGCAAGGGTGATGTAGAAGGGAGTGGCAGAAGGGGAAATGAGGGCTTAGTTGTGGAAGGCTTCTTGGAGGAGATGTGCTTTTAATAAGGCTTTGAGAGTGGGGAGAGTTATTGTCCGTCAGATGTGAAGAGGAACGGCATTATTCCAGGCCAGAGATAGGCTGTTGCTGAGGTGTTGGTGGCGAGATAGACAAGATCACGGTACAGTGAGTAGACTGGTATTAGAGGTGCATAGAGAGCAGGCAGAGTTGTAACAGGAAATCAGGGAAGTAAGGTAAGAGGGTGAAAGGTAATTGAATGCTTTTAAAGAGTTTCTGTTTGATGCAAAGGTGGATGGGCACAACCACTGAAGGTTTTAGAGGAGTAGGGAAATATGGACTATACATTTTTGTAGAAAAATAATCTGATCAGCAGAGTGAAGTGTGGATTGGAGTTGACAAAGACAGGAGGTAGGGAGGTGAGCAAGGAGGCTGATGCAGTAACTAACACGATAATTTGGTGGTATAGTGGTTAGCATAACTGCCTTCCAAGCAGTTGACTTGTGTTTGATTCCTGGCCAATGCAAATGTTTTAGAGAAGCAGAGTGGTTTAGTGGACAGAGCATGGGTCTGGGAATCAGAAGGACCTGGGTTCTAATGCCAGCTTCACCACATGTCTCTTTTGTGACCTTGGGCAAATCACTTCTCTTCTCTGGGCCTCAGTCACCTCCTCTGTAAAATGGGGACTAAAAGTGTGAGCCCCATGTGGAAAAGGGACTGTATACTACCTGATTTACTTGTACCTACCCCAGCACTTAGAACAGAGCTTGGAAAATAGTAAGCACTTAACAAGTACCATAATTATTATTATAGTTTGGATGGAAAAGAAAAGGAAGATTTTAGCCATGTTGTGAAGGTTGACCAAAAGATTTGGAAGAAAAACATTAAATGTAAACATTTTCCTTCTTTTATCCCTCCTGCCTAGCATGGAGAAGTGACTTAAAATACTTAATATAATCAAGCCTTTGTCTCCTGTCCAAGGCCCCTCAGAAGCCTCAGCAGAGAGACAGAAACCTCCCCTCCCTGTACTCCATGTCTCCACTAGACACAGGTTGATGCCTGCTTCAAGAAAATAAAAAAAGTTCTGCCCAGCAGCTGCTTTTACTGCTGAACCTTCTGAACTTCCCAGCCCGAATGAAAAGCCCCATGGAGAAGGTTTTGGGGAGATTCAGAACTGAGATAGTCACACATACCCACTGCCCATTCCTCATCCCCTTGCACGAGTGGAGCCCATTCCCTTTGGGGCACAGCCAGTCCAGCAGGGTATACAGTAATAATAATGATAATGGTATTTGTTCAGCACTTACTATGTACCAGGCACTGTTCTAAGCGCTGGGATAGATACAAGCAAATTGGGTTGAACATATCCCGAGTCCCACATTGGGGCTCACAGTCTTAACCCCCATTTAACAAATGAGGCAACTAAGGCACAGAAAAGTTAAGTGACCATCAAAAAGTCACAAAGCAGACAGGTAGGGTAGTTGGGATAAGAATCCAGGTCCTTCTGACTCCCAGGCTCAGGCTCTATCCACTCATCCATACTGCTTCTCATGTGGGACTAATACCCTCTGAATCTGGAGTTTGGGTTTAGGTTACGGCTCTGTGGATATTAATTATGAAGAGACTCCTGCTTTAGCTGAATATTTTCTGTGGGAGGAATAGCCTGAGTTGTGAAGGCACGAAGGACAGAGCCTGGCTATAAATAACGCTTGTTAAGCGAGATGGCCGGGTAGCTGCCGGAGATAATCCCGCAGTGTCTCTCATGCTTGAACTCTGAACAAAGCCCAGAGGTGTGGGAGAAAGACAAACAGGCAGTTATCAGCTACCACTCCATCTGACTCAGTTTGGAATTTTGACATCCGGTGGTGAGGATCTTCCCAGAGTGAGTAGGACTTGGAAATCAGATTCCAGCTTTAGGTTAGTGGAAAAAGGGAATTTGGTTTGTGAGAAGTAAACCTCAAGTCCAGAGGGACTTTGGTGCAAAATACCACACCAGATTTAGGTGTCTTTTCAGTATGTTTTGCTTTTGAGCCTGCAAAATGCATTTTAGACTGGTGTGATTTAATAATAAGACTGCCCTAAGGGATTCAGAAGAAAGGAGATGAGGGCTGGAAGCTAATTCCTAAATGTTTTACATTTCTTTCCTGGCATAATTTGAGCTAGGAATCAGTGATAAAATCTCAAAGAGGTAGATGGGGAGTGGTTGTGCGGAGGAACATTTCAGTTAGGGATAAGATGATTTTGGAAGACATAAATGGAGCTTTGTGAGAAAACCAACAAATTGTAAAAGCCCAGCATTATCAGGGTGACATTTTGATTCACATGTTTGCTGTAGAATTGAAGTCAGCATAAAAGAGTAAGGAAATTAATATTCAATTCATAGATTATTAATATTCAATTCATAAATTCACCTACCTTGTGGCTCAGTAGAGTAGAGACTGTGCCAGCTTCAGCAATTTGGGGCTAAATTGATCTAAAGTAAATTGGAAAAGTGGGTTTTAAATAGTTGTTGGCACCCAAGCACCTACTTGGATATTGTAATCCATAACTAATGTTATTCCCCAAAGATGTACCAAAGGTTAGTACAGTGCCTGGAACATACAAATTACTTAATAATTACCATAAAAAGTACCTAAATTTTCCCATTAAAGAACTCTTCTTGATATTAGCATTTCAACTATTGTATTTTTTAAAGAACATATAAAATATGCACTAATCAATCAATTGAAAACCTGTGAAAGAGTAGATGCCAAAACTGAGATTTTCCACATGAAAAAGGTTTTCTGGGAATTCAAATCCAGAGTCACAAGAGCCCATTAACACATCTAACTGTTGGATTTATATAACCACTCAGAGAACAGAGAAGAACACACAAATGCCTAAACATTTCTGAAACATCATAAGGAAGAACAAAAGATCAAGGCAAGAGAATTACAAAGAGAAAGAGAAGACAAAGATGATACGGAGAATGAGGAGGAGCAAGAGAAGAAAGAGAAGCTATGAAGGATTCCTCTGTCCAAAAGAGAAGTAGAGAGAAGGACAGCTAAAAGAAGAAAGGAGATGTGGAGAGACAAGCAAATTAATGTAATTGTAGGTAAAGTGATGCAAACTGTTTGATCCCTACCCCTGGCCTGCCCTCCAGAAAGCCTTAGAAGCAGCATGGCCTAATGGATAGAACATGGGCCTGGGAGTCTAAAGGACCTGGGTTCTAATCCCACCTCTGCCACTTATCTGCTATGTGACCTTGGGCAAGTCACTTAACATCTCTGTTCCTCAGTTATCTCATCTGTCAAATGGGGATTAAAATTGTGAGCCTGTGTGGGACATGGACAATGTCCAACTGGATTATTACTACAGTACCTGGCACATAGTAAATGTTTAACAAATACTATTAAAAATAAAATACTAACTACCCGCTCCTTGGAGAGCTCAGCTTCAGATATCAGAAAGTCCCAACTCACTTCTGCTCTGGTTCATTGCTCAGGTGCCAAGGGCGACAACTGGTACTGGGGTTACACCAGGCTGGACAGGGGTCATATGGGTCAGGAGTGCATGAGCAGGGACTGTCATGGGTTGAGTTGGTACTGGATGGGCCCTGGATTTCTAGACTGTACAAGGCTCTATCCCCTCCAACTTGTTTGTACAGTCTTCCCCTTGGTCATGATCACTCTGCTCAACCATCTCTGCTGCTGTGGAACACTTCCCAATAAAGGCATTCTGCTAGGGATTCCATGCATCTGTCCCCACAGGACTGATCTTGTGGCTGGGATCTCATTAATCTGGCCCATTGTTGGTCCAGGAGAGAGAGCACAGCCTTGTAAATCAGAAAACCTGGGTTCAAGTACCAGCTCTCTAAATCAGAAAGCACCTGGTGGGGACACACTATCAGAGCTGAAGGTTTCTGACCAAAGAATCATCCCAGACATGGTGTATGAGGATAGAATCAACAAGAGTCTGTAAAATTAGTGTCTAATGTAGGCAGCAAAGACCACAATGAGTAAATCCACAAAGGCAACCACCTGTCGGGTTATGGGTCTTTGGCACAGAATCGGCACTGAGCTACAGCCACATGCGCCAATAATGGGGCCTGTAAACAAAAAAACCTTTGTGGACATTTGTCAGTGGGCTGCGCCTCTGTCCATCTGTATACTCACTGCACCCTATGTCCTAGTACAGACATGGTTGGAAAGGAAACAAACATAAGTGAGCACTCACTGTGCTCAGTACTTACTACACCACCATCTCCCCTCTCTTTTTGCTGCCTTCATATTCGACAGACAACACTAGTTGTCTCCACTAGCCGAGTGGGTAGAGCAGTGGCCTGAGAGTCAGAAGAACCTGGGTTCTAAACCCAGCTCTGCCACCTGTCTGCTGTGTGACCTTTGGCAAGTCATTTCAATTCTCTGTGCCTCAGTTACCTCATCTGTAAAATGGGTATTAAGACTGTGAGCCCCATGAGGGACATGGACTGGGTCAAACTTGTTGAACTCATTTCTACCCGGGACTTAGTACAGTGCCTGTCACATAATAAGCACTCAACAAATACCACAATTATTATTATTATTATTATTATTATGGCCCTACTAAAATCATAGTAGGATTTTCCAGACTCATCTCGTGGCTCAGTGGAAAGAGCATGGACTTGGGAGTCAGAGGTCATGAGTTCGAATCCCCGCTCTACCACTTGTCAGCTGTGTGACTGTGGGCAAGTCAATTAATTTCTCTGTGCCTCAGTTACCTCATCTGTAAAATGGGGATTAAGACTGTGAGCCTCATGTGGGACAACCTGATTACTCTGTATCTACCCCAGTGCTTAGAACAGTGCTCTGCACATAGTAAGTGCTTAACAAATACCAACATTATTATTATCATTATTATCCTATTCTCTCTTCCTTCTGTGTTGCCTTAGTACTTGGATCTGTATCCATGAAGCATTTTGATACTCACCCTACCCTCACAACCTTTATGTCTATATCCTTTGTTACTTCTCCTATCTGTAATTTATTCTGTCTGGCTCTGCCACTAGCTTGTAAGATCCTCCAACACAGAGACTGTTTCTACCAACTTTATTACACTTTCCCAAGTGCTTAGTATAGTGTGCTGCAAATGATATATCCTTATTAATAATAATAATAGTTGTGGTATTCCTTTAGAACTTACTATGTGCCAGACACTGAACTAAAAACTTAGAGTGGGTCAAGCAAATTGGGTTGGATACAGTCTATGTCCCACATGGGGGATCAAGTTCTTAATCCCCATTTTACAGATGAGGTAACTGAGGCACAGAGAAGTGAAGTGATTT
Source organism: Ornithorhynchus anatinus (assembly GCF_004115215.2). Taxonomy (NCBI): domain Eukaryota; kingdom Metazoa; phylum Chordata; class Mammalia; order Monotremata; family Ornithorhynchidae; genus Ornithorhynchus; species Ornithorhynchus anatinus. The sequence goes on along the minus strand of NC_041734.1, from coordinate 35,356,509 downwards.
GCCCAGGGTCACAGAGCAGACAAGTGATCGAGCTGGGACTAGAACCCACAACCTCTGACTCCCATCCTCTGTTCTTTCCACTAGACCATGCTGCTTCAACAAATAAATAAATAAAAAGCATAGTTTGATTGAGTGGCACTGACCAAACTGCTATCACTATAATCAATTCCTTTGTGCAGTTTCTCGGTCCTGAAATCTTGTCTGTCATTCTCAATGGGAGACTCCATCAATCTGCCATTTAGTACACTGAAGTAGAAATCACTAATTGGGACTCCTGAGGCTAGAGAGAGTTGAAACAGCTTCTAACAGTGCCTAGCTGGTCTAAGCTCTCCCAAAGTCCTTTAACAGTGCTTAGCGGTCTAACTCCCTCTCAGAAAGGTCTGTGGGCAGTGGCTCAGTAATTATTTAGCACACATGGATGGAATAGACAGAGTTTCTTCCTTCTAAGGTGGTGGTCAGCAAGCCCTAGTGTATGTAAGGCTCTAGGTAGTGGTCCTACCTCTCCCTGCTCCAGGGCACTGATGCCCTCTTCAGAGTGGCAGGTCTTTCTCATCCAGAGCACCTCTTCCAGGTTGGAGATGCCACACTGGCCACTTCACTTGGGCACCTCACCTCTCTCTCTCCCACCTGCCTCCCAACCTTTTGAAGGGCAGAAACTCCAGCGGAGAGGTTCCAGTCTCTGGGAATGGCTGAAGAAACTAGGCCATGGTGATGGTTTCAATGGAAGTTGGCATACACCATTCAACCTTATAGAAGATCCCGGTTTTGAGCATGGTAGTGGCTTGCTGGTAAAGTGGGAAACAACACAAGATGTTTGACCAGAAAGTGCCAAAGAAGACTGAATGGTCACCTTCTGTCAGAAAAGCAGCCTAGCCTAGTGGATAGAGCATGAGCCTCAGAGAGAGATGACCTGCCTGCTAATTCTGGCTCTGCCACATGTCTGCTGTATGACCTTGGACAAGTCACTTCACTCACCTGTGCCTCAGGTACTTCATCTGAAAAATGGGGATTAAGACTGTGAGCCCCATATGGGTCAGGGATTGTGTTCAACCTGATTATCTTGTAACTACCCCAGCTCTTAAAACACTGAATGGATCATAGTAAGGGCTTAATAAATATCATTAAAAGAAAAAAAGAAGCTGAATATGTTTTTATTCAGAGACCAGGAACAGAAAACTCTAAACTCAGTATGACTTACAGCTTCAGATTCACACTTTAAATTATGTCTTTGTTAAATGCTTACTATGTGCCAAGCACTCTTCTAAGTAGGTAAAAAGTAATCAGGTTGTCCCACATGGGACTCACAGTCTTAATCCCCATTTTACAGATGAGGTAACTGAGGCACAGAGAAGTTAAGTGATTTGCCCAAGGTCGCTCAGCAGACAAGTGGCAGAGCAGGGATTAGAACCCACGACCTCTGACTCCAAAGCCCATGCTCTTTCCACTAAGCCATGCTGCTTCTCGACTTTTATCTTTTTTTCTCTTGTGATTAATTTTACCTCCTCAATTCTGCCACTGACACCTCAGATGGAAGCACCCATAGCTTCCAGTTCCTCTTTTCTTCAAGATAATGGATAGAGATCAGTGGGAAGGCAGTGTTGAGGGATTTGCTTTTCCTGCTAACCAGCAGGCAGAGTTCATTTCTCCATCTCAGAAATGCCTGCAGTCCATTAGTTGGTAAACTATGAGAAGATGACAGATTATAGAAATAACAGATGATTAAAGAAATGTGTAATCTCCTGAGGTAAGCACATTACAAAAACACAAGTAGAAACAACTGAATCAAAACTGCAGCAGAGTAACATGGCTTAGAACCTGCTAACTTTTTATTTGACCTTTTTTCCAACTCAGGCTACCAGCTACTCTTCCACTTAACATTCTAGAAAAATAATCACATCTCTCATTCTGGAGAGCACAGCAACAGCCTGTGAGGAATTTGGAACTGAGCCAATGTTAATTAAATAACTTACTCTCACTTCATTCTGGCCCTTTTCTATTTTGCATCAGTTGCATCCACCAGCTGCAAGACACAATAGCTTCCCCACTGCAAAACTCTTATTAGACTTTCAATTTATTTTTTTTTCACTCTGCTACACTGATGGACTTACTTTGACAAACCACTCCAAATCAGTTGAGTGGACCAGGGAAATCATGAGAAAACTTCCAAAGGTTGCAAGGTTAGACTTGAAATAATGCTTAAGATTTCAGTGTGTATCCCAAGCTTTTGAGGAGGCATCAAAAGCTGAGGCCTTCTGGAAGATTTCCAACATTTTTATAGCTCTTAGTCAGCCCAGAAATACCTCAGGAAGCATGCTAGCCAGACTTCAGCATTTTCGCTTCTGTTCCTAAAGAGACTCAGACAAAATAACGATGCCATAAACAGGGGGATAGATGGGGAAAAAACTCTACATTGTTCTTAATGACTCTACTGAAATCTACATAATAATGATAATAATAATGATGGTATTTAAGTGCTTACTACGTGCCAAGCACTATTCTAAGCACTGGGGTAGATTAAAGGTAATCAGGCTGTCCTATGAGGGGTTCACAGTCTTAATCCCCATTTACAAATGAGGTAACTGAGGCACAGAGAAGTTAAGTGACTTGCCCAAAGTCACACAGCTGAAAATTGACAGTGTGATTTTAGGCAGACATCCTCTCTGATGTTTGGGAGATTTGGACATAGTACTCTTTTTTGGTAACAAAATGGAGAATGAAGAGTCTTATGCTGAGATCTATGAAATTGTATATTTGGGTGCATAAGTGTAATTCATTCATTACCAGCTTCTTAGCTTCTTGAAAAAACAGCATGGCCTAGTGGAAAGGGCATGGGCCTGGGAGTCAAAGGACTGGGGTTCTAATTCCAATTCCACCACTTGTCTGCTGCATGATCTTGGGCAAGTCACTTAACTTCTCTGTGCCTCAGTTTTTTTATCTGTAAAATGGGATTAAGACTGTGATCCCTATGTGGGACAAGGACTGTGTCCAACCTGAATAGCTTATATCTACCCCAACACTTAATACAGTGCCTGGCATATAGTAAGCACTTAACAAATTCCACAATACTGTAGTTCATGATCTAGGATTCTGTAAACACCCCCGTGGCCTGGAATGTGAATTCATTATCAAAGGACTAAAGGATTGCTTCTCAGTGTGCTACCAAAAGAGGCACAAAAAAAGTTGGAGGTGGCATTGGAAGCAGTTTCTCTCACTAACCCCTGCTGCCGCTCCACTTTTTGCTGCTCTCTTCCAAGTTCTGATCTCATCAGGAACCCCAGAAAGACTCAACTTCACACTGCCAGAAGCTGCCCCTGGTGCTGTTACCACTGCACTGAGGATTGTACCTGCCATGGGCCTCTGAAGGGTTAACCAAAGAGACTCATACCTCTAGTTGAAACTCTCTGAATAAGCGGCTTATTTCAGAATCACGGGAGGATTCCCCAAAAGCACATTTGAAACACAACCTCACTTTTCCCAAGTCGAAGCAATAAAAAGGGGATGAAAAAGTCAACCCATCTGATGATAATTTCAATTTTTATTGAGATGACCGCAAGAAGGGGAATGGGAAATAAAATTGCAAGACACTCTGCTGACCTTAGCAGTTTTCCCAGCTCAGAGATGGGAAAATAAACCATGACAGTCCTCAAACTGGAAGAGTCTAGAAGCTTTGAGCACTTCCTTATGTGAGATAGGTCAGCACAGCCCTAGCAAAAAGAGGACAATCTGCCTCTCCACCACTGTTCCTACCACAATTAGCTCATAGCCTGTCAGAGCTGGCGCAGTTTACTCAGTTGCTTCAGGTTACAAAATTGTTCCCCACAGCTACCAAATAAGTGCTTTGCTTCAAAAAAAGAAACCATTAAAAAGAGTAATTTTGATATTTGTTAAGCATTTAATATATTCCAAGTATAGTACTAAACACTGGAGTAGGTTCAAGAGAATCAGGTCTGACAGAGTCCCCTTCCAACATGGCACTAACAATCTAATAATAATAATAATAATAATAATAATAATGATAACAGACCTTGTTAAAGCATTTACGGTTCTAAGTGCTGGAGTAGATGCAAGTTAATCAGGTTGGACATAATCCCTGTCCCATATGGTGCTCCCACTCTTAATCCCTATTTTACAGATGAGGTAAATGAGGCCCAGAAAAGTTAAGTGACTTGCTCCAGGTCACATAGCAGACCTGTGACAGAGCTGAGATTAGAACTCAGATCTTTCTGACTCCCAGGCCCATGCTCTATCCACTAAACCACGCTGCTTCTCAGTAGTCTAAATAGGAGGAAGAACAGGTACAGAACTTCCATTTTACAGGTGAAGAAACTAAGGTCAAGAGAAGTTAGGTGATTTGCCCCAGGTCACACAGCAGGCAAGTGGCAGAACTGGGATTAAAACCTATGTCTTCTGACTTCCAGGCCATGCTTTTGTTTTTTATACTGTATTAATTTTGTCATAATTCCCTGAATTTGCATTGCCCTTTTATTGTTCCCAAGAGGTTTTACATCCATCATCTCCTTTTATGCTCATGATGGCCCTAGGAAATCAGGAGAGGCAATTCTTGTTATTCAAATTTTACAGAAGAGGAAATTGGGTCCCAGAGAGGTTAAGTGAAATCTTGAAGTCAAACAGCAGTTCAGTGACTATGCCAGTATTAGAAATCAGATCATCTAACTCCTAGATCCTTGCTGATTCAACTCCACCACAACATGGATGTTACTACTTAACTATCCATTTCACTCACCATCTAGGTATTACAACCTGAGAGAGGCCAGAGCATTGTATCTTTGTTATGAGATCCTATGCTGAAATGAGTTCTCACACCCCCAGCTTCCAAGGCTATTTGCTTGAGGAAAACCCCAGAGCACAGTCACTACTACCTGAGGCCTATGTTCTTGGAAAACTAGCCAGACTGGAAGAAGAAAAGCACTTTAATTAAGCTTGCTGAAGCGACAAAAAGGCAACCTGCAAATAGTTTCTAGGCATTTTGCTGGCTCCCTTGCAGGGTTTTAATCTCCTTCAAATAGAGGGAGAGAGAGAGCCATGCAACATTGCCACTTTAACTTCCTCCTGTTTCTGCAAGCAGAAAGGAGGGCTGTATAATCTAGCTCCACAGATATGTCTCCAGGTGTATTTTCCAGTTACAGCTTGTGAACCTGGGTTGTTCTAGTTCTACGTGGATTACCTGTGTCGCAATAATTACAGCACAGGGGTCAAAATATCCGACCAAGTAAATAGCAAAGTATGGCAGCTGCATGGATGGATAACCAACAATTTCCCACAGAAGTCAGTAGCACAATTTTTGAATGGCACCTTCAGCTGTCCCCAAGCTCTGGGGATCTTACCCCATCCTATTTCATCCATTAAAGTTTGAAAGCTTGCTGGGACCTCTGATCTGTTCTACCTTCTTTAAGGCAGAAAGACATCCACGTCAGACCAGAAAATTTGCTCGATTTTGATGCCACTTATAGTGAAAAATTCCCTGTTGTGGATGACAGATGTCCGAAGTTTTTTTTTTAATTTACTCCAATTCAATAAATGTGTGGACCAGCAGGGATTGGGGGGGTGGAGGCAAAAGAACAGCAAGGTTAGGAATTGGGATTGGGGCAGACAGGGAATGGATGGGAAGAGGAGCAAGAGGAGGAGGAAGAGGAGAAGGAGGTCCAGGACTGAGAAGGTGGAGCATGGGATTAGGACCTGGGATGGGGGAAGGCAGGATAGGCTTGGAGTGGAGTGGAATGAGAGGAGAGGAGGGGAAAGGACATAGGTCCTGGAGAGCAGATAAGAGAATGGGATGAGTTTCTTCTGTTGTCTTTGTTTTTTGGCAGGCACTATAGGGCTGGGGACAGCAGGGAGGGGCACAAGTTTATTTTTAAAAAGTCAGGAGAGCAACAAGGTGATAGAGTGAGAGAAGGGTGGGAGAGGACTGGGAAAGCACAGATGGAGCTAAGGAAGCCTAAGTCAAGTTAAAGAGAAGTTGCTCAGCTGGTGCCAGTTGACTGAACAGTGAGTTTCACTGAGTGGGGCAGGAGCTACTAGAGCAATCACAACTGCGATTCTTAAGTGCATCAAGGAATCACTTTACATCTCCCAGAATCTAAAGGCAAGACTCTACAACTCTTCTGACATGCATCTGTAGCTACAAATTGTAGCAGAATTTCAATGAGAGTCTGGTAGAGGCAGTATATAAGAGAGCTACCATTTAAAGATGGAGTGGCCCATTTTCTGGATTGTTAGAGTGTTTCCATCAAAATGGCAGCTTAAGGCATAGGGAAGTTCAGTCACTGGCTAATACACTGAGTTTGCCCTGGGACTGGGGCAGAGTCTAGCTTGCCATTCAGGGAATCAGTGGGATTCCTCCAGCTTGCTCATCCCAGGCCACCAAACTGGGAGTTCCAAATTCCATCCCTACCCACTTTTTCTCTAAATGAGTGTGGTCTACTTAGCAGAAATGACTCCATGGTGTTTGTGTCACCACAGGGGGTCCTGATTTGGCAACTGAAGCCAACAAGATATGATTGAACGATCCCAGCTGAATGTGTCGATGCCAGAACTGCTCCTTGACTCACTTGACTTGAATGTGGTCCAATTCCAGGGTTCAGTGGTTTAGTGTCCATGGAGGAGATACCAACTGGAATGGGCTCTCAAGGTGGGAGAATGGGCCGGGTGGGTGGGGCTCAGCTATTCTTTCCTGGTTCCATGGGCCAGAGGCTAGGTTTAGAGAACAAGGCCCTTCCCTGCTGAGGCCTGCAGGCAGTAGAGAGGAGAGGCCACACACCAATCACCACTTTTAGGAGGTGACCAGTTTTCCCTCAGTGGTATTTATTCAGTGTTTACTACGTGCAGAGAGCTGTACTAAACACTTGGAAAAGCACAACACAACAGAATTAGCAGGCATGTTCCCTGCCCATAATGAGCTTACAGTCTAAAGGGGGAGACAGACAACATAAATAATCTATATAATTTAAAGGTATGTACATAAAAGTGTTGTGGAGATAGATACAAGGGATAGCACTGGGATAAATATGAGGTAATTGGGGGTTTTTTCAGGTTTTTTCCTACTATTTGTTAAGTGTTTACCATGTGCCAGGTGCTGTACTAAGCGCTGGGGTAGAACAATCAATCAGTGGTACTTACTAAGTGCCCACTCTCCCTCATCAATCACTAGTTAACAGACTAAACATTCCCAGTGGGGGAACTTCTATGACGAGCTTGAGAGAAAAGAGACGAGATGAGGGAAAGAGGAGGTGCAGTGGAGAGGGGAAAACAATGGGATAAAGACCACATAGCTTCATTGCTTGCAGGGTCTGTGCCATTTAGGAGACCTAACACAGCTGAATCAAGAACCCCAACTCTATGTGGCCCCTCCTGGTCAGGAAATTGTTCATCTCTCTGCTAACTAGCTGTTCAGGGAGCTAAGAACTAGGGAAAGTGTGCAGTGAGGAGGGAATGTGCCCAGGGCATGGGGAATGGGTATAATACAGTTCACCTGAGCCCCATCTCATACATTCAGCCTAGGAAGTGAGCTTAGAGTTCTGCCCCAGTCATTGGTCTGTCCCCAGTTGTGGGAAAATGGTGGTTTTCAAAGTGATTAGAACAAAGGGTTTCTAATTAGCTGCTGACACCAGCCAATTACAATCTCACTGTCCAAAATGGCATCTTTAATAATATTAATTATGGTATTTAAGTGCTTACTATTGCCAAGCACTGTTCCAAGCACTGGCGTAGATACAAGGTAATCATTTATCCCACGTGGGGCTCACAGCCTTAATCCCCATTTTATAGATAAGGTAACTGAGGCACAGAGAAGTTAGGTGGCTTGCCCAAGGGCACACAGCAGACAAGAGGCAAAGCCAGGATTAGAATCCATGTCCGCTGATTCCCAAGCCCATGCTCTTTCCACTAAACCATGCTACCAGAGGACACAAACACACACGCACACACACACACACACACACACACACTGCAATGTGTGCGTCATGTATACATACACAATCCAATTATCTTCATATTTTGTGAAACAATCTTAGTGGATCTGCTCTTGTGGTTTTGCACTGATACAGCCTCATTGTGTAGGGGCCTCTATCTTGGAAACTGTAGCCTTGCTAGGAATTATCATATTCCAATTTCAATTTACTTAGGTAACTGTTCATACATTTCATCTAGTAGCTTGGAGGCCAAAAGCAGCTCCTTGGGAAGGGAGAGGAGCAGCAAATTATCACAAGTGGCTCTTTCCTAGCAGGACCACCTCCCCTTGCTGCTAATAGTCCTGACAACGTGTGAGATCTTTTTGGCTATTTTGTTGCCCTTTCCCCTTCCCCATCCCTTTAACTCTCTACAGTTCCACTGGCCAAGAGATAGACTTATATGGACCTGTAAAGGATGGTATAGAGGGTGAGGAATGGGATGGTCACCCCCCTTTCCAGTCCCATTACTATGGAACAGAAGAAAGCAGAGGCAGCAGTATAACTTCACAACATTTGGCACTCTGTACCTTTTCAACTCTGGACCAGCCTGCTGTTTTGATGTTCTTACTTTATTACCTTATCTTCTTGTTTTCTGATGTAATTTTGCTGCCTCACTGATCAATCAATAAATGATGTTCATTGAGCACTAACTGTGCGCAGAGCACTGCATTAAGCACTTGGGAAAGTACAATACAACAGAGTTGGTAGGCACACTCCCTGGCCACAAGAAGCTAACTGTCAATCAAATTTCTTGAGCACCTACTGTGTGTAGAGCACTGTACTAAGCACTAGAGAGAGTACAATATAACAGGCATGTTCCCTGGACACAACAAGCCTACAACCTAGAGTGTGACAGACATTAAACTAAATTAAAATTAGGGGAAATAGTAGGGCATATGGATATTATGATGTGACATAAGTGCTGTGAAGTTGGGATGTGTATCAGAGTGCTTAATGGGTACACAGTCAAGTATATAATCGATGCAGAGGATAGGGAGGATGTGGGAAAGAAAGGACTTAGTCTGAAAAGGTCTCTTGGAGGAGATGTGATTTTACGAGTGGAAGGTGGGAATGATAGACTGTCAATCAATGAATCAATGGTATTTATGAGATCTTACTGTGTGCAGAGCACTGTTTTGTTTGGGTTAGTACAATACAAAAGAGTTGATAGATATGCTCCTTGTCTAAAGGAGCTTACAGTCCAGACGGAAATGAAGGGGGAGAAAGTTCCAGGTCCAAGGGAGAATGTGGAAAAAGGGTCAATGGCAGGATAGTTTGAAAGAATTAAGAGCCCAAAGTTTTCCAGCAGATGTGAGTGCCACTCTCAAACAGGGTGACAAAGATGGAAGCACACAGTGTTTGCCGCTGCACAGGACATCCAGAGATACTTTCTCCCAAGGTCACTAACTTGTGCATACTGACAGACACCAGTCAAGGGGGCCCAGCTAAGAGAGTGTGGATACTTCTGTGTAAAACATTATTAACTTGGGTAAACAATTTCAGGGTGAATCCTATTGAAAGTGGGATACTCCCTCCCTTCATGGACAGCATCTCTATCTTAGGTGGGCACAATTTAAAAAATGGAAAAGACAAATGGATAGACACACACACACACACACACACACACTCCTATAAGACTCTCCATCCCAGGTGATAGTGAGAATGCAGCATCATCCTAACCCAGGCCAGCCCTAGAAGAACTAGGGTATCCCTCTTCACAAGCCATCTCTCCATCACCCTTTCCTAGTCTAGCTGTTCACTCTCCCACTGGGATAATGGAATGTATTAGCACCTACTGGGTGATTTTCTCCTACCCTACTAACAGAGTTGCTGGTCAGGATTCCTGTTGAGAAAAATGATCCAAAGCCGAAGTCTACAAAGACTCTTCAGTCACTCAGAGAGCCAGAACAAATCCAGTTACCTCTGGGAGCATTCTGGCTTTCAGTGTCCAGTGAGAAATATTAGGGGAAATCTGAATGAACAAATCTTTTCATTAGCAAACCTTTAATGAAATGAACTAACACTGAGCTCACTGCATCCCTACAGAGTTCCATTTCCCTTCCACTTATTTGTTCTCATAATTGGTGGTTTCTTCCATCTGAAGAAATGCCTGTATACTTCTTAGCAGGGGCAGTCTCTACTATATACAAATCATTTGTACTTCTGAGGAAAGATTCTCTACTAAAATTGCTCGTCTTAATTATGGTGTTTGTCATTGTTTTCTATTATATGCCTTGATTTTAAAGCAGTTAGCATCTATGCTGATCTGGTTGCTAGGTATAAGAATTAATCCGAACTTTTCACCCTACACTATTTTTGAGCTTTGAAAGAACAACTTTATTTGGGGGAAATAAAAGTTCTGTTTCTATGTTTCTTGTATCCACAAATGACAAGGAATGGAAAACTGTCTGATATTATTAGACTGTATCTCCCCCTTAAGATTGTAAACTCCTTAATGGAAAAGGCTGTGTCTCTTAGTTTTGACCCTCTCTCCCAAGATCTTATTATAATGCTCTATACATAGTAGGCATTCAGTAAATAACATTAATGATGATAGACTCTAGACTGTAAGCTCACTGTGGGCAGGGAACATGTCTACCAACTCTGTTGTACTCTCCCAAATGCTTAGTACAGTGTTCTGCACTCAGTAAATGCTCAATAAATACAGTTAATTCAATTGACTGATTAATGATCAGAAATTTCCCATGTGAGCCTCATCTGAATGCCTGGCCTCATTTTCAAAATGAAGAAAACCAACTGACTTCATGGCAGACAGTGGAGACTGCAGATTCTTATTTCAGTTTCACCCAGACCGATATTTTCTGGGTGCTATTTTGAAGAAGAGTTTGGTACAGGGAACCATTTGGTAAGAATGTCTAGGAGCAATTGAAGGTATCTTCTTTGGAAGTGGCTTCTTCTTTTTAGCACTCTTTCCCTAGTGACACCCACCACCTTTCCTCCTTCAATACTATGTAGAATACTTCAGTACTACATAGAACAAAAATATGCATACCCACATTTTAATATATGCTCTATATGTAATATATTGTCTCCGTCTTCTGATGCTTCCCAAGTCCCCTAGGGCAGCAGCATGGCCTAGCAAAAGGAGCACAAGAACCTGGGATCTAATCCCACCATTGTCACTTGACTGTTGTGCAAGCTTGGGCAAGTCACTTAGCTTTTCTTTGATCAGCTAGTTCACATGTAAAATGTGGATTAAGACTGTGAGCCCCATGTAGGACATGGGCTGTCCAACCTGATTAGCTTGTATCTACCTCAGAGCTTAGTACAGTGCCTGGCTCACAGGAAGTTCTAAACAAATACCATAAAAAAGTCCCTACTCAAAGTGAACCATCCTTCTCCAGAATAGTATTCATCAAGCTGATCTGTCTGCTGTTACTGTCTCCCCACAGCCCACTGCTCTGTCGTTGCTAACAACTCTGTTAGCATGGGGTTGTCTTACCAGATAACACCTCTGTTCTCCAAAGCAGCAGTCTAGAGGTCTTGGCTGTCACCACACCAATGAACATACTGGTCTGTCAGACTCAGAGAAACTTGAAAATTCATTCATTCAAACGTATTTATTGATTGCTTACAACTTCTTTTCTTGAACAGGATGTCTCGCATTGCAATTATTTCTAATGTATTATCTATCTATTAGCTTTTACCTTTTAAACTTCAGTTCAACCCGAGGATATGAAGAATCTGCAGCTATTATATAAAATCCACTACATTTTGTTTGTAATTTTTCATCATTGCTGCTATTGGCTTTCCCAATTAATGAATGAATATTAATTTGAGGAACTTGCTTCTTCAGCCTATTTGAGGATCAAAATTCAATTTTGAACATCTAATGAGTAAATTAAGCACATGAATGTGGAATGAAGTCCAAATGTAGGCTATCCACTAGAGTTACTTTCTTTATCTTAGCAAGATTTCATTACAGATATCAGATAGAGGCATATACTCTCCCAAGTGCTTAGAAGAGCACTCTGTAGGTAGTAAGCACTCAGTAAATACCATTAATTGAAATCCCTTATTGCACAGGGTTTACCTTTAAAGTCTTCTGAGCAGTCAGTGTTGTGTCTGCCTTTGTGGTTGTGAATTGGCACTGAGAAGGTTAAATTCCAGCAACCAAACGTGAATTCTAAATGCTACACAGGTAATTCCCAGATCTCTTGCCAAGAAAGAGTCTATGATGAAAATTGTTTGCTTTCCAACTGGAGTGGCAACCATGTTTTGAATACCTGGGAACCCTGATAAAAGTTCAGAAGATATCAGAAGAGTCTATTAAGAGCAGTGTCAGCAATACAGATGGAAGGAGATAGGAACATGAGCTAATGCTTGAATCACAGAGCTAAAATGAGTGAATACTGTGAAGCTCTGAGGTGGCGAAAGGAGATTGCCATCTATAAGCATGTGGGCTCCACTGAAACTAGCAATGGCCCAACCCTTTCTATTCATTTATTCATTCAATCATATTTATTGAGTGCTCACTCTGTGGAAAGCACTGTACTAAGCACTTGGAAAAGTACATTATGACAATAGATACCTTCCCTGCCCACAGTGAGCTTATAGTCTAGAAGGGGACACAGACAATATAAATAAATAAATTACAGATATAGACAGAATCAGTCTACAAGAAACTAAAGATGCAATTTGGTTCTCTTTTCTTCAATACTTCATGGGGATACGTCCATGAGGATGGATATCCAGGAAAGTGAACATGACCACAGTTTGTTCTCCAAGTGTCCTTTGGCCACTGTGGGAGACAGAATCGTGGGCTTGTAGTTGATTGGGTTTGCCCAGTAATGACATTGATGATAGTGTTATGAATTAAATGATTCTGGCAAGAATTGTAAACTTCATCATCATCATCACCATCAGTGGTATTTACTGAGGATGAACATCAAATATAATCTAGCCAGACACTGTTACAAATGGAAAGAGCATGGACCTAGGAGTCATAGGAATTGTGTTCTAATCCCTGGCTGCGCCACTTGTCTTCTGTGTGAATTTGGGCAAGTCAACTAACTTCTCTGAGCCTCAGTTACCTCATCTGTAAAATGGGGATTAAGACTGTGAGCCCCATTAAGGACATGGACAGTGTCGAACATGATAATTTTATATCTATCCCAGAGCTTAGTACAGTTCCTGGCACAAAGTAAGTGCTAGACAAGTACCATTAAAAAAATGATGAAGACAGTGATGTGGACAATGATGGAATACTGTAGTATACACTAGAAAGAATGTGTGGAAATTGCTTCAGAGTCCTTAGTCTACTAATGAATTACCATCTAAGACTTTGGGGAAGACAGGTAACACTGGGAAGGGAAAAATTTCAGGAACAATCCCACCCACTATCCCCTGCCAGTGTACATGCAAGATCTCTAAACCTGCAAGCATGGCCTAGTGACAAGAGCAAGAGCTTAGGAGTCAGAGGATGTGGGTTCTAATTCTGGCTCTGCCACTGTCTGCTGTGTGTCCTTGGGTAAGTCACTTCTCTTCTCTGTGTCTCAGGTACCTCCTCTGTAAAATGGGGATTAAGACTGTGAGCCCCAAGTGGGACAACCTGATTACTTGTATCTACCCCAGCACTTAGAACAGTGCTTGGCATATAGTAACCACTTAATAAATACCATAATTATTATTATCAAGCTATTCTAGCATATCATGATTTGAGATGTATTTCTAAGGCTTTGAAATTCAAAGATAAGGTTAGAAGTATTCAAAAGGCATGCTGAGTTTATAATGAATTACATGAAATTAGCATATCTGCCCCATCTTGGTGCAGAGAAACTTAGCATAATGAGAGTGCATTATGTTAAGACAAATATATCTACATATATAAATATCTAGACATCAATCTCATCTATCTCGCCTCCAACCCCTTGCCCATGTCCTGTCTCTGGCCTGAAACTCCCTCCCCCTTCATATCTGACAGATGATCACTCTTCCCACCTTCAAACCTTTATTTAAATCATATCCCCTCCAAGACTCCTTCTCCTTCCCCAGCTAAGCCCTCCTTTCCCCTACTCCTACCCCCTTCTTTATTGCCCTTTGTTGCCCTTACACTTAGATTTATACCTTTTACTCAGCCCACCCTCGGCTCCACAGCAGTTATGTACACATCCATAATTTATTTTAATGTCTCTCTCTCTCTAGATTGTAAGTTCCTGGTGGGCAGAGAATGTGTCAGCCAATTCTGTTATATTGTACTCTCCCAAGCACTTGGTAGAGTGCTGTGCACACAGTTAGTATTCAATAAATATGACTGATTGACTGATATTCATTTATATACTGATCTTTGTACCTGAAGAAGTCACCACTGCTGGTGAAATTCAACTTTAGAAGCATTTATGACTGAAAGGCTGTGGAATCCACAATCGGATCACTTCGTACACATGTAAGAATTATCCCTCACTTTGCAGGTGTGCTTGTTTTCAGCTCCTGGTACTGTTGTCCCTTTTGCTTCCATGTTAAATGAGCCTTATAAAGTTCTATTCTTAAAGAACCAGTCCTTTTTTGATTAACCTGTGCCTTGTTGTTCTATCTACAGCAATTGACTAATGGTTTCATCTGGGATCTATATTGTCTGACACTTTGCTTAATTTATCCCATAAAACATTTTCTCCAGTCTCTTTTTCTTGATTCCCTAGTTTCAACTCACCATATAGTGGCTGCTTGTGTATACTGCTTTCCTGCTGTAGTCCATTCATTCAATTATATTTATTGAGCACTTATTGTGTATAGTGCACTATACCAAGCACTTATTCTCTCACATGTACTAATCAGTGCAGTTGAGCTGTGGTGAGCATTGCTTTGATGCCAGTAAGCTAACCTTATTCCTGGGAATCAGAGGACCCAGGTTCTAATCCAGGCTCTGCCACTTGTCTTTTGTGACCCTGAGCAAATCATTTTACTTCTCTTTGCCTCAGTTATCTCATCTGAAAAAAGGGAATTAAGACTGTGAGCCCTATGTTAGACACTAACTGTGTCGACCTGATTAGCTTAGATCTACCCCAAAACTCAATACAGTGCATGGTGCATTGTAAGCGCTTAACAAATACTATTTTTTTAAAAAAAAGCATTCTTAATTGGTCGTGGGCTGCACAACCTGTATGCTCTGGCCATGTACCTCTGCTGACACTAAATTATCTTGTCCTCCACAATTACATGAATGTTACTGACATGTTTCAATTACTCAATAATTCACCTCGGAGGTTTTCAACCCATTTTTAGAAACACTCTGCCATCTCAGAAAGTTTCATCTGGCACACTCCCCAGCTCCGTGCATTCTGCAAATATGTTTCCACTCATCCTTATATTCAAGTCAATGTAGTTCCCTCAAACGCCTCTGCCTGGCACCAAAAGTGCTGGCGCAGCTGTGCCTGCTGTCACCAAAAGGGCAGTAAATTCACAGACAAATAAAATTGTGCTAAATTAGAATATGTCCAAAAAACCCATAAATAAATGTCAATATTTGTAAATACTATGGCAGCTGCGGCAGACTTGAGCGTGTCAGTGCTCCAGCCCAATCAGTCACAGATGAAGCCATGGACACATCTGCAGGACCTTCCAGATGCCTGGCTACCCTGCTACCAACCTGTGCCCAGCCTCTACCCTCATCATCATCATCATCATGATCAGTGGTACTTATTAAGCACTTACTGTGTGCTGACCTTTGTATAAAACGGTTGGGAGAGTACAATACAGCAGAATTGGTAGACACATTCCCTGCCCACAACAAGCTCATAACCTAGAGTTTACCCTCCCCCACACCCTCACCCATGTACCCCCTATAGGCACCTTTACTCACATACACAAAGAAATACAGCACTATTGTTCCTTCTTATGGGCTGTAAGCTTGTTGAGGATGGAAAATGTGTCACTTTATTGTTATATTGTATTCTCCCAAGCATTTTGTACAGTGCTTTGCATACAGTAAGCACAGTAATCCCAACTCTGCCACTTGTATGCTAAGTGGGCTTGGACAAGATACTTCACTTCTCTGGGCCTCAGTTACCTTATATGTAAAATGGGGATTGAGACTGGGAGCCCTGTGTGGGTTAGAGACTGTGTCTAACCCCATTTCCTTGTGTCCACCCAGGTGCTTAGTATAGTGTCTGGCACACTGTAAACACTTATCAAATACCATTATTATTATTATTAATATCATTATTGTTAATAAATACAATTGAATGAATTAATGAATGAATATGGAGTGGCCAGAATGAGGGGGGATGAGAAGCAAGAGAAAAATTATCTTGCTTCACACACCTGGCACTCTCATCTTACAGCTATTATTTCTTGCTGGGCTCCCAGAATTCCCTTTATCTCTCCCCACTGTCTGCCATAATGCTTGTTGTATTGATGCACTTCTCAGGGTACCAATATCTCCGTTGGAAAATTTTATTCTAAAGTATTAATAAGGTTTTCATGGATTTTCTATTGACCTTTAGGACCTGCTTGTGACTTGGCTATATACTTTATTTTTCTTTAATACATTATTGTAATATACAGGGCTTAATGGAAAATGCTTTCATTATGCTGATTAGTGTTTAACTGGGAGCTGCTGGTAAGAGCTGGGATTACCACTATTTCAAGGATGTAAAAGAGACCTGCCACTTTAGAGAACTAAAGTCCTTATCTGTATTACAAAAGTAATTGAATATGCCATTATGAGTGAGCTAGTGACATCAATATTTATTTTTTGTAGTTGAGGTATGTTTCAGGAGGCACAAGAAGGACTGACACATAGAAAGAACAGTACAGAAGTGTCAAATCAATCTTGGCACAGCTTCATTTGTAAAGAGTTTCACTGTTAAAATCCTACATTCTTTGTTTTATTAAACCTGCAGTGACTGGCTTATTTCTCAGTGAAAACACCCAAAAGTCTCCAAAATGTTACTGACTTTCACCAGAATCCCATAACAAGGCAGCACTGAATCCATATAACTTACTTCTGCTTAGCAGTGTAGAACTCCTAACTCTTAGGAGCTGTCCAAGAGGAATAGACTGTCCAGCCTCAATAATGGGAAACTTTGTGGAACCAGGAAAGCAAGTCATTTTTGAAGCATGGAGCCACCAAAGAAAACATCCTTTTAGCAGCCACTTCAAAGGACACCTCACTCCACTTAGCTCCATTAATTTCTCTTAGACAAAGATTTGGCCTCTAAAGTCATACCAGATATCACTATGCTGGTCTATGACAAAGACTTGAACCTTCTTTGGACTGTGAACATGGAAATTACCCTCAATCCCTGTCTTCTCGGTTGAGCAACTCAAGTTGCTTTTTTTCTGCTCAAATGCTGGAAGGGTTCCAGAATCTAACAAAGTAATTCTTCAACTAAAAGCAAAAGCTTCTCAGTCCCAGGTGAAACTGGGCAGAAAAAAACATGCATTTTTTTTCATCTTTGCCTAAAGAGCACATCTGCTCACTGACACTACATATCAGCGTTTAACTGCATTCCACCATAGCTCATCATGTGGTCAGAATTCTTAATTGACGTTTCTTCACTGAGCAAGAGTGGGAAACCGTTCTTGTTTGCTTGGAAGGAATTTTATAGAAGGCCGAAGGCAAGTACTAACTAACCAATGACATGCATTTGTCTGTCTTCATTTCTCTTGCTAGATCCAGCATCACCAAAATTACTAATGGCAGATAGCCATCTACTGTAAGTTGTTCAGGTCTTAGAAGTGACGGTTCAAAGGCATAAGTGTTGTAGGATTGTCCTTCTTAGCATGGTAACTCAATCTGGTTTGAAATACTTTCATCCATTCATTCATTCATTCAAATTTATTGACTGTGTACTGTGTGCAAAGCACTCTACTAAACACTTGGGAGAGTTCAACATAACAAAAAACAGACACATTCCCTGCCCACAATGAGTTTACAATCTAGAGACAAGCCAACAGTCTATTTCATCCCTCTGGAATAGAGGAGTTTAGGCTATTGGGAGACTATAATAATAATAATAATTCTGGTATTTGTTAAGCACTTACTATGTGCCAAGCACTGTTCTAAGCACTGAGTTGGATACAAGGTAATCAGGTTGTCCCACGTGGGGTTTACAGTCTTAATCCCCATTTTACATATGAGATAACTGAGGCACAGAGAAGTGAATCTACTTGCCCAAGGTCACAAAGCAGACATGGCAGAGCCAGGATTAGAACCCATGTCTTCTCACTTCCAAGTCCATGCTCTTGCCACTAGGCCATGATGAGGGACAGTATCATCTGATGGATGTTGTTTAATGAGTCTATCTGTAACCTTGGGCAAAATCAATTCCTCGGGACCTCAGTTTCCACTTAGTAAAATGACACATTTGGAGTAGCTTGCTTATGGAAACAGCCAACGGCCTAAATTCAAGGTGAAAGATGACCAGCTATGTAGAACAGCAATCCTAAAGGATAACAAGAGGATCATGAATCAGCAGTGGCCTGTTGAAATGGAAAATGAATGCACTCACTGGATTGCAATCAACAAAACAAGAGAATGGACTGCCAGAAATGTAAGGCAATCCTCCCATTATCTTCACTTAGGGCCAGACCCTCGCTGCTGGCCCCACTTTAGAGTGGACGGTAGTTCTTGGAGAGGACTCAGAGGAAAGCCAGCAAGCTATTCAGAGTCCTCTCAGTTCTATGGTAGTTCTTGCTTCTGATACACACATTTTGACTAGAACACTTAGGAAACCATCCTTTAAAGCAATCAATCACCTTGCCCTCCTACCTCATCTCACTGCTCTCCTACTACAATCCAGCCTGCACACTTCACTCCTCTAATGCTAACCTTCTCATTGTACCTCAATCTCTCTATCTCACCGCCGACCTCTTGCACCCATCCTGCTTCTGGCCTGGAATGTCCTCCCTCTTCATATCTGACGGACAATTACTCTCCCCACCTTCAAAGCCTAATTAAAGTTACTTCTCCTCCAAGAGGCCTTCTCTAAATAAACCCTCCTTTGCTTTTCTCCCATTCCCTTCTGCATCACCCTGACTTGTTCCCTTTCTTCATCCCCCCTCCCAACCTCAAAGCACTTATTTACATATCTGTAATTTAATTATAGTAATATGTGTCTCCCCCTCTACGCTCTAAACTCATTGTGGACAGGGAATGTATCTATGACAATGTATTGTAGTCTCCCAAGTGCTCAGTACAGTGCTCTGCACACAGTAAGTGCTCAATAAATATGATTTACTGACTGACAATTTGGATTTAGTACAATGTGGTGTGAGAAGAAATGGATGTGCACATCTGGACCTGGATCAGAACTACAAAATGAGTTTTCTGTAACTCAATCTCCATGTAATAGAACTGGTCCTACTCCCTGACCCTCTTCACATTAATCAATGGCATTTATGGAACACATGCTCTGTGCACTGTACTGCACTAAGTGGTTGTGAGAGTACAATATAACATAGATGATAGACAAGTTTCAATCAATCAATCAAGGGTATTTATTGAGTGCTTACTATGTGCAAAGTACTGTACTGAGCACTTGGGAGAATACAACAGTTTCTTGCTTACGGTACAGAGAGGGAGGCAGGCATTAATATAAATCAATAACTTATCGATATGATCTCTCCCAACTAAGGCTGCTAGTGGCCAACAACCCAGTTCAGCTTCGACTCCTCTTTCCATTGGCCATCCCCCGGGAAGGGAATAGGACCAGATGGTAAGATCTTTGTGGGCAGGGATCATGTCTACCTAATCTTTTGCACTCTGGAGAAGCAGAATGGCTCAGTGGAAAGAGCCCGGGCTTGGGAGTCAGAGGTCAAGGCTTCGAATCCCAGCTCTGCCGCTTGCCAGCTGTGTGACTGTGGGCAAGTCACTTCATTTCTCTGTGCCTCAGTGACCTCATCTGTAAAATGGGGATTAAGTCTGTGAGTCTCACGTGGGACAACCAGATTACCCTGTATCTACCCCAGTGTTTAGAACAGTGCTCTGCACATACTAAGTGCTTAACAAATACCAACATTATTACTAGTACCCCAAGCACTTAGTACGGTGTTCTGCACACAGTAAGCACTCAATATGCAAGATCGATTGATTCTGGGCTTACATTTTAAGAAGAGATTTCTCCAAGAGAATGGTAACTAGCTCTAGTTAGTCCTGTAGATTGTAAACTCATTGTTGGGAGCAAATATGTCTACCATCTCCTTTGTATTATCTTCTCCTGAGTGTTTAATACTGTGCTATGCACACAGTAAGAGATCAGTAACTACCATTAACTGATTGACTAATTGATAGATAACTCTTCTGCTTTTCCACTCAGGACATTAAAGATTAAACTGTAGCAGGTATGATTTAGGTTAAAAACAATGGAAGAATTTCCCTCTGGAATTGTTGAGCACATATTATGAAGAGAAGTTGTGAACTCTCCTTTTCCTGGAGATCTTGAATAATATAGTAGAGTCTCACTTGCCTGAGATGATTTAGGTGCATTCCTGAGATGGTGAGGTGTGAAAAGCATCATGGCCTAGTGGAAAAAGCATGGGCCTGGGAATCAGAGGACCTGGGTTCTAGTACAGCTCTGCCACATGTCTGCTGAGTGATTTGGGGCCTGTCATTCGACTTACCTGTGCTTCAGTTTCCTCATGAGCCCCACATGTGCTCATGGCCTGTGTCCAACCAACCAGATCAATTTGTATCTACCCCAGGGCTTAGTATAGTGCCTGCCACGTAATAAATGTTTAACAAATATCATAAAAAAAGAAAAAATGCAGGATGAGAAGCAGTGTGACCTAGTAGATAGAACATGGCCATGGGAGTCAGAAGGACCTGGGTTCTAGAACTGGCTCCATCACTTTTCTGTAAAATGGGAATTAAGACTGTTAGCCCCTTATGCTATGTGGACTGTGTCCAACCCAATTAACTTGTATCTACTCCAGGGCTTAAAACAGTGCCTGGGACATAATAAGTGCTTAGCAAATACCACAATTATTATTATTACTATTAGGAAGAGAGACTAAATGTCTTCTCACTCTCCCTTCCAATCCTATTATTGATTCCCTCGATGACTGCAAGAGTTAGACAAGAGAGCCAATATTGTGATGATTCCATTCACTGAACAGCACTTGGCTTTGCAAGATCTAGGAGAAGGACAGCTCTAGAAGTATTCCAGAGCAGCCATGGTTCAGGAGCTAATGGGCATATGGTTCTGCGGGAAATCATGGAGCAGGCAAGAGATTATCAGGGATTCCAGCTTTTCATGCCAACTAGGAAAAAAAGAGAAGGTGATTGGTTTAGCCCAGTGGTCAACAGAAAGAAGGTGAAAATGGCTGCCCAGAGCCAATCAAAACATCAGTTAGAGGCAAAGACAGGAAGAATGAGGACCAGAAGTTGATAAAGCCAGCTTGCAAGAGTGGCTTGATGTGCCCGCTGTAGGAGTCAATAATAATAATAATAATGTTGGTATTTGTTAAGCGCTTACTATGTGCCAAGCACTGTTCTAAGCGCTGGGGTAGACATGGGGAATCAGGTTGTCCCACGTGGGGCTCACAATCTTAATCCCCATTTTACAGATGAGGGAACTGAGGCACAGAGAAGTTAAGTGACTTGCCCACAGTCACACAGCCGACAAGTGGCAGAGCTGGGATTCGAACTCATGAGCCCTGACTCCAAAGCCCGTGCTCTTTCCACTGAGCCACGCTGCTAGTGAACCCCAAAATGTTTTGATCTGCTCTCCTTCACTGTCAAATTAGCCCCAAAATGTTTTGATCTGCTCTCCTTCACTGTCAAATTACAGATCTAATAGAACCCTTTATTAAGCGACGGCTTTAAGAAGGATGGTATTGAAGCTTTTTCTCCTGCCTCCCTACTCCTGCTTCATTTCATATATTGGGAGCGTTCACTATAACTGAGTCATTAGATACATTCCCTGTCTACGAGGAGCTTACATCTAGAGGGATAATTTATATATATATGTATATGTATATATATATTTCCTTTTCAAGGCCTAGCAGAGAGGGTAGGTGATAGATGATAAATATGTATTTTCTTGGACATGATATCAGCTCTCAAGATCTTCAGCAGAAAAATGGTCTGTTAGTTTTTCTCACACATTAGCATTGGCAGCAGGATGTAAGCATGGGCATAGAATTGTTGTTCGCCAAATAGCACAACATGTGATGGGTAGTCATTGAATCTTGAAGGTGGTAGGTTCAAGACAAATGAAAGAGAAGCCTTTTTTTCACATAGCAAGTGTTGATCTTGTGTGACTCAAGACTACAGGGAGATGTGCAGGTCAAAAAAATCAACAGGTTCATGAGAGGTTTGAAACATGGTTGTCCACTTCTTTGGAATGAAGGGGCCAGTGACCCATTGGAATTGGCACTAAGATAGCACTGGCTAATGATTTCACCTCCACAACCTGCCCCCATTTTCTCAGAGCTGGAAAAGTGCTGAAGGCCGAAGTGAAATGTTAGCCCTTCCTCTTTTTTTCTTTTAAATATTATTTGTTAAGCACTTACTATGTATCAAGCACTCTTCTAAGTGCTGGGGTAGATACAAGTTAATTAGGTTGAAAGCAGTCTCTGTCCCAAATGAGGATCACACTCTTATCCCCATTTTAAAGATGAGGTAACTGAGGCATAGAGAAGTTAATGGACCTGCCCAAGGTCACACAGCGGACAAGTGGCGGAACCAGGATTACAACCCAGGTCCTTATGACTTCCTGACCCATGTTCTATCCTCTAGGCCATGCTGTATCTTTCATTCATTCATTCAATAATATTTATTGAGCGCTTACTATGTGCAGAGCACTGTACTAAGTGCTTGGAATGTACGATTTGGCAACAAATAGAGACAATCCCTGCCCAATGATGGGCTCACAGTCTAAACGGGGGAGACAGCAAAACAAAACAGAACAAAACAAAACAAGACAACATCATCAAGATAAATAGAATCAAGGAGATATACACCTCATTAACAAAATAAATAGGGTAATAAATAATACACACAAATGAGCACAGTGCTGAGGGGAGGGAAAGGGGAAAGATCAGAGGGTGGGGGGAAGGGGAGAGGGAGCAGAGGGAAAGGTGGGGGGCTCAGTCTGGGAGAGGGGGCTCAGTCAGTATCTATTCCCTTTCCCAAATGGGGCTCACAATCCAAGTAGGAGAGTGTAGGATTTAACCCCCATTTTACAGTGAAGTTAAGTGTCTTGCCCAAGGTCGCACAGCAAACAATTGGCAAAGCTGGGGTTAGAGCCCAGGTCTTCTCAAGCCTGTGCTCCTTCCATTAGGCCATGTTGTTTCTCTTGCACTCTGCTGATAGATGCCATACATACTACCCACTTCCTTGCCTCACTTCCAGTCTGCCCAGATTGCCTGGGCATTACTCCAGGGATGAGGTTGGGATTGGGACAATGGAAATGCTATGGCAGAGGTTAAAATTTTGTGAGAACTCACAGTCTTCCAGTCACTTCCTGATCAGGACTGGCATTCAGGCCCCTGACTGGGAAACAGAAACAACAGAAGAGACTAAGTATCATAGGTGAGAAAGACAGTGATCTTCAGCCTCCTCTTCTTCAGCCTCCTCTTAATTGATCAATCCTTTTCCTATCTCACCATCTCCTCCTTCTCCCATTCTTTCTCTTCCCATGTTTTCTCTCAAATTTTCCCTCCCTCTTTTCCTTCCTTTCTTCCTCTTGGCTCCTGTTTCCTCCTCCTTGCAACTTTTCCTTCCTTCCTTTACTTTTTCCTCCCTCTTTTCCCCTTTTCCTTCATCTTTCCTTTTTACCATTTTACTCTCTTATTGAAAGTACTCAGGGGCTTCAAAGCACTCCATCTGCTCTCCTCCTCCTACCTTACCTCCGTGATCTCCTAATACCACCCAGCCTGCAATTTCACCCCTCTAATGCCAACCTACTGATTGTACCTTGATATCACCTATCTCACCACCTACTCCTTGTCCATAACCTCCCTCTGACCTGGAACTCCCTCCCACTTCATATATAAAACAGACCATCACTTTCCCCGTCTTCAAAGTCTTATTAGAGTCACATCTCCCTCAGAAAGCCTTCCCCAATTAGGCTCATTTCCGCTCTCCCTCTCCCGTCTACACTGCCTATGCATTTGGATCTGCACCCTTTAAGCATGTGAGATTCACTACACCATTAGCCCAACAACATGGGTGTACATGACTAACGTTTCCCCTCTAAATCATAAGATCCTAGTGGTCAGGGAACGTCTTCCAACTCTGATATATTCTCCCAAGTGCTTAGTACAGTGTATTACACAGAGGAAGGGCTTAGTAAATATCATTGATTGATTGATTAATCTATTGATTCCCCCCAAAACTCCAACCTACCTTGAAATGAAATGCTGGCATCCTTGTTTGGATAAAACTTTGGATAAGAATTGGGTTCCTATAAAACTGGATTACTAGAGGAAAAAATGTTAGGATTGTTAGATAATTAGGCAATCCTTAATTGGATAATGATTACCCAATTCTTCTAAAAATCCTTTGGAGCCATTCTAAGAGACAAAATACGGAGCTGGGTAGACTCGCTCAAGTAGCGGTACTGATTATATTGCATATATTCTGAAAACAACAACAAAAGAAAACACAAACAAGACAAGCAGGGGGAAAATCTTACAAAGAGGTTCAGCCGGCCCATAAATGATTACCAGAAGGATTTTTCAACCACTGCTTACAAACCTAGCTCAAAATAGCCACAGCACATCTCACCACAAATGTATTCTCTCCCAGAATCTCCTGTCGGAAGATACATTCTGCCTTTCACATCTATACCCAGAGCACCATGCTGAATGGTAATGAACAGATTGTTGTCATTTCAAATTCTTGCCTCTGCTATCCATAAGAAAAATGAATTATCCCCTTAAGTCTGTTCATGAATGTCACCAATACTGGGCTCACTCTGACTTGTTAACATCCACCCAGGCTGGCTGCCAGGAAACCTGAGAAAAATGTCAGGAGAGAAGAGAAACTATTCTGGGTCCTGGGCGAACATATCACTAGCAGGCAGTGAATATGACTTTTCATTCCATTCGCTAGACCTCAGCTAGCCCTGCAGACATTATATAAAATCCCATCATAATAATGGATTGCATTACCACACTTCTTGTGTTGCTCATTCTCAAGATACAACATGTTTAGAGTTCTCTCCCTTTCTTCCACTTTTTAAAATGACTTGGTAGCAAATATGTTAAGAAGGCACATGGAACAATATGCATCCACCCCTTCCTCACCCCATGATAGCTCAGTGGGAAGACACAATCAAGTCCATTTTAGCAGCCCACTGTCCACGCAACATTAGGTATGAAGGTCACAGATCCACTGTGAGACCTAGTTGAAGGCAAAAGCCCAGCCTGCTGGGTGTCTCACGGCTTTTCTGCCACTTAAAATCCCAATTTAGAGCAATTCATTTCAAACCTATTGTCCCCGAAACCTAAGGAGAAAAGACTGCAGGAAGCATTGTTTCAGAATTCCCAGAGACCAATGGGCTTCAGTGCAGTCTGCCAGAACACTGGCAAAGGGATCAGGCAGTGTTTCTGTCACAGTTTAAGTATTTGTCAGGTAAAGAAAGGAATTTGGACTATCCTCATAGTCTCACTAGTAGAAAGTTATAGTAAGGCCATCATTTTCAAAATAATAATGAGTTGGCATTATTCATAATAGTCATATTTTATATTTATAAACCATCTTTCTTTTACAATGAAAATACTCAGCAAACACTATTCTACTAGTCTTTCCAACACACCTTTGTGGCAAGCATTCCAATTGCCTTTTCTTCAGCAGAAAGAGTGGCACTCTGTGGCAATTTGACCTGATCTAACAGGACCCAGTGGAAGAGTAGGAGCAGCCAAAGTTAACTCTTGCTCCACCACTCGACTCACTAAAATTTTCATTCCATTTCCCTTTAGTCTTGACTGCAATTAGACCTTATAAACCTATATTTAATATCCATAAAAAGTGACTAATATCTCTTATTGCCTACTTACCACCATGAGTATTATTTCAAGAATGTCTCTAAGTTGCCTTTAGATCCTAGGTAGAAATGCACTGTTGTACTGTACAGTTCTGTTGTACTGTACTCTCCCAAATGCTTAGTACAGTCCTCTGAACTTAGTTGATGCTTAATAAATACCATTATTGATTGATTGAAATGCATCTGGCATCTATGATAAACAAGAACATCTTGCTTAATTACTGCCTATCCAGATCTGCTAACGGGGACAAAGACCTATAAGAGAAGGGGCTACATTCACTGTATGTAGATCTTGAGCTGTTCTCTATGTTTTTATTGGATCTGAAGCTCAAAAAAGGTCACACCCAATTCATAGTATTTATTCATCATTTATTGTATGTAGAGCACTGTGATAAGCACTGTAATAAATACAATAGAGTTAGTAGGCATGAAACCACCCTTCAAGGAGTTCACAATCTAGCCAGGGAGAGAAAGCTAAAATATTTTATAGGTAGGAAGAAGGGAAAGTGATTATGAATAAGAATTAATGCTTTTCCTCTCCCTTCTGCATCAGCAATACACTTGGATCTCTACCCTTTAAACACTTGATAATAATAATGATAATAATGGTATTTGTTAAGCCCATACTATGTGCTAAGCACTGTTCTAAGTGCTGGGGAAGATATAAGGTGATTAGGTTGGACTCAGTCCCTGTTGTGCTTAGGGCTCACCATCTCAATCCCCATTTTACAGTTAAGGGAACTGAGGCCCAGAGAAGTGAAGTGACTTGCCCAAGGTCACACAGCAGACAAGTGGCATAGCCAGGATTAGAACCCATGGTCTCCGGACTCCCAGGCTCGTGCTCTATCCACTATGCCATGCTGCTTTTCTAATAATAATGATGGTATTTGTTAAGTGCTTACTATGTGTCAGCCACTGTACTAAGCACTGAGGTGGATACAAATAAATCAGGTTGGACATAGTCTCTGTCCCATTTGGGATTCATAGCCTCAATCCCCAAATAACAGATGAGGGAACTGAGGCCCAGAGAAGTGAAATGAATTGCCCAAGGTCACACAGCAGACAAGCGGCAGAGCCAAGATTAGAACCCATGATCTTCTGACACCCAGGCCCGTGCTCTAGCCACTACACCATGCTGGCTAGCCACTACACCATACTGCTTGATATTCACCCCACCCTCAGCCCCTCTGTACTTATGCATTTATCCATCATTTATTTTAATGTCTGCTTCCCCCTCTAGACTGTCAGCTAGACAGGGAATAGCTATCAACTCTGTTGTAGTGTACTCTCCCAAGAGCTTAGTACAGTGCTCTGTAAACAGTAAGGGCTCTATAAATATCACTGATTGATTACTTAAATAAGAGGGTGTAAAATACACCTAAAAATACCTAGTTTTATGGGAGACTTACTGGGTGTTGAAGTTGTGTGCACTTGGATGTGGGTAGGGATAGATAATCTAGGGAAATTAAGAATTAATCAGGGAAGGCCTCCTAGAGAAGATGTGATCTGAGGATTTTAAACATGGGAGAGATTTGGTCTGTCAGATTCAGAGGTGGAAATTAGTAAAACAATAATAACTATAACAATAATAATAATAGTTGTGGTATTTGTAAAGTGTTTACTTTGTGCCAGGCACTGTACTAAGAGCTGGGGTAGGTACAAGATAATCAGGACACAATCCCTGTCCCACATAGGACTCCCAATCTCCATCCTCATTTTACAGAAGAGGTAACTGAGGCATTGAGAAGTTAAGTGACTTGTCCAAGGTCACATAGCAGACAAGTGGCAGATTCTCCTCTGACTCCCAGGCTTGGACTCTATCTACTAGGCCACGCAAGAGGTAAGTGGCCAGGATATAAGAAAGAGGAAGAAAGTGAGTAGGTTAGAATTAAAATCTAGAATCAGTGTGGCTTACTGGTTAGAGCCCAGGCCTGGGAGTCAGAAGGACCTGGGTTCTAAGCCTAGCTCTGCCACTTGTCTGCTGTGGAACCTTGGGCAATCACTTCACTTCTCTTGGCCTCAGTATCTCATCTGTAAAATGGGGATTGAGACTGTGAACCCTACATGGGACAGGGACTATGACCAACCCAATTTGCTTGTATCCAACCCAGTGCTTGGGAGAGTGCCTGGTACAGAGTAACTGCTTAACAAATACCATCAATTTTTTTTAAAGGAATGATGACTGTGAATTGGGGTGTATTAGGAGAAGAAATGGCATAAATAAGAGAGAGTTGATTGAGTGTTTTTAAGCCGATGATCAGGAGTTTCTGCTAGATGCAGAGAGAAATTAACAATCATTGAAGGTTCCTGAGGCTTGGGGATACTTGAGCAGAAAAATATTGTAGTAAAATGACCCCTGCTGCAGAGTGAAATATGGACTGGAGATAGGAGAAACTGGAGGCAGGGAGTCAGTGAGGAGGCTGATGCCAAGCAGTTTATGAAAAGTGCCTGGAACAATGGGTTTTGGACTTTAGGATGCAGAGGAAGGGGTGGATCCTGGGAACATTGAGGTAGACAAAAAGACAGGATTTGGCAAAAGTTTAAATATACGGGGGATGAAAGAGATGGAGGAATCAACGACAATGCTAAGGATGTGGGCTTCAGAGATGGGAAGGATGTTGATATTGTCAACTGGTTTTGGGAAAGTTGGGTTGAGGAGAGGAATTGGGAGGGAAGATGAGGAGTTCAGTTTGTGATATATTAAACAATAGTTTATGGTATTTGTTAAGCACTTACTATGTTCGAGGCACTGTACTAAGCACTGAGGTAGATACAACCTAATCAGATTGGACACAGTCCATGTTTCACATGGGGCTCGCAATTTTAATCCCCATTTTACGGATGAGGTAGATCACACAGCAGAAAAGTGGCAGAATCAGGAATAGAACCCAGGTCCTTCGGACTTCCTGGTCTGTGCTCTACCCACTACGCTATGCTGCTTTTCTATCTTCTGCTCACAAGTTTGGTTTGGTTTGGTTGTCTGTCTCCCTCGTTTAGACCGTGAGCCCGTTACTGGGCAGGGATTGTCTCTATCTGTTGTCGAATTGCACAATCCAAAGGTTTAGTAAGTGTTCTGCACATAGTAAGTGCTCAATAAATATGATTGAATGAATGAATAAATGAATAAGATAAATATTTAGAGATGTGCTGGAGACAGAAGGAAATGGGAAATTGCAGAGGAGTTGAGAGGCCAGGGCAAGATGAGTAGATTTGGGGTTCATTTGTATGGTTGTGGTAGTTGAAGCCATCTCAACTTTGTCTAAAGCCACACTGAAATTCTGGGAGTGTTCTAGTAGTCCAGTTTTATTCTAGAGAACTTGATTTTCAATTGGCCCATCCTCCATTTGGCAAAGTGATGAAAGGTGCTTGGCACACAGTAAGTGCTGAACAAGTATCATAATTATTATTATTATTATTATTATTATTATTATTATTCCAGATGTCTTTCTGGCCAGTGTGCACATGTCTACTAACTTTGTAATATTTTATTCTCCCAAGCGCTTAGTAGAGTGAGAATCAGTATGATGTAATGGATAGAGCACAAGTCTGAGAGTCAGAAGGTCATGGGCTCTAATGTCAGCTCCACAACTTGTCTCCCGTGTCACCTTTTGCAGGTCACTTCACTTCTCTGGGCCTTACTTACCTCTTCTCTAAATTGGGGTTTGAAACTGCGAGCCCCACTTGGGATAGGAACTGTGTCCAACTCAATTGGCTTGTATCCACTTAGTACAGTGCCTGGCATATAGTAAGCACTTAACAAATACCACAATTATTATTATTAGAGTGATGATGATGATGATGGTATTTGTTAAGTGCTTACTATGTACCAAGCACTGTTCTAAGCACTGGGGTAGATACAAGGTTATCAGGTTACCCCCCGTGGGGCAGTGGTCTGCATATAGTAAGTGCTCAAAAAATACCATCGATTCATTGATTTCAGCATACATCCTTCCTCCATTGTGGCTCCTGCCCTCAAGTTCTGCAGCTCAAAAGTGGACCCCATGTTCACATGATCCTGGAAAATAATTTGCTAACCAGTTTGGGAGGAATATGGCTAAGATCTTTCTGCCAGTGGAGAGCAGTGAGCTGCCATGAGGGTTTCCAGGAGACTCTCTCACCTTCCTACTCAAAAAATGATGAGATCTTGAAATCTTATGGCATTTCCTTAGAGCACCATATGTTGAGAAAATGCCTGTGCAGTATATTCCCTTTCTACTTGTAAATCTCAGCAGATCTGGGAGATGTGTCATTCTCCATTTCTCTAACCACAGAACTGACATTCCCCATGGCTCTCACTTCCTCAAAAGTTGGAGCAAAAGACATGTCCTCAAACGTCGGCAATGCAAGACTTTGTAGTGGAAAGTGCATTGGTCTAGGAGTCTTTAGACTGTAACCTCTAGACTGTAAGTGTGCTGTGGACAGAGAATGTGTCTTTCAACTCTGTTATATTGTACTCTGCATAGTACATTGTTCTGGATGCAGTAAGCACTCAATAAATACGATTGATCGAAACATATCTACCAACTCTATTTTATCATACACCCCCAAGCACTCAGTACAGTGCTTTGCAGTAAGTACTTAATAAGTACCACTGATTGATAGGAGTAGGGGGACCCGAATTCTCAGCTCCATTCTATCATTTGCCAGTTGAGTGACTCTGGGTAAGACATTTAACTTCTACCTACCTCAATCTCCTCTACTGTAAAATGGGTATACTGATTCCTGTGAGCTCCATGCAGGATAGAGTCTGATTAGCTTGTATCTACCCCAGCGGTTAGTACAGTGCCTAGCACATAGTAAGCACTTAACAAATACCACAAAAAAAAAAGAGACCAAGCCAGAATTAGAACTAGGTCCTTTGATTCCCAAGCCTGTGCTCCTTCCATTAAGCTTCAAATCAGCCAGAGTTGGAAAAAAATATATACTGAAATGTTTCAACCAGAATTTGAGATTTTAACCACAATAATGATCTGGTCCTAGGGTGAGATAATACTGAAAAACTATTTGGAAGTGTAGTTCTTATCCCTGGAAGGGACAATTAAATCTTGTTTTTAATAATTCACCTCCTTTGGTATCCTAAAGACTACCAGGAAAAAGTTCATTTATGGTAGTGAACTTGGACTATTTTACAATATTTTACCTAGCTCATCAGGAAAATACTTCTCAATAATAATAAAGTTCAAATTCTTAACATTCTTTATCAGAAGATATCAAGGCACATAGTTGTCATTAATTACTCCTCACAACAACCCTTCAAGGTAAGGAAACACTGACACTCAGCACTTCAATAATAACCTACTGATGTTAAACCTAATCCCAGCTGGTAATTTTAATTAGTGCTGTGTTGGAGTGGATTTTCCGTGAAGCTATATATGGCAGTGACAATGGTAAATGGAATTCTGCAGGATTATATGATACTAAAGGGGTTGTTAAACTCTTGAGTGTTATAAGATGGGCAATAATGGCAAAATGTTACCTCTGAATCAAGATGAATCCTGGACATTCATAAAGAGGAGTCATTTAAAGCATCCATAAATGAATCCATGCTGAGTAGATGAAAATCAAGAGAATAATTTCACAAAATTGGTGCTTTTTTCCCTTCTCAAACATAGATTACCAGTACACCAAATAGTAAACTAAATAGCTGCCTTTGGAATAAAGAATCATAATCTAGGTTTTTCTTTTTTTTTTCTTTTTTCTCCAGTGGAAACGAGTGCTTCTTTCTTCTCCGTTATAGAACAGACGGGTTTAACTAAGTCTGATAACTGATCAAACTTGAGATGATTTTGCCCCTACTCTAAGGGAACTGAGCAATTTGCCTCACAGAAAAAAACATAAGATAACCTTGCCCAAGTGCTCAGAAATAAAGCACAATGCCATAGACATCCACACACCAGAGTATAAGAGGTGATAGCAGAATCTATATAGTTACAAAACTCTCTTGACATATCTGATGTAGCAATGTCTCAGCTCACTGAGCCTTAATCCTTAAAACTCCACAGCTTGGAGATTTAAGCCCTAGTCTCAGATATACCACATTTCCTTTGCAATTGAAGGAGGTGACATCAGGCCTCATCCTGTCCCCTTGAAGTAAATTTAGGCAGGTATAGGTAATCCCAGTCCTTCCTACATCTTGTCGTTATGGTAACAGGGCCAGCTCTGTAAAGTTCTGAGACCTGGAACAGGAAAACTAAGGTTCCTGTTATCCAAGATTTCCAGTAACTGCAGGTAGCAGGGTAATTATTTTGAGACCCAAAGATACATAATAATAATAATAATAATTGGTAATTATGGTATTTGTTAAACATTTACTCTATGCTAGGTACTGTATTAAACCGTGGGGTGGTTACAAGTAAATAGGGTTGGACAGAGTCCTAGATCCAAGTGGGACACACAATTTCAATCCCCATTTTACAACGAGGTAACTGAGGCACAGAGAAATGAAGTGACTTGTCCAAGGTTACACAGCAGCCAAGTGGTGGAGCTGGGATTATAACCTTTGACCTTCTGACTCCCAGGCCCATGCTCTATCCACTATGCCATGCTGCTTTCACTTACTTTGTGCCAGACACTCTTCTAATCTCTGGGGTAGATACAAGATAATCCAATTAGATCAATTTCATAACTCCAGTGTGTCACTTTGCAGAATCAAAGCAAAACGCAGTTGGATACCAAGTAGAATTGTCAATTGGATACCAAGTAGAATTGTCTCTTGGATACAAGATGAGACATCACCATTGGTGGGAATGCATCCGTATTTGTGAGTGTCTTTGAGAGTACCTGGAACTGAGTGTCTAGTTGTGTACTTCCCTTCTGACTGGACCTGCCATTCTAGTTTAGGCTACTGATCCCATATTAATTCTTCAATTAAACAACCATTCAACAGTATTTGAATGCCAGTTGGTTGTAGAGCACTGTACTAAGCACCTGGAATAATAATTCATTCGATCATTCATTTAAGTGTATTAATTGAGGGCGTACTATGTGCAGAATACTAAGCACTTGGGAGAGTACAATACAGCAATAAACAATCACATTCCCTACCCACAAGGGGCTTACAGCCTAGAGTGGGGGGAGACAGTCATCAATACAAATAAATAATAACAGATATGTACTTAAGTGCTGTGGGGCAGGAGGGAGGAAGAGCAAAGAGAGCAAAATAATTATGGTATCTGTGAAGCACTTATTATGTGCCTTGGCACTTTACTAAACTTTGGTGTAGGTAACAGAAAATAAGGTTGGACATACCTCCTTATCCCACACAGGGTTCACAGTGTAAGTAGGAGAATTGAAAGCCCATTTTACAGATGAGGCACCGAGGCACAGAGAAGTTAAATAACTTGCCCAAGATCACACAGCAGGCAAGTGGACAATAGAATTAGTAGATAAGATCCCTTCCCTCAAGGATATGGCAATCCAGTGAGGGAGGCAGAAACTAAAATAAACTAAAGCTTACAGAGAGGTGGAAGAAGGAAAAAGGGAGTTAGTGCAGAAGCAATGTGATATATGTTATAATAACAATAACTGTAGTATTTCTTAAGAACTTACTATGTGGCAAATATCAGATCAAATACTGTCCTTTGGCTCACAGGGTACTCACAGTCTAAGTAGGTGAGAAAAGAGATATTGAATCCCCATTTTATGGATTAGGAAACTGAGATACAAAAACTTTAAGTGACATACCCCAGGTCACAAAGCACGCAAGTGACAGAGTAAGAATAAGAACACTGGTCATCTGACTGCCCAGTCTGTGCTATTTCCACTAGACAATGCTGATTCTGGCCTTGTGGAAAAAGCACTATGTACCTAATAGTAATTGATATTTTTAAGAGCTTACTGTGTGTCAAGCACTGTTCCAAGTACTGGGAAAGACATAAGTTAATAATGTACAAAACCAAAGTGGTACAGACAGTTGTGAATGCTTAAGTACTTAGGTGGTGAAGAAGTGCTGAAGTGGCAGTTGTAGGGATATAAACGGTGGCAATTAAACATTAATTGGAGAAGGTTTCATAGAGAAAATGTAATTTCAGAAAGGCTCTGAAGATGGGGAGAGCAGTGCTCTGATGAATGTGAAGTTGGAGGGACTTCCAGACAGGTATTTGGTGTGAACAAGAGATCCACAACCGGAGAGATGAAAATGAGAGATAGTGAGCAATTAGCTTGAGAGGGATGAAAATTGCCAGCTGGTGTATAATGGGAGAAGAGACTGCTATGGGAGAGAGCTAATTGAATGTCTTAAGACCACCGATCAAGAGTTTGTGCTTGATGCAGAGAGAAATGGGTAACCACTGGAGATTTCTGAACAGTGGAAATACATAAGCAAACAGAATTTTAAGAAGCTGATCAGGACACCGGAGTGAACTAGGGATAGAGAGGGAAGAAACAGGAGGCGGGGTGGTGGGAGGGGACGGCAGTGAGGATGTTAATGCAATAATCAAGGAAGGATAGGAAAAGTCTGGACCAATATAGTAAGTCAATTGCATTTATTGAGCACTTACTGTGTGCACAGCATTGTACTAAGCGGTTGGGAGAGTACAATATAACAATAAACAGAAACATTCCCTACCCACAGCAAGATTGCACTCTAGAGGAATGTAACATAGTAGTCACTTCGTTGGAGAGGAAGAGACAGATACTGGAAATACTGAGGAGGAACTAGTGACAAGATTTGGTAAAAGACTAAATATGGGGGATAAAAGAGAAGGCTTTAAATTAAGGATAATGCCACCATTATGGGCTTCTGAGGTGATGGTGCAGTCAACTGTGAAGGGTAAATTAGAGTCAGTCAGTCAGTCAGTCAACCATATTTATTGAGTGCTTACTCTGCAGAGCACTGTACTAAGTGTTTGGGAGAGTGCAATGTAAGAATATAACAGACACATTCCCTGCCCACAGTGAGCTTACTGTCTAGAGGGGGAGACAGACATTATGGCCTAGTGGCAAGAGTACAGGCTTAGGAGTCAGAGAACGTGGGCTCTAATCCAGGCTCCACCATTTGCCTGCTGTATGACCTTGGGCATGACACTTAATTTATCTGTGCCTCTTACCTCATCTGGAACAAGGGGCTTAAGACTGTGAGCCTTATTTGGGACAAAGACTGTGTCCAACCTGATTATCTCGTATCTACCCCAGCACTTAGAAAAGCACTTGGCACATAGTAAGTGCTTAACAAATACCATAATTATTATACTCATTATTATAAATAACATTACAGAGGTAGGAGTGGATTGGGGAGAAAAGAGAAGAAGTTGTTTTGGACAGACTGAGCTTGAGGTATCACTGGGACATTCACACAGAGATGTCCTGGACACAGGAGGAAATGCAAAACTGCAGAGATGGAGAGAGACCAGGTCTAGCCAGGTAGATTTGGTAGTCATCCTCTCAGAGATTGTAGTTGAATATTAGAGGAATGAATGAGTGAGTTTAAAGTAAGAAAAGGACATCTGGAACAGAGACCTGAGGGACAGCCTTAAAAAACAGCAAAAGAGTCTCAGAAGGATCATCCAGAGAGGTAGAGAACTATAGTTTTAACTATATGTTAAAACTAGATTAGACATAATTTCCAGGAGAAATCTGTAATTTATTTATATTAATGTCTGTCTTCCTCTCTAGATTCCTGTTGAGGGCAGGGAATGTATCTGCTTATTGTTTTATTGTACTCTCCCAAGCATTTAATACAGTGCTCTGCACATGGTAAACGCTCAATAAATATAATGAATAAATGAGAAAAAAGTGGTCCTCAGTGACAAAAAGTGGTGAACAGTCAAGAAGAATTAGGATGGAGTAGAATCCATTCGATTTAGCAAGAGGGAGGTCATTAGTGACCTTGAAGGGAGCAGTCTCAGAGGGTCAAGTCTCAGAGGTAGAAATCAGATTGGAGAGGGTCAAGAAAGGAGAGGATGTGGAACCAGCAGTTGAATGGTCTTGGACCATTCAAGGAATAGACAATAATAATAATGTTGGTATTTGTTAAGCGCTTACTATGTGCAGAGCACTGTTCTAAGCGCTGGGGTAAACACAGGGGAATCAGGTCGTCCCACGTGGGGCTCACAGTCTTCATCCCCATTTTACAGATGAGGGAACTGAGGCACAGAGAAGTTAAGTGACTTGCCCACAGTCACACAGCTGACAGGTGGCAGAGCTGGGATTTGAACTCATGAGCCCTGACTCCAAAGCCCATGCTCTTTCCACTGCGCCACGCTGCTTCTCTAAACATTCACTAGACATTCATTTATTCATTTAGACATTCACTAAAGCTGCCCTGACCAAACAAATTGGAACCTATAACTGAACAAAGTGGTAAACAAAGAGTCACTCTGCCCAGTGACTACCAGGTGCTGTAGATTCTGAAAGAGCAATATTTCCTGGAGAATAGCTATGGCCAGGAGCCTCACTCTCTAATCATGGTGTGGCTGACACATTCAAAATGCCTGGCAAGACATAGCCTGTGTCCTTCAAAGACTAGGCCTT
Organism: Ornithorhynchus anatinus; assembly: GCF_004115215.2. Taxonomy (NCBI): domain Eukaryota; kingdom Metazoa; phylum Chordata; class Mammalia; order Monotremata; family Ornithorhynchidae; genus Ornithorhynchus; species Ornithorhynchus anatinus. The sequence goes on along the minus strand of NC_041734.1, from coordinate 35,320,118 downwards.
GAACTTTAATTGATGGTTGCTTCAGCCTTGGAAAAGAAAATGAAATCTTGCTTGATTTGGTCACAGACTAGCACTGTATACAAGGTATAATTTCCTTTACCTCACTGCAATGATGACAACGAAGAATCGTTCAAACCACAGAATTCTGAATTCTGGAAGTGGTCTGAATTCTGGAAGGCATCAAGGGTAGCAGTAAGGATAAGCTTCTTCTCATATTCTACACCCTTTTTTGTATGGAAAGGTGGAAGCAGCATGGCTCAGTGGAAAGAGCTTGGGCTTGGGAGTCAGAGGTCATGGGTTTGAATCTCGGCTCTGCCACTTGTCAGCTGTGTGACTGTGGGCAAGTCACTTAACTTCTCTGTTCCTCAGTTACCTCATCTGTAAAATAGGGATTAACTGTGAGCTTCATGTGGGACAACCTGATTACCCTGTATCTACCCCAGCGCTTAGAACAGTGCTCTGCATATAGTAAGCACTTAACAAATACCAACACTATTATTATTATTAATATTATGAATACAAGCTATTAAGTGATTTTTAGTAACACTGCAGTCATATAGCATTTCAGAAAATGTAATGTCGGAAGAACGATGCAGAAATGTAATGAAGACGATATGAAACTTCTGTAGTTTTAGACTTTATGAATGAAAACATACCAAATAAACTCAACAGAGGTTGGACAAGGATGGAGTTCTGCACACCCTGTTACAGTTGAGTTGCCTGGTGAAATATGGAAAAACAAAAGAAGTTCAAATAGATGAAAATGTACCATGACTAGTACATTTCAAAGGTTCAAAATGCACTAGTCGCTACCAAACGTACAATAAATACTTCATCATTCTAAAGAAGAGCTATAAAAATTGAAGTCAATGTTCATCCCTATCAGTCTCACTCATATTAATCCCTGCCAAGTAGTTCACTCAGTTAACAAATTAATCTGCCACTGGCACCTAACTCTCTCTTTCAAAGCATTTAAAATATGAAAGAGAACTTAAAGAATAAAAAGCATTCTGATGATTCACCAGCTGCTGGAATTCCTACCTCTGACAATTCACAGACTCCCTACAGCTAAGGTTCAGACTGTGATTTTCAGTAATAAAAATCACCACATTAATAAACATGTTCAGGTACTTCATTGTCCATTGTGGACAAAATCTTCCTCTTAGGCCCCTCCAATAGAAGCTCAACCATAATTATCCATTTTCTCCTCTTTCATCAAAGTTAAGTAACCTTTTGGCAAATCTCCATTAAAAAATAATATCCCTGCCTATTTTGCCTTTTGAGCTAAAAGACGTTTTGTACAAGCTGGAACTGCCTTAGCACAAGCAAATGGTAATCAACGAGTATAGTGCTTTCCAGTTCACATTTCTGGGTTTTAGCGAGTCATGTTACAGGTTTCTAATCACAGCTGCCTTATTTTCCATTAAGATAGCGAAGCCACACTAGGTAATGTGTCTTCTGATAGTGTCACTCTGAGCCAGGTCAATTTCCCTTATCAAGTGTCTCACCCTGGCTTAACACAAGGAAAAAATCAGTTTGGCTAAAATGAAGCTCTTTATGTCATTAAGCTTGTTGACAAGGTATAAGAGAGATTTTCTGAGGAAGTGAAATGAATAGGTTCCAGCAATCCAAGCATTGTGATCTGCCTGACTTTGGCTGAATATTTTGCTTACAAACTCATCGCTGCCTCCTCAATCTCCAAAGTTTGCAGTTTTCTGACAAAACTTGTTCTCCTGTCAGTGTCACCAGATATTTCTGATGGTGGGGACTGGCTCCAAAGCAGTGTGTCTAGGTCCTGTAGGTGTTTTAAGTGCCTTAGTACAGTGGTTTGCACACCGTAAGCGCTCAAGAAATACTACTGATTGCTTGGATGAAAACTATGGACCTGCTGTAGTTCCCTGCTTAAATCACTACTTACTGATATAGAACCCATTAATGTCATTAGTTCTTAAGGTGGATTTGTCACTGTACAGGGTCAGTGGCAGAGTCCCCTAGGGAACAAACTCCAGAGTATTGTCCTAATAGTAATTATTATTATTATGGTATTTGTTAAGCACTTATTATGTGTCAGGCACTGTACTAACTGCTGGGTTGGATACAAGCTAATTGGGTTGGACATAGTCCTTGTCCCACGTGAAGCTCATAGTCCCAATCCTCATTTTAGAGATCAAGTAACTGAGGCCCAAGGAAGTGAAGTGACTTGTCCAAAGTCACCCAGCAGAGCCTGGATTAGAACCCATGACCTTCTGACTCCCAGGCCCGTGTTCTATCCACTAAGCCATGCTAATTGCCTCTGGGCTTTTAGACTAAACATTTAGTCCAAATGATCCTGGAGATTCCAGAATGTAAGCTTACTGTGGACTGGGCACGTATGTACCAACTCTGTTTCATTGTACTCTCCCAAGTGTTTAATACAGTGGTCTGCAGTCAGCAAGCACTCAAAATATATGATGGATTGACTGATACTGCAAAAACAAAGAGAAGTGAAAGACCTATTCCCATCAGCTCAAAACCATTACCATGGTAGACAGCTTAAGTAGTGTCCATTATGTTCTGGCAAGTTAACATATGAAGCTGTGTTCTTCCCTCAGATTTTCCCCAGGTCCATGTCTGGGTATTTGAAATAATTCAGAGGACAAGAAGGCTACCTGCCCTGCATAAAGGTGCTTATTTTTTGCAGAGAGTAGTCATAAATATCATTTACTGAGTGCCCACTTGTTGTAGTTCAGTGTACTACGCATTTGGGAAGAACAGAATAAAGAAGTGGCACATTCCTATCCCACAAGGAGTTTACAAGGAGAAACGGACATTAAAAAAAACTACGAGAGCAAGAAAATGTTCTATATATAAATAAGTATGTAAGTGCTAAGAATGGGTATAAATAATGCTTGAAATGACTAATGGGTTTATACAACTTGGGGATTGTACAGACTGTAAGCTGTAACCTCTACAGAATAAGCTCATGGTGGCCAGGGAAAGTGTCTACAAATTTTTTTTATAATATTTGTTAAGTGCTTACTCTGTGCCAGGCACCTTTCTAAGTGCTGGGGTAGATACAAAGTAATTAGGTTGTACACAGGTCCTTCTGGCTCCCAGACCCATGCTCTATCCACTAGGCAAAACTGCTTCTCAATGTAACACTGTTATATTGTATTCTCCCAAGCGCTTAGGATAGTGCTCTGAACACAGTAAGCACTCAGTAAATACAGTTGATTGCCTGACTGGTGTGCAACAGACTGATGTACTCAACTCATCTTAAAGACACAATGAGGCAAAATAATGGACTTATGTTCTAGTTCTGGCTTCTCCACTTCTTTGCTGTGTGACCTTGGACAAGTCATTTCATTTCTCGGTGCCTCAGTTACCTCATCTGAAAAATGGAGATTGACTGTGAGCCCCATATGGCACATGGACTGGGTTCAACCTGATTAGTTTGAATCTACCACAGTGTGTAGAAAGTGCAGTGCCTGGCACATAATAAATGCTTAACAGATATCCTTAAAAAAAAAACAGCTCTGAACAGGTGGGAGACAGTTTCAGAAGGCAGGTTAGGCTGGAGCACAGCAGTCAGCAATGGGGTGACTTTCCTGAAGCAGAAAACTTAAGAAGATTGTGACACCAAGGGGAAGAAGCAGAAGCAGTGCCAGACTCTGTGGCTGACATACACAATGACATACGCACGGTACTTGTCATGGGCTTACTATGGATCACGCTCTGTTCAACATGCTGGGGTAGATTCAAGTCAACCAGGTCAGATGCAGAAGTGAAGTGACTTGTCCAGGGTCACATGGAAGGTCAGGATTAGAACCCAGGTCTTCTGACTCCCCAACCCTTGCTTTTTCCACTAGGCCAACACTGCTTCTCTGATTCAAAAGGGATTGAAGGCCATGCATCAAGTTTTGTGAGTCACTTGTCCACACAGATAAAATCTTGTTATCTAAAGTGTCAACTCCTAAACCAAAGGACAACTAGAAGCACCCATGCATGTAGTCTGCCTGGGATAATTCCTGGCAATTCACAATGAAATCCCAGTTCAGCATCACCTAAGACAAGCTAGCTATCATATATTGATGTTCCTGTCTCTTCATTCTCTACCCATCTCCTACCACTAGCCCTGCAAGGTCATTTCCTGACAAAATTGGGCCCTCACCAAGCAATGGGCTTCTTGACCAAGGGCTATGCTGATCCCTCACCCTGGGATATTCCAGCACTCATCTCCAGTCAGGTGCACCTTGGCTTCTCCAAGCTCTTGCCTCTTGTCCCTGGGACTTGCCTGGGACCGTCAGCTCTAAATTTTCCCTATCCTCTGGTCACTCAAGCAGTTGGGGGAAGCTTAAAGTCCCTAGTGGATGGTTTTTCCTACTTGTTTAACTGTAGGTATTCTTGATTGATTAAGTTGCTGCAACTTCCTGTGACATTCAATTGCAAATACTTACACCTCTGCTACGGAAAGAATCATTCCCATGTGTTTGCTTCCAACCAACCACCTTCAGGTTTCAAAGTGAGCCCCATATTGTGAGTTTTGAGAAGCAAATACTCCTGGATCACCCTTTCGGTACACGCTTACTCTTTGTGGACTGAAGAGTCTTAAGCAAACCTTCTCTGCCTGCCTTATCCTCTAGATGGCTCTACTTTTGATGTTCTGTAGTTCTGGATTATGTCCTTCCTAAATTGGAACAACTGATCTGCACCTTTAATTGGTTTGCTATGCCCTTCCTGATGATGCCCAACATTTTCTTTTCATGGAAGACTGCCACTGCACATTGACCTGTTGACTTGAATGGCAAATTGACAACGGCTTCAAGATACCTTTGATAGCTCAGAGCTAATCTATATGTATTTGCAGTTTGGATAACTGTCAGTCTGCTCTCTGGAGGGAATGGATCATTACTGGAGATCAAGTCAGAGGATGTGTAAGAACTGGTATTTGTTAAGTGTTTATTAGGTGCCAAGCACTGTACTAAGCTCTGGAGTAGATGCAAGATAATCAGGTAGGTTCCACATGGCCCTCAAAGTCTAAGAACAGGTACTGAATCCCCATTTTGCAGATGAGGGAACTGAGACCCAAAGAAATTACGTGAGTCATCCAAGGTCACATATCAGAACTAGAATTCGAACCTAAGTCCTCTGAATACCAGGCCCGTGCTCATTCCATGAGATCATACTGCTTCTCTATGAACTCAAGGTATGAACACATTGGCTTCCCAAAAGTGTCACCCTCTCTTGCCTGAAGTTTAGGGTTCACCCAAATCCATTCATCCAACTTACTATTAACTAAGCTTTTCTGAAAGCCCATAAAGTTAATATATTCTGAAAAAGAAGAGTGGGTTTCTAAGCGAACTTTTTGATTTGAGGATGATGCCCCAGAGATTGTGTTGTGTACAGCTGTGATAGAAAAGGAGACCGATATCCAACTGATAGTTCCCTCCATCATCTTGTAAGAATAATAATAATAATAATGATATTAGTTAAGCAAATACTATGTGTCAGACACTGTTCTAAGTGCTGGGATGGATACAGGCAACTCGGGTTGGACACGCTCCGTGTCCCATATGGGGCTCACAGTCTCAGTCTCCATTTTACAGATGAGGTAACCGAGGACCAGAAAAGTGAAGTGACTTATCCAAGATCACACAACAGACAAGTGGCAGAGCATGGATTAGAACCTGGGTCCTCTGACTCCCTGGCTAGTGCTCTATCCACTACACCACGCTGTTTCCTAGCATGCTTGTGCTCATTCTTTGCTATACGCAGCACACCAAACCCGTCATCCGTTTTCTGTCCACCTGCTTAATCTGAGAAGGCTTCTAGAAAAAATTGGTAGGTGCTGATTCTGTTCATGTGAACTCTTTCTACTTCAAATTCCAGGAGATGTAATCAGGGTGTGGTGAAATTGCTGTCAATCAATTCAAGTCTGCCTGAAAGGTTTCTTTGTCCAGCAATTAGGGAAGACTTTGTTATGCTCCTGACTTTAATCTTGAAAAAGAAACCCAGATTTTAGGAGGGAATACACAGCCAAGTGAACATGATGTTATCACTGTCTGGAAAAAAAAAAAATCTTTGCATAATTTTCTTTACCATCTGAACTCAAAATATAAAGACTGGAACAGGAAATAGGGGAACCCCCAAACAAAAGAAGGAAGCTTGCAAACAATAACTAGCCAAATGTAGTACCGCTAACAGGAAATGGGGAGCTACAATATGTTGATTTCAAGCCTAGAAAAGAAACTACCATGGATTCTGTCAGGACAATAGAGGATGTTTTTAAGCCAGAGGAGTGGCAGCTGGTGGCTGAGAACTTCAGTAAATCTGGGCTCCAAACTCACCTGAACTGAAAGCATTTCCCATAATACATAAATAAGGCATTCTCCTGTAGCAGTGGAGTCTTGTAGATGGGCAAGGTCTTTCTGAGCCCTGCTGAAATGAAGGTGCTGCCATTCTGATTCCTTGATTCCAAAAGAATAGTGAACCAAGTGATCCCAGCGTTGGGTAACAGCATGTGACTATCAATCAGTGGTATTTACTAAGTGCTTACTGTGCACTAAGCACTGGTCTAAGCATTTATGAGAGTACAGTAAGACGGAGTTGGTAGGCACATTCCCTGCCCAGGATAAATTTACAGTCTAAAGTGGGAGACAGATATTGATATATGTAAATAATTTATAGATATCACTACATAACTCTGCTTTATTAAACTCACCAAAGTGTTTAGTACATGAGTTAGTAGGAAGGACACTCCAATCTTGGAAAATGGTGTGACCCATCTAGTTAGGTTTATTAAGACACTAGAAGAATTAGGATAATTTGCTACTGGTCCTGGCTTCCTCATCAACTGCTGGGTGATTCTCTTCAAGTTCTTAACTCAGTTCACATATCTACATAGTTAAGAGATCTCCTCTATCTGTTTAAATGGGCCACAGCAAGGTAAAAACCAGAAGGTTACTCTGCCCGAGAAGAAATACTACTGTGTGTTAGTAATGGTACAGTGGTGAAGGCTTAGTACAGTGCTTCGCATACAGTAAGTCCTCAGTAAACATCACTGATGGATATTCAGATGTCTATAACTGTATTCTAGTGGTGGCCTTTCATACAAAATGTTTCCAGACCAGTTGACTTCTATGCTTGGACCGAGCTGAGACATGTGGAAAAAGCAAAACAGATTTCTTAAAAATGTTTGTTCCAGATGTTGGAGCCAAGGGCTCTAACTAGCTCTACCTAGCTGAAGGTTGGGAGGACTGATCCTTTAGAAAATCTCCTCCTCCCACTTACCTTTTCCTAGTCCAGATGTCAGAAGCAGTGTGGCTAGAGAAGCAGTGTGGCTCAGTGGAAAGAGCCTGGGCTGGGGAGTCAGAGGTCATGTGTTCGAATCCCGGCTCTGCCACTAGTCAGCTGTGTGAGTGTGGGCAAGTCATTTAACTTCTCTGGACCTCAGTTACCTCATCTGTAAAATAGGGATTAAGATTGTGAGCCTCATGTGGGACAACCTGATTACTCTGTATCTACCCCAGTGCTTAGAACAGTGCTCTGCACATAGTAAGCGCTTAACAAATACCAACATTATTATTTCATGCACTCCTCTCTCTTGTGTTGTCTGTCTAGCCTCTTCTGGGCATTCTCATTTCCCCCATGAGCAGAGAAATCAATGCCCTGCCTGATACTTCACTCTGCTGCCTGGATCCTTTTTCTACAAAAACGTTCAAGCCATGATTCCCCTCTCTTCAAGAACCTCCAGTGGTTGCCCATCCACCTCCCCAACAAACAAGAACTCCTCACCATTGACTCTAAAGCACTCAATCACCTTTCTCCCTCCTACCTCACCTTGCTACTCTGTTATTACAACACAGCCCAAACACTTCACTCCTCTAATGCTTCTCGTTGTACTTCGATCTGGTCTATCTCACCACTGTCCTCTCTCCCACATCCTGAGTCTGGCCTGGAATTCCCTTCCTCCTCATATCTGACAATTACTCTCTCCTGCTTCAAAGTGTTACAGAAGACCCACCTCCTCCAAGAGGCCTTCCCTGACTAAGCCCTGCTTTCTTCTTCTCCCACTCCCTTCTGCATCTCCCTGACTTGCTCCCTTTATTCAGCCCCCTTCCCAGCCCCACAGCACTAATGTACATATTCTTCATTTATCTACTTATATTAATGTCTGTCTCCCCTTCTAGACTGCAACTTTGTTGTGGGCAGGGAATGTGTCTGTTTATTGTTGTATTGTACTCTCTCAAGCGCTTAGTATAGTTATAGTAGCAGGAATCCTGTTCCTAAGTAAGTTAACCCATCCTGGATTGTGTCTCAGCCAGGGCTACCAGGCTGGTTCTGGTGACTGCCCAGAACTGGGCCCAAATGTCAAACAGGCCTGGGACCTACTTCCTGGATGCTCTTTCCTGGCTTTACTCCCCAGCCTCCTCCTCCTCCTCCCTCACACTATATTTCCCATTGGCTGAGGCAGGCATCACATCAGCCAACTGCTTTCTTTCTTTAGGTCTCCAGGGAGCATGACCCATGACCCTAGAGCAGATGATGGGTCAAACTCTAAATTTGGAGATGGTCCTGCCTAAATTTGGCCATCTCACTCACTAGTGATCCACATCCTCACCAAAAGGTTTCACTCTGCTGGCCCTTTTAGTACAAGATGCAGAATGTCACTTCAGCCTTTTGACCCTAAAAGCCAGTCATACTCAACCTGGATTCCAGGGATGGATCAGTCTATATCTCCAACCTGGATTCCCTGGAAAGGTCTGAGGGAATTCTGAGCAGACTCAGGGTGACTCAAAATATTAATCAGGCCCTCTGGCCCTGACCTAAATTTGGACCTGCAAATACAGGTAGTACTATGTACACATAGTAGCACTTACTATGTGCTAAACACTGTTGTCAGCTCTGAGGTAGATAGAGGATAATTAGGTTGAACACTCTAAATAGGAGAGAGTTCAGGCATGGCGTAGTGGATAGAGCATGGTCCTGGGAGTCACAAGGTCATGGGTTCTAATCCCAGCTCTGCCACCTGTCTGCTATGTGACCCTGCACAAGTCACTTCACGTCTCTGAGCCTCAGTTACTTCAACTGTAAAATGGGGATTAAGATTGGGAGCCTGATATGGGACATGGACTGTGTCCAACCCGATTTGCTTGTCTCCACCCCAGGGCTTAGTCCAGTGCCTGGCACATGGTAAGCACTTAACAAATACCACAAAAAGGTCAGGAAATCAGTCAGTCAATTGTATTTACTGTGTGCTGACTGTGGGCAGAGCTCTGTACTCAGTGCTTGGGAGAGTACCCTATAGCAATATAATGGACATATTCCCTGCCCACAGTGAGCTTACAGTCTCAAGTGGGAGACAAAAATGAATGTAAATAAATAAATTACAGATATGTACATAAGTGTTTCGGGGCTGGGAGGGGGGGATGAATAAAGGGAGCAAGTCAGGGTAACACAAAAAGGAGTGGGAGAAAAGGAAAGGAGGGCTTAGTCAGGTAAGGCCTCTTGGAGGAGATGTGCTTTTAATAAGGCTTTGAAAGTGGGGAGAGTAATTGTCAGTCAGATACGTGAAGGGAGGGTGTTTCAGACCAGAGGTAGGACATGGGTAAAAGGAACACTAAATCATGAATCCTACCCCTCCTTAAGTGCCACTGACAGCTCCCTGACTTTGTAACTCTGTGCCAAGCTGGGAACTTAATTCCTTTCCCCTTTTAAGGGGCTTTGTTTATTATGTTTATCTTTTTCTTTCAAAGCAGCTGCTCACAGTGATTGATCTTGCTGACTGCTGGCCAAGACTAAAAGGTGAGCACATTCCTGGGTGACTTCTCTTCATAGTTCACATTCTTTCTGCAAAACACATGCTTCAGGAACATGCTGCCTCTCACCACCATCCCCAGCCCCAAATTCCTGATTATATTCTACCAATTTGAATCCATAAAAAGGATTATGTGTGAATTTGCCTGAGGTTAACTTTCTTGTAACTTTTCCAGGATTGTGGTTGAATAATAAGAATCAGGAAAATTAAAGAGGGTAACATTGTTTCCTGGGCTCATGGAAATGATAAAATTTAGCTCCAAGGTGAAGTAGCATTTTGAATGCATGTTCAATTCTCTATTCATCAACAAAACTGAATTGAATTGGCTGTCCAATGATTTCCAAGGGCATTTGGGCATAGTTTCATGACTCATCATGAGTTCGAAAGTCTCTCAAGGGCAGGAACTATGTGCTTTATTTAGAGAAGCAGCATGGTGTAGTGGATAGAGCACAGGCCTGGGAGTCAGAAGGTTATGGGTTCTAATCCTGGCTCCGCCACTTGTCTGTTTTGTGACCTTGGGCAAGTCAATTAACTTCTCTGCGCCTGTTACCTCATCTGTAAAAATGGAGTTTAAGACTGTGAGCCCCAGCTGGGACAACGTGATTACCTTGTATCTTCCCCGGTGCACCCTCCCTCTGCTCTACCCACTTCCCCTCCCCACAGCACTTGTGCATATTTGTATATATTATTTATTACTCTATTTCATTAATGATGTGTACATATCTATGATTTTATTTATCTATTTTGATGGTATTGATGCCTGACTACTTGTTTTGTTTTGCTATCTGTCTCCCCCTTTTAGACTGTGAGCCTGTTGTTGGGCAGGGATTATCTCTACGTATTGACGAATTGTACATTCCAAGTGCTTAGTACAGTGCTGTGCACACAGTAAGCACTCAATAAATACAATTGAATGAATGAATGAACAGTGCTTGGCACATAGTAAGCGCTTAACAAATGCTATAATTATTATTATTTACTTCCAATGTAACCCCTAAAAAAATGTAATACAGTGCCCTGCACACAGTAATTGAACAGTCAGTCAATCAAAAGCATGTAGTAAGGGCTTACTGTGCACTGGGCACTGTACTAATGTGCTCAAGAGCAAACAATACAGTAGAGTTGGTAGACACTTCCCTTCCCACAAAGAATTTATAATCTAGTTGGGGAGCATAGCCATAAATACATTAATGATGGGGAATGGGAAAATATAGCCATGTGTACTTAAATTCTGTGGGCTGAGGATGGGTTGAATAACAAATGCTTTAGGGGTACAGATCCAAGTGTAAAGGCAAGATAAAAGGGCAGGGTCTAGTCATGGATGGCCTCTTAGAGGAGGTGGCTTTTAGTAGAGCTTCAAAGGTGGGTAGAGGTGATCTGTCAGACACGAGGTGGTGGGGTGGGGGTAGGGAGGAGTTCCAGGCTAGAGGGAGGAGAAGGACAAGGGGTCAGCAGCAACACAGGTGGGTTTGTTAGAGGAATGGAATGTGAGGGTTGGACTGCAGTGGAAAATCAGCAAGATAAGGTAGGATGGGGAAAGCTAATTGAATGCCTTAGACACAACCATAAGGAGTTTCTGTTGATGTGGAGATAGGTGGGCAACCACTGAAGGTTTTTGAGGAGTGGGGAGGCATGGATTGAACTTTTTTTAGGAAAAAGATCTGGGCAGCAGATTGGAGTGTGGACTGGGGAGGGGAAAGACATGAGGCAGGGAGGTCACCAAGAAGGCTGATGCAATATTCAAGGTGGGATAAGATACGAGTTTGGATCAGCAAGGTAGCAGTTTGGATGGAGGGAAAAGGGAAGATTCTAAAAATGTTGTGAAAGTATAATTGACAGAATTTGGTGACAGATTGAATAAGCATGTGGAATGAGGGAAATGAGTTGAGGATAATGCTAAGGTTGTGGGCACGTGAGACAGGGAAGATGGAGGTATTCTCCACAGTGATAGGAAGTCAGTTGAAGTAGTGTGGCCTACTGTAAAGCACACAGGTCTGTGAGCCAGGAGAACTAGGTTCTAATCCCAGCTCCACCATATTCCTGCTACGTGACCTCGGGGAATTCACTTAACTTATCTGTGCCTCAGTTTCCTCAAATGTAAAATGGGGATTCAATACCTATTCTCCCTCCCACTTAGACTCTGAGCCCCATGTGAGACAGGGACTGTATCCGACCTGATTGATTTGTATCAACCCCAGTGCTTAGAACAGTGCTTGCAGGGTAAGTGCTTAATATCATTTTAATACCATTTAAAAAAAGAAAATAAATAAATATCCACTCCCTTTCTGGAGTTGGAAAACTGAGAAACTTATACTGTTCAGATTCCTAATTCCAGGAAGCAAACAGCTCATGCTATTTTAATGGGTCCCCCAAAGTCTAAACCATCTGTTCCACTTGCAGATAGAAACAGAATAGTACTCACCAATACCACCATTCACCATTAAAATGATGCCATTATTGAATTTGTGTATATATATATATATATATCCTCCTTCACCTCAGCACTTCCTTAATTAATGGTTCTGTCATGAACTCTGCTGTTAAAGTATTTCTCCACTGAGGAACTTTCCCTGTAATTTTTGACGATAAGCTCCATCCAAATTAAGAAAGCTCAACTAGTCAATAAACTTTTAAGAACCATTTAAAAATCTCTAGAAATATATCTAGTTATGGCCCTCTAACAATTTGCATGCTAAGATGTTACAGGAGGTTCTGATACATTGCATCACAAGAGAGGCTATATATAGGAGGATTTCAGGGAATAAAGTGAATACACAGAGAGGGTGAGCCCTGTTTTCTGTAGATGTAAGCTCCTTATAAGCAGCGATTATGTCTACCAACTCTATTGCATTATACTTTCCCAAATGAGACAGAGACTGTGTCTGACCTGATTATCTTGTATCTTACCTAGAGCTTAGAATAGTGCTTGACCGTAGTAAGTGCTTAACAAATATTACAATTATAAATGCTTTGCACACAATAAGCACTCAATAAATACCACTGAATGAAGGAATGAAATTGCTACTATACCACAGAAGGACAGTAGGTTAGTTTTAAAACTGGCAACATTTAAAAAAATCTTAGATGTTGGGCTTTCTTTTAAAATCTGTGATATTGTTAAAGATAATACTAACGGAGGAGAAGGTAGTGAATTAAGAAAATGGACTGGGGAAAAGGTAGTCTGTGATCTCAAATTCTGATCACCCTGCTCACTCTCTGGGTGATTTTTCATCATACTTCTGAATGGAGCCTTAATTCCCTTGTCTCTGTTTTGGGAGTAAAAGCATTCCAATCAAGCTCCTGAATCTCAAAGAATAACAGATGAGTTCCACTGACTGCTGCTAATACCTTTTGGAAGGAAAGAGAATTGAGCTAGGTCAGGACACAGTTGTATGTGGGATTCTTTCCAAAGACAGATTGAACTACTTCTCTAGGGAGTATGGTTTAAGCACAGTGAACTTGCAGTGTGCTCCTCGCTGGAAAAGATGGCCATAGTTTTCCGCTCATAAAAATGTCTTTGTACTAAGTGAAACTCTGGATTCTTCACAATAAGATGGAAGGAAGGAGAGGAGAGGGAGGTAGAGAGTGTGAGAGAGAGAGAGAAATAAAATAAAAAGGAGTGTGGCCTGGTGGATAAAGCACTGGCCTAGGAGCCAGAGGACCTGGATTCTAATTCCAACTCCACAATTTGCCTGCTGTGTGACCTTAGGCAAGTCACTTTACATCTCTGTGTCTCAGGTTCCTCAAATTCATTCATTAATTCAATCATATCTATTAAGCGCTTACCATATGCAGAGCACTGTATTAAGTGTTTGGGAAACTACAATACAGCAATAAAGAGGGACAGTCCCTGCCTAAAACCAGCTCACAGTCTAGACAGACATCAATACAAATAAAGAGACATCAATATATGCTAAATGGTGGTTCAATACCTGTTCTCCATCCTACTTAGACTGTGAGCCCTATGTGGGATAAGGACTATGTCCAACCTAACTAACTTGTATCTTCCCTGTAAGCTTATTGTGAACAGGGAACGTATCTGTTTGTTGTAGCATTGTATCCTCTCAAGTGCTTAGTACAGTGCTCTGCAAACTGTACATGCTTGATAAATACGATTGAATGAATTGAATGAAAGAGCAGTACTTGACACACTGTAAGAGCTTAACAAATAGCATAAAAAAGAGAGAGAAAGAGAGAGAAAGAAAAAGAAAGAGAAAAAGAGAGAGAAAATTCACCCAGGACAATGGAGGACACAAGTATGATAGAGCATGAGCTTGAGTCAGTCAGTCAATCAATCTCATTTATTGAGCATTCACTGCATGTAGAGCACTGTACTAAGCGTTTGGGAGTATGCAATAGAACAATATAACAGACACATTCCCTGACCACAATGACCTTACAGTCTAGAGGAGGAGACTGACATTACTATATATAAATTGTATTTAATATAAAGGCCTGGGTTCTAATCCCTGCTCCTCCACTTGTCTTGCTGTGAGACTTTGGGCAAGTCACTTCACCTCTCTACCCTTCAGCTCCCTCATCTATAAAATGGGGATTAAGACTTTGCGCCCCATGGGGAAAGGTTCTGTGCCTTCCTTGATTAATTTGTAGCTATCCTGGCACTTAGAACTGTGCCTGGCACGTAATAAATGCTTAACAAATACCATTTAAAAAAAAAATACCTGAGAAGGGGGAATCCCCCACATTGTGTGCTTTCATTGTCCCCCTTTCATGGGTAATGATGGGGACCCACCTTTTGCCCCTGGAGCACTCCTAAAATCTCTGAACATAGTCTCAGGAGGGAGAGGTTTTTCTCTAATCCCCAGACAATGGGCCTGGAGCAACAAGAACCTGCATAAGGCATTTTCTGTCAAATGGATGAGCTTCCTTCACAGTGGTCTCAGAAACCTCCTTGCCTACCCAGAAAAAGCCCAGTGGCAAGAAGCACAGGGCTTTAACTAAGACTGGAAGGTCAGAAATAGGTCAGTTTGAGAGAGTCTTTGTGTGTCATCTCAGCTGGCATTTCAGGCAGTAAGAAATGATGTCAGGGTCAGAGGTCAAAATGGATATGGCTGAAGCAAACAGAATATAGCCTAATCACTTCTACATTGTCTTGGGGAGCTGGGCTTTGCTAGAATTAAACCTTGCCCATAGAAGAGACAGGTGGGAGGAGATAATCATCATCGATGTATTAATTATGTATGTATCTTTAAATAATACATTCTAAATTACTTATTTATTCATGTTAATGTCTGTCTTCCCCTCTAGACTGTAAGCTTGTTATGGGCACTCACTCCCTCTCTCGCCGTCTAGTGAATGGTTTAATTTTGGTTCAAGGTAATAATATCAGCTGATGAAGGAGAATCACCGAGCTTCCAGGATCACAAGAATGCAGCAACCAAAATGGATCACAAATCCTCTGTTGAGGAAGAACTATTCTTTCAGTTACATTGTTTTTATTAAGAGAGCATTTGTGCTTGTGAATTGGTGTGCAATCATTTTTCTGCATTAACTTTTTTAAAAACACCCTTAACAACTGAATTGCAAAACACGTTTGAGTTTTTTGTTTTTCTTTTCTGAAGCAAGTATCCCGGCCACCCTCCAAATCTGTCTCTGGGTGTTATGGTGTGTCCCAGAGGGTAGGGAAGGAAACAGCTATTTTATTTTGCTTTACCACTGGAGAACAATATTTTCATTTATCCCAATTCATGCAAATACTTGTCAAATGTACAGTAATCTTGCTTAGCCAGCAGGCAAGGCAGATGGTTTGCTTTGTCAGATGTGGAATGCATGATCTCTTCCTGCTAGTTCAGAAAACTGGGCTGCAAAGTGAGTAAAATGGACCTGAATTTTGTTTCTAAGAGGGTGTACTATTCCTATGAACCCCACTGGACAGAATTTGGCATGAAAGGAAAACTCTTGGGAGAGTACAATATAACAATATGACAGAATTTTGGACACATTCCCTGCCCACAGTGAACTTATAGTCTAAAGGGGGAGACGGGCGTTAATATAAATAAATTATGGATATTTACATAAGTGCTGTGGGGCTGAGGTAGAGGCAAAGAAAGGGAGTAAATCAGGGTAACACAGAAGGGAGTGGGGAAAGAGGATGTTTCCCCATTCTGTAATTCATTTTAATGTCTGTCTCCCCCACTTGACTGTAAGCTCCTAGAGGTCAGGAATATTGTGTATTACTCTGTTATATTCTACTATCCCAAGCAGTTAGTACAGTGTTCTGCACACAGTAAGCACTTAATAAATACCACTGATTGATTGATTGATTTGTTTATCCAGTGTTGCTCAGATCTGGTAGAGAAACTCTAGGGTAGGAGAGATGTCATCTATTCTTATATGGATTTTACTCTGTGTTTTTGAATGAGTCTCTTAAACTACACCAAGCCTCAATGTTTTCCTCTTACTACATTGCTCTTCTGTACTTGCTGGTATTTTGGCAGAGGTTTTGGTGTTTTTGTTTTTATTTTGTTTTGTTTTTAATGGTATTTGTTAAGCACTTGCAAAGTGTCAAAACACTTTTCTAAGCATTGGAGTAAGTAAAAGTTAATTAGGTTGCACACAATACCTGTCTTGGATGGGCTTCACAGTTTTATATTTTACACTTTACAGTTGAAGAAACTGAGGTACAGAGAAGTTAAGTGACTTGCCTAAAGTTACACAGCAAGAAATCAGCCGAGCCTGTAGTAGGAATCAGGGCCATCTGACTCCTAGGCCTGTGCTCTTTCCACTAGGTCATGCCACTTCTCAGAGTTGGCCTGAACCTCTAGTTGACTGGAGACCTGAATGTTATGATTGTCCAGAGGAAAAACAAATGGGTGATAACATTATTGAAAGTTTCTATGACTGCTAAAGAGGAGATGAAGAAATCCCAAATGAGGCCTAGCCTAATTGCAGACCATGTAGGGTTGGCTGGGATGGACCAGTTGAGCAGCCCTTCCGAATATCTCGTTGCATGACCTATCTAAAGACATTTACTTTTTGGTCCTCCACAAGAAGGAAAGAGGAAAGCAAATGCTATGTGTCGTACTTCAGTGAGCTTCAATTATGGTATTTGGAAGTGCTTACTATGTGTCAAGCACTGTTCTAAGCACTTATTCAGGTCAGAAACAGTAAATGTCCCAACTGTAAGTCACAGACTAAGTAGAAGGAAGAGGCAGGGAACATGCCTACCTATTCTGTTATATTGTACTCTCCCAAGTGCTTAGTACAGTACTCTGCACACAGGAAGTGCTCAAAAATATGACTGATTGATTGATTGATCAGAAAAGCACAACTCAGTGGAAATGCTTTTAAGTTGTAGTTTAAGCCAGACTCAGTGATTAAGCCATTTTAATCAATCAATCTCCAGTTCAGGTTTCCACTTAAATTAGTGTTTTGAGGGATAGTTCTGTGGGTCACTCTGGGCAGTTCTTCCTACACCCTAATGATCAGAGCAGAATCTGTTAGTGAAATAATGGGGCCGGGAACGTGCCTATCAACTCTGTCATACTGTACTCCTCCATGTGCTTAGAACATGCTCTGTACAAAGTAGCACTCAGTAAATACCACTGATTGATTTAGTCCCCTCGGTAATGAATATCGATGTTCTTATGTAGACTGTAAGCTTCTCTATTATACGATGCTTTTCCAAGTGCTTAGTACAGTGCCCAGCACAAAATAAATGAAGCAGAGTGGCCTAGTAGATAGAGCATGGAACTGTGAGTCAGAAGGACCAGGGTTCTAATCCTGACTCCACCATTTGTCTGCTCTATGACCTTGGGCAATCACTTAACTTCTCTGTGCCTCAATTACTTGATCTGTCAAATGGAGATTAAGACTGTGGACCCAAGTGAAACAGGCACCGTGTCCAAATTGTTTAGCTTGTATCTACCCAGTGCTTAACAATATCATAAAAATGTGCTCTATCAATTCCACTTATTGATTGCTTGATGGATGGATTTAGATCCCAGGAAAAAACTGAAGCAAAGGGAGAGTCTCAGTATTTACAATCTACTGTGGCAAATCCAGAACTTTGGGCATCATTAGATGTGGCAGGAAGTTCACTCATCACAAGCACCAACTGGATCCTTGCTTCTCTTCTCTGGGGCCAGCTTTAGTAGTAGAAAGAGATTGGGCTTGGACTGGAGTTTCTCTACGCTCTAATATAAATGTTGCCATTCTGATACTGACACCATTCCCTAGTGATGTGAATATGTCATCCTCACTGGGCCTCACTTTGCTGAAGCAACTCAGATTATCTTAAAATTGACTGTGGTTATACTCACTCTAAAACTGAATCAACAGCTAAACCAAATCTAAGCACCATGTGGCCAGTTGTGAGGGTCTAGTTATTGGGATTGTCTCTGATGATTGATCTATACAGCAGGTTTGCTCCTTGGTCCTTCTTTTAAGAAGGTCAGGTCTGGAAGTTATCTGGGATAACAATCTTTCCTAGATTTCCCCAAAAGATCTTATCCCCACAAGGATAATCACTTCCTGGTCAATGATTTGTTGTGTCCGCTGGCAAATATTAGGAAGCCCTAAAGCCCGAGTCTGACTCAAAGATCACTCCAGGAATTTTAACATGAAGACCTAAAAAATAGCGAGCAGTTAAGGTGGCTTCCTTCCTACTGTCCAGCTGGGCTTCTCAGTATGGTGGCCAGAGACCAGAAAGTCTTCCAGAAGGGTGAGGACATAGTTTAGGGACAGCAGCTGACAATCATATAGACTCCCAGACCAACCAGAAGCCCCTCACAAGGAAGAATTGTCAACAAAGCCCCTGGTCTCCACAAGCCCAAACCAGTATTTCCAGGAAGGCAAGGTTGAACTTCTATACAGAATGATGGTGGCGAAGCCCCCACATTGAGAAATATGCCGTTTCAGTCTTAGACTTCAGGAGTAAGAATTTGTTGAAGGAATTGATTACAGTGACAGTGATTTGTGCCAATCCAGTTATACTCTTGACCAGGGTTCCAGTGCTGGCTCTATCAATTGTCTGCTGTGTGATTTTTTTCATAGGCAAGGCCACTTACGGCATAGTTCTATAACCCAGTAGCCTTAATAGCTCCTACGGTCTTCACCGCCCAACATTAATCAATGACTTATCAAGATTCTGCCTGGGCCTGTTCACCTTACAGAATGTTCTAGGTGGTCTTTAGTCAGAAACGTTCATCACCAAAGCCACAGAAGACATTTCCCTATTTGCCAAGCCAGGACTAGAACCTTGGTCTCATAATAACCAGTGTCGACCTCTCTCAGCCGGACCAACAACAAAACTACATCACTGAGAAAGGATGTCAAGCAGATGTGTGAAGTGTCCCAGGTATAAAATCATTATTTACCAAGTCCCAAGTCTCAGCTTTGAGAATAGTCAACTTGTGTTTTTATGAAGCAGGCAGAATATATTGACATTCCTATGTCTGGACAAATGTCCAGGAAGTGGATATTTCTTCTTTTTCTTGATTAGAAAAACAAAGGTTGTCATTTCCTTAAATGCCCATCAATTTCAAAAAAGAACTTGCCTGTAATACAATTGATTGGATTTCACTCAATCTGAGAGAGTTCCGTGATCATAGGGAAACTATTTCCAGTGGAGTGTTATCTCAAGATCCTATACAATAAGAAAATTATCCTGTGAATTATCAAGTTGGAGAAAAAGATCCATTCTACTTATGAAATATGGGGCTAAGTAAGGAATTTGGACTTATTCATTTAATTTTCCAGTAAACAACCATTTCACTTAATAGAGTTCTACTTTCAGTAAGATACAGAGAAAATGAACTACTCTATTCCAGGGAAGCAGACCTGACCTACTTTCCTATCTGTGCAAAAGATCAAAACCACAGATTACTGCTTGTTTCCTAGGGACAGTATTGGCTAAAGTTTAATTTGGGTATTGTATTTAAACTGTTCAAGACAGGAAGAGTTCATTGCAAAATTAAGTTTCTGTTTCACCTGGTTGTATGCAAATAAAGAGATACTGACATAGTATTTAGAGGAAGATATTAACATAAGTGAGAACATTATGTAAGAAGACAAATTGTCAGACCAATTACAGGTGCAACATTGGAAAGTTCATTGTGAAAAAAGCAAATCAAAAGCCCAGAAAACCCTCCTCCCTCGGGAGTGAGCAGTTCACCTGAATATTGGGACTCCAAGCCATGCTGGTAGTTGGTGGGAAATAGAATATTTCAAATCTGTTTCTTTTGCTGACTGCTGGAGTAAAGGACTTGCTGACCTCCCAACCTCCTGACTCTCTCCACTTCAGTCTTACTTCACTCCAATGCCCTGATTATCTTTCTACAGACACGTTCAGGGCATATCACTCCTCTCCTAAAAATCTCCAGTGATTGCCTATTAACCTCTGTAACAAACAAAAACTCCTCACTATTGAATTTAAAACTCTCCATCACCGTTCCCCTTCTTACCTCACCTCTCTTCTCTCTTTCTACATAATAATAATAATAATAATTACGGTATTTGTTACGCACTTACTATGTGCCAAGCACTGTTCTAAGCACTGGGGTAAATACAAGGGAATTGGGTAGTCCCACGTGGGGCTCCAGCCCATACACTCTGCTTCTCTGGTGCTAACCTTCTCACTGTGCCTCAATCTAGCCTGTCTCACCACCAACCCCTGGCCTACATCTTACCTCTGACCTGGAACACCATCCCTCCTCAAATCCGCTAAACAATCACTCTTCCCCTCTCAAAGCTCTACTGAAGGTGCACCTCCTCCAAGAGGCCTTCCCAAACTAAGCCGCCTCTTCCTCAGCTCCCCATCCCTCCCACGAAACCTCGACCCAATCCATTTGCCACCCCCACCACACACTACAGCACTAATGTGTACATGTATAGATCTATAATTCTATTAATTTATATTGATGCCTGTTTATTTGTTACGATGTCTGTCTCCCCTCTTTTAGACTGAAAGCCCTCTATGAGCAGGAATTGTATCTCTTTATTGCTATATTGTACTTTCCAAGCACTGAGTGCAGTGCTCTTAGTAAGCACTCAATAAATATGACTGAATGAACGAAGAATTACTTGTCAGTGGAATTATTGCACTGTCATAATTGTTCCTCCCATGAAATAATCCCACTGGGAAATTTGTTCCAGGGTCCAATACCAAACAACTCTTCTCCTTCTGGGCATGGGGCCTAGGTCAAATTCTCCATTTTACCTCACTGGTACCTCAGTTACCTCACTGTACCTCATTTACCTCAGTGGTTCATGTCATTTCTCCAGCTGGAGCTGCCCCTCAAGGAAGGTGAATAAGTCAACTCAATTTGAAGCTGTCCCCCTCACCCCCTACAGCTCTGATACAGAAGAGGAGATCCATTCCTCCTGCTGGAGATTAGATCCAATTTGTCTTCTCTGCAGCCAAAACCCAAAATAGGAGTCTGATCTTCTACCACACCTTTATGAATTCTGTTCTCTAAATTGCTGAATGGACAAGAAATGACGGGTGCTAAAGTATCTAAATCCCTATTTCCAACGTCCCCCTCCCCAACAATAGTTCATAAAACTCAGTCCCATAAGACACAACTGCTATGTTTTAGGTATTTTAACACAACCCAAAAAGGCATGCACACCCTCCAGCTCTTCGTTCAATAATGACATTTTTCCCCCCTCCCATTTTTTTTTTATTATTTTATTTATTTATTTATTTTGATCCAGCACTTGGAACGTACAATTCAGCAACAAATAGAGACAATCCCTGTCCATTGACGGGTTTACAGTCTAATCGGGGGAGACAGACAAAAACAATAGCGATAAATAGAATCAAGGGGACATCTCATTAACAAAATAAATAGGGTAATAAAAATAGATACAAATGAGCAGATGAGCACAGTGCTGAGGGGAAGGGAAGGGAGAGAGGGAGGAGCAGAGGGAAAAGGAGGGAAAGAGGGCTTAGCTGAGGGGAGGTGAAGGGGGTGCAGAGAGGCAGCAGAGGGAGCAGAGGGAAAAGGGGAAGCTCAGTCTGGGAAGGCCTCTTGGAGGAGGTGAGCTCTCAGTAGGGCTTTGAAGAGGGGAAGAGAGTTAGTTTGGCGGAGGTGAGGAGGGAGGGCATTCCAGGACAGTGGGAGGACATGGTCCAGGGGTTGATGGCGAGATAGGCGAGAACAGGGATGGTGAGGAGGTGGGTGGCAGAGGAGCAGAGTGTATGGGGTGGGCAGTAGAAAGAGAGAAGGGAGGAGAGGTAGGAGGGGGCAAGGTAATGGAGAGCCTTGAAGCCTAGAGTGAGAAGTTTTTGTTTCATGCAGAGGTTGATAGGCAACCACTGGAGGTTTTTAAGAAGGGGAGTGACATGCCCAGAGCGTTTCTGCAGGAAGATGCTCTGGGCAGCGGAATGAAGAATAGACTAGAGCGGGAAGAGAAAGTAGGAAGGGAGATCAGAGAGAAGGCTGACACAATAATCCAGCCAGAATATTATGAGAGCTTGTACCAGTAAGATAGTCGTTTGGGTGGAGAGGAAAGGGCGGATCTTGTCTATATTATAAAGGTGAGACGGCAGGTCTTGGTGACGGAATGGATGTGTGGGGTGATGCTGGGACTGAAATCTTAACGCAGGTGCATTCACTTGTACATATTAGTATGGAAGGAAGTGGAAGAAAATATAATTCTCCAGACTTAACTCTTGAAAGTTCAACAGTCCATTGTATCTGGACTCTGATTTCTTGGGTACTAAGAGGAAGGACTGTTTACAAGAAAGGGGTCCAGATAGGAGAACATTCAAATGTACACTTAAGTTATGGCATTTGAAGTCAAAATGATGCCTTCACCAAAAAACTGTGATTGTAATGAATGCTTGCTACTACTAAAATACCTGAGAATGAAGTTTCCTTGATTGCAATGAAAATATGTCTTTAAAATTAGTCTATAGTGAACATTTTAATGTTACTGCATGTCTAGTAAAAGGCTAAGCAGATTGAAGAAGGTAAAATATCCACCAGGACAAAGACTGCATTTTGCCTCGTTCCTTTGATAGAAAACCTTTGGGTCTGACACCTTGAATGACTTTCATACTAGTATATTAATTGTTTTCATTTTTAAATGATTTTTTACACTAACTCCATGTTTTAGGAATATTATAAAATGAAAGATTTTTGGTCGCTGACCATTTAATATAGACATAGAAACTAGGCCTGCCCTTCTGTGCTGCAGAAGAAATGCATGAATATATATTATATATGCAGTGCATAGGTAGTGGAAGAACAAATATGTATGTGTTAAGCATATGAATATATACCATGTATATTTGTTCTTCCGCTAGACTTTAAGCTCCTTGAGATCTGGAATCATGTGTACCATCTCCATTGGATTGCACCCTCCCAAGCACTTTGTACATAAAATACTCTGTACATGGTAAACACTCACAAAATACCATGGATTGATTTGTATTGTATTAATAATGGTTAAATTTAATCATGAACACAAGTGCCTAGGAAAAAGCCAACTGAAAAATGATAGTCCCTTCCACACTATGGATACACAAAAACCTGGCCCTGTTGTTCTGACTTTGATATGTGCAAAACTTCAAGTTAGTCTGTCTACCACAGCTTTTTCCCAGCACTGACCAGACACACTCCACTGTCTGAAGCTATATTTCTTTAAATCTCCCTCCACATGTACCTTTGGCTCACCTATATTTTATCACCTTCATTGGCATTTATTGCAGAACACTGTCAGAGCACTTCAGAACATCAGCTACTTGAGCTGCCTGTGTTTTATATATATATACTTCCCACCCAGCAAAGTTGTGCTGAAGTAAGCATAGCTTTGAGGCTGCTATCTTAGAGCTTTCAAACTTTTTGAAATTATTTTTGATAATGGATACATCACTTTCTATTATTGAGTAATTAAAAGCCAGATCTGAAAGACTTTTCCGCAGATAAAATTACTCAAACATTCATAATTAATACAAACTTCAAAATGATTTTTCAAACATGGATGAGATGGTTCACTTTCTAGCAAATGCCAGTCAGTGATTCGTCCTGATTTCTTCCTGTCTTTCTCTTGTTGTAACACAAGTTCCTTTAATGTACACAAATTGTGGAGAAAAGATTAGTGATTCCAAGAAGAGGAATGTGTAACTTAACTCTCCATACTTCCCAGATTCCCTGTTTGTAATTAATCTCCATATAAAGACTTCTTCAGTCTTGTAAATAATACCATTGTTTCTCTAGGACCTTTCATTTCAGATAAACCATGGCTAAGGCCACAGACTTTCAGCTTTCAGCTTTTCATTTAACCTTCCTTGAGTAACTAAAGTGCTGCCCAGAAAAAAAGTTATGCATCTCAAAAGAACACATCTTGTCTCTTGCTGTTGAGGGATTTTCCTGAAAGCTCACCACTTCCACTTCCTGTGGGTACACTGACATTAGTCATAACTTGGGCCTCTTCGGGGAGGAAAGCTCGTGAATTGTAGGTGTCAATGATTTCTTAGCATCATGCCTCACAAATACAAAAAAGAAAGAGAAAGAAAAATCTTTACTTGTCTGCCCCTCACACCAGTCCTCTTCTCCCCTTCATAGGAGGTAGGTTGCAGACCACCCTCTCCCCCCTGACAAGATCTCTTCCACTGGCTGAGATGAATTTTTAAAGGTATTTGTTAAGTTCTTACTATGTGCCAGGCACTCTATTAAGCACTGGGGTAGATGCAAGTTAATCAGGTTGGACACAGCCCATGTCCCACATGGGGCACCCAGTCTTAATCCCCATTTTACAGATGAGGTAACTGAGGCACAGAGAAGTTATGTGACTTGCCCAAGGTCACACAGCAGACAAGTGGTAAAGCAAGGATTATTACCCAAGTTCTTCTGATACATTGAGATGCCCATCTCTTTTGCTAAGGTCCTTAAAACAACTTTAGACTGTGTATGGAGAGGAAGAGGGGGGAGGTGTGGTTTATGCTGAGTGGCATCCTCTCACACAGAATCTTAACTTCCTCTTGCCTCTTTTGTCTTTAAAGTTAACACTTCACTCCTCTATCTCACCACAGACCCTTGGACTTCACTCCCTCCCCTATCTGAAAATCCACCACTTTCCCCATCCTCAAAGCCCTATTTAATTCACATCTGCTCCAAGAAGCCTTCCCTGACTAAGCCCTCATTTGTCCTACTTGCCCTCCCTTCTGTGTATCCCTTAAACACTCCATATTCACCCCACCCAACCCCACAGCAATTATGTGCAATCTTTATACTCTGCCATTTCCCTTAACAGTAATTTATTTTAATATCTGTCTCCTCCTCAAAACTGTAAACTGTAACACCTCAAGTACCATCTGTTATTGTAAACTTTTCTCCTCTACGATTCTGACTTTTCCTTTAGTAATTGATTATTGACCACTTTTCTGTATATGTAGACAGACCCTTCTTTAACCTATTGGCATTTTTGCCCTTAACAATGTCCTGTGAGGATAAATTGCATTCCTTACCAGCTTTGCTCCTTCAGCTTCTCCAAGGCCAATTAACTCAATGCCTCATTGGTCTGATTATCCTACTCCCATTTTCAAGCTTTCTCCAGTACCACAGCTCATGCCTGAGATTCTCTTCTCTCTCAATTTTCTCACCTCTCCCTTCAGTCAACAACTCGTGAAATCCTATTTCATCCAAGATGACTTCCCTGCTACTGGAATTAAGAATGGTGATGATTATAAACTCCTTATAAGCAAAGGTATTTGTTAAGTGCTTACAATATGCCATACATTGTAGTAAGTGCTGAGGCAAATTCAAGATAATGAGATTGGATACACTCCATATCACATGAGGGGCTAACAGTCTTAATCCCCAATTTACAGATGAGGTAACTGAGGCACAGAGAAGTTAAGTAACTTGCCCATAGTCACACAGCAGATAAGTGGTGGAGCCGGAATTAGAACCTAGTTCTTCTGACTCCCAGGTTCTCACTTTTTCTACTAGGCCAGGATGCTTCTACAAGTATTCAACTGTGTTATAATATCCTATTGTATTATACTCTCACAAGTGGTTAGTACAATCAATCAATGGTATTTTTTGAGCGCTTATTGGGTGCAGAGCACTGTAGTAAACACTTGGGAGAATACAATATAACACAGTTGGTAGACACATTCTCTGTCCACAAAATCTAGATTAGACTAAACTAGCCTAAACTAAAATCTAGTGCCTGACACATAGTAAGCACTTAACAAATACCATTAAAAAAAAAACTAGAGCTTAGAGAGCTTTACATGAAATAAGCCCTCACTAAAAACCACTGATTCATTAATGTTTCTTTGGCCTTCCCTCTCTTTCCATCCTCAATTCCATAACCCTCTCTTCACTACTCATTCCTTCAAATCACCTACCACTTCACTTGCTCCCAATGCATTTTGCTGCATTTATGTGTTTATCCAACACTTTTTTAGAGTTACATCTGTCTACCTTCACGTGTCTTCCTTAGACTGCAAATTTCTGGTGGCAGAATGTGTGACTGTTCAGTTCACTTCTTACAACCCCTACTACAGAATCTTAAAGATATATTCCTGAAGAAATTTAGATTATAAAACATTTCAAGAGATTAGGATTTTGGAATAGATTCCTCCAATATTCTGGAGACTTAAATTGATTTTGCTCTGCATCTTTATGCGGGTGTGTGGTCATGTGTGGGCTACTCCTTGAGCTGATTCATTCATCAATCCACCCAGGTTTTGCTGAACACTGTCTGCATGTCTCTCTCTCTGAAATGCAAACAGACATGAGAAGGCTGATGACCCTCAAAAGTCACCTGCTCACTGTGGACAGGGAAGGTGTTCATACAATTGTTGTGTTGTACTCTCCCAAGCACTTATACAGTGTCCTGAACACAGTAAGCACTCAATAAATATGATTGCTTGATTGATGGATGTTCCATCAATTTTGGTCAAAATAACAACTGAAGCAACCCATATATGGCACAGTTGAAAATTTGAACCCTTCCCATCCATCACTGGCCAGAGCAACTGAGCCAAGAGCGTATGTGTGTCAGAGGTAGGTGTATGTGGCCATAAGATATCAGTTCTGGAATGCAGGCTCTAAAGTCAATTTTGATTTACCACTGATTCTATCAAGGAAGGGAAATTAACTGCTTCAGTGTAATCCATACAGAATATGGACTTGGTTTCCCTTTAAATAATCCATTCCGGTTAGAACCATTCCTGGGTCGGAACCATGGTCCACACAGCCCAGTATTGTATCTCTGACTATGACAACAGGATACTCTTTATTTTTGATATTTGTTAAAAATATATATATGATTATATATATATTTCTTAAAAATGGACTATGTGTGAGGCACTGTACTAAGCACTGGTGTAGGAACAAGACAATCCAGTTGGACACAGATAGACATGAGCCCACAAGGGGCTCACAGCTTTAATCCCCATTTTATAGATGAGGTAACTGAGGCACAGAGAAGTTAAATGACTTGGCCAAATGGCAGAACTGGGATTAAAACCCAGGTTTTCCAAATCCCAGGCTTGGGATCTTTCCACTAGTCCATGCTGCTTCTCAAGGATCAGTTATCTCAGTTGGAAGATGATGGAGTGAATCTGGAAGTAACAAAGCCTAGTGGAAAAAGTACTGTCTTGGGAATCAGAGAACCTGGGTTCTATTTCTGGCTCTGCCACTTGTCTGCTGTGTAACCTTGGACAAGTCCCTTAACTTCTCTATGCCTCAGTTTTCTCATCTGTAAAATGGGTATTAAATCCTACTCCCTCCTACTTGAACTGTAATCTCTAATGGGACAGGAACTGTGTCCAACCTGATTATTCATATATTCCCCAGGACTTATTTCAGTGTGTGGTACGTAATAAATACTTAACAAGTACGATTAAGGAAAAAAAAATATGTGACAGGTGTATGTGGAAAGTAAGCTACCAAGATAATGCAAACAGACGGTTCACAAAACCTAACTTTACATTGTCTTAGAAAGAATAAAAAAAAAACTTTATCAATATATTGTTCTCCCCTTCACCCAAAATCATCTTCACCACAACTCTCACCAAGATTGAACAAGAGATAAATCAACACTTAAACTAAGATCTAATTGACCTAAATCAATCAGATCTCATACAAATATTTGACTGACTACTCCACAGAGGAACACTAAGCCCCAAACTGCAGAATGTCTGGCCAGACTGAAACTGCCATAACAAATGTCATCTGGACCTAGAATGTCCACCCTGCATCGTGCCCTAAGGGATATCACTGAAGGTCAGTTAATGGTCAACTTCTTTCCAATAATACCGACTTACATTACCATATGTACTATTTCTTTATGGAAAAATGAAAAGATATGCATGGAATGGGATTATTATCCGCTTTGAAATAAAATAATATTGTCTTCTTCCTCCTTTTTTCCCTTCTGATCTCCTTTCTGCTATCCAATATCACATGTCCTCTTAATCCTCTCTCCTAGTTCTTTCAAATGCCCCTAGAACTTGCTTGCAACCTCCATTCTGATGTCCCCAAATCCCAAAGGAGATGCATCAATTGGCGGAGGGGTGGAATGATCTGCCTCTTCTGCCCATCCTGCAACTCACTGGATGAAAAGGGGAAGGTTGGATATCCTGGGATTTAGATAGTTCAGTGTCATAAAATTGTACATTTGTAAAATTGTACAATTCTCCACAGACCACTTGCAACCTAAACATATTTAGTGTTCCTGTTTCAAGCAGCTTTATATAGTCATAGGACCCTCAAACAAAGCCCTTCATTCAATTGTATTTATTGAGTGCTTACCATGTGCAGAGCACTGTACTAAGCCCTATTTTCTTGATTCTGACATTTTATGGTATTTGCTAAGTGCTTACTATGTGACAGGCACTGTACTAAGCACTGGGGTAGATACAAGTCAATCAGGTTGGACACAGTCCTTGTCCCAAATGGGGTTCACAGTCTCAATCCCCATTTTACAGATGAGGGAACTGAGGCCCAGAGAAGTTAGTGACTTGCCCAAGGTCACAAAGCAGTAAAGTGGAGAAACCAGAATTAGAACCCAGGGCCTCTGGCTCCTAGGTCTGTGCTCTATCCACTAGGCCACTCTGCTTCTCTAATACCAATCAATACCTTGGTATTGCTCTGTCAATCAGTCAATCATATTTATTGCAGAGCACTGTACTAAGTGCTTGAGAGAGTACAATATAACAATAAACAAACACATTCCCTGCCCACTTCAAGCTTACAGACTAGAGGGGGAGACTAACATTAATATAAAGAAATAAAATACCAGTAAGTATATAAGTGCCATAGGGCTGGGAATGGAATATGAATTAAGGGGACAAGTCAGGGAGACACAGAAGGGAGTTGAAGAAAAGGAAAAGGGGGCTTAGTCAGGGGCTACTATGGTTATTGGAGGAGTAAGATGATCACAAGTCCTCCCTCTGATGTTACCAAGGAGTCGACTAAGGTGCTGTCATGTGTCCAGCTACCATTTATGGTCAGAACTGTAGCCTGGCCTATTTAGTCCCACCCCCAGCCTGGGAGCACAACCCTAGTACAGTTACTAAATGACTGGGTAGCACTGTCAAGTCATAAACCTCTCATTTATAAAGTGCAGAAAATAACCAAACTTCAAAGACCTCCATTTGGTGAGATATAATTACAATAAAACCTCATCCAAATTTTAAGATGGCACATGCATTTCTATTAATGAGCACAAAGATAACCTAAGTCTGTTCCATTTTTCTTTCTTACATGTACTTTTCCTCAGTTGAATGAAACATGTGGTAACTACAGCCTTGCCTCTTTGCATTTTCTCAAACCCCCTCCACCATGGTGAGAGAACCACCTTCCCTCCATGACATCCTGGACACAGCGTGCCCTGTGTGCCAGTCCCACTGCCTCCTTGGAAACCAGCACCAGAGTCCTCCTTCATGCCATCAAGAAAACTCCATCCTATCCTGCTTTCTACCACTCTGGTGAGAAAGAGAACAGCACCAACAGCAAGGGGCCTCATATAACCCCAAGAAGGCAAGTGGCTGCTGAAGCCATTTACTGTGGCCACAGGTGTGTCATGGTCTCTGAATCTCAAGGGACCTGAAATTCTGTTCCTCTAGCCACAGCTTCCTCCTGACTTTTGTTTTTGTGTACTATGCAACTGTCCTTGTCTCATGCTATTTTAAAGCTTCATTGTTTCAATGTTCCTGATGTGTCTGTCTGTAGTCCTCACACCCAACTACATTCAGAGATTGTGATCTCCTCAGGGAATAGTGTCCATGTTTAAGTTCCACCTGGGTATTCTGTCTTAGCACTTAGTGTCATGTGCTTTGTAAAGTAAGCACTTAATAAATGCTATTCACTACTACTCCTGCTACTATGTGTTGTGCTCCACTTGAAGTTGGTGGCATTACTTAAATCAGGCATTGGTATTTATTGAGTGCTTACTATGCAAAGAGCACTATACTAAGTGCTTGGGAAGGTTGATCCCCATCATCTGATCCCCACCTGAACCCCATCCCCAAGGAGCTTACAATCTAGTAAGATTTACAAAGACACACGGGGTAAACCTAGGAAGAAACAAAGGGGTTGAAAATCAGAATGTTCATATTGGCACACTTGTTCCCTCTGTAGGAAGACAAGTTGTCTGGATTTAGAACAGAGAGTTCTGTTTACGGCTGCTTTGCCCCCATCTGATATGAAAATGGCACCTCAGATCTTTAGCCCCAGTATTTTTATTTTAAGAGTCCAGGCATCTTCCATCTCAACTCCTGCACCTGACTTCCATGACTGAGAAGTGGTGCCCCTGTTCAGAAGGATCTGGTAAGTAAAGGCTCAGGAGCAAGTGCAAGATTGGGTTGTGGAGGTGGTAAGGGAGGGTCTGCAAGGATCTTCCTCCACTGGACATTAGGTTCAGGTGGCCTGAGATGGATTTTTATGAATCATTCAATCAATCAATTAGAAGTATTTATTGAGCATTTATTGTGTGCAGAGCACTGTGCTAAGCATTTGAGAGGTTCAATAGTTAAAGTACTGCATATTATATCATTACATGATACTGTGGGTTTGGTTTAATATTATGTAAGACTGTCTTTCCGGTATCCATGAGGTATCCTAAAGAAGGTAAAAAGATGTGACCTAAGAAGTGAGGTGTCCACATTAAAAAGTTAACTATAGGTCCCTCAGGGCCCCCCAGGCCAAATGTCCTGTTATAACAGGTCATTCCAACATTTCTCCTTCCTGGTAATTTAATAACAATACTGTCTGAGCTTTGTCCCACAATTTCTTCTTTTCCAAGACCTGACAACAAGTCAGTGTTCTCTGAGGTTATTTTCCATGATCATTGATATGCTCTATTCATTCTTATTCATTTCCAAAATTTGCCTAGGGATATTAATAATAATGGTATTTGTAAAGTAATTATGTGTCAAGCACTGTGCTAAACACTGGGGTAGATATGGTACAATCAGATATGATACAATTACTACCTCACAAGGGGCTTTCAGTCTAACAGGGAGGAAGAAGAGATATTTAACCTCCCCATTTTACAGATCAGAAAACTGAGGCACAGAGAAGTGACTTGCCCAAGGTCATACAGCAGACAAGTGGCAAAGGTGGATTTGATTATATTGGAATCCACGCCTCTCCCTCTCAGTTCTATGCTCTTTCCACTACCCCACACTAATGATTTTTGTCTTCCACATTGTTTTTCTCTTTCTCATTTTTCTGGATACTGTTTCTCCTTGAAGGAGGTGCCAAACTTTCAGATTTACTCAAGTGCACAACGTTTCTTGAGAATTAGCTGCAAAAAGCCACCACTTGGCTCAAACTTGGTTTTGATTGGGAATTTCAGTCCTGGTGAAAAAGAACTCTTTGGGAAAAATAAGTACTTTTCCCATTTTTGTACTCACATCATCATAATTCCCTATGTGTCCTTTTTTGCTGTGGCAGAAGAGCTCATTCTAGAGCAGTGTGGGGATATTTCATGGAAAAATGGCAAAAAGAGGACAATAATCCAAGGTAAGTAGATTGCAAGGGCCACTCTCTGGCCTATCAACTTCTCAACAGCTGGGCTTTTTAAAATAATAGGGTGAGATCGTTTTGCTCATAGCCTTGTCACAAACAAGAAAGGAAGAGAAGGAACATGATCCATGGGTAATTTCTGCAGTGTTTTGGGGAGGTGTCAACACAACTTCAGGGACTATTTTGGTGGTGGAGGTGGGTCACAGAGATCTGGCCTGGGCCCTCTGGGGACAACATGCCAGTAAGCCCAACCTCAGTGTATTTCTACACTAATAGCTTTGTACTTATCAGGAACACAGCATAGAAGGCTGACAATAATAACAATAATAATAATAATGGTATTTGTTATGTGCTAAGTGTCAAACCCCTTCTCAGGGTCGCACCCCTTCTTAGGGTCAGTGTTTCCAGTACTCTACCAGTTTCGGCTACAGGAGGGAGAGTCAAGCAGAGGCCTACCCATTCCATTCCTAGCTTGGCCAGTGGCTACTGAGTAGAAGGCAATCTGGAACAAGTCAAAACTCACCCATGCTGGGCAGCAGCAGTGTGGGAGAGAGTTGAGAGTAGAGACTCGGGTTTCCTGCACAGAAGGAGGCAGTGGTAAACTACTTCCATATTTTTACCAAGAAAACTCTATGGATACACTACCAGAATGATTGCAGATGGAGAGCGGGGCCTTCTGAGAGAGATATGTCTGTGCTGTTGCTATGGGTCAGAAACAACTCGACAGCATAAGACAAGACAAGTGTCAAACACTGTTCTAAGCACTGGGGTAGATTCAAGCTAGTTAGGTTGGACACAGTCCCTGCCCCACATGGGGCTCACAGACTTATTCCCTATTTTACAGATGAAGTGACTGAGGCCCAGAGAAGTGAAGTGACTTGCCCAAGGTGATGCTGCAGGCAAGTGATGGAGTCAGGATTAGAACCCAGATCCTCCTGACTCCCAGGCCCATACTCTATCCACTAGGCCTCGCTGCTGCTCATGCAAAAGAGCTCCTTTAGGTGGCTGTTTCTCTGGTGATTCTGCCTTTCAAGTGTCCCTTGCAACTTGTCTGGTGTGGGACACCAGGGCTTGGGACAACCCATCAGTCCATCAATAATATGTGATTCATTCATTCAATTATATTTGTTGAGCACTTACTGTGTGCAGACAACTGTACAAAGCACTGGGAGAGTACAATGAAACAGTAAACAGACACAATCCCTGCCCGCAACGAGTTTACAGTCTAGAGATGGGGAGACAAATATTGATAAAAATAAATAAAATTGCCAATATGGACATTAGTGCTGTGGGATTGGGAGGGGTGGAAGAGCAAAGGAAGCAAGCAAGGGTGACAGAAGTGAAAGAGAAATGAGGAAAGGTGGGGCTTAATCTGGGAAGACCTCTTGGAAGAGATATGCCTTCAATAAGGCTTAGAAGGAGGGGAGAGTAGTTGTCTGTCATATTTGAGGAGGGAGGGCATTCCAGGCCAGAGGCAGGACATGGACAAGGGGTTAAAGGCCAGATAGGTGAGATTGAGACACAGTGAGAAGGTTAGCACTAGAGGAGTGAAGTATGTGTGCTGGATGGTAGAAGGAGAGAAGCAAGGCAAGGTAGGAAGGGACAAGGTGGTGGAGTGCTTTGAAGCCAATGGTGAGTAGTTTATCTTTGATTGCGGAGGTTGATGGACAACCACTGGAATTTTCTGAGGAGCGAGGTGACATGTCTTGAACATTTTTGTAGAAAAATGATCCTGGCAGCAGAGTGAATTATGGAGTGGAGTGGGGAGAGGCAGGAGGCTATGTCAGAAGGGAGGCTGAGGCAGTAAAACAGGGGGGATAGGATGAATAATTGTATTAATGTGGTAGCAGTTTGGGTGGAGAGGAAAGGTGGATTTTAGCTATGTTGTGAAGCTGGGATCAACTGGTTTTACTGATGGATTGAATATGTGGGTTGAATGACAGAAAAGAGTCAAGAATAAAGCCAAGGTTATGGGTTTGTGAGACAGGAAGGATGGTGGTGCCTTCTACTGTGATGGGAAAGTCAAGGTGGGGGGACAAGGTTTGGGTGGAAAGCTATGGAGCTCTGTTTTCAACATGCTAAATTTGAGGTGATGGGAGGGCATCCTAGTAGAGATGTCTTGAACTAAAAGCTACGGAAAGTATAATCCAACAGACTTGGTAGACATGTTACCTGCCCAAAAGGAGCATACAGGCTAGAGAGGGAGATGGTTCTTAATGTAAATAAATAGTAATAATAACTGTGGTATTTGTTAAACTCTTACTATGTGCCTGGCACTGTTCTAAGTGCTAGGGTGGGTACAAGCAAATCAGGCTGGACACAGTCCTTGTCCCACATGGGGCTCATAATCTTAATCCCCATGTTACATATAAGGTAACTGATGCACAGAGGAAGTGAAGTGACTTACCCAAGGTCACACAGCAGACAAGTGGCAGAGCTGGGATTAGAACCCAAATCCTTCTGACTCCCAGGTCCATGCACTATCCACTAGACCTCACTGCTCCTCACTAGACTAAGCTATTTCTTAATTACAGAGAACTGTTTCTTCCCTTTTGTGCAAACCCACAGAAGACACCCATGATGTCTATATGAACCCTTTGAGCAGGGGAGACTAGGACTTGCTCTATATAGGATGTGGGGCTAGCAAACACAGTAAATGCTTAGTTCAGAGCTCTGCTCAGAGTAATGCTCAATAAATATCATCAGTTGATTGTCTTCATCAAGGAAGCCTCTTCTTAAGTTACAGTTTCCTCCAAAAGCATTGCTTTGGGAATAATTTTTTCTCTCTTCCAGGGTTCCGCTCATAGGGTTTTTTTCTCAGGTTTTGAAGTCCTACCCAAAGCCCCAGGAAAGGGACTTAGAAGTCCAATTCAGCATGCAGCTTAACCCCAACTAAAGACTTGCCTGGGTAAAATATTAAGCACTGGTTTCTGACCCTCACCTGCACACTATCCACCCAGTCTCACTTCATGTCTGCAAAAAAAGTCTACTTGCCCAACCTGACTCTCAGTTTTGTTATAAATCCCCAAGGTCACCTTGGGTAACTTGTGAGTGCTAATTCATTTAAATATTCTCCAATCAACAGACTATTCAAGCAAATAAAAATACCACAATTATTGCTTCTGAGGTAAAGCAACTCGAGTAGGCTACTAGATTTTCACTTGCACA
Organism: Ornithorhynchus anatinus; assembly: GCF_004115215.2. NCBI lineage: Eukaryota > Metazoa > Chordata > Mammalia > Monotremata > Ornithorhynchidae > Ornithorhynchus > Ornithorhynchus anatinus. The sequence goes on along the minus strand of NC_041734.1, from coordinate 35,285,198 downwards.
CCTGCATTTCGTCATGAGTGCATTGGTTTCTGTGGTCTTGTTAAAAGGCAATTTCTTTTCTCAAATGCAGTGTGCTACCCTCTTTGTTGTCTCTGTCTTCACCATTCCAAAATAAATGACTACAATGAGAACTGATGTTGCAAAACTATTCAAATATCTCTGCATTTAAAGAGCAAAGCTTCCCTCCTCAAAGTAATGTTCTTATTTCTTCCCTCTCTGTAATTTACTTCAGTGTCTATCTCCCCTGCTAAAATGTAAGCTACTTGAGGGAAGGGATCATGTCTATTCAATCAATCAACAGTATTTATTGAGCACTTTCTAAGTGCAGAGCACGGTACTAAGCACTTGGGAAAGTAAAATACACCAGAGTTGGGAGATGTATTAAAAATTATTAGTAATAATTATTATTGTTGTATTAAGCACTTACTATGTGCCAGGCACTGTGCTACGTGCTGTGGTAGATATAAGTTTATTATATCTTATATGTTATATTACACAGTCCCTGTCCCACATGGGACATGAAGCAGTGTGGCTCAATGGAAAGAGCCAGGGCTTGGGAGTCAGAGGTCATGGGTTCAAATCCCGGCTCTGCCACTTGTCAGCTGTGTGGCTCTGGGCAAGTCACTTAACTTCTCTGTCCCTTAGTTCCCTCATCTGTAAAATGGGGATTAAGAATGTGAGCCTCATGTGGGACAACCTGATTACTCTGTATCTACCCCAGCACTTAGAACAGTGCTCTACACATAGTAAGCTCTTAACAAATACCAACATTATTATTATTACATGGGGCTCACAGTCTCAATCCCCATTTTACAGATGAGGTTCCTGAAGCACAGAGAAGTTAAGGACTTTCCCAAGGTCACACAGCAGACAAATGGTGGAACCAGGTTTGGAACTCATGACTTTCTGACTCCCAGGCCCAAGCTCACTTAACTATACCATGCTGATCCCTGTCCACCAGGAGCTTACAGTCTACACTGTGCTCATTCTATTGCACTTTCCCAAGCATTTAGAACAGTGTTCTGCACATAATAAGGTATGCAATGAATGACTACTATTGATGAATAGTCTACACAGGTTTTCATCTTTGAATTCTTCAAAAAGATAATCTGGTGCTTACTGGAATCCTATGATTTAATGGTATCTATTTCAATTAAAAGATCCCCTCAATTTTCATGCCTAGTAAGGTCATTTTGAATGCCCCAGCTAACAAGACTTCCATTTGTTGATATTTCCTCTCATCATCTAATAAAATCTTATTTATTTGTTTGATAGTTTGATTTGCACCACATATGGCAAGGGCTGGTGACTGGTTCTTTCTGTATTCTTGTAGTCCTCTTTAATTTGTTTTAATATCTGTCTCCCTACTAGGTTATAAACTCCTTGAGTGTAGGGACTGTGTCTTCTTACTGTACTATTTTGAACTCTCCCCATGTCCTTAATACAGTGTTCTGCAGGAAATAAGCACCCAACAAATAGATTGATTTATATTAATTGCTTTTCTCTAAATTAGGTTCATGAGTCTAGAAGCCTTTTGGCAAAGGAAATAGTGTATGCTCTTGATGATTGGGTCTTAGCTCTGTGCCAAGAAAACCAGAAAGGCAAAAATCATGGTTAGTCACTAATGCCTTTCAGAGCAAAGGTCAATCAGTTTTCAACTTGGGCACATCACCACATATGCCACTCAGGCAAAAGATTTAACACCCAGCCTTCATTTCCAAGGGCAGAAGCCTCTTGGATGACACTTTAATAGATATACCCAAGTTAATTAGGCTAAATACAAAGGTATCCAGTCCCAAATTCTGCATGACATCTAAATTCATTAAGGTGTTTGCATTTCTAAGCCATACACTTAGAGAATGGTACTATTTTACATGATAAATTGAGCATACCACCTTGTTGTCAGTGTGTATGTTGTCTTAAACATGAAAGACATTTACAGCATCTGTGAAAAATCTTGGTTCAGCAGAAATATGTTTCCATAATTCATGAATATGGCCCCCTTGTGACATTTTTTTTAATCAGCAAATGCTAAAAGACCCAGATAAGTAGTTGCTGCTGGCTTCAGGCAGTCATTAGCTGCGTAAATTTCCTAGAGATGGGTACTACCAAAGTCGACCAGATTTATCCAGAGATGACACCAAGGCCTGGTTAAAAGCAGGATCCCCCCAAAAGACTGAATGATGTCGTAAGCAATCTCAACTAGAAAAGTGACTCATAAGTGCTTCCTCAAATGACAGTAAGTATTTATGAAGAACCTTACATCACCAGGTCTAAAAACTTAAAACAACTCATTAATTCTTATAGCAGTCACGAGTTGAGTCAAAATGGGTGTTTTGAGGAGCGGGCAATGGCGATATTGGGAAAGGGAAGTAATCACTCATCCATAAGTGGGGAGTAGGTGAATTAGAACCCCAAGCTCCACCCATTATTTCTCCAAAAAAGATAAAGATAAAGATTGGAAGAGGGAATGGATTTATCTCCAGTAACATGGGTTTATCTCCCCTCTAGACTGCAAGCTCATTATGACCAGGAACTGTGTCTGCTAATTCTGCTATATTGTACTCTCCCAAGTGCTTAGTACAGTGCTCTGCACATAGCAAGAACTCAATAAGTACCACTGATTGACAATCCCTGAACTCATAAGCTCCAACTCCTGAAAGAATTATCAGGCTTAAAAATGAAATTCCAAATAGGGGTATAAACTTGGACATGCAGAAATAAAGCTCGGACATGCAGAAATAAAGCCCAGACCAGCACCTTCTGCATATTCACCAAGTGCCTTCATGGGTGGTTCGGGGGAAAAAATGTTTTAGGAGAGAATTCAACATCTGCCCAGTCTCATTCTAAGAGCCTAACAATAATAATATTTGTAAAACACTTACAATGTACCAAGCACTGTTATAAACACTGGGGAATGTAACAACACAATCATTGTCTCCAACTGTTGCCGAATTGTACATTCCAACACTTAGCACAGTGCTCTGCACATAGTAAGCACTCAATAAATATTATTGAATGAATGAATGAATGAATCAGCTCAGACACAGTCCCTATCCCACATGGGGCTTACAACCTAAGGGAAAGACCAGTAATTTCCTCTAGTCTGTAAACTCATCTGAGCAGAAAGCATGTCTGCTATCTGTTATACTATACTCTCCCAAGTGCTTAGTAAAGTACTCTGTACATAGTAAGTGTTCAATACATAGTATTGAGGAAGAGGAGGAGGAAGAATTTAACCCCCATTTTACAGATGAGGAAACAGACTTAGAGCAGCTAAGTAACTTGCCCACCATTGCACAGCAGGCCAGTAACAGAGCTGGGATTAACTAGAACCCAGGACTTCTGACTCCCAGTCCCATGCTCTTTTCACATGGCCACACAGCTCTTCCCAGATGAACCTTAAAGACTTTGAAAGCAAATCCTTGAAAGTCACAGATCTTTGCACTACAACAGGCAGAATAAATAACTGTGGATCACATCCATAAAGTTCCATCACCACTGGAGTCCATAAGGCATGCATCCAAAAACTTTCCAGTGGCTTTATGACTTTGCAAGACATTGGCACTTCCTCCAAATCACTTGAAGCTGACATGTTAGGGATTTTCCTGATTAAATGTGAGCTGTGGTTTAGCTCATTCCCTCACACTCACCCTCCACACCCTCCTCCAGTAACTCACACAAAGGCAGTAAGTAACCAGAGGACCCAAACTGTTGAATGAAAGGGTGACATTAAGTTTTAATAAACAGTTCCTTCCCTCCCCACCCCCACATCCCCAAGATTTACTTGCTGTAATTAGGATTTACAATGGGCCACCATGGCCTAACATTTATTCCCACAGGAGTCCGGCATTTATGAATCACTCTGTAAATGGTTTATCCTGCTACAACCTAAACAAATTCTTTCCATATTACTCTGGGGATTAAAAAAAGAAATTGTAAGGCAAAGGAGAGAGACATAATGTGTAAAGGAGAGCTTGGAAGCAAAAAAAGAAAAGAAAAGAGAGTTCAAGTGAGCACTGACTAGGTAATCCCTAACAGGATTTCCTTCTTCTAATACCTCTGCTGTGACCTCCTGCAGAAGTACTTTCCATGGAAAGAACAGAAAACAGCCTGGTTAGCAAGAACAACAGATAGCCTCAACTCACTAATGGAAAAATGATGGAAGAGATGATTGTTGGCAAGCACTTTCACTACAGCAAAAAGAGATTCTATCCCCATAGCAGTTCTTCTAGCTCCAACCTATTCACTGTACCTTGATTTCACCTTTCTTGCTGCCGACCCTTTACCCACACCCTCCCTCTGACCTGGAACTCCCTCTCCTTCATATCTAACAGACCTCCCTTCTCACTTTCTTCAAAGTCCTCTTAAAATCACATCTCCTCCAAGAGGCCTTCCCTGACTAAGCCCTCATTTCATTCATTCATTCAATAGTATTTATTGAGCGCTTACTATGTGCAGAGCACTGTACTAAGCGCTTGGGATGAACAAGTCGGCAACAGATAGAGACAGTCCCTGCCGTTTGACGGGCTTACAGTCTAATCGGGGGAGACGGACAGACAAGAACAATGGCACTAAACAGCGTCAAGGGGAAGAACATCTCGTAAAAACAATGGCAACTAAATAGAATCAAGGCGATGTACAATTCATTAACAAAATAAATAGGGTAACGAAAATATATACAGTTGAGCGGACGGGTACAGTGCTGTGGGGATGGGAAGGGAGAGGTGGAGGAGCAGAGGGAAAAGGGGAAAATGAGGCTTTAGCTGCGGAGAGGTAAAGGGGGGATGGCAGAGGGAGTAGAGGGGGAAGAGGAGCTCAGTCTGGGAAGGCCTCTTGGAGGAGGTGATTTTTAAGTAAGGTTTTGAAGAGGGAAAGAGAATCAGTTTGGCGGAGGTGAGGAGGGAGGGCGTTCCAGGACCGCGGGAGGACGTGACCCAGGGGTCGACGGCGGGATAGGCGAGACCGAGGGACGGCGAGGAGGTGGGCGGCAGAGGAGCGGAGCGTGCAGGGTGGGCAGTAGAAAGAGAGAAGGGAGGAGAGGTAGGAAGGGGCAAGGTGATGGAGAGCCTTGAAGCCTAGAGTGAGGAGTTTTTGTTTGGAGCGGAGGTCGATAGGCAACCACTGGAGTTGTTTAAGAAGGGGAGTGACATGCCCAGATCGTTTCTGCAGGAAGATGAGCCGGGCAGCGGAGTGAAGAATAGACCGGAGCGGGGCGAGAGAGGAGGAAGGGAGGTCAGAGAGAAGGCTGACACAGTAGTCTAGCCGGGATATAACGAGAGCCCGTAATAGTAAGGTAGCCGTTTGGGTGGAGAGGAAAGGGCGGATCTTGGCGATATTGTAGAGGTGAAACCGTCATTTCCCCATTTGCCCTCCTTTTTGTATCACCTATGCTGTGGTTGGATCTGTACTCTTTAAGCACTCGCTATTCACCCCACCCTCAGCCCCACAGCACTTAACCCCACATCATCAACCCCACATTATTGGCCTTAACCTTCAGCCCCACACCATCCATAATCTATTTTAATGTCTGTCTCCCACTCTATTGTATTGTACTCTCCCAAGGACTTAGTATGATGCTCTGCAACAGTAAGTGTTCAATAAATATCACTGACTGATCCTCAAGGACCCCTAAGAAAATAAGGGGAGAGGGAGGACTAGAAGCAGCACATAAGTAAAGCTGAGCAATAGTAAGAATGGCTTAAGGAATGAGGGGTAAACCTTCCTTCTCCTAAGGGAATCTAATATAGTATTAATAATAATGATAATCATACTTAAGTGTTTACTATGTGCTAAACACTGTTCTAAGATCTGGGGTAGATATCAGTCAATCAGGTTGGACACAGTCCCTGTCCCTCATGGGGCTTACATTCTTAATCCCCATTTTACAGATGAGAAAACTGAGGCCCAGAGAAGTTAAGCGACTTGCCCAAGATCACACAGCAGGTGGAGCTGGGGTTACAGCCCAGGTTCTCTGACTCCCAGGTGTGTATCTTTACACTAGGTTGTGCTGCTTCACTCAGTTCAGGTTTCATGGAGAATCATTCCCTATCTCAACCCTCCAGCAGTCAGTAGAGTGCTCTGCACACTGTAAGCTTTAATAAATACCATTACTGCTACTGAGAGCCCCAGTGGAGGAGAAGCAGAGCTCAGTGGGTGTGGGCCACATATCTGCACAAGGAGAGAGAGGAGATGAACACTGGGATTTGACATCCCTGCTCCCAGAAACCTGATGAAGCTCTCTGGAATGCAAAGCCAGGATAAGCTGATCCTTTCAGTCCCTGGCTAATCCTCCTCTGAAGGCAGATAATGGGATTCCTTTTCATTGGAAGCTAAGAAAGGATTTTTTTTGGCTTCAGTGTCTAGGCAGGTTATTTATTGGTCCATTAAAAAGTATCATATTATTTATCATGTCAGTTTGCATCAGTTGAATAACCACTCATTAAAAAAAAACCAACAAGAATTCTGCCTTAAGGTAACTGGGCGTAGCTTCATTGGCTTTTTCAGTCTAGTAATACAGCCTAGCTCATAAAGCTCCACAGGGCTCTTTCTCTTTGCCCTTTTAGCTCAGTCTCCTCAGTGAACATCACTGCTCACACTGCCATTAGCTGAATGTGACTGTAGGCTTCTCCCCAGACAAGTCACTAATATCAAGTAATACCCCATTTTTATGGTGTGCTTTATATCTCAAATGTTTTAGCCTTTATAAACCTGTCCAGCTTTCCTTTGGGGTATGAAGGGGTATTTTTTCCTGCCCTCACCCTTAGGGAAACTAGAGCCACAGGCAGGCCAATCACTTCCTGAAAGACCCTAACAAATGGACATGAGTGCCCACTTCAGGGTCATGCCACAAGACCATGAAAATCCTTCAGGAACAGTGGGATTCCACACCTCATATAGGCAACGTGTATTGAGTTCCTTTCCAGAGAGTCCAACACTCCCAACTCCTCCTTACCCTTGTTCACAACTGCCCACCATTGACTCCTAACTCACAGACTTTCCTCCATAGAGACAGCCTCCATGTTTATAGCCTCACAAAACCATGTCCTACCTCTACTTTCTTCAAAGCTACCTCATCCAAGAAGCATTACCTGATGAATACTTGCACCTTCCTGGCCCAGCCATCATACCAGCCACCTCAGAACTCATGCATTTATCTGATTCTTTATGTGCTATTGATTTACAATCATAATTAGAACAGTGCTCGGCACATAGTAAGCACTTAATAAATGCCAACATTATTATTATTATTATTAATATTATCAAATTACTACTGCTGATACAGAATCTAAGGATTTAAAAAGCCTTAGTTCATGACCTCAAGGAAAAAAAAATTAACGTATACATAAAATTTAGAGAGCACAAACCAAAATACTGCAAAGACCATCATTTTAATTTTTATTTTATTTGGGGGCAATGGAAGGCTTTCACTTGGAGGTGAGAGTTGGCAGTGATCAGGAATCACCCTCACCCTCATTCCCAAAGCAATTATATGCATATTTGTAATTTATTTATTTTCAAGACTGTCTTCCCCTATAGACTGTGAGCTCCTCGTAAGCAGGGTATGAATCTACCAACTTTATAATACTGCACTCTCCCAACTGTGTGCTCTCTAATTATTTGATAAATACCATTAATTGATGGATTCATTCATCCATTCTTCCATTCATTCAGTAGCATTTACTGAATGCCTACCAAGTGCAGATATCTCTTATTAGCTATCTGAAAGACAATGATATGAGTAAAATGTGGTCCCTGCCCTCAAAGAGCTTGCAGTCTAATGGGGGGAAACAGACATGTATTAATTACATTCAAAAATATTGGAGCAGGAGGAAAAATATGCATGCAATTGCTAAAAGGTAGAACTCATGCATTTTAAATGAAATCATACCAAGAGAAAAATCACCCATCAGAAAGTCACCAAAAACTAAATGCATCAATGAACCAGGAAAACTAGGCTTCCATTGAAGTGCCTGCATTTTTAAAATACCTTTGGAATGAGCAAGTTCAAAACATCTACCAGGATTTCTTAACGTTCTGTTCTCTTCACTCCCAAGTGATAGAATAAACTCAAGAACCTTACTGCTTCTCCTAATAATCAGTGTGCTGCCTTGTGAGATTGTGAATTCATCCTTACCTGTTTTAGCTCTGCCTTCTCTTCAAGAAATATTATTTCTCCATCTTTAGTGACTCTCATGTCCATTGCACTCACCAGTTGTTTCAAATGTTTAACTCCCTCCTCAAACCTCTTGTCCTCCTGCTTCCCCCAACTCTTGCCCCTATTGACCTGGCCATATACTTTATTGAGAAGTTTGAAACCATCAGGCATGATCTCTCTAAAATCTCCCCTGTTCCTCTCCAGACCCTCCCTCCTTCTGCCCCTTCTTCAACTCTCCCAACTTTCTAAACAGTATGTCAAGAGAATATTTCCTAACTTGTCTCAAAGTCCACCCCCTCCACCTGCAACTCTGATCCTATGCCTTTGCACTTCATCAAAGTGTTTGCTCCCTCCCTTCTTCCCTTCCTTGACTACCATCTTCATTTGTTCACTCTACAGTGGCATTTTTCCTACACTGCTTTCAGACATACTCATGACTTCCTTATCCTAAAAAAAAACCCTACCTTGACTCCATGCTATCCAGTTATCACTCCATCTCCCTCCTACCATTGTTCTCCAAACGCCTTGAGCAAAATGTCTACACTCAAAGTCTCCAGTTCCTCCCCTCCAATTCTCTCCTTAACTCCCTCAATTCTGACTTTCAACCCCTTTGATCTTCAGAAATGGCCCTCTCAAAGGCACCAATGATCTCTTTCTTCCCAAATCCAACAGCCTCTACTTCATCCTAACCGCCTCAATCTCGCAGTTGCCTTTGACACTATGGACCAACCTCTTCTATTGGAAACATTATCCAACCTTGGCTTCACTGACACTGTCCTCTCCTGATTCTCCTTTTATCTTTCTGGCTTTTCCTCAATCTCTTTTAACAGGCTCCTCCTCTGTCTCCCATCCACTAAATGTGGGAGTCCCTCAAGACTCAGTTCTGGGTCCCCTTCTATTCCCATCTACAGCCACTCCCTTGGAGAACTTATTCGCTCCCACGTCTTCAACTGCCATCTCTATAAAAATGATTCTCAAATCTACATCTCCAGTCTGGATCCCTCTCCTTCTCTGCAGACTCGCATTTCCTCCTGCCTTCAGGACATCGCTACTCGGATGCCCTACCAACACATCAAAATTAACATGTCCAAAACAGAACTCCTCATCTTCCCACTCAAATCCTGTCCTCTCCCTGACTTTCCCATCACTGTAGATAGTACCACCATCCTTCCTGTCTCACAAGCCCAACTACCCCAACTGACAACTCCCATGTCCTGCTGGAACCTAAAGTCTCTTGCTTCCCTAATTAAGCTTCTGCAGTACATTCATCTCACAAACTTGTCTGTGCCTTAAAGGAATTAGGAAGCTGAATGAGTTGAACTTAGGGTCAGAAAACACTGAATGAATCTCTCCACTAAATCCTTTCAGTGACAACTCACACTGTAACCTCTGAAGCTCCCAATCCTCCTTAGTGAGAGAAAAGAGTTTGGGGGTTGTTTCTTCCAGTAGAGATGAATTGAATCAATAATCCTGTGCACATAAATATGTCACTGAGAAAGACAGCCTAGCTTGAAACTTCTGCTTAATTTCAGAAAACAAATGCTACAGCTTCCCACCATGGCCAGGTGGAAACTGGAGTTAGTAGAAGTCTAGGGTGGCTTCCCTTCCCTCCCTGCAAGGCTTGTCTTGTTTCATCCTCCCATAGCAATGACTGCAGCAGAAGTCAAGTAGAGGGGATGCAGGGAGGGAAGAGGTTGCTGTTGAATTGGCCACTGATGGTTCTCCCCCATACTTCTACAATCAACTCAAAGGCTTCCTCCAGCCCCTAGTCCCAAACAACATCCAAATCTGGCTCCAAGAGAACTGAAAACTGAGTTCACAAGGAATCTTCAAGCTGGCCCAGAATCCAAATTGGTTAAACAAATCAACTGTTGTGGACAGGGAACATGTCTACCTGGTCTGCTAGACTATACTTTCCCAAGCATTTAGTACAGTGCTCTCTGAACACAGTAAGCACTGAATAAATAAGATTGATTAATTAATCATTTTTTTAACTTGGTAACATTGAAACAGACTGTACATGAAGATATGCCTAGTAAAAATAATTAGTGAAGTTCCAGTGGAAATAATAATAATAATATTAATAATAATGGTATTGTCAAGGGCTGTTCTAAATACTGAGGCAGATACAAGTTAATCTGGTCAGACCCAGTCCCTGTCCCACGTGGGGGTCACAGTTTAAATTGGAGGGAGGAGGATTTACCCCCATTTTACAGATGAGGTAACTGAGGCACAGAGAAGTTAAGGGGCTTTCCGAAGGTCACACAACATATTAGTGGAAGAGACAGGATTAGAACCCAACACCTCTGATTCCTACATCCTTGATCTGACCACCAGGTCACACTGTTTCTCTGGATGCAGGCTTTAAATAAAATCATTCAGATAGCCCCATGTCTCAACTATCTTTGGTAGAGGAATGGAAAATTTGATTTTGATTCTGTGAGAATTAGATATTCTGGGAAAATCCTGAGTGGATTTATTGTAGGCTGATAGTTATGTTTTCTTAGGACAGGTCATTACTGGGCTAAATAATCATTTCAGGACTGGAACCCTCTTGTTGATTCGACTCCTAGTGGAACCAAAGGATATCATTCATTAGCACATTTGTGAAGGTAGTAACTTCATCAGCCACTGACTGAGTTGGAGTGAGCAACTACTGAGAGCTTGTAACCTCCAAGATCCCAGAGTCGAAAGTAGTTGGCGAGGCAAGAGTAGGGATCACATCTGGCCCTAATGGAACATGGCAGCACATATCCTACCAGTGGAATTCCATTGTGTGTGAGTCAGAAAGGTGGTGAAAGGAAGTCCATTCCTCTTTGGATCTCTCTTTCCAGCCATTTTATAGCACTGTTCTGACCCAGAAGCTCCACCCTACCTCATGCTGGCAATGCTCAAAAGGAAAACCTGATACCCAAGAGTAAGGAGATTCACGACAGTGATGATGATGATGATATTTGTTAAGCACTTACTATGTGTCAAGCACTGTTCTAAGAGCTTGGGTAGGTACGAGATAATCAGGTTGGACACAGTCCCTGACCCACATGGGGCTCACAGTCTTAATCCCCGTTTTATAGATGAGATGACTGAGGCATAGAGAAGTTAAGTGACCTGCCCAAGGTCATATGGCATATTGGCAGAGTGAAGATTAGAACCCAGGTCCTCTGACTCGCAGGCCTGTGGTCTTTTCACTAGGCAATGCTGCTTCTCAATAGGTTTGAGGAGAGGATGGAGGCATTTGAACTTGCAAGTAAACAGGGGAAGTGGGAGTGACTTGGAGAAACTCATTCAGATGAACAAGTTCAAACTCGTGAAAACCTTCAGCTCAAATGTGAACTAATGGTTTACTTGCCTTGGGGAACTTAAGCCCAGGAACCACTACTGTCCTTTTTTTCCCAATGTGAGAGAGCCTGGGAGACCAGAGAATAGTTGGGAAGGAATATTTTTTGTAACTCTCCCTTCATGTCCATGATATTTCCTTGGGCTTCCTGAAAACAAGGAAATAAGACAGAGAGAGAAGAACCTGACTTTACTACTGAGAAATGGTATGGCTAAATTAGAGAAAGCTAAGGGAAAAGGATGAAGATCTTAAAGTTTTTTGGTTTTGTGGGGGTTTTTTGGTGGTTGGTACAATGCAACTCTCCCAAGCACTTAGTACAGTATTCTGAACATAGTAAGTTTTCAAGAAATTCTATTGACTGCTTTTTCAAATCTTCCCAGTTCTGTAGTTCTCCCAAGATTTTCAATGTGTTGGAGATCTCCTAAAATAATTTAAATTTGGAAAAAAAGTCAGTGTTTCCACCTGTATCAATCCATAGACTAAGAAGAATGATCCAGGACAATCCTCTTAAGAACATAAATGCATGAGAGCCACCTGTTCATTTCTAATAGGATTTACTATCATAATTGGTTTTAAGGTAGCACCCAGAAGAAGGGCATCATGGCCTAATGGATAGAGCTTGGACCTGAAATCCAGAAGGATTTGGGTTCTAATTTTGGCTCCGCCACTTCTCTGCTGTGTGAACTTGGGGAGTCACCTAAATTCCCTGTGTCTCAGTTACCTCATCTGTAAAATAATATATATTTTCATTACCCTATTTATTTTGTTAATGAAATGTACATCACCTTGATTCTATTTAGTTGCCATTGTTTTTACGAGATGTTCTTCCCCTTGACTCTATTTATTGCCATTGTTCTTGTATGTCTGTCTCCCCCGATTAGACTGTAAGCCCGTCAAACCGCAGGGACTGTCTCTATCTGTTGCCGACTTGTTCATTCCACATGCTTAGTACAGTGCTCTGCACATAGTAAGCGCTCAATAAATACTATTGAATGAATGAATATGGATTAAGACTGTGAGCACCATGTGGGTCATGGACTCTGTCTAATCTGATTAGCTTGTATCTACCCCAATGCTTAATACAGTACCTGACACATAGTAAGTGCTTAACAAATACCATAAAAAGCTAACATCAACTTACTGTATGGGGTCCTTAAGAAAATCAATGACGAAAGGGACCTAACAGCTAGTGAAACTGCCCTAATCTGCTAAACTCAATGTTTGGTAGTTCTGGATCCTTCAAGCGGCTCACCTCAAGTCCCAGGGTCATTCTGGGACATCCCCAAACTGTCACACTTAGTACAATGCCTGGCCCATAGTAAATGCTTAACAAATACCATAATAGTAGTAATGGGGTTTCCTGTCACGTGGCTGAGTGCCATTCTGTCAGAGAACATTGCCAGTAGAACAACTCAACCAAAGGCTGATTCTGCCCCTTGGTGTATGGCCTGTGTGTCTCCGCTTTGGAAACATGTCATCCGCATTTTGCCCAGACATTTTTGCCATTGCTACATCCTAAGGTCTTCTGTTTCTTCTATAGCTGTTCTGAGAGGCTTCAGCTGATGGATTCAGTGGAACTCATATGATTTTGCCTGAAACCCAAACACCCTTCTCTTAGGGATGCTCTTTGTCACTAATGCCCTGTGCTCTTGATAAAATTGACTAAATTGAAGTCAAGGCTGAATCCCTTCAACTGAACACAGGCTAGAATGTAACTATATTGCCTTTCTCAAAAATAATTCATGGTCATGAAGGATTTGTGTGGGGACCATTCACCCACTTCCCTGATCTGTCCCGGAATGCCCTCCCTCTTAATAACTGACAGACGATCACTCTCCGCACCTTCAAAGCCTTATTGGAAGCACATCTCCAAGTCTTCTGTGCTAGGCCCTGACTTCCTCTTTTCCCACTCCCTTCACTGATGCCCTTGCACTTGAATTCTCACCCTTTATTCACTCTTCCGTCAGCTCCACAGCACTTATCCATAATTTATTTTATATTAATGTCTTTCTTCCTGTCTAGAGTGTTAGCTTGTTGTGAGCAGGGAGTGTCTACCAAATCTGCTATACTGTACTCTCCCAAGACCTTAGTACTATGCTCTGGACCCAGAAAGTACTCAATAAATATGATTGATTGTTTGATACATGAGCTCATATGCAAGAGGCAAGACTAAGTTCCTAGTTGAAGCCCCTTTCATATTTTTGCCCCAGTAATAATCTCTTATATGTAGCCTCCTAATACTCTCTCCTTCCAAAAGGATGGAGTGCCTAGAACAAAAATTAGCTCACCCGCCCTCAAAACTCCCATTGATTCCACATCAGCAAAGTGGAAATCACTTTTAGTAGTGATTGAAGTCGTATCTCCACAGAATTTGCTAAAGAAATAATTCTACTCCAACCTTCCTAAACCAACCCTGTTTGTAATCTGGCACTGGTATTGGAAGATGTGGGGCTTGAAAGATCAAGGAAGGGGGGCTCCCACCTAGTTCTCGGCATTCTATGTCAGGGTTTGTGGCAATAGCGTGGAAGAATTGGGGAAAATCTACTGACTCCTCAACTCGTGTCTCTATTTACATATTCAGACCGTCACCAAATCATACCAGTTTTACATTTTCAAAACCCACACCTTCTTCCATTTGAATGGTAATCAATTCGTTCAGGCACTTGTCATAACCTGGCTTGACTACTGTAATAATAATAATAATGTTGGTATTTGTTAAGCGCTTACTATGTGCAGAGCACTGTTCTAGGCGCTGGGGTAGACACAGGGGAATCAGGTCGTCCCACGTGGGGCTCACAGTCTTAATCCCCATTTTCCAGATGAGGGAACTGAGGCACCGAGAAGTGAAGTGACTCGCCCACAGTCACACAGCTGACAAGTGGCAGAGCGGGGATTCGAACTCATGAGCCCTGACTCCAAAGCCCGTGCTCTTTCCACTGCGCCACGCTGCTTCTCTGTATCAGCTTCTCTGATCTGTACTGTATCAGCCTCCCCATCTCTACCATCTCCAGTCCATACTTTTCACTCTGTTTTCTGGACCATCTTTCTAAAACCACCCAGGGCACATCTCCTAACTTCTCCAAAACCTCCAGTGATAATCCACTCCCTCCAAATCAACCAGAAACTTCTGGTCAATGACTTTGAAGAACTCAGTTAACTCCTCTCACTACTATTTCAACTCTCTTCTTCCACTTCACCTAGGTCACTCTGTTCCTCTCAAGCTAACCTATTCATTTTGTCTGGTTCTTTTCTCTCCCAACATCTACTTCTTGCTAACACTCTCCCCTCTGCCTGTTATCCCCTCTATCTTCACCTGCAACAGACCACTGTTCTCCCCATCTTCAAAGCTGTCCTGAAATTTCATCTCTTGGAGGAGGGTTTTGCCAATTAATTTTTCATCTCTCCACCTCATATCGCTCCTAATCGCCACTTCAACGCTTCCATACCGCCTATATACTTGAGGACTCACCTTCTTCCTCCATAGCACTTATCGTTATAATACATAATACTTTCTTCTATATGTAATATCGCCAAAATCCGCCCTTTCCTCTCCACCCAAATAACTACCTTACTGCTACAGGCTCTCATAATATCCCAGCTAGACTACTGTGTCAGCCTTCTCTCTGATCTCCCGTCCTCCTCTCTCGCCCCGCTCCAGTCTATTCTTCACTCCGCTGCCCGGCTCATCTTCCTGCAGAAACGTTCTGGGCATGTCACTCCCCTTCTTAAAAACCTCCAGTGGTTGCCTATCGACCTCCGCTCAAAACAAAAACTCCTCACTCTAGGCTTCAAGGCTCTCCATCACCTTGCCCCTTCCTATCTCTCCTCCCTTCTCTCTTTTTACTGACCTCCCCGCACGCTCCGCTCCTCTGCCGCCCACCTCCTCACCATCCCTCGGTCTCGCCTATCCCTCCGTCGACCCCTGGGCCACGTCCTCCCACGGTCCTGAAATGCCCTCCCTCCTCACCTCCGACAATCTAATTCTCTTCCCCTCTTCAAATCTCTACTTAAAGCTCACCTCCTCCAAAAGGCCTTACCAGACTGAGCTCCCCCCTTTTCCCCTCTGCTCCCTCTACGCCCCCCCACCTCTCTGCAGCTAAACCCTCTTCTCCCCTATTTCCCTCTCCTCCTCTCCCTCTCCTGTCCCACCCCCTCAGCACTGTACTCATCTGCTCAACTGTATATATCTTCATCACCCTATTTATTTTGTTTAAGGAGATGTACATCACCCTGATTCTATTTATTTGCTATTGTTTTTATGAGATGTTCTTCCCCTTGACTCTATTGATTGCCATTGTTCTTGTCTGCCTGTCTCCCCCGATTAGACTGTAAGCCCATCAGAGGGCATGGACTGTCTCTATCTGTTGCCGATTTGTACATTCCAAGCGCTTAGTACTGTGCTCTGCACATAGTAAGTGCTCAATAAATATTATTGAATGAATGAATGAATAATTCATTTGGTAACTGTTTCCCCTACCAAACTGTACACTCTTTGAGGGCAGAGATCATAGCTACTAATTCTGTTGAACTCTCCCAAGCACTTAGTACAGAGCTGTACATCCAGGAGGTGCTCAATAAATAGTTGAGATTGATTAATAGTTGCAGAGTGGTGGGGAGGGCTCCCCAAAGTTCCTGCTGTCACCACTAGCTCTCCAGCAAACAATCAACTGTATTTATTGGGCATTTACTGTGTTTAGAGCATAGTTCTAAGTGCTTGGGAGGATATAACAGATACATTTCCTGCCCACAACAAGGTACAGCAGGGCAGTGGCAGAGCCTACAGGAAGTATGATACAGCTTCTCTCTTCTCTTTAGTGTGGTTAAAAGCAGAAAGAAGGGAGGGCTAATGGTGCAGGGGAGAGGGCAAATTAGATTGGAGCTAGCTTCACCCAGGAAATGGATGATTAAATAAGTCTTGAGGCTCCAGGAGCCCTAAACCGTTGTTCCTCCAATGGGTTATTCTTCTATTCAATCAATGAATTATAATTATGGTATTTGTTATGCACTTCCTATGTGTCAAGCACCTTTCTAAGTCTGGGGGAGATGCAAGTTAATTAGGCTAGACAAGGGGTCCACACAAATCAGACATGTTGGGGTAAGAGAACCTGGCATATCTGTCATAAGAAGTTGAAGATACTAAGGCACAATACAGGTAAGCCACCGAGCCAAAGACATCCTTGGAAAAGCTGTTGAAGATTCTATGATAACCTGGATAACTTCACTTCCTGACTTCATTTCCTTGGCCACAGCAGAAAGCCCTAGAGTTACACTCTTTTTACTCTCAAACTAGTGTCATTTCTCATGGGTGAAACTGTTCCTAGTCAATAGATGTAACTAGAAGGTACAAAGACTATTTTTAAAAGCAGTTTATGCACTGGAAAATATGATCCCCTTGTTTATCTACTAGTGGAATTCAAAATCTCTCTCTAGGTGAATTTCCTTCTTAATTGGCTGGATTTCATTTCGAATTAGTCATGCAAAACTTGATCTACAACTTCTGTCCTCAATAAAACAAACATACACCACCTTGTTCCCAAGTGGGCCTCTACTCTAAATAAACCAAATCCACATTTGGAATTCTTTGAACAAGTAGGGCATGCTTGTTGCAGCCTTACTGAAAGCTAATGCTGTTATGAAACTGGTAGCAATGACATGAGAAGTTAATGATGGGCAAACATCAAAAGGTTCAGATGTTCAATTCAGATATTTGCCCAGAAGTTGGGATCCTTATCTCAGCTTCATTCAAGCCTCTTTGATCTGCAAAACTGGCTGAAAGTATCACAGAGACAGATACTCACAGTACTTTTGTTGCTGACTACCCAAGGGGAACTTAGTCACAGACCTATTAAAGAAGAAAAAATAGTCATTTTTAAGTCTGAAAATAAATTGGCTTAGGGTTGGGTTTGGAAATTAAGTTCCTGGTTGCCAAATTCCTACGCTAAAACAGAGAGCTTCCTTCTTGGACATAAGGGAGTTTATCTGCCAGCTCAAACTTGTTGATAAGACCCAAACTGTAGGGCATAATGTTTCAGGAAGAAGAAAAATCCATTAGGAGAGTCTAGGCTTTAAGGTTCAGCTGCTTCTTGTTTTTTGTTTTGGTCTGGGAGAGACTGTTAGGTCTAAGGGGAATTCAAGGCTTTAAACTGAGAAAGGGAAAATAGTTTCAAAAGTGATTTCAAATTGTAACTACTGAGTCAGTAAAGTTTAAAATGTGAAAATCACCAATGTTTGTGTGTAAAAGAGAGAGAGAAGTCAAGGTTCTTCAAAAAAGGCATATATGCTAAAACTTAGGGGGAAGGAAATGTTTGATTTCAATTATTCACATAACTGGCTTTGGCCTGTTTTAAATATTCACCAGAACTGTATTTCAACTGGATAAGCTGCTTTTATTTAATTGTACTGTTTTGCCATGCCTGGCAAAATAATGGAGTTAAATCACAATAGATCAGTGATAAAATCTTATTTAGCTGCTAAATATTCACCTTATTCATATAAGCAATTTTCTTAGCCTTCAAACAGCCCAAAGCTTTCCTAGGATCCATCTTTACAAATGTTTATTGTTTTTTACTCAACTTCTTTCCCTTCAGTAGGCTGTGATGTAAGCAAAACGGTAGTGAGAATGTGGTAGCAAAGATGGGGATTTGTGCTCAAAATTCATACCCTAAATGTCTAATATTCACCAGTGTACTCTCCTAGCACAATGCAGTGTGCTGCACATCGTAAATGCTTAATATTACTACTAATAACACTACTGGTACTAATAGTCAGTTAATCACATTTATTGAGCACTTACTGTGTGCAAAGTACTGTACTAAGTGGTTAGGTGAGTACAATATAATAGACACATTCCCTGCCCCCACAACAAGCTTACAGTCTAGAGGACTACTACTATTACTTCTACTCCTAAATATACTGAGGCAAAAAATAGCCTTCAAATAGTCATGCACAATTCTGAGTTCATGTGCATAAGCACTATGAGAATTTTTTCCTGATCCTGGCCATTTTAAGTACACATTGTACTTAACTATCAGAATAAGTTCCATTCTCTATTATGAAACTCTGCCATTCACTGCACTCTTGTTTTGTCTTATGCTGTCAAATTGTCCCAACTCTGCTACTAGCCAGCTGTGTGAGCTTGAGCAAATCACTTAACTTCTCTGTGCCTCAATTTCCCCATCTGTAAAATGGGAACTAAATATCTGTTCTCCCTCACCCTAAGACTGGGAAGTCCCAGCACAGGGACTGTGCCTGATTTAATTATACTGTATCTAATCCA
Organism: Ornithorhynchus anatinus; assembly: GCF_004115215.2. Classification (NCBI taxonomy): domain Eukaryota; kingdom Metazoa; phylum Chordata; class Mammalia; order Monotremata; family Ornithorhynchidae; genus Ornithorhynchus; species Ornithorhynchus anatinus. Next base: position 35,266,427 of record NC_041734.1, on the reverse strand, counting down.
GCTTTTAGCACCATGCTTGGCATATAATAAGACATTAGCAAATACCACAATTACGATTATTATTGAGTTTTGAGTGGGATTATGGGACAGGGTAATGGGGAAAGGATATCTGTTAACGATCTGTTAGGACACTGGGCAAAGCCTAGCTCAGGAGTTATCATAATGCTTAGGTCTAAGAAAAATCAATTTGTGGGCAGTAAAACATTGGAACAAGAATCACAAATTAGCATCAGTACCAGAATTGTAGTTCTTGAGACCAGAAGTACTCACTTCAACCAGATAAATCAAGTCTATGTCTTGGTAAGTGGGAGAAGGAATTGGAAAAAATAAAAAATGTTTTCTGAAAATGTTCTGAAATTGTCTTCAATGTTGTGATAGTCAGTGATAATTGGATTTACTTCCACTGCATCCTGGCTTGCATTTTTTCATTTCAGCAACCACAAATAGTCTTCATTTTCCACCTTCTACAAAAATAGTGGTTTTTGAATGTATGGATCATTTTTCTCCAGAAACGCTGTGGGCATGTCATTTCCCTCCTTAAAAACCTCCAGTGGTTACCTATCAACCTCTGCACGAAACAAAAACTTCTCACTCTGGGCTTCAAGGCTCTCTGTCACCTTGCCCCCTCCTACCTCACCTCCCTTCTCTCTTTCTACTGCCCACCCCACAAGCTCCGCTCCTCTGCCACTCACCTCCTCACCGTCCCCCATTCACGCCTATCCCGCTGTCGACCTCTGGCCCACGTCCTACTGCTGTCCTGGAATGCCCTCCCTCCTCACCTCCACCAAACTAACTCTCTTCCCCTCGTCTAAGCCCTACTGAGAGCTTACCTCCTCCAAGAGGCCTTCCTGGACTGAGCTACCCCTTTTCCCTCTACTCCATCTGCTCCCTCTCTGCTCCGCCTCCGCTCTCTGTTCCCTCCCCCATCCCCCCTTCACCTCCCCTCAGCTCAGTCCCCCCTTCCCCCTTTCACCTCCCCTCAGCTAAGCCCCCTTTCCCTCTGCTCCTCCCCCTCTCCCTTCACTTGTCCTCAGCACTGTGCTCATTTGTATACATTTTTATTACCTTATTTATTTTGTTAATGAGGTATACATCCCCTTGATTCTATTTATCTTGATTATGTTGTCTTGTCTTGTTTTTGTCCATCTGTCTCCCCCGATTAGACTGTAAGCCTGTTACTGGGCAGAGATTGTCTCTATCTATTGTTGAATTGTACATTCCAAGCGCTTAGTACAGTGCTCTGAACATAGAAATCACTCAATAAATACTATTGAATGAATGAATGGATCCCAATGACCTTTAGGAGCTGTAGAGATCCACAGTACCAAGAGCAGAGGTTTGCAACAAATAGACCCTTAATCAAAGCTCATTGAGTTCCCTTCTAGGTCCCCTTCTATTCTCCATCTTCACCCATGCCCTTGGAGAACTCATTCGTTTGCTTCCATTGCTTCAACTACCATCTCTATGTGGATGATTCCCAAAATCTACATCTCCAGTCTTGATTTCTCTCCTTCTCTGCAGTCTCACAATTCCTTCTGCCTTGTCTCTACTTGGACACCAACACCTCAAACTTAACATGTCCAACATGTCTCGTTCAAAGTCCTACTAAAAGCTCACCTCCTCCAAGAGGCCTTCCTGGACTAAGCCCCTCTTTTTCTCTGCTCCCCTCCCATTACCCCCACTCCCTCCCTCTGCTCTACCTCCCTCCCCGCCTCACAGCACTTTTGTGTATATATGTACATATTTATCATTCTATTTAATTAATGATGTGTATATATCATTAATTATATAATTATCACATATAATTATATATACTATATAATAAATGATATATTATATAATATATATTATTATATTAGGCCTCCCCCATCCCTCATCCCCAGTGATCTGGCCACCTACTTCATCATGAAAATTAACACAATCAGGTCTGAACTCCCCAAAGTCATCCCTCCCCCTCCTACCTCCCTCCCCAACCCTCTCCCCTACTTTCCCATCCTTCCCTGCAGTATCCTCAGAGGAGATCTCCTCCCTCCTCACAAGTGCCACCCCCTCCACCTGTGCCTCGGACCCCATTCCCGCTCACTTTATAAAAACCATTTCCCCTGCCCTCCTCCCCTTCTTAACTTCTATCTTTAACCACTCACTCTCCAGTGGCTTCTTCCCCTCTGCCTTCAAACATGCCCATGTCTCCCCCATCCTAAAAAAACCCTCTCTTGACCCCACTTCCCCTTCCAGTTACTGCCCTATCTCCCTACTACCCATCCTTTCCAAGATCCTAGAACGAGTAGTCTACACTCGCTGCTTAGAATTCCTTAACTCCCATTCTCTCCTGGAGCCCCTCCAATATGGCTTCCGTCCCCTCCACTCTACCGAGACTGCTCTCTCTAAGATCACCCATGACCTCCTTCTTGCCAAATCCAATGGCTCCTACTCTATTCTAATCCTCCTTGACCTCTCAGCTGCCTTTGACACTGTCAATCATCCCCTTCTCCTCCACACCTTATCTCACCTTGGCTTCATGGACTCCATCCTCTCCTGGTTCTCCTCTTATCTCTCTGGCCGGTCATTCTCGGTCTCCTTCGCAGGCTCCTCCTACCCCTCCCATTCTCTAACTGTTGGGGTTCCCCAAGGGTCAGTTCTTGGCCCTCTTCTGTTCTCCATCTACACTCACTCCCTTGGTGCACTCATTCGCTCTCACGGCTTCACTATCATCTCTATGCAGGTGACACACAGATCTACATCTCTGCCCCATCCTCTCCACCGCCCTTCAGGCTCGTATCTCCTCCTGCCTCCAAGACATCTCTACCTGGATGTCTGCTCGCCAACTAAAACTCAACATGAGCAAAACTGATCTCCTCATCTTCCCTCCCAAGCCCTGTCCTCTCCCTGACTTCCCTATCACCGTGGATGGTACGACCATCCTTCCCATTTCTCAGGCCCGCAACCTTGGTGTCATCTTTGACTCGGCTCTCTCGTTCACCCCACACATCCGATCTGTCACCAAAACCTACCGGTCTCACCTTTATAATATAGCCAAGATCCACCCTTTTCTCTCCACCCAATCAGCTATCTTACTGTTACAGGCTCTCGTAATATCCCGGCTAGAATACTGTGTCACCTGCTCTCTGATCTCCCTTCCTCCTGTCTCTCCTCGCTCCAGTCTATTCTCCACTCTGCTGCCCTGCTCATCTTCCTGCAGAAATGCTCTGCGCATGTCACTCCTCTTCTTAAAACCCCCAGTGGTTGCCTATCAACTTCGGCACAAAACAAAAACTTCTCACTCTAGGCTTCAAGGCTCTCTATCACCTTGCCCCCTCCTACCTCTCCTCCCTTCTCTCTTTCTACTGCCCACCCCTCATGCTCCGCTCCTCTGCCGCCCACCTCCTCACCGTCCCCCGTTCTTGCCTATCCCGCCATCGACCCCTGGGCCACATCCTTCCTCAGTTCTAGAATGTCCTCCCTCCTCACATCCGCCAAACTGATTCTCTTCCCCTCTTCAAAACCCTACTTAAAACTCACCTCCTCCAAGAGGCCTTCCCAGACTGAGCTCCTCTTCTCCCTCTACTCCCTCTACCACCCCCCCCTTCACCTCTCTGCAGCTAAACCCTCTTTTCCCCCCATTTCCCGCTGCTCCTCCCCCTCTCCCTTCCCATCCCCTCAGCACTGTACTCGTCTGCTCAACTGTATATATTTTCATTACCCTATTTATTTTGTTAAAGAAATGTACATCACCTTGATTCTATTTATTTGCTATTGTTTTAATGAGATGTTCATCCCCTTGATTCTATTTATTGCTACTGTTCTTGTCTGTCCCCGTCTCCCCCGATTAGACTGTAAGCCCGTCAAAGGGCAGGGACTGTCTCTATCTGTTACCGATTTGTACATTCCAAGCGCTTAGTACAGTCCTCTGCACATAGTAAGTGCTCAATAAATACTATTGAATGAATATTGAATGAATATATCTATCATTCTATTTTTTAAATTGATGGTATTGATGCCTGTTTACTTGTTTTGATGTCTGTCTCCCCCATTCTAGACTGTGAGCCCGTTGTGGGAAGCAATTGTTTCTGTTGCTGAATTGTACTTTACAAGCTTAGTATAGTGCTTTGCACGCAGTAAGCGATCAATAAATACGATTGAATGAATTAATTAATTAAAACTGGGTGTATTCTAATAAGGGTCTGACTCAGGGCAAAGTATAGCAGAAGAAGTAATTCTCAACTGATCTTATTGGCTCTTTTGGATAGCCCCATTATGCTGTTAGTTCATATTCAGACTCTAGTCAACCATAACCCATTGTTGTATTATACTGTACTAACTGCTTAGTACAGTGCTCTGCACAAAGTAAGTTTTCAATAAATACCACTGATTGATTGATTAGTATCTTTCTGCTCTTCTCTCTAGCCAATGTTTCACCATCCTGAATTTGTACTGCTTGTATTTTTTAATCCCTAAGTGGACATCCTGCAGTCATTCTTATTGAATTTCATCATGCTTTTGAAACACCAGTTTCTGGATTGCTTAAGATGATTTTTAACTGTTTCTGTTATAAGAGTTAGGATTCCTACCCAACTGCCTAAATCACAGCTGTTACATCAGGTCATCAATAAAAATGTCAAATAGAAATAGACTCAGGCTACTTGATATGTCTTCCAAAACTGATGAAGTGTTATTGATAGCTGCCCTTTAGGTGTGACCCTTTAGTCACTTTGCACCTAACTCAATAGTAGCATAATTAAGGTCATCATGTTAAGATGATGGGTCCATAATTAAGTTTTGTTGGACAATGAATTTCTCTGGTATAGACAGCTCCATAAACCCCATTTTCTAAAGGTTTGTTTTCAGTCCATGAGAATAGATTGAATCTGTGAGGTGTTTCAGAATTATCTCCATGTTTTTTTGTGTATGTGCCTTGAGAAGAGAAAACAGCAGACAGCAGCAATCAATCAAACAATCAATCAGTTCCTAGATGGCTTTCCTGAAGACTTTCATTAATGCATGGGCTCTGTTTAGTTGAAAGCTAATACCCTGGAAGTGTATTCTGATACCAGCCTCAAAGTCCCTTAGCCGTCCTCAAACATGACAACATAAAATAAGTTGAATAGATCTCAACCTACCTCAACCTATTTTCATTCTGATGCTGAAGGGAAAAGACAGAACAGCTTCAAGTCTGACTCAATTGATCACACTGTCATGGATTTTGAAGCAGCGTGGCCTAAAAGACATAGCATGGGCCTGAGAGTCAAACATGGGTTCTAATCCCGGCTCTGCCATGTGTCTGCTGTGTGGCCATGGACAAGTCACTTCACTTTCTCTATGCCTCAGTATACCTCTATAAAATGGGTATTAAGACAGTGAGCCTCATGTGGGACAGCTATTGTGTCCAACCCAATTTCCTTGTATCTACCTCAGCATTTAGTACAGTGCCTGGCACATAGTAAGTGTTTAATAAAAACCACAATCATCAGCAGTCAAATTAACCAATTTATTAGCAATAGTCAGAACCAGTTCTGTTGACAGTGTCAGTGCTTTTGTGAAGTCTATGAAGGAAGGATGAAGATTTTGCTGTTGTTCCCTTCAGTCTTCTTTCCCTGGAGTCCTGCAAAGATTATATCTGCAGTGCTGATGTGCTCTGAAGCCACATAGCAATTCAGGGAAGGGATGGTTAAAGGTATTTGCAGTGAGCTTGTTATGGGACAGAGAATGTGTCTACCAACTCTGTTGTATTGTACTCTCCCAAGCTCAGTAAGCTCTCAATAAATTAAATTGATTGATGTATTGATTGAGAGAGCTTGCTAGAAATGAAGAGTAATTTTTAGTAGTTTCCTAAGTCAGCTCTCACCTTTGTTTTTCAAGATCAGCATCATGTAAAATCATGAAATGGAGTGGAAAGAGCAAGGGCCTGAAATCAGGAGACCTGCGTTCTAATCCTGTCTCTTCCACGGTCTGCTGTGTGACCTTGAGCAAGTCACTTACCTTCTCTGTGCCTCAGTTTCCTTATCTGAAGAAAAATGATGACGATACCTGTTCTTCTTCCCCATTAGATTGGGTCAGAGACTACATCCTATCAGCTTTTACTGTATCTAGCCCAACATTTAGTACAATGCTTGGCACTCACTAAGCATTTAACAAATACCACTATTATTATTAATAATATTAGTAGTGTTGTTAATAATCTGTAGTTCTGATTGCCAAATTTAAAAGTACAGAGAAGGGCAACCCAAATGACCAAGATGTTGGAATAGCTTTGGAATGAGACTAGACTGCAAAAATTTAGACTCTGTTCTGGAAAGAAAAAGGCTAATTATGGACACGTTTGAAATTTGTAAATCAAGCAGGACAACACACCATTGCTGTTCACCCAATCCCACAGTAGCTTCACTCAAAGAGCTTGAAGGTGGTAGATTCAAAATAAATGAAAGGGAACACATTTTTTTCTCACACAAGGCATGTCAACCTGTGGAATTTGTTACCGCAGAAGATTGTGCAGACAAATATATCAGGGGAGTTCTAAATTGATAATCTTTCTAAGGTCCTGTACTTTTGTCTAAGTCTTCTGAGAGTCCATGTGCAAACTAGAATCTCATCTCAATTTCTAAAGTGTGAAAAATTGACCTGAAGATCTCCTGAGATGAGCAATCCATATTTTTTACTAAAGTCCTGTTATAAATGGCTTTAAATCTATCCTTCTATCCTATCAAGCTCAACCAGAACTTCACTGGATCACTTTCTCAGACGTGCAATAAACCATCCCAAAGGTTTCACCTCCATTTTGAATACATTCCCTTCCCAATTCAGTCCCCACCCCCCACAAAATTGCTTTTTTAGTCTTCTTGAGGAATTTATTTAGCAGTTTGCTTCCTTGTCTTTTCTACTTCCAAAAAAAGTATTTTCTAAATATTTTCTGGGTTTGTGGCATGGAGGAAAATTAGATTTTTAATTGGATGTAACCATTAAATTTGGCATGAAAAACCTTAGGGGAAACAAACAGGAGCATAAACTTTCTATAGCAATATGTTCTGTTAATAAGCAGAACCGATATTCTATCTTCTCTGAGTTTGAATTCTTCAGAGACCTAACTACTTTATTTTGACAGCACCTCGGGCTGGTCCTTATGTAGAAAGAGAAAAAAACATTTCTAGGTCTCTCTTCATATTTTCCCTTTATATTCTTTTCAAGGTTATTCATTAAAACCAAGTTCCTTGCCCTTTATTTGAAATAACCACCTAAGACTAGATAAAGTTGCTCCAAGTAATAAGTTCTACTATGGGTTTTTTTAATATTTTTAACAGTATTTATTAAAACACTTACTATGTGCCAGGCACTGAACTAAGTCTTGGGGTAGATACAAGATGAACAGGTTGGACACAGTCACTGTCCCTGTTTGGGCTTGAAGTCTTAATCCCCATTTTACAGATGAGGTAACTGAGCCACACAGAGAAGTTAAGTGACTTACCCAAGGTCAGATGGCAGATAGGTGGCAGAGACAGTATTAGAACTTAGGGCCTCTGACTCCTAGGCCCATGCTCTTCCAGTAGGCCATGCTGCTTCTCATATGATTAAATATTAGTTGATTGAATATAATGAGATAAGGGATCAGGAAATGTGTGACCTCCCCTAGATTCTTCCAGTGACTGATTTGGGGCCACTGATAAACATCCAGTGACTCTGTTTCCCATTGAAAATATTGGAATGATAATATTGATCACTTACCTCATGTAGATGTTATCAGTTTAATGAAATGATCTCCCTATAGAACATTTTGTGAGGAGGAAATATGCTCTACAAGCACTATACATAGGTCTGTAGCATAATAATGACTTCATATCAGAAGTTCCGCTCTCATTTTGAACCACATAGTATTTGGAGAGGGATGTTGCTGCATGATCTAGTGGAAAGAGCATGGGGCTGGGAGTCAGGGGACCTGGGTTCTAAAGCCGGCTCTGCCACCTGTCTGCTGTATGACCATGGACAATCACTAAATCCTGTCGGTCCCACCTTCAAAACATCACTAAAATCCATCCTTTCCTCTCCAACCAAACTGCTACCACGTTAATACAATCACTTATCCTATCCCGCCTGGATTACTGCATCAGCCTCTTTGCTGAACTCCCAGCCTCCTGACTCTCCCCACTCCAGTCAATGCTTCATTCTGCTGCCCAGATCATTTCTCTACCAGAGCATTCAGGACTTGTCACCCAACTCCTCAAAAAACTCCAGGAGTTACCTAGCCACCTCTGCATCAAACCAAAATCTCTTCACCATTGATTGGCTTTAAAGCATTCAATCACCCTGCCTTCTCCTACCTCACCTCACTACTCTCCTACTACAACTCAGCCCACAACACTTTGCTCCTCTAGTGCTGGTCTTCTCACTGTGCATCTATCTTGCCTTTCTCACCACCGACCGCTTGCCCACTTCCTGCCTCTGGCCTTCCTCCTCAAATCCGGCAGATAATTATTCTCCCCCACTTTAAGGCCTTATTGAAGGCACAACTCCTCCAGGAGGCCTTCCCTGACTAAACCCCTGCTTTCCCTCTTCTCCCACTCCCTTATGCATCACCCTGACTTTCTCCCTTTGTTCTTCCCCCTTCTCAGACCCACAGCACTTATGTACATATCTGTAATTTGTTTATATTATCTATTATATTTTATATTATATATATTAATGTCTGTCTCCCCACCTCTAGACTGTAAGTTCATTGTGGGCAGGGAATGTGTTTTTTATCATTGCATTATACTCTCCCAAGTGCCTAGTACAGTAAGTGCTCAATAAATATGATTGAATGAATGTCACTTTATGCTTCAGTTTCCTCATCTCTAAAATGGGCATCAAATATTTGTTCTCCCTTCCTGTGAGACTAAGCCTTGAGTGGGACAGCGACTGTGTCTAAACTGAAGATCTGTGTCTTCCCCAATTCTCAGTACTGTGTTTAGCATGTACTAAGCACTTCACAAATACTATCATCATCATTATTATTAGCATAATTATATTAATGTCCTCAGCTCAATGCACTGTGACTAAATGTCCATTTTGTTGTCTCATCACCCACCCTCACCTGGATAGAATTCAGAAAGACTTCCCCAGATACATACCAAATTTTAATGCTGACAATTCCCCTACTGCTATATTAAATAAAATAATTCCCATCTTTCTGTAAAAAAAAAAAAAAAAACTGTGAGGTTTTTTGCACATGGATGACACCAAGTTTTTCATTCCGTCAGAATGAGCAGATGTGATGTGCAATACTTTAGGGCTCTTATGCAAAAATGTCCTCATGGATCCAGAACTTCCTGTTGTGAAAGCACACTAAGGTGGGAGGGGTGCTTATGACTGACCCAGGCTCTAATCCTCTAAATACCTGTCTGCCTAATAAAGGGAAGAAGAAGGATGTCTCAAGAAATCCAGGATGCTCCAGCTAGCAATTACTACCTAGGATGGGTGGGAAGGAGGGAATGAAACTGTTCAGGAAGAAAATGCAATACAGAAAGAAAAAAATACATAGTTTTTTTAATATGTTTTAAAAATGGAAAATTTATGATGGAACATTTTAGAAGAAATGATACACATTTATACATGGTATAATTGGGATTCTGCCTGAGATTTTAAAGCAATACTTTAACACAGGCTCTTTATAACTGACAAAGTCATGGGGACACCTAATATGAGGCATAATTAAATATAATCTACAAAGCTCACTGATTTCTTCAGAAAATGGTAATATGTAAACAGAGTTTTAACAAAGCAAAAATAGATTAAACTTCTTGGTTCTGCTTTTAAACTTTGGATTTCAAGATAATTAAGACCAGGTTAGAGTAAGAAATTGCAGTGATAGAATTCCATTCAATTTATTATTGACAAATTCTCTCTACAGAATATATACACTCTATACAGAATAAACATATCATGAAGGTCAGCTACACATTTTCTAACTCCCACACACTCAGAGGCAGGGCACTTCAGTGAGACAGAACATGGATTTTTGTCCAGGTATTGGCTGCAAGTTTTTCTTGAGGATAGAAGGGGAAAAAAATGAACCTCTCACTCTCAACCCCAAAGGGAACAAAGCACTGTGTCAGTATAGATGCCAAAAGAAGAGAACTCTTAACTGTCATCTCGAGGTAAAGGACTCCCAAATCTATTTCCCTATCCCTAAGCTCTCTTGCTCTCTGCAATCTTACATTTCCTCCTGCTTTCAGGAAATTTCTGTTTGGATGTCCCACAGACACTTCAAACTTTCTTTCCCATCTTTGCCTCTACTTCCCCATCATTATAGACAACAACACTGCCATGCCTTGAAGCTGACAGTCTTGGTATTATCCTGGGCTCATCTCTCGCATTCAATCTTTAACCAAATCCTATTGGATCTACTTTCATAACATCTCTGGAATCTATCCTCTTCCTTTCCAACCAAACACTTGTTATATCCCATTTTGACTCCTGAATCAGCCTTCTCCCTGATTTCCCTGCCTCTAGCCTCTCCCCTCTACACTCCATATTTCACTCTGCTGCCCTGATCATTTTCTAAAATATCATTCTGCATCTGTCTCCCCATCCCTCAAAATCCTTCAATGGTTACCTATCCATCATTACATCAATCAGAAACTCCTTACCATTAGCTTTGAGGTATTCAATCAACTCTCTCCTTCTTACCTTTCCACACTTCTGTCCCAGTACAACCCAACCCACAAACTTCTCTACTCCAACACCAACCTACCTACTCTGCCACAGTCTCATCTCTCTCACTGTCGACCCTTTGCTCATACCTTCTCTGGCTTGGAAACTTCCTGCCCTTTCATATCCAACAGACCACCACTCACCCCATTTTCAACCCCCTACCAAAATCATATCTCCTCCAGGAAGTCTTCCCTGGTTAACCTCTCATCTATCCCACCCTATTCTCCTCCCTTCTGCATTACATATGCACTTGGGTATGGATCACCTAAACACTTTGATACCCACCCCATCCCTAGCCCAGTGCCACTTAATATGCATACCCTTACACTCTGCTCCTTCCCCTATCTGTAATTTATTTAATTGTCTGTCTCCCACCCTAGATTGTAAATTCACCAAGGGCAGGGATAGTGTACTTAGTGTACTAAGTTCTTACAAGAATTTAGTACAGTGAGTGCTAAATAAATATTATTGATTGATTAATTGATTAGCAAGACAAAGAGTAGTAAATCCTATCAAGAAGACCAGCAATGAGAAGCTAGCAAAGCACAAGGTTGGTTGCAGACCCTGAGTGAGTGAAGCACTCACCTCAAGGGAGACAGTGAGCAGCAATGTCTAAACGCTGAACAGCACCCAGCCCGAGTCAGAAGCAACATCTGCATGAACAGGACCTAGAAGGAAAACATGTTGACTTTTGGGCCAAGGAGAGGGCCAGACATCCCAGAAAAACAGTATAGGTTGTGAAATTCAGGTGGACTTCCATATGACAAATATTGCACTACACTATATGTGCACATAGCCTAATGGATAATAATAATAATGGTATTTGTTAAGCACTTACTATGTGCCAAGCACTGTTCTAAGCACTGGAGTAGATACATGGTAGTCAGGCTGTCCCATGTGGGGTTCACAGTCTTAATCCCTATTTTATAGATGAGGTAACTGAGACCCAGAGAAGTTAAGTCACTTGCCCAAGGTCACATAGCAGACAAGTGGTAGAGATGGGATTAGAATCCATAACCTTCTCACTCCCAGTCTGTGCTCTATCCACGACACCATTGAGCTGGCCCTGACAAAGTCAGGCAACCTTGAAGCATTAAGCTTCATATGAACAAAAATTCCACAAAGCCGTGGAGTCATCCAACCTTCCATTGGGCTGTGAGAGCTGGACTTCAACCAGAAAACACATCTGGGTCCTTAGACTCATCAATATTACCTGCCTGCCTCTTTCAATATTGAGATGTAGGGTAAGATTGTTAACAATAAGGTCCCGGGGAAAATCAGGATCAAGAAATGCTCATAGCAACACAGCTTTGTTGGGTAAGTCATGTGAGGAGAATGGATGATAACAAGATAACCAAGCAGCTTCAGTATGATAAGCTGAAAGAGTGCGTGAGGGCACATAGTGTAGAATGAACATTACAAAGATACAGTAAAAATAGTTGTCAGCAACTGAAAATTCACACAGCTATATCCACCACAGCTTATTGTTATACTGTATTCTCCCAAGCATTCATTCGATATTATTTTAATAGTATTTATTGAGCGCTTACTATGTGCAGAGCACTATACTAAGCGCTTGGAATGTACAAATCGGTAACAAATAGAGACAGTCCCTGCCCTCTGACGGGTTTACAGTCTAATCTAGTCTGCTCTGCAAGTGCTCAATAAATATGATTGACTGACTCACTGCTGCCGAAAAGGATGGAAACGTGGAACAGTGAAGCTGCAGCATTTACAGATATCAAAATATTCTTCCAGGCTTACAGTGATGGCCAGTTTTACATCATTTTCACAGACAGTCAGCAAACCTGGCACTACTACCCCAGGCTTTTCCACGGCAGCAGGGATGGTGGGCACAATTGCATGAGTCTACGGATGGCTGGCATCTGTTGTAGGGAAGCACAGGCTTAAATAAAGCTGTCTGGCAGCAGACGATCTGGAAGCAACAGCCCCAGAAAGACCAGCCTAATGTACGGCAAATAAGGAGAGAGGATTTGTTCTCCCTGGACAGAACAAAAGGAGGCCGAAGCTAAGCAAGCTGCAAATCCTTCACTGTGACAAAGGGCAATTAGTGCTTGCAGCCCATATGCAATGGAATGTTAGTGGCCCATAGGCATTTGAGGCACACTGATACATATGGGGAGGCTCTCACCATGCCTTACACCCTCTTCAAATAAGAGGCAACCTAGCCTAGTGGACCGAGCATGGGCCTGGTATTCAGCAGGACCTGGGTTCTAATCCCTGATCCATCACTTGTCTGCTGTGTGACTTTAGGCAAATCACTTGACTTCTCTGTGCTTCAGTTACCTCATCTGTAAAATGGGAATTAAGACTGTGAGCCCCATGTGGGATATGGACTGTGTCCAACCTTGTATCTACCCCAGTCCTTAGAGCAGTGTGGCTCAGTGGAAAGAGCCCGAGCTTGGGAGTCAGAGGTCATGGGTTCGAATCCCGGATCTGCCACTTGTCAGCTGTGTGACTGTGGGCAAGTCACTTCACTTCTCTGGGCCTCACTTCCCTCATCTGTAAAATGGGGATTAAGACTGTGAGCCTCACGTGGGACAACCTGATTAGCCTGTATCTAACCCAGCATTTAGAACAGTGCTCTGCACATAGTAAGTGCTCAATAAATACCAACCCTAACAGTGGTGCTTAACAATAGCACAAAAAAATATATAAAGGGTAGATCTAGTACTTCACACAAGTATCCCTCTTCCATACTTTCCCACAGTTCAAGGAGCGTGAGAGGTAAAGAGGCACTGTAGAAAATCTTAGATAGGAAATCCTGTCAGTTCTACCTTCACAACATTGCTAAAACCCACCCTTTCTTCTCCAACCAAACTAATACAATGCTGATCCAAGCACTTAACTTATCCCTCCTTGACTACTATATCTACTTCTCACTGACCTCCCTGCCTTCTGTCTTTCCCCACTCCAGTTCATACTTCACTCTGCTGATTGGACCCTTTTTCTACAAAACTATTCAGTCCATGTTTTGCCACTCCTCAAAAACCTCCAGTGTTGTTTTTCCTCTTTTGAATCGGACAAAAACTGCTTACTCTTGGCTTTAAAGCACTCAATCCCCTTGACCCCTCCTATCTTACCTTATGATTTGGTACAACTAGGTACACATACTTCGGTTCCTTTAACCTACCTACTTACACTGTAACTTGATGTCATCTATATCTCCTCTGACCTTTCGCCCATTACCTCCATCTGGCCTGGAATAACATCCCCCTTTGAATACAGCAGATCACCAGTCTTCTCACCTTCAAAGCCTTATTAAAATCACATCTCCTCCAAAAGGTCTTCCCCAACTAAGCCCTCATTTCCCATATTCCCTCTTCCTCTCTATCACTTATGCACTTAGATGAAACCACTTAACTTCTCTGTACCTCTGTTACCTCATCTGTAAAATGGGGATTAAGACTGTGAGCCCCATCTGGGACAACCTGATTACCTTGTATCTACTCCAGCACTTAGAAAAGTGCTTGGCACATAGTAAGTGTTTAACAAATATTATTATTATTATTGTTATCATCATCATAGTTTAAAGACTTGACATTCACCCCGCTCCTAACTCCACAGCATATAAATATACAGCCATAATTTATTTTAATATCTGTCTCCTCCCCCAGACTTTTAGCTCCTTGTGGGTAATAATAATAATAATAATAATAATAATAATAACTGTGGTATTTGTTAAGCACTTATTATGTGCCAGGCACTGTATTAAGCACTGGGGTGGGTTCAAGCAAATCAGAACACAATCCCTGTCCCACATGAAGCTCACAGTCTTAATCCCCATTTTATAGATGGAGTAACAGAGGCACAGAGAAGTTAAGTGACTTCCCAAGGTCCCATAGCAGACAAGTGTCAGAGTCAGGATTAGAGCCTAGGTCATTCTGACTCCCAGGACCATACTTTATTCATTAGGCCACAGGAAACATATCTATCAACTCTGTTGTATTTTGCTCTACCAAGAGCTTAGGACACTGCTCTGCACACAGTAAGCACTTAATAAATACCACTGACTGATTCCTCATGCTGCACAAGCTCCCTGTCTTCTGTGCAGGAGGTGAAGTAAGGTCATTCAGGCCCAGCAACATGAATTACAACCTTCTAAATCCCTCACAGCTGAGAGACATAAGTTACTTCCCTAGAGGGTAGCAGTAGCTTATTTTTCTGAATCCAGTACGAATCTCCATCTCCTGTATATCATGTTGGCAATACTTTAATAGGTCTCAGGCCCCGCTTTCATCTAGAAGCCATATTTTGGGTCCTGTTATAGCTTAAAGGTAAAAATTATCAGTGAGATGAAAGCTGTCCCCTTTAGCCTGAGACTGTAAATAATTCTTTTCCCCATGGCTTGATTCTAAAAAGAAAATTTATAGGAGAGCCCAAAGTAATGATTTCTGAAGAATACTGGGCTTCTGCCTGCTTGTACAACTCAAACACAATTTTATTTCTATTTCATTTGGTGAGTGGTTAAGTTTCAAAGAGGATTCATTTTCATTTGAAGAATTTAGAAGTTCACTCAGAAGTCACACAGTATAGTGGAAAGAGCATGGACCTGGGATTCAGAGGACCTAGGTTCTAATTCAGTTCCACCTCCTATCTGCTGCATGACCTTGGGCAAGTGACTTAATTTCTCTATGCCTCAGTTCCCTCATCTGTGAAATGGGAATTAAAACTGTGAGATCCATGTGGGTCAGGGACTGTGTCAAACCTGATTAGCTTGTATGTACCCCAGTCCTTAGTTCAGTGCTTGGTACATAGTAAGCGCTTAACAAATGCCTTTATATTGAAAAAAAACAAAAACCTCAAGCCCAAGTAATGAAAAGTTGAAGCAGAAAACTGCTCTGAGCCTCATACAAGGTGCCACTGACTGAAGAGATCATCATCTCATTCGTGATCTTCCAGGTTCGCTCTTCAGTTTCATTGAAAAATCTTCCATGCTAATGGTAGGAAACACAGCTGATGGGCCATGAAAGACATTATCAATCAGTCAATCAATCATATTTATTGAGTGCTTACTGGGTGCGGAAAATTGTACTAAGTGCTTGGGAGAGTCCAATATAATAACAAAGAGAGTTGGTAGACACAGTCTCTGCATTTTCCCTTTACAGTCTAATATGGTGAAGAGATAGGAACAATATTTTCCCACAGCATTTCTTGTTTCGGCCTGCTAGCACACTTGTAAAGGTAATAACACTGCAAATTCAAATTAATAAGGGATTCAGAAGTGCATCCCTCCAAATAAACTGTGGTAATAATTGTGGTTCAACCTGATGCATTTTTTAATATAAGTTGCAATCATTAATTAGTTATTACGAGTTACAGACTATTGCAATTGCAGAAGAAGGTTATGTTTAGGGGAGGGTGTAATGAGATCTTAAAAATCATTACTGAACATTAGAAAGAATGTGACCCAGGCAACATTAAATGAAAGAACCAAGTTGAGCAGACCCATACGTCTTGTGGGAGAAGGCCAAAAGGTTTGTGGCAGCAATATGGACTCAGACTCCAGACCAAACTGAAGATTTTCAGAGCTGTAGTGTTGTCTAGCCATTCCTACAGCTGGGAGATTGGGACTCTCCCACACAAGCACCACATCCGGCTCCTTGACCAGTTCCATCACCATCATGTACAGGCCTGACAATATCAAATGGCAAGGAAACGTTCAGTCTATATTTCCCCACCCCTCAAGAACCTTCAGTGGTAGCCCATCCACTACCACATCCAGCAGAAACTCCTCACCATTGGCTTTCAAGCACTCAATCAGCTTGACCTCTTCTACTTTACCTCACTGTTCTGCTTCTACAACTCAGCCTACACACTTCACTCCTTTAATGCCAACCTGAAGCAGCGTGGCTCAGTGGAAAGAGCATGGGCTTGGGAGTCAGAGGTCATGGGTTTGAATCCTGGCTCTGCCACTTGTCACCTGTGTGACTGTGGGCAAGTCACAACTTCTCTGTGCCTCAGTTACCTCATCTGTAAAATGGGGATTAAGACTGTGAGCCTCATATGGGACACCCTGATTACCCTGTATACACCAGTGCTTAGAACAGTGCTCAGGCACATAGTAAGCATTTAACAAATACCAACATTATTACTCACTGTACCTCAATCACGACTATCTTGCCCCCTATTCATTCAATAGTATTTATTGAGTGTTTACTATGTGCAGAGCACTGTATTGAGAGCTTGAAATATTCAGTTCGGCAACAGATAGAGACAATCCCTGCCCAATAACAGGCTCATACCACTTGCCCGCATCCTGCCTACAGCTTGGAACGTCCTCCCTCTTGGTAACCAACCGACAATCACTCTCTCCACTTTCAAAGCCTTGTTAAAGGCACATCTCCTCCAAGAGGCCTTCCCTGACTAAGCCCTCATTTCCTCTTCTCCCACTCCCTTCTGCAATGCCCTTGCACTTGGACTTGCACCCTTTATTCACCCCCTCCCTCAGGCCCACAGCATTTATATACATGTCTATAATTTCTTTAATGTTACCCACTCTAGACTGGGCATTGTGGGCAAGGAACATGTCCACCAACTCTGGTGAATTGTTCTACTGTACTCTCCCGAGCACTTAGTACACTGTTTTGCACACAATAAGCCTTCAGTAAAAAATGTGATTGATTGACTGATCATAGACAACAAAGTTGTTAGGGAAGCAGTTTGGCTTAGAGGAAAGAGATGGGTCTAGAAGTCAGATGATCTGGGTTGAAATCCTGCCTCTGCCATGTCCCTGCTTGAGACCTTGGGTAAGTCACTTAACTTCTCAGTGCCTCAGTCTTCTCATCTGTAAAATGGAGATTAAATATCCCTTCTCCCTCATACTTAAACTGTGAGCCCATTGAGGGGCAGGGACTATGTCCAACCTAATTATCTTGTCTCTACTCTAGCACGTTGTATAGTACTGGGCCCATAGTAAGTGCTTAACAAATACTATTTAAAAAAAATTTCTGGAATGTGGCTGGTCTCCTTGCACTGAAACTCTGCTCACCTTAACACAGGTTCACTGGGCGGGACACGTGAGGAGAATGAGTAACAGCAGTATACCCAAATGACTGCAGTATGCAGAGCTGAAACTGGAAACAAAAAGTAGAGAGGGCAGGGGAAATGTTTAAGGACACAGAATAACAAAAGCTCAGCCAATGCTACAACCCAGCTGAAAACTGGAAGCCAGTTGTGGAGGATAGACCTGCATGGTAAAGTGTCATCAAGAAAAGAGTGGCTCTTTTGAACAAGAGCTTCCGAGGGAGTGAGAGACAAGGAGGCAAAAGAGAAAACAGTGCTAGACACTGCAAGCATTAAACATTACAACCCAACAGTCAGTCAGTCAGTCGTATTTATTGAGCACTTACATTGTGCAGAGCACTATTCTAAGCACTCGGAAGAGTACAATACAGCAATAAACGGACATTCCATGGTCTCAAAGGGTAGCCTTGGTGGGTGTGCAATGTAGCCAGAACTGTAGGTACCAAAGGGAGTTTTTCAGCCACACATACAAGTGAATTTCAGTCAGTGATGCCTTCTTCAAAAATGGGTGATAACTATAAATCATATGTAAGGCAATGTGTTTCAGTGAACAAAGCATTAGGCTGTAGAATTACATATATCCACAGTCCATTTTCTTGGATATATTCTAAGGAATCTTTTAGAGGTTATATCGCTCAGCTCAAAGCAGATGAGTTGTGCGGCTTTTTGATTAATCAGTCAAAAGTATTTATTGAGCACTTGCTGTGTGCAGAACACTGCACTAAGCGCTTGGGAGAGTACAATACAACAGAGGCTAAGTCATTAGTCCCCCTATGCTCTCTGTTAAAATGAAGATGAAAATACCTCCCCCTCTTCCAATTTCCTAGGTATCAATCAGTCAGTCCTGTATTTGAGTGCTTATTGTGTGCAGAGCACAGTACTAAGTACTTGGGAGGTATGGTGGGCGAATGAATTTACAGCTCAATTTATATGTTCAAAATTAAAACTTGGCATCTCTGTCCCCAAGTATAGTTTAAATGGATTCTTGAGAAGGGCAGGCACATACTTGTTCAACTGGGATTCCCCACATCTTGCTGAGTTCAGCATACAAGCATGCTTGGGCAGCCCCTCCTCTATGCTGCTTGTTAGTAAACACAAATGATTTGGAAATGAGTATGCTTTTAAATGGCGTTTTGGAGAAAACTATGTAGCTAAGGAATTTAGAACTTTTAAGCTAGGCAACACATTACTAGCAAGATCAGAGAATCAATCAGTGGTATTTATTGAGTCCTTAATATGTGACCAGCACTGTTCTAAAACAGAGAAGAGTGAGCTTGAGAGAGTACAATGCAACAGAATTAGCAGACATGTTCCTTATCCATAATGATCTTACCATCTAAAGAGGGAGACAGGCATTAATATAAAGTAATTTATAATATATAATTTAAATATATGCATATATAATTTAAAGATTTGTGCATATAATTTAAATATTTTAATATACATAATTTAAAGCCACCATTGAAATTGATGCTGATATTATACATCCATGAATACCACAGAAAAATGATTGAACCATTGACTCAATAGTGGGGGAGTCTTACCTAGAGAGTCCTTTGTGCAGTGAGAGTATCATAGTATTCACTACTGCTTGTCATCAAAAATCTATTATTTTTTCTCTTTTTGCTCATGCCTTGAGCTTGCCTTTAGAATTAATTTTTGCTCATTAACAGAGATTTAGTTCTAATATTGAAACTGTCAGGACATCACTGTGGGCAGAGAATGTGCCTATCAACTCTGTTGAATGGTACTGTCTCAAGCACTTAGTACCATCCTCTGCACATAGTAAGTGCTCAATAAATATCACTGATTGATTGACGTATTACTGGCCCTGAGAGTAATAATAATAATGGTATTTGTTAAGCACTTACTATGTGCCAAGCACTGTGCTTACTGTGTGCAAGACACTGTACTAAGCACTGGGATGGATACCAGCAAATTGGGTTAGACTCAGTCCTTGCTCCACGTGGGGCTCAAGGTCTCAATCCCCATTTTACAGCTGAGGTAAATGAGGTCCAGAGAAGTGAAGTGACTTGCCCAAGGTCACACAGCAGATAAGTGGCAGAGCCAGGATTAAAACCCATGACCTTCTGACTCCCAGGCACGTGCTCTATTCACTACACCATGCTGCTTCTCTACTGAGTACTGAACCCAGAGGTAAAATCAGGTTTGCCTTTTGTCCTCTAGACTGTGAGCTCATTATGGGCATGGAACATGTCTGTTAATTCTGTTGTATTATACTCTCCCAAGCGCTTAGTACACTGCTCTGCATGTAAGTAAGGGCTCAATAAATACCACTGATTGACTGATTGATTTGTCCTAACTTCTGGAGAACCTTAGTCAAAATGTGTATCTTTAGGGAATCACAGGCTCTGTGATCTTTTCCCTGTTCTATCTGTGCTCTAGTAATAATAATAATAATAATAATGTTGGTATTTGTTAAGCGCTTACAATGTGCCGAGCACTGTTCTAAGTGCTGGGGTAGACATAGGGGAATCAGGTTGTCCCACGTGGGGCTCACAGTCTTAATCCCCATTTTACAGATGAGGGAACTGAGGCACAGAGAAGTTAAGTGACTTGCCCACAGTCACACAGCCGACAAGTGGCAGAGCTGGGATTCGAACTCATGAGCCTTGACTCCAAAGCCCGTGCTCTTTCCACTGAGCCACGCTGCTTCTCACGCTGCTTCAGCCACGCTGAAGAGTACACTCTTCATTCATTCAATAGTATTTATTGAGCGCTTACTATGTGCAGAGCACTGTACTAAGCGCTTGGAATGAACAAGTCGGCAACAGATAGAGACAGTCCCTGCCGTTTGACGGGCTTACAGTCTAATCGGGGGAGACGGACAGACGAGAACAATGGCAATAAATAGATTCGAGGGGAAGAACATCTCGTAAAAACAATGGCCACTAAATAGAATCAAGGTGATGTACATTTCATTAACAAAATAAATAGGGTAATGAAAATATATACAGTTGAGCGGACGAGTACAGTGCTGAGGGGATGGGAAGGGAGAGGGGGAGGAGCAGAGGGAAATGGGGGGAAAAGAGGGTTAAGCTGCGGAGAGGTGAAGGGGGGGTGGTAGAGGGAGTAGAGGGAGAAGAGGAGCTCAGTCTGCGAAGGCCTCTTGGAGGAGGTGAGTTTTAAGTAGGGTTTTGAAGAGGGGAAGAGAATCAGTTTGGCAGAGGGGAGGAGGGAGGACGTTCCAGGACTGCGGGAGGACGTGGCCCAGGGGTCGACGGCGGGATAGGCGAGACCGAGGGATGGTGAGGAGGTGGGCGGCAGAGGAGCGGAGTGTGCGGGGTGGGCGGTAGAAAGAGAGAAGGGAGGAGAGGTAGGAAGGGACAAGGTGATGTAGAGGCTTGAAGCCTAGAGTGAGGAGTTTTTGTTTGGAGTGCAGGTCGATAGGCAACCACTGGAGTTGTTTAAGAAGGGGAGTGACATGCCCAGATCGTTTCTGCAGGAAGATGAGCCGGGCAGCGGAGTGAAGAATAGACTGGAGCGGGGCGAGAGAGGAGGAAGGGAGGTCAGAGAGAAGGCTGACACAGTAGTCTAGCCGGGATATAACGAGAGCCCGTAGCAGTAAGGTAGCCGTTTGGGTGGAGAGGAAAGGGCGGATCTTGGCGATATTGTAAAGGTGAAACTGGCAGGTCTTGGTAACGGATAGGATGTGTGGGATGAACGAGAGAGACGAGTCAAGGATGACACCGAGATTGCGGGCCTGAGAGACGGGAAGGATGGTCGTGCCATCCACGGTGATAAGGAAGTCTGGGAGAGGACCGGGTTTGGGAGGGAAGATGAGGAGCTCAGTCTTGCTCATGTTGAGTTTTAGGTGGCGGGCCGACATCCAGGTGGAGACATCCCGGAGGCAGGAGGAGATGCGAGCCTGAAGGGAGGGGGAGAGGACAGGGGCGGAGATGTAGATCTGCGTGTCATCTGCGTAGAGATGGTAGTCAAAGCCGTGAGAGCGAATCCGCAGTAAGCGTTCAATAAATACCACTGGTTCAGTCAGTCATATTTATTGAGCTTTTACTGTGTGCAAACCAGTAAGAGTATTAAGAGCTTGGGAAATTACAATAAAACAGAGTGGGTAGACATATTCTCTGCCCACAACGAGTTTACAGTCTAGAGGGGGAGACGGACATTAATAGAAATAAATTATAGATAAGTGCTGTGGAGCTGAGGGAGGGGTGAATAATGGGTGTAAATCCAAATGCAAGGTTGGCGCAGAAGGGAGTAAGAGAAGAGGAAATGGAGGCTTAGTTGGGGAAGGCCTCTTGGAGGACACATGCTGTCCTATCCTGCCCTGGCTTTGAGTCAGGGTTACCTGCTGCTATTTACCTTACACTTCCAACTAGAACAAAGCTGTTAGTAGTGGCATCAGACGGATGTGAGGCAAGGTGCACTGCAGAAGATTAAGGGAAACTTCATGGGCTCAGGGCAACGAAGAAGTCAGTCAGCATGTTTTCTCGCTCATAAGTAAGGACCATAATATAGCAATATATTTTATCCCACTTCTCGGGCATTAAAGAGAGCTGTCTGCAGACTCCTCCTCTGGATGAAAGATACCTTGGGTAGACTTGGGGAGAGCTGTTGAATTGGAGACAATTTGTGATTAGCCTGTCAGACTCCCTTGCTATTCATTCACTAAACTTGTCTCTCTCCGCTGGTTACTCTGAGAACCACTGATGGAAAATGTAATGTTTTACCTTCACTGCTTTGAGCAGTTTGTCACATGGTCCGTAATGGTACAAGTTTTTACAGTCAAAGAATATCCCTTCTATGTACATGTTCCACAGACCATCTTTCAAACCGGAAACATCTTTGACAGCTAGAGTTATGCCCAGGATCATTCCTCCTGAGCGATCACAACACTGACTGATTAGAAAGAATCCCTCTTGGAAACCCAGGACTCTGTCCACAGCCCTACTTTCTAGAATCAGAACTTGCATAAAATATGATGTTCAAGATATTATTGAGTTTAATGCAATTAGAATTACAAAGCCCCTCTGAGAAGCAGCACGGCCTAGTGGAGTCAGTCAATAGCATTTATTGAGTGCTTAGTGTGTGCAGAGCACTGTACTAAGTGCTTGGGAGAGTACATTACCACAATAGACATTTTCCCTGCCCACAATGAGATTACAGTCTACAGCATGCCAAAGGACCTGGCTTCTTAACCCAGTTCTGCCATTTGCTTGCTATATAAACTTGGGCAAGTTACTTAACTTCTCTGTGCCTTATTTCTTCTGTCCTCCCTCCTACTTAGACTGTGAGACCCATGGGGTACAGGGACTGTGTCCAATCTAATTAACTAGGATCTACCCCAGCACTTAGAACAGTGTTAGACCCATAGTAAGCGCTTAACAAATACCATTTAAAAAAAAAATCACTTTTCCAGGATGCTTTACCCAACTAAGCTCTCATCCCCTGACCCTATTGCCTCTCCCATGGATTCAGTCCCACCCCACAAGTTCCACCCTACCCCAACAGCATTTATGTACATCTGTAATTTATTTTTATGTCTTCTCCATCATTTAGACTGCTAGCTCCTTGAGGGCAGGGATCATGTCCACTAACTCAACTGAATTCTCCCAAGCACTTAGAACAGGTGCTGTGCAACAAAGTAAGAACTCAATAAATACCCCTGATCAATTGATTGATTGATCAGCAGATCAGAAAAAAATGCATATAGAAAAAGTAAATATTTTGGCTCAACTGTTGAGTCTGTAACCAGATCCCTTATTGGGAATGGAGTCATAAGGAGCGAATTCAATATCATTGGCTGGTGAAGCCAATTCTGAGGCCTAGATATCACCTTGCCCAGATTTTGGGTCAGGTCCAGTGAACTGCTAGGGGTTGGAGGGAGAAATATTCACAAAAGAGGAATTGGGTAAAGACACATAGAAAAGGAGGGTATGAGAGGGAACCACGCAGATAAGGAAATGGGTGGTTAGTGACAAAAATAGAAATAGTAGTTATTAAAGTGCTTAGTGGGTACAGAGCATGGTGAGATCTGGATTTCTTGCTTCTCCCCGGTCCATCATACCCTATCCTCACTTTGCTTTTATATCACACTCCCATCCTCCCCAGTTCTACTCACCTGTCCTTCACCTTGGCCATTCTACTTCCAGGAAGGCAAAGGAGCCCTGTCAGGAGAGGAGGCGGGGAAGAGAGCCAAGCTGGTGACAAAATCCAAGCTGCCATATTAGACAGCTCCTGATCCTTCCAAGCCCTATTCCCTCAAACAACTCGTTCAGGCAGGGGATGGAGAGCTGGGACTCTTCTTCATTGTTGTTGACTTAGAGATTTTAAATATTCGCTGCTCTTGCTAGTCCTGGGTGGAACTTAAAGTATCTTCCCCAACACAGCATTTCACTCTTGGGGCCTATCACCTATACCCAGACCCCACCACCCCAACCCTATGAGCCCCATCATGAGCAGGATTGTCTACCTGTTGTGTGCAGAGTACCCTACTAGGTATTTGGGAACAAACAACAGGGTAAACCTCTGGGAGTTTACCATTCAAGGGGAGATGCAGATGGATATAATTCAGAAGCAGTGTGGACCAGTGGAAAGAGCAAGAGCCTGGGAGTCTTGGGAGGACCTGAGTTCTAGTCCTGGCTCTAATTTCTGCCTGCTATGTGATCAAGAACAAGTCATTTAATTTCTCTGTTCTCCGTTTCTTCATCTGTAAAATAGGGATTCAATATCTTTTCTCCCACCTACTCAGACTGTGAGCCCCATGTGGGAGAGGGACCGTGCCCATCTTGATTAACTTGTATCTATCCCAGCACTTAGAATACTCCTTGACACACATGCCATAATACTTGCCATAAGTATGATTATAAATAGATTAAAGCTAGAGCATAGATATAACTCATAAGTTCAAGATGAAGGGAGAATCCATGAAATATATTCAAATGCGTTGCTATGGGCCAATAAAACAACTGGACAGATGTGTTTAAAATGTCCTAAAGAATGAAAAAAAAGAATTCAACCAATGTGGAATGTAAAAGGAGGGTAGAAAATGGGACCCAAGTTGTAGGAGCAATGAAACAGTGGTTTCGGAACACCAGAAAGCAGAGAATTGAGCTAGCATGGTGGATAACAGAAAAGGGACTTTGAATAGGACCTGAGGGAATCAGAAGCCATTAAGGATGACAAAGGGGACCAGATGATAGAATTATCTGAGGGGAGATTGATCTAATCAGAGGACCTTTAGGCCTTTCTGCAATCACACACCCCAACTCCTCCAGTGCTTTATTCAAATAATCTTCGGATTTCTTCCTTAGCACCTACCAAATAAACAGGAGACTACAGCTAACCCTGGGAAAAGAGTAGCTACTCAT
Source organism: Ornithorhynchus anatinus (assembly GCF_004115215.2). Taxonomy (NCBI): domain Eukaryota; kingdom Metazoa; phylum Chordata; class Mammalia; order Monotremata; family Ornithorhynchidae; genus Ornithorhynchus; species Ornithorhynchus anatinus. The sequence goes on along the minus strand of NC_041734.1, from coordinate 35,241,351 downwards.
TTTAATGGAGTAAAATAGCAAGGCGAAGGGTCCCCGGGTGGAACTACGGCCTTTTTAAAATTTAGCTTTAGGAAGTTGTGATGTTACCAGGCATGGGGAAATTCAGATGTGGGTTGAGATTAGAGTGGCCTTGGTCTCCTGTTGGTCTAAGGAAACTATAGATAAACTAAAACATCTGGTGCTCAGTGAGCTGGCTTCTTAACACTTCCTTATCAAAAGTGCAGAACAGTGCTAAAATGCGTTATTAAAACCTCACGGTGAATTTACATAACCAGTCAGCCCTCCCCATCAGATGGATTTTGAATCCAGGATCTTTCCATTTTACTCTAAGCACTAAACCAGCTTGACAAATGGCCTTTCAATCATCTGCCTTGTGTTTGCTGTTTTGCAGCCTGTCCAATCATTAAGGGATGACCTCATTAAGCCACAGTGATCACCCACGTTAGGGAGGTGATCCGGCTTTTACCTCCGGCTTTTACCACCAGCTGGAACACCGATTAACTGCTGAGTCTTGCAGATACTCTCCAAAACTCTATACATCTCACAAAAATATCTGCCAATTGGCAAAATATTGTGTCCCTTCCCAAGCCACCTCACAGTATGATTCAGCTCATGGAGGTTGACCCAAAATACAGAACCATCTGGGAATCATATTTTTAATTTTTATTGAAATTCTCTCTCTCACTTATCCCTTTTCTCCAGGTGGTTGGAGGGGAGGAGGAAGAAAAAAGTCTAGCTAGAACATCCATGACATCATACCAGGGATGGGAATTCAGTACCCGCTCTCCCTCCTACTCTGACAGTGAGCCCAATATGGGACCTGATGATCTTGTATCTACCCCAGTTCTTAGTACAGTGCTTGGCACGTAGTAAGCACTTAACAAATACCATAATTCTTATTGCCATAATTATCATTATTACCAGTTTCTCTAGACACATTGCCTAACACGATGATGTCATGGGCTTGGCTAGAGGCCCATGCTGCCCCTTACCTTTTCAAGTAGGAAGTCCCACGAGAGGCCTATTATCCCTCCGCCCGCCCACTACCATCTGCACTTCAACCAAAATGGTTCTGCCCACAGCTCAGGAGCCTGGTGCAGAAGTTTGGGCTACAACAAGGCTGTGTGGGATCTTGATGACCCAGAGTTGGTTGTGTTGAAGCTAAGCCCTGCTCTCGCTGCTACTGCCGCCACTGAGGTAGAAAACTGTGGAGATGATCATCAGCTTATCGGGAGGAATTCCTAGAAATTTCAAGTTGTTTCACGAAACTATTCCCCATAAAAATCAACCTGGGCTTCAAGGTCCACTTTTTATTTTGAGACTGGGGGCAAAAAGGAGGTGGGGCTAAGTGGCTGGGACTTGAGAGGGGCAAGTAGACTCTGAGAAGCGAATGGATCTGAACAAACCAATTTGTGGATCTTTTCAGGCCCAGGTAGAAATCCAGGTCTCCCTCTAGACTGTGAGGTCCTTCTAGATTATAAGGTCCCTCCAGACTGTAAACTCGTGTGGGCAAGGAACATGTCTACCAACTCTATTATATTGTATTTTCCCAAGCACTCAGTAGAGTCCTCTGCTCACAGTAAGTACTCAGTAAATACCATTGATTGACTGGATGTCTATGGGCAAGAATGACCCATATCAAACCGATAGCATTGGCCCATAAGAACCCAAAGAAAGCCCCCATCAAATGCTTCACTGCTCCCTCCCAAAATGACAGAATACAGATTTCTGCTTCCCCGAGGGTAAACTGCCAAACAACCCCTGCTCCCCAGCTGAAGTCTGGGGGTGAAAGGGCCAAGGCAGCACTGACCAAGCAGAGGAATTGATTCTAGGACCAGTGGCTTGTACTGCACCTCCAGCTATCACATCCCGCCACTCGCATTCCCGCTGGAGTACAGAGTTCAGTGAACAAATGGGTGAGCAGGGCACAGGACAGAACAAAATAATAATTATGCAATTTTTTAAAGTGCTGTGGTAGTTACAACACAGCCAGATCTTCATTCTCATCAGTCAGCTGGAGGCAGAGCTGTGACTAGAATAAGAATTAGAATATTGATGGTATTTGTTAAGTGCTTACAACAGTGCCAAGCACTTTTCTAAGCACTGGAGGAGATACAAGGTAATCAGATTGACCCACGTGGGGCTCATAGTCTTAATACCCATTTTACAGATGAGGTAACTGAGGCACAGAGAAGTTAAGTGACTTGCCCAAAGTCACACAGCAGACAAATGGTGGAGGCGGAATCAGAAGCCACGACCTCTGACTCCCAAGCCCGTGTTCTTTTACTGAGCCACGCTGCTTCCCAGCTCTCTCCACTGGCATCAACAGGATCATTAATAGTATCCTCATTACTATCATTTTTATCATTATCATTATTATTGTATTTGTTAAGCACTTACCTACATGTCAAGCACTGTTCTAAACCCTGGAGTCCATACAAGGTAATCAGTTCAGGCACAATTCCTATCCAACAGAGACCTCATAGTCTAAGACGGAGTAGGATGATTCAATTTCCATTTTTCGGTTGAGAAATTGAGGCACAGATGTTAAGTGTCTTGCCCAAGGTCACATAGCAAGCAATCAGCAGAACTAGGGCTAGAATCCACATCTTCTGACTTCCAGGGCCGGATTCTTTCCACCAGGCCATGCTACTTCTTTTGCCCCTAACCCATCACCACCATCAAAGGCAACGCCAACGGAATGGAGGAGACCTATGGCTGAGGGCCTAAGGGGATGTGTCTAATGTAGCATTTTCAGATGGCAAGGATACTTACAGATTGTTAAATTTCCACTATTTTATACCATGGGAGCAGCAGAGAAGTTGGTTTTGCAAATTATCACCAGGGAAAGATGTCCAGAAAATATTATGAAAATGAAAATCTCTCCAAACACCTGATTGTATAAATAATTTATTTCCGTTCACAGCATCACGTTTTCATTGTAAAAAAAAAGAGGAAAGACAAGAAAATAACAAATTTATGACAGAATTAATGGAAAATAAACCTAGGCAACAAGGCATTTTCTTAGATTCCAACACTGAACTAGACCATTCTATCATGAGCAGGACTGAATCAAAATCGATGTCCCTGGTATCTCCTGGAGAGTGTTTCAAAATTTCTTTTGAGGAAACCCAAACCATTCTGAAAATTTTGCAGCATCTGTCTCCCCTCCTAGATTGTAAGATTAAGGATACGGATCGGGCCTACTAACTCTGCTCTCCCGAGCGCCGAGTACAATGCTCTGCACAGAGCAGACACTCCAGGCTAGTGATTCTTGTAAAAAAACCCATGTTAGTTCTTATAAAGGGCAAAAGCACAAATCTCTACTTTATTCATGTTTGACGACATAATTTTGGTAAACTCTTATTTTGTAGGTCACTGCCCACCTATAGTTTGCCAAAACCGAGCTCAGAGCCAATCACCAGTGTGGCCCAAAACATTACAGAAAACTGCAGGTGTAATGGTGGGGAAATGAAAGTGCTTTGATGTACTGCCCAAGAACTAGCTGATGGCATGATTACCCATTAAACCTCGGTAGTATAATATATTAAAAATCCAAGTGATTTGTTGGCTTGGGGGCTAAGGCAGAATTTCTTAATGTTACTTTGAACGCCTCAACACGCTTTACCTCAAAAGCTTATATTTGGTTTCTGCAAATCACAAAATCAATATATTATTTCTCTCAATAGTGTGGAGCTACCAAATGTCAAAGTGCTTAAGAAAGTGTTGCATGTGAAGAAAATAAAAGGTAAAAATTAAAAAAAACTGTACAGTTTCCATAATGGGTCCAGCCCATTCAGAAATTTGTGAACTAAATTGTTTCTGTGTAAACCGGAATTTTGGAGGCCTATAAATACTGCTTGACTTTGATACTGTCTCCAGCAGATTTCTTCCCCAAAGAACAGGATTGGGAAGGTACCGAGTTTCCTACTACAAGGAGATAAAGGAGGATCAGTTAGGTTTCTTTCCCAAACTGAACTTGAAATGGGGAGCAGGGAATGTCTCTCGGAGTTCTTAAAGTGAAATTAAGAACAATGGGGCTCAAGACACAGGTTTACAATTTGGGTAACTCACATGCGCAAATTTGACAGTGCCCATTTCCCAGTTCTCCCTGATGAAATCTGTAAAAGGATTAAAGGACAATAAAACAAAACAAACCAAAAAAAAGTCTGAGTTTTCTCCTTTGGATAAATACTGAAGGTTAACGGGGGTCAACATTATCTGCTACCAGGATGGCCGGCCTGACTATAAACGATTTCTTTAAAAAACGCATTATTAAAAATACTTTTTTTTTAAATTCAGTTGATCTCTCGCCCAACGCCGCTGCTTTCAGGTAAACTGCTAAATGCAAGAGCAGAGATGATGTCATCCTTCCACTGCAGGGCTCCCTTATCTCCAGCACTAATGGAATCTCATTGTTGTTTGCATTTGGCTAAGGTACTGGCTGAATTCACAGTCCCCGTACATAAAGGAGTTTAATTCACACGAATTTAACTCTTTGTGCTTCTTCCCTTGCTTTTTTTTTTAATCCAGGCAGCAAGGTGGGTTTTTTGGTGGACAACATCAAGTAATAAATAGTACATTTGTATGGAATACTTAATTGGATCAGCCGAATTAGAATGTTCCCATTTGCGGGGTAAAGTGATATCAAGGGACATAATAAAAGATTTCTAAATCGAATGTTCTTCAATTAAGGAAAATACTTGAAAACAAAGACGTTTGAAAACCCTTCATCACACAGTTCATATGACAAAAAAAAAACCCTTTGCAGATAAACATTTTAAAATTCAGCACACACCAGCAGCTGGTGCTTGCTTACAAACTAACCAATTGGCTAAGATAACTTTAAATTCCATATGGATCTATGCATTTATGCTGATTATATTGTGCAGAGGGGTTTTCACGGTTCTTCCTTCCTCCTCCTCCCTCCCCGATTAAAGGCAGAGCCTTGCCCTTTAACACCCTTAAGCTTTCTGCAAGCAGTAAATGTATCATTTGCCACCGCCCCAACTGTGTTTTTTTTTATAATTTTAATTTTTTATTGGTCTTTTTTTTTTGTCGGTGTGATAACGGCCTCTACGTGGACTGAATCCAAACCATCTGGAAGATGCCTAAACCAAGGCTGAAAAGAAGTTCTCACCCAAAGCAGCCTCCCGTGTCCACCCTTAAGCAATAAGACATGGGCTTTTGCTACAGCAGTTTGCCAGCCTCGCCAGTAGCCGGCCAATCCAGTGCTCCCAAAAGGCGGCGACTCAGTCGTCTCCCACCAGCAACCCCTCGCCTCCATCGGGGTCAGAGCGCACATTCCGGGGCGGTTCAAACAGGGGCCTGCCCTGTCCCATCCAACATTTCTGTCCTCTCGGTCCCGAGGTTTGAGAGGCGGCTGAAGGCCTCCCCTCCCCGCCATCAGATCCCTCTCACCTTAAACGTCCTAGGGATGTGAGTCCAGGATCCTAGGGATGTGGGTCCAGGATCCTAGGGAAGTGAGTCCAGGAACCTGGGGATGTGAGTCCAGGGTCCCGGGGATGTGAGTCCAGGGTCCTAGTGATGTGAGTCCAGGGTCCTAGTGATGTGAGTCCAGGGTCCTAGGGATGTGAGTCCAGGATCCTAGGGATGTGGACCCAGGACCCTCCTGGGGGGGGGGGGGGGGGGGGGGGGGAGGATGAGGGTCTCCGGGCCTTCTAGTCCTGCTAGAGAGCCAAGAAACGGTTGCTTTCCTCCACAATCTTTGATCAGTAAGCGTTCAGCCGGGGAGAGGACTATTACAGATGGCCGGTCGGTCCACCCCGAAGGTCAGGCAGAGTGACATCCCCGGGCATCCATCCTCCCCTCCCCCGACCCCCTTCCGGTCACTCACCTCGAACTGGAGGAGCTCAAACAAAAGCCCCCTCCCCCTCCCCGACCAGAGGAGACCAGGGGACGGACGGTCCGTATCCATCGTCCCCTTGGGGGTGGACCAGCAAAAAGGGAGCCGAAGGCGGGGACGGTGGGGTGGGTGGGAGGGGGATAGGAAAGGGGCCGCGGGTCAAAGTTCACCGGTCCTTTCTGCTGGGAAAACTCCGCCGGATGGCTTTGGTTGTCTGTCTGAGTCCACGGGTTCTGCCCGGGGGGCCGTCCTGGCCGCCGGGCACCCCCTTTACCGTTTCTTTTTCTGCTTGAGGGATTTCCTGCGCTTGAGGATCATCTCGTAGAGTTTGTCCATGCCCTCGGTCAGGCCCTCGCCGATGATGGCGCAGGCCGGCTGGACGTGGTAGGTGGTGGCCGGGATGAGCTCGTGCAGGGCCAGCTGCTTCTCGATCTCGGCCACCGGCAGGGACTTGGGCAGGTCCTGCTTGTTGGCGATGACCAGCAGCGGGGTGCCCTGGTTCTCGGCGAACTTGGTCACCTTGTGCAGCTCCGTCTTGGCCTCCTCCAGCCGGTCGACGTCGACCGAGTCCACCACGTAGATGATGCCGTCGGTGCAGCGGCTGTAGGACTTCCAGAGCGGCCGCAGCTTCTCCTGGCCGCCCACGTCCCAGAAGTGGCAGCTGATGCCCTTGGCCGTGCCGTTGCTCAGCTTGATCTTCTCCGTGTTGAAGCCGATGGTGGGCACCGTGTTGACGAACTCGTTGAACTTGAGCCGGTAGAGCACGGTGGTCTTCCCGGCGGAGTCCAGGCCCAGCATGACGATGTGCAAGGACTGGAAGGCGGAGATGTTGGAGGAGATGTTCCCCATGGCTCCCGGACTCGGCCTGACCCCGACAGGCACCGGGGACAACCCTGGCACCCTGGCACCCTGGCAAGGCGCTCCCTCCCGGGCCCCGGGCACCACCACCCCCCACCCCCTCCCGGGGCTCCTGCTCCCTTAGGAGGCGTTCCTGTCCGCCGCCCCTCCTCCTCCTTCTCCTCCTCCTCCTCGTCCCCCGCCCTCTTCCAGGCTCCTGGGGCCGCCCCTCGCCCTCCTCCTCCTGGTGGTCGCCCTCCTCCTCCTGGTGGTCGCCCTCCTCCCGGGCGATCAAAGATCAGGTCCCTGGTCCTGGGGGTCCTCTCCTCGCCCCCTCCTCCTGGTGGTCGCCTTCCTCCCGGGTGATCAAAGATCAGGTCCTTGGCGCCGGGGCTACTGCTCGCCCTCCTCCCGGGCGATCAAAGAACAGGTCCCTGGGCCGCTCCTCGCCCTCCTCTTCCTGGTGGTCGCCCTCCTCGTCCTGGTGGTCGCCCTCCTCCTCCTGGTGGTCGCCCTCCTCCCAGGCGATCAAAGAACAGGTCCCTGGGTCGCTCCTCGCCCTGCTCGTCCTGGTGGTCGCCCTCCTCCCGGACGATCAAAGATCAGGTCCTTGGAGCCGGAGCCACTCCTCGCCCTCCTCGTCCTGGTGGTCGCCCTCCTCCCAGGCGATCAAAGATCAGGCCCCTGGTCCTGGGGGTCCTCCTCCTCTTGGTGGTCGCCCTCCTCCCGGACGATCAAAGAACAGGTCCCTGGGGCCACTCCTCGCCCCCCTCCTCCTGGTGGTCGCCTTCCTCCCGGGCGATGAGAGATGAGATCCCTGGTCCTGGGGGTCCTCTCCTCGCCCCCTCCTCCTGGTGGTCGCCTTCCTCCCGGGCGATCAAAGATCAGGTCCCTGGGGCCGCTCCTCGTCCCCCTCCTCCTGGTGGTCGCCCTCCTCCCGGGCGATCAAAGATCAGACCCCTGGTCCTGGGGGTCCTCTCCTCGCCCCCTCCTCCTGGTGGTCGCCTTCCTCCCGGGTGATCAAAGATCAGGTCCTTGGCGCCGGGGCTACTGCTCGCCCTCCTCCCGGGCGATCAAAGAACAGGTCCCTGGGGCCGCTCCTCGCCCTCCTCCTCCTGGTGGTCGCCCTCCTCGTCCTGGTGGTCGCCCTCCTCCTCCTGGTGGTCGCCCTCCTCCCAGGCGATCAAAGAACAGGTCCCTGGGTCGCTCCTCGCCCTGCTCGTCCTGGTGGTCGCCCTCCTCCCGGACGATCAAAGATCAGGTCCTTGGAGCCGGAGCCACTCCTCGCCCTCCTCGTCCTGGTGGTCGCCCTCCTCCTCCTGGTGGTCGCCCTCCTCCCGGGCGATGGGAGCTGAGCGATCGGGCCCCCGGCTGCGGGGCTTCTCGTCGTCCCGGGGGTGGCCCCGGCCGCGGGGGAGGAGAGGTCAGGGCCCTGGGGCCGTGCGGCCGCCGGCCTCCCGGCCTCTCCGAGCGGGCTCCGGGTGCGGGACCGGGTGCGGAGCGCTGCGGGCCGGCTGGGCCCCGGAGGGCATGGCCGGAGCCGTCCGACCCTCGACCCCCGACCCCCGCGGGACAATGCGGGCGGCTCCCCCTGCCCTGGACGGTCCTCGAGGCCTGCGGGTTCGACCGGCCGTGCGGGGCAGCCGAGCGGGCTCTGCGGGCAGAGGAGCGGCTGCGGTTCAGTCCATCCCGCCCCTTCCCCGCCCCTGGTCCAGCCCCCGGTCCAGCCCCCGGCCCGCTGACGGACAGAGAGAAGGACCGGCCGGGAGAGGCGGCAGCTCAAAAAAGGCGGCGCCACCGCCACCGTCCGGTCCTTCTTCGGCTGCAAATCTCTCCGCCCCTCCCGGGCCCTTGGTCCGCCTCCAGCTCTCCCCGACCTTCTTCTCCTCCCACCCCTCCTCTCCCCCCACCACCCGGGAGCCTGGGGCTGGAAGCAAAAAACCCACAGAAGGATAATAATAATAATGCTGGTATTTGTTAAGCGCTTACTATGTGCAGAGCACTGTTCTAAGCGCTGGGGGAGATGCAGGGTAGTCAGGTTGTCCCACGTGAGGCTCACAGTTAATCCCCATTTTACAGATGAGGGAACTGAGGCACGGAGAAGTGAAGTGACTTGCCCACAGTCACACAGCTGACAAGTGGCAGAGCCGGGATTCGAACCCACGACCTCTAACTCCCAACTCTGAAAATGCCACTTAGCGGTAATAATAATGATGGTATCTGTTAAGCCCTTACTATGTGCAAAGCGCTGGAGGGGGATTCGGGGTGATCAGGTTGTCCCACGTGGGGTTCACAGTCTTCATCCCCATTTTACAGTTGAGGGAACTGTGACTTGCCCCAAGTCACATAGTGGACAAGCAGCGGATCGGGGATGAGAACCCATGACCTCTGACTCCCAAACCCAGGCTCTTTCCACTGAGTCACACTGCTTCTCAATGGCACGCATTGCCTTCCCTAGACCCAAAGAGGATGATTTTCTTTCCATCTCTCTTACCCGAAAAACAAAAAAACCCTTTGGACTTTTCTAAGTGAGTTTGATACTTGGCAGACCCAGGGGCTGCTGTCACAGAATCAGGAGTTTCAGCGCAGAGAGTGATCGTCCCAGAAGGGCTAGTGGCTAGTAGAAGGACTGGTCCCCTTCTCTCCTCCTGCAAGGCTCTATCTCTACTTAAAATGTGGCTCAAGTGCCCCCCCAGCCCTCCGGCCCCCAGTACCTGGTAAAATTAAAAGTGGGGTCGCAAGTTTGGCCCCTAATCCCTGCAGCGGGGAAACTGGCCTGTGAAAGAAGAAGTGGGGGCCCAACATAGACCTAGCTCTTTGATCAAATTAATGGAGTCTCCCAAGGACTGTATCCTGCCCTCTTTCTCTCATTCAATGAATCGTACTTTAAGTCCTTTCATTCATTCATTCAATCGTATATATTGAGGGCTCACTGTGTGCAGAGCACTGGACTTAAGCGCTTGGGAGAGTCCAATAAATTAATAAACAGACACATTCCCTGCCCACAATAAGCTTGCGGTCTAGAGGGACGAGTTTACAGTCTAGAGGGAGAGGGCAGAGCACCATACTAAAAGGCTTGGAAGAGTTCAATATAAACAGTTGGTCAACACATTCCCTGCCCACAAGGAGCTCAGTCTTGAGAGGGAGACAGATATTAATATATTACAGATATGTACAGAAGTGCTATGGGCCTGAGGGATGGGGGAATAAAGGGTGCAAATCCAAGTGCAAGAATGTCACAGAAGGAAGAGGAAGAAGAGGAAATGAGGGTTTAGTCGGGGAAGCCTTCTTGGAGGAGATGGGATTTTAATAAGGCTTTGACGATGGAGAGAGTGATGGTCTCACATATGAAGGGGGAGAAGATTCCAGGCCAGAGGCAGGACATGGGTGAGGGGTCGGCAGCGAGATAGATGAGGTCGAGGTACAGTGACTCGGTTGGCATTCGAGGAGCAAAGTGTGCGGGCTGGATAGTAGTAGGAAGCCAGGGAGGTCAGGTAGGAGGGAGCAAGGTGAGTGAGTTCTTTAAAGCAGATGGTGAGGCGTTTTGGAATGATGTGGAGTTGGATGGGTAACCGCTGGAGGTTCTCTCTGCTTTGTCCTTTCCCCGCCTCTTTTGTCAGCTCTCCCCGGCATGGCCCAGTGGAAAGCTCATGAGCTTAGGAGTCAGAGGTCATGGGTTCTAATTCCAGCTCTGTCACTTGTCAGCTGTGTGACTTTGGGCAAGTCATTTAACTTCTCTGTGCCTCAGTTACCTCATCTGTAAAATGGGGATGAAGACTGTGAGCCCCACGAGGGACAACCTGATGACCTTAGAGAAACAGCGTGGCTCAATGGAAAAAGCCCGGGTTTAGGCTCTTCACTTTGCCTCAGTTACCTCATCTGTAAAATGGGGATTAAGACTGTGAGCCCCAAGTGGGACAACGTGATTATCTTGTATCTACCCCAGCGCTTAATAATGTTGGTATTTGTTAAGCACTTACTATGTGCAGAGCACTGTTCTAAGCGCTGGGGTAGATACAAGGTCATCAGGTTGTCCCACATGAGGCTCACAGTTAATCCCCATTTTACAGATGAGGGAACTGAGGCACAGAGGAGTGAAGTGACTTGCCCACACTCACACAGCTGACAAGTGGCAGAGCTGGGATTCGAACTCATGACCTCTGACTCCCAAGCCCAGGCTCTTTCCACTAAGCCTTGCTGCTTCTCTAAGGTCTAGCGTGTTCTAAGCCAAGAACAGTGCTTGGCACATAGTAAGCGCTTACCAAATGCCACCATTATTATCATTATTATTGTAACTCCCCCAGTGCTTTGAACCGTGCTTGGCACATATACTCTCATCATTATTATGACCCAAGAATTTCTCCTCTTCTATGCTGTAAAGCTCCTTGTGCGCAGGGATCATGGCTGCCAAACCCAACTCTCCCAAGAGTTTAGTACAGTGGTCTGCAAACAATAAGCTCTCAATAAGTACCACTTATTGGGGGATTGGTTACTCCTGCAGCCCAGAGAGACTGTGGATTGTTTCTCAGTTAATAATAATAATAATAATAATAATGTTGGTATTTGTTAAGCACTTACTATGTGCAGAGCACTGTTCTAAGCGCTGGGGGAGATAGAGGGTAATCAGGTTGTCCCACGTGAGGCTCACAGTTTTAATCCCCATTTCACAGATGAGGTAACTGAGGCACAGAGAAGTCAAGTGACTTCCCAAAGTCACACAGATGACAAGCGGCAGAGCTGAGATTCGAACCCAAGACCTTTGACTCCCAAGCCCGGGTTCTTTCCACTGAGCCACGCTGCTTCTCAGTTCCTAGGTCACCCTCTCAAGAACAGCCAGAGCTGGCCCAAACCACAGGGAAGAAAACATGGGAACCTGTGGAGAACAAGGAACACAGTTAAGCAGACTCCCCTCTTTCTCACACACATTTGTGAGTTATCACCACCACCCTTTTGGCAGTACTAAACACCTAGTATGTGCAGAGTTCTGTGCTATATAGATACAGTAAAACACAAAATCCTGCCCTAGGAAAATTTGCATCCCTTAGAGTCATGTGAGAAGGGGTAAAGCATGCATTTGTAAATAAATAGCTAACAAAGAAAGATAAGACTAAAAAGATGATAAATTGGAGGTGAGGTGGCAGAGGGCATGAATCAAAAGGAGATGCTAATCTGGGAATGACTCCAGGTTTTTCAAGACTTTGAATAAGGGGAGTGATGTGAATAATAATAGTGGTATTTATTCAGAACTCACTATCTGCTAAGCACTGTATGGAGGACTGGAGTAGGTAGAAGAAAATCAGGTCAGACACAGTTTCTGTCCCACATGAGACTCATAGTCTAAGGTGGAGTGGGAATAGGGATTTAATCACTTTTAATAGATGAGGAAATTGAGGCCCAGAGAAGTTAAATGATTTGCCCAAGGTCCCGGAGCAGGCAAGTGGCAGAGCCTGATTTACAACCCAGGTCTTCTGATTTCCAGGCACGTCGCTAGGCCACACTGCTTCCCAGAAGCTGAGAAAAATTGGTCAGAAGTGGGAGGGTCCTGCACTGGACTGTTCATGGGAGGAATAGAGAGCTGTGGATGAGAAGAGAGAATACGGGTGATAGGAAGAGAGGATTTTTTTTGGTAAGAGGTAGTGTGATGCCACTGGACACCTATGTAACCCACACCTTCCTGTCTTCATTATTTAACCCCAGTACCACCTAATCGCTAGACTGTAAAGCTCCCTGTGGGCAAGAAATGTGTTTACCAACTCTGTTATACTGTACTCCTCTAAGCACTTGGAACCGTTCTTGGCACACAGTAAGTGCTCAGTAAATATGATTGATTGGTCCTACCAGACTCAGGCAGTTTTTCCCATTTCTAAATCTAGAGAATGAAGATTATTTTTTTGTGTGTTTGTAAAGCGTTTACTATGTGCCAGGCACTGTTCTAAGTGCTGGGGTAGATTCAAGTTAATCAGGTTGGACAAAGCCCCCATCCCACATAGGGCTCACTGTCTTAACCCCCATTTTACAGATGAGATAACTGAGGCAGAGAGAAATGACTTGCCCAAGGTCACACAGAAGACAAGGGGCAGAGCTGGAACTAGAAGCCAGGTCCTTCAGAGTGAAGGCCCATGCTCTATCCACCAAACCACGCTGCTTCTCTTGAGGGTTGCCGGGGGAAGGCTCAGAAGCCCAACATTAGCAGAGAGCCTGAAGTAAGATCTGGGCTTTTTCTCTTCCTCAGTCCTCTTTTATCCAGGAAATGAACATCTAAAGGGTTAAAGCCTGAGCTTGCTGTTTTACATGCTTTATATCAAAAGGATTTACAGACCTTCAGAAACTGATCATCCTCCCTTCCTCTTGTCCCCTCAGATTGCGATTTTGATGCAGATCTTAAATAAATTGGCCAAAACCTTCTATCTTTAACATTTTAGTCACACAGAATTGGGCATTAAGCTAATCCTCCCTATACTAGTTACTGGTAGCATGCGAAGTAGCATGGTCTAGTGGGAAGAGCATGGGAGTGAGAGGATCTGAGTTCTAAGCCCAGCTCTGCCACTTGTCTACTCTGTGACCTTGAGCAAGTTACATAACTTCTCTGTCCATCTGTTTCCCCATCTGTAAAATGGACATTAAATATCTGTTCTCCCTCCTACTTAGACTGTGAGCCCCAAGTGGGACAGGGACTGTGTCAGACCTGATTATCTTACACCTACCCCAGTGCTTGGCACATAGTATGCACTTAACAAATACCACTATTATTATTCGGCGTTCTATACTGATGGATTACATAGTACTAATACTTTAGTGGTGCAGGTTATTTGTGGATACTTTCTAATGAAAAACCATCTGTGAATATGGAGGCAATAGAGTAATACCAACAATTGGGGAATCCCCCAATGAGTTATGGGTAAAGTACAAACTTAGTTCAAGAAGTTGTGCAATTATTACGTTAGAGTCTTCACAGAGTTATCCTTATAAAATAGGAACTGCCTCAAGTAAACAGATAATTAGTCTATAGGGAACAAGCATAATGTTATACATGAGGAAGCGTGTTGAAAAATCATCATGGACTTGGTCCTTCCATATTTGGAAGGGGGTGTTTATTCAACTGAGAAGTAGGGTGTGGTGAAAATAAGGCATAGAGAGGGTCAGGCTCTATAAATCCTTTGTCTTCCAGTTTATGAGCTTTTATACCACACCACCCCAAGTCCCTGAACAGTCTGTGGCCTTCAAAATATGGGAAATTTGAGACTATCATTTAGCACTTTGCAAAACTGGAAATAAGCATTTCACTGGGCCTACGGTGAGCAGGTGAGTCATATTAACATGATGCAGCGAGAAGTGAGGGACTTTCAATTAGAGAGAAAAAGGATAGTGATGAGCTACCGACTTCCTCAATCACAAGGAACAGAGGCTATTGCACTGACTTGCCCCGACACCCTTTCTCTAGGAGAGATGCTGCGGGGGCAGAGGGCGGGGCCAAGAAGCCTGATCTGTTGGGGAGACAGAGGTTATCCAGAGAGTCAGACTTGGGTCACCTCCCATCCCTACCTACCTCTCTTATCTTTGGCCAGGCCTATTTTGTTCTCAATTCAATGATTCTTTTATCTTAGAGAAAGATTCTTGGGAGGCATGGGGCCTTCTTTTCTCAGTGATTTTATATGTTGTGAAATGTAGCTTTCACGACTGAATTTTATTTTTATTTTTTTCAAGGAAGCCATTTTTCTGTGATCAAAGTTTACAGGGACCGCTTAAGGGTTAGAACTTCATTAAGGGTAAGCCTGAATGGTAACTTCCAGCCCAGAGATGTTGAAAAATTGTTCTTGAAAATAAAAGACAAAGGTCACTCTGAGTGTTTAACCTCACACACCAGGTGGTCACTAATTCCACAGCTCATTATTTAACTGCACTGAGCCTAAGACAATTTTTAAAAGTCAATTATGAGCTTCGGTTGAACTGTGCCTTTCAACTAACTAGTAAAACGTTAAACCTTAAGGAAAATAAAGCCTAGCACTATTTCTAAAGGACAAGGACCGCTTGCATCAGGTTTCTAATTACCAAAGAAGAAGAATCCGGTGAGTTTCCAGGCTCTTCAGGTGCCTCAACAAGTGAAAACAATGAAATAAGCAAGACAAAAACCACTTCACGGTGGGACTCAGTACCCCAGTGCAGGGTCATTTTAGTAAAGACCAGAGTCTATTTTCCATTTTGCACCAGGATTACTGAAATGTGCACAAAGATAAACACAACGTTTACAACTCCAAATTTTGTCGTGTAAAACCCAAGATGTAAGAATTCCCAAATGATCACGTGAAAGACATGAAAGACTAGAGGTTTTAAATACAGGTTTGTAGTACAATACAGCTGTATGATAGGCCTGATAATTGAGGGTTTTTTTCTATTTTTGCCATTATATAGCTATTTAAGAATTATTACATCCATTTTATTCACTGATTTGTACTACACTTCCATTCTTAAAGAGAATTTCTGTGCTTTCTATGGTACACAGTATATTCCAAAATCAGTAGGGGAAAGTCCCAATCTAGCAGGCCAGTATGGACATTTTGGATCAATTAGTTTTCTGAATAATACTCTATTCAGGAATATTAATCAGATTTATGTGTTGAAATGGATGGTGGAGTTTACCTTATTGACTCTTTGGGCAGATTTAGGTTCGATTTGAAATCCTGGTTAATTTTAGTTGGGCTAACCCAAGTTGAGGATGGGTTGCATTCACAGGGGTCTTTTAGGTTATACTGCAGTAAAATTTCAATTACTAAAGAGATTTTCAGAGTCCAAAGAAGCAAAAGACACTGAACCGTCAAAAATTGAGACTATTTAATTAAAAGAATGATCAAGTTTGTTTTAACAATCAAGTAAAATCATAGGCAAATTATTAGAAAAAGTGTGATGTCCTCTTATTTTCTACCTTCCCTGAAGACAGGAAAGGAGGCAGGGGATTTAATTGAAAAACATAACTAGAAAGAAAATCCATCATCCCTTTCTAATAGGTTCCTGTCTAAAAGTTCTTCCTCTTAAATGCTATTAGTGTTTTCACAGCTCCTCTCCCCACTAGGCATAACACTCCCTGGTAACCTGAAAAGAGTTCGACAAACTGAAAACAAGCAACAAACAGAATGATTGTTTTGCAAACATTTTCCTAAAATGTGACATCTTGATTAGACTGTAAGCCCGTCAGTGGGCTCTGTTACCGATTTGTACATTCCAAGCGCTTAGTACAGTGCTCTGCACATAGTAAGCGCTCAATAAATACTATTGAATGAATGAACATCTTATGAAAAGATGCCGAGAATGCAATCAGGTATAGCTAGTGTTATCAGCACCACCCTTTAAGTGGTGAATGGGGTTAGACATATAAATGTTCCTGGTTATAGAAGATAACATCTTTTCAGTGCATTCAAGGATTAACAATTTGGATTTACTTGTCAATTGTATTTGTTTTTTCTTATTTGGAATGTTTTGACTGGTGCCTGCCTTCCTTGGTTGCTGTTATACTGGAGTGCCCTCTACTGAGCTCGTGTGATATAAGATATAACCGATGGGTATTGACATGCAGGTCACAATTTCGTTAGAAAAAAACTTCACTGGATAAACAGCCTGCAAATGGAATTGCTGCCCACTTTTCCTGTGTTAACAGTGCCGCTGAAAAAGAGTTTGTGGACTCTAACCCATTTTTTTTAAGGCAAAGATGCCTTTCAATACCACTTCAACCCTATAAAAATAGAAGGCTAAATTCTATTTTCCCAGAACAACCTAACAAAAGAACACCTGCAGAATGGCAGAACACAATACGTATTGCATGCATCCTTGAAAAAGATGTATTGCGAAATGAAATAAATGAAACTGGTTTGGAAATATGAAATGTCTTTTCTGTCAAACTGGTGCTTGGCATTTGAAATCGGTATGATTCCATTTTTGCCTCCAAATATACTATTTTGCATTTTGAACTTTTGAACTTCACCTTGTGTGGGGTCGGCTATTTTTCTAATAGATCAAAGTCACTGAATTCTACTCCTATTTCCTAAACAACTCTCTCCGGTATAGTGTCATTCTCCATTCATGGGTGCTTACTACAGTGCTCTGCACACAGTAAGGGCTCAATAAATACCACTGATCAATTCAAGTGTCTTCATTATTGATCAAGGTGTTTAATAATACTAGCGTCCAGAAGGGATAGGGGGTCAGATGCATGGAGATTAGTATTATCATTAATCCTACTGAGACTCATCCCCGCCTTGATCAGTTATGGAAAAGCCTCAGCTGAACTCTTACCAAGATTTTCTCAACCTAACAGTTTCATTAATGTTTGGTTCAAGTCTGGTTCAAAACTTCCAACAGGTCAATTCATTTTAATCCATATGAACTTGCCCATTCCTAATTGAAAAGCCATCTGTACCTACCCCAGCGCTTAGAACAGTGCTCTGCACATAGTAAGGGCTTAACAAATACCAACATTATTATTATCTAGTTTCTGACATGAGGTTTGTGACTTCAAACAATTCTATTGGTAACTTTTTTCATAATAGTGATGACTGTGGTGCTTGTTAAGCACGTATTATGTGCCAAGCACTGTAGTATATGCTGAGGTAGATACAAGATAATCAGGTCCCACTTGGGGCTCACAGTCTAAGTAGCAGGGAGGCCAGGTATTGAATCCCCATTTCGCAGATGAGGAAACTGGTTACACAGAGCAGTTAGGCGATTTGCTCAAGGTCACTCAGCAGATATGTGGTGGAACCAGGATTAGATCCCAGGTCCTCTGACTCCCAGGCCTGTGCACTTTTCACTAGGCCATGTTACTCCCCTCTTTCCTCTTCATAAAATAGAAGAGATAGGTCTAGTTCCAAGAAGCAGCACAGATCTCTTTTTTTTTTTTTGTCATTTATATCCCCAAAGAAACTTGATAGGTGTTTCTAAGGATTTTATTCTCAGTAAGAAGTCTTGTCTTGTCCTATGTTGCTGAATCGTTTCTAACCTACAGCCCCACTATGGACACATTTCTCCTAGAATGCCCCGTTCTTCAACTGCAATCATTCTGGTAGTGTAACTATAGAGTTTTCTTGGTAAAAATACGGAAGTGGTTTACCATTGTCACCTTCTGCGCGTGAACTTGAGTCTCCACCCTTGACTCTCTCCCATGCCACAGCTGCCCAGCATGGGTGAGTTTTGACTTGTAGCAGATTGCCTTTCACTCGCTCGCCACTGCCCAAACTAGGAATGGAAGGGATATGCCTCTGCTTAACTCTCCCTCTCGTAGCTGAGACTGGTAGAGTACTGGAAACTCTCCAGGTGCAACCCTGAGAGGATCAGTAAGAAGTAGGAATATTAAAAAACTATTTCCTCTTCATATGCACTGCTCCCTTTCAAATTGTCACTTCAATGCTTCAACAATTGAGTTTGGATAGAAAGAGGAAAAAAGAAAGAGTGAAATGATATTCTGGGCTCCAAATCAGATCAATGATAACTTTCACAGATGGAGCATCAAGGCTCAAGTGGGATCAGGATTTTCATACTGTTTATGGAAAAATATAACCTGGCCAAATAATCTCTTTTTCTTAACAACCAAGCAATCAATAGTATTTACTTACTGCGCGCAGAGCACTGTATTAAGGACTTGGGAGAATACAGTACAATAAAGCTGGTAGGCATGATCCCTGCCCACAAGAAGCTTACAGTTAAGACAGACACTAAAATAAATAAATTATGGATATGTATGTAAGTGTTTTGGGGCTCAGGGTAGGGTGACTATCAAGTACTTAAAAGGTACAGATCCAAGTGCACAGGTAACACAGAAAGAAGAGAGAGTAGGGGGAAAGATGGCAATGTGGGGAAGGTCTCTTGGAGGAAATGATATTTTAATAAGGCTTTGAAGGTGGAGAGAGTGGAGGTCTGAGTATATGAAAGGGGAGGGAATTCTAAGCCAGAGGCAGAACATGGGTGAGAGGCCAGAGATGATAAAGAAGAGATCATGGTAGAGTGCGAAGGCTGGCGATAAAGGATCAAGGTATATGGACTGTAGCCGAAAGTCAGCAAGGAAATCAACAAGGAAAGGTAGGAGAGGGCAGGTTGACTGAGTGCTTTCAAGCTGATGGAAAGGAGTTTTTCTTTGATGTGGAGGTGACAACACTGTCTACTCTTGAGAAGTGGAGAGATGTGTATTGAGCGTTTTTTTATAAAAAGGATCCAGGCAGTGGAGTTAAGTAAGGATTGGACTGGAGAAAGGAGTCAGAGAAGTCAGTGAGCAGGTTGATGCAGTTCAGAAAATCAGGGGAATTGGGTTCTAATCCCAATTCTGTCACTAGCCTTCTTTTGTGGCTTAGTTTTCTATTCTGTAAAATGTGGCTAAATACTTGTTATCCCCTCCACTCTGATTGCAAGCCCCTTGTGGAGTCCATGTATCCTAGCGCAACTCTGGGACTTTCCCCATATCCAGAGAACTGGCAAAACCAACAGGAATCAGGGCTCAGGGTCCTTCTGCTAACAAAAGCCTCTGCTTATGTCTTAACAAATTAAAACCTGAGCCATTACAATATTGGGAAGGGAATAAAGAACCCCAACAAAGAAAGGGAGCATCATGTTGGGCAGGGGATGGTTCTGGTCTGATGATCTTGTGTTTACCCCAGTTCTTTAAACAGTGCTTGCCACAATCAATCTATCTGGTATTTCTAAAGGGCTTACGGGGTGCAGAACACTGTATTAAGTGCTTGGGAGAGTTGGTAGAAACATTCCCTGCACACAGTAAGTTGATAGTCTACAGGGGGAGGTAGACATTAATATAAATGAATGTTACAGATAAATACATAAGGACTGTGGGGCCAAGGGTGGGGTGAATTTCAAGTGCCCAAAGAGTGAAGATCCAAGAGCATAGATGACACAGAAGGGAGAGGGAGTCGGGGAAAGAGGGTTTAGTTGGGGAAAACTTCTTGGAGGAGATGCAACTTATGTGGTAATAAATACCAAAATTAAAAGCAGAAAGCTTGGTGCTATGAAAAGCTGGGGGTGGAGTTAAGGAATGGGAGCGTGTTGGTCTATTCATTATCTTTTTGCTTTTGAAAGGATTCTTCAAGGCAAATGTATTTACTGGTCTTATTTATTTCCTTATATTGAGAGAACAAGTGTCATGGTACATACAGTCTTGCTAATTCCACCACACTCAGATATGGACTGTGAACATAACAGATGCTGAATGTTGGGGAAAACTGGAAACCCAATATTTGGAAACCAAAATATCAAAAGTTTAAAGATGGCTAACATTAGGGGTGCTTTACTGAATAGAATCACCAAACACTCTTGCTGTTTCTTTAATGTCTCCTTCTAAAATTTATTCTCAGTGGCAAAGGAGATCATTTTTATCCCATCACACATTGACAGTTTTTGAAAAGTAGCCAAGTCTATTAGGAGAGTGAGACCCCAAGAGTCTATCATTAATGTCAACTGAAAATCCCCTAGGACTTATAGGAAGAAAATTATCCTTTCACCAGCCTTTGCTGTATTTCAATATTAAGCACAATGATTCAATTAGCAATTGCAGAGAAAAGCATAAGCTCAAGAATTTTACACCGTTTAAAAGGAAATACCCTCAGAAAAGAGCTCATCCTGGTTATGTCTCTTCAATCCTCATCTCTTCATTACATTGCTTTATGATTGGGACTGTTTAACCCTGCCCTTTTATTCACCAGCCCCTCCATTCCCCACATCCCCCAAATTCATAAATATTCTCATCACAGAATCTCACAGGAACATTTAAAGCCTCTGTGACTGGTTAGGCCAATAAGGCCCCAGGCATTTATGATAAGTATGTTCTTGTCTTGGAGGGAGAGAAGGAAGAGGGAAGAGGGAGATGAACAATTAATGAATCAATCAATCGTATTTATTGAATTCCTACTGTGTGCAGAGCATTGATTTAAGCACTTGAGAGAATATAATAGAATTTAGGATAAATAATAACCATAATAATAAGGATATTTATTGAGCTCTTCCTGTGTCCCAGGCACTGTAGTAAACACTGGGGTGGATACAAGCAAATCAGGTTGGACACAGTTCCTGTCCCAGATGGGGCTCACAGTCTCAATCCCAATTTTACAGATTAGATAACTGAAGCCCAGAGAAGTGAAGTGACTTGCCCAAGGTCACACAGCAGACAAATTGGTGGGGAGGGGCTGGCATTAGAACTGATGACCTTCTGATTCCCAGGCCTGTGCTCTATCCATTATGCCATGCTGCTTCTGGCAAATGATCCCTCCCTCAAGAAGTTTATAACCTAGCAGAGAGAGAAAAACATTTAAATTAAGATACATATAGAAGGAAATAGAGTATATAAGACATGTACGGAATGTTATGGTGAATACTTAAGTGTTGAGGTGGTAAGGAAAGGCCAAAGTGGCAGATGGGGTATAGGAAGAGGGGAAATTGAAAATAAATTGGGGAAGGCTTTTGGGATATAAAATAGCTCAAGGGTTTTGAAGATGGAGGGGCTGAGGGATGAATACACTCCAGGCAAGGGGCTAGAAGCGGGTAAGACATTTGTACTGGGAAGGAGGAGAATGAGGCACAGTAAATAGTTTGGGTCAAGAGGTACAAAGTATGCGAGCTGGGGTGTAGTGGGAGAAGAGAATGGAGAAAGCTGATTGAATGCTTTAAAGTCAATGGTTGGGAGTATCATCTTAATGCATAAAGAAATGGACCACCACTGGATATTTTTTGAAGAGTGAGGAGATGTTCACAGGCAAATCTGGGTGCAGAAGAATATATAGGCTAGCTAGGATAGAGACTGGATTCCAGGAGATAGATCACTGAGGGGGCTGATGCAGTATTCATTCATTCAATAGTATTTATTGAGCGCTTAATATGTGCAGAGCACTGTACTAAGCACTTTGAATGTACAATTTGACAACAGATAGAGACAATCCCTGCCCAATGACAGGCTCACAGTCCAAATGGGGGAGACAGGCAGCAAAGCAAAAAAGAACAAAACAAAAATAAGACATCATCAAAATAAATAGAATCAAGGAGATATGTACCTTATTAATAAAATAAATAGGGTAATAAATAATACATACAAATAAGCACAGTGCTGAGGGAAGGGGGAAGAACACAGGGTGGGAGGAGGAGAGGAGGAGCAGAGGGAAAGGGAGGCTCAGTCTGGGAAGGCCTCCTGGAGGAGGTGAGCTCTTAGTAGGGCTTTGAAGAGGGGAAGAGAGTTAGTTTGGCAAATTTGAGGAGGGAGGGCATTCCAGGACAGCGGTATGACGTGGGCCAGGGTTCGACGGTGGGATAGGCGTTAACGGGGGACAGAGAGGAGGTGACAGAGGAGCGGAGTGTACAGGGTGGGCAGTAGGAAGAGTAGGGAGGTGAGGTAGAAAGGGGCAAGGTGATGGAGAACTTTTAAGCCAAGAGTTAGGAGTTTTTGTTTCATGCAAAGGATGATAGGCAACCACTGGAGGTTTTTGAGGAGGGGAGAGACATGCCCAGAGCGTTTCTGTAGGAAGGTGATTCGGGCAGCGGAATGAAGAATAGACTGGAGTGGGGAGAGACAGGAGGAAGGGAGATCAGAGAGAAGGCTGACACAATAATCCAGTCGGGATATTATGAGAGCTGGTACCAGCACAGTAGCGGTTTGGATGGAGAGGAAAGGGTGGATCTTGGCGATATTGTGAAGGTGAGGCTGGCAGGTGCCTGCACCTGCATGGTGATCATTTGAATGAAGAGGAAAGGATGGATTCCAGACATGCTGTGGAGAAAGAACTGATAAGATTGGTCTTGGGGTGGTGGGATGGGGAGGGCTTAAATGAGAAACGGGGGGAAAAAGTGGCATGGGGAGAGCAAAGAAAGTCAAATGTTCTCCTCACCTCTTGAGACCCTCCCCTCTTCCCTTTTCATCCTGGGTTATTTGAAAAAAAAATTTAAGAGGATTTACCTCAGAGACATCAAGGAACCAGGACAGTGGTTCCTGGTTAATGGGACCTAAATCATCTGCCCCACTGCCCCTGCAGACCGTACAGTGCAAGCTCCACCCCTGCAGAGAAGTGAGCAAAGATTGGGGGACCTAAGGCTAATGGGGTCCCCTGTTTCAGAACATTCCTGCACTGGTCACTCTGCTACTGCCACAGGCCAAAGGAACCATCTATGTTCTAATTCTGGAATCTTGTATTTACCACAGTCTTAGCTCACAGTAAGTGCTTAATAAACATCATTGCTATATTACTATTACTTGATCTTATGAATTTCACTTTTAAAACTCTAATATGAGAGGCAACCCGCTCCCCAACCACAGATGCCTTTGTCCCTTTACAACTTTTTCTACTCCTACTTTTAGTAGTGTTTTCTATGTATCAAACTCTCCCAAACACTAAATGCAGTTTTCAGGACACAGTAAGTGCTCAATAAATAACATCAATTGATTGAAGAGTGAAAATTTTGGGAGAAGCCTCCTTCTTAAAGACATTCAGATCCTGATAATCTGAGCATCTCTGATGAATTCCTCATTCATGGAATTTTCTATCAGTGATCTTTGTCATCTTTAAATTTCAGACAAATTTCACACAATAGCGGGACTGCTTGCCAAACAGGATTCAGGTAGATCTTCTTCTCCAAGGGCCTTCCCAACCGCCAGACGTGCACCTAAGGGTAGCAGATGGGTGGATATTACAGAGTTAGATTATAAAATCCTTGTGGGCAGGGAACTAGTCTACGAGCTCCGTTCTATTGTACTCTCCCAAGCACTTAATACACATGTCCGCACATACTAAACCCTCAATAAATATTCATTTATTCAATTCATTCACTTGCATTTACTGAGCATTTACTCTTTGCAAATCTCTGTACTATGCACTTGGGAGAGTACAATACAAAAATAGACACATTCCCAGCCCACAATGGGTTTGCTTACTTGATTGAAGTGGATCTTTGTCAGACTTGGATAGGATGGTTGGTTTTGTTTGGTAGCTTGGCATCAAACCTAGAGGGATGTGCCCTATCACTAACATAAGAAGTGAAGGGCCATAACCCAACATCTTTCATGTGAATTAAAATTCCTCAATTCTCATTCTCCAAGTAGAATTCAAGTTCCCCTAGGACCACACACTCTTTCGGTATTGTGGAACACAGAAGAAAAGTGAGCTTGCTCCTGTAAATTGAAGTAACACAAAGAGGTTTTGGGAGTGAAGAAATTTTCCTTAGTCTTTTTGGATTGATAGGAATATGGCTAATTTGTACCTTGTGGATAACATGGAGGGGTTACCATCAGAAGAAATTGGAAGGAAACTCATATTTCTTGTTCCTGTTCCTACTCTCCTTTCCCAGGGCAAATGTGACTCCTCGTATTTCCATTTAATTAAAATCTAGTGTCTGGGCCAAAGAAGGGCAGAAACAATCCAGCCTTTGTGCTTTTATCAAGTCAAACACTGCTCTCTTGACTGAAACAAGCCTGAATACAGTTTGTTTGCCAAATGCTTCTTTTGTTCAGTGTGTGGCCACTGAGTATGATTATTTCCCTTTGATAACAAACTGGTTTTGTTATTGTTGTTTTTTTCAAAACTTTCCTTCTTCTGTACATGGTAGGTGAATATGAATAAAACCACTTGTGCCAGTGGTTTTTGTTCCGTGCATGGTTCTTTGCAATTATTATTTCCTCTTGATAACAAGCAGAACGCTTGCATTTTGCAAGAGTTTCCTCTACCAGAACTATCCTCCCGATAATAACTACAGTGTTAGAAAAATCAGAACTTTTCAAAAGACCCATTCTTCCTTTTTTCCTTCCGCCCATATTTCTGGCATCCAGCTCTGATCCTTCCTCTCATGTTTATTTAGGCCTTAAACTGAAGCATGTGCCTTGTTTCTCAAGGAAATGCAATGTCACCTAGGTGCCTTAAATATTTTCATCTAAAATTATGGGCTTTCTTTGCTCTCCCAAATTTTTCTTTCCCTTACCCCCCCCTTCCAGTTTTCACTGGCATAAACTTTTCTAAAATTCCTTAATTCCTTCAATTTTTCTTTGTTCTTTCTCCTCTGTCGCCCTCTTCAGTTCCCCTTTAACTTTGTATGAAACTCTCCCTCCCAGGTTCTCTCTCCCATCTAGACTGTGAGCCCCACACGGGTCATGGACTTTCTCCAAACACTCTTTCTTTCAATCATATTTGAGTGCTTAATATGGACAAAGCTCTGTACTAAGCACTTGGGAGAGTACAGTACAATAATAAACAGACACATTCGCTGACCTAGATGAGCTTACAGTCTAGAGGGGGAGGCAGACATTAATATAAATTACAGATATGTACATAAGTTCTGTGGTGCTGGAAGGGGGAATGAATGAAGAGAGCAAATCAAAGCGACTCAGAAGGGAGAGGGAGAAGAGGAAGTGAAGGCTTAGTCAGGAAAGGCCTCTTGGAGGAGATGTGCCTTCAATAAGGTTTTGAAGGGAGAGAGAGTAATTGCCTGGTACTTATCTTGTACCCCAGCTCTCAGTGCAGTTTGTGCTTAACAAATATCTCTGATCTATAAACTCTGTGTGGGCAGGGCATGGGTCTTCCAAATCTGTTGTACTGTACTCTCCCAGGTGCTCTCTCCCAAGTGCTAGTACAGTGCTCTGCACACAGTAAGAGCTCATTCATGATGATAACAGTTTCATTTTGACCTAGTCATTAAGCATATAAGACATTGTTATTAGAATTACCTACAGAGAGAAAAAGGATGATCCCCACTGTGTACAAACTGAAACAGAGCCTGAATGTGGAAAGCAAAAAGGAATAAGTAAGGCACCATGGGATACAGGGGATTCAAAGTAATTCACAGGCAGTAGCTGATGTTCCTGGCACAGAGCAGTGGCTCATCCAACCCAGGATTCTGTCTCCAGCAGTGGCAGCATGGAGAAACTCTCTGATGGTTGGCCTCCCAAACATCCATAATGTCTAGGGATGAACCATCTAACATCCTTAACTTTTTCTTCCTCCGTCTTTCTTCATCCCTCTTTTTTCCCTCTAGCAACCCATTAAGGACCACTCATGCCTGAATTGGTCCAATCCCTCTTGATCCCTCCTGAACACTCTACATTGTAAGCTAGCTGTGGGCAGGGAGGGAATGTGTCTGTTATACTGTTATATTGTACTCTCCCAAGCACGGAGTAGTGTTGCTTTGCACACAGTAAGTGCTCAATAAATACAACTGACAGCTGACAATTTTCTGCTGGCACATTTTCTGAAAATGATTTCCATCTTCCTACCCACCAGGCTTTATGAAGTAACCATGATTGACTGGACACTAGCTATGTTCTCGAGGTTATCTTGAACTCTTTCCATCTTTCTCTACCCACTCCTTCTCTCAGTTAGATTTCCTTTTTCCTATTTTTTGTACTTCCTGCCAAAGTCTGGGCCTCCCATCATTCAAGCATTTGTCATCCAGTTCAAGTGTCTTGGGCAATTATAAAACCTCTGGTCTCTGTGGCTCCACATGATTGAAACTTGCAGGGATTTGAAGCAAGCCCCATGCAGAAAAGCAAAAGACAAGATCCCTGTCAATCCATTAATGGTATTTATTGGATGTTTACTGTGTGCAGAGCACTATGCTAAGTGCTTAGGAGAGAATGATACAGAAGAATTGGTAGAAATTCATTCATTCAGTGGTAATTACTGAGCGCTTATTGTGTGCAGAGCATGTACTAATCACTAGGAAGAGATTATCCCAGCTCTGCCACTTGTCAGCTGTGTGACTGTGGGCAAGTCACTTAACTTCTCTGTGCCTCAGTTCCCTCATCTGTAAAATGGGGATCAACTGTGAGTCTCACGTGGGACAACCTGATTACCCTGTATCTACCCCAGCACTTAGAACAGTGCTCGGCACATAGTAAGCGCTTAACAAATACCAACATTATTATTTTTATTACAATTCAAAAATAAACAGACAGCGTATTCCCTGCCCACGAGGTGTTTAGAGTCTAGAAAGGAGCTGTCCTCAAGAAGTTGACAATCTATCAGAGGGAGTTAGACATAAATGGAAGGCCATACTGATGTTAAGAGTGAGAAAATAGATACAAATAATGACTAAATAAATAAATAATGAGAAGCAATGTGGCCTAGCAGAAAGAGCATGGGCCTGGGAGCCTGAGGACCTGTGTTCTAATCCCAGCTCCATGACATATCTGCTCTGTGACCTTCGACAAGTCACTTAACTTCTCTCCACCTCAGTTTCCTCAAGTGCAAAATGGGGATTAAATACCTGTTCTCCTGTCTAGACTGAGCCCCATGCGAGACAGGGACAGGAATTGGGTCTGACCTAATTAACTTGTACCTACCCCAGCACTTAGAATGGTGTTTGACACATAGTATGCATCTAACAAATACCATAAAAAAGCTAGAAGTAATGGCCTGACAAAAGTGGGGAAGGAGGACAAGCTTCTAGGAGAAGGTGATCTTCCAGGGAAGACTATGAATGGAGGGAAAGGATAGTATTTGGGCATAGATTCATTCAATCAGTAGTATTTATTGAGGGCTTACTATGTGCAGAGCACTGTACTAAGTGCTTGGAATGTACAATTCGGCAACAGATGGAGACAATCCCTGCCCAATGACGGGCTCACAGTCTAATCGGGGGAGACAGAGGGCAGAGCAAAACAGAACGAAACAAAAAGAAGACAACATTAACACGATAAATAGAATCAAGGGGATGTATACTTCATTAACAAAATAAATAGGGTAATAAATAATATATACAAATGAGCACAGTGCTGAGGGGAAGGAGGAAGGGGGAGGAGCAAAGGGTGGTGTAGGAAAGGGAGGGGAGGGGAAGCAGAGGGAAAGGCGGCTCAGCTGAGGGGAGGTGAAGGGGGAAGGGGGAGGAGCAGAGGGTGGAGGGGGAGCAGAGGGAAAAGGGGGTAGCTCAGTCTGGGAAGACCTCTTGGAGGAGGTGAGCTCACAGATAAGAAGAGTGATTGGTGGGTGAGGCCAGGATTTTTTTTTTTGCCAAGTGAAACATGGCATCTTTCATCATTATAACTGTCATTTCAGTATTTCAGAATGGCTTTCAGCAGTTTAAAAAAACTTCCAGGTTGCTTTACCCAGTTCATTGTGTTAAGGCATTTCACCACATTATTGGAAGTAGTACTATTTATTAGTCTCGGATTTCTACAGCATTCTTCTTTTCCCAAACCATTTTCCCATTTGTCATTTCTTGGGACAAAATGCTTTGTGAAACATCCTATAGCCAGGATTACTTAGAAGCAGTGTGGCTTAGTGGATAGAGACCAGGGCCTAGGCTTTAGAAGGGCCTGGGTTCTAATCCCAGCTCCACCATGTGTCTGCTGTGTGACCTTGGGCAAATCATTTAACTTCTCTGGGCCTCATTTACCTCATCAGTAAAATGGGGATTAAGAGTGTGAGCCCCATGTGGGACAGGGACTGGGTCCCACTGATTAAATTATATCTACCTCATCTCTTAGAACTGTGATTGGAACATAGTAAGTGCTTAACAAATACCATAATTATTATTACTTTAAAGCCCAAATTAAGCACTTGAGGTCCCAAAGCTGCTTCATAGAGAGCTTGTATTCTCTGTTTCATGTGGAGAGTTGTGGAATAAGGCTTCAAGGTTCTTACAGCCACTCTAGGAATTTACCTCTCCTCTACCCTAGGGAAAAAAAGGCACAAAATCCCCTTGCAGAGATGAATCAAGGGAATGTTTTCTCCTTAACCCCTAACCTGCTGGCAGAAACCAAGAAACAAAGCCCATATGCCATATCTGGACACTGGAGTTCAACCTCACCAGGCAATCCAAGTGTATTTGAAGGGTATGAATTTACCTACTCAACTAGCAGAGATTAATTATGCATTACTATTTTAATGGTGTCTTAGGGGTTTATTCTTCCCTTAGTACATGCTCCTAAATCTCGTTAGCAGTAATTAATGCACGAGTTGGTGGAAGGAGGGCTGCTTCAAGCTGGAACTGACTGCCTGATGCTAGATCAAGTAAAGACTTTACATCTTTTTCATGCCCCTCTCAACTCATAATTCAACAAGACCTATTTCTTTCTCAACTCACTCTCGATAAGGGAGTCCATCGAGGGAAGGCAAGGCAGGGCAAGAGACCAGCAGTGAGAGAGTCAGCCATGGTAGATAGTTTAGGGCAGGGAGAGGTCAAACCATGGGGAGCCTGAAGCAATAGGGAAGTAGTGTGACCTAGTGGATAATAACAATAATAATAATAAAAATAATAATTATGGTATTTGTTAAGGACTTACTATATGTCAGGCATATCCACTGGGATGAATACAAGCAAATTGGATTGGACACAGCCCCTGACCCCTGTGGGACTCATAGTCTCAATCCCCACTTTACAGATGAGGGAACTGAGGCCCAGATAATAACTGTACTAAGCACTGGGGTAGATACCTCCGCTCCAAACAAAAACTCCTCACTCTAGGCTTCAAGGCTCTCCATCACCTTGCCCCTTCCTACCTCTCCTCCCTTCTCTCTTTCTACCACCCACCCCGCACACTCCGCTCCTCTGCCGCCCACCTCCTCACCGTCCCTTGGTCTCGCCTATCCCACCGTCGACCCCTGGGTCACGTCCTCCCGCGGTCCTGGAACGCCCTCCCTCCTCACCTCCACCAAACTGATTCTCTTTCCCTCTTCAAAACCCTACTTAAAACTCACCTCCTCCAAGAGGTGAGACTGAGCTCCTCTTCTCCCTCTACTCCCTCTGCCATCCCCCCTTTACCTCTCCGCAGCTAAACCCTCTTTTTCCCCTTTTCCCTCTGCTCCTCCCCCTCTCCCTTCCCATCCCCACAGCACTGTACTCATCCGCTCAACTGTATATATTTTCTTTACCCTATTTATTTTGTTAATGAATTGTACATCGCCTTGATTCTATTTAGTTGCCATTGTTTTTACGAGATGTTCTTCCCCTTGACTCTATTTATTGCCATTGTTCTTGTCTGTCCGTCTCCCCCGATTAGACTGTAAGCCCGTCAAACGGCAGGGACCGTCTCTATCCGTTGCCGACTTGTTCATCCCAAGCGCTTAGTACAGTGCTCTGCACATAGTAAGCGCTCAATAAATACTATTGAATGAATGAATAGATACAAGATAATTGGGGTGGGCAGAGTCCCTGTCTCTGATGGGAGTTCCAGTCTTAATCCCCATTTTTCAGATTCATTCAATTCATTCATTCAATAGTATTTATTGAGCGCTTACTATGTGCAGAGCACTGTACTAAGCGCTTGGAATGAACAAGTCGGCAACGGATAGAGACAGTCCCTGCCGTTTGACGGGCTTACAGTCTAATCGGGGGAGAGGGACAGACAAGAACAATGGCAATAAATAGAGTCAAGGGGAAGAACATCTCGTAAAAACAATGGCAACTAAATAGAATCAAGGCGATGTACATTTCATTAACAAAATAAATAAGGTAATGAAAATATATACAGGGTAATGAAAATATATACAGTTGAGCGGATGAGTACAGTGCTGAGGGGATGGGAAGGGAGAGGGGGAGGAGCAGAGGGAAATGGGGGGAAAAGAGGGTTAAGCTGCGGAGAGGTGAAGGGGGGGTGGTAGAGGAAGTAGAGGGAGAAGAGGAGCTCAGTCTGGGTTTCAGATGAGGTAACAGACACAGAGAAGTGAAGTGACTTGCCCAAATTCACACACCACAAGAGTTGCAGAGACAGGGTTAGATGACCTTCTGACTCCCAGGCTCATGGTCTATCCACTAAGCCATGCTGCTTCTCTGGGAGTCAGAAGAATCCGGGTTCTAATCCCAGCTCTGCCACGTGACTGATGTGTGACCTTGGGCAAATCACTTTACTTCTCTGTGTCTCAGTTACCTCATCTGAAAAATGGAGATTAAGACTGGAACTCCCATGTGAGACAGGGACTCTGCCCACCCCAATTATCTTGTATCTACCCCAGTGCTTAGTAGAGTGCCTGGCACAGAGTAAGCACTTAATACCACAGTTATTATTACTATTATTATTAATAATAATAATAACAATAAAATGGAACCAATCAGTATGTGCCAAGAACTGAGCTAAGTGTTCAGTCAGGTCAGAGGCAGTCCCTGTCCCACATGGGGCTCTTAACCTAAGGGGGTGGGAATAGAGGTATGTAATCCCCATTTTACTGAAACACAGATAAGTTAAAGGGTCCACCTCAGATCACACACAGCAAGTGAATGGCAGAGCCGGGAATTCCCAAGTTTCCCAATACCTAGACCTTTGCTCTTCCCTTGAATCTATTTATTGCTATTGTTTTTGTCTGTCTCCCCCAATTAGACTGTAAGCCCATCAAAGGGCAGGGACTATCTCTACCTGTTACCAATTTGTACATTCCAAGTGCTTAGTACAGTGCTCGGCACATAGTAAGCGCTCAATAAATATGAATGAATGAATGAATGAATGAATGAATGAATAGGCCAAGTTGCTTCTCTCTCCTGAACCAAATGCAGGATGAGTCAGGAACCAGCGTTGGTTCCTAGAATTCCACCAGGTTTGTTGAGTCTCTTGCAGGTGAGTTTGGACATGAACATGTATGCCAGCATGGGAAAGCATCCTCTTCATGCTGCTCATATGCTCCCGCTCTGAAATTGGCTTGTGGTTGGACAAGAAAGTGCAGGGAAGGAATTTTAGAAAGGATTTAGTTTGGCAATTGATTCCTTGAAAACCTAAAGGAGGAGTCTGAGGAGAAGGAGAATTTCCAGAAGGATGTCCATTAAGTGACCGCATCTTTGTCTCAGGATGACCTGGTGGCAGTGAAATCGATGCAGATAGAGGATGAAAAGAAAAATAAATGGAGGGCAAACCTCAGCACCTCTTTTCTCATGCTGAATTCTGCCTTTTTCATTTTATTTGTTTTATTCTTATTCAAAGTTCCTGTGACCGGGATTAAGTCTGTGGGTTTTATTTAGAACTAAATATACTGTCAGTTTACAAGAACAAAAATCACAACAATTCCAGATTTCTCTCCAAATTTGAACATTGATGGATAATCAGTGAAGTAGTGTGGCCTACTGGAAAGAGCACAGGCTTGGGATTCAAAGGTCTTATTCTAATATGGGATCGACAAATTGCATGCTGTGTGACAATAGGCAAGTCACTAACTTTCTCTGTGATTCAGTTCCCTCATCTGTAAAATGGGAATTAAAATAGTCATTCTCCCTCTTACTTGGATTGTGAGCCCCATCTAGGATAGGGATTATGTCCAACTTGATTAACTTGTATTTTTTATAAGTACCCCAGCACTTGGAACAGTACTTGACACATAGTAGGCGCTTAACAAGTACTACTGTCAAGGACTATTACAAGTACTGAGAAGCAGCATGGGTCAGTGGAAAGAGCACGGGCTTGGGAGCCAGAGGTCATGGGTTTGAATCCCGCCTCTGCCACCTGTCAGCTCTGTGACCATGGGCAAGTCACTTTATTTCTCTATGCCTCAGTTCCCTCATCTGTAAAATGGGGATGAAGACTGTGAGCTTCATGTGGGACAACCTGATTACCCTGTATCTACTCCAGCGCTTAGAACAGTGCTCTGCACATAGTAAGTGTTTAACAAATACCAACATTATTATTATTATTATTGTCATCATTATCATTATCAGTAGCAGCTGCAACTCCATAGCCAGAAGTATGAAACCTGTGATTGCAGGAAAGTAGGAGCTTATCTGATTAGGAGATAGAAACCTAACAATTAATGAGAAAACTGAGCTCATACTTGTATACCTGACTATAAATTTGAGACGCTCCCCCCTTCCACTACTGCCTGAACCCTTGTGGACTTCACTAAGGTCCATGAGACTGTAGCCAATGCCAGAAGTTCAAACACTTTCTGATCTTGGGGGCTGAAAGGATAATGTGATGATAGTATCCCCCATAACTGGGCTATTAAGGATTGGAATGTCTGTTGTTCACTGAATGTGATTGTGCCAGCTGAACCCAGTCCAGTAGCAAAAATCTGCTAGCTCCTGAAATAAATTCTGCTAACCCACACTGCAGGATCCCACTCTGTTGCATTTAAGAACCCTGAGATCTCCCAAGCCTCTCTCAGAACAAATTTACAGAGTTAAAACTGGGCTGATCCACTTACCGGAGAATAATAATCTCCTGAAAATTGGATTAAAATACATGTTAAGCAGTATCCTAATGGAGACGATTCAGAAACGCTAATATAAAGAACTGCCAAGAATTTAAGTCCACCTAAAGAAATAGGGTCTTGATAGTGCATCACTATTTCAGCATATGTTTAATAGCTATAAGTGAGGGATTGAAGTCACATGCAATGAAACCTTCAGCACACCTGAAATATGGAGCATAGAAGCTTTTCTGGCTGCACAAGGAGAGGGAACACTGCTTTTCTCTACAGCAATTCAGTATTTTGATACCTCAAGGTCAGTCAGGCAAGGTTATCATCAACATTAGCATTCAGAGGGAGAGGAAAAAAATGTTGAAGGAGGAAGGCTCACCACCACATCTCTAACCACAGTGACAGAGAACACTGTGGTTCTATGGGGAATTTTCAGCTTTCCAAATTATTATTTCCTGAGCTGACCTTGAGTTCTGAAAATTTCATGATTAAAATAATGCACTGAAATACAATATACACAGCTAAGATTTTATCAGTGCTTAAATGCTATGGTTTGTTTTTTTTTTAAATGATTTCCTGTCTCATGGGCTAACAAAAAATGGTGACATTTAATTTCTAGGTAGTTAACACTTTATCATATGAAAGTGTTTGAGAAACTGCTTACAAGCAAAGCTCCAACAGGAAGACTGGTAATTGACTTTTAGGCAAATTAAGCTAGATGCCCTTGCACAATCACATACACACATGGTCTGCATTAGTTGTTGAATGTAAAATGGAATTCAGGAGCTTAGCTGAAGAAACAGTAATGAGCTGAAACTCATACCTTATTGGTGTTGGAAGTTAGCACCTAGTTATCAATTCCAGTATGAAGAGAATCCTTCCTCTACTCATTTCCAAATTAAGTAGAGTGTTCATGAGGACGGTCTGCTTTAAGGTCTCAAGCCAGAAGCACATTTGCACAAGATCTACAGAAAGAATGATCCCCCACTCTATCCCTCAGTTCATAGGTCTCTACCCTGTTTTAGCACATCAGTCTGTAGGCCATTCTAACCCTTTACTTCTACTTGATGAGGCTGCCCATAAATGGAGTCAAATGAGGCAATAGGTTCAGTGAGAAATTTTGTGTTGCCTGGGTGTTGCTGCTCAAATTGATCTCATGATTTCACTTCAAAAGTGACCTCTGCTCACTCCTGAATAACTCTATCCCTTGATTATTTTCCCATATATACTGGTGGGGGCAAGGAGTAATGGGAAGGAGAGGTGAGGCAGGGAGAGGGTGAAGTATTGGATTCTGCTAGCTTGGGCTTTGTATGTGGTGCTAGAACATAACTAACTTTAGCAGTAGAATCAACTTCTGTTTATAGTATTCTGCCTCTTGCTCAGTTGTTCATCTGTACCTTTCTCTTTGCTCTGAAATGACTGCTTCTTTAAAGAGTGTACTTTGAAGCTCTCTTACCTCGTGCTTTGACCTCCAAATTCACATGGAAGGAGAGGGCTGTCTATGCCTTTGAGAGTGCTAGGGGGCCTTCTTAAGCTCCTGTGGTTACTTTATCTTCATCCGGATTCAAATCCTCCCTCAATCATATTAATCTTACACTCACACTTGGGGGGGAAAAGGAGATGGTTTGTTAATCCGTGAAATCCTGCATTAGGGCATGGGACACCTACTGTGTTTTGAAAGAAAGCTATTAACCAAAGGATATTGATTTCTTTATGCGATCCTTCTAATTTTGATATTCTTCTGAGCTTGTTGGCCAAGATATCCCTCATGAGACAGAGGAAAAGAAACAGAAAAGGTCACAGTAGTAATAATTATACTGAATATGGTATTTGTTAAACATTTTACTATGTGCCAGGGACATAGTAAGTGGTGGGGTGGATACAAGAAAATTGGATTGGACAAAATCCCTGTCCCACATGGGGCTCACAGCCACAATTCCCAATTTACAGAGGAGGAAACAGGTATAGAGAAGTGAAGTGACTTGCCCAAGGTCACACAGCAGACAAGTGGCAGAGTCAGGATTAGAACCCATGACCTTCTGACTCCCAGACCCGTGCTCTATCCATTACTCCATGATATTTGGAATACTTCTATTAGGAAATGAAGTCATTCAAATCTAAAAAAAATATATCACAGATTTTCACCCCTAATCTTAAAGTGTTAAGGGAAATCCTTATCTGGTGATTTTATAGAATTCCATAATCCTCTATTACATTTATAGTAAATCAAGCCATCAGCTGGTTTTTTTCAGCACTTCCAGGGCTCATGACCCTGAACTAGGTCACTGGGGTGAAGGAATAGGTAGGTCACAGGCAATACAACCCCCTAAGATCCCTAACCACATTTTATTTTGATGAGCCCAGGGAGAATATGATTCTATCTGTGGGTGGCCTATACAATTTTCTCACACATCCACGTTCCTGAAGAAACTCCTTATAAAGTTCCAAGTGCATGAAACACATATAGATCATCTTTCAAACTGACTTCAAACCTACCACTTGAATAAATGTACAATTCATTTGTTTGATATAGAGCTCCTGTATTTTCCATTTAGACTGATTTTCAGAGACCATCCCCATGTAAATTTTCAACTTTCACTCAAATGTTGGGTGAAAATAAGTTCACTGAGGGAGAGAAGCAGCATGGCCTAGAAGGAAACAGAATGGTCTAGTGGATAGAGCACAGGTCTGGGAGGCAGAAGGACCTGGGTTCTAATCTCTGCTCTGCTTATCTGCTGTGTGACCTAGGGCAAGTCACTTAACTTCTCTGGTCCTCATCTCTAAGATGGGGATTAAGGTTCTGAGCTCTGTATGGGACAGTGACTGTGTCCAACCCAACTATCTTGTATCTACCCCAGCACTTAATACAGTGTTTTGCACATAGTAAGTGCTTAAATACCTCATTTATTATTCTTTTATTATTAAAACCTGTCCCACAGGAATCAACAAGGGAGGTACCTGGCTTGTATGTCCCAAGGGTTTCTGGGGCACAACTGTCGCCAGGGACCTTACTTCAGGTTCCCAGTGTTTGGGTGGCCTCCATAATCAGAATATCCCCTGAGCACTGAAGAACTGCACTTGATAGTCATCAACCCTCAACCCCACAGCACTTATACACATATCTGTAACATTTATTTATATTAATGTTTGTCTCACCATTTTGACTCTAGCTCTAGTGGGCAGGAGATATAACTCTGCTTTATTGTACTCTCTCACGTTAGAACAGTGCTCCACACACAGTAAGCACTCAACAAACATCAATGGTTGACTGACTGATAGTCTTACCTGCTGAACTCAAGGCAGCCATTCACTGTGTTTGTCCTAAGACTTTTACTGACCCAAAAGTTCTGCTACTTTAGCCCCTTATTCTAACCCCCTCTGGTGGGGCAAGGATTATAATAATAATAATAATAATGTTGGTATTTGTTAAGTGCTTACTATGTGCCGAGCACTGTTCTAAGCGCTGGGGTAGACATAGGGGAATCAGGTTGACCCACATGGGGCTCACAGTCTTAATCCCCATTTTACAGATGAGGGAACTGAGGCACAGAGAAGTTAAGTGACTTGCCCACAGTCACACAGCCGACAAGTGGCAGAGCTGGGATTCGAACTCATGAGCCCTGACTCCAAAGACCATGTTCTTTCCACTGAGCCACGCTGCTTCTCCCATAAATAAATAGAATTAATAATAATGTTGGTATTTGTTAAGCGCTTACTATATGCAGAGCACTGTTCTAAGCGCTGGGGTAGACACAGGGGAATCAGGTTGTCCCACGTGGGGCTCACAGTTTTTATCCCCATTTTACAGATGAGGTAACTGAGGCACAGAGAAGTTAATTGACTTACCCACGGTCACACAGGTGACAAGTGGCAGAGCCGGGGATTCGAACCCACGACCTGTGACTCCAAAGCCCGTGATGAGGAACCAACGTCTTGTGGGCCTGGCTGAGAAAATCCCTGCAGAATAAATTTAAACAATCTCTCACACATGATAAATCCTCCAAGGCACTATCCAGGATGCAAAATTGAGTTAGTTGCTGAGGTCTTTGGGCCAGGTTTTTCTATCATGTGAACCTTTGCCCCTGGGTGATGATGCTTGTGGCATTTAAGTATTTACTGTTGTCAAGCACTGTTTTTAGGGCTAGGATAGAGACAAGTTAATCAGGTCAGACACAGTCCTTATCCTACATGAGGCTCACAGTCTAAGTAGGAGGGAGAACTAGTATTGAATCCCCAATTTCAGAGGAAGAAACTGAGGTACAGAGAAGTTAAGTGGCTTACCCAAGGTCACACAATAAGCAGCTGGCAGAGTCTGGATTAGAAGCCAGGTCCTTGCTCTTTCCACTAGGCCAAGCTAGTCTCTCTGAATCTATTTTTAGCAGACTATCTCCTTCAACAAGACATTTTCCTGCATCTGAAATTGCTTTACAGAATTTTGTGGTTGATTTAATCTAAAAACCTTTTCAGATTGATGGCTCTATTTCTCACATCCTGTTTCTTTACTGAGAAACAGTATGGCCTAGTGGAAAGAACACGTGCCTGGGTGTCAGAGATCATGGGTTCTCATCCTGACTCTGCCACATGTCTGCTATGTGACCTTGGACAAGTCACTTTTCTGAGTTACGTCATTTGTAAAATGAGGATTAAGATTGTGAGCCCTATGTGGGTACCTTGTATCTATCCCAGTGCTTAGAACAGTGCTAGGCACAAAGCGCTTAATACATATAACAATGATCATTACTGCCCTTTATACATTTTATCAAAATAAAAGACTATCCTCCACCCTGACTCTCTTTGATAGCTTTTCTTCCAGTCAGAAGTTGCTCAGCATTAGGTGTGCTTTAAGAATTCTGCTCTAAAACCCCAAGCCCTTTGGGAATTTTATTCCGTGTTCCTTCTTTTTCCCTGAAATTCAGCATCCCTCAAATCTGCACTTTTTTTAGTCAAAGGGAGAAAATAGCAAGGGTAGCTTTCAAGACATCTAAGTTTTAACTTTGGGAGAGTTCTAAAACTGTGAATGGTAAAAGCTATTCTTTTAAACAAAGGTCTGGTCTGGTTATTTTCTCTCATAGACTCTAAGCTCGTAGTGAGCAGGGAATATGTGTGATAAATTCTGTTGTGCTCTGCCAAGCACTTAGTATATTGCTCTATAAATATGATTGATTGAAAGATGGATGGGGCTTCAAGGCTCTACATCACCTTGCCCCTTCCTACCTCTCCTCCCTTCTCTCTTTCTACTGTCCACCCCGCACACTCCGCTCCTCTGCCACCCACCTCCTCACCGACCCTCGGTCTCGCCTATCCCGCCATTGACCCCTGGGCCATGTCCTCCCGCGTCCTGGAACGCCCTCCCTCCTCACCTCCGCCAAACAAATTCTCTTCCCCTCTTCAAAACCCTACTTAAAACTCACCTCCTCCAAGAGGCCTTCCTAGACTGAGCTTCCCTTCTCCCTCTACCGCCCCCCCTTCACCTCTCCGCAGCTTAACCCTCCTTTCCCCCCATTTCCCTCTGCTCCTCCCCCTCTCCCTTCCCATCCCCTCAGCACTGTACTCGTCTGCTCAACTGTATATATTTTCATTACCCTATTTATTTTGTTAATGAAATGTACATCGCCTTGATTCTATTTAGTTGCCATTGTTTTTACGAGATGTTCTTCCCCTTGACTCTATTTATTGCCATTGTTCTTGTCTGTCTGTCTGTCTCCCCCGATTAGACCGTAAGCCCGTCAAACGGCAGGGACTGTCTCTATCTGTTGCCGACTTGTTCATTCCAAGCTCTTAGTACAGTGCTCTGCACATAGTAAGTGCTCAATAAATACTATTGAATGAATGAATGAATGGATGATTATTCCTTTGAAGCTGCAGATTCTGTTGGCTTTCAGGTCTTTACTAAATGAAAGTTTCCTACTCTTCTATTCAAAACCAAACCTCATTTCATACCCGAGACCATTGCCACAAGCTGGGTACTGGATTACTAGATTGGTAGCCAATATTCCCACATGCCATATTCTATTTACTTCTTGTATCTGGGACAGATTTCCCATATCTCAAACATAACAACTGTGGTGTTTATTAAGCTCTTACTATGTGCCAGACACTGTTCTAAGGGCTAGGGTGAATACGAGCTTGTACACCATACCTGTTCCACATGGGGCTCTCAGGCTTAATCGCCATTTTACAGTTGAGGGAACTGAGGTAAAGAGAGTAATAATAATGATTATAGCATGTATTAAGCATTACTATGTGCCAGGCACTCTTCTAATCGCTGGGGTAGATACAAGATATTTGGGTTGGACACCGTTTCTGTCCCATGTGGGGCTCAAAGTCTTAATTCCCATTTTACAGATGAGGGAACTGAGGCAGAGAGGAGTGAAGGGACTTGCCCAAGATCACACAGCAGACAAGGGGTGGAGGATTAGAACCCATGACCTTCTGACACCCAGGCCCGGGCTCTATAGTCTATACCATGCTGCTACTCATAACATTTGCAACAATAAGCAAAGTGTGCTTATGGGCGTGAGTGTTTTGTGTATGTGTTCACAAGAGGGAGAAAAACGACAATCACACTTTCCAGACAGTTGGCAAAAAACAAGTTCAACTAGTATTCTACACTTCAATCAATCAGTGGTATTTACAGAGTGTTTACTGTGTGTAAAGCACTGTACTAAGTCCTTGGGAGAGTACGGTATAGCAGAGTTGGTAGATACGTTCCTTATACACAACCAGTTAGTACCAGGAAACAGCAGAAATTCACAAACCTATATCAGCGTCACAGTACAAGAGCCTAGCAGATTCTTCTCATAAAGCTTTCGTTCCTTCAATTTATTAAATCATATTTACTGAGTGCTTACTGTGTGCAGAGCACTGTACTAAGTTCTTGGGAGAGTATAATATAACAATTAAGAGACACAGTCCCTGCCCACAGTGAGCTAATTGCCTAGATGGGGAGACAGACTTGCTCACAGGGAAACGAATCTGCTGTCCTTTGGCTGGATTATTAGGCCGTATGCTCCTTCCCACCCTCAAAGTCCTTCTAAAAATCTCAACTCCTCCAAGAGGCTTTCCTTGACTAACCACTCATTTCCCCTCCCTTCTGTGTTACCTGTGCACTTGGGTCTGTACCTCCTAAGCACTTTGGTTTTCATCCCTCCCCCACAGCACTTATGTACATATTTATCTGTAATTTATTTTAATGTCTATCATACAGTGAAATCTCCATGCATTTTGTCCCCATCTTCCCAGCAATCACTTCCAAAACAAGTTTGTGGTTACCTACAAACTTGGAAATCTCACTGGCACATTACCTCCTCCAGATTTTCCAGTTATACTTAACTCATCCAAATATAACTAAACTCTAACTTGGCCTACCTCTAATTGCTGAGCCACCCCCACCCCAGATTATATTATTCCACTCTGAAAAATAGCTGTCTATTCCAATCCCTTATTTATGGGATTTGTACAGTGCCAGATACCGTACTAAACATGGGTTTGGATACAAGCTAAGCAAGTTAGACACAGGCCATGTCCCACATTGGGCTCACAATTTTATTCCCCATTTTACAGATGAGGGAACCAAGGCAAAGAGAAGTTAAGTGACTTATTTCCTTTTAGCCAGTTTTCTATTCAAGACAGAATATTCCTTCAACCTCACAAGTATTCGGTGTTTTTTTTAAAGACTTTGGTGAAGAAACTAATAAGCAAATGAGAGGAAGGAAGGGAACCTACGGATATATTCAAGTTTTCAAAAGGACTTTGACAAGGATTTTTAAAAATGCCTTTGGAAAAACCTAAATATATTATATCCACAGTTCTCTTCACATGCTTATTAGCTTCTTCAAAGAACTCAATCAGGTTAATGAAATCTTTGAACAGTAACTTCTTTCCCCCAACAGACTGGGTTTTTCTAAGCATTCACTGAACTTAAACCGAATTATACATTCTCCTAATTTGCCAGGGGTACGAGTGAAATTCGGGTTTTGCAATTTTCTAGGTCACTTCTTGGAACCTCTAAGTGGGGGGTTTCAGTGGCAATCCATTAATTCTCTGGTTCAGTGGCTGTTTCTAATGGGAGGTTACCCACTCTCCGAGAGTTGTACAGCTTTTCCCTTAAAGCTTATGGGTTCTGAGACTTTAGCTGGGCAAACATTGCAAGTTTGTACATCATGACTCTGGGTTGTGGGAGGAGAGGTACACAAATGAACACCAAGTGCTTACCCAAATGCTCATTCTAGCCTAGAACTCCATCTCTGCTCGGGCCCGGGGACATTGTGCTCCCCAACCGCTCCCCCACTCCGCCCGAGGCGGCCATTTTAGGAAGCCCCCACTCTGCCTGAGGCGGCCATTTTGGGAAGGCCTCACTCCCTCTTCCCTCTTGAGGTGATTCATCCCTCCCGCCCCCGCCCCGGGCGACGACGTCCTTGTTCTCACCATGTTACCTTACCTTAGCCGCCGCCTACGGCCGCCACCCACCCCGGACAACCTCAGGGCCCCCCCGCCGCCACAGGGTTATTTGGTCATGAGCTCTGGGACTCTCTCGGCCGCTGGCCGCTTGACTTGGAGTCTGATCGGGTAGGGTCGGCTCGTCCCCCGACCCTGGTCATCGCCTGCTTATTAACACTATTGTAGTGTGCCTTACTGTAGCATGTTGCTATATTTGCGATCTTGCTTTTTATTGTTTATTGTCGTCAGATTTTGAATTTGATCAGGTCGCCCCTTAATCGAGTCTACCCCCGACCCTGGTCGTCACCCCTTTTATTAACACGACTATATTGTATCATACTGTATCATGTTGCTATATTAGCACCACTGTATTGTATCATATTGTATCATGTTGCTATATTACCGATTTCGTTTATTACTGTTTATTGTTGTCAGTGCTGCCACCCACCTCTGGCCTCGCCATGTCCCTCCTCCCCCCCTCCCCCCTCCCGCCCCTTCCTATCCTCCCCTTCCCCTTCCCCTCTCTCGCTCAGCTCTTTCCCGCTCTCTCCTCTGTCTCCTCCCCCCTCCTCTCTCCCGCCCTAGAACCCCACTTTACCAGCGCTACCCCTCTTCCCCCTCCCCCTACTCTTCCCCCCACCAAACCCCCTCTTCACCCCCTCCCCCCTTCTCTCTTCCCCACCCATGCCCCATCCCAGTCCTCTTGTCCCACCGCCACCCCTCATCCCCCTCTCCTCGTCCAGGGCCCCGCCACCTCCTTCCCATCCAAACCCTCCCCTCCCCCCGCCCTTCCCCCCCTCCTCCCCTTGCACCCACAGCTACTTTCAAGTGTGGCCTCTGGAACCCCCTATCTATTACAGGCAAGCTACCTTTCATCCATGACCTTTTCCTCTCCCGCTCTCTCCTC
Organism: Ornithorhynchus anatinus; assembly: GCF_004115215.2. Classification (NCBI taxonomy): domain Eukaryota; kingdom Metazoa; phylum Chordata; class Mammalia; order Monotremata; family Ornithorhynchidae; genus Ornithorhynchus; species Ornithorhynchus anatinus. The sequence continues at coordinate 35,199,230 of NC_041734.1, read as the reverse complement.
CTCCTCGCCCTTTCGGAAACGTGGCTCTCTCCCGAAGACACGGTCTCCGCCGCCGCTCTCTCCAGCGGAGGCCTCTCCTTCTCCCACTCCCCCAGACTCACCGGTAAGGGAGGAGGCGTCGGCTTCCTCCTCTCGCCCCGATGCCGCTTCCACACTATCCCTCCTCCCCCCTCCCTCTCCTTCCCCTCCTTCGAAGCCCATATCATTCGCCTCTACCACCCACTCCAGTTACTTGTCGCCGTCATCTACCGCCCTCCCGGTCCCACCTCCGACTTCTTCAACCACCTTGACCCCTTTCTCACCTTCCTCCTCTCCTTCTCTCTGCCCACTCTGATCCTTGGAGACTTCAACATCCATACGGATGTACCCGACGACTCCTCTGCCGCCCGCCTGCTATCCCTCCTCGACTCTGCCGACCTCCTCCTCCACCATACCGCGCCCACTCACCGACTCGGTCACACCCTCGATCTCGTCATCTCCTACCGCTGCACTATCTCCTCACTCACCGACTCTGAAATCCCTCTCTCGGACCATAACCTTCTCACCTGCCTCATCTCTCACACTCCCTCCCCCTGCAAATCTTCGCTACTGCCCCACAGAGACCTCCGCTCTCTCGATCCCATCCGTCTTTCCAATAGCATCTCGCCTAACCTTGCCGCCCTGTCCTCTCTTCCCACTCTCGACGATCAGGTCTCCGCTCTCAACTCCACCCTCTCTACTCATCTCGACTCTCTCGCCCCCCTTTCCCTCCGCCGCTCTCGCTCCACTAACCCACAGCCCTGGATCACCTCCTCCGTCCGCCTCCTACGCTCCTATGCTCGAGCTGCTGAGCGCTGCTGGCGAAAGTCCAAGCACCAAGCCGACCTCACACACTTCAAATTTATCCTTTCCTGCCTTAACTCTGCCCTCTCCTCCTCCAGGCAAAGCCTCTTCTCCTCCCTCATCGACACCCATGCCCGTCACCCCCGCCGATTGTTCCAGACCTTTAACTCTCTCCTTAGGCCCCCTGTTCCTCCCCCTCCCCCATCTCTCACCCCCAATGATCTGGCCACCTATTTCTTCACAAAAATCAACACGATCAGGTCTGAGCTCCCCAAAGTCACCCCTCCGCCTCTCCCCTCCCCCCCAACAACCCCCTCCCCTACTTTCCCATCCTTCCCTGCAGTATCCTCAGAGGAGATCTCCTCCCTCCTCGCAAGTGCCACCCCCTCCACCTGCGCCTCGGACCCCATTCCCTCTCACCTTCTTAAAACCATCGCCCCTGCCCTCCTCCCTTCCTTACCTTCTATTTTTAACCACTCAATCTCCAAGGGCTCCTTCCCCTCTGCCTTCAAACACGCCCACGTCTCCCCCATCCTAAAAAAACCCGCTCTTGACCCCACTTCCCCCTCCAGTTATCGTCCTATCTCCCTACTACCCTTCCTTTCCAAAATCTTAGAACGAGTCGTCTACAATCGATGCCTAGAATTCCTTAACTCCCATTCTCTCCTAGACCCCCTCCAATCTGGCTTCCGTCCCCTCCACTCTACCGAGACTGCTCTCTCTAAGGTCACCCATGACCTCCTTCTTGCCAAATCCAATGGCTCCTACTCCATTCTGATCCTCCTTGACCTCTCTGCTGCCTTTGACACTGTCGACCATCCCCTCCTCCTCCATACCTTATCTCACCTTGGCTTCACGGACTCTGTCCTCTCCTGGTTCTCCTCTTACCTCTCTGGCCGATCATTCTCGGTCTCCTACGCTGGAGCCTCCTCCCCCTCCCATCCTTTAACTGTTGGAGTTCCTCAAGGGTCAGTTCTTGGCCCTCTTCTGTTCTCCATTTACACTCACTCCCTCGGTGAACTCATCCGCTCTCACGGCTTTGACTACCATCTCTACGCAGATGACACGCAGATCTACATCTCCGCCCCTGTCCTCTCCCCCTCCCTTCGGGCTCGCATCTCCTCCTGCCTCCGGGACGTCTCCACCTGGATGTCGGCCCGCCACCTAAAACTCAACATGAGCAAGACTGAGCTCCTCATCTTCCCTCCCAAGCCCGGTCCGCTCCCAGACTTCTCCATCACCGTGGATGGCACGACCATCCTTCCCGTCTCTCAGGCCCGCAATCTCGGTGTCATCCTTGACTCGTCCCTCTCGTTCACCCCACACATCCTATCCGTTACCAAGACCTGCCGGTTTCACCTCTACAATATCGCCAAGATCCGCCCTTTCCTCTCCACCCAAACGGCTACCTTACTATTACGGGCTCTCGTTATATCCCGGCTAGACTACTGTGTCAGCCTTCTCTCTGACCTCCCTTCCTCCTCTCTCGCCCCGCTCCGGTCTATTCTTCACTCCGCTGCCCGGCTCATCTTCCTGCAGAAACGATCTGGGCATGTCACTCCCCTTCTTAAACAACTCCAGTGGTTGCCTATCGACCTCCGCTCCAAACAAAAACTCCTCACTCTAGGCTTCAAGGCTCTCCATCACCTTGCCCCTTCCTACCTCTCCTCCCTTCTCTCTTTCTACCGCCCACCCCGCACGCTCCGCTCCTCTGCCGCCCACCTCCTCGCCGTCCCTCGGTCTCGCCTATCCCGCCGTCGACCCCTGGGTCACGTCCTCCCGCGGTCCTGGAACGCCCTCCCTCCTCACCTCCGCCAAACTGATTCTCTTTCCCTCTTCAAAACCTTACTTAAAAATCACCTCCTCCAAGAGGCCTTCCCAGACTGAGCTCCTCTTCCCCCTCTACTCCCTCTGCCATCCCCCCTTTACCTCTCCGCAGCTAAAGCCTCATTTTCCCCTTTTCCCTCTGCTCCTCCACCTCTCCCTTCCCATCCCCACAGCACTGTACCCGTCCGCTCAACTATATATATTTTCGTTACCCTATTTATTTTGTTAATGAATTGTACATCGCCTTGATTCTATTTAGTTGCCATTGTTTTTACGAGATGTTCTTCCCCTTGACGCTGTTTAGTGCCATCGTTCTTGTCTGTCCGTCTCCCCCGATTAGACTGTAAGCCCGTCAAACGGCAGGGACTGTCTCTATCTGTTGCCGACTTGTTCATCCCAAGCGCTTAGTACAGTGCTCTGCACATAGTAAGCGCTCAATAAATACTATTGAATGAATGAATCTCTGTTCACATCCTATAGACCACTGCTCTTCCCTCCCTAAAAGTCTTCCTAAAAATCTCAACTCCTCCAAGAGGCCTTCCTTGACTAACCACTCATTTCCCCTCCCTTCTGTGTTACCTGTGCACTTGGGTCTGTACCTCCTAAGCACTTAGGTTTTCATCCCTCCCCCACAGCACTTATGTACATATTTATCTGTAGTTTATTTTAACATTTATCTCCCCCTCAATTATTATTATAGTATTTGTTAAGCACTTACTATGTGCCAGGCACTGTACTAAGGGGTAGATACAAGCAAATTGGGTTGAACATTGTCCCTTTTCCACGTGGGACTCACAGTTGAAATTTCCATTTTACAGATGAGGTGAGGCACAGAGAAGTAAAATAACTTGCCCAAGATCACACAGCAGACATGTGGTGGACCTGGATTAGAACCCATGACCTTCTGACTCCCAGGCCCATGCTATATTCATGCATTCATTCAATAGTATTTATTGAGTGTTTACTATGTGCAGAGCACTGTACTAAGCACTTGGAATGTACAGATTGGTAACAGATAGAGACAGTCCCTGCCCTTTGACGGGCTTACAGTTAATCGAGGGAGATGGACAGACAAGAACAATAGCAATAAATAGAATCAAGCAGCGTGGCTCAGTGGAAAGAGCACGGGCTTGGGAGTCAGAGGTCACGGGTTCGAATCCCGGTTTTGCCACTTGTCAGCTGTGTGACTGTGGGTAAGTCACTTCACTTCTCTGTGCCTCAGTTACCTCATCTGTAAAATGGGGATGAAGACTGTGAGCTCCACGTGGGACAACCTGATTCCCCTGTGTCTACCCCAGCGCTTAGAACAGTGCTCGGCACATAGTAAGCGCTTAACAAATACCAACATTAATCAAGATAGCAATAAATATATCCACTACACTGTACTGCTTCTCTTAGACTCTAATATGGTCTTTAGCCTATAGTCACTAGACTATAAGCTCCTTGTGAGCAAGGATCCTGTTTACCTACTCTATTGTACTGTGCTTACCCCAAGTGTTCAATACAGTGTTTTGCACACAGTACATACACAGCTCTGCCACTTATTTGCTAAAGGAACTAGGGCAAGTCACTTCTATTCTCTGTGCCTCAGTTTCCTTACCTCTGGGAATTTGATATCTGTTCTTCCTCCCCCCTAGACTGTGAGGTCTTACATGGGTCAGGCACTGTTTTCTGTTCTGACAATCCTTTAATCCTGCATGTAGCAGGGGAAATGTATTCAATCTGTTTAGCTCTATGTGGGACAGGGAGTGTTCCAACCCAGTTTGCTAGTATCCACCCTAGTGCTTAGTAAAGTGCTTATTATGTGCCAGGCACTGAACAGATAGCATAGTTATTATTATTGTTTGTATCTGGCCCAGTGCTTACTATACAGTAAGTGCTTAACAATTACAATAATTATCATTATTAATTAATCAATGACATTTATTGAGAGTTTACTATTTGCAGAGCTCTGTACTAAGCTCTCGGGAGAGTACGTTCAAGAGAATTAGTAGACGCGCTCCCTGCCCATAATGAGCTTACAGTCTGGGGCCAGGGGTGGGGTCGGAGGAGAAACAGTTTTCTGCTCTTTTGAGTTCTCAGGAGAGTTCTATTTTGGAAACAAGCTTCTCCTCAACCATGTCACAGGGTTGGCCACTCAGCATAGGGGTTTAGGCAAGAAAGTGTGGATGATTCACTGCAAATCATCACCATAACTGCAAAAACAATTCATGGTTATGTCCCGCTAGTAAACATGTCTTTCCCCAGTATACCATCAGTGTCCACAACACTCACCCCAAACATCTAGTTAAAAAAGGTGGACTGCTGTGTTTTCATGGGCAAAACGTGCAGGAAATTTGTTTTCATAGATGCAGTAACTCATAATGCAGTAACTCATATAGTCTCACTGTAGCAGCACCAGTCAATCCACGGTATTTATTGAGTACTTCCTGAGGATAGAGTACTCTACTAAACACTTGAGAGAGTATGTCATAATAGAGTTTGTAGACGTGATCCCTGTCGCAAGAAGCTTAGAGCATTTCCAACCTAGAAAACAGCTTAATAGTCAACAGACATGGTAAAATTTTAATAGTCACTAGCTGGTATTTTCTTTCCATGTATAGACTTCTAAAAATCTAAGTACTGGCAACATTTGAATAATGTATTGCAGAGTTGGAAGGATAATGAAATATACATTTACTAAAGAATCATTCAAACTGCAGAAAAATGAGCACACTTGCTAGCCCACATACTATTCTCAAAGTAGTTTATTCATCTTTCACACTTTAGGCAGTTTAGTTTCATGTTTGCTAGAAAGTCAGCAAAAAATTAATTTTAAAAATTGGCACCTGTCCATTTCCTGATCTGCTTTCTCCAAAATTATCATGGGATCATTGTCTGGGGATAAATTAAGGCTTTGAGGAGTTCAGAGCAAAATAATTTTAATAATTTTGGTATTTGTTAAGCACTTACTACGTGCCAGCACTGTTCTAAGCACTGGGTAGATACAAAGTAATTAGGTTGCTCTACGTGGGGCTCACAGTCTTAATCCCCATTTTACAGATGAGGTCACTGAAGCACAGAGAAGTTAAGTGACTTGCCCAAAGTCACACAGCTGTTAAGTGGCAGAGCCGGGATAAGAACCCATGACCTCTGACTCCCAAGCCCGTGCTCTTTCCACTGAGCCATGCTACTTCTAAGCAATGTGTACTAAGCGCTTGGAAAGTACAACTCGGGAACAGATAGAGACAATCCCTACCCAACAACGGGCTCACATTCTAGAAGAAGGTAATGAGGTGGGGCTCACAGTCATTAATCTTCAATTTACCAATGAAGTAACTGAAGCCCAAAGAAGTGAAATGACTTGCCCAAGGTCACAGCAGACATGTAGGGGAGCCGGGATTAGAACCCATGATCTTTTGACTCCCAGACCCGAGCTCTTTCCACTAAGCCACAGGTCTCTGACAACACTTCATGAGTGTTAGAAAGAGTATAAAGTTTCTAAACCAGACTAAACCTACTAGTAATTAGGTCCTTATGACAACTAAACTACTCATGGGCAAGGATCAAATCTACCAACTCGTGGCTCAGTGGAAAAGAGCCTGGGCTTCAGAGTCAGAGGTCATGAGTTCGACTCCCGGCTCTGCCACTTGTCAGCTGTGTGACTGTGAGCAAGTCACTTAACTTCTCTGTGCCTCAGTTACCTCATCTGTAAAATGGGGATTAACTGTGAGCCTCACATGGGACAACCTGATTACCCTGTATTTACCCCAGCACTTAGAACAGTGCACTGCACATAGTAAGCGCTTAACAAATACCAACATTATTATTAACATTATTATACTGTACTCTTCTAAGTGCTTAGCACAGAGCTTTGCACACAGGAAGCATTTAATAAATATCACTGATGATTAATTGAAGTCTGCCTGTCACTTTCAAGCTCTTGTCTACAACCCTAAAAATGCTGTCTTCTTTCATCCCTCTATTCAAAACGAAAAGTTTTCATTTCTGTTCCAGGAGACACAGTGATAAGTGGGGCAAACTGACAGAAAATGATACTGCAGAATAGAAAGAGACAGAGTGTCAGAAAGAGGAGAGACAGGAAGTGGGAGACCAAGGGCAAGGGGAGAAGAAGAGAGAGACAAGAGAAATTGAGAACAAAATAAGAAAGAAAAAAAAGAGAGGTGTTGGGGGTACAGGAGAGGGAGAGCCATTAGTATTGCCAAACTCTATGGTGGTCACTGGGAATACAACTAAGACAGGGATGGATTAAATGAACAATTAAACAGACCTGCAGCCCAGGGTCCTCGGACTTAGGGGAGGCTTCAGCCACTTCCAAAAGTACACCTTATCTTGATCTTGAAAACGTGGTTGGTGCTTAGAACATTATGAAGGTGATACCTAAAATAGACCTTCTTGAAATGGCCATCCCATAGATATGATTTGACTGCCATTGACCTGTATGTCTCACTACTTGGTGCCTCCCTCTGCTCCCTCTGACACTATGCATGTGATGGCCATTTAAAAGACATCCACTCTGTTAACAAAGGGCAGTTGATGGAGAAGAACAGGCGAAGTGACCTTTTGGGACCACAGGCTAGAAATCGGCATTGGCCCCCAGACACTGCCCTGGGCTGCTGACCTAGGCTAATGTTCTACTGCCACCATCACCCTAGAGGAAGCCAACCTGAAGAGGCATCTTGTCCCAGCTGTCTGATTTTTAAAAGAGACACAGTGTTTTGAATCTGTGCTTTTTACCCCTGTATGTTTGTTGTGGGGAGGGAAAGTTTCTACCAACTCCGTTATATTGTATTCTTCCAAGCACTTAGTACAGTGCTCTGCAGACAGTAAGCACTCAATAAATACAATTGATTGATTGAAGTCATTTAGCCCAGCTTGAGGCTAAATGGGGAACACAAGAGAGGATTCTCTATGGCCCGAAGCTCGGCAAAGCAGCAGCTTCCCTGAAGAAGCTCAGCAAAATGCTGGGAGCTGCTCCAGTTGCCCCTCCTCTGCACTATCGATATATTGTAGGTGATACTGACCCAGTCTCCCTAAACCTAATGACCTGACCCAGCCTTGTGGGTTGTTGCTATAGATTAAGGCTTTGAGGAATTCAGAGCATCTACATTGGTATTTGGTAAAACTGTGGTATTTGCTAAGCACTTACTATGTGCAAGGCACTGAACTAAGCTCTGGGATGAATACAGGCAAAGCAGACTGGACACAGTTCCTGTCCCACCTATGGCTCAAAGTCTTACTTCCCAATTTACAGATTAAGTAACTGAGGCACAGAGAAGTGAAGTGACTTGTCCAAGGTCACACAGCAGACAAGTGACAGAGTTAGGATTAGAACCCAGGTCCTTCTGACTCCCAGGTCTGTGCTCTAGTCATTAGGTGATAAAGTAGGGGAAAAAAGGAAGGTGGAAAGGAAAAGAAGGTGAGGACAGGAAGCGAAGGGAACAGGAGAAAGGAGGATGGGAGAGAAAAAAAAGAATGAAACAAAAGAGGAAAGGTAATGTGGGGGGAGGAAGAGAAGAAAGGGAGAAGAGGAAAAGTATGGGGTGGAGGAGCGGGGTAAATATACCCTCTTGGATACCTCATTTTGCTGCTGCAGTTGCCACCATCATTTACACAGCAACTGCCATAGGACCCAGACCTGGTCTGCTCAGAAGAAAAACTAATTATATATATCTTTTCTATTTTAATTGGGAAGTGAGCTGATATATAAATATATAAAATCAATTGTACATTCCATTTTTATGATAATTAGCGTAAAGACTGCAGATTATGTTTTCCTTTAAGGTTTTATAATTGGATTCAGTCTTTAGTGGTATAAATATTACATTTTCACACTTACAAATTATAATGTCTTTAATGTGAGGCAAAACCACCTGCTTCTAAAGTCCAGAGTGAGATAAAGTGAACATTTTTACTTCAGGGGCCATTTTGTAAACTAAAATGGAAATCTTTCCCTCATGGTTCAAAGTCATTTCCCAAGGGAGGCTTGGGCCTTCAGAAGGGTAACAGAGCAGAATGTTGTGCAGCTGAAATTATCAGAAAGTGTCAAGGAGTTAGGAGTAATTCAAAGGTGAGGGGTCTATAATGGGTTATTAGAGAGAGAGAGAGAGAGAGAGAGAGAGAGGGATAAAGAGGGGAAAAGTTTAAAATGTTAGTCCATTCCTACATTTCAGGACGGATGTAATGGAAAACGACTATCACATGATTACTCCCAGCTTGCTATGCCACTGTTGGGGACATAATACTGGTCTAAATCAGTAAAACACCACTTCCCCATGGGATCACATGACCGCTCCCAGTATGCTATGCCAATGATGGCGACATAATAATAATAATAATAATGGCATTTAAGTGCTTACTATATGCCAAGCATTCTAAGTACTGGGGTAGATGTAAGATAATGAGGTTGGACACAGTTCCTGTCCCACTTGGGGCTCACAGTCTTAATTCCCATTTTATGGATGAGGTAACCGAGGCACAGAGAAGTGAAGTGACTTGCCCAAGGTCACAGAGCAGGTATGTAGCAGAGCAGCGATTAGAACTCACGTCCTCTGACTCCCACTCTTGTGTTCTGTCCACTAGGCCCTGCTGCTTCTCAAGAGGCCTTCCCCCACTAAGTCCTCATTTCCCTTAGTCCCTCTTCCATCTGTGGTCATCTATGTACTTGGATCTGTACCCTTTATTAAAAATAATAGTAATAATAATGGTATTTGTTTAGCATTTACTATGTGCTAAGCACTGTTCTAAGTGCTGGGGTAGATACCAGGTAATCATGTTGTCCCACAATCCATGTTCCACATGGGGCTCACAGTCTTTATCCCCATCTGACAGTTGAGGTAACTGAGGCACAGAGAAGTGAAGTGACTTGCCCAAGATCACAAAGCAGACAAGAGGTGGAGTTGGGATTAGAACTCAGGTCCTCCGATTCCCAGGTCCATGCATGGCCACTAGATTATGCTTCTCTATGAACCATGATCCTTTTGTTAAAGCAACAGAAGCCAGACTGACTTCGAATGATAAGGAATAAGAGGTTTTAGGTATAAAACACTTTATGTTATTTATTAAGTTTCTACTAGATGAGGTAACTGAGGCACAGAAAAGTGAAGTGATTTGCCCAAGGTCACATAGCAGACAAGGGGGAAGAGACAACCCTTGTTACTGTCCTGAAGTACAGAAATAGTAGACACTGTTGTATTCAAAAGGCTCTTGGAGATACTGGAACAAAGGGATCTTGCATTTTATCCACAAAATGAAGAAAATAGGTGCAACTGGTATTGTTCACTTAAAGATATCCAAGTTCAAAAATTAGTGTTTTCTTGCCCCTTCCCCTCCCCAAATTTTCCCAAGTTGTAAAAAGGCATAGACATAGACCACATTTTTGTGGGTGAAGCTTCAATGATTCAACCATACTTACATCAGATCTGTGGTCACTAACAATAACTCTTCTAATCAGCACAGCAAAAATAACAGCAAAAGGGCCTTCTAATGTAACCTCGGTTGAGGGCCGTACAGCTCATAAATGATGGATTGTGCAGATATTATCCTCCAGCATTACAAAGGATGGTCAGACGTTTTTATCTGGTCTCATTAAATGTGCAGTATACTTGCTCTTGATATCAGAAGGCACTGACCTTTCTTCTTGGTTTCCTAAAAGATATTGTTATGCTTTAAAGTGTATAAGACACCCAGAAGATTGTGTTTATTTTCTGAATGATTTCTTAGCTCAGGATGAAAGGGTTTGAAAGGCTATGTTTTAACCAGTACAAAGCAAGCTGTAGCATTTGAATTTCCTCAATGAGCTTTTTATTTTTGTTGCCACTAAATGCTACTGTATTTCACTCCCAGCCTTGTCAGCCACCACTCTCTGTTCTCTCACATTGTAATTGCCTGAGAGACTGAATGCTGGAGTCTATTAACACTTCTGTCACAAACAGATGCACTAAATCCTCTTTATTTTTTTTCCAAGAATAACAACCTCCGTTAACTACAGAATACCACTTCAACCGAAATGCCTTCACACACCGTGGGAAATTCAAGGCTAAGTTTCCAGTGTAACTGAGAATTCACTGCAGGACCAGGAGGTTTAGGCATTGTATACAGTCATCTGATAAAAGGCCCTAATGGTGGAATTAGTTATGAAAACCCAAGTCAACAGAACTGGGGCTTATCAGTTTGCTTATCCTGCAGGAAATGCATCATCATAGGTAAGGGTGAAGATGAAAAAATACTTAGAAAAACAAAGTGGATTGATGTTCAAAGATATGTTGGAGTAGGAGGAGCATTAGTCTGGGAGGAGAGTGATAATAATAATAATGTTGGTATTTGTTAAGCGCTTACTATGTGCCGAGCACTGTTCTAAGCGCTGGGGTAGACATAGGGGAATCAGGTTGTCCCACGTGGGGCTCACAGTCTTAATCCCCATTTTACAGATGAGGGAACTGAGGCACAGAGAAGTTAAGTGACTTTCCCACAGTCACACAGCCGACAAGTGGCAGAGCTGGGATTCGAACTCATGAGCCCTGACTCCAAAGCCCGTGCTCTTTCCACTGAGCCACGAGTGGTGGAGGTGGAAGCCATAGTGGGGCAGGGACAGCTGAGGTTGGGTGGATGGATTGACTGTAATGGAGAGGTGCCTCTGTCAATCATATTTACTGAGTGCTTACTATGTGCAGAGCACTGTACTATGCGCTTGGGGGAGTACAATACAACTAAAGATAAGGGGATACCTATCAAAGTGTCAAAGGGCACTTTGGGAATTCTTCTACCTATAAGCATCCACTGACCCAAGTTCAGGAGCCAAAGCCTGGCTTTATTTTGCCCCCTCCTACCTCACCTCACTGCTCTCCTACTACAACCCCACTCTCACACTTCCCTCCTCTAATGCCAACCTACTCACTGTACCTTGTTAACATGAGTCTCACTGATGATCTTTCGCCCACATCATGCCTCTGGCCTGGAACACCCTCCCTAACCAACAGACAAATTACTCTCCCCATTTTCAAAGCCTTATTGAATGCACACCTTCTCCAAGAAGCCTTCCTGATTTTCTCCCTTTGTCCCCACCCCCTCAGCACTTATGTGCATATCCATAATTTATTTATATTAATGCCTATCCTCCCCTCTAGATTATAAATTTATTCTAGGCAGGGAACATGGCTATCAACTCTGTTATATGTTGCCTAGGGGATATCACAGGCCTGGGAGTCAGAAGGGCCTAGGTTCTAATCCCAGATCGACCACTTATTTGTTGTGTCACCGTGGGCAAGTCACTTAACTCCTCTGGGCCTCTGTGAAAAATGAGGATTCAATAGCTGTTCATTCATTCATTCAATAGTATTTATTGAGTGTTTACTATGTGCAGAGCACTGTACTAAGCGCTTGGAATGAACAAGTCGGCAACAGATAGAGACAGTCCCTGCCATTTGACGGGCTTACAGTCTAATCGGGGGAGACGGACAGACAAGAACAATGGCAATGAATAGAGTCAAGGGGAAGAACATCTCGTAAAAACAATGGCAACCAAATAGAATCAAGGCAATGTACCATTAACAAAATAAATAGGGTAACGAAAATATATACAGTTGAGCGGACGAGTACCGTGCTGTGGGGATGGGAAGGGAGAGGTGGAGGAGCAGAGGGAAAGGGGGAAAAAGAGGGTTTAGCTGCGGAGAGGTAAAGGGGGGGTGGCAGAGGGAGTAGAGGGAGAAGAGGAGCTCAGTCTGGGAAGGCCTCTTGGAGGAGGTGAGTTTTAAGTAGGGTTTTGAAGAGGGGAAGATAATCAGTTTGGCGGAGGTGAGGAGGGAGGGCGTTCCGGGACCGCGGGAGGACGTGGCCCAGGGGTCCACAGCGGGATAGGCAAGACCGAGGGACAGTGAGGAGGTGGGCGGCAGAGGAGCGGAGCGTGCGGGGTGGGTGGTAGAAAGAGAGAAGGGAGGAGAGGTAGGAAGGGGAAAGGTGATGTAGAGCCTTGAAGCCTAGAGTGAGGAGTTTTTGTTTGGAGCGGTGGTTGATAGGCAACCGCTGGAGTTGTTTAAGAAGGGGAGTGACATGCCCAGATCGTTTCTGCAGGAAGATGAGCCGGGCAGCGGAGTGAAGAATAGACTGGAGTGGGGCGAGAGAGGAGGAAGGGAGGTCAGAGAGAAGGCTGACACAGTAGTCTAGCCGGGATATAACGAGAGCCCGTAGCAGTAAGGTAGCCGTTTGGGTGGAGAGGAAAGGGCGGATCTTGGCGATATTGTAAAGGTGAAACCGGCAGGTCTTGGTAACGGATAGGATGTGTGGGGTGAACAAGAGAGACGAGTCAAGGATGACACCGAGATTGCAGGCCTGAGAGACGGGAAGGATGGTCGTGATAGAGAAGTCTGGGAGAGGACCTAGAGCTGTTCTCCCTCCTACTTAGATTATGAGTCCTGTTTGGGTCAGGGACTGACCTGATCATCTTGTATCTTTCCCAGTGCTTAGAACAGTGCTTGACACATAGTAAGCACTTAAATACCACATTATTATTACTCCCTCAAGTGTTTAGTACAGTGCTCTGCACACAGCAAGTGCTCAATAAATATGGTTGATTGATTAATTGATTGCCCCAGCTGTCTGGTGGTCCTTGAGTCCAGGTCTCTTGCAAGTTTGGGGCTAGGGCTAGCTGACTTGGCAAAACTGCCTTTCCACTAGCCACATGAGTCCAGGAGCAAGTCCTGGATGCCAGGCAGAGAATCACCACCTGAAACCAGAACGTGGTGAGTTACCGACTTGAGGCAAGGGCAGCAAGATCAAGAATGGGAAGGAATTAGGCTGGATCAAACCATCTGCAAGGAAGTAAAAATATCATTCATCTGAAAGTCAATCCACACTACTATGATTGGACTTCTTAAGGTTAAGGTAGATGCTCTCTACCATCTGGTTAGTTATTGCTACAATACTGAGCAATGTTAGTGGGAAATCATCATTCTAATAAGCTGCTCACATGGTCACTGGATTACTACCAGCCTTCCTGACTTTAAAACATCAGGGAGCCCCTTTGAAGACTATGCAGGATAACTCAGCAGCTTCTTACTCCAACCGAATACACAGATATGTGTTTTGGGTGGCATGTGCCAGTTGGAGAATTGAGTATAATAATAGGTATTTCTCTTACTGGTCTACTAAGGAACAAATACTTTAGTTACAGGGATAAACACATTCTAAGATCCAGGAGAATCCTTTCATTTTATTATTGGACATTATAAACTCTGTATTTAATTCTCATGCTCTCCCAAAGGGGGTTTTTTGTTTGTTTTATTTTGCTTTGATGGCGTGTGTTAAGTACTTACTAGGTGCCAGGGATTGTATTTAGTGCTGGGGTAGATATAGGATAATCAAAGTTGGATACAGTCCCTGTCCCACATAGGGCTCACTCTTAATTACCATTTTACAGATGAGGTAGAGAGAAGTTAAGTGACTTTTCCAAGGTAACAGAGCAGACAAGTGGTGGGTGGAATTTGAACTCAGGTCCTCTGACTCCCATGCCCTTATTCTTTACACTAGGCATGCTTCCCACGCTTTCAAAATTCTCCATACTTCTGAGCCTAAATTAATCAATCAGTGGTATTTACTGAATGATACTATGTGCAGAGCACTGTACTAAGCACTTGGGAAAGTACAGTATAACAGACTTAGTATATGTGATCCCTGCCCACAAGGAGCTTTCAATCTAAAATGACAAATTCAGCCATATAACCTTTTATATTTGATCCAATTTCCCTGCTCAGCATCAGTTCCATTCTCTTCTTTTAGAGAGAGGACCATTACCAATTGTACTTTATAAAGAATTGCAAGTTTGGAGGTAACTTTGAAATATGACTGAGCAGAGTCAAATAATAAAAATGGCATCCAAACTTTACAGCTCTAAGCATCTGTCTGCCTGACAGCACTGTTCTCAAAACCAAAAACCATCTGTTTGGCTATTTTCCTAACATCAATAACAAGAGGCCAGTTGGCCAACAATTAGACAAACAGAAGAAGAAACCTTTTCTCAAGAAGCAGAGTGGCCTAATGGATAGAGCATGGGCCAGGGAGTCAGAAGGATCTGGGATCTAATCCCAGCTCTGCCACTTGCCTGCTATGTGACCTCGAGCAAGTCCTTCACTTTTCTGTGCCTCACTTCCCTCATCTGTAAAATGGGGATTAAAACTATGAGCCCTACATGGAAAAGGAACTATGTCCAACCTAATTAGCTTGTATCTACCCCAGCGCTTCCGATCTCAGGGTTGCACCTGGAGAGTTTCCAGTACTCTACCAGTCTTGACTACGGGTGGGAGAGTCAAGCAGAGGCATATCCATTCCATTCCTAGCTTGGCCAGTGGCTAGCGAGTGGAAGGCAATCCACTATAAATCAAAACTCCCCTGTGCTGGGCAGCAGTAGCATGGGAGAGAGTCAAGGGTCAAGACTCAATTTTACCGCACGGAAAGATGCTGTGGTAAACCACTTCGGTATTTTTACGGAGGAAAACTCTGTGGATACATTACCAGAAGGTTTGCAGATGGAGGTGGGGCATTCTGGGAGAGATGTGTCCATGGTGTCGCTTTGGGTCAGAGACGACACAGTGGTATAAGACAAGATCCCAGCGCTTATAACAGTGACTGGCACACAGTAAGCACTTAAATACTATTAAAAAGCAAAAAGTAAAACAGAAAAACCTTCCCTGCCTTTTTCTGCCCTCCATCTCGTCTCTCCAATTGGCCTAGTCTCTCCATCCTGGTTCCAGGGTCATGGGAGCATGATTACTACTTGACATAAAACCTGGGCAAGAAGATTTGGCCCGGCATATTAAAGAGCCTGAGAAAATAGCAGCTCATCGATCCATAAAAATCTCAAAGACGGGATTCAGGACTAAAGCTTGTGAAATCTGTAAGAACATTTGACAGAAAAAAAAAATGGAGAAGCACTTTGTAGAAAGAAAGGATTGAATGTGATGAAAAAACACTCTTCCCTGACAAATTTAGCAGAAAGAATTGAATGCAATCCTATGATGCCTCAGGCAAGGAGGAAACCTGAGTTTACAGTAAACAATGATTACTGGGAAATTTGAGATAATTTATAGATCCCTTTCTGGAGATGTAGCAATGATTGGGAATCAGTAAAGAATTGAAGATTATCCTTTTATATGTTGTGCGGGGCTCCATCTTGTGACGAGTAGCGCATGAAGGATCTCAGAAAATTTGGAAGTATTAAAAAAAAAAAAGATAATGGCTGCTTTAACCTAAGAGAAGAATCCCCCGGGGGGAGCACTGGGGGGTGGGGGAGCGGCCCCGAGGAACAAACCTGGGTTTTTACCCTCTGTCGGAACCCAAGCTCTGAGACTTGGTTAGTTTTAGGAAGCAGCATGGTGCAGGCGACAGAGCACGAGCCTGGGAGTCAGAAGGCCATGGATTCTAATCTCAGCTCTGCCACTTGTCTGCTGTGTGACCTTGGGCAAGTCACTTAACTTCTCGGTGCCTTAGTTACCTCATCTGTAAAATGGAGATTAAGACTGCAAGCCCTATGTGTGACAGAGACTGTGCCCAACCCACTTACCTTGTATCTACTCCAATATTTAATACAGTGCCCGGCACATTGTAAGCGCTTAACAAAATACCACAATACCACAAGTGACTTGCCCAGGGTCACACAGTAGGCAAGCTGTAGAGCTAGGAATAGAACACAGGTCTTCTGACTCCCAGACCCGTGCTCTATCCACTGGACCATGCTGCTTCACAGCAGCACTGGGTGGGATGCATGAAAAGGATAAATGATGGCTAGGTGCCTTAGCAGCTGCTCTAAGGTAAACTGGAAGTGGGCACCCATAAGTAGTAGGGTCTAGTGGATGGAGCATGAGATAGGAGTCAATGGAACTGGATCCTAATTCCAGTGCTGGCACTTGCCTGCTATGTGACTTGGGGCAAGTAACTTCATTTCTCTGCGCCTCAATTACCTCATCTTTAAAATGGGGATTTAAACTGTGAACCCCATGTGGGACATAGACTGTGTCCAACCTGATTACCTTGTATCTACCCCAGCACTTAGAACTGTGGTTGGAACATAGAAAGTGCTCAACAATACCATATAAAAAAAGCTGGGATGGTAGAATTATTTAAAAGACTGCTGATGATCGAGACTCCCAACAAGGATGTTGGATCGGTCTTTAAGACTTCAGGATTAAGAACCTCACCGAAGGAATTGATTTTACTGATAGAGATTTATCCATCCCCACCCTGGTTCTCTCATCCCTTCTGGTCACATTCTTGCAGGAACACAGAATGAAATGCGTGACTTTAACTTAGAAGTTTTTTTATTGTTGTTTTTATGTGCACATCCCATTTATGGCCGGCGTTGGCCTGGAGCAAAGTGCCAAATCTGCACCGCAGACCATCTGCCCAGGAAGTGATACAGTTTTCGCCACCCACATTAACCAACTACTTTTCAGGATTCCTGCTGGGCTTGTTCATCTTGTGGAATGAAATAAAATGGTTCTTCAGGCAGAGACCTTCAGTACTAATGGCTTAAGTCCCAGCAGGCACTACGCTCCTGGGATTTGAACCCAAGTTTTCTGATTCCTAGTGCTCTGTTCTTCCAGTCCAACAGTCATATTTATTGAGTACTTATTGAGTGCAGAACACTGTCTAATCTCTTGAGAGAGTACAATATAACAACAAAAACATTCCCTGCTCACAACAAGCTTCTAGTCCACAGTCTATAAATTTGAGGTCCCTGAATGAAGCAAAGTGAGGGAGATTTCTTGCTATTACCATTTTAGTTTAGCAAAGTAAGTCAGAATGTTGTATTTTTTCTTTTTAAATCATCAACAACTTTTAGCTGGATGTCCTCAGGGCAAGAATTTGTTACCCAACTCAATCATACAACTCATTCAGGGGGCTGTTTTACCTCTGGACAACAGCAGGGCTAATAAAACCATTTAAAAACAGGGGGAAGCACAATCTCAAGCAATGTGGCAGTGAGTGGGCTGTTGATAGAACAAGAGCTTAGTACGGTGCTTTGCACACAGTAAGCACTCAATAAATATGATTTAATGAATGAATGGACAGCCCTACCTACCAGGCAGCAAAAGGAAGAGGATTTGCTCTTTCAAGCAAAGGCCCCTTGAAGATTGAGGTGTCAAAAGAGCATGTGATTGGGGAGAAGACAAAGGGGGAAAAAAAGGCTCCAACTACAGGGAGTACAGTCTTGGTGGTGAGAAAAAAGGGAGAGCAGAAAAACCAATATTGACACAATCATCAATGAAAAGTCAGTCTCTAAACTGTCCAGATTATTGAGAGATAGGCCCGTTATGGTCAGAGAATGTGCCTGCTAAATCTGTTGTATTGTACTCTTCCAAGCTTTTAGTGCACTGCTCTGCACATAGCAAATCCTCAATAAATACCCTTGATTATTTATGATTCTTCCACATCCAATAGGTGCTCAATATGCCTTGTTAATGATGGTGAAAATGATAATGCTGAGTTCCATCTGGAATACCTTTTCCTCTCTCCAGAGTTGAAGGCCCAAACCCTGAAATTTCTGGGGATATGAGAGGGCTCTGGAGAGATAGCCCCCAGCCCAAGTTTGAGCCAGACAAATCTGTGGTTTTCCTTGATGGCTTCTGGGTACCCTGTTAGAATCAGCCAATCACATTTATTGAGCACTTACTGTGTGCAGAGTACTGTATTAATCACTTGGGAGAGTACCATATAATAGGGTTGGGAAACATGTTCCCTGTTCAAGGAACTTGCAGGTTAGAGGGGTAGAGACCTGCTTATCCTTTATCTACCCCTACTCCTAGCACAGTGCATGGCAAATAGTAAGCTCTTAACAAGAGCTACAAGAAGCAGCATGACCTTGTAGTAGAGCATGGGCCTGGGAGTCAGAAGGACCTAGGTTCTAATTCCAGCTCTGCCACTTCTCTGTTGTGGGAACTAGGGCAAGTCACTTAACTTCTCTGGGCCTCAGTTACCTCATCTGTAAAAACGGGGATTAAGACTGTGAGCCCAATGTGGAACAGGGACTATGTCCAACCCGATTATCTTATATCTACACCAGTGCTTAGAACCATCTTAATCCCCATTTTTATTGATGAGGTAACAGGCACAGAGATGTTAAGTGACTAGCTCATGGTCACACAGCAGATAAGTGGTAGAGCCAGGATTAAAACCCAGGTCCTTCTGACTTCCAGGCCCATGCTCTATCCATTATGCCATGCTGCTTCCCAATATAAGCAGATACACCTACCAAACCCAGAAATATTTCTTTTTTACATTTCAGTCACACTCACCATCAGTATTTACTATGTACCTCTTGTGGACAGAGAGAGCATTGTTTTAAGAGTTTAAAAAGCATACAAAAAAGAAGACATGTTCCTTGTCCACAACATCAGACATAAACTTGCCTAAGTATCTTAATATAAAGAGAAAGAAGAGAGCAAATAATGATGTTTATAAGTTGGGTTGCCTGAACATCACAGATTTTGAAGTGAAGTAATAATAGCATAGTAATAAAATTTGTTAAGTGATTCCTATGTGCCAAGCACTGTTCTAAACACTGGAGTAGGCATAAGATAATCATGTTGGACAGAGCCCCGTCCCACATGAGGCTCACAGTCTAAGAGGGAGAGCGAACAGGTAGTATTTCATCTCTGCTTTATAGATGAGGACTTCTAGACTGTGAGCCCGTTGTTGAGTAGGGATCGTCTCTATCTGTTGTCAAATTGTACTTTCCGAGCGCTTAGTACAGTGCTGTGCACACAGTAAGTGTTCAATAAATATGATTGAATGAATGAGGACACTGAGGCACAAAAAAGTTAAATGACATGCCCAAGGACACACAGTAGTAAAGTGACATAGTTGAGATAAGAGCTCATGTCTCCTGATTCCTAGGAATATGCCCTTTCCATACTGCTTCTCTAAAGTCATCAGATGTGAGCTAGGAGTGGCTCAATATTCCATAGATATATAAAACCACATAACACACTGACTAAACTTCTGTTAAGGAAGTTTAACATCCTCTGGGGAAAGATCATTTGTCTCTCAATTTTTTTTTCCAAGAAGTAAGCTAGAAACCCATGAGACATGCGAACATTCCAACTACCATTCAGATAAACATACTGCTAAACAGCAAAACACATCTCTCAATACACTAGACATTTATCTATCCCCCATAGGGAAAATTTATACATCCTATTTATGAGACAATTTCAGTCTATCTTTCTCACCTTTCCACCTAACCCTCTGATGTGTAATAAAAGCTGTTTGTCCTGTTTCTGAGCCTCTGGGTAACCATGGCAACTAGATGGAAAAGGAAGAGAAAAGAAGAAAATGGCTACCAATTCTGACAGGAATGCAGAAAGATTTAGGAAAAGACTAGCCCCAAGCTCTTAGGACCACAAAATAAACAGGACATTATTTTTAGAGGCAAGTTATATTGCTAAAAGACAGGATTACTCTACATTAATCACAGCCATGATATCTTTTTTCCCCAATAGTCTTGAAAAGAAAAAAAAAATCTCAAGTGATATAATGCAAAAATAACCTCATCTCTGACAATGCCAACAAAAAATCCTGCATTTAAGGCTGATCTTGATATCTGAAGAAGATGCCACTGATGGCAAAGTTCTATTTGTGTGTGAAAAGTCCTTTGTGTGACTAACACAACCCAAACCATGGTATGTAAAGACAGTAATGTGCTTGGCACATAGAAAGTAGTTAAAAATACCATAAATAATAATAAAAAATGAGTAGCAAATTAATCCTCATGATACAGTACAAAGTATTGAGGGTAGGCACAAGTTAATCAGGTTGGATATAGTCCCTGTCCCACATGGGGCTCACAGTCTTAATCCCCATATTACAGATGAGGCACTGAAGCACCTTAAAATGAAGTGACTTGCCCAAGGTCACACAGCAGACAAGTGGCAGAGCAGCAATTAGAACTCAGGTCCTCTGGCTCCCAGACTCATGCTCTTTCTACTAGGCCACCCTGCTTACCAGACCTGGATTCTAATTCTGGCTTCACCACTCATCTGCTGGGAGATCTTGGGCAGAGTCACTTAATCTCTCTATGCCTCAGTTTCTCTTCCGTAAAATGGGGATTCAATACCTGTTTTCCATCAATCATATTTATTGAGCTCTTACAATGTGCAGAGCACTGTACTAAACATTTGGCAGGGTTCAATGCAACAATTAACAGACATATTCCCTGCCCACTGTGAGATAACAGTTTGTGAAGCTCATGTGGGACATGGACTGCACCTGAATGAGTTTTCTTGTATCTACTCCAGTGGTTCATACAGTGCTTGGAACATAGTAAATACTTAAATACCAATTAAATAATAATATTATTATTATTATTACTCCTTAATCTCTTTGTCAATCTTGTACCACTAACCCACAGCCCTGGATCACCTCCACAGTCAGCTTCTTTCACTCCCATGCATGACTGACACTATGTGCCAAGCATTGAACTAAGTATTGAGGGTAGGTACAAGTTAATCAGGTTGGATACAGTCCCTGTCCCACATGGGGCTCACAGTCTTAATCCCCATATTACAGATGAGGTCAGTGAAGCACCTTAAAGTGAAGTGACTTGCCCAAGGTCACACAGCAGATAAGTGGCAGAGCAGCAATTAGACTCAGGTCCTCTGGCTCCCAGACCAGAAGAGCATTGAAGAGTTAGTGCCATATCTGCAGGGCATCCTCTTCTCTGGGTTGACTAGGAAGTCATTCTCCCTTTTCATGTGGTGGTGGTAGTAGCTGTTATTGTTAAACAAAATTGTGGTATTTATTAAGTGCTTTCTTTGTGCCAGACACTGTCCTAAGGGCTGGAGTAGATGCAATACAATTAGATTGGACACAGTCACTCTAAAGGAGAGAACAGGTATTCAATTTTCATTTTACAGGCTAAAAAACTGAGGCATGGAAAAGTTAAGTAAGTCACAGTAGGACCCTGTCCTCTCCTTGTCTTCCCCGTCACTGTGGACAGCTCTACCATCCTTCCCGTCTCACAGGCCCACAAACTTGGTGTCGTCATTGACTCAGCTCTCTCATTTACCCCACACATCCAATCCATCACCAACACCTGGTCTCACCTTCACAATATTGCCAAGATCCACTAAGCTGAAGAGAACGGACCGCACAAAAGGCAGACAGAAGAAATGCCACAAAAACACCAAAGACTTGAGAGGACAGTCTAACATCCAGCACATAAACTAATCTGATGCCTAGGAGGAAGAGAGAGGGGGCCATTTTGAGGGGAGGATTTACGCTGAAGAGAAAGAGCAGCAAACTATAGCAGTTGAATTTGGATTTTCAGCTGCTAATCTAAGGCAGTTTCCATCAGTGAAGTAGTCAAAGTGGGGAAGCTTGAAGTTCTAACATTGGTCTTTGGAACCCCCCACTCCCAGGCAGGGAGAGCAATGCCAATAAAAGTGGTATCATCAAAGCTAAAAAAAAAAAGTAAAATTTAAATTTGGATGCCTGACTCCCAAATGGTTAATTCTGTAGTAGGGTGGAATCAGTATAGGAGATAAGTACCAGCATTGTCTCTCCCTCTCTCCCCTTCTCTCTCTCTCTCTCCAACCCTTTCTCTCTCTCTCCCTATTTCCTTCATTCTCCCCCACGCTCTTTAGAGCAATGTGGGGAAGGTACAAAGCTAATTGACAGAACATGTAAATTAGATGCCAATTGATAGCATTTAAAGTGCCATCTCAATTGCTAATCAAGCTCTATACACTTGCAAATGTAGAAATCAACATTAGTGCAAATTATTTTAAAAGCTCTACCATCCGCCCAGGATTAAACACTGCAAATACTTTCCAAATGATAGGAAGGCAGGAAGAAATCTCTCTGTCAATGGGGAGAAAAACTGCAGCTGTATCCTTCAAAGAAAATGTCTCACTTCAGATGAACGACTGCCATCAAAGTTTCCAATCTGCTGTGTCTCCAGGGGTGATATTCCCACTTAAAAAAAAAAAAACCTCAACATAAAACCCCTTATATGATCTATATACATCCCCTCCTTATCTACAAATGGAAATCATGGATCATTATTAGAACCATTATGAGAACTGTTTACTCCTATCTTTCATATGGTTCTCTTCCTTTGAAATAGTTCCTGCTGGAGTCCTGTAATGAACTCCCTGACAGTTGTGTATGCCTAGTTTATGTTCCAGCATGTTCAATAATATCAACACTAATTAATAATGATGACATCTCAACCAAAACCAGCACTGGGGTGGCCAGAAAGAGCTGTTAAAAATATCTGGACTCAGACACATGTGACATCATACATGCTACTTCAGCAGGCAGCATAACATGATCACATTTTATGACTGCTATTTTGTGAAAGTCTGCCCAATTTGTCCAGCATCAGCCTGAAACTAGAATATTTTTCTGGGGGACCCTGACCTCTCCCCCTCTCCAAAAATGCTCAAGAAGCAGCATAGTCTAGTGGTAAGAGCAGTGACTTGGGAGTCTGAAAACATGTACTCTAATCCTGGCCCTGCCACCTGCCAGCTATGTGACCTTGGACAAGTCACTTCACTTCTCTGTGCCTCAGTTTCTTTATGTGCAAAATGGTGATTAAGTATCTGGTCTCCCTCCTCAGACTGTGAGTCACTTGTGGCATAGGGACTGTGTTCCTCCTGATTATCTTGTATCTAGCCTAGCACTTAGTTCATTGCTTGGGACATAATAAGGGCTTAACAAATAACATTATAATGATTCAGAGCCATCGTGTCCCCTTCCCAGATCCACACGAACTTTGACATCATTGCGAAAAGGGAACCTGGACACAGTCTTTATACCAGAAAAGAGAAGCAGTGTGGCTTAGTGGATAGAACACAGGTCTGGAACCCAGAAGGACCTGGATTCTAATTCTGGTTCTGCCACCTGCCTGCTTTGTGACCTTGGGCAAGTCACTTCACTTCTCCATGCCTCAGTCACCTCATCTGTCAAATGGGGATTAAAACTGTGAGACCCATGTGACACAGAGACTGTGTCCAACTTGATTTGCTTGTATCCACCCCAGTGATGAGTATGGTGCCTGATACATTATAAGTATTTAATGAATACCACTATTATTAATAAAGTGTTCAGTGCCATATTGGTCCTGGGAAGTGGGTAGGCTATTGAGCTTGCTGTGGGCAGGGAATGTGTTGCTCATTGTTACATTGTACTCTCCCAAGCACATATAGTGTTCTGCATACAGTAAGCACTCAATAAATACAATTGAATGAATGAATAAAAAGCAGATCAAATACAATTGAATGAATGAATAAAAAGTAGATGAGCAGGAATAAAAATGGCCAGTTCAGCAATCTTTGTCAATTATCAATCAATGGTATTTGAGCATTTACTATGTGCAGAGCATTGTACTAAGTGGTTGGGAGAGTAGAATCAAACAGAATTAGCAGACATGCCCTGCCCATAATGAGTTTACAGTATATGTATATAGAAAAAAAAGACATTAATATGAACAATTCATAATATATAATTTAAAGATATATACTTAAGTGCTGTGAGGTTGGGGTGGGGCAAATATCCAAACCTCCAGGTTCTCTGACAACTACTTCCACCTGCTCCCTCCTTAACCGTGGCATCAGGCTTGTCCTTAGGGAAGGGAAACCAGAGCAAACGCTCCAGGTCTCATACTCTAGTGGGACTTGGTCCACTTCACTGGAGTGGCAGAGTGGCTGCCCCCAACTCAAATCACATGGAGCAGGAAAAGATCTGCCCTAGAAACTAGGGCTCACAGGTTTGATCCATAGGCTGAGAAGACTGGTAAATTCAGGAGTAGAATGATAGAATGGCGGCACTGACAAGTGGTTCCACCACTTAATCCTTTTGCCATCCTTATGGAGCCAGAAGAGACAGCCCAATGTCGGTCATCCTGCCTGGGGACCTGCTGATAGAGGGCTGGGCACAGGTGGTGACTGCACAAGAGTTAATAATTAGGAATAATTATGGTACTTGTTAAGCACTATGTGCCAAGCACTGTTCTAAGAACTGGAGGAGATATAAATTAATCAGGTTGGACACACTCCCTGTTCCACCTGAGGCTTACAGACTTGTTCCCCATTTTACAGATGAGATAACTGAGGTCCAGAGAAGTTAAGTGACTTCCCCAAGGTCATACAGAATACATGAGGTGGAGCCAGGATTAGAACCCAGGTCCTTCTGACTCCCAGGCCTTGCTCTATCCACTAATTAGTCAGAAGGGAGCAGGATAACATTGAGTTAATTAGATCTACTGATCACTAACTGTATGTACAGCACAGTATTAAGTGCTTGGGAGAGTACAATAACACAGACATTCTCTGCCCACAAAGAGCTTACAGTCTAGAGGGCCCAACTGTTCCTGGGACTCTTCTGTAGAGTTGCCAATAGTTCAGTTTTATATCAGACAGTCTAATGTTTGGCTGGTCTACCCCCGCCTGGCTCCGAACCCAAAGCTTTTATATTCATTCTTAACTGTTGGTACCAAGCCTCCCTCCTCCACAGCTCCTGCTGCCAAGTTCTGTGGTTCAGATATGTCTATTTACTCTCCAGGATCCAAGGATCCCATTGACTGGGTTTCTTCCTTCTCTCAAATATGAAAGGACCTGCATTCAGTTCCACAATTAATCCCTACTATTACTATAGACAGCCTCCCTTAAAACCTTTAAAGCCCTCTCCGATCTTACCATGTCCTCTCCAATCTGGTTTCTGACCTCTTCAATCCACAGAGACCTCCCAAATGTCACCAATGATCACCTTCTTGTCAAATCCAACAGCTTCTATTCCATCCTAATCCTCCTTGACCTCTAGCTGCCTTTGACACTGTCAAACATTCTCTTCTCCTGAAAACATTATCCGATCTTGGCTTCACTGACACTGTCCTCTCCTGGTTCTCATCTCTCTGGCTGTTCATTTTCAGTATCCTTTGTGGGCTCTTCCTCTGCCTCCTCCCCCATAACTGTGGGGTTCCCTCAAGGTTCAGTGGTCCCCTTCTATTCTCCATCTACACCATTCCCTTGGAGAACTCATTCATTCCCATGGCTTCAACTACCACCTCTATGCGAATGATACCCAAATCTACATCTCAAGTTCTGACCTCTCACTCTCTGCAATCTCACATTTTCTCCTGTCTTCAAGACATTTCTACTTGTATATGCCTCAAGCTTAACATGTCCAGAACAGAACTTCTTTATCTTCCCACCCAAAACCTGTCCTCCCCATCACTCTATAGATGGCACCACCATGCTTCCTGCCTCACAATTCAGTAACCTTGGCATTATCAAATGAACATATTTCCCCCAATCACTAAATCCTGTGGGTTCCACCGTCACAAGTTGGCTAAAATCCACCCTTTCCTCTCCTTCCAGCTACCACATTAATAAAATCATTTACCCTACCTCACCTGGATTACTGCATCAGCCTCCCTGCTGACCTCCCAGCCTCCTGTCTCTCTCTTTCTCCCCACTCCAGTCCATACTTCATTCTGCTGCCCAGATCACTTTTCTTCAGAAACAAACATTCAGGACATGTTTCTCCACTCCTCAGAAAGCTCCAGTTATTGCCCATCCACCTCCAAATCAAACAAAAACTCCTCTCCATTGGCTTCAAAGTACTCAATCACCTTGTTCCCTCCTACTTCAACTCTTATTAAAACCCAGCCTTTTCACTGTGCTTTGATCTCATCTATCTCACGGATGATTCCCTTGTCCATATCCTGCCTCTGGCCTGGAATTCCCTCCCTCCTCAAATCTGACAATTACTTACCCTCCCCGCCACTTCAAAGCCTCACTGAAGGCACAGCTGTGAGGCTTTCCCTAAGCCCCCCTTTCCTCTTCTCCCATCACCCTGATTTGCTTTCTTTGTTCTTCCCACCTCTCAGACCCACAGCACTAATGTGCGCTCCTCTGCCGCCCATCTCCTCACCGTCCCTTGGTTTCGCCTATCCCGCCGTCGACCCCTGGGCCACGTCCTCCCGCGGTCCTGGAATGCCCTCCCTCCTCACCTCCGCCAAACTAATTCTCTTCCCCTCTTCAAAACCCTACTTAAAACTCACCTCCTCCAAGAGGTCTTCCCAGACGGAGCTCCCCTTCTCCCTCTACTCCCTCTACCGCCCCTCCTTCACCTCTCTGCAGTTTAACCCTCTTTTCCCCCCATTTCCCTCTGCTCCTCCCCCTCTCCCTTCCCATCCCCTCAGCACTGTACTCGTCTGCTCAACTGTATATATTTTCATTACCCTATTTATTTTGTTAATGAAATGTACATCACCTTGATTCTATTTAGTTGCCATTGTTTTTACAAGATGTTCTTCCCCTTGACTCTATTCATTGCCATTGTTCTTGTCTGTCTGTCTCCCCCAATTAGACTGTAAGCCCGTCAAAGGGCAGGGACTGTCTCTATCTGTTGCCAACTTGTTCATTCCAAGTGCTTAGTACAGGGGTCTGCACATAGTAAGCGCTCAATAAATACTATCGAATGAAATACTATCGAATGAATATCTGTAATTTATTTATATTATTCTGTCTCCCCCCCTAGACTGTAAACTCATTGAGGGCAGGGAATGTGTTTTCTTATTGTTGTATTATGTTCTCCCAAGGGCTTAGTACAGTGCTATGCACACAGTAAGCACTCAATAAATACAATTGAATGAATGAATCTCCTCCCTCTAATCAATCCCCTCCCTGTCCTTCTTTCCCATCATTGCCCCTATCTTTCTCCCTTTATGTTAGCTTACTGTCATCCAACTCCTTTCTACCCCTTTACCTTTCCCTTTCCCTACTGTCCAAGTCAAGTACAGTCTATGGAACATCCACTCCATCATGGAGTGCTGACAGTTTGGATGGAGAGGATGAAGTCTGGAAATTTCACGGAAGTAGTAAATTCCCTCTAGATTGTAAGCTAACTGTGGGCAGAGAACATGTCTATCATCTCTGTTACATTGTATTCTCCCAAGGATTTAGCACAGTGCTCTGCACAGCAGATAAACTGACAAGATTTGCCATCAAACTGAATATAGAGGTGGAAAAAGAGGGAGAAGTCTTGACTTATACCAAGGTTATGAGCTTGAGAGACAGGGAGGATATTCATTTTGTCAACTGTGATAGGAAAGCTTGTGGGAGGAGCGGATTCATGATGGAAAATGAGAAGCTCATTTTGGGACAAGTTTAGCTTGAAGTGCTGAGAGGAAATGCTTATAGAGGTGCCCTGGAGGCAGGAGGAGATATGAGATAGCAGGTAAAGAGAGAGGTAAAGACTCTCCAGGTAGACTGGGGAATCATTCTGGCTCCACTGTGTGTCTGCTGTATGACCTTGGGCAAGTCAGCACTGTACTCATCCGCTCAACTGTATATATTTTCATTACCCTATTTATTTTGTTAATGAAATGTACATCACCTTGATTCTATTTATTTGCTATTGTTTTAATGAGATGTTCATCCCCTTGATTCTATTTATTGCTATTGTTCTTGTCTGTCCGTCTCCCCTGATTAGACTGTAAGCCCGTCAAAGGACAGGGACTGTCTCTGTTACTGATTTGTACATTCCAAGTGCTTAGTACAGTGCTCTGCACATAGTAAGGGCTCAATAAATACTATTGAATGAATGAATGGTCATTTCACTTCACTATGCCTCAGTTACCTCATTTGTAAAACGGGAATTGAGACCATGAGCCCTACGTCATACAGGGACTATGTCCACCCTGATTTGCTTGTATCCACCCCAGTGCTTAGTTCAGTGTCTAGTGCATAGTAAATGCTTAAGAAATAGCACAATTTAGGTAGTAGTTAAGACCATGGGAGCACTTCAAGGAAGTGAGTATACACTAAGAAGAGAAGGGGACCCACAGCTAAACCTTCAGTGCCACTCTCAGTTAAGGAGTGGGAAGCAGAGAAAAAGAGATGGAAGAAACTGAGCAGAATGTGCTGTTAATGATATCTAAGCACTTACTATGTGCTAGGCACTGTACTAAACACTGGGGTAGATACAAAGTAATCAAGTTGGAGACAGTCCATATCCCACATGGGGTTTACAGTATTAATCCCCATTTGAGAGATGAGGGAACTGAGACACAGAAATGAAGTGACTTGTCCAAGGTCATATAGCAGACAAATGGTGGAACAGGGATTGGAACCCAGGTCCTTCTGACTTCCATGCCCATGCTCCGTCCACTCTACCACACAGCTTCTCAAATTTCCCTGAGAGGAGAATAAAGAGAGAACCATGTCAGAAAAATCAAGGTTGGAACATGATTCCAGGTGAAGGGAGTATGGTTCATAGTGGCAAAGACAGATGAGAAGTTGAAGAGGAGTAGGATGGAATCCATTAGATTTGTCAAGAAGGAGATCATTGGCCAACTTGGAGAATTCTCTCTCAGTGGAGTGGAAGATTAAAACTAGATTATAGAGGGTGGAAGTTGCAGGAAAGGATGGGGAGATAGTAGATGTATACAACCCATCAGAAGAATTTGGATAGGAATGGGAGGGAAGAGATGGGGCAATATCATCTGGATGGAGCCCTGGGGGGCAAAATAAAGAGTTTTTTAGGACAGGGAAGGAGAAGGAGACAGGGAGTCAGCAAGTGAATATGGCAGTCAGGGAGTGGGGAAGAGTGAGCACAAGTCTTTGGAGGGAAATCTCCCCTCAAGAGGCAGAAAAGAAGGATGAGACAATTGGAGGGGGAGGAGGAGGAAGCTGGGGATGTAAGGAGAAGATTTTAGGGAGGTCACACCTGATGGTTTTCATTTTGTCATCAGAGTAGTTGGCAAAGTCATCAGGAGCCTGAGAGGAGAAGAGGGGAGTACTGGGGGATTCAGGAGGAAGTCAAAGGACTAGAAAATTTGGTGAAGGCAGTAAGCATGGAAGTTAGCAAGGAAGGAGTAGTGTTGCTGAGCTGGAGAAAGGCCAGAATTAGCATAAATAGTGAGCATAAATAAAGGTGACCATAAATGTGAGCTGGCTGGTCTACTTGGGGCCCATATTTACTATAATTATTACGACAATTGTATTTATTAAGCACTACGTGTCAGCACTGTATTGCTAAGGCAGATACAAGACAATCAAGTCAGACATAGTTCCTATCCCAATGGGGTTCACATTAAGTAGGAGGGAGAAGAAGATTTGTTTTCTTTCCATAGCACTCTGCAGCACCAACCCAAGAGCAGAGGAAGCAAACCCAAGTCAGCAATAGAACCGGGGAGTTTCTATGTATTGTACTTCATCTTAAAATGCAATTGCCAATATTACACTTCCCCAATCATTAAATCTTTTTTTGTCTTTGCTAGTCCCTTCTCTTCAGTAATCTCTGTCTTCAAATATCATGCCCTTTTTGCAATTAGGTTCTTGGAAATAGTTCATATGGGGCAAACTGGCTTATACTTGCCAACTCATAGCTATTTATTACTCTGCCCTGTACAGTCCCGACAAGATTTTCAAGCAATATACCAGGACAAAAGAGCTCTTCAGCAATCTTATTCCAGTTATAGAATATTAGATTGCAATCAAGCTCTTGTCTCAGGATTAGTTTTCTCTGTGTTATTTATTCTCATATTTCAGAGAATAAATGAGGCAATTGATAAGCATCTGTGATAATGCCATTCAGGGCAACTCTTGTATGAAGGAAGAACTACTCTCACAAGCACTTAGTAGAGTACTCTGCACATAGTGCTTAATAAATATCATTGATTGGTTTATAAATCAATGTCCTCATTTTTGGTACTTAGCCTTGAAGCTCACTCTTTTCTATGCAATTTTTGGGGGCAGGGGAGAGAAAGTTATTTCATTTACTTGATATTCAAAGGGGGTTTCAGTCCACTTCTCTTTGAAATTCATGCCTCTGCTAAATTTAAAGCCCATTAAGTGATGTTTCATCTGGGGATGGACACTCAGTCACTGAGGAGCATCAGTTCATTAACAAAAGCTTCTTTGAACTGGTGTGAATGGGTAGTTCTACTTTGAACTAGTAGAAAGAACACAGGCCTGGGAGTCAGAGGACCCAAGTCCTAATCCCGGTTCCACCACCTACCTAAGTGAACTTGGGCAAGTCAATTAACTTTTCCATGCTTCAGTTACCTCATCTTTAAAATGGGAATTCAATGCCTGTCGCCCTCCTACTTAGACTGTATATCAGGCACTGTCTGACTTGATTATTCCTTCAATAGTATTTATTGAGTGCTTTTCTTGTTTCTACCCCAGCACTTAATACTGCACTTAACACAAAGTTAATGCTTAATACAACAATTGTTACTATCATTATAATTATCATTATTAGAACTGGAGTCACTTGGTAATTTTCGCTAAGTACAATTCTCTGATATGAAAAGACAGTCCTGGGCTGCAGGGCAGACAGAGGACTTCTACCTTCAATCATGGGGTACAAGGGAGGGCAAGATATAGGAATTTATGTAATTTTAATACCACTTTCAATAGAAATAGCCAATTGTTTTCAAGTCTGTCTTGTCTAGAGCTATGATGTCACATATACATTTTGGAGGAACTCAAAGTATTTCTCATTTTCTTCATCCTCATGTGGAGAAGTTATTTTGTATGAGGAACATAATAGCCCAAGGAGTTATGTAGTTTGGCCAAGATCATTTATTTATTCTTTTACTTCATCATCTTATCAGTTTTTAATTGAACAGCCACCATATGCAGAAAACTGGGAGCATATAATGAAGTGGATGATATAGTCTCTGTCCTCAAGGAGCTTATAATTTAGAATATATATTCTCTGTCTGTACAGTAAAGTCCACTGGACTCTTCTATAAGGAAGTTACTGGTAACCTTAGAGAATGCAGCATGTGTGAAGGGGAGTCGAAAACCTGATTTAAAAGGATCAAAAGTGAGTTGTTGGAAAGGAAATGCAGACAATGGTTGTACAGTACCCATTCCAATAATTTAGATAGAATTTGGAGCAAGATGATGGGATGATGGCTGGTGGGGGTTCTAAGATCTTGAAGGGATTTTTAGTATAGGGGTGATGAGCACTTGAGCGGAGTAGTTTTTTTTTTTTTTTTTTAAATGGTGTTAAATGCTTACTATGCATCAAACACTGTTCTGTAATTCAAACACTGTACAAGGTAATTAGGTTAGACAGTCCTGTCCTACCCGGGGCTCACAGTCTAAGTAGAAAGGAGAACAGGTATTGAATTCCCATTTTACAGTTGAACAAACTGAGGCACAGAGAAGTTAAGGGGCTTGCCCAAGGTCACAAGAGCAATTGGTAGAGCCAGAATTAGAACCCAGGTACTCTGTCTCCCAGATCCATGCTCTTTCTTTTAGGCTTCGCTGCTTCTCACTCCCAAGCTCAGTTATGGTGACGGCATGGTGATGGGGAGGTGGGATTTGAGACTTACATGCCTAGTTAGGGTGTCATCATCAGGGACGTCTTTTAAACACACACACCCACACACACAGATCAGTGAAATATAGAAACAGATTTGTTTGTCACATGTTCAGGTTCTGCTTCTTGTAACCTCACTGTGGGCAGGGAACATGTCTTTACATTCTTTCAGTAGTATTTATTGAGCGCTTACTATATGCAGAGCACTGTACTAAGCACTTGGTATGTACAATTCGGTAACAGAGAGAGACAATCTCTGCCCATTGACAGGCTTATAGTCTAATCAGGGAGACAGACGGACAAAAATAAGACAACTTAATCGCAATAAATAGAATCAAGGGGATGTACACTTCAGTAACAAAATAAATAGGGTAACTAATAAACATATATACAAATGAGCACAGTGCTGAGGGAAGGGGAAGGGAGAGGGGGAGGAGAGAGGAAAAGGGGGGGAAGGGGGCTTAGCTGAGGGCAGGTGAAGGGGGGGGAAGAGAGGGAGCAGAGGGAAAAGGGAAGCTCAGTCTGGGAAGGTCTCTTGGAGGAGGTGAGCTCTCAGTAGGGCTTTGAAGAGGGGTAGAGGATTTTAAGGAGGGGAGTGACATGCCCAGAGCGTTTCTGCAGGAAGATGATCCGGGCAGTTGAATGAAGAATAGACTGGAGCAGGGAGAGACAGGAGGACGGAAGATCAGAGAGAAGGCTGACACAATAATCCAGGCAGGATATTATGAGAGCCTGTACCAGTAAAATAACCGTTTGGGAGAAGAGGAAAGGGCGGATCTTGGCGATAATGTAAAGGTGAGACCAGCAGGTATTGGTGACAGATTGGATGTGTGGGGTGAATGAGAGAGCTGAGTCAAGGATGACACCAAGGTTGCAGGCTTCAGAGACAGGAAGGATGGTCGTACCATCCACCGTGACAGGGCGTCTTCCAACTCTGTTATATTATACTCTCCTGTGCACACAGTTAAGTGCTCAGTAAATATGCATGATTGGTTTTATGGAGAAGAGAGCAAGTCTTCCCAAACTTTGGTTTAGTTTTCTTTGGAGCTTTCAGGATCTCCTCATCTCCATAGCATACATGGGACTCACTGGTTTTGGCCCCCTCAAGGTAAAACAGAACTGAAAACTCTAATTTTTGTCTGATTGTATTAAGATGCCACAGTTGGATTCTTGGATTCATTCAGCTGTCAGCTTAAATTTGGAGACTAAGGCCCGGGGAACAGTGGATGTCTCTTTTCCTCTGAACGTCAGACAATCTCATCAATTAGGAAATGATGCAAAGAGTAAAAGGATCACTAAGGATTACTAACTATGTCAAGGTCCATAACAATAGAAGGTGTTGATTGGCATATCCTATCAAAGTGAACAGCCTGTATGGTTATTTCATTGGTTATTTTAGAGTTTCCTCAGTTGATGTCTAAAACGCCATATGCACACCCTTGGATTATTTCTCTCCACAGTCCTGTTGTATGATCAGATCTCTCAGCTCATAAACTACACTGTTTTTTAAATTCTAAAATCCTTGCTTCTGAGGTTATCTAATTGGGAAGTAGAGAGGGGGCACTGAGGAGTAAAGGTGCTGATCTATAATTTTCAATAATTCAAAGTGACCTAAATTCAGTGAGAGCTTGTGAAGTTTGCTCTTTGTATGGCTCTCAGGTTAGGTCAGGGTTCCACCCTAGTTCAGTGTTCCGTCTCTGAACCTGGCTCAAGGTACTCGGAGGGAATGAATTGCTAATAATAATTGTATATGTCGTGCTTATCTTGTGCCAAGCACTGTTCTAAGTGATGGGGTAGATACAAAGTAATCAGGTTGTCCCATGTGGGACTCACAGTCTAAATCTCCATTTTTACAGATGAGGTAACAGGCACAGAGAAATGAAGTCACACAGGTCACACAGCAGACAAGTGGTGGAGCCAGGATTAGAGCCAACATCCTCAGACTCTCAAGCCCGTGCTCTTGCCACTAGGCTATGCTGCTAATAAGCATTCATTTAATTCATTCAATCATATTCATTGAGCACTGTGTGTGCAAAGCACTGTATTATGCACTTCGGAGCATATAATAGACAGAATCTCTGCCCACAATGAGCTTACAGTTTCAAGTGGGAGATCATTCAAATTACTGACTGACAGAGGGATTGGCTTCAGAGACCTAAAATCATTCATCCTCCGCTTCGAATTAGCAGAGTTTCTGTTTTCTCTCTTCTCCTTAAGCAAGCAGTAGTGTGCAGTGAGCATCTACTGTGGGAAGAGAACTGCACTAAACACTTGATTTCTGGTTAATCACACAGATTTCTACATCTTCCTTCCAAAATTAGACACCACCCCACCCTCTGGTCCTTAATCAGAGTTTTTCTCAACATCAACCCTCATGGTTAAGGATGGACCCATCTAAAATCTTTCCAACTTCCCTATCCAATCCTAACACTCCTTCTAGTAAGCCATTATGGACTTCTCACCCAATTTTGTTTCTTTGGCTTTTCCACCAGCTCTTCTTGAGCCAACTTCTATTTTCTCTTTACACAACTTTCTGGGAAAACACAACTCAAATTCTTTCATATACTCTATAAAAGAAGTGTTCAGTTGCTCTAACGGTGCTGAGTGCAGATTGGCCCTCTGTTTTGACTCTAGATGTTTTAAGCAGATCTTGATAGCAAGACCAGGCAACGGAAAGCAATATCGTGCACTTTAGATGGCAAATCCATAGGCAGGACAAAGTTATTAATAAGGGTGTCCTGTGGCAGGAACTGCCTATTCTTTCTTGATTTTTTCCAGTTAGGCAACATCAACCCAATGCAAGACTGAGATCTTATCCACAGTGTGAAAAACTAAGGCAAATACAGGATGCCAAGTGTTTTATTGCTATGCTTTTTTGTTTTCCTCCAGGTCCCATGACTTTAAGATTCAGGCAACAGAGAACAGTAAAAATACCGCAGTAAGTTCTACCCTCAGCTTTCTCGCCTTCTTAAAGGAGTCTTAAGGCATTTATTAATGGTTCCTTATATCTATTCAGAAAGATCATGCTTGTAATTTTCTTTAGCAATAGCACCAGATCTTGTTGTTTTGTTATTTTGCATGCCTTTGTGGCAATGACTTCCTCAACAGTTGGAGTGAATCAAATGCTATTTATTGAGTGAGTACTGTATGCAGAGCATAATACTATGTGATTAGGAGAGGACTACACAATACTTCCTGCTTAAGAAAAGGAGAGAAAGCAGGGACTGTGCTAGTGCTAAGTGGAAGAGGAATGATTTTAGGCCCCTGAAAGCCAATCCATCCATCAGTCAAGGATTGGAGTGATCTCCCCCTTTAAAATGTAAACTAAGAAGCAACATGGCCTAGTGGATAGAGCATAGACCTGGAAGTCAGAAGGTCATGAGTTCTAATCCCAGTTCTTCCACTTATCTTCTGTGTGACCTTGGGCAAGCCACTTAACTTTTCTGTGCCTCAGTTCCCTCATCTGTAAAATGGGGGTGAAGACTGAGAGCATCAAGTGGGACAGGGACGTGTCTAACCTAATTATGTTGTATCTACCACCAACACTTTAGAACAATGTTTGGTACATAGTAAGCACTTAAATACCATAATCACTATAGAGTTGGTAGGTAATCAAATCTTCTCATCCAATCCTCTATTCAACTGTAAATGCCTCCTTTAAGTATGTGCTCTTCAGGCTGCAGACCATTCCCTTGGAAACACCTCTCTAACTTCGGATGTTACTGGCAACCCTTCCACTGCCTGCTTCCTCTCACTCCTCAGTCATATTTATTGAGTGCTTACTGTGTGCAGAGCACACAGTACTGCCATGTACTTTGAGAAAATAGAAATGATCAGGTGTGATCTAAAGTCCCTCTTGCTCTTCTCCAGACCCTCCCTCTTCTTGTCCCCTTCCTTCTTCCAGAGGGCTATCTTCAACTGTTCACTTTCCAGTTGCTTCCTCTCCACTGCTTTCAAATATGTTCATGAATCCTCTATCCTAAAAACAAAACAAAAACCATCTACCCTTCCTTGATCCCATGGCTCCTTCTAGTTATCACCCCATCTCTCTCCTACCATTTTTCTCCAGACTCTTCAAGCAAGTTGTCTGTGTTTACTTGCCTCCACTTCCTCCCTTCCAACTCTCTCCTGGATCACCTCCAATCTGTTTTCCAATTCTTTCAAGCAGCGTGGCTCAGTGGAAAGAGCATGGGCTTGGGAGTCAGAGGTTATGGGTTCTAATCCCGGCTCCGCCACTTGTCAGCTGTGTGACTTTAGGCCAGTCAATTAACTTCTCCAGGCCGCAATTACCTCATCTGTAAAACAGGGATTAAGATTGTGAGTCCCATGTGGGGCAACCTGAGCACCTTGAGCACCCCCCAAGTGCTTAGAACAGTGCTTCGCACCTAGTAGCACTTAAATATCATTATTATATTGAAACTCCCCTAAATTTACCAGTGACCTTCCTGTCAAATCCAATGGCCTCTACTCCTAATCCTCGATCTCTCAACTCCCTTCGACCCTTTGAAACTGTGGATCACCCCCTTCTCCTTGAAAAACCCTCTCTCTTTGGCTTCACTGATAGTCATCTTCTGTTTAGACTGTGAGCCCTTCATTGGGCAGGGATTGTTTCTATCTGCTGCTGAATTGTACATTCCAAGCACTTAGTACAGTGCTTTGCACATAGTAAGCACTCAAAAACTTTTGAATGAATGAATGGTTCTCCTCCTCTCTCTCTGACTGCTATTTCTCAGTCTCTTTCACAGGCTCCTCCTCCACTTTCCTTCCTCTAACAGTGGGAGTTCTGGATCTCCTATTTGCCATCTAAACCCACTCCCTTGGCTTCAACAACCATTTCTATACAGATGACTCCCAAATCTATCTCTACAGCCCTGACTTCCCTCCTCTATAGTCTCACATTTTCTCATACTTTTGGGACATCTCTACCTAGCTGTCCCACTACCCTATAAACATGTACAAAACGGAACTCTTAATCTTCCTGACCAACTCCTGTCCTTCCCATCATTTTGACAA
The DNA here is from genome assembly GCF_004115215.2 of Ornithorhynchus anatinus. Classification (NCBI taxonomy): domain Eukaryota; kingdom Metazoa; phylum Chordata; class Mammalia; order Monotremata; family Ornithorhynchidae; genus Ornithorhynchus; species Ornithorhynchus anatinus. The sequence continues at coordinate 35,162,237 of NC_041734.1, read as the reverse complement.
TACCATTATCTGTCTCACAAGCCTGAACCTTGTAATTATCCTTTACTCCTCTCTCTCATTCAACACATATTCAATGTCACCTGCTCTGGTCAGCTCTACCTTCACAACATCACAATAATCCACCCTTTCCTCTTCATCTAAACCTCTACTATTCTGATCCAACCAGTTATCCTAACCTGCCTTGACTACTGCATCAGTCTCCTTGCCTCTCTCTCTCTCCCCACTCCAGTCCATACTTTACTCTGCTGCAAAGTTCATTTTGCTTAAAAAAATAAATAAATAAATAAAAGTGTTCAGTCCACATCTCCCTACTCTTCAGAATTTCCAGTAGTTGCCCATGCATTTCTGCATTAAATAAAAACTCTTACTTCAAAACTCTCAATCACCTTGTCCCCTCCTACCTTACCTCTCTGATTTCCTACTAAAACCCATACACTTCACTCCTAATACCAGCCTACTTACAATTTACAGTATGTCCATCTTATCCATCTTGCTTCCAACCCCTTTGACCATGTCTCCTCTCTGGCCTGACTGGAACTCGTTCCCCCTTCATCTATGACAGACCATCAGTCTTCCTGCCTTCAAAGCCACATTAAAATCAAGTCTTCTCAGACCAAGCCCTCATTTCACTTACTCCCTCTCCCTTCTGTATCACCTATTCACTTGGCTCTGTACCCTTTAAGCATTTGATAGTCACCACATCCTCAGCCTCACTGCACATATGTACCATATCTGTAATTTATTTTAATGTCTGTCTCCCCTTCTAGAGTGTAAGCTCCAGGAAAGCTGGGGAGGGGCCTATGAACTCGATTGGACTGCAATAATAATGTTGGTATTTGTTAAGCGCTTACTATATGCAGAGCACTGTTCTAAGCGCTGGGGTAGATACAGGGGTAATCAGGTTGTCCCACATGAGGCTCACAGTTAATCCCCATTTTACAGATGAGGTAACTGAGGCACAGAGAAGTAAAGTGACTTGCCCACAGTCACACAGCTGACAAGTGGCAGAGCTGGGAGTTGAACCCTTGACCTCTGACTCCAAAGCCCAGGCTCTTTCCACTGAGCCACGCTGTACTCTCCCAAGCTCTTAGTACAGTGCTCTGCACACAGTAAGTGCTCAATAATAATGATGGCATTTGTTAAGTGCTTACTATGTGCAAAGCACTGTTCTAAGTGCTGGAGAGGATACAGGGTGATCAGGTTGTCCCACATGGGGCTCACAGTCTTCATCCCCATTTTACAGGTAACTGAGGCCCAGAGAAGTTAAGTGACTTGCCCAAAGTCACACAGATGACAAGCAGCTGAGCCTGGATTTGAACCCCTGACCTCTGACTTCCAAGCCCGGGCTTTTTCCACTGAGCCACGAATAAATACGACTGACTGATTCAAGAAGTATGCCAAGACGACTGTAAGCTCTTTATAGGCAGGGAATGTGTCTGTTACATTGTACTCTCAAGCGCTTAGTAAAGTGCTCTGCACACAGTAATAATAATAATGTTGGTATTTGTTAAGCGCTTGTGTGCAGAGCACTGTTCTAAGCACTGGGGTAGATACAGGGTAATCAGGTTGTCCCACATGAGGCTCTCAGTCAATCCCCATTTTACAGATGAGGGAACTGAGGCACAGAGAAGTTAAGTGACTTGCCCACAGTCACACAGCTGACAAGTGGCAGAGCCGAGATTCAAACCCATGACCGCTGACTCCCAAGCCCATGCTCTTTCCACTGAGCCACGCTGCTTCTCAAATACTACTGAACAAAGCGAGCACAGGCAGGGAATGTGTCTGTTATATTGTGCTATCCCAAGCGCTCAGTACAGTGCTTTGTACACAGTAAGAGCTCAATAAATACGATTGAGAGAATGAACTCATTAAAGCTATTTCCTCCTATCAGTGTTCTCTTAATTTGTCTCCACAATGGCACTATTCCATTTGAGCACTGGAGGGAGCCTCTTGCACACATCATGAAGCGCTCCTCAATTAGCCCGAGTGGAAAATATTGGAAGAATAAATGTCTGTTAACACAGCTACTGAACCAGAAACAACCATTACAGGTTGCAACCTGGCAAACTGAACTCAATGAAAGTCAAATAGAATTAAATAATGAAATAATTAAAGGCCTCAAACACCCAGCAGATGGTTGGGAAATATGTCACACTACTTGATAGATTGATTGACTGTTTGATTGATACTCAGGCATTTAGTGCTCCCTAACATTTTACCCCCTTAAGTCCTGGTGGTCTAACCCTACAGGACACAGGTCAGGGAAGCAACGTGGTTTAGCGGAAAGAGCCCAGGCTTGGGAGTCAGAGCATGTGGATTCTAATGCCGCCTCTGCCATTTGCGTGGCTCGCTTCGGAGTCAGAGGTCATGGGTTTGATTCCTGGCTCTGCCACTTGTCAGCTGTGTGACTGTGGGCAAGTCACTTAACTTCTCTGTGCCTCAGTTACCTCATCTGTAAAATGGGGATTAAGATTGTGAGCCCCACCTGGTACAACCTTAGCTACCCCAGTGCTTAGAACAGTGCTTGGCACATAGTAAGCGCTTAAATACCAGTGCTTACACACTTCCTCAGCACTAACTGCATTGCTGGGGTATTTACTCTCGCTGCCACAGTGCAGTGGTCTGTGACACCATGCTCATTCAAACACTGTTCTCTTTCCTTATATATCAGTCCCCACCCCCCTCCCTTATTTTGGATTGTGAGCCCACTGGAGCCTTTAGTACAATGTTTTCACATAGTAAATGCCTAATAAAAACTATTACTACTTCTATGGCTTCCCTGAAATCCTAATGTCATCTTGGATCACACACACCCTGTCTGACCTGATTATCGTGGATTTGGCTCAGCACTGAGTATATTCAGTTGTACATATTGAGCATTTACTCTGTGCAGAGTTCTGTACTTAGAGCTTGGAAAAGTACAACAAAAAGCAGACATTCCCTGTCCGCAACGAACTTAAAGTCTAGAGATATGTTTGCCACAATAGTAAGTGCTCAAAAATACCACCATTATTAGAATTACTAGATGGAGGTCACGTGAAACAATACTTAACTCATCAAAAAACATCCAAAAACAAAACTGTGGTGAATAATTCCAGGACAGGACACTCCACTAGTTGAATCATACCAAGGGAAAGTTAGGGAACCAGAGACCTTTATATCATTGCTCCTGAGGTTCTGATCCATAACTTATGTACATATCTGTAGTTTATCTATTTATATTCATTCATTCAATAGTATTTATTGAGTGCTTACTATGTGCAGAACACTGTATTAAGTGCTTGGAATGTACAAATCGACAACAGATAGAGACAGTTGCTGCCCTCTGACGGGCTTACAGTCTAATCGGGGGAGACAGGCAGACAAGAACAATGTCAATAGAGTCAAGGGGAAGAACATCTCATAAAACGATGGCAAATAAATAGAATCAGGGTCATGTACATCTCATTAAACAAAATAAATAGGGTGATGAAGATATATACAGTTGAGTGGACGAGTACAGTGCTGAAGGGGTGGGGAGGGAGAGGGGGAGGAGAGGGAAAGGGGGGAGAAGAGGGTTTAGCTGCGGAGAGATGAAGGCGGGGGTAGACGGAGCAGAGGGAAAAGTCTGTGAAGACCTCTTGGAGGAGGTGAGTTTTAAGTAGGGATTTGAAGAGGGGAAGAGAATTAGATTGTTGGAGATGAGGAGGGAGGGCATTCCAGGACCGCGGGAGGACATGGCCCAGGGGTCGACGGCGGGATAGGAGAGACGGAGGGACGGTGAGGAGGTGGGCAGCAGAGGAGCTGAGCACGCGGGGTGGGCGGCAGAAAGAGAGAAATGGAGGAGAGGTAGGAAGGGGCAAGGTGATGTAGAGCCTTGAAGCCTAGAGTGAGAAGTTTTTGTTTCGAGGGGAGGTTGATTGGCAACTACTGGAGGTTTTTAAGAAGGAAAGTGACATGCCCAGAGCGTTTCTGCAGAAAGATGAGCCAGGCAGCGGAGTGAAGAATAGACTGGAGTGGGGCGAGAGAGGAGGAAGGGAGATCAGAGAGAGGCTGACACAGTAGTCTAGCTGGGATATTATGAGAGCCCGTAGCAGTAAGGTAGCCGTTTGGATGGAGCGGAAAGGGTGGATCTTGGCGATATTGTAAAGGTGAGCCCGGCAGATCTTGGTAACGGATCGGATGTGTGGGGTGAACGAGAGAGACGAGTCAAAGATGACACTGAGGTTGCAGGCCTGAGAGATGGGAAGGATGGTCGTACCATCCACGGTGATAGGGAAGTCTGGGAGAGGACCGGGCTTGGGAGGGAAGATGAGGAGTTATGTGTCTCTTCCTCTAGACCGTAAGCTCATTGGGGGTAGGGAACATGTCTGCCAACTGTGTTGGCTCTCCCAAGATGTTAGTGCAGTGCTCCACACAGTAAGGGCTCAGAAAATATCACTGATTGATTGGCCCTGTTCCCTAACAGAGACCGCTGATCTTTTGACCCCATCCAATTTTTAAGCCATCATGTCCCATTTAGTCCCCATACCCAAGCTACCTTCCCTTCACAACCAGACTGATGCCTTCAACATCACCCTGGGGTAGATACAAGCTAATGAAGTTGGAGACAGCCCCTGACCCACATGGGGCTCAGAATTTTAATCCCCATTTTACAGATATAATTGAGGCATCGAGAAGTTAAGTGGCTTGCCCATGGTTACACAGCAGGCAAGTGGCAAAACCAGGATTAGATCCTAGGAATTCTGACTCCTGGGTCCGTACTCTATCCACTAGACCACACCGCTTTTCAATTGTTCCAATTGCTCTCCAGTGAGGACAGACGTCCAGCAATCAGACATGAGAATCCACAGTGGGTGAGATCAGACTGATTTTAGATGTAGCAATGTCTTACTGTGGCCAACCTGGCTTCGTCTATATACAGCTGACTTTTTCCAAACTGTTAGTTTTTTGAATTAGGTAGAATTACTATTTCCTTGGGAAAATGGCACAAGTAGATCCATAATCAACTTATTTTTAAAATGCCAGGCAAAAAAAAAATCGTCAGCTCACCTAACCATCTGGTTTAGAATATACAGATGGGTAATAATAACTCTGCCACCAAACGTTACTAGAGAAAAAGTATTCTATAGCAACTTATAGGCTTTATGGTAGTCAAATGTTGGCTCTCCTCCAATCCAATCCCTCAAATAGAGAGGCAGTGTGGCTTAGTGGAAATGGTCCCGGCTTGGAGGTCAGAAGTCATAGGTTCTAATCCCAACTCAACCACTCTTCTGCTGTGTCACCTTGAGCAAGTCACTTCACTTCTCTGTGCCTCAGTTCCCTCATCTGTAAAATGGGGATTAAGACTGAGCTCAATGTGGGACAACCTGATTACCTTGTCTCTTCCCCAGCTCTTAGAACAGTGCTTGGCACAGAGTAAGTGCTTAACAAAAACCATCATTATTACAAAAAAAAAATGCTTTGCATATTGAAATAAATTATCCAATGAGAAAATGACCACCGGAGGCACATCATTTATCTCTGTGGTTCAACACCAATAGGCTACAGTCATTCAATATTTGATTCAAATTAAATGTCAGGTGCAAAGCCAATGTGTGCATATATACATGGTTGTAATAATACTTATGGTGTCATCTTATCTCTAGACTTTAAACTCCTTCTGGGCAGGGAATTTGTCTGCTAATTCTGTGGTATTCTCCCAAGCACTTAATATGGCGCTCTGCCCCTAGTACATGCAAGATAAATGCCATTGATTATGGTACTTGTTAAGCCCTTACTCTGTGTCAAGCACTGTTCTAAGAACTGGGGTTCATACATGTTAACCAGGTCGGATCCAGTCCCTGTCCCACATGGGGTTCGAAATCTAAATTGGGGGAAGGAGAATTTAATCCCCATTTTACAGATGAGGAAACTGAGGAGAAGTAAAATGACTAGCCAAGGTCACACAGCAGACAAGTTGTTGAGCTGGAATTAGAACTCAGGTCCTTTGTATTTGAAGACACCACAGAAGGGAGGGCATGTGTGGCTGAAAAGACCAATGTGGGATCCACAGTCCTGGCTACACTGTGCATTCAAAAAAGTTGTCCCAGGCCTTTTTATAATGCTCTGTGTAAATACTATTTTTGCAACTGGCACTCTAACAATCTAAGACCATAGTGTGTAGGAGCAATTTAAAGATAATACAAGTTCCTCATTTCTCCTCTGAAGGCACTGGCAAAGCCCAGAAAAGAAACCTTACTGTTGTCTGTGACAAGGCCTGCCTGGCAAAGTGCCCATCTGTGTGTCTCATCTGCCTTTGGGCACAGAGAGCTGGCTCCCAGTGCTTCCGGACTATCTACAGCAAGCATTAGGGGAGATCAGGGCCCTTAAAGGCTAATCCCTAGTTTTGAGGGTGCTAATTGAAAATGTAATGAGTTAGTTTAGTTAGGTTTCTCAAAGTGAAATTTGTATTTGCATCTTAAATAAACAAAACTTTGTTTAACCAGTCTTCCTCACTATGGTACTCTTCTTCCAATCAAATAAATTACACCTTATCTGTTCTACTTGCTTGCTCAACAATTATATGGCAGAAAACGCAAGACTACAAAAGCTTAACAGCAAGTCATGGTGAAGGATTTAGAATAAACAGTTTACCAGTTATTTGAATGGCCAAAGTCTGTTCTTCAAGCCGAAGCAAAATAAGTCAAGAGATGCAGCAGGACCTAGTGGATAGAAATAGGCCTGGGAGTCAGAAGGACCTGGGTTCTAATCCCAGCTCCTCCATTTGTCTGCTCTGTGACGTTGGGCAAGTCACTTCACTTCTCTGTGCCTCAGTTACCTCATCTGCAGAATGGAGATTAAGACTGTGATTCCCATGTGGGGTAGGGGTACAACCTGACTAGCTTGTATCTACCCCAAAGCTTAGTTCAGTCCCTGGAATATAGTAAACATTTAAACACCATAAAAAAAGCCTTTTTTAAAAGTTCTGAGATCTGACTATAACTAGAATTAGCAGTTATCTAGTTATTAGACCCCTTATAGACCACATTGCTATGTGGACAATGTGCCCCAGGGAGTTATCTTATCTCAGCTTAACTACTGCATCTGCCTTCCTGTTGACCTCCCTGCCTCCAATCTCTCCCTTCTTCAGGCCACATTTCAATCTTTTTGGTGCCCAGAACTTTTATCATGCCCCAAAGACCTCCAAGGAGTGGAAGTCTTTGTCACAGGCAGAAACACTGATCTCTTGACCACATCCTGCTATTTAAGAGACAATTACTCTCCCCATCTTCAAAGCCCAGTCAAAGGCACATCTCCTCCAAAAGGCTTTCCCCTCATTTCTTCTTCTCTCACTCACTTCTGTACCACTGACTTGCTCCCTTTATTCATCCCCTCTCCCAGCCCTACTGCACTTCCCTGCATATCTGTAATTTTATCTACTTACATTAGTGTGTCTTCCCATCTAGACTCTCATAATGGGAAGGGAATGTGTCTTTTATATTGTTATATTGTACTCTACCCTGTGCTTAGTACAGTGCTCTAGACACAGTAAGCACCCAACAAATAAAATTGGCTGACTGACCTTGGGCTTTAAGACACTCAATCTGCTGTCTCTCCTAGATATCACTTCTTCCACTACTTCCTCACTTACACATTTCATTCTCATCTCTCCCACTGACAGCCTCTTGCCAACACTTTCCTTCGTGTCTGAACCCCTTCCCTTTCACATTCAGCAAAAGTTGTCTCCATCTTCAAAGCCCTTCTGAAGTCACATCTCTTCCAGGTTGCCTTCTCTGATTAAATCTTCCATTTCCTTACCCTTTCCCCCACCCTCTTCAAACACTTCAGCACCTAAACACTTTGATATACACACATTCCCGTGTCATTAACATATTTATCTTTTCATTTACTTTCCATCTATAATTTTATTGCCTGTATCCCTTAGTAGACTGTAAATTCCATGAGAGCAAGGGTCTTGACTATTAATTCTATTGTATTCTCCTAAGTGCCCTGCCCAATGCTCTGCACACAGAAGGAACTCAATAAGGTGGTCTGATTGATTGATCCCAGTCATTTGGAAAAAACTCTTGTAACTCAAAAGATGTAAGAGCAGCATCTACGCACTGATGGCTGTGCTCTAGAAGAACATACATGACAAGACATGTAGATTCTTACAAACCTCTTTTGAGTCAGCCAAGCAACAAGCCATTATAGATTGATAATTAGCTTAAAGGAAAAATATGTTATGTATCCATCTACAATTTGAAGGTCCTGCCTAGGGTTTTCTTTGGTGACTTGAAGTTAAATGTTCTCTCATTTCTACTGCCTATCTGGTGCCTTACCCAGCAACATAGGGTAAGACAAAAGAGGAGATTTTTCAACTAGGTTCTTTAAGAAACTAGCAGACATTGGCAAAGTGCCATCAACCTTCAGCTCAAAGAACAACTGGAGTCTTCGCCTTCGATACGGTTGTGAAGCCTGGACCATAAGTGAGATGAACTCCAGCCTTGGAATATGGCCACTGCCTTTGTCTTCCTATTAACATAAACTTGTTTGAGGAGCCTTTTTAAAATATTATTTGTTAAGCACTTACTATGTGCCAGGCAAGGTACTAAGTGCTGGGTTAGATACAAGCTAGCCAAGTTGGACACAGATTATGTCCCATGGAGCTCACAATGTTAATTCCATTTTACAGATGAAGGAACTGAGGCACAGTGAAATGACTTGCCCAATATCACACAGCAGACTAGTGACAGAGCCAAGATTAGAACCCAGGTCCTTCTGACTGCCAAGCCCATACTTTATCCACTAGGCCAACCTGGTTAGATGGGACTTTGAGTCTCCTGAATCCATTTCTGCTTCCCACCAGAGAGGTATTACTACTACCAGCATCACTGCACCAATAGGATTCTCTGCTTTCGACTCCCTCAAATCCAACCTTCTCATTTGAACATTAGTATTCCTTCAGGGGGGCCTTGGTTCATAAAGCTAGGAAAGAAATAACCATGTGTGAAGCAGTCTCCTTGAAAAATAAAGAAAGGGTAAGCAATTGATAAAACAAACTGCCATCCATATTCTCTGACGAAAGTTCTGCAAAAAGGACTACTCTTGCCAAAAAATACCTGGCATGCACAGAAGAGATGGATGGCAACTGTCTTGTCTCACTGAACTATTTTATTTAGAGAGAAAAATGTTGTATTCAACTAGCCAGGTTAGATGTCCTACTTCCTACCATCCATTTCAGTGTTCATGTTGAGAGCTTGCTATTCCCGGTTTAGCTGGGATTCTTCAGAGGTAGTTTAAAACCACAGACTTATTTTGTAATGGACAGACTACGGGCTTGGGAGTCAGAAGATCATGGGTTCTAATCCCAGCTCTGCAGCTTGTCTGCTGGGTGACTTCTCTGGGCCTCAGTTACCTCATCTGTAAAATGGGGCTTGAGTCTGTGAGCTCCTTGTGGAAAAGGGACTGTGTCCAACCTGATTTGCTTGTATCCATCTCAGTGTTTAGTATAGTACCTAGCACATAGTAAGCACTTAACTACCACATTATTAATATAGCCCTAGCCCACATCCTGCCTCTGTCCTGGAATGCCCTCCCTCCTCAAATCTGACAGACAATTACTCTCCCCTCCCTCAAAGCCTTAATGAAGGCAAATCTCTTCCAAGAGGCCTTCCCAGACTAAGCTTCATGTTTTCTCATCTCCCATTCCCTTCTGCGTTGCCCTAACTTGCTCCCTTTTCCTATTCCCCTGTGCCAGCTCCAGCAAGACAGGCAAGATCAAGGCACAGGGAGAAGTTTAGCACTAGAGCAGCCAAGTTTGTGGTCTGGGTTGTAGAAAGAGAAGTGAGGTGAAATAGGAGGGAGCTAGGTGATGGAGTGCTTTAAAGCCAATGGTGAGGAGTTTTTGTTGATATGATAGTGAATGAGTAATCACTGAAATTTTGGGGGGAAGGGTGACATGTCCTGAATATTTTTGTAGAAAAATGATCCAGGCAGCAGAGTGAAGTATGGACTGTAGACAGCACCACATCCTCTCTCTCTCGAGCCCATAACCATGGTGTTATGTAACTCATATCTCTCATTCAACTCATATATTTAATGTCACAAGTCTTGTTGGTTCTCAGGGTACTGCTAAAATCTGCCCTTTCCTCCATCCAAATGCTACTTTAGTGCACAGTAGGTACTCCATACATACGATTGATAAATAGATCAAATCTCCTCCAATTAAAAAAGTCACCCCTTTGCTTGCAGCCTTGTTCCCTTCCTAACACCTCATTCCTTCTGAATGCACATTACGTGAAGATGCTCAATCAGTTGGTTTTGAAACCCAGTCACGTTAAGAAATGCAACAATTCAGTCTGCCCTTCTTTTCCCTGGAGTGCTGTCTCTTCAGGAAATGCCAACTAATAAGCAAAAGCTCCATCAAGTTGATTCTTCTTTCCCAGATTGCCAGGTGGAATGGTGGATTTGAGGTAATAACTCTGTATTCTTCAAAATTAGAATCCTTTGAGTCCTCAGAGCAGATTTTCTGTAAGGGGAGAAATTAATTTTGCATGTCCTCAGAGCTGAAGCCAATACCTCAAATTTAACATGTCCAAAACAATACTCATCTTCTCACCCAAACCCTGTCCTTCCCCTGACTTTCCCATCACTGTAGATGGCACCATCATCCTTCCTGTCTCAAGCCAGTAACCTTGGCATTATCCTGGGCTCCTCACTCTCATTCAACATATTCAATCCATCACTAAATCCTGTTGGACCCACCTTCACAACATAGCTAAAATTCATCCTTTCCTCACCATCCAAACTGTTGCCATGCTAATACACTCATCTCCTCCCACATGGATTACATCAGCCTCCTTGCTGGCCTCCCAGCCTCCTGGAATCTCTCTCTAATCCAGTCTATACTTCACTCTGCTGCACGGATCATTTTTCTACAAAGACGTTCAGGATCTTTCCCCACTCTTCAAAAACTCCAGTTGTTGCCCATCCACCTCAAACAAAAACTCCTCACTATTGACCTTAAAAGCACTGTCACCTTGCCCACTCCTACCTCACCTCACTACTCTCCTACTATAACCCAGTCTGCACACTCGACCCCTCTAATGCTAACCTTCTCACTGTGCCTCGATCTCATTTATCTGGCCACTGACTCCTTGCCCACAGCCTGCAACACCCTCCCTCCTCAAATCTGACAGACTCTTCCCACCTTCAAAGCCTTATTGAAGGGACATCTCCTGCAGGAGGCCTTCCCTAAGCTCCCCTTTCCTCTTCTCCCTCTCCCTTCTGCATCACCCTTTCTCCCTTTGTTGTTCTCCCCTAGTAGCCTCACAGCACTTGTGTATATATCTGCAATATATTTACATTAAGGTCTACCTTCCCCCTTCTAGACTGTAAGCTCATTGTGGGCAGGGAATGGGTCTGTTAATTGTACTGTACTCTAAGTGCTTAGTACAGTGTTCTGCACACAGTAGATACTCAAGTACAATTGAATGAATACAAGGTAATCTTGGGAGTAGCAGCATGGCCTAGTGGAGAAAGCAAAGGCCTGGGAGTTATAAGGACCTGGGTTCTAATGCTGGCTCCACCACTTGTCTGCTATGTGATCTTTGGCAAGTCACTTTACTTAACCTCATCTGTAAAATCAAAATTAAAACTGTGAGCACTATGTGGGATAGGGACTATGTGCAACCTGATTCTCTCCTGTCTATCCTGGCACTTAGTACAGTGTCTGCATATAGTAAGCACTTAAGAACCACAGTAGTAATAATAATAATTTAATCAGTTTGGACATGGCTCCAATTCCTTGTGGGAATCATAATCTATGCTATTCCCATTTTATCCATGAAAAAACTGAGATCCAAGAGATTTAATACAATTATGGAATTGTGGTATTGTGATATTTTTAAGCTTTTACTATGGGCCTTGCACTCTATTACACACTGGGGCAGATATGAGATAATCAGTGCCTGACCAACACAGAACTCCCAGCATAAGTGTGAGGGAGAACAGGTACTGATTCCCCCCATTTTACACATGAGGAAACTGATGCCTGATGAAGGGTGACTCACCCAAGGTCCCAAAACGGCAGAGAGTCAGAGCTGTAATTAGAAGCCAGACCCTCTGACTCCCATGTACACTGGATCATGCCGCCCCCTATGAGAGAAGATGAATGTCTTCCCTCAGACAAGGAGCACTCAGCAACCAGGAATGGCCTACATTAGCCCAGAACCAGAAAGCAGTGAAGGAACCACTGATTTGATCAGCAAACAAGCCCCTCTCTAGCACACACTTGAAAGCTGGTGGTGGTTGGGGCGGGGGGGGCGGCGATCTTCACCTATGCCCCCATCCCCACCTATGCCCAGATACCCACCCAATGGAGACCCCTCATTCTCTTTGGATGCCAGCCACCTCTATCCTGGACTGAAATGCTTACAACCCTCCGTCCGCACCTGGCTATTCGCTTTTGTATTCAGTTCCCTCCTTCCATGACTCTAGCTGTGACCCTCTCCCCCATAGAAGTTAAACTTGTGGTGAGCAGCAAACTGTTCACTTTAATTATATGGAAAGGTAGGAAGAATACTAACAATCAATGGTATTGAGAGCAATAATATTCATTCAATAGTATTTATTGAGCGCTTACTATGTGCAGAGCACTGTACTAAGCGCTTGGAATGTACAAATAGGTAACAGATAGAGACAGTCCCTGCCCTTTGATGGGCTTACAGTCTAATTGGGGGAGACGGACAGACAAGAACAATAGCAATAAATAGAATCTAGGGGATGAACATCCCATTAAAACAATAGCAAATAAATAGAATTAAGGCGATGTACATTTCATTAACAAAATAAATAGGGTAATGAAAATATATACAGTTGAGCAGACGAATACAGTGCTGAGGGGATGGGAAGGGAGAGGGGGAGGAGCAGAGGGAAATGGGGGGAAAAGAGGGTTTAGCTGCAGAGAGGTGAAGGGGGGCAGTAGAGGGAGTAGAGGGAGAAGGGGAGCTCAGTCTGGGAAGGCCTCTTGGAGGAGGTGAGCTCTAAGTAGGGTTTTGAAGAGGGGAAGAGAATGAGTTTGTCGGAGGTGAGGAGGGAGGGCGTTCCAGGACCTCAGGAGGACGTGGCCCAGGGGTCGACGGCGGGATAGGCGAGAACGGAGGACGGTGAGGAGGTGGGCGGCAGAGGAGCGGAGCGTGCGGGGTGGACAGTGGAAAGAGAGAATGGAGGAGAGGTAGGAGGGGGAAAGGTGATGGAGAGCCTTGAAGCCTAGAATGAGAAGATTTTGTTTTGGTATTTGTTAAACGCTTATTCTGTGCCAAGCACTGTTCTAAGCACGGAGGTAGATACAAGGTAATCAGGTTGTCCCATGTGGGGTTCACAGTCTTAATCCCCATTTTACAGATGAGGGAACTGAAGCACACAGAAGTTAATTAACTTGCCCAGAGCCACACAGCAGACAAGTGGCGGAGGCAGGATTAGAACCCATGACCTCTGACTCTCAAGCCCATGCTCTTTCCACTAAGCCACACTGCTTCTATACACTGTACACTGGTACCATATAAGGTACACTGCCTTGTGCTTACTCAAGTGCTTAGTACAGTGCTCTGCACAAAATAAGTGCACTACAAATGTGATTGATTGAAATAAGTGCTTGGGTAGTACAATACAGTGAGAAGATACAATCCCTGCCTTTAAGGAGTTTTACAGTATTCTGTGCAGAGCACTGTACTGAGCACCTGGAAGAATAGAGTTAACTGACAGGATCTTTGCCTTCAAAGAGCTCTACTGTGTACAGAGCACTGTACTGAGAACAAAAAGTTCTACTGTAGTCTCCAAAGTGCTTAGTACAGTCCTCTGCATACAGTAAGTGTTCAATAAATGCTATTGATCAACTGAAGTAAGTGCTTGAGTGAGTACAATATGGTAAGAACACACAATCCCTGACTTCAAACAATTTACAGTCTATTCTGTGCAGAGTACTGTGTTGAGCACCTGGGAGGCAACAGTAGACTTAGGCATGATCCTTACCTTCAAGGAGCTCTACTGTGTACAGAGCACACTGTACTGAGCACATATAATTAATAATGGCATTTGTAAAGCATTTGCTATGTGCCAAGCACTGCTCTAGGCATTGGTGGGAAGATAAAAAGTAATTAGGTTGCACCACATCGGGCTCACAGTCTTAATCCCCATTTTATAGATGAGGTAACTGAGGCACAGAGAAGTTAAGTGCACAAAATCATACAGCTGACAAGTGAAAGATCTCGGATTAGAACCCATGACCTATGACTCCCAAGCCCATGCTCTTTCCACTGAGCCACAGTTCTATTACATTCTCTGAAGTGCTCAGTATAGTCCTCTGTACACTCAGTAAATACTACTGATTGATTGGTTGATTGACTGGGGTAAATAGATGGTGAACCCTGGCTGGGGCAGAGAACCTTGCCCCATCTGATCACCTTGAATCATACCCAGCAATTAGCACATAGTCAGTGCTTGGGAAAGTCCATCATTGAGCAGAGTCATTGCCAAGCATGGAGATGAGCAAGTTACATTGGCAGTAACCATGGAGATGCTAATCTAAAGCTGGGGAAATCCCGGGGGAAAAGCCAGTTGTTGTTTTTTTAATCACTGAGTCTCGGGTAACCCCCTCACTTCATCCCCAGACATCCCTGATCTCCTCCCCTGATTGGCTCTGAGATGAAACTTCTCATAGTGGCAATCAAAAAGGGTCTGAGGTATTTAAAGAATAGCTTGTATTGTCAAAAATTTCACTGAAGTCACAAACCAAACCTATCTCTCACCCAGACTCCAAGAAGCTTGGATGATAAATGACAGCAGTTTCACCTGGAGAATAATTTTTGGAGCCATCTAATTTACCCTTCTGAGGTTCAACTGAATGCTGGAGCAAACTTAGTAGTCTTAATTATCTGCAGTTGCAAGTGTTTAAATACAAAATCACTAGGAGCTGAAATCAATGGAGACACCAATGAAAAGCAATCTCTACATCTGACTATTTAAATTATTAAATTCTCCATTTGTTTCTTTGATTCAGCAGCTTTTGATGTACTGTGTTTCTTAGACATTTCCTCATAATAAGAAACATATGAGACAAATTAAATAGATGTTCGCCATAGAGGACTTACAATATTTCACGGGAGAAGCACAATGTTTCCGGTTGCCATTGCTTTGGAAGATGAAAGACAATCTTTCTTTTTCCTCCAGAAGAAATCAGACAAGTCATTTCAACAATGTTTAATTGATACCAAACCGTTTCCTGCTCTCCCAGGGGATGAAGCCATTGACAAACTGGGGATTTCCTTAGATGTGCGGGCTTTCCTGGGAGCGAGGTTTGGGACTCCTTCAGAGAACCACAGAGTCCTGAATGAAATGGTTGGTAGTGTGATGTCAGGTCTGTCTTGGCCATGGAATCCTTCCCCAAAATATAAATATGCCGAATAAGTCTTACAGAAGCCAGTTGCCTGGGATGGTGAGTTAATGTAAAGATCAAAAGCAGTGCTGTCACCGAATACACACAGAAATCTTTCATTACAATTTTTTCCTCTTTTTTAAAAAAAGGTATTTGTTAAACACTCATTATCTACCAGGCATTGTACTAAGCCCTGGGGTAAATGCAAGCTAATCAAGTTGGAAACATGTGGCTCCTTCATCCCCCTTTTACAGATGAGGTAAATGAAGCAAGAAAAATTAGATAATTTGCCCAAGGTCACATAGCGGACAAGGGGCAGTGCCAGGATTAGAACCAAGGACTATACTCTATCCATCAAGCCATGCTGGTTCTCAGCTTGAGAAATGCTTGCTAATAAATGGCCAAACGAACAGGTCAACAGTGGATCAGCCCCAAGGCCTGCCCAGCCCAGGGTTCTGTTTCTGTCAGGCTTACCAGGTCATTTGAAGGAATAAGGTACTGGTTGTTCTCTGGGCACCCATCCTCAACACCCCTGACTCTCCCCTCATGACCCAGCAGACCACCCAACATCCTATCTCTCCCTGACTGACCCAGCACAGTCCACCCAACAACTTTGGCTCACTCTTCATCTCTGATTCTCCCCCAGTGACCCAACACAAACCATCTGACATGCCTAATTCTCCTCTCTCTGATTCTCTCCCAGTGAGCCAGTGCAGACCATTCAACATCCCTGCCTTTCCCCTCTCCAATGCTGATGCTCCCCCAGTGACCTAGCATGGATCATCTAACACTGCTGTCTCACTCCTCTCCATCCCTGATTCTCCCCCAGTGACCCAACACAAACCATTTTCTTCTCTTTCTATTCCTGATTCTGTCCAAGTGAGCCAGCACAGACCATCCAACAGCCCTGACTCTCCTTTTCCAATCCCTGACCCTCCCCAGGTTAGCCAACATAGACTATCCAACACTCCTGATTCTCCCCTAGTGAGGTAGCATAGACCATTAACACTGCTGACTCTTCCAACTCCATCACTCTCCCCCCAAGCACCCATCATGGACCATTGTACAGCCATGGCTCTTCACTCTCCATCCTTGACTTTCCCCAGTGTCCCAGCAGGGACCATCTGAAACTCCTGAGTCTCATCTCTCCATCCTTGATTTTCCCCAGTAACTTAGCACAAACCACACAACACCCCCAATTCTCCCCCAAGTGACCCAGCTCTGACACCCATAACTTTCCCCTCTCCTCAACTTGCCCCAAGTGACCCAGCAGGGACCCATCCAACACCCCTGACTTTCCCCTCTCCACCCTGACTCTCCCCCAGTGAGCCAGAAGAGACCATCCACCACTGCTGACTCCCCACTCTCCATCCCTGACTCGCCCCCAGTGACCCATATGGATTACTGAGCATCCCTGGCTCTAGCCTCTCCATCCTTGATTCTTCAGTGACCCAACACACACTATCCAACACCTCTTATTCTCCCCCAGTGACCCCAGCTCAGACCACCCGACAGCCCTCAATCAGCCCTCTCCTCCCCTAACTGTCCCCAGGGACCCAGCACAGACCATCAAATCCTGCAGATTATCCCCAGTGACCCAGCACAGACCATCAAATCCTGCAGATTATCCCCAGTGACCCAGCACAGACCATTAAATGACTTCAACTCCACCAGCTGTGAAACGTCATGGTCCACCCAATACCCAACTCTCCCTTCAGGGATCCAACCTAGATGCTCATCCATGTCTCCACCTAAACCCCTGACACCTGCTGAGGTCTCTAGTTGCATAGCCCCTCTTTGGGTAATCATTCCCTGCACCCATCCCATGCTAGATGCAGAAAGAAGCCTGCCACCCTCAATCAATCCTATTTGAGCACTTACTGTGTGGAAGCTTATAGGAAAGTTAGTAGACACGTTCGCTGCCCAAAAGGGAACTCTAACCAGTGCCCCCTTGCCTGGGGGCTGTGGGATTTTAGGGAGGTACATTTCCAGCTTGTCTTCAAGCCCACTCTCCAGGATTCTTTGAAAGCCCACCCTTGCCCTCTCAGACTTTGCCAGTCCAGGCTTAAGAGCCCTCTTTTTCCTTATCCCCTCCAGATACTTCTCCACAGCCAAGCGGAGGAGTTATCATGGCCTAGTGGAAAGAGCCCAGGCTTAGACATCAGAGAACATAAATTCTAATCCTACTTCTGCCACTTATCTGAGGTGGAACCTTGGGCAAGTGATTTCACTTCTCTGGGCCCCAGTGACCTCATCTGTAAAAGGGGATTAAGACTATGAGCCCCATGTGGGACAGGAACTGTATCCAACCTGTTTATCTTGTACCTACCCCTGTGCTTAGTTCAGTGCCTGGCACATAGTAAGCATTTCACAAATACCATTAAGAGTGGGGTGTGTATGGACAGGAAGGAAAAGAGAGGCTTTTTCCCAGTGACACTACAATGCAACACATATAAAGCCAAGCCTCCACCTTGGTGAAAACATTTTCTCTCTGCTTGGGCAATTGAATTACATCTGCCTGCCATTTATCTCAAAGCCAATATCAACAAAATGATCCTGCAGTGCTTCTCTGGGTCTTCCCCACTCTAAGAAAATCAGATTTCTTCCTATGATTCCTAAATGCAATTGAGCTTTCTAGGGCTAATCTTCCATCATTAGGACTTGCCCCAAGAAAAACAAAGACATTTCTTCCTTAGTGAATCTTCCAATGCAAACTATAGTATCATTCGGCTGGCTCATTTCCTTATGGAAACATTTTATATGCTCCTGGGGAAAACTCTTTCATTGAGTTTGGTTTGTTTTTAATCCAAGTGCCCTCATTAAGAGCGATCTGGTGAAAAAAAGAAAATTGAGAGTACACCACTGGAGAGGGCACTGGGAAACACAATGGAGATATTTCTTCCAAAGATATCTTAGAGAGAATTGTTTAAGGCTCAGTTTTCCAATTAATAGTATTTGAGCCATGTGCCCATAGAATGTTGGACTGTGTACCTCCTAGGTGAAGAGTACTAGATGTTTGGGAAAATACAACAAAATTAAGAGACTTGATCCCTACCCTCAAGGAGATGGCAACAGCACAACTAATGAGACAAAGAGAAGCAGCATGGTCTAGTAGATAGAGTATGGGACTGAAAATCCAGAGGTAGTTGGGTTCTTCTCCCAGCTCTTCCACGTGTCTGCTGTGTGACCTTGGGCAAGTCACAGCTTCTCTGTGCTTGTTACCTCATCTGTAAAATGGGGATTAAGATTGTGAGGTTCATGTGGGACAGGGACTGTGTCCAATCTGATTTGCCTATATCCATACCAGCACTTAGAACACTAGTACAAAGTAAAAGCCAAGTACACAATTACTCTTATTACGAAGTCAAGCCCATTAAACTGTGAAGGATTTTTGGCAACTTTAAAAGTAAAAATGGAGTCATTGCATTGACAAAATCAATCCAGCAGTGGTATTTGACTGCTTACTATGCACCAAACATTGACTAAGCCCCAGAGAGCAGGTAGATCTAATCCATACCCTGAAGGAACTTACTGTGTGCAGAACACATTTCTGACACTTGGGAGAGAACAATAAAGTAGACACAATGCTGCGCTCAAGAATCTTACAGTCTGTATGCGGAGCACTGAACTAAACACTTGAAAAGGCTCAATAGTTGATGAATATGATTTCAAGTTTCGAGGACCTTACCATCTACTATGTGCAGAGCACTGTACTGATCACCTAGGATAGTACAAGAGGGTAAGAAGACACAATCCTTGCTCTCAAGGAGCTAGCAGGGGAGACAGAGGGGTGGCTAGGGCATTCAACAACAGCACTTCTGAACCAGAACCTCAGCTGTTCATACTAGCATCTTCTCTGGAACCAGAAAACAGATTTGGTGGTACCACTCTGCTTGCAGATCAAGAAGAAATAGATAAGCAGTGTGGTCTAGTGGATAGAGTATGAGCCTGGGAGTCAGAAGGACCTGGTTCTAATCCCAGCTCTATCACTTGTCTGCTATGTGACCTTGGGCAACTCACTTAACTTCTCTGTACCTCAATTAATGGGGATTAAGACTGTGAGTCTTATGTGGGGCAGGGATTGTGTCTAACCCGATTACCTTGTATCTTTCAGAGACCTCAGTACAGTGCTTGGCACATAGTAACTGCTCAATACTGCAATTATTATTATCCACTAGAATACTGATACCTTTGTTTCCAGGCTCAGCTAGGTGACAAGCAAATTCAGTCTCTAACTGATGTTACTGAGCACTTACTTTGTACAGAGCACAGACCTAAGAGCTTGGGCCTGTACAATAGAGTTGGTTGACACCTTCCCTGCCCAGAACAAACTTACAGTCTAGAAGAGACTTTATAGTTAAGAGCCTTCTGTGCATAGCCCACTTCTGCAATCCCACCTGCCAATTGGAGTTACAAAATTTAAGGCAGCAAAATGTGGATTTAAAAAGCAATTCTCAGTAGAGAGAGCACAAATTGATAGCCTGAACATGGGTGTGTGTACATCCATGTTCAGGCTATCAATTTGTGCTCTCTCTACTGAGAATTGAATGCCATCACAGCTGCTCTCAGCCACTGCCTCAGCCACACAAGGACACTGTAAAGACAAAATGAGAGATAACTGATAGGAAAACCTGATGGGGTACTCAATGCATCCCTCTTGGTCAAAGCACGGGGGAAGAAAAGAAACTCTGAAGACATACAGGTCCTGAGAAATTTGCATACACACCTCCCAGGAGTTCCCAGGAGTAGGTTAATAGTATGATTATTGAGAATATTCAGAAACTGCATGGTCTAGTGGAAAGAGCACAGGCTTGAGAGTCAGAGGACCTGATTTCTCTTCCCAGCTCTGCAACATATGTTGTGTGACCTTGGGCAAATCATTTCACTTGTCTGTGCCTCAGTTCCCTCATCTATAAAATTGGAATTTAGACTGTGAGCCCTATGTGGGACAGAAACTGTGTTCAATCTGTTTATCTTTTAATCAATCCAGTGCTTGGCACATAGTAAGAGCTTAAATGCCACCATTATTATTATTCATACTAATGTCTTTATCCCCCTATAGATTGTAAGCTTGTTATGGGCAGGGAACATGTCTGCTAATTCTGATATAATGTCCTCTCCCAAGCACTTAGTCCAGTGCTCTGCACATTGTAGGTGCTTAATAAATGTCACTGATTGTTTATCTGGGGAAGATTCCATTTCAGACCTCTCAAGCTAAGGGTTGTACCCCATCCTCTCCACTTGAACTTCCACCATCTGCAATGTTTCTTCTCTCAGTTTTTGGCATCTTATGTGTGAGCCTGAGGCCCACCTCTGCCTCAGTGCCCAGCTGGAACTCTGACAGCCTCCCCTGTTTGTATTATGTGGTATTGTATATTATCCATGCAGCTTCTCAATCAATGGTACTCATTACAAGCATGCCTCTCTTGCTAGACAGTAAGCTCATTTTGGGTAGGCAGTGTTTCTGCCAACTCTGTTGGACTGTACTCTCCCAAGTCCTTGGCACAGTGCTCTGCATATAGTAGCTACTCAGGCACTATAAAAATAACTGTGGTATTTGTAAGGCTTTTACTGTATGCCAGGCACTGTTCTAAGCACTGGGATAGATACAAGCAAATTGGGTTGGACATAATCCCTGTCACTAGGGGCTCAATGTCTTCATCCCATTTTACAGTGAGGGAATGGAGGCACAAAGAAGTAAAGAGATTTGCCCAAGGTCACACAGCAGAGAAATGGCAGTCAGAATTAGAACCCAGATCCTTCTGGCCTGTGCTCTATCCATAAGGCCACGCTGCTTCTCCTACCACTGATGATTATTTATTGAGCTCTTTGGGCTGAGCACTGTATAATAATAATGTTGGTATTTGTTAAGTGCTATGTGCAGAGCACTGTTCTAAGCTCTGGGGTAGATACAGGGTAATCATGTTGTCCCATGTGAGGCTCACAATTTATTCCCATTTTACAGATGAGGTCACTGAGGCACAGAGAAGTGAAGTGACTTGCCCACAGTCACACAGCTGGCAAGTGGCAGAGCCAGGATTCAAACCCTTGACCTCTGACTCCCAAGCCCGGGCTCTTTCCACTGAGCCCCGTTGTATTAATCACTTGGTAGAGAATACAAATGAGTATTAATAATAATTATGGTATTTGATAAACACTTGTGTCAAGCACCATTTTAAGAACGGGGTTAGATTCAGGGTAATCAGGTTGGTCATGTGCCAGTCCCACATGGAGCTCACATTTTAAGGACAAGGAAGAACAGAGATTTAATCTCCATTCAGTAAGCATGGCCTAGTGGAAAAAAGACTGACCTGGGAGTCAGAGGACCTGGGTTCTAATCCCAGAACTGCCAATTACTATGTGAACTTGAACAAGTCACTTATCTTCTCTGTGTCTCAGTTTCCTCAAATGTAAAATGGGGACTCAATAGCTGTTCTCCTTCCTACTTAGACTTGACCTCCATGAGTGACAGGGACTGTCTGGTTTAACTTGTATCCACCCCAGTGCTTAGAACATTGTTTGGCACAAAATGCTAAACAAATACCATTTAAAAAAATATATTTAGTGCTTACTGTATGCAGAGCACTGAATTAAGATCCTGGGAAGATACAAGTGTAGGTAGATGTAATTCCTGGCAACAAGTGCTTGTACCTACCCCAGTTCTCAATACAGTGACTCGCACATAGAAAGCGCTTAGACATAAAAAACTCAGTACAGTGGCCCGCACACATAAGCACTAGTTAGATAAATAGGCTAACAGTCCAGAGGAGCATCAATCAGGGCCCAAACTAAATCCCTTCAACAGCAATAGTTGTTGAAAATACACTAAATTGCAGATTGTACATGCATTTCTTGGATTTCCATTCTCCTCCTAGTACTTTTCCCCACCAACAGTGAATCAACACTGCCCTCTCCTGATGCAATGTCCCACTGCTAGGAATTCTTCCAGAAAGCAAAACAGGACAATGGTAATGGGCTCAAAAAAAGCCACAGCAGTTCCTGTGGTGGATGGGAATTCTTCTCAACTGCTACCTCTGCCTGAGGCGACCTCCCCTGGCTTCTCACACAACCCCCACATTCTCCCTGGTGTATCACTATAATGTACTTCAGCCAGTCAATCATATATGAGTGCTTACTGTGTGCAGAGCACTTTACTAAACAGACATTCCCTGCCCACAACAAGCGCACTTTGGCCACTTCCTCAACAGGCTTTAGAGCGATGCAGGGCCCAAGTGGTCAGTAACAGCCTATGAGTTTCACTATTCAACCTGCTCTATGTGTATGTGGGTCTTTCCCAGGCTGATAAAGATCTCTGAAGCAACTGGCCATTCCACTGGCTTGCCCAATAGCCAACCACGGCAACTACAAGTTAAGCAGCCCAAGACCACAAGCCTCAAAATAAGGGCTCCGCCCCCAATAACACCTGAGGGCATTGACTCAGAGTTTATTATGGGCAGGCACCATGCTGAGCACTGGACTAGGATGATTATCAGGTACAGTCCCTGTTCCACATGGGACTCACCGTTTAAGGGTGAGGGAGCAGACATGTTAGCCTCATTTTACAGGTGAGGAAATGGAGGCCTGGAGAGGGGAAATGACTTGGGCAAGGTCATCTGGCAGGGCAAGTGGACTCAAAACTCGAACCCAAAGCCTGACAACACCAAACCCTATATTGCTCACTAAAGAAGCCCACAAGACAGTTTCATTGACTAAGGTGTCGGCCACAAACTTGAGACCATAGAACCTGCCTCAACGACATCGCTTCCTCCCTCCAGGAACCTACAGTCTAACAAAATGACCATAGTAATAATATAATAATTGTGGGTTTGTTTGTTTTTAAGTACCTACTATGTGCCAGGAACTCTAATTGCTGGGATAAATGCAAGTTAATCCAGTTGGACATAGTTCCTGTACCATGTAGCACTCAGTTTTAATCCCCCTTATACAGAGGAGGTAATCGAGACACAGAGAAGTTAAGTAACTTGCCCAAGGTTACGGAGCAGACAAGTGGCAGAGGAGCCGGGATTAGAACCCAGGTCCTTCAGACTCCCAGACCCGTGCTCTATCCACTAGTTTATGCTGCTTCTCACACTATCATCTAGCCTGGATTTCTAAAAATGCATTCCTCGATCTTCCAAGGGCTCTTAACTATCTCTTCCGTTTCCCACACATAATTTTTACTTGTTTTGGGCAGGGAATAGGTCTACCAGTTCTGTTATATTACACTCTCCCAAGCATATAGTACAGTGCTCTACACCCAGTAACTGCTCAGTTAGTGCCACTGATTAATATGGTTGACCAAAATATTTGGGACATCTGCAGTAAATTTCACGTTCCAGAAGGTTGGGAAGAGAGGGGCAGAACTTCGATGAAGTTCATCCAGAGAGCGTCCCCAACCAGAAACACCTACTGAGGGGGCAGGACCCCAATTCTGTTCCCTTAATCTCAGTGCTTGGAATGGAAACATCATGGCCGGATAGATCCCAGGACTGGAAATCAGTCTGCTGTGTGACCTTGAGTGAGTCACTTCACTTCTCTGTGTCTCTTTTACCTCATCTGTAAAATGGGTATTAAGTCTGTGAGCCACATGTGGGACAAGGACTTTGTCCAACCTGATTATCTTGTATCTATTCCAGCTCTTAGCACAGTGCCTGGAACATAGTAATAGCTTAATACCAAGAAAGGAAAATAAAAAAGCAGTATGTAGGCTTCACTCCCCTAAAATAAGGAGCTGTGATCTCCACCTCTGAAAGACAAAAGGAGGCTCGATTCTCTAGAAATCCAGTGAAGCAGGAAGTGAACTACTGTGGCAACAGTTTCCAACAATAGTAAATAGTAGTTCCCCTTCAAACTCTAAACTTTTTAAGGGAGGGGAACATGTCTACTAATCCTGTTGTATTGTCCCAGCTGTTTAGTACAGTGTTCTGCACCTAGTAAGTGCTGAATAAGTTATTTTTACTGATTAACAGAGCTGCTGTTCCTTGTCTGCTAGGGGCTCTTATGCAGTGCCCAGTGGGCAGCTGGCTAGAGTTCTCGCTCCTTAAGTAGATTTCCCTCCTACTTAGACTGTGAGACCCAAGTGCCATAGGGTTTGTATCCAAACTGATTAACTTGCATCTCCCTCAGTGCTTGGCTCAGTGGAAAGAGCCTGGGCTTGGGAGTCAGAGGTCATGGGTTCAACTCCAGGCTCTGCCACTTAGCTGTGTGACTGTGGCCAAGTCACTTAACTTCTCTGTGCCTCAGTTACCTCATCTGTAAAATGGGGATTAACCGGAAGCCTCACGTGGGACAACCTAATTACCCTGTATCTACCCCAGTGCTTAGAACAGTGCTCTGCATAGTAAACACTTAAATACTATTATTATTATTATTATTAAAACAGTGTCTGGCACATAGTCAGTGCTTAGCAAACACCTTAATAATCATCATAATGATGCCCTCCTGGACCAAGGTGGTTGCTGTTGTGGAGTGTGGGGTAAGAGGCAAGGAAACAGCAATCTGAGAAACATTTTGGAATAAACGGTGGCAGGATTTGGGGACAGGCCACATGTGAATGTTGAAAGACAAAGGAGGAAAAGTTGAAGTTTAGAACAGAGGCAGTATAGCCTCATGGAAAGAGCACAGTGCCTCGAAGTCCAGAGATACGAATTCAAATCCGGGCTCTGCTACTTGCCTGCTATAAGACCTTGAGCAAGTCACTTCCCTTCTGGGCCTCTGTTTCCTCATCCTTATGGTGAGGATTCAATCCTGTTCTCTCTCCTAATTAGGCTGTGAGTTCTATGTGAGGCAGGGAACTTTCCTCTTCTCCCACTCTCTGCACTGCCCTGCCTTGCTTCTTTTATTCAGCCCTCCCATAACACTTGTGCTCATATCTGTAATTTATTTATACTAATGTCTGTCTGCCCCTCTAGACTAAGCTTGTTGTGGGTGGGGAATGTACCTGTTTAATGTTGTATTATATTCTCCCACGTGCTTAGCACAGAGCTCTGCACACAGTAAGCCCTCAATAAATACTATTAAACAACTAAAGAGCACTCTGACTTTGAGTGTGGTCTACAGCGAGACCACACTGGATGAGAATTCAGGTTGGGCTTCACAGAGGTACTCATTCATTCAATCGCCTTTATTGAGCACTGAGCACTGTAGAGAGTACAGTAATAAACAGACACTCCTTGCCCACAACAAGCTTATAGTCTAGAGGGGGAGTCAGATATTAGTAAAATTAAATTACAGATATGGAAATAAGTGCTGTGGGTCTGGGAAGGAGGGTGATGCATGAAGGGAGCAAGTCAGGGTGATGCAGAAGGGAGAGGGAGAAGAGAAAAGGAGGACTTAGAGAAGGCATCTTGGAAGAATGTTGGCAGGATCCTAAGCATGAGGCACATAGCACTTTGACTCACTTTCATTTTTTTTTTAAATGGTATTAGTTAAGCCGTTACTATGAGCCAGACACTGTACTGCCCACTGCAGTAGATACAGGTTAATCAGATCGGACACAAGTCCTTATCTCACATGGGGCTCACAATCTTAATCCCTGTTTGACAAATGAGGTACCTAAGGCCCAGAGAACTGGAGCACCTTACTCCACTCAGGTCACTCGGCAGACAAGCAGTGAAACCAGGATGAGAACCCAGGTCCTTCTGACTCTCAGGCCCATGCTCTATCCATTAGGCCATCCTTCTCTAGTCACTGAGTGAGGCAGAAGTTTCCAGAATTTGAAGTTGATATCACTTCCAGTTTGTTTCCACCCATTAGAATCCACTGTGTTAGTACACAACTGCCAACATGGCTGCCCACCACATGAGGAAACAAAAGAGCTTAACATTTCAAAAGCATAAACAAAGTCACTTCATTTCCTCCATCTTCTCATGCAAAATACCACCTTCAACCTTACAACATAACTGCATTGGCCTCACCAATTCCTCTATCGTAACTACTCCAAAGGCTGTGTTACTGCACAGAGTCAGTTAGAAACACAACTCAATGTTTACCAAAGCATCTAACAATTTCTTTTTTCCTCTAGGATTTTATGACCTTGGGTAAAATGCCTCTGGACCCATCTTTCCAGAGCTTGAAAAAGCAGTATAGATTGAGGTCAAAACAGAAGGCTCTCCCCCTTGATTCTAAGGTAGGATAATATTGTTTGGTAGGAGATGTTGCCTGAGAAAAACAAGCCAAATGTTTCATTTCCTGTCTGTTGGTTCCTAAGGTCCCATCTGTCTGGGGGTCACCTGCCCTGGGGGTTGGGATGGGGGTTTGGACACAAGACTCTGTGATAGATGGTGGTGTCTCCTTACCTTCTCGGCTGGGTTGCGCTCCCTCAGAGAGAGCAGTGACTACCACTTGTTGAGCACTCAGTCATCCAGCTGAGAGCCTTGCAGGTCATCTAATGGGTGGAGCCTCAGATTGGTGGTACTTGTGAGACGGGACACCACTTAACCCTCACCTGGAAGCAGCAGATCTGCCCCTGAAGATCCTCTCTGGATCCTGCCATAGGTTTAGTACCTCAATCCCCCTCCTAAATACTTTGGGTTTATCTTGGAAGATCTTTCTCTATCAATTGCATTTATTGAGCTCTCACTGCATGCAGAGCACTATACTAAGTGCTTGAAAGAGTACAATACAGTATAGTTGGTGGACAGATTTCCTGCCCAAAACTCAAGTGCTTAGTCCAGTGCTTTGCACACAGTAAGCACTGAAATACAATTGAATGAACTTTCACTTTCATGTAATCATATTTATTGAATGCTTACTGTGTGCAAAGCACTGGACTAAGCACTTTGGAGAATAAATATAACAATAAAAAGACACATTGTGTCCACAATGAACTTACAATCTAGCTTCTAGCCAGAAACCCCAGGTGGGAGAGATTCCCCCATTTTCACTGCAGCCTGGTTTCCCTGGCCCATTCCCACAGTGTGTAGGGTGAACTGGTGACTGGGAAGAGGCACCAGGAGGAATGGGAACACCAATGGGGACAGGAGACTAGGCCCCATCCCTCATGGGGGCCACTAGGATCTGGGAAAAGAAGGTCTGAAGGCCATTTCTGTCCCTCCAGGACTGAGGCCCACTTCTGTCACCCTGGGGCTCAGAAAACTGAGGATTTATCTGAGGAAGGATATTCCTGTCAGAGATAGCAGAAAGCCATATCATCTAATGGAGAGAGTGCTGATCTGGGGTCAGAAGATCTGAGTTCCAATCCCACCTCAACCCAAGTTCACGCAGCAAGCAAGTGGTGAAGTGAAAGCCACTCTGGTCCTCAGTTTTTTTTGTCTATAAAATTGGGATTCTGTACATGTTCCCCCCTTTTAAAAATAAAAAAATGGTATCTGTTGAGATTATTATGTGTCAGAGACTGTACTAAGCATTGTCTCTTATATGATACAAGAAAATCAAGTTGGACATAGTCCATGTCCCACCTGGGACTCGGTCTTCATCCCTATTTTACAGATGAGGTAAATGAAGAACAGAGAAGTCAGGTGACTTGCCCAAGGTCATACAGCAAACAAGCCAAGGACTGTGGTCAACCTGATTATTTCATCTCTTCCCCAGCACTCAGTGCAGTGCTTGGATCATAATAAATATTTAAATAGCACAGTGATTTGTTGTGATCTGATGTATGAAAGGTCACCGCATTGTCATAGGGACAACACAAAGGATTCTACAAGAGGAGGAGCAGACGCAAGGAGTAAGATATAGCCAGTGAAAAAGTGAGCAGTAGATAATATATTGCCAATATATATCAGTATATAGATATGTGCGGGAGTTAGGGCAACATACTTAAATGCTAATGGAGCTACTGGGAATGTCTTAGGGTGTTGGGAATTAATCAAAAAAAGCTTCCTGGAGGAGGATTTTAGAAGGCTTTGAGGATGGGAGCACTTGTGATAACAATAATAATAATAATTTAATAGTGATAGTTAAGTGCTTAGTGTGTCAAGCAATGTACTAAACACTGAGGTAGACACAACATAGGTCCCACATGAGGCTCACAGTCCAAGTAGGAGGGAGAACATGTATTGAATCCCCATTTTACAGTGGAAGAAACTGAGAATCACAGTAGTGAACTGACTTACCAATGGTCACATAACAGTTACATGGAGGAGCAGGGAATTAGAACTCACCTCCTCTGATTCCCAGGCTAGGACACTTTCTACTAGACAACTCTGCTTCCCTATCCTCTTTAGATAGGGGATCATGATAGAATGCATGGGGAAGCAGCTTGGCCTATTGGCAAGAGTACACTCCTAGGAGTCAGAAGACCGGAGTTCTAATCCCAGATCTGCCACTTGCCTGCTGTGAGACCTCAGGCAAGTCACAACTTCTCTGGGCCTCATTTTCCTTATCTGCAAAATGAGAATTCAATCCAAGTGGGACAGACTTGGGTCTGAACTGATGATTTTGTAACTACCCCAGAACTTAGTACTTGGTAAATAGTAAGCACTTACACCACAATTATTATCACCAAATTGGAAACAAAACATTTGTGAGAATTTTTAGATTTGTAATCTCCTTGTGATCAGGGAACGTGACTCCCAAACACTTAGTATAGTGTTCTTCACACAATATGCATTAAATAAATACAACTGATTGATTACCAATTCCATTGTGCTGTACTCTCCCAAGTCCTTAGTACAAAGGGCTTTGTACACAGCAAGCACTCAATATTCATTGAATCATATTTACTGAGTGCTCACTATATGCAGAGCACTGTACTAAGTGCTTGGAAAGTACAATTCAGCAGTAAAGAGAGAGACAATCCCGGTTCACACTGGGCTTAGTCTAGAAGCGGGGAGAAAGACATCAAAACAAGTAAACAGGCATCAATATAAATAGAATTAGATATGTACACATAAAAACACATTCAGCATCAAAATAATAGAATATAGATATATGCATTATAGATATAGAATATAGAATATAGATAGAATATACATTATATGCTGTGGGGAGGGGGGCGGGAAGATACCACTGATTGAGTGATTGATTGAGCTAAACAATGGCGATTTCACACTTTCCAAATGGAACAAGCAATGCCCTTGTCAGAGAACTAATCTACAACACAACGGGCTGGGGGGCAGTGGGGGAGTAAAAATCATAAACCCTTCAGAAATGGTTCCATAAAAGGAAAAGTGAAAGTGTCAAGTGGAAATGTTGAAGCTCTTCACTATCAGGCCGGAGTCACCCTCTGAATTACAATTTTTAGGCCCTTATCTGAGTCAATCCTAATTTCTTAAAAGCTTGGACAAAAAGCTCCAGTTTCATCTTTAGATATATGCCAGGAGTTGAAAGTCTGGGTTTCCTAGAAAAAAAATGGGCAAGTTTTTGGGCTACTGGGTTCATTTCATCACTGTCTCCACTTGTCTTCCCCTTCAATACACCAATCAGTGGTATTTATTTTGAGCTTACAAAGTGTGTAGAGCACTGTACTAAGCCCTTGGGAGTGTACAATATACACATTCCCTGGCCACAGTGAGCTTACAGTCTAGAGGGGGAGACAGACATTAATAGAAATACATTACAGATATGGACATAAGGCTGTGGGGCTGGTTGGGGGAATGAATAGAAGGGAGCAAGTCAGGGCGACACAAAAGAGAGCTGAAGAAAAGGAAAAGAGGCCTAGTCAGGGAAGGCCTCTTGGAGATGTGCCTTCAATAAGGCTTTGTAGAGGGGGAGAGTAATTTTCTGTCAGATTCATTCAATAGTATTTATTGAGCGCTTACTATGTGCAGAGCACTGTACTAAGCGCTTGGGATGAACAAGTCAGCAACAGATAGAGACAGTCCCTGCCATTTGACGGGCTTACAGTCTAATCGGGGGAGATGGACAGACGAGAACAATGGCAATAAACAGAGTCAAGGGGAAGAACATCTCGTAAAAACAATGGCAACTAAATAGAATCAAGGCGATGTACATTTCATTAACAAAATAAATAGGGTAACGAAAATATATACAGTTGAGCAGACGAGTACAGTGCTGTGGGGATGGGAAGGGAGAGGTGGAGGAGCAGAGGGAAAAGGGGAAAATGAGGGTTTAGCCGCGGAGAGGTAAAGGGGGGATGGCAGAGGGAGTAGAGGGAGAAGAGGAGCTCAGTCTGGGAACACCTCTCGGAGGAGGTGAGTTTTAAGTAGGGTTTTGAAGAGGGAAAGAGAATCAGTTTGGCGGAGGTGAGGAGGGAGGGCGTTCCAGGACCGCGGGAGGACGTGACCCAGGGGTCGACGGCGGGATAGGCGAGACCGAGGGACGGTGAGGAGGTGGGCGGCAGAGGAGCGGAGCGTGCGGGGTGGGCGGTAGAAAGAGAGAAGGAAGGAGAGGTAGGAAGGGGCAAGGTGATGGAGAGCCTTGAAGCCTAGAGTGAGGAGTTTTTGTTTGGAGCGGAGGTCGATAGGCAACCACTGGAGTTGTTTAAGAAGGGGAGTGACATGCCCAGATCGTTTCTGCAGGAAGATGAGCCGGGCAGCGGAGTGAAGAATAGACTGGAGCGGGGCGAGAGAGGAGGAAGGGAGGTCAGAGAGAAGGCTGACACAGTAGTCTAGCCGGGATATAACGAGAGCCCGTAACAGTAAGGTAGCCGTTTGGGTGGAGAGGAAAGGGCGAATCTTGGCGATATTGTAGAGGTGAAACCGGCAGGTCTTGGTAACGGATAGGATGTGTGGGGTGAACGAGAGAGACGAATCAAGGATGACACCGAGATCGTGGGCCTGAGAGACGGGAAGGATGGTCGTGCCATCCACGGTGATAGAGAAGTCTGGGAGAGGACCGGGTTTGGGAGGGAAGATGAGGAGCTCAGTCTTGCTCATGTTGAGTTTTAGGTGGCAGGCCGACATCCAGGTGGAGACGTCCTGGAAGCAGGAGGAGATGCGAGCCTGAAGGGAGGGGGAGAGGACAGGGGCGGAGATGTAGATCTGCGTGTCATCTGCGTAGAGATGGTAGTCAAAGCCGTGAGAGCGAATGAGTTCACCAAGGGAGTGAGTGTAAATGGAGAACAGAAGAGGGCCAAGAACTGACCCTTGAGGAACTCCAACAGTTAAAGGATGGGAGGGGGAGGAGGCTCCAGCGAAGGAGACCGAGAATGACCGGCCAGAGAGGTAAGAGGAGAACCAGGAGAGGACGGAGTCCGTGAAGCCAAGGTGAGATAAGGTATGGAGGAGGAGGGGATGGTCGACAGTGTCAAAGGCAGCAGAGAGGTCAAGGAGGATTAGAATGGAGTAGGAGCCATTGGATTTGGCAAGAAGGAGGTCATGGGTGACCTTAGAGAGAGCAGTCTCGGTAGAGTGGAGGGGACGGAAGCCAGATTGGAGGGGGTCTAGGAGAGAATGGGAGTTAAGGAATTCTAAGCATCGATTGTAGGCGACTCCTTCTAGGATTTTGGAAAGGATATGAGGTGGTAGGGAGTTTCAGGTGAGAGGTAGCACTTGGGCAAGAGGTCGGCAGCAAGAGAGATGAGATCAAGGTACAGTGATAAGGTTGGCATTAGAAGAACCAAAGTGGTAGGGCTGGGTTGTAGCAGGAGAGCAGCAAAGTGAGGTAGGAGGAAGCAAGGGGATTGAGGGCTCCCAACCTAATGTTACCTTGGCCCTGGGAGGGTCAGCCTCGCTCAACTCTCCCCAGCAGGCCAATGGACAGTCCTTCTTGCTGCACCCCATCCCTGACCCGTGGCTCCCCCTTCCCTAATCATCCCTCCAATCTCCACAGAACAGCAATTCTAAAGGATTCTGAAAAAACCTGAAATCTTTTAGTGACTCGCACCCTTTAAATCCCTCCAAAACAGGCAAGCAGCACTAGGTGCAGCCCATCTAAGAGAAACTGATAGATGGTTGTTGACAGATTGCCATCCACCCAGATAATGAATTATGCCAGCTAATTTCCCACTAAACTGCATTTACCAGGTGACTGGGTAATTCTATTCTGCTACTTTGGAAGTGCCTGCTGATGGTTGGGGTGGGGAAACTTCAGCCTCAAGTGGAACAGCCTTGACTCTGCAGAGAACAAACCATGACCATCAGGAAAACCCCTTTGACATTAGGTTCACAGAGCAGGCTACCAGTTAATGATGTATACACTGTCGTGTGAATTAATCAGGGCTACTACTGATGAGCTCCACCTGGGAACTCCAATCTCAATTCCCCCATGCTTTAGCCATTCAGTGGAATTTATTGAGCACTGTGTGCAGAGCACTGGACTAAGCGCTTGGGAAAGGACAATAGAACAGAGTTGGTAGACATTTCCTCCCCAAAATGAGCTTACAGTCTAGAGGAACAGTATAGGGTCAATCGATGGTATTTATTGAAGGCTTACTGCATACAGAACACTGTACTGAGTGCTTGGGAGACAACAGTACAACATAGTCCTTGTCCAAAGTAAGCTTATCTAGATGTTTTTATTGGAAAAGATGAGACAATACTTGAAAGTTCTCTTCACTGAGTAAGACTTTCGTTCTACCTTTCTGACTGCTACTTTAGAAAAAAAAAAGGCATTTAAGCCCTCTGTGTGTCAGGCACTGTTTTAAGTGCTAGAACAGATACAAATTAATCAAGTTGGACACAGTCCCTGTCCTATTTGGGGCTCACAGTCTTAATCCCTATTTTAAGGTCATTGAGGGCAGGGAATTGGGGACTGGATTAATTTTTATCTACCTCAGAGCTTAGTACTGTGGCTGTAATGGTATTTGTTAAGCACTTACTACATAACAGGCATTGTTCTAAGCACTGAAGTAGATGCAAGCTAATCAGTTTGTACACAGTCCATGCCCCACTTGGGGCTCACAGTCTTTTATCCTCATTTTACAGATGAGGTAACTGAGGTATAGAGAAGTGAAGTGATTTGCCAAGGTGACACGTGAAACATTAGAATTGAATTATACAAGTGGAAAGACATATACAAAGTTAGTACATGAAGCTGTGCATGCTGAACCCAAGATAAGCTTGAATCAACAGTATAGGTAGATTGAAAAAACAAACAGTAAATCAGTAGAGTGAAGGGCAGCAATATTGCATTAAGACAGCAATAGTGTTTATCGAATGCTATTTGACAATACACTGTACTGAGAACAGGATGGGCGTCAGAGGCCACAATTGCTAAGGATGCCCATTTCAGTCATTCACTAGGGTATCCAGCACTTACTGTGGGCAGAGCACAGTATAACAGGCAACAGACAGGTTCCCTGCCCACGAGGAGCATACTATCTAGAGGGGGAGACAGACATTAATATAAATTATACCTTTAAGTAGGAACCAGGATGATTTGAGGGAGAAATAATAGGGAAATATTCTGCAGACTGGATTCCAAGTCAAGAGATTTGCACTTTGTAACAGTTACCTAGGTGCTCAGTACAGTGCTCTGTATGTACTAAGTACTCAGTGAATACTCTTAGTGACTCAGCTTCTGCTGCCACAACCTTGCTTGTGTTTGTGGTGCTCTGGGCCAGTCCATAATATTTATTGAGCGCAGAGCACTGTATTAAGTGCTTGGGAGAGTACAATATACCACGACATTCCCTGCCCATAAAGAGTTTACAGTCTACTCCATAAGCACGGCTACTGAACCCCAATTTATTGCTGGATTTTTGGGAGGCTGTTACAGAGCCCCATTAAGGTGAACGAGTGACTTGGACTTGGAGTACAGTTATTAGGAAATCCAAAAAGGGAGTCCCTAGAGAGCCAACTGAGGAAGGCATAATCCTGTCCTTGAGGGCATTCTAGTTTAAGAGCCCTCAAGGGATGCATGATGGATCCACCACCCCACCCCTCCCAATCAGCGGGTCTCAGTTCCTACCTCAGTTCCTAGGGGATTCACAATCTGATGCTCCAACACTGACACTTCCACAACTGATCTACGGCACTGAATCCAGTGAGGATGGGGGAGAGAGGGTGGAGGTTTCTAGTGGAAGGGACACCCCCTGTGGATGATGGGGCGTGGGGGGGTAGTCACAAGCCTTGCAGAAACAGCTTCTCACCTTTTAGCACATTTAGCACATTCCAGAAGCAGGGTCTAGTGTTGAAGTTGCAGAAGGTCACTGGCCTTGGTGACTTCATGGTTAAATAGGAAATACTAGCTAACTGGGGCTGGCAAGAGCACAAGGAAGAGTGCACACTTACAGAGAGCACAGAAACAATAAGCATATATGCCCAAGCATCCCTTGGCTTCTGCCCCATCCCTTTCTCCCCACGCCAAAACCCTTATTTTTAAACCCAGTGCACTGTATTATCCCCCTTAAAGACAGACTTCATAGCATCACAAAATCCTCAACTTCTCCCACTCCAGAGATATTTTATTGTCCCAACCAATTGGACACTTCTCCTAGATCCTAGACTGATCTCCTAGATGGCAAAAACCAAAACCTGTGTATCCTGGGGCAGGCTCTGCCCCCCTAGGGCATGAGTATTTTAGCCACATCAGAGGTTGGATCACAAACACTGTTAACCCCACATGTTGGTGTCCAATCTGATTATTTTACACCTGCCCCAGCACTTAGAATAGTGCATAACAGATAGTAAGCACTTAAATACCATCATCATCACATCAGCAGTATGGACAAAAGGTATCAAACATTTCCCATGTCACCCTCAGCCCTTTCCATAGCCCACACATCATTAATGCAGTCCACATGGCTACACAGCCCTGCTCCCACCCTACATCATTGATGCATCCTCCACAGACACCAACTGCAGCTTTCCTCACCCTCTTCTGGATAAATTGGTACAGTAGAAATCAGTTATTCCAATCTTAGATTATCAACCCAAACCACTGATATCAATCCACACCCAAACTCAATCATATTTATGGATTACTTACTGTGGGCAGTTTATTGTACTAAGCGCAATGTAACTCCCAACTGCAGCCCCCACCCCTAACCCCAAGGTGTCACCACCAGTAATTCAGTCAATTATTCCAGATTTCAATCTCCCCTCCCCACCCTTCAACTTCAAACCCTTGAGACAAGCCCATTCCTCAACCCCTTCAATCACCATAATCAAGTCACCAAGTATCCCAAACCTAAACACGCAGGTCATTCATATAAAACCAACTCCCCCCACAAGCCACCCCATCACCCAAGTAGTCAACATCAGTTAGCCCAGCCTTAAGCTGCCCCCCAAAAGCATCAACCCAAATCACTACTGAGCCACTGAAACCAACCCATCTCCCCCACACCTACCAGCACCACCAGTATAATAGATATCAACTATCACAGCTGAACAAAAGATAAGATAACCAAAGGGACATCACAGGACCTACTCACCAAACCCCTAGAGAGACAAACTCCTTAACCTCTCCACCCCTAACAGAAAACAGGGCCCATAGGCCTTTTATAGGGTAGGGAAAGACCCAGAAACCTCTAGGGCTTTAAAAGGTCAGTGCCATTTGCTCCATTGAAGAGCACCAGGTAGTGGAGAGATTGGGTTTCTGGGGATGAGCTGTAGGATCAGGGAAAGATATTAAGGAGAAAGATATTTGCAGCTGCCTATTGTTAAAAGGATCTGAATAAACATCCTTAATTATAGACACCTGCAACCCATTCACATACTCTTTGAGGATCTGGTCTAATTCTCACCCAATGCTTTCCCAGTTCTTAGTACAGTGCTTTGCAGCCAGGAGGATATTCAATAAATAAGAATGAATGAGTGAATGGATGAATGAATGAATGAATCAGTCAGTCAGTTAACTCAATCTCTTCACTGAAGCTGCACCAGTCCCCAAGCCCCACTGTCCCCTCCACATTTAGTTTTTTGTTTCCCTTTTAATGGCATTTATTATGCCCTTTGTATGTGCCAGGCACTGTGCTGGGCATTGAGGTGGGTACGAGATGATTAGATTAGACACAGGCCCTGTACCACATGGGGCTCACACTCTTGATGCCCCATTTTACAATGAGGGAACTGAAGCCCAGAGAAGTGAAGTGACTTGCCCAGGGTTGCAAAGCAGACATATGGGGGAACCAGGGTTGGAACCCATGTTCTCTGACTCCCAGCCCCGGCCCCTTTCCAGTGGTTGTCCATCCACCTCCATATCAAACAAAAACTCCTCACCATTGGCTTTAAAGCACTCCATCACCTTGCCCCCTCCTACCTCACCTCACTTCTCTCCTTCTACAACCCAGCCGGCACACTTCGCTCCTCTAATGCTAAATTTCTCACTGTGCCTCGATCTCACCTGTCTCACCACCTACCCCTAGCCCACATCCTGACTCTGACCCGGAATGCCTTCTCTCCTCAAATCCGACAATTACTCTCATCCCCTTCAAAGCCTTGTTGAAGACACGTTTCCTCCAAGAGGCTTTCCTAGACTAAGCTCCACTTTTCCTCATCTCCCATTTCCTTCTGCATCACCCTGACTTGCTCCCTTTGCTCTTCCCCCCTCCCAGCCCCACAACACTTATATACATATCTGTAACTTTATTTATGGGTCAGAGGTCATGGGTTCAAATTCCACTCTGCCACTTGTCAGCTATGTGACTGTGGGCAAGTCACTTAATTTCTCTGTGACTCAGTTACCTCATCTGTAAAATGGGGATTAAGACTGTGAGCCTCATGAGGGACAACCTGATTACCCTGTATCTACCCCAGTGCTTAGAACAGTGCTCTGCACATAGTAAGTGCTTAACAAATACCAACATTATTATTATTTATATTAGTGTCTATTTCACTCTCTCCTCTCTCCTAGTCAAGGTTATAAGCTCATTATGGGCAGGGAATGTCACTGTTTATTGTTGTACTGTACTTTCCCAAGCACTTAGTACAGTGCTGTGTACAGAGTAAGTGCTCAATAAATATGATTGAAGGAATGAATGATCTAGGCTGCGTTGCTTCTCTCCTCCCTGCTTCTGTCCCATTCAACTTCTGGAGAAAGACTGTATAAGAAGTAGGTAGAGGAGGCCAATTCTGGGGGTCTTTTAACCCAGGAGCCTGGAGAGAGTGGAGGGAAAAGGGGGAGAAAGGTGGGCATGCAGGAAAGACAAGAAGGAAGGGAGGGTCAGCTTTAAGGCTGGACATTAGGGTGGCCACTGATGGCCCTTGCAAATCTTGGACTGACATATAATCATAATGGTATTTGTTAAGCGCTTACTATGTGCCAAGCACTGTACTAAGCGATGACGCCCAGGGTGTCACACGTCTCATGGAACACTTTTTTATGCTATTTGTTAAGTGCTCACTATGTGTTCAACACTGTTCTAAGCGCTGGGGTAGACACAAGTGAATTATGTCAAACATAGTCCCTGTCCCATATGGGGCTCATAGTCTAAGAAGGAGGAAGAACAGAAGAGCCGAGGCCCAGAGAAGTGGAGCAACTTGCCCAAGATCACACAGCGGGCATTTGGCAGAGCCAGGATTGGAATTTAGGTCCTTTGACTCCCAGGCCTGAGCTCTTTCCACATTGCTACGCTACTTCTAGGAAGTCAACCTGAATCTTAGGTGTTTCTCCAGTGGTATTCCCCTCTCTAGTCCCACTTCCGAGCCATAGAACTTGACAGTCAGAGTAAAGGATGGAGGGAGGCTGGGCACAAAAAATAGAAATGGTGAACAGGAAGGCGTTTAATAATGACCCATACCGTATTGGCCAGGTTGGCTGGGAATCAGATTAGGTTGGGGTCAGATCAGACAAATGGCTGTTCTACTGGCCACCTTGTCTGCAGGCCTGTGACTCACCTGAGGCCACACAGCAGGTCTGTTGAGGGGTTCTCCAGTTTCCTCTCTAAAATGCCTTGGGGTACGGCCTTGCCACAAACGGCCACTCAGGACTTACCCTAGAATAGGTTTCCAGTTTTACAGTGCAGAGGATGGACCAAGATGCCACATGTCTGCTGTGTGACCTTGCGTAAGTCACTTCACTTCTCTGTGCCTCAGTTACCCCATCTCTTAAATGGAAATTAAGACTGTGAGCTCCTTGAGGAACATACTCTGTGTCCAGCCTCATTACTTTGAATCTACCCCAGTGCTCAGAACAGTGCTTGGAACATTACAAGTGCTTCAGAAATACCACAATTATTATTATTATTATTACTATTATTATCAGACTAAACAGCAATGTTCAGTCTTTATTCACTTAATGTGCCAAACCCCATCTCATGCTCATTACATCATCATCCACATCCTTTCAAATGATAAGTACCCAAGATATACCTAAGATCTGAGCAGTAACACTTCACTGCCAGTGGTCAAAGTGGTTGAAGATTTAACTCTGAATAAACCAGGCCAATTTAGGATTAAAGTGTCTTCTAGGAGGGTACAGAGACCTTGGAAATCCAAAGAAAGCAAAGCTGATGATGGACTATTAAATTATGGCGTGAACCTGACCTTGGCAAATAAAGAGGTAAAGCAGTATTGGACATGAATGCCTCATAACTTGGAGATATCATTAAAAGATGTCTCTGATGATGGCTGGAAATTGTGAGGAAGAAAATGTAGAATCAAAGGATACCCTTTGTAAAAGCAAAGGATAGGATAGAGAAGCAGCATGACTTAGTGGAAAGAGCATGGGCTTGGGAGGCAAAGGACGTGGGTTCTAATCCCAGATCCGCCACTTGTCTGCTATGTGACCTTGGGCAAACCACTTCACTTCTCTGTGCCTCAGTTACCTCATCTGTGAAATGGGGATTAAGACTGTGAGCCTCATATGGGACAAACTGATTATCTTTACTCTACCCCAGCACTTAGAATAGTGTTAGGCACATAGTAAGGATGTAACAAATACCATAATTACTAGAGCTTCTAGACTAAGGTTGAGGTGAGCAGGGAATGTGTTTGTTACTTCTCATAATTATCATCATTATTGTTTTTACTATTATATCTACCCCATCACTTAGTACAGTGCCTGGCATATAGTGAGCGCTTAACAAATACTACTGAATGAATGAACACAAAGAAAGATTATAAGGTTTGAAATTGGATTTTAACAATTTTTATTAGTTAACATAGTGTTTTAGGGAAGAATAGGTTTTCTTGGAATTTACGGAAGGGGGAGGGGTTGATCTAGTGGGGGTTAGAACAAGGCCATACCCCAGAAGACAACCTGAGGTTGTGTTATCAGTGTTTTACTCCCCTTCCCCAGCTCTGAAGGGGACTGGTTGTCAGCGATCTGAGTCTAGTATCTAAGTCTTATTCCTAGCTTTGGGAAATGCTAAGAATGGGTGTGGGATTGTGTGTTTAGCACTAGAGTGCAGCCTGGCCAGAAATTACAGGAGTAGGTGTGAAGAAGGATGGAATACAAGTGGAGAGCAAAGGGAGGGGATGTGTTTGTATGTTAAGGATGTGGGGAGGGGTCCAAGAAAGAAGGGAAACGTAGGTGGGGAGGTCTAAGGATAGGTATTGGAGGAGAGGTGTGAAAAGGGGTTGAGAAACCAGTAGTACAACAATTATGTGTCGGTTTTCATTGCCTTATCCTTGGTCCCTTAATGCAAGAAAACTGTCCACACTACCAACTCTACCTTGGCAATTCTCACTTTGGTTCTGGGGCACACCAGATCTCCTGGGAGCTGGCAGAGAGAAGAAAAAAATGAATAAATAAATAAATGATAAAAATAAATAAATGAACTGTCAAACCTTTGGATGCCTCAGGAGTTCTCCTCCACCTGCTTACTTGTGAAGCCCTCAGGCAGGGCTGCCACCTTCATTATGCTTTGTACAATGGGAGGAGGGGTTTTAGTCATCAGCCCTATAAGGCTTATCTTCCACTGTTCAACCACCTCTTTGAACCATACAAAGATCAAATACACACACACACTCCTCAACACTGTGAACTCTTTGTGGGCACTCTCCCAAGTCTTTAGTACTGGGCTTTGAACATGGTAAGCTCTCAATAGAGAAGATTGAATGAATGCATGAACACAGAGGAAGACCATCAGGTTGGAGATTGAATTTGAACAAGTTTTATTCATAAACAGAGGGTTTGGGGAAAGAAAGGGTTTGCTTTGGCTAGCTGGAAGGGGAGGGGCGAGTCTAGTGGGAATCAGAACCAATCCCAGGCCTCAGAAGACATCCTAAAACATGGGCCTGGGGTTGGGTGAGTTCCTTTCGAGGGCCTGTTGAGAATCCAGCAAGAAGTTGGGGCTGATTTTGACTGGAGGGTTGTGGTCCTGAAATGGGGTGGGTCGGGGACCTGCTGAAACAACATGTTTAATTTTGGGAGGGAAGAACAGTAGAGAGGAGAAATGGAAGTGGCTGGAGAAAAAAGAGGGAATGCAAAGGGGGAGGAAGCTAGAAAAGGGGTCCCCAGCAACTGCCTCTTTCCTGCAGCTCCCTCCCCTACACTGCCACTGTCCTCCCTGCAGTAGACCTCCTCCAGAGGATCAGGGAGAACCTAGTGGCCGGGCTGCAGTGGTCTGGGCCCCACCGTTCCACCTCCTGAGGCCTGGTCTATCACCTCCCACTTTCCTTCCCTCCCCCCATCCCCAAGGAGGTCTCCTCTCACTGGGCTGACCATGCTGCCTCCTCCCACCCCCTTCCTCCCAGAGTACAGGATATGCACACTACAAACTATACCTTGGAAAGTTTCAGGCTGGTTCTGGGTGGGGCACACCCGGTCTGCTGGGAGCTGGGAGAGAGACAGAGAGAGAGAGAGAAAAAACAATTTCCAGGAAAGGGGACATCTATTGCCAGAGATCACCAACCCACTTCCCCCACACCACTGTCACACTTTTACCTGGCTCAGCAGTCCCACCTCTCCCCCAACATCTGCTTACAATACAAAGCCCTCAGGCAGGGCTGCCACTTTGACTTTTCCTGAGATGAGACAGAGTTTCTTAGTCATCAGCATGGAACATCTTGCTCTTGATTAACCTGAACAGACATCATCTCTTTGAAACATACAAATGACTCAATCTACAAACCAAGAAGACCTTCAGGTTTGAGATTGGACTTTAACACCTTTTGCTCAGGAAGAGAGTGTTTGGGGGAAGATAAGGTTTTCTTGGAATCTACAGAAAGGGGAGGGGTGGATCTAGTAGGGGTCAAAAACAAGCCCAGAACACAGAAGACATCCTGAGCCACTGACCTGGGCTTATGTGATGAGAGATGGAGTCAGGAATGCTTCAGGGTCTTTCCCCTTGGAGTGTTGAGGATCCAGGAAGATGGTAGAACTCCTTTGGCTGGAGGGCTGTGGTCCTGGAATGTCAGGCAGCTGGAGCTGTTGAAACAGGATATGTAACTTTGTTGGGGAGTAGAGGGAAGGAGGAGCCATGGAAGCAGCTAGAGGAAAAGGGATGAAAGGTGAAGAAGGGAAAAGATAAGGAAGAGAAAGGGTCCCAAGCAAAACCCTTCCCTGCTGCTCCCTCCCCTGTCTTGCTAATCTCTCCCCCTGCGCTGCTCTGAGGATCCCACTGCAGATCAGGGGGCACCTAGTGGCAGTGCTGCAGTGGGCCAGGACCCTCTGTCCCACCTCCTCAGTCTTGGTCCAGTAAGGAGTGCCTCAGGATCATTCCCCTTGGGCTGTTGAGAATCCAGGAAGACTCTAGAGCTCGTTTGGCTGGAGGGCTGTGGTTCTGGAATGTCTGTCGGGGGAAGCTGCTGAAACAACATTTTAAACTTTTTTAGGGAAGAGAGGGAAGAAGGAGAAGTGGAAGCAGCAGGAGGAAAAAGAAGGAAAAATGAAGGGGGAAAAGGATAGAGAAGAGAAGGGGATCCCAAGCAATCCCCCCTTCCCTGCCACTTCCTCCCGTCCTGCCACTGTCTCCTCTGCAGGGGCCCTCCCACCGAGGATCAGGTGACACCTGGTGACAGTGCTGTAGTGGGCTTGGACCCTCCGTCGCACCTCCCCTGGCCTGGGCCAGTTGAGGACTGCTTCGGGATCATTTCCCTCAGGCTCTTGACAATCCAGGAAGACGTTAGAGTTGGTCTAGCTGGAAGGCTGGGCTGCAGTGTACTCGGATGCACTTCCTCAGGCTGGTCTGGTTCGGGAGTGTTCCAGGATCGTTTCCCTCGGGCTTTTGATAATCCGGGAAGAGGTTAGAGCCAGTTTGGCTGCAGGGTTGTTGGTCCTGAAGTCTCAGGGAGCTGTTGGAAGAAGATTTTTCACTTTTAGGGGGAAGAGAGGGAAGGAGGATACCTAGAAGTGGCTAGAGAAAAAAGGAGGAAAGGTGAAGGGGGGAGAAGGTAGAGAAGGGAAGGGGATTGATCTGAAGCAACGCCCCTCTTCCCTGCTGGTCCCTCCTCTGACCTGCCACTGTCCCCCCAGCAGTGGGGCTCCCACTGATGATCAGGGGGCAGCTAGTGGCACGGCGGCAATAGGCAGAGACCCTCCATCCCAGCACCTCAGGACTGGTCCTCCCTCCTTCCCCGGGGGCAGTCCCCTCTCACCAGGCAGCCCCTGCTTCCCCCCTACAATACGGGTGGAGGGGACAGCGGCGGCAACTCCGATGGCAGGCAAAATCACAGGGAATGGTCTTTAGTCAGAGGCCTTCTCGGTCCACTGCTGCACCTTGGCCTCATTCCCCGCCCCACCTGCCCCACATTCTCTCCTTGCTCTACGTGGGGAACAAAAATCCTACTAGCTGATTTGCAAGTGAAAGAGCTGAGGCAGTTGCCAATGCCCGCAAATTCAGCCAGGCAACATTTTCCCTGCTTTCAAGGCTGCCCTGAGGATATCCCATCAACCCACCACCACTCTTAATGGGAATTAGGCGGTTCTTACTTTTCGGCCCCCTCTTACCTCCCATTCCGGTGCCATCCTGGGCTGCGAGCTGCCCGCTCACATTCTCTGGGGAGATTAGCTGATGGTCCTCTAGAGGGGGCTTGGGGCTTGCTGCCCACAGACAGGCAAGATCCCGCCCCAAGTAGTACCTCCAAAAATCTCCTAAACCTTGAGGACCAAATACCAAATGACAGACAGACATTCTCAAACAAAGCATAGGAAGAACTGAAATTGCTGAATACTTAAGGTTGAAAATTTTCCCTCCAAGTTTTTGGGTGGGTCTATAGTGTTATAGTCAGCTGGCTTTCAGAAAGCCTTTCACCTAATCACCATAAAAAAAGCAAAAAAAAACCTCGCCACTTCTGATCTTCCAATTTGTGGTATTTTAACTTCTCAAAAAGGCCATACATCTACATTCAATGGAATTGCTGTTGTAGGTATTTATATGTCCAGGATTTTATATGTTCGTGATTTTAGGATTAATTTTGCTTTAAAACTAGTTTATTGTATTTTATTGTGCTGCCTGGAGCTAGGTTTTAAGTTTATTTTTATTTTAGTTCACTATTTTATTGACTTCTGACATGTCGGTGTGATGGATGGCAGAAATCTTGGAGTTGAGTTTCCTATTCCCTCAGTGAGAGAAAAAAAGCATTCCACTGAATATTGAGTTGGTCAGTCATAATTTAGAGAAGGGCAAGGAATTATTTCTGCAGTGCTTTAGTCATGCATGTTGGAAATTGGAATCCTGATATAACACTCTAGACTTTGGAAAGGTCTAAAACCAGACCATTAACACAGAAAATAAGCCTAAGTGGTCCAATCGCAGCAGCTGTAACCACTCTGAAAACCAGAAGGCTCACAAGAGAACGAGGCCACATTATCTAGAAGGATAATCTCTGGTCCAGAGGTGAGGTCCTAAAGTCTTACTGTGGATAGGCAGCTGGCCCAGAGTTTTCAGGAGATTCTTCATGGAGAGACTCTCCCTTGCCCCTGCAGCATGTCTTTGGGGTTTCACCGCTCCCCATCCCCCCACCAC
Organism: Ornithorhynchus anatinus; assembly: GCF_004115215.2. NCBI lineage: Eukaryota > Metazoa > Chordata > Mammalia > Monotremata > Ornithorhynchidae > Ornithorhynchus > Ornithorhynchus anatinus. The sequence continues at coordinate 35,118,183 of NC_041734.1, read as the reverse complement.
CACCACCACCCCATCCCAACAAACACCAAAGTAGCAAGAGGATGCCCCAAGAGGAGATTTCTGAGAGAATCAAGTTCCTTCCCCCCTCCTCGCCCCGGAGCCGTGAAGACCCATAATGGGACATCTTCAGAGGAGAAGCCACTTTGCATGAAGCAAAGTTTTTCCAGAATTGGGCATGATGCAAAATCCCTCCTTTTCCACTTCAAATTGTCTTTTCTTGCCCTCCTAATATCCTGGACCAGAGGCTCAAGATTGAGTCTTGAGTCCAGGTCAGTTTCCTCTTAACCAGTAGCCGGAGAGTCCCCAACCCAACTCCCTTTTCAGGCTTTGAAGACCTTAGGTAGATAAATTCAAGAAGGAGATTGGTCACGTGAAGTACATTTCTCCTTTTCCACCTTGTAAAGTCTCTCTAAATTCTCAATCAAAGACCTCAAAGGCCTAAGGTGGAGGAACAAAGAGGAACCTTTTCTGCCTGAAGCAAAACTTCCCCTGTTCCACCTGACGCGTTTTCCCTTTTCAGGGCTGGAACACCACGGCTGAAGAAATAGTTTGGGTGATTTCTTTTTCTTTTTTTTTATGACACAAACAATTGATCTTGCACACAAATATTCTCTCTTTACTCTCTGATAAAAAGCCTTAAAAGTGAGAGGTGGCGTAGAGAAAAGGAGATTTGTTCAAATAAAGCAAATTTCTCTTTTTCAACCCAAATAGTCTCTTTTCTGGACTTGAAGACCAAAGAGTAAAGAAATGAAAGCAGGACATAGTTGACATGAAGGAAACTTCTCCTTATTCAAATCAAAGTTCCTATTCCTTATCTAGTTAAAGACCTTGAATACCCCAAGTGCACAGATGACTCCTTTTCCAGGTTATACATTTTCTCTGCAGGCCCTGAAGACCTTGGACAAAACATTAGGAGAGTGCCTGAAGCAACTGTCTCCATTTTTAACACTCAAATATTCTCTTTTCAGGCCTTGAAGATCTTAGGGAGAGAAACTACAGCAAAAAATTGTTTGCATGAAGCAAATTTCTCCTTTTGCAAATCAATATTCTCCATTCCTTCTCTAATGAAAGGCCTTGAAGCCCTCAAGAGATGTCAAAGCAGATGATGGTTTGCATGAAGCAAATTTCTCCTCTTTCGAGTCAATATTCTCTTTCCTTCTCTAATAAAAGGCCTTGAAGACCTAACGGTGACTGAGGCTTAGAATATGGTGCTCCATCTAGCAAAGCTGTCCTTTTCCAGCTCAAATGGTTTCTCTGCAGGCCGTGAAGACCTTGGACAAAGCATTACGAGAGTGTTTGCATGAAGTCATTGTCTCCATTTTGAAACCTCAAATATTCTCTTTTCAGACCTTGAAGACCTTAGGGAGAGAAACCAAGGCAGAAGATTGTTTACATGAAGCAAATTTCTCCTTTAGCAAGTCAATATTTCCATTCCTTCTCTAATGAAAGGCCTTGAAGCCCTGAAGTGGACTAAGCCACATGGGAGGGTTCTCCATCGAGCAAATATCTCCTTTTCTAGCTCATGTATTTTCTCTGCAGTCCCTGAAGACCTTAAGCAGAACACTGGGTGAGTGTTTCCATAAGCCACTTTTTCCTATTGGAACTTCAAATATTCTCTTTTTCTGGCCTTGAAGGCCTTAGGTAGAGAAACAATAACAAGAAATGAATCCAGAAAACTCCTTGTTCAACATCATCGGTTCTCTTGTCAGGCCTCGAAAACCTTAGGTCAAGATACCAAAGCAGAAGAGGTTTGCATCAAGCCAATTTTTCCTTTTTCAAATCAATATTTTCTATTTCTTTTCAAATTAAAGGCCTTGAAGACCTGAAGTGGACTAAGGCACACAGGATGGTTCTCCATCAAGCAAAGGTCTCCTTTTCCAGCTCATACATTTTCCCTGCAGGCCCTGAATACCTTACACAAAACATTAGGATAGTGTTTGCATAAGCCATGGTCTCCATTTTTAACCCTCAAATATTCTTTTTCAGGCCTTGAAGACCTTAGGTAGAGATACCAAAGCAGAAGATGGTTTGCATGAAGCAAATTACTCCTCTTTCAAGTTAATATTCTCTTTCCTGCTCTAATAAAAGGCCTTGAAGACCTGTAGGTAACTAGGGCACAGAGGATGGTGCTCCATTAAGCAAAGGTCTCCTTTTCCAGCTCATAAATTTTCTCTGCAGGCTCTGAAGACCTTAGACAAAACATTAGGAGAGTGTTTTCATGAAGTCACTGTCTCCATTTTTAACACTCAAATATTCTCTTTTCAGGTCTTGAAGATCTTAGGTAGAGATATCAAAGCAGAAGATGATTTGCATGAAACAAATTTCTCCTCTTTCAAGTCAATATTCTCTTTCCTTCTCTAAAATAGGCCGTGAAGACCTGAAGTACACTAAGGCACATGGGATGGTTCTCTGTCAAGCAGAGGTCTCTTTTTCCAGCTCATCCATTTTCTCCGCAGGCCCTGAAGACCTAAGGCAGAACAATAGGAGAATGTTTGAATGAAGCCACTGTCTCCATTTCTAACCCTCAAATAGTCTCTTTTTAGGCCCTGAAGACCTTAGATAAAGAAATAGCAGGAGACTTCATCCACAAACTTCCTTTTTCATCAGCAATAGTTCTCATGCCAGGCCTTGAAGACCTTAGGTAGAGATGCCAAGCAGAATATTTTTTCCATGATGCAAATTTCCCCATTTTTCACCTCAAATATTCTCTATTATAAGCCTTGCATTCCTCAAGTGGAGTAATGAACAGGAAATGTTTCTCAAGCCAACTTCTCCTTTCTCCCCTCCAATATTCTCTTTTCAGGCCCTGAAGACCTTAGGGAAGCAAAATGAAAATAGATTTTGGGGCCTGAAATCAATTTCTCCTTTTCACTCCCAATATACTCTATTCATTCTCATTTCAGAGGCCTTGAAGGCTTGAGGTCATCTAATACATAAGAGGTGTTTCTGCATAAAGCAAATTTCTCCTTTCCTTGTTGATCTATTTTCCCCTCAGGCTTTGAAGACCTTAGGGAGAAAAAAGATGAGGTGAATTTTTGTGGGAAGCAAAAGTCTCCTTTTCGAGCCCCATAAATGACCTTTTCCTTTACCTTTTCCGGCCCTTAGGTAAAGAAACAAAAGCAGGAAATGTTTTGCATGAAGAAAAGTTGTCCTTAGACAGAGAAGTAAAATGCTGGAGATAGTTTGCATGAAGCAAATTTCTCCTTGCTCACCTCTAATATTCTCTTTTCAGGCCCTGAAGACCTTAGGCAGAGAAGTCAAATTCATTCATTCATTCAGTAGTATTTATTGAGCGCCTACTATGTGCAGAGCACTGTACTAAGCGCTTGGAATATACAAATCGGCAACAGAAGAAAGAAAGAAAGAAAGAAAGAAAGAAAGAAAGAAAGAAAGAAAGAAAGAAAGAAAGAAAGAAAGAAAGAAAGAAAGAAAGAAAGAAAGAAAGAAAGAAAGAGAAAGAAGAAAGAAGGAAAGAAGGAAAGAAGGAAAGAAGGAAAGAAAGAAGGAAAGAAGAAGGAAAGAAAGAAGGAAAGAAAGAAAGAAAGAAAGAAAGAAAGAAAGAAAGAAAGAAAGAAAGAAAGAAAGAAAGAAAGAAAGAAAGAAAGAAAGAAAGAAAGAAAGAAAGAAAGAAAGAAGGAAAGAAGGAAAGAAGGAAAGAAGGAAAGAAGGAAAGAAGGAAGGAATGAAAGAAAGAAAGAAAGAAAGAAAGAAAGAAAGAAAGAAAGAAAGAAAGAAAGAAAGAAAGAAAGAAAGAAAGAAAGAAAGAAAGAAAGTCCCCTCGCTGGGCATCCTTTCAGAGACCGTGGTCCTCTAGGCCCAGCCCTCCCGAAATAGGTCTCGCTTTCTGCTTTTACCTTATTTTTCCTCCCTTACAGCCCATCCAGTTTGGGCAGTCAGGTCATTTGCTCCTTTCTGAGAGAATGTGATTCTCCCATGGGGACGACTTCCCAGAGGGCGGAGGGAGGGGAGGGGGAGAGGGGTAGGGGGCAGGGGCACCATAAGGGACTTATTTGAAAGGCCCCCGGAAAGCCCCAGAATTCCTCACAATCCCTGCAAATCTTGGAAAAGCTCAACCAGGCCAACTGGTCAAGGGGAGGGCAGCCAGAGTTAGTGCTGCTCTCTTGGAGTTCCTGTCAGCTCAGTGCTTTTCTTCTCTTCTCCCTGGACCTGTCGTCGTCCCTCAGACTGGCTTAGGCTGAGCAGGCGGCTCAACGTTCGTTCGTTTGTCCATCTGTCCTTTCGTTAGTTCCTTCGTTCATTCGTTCGTTCGTTCTTTCATTCGTTATTCATTCGTTCGTTCGTTCGTTCATTCATTCAATAGTATTTATTGAGTGCTGTCTATGTGCATTCGTTCGTCCGTCCGCCGTCTATTTGTTCGTTTGTTCCATCGTTTGTTGATTCCTTAGTTCCTTCATTCATTCATTCGTTCTTTCATTTGTAGTTCATTCGTTGTTCATCAGCTCGTTCATTCGTCCGTCCATCCATCCACCGTTTGTCTATTCGTTCGTTTGCCCTCCCGCCTGCCTGTAATAATAATAACAATAATAATTTTAAAATGGTATTAAATTAAAACATTCACTCATTCAATAGTATTTATTGAGCGCTTACTATATGTAGAGCACTGTACTAAGCGCTTGGAAAACATATTTGTTCAGCGCTTCCTATGTGCCAAGAAGTGTGTGTTCTAAGGGAGGGGGTAGACAGATGGAGGGGAATGAGGTTGCCCCGCGAGGGGCTTACAAACTTCATCCCCATCTGACGGCTGAGGGAACTGAGGCCCAGAGAATAATAATAAAAATAATAATAATAATAATAATGTTCGTATTTGTTAAGCTCTTGCTATGTGCAGAGCACTGTTCTAAGTGCTGGGGGAGATACAGGGTAATCAGGTTGTCCCAGGTGAGGCTTACAGTCTTAATCCCCATTTTACAGATTAGGGAACTGAGGCACAGAGAAGTTAAGTGACTTGCCCACAGTCACACAGCTGACAAGGGGCAAAGTCTGGATTCGAACCCATGACCTTTGACTCCCAAGTCCGGGCTCTTTCCACTGAGCCACGCTGCCTCTCAGAGAAGGGAAGGGGCTTTCTCCAGGCCACATGGCAGACAAGTGACAGAGCAGGGATTAGAACCCACCTCTCCTGGTCTAACAGCCACGCTGTTCTCCCTTCCATCCTCACCAGTCCCCTCCTCACCAGTCCCCTCCTCCTCCTCCTCTTTTTCCTCCTCCTCCTTTTCCTCCTCCTCCTCTTCGTCCTGTCAGCTCTGCCCGCTCCGCCCTGAGAGACTGGGCTGCCACCTCTTCTGGTCGGGGCCTGAGGGCCGCGAGGGGCAGAGTCGAGGATTGTGCCCGCCCTTTGGCTGGGACTCGAGGCGATCTGCTTCGTCCCGCCTCCTTCCCCCACTGAAACACCGGGAAAGAAAAATAAAAGAGAAAAAAAATAAAAGGAAAGAATCTTCTCAGATTTCCTCAGCTCTGGGACGAACCATTTCTTCGAAATGGGCCCAGGGTGATTTTGATGGCCCTTGAAGGCATTTGGAGCCTTAAGGGCGAGTGGCCTTGCTTAGGGGAAAGAGCGGGGAGTCAGAAATCGTGGGTTCAAATCCCCCCTCTGGCATCGGTCAGCTGGGTGACCTTGGGCAACTCACTTAACTTCTCTGGGCTTAGTTACCTCATCTGTAAAATGGGGATTAAGACTGTGCATCCCAACTGGGAAGCAGCGTAGCTTAGTGGAAAGAGCCCGGGCTTGGGAGTCAGGTCATGGGTTCGAATTCCGACTCTGCCCCTTGTCAGCTGTGTGACTGTGGGCAAGTCACTTCACTTCTCTGTGCCTCAGTTCCCTCATCTGTAAAATGAGGATGAAGACTGTGAGCCTCACGTGGGACAACCTCATTCCCCTGTATCTACCCCAGTGCTTAGAACAGTGCTCTGCACATAGTAAGCGCTTAACAAATACCAACATTATTATTATTATTATTATTATTGATCAGACCACCCGAAAAGCGTGTTTGGTCTTTATTCGAAACAGAATTTAAAGCACGGAAGCATTTGAAATGTTTCTTTGTCACACAATAGTGCCATGACTTTCAGGACTCAATTGGGAAAATAAATAAGTGTTCTGTGACCATTGCCACCATCTAATTAAGGATTTGATATTTTGATGGCCGTTTTATAGGTCCCTAAATTTTGAAAGGAGGTAAGAGTACAGGTGGACATACATATTAAAATAGAGGGTTAAGGCTTCATGAGTAAAGAGCAGTTGCTGCATTTGTCATGGTAAAGTCCGACCTCAGCAAGGCCCAAGACAACTCCTGAGACCTGCTAGTTTGGGCAACAGCATGTTTTTCTCCACTGCTCTAGCAGTGCTAACTCCCCTTCACTTGCTCTGAAGGGGATTGGTTGTCAGCCATCTCAGGCTAGCGTCTAAATCTTATTCCTAGCTTTGAGAAATGCAACTAATGGGTGTGGGATTGTGTGTCTAGCACTAGAGTGGCAAGACAGTTACAGGAGTAGGTGTGAAGAAGGGTGGAAAAAAGTGGAGCGAGCAGATGTGTTTGTATGTTAAAGAGGGTCAGTCAAAGGGAGTAGGGTGATGTGTGGGGAGGCCTAGGGACAGATATTGGAGGAGGCATGTGAAAGGGGGTTTAGGAGTCTGGAGTGCAACAGTGATGTGTCAGTTTTCATTGTTTTATCTTTGGGCCCTTAATCCAAGGAAGCTATCCACACTGCCAACTCTACCTGGGCAAATCTCACTCTGGTTCTGGGGTACACCAGATCTCCTGGGAGCTGGCAGAGAGAAGAAAAAAAATATTCTTCTAAGGAAGAGGGCACATCTTGGTCCATGGTCCCCCTTCCAGTTCCCTCACAGAGCTGTCACAGGGCTGGCTCCAGAGTTCCCATCTATCCACTTACTTGGAAAGCCCTCAGGCAGGGCTGCCACCTTCATTATCCTTTGTACAAAGAGAGGAGGAGTTTTAATCATCAGCCCTTTTCCTCCTCTGTTCAAACACCACTTCTTTGAACCATAGGAGGACCCAATCCACACACACACAGTCCTCTATATTATGACCTCTTTGTGGGCAGGGAATCTGTGTCTGTTTTGTACTGTACTCTCCCAGGTGCTTAGTCCATTTCTTTGAACTTGGTAAGCTCTCAATAAATAAGATTGAAGAACGTATGAATACAAATGAAGACCACCAGGTTGGAGATTGGATTTGAACAACTTTTATTCATAAACAGAGTGTTTGGGGGGAAGAAAAGGTTTTACTTGGCTAGCCAGAAGCGGAAGGGGTGGATCTAGTGGGGATCAGAGCCAACCCCCGGCCTCAAAAGACACCCTGAGACATGGGCCTGGGGTTGGGTATGTTGGGGTGAAGTCAGGAATACTTCAGGATTGGTGCCCTCAGGATGTTGAGAATCCAGGAAGAAGTTGGAGCTGATTTGGCTGGAGGGCTGTGGACCTAGATTGGGGTGGATGGGGGACCTGTTGAAAAAACATTTTCTAACTTTTTTAGGGAAGAAAAGTAAGGGGGAGAAATGGAAGTGGCTGGAGAAAAAGGAGGGACTGGAAAGGGGGGAAAAGCTAGAGAAAGGGTCCCCAGCAACTGTCTCTTTCCTGAGGCTCCCTCCCCTGCACTTCCTCTGTCCCCCCTGCTGTAGGCCCCCAACTGAGGATCAGGAAGCACCTAGTAGCAGTGCTGCAGGGGGCTGGGACCCTCTGTCCCACCTCCTCAGGCCTGGTGTATTACCTCCCTCCTCCCCCCAGGGAGGTCCCTTCTCACAGGGCTGCTCCTGCTTCCTCCCCCAGCAATAAAGGGGGGCAGTGACAGTGGTGTGACAGTGACAATTATGTGAATTTTCCTTTATTGAGAGGCCTTCTTGGTCCACTGCTGCAACTCCACCTCATTTTTCCCCCCAGATTCTCCTTGCTATGAGTGGGAATCAAAAATCCTACTAGCAGATTTTTAAGAGGAAGAACTAAGGTAGGTGCACATGCCCAAAAATTCATCAAGGCAATGTTTTCCCACTCCCAGGGCCACCCTGAGGATATCTCATGAACCCACCATCCTTAATAGGAATTAGGGAGTTCTTACCTTTTGACCCCCCTCTTACCTCTCTTCTTTTCACTGCTTGTAGCAGCGTACTCAGCTTCCCCAGGGAGACTATCTGATGGTCCTCTAGAGGAGACTCAGTGCTTGCTGCCCACGGACAGGAAAGATCCCGCCCCAAGTAGCACCCCCAAAATCTTTATACCTTCTAAACCTTGAGGACCAAATACCAAATGACAGGCATTCTGGAACAAAGAATATAAAGAGTTGAAATTTCTGAATAGTTGGTTTAAAATTTCTCTCCAAGTTTTTGGGTGGGTCTGTGGTGTTATAGTCAGCTGGCTTTCAGAAAGCCCTTCACCTAATTCATTCATTCATTCAATAGTATTTATTGAGCGCTTACTATGTGCAGAGCACTGTACTAAGCGCTTGGAATGTACAAATCGGTAACAGATAGAGACAGTCCCTGCCCTTTGATGGGCTTACAGTCTAATGGGGGGAGACGGACAGACAAGAACAATGGTAATAGAATCAAGGGGAAGAACATCTCATTAAAACAATAGCAAATAAATAGAATCAGGGTAATGTACATCTCATTAACAAAATAAATAGGGTAATGAAAATATATACAGTTGAGTGGACGAGTACGGTGCAGAGGGGATGGGACGGGAGGGGGGAGGAGCAGAGGGAAAGGGGTGAGAAGAGGGTTTAGCTGCGGAGAGGTGAAGGGGGGGTAGAGGGAGCAGAGGGAAAAAAGGGGGGAACTCAGTCTGGGAAAGCCTCTTGGAGGAGGTGAGCTTTAAGTAGAGTTTCATGCCAAAAATGCAAAGATAAACCTCGCCATTTTGGGGCTTCAAATTTATGGTATTTTTTATTCTAAAAAATTCAATACATCTACATTCAATGAAATTGGTGTTGTAAGAATTTATATGTCCATGACTTATATGTTAGTGACTTTAGGATTAATTTTCATTTTAAACTATTTTATTGTGCTGTTTATAGCTAGGTTTTACATTTATTTCATTTTAACTATTTTATTAACTTTTGAAATGCCACTGCGATGGATTGCATCTTTTAGTCGAGTTTGATATTAATTGAATGAGAGAAAAATAACATTCCATTGAAAATTGAGTTGGAGAGTCATGATTTAGAGAAGATCAGGGACATATCTCTGCTGTGCTTTAATCATACAGGTTTAAAATAGTAATCCTGATATAACACTATAGAATTTTGAAGGATAATTCCCTATAAAATTGGACAACTGGTTAACATGGAAAATGGGTCTAAGTGCTCAAATTGGAACTCTTTGTGGGAAGGGAATGTCTCATTTCATTGTTGTATATTATTCACCCAAGCAATTAGTACAGTGTTTGGCACACAGTAAGTGCTCAATAAATACAAATGAATGAATGAATGAACCCACTAAAAACCAGAAGGCTCATAAGGGAACTATCCCAGATTGTCTAATGAGGATAATCTCCTGGTCCAGAAATGCCATCCTAAAGACCTATTGTGAATTTCTTGGACAGCTGGACCAGATTTTTCAAGAGATTCTGCACCTTTGCTTTTGCAGCATTTCTTTGAGGTTTCCCCCCTCCCATCACCCAAAGACCAGGGTAGCAAGGATGGGAGTTGATGTACCAATAGGAGAATTTTGCATCAATTTACTTTCCCCCTGTTAATCCCAGGGCCATGAAGGCCCATGATGGGAGATCTTCTCAGGAGAGGCTGTTGTGCATGAAGCTAGGTTTTTCCAGAATTGGTTATGATGCAAAAGCCCTCCTCTTTCACTTCAAATTTTCTTTTCTTACCCTCCTATATCCTGGACCAGAGGCTCAAGACTGAGACTTGGGTGTAGAACAGTTTCGTCTTAACCAGTAGCTGGATTTTCCCCAAACCTAACAATCATCTGATTTTCCTTCATCCTCCGTTCTTCTGGAATAGAACATTCTATGGCTGAAATAAAGCCTTTCCTGAGTAGTGCTGGCTGGCTCTGCAGGGACAGAGAAAATACAGTTCAGTTCTTGATCGTGCACCTCCACATAGGTCTAGTACTTAGATTCAGCTGTTAAAATCAGATCTTATTTGTATAACTCTTTCTCCTTCATAAAGCTTGGTTAATATTTGGGCAATGAAGAGAGGAGGCAGATTTGTTCTGGACTCAATATTCCACCACACACACCAAACAGGAAAGGGCAAAATCAACCAGCATAAACTCAATCCCAACTGTTGAACCGTAAATTTCTCTCTCTCCTTATGACAAATATCAAAACACACTCTGCAAGGGCTGATTACCTATTGTTGGTTTTTTACCTTCATTTCCACACCAAACAATTTCAGCTCTTAGGATGCAGGATCTAGAGGAGAGGCAGGAGAGTGAGTATCTGAAAATCTGGTCCCGGGGGTGCAGTGGGGGCAGCAAACCAATAAGCTTAATTCAGGGAAGGATGGGGGCCAAGTTGCTGATACTAGAGCCCAAAGTAAATGAATAACTTTATCCCAACTAAAAACCAACTTGTTGGCACTCTAGGGCCAGCTGACAGGGAGATTTGCTAGTTGAATCAGAAGTGAGATGTGGGCAACCACCAACTGGAATCCAACTGCAGAGCTGATTGGGTAAACCAACATTTTGGCATAGGCCTGAATGCTATTTCTACCATAGCAAAACCTTGAAACAAATGTTTTGTGATTTTTAAAAATTCCAGTGCACATCTTAATATACATATTTTTAAGTACCATGAAGCACACCTGGAGTGATTGGGCTTCAAAAGTGTCCTTAATTAGCATTCTAAAGAACTGAAAACCAAGCCCTCTCCTCTTGGCAGTCCAACTTCCTATCTGGTTAGATGGCAGAGAGTGGTTTGGTGCTTTTGTCCAAGTTGGAGAGGGCAGAGCAAGCAGAGTGGGGAGGATAAAAGTGAAAACTCTTTCAGGAATTATTAAGGGGAATTAACTTAAAGCTCTTCACCCTATTCCTACCTCTTTGCTCTCTCCAACAGCCCAAGCCATGAAGACAGGCATGGAGCCTGAAGAGAGCTCTGGAGGATGCACAGCTTTTTAGGATAGGGGATACATAAGTATGCTTGAAAGCTGTGGGGAAGAAATCATTGGAGAGTGAACAGTTGAAGATGGCAGTCAAGGAAGGAAGAAGCTAGGGGATGAGTGTTTTAAAAAGGTATGAAGCTACTTATAGCTCTCTGTGCTTCGGCAGAAATAGGACTGACAGGGAAGAAAGAGACTGCTAGTGGCACTGTGAAACCATTAGCTTTAGAATCAATTTCTTCTCTCAGGTTCTCCTCCTTGCAGTCTTCATTACTGGGCCAAGGCTCAGTTTCCGTTTACGATGTGGGACACCATCATTAATAGCTGGTCTTCACATAGAGCCTTGGTGAAACTTGCTAGATCTTGCTATTAGTCTTCATTTACATCCCTTTTCCAATTAATTCTTTCTTTTACTGCAGCTTTAATTTTTCAAGGTACCCACTCTCAATTCCAGGCTCTTATATTAAACTCTTGAAGTGGTTTTCTTCATCGATTCTTTTGTCTATGCAGATTTGATTTCATTTTTGTCTTAATTGTTTTTTAGACTCTCTTGGCAAAGACTAAGATTTGGCAGGGGAAATTTGTTTGGGATATTCTAGGTGATAGCAGGAATGTTTACCCTAATTCACTTAAATCCACGCATTCACTTAAAATTGAATTTGCCATCCTGTAGCATCTAAATATGCCCTGAAAATATAATGCCAACTCTGCTTCTTCTCCCCTCCCCATTCCCTGGCCAGGAGAAACCTGCACTTACTCTCTCTCTGCATCCTCTCACCAGAGCCCACAAGGAGGGCACTTGCCCTCAGGTTTCCATCAATCTAGAATGGAAAGCCTTTGTCTTCCCTAGACAAGGTGATGACATCTGTCTCATTTCTAGGATCCAGATCCCCCATGGTCCACAGTTAGCTAAAAGGCCCTAGAAAGCATTTGTTATATTGTTGTATTGCTACATATTATATATATATATATATGTATATATATATATATAATCTATATTGTTATTCTGTTGTCTCCCAAGCACTCAGTACAGTGCTCTGCACACAGTAAGCGCTCAATAAATACAATTTACTGACTGACTGAAAGGCTGGAACTCTTTCTCTGACTAATGTCTCATCTCCCCACCTTATTTCATCCCATCCTACATCACCCATGCACTTTGAGTCCCTACCCCGTAAGCACTTAGGTTCTCCCCTCCCCTCTCCCACAGCACTTGTGTAAATATCCTTATACTCTTTTGCTTCCCCTATATGTAAATATTTTTACATATAGATTGTAAGCACCTTGAGGGCAGGGATCTGGTCTATCAACTTAAGAGGCCTTCCTGATCCCATCCTCATTTCCCCTTCTCCCATTCCCTTCTGTGCCACCTTGGGTCTTGGATTTGCACCCTTTATTCATCCCTCCCTCAGTCCTATAGCCCTTATACACATATCCAAAATTTATTTATATTAATGTCTGTCTCCACCGCTAGACCCTAAACTCACTGTGGGCAAGGAATATTTCTATCAACTCTTGTTGTATTGTACTCTCCTAAGTGCTTAATACAGTGCTCTGCACATGATAAGCATTCAATGAATAGATTGATTGTACTCTTCCAAATGCTTAGTACAGTGCTCTGCATAAAGTAAGTGCTTAAATACTATTGCTGCATTGAAGGCAGAGGGGTTTTTTTAATGGTACTTGTTAAGCACTTACTATGTGTGAGGCACTGTTCTAAACACTGGGGTAGAAACAAGAAAATCAATTTGGACACAGTCCATGTCCTACGTGGGACTCATAGTCTTCATCCCCATTTACAGATGAGCGAACTGAGGCACAGGGAAGTGATGTGACTTGCCCAAGGTCACACCAGCAGAGCCAAGATTCGAACCCAGGTCCTTCTGACTCCAAGGCCCATGCTCTATCCACTAGGCCTCGCTGCTCACTGTTTATTATACAGCTTTTGCTGAGGCTAAAAATAAATACGATTGATTGATTGCTTGAGGCTGCAATCATTGATGCTGTTGTAGAGGTGGAGAGGGAGAAGAGGCCTAAATTCCATAGCTGACTGGAAAACGTCAATAAAGCCCCAAGCCCCTTTCTGGTGATCCCAACCATGCCCTATTCCATGAGCCACCCAGTCTTCCTGCTGTTTACTGTGGAAAGACAATGAGTGGCCACAGGAGAGTGGAGCCAGGCTCCTTGAATGCTAAAACACGGTCATCAGTTTCCTTTGTGGGTGTCAATCCTTTTATTTCATTTCAGCCCACAGAAAGATGAGGTCTGGGTTAAACTCGGGAGGCTTCCCCCACGGCCGGCGTTTTGCAGGCCAAGACACACACGTGACTGCATGTGATCTCTAGCGGGGTTTCCAGAGACGACACCCCCATGGTCTGTAAGAACCTGTGGAGGAAAAGGAAGACAACATGGAAGTGTGGTAGGCAGATCCTCCACGGGAGGGCAGGCTCCTCAAGCACAGTCAGGGGGACAAAATCTAGGGATGGGAGTCAGAAGATGCAGATTTCTTTCCATGCTCAGCTCTGGGTCACTCTAGGGCCCCTCAGACATCTTTTTTTTAAAAAAATGGTATTTGTTAAGTGCTTACTATGTGGAAGGCACTGTACTAAGCACTAGGGTATATTCATGCTAATCAGGTTGGACACAGTCCAGGTCCGATGCGCGACTCACAATCTTAATCCCCACTTTACAGATGAGGTAACCGAGGCACAGAGAAGTTAAAGTAGCTTGTCCACAGTCACATAGCAAACAAGGTGTGGAGGATTCAGGATTAGAACCCCAGGTCCTCTAACTCCCAGGCCTGTGCTCTATCCACTAGACCACACTGCTTCTCATAAGAGGTGAGGAAAGAATTCACACGTGGTGGGTAGAGCGGGACCAGGTTTGGTGGGTGCCTCCATCACCATCTTGCTGAATGAATAGAGCTGCCTCTGCCCCTGCCATTCATGAGCCATCATGCCCTTGTCTTTGTAGACAGATTTCTCCAATCCTACAAGCTCACCACAGGAGCATTTCCATTTCAGCCACATGTCTGCTGTGTGACCTTAAGCAAGTCACTTCCTTTCTCTGTGCTTCAGTGATCTCATCTGCAAAATGGGGATTAAGATTGTGGGTCCCATGTGGGAAAGGGACTGTGACCAATCTGATTACCTTGTATCTATCTCAGTGCTTAGCACAGTGCCTGGCACATAGTAAGCACTTAACAAATACTGCAATTATTATTATTTCCACCTCCAACTAGAATGGGAGCTACTAAAGGGCAGGCTTGTCCTTCATAGCTCCCCATTGCGCTAACCTAATGCTTGATCAACTAACATTAGCAAACATCACCATTTCCCTCCATTTCATAACCTCACGCAGGTTTTCAGGAGGAAAACCATTACAGTGTTGGAGCTTTTTGAAGGATCGGTCAGAGTCCAGCAGGCTTGGGACAATTTCTCCAGCCAACTCAATTCTTTCTTTTTTCTTACTGTCAAATGGTCATATTTATTGAGTGCTTACTGTGTTCACAGCACTATTAAGCTCTTGGAAGAGTACAATATAACATTAAACAATATAAATAAACCAGACTTATTACCTGCCCACAAAGAGCTTACAGTCTAGAAAATGGTATTTGTTGATATTTAATGTTATTTGTTAAGCACTTACTATGTGCCAGGCACTATACTTAAACACTGGGGCATATACAAGTTTATCAGGTTGGACACAAGTCCATGTCCCATGTGGGGCTCACAGTTTTCATCCCCATTTTACAGATAAGGCACATAGAAATGAAGTGACTTGCCCAAGGTCACACAACAGACATGTGGTGGAGCCGGGATTAGAACCCAGGTCCTTCTGACTCCTGGGCCATGCTGCTTCTCTATTCTGTTCCCTCAGCCCACAGAGCCTGACCGATGCACAGCAACGGCACCCAGGGCTCTTTCACTTGACTATATGTTCACTTGACTTTACCTCTCTTGAGTCGCCTTCAGGAACTCTTCTGCTGCCTCTGAATTCACCTCTAGGAAGGTCTGGAACATGGAAAAGGACTGGATAAACCCCATCAGGTGAGCCACCGAAAAGGAAACTCGACTGGATATTGTGGGAATCCTGTAAAGCAGGAAGAGATGAGGTAAAGTGCAAGTATAGCATATTTCTTCTAAACCTTATCGCAGTACTTCCCAGGCATGATCAAGTTGGGAAAAAAATGCATTCCCTTTTCTTCTCAGCTAGGGAGATGGTCTGGGAAAAACCTCAGAAAAAAATAATCTTATTTTAGTAATACTGATAATAATGATAGCGGCATTTATTAAGTGCTTACTATGAGTGGCAGTCACTGTACTAAGCACTGAGGTAAAAACACAATAATCAGGTTGGGCACGGTCCCTGTCCCACATGGGGATCACCGTTTAGGATGGAGGGAGAATGTGTATTTAATCCCCATTAGGCAGATGAGGTCCAAAGAAGTGAAATGACTTGTCCAAGGTCACCTGACAGGCAAGTGGTGGAACCAGAATTAGAACCCAGGTCTTCCAACTCCCAGGCCTGGGCTCCTTCTACTAGGCAGCACTGCTTCTCAACCCTCTCCTCCAGACCCAGAGGAGTACCCAGCAATGGGGACCACTGAGAGAGACTACCTCAACCCCTGTTTCCCATGTGAGTTGGCCAGGAAAACTGCCCCGAGAAGATTAGGACATCGGAAAGGCTGTGGAAGTGTGACCCCAGGTTTGCCTAGCCTGGCCGTGAGAAGCAGGACAACTCAGATTGAGAGACTCTCAAGGGACAGGACCTGTGTCTAATTCCCACCTGTATACTCTTTCCCAGCACTTAGTACAAGAGAACAAGCCTGGAGTACAGACTTAATCAAGTTAGGTCAGACGATGAAGTGGAAGAGTATCAAGATGAAATGGGCTGCTTGGGTTCACTGCCTTAGAAACTGTGACTTTCTCAAAGGCATCCAGCAGAGCCTAGTGGAGAGACCACGGGCCTGGGAGTCAGAGGAGCTGGGTTCTAATCCCAGCCCTCACATATGCCTGCTGTGGGACATGGGGCAAGTCACTTAACGTCTCTGGGTTACCTCACTGTAAAATGGGGACTAAGAGTGTGAGGTCCCATGTGGGATAGGGACTTTATCCATCCAATCTCGTATCTTAGAACTTAGAACAGTGCTTGGCACATAGTAAGAACTTAAATACCACAGTTGTTATTATTATTAAGTGTTTACTGTGTGCAGAGCACTGTACCAAGTGTTTGGGACAGTATAATACAACAGAGGTGGTAGACATGCTCCCTGACCACAACCAGCAGGGAGGGTCTCAGTTAGATCTGGACACCAAGTCACCCTCAACCCCAGAGCTCCTTGACTCCTTACTTACATTGTGAAGAACTAATTGAAAGTGATTATTCTCTTTGTATGAAAACAACATCCTTAAAGTCAACCAGAGGTATTTATTGAGTATTTACGGTATGTGGAGAGCTCTGTATTAAGCACTTGGGAGACTACAATATAAGAGAGTTGGTAGACATGACCCCTGCCATCACGGAGCTTACAGACTAGCAGGGGAGGCAGACATTAATTTAAGATATAGGTAGGAGTGGCACCTTACCATAAGGGTATGAACAGAAGCATGGTATGGGTGTAGGCAGGGACGTTTTTAAGTGCTTACTTGGGTGGTAAAGACTCAAAACCATAGGTGATGCAGAAAAGTGGGGGAAAAAGGGAAAATAAGAGGTTAGTCGCGGAAAGCTTCCTGGAGGAGCACGGCTCAGTGGATAGACCATGGACCTGGGAGCCAGAAAGACCAGGTTCTAATCCCGGCATCACCACTCGTCTGCTGTGTGACCTTGGACGAGTATCTTCACTTCTCTGGGCCTCAGTTCCCTCATCTGTAAAATGGGGATTAAGAGCGTGAGCCCCATGTGGGACAGGGACTGTGTCTAACCTGATCAACTTGTATCTACCCCAGTGCTTAGAATAGTGGTTGGCACATTATAAGTGCTTAACAAGTACCATTATTATTATTGTTATTATATGATTTTTTAGGAAGACTTTATAAATGGTGAGAGTGTTGATCTGTCAGATGTGGAAGTGGGAGGAGTTCCAGGCAGGAGGAAGGGCATGAGCAAGGGGATGATGTCAAGAGAAGAGAGTGAGGCACAGTGAGGAGGTTAAAGCTTTTACCCTAAATTAAGTCCAGAGGTTTTCTGAATGACTCTGTGTGAGGCCCCTACCCTCAAGACCTGCTGTCACCCAGGAAAGCCAGGGACTCTGCCTGAAAAGTTTCTCCCACCCCTGGCGGGGCTGTGTCGCCTCTTACCTCTTCTTGTCTGGAAAAGGCACCGAGTCAAATATCTCTTGGTACTCAGAGTGGACGAGATTTACTTTTTCACTGGCGTACTTGGAGAGAAAATCCTGCACCTGCAAAGAGAAAGCAGACGGGATGGTTTGGGAATGGTCCATCCCCACACTGGGTCAGGGGGCTCAGAAGGCAGGACCCTGGATTCATGTTCTGGCAGTGGCCCCAGCTTAGGGTGATCTTCCACCACTGATCGAGTGAGGGGCTGGCGGGGCGGAGGGAGGATCTCAGAATTCCTCTGCCTGATGCTACCTATCCCGACATGTCGGGTTGACACGGTGATCAGGACTGAAGAATGTGGCATAGATAGGACTGCAAAGCAGTGTGACCTAATGGATAGAGCACAGGCCTGTGTTCTAATATGCTTTGATGCCTGTCTACTTGTTTTGTTTTGGTGTCTGTCTCCCCCCTTCTAGATTGTGAGCCCATTGTTGGGTAGGGATTGTCTCTGTCTGTTGCTGAATTGTACTTTCCAAGTGCTTAGTACAGTGCTCTGCACACAGTAAGTGCTCAATAAATACGAATGAATGAATGAATGAATTCTAATACTGACTCTGCCTCTCGTCTGCTGTGTGACTTCAGACAAGTCACTTCCCCTCTCTGCGCCTCAGTTACCTCATGTGTAAAATGGGGATTAAGACTGTGAGTCCCATCGAGACAGGGACTGTGTACAACCTGACAACTAGCCCCAGGGCTTAGTATAGTGCCTGGCACAAAGTAAGCGCTTAACAAATGCCATTTTCTTTTTAAAAAAAGGCTTAGCACTCATTGCGGTGGCCTGACTTCCAGGTAGTGTTGATGATGATGATGATGATGGTATTTGTTAAGTGCTTACTATGTGCCAAGCAGTGTTCTAAGCGGTGGGGTAGATACAAGGCAATCAGGTTGTCCCTCGTGGGGCTCACAGTTTTCATCCCCATTTTACAGATGAGGTAACTGAGGCACAGAGAAGTTAAGTGACTTGCCCAAAGTCACACAGCTGATAAGTGGCAGACTTGGGATTAGAACTCACGAACTCTGATTCCCAAGCCCGGGCTCTTGCCAATAAGCCACGCCGCTTCCCCAGGTTGTCAGTCTGTTTTCTGGAAATTAGCAAGTTTCCATGCTCTGAGAGTGCAGGAACTAAGATATCCATCCATGCCACAGGCTTCTCATTCATTGGTCTGCTGCTTAACAGCACCCTGATCAGAAAATACTATCCTTCACCCAGGCTGCATCTACCTCCCCCAAGATTCTCTGGCCATCACTCCCCTCCCCTGCCCTGGACTGCTGCGAAATTATCTCTCGGTCTTGTGCTGGGGATGTGTCTGCTAATTCTATTGTATTCTCGCAAGCTCTTAGGACAGTGTTCTGCATATAGTAAGCGCTCAATAAATATGATTGATTGATTGTGCTCGTTCCCGGGTTCCTTCATGGGACCCAACCTGCAGTCTCTGTTGTTCTGTTGTTCTGTCTGTCCATGCATTTGTGTTTGCATGAAACTGTGTATATGTGAGCCTTGTGCACTGAATAATAATTGTGGTATTTGTTAATCATTTATCTAATTGAATTCATAAATATACTATAGGAATTTTAGAAATTTTGACATAAAAATGGAATAAAGAGGCACTCAAGGCAGGTAGAGTTTAAAAGGGAATTGTAAATGGAACATGCTGCAATGGGTAAATTCCAAATCAGTAGCTTTATGAACGACCAGCCAGGTACACATTATGGATAGCTCGGGCTACATGTGAATAAGCATGGGGTTTTTTTTGTGTTTTAGTGTATGTATTTGTGTTCCAGTCTGTGGTCTCTGGACATCTATGCCTAAGCGTGTTTCAGCTTGCATTTAAGCACTGCGGATAATGTGGGGTCAGGGGTGGGCTGCTGTTGGAAGGAGAGGTGGGCCACACTGGAGTCCTTCCAAACAGCTTCGGACCCTCCCTACCACCCCACTCCACTCCCATGCCTGGAGAGCGCGGGGGTTAAAGCCAGATAGACCTCCTCAACACAAGGGACAGGAGTCCGTGGGCTTTAGCAGGGTGGAGCTACCAGATCCAGCAGGATCCTCAGTCTCAGTCCTGGTGTCAGAGGGCAGGTCTAAACTGGCAGCTTGATCGCCCAACTCTCTCCCCCGCAGTGGGGGCAAGAGCATGGCGTAGTGGATAGAGCATGAGGCTGGGAATCAGAAGGATGTGGGCTCTAATTTCAGCTCCGCCACTTGTCTGCTATGTGGCCTTGGGCAAGTCACTTCACTGGGCTTCAGTTACCTCATCAGTAAAATGGGGATTGAGACCCTGAGCCCCACGTGGGACAGAGACTGTGTCCAACCCAATTTGCTTGTATTCACCTCAGCTCTTAGTATAGTGTCTGACACATAGTAAGCATTTAACAAACACCACAATTATAAGAGCCCAAAGCCTACCCCAAGAAAATCTGATCTGTTTCCCCACAGAGACCTCTGTTATTTTGACCTACTCCAATATTCTACAGCTATCCTACCCCATTCTTTTTTACGGTATTTGTTAAGTGCTTACTATGTGTCAGGTCCTGTTCTAAGCATTGGGGTAATCAAGTTAATCAGGTCAGACATAGCCCATGTCCCACATGGGGTTCACAGTCTAAGGGCGCCATACTAAGCTCTTAGGAAAGTACAATACAATAGAGTTGGTAGAAACGTTCCCTGCCCACAAAGAGCTCACGGCCTAGAGGGGATAAAAGGGATGAAGGTGGGAGAGGGGACTGGTGATAAACACGTAAGGAAAGATGTAAAATTATAAACAGTAAATCAATATAAAAGGAAAGTGAAAATACACAAAATGAAAACAGAAAGCAGTCCCGCACTGTGGCTGGGGCGCAGATTTTTGGGTTCCTTATGGTTCAGAGATCAGAGTCACATCCGAGGCTACAGCCTTCCCAACATTCTACATTTTGTGGAAGCCACATGCTGCCACTGCCTCTGTCCTTCCTCCTGCATCGGTATTGACACAAAGCAGATTACCAGGTGCTCAACAAATACTATCAGCAATTTATTCCCCCTATTAGATTGTCCAGGGTGGGCACCAGGTCTTATATTCTATGGTAATAATAATAATAATGTTGGTATTTGTTAAGTGCTTACTATGTGCACAGCACTGTTCTAAGCACTGCGGTAGACACAGGGAATCAGGTTGTCCCACGTGGGGCTCACAGTCTTTATCTCCATTTTCCAGATGAGGGAACTGAGGCACAGAGAAGTTAAGTGACTTGCCACAGTCACACAGATGACAAGTGGCAGAGCTGGGATTCGAACTCATGACCTCTGACTTCAAAGCCCGTGCTCTTTCCACTGAGCCACACTGCTTCAGGGGTATGGTTCTAACCCCCAGGATCTCAATCAGGGTTGCTAATGGTGGGTACGAATCTGAGGACACTGTCTAGAAGCAAATACAGCAAGGTCAGATTTCTGACCGATGGCAGAGGTGAGGAAGGTTTATGGAGGAATTCAAGTCCTTTCCCCACGCTTCCGCACTGCTGTTAAAAAGTTAGGATTTATAGCTGTATGACGTGCTTCAGAGAATCCGGTCGGCCTACTTACCTCCCTGAAGATTTGGGTGAGCTGCTCTGAGCGGTCCCCGAAGTGCAGGCTCATCCCCGGGAGGTAGGTGCTCAGGGCCAAGCAGCCCTGAGGCTTCAGGACGCGCGTCACCTCCTGCAGGAAGCGCTCCGTGTCAAACCAGTGAGCGGCTGTGAATGCGGTAACCAGGTCCACTGATGTATCCTCCAGGGGGAGGTCTTCGGCAGGGCAGACCCTACAAAAAACAGCCAATCAGTGGCACTTATTGAGCACGTAAGTGTATGCAGAGCACTGTACTAAGCGTTTGGGAGAGTACACTGCAACAGAGTTGGTAGATACATTCTCTGCCCACAGCGAGCTAATAGTCTGGAGGTGGAGACAGACATTAATATGGAGAAATTGCTTACGGATACGTACACAGTGTTTTAGAGGCTGAGGGTGGGGTGAATATCCAGTGCTTAATGAATACAGATCTAAGTGATAGGCAACACAGAAGCGAGAGAGAGTAGGGGAAAAGAGAGAATAGGGGAGTCTTAACTGGGGAAGAGCTCTTGGACAAGTGATTTTAATAAGGCTTTGAAGGTGGGGGGAATGGTGGTCTGGAGGGGAAGGGAGTTTCAGGCCAGAGGGAGGATATGGGAAAGGGGTCAGTGGTGAGACGGATGAGACAGAAGCACAGCGAGCAAGCTGATGATAGAGGAGGCAAAGTAGGAGTGCTGAGCTGTAGTAGGAAATCAGCAATGTGAGTTAGGAGGGGGCGAGATGATTGAGTGTTTTAAAGCCGACACAACCATTGAGTTACTGGAAGAGCTATGAATTTAATTCAAGTACAATGACAACAGTAACTCTCATGATGGCATTTAATAATCACTTATTATGTACCAAGCACTGAGGTAAGTGCTAGAGTAGACACCAGGAAATCAGAGAGGAAAGACCCCTGTCCTAAATAAGGCTCACAATCTAAAAGGCAGGAAAGGACAGGTATCTTATCCACATTGTACAGCTAACGAAACTAATGTACACAGAGTTTAAGTGACTTGCCCAAGGTCACCCAACAGATAGAACTGGGACTGGAAACAGCTCTCTTGACTTCCAGTGCCCTGCTCTTTCCACTAGGCCAAGCTGCCCCACTAACTCTCTTCCTTCTCTGCTCAAAGCCAGAGTCTGCTCCAATCAATCAATTGCATTTATTGAGTGCTTACTATATGCAGAACACTGTACTAAGTGCTTGGAAGAGTACAATACAACAGAGTTAGCCATCTGTCTGAATTTCTCTTCCCAGCCCATGAAAGTCTTGGAGACATCTGTGAGATGGGAATTATTTCACCCGCTAGTCCAAAAGAAAAAGCCACCGGCCAGCTTGGGATTCCAGCCAGCTTGGCTTGTGGCCTAGTGGATACAGCCTGAGCCTGGGAGTCAGAAGAACCTGGGTTTGCCACTTGTCTGTCTGACCTTGGGCAAATCACTTACTTCACTTCTCTGTGCCTCAGTTCCCTCATCTGTAAAATGGGGATTAAGATTGTGAACCCCATGTGGGACAGGGACTGGGTCCAACTCAACTTGCTTGTATCCACTCCAGCCTTTAGTACAACGCCTGGCACATGGAAAGTGCTTAATAATTAAGTAGGTATCTGTAATTTTATTTATTTGTATGAATGTCTGTCTCCCCACCTAGACTGTGAGCTCATTGTGGGCAGGGAATGTCACTGTTTATTGTTGTATTGTACTTTTCCAAGCATTTACTACAGTTCTCTGCACACAGTAAGCGCTCAATAAATACGATTGAGTGAAATACCATTATTTACTATTATTATTCTTCTCAGTTCGGGGCTCTAGCCAGTCCTGGTATTTCAACCAGCTCTAGGTGCCATGCAGGCCCAGCAGCTCCCTCTGGATTATGGGTTGGCATTATGGCTCAGACATGCCCTCTCTCAGGGCGAGGGGCAGACAAGCTTCTCCATCATCCACACCAATTCCAGAAAGCCCAAGGGATCAAGGATCCCAGGAAGAAAGCAGACTCTAGGAACCCCTGGGCCCCCCGGCCGTACTAGTCAGGAGGCCCACAGTCAGTCGGTCAGTCAGCCAATCGTATTTATTGAGTGCTTACTGTGTCTAGAGCACTGTTAGGAGTGTACAGTATAACAATATAACAGACACATTCCCTGTCCACAATGAGCTTATGGTCTAGAATCCAAATCATCCCACTGAGAGGGCAAGAGGCCACTGGCCCAGACCCCTTCAAATGGGAGTGGGGTGTGTGTGTGTGTGTGTGTGTGTGTTTGTGTGTGTGTGTGTGTCCAGCCCCTGTCCCTCTCTTTTTCCCCTCTGCTCTCCACAAAAACCACTGCCACAGCAATCAGAAAGAGTGTGGGAGTTGGGGGAAAGACCCAGGGCCAAGACCCAGATAGCTGGGTCCAATCAGTGGCACTGACTGAGCACTTACTGTGTGCAGAGCACTGTATTAAGCACTTGGGAGAGTACAGTACAATAGAGTTAGTAGACACAATCTCTGCTGACATGGAGTTCACGGTCTGGAGGAGGCTATCGGGCCTGAACCCGGAAGGTTGGAGAAACACTTTCTCTTGCCCGGCCACGGTCTGCCAGGGGCAGGACTCTTCTGAGGGGGAGAGGGAACTTGGATCCAACCAACCTGTAGGAGACGTTGTTGGGGTTGGGGGCTTTTCCAGCCTGTTGGATCTGGGCCTCGCTGATGTCCGTCCCCAGGACCCGCTCAAAATGAGGTGCCAGGACCCGCGTGCTCTGGCCCGATCCACAGCCCACATCCACAGCCAGCTCGTATGGTTTCTGCTTCTGATACAAAAACAAAAAGGGCCAGAAATGCCACTTGCCTAGTGCAGCTTAGGTTCCAACCTAGGTCTCTTCCATCCTGGCAAACCTGAGTTCCTTGAGGGCAGTGACCAAGGAAAAGAATAATCATGCTGGTGTTTATTAAATGCTGAGCACCTTACTAAATGCTGGGGTAGACACAAGATAGTAATAATAACTGTGGCATTTGTTAAGTATTTACTCTGTGCCGGGCACTGTACTACACTCTGGGGTTAAGCAAATTGGGTTGGACACAGTCCTTGTCCCACGAGGGGCTCACAATCTCAGTCCCCATTCTACAGATAACTGAAGCCCAGAGAAGTGAAGTGATTTGCCCAAGGTCACACAGTAGACAAGTGGCAGGACCGGGATTAGAACTCAGGACCTTCTGAATCCCAGGCCCATGCTCTATCCACTACTCTATGCTGCTTCCCTAATCAAATCAGGGGAAGTAATAATAATAATAATAATAATAATGTTGGTATTTGTTAAGCGCTTACTATGTGCCGAGCACTGTTCTAAGCGCTGGGGTAGACACAGGGGAATCAGGTTGTCCCACGTGGGGCTCACAGTCTTAATCCCCATTTTACAGATGAGGGAACTGAGGCACCGAGAAGTTAAGTGACTTGCCCAAAGTCACACAGCTGGCAAGTGGCAGAGCCGGGGTTTGAACCCATGACCTCTGACTCCAAAGCCCGTGCTCTTTCCAGTGAGCCACACTGCTTCTCGTAGTGAGTGCTGTAGTCAACTGCCAGAGCAACAGTCTAGTGAGCCCCATGTGGAATAGGGACCATGTCCAACCAGATTTGCTAATATTCATTCATACATTCATTCAATAGTATTTATTGAGCGCTTACTATGTGCAGAGCACTGTACTAAGTGCTTGGAATGTACAATTCGGCAACAGATAGAGACAATCCCTGCCCAGTGACGGGCTCACAGTCTAATCGGGGGAGAAAGACTGACAAAAACAAGACAACATAATCACGATAAATAGAATCAAGGGGGTGTACACCTCATTAACAAAATAAATAGAGTAATAAAAATATACACAAATGAGCACAGTGCTGAGGGGAGGGGAAGTGAGAGGGGGAGGAGCAGAGGGAAAGGGGGCTTAGCTGAGGGGAGGTGACGGGGGAAGGGGAGGGAGAAGAGGGTGGAGGGGGAGCAGAGAGGGAGCAGAGGGAGCAGAGGGAAAAGGGGAAGCTCAGTGTGGGAAGGCCTCTTGGAGGAGGTGAGCTCTCAGTAGGGCTTTGAAGAGGGGAAGAGAGTTAGTTTGGCAGAGGTGAGGAGGGAGGGCATTTCAGGACAGCGGTAGGACGTGGGCCAGGGGTCGACGGCGGGATAGGCGTGAACGATGGACGGTGAGGAGGTGAGCGGCAGAAGAACGGAGCGTGCGGGGTGGGCAGTAGGAAGAGAGAAGGGAGGAGAAGTAGGAGGGGGCAAGGTGATGGACAGCCCTGAAGCCCAGATTGAGAAGTTTTTGTTTCGTGCGGAGGTTGATAGGCAACCACTGGAGGCTTTTAAGGAGGGAGTGACACGCCTAGAGCGTTTCTGCAGGAAGATGATCCGGGCAGCGGAATGAAGAATAGACTGGAGTGGGGAGAGACAGGAAGAAGGGAGATCAGAGAGGAGGCTAACACAGTAATCCAGCCGGGATATTAAGAGAGTTTGTACAAGTACAATAGCCGTTTGGATGGAGAGGAAAGGGCGGATTTTGGCAATACTGTAAAGGTGAGACCGGCAGGCATTGGTGACGGATTGGATGTGTGGGGGGAATGAGAGAGCTAATCCACCCCTGTGCTTAGTTTACTGCCTGGCACATAGTAAATGCTTATCAAATGCCACAATTATTATTATTATTATTAATATTATTAGAAGCCAGAGGACTCAGGTTCAAGTCCTCAAGTAGGGTAGATATTGTTCTGTATTGTACAGTTTAGGACAAGCATGTCTGAAGGCTGAGGAATAGACTAGATGTTGTCTGAATCTTAAATTGTGAATTCCCCTCCCCTGAGAGAGTCAGGGACCATGTTTAAATTCCTTCTGGAATTCTCTCCCAGCACTCAGTACAGGGCTGTGCTCGCAGTAAGCGCGCACTAAAAACTATTACTATCTTTACTGCTCTGAAAGTTCTTGGGCTGTGGCTTGAAACTGCATTACACAAGTGTTGCTGACTGTGATATCTTAGGCCAGAGGATGTCTATTACAGTGCTGGGGTTGGTAAAGATAAAGAGGCAACTAAGAGTCTTTTGAATAAAATTGTCATTATTATCTTCATTGTTATCTATGATATTTATTAAAGGCTTACTATGCGTCAGGTCCTGTACTAAGGGCTGGAATGAATGAAATATAATCAATTAACACCCAGTCCCTGTCCTACGCAGGGCTCCCATTCTAAGAGAGGGAGGACAGACACGTGGAACAAGAATCCGCCTCTAGACTGTAAGCTCGTTGTGGGTGATGAATGTGTCTATTATATTGTACTCTCCCAAGTGCTTAGTACGGTGCTCTGCCGACAGTAAGCATTCAATAAATAAAAGTGACTGACTGACTAATAAATCACAGAGAATGAGAATAAATGACTAATAAATGAATAAATAAATAAATCATAAGGACTTGGGTTCTAATCCCAGCTCCTTTACTTGTCTGCAGTGTGACCTTGGACAAGCCACTTAACTTCTTTGTGTTAACTTCTCAAGCCACCTCACTTGTAAAATGGGAATTAAGATTGTAGCCCCATGTGGGATATAGACTGTCTCCAAACTGATTACCTTGTGTTTACCCCAGTGCTTAAAACAGTGCCTGGCACATAGTAAGCAATTAACAAATACCACGGTAAAAAAGAGCAAATTATAAATTCAATAGTCCAAAATAACAACATAGGCCTTCCCTGACTAAGCCCTCTTTTCATTTACTTAAACTCCTCCCTTTTGTGATGCCCCGACTTGCTCCCTTTGTCATCCCCCCTCCCAGCCCCACAGCACTTACATACCTATCTGTAATTCATTCATTCATAATAATTTCTGTCTCCACCTCTAGACTGTAAATTCATTGAAGGCAGGGAATGTGTCTATAATATTATTATATTGTACTCTCCCAATAACAAGAATAAGAATAAAAATAAATGGGGTATTTGTTAAGTGCTTACTATCTGCCAGGCACTGTACTAAGCGCTGGGGTAGATACCAACAAATTGCATTAGACACAGTCCCTGTCCCCATGGGGCTCACAGTCTTAATCCCCATTTTACAGATGAGGTAACTGAGGGCCAGAGAAATGAAGTGACTTGCCCAAAGTCACACAGCGGACAAGTGGCAGAGTCAAGCGCTTAGAATAATGCTCGGCACACAGTAAGCGCTCAATAAATACAACTGAATGACTGAAATTGACCAACTAAACAGTGGGAGGCAGCGGTATCCATAAAAACATCATCATGCCCACAGTTCAGTAGTCAGACCCATGGCCTCCAAGTCCAAGATTCTGACTCTAAACGTAGCACGAGGACACTTGAAGGAACTGGGTGAGGGCTGCCCTCCTGGACCCACAACCTCATGGAAAAGAATGGATCACCAAACACCTCTAGCATTCCTCTCTCCGTCTTTAACTTTCCCACTTGAGTAAGACTCCACGGAGGAAGTGACTGTCTGGGACATCTTTAAGGCTATAGTTGGAGTCTGAAAGACTGGCGGCTTGGGGAGAGACGGCCATGTGAGGGGGAGGGGGAGGCATGAAGCTAAGAAGGAGGGAAGGCAATCAGGGCTGGTTGGTTAGTCAGGGGAACAAGGCAAGGGTCCAGGGAAGAATAAGGGGAACATAAAAGAAGCTAGGAGGCTGGAGGTAAATGACATCTTTGAAATTGAGGTTGCGGTGACCAGTCTTAACAGAGACTCACGGAGAGTCAATATAGGGTTTAGAGGAGTGTGGGACTACTAAGCTCCTTGTGGACAGGGAACATGTCTACCAAATCTGTTGAACTGTCTCTGCCAAGTACTTAGTACAGTGCTCTGTCCAGTAAGTGCTCAATAAATACCACTGATTGAGGGAAAAGAAAGCACTTTCAGGAGCTAAGAAGGCCCAAAGCCAAATGACACAACAGTCCAAGAGGGAGATGGCCAGGGGCTAGGCTAGAGACACAGTTGAGGTTTGGAGAGCATGGAAAGCTGAGAGAACCAATAAAGGATGAGGAGACAGAACCGGACTGTGCGCTGGACTGTGGGAGAGTGAAGTCAAAGGTCAATCAGAGGCTTCTACCCTGGGGACAGGACAGATGGTGGCATAAGAGGCACCACTTCAGGGACACTGCCCAACCTGCATCTTCTCCACTTCTTGTTGGGAAATTCATCCTCACCCAGAGACCTCCTTTAGAATCTTACCTTTTCTCCCAAAAACGAGAAGATCACATCTAGGACCTCTGCAGATGGAGGGAACCGGTATTTCTGGTAAAGGGCAGCGTGATCCTCGCCCTCAAAGAGCTGGACTGGCATGATGGTTGATCACTCCTACCAAGATAAAGTCAGTACAGCTCATCAGACAGGATTCAATTCCCCGGGGACCACTCAGTTTACCGGCACAGACACTCTGCCAGTTACGCGTTAATTGTGTTGTCAATAGGCAATCCATAGAGCCCAAACTGAAAACTTGGTATGAAGGAAAGAGCTTACGTATCGCAGAGGCAGCGGTCTGCCGATTCAACCCTAATCAATCAATTAAATGGTATTTATTGAGTGCTGTGTACAGACCACTGTTTGGGAGAGTGCAATACAACAGAGCTTGTAGACATGTTCCCTGCCCACAACAAGCTTACGGTCCAGAGAGGGAGACAGACATTAACCTAAATAACTCCTCAGAGCTCAGCTCCACCTCTACTCAAGTCCAGAATCCTCTGAATTCTGACTCTGGATTTCAAAGATGTGGTTGGCATCACTAAGGTGCCCTAAAATCATTTTGGTTCTTCTCTTTCACCCCTTCTATGGGAGAAAGAATATTATTTTCTTGTATGGTACTTAAGTGCTTACTATGTGTTAGGCACTGTTCTAAGCACTGGGGTAGATACAAAGTAATAAGATGGGTACGCTCTTTGTCCCACATGGGGCTCACTGTCTTAATCCCCATTTTACAGATGAGATCGCTGAGGCACAGAGAAGTTAAGTGACCTGCCCAAGGTCACACAGCAAAGAAGTGGTAGAACAGGATTAGAACCCAGGTCCTTCTGATTCCCAGGCCTGTGCTGTATCCACTAGACCATGATGCTTCTCATTATGATAGGTAGAGCAATCAACAGTATTCACTGAACACTTACTCTGTGCAGAACACTATACAAAGCACTTGGAAGAATACAACAGAATTAACAGATGTGATTCCTGTCCTCAAAATTTTACAGTCTAGGCCGATTGTAACTTTCAGGTAGGGGGAAGCAACAGAGTGTAAATATCATTATCGTCAATGGTATTTTTTCAGTGCTTTTTGGGGGGTATTTGTTAAGTGCATACTATGTGCCAGGCACTGTACTAAGTGCTGGGGTAGATACAAGCTAATCAGGTTGGACACAGTCCCTGTCCCACATGAGGCTCACAATTACAGATGAGGTAAATGAGGCACAGAGAAGTTAAGTGATATACCCAAGGTCACACAGCAGGTAAATTGTGGAGCTGGGATTAGAACTCAGGTCCTTCTGCCTCCTAGGCCCAGGCTCTATCCACTAGGACATGCTGCTCCTCAGAGCACTGTACTAATCGCTTGGGAGAGTACAATACAACAAAGTTGGCAGACACATTCCCTGCCCATAACAAGCTTACAGTCTAGAGTAATCTGTATAAAAGTGCTGGATGAGGGGGAGGAGGTGAGTATCTAAATGTTTAGCTGGGGGTTGAGGATTCAGTGCAAAGGTGATGTGCTATGAGGGAGATAGGGGAAGGGAGATGAGCGATTCATCAGGGAAGGCTTCCTGGAGAGGTTGTGATTTTAGCAGGACTCTGAAGATGGAGGAACTAAGGAGTCTGCCAACCACGAAGGTCAGTCAGTCAGGCAGTCAATGGTATTCACTGAGTGCTAAGTGTGCACAGAGCACTCTACTAAGCGCTGGGGAGAGTACAATACCACAATAAACAGATACATTCCCTGCCCACAATGAGCTTACAGTCTAGAGGACCAGAAAGGAGCCAGAAAGGCAGTTCTAGGTACGAGGACAAGCACGACCAAAGGGCAACTGGCAAGAGAGACAAGAGTGAGGTACAGTGAGTAAGTTGGTATTAGAGGAGTGAAGCTTGTGGACTGGGTTGTAAGTGACAGGTATGTGTTCTTAAATATATGTACATGGCTACCTATACTCAGGACCTTCTATAGTAAAGTAGTATTTCTGGGATATAGTTTTCTAAGGAGGTGGAAAGGTATATGAGGAAAAGAGCCAACTTACAGTTAGTTCATGCAGAAAATGGAAGGGGAGGAGTCACAGGAGAAGGGAAGGGTAGTGGCAGGAAGGAGGCATCTCCACAATTTAGGAAATAGAAGCCATGGAAGAGGGAGGAGAGGCCGTGAGGAGGTGGCATGCCCAAAGTTAGGGCAAGAGGAAAGGGGGGTGTGTAGGAAAGGGACAAGAGGCCAAAAGATTCCCTCAAAGACCTGGAGGAAAATCTGTGGAGGAGCTTGAGAAGATGGAGGGGAAGAAGAAAAGGAAGAAAGTCAGTGCTGTATTGAATGGATCAAGCCAGATGTTATAAAACGTTCCCAAATGCTTAGCAACAAGAGCGGAAGCAGTGGCTGAATTAGAATACTTGTATGCAACAGCAAAAGCACAAAAGGAGGTAAAAACAAACCTTCCATGGAGTCCTTATCCCAGGGCTGTTCTGAATATCCAGGTTTCCCCACACCTCCCTGCAATTTTCTGTTGCCAGCTTTAATAATAATAATTGTGGTATCTGTTAGGCACTTCTGTGCCAAGCACTTATATGGTGGATACAAGATAATTGGATACAAGATAATGAAGTTGGATATAGTCCCTGTCCCACATGGGATTCACAGCCTTTGGAGGAAGGAGAACAGTAGAACATAGTAAGGCTTTACTAACAAAATCCCCATTATACACAAGAGAAAGCTGAAGTACCAAGGATAATAATAATTAATAATAATGATTATGATATTTGTTAAGCACTTACTATGTATCAAGCATGATACTAATCACTGGGATAGATACAAGATAATCAGGTCCCACATGGGGTTCACAGTCTAAGTAGGAGGGAGAACTGGCAATGATTTCCCTTTCTGTAGATAAGGAAATGAGGCACAGAGAAGTTAAGTGACTCACCCAAGGTCACACAGCAGGCTAATGGCAGAGCTAGGATTAGAATCCAAGTCTACTGACTCCCAAGGCCGTGTTCTATCAAGTAGGCCACACTGCTTTTCTAACACACTCACCCCAAGTTACACTGACCAAGCCTTACTCTCCTCAGCCCTTTTATCACATAATCCAGTTTGCCCCAGGATTCCCATGCCCATGAGCTCCCTTCTTCATCTTCCTGGAAAACTCTTACAAGAGCTACATAAACTGCTTCGGTCAGAGAAACCAAGCTAACTCTTTTTTTAATCCAACAGTCAATGGTATTTATTGAACTCTTGCTATGTGCAAAGCACTGAACTAAGCTCTCAGGAGAGTACAATACAACAGAGTTGGCAGACACATTCCCTGCCCACAACCAGCTTACAGTCTACGTGGTGAAGCCCCCCCTAAATTCCTCATGATGTTTATGGATCGGGAAAGGGCAGAGTCCACTATCGAATGTCTGACCCTCAAATTTCTTAGCCGAAGATTTTTCCATCTCTCTCCAAGGGGGAGAGAACAGGGGTTCCTATAAAAGCAGAAAGGAAAGTTTTGACACAAAAAGGTATGACATTTGCCTGAGACTAAATCAGATTAATATCCTAACCCAGTGTGACCTAGTAGAACACAGGTCTGAGAGTCAGAGGATCTGGGTTCTAATTCTGGCTCTGCCTATTGCTTGTGTAATCCTATTGCTTGCAAGTCACAACTTCCCTGAGCCTCCATTATCTCATCGGTAAAATGAGGATTAAATCCTCCTCCCTCCAAGTGAGACTATAAGCCCCATGTGGGAAAAAGCCTACGTCCAATCTGATAAACTTGTATCTACCCCAGCAATTAAGGCAGTGCTTGACGCATAGTCAGCGCTTAACAAATACCATAAATAAGAGGAAAAGTGCCAGTTTCTTAAGGAACTGAGAAACACACCTGGATGTTAATTAAGACTGTGCTATCCATGGGGAGATCTGAAAGCAGCTCCCACACGCTCTCTACACTCCCACACAATATCACAGGTTCATGGATTCCTGCAGGGGTGAAGTCGGGATTCTAGGCAGAGAAAGCTACACTAGGAAAACCACTTCAAAATGATGTATCGATGATGTATCGTAGGTAGCCAAGCAACATTCTATTTTAAACATTGAAAAGCCAATACCCAAATCGCAGCCTTTATAGTGTTTTGTTAGTACAAACAGAAGTAGCTTATCAAGGCCTGGGTGTCTACCCTGAGTCCCCTCCTGGCCCTTCTATGGCATGGCCCATGCCCCTCCACAGACGGAGGATCTCCAGGGCCTAGCTCTGCCCAGTTGCCACATGGAAGTGATCGACTCGAGATCACTCCACCAAGCTGACACCATCAGCAGAACTGGACTTTGGAAACTACTAGACAAGTCCGGCTGCTTTGAGAAATTTATTAATAATAACAATGGTAATAATAATACTTCTTGATTGCTATGTGTCAAGCACCAATCTAAGCACTGTGGTAAATACAATTCATCAGGTTGGACACAGTCCCTGTCCCACCAGGGCTCACAGTCTAAGTAGGAGGGTGGACAGGTATTGAATCCCCATTTTACATATGAGGAAACTGAGGCCCAGAAAAGTTAAGTGAATTGCCCAAGGTCACCCAGCACGTAAGTGGTGGAGCCAAGATTAGAATCCAGGTCCTCTGATTCCCAGGCCCAAGCTCTTTCCACTATGCCAAGCTGCTTCTCAGCCAATCATATTTATTGAGCGTTTACTGTGTGCAGAGCACTGTACCAAGTGCTTGGGAGAGAACTATATAACAATATAACAGACACATTCCCTGCCCACAATGAGCTTACAGGCCTAGTCTCAAGACCATTAGAGTGAGGCCACGATGACATGGTGGCCATGTAAGTGAGGAGTGACACTGGCAAGGATGATCTTAGATGGTCAAGGAGGAAGGCACATCAGGGTGCCACATCAAAGGAGACAGCAGCCTGGCACGGCCGGGACTCAGAGCGGGCCAGGGAGGGAGTGCAGACATGGTTAACTATTTGGAATTGCCAAGCCTCGGTCCGAATCAGTCCCTGGTGTTACATAGCGCTGATTCCCAAACCTATCCCAAATCAAACATGCTTTCTCTAAATGCCCCTTCCCGTCTCCCTCTGCCACATCTTTCCCATCTCTGTCACCTCCAGAACCCACCTCATTTCCATTCCACTCCCCGCCCTCCTGTCCTGTCTGCGAATGACAAGGGCTGTCCCCTGCCATTCCCACATTATCCACTTAGACCCTAAAACATCCTCCTCCCTCCACCTGTTGCCCTCTAAATCCTGTCCACTGCGTTTACTGTGTGTAGTGCTCTGAACTAAGCAGCTGGGAGAGTACAATATAACAAGAGTTGGTGAGGCACGTTCCCTGTCCGCAACGAGCTTGTAGTCTACGCGGGGGGGACGGGGAACAGACTTCACCCTGATTCACATTTTTCCACTAGATTGGACGTTCCTTGAGGGCAGGGATTTTAGCTAGCACTAATGGCTCTCTCCCAGGCTCAGTAAACGCTCAATAAATGCTTTTACCTGACTGAATTCCACGTCTTGTACTTTTGTGAGTTGGACGCTAGAGAGCACAACTCTTCTATCCATGAATTATCAACATCTCTTTTAACTGCTGCCTTTTCTCCGTTTGTTTTACCTCAGTGTAATGGTACTTTATCTGCAGTCCCAGCATCTCTGTCTGTAATTCCTTTCCCTGGGCTGACTCACAGGGAATTGTGACATTCTCCTTTACTAAACCCTCTATCTTCTATATTCTTTCTTCAGAATAATTCAGGGTGTAAACCTCAAATACCATGTAAATCAACGCTGTTGACCACAGAGCACCCTGACCTAAAGGAGCCGGGACTTATACACGGGGATGACCGGTTATCCGAAGAATCAGTCCTCTGTTCCTTGCCGAACTCCTCTCTGTTCTGGTAATAATATTATACACCAAGCACTGCGTTAAGCACTGAGGTTGGTACAAAATAATCAGATCAGACACAGTCCCTACCCTTCAGGCGGCTCACAATCTGGGGGCAGAGGGATGGAAGAGCAGATATTTAACCCCATTTTACAGATGAGGAAACTGAGAAAGTATGAGACTTGCTTAAGGTTGCACAGCAGGCAAGTGGCAGAGCCGGGATTAGAATCCTATTCCTGGCTCTTTTTTGGTTATTTGTCTGCTTATTTTCCATATTCTGGTTATTATCTGTTGTATTTCTGTTGTTATTCTTGCAGCCACTATTTATAAAAACATTTACTTCCCCGCATCCTCTATTAGACTGTGAATCAGTCAATGTGAGCGGTTCACTGTAATTGGGAGGATATAATCGAGCTGGTAGACAAGATCCCTGCTTTCAAAATGTCTACAATCTAGGGGGGAATTTACAATCTAGTGGAAGTTCTGACTGTATACTCCTTGAGAGCTGGATTAGTCAGTCAGTCGTATTTATTGAGTGCTCACTGTGAACCGAGCACTGTACTAAGTGCTTGGGAGAGTACAATATAACAATAAACACACATGTTATTCTGGGTTCATATCTTTTACCTTCATGGTACTTTCCCAAGGACTTAGTTCAGTGCTCTACACACAGGCGGCACTTAATAAACACAGTTCTGTTATCAGATTGATTGCCTTTCTCACTGAGGCCCTGTCTCACTGAGGTCCTGTCCCTTCTTCCATTTTAGCTCCAGAAAAGTCACTTTTTTATGTACTTCAAAATCCCTGGGCTTCCTCTAGACTTCCCGTTGATAAATGGAAATCAATCTCTATCAAGGTTGCAGATTAACTAGAATCCAAAAATGATGCAAATAAATTAATGGAGAAAACATTTCTTAAAAACACAATATTTTTCTTCTTAGTGAGAAGATTTTTAGAGCACCTGTGACTATCAAACCTCACTTTCAACACCTGGTATTACTGATATTAAGTGTGAACTCCTTTAATGAGAGTTGAAGGAGTTCATACTAGTCTATAAACTCCTTGGGGGCAGGGAAGGTGTCTACAAACTCTGTTGTACTGTACTCTCCCAAATGCTTAGTACACTGCTCTGCACAGTGAGCGCTCAATAAATACGATTAACAAGTCTCACTCCAAGTCAAGTTGCTGTTTTAGCATTAAATTAAGCACTAGATCTAATATTTGTGAAATCATGATTAAATAGGAATTTATCACATGTAAATCTCATTTGCTTTCTGACAAATAATAATTATGGCATTTGTTAAGCGCTTCCTATGTGCTAAGCACTGTACTAAGCGCTGAGGTAAGCTGATCCTAATGTATTCTCCATCCCTTCACTGACCTGAGCAGTGCAGTTACTACTGGTTTACTTTCCAGCCAATTGTAAATTTTAGCAGGCATTACATTTCAGTCCAATTAGTTTCTAGTCGAAACCACCTACCTTAGAGTTTCTTCCTTTTATGGGTCAGTGTCAACAAGTGTTCCCGAGTCCTGCAGGACATGGAGATGCAAAATGTCAACTGGGAAATGATCGGATTGTACAGAAATTCCTCCACCAAACTCTTCCTTCGAAGGCTTCCAAAAACCAACAGAGACTCAGTGTCAAGCTCAATAATTAATAATAATATTTACTAAGCACTTACTATGTGCCAGGCACTATACTAAGCGCTGGAGTGGTTACAAGCAACTCAATGTGATCGGGGCACCAGGGTCTCCATCCCACCTCCATAACCCCCCCCCCCCCACCTCCCTCCCAGTAATAACTGTGGTAGTTGTTATGCGCTTACTATGTGCCAGGCACTGTACTAAGCGCTGGGGTGGGTACAAGCAAATCGGGTTGGAAACATTCCCTGTCCCACGTGAGGCTCCCAGTCTCCAACCCCATTTTACAGATAAGGTAGCTGAAGCCCAGAGAAATGAAGTGACTTGCTCAACGTCTCCCTGCAGACAAGGGGCAGAGTCGGGATTAGAATCCGTGACCTTCTGCCTCCCGGACCCACGCTCCAACCACTACACCGCCCTGTTCCCCTATACAACTTCACATCACCAGCGGCCTTAGAAATGATCTTTGACAATTGTGGGCGGCTTTTCCTCGAATGACTCAGAGCCGGTGACCTAGATTTTGTGATGCAATCCTTCCCGGCGTCCCAGTCCAGCAGGGAGCGGCCCTGTACGGTCAGCTGACATCAATCAACCCCCCTGGAGATCGGGGTTTGAGTCCAACCGCTGGAATGTCCCCACTTCCCGGCCCTGTCCCCCTTCTCGGCCGGCCACGCCCCGCTTCCTCTGGGGCCTGGCCTTCCCTTCCTTCTTCCCTCCCCGGTGGGAGTTTCGGGCCCGGCCGGAGACTGCTTTTGCATTCCCCGAGTTTGTCCTTCGGGAGGAAGGCCAAGCCGTTGCCCCCCTGCCCATCCTCATCCAGGGATATTCCCACAATCCCCCGCGGGGCCAAAGCGGGGCCAGACCCGGTGGCCAAGGTGGCCAGGGGGGCCAAGGACCCGAGCGGCCCGAGTGGCGACCCTAACCTGGGCCTCGATGGCCGCAGGACCGGACCTTCCTGGCGGAGGACGGGGCCTTGTCGGGGAGGCGGCGCCTTGGCTGTTCTCGGGAGCGGGGCGGGCCGGACAGGCCGGACAGCTGGACAGCCGGACAGCCGGGAGCCGACGGGGCGGGGACGGGGAGTTGGAGGAGGAGGAGGAGGAGGAGGAGAAGGAGGAGGAAGGGCGGCGGCAGAGGAAGGCGGGGAAAGCCCGGGGCTTGGGCCAAAGGTGACAGGCCGGGGGAGGGGAGCCCCGGGGGTCGAGGCGGGGCTGGAGAGGGGCCGACGGTGGGAGAGCTGGGGAATGGGCCCGAGAGGACGGGTCGGGGTCGAGGATGGGGGGCTGGGGGCATAGCTGGGGGTTCTGGGGTCGAGGATGGGGGGGCTGGGGAATGGGTCGTGGCTGGGGGTTCTGGGGTCGAGGATGGGGTGCTGGGGGGCTCTGGAGTCGTGGCTGGGGGTTCTGGAGTCGAGGATAGGGGGCTGGGGAATTGGTCGGGGTGGGGGGTGCTGGGGTCGTGACTGGGGGTTCTGGGGTCGAGGATGGAGGGGCTGGGGAATGGGTCGTGTCTGGGAGGCTGGGGTCATGGCTGGGAGGGCTGGGGTCGTGGCAGGGGGTTCTGGGGTCGAGGATGGGGGGCTGGGGAATGGGTTCTGGCTGATGGGGCTGGAGTCGTGGCTGGGAGGGCTGGGGTCGAGGTTGGGGGGCTGGGGTCATGGCTGGGAGGGCTGGGGTCGTGGCTGGGGGTTCTGGAGCCGAGGATGGGGGGCTGGGGAGGCTGGAGTCGGGGCTGGGGGTTCTGGGCTCAAGGATGGGGGCTGGGGAATGGGTCGGGGTTGGGGGGTGCTGGGGTCGTGGCTGGGGGTTCTGGGGTCGAGGATGGGGGCTGGGAGGAGCTGGGATCATGGCTGGGAAGGCTGGGGTCGAGGATGGGGAGCCGGGGAATGGGTCATGGCGGGGGGGTGCTGGGGAATGGGTGATAGATGGGGAAAAGAAAGGAATGGCTGGGGGAAAGTTGACCTGACCGACGGATTAACATTTTCAGGCCCACATTCATTCATTTTAAAACCAGGTCATGGTGGGTGGGGTATCGTTTAGTCAAGGCCCCCAGCCAACCGGCCCAGCAGATCCCCTCCCTCCTCCCGGCCACCGTCGTGGCCCTGGGTTTGCTGGGGATGCCCGCCCAACTGGCCCGGGGCTGACGATGCTGGGGACGGATGACCTCCCGAACCTGCCCAGGCCCGATGACGCTGGGGACGGATGACCTCCCGAACCTTCCCAGGCCCGACGATGCTGGGGACGGTCCGTCGGACTGGCCCGGGGCTAGCAATGTTGGGGACTGCCCCCTGAGCCAGCCCAGGCCCAAAGACTCTGGGGACGGCCTCCCAACCCGGCCCAAGGCCAACAGTTCTGGGGTGCCAATTTGTGTCTGCTTATTGGTGTATTGTACTCTCCCAAGCGCTTAGTACAGTGTTTTGCAAACAGTGAGAACTCAGTAAATACAAATGAATGAGTGTTGGGGACAGCCCTCCAAACTGGCCCGACACTAGCTGGGAAGGGTCTGCTCTGAGCCTGGGGCAAGCCCTGTGATTGAACCCGGCGAGGCGGAACTACAGGGTCCCGGCTGGATGTTTACCACCAGTCACCCACTGCCCGGAGCCCTGTGTGGTTCCATCCCAACCCACGTAGTTCTCTCCCGCAAAGACGCCCGTTGGAACCGGCGTGAAAAGTAGCATGGTGAAGCGGATAGAGCACGGGTGTGGGAATCAGAAGGTAATGGGTTCTAATTCTGGCTCTGCCACTTGTCTGCTCTGTGACCTGGGGCAAGTCGCGTTACTTCTCTGTGCCTCAAGTTACCTCATCTGTATAATGGGGATTGAGACTGGGAGATCCACTGAGAACAGGAACTGAGTCCAACCCAATTTGCTTGTATCTACCCCAGCGCTTAGTACAGTGCTTGGCACATAGTAAGCACTTAATAAATACCATAATAATAAGAATTGGCAGTCCTTCATTAAGGAGGTGTTGGGGAGTGCACGAAGAACATGACCCTGAAAACAGGAAAGTAGGCTTGTAGCCTCGCTCCTCTGCCCTGCCTTCTGGATGCTTGGGGACTCAAGGACTTCGGGCAAGCCAGTTCATTTCTTTGGCCTTGGTTTCCTTATCTGGAAAATGTAAATAATGGTGATACTGATGAAACCTGCCTTTTAGGTCCTCTTCTTAGGTGAATAAAATGAAATATCCAGTGTGAAAGCCCTTTGGGAAAATATTAATAGTCACTCAAGTCACCCCTCTTTCTGGGAGTATGGGCTCCTAGAAAGGCATCTGAGGTGGGAGAGGAAAGGTCACCTGCAGAGGGAGGAAGGGGATCTAGACCTACATTACAACACTCTAGACTGTAGGTTTATTGTGGCCGGGGTTGTGTCTGTTCACTCTGTTGTACCGTACTGCATGTAATAAGCACTCAATGAATACCAATGATGGATTGATTTTGGACCAGGATTTGCCCCTGCCTTTCCCTCCTGCAACCCCATTCCCTCTTCTCCAGTTCCCCTTCCCCCTGCGGCCCTGCAGACTGAGAGTTGAGGATTTTCTACCTTTCCCCAGTTCTCTGGGGCCTGGAGCTGGAACTGGATTCCCTTCTCCAGACTGCTGCTGCCCAGCTAATCTGATGGTCATGATGGTCTCTGGACAGTTCACTGTAGAAGAGATGAGATCCGGCTTTACAGAGCCTCCAAAATGTTGGGGTTTTTTCAATTTTCTGCCTCCTGCTTGCCTGTGTTCCCTTTCAGTTCCCCATCCAGGGGCTCTTTGGAATTCCTGCTACCGTCCACCCTTCTCCCAAGGCCTCTAGCGAAGTTATGATGCCGTAAGCATTATTCCAATGCTGAGGAGCTCACATCAAAAAGAACTGGGTTTTTCTGTGACTGAGCCTTTCCTTTCCAGGCTGAACACAGAGTGTAGTTCAATGGGAGCACTTAGGAAAACATTATTACTGATATTATCGATATGGATGATGATCGAGTCTCATTAATTCAAGTGAATAAGGGTCCAAAAGTGGAAATTCTGGTATTTCCTGAGAAAAGTGAAATAGAATTTGCCTCTAAAATGATTAAATCTCCCAGCTTCCAATTTCCTACTTTACATAAATTTATATAACTTCTTTTCTTACCCAGTGTACCGGGGGGGACCGGAGCCTGCGTAGACTACCCGTCCCCCACATATCGATTGTAATGGAATACCAAGGAAGGAGGCGGATAAATCCAGGTTGACGGTTTAGAGTGGAGCGCGGGGGGACTTATCCACAGAACAGTCCATGGTGGCCGGCAGACTTAGAGAGATCACTCCGGACCCTCCCCGCCGCATGCACTGCCTTATATCCCCTCTGGTGAGCCAAGAACAAAGGGGGCCTTGTATGGGTGGAAGGGAGGGAGGCATCGGCCACCTGGCTCGATGCTCCCTTCCAGATATATCTGGGGCCCCAAGATTCACGGGGCGGTATTTCCTTGGCAGTCGTTCACCTTTTGGTCTTGTTGCTGCCGTGGGGTCTCCTTCCTCCGGCAGGTCCGTCTTCCTCCCACCTGGGGTTGACACTACGCTGGCGCCGTGCAGTTAACGAGTCAGGATGGAGCAGGGTTGGCCTTGACTGTGCTAGCCCAGATGTTTCCAATGGAGTCTGACCATACACCCAGCTGAATAAATGTCTTTAAAAATAAAATATAGAATAATGCTTGGCACTTATCATTTATAACTTAGCCATCTCAAGGGCTACTGAATTTTAATGCAGGTGTTTCTCACAGCCTCTCATTCTGAGATAACAGCTAAAAGTCTATTTTAGCTTAAAAATCTTCCTCTCCTCCACAACCTTGGCAGTACAACATGGCCTAGTGAGGAGCAGGATGGCCTAGTGGCAAGAGCACGGGCTTGGGAGTCAGAGATCATGGGTTCTAATCCCAGTTCTGCCACTTGTCTGCTGTGTGACCTTGGGCAAGTCACTTAACTTCTCTGTGCCTCAGTTACCTCATCTGTAAAATGGGGATTGAGACTGTTAGCCCCACGTGGGACAACCTGATTACCTTGTATTTACTCCAGCGCTTAGAACAGTGCTTGGCACATAGTAAGCACTTAACAAATACCATAATTATTATTACATTGACTGAGAGTGATTAAAGTCCAATAATAATAATAATGGTGGCATTTGTTAAGCGCTTACTATGTGCCAAGCACTGTTCTAAACACTGGGGAGGATACAAGGTCATCAGGTTGTCCCATGTGGGGCTCACAGTCTTAATCCCCATTTTACCGACGAGGGAACAGAGGCACAGAGAAGTTAAGTGACTTGCCCAAAGTCACACAGCTCACAGATGGCATAGCTGGGATTAGAACCCATGACCTCTGACTCCTAAGCCCATGTTCTTTCCACTGAACCACGCTGCTTCTCATTACAATTTAGTATTAGACAATGGCTTATCTATTTAGCATAAATCAATGCAGACCTGGAGTTAATTAGGCCAGAGTGCCTTTTTGTTGAATAGGATAACATTTTGAAAATTAAGTAGTTTCCCATAAAAATATCATTCCAAATATTTTATTATTGATAACTATATTGCTATTTAATCAAATAATTATATTAGACTTTTATCCCTCTTTAAAATGTAATTTGTTAATTTTCTGGATCTTGAGAATGCATCAATTAATGCATTTTACATTATTTTTCCATGGGAAACTGTACTTCATTCAGCAGTCTTTCATTTATAATACTGTTCCCATGGAACCAATTAAGAGTGTTAACCAAGATGAAGCAGTAGTAATAATGATCTGGATTAAGGCCTCACTGGGTGCTGTGCCTGGCACTGGCTTTGATTTTCCAGTGCTGGGGCCTATTCTTTCCAAAGGCAATTTCTAGGCTTTTTACCCCACTTATCTCCAACCTGCTTTGAGAGCTATAGAATCGTTCACCCTTCTCACTGCAGCTGCATCTCATGTGCAAGGTTGTACTGTGAGCAGAGACAGAAAAACAGCAGGAAATCATTACCTGTAATAAGTGGTTAAAATCTTATTAGGTTGAAGGCATGTCGAGAACACTGAATCACACTTGTGACTGGAAAATGGTCAACTGGGTTATCTGTCTGAGGATTTTAGAATGGAAAAATAACAGACAGATCGAAAACAGATTTCCAATCAGACAATGGCTTTATTTTGTTTTACCAAGAGCCCCAAAATCACTAATACGTTTTACCGACAGGGAGATTTAAACCAAGTCATTAGAAGTCACTACCAGTTTTCTAGTGTAGTGAGATCACTCGGATGGATGACTAGGTCACCCTCCAGCTTAAAATTAAAAAGACCACTTATATATCATTGAGGTGAAAATCCAGCAACACTCTAAATATTAATTGCCTTTCTATTTGAAGATGACAGTTAGTAAGACTTGCATTCATAAGTGTAAATGTCTTTGACAGATAATTTTTCGCTCACTTGCACACTTGTGCATCATAACACTTGTGTTATTTATGCATTTATTATGTGCCAGGCACTGTTCTATGTGCCAGCCCTGTCCCATGTAGGGCTTACAGTCTTAATCCCCATTTTACAGATCATGGAAGTGATGCACAGAGGAAGTCACACAGAGGAAGTCAAATGACTTGCCCTAGGTCACACAGCAGACAAATGCCAGAGTGGGGATTAGAACCCAAGTCCTTCTGACTCCCAGCCCCGCTTTCTATCTACTAGGCCACGCTGCCATCCAGGGGAGCAGTGCTCAGGCAATGGTGCTCAGCTGTAAAATGGGGATTAAGACTGGGAGCTCCATGTGGGACATGGACTGCATCCAACCTGATTAGCTTGTATCTACCCCAGCGCTTAGTACAGTGCCTGGCATATAGAAAATGCTCAACAAAAAAACCACACACACACACGCAAATCCCAAGGAAATTCCCTCATTCAAGGATTTTTATCCCATAATTCCCATTGGACTGCTGAGGTCAAACAGCTTGAAGCCAACAGCTGAAACTGAAGCTGAAGACGTTTTAAGCACTCATGAGTCCAAGATTCATTTGCTCAAATTCATTTGCATCCATCAAATCCATATTTGACTTTTTTTAAATGTCAACTCCCTAGTCTAGCATCCAGGTGAATAATTACATAAAGACAATAGAGAAGCAGCATGGTTCAGTGGAAAGAGCATGGGTTTAGGAGTCAGAAGTCATGGGTTCTAATCCTGGCTCCGCGACCTGTCAGCTGTGTGACTTTGGGCAAGTTACTTAACTTCTCCGTGCCTCAGTTACTTCATCTGTAAAATGGGGATTAAGACTGTGAGCCTCACGCAGGACAACCCTGAATCTACCCTAGCGCTTGGAACAGTGCTTGGCACGTAGTAAGCGCTTAACAAACACCAACATTATTATTATTATCTG
Organism: Ornithorhynchus anatinus; assembly: GCF_004115215.2. Classification (NCBI taxonomy): domain Eukaryota; kingdom Metazoa; phylum Chordata; class Mammalia; order Monotremata; family Ornithorhynchidae; genus Ornithorhynchus; species Ornithorhynchus anatinus. The sequence continues at coordinate 35,075,159 of NC_041734.1, read as the reverse complement.
AACTCTGAATACCATTCTCATAGAGCAGCAACACGCGTCTTTCTTCCCAAATCAGTATTCCTGAAGAAGACTATCTGTAAGGTGTACTATAATTCACCATCAAGCCTGCTGTCACAGCACTGAAACCTTTCAGTTTCGTCAGCGAGGTGAAATTAATATCCTCACTGTTTGACAAGGTAAAACACATTGATTTATCGATCATTTTAGTCAAACAAGTTCCTGCCCATCAAGGAGACAGAGTGGTCTTTTTAGTCTCAATCTTTCATGTCAAATTCTATTGTCTCCCATTTTCTTAGAACTTTGTTCTGGAAAATGAAAATTGAGGAATAATAGACTTGAGAGCTACCCCGAAACAAGCTCTAGACTGTAAGCTCCATTTAGACTGTAAGCTTGTTCTTGTATTGTACTCTCTCAATCGCTTAGTTCAGTGCTCTGCATGCAGTAAGTGCTCAATAAATACGAATGAATGAAAACTGAGATGAGAGGAAGCTCAAATAACAATTGTGGTATTTGTTAAACTCTTACTATATGCCAGCCACTATACTAAGCACTCGGGTGAATACAAGCAAATCGAGTTGGATACAGTCCCTGTCCTGCATGGGGTTCACAATGAGCTCACAGGTCAAAGGAGCTGTACTGTGGAAAAAAAAATATGGTGGCTTCTACTGGTTAGTTTATAAATTACTTGATTTATTTCCTAAGGCTTGGAGTCAAAAAGTTATTCTCCTCCAAGAGGTCTTCCCCAATTAACTCCACTCTTCCTCTACTCCCCCTCTCAATTCTGCATCATCTACGCACTTAGATCTGTGACCTTTGGTCGTTTGGTATTTGTCTCACCCTCAACCCCACTCCATTTATGTACAAATCTATAAATTATATATTATTATTTATGTATAATAATGTCCGTCTCCTCCTCTAGACTGTAAGCTCACTTTAGGCAGAGAATGTCTACCATGTCCCTTGTACTGTCCTCTTCCGAGTATATAGTACATTGCTCTGCACATAGTAAACAATAAATACCATCAATTGATTTGATTCACCGCATTTTTCCTTAACAGAGATATATTTTTGCAAATATCACAAATGGAACTTGTAATACCAGCAAACTACATTGGATTTATCCAGCTATAATAATAAAATTAATAATAATTATGGCATTTGTTAAGCACTTACTATGTGCCAAGCACTTTTCTAAGCTGCTGGGATAGAACAGGTACAGGTAATCACATTGGACACATTCCCTGACCCACATGGGGCTCAGTCTTAATCCCCATTTTACAGATGAAATAACTGAGACACAGAGAAGTGAAGTGACTTGCCCAAGGTCACAAAGCAGACGTGGTGGAGTTGGAATTAGAACCCATGACCCTCTGCCTCCCAAGCCTGTGCTCTGTCCACTACTCCATTTTACTCATCCAAATACTACAGTTCTATTAACAATTCCAACACATGAACATCAGTGGCAGAAGAGTCACTACTATTGATTTCGAGCTCTTCAAAATCTCTTAGATCATGCAACAACCCTTCTGGAACATGTCTGAAAGGAAGAACCAGCTCAGACTCTGACTTTCAATGCCGGTGAAAACTTTCTCCATTAACCCCAATCCTTAGTCACGCATACATGTCTAGATAAATAATAATAATAATAATAATGACGGTGGTATTTGTTAGGAACTTACTATGTGCCAGACACTGTACTAAGCACTGGGGTGGATACAAACAAATCGGGTTGGACAGAGTCGCTGCCCCACAAGGGGCTCACAGTCTTAACCCCCATTTTACAGATGAGGGAAGTGAAGACAGAGAAGTTAGGAGACTTGCCGAAGGTCACACAGCAGACAAGTGGCCAGAGACACTTCTGAGTCTCAGGCCTGTGCTTTATCCACTAGGTCAGGCTGTTTTCTGCTTTGATCTGTTAACCTCTTTAACCCATCTTTATCTAATCCTCACTTCTAAATTTTTTCTCAGTGCTTAGTACAGCGCTTGACCACAGAGGAAGCATTTAGTAATACTATTACTACCACTCTCCCTCATCTCTTAGGGAAGCAGCGTGGCTCAGTGGAAAGAGCCCAGGCTTGGGAGTCAGAGGTCATGGGTTCGTATCCCAGCTCTGACCCTTGTCAGCTGTGTGACTGTGGGCAAGTCATTTAACTTCTCTGTGCCTCAGTTACCTCATCTGTAAAATGGGGATGAAGACTGTGAGCCTCACGTGGGACAACCTGATTACCCTGTATCTCCCCCAGCGCTTAGAACAGTGCTCTGCACATAGTAAGCGCTTAACAAATACCAACATTATTATTATCTCTAAGGCCCTTCTATAATCACATCTCCTCCAAGAGCCCTTCCCTGATTAACCTCTCACCTACCCCAGTGACCACTTCAGCTCTTTCATGTGACCTAACAATGAGAAGCAGAGAAGCTTTGTGATCTAATGGATAGAGTATGGGCCTGGAAATTAGAAGGGAGGGTTCATTCATTCATTCATTCAATAGTATTTATTGAGCGCTTACTATGTGCAGAGCACTGTACTAAGCGCTTGGGATGAACAAGTCGGCAACAGATAGAGACAGTCCCTGCCGTTTGACGGGCTTACAGTCTACCCCGCCTCTGCCACTTGTCTGCTGTGAGACGTTGGGCAACTCTCTTACCTTCTCTGTGCCTCAGTTACCTCATCTGTAAAATGGGGATGAAGACGGTGTGCCCCACATGAGGCGCTGAGAAGTGAAGTGAATTGCCCAGGATCACACAGCAGACATGGCAGATACGGGATTAAAACTTGACTGCGAGTCTAACTCATGGCTCACCCCACCTGTGAACAGGACACCCACCAGTGGGACCAATAATACCTTTGATTTACTGAGAATTCTGAAGTGGCTACAGGAAGCAGTCAATGTTTCTGCTTCCGGAAAAGGCAGTAGATGTTTGGGGCCAAAATGTTCCCACTAGAACTAAATTCCTCAGGGAATTGAGCAGCTCTTTCATTACTAGTTTCATTTCCATTTACTTTCATTTCATTAGTACTCTTTCATTACTTTATCTGTAATTTATTTATTATAGCTGTAATATATTCATTTATTTATATTATTGTCTCTCTTCCTCTCTTGACTGTATGCTCACTGTGGGCAGGGAATGTGTCTGTTTATTGTTATATTGTACTCTCCCAAGCACTTAGTATGGTGCTTTGCACACAGTAAGTGCTCAATAAATACGATTGAATGAATGAATCAATGACTATTACCAGCAGCAGCAGCAGGAGCACTGACTATATTGCTAGACTGGAAACTCAATGTGGACAGGGAATATGGCTACCTCCTTTATTATATTGTTCTCTTCCAAGTGCTTAGTATAGTGCCTTGCACAGAGTAAATGCTCAGTAAATACACTTGATTGATTGACTGTTGCATACACTGCATTAGACACTTGAGAACCTACAGAGTAATAAAAGACATTCTCCCTGCTCTCAAGATAATCACACTTGTCAGTCAATCATATTTTATCAGTCAATCATATTCACTGGGAGCTTTCTGTGTGCAGAGCACTGTACTAAGCACTTGGGAGAGTGCAGTACAACAATAAACAGACACATTTCCTGCTCACAACGATCTTACAGTCTAGAGGGGGAGACAGTAATTTAAATCAATAAATGGTGAATATAAAAATGTAAAAATAAATATATCAATATAAACAAATTACTCTCAAGGAGTTTCTGTTCACATCACTGTATTTTCATTGGCCTGGTTCTGAATGCTTTATTTTTCCATACACTAGGAAAGATGAATCCTAACCTGATTGAAAACTGTTGGTAATTATACAATACCACGAGCTTCTAAATCATGATGACATCATTGCTGGCAGGACACTTTTCAGCTATGTTCTTATCTGCAGTCCAATGCAGCTGATTCATTCCAGCAACTTCTAGTTGCAACGTAAATCATCAGTCTTGAAAGTTGAACAGAAATCCCTGCTTTGTGCTCTTGGTTGTGCTCAGGGCTTCTCTTGCTTCTCTGTGGGCAGGAGTGACTAATTTCTATAATATTCCACGCGTAAATAACCTGTCACTCCACGAAAGCGGTCATGTAAAACTGCTTGTCAAAAGTGCTTTAATTATTTAATCCTATTGTAATCAGTTGGGGAGGAGCCAGGGATAATGCCCTTCAAGAACAACAAATATTTTAAAATCACACTTTCTTTTTTTAATTAAATTCTGTGTTAAGATTGTACTGTGGGAGTTTCTCTAAGCAAATTTTGACAGACTTAATCAATCAATGCTATTTATTGAGTGCTTATTGGATGCAGGGCACTGTACTAAGCGTTTGGGAGAGTCTAAGACAACAGAATGGGTAGACACGATTCCTATCTATACCAGGAGCTCTCCATAATCAATCAATCAATCCTATTTATTGAACACTTGCTATGTGTAGAGCTGAAAGCTTGTTGTGGGCAGAGAATGTGACCATTATATTGTTATAGTGTGCTCTTCCAAGTGCTCAACACACAGTAAGCGCTCAATAAATGCGACTCACACCGTGTACTAAACACTTGGGAGAGTACAATCTAACAGAGCTAGCAGACATGATCCATGTCCATAATAATAATAGTAATAATAATAGTGGTATTCCATTCATTCATTCATTCAATCATATTTATTGAGTGCTTATTAAGCACTTTCTATGTGCCAAGCATGGTATTAAGCGCCGTGGATACAAGATAATAATTCAGGGCCTATTGTTCTCCATTGGTGGTGAGGAAAGGGTCAATCAATGCTATTTATTGAGTGCTTATTGTGTATGGGACGCTGTACTAAGCACTTGCGAAGAGTACAAGTGAAGTCTAGAGTTCCCCCTCTAGACTATAAGCTCACTGTGGGCAGGGAATGTGTTGTTTATAGTTATTTTGTACTCTCCCAGGCATTTAGTACAGTGCTCTGCACACAGTAAGCATTCAATAAATGGGATTGAATGCATGCATGAATGAATGAATACAATAGAGTTGGTAGACAGGATCCCAGCTTTCAGGAGCTCACAGTCCAGTAGATCTGACAAGACTCATCTATCAAGATCTTAAGATCACCTCGTTAAGAAAGCTAACTGCATCGAAATTCAACCTCTTAGGGCAGGCAAACTGTTATTTAGAATTACCTGAGTCCTGGGAAATTGATCATGTCAAGGGCTTTTGTCTGGCTACAACCACCGTCTTGATGATTTCCTTGCATTTCTCCTCTGACTAATGTGGAGCAAAAACAATGTCTGCTCCATCCGCTATAGTCTGAAGCCACTCTGTGATTCTGAGAGGCCCAGGATTATTGTTCTTTTTCAGCAATCCATACAGAAGGCCGCTGGCTGGCATCTGGGCATCAGTGGAGACCAGTGTGTTTCCAGAGTAATCCAAAATTCATTCTCTCTTCTTGAAGATGGTAATTATCAATCAATCAATGGCATTTATTCAGCATTTACTATGTTCAGAGTACTGTACTAAGCATTTGGGAGGGTGCAATGCATCAGAGTTGGGAGACACATTATGCACATATTTTTATGTAATTTATTTATTTACATTAATGTCTGACTCCCCCTCATTCATTCATGCAATTCATTCAGTCACTTACTGAGCGCTTACTGTGTGCCGAGCAGTGTACTAACTGCTTGGAAAGTACAATACAGCAATAGAGTCAATCCCTGCCCACACTGAGCTTACGGTCTAGAGGGAGGGGATGTAGACATCAAAACAAGTAAACAGGCAACAATATAAATAAATAGAATTAAAAATACATACCTATGTACATATGTGCTGTGGGGTTGGGGGAGGGAGAGCAAAGGGAGTGAGTCGAGGTGATGCGGAATGGAGGGGGAGCTGAGGAAAAGGGGACTTAGACTGGGAGGGTCTCTTGGAGGAGGTGCGCCTTCAGTAGGGCTTTGAAGTGGGGGGAAAAGTGATTGGTGGATTTGAGGAGGGAGGGCATTCCAGGCTAGAGGTAGGACATGGGCCAGGAGTGGGCGGCAAGACAGGTGAGATCGAGGCACAGTGAGAAGGTTAGCACCAGAGGAGTGGAGCGCGCAAGCTGGGATGTAGAAAGAGAAAAGGGAGGTGAGGTCCCTCTGGGCATGTCACTCCCCTCCTCAAAAACCTCCAGTGGTTGCCTATCAACCTTCGCACGAAACAAAAATTCCTCATTCTTGGCTTCAAAGCTCTCCATCACCTTGCTCCTCCTACCTCACCTCCCTTCTCTCTTTCTACTGCCCACCCTGTACACTCTGCTCCTCTGCCGCTCACCTCCTCACGGTCCCCTGTTCACGCCTATCCCGCCGTCGACCCCTGGCCCACGTCCTCCTGCTGTCCTGGAATGCCCTCCCTCTTCACCTCTGCCAAACTCTCTTCCCCTCTTCAAAACCCTACTTAGAGCTCACCTCCTCCAGGAGGCCTTCCCAGACTGAGCCCCCCTTTCCCTCTGCTCTTCCCCCTTCCTCTCCTCTCAGCACTGTGCTCATTTGTATATATTATTTATTACCCTATTTATTTTGTTAATGAGGTGTATATCTCCTTGATTCTATTTATCTTGATGATGCTGTCTTGTTTTGTTTTGTTCTGTTTTGCTCTGCCGTCTGTCTCGCCCGATTAGACTGTGAGCCTGTCACTAGACAGGGATTGTCTCTATCTATTGCCAAATTGTACATTCCAAGCACTTAGTACAGTGCTCTGCACATATTAAGCACTCAATAAATACTATTGAATGAATGAATGAAGAAGGGGCAAGGTGATGGAGAGCTTTTCTAGATGGTAAGCTCATCGTGCTGAATATAGTACTCTGCATACAGTAAGCACTCAATAACTACGATTGAATGAATGAATGAATAAATGAACCCCTTTTTGCCAAGAACCCCATATCTCTAGGGTTTGGTCTCCATTAGCCACTGGGAACTCTGGCTGCAACAGAGATAGCTACCCTTCTCCTTTGCTCCTTTGACTGTGTTTTACCAATCTGACTTTATAGTAAGCCAATTAAATTCAGTTGGAATGACTGAAATTCACGTTGAATCAGTTTTCCACATCTGCGGATAATTATCCTGCTGCTGCTGACACTCCATGGCATGACTAAGTGTTTGCCTGATATTTAATTTTGAAGTCCTTGAAGAATACCAGTGACTTGTAGCTATTCGTTTTCAGATGGATGGTTACACATTATTATTGAAAATTTCCAGTTTAACTGATGCCTTAACATTTCAATCCTATGCACAACAACTAGGCATTTAGAAATGATTTTATCCTCATGTGTATACCATTCCGGGAACCATTTTAAGAGGCAAGGAGTGAATCCTGTTATCTGTGGGATCCTTTTGCTAATTTCCTAAAGAATAAAAAATTTTACATCCTCCATGAAGCCTTCTATTCCATGCTTAGAGTGCTTGGCACATAGTAAGCACTTAACAAATGTCATAATAATTCTTCTTCTTCTTCCAGGAACCATTTTAGGAGGCTAGGAATGAACACTGTTTTCTGTGAGATTCTTTTACTAATTTCCTAAAGTTAAAAAAAACAACACATCCTCCATTAAGCCTTCCCTGATTAACTCCCATATCACATCAACTCATCAGCACTTGTGTTTTCACAGTCAACTTCAATCAGTCAGTTAATCAGTCACATTTATTGAGCACTTACTGTGTGCAGAGCACTGTCCTAATCACTTGGCAGAGTACAATATAACCCAGTATGTAGGAGCTTACAATCTAGAGGGGTTTTATTTATATATGTATATTCAATTGTGTAATCAGTGATTTCTTCAACTAAAGAATACTTTAGATATTTGTTTCTTTTTTAAAAAAGCACCTTCTCCAGTGCTTAATACAGTGCCCTGCACAAAGTAAAATCTCAGCAAGTATAATAAAAAGCGATATTAATAATGGAACTCTTTAAATATGATTCCAGGGTTTTTCTTGAGCCTAGCTAAAAAATTAAAATAGAAAATTTCTTTTCACATGCAACCTTAGTATGATAATCGAAACTCTGTTGCTTCCCCCTACTAGCAATTTCTTTTAGTGTCTGTTTCTCTATCGAGACTGTAAACTCCTTGAGAGCAGGGATATAGTCTTTATAGACCATAAAGTCTCTATGGCTCCCTCCCAAGCAAGTGCTTACTATGGGGCTTTGCCCAGAGTAAGTCCTCAATAAATGCCAGCCCTCAATAAATGCCACTGATTGATTGATAAGATAGAGGTGGGGGAAGCAATCTGAGAGACTTTTTTTGTTTTTAAATGGTATGTGTTAAGCGCTTACTATGTGCAGAGCACTGTTCTAAGTGCTGGGGTAGATACAGGTAATCAGGTTGTCCCACGTGAGGCTCACAGTTAATCCCCATTTTACAGATGAGGTAACCGAAGCACAGAGAAGTTAAGTGACTTGACCACAGTCACACAGCTGACAAGTGGCAAAACTGGGATTAGAACCCATGACCTCTGACTCCCAAGCCCGGGCTCTTACTGTACTAAGCACTGGGGTGTAGATACAAGCTAATCAGGATGGACACAGTCCATATCCCACAAAGGGCTAGGAGTCTTAATCCCAATTTTACAGATGAGATAACTGAGGCTCAGAGAAGCCAAGTGACTTGCCGAATGTCACACAGCAGACAAGTGGCAGACCCAAGATTAGAACCAGGTCCTTCTGGCTCCCAGGCCAGTGTTCCATATTTTTCTGTAATTTATTTATTTGTATTAATGTCTGTCTCCTCTTCTAGATGTACACTCATTGTAGGCAAGGAATGTATCTGTTTATTGTTATGTCATACTCCCTGAAGCCCTTAGTACGGTGCTCTTCACACAGTAAGTGCTCAATAAATGCATTTGACTGACTGGCTAACGAGGCCATGCTGCTTCTTTTCTTGAGGACTGTTTCCATCAAGGAAGATGGCCTTTGCAAACCTGGGTCTGACTCAGGGCAGGTAACACAGCCCTGAGGGTTTGAGGGTGGAGTTCCTCTCAACCATGGCCCAGCTGGTCTCTGATTGGCCCCTTAGAGTAGCAGCACCGGGGGTAATAATAATAATAATATTTGTTAAGCGCTTACTAAGTGTCAAGCACTGTTCTATGTGCTGGGGTGGATACAAGAAAATTGGTGGGATACAGTCCCTGTTCCACATGGGGCTCACAGTCTCAATCCCCATTTTAGAGATGAGGTAGCTAAGGGGCAGAAAAATGAAATGATTTGCCCAAGGTAACACAGACAAGTGGCAGAGTCAGAATTAGAACCCATGACTTTCTGACTCCTCAGCCTGTGCTCTATCCACTACGCTATGCTAGCCTTGAAGATGGGTGTGCTTCTGTGAAGAATAGCTAAGCCATACACTTTGTGACCCATCTTAATGATGAAATGTAGGTTTCTCTTTAAAGGCAAACCTTCATTTAATGGTTGAGTTGGTTCAAATCCTGTACTCAGCACACAGTAAGCCCTCAAGAAATACCACTGATTGATTGATGCCAGCAGGCTAGAAACAGAGATGTTGAAAAAGGGTCAGGCCAAGGATATTCTCTGGGCACCTAGAATTTTAATTTGGGAATTGGATCAACATTCATTCATTTTAAGTTCCTACTTCTCTGTTGTTTCAAGATAATAAAGCTTGCATTATTTGAGCCCAATAATACTGCTTTTCTTCCCCAAACTTGATGGTATTTCTCTCAAATGATCTTAGAACAGTGCTCTGCTCATAGTAAGCGCTTAACAAATACCAACATTATTATCTATTTCAGTGTAAGAAATGTTGCTACTCTGTGGTCTTGTAGTGTGCCAAATGGTTAATTTTTCAAGGGGAAAAACCCAAATCTCAAAGAGTAATGAACAATACTTTAACTAAAGCTAGCATCCAATCAAAAACTTTTTAAATGAAGTCTTTATTGTCTAGCAAAATCTGTATTTTGTGCCTCCATGATTTTAGCCTGTTGCATTCCTTGGAAATGGCCTTGAGCAATTAAAAAACAAACAGCAATGGGAAAAAATGAAATAGAAATAAAGGAGTGATTGAATAATGAAGTGAAGGTTTACACATTTACTCTTGGACACTAATATACCTATTTTTTACAAAAATATTAGTCTTTGAGAATTTGTCCATTCTAGACAGAACCAGAAATTGAGCTGCGTGCTTCCATCATTGTCATCATCATCATTATTACTGGTATTTTCATCATTATGATATTCATTAGGTGTTACTATGTGTCAAGCACTGTTCTAAGCACTGGGGTAGGTATGAGTTAATTAGGTTGGACATAAGTGTCCTGCCTGGTTTTCCACTGGGATCGAGTGGAGAGGGATTACCCACACTTTATTTGAAAAGATTTATCATCATAGACTTCTCTCTTGGACCTTTTACAGAGCTCTTCCCAGTCAGCTGCATTTTCTCTGAGTCGTCAACCTGCCACTAGAGGTTTTATAAAACACGTTAAATGACCGGAAGGCTTCCAATTGGACTTTCACAACAGGATGGCCAGATGTCTGAGGCGACCCCTGTTCTAGCCAAAGTCTTTTTCACCCTAAAACCCTTTTAGACTTTTCCCCCTTTTAGACCGTGAGCCCGTTGTTGGGCAGGGATTGTCTCTATTGCCGAATTGTATATTCCAAGTGCTTAGTACAGTGCTCTGCACACAGTAAGTGCTCAATAAATACGATTGAATGAATAAATCCCAGCAATCCAGTCTGTGACCCCTCCCCTGACTATTCCTTTCACACACCAACCTACAGACTTTACTCTGGTGGGTAAGATGGGCAGAAGATTGAGGGGAGAGAAGGTGGCATTCAAAAACCACCTCAGGATGAAAATATTAGGGACATGCCTCCAGAGACTCCAGAAGTCTTAAATCTTGAGTTAAGGGGAAGTAGGGTGGAGACTCCATCACTTGGCACCACGAAGCTTAGACTGTGAGTCCCATGTGGGAGAGAGACCTTGTCCAATCTAGTTATCTTGTATCGACTCCAGTGATTAATTAGTACAGCCACTATTAGTATAATCCTTGTCATTATTATTAACTGTTAAAGGTTACTTTACTGTTTACCAGTCTTCTCCTGGTTCTCCTCATCTCTCTGGCCATTCATTCTCAGTCTCTTTCATGGGCTCCTCCTCAGCCTCCCACCCCCTAACTGTGGGGGTCCCTCAAGGTTCAGTTCTGCCTCCCCTTCTATTCTCCATCTACCCACTCCCTTGGAGAACTCATATGCTCCCATGGCTTCTACTACCATCTCTAGGTGGATGATTTCCAAATCCACCTCTCCAGCCCTCACCTCTCTCCTCCGTAATCTCACATTTCCTACTTGGATGTCCCACTGACTCCTCAAACTTAACATGTCCAAACCAGAACTCCTTATCTTCCCACTCTGTCCTTCCCCATTCTTTCTCATTACTGTAGACAACACACTATCCTCCCTGTTTTGCCATGTCACCAAATCCAGTTGGTTCTGTGTTCACATCATCACTAAAATCTGCCCTTTCCTCTCCATCCAAACAGCTACCTCACTGATCCAAGCCCTTATCATGTCCTCCCTTGACTACTGAAACAGCCTCCACGTTGAACTCCCTGCCTCGTCTCTTCCCACTCCATTCCTTATTTCCCTTACTTTGAGGGAGGTTGCACCAATCTCTCCATGAAGACCGTTAAGAAAAAAGGATTTTCACCAATAATGATAAAAGAGCCGAGCAGCGGAATCTCCTTGTTGGCAGGGAATGTGTTTACCAATCCATCACATTGTGGTCTCCCAAGCGCTTAGTCCATCGCTCTGCAATAATTCAGTCAATCAATCAAGCAACTGTATTTATCGAGAACTTACTGCGTGCAGTACACTGTAGCAAGTGCTTGGTCGAGTATTCTCTAACAGAGTTGATGGACCCATTCCTTGTCACACACAGTAAATGTTCAATAAATACGGCTGATGGATCGATAATGAGGAACTAGGTGTTTGAGCAATGGGAGAGGGATGAAAATGGAAAGGATTTTTGAAGCTACAAGCTCTTTGGGAAAAATAAAGTTCATGACTGTAACTTACTGAGGCTACCATCAAACTGCCATCCATCTGAATTGATGGTAATTCAGAAATCAAACTCACACCACTTCCTTCATGGACCCTGACTTCTCACCAAATGCAGGTAGATTCTGGTACTCAGTAGCTACCTTTGATCTAAACAATGTGAGTTGTAGGACTGTATTCCAAGGTCACAGTGGGCAAGTCACTTCACTTCTCTGTGCCTCAGTTACCTCATCTGTAAAGTGAGGATTAAAACTGTAAGCCTCAGGTGAGACATGGATGGCTCTCAGTACAGTGCCTGGCACAAAATAAGCACTTACAAATACCCCTTTAAAAAATACAAACAAAAAGGATAGCCATCGGAGACCCATCAGGGAGGAAGACAAGTGACCAAACAGAGACGGTCAATCCAGCTGCTCAGCAACCAGATTTAAATAAACAGGGGTGGTGGGAAGTAATAATAGCAGTATTTGTTAAGCACTTACTTTGTGCAAAGCACTCTATTAAGAGCTGGGGTTGATACAAGATAATCCCTGTCCCACATGGGGCTCATCAACTAAGTAGGAGGGAGAACAGGTATTGAGTCCCCATTTTGCATTCAGTCAGTTGTATTTATTGAGTGCTTTCTAAGAGTGCAGAGCCCTGTACTAAGCCCTTGGGAGAATACAATATAGCAAAATTGTTAGACATATTTCTTGCCTACAATGAGCGTACAGTTTGGAGGGTGAGATAGTTATTAACGTAATTAAATTCATTATGGTGGGGGTGGGAGCAAACATCAATTGTACTTTCCCAAGCACTAGTACAGTGCTTTACACACAGTAGGTGCTCAATAAATCCAACTGAATGATTATTGGCCCATTGTCCAGACCCAGCCTATTCCCAGAGATCTAGCAGTGTGGCCCAGTGGAAAGAGCATGAGCCTGGCAGTCAAGAGACTGAGATTCCCAAATACTTGGCTGTTTTGTCATTTGGGGCAAGTCACATAACTTCCCTGGGCCTCGGTTTCCTCCATCCCTGCTGGGAGCTAATGTGGGAACTGAAGCACAGCAATGTTAAGTGAATTGCACAAGGTCAGAAAACAGAGAAGTGGCAGAGCTGGGGTTAGAACCCAGGTCATCTGACTCCCAGGTCCCTGCTCTTTCCACGGCCACGCTGCCTCTTGACCAGAGGATCAAGACAAACAGACCAACACCACCCTTGCCACCTCCCCTCTGCCCCGAGGATGCCGACAGTGCTAAAATAAACCCCATTTAAAAGAAAATATTTCCACAATTCATGTTTTTCACTAATTCATACTTGACAATCCCCCATCACACACACCCTTGGTCCAAATAATAATAATAATAACAATGGCATTTGTTAAGCAGTTTGAGAAGCAGCTTGGCTCAGTGGAAAGAACCCGGGCTTGGGAGTCAGAGGTCACGGGTTCACATCCCGGCTCTGCCACCTGTCAGCTGTGTGACTGTGGGCAAGACACTTAACTTCTCTGTGCCTCAGCTATCTCATCTGTAAAATGAGGATTAGGACTGTGAGCCTCACGTGAGACAACCTGATTACCCTGTATCTACCCCAGCGCTTAGAACAGTGCTCTGCATATAGTAAGCACTTAACAAATACCAATTTTTTTTTAAGAGCTTACTATGTGCCAGGCACTGTACTAAGCGCTGGGGTGGATACAAGCGAATTAGGTTGGACACAGTCCTGTCCCACGTGGGGCTTACAGTCTCAATCCCCATTTTACAGATGAGGGAACTGAGCCCAGAGAAGTGAAATGACTCTCCAGGTCACAGAGCAGGCAAGGGGTGGAGCTGTGATTAGAACTAATGACCTCTGACTTCCAGGACTGTGCTGTATCCACTGGTTTTACAGGGTATAAAATGATTATTCTCAAATGTGATGTTATTATCAATCAGTGGTATTTTTTGAACACTTATTGTGCGCAGAGCACTGTATTAAGCTCTAGGGAGAGTATAGAATAAAAGAGTTGGTAGACATATTCCCTGCCCATAAACTTCAACCTGTGATATGAAGCGACTGTGGCTTCTTTCTTATTTAGCTACTGACTCAGTGTAAGGCAATCAGCTTGCAACACACAGAACAGGAAGCCTCTATAATTACTCTGAGCCATGAAAATCTATGTAACCAAACAACTCGATAGCTGTCCATTAACCTTTCTCGTCCCTTTACGTTTGCAGGGGCTCAGTAAATGTCATTATTACTACTGCTGAACTCTATCCTCTTTCATCAAATCTGACATCCTGCTCTCATCCTCATTCCCTTCCTTTCTGACATCGTTATCCATTTCTTCCATCTCTCCTTCCGCCCTTTCTTTATCCACGCTAGGTCAGCCTGATTATGACAAAGCCTAAATCAGTGGGAGGTATTGGCCTAGTTGGTTCCAGCCTTCATCAGGGACTTTAACGAAATTAATAATATTAATTTGGGTGTTTGTTAAGCATTTACTCTGAGCCGAGCACTATGCTAAACACCTGGACAGATGCAAGATAAGCAGATTAGACATAGTTCCTGTCCCAGTTGGGGCTCACAGTTTAAATGCGGGTTTGAAGAGAATAAATGTTCTCTGTCTTGTTGATTTTCCCTGAAATGCAGAACATACTTGAAATTCATAATATAATCTCCATCCTTTCAAACCCCTTGTTTTATCCTGCAAGGGGCTTTTGCCCCGAATGGATGGAGATTATATAATGAATTTCAAGTATGTCCTGCATTTCAGGGAAAATCAACAAGACAGAGAACATTTATTTTCAGCTAGCTAACAAAGTACCTGCGGAGTAACTCACCTTATTCCTGCCGTTAGTGTAATGTATTTGAGCCATGCCTTTATTGGTATTAACATTTTCCATAATTGCTTTCAACTATACTTGTTATTTCCCACAGAGTTCATCGGTCTCCTCTGGCCTTAGTCCTGTGCATCTGTAAGAAAACGTGAAATAGAAAAATAATAGTCAGCTGTGCTCCGCAGTATTGGTCGATAAAGGCAAGTCGGAGGACACATTCAACTCGCCAAAGGTCTTCTCCAGTGCTTTGTAGGATCAAGAGGATTCTCTAACAGGATCGAAGGTCAGTGTGACCTTCATGTGTTTGGGTGCATTATGGGCAGTCAGTCAATCATATTTATTGAGCTCTTATTTTGTGCAGAGCACTGTACTAAGCGCTTGGGAGAGTACAGTGCAATAATATGACAGACACAGTCCCTGCCCACAACGAGTTTATAGTCTAGAGACGAGCTTACGGCCTAGAGACAGGCAGGGAACATGTCTGCTAATTCTCTTGCATTGTACTCTCCCGGTAATAATAACGTTGGTATTTGTTAAGCGCATACTATGTGCAGAGCACCGTTCTAAGCACTGGGGGAGATACAGGGTAATCAGGTTGTCCCACGTGAGGCTCACAGTTAATCCCCATTTTACAGATGAGGTAACTGAGGCACAGAGAAGTTAAGTGACTTGCCCACAATCACACAGCTGACGAGTGGCAGAGCCGGGAGTCCAACTCATGACCTCTGACTCCGAAGCCCAGGCTCTTTTCCACTGAGCCATGCTGCTCCCGGTAGAGTGTTCTGCCCCGAGAAAGCACTCAATAAATACCATTGATTGATTGATGTGTCCCATGATCAATCAATCAGTGGAATCTATTGAGCATTTACTGTACGCAGAGCACTGTACTGAGCACTTGGGAGAGCTCAATACGACAGAGTTCGGGGATGCGATTTCTGCCCACGAGAAGGTTACAATTTACAGGAACGATGATTTATGCTGAACATATGTCACTGTTGCCTGTGTAATGTGGCAGAGAACTTGTGGGATACTGACTGTCACTGTGACGTGGAGTCACTTTTAACCTGCCAAATGTCACTGTAGGCTATGGTCCGTCAACTATGGTTTTCTCAAAGATATGCTTCTAAGCATTCAACCTCCTTTTTACATGAAAAATTGCATTATTTTTTTTCCCTCTAGACTGTAAGCTCCTTGTGGGCAGGGAATGTGTCTTCCAGGTTTTGGTATATTGTAATCATTGAAACACCTGATTGATTTTGTATCATCTATCACTTGGGTCTGTACCCTTTAAGTACTTGATATTCGCCCCCCCTCAGTCCCACAGCATTTTTTTATTTGTTAAGGGTTCACTATGTGCCAGGCACTGTACTAAGCGCTGGGGTAGATACGAGCTAATAAGGTTGGACACAATCCATGTCCCTCACGGGGCTCACAGTATTAATCCCCATTTTACAGCCGAGGTAATTGAGGCACAGAGAAGTGAAGGTACTTGCCCAAGGTCACACGGCAGACAAGTGACAGAGCTGGAATTAGAACCCAGGTCCTTCTGACTCCCAGGCCTGTGCACAGAAATTACTGGAGAATCAAGGGGAAAGGAACAAAGGAAAAAGTAGTCACCAGAAAATGAACCTGGAGGCTGAACTAGTGATGGAAAGAGTCTGCCAATTAAAATAGCTCTGAATTTGTGTTCTCATGATTTCCTTATGGAATCAAAATTCAATTCAGGTTTACCTGTGATGGTAGAGAAGCAGCGTGGCTCAGTGGAGTCTGGGCTTCAGAGTCAGAGGACATGGGTTTGACTCCCGGCTCTGCCACTTGTCAGCTGTGTGACTGTGGGCAAGTCACTTCACTTCTCTGTGCCTCAGTTACCTCATCTGTAAAATGGAGATGAAGACTGTGAGCCTCACGTGGGACAACCTGATTACCCTGTATCCCCCCCAGCGCTTAGAACAGTGCTCGGCACATAGTAAGCGCTTAACAAATACCAATATTATTATTATTATTAGAACAGTGCTCTGCACATAGTAAGCGCTTAACAAATACCAATATTATTATTATTATTACTTTTAAACCAAAGTGCATGGAGCAGATTATGAGCAAGGCAGGGACATAGTCATCACTAATACTAAGGTTCTCCATTCTCTGTATCCCTGATGTGGTAGAGAGAAGAGAGAGAGAGAGGGAAGAGAAGGAGAGAGGGGAAGAGGAAGGGAGGGAAAAGGGGAGGAAGGGAGAGAAAGAGAGAAAAAAAGAGAAAAAGAGAGGTACAGTGGGCAGGAGGAAGAAGAGGAGGGAATTGGGAAGGAAATGATTTCCTGTGGGGCTCATTAGATTGCAAGTTCCTTGAGAGCAACGACTGTGTCTTTCACTTATATTGTTCTCTCCCAACAATCTCTTACAGTGCTCTGCACACAGCAGACCCTCAGAATTGAACAAATTAATCTTTTATTTATACATTTGAAAATAACACTACTCAAGGGGAAGTGCGTGTGTGAGTTTTTAATAGGCGAGCGCGGATGTGAATGAAAAGACCACTGCATGACGTACAACCCTTATACGGGCTTGGGAGTCAGAGGTCGTGGGTTCTAATCCCGGCTCCGCCACTGGTCTGCTGTGTGACCTTGGACAAGTCACTTCACTTCTCTGGGCCTCAGTTACCTCATCTGTAAAAATGGGAGTTAAAAAATGGTGAGCCCCACGTGGGACAACCTGATGACCCTGTATCTACCCCAGCGCTTAGAACAGTGCTCAGCACATAGTAAGCGCTTAACAAATACCATAATTATTATTATGCATTGTGGACTTATAAAAATTGCCCTCGGCTGCATTGTTGCCTCTGTTACCTATAGCACCTGGCAATCAATCAATGGTATTTATGGAGTGCTTACTATATGCACAGCACTGTACTAAGCACTTGGGAGAGTATAATACAACAGAATTAGTAGACAGGTTCCCTGCCTATAACAAGTTTACAGTCTAGAGGGAGCAACAGACATTAATATCAATATGTAATTTATAATATAATAATAATGATTGTGGTATTTAAGTGCTTACTTTATGCCAGGCATTGTAATAAGCCCTTGTGTAGACACAAACAACTTGGGTTGGACACAGTCCCTGTCCCTCATGGGGCTCACAGCCTTAACCCCCATTTTACAGATGAGGTAATTGAGGCACAGAGAACTTAAGCAACTTGCCCAGAGTCACACAGTAGACAAGCAGCAGAGTTGGGATTAGAACCCAGGTCCTTCGGGCTCTGTCCATTAGGCCACGCTACTCCTTTACTATATACAATAACTAACGCATATAACTAATAGATTAGATAGATTAGATTCTATAATAGACATAAAAATATAATAATATATAAGACATACAGTACAGGAAGCAGCGTGGCTCAGCGGAAAGAGCCTGGGCTTCGGAGTCAGAGGTCATGGGTTCGACTCCCGGCTCGGCCACTTGTCAGCTGTGTGACTGGGCAAGTCACTTAACTTCTCTGTGCCTCAGTTACCTCATCTGTAAAATGGGGATTAACTGTGAGCCTCACGTGGGACAACCTGATTACCCTGTATCTACCCCAGCGCTTAGAACAGTGCTCTGCACACAAGAAGTGCTTAACAAATACCGACATTATTACATCAGTGCTGTGGGGATAGGGGTGGGCCGAATATCAAATCTGAGATATGTTGTAAAGGTAGAACTGAAAGGATTTGGTGACAGATTGAATAGGTGGGTGGAATGAGAGAGACGAGGCTCATGTCTGGCACTGTTTTCATTTGTCCCTCATGGTGTCCTGCTCCTCCTCTGATGACTGCCCGCTTGGCTAGCCAGCAATGACACTCCAAAACACCAGACCTGGCGACACAGGCCGGCGCTGGCCATCCCAGAGGGTCTCCTGACATGCAGCAGAACGTGATGACATCGTATGGAGGCCGTTGTCTGGAAGTCCGACCCATCCAACCCGAAATGGTCCACACTGGCCCTAATCGACTTGAACCTGGAGTCTTAAATGGAGTTTCTGGATACCAGAAGTGCGACCAGGGAGAAGGGAGGAGAACTTAAATGCCTTAGGTTACACAGACGTCCCTAAGTAGGCTGAAGGAGAAGCGGCGTGGCTCAGTGGCAAGAGCCCGGGCTTGGGAGTCAGAGGTCATGAGTTCGAATCCCGGCTCCGCCGCTTGCCAGCTGAGTGACTTTAGGCAAGTCGCTTAACTTCTCTGTGCCTCAGTTACCTCATCTGTAAAATGGGGATTAAAACTGTGAGCCCCACGTGGGACAACCTGATCACCTTATATCCCCCCAGCGCTTAGAACATGCTCTGCACATAGTAAGCGCTTAACAAATATCAACATTATTATTATTAAGGGGGAGAAATGTGTGGGGAGATGAGAGATGAATCAGGGAAGGACTGCTGGTGGAGATGCGATTTCAGAAAGGCTTTGAAGCAGGGGAGAGGTGTGACCTGTCAGATGTGAAAGGGGAGGGAGTTTCGGCCAGATGGGAAGGTGGGAGCCAAAGGTCGATTGTGAGAGGGACAAAAGCCAGTGAGAGTGAGAAGGTTGGCATGAAAGGAACAAGGTGTGTGAGCTGGAGTGGAGTGGGAGAGGAACCGGGATAAGTAGGAAGCAACATAGTCTAGCGGATAAAGCACCGACCTGGGAGTCGGAGGACCTGAATTCTTTTCCCTGCTCGAGGACTTGTCTGCTGTGTGACCTTGGGGAAGTCATTTAACTTCTCTGGGCCTCGGTCACCTCATCGGTAAAATGGGTATTAAAACTGTGAGCCCCATGTGGGACAAGGACTCCGTCCAACCTGATTAGCTTGTATCTACCCCAGTGCTTAGTACACTGCCTGGCAAATAGTAAGCGCTTAACAAAAACCATTAAAAAAAAAAGTAAGGGGGAGAGAATGGTTCGAGTGCTGAAAAGGCACCGGCCAGAGTTTTTTCTTGATACAGAGAGGAAGGGACAACATTTGGAGATAATAATAATAATAATGTTGGTATTTGTTAAGCACTTACTATGTGCCGAGCACTGTTCTAAGCGCTGGGGTAGACACAGGGGAATCAGGTTGTCCCACGTGGGGCTCACAGTCTTCATCCCCATTTTACAGATGAGGTAACTGAGGCACCGAGAAGTTAAGTGACTTGCCCAAAGTCACACAGCTGACAAGTGGTAGAGCCGGGGTTCGAACCCATGACCTCTGACTCCAAAGCCCGTGCTCTTTCCAGTGAGCCACGCTGATTCATTCATTTCATTCAATCGTATTTACTGAGCGCTTACTGTGTGCAGAGCACCATACTAAGCGCTTGGAAAGTACAATTCGGGAACAGATAGAGACAATCCCTACCCAACTCACCGTCTAGAAGAGGGGGAGAAAGGCAACAAAACAAAACAAGTAGACGCGCATCAGTAGCATCAAAATAAATAAATAGAATTGTAGATATATGTGCATCATTAATAACATTAATAAAATAGAATAATAAATACATACATATATATGTCTGAGGAGTGTGGAGACAGGGCCAGGATGATGTTTTAGGAAAAGAGTCAAATATGGACCGGAGAGGAGGGGAGGTCAATGAGGAGAGAAGCAGTAGAAGACTTAGAATTCAAGATGATAATTTGGGTGGAGAGGAAGGAGGGTGGATTCTGGAGACGTTGAAGATGGTATAGAAGAAAAAGTTAATAGTAATGTTGGTGTCTGTTAAGTGCTTACTATGTGCAGAGCACTGTTCTGAGTGCTGGGGGAGATACAGGGTAACAAGGTTGTCCCACGTGAGGCTCACGGTCCCCATTTGACAGATGAGGTCACTGAGGCCCAGAGAAGTGAAGTGATTTGCCCACGGTCACACAGCTTGACAAGTGGCAGAGCGGGGATTCGAACCCATGACCTCTGACTCCCAAGCCTGGGGTCTTTCCACCGAACCACGCTGCTTCCCAAGTTAACAGGTTTGCCCGGCCAAGTTAACCCCAATAATATGCAACCGAGGATATTATTTATACAACATTTTTACAGCATCCTGCTACAACCCCAGTCCACATTTGTTACTCCTCTACTGTTCAGTGTGCCCATTTTTTATTTCTTCCTCCACCTTCAACCCCTTGCCCATGCCCTCCCTCCTGCCTGGAGCGCTCTCTCCCATCACATCTGGCGGAGCCCCACTCTTCTCATCTTCAAAGCCCTGCTAAAAAAAAGTCACATCTCCTCCAGGAAGCCTTCCCAGTCTAATCTCTCATCATCCCACCCCCTTCCCCCACCTTGCGTATCTTTTATGCTGTTGATTCCCTAACCGTTGAGCACCGAGATACTCCCCCCCAAGAAGTGGCATGGCATAGTGGGGATGAAGACTGTGAGCCTCACGCGGGACAACCTGATGACCCTGTATCTACCCCAGCTCTTAGAACAGTGCTCTGCACATAGTAAGCGCTTAACCAATACTAACGTTATTATTAGCGGGTAGAACACGGGCCTGGGAGCCAGAAGGTCACCGGTTCTAATCCTGGTTCCACCACTTGTCTGCTGGGTGACCTTGGGCAAGTCACTTCACCTCTCTGGGCCTCAGTTACCTCATCTGGAAAATGGGGATTGAGACTGTGAGCCCCACGAGGGACTGTGTCCAACACGATTCACCCACCCCAGCGCTTAGTCCAGTGCCTGGCACATAGTGAGCGCTTAAGAAATACCATAATTAATATTAAGTGGGGATTGAGACTGTGAGCCCTAGCGGGACAGGGACCGTGCCGAACGCGATGAGCCGTTACTTACCCCAGCGCTTAGTGCAGTGCCTGGCTCATAGTGAGCAATGAAGAAATACCGTAATTATTATTCTTATAAAGTGGGGATGGAGGCTGTGAGCCCTAAGAGGACAGGGGGGGTGTCAAACCCAATGAGCTGTTACTTACCCCAGCGCTTAGTACGGTGCCTGGCACATAGTGAGCACTTAAGAAATACCATAATTACTATAAAGGGGGGATCGAGGCTGTGAGTCCTAGCGGGACAGGGACCGTGCCGAACCGGATGAGCTGTTACTTACCCCAGCGCTTAGTGCAGTGCCTGGACCATAGTGAGCACTTAAGAAATACTGTAATTATTATTCTTATAAAGTGGGGACTGAGGCTGTGAGCCCTAAGGGGACCGGGGGGGTGTCGAATCCAATGAGCTATTACTTACCCCGGCGCCTAGTACAGTGCCTGGCACATAGCGCTTAAGAAATACCGTAATTATTATTGTTATTATAAAGTGGGGATTGAGACTGTGAGCCCGAGGGGGATAAGGATGAAGAGGACTTCTACATCTTTCAGCTGTGTGTGTTAAGCGCTTTCTATGTGCGGAGCACTGTTCTAAGCGCTGGGGGAGATACAGGGTCATCAGGTTGTCCCACATGAGACTCACAGTCTTCATCCCCATTTTACAGATGAGGGAACTGAGGCCCAGAAAAGTGAAGTGACTTGCCCACAGTCACCCAGCTGACTAGTGGCAGGGGCGGGATTCGAACCCACGACCTCTAACTCCCAAGCCCGGGCTCTCTGAACTCTGCTTGGTTCTCTAAGAATGTTGGTATTTGTTAAGCGCTTACTCTGTGCAGAGCACTGTTTTAAGCGCTGGGGGAGATACAGAGTCATCAGGTTGTTCCACGGGAGGCTCATAGTTAATCCCCATTTTACAGATGAGGTCACTAAGGCCTAGAGAAGCGAAGTGACTTGTCCATAGTCACCCAGCTGACAAGCGGCAGAGGCGGGATTCGCACCCATGACCTCTGACTCCCCAGCCCGGGCTCTTTCCACTGAGCCACGCTGTTTCTCTAGTAATGTTGGTATTTGTCAGGCACTTACTATGTGCAGAGCACTGTTGGTATTAAACACTTACTATGTGCAGAGCACTGTTCTAAGCGCTGGGGGAGATACAGGATCATCAGATGGTCCCACGTGGGGCACACAGTCTTCATCCCCATTTTCCACATGAGGTCACTGAGGCCCAGAGAAGTCAAGTGACTTGCCCACAGTCACCCAGCTGACAAGTGGGAGGGGTGGGATTCGCACCCACGACCTCTGACTCCCAAGCCCGGGCTCTTTCCACTGAGCCACGCTGCTTCCCTAATAATGTTGGTATTTGTTAAGCGCTCATTATGTGCAGAGCACTGTGCTAAGCGCTGGGGGAGATGCAGGGTCATCAGGTGGTCCCATGTGAGGCTCACAGTCTTCATCCTCATTTTACAGATGAGGTACTTGAGGCACAGAGAAGTGAAGTGACTTGCCCACAGTCACCTAGCTGACAAGTGGGAGGGGTGGGATTCGAACCCATGACCTCTGACTCCCCAGCCCGGGCTCTTTCCACTGAGCCCCGCTGCTTCTCTAATAATGTTGGTATTTGTCAAGCACTCACTATGTGCAGAGCACTGTTGGTATTAAGCGCTTACTACGTGCAGAGCACTGTTGGTATTAAGCGCTTACTATGTGCAGAGCACTGTTCTAAGCGCTGGGGGAGATACAGGGTCATCAGGTTCTGCCACGTGAGGCTCACAGTCTTTATCCCCATTTTACAGATGAGGGAACTGAGGCCCAGAGAAGTGAAGTGACTCGCCCACAGTCACCCGGCTGACAAGTGGGAGCGGCGGGATTCGCACCCATGACTTCTGACTCCCCAGCCCAGGCTCTTTCCACTGAGCCATGCTACTTCTCTAATAATGTTGGTATTTGTCAAGCGCTAACTATGTGCAGAGCACTGTTGGTATTAAGCGCTTACTATGTGCAGAGCGCAGTTCTAAGCGCTGGGAGAGATACAGGGTCATCAGATTGTCCCACATGAGGCTCACAGTCTTCATCCCCATTTTCCAGATGAGGGAACTGAGGCCCAGAGAAGCGAAGTGACTTGCCCACGGTCACCCAGCCGACAAGCAGTAGGGGTGAGATTCGAACCCATGACCTCTGACTCCCCAGCCCGGGGCTCTTTCCACTGAGCCACGCTGTTTGTCTAATAACGTTGGTATTTGTTAAGCGCTTACTATGTGCAGAGCACTGTTCTAAGCGCTGGGGGAGATACAGGGTCATCAGGTTGTCCCATGTGAGGCTCACAGTTAATCCCCATTTTACAGATGAGGGAACTGAGGCACAGAGAAGTCAAGTGGCTCACCCACGGTCACACAGCTGACAAGGGGCAGTGGCGGGATTCAAACCCATGACCTCTGCCTCCCAAGCCCGGTCTCTTTCCATTGACCCACGCTGCCTCTTTAATAATGTTGGCATTTGTTAAGCGCTTACTATGTGCAGAGCGCTGTTCTAAGCGCTGGGGTAGACCCAGGGTCATCAGGTGGTCCCACGTGAGGCTCCCAGTCTTCATCCCCCTTTTCCAGATGAGGTCACTGAGGCCCAGAGAAGCGAAGTGACTTGCCCACGGTCACCCAGCCGACAAGCAGCAGGGGTGAAATTCGAACCCATGACCTCCGACTCCCCAGCCCGGCCTCTTTCCACTGAGCCACGTGGTTTGTCTAATAATGTTGGTATTTGTTAGGCGCTTACTGTGTGCAGAGCACTGTGCTAAGCGCTGGGGGAGAGACAGACAGGGTCATCAGATGGTCTCAGGTGAGGCTCCCAGTCTTCATCCCCATTTTCCAGATGAGGTCACTGAGGCCCAGAGAAGCGAAGTGTCTTGCCCACGGTCACCCAGCCGACAAGCAGCAGGGGTGAGATTCGAGCCCATGACCTCCGACTCCCCAGCCCGGCCTCTTTCCACTGAGCCACGTGGTTTGTCTACTAATGTTGCTATTTGTTAGGCGCTTACTGTGTGCAGAGCACTGTGCTAAGCGCTGGGGGAGAGACAGGGTCATCAGATGGTCTCACGTGAGGCTCCCCGTCTTCATGCCCATTTTCCAGATGAGGTCACTGAGGCCCAGAGAAGCGAAGTGGCATGCCCACGGTCACCCAGCTGCCAAGTGGCAGGATTCGAACCCACGACCTCTGACTCCCCAGCCCGGGTCCTTCCCCGGGAGCCCCGCCGGACGGCGGTTTAAGGTGTCGGAGAGCAGGGAGGCGTCGGGCCGCTTCTCCCGGCGCTCAGGGCGGAGGTGCTCAGTAAGCAGCGGGGCTCAGTGCAAAAAGAGCCCGGGCTGGGGAGTCAGGGGTCATGAGTTCGAATCCTGCCTCGGCCACTTGTCAGCCGGGTGACTGTGGGTCAGTCACTTCACTTTCATTCATTCATTCATTCATTCACTCAATAGTATTTATTGAGCGCTTACTGGGTGCAGAGCACTGGACTAAGCGCTTGGGATGAACAAGTCGGCAACAGATAGAGACAGTCCCTGTCGTTTGACGGGCTTACAATCTAATCGGGGGAGACGGACAGACGAGAACAATGGCGATAAATAGAGTCGAGAGGAAGAACATCTCGTAAAAACAATGGCAACTAAATAGAATCAAGGCGATGGACATTTCATTAACAAAATAAATAGGGTAATGGAAATATTCAGTGACCTCATCTGTTAAATGGGGATGAAGACTGGGAGCCCCACGGGGGACCACCCGATGACCTTTGTATCCGCGTGGCTCAGTGGAAAGAGCCCGGGCTGGGGAGACAGAGGTCATGAGTTCGAATCCCGACTCGGCCACCTGTCAGCTGGGTGACTGTGGGCCAGTCCCTGCAGCGTGGCTCACTGGAAAGAGCACGGGCTTTGGAGTCTGAGGTCATGGGTTCGAATCCAGGTTCGGCCACTTGTCAGCTGTGTGACTTTGGGCAAGTCACTTAACTTCTCGGTGCCTCAGTTCCCTCATCTGTAAAATGGGGATGAAGACTGTGAGCCCCACGTGGGACAACCTGATTCCCCTATGCCTACCCCAGCGCTTAGAACAGTGCTCGGCACATAGTAAGCGCTTAACAAATACCAACATTATTATTCTCTGGGCCTCAGTGGCCTCATCTGTCAAATGGGGATGAAGACTGGGAGCCCCACGGGGGAACCACCTGATTCCCCTGTGTGTCCCCCCAGCGCTTAGCACAGTGCTCTGCACACAGTAAGCGCTTCACAAAGACCAACATTATTATTCAGTAGGCCGGGGCGGGGGGGGGGAGGGAGGGGGCCAGCGCCGGTCCGTGTCTGTCCGCCGGCGGCGGCGATCAATAAAGTTTTTGCGGGGTTTTTGAAGGAGGAAAAAAAAGTTGTTGGAGCCGGGCGGGCGGGCGGCCGGGCGGGCTCCCGTTGGGCCCTGGCGGTTGGCCCCGCCCCTTCCGGTCCTCTGGCCCCGCCCCCTCCCCCGCCCCTCCCCCTCCCCCTCCCCCTCCCGCCGCCGCCGCCGCCGCCGAGGCCCAGCCGGAGCCGGAGCGGGAGCCGGGGATGGTCCTGCCGCCGCCGTCGCCAGCGAGGCCTCCAGGTCAGTGCCGGCGGCGCCGCTTCTCTCCCACTCCCTTACCCTCCTCCCTCTCCCTCCCCCGGCTTCCCCCCCCTTCTCCCCCCCCGTCCCCCCCTTCTTCTTCCATCTCCTTTCCTCCCTCTTTCCCCCTTCCCCCCTTTCTCCCTCCCTTCTTTCCTCTTTCCCCCCTCTTCTTCTCCCTTTCCTCTTCCCCCCCTTTCCTCTTCCCCCCTCTCTCCTCCTTCCTCCTCTGTCCTTTCCCCCCATCGTCTTTCCCCCCTCCTCTTTCCCCCCGCTCCTCTTTCTCCCCCCCTCCCCCTCCTCTTCTTTCCTCCTCTCTCCTCTTCCTCCCCTTCCCCCCCTTCTTTCCCCCTCTCTCTTTCCCTCTGTCTTCCCCCCCTTTCCTCTTCCCCCCTCCTTCCCCCCCTTTCCTCTTCCCCCTCCTTCCCCCTCTCTCCTCCTTCCCCCTCTCTCCTCCTTCCCCCCTCTCCTCTTTCCCCCCTCTCCTCTTTCCCCCTCTCCTCTTTCCCCCTCTCTCCTCTTTCCCCCTTCTCCTTTCCCCCCATCGTCTTCCCCCCCTCTTTCCCCTTCTCCTCTCCCCCCTTCCCCCCTTTCCTCCCCCTTCCCCCCTCTGCTTTCCCCCCTCTGCTTTCCCCCCTCTGCTTTCCCCTCCTCTCCTTCCCCCTTCCCCCCCCTTCTCCCCCCCCACTTTCCTCCTTCCCCCCTCTTCTTTTCCCCTCTCCTTCCCCTCCTTCTACCCCCCTCCTCTTTCCCCCCACCCTCTTCCCCCCCGTTCTACCCCGCTTTCTCCCTCTTCCCCCCCTTCCCCCCCCTTCCCCCCCTCCTCTTCCCCCCCCTCCTCTTTCCCCCCCCTCCTCTTTCCCCCTCTCCTCTTTCCCCCCTCTCCTCTTTCCCCCTCTCCTCTTTTTCCCCTCTCCTCTTTTCCCCCCTTTCTTCTTTCCCTCCACTCTCTTCTTTCCCTCCTCCCCTTCTACCTCCCTCTCCTCTTTCCCCCACTGGCCTCTTTCCCCCACTGGCCTCTTTCCCTCCACTCTCTTTTTTCCCTCCACTCTCTTTTTTCCCTCCACTCTCTTTTTTCCCTCCACTCTCTTTTTTCCCTCCACTCTCATCTTTCTCTCCACTCTCCTCCACCTCCCCTTCTGCCCCCCCTCCTGCCTCTCCTCTCTCTCCCCTCCCCTTCTGTCCCCCCTTTCCCCCCCCTTCCCCCCTTTCTTCCTCTTTCCTCCTTCGGCCTCCCTTTCTTCCCCCTCTCACTTTCGTCCCCCTCTCCTCCCCACTTCTCCTTCCCCCCTCTTCTTTACCCGCCCCCGCCACCACTCTTTCCCCCCTCACCTCCCTCCTCTCACCGCCTCCCCTGCTTGCCCCTTCTCCTCTCACCCCCTCCACCTTGCCCCCCCCCCATTCATTCAATCATTCAATCATATTGGGCACTTACTGTGTGCAGAGCACTGTACTGAGCACTTGGGAGGGTACCTTATAACAATATAGCAGACACACTCCCTGCCCACATTGAGCTTACAGTCTAATTGGCGGGAGACAGACAGTAATAGAAATAAATTACAGATAAGGACATAAGTGCTGTGGGACTGGGGGCGGGGGGAGAACAAAAGGAGCAAGTCAGGGAGACACAGAAGGGAGGGGAGAAGAGGAAAGGGGGGGCTTTGTCAAGGAGGGCTTCCTGGAGGGGATGTGCCGTCAGTAAAGCTTCGAAGGTGCAGAGAGTAATCGTTGTTGGATTAGAGGAGGGCTCCTCCCCACCTCCCCTCATTCCCTCCCCTCCACCCCCAGTCATTCAGTCAGTCCTTTATTGAGCACTTACTGCACACAGTAAGTGTGTAAGTGTGCAGTAAGTGAGCACTTACTATGTGCAGAACACTGTACTAAGTGTTTGAGAGAGTACAATACAACAGAGTTGGTTAGACAGAGAAGCAGCGTGGCTCAGGGGAAAGAGCCCGGGCTTGGGAGTCAGAGGTCGTGGGTTCGAATCCCCGCTCTGCCA
Source organism: Ornithorhynchus anatinus (assembly GCF_004115215.2). Taxonomy (NCBI): domain Eukaryota; kingdom Metazoa; phylum Chordata; class Mammalia; order Monotremata; family Ornithorhynchidae; genus Ornithorhynchus; species Ornithorhynchus anatinus. Next base: position 35,047,005 of record NC_041734.1, on the reverse strand, counting down.
CTTGTCAGCTGGGTGACCGTGGGCAAGTCACTTCACTTCTCTGGGCCTCAGCTACCTCATCTGTCAAATGGGGATTAAGACTGAGAGCCTCACGTGGGACAACCTGATGACCCTGTAGCTACCCCAGCGCTTAGAACAGTGCTGTGCACATAGTAAGCGCTTAACAAATACCGACATAATGTTCCCTGCCACAAGACGTTTACAGTCTAGTTGGGGAGACAGACTTACTATCGATAGATAAAATTACAGATATGTATATAGATGCTTTGGGGATGGGAGGGGGAATGAATGAAGGGAGCAAGTCAGGATGATGCAGAAGGGAGTGGAAGAAGAGGAAAGGGGCTTAATCAAGGAAGGCCTCCTGGAAGGAGATGTGCCGCTTAGCTGTGTGACTTTGGGCAAGTCACTTAACTTCTCTGCGCCTCAGTTACCTCATCTGTTAAAATGGGGATTAAGACTGTGAGCCCCACGTGGGGCAACCTCATTTCCTTGTATCTACCCAGCGCTTAGAACCGTGGTTGGCACATAGTAAGCACTTAACAAATACCAAAATTATTATTATTATTATTATAAGGCTTTGAAGTGGGGGAGAGTCATTGTCAGATTTGAGGAAAGAGGGCGTTCCAGGCCAGAGGCAGGACATGGGGGAAGAGGTCAGTGATGAGATAGGTGAGATCGAGGTACAGTGAATAGCTTGGCAATAGAGGAGCAAAGCGTGCGGGCACGATTGTAGTAGGAGAGCAGTGAGTTGAGGTAGGAGGAAAAGTGATTGAGTGCTTCCCTTCAACCTGAACAGGCGACATGGATCTCCCACTGCTGTGACTTTCTGTCCCCCAACCCCTTTCTCCTCAGTCCTTCCCCCATCCCTTTTCCTGGTACTTGTTAAGCGCCTACAGTGTGCCCGGAACTTTATTAAGTACTGAGTGGATGCAAGATAGGTTGGACACAGCCCTTGCATGTCCTACATGGGGCCCAGAATATTAATCCCCATTTTACGGAGGAGGTAACTGAGACACAGAGAAATGGTAATAATAACGATGTTGGTATTTGTTAAGCACTTACTATGTGCAGAGCACTGTTCTAAGCACTGGGGTAGATACAGGGTAATCAGGTTGTCCCACGTGAGGCTCACGGTTAATCCCCATTTTACAGATGAGGTAACTGAGGCCCAGTGAAGTGACTTGCCCACAGTCACAGGTGGCAGAGCCGGGATTCGAACCCTTGACCTCTGCCTCCCAAGCCCGGGCGCTTTCCACTGAGCCATGCTGCTTCTTGCCCAAGGTCATAGAGCAGGCAAGCGGCGGAGACGGGATTAGCTTCCTGGTCCTTCCGACTCCCAGGTCCGAGCTCAATCCACCAGGCCACGTTGCTTCTCTCCCTCTTCCCCCTCCCCACGCAGCCATCATCAGTCGTCCCTTCCTTGCCCTCCACCCTTTTTCCCCTCCCTCTCACTTCTCACACTCCCCTCTCTGTGCCCTCACCTCTGGCCCAAGGTCACCCGCCGCCCTTCCCCTCCCCTTGGTCTTGGCCGGGCCGCTGCCCCTGCCTGCTGAAGCCATGGCACTGCCGCGCTCCCCCTGGAGAGATTCATTCGATAGTATTTATTGAGCGCTTACGATGTGCAGAACACTGTACTAAGCGCTTGGAATGGACAAATCGGTAACAGATGTGACCCTGGGGCGGAGAGCGGGTGCCCTCCGACCGCCTGGGGCCTTGCGGAAGCACAGGTGTCCAGAGGGGTGACCCAGGGAGCAGTGTGGCCTAATGGAGAGAGCGCGGGCCTGGGACTCAAGAGGACCTGGCTTCTCATCCCAGCTCTTTCATTCATTCAATAGTATTTATTGAGCGCTTACTATGTGCAGAGCACTGTACTAAGCACCTGGAATGTACAAATCAGTAACAGATAGAGACAGTCCCTGCCCTTTGACGGGCTTACAGTCTGATCGGGGGAGACGGACAGACAAGCTCTGCCACTTGTCTGTTGGGTGATCTTCAGCAAGTCACTTCGCTTCTCTGGGCCTCAGTTACCTCGTCTGGAAAATGGGGATTAAGACTGTGAGTCCCATGTGGGACAGGGACTGTGTCCAGCCTGATGAATAATAACAATTATAATGTTGGTATTTGTTGAGCGCTTACTATGTGCAGAGCACTGTTCTAAGCACTGGGGTAGATACAGGGTGATCAGGTTGTCCCATGTGAGGCTCACAGTTAATCCCCATTTTACAGATGAGGGAACTGAGGCACAGAGAAGTTAAGTGACTTGCCCATAGTCACACAGCTGCCAAGTGGCAGAGCCTGGATTTGAACCCATGACCTCTAATTGTGGTATTTGTTGAGTGCTTACTATGTGCTAAGCACTGTTGGAAGCGCTGGGGTAGGTACAGGTTAATCAGATTGTCGCATGTGGGGCTCACCATTTTTTAATCCCCAGTTTTACAGATGAGATAACTGAGGCACAGAGAAGTTAAGTGACTTGCCCAAGGTCACACAGCAGACAAGTGGCGGAGCCGGGATTAGAACCCACGACCTCTGACTCCCAAGCCCGTGCTCTTTCCACTAAGCCACGCTGCTAACTTGTTTCTACATCAGTGCAATGCCTGGCACACAGTAAGTGCTTAACAAATGTCTTAAAAAATATCTATGAAGGTCAAGGGTCCTCTCCCCGCTTGAATGTCTCCTTGCTGTCCCTCAGTTTCCAACAGCATGATTTAATGGATAGAGCTCGGGCCTAGGAGTCAGAAGGACCTGGGTTCTGATCCCACTCCACCACATACCTGCTGTGTGATGTTGGGCAAGTCATTTCACTTCTCTGCCTCAGTTACCTCATCTGTAAAGTGGGGATTAAGACTGTGAGCTCTGTGTGGGACAGGGACTGTCTAAACCAATTACCTTGTTCCTGCCCCAGCTCTTAGTACAGTGCCTGGCAAATAATAAGCACTTAACAAATGCCACAATTATTATTATTACCTCAATGGCAGGAAGGTGGGCAGCAGTTGAAGGGGCCTGGAGGTTTAAAAAAAAAAAAAAAATCCCAGGCCTGATGAATCCCCGGTGGTGGGAAAAAAACTTCCAACTTGGATACATTCCTCAGGGGTGTGTTTGAACTATTGCTGCCCTCTCAGGGTTAGGCAGGGTTATGGGGACGGGACAGGGTTGCGAACCATCCGTAAATTCATAGCCCTTCTATAAATATGGTTCTAAATCCGTCGTGGCGGTAAAGCTTGTAAACACATTTCGGAGTGTGTCAGTGCAGGCTGCCCCTGGCCGGGGTGGCGGGGAAGCGGAGGAGGCAGGAGGAGGAGGAATCTTAGTGGTGGGTAGGCGGAGGAGGAGGAGAAATCCCGTCAGATCTGGCCCGGAGGCCCTCCTGCCTGTGGCATTGCCTCCCTGCTCTGGGTCCCTGGAGCAACACCTGAACCCTGACAACTTTTAGCCCACACAGGCCATCAGTGGCATTTATTGAGTGCCGTTGTTGTAAATTGTCCACCACTCATTGGGCATTTTCCCAACAAAAATCTGCTTGATGGGTGTATCATTCTTCATCATCCCGCACTTCTTCAGGTTCTGTCACCATTTCTTGTCCGACCTAGCCTTGCTTTGATAGAAGCAGCATGGAGTAGTGGATAGAGCGCGGGCCTGATAATCAGAAGCTCATGTGTTCTAATCCTGGGCCTGCCATTTGTCTGCTGTGTGCTTGGGCAAGTCACTTCACTTCTCTGAGCCTCAATTTCCTCATCTGTAAAATGAGGATTGAGACCGTGAGCCCCATGAGGGACAGGGACCGCATCCAACCCGATTTGCTTGTATCCACCCCAGCTCCTAGTACAGAACCTGGCACATAGTAAATATTCAATCAATACCACAATTATTATTATTGCTGCCTATATGCAAAGCACTGTACTGAGCTCTTGGGGAAGCACAGTACTAGGTGGGCGAAATTTCCAATTATTTATTTGTCTCCCCAAGAAGATGGTAAGTTCCTTTTGGGCAGGGAATGTGTCTGTTGTTACATTATACTCTTCCATGTGCTTAGGACAGTGTTCTGCACACAGTATGTACTCAGTAAATACGACTGTTCACAAGGAGCTTTTACAGTTTACAGGGGGAAACAGACATTAAAACTGGGCATGCCTGCCCTCGCTTGGCAGTCTGCAGTGGCAGAGCCAGCCCCTTGGAGACTGGGCCCAGATCCCCTCTCCTTCCCATCCCCTTCACCGCCTCCTCCCCTCTCTTCCCTTCCCTTCCTCTCCATGGTCAGGGAGGGAGCAAACTCACCTGTTGCAGCGGCCCCATCCCGGGCCAGCTGAGCCGCCTGCTACCTCCTCTTCCTCCCCGATAAGCTCCCGCGGTCCTTCAGGTTCCTCCGTTTAGGTCTGGTGGCGCCCACCCTCCTCCTTACTTGGCAGGGAGATGATGTCGTTTCCTGCTCCACCCCATTTTTCCAGAAATGCAGCTGGTCTGTGGACCTGGCCGGCTGCAGGGTGGGAATTCTTCTTCTTATAGTAACTGTTGAGCGCTTTCTATAATAATAATGTTGGTATTTATTAAGCGCTTACTATGTGCCAAGCACTGTTCTAAGCACTGGGGTAGACACAAGGGAATCAGGTTGTCCCACGTGGGGCTCACAGTCTTAATCCCCATTTTACAGATGAAGTAACTGAGGCACCGAGAAGTTAAGTGACTTGCCCAAAGTCACACAGCTGACAAGTGGCCAAGCCAGGATTCGAACCCATGACCTCTGACTCCAAAGCCCGTGCTCTTTCCACTGAGCCACACTGCTTCTACTATGTTCCAAGCACTGTTCTAAAGCCCTCTGGTAGATGCAAGGTAATCAGGTTGGACCCAATTCATGTCCCACATGGAGTTCACAGTTTTAATCCCCCCTTTACAGATGAGGTAACTGAGTCCCAGAGAATAATAATAATGGTGGTATTTGTTAAGCACTTACTAGGAAGCAGCATGGCTCAGTGGAAAGAGCTCCGCCTTGGGAGTCAGAGGTCATGGGTTTGTATCCTGGCTCTGCCACTTGGCAGCTGTGTGACTGTGGGCAAGTCACTTCACTTCTCTGTGCCTCAGTTACCTCATCTGTAAAATGGGGATTAACTGTGAGCCTCACGTGGGACCACCTGATGACCCTGTATCTCCCCCAGCACTTAGAACAGTGCTCTGCACATAGTAAGCGCTTAACAAGTACCAACATTATTATGTCAAGCACCGTTCTAATTGCTGGGGTAGACAAAAGGTTATCAATTTGTCCCACAGTCTTAATCCCCATTTTACAGATGAGGTAACTGAGGCCCAGAGAAGTGAAATGACCTGCCCAAGGTCACCCAGCAGAGAAGTGGCAGATCTGGGATTAGAACCCAGGTCCTCTGAGTCCTAGGCCCAGGCTTTCTCCACTAGACCGCATTGCTCCCTGTGTCACCCCTCTGGACACCTCTGCTTCTGTAGGACCCAAGGAAAAAAAGAGATCCACTACACTCTCCCTTTCTCTCAATTCTTCTCCCCTCTCCCTCGTCTTTCCTTCTCCCTTTCTTCCCACTTCCCTTCTCTTTCCCATCTTGTCTTTCCCTCTTTTCTTTCCCTTCTCCTTACCCCCCTTTTGCATCTTCTTACCACTTCTCCTTGCCCCCAATCCTCTTGTCCCTTTTTCCTCCTTAGTACCTCTTCCTCGGCTCCCAAATCAGCTTGCCTGAGAAGAGCATGGCCTCGTGGATAAAGTACGGGCCTGGGAATCAGAGGCCCTGAGTTCTAATCCTGGCTCTGCCACTTGGCAGCTCTGTGATTTTACATTTATTATAGTGCGTGGCATAGGGTGAGTGCTCAACAAATACCATAAAAAAAAGGGAAAAAAGTGCTGAGTCCTGCCACTTGAGGACTCTGTGACAGGAGGAGCCAGGGAGGAAAGGGAGCTGTGATATCTAGGCAATTTCTTGTTTCCCCGCAACGTCCCTTTCTCCCCTCGTGTCTCCGTTTGTGTCCCCTGCAGTGCTTTCCTCCTGTTTGCTGGGAATTCAGTACCGGCTAGGTCGGGGACAAATAGATGTCAATAACCAAGAGAAGCAGGATGGTGGAATGGCTAGAGCACGGGCCTGGGAGTCAGAAAGTCATGGATTCGAATCCCAGCTCTGCCACTTCTCTGCTGTGTGACCTAGGGCAAGTTATATCACTTCGCTGGGCCTCAGTTACCTCATCTGTCAAATGGGGATTGAGACAGCCCCACGTGGGACGGGGACTGGGGTCCAACCCGATGTGCCTGATTCCACCCCAGTATAGTGCCTGGCACGGAACAAGCGCTTAACAGATGCTTCCATTATTATTATTAACTGATGCCCTAGTGCCATCTTACATTATCAATTGTATTGTGCAAGTCATCCAGTTATATTTATTGAGCACTTAGTGTGTGCAGAGCATTCTATTAAGTGCTTGGGACAGTACAGTGTAACAGACTTGATAGACATGTTCTCTGCCCACAAGAAGTTTAGAGTCTAGAGAGGGAGACAAATGGCAGTAAAGAAGTTTGAAATTCAAGCACTGTTTTTCATATTGTTTTGAAAAGTTACGTTCAAGCGGTTGGCCACTGGGCGAGAAGGAGCTAACTTCATTTGGGGTTTGGTTGGACTCTTCTGGGAGGGATTTTCCCCCCCACTGGTGCATTTAATAGGGTACTTCCGGTGGGGTCCAGGACCCAGTTTACGGAAAGCTCGCTCATCGCCCTCATTTTCGATCACGGGTTTACTTTGGAAAGCGATGCAGCTCCAGTGGAAGCCGGGCTGGCTTTCTGAATATTGCGTTCAGGGAATTTCATTCATTCATTCAGTAGTATTTATTGGGCGCTTACTATGTGCAGAGCACTGTACTAAGTGCTTGGAATGTACAAATCGGTAACAGATAGACACAGTCCCTGCCTTTTAACGGGCTTACAGTCTAATCGGGGGAGACGGACAGACAAGAACAATAGCAATAAATAGAATCAAGGGGATGAACATCTCATTAAAACAATAGCAAATAAATAGAATCAAGGCGAATACATGGTGATGAGCAGGGCTAAAAAATTCGGCAAAAGGATCTGGATGGGAAAACTGGAAGCGCTTAGTACAGAGCTTGCACACAGTGAGCGCTCAATAAATCCGATTGAATGAAGAAAGGGCTGGATTGCTCACTGCAGAGAAGCAGCATGACTTAGTAGAAAGAGCCCGGGCTTGGGAGTCAGAGGTCGTGGGTTCTAATCCCGGCTCCGCCACTTGTCTGCTGTGACCTTGGGCAAGTCACTTAACTTCTCTGTGCCTCAATTACCTCATCTGTAAAACTGGGGATTAAAAAATGTGAGCCCCACGTGGGACAATCTGATTACCCTGTATCTACCCCGGCGCTTAACTGTAAGCCCGTCAAAGGGCAGGGACTGTCTCTGTTACCGATTTGTACATTCCAAGTGCTTAGTACAGTGATCTGCACATAGTAAGTGCTCAATAAATACTATTGAATGAATGAATGCTCAACACATAGTAAGAGCTTAACAAATACCAGTTGTTATTATTATTATTAAAGGCAGCGGATGCAGCGTGGTGGGGTTTTTGGCCCTGAGCTGAGCCGCCTGGACCACAGACTCTGGGGTGGCGGGACTGGGCCCGGGCCCTGCTCTGTCCTGGCAGGTGGGGCAGGATCAGGCTCTGCTCCCATCCACCCTGGCAGGCCGGCAGGCCGAGAGGAGTGGGCATGGCCCCATGTTGCTGTAGCCTCCTCCCAAGGTCCTGGCCAGGGCCCCAAACCACAGCTGTGTTGGACAGTCGGGCAGCCAGTGATGAGCTGGCACAAATTTGGCCTGGGCATTCGATGGGGGAGATTGGAGGGAGCGAGGTAGGGACCCACTGGGGTGGGGGCGGGGGGCCGAGGGGAAAGCCGACAGGAGACCATCTCCGGCTTGATCCAGGGACCTCGGCCTCACCTTGCTGGCAGCTCCTCGAAATCCCTTCACCCTACTTTCCTCTCCCTGGCACCCCCACCTTCCCCGATCCCCAGAGGAGCTCATTTTCGCTTTCGCTTCTGCCGCTCAAAATTGCGGAAACTTCCCCACGCCCATTTCTGTGGAAATCTGTGTTGATTTCCGGCACCGGTAATTGGAAGCTGCTTGAGGTTTTGGCCTTTGCCCCCATTGCCCTCGTTTTTCTCTTTTTCCAAAGTTTAGGAGGCAGAAGGGCTGCTTTGTAAAAACATTGCCCTTTATCTCTAGCTGCTCTTTGTCCTCGCTTGCTAGTTCACAAGCCTCTGTGACCAGAAATCCCCAGCCTCTTCTGAGTTTCGGGTATCTCATCTCACTGCCCGTTGGACATGAGTCCTTAGGCTTAGGCGGAAGTGCTGATACAGTACCCGGGGGAGGCAGAATGTCAAGAAGTTAGCGCTTAGTTCAGTGCCTGGCACAGGAGTGCTTAAGAAATACCATAGTAAAAAAAAAAAGTCATGGTTTGGAACACCTCTTTCTCTCTACATCCTCATGGGCAGGGTCAGAGGACAATGGTGCAGTCAGTGTCCAGGAGACAGAGACCAACCCTGAGGGACTTGATGAAGCCTATGTGTCTCCCATTATTATTAATAACAATAATAATAATAATAATGGTATTTGTTAAGCTCCTATGTGCCAAACACTGTTCTAAGCATTGGGGTAGATATACGGTATTCAGGTTGTCCTGTGCGGGGCTCACAGTCTTGATCCCATTTTACAGTTGAGGGAACTGAGGCACAGAGAAGTTAAGTGACTTGCCCAGAGTCACACAGCTGAGGTGCCGGAGCCGGGATTAGAACCCACAACCTCTGACTCCCAAGCCCGGGCTCTTTCCACTAAGCCACACTGTTTCTCCATTAGAAAAGAAGCAGCGTGGCTCAGTGGAAAGAGCACGGGCTTTGGAGTCAGAGGTCATGGGTTCGAATCCCGGCTCGGCCACTTGTCAGCTGTGTGACTTTGGGCAAATCACTCTGACGGGCCTGGGTTCTCTCCACTAGGCTATGTGTCTCCTTGATGCTTTTCCAAAGTCATTCATCTCCTCCTCCCCACCTTTCCTCAGCGGAATAGACTTCCCAAGCAATCAGGGTGGATTATTGCTGATTGGGCTTCCCATTCCTTTTGGTTCCAAGCGATGTAGGCGCAAGCACGCAGTGCCCTCCTGCCCCAAGCCTATGAGCAGACCAGGCTGCAAGCACTCTGCCCCTCACGGCTTTGGTAGTTGGGGGCCCAGCTGGCACCCGAGACGTTGACGACTAAGATGGTGCCAAACACATTTTAGCAGCAGAAAGTAATAATAATCACAACAATATTGGTATTTGTTAGGTGCTTACTCAGCAGAGGTCAGCCAGCCACCCAGGAAAGTAGTACGTATTTTCTTCCTTCTTGTATCCCATCCCACATGACTCAATCTATGGCATTTATCGAGCACTTACTGTGTGCTGGGCACTGTCTTAAGCGCTTGGAAGAATACCATAAAGTTGGTAAAGGGTTCCCTGCTCACAAGGAATTTATAGTGTAGAGGACATTTGTTGCTCTGTGGGAGGAAGCTCACTGGTGGCTTTGGAGATGATGGGAGGAATGAGGAATTCGGGAGTTTATTGACCTGATCATCCCAGCGTGGCCAAGTGGTACAAGCAGTCTGGAGACTTTAAAAATTTTTAAAATTTTTTTATGGTCCTTGGTAAGTACTTACTATGCCTCAGCGCTGAACTACGTGCTGGAGTAAATACAAGGTCATCAGGTTGGACGCAGTCTTTGTCCAGGCCAGAGGGAAGACTTGGGCAAGGGGTTGGAGTCTAGATAGATGAGATTGAAGTAGAGCAAGCAGGTTGGTGCTTAAGGAGTGAAGTGTGCAGGCTGGATTGTAGTAGGAAGTGGGCGTGGTAAGGTAGGAGGAGGTGTAAGGGATTGACAGCTTTAAAGTCAGACTCTCCACATCTGTCACACCCGTGTGTTTCAACGGGACGTTCTTGTGTTGGTCACTGTATAAATCCACACTTCCCGTCAACTCTTCTCTCTCCTCCTCTTGGCCAAGTGCTACTCAGCTCTAAACCCTTTCCTCTTTAGTTTCCCCGATTAAACCCTCTTTTCCCCAGCTCGCTCACCCTTCTGCGTTCTGTGCACTTCAATCTGTGACCCTTTGGGCATTTGATATTTACCCCACCCACAACTCCACAGCACTTTGCTACATATCTTTCAATTATATATTATAAATTCTTATTTAATCATATTAATGTCTGTCTTTCCCTTTACACCGTAAACTCTTAATGGGTATGGAACGTACCTGCCGATTCTGTTGGATTGTACTCTCCCAACCACTTAGTAGAGTGCTCTGCACATAATAATAATTATAATAATTATGGTACTTGCTAACTACTATATGGGCACAATATGCCAAGCACTGTTCTAAGTGCTGAGGTATTATAGCTATTATAATAAATAGCTATATAATAAATAGCTATTTATTGCTATTGTTTTAATGAGATGTACATCCCCTTGATTCTATTTATTGCTATTGTTTTTGTCTGTCTCCCCCGATTAGACTGTAAGCCTGTCAAACGGCAGGGACTGTCTCTATCTGTTGCCGACTTGTTCATCCCAAGCGCTTAGTACAGTGTGCTGCACATAGTAAGCGCTCAATAAATACTATTGAATGAATAGACACAAGTTAATCAGGATGGGTACAGTCCTTGTCCCTCATGGGCTCACACTTTTAATCCCCATTTTCTGGATGATGTTAACCGAAGCCCAGAGAAGTGAAGTGACTTGCCCAAGATCACACAGCAGACATGTGGCAGAGCTGAGATTAGAACCCAGGTCCTTCTGGCTCCCAGGTCCCTGCTTTATCTACTGCATAGTAAGCACTCAATAAATCCGCTGAATTGATTGATCGTTTCTGCCCCACCTGGTGATGCTATCCCAGTAGCAGCTGGGGGCTCAGCCCGCACACCTCGGCCGAGTCGTCCCGCTACTCCGGCCCTCGTGAGGGTTCGCCGCCTGCTGCGGCCTCTCCCGACCAGGCTGGGGACGAGTTGTGCTGCCTCCGCTGCCCTCCTCCTCATGCAGCCGTGAGAACGGGGTGGCCCGCTGGCCCTGAACGCGGTCACCGCTGCACCCCAGCCGACCCCAGGACTGCATGTGCAAGTCCTCCTTGCTTGGGGAAAGATACTTTAAGGTTCAAAAGGCAGAGTCAGGTCTGTAGACCCTAAGCTGCATGTGAGCAGGGAACAAATATGTCTATTGAGAGCACTGGCCTGGGAGTTGAAAGGACCTGGGTTCTAATCCAGACTTTGTCTGCTGTGTGACCTTGTGCATGCAGGTTACTTCTCTGAGCCTCAGTTACCTCAACTGTAAAGTGGGGATTAAGACTGTGAGCCCCAAGTGGGACAATGACTGTGTCTGACCTGATTATTTTGTATCTACGCCGGAGCTTAGTACAGTGGTGGGGGCACAGCACTTAGTACACCATAAACAAACACACAAAAAAACCCCCTCTGTTTTAGTGTGGTCTCCCAAGTGCTCTGCACAAAGCAAACTCTCAGTAAATAGGATTGATTGATTGAGAGGCTGTGGTATATGTTCCTTGAGGCAGGGATCGCCTGTTAGATCTCTTGTAGCGTATACTCCCAACTGCTCAGTGCAGTGTTTTGCACACAGTAAGTAATTAATAAATACCATTGATTGGGAAAATTTGCCCCAGAGAACTAACAATAATAATAATAATAACGGTATTTATTCAGCGCATACTGTGTTCTAAGCGCTGAGGTAGATACAAGATAATTGGGTTGGATACAGTCCTTGTCCCACATAGAACTCACAGTCTTAATCCTGTTTTACACGTGAGGGAACTGAGACATTGGGAAGTTAAGTGACTTGCCTGAGGTCACCCAGCAGACAAGTAGCAGAGTCAGGATTAGACATAGGTTGTTCTGACTCCCAGGCCTGGGGTTTATCCACTAGGCCATGCTGCTGTAACTGAGGCACAGAGAAGTTAAGTTAAATGACTTGCCCAGAGTTGTTTCTTCAAGGCATGGAGTCAGGGATGAGACTCAATTTATGACAAGATAGGAGTAACAGAAATTCAGTTGATGTCTCAGGGTGGAATTGTGGGAAACCCTGGAGTGTCTCAGATAAGTCAGAACTCAGATATCTATACCAATGCTCAGCACATAGTGCTTAATAAGTGCCATAATTACTATTAAAAATACTCTAGGTTTGACTATCCTGAATGTCTTATGGCTCCAGGAATTCAGTAGAAGATATATGGAACATTATTTTTCCTTTTCTGCAGAATCATTCAGTCAGTGGTATTTAATAAGTGATTCCTATGTACAGAGCTCTGTACTAAGGGCTTTGGGATGGTACAGTACAACAGAACTAGTGGATATGTTCTCTGCCAATAATGAGATTACAATCTAGAGATGGTGGCAGATAATTTGTAAAAAATTATACGATATAATTTAAAGATATGTACATAAAGGATTAGGGCTTCCTAAGCTTGTCCATGGATAGGCCTAGTGGAAAGAGTATAGACCTAGGATTCAGAAGACCTGGGTTCTAATCCTGACTCTGCCGCTTGCCTACTGTGTGACCTTGGGCAAGTCACTTAAATAATGTTGGCATTTGTTAAGCGCTTACTATGTGCAGAGCACTGTTCTAAGCCCTGGGGGAGATACAGAGTAGTCAGGTTGTCCCATGTGAGGCTCACATTTAATTCTCCATTTTACAGATGAGGTAACTGAGGCACCGAGAAGTGAAGTGACTTGTCCACAGTCACACAGCTGACAAGTGGCGGAGCCGGGATTCGACCCATGACCTCTGACTCCCCAGCCCGGGCTCTTTCCACTGAGCCACGCTGCTTCTCAAAGTCTTTGTACCTCTGTTTCCTCATCAGTAAAATGGGGATCCAGTGCCTGTTCTTCCTCTTTCTTAGATTGTGAGCCTCATGTGGGACAGGGATTGTGTTGGACCTGATTCATTAGACTGTAAACCCGTCAAAGGGCAGGGGCTGTCTCTATCTGTTACCAATTTGTACATTCCAAGCGCTTAGTACAGTGCTCTGCACGTAGTAAGCGCTCAATAAATACTATTGAATGAATGAATGAATAACTACCCTAGTGCTTAGTACAGTATCTGGCGCAGAGTAAGTGCCTAACAAACATTCCAGTTATTATTAGGTCCAGAAGGGAATTGGCAATGCTGTCTACTTCATCTTGCAGCCAAGGAGGAATCTACCCAGAAGAATAATTGCCTCATTGTTAGGTCCTGGTCCCTCAGGACTCATGTAGTAAGGAAGCTCTATGTCTACCCTGAATCTTTGTACAGCATTCATTCATTCAGTTGTATTTATTGAGCACTTACTGTGTGCCAAGCACTGTACTAAGCTCTTGGGAGAGTACAACACAACAGCAAACAGACACAGTCCCTGCCCACCATGAGCTCACCCTAGCCTCTGCCTGAACTCTCCCCTTTCCTCAGCCTGAGTGTGGATCAGGTATCTCCTGCCTCTTCTCTGAGCCAAGCCAAACACCTCCAAATCGTCTGGCTCCTGCTAATGGGAACCATTGCCCAAACTTCTTGTCATTTGCCCAGGCCAGTATAAACAGGGCCAAGGGGCTATGCTGGGGGAACAGGAATATGGGAGGCAGGGGTCATGGGTTCTAATCCCGGCTCCGCCACCTGTCAGCTCTGTGACTTTGGGCAAGTCACTTGACCTCTCGGTGCCTCAGTTGCCTCAGCTGTAAGATGGGGAATGAGACTGGGAGCCTCACATGGAACAACCTGATGACCCTGTATCTACCCCAACTCTTAGAACAGTGCTCGGTGCATAGTAAGCACTTAACAAATACCAACATTACTATTATTTTTGCTTTGGTTTGGTCTGAATCCTCAGGGAACTGAGGCGAGGCACTTATGAGCATATCTGTGAGTAGACTGTAAGCCTGTCAATGGGCAGAGATTGTCTCTATCCTATTGTACATTCCAAGTGCTTAGTACAGTGCTCTGCACGTAGTAAGCACTGAATAAATACTATTGAATGAATGAATGTGCACAAACCTTTGACATCATTTTTATTGATATAGAGAGGATTGAATCCTTTAGCGCTCCCAGGATTTCAGTAATTTTTTTTTTCTTAAATGGTACTTCTGGAGCGCTGACCCTGTGTCACTCACTGTTCTAAGCGCTGGGGGTTGGATGGAGTCCTTATCCCACGTGGGGCATATTGACTCTAATAATAATAATAATAATGTTGGTATTTGTTAAGCGCTTACTATGTGCCGAGCACTGTTCTAAGCGCTGGGGTAGACGTAGGGGAATCAGGTTGTCCCACGTGGGGCTCACAGTCTTAATCCCCATTTTACAGATGAGGTTACTGAGGCACAGAGAAGCGAAGTGACTTGCCCACAGTCACACAGCTGACAAGTGGCAGAGCCGGGATTTGAACTCATGATCTCTGACCCCAAAGCCTGTGCTCTTTTCCACTGAGCCACGCTGCTTCTCATTTTGCATTTGCAGATGACTCTCCATTTTGCAGATGAGGGAACTGAGGCACAGAGAAGTGACTTGCCCAAGGTCACAGCAGGCAGCAGCAGACCCGGAGTTAGAATCCAAGGCCCGTGCTCTTTCCCCTAGGCCACTCTGCTTTGCTAATCCATGAGTGGTCTTTTGGGTTTAGGTGAAACCTTGGTTTTGTGCTGAAATGGCAGTTTGTTTTTTTTTTCCCATACTTCCAGGAAACACTCTGTGCCTTTGGCCCAAGAGAGAATTCCTCTTTTGAAAGAGCAAGTGAGGTTCATGGTTCTTAACTTTACACACCAACCCATCCTGGCTTGGAGAGTGGGCCATTTTCCACTGCCATGGTCTTAAAGTGATGGCTGGAAACAGTGTTCGTCATTTCTGGGAGCGGGAGGAAACATCTCTTAACTCTTTTCAACCTTTCTTTACAACCTGCTTTACAATCGGTTGTATTGATCGAGCGCTTAACTATGTGGAGAACACTGAACGAAGTGCTTGGGAGAGTACAGTCCAGCAGAGTTACCAGACAAGTTCCCAGCCCATAACGAGCTTAGAACCTAGAGGGGGAGACAGACATTAATAGGAATAAGGAATTTATAATAATTTAAAGATATGTACATGTGTGGTGGGGTTGGGGGTGCATATCAAGTCTCCAGATTGAGGTGCACAGATGACATAGATAGGGAAGCGAGCTGGGGAGTGTAGGACTTAATTGGGGAAGGACTTTTGGAGGAGATGTGACCTTAGTAATGGTTTGAAGGTGGAGAGAGTGTGGTCTGGCATATACTGAGGGGGAGGGAGTTCCAGGCTAAGGGGAAGACTGGGAAAGAGGTCAGCGGTGAGATAGATGAGATTAGGGCACAGTGAGTAAACTGGCGCTAGAGGAGCAGAGTGAGAGGGCCGGGCCGTAGTAGGAGATCGGTGAGGTGAGTTGGGCCGGGGATGAGCTGATTGCTTTAAAGCCAATGCTAAGAAGCAGGAAGAGGAGTGATACTGGACAGGAGAAGCTATTGTATATTTCAGGGAACCAGAGTTGGATTATTTGTCTTTCAGATTTGCCTGTAACAAGTACTGAAGCTTCTGAATTCTCTGGGATTTAATTCTTGCTAACATTTCTAATCTTTTTTTTCTTTAAATGGTATCCATTAAACAGGTACTATATGACAACCACTGTACTAAGATCTGGGGTAGTTAGCAGAGTGGCTCAGTGGAAAGAGCACGGGCTTTGGAGTCAGAGGTCATGGGTTCGAATCCCAGCTTTGCCACTTGTCAGCTGTGTAACTGTGGGCAAGTCACTTAACTTCTCTGTGCCTCAGTTACCTCATCTGTAAAATGGGGATTAACACTGTGAGCCCCACGTGGGACAATCTGATTCCCCTGTGTCTACCCCAGCGCTTAGAACAGTGCTCTGCACATAGTAAGCGCTTAACAAATACCAATATTATTATTATTATTATTATATAAGATTCCATTCATTCATCCGGTCATATTTATTGAGCGCTTACTGTGTGCAGAACACTGTACTAAGTGCTTGGAAAGTACTGTTTGGCAACAGATAGAGACAATCCCTACCCAACAATGGGCTCACAGTCTAGAATCAGGTTAGACACAGGCCATGTCCCACATGGGGCTCACAGTCTTAATCCCCATTTTACAGATGAGGTAACTAAGGCACAAAGTGAAGTGACTTGTCCAAGGTCACACGGCAGACCAGCGGCAGAGCTCCCCGCCTGAGCTGTCCCCACTAGGCCACGCTGCTTCTCTAATTGCTTCCAATGTAGGGAGCATTGAGCTAAGCACTGGGGAAAGCACATGAAGAACAGTGAACACAGAGTCCGTATCCCACAAGGGGTTCACAACCTGCAGCTGGGGAAGATGACCCCCAGAACAGTATGGAGACAAATTCAAATATTTGTGTTGAGCTGTAGGTGCAGAGGGAAGGAAGTGGTCATCGGGCACTGTCATTACGGTGTTGTATTTTCCTAAGCACTTAGTGCAGTGTTCTGCATACAATAAGCACTTAATAAATACGATTGAATGAATGAATGGATCACAGGCAGACAGTACAAAAGTTGGGATGGCCTCCTTGGCCTCGGGGGGCTTCCAAAGGAAACGGGGGACACCGGACCTCAGCGCCCCTCAAAGTGTGGATGCTGTGGGTTGCGGGGGGAGGGCGTCCCAACTTGGGCCTTCCCTCTGTCCAGAGCCAATCTACCACCACATTTCCACGCTTAGCAGAAAGTTCCTCCAAGTGAAGAAGTTTTTTGGTTGATTTTTTTTTTTTTAACCATTAAGGTTCCACCTCAGGCAGTTGAATACCATTGGTTCATTTTAGTTCACTGGCACTCACATCTTCAGTAAATTAATCAGCATTGTTTGGAATGCTTTTGGCTCCTGTGGCCCTTCAGTGTGATAGCTTTCATTCATTCAGTCATATTAATTAAGCGCTTACTGTGCCCAGAGGACTGTACTAAGCGCTTGGGAAAGCACAATATAACAGTAAACAGTGACATTCCCTGCCCATAATGAATTTACAGTCTAGAGAAGGGGAGACAGACATCAATAGAAATAAATAAAATTACAGATATGTACATCAGTGCTGTGGGGCTGGGAGGGGGGGAAAGCAAAGGGAGCAAGTCAGGGAGACGCAGAAGGGAGTGGGAGATGAGGAAAAATGGGACTTAATCTGGGAAGGCCTCTTGGAGATGTGCCTTCAATAAGGCTTTGAAGCGAGGGAGAGTAACTGTCAGATGCCGTTGATTCCTGTCCTCTTGTTTTGTTGTCCATCTTCCCCTTTCTAGACTGAAAGCCCGTTGGGTAGGGATTGTCTCTGTTGCTGAATTGTACTCTTCAAGCGCTTAGTACAGTGCTCTGCACACAGTAAGCACTCAGTAAATACGGTTGAATGAATGAATGAACTAATAATAATGCTAATGATTGCACGCTTCGTTCAGTTTTTACTCTATGCCCAGCACTATTCTAAGCGCTGGGGTAGATAGAAGCTAATCAGGTCCCACATGGGGCTCACAGTCTAAGCAGGAGGGAGAGCAGCCACCTTTCACTTCTTTCTCATCGATGCTTCTCTTCTCCCCAGGGCCTTATCTCCTCCTGCCCCTTCCTAACGGTCCCTTCCATAGCCCCTTCTCCTCTCCAGCCACTACTTGATTCTGTTTATTGCTACTGTTTTTGTCTGTCTGTTTCCCCCGATTAGACTGTAAGCCCATCAGTGGGCAGGGACTGTCTCTATCTGTTGCCGACTTGTACATTCCAAGCACTTAGTACAGTGCTCTGCACATAGTAAGTGCTCAATAAATACTATTGAATGAATGAATGAACTTCTGTCTTCTCCTTCCTGCTTGTTTGACTCCATTTATCTTCCCAAAGTTCAGTTTTGCTTTCAGCTCCTCTCTCCTCCTAAATCCCAGGTGATCCAGACGTCACTACGGTGGGGTGAGGCAGCCAGAAGAAGGGGAACGCCTGCTGGAATTATGCCATCACTAGTGAAGGTGTCTGACCAAAGAAGCTTCTTTGGATGCCTGTGGGGACGGGGGAAGGGAGGGAGAAAAGCGTGAAAGAGAAGCAGCGTGGCCTAGTGGATAGAGCATGTTCCTGAAAGTCGGAAGGAGCTAGGTTTAATCTTGGCTCTGCCACTTGTCTGCTTTGTGACTTTGGGCCTCAGTGACCTCATCTGTAAAATGAAGATTAAGACTGTGAGCCACATACTAATAATTATGGTATCTGTTAAGCGCTTAACTATGTGCCAGGCACTGGTCTGAGCACTGGGTGGCTACAAGCAAATCAGGTTGGACACAGTCCCTGTCCCAAGTGGAGCTCAATCCCCATTTTATAGATGAGGTTACTGAGGCACAGAGAAGTGAAGTGACTTGCCTAAGGTCACACAGCAGACAAGTGGCAGAACTGGGATTAGAACCTTCTGCCTCCCGGGCCCGTGCTTTATCCACTATGCCATCCCGTGGACTGTGTCCAACCTGATTAGCTTGTATCTACCCCGGCGCTTAGTACAGTGCTTGACAGATAGTAAGTACTTAACAAAAAAAAAATTAAAAAGGCTGTGTGCCTTTTTGCCGATTGAGTCACAGCTGGCCAGGTGTATTCTGAAGAGTCCGTCATCTTCCTGATAATTATGGTAAATGTGGAGGCTTAGTGGGTAGAGCATGGGCCAGGGATTCAGAAGGTCATGGGTTCTAATCCCAGCTCCACCGCATGTCTGCTGTGACGTTGGGCAATTCACTTCACTTCTCTGTGCCTCAGTTTCCTCATCTGTAAAAAGGGGATTAAGAATGTGAGCCCCATTTGGGTCAGGGTCTGCGTCCAACCTGATTAACTTGTATCTACCCCAATGCTTAAAACAGTGCTTGTCCAAAAGTAAGGACTTAACATGTACCATTATTATTATTATTATTATTGTTACTATTTTTATATGTCAAGCACTGTTCTAACTGCTGGAGTAATTGCAAGTTAATTACCTAGGAGAAAGGGGCAACAGGTAATAATAATAATAATAATGTTGGTATTTGTTAAGCGCTTACTATGTGCCGAGCACTGTTCTAAGTGCTGGGGTAGACACAGGGGAATCAGGATGTCCCACGTGGGGCTCACAGTCTTAATCCCCATTTTACAGATGAGGTAACTGAGGCACAGAGAAGTTAAGTGACTTGCCCATGGTCACACAGCTGACAGGTGGCAGAGCTGGGATTCGAACTCATGACCTCTGCCTCCAAAGCCCATGCTCTTTCCACTGAGCCACGCTGCTTCTCCATTTGACAGATGAGGAAACTGAGACCCAGAGAAGTGAAGTGATTTGCCCAATATCACACAGCAGGCAATTGGCGGAGACAGGATTAGAACCAGGCCCTCTGACTGCCAAGCCTGTGCTCTTTCCACTAGGCCACTGTTATCAATGTCTTCCCCTGCTAAGCATTCACCAAGACTCCTTTAATGAAGGACCCATTGGCCACAGAGAAAGTGTTGGTGGATTTTCCAGGGAAGCCCAAGTTTGTGACCTGCAGCTTTCCCTTAGTCAACGTAAAGCCCCTCCTGTTTTTCCATAGTACCGTGAGCTTAACCGTATCCTCGTGCTTCTGTTCTAGGTGAAAGACAGCAGTAATGCTCACATTGGCAAGCAAACTGAAGCGGGATGACGGGGTTAAGGGCCCACGAGCCTCCAATCCGGCTTCCGATTCCACGCGGAGGGTGTCCGTTCGAGATAAACTGCTTGTCAAAGGTAATGGCTCACCTGGTATTTCTGCCAAATTGGATTTCTCAGAACTTTTACAATGAGCGGAGAGGCATTTCTAATCCCGGCACTACCGCTTGTCTGCTGAGTGACTTTGGGCAAGTCACACTTCACTTCTCTGGCCCTCAGTTACCTTATTTGGAAAATGGAGATTGACACAGTCCCACATGATACGGGACTGTGTCCAAGCTGATTTGTTTTTTAACCACTCCAGCGCTTAGTACATCGTCTGGCACGTAGCGCTAAATAAATACCATTATTATGATTATTATTATAATTTTGCTTCCTGAGCTGGAAACCCACCTGGCACCGAACCATTTTCTGAGGAGCACTAAAAGTGGAGTAAGTGGCGGTAGTTCTAGTCCACATACAGCGGGAGCCATTGTCTCATGCTTCCAGATTTCACACATTCCTCGGGGCTGCTAAATTGCCCTGCTCTTGATGGTCCTTGTGTTTTGTCAGCAGGAACACCTTGCCCCAAAGGACTCCTTTCCAGTAGCAGTTATCTATGAGTCGCAGTCCCGGCTCCACACTTTCCTGCTCGGTGACCGTGGGCAAGTCACTTCCCTTCTCTGGGCCTCCGTTTCCTCATCTATAAATTGGAAATTCAATCCCTGTCCTTGTTCCCGCTTAGACTGTGAATCCCATTTGGGGCAGGGACTGTGTCCAACAGTGTATCTTCCCCAGTGCTTAGAACAGTGCTTGACACAGAGTAAATGCTTAACAAATACCTTTATAATGTATTATAATGGTACTTGTTAGGCATTTACAATAATAGTGGAATGGGTACAGACGTTTTATGTTTCCGGATGGCTGACTAATCAGAAGTAGTGCCTGCCAGAGGGATTGGGGTCGTGTGGAATGGTGTGGTGTAATGGAAAGAGTTAGAACTCTTGGGTTCTAGTCCCAGCTCCACCACCTGCCTGCTGTGTGATGCTCTGTGCCTCAGTTTCCTCAATGGCACATGGGGGTAGTAATACCCACCTTTCACTACCTCTCAGAAATGTTGGGAGGACAAAAATGAGCTAAGTAATGTCTCACTGTTTTTTGGAATGAAAGTGCCACGTCAAATCATGGTATTAAGTCTGGTTTGGGTTCTCACTCCCCTCCTTTTACCATTCTGGACCCTGTATTGACCATCACAGAATGGTAGCATAGGAGTTTTGAGGCTCCTAGCCAGGCCCTCTGTCACTCAACCCCCCGGGGCTCTCGTCATATGGTACTTGGGGCCAAGGGCCCCTCACGGAGCTCCACATTCTCTAATATCATTGCCCTTCTCTGTCCGTGGCCTCTGAGTGAAGAATGAGGCTACCGTCATCAACCCATTGAACACCTGCTTAACAAATAGCACTATAATTATATACTAGGGCCTTAGGAACGTGTAAAAGAGGTGAAAGATACAGTCCACTCCTGGAGGAATGTACAGTCTCATAGGGGAGGGAAGGGGACACACTGCCAAGCATATGGTTGGTAAGAAAATAAGAGCATCGACACCAAAGCCATCAAATCAGTGATGAACAGACATTCAACAAGAAGTTATTGATGATAATGATAACTGGGCTGTTAAGCACTTACTATGTGCCAAGAACTGCACTAAGCACTGTGGTAGGTCTAAGGTAAGCAAGTTGAACACAGTCCCTGTCCCACATAGGACTCACAGTCTAACTAGAAGGGAGATCAGTAATTAACTCCCTTTTTACAAGTGAGGAAACTAACTCACAGATAAGTTAACATAGGCCCTTGCCTTTTCCTTTAATTTTTTTTACAGTATTTGTTAAGCACTTACTCTGACAGGCACTGTATTAAGAGCTGAGGCATGTATTTATGGTATTTGTAGAAAACTTACTATATTAGCACCCACCTAAGCGCTGAGGTAGATACAAGATGGTCAGGTTGGACACATTCCCTATTGTCCCACACTGGGACTCGCAGTCAAAGTAAGAGGGAGTGTTCTCATTTCACAGATGAGGAAACTGAGGTCCAGAGAAGCTAAGTGACTTGCCCAAGGTCACACAGCAAACATGTGGCAACCTGGTATTGGATTCTCCTTGTAGACTATAAGCTCGTTGTGGATGGGGAATGCTTATGTTTAATAATAATAATAATAATAATGTTGGTATTTGTTAAGCGCTTACTATGTGCCGAGCACTGTTCTAAGCGCTGGGGTAGACACAGGGGAATCAGGTTGTCCCACGTGGGGCTCACAGTCTTCATCCCCATTTTACAGATGAGGTAACTGAGGCACCGAGAAGTTAAGTGACTTGCCCAAAGTTACACAGCTGACAAGTGGCCGAGCCGGGATTTGAACCCATGACCTCTGACTCCAAAGCCCATGCTCTTTCCACTGAGCCACGCTGCTTCTCAATAATAATAATGTTGGTATTTGTTAAGCGCTTACTATGTGCCGAGCACTGTTCTAAGCGCTGGGGTAGACACAGGGGAATCAGGTTGTCCCACTTGGGGCTCACGGTCTTAATCCCCATTTTACAGATGAGGGAACTGAGGCACCGAGAAGTTAAGTGACTTGCCCAAAGTCACACAACTGACAAATGGCAGAACCGGGGTTTGAACCCATGACCTCTGACTCCAAAGCCCCGGCTCTTTCCAGTGAGCCACGCTGCCTCTCCAAACAATTTGGGGTATGGCAGCGGTGGGATACGAACCCACGGGTTGTATTGTACTTTTCCAAGTGCTTAGTACAGTGCTTTGCACACAGTGAGTGCTCAGTAAATCTGATTGACTGAATTAGAACCAGGGACCTCTGACTGAGGCTTGGCCTCTTCCCACTAGGCCACGCTGCTCCTGCTGCTGCAGTTCAGTCACGGCAGAATTCTGTCATACCCCAAACACACGCCAATAAAGGCGATGCGAATCATGGCAGGGTGTCCTGTTGGAATCCTGATACGTCTCAGACTTCCTCAAGCTCATTCTCTGTACTCACCCCACACTTCTCACAGTGCTTGGTGAAGAGTACGCGATTAGGACTTACCACATAACAGGTTGCCTCCTTACATGCAATTATGGCTTTCCAACTGGTGTGGGTCACCTTTCTGAGCTTTTTCCCGTGGCCCCTTTTCATCACAGAAAATCCGCCTCTCATCAACCCGATTGGAAGCCCCCTCGGCTTTGAAAAGGGAACAGCAGAGAGCCGTTGGATTCAGTTGGTGTGGGGTGATCCTGGCAAACCCATTTCAAACATTTGGGCCAGTTCTTTGTTCCCCCAGCTGGCCCGCCCACCTAGCTCCGATGACAAAGTGACAGCAGGTCACCCCAAGATGGAGAAGAGCCAGAGGGGAAGCGGCCGGGACATCACTAGAGTTCTGCGGGGCAGGCAGCGTTCTCCGGGATTCTGGCCCAGTGCTGGCCTACCTCATGTGCCTTACGTCCCACTGTCTGATTACCCAAAGAGGAGTTGGACTCCATTTCTCACCTTATGCATCAACTCATATTATCTCCTGATCGTCACTATTACCTATTTAAATCTCCTGCTTTCCTCCTTATTTTTTCATCTCTAGACCGTAAGCTCATTGTGGGCAGGGAATGTGTCGACTAACTCTGATGCACTGGCCTTTCCCAAGCATTTAGTACAGTGCTCTGCACCACAGTGAGTGCTGAATAAATGCCCCGGTTGAATAATCCTTGCCCTTGTACCAAGATGATTTAGGTTAGCATGTTTGTGTTTTCCAGCAACCCATTCTGAATCCTCAGAACACTTAACTTTCCATTGAGGGAAAGCCGAAGTGATTCACCGTCCTAGGAAACCAGAATTCTTGTGATTTGTGAACTTGGACAGCTTGACTTATTTTAACCTAAGCCGAAGATTTTCTGAGAGAAAGTTTGGAATTAGTGGGGTTTCTCTCATCTGCTGTGTTAACGGTCTATTTCAATCAAACAGTCAAGCAGTGATATCTATGGAGCACTTACTCTGTGTAAGACACTGTTGTAAGTGCTTGGAAGGGTAAAATACAAGAGAGTAAGCAGCACGCTTGCTGGCCACAACACGCTTTCAGTCTAGAGAGGGAGACAGACACTAATATGGATAAAAAATGATTTAGGGAACAGCAATGCCCCAGTTTTGAAGTGGTGCTCCTCAAATTTTTACTAACGTCCGGAGTTCTCAATCTGTCATTTGTAAGTGTGGTATTTAAGAGCTTACTGTGTGCCAGGCACTAAACTAAGCTCTGAGATCGGTATAAGCAAATTGGGTTGGACACACTCCCTGTCCTGCATGGGGCTCGTAGGTTTTAATCCCCATTTACAGATAAGGCAACTGAGGCCCATATAAGTAAAGTGACTGGCCCAAGGCCACACAGCAGACAAGTGGCGGACCTGGGATTAGAACCCATGATCTTCTGACTCCAGGCTTGTGCTCTATCCACTAGGCTGTGCTGCTAGGCCCCGAAGCACTAAGCAGGACCTTACTTGGTGGGTTCTTGAGGAGCCAGTACAATCTTTTTCTCCAGCCATTCAGCATCCTTCCACTGCTCCTTGGAGATTCTCCAAGTCTCGATTATTGGAACCTGAAGTTGGCCTTACCAAAAGAATAGCATGGGTTGCCTGAAAGGGTAAAGAAGACAGGCCTCCTTTGAACACCAGCAGTCTGCCGGTGTCCTGTCCTCCCCTCTTCCCTCCACCACTTCCCATACCTCAGCTCTTATTGCTGAGGGAACCAGTTTTCTACATTGGCTTGTGTGCAGACACATCCCTCTGGTCAGTTTAAGAATGGAGTCCCTTGGATGGGAGGAGTCATTTTGTAGCTCAGGACAGTATCAAGGCCAGTGGATCAAGAATAATTATTGAATGGCAAGAAAATGCTCTGATTGGGCAGAGAATCCACCACTTTTAATTTTCTGAGGGTACATGCTATACTTTTGAAAAGTTATTTATTTCTCTCAAGAGAAGTGCAGATACAGTAGTATGTTGACTGAACAGAATAAGAAGCAGGGTGGTCTAGCAGATAGAGCACAGGCCTGGGAATCCAAAGACCTGGGTTCTCATCCTGGCTCCACCACCTGTCTGCTGTGTGACCTTGAGCATGTCATTTAACTTCTCTGCTTGTGACTTTATCTGTAAAATGGGGATTAAGACTGTGAGCCCCACGAGAAACAGGGACTGTGTCCAACCTAATTAGATTTTATTTGCCATAGCACTTAATACAGTGCCTGGCACTATTAAGGACTTAACAAATACCATTAAAAAAAGGGATACAGTAGAGTTGGTAGACATGTTCCCCACCTACAAGGAGCTCAGAATCTAGAGGGGAAGACGGACATTAAAATCAATTGCTAATGGGGGGATGGGAGAGAACAGGGATATAATAATGATGGTATTTGTGAAACACATACTTTTCTAAGCGCTGAGCACTGTTCTAAGAGCTGATGTAATTTCAAGGGCTGTTGAGCAGGAGTGGCATCTGAACATAGGCAACACAGAAGGGAGGGTGAACGGGAGAAGTGAGGGCCTAGTCAGGGAGGCCTTTGGAGGAAGTGTGATATTTAGTAGGTCTGTAAAGGTGGGGAGAGAGGTAGTCTGTTGGATTCCTCCAATCACTGCCTTTTCAGACTGAATTTGGCAAATGGAGAGAGGAAATCAGTCATATTTATTGAGCACTTACTCTGTACTGGTATTATGGTCTTAAAGTGCTTACTCTGTGCCAAGCACTTTATTAAGCGCCGGTGTAGATATGAGATAACCCAGTCCCATATTCATTAATTCATTCAGTAATATTTATTGAGCGCTTACTATGTGCAGAGCACTGTACTAAGCTCTTGGAATAGCAACAGATAGAGACAATCCCTGCTCAATAATGGGCTCACAGTCTAAATGGGGGAGACAGACAGCAAAGCAAAACAGAACAAAGCAGAACAAAACAAAACAACATCATCAAGATAAATAGAATCATGGAGATATACACATCATTAACAAAATAAATAGGGTAATGAATAATATATACAAATATGCAAATATGCACAGTGCTGAGGGTAGAGGAAGGAGGAAGAGCAGAGGGCAGGAGGGAGGGAATGGAGAGGAGAGGAGGAGCAGAGGGAAAGGGGAGCTTCAGTCTGGGAAGGCCTCCTGGAGGAGGTGAGCTCTAAGTAAGGCATGGCTCACCGTCTAAGAAGGAAGGAAGAACAAGTATTGCATTCTCATTTTGCAGATGAGGAAACTGAAGCACAGAGAAGTTTAGTGACTTGTCCAAGGTCCCACAGCAGGCAAGTGGCGGAACTGGAATTAGAACCCAAATCTCCTGACTTCCAGACCCGTGCCCAATCCATGAGGCCAAGCTTCTTCTCATATGCTTGGGAAGGCGTACAATATAACAGAATATATTGGATGTAGGGGATTGGCAAGTAGTAATAGTATTTATTGAACTCCCACTTGTTGCAATGCACTGTACTAAGTGCTTAGAAAATGTAGAATAAAGAAGACACATTCCCTGTCCACCAGGAGCTAACACTCTAATGGGAGAGAGACATGCAAATATTTGCATCTAGAGTGATCAAAGCAAATAATTGAAATTATATATATGTAGATAGTGTGTATATATATATATAGGTAAAATGAATGCCGAGTGTGTGTGTATGTGTGTAAATCATTTCATACTTGCTAGAGTGAGTTATCCAGTTCGAGGGGGTGGAGGATTAACCAGAGAAGGCTTACTGGAGGAGGTGGGATCTTAGGAAGGTTTGAATGTGGGAAATTAAGAGTGACAGAAGCTAGAAGGCTGGCTTGGGAGGAACAAAGGGAGTGTTTTGGGGCAGAGCCAGGGGAAGAGAGCAGACAGGTAGTCTATTAGTTGTGGGAGAGCCTTGAGGTCCATTGGGAGCAGTTTTTATTTGATGTGGAGACACACAGGAAATGGGAGGAGGGGAGAGACCTTGACCAAATGACCCTTCAAGAAGGCAATCCATGGAGCAGGAGTAATAATATGTGGTATTTAAGTGCTTACTACGGTACAGGCACTTACTAAGTGCTGGTGTAGGTACAAGATAGTCAGGTTGGACACAGTCCCTGTCCCATATTGAGCTCACAGTCTTAGTAGCTGTTGGCCGGGAGAGAGGCTGGAGGCTGAAGCAGTATCAGTCAATCAATGGTATTTGAGTGCATGACTGCGGAATTAGCAGGCAGGAGGGAAACAGAGTGGCCTAGTGGAAAGAGCACAGACCTGGAAATTCATTCAATAGTATTTATTGAGCGCTTACTATGTGCAGATCAATGTACTAAGCGCTTGGAATGGACAAATAGGTAACAGATAGAGACAGTCTCTGCCAATTGATGGGCTTACAGTCTAATCGGGGGAGATAGACAAAAACAATAGCAATAAATAGAATCAAGGGGATGTACATCTCATTAAAACAATAGCAATAAATAGAATCAGGGTGATGTACATCTCATTAACAAAATAGGGTAATAAAAATATATACAATTGAGCGGATGAGCACAGTGCTGAGGGGAGGGGAAAGGAGGGGGGAGGAGCAGAGGGAAATGGGGGGAAAGGGGGCTTAGCTGAGGGGAGGTGAAGGGGGGATAGAGAGGCAGCAGAGGGAAGCCCGGGCTCTTTCCACTGAGCCACGTTGATAGGCTTCTTCCTATCCCAGTGCTTAGTAAAGTGCCTGGCACAGAGAAGCCGCGAGGTTTAGTAGAAACAACACGGGCTTGAGAGTCTGAGGTCATGGGTTCTAATTTGGACCCCGCCACTATCGGCTGTATGATGTTGGGCAAGTCACTTCACGTGTCTGTGCCTCAGTTACCTCATCTGTAAAATGGGGATTAAGACTGTAAACCTCATGTGAGACCACCTGATTATCTTGTATCAACCCCAGTGCTTAGAAAAGTGCTTTGCACCAAGTAAGCGCTTAACAAATACCATAAGTATTATTGTAGTGAGAGCTTCACAAACACCATAAAAAAGATGAGCGAAACCTCACAGAACAACAGCTAGTTTCACCATGGGGCTATTGAGAAGGGCAGCCTTCTGGGGCAATACCTGTTGCCACCAGGCGGCGATAGGTGCAGTGGCCCAGAATTCCTGTTATTGCCTCCAGGCAGGCTGCTGCTCTCAGAGCTGACGTGGTTCTGATTCCAGGGGCCAGGAGCGTCTCTCCAGAGCAGTTGCTCAGTACATCTCCTCGACCTCGAGGATCATCTCTCTTAGACTGTGGGCAGACTCAACTCCCAGATTTTCCCCCTTACTGAATAGACTGCATTGCTACCCCAAAGAGAAGGGGGTGGGGTGGGGAGGGGGGAGTGTGTGTGCGGGTCTGTGTGTGTGTGTATATATATATATATATATGGGGGGAAGAAGAGTGATGAGGCAGATACCACTCATGGGAGAACAGGGGCTTCCTCACACATACTCTTTACCATTAAATAGAACCCTTTGCCTTTAAACTCCCAGGCCTGTGCTGAAGCCACTAAGGAGAGAATGAGGTGAAAACATACTGGTGATTATGGAGCATGGACTGTGTGCTGGGCACTGTAGGCGGTGCTCAAGGAGTGCGATACTGAGTTGTTATGCTATTTGTTAAGCACATACTATGTGCCAAACACTGTTCTCATCTTTGGGGTGGATATGAGGTGATCAGATTGTCCCACGTGGGGCTCAAGTCTTAATCCCCATTTTGCAGATGAGGGAACTGAGGAACAGAGAAGTTAGCTGTCTTGCTCAAGGTCACACAGCAGACTAAGTGGCGGGGTACATATTAGAACCCACGTCCTCAGATTCCCAAGCCTGTGCTCTTGCCACTAGTCCATGGCGGGGGGGGGGGGGGGGGGGGGGGGGGGCGGGAGCAGAGGGACAAGGGGAAGCGCAGTCTGGGAAGGCCTCTTGGAGGTGGTGAGCTCTCGGTGGATCACTTAGGGGAGGAGCAGAGGAAAGGGGCTTTGTTACTAAAGGGAGTCAGAGGCAAAGAATAAGGGCCAGTGGTAAGTATATAGGGGGAAAAAAATGATGCCAGAGAAACAGAAAATACTAGCTCGATCACTGAATAGCCCTCTCCTTGAGGACTCTGACGGGATTTGCCTCTCCCACCCCCCGAGCTAGAAAATAGTAGAGAAGCAGCGTGGCTCAGTGGAAAGAGCACGGGCTTTGGAGTCAGAGGTCATGAGTTCGAATCCCGGCTCTGCCACTTGTCAGCTGTGTGACTGTGGGCAGGTCACTTGACTTCTCTGGGCCTCAGTTACCTCATCTGTAAAATGGGGATTAAGACTGTGAACCCCATGTGGGACAACCTGATTCCCCTGTGTCTACCCCAGCGCTTAGAACAGTGCTCTGCACATAGTAAGCGCTTAACAAATACCAGCATTATTATTATTATTATTAAAAGGAAGCTCAGACTGGGAAGGCCTCTTGGAGGAGGTGAGCTCTAAGTAGGGCTTTGAAGAGGGGAAGAGAATTAGTTGGCAGAGCTGAGGAGGGAGGGCATTCTGGGACCACGGGAGGACGTGGCCCAGGGGTCGACGGCGGGATAGGCAAGAACGAGGGACGGTGAGGAGGTGGGCGGCGGAGGAGCGGAGCCTGTGGGGTGGGCAGTAGAAAGAAAAGAGGAGAGGTAGGAGGGGGCAAGGTGATGGCGAGTCTTGTAGCCTAGAGTCAGAGGACCTGAGTTCTAAACCCAGCCCTCTCACTTGTCAGCTGAGGACCTTCGGCAGGTCGCTTCACTTCTCTGTGCCCCTCAGTTCCCTCATCTGCACAGTGGGGATTCAAAGCCCTTGGTCCCTCCTACTTAGAGTGTAAGCCCCACATGGAATCTGGTGATCTCGGATCTACCCCGGCACTTAGTACGGCGCCTCATAAAAACCACGATTACTATCATAGTCACTGTTAGTCGAGCAGTGCTAGGAGCCGAGCTCGGGGGATGGCTTTTTGTGGGCAGCGGAAGGAGTGGTTGCGGGAGAAGCCACACAGGGTGAGTTTGAAGGGTTTGGTGGGAGACTGACAGTGACGGTGGAAAGATGGTTTGGAGCTGTTAAGCATGTGGACTTCTGGGACAGGGAGGATTGTGGAGGTGTCCATAGAGCTGGGAAAGGGGGAAGAGTGAGAGGAGTAGAGGACTCGGAACAGACTCTGCTGAACGAGGATGAGAGGCTGAGGAGAGGAGCCAGGATGAAAAATCCATCGCTGGTATTTATGGAGGGATTATTGTGGGCAGAGCACTGTACTGAATGGTATTTGTTAAGCGCTTACTTTGTGCAGAGCACTGTTCTAAGCGCTGGGGTAGATACAGGGTAATCAGGTTGTCCCACATGAGGCTCACAGTTAATCCCCATTTTACAGATGAGGTAACTGAGGCACGGAGAAGTGAAGTGACTTGCCCACAGTCACACAGCTGACAAGTGGCAGAGCCGGGAGTCGAACCCATGACCCCTGACTCCGAAGCCCAGGCTCTTTCCACTGAGCTGCGCTGCTTCAGTGCTGAAGAGAGAATACAGTATATCACAGAGTTGATAGGAGGATGGTCAGAGAGGTAGGAGGAGAACCAGGTTAGCCCCGAGTCAACAAAGGGAAGGTCTGGGAGCGTTCCCGGGAAAGGGGAGGGATCCGTGGTGTCAGAAGCCCCTGAGAAGTTGAGGACCACCAGAATCGAGCATAGAGCCCTGGATTGTTGTCCTTCCCGAGGTCGTGAGTGACCATGGAAGGAGCAGATTGGGTGGAGCCGAGGGGACATTCATTCAATGGATCATATTTATTGAGCGTTTTCTGTGTCCAGAACACTTTACTAAGCACTCGGGAGAGTGTACATTACAACAATAAACAGTCACATTCCCTGCCCACAGTGACCTTACAATCTTGAGATGGGGAGACAGCAGTGCAAATAAGTAAAATAAAATTACAGCTATGTACATAAATGCTGTGGGGCTGGAAGGGGAAGAGCAAAGGGAGCAAGTCAGGGAGGTGCAGAAGGGAGTAGATGAGGAAAAGTGGGGTTTAGTCTGGGCAGTCCTCTTAGAGGAGATGTGCCTTCAATAAGGCTTTGAAGCAGGGGGTTGGGGGAGAGTAATTTTCTGTTGGATTTGAGGAGGAAGGGCATTTCCAGGCCAGAGGTAGCACGTGGGTGAGTTTTGGTGGCGAGGCAGGTGAGATGGAGGCACAGTGAGAAAGTTAGCACTAGAGGAGCAAAGTATGTGGTCTGCGTTGTAGAAGGAGAGAAGCAAGGTGAGATAGCAAAGAGCAAGGTGGTCGAATGCTTTAAGGTCAAGTGCTTTAAAGCCAATGGTGAGGAGTTTTTGTTTGATGCGGAGGTGGATGGGCATCCACTGGAGTTTTTGGGGGGTGGGGGTGATGTGTCCTGAACGTTTTTGTAGAAAAGTGATCCAGCAGCAGAGTTAAGTATGGACTGGAGAGGGGTCCACAACCAGATTGCAGAGGATCTAGAAGAGAGTTGGTGGAGAGGAAAGGCAAGGAGCCCTTTTACCTGTTTTTGGAATTGAGATGGAAATGGGAGCAGTGCTCAAAGAGAACCCCAAACTACAATCTCTGGGGGAGTAGAGGAGAGGAAGGCACCCCTACTGGGATTGTTAGGGAACCCCCCAGAGCCCCACCAATCGATTAGTCTGGTATTTATTGAGAGCCTACTATATGCAGAGCACTGTACTAACTGCTTGGTAGAACAGTGTCACCTGACAGCGATACCACATGATCCCCATCTTCATTCACT
This sequence comes from Ornithorhynchus anatinus, assembly GCF_004115215.2. NCBI lineage: Eukaryota > Metazoa > Chordata > Mammalia > Monotremata > Ornithorhynchidae > Ornithorhynchus > Ornithorhynchus anatinus. Next base: position 35,015,576 of record NC_041734.1, on the reverse strand, counting down.
TGTATTTATTGAGTGCTTACTGTGTGCAGAGCATCTGGGGAACCCAAGTGACCCCAAGTTTCTGTAGGCTGAGAAGGTACATCAGGAGCTTTTCCCAGCAGGACAGAGCTATGGATAGGCCAGCTGTTGACATGGACATGTGTCCACGTGAGTTTTCCGTGCAACAAGACTGTAAATGGAGTGAAAAACAGCAGCTACTCAGGCCTGTAAACATTCAACTTGTTTGGACACATTTCCCAGACAGTGTGATTTTTGAGATGACAGGATAATTGCTTCCTGAGTTAATGGTAAATTTCGGAGAGTGTGCAGCTTCATTAGGATGATCTCTCAGTTGATGATAGCAATTAAATCCAGGTGTTTAACAACTACATGGTAGCTCTAGCATTTCCTTTTTAGATCAATGACAGGGAAAAAGTATCTCCAGTATATTGATCGACCTGTTCAAGCCTAGAATTTTGGCTCTTTGGAAGATGGGGGGGGACAAAGGATAAGAAGCACCTCCGCGCTGACCCATGTCCACCGGGATCCATTGTTCCGTCTTCCCCATGGTAGATATGGACCTCAACCATTCAATCAGTTAATCAATCAGTGGTATTGAGAGCTTTCTCTATGCAGAGCACTGTACCCAGCACTTGGGAAAGTACAGTATGACAGAGTTGGTAGGCACAGTCCCTGTCCACAAGAGAAAGTACTGTGGCATATTGGATAGAGCAGAAGGACCTGGGTTCTAATTCTGGCCCCACCACTTCTCTGCTGTGCGACCTTGGGCAAGTCACTTCACTTCTCTGTGCCTCTGTCCCCTCATCTGTAAAATGGGAATTAAGACTGTGAGCCCAATGCGGGACAGGGACTGCGTCCAACCTGATAAAACTACCTTAACACTTAGAACAGCGTTTGGCACGTAGTAAACGTTTAACAAATACCATCATTATTAAGGAGCTTACAGTCTACAACAGGAGGCAAGCCTTAGAATTAAGTGTGGATGGGGACATACATGCATCCATACATGCTCCCTACTTTTTTAGCTTTGGAGAGTAATAGGCAGGACCAATCCAGAGGCCGCCCATAAGGGCCTTTTTCCCTCCTTCAAACTCAGACCAGTCAAGTACCCAATCGTTCAGTCGATCAGTGGTATTTATTGAGCACTTACTATATGCAGAGCACTGTACTAAGGGCTTGGGAGAGTACAAGAGAATTAGCTATGTCCCCTGCCCATAACGAGCTTGCCCATCTAGACAGTCATATTTATTAAGCATTTATTGTGTGCAGAGCACTGTTCTTAAGCAATCGGAAAAGAGCAAAATATTAATTGGTAGGCACTGTCCCTGCCCACAGGAGTTCATGGTGAGCCAGGAAGATGGACAGTAAAATTACAGATAGGGAAAATAGGAGATTACAAAGATATTTACCAAAGTGATATGGGGCTGAAGTTAATATCAAAGTGCTTAAAGGGGTCATTCATTCAATTGTACTTAATGAGAGCTTACTGTGTGCAGAGCATTATACTAAGTGCTAGGGAAAGTACAATACAACAATAAACAGTGACACTGCGCAGTGCAGAGTGGACACAGAGGGGAGGGCAGGTAGGGGAGAGTTTAGCCAGGACTTAATCCCCTAGACTGTGGGCAGAGAATGTGTCTGCCACCTTTGTTATATTGTATTCTCCCAAGCACTTAGTACAGTGCTCTGCACGTAGTAAGCACTCAGTAAATGCCATTTTTGATGGTGGTGGAAAGGAAGCAGTGTGGCCTAATGGATTTAGCACAGGCCTGGGAGTCAGAAAGTCCTGGGTTCTAATCCCAACTCCACCACTTGGATGCTGAGTGACCTTGGGCAAGTCATTTAACATCTCTGTGGCTCAGTTACCTCATCTGTAAAATGGAGATTGAGATTGTGAGCTCCATGTGGGACAAGGGACAGTGTCTAACCCAATTTGCTTGTATCCATCCCAGCGCTTAGTACAGTGCCTGGCACATAGTAAGTGCTTAACAAATACCATGATTATTCTTATTATCGAAGATCTCTTGGAGGAGGTGAGATTTTAGGAGGCTAAAATTTTGCCAGAGGATGAGGAAAGCAGGAAGTCCTTCCTTGGAAGGTGTTGGTGTGACCTCAGCACAGGGACATGCCACCCTGGAGTTAGATCTGGGTCCTTAATATTGTATTTGCAGTACACCTGTTCTGCTAACTACCTCAAGGGACAGCTCAAGGGTAAGCTTATTCCTGCCCTCCTAACTCTCCATGGGCACATCAACAAAGCTTCCTTGTACTAACAGAACACTTGATTTAACCTGCTCCAGTGTGTGATTAATGGTCCTTTGGACTCCCGGGAAGTAGCCGAAAGGCTCGTTGGATCAATTAGAAAAAGATCTGTCGAGGTTTAAGAGGGACCTGCACCTAGACTTCAAAGGAACAACAGTTTACGTTTGTGACGTCATTGAGCTCCGAAGGAAAAAAAAATTCTGCTTGTAAAGAATTCAAACCATCCACAGTAAGAACAAATTGCCAATTTATGTTCTAGTGCAGTGAAGGATGTTGTACTTTCCCTTTCTTTTCTAATCCCGGCTCCACCACTTGTCAGTTCTGTGACCTTGGGCAAGTAACTTCTCTTCTCAGACCTTCGGTTACCTCGTCTATAAAATGGGGATTAAGACAGTGAACCCCATGTGGGACAGGGACAGTTTCCGACCTGATTTGCTTGTACCCACCCCAGCTCTTAGTAAAGTGCCTGGCAGACAGTAAATGCTTAACCAATACCACAGTTATCATCATATCATCAGAGAAGCAGCATGGCTCAGTGGAAAGAGCACGGGCTTTGGAGTCAGGGGTCATGAGTTTGAATCCCAGCTCTGCCACTTAGCTGTGTGACTGTGGGCAAGTCACTTAACTTCTCTGTGCCTCAGTTACCTCATCTGTAAAATGGGGATTAAGACTTTGAGCCCCACGTGGGACAACCTGATTCCCCTGTGTCTACCCCAGTGCTTAGAACAGTGCTCTGCTCATAGTAAGTGCTTAACAAATGCCAACATTATTATTATTATTATTATCATCATTATGATTGTTACTACTATGAGAGAAAATGTGGTCATCCAAGTGCTTAACTATTTTTCCCACCATAGTAAAACTCATAAGAAATGTCCTCCTGGGTCAGACTGGTCCATCCAGGGCAGACAGGGTTCTAAACCATAAAAGATAGCTTCTAAACAATAAAAGATACTGATGGGGGCCAGATAATGGTCACCCTCCCCACGGTGTGTGTCCTCCTCCCCTCTTCCCCCCATGGTTATGGAGGGATCTCCCCCAGCCCAAACTCCAGCTTCTAACAAGCCTCTCAGAAACCATTGTCCAGGAAGTTATCTGAACTAGAGTATGGCTAGAGTATGGGCCTGGGAGTCAGAAGGACCTAGCTTTTAATCCCGGCTCTGCCACTTGCCTGCCGTGTGACCTTGGGTAAGTCACTTCACTTCTCTTTGCCTCCATCCCCTCATCTGTAAAATCGGGATTAAGACTGTGAGCCCCACATGGGACATGGACTGTGTCCAAATTGATAACCTTGTATCCACCCCTGTGCTTAGTATAGTGCCTGGCACGTAGTAAGTGCTTTAATACCATTTAAAAAAAAAAACAACACTTCTCCAACTTTACTTAGACTGTCACTAATTTTTCTTTTTTCCTTATAATCTAAACTTGCTCCTCGTCTATGGTTTTATTGAGTGCTTGCTATGTGCAGAGCACTGTACTGAGCTCTCAAGGGAATACAATGCAGCAGAGTTGGCAGACACGTTCCTTGCCAACAGCCTATTATGTCCTGCCTACCCATGCATTTCTGCAGGTCTACTTGGACCCTCGCACAAAAATGTTTTGTGGCATAAGTTGCAATAGCCCAATGTGGCCTTATCTTGTTGGGCTTTTGCTAAAGTCTTTTTTTTTCCCAGCAGTGAGCCGACTTCTTCCTGGGAAGATAAATAAGTAGATATCTTCTCCTGTTAGAGATCTTTTGTGAGTGGCTTCATTTGATAAGTTAACCACTGTAAAGATTTTCAGCATGATGCCTGAACAAAGTTTTGGCCTTGACAATGAGGCTACAGAAATTTTTTAGTATTAGGAATCATTTATTAAGCACTTTATACAGAGCACTGTACTAAGCAAGGGGAAAGAGCACACAGATGGGGACTAGAAAAGGACTCTGTCCCTTTGAGATGCTGATTGAAAATGTCTTCTTTGAGGTTACAGAGTGTTCGGAGGCTTAGAGCTGAAGTGGAATATGGCAAAAGATTTGAGAAAGGGAAACCATTCACTTCTGGACAATTGTCCAGCACACTTTTGCTATTCCTTATAGGGAACTCACCGAATGATGAATGTGATAGACTTACGTATGTCAGTCCCCACTCTTGAAAGAATAAAAATATTCTTTGACCTAGAATAGTAAGACCAGCACACATTTGGGCTTCAGAATCCACTCTGAAGTATTCATTGTTAAAAAACAAACAAAAAGAAGTGCAAAGTTCTGTAAAATGAGACTCTACATCAAACTATTTAAAAAGTTTTTTTTCATTTCTTTTTATATACTCACTACACTACACCTTTTGCACGCTGGACCTGTTGGTCTCCTTCCTTTAAACCCACCAATCTATTTTTCAGTATGCGTTGCCTGCTTCAGTGGTCATAAATTGTGTATGTGTTTTTGTTTTTAATCTTTAGGGCCTCCATTTTTTGCAATCAAGTAAAAATTCCAACCTTCTATCCATCTTATTTTAGCTGTAACAACTGTCACTTTATTTTGCTGTACTGTTGTTTGTCACTTATTGTGAATTCCCACCTTGAAAAATCTCCCCTCTCCCCAAAAAAGGGTTGTCAAAGCCTAAAGGACTCTCTTCCTTAGGAGGGGATTGGGCTGATTGGTCTCTGACGTCCTTTTCACGTCTTTTGCTAAAATCCAGGCTTGGATCCAGAAAGGAATGTAGTGAAGTGAAAGGAGTTAGTCCCCAAAGATATAAAGTTATCATGCATACATTTTCAGTAGTGAAAAAAGTATATTGTCCATATTCTCATATGTGCCAGGTGGTAGGAAAGCCCTAATGGTTAGTTCTGTAAGGGAAACTGGTCTGATGTTTCAATTTTTGCCTCAAGATTCAAGAGCTGCTGAAATCATACTGAAGATGTGACATCTTGGCTCATCTCAGAGGTTGATGCTTTCAGTTCCCTTCTCACAAAAGCAAGCCCACTCTATTTTTGTGAAGGCAAAATCATTTATGTGCATTCAGTGTTCAGGTTCATTGAAAAAATTGTCATTTAACTGTCAGACACATTACATGGTTTCACTACCAAATCCTATACCTTTTGGCTCTAACAGTCAAGGATGTTTGAGCACTTACTCTGTGCAGAGCACTGTACTAAGTGCTTGGGAGGTGACAGTCCAACAAAGTTGGTAGAAGTGAGTCCTGCCCACAAGGAGCTTACAGCCTACAGTGGAAGATAGATGTGAAAATTAATTTCGGTTAGGGGAAATAATAGTGTATAAAGCTATTTACATCTAGTCTGTAAGCTCCTTGTGCAGGGAACATGTCTACCAACTGTGATGTATTACACTCTCCTAAACACTTAGTACGGTGCTCTTACACAGTAAGCTCTCAATAAATACTTGTTGTTATGGGGCTGGGTTGTATATTGCCTAGGCTTCCTGACAGCTAAACTGAGAGTACCTGACCTACCTTGTCACAGTACTCTGATTAAAGAATTGGCCAGTAATCATGACTGTATACTTCGAGGTGAGATTTAAAAAATTGTTTTACATACAAAACTATTAATTTTCCCCAAATTATAATTTTTTTAACAGATATTTGACATGCCAAGCAGACTGGCTAAAGTAAATTTAAAAAAGCCCATAAAATCCCGCCCCGTTTTATTCTGGTTAGTTAAGGGCAAGTTAATTACAATTATTTTACATTTCATTCAAGTACTAGTTTAGAATTTCAGTATCGAGGGTGAAGGCGCACGGGAGCATTGATTCTTATTAGGAACCAGGTGCTTGGGCTTCCCTGGGGCCAACGAGCCCAGTGTGGTCAGGTGGCTTTGATCAGGATTTGAGAGCTTACTCTGTGTGTGGAGCACTGTATGTAGTAAGAGCTCGGGAGACTCCAGTACAACAATAAACAAATATATTCCCCGCCCACAATATGGTGGGTGGTGAAAGAATGCCTTTGAGAAGCAGAGTGGCCCAGTGAGAAGAACACGGACCCAAGAGTCAGAGGACTTGGGTTCTAATTCCAGCTCTGCCCCTTGCCTGATGGGTGACTTTGGGCAAATCATTTCACTTCTCTGTACCTCAGTTTCCTCAGCTGTAAAGTGGGGATTCTCTAGCTTTTTCCTCCTGCGTAGACCGTGAGCCCCATGTGGGACAGGGACTATATCTGATTAACTTGTATCTGCTCCAGCATTTAGAACAGCACTTGACACATAATAAGAGCTTAACAAACACTGTCATTATTAGTTATAATTATGACTATATAAGGATTAAAAAAAATCAATCAGTCGGTGGTATTGAGTGATGTGCAGAGCATTGTATTAAGCTCTTGGGAGAGTCCAATACAACAGAATTAGCATACATATTCCCTGCCCATAATGAGCTTAGAGTTTTGTATATGTTGTTTTCCATTAGTATAACTAGCTAAACACTATTCCCTTCTCCAACTTTCCCTTCTCTTTATCCCTCTGTTGGCAATTTATTCTGTGTCCTGTCTCCTCTGTCAGCCTCTCAGTTGGTCCTAAAGGAAGAGCAAGGCTCTTGGAATCAGGAGACTTGACCGCGAAACCATCTGTGACTTTCCACGAAGCAAACCAATCAATCAGTGGTATTTATTGAGCGCTTACTAGGTGCAGAGCCCTGTACTAAACACGGGGGAGAGCACAATCCAACAGAATTAGCAGGCACGTTCCCTGCCCAAAACAAGCTTACAGTCTAGAAGGGCTCCCGGGAAACAGTGGGCAGCACTTGCCAAGTCCCGGTCCTTTGGCCCACCAGCCTCAGTGCTAGGTAGGTGGGTGCGTACATAGCAGAAAGTTCTCTGTGCACTTGGCAAGGTAGTGTACCCTTGGGGCCCGAGGGTGCGAGCAGCCCTGTGCTAACCATCGGCGTGATGATCCTTTCCCTCACGCATGTTCTCTGCCCTTCTGGAAGAGGACTCCACCGCTATCCTCTTCAAGCTCCTCGAGGGCAGGGTTGGTGTCTTGTACTGCTAGGGTGCATTCCCGGGCGCTTTGTCCAGTGATCTGCCCACAGTAGGCTTAGGTCCAGGAGGAACCAGCCTCCCGAATAAGAAGAATTTACTTTTTTGATTTTCCCAGTTCATCTCCCGGGAACGTAGTTCTCAATGTCGCCTACAGCTTTCTTCCACTTTGTAGAATAATGAATTATAAAGGTTTTCTTGCTTGCCTTTTTATATCTGTCATCCAGTCATACTTGCCTTATTTCAGACTAAAGCTAGTATATCCTCATATAACAAACACTTACTAAAAAGTTTGAGGGCTCAGTGCGTCTTACCACATCCTAAGGTATGTTTTTGTTTGAGACGATTGCATGGTAGATCGCCAGAATTTGGTTTGGGAATAGCCTTCTATGAGCTGATGCATATTTCATTTCTGTAAGCGATACTTAACTGGTTCTAACAATAATCTCTTTCTGTTTTCTACAGAAGTTGCTGAGCTTGAAGCTAATTTGCCTTGTAAGTATTGAATCCCTAACCCAAATTTTCAAACATTATAAAGTGGATGATTGATAAGGATTCATTTTGGATCTAATAACCCTGACCAACAAGGAGCCTCCATTTCGTTTCTCTTGATAGTCTAATAATAATTTTGGAATTTAAGTACTTACTCTGTGCTAAGCACTGAGGTAGATACCACACAAATCAGATCAGTCACATTCCCTGTCCCACTTGGGGCTCTCGGTCTAGGGTGAATGTCATTGCTCTTAGAGTTAATTGTTAGGAAATATTATCAATGTTTTCCAGAAATTCTAATCCTAATAATAATGCTACTTGCAGTGTTTAAGCTCTTACTGTGTGCTAAACACTGGAATAGAAAAAGTTAATCAGACTGGACGTAGTCCCTGTCCCTCGTGGGGCTCACAGTCTAAACCAATCAGTGGTATTTATTGAGCGCTTACTACTTGCAGAGGACTGTACTAAATTCTTGGGCGAGTACAATACAGCAGAATTAGCAGACATGTTCTCTGCCCCTAACAAACTTACAGGAGAATGTGGATTAGATCCCCATTTTACAGATGAGGAAACTAAGGGAAGTTACATGACTTGCCCGAAGTCATACGACCTCTAATGGAATTAGAACCTTGGTCCCCTGACTCCCAGCCCTATGCTCTTTCCATTAGGCCATGTTGCCTTGATGGGCTGGTCTTTGTGGTTAGGGTCTACTTTTGGTTTTTTTTACAAACACCAGGGTAGCCAAGTTTTATTTAAATAAATGTTTTTTGTGAGTTCATCAAATCATTATTAATAAAGCAATCTAATGCCAAACGCTATTCTAGGCACCAGAGGAGATATACAATCAACATATGTAGATCCGCTCCTATCCTCAGACAGCTCACAATTGCACTTGTCAAGGGAGGAGACAATACCTTTTAAAAAAGTACAGCTCTCTCAAAATTCTGACAAGGTTTATTAAAACAGAGAAACAATCTGCTGTGGTGAGGAACTTCAAAAATTTCTATCAAGGAGTTTATTTACAGCATGTCTTTGACTAACTGCCTGTGCAGAGACCAAATGTACTGTGATTTTCCCCACCATTTTGAAAGGCTGGATAGGCTCCTCTTGGGGACTCCGGTCTCTGCAGGGAATTAATGAGCTTTTCTTCCAGCTGTGTGGAGGTGGAGGGGGGCCTGAAAGTCCCAGTCTCTTAGGCATCACCGTTTCCATGGTTCCTAAACTAAGCCAAGCCACTCTCAGTGTAACAAATTTTTAGATTAATGAACACACATCCGTGGTTCCCAGAAGATGGTTAAAATGATCCCATCACAGACTGAACAGATGTTTACCAGTTTTTCTCTCCCACTCGTAACTTATCTGCTAGACTTGCATCCACTTCCACTGGGATGTGAGCTTTGGCCCATGTGACATGGGGGAGGGAGGTGTGAAAGTTACTAAAAAGGGGATAGTTAAGCTTCTTCGTGAATCGCTTGAATTTTTGTCTGAGTTTTTCAGGTCCCTTGAGCCGATCGGTTTTTTTGAATTTGGAAGAACACAATAGTTCTTTGTATAAAATATTCTACCCTCGATGCCATTTATTATGGTAATTACTTACAGACAGTGAGAACTCCCAGTGCTTCACCATCCGTCAGAAGACGGGTGTGGTTTTGCCGTGAAGCCAACTATATTCCTGTGTCCCGGGAGGCGCTGTCCCCGGAGCTCTTGAGGCAAAAGTCCGTGAGCACTTGGCTCCGTATCACCTCCGTGGGCTGTGGATCGGGGGCCACGGAGCCCCTCATCTGCTCGCTTTGGAAGCGCCTGCCAGCCAGTCTCCCTGCCTGCTCCGGGCTTTGTGCGGTCAGTCGATGGTATTTATTGAGCGCCTACTGTGTGCGGTGCACTGCACTAAACGCATGGGAGAGTACAATACAACAGTAAGCAGACACGTTTCCTGACCACAGTGAGCGCAGCAATGCCAGGCTGGTGTTCAGGCGCTGCGCCCCTGTTCTCTGTACCCTTGTGACCCAGAGATGGCGCTGCCAAGGAAGGATGCCGAGAAAGATCAGGCTATGTGGCACAGCACCCCGTGATGACTGTGTCACATGAATCCATGGGACCTGAACTCTGGGTAGCAGCGGGAGCAGCAGTGGTGGCAAATATAAACTCTTGGGGCTCTCGGTGAGGGGGGCGTGCTGCCAACTGGGCATGCTCAACACTGCTCCTTCATGTCACGGGCAGGAATGTCCGGTCACTGTCGTATTCTCCAAATCATGTAGTACAGTGCTCTGCATACAGTAAACGCTCAATAAATAGGACTGACTACCTGTCACTCTGGGCCAGTGGGTCCTCTGAAGAGGCAGGCCCAGCATTAGAGGAGCTGTCCTGCGTCCCCGAATTCAAATATTATAAAAAAGTGACCTCATGATCAGTCAACTCATCGAAGGCATTTATTGAGCCACTCAACTTCTCTGTGTCTCAGTGACCTCCTCTGTAAACCATGGGGGTTAAGACTGTGAGGAGCCCCATGTGGATCAGTGACTGTGTTCAACCCGATTTGCCTGTACCGACCCCCGTGCTTAGTACAGTGCCTGGAACATAGTAAGCACTTCACAGAGACCAGAAAAAAAGGTCCAGGTGGTAGACCTGTAGACCCGATCCCTTGCCTCAAGGAGGCTACAGATTATGTTGTGTTATTACTTCCTTACTTCCCCAGTCCCACCTTTGTGATTGAATGATAGAAACAATTGATATTTATCTTTTATACCTGAGAATTGATGTTTAGGGAACTTGGACAAGTTCGACCCATACTCCCACACAAGTGGCAGACGTGAAGGGCTTGTTGGAGTTTTAACCATCTAAATGTTTCACCTTACATCTCATTTCATTCATTCGTAATTTACCCTGATTTGGGCTATAGAGCAAGATTCCAATTCTTGAGAGAGGCAGGGAGGCTCTGAGAGGATTTATGGTAGTGCAAGTGGATCGTCATGAATGCCTGCCATTACGGATGCCAGGAGGAAGTTAGGGTAGATTCTATTGTTGTAATGGTCATGGCAATGATATAGGTTGTCTGGCCGCTGGGTGCTGTTACTACATTTCTGCACTTGAGCTTATCGAGCCATTCAAAGCGGATGTTGAGTCAATGCTGACCAACACAGAGCTTTCCGTAGTTATACAGAGGGCTCAGTGAGAGGTACATAATGACGAATTACACCCAGTCCATAGGATTGATTGAGCGCTTACTGTGGGCAGAGCACTGTACTTAGTGCTTGGGAGAGTAAAATACAGCAGAGCTGGTAGACACGCTCCCTGCCCACAAGGAGCTTACAATCTAGAAGTAGGCATTAATATGGGATGAGTCGAGGATAGTACCAGGGTTACGGGCTTGTGGGATGGGGAGGAGGGTGATGCTGTCTGCAGTTATGGTACAGTTGGGGAGGACAGGGTTTGGGTGGGAAGACAAGGAGAAGTTCTGTTTTGGACACATCGGGCTTGAGGTGTTGGTGAGACATTCAAGTAGAGTTGTCCTTAAGCCAGGAGGAAACTGGAGATGACATAGGAGGAGAGAGATCGTGCCCTGGACATGTAGATTTGGGAATCTCTCAGCGGAAGCTGAGTTCAGGAAGTTAGTTCAGGAAGGAGTGGGAGGAGGGAACAACTGATGGGCTGAATCCTGGCTGTGCTCAAGTTCAAGGATTTGGGATGGAGTTCTTCAAAATCTGGTACCACTAATAGTGCTGCTTGAAGAGGGGTGACACCTTACTGCTTCAGTCTTTGGTATTTATTAGTACTTACTGTGTTCAAAGTACTGAAGTAGTAATCCTGTTTATTAAGTGCTTGCTGTGTGCAGAGCACTGTACTAAATTCTGGGAAATAGTAGTTGGGAGGGAATGAGACCTGGGACCTCGCTCTTGAAATATTGGTTGTGGGGATGTGGAGGGAGGAGAACTGGAGACAGATACATTGGGAACAACGAAACTCTAAAATATTAAAATAGCATAAGGACAGGGACAAATACACAATATGCAAAAATAATAATTGTGGTATTTGTTAAGTGCTTACTATGTGCCAGGCACTGTATTAAGCACCGGGGTGGATACAAGCAAATAAGGTTAGATACAGTCCCCGTCCCACCTGAGACTCACAGTCTCTATCTCCATTTTACAGATGAGGTGACTGAGACACAGAGAAGTGAAGCGACTTGCCCAAGGTCACACAGCAGACAAGCGGCAGAGCTGGGATTAGCACCCATGACCTTCTGACTCCCAGGCCCGTGCTCTGTCCGCAACACCATGTGCTTGCTGTGTATAGAGCCCTGTACTAAGGGCTTGGAAGAGTACAATAGAACCGAGTTGGTAGACACGTTTCCTGCCCACCGTATGATCGATAAAATAAGAATGGGGTGAAGGGTTTTTCAAAAAGCCGTATAGGCCCGACCCCTGCCATCTCCAAGCAGCCTATGGGAACCCCCATGTCTGGGGACAATGTCATCTGAGGAATCATAACCTTGGGCAAGTCACTTAGCTTCTCTGTGCCTCAGTCACCTCACTTGTAAAGTGGGGATTAAAAGAGTACGTATAGTGTCTGTCCAACCTGATCAGCTAGTATCTGCCCCAGCTCTGCCTGCTACATAGTGAGTGCTTAACAAGTACCGCTAATCAGGTAACGACCTCACAGTTGGATTCCAACTCAGGTCGACACCAGATGTGTAGGAAAAATGCATCCGTGTCAACTGCCTGCATCTACGACCAGGAAATCTCAGGCTGTGGCATTGATTTGCTTTTGGCTTAAAATCATTCATGGGGTTTGGATTATTTTGTAAAATTAGGTTAAAACTTCACAAAAGTTGGGTTTAAGTTTTTATTGTGGTGAATCATAGACACCAGCTGCAGTGTGAATGTTGCTTCAGCAGTAGCCCTCATTTTTGGTACTGAGCGGAACCCTTGGCATCACAGTTTTGTGTTAGCTTATGTAGCAGTGCTACACTCCTTTGCTGCTGGAGTACTATACTCTGGGCTGAAACTAACACTACACACTGTCCGGTTCTTGGTGTGAGGTGACAGTTGTATGATGGCGAGAGAACATTGCACGTTCCACCCCTTCCCCCCCCCCCCCCACCACATACCACATGTAGGTCATGTTTGGCAAAGGAGAGAATATGGATGTGTTTGGGAGTAGGAAGGGAATCCGTTCTGTTTTTCACAGTTCCATGTGCTCTACAGATGACATTTAATTCTTTCTGGGAAAAAAAAAAAAACCCACTGAAAATGAGAACATGGGATTTACCCAGATTCTGAGTTTAGATGGGAATAAAGCAACAGGCACTGAATCACCCTCATCGTCCTCATCATGGGTGTGACTGTCAGAGGACTAATCCTGGCTCTACCACGCATTTCCTGCTTGACCTTGGACAAGTCATTTCACTTCTCTGTGTCTTAGTTCCATCATCTGTAAAATGGGGATTAAGACTGTGAAGGGCAGGACTGTTTCAACCCAATTATTTTGTATCTATTTCAGCACTTAATACAGTGTCTGGGACATGGTAAGCACTTAACAAATACCATTTAAAAAAAAACACATAAAACAGTGCACCCACAGAGCCCATTGTGCAGAGCCCATTCTTGATATTGGAGGAACATGCAGTATTATGAATTGTGAGCTCCTTGTGTACAGGAAATGTGTCTACCAACTCTATTGTATTGTACTCTACCACGCGCTTAGTACAGAGAAGCAGCGTGGCTCAGTGGAAAGAGCCTGGGCTTCGGAGTCAGAGGTCATGGGTTTGAATTCTGGCCCTGCCACTTGTCAGCTGTGTGACTGTGGGCAAGTCACTTAACTTCTCTGGGCCTCAGTTACCTCATCTGTAAAATGGGGATTAACTGTGAGCCTCATGTGGGAAACCTGATTACCCTGTATTTCCCCAGCACTTAGAACAGTGCTCTGCACATAGTAAGTGCTTAACAAATGCCAACATTATTATTATTATTATTACAGTGCTTTGCCCCTAGTAATTACCCAATAAATTCCATTGATTAATTGATTTCAACCCCGTGGCCTCAAACAGTCCCTCATGGTCCACCCCAGTTTTCCTGCTTCCTCCCTTTTAAGCCAAACTATTCAGTGTGCCCCCATTCTTACCTCTCCCACTGCTCGCCTCTTGCTCACACCCTCTTTTCTTTCTTCAACTCCCTCCCACTTCGCCCCCAACAGATCAGAGCCCTTCCCATCTTCAAAGCCCTTCTGAAATCACAACTCCTCCAGTAGGCTGTCTCTGATTAATTTTTCATCTTGTATTTCCTCATTTCTGTATTTCTGCATCACCTAAGCTTTGGGAAGCAGCGTAGCTCAGTGGAAAGAGTGCGGGCTTGGGAGTCAGAGTCATGAGTTCGAATCCTGACTCTGCCACTTAGCTGTGTGACTGTGGGCAAGTCATTAGCTTCTCTGTGCCTCAGTTACCTCATCTGTAAAATGGGGATGAAGACTGTGAGCCTCATGTGGGACAACCCGATTACCCTGTATCTCCCCCAGAACTTAGAAGAGTGCTTGCTCTACACATAGCGCTTAACAATTACCAGTATTATTATTATTATTATTATTATTATGCACTTCCAAGCTCCTCCCTGCCCCCCACCCCCTGTGCTTACAAATGTTCATCTATATTCTGAATCACCTAATCATATCTGTAATTGGCTTCAGCGTCTGTCTCCCTAGCTAGGTTGGAAGCTCTTTGAGAGAAAGGATTGTATCTGCTAATTGCATCGTTGTCCCCCAGTTGGTGACTGTGGTGATACGCACTCAATGGCTATTTTTGTTGGATGATTTCAGAAGGCTGGGAGGGAGAAGGTCTGTTGTCAAAGACCAGAACATCAGAGGTCTTAGCAGCAAGCACCTCTGCCCTCACCTACATTGTAAGCCACTCCTGTGTATGTTACTCTGAGTGGCTTAGTAGTAAGAGTTGGGGGCACCTTTCTACTTCTTTATGCAAACAAAGGGAAAAGCCAAAATAAGACCCAACAAAATCAAGAGCAAAAACAGGAACCAAAAAAAGAGATAGAGTTGCCTTCTGCACAGAGCATCTTAAGATGCAGTGGAGAAGAGCTCCTAGAGAAGTGGTATGACCTAGTGGAAAGAGCATGGGTCTGAGAGTCAAAAGGACCTGGTTCTCATGCTGGTGCTGCTGCTTGCCTGCTTTGTGGCCTTGGGCAAGTCACTTCCGTTCTCTGGACCTCAGTTTCCTCATCTGTAAATGGGGATTCATTGTGAGAGTGTGAGAACTGAGTGGTTCAGGAATCATGTCCGACCTGATGACTTTGTCTACCCCAATGCTTATTAGAACATAGGCACTGAACAGGTAGCACAGTTATGATTATTATTAAAGCAGAGGTGCAGAATGTATTTGGTATCACCACTCCATGCAGGAGTTCTGGGCCTTCCCCGGGCCTTCCTCCCCAAACTTGAACGGTCAAGTGGCCGAAAGGAGGTGGCTTCCAGCCAGGGAGAGGAGGGAGGTACAGATGAAGAAGGACAGTCGTGGTTAGTCCATCCACCGGAGCACTCAGACCCGAAATAGTGAAGAGCTGCCTAACAGTAGTTCGCCAATGTTCATGTCTTTCACACCTGGTTCAAAGAACAAAGTCACTTTTTGATCTCCCTTTTGTCTTGCAGGTACGTGTAAAGTGAACTTTCCCGACCCGAACAAGCTCCATTACTTTCAGCTTACCGTCACCCCAGGTAATGAGTTTTAAACACTTGGAAAGTGAATTTTTACCACCTTGCAAAATGCGCCCAGGGCTCAAGCTTATATTTTCGACTTGCAAAATCACCCATACTTTGGTCCGGATTTGGAAGAACTATAGTTGGCTGAGACACATGCAAACAAAGAAGTCAGTTGCAAGCCTAATACTACACTCAGACACATACAGCTACATATACATGTTCCCCATTCAAATACACCGTATGCTCCCTTCCCCCCCACATATACACATCTCAGCCACACACAGACAACTGTCTCACACAGCTGTACATGCACAGACCACTGTCACACTTGGGGACACATACACACAGGCCACTGTCATCCACAACTACAGGCACACAGCACAACGTAGCAGCGTGGCTCAGTGTAGCAGCGTGGCTCAGTGGAAAGAGCATGGACTTTGGAGTCAGGGCTCATGAGTTCGAATCCCAGCTCTGCCACTTGTCGGCTGTGTGACTGTGGGCAAGTCACTTAACTTCTCTGTGCCTCAGTTCCCTCATCTGTAAAATGGGGATTAAGACTGTGAGCCCCACATGGGACAACCTGATTCCCCTATGTCTACCCCAGCGCTTAGAACAGTGCTCGGCACATAGTAAGCGCTTAACAAATACCAACATTATTATTATTATTATTACAACAAATAGTTGCAAATAATCTCCCCCAAACGTAGCAACACCCTCAATGCTTATCACCAAAGCAAGTGTGCGTGACCAGGATGGGATGAGTGGCAAAAGGAGGTAAGAGGAGCAATTCTGTTCCACTGCACTCCCTGGCTCTGCAGAACCCTGCCCCTGCTCCCTGGCAAAGAACTCTCTAGAAACTTTGAGAAACGCCCTGACTTTGTGGAAAGAGCACGGACCTGGGAGTCAGAGGACCTGGGTTCCAATCCCAGCTTCTCCACTTGCTTGCCGTGTGTGACCTTAGGCAAGTCACTCTAACTTCTCTGTGCCTCTGTTTCCTTATCAATAAAATAGGGATTCGACACTTGTCCTTCCTCGTATCTGGATCATGCGCCCTGTGTAGATCAGGGGCTGTGTTGGACCTGATTATGTTGTGAATGCCACAGCGCTTAATGTGGTGTGTGACACATAGAAGGCACTTAATGCATAGCAAAATGATAATTCTTAGGAGCCAGTGGAGGCAAGAACTTGCGGAAGTAGCAGTAGGGGTTGTTTTTTCTTCCTCCCTTTCCTTGTCAATTCTCTTACTCTCAGGGCTCCTTGCTGTGGCAGTGGCCACCAGAGGTAGGGTAATCTCCTTTCTGAACTTTTGGGGTTTACATGGGGTTTTTCAAGATAAGTAGAGAGTCTCTTCACAGGCTCTGGAGAGAGCACAAGCTCTAATCTGTATTTTTTTTTTTGTGGTTTAAATCATCATTCTCGATTCTGGGAGGACAAGCTAGATGCCAAATTGAAAAGCAGGCATTTTATTCTCAAACTGAAGCAGGGACTGAAATGTTCACGAACGATTTTCATGTTGTACACCAGCTTAGGCCATGATAATGCAGCAAAACCTTGTATAATAGTGTAATTATGTTCTTGGAAACTCTGTTTAAGTTCTTAGAATACCCTAGATGATGTGAATCTTGGTTGCATAAATCTTTGTGCCAGAGGGGAATTAAGCAATACCCATCTGCTGAAACAACAGATGCATATCAACTTCATCTATTGACCCTGAAATCACATGGCCCAGGGTTGATTTTCTGTTCCAAAGTGATCCCTCCAGTGAGACTGCATCCATGAGCGTGAGGCTCATACAGAGATGTCCTTGGTCAATTTGCTCATGCAGATAAAGCTGGGCACCTTTTCTGGCCCCTGCTGTTTTTGCGGTGGTGGTGATGGCTGGCTGGGAGTCATCCTCACTCTCCCGTGGTTCCTTCCCACCCCGTGCTCAGTGGCATGCCTGGTAGGCAGCTAGTACAGTTGATGGGTGCAATATGTTCATTCAGTTGATGGTATTTATTGAGCAGTTACTGAGGGCTGAGCGCTGTACTAGGTGTTTGGGAGAGGACAATAAAAGGAGTTGGTGCCATCTTTCCCTGCCCACAGCGACCTTACAGTCTCTAGGGGGAGGCAGACATTAAAGTACTAACGGGAGATTGGGAGACTATAGGGATATGTACTGGGCAACAGAATACTTCTGAGAGCTCATCAGCAGCAGATATGCCTGATCCTTCACTCATATAGAGAGCCATCATCGAGGGAAGCAGTGTTGATTAGCGGTGAAAGTACAGGCTGAGGAGTCAGAGGGCCTGGGTTTCTCTCCTGGCTTCACCACTTATCTGCTGTGCGACCTTGGGCGAATCACTGTAGAATCTGTAAAATGAGGATTAAATCCACTTAGACTGTGAGTCACATGTAGGACAGGGACTGTGTCCAACCTGTCATCTTGTTTAGCTACCTCAGCGCTTGGCACATAGTAAGTGCTTAACAAGTCCCATAATTATTATAACCCTGAATGGCTTAGAAAGCATTGAAGGATATGGGGAAGGGGAGGTCCTTTTCGTGTTTTTAGGAAAACCTGGGGAAGGTAGAAACAAAGCCACAACAACAAAAAAAAGGAATAAAAGTGATGATTAGACATACTGGAACTGGAAATGGCAGGAGCACTGGAGCAGGGACATATGGAGGTAGGGGAAATTGCTTCACGTTAGTGAATCGCTTTAACAAAAATCTTATTAGGTAGTCATTTTGCTTTTGTATCACTGCCCTCTAAAGAGATGTGAGTGAACATTCTCAATTCCTGGTAGTCATCATTCCTCCTAATCGATAGAATAATTAAACTTTGGCAGGTGATTGTCATTCCGGTTTTAAGGTATTAATCACCAGTTTCTTTCACTCTTTCATCTGTCCCTGAAGTATTTCAGTCACCAGTTGCTTTGACTCTTTCATTTGTTCCTGAAAAAAAAAACATATCTACTTGCAGACAAAATTCCTTAGGTCATGGGCTTATAAGGCAGAAGGCCACTAGGGAGCGCTCTCGTCAAACAAATCGATTGATTTTTAATTTTTTTTATTTTGTGGTATTTGTAAAGTTCATTCATTCAATAGTATTCATTGAGCGCTTACTATGTGCAGAGCGCTGTACTAAGCGCTTGTAAAGGGCTTACAATGTACCAGACACTGCAGTAAATGGAAGGGTAGCTACAAGGTCATCGAGTTGGACAAGTCCCTGCCCCCACAGGGCTCACAGTCTTCACCCCATTTTACAGAGGGAACTGAGGCACAGAGAAATGGAATGACTTGCCAAAGATCATCCTGCAGACAAGCGGAGGAGCCGGGATTAGGACCCAGGACCTTGTGCCTCCTAGGCCTGGGCTTCTCCTTGGCCCGAACAAATGATGGCCCCATACATTATAACCATCCAGCAAAGTGGTGGGTACTATTTTCCCCATCTCTTCGCTTTCTATTTCAAAATGCCAGAGTGATAGGTTTTCAGAATCCAAGAGTATATCATTTATTCATTTATTCCAAAATGAAATGAAAGTCAGGGTTCCCATTTAAAGGTGGATTCACATCCTGGCACTAAACACCTTGGACCACTCTCCCATCCTTGAAGCACTATCAGGCCTCAGTTTTCCCCCGTCCCCCCAGCCTCCTCTGCTGACTTGTCTTCCTCCTGGCCGCTCCTAACAGTAGGTAGGTGACTCAGAAGACAGTTGCTTGTCTACCTCTCTTTTCCCTCATCCCCCAGTCCTTCGGAGAGCTCTCTTCTTCACAGCGCTTTGGCTGCCACCTGTGCGTGGATGATTCCCAAATCAACCTGGCACCTCTGACCATTCTCTTCAAACAGTGGATCAGGGCGTTCCTGGCAGGTCCACTGGCCCTCAGGGTTAGTCCAGCGCTGCTCAGGGACGGGCTGTTGGTGGTCGGGGATAGCCCAATGCCCCTCCCCCTCAGAGCCAGCTACAAGGAGCCCACTTTGTTGGCTGCCACTTCAAGCAGAGGTGGAGGCGGCCCGGCTGTCAGCTGGTCCTTCTCCCCGTAGCGGCGGAGACACTGTCTCCTCGTCTCAGGGGAGGGCAAGGAGGCAGAGATCTCTATCTGGACTGATTTCCTGCAGCCCCACTTGGCACCCCCGGCCGGAGACTTCTGGGATCTCAAACATCCCAGAGCAGAGCAGCAACCTGGGGGCCAGCGGACCTGGGTTCTAATCCCAGCTCTGCCACCTGGCTGCTGTGTGACCTTAGTCAAGTCAACTGCTCTGTGCCTGCGTCCTCAACTGCAAAATGGGGATTCAGTACCTGGTCTCCCTTCTACTTTAGACTGCGAGCCCACGTGGGATAGGGACAGTATCCTGCCTGATTAAGTAGAATCTACCCCCGTGCTTAGAATGGTGCTTGACACATAGTAGGTGTTTAACAAATGCCATTAAATAAATAAAAATGAACAAACAAAAAGTCTTGCCCAAGGTCACGCAACAGACATGGGGCGGAGCCAGGATTAAAATTCAGGTCCTCTGTTTCCCAGGCCCGTGCTTTTCCACAGGCCACACTGCCTTCTTTCTGCACATCTACTTATGCTTTCCTATTTCTCCTCTTCTTAATCAGTTTTATATGTGTACCTCCTGAAGACTGAATGCTCCATGTGGGCAGAGGCTGGAATCTACCAATTTCATTGTATTGTACTTTCCCAAGCGCTTAGTACGGTGCTCTGCACACAGTAAGCACTCAGTAAATAGGATTGATTGATGTGCCAAGGCACTGCTAGACCATCTTGAAGAACCCAATGAGCTCCCCAGGCCTGGAACTGCTGTGCGTATTGCCACACAGCTACACCAAGGAGGCTGTGGCAGAAAAATGGGTGAGAGCAAGATATCCAGCAGTTCCCCGGTGGTGGAATAAAACAGTACATATGCAAGTACAGAGCCTTAGAAGAAGCAGTCCAAACAACCAGGAAGCCCACTTTTTCCTCCAATGAGACAGTTGTAGCAGACAGAGCAGCAGGTTGTCAAAGGCCAGTCGGGAGAAAGATTACTCTCCTGGAGCGGAGACCTGAGAAAGATAGGGAGGGAGACTGAGGCAGTTTCAGAAAGAGCGGTGCAGGCAGTGATGTGGGACTACAGTGTTGGACTGGATTGTTGGTCACACTTGGCTCTTCGCTCACACCCACACTCTTGGTTAGGATCTTTACTTTTTTTTTTTTAAGGTATTTAAACACTATGTGTCAGACAGCGTACTAAGCACTGGGGTAGATACAACTTGATCAAGTTGGACACAATCCCTGTCCCATGTAGGACTCACAGTGTAAATCTCCATTTAACAGATGAGGTAATTGGTGCACAGAAAAGTGACTTGCCCAAGCAGACACGCAGCAGACACATAGAGCGGATTAGAACCCAGTCCTTCCGACTCCTAGGCTTGTGCTCTATCCACAAGGCCACGCTGCTTCTCTTATTGTCAGTAGCTTAGTATTTATTTTCCTTTGACGTTCTGGGGAGTTAGGGAGAAGAAGACCCAGTGAACTGAAGTTTGCGTTTCAGAGGCTGCTTTCTTATGCTGCGCTTTCCATCTTTGCTTTCAGTCAGTGTTGATTCTTCAGGAGTTGGGAATCCAAGTTTGTGCACGTTCAGCCTTGTGCTTCCACTGGCTTGTCTTCCTTTCAACCATTTCCCAACGCTTGAGCACCTTTCAGGAAGAGAAAGAGGAAATGAATCTCCCCTGAAAGTTTGGTGGTTCTCAAGCAGTGCTGGCACAGGGGATGTGCCTACCAACTCTATTGTATTGTGCCCTCCCAAGCGCTTAGTACGGTGCTGTGCATATAGAAGCTTAAGAACTTCTTCTTCCCTCCCAAGCCCTGTCCTCTCCCTGACTTCCCTATCACTGTGGACGGTGCGACCATCCTTCCCGTCTCTCAGGCCCGCGATCTCGGTGTCATCTTTGACTCGGCTCTCTCGTTCACCCCACACATCCGATCTGTCACCAAAACCTGCCGATCTCACCTTTATAATATAGCCCAGATCCGCCCTTTCCCCTCCACCCAAACGACTATCTAATTGTTACAGACTCCCGACTAGATTACTGTGTCAGCCTGCTCTCTGATCTCCCTTTCTCCTCTCTCTCCCCACTCCAGTCTATTCTTTACTCCGCTGCCCGGCTCATCTTCCTGCAGAAACGTTCTGGGCATTGTCACTCCCCTTCTTAAAAACCTCCAGTAGTTGCCTGTCAACCTCCGCACAAAACAAAAACTTCTCACTCTAGGCTTCAAGGCTCTCCATCACCTTGCCCTCTCCTACCTCTCCTCCCTTATCTCTTTCCACTGCCTACCCCGCACGCTCCACTCCTCTGCCGCCCACCTCTTCGCCGTCCCCCATTCTCGCCTATCCCGCCGTCGACCCCTGGCCCATGTCCTCCCGCGGTCATGGTCCTACCTCCTCACCTCCGCCAAGCTAGTTCTCTTCCCCTCTTCAAAACCCTACTTAAAGCTCACCTCCTCCAAGAGGCCTTCCCAGACTGAGCTCCCCTTTTCCCTCTACTCCCTCTACCCCCCCTTCACCTCTCCGCAGCTAAACCCTCTTTTCCCTCCATTTCCTTCTGCTCCTCCCAATCTCCCATCCCCTCCCCTCAGCACTGTACTCGTCCGCTCAACTGTATATATTTTCATTACCCTATTTATTTTGTTAATGAAATGAACATCACCTTGATTCGATTTATTTCCTATTGTTTTAATGAGATGTTCATCCCCTTGATTCTATTTATTGCTCTTGTCCTTGTCCGTCCTTCTCCCCCGATTAGACTGTAAGCCCGTCAAAGGGCAGGACTGTCTCTATCTGTTACCGATTTGTGCATTCCAAGCGCTTAGTACAGTGCTCTGCACATAGTAAGTGCTCAATAAATACTATTGAATCAATGAACTTCTAAGCTTCTAATATAAAAGCTCTTCATTAGAAAAGCAGTGTGGCTTAGTGGAAAGAGCACGGGCCTGGGAGTCAGAGGTTGTGGGTTCTAATAGCTTCTTCGCCACTTGTCAGCTGTGTGACTTTGGGCAAGTCACTTGACTTCTCTGTGCCTCAGTTACCTCATCTGTAAAATGGGGACTAAGACAGTGAGCCCCATGTGGGACAACCTGATTATCTTCTGTCTACCCCAGCTCTTAGAACTGTGCTTTGCACATAGTAAATGCTTACCTAGTACCATCATTATTATTATTGTTATAGAAAACACTCAATAAATTCCATTGATGATGGAGAGGAAGCTGGAACTGTTGGCTGAGCTGAAGCTTTGGAATTATCTGAATTTGTCATCTGGGCTAGCCCTGTCTCTTATTTCCATGGATAGTTGAGAATTGGCAGAACTTACATATAAAAATGCTACAATTGTAGGAAGATATGTTTCTAAATGGAGGAGCCTTGGGGAAGTGGTGTATTAGGGGGTTCTCAGGACTGAGAAAAATCTATAGGGAAAAATTAAAACAGTGGGTTAGAATGGAGGTTGAAGGTCGATGGGCAGAGGAGGTGGGGCTGAAGAGGAAATTCCATCAGAAAAGAGGAATGGGCTTAGTTATTTTGGAATTGGGGCCAGAGGAGAGGGAGAAACTATGAAAACAGTAACTCTCCATCATTTCACAAAGATAAATTTAAATGTCATAGAGCATATGTGAGATTGGATTAGAAATTTAAATTAATATTTAGTTGGTAGCGTGCTGGTTATCTGGAGAATCGAGTTCAATTCAGGATTCACTGTTAACTAAATGCTTGACTGGGCAAAACCCTTGATTTACAAGCCTTAGTTTCTCTATGTGTAAAATTAAGTTGGTCATAATCCCTTTCCCACATGAGGCTCACAGTCTTCATCCCATTTTACAGATGAGGGTACTGAGACATGGAGAAGTGAAGTGATTTGCCTAAGGTCACCCAGCAGACAAGTGGCAGAGCTGGGTTTTGAACCCAGGTCTTTCTGATTCCCAGGCTTGGACTCTAGTCAATAGGTCACGCTGCTTCCCCTGTTGACCTCAGAGGGATATTGTGAGGACTGTTAAAGTGCTTTGCTGTCATAGTTGTAATAAATGGTTTCCCTTGATGGAGAATGTTGATGATTTGAGAACCTAACTAAAAAGAACTCTTCCAGTATGCCGTTTGGGGGAATCCCATGTACCTTGGGACTCAAGGCTTCTCAAGTTTCTTGTTGAGCACACTACTCTCCTTAGTAGGACATTCCTTTCATCTGCCAGCTGGCACTGCCTTCTGGGGGCAGGGAGACAGGAGGCTATTTTGGGGGGGCAGGAGAACCAGCTCTTGTTTTAGAGAACAGGGGAACAACAAAGTGACTTAGGTTTCCTGTTAGCAGTGGGAAAACTCATTCACTGCAATCTCTTTCTCTTAACAAGTCAGTGACCACCTTCCTGATTCCCTTGGAAGAATTTGAGAACCTGACATTCTGATTAAACGAAGAGGTCTAGAATGTGTGCAGGGCATACCCTGTACTAGGCACTGTGCTAAGCCTTGGGCTACCAGCAACCCAAGAAGAAGCTCTACGGCCAGAGCACAGGCCTGGGAGTCAGAAGGACCTGGGTTCTAATCTCAGCTCCACCACTTGGCTGCTGGGTTACCTTGGGCAAGTAACTTCATTTCTCTGGGTGTGAGATACCTCATCTGTAAAATGGGGATTGAGACTGTGAACTCCATATGAGACAGGGATTGTGTCCAACCGGATTAGCTTGTATCTCTTCCGGGGCTTAATTCAATGCCTGACACACATAGTAAGCACATAACAAATACCATAAAGAAATAAAAAATAAAGATCTCAGACATAATTCCTGTCCCATGTGGGACTTCCAGTCTAAGGTAGAGGAAGAACCAGAATTTAATCCTTATTTACTGTGAGGAAACTGAGTCACTGGAAAATCAAGTGTCTTGCCCAAAGACACACAGCAGACAAGTGGCGGAGCCAGGGTTAGAATCTAGGTTCTTCTGCCTCCCAGCCCCGGACTCAGTCCACTAGGCCACGCTGCTTCTCATTGGGAAACCAGGCCCGTTGCTGGAAGGTTGCCACATTGCTGCCCCAAGCGTCAGGCTGTACTCCCTTTCTTTGCTGTAGTCATTCTCAGCAAAAAGCCAATTCCATAAAGGTGTCACCCCCAATCCAGGCCAGATGTGTCCATTTCTCTAGCACTGGCAGTGCTTGAAATTCCTAGACAGTCCTGTTGATAGTCCCTGATATGAACACATTTAGGGAAATGAAATCCAGCTTGCAGCTAATAATAAAAAAAAATTATAAAAGAGTCCAAGCATCTGGGCTATATAAAATGCTACTGCCAGCCAAGTTCCTGGAGTGAGTAGCGTGGCACTGTCGATAGAGCATGGGCCTGGGAGTTAGAAGGACCAGGGATCTAATCCCAGCTCTGCCACCTGTTTGGCCGGGTGACACTGGGCAAGTCACCTGACTTGTCTGGGCTTCAGTTACCTCATCTGCAAAATGGGGGTGAAGACCGTGTGTGAATGGACTGTGTCCAACATGATGATCTTGCGTCTATCCCACGCTTAGTACAATGCCTGGCATATATAAGCGCGTAACAAATACCATAAAAAATGTAATTATTTCTCCTTCACACATCCTCAGCGAAGGTAGACTTCCTCCGGTCATCTTGCTGTTGACCGGCCTAGGTGGCAGAAGTGGCTAGTAGCACTACTTAGTATTGGCCGGTGTGGACTGCACTGGCCTAGTGGGGGAGGGTGGCTCTTGTCGGATTTCATTATTATTATTAATAATAAAAATAAAAATGATATTCATGAAGTGTTTACTGTGCATCAAGCACTGTTCTAAATATTGGGGTAGATACAAGTTAATCAGGTTGGACACAGTCCCTATCCCGCAAGGGACTCACAGTCTCAGTCCACATTTTACGGATGAGTAGTTTAGGCCCAGAGAAGTGAAACGACTTGCCCAAGATCACCCAGCAGACAGGCGGCAGAGATGGATTAGAACCCAGGTCCTCCCGGCTGTCAGGCCCAGCCTCTATCCACTAGGCCAGGCTACGGATCCTGCTGCCGTCTCCCAGCAGTGACAAACTCAGCCTTGTGTCCCCTGCAGCATTGATACCGTGAACATTGTTTTCTGCATTCACTGGTCTTCAGAATCAGAGAATATTAAAAGAATGCAGAACTCGAAACGATTAGTTATATCCAAAGAAGTTGCTATTCTAAAAAAGCCTGAGATTTGCTCAAATTGTAAAATCAGTTGCTTGTTTTTCAAAGGTAAAAAAGTATACAGAAATTTGACATCCCTCCTTTCCCCATTTCTCTTCTCCCACTTCATTTTCTACTATTTCATTTTGACAACTCGGAATCAAATCAAGTTTCATTGTACCTAGGTAGCGTCTGAGGATTTTTTTACTTTTTTACCAGTTTGTTCTTATTTCATTCATTTTTCAGGTCGTGTATTTGATGTATTAGATGGCTACTTTTAGCTTCCCAATCAGTTATTTTCCCAAAAAATCTTCCATTTGCAGTGTCTTGAGAATTCAGGATTTTCCTTTTTTCTTTTTTTTCCCCTCGTCTCGTATGCCCTATCAACTCCATCTAATTCAATCCTCTGTTTTTAGTTGTTGTGCAATAAGTCCTGGGCACTGACTTTTTTTAAAATGTTGAATGCTTTTTGTAGTAATACCCAATTGAATTTGATCTGAAGCTGGTTTAAAAATAAAAGATAGGAATAGAAATTTCTCTCTTGTCTGAGACGTGAGCTTGACCAAATTGGGGGAGGGGATGGATGATTTCTCAGCAATGGTGTCTAGGGTACGCCTGTAAATAACACCTCTCCCCCACCCCTCTTCCCACCCTCCTCTTGTTAATTCCTAGCCCAGCTTTCCTACCGGAATTGGTGACTATTCATTAAGCTGCTACTGGGTGGTATTTTGTCTTGTCTTTTTCTCTTAGCAGCAGCGTGCTGTCCTCTTTCAACAGGAATGTGTCTCTCTCACAAGAAAATATAATAACATATATTGGATCAGTAAGGAGAGAAAGGTCCCCGGGGGCTGAAAGAAATAAAGTGCCTTATACTCTTATTCTTTTTTTTTTTTAATCTGTTGATTACTTATCCCGTGTACTTTCAGCCTGTGATGGTTAATTGCAACATAAAGAAGTGCAACTCATTTGATAAACCAAATGGTTAATCTTGCCTTATTTAGGTTTTAATGAGAATAAGAAGGCTATTTAAATAGAAGTTTAGCTTATGACATTTTAAAGGGGAAGGCAAAATAACTAATGACTTTCAGTCTTCTGATTATATTTATGCAGAATTGAATGTTTGAAAATTTTAAGTGCTTTCTAAATGCCTGAGTTATTTTTTAAGGCTAGAAAAATTCTAGGCGATTTAGTAGAGTTTATATTGGGCTTTTGCGAATTCTACTAGAACGAAGAATCCTAAACATTGTCTACCTCCCTCATCTGGCAGGCTTTATCTTTGTGGTGATAGGGCTGATTGAAAATGAAATTCCTGTGGAGTTATTGTATTGAGAAATATTAGGTTGCTGTGCTCAAAAGTGATGACAGCTCTCAGCCCAGAAAGAAGAATGGAACTTTGTATATGGAAACTAGTCAGATGATTGAATGAATGAAAATATCAATCTTATTTATTGAGCACTTATTGTGTGCAGAGCACTGTACTAAACACTTGAGAGAATACAGTATAACAGTTGGTAGACATGTTCCCTGCTCTTATAATTTAGAGGAGATATGGAGTAGGTGGCATGTAGTAAATGCTTAACAACTACCATTAAAAAAAAACAACCTGAGGGACACCTAAACATACCTGCTTATCAACTCTTCTAGGTATTCCCCCTTTCTCAGTCCAATAACTTCCAGGTGTCTGATTTCCAGTCAGATTTTGTTACCATCATTTACATCTAATAAAAACAGAAAAGCACCCGCAGAATGAGACCTCCACAAAACCTAAGGAAAGCAGGTGGCTGCTGCAACTGATTTTTTTTAATTTGTGCTATTTGTTAAGCTTATCAACCAGGAACTGTACTAAGCGCGGGGGTGGATACAAGCAAATATAGTGCAACAGATTTGGTAGATTCTAGTCCACAAGGAGCTTACTTAACACCTCTGGACCATAGTTCCCTTTCCTCTAAATTGAAATGAGCTACACATTCTCCCTCTTTCTCAGATCATGAGCCTCATATGGGACCGAGACCGTGTCTGAACACATACTCTTAGCACAATGGCGGGCCCAGAGCAAGCCTTTAACGAACCCCCCACATTATGCCTCGAAGAGTCCCAGAAGGGTATTGATCAATTCATAAATGATAGTTCTAAGAGAGGTAATTAGGGGCAATAAGCTTGATGGTCCACTCTTAACCATGAGAAAGAATGACAGAAGAAGGCAACTGTCGTACTGGGCCTCTAAATATCTTGTGGGGCCCTCATTGGAGGCAAGAGCATTTAGTACAGTGTTTTGCCCCCAGTAAGAACTCAATAAATACAATCGAATGAAAGAGTATTGTCCTACTGGGCTGACTCAAGGGCATTTCTTATGTAAATAAGGTTTTTTTGGGTTTAAAAAAAAATCTGTTAAAATGACAAGTTTGAGAATTTAAGAGGATTTCAGCTCATAGCCATTCCATTATAAAAGTATATTCTAATCTGCTGCATTCCCAAATACGACTGGATCTAGAAGGTTGTTGGCTAATTGGCTTACGTGGGTCCATGTTAATCAGCCCTGCTTCATTCCTTGAACGACAAGTAAAGACTCCAACCCAGAGCCACTCCCTGTAATGGCTGGGTCATTGTTGCCTAGCCAGCCATAATATCTTAATGGGCTTGTCAAGGATGGCTTGAGCAAGAGAATGTAGTTATTTCATTTCTATTCCAAGACAGACATTTTATGGAAAGGGTGTAAATTGGACATCTGGTTCCACTCTTGCCCACACCCTCATCAGAGCAGTCTTTGCTGCAGATAATCTCTCCTCTTCACTCCGCGCCCCCCCCCCCCCCAGGCCGCATCCCTACACACTCAGGCTTTTTCAACTGCAAATTTTGGGTGATGCAAGCTTGAATCTAGTTCCTATTTATTCATCATTTCAGGTATTGAAAGACTCTTAATACTTTGCCATCCCTGGAAGAATCTATAACAAAAAAAATAATGTGCTAAGCACTGGGGTTGGTATAGCACAATGAATTGGATACAGTCTCTGTCCCACATGGAGTTTACGGTCTACGAGGTAGGGAGAACAGTTACTTAGAGGCCCATTATACAGATGAAGAAACTGAGGCACAGAGGTTAAAGCGACTTGCCCAAGATCCCACAGCAGGCAAGTGGTGGAGCCAGAACAAGAACCTGGCTCTTGACTCTCGGGCCTGGGCTCTCTCCACTGGGCCAAGTTGCCTCCCGAATCTGAAGGCGGAAGAAAGGATGATAAATGAATAAAGATCGAATTTTATTTATACACGAGTGCTTTGAGCCTGAGGGAGTGGGGGTGAATAAAGGGAGCAATTCAGGCTGATGCAGAAGGGAGCTTTGGCTTCAAAGCTCTCCATCACCTTCCCCCCTCCTACCTCACCTCCCTTCTCTCTTTCTACTGCCCACCTCGTACACTCCGCTCCTCTGCTCACGGTCCCCCGTTGGCGCCTGTCCCGCCGTCGACCCCTGGCCCAAGTCCTACTGCTGTCCTGCTGTGCCCTCCCTCCTCAGATCTGCCAAACTACCTCTCTTCCCCTCTTCAAAGCCCTACTGAGATCTCACCTCCTCCAGGGGGCCTTCCCAGACTGAGCCTTTCCTTTCCCTCTGTTCCCTCTCCCCTCCCCATTCCCCCTTTCCCTGCCCTCTGCTCTTTCCCCTTTCCCTCCCCTCAGCACTGTGCATATTTGTATGTATTATTTATTACTCTATTTTGTTAATGATGTGTATATATTTGTGATTCTATTTATCTTGATGATATCTACGCCAGACTAGCTGTTTTGTTTTGTTCTGTTTCGCTTTGCTGTCTGTCTCCCCCGTTTAGACTGTGAGTCTGTTACTGGGAAGGGATTGTCTCTGTTGCCGCATTGTACATTCCAAGTGCTTAGTACAGTGCTCTGCACATAGTAAGCGTTCCAAAAATACTATTGAATGAATGAAAGGGAGTGGGGAAAAAAGGAAATGAGGGCTTAATTGGGGAAGGCCTTGTGGAGAAAATGTGCCTTCAGTAAGGCTTTGAAGGTGGGGAGAATGATTTTCTGTTGGCTATAAAGAGGGAGGGCGTTTCAGGTCAGAGGCAGAACATGGGTGAGGGATCGGCAGTGAGGTAGGCAAGATCGAGGTACAGTGAGAAGGTTAGCATTTGAGGAATGAAGTGTGCGGGCTGGGTTGTAGTAGGAGAGTAGCAAGGGGAGGTAGGAGGGGGAAGGTGATTTAGTGCTTTAAAGTTGATGGTAAGGAGTTTTTATTTGATGCAGAGTTGGATGGGCAACCACTGGAGGTTCTAGAGAAGGGAGAAATATGGACTGAATGGTTTTGTACAAAAGTGATTCTGGCAGAAGAATGAAGTAAGGGTTACTACTATTATTAATGAAAAATCTCATTTCTCCAAACACTGAGGCATCCACAGGTATCCCATCTACATATCTGTGGGGTCTTCTCCTCGCTCTCCTCTCATTTTTCAGCAGCATCTCCAACTTCATATGACCCATCAAGGGGTCATTAGTGGCAGTGGGGCCATTCCTGGAATGCTAGTTTTCAACCAGAGGTTTAGGTACAAAGAATAATGTAATTGTGGTGAATACTCACTATACAATTTCTAATTCCTCTAAAATGGGGGAAAAAATACACATTATAGTTTTGGAGCAATATGGTCCTCTTAAAATGTCTCATATCTCTAGAGATATCTTCAGCTTCCATAGTCGTTAAAAAAAACCACCCAAAACCCAATTGGAAGATGTAAATGGAATTTAAAAATTCATAGTCCACTAGTTATTTGATAGCTTGTCCATGGTGAGCCCAAGTATGTTGGTGAATAATATTATTATTATTATTATTATTATTCTTAATCTTAACATAGTCTTAATCCCCATTTTACAAATGAGGGAACTGAGGCACAGAGAAGTGAAGTGACTGGCCCAAGGTCACACAGCAGACAAGTGGGGCAGAGCTGGTATTAGAACCCATGACTTTCTGACTCCCAGACTCTTGCTCTCAAGCCTGTAAGCTCTCTATGGGTAGGGAACATGTCTCCTAATTTTTCTTCTTTTGTACTCTGCCAGGTGCTTGGTATAGTACTCTGCATATAGTTTGTGCTCAATAAATTCCATTAATTGATTGAATGGAGCAGGACTGAGCTTTTGGACAGCCTGGGGCAGATCCCATCCACAGCAGGAGACCTGACAGCTGGACCCCTAATCAATCAGTGGTATTTATTGAGTGCTTATTATGTGCAGACCATTGCACTAAACTCTTGGGAGAATACAGTAATAATCATGACTGTGGGATTTGTTAAGCGCTTATTATTTGCCAAGCACTGTACTAAGCGTGGGGTGGACCTAAGCAAATTGGCTTGGTTGGAGACAGTCCCTCTCCTATACGGAGCTCACAGTCTTGATCCCCATTTTACAGATTAGAGAACTGAGGCCCAGAGAAGTGAAGTGACTTGCCCAGAGTCACACAGCAGACAAGTGGTGGAGTCACATTTAGAACTCAGGTCCTTCTGACTCCCAGGCTCTGCATGCCACTAAAGAATTAACAGGCATGTTCCCTGCCCAGAACGAGCTCCGGGTCTAATGGCTGGGCCTGTTTCTGCCTGGAGCTGTTTGAAACGTGAATCCTCAAGGGGACTGTTGGCTAGTGAAAATATTGAAAAGGTAGACATTTCAGTGTATTTTTAGTATATTTTTTAAAAGTTCCTGGCAGAGTATTCAGAAATTCCTTGTACTCATAATTAAAGATGCCTAATATGTAGCCCCACATTTCCACTTAATTGTGATGTAAATGGAGGATGTTTATTTCATTACACCATTGCATAAAAGTCTGTTTCATGGAGTATGGAAAAATAGAAGAGAAATTGACTCTATAACTGGATGCACCCAGCATTATCTCTGCCTGAGATTTGAAAGAAAATATGTGAAGAATTAAGTAAAACTTAAACCAGGAAAAATAGATGAAAATTACAAATAAGGATTTGATCTGGATTTACCTTAGGACTCCCATGGTATGGCTGCCTGTTCTCTATAAAGCTCTTGGTGTGCTAATGATTTGAATTCCAAGCCTTTCCGTCATTCTGCATACTACTGTACGGTAGTGACCTTCACCCAAGGCAAGTGGTAAATAGGAATTAATTTTTCCATTTCCATCGTGATGAATAGACTTCTGATTCATGATCTTTCCACTAGGTAATGCTGCTTCTCTAACAAAATGACAGCAGCAGCATGACAAGAGAGCCTTCTCAACTAGGCCTAAAAGCATGTTGTAGCAAGCTAACTCCTTCTGCTTTTGAGCTTCTCTCTCTATTAAGATCATCATCTTTCATTCACTGTCTTGAAAATTAACGCAAGTCTTTTTAATTCCAAGACTTCAGCCACTGGTGGGGAAGTCATAGCTTCTTCATGTGTTTCGACATCTTGCAGAGATTCATTTGAATTGCTGAAGTCCCCCTCTAGACTGTAAGCTTGTTGTGGGCAGGAATTGTTTCTGTGATACTGTTGTGTCATTTTTTCCCAAGCACTTAGTACAGTGCCCTACATGCAGTAAGTGCTCAGAAAATACGACCTATTGAATGAGGTCTCCATGAGACAATGATTTCTTGGAAGAAGTTGCAATCAGGTCGTTGGTGTCTTATTCATCCTATTCTAAATTAAGCTGCTTTTCCCAGTTCATTAACTGTTTTGGTGGTCTCTCAGGGCCATGAAAATTGGACCCAAATGGAGGCAGAGTTTCCTCCAGGGTCCATTCTTTGTTGCTAGCTTGATCTCAGTCCAGATGGGAAGGAATCTATTGTATTCATAAGGCTCGGGCAGAATGTCACAGCCAGTCAGACACATGCTCGGGGAAGGTCATCATGGAAGTCAGGTTGAATCCCTGGAGTTATAACTCGAGGAAACCTACAGAATGGCATTTCATATGTATCTCTCCCCTCCTCAGTCAAAAATGTCATTTGGTACACATCTCTCACTGAACTCCACCGACCTCTTGCTCACGTCCTTCCTCTGGCCTGGAACATCCTCCCTCCTCATATCTGACAGACAGTTGCTCTCCCAAGCCTTATTGAAGGCACATCCCCTCCAAGAGGCCTTCCCTGACTAAACCCTCTTTTCCTTTTCGTCCATTTCCTCCTCCTTTGCCCTGACTTGCTCCCTTTATTCATCTCTGCCTCTCCCTCACCCCCAGCCCCATAGCATTCATACATTCATTCAGTAGTATTTATCGAGAGCTCACTATGTGCAGAGCACTGTACTAAGCGCTTGGAATGTACAAATCGGTAACCGATAGAGGCAGTCCCTGCCCCTTGACGGGCTTACGGTCTAAATGGGGGAGGCAGACAGACGAGAACAATAGCAATAAATAGAATCAAGGGGATGAACATCTCATTAAAACAATAGCAAATAAATAGAATCAAGGTGATGTACATCTCACTAACAAAATAAATAGTGTAATGAAAATATATACAGTTGAGCGGATGAGCACAGTGCTGAGGGGAGGGGAAGGGAGAGGGGCACTTATGTACATATCTGTAATTCATTTAATTATATTAATGTCTGTCTTCCCCTCTAGACAGTAAACTCATTGTGGGCAGAGAATGCATCTGTTATATTGTACTCTCCTAAGTGCTTAGTACAGTGCTCTGCACACAGTAAGCACCCAGTAAATACGACTGAGTGACTCAGAAAGCCCCCATTGGCTACCCTGCTTTTTGGGGCTTCATGACTCTGCACCCGCTGTCCCCATTTGACATGTTGGCTTTCTTCACATTACACTGTATACTACAACTCACACACCTTGCTGCTTCCAATACTACCTTTTAACTGTGTCTTGCTGCTGACTGTCTCGCCTCTGACCCCTTGCCCTTGTCCTTCTTCCCCCTGCCTGGAACTCCCTTCCACTCCAGAAGCAGCATGGCCTAGTGGATAGAGTTTGGGCCTTTGAGTCAGAAGGACCTGGGCTCTAATCCTGGCTCTGCCACTAGTCTGCTGTGTGACCTTGGGCGTGTCGCTTGACTTTTCTGTGCCTCAGTTATCTCATCTGTAAAATGAATTGAAACTGTGAGCCCCTGTGAGACAGGGACTGTGCCCAACCAGGTTTGCTTTTATAGACCCCAGTGCTTAGTACAGAGCCTGCCATTGTACAGATACTACAATTACTATTATTCAATCTTCCAGGCCACAGTTTCATCCATTTACGAAGCCCTCCTAAAATCTCACCTCCTAAAGGAAATCTCCATAGAATCCTCACCATTCTAAGTCTTATCAGCCCAACACTCATCCTTAACACTTTGCATCTACGTTAATATTGCTTGTACATACTTATGCCCTATTCATCTATTTTACCTTCTAAATTCGTATTAGCAGTAGTGTCCTCATTCTCCCTATTGTTCCCGTTGTTTTAAAATCATTCTGTTGGCCTGTCTCTACCATTAAGTGTTGTATCCCTTGCTGCTTCTTTTCTCAACTACTGTGCCCATGGAGGGCACCTAATAAATAGTATCGATCGAGCTGAGCTGCCAGTGTGACCTAAGCTACCCACTTCTTCTTGCTTCCTTTATGTTACCCTGCCAGCTTCACAAAGGCTTCCAGGTGGCCACAAGTTGATGTGCTGGCCTGAGAGGCATGGGACTTGCGTGCAAATGCCAGCTAAGTGCTGACGTGCGATGACTTTGGGTGAACCCTCAGAAGCAGCATGGCCTAGTGGATGGGCCTGGGAATCAGGAGGATCTGAGTTCTGATCCCAGCTCCTCCACTTGTCTGATATACGACCGTGGGTAAAGTCACTTCACTTCTCTAGGCCTCAGTTCCCTCATTGATTCATTCATTCATTCAATAGTATTTATTGAGCACTTACTATGTGCAGAGCACTGTACTAAGCGCTTGGGATGAACAAGTCGGCAACAGATAGAGATAGTCCCTGCCGTTTGACGGGCTTACAGTCTAATCGGGGGAGACGGACAGACAAGAACAATGGCAATAAATAGAGTCGAGGGGAAGAACATCTCGTAAAAACAATGGCAACTAAATAGAATCAAGGCGATGTACAATTCATTAACAAAATAAATAGGGTAACGAAAATATATACAGTTGAGCGGACGAGTACAGTGCTGTGGGGATGGAAAGGGAGAGGTGGAGGAGCAGAGGGAAAAGGGGAAAAAGAGGGTTAAGCTGCGGAGAGGTAAAGGGGGGATGGCAGAGGGAGTAGAGGGAGAAGAGGAGCTCAGTCTGGGAATGCCTCTTGGAGGAGGTGAGTTTTAAGTAGGGTTTTGAAGAGGGAAAGAGAATCAGTTTGGCGGAGGTGAGGAGAGAGGGCGTTCCAGGACCGCGGGAGGACGTGACCCAGGGGTCGACGGCGGGATAGGCGAGACCGAGGGACGGTGAGGAGGTGGGCGGCAGAGGAGCGGAGCGTGCGGGGTGGGTGGTAGAAAGAGAGAAGGGAGGAGAGGTAGGAAGGGGCAAGGTGATGGAGAGCCTCGAAGCCTAGAGTGAGGAGTTTTTGTTTGGAGCGGAGGTTGATAGGCAACCACTGGAGTTGTTTAAGAAGGGGAGTGACATGCCCAGATCGTTTCTGCAGGAAGATGAGCCGGGCAGCGGAGTGAAGAATAGACTGGAGCGGAGCGGGAGAGGAGGAAGGGAGGTCAGGAGAAGGCTGACACAGTAGTCTAGCCGGGATATAACGAGAGCCCGTAACAGTAAGGTAGCCGTTTGGGTGGAGAGGAAAGGGCGGATCTTGGCGATATTGTAGAGGTGAAACCAGCAGGTCTTGGTAACGGATAGGATGTGTGGGGTGAACGAGAGAGACGAGTCAAGGATGATACCGAGATCGCGGGCCTGAGAGACGGGAAGGATGGTCATGCCATCGACGGTGATAGAGAAGTCTGGGAGAGGACCGGGTTTGGGAGGGAAGATGAGGAGCTCAGTCTCGCTCATGTTGAGTTGAGGTGGAGACGTCCCGGAGGCAGGAGGAGATGCGAGCCTGAAGGGAGGGGGAGAGGACAGGAGCGGAGATGTAGATCTGCGTGTCATCTGCGTAGAGATGGTAGTCAAAGCTGTGAGAGTGGATGAGTTCACCGAGGGAGTGAGTGTAAATGGAGAACAGAAGAGGGTCAAGAACTGACCCTTGAGGAACTCCAACAGTTAAAGGATGGGAGGGGGAGGAGGCTCCAGCGGAGGAGACCGAGAATGATCGGCCAGAGAGGTAAGAGGAGAACCAGGAGAGGACAGAGTCCGTGAAGCCAAGGTGAGATAAGGTATGGAGGAGGAGGGGATGGTCGACAGTGTCAAAGGCAGCAGAGAGGTCAAGGAGGATCAGAATGGAGTAGGAGGCATTGGATTTGGCAAGAAGGAGGTCATGGGTGACCTTAGAGAGAGCAGTCTCGGTAGAGTGGAGGGGACGGAAGCCAGATTGGAGCGGATCTAGGAGAGAATGGGAGTTAAGGAATTCTAAGCATCGATTGTAGACGACTCTTTCTAGGATTTTGGAAAGGAAGGGTAGTAGGGAGATAGGACGATAACTGGAGGGGGAAGTGGGGTCAAGAGCGGGTTTTTTTAGGATGGGGGAGACGTGGGCATGTTTGAAGGCAGAGGGGAAGGAGCCCTTGGAGATTGAGTGGTTAAAAATAGAAGTTAAGGAAGGTAGGAGGGCAGGGGCGATGGTTTTAATAAGGTGAGAGGGAATGGGGTCCAAGGCGCAGGTGGAGGGGGTGGCACTTGCGAGGAGGGAGGAGATCTCCTCTGAGGATACTGCAGGGAAGGATGGGAAAGTAGGGGAGGGGGTTGGTGGGGGGGAGGGGAGAGGCGGAGGGGTGACTTTGGGGAGCTCAGACCTGATCGTGTTGATTTTCGTGAGGAAATAGGTGGCCAGATCATTGGGGGTGAGAGATGGGGGAGGGGGAGGAACAGAGGGCCTAAGGAGAGAGTTAAAGGTCCGGAACAGTCGGCGGGGGTGACGGGCATGGGTGTCGATGAGGGAGGAGAAGAAGCTTTGCCTGGCGGAGGAGAGGGCAGAGTTAAGGCAGGAAAGGATCAATGTGAAGTGTGTGAGGTCGGCTTGGTGCTTGGACTTTCGCCAGCAGCACTCAGCAGCTCGAGCATAGGAGCGTAGGAGGCGGACGGAGGAGGTGATCCGGGGCTGTGGGTTAGTGGAGCGAGAGCGGCGGAGGGAAAGGGGGGCGAGAGAGTCGAGATGAGTAGAGAGGGTGGAGTTGAGAGCGGAGACCTGATCGTCGAGAGTGGGAAGAGAGGACAGGGCGGCAAGGTGAGGAGAGATGCTATTGGAAAGACGGGTGGGATCGAGAGAGCGGAGGTCTCTGTGGGGCAGTAGCGAAGATTTGCAGGGGGAGGGAGTGTGAGAGATGAGGCAGGTGAGAAGGTTATGGTCAGAGAGAGTGATTTCAGAGTTGGTGAGGGAGGAGATAGTGCAGCGGTAGGAGATGATGAGATCGAGGGTGTGACCGAGTCGGTGAGATTGATAAAATGGTGATTAAGACTGTGAGCTCCATGTGGGACAGGGACTGCATCGAACGTGATTAGCTCGTATCTACCCCAGTGCTTAGAGTACCTGGCTCATAGTAATAATAATGTTGGTATTTGTTAAGCGCTTACTATGTGCAGAGCACTGTTCTAAGCTCTGGGGTAGATACAGGGTAATCCAGTTGTCCCTTATGAGGCTCTCAGTCTTTATCCCCATTTTACAGGTGAGGTAACTGAGGCACAGAGAAGTGAAGTGACTTGCCCACAGTCACACAGCTGACAAGTGGCAGTTCCAGGTTTCGAACCCATGACCTAAGTGCTTAATAAATATCATTCAAACAAAACAAAAGAAAAACCCCAAAATGGGCTGGGGAGAATGCCGGGTGTGAGTTGGAAGCCTCAGGAGCTGGACTGGACACTGACACGATGATCACAGTAGTGCCAGGGTCGAGCCAGTGTCGCGAGTGTTCCGACTCAGAAGTGGCTGAGCCCAGCACCTTCCCCTCCTGCAGGCTGAAGAGATAGCATGGTGAGCAGGGAGGCTTGTTGGATAGAGCACGGGCCTGATAGTCGGAAGGACCTGAGTTCTAATTCCGGCTCTGCCACATGTCTACTGTGTGACCTTGGGCAAGTCATTTCACTTCTCTGGGCCTCAGTTTCCTCATCTGTAAAATGGGAATTGAGACTGTGAGCCCCGTGTGGGACGGGGACTGGGTCCAACCTTGTATCTACCCCAGCGCTTGAAACAGTGC
The DNA here is from genome assembly GCF_004115215.2 of Ornithorhynchus anatinus. Taxonomy (NCBI): domain Eukaryota; kingdom Metazoa; phylum Chordata; class Mammalia; order Monotremata; family Ornithorhynchidae; genus Ornithorhynchus; species Ornithorhynchus anatinus. The sequence continues at coordinate 34,977,792 of NC_041734.1, read as the reverse complement.
TTGGCATGTAGTAAGCGCTTAACAAATACCATCATCATTAATATTATTATCATTATTAATTGTTGTTTGAAGGAATTGAGGAGAGGGGAAAAGAGTGGTTGGGAGTCTGAGGCGGTGGGCCGGGAGGTTGAAGCTTGTAGAGAAGCAGGGACCAAGGCCGGCAGCTGGCACTTAGTCGTAGGTCCGGAGCTTGGGTCAGAAATGAGTCGACAAGGAGGGAGGAGAAGGAGTTGGGGTTTGGGGAGCCAGGGCGAGACAGAGCCCTGCTTTGAGCACATCCCTCCCCTGTGCATATAACAGGATCTGGCCTAATATATATCATGTATCTCACGAGTCTCCTCACCTTCAGAGCCTTATTAAAATCACATGTCCTCCAAGAGGCCTTCCCTGATTGAGCCCTCTTTTCCCCTATTCCCTCTCCTTTCTGCTAACCTACGCAGCATGGCTCAGTGGAAAGAGTCCGGGCTTGAGAGTCAGAGATCATGGGTTCGAATCCCGGCTCTGCCACTTGGCAGCTGTGTGACTGTGGGCAAGTCACTTCACTTCTCTGGGCCTCAGTTCCCTCATCTGGAAAATGGGGATTAGCTGTGAGCCTCACGTGGGCCAACCTGATGACCCTGTATCTCCCCCAGCGCTTAGAACAATGCTCTGCACATAGTAAGCGCTTAACAAATACCAACATTATTATATGTATCTGTATCCTTTATGCCCCTGATATTCTCTCCACTCTCAGCTCCATAGCACTTATGTACATATCCATATTCTATTTATTTTAATGGGTGTTTTCCCCTGTAGACTGTTAGCTCCTGGTGGGCAGGGAACGTAAGTTAGTTGTATTTAATAATGATAATAATATTGGTATTTGTTAAGCGCTTACTATGTGCAGAGCACTGTTGTAAGCGCTGGGGTAGATCCAGGATAATCAGGTTGTCCCACGTGGGGCTCACAGTCTTAATCCCCATTTTACAGATGAGGTAACTGAGGCACGGAGAAGGGAAGTGACTTGCCCACAGTCACATAGCTGACAAGTGGCAGATCTGAGATTCGAACCCATGACCTCTGCCTCCCAAGCCCGGGCTCTTTCCACTGAGCCATTCTGCTTCCCTATTTATTGAGCGCCGACAGTGTGCAGGGCACTGTACTAAGCGCTTGGGGGAATACAGTATTACAATAAACTGACACATTCCATGCCCACAGTGAGTTTACAGTCTAGAAGGGGAGACAGACATTAATATAAATCAATTATAGATATGTGTATAAGTGTTGTGGGGCTGGGACGGGGGATGACATGTCCACCAACTGTTATACTGTACTCTCCCAAGCACTTAGTACAATGCTCTGCACACCCTAAGGACTCAAATCAATCAGTCATATTTATTGAGTGCATGCTATGCACAGAGCACTGTACTAAGCGCTTGGGAGATTTCAGTATAGCAGAGTTGGTAGATGTGTTCCCTGCCCACAGCGAGCTTACAGTCTAGAGAGGGAGGCAGACAATATAAATAAACAAATTACAGGTATGTGCATAAGTGCTGTGGGGCAGAGGAAGGGGTGAATAAAGGGTGCTAATCCAAGGACGAGGGTGGTGCAGAAGGGCGTGGGAAAAGAGGAAATGAGGATTTAGTCGGAGAAGGCCTCTTAGAGGAGATGTGCTTTTAATAAAGGTTTGAAGATGGGAGAGTGATTGTCAGAAATAAAGAGGAAGGGTATTCAGTGCCAGACATGGGTGAGAGGACTGCAGCGAGATAAGTGAGATCGAGGTACAGGGAGTTGCTTGGCATTGAAGGAGTGAAGTGTGTGGGCTGGGTTGTAGCAGGAGAGCGATGTGGTAAGGTAGGTGGGGGGGGGGGGGGCAAGGTGACTGAGTACTTTAAAGCTGAAGGTAAGGAGTTTTTGTCTGATGCAGAGCTGGTTGTGCTATCACTAGAGGTTTTCAAGGAGTGGGGAAATATGTCCCGAACGTTTTTGTAGAAAAAATGATTCGGGCAGCAGAGTGAAGTATGGACTGGAGTGGGGAGAAACTGGAGGTAGGGAGGTAAACAAGGAGGCTGATAGAGTAATCAAGGTGGGATAAGATATGTGCTTGGATTAATGTAGTAGCAGTTTGGATGGAGAGGGAAGGGCAGATTTTAGCGGTGTTGTAAAAGGCTGAACCGATAGGAATTACTGACAGATTGAATATGTGGGTTGAATCAGAGAGATGAGTCAAGGATAACTCCAAAGTTAAGAGCATATGAGTCAGGAAAGATAGTGGTTCTGTCTACAGTGATGGGAAAGTCAAGGGGAGGATAGGGTTTGGGTGGGAAGATAGGGAGTTCTGTTTTGGACATGTTAAGTTTGAGATGTCGCCAGGACTTCCAAGTAGCAATGTCCTGAAAACAGGAGGAAATGAGACACTGCAGAGAAGGAGAGAGATCAGGGCTGGAGATTTAGATTTGGGAATCATTTCCCCCTCACCTTCTACCTGCACACCTGATCCCATCCCTTAGCACCTTATCAAAGAATTGTCACCTCCCTGGAGAATAGAAGAGGACCCAGAAATGATCTTTGAGGGACCCCCACAGTTAGGGTTTGAGAGGCAGAGAAGGAGCCCACCAAAGAGACTGAGAATGAGCGGCCAGAAAGATAGGAGGAGACTAGGAGAGGACAGTTTAGGAGAAGCTCAGGTTGGGAGAAGGGGGTGGTCGATAGTTTTGAAGGTGGCTGAGTGGTCGAGGAGGATTAGGATGCAATAGAGGCCACTGGTTTGGCAAGGAGCAGATCATTTGTGACCTTTGAGAGAGTGTTTTTTGTGGGGTGAAGGTGATGATAGAATGGAAGGGTTCAAGGAGAGAATTTGAGGAGAGGAACTGGAGAAAGCGGGTATAGGCAACTCACTCAAGGAGGAGGTTGGAGAGGAATGGTAGGAGGAACACGGGGCGATAACTGGAGGGAGCCGTGCGGTCAAGGGAGTGGTTTTTTGGTTTGTTTTTTTTTAGGTTATGGGAGACTTGAGCATGTTTGAAAGTGGTGGGGAAAAAGCCTTTGTAGAGCGAACAGTTGAAGTTGGTGCTTAGGGCGGGTAGAAGGGAGGTGACAATTCTTTGATAAGGTCTTAAGGGATGGGATCAGGTGTGCAGGTAGAGGGTGAGGGGGAGATTTTGAGAGAAGGCAAGAGATTTCTTGAGATACTGCTGGGAAAGATGGGAGAGTTGAAGAAGGGGCAGGAAAAAGGAGGGAATGGAGAGGAGTAGGGGAAATTTAGGGAGATCACGCATGATAATTTCAATTTTCTCAATGAAGTAGGTGGCCAGGTTAGTAGGGGCAAGGCGGGGGGACCAGGATTTGAGGAGGGAGTTAAATGCCTGAAACAACTGATGAGGGCAATGGGCATAAGAGTCATTAAGAATGGATAAATAATGGGTAAATAATGATGATAAATAATGATGAACTTTATTGATGATTTATTGATGATTTATTTAATGATGAACAGAGAAGCAGCGTGGCTCGAGAAGCAGTGTGGCTCAGTGGAAAGAGCACGGGCTTGGGAGTCAGAGGTCATGGGTTCGAATCCCAGATCTGCCACTTGTCAGCTGTGTGACTGTGGGCGAGTCACTTAATTTCTCTGGGCCTCCGTTACCTCATCTGTAAAATGGGGATTAAGACTGTGAACCTCATATGGGACCACCTATTTACCCTGTATCTACCCCAGGGTATAACAGACACATTCCCTGCCCACAATTAACTTAAAGTCTAGACTGTAAATACCATCGACTGATTGAGCCCTTATTGTGCACAGAGAAGTGTACTAAGCACTTGAGACAGAGTTGGCAGTAGGAACTGTTTATTTTTCCTTTTGGATACGTGGTACATCCAACAGCCCAAGCTGTTTGGCCGGAAGATGTTAAGAAATCTAATTGTCTTTTATTTATTTTTGGCTGGGTGGCGGTCCTGTGTCAAACCACAAGGGAAACATTGAAGAGACAACAGTGTAACTATTTATTGTATTCAGAATACAATCCTTGAAAATGTAGCCTTCTATTTGATGGCCATAAAATGAATGCACTTATTAGGGACGATGTTTTCACCTCGATGTTTTCACCATAATTAAAATGTTGGCTGCCTTTTGAAATGATTACAGCCCGTTAATAATTGTCCTTAACTCTCAGTTGGAAGTGCCAAGAATCAGATCGCACATTTCCGAACATTGTAAATGCTAGTCAATTGGCATTAGCGGAGTCACTGAGATAATATGGGATTGATGCTTTAAAACACCCCTAAATGGCATGAGTAACAGTAAGATCGAATGCAGACTCACAGATTACTCAACCTCAGCATGAACAGTGAGAGCAAATTAGAGGGCCGATATAGCTATCCCTCTCTATAATGCGCAGTAGATGAGCCCCTGGAATTCAATATTCCAAACTGTTGGTTCCACATGATTCCCATGATCAAATTGGAGTCTTGTTCTTGTGGGGAAAAAAATGACCAGCAGATGTAATACAATTCACATGAAGAATGCCCGAGACCTTTTCTGTGCAGTGTCACCAGCATCACGTATCAACTAAAATCAGCATCTCATGGGCGCAGGACAAGATCATCATCATCATTGATATTTATTGAGCAAAGCACTGTAATAAGTGCTTAGGAGAGTACAGTGCAGCAGCATTGGTAGACCCGTTCCCTGCCCACAACAAGGTTACAGTGTAGAGGGCAAGATCACCCTCAAAGACAATTCTGTGTACTAGGATGTAGGTCGGTTTGTCAGCTTAAAAACAATTTCACCGTAGGGTCCTTGGGAGGCAAATGATTGATCACAGGATACCCAGACGGCTACTGGGGACCTGAACTGCAGTAGTGGCCACAGGTAATGGGAGCCTGATGCCAGGAGATCCATAGCTTCTCCCAAGGCGCCCTCAGAGTTCTCAAGTGGTTGTCTTCTGGCCTGGTGATGGTTATATCTAGTTGATCAAGTTGGTCATGCAGGGTAAAAGATCTCATTATAAAATAATACTTAAAGGCTTGAAACTAGCTGCATTTGAAAATGCAATATACTTCTGTTGACTGGGAAGCATCATGGCATAGTGGAAAGAGCACGGGCCTGGGAGTCAGAGGACCTGTGTTCTGATCTCAGTTCTGCCACTTGCCTCCTCTGTGACCTTGGGCAAGTCACCGCCTCAGTTTCCTCATCCGTAAAGTGGGGAGTCAGTGCCGAAAGTGAGGTAATCACACTGGGAGGTGCTGGGGCAGAAACCTGTAATGGGGTGGGTGTAATTGGAAAGGAGGTAGTGGGCTGTCTATTTCACTCAGTGAGTCATCTTTTGCTTCAAATTGTGTTGCTAGGGAAGGAAGACATGCTTTCACTAATGAACACACTTGGCTAAAAGTTCAGCCAAAGATAGCTGCTTTGAATGCCTCTTTTTGGGCCTAATTCAGCTTTCTTGTTTCTCTAAACGTCTTCATCATCATCATCAATGGTATTTATTTTGCACTTATTGTGTGCAGGGCACTGTACTGAGCACTTGGGGGAGTACAGTACAACAGTGTTGGTAGACACATTTCTTGCTCACAACCAGCATACAGTCTAGAGGACTGTATGGGCAGAGATCTTGTGTACCAATTCTCTTGTACTTTCTCAAGCACTTAGTACAGTGCTATGCGGTACACTAAATCCTCAGTACCATTGACTGAATGATTGCTTCTGTTCTTTTGCTTTTTGGTTCATTGTCTTGGGGTGGGAAAGCTTTGCTTTTCTCAGGTAAGAGGAACTGACTGCACCATTCATTCAATCAGTCACATTTATTGAGTGCTTACTGGGTGTGGAACACTACTAAAAAGTGCTTGGGAGATTACCCTGATTTTCCCGTCACTGTGGACGGCTCTACCATCCTTCCCATCTTACAAGCCGGCAACCTTGGTGTCATCCTTGACTCTGCTCTCTCAATCACCCCACACTTCCAGTCCGTCGCCAAAACCTGCCAATCTCAACTTCACAGCATCGCCAAGATCCACCCTTTCCTCTCCAAATCGCTACCTTGCCAGTACAGTCTCTCATCATATCCTGACTGGATTACTGCATCAGCCTCCTTCTGATCTCCCATCCTCCTGCCCCTCCTCGCTTCAGTCTATACTTAACTACACTGCCTGGATTATCTTTCTACAGAAATGCTCTGGGCATGTCACTCCCCTCCTCAAAAATCTCCAGTGGTTGCCTATCAACCCTCACATCAAGCAAAAACTCCTCACGATTGGCTTCAAAGCTCTCCATCACCTTGCCCCCTCCTACCTCACCTCCCTTCTCTCCTTCTACAGCCCAGCCCGCACACTCCGCTCCTCTGCTGCTCATCTCCTCACTGTGCCTCGTTCCCGCCTGTCCCGCCGTCGACCCCTGGCGCACGTCTTACCTTTAGCCTGGAATGCCCTCCCTCCTCACGTCTGCCAAACTAACTGTCTTCCCCTCTTCAGAGCCCTACTGAGAGCTCACGTCCTCCAGGCAGCCTTCCTGGAATGAGCCCCTCTTTTCCTCTGCTCCTCCTCCCCTCCCCATTGCCCTTACTCCCTTCCCCTGCTCTACCCCCTTCCCTTCCCCACAGCACTTGTGTATATTTGTACATATTTATTACTCTGTTTTATTAATGATGTGTATATATCTATAATTCTGTTTATTTTGATGGTATTGATGCCTGTCTACTTGTTTTGTTTAGTTGTATGTCTCCCCCTTGTAGACTGTGAGCCCGTTGTTTGGTAAGGATTGTCTCTATCTGTTGCCGAATTGTACTTTCCAAGCGCTTAGTACAGTGTTCTGCACACAGTAAGCACTCAATAAATACGATTGAATGAATGAATGAACAATAAACACATTCCCTGCCCATGACGACTCAGCCCTTATGAGGCAGTTGTATTCAATGAAGCCTTTTTTTTTTTAATGTACTTGTTAAAACACTTACTTTGTGCCAAGCACTGTTCTAAGTACTGGAGTAGATATAAGTTAATCAGGTTGAACACAGACCCTGTCCCACATGGGGCTCACAGTCTAAGTAGGAGGGAGTAGCCTTATTTAATAGATGAAAGCACGTTTTTCTCTCTGAAGGATCGTAGCTTTTGGATGCAGACTGACCAACAGTATTGTAGATTTCAAACCACAGGACAACTCTACTAATATTAGCTTCTCTTGGAAAGCTAAGGCTACATCCCTCTCAGGGACCATTAGCAGTAAGAATTTGTAAATCTGCCTCAAATGTGCAAGGGATATATTCAATTGCCTTATTGTCAACTGACATGGTTCGGATGGAGATACTTTTGTTTGTTTTTTATTGGTTTTTTTTTTTGTTTTTTTAAATGGTATTTGTTAAGTGCTTACTATGTGCCAGGCACTTTACTAAGCTGGGATAGAGAGAAGTTAATCAGGTTGAACACAGTCCACATCTCACATGAGGCCCAACCCCTTAACCCCTATTTTAGAGATGAGGTAACTTAGGCACAGAGAAGTGAAGTCACTTGCCCGAGGTCACCCAATAGACATGTGGCGGGGCCAGGATCAGGACCCAGTTTCCCTGACTTCCAGGCCCCTGTTTAATCCACTAGTCCACGCTACTCTTATTCCAACCATCGGTTCCTCATTTTGGCCAATTTTCTTCATGGAACTCGACCACATTTGTTTTAACCACATCTTCTGCATGGGTCCCAAGTTTTGATTAAATTTCTGGAATGATTTTGGTGTGAGAAACATTGTTCCCCTATTTTCCAAACCCTTTCCCAGCTGATGATTAGGTCTTTCGTCCATGATTTGGATGGTGGCCAGCGCTCACGATGTTTGTAACTTCACCAGAATTCCTCGGCGATTGAATTTTCCCCATCATTCTTTGTATATGATGGCAGAAGGTCTTTCTTCAAAAAATAAGTCCATGTTAGTGGATTAGATCAAGGCAGTTGCACCATTAGGAAAGTTCTTTCTCTCTGATATTTCATCTAAGAGATAATCTAATTTTACTGAGCGAGGTGACTCATTATCTAGAATGAGCAATATCTCGTAGTCAGAATTATTTTTGGCTTAGTCCCTTTCAACAATAAGGCCCCAAAAGGAGCCAGGCTTTCCTGCAGTAGCTGGAGTACCGAATCACAAACAGGTTAGTTTTAGCCTCTAGGGCCTGCTCTGCCTGGGAATTTTCAGAATGATAAGCAGAAGGATTTTGCTGTGAAATCACCCATGGCACCCAGAGAAGAGCATCAAGCAGTTTGGTTGCTTTCTGTAGAAGTATAAACTTTCTCAGGCATACGTTTCCAGTAAAGTTTTGCCCTTTTCTTCCTTAATATTATTTGTTAAACACTTTCTTTGTGCCCGGCACGGAACCAAATGCTGGGGTAGATACAAGGTAACCAGGTTGGATGCACCCTCTGTCCCATGTAGGACTCTCAGTCTTAAACCCTGTTTTACAGCTGAGGATACTATGAAGCCCAGGGAAGTGAAATGACTTGCCTTAAGTCACACAGAGACCTGGGTGACTTGGATTTGAACCCAGGTCTCTCTTACTCCCAGGTGCTATCCAGTAGGTCATACTGCTTCTCTGCCCTTGTCCCATAGACAAGTTGAGATGTGCACCTACTGTCTTTTATTATTATTTGTGCACACCAAGATCTTACTATGCCAAGTTTCTCAGCACTGCCTTCCCAACTCCTATGAATGTTGAAGTGTACTGCCTCAGTGTAAGACCATTCTTCTAAGCTCTGGGAGAGTATACAGGTGGGAAAACACTCAGACCTTGCACCTTGCGCAGTTTTTTTTTTTTCTTTCACCAAAGGTTTGCGACGGTTTCCTCATATTTATGCTTTAAAAGATCCAACACTTCTTTTGCGCTTTCCGAAATAATTGTGGTGCCTATTGTCACAGTATCTTGGTTTTCTGTTGGATACAGGCACTTAAGCTTTTTCTTATTTTCTATAACACCATTGCAGTGGTGAGGTGAAGCACTCGGAGGTTTAACTGCTCCATCTCAAAGGATTATGTGATTGGGAACGTGCTTTCATCTCATTTTTAGTATGCAGTCCCACTGGAGACCAATTATTCGAAAATACTGGATCAGGTGCTTTTGTCCTGGGTGTTAGTACAGTGCTCTTCACACAGTAAGCGCTCAATAAATATGACTGATTGAAATATGGTCGATTGATTTATCGAGGATAATAATAATGATGGTATTAAGGCCTTATGACCTGTCAAGCACTGTTCTGAGTGTTGGGCTAGATACAAGTTAATGAGGTTGGACACATTTCCTGTCCCACATGAGGTTCACAGTCTAAATAGGTGGGATAAAGATTTAATCCCCATTTTACATGTGAGGAGGTGTATAGGGCACAGAGAAGTTAAGCATCTTGCACAAGGACACAAAGCAGACAAGTGATGCAGCCAGGTTTATAACCCAAGTCCTCTTGGAAGGTGGGAAAGGGGGGAGAGGAATGCCCATGCTCTTTCCACTAGGCCACACTGGGGTTGGGGGTGTGTGTGTGTGAATAGCCCTCATCCTGTCTCTCACCCTGTTCATATTGAGATTTTTCAACTTTTAAGATGGAGCAACAGCGTGGCCTAGTGGAATGAGCACAGGTCTGGGAGTCAGAGGGCCCGGGTTCTATTGCCAGTTCTGCCCCTTGCCTGCTGTGTGACCCTGGGCCAGTCACTTCACTTCTCTGTGCTTTAGTTTGCTCATCCATCAAATGGGGATTCAGTGCCTGTTCTCCCACCATGCTTAGACTGTGAGCCTGTGTGGGATGGGGACTGTGTCTGAAATGATTACCTTGTCTCTACCCCAGAGCTTAGAAGAGTGCTTGGCACATAGTAAGTGCTTAACAAATACCATTATTACCATTATTATTATTGGCTATAAAATAGTTTGAATCTTCAGAAAAGGCATCTTTGGAATTTATCAGCAATTATACCTGGGTATTAAACAAGCTATCACTCTCACTTTCAAAGTTTTACGATTCCTTACACTTATTTTTATTCATCTAAAAATGTAAGCAAGTAGGGGTGTTTAAAATGCTTAAGATAAACTCACCCATAAGCTTGGGATAAACCCATATAGTATGAAAATTATGCAAAAGCTACTCGAAGGTATATGGTGGGTGTGGGGGGGGAGAGGGAGTGGTGTGTGTGTGTGTATGTGTGAGAGATTCCCCCTCCCCCCAAAAAGAAAACATTGTAAATTCAAAAGTTCACCAGTGAGAATATCAGATTCACATGTGGAATATTCTTTCCTTACTTTATGCTGTGCATTATAGGAAAATTCAGGGTGAGTGACCCTAGATCTAGATATGGATATATAGTTCTGAGCTATTACCTGGAGGGAGTGCATAGCCAGAATAGTAAGACAAACTCTCCTCAACTAGTTGCCTCTTTTGACCCTGTCTAATTAAAAATTGCTTGAGAACTTTGAACGCTTTGGGACTCTTGGTTGCATTGCGTTGTTTGTTTATTGCTAATGAAGCCATGGTTAGACCAGGGAGCAATGTGGAGAGTTGTGTGGGGAAATCCATTCATCGGGATTTTCAGCTCTGAGGCAGGAACCTGGCTGGCATGCACATCAATTGGCTTAATAGGTGCGTGAGTCAGTGGAATGATTTACTCGGAAGGTTTTAATTCCTACAGCGTCAAACACAAAGACTTTTTTTTTTACTAAGTCCTATGCTGCTACGATGCTACTATGAGTTTATGAACTGAAACGGAAGAAAAATGTGTCCCATTTTCAAAATTTAGTTTATCAAAAGCCGTGCTTCCTGAACCTGGTACTTGAATACAAGCATGTTCAAAGATCTGAAACATGAGGCTTAGTCAGGAAACTGGGGATGGGGCCCCATCTGTGCCATTAACTTGCCGTTAAGGGAAGCAACATGGTCTAATAGAAAGAGCACGGGCCTGGGAGCCAGAGGACCTAGGTTCTAATCCCAGCTCTACCACATGTCTGCTTTGGGACCTTGAGCAAGTCACTTCATTTCTGTGCCTCAGTTACCTTATCTGTAAAATGGGGATTAAGGTTGGGAGCCCCATGTGGGACAGGGATTGTGTCCAACCTGCTTACCTTGTATCTACCCCATTGCTTAGAACAGTGCCTGACACATACTAATCGCTTAACAATACCACACTTTTTTGTTGTTCTTTAACCTGGATAAGTTACAACCTCCTGCTGCCTTCACTTCTGCTCTAAAATGGTGATGACATCCATCAACTTCCTACCCACACAGGGCCACACTGTCTCTAGGAACATTTTGAAGCACCAAGAAGGACAGCTTTTACGTGAGCCCCCCGCTCTTTCTACACAACTTCCCCTTACTAGGATGTTGATCAGGGCTTTCATTAAGTACCTAATATGTGCCAAATGCTGGAGTAGATACAAGGTTAGGAGATTGGACAGTCCCAGTTTGTTCCACTGTTTGTTTTATGGTCCTTATTAAGCACTTACTAGGTGTTGATCACTGTTCTAGGCACTGGGGTCAGTCCAGGTCAACAACTATGGCAGAGGCAGTTCTTGCCCCACATTCCATTGTATCCCCATTTTCACCCTTTAGGCAGGTGGTGAAATGGGGACTCGAACCTGGGTTTTCCAACTCCAAGACCCATTTGAACCAGTGGATTTTTTTTTGCGTCTTTTATTTTACAGATCTGCATTCTTTTTGCTTAGTTTTTACCATTCTACACTTTCACACTGTAGAGCAATGCACACCCATATATGTCTGAGCCTCAAGTTCATCAGTGTTTTGCAAAGATAATTCTCTGTCTCAGAAGGCAGAGGACCCAGGATTTTGCCTTATTTACCTTGATCATGTCTTAGGATCTTATTTTTAGCTTTTAAATAAGCCATTTTCTGTTACTAGGTACAACATGGGTTATGTAAGAATGTATCCTAGTAGAAAGGAAAGGGTGCTTTTTAGTGGTATTTGTTAGGTGCTTACTATGTGCCAGGCACTGTATTAGGCATTGAGGTAGATACAAGCTAATCAGGTTGGACACAGCCCATGTCCCATTTGGGGCTCGCAGTCTTTGTCCCCATTTTACAGATGAGGGAACTGAGCACAGAGAGGGTCATTCATTCAACATTATTGAGTGTTTGCTATGTGCAGAGCACTGTACTAAGCTCTTGGAATGTACAGTTCGGCAACAGATAGAGACAATCCCTGCCCAGTGACAGGCTTATAGTCTAAACGGGGGAGGTAGACAGCAAAGCAAAACAGAACAAAACAAAAACAAGACAACATCATCAAGATAAATAGAATCAAGGGGATGTGCACCTCATTAACAAAATAAATAGGGTAATAATGTATACAAATGAGCACAGTGCTGAGGGGAGGGGGAAGAGCAGAGGTGGGGAGGGGAGCGGAGGGGGAGCCGGGGGAAAGGGGGGCCTCAGTCTGGGAAGGCCTCTTGGAGGAGGTGAGCTCTCAGTAGGGCTTTGAAGAGGGGAAGAGAGTTAGTTTGGCAGAAGTGAGGAGGGAGGGCATTCCAGGACAGCGGGAGGACGTGGGACAGTGAGGAGGTGAGCGGCAGAGGAGCGGAGTATATGGGGTGGGCAGGAGAAGGAGAGAAGGGAGATGAGGTAGGAGGGGACAGAGTGATGGAGAGCTTTGAAGCCAAGAGTGAGGAGTTTTTGCTTGATATGAGGGTTGATAGGCAACCACTGGAGGTTTCTGAGGAGGGGAGTGACATGCCCATAGTGTTTCTGTAGGAAGATGATCCGGGCAGCAGAACGAAGAATAGACTGGAGTGGGGAGAGACAGGAGGAAGGGAGATCAGAGAGGAAGCTGACACAATAATCCAGCCAGGATATTATGAGAGCTTGTACCAGCATGATAGCAGTTTGGATGGAGAGGAAAGGGCGGATCTTGGTGATATTGTAAAGGTGAGACTGGCAGGCGTTGGTGACAGATTGGATGTGTGGGGTGAATAAGAGAGCTGAGTCAAGGATGACACCAAGGTTGCGGGCCTATGAGTTGGGAAGGATGGTAGTGCAGTCCACAGTGACAGGAAAGTCAGGGAGAGGACAGATAAGGAAGATAAGGAACTAAATTTTAGACATGTATTAAGTGACTTGCCCAAGGACAACCCAGCTGGCAAGTGGCAGATACCTACTAGATATGCATAAATTTGTTAGGGCTTTCTACATGAAGAGTTATATGTGTTGTTTTATTAATATTGATTTGTTAGGATTTCACACTCTTGGAGCTGCATAGTCTTAATTTTGCCAGAAACCAAAATGAGCGGAAATAAAAAAAACTAAATCACAAATAGTCTTATGAATTAATCACAGCGATAAATATTTTGGAACAAGAATCTGTTCAATTGCAGGATATATTTCTTTTACCAGTTTTTATTCACTGATCTGCTTTACACAAAGATCTTATTTTTGTTCTTGTTTTTTTTTCCAATTTAAAAATGATTTATTATTTATTTTATTTATTCTAATAGATGAGGGTTACTACCAAGGTGGAAAATTTCAGTTTGAAACTGAAGTCCCTGATGCTTACAACATGGTGGTGAGTAGATCGTCATTTTACTTAACTATTTTTCCAGGGATTGGCTTTGGGGCTTTTAGGATTTAAACAATGGTAACAATGGCAGAAATACCCCAGTTCTCCTCTAACATAGCAGTGAAGTTCCAGGATTTTTCATTAAGGCAAGTTTGTGCTAGTGTACTCGATTGTAAGCCCCTTGAGGGAGGGAATCATATCTACCATTTTTTTTAAGGTATTTAAGCACTTAGTCTAAGTCAGGAACTGTACTAGTCGCTGGGGTAGATCCAGATTAAGCAGATTGGACACAGATCCTGTCCCACATGGGGCTCACAGTCTTAATCCCCATTTTACAGATGAGGGAACTGAGGCATAGAGGAGTTAAGTGACTTGCCAGTAGGCACCCAGCAGACAAGTGGTGGAGCTGAGATTAGGTCCTCTGACTCCCAGGCCTGGACTTTATCCACTAGGCAGTGTTGCTTCCACCTCTACTGATTTGCACTCTCCCTCCAGGGGAGTGCTCTGCTCTCAGTAGGTGACCAGTAAATACCATCTTTGGGTTGAGTATCTCATGCCCGGAACTGCTCGGGTACAGCTATTTGTCCCAGCACTGCATCGCGCTGTATCATCGCCTAGTGTCAGGAGCACAGGCTTGGGAATCAGAGGACATGGGTTCTAATCCCGGCTCTGCCACTTGTCTGCTGAGTAACCTTGAGCAAGTCATTAAGCTTTGCTGTGCCTCAGTTACCTATTCTGTAAAATGGAGATTAAAACCGTGAGCCCCATGTGGGACAACCTGATCACCTTGTATTGATCCCAGCACTTAGAATAGTGCTTGGCACATAATAAGCAGTTAATAAATCCCATCATTACTATTATTATCTACACGGATGAACATTGTCAGAAGACTCTGCCTTTATTCCGTTATCCCAAACATAGTGAAAGCACACATTCTGGCATCTCTTGTCTCATATGTATGTCAAATGTTATTAAAGTTTAAAATCACATGAGGACTTTATGACCACGAATAGTCACACCATTCGACTGGCTATTAGCAAATTTGAATCCACCTGAAGCATCTCCAAATCCCTGTTAAATGCCATGGTATTCCTTCATTCGTATTTTTTGAGCACTTACTGTGTGCAGGGCACTGTACTAAATGCTTGAGAGAGTACATTCAACAATAAACAGTGACATCCCCTGCCCACAATGAGCTAACAGTCTAGAGTGGGAGAGACGACATCAGCACAAATAAGTAAAATGACAGATATGTACATAAGTGCTGTGGGGCTGAGAGGGAGAAGCGCAATGGGAGCAGGACTCCATGTACTTCTGAAATGGACAAACAGTTAGTTCCTTGTCATTTCTTTTTGCATATTCACATTGGTGAGGTGGTGCTTTCTGTGGAGGTACTAGAGATAAGTGTCTCCAAAACAACTTCAGCCCCTGGTTTGCTATTTTGGATTAAGCAACAAAACAAGAAGGAATACTTAGAAATACTACAAGGTCTTGATGCTTTTCTGCTGCATTTAGAAGGTTAAAATTCTAGATCAGATGGGATGGAAACCAAACATCCATATACAATTTTTTTTTCTTTGACTCTTGCGGATTTCTTGCCTAGAAAATGCTGAATAGATTATAAAAATTCAGAGCCGTAGGGATTTTGAGCAGAATAATCACATTTCTGATGTTCTCTAACTTGATAGCTCTGAGAAGATGATTTATTCTAAAGATGACAGTATAATAATGTTGGTATTAAGCGCTTACTTTGTGCAGAGCACTGTTCTAAGCGCTGGGATAGATACAGGGTAATCAGGTTGTGCCACATTGAGGCTCACAGTTAATCCCCATTTTACAGATGAGGTAACTGAGGCACAGAGAAGTTAAGTGACTTGCCCACAGTCACACAGCTGACAAGTGGCAGAGCCGGGATTTGAACTCATGATCTCTGACTCCCAAGTCCGTGCTCTTTCCACTGAGCCACTCTGCTTCACGCTGCTTACCTTTACCTATAGGTAAGAGAGAAGTAGAAGAAAGAATAAGCAAGTTTAAGGACATAACCAGTTACAAACTTAATTTCCAAATGTTTGCTCCCAGTATATTCTGATTATATCCAAGCAACATCTGAACTTTGACATTCTCTTTAAATGAAAGATGAGGCTATTGCCATTTGTACTGCCTTCTACTCAGAGCTCATTTTAATGTTTCAGGGTACTTGAAACTAATGGATGATTAGCTTCCCCTGATTTTTGGTAGCTCCCCATGAAGCTTTCATTTTGGTTCCTTTAGTGCTTTCATAAAGCTTGAACGAATTACATGAAGAAAATGAATCAGTGAAGATGATTAATAGCATTGATCATCTACTGGGTGCAAACACTGGACTATGTCCATGGGAGAATAAGTTTAGAAAAGATCACTGCCTTCAAGGCGCTTTCAGCGTACTGGGAGGGACAGACAAGTAACATAGATATAATTAGGTTGGATACGGTCCATTTCCCACATGGTGCTCACGCTGTTAATTCCCCATTATACAGATGAGGTAACTGAGGTATAGAGAAGTGAAGTGACTTGCGCAAGGCCACACAGCAGATGTGGTGGAGCCAGGATTAGAATCCAAGTCCTTCTGACTCCAAAGCCCATGCTCTTTCCATTAGGCCATGCTGCTTCTCTAGAATTCAGGTCTTAGGATGAGTCATTTATTGTTTGCTTAACAAAGCCATAAAGCAAAGTATTATTGGCTGAATTTTCATTCTCTGGTGTTTGGGAGGCAAGCTTGATATGTTTCCTAGTGGAAAAAGTCCAACTTTTGCTCAGAAGTCATCATTCCATTCCAAACAATGGGTATATTAATTGTAAACATGAGTCATTTTAACATCTGTGAAGCATTGATTATTAGGAGGGTCATGTTTGCTTCACTCTAGCTGAACATGCCCCTCAAAACCCACAGCTTGCTCTCCTATTTTTTGCTTTTCCTGCAGTCTGCTTATGTACAGCTATCTAAAAACTGACGATGGCTGCATTTTTCGAAGTCTGCTTCCATTTTACCAAGTTTTCTCTGGGCCAAATTGCTGGTGCCTCTTGCTTAGTACAACCTGCTACTTCCTTAAATTTTTTTCCATCGTCTGTGGACTTATTTTGTGATGGGATCAGTTGCTTCCTATATTAACCTCGATATGCTCTCCTACCCTCCCGGACCAAGCCATCATCTCCTCTAATAAGAGGAGATCATCAGTATGCAGTTATTCGGTCAGGCCCATGGTTAAAGCAGCCCAGGGGTCTGTCTCGGAGCGTGATTACAGGAAGGGCACCCTTCTTGACATCCACCATAATCCACTTAGTTCATGTCTGTGAACTCATATGAACCTTTCTCGAACCGACACTCCTTCCTGTGGTAATAAATCCCATACTTTCACCGCTCAAATGTGAAAAAGTATTTCTCAGTATTAGTCTCTATCCCTGCTGATGGTCCAGAGGAAAGAATTTGGCTCTGAGAACCCCCCACTTGTTTATTTTTATGACTCACGGCTTCCCACTCCTCAAAAGTCTCCAGCAGTTGCTCATCCATCTCCACATCAGACAGAAATTGAGACACTCAATCAGCTCTTCCCCTCCTACTTTTATCTACGTGATCTCTCACTTCAACCCAAATTGCACACTTCACTTCTTTAACGCCAACTTACTCACTGAACTTCGATCTTGTCTGTCTCCTTGCCGACCCCTGAATCGCATCCTCCGACTGACCTGGAACTCTCTCCCCTTTCATATCTGATGGACTGAGTTCCCCAGTAGACTGCAAGCTCCTCCTGTAGACTGCCAGTTCCTTGTGGGCAGGATTTGGGTCTACCAACTCTATTGTATTGTAATTAAATGATTACCATGTGCCAGCCACTGTATTAAGCGCTGGGATAGATATAAAGTTGGACACAGTCCTTGTCCTACACATTCTTAATCACATTTTACAGATGAGATAACTGAGACATAGGGAAGTGAAATCACATGCCCAAGGTCATGTAGACAAGTGGTGGACCTGGGAGTCAAGAGTGCTCTTTCCAGTAGTCCTCACTGCTTCACTCAGTAAATACTTTTCTCTCTCTCTCTAGTCTGTAAGCTTGTTGTGGACAGGGAATGTGTCTGTTTATTGTTATATTTTACTTTCCCAAGCGCTTAGTACAGTGTTCTGCACACCGGAAGTGCTCAGTAAATATGACTCAATGAGTGAATGAATGAAATACCTTTGACTGATTGATTGACCATCACACACCACCTTCGAAGCCTTCCAAAGATCACATCTCCTCCAAGAGGCCTTCCCTGATTAAACCGTCGTTTTTACTTTTCACCCTCCTTTCTGTGGTGCCAATGCCCTTGAATACGGACCCCTTAAGCTGCCCACCACCAACCCCACGACACTTATGCACCTATCTGCAGAGGCTGCCATTTCCCCTAACTGTAATTCATTTTACTGTCTGTCTTCCCCTCTAGACTGTTAGCTCCTCACTACTGAAGTGGCAGTATTGGGGGAAGTACAGGGGACTTCAACTTCATCCACCCTCCCGGACTCACTCTGGGAAAGGGGGAGGAGTCGTCTTCTTCCTCACTCCCCAGTGCTGCTTTGGCACCATTCCACCTCCCCCACCCCTCTCTTTCCCTTTCTTTGAAGCCCATATCATCCGCCTCTAACACCCACTCCAGATACTAGTTTTGATCATTTACTACCTCTCCAGGCTCCACCTCCAGTTTAGTATTGTGCTCTGCACACAGTAAGCGATCAGTAAATTCAATTTAATTGAAATGGGGCTGGAGGAGAGAAATGATTCAGGGAAGGCCTCCCTAGGAAGATATGATTTCTAAAGGGTCTATAAAATGGGGAGAACAATGGTGATTCAATGAGGAGTTGGTTGTTTTTGGGTGGTTTTTTTTTTTAATGTACAAGACCAACTCCCTGGGCCTCTTTCTCATCAATTTTACCTCCAGTGCTCCTGTTCTTCCCTTCCCTTTTTCCTGGCACTCTCTCCCTCTTCACATCCCCCTCCCCCCAGATCTGTTCAGGGACAGAGAAAAAATGAGGATATATTAGTGGTACAAAAATATATCAAGTATGCACGGTCAAAATCATATCATTAAAAAATAAGTATGATTAGATGTTCATTCATGAATCAATCAATTGTATTGATTAGCGCTTACTATGTGCAGAGCACTCTACTAAGTGCTTGGGAGTGTACACTGCAACAGAATGGATCCATTTTTCCTATTAGCATTTGCCTGAATAACAGAATTCTAAATTTTTGGGCCACAAAAGATGTTTTATTTAACTTTGAAACTACTGATATATATATTTATTAGTATACTGGTCTTCTCTTTTCCACCTACATTGTAAATCAGAGTAATGTAGGAGTAATGATTTTAGACATCACTGCATTTTTTCATTAAATCGTTCTTGGTGGTTTGGCTGAGATTGATCGACATGCAAATTGGCTGAATTAGTGTGAACAGAACTTCACGTGCCCTAAATGCAAAATTAGCTTTCCTGTTTCCATTCACATTCTTACCTTTGAATCTAATGCAAATCTATTTCTGAACTTCTGCCTTTATCCAGAACACATTTTACAGGGTCGTGGTCACAAGCTGAGAGGTTCAGCACTTGCTCTTTCTTTAGATGAGGCATAATGTGTAATGTACTAGATAGCATTTTTTTCTTTTTTGGAAAAAAACAAAAACAAACAAACCCATTGTATTTTCTTCAGAGAGCATTTTCAGACATTTGCACTCTGCAAGAGTTGGCACTTGGTCCCCTTTTCCTCATTCCAACTTTAAAGAGCATCTGAGCCCAGTTTTTTAAAGCATGTGTTTTGAGCCCTTTTCATGCATTAAGTGACCCCTCCTTGTGGGTCTCATTTAAAGTGCTTCTTAGAAATGATGGTACCCTGGGAATGTGCAGTTTCAAACAAAAGGTTCAGTAAGGAGGAGAAACAAAGTGCTCATGGAACATGGCAAATGTACATTTAATAATAATAATGTTGGTAATTTTAAGCGTTTACTATGTGCAGAGCACTGTTCTAAGCACTGGGGTAGATACAGGGTAATCAGGTTGTCCCACGTGAGGCTCACAGTCTTCATCCCCCTATTGCAGATGAGGGAACTGAGGCACAGAGAAGTTAAGTGACTTTCCCACAGTCACACAGCTGACAAGTGGCAGAGCTGGGAGTCGAACCCTTGACCTCTGACTCCAAAGCCCAGGCTCTTCCCATTGAGCCACGCTGCTTCCCCATTTCAGAACCAAACCCCTGGGAGAACTCTATAGATTGAAGTTAGCTCTTTTCTTATATCCAATTTGTCCATCCTTCCTACAGATGATAATCGACTAGGTTGCCATTCCTTTCAGCTGTCCTATCGTTTCTGCACCCACTTAAGGAGTTTCCTCATCCGATTTTCCTCAAATGTCTGTGATCTCCTGTGAGTTTGTTTGTAATCTCAGGGTATCCAGCTTGAAATAAATACCAAATTTGAAGTTTTGGGGTTCATTCCATGCCTCTTTGGTTCAATTCACAATAGAAACACTAGGGAAGTACAAAATCTGCCCTCAAGGACCTTGTACCCTAATGTGGAAGATGGGCCTAAAGTTGTTTACCATCAGTCAAGACAGATAATTGAATTTATAGTCGAATGGACGTTAGATACCCGAGTGCCAAGAATGAGCTTAAATAGGTTCATAGAGTTGCTGGACAGGTTTGTACAATCGGGAAGGCTTGTTGGAGGAGAAAGCATTTTAGGAGGGTTTTGATTGTGAGAGAGCTACAGTCTGGTGTATTTGGGGAAGGAGGATGTTCCAGGCTGAGAGAAGAATGTGAATAAGGGGGCGGAGGCAAGAGAATCAAGAGGCAAGGAGTAGCTAGAAGGTGGGCTTGGGCGGGACAAAGACAGTGAGTTGAGGAATAGTCAGGGAAGAGAATAGGGACCTAAAGTGGGGTAAAGCGATCTTTCCGCACTCCACCTGGCTCAGCCGCTACAACATTTAGAAGCCAGTTCCTGGTGACCCTTCTGGGTTTCTCCAAACCCCTTTCCAAAACCCCTCAAGATTTGTGGTACCACGGGCATGGTTTATGCCAGCAGATGGTGGCAAAACATTGTGTTCAAAGCCATCATTTTGCAACCCAAACATAGCAGTGCCAAAAAGACTGCAGGTGAAAGGCTGACATGTAGCAACCCAGCCAACCCAAACATTATACATTGGAAGCATCTCCAGATGAAGCATAAGTAAACTAGTGAAACATCAAGAGCCTGGTTGCCTGCCGAGGATGGCAGAGAGCTGTGGGTTTTCTGTGTACTTCCATCAGACAGATGTTCGAATGCTAGTTTGATGGAATACTTTCCACACTGCAGAAGCAGCGTGGCCTAGTGGAGAGAGCATGGACCTGGAAGGCAGAAGGACCTGGGTTCTAATCCTGGCTCTGTCACTTGTTTGCTGCATGACCCTGGAGAAGTCACTTTACTTCTCTGGGCTTCAGTTCCCTCATCTGTAAAATGGGGTTAAGACTGTGAGCCTTGGGTGGGACAGGGACTGTGTCCAACCTGATTAACTTGTATCTACCCCAGAGCTTAATACAGTGCCTGGCACATAATAAGCACTTAACCAATACCATTAAAGAAGAAAAACACCTATGCTCTTCCTTGTTTTTAAATCTGGAGGTGATATGATGTCTTTGTGCATATAGGCCACTGTTTTTCCTTATTCACGGCTGAGACAGAAAATGTAGTTGAATTGATTCTATCTGTGATTTATTTTAATGTCTGTCTCCCCCCAATAGATGGGCAGCTCCTTGAGGGCCAGGATTGTGTCTACCAACTCTGTCGTAGTCTCCCAAGTTCTCTGCACACAGTAAGCAATCAATAAATGCCTTTGATTGATTGATTCTTCTTGGGGCTGTTCTCCTTGGCAGATGGAGATGCAGTGCTTAACAGCCCCTTCCATCTGCTCTCAGAAACTGGGGGAAAAAATTCCCAGATCAAAGACAGTACATGGCATCAGAAGGCAGAGAGGAATGGAGAGGTGACAGATAACAAACTCAAACAAGCATAGATAGTGGCAGAGGGCTTCTGACAAGAGGTAGTTTTGTTGGAGTGGTGACCTAAGCCAATATTATTTGAGCTTTGTTATAAATACCCTCTGGTTTGAGAGACAGACTGAATTCATGACAGTTTGGGCATCCAAGTAGATCCAGTATAGGGGAGGAGAGAGTATTTGGAAATTTCTAGAGTGAAAGACTTCTTTTAATGTTTCTAATTTGGAGGTGCAGTCATAGTAACATTTTGTTCACTAGCTGGAAAATTAAGTGGGCATTAGTAAAGCATATTTAATGGGGGCCCACAAGAAGGCTGAACCTGGTTATTTGGGATTTTGAAAAATTTAGAGCATTTTGTCAATCAATCAATGGCATTCCTTGAGTGCTTACTGTGTGTCAAGCACTTACTAAGCACTAGGAAGAGTACAGTACAACAGAGTTGGTAGTCCTGCTCTCTGTAGGCTTTCAGTCTAGAGTGGGAGAGGGACAATATAAATAAATCATTTGTAATATGTAATTCATGGATATGAGTGCTGTGGGTGAATGTGGAAAGGGCGAATTGCTTGCTTAGCTAACCCAAACTTTTGAAGATCTCAATAGCCTGTAGAGTTGAAAGAGTTTCCTTGTGAATCTGAAGGCTATTTTGACTTAGATCTGGCTTTCAGGTTCCACATTGCATATTTTAAAATGGCAGCAGAGAATAGGATGAGCAGGACTGGATCTACCACACATCCCTCTTTAGCATGGTGATGGGGGAAACAGGGTTCTTTAAATGCTGACCTTTCCAACCATTCCGCCAAGTGGTACTAGTGGGGATCTTCTTGAATTTCTCAGGACAGCAGAATTTACTTAGCAATTTCCATAACCCTGGTGGGTTGGTGGGGTCAAACGAGAAGCAGCGTGGCCTGCTGGGTAGAGCATGGGCCTCGGAGTCAAAAGGGCCTAGGTTCTAATCCTGGCTCCGCCACTTGTCTGATGTGTGAGCCTGTGCCTCAGTTCCCTCATCTGTAAAATGGGGTTTAAACTGTGAGCTGTATATGGGACAGGGACTATGTCCAATCCTAACTAATTACAAATATATCTATGGGGACAGTACCCCACAGTGCAACCATTTAAACAGTTACCATTTTGAGGAACATGACCCATCTGCCATCATGAGATATGCTAATAGCTGACAGCAAATTGGGGCTCACCTTCACAATGACCATAAGTCAAATCAGGAAGAAGTGCTTTAGGTGCCTTGTTCCTTGATCTGTTTTAACTTTTGACAAGAAAATTAAGTATCCATTTTATTCCTAAGTCCTGAAATGAAATTTACAAATGGCCCTGTAGGTAAATAAAACAAACCCATTTGGACTTGACCAGGGTTTTAAATTTCTTTTGCAGCATGGTTAGAATTTCCTGTCTCAGGTGGGGGTTGGCGGGAGTCGTATGGTTGAAATGATATTTAATTTTTAAATTTGTGACTGTATTCTCTGAAGATTTTCCAGAGGGTTTGGTGTACCTGGAAATTACAACCCACATTGGTGCCCACAAACATATGGAGATTTGGGATTTCTGCTGTCATTGTGTTTCTGGCCCTAATTTCTGTCCCAAACTTTTCATTTTTCCAGCATTTGCCTTCTCCCTTTACAGTGACCCTTTCCTCCTCCCCATTTTCCCTTTTGCAATTTCTGAACTCTCTAGTGTAGTCTTGGCAGTTGGAATCGGCTGAGGGGAGAGGCTATTGTAATAATTTCCAATTCAGGTACGCTTAACAATATGCCTTTCTAAGTTTCCCCAAGTTCAAATCGAAGTAAGCTCTCCAAGCTACTAAATGTAAAACAGAAGGGAATGGAGCTTTCTACATTTTCTCCCCTAACATCATCAATTTTCTTAGAAGCAGAGGGGTGAAACAGTTTTCTGAATCCAGTTCTTAACAGTTTGTGCTTTCTTTGAAATCAAGAACAGTGGTTCAGTTGGAAGGGTGGAAAGTTATCTGTTGCACACCTGCCCTGAAGTTGCTGTCTCTTCAGGGGAAGCTTCAGAGAGCAGATTGCTTTTTAAAAAAAAAAAATGTTTTTTGTTAAGTACTTACCATGTGCCAGGCACTGTACTAAGCGCTGCAAGTTAATCAGGTTGGACACAGTCCATGTCTTAAATGGGGCTCCCAGTCTTAATCCCCATTTTATAGATAAGGGAACTGAGACACAGAGAAGTTAAATGTCTTGCCCAATGTCACATGGCAGAAAAGAGGTAGAACTGGGAAAAGAACCCAGGTCCTCTGACTCCCAGGTCTGTGCTCTATCCACCAGGTTACTCTTCTTCTCTCTCCTGAAATGTAGAACTTAAAGTTGACGTGCATTCAAAGGATTTGAAATAGTTGTTTGTCTCGCACTTCTGTTTATAATAAAACGTTGCCTAAAGCTGCCAGCATTCTTATCGTCTTAAACGGGATTGGGGCTGGATTAAAAGGGGCTGAGGCCAGAGAAGGTCAGGGAAAGGGAGGAAGAGAAAAGGGAAGTAAAGAGTGGGGAGTGAGGGCAAGGGAGAGGAAGAAAGAGAAAGGAAGGTACTAACCCACCACTTCTGTCTTCTGGGGTGGCTGTGAGGCACTTTCCCCTCAAGCTTGTCTTGTGGCTAGGCCACCAGTTCAGGTCGTAACTCAACTAGTCCTGGGCCACATTGCCCAGGTTTTGCCCAGGATTGCCCATGATTAGACTGTAAGCCCGTCAGAGGGCAGGGACTGTCTCTGTTACCAATTTGTACATTCCAAGCGCTTAGTACAGTGCTCTGCACATAGTAAGCGCTGAATAAATCCTATTGAATGAAATTGCTGGCCCTGTGTCCAGCATCACGCCGAGATCAGCAGACCTGGCTTCACTCACAACCATGAGGGACAAATGGCCCAGAGTTGGATTGGGAGAGCTATGACAGCTGTCAATCAATCAGTGGCATTTATTGAGTCCTCACTGGATGAAGAGAGGGCTTGACCCAGCACAGCCCTGCCACCTCCCCAACCCGAAGGACAGGTTCACTGCCATTCTCCAGGTGGCATTGGATGACGGTCCCACCCCTTTGGGGACATCTGATGCCATTCACCAAACGCAAATTGGAAATTATGACAGTAGCATCTCCCCTCAGCTGATTCCAATTTCCAAGACGACACTCAAGAGTTCAGGCAACCTCTTACTACAATAGTTCAGGTCATTGCCCGCAACACTTATGTACATATTTATAATTTATGTCTATCATTGTCTCCCCTTTAGACTGTAAGCTCATTGTGGGCAGGGAACGTGTTTGCCCACTCTCTTGTAGTACATGCGCCCAAGTGCTTAGTTCAGTGCTCTGCACACAGTCAGCGATCAATAAATATTGATTGATTGATAATTGCCAGCAGTTTCCTAAAAGTTTCATCCAACACTGCCAGATTAACCACTTTCATTGATTTCATTCATTGAGAGGCAGTGTGGTTTAGTGGAAAGAGCCTGGGCTTGGGAGTCAGGGGTCATGGGTTCTATTCCCGGCTCTGCCACTTGTCTACTGTGACACCTTGGGCAAGTCACTGAACTTCTCTGTGCTTCAGTTCCCTCATCTGTAAAATGGGGATTAAGACTGTGAGCCCCATATGGGACAATCTTATTACCTTGTAACGACCCCAGCGCTTAGAACAGTGCCACTTGTCAGCTGTGTGACTTTGGGCAAGTCACTTCACTTCTCGGTGCCTCAGTTCCCTCATCTGTAAAATGGGGATTAAGACTGTGAGCCCCACGTGGGACAGCCTGATTCCCCTGTGTCTATCCCAGCGCTTAGAACAGTGCTCGGCACATAGTAAGCGCTTAACAAATACCAACATTATTAACAGTGCTTGGCACATAGTAAGCACTTAACAAATACCATCGTCATCACTGTTTTCTTTTTAAGAGCCTCTTATTTTCCAGAATGATGTATTTAACAATTTATCACCAAACAATGCCACCATATTCTTTAGCAGCATAATTAAATGCTGGCACTGTTGTGCTGTTCTATAACCTCTTACGGCTTCCTCACTAAGAATTGTAATTCACTGTCATTCTAGCTGGTTGTGGTGGTCGCTGCCTCTGGTGATATTATGGTATCTGTCAATTTTGTCTACTCTCCAGGGTATACTACCTATTAAATTCTACATACAGGAGTAATTTAAATATGAATTCTGTAGAACAATGGAATCATAAAGGAATGAATGTTTAATTATAATTCTATTGACATTATTGAACTTGTGGAGTAATTTATCTTCATTTGCCTTCAAATCTGCCCCTTCAGGGACAGGACTGTGTTTTTGCTGGTAGTTTTGTGCTTACCCCAGTGCCTAGCATATAATAAGCAATAAGTACCATCATTCATTCAATAGTATTTATTGAGCACTTACAATGTGCAGAGCATTGTACTAAGCGCCTCTTGGAATGTACAATTCGGCAGCAGATAGAGGCAATCCCTGCCCATAGACGGGCTTACAGTCTAATCGGGTGAGACAGACAAAAACAAGACAAATTAATTGCAATAAATAGAATGAAGGGGATGTACACACTCACCTTGGCAAGCAGTAAAGGAGTTTAGATCATTTAAGTTGTTTCGATAAAGCCATACTCCCATCCAAATTTTGTTCTTTACCACACAATTCAAGATTATCCTGAAGTTAGTTATAGTTACAGAAGAAGTGTTTGAAAATTGGCTTACTGAGTCATTCTTCACTGAATGCCTAAACTCCAAAATAAACAGACTTCTGTAAATGTGCTTCAGGGGTTTCATTAAAACTTCCCATCAGCACATCAGTGCCTCAAAGTTCTAGTGTGTGCCCCTGGAGACTAATTAAAGTTGGGAAGGGGAAAAGGCAATCCTATGGATGAAAAGAGCAGTTATGTTTATACCTATCTATATTGGCTTTTTTAGTCATTCTAAGCAATAAGGGCTCCAACTCCACACACTCTCCATAAACCAGCTTTTGGTGGGTGGAAATGGGTGGAGAGTGAGGGTGGTTGAGATTTCTGCCCCCTCCCACCCACCCACCCACCCACCGATCAAGACACATGCCATTTCTAGAGGGCGCACTCTCAAGGGTTCAACATGGACCAACCCCCAGCCCCCACACACATCCTCTGCAGAATCATAGAATCAAGCAGTGGTATTTATTGAGCAGTTACTATGTGCAGAGCTAAGCGCCTGGGAGAGGACAGTGTGATTGAGTTGGTAGAACCGATCTTGGCCCTCAAGGAACTTCGAGTCTAAGTGGAATGGATTCCTAAGGGCCTGAGCCTGCTGTGGCAAGCGGGAACACTGGCCAGTAGCTCCAAAACCAAGCCAGGACACAGCAAGCATCTTTTCTCTCTTGCCACTGACCTCTCACCCATGTCCTGCCTCTGGCCTGGAGCACCTTCCCTCTTCAGATAATCACTCTTCCCTTCTTTCAAAGCCTTATTAAAGGCACATGTCATCCAAGAGGCTTTCTCTGACTAAGCCCTCACTTCCTTTTCTCTCATTCCCTTCGGCATAGCCTCCTTTTATTCACCACCCCCCAACAGCCCCGCTGCACTTACGTACATGTCCGTAATTTATTTCCATTAATGTCTGTCTCGCCCTCTAGACTTTAAAGTTGTTTTGGGCAGGAAATGTGTCTACCAACTCTGTTATTTTTTACTCTCCCAATGCTTAATAGAGTTCTCTGCACACAGTCCTCAATAAATACCGCTGATTGATTGATTGATTGCCTGACACATAGTAAGCACTTAGCAAATATCATTAAAAAAACACTTAGTATAGTGCTGTGCCCACAGTAAGCACTCGATCAGTAGTGTTGACTGATTGACTGTGCCAAACATTAGATCAGAGTCAGTCACCCTGTCTTCCAGCTCCCAAATTCTCCAATGGCATCTTGAGTCGAAACCACTTTGCTGGGGACGTTTTAGGTGAATGGAAGCAGCATGGCATAGTGAAAGAGCACGGTCAGGAAGTCAGAGGACCTGGGTTTTAATCCCAGCTCTGCCATTTGTCTGCTGTGTGACCTTGGTTAAGTCACTTCACTTCTCTGTGCCTCAGTTCCCTCATCTGTGATATGAGGGATTCAGACTGTGAGCCCTTGTGGGACAGGGACTGTGACCAACCTGATTATTTTATTATCTTATATATACCCCAGCACTTAGAACATTACTTGCTATATAGTAAGAACTTGAAAAATACTATTATTATTATTTTAATTGTTTCCCCAAACACCCAGGTTATAGTGAATTGAAAGAGGGCAGCATAAATGTGTTAAAGACATAGTGAAGATTGGTCTCAAGTACCATACTAGAGCAGTGACCTCTGCAGCGTGGCCTAGTGGATAAAGCACGGGCCTGGGACTCAGAGGACCTGGGTTCCAATCCGGGCTCTGCTGTGTGACCTTGAGTAAGTCACTTAACTTCTCTGGGCCTCAGGTTCCTCAACTGCAAAATGGGGATTCAGAATCTGTTCTCTATTCTGCTTAGACTGTGAGCTCCATGTGGGATAAGGACTTTATCTGGCATGTATAAATTGTATCTACCCCAGCACCTAGAACGGGACTTGAAACACAGTGAGTGCTAAAAAGATACCATTAAAAAAATGCCATAAAACCCCCAAAATTCAACAAATCTGGCATCCTGTAATAGGGAGAGAGGTTGTGTTCACTGAGTGGAAGCTTACCAAAAATTGAAATGCCAATAAGCAGTCTTGGAAATGCCTAATCGATCAAGCAGTGATATTTATTGAGTGTTTATTGTGTGCAGAAAATTATACTTAGTGCTTGGGAGAGTACAGTACAACAGAGTTGGTACATGTGTTCCCTGCCCACAATGAGCTTACAGTGTAGAGAGGGAGACAAATACATATTGCTATAGATTTAAATGTGTATATATACTTTTCCACGTATCCATGTATGAACACGGTCATGTTGCTTTCTAATGCAATAAAAATAAAATTCAGTAAGTGGTAATATTAACCCAAATGCCTTCCCCAACTAAGCCCTTATCTTCCCTAATCCCTCTCCCTTGTTTGTTGCTTCTGCACTTGAATCTGTACCCTTTCAGCACTTGATATTCACCCCAAACCAACTGTACTTATGTATGTATCCTTTTACTCTGCTATTTTTTTTAATGCTATGTGTTAAGCAGTTACTATGTGCCAGGCACACTACTAAGTGCTGGGGTAGATACAAGCTAAACAGGTTGGATACAGTCCCTGTCCCACATGGGGCTCACAGTCTTAATCCCCATTTTTACAGATGAGGGAATTGAGGACAGAGAAGTTAGTGACTTGCCCAAGGTCACACAGCAGACAAGTGGCGGAGCCAGGATTAGAACCCAGGTCCCTCTGACTGTCAGGCCCATGCTCTTTCCCCTGTGCCGCACTGCTTTTTGCACAATTTTTATTCATTTTAATGTCTGTTTCCCCTTCTAGACCAAAATTCCTTGTGGGCAAAGATTGGTTTTGCCAACCCTACTGTTTTGTACTCTGCAAAATGCTTAGTACAGTGCTTTGCGCCACAGTAACTGCTCAGCAGATACCACTGATTGATTATTTGATCAACCCAGATATTTCACAACTTCTTTTATTTGGCTGAAAATGATGAAACTTGACATTGTTGGGCAGGGAACATGTCTACCCAACTATTATAGTGTACTTTATCAAGCACTTAGTACAGTGCTCTGCACAGAGTAAGCACTCAGTAAATACCATTGATTGATTGATTAGGACCCCACTTTTTGTGAAGATCAAAAGGGCAGGATGTATGGGAGGGATGTTAGAATGGTGTGTGAGTTTATATGATCTGTAATGTACAATTGTTTTTCCATTCATAGTAATATTTTGATGTAGGGAGGGATGGGTTTCATCTTAAATCTGGAGTCATTTCATTTTGTTTTGCTATAGCAATTTATGTGTAGTTGTCAGAAACAAATGCTTCAGACAAAAAAAACACTATCTCTCTTGGGATGAGCTTTTCAGATTGCAGAACCATTATTCCTAAATTAGCTGCCTTCCCTGTGAGTATTACAATTTTGACTGCCATTGCCTATTCAGTGGAGATGGAAGGCGAGTTTCACCATTACAAAGGCATTATTTAGCAAGAAGAAAAAGGCCAACCGTTTTTGGTGCAGATGACCATTTTCAGAAGAATTTCCTAGTTTGATTTTATTGAGAGATGCCCTTGAAACAACTGAGCGTGATGACAGCATATTGTAGGGTCTCCAGCCTCACCTTGCCGACTACAGTGCTGTAGCAGTGGCCAGCCTCCTCTAAGGCCGGGCACCCGGAACCCCACATGAAACATTCCCTCCGACTCTTTGAACTGGGCCAACGGCATCCTTTATGGACTCCGCTTACCATCAAACGGCAAAACGGGATCGCCAAACATGAGCTTCTGGAAGAAAGTCAGTCTCTTAGCATCATCACCAATTGTTCATTCAATAGTACCACTGTACTAAGCGCTTGGAATGTAAAAATCGGTAACAGATAGAGACAGTTCCTTCCCTTTGACGGGCTTACAGTCTAATCGGGGGAGACGGGCAGACAAGAACAATAGCAATAAATAGAATCGAGGGGATGAACATCTCATTAAAACAATAGCAAATAAATAGAATCGAGGCGATGTACATTTCATTAACAAAATAAGTAGGGTAGTGAAAATATATACAGTTGAGCAGACGAGCACAGTGCTGAGGGAAGGGAGAGGGGGAGGAGCAGAGGAAAATGGGGGGAAAAGAGGGTTTAGCTGTGGAGAGGTGAAGGGGGGTGGTAGAGGGAGAAGGGGAGCTCAGTCTGGGAAGGCATCTTGGAGGAGGTGAGCTTTAAGTAGGGTTTTGAAGAGGGGAAGAGAATCAGTTCGGTGGAGGAGAGGAGGGAGGGCATTCCAGGACTGCGGGAGGGCGTGGCCCAGGAGTCGACGTTGGGATAGGTGAGATCGGTGGACGGTGAGGAGGTGGGCGGCAGGGGAGTGGAGAGTGCGGGGTGGGCAGTGAAAAGAGAGAAGGGAGGGGATGTAGGGGGCAACGTGATGGAGAGCCTTGAAGCCTGTGTACTATGCCAAGCAGTTACAGTGCTTTGCACACAGTAAGCACTCAATAAATACGATTGAGCATTTATTATGTGCAGAGTCCTGTACTAAGTGCTTGGAAGAGTAAATAATAATTTTGGTATTTATTAAATGCTTATGCCAAGCACAGTTCTAAGCGCTTGGTAGATAAAAGGTAATCAGATTGTCCCACGTGGGGCTCACAGTCTTAATCCCCATTTTCCAGATGAGGTAACTGAGGCACAGAGAAGTTAAGTGACTTGCCTAAAGTCACACAGCTGATAAGTGGCAGAGCTGGGATTAGAACCCAAGACCTCTGACTCCCAAGCCTGTGCTCTTTCCCCTGAGCCATGCTGCTTCTCTATAGAGAGAGTACTGTTCAACAGAGCTGATAAACAGGTTCCCTGCCCACAACAAGCTTACAGTCTCTTAGCATATGAAATCCAGACTCACCTCAGCACAGCTTCCCTGGGTGAGACATGTGAGGAGAATGAAACATGAAGAACAGCGGATTGCCAGGCAGCAGCTGGGTGGGTGGCCAGCTGAACTTGGGAAACCACAAACCTTTTATGGACACGGTAAACAAAGATTCTGGCGATGCTCCGGTCCAGCTGAAAACTGGGAGTCAACTGCCAGCAGGGCCTGCTGCCATCATGAAGGAGCAACTCTGTTTGAGCAGAGGCTTTGTGAAGACTGAGACAAGGAGACCAAAGAAAAACCCTGCCAGGCTCTGTGAACATCAGATATATCAGACAACAAGGGTCAGGCTTTTTATCCGCACAAAAGCGATCGCGACTGAGCCCCACATTGGCCTTGCCAGCCACACGCTCACTCAGAGATGATTTCTACCATTGGTGACATCTACTTTGAGTTCAAAGAAGTAGAAATCTATGGATCCTGTTCTAATGATCCTTTGGGGAGACACTCCTTAAATTAAATAAAATCAGGGAAGTGTTTTCGTTTTGGATATCTGTGAATTATATGAGTGCTAAGAGCGCAGCTGACAAAATGACAGCTAAATTCTAATTTGAAAACCCGGGAGCTGTGTCTGTAACTGAGACAAGCTTGAAACTATATGGAAAGTGCACCCCAAAGCATGTGAATGTTTTGTGTACACTGAAGCATAATCTTCACTTGTATTGCGCTATGATTTAAAAACCTCTTATTTTAGCCTGTCTCTCTGTGGGAAAGGGAAAAAAAAACAGATGACTCCTTAAATCATTTCAGACAGTAGTAGCTTCTAGATAGGAAATTGGGATTGAGAGGGCACACTGTCAGGGTTGAAATTCAAGAGATTTTTGGACTTGAATATGATCTTGGGCAAATCATATGTAGACTGTTTTTCCCTAGCATCTCCATTTGAATGGAAGGTAGAATACATACCTCCATCTACCATTTTGAGCTATTTAGCAAATGAACGTGTATACCATCATTAATATCAATTATCTGCTGTGTTTAAGCCTCTGGTCAAGATTCTCCTTTAGGGACCTCTTGTTTGTGAGAAGTGGTAGCTGAATGGAGTCGACTGTAAATTTTGAATGGGTCAGAATATAATCAGAGTAATTCAAGATTACATTGATAAAAAACCCTATGGAAGAAGGGCACTTAGAGCCTTGGACATGAATGTTCAAGCTCAGAATAATTGTAAAAACCTGAAAGACTACCTCTGGTCTGTCAAAAATGTGGAGCTTTTTTTTACTTTTTTTTTAATAGTATTCTGTGGCTTACTCCAAGCCAGGCACTGTTCTAAGCTCTGGGGTAGATACAAGCCAATCAGGTTGGACACTGTCCATGTCCGACGTGGGGCTCTCAGTCTTAATCCCCATTTTGAGGTAACAGGCCCAGAGAAGTGAAGTGACTTGCCCAAGGTCCCACAGCAGACAAGTGGTGGAGCCAGGATTAGAACCCAGCTCCACGCTCTATCCGCTAGACTATTCTGCTGCTTCTCTCTGTGTTAGCTTTTTGTCCTTCTCTTTCTCTTCCCTTTACCTCCTGCAATTATAACCCATTAAGATTGTATTTCAGACATCCCGGAGAGGGCCGCACTGTCAGAATAGTAACCTGCTCTCTAGCCTCAAGTGATGTTTCACTTCCAAACACCTACTGCTACGTAGCTTCTGGGCTGGCGGCAAAGACTTCTGTGAGAGCCTTTGGCTCAACTAGCCTACTCTGGAGTTGGCGCCCAATTGTGTGTCCTGTGGCGAAGGGGTGCTCCCTCCACCAATCGGCCATCTCACTGCGGGTGCTGCATCCAGGGCAAAAGAATGCATGGCTTGGCACTGCTGATTATTTTCCCCTGTGACCCGGTCAAACGTATCCTCCAGGGTGAGAAAATTCGTAATCAAAGTAGACTGTCCTGGATATAGACACTCCGGTCACCAAAGTAGCCAGAGCAATGTATAAGCAGAGAGAGGTCACATCTCTTCTAAGAAGCCTTCTCCAATTAAACCCCTTTTTTTAAAAATGGTATTTGTTGAGCACTTACGAGGTGCCAGAGCTCTGTACTAAGCACTGGGGTAGTTAAAAGCTAATCATGTTGCATACAGCCCATGTCCCAGTGGGGCTCACAGACTTAATCCCCATTTGATTGATGCGGTAACTGAGGCATAGATAAGTGAAGGGACTGGCCCAGGATCACACAGGGGACATATGGTGGATAACGGGATTAGAACCCAGGTCCTTCTGACTCCCAGGTCTGTGTTCAGACCAATAGGCCACACTGCTTCTCCAGTTCCTTCTCCCTTTTGCATTATCTGTGCACTTGGATCTGTGACATGTGAGCACAGATACTCGTCCTACCCTCAGCCCCATAGCACTTACATACATATCTGTACATTATATATTTATAAATGATTTAGTCATATTTATCACCTGTTTCGCTCTCTACACTAAGTTTACTGTAGGCAAGCATCGTGTCTGCCACCTCTTTTATACTCCAAAGTATTTAGGTACAGTGCTGTACACACAGTAAGCACCCAGTAAATACCACTGACTGTAGACTGTAAGCTCATTGTGAGCTGGGGTTGTGTCTACCAACTGTTATATTGTACACTCCTAAGTACTTGGGTACAGTGCTCTGCACACAGTAAGCACTGAAAGGAATACCAGTGATGATGGTGATAAGAGCTACATGATCCGTTTTCGTCTTCCCCCTGTAGACCGATGGCCTTGAGCTGTTGGCTTTGCACTCACACATTTGCCAGTCTCTGGCCTCCCAAACGAAAAGAAGGCATTCTTAATGCGGCGAAGTTCTGTGCAGAGTCAACTCACTGATTGTGCCAGCCCCTGGAAATCTTCCAGCCCCTAATTTTAGGTCATTGAAACAGTCACTCAGGAACTACCTGGTGTCGGTGACTGTGCTCAGCTTTGCCAAATCATCCCAGTACTATGGACTGACAAAGGCAAGAGAGGACTCAGGCTTGTCCTACTAGCTGGCACATAGGTAACCTCACACAGTACCAGAGATTTTCATCAGCATGAGCTATTTCAATGGGATCACCAGTCTCTGGTCCCTAAGCGTACAGTGCTCTTTATCCAGGGATACAGGTTAGACAAATCAAGAAGACCAGCAGGACCTTAGTAGAAATGGTATTAATTGAACATTCATTGGATGCAATACAAAATGCTAAGCATTGGGAAATTACAGCAGAAGTAAAAGATGCCTTCTCTGCCCACAGAGAGCTCATAATCCAGTGGAGGAGACAGACAATGTATTTACTATGGAGTGAACTGGCAAAGTTATTTCTTTTATAGCAAAACTTCACTTTATGCATTTGTTTTGCCAACTGACCATTGATTGTGATATGGAAGCAACATGGCCTAGTGGAAAGAGCATAGGCTTGGAGTATGGAGGACATGGGTTCTAATTTGGACTCGTCATTTGCCTGCTACGTGACCTCAGACAAGTCATTTAACCTCTCTGTGCTTCAGTTTCCTCAGCGGTAAAATGGGGATCCCATACCTGTTCTCCCTCCTGTTTAAATTGTGAGTTTCATGTATCCTGGACTGTGTCCAACCTGATTGATTTGTATCTACCCCAGTGCTTAGAACAGTGCTTGACACTTAAGAAATACCATTTTAAAAAAAAGAGCAGGGTAGGCGAGAAAAATTGCACCATACCCAGGAGGATACCTAGATAATTGTTCTTTGGTGGATTGACTTGGAGCACCCAATAGCAGAGAGATGAGAACTAGGGAAACATTACCTACAATGGGAACAGCCACACATTCTTGGCAGAAAAAACAAACAATGTAGATAGGCCAGCCTGGAGATGGAGCCAGTGGCCATTCTGGCTGAAATTTGTTAAAAGCAAACATTGCTGCTATTTTTTTTTCCAATCAGTCATATTTATTGAGCACTTACTGGGAGTGGGCAATGCAGTAGAGTTGGTAATAATGATGGTATTTGTTAAGTGCTTACTATGTGTCAAGCACTAATTTAAGCACTAGGGTACATACAAGCTAATCAGGTTGGACACAGTCCCTGTCACACATGGGGCTCACAGTCTTAATCCTCATTTTACAGATGAGGTAAATGAGGTACAGAGGAGTGAAGTGACTTGCCCGAGATCACACAGTAGACAGATGGCAGAGCTGGGATTAGAACCCAGGTCCTTCTGACGCCCAGGCTCTATGCCCACAAGGAGTTTCCAGTCTAGAGAAGGAAACAGACATTAATATAAAAATTTGGGTATTTGTTAAGTGCTTACTTTATGTCAAGCACTGTACAAAGCGTTGGGCTAGATACAAGATAATCAAGTCCCACACAGGACTCCCAGTCTAAGCAGGGGGGAGAACAGGTATTGAATCCCCATTTTGCAGGTAAGAGAACTGAGGCCCAGAGAAGTGAGATGACTTTCCCAAGGTCACCCAGCAGGCAGATGGCGGATTCATCTTTAGAACCCAGGGCTTCTGACTCCCAAGCCTGGGCTCTTTCCACTAGGCCATTGCTACTTCCAATGTTTAAAGCAGACATTTTTGTCCAATTATTAGAATAGTACAACTGCATCGGCATTCATTCCATCCATCCATCCATCAGCCATATTTATTGAGCACCTAATGTATGCAGAGCACTGTACTAAGTGCTTGGGAGGAATATTCCAAAACATGTTTACGATCTGAAAATGATAGTAACAAAGAGGTTTTGCGATAGGATTTAAAGTGGAGGTGTGGAGAGTGTGTTTTCACTACACATTTTGGGTATGGCACAGTGAGTGAGTGTCAGGGACGCTGTTCCGACAGCTTCGGTTTATCTGGCGAGAGTGTGCTCTGATGTCAGAGCTGAGGATAGAGCTCAAGTTTTCCTGAAGGACTAACCCAGGGAGAGGGCCAAGTCTGTGGGCTTCTTTTGCCCCTGGTGCCAGCTACCTGCTCCGTTCTGACCTGGGAAACTGCTCCAAGATGTATTCCAAATGGTGAGGTGTTTCTGGCTGTTTAACCAATGGCAGAGGTGACCTCGTTTGGGGTCGTTCCAGTTCCAACCTTTTCCAGCCCTTTCCCCAAGGAAAGGCTTGAGACTTAGCATATCAGGGGGCTCTAAGCCCACAGTGAGTGACTTTTGTAAACAGGCTTTGTGTTTGCAGCTTCAAACATCATCCGTGTGTCCTAGTGGAAAGAGATTGGGCCCAAGTGTCAGAGGATCTGGGTTCTAAAGATGGCTGTACCACTTTCCTGCTGGGTGACCTTGGAGAAATCACTTGACTTCCAGGGCTCTGTTTCCTCATCTGACAAATGGGGATTACCTCTTCTCCCTCCATTTAAACTGTGAGCCCCTTGTGGGACAGGGACCATATTTGACCTGTTTCTCTTAGATAACAATAATAATAATAATAATATCAATAATAATAATTGTAGTGTTTGTTAAGCGCTTACTTTGTGCCGGGCAGTATTCTAAGAGCTGGAATAGGTCCAAGATAATCGGATCAGACGCAGTCCTTGTCCTCTGTGGGGTTTACAGTCTTAATCCCTATTTTACTCATGAGGTAACTGAGTCACAAAGAGTGAAATGACTTACCCAAGGTCACATAGCAGACATATGGCGGATCTAGGATTAGAACCCAGGTCCTCTGACTCCCAAGCCTGTGCTCTTACTGCTATCCGCCCCCAGTGCATAGTCCAGTGCTTGGCAGTGGCTTGTAAGCAGTTTACAAATGCCACTGTTGTTGTTATTGGTAGTGGTATTAGTAGTATTATCGTTATCATTCTTTCCAAAGAAAAAGATGTGGGGCGTGACATATCATCACCCAGGTTTTCCTTGACATGGGGTTCTTTGAGAACTGTGGGAACTCACACCCCATGAGGAAGTTTTCAAGAAGAATTGGGTAATGATAAATTACAGGACTGGTAGTTATCCACCTAATAAGACGTTGAAATGGCCATTTTTAACTCCATTCCTTCACTCCTTTTTCTTTTATGGTATGTATTAAGCACTTAGCACCTGCCAACCACGGTACTCAGTGCTGGGGTTGATATAAGGTAATCAGAATGGACACGGTCCGTGTCCCACATGGACCTCACAATCTTAATCCCTGTTTTACAGAGGAGGGAACTGAAGCAGCGTGGCTCAGTGGAAAGAGCCTGGGCTTCGGAGTCAGAAGTCATGGGTTCGATTCCCGGCTCTGCCACTTGTCAGCTGTATGACAAGTCACTTAACTTCTCTGTGCCTCAATTACCTCATCTGTAAAATGGGGATTAACTGTGAACCTCACATGGGACAACCTGATTATCTACCCCTGCGCTTAGAACAGTGTTCTGCACGTAGTAAGCGCTTAACAAATACCAACATTATTAAAGTGACTTGCCTAAGGTCACTCAAGAGACCAGGACCAGAGCGAGAATTAGAACTCAAGTCCTCCAACTCCCAGGTCAAACTCCTTTCTATTAGGCCATGTTTCCTTTCCATCCCCATCAATCAATGAATCATATTTATTGTGTGCTTACTGTGTGCAGAGCACTGGACTAAGTGCTTGGGAGACTTGGTAGACATATTCATAGTCCACAGTGCGTTTACAGTCCAGAAGTTGCTGCTCCTCTTCTCCCTACCCCACCAAAATTCTGCTCATTCCTTTTTTAAGTTCACCTTCATTCACAGAGGAGATTAGCCAATTGTCACTGACCATATCCTCCCAAGCTTCCCACTGTCCAGACAGAAGCTTCACCCGCCAGCACTGGAGATAGGGGTAGAAGTTGACCTCTCTGGCAGACTTTCCTCCCATTGCTTAGTGAAACAGACAAGGGAGACCAAAATGGAAGAGATAGAAACAGAAGGGGAGCAAGAAAAGAGAGAGGATGGAAGATGTGACATAAACATTGACTCCCTAGGGATTTGGCACCAGAAAGTCAGAAAGGATATCAGAAAGGATGCAGCATGGCTCAGTGGAAAGGAGCCCGGGCTTGGGAGTCAGAGTTCATGAGTTTGAATCCCAGCTCTGCCATTTGTCAGCTGTGTGACAGTGGGCAAGTCACTTAACTTCTCTGTGCCTGTTTCCTCATCTGTAAAATGGGGATGAAGATTGTGAGCCTCACGTGGGACAACCTGATTACCCTGTATCTACCCCAGTGCTTAGAACAGTGCTCTGCTACATAGTAAGCGCTTAACAAATACCAATATTATTATGATTATATCTGTTAGGGGAATTTGAAAGGAAATTGCATGCTTGGTTCCTGGAAGTACCCACAGTTTGTCAAACCAGAAACTTGTATTAAAGACCAGAGGCTTGTAGAATCAAGGGAGATAGGGGTGTGGTAGACATTATAAATCTCTTTCAAGACAACTGGGCTCTCATCTGGTTCCACTGTCACCCTTTTTATATCACTAGTTCATTAAGATTAATGAGAAGCAGTGTGGTACAGTGGATAGAGCACAGTCCTGGGAGTCAAGGTCATGGGTTCCAATCCCAGCTCCACCACTTGTCTACTGTGTGACCTTAGGGAAATCACTTCACTTTTCTGTACCTCAGTTACCTCATCTGTAAAATGGGGATTGAGACTGTGAGCCCATGTGGGACAGGGACATGTCCAACCCGATTTGCTTGTATCCACCCCAGTGCTTAGGTCAGTGCCCAGCACATAGTAAGTGTTTAAAAGTGGCCATATTTATTACCTGCAGAAACATGTAAGGTTCATTATTAAGCCATTATTGAGTTCCCTTGGTGCTGTTAATGAACTGCGGATACAGTGTCTGAGAAATACAATATAATTTCAGGGCCAGAGGCACTGCATCGTATTGCAGTTGACTTGAAATGTCAGAGTATTATCAACCACCCTGAAAAATTGCAGTTCCTCTGAATTGTACACATCGTGAGCCAAAATGATACTCACAAATTTAAGTGTATTTAAAACCATGATTGGAAAGTTTATATTTGTCAGTAGAAACCTGTACCATTAAGGTCCGATCACTTCTAGAAGTAGTTCCCTGCGTGTGCAATACTAATAATAATGATTATGTAACAAGTACTTTCTACTTGGTGCTAGGGTCCATATAAGGTTATCAAATCAGATACATAGTCCCTGGCACACAGGAGGCTATCTCATCCCCATTTTACAGATGAGGAAACTGAGGCTCGAGAGGTTAAGGGACTTGCCCATGGCCTCCTAGCTTGGCTGGTACTCAAACTCAATTCTCCTGACTCTGTGCTGTGCTCTTTCTACTGGGCTGTGTACAAAAGCAAATGGAATTTGTTGTTCTGTAGCAGAGCTGGCTAGTGAGTCCCAAGTTCAGTGATGTAATTAGAGCAGCTTGATTAGAGGGTCAGATGGAAGTACAGATAGTGTAGAGAGGTTTTTCTGGAAACGGATTATCTTTTTCTTGCATCATGTTGTCTCACCAAGCAGGAACTTTGTTTAGAAAACCGTTATTTTCCATTTTCATTGTTTTAGAGAAGAGAAACAAACCAGAATACCTCATTATTAGTAGCATTTAGTACGTGCCTGCTGTATATAGAATATTGTACTTTAGTTTCTTGGGGAACATACAGTCAAGGTTGAGGGCATGAACCCTGCCCTCAAGGAGCTTACAGTCTACTGACAGAAACGAAACAAACCCAAGTGGCCAAATATATGTATCAATCTATTAGCGGTCTTTAATAAGCACTTACTGTGTGCAGAGCACTGTATTGGCACTTGCGAGAACACGACGACAGAGCTGGTAGGCACATTTCCTGCCCACATTGAGCTTATGGTCTAAAGTATGCACTATTGACACTGTTTTCCAAATTCACACTTCTGTTGATGATTCTCACCTAAGTCTTAGGCAGAGAAGGTAAATCTACAAAGAGAAGAGGCAGAACCTATTAGATTTATTTCTGACTTCTCACCTTGGGGTCTCTGAGGCTTTGGGCATATGATAATTTGCTTTGACTTGACGTCTCTTGATCTTCCTAGTTTACAGAGTAATAGAATTTGCTTTAGACATTTTGCTTCTGTTCTTCATTCCAAGTACCCTTTCCCCAGGGTCTCCTAAATCTCTCCTCAGCATCAGAGCGGCAATTCCAGAAATAGAGTGGGGAAAGCCATGATGGATGCACAGGTCTCCTGTCCTTGACCGAGGTCGACTGAGCTCCACCCTCGAGTCCATCCAGGAGCTTGGGAAAGATGGGAAAGAACGAAAGCCCCTGGCTCTGGGAGAAGGTCGGGCAAGGGCAATGGCTCCAGGTGAAGGGCACAATGACTGTTTCACAGGTCACCGGGATGAACCAGATTCCTGACAGCGGGCCAGAGTGTGAACTTTAATTATTGCAGAATTCGTTTGTCATAATGATTTTGACAGTATTGGAGAATGTTATCGTAACCTTTTTCTTCCTTTTTCAGCCTCCAAAAGTAAAATGTTTGACCCGAATCTGGCACCCCAACATCACAGAGACGGGCGAAATCTGTTTAAGGTAGGTGGGAGGGGAAGGGCGATTGTCTATTTTTTATTTTTTGGCTAACCTCTTCTTGTCCTTCATTTTTTTTTAATGGTATTTGTTCGGCACTTACTATGTGCCAGGCACTGTTCTAAGCCCTGAAGTAGGTACAAGCTAATCAATTTGAATGCGGTCCATGTCCCACATGGGACTCACAATCTTAAATCCCATTTTACAGATGAGGTAACTGAGGCACAGAGGTCACACTGCAGACAAGTGGCAGAGCCAGTATTAGAACCCAGGTCCTTCTGACTCCCAGGCCTGGGCTCTATCCACTAGGTCACGTTGCATTTCCTTGTGCTTGAGATTGCTAAAGTTCAGTTTCATTCCCAAATAAAATCATTCGAACCAAAGTCTGAAGCAGAGGCAGACAACCTTTGAGTCTTTGGCGATGGATAGATAGTCCTCCCTGTGTCTCCTAGGCTACACCAGAATGGTGCAGTGCCAGAAGTTCAGCCTAGCCCTCAACTCAGGGCTAGGCTCGGACCTCCCCGGCATGGGCTAGGTCAGCTTCTCACAAGCTATTCAACTAAATGTGGCCAGTGAAGCGGCGTGGCGTAATGGATAGAGCACGGGCCTGGGAGTCAGAACGACATGGGTTCTACTCCCGGCTCCACCTCTTGCCTGCTGTGTGACCCTGGGCAAGTCACCTCACTTCTCTGGGCTTCAGTTCCTTCATCTGTAAAATGGGGGTGAAGACTGAGAGCCCCATGTGGGACATGGACTGTGTTCAAGCTGATTAGCTCGTATCTGCCCTAGCGCTTAGTATAGTGCCTGGCACTCATTCATTCATTCAATAGTATTTATTGAGCGCTTACTATGTGCAGAGCACTGTACTAAGCGCTTGGGATGAACAAGTTGGCAACAGATACAGACAGTCCCTGCCGTTTGACGGGCTTACAGTCTAATCGGGGGAGACGGACAGGCAATAAATAGAGTCAAGGGGAAGAACATCTCGTAAAAACAATGGCAACTAAATAGAATCAAGGCGATGGACATTTCATTAACAAAATAAATAGGGTAACGAAAATATATACAGTTGAGCGGACGAGTACAGTGCTGTGGGGATGGGAAGGGAGAGGTGGAGGAGCAGAGGGAAAAGGGGAAAATGAGGGTTTAGCTGCGGAGAGGTAAAGGGGGGATGGCAGAGGGAGTAGAGGGGGAAGAGGAGCTCAGTCTGGGAACGCCTCTTGGAGGAGGTGAGTTTTAAGTAGGGTTTTGAAGAGGGAAAGAGAATCAGTTTGGCGGAGGTGAGGAGGGAGGGCGTTCCAGGACCGCGGGAGGACGTGACCCAGGGGTCGACGGCGGGATAGGCGAGACCGAGGGACGGTGAGGAGGTGGGCGGCAGAGGAGCGGAGCGTGCGGAGTGGGTGGTAGAAAGAGAGAAGGGAGGAGAGGTAGGAAGGGGCAAGGTGATGGAGAGCCTTGAAGCCTAAAGTGAGGAGTTTTTGTTTGGAGCGGAGGTTGATAGGCAACCACTGGAGTTGTTTAAGAAGGCGAGTGACATGCCCAGATCGTCTCTGCGGGAAGATGAGCCGGGCAGCGGAGTGAAGAATAGACTGGAGCGGGGCGAGAGAGGAGGAAGGGAGGTCAGAGAGAAGGCTGACACAGTAGTCTAGCCGGGATATAACGAGAGCCCGTAACAGTAAGGTAGCCGTTTGGGTGGAGAGGAAAGGGCGGATCTTGGCGATATTGTAGAGGTGAAACCAGCAGGTCTTGGTAACGGATAGGATGTGTGGGGTGAACGAGAGAGACGAGTCAAGGATGACACCGAGATTGCGGGCCCGAGAGACGGGAAGGATGGTCGTGCCATCGACGGTGATAGAGAAGTCTGGGAGAGGACCGGGTTTGGGAGGGAAGATGAGGAGCTCAGTCTTGCTCATGTTGAGTTTTAGGTGGCGGGCCGACATCCAGGTGGAGACATCCCGGAGGCGGGAGGAGATGCGAGCCTGAAGGGAGGGGGAGAGGACAGGGGCGGAGTTGTAGATCTGCGTGTTATCTGCGTAGAGATGGTAGTCAAAGCCGTGAGAGTGAATGAGTTCACCGAGGGAGTGAGTGTAAATGGAGAACAGAAGAGGGCCAAGAACTGACCCTTGAGGAACTCTAACAGTTAAAGGATGGGAGGGGGAGGAGACTCCGGCGAAGGAGACCGAGAATGATCGGCCAGAGAGGTAAGAGGAGAACCAGGAGAGGACAGAGTCCGTGAAGCCAAGGTGAGATAAGG
This sequence comes from Ornithorhynchus anatinus, assembly GCF_004115215.2. Classification (NCBI taxonomy): domain Eukaryota; kingdom Metazoa; phylum Chordata; class Mammalia; order Monotremata; family Ornithorhynchidae; genus Ornithorhynchus; species Ornithorhynchus anatinus. The sequence continues at coordinate 34,935,100 of NC_041734.1, read as the reverse complement.
TATGGAGGAGGAGGGGATGGTCAACAGTGTCAAAGGCAGCAGAGAGGTCAAGGAGGATCAGAATGGAGTAGGAGCCATTGGATTTGGCAAGAAGGAGGTCACGGGTGACCTTAGAGAGAGCAGTCTCGGTAGAGTGGATGGGACAGAAGCCAGATTGGAGGGGGTCTAGGAGAGAATGGGAGTTAAGGAATTCTAAGCATCGATTGTAGACGACTCGTTCTAGGATTTTGGAAAGGAAGGGTAGTAGGGAGATAGGGCGATAACTGGAGGGGGAAGTGGGGTCAAGAGTGGGTTTTTTTAGGATGGGGGAGACGTGGGCATGTTTGAAGGCAGAGGGGAAAGAGCCCTTGGAGATTGAGTGGTTAAAAATAGAAGTTAAGGAAGGTAGGAGGGCAGGGGCGATGGTTTTAAGAAGGTGAGAGGGAATGGGGTCCGAGGCGCAGGTGGAGGGGGTGGCACTTGCGAGGAGGGAGGAGATCTCCTCTGAGGATACTGCAGGGAAGGATGGGAAAGTAGGGGAGGGGGTTGGTGGGGGGGAGTGGAGAGGCGGAGGGGTGACTTTGGGGAGCTCAGACCTGATCGTGTTGATTTTCGTGAGGAAATAGGTGGCCAGATCATTGGGGGTGAGAGATGGGGGAGGGGGAGGAACAGGGGGCCTAAGGAGAGAGTTAAAGGTCCGGAACAATCGGCAGGGGTGACGGGCATGGGTGTCGATGAGGGAGGAGAAGAAGCTTTGCCTGGCGGAGGAGAGGGCAGAGTTAAGGCAGGAAAGGATAAATTTGAAGTGTGTGAGGTCGGCTTGGTGCTTGGACTTATGCCAGCAGCGCTCAGCAGCTCGAGCATAGGAGCGTAGGAGGCGGACGGAGGAGGTGATCCAGGGCTGTGGGTTAGTGGAGCGAGAGCGGCGGAGGGAAAGGGGGGCGAGAGAGTCGAGATGAGTAGAGAGGGTGGAGTTGAGAGCGGAGACCCGCTCGTCGAGAGTGGGAAGAGAGGACAGGGCAGCAAGGTGAGGAGAGATGCTATTGGAAAGACGGATGGGATCGAGAGAGCGGAGGTCTCTGTGGGGCAGTAGCGAAGATTTGCAGGGGGAGGGAGTGTGAGAGATGAGGCAGGTGAGAAGGTTATGGTCAGAGAGGGATTTCAGAGTCGGTGAGGGAGGAGATAGTGCAGCGGTAGGAGATGACGAGATCGAGGGTGTGACCGAGTCGGTGAGTGGGCGCGGTATGGTGGAGGAGGAGGTCGGCAGAGTCGAGGAGGGATAGCAGGCGGGCGGCAGAGGAGTCGTCGGGTACATCCATATGGGTGTTGAAGTCTCCAAGGATCAGAGTGGGCAGATAGAAGGAGAGAAGGAAGGTGAGAAAGGGGTCAAGGTGTTTGAAGAAGTCGGAGGGGGGACCGGGAGGACGGTAGATGACAGCGACAAGTAACTGGAGGGGGTGGTAGAGGCGAATGATATGGGTTTCGAAGGAGAGGAAGGAGAGGGAGGGGGGAGGAGGGATAGTGCGGAAGCGGCAACGGGGCGAGAGGAGGAAGCCTCCTCCCTTACCGGTGAGTCTGGGGGAGTGGGAGAAGGAGAGGCCTCCGCTGGAGAGAGCGGCGGCGGAGACCGTGTCTTCGGGAGAGAGCCACGTTTCCGAAAGGGCGAGGAGGAGGAGAGAGCTAGAGAGGAAAAGGTCATGGATGAAAGGTAGCTTACCTCACGCACGCACGCAGTAAGAGCTTAACAAATGCCTTAAAAAAAAGGGCTAAGAGCAACCCAGCATTGGACTGAGGGCAGGGAAAGTGGGTATCAACTCTGCTGCACTGTACTCTCCCAAACACTTAGTACAGTGCTCTGTACTACGTGCTCAGTAAATACCATTGAGGATGACGAAGATGATTAAATTATTGATTGAGGCGAGAGACTTCATGTTACCCCACAGATGCCATTTGGATCCTTCCTACAGGATAAAGTTCGTCTACAGGCCAAGGTGGCCAATCCTGCCTTAAAATAATTTCAAAGCCAAATCTCAAAGTATTGCGATGTCCTCTTCCTTCTCAAGCCTCTAAATATGATTCACTGCTCATTCGGGAGCCTATTTCAACTTCATTTTGTTTACATACATAAACAGTTAAAAGAGTTGTGGCTCATTCCAATGGAACATGAATCTACAATAGTGTCAAGAAGAGTCATTAATATTGGTTGAAGAGAAATCAAACTAACTGCTTTATGCATGAAATTGGCTTAAAAAGCTCTTGAGGAAAAAAATGAGTTTCCTGAATACAGTCTTGATCCCAAGAATTCACTGCAAATCTTTGTTCATAGCTTAAATTAACTTTAAACTTTTGATAGCAGTTGACCTGACACACTTCCAACCTTTGTGCGCTTGAAGAAGTAGCTCACGTCACCTTCTCTTTTTTTCTATTTTCCATTGTTCAGTGTTGTGTATGATCTACATCTCTTGTTTTAGTACAGTGTGGCACAGAGTAAGCACTTAACAAATTCCATTGTTGCTATTATTATTATTCTCCCCTAAATTAGTGGGGATTATTTGTGGAAATCAGCATGGCCTTGTGGCAGGAGCATGAACATGGGAGTCAAAGGACGTGGGTTCTAATCCTGGCTCCATCACTTGTCTGCTGTGTGACCTTGGACAAGTCAGTAAATTTCTCTGTGCCTCAGTTACCTCATCTGTAAAATGGGGATGAAGACTGTGGGACAGGGACCATGTCCAACCTGATTACCATGTATCTACCCCAGTGCTTAGAGCAGTGCTTGGCACATAATAAGTGCTTAACAAATACCATTGTCGTTGTTATTATTAATTATCAATTGAGAGTTAATTTTAGGAGTTTGCCCCCAGAGGTATTAAGGCCCTTCATAGAATCCTCTCATTATTGTGGCAACGGAACCTCTTGGAAAAGGCTAGTAACAGATCTTGCCTAACTAGTATCATCTTGCCTAACATATTTCCGAGTACTGCGGGAATCCCGCAGCATCTTGGAACCAGATGTGTGCCTTCAAATGAAACTTGAATCACATAACCTAACTTCATAAAATTGAACAATGCCACTCAGCATGATTAAGGGTGGGGGAGTGTTGGGAGGGAAGGGGAGAGTCTTTTACACTTTTCGGTGAAGACCAAGGGAAAAGCTAGTTGAGAGGCCAACTGGCATTATATACTATACTGTGCTCACAGGATCATCTTTCAGCACGTCTCTGAACTCCTCCAGAACCTATAGTAGTTTTCTCACTAAACTCCAAATCAACCAAATACACCTGAAGCCTTCCTTCCACCTGTGCTGTCTTCCCCATACTATTCCCCAGATTATGCTATTCACCCCTCCCTATGTAATAACAATGATGGTATTTGATAAGCACTTACTATGTGCCAGGCACTGTACTAAATGCTGGGGTTGATACAAGCAAATCGGGTTGAATACAGTCCCTGTCCCGCACGCTGCTCACTCTCTGAATCCCCATTTTACAGATGAGGGAACTGAGGCCTAGGGAAGTGAAGTGACTTGCCCAAGGCCACACAACAGACAAGTCGCGGAGCCTGGATTAGCACTCATTACCTTCTGACTTGCAGGTCTGGGCTTTATCCACTAGACGGTATAATCTTCTAACTCTATCACTTTTCTTACTTTCCTCCTCCCAGCCCCTTACTCATACCCATCTTTCCCCTGCTTAGAACTTCCCCTCCAAATCCAAAACTCTGCCCCTCTTCAAAGCCTTCCCAAAAACCCGATTCAGCTTGCCCAGGGAACATTCCCCTATTCCACCACTATACTGTTTGGCAACACCTCAACCACCATAGCACCTCTCTTTTGGAAATGGTCTGTAGGTTTTAGGTATCGCTTGATGGGATGTACACTTCTTGTTTTTTCCACTTATTCATCATTCCCATCTTTCTTACACACTCTGCTGTTACCAGTTGTCATTCGTTCCCTCTTGAGCTCTAACTGCATAAATGATTTGTGTCTGCCTGCTTCACCCCATTAGATTGCGAATGCCTTAAGGGCAGGGGTCTGGCCCTTTGCTTTTTTCTGTGCTCTGCCCAGCACTTACCACGGTGCTTTGTACATAGGTGTTCAGTAAATACTATTGTTTTAGGAAAGGGAATGCTTTCTATTAATAGAGATTTGGGGATTATTGGGAGACCATGGCAGATTTGAGAAACAGCCACAGGCACAGCAAATAGCTATAAATAATAACAGTGCATTGCAGTGCACTGCAATGGTGCACTGGGCACCATTGAAGCAAAGGACTATCTTCCCTCTAAACCGTAAGCTCATCGTGGGCAGGAAAGGTGTCTGCCAAGTCTGTTATATTGTACTCTCCCAAGCACTCAGTACAGTGCTCTGCACATAGTAAGCACTCAATAAATAGAAATTGATTGATTTATATGCATGCAGTGTAGTCTGGAGTATGTTAGGCTACACCTTACCTGTACGCATAGGATCTTACCTTCAGTAGCTTCTTCTTCCCAAAGGAAGTTTAGATAGTAATTCTTGCAGAGCCCTTGACAATCTGGAGAGTCAGGAAAGCACGCTGGAAAGCAGCATGGCTTAGTGGATAGAGACCAGGCCTGAAAGTCAGAAGGACTTGGGTTCTAATCCCAGCTCCACCACTTGCCTGCCCTGTGTCCTTGTGCAAGTCACTTCACTTCTGTGGGCCTCAGTTCCCTCATCTATAAAATGGGGTTTAAGACTATGAGCCCCATTTGGGCCCGGGGCTGTGTTCAACCTGATTACGTTGTATCTGTCCCAGCGCTTAGTATAGTCCCTGTCACGTATTAAGTACTCAAAAAATACCATAAAAAGGTGGGGGGGAAGGGGACCAGTATGAATTTTAAAGAGGAAAGTTTGGTTACCTAATGAAGATCATTAACTCAGGAAAAACATTCCTATGAAATGTCAGCTCCCCTCCCTCCAGTTTTCTAGTGACCAATATGAAATGAGACCGATGTGAAAAAACACTTATATAGTTTAGCAGCCATTCATGGTTTATTCAGTGCATTCCAGATGACCTATTTCCAGAATTATCCTGCGGGGATGCAATATGGCACCAGCATAGAATAATTTTTACTCAGAAAGACTCTCTTAACAGTCCCACGTTCTTTGTGCAAGTGTCCGTTGCCCTGAATTGACATAAATGGAATTCTGTAGCTCAGCCCTGATAATCAGTTCCTAGCATTTTAACCCAGTTTTCTTTTACAAGATGGAAGATTTGACATCATCTGCAATTCTCACCATCCTTAATAATTCAAATTCTTGTTGAAGTGTATCCGCTCATGCATGTTATTTTCTCAGTCATTTGAGGAATGGGAATGACAGTGTTCATAAATCCTCTTTCCTCAGCTGGGGAAATGAATCCTGTTCTCTTCTATGATAGCTGCAGTTCTCTAATTAGTGGGAAAGTAGGAGAGTTAGGAAGTCAGTCAGTCGTATCTATTGAGTGCTTAGTATGTGCCGAGTACTATACTAAGTGCTCGGGAGAGTACAGTACAATACTGTAACAGACACTTTCTCTGCCCACAATGAACTTCCAGTCTAGGAAGGAATTCTGGTTGGGTGGAGGTTGTAATATTGTACTCTCTGAAGCGCTTAGTCCAGTGCTTTGTACACAGTTAGTGCTCAGTAAATATGATTGAGTGAATGAATGAATGGGTAGCTCCTCGGTGTTTGTCCATCATTGCATGTGTTGGAGAAACGGCATGGCGTTTTGCAAATAGGCTGATTTTGTCCGCTGCCCTGGTTTTTCCAATCAGCAATCACATTATGTGTTTATTGTGGCATATTAAAAATTCAGTCATTATTCAGGAGCCTTAGGGTTGAATAAAAAAGGCTGTTACTATTGAGGAAGCACAAAAGTCTTTGCTGGAGGGAAGAAAAGACTAGATTATGGGAATAGTAGTTTTACTGGAAAAGCAGTACATTCTATCTTGTATTTTAAAAAAGCAGGTTTTTAAAAAAGCTAAAAGCTAGGTTACCGAACTCCAAATCTCCCAGGTACAATTTGAAACAGTAATTTAATGAGCTTAATGAATGATAGTGCCCTAGTATTCATTGGAGAAGGACCCTTTCTCTCAAAAGCAGAGGCTGTTCCCAAGAGCAAGGACCTAGAAGCCACAGGACCTGAGTTCTAATGCCGGTTCTTCCATTTGCCAGCTGTGTGACTGAGCAAGCCATTGTAATTTTTTCTATACCTCTGTTCCCTCATCTGCAAAATGGGGATTAATTCATATATTCATTCAGTTGTATTTATTGAGTGATTACCGTGTGCAGAGCCCTGAACTAAGCTCTTGGGAGACAACAGTACAAGAATAAATCAATACCTGTTCTCCCTCCTAGTTAGACTGTGAGCCCCAAGTGGGTATTGATTGTTGTATAGCTAACCCAGAGCTTAGTACAGGTTTGGGCACATAGTAAACACCTAACAAATACCTGAATAATTATCATCATTTTTATGACGATCAAATGTACCAAATGTACCAGTTTTCTGCTTCTGAAGAACTGAATTAGGACCGCTGAGATTCCACAAAAGTCACATTTTATTTGAGCATTCCGCAAATCCAAGAAAGTAGTGGTGTTATCATCTGCAGGCATGATGGAGGACAAGGTAATTCTGCTAGTAAAGTGGATATGTACATATGGTTCAGTAACTGCAGAAATATAGTACATGTACTTAGTGAATGAAAAATTGAGCCTGTGGATTAATGACTGATTCGAAATAATCTAAGGAGTTTGAAGACGGTAGCAGAACATCCATTGCCATAGAGGCAGAAAAGCCCTAGCGTTGATGTGTCCAGCGTCCAAATCCCTCCTTGACCTGGACCAAAATTTTCTTTCAGCCCAACTCCCTGGGATAACAAATTCCCTGTGTTTTTATCACCCACTCGGTGAAGAAGCTTCATATTTTGAACCTGATTTTGATTTTGGAAGGCTCTGAATAGAGAAGGACCACAGTCAGAATAAGTGCACCCAGGAAATGCTTTTAGTGGTAACATGCAAGGCAGGAGAGTGGCTTAGGCCAAAATTCCAGAAAGGAAGAAGTCCCAGCTTGCATTTTTCAGGTTGAGAAGTGAGTCTTAATGAACTTGGAAAATTTTCTGTGATTTCCAAAGCTTGCACCTGCCTAGAGTCCTTGTATTCAATTATTGCATCTTTCAATATTTGGAGAGGAACATCTGAAAAACAACTTTTCAAAGAAACTAGAGAGCTCAGCTGATAAAATCAGAAGACAGCATTTATCATCATCATTGGTGTTAGAGTGGTTACACTATGCGTTGCACAGTACCATAAGCTTGGGAGAGTATAATACAATAAAGTTGGTAGACAGGCTCCCTGCTTACAGCGAACTTTGCCAAATAAATTATTCAGTTAATGCTGTCCCCCTCCAAGCTTCCAGAATCTAATTTTGGTTTAGGGTCAGCTGAAGAGTTTCCCCAATCACCTTGTTTTAGCTTTAGAAGTGTGGACAATCCCAAACCGGTATCCCAGCAACCTGTAGGGGTTACTATGATGACTACATAACCCCCACTCCCTTCACCCCACTCCCCACAAAAACATGACCCACAGTAATTGAATCATCATGTTCTCTGAAAATAAGTAAAATACCACATTCCCCACCTTATCAAGAGTGGGTTTTTTTAAAATTGGTAATTCACAACATTTTCCTTTTGGACACACCTCTATGTAAAGATAATCCTAACATGATAATGGCATAATGAACACTCAGGTGTGTATCCAGTGGGCATATGTCAGGCATTTGCCCAGCCCCCTAGGACATTCCTTGAGGCCACCTGACTTACCCAAAGTTGGGGATTCTGGCCTGTTCCAGAACAGGTCCTGTAGTAATCTGGAGTGATTTAATCTAGAGTATATGAGAAATCCAGAGTTCTCTGGAACCTTGGGACACTTCATTGGGCGTTCCACTGTCCACACTGTGTTTTACTGGCCCCTTCCAAACCTGGCATTCGACTCTCAACAGTCAGTCTTTCTTCTCTCCCCCATCCTGTTTGGCTCTTCCATTGCATTGGTGACTTACCCAGCCTCTGGATAACCAATTTGGGGGTGTTGGGGTTATCTTTTTACAGAGGTGGCCCCAAAACGAAAGTGTTGTGCTTTCTCAAATAAAACAAAAAAACACTCTTGATAAAGTGGAGGATGTGGGATTTTACTTATTTTAGAGAACATGCCGATTCAATTACTGTGGGTCATGTTTGTGGGGGAAAAACAAAATTTCTCTGATCGTTTCCTTCTTTATATGCTAAGCACCTGTGAACTCCAAGAATGAGGTTATATAAATGTGGGACTGTCTCAGAGCTTTTGCAGCACTGTATTGGTTACATACATTATCTGGTTCTGATATAAATTGATATGATCTTTGGTTATTAAATTGTGTTTTTGTGAAATCTGTGATGCTGGCGCTCTCAAATCAGCAGATTCATCCTTTCTGTCATGGAAAAATAAGTTGTTGTTCTGAGCGGATAAAAACATCCACAACCCACAGATTTGCCCTCTCTCCCCAGGGTGTTTGGCTTTTTTTTGTCAAGTTTAAATGATGGCTTCCTTCCCTAGTGTTCTTAATGCATTTATTACAACATGACTAAGTAAAATGATGTATGTTTTCATGTCTGTTTCAGTTTACTGAGAGAACATTCGATCGATGGCACTGGGTGGGCTCCCACAAGAACATTAAAGGTACAGTGCATTTTGAGATTGAGAATGGTCCATCTTCCACTATATATACCTCTGTCAGCACCAGCATTTTCCCCTCTGTCCTTCAGGAGATGTGCTTTAAGTAGCTGTCGAGTTTGTAACGTTTATATCAGTCTCACAGCAAGTGTTTTTAAACCAGGAGATGCACACACATTTTTGTGGCTCATTTAATTCACCTAGACCCCGACCCTGTAGGAGCACTCGCATTGTTGTCGTCCACACTAGCAAAAACTGTAGTGGAATTAACTGGTCAGTTCTCTGTGTTTGTTGTGAAGTTGGCCCAAAAGGCTATTATGATTTAAATTGCACAATGTACAATCAATGGCTTGGGCGGCTTGTTGATACACCCTGCTAGACCACTGTCTAGCCCTTCCCCCCTTCCTCCCCCCCTCCCCCCCCCCCGCCTCCCAGACATGAGTGACAGAGAGAATACATCCTAGTAGCTGGTGGAAGATGGGTACACCTTTCCATCTCCCCCTCTATATTGTAAGTTTACGGTGGGCAGGGAATGTGTCTGCTTACTGTTGTATTATACTCTCCCAAGCACTTAATACAGTGCTCTGCACACAATAAGTGCTCTATAGACGCATTCGAATATAAGGAAGGGAGGAGGAAGATGTGTACCCCTTTCCATATAAGGCAGGGGGTCAGTAGCTTTGGCATCAGGAGGTCTCCCCTGGCTAAGGAATTTGAACTGAAGGGCACATGTACAGAGTCACTAAATCTAGGATGGAGTCGAGCCTTTATTCAGCCTCAAAATGGCTAATCACTTGCAGCGGCAAGCGAGCTGCTCCTCGATGACCGAAAACCTCCACTGTCTGTGCCAGTGAGTTGGGGCAGACTTGTCAACTGCGGGCCATTGCGGTTCCCCTCTGTCCTCCCATCTGGTCCTCTGCCCCATCTGGCCCAGGAGATGGGGTGCTGGGGATTCAGCTCCAGCCGGCCCAAGGTGGACTTTTATGGGGGATCACATGCAATCAGGCGACTTGACTGCTTGCTCCTTCCTTGGGGAACACTATAGCTGAGGCTCTGTTAGCATCTTTGCAGTGTCTGGGGGCTGGATTTTTTTCTGTTTCTAGGAATAATAAAAATTGTGAAATTTGTTAAGCACTTACTATGTGCTGAGCTGGGGTCTAGATACAAGATTCATTCATTCAATAGTATTTATTGAGCGCTTACTATGTGCAGAGCACTGTACTAAGCGCTTGGAATGAACAAATCGGTAACAGAGACAGTCCCTGCCCTTCGACGGGCTCACAGTCTAATCGGGGGAGACGGACAGACAAGAACAATAGCAATAAATAGAATCAAGGGGATGAACATCTCATTAAAACAATAGCAAATAAATAGAATCAAGGGGATGTACATGTCATTAACAAAATAAATAGGGTAATGAAAATATATGCAGTTGAGCGGACGAGTACAGTGCTGAGGGGAGGGGAAGGGAGAGGGGGAGGAGCAGAGGGAAAGGGGGGAAAGGAAGGTTTAGCTGCAGAGAGGTGAAGGGGGTGGTAGAGAGAGCAGAGGGAAAAGGGGAGCTCAGTCTGGGAAGGCCTCTTGGAGGAGGTGAGCTTTAAGTAGGGTTTTGAAGAGGGGAAGAAAATTAGTTTGGCGGAGGTGAGGAGGGAGGGCGTTCAGGGCCGCGGGAGGACGTGGGCCAGGGGTCGACGGCGGGATAGGCGAGAACGGGATATGGTGAGGAGGTGGGCGGCAGAGGAGCGGAGCGTGCGGGATGGCCGGTGGAAAGAGAGAAGGGAGGAGAGGTAGGAGGGGGCAAGGTGATGGAGAGCCTTGAAGCCTAGAGTGAGATGATTAGGTCCCACAGGGGCTCATAGTCTAAGTAGGAGGGAGACCAGGTAGTGAATCCCCATTTGGCAGGTGAGGGAACTGAGGCACAGAAAAGTGAAATAACTTGCCCATGGTCACAAAGTAGGGAAGTGGCCAAATTGGGATTAGAACCCAGGTCCTCTTGACTCCCAGGTCTGTGCTATTCCCCTTTGCCATGCTGTTGTCACTGAAACGAAGCATGCAGATTCCTCCCCCTCCCTTTTTCGGCCAGCTGGAAATCACGGGAATCTTGATCATCCGGGCAAATGAAGTTGCATCATCCCAAGACAAAGGCGTAGACATCATCATCATCCGAAGATCTGAGAGAGGTGGCACAGATCTGTAGTTGATTGAATAGTTCTGAGCCAGCCATCCCTACTCCCAAAACAGATCACAAAACTAAATCCAATGTCTAGCCTGTTGGTCCTTAAACAGATTTTTTTCTCTTCTGTCAATCCTCAAGTAAATTTATATGAAAGCTGGGCAGGCACACTGTGATCCAGCATTGGGGGCGGGTCAGCAGGGCCATCTGACAGCTGAAGAACAATGGTCCAGGTGTGCGACATGGCCTGGTCAACAGGGCACGGGCTTGGAAGTCAGAAGGACCTGGGTTTGAATCCCGGGTCCGCCCTTTGTCCGCTAGTGAGCGTGGGCAAGTTGCTTCACTTCTCTAGGTCTCAGTTACCTCATCTGTAAAAGGGGGATTAAGACTGTGAGCCCCAAGTGGGATTTAGACTCTGTCCAACCTAATTAATTTGTATCCACCCCAGTGCTTAGAACAGAGCTTGACACATAGTAAGCCCTTAGCAAGTACCATTATTATTGTTATTTTTATTATTATCTGTCGCACCACTTCATCCATAGATGCAATCTCACTGTTGAACAGTAGCTATGAGTATATCAGAATATGGGTGTCTGCAAAGCTTCTGTGTCCCCCCCATTGAGCTGAAATTTAGGCTTCCCAAAGGTAGTTCATTTATAAACACTTTTCTTTTCTTTCAAGTTTTCAGCTTAATGAATAGAGCAAACCCTTGCACAGTATAACAACATCTGTTTCCATCATTGGTTTCCTAATAGAGCCATCCATCTCCACATTGGAAAGGCCAGCAGAATCTGGACACGGTCCAGGGCTTCTGATTTTTTTTCATCTTTGCAGCCCCGTTTGAAAAGAATCTTCATTTGTGACTCCGTTCACAGCTCTTTTTTCTTTCTGAAATGCACAGCATTCTCTCTGAGAAATCTAGTCACTCTTTCCAAGCAATGTGAAATATATTTCAGATGGTAATGTTGATTTTCCTAAGAGATAAAGGATGATGGTATTAGCTGTTGAAAGTTATTTCAGTAATACAACTTGAGGACTCGCCTTCTACATTCAGTTGCATAATCATAGTTGGATTTATGTTGAAGTTGATTTTATCTTTTTACCACCCACTAAGGAGAAGCCATTGCAGTTCTTTGAGCGTGTTTGTTCATGCATAAACATTCATGCCTCTCTCGAGCCTTGATTTTAAGCACCCATTGGAAGAGTTTGGATAAATTCACAAGAAGCTAAACTGATGCAAGCACTTATCCTATCCCGCCTTGATTATTTAATCAGCCTTTTCGCTGACCTCCCTGCCTCTCCCCACTCCAGTTCATACTCAGTTATGCTCACCGAATCATTTTCCTTCAGAAATGTTTAGAACAGTGCTTGGCACATAGTAAGCGCTTAACAAATACCATAATTATTATTATTTAGACCATGTTTCCCCACTTGTCAAGATACTCCAATGGTTGCCCATCCACCTCCACATCGAACAAAAACTCCTCACCATTAGCTTTAAAGCAGTCTATCACCTTGCCCCCTCCTACCTCACCTTGTTACTCTCCTACTACAACCCAGCCCACACGCTTCATCTTCTAATACTGACTTTTTCACTGTACCTCGATCTCGTTTATCTCACTGCCAGCCTCTCGCCCACATCCCACCTCTGGCCCGGAAGGCCCTCCCTCTTCATATCAGACGGATAATTGCTTTCCCCCTCTTCAAACCTTATTGAAGGCACATCTCCTCCTAGAAGCCTTCCCTAACTAAGCCCTCCTCTCCTTTTCCCCCACTCCCTTCTGCACTGCTCTTACTCTCTCCTTCATTCATCATCCCTCCCATCCCCACAGTGCATATGAATATATCTGTGTGTGTATATGTATATGTGTGTACGCATGTATTTATATCTGTGATTTATTTATCTATTTATTCATTTATTTATATTAATATCTGTCTCCCCCTCTAGACTGTGAGCTCTTCGGGGACAGGAATGTGCCTACCAACTCTGACATATTATTGTATTTTACTCTCCCAGAGTTGGTAGACACATTCCTGGCCCGCAACGAGCTTACAGTTTAGAGGTGGAGACAGACATTAATAGAAATAAATTATGGACATATACATAAGTGCTGGGAATGAGGGTGACGCAGAAGGGAGTGGGAAAAAAGGAAATGAGAGCTTGAAAATGTTACATTCCAAGTTTCTATTCAACTGTTTTCACCATTGTCTCTTCAAATACCAACACATACTCCTAATGAAAATCTTTCTCCTTAAAAAGCCTTTTGAATTCTCCCCCTTCCCAAATCAGTAGGCATAGATGGCATCATGAACTAACTGATCTTTGTATCTAGTAAAAACCACCTCATAGTCTATGAGTACTAAGTACCTAGTACCGTCTATGTGTACTAAGCCTATGTGAGGATGATTCCTGCTTCTACCTGTTATATCATGTTCTTTCTCCTATACCCCTCTCCTTTTTTTTTCCATAGTGTACGTTAAACGCTTACTGTGTGCCAGGCACTATTCTAAGCGCTGGGGTTGATACAAGCTAATAATGTTGGCCACGGTCCCGGTCCCTCATGGGGCTCCCAGTCTTAATCCCGATTTTACAGCTGAGATAACTGAGACCCAAGGAGTTGCCAACTTCACACAACAGAGAAGTGGCGGAGCTGGGGTCAGAACCCAGGTCCTTCTGACTCCCAGGCCCGGGCTCTATCCACTTATCCACACTGCTTCTATATTTGTAACTCAAGTATGTCTTCCTGCCTCCCCTTTTCAAGGACCATGTTTTTCACTCCTTTCCCAACTGCGTCATCCTATTCTCTGCAAGGAGTAGGTACTCAATGTTATCTATTTAGTGTTTGACTGATTGGTAACTAGCTTTAATCTTGTCTGTTTCTCCTCTTCAAAACTTTCCAGCCTCCATCCTGTCACCCTCCCCCCACCCACTCACTTATTTCTATGGGCTTCTCTTTGTCTTCCTCCCCTCAAACTTCTCCTTCACACAGATCATCTTCTGTTCATTCATTCATTCATTCAGTCATATTTATTGAGCGCTTACTGTGTGCAGAGCACTGTACTAAGTGCTTGGACTGTACAGTTTGGCAACTGATAGAGAAAATCCCTGTCCAACAACGGGCTCTCAGTCTAAAAGAGGGAGACAGACAGCAAAACAAAACAAGTAGGCATCAATACTATCAAAATAGATAATTAGAATCGTAGATCTATATACATTATTAATAAAATAGAGAAATAATATATACAAATATACACAAGTGCTATGGGGAGGGGAAGGACATAGAGCAGAGGGAGGGAGTAAGGGTGATGGGAAGGAGGGGTAGAGGGAAAAGGAGGGCTCAGTCTGGGAAGGCCTGGAGGAGGTGAGTTCGCAGTAGGGCTTTGAAGAGGAGAAGAGAGCTAGTTTGGCAGATGTGAGGAGGGAGGGCATTCCAGGCCAGAGGTAAGACGTAGGCCAGGGGTCGACGGTGGGACAGGCGGGAACGAGGGACAGTGAGGAGGTTAGCAGCAGAGGAGCGGAGTGTGTGGGCTGGGCTCTAGAAGGAGATGGAGGGCTGTAGAAGGGAGATGAGGTAGGAGGGGGCAAGGTGATGGAGAGCTTTGAAGCCAAGAGTGAGGAGTTTTTGATTCATGCGAAGGTTGATAGGCAACTACTGGAGGTTTTTGAGGAGGGGAGTGAAATGCCCAGAGCATTTCTGTAGAAAGATAATCTGGGAAGCGGAGTGAAATTTAGACTAAAGTTGGGGGGAGACAGGAGTATGGAAGATCAGAGAGGAGACTGATGCAGTAATCCAGTCAGGATATTATGAGAGATTATTGTACCAGCAAAGTAGCAGTTTGGATGAAAAAGAAAAGGCAGATCTTGGCGATGTTGTGCTGCAGGATCTGAACAAATGAAATTATTCCCACAGAAGGAGATGGACCATTTGTTCCTCCTTCCCCATTTATTCTTGACACACCTTAACCAGTAAGTAGAGCGTAATAATTATGAGAATCAACAGGATGTTCAATTCATGAAATGAGACAGTTTCCTTTTTAGGTTAGGATGGGCCTCTCACTTCATCCTTCTTTCCAGAAGTGGTTAGGAACTCGGTATGAGGCATTGATATGTCCCTTTGTACCTAATTACTGGGATAATAGTGTTAGGATCACATTTGTCAAAGGTCTCATCTGTTTCTCTGGGCCAGGCAGCTTAAAGTCTAAATTTAATTAGCTTAATGCTCATAAAATAAAATCAAATTTTGTTGGGAATTTGTATTCCAATTTTCTAATTTTTTGTAGTTGGATTTTTGAGTGTTTAGGCTCAAGAGGATATTTGGACTTCTCAATGTCTTTAAACATGTAAAAGAATAATTTTTTTTTGCAGTTTTATTAAAATTCCAAGGTGATTTTGAGAACTCCAGAATTCCTGTCTAGTAGACGTCTTGTTTTTCTCAAACATTTGTGGACAGGTTTGGCAACATAAAGAATACTTGTATACATGTACGTATATGTATACACATATATGTACATTTATATTCTTTATGGATACGTATGAATATATCATATATATTTTTGAATATATATTATTTAAGAATACACATATATATGCATATATGTATTCTTTGTTATATTGTCTCCTTCGTGTGTATAGCCCTTTGGCTGTAACATTCTGTCAAAATGAATTTGAACATACGCTAGCTCTGCTGCCTTTTTTTCTTCTGTCATTCCGTGATTACTTGCAAAGAATTGCAGCAATTTGAACCCTTCTAAACCTAGATCAGTACTCCTTTAAACTGTATTTTCCATATTACCCTCTGAGTGTATTTCAGAGTATTTTCTTGTAAGAATATTAAGCTCATCTATCTGTATATCTCTGTATAAGCTTTGCAACTTCTTAAACTGTCATCTTAGTCAAGGAAAAAAAATGGTGTCCGATCTAATTGTCCTGCATCTATCACAGTGTTAGCAAATGGCTTGGAACCTAGGAAGTGCCTAATGAATGCAATAATTTTGCACAGATTATGTATTAGGCCTGTATTAGACAGATAGATAAGAAAGTATAAATCTATAAAAATCCACAAGTTCAAAGATTGCTGAGTGAATTAAAAAATGAACAATAAATTAGTAATTATCTCTCTGAATGTGCTGAGGTGACTGAGGGCTTGGCATGGATGGGAAGATGAGACAAGTAATTGAGGAGGGCTTCCTAGTGGCAGTGAGTAGGAAGAAGGAAAAGACCTTGATGCCAATCAATCAGTGGTATTTATTGAGCACTTACTGTGTACAGAGCACTGTACTAAGTGGTTGGAAGAGTTTTGTGAGCTTGGGGGAAAAAGCATCTACATCTTAGTAGATGGGCCTTTTTTCTGAAGTGCAGCATAGGGAATAGTGATTGACAGCCGTGTGGGACTCATCAGTCTCTGCAGCATAGGGAATAGTGATTGACAGCTGTGTGGGACTCATCGGTCTCTGCAGCCACTAGGCTACGTCCACCATGCTGTCTCTGCTAAAAGCCTCAAGGAGAAGTGGGGAGTACCATCTTTCCCCCTTATTCTCCCCTCCCAACTCCCTAACGGTCCCAGAGCTTGGTTTCCGCTGCCCTCCCTACTCAGGCAATTATGGTAAAACTTGCCCTTTTGGCGTCAGTGTAGAACGGAGAAGGAATATCAAGGGAGAGAAGAGAAATCTTAATATGAATGATGCCCATCAAGATGATCCTGTTGTTATCCAATTGTCTTCAAAATGTGTAAGTCTGTTATACTGTACTCTCCCAAGCACTTAGTTTAGTGCTCTGCAACATGGTAAGTGCTCAGTAAATACAGTGGATTGATTCAAAATGTTGTCATTCATAAGGTTCTACTAATGGCTACGGGCTTGGGTTAATGAATTTTCAGGATTTTCAAAGGAAAAGGTCAGCTTGTTGTAATACCTGTTACATACCTTACACTCCCTGATACATAACAGGTTGTTTTTTTCACTTTATTGTTTTCTGTTTTTTTCTTCCTGTCTAGATCTTAACATCTCAAATTAAGGAATTTAAGCTTCTTGAGTACAGAGATCATATATGCTCTATTATATGCTCCCTAGGGTTTAGCACAGTGCTCAGTACAGTATAATACAGTAAGCGCTCAATAAATATCACTGAGGATTTGACATAGGTTCACAAACCGCAGATAGGAGGGGAGAACGTATTTTTCTGAAGCTACATTTATTCAGTCCTCTGCCCCACGTCACCTTCCTTAGCCAAAAAAAGATGCTATGTTAGTCTTCCTCATCATTTGACATTTCCAGAGAGCAGAACTAGGGGTCGAAGAGCAGTTTGGCCTGGTCATAGACCAGCTCTAGCAAGTCAACTACACGTGGAGCTGTTCTTTGCGTTCAGAGATATCGACAGACAGACTTCTCATGGGGTTACAAGTGTAGATAGATTCCGTTGCAGTAATGGGTTTGCCGCTTGTGTGCATTACTAGGTGATCATCAATCGTAGTTATTGAGCATTTGTTGTGTGCAGAGCACTGTGCTAAGTGCTTGGGAGAGTAGAATATAACGGAGTTGGTGAGCACACTTCCCTCCCACAAGGACCTTACAATCTAGAGGGAGAGACACATTAATGTGAGTATATATGAATATATATGTTACGGATATGTACCTAAGTGCTGTGATGCTGAGGGAGTGAATAAAGAGTGCATATCCAAGTGCAAGGGCAAAGCAGAATTGAGTGGGAGGGAAGTTCAGTAGTATCTGTACCAGTAGCAAGAGACTTTTTTTTATTACAGTATGCCAGACACTGTACTAAGTGCTGGGGTAGATGCAAGCTCTTCAGTTTGGACATGTAATTAGGCCGCTAGATTGTAAGCTCCCATAGGTCAGGGAAGTTTCCTGCTAATTTTGTTGTACTGTCCCAAGAGCTTAGAACAATGCTTTGTACATAGTAAGTGCTCAAATACTATTGATTGACACAGTCCATTTCCAACATGGGACTCACAGTCTTAATTCCCATTTTACAGAGGAGGTAATGGAGACCCAATGAAGCTAAATGACTTGCCCAAGGTCACACAGCAGACAGGTGGTGGAGCTGGGAGTAAAATCCAGGTCCTGTGACTCCCAGGCCCATGCCCTTTCCACTAGGCCATGCTGCTTAAACTGCAAGTTCAGTCTTTTGCAACTGTGGGTTGGTTTGTTCAATTTAGAATGCCATGGCATGTGTGATGCTCAGTTGAAATCAGGACTAAAAATAAACAACTCCCCCTTCCCCCACCAGCTATTATACTTATTTTTTGGCAAGGTCCTCGTATACTGGAATGTATAATTTTTGCTGAAACGATTTCCCACTCACTTGTCACACAACCATTGTGTGTGGTGTCAATATGTCTTGAAATTCAGAGAGGTGTCATAAATAATACTGTTGTAGCTTCTGCAATTGCTCTGGATGACTGTGGCACATGGCAGTAATAAAAATGCCACGGTTGATTTTTAAATTATAGTAAATTACTTTTCTCATGACATAGTGATTAGGTGCCACGTGACTAGGTGCTTTAGTTGAAAGAATTCCCTCAAGTGGCAAAGGTAAAAGCCATGTAGTAAATGTGGAGGTTTATTCAAAGGACTTTATTTTGTCATGAGCGCATATTATTGGTAATGGCCACTGTGATTTTCAAGGTGACAGTATAAGATGACATAGGTAATAGAAATGCCTACACATTTATGCATACGTTTGAGAGTGTCCAAAAACTCATAACGCATGTTGCTTCCTTATCTCTGGAGTCTCTCTTATTCAATCTCTTCTGATCTTTTTCATTTTGTTGAGCCTTTGATTAGACTTTATTCACTCCCATCCCCATTGCCTGGGCCAGCTGTTCCAGACATTTAACTCCCTCCTTGAGTCCCCCACCCCTCCACCAAATGTTCACTTTCCAATGGCTTCTTCCCCACTGTTTTCAAACATGCTTATGTAGCCTCTCTCCCCGCCTGCCCCCCAAAAAAAAACTAACCAAAAAGAACACCCAAAAAATAAGGCTTCCTTGACAGGAGGTGGCACTTTCAACCAAGTTTCCTAAGGAAAGAGCCTCAGCGAGGCCAAGGAGAAATCAGCCCCAGGCACTGCAAACATTAATCCCCAACAAGGGATAGCCAGCATGGCTGGAACGGTAGGTCTCACATTAGTCTTTTCATCCTGGTGCATGACCCTCCGTCCCCACGCCCTGCCAGTCAAGTACTTCTCATCCATGTCCTGCCTCTGGCCTGGAACATCTTTCCTCTTCATATTCAACAGACAGTTGACCTCTCCTCCCCTTCAGTACCTTATTGAAGGCTAATCTCCTCCTAGAAGGCATCCCAGAAGGCATCCCAGAATAAGCCCTGATTTCCTTTTCTCTCACTCCCTTCTGCGTTACCCTGATTTACTCGGTTTATTCACCACATCCTATGCCCCACAGTGCAGTGAGTGGACCAACAAGATATTTACTAATAGTTTCCTGGGACAGTGGGAAATAGAAGCAGTAGAGTGGCCTGGTAGAAAAAGTACAGGCTTGGAAGTCAGAAGGACCTGGGTTCTAATGCCATTTTGTCTGCTGTTTGACCTTGGACAAGTCACTTCAGTTCTATGTGCCTCAGTTACCTCATCTGGAAAATCGGGATTAAGGCTGTGAGCTCAATGTGGGACAGGAGCTGTGTCCAACCAGATTAGCTTGTATCTACCCAGTGCTTAGTACAGTAGTGCCTGGCATAGAGTAAGCACATATAGCAGGATTAAAGAAATCGAATGAAGTAAGAAGAAAGTTGTTCATTTTCAGTGCATTTATTAGCTGTACTTGCCATTATTTCAGAGATATTTTAAGCAGATATTTAACTGTCTCACAGAAACGGTTGTATTCTATCACCAACCCAATCTCTGACTCTGTAGTCTTAAATATCATCAAGGAGAATTCACTTTCAAAAAAAGCAATATTTAATGTACCACATGACATTTAATGTGCCACACACACTTCGCTCTTATAATGCCAACCTACTCCCTGTACCTCAATCTCTTCTATCTCGCCCATGACATCTCACCCACATCCTACCTCAGGCAGGCCTTGGAACACCCTCCCTCTTTGACAGACGATCACTCACCCACCTTCAAATCCTTATTAAAAGAGCATCCATCAAGATGCCTTGCCTAAGGCTCATTTCCTGTTCTCCCACTCCCCTCTGCATTGCCCTGATTTGCTTCCTTTTATTCACCCCTCCCTCAGCCCCACAGCACTTATGTACATATACATTATTAATTGATATTAATGTCTGTCTAGACTGTAAGCTCGTTATGGGCAGAGAACATGTCTGCCAACTCTGTTATGTTATTACATTGAATGAATGAATGAATGAATGAATGAATGAATGATGGCATTTGTTAAGCGCTTACTATGTGCAAAGCACTGTTCTAAGCGCTGGAGAGGATACAAGGTGATCAGGTTGTCCCACGTGGGGCTCACAGTCTTCATTCCCATTTTACAGATGAGGTAACTGAGACACAGAGAAGTGAAGTGACTTGCCCAAAGTCACATTCTCCCAAGCATTTAGCACAGTGCTCTGCACACAGTAAGCATTCAGAAAATACAATTGATACCTAGTTTTTGAGCAGTTGGCCTTAAAAGTGTTCTAAACTGTAAACTCATTATGGGCTGGAAACGTGTCTGCTAATTCTGTTCTGATGTACTCGCCCAAGCACTTAGAACAGTACTCTGCACGTAGTAAGTGTTCAATAAATACCATTGATGGATTGTTCTACTTGATGCCAGTCTCAGGTAATTTCCCCTTATAAGATGTGCACATGAATTCTGAATGCTCTTTGATTCCTCCTGTTTGTTAGTGTAAGGTAGTCAGTGCCTTCAGCAAGTTTCCGTTCATCTTCTTGGAGTAATAAAAGTGATTATCCTGACTCAATCAGTGATTTGAAACATCAAGCTGCTTCTAAAAATATTCGAATCTTCTCTTTTGCCAAGAGACGATGACACGTAACGATCCAACAAGTTTTTACTGATTGTAACACTGACTCAATCTCTGCAGTCCTCAAGATGAAAACGAGAGAAAAATCACTTCTCTGAGCTAGAGGCCCTTTGGGTCTGCTGCCTGTTGTGATGCTGCTGGTTGATTCTGCTTTTCCTTGCACTGCTGCCTGTCCCTCACTCTTTGACCTTGAGGATAGTATCCATTTGCAGTATTGCATTTGTGCACTGGAGTTGGTCACCCTTTAGCCTGCCAGAAGGGCAGCACAGCCGGGAAAGGAGGGGAACCCCTGGCTCCTAATTTCCAACAGTGGGCTCCACTCAGAGGGCAGAGAAACAGTGTGGCCTATTGGAAGGAGCACAGGCCTAAGTTTTGATTCTGTTTATTACCTTGATTCTATTTATTGCCTTGATTCTATATATTGCCATTGTTCTTGTCTGTCTGTTGCCCCGATTAGACTGTAAGCCTGTCAAAGGGCAGGGTCTGTCTCTATCCTTTACCGATTTGTACATTCCAAGTGCTTAGTACAGTGCTCTGCACATAGTAAGCACTCAATAAATACCGATGAATGAATGAATGAATGAAAAGTTTTAATCCTCGCTTTGCCAGTTGCCCGCTCTGTGACCATGGACAATTCACTGAACTTCTTTTCATCCGTAAAGTGGGGATTCAGTATATGTTCAATCGATCAATCGTATTTATTGAGCACTTAGTCTGTGCAGAGGACTGTACTAAGCATTTAGGAAAGAACAGTGTAGCAGAGATAGTAGACTTGTTCCTTGCCCATAACAAGCTTATAGTCTAGTGGGGGAGACAGACATTAATATAAGTAAATTATGAGTATGTACATCAGTGCTGTGGGGCTGAGTGAGGGGTGAAGAAAAGGAGCAAAGCCAAGTGCAAGAGTGACATAGAAGAGAGTGGGAGAAGAGGAAAGGAGGGCTTAGTCAGGGAAGGCCTGTTGGAGGAAATGGGCCTTCAATAAGACTTTGAAGGTGGGGAGAGTAAACATGATTGATCGATCCTGTCCTTTATGAGCTTTAATTTTTGATGTTTTTTAATAGACATTCTTTGGGTCCTGAGAGAAGCAGCATGGCTTAGTGGAAAGAGCACAGGCTTGGGAGTCAGAAGACGTGGGTTCTAATT
Source organism: Ornithorhynchus anatinus (assembly GCF_004115215.2). Lineage (NCBI taxonomy): Eukaryota > Metazoa > Chordata > Mammalia > Monotremata > Ornithorhynchidae > Ornithorhynchus > Ornithorhynchus anatinus. The sequence goes on along the minus strand of NC_041734.1, from coordinate 34,913,133 downwards.
CCGGCTCCGCCACTTGTCTGCTGTGTGACCTTGGGCAAGCCACTTAACTTTTCTGGGTCTCAGTTATCTCATCTTTAAAATGGGGATTAAGACTGTGAGCTCCACGTGGGACAACCTGATTACCTTGTATCTACCCCAGTGCTTAGAACAGTGCTTGGCACATAGTAAGTGCTTAAAAAATTCCATTATCATTATTATTATTTGGGTGGTTTTGAATCGTTGTTTTAACTTTTGTAGAGGACAGGATGGTTGGCTTTTTGGAAAACCCAGGCAGTTGGAAAGCAGACTGCAGAAAGCCTAGGACTAAAAAATCTGTCTTGGTTCCCAGCTGTATTTCTAATTACCAACCCCTGTCTCTAGGATCTAGATTTGGTTATCGGTGGAGAGGGACAGGGAGAGGGAGAGGAAGGGGGAGGGAGAGGAAGGGGGAGAGAGAGAGAGAGATGGATGTGTATGTGTATGTGTGTGTTTGCGTGCACCCACATGACCATTTCCAGGAGAAACCGCATGGCCTAGTGGAAAGAGCCTGGGCCTGTTAGAGGATCTGGTTTTTCTAATCCTGGCTCTACCATTTGTCTGCTGTGTGACCTTGGGCAAGTCACTTCACTTCTCTGTGCCTGTTTCCTCAACTGTAAAATGGGGATTAATTAAGACAGTGAGTCCCATCTGGAATATGGACTGTGTCCACCCCGATTATCTTGTATCTACTCCAGCACTTAGTACAGTGCCTAGCACATAGTTTACTATACTTTACAAATACCATTATTATTATTATCATCATTGCTATTATCATCATTATTATTATTGTTGATGTTTAGGAAAAGGCTTGCGGGGTCAGTGAGGCACCCATTTTCCTGCTGTCTTTTTGGGAGGCCCCTGTGAGCCTAGTGACTTTCTTTGGGGCTAAAGTCCTACTTTAAAGAAATGATTAGTTGGGTTCAGCTTATCTTGAGCAGGGACCTGTCCGTTATTTAAAGTGAACCCTGGGAAAGAAATGCCATCTGGGGCAGGGCTATTTAGATCTAGGGTCAGTTAGGCAGAATAATCAGATGTGATGTAGTGCTGATACTTCCTATGTTCCATCACTTCCTCCTAGAAGGAAGCTCCCAAGTTAAGAAAAAGGTCGCACAACAATCACGTGATAGCTGATAACTAAGTTACACCTTAAAGTGAAGAAGCAAGGAAATAAATTTACAGGCAAAACTCTTGTGTTATTCAGTCTTTCTGTATTTATGCAACTCTGTAATGCTTTGAGTTATTCTCCTTCGGATAGCCTGGTTTGTAATTCTACCTAATTATAAATGGTTTGCAGCCCTACTTTATTTATTCAGAGAAAGATGTGTTTATTATCAAAAGGAATAGCATTTTTGCATTTTTATTTGTTAAACTAGGTTTTCCTAAACATAGTTGTTCTTTAACCAACTGCTGTGGCAAAGTGTTCTTGCCTCTGTAAGCTTTGGGGATAATATGCTGTAATTGTATTTCAAGCATGCCTGTAATAATAGGGATAATAATAGTAAATGAACTATAATTGACTGAATTTTCCATTTTTCTAGAAGGGAAATAGGAGAAACTGAAATTGTTGAAGGATGGGTTTTCACTGAAACTGCTTTTTTTTCCTTTTCTTTTAACAAGAAACCTGAAAAAAAAAAAACGGCTTTGTTTCTTGGTAGACAGCCTCAGCTACAAATCAAGCAGTTTTTCATTTGGGTTTTCCAACATTTTACGGTCCCCCACCCACAAATCATAATCCGGGCTGGTCTTTACCCACAGGTAACCCAAGTTACCGGTCAGGAGTGTCTTTCTGACCTTCACAAAGAGGAAGCAAACCTATTGATTTACTCACAACCCACACGTAGGCACATATCTTTCCAGTTATTGCCTCCTCCCACCTGTAATTTCTATTAGAGTTTGTCTCCCCCCTAGATTGGACGGTGCTTGAGTGCAGCTACTGAATCCTTTGAGTGTATGCCCAAGGGCTTAGGCCATTGCTGTGCACATATTAAGTATTCAAATACTGTTATTTCTCCAAAACATCAAATATGAGAAAGGTTTGTGGGAGGGAGGGAGGGTGACAAAGCACTAAATTAGCATTGGCTCCCCACACCATTAAAAAAAAAGCATGTAGATGATGCTTTTTTACGTGCTTCATTAACCCTAGACATGGTGGTTTTGATAGAGGGTCAGGACTATGCAGAGAGTCTCCTAAGGATTTTGGAGGAAGTCGATGACACCTCTACAACGGAGACACCTGCAAGGACTGGGGAACTGTTGGAAACTAGTGGCCAAATGTGTGTCCTCCCAAGACTGTTTCCATTTCAGTTTCACTATTGAAGAATAGATGAGGGGTGCTGTAGTTGTAATGAGTTTTTCTTTGAAGTAAATATCCTCACCTCCAGCTCACGTATAAATGTTATAGAACAAGCTACAGGGGCGACCCAATGGCAGGTGATGAACTGGTTTACAGAATATCCTCAAGATAGCAGATTTGATATCCATCTGTCACTGTAGTTTCTGCCACATCCTTTTCCCCTTGCAGCCCTGGGCCTCCCCTCTCCTCGGCTTCCCATCGCCTTCCCATCGCCTTCCACCACCGTCTCCCTCTTTTTTTTCCCCTCATCTCTCTCCTGCAACCTCTCTCCCCTCCTTCCCTTCCATTTCGTGAGCCAATTGGTTGTTGATTTTGGCCAACCACTTGCTAATGAAGTTAGGTTTGGGGGGGTGGAGAAACAGGCCCGACTAAGGAAAATGGAGATGCAGACTGTTCTTGGTGCCCCTGGGTCTTAGAACTGATTCATTTGTTCATTCATTCATTCAATCATATTTATTGAGCGCTTACTGTGTGCAGAGCACTGTATTAAGCGCTTGGGAAAGTACAATACCACAATAAACAGTGACATTTTGATCATCACAAGAGCCCACAGGGTGGGGAAAGGGCTCATGTGCCTCTTCCTCATGCCTATTGGTCAATTCCATGACCAAGGGTCGCTTGTTGCTCAAGTCTTTAGCCAGTCAAACGATGGTTTATTGCTCCCTTTATTCATCCCCCTCGCAGCCCCACAGCACTTATGTACCTATCTGTAATTTACTTATTTATATTAATGTCTGTTTCCCCCTGTAGACTGTAAGCTAGTTGTGGACAGGGAATGTGTGTTTTATTGTCTTCTTGTACTCTCCTGAGCACTTAGTACAGTGGTGTGTACACAGTAAGCATTCAGTCAATGCAGTTGACTAAATGCCTCGTATTGAATGAGCACTTGGGAGAGTAGTGTACAATAGAATTGGTAGGCACAATCTCTGCCCACAAGGAGCTTACAGGCTATTTGGGGAACAGTCATTGAAATGAATGCTACTAGAGGAAATGGCAGGGTATGAAGATGGGGATGTAAGTGCTGTGGGGGTGAGATGTGAGATTGGGTTGAATTTCAGGTGTTCAAAAGGAACAGTGTCAACTTCACAGGTGATGCAGAAGAGAGAGTGAGTAGGGGAAATGAGGGCTTAATCGGGGATGGCCTTTTGGAGAAGATGTGATTTTGGTAGGGCTTAAAACTTGTAGTCAATAGTCGTATCAGACAGACTACTATTCCCTGTCTACAAATCAACCAGTATTAACTATTGCTTCAGCCTCCGCTGACCTCCCTGCCTCCTGTCTCTCCCCACTCCAAACCTTACGTCATTCTGCTGTCCGGATCATTTTCTACAAAAAATTCAGTTCACATCTCCCCACTCTCAAAACCCTCCAGTGGTTGCCCATCCACTTTTGCAACAAGAAAAACTCCTTGCCATCAGCTTTAAAGCACTTAACCAACTTGTCACATCCTATCTTACCTCACTGATTTCCTACAACAACTCAGCCTGCACACTTGGCTTCTCCAAGGCCAACTTACTCACTGTACCTGAGTCTCATCTACCTTGTCTCCGACCCCTTGCCCTCATCTTCTCTCAAGCCTGGAATTCCCTCTCCCTTCATATCTGATAGATAATCTTTCTGCCCACCTTCAAAGCCTTACTAAATCACGTCTCCTCCCAAGAAACCTCTCCCAACCTGGTCCTTATTTCCCCCACTCCCTCTCCCTCTGTGGCACCTGTGTGCTTAGATCTATACCCTTTAAGCGCTTGATATTCGAGCAGCCCTCAGTTCCACAGTACTTACGTACCTACGCATAACTTATTTTGATGTCTGCTTCCCCATCTAGTCAGAAAGCATCTGCTAGACAGGGAACATGTCAGTCAACTCTGTTGTTTTGCACTCTCCCAAGCATTTAATACAGTGCTCTGCACACAGTAAGCACCCACTGAGCACTGCTGGTTCATTTGTAGATGGAGAGAGTGGTAGTTTGTCTTTTATGAAGTCTTTAGAGGAGTGAGGGGTGTGGACTGAGTTGTAGTGGGAATTCAGCACGGTGAGGGTGGAGTGGGAGAACCGATCGACTCCCTTAAAGCCAGTGGTAAGCAGTTCATTCGATGCTAATGGTTGCCCATCCACCTTGAGCCAGCCACCAGATAACTCCTTCATTACAAGTTATTGGCCAGTGTGTTGGCTTATCTGAAAGTGGACTAGTTGAAGATGCAGGCCTGGATCATTTAGGGTGGGCTTGTTTTACTCCCACTTCTCAACCAAACCCTATGGAATGCTCATCAAGGTGCCCTCAATCCCTGACCCGCCCAAAACCTGAGCTCGCACCTCCACCCTACTCCATAGCAGTTTCCCAAGTAAGCGGACAGCTGCGGCTTGGTAGCTGTTGAGTGTGGGAGTGAGGATCCATGGCCTAGTGGATAGAGCATGGACCTGGGAGTCAGAAGGACCTGAGTTCTCATCCCAGTCCTGCCGCTTATCTGTTGTATGACTTTGGGCAAGTCACTTCACATCTCTGTGCCTCGGCTGCTTCATCTGTAAAATGGGGATTTAAGACTGTGAGCTGACAAGGACTGTGTCCAACCAGATTGCAGTGCCTGGCACATGTTAAGCATTTAACAAATACCACTATTATTATTATTACTAAGTGGTCAGGTTGCTCACTCCATGTTTGCTGGGAGCGGGGAAACACCTCAGACTCGAGGCTACCCTTTCCTTTTGAAATCTAAATCATGAGGTCTGTCTAAATGGGTGGCTCACTGTTTATCGTATCAGACCTGAAGTGTTTACCTTAGCCTAACCTGTCGTGGACAGTCCATTGTATTTGATGTACAACTCCATTCTTTTTCTTATTTTACCATTTCAAAGAAGGATCATCAGTGCAAATATAAAGCATCCAAGCCTGAATCTTTTTTTGTTTGTTTTCTTTTCAGGATGTGGTCTGGGGATTAAACTCATTATTCACTGTAAGTATAAAAATGTAACAGCAATTGGTGTGGACTCCCTCAAAGCACAGATTTTCCGTGCTTTGAAAATAAAATTGCATTTTGATATTTGTTCCCGGAACAGAGGTTAAAAAAAGGAATTTCCGTGACCTGTCCATCTCTAAAGAGAAGGTTTTGAATATTTTTGGTTGTCAAGACTAATTTTATGAAAAATCATCCGAAAAATAATGCACCTCTTCTTCCAATGAGGAATATGCAATCTGAATGTGAGGGGCTCTCCCATCATCCCCACACAAGAAAGTCCACAAATATGCCTCCCTGCAGCCCAACCGCAAGATGGGACATAGAATGGATTAAATGAGTTCACTGGCTGGGTTTGCCTAGGGCAAGAGTCCCCTGGGGAAAGTGTTTCTCTGCTGAAAATTTCCATTTGCCCCAAATCTACTACTCCGAGCATCCCAAGATAACCAGGCAAAATGGCAACCTTGTCTCTCCCAAGGCTTAACCTATCATTTCTCTGTCCAAATGCCCAGAGTCATGGCAGAGCGCTAATTACCAACCAGTTTAATTAGCATCAGTTTTAAAATCCCAGCCAATTCCGTGAACCTTTTGTTTCAGTGGGCAAAGGACAGAGCACTGATTACCAACCCAATCAACATCATTTTAAAAATCCCAGCCGATTCCATAAATGGGCAGGGCGCACTATGGGGCACCCTGAAGACCCAGACACCGATGAGCAGTGCGGCCCAACTGTCACCTTCAGTATTGGTCTCTTGGCCACAGAGCACGGTTGGAATCCTTCCCTATCAAAATGAGAAGCTCAGGACATCTCCCTGTTTGTTTTATTATCCCCTTTTCGTAGCCAATTAGAAATGAATCCTATTTCCAGATTGTATGAATCAAAAAGAACCAATTTTTGGCAGATATTTTGGAGGTTCCATTTCCAGATAGAGAGAGTTAAGAAAAGAATTTATGTCTTCACTTAAGTGAAGTAGCTTTTTTGCCTATTCTCATAACTTTTGTAATCTGTTAACCCTGGACACCTTTTTGATTAATGGTGGTTTTATGTATTTCTTACACCTTTTCTGAATTGCTTAATCCATATATTTAAGTGACTCCAGTTCTTAGTTCTAAATAAAAATTATTTTAATGTTTATTAGGCGAGCCTTTCAAATTCCATCCTGTGGATGGGTTACTGTGGGTGATTATGCATTTGTAGGCAGGGCACACTAAAACACCTTCAAATTATTGTAAACTAGTAATATTTGATGAGGGCCTACTGTGTGCAGAGCAGTGCACTAAGTGCTTGGGAGAGTAAAACAGAATTTGTAGATATGATCCAAGCGCTTCTTTTTTATGGTGTTTGTTAGGCACACACTATATTCCAGTCACTCTACTAAGGGTTTGAGTAAATACAGGCTACTCATGTTGGACGCTGTCCATGTCCCACATGGTGCTCACAGTCTTCACCCCCATTTTCCAGTTGAGGTAACTGAGGCCCAGAGAAATGAAGCAACTTGCCCAGGTCACCCAGCAGAGAAGCGGTAGAGCTGCTGGGACTAGAACCGAGGTCCTTCTGACTCCCAGCCCCGTGCTCTCCGTCGACTAGGCCAAATTGCTTCTTGTCTGTCAAATCGTTAGCAATCTCATGGATCGTTATTGACTAGCACCAAAGGAAAGGAAGTTAGACCAGAACTGGGTCATTTAAGCAATGTTAATGGGAGGAGTTTTTGTTGGGGACAAGAACAGTGGTTTGGAGGGGAAGGAAGTGTGCGACAGAAACGGAGACCCTCAAAGAGAGAGACATGTGAGAATGCCCATCCTTTACCTAAGCTCACAAGGCTATCCGTTCCCCCATCTCCCAGACCTCTGCCCCAAGGGCTCATGAGAATTGTGTGCCCAGAGAAGCTCTCTGGGAGGGTCGCCTCAGTACTGGAGCGACACCAGCACCCACCCTGAGCCTAGTGTAGGACTACTGGCACAGGAGAAGAAGGGGCAGCTCTGCTGCTTTTTTCTCCTGCCCCCGGCCCCCCTACCCTGAGGGCTGATGCCATCGCAGATCGTGAGTTGGACGTGCCAGCCACATTACAGAGAAGGAATGCCAACTGGGATTGGTGCTCATTTTAATGAAAGCAAGTGCAAAATTTGGTCATATAGGGTGAGTCTGGGGTCATGAAATGCATTTGCAGAGTCCTTTCGCTGCAGTGACACACTTCCACTCTCAGCACCCACTAGCAGCTTTTCTGCCTCCACAGTTGGAGTCGTTGCCAGAAGTTCACACCATTTCCTTAGCTCCCGCTTCAACGGATGAAATGAACATTTCTGTGAACATGACCTATCTTGTGTTAAGTGTAGCTTCAGGCCTTTTATTCCATATCCTTTGAAAAGATCGCCACAGTGCTTAGTGCCGTGAAGGTGGCACCATATGACCTTTCCAAATTAGTTTTAACTCTGCAAGTAGTTTCACGTTCACACAATTTCTCTTTTCCCTCCTACCAACTCCATAGTAACCCCTGCAGCATAAGCCAGAAAATAAGACTCCTGAAATGATTTCTGTGAATTGTCCCATGTTTTTCAGGATCTTTTGAATTTTGATGATCCTTTGAATATTGAGGCTGCAGAACACCACATGCGTGACAAGGTGAGCCAGTCGTTAAATCGGTTTCCTTTTACCTTAAAGAATAGATCTGTGTAGCTTGTCATTTCTAAGTTTATCCTTTTTTATTTAAGGGAGAGCCAGAGTTCTGAGAGAGTTCAAGAAAGCTCATTTAGGGTTATAGTGATGTTACATTCTGATTTTTCACGGAAACTCAGCACAGCTTATTAAAAGCAGGCCAATTAATCTTCTGTATTTAGAACCTGTTTAATTACGTTCTTCACAACACTGAAGAACTCCAGGAGAAAACCTCAATCCAGCCATAAATAAGGCATTTTCCCTCCTTTATCCAGGGCACCTGGTGTTTAGGCTATCGTCACTTCTACCACTATAGACAAATCATTTGTATGGAGCAGTTTATGAAGAACCCAGAGATTTGATTCTACAGAGCCAGGAAGCAAGTTGCCTTAAATGATGTACAGGAGAATGCCAAATTAGACTGCTAGAATATGCATTTGGTTAAATGGTAGTCCTCAAGTGTGATCATGACCCTTTAGTTTTGTCCAAGTAGGCAAATGTGGCTGAAAAACTGGGTTTTTGTCCATGCAGTCCACCTTCCAGATCATCTTCTGCTGGGCTGCCATGTGTGCTATTTACAGGACTTTGCTGTTGGCTTTAAATCTGTCTCCTTTTCTAGTTTGTAAGCTCCTTGTGGGCAGGGATCACCTATGCCTACTCTCGTGCATTGTACTCTCATTCATTTATTCAATCATATTTATTGAGCACTTATTGTATGGAAAGTACAATTCAGCAAAGTGCTCAGTACAGTGCTGTGCACATGGTAAGTGCTCAGTAATAATAATAGTACTTGATAAGTGCTTACTATTTGCCAAGCACCGAACTAAGCCCTGGGTAGATACCAGATAATCAGGTTGGAGACAGTCCCTGTCCCATCTAGGGCTCACAGTCTTAATCTCCATTTTGCAGATGAGGAAACAGAGGCCCAGAGAAATTAATTGACTGGCCCAAGGTCACACAGCAGCAAGTGGTGGAGCTGGGATTAGAGCCCAGGTCCTCTGACTCCCAGGCCTGCGCCTTTCCAGTGGGCCACGCTGCTTCCCACAGGGAAGGTCAGTCGATACCATTGATTGGGTTGTGATAGTCCCCAAGCCTCCCAACTGTCACACAGTGTACCAGTTGTCTGTCACCGACATCTCTTATCCTAGCAATACGGAGGATTTTTCAGTTGTGCTGTAGGAAATAAGTAAAGTTGATCCTGGGCCCTGGGTGGGAATCAGTCGGGGCCCAAGCTCTTCGAAACCAATGGAAGCTAGGTTCCACACCCGGGATGGAAATTGTTGTCCACGTGGCCGATTGGGGAACAGTGATCCAGTAGAATGGGATGGTGGAAGAGCTCAGGGTGGAAAATGAATGGTCACTCCAACTATCTTTAAGACACCACAGAAGTATGAGGCTCACAAATTTAGTTTTAATGCAAAACGAAAGACAAAGAAGAAAGCTTAATGGTCCTAATTACTTAGGCTTTGGTCAAATATTCATCCAGAAGCACACACGCAAACTTCCTTAAGTACTCAGAGAAACTGAAACGCTTTGTTGAGCCCCAAGGAGCAGTCAGTCAGTCACATAAATTAGTAGAAATAAATAAAGCAATCACCACCTGAGACCAGCCTGCCGGGTGTCAGGGAGAGCAGAGGGAAAGCAGGAGAGGCCAAAAGAGAGAGTGGGGCAAGACCAAGCCCCCCTTCTTCTGAATTTTTCAAAGCTTTGGTCAATCTGCTGGTTAGCCAAAAGTTTCCAAATCCGAAGGATTCTGGGCTATGTTGTCCTTCTGGATCTGGGGCCGTAGAGTTCTTAAGAAGAGAGGGTGTCAGGAAATAGCTCCCTTTGGTTCCAGTTTTGCTTCCATGAGGAGGCCGAACATTCCACAACCAGGCTTTTCCAAGAGGCTTCCCTGCTCTGTGGGTCATTAACTTACAGCATCATGCCTAGGAGGGCAAAAGGGTGAAGAAAATCTTCAAGTTCCAGTGATTCCTTGGAAATGTTGCATAGATCAGAACATGTGCACTGTGAGAGACTTTTCAGGCACTCAAGCTGTAGGCTCTGCACCTAGAAGTCCAGGATTCTACAGCACCATGATCTGGTCCTTGCAATTCAAAAATATTTCTGCATTTCCACATGCTTAACTGTTATGCTGTAAGGAGTCTCTCAAAAGGTCAAAATGAACTCTCAAAGTTCTAGACAGTTACCCTGCATGTTTTGATGGTCATTCGATCAGTCAGTTGTATTTATTGAGCACTTACTGTATGCAGAGCACTGTGCTAAGCACTTGAGTCCTTTTCTCACCTGAGTCTCACAAGCTACTTAGGAGGGAGAAGGAGCATTGGATTCCCATTTTACAGATGAGGAGACTAAGGTCCAGAGAAGTTAAATGACTTGCCCAAGGTCACACAGCAGGCAAGTGGCAGAGTTAGGATTAGAGTCCAGGACCTCAGATTCCCATGGCTTTGATGCTGGGAAGCTGAACTGTCTTCCTGACTCTTGTGGTTGATTCTCTTAGCGTAGGATATTAAAACCACGGCATGTGGCTGAGGCAAACAGAACTGGTTGATAAATTCGGAATTTATTCAGAATAAATTTAGAATTCAAGTGCCACAGTTTGCATCCAGTCATATAAAAGATCGGCTTTTAGAATTTAGTTTTAGAGAATTACCTTAAGTTTGGGGTAGCCATGGTTTTTGAAGATATACACCTCTCCAGTTTGTTCGACAATCAAGAGCTTGTGCCACTGTACATAGGCATCTCTGCTGGAACAGGTTTTATTTTCACTGTTTCAGTGGGAAACAAGAGGAAGGGAGGTGATTGGAAAATAATTGAAGTAGTAAATGGTGCCTGTTTCTCTGGGAAAAACTCAAAAACTGTGTTGCATATGAATAAGCCTGGTAGATATTTTTGCACGATGAATAATGCTAAATCTTGAAGTGAACCATTTTATTTACCTGGGTTTGGCTGTCATTTTTCTGACAGCTGACATTTATCAGTGGTCAGCACTTTGGCCCTGTTTAAAAGCAGTTTCTCATAAACAGTGAATTTAAAAACATGCAATTAGTTCCCTTACCCCAGTTAGTAAAGGGTTGATAACAGGGTTTCCACACAATCCTGCCATCACTAATTCAGAGCTTTGATTTGTAACTGTCTTCACATACTCTTCCTTCATGTTTTGTTTGTTTTTCTAAATGGTTTGTTAAGCACTTACTATATGCCAGGCACTGTGCTAAGCTCTGGGGTAGATACAGATTATCAGGTTGGACACAGTCCTTGTCCCACACAGCACTCACAGTCTCAATCCCTGTTTTAGAACCCAGGTCCCTTTTTTGCCTTCATTTTTTAAAATGATAATTGTTAAGCGCTTCCTACATGTCAAACCCTGTTCTAAGCCTAGGATAGGTACAAGTTAATCAGGTCAGACACAGTCCCTATCCCACATGGGGCTCACAGTCTAGGAGGGAGGACAGTTATTGAATCCCCATTTTACGATTAAGGAACTGAGGCACAGGGGAAGTGAAATGACTTGCCCAAGGTCACATAGCGAGCAATTGACAGAAAAGCCAGGTCCTCTGACTCCCAAACTGGGTCTCTTTCCATTAGGCCACTCCACTTCCCTTCCTCTGTACAAATTGTAGAACAAAAAGAAGGGTTACAACTAAAATGATCCACATAAAACCAGGTCACGGAGAGCCTGCCTGGTTTGGGTCGTGCTCCAGTGCCCGCCTGGGACCTCTTTGCTCCTCACTCCCCATCCTGGGTTGAGCTGGGGAAAAGAGGAAGGGTCTCCACCTAGCAATAACATTTGAAGCCCATATTCCCTCCTCCTCCCCCCTCCCCCCCCCACTTTCCCAGAAGTGAGTCCTGAGACCGTTGAGGTAAGGCTCAAATCGGGGCCAAACCCAATCTCTCAATCAGTGGTATTTATTGAGCACTCACTATGTGCAGAGCACCAAACCAGCTCCACGGAGGTCAGACCAGGACTCAGTTCAGGGTAGGCCATAGATTTTGTCCTACAAAGGACTGTAACTTACTGTCACTGGCCCTGGAGACTGTAAGCTTGTTTTGTGGACAGGGAATGTGTCTGTTCTATTGCTAAATTGGACTCTCCCGAGCACTTAGTTCAGGGTTCTGTACATAGTAAGTGCTCAGTAAATACAAATGGCTGACTGACCCTATGTCTCCAGACTCCTTGTAACAAAAATGTATACCAGAAGGGAAGAAGGCATCTAGCATCGTGGAAAGGTGAAGGCCACCAAGAAGCCATGTGGGCTAGTGGAAAGAGAACGGGCCCTGGGAGTCAGAGAACCTGGAATCAAATGCTGTCTTGGCCACTTGTCTGCTGTGTAACCTTGGGCAAATTACTAAAGTTCTCTAGGTCTCAGTTTCTTCCCTCCTGTATACCTTATGTGAGACAAGGAATGTATCTGACCTGATTTATCTTGTATCTACCCCAATGCTTAGCGCAATGCTTGGCAAACAGGAAGCACTTAGCAAATACCACAATTATTTTTATCCTTATTGGGCTAGAATTTGCAAAGTTGTTTTTCTCTTGGTGGTGGGGTTTTTTTTGTTTCTGTTTTACATGTGGAAGATACCTGCTTAAGCCCCATTGCTCCCTATTTTGGACAACCAAGATGCTCAGGGCATGGAGAAGTTATCATATAAGGATAGAAAGAAAATATTTGGGTTCTTGGAGTAGGACCGGTGCCTGAGAGGGGATATGATAGACATCTGCAAAATCATTGGAAGGCAGCCAGGCCTACTGCAGAATGCACAGGTCTTGGGGTCAGGAGCACCAGGTTCTAGTCTCTGCCCTCTCCTGCTGTATGACTTTGAATAAGTCACTTAATTTAACTGGGGCTCAGTGTTCTCATCTGTAAAATATGGGGACACAAACCCACTCTTTCTTCCTCCCTCTGAGATCTCGAGCTCCGTGAAGGACAGGGCCTATGTCTGATCTAATTATTTTGTATCTCACCCAGCGCTCAGCATAACAGTAGAGTCAGAAGGACCTGGGTTCTAATCCCAGTTCCTCCACTTGTCTGCTGAGTAACCTTGGGCAAGTCACTTAACTTCTCAGGGCTTCAGTTCCCACATCTGTAAAATGAGGTTAAGACTGTGAGCCCCAAGTGGGACAGGGACTGTGCCCAACCTGATGAGCTTGTATCTTCCCCCATGTTTAGTACAGTGCCTGGGACGTAGTAAGTGCTTAAATTCCAGAATCAATTAAAGGACTGAATATCCAGGAACCTCTAGAGCATTTAAAATAAACCAAGCTGGGCAGGTTAAAGTTGGTGAGGGGAACAAGTATGTTGTAATGTTTTTTATGATTTTGGGGGGCTAGCAATGCAACAGAATAGATGATGCCCAGAATAACAATGCTGCTTTTAAAATCAAGAAAACTCCTTGTGAGGAGAAATGTTTCCAGCTATCTTTCTGTTAAGATTTCTCCCCAAATACGGGAGTAAGAATGTCACTGTATTCATTTGTTCATTGGTATTTATTGAGCACTTACTCTGTTCACATTGACCTTACAGTCTAGAGTGGGGAAAGACAGACATCAAAACAAATAGATAAAATTACATGTATGTAACTAAATGTTATGGGGCTGGGTGAAGGGAACAGTAAAAGAAGTAAGTCAGGGTGACGCAGAAGGGAGTGGGAGATGAGGAAAAGCGGGACTTGGTCTGGGAAGGCCTCTTGGAGATGTAGGTAGGGACGTAGGCTTTATATTTGGGGAGAGTGGTTTTCTGTCAGATTAGAGCAGAGAGGGAGTTTAAGGCCAGAGGCAGAACATGGGTTAGGGGTCGGCGGCAAGACAGATGAGATCGTGGCACAGTGAGAAGGTTAGCAGTAGGGGAGCAAAGTGTGCAGGCTGGGTTATAGAAGGAGAGAAGTGAGGTAAGGTAGGAGGTGGCAAGATGATGGAGTGCCTTAAAGCCAGTGGTGAAGAGTTTCTGATTGATACGTAGGTGGATGGGCAACCACGGGAGTGTTTTGAGGAGCAGGATGATGTGTCCTGAGCATTTTTGTAGAAGAATGACCTGGGTAGCAGAGTGAAGTATGTTCTGGAGTGGGGGGAGATAGGAAGCTGGGAGGTCAGCAAGGAGGCTGATGCAGTAATCCAGGTGGGATAAGATGAGGAGTGATTGTATTAACATAGTAGCTGTATGGATGGAGAGGAAAGGGTCGATTACAGTGATGTAGTGGAGGCTGGACCAACACGATTTGTGACGGATTGAATATGTGGATTGAATGACAGGAGTTGAAAATGCCAAGGTTTCAGGCTTGAAAGACAGGAAGGATGGTGGTGCCATCTAGAGTGATGGGAAAGTCACAGGGAGGACAAGGTTTGGGTGGGAGTACAGGACTGCATATTATGTACAAGTTGTTGTTTTCTTAAGATGATTGCATATTATTGCTCGGATAATAAGTATTTGGTTGGTTATATATTTGGGCCAGTGCTGTAGTACTAATATTGGACTGAGGAGAAAAGGCATGTAAAGCTGGCATTAAATGGAATTTACCCATTTTACCTCCTTTGAAGTAAATCAGAATTATTTTATGTTAACTAAGTTCTGGTAATTCACTAGCATTTACCTTTAAGGATGAGTAGTCCTCATAATTTCTTTCTGATAGCTGCTTTTTCGTTATGCCTTTCTAGAGTTAATTGCCTTAGGAATGGCTTCATTGGTAGGGCAGATCGCTATGAGTTCATGATTTGGTACTGTAATTACTAACCAAGTTAGAATGCGGAATTCTGTTTCAAGGCCAAGTTAATCAATCATTCAGCATTGCCTAATGGATAAAGCACGGTTCTGGGAGCCGAAAGGACCTGGGTTCTAGTTTCTGCTCTGCCAGTTATCTGACCTTAGGCAAGTCAGTTCCCTTCTCTTTGCCTCAGTTACCTCATCTGCAAAATGGGGATTAAGACTGTGAGTCCCATGTGGGACATGGACTGTTTCAAACCTAAGTGCCTTGCCTCTATCCCCATTCTTAAAATAGTGCCTGGCACATAGTAAATACCATAAAATAAAGTAAAATAAATCAAGCAATCAGTCACATTTATATTGCACTTACTGTGTATAGAGCACTGTACTGAGTGCTGGGAGAAAACAGTATAACAGAGTTGGTAGACACATTACCTGCCACAACTAGCTTACAAGTCCAGAGGGAGAGGCAGATGTCAATACAAATAAATGTTACGGATATAATCGGTTATGGGTCGAATAAATGAATTGCAGATATATAAGTCAATAATGGTTAGGTAGCATTTTAAATAAGGCCTGAGCAGGTTGATAACAGTTCTTAGATCATCTCTGTATTGTAGAAATAAATGCTTATATGAGTGCCACTTGTAGTCGTATTTTTCTCTCTCCTCCCCTTCTTTACCACTGTATGCCAAATTCTGGGCATTAATAAGAGTATTTGGGGAAGAAGATCGAAGTATTAAGTAGGCAGAATATACATCACTGTTCACTGAAAAATGTTTGTTAGCAATTGGAGAAATGGGTGTGCTTAAATATAATTTGGTGAATTGAGTCAATTCAGTCAGAATATCACATCTTGGACCAAGAGGTGTATACCTTATTCCCTATCAATCAATCAGACAATCAATGAGTGCTATTCTTTGAGTGCTTGCTGTGTACAGAGCACTATACTAAATGCTTGGGAAAGTCCCTAATGACCTGTGTGGTTCGTGTCTTCCAAATGAAATATCTTTCAGACAGGAGTCATTTTTAGAAGCTTTGACAATTGCATTTTTTTCATTAATGTTTATTAAGCGCTTATTACAGTGCTTGGCATATAGTAAATGGTTATCAAATATCATCAAAAAATCAAGTGCTTAACATGTACGAAGTCCTAGATTGAATAGTGGGAAGACTATATAGATACTGTTTCAAATGTATCTGGGGTCCCCAGTGAGCTAAGAATCTGAATAAGTGAAAGAAGGATACCCAGGAAAAATAGGCTGTGAAAGAATAGAACAAGATAACGGTTCACTCCCTGCCTCCAGTTTTCTACCTGAAATTCCCTCCCCCTTCACATCTGGCACACCACTCTCTCTCCATCCTCAGCACCCTTCTGAAATCGCATCCCCTCCAATCCATCAATTAATAGTACTTAGTGGGTTTTTATTCTTGGCAGCTGACTGTACTAGGTGATGGAGAGGGTGCAGCAGAAATAGTAGACATGATCTCTGTCTTCTAGGAACTTGCAGTCTAGGTGGGGAGATAGGCACTAAATAAATTACAGGAAGGGGAAAGCAATCAAGTATAAAACTCTGTGATGACAATTATGGTACCTGTTAAGTGCTTAGTGTGCCAAGCACTGTCCTGAGCACTGGGATAGATACAGGTTCATCAGGTTGGACACAGTCCCTGTCCCATATGGAGCTCACATTCAGTCCCCATTTGCAGATGAGGTAACTGAGGCCCAGAGAAGTTAAATGACTTGCCCAAGGTCACACACCAGCCATTTGGTAGAGCCTGGATTTGAACTCAGGTCCTTCCGACTTCCCGACCCGTTCTCTGTCTACTAAGCCATGCTGCTTCTTCATAAGTGTACAGTTTACACAATGAAACTGTGTACTGCTTAACTGTGTTCATAAGTTGAGTGCAGGGTAGGGAGAGAGGTAGGAGTACCCCAGTGCTTAGGTAGCCTAGAAGTTCTGAAGTTTCAGAGTGGGAAGGTGAGAGAGTAGTCAGGGAAGGCTTCCTGGAGGAGATGTGATTTCAGAAAGCCCTTGAAGATGGAGAGAGGAGTGGTCTCTTGAAGGTGAAGGGGGAGGCAGTTCCAGGCAGAAAGAATGGTGAGAGCACAAGTTCAGTGGTGGGAGAGATGAGAATTAGCCACAGTAAGTAGGTTGGCTAAAGAGAAGCGAAGAGTACACATAGAGGTAAAATGGAACAAGAGAGAAAAGGAGAGAGAGGTGATGGAGTGTTTGAAGCCCAGCCAATCAATCAATGGTATTTATCAAGCACTTACTATGTGCAGAGCACTGTACTGAGTGCTTGGCAGATTACAGTACAGTAGAATTAGCAGATATGTTCCCAGCCCATAATGAGTTTCTGCTTGATGTGGGTGGGAATTGACAACCATCTGGGAGGAGTGGGAGATGTCTGCAAAATATTTTAGAAAAATGATCCAGCAGCAGAGAGAATCATGTATTAGAGAGGGGAGAGGCTGGAGGCAGATGGCAGAATGGATGGAGAGGAAGGGGTGGGTTCTGGAGATGTAAAGGAAAAAGAGCCAGCGTGGTTTGTTAACACGGGGATTAAAAGAGAGAGGAGTCGCTACATTGTAAACTCCTCGAAGGCAGGAATCGTGTCGGCCACCTCTGTCATTCAGGGTCTGAGTCTAGTTTCCAAGTTTATACTCTTTCCCATCTCTCAGTAGAGTGCTCTGCACACAAACACTTGCTCCACAGCCCTTCGTGTATAAATCTATAATTCATTTTAATGTCTGTCTCCTAGTGAAGAAGAATTGGCACAGTTGGAGGGGTTAGATTTTGAAAGCAAGTGGGAGAGCTCCTGTTGAAACATTATCGAGAAGGATAAGGGGGAATGAGAGGTGAGGGGGAGATTTTAGGGAGTTCATGCCTGATGGCCTCAATTTGGTCAACAGATGAGTTGGCCAGGTCATCAGGGCTGAGAGAAGGAGGAGGTGGGGGCATGAGGATTTAAGGAGGGAATTAAAAATCAGAAATAGTTGATGTGGGCAGTGGGTGTTAGGATTTCATCAGGGAGGAGAAGCAATGTTGTTAGACGGTGAGCCCCATGAGGGACAGGGACTGTGTTTAATTCCCACCTGTGCATTCTGTCCCAGAACTTAGTGCAGTGCTCTGCACACAGTAAGCACTTAATAAATCTAATTACTGCTACCAGTGTTTCTGGGCAAAGGAAAGGGGAGAAATACAGCAGGTGAGAATGTTTGAGGTGGATGAGGTCCACCTGGTGGCCGGATTTCCACCGTCAGTGCACCGAAGGTTTTGCCCGGTAGTGGTGGAAGTACACTGTGCAGTCATCCGGGGCTGCAGGTTGATGGTGCGATATCGGCGAATAGGGAAGGGTAAGCGGGATTTGAGTTTGGTGGACGGGACGGAGTTGAGGGAAGGTGGTGTTGAAGAGAGTCCGAACGGGGCATGGTGGCCTGGGGTAACCAGAGGGAGTTAAGAGACAGAGGTCTTAGTGCAGGTAGGGGATAGTATTACACAGAGAAGAGGAGAAGGTGTGTTGTGGGAATAAGGATGTGAGGAGGTTTGTTTTGGAAAAGGGAAGGTTAGAGACTGTTTAGTGACTAGCGAGAAGGAGATTCTGCTTTCATGAGTGAGGTGGGGTGGAGGGGAGCCCTTCTTGGATTAATCTCTCATCCCCACAACCTATTTCCCTTCCAGAGCTCACTTTAGCACTTCCGTATCACCAAAGAAATTGGGAACTCACATTCCCTCTGCATACTTCCTGGTACACCTGTGTGCATACTGTGTCCCCTTGTTTGCTGTTTTGTTTTAAAAAAATGGTATTTGTTAAGCACTTACTATGGAGCAGGCACTCTACTAAGAGCTGGGGGTAGATGGAACCTAATCGGGTTGGACATAGTCCCTGTCCCACAAGGGACTCATAGTCTTAATCCCCATTTCACAGATGAGGGAACTGAGGCCCAGAGATGTTAAGTGACTTGCCCAAGGTCTCACAGCAGACAGGTGGTGGAACTGGGATTAGAATCCGGGTCCTTCTGTCTCCCAGGCCTGTCTTATATCTATTAGGCTATGCTGCTTCCTTCCACCTGTAATTTATTGTAGTGTCTGTCTCCCCATCCTGATCGTAAACTCCTCGAGAGCAGTGATCATTTCCCCTAACTAGGTTCTGTCAATCAGTGGAATTTATTGAGTGCTTACTGTCTGGAGAGCACTGTCCTAAGCACTTGGGAGAGTAAAATATGACGGAGTTGATATTCACATTCCCACTCCCAAGCTCTTAGCCCAGTGCACTAGCCAAATAAGCACTCAGTAAATACTATCTACTATTAGTTGATATAGGATTGCTTTGAGCCTTCTCTAGAGGACAACCTACTTCATTGTTTCTAGCTACAATGGCACTGCAGCTGCCAGGGTCCCACTAAACCCCTACAGGTTCCCCAGATTTCATCCTCAGTTTCCCTTCTTTGTTCAAAAAACCAGTGTGTTCTCCTCTCACACTAAGAAACTTAAATTGATGGGTCTCCAGTCCTGCAATGCAGTGACTGTTTTTAATGGGATAGTGTATATTCTCCAAGAGTTCGGTGTGCGTCCTATTGAATTTGAGTTGTTTCGAAGGGTTTTTTATGGTATTTGTTAAGTGCTTACAGCCAGGCACTGTACTAAGCACTGGGGTAGAGATGCAAGATCACCAAGTTGGACACAATCCATATCTCATATGGGGCTCACAGTCTGAATCCCCAATTTACAAAGGAGAGAATGGAGGCACAGAGAAGCCCAGGCCTGGGCTCTTTCCACTAAGCTTTGCTGGTTCTCTGTTTTCCATGTTTTCCATAGTGCTTTGGTGTAGGGTACATTATCTTGCTTAGAAAGATGTCAATTAGTTTTCCTGCCTCTACTGCATTCCCGAGTTGAAGCTTACACAGATAATGACTGGGGAGAGTTGTAGTAAAGATGTCCCCTCCAGCAGTATCTAGAAAGGGTCATCAAAAGAGTAATAGCAGACACTTCTTTGGAAAGAAATCCGCAGCTCCATTGTAAAGAAGACATTTGTTGGACCAGATCACTAATGTTACTGACCTGGTACCCTGAGTGACTTAAGATTGATGTTCATTTAGATGGGAAGCGGCATGGAGTAGTGGAGGAGCACAGGCCTGGGAGTCAGAAGATCATGGGTTCCAATCCTTGCTCTCTCGTTTGTAGGGTGGCCTTGGGCATGTCACTTCACTTCTTTATGCCTCAGTTACCGCATCTTTAAAATAAGGATCGAGACTGAGAGCCCCATATGAGACAGTCCGATCTGATTTGCTTGTATCCACCCCAGTGTTTAGTACAGTACCTGACACATAGTAAGCACTTAAATACCATAGTTATTATTATTAAGTTTGGGCTTTTCTCTTTGTGGTGTCCACATTCCCACAGGCTGAGACTCTTCATTTTGTGGGCAGTACAACTGCAGGTACTGTTTTCCACCACTGAAAAAAAAAAAGAGGAGTGGGAGCCCCCTCACACACGAAGGCATATTTGTAAACTGTACTTCACTGAAAATGTTTATGATTATGGCATTCATTTCTCTGCCTTGTACGTACAATTTTGCCTGCAGCCTTCTGATTTGTTGATTAACTCCAGCTACTACTTCTGCACCTCAAAGTCACGGAATCTTGCCATAAGCCAGGAACCATAACAAATAGAAAAAAAAAACAATCTATGGTCTGTTTTTTCTCAGTCTTTAGGCCGGCTTATGAAATAGCTGTCTGTCAGTTAGGATGATGATACTATTGAGAGTGAGATTTATCCGTTTTGAGTGTGTTTGGTTGAAAAGACTAATGCATGCCTAACTATTATAATTATGGTTATTACTATTGTTATGGTATTTGTTAAGCTCTTACTATATGTCAGGCATGTTCTAATTGCTAAGACAGATCAATCAATCAGTGGTATTTATTGAGCGCTTACTATTCATTCAATCGTATTCAGCGCTTACTGTGTGCAGAGCATTGTATTAAGTACTTGGACTGTACATTTCAACAACAGATAGAGACGATCCCTGCCCAACAATGGGCTCACAGTCTAAAAGGGGGAGATAGACAACAAAACAAAACAAGTAGTCAATCATCAATACTATCAAGATAAATAGAATCATAGAGATATATATATACATCATTAATAAAATAGAGAAATAATATATACAAATATGCACAAGTGCTGTGGGGAGAGGAAGGGGGTAGAGCAGAGACAGGGAATGGGGAGGGGAGGAATGTAATAAGCACTTGGGAGAGTACGATAGGACAGAATTAGCAGTCACGTTCCCTTGTCCATAACGAGCTTACAGTCTAGAGATACCAGTTGATCAGGTTGAACCCAGTCCCTCTCCTACATGGGACTCAAAGTCTAAGTAGGAGGGAGTAGGATTGAATTCCATTGAACAGGTGAGGAAACTGAGGCACAGTAAAGGTAAATGACTTACCCAAGGTCACCCAGCAGACCAGTGGCAGAGTCAGGATTAGAACCCAGTTTCTCTGAATCTCAGGCCAGTGATTTTTTTTCCATTAGTCCACGTTGCTTCTTAATTGTATATATTCCATGTATATATAAGGCTTGTCCTTCGTTGCACTGGCATTTGTTGTTTGAGCATCTGGGCCATTTTCTTGACACACTCTTAGATTCTGCCTCTGGGTTTCTAAACCAGTCACCTGTTCGTGATTGTCACATTACTGATTGTTGCCTGCTATCCCCGTCTGCTTCTTGTGTCTCAGTCGTACACTGCTATACCAGTTTGTTAAAGTTTGCTTCCCTGTGTTTGAAGGCATTTCTTTGGCCACCTCTTGCACTTACATCCTTATATGCAGCCTCAGGATTGCTGTGTATTTGTTTATTTAGCTGCATATTCAATTATTTATTAGGCTCATTCACTAAGTACTTTTCTGTCAGTCTCCCCTCATTAGAGTATAAGCTTCTCGAGGGTAGGGAAGCTATCCCTTGCTTGTTTTATATTTCCCAAGTGTTTAGTATATTGCATTGCCCCAAGTTGGCACTTAGTAAATGCTACTAGTATTATTACTGCCATTTTGATTTATGTCTGCTCCTCCCACCCCCACATCACCACTCACCCCTCTGCTCCATCTCTCCACCACACACATTTTAGCTCATTAAATAGCAGCTGTTGGGTAGCCTGCTTTCATCAGTTCTTCTGCCAAGGTTCTGGCCGGCAGAGAGGTGATGGAATAAGTGTTGCTTTGATGCTGGTGAACCTGTAGCTGGTGTGGCTCAGTCTGTCTCGCCATTTGATGTTGTGTTGACACACACAGGTGATGCTGATGGGCTGCTCACTTGAAACCAGACCTTTGCAATAGGCCCAGGTCTCACAGCCAGAGTTGGTCATTACAACAACTCCGAAGATCTCGAGTTTGGTCGGAAATTTGATGCCGTGTAGTTTCTAGTCTGTCAGTCTACTGTCAGATGATCTTGGTCTGTCGGTTTATCTCCACATCATTGGAGAGTGTGGTGCTTTGGTAGCATTCATCGTGTTTATCGAAGCAAGTCTTTGGTAGTGCCTGAATTTCCGGTAAAGCCTGGTTCGTTACCTCAGCCTGCTTTAGACTTATTTTTAGTGTACAGCACTTAAAAAGGGCTTTTCTTTTCTTTTTTAATGTTATTTCTTAAGTGCTTATTGTGGGCCTGGCACTGTACTAAGCTCTGGAGTAGATGCAACATAATCAGGTTGTACACAATCCCTGTCCCTCATAGGGTTCACAGTCTCAATCCCCATTTTACAGATAAGGTAACTGGTGCCCAGAGAGGTGAAGTGACTTGCACAAGGTCACACAGCAAAGTGGCAGAGCCAGGATTATAAACCAGGCTTTCTGACTACCAGACCTGTGTGCTCTTTCCCCTAAACCATGCTGGTTTATAATCACCCAGCTTTATAATCATTCAAGTCTCCAGACCGATATCATAAGTGAATAATAGCATCGTTATAACTGATCAGTCGATCAATCAGTGGTATTTATTGAGTACTTACTATGTTCAGAACACTGTTCTGAGCACTTGGGAGAATGCAGTACAACAGAATTTAGCAGTCACGTTTCCTGCCCCCAGTGAGCTTCTTTTTGATCATTTTCTCTTTTTTTGTGTGGTATTTATTAGGAGTGTATTATTTGCCAACTGCTGTTCTAAGAGCTGGGATAGGTACAAGTTAATCATGTGGGACACAGTCCCTGTCCCACGTGGGGCTCACAGTGTAAGTAGGGGAGAGAAAAGCATATTTAATCCCCATTTTGCAGTTGAGGAGACTGAGACACAGAGAAATTAAGCGACTTCCCCAAGGTTACATAGAAGCAATTGACAGAGCTGGGATGAGAACCCAGATCCTCTGACTTCCAGGTCTGTGGTCTTTCCACTAGGCCACTCTGATCGTCTGACATGTTTGTGACGTTGTGATTTTTGGTTTCTGGAATGTGTATGCTAATTCTGTTGTAGTGTACTCTACCAAACACTTAGAACTCTGCACATAGTAAGCATTCAATAAATACTGTTGATTGATTACTGTTCAATCACTTCACTCCTCTAAAGCCAACCTACTCATGGTACCTCAGTCTTACCTCTCTCACCGTCATCCCCTCATTCATATCCTACCTCTCTGTAACACTCTCTCCCTTCATGTCCAACAGACGACCACTCTTCCCACCTTCAAAATCTTATTAAAATCACATCTCCTCCAAGAGGCCTTCCCTGACTAAGCCCTCATTTTCCCTACTCCCTCTCCCTTCTGCATAATCTATGCACTTGAATCTGTACCCACTATTCACCCCACCCTCGGCCCCTCAGCACTTATGTACATATCTGTAATTAATGTCAGTCTTCCCTTCCAGACTGTAAGCTTACTCAGGGTAGGGAACGTTTCTACCAAGTTTATTATATTGTACTCTCCCAAGTACTCTCCCAAGCAGCGTGGCTCAGTGGAAAGAGCACGGGCTTTGGAGTCAGGGCTCATGAGTTCGAATCCCAGCTCTGCCACTTGTCGGCTGTGTGACTGTGGGCAAGTCACTTAACTTCTCTGTGCCTCAGTTCCCTCATCTGTAAAATGGGGATTAAAACTGTGAGCCCCACGTGGGACAACCTGATTCCCCTATGTCTACCCCAGCGCTTAGAACAGTACTCGGCACATAGTAAGCGCTTAACAAATACCAACATTATTATTATTATTGTTTAGTACAGTTCTGTGCACACGGTAAGCACTTAACAAATACCACAGTTATCATTATTATCTGATCAACATGTGACACTAGGGAGGGCAAGCAACAAGGTCCGTAACAGGGAATGGATGTCTGTGTCTCCCTCTGGCCTGTAAGCTCATTTCTGGATGGGAATGTGTCCATTATATTGTTATATTGTACTCTCCCAAGCTCTTAATAGAGTGTTCTGCATACAGTAAGTGCTCAATAAATACTACTGGCTAGGTAAGCGCTCAATAAATATTAATTAAGGAATTGATTGGAAGGGGAAGTTGAGAGTTTCAGACTTTGTGTATATGGGGATATTCAAGGTGGGGACATACACTCTGAAGATAGAGTGAACACTTGCTCTCTCTCACACTTTAGACCCTAATCACTAACTGCCAGTAGCAGTAAATCTGTCTTGAAAGTCTCCCCAGAGAGACTAAAATAATCCAAATCAACTAGGCTTAGTGCTTGAAGTGATTTGGGATGGAGATAATGCTTTTTATGGACCAAGACCATCCCCCTTATTTGTGCATAAAATAGTGCTCAAATCACCTGCTTCCTTTTTCTCTCTAACTTCAAGCACTGTTTAAATTGTTGTAATTATCATTAGTGATCCAAACAAATTAAGTCGATCCTACTTTTGAAAAATATATGCTGCATAACTAATAATCACAAGTGTCAAGCGAGCCAGCTGCTGAAGGGGTGGTATATTTGCTGGGGTGTAGAATAAGAAGCAGTGTGGTCTACTAGCAAAATCCCAGGCCTGGGAGTCAGAGGACCTAAGGTCTAATCTTGGCTCTGCTACTTGCTTATTGTGTGACCTTGGACAAGTCACTTAATATTTATGCACCTGTTTTCTCATCAGTAAGATCCAATGCCTATTCTTACCTCTAGTGTTGGAAAGGATGTGTTTGACTGGATTATCTTGTATCTACCCCGGTGCTTGGCAAAAAGTAGCTACTCGATAAATTCCATTCATTGATTAACATATACCATGATTATTTTTATCATGATACAAGTAAATACGTTTTACTCTATAGACCTGGCTATCCATTAGTTTAAGGAAAAATATAAAGTTTTGCCACCTTGATAATAGTAAAACAGAATTAGAAGCAGCTGCTCATATCCTAAAAGAAACTGATTACAATGAATCCCTCAAAATCAGGAATTTTGTTTCCCAGATCAATAATTGTAGTTAGAGTTTCACATTAAGAGTAATTGTATGTTCCTATGACTCAAGTTCTTTATGGAAAAAAACAAGATCAAGTGACGCATGTTGATGAGTAGGCAAGAAGCATACTAATTTAATGCATACTGGTAATGTTTTCCTAATTAGCCTTTATCAAATTCACAAGCAGTAATGAACTGGGTTTTTCTTTTCCTTGGTTACTATATTAATTTTGACACCAATCACCTAGTGAAAAATTGAGCTGGGTACTGGGCTCAGATATATGAGGAAAAGCTACTGTGTTCTGAAAAAATGAATTCTAAGTATATACCTTAGAACATAAAAAGTCCCATCTCTCTGGAAAACATTATTTACTTAAGGCATAAACTGTATATTATGTAAAAACAGAAATCTCAGAGCATAGCCATCTCCTGGATCAGAATGCAGGCTGCATGAGAATGTAGATGGAAATGAGAGGCCATCTTTCTTACATTTACATTCAGAAGCACTCAGATCCTCCCCACAAAAGTGGTCTCTTGTATTTAAAGATTATCAGGTGAAAAAATGTGTCTTTTTTCTCCAGCCAACGGAAAGGCTGTGTTCATGCAGAGAATCATAGGGCTTTTCACCTCAACTCCCTGCATCCACACCAGAATTCACTTTAACAAGCCTGGCAGAAAGCATGGTCAGGAAGACCTTTTAGCCCCTTCAGCACCAGGCTGGTAACCCTCCTGCCTCACTGATGTCATCTCTCTGGCTTTGAACTCTGAGCCACCGGCAAATGAGCCAGTGGTGGGTGTTAATCGAGTTCATCATTGTTATTGATGGTATTTATTGAGCGCTTTTTATGTGCAGAGCAGTGTACTAAGAGCTTGGGAGAATCCAATCCAATTAATTAGTCATATTTATTGAGCACTACTATGTGCAGAACAATGTACTAAATATTTGGGAGAATACCATACAACAGCTGGTAGACACATTCCCTGCCCACAAAAAGCTTACAGTCTAGAGGAGGAGCCCATATTGGTAATTCTGCCACTTGTCTGCTCTGTGATTTTGGGTAAGTCATTTAACATCTCTGCCTCAGTTACCTCACCTGTAAAATGGGGATTAAACCCTCCTTCCTCTTACTTAGACTCTGAGCTCCAAATGCGACACGGACTGTGTCTGACATGATTATCTCATATCTACCCCAGCACTTAGTACAGTCGGGTGTGTAATAATAATAATAATAATGATGGCATTTGTTAAGCACTTACTATGTGCAAAGCACTGTTCTAGTAAGCACTTAAAACACACAAAAAAAAATGCTCCCAAGGAACTTGTATTGGACTTCTAGTAACACATAATTTTGACTGTGATCCTTTAGTTCTCAGATACCAGAGGGGAAAATTAAAATTACTATTAAATAATGAGATAGGTTTTTTCCTTTCATAAGCATTGTACACTATGGACTTGTCCTCCCTAGTCAGAATTAAAAGTAAATCACACTCCAGAAGAGAGAAAGAAAGAGAGAAGACTTGGAAATAAAAAGTTATTTATGAGTATTTATTGTATAATAATAATGCCTGTGGAATTTGTTAAGTGCCAAACACTGTTCTGAGCTCTGGGGTAGATACAAGATAATCAGGTCAGACACAGTCCCTGTCCCACATGGGGCTCACAGTCTAAGTAGGAGAGAGAGCTCAGATGTGGAAAGTTCAGTGACTTGTCCAAGGTGACCAAGCAGGCAAGCGGCAGAGCTCTGACTCCCAAGCCCCTGCACTTTCCACTAGCCCATAGTTCTTCAGAACAGAATGTACTAAGGTTTCAAAGAGTACAACAGAGGCAAAAATGTCCAATCCTTCTCTTTGGGGAGTTTACAATCCAATGGGGACAGCACACAGAAGAATTTATAGTTAGGAAGAAAAAGAGAATGGAAACCTTGTTAAGTATTGTAAGTGTAGCGTATGGAAACGGACACGTACAGAGTACTCCAGGTGACTATGAGTGCACAAGTGCTGAGGTGGCTGTTAGTGGGGGTATGAGCTGGGGAGAAGAAAATGAATCAGGAAGTGCCTCCTGGAGGGTGGCAGATTCCAGGAGGATTGGGAAGATGGGGAGAAGAATCCTGTGTTTGTGTCGCAAAATGTCCTCTTCTTCATTACTTTTCACAGTTAAATCAGGAAAGCTCAGAAATAATTTTCCATGATGGTGAAAAAATCCAACCCCTGTTTCCATTATCTTTCTACAGAACTGTTGTTCATACACTCTACCAAAAGCATCAGTATTGAGGCCAGAGGATAACTCTCTCAATCAATGAACATCAATTCAATAGTATTTATTGAGCACTTATTGTGTGCAGAGCACTGAATTAAGCGCTTGCGAAAGCACAATAAAATAGAATTGATAGAAGCATTCCCTGCCCACAAGGGACTTCCAGTCTTAAATTCTCCTATATAGTGGGCGTTGAGCTAAGGAAAGTTTGCAGTATAGTAGTCCCTATAGCGAACACCATTCATTCATTCATTCAATGGTATTTATTGAGTGCTTACTGTGTGCAGAGCACTGTACTAAGCGCTTGGAAAGTACAACACAGCAATAGACAGGCAATTCCTGCCCACAACAGGCTTACAGTGTAGTGGGGAGTAGACAGACATCAAAACAAGTAAACAGACATCAATATAAATAAGTAGAATTATAGATATATACATATACATAAATGCTGTGGGGCAGAGAGTGGGGGGAAGAGCAAAGAGAGCGAGTTGAGGTGAGGTGGAAGGGAGGGGAAGCTGAGGAAAAGGAGGCTTAGTCTGAGAAGGCCTTTTGGAGCAATTTGTGAGATTGCTAAAGTAATACCCAAGAACCATTAAGTCTTAGCAAACCTTTGATGGTGTGTATATTAGCAAAAAAGAAAAAGTGTCATTTGTCTTTTTTAGAGGGGGGAAAACACCATCTAGTAGAAAATCAAAAAGAAATTTTAGGCAAGGCTATTAAAAATCGGCAGGGAAGTGGTGAGAGAGTAAAGGAGA
This sequence comes from Ornithorhynchus anatinus, assembly GCF_004115215.2. NCBI lineage: Eukaryota > Metazoa > Chordata > Mammalia > Monotremata > Ornithorhynchidae > Ornithorhynchus > Ornithorhynchus anatinus. The sequence continues at coordinate 34,885,073 of NC_041734.1, read as the reverse complement.
GGGCAAAAATGACTTTCTTAAGGTAGAACCCTGACCACAATCCTATATTAGGTGATGGGCTTCTCAGTTTTTTTCTGAATGTTCATTAGTAAAGATCACTGACTGATTTTTTTTAATTTAAATACGTTAAAGACAAGGAGGCAAAAGAGATAACTGGCAGACTCTATAAGCATTAAACAAAGACAATAGACAAGTGGTTTTGTGCACCCAGTGAGGTCCAGACTGTGGATCCCTGCATTGGCCTTCTCAGAGCCAGACACACATTCCTAGGTGTACATCACCATCAGTATTGTCTGTGCATTGGAAGGACAACTACGTATTTAAATAGTTCCTTTCAGGAATGGGAAAGTTTCTGGAAATGGCTAAATTTTCCACACCCTCAGAATCCACCTGCACACTTCTCTCTTTCACAGCTCTGTATTTGAGTCAGAGAGGACAAGTGCTTCCAAACAGTGCTTTTTCTTTGGTTTGTGACCTCAGGAGTGAGCCTGTGTTCTCAGTGCAGACAGCGTTAGTCCAATTTTTTTTTCAAAACTGGAAAAAAAGAAAGCACAGGCTTGATTTGGATTTTGCTCGAGGCGTCCAGGGATCTCTTACTATTTATTAGTCAGCTTGTCTAGCCTTGCTCCTGAATACGAATGCCAAACTTCTATTTTTTTCCTTTGGCTTAATTTTGAGCAGGCTAGTCTTGCTGACATTTGAAGATCATCTGCCAGAGAGAGGCAGAGTGTAGGGATGCTTCTCACTGTCTATATCCTGATCCATAGGGATTGCAACTTGATTGGATGTTTTTTAATCTAACGTTTTCTAAATCTCCTTCCCTCTGGTCTCCAATTCATAAAATGGCCCATACTTTTCAGGAGACATATGTTAAAGCCCTTGTAAGCAAAGGTGTCAAAAGAGGAGAATTCTGATTCTTCAGTTAAAGTTGCTAAAAGTCAACGTTTCACAGTCATATATATGTATTCCTTTCGAAGCTTATTTGCGGCTATCCTTCATGTATTTCATGTCTTCATTGTTTATTCCTTTCTTCTTGTGGAATATCCGTGTTTACTCCTGTCGTGTTTTGAAAAGGTTTTGTATTCACTTATTCAGCTGCCAAACTGATTAAAAAAGCATACTTCAAATCAGGATTCACCCTTATAAATCATCTGACAACTGACTTCACTGACTATGTTGTTTATAGCACTATGTCTGTCACATCACCAGGCACAGTGTCTTTTTCCCTGGACTGGAAAGTAGTGCTAATGAAAGTGGGCTGAAACCTCAAAAAGTGAATATTTGTCAAAGTAAGAAAATAGATAACAATAGGAAGTCTTTTTAGCTAGTCAGATGTGGCATAATATCTTTCCCTACAGCTTTTCAATGTTTTTAATTGTATTTTCCTTGTCTCTGGGAGCTGTTCTGTATTTATATTTCATCAAAGCAGAGAGTTCAGCTTTTAAAGCATTTTAAGATCGACCAGTTGAGTTAAAGTTGAGTAAGCCAAATTGGTGCGTGAATTTTGGGATACCAGGACAACACAGAGTGAGCTCTCAGAGTTTCAAACCTTCATTATTGACCTGAAACATTATATACATGTGGCTTGAGCATAGAAAAGGTTGGGGCTGGGAGCCATCTGTTGTTTTCCTGAAAAAAATGGGATGATCAGATTAGTTGGGCATCTTCCCCTGTGCAAGAGTAGAAGTTGCTTCAACAATTTACTTCGGAAGATGAAGCCCATTCCATAAAGATCTGAGCAGCACTTGGCTGTGACACCCAGTTGAGCAATCCAAAGGCTGCTTGCCCCTGCCCTCCTACTTAGGGAATATTCCCTCAGGGAATAAAGAAGTCTGGCAGAGTTTGGGATGGTTCTCTGCAATTCTCATCAGGTTCATAAGGGCCTGGTCTGGTTGGTCCCTCCACAGCTCTGCCCCCCATCCCAGCCAAATATCCAAGGGACTCTTGGCAAAGGGATCTAGGAAATACTCCGTAATCTCAGGGCACTGCATGAAAGAAATGAGGGTGAAAAGTCAGTTGGAATTCTGTCCCCAGCAACGTTGGAAGTAAGGCCTTAGAAGTCCCCTGGCTATCTGCCCTTGCACTCATTTGAAACAGACAGGCACCAGTATTTGGTTTAGTTCTTTAAAGGAGGAGATCGCCCCAAAGAATGTGAGTTTTGGGCAGCGAGCCAAGTTCATGTCATCCTAGAGTAGAGCTGCAACAAGCCTTCTTGCAGCCTCAACATCACCGAGCTGACCCTGCCTCTTGGAATCGACCCTATAGGTTAAAGTGGAGTATAACTCAAGTGTACTAAGTTTCCTTTTCTCTCCTTTACTCAGCTGATGCCTGAGTTTAAACCCAGGTTATCCGAGAATTCAGTGACTTAAGTAAAATCCCACCGGAAGCCCCAATCAAGCAAGGCTAATCAATCAGTCAGTCAATCGATGGTATTTATTGAGGGCTTACTGTGTACCAAGCACTGTACTTGGGGTTGAGGGAGAACAATACAGTAGAGGTGATCAACACATTCCCTGCCCATAAGAAGCTTACAGTCGCAAGGGGGAGACAGGCATTGCAATGAATTATTGATAGGGGAAGTGAGACAGTGAGTATAGGGATATGTACATAATTGTGGTGGGGGTGGAGTGAAGAACAAGAACTTAAGGACTGTGGATCCAAATACGTAGGTGACATAGAAGGGAGGGTGAATGTTGGTATTTGTTAAGCGCTTACTATGTGCCGAGCACTGTTCTAAGCGCTGGGGTAGACATAGGGGAATCAGGTTGTCCCACGTGGGGCTCACAGTCTTAATCCCCATTTTACAGATGAGGGAACTGAGGCACAGAGAAGTTAAGTGACTTGCCCACAGTCACACAGCCGACAAGTGGCAGAGCTGGGATTCGAACTCATCAGCCCTGACTCCAAAGCCTGTGCTCTTTCCACTGAGCCACGCTGCTTCTCTAATGAGAGCTTAGACAGGGAAGGCCTCTTGGAGGAGGTGTGATTTTAGTAAGTCTTTGAGAGCAGAGAGAGTGGTGGCCAGTCGGGTATGAAAGGTGGAGTTCTAGACAGATGGGAGGACAATCCTCTGATGGTAAGCCCAGTCCTTACAGTTCCATGGGAGTCAACTTTAATTCCTCAGTCTTACCGACCAAGTCATCCCAGAACCTCCAGGAAGATCTGGCAGGGTGTTCCATTCAGAGGAATTGCTTCTACTTGCTGTTGATGGACACTGGAGGCCTCCCTTGTCTCACTCGGGCAACCCTTTTTATATCTTTATTTGTATTCACTTGTTTGTCCTTCCTTTATTCCAACCCCCTGGTGCCTACTTGCCCAGCCTTGCCCTCCCCATGGCTCACTTTGCCCTCCCTCCCCAGTACTCCCTTGCACATATGTAAAATGGGGATTAAGTAATAATTGTACTTGTTAAGCGCTTAATATGTGCTAAGCACTGTTCTAAGCACTCGGGTAGATAAGACAGGTTAAGCAGATCAGACACAGTCCCTGTCCCACATGGGGCTCACACTCTTATCCCCATTTTACAGGTGGGGTAACTGAGGCCCAGAGAAATGAAATGGCTTGCCAGTGGTCACATAGCAAAGGAGCAGAGCCAGAACTAGAACCCAAGTCCTTCTGACTCCCAGGCCTGTGCTGTATCTAGGCCATGCTGCTTCTCATTGGTGGTCCCAGTTTGGCTCTGAGTGATTGCATTTCTTCTAAGTTGAGATGAGGGTTGGAGTCCCTCTTTAGAACCAATCCTAGACCATGCACTGTGTCAAAAAGGAGTGGTTGATGTCCTGGACAGGACTCAAGTGACAAACCATGAGTTTCAATGACCAAAACTAATTTTTCTGAATTTTCTTTCTCAGACTAATCTTTTTGACACCCATTATATTCCCTTACTTCTATACCTCTTCTTATTTGGCCACCTAGTCGGGGCTGCAGGAAACAAGACCCGCCCATTAGAAGCTGAATCATCATTTTCCTCAGCTCTACCTGTCCCCAGACCTGCTTAGCTGTTGGAATTCAGTTAATAATAATAATTGTTTTTGAATGAATGAATAATAATTATTGTTATTACTATATTTGTTAAGTGTTTACTAGATGCCAGGCACTGTTCTAAGTGCTGGGATAGGTACACGATAAATAGATTGGACACAGTCCCTGTCCCCACAGGGCACATAGTCTTAATCCTCATTTTCCAGATGAGAGAACTGAGGCACAGAGAAGTGAAATGACTTGCCCAGGTTCACCCAGCAGACCCAGGAGCGAGAATTAGAACTGAGGTCTTTCTGACTCCCAGACCCTTGCTCTTTCTACTAATTAGGTGGTAAACCAGTGGAACAAAACCATCTGCAACTGCATGGATCTCATGATTTATTCCAAGTTGGGAGTGCTCCAAAAATATTCTCAAACAATACACGTTGAAATGGTTAGATTCACTTCACCGATCCAGACTTTCAAGCATAATTTAGGCAAGCGTTATCTCCAAAAGCATGTTGTGAAAGAAGGCCAAAAAAAAAATGCTTCTCTCTAAACTGACACCCTCTCTCCCGTCTGTTAGTTGTAGCTCAAATTGAGGAAAAAGGTTTCTATTTCCCTCGTAATGGGCTTTAAAAATAAGCAGGTTTCACAGAGGCAAAATTACTTAAATGTTAGAATGTGTAATCCTGTAAAGCCAAACTATCATCTTTCAGAGGTGTTTTCTGAGCAAAAAGAGCCGCCAGACTCTTCATGTGTAGAATCAGTGTCAGCATGGCATCTGAACGGCAAATGTGTTATTCTCATTCACTTCTTTAGTGATCCGTGAAAGTGATTGGATCAAAGAATGGAGGGTGAAACAGCAGAGGTAAATATAGACTATTGTGTGGAAATGGACTGTGAGCCTGTTGTTGGGTAGGGATTGTCTCTATCTGTGGCCGAATTGTACTATCCAAACGCTTAATACAGTGCTCTGCACACAATAAGTGCTCAGTAAATGCGAATGAATGAATGAATAAAATGGAGTGGCCCACTGAAGAGCATAGATAAGTAGCTGTTCAGGTTTAGCAGACAGTGCTACTTCTGATGGTGAGATTTTACCCACCACTGTGAGGCGGAGGCTGAAAAGATCAATGCTTGATCTACAGTCATTCCATAAAATCTGCTTAGAGAAATTATCAGTTACCATTTCCTGCAGTGCCTGGGGGTATTTGTGATTCTGGTGCTGTGACATTTTTTCCCCAATTTCGATTCTAAAGGGACCCAGTTTGTAACTGTGGCATGCCAAGCTGATCTCTGTTGCTGAGTCCTGTCACGTGAAATTTGCTTTTTGGCTTTAAAACCTATCTCTCTCCTTGTTTGTGGTGCTGTCGATCCAGTAGCTGCTGGGGTCACCTGTTCCATCTGTTCTCCTTACAATAATAATAATAATGATGATGATGATGATGTTTTGTAAGTGCTTACTACGTGCCGAGCTCTGTTGTAAGCATTGGGGTAGATACAAGGTAATCAGGTTGTCCCACATGGGGCTCACAGTCTTAATCCCCTTTTTACATATGAGGTAACTGAGGCACAGAGAAGTTAAGTGACTTGCCCAAAGTACAGAGCTGAAAAGTGACAGAGCTGGGATTAAAACCCACGACCTCTGACTCCCAAGCCCGTGGTCTTTCCACTAAGTCATGGTGCTTCTCATATCTCCTTATCTGCTCCATCCAATGAGGGCATGGGGCGACAACTATTGCCTCCATCCCGGTGGGCTGACTGGCACTTTTTCAGGTCCTGATTGTTCGTTCATTTGGTCTCGTGGTTGGTGCTAATGAAACCACTCTAGAAACCGGACCTGGCGTCTGTCCTAAGTCCATCCCCCTCAGCCATGGACAAAACTGGATGCTGCACAATTTATCTGATTGTTTCAGAGCAGGTGAAGGCAGTTTGATATACTGCTTGATGTCATATTGGCACCACATTCTGTCCCCCCAGTGATATGCTGGCTGCCTCGTTTCTTCTTGTTCCATCTTCATCGATCCTATATCACTGGACATTGGAGAAGCAGCACGGCCTGGGAGTCAGACTGACCTAGGTTCTAAACCTGGCTCCACCACTTATTTGCTGTGTGACCTTGGGCAAGTCACTTCACTTCCCTCTGCCTCAGTTACCTCATCTGTAAAATGGGGATTAAAAAATAAAAATAATGGTGGTACTTAAGCGCTCACTATGTGCCAAGCATGGTTTTAAGCACTCGGGTAGGTAAGACAAGTTAATCAGATTGGACAGTCCCTTCCCACGTGGGGTTCACACTCTTGTCCCCATTTTAAAGATGGAGTAACTGAGGCCCAGAGAAGTGAAGCGACTTGCCCAAGGTCACCCAGCAGACGTGTGTCTGTGAGCCCACTGTGGGACAGGGACTGTGTCCAACTGGATGACTTTGTATCTACCCCAGCACTTAGAACAGTGGCTAGCACATCGTAAACACTTAACCAATGCCATTTAAAAGAAATATGCCACTGTCTAGTATATTGAGAGTCAGTGAGTTTACTCACAGGAAGGGTCTTGGGGTGGTTTATAGGAGGACTATCTCTGAGAGCTGGCTCTCATGGAGCCGCGGTCATCTCAGTGTGCTGTTCATTAGTTTAATAGTAATTATGGTATTTCTTTATTGCCTTGACTGAATCTGAAAAGTCATTCACAATCTCGTGTGTGTTTGTGTGTGTATGCACACACCAAGTGTGCACTTCTAGAACAAGGTGATTTAGCCACCCCTTTTTGCCTGATCGAAGGACTTTCTATAGCACTCTTATCCTGTCGATTGGAAGCATTCCTCAGGAAGCCGGAAGCTCATTCTGACACCACCTTCCAGGTTCTTTGTCGTGTCCTCTGGCATAGCTGCATGGAACAAATTGATTGAGACTGCTTTATTCCATCTACAGGGAAAAGATCAGACCCTACCATTTGTATTCTTGCAGTGTGTTTTGGTGTGTGCCGTCATTTTAGGATCCTGATAAACTTGTTTGGGGACCCCGCCTTGTCCATTGCTTGCCTGAGCCCAGATGTGCTTAAATGTTTTTGAATTTCTCTTTTAAGATCTGTAATCACATTTTGAGGTCTCAGTCAGTCAATGAATGGCATTTATTGAGCTATCATTTTGGGCAGAACATTATACTCAGCACTTGGAAGAGTTTAGTAGAGTAGGTAAACATGATCCGTGACTTCAAGGATATTGCAGTCTAGTAGGGGAGACAGACATTAAAATAAATTACTAGTAGTAGTAGTATCCTCTAAGTGCATAGGAGGGAGACACAGCAAGAAGGGAAAACAGGGTGAGGATATGAGAGATTAGTCAGGGAAGGCTTCCTGAAAGAGATCAATCATATTTATTGAGCTTGTACTGTGTGCAGAGCACTGTACTAAATATTTTGGGGGTGGGGTGCAGTGTAATAGACATATTCCCTGACCACAAGGAGCTTACAGTCTAGAGGGGTTGTGATTTCAGTAGGTGTTTGAAGATGGGAAAAGATGGTCTGTCAGTTTTGAAGAGGTAGGGGGGTTCCAAACAGGAAGGGGAGGGTGTGGGCAAGGGGTCATTGAAGAAAGACATGAGATCGAGGCACAAGAAGTAGGTTGGTGTAAAAGGAGCAAAGCATGAGGGTTCGAAGTGGGAGGGGAACAAGGATAGGCGGGGGGGGAGAGTGGAGAGTGAGATTGAGGCCTTAAAGCCGATGGTGAGCAGTTTCAAGAAGAAACTTCTCAGTGCCGTGAAGGATGGGCAACCATTGGAAGTTTCTGAGGTGTGAGGAGATGCGCACAGAGAAATTCTGTTAGAAAATTGATAGGAACAGTAGGATAGGAGCAAGGTATGGACTGAAGGGGAGTGATGCTGGAGGCAAGGAGGTCAGTGAAGAGACTGATATGATACTTGAGAAGGGGGTATGACGAGTGCTCAGACCAGAGTAGTTGCAGTTTCAATAGTGGGAAGAAGCGGATTCTGGAGATGGCGTGGAGATAGAATCAACAGGATTCGGTGACTGGTTGAATCACACATGGGTTGACGCAGCCAGTTGTTAAAACAATCAAGGGTGTGAGCCTTGAGGGTGGTGGTGTGGACCATGATGGAAAAGAGAAGATTTGCAGGGGAAGGTGAGAAGTTCAGTTTGGATCATGTTGAGATTGAGATGTTGGCAGGACATCCAGCTGGAGGTATCCTGGAGGTCAGAGGATATGCAACATTTGCGGGAAAGGAGATGTTCAGGTTGGGAGAAGTAGATTTGGAAGTCATCCACGTAGCGATAGTAGTTGAAGCCATGGGAGTGGATGAGCGCCCCAGCAAGTGGGTGGAAATGGAAACTAGAAGGGGACCTAAAACTGATCCTTTAAGGACCCCACAGTTAGGGGGTGGTAGAGAAGAAACCAACAAAAGAGAGCGAGAAAGAGCGCCCAGTGACGTAGGAGGAGAATCAGTGAAACCCAAAGTTAGATGGTATTTCCAGGAGAAAGAGGTAGACCGCTATGGCAAAGCCTCATGAGGAGTCTAGGAGAATTAGGATGGAGTAGAGTCTGTTGAATTTGGCAAAGAGGGGGTCATTGTTGACTTTATTTAGAGCAGTTTCAGTGGGGGTGGAAGCAGCATGGCTTAGTGATTTTAAAGCAAGGGCCCAGGAGTTAGAGGACCTGGGTGCTGATCCTGACCCCTCACTTGTCTGCTGCTATGACCTTAGGCGAATCACTTCACTTCTCTGTGCCTCAGTTACCTCATCTGTAAAACAGGGATTAAGACTGTTAGCCCCATGTGCAACAGAGACTTTGTCCAACCCACTTAGCTTGCATTTACCCGAGCGCTCAGTACAATACCTGGCATATAGTAAGCGCTTAACAAATACCATAAAAGAAAAAAAAAATCAGGAAAGTGGAAGACGTAGAAACGTGCTTTCAGAGGGTCAAGAAGGGAGTTGGAGAGAGAGTAAGTGGAGGCTGCAGGTATAAACAACTCAAGTTTGAAAAGGAATTGTAGGTGAGAGCTGAAGGGTGCCGTGGGGCCCAGGGTGGCTTAGAGTTGTTCCCTGCATTTCTTGTTTGTAGCATGCAGCAAGGATCATACATGCTAGGGCTCATTTAAGAGGCACACTACAATTCCCAGAGCACGTGGTTAGTAGTGTTTGCCACCTGCAGCAGGAGAAATGGGACTAATATCTTGCCAGCGGTGGAGAGCAGCCAGATTTCGTGTAGTTTCCATAATCCGTTTTCTCTCCTTTCTTCAAGATAGCGATAATGATGATTTCTTCATAATCCTGTGGCATTGAGGGTCATATGCTAAGAGAGCACAATGTTCCTACCCTGTTTGTAGCACTCGGCAGGTATACCAGCAGATATGGGAGTGCTTACATTCTTCATGGCTACAACTATGGCGATGGCTTCATGAACCATTTTTCAGAGGGTTCATCCTCACTAGTGGAAGGTATGGAAGGAGATCACTGAAACATGCTCATCCTGAGAAGCAGCATGGCATATGGATAAGAGCACAGGCCTGGGAGTCAGAAAGACCTGGGTTCTAATTTTGGCTCTGCCACTTGTCTGCTGTGTGATCTAGGGCAAGTCACTTCCTCTGTTAATCAGGAATTGACTCTGAGCCCCATGCGGGTAATGGACTGTGTCCAATTTGATTAGCTTGTATCTACCTTAGCACTTAGTGCATATAGTACTGGTAGTAAGCATTTAATAAATTACCATTAAAACAAAAATCTCCCATTCTCATCAAACCAGCCTTAGTGTTCTCTGCTTTCAAAGATAGCTGCCGCATCACACAAAGGCATCCATTCTCAGGGGACACTCATAGAACCAGATAGAAGAATTCTGGTCTAGTAGAGCTGCTTGGATTGTCCTCTGAAGCTCTATTTTATCCTCAAGGAGAAGATGCCAGTTTTGTGATAAGTTGCTTTTATCATCATTGACAGTTTGGAACATAGCAAGCCAGCAGCAGCCCACCACTCAGTGACAAACGTCTGGCAAAGGCAAAAAGAAGATCCTATTTGTGCATAGAGATAAAAGGAAAGAGGAAAGTTAAATATTTAAGAGACTTCATTTTAAATACTTTGGAAAATCTTGCAGGAGAATAATCCATTCTCTGACCAAGCCTAAAGAGGAAAAAACCGGGCATGGTGGGGAGGTGTCAATTGGTCTGTTTTTTCCCTGGGAAAGTGGTGATGATTTAGTAGGTGGCAATCAGCGAGATCAGTTTTTGTTCCAGAAATAGAACCCGGGGACTCAAACCTCAGTGCTTTAGCCTCAAGTTTAGGGGTCCTTTCCTTCATTTTGTCATATTTATTGAGTGCATACAGAGAACTGTAGTAGGAGTTTGGGAGATTACAATACAAAAATAAAGTCAATCCCCTGCCCTGAGCTGACAGTCTAGAATGGGGGAGACAGACATCAATACAAATAAATAAAATTACAGATATGTATATAAGTGCTCTGGGGTTGGGGCGGGGGGAAGAGCAAAAGGAACAAGTCAGAGCCAACTCGGAAGAGAGTGGGAGAAGAGGAAAAGTGGGGCTTAGTTTGGTAAGGCCTCTTGGAGGAGATGTGCCTTCAATAAGTCTTTGATTGTGGGGAGAGTAATTGTCTGTTGGATTTGAGGAGGGAGGTCTTTCCAGGCCAGAGGCAGGACTTGGGCTAAGGGTTGGCGGCGAGACAGGTGAGATCAAGGCACAGTGAGAAGGTTAAAACTTGAAGAGTGAAGTGTGCTGGTCATGTTGTAGGAGAGAAGTGAGGTGATTTAGGAGGCGGCAAGGTGGTGGAATGCTTTAAAGCCAATAGTGAGAAGTTTTTGTTTGATGTGGAGGAGGATGGGCAACCACTGGAGTTTTTTGAGGAGTGGGATGAAATGTTCTGAAGGTTTTTGTAGAAAAATAATCCAGACAGCAGAGTGAAGATTGATTGAATGAATGAAAGTGTGAACTTCCATCCTCGCTTTACAGAAAATGTTTCAAATGTCGTTAGTGTTGACATAGGAAAGAGTCTCCTCGTGCAGGTTTCCTCTGCTTGCTTTACCACAGCCATCTTTGCTGGTCTTGTTTGCCCGGAATGATTTTTGTTTCCTGCTGAGAGAACTGAGGCAATTATATTTGGGTCTGTATGGATGAACCAAACAAGGGCTTGACAGCTTGACTTTCACTCTTGGTTTTCCACAAGTCCACTTTCTCACTGGCAGGGTTGCAACCACCCCCGTTCTCAGAGATTTCTCCAAAATAAGTCGAAACAGCTCAGCTCAGACTCTTTCCTTATTTGAAACTTGGGTAATGAATCAAACCCAGTGACATTTTCTCCTGCTATTGTTGGCACAATCCAAGTTTATGTTAGATGGTGCAATTTTTTTTTCAAGTGCTGGGGACCGTCCTCAAGGGGACCCGAAAGGGGTTGGGTGAAGCCCACACTTAAGTCCCAGATGGAAACGGCATGGCTTAGGGGAAAGAGCATGAGCTTGGGAGTCAGGGGACATGGGTTCTAATCCAAGCTCTGCCACTGTCTGCTGTGTGACCTTGGGTAAGCCATTTAACTTCTCTGTGCCTGTTACCTCATCAGTAAAATGGGGATTGACTGGGAGCCCCATGTGGGACAACCTGATTACCTTGTAGAATACATAGTAAGCACTTAACAAATACCAAAATTCTTCTTCTTATCATTATTATTTTTATTAATAAAGGGACCTTTGTGGAACCACTGGTACCTTCATCATCATCAGTGGTATTTATGGAGTGCTTACTACGTGTCGACAGACATGTTCCCTATCTTCAATGGGCTTACAGTCTAGGCGGGGAGACACATATTAATATAAATGGGCAATTTATGAAATATAATTATTTAAAGATATATACGTAAGTGCTGTGGGGTTGAGAGTGGGGCAAATATCAAATGCCCCAGTTTTAATCCCCTTCGCTTCAGGTTGGCCGAACCTCTGCCCCAACAGGCTCGTAGGCAGACAAGGGGGAGTGGGTCGGACCCAAGATGGGGTCGCCAAATTGGGGAATGTCAGGAAAGAGTCCCTGGCACATGCAACCCTCTGCCAGACCATCTGAGGCTTCAATGACTACTTAACTGTTCTAGAAGGCAGAGTATCCAGGTGAGAGGGATTTCCTTTTGGCAGTAGTGAGAAGCTGCGTGGCTTAGGAAATAGAGCAGGGGCCTGGGACTCATAAAGACCTGAGTTCTAATCCTGACTCTGCCACATGCCTGCTTTGTGACCTTCTCTTTTCACTTTTCTGGGCCTCAATTACCTCATATGTAAAATGGGGATAAGGGTGTGAGTGAGTTCTGTGTGGGATAGGAACTGAGTCCAACCTGATTAACTTATCTACCCCAGTGCTTAGAACATTGCTTGGCACATTGTCTTGTCTTATGCTATCACGTAGTCTCTGACCCATAGTGACACCATGGACACAACTCTCCCAGGACGCACCATCTCCATCTGCAATTGTTCTGGTAGTGTATCTATCCATAGAGTTTTCTTGGTAAAAAAAGGGAAGTGGTTTACCATTGCCTCCTTCTGCACAGTAAACTTGAGTCTCCACCCTCGACTCTCTCCCATGCCACTACTGCCCAGCACAGGGGAGTTTTGACTTGTAGCAGATTGCCTTCCACTCGCTAGCCACTGCCCAAGCTAGATATGGAATGGATGTGCCTCTGCTTGATTCCCTCCTGTAGTTGAAGCTGGTAGAGTACTGGAAACTCCCCAGGTACAACCTTGAGCGGAGTGCTTGGCACATAGTAAGCACTTAACACGTACCATAATTAGCAGTGATGGTCTATAATGAGCCATGAGGGCGGGGAATGTGTCTACCAGCTCTGTTGTACTCACTCAGGTGCTTAGTACTGACTAGGTCCCTGAGATGGAGGTCAGGTGGGTCTTCTTTCGGAGACTACTCTCCTCAATGTGGAGTGACTTCACCGTCAGACACATGCTAAGATCAAGTGACAGTCTGCTGTTGCCGTGCTGCCGCCCTGAAACACGCATCTTGAGCAGTGCGTGCCCATGAATAAACAGAGGTGCCTTCTCCAACTGACGGGCAGTGACATCACCTTCGGGAAACAGATAAAATCAGTTTGTTCAGAAAAACTTATATGTGAGGTCCAGATGGGCAGAAGAATTTGTTGCAGTAGTCAGTGTTGGTTTGGAATTTCCCAAGATCACCAAGGCTTTTTGCAAGGAAAAAACTGACCTAGTATGGTGACTCCAATTATGTCGGCACTCCCCTGGACAAGATGGATTTAGAAGCATTTAGAATCTTGGCTTCCAGGTAGGCATCTTACGCCCCCTCTTCCTCCCACCAGAAATGTTGATGCTGTAACTCTAACCACCCCCCCACCCTTTTTCTCTCTCCTTCTTCTCTTTCTGCCCCACAGGAAGACTTTCGAAATAAAGTTGAAGATTACATTAAGCGTTACGGGAGATGATGAAGGGAGGTGGCTGGCCAGACCGTGGTGTTTGTGCTCTGAAGATGTCTTTATAACTTCTAAACAGAAGAAACAAAATATTCCCCAATGGAGTGTACTAGTCCCGTGCCCATGTTGTATTGAAGAAGAAAAACGTCATAATTGTCCATTGGATATGGAGAAATGAGTATAAATACAATGAGATGGTGTTTTTGGTTTTAAAAAGTCGTTTGCGTGAAAATGTTCACTTCTACGAAACTGTCCTGTATATCTTATTGATATGCTTGAGAAACATCAATATTGAGAATACAGCTTGCTTACATGTGGAAAATCTCTGCTCAGCTGCTAGATATGGTGAGGGTTCATTGGAACACTTCAGGTTGGCAATAAGAAATTCCCAGTGAAGTATTCGACGGGATTTATTGGCCCATCGATTGCTTCCATATCCGTTACCCCTAAGTAGTGTCACTCGAGATCGTCCAAATGCAAAGTCATTTATATCTCTTACCAAAAGGCTTATGATATTTAATGTATTATATTTTGGAACAAAAGTGTAATTTGTACAGTTACTTCTTCAGTTCCTGTTTCTACTGTGGTCCTTTTCATTTTCATTGTGCACAGAAGGTAGAAAGCTATAGGCTAATGCATCAATTAAGGTGTGTTTGTGAAAATGAAACCACATATTATATATATATATTATATTCCGTGCAAGTGCAATTAAAAGCTAATTTAAAAAAATTAGAGCCCTGTACTTTTAGCTCCAGGTGTGGCAAAAAGATCCCTGAGCTAATATGAATGGTAAAAGTTGGGCTTGAATTCTTTTTTTTTTTTTTAAGGGGGTGAGGGGTCCATTCTGATCCAGCAGCACATCTTTGATTTTACACAGGAAAGGACAGTGACCAGCATATCCACTACATTCCAGCTAAGAATGGAGAGGTCTTTTTGATGTGGCTAAAAGGGTGATGTAGTAAGGGGTAAGTATGAACGAATCCATCAGTCTGTCAAAGACAGGCCAACGTTTGGAACAACAGTGAAGCCTCTCAGAGTGGGGCTGGGGGCGGGGGGGGGGGGGGGGAATGGAACTCCTGAATAGATTCAGAAGACTGCCGATAGTATCTGAAATGGAATCTGGAGAACACCTAATGTGTTCATTGAGTTTTGGGGTTTTTTTTTTAGCACCATGTGTTATATGTACTGATCTGTAGCAACAGCAGCTACAAACAATCCAAGACTGTCTGTGAATGGATCTAGCCATAACATTGCCCTTGAAATATATTTCAGCATGAGGGTTCAGAGGAAATAGTGGTTATTTTGTTGGATTTAGTTTTTTTTGTTTGTTTTTAACCAGAGAAATCAAAGGGCAAAATAAATGTGTGAATAGTTTCATATGCTGTGGGTGTAAAATTTTGGAGTCAGCAACCGGAAGGCAGTACTTAGGTCAGGATATTTGGGGAATGCTCCCTGTAAGCAGAGCCCTGTATTAAATGGTTGGAGTTGGAAAATGTGATCCCCGCAGGGATCTAGGACTCTGTCCACCATATTGTCATCTTAACCAAACCTTTCTTACTCTTTCTATATATCATCTTTCACTTCATCTAGCCCATTCCCTTGAGATTCACTGAAAGAATGAAATGGGCAAGCTACACCCTGTTCAGGCAAGTTGCATAAGGATTTTGCACAAAAGAACTTTAGCTTAATTGTTCCCTTGAATTAACTGCAGGCGAAGTAGGACAGTGCTCAAAAATCAGCAGACACTGTGTAATTTCTGTCGAGGAAATCTTCAGTAGCTAAAAGAGTAGATGTAAAAGTGGTAAAGAACAAGAAAAATATCACCAGTGTCACCATCAGAGGGAACCAATCCAAAACATTTTAGGCAATAGCAAAGCATCCTCTAGCTATCTTATCACAGATTGGACCCCACAGCAAAACAGTAACTCACACAGATTCTGTAGGAACAGGATCAAAGACTGGATGCAACTTCCAACTTCCATTAAGGTAAAGAGGTCAAACTGTCTGTTTCTCCCAGGATAACCATCTTTTTACAGCCTAAAAAGAAGATAGATCATCCAGGGCTATTTTTCTTCAATGTCGTATTTACTGAGCGCTTACTGTGTGCACAGCACTATACTAAGCACTTGGGAGAGTACAGTGTAATAGCTGGTAGGTTGAAATTTGTGGTTCCTTCGGTCTGGCCCACTGGATGGTATTTTACACAGGTTGTTTGAAATTACCAATTATCTGCTGAGGGCTCTTTGATCATAAGACAGCATCTTTTACAAATATCTCCAGTCTTCTTCCTCGGTCCTGGGAGGACTCTATTCTTCACCCAGAACACAAAATTCTCAAACTTTTGTATCCTTTCCTTCATTCACCTGCTCTAGGTTTTTTTAATGGTACTTGTTAAGCACTTATATTATGTGTCAAACACTGTTCTAAACACCGAACTAGACATAAGTTAATTGTTAGACACAGTCCTTGGCCCTCATGGAGGGAGAACAGAAGAACTAGGGTACAGAAAAGTTAAGTGACATGCCCTAGGTCACACAGCATATGGCAGAGCTGGGATTAAAGCCCAGGTCTTCTGACTCCCAGGCCCATGCTCTTTCCATTAGGCCATGCTGCTTCTTGACCTTTTAGCCCCATTGATAGTGCTTGAGGTCCTATATAACAATAATAATGATTGTGATATTTGTTAAGCACTTAATATGAATTGGGCACATACTAAGCTCTGGGGTGGCTACAAGCAAATCAGGTTGGGCACCCCCCACCTGTCCCCCATGGGGCTTACAGTCTTACTCCTTATTTTACTGAGGTATGGAGAAGTGAAGTAATGTCCAAGGTCACACAGCAGGCAAATGGCAGGGCTGGGATTAGAACCCATGTCCTTCTGACTCCCAAGCCTGTGCTCTATCCATTAGGCCATACTGTTATATCTCTTCAACCATTTGCTCTTTCTGGAGCCTTTGGCTCTCATGCCCAATTGATGCCAGTTCTCCTTCCTCAGCTTTATGCCCCCAACCCTCCTTGGCCTCAACTCTCTAAGCCCTGGGAGGGCTGGTTTTTCCATACCTGACTAATACCCCATTGCTTTTGCTCCTAATTGAGACTGTGAGCCCTACGTGGGACAGGGACTGTGTCCAACCCGATTTGCTTGTCTCTACCCCAGTGCTTTGTATAGTGCCTCACACAGAGTGCTTAACAAATACCATTATTATTATTATTATTATTATCATTCTGAATACACGTAGACACAGCTGGAGCATAAAATCTGGAACTCACACTCTGCTCTCCTCTTTCCTGACTGAAAAGGGAAAAAAGAAGTTGCATCCAACTTGTGGTGACATAGTTGTAGTCTGTTGAGAGGAAGATGTGCATTCTTCTCTTACTCTGGGAATCCTACTGCCTGGAATTATTGTAGAATGATGGAGAAGCAGCATGGCTAGTGGATAGAGTAAAGGCCTGGGAGGCAGAAAGACCTGGTTTCTAATTCTGGTTCTGCCACTTGTCTGCTGTGACACCTTGAGTAAGTCATTCAATTTCTCTGTGCTTGTTACTTTGTCAATGGGGATTGAGACTGGAATCCCTATATGGGACAGGGACTGTATCCAACCCGATTATCTTTTATCTATCCCGTTGCTTACTATAGTCTTGGCACATAGTAAGCACTTAACAAATACAATTATTATTACTATGTGTTACGTGAAGGAAAGGTTTGAGGGGGCATGGAGCTGCCTGCCCATACTTTCTCCCCAGCATTTCTGGCAGGCTCCCAGGCTTCATTTCTTTAAACATGACTCCTGTTCCAAGCGTCACACTCTGGCTTTTGAGTCAAAGGTGATTCCAGCTTGGCTTGGCACACAGTAAGTGCTCAGTGAATATCACTGATTGGTTGCACTATGACCATTTTCCTATGGTGGCTCTGACTTGATCGTTAACTTGAAAAAAAGATATATAGGTGTCTCAGAGGAAATGCCCAGCTATAACAGTAATACTAATAATTATTAAGGTATTTGTTAAGCGCTTACTATGTGCCAAGCACTGTTTTAAGCACAGGGGTAGATACAAGGTAATCAGGTTGTCCCACGTGGGGCTCACAGTCTTAATCCCCGTTTTACAGATGAGGTAACAGATACAGAGAAGTTAAGTGGCTTGCCCAAGGAAGGTCACACAGCTGACAAGTGGTGGAGTGGGATTAGAACCCATATCCTCTGACTCCCAAGCCTGTGCTCTTTCCATATGGCAGGCATTGGATGTGCCCCTTACTGGCTAAGGGGGCTCGGCAGCCCTACATCCCCTTTGGCCTCTGAGCAGGGCTTCTGTTAGCTCCATGCTGACTAGCCTAGCAAGAGATTCTACTCCCCAAAGGGTAGTACCAGCTCTGGGAACTGGCAGTGACACCTGGCCTTCTCCAGCTCCCACAGCAACATCTCCAAGGGCCACAAGCTAGGGCCCTCTGGACTATAAACTCATCATGGGCAGGGAGCGTGTCTGCTAACTCAGTATTGGTCTTCTCCCAAGTGCTTAGTTCAGGGCTCTGTGTGGCTTAGTGGATAGAGCACAGGTCTGGGAGTCAGAAGGGCATGGGTTCTAATCCCAGCTTTGCCACATGTGTGCTGTGTGACCTTGGAAAAGTCACTTCACTTCTGGGCCTCAGTTACCTCATCTGTAAAATGGGGATTAAGAGTGTGAGCCCTATATGAGATAGGGACTGTGTCCAATCTGATTATTTTGTATCTACCCAGCTCTTAGAACAGTACTTGACACATAGAAAGTGCTTAAGTACCATAATTATAATTAAAATGTGATGGATTGCTAGGGGCCAACTCACCATTCTGGATCGCTTCTCAGCAAGATGGTGCTGGGCTTCCCCAGCCCCTCAGCAGATCCAGCCGGCTCCAGTTGTGGACTGGGCTGACTTTGGATTTGCCCTTCTAAATGCCAGCTCCCTGCTCCCATTCCAGGAAACCAGAAGGATGCCGGCAGGGTGTTTGTCCAAGAGTCGGATGAGCCCACAGATGTTCGGGCAGGCAGTCCTCAAACTCACCACTCTCTAAAACCGGTGGTTTTAGAAGGAAGTTGGAATGACCGTTTTTCAAAGGAACGATGTTATAAATGGGGGATTGGTTTCTGAGCCATGGTCAAATATTCAATTTTTACCAAAATGACCCTGCAATGTGTATTCTGCTACAGAAGACTACTAGAGCTACATTCATATATTGAGGCAGAAAAGTTCCATGGTAGAGTAGTACACTATCCATCATCAGCAGTAAAATGGACTTGCTGACCCTTCCCACCCCTGGGCCTCTCCTCCTGCCCCCTTTTTTTAATGGTACTTGTTAAGCGCTTACTTTGTGCCAAGAACTGGGTAGATACAAGATAATCGGGGTGGACACATTCTCTGTCCAATATAGGCCTCATAGTCTAAGTAGGAGAGAGTAGGATTGAATCCCCATTTTACAAATGAAAAAACTGAGACACAGAGAAGTTAAGTGATTTGCCCAGGGTCACACAGAAGACAAGTGGCAGAGCTGGCATTAGGTCCCAGGTCCTTGGATTCCTGGACCTGTGCTCTTTCCACTTAGGGCCCACTGCTTCCCTTTTAAACCCCCTCCGTGGCTCCTCCCCAGTGCAGCTTTTAAAATGATTTACCTGTTTTGTTGCAACTTCCGTGCACCTTTCCACCCCCATTTTGGAGCTAGTGCCATAAAGGAGCCTGGTTTTGAAACGCTGAAATCAAAATGTTGTAAAGCAGAAACAGAATCTAAATTTAGGAACATAAGTGTCGTCTCTCTTACCTTGAAACATCTCAAGTTGAGAACGACCAAGCCAGAGGCAGCTACTAAAGTATATCGATTTTTCAGGGTTATGTTGATGCCCTGGCTAAGGGCTAAGGAAGAGAAAGCTGACACTTTCAAGTATCACTTATGAAAGGAACCTGTGCACTCATCTGTTTTTTTCATGGTGATAAAGTGTCCCAATTCATCTTGCTGTCTGGAGTTCCTTTACTTCCATATCCAGGAATATGTGCCGTCTTAGTGGATATCCCCTCAGGATTTGGACATTAGAGATGACCACGTGAGTCAGGAGAGCCTTTCCTGCTACACCAAAATGGTTCTTTAAGAAAGCAACAAACTTCCAGAAATGTAGCTAGAGCTCAGGATGGCTAGCGTAGAGCAGCATGGACATCAGCTATCTGAGTTTTCAAGATTGGGGTGCCTGGGTCCAGCAGCAGGAGAACTATCTGCCACTGAGCTGGGGAAGGGCTGCAAGGAAAATTTAAGGAAAGGCCAGCTGTGATCTTGAAGCCTTTGTTTTTTCCTTGGCTTTTGGGAGTTTGGTGCCTTCCTTCCATTCCCTAAAAGAGCTGGAAAGTTTTTACATGAGATGGATAAGGAAATTTAACTTGGTTAGAAGCAGAGATGTATGATTACATTTCCTCTAAAAGACATCCATATGGTAATCATACTGCCATCCATGGTCTTTCTAATTCACTTTTCACAAAGGGAAACCTGCTTTCCAGACAGGAGTTCAGAAAAAACTCAGAAATCCAGTTAAAAAGAAAGCAAAACTTGAACTCACACTCACAGGCTTAATACAGTTGTTTTTGCCTCCCATTACACCTTCATTATCTTGACATGGCACCCTAATTTCAAAAATCTAAACTTCCTGGAAAGCCTCAATTATTTTGGATTGTAATTCATGTAGAAGTCGTCTAAAGTTTAAAAGAGGCCAGGCACAATTTTTTTCTGAAGCTGAAAGAGGGGAATCTGCAAAGAGGTCAGTCGCAGCCCAATAGAATAATTCCTCTGAAGGAAACCCCTCCTGCTCTGTCCCTAAGAGCTTTGAATTCTCCAAGGGAATGTGGGAACCTACCAAAGCGTGTGCCTAGAGTGACTGATTTCAAAGCACTTCATTGTCCCTCTCCAAAAAGGCACAGTTGGGTGCGTTGAGTACCCAAATGTTGCCAAGCTCTGACTTGCGGCTTCCATTTTAGGAGTGTGCTGTTTTGGCGAAAATAACCTGATCCATAGGATCCAATAAATCATTCCCTATTTGAGATGCGTAGCAACTTGCTCCAATTGTAATAACTCTTCAAGTCATATAAATTAAATAACCCCCAAATGAGACTCCTGGAACATTGTTCTATTCAAATGCCTCCTTCATTTATTCACCAGTTGGTTAGCTCTTACTGAGGTAACTGGATCCATTAGAAACGCTAAATAGACTCTGACATAAACCACTGGTCTCTGTCTGTTAGTCATCTGGAATTTTCTTCATACCATCTTTCCCTCCCCTAATTCCAAACCAACTCTTATCAGGCTTCCCAACTCAAGACATCTCACTCCTTGGATTTACTCCATTCTGATGCTTGGACATAGTTTTGTCTCAGATGTGGTCAAGGGCTTGGTGAACATCTTAATTTTTAATCTCATCCTCTCGTCACTTTGTGTACTTTTCTCCCAACATGTCCAGAACTAAACACAGAGTTCTAGATAAAACATTTTGTTTCTCGTTCCTTTGATTCAACCCTTCAAATATCCATTTGCCCAGCCAATATGAAGAATGAATGCTTTCAGACTCCTCCGCTGATTCACTCTGGCAGTGATTTTTCAAGTCCAGTCCTCCCCCCGCTCACCTTGTTCCACTGGCCTCCTCACTTTTTTTAATGATATTAAGTGTTCACTATCTGCCAGGCAGTGTACTAAATGCTGGTGAACATACAAGCTAATCAGGTTGGCTACACTCCTTGTCCCACATAGGACTCACGGTCTCACAGATGAGGTAACAAGCACAGAGAAGTGAATCGACTTGCCCAAGGTCACACAGCAGACAAGTGGCAGAGCCAGGGTTAGATCCTGATAGGTAGGGTCTTCCTATCTCGGCCACACACTGAGGCCAGAACCACACCTGACAGCAAGCAAACAGAGCCCAGGGGAAAGTGGGTTGCTGACAAGCCAGAAAGTGAAGCTATTTTGTGCCAGGGTGACGTATTCCTTTAGACTGCTGGAATACCCTGCCGTTGTTCTGAAAGTCTGTCCCAATAAGCATAGGAAATTTGGCTGACCAGTAACTCCTCTTTTAATTCATGCACAGCTTTGGCTGCACTCCATGGCTATCATAATCGTAGGGTATTTTCTTGGATTAGAAAAAAAATTGTTGGCAATTTTTAGAATGTGTTTGACTTCTTCGGAAAGTCCCCCAACATTGGGCTATAGTACGTCCCTCCCAGTTAAGGAAAAGTGGTGGTTCTGCCTCTCTGTCTTGGATTCTCTATGGCCTGTGGCTCAACTCCCCACATGCTATCTTAGGCAGTGTCTCAGAGCAAAATGTCTATTCCAAGGATTCAGCTGCTCTCTGTCAGATCCAAATCAGGTGGATCTGATTTGACTTCCTGGAATCCAGTTTACAGAGAGCCCCCTCAGAAAGCAGGAGAGGTGATTGTAATTCATGGTTTGGGCCCTGTGGGCATGTTATATTGGTATCTGAGCTGCATGCAGTCTTTTTCCCTGTGCCTTATCTCTGGACATTAAAAGTCTTTTTCTCCTTCAGACAGTTTTTTTGTAGTTCGTGAATGCCATTGTTTTTTTTTATTGTTCATTCATCTACCCAAAGGCTTACTTAAAAATAAAGGTGACATCTGAAATAACTTTTTCCTCAGAGCCCTGCCTTCTGTGTTAATAGGTGGAAAGTCCAAGTTGAACTTACTTTGATATTCATGGTGAAAGACACAAGAAAAACTTCTTGCGAATTTCGTTTAAATTGGCCCAAGAATGTGGAGAGAGGATGCAGTGAATTTTGGTTCCAACTGAGATTTGGGCATCCCAACCCACCCAGTGAAAAAGAAAATGGCTCTTCGAAGCTGTTACCACCTCTTCTCTCTGTTGGTGCCATCTCTTTGGGAACCTGGGGGGCCAGAAGAAGGAATGGGAAGAGTACTGGGGTCATTGGTTTGGTACCCCAAGTACCAGAATTTACCTTTCCTCTCCCCCAGGCTTGTGTCCAGGAGTCCACGTTTTAGGTGACTGAACATTCCATGAACCACAGTTCCTACTCCAGTTATCTTTCTAATGCCGGAAAGTGGCCGACGACTCCCAAGTGTCTGGGGCAACAGGAGAAGCTGGGATGATGGCAGAGAGTCCAGCAAGGGACAGCAATCAGGGAAGTAGAATGAGAAGAGAAATCAGTTTGTCTATTATCTAAATGTTTTCCAATCAATCCATCTGACTCCAAAATATAGTAAATCAGGACTGTCTTTCTACATAATATAATAATAATAGTGGTATTTGTTAAGCACTTACTATGTGCCAGGCACTGTATTAAGCACTGGGGTAGATATAAGCTAATCGGGTAGGTCACAGTCCCTGGCCTGCATTGGGCTCACAGTGTTATTCCCAGTTTTACAGATGAAGTAACTGAGACACAGAGAAGTTAAGTGACTTTCCCAAGGTCACACAGAAGACAAATGGTGGAGCCAGGATTAGAACCCAGGTCTTGTAACTGCTGCTCCCCATAATCCTATAATCTGTCTTTACAGTACGACCAGCATGACCAGCTTGGCCTCCAGCAGAGGGAAAATTATGCTGCTCTTTGACCTTGGGCAAGTCACTTCACTTCTCTGTGCCTCAGTTAACCTCATCTGTAAAATGGTGATTGAGACTGTGAGCCCCACATGGGACAGGGACTGTGTCCAACCTGTTTAGCTTGTATCCATCCCAGCACTTAGTACAGTGCCTGGCACATAGTAAGCACTTCACAGTACCACACATTATTATTAAAATTGATTACAGTAATTGAGGAATAGTGTGACCTATACAGTAATTGAGGAAAAGTGTGACCTAGTGCAAAGAGCACCAGCCTGGGAGTCAGAAGAACTGCAGTGTTATCCATCTCTGCCACTCAACTGCAGTGTGACCGTGAGGAAGTCACTTCACTTATCTGTGCCTCAGTTTCAGTCATCCAATTGTATCTGAGGGCTTACTGTGTGCAGAGAGCACTGTACTAAAGCAGTTGGGAGGGTTCAGTATAACAGATTTAATAGATATGTTCCCTGCCCAAAATTATCTTACAGTCTTGAGGGAACTTACACTCTAGTGTTCATCTGCAAAATGGGGATTCAGTTCCTCTTCTCCCTCCTACCCAGACTGTGAGCCTCATGTAGAACAGGGACTGTGTCCAACCTGATTAATTTGTATTTCTCCCAACCCTTAGAACAGTGCTCAACACATAATAAATGCTTAAGAAATAATAATAATAATAATAAGTAACCACTGATTCAGTGGGAATTCATAGGTCAGCAAGTAGAATGTTCAGAAATTCCACCGTGACTGCCATTCTTCCAAACATACCCCTGTGGTTGTGTCCACCACTTGCAGAATACATTTGCTACTTGTTGGTATTTCACTTAAATATTGAAAAGTTGCAAAAACACACACACAAAGTTCAGTTCAGTAGGATAGAGGGTGCAAAGCACTGTACCATCACACTTTGATGGAACCACAACTCTCTCTTACACACACAAACACACACACACACACACACCCCACACCCCACCCCCAACCATTCATACTCCAATTCTACTTGGGCCAATTTGTGGATCACATTAGTGGAAAGAGCACGGGCTTGGGAGTCAGAGGTCATGGGTTTGAATCCTGGCTCTGCCACTTGTCAGCTATGTGACTGTGGGCAAGTCACTTAACTTCTCTGTGCCTCAGTTACCTCATCTGTAAAATGGGGATTAAGACTGTGAGCCCCACGTAGGACAACCTGATTCCCTTGTGTCTACACCCGCGCTTAGAACAGTGCTGTGCACATAGTAAGCGCTTAACAAATACCAACATCATTATTATTACCATAATAGGCTTGCATTGTGGGAAAATTGTTCCCTATTCTTCCATTATGTTATATCTAAATCAATTGATCACTCAATGGTATTTACTTGAGTTCTTACTTTGTGTAGAGCATTGTACTAAGCGCTTGGGAGAGAATGCAACAGAATTAGTAGACACATCCCCCTCCCATACTGAGCAAATCAAGTCATGAAAACATACATTGTGTTGGAACTAGGGGTATTGAAGTACTTTCTTCACTGTCCTCTTTTTTCCCTTTCTGTCACTTCCCACCTGCCTCTATCAGTCATCTGTTTCACTTGGGAAAGAGAGGCCTGCTATCTTTAGACTTCTCATTCATCAGTGTGACTTGGTAAAATGACCACTCAGGGCCCACTGTGATCTGGAACCTTTCTTAGATTGAGAGTCCCTGGAAGGCCAAAGGCCTCCTAAGTGCTTAGTACTGTACCTTCCTTACATTTGGAGCTTAATAATAATAATTACTGAATTTAAGTGCTTACTATGTGCCAAGCATTGCACTAAGCATTGGGGTAGATACAAGATAATCAGGTCCCACAGAGGGCTTACAATCTAAGCAGGAGGGAGAACGATCATTCATTCATTCATTCAATAGTATTTATTGAGCGCTTACTATGTGCAGAGCACTGTACTAAGCGCTTGGGATGAGCAAGTCGGCAACAGATAGACAGTCCCTGCCGTTTGACGGGCTTACAGTCTAATCGGGGGAGACGGACAGACAAGAACAATGGCAATAAATAGAGTCGAGGGGAAGAACATCTCGTAAAAACAATGGCAACTAAATAGAATCAAGGCGATGTACAATTCATTAACAAAATAAATAGGGTAACGAAAATATATACAGTTGATTGGACGAGTACAGTGCTGTGGGGATGGGAAGGGAGAGGTGGAGGAGCAGAGGGAAAAGGGGAAAAAGAGGGTTTAGCTGCGGAGAGGTAAAGGGGGGGTGGCAGAGGGAGTAGAGGGAGAAGAGGAGCTCAGTCTGGGAAGGGCTTTTGGAGGAGGTGAGTTTTAAGTAGGGTTTTGAAGAGGGAAAGAGAATCAGTTTGGTGGAGGTGAGGAGGGAGGGCGTTCCGGGACCGCGGGAGGATGTGACCCAGGGGTCGACAGTGGGATAGGCGAGACCGAGGGACGGTGAGAAGGTGGGTGGCAGAGGAGCGGAGCGTGCGGGGTGGGTGGTAGAAAGAGAAGGGAGGAGAGGTAGGAAGGGGCAAGGTGATGGAGACCCTTGAAGCCTAGAGTGAGGAGTTTTTGTTTGGAGCGGAGGTTGATAGGCAACCACTGGAGTTGTTTAAGGAGGGGAG
Organism: Ornithorhynchus anatinus; assembly: GCF_004115215.2. Taxonomy (NCBI): domain Eukaryota; kingdom Metazoa; phylum Chordata; class Mammalia; order Monotremata; family Ornithorhynchidae; genus Ornithorhynchus; species Ornithorhynchus anatinus. The sequence goes on along the minus strand of NC_041734.1, from coordinate 34,859,521 downwards.
TGACATGCCCAGATCGTTTCTGCAGGAAGATGAGCCGGGCAGCGGAGTGAAGAATAGACCGGAGCGGGGCGAGAGAGGAGGAAGGGAGGTCAGAGAGAAGGCTGACACAGTAGTCTAGCCGGGATATAACGAGAGCCCGTAACAGTAAGGTAGCCGTTTGGGTGGAGAGGAAAGGGCGGATCTTGGCGATATTGTAGAGGTGGAACCGGCAGGTCTTGGTAACGGATCGGATGTGTGGGGTGAACGAGAGAGACAAGTCAAGGATGACACCAAGATTGCGGGCCTGAGAGACGGGAAGGATGGTCGTGCCATCCACGGTGATAGAGAAGTCTGGGAGAGGACCGGGTTTGGGAGGGAAGATGAGGAGCTCAGTCTTTGAGTCCACATTTTGCCATTGAGGGAACTGAAGCCCAAAGAAGTTAAGTGACTTGCCCAAGGTCACACAACAGACAAGTGGCCAAGCAGGGATTTGAACTCAGGTTCTCAGCCCCACAACACTTTATCTGTAATTTATTCATATTTGTATATGTTACTATCTCTCTTCCCTCCTAGACTGTAAGCTTGCTGAGGGCAAGGAAACATGTCTACCAACTCTTTTAAATTGTACTCTCCCAGGCACTTACTTAGTACAGTGCTCTGCACACAGTAAGTACTCAATAAGTACAACTGATCAATTGATTGAGGTGCTCTGACTCCCAGACCTGTGGTCTTTCCACTAGGCCAAGCTGCTTTTCATAAAAACTATCACTACTCTGCTAGGGGAACATGGCAGGATAATGCTTTCTCCACCTCAGTGCTAGTGAAGATAAGGTACCTTTCCAGCTTGCAGGTCCACCTCAGAAGACTAATAATGTTGGTATTTGTTAAGCGCTTACTATGTGCAGAGCACTGTTCTAAGCGCTGAGGTAGATACAGGGTAATCAGGTTGTCCCACGTGAGGCTCACAGTCTTAATCCCCATTTTACAGATGAGGTAACTGAGGCACAGAGAAGTGAAGTGACTTGCCCACAGTCACACAGCTGACAAGTGGCAGCGGTGGGATAGCAGTTGAGAAGCCACTGATTTTGTTTTCTTAGTCCTTTGAACTACTAGATTGACCAGACTCAATTTTGTGGTCTTCCATCAGCTTATTCCTTGTCCCTTTTCAGCTGCCCTCATCATATAAATCTTATCCTACACACTGATAGCTTTTAATTGGATGCCTTGCGATAGACACAGCTTCCAGGACAGTCACATGCCCACGGCTCTCCACTGACAACCAAGTTATAGCCAGAATCCTACTGGACCGGCTACTGAATCACAACACAGCCTCAGACCATAACACAGCACGTCGGATATTCTCTTTGTAGCATGGCAGAAACACAGGAAGCAGCATAGCCTAGTGGAAAGAACACGGGACAGGGAGTCAAAGGACCTGGATTCTCATCCTGGCTCCACCATTTGCTTGCTGTGTGACCTTTGGCAAGTAAGTCACTTCTCTGTGCCTCAATTTCCTCATCTGAACAATGGGATTACATACCTGTTCTTCCTCCTACTTAAGCCCCATGTGAAACAGGGACTGTGTCAAACCTGATTATCTTGAATCTCTCCCAGTGCTAATATAGTGCTTGGCATATAGATAGTACAGTGCTCTGCACACAGTAAGTGCTCAATAAATACGATTGAATATAGTAAGTGCTTAACAAATACCACAATTACTATTCTTATTGTTAGGAAAATTCCAGAGAGCAACAAGCAAGGTTCAGTAGTGTTCTCAGAGCCACGACAAAAGCATTCAACAGACCAGAGCTCTAGACACTACAAAGCAAATTTAATTGTCCTACAAAGTTCACTAAAATCTTTGGATTATTCCACGATAGGGTGGCTGGTCACATCAGAGATACAGGTGCCTTGTCGGGACCTACCACCCCTCAACATTGGAATAAAACAATTCCAACTATGGGAGATTCAATCCTGTGTATCCTTATTGTATAACTCTTCTTTCAGCATTCCCTCAGTCCTGCCTAGACTGAGAGCTCCTGTGGGACAGGAACTGTGTCCAACATAACTTGAATCTACCCCAGTGCTCAGAACAGAGTTTGGCACATAGTAAGTGCTTAATGATACCATATAATAATAGTAATGCTTAAGAATTAACACCGGTATTTTTATAGTGTTTGCACAGCTCAAAATAACACTTCAAAGTTTATCTTGGTTTAAAGCACTTCGTCTCGCCTTCCTCTTTAAATATTTGATATTTAATAGAGTGATTAAAGCCCATTTTCATGTGACATAAGGTTAAATTACCAGATCTCTAGTGTGTTAGCACTGCATTCCTTTTCGCTGCATTGGATGTGAAAGCTAACGTTCAGTATTTACATGTGGACACATGAAAAAATTTTAATTCAGGATCTTATTGGTACATATTTACATTGCTCTTTGTTCATTGCTATATTTACCATGTTTTTAATCACTTCTTTAACATTATATTCTTTTGGCTCTTGGGAACCAATGAATGAAATTTACATTATTTTATTTAGTTCTCTTTTGCTAATCACTATATTTTCTTGGAACCAATTAAGAGCACTAAACAGATGAAGCAGGATTCTAGACTGCCATGTTTGAAGATGTGATAAGGGATTGTAGGTGCTTTGCTCAGAGTGTGCTTCAGCTCAACAGGCTAGAAGCATCAATAAGTCATTGGCACAATCACTTAGGAACTGCTGGATGGGTGTGTGTAGGTGGCAATCTATAATGTTATTATTATGCTTTTTAAGCACTTACCACGTCAAGCACTGTTATTTTGCTTGATTAATGGTATTTGTTAAGCACTTAGTATGTGCCAGACACTGAACTAAGCACTGGGCAGACACAGGACAATCAGGTTGGACCCAGTCCCTGTCTCACATGGGGCTCACATATATGACTCCAATCAGTGGCTTGTCACAAATCAAAATGACAACAGCTACGGCAGCATTTCAGTGTATTAGAAGTAGCAACGAACTGCTGTTAAATGAACGGCACCTTCTTTCCTTACTTTCCTTCAGCAACTCCTAAATGGCTTTCCTGCTTCAGAGCAGATTTTGGAACCGTCCAAATTTTGTAGGTCAAGTAGTTAAAGTGGCAGTTGATCGATCAATTGTATTTGTTGAGCGCTTACTATGTGCAGAGCATCATACTAAGCGCTTGGGAGAGTACAGTCCAACAAAGTTGGTAAACATGTTCCCTGTCCACAAGGACCCAAAGGGAAACAAAAGAATTGGGGATTCCTGTAACATGAGTCTCTGCAGAGCCTCCCCCAACCTCTAAAGTGCGTAGCCTCGACTCAACCCATTTCCTGTTCCTCAACTACAAGATACATTTAGTCTGTAGCGCCTCCCTTTTTCATTAAAGTGGCTGTGGGGACTGCAAACTGGGAAAGCTGGTGAGGATGGGCAAAAAGCAGCAGTGGTGGTAGCTGCCCTCCTGCTCCCCCAAGTTAAATTTTAAAATGAAAAGAAAAAATCAGGGCAACTGGGCCAATCATCATCATCAATGCTACTTATTGAGCACCTAAGTGCAGAGCTCTGTAGTGAGTGCTTGAAGAATACAACAGAGTTGGTAGACACATCCCCTGCCCAGAGGGAGCTAACAGGCTGGCGGGGAGAGAGACAGTATAACCAATATGGGTTAGTTATCTACTGTGTTCACTTGGTCCCAGTGTTGCAGGTAAGATGATGTCAAGAATCCTGGTCTCGTGTTGTTTCCCAGATTTTCTCCGCTGTTTCCCCAATTTCTCTCTCTCCTCATGCTGCTGCCATGCTTCCAAAGATAGTTTCAGCAGGTTCTGACTCTGGGAGGGGCACCCTCAGGTTGGGCCCTGTGGGCAGGGAACATGTTGACTAACTCTGTTACATTGTACCCGCCTGAGTGCTTACTCCAGTACTTTGCACACAGTAAGTGCTTAGTAAATACTATCGATTAATTGATTGGGGAGACATTCACAGCCAAGAAAAAGAGCATTTAGTTTCCAGAGCAGAGCAGGTGCAGATATGGTCTGTTTTCCTTGGAGGGTGGTCAGGGCAGCTGGGAAGGGGGAAAAGGGTGGAGGAGAGTGGGAACAGGTGCAGAAGTTGTGTATCTGAGGGGTGATACATGCACTCTCCTCTCAACAGAACCAAAGGTTTCCCACGTGGCTAAGAAAATCTCCTTCTGCCCCATCCATTACCACACTATTCACTGTTATCCAGACCTGCTCTTTCAGGCTGACCTTGCTGAACTCCAGATACTCTTTTCAAATTAGATAGTAAAGAGAGAATAAAGGGAAGTGCATTTGCTAGCTGCTCTGGTGCCCACAGCTACTGTTTCTGACAACAGACTTCTGACTTGCTTCCTTCATTCATTCCCCCCTCCCAGCCCCACAGCACTTATGTATATATATATATATATATGTGTGTGTGTGTGTGTATATGTATATATAGAGATATGCATGAATGAATATTCAATCATATATATTCGCATATATCTATACCTTCATAATAATATTCATTCATATATATTAATGTCCATCCCCCCCTAGACTTTGAGCTCATTGTTGGCAGGGAATGTGTCAGTTTACTGTTATATTCTGCTCTCCCAAGCACTTAAAACAATGCTTTGCACACAGTAAGCACTCAATAAATACAACTGAATGAATGAATGAATGTGAATGACCACACATTTCCATTGTGGTCTACACATCCAGAGATGGCTTCAGGCTGCCAGCACAGGCTTGCAGTGTGGGGCAATGTGTGTTCGTTCCCATGCCCCCTCTTATCCTGGGAAGCTAACCCCACCCCCTGCCTGCTGTGGGGAAAATAGAAACATATCCCCGTCTGGTCAGTGGCTAAGATAATCGTTTTGGGGGAAAGGAAGGCATACCTGCAGGCAGGAGGCGGTTGGAACGGCCAGATACGGCGGTGAGCCGAATCCAAGTTGTTCAGCTTTGGAGAGGATAGAGAAGAGACACCGTGGCAAGGGCGGCTCCTCAGCCTATTCCACAGGAGGCTCAGCTGAGGGTCAAGGCCGAACGGAAGCTGTCCCACCTCCAGGTCTCATGCCAAGTGGACCTGGTTCAGTGCTCACAGGGTGTAGGATCCAGGCACAGCTGATTTGTTATCCACCCTGCTGGGGAAATGGAACTGCCGGGTGGGTCCGTTAACAGAGAGCCAGGACTGCCCAGGTTGGGGCTTTGTCTGGTCTCAAGAGATGGCCAGAGCTGTGCGATGAGCAACAAATTCCTGGTGGGGGTCTGATACCTCAGGAAGGATAGGAAGAGCAGGAGAAGGGAGTGCACTGGCTGGTGATCCGTGGCCGGGCTAGGCTGTGTTGAAGCACAAGAATCTAGGTGGGATGCAGACCCTGGAAAACTGTTTCCACCATAACCCTGGAGCTGTTTTTTGACTGAGGCAGCCTCCTATTCAGAGTCACCAACACTTCACTGCTTGCCTGCCCTGCTCTGTCCTGCCCAAGTCTGCTGGACCCCAGAAGGCCTCAAGGAGGGAGCTTTGTCCTATTCATTCATTTGTATTTACTGAGCGCTTACTGTGTGGACAGCACTGTATTATGTGCTTGGGAGAGTACAATATAACAATAAACTGACACATTCCCTGACCACAAAGAGCTTACAGTCTAGAGGGGGAGACAGACATTAACATAAATAAATTACAGATATAGAGGGGGAGAAAGACAACAATATAAATAAATAAATTACAGACTGGACTGTACTAGCCATCCCTGCCATGGAGGGGGGAGTCATACACATCCTGGTCACTGAAAATTCCTTCCTCGGGCAGAGGCCATCCTGCAAGCCCATCAAAGGGCAGGTACTGTATCTGTAACTGATTTGTACATTCAAAGCACTTAGTACAGTGCTCTGCACAAAGTAAGCGCTCAATAAATATTAGTGAATGAATGAAATAACTGATCCAGCCTGGAGAAGCAGCAATGGCATAGTGGATAGAGCAAAGTCCTGGGAGTCAGAAAGTCATGGGTTCTAAACCCACTCTGCCCCATGGCTGCTGTGTGACCTTGGGCAAGTCACTTTACTTCTCTGTGCCTCAGTTACCTCATCTGTAAAATGGGGATTGAGACTGTGAGACCCACGTGGGACAGGGACTGTGTCCAACCCAATTTGCCGTATCCACCCCAGCTCTTAGCACAATGCTTGGCACAGAGTAAATGCTTAACAAATACCATCATTATTATTATTATCATTAGGGAGATCAGAGAGGCCACCAGTTCCCAGGTTTTTCTTGGAGAACCCAGATTTGTCTGAACACTGAATTGGGGAATCTCGCTAGCCTCCTGTGAGTGCCGACAGACGTAGCCTTAGCTCTCCTCCAAGATTGGGCAGAAGACTTCCCTCAGCCCAAAGAGAGTACTAGATGTTACAGATGGGAAGTCCACAGGGAGAACCCACAGGAGCCCAAGGAACACACCAGTGACATATTAAAGCCCCAGAGGATGCCATTTTCCCAGTCCCTGCTCCGCCAGAAAGCCTGGCTGGATGAAAGCTCAGTATTGGGGCCTGGGGTGCAGGGGTGAGGGGGGAGAATCTCTGAGGAGAAATTCGGCCCCAAATCCCGCTGGGTTCTTCTTTCTTCACTTGCCAGGAAATATGGTTTCCAGGCCACGCAAAGTTCTGAAAGCTAATTCATAAAAACAACTTTGGAAAAAGTTTGCTCACAGCCAATCCCATCTTGCAAGTGCTTTAACTCGATTTGAATTTTCCTTTATGTGAGCCTTCCCGTCCAGCTAATTTTTCCCTTAGGCACTTCCATGGAAAAATAAACAAGTTCACAGCACCACAGGGGGCCACTGACTTGAACAATGAAGCCACAGACTTCCTGACAGAAGATGCACACTTGACTGTCTGCTTGTTATGGGCAGGGAATGTGTCTGCTTATTGTCATACTGTACTCTCTTCTTACAGTACTTAGTACAGTGCTCTGCACACAGTAAGTGCTCAATAAATAGGATTGAATGAATGAATGCTAATCTCTGACAGGTGATTCCTTTAATAATAATAATGATAGTACTTATGTGCCAAGCACTGTTCGAAGCACTGGGGTAGATACAAGTTAATCAGGTTGGACAAAGTCCCTGTCCCACATAAGGCTTAATCCCCAATTTTACAGATGAGGCAACTGAGGTCCAGAAGTGAAGTGACTTACCTAAGGTCACACGGCAGACCTATGGCAGAGTCAGGATTAGAACCCAGGTCTTTCTGACTCCCAGGTCCATGCTCTATCCACTAAGCCACACTACTTCAAACAGGGGACCCACGCCTTCCCTCCACCAGACCTGGTTTGAAGAATCAATTGGGGATCAAGCCTCAGTCCAGAGCTAGAATCAGGCTGCGGATGCAGCTGTCATACAAGATGTCAGAATCTGGCTCTGCTCTTGGCATTCTCCAAACCAAAACCTGGGAAGGAAGAGAGGCACCTGCAGGCCTGCACTTTGGAATTTTGACCTTTGGCTCCACCACTTGCTTTCTTTGAGACATTGGCATGTCACAATTTTCTCTGTGCCTCAATTTTCTCATCTGTAAAATGGGGAGGATTCCATACCTGTTCTCCCTCCCACTTTGACTGTGAGCCCCATGTCAGGTAGGGGCTATGTCTGATCTGATTATTCTGGATCTACCCCCAGCACTTAGTACAGTGCTTAGTAAGTGCTTAAATAATGCCATTATCGTTATTACTATTATTATTAGGTTGTGGAGTTATCAGACTGCCTCTGAGGTATCTTTGGCTTTGGTCCCCAAGAATGGGTTTTGGGCGATTTAATCAGGAGTGGTGGGAAGGAGGTTCCAATCCTTTAAATTGTGATGTTGGGGTTAAGGTTCCCTAAAATGACAAACATCACAAGTCAGACCTTTCTCAATGGCACTGCCATTTCTGTGCCCCCAAAGTCAGCAAATGGAGGTGAATGAGTGCTCAGTACAGTGCTCTGCACACAGTAAGCACTCAATAAATACTTCTGGTCAAATGAGCCAAGATCATTTGTATAGCGACCATAAAGATCCTAAATGTTACACATCTTGATTGGGAATTCAGCACAAACCCTGATAGAAGGTGTTTTATTTTGAGAAGCAGTGTGGTCTAGTGGATAGATCACAGGCCTGGGAGTAAAAGGACCTGGGTTTTAATCCCAACTCTGCTACTCGTCTGCTGGGTGACCTTGGGCAAGTCACTTAACCTCTCTGTGCCTCAGTTACCTCATCTGTAAAATGGGGATTAAGACTGCAAACCCCATGTGGGACAGGGACTGTGTCCCACCCAATTTGCTTGTATCTACCCCAGTACTTAGTACAGTTCTTGGCTCAGAGTAAATACTTAAATACCACAATTATTATTATTCTCAACTCACAGCAGTTCCTCTTTCATCACCATCTGAAAGAGAGAAAAAAGAAACGCTGGGCCTACTGGCATTCCTTCAAGACATTCCCAGCACGGGACATAGGATAGGAGGAAAATTCTAGCTAAGCCTTCCCAAGCTTCCTTTATTCCGTACATTTTCAGCCCAACACACTTAATCCCTCTGCTCATCCATTTTCTTACACAGAACTAGACAATTTCCCACTAGAAAGTCAGTCCAGTGGAAAGAATTAGGAGATCTGGATTCCATGTTCAGCTGTATAAGTCAAGCTGTGTGGCCTAGTGGATAAAGCACAGACCTGGGAGACAGAGGACCTGGGTTCTTAGCTCCACTACTTGCCTATTGTGTGATATTGGGCAAGTCACTTAACTTCTCTGTGCCTCAGTTTCCTTAACTAGAAAATAAGGATTCGATACCTGTTCTCCCTTCTACTTGGATAGTGAGCCCCATGTGGGATAGAGACTGGCCTGATTAACTTGTATCTACACCAGCATTTAGAACAGTGTTTGACACATCTAACAAATACCAAAAAAATCATAGCCTAGTGGATAAAGCACAGGCCTGGAAGTCACAAGGACTTGGGTTCTAAATCCTGGTTCTGCCAATTGTTTGCTAGGTGATCTTAGGCAAGTCACTTCCCTGTGATCCCCATGTGGGATGTGACTATCTCGTATCTACTGCGGAGCTTAGTCTAGTGCCTGGCACATCTCTTATCATTATCATCAACCACTGGAAAGTGTTGAAGAAAACTTCACAGACTCTGCACTGTGTTCTAGCAGCTATGTCAGAGACAAGTATAGTTCTACTAGTGCTAGTTAAGGTTCAGTGGTTGACGGGCAAAGTTTCTTCTACTAGTCAGGACCAGCTCAAACTCTATGTAATACAGGACTTTTTTTTGTTTTTCATGGCATTTGCTAAGCACTTACTATGTGCCAGACATTGTACTAAGCGGTGAGGAAGATACAAGCTATTCAGGTTTGATAGAGTCCCTGTACCATGTGGGGCTCACAGTCTTCATCCCCATTTTACAGATGAGGAAAGTGAGGCACAGAGAAGTTAAGTGACTTGCCCAAGGTCACACAACAGACAGGTGGTGGAGCTGGGGTTTGAACTCAGGTCCTTCTGACTCCCAGGCCCATGCTCTCTCCACTAGGTACACTGCTTCCCTGCCTCATTCAATCGTATTTATTGAGCGCTTACTGTGTGTAGAACATTGTACTAAGCACTTGAGCACTATATTAAGCACTTACCTCAAGTCTCTCCCTTCAATGTACATTAAACCCGGCATCTAGATCATCTTTCTAAAGATTCATTTGGCACATCTCTAAAAACACTTCCCATGGCTACTCGTTTCCCCTCCGCATCAAACAGAAATTCCCTGTAACTGGTTTCAAGGCTCTCTGCCAATGCTCTCTTTCTTACCTACCTGCTTTCTTCACGCATGGTCTAGTGGATAGACCTTGGACCTGGGATTCAGAATGTCCTGGGTTCTAATCCTGGTTCTACCACTTGTCATTTAACTTCTGGTGGTTGATGGGCAGTTTCCTCTACTAGTCAAGGCCAGACCAACTTCAAGCAATAAAGAGTTTCCTTATAAATAGTTGGTACAGCATCCGAACTTCACAGGATCTGGAAGAGCATGGTACTTTGTATATACCTTAAATTCTACTTGGGGTAATTACTCAACTCTGCCTGGTTCTCTCCATTATAGGATTCTAGTGAGAAAATACTACTGATAAGCAGGTGAGGAACCTGGTCTGGCTTCGTCCTGTTTCAAGACCATGACATAGCAAACTTCCTCATAAGGTAGACATCTAAAGAGGATGAATCGAAGGAGAGAGGAGGATACCTGATGTGCACAATTCAAGTAAATAGCAGCTTGGAAAGACAAAATGGAGTCCAGGCTTAAAGGCCCATCACATTCCCTTCCTTAGTATTCTACCACTCCTAAGATCTCTAGTCACCAGAGTTTCTCTTGTTCACATAAACAAGGTGGTAAGGAGACACTCAAACAAAACAACTCAGAACAGTTGGGTGAAAAGAGGCTAATCCAAGGCCTAGATCACTGTGCTTCCTCAATACCCATCATAAGTACTTGTGTGTGTGTGTGTGTGAGAAATATACATATATATAGGTAAAATATGCATACTATATGTAAAATATACATATATATGTAAAATATATGTATATATATTTTCAACAATTTCTCCATCTATTTCTTCCTTACACATTTTGGCATCCTTGTTCTTCCTCCTGCTCTCCATCATTTTCCACAATTTATGTCCACCTTTATACCCCAGTAGGACAGGGACGTACGTTTGGCTTCTGTTATACTCTTCCAATTGTTTAGTTCACCCTCCACCCACAGAAGACAATAAATACCGTTGGTTGGGGAGTAAAGATCAATTTCTTTGTTGGGACTCAGAGTCCTGGTAATTTATTCCTGCCTGATATAAGGTGAGAAGCAGCGTGGCTCAGTGGAAAGAGCACGGGCTTTGGAGTCAGGGCTCATGAGTTCGAATCCCAGCTCTGCCACTTGTCGGCTGTGTGACTGTGGGCAAGTCACTTAACTTCTCTGTGCCTCAGTTCCCTCATCTGTAAAATGGGGATTAAGACTGTGAGCCCCATGTGGGACAACCTGATTCCCCTATGTCTACCCCAGCGCTTAGAACAGTGCTTGGCACATAGTAAGCGCTTAACAAATACCAACATTATTATTATTGATATGTTCCATGTCACACTATCACACTTTAGGCAAAAATTCCACCATCTCTGATAGAAACCACAGGATCTGGAATCATTTGTCTTCCTCCCTTCTTCCTCCTTTTCCTCTCCTCTGAGGATTCTGAGCATTGCTTCAAATTCCTCCAGGGGCTTAGAAAGAATGTAAACTCATGCCCCTTCCCCGCCACCCCCCCATCCTCCAATCTCAATGGTAAGCAGCAATCACGCTTATAAAATGGATTACAGAACATTCTTGTTATCCTTAATTTATTAAGTGCCTACAATATGCAAAACACTGCACTAAACCCTGGGGTGATTACCAGAAAGTCAAACAGCACACAGCTCTCTGGCCCACAAGGAGTTCACAGTAGGGGAGGGCAGACAAACGAAACAAAAAAATATCCTGTAAACACAATATAAACATGTCAACATTCCACAGTAAGAATCTCAGTTGTGGACAATACTTAAGTTAAACAGTTGATGGAGTGGACAGTATAGGAGCCCAGGCCTACACTGCCCCAGCTGCCGTGGGGAGGGATGAGGTGGGGGGCAGGGAGGAGCTATCTGGGGTGGCAGCAGACAGCTCCTCTCTCCCTCCCCCCATCCCATCACACTCCTCACAACCCTGGAGGTGGAGAGGATTAAGAGGTAATGATGTCATATATTTCAATAAAACAGGAAAGTGTTATTAAAAGAGAATTTATCATAAAAAAATTGGCTTTTTACCATTTGTTACCAAGTTACTCCAGAGAAGTTCAAAGGCTTAAAAGCCCCAGAAGCATAAATGAGGCCGGCTCTGGGCCTAAGGGAGACTAAGTGGGATTTCTTCCAAATTACACTGGAAGGCTGAACAGGGACTTCTGTGTCTGAAGCAGTCAGCTGGGACAGAGAGAAGCTGGGTGCCTTTTGTAGACCCCCAAGGACAGCACTCTAGTGATTTCCCTGGAGGCAGACCACAATAGCCTCAAGAGATGTCAATGATTTGTTATGATCTTGCTCTTTTATCTTCATTACCAAGCAGGCCGGTGAGGCGACCAAACCTTCAATTTCCTCACAGGGTTGGTCAGAGATTGGTTTCCCGGTTCACAGCACATACCCCCAGGCTGTGGCAGAAGCAAATCCCAGGCCTTGCCCCCACTGATGCCCTTTGAAGTTGGGGTGAAGAGGCACTCAAATGGTAAACGCTTCCAGTCACGTACAGTTTCTCGAGCTGACTCAAGCCTCCTAGCTTCCTGTGAGTTTCCAGGGTTCCATTACCCAGTGATCCTGGAGGACCATTCCCGCCTCACACAAACCGAAGCTCCCACAGTGGAAAACAAATGCCTAACAGAAGCCCAGGCCCAATTTCTGCAAGGCCAAGGGCCATGGGAACGTTTCCCCATCAGGGGACAGAGAGCTCTGGAAGGGAGCTGCCCTCTTGCTGCATCAAAGCTCGAAGGCTTCCTGGAACACAGAGCTCTCTCCTGATGGCCCAAAGCTGTCTAGACTCATGATCCCCCTTAAAAACAGCAGGAAGCGATTGTCTAGAGAACAGCGTGCCTCCCATCTGTGAAAACACAAACTCTTGGGAAAGTGTTTGGGTTCTCCCAAGCCTGAGGAGGTCCCAGCTGTTTTTGAAAGCAGAAATGAGAATAGATCGGGTTGAGGGGAAAAGGGGGGATGGAGGGGAGAGAGAGGGTGTGTGTGTGTGTGTGTGTGTGTGTATACATATATATATGGCAGCGGTAGAGGTGACTCTCTCTAGGGGAATCTCTTCAGCCCATAGGCGATGTTTCCTTGGGGAACCTGGGAGGATTTGCACATACCACTGCTTGACATAACCAAAAACTTCCTGGCAACTCAACATTGAGTAGAAGAGGGAGAAAGAGTTCTCTCTTTGTGGTTGACACCTTTTCCCTTCAGTCCCTGTGCTGCAGGATCCCAAAAGCAGAAATATGAGGATGGCCTCGTGGAAAGGGCACAGATCAGGGAGCCAGGGGACCGGGGTTATAATTCCAGCCCTCGCACTTACCTGCTTTGTGACCTTGGGTAAGTCACTTAGCTTCTGTGTGCTTCAGTTTCCTTATCTGTAAAATGGAGATTCATTCATTCAATTGCATTTATTTAGTGCTTACTATGTGCAGACCACTGTACTAAATGCTTGGGAGAGAACAATACAACAAAAAACTGACAAATTCCATATTATCCACAATGAGCTTACAGTCTAGAGTCAATACGTGGTCTCCTTCCCCCTTAGACTGTGGGCACCATGTGGGACATTGACTGCATCCAACTCATCTTGTATCTACCCCAGGGTTTAGTACAGCAGTTGGCACATAAGAAGCACTTAACGAATACCACTATTTTTATTATTAGTAATAGTATTAGTTACTACTGTTTTCAGGTAGGAGGGGCAGTATTATCATTAGTAGAAGTAGTAGTAATAGTAGTTACTACTGCAATAATAATGATCATACTGCCTCTCTTACCTGAAAACAGTTGAGGAACATCCTGAGATTTGGTGATTTAATAAAAATGATAGAAATTGGGGTATTTGTTAAGCACATACTATATGGCAAGCATTGTACTAAGAGCCCACCCTGTCACCACCAAGTAGATAAACACAGCTCTCATGTTTTGCTGGTAATTTGGAGTCTGCCTTAGGTGTTGACCTCTCAGATCCTGAAACTAGGTATTAATTTTGTGGAACTACATTCTTCACCGATCAAATGGGTCTCTGAATTTTTCAGTCCAATGGGACTTGACTGCTCTGTGGCTGGTCTGAATGTATTTCCTTTGGATCTGGTAAAAGCTGTTAGGAGAAGACAGGTGCCTCTGACTCCTGAGGAAAATAGTGAGAAATCATAATTACTCACAAGAAGTCGGCGTTTCTGAATCGACAACACATCTGACTAGCTTGGTGTGAAGGAAAATTTTAGGAAGTTCTAGCAAACTGTGCCTAGGTGATAATCAAACCTGTTTATTGGAATATAAAACCTCACACTTTTCAGTAAGGGGTTTAGAGCTTGGTGGGATTGAGATCCATAAATCTATCTGATCTATTCACCCGGATACGAAACTGCCTGCTCGGGCTAGGAAAACACACCTGAACGGATCTCGTCGAAAACAGTCGGGTAGGGGACTATCATTCCCTATTATAATCACTATGATAGAAGCAAAACAAAATGGAAACAAATGAAGCAGTGTGGAAAGAGTATGGACCTGGGAGTCAGGACACCTGAGTTCTAATCCCAGCTCTGAGTCTTGTCTTCTGGGTGACATTGGGCAAGACATTTCAATTCTCTATGCCTTAATTTCCTCATCAGTCAAATGGAGATTCAATATCTGTCATCCCTCTCCTTTAGACTGTGAGCCTTTTGCAGAGCAGGGACTGTGTTGGATTAAAAAAAAAAAGGTACGTTTTAAGCATTTACTATGTGCCCAGCACTGGGGTAGATACAAGATAATCAGATTGGACACAGTCCCTGTCCTACATGGGGCTCCCAGTCCAAGTAGGAGGGAGTAGGATTTAATCCCCATTTTGCAGATGAGGTAACTGAGGCACAGAGAGGTTAAGTCTCTGCCAGGGCTTGTCACATAGTAAATGCTTCACAGATACACAACTATTTCAATTCATGAAAGAGGGCTGTGGTGACCACCACCCCTGAATTTGCACTGTCTTCCAGCTACTGATTTTCAAGCTTGTTCTTAAAATCTTAGAAAACATGTTGGCTTTTATGGTGTAGAATTGATCAATCAATCCATCGTATTTAATAATAATGATGGTATCTGTTACTCGCTTACTATGTGTCAAGCACTGTTCTAAGTGCTGGGGTACATAATCAGGTAACTAATCAGGTTGGACAAAGTCTTCGCCCCACATAGGGCTCACAGTCTTAATCCCCACTTTACAGATGAGGTAACTGAGGCCCAGAGATTTCCCCACGGTTATACAGCAGTCAAGTGGTGAAGCAAAATTTAGAACCCAGGTCCTTCTGACACCCAGGCCCACGCTGTAACCATGAGACCATGAGCATTTACTGTGTGCAGAGCACTGCATTAAGCATTTGGAAGACTGCAATATGAGAAAATTTGTAAATACATTCCCTGCCCATTGTGAGGTCCCTGATGCTCTTTTGAGCCTAGAGGGACGTCAAAGAAGAAATAACCTCAGGCGGGACCAGGTGACTTGTACCCCAGTCTCAACAGTGAGGAAAGGCAGCTCCATTTCTTTCTTGCAGAGAAAAATCCATTTCTGACCGGCAAGGATGGGGGGTACTCACCTCCTTTTCCGATCCAAGCTCAGGTTAATGGGGAAACAACAGCAAATTACCTCCTTCCCCACCGGGACGTGTACATATTCAGCTCCTCTTCTTGCCACACTGGATCTGCATTCCTTCAGAGTTAAGCCCTGCTCTATAATGGTAGGGCTCTTGCCATTCCAAAACTATAGCATTGCACTGGCCACTTTATAAAATTCAGGGCCCTTTCACTTCCTTTATACTTACCAGGGCAAAGATTCCATCCATAGTGCTTCACTTTGAAAGAGCTCATTTCTGTACAGCTAGGGCCCTTCAGTAACTTCTTCCTCAAAATGGCAGCTGTTAGTCAATGCTACCAGATGGGCTGAGAGATTCTGAGAATGTCAGCTAAGCCTGTTAGGGTTCTGCCTCCTCAGGGTTGACCTCAGGCAAGTAACTTCACTTCTCTGTGTCTCAGTTACCTCATCTATAAAATGGGGATGAAGACTTTGAGCACCATTTGGGACATGGATTGGGTCCAACCTGATTACCTTGTATCTACCCCAGCACTTAGAACAGTGCCTGGCACATAGTAAGCGCTTAACAAATAACATAAAAAAAATAGAATTGAACGTGTCTGGAATCCTTATCAAGGGGGCAAAAGTTCTGCACATATGCTTTTCCTATTTGGTGAAGCTGAAAGGAAGAAAAATATTAAAGCCTAGTGATAAGTATCAATCGTGAGGTCAGGAACAAGAAGGAGAGGTTTGAAGACTTGCCATGATTCCAAAATGGAGTTTTGACTCATGGTGGATTCCAGAAACCTGACAGGGTTCCTATAGTCACTGGATCATCAATGATATTTATTAAGCGTTAACTGGGTGGAGAGCACTGTACGAAACAGAGTAGGAAGGAGGGAAGCAGTGAAGCCTAATGGATAGAGCACAGGGTCGGGAGTCAGAAGGACCTGGGTTCTAATTCTGGCTCTGCCACTTGTCTGCTATGTGACCTAGGGCAAGTTTCTTCATTTCTTTGCTCCTCAGTTACCTCATCTGGAAAATGGGGACGAAGACTGTGAACCCCATGTGGGACATGGACTGTGTCCAACCTGATTAGCTTGTATCTACCCCGTACTCAGTACAGCACCTGGTACACAGTAAGTTCTTAACAATTGCTATTTTCTTTTTAAAAAGGCACTTAAGCACTGGGGCTAGAATTTCAGATACCTCAAGGCGTGATGAACCCTGGAGGTACCTGGACATTATTGTGATGGATTGTAGGTAGGTCACACTAAGCCCTTATTTTTCCTACTTCTCCCTTGTGCATCTGCTCTGCACTACACACTTGGCTCTGTACCCTTTGAACACTTGATATTCACCCCATCCTCAGCCCCACAGCACTTATATACATATCCATAATACCTGGCTGCCCCTCTAAACTGTAATCTCCTTGTGGGTAGGGATCATATCTACCAATTCTGTTGCATTGTACACCCCCAAGCTTAGTATACTGCTCTAGAGTGTAAGCTGTGGACTTGTAAGCTCATTATGGAATTCTCCAAAGTGCTTAATGGCATGCCCTGCACCCAGTAAGCGCTCAATAAATATGATTGATTGATTGCTCTGCACACAGTAAGCACACAATAGATACCATCAACTGATGGATGGAAACCTCTTCTTTGTAGACACCCATGCCTATGAGAGATCTGTTTCTTATGAAACATAAATTCTCCTTCAGAAATCTCTCACCTGCTTTAGCGCCTCCAGCTAAGAAACTCCTTTTCACCGTACCGTGTAGATACAAGCTATTCAGGTTGGACACAGACCATGTCCCTCTTAGGACTCATACTCTTTCTTTTCTTATGCCATCGAGTCATTCCCGACCCATAGCGACACCACGGACACATCTCTCCCAGAACAACCAGCTCTCCATCCACAATCATTCTGGCAGTGTATCCATAGAGTTTTCTTGGTAAAAAAACACCTCGACTCTCCCATGTGGCTGCTGCAGCATGGGTGAGTATTGACTTGTAGCAGATTGCCTTCCACTCACTAGCCACTGCCCAAGCTAGGAATGCAATGGATAGGCCTCTGCTTGACTCTCCCTCCCGTAGCCACTGGTAGAGTACTGGAAACTCTCCAGGTGTGACCCTGAGAGGGTTTCATACTCTTAATCCCCATTTTACAGGTGAAGTAACAGACACTGAGAAGTGAAGTGACTTGCCCAAGGTAACACAACAGACGAGTGGCAGAGACGGGATTAGAAGCCAGGTCCTCCTGACTCCCAGGCCTGTGCTCTAGCCACTAGGCCCTGCTCTTTTTTGTACAGCTGGTTCAAAGTCTGAAATTCTTAGCCATGAAAGGACAGACCTCCTGCCCATGTTGAGAGTAAGAAAACATCAAACATAGAAGAGAAATGGAGTAAGACCCTGTGTACCCATCCCGTTCCACTTGGTGTAGATGGTCAGCATTTTCAGTGTGTTTCCACCTTCTCAACCAACCCCATCCCGTCCATGGGAATTTGTCCTGGGTCCCTGGCCTTGGGACCCTGCCCCTCCTAGCCATCTAACTCTGGTCA
Source organism: Ornithorhynchus anatinus (assembly GCF_004115215.2). Lineage (NCBI taxonomy): Eukaryota > Metazoa > Chordata > Mammalia > Monotremata > Ornithorhynchidae > Ornithorhynchus > Ornithorhynchus anatinus. The sequence continues at coordinate 34,841,621 of NC_041734.1, read as the reverse complement.
GCTCCTGTTCCAGGAATGGAAGGGGGGCAGGAGGAGGAGGTGGGTGTGAGGAAGGAGCTGATGGCTGCTCGATCTGGGCAATGCCCTCCACAATTCCTCCCAGCATCCACCTGGAACCATGTTGGAATCCCACTTACCAATAGGGCTGGACTTTCCAGAATGCCACATTGGTCAAAGGGGAAGGGAAGTGCAAAACCTTCACTTTCAAACATCCCCACCCCCGCCCCACCTTCCTGCAACAACTCCTGAATGGGTCACTTGCCCCGCCCCTAAACCACCCAGGGATGTTTCTGCTGACCTCCCCTCAATGCACGGGATGCACCAATTTGTCCTGGAGTTACCAATCAGCTGGCAGTGCATCTTCCCCTTCCCTGCCATTTTCCACCCCAAAGGCCCAGCCACCAGCGAATGGGGGAGGTGCGGGCAGATGGGTCCATTTTACTGTCTATTACCAACTCACCAACATGATTGGGGCATCATTTGTGACCACCAGTAAGTCTGCAGTTAGCCATAATGGTTTTTGAGAGACCCAGCTGGCTGGGCACATCCCAGATCATTAGAAGCCCCGTCGCTCCAAGGATTCACCCGCAGAAAGGACCAGCATTTCCAAATCCGAGAACAGAGCTTTAATCTCCAAAACCACAGCCGATTTAAAGGATCCTGCCTAAGAACATTCTACCCATGAGAAGCAACGACCAGCCTCAGCAGCCTGGAGAGAATAAGAACACCCTCCGAGAACCCTTGGGGGTCAAATATCCCGAGGAATAAACTATATTTCCAATATTTCTACACCAAGGCCTGCCTGCCTCTGATTTTTCTTATCAATCCAACAAAGCAAGTGCTTTTTTCTACAACTGCGAGAGGGGCTTTGGGCATCACGAACACTAGCGACACTGTCGGTCTGACCCGAGTTCAGGAGATGTTAAACAGAGGGCCCACTGGACCCTCCCTCCAGCCCCTCATCTTCCTCTCTCTAGCTTTCCCCCCGCCCCCCCAACCCTCCAAGGGGCCGCACACGGGCTCACACACGCAGGACCAGCTTCAGGAGGCGGGATCCCGGAGACCTCATCTTACCCGTGCCGGCCACGGGCCTAGACAATTCCCTCATTCCGCTTGCTCCTCCAGGCCACCAGGGCCGTCATGAGCAGGGTCACCAGGATGGGGACTGCGATGAAGGGGCACAAGATGTGGTACGGGGGGTCTTGGATCTTCCTCCCTGTGAGGGCGCAGTGTTTGAAGTAGAATCTGTGGATGGCGATGAAGAACGTGTCCACCAGCTGGCTGGGCCAGTAGCAGTCCAGTTTGTGGGCAATCAGGAGGGTGCAGTTGGTGAGTTCTCCGTAGCTCCTGTGAGACAAGAAGCAGATTTGTGGGGGTGCGGGGGCCGACGACAGGTCTGGGGCCCCCTAACCCGAGAGTGCATCAGCCTGCCCGCCTTGGTGGTCCCCAGTGCTGGTCAGCAGCTGGTAGATGCTCAGGAAATACAACTGATTGATGGTTCCAAAGCCTGGGGTCTGCTACACAAAGACCCAAGTCCTCAGCCCCTCTGGGGGATAGGAGCCAGCCACACCGTAATAATAATAACAATAATGTGTTTGTTAAGTGCTTAGTATGTGCTTGGCACTGTGCTAAGGGCTGCGGTGAATACAAACAAATGAGTTTGGTCCCAGTCCCCCAGTCCCCATCGCACCTGGAGCTCACAGTCTTAATCCCTGTTTTATAGATAAAGGTGAGGCACAGAGAAGTGAAGTGACTTGCTCAAGGTCACACAGCAGACAAGTGGCAGGCCTGGGATTAGAACCCATGACCTTCTGACTCCCAGGCCCATGCTCTATCCACTATGCCACACTGCTTCTCAAGGAGCTGAATGCCATCGGTGCTGGGCGATTCCTTGATGGTCGAATCAAAGTGGGCAGCCAGAAGGGAGGCAGAGTGGGCTAGAGGAAGTCCATGAGCTTCTCTGATAGCCATAGTAAAATAAAAAGACCGTGATTTGGTAGGGCAGTTTTAGCTTTCCCAAACATCTTCCCACCAGTGATCCCCTTCCCCAGCCTTGGGAGGCAGCCGGCGGTTGGTGGGGAGGGGGGTTCATTTGGGCCAGGACTTCTGGAGGCCAGCACCTCTGAGGAGCAGCCCAGCTCTGGACAAGCCTTGCTGGGCATCAGCAGAGCAGTGTGGCCTAATGGCTACAGCCAGGGCCTGGGAGTCAGAAAGACCTCGGTTCAAATCTCAGCTCTGCCACTTGTCTGCGAGGTGACCTTGGACAAGTCGCTTCACTTCTGTCTTTTTTAGTTACCTCATCAGTAAAATGAGGATTAAGACTGTGAGCCCCATGTGGGTCATGGACTGTGTCCAACCTGATTATCTTGTACCTACCCCAGTGCTTAGAATAATGCCTGGCGTTTAACAAACACAACAATAAAGGAGGGATCTGACTGGGACCCTGGAGGACTTGGCCCTACCCGGATCAGAGTGAGAAGGCCCAGAACTTGTAAGTGGCAGGACGTCTGTTCTTCAAACCCACTTCCCCCTCCCGTCTCCCATCTTTACAAATTCAAAGCGAGACTTTTCTTGATTAAGCCCTTCCTGCCTCTTCTCCCACTCCCTTCTATGTTGCCCTGACTCGCTCTCTTTATTCAGCCCCGCCCCCAGCCCCACAGTACTTATGCACATATCCTTACTTTATTGATATCGATGTCTGTCTCCCCCTCTAGACTGTAACCTTGTGATGGGCAGGGAATATGTCTGTTATATTGTTAGGTTGTACTCTCCCAAGCACTTAGTACAGTGCTCTGCACATAGTAAGTGCTCAATAAATACAGTTGAGTGATTGATTGGTCTCACCCTCCCCTGACCCCCAACACTGCTTCTTGCCCAGCAAGCCAGCGAGGTGCCCAGTCTGGAGACACCAGGCACAGTGAACCTCCATTACCCACCGTCGACCTCTGGTCCACATCCTACCGCTGTCCTGGAATGCCCTCCCTCCTCACCTCCGCCAAACTAACAACTCTCTTCCCCACCTCAAAGCCCTACTGAGAGCTCACCTCATCCAAGAGGCTTTCCCAGACTGAGCTTCCCCTTTTCCCTCCGCTCCCCCTCCGTCCTCTGCTCCCTCCCCCTTTCCCCCTTCACCTCCCCTCAGCTAAGCCCCCTTTCCCTCTGCTCCTCCCCCTCTCCCTTCCCCTCCCCTCAGCACTGTTCTCATTTGTATATATTTTTATTACCCTCATTTATTTTGTTAATGAGGTGTACATCCCCTTGATTCTATTTATTGTGATTACGTTGTCTTGTTTTTGTCTGTCTCCCCCGATTAGACTGGAAGCCCGTCACTGGGCAGGGATTGTCTCTATCTGTTGTCGAATTGTATATTCCAAGCACTTAGTACAGTGGTCTGCACATAGTAAGCGCTCAATAAATACTATTGAATGAATGAATTACCCAGCGCAATAGCCAAGAGCCATCAGCGCAACAAGGATTATTATTATTGTGGTACTTGTTAAGTGCTTAGTATGTGTTGTGCACTGCACTGAGTGCTGGAGTGGATACAAGATCATCAGGTTGGTCACAGTCCCTGTCCCTCAAGGGGCTCCCGACCTAAGGATCCCCACTTCAGAATCGGGATAACCATTTCGGAGGAGAGGCTTCAGGAAGATGAGCGTACCAAGACAGAAATAAAAGCGGCGGGGAGTGCCCATGCCTAGTCAGTCTTTTCAGACACAATCCTACCCATGGATGGGATCTGAATGTCAGAAGCATCATCTTTAAAACAGAAGACATGTGTGTGGAGGGGTGGGGAAGAGGGGGGCAGGTATACATACAAGGAAGGAGGGTACATGCTGTGAAGTCATCCTCACAGATTCTTCCTCAACATGGAATACTGAGGCAAAGCCATAGAAGGAGGAAGTGGAGGGAGCTGACCATTCTCCATTTCCTCGTAAGATCTTAGCCAGAGCCCTGGACACCTACCGAATTAGGTAGATTGTGAGCCTCATAAATTGGGAGCCCCTCAAGGGATAGAATCTGTGTCTATTCCTTCCGGTATAATCTTTCCCTGTGCTTATACAGTACCCTGCACACACAGACAGTGCTTAATAAATAGTATTACTACTACTGAAGAACATTCTGAAATCTGCACTCCCCAAATCACAATGCAGCTTGCAACACCAGAGTACAGCAGACATCACTTCAGCTATCTGTTATATCAAGAAGAAACACAGCAAACAAATCTGGACTGTGTTCGGAGACCTGATGTGAACATCTGACACCATGAATAAACCTGAATTCTGGCAACTACTGAGAAGTCAATCAACCAATCGCATTTACTGAGTGCTTAATGTGTGCAGACCACTGTACTAAGTGTTTGGAAGAGTACAATATAACAGACATGCTCATCTGACAGAGAGGCAGCAGTAGAAGACAGCTTAGCCTGCTGTTAACAATCAGAAAGAGGGTAACTATCTTGGACAAGAGACTTCAGGAAGATCAAGTTACTGAGAGAAAGAGATAATATTACACATTCCCTGCCACAATAAGCTTACAGCCTAGAGGGGAAGACAGACGTTAATATAAATATACAGTCCATCTTGGTTAAAAAAAAATTGGAATGAACTCTAAAAAATCCACTTAAGGAAACCATTTAAAGGACCCAGATTTCTAAAATTGGAAGCGTTGGCAAATAGGGCAGAGGCCACATTTAAAATGGTTAAATATTAGGAAATACGGGCTAGGAAGTGTGTCTAACCTGATTATCTTGCATCTACCCCAGCGCTCAGTACAGTGCTTGGCATATAGTAAGAGCTTAACAAATATCACAAATATTAAAAAGAAGTCTGCATTTCACCTATCTACCTCGTGCTGAAATGGCTTCAGAAGAAAAGCAGGCTTCTGACGTAATATTTGTGCAGTGGGGCATTTGGTTACTTGGTAGGGGTGGGTTTAACATTATAGGAATAGAATTCTTGGCACTGTGAGTAGGGAATGTGTCTACCATCTCGGTTGTATTGTACTCTCCCAGCATTCAGCACAGTGCTCTGCTTACAGTAAGTTCTCAGCAAATACCATTGATGATAAAAATGATTTTAACTGCTCATCCGATCGTAAAGATTCCATGTTCCACTCCCAGCTTTTATCATCACCTCCATCATTCCCATCACAAGGTACAGTGAGACAAAACTAGCAAAATGATGCAGAGAATGGAGACACTCTCATTCAATCACAAAGCTCACCTTGGCTATTTTGGGCAAGTGCTTTTCATAATAATTATAGTACTTATTATAAATATGGAACTTAATAAGTACTTACTATGTTGTAAGCACTATTCTAAGCCCTGGGGTATGTACAAGTTAAGCAGGTTGGGTACAGTCCCTGTCTCACATGCAGCTCACAATCCAAGCAGGAGGGAGTAGGATTTAATCCCCATTTTATAATAATGTTGGTATTTGTTAAGCGCTTACTATGTGCAGAGCACTGTTCTAAGTGCTGAGGTAGATACAGGGTAATCAGGTTGTCCCACGTGAGGCTCACAGTCTTTATCCCCATTTTACAGATGAGGGGACTGAGGCACAGAGACGTTAAGTGACTTGCCCACAGTCACACAGCTGACAAGTGGCAGAGAGGAACCTGAGGTACAGAGAAGTGACTTGCCCTACATCACACAGCAGACATGTATGCAGCAGAAACAGGATTAGAACCCAGGTCCTCTGACTCCCAGGCCCAGGCTCTCTGTACTAGGCCATGCGGCTGCCCACTTCTTTGGCTAACAGCATAGATTATCTGATCCTGAAATGCCTGGAACAGGTCTTTGAGATTTCAGAGTCAGCTGCTAGCATCAGTGTTGCTTGAACATCTCCAGGATGGCTGGTCCTTTGCTAGGCCCTTGGTGTGGCCATTCAAGAACAAATATCGGCCCATATGATGTTTTGCTGAAATGTTCCCAGTCCCTCATCTGCCTTGGCGTGATCTGGATGGTTTTTACACCTCCTTCCCAAACACTCACTTTGGACTGATAGGCAGAGCCAGCTCGCCAACAAGACTTTCCCAACTGAACTCCAAATGCCTCGAGTCAAAATGGCCCAACAGTTACCTCCAGCCACATGTATTCAATTGCTCAGTATGGTAAAAACTCAATAAATACCACTGATATACTTCTGCCCTTCCTCAGTGCTCCTATGCATATGTGCAGAGCAAGGTTTTAATCAGTTTACTCTATTTGTAAATGCATTCTTAGGTCCGTTTCAACTTTTAGAGGGTATGCTCTGTTCTACTTTCCCAGTACTGTCCTAGTACAGTGCTTAGCACTAAGTGGATGCTCACTACTGTAACTTTTAGGACAAAACTTTTTCCAGACTAGCCTCTAATACCTGTGTGTGCAACGTTCACCTGAATGGCAAAGCTTCAATCAAAGTGCCTTGCCGGGATTTTTTTTTTCAAGGATAAAGCATGCAAGTATGTAAGAGATTCTCTCAAAGATATGTTGATATTATACTGATATTAATAATGCAGCGTGGCTCAGTGGAAAGAGCCCGGGCTTAGTAGTCATAAGACCTGGGTTCGAATCCCGGCTCTGCCACTTGTCAGCTGTGTGACTCTGGGCAAGTCACTTCACTTCTCTGTGCCTCAGTTCCCTCACCTGTAAAATGGGGATTAACTGTGAGCCTCACATGGGACAACCTGATGACCCTGTATCTACCCCAGCGCTTAGAACAGTGCTTTGCACATAGTAAGCGCTTAACAAATACCAACATTATTAATAATGAAAATAATAATATCTTTTAGGGACTATCTATGTCCCAAGCACTCTATTTAGTGCTGGGGAAGATAGAAGATACTTAGGTTGGGCATAGTTCCTTTCCCACATGGGGCTCAGTCTAAGTGGAGTAGGATTTAATCCCCATTTGACAAATGAGGAAACTGAGGCACAGAAAAGGTAAGTGACTTTCCCAATATCACACAACAGGCAAGTGGCAGAGTTGGGATTAGAACCCAGGTCCTCTGAGTCCCAGACCTGTGCACTTTTCCACTAGGCCATGCTGCTTCATTATTGCCCATTTCATCTCTGAACTTCTACTGCTATTTCAGCAGTATTTCCTGTGGGAATAGGCTGGGTAGAAAATGTTGTGCTGTGCACCTGTGACTGGTGCTGTTGGAAAAGTGGGAAGATTGTGACTATCCGTATTGATGGAGCGGTGAAGAACTTGAAATTGGTTCCTATAGCCAGGGCAGATCACAACTCTTAGTGCTGTGGTGGTCACTGCACTCTTAGATTGCTCTTTTTACTTTATTACGCTATTTTTTTTTATTTTTTACGGTATTTGTCAAGTGGTTACTATGCGCCAGGTGCTGTACGCTGGAGTATATTTTTTTTTAAAGGGTATTTGTTAAGCACTTACTTTGGGTCAAACACTGTTCTAAGCGCTGGGGTAGATTCAAGTTGATTAGGTTGGACATGGTCCCTGTCCCGCAGGGGCTCAAGGCCTAAGCCAGAGGGAGAACAGGAGAACTGAGGCTCAGAGAAGTGAATTGACTTAATTGACCAAAGTCACACAGCAAGCAATGGCCTAGCCAGGATTAGAGTCCAGGTCCTCTATCTCCCAAGCCTGTGCGCTTTCCACTAAGCCATGCTGCTTTTCCAAACAATGTACATACAAGTTAATAAGGTTGGACACAGTCCCTGTCCCTCATAGGGCTCACAGTCTTTATCCCCCATTTAACAGATAAGGTAACTGAGGCCCAGAGAAAATTGTATTTGTTAAGCGCTTTCTATGTGCAAAGCACTGTTCTAAGTGCTGGGGGATACAAGGTGATCAGGTTGTCCCACGTGGGGCTCACAGTTTTAAGCCCCATTTGACAGATGAGGTAACTGAGGCACAAGAAGTTAAGCGACTTGCCCAAGGTCACACAGCTGACTAGCGGCAGAGTCGGGATTAGAACCCGTGACCTCTGACTCCCAAGCCCGCGCTCTTTCCACTGAGTCATGCTGCTTCTCAGAGAAGTGAAGTGACTTGCCCAAGTTCACACAGCAGACAATTGGAAGAGCTAAATTTATAATCCAGGTCCTTCTGACTCTCAGGCCGGTGTTCTAGCCACTAGGCCATGCTGCTTTCCATTTCTTTCCTGGGGTGTCCATTCCCCCCACAAACCTCCTCCCAATCTCTGACTGGGAGGCCCCTGAGGGGCAGCAACTGATTCAAACTCATCCTGGAACCTATCCCTAGTCCTTAGCACCGTGGCCTGCACAAAGTAACCCCCCCTTCCAAAAATTGAATTCATCTTTGTCATTTTAAAATGGTTCCCTCCAAGGGCTACCTCACTGATAACCACATGCAGTTTCAGATCTGGTCAGGATGCAGGTGAGAGTTTGGTTGGAGAAGCAAATGGGAAATCTTCCTCGGGGTTGGGGAGGGCAGCTTTTGCACAGCTGTGAAATCCCTCACCCAATAGCTCATTGATCCAATTGAAAACACCCCCTCCCCTCCTTCCTGAAGAGGTGAGAGCCAAAAAACCCATAAGAGGCCCCCCCTTCAGGTTAGCCTCCAGCCTGAGCTCTTGGGAAGCCCTCAAAGAGCCTTATGGAGAATGGTTTCCTCTTGGCTGGGCCTTTTGTTTCAAGCGCAAGAAGCCTGGACCCACGGTCCAAGAGCAGTAATGCAGCAGGAGGGGAATGCAAGGCCCAGAGAAAGGATGACCTGGAAGGGGGGCTGATTCAGAAGCCAGAAAACATTCTGAGGAGCTGGAGGAGTTTCGGTTGCTTGGCTACCATTGACCGCCTTTGTCAGTTACCTGACCCTGGCGGAAGATGCGTCCGCATCCAGCTGGGTGGCAGCATAGAAGAGGCCTAGGGCGGGAAACCAGGAAATGAGGAGCAACTAAAAGTGGCTGACGTCTTCTTTTTGTCACCTGGGGGTTTGGGGTGGAGTAAGAGCTGGTTACCTGCCCCCCTTCTTTCTACCCTTTCCAAGGTAACTGGAAAAATAAAATCAGAAAATCCCTTTCAAAGTAGAGGGACCCTGTGATTGAAAAGCAAAGCTGCTGACAAGGAAATTGGGCCAAGGTGTGTGAATTCCACATTGTCACACTGTGCCGATGAAAATACAGAAGTGGCTCAGTGCAGAGAGCCCGGGCTTGGGTCAGAGGTCATGGGTTTGAATCCCGGCTCTGCCACTTGTCAGCTGTGTGACTGTGGGCAAATCACTTAACTTCTCTGTGCCTCAGTTCCCTCATCTGTAAAATGGGAATTAAGACTGTGAGCCTCACATGGGACAACCTGATTACCTTGTATCTACCCCAGTGTTTAGAACAGTGCTCTGCACATAGTAAGCGCTTAACAAATATCAACATTATTATTATTATTACACTTTTTGCTATTTGGGATGACCTTTGCTCAGACATTAATGACGCAGAGGGTGAAGGGATATCTGTCCTACCACCAGGATGCCCTTGAGTTGCTTTTGCAGTAGTGGTTTGTGTGGAACCATCTGCACTCCCTTGCCCTGTGACACGTATTTTGACACATCGAATAGGGGAATGAGTGTGTTCAATGGTCCTAGAACAGATTAACTCTGAGAGCTCAGTGGCAGGCACACCGTGCCCTCACTCATTTAAGTTTTTGTGTTTTTTATGGTATTCGTTAAGCATATACCATGTATCATATCATACACTGTTCTAAGTGCTGGGGTAGATAAAAGTTTATCAAGTCAGACACAGTCCCTATCCCACATGGGGAACACAGTCTAAGTAGAAGGAAGTAGGATCTAATCCCCGTTTGACAGTTGAGGAAACTGTGAAGCACAGAGAAGTTAAGTGACTTGCCCAAGATCCCTCAGGCAAGCAACTGCAGAGCTGGGAATAAAGCAGAGTTGGGATTAAAGCCCAGATCCTCTGACTCCCACGCCTGTAATGTCCCCACTAGGCCACACTGCTTCCTAAGTCGAGTATAATTTGCAGAGCGCTTCTTAGTAAGGGCCAGGGGAGGTTTTCACTTTCTTGGGAAAACCCGAGGAAGAGCCCAGTCAAGAAATGAAAAACAAAAGAGAGAGTAACGAAAGCAATCCAAAAAGCTAGAGTTGTTCTCAGCACTATTAGACAGCCCAGAGCCAGAAAATGCAGTCTTGTCTCTGCACTTTGACAACACATGAATGTTCATAACCACTCTCCCGCCAACACGGCGCCTGGTAATCCAAAAAGGCTCACATTGTTGGGCGAATGGCCCCTAATGCCCTAACAACGTTTTCTAGCTGGAGGACATTTGTCATTCAAGGCTGCCAAGGCTGCAACAATAGCTGCTTCTCCCTTTCCTTCACAGCCATCCTGCAGGCAGTTACTATTAAATCCCCATCATCTAAGTCTTCCTGTTCTTTACAGCACTCCATTGCTTCTCCCCCACCTACCATACCTCTCTGCTCTCTTATAACAACCCAACCTTCACACTTTGGTCCTCTAACACCCGTCTTCTCAGTGGACCTCGATTTTGTCTACCTCACAGCCCACTCCTTGCCCATGGACTCCCTCTGACCTGGAACTTCCTCCACCTTCAAAATCTTAATGAAAATCACATCTCCTCCAAGGCTAAACTGCATTTACCCTTCTTTCCGCTTTGCCTGGACACTTGTACCCTTTAAGCATTTGATATTCAATCCACATTCAGGTCTCATCACTTATGTGTATATCATTTTTCCTTGCCATTTCCCCTATCTGTAATTTATTTTGATGTCCGTTTCCCCTTCTAGACTGTAATGCCACGTGGGCAGGAATTATGTCTACCAACTCTACTGTTCACCACGATTAGTACAGTGCTCTACACGCAGTAAGCACTCAGTAAATTCCACAGATTGATTATCCCCACATCATCCAAAAGTCTTTAGCCTTAGCCTCTGGTCACCCTAATATTCAATCTTTCTGTTTCCTTCTCCCCACACTTTTGGGTTGGTTTGTTTTTTTATGTTTGTTAAGCACTTACTTTGTGCCAAGCACTCTACTAAACACTGGGGTAGATAAAAGATAATCAGGTTGCACACAGTCCCTTGTCCCACATGGGGCTTACAGACAATCCCCATTTTACTGATGAGGTAACTGAAGCACAGAGAAGTGACTTGCCCCTGATCACACAACAGACAAGTGGAGGAGTCTGGATTAGAACCCGGATCCTTCTGACTTCCAGGTCGATGCTCTAGCCATTAGGCCACGCTGCTTTGTCTGGAGCAAAATCTGCCTGGGTGCTCTCTAACATTTGTATTCCCTTTCTCCTCCATTTTCCCATTCAGGCAGGCCACACTACTTTATTCATCCATTTACATTAACAAAAGTTTCTTTAGTTTCTTTTTCCAGACAGTTTTTCTTCTGGGCCCAATTCCACTATTACTCTTCCTTTCTATAAAAGTTTTCTTTTTCTATCTTGAGTTCAGCTTGAGATTCCACTGCAAGTTCTCTGCCACAGCTGTTTGGGCTCCTTTTTGACCCATTCTCCTTTTCTGAGGACTAGTAATGGTAGTAGTAGTAAGTAGTAGTAACTTAATAGTAATAGAAATAATAGTAGTACAGCTTGGCCTTGTGGACAGAGCACAGATCTGGGAGACAGGGGACCTGGGTTCTAATCCTGCCTCCACCATTCATCTGCTGAGTGACCTTGGGCAAGTCACTTCACTTCTTCTGAAGCAGCGTGGCTCAGTGGAAAGAGCATGGGCTTTGGAGTCAGAGGTCATGAGTTTGAATCCCACCTCTGCCACTTGTCTGCTGTGTGACCTTGGGCAAGTCACTTCACTTCTCTGTGCCTCAGTTACCTCATCTGTAAAATGGGGATGAAGACTGTGAGCCCCACGTGGGACAACCTGATTCCCCTGTGTCTACCCCAGCGCTTAGAACAGTGCTCGGCACATAGTAAGCACTTAACAAATACCAACATTATCATTATTATTCTTTGTGCTTCAGTTCCTTTAGCTGTAAAACGGGGATTAATACTGTAAGCTCCTTGTGGGGCATGGACTATATTCACCCTGATTAGATTGTATCTACCCCAGCGCTTACTACAGTGCCTGGCACACAGTGAGCGCTTAACAAATACAATAAAAAATTAATGGTGGTAGTAGTAATAGTAATTATTGTAATAATGATAGAAATAATAGTATTGGTGGTAGAAATAGTAATGGTGGTGGTAGTAATCGTTGGGCAGGGACTGTCTCTATCTGTTGCCAAATTGTACACTCCAAGTGCTCAGTACAGTACTCTGCACATATAATGATAATAATAATAATAGTGGTATTTGTTAAGTGCTTACTACGTGCCAAGCACCGTTCTAAGCGCTGTGGGGATACAAGGTGATCACGTTGTCCCACATGGGGCTCACAGTTTTAATCTCCATTTTACAGATGAGGTAACTGAGGCACAGAGAAGTAAAGTGACTTGCCCAAAGTCACACAGCTGGCAAGCAGCAGAGCAGGGATTCAAACCCATGCCCGTTGACTCCCAAGCCCGGGATCTTTCCACTGAGCCACGCTACTTCTCTATGCTCAATAAATACTATTGAATGAACAGTAATTGTAGTTATTGTAATAATGGTAGAATAGTAATAGTAATCGTAATGGGAGTAGAAATAGAGATGGCGGTGGTAGTAGTAATAGTCCTTATTGTAATAATGATAGAATCAATAGTAATAAGGATGGTATTAAAAATAGCAATCATAGTGAGTGGTAATAGTAATGGTAGTTATTGAAATAATGAAAGAAGCAATAGTAATGATAATGGTATTAGAAGTAGTAATGGTGGTGGTGGTAATAGCAGTTGTTATAATAATGACAGAAGTGATAGTAGTAGTAGTAGTAGTAAGAGAACTAGGAATGGTGGTGGTGGGAGTAGTGACGGTAGTGGCAGTAATGTCAGTAGTGGTAACGGTAGTAAGAATAGTGCATTTGAGTGCACTGTGCTTGGGAAGCATAAACCAAATAAGGGACAAGATCCCCGTCCATGAGAAGTTTACACAAGTCTTGCCGCTAAACTCCATTTCCACTCCCACTACTGATTTCCAAGTGGAAATCAAAACTGCGAAAAGTCCACCCTAACCTAACCCAACCCATCCTTCCATCCTTCACAGAAATACATTTTTTGTCTTTTCACGAGGTCCTACTTAGATCCCGCCAGGTTATTCAGTCAGTCGAATGAAGCGCTTACTAAGCGCTTAGAACATACAATTCAGCAACAGATAGAGACAATCCCTGCCCAACAACGGGTTGTAAAAAGCCGCAGGAGCCACAAATAAGAGATAGTCAGCCACAACCCAACCATAACCGACACATAGAACACTGACATTAATAAAAATTGCTGCACCAGCCTCGCTCAGTTTTCAAACACTAATTCCAACATCCCCCACCACACACATGTACATAAGACTTTTTTTGTGCCTCCTCCAATTATGGCTGTCAGACCTCATCATTTGTGTCTTATCCCCCAAGAGAGATCTTAAAAACAGGTCCTTTTCAGGTTTAATTTCACTGACCATTTTGAGTATCCAACCCCCATATCTCCCCCAAATTTCCCCCAGACTAATAATGCTTGAGACTGCTCTTGATTCTTCTATCCTCCTCCCTTCTGCTTGGAGCAGCACCTGGCTTCTTACTCTACTACCATGACATCACCCACACGGGCCGCCAACGGTTCCAAATGGCCCCTTATTTTTCCGTCCTATGACCACCCTGCACAGCCAGAGGAAAGGAACTAGCAGAGAAGCACAAAAGAATGAACGACAAGGCCAGACCTGCCCGACCCTCATCCTAACTTCAGTTTTCTCTCCAATTCACCAATGCAGTGAATTATGGTATTTACTAAGCTCTTACTCTATGCCAAGCCTTATGGTAAGCACTGGGGTAGATTTGATATATAGAGAGTTGCCCTTTGTATTCGAAGAGGACACCACTGGTAGAGAAGCTCACCTTTGAGTGAGAGATTCAAGATAATTAGATCAGACAGAGTTAATTAATCTGTCAATCAAGCATCATGACCTAGTGGAAAGAGCATGGGCCTGTGAGTCAGAGGATCTGGGCTCTAATCCTGGCTTGGCCAGTTGCTTGTTGTGTGACCTTGGGCAAGTAATTCCACTTCTCTGTGCCTCAATTCTCCTGTTTTCCCTTGTACTTAGGCTGTGAACCCCATGCGGGACAGGGGTGTCCAACCTAATTAACTTGTACCTACCCCAGGGCTTAGAACAGTGTTTGACACATTGTAGGTGCTTATCAAGTACCATAAAACAATATTAAGGCCCTTATGAGTGCTGGATGCCATATTAAGATTTGGGGAGAGTACGAATATACCAAGGTGCCATCTCCCTGCCCTCAGGGAGCTTGCAATTTAGTGGGGAGGGTGGCGGGGATGGAGGAGAGGATGGACAGTCACTATTTACAGAAAGTAAAAAGGATGAAGAACTAGGAAAGAGCAAGAAAAGTAGCCACAACAGTACACGATCAAGAGCTTAGTACAGTGCTCTTCACACAGTAAGCATTCAGTGCCACTGATTGATCCTCAGTATGAGCCAGTGGACTACCTGAATGTAGAGATCAAAATCATTGCTGAGCAAATAATAACTTGAATGAGTCGGCCTGAATGGTGAGACCTCATCTGGCATAGGGGATAGGGCATGAACCTGGGAGTCAGAGGCCATGGGTTCTAATCGTGGCTCTGCCACTTGTCTGTTGTGTGACCTTGGGCAAGTCACTTCACTTCTCTGTGCCTCAGTTACCTCATCTGTAAAATGGGGATTGAGACTGTGAGCTCCATTGGGGACAGGAATTGTGTCCAATCCAATCATCTTGTATCTACCCCAGCTTCTAGTATGGTGCTTGGCACATACTAAGCACTTAACAAATACCACAATTGTTATATTATGATTAGTCTCTCAAGCAAATCAACAAATGGTGCTTTATTCTTGTCTCTGGTTCATGGCCTTGCCCTAAGAACTCCCTCCCCCTTTCATATCCAGCAAACCACTGCTTTGCCGATTTTCAAAGCCCATCTGAAATCACATTTACCCCAGGAGGCCTTCCCCAATTAATTTCCAATCTCCCCATCTTATAATATCCTGTCAGCTGCCTGTTCAGCTCTTCTATATTTCCAAAGCATGTGGGATTTCCCAACCTCCCTCCCAAAGCACTTATGTTCGTATCTTAGCTGCGCACATTTCTTCCGATCTCCAATTTATTTTAATGTCTATCATGCTAGGCTATAATCTCCTCAAGGTCAGGGATCATGTCTACTAATTCTATTGTACTGCCCCTAGCACTTAGTACAGTGCTCTGCACATGGTGGGTGCCCAAATACCATTCAACAATCCATAGTATTTACTGAATTCTTTAATAATAAAATTGTGATATTTGTTAAGCGCTTACTGTGTGGATACAAGCAAATCGAGTTGGGCACAGTCCTTGTCCCATGTGGGGCTTACAGTCTCAATCCCCATTTTCCAGATGAGGTAACTGAGGCACAGAGAAGTGAAGTGACTTATCCAAGGTCACACAGCAGCAAGGGACAGAACCGGGGTTAGAGCCATGACCTTCTGACTCCAGGCCCATGCAGAGCACTGAACTAAGCATTTGTGAGAGTACAGAACAGTTGGTAAACATGATCCCTTCCTTTCAGGATCTTACAGTCTAATGGGGGAGACAGATATTAAAATAAATTACAGGTAAGGAAATTATATATGTGTATATATATATATATATATATGCTGTAGGGGTTGGGTAACTCAATGCTTAGGGGATGGGACTAAGAGCATGAGGGAGGCATTAAGGAGAGAAAGTGGGGTTGCAAGGGATGAAAACTTGGAGGAGGCTTTCCTGGAGGAGATGTGATTTTAGTAGGGCTTTGAAGATAGGGTGAGTGGGGGTCTGTCACATATGTAGGGGGAAGGAGCTACGGAAAGGAGGGAGGACATGGCAGCAGCAAGGGAAGCAGCATGGCATAGTCTCTAGAGCACACTGGCCTGGGGGTCAGAAGGTCATGGGTTCTAATTCCGGCTCCACGACTTGTCTGCTGTGTGACCTTCTGCTGTGTGACTTTGGCTAAGTCACTTCACTTCTCTGTGTCTCAGTTACCTCATCTGTAAAAAAGTGGGGATTGAGACTGTGAGCCCAATGTGAGACAGGGACTGAGTCCAACGTGATTTGTTTGTATTTATCCCAGCGCTTAAGTACAATGCCTGGCACAAAGTAAGTGCTTAGCAAATACCATATTATTATGAGTAAGGGATTGACTGTGGGTGAGGTGAGTGTGAAGGACAGTGAGTAAACTGGTATTAAGGAAAATGGGTAATAAGCTGGCGAAGCTAGGCTGTAGTGGGAGAGGACCAAGGGGAAGAAAGGGGAAGAGAGCTGATTGAGTACTTTGAATCTGATGGTGAGGGGTTCCTGCTTCATGGAAAGATCGATGGGCCACAATTGGAGGCATTTGAGGAGTGGGTAGATATGCAAAGAAAGATTTTTTTAGAAAGGTGATTCAGGCAGCAGAGCCAAGTACGGACTGGAGAGGGGAAGAAACTAGAGGTAGGGAGGTCAGCGAGGAGGTTGATGCAGTAGCCTAGACAGGATGTAAATGCTTGAACCAGGATTTAGAAGGAGGAACAAATTTTGTAGATGTTGAGGAGATGGAATGGATAAGATTTGGTGATGAGCTGAAAATGCTGGTTAAAGGGGAGAGATGACTGGAGAATAATGCCAAAGAGGTGGGCTGCCATTTTCTCAGCCACAGAGGAACAAAGTATAGCCATCCTACTGTGTGAACCATCTCCTCAAGTCAAAAAGTCTGAAGCCCCATTCACAAACATTCCTCAAAGAACACCAACCATGCAGTCAAATAGGATCCTGAATGGTCTGCTTGCAGCCTCGAGATTCCTTTTGCTTGCCAAGAGCCTGGTTCTTGGCCCTCTGATACATAACTAGCCCCAAGCTTCAGATCAATCAGTCGTACTTTTAATTAATATTAATGTCTGTCTCCCCCTCTTGACTGTAAGCTCATTATGGGCAAGGAACATGTCTGCTTATTCTGTATTATTGTACTCTCCCAAGCGCTAATTACAGTGCTCTACACATATTAAGCGCTCAATAAATACCACTGATTGATTGAGATCCACTGGAAGGCAGAGAAATCCATGGGGCTCCATTCTCCTCAAGTGTTAATGTGCTATTTTGAAGCAAGGGGGAGAATTGCTTTTAAAGTGCTCCTTTAATGCAAACTGGAAAGACTGAGAAAAGATCTGCTGAGGCACTCACTTGTTATCAAGTCCTCTGGCTCCCTGTGGAATGAGAATTTAACCAGTCCTTGTTTGAAAGGATGCCAGAGGTTGGCTCTTGAAGGAAATCTGAACTGCCCCAAAGTCAAGTGGACCCTTGACCTAAGATGAACCTCCCAATACCCCTCACCCTTGCCCCCATTCATACTCAGCCTCTCCTAGTGCTCCTCTGACCCTCACCTTCCCTTCTAGTGGCCTTTTCCCACTCCTGTCAACGTTAGCAGCAGCAGCAGCAGCCCAGTTAGTGAAGATCTCAAGAAGATCTTTACAAGGACAAAGAGCCAGGCAGATCAGAAAAGAGGCATTTTTCTGGGAAGAGGTTTCTGTTGCCCTCAGCTAAAAGTCGTGTGGGCCCCCAAACCTTCAAAGTGGCTTCTGAACTCCCCCCATAGGTTGGGGGAGAGGGAGGTGGGGGCATTCTATCCAACTGGTCAATCAATTGAAGCAGCATGGCCTAGTGGATAAAGCATGGGCCTGGAAGTCAGAAGGACCTGGGTTCTAATTCCATTTCTGCCACTTGTCTGTTGTGTGACCTTAGGCAAATCACTGAATTTATACACCTCAGTTATCTCATCTGCAAAATGGAGATTACGACTGGAGGCCTCTTGTGGGACAGGGACAGTGCCCAACCAGATTACTCTGTATCTACCCCAGCTCTTAGAACTGTGGCTGGCACATAGTAAGTTTTTAACAAATACCATTTTTTTTAAAAAAATCAATCAATGGAATTTATTAAGCACTTACAGTGTGCAGAGCACTGTAGTACCCTTCACCACACTGCCAAGATCCACCCTTTCCTCTCCATCCAAACTGCTACCGCATTAAGTACAGTCACTCGTCCTATCCCGATTAGATTACAGCATTAGCCTCCTTTCTGACCTCCCAACCTCCTGCCTCTCTTCAGTTCAGCCCATACTTCACTCTGCTGCCTGGATTATCTTTCTATAGAAACGTCTGGGGCATGTCACACCCTCTTCCTCAAAAATCTCCAGAGGTTGCCTATCAACCTCTGTATCAAACAAAAAGTCTTCACTATTGGCTTCAAAGCTCTCCATCACCTTGCCCCTTCTTACCTCACCTCCCTTCTCTCCTATATTCAAGCCCACATACTCCGTTCCTCTGGCGCTAACAGCTCAATGTGCCTCGATCTTGCATGTCTCACAGCCAACTCGCTGGCCCACATCTTACCTCTGGCCTGAACGCCCTTCCTCCTCAAATCTGTCAAACAATCACTCTTCCCCCCTTCAAAGCCCTACTGAAGGCACACCTCCTCCAAGAGGCCTTCCCAGACTAAGCCCTCTTTTCCTCAGCTCCCCCTCCCTTTCACGTCACCTCGACTCTCTCCCTTTGCTCTTCCCCCACTCCTCCCCCTCACAGCACTTATGTATATATGTATAAATCTATAATTCTATTTATTTATATTGATGCCCATTTACTTGTTTTGATGTCTGTTTTCCACCCTCTAAACTGTAAGCCTGTAGTGGGCAGGGATTGTCTCTCTTTATTGCCGAATTGTACTTTCCAAGCGCTAATTTGGTGCTTTGCACACAGTAAGTACTCTGTAAATATGACTGATTGACTGAATGAATGAATAAGTACTTCGGAGAGTACAACAGGGCTACCTCTACCCACAACAAACAAGCTTACAGTCTGAAGGGGGAGGCAGACATTAATATAAATAATTCACATATATGTACATAAGCGCTGTGGGGTGCGGATGGGGTGATCCAAGAGTAAGTCCAAGTCCCAGGACACAGACATTTCATTCATTCATTAAATAGTATTTATTGAGTGCTTACTATGTGCAGACCACTGTACTAAGCGCTTGGAATGTACAATTCGGCAACAGATAGAGACAATCCCTGCCCAGTGATGGGCTCACAGTCAATCGGGGGAGACGGACAAAAACAAGACAGCATAGTACACTTCATTAACAAAATAAATAGGGTAATAAAAATATATACAAATGAGCACAGTGTTGAGGGGAGGGGAAGGAGCAGAGGGAAAGGGGGCTTAGCTGAGACAAGGTGAAAGGGGGAAGGGGGAGGGAGCAGATGGTGGAGGGGGAGCAGAGAGGGAGCAGAGGGAGTAGAGGGAAAAGGGGTAGCTCAGTCTGGGAAGGCCTCTTGGAGGAGGTGAGCTCTCAGTAGGGCTTTGAAGAGGAGAAGATAGTATGGTGGAGGTGAGGAGGGAGGGCATTCCAGGACAGTGGTAGGATGTGGGCCAGAGGTCGATGGCGAGATAGTCGTGAACGGGGGACAATGAGGAGGTAAGCGCAGAGGAGCTGATTCCACAGCTTTCTCTTCTGCGGAAGCCCCTGAGGGAAGGACACCCCTTAACTAATGGAGGTGGGGACATTACCTAGAGTGACGCTTCTGCAAGTGATCTATTGTCCTGCAGCTCAAATCAGAACCAAACCTGCAGCCTGACTTGAGAGCCTGCATGTCCCCTCGAGAACTTCCCTGGTCCATTGGACCATATACTTAGGGCTCCTGGAAATGGGTGGAATCCTCTGTCTCCCCTGTTTATTGTTCTGTCAAACTGAGGCAACTTTCAGGAACACAAAGCGACAGTGAGCTTAGCGTTTGGCTAAGCAAGGCCTTTGCTTTGAAAACTTCCTTTCTGGCGACATGTTCCCTGAGACAACAGACACAATGTTCAGCTCCCAAGAAAGGACAACCCAAATGCGACCTTGACTGAACTGCTTTTTTGTGATTCCCCTCAGAGAGCCACGACCCCTTAGGGGAGAGCCCCATGTCACTTACATACAGGCAACAGGGGCCCAGGGAGGGAGGGGTGTCAGGAAGAGATTAATCACTGAAGTTGGACCCAGTGAACCAGATTCAGCATCTCCCACGGGGACTCCTACGACATTTGCATAAAAATGTTGCAAGGGGGGCGGAGGGGAAGGGGGAAGGTTTCTGGGAGATTTTGAAGCCAAGAGGCTTGAAGACTGACAAAAAGCAGCTCCCTGGCCAGTTGCCACCAGAAGAACTACGCAGAAGGAAACAGACCTGTGAGGAAGGGTGAAAGGGTCTGGGCCTTCGTCTCTCCCAACAGATGTCAGATGAGTCCCGGTGGGGCTCAGGAGGGGAACCAAGCAGACCAGAGGGTCACTAAATGGCCAGATCTGTAGTTATGAAGTAAGCGTTGACTTTAGGTTTGAGGAGAGCCCCTGCCGGCCTCCTCCTTGTTTCCGGAAGGCCAGTGAAGGCCCCTTACCGGACACTCTCAAGTCAAGATTCTCTCCTCCCTCTCGACATCATGCAACTTCCTTTGTTTATTTTAATGCAGAACAGGCAAACAAGGGAACCGCTTCCACATGAAGTCTACGTGAGCCCAGTGGTCACACGTTCATCGACTTAGTCGTGAGACAAAATGCAGGACACTTGACTCGGGTTTCATTTTTTCCAGACACCCGGACAGCGAACTTCAGCTTTGCATATGTTTTTGCCTCAGTCAGCGACATATTCCACCGAATTCCAACAGCTCACCACCGGAAACCACGTAGGCTTGAATAATATACCTTCATTCATTCGATCATTCAATCGTATTTATTAAACGCTTACTGTGCAGAGCACTGTCCTAAGCACTTGGGAGAGTTCGAATCAACAATAAACAGACACGTTCCCTACCCTCAACGAGCTTCTGTTCAGAATCAGAAAGCACTATGTTCAGAATTGATCCATTTCTGGTTCAGGAAGCTTTTCTTCAAGATTGCTACTAATGTTCAATGTCATTCAGGCTGCCACATGCTCAGGCTGCCACACCTCTGAGTCCCCCAGTTCCTAGGACACAATGTTTACTCAGCATCCCCTCCTAGCTAAGTGCTAAAGAAGAGGAAAAAGGACCCTAGAAGAGGAAAAAGGACCCTTCGACTACATCTTTCCATCATAACTCAAGCACATACTAACCCAGGTCTGACAGTAACTCCTCCAGCCCCCAAAATGGTGTAGAGGGGTGTTTACATCACTATTCACATCACTGGTGTAGACCAAGCAACTGTTGAGTACAAAGAACTGAATTAGATGTTCCTAATAGTAACAGTGGTGTAATAAGCAATACTATCTCTAACCTCAAGAAGTTTACTATTGAACCAAGGAGTCAGTGGACAGACACCGAAGAATCTTAGCAGAGTTGAGAGTGGGATTTACCATTTGATTGATTATGAGAGTTGAAAAAAGGGGAGTCAAGGATGACACCAACGTTGCTGGTTTTAGAGACAAGGAGGATGGTGATGTTATCCAGACAGATGGGAAAAGTTGAGAGAGAGGAAATTTGGGAAAGAAGATAGGCAGTTCCACTTCAGACATATCAAGTTTGAGGTGCTGATGGGCATTTGAGTGGAGATGTCCTCGGAGGCAAGAGGAAATGCAGGAATGTAGATGAGGTGAGCAGTCAGACTGGAGAGGAATATTTGGGATTCATCTTTCTAACCTGATTATTTTGTATTTACCCCAGTGCTCAGTACAGTGTTTAGCACACAGTAAGTGCTTAACAAATACAACAACAATAATAATAGTAATAATCCACCAACAGGCAGTAGCAGAAGCCGTGTGATGGGATAAGCTCCCAGAAAGCATGTAGAGCGAGATGAGTAGAGGAACCAAGAACAGAGCCTTGTGGGTCCCCCTCAAGGCTAGGACTGTGAAATTGAAAAGGAGCCAGAGAATGAGAGTGAGAAGGAGAGGTCAGGGCAGGAGGAGCATGGCCTACTGGAAAGAGCACAGGTCTGGGAGACAGAGGACCTGGGTTCTAACCCCGGCTCTGCAACACACTTTCTCTGTGACCATGGGCAAGTCGCTTAACTTCTCCGTGCCTCAGTTACAGGACAGGGACTGTGTCCAAACCTAATTAACTTGCACCTACTCCGGCACTTTAAACAATGTTAAGCACTTAAATACCATTTAAAAAAAAATATCTTCTTCCAATTTAGACTGTAAACCCCATGTAGGACAGGGCTGTGTCCAACCTAATTAACTTGTGGACTTGATTTGTGACACTCCTTGTTAATGTGATCCATAGGGCAACTCCCTCTGCCCAGGATCCTCTTCTTCTCCGGCTCCATCCCAGCTCTGTGGCCCCCAAAACTGTTTCCTGTCCTCCAAGGAATGCTATTCTCTAATCCTCCCTGCATCCCTGAAACACTTCCTAAAATGCCTCCTCCTCTGCTCCTCCAGGAAGCCCTGTCCATCGCCCCCCCGACCCCAGCCCCTGTATTCACTCCAGCTACCCCAGCTCTTGGGAACCCTGGGTTCTCTTGGTTTTGTGTCCCAGTCCTTACACCTTTGTGTGTGTGTTTAAGCAAACACTCAGGCTTTCCTGGTAGGATCTGAGCTGTTTAAGGTTCTATTCTTCCTTTTAAACACTCCACAACACCTAGCATTATGCTCTGGGAAGGGTAAATGAGCAGTAAACACTATGATGAAAAAGGTCATGACTGTAGTAACTGTTAAGAGTTGACTATGTGTCTATATGCAGGTGGATCTGCGATATTTGGGCATTTGGTATTTTCACCATCCTCAGCACCACAGCGCTTATGTTCATGTCTATAAGCTACATAAATATCTGTCCTAATTACTGCAAACTCATGTAGGCAGGCAAGATGTTACCAGCAACATGTCTCCCAAGTTCTTAGTACAATCTTCTACACACAGTAAGTGCTCAGTATATACCACAGATTGATTGATGCACCAAGCACTGGGGCAGATACAAGATAATTAGGTCAGATGTACAGTCTCTGTCCCACATGGCACTTCCAATCTAAGTAGAAGGGAGAACAGTTATTGAATCTCCATTTTACAAGTGAGGAAACTGAGGAACACAGAAGTGACTTGACCAAGGTCACCCTGCAGACAAATGGCAGAGTTTGAAGCTAGATCCTTTGGCTCCCAGGTCCATGCTTTTCACTAGGCCATGCTGTATCATCCCTCTCCAAACACTGGGTGCTTCTGTTCATCTCATCAACATCTGAAAATCAGACCCCTTTGTTCAACTCTTCATTCAGGTTGCTTTTCTCTGGACTCAGACCCAGAAGCACGAGGCAGATTGGAGAAATAGTAATCAAACATATTTACTGAGTGTTTACTGGGGGCAGGTCACTGTAGTAAGCATTTGGGAAAATACAACACAATATAACAGATACATTCCCTGCCCACAAGGGGCTAACAGTTTAGTTGGGGGGACAAATATTAATATCAATAAATTCTGGATATGTACATAAAAGCTGTGGGACATAAGCACTGTGGAAATAAATAAATCACATAGATGCCCGAACATTTGACCAACAGAGCTCATGTCCCCCTGGTTTGTGATTCTCTCCTTACCATAGGCTTCAAATCACTCAATCACCTTGCCCCCTCCTACCTCACCTCACTGCTCTCCTACTTCAACACAGCCCACAAACTCTGTCCTCTGGTGCTAACCTACTCACTGTACCTTGATCTCATCTATCTCACCACCGACCTTTTGCAAATATCCTGCCTCAGGCCTGGAATGCCTTTCCTCATCATACGCAGCAGACGATTACTCTCCCCATCTTTAAAGCCCTATTGAAGGCACATCTCTTCCAAGAGGCCTTCCCAGATTAAGCCCTACTTTTCCTCATCTCCCACTCACTTTTGCATTACCCTGACTTGCTCCCTTTGCTCTTCCTTCCTCTCAGCCCCACAGTACTTATGTACATATCTGTAATTTTATTTATTTGTATTAATGTCTCTCTCCCCACCTCTGGACTGTAAAACTCATTGTGGGCAGGGAATGTCAGTGTTTACGGTTGTGTTGTACTTTCCCAAGCACTTAGTTCAGTGCTCTGCACACAGTAAGCACTCAATAAATAAGACAATGAATTCACCTCCACATCAAACAAAAACTCCTCACCATTGGCTTTAAAGCAGTCCACAACCTTTCCCCTTCCTACCTAACCTCGTAATTCTCCTTCTACTAACCAAATCTGCATTCTTCGCTCCTCTAGTGCTAAACTTCCTTCTGTGCCTCAATGTCACCTATCTCTCCCCTGACCCCTGGCACACAACCTGCCTCAGGCCTGGAACACCCTCCCTCCTCAAATCCGACAATCACTGGCCACTCCTTCAAAGCCTTATTGAAGGCACATCTCCTCCAAACGGCCTTCCCATACTAAGCCCCCAGTTTCCTCTTCCACTCCCTCTGCGTCTTCCTGACTTGATCCCTTTCCTCGTCCCCCTCCCAGCCCCACAGTACTTATGTACATATCTGTAATTTATTTCTATTGATATCTGTCTCCCCGCCTCTAGACTGTAAGCTCACTGGGAGCAAGGAATGTGTCTGTTTATTGTTGTATTGTACTCTGCCAGGCTCTTAGTACAGTGCTCTGCACACAGTAAGTGTTCAATAAATACAATTGAGTGAATGAATAAATGAATGTGTCATATTATATTGTACTCTCCCAAGCACTTAGTACAGTAAGCATTCAATAAATAAGATTGACTGGGGCCTGTGGTGGGCATGCCCGCCTCCAGCGTGACCCACATCCTGTCCATTTCCCCCAAGCCCAGGCATGGCACTGCCATAGTAAACAAAGTCTGGTCCCAAACTGGATCACCATCACTGCCTGAGTACCCAGATCAAACCTCCAAATCCGTGGGTTGGCACCTTCCCCAGCACCACTAAACCTGCCTCTGGAGAGGGGATGGGAAATGGTCCTTAAGAGTGAAAGAAGAAACCAAGTCCCAGAGACCAAGGCCTGTTGACCACCCAGGACAGTTGATTCTGGGCCTATGGGTTGGAGGAAGTGTAGTCTGAGCCAACACCTTTCTGAGGAGCCAAGTGGAAACTTTCCTTCCATCTGAGAGTAAGGTGTAAAGCCAAAAATTCTGCATTTCACTTTCCCAGAGAAATACGAAAAACTGACCGAAGAATTTGAGACAGGAAGACTACACATACCTGTTTGGACAAGCTCGTCTCCAAATATGCAAATTCAGAACACAATGCCAGATGCAGAAACTGCTGTAACTTTTCAAACCCCGGGCCAAATTTCCAACTTGGAACCTGAAGGGAATTCAACCGTTCGGAGCCAGCATCCCAACCTCTTGTTGACATCAGTGCCATGTGCTACAGACGCTAGGGGGTGGCTGGGATGCTGAGAGGAAGAGGAAGACTTGGGCCACAGCTTTCCTCCTTTTATTGCTATAGTTCCTTCTGAAGCACTGGACTATGCTTAGGAAAAGAAAAAGATGCCCCCAGTTCTCCTCTAATAATAATAACGATAATAAGTCATGGTACTTGTTAAATGCTTACTATGTTCTAAGTGCTAGGTATAAGTTAATTACTTTAGACACTGTCCCTGTCCCACATGAGGCTCACACTCTTAATCCCCATTTCCAGATGAGGTAACTGAAGCCCAGAGAAATGAAGTGACTTGTCCAAGGTCACACAGCAAAGATGTGGCAGAGCCAGAATTAAAATCCGGGTTCTTCTGACTCCCAAGCCCGTGCCCTATCCACTAAACCACGCTGCTTCTCTGACTCTAATGGGAGAGTCGTGTTCTGGCAAAACCCCATGTTAAAAGAGTACTGACAAATGCACAAGCCGGTTCTTCCACCCCCATGGCATGCTGAAGGCAAACGGACTCCTGTTGTCAGGGGAAATGTTTCCTAACTCCCCTGCCAGCTCCATGTTCTAGCCCAGAACGGGTGCAAAAAGCCCAGGTTATGTCTCCATAACCTTAGTGTCCCCTAAACTGCATCTATCCCAGCGTGGGGGTAGGATTCAAGGCAAAAGCTTCCCCCAGGGAATCCAACCAGCAGACAGAGACCCTGCAGAGTTCCCCACTGCCTGATAGCGGCAAGAAGGCCCAGAGGGGCTACGGACCTTATTCAAGCTTACAAGGGGAATCAGGCTCTCATCCAGCTCTTAGTATAGTGCCTGGCACACAGTAAGTGCTTAACAAATACCATAATAATTACTAATTATTATCAGGTGGAATCAACCCGGCCCCAGTCCCTGGAACTTGCTCTAATACTAGACACTGTGAGCCCCTTAAGGGCCAGGGACCATGTCTAATTCCCACTTCTATCTACTTTCCCAGCACTTAGTAATAATAACTGTGGTATTTGTTAAGTGCATACTATGTTCCAGACATTGTACTAAATGTTGGGGTAGAGACAGGGTAATTGGGTTGGACACAGTCCCTTTCAGTGGGCTTTCAGTCTTAACCTCCATTTTATAGATGAGGTAACTGAGGCACAGAGTAGTAAAGTGACTTGCCCAAAGCCACTCAGCTGAAAGGTGGCAGAGCTGGGATTAGAACCCAGGTCCTTCTGACTCCCAGGCCTAAGATCTATACACTAGGCCAAGATGCTTGGACTGTGTCCAAGCAGATTACCTACAACTATCATAGTGCTTAGAAGAGGCACAGGTAAGCGCTTAACAAGTACTGTTATTATTATTATTATTATTGTATACTGCTTAACACAGAGTAAGTACTTTTACTTTTACTGCTACTATTCCTAGTGTCTTACTTGATCAGTCTCTTGTAAACCAAGGGCAAATCAGACCATTCTAATAAAAATGGCACTTTGGAGGTGGAGGATCATTAAGAGCCCTTCTGGGCCCCCATGGAACCACCGTGGACAGCTGCTGTGCTGGTGCTCAGTGGAGGGAATTCTGCTCTGGCTCAGGGTGGCTCAGTCTCTACCCACTGGCCTCTGGATCCTGACCCCTGAACCTGCTCTGGGAGAAGCAGCAGCATGGCCTAGTAGAAAGAGCTTGAGCCTAGGAGTCAAAGGACCTGGCTTCTATTCCTGACTTGGCTACTTGTCTGCTGTGTGACCCTGGGCAAATAATAATAATAATAATAATGTTGGTATTTGTTAAGCGCTTACTATCTGCAGAGCACTGTTCTAAGCGCTGGAGGAGATACAGGGTCATCAGGTTGTCCCTTGTGAGGGTCACAGTTAATCCCCATTTTCCAGATGAGGTAACTGAGGCACAGAGAAGTTAAGTGACTTGCCCACAGTCACACAGTTCACAAGTGGCAGAGCTGGGAGTCGAACCCATGACCTCTGACTCCGAAGCCCAGGCTCTTTCCACTGAGCCACACTGCTTCCCCTTCCACTGAGCCATGCTGCTTCCCCTTCCACTTTATGTCTCTGTGCCTCAGTTATCTCAGCTGGAAACTGAGGATTCAGACTGTGAGACCTATGAGGGACATGGACTGTGTCCAAGCTGGTTAAGCTTGTATCCAGCCAGCACTTCGTACAGTCTGGCATGTAATACGCGTTTAACAAATGCCATTTTTTTAAAAATGGTGATGACAGTCGAGACCTAGCATGGCCTTGGTTGAAGTAATGGAATAGTTCCTGCTCTTCTGCTATCCTTATTGTTTACAGGAAGCTGTGCGCCCTAGAGGAAAGAGCACTGGCCTTGGAGTCAGAGGACCCGGGTTCAAATTCTGGTTCCCCACTTAACCTGCTATGTGATCTTGGTCAAGTAAATAATAATAATGTCGGTATTTGTTAAGTGCTTACTATGTACAGAGCACTGTTTTAAACACTGGGGTAGTTACAGGGTAATCAGGTTGCCCCACATGAGGCTCACAGTCTTAACCCCCATTTTACAGATGAGGGAACTGAGGCACAGAGAAGTTAAGGGACTTGCCCACAGTCACAGAGCTGACAAGGGGCAGAGTTGGGATTTGAACCCATGACCTCTGACTCCCAAGCCCGTGCTCTTTCCACTGAGCCACGCTATCACTTAACTTCTCTGGGCCTCAGTCACCTCATCCGCCAAATGGGGATTCAAAACCTGTTCTCACTCCTACTTAGATTATGAGCTCCATGTGGGACCTGATTATCTTGCATATACCCCAGTGTTTAGTACAGCACTTGGCACATCATAAATGCTGAACAAATACCACTATTATCATTGTTATTAAGTAGCTCCCAAGTCCCCGGGGAGGGAGGATCTGAAAGCACTATCCCAAATGGGTGACCACAACGAGTTGAGGACTGCAGGCTTTGGGGTGGGCTGGGGGTATGATGAGAAGACAAGACATATTCCCAATATCCAGACTGAGAAGCTGTCCTCCAGGTAGTGAGTAGGGTCCTGAGGCCTGACACTGCCATCCTAGAAGTCCCCAAATGCCTCAGGGCTCCAACCCTCCCAGAAAGAAAAGTTTTGCTTTAAAAAAAAATAAATAAAAATATGGTATTTGTTAAGCACCCACCTAGGGAAGGCCCAATTTAGGGCCCCAGTCAGTTCTTGGCAAGGTATTTATCAAACGGATCCTATGTACCAAACCCTGTGCTAAGGGCTGGCATAAATCTACGAGAATCAGAGCAGACACAGTCCCTGGCTCACACAATCCAAGAGGCAAAGAGAATGGGTATTTCATCGACACTTGATGAAACGTTTCCTCTACAGATGAGGAAACGGAACTACTGGGAGGCTAAGAGGTCCAAGGTCATAAATTGGCCAAGGGCGGTGATGGAACCAGAACTTGAGTCTTCTGTCAAGCCCATGCTCTTTCCACTGAGCAACACTGCCCACTGCATCTTCGGAAACTCATCCAAGTCACCCTAATCTAATGGCAGCTGGCAAAGTGCAAATTGGAAACCATTTTAGTTCATTAGGAAAAGACATAGCCTCAGTTGTAGTATTTAAGCGTTTACTATGTGCCATGCACTGTACTAAGCCCTGGGGTAGATACAAGAATGATCAGGTCCTACGTGGGGCTCACACTCTGTTTAGGGCGTAAAACAGGTATTAAATCTTCATTTACAGTTGAGGAAACAGGCACAGAGAATTTAAGTGACTTACCCAAGGTCACCCAGCAGGCAAGCGGCAGAGCCGGATGAGAACCCAGATCCTCTAGCTAACTCCCAGGCCTGTGCTTTGTCCACTAGGCAACACTGACACAAATAGACCTGATTAAAAAGGGGGGCCAAATGCTCACTTAAGCAAATAATGGTCACACAACTGTCAGATGCCAGACATTCAGAGCTTCCCAAACTGGTTTAACAAGGCCACTAATCTTCCTTATCTGAAACAAAAAAAGGTGTCTATCTTCAGTCATTTCTCCCAGCAGGCAATGTGGGGGTGGTTTCACAAATCAACTCCATAACCCCAATCCTGCCAATGTTTGTTTGGTTTTGTGGTACTTGTTAAGCGTTTAATTATATGTTATACACTGTTCTAAGCACCGGGGTAGGTACAAGTTAATTAGGTCAGCTACAGTCCCTGTCCTGCATGGAGCTTACAGTCTTAACTAGGAGGGAGAACAGGTACTGAATCCCCATTTTATAGTTGAGAAAATTGAGGTACAGAGAAGTTAGGTGACTTGCCCAAGGGCACAGAGCAAGCAATTGGCAGAGCCGGAATTAGAACCCAGGTCCTTTGACTCCCAGGTTCGTACTCTTTCCGCAAGGTCACGCTTCTTCTATGGCCTCCTATTCTTCATCCAGATTTGTTGGAAGGATTTACTCTCAGTGGGGCTGCATATCAGAACATCTCCATTTGGTGTGTGCAAGGCTTTCAGTGGAGTCAGATCACCTACCTTAATGCAATGCAAGCCACTAGCGACCTAATGAATTTCTCTGAGCACATTCTTGGTCCTGACTTTTTCCTGATTGGACCAAGTCCTCACTGGCATTTTTGACAGGAGGTGCCATCATCATCCCATTTAGATTACTGTCTTATTCCACCATGATTATGGTAACAGCCTCCTTGCTGACTTCCCTGCATCCAGTCTCTCCCCTCTCCAGTCCATACTTCACTCTCTTGCTAGGATCGTTTTTCTACAGAAATGCTCAGTTCACATTTCCCCACTCCTCAAGAACCTCCAGTGGTTGCCCAGCCACCTCCACATCAAACAAAAACTCCTCGCCATCGGTTTCAAAGCCCTCAATCACTTGCCCCCTCCTATATCACACCTCGCTATTCTTTTACTACAGCCTGGCTCACACACTTAGCTCCTTTAATGCCAATTTACAACTTACTCACTGTACCTTGCTGCCAACCTCAAGCCCGAGCCCAGCCCGTATCCTAGAATGCCCTTCCTCTTCATATCCAAGTTAATTACTCTCCCCACTTTCAAAGCCTTATTGAAGGCACATCTCCTCCAAGAGGCTTTTCCTGACTAAGCTCTCATTTCCCCTCCTCCACTCCCTTCTGCCTCACCCTTGCCCTTGGATTTGTTACCTTCATTCATCCCTCCCTCAGTCCCTCTTGTGTACATATCTGTAATTTATTTATTTATATTAATAACTAACTCCCCATCTTGATCGTAAGTTCATTTTGGGCAGGGAATGTGTTTACTTAACGCTGTTATACTGTGCTCTTCCAAGTGCGCAGTACAGTGCTCTGCACACAGTAAGTGCTTGATAAATACAGTTGATTGGTCGATCATAATCAGTTGGTCCAGAGGCCGAAGAATCCACCGAAGTCCCATTTCAGATTATCATAAATACTTACACTACAACCCAGCCAACACACATTTCCCTCTTCTAACACCAACTAACTCATGGTACCTAGATCTTGTCTATCTCACTGCTGATTCCTTGTCTACTTCCTCCCTCTAGTTTGGAGCTTCCCCGCCCCTCACCATTGTATGAAAGACCACCATTCTTCCCATCATCAAAGCTCTTTTAAAATTCCAAATTTACCCCTATTCCCCCCTCTTTGGCATCACCTATGCACTTGTATCTGTAACCCCTAACCACTTGATATTCACCCACATACAGAGCCCTTGTGTATCCTTACTCTCTGCTCTTTTCTCATCTGTAATTTATTTAATGCCTGTTACTACCTCTAGATAGTTCCTTGTGGGCAGGGATCATGTCTACCAACTCTGTTGCATTGGTATTCTTCCAAGTGCTTCCCTCCCTGACAACCATCTTCAATGGCTCACCAATGGCTTGTTCCCCCTGAGCTTTCAAACATGCTCAGGTCTTCTCTATCCTAAAATCACTCTCCTTTAACCCCACAGCTCCCTCCAGTTATCGCCCCCATTTCCCTCCTACGAGTCCTCTCCAAACTTCTTGAGTGAGTTGTCTACACCTGCTGTCTCAAGTTCCTCTCCTCCAGTTCTCTCCTTGACCCCCTCCAATCTGGCTTCCACCCATTCCCTCCACAGAAATCACCCTCTCAAAGGTCACAGGTGATCTCCTTCTTGCTAAATCCCTTGGCCTCTACTCCATCCTAATCCCCCTCAACCTCTCAAATGCCTTCGACATTGTTGACCACCCTCTAGTCCTGGAAACAATATCCAATATCAGCTTCACTGTCACTGTCTTCTCCTGGTTTGCCTCCTTTCTCTCCGGCTGCTCATTCTCAGTCTTTTGTTGGCTCCTTCACTGCTCCACTCCTCCACTCCACTGTAGATTGTTTTTCTACAAAAGTGTTCAGTCCATGTTTTCCCTCTCCTCAAGAATCTCCAGTGGTTTCCCATTCACCTCCTCAAACAGAAACTCCTTACCATAGGCTTTAAAGCACTCAATCGCCTTGCCCCCTCCTACCTTACCTCCCTGATTTCCTAATACAAACCAGCCTTCACACTTCACTTCTCTAATGCCAACCTACCACTCACTGAGCCTCAATCACTTCTATCTCTCCACAGACACTGGGGAAGTGGGGGATCCTGGGGTTGACTGGAGGGAAAATCCTCCCTCTGTATAACAGGAGAATCTGGAAGAGGAGGAGCGGGGGTCTTAATGTTCCCTCCTCTTCCTATCCAGGCACAATGAAGGAGGCTACATATGAGCTAAGTGTGGGGGCCTCCTAAATGCTGGCACAGCAGTAAGTTTGTCCCTTACCCCAACTTCTCCCCCTTACACTTAGCCCACCCACGACTGCTCTCAGCCTGTCCAGCAACCAGTGGAGGGCTGCTTTTAGTCCCTGCGAGTGTCAGGGTGACTAGTCCCCCTTTCTCGCCTGCCATGGCTGGCCCCTCTTAGCACCGCTACTCACTGTGGGAGGGTGGCACCCATGGAGCTGCCGAGAGCAGCTTCAGCTCACCCTGATTCAGGAGCGGCACGGAAGATGCCATCTTGACTCATCCACAGCCCTCTCCCAGCTCCAAGGGATATGGTAGCACAGTTACTTCCTGTCTAGCTTCCCACACAACTTTTGGCTGTGGAGGCAATGCTAACTTCTTTGTCCTCACGATACTCAATCCACGGGTGCCAAAGAGCCCCATTTGATTCCAAGAAGAGCCACACATTCCTGATACATTTAGTATAAAAATCTGCTAGATGCCTTTCTTTATTCGACTTCTAATAATGGGAAAAAATTAGTCAAGGAGCTAAAGGAAGCTCTAAGATTCCAAGGGAATAGAGGAGAGAAGCCTGAAATATGAAGAAAGTGAACTTTAGGAAGGAATTTTAATGGGCTTAGGGCATTATTAAGAGGCTTAAGAGCTAAAGCTGTTGCTTTTTTTTTTTTCAAAGTCTGCTGGCTCAAGTACGAATCCTTCACTGCACAGGCAAGAGAAAAAGGCCACAAATTCCCCAGATTACAAGATCAGAATTCCACCTGGTCTAAAAAAGCAAAGAGTATAGCTTCCCCAGTGGTCAAGCATGGGCCTGGGAGTCAGAAGGTTGTGAGTTCTAATCCCAGCTCCTGCCACTTGTCTGCTGTGTGACCTTTGGCAAGTCACTTCACTTCTCTCTGCCTCAATTACTTCATCTATAAAATAGGGATTAAGAGTGTGAGCCCTATGTGGGACAGGAATTGCTGGTATCCACCCCAGCGCTTAGTAAAGTGCCTGGCACATACTAAGTGATCAAAAATACCACAATTATTATTACTATTATTATTATGCCATTGAAGACAAGCTTGAAGACAGTGCCAGTACAGAATGAAAAATGGTAAAGCTGAAAAGCAGATGCAGCCAATCCAAATCACGCAAAAACAACCAAAACACTTTCTTTGATTACATTAGGCAAAAGAAGAGCATCAGAAAACCCCCCACCCCTTTCTAACAGACAGGAAGAGAAAGCTTAAAACAAATGCCTCTGAAAACACTGAGACATTTCTCTTTTCCATTTCTATCCTTAGGGAAAGGATTGCATTTCCACTAAACACAACCATTTTAACTGGTGTTGAAGTGTGAGTGCACTCCCTTTCACTAAGGCCTCTTCTTGATACTGGAGTTAGAATAAATTCTGATTCTGTTGCAATATCAAAGTTTATCTTGCCGAACAGAACCGCTGCATTTAAGGCATTTTGGGTGCTTAAGGCGAAGGAAGGGAAGCAAATGCTTGGTGCGGATGTGAATTTATGCTTTTCAATCTTAAGTTACTTGCTCTTTGCTGGGAACACTTGATAAGCCTTTGCAAAGCCGAGGGACAAAACCAAAATCAACTTGCCAAATAAGAGAAGCTACCTACCACTAGGATCTAACTTTTTTTCCAATGGCATTTAAGTGCTTATTGTGTGTCCAGGAAAGTCCAGGGAAAACATGGAAGAGGCAGACCGGCAGCTAGATGGATAAAGACCATAACAACAATAATGGAAGAACCATTAGAAAGGTTGTAGATTATGGCAGGGGACAGGCTGTTCTGGAGAAAGTATGTCCATGGAACTGCTATGAATCAGAAATGACTCTATGGCACATAATAATAATAATAATAATACTCTGTGTCAAGCACTCTTCAAGCACTAGATAAAAGTTAATCAGACCGGATACAGGCCCTGTCCCATGTGGGTCTCACAGTCTAAGTAGGAGGGAGAACAGGAATTGAATCCCCATTTTGCAATTGAGGAAAATGAGGCAGAGAAAAGTGAAGCGACTTGCCCAAGGTCACACAGCAGGCAAGTGGCAGAGCTGAGATTAGAATCCAGGTCATCTGATCCACAGGCTTGGGCTATATCCTCTAGGCCTTCTTGCTTCCTAATGAGTTCCACAAGGTCCAGAGGCAGCTGAAGATTTGCTACATCTTCTACCTTCCTTCACGCAGATGGCCCAGTTGATTTACCTGGACCTCTGCTTGTTTGGTTGTGAGAGCACCACGGTGATGGGTAGAGTCCATGTCTGTGCCTCATTTCTGGCCTTGCCTACCTGGCACACTCAGACTCCCCTGACAAGCCTGAACTGAGCTGGTTCCACTGGCACCAGACTACTTTTTGACCTGTTATTCCAGCAGCTCCCACTAAAAGTCTCAATCCTTTGGCAGCTCACATTTTAATCTATGCAGTTGAGGAGAAAACTGATCAGAGGTCGGTTTGGCAGCAAGTCAATTAATCAATGGCATTTATTGAGCACTTATTGTGTTCAGAGCACTGTACTAAGTACTTGGGGGAGTACGATATAACAGAGTTGGTAGACATGATCCCTGCCCTCAAGGAGTTCACAGAATAGAAGGCAAGTGGTTGGGGGAATCTCTCATTTGCTGCATCCCCGGAATCAGAGAGGCCGATTCCAGGGGAAGCCCAGCCCAGGGATGGGTTGATCCTTCCTGGGGCCCCAAATCTCCCCCATACATTATAGCAACAGAGCTGGGGAAATCAATTCCATGAATCTTTGCTGAGTTCCCAACTCCTCACAGGCACTGGGCCCTCCTGCACTAAACCAAACTGCTCTCTCTACCTCCTATCCCAGCCACCATACCCAGGCAGCCTCACAGATGGGCAGGTAGAAGGCCACATCCTCACTTGGCTGCTGTCTGTGGCATCAAACTCAATTTGACCGGTCTCCCCCGTGGCTGAAGGTTTTAAAACATACATAGCACATGCTGGTATGGTGTATTGTTTTCCACAAAAATTCCCTTTGGTGATGTTAATAGCAATGCCATCCACACCCTTCTACTTCTCGTTGATTGGGAGTTCATAACCATGGGGAATAAATTCCACAATCCCAACTGGGGGCAAGGGGGACACCACAGCTGATGATATTTTTTCAGCCTGGCCCATTCCCCAGGACTGGAGGTCCAGTGTGGCCTAGTGGAAAGGGCATAGGCCCGGGAATTAGGACACTCGGGTTCTAATCTGAGCTTCCCTATTTGCCTGTTTTGTGACCTTGGACAAATCACTTAATTTATTAGTAGTAGTAATAATAATAATGGTATTTGTTAAGGACTTACTATTTGCCAAGCACTGTATTAAGCACTGGGGTGGATACAAGCAAATTGAGTTGGACACAGTCCTGTCCCATGTTTTGGGGGGGGCGGGTGTCACTGTTTCAATCCCCATTTTACAGATGAGGTAACTGAGGCACAGAGAAGTGAAGTGACTAGCCCAAGATCAAACAGCAGACAGGTGGAAGACCTGGGATTCAAACCCATGACCTACTGATTCCCAGGCCTGCGCTCTGCTACACCATGCTGCTTCTAATTTCTCTGGGCCTCAGTTTCCTTACCTGTAAAATAAGGATTAAACACCTGTTCTCCTTTCCTCTTTAACTGTGAACCCCAAGAGGGGTAAGGACAATGTCTGATCAGCTTATACTGTATCCAACCCAGTGCTTAGTACACTGCTTCGTACACAGTAAGTGCTTACCGCAATTATTAATAATGTTGGTATTTGTTTAGCACTTACTATGTGCAGAGCACTGTTCTAAGCGCTGGGGTAGATACAGGGTAATCAGGTTGTCCATATGAGGCTCACAGTCTTCATCCCCATTTTACAGATGAGGGAACTGAAGCACAGAGAAGTGAAGTGACTTGCCCACAAGCACACAGCTGACAAGCGGTGGATCTGGGATTCGAACCCATGACCTCTGACTCCCAAGCCCGGGCTCTTTCCACTGAGCCATTTGCTTATCTGTTATTAACACTAATTATTGTTATTAGTGCTATCTGTGTCCAACTCCAGAAGCCTTCCCAGATTACTGAGAATAATAATAATGGTGATATTTGTTAAGCGCTTACTATGTGCAAAGCATGTTCTAAGCACTGGGGGGATACAGGGGATCAGATTATCCCACAGGGGGCTCACAGTTTTAATCCCCATTTTACAGATGAGGTATCTGAGGCACAGAGAAGTTAAGTGACTTGCCCAAAGTCACACAGCTAGCAAGCAGCAGAGCTGGGATTGGAACCCATGACCTGACTCCCAAGCCCAGGCTCTTTCCACTGAGCCACGCAAGCATCCAGCTATCTGTGAAGGAGAGTGAACAGGCCCTGAGAGAATGAAGAAAGGGGGAGAGTGACAGAGGATTCAGCAGGGCAATGGCCCTGCATGGTCAGCCCCTCTGTCAACTCACACCACTCAAGCAGCAGATATGTCTCCTATAACTCCTGGAGCTTTTCCCTGGATTAATCACAAGCTGGGAGAGCAGAATAAATTATTTAAACATACAGCGAAGCAGAATCTCAAAAGATACTGTAATGAATGCTGGGAGACCTAGGTGGCCAATAAACCAGCTTGACGTGGGTCAATTTTAAGAGAAAGTATTCTCCCCAAGCACTCAGCAGTGCCACCCAACTGTCCTAAAGATGTTCAGTGAAAACTTATTTTTATGATATTTAAGTGCTGACTATGTGTCAGGCACTGAACTAAGCTCTGAGGTAGATACAAGCTAATCAGGTTGGACACAGTCCATGTTTCAAATTGGTTCTCAGCTTTAATCCTCACTTTACAGATGGGGATGACTTCTCTGAGCCACAGAGTAGGGAAGTGACTTTCCAAAGGTGACCCAGCAGGCAAGTGGCAAAGTCGGAATTAGAACCCAGGATGGATAAAACATGAACCACAGCAGCTTAACAAGGAGCCACCCTATGGCACACATGCCCAAACAGGAAACCTGGACACACAGTCCGGGCTCAAACACTCTCCACTGCTGTGTCCGTGTACTGCTACATAAACAGTACTCTCATACCATCTATAGCTGTCCTTTGTTTTTGATGCCGAAGTTATCGATGCTAAGGCACTTCACCCAATCCTTCTGTCATCCTTCAGTCCGTCCATCTGTCCTCCGCTCAAGATTTAGCCACGTGGGCTGGGGGTCGAGGCACAGGATGGCGGACTGGAGCCGGGAGAACGGAAGGAGTATGGGCAAGAAAAGGAAGGGAATGAGGGGCCTTGGGACAGGTGGCTGTTTAGTCCTGACCTCAGTTTACCCCAGGCATCACCAACAACTTTACCCACAACAGACCAACATACAGACTGGGTCAGATAGAATCTGGGTGGGTGGGTACAGGGAATTATCCCTGGCTCATGACATCTCCCCATCCTGCTTGGAGGTCCCGGCTCCACAGAAACCCGGGTGAGGGGTAATGATGTCATCACAGAGCATCACGCCTCTCCAGCCTCCCCCCGGCTTTTCCTTAATCCTTGGCTCCCTCCCACCCTCCCAATTCCCTTTTGCTCTACCAGACTCTCAAACCACCAAACTTCAACTCTCAGCAAAAAGCCAAGGCCAATTCATCCACTCAAGGCCCAGGCTGGGGAGGAAGAAGAGGTGTGTCAGCGAGTCTTAACTAAGATTCATTGCTATTCGGCTGTCAAGTCTAAGGGTGAGCTCCCAGGAGAGCTGAGGAGCCGGTATGAGGAGCTAATGGATCTGCATTTGCCCTGAGTT
Source organism: Ornithorhynchus anatinus (assembly GCF_004115215.2). Taxonomy (NCBI): domain Eukaryota; kingdom Metazoa; phylum Chordata; class Mammalia; order Monotremata; family Ornithorhynchidae; genus Ornithorhynchus; species Ornithorhynchus anatinus. Next base: position 34,803,861 of record NC_041734.1, on the reverse strand, counting down.
ATGAGTTGATGATCAAATGCCAGCGCAGACTGGGATTGGGAGGAGGGAGCTGATGGAGCATTTTTGAAATGGGAGGAAACTTTGCAGGTCAGCTTTCTGGGACCCCTTCTTCAAAGAACACTTCCACACTTCTCCCCCTCTTCAAGTACTACTTCTATTGGGGTTGCTGCTCTGGTGGCAGCAGAAGAGCCTTCATTGCATCTCAACACTTGGCATTGAGGAAGGTAATGGCATGGTATAGTGGAAAGTGCACTTGTCTGGGAGAAAGGGGATGTGTTTCTAGCCCCACCTCCAACTCTGGCCCTTCTGTAAGACCTTGGGCAATTCAATTAACCTGTGCCTCAACTCTTTCATTTACAAAATGGGATATATATGCCCACCTCCACCTCACAGGGCTGCCATGAGGCTAAACTTTCATTCATTCAATAGTATTTATTGAGCGCTTACTATGTGCAGAGCACTGTACTAAGCGCTTGGAATGAACAAGTCGGCAACAGATAGAGACAGTCCCTGCCGTTTGACGGGCTTACAGTCTAATCGGGGGAGACGGACAGACGAGAACAATGGCGATAAATAGAGTCGAGGGGAAGAATATCTCGTAAAAACAATGGCAACTAAATAGAATCAAGGCGATGTACATTTCATTAACAAAATAAATAGGGTAATGAAAATATATACAGTTGAGCAGACAAGTACGGTGCTGAGGGGATGGGAAGGGAGAGGGGGAGGAGCAGAGGGAAATGGGGGGAAAAGAGGGTTAAGCTGCGGAGAGGTGAAGGGGGGGTGGTAGAGGGAGTAGAGGGAGAAGAGGAGCTCAGTCTGGGAAGACCTCTTGGAGGAGGTGAGTTTTAAGTAGGGTTTTGAAGAGGGGAAGAGAATCAGTTTGGCGGAGGTGAGGAGGGAGGGCGTTCCGGGACCGAGGGAGGACGTGGCCCAGGGGTCGACGGCGGGATGGGCGAGACCGAGGGATGGTGAGGAGGTGGGCGGTGGAGGAGTGGAGCGTGCGGGGTGAGCGGTAGAAAGAGAGAAGGGAGGAGAGGTAGGAAGGGGCAAGGTGATGTAGAGCCTCGAAGCCTAGAGTGAGGAGTTTTTGTTTGGAGCGGAGGTTGATAGGCAACCACTGGAGGTGTTTAAGAAGGGGAGTGACATGCCCAGACCGTTTCTGCAGGAAGATGAGCCGGGCAGCGGAGTGAAGAATAGACCGGAGCGGGGCGAGAGAGGAGGAAGGGAGGTCAGAGAGAAGGCTGACACAGTAGTCTAGCCGGGATATAACGAGAGCCCGTAGCGGTAAGATAGCCGTTTGGGTGGAGAGGAAAGGGCGGATCTTGGCGATACTGTAAAGGTGAAACCGGCAGGTCTCGGTAACGGATAGGATGTGTGGGGTGAACGAGAGAGACGAGTCAAGGATGACACCAAGATTGCGGGCCCGAGAAACGGGAAGGATGGTCGTGCCATCCACGGTGATAGGGAAGTCTGGGAGAGGACCAGGTTTGGGAGGGAAGATGAGGAGCTCAGTCTTGCTCATGTTGAGTTTTAGGTGGTGGGCCGACATCCAGGTGGAGACATCCCGGAGGCAGGAGGAGATGCGAGCCTGAAGGGAGGGGGAGAGGACAGGGGCGGAGATGTAGATCTGCGTGTCATCTGCGTAGAGATGGTAGTCAAAGCCGTGAGAGCGAATGAGTTCACCGAGGGAGTGAGTGTAAATGGAGAACAGGAGAGGGCCAAGAAGTGACCCTTGAGGAACTCCAACAGTTAAAGGATGGGAGGGGGAGGAGGCACCAGCGAAGGAGACCGAGAATGACCGGCCAGAGAGATAATAGGAGAACCAGGAGCGGACGGAGTCCGTGAAGCCAAGGTGAGATAAGGTATAAGGTAAGGATAAGGTATTACTCTATTTATTTTGTTAATGAAATGTACATCGCCTTGATTCTATTTAGTTGCCATTGTTTTTACAAGATATTCTTCCCCTCGACTCTATTTATCGCCATTGTTCTCGTCTGTCCGTCTCCCCCTATTAGACTGTAAGCCCGTCAAACGGCAGGGACTGTCTCTATCTGTTGCCGACTTGTTCATCCCAAGCGCTTAGTACAGTGCTCTGCACATAGTAAGCGCTCAATAAATACTATTGAATGAATGAATGAATGCTTGGGAGAGTACACGACAACAGCACTGATGGACGCTGTCTCTGCCCTCAAGGAGCCTACTCCTCAACTCCCACAGATTTGGGACTCATTGAAGAGATGAGAAGGTGCAATGCACTTTGAGATCTTGGGCTGAGGCCCCAGGAATGACATGATAGTGATAATAATAATGCTCATAATATTGATGATAATATTTGTTAAGCACTGACTATGTACAAAACATTGTGCTAAGTGCTGGAGTAGGTATAAAGTAATCAGATTGGACACAGTCCTGTCCCAAGTGGGGCTCACAGTCTAAGGTGGAGGGAGAATAAAATTAATAGCCATTTCATAGACAAGGAAACTGAGGCACAGAAGTTAAGGGACTCAGCCCCAGGTCATATGATAGTTGAATGGTAGAGCTGAGATTAGAACTCAGGACTCCTGACTTCCCATCCCTGTGCCCTCTCCACTAGGCAACACCACACCTGGAGGCTCAGTTCCCAAATGAAGACAAAGGCTACACGGGCAGAGCCTCTTCTTGGGCCCAGTTCCCCATGTGGGGCCGTTCCATCGGCAGTCACTAAGCTAAAGACTCCGGAACCAGCAGTCACTGCCAAACGATCAGTGCCAGAGGCAGAGAGAACACAACAAGCCATTCACACAGGTACAGGCTGTCCCTCCAATCCTGGAAGACTCCTTTACAGTCCAGGCCCCCTCTTTCATCCTCATTAATCAAAAGAAGCGGGACTCCCTCTGTAGAAGCTCACTGAACCAGAACCATGTTTTCTGCCCGTTTGCCCTGGGGACTCTGCTGGCTTCTCCAGCTCCGGCTAGGGGGAATCTTCACAATGAGACCTCCCGCTGTGTTTCCCCAGGCCAGGACTGGGTTCCCAGGAATAAATCCAGCAGTCACAGTGCCACTTGGTAACAGAACAACAGGGCAAACCGACCATAGAGGCAGGGATTGGATCTTCTAACTCTCCTGTACTCACCCAAGCGCTTAGTGAAGCAGTTTGGCTCAGTGGAAAGAGCATGGGCTTGGGAGTCGGAGGTCATGGGTTCCAATTCCGGCTCCGCCACTTGTCAGCTGTGTGACTTTGGGCAACTCACTTAACTTCTCTGTGCCTCAGTTCCCTCATCTGTAAAATGTGGGTTAAGACTGTGAGCCCCAGGTGGGACAACCTGATTATCTTGTATCCCCCCAGTCCTTAGAAGTGCTTGGCACATAGTAAGCGCTTAACAAATACCATTATCATCATTATTATTACTATGTTTTGCAGCCCAGAGTTGCTCAATAACTAATGCTAATTGATTGGAGGTAGTCCCCCTGCTTCTGTTCTGCATTTACAGGGGTCCTGAACAGTCCTCTAGACTGTAAGCTCCTTGAAGGCAGGGAATGCACCTACCAACTCTATTAAATTGTATTCGCCCAAGCACTCAGTACTGTCTTTACGCTGAGGGAATTCCCAAGTCCATGACCCTGCAACTCTGAAGGTTCATTAACTGCTGTGGGCTGGAGCTTCCGATGGAGATCGATGGACGGTCCTCGGTCCTGAGGTTTCGAGACCAAGAACGAGTACTGGGGGAGTTGATTTTAGTGCTTGAGGTTTGCGTGGTGCCTTTGGCATTCTCTCATCCTTGCCAGTTGTGATTCCACTGGGGCACAGAATGCAACAAGAAAGTAGGTGGGCAGGGGGGTGCAATGCATGGCAAATGCCTTACTGAGGTGTCTTGCACATAGGACCCATTTAAGAACTAAATGAGCCCTGCCTAGTGGCTCTGTTGAGCCAGGACACAATAACCCAACAGGTGGCGCCTCAGTACTTTTACTGCCCATGTTGGCAGCTACTTTTTTAGAATTCTTGCTGACCCCCTCCATGACTCTTGGATTAATAACCTACGCCACTGATGGCTGAGCTTTTTTTGTGGCATTTAAGTGCTTGCTATGTTCTAGAGAAGCAGAGTGGCATAGTGGATAGAGCATGGGCCTGGGAGTCAGAAGGTCATGGGCTCTAATCCCGGCTCAGTCACTTGTCTGCTTGGCAAGTCACTTCATTTCTCTATCTCAGTTACCTCATCTGGAAAATGGAGATTGAGACTGTGAGCTCCACATGGGACATGGACTGTGTCCAACCCGATTTGCTTTTATAATAATAATAACAATCTTGGTATTTGTTAAGCGCTTAACTATGTGCAGAGCACTGTTCTAAGCGCTGGGGTAGATACACGGGAATGAGGTTGTCTCACGTGAGGCTCACAGTCTTCATCCCCATTTTACAGATGAGGTCACTGAGGCCCAGAGAAGTGAAGTGACTTGCCCACAGTCACACAGCTGACAAGTGGCAGAGCCAGGATTCGAACCCGTGACCTCTGACTCCGAAGCCCAGGCTCTTTCCACTGAGCCACGCTGCTTCTCTTTTATCCACCCCAGTGCTTAGTATGGTGCTTGGCACATTGTAAGTGCTTAACAAATACCATAATTATTATCATTATTATTAGGCTATCAAGCACTGTTCTAAGCTCTGGGATGGATACAAGTTAATAACTTGGAGACAGTCCCTATTCCACATGGGATTCACAGCTAAATATTGAATCCCCATTTTATAGTTGAGGAAACTGAGGCACAAAGAAATGAAGTGACTTTCAAAGGTGACAGCAGGCTAGTTGCAGAGCTGAGTTTAGAGTCCTCTGACTTCTAGGCCTTTTCCATTAGGCCACACTGCTTCCCCAACTTTCAGAACTAAGACTAGAATCCAGGTCTCCTGATTCCCAGGATCATGCTCTTTCCACTAAAAACACACACACACACACCCAAAAAAACATCCTGGATCTAAATAGCCCACTAAAACTATGATGAGTGAGGTTTTCAATCACAATTTTCCAGTGTACTTATATGGAAGTAGTCACTTTTTTTTTTGCATTCTGGTCACTCCTGAATGCACTTCACATTATTTCCTAGGGGAAGCTATACTTTGTTCAGCATTATTTCAACTTAACACACTATTTACACGGAACTAAATAAAAGTACAGGTGGGAGATGTAGCTCTATTGATATTTGTCTCCAGAAAAGCCAAAGTCATAGAAGAGAAACAAAGCACAGACTTGTAGAGAGGAAAGAAGAAAGTTCTCTCCAAAATTCTGAATTCTCACTGGTCTTTCTTCCCTGCCCAACCAGAGTGTCAGAAAGCTGGGACAACACAGGCTATTTTGATGTATAGCAAAATGCTGCTCCCTTTTTTTGTGACACAGTGTTACTGGATTCAGAAATAATAGTATCAATAATAATAATAGTAATGAAAATTATATTTGCTAAGTGATTTACTATGTGCCAAGCACGGTACTAAGTGCTGGGGTAGAAACAAGATAATCAGATTGGACACTGTCCCTGTCTTTCATTCATTCATTCATTCAATTGTATTTACTGAGCACTTACTATGTGCAGATCACAGTACTAAGTGCTTGGAATGTACAATTTGGCAACAGATAGAGACAATCCCTGCCCAACAATGGGCTCACAGTCTAAGCAGAGGAGACAGACAACAAAACAAGTAGTCTGGTGTAAATATCATCAAGATAAATAGAATCATAGATATATGCACATCATTAACGTGGCTCAGTGGAAAGAGCATGGGCTTTGGAGTCAGAGGTCATGGGTTCGAATCCCGGCTCGGCCATTTGTCAGCTGTGTGACTTTGGGCAAGTCACTTAACTTCTCGGTGCCTCAGTTACCTCATCTGTAAAATGGGGATTAAGACTGTGAGCCCCAGGTGGGACAACCTGATTCCCTTGTGTCTACCCCAGCGCTTAGAACAGTGCTCGGCACATAGTAAGCGCTTAACAAATACCAACATTATTATTAACAAAATAGAGTAATAAATAATATGTATAAATATGCACAGTCCTGTGGGGAGGGGACGGGGGAAGAGCAGAAGGCAGGAGAAGGGGGAATGGGGAGGGGAGGAGCAGCAGAGGGAGGGCTCAGTCTGGGAAGGCCTCCTGGAGGAGGTGAACTCTCAGTAGGGCTTTGAAGAGGGGAAGAGAGTTAGTTTGGTGGATGTGAGGAGGGAGGGCATTCCAGGTCAGTGGTAGGACGTGAGCCAGAGGTCGACAGTGGGACAGGCATGAACAGGGAACGGTGAGTGGCAGAGGAGTGGAGTGTACAGGGCGGGCAGTAGAAGGAGAGAAGGGAGGTGAGGTAGAAAGGGGCAAGGTGATGGAGAGCTTTGAAGCCAAGAGTGAGGAGTTTTTGTTTCATGTGAAGGTTGATAGGCAACCACTGGAGATTTTTGAGTAGGGGAGTGAAATGCCCAGAGCTTTTATGTAGGAAGATGATCCGGGCAGCAGAATGAAGAATAGACTGGAGTGGGGAGAGACAGTAGAATGGGAGATCAGAGAGGAGGCTGACACAGTAATCCAGTCGGGATATTACAAGAGTTTGTACCAGCAAGGTAGCAGTTTGGATGGAGAAGAAAGGGAAGATCTTGGCGATATTGTGAAGGTGAGACCGGAAAGTTTTGGTAACGGATTGGATGTGTGGGGTGAATGAGAGAGCAGAGTCAAGGATGACTCCAAGGTTGTGGACCTGTGAGATGGGAAGGATGGTAGTACTGTCGTGACAGTGACGGGAAAGTCAGGAAGAGGACAGGGTTTGGGAGGGAAGATAAGGAGCTCAGTCTTGGACATATTGAGTTTTAGGTGGCAGGCAGACATTCAGGTGGAGATTTCCTGAAGGCAGGAGGAGATACGATCCTGGAGGGAGGGGGAGAGAACAGGGGAGGAGATGAAGATTTGGGTGTCATCTGCACAGAGATGATAGTTGAATGGGGCTCAGAGTTTAAGTATGAGGGAATAGGATTTAATACCCATTTTACATTTAAGGAAACTGAGGCACAGATAAGTTAAGCCACTTGTCCGAGATCACACAGCAGGCAAGTGGTGGAGCTGGTATTAGAACCCAGGTCTTCTGACTCCCAGGTGGGTGCTCTTTCCACACTGCTTCCTAGGGAAGGATAGGAGCAGAATGGCATAGTGAAAAGAGCACAGAACTGTGAGTAATGAGACCTGGATTCTAATCCGACTGTATGACCTTGGGCAAGTTACTTGACTTCTCTATGCCTCAGTTTCCTCATCTGTATAATGAGAACTAAGTGCCACTCTCCCTTCCCCTTAGACCTTAAGCCACAGGTGGTACAGAGACTGTGATTGATCTGATTATATTAGCTACCTCAGTGCTTAGCACATGATCAGCACTTACACATGTATTATTATTATTACAAGGAATTACTGCAAGATAATGACAAGAAAGTCAATTATCATAATAATTGACTTCCGCTACTTTGGTCTGCTTCATCTCCTCATTCTTTACTACCCTGAGCTTTATGGGGAGTAGGATGCTGGAAATTATGAGGTGGAAGGTCTCCATCCTTTGTGATGCCTCATAGCCTCCCCTTGCACCCCCCCACCCCACCCCCCCGTTTGGTCAGGAGGTCTGAGTTTACCCCACTCAACCAGTGATGCAAACAGAAAATGTCAAATTGTCGCTGATGGTGTTAGTTTATAAGACCATAGTGGGGACCCCAGAAACCCCTATAGCTTCAGAGCCTTGAGCAGAAGACCATTGGTCTTACAATCGCTATTGAAAACCAAAGCCAAAGGGGGCAGGGAAGTAGTGATGGGGGAACTGGATAAAGGTGACAGACCCCACTCAAGCTGAATCTTCCATTGCCATTTGGAGAGCGCATAGCTATAGCTCAAATTCAGAATGGGACAACTCAAGGCTAAGACTGCAGCTGTTCAGGGCCTTTTCCCCCAAACATGGAGAAACTGGATGTGAGTAAAAGAAATTGGAGGGATAGTAAGCGAATTTACATTATGGAAGCAATGTTCAGAATACATTAATCTCTCTCTTTCATATATAGCTCATCAATTTAACAATGAAGACTAGGAATTTTACAAAAATGCATGATCACAGATTTAGCTTCACCACTGTGACAGTTGGTTTATACTGCTGACTCTGAGTGTCTCTTTTAAAGAGTGCTCAAATACTACATTTCCTTTCCTTTCCAAAGTGTATTTTGATTGTAATCACTTCTAGGGCACTTCATAGCTGCAGGTGCTTTAGTCTTTTGGATTCACTACCCTCCACCCACCCCCCACCACAATATAACTACTCCCAATATGCAGTCTTGTAGAATACTCAGTAAACCTATAAAGCTCTGTTTCTTTCTTGACAGAAGTCCACATAGATCTTTTTTAAAAGATTGGATATTTGTAGAAATATCCACAGAAATTTGCTCAAAATATGTACAAAAAATCTTATTTTTATAGAACATCAATTAATCTTTTTTTATGGTATTTGTTAAGTACTTATGAGGTGTCAGGCAGTGTACTAAGCAGTGGGACAGATACAAGTTAATCAGGTTGGGCACAGTCCCTGTCCCACATGGGGCTCACACTCATATTCCCCATTTTGCAGATGAGGTAATTGAGGCCCAAAGAAGTGACATGATTTGCCCAAGGTCACACAGCAGACAAGTGGCAGAGTCAGGAACAGAACCTAGGTCTTTCTAACTCCCAGGCCTGTGTTCTAACCACTAGATAACTCTGCGTCTCTGTATTTACTATCACTAATATTTACTACTACTGTCCTTTCAGGTTTTTTGCTTTCCTTTGGATTTTATTGGCCAGGATTCTTGAGGGCAGTTTACCTCAGTACAATTACTCCAGTGATATTTCTTGACTTAAATGTATATCAATAACAGCTTAACACAAAGTATAATATGCTTCTTTCAGACAGTCAGGCATATTCTAAAGTAGAAGATCTTTATAGAGCAATACTATAATTAGTAATTCTTCCATAGTCTTTTTTTTTTTAAGCAAAACTGTCACTTTATTCCTTTCCTTTTAGGCATCATCAGAGTTTGGTATGTTGAACTAAATTACAGTAATTGTACTTAAGCTGAGAATTTACACTAATTATAAGAGAATAAATGGAGGCAGAACCAGAATATAGTATAGCACTCATTAAGCTTTTAAAATTCCATGTTCAATTAAAGTACTTTTAAATTTTAACTTATACAGTGAGGTAGGTGAAATCGTTTAGGAATAGATATTTTATTATTAAATCCCAAATAAATTAACACATCTGTTTATTAGTTTTCTTTCAATATCTTAAAAGCTCTTCAAGTAGTCTTAAAATTATGCTCTAAAAAAACAGCAAAGAGAAACGAAGAAGTTAGAAGTTGACTTCCCTTAGAGACAAGTTCCTAGGTAGGACACTTCAACATCACTATCTGTACAGAAGAAATGGCAGAAATAACAAACACATTTTTGGGATAGGAGGGCAAACGAATTCCAAGTCAAGACCCTCTAGCTATACTAAAGTCATCAGTCAGTAGCACCCTGGCTTCCACCTGGTTTAAGGTCAATAGAAAATGGGCTTTTTATATCGGTATATTACGTGAACCTTTTGAATGGTTCTCCAAGACCAATGTTAGGCTATATATGGATGACAGACATGGGGTCCAGTGGAGGGTGCACCAGGCTCGAGGCCCAACTCTTCCACTGGTCTGCTGGGTGACTTGGGCAACTTACAACCTCTTGGGGGCTCAGTTTTCTCAACTGTAAAATGGGGATAAAATAAACTGTGAGGCCCTAGACCTCATTCGTGCATTTCTTTCCCCACACTTAATGCTTTGCATGGCAAGAGCTTAATACTACTACTACTAGAGTAGCTATCCATGAGTTGGGAAAAGGAATCCTGTCCAGTTAGTGTTGTTAGCTTTCAAAGAATCAAATATTTATTATATGCAAAGCACTGTACTAAGTACTTCAGAAAGTACAATACAACAAAATAAGCAGACATGTTCCCTGCCTATAATGAGTTTACAGTCTAGAGTGGGAAACAGACATTAATATAGACATTCATAATATATAAAGATAATACACATAAGTACTGTGGGGTTGGTGGTGTGGTGAATATCAAAACTCTCAAAGGTCACAGATCCAAGTGCATAGATGATGCAGAAGGGAGAGTGTGTCAGGAAAAAGAGAGTTTAATCCGGGAAGGCCTCTTGGAGGAGATAATAATGTTGGGATTTGTTAAGCGCTTACTATGTGCAGAGCACTGTTCTACACGCTGGGGTAGATACAGGGTAATCACGTTGTCTGACGTGAGGCTCACAGTTTATCCCCATTTTACAGATGAGGGAACTGAGACACAGAGAACTGAAGTGACTTGCCCACAGACACACAGCTGACAAGTGGCAGAGCCGGGATGTGAACCCATGACCTCTGACTCCCAAGCCCAGGCTCTTTCCACTGAGCCATACTGCTTCTGGTAGGAAGGGAGGCCTGATTGACTGCCTTAAAACTGATGGTAAGGAGTTTCTGTTTGATGCAGAGGTGATAGCAGCCAGTGGAAGTGTGTGAGAAGTGTGGCTGTTCACTCTGAGGGCAAATGTAAGTGTTACTCCCACTAATAATCCCTAATCCCCTGTCTTTTAACATCTGCTAATTGATTGGGCTATTTACTAAGGCTAATGGGGCTACTAATATAATGACTGTGATACTTGTTAAACTCTTAACTATGTGCCAGGTACTGGGGTGGATATAAACAAAACGGGTTGGACACAATCTCTCTCCTAAGTGGAGCTCACAGTATCAATCTCCATTTTACAGATGAGGTAACTGATGCACAGAGAAGTAAAGTGACTTGCTCTGGGCATGTCACTCCCCTTCTTAAAAACCTCCAGTGGTTGCCTATCAATCTCCACGCAAAACGAAAACTCCTCACTCTAGGCTTCAAGGCTCTCCATTACCTTGCCCCTTCCTACCTCTCCTCCCTTCTCTCTACCGCCCACCCCGCATGCTCCGCTCCTCTGCCGCCCACCTCCTCACCGTCCCTCGGTCTCGCCTATCCCGCCGTCGACCCCTGGGCCACGTCCTCCCGTGGTCCTGGAATGCCCTCCCTCCTCACCTCCAACAATCTAATTGTCTTCCCCTCTTCAAATCCCTACTTAAAGCTCACCTCCTCCAAGAGGCCTTCCCAGACTGAGCTCCCCCCTTTTTTCCCTCTGCTCCCTCTACCCCCCCACCTCTCCACAGCTAAACCCTCTTCTCCCCCCATCCCTCTCCTCCTCCCCCTCTCCCATCCCACCCCCTCAGCACTGTACTTGTCTGCTCAACTGTATATATCTTCATCACCCTATTTATTTTGTTTAATGAGATGTACATCACCCTGATTCTATTTATTTGCCATTGTTTTTATGAGATGTTCTTCCCCTTGACTATTTATTGCCATTGTTCTTGTCTGCCTGTGTCCCCCGATTAGACGGTAAGCCCGTCAAAGGGTAGGGACTGTCTCTATCTGTTGCTGATTTGTACATTCCAAGCACTTAATACAGTGCTCTGCACATAGTAAGTGCTCAATAAATACTATTGAATGAATTAACTTGCCTAAGGTCACACAGCAGACAAGTGGCAGATCCAGGATGTTCAGCCACAGCACCTAGTTCTATGGTTTGGCTTCCTCCCAGCCAAGGGTTTCAGGAGCAAGAGAAGAGGACCTAGAATCAGTCGTATCTATTGAGTGCTTAATGTTAGTGTGGCATTTGTTAAGTGCTTACTATGTGCCACACACTGTACTAAGCGCTGGGATGAATACAAGCAAATTGGGTTGGAATGTGCAGAGCACTGTATGAAGTGCTTGGGAGAGTACACTAAAGCAGAGGTGGTAGGCAGGTTCCCTGCCCAATAACGAGCTCACACTCTAGACGGGGAGACGGACATCAGTATAAAATGAATAAATAACAGATATGAATATAAGTGCTGCGGGGCTGAGGAAGGGGTGAATAAAGGGAGGTGATCCTGTGCTGTCACTCCTCTTCCTGTAGATCTGGGGGTTCTCATCCCTGCTGGATTTCCCAATGGCTAAACCCGGGCCTTCTATGCTAGGTAAACAGAAGCTGCGGTTCTCACATATCCCCGGTAGCAAGCCAGAACTGCAGTGAGGGGAGGGAGTTCCTTCATGGGAAGGGGAGGGATTGGGGGGCAGGTGAGGTCCAATGGCCACACCCCAGGATGGCATTGGGCAGGGCACCAGAGTCGTGGGAGAGGCACTTCGCATATCTGGGGGCCCCATTGTGGGGTGTTCAGCCCTGAGAGACTCAGCATCAATCCCGTAATTCACCTGTATTTCTGCCCCGTGCCAGATGCTGTCTGGCTTTGTCCGAGAGCTTGATATGGCTCCTGTTCCCATCGGGGTCCCGGGGTGCAGACTTATGACAAACAGCTTCACATCTTTTCCTCAGATCTCCCTCAGGCCCTGGGAATCCCTGTGTGCCAATGGCTCCTCTTGGGCCTAATTGAATAGACAGATACTTTTGTTGCCTTTAATGTCTATTACAGTGTACTCTCCCCAGCGCTTAGCACGATGCTCTGTACATAGCAAGCGCTCAGTAAAAATTACTGATTGACTGAATATAAGCTCACTGTGGGCAGGAAATGAGCCTGCCAGCTCTGTTATATTGTACTCTCCCAAGTGCTCAGTACAGTGATCTGGACACAGTAAGTGTTCAATAAATACCATTGAAGAATTGCTTATGTGACCTCTAATTCTTTCCTTTCTGGCTTTAGGAGTCTGATCTGGCCTTGGCCCATCGTGCTGGTATTTTATCCACAAGTGTGGGTTGGTGGTAGGTGAAGGCCAGGGGGTCCTGCCCCTGCAGGTTCGGGGCTTGGATCCGCCGATTGGGCCTGGATCAGAACCTGGCTCAGAGCCAGGTGCCAGATACACAATCGAGGCGGAGCCTTCGGCCCCATCTGCTCCCCCCCCCACAGGCTTCGACTCCCCTGTCGTCGTCGTCCCCTCCCCCCCCCACCACCACCCCCGGAGTGTGGCCTAGTTCTCTGACCAACAATGCCATCTGTGAGCCGGGCCAGCCCACCATTGTGAGCAGACACCAGACCCAGATGGGGGCAGCCCCCGTGCTGCTCCCAGTCCAGCCCGGCCTGCCTGCCCTCGTGCCCACCTACCCGTCTACCCAGAGACGGTGTAGACGGTGCTACGGTAAGGAAGAAGAGGATGGTTCGCACCCGGCAGCAGCTCCAGTCCAGGACTGGAGATGGGAAGGCGCAAAAGAGGACCGTGCTCAGGATGGTGAGCAACCAGGAAGGGGCAGGCAAGGCGAACTTGCTAAGCTTGACCAGTAGCACCCTTTCTTCCGAGGCTGCGGGCAAGAGCAGCACCACCCTGGGGGAGTCTGAGGGCGGGGGGGGTGGCAATGGGGGAGCACATGGAAATGGGGCTTGCCCATCACACCCCGCCACTCCCACCCTTCCTTCCTAGGTTCCCTTGGGTCTAGTTGTGCCTCTTGGGTGCACACCTAGGGGCAGGTAGAGTATTGGTCCCAAGTTGGGGGAGGTTAGCCTACCCTGGGACGAGGTTGGGGTGCCTCTGCTGGGGTAGGGGAGGGGCCTGAGAAAGTGGGAGACTTGGGCAGAAGTGACAAGGCAAGGGGTCCTACTTAGGCGAGGGGGAGGGGCCTAGCCTGGAGCCTTTCCCTAGCAGAGGGAGCCCATGGGTGAGGCACGATCTCCTCTGGGGCCAATCCATCAGCTCCTTGGGGAAACCGAGCTCCAAAGGGAAGGCATGCCCAGCAACGCCAGAGTTAGAGCTGTGGGGATGAGCTCATTCCCTTTAGTAATGAAGCGCGAGACACTGGGACCTTGGCCTTGACACCCTTGGCATCCCTCAAGCCACTCTCCCAGCCTACTCTATTTACACATATCTAGGTTCTTTTAAAAAGATGGTCGGTGACTCCTCTCCAGGACTTCCTCCGCCCCAGGACCTCCCTTCAATCACATTTACCGAGCGCTTACTGGGTGCAAAGCACTTGGGAGAGTACACTACAACAACAAATGGACACATTCCCTGAGCACAATGAGTTCACAGTCTAGAGGGGGAGATAGACATTAATATACAGCATCCCCAAAATGCTCCAGCTCTCCTCATGTCCCCTCTGTCTCTCAACAGACACTGTGCCGGGCACCGGTGCGGACAGAGAAGGAGAGGACGTATGTCACAGCATTCACCAGGTGAGCCCCCCTGGATGCCCTAGTGCCAGGGAGCAGAAGGCTAGGGAGAGTAGTAATTCCCTCAACCCCATTCCCGATGCGGGGGAGGGAGGCGGGGTGTCACTGGGTCCCCCTAACCCAGGCTAGGGGAGGCAGAGCTAGGGATACCTTGGGCCAGGCAGCAGGACTCACCTCACAGGGTCTGTCTGGTTCTCTAAGGAGCATGTTGGGGAAGCTGAGCAGACCAAAGGAGACCTCTCCGTCCCCTCGGGAGCCAACCATACCATGGACGCAGGCTATAGCAAGTGGCCACTGGAAGGTGACGAACTGGAAGAAGTAGGTGGACAATGGCCACTCAGTGGCCGCCAGTCACAGTGGACTGTAATCAACCCCTCCACTGGGGCCAGGTTGCCCAGGGGCCAGGGCTGTCCAGGATGGGAGATCTCCACCCAATCTCTGGTCTCAAGAGCCATTCCCATCCCACCAGAGGCCCCTGGAAACAGTTCTGGTCTTCTCGCCCATGCCCTCTCTCCCCATTTCTCTTTCTCTTCCAGCAGGGCTTTCTGGACACTTGCTCTCTTGCTGCTGCTGCTCAATGTGCTCATCATCGCCTTGTGCACCAAAGACATCCGATCTCATCTCTGGCGCCTGCCCTGTGACCTCCTAGGATGTGCCCGCCGTCTCCGACAGGATCTCCCGTCCAAGCTCTATGGTGCAGCCACCCTTGAAAAAATCAAGAACGTGGTATGCTCCTTCCTGACTCTGCAGGGCGAAGACTTCCTGCCCCACTGAACCCTGCGCCCACTCCAGGGTGGGCAGACAGCAAGCCTCCTCTCTCCCCTGCTCCCCCGTCACCATATTTGAAACATAATAAATAAATCTTTGCTGTCTTGCCCCCAGATGTTGTGTTTGAGACAGTGCCTTTCCCCACCACTCCTCACCCAACTCCAGTAGGAGTAATGGTAATAACCGTAACTGAGGCATTTGTTAATTGCTACCATAGTGCTAAGCAGTGGGGTAGAAACAGGATAATGGGGTTGGACACAGTCTCTGAACCACACAGGGCTTGCAGACTAAGAAAAAGGTTAAACAGATATCAAGTCTCAGATATCAAGTCTTCATTTTACAAATGAGGAAACAGGCCAGAGAAGTTTAGGGACTCAACCAAAGTCATACCGCAAGCAAAGGACAGGGCCAGAATTAGAACCCAGGTCTACTGATTCCCAGTCTTACACTTTACCTTCTCCCCTGGTCTGCAATGGATTCATGATTCTCAGTGGCAGAGAAGGGGGTTGGATTAATTGACTGATTGATGGGCAGCTCCGAGCTCGCAGCTTGTTGCCTTGTCACTGGTAGGACTATGGCTGCTCCCAGAGGAAGTTGTTTTTGGTATTTGTTAGGCACTTACTGTGTTTCAAACATTGTTCTAAACAAAGCAGGTAAATTAGATTGGACACAATCCCTGTCCCAGTCTAAGTAGGAGGGAGAACTGAGGCCCAGAGAGGTTAAGTAACGTGCCCAAGGTCACAGAGCAAGCAATTGGCAGAGCTGGGATTAGAACCCGAGGCCTGACTCCCAGGCCTGTGCTCTTTCCACTAGGCCACACTGCTCTCATCCACGTTCTCCATGTCGCCCACCCCTTAGGTACTGACAGAGGTGCCCATGACGAGCTGAGCCTCAAGAAGAGATGGCGACCATCAGTGGGTGGTGCTGAGAGGCATGAATGGGGTAGATGGGTGCCTAATAACACCAAGTGTATGCTCTGGCAGAGCTGGTGGCCTCCAGGACTTCATAGCACTTATAATAAGGATGGCATTTGTTAAGCTTACTATGTGCCAAGCACTGTTTTAAGTGCTGGGGTAGATACAAGATAGCTACTCCACATGGGGCTCACAGTCTTAATTTGCATTTTACAGATGAGGTAACTGAGGCACAAAGAAGTTAAGTGACTTACGCAAAGTCATACATTCATTCATTCAATAGTATTTATTGAGCGCTTACTATGTGCAGAGCACTGTACTAAGCGCTTGGGATGAACAAGTCGGCAACAGATAGAGACAGTCCCTGCCGTTTGACGGGCTTACAGTCTAATCGGGGGAGACGGACAGACAAGAACAATGGCACTAAACAGCGTCAAGGGGAAGAACATCTCGTAAAAACCGATGGCAACTAAATAGAATCGAGGCGATGTACAATTCATTAACAAAATAAATAGGGTAACGAAAATATATACAGTTGAGCGGACGAGTACAGTGCTGTGGGGATGGGAAGGGAGAGGTGGAGGAGCAGAGGGAAAAGGGGAAAATGAGGCTTTAGCTGCGGAGAGGTAAAGGGGGGATGGCAGAGGGAGTAGAGGGGGAAGAGGAGCTCAGTCTGGGAACGCCTCTTGGAGGAGGTGATTTTTAAGTAAGGTTTTGAAGAGGGAAAGAGAATCAGTTTGGCGGAGGTGAGGAGGGAGGGCGTTCCAGGACCGCGGGAGGACGTGACCCAGGGGTCGACGGCGGGATAGGCGAGACCGAGGGACGGTGAGGAGGTGGGCGGCAGAGGAGCGGAGCGTGCGGGGTGGGCGGTAGAAAGAGAGAAGGGAGGAGAGGTAGGAAGGGGCAAGGTGATGGAGAGCCTTGAAGCCTAGAGTGAGGAGTTTTAGTTAAGTCACATAGCAGAGCGAGGATTAGAACCCATCACCTCTGATTCCCAAGCCGGTGCTCTTTCCACCAAGCCACACTGTTTCTCTCTAATTTATGTATATTAATGTCTGTCTCCCCCTTTAAACTGTAAGCTCATTGAAGGCAGGGAATGTGTTTATTATGTTGTACTCTTCCAAGCACTTAGAACAGTGCACCACACACAGTAAGCGCTCAATAAATACGACTGAATTGAATGAATGAATTACTGACCCACGTGGTATAGACCCTCCAGGAAGGGAGAAGCAGGCAGACAGAGAAGGGACCTGAGCTGGAGCCAGGTTGAGAGGGGTTCCCCTCTCCCTCGCCAAGCTGGGCCAGAGAGCTCTGGGGCTGCCCACACCCCAGGCCACGGACCGACCACCGGACCGCCCACGGGCCCTGCTTCAAGCCAACCAGCCATTTGAGCATTGGGCAGGGGAGGGCATTGCTGGGGAGGGTCCTGGTGTTCATTCCTGCTGCTGCCCCCACAGTGGGCTGGGCCTGGAGTATCCCACGTGTGGAAGGGATGGGAAGAGGGGCGGGAAGTCCCAAAACTGCCACAGGGCACAAGGGGGTGACAGTCCCCTGGTGTCCCCGGCTAGGCTCCTCTGCCCCTTCCCCTGCTCGTGGCCCAACTGCCCACCTGGGTCCTTGGAACACAGACAGGGTCTGGATCAGTCCAGTGGCTCCCAGGCTTGGATGGGAGAGAAGTCCTGGTGGCCACCAGCTCTGCTCAAGGGTGCTGAGGGGGTTGCTCTTAGGCCACTGTGTGCAAGCCTCCTTCTGGGGCTCCAGAGGTGGGGTTTGGCCTGAGGAACTTGCCACACCAGGGCCAACTCATTCTCCAACCTGGGGGAGCATCTACAAGTGGTCTGAAATGCAGCAAACACTTCTATCAGTCCTTTCATCTCCCAGCACCCTCTACAGCCCCACACCGGGGCCAGGGGACCATTCAGGGTATGGCCCTGTGCTGCTGAAAGCTGGGATTTCTCCTTCTGTGGCCCCCATTGCCCTCTTAATTGCATAGGCCAAGGCCACCTGGATGGACGGGTCGGTGTTAGCCCGATGGCCTCTCGCACTGCTGGGAGCGACGGCGTCGGGGAGGCAGATGGAAATTTACAAAAAAAAAAAGAGGAGCACACAGGAATCTTTTGATTAACTGATTGAATAGAAGGTTAAGATGTTAGCTCCCCCATAGACAATGTGACTTTAAGGGAGGGAAGCAAGGACTGGAGAAGGGAGAGGCAGGGGGCAGGGAGATCAGCGAAGAGGCTGACGCAGAAGTAAATGTGGGATTTGACAAGTGCTTGGATGAGCGTGGTGGCCGATCAGATGGAGAGCAAGGGACAGGTTCTGGAAATGCTGCAAAGGAAAGGGATTTGTGGCAGAATGAATGCAGGAATTGAAAAACTGTAGACTTTTGAGCATCTTGTGGGCAGGGAATGTGTCTACCAATTCTGTTGTATTGTAGTACTCTCCCAAGTGCTTACTACAGTGCTCTGCACATGTAAGTGCTCAACAAATGTGAATGAGAGGGAGGAGTCAGGTATAACTTCTTTCATCCCCTTCCTTCCCCACCTATATTTTTTAAATAGCATTTATTAAGCACTTACTATGAACCAGGCACTGTATTTATTGCTGGGGTAGGTACAAGTTAATCAGGTTGAACACAATCCATGTCCTACATGGGGCTCACAATCTTAATTCATCTTTTACAGATGAGGTAACTGAGGCACAGAGAAGCTAAGTGACTTGGCCAACATCACAGAGCAAACAGGTCCTCTGACTCCCAGGCCAGATCTCTTTCCATTATGCTGGAGCTCTTTCATGCATGGCTGCCTATCATTCCTGATAAGACTAACGTGCCTTTCTAAACTACCACTCCACCACACCTGGTATTCAAATCACATCCAAACCGCGTTCCTGCATGAAGTCCTCCAACTCTTCCTATCTTATTTCCTAAACTCCTTTCTTGTGCTTGCAAACACTTCAAGGGGCCTTGAGCTACAGAATTCATCTCAGCACTAGATTTCACTGCTGGCCTCCTTGGTAAAAAGACAGTCAACAAAATGACTCAGGGTAGAGGAAAGGTGTGTTCCCCCGGCACACTTTGATCCTGTGAACCAAGTGAAATCAGTTTTGATAAAGGGGTAAAGATTAAATAGGACTTGATCTCAAGATGCATTTTAAGAAAGTGAGAGATGGCATTTTAATGAGTACTACTGTGTGCAGAGCACTGTACCAAGTGCTTGGGAAAGGACAACAGAGCTGGTGGACATACTCTCCGGCCACAAGCTTCCAGTCTGGGGATGATTTAACGATCTGTATCCTTATTCCTAGGAGATCTTGCCCTTCTGCTGAGAGAAATAACTCCCGTTCCAAGTCAGCTCGGAGAATCAGTTAAAACTTCTCCAAGGATCCAGCATACCTAAATTCAACATGTTTTTCACCAATGCTATAAGCCCTCACTTTGGGTGGGAATGACAATAATCCTGGGCTCTGTCACTTGTCTGCTGGGTGATCTTAGGCAAGTCACAACTTTTTTTTTTTAATGGTATCTGTTAAGTACTTACTATATGCTAGACACTGTACTAACCATTAGGGTAGACATAAGATAATCAGTTTGGACTGATTATCAGTCCATGTCCCACATGAGGCTCACCGTCTAAATCCCCATTTTACAGATTAAGTAACTGAAGCACTTCTTGTACAATTTGGCAACAGATAGAGATAATCTCTGCCCAGTAATGGGCACACAGTCTAAAGAGACCAAGGATAGAGAGCAGCAGTCATGGCTGGTGGCCTGCCGGGCATCATGCTGGCCCGGGATGATGACTCTGGGGTGATGGAGCAGCAACTGATTGGTCCTACAGCTCTGGGGCCCTCAGGGAGGGAGGACTGGATTTCTCCAGGTCAATCACAAGCCTCGTGGGTCGTGGGAGTTCCTTCACTGTAGCTGGGCCACCTCCTAACCTCCTGGCTCCAAGACAACTGGCGCAGGGCACCGCTTTACCCCAGAGCCAGGCAGGAGGGCTTCAACATTGATTCAGTCAGTTCAATGATCTTTATTGAGTGTTTATTGCCTGCAGAGCACTGTACTGAGAACTTAGAACATAGAATAAAAGGAGAGAAGGAAAAGATATTTTATCCCCGTTTTACAGATGAGGTAACTGAAGCACAGAGTAGTTGAGTGACTTTCCCAGGTGACACAGAAAGCAAATAACAGAGATGGGACTAGAACCTCAGTCTCTTGATTCCCAGCCCTATGTTCTCTCCAGTAGGCCACATTTTCCCTGTATTTTTCTCAGTTCCATTGGTTTTTTTTTGCCTTTTTGCCTTCAGTTTCTCTTACCCGCTCTCCCCCCGACACTCCCCCTGCCCAACTTTTTTTTTTGGGGGACATTTTTCTTTGGTTCTATCATTTCATTTTTGCCATTCCCTACAATACAATGGATGATGTTTGCCCTCTAAGTACTGCTTAATCCCATTACCTACTGGTTTGGGCTATTAAGTTCCAGTTAGTGAGCAGGAGGCTTCATTTAATGCACAAATTCAATAGACCCTTGATGAAGGCTTGCTCATCTCCTCAGTGGCCAATCTGGAATCACCAGGAGCAGTAGACCAGCCAGGACCGGTCCTGTCTGAAAAAGACTAGACCAAACACTGCACCTGCCCCAGCCAACCCCAGCTAGGCCCAGAGCACCATCTCGGGGCCTAATATCAGTCCTTGTCTCCCAAGGGGCAGCAAAACCCAATCAAGGACTGGCTTGCTTTTTTTTTTAAGGGTATTTGTTAACCAGTGCCAGGCACTGTACTAAGCACTGGGATAGATACAATTTAATTAGGTTGGAAAAAGTGCCTGTCCCACATAAGGCTCAGAGCCTTAATCCCCATTTTACAGATGAGATAACTGAGGCACAGAGAAGTGAAATGACTTGTCCATGGCCACACAGCAGACTAGTGGCAGAGCCGGGATTAGAATCCAGGTTCTCTCACTCCCAGGCCTGAGACTTAATGGAGAAATAACGTGGCTTAGTGAATAGAGCATGGGCCTGGGAGTCAGAAGGACCTGGGTTCTAATCCTGGCTCTGCACTTGTCTGCTGTGTGGCCTTGGGCAAGTTACTTCACTCCTCTGGGCCTCAATTACCTCATCTAGAAAGTGGGGATTAAGAGTGTGAGCCCCATATGGCACAGGGTCTCTGTCTAACCTGATTAACTTGTACCTACCCCAGTGCTTAGAACAGTGCTTTGCACATAGTAAGCACTTAACAAGTACCATAATTATTAATTGTTATTATTTTTATTATCCACTAGGCCAAGCTATGGATCCTTAGGGGGCTGAGGAGGAAGTAGGGGAGTGGGGAAGGTTGAGGTAACTGCTGCACTAGTCCCACTAGACTAGGGCAGGGATCATGACTTTCAACTTCACTCAAAGGTATTTATTGAGTGTTTACTGGGTGCCATCACTGTAGTACATGTTTTCTGTCCCCAGAAAGCTCACAGTCTAAAAGGGGAGACACAACCCTGTTGCAGTGTTCTCTCCCAAGTTCTCAGTACAGTGCTCTGCAGGCAGTAAACACTCAATAAAGATCATTGAACTGACTGAATCAATGTTGAAGCCCTCCTGCCTGGCTCTGGGGTAAAGCGGTGCCCTGCGCCAGTTGTCTTGGAGCCAGGAGGTTAGGAGGTGGCCCAGCTACAGTGAAGGAACTCCCACGACCCACGAGGCTTGTGATTGACCTGGAGAAATCCAGTCCTCCCTCCCTGAGGGCCCCAGAGCTGTAGGACCAATCAGTTGCTGCTCCATCACCCAGGAGTCATCATCCCGGGCCAGCATGATGCCCGGCAGGCCACCAGCCATGACTGCTGCTCTCTATCCTTGGTCTCTTTAGACTGTGTGCCCATTACTGGGCAGAGATTATCTCTATCTGTTGCCAAATTGTACACTTCAAGTGCTTAGTACAGTGCTCTGCAAATAGAAGCGCTCAATAAATACTACTGATTGAAAGAATGAAGTCAGGCCAGAATGACAACATCCTCTCCTCATGACTCTGTCACAGATCACTGGGCACAAATTCAGGTGATTCACTTGCCAGTCCAAAGACAAAATACGATGAGACTATGAAGGAGGATGACACATCTGTCTGATCTCTAAGCCCTCATTTCCTCTTCTCCCACTCCCTTCTGCGCCACCCTTGATCTTGGATTTACACACTTTATTCACCCCACCTCAGCCACACAGCATTTATGTACATATCCCTAATTTATATATTTGTATTAATGTCTGTCTTCCCCTCTAGATTTTGAGCTCATTGTGGACTGGGAACTTGTCTACCAACCCTGTTGGATTGTTGTATTGGACTCCCCCAAGCACTTAGGATAATGCTCTGAAATGCCCAGTAAATATGATTAAGAAGAAGTCTTGGTTTTATAAAAAAAAAAAAATCAAATTTCTAACATCTTCAAATGTGAGGACCATTGGACTGGCTTATATTTATATTATCGCCCTCAGACCGTGCTGCATCCCAGCTGAAAACTGGGAGTCAATTGCTGAGGCTGGACTGTTATCCAAAAAGGAGCGGCTCTTCTTGAGAAAAACTTTTTTAGGGAACGAGAGGCAAGGAGGCAAAAACAAAAACAGCAGCAGATGCTGCCAACATCAGCAGCATTATGAGATCCTGTTTTTGCACTCACAATGTGTCTGGGATTGTAGGTTCTGCATTGTGTACACAGAGGTGAATTTGACCATTGATTGTCTTTGAGTACAAGGGGTACATATATAATTTATATATGAAGGTATGTCCTTTATATGCAAAAGGGGAGAAAGAAAAAGAGACACAGAGAGAGAGAATATGAATTTTTCAACTCCCATTTCACTCATCCCAAATTTGGAAAAATATATTGTAGTCCTCATCCAGTGCCCTTCCCACTACTACATGCCCTCCCCCCACTGCAGTTCTTGGGAGGATACATAAGCTCATACTCACAAGGCCCTGCCTTGACCACATGAACAATTCAGGACTGGCACAACTCCATTTAAATCCTTTATCCCTTTCAGGAAATTCAGTGTTGGCACAATCCATTCTTGGCCCAAAGCTGGGCAGAGAAACTTGGCTTAATGAAGTCTGAGCCAAGGGCCAAAAAACACAGAAAAAGATGAAGGCAGAAAGAAAATAGCCAACATAGACTCCTGCCTACTTAGACTGTGAGCCCCATGAGGGATAGGGATTGTGTCTAATATGGTTAACTTGTATCTACTCCAGGGCTTAGAACAGTGCTTGACACAAAGTAAGTGCTTAGCAAATACTGTAATAATAATAATGGACTCAAACAGCATAGGGCACCTTCCCTGAGGATGCAATCTAGGCCAAGAGGCAAGAAGGGCCCAAATTAAGCCATATTGGAGTTTGCTTTGCTATGGGTAAGGGCAAAAGAGTATTTATGACATTGAGGGTAAATATTGAGGAAACTTGTGAAAACAGATTATCACATTTGATCAAGACCCTACTCTTCAAACAAGGTGACAATGGATAACCAAAAATAATTACTTAAAATATTGATCTAATAGTCCATGGCAAATGACACCAGAAAATAATTTATCAAAATGGCTATGACCTACACCAGATATCTTAGCCTATAAGAAAGATCATCAAGTGAATGACCTAAGCATCTTTTAGGGACTAAAGGGGGCCACCATTAACCATCTTTAAAGTAACGGGAAAGGAAAAGGGAGGGTGGAGAAGGGAGGGGGAAGAGGGAGAGTGCGGGAAGAGGGAGGGTTAGGGAAAGGGCAAGGAAGAGGTAGGGCAAGGGAAGGAAAGGGAAAAGATAGGGAGACGGAGAGGAAGGAAGAGGGAGGGAGAGGAAGAAAGAAATCTCTAAGCAGAGAATCCTGGTCATGTCCCTTCAACTGACCAAAGGTTGGGAGAGTCAGGCAGTCTTCTGTTTTTGATCCAAAGGACAACCTACCAATATTGGCATGAGATTTTGACTCCAAAATATATATGATCTGTTGCTTTGCCGTAGATTATCATATCAGGAACAGTTTTGTAATATACATCGCTTCTGTTACTGGAATATCACTGATATTTTTCTCGCTTTTTCAATCTTATCCTACCTAAGATGCTGCTATGATGGGCTACCCACCCCTTGAGTTATTCTCAGTTGCACATGTGCACCAGTGTGTTCAGGACTCTGTGTGACTTTAACAGCCACACCACCATCCATAATCAAGCAACACATGGATTTCACCTTCACCAGTCTCTTCTTCCAGTAAAAAGAATGATAAGTATAAAAGTTTCATAAATAATGACCCTTGCATACCTGAGGTCCTCGACTGATCCTTCCTCAATTATTCAACGGATACTGAGCACTGACTCTGGGGCACAGAACACCATACTAAGCGCATGGGAGAGTACAGTAAGTAGTCACAATCCCAACCCTCGAAGAGTTTAAAATCTAGCACGGGAGTCACTGAAATAAAATTATATTTTAATTGCGCCTAATTGCTGTGGGGTAGAGCCCGAGCCTGGGAGTCAGGTCATGAGTTCTAATTCTGGCTCTGTCACTTGTCTACTGTGTGACCTTGGGCAAGTCGCTTCACTTCTCTGTGCCTCAGCTCCCTCATCTGTAAAATGGGGATTCAGATTGTGAACCCCACGTGGGACAGGGACCTTGTCCAACCCAATTTGCTTGTATCAACCCCAGCGCTTAGTACATTGCCTGGAACATGGTAAGCACTTAAATTCCATAATTATTATTTGTTATTATTACCTAAGTACTTAAAGGCTACTCTGGCTCTATTTCTTGCTCACTTGGGAAGTAACTAGCTGGGGGGGGGGGGGGGGGGGGGAGTCCCTGCTATCATAAATTCCTTCTTTGGACATGGTTTTCTGCCCCAGTTGGATCTGGCTGCCTTTTGTTTCCTTCTCCTGCCTCTGTGAACCTTCAAAATTGCTACATATGTTTATGGGGAGAGCTGTTACCTATCCCAGAAGTTAAATTCATTCTTATTCTCTCTTTCTCCTGTTATACACTTCTATTTCAAAGAACCCTTCCAGGTAAAAAGATACTGTCTTTTTTTTTTTTAATTGACATGCCTACTATGTGTCCAGCACTGTTCTAAGTGCTGGGGTAGATGCAAATTAATCACACTGGATACAGTCCCTAACCCACATGGGGCTCACAGTCAAGCAGGAGGGAGAACAGGTATTGAATCCCCATTCTGCTGTTGACGACCCTGGGGCACGGAGAAGTTAAGTGACTTGCCCAAGGTCATACTGCCAGCATGTGGCAGAGCAGCATTTGAACCCGGGTTCCCTGGCTCCCAGGCTTGGGCTTTGTCCTCTAGGCCACTCTGCTGTCCATTCTCCTTCCCAACAGGAAATTTGGGGCTTATGACTAAGCTCCTGGAGGACGAACAAGGGAAATCCTCTTTGCCCAAGACGCCCACAGTGAGATTAAGCACAGAAGGCAGTGACAGGGAACATGAACCTCTGAAGCCGGGTTGTGTATATATAGTCACAGCTATGTCTCACTATGTTGTCTATGTCCTTTGGCTTTGAGTTACGAGCCTTTATTTCTATTTATGCCCCGGGGGTCACCGCAGGTCTATCGCTGGAGACCAGGCTTCACAGGCCACATATTTCCCAGCATCCCCAGAGAGTGAGGGAGGACTGCAGGATAATTTGTTTGTATGAAATCTGAGCCTGAGAACAGCCTGTGAGGGAGTCCAAAATGCCCTGGGATCGGGGCCAGGCTGAAGGGGACCAGCCCAGTAGAACTAGTCACCGACTCGCAGGGCCCAGACTCACAGCCCTGACCCAAGGTGCCAAGCTCCACCATGCAAAACCCACCATGGCTCCTAGATCCACCGGCTTCTTCCTTCCCCTCCCACAATCTGCATTTCCAGCTGGGCTGAAAGCTTCCTCTTTTGCTCCAGGACTGTCGCCAGCAGGGCTTTGTGGAAAGAGCACAGGTCCGGGAGTCAGAGGACAATGGTTCTATTCCCAGCTCTGCCATTTGCCTGTTGCAGGACCATGGCAAATCATTTCTCTGTGCCTCAGTTTCCTCATCTGTAAATTGGGTATTCAATATCTGTTCACCCTCTCTCAGACTGTGAGCCTCACATGGGACAGGGACTGTGAAGAGAGATGAGGGACAGCGACTGCATCTGTTCTGAGTGTATTTCTGCCTTTGGCACATAGTAAATGCTTAGGCAGCACCATAATATAAATTATTATTCCTAAGTAAACAACCGCATCCACCTCCTCACTGATCTCCAAGCACCAACTTCTCCCTTCTTCAATTTATACAAGACTCTGAAGCCTCATCTTCCTAACATGTTTTTCAGCCCACGTCTTCCCCCTCCTTGAAAGCTGCCAGTGGTCACCACATCAAATTGAAAATCCTTACCACTGGCTTCAAGCATTTGCCTTTTAATATACCAGCTTTCTTATTATGATGGAATTTGTTAAGCACTTACTATGTGCCAAGCATTGTTTTAAGCACTGAGGTAGATACAAGGTAAGCAGGTTGCACACAGTTCCTGTCCCACATGGGTTTTATGGTCTTAATCCCCATTTTACAGATGAGGGAACTGAGGCACAGTTCTTTTCTTTCCCCAGGTCACATAACTGCAGGACTCATAAATGCACAGTTACCTGCAGGACCTTAGTAGGCACGCATCCTACTTGGATTGTGAGCCTCATGTGGAACCTGATTACCTTTTATCCATCCCAGTGCTTAGAACAGTGCTTGGCATATAATAAGTCCTTAACGGACAACACAATTATTATTACGTACTCTCCTGTTTATTCATCTATCCATTTTCCCACCTACTTGTTATAAATCAGGTGTACTTTCTATTTTTTCTCTCAACTGTAAATAGTTTTGGGTCTGCCTGTCTTCCCCCATTAGATCTTAAGCTCCTTAAGGGCAGGAATTGGGTGTTTTATACTATACTCTCCCAAGTGTCCTGCACACTTTAAGGTCTCAATGTACACTAGTCAACTGACTGCTTCCCTCTGCTCCAGATTGAGATGAAAGAGTCAAAGTAATTTTTTAAGTGCTTACTATATGCTAAGCACTGTACTAAGTGCTGGGGTAGATACAAGATAATCAGGTTGGACATAATACGTGTCCCATGGAGGCTACAGTCTTAATCCCATTTTACAGATGGGGTAACTGAGGTCCAAAGAAATTAATCATATTTATTCATTCAATAGTATTTATTGAGCGCTTACTATGTGCAGAGCACTATACTAAGTGCTTGGAATGACTATATGCTAAGCACTGTACTAAGTGCTGGGGTAGATACAAGATAATCAGGTTGGACATAATACCTGTCCCTTGAAGGTTTACAGTCTTAATCCCATTTTACAGATGGGGTAACTAAGGTTCAAAGAAGTTAATCATACTTATTCATTCAATAGTATTTATTGAGCACTTACTAAATGCAGAGCACGGTACTACGCACTTGGAAGAGTACAGTAACAGTAAAACATATTCCCTGCCCACAGCAAGCTTACAGTCTAGAGGGGGAACAGACAAATATAAATAAATTTCAGATATGTACAACTGTGAGGGGGAATAAAGAGAGCAAATCAGGGTGACCGAGAAGGGAGTGGAAGAAAAGGAAAAGAGGGCTTAGGGAAGGCATCTTGGAAGAGAAGTTAGTGCTTGGAGATCAGTGAGGAGGTGGATACAATAAGGCTTTGAAATGGGGGAGAGTAACTGTCAGAAATGAAGAAGGAGGGGACGCCAGGCCAGAGGCAGAATATGGGCAAGAGGTCAGCAGTGAGATAGATGAGAGCAGGTTGGTACAGTGAGCAAACTGGTATTAGAGAAGCCAAGTGTGTGGGTTGGGCTGTAGTAGGAGAGTAGTGAGGTGAGGTAGGTGGGACCAAGGTAATTCAGTATTTTAAAGCCAATGGTGAGGAGTTTGTTTGACATAGAGGTGAGTGGGCAACCACTAGAGATTCTTGAGGAGTGGGGAAACATGGCCCGAACATTTTGTAGAAAAGTGATCCAGCTGGCAGAGTGAAGTACGGGCTGGAGTGGGAAAAGACAGGAGGCTGATTCAGTAATCAAGGAGGGACAGGATAGGTGATTGGATTAATGTGGTAGCAGTTTAGATGGAGAAGAAAGGACAAATTTTAGCAATGTTGTGGAGATTGAATTGGCTATATTTAGTGATAGATTGAAAATGTGGGTTGAAAGAGAGGGGTCATGGATAACACCAAGGTGATAGTCTAGTGAGACAGGATAGATGGTGGTGCTGTCTACTGATGGGAAAGTCAAGGGGTGGAGAGGGTTTGAATGGGGAGATATGAAATTCTATTTTAGACATTTTAAGTTTGAAGTGATGTCAAGACAATGTCCTAAAGGCAGGAGAAAATGTGAGACTGCAGAGAGGGAGAGAGACCAGGGGTGGAGATGTGGATTTGGGAATCATCCGCATAGTGGAAGCAGTTAAAGCTATGGGAATGAATGAGCTCTCTAAAGGAGTGAGTGTAGATAGAGAATAGAAGGGGACCCAGAACTGAACCTTGAGGGACACCCATAGTTAGGGGGTGGGAAGCAGTAGAAAAGTACACAAGACTGAGAATGTACAGCCAGAGATAGGAGGAGAGCGAGGAAAGGACAATGTCAGTGAAGCAGAAGTTGGATAAAGTATTCGGGAGAAGGGGTTGATCCACAATGTTGAAGGCAGCTGAGAGGTCGAGGACGATTAGGATGGAGTAGAGCTCACTGGATTTGACAAGTAGGAGGTCACTGGTGACCTTAGACAGGGCAGTTCCTTGCAGCGGAAAGTCCAGAAGCCAGAATGAAGGGGTGAAGGAAAGAATTGGAGGAGAGGAACTTGAGACAACTTGGGTGTAGACAACTAGCTCAAGGAGTTTGGAGAGGAATAATAATAATAATAATTATGGTATTTGTTAAGCACTTACTATGTGCCAGGCACTCTACTAAGAGCTGGGGGGCATACAGGCTAAAAGGGTGGGACAACGGTCCCTGTCCCATATGGGGATCATAGTCTTAACTCCACATTTTAAAGATGAGACAACTGAGGCACAGAAAAGTGAAGTGATTTGCTCAAGGTCTCACAGCAGGAATGGTAGGAAGGAGATGGGATGATACCTGGAGAGAGCTGTGGGGTGAAGGGAGGGTTTTTTTTTTTAGGATAGGGTAGACATGGGCGTGTTTGAAAGCAGTGGGAAAGAAGCCATTGGACAGTGAACAGATCTTAATTGTTTAACTGCTTCTTGTGCTTACAAATTCATTTGTATTCATTCTTAGCACTTATGCATATAAGCATATTTTATGGAAGAATCACTTTCATTAATTCTGATTCCACCATTCAGGAACATTGCTTATGGAATGCACGTTCCTTGCAGTTAGGGAAGAAGTCTTGTACTGCTGTTCTCCCAAGCAACTAGTATAGTTTGTGTCTGGCATTCAATAGATCCTCAAATATTCATTCTACTCCAAAGAAATTTTTTTCAGAATTAAATATTTCTCCTCTATCTGGTCACAGTAATCATAAGTCTAGGATTCTATTTTCCATCTTCATCAAAAAAAATTATTGATAATGACCTTCTCATTGCCAAACCCATCCAGTGGAATCTATTCCAACCTAATTTTCCTGGACTTCTCAATTGTCTGATGCTTTGGACCATCATTTTCTCCTGGAAATACAATCAAATCTTGGTTTCAGTGATGCTGTCCTCACCTGGTTCTTCTACCTCTCTGGTCATTTCTCTTTGGTCTCTTTTATCTCCTAACACCTAACTGTGAGGGGTCCCTCAAGGTTTGTTTCTGAGTCTTCTATTCTCCACCTACACCATCCTTTGGAGAACTCATTTGCTCCCAAGGCTTCATCTACTGGCTCTATGCCAATGACTTTCAAATCTCCATCTGCAACCCCAACTTCTCTCCTCTGCAGTCTTGCATATCTTCCTGCCTTCAGGACACCTCTACCTGGATGTCCCACTGACACCTCAAAATAAATGTCCAAAACTGAACTCATCTTCCCTCCCAAACTCTTTCCTTTACCCAACTATCCCAACTCGATAAACACCACCACCATCCTGTCTCACAAGCCTGCAACCTTGGCATTATCCTAGACTCATCTCTCTCCTTCAACCCACATATTCAGTCCACCACTAAACATTGTTGATTCTATCTCCACAATATCTCCAGAATTTGCTCCTTTCCATCCAAACTGTACTCATACTAGGACAAGCACTTGTCCTACTCCAGTCTTGACTACTGCATCAACCCCCTCACTGACCTCCCTGCCTCCTGTCTCTCCAGTCCATACATCACTCTGCTGTCCAGATCATTTTTCTAGAAAATCATTCTGTGCACTCCTCCCCACTCCTCTACTGACTCCAATGGTGGCCCATCCATCTTTGCATAAAACAGAGAGTCACCATCAAATTCAAGACATTCGATCAGCTGTCTTCCACTTTCTGATCCTTGGTCATCGTCCTCCATAACCCAGCTCACACCCTTCATTCCTCTAATATTAACTTGCTCACTTTCTCTCACACCCACCTCTCCCACAGTCAACACCTTACTCACACCTTCCCTCCTCCCTGGCTCTCCAGGCTCTTAGTCAGTGCTCTACACAAAGTAAGCATTCAAATACCACAGATTGATTGATCCAGTGCTATGGTAGGTGGAATTAAAGACACAGTGACACCCTATTTGCTTAGAAATTTCCAAAGGAAAACTGGCATTCAAACATGGACCAAATATCAATAAAGTAGGTGCCATGAGAAGCAGCTTGGCTTAGTGGAAAGAGCACAGGCTTAGGAGTCAGAGGTTGTGGGTTCTAATCACGGATCTGCCACTTGTCAACTGTGTGACCTTGAGCATGTCACTTAACTTCTCTGTGCCTCAGGTACCTCATCTGTAAAATGGTGATGAAGACTGTGAGCCTCACGGGGGACAACCTGATTACCTCGTATCTACCCCTGTGCTTAGAACAGTGCTTGGCACATAGTAAGTGCTTAACAAATACCAACTATATTATTATATATGAAACATACACGTCAAACAAAAAAAGCAATGAAACTGGAACTGTGACACTCCCATTAGATTGCAAGTTCCTTGAGAGAAGGGACTACGTTGTCTATCATTCCCTTTTAGACTATTTGTTCACTGTGGGCAGGGAATATTTCCACCAACTTTTACATTATATTCTCCCAAGTGCTTAGTACACTGCTGTGCACCCAATAAGTTCTCAAAACATACCATTGCACTCTCTCAAGCATCTAGCTGCTCAAAAAAATCCAGCCAAACAAATGAATTCCCACTGCCACACTCAGAAATTTGCAAAGAGGAAATGTCTGTGGTGAATATATATCATTTTGAAATATTCTTTCTAGTTTAATCTTCCCAAACTCTTTCAGTAACTTACATAAATGAACACTTTGTAATAATTCATAAGCGAGAGATAATGGTTTAGAGATGTAGTAACTCCAGGGCGGTGAGAAAAGAAAGCTTCTCAAAATTTTGGTTCCAGTTGAGAAGGCAGTATGGGGAGAAGTCTCTGACAGGTCTCAGATCTGAGACTTTCTTTGGTGTGGGGCATAAGGGAGGATGAGGATTAAGCAGAAAAATGAGAGAAAGGAGCTTTTTAGCACTTTCTATTTGACTGGGAATCCCATAAGGGAGAGCGATTCTATCGGACCTGCTTATCTCATTATTATAATAATTATTAATTGTATTTGTTGAGAGCTTACTGTGTGCAAAGCACTGTACTAAGCACTTGGGAGAGTAGAATATAACATCAGTCACATTCCCTTTCCAAAACGAGCTCACAACTAGCCCAGCGTTTAACACTTGGTAGGCATGGCTTAATAGTCAATTGTATTTATTCAACACTTACTGCGGACAAAGCACCGTACTAAGCACTTGGAAGAGTACAGTACAACAATAATCAGACACATCCCCTTCCCACAACGAGCTTACAATCTAGAGGGGGAGAGAGACATTAATATAAATACCATGATCATCATTAATGCAAAATGGTATTTATTTAGCATGCCAAGTGGTGTGGAAGACAAGATAATTAGCTAGGCCACAACCTCCATTCTACACAGACTTCACGATCTTATGCAGAAATAACACAGGCATTTGATCCCCTTTTCACAGATGAGAAAACTGGGACTCAGAGAGGATAGGTGGCTCGCGCAAGGGCACACAGCATGTTTTTTTCACCATTTAGCCCTGAAGAGTTAGCCCGGAGCAGCTTACTTTTGCGAGGAAGCACAACCCCTTCTTATAATGGCTTGACAATATTGCTAGGGTCTTTTTAAATGAATAAAGCCCAGAGAAGAACAGCTATTTAGTCCTGAGCTAACACTTAAAATAGCTAGCCACATCTCGCCTGGCTTCTCTAGTTTCACTTTAAATTTGTCTCTTATGGAGAGACATTCCTTCACCACCTCTCCAATTTATTATCAGCGGCTCACGCTGCAAATGGATGGCAGTCCCCACCTGACAGGCGAAGGGTGCACAGTGGCACGGGAGCTTCTGGGAGCACTGGAGCCATCTGCAGAAACAATCTCAGCAATGGGGGGACCCTGCCCCCGCCCAGCCCCAGCAACCAAACAGGGAGCCCGTCAGGGAGAAGTTGGGAGCTGTCAAAGGGTTAAGACATCCTCTGGTGACCTGACACCTTTTCAAAATGCCAGTGCTTATCCTCTGCATCTGCTGGTCTTGAATTTAGATCCCACCAGCCCAGTTTGCAATTAGATCTTCTTCCAGTCAGCTGAATTTAGCCAGAATGGCGGGGAGGGGTGTGAATAGCAAGAGTGGAAAACGTTGAGAACATGAGGAGTCAGGAGGGGAGGAAGCAAGAGAGGGCTGTACAGATGTCTTTGTGTGGTTTTATATGTTTGTTTGCGTTTGGTTGTCTGGGTTAGATTTTAAACTCATGTGTATAGATATGTAATGGATAGGAGTTGAAAATGGTCATGAAAAGAGTAGGGACTTGGGGAAGGAAAGGCAGAGGAAAATATTCTGTCAGTCATCTGAGAAGTTAGCATTTCTCCTTCTTGCAACAGGGAGGAGATAATGGATTCATGGCTGATGCCAACGGGCAGTGGCTCAGATTGGAACTGGTTTTTAGAAGAATGCCACCAGAGATGGAACACAGAAACAAGGGTGGCCCTTTCAGGAAAGAGATGCAACAACAAAATGGAGATGGTGAATGGCCCCGTGATGAAGTGTGTCAAGTTGCCTGGGAGGGGAAACCATAGGGACCTGAGCCTCTTTCTGGGGCCAAAGGGCCGGTAAGAGCCAGTTGAGTCCATGTGCCTTCTGGCCCAGCACCAGGGGCCTCTGGGGACCTCCCAGACTGGCTACCTCTTGAGCGGTGAGTTGTCAGCAAGAAGAGATAGCTGTCCTCAAAAGGGAAAATGGTGGAGGAGCAGGTGGATGTAATAATGTTGGTATTTGTTAAGCGCTTACTATGTGTAGAGCACTGTTCTAAGTGCTGAGGTAGATACAGGGTAATCAGGTTGTCCCACATGAGGCTCACAGTCTTTATCCCCATATTACAGATGAGGGAACTGAGGCACAGAGAAGTTAAGTGACTTGCCCACAGTCACACAGCTGACAAGTGACAGAGCCAGGAGTCGAACCCATGACCTCTGACTCCGAAGCCCAGGCTCTTTCCACTGAGCCACGTTGCTTCCCCAACAGGGGCAGATGGGCAGCCAATCCCCATAAGTCCCAGAGGCTCTGTAGGGTCAACCAGAAACATTAAGGCTTTGGGACCTCAGGACCCTCACCCTCAAACATTTGGTCCACACTCCCCACCCTCTCCAACCTGGCAAGTATAAATTAGAGCTCAAACATAGCTTTGCTGGTGGAAGACAATTACTCTCCCCACCTTCAAAGCCTTATTGAAAGCACATCTCCTCCAAGAGACCTTCCCTAAGTCCTCCTTTCATCTTCTCCCACTCGCTTCTGCATCACCCTGACTCGCTCCTTTTATTCATCCCCCATCCCAGCCCCACAGCACTTACGTACATATCCCAGCTCTGCCACTTGGCAGCTGTGTGACTGTGGGCAAGTCACTTCACTTCTCTGTGCCTCAGTTTCCTCATCTGGAAAATGGGGGTTAACTGTGAGCCTCACGTGGGACAACCTGATGACCCTGTATCTACCCCAGCGCTTAGAAAAGTGCTCGGCACATAGTAAGCACTTAACGAATAACATTATTATTATATCTGTAATTTATTTATACTAATGTCCATCTCCCCTTCTAGATTGTAACCTTGCTGTGGCAGGGAATGTGTCTGTTATCTTGTACTCTGTAAAGTGCTCTGCACACAGTCTTCTTCTTAGATGCCGTCATTTGGTTTCTGATTTATAGTGACTCTATGGTTCTTTTTCCATAGAGTTTTCTTGGTAAAAGAAATACAGAAGTGATTTACCATTGCCTTCATCTACATAGTAAAAACCCAAGTCTCTGCCGTTGTCTTCGATCAACATTTTGATCACTCGATCATCTGCCTTTCACTCTTTCCCAAGCCACTGCTGCCCAGCACAGGTGAATCAACTGTGATGCTTTGGCTTAGACCTTTTCATTATGGGTAACCCTGGAGAGTCTCTCTCAATGGCATAGCGCTAAGCTTCAATAGTGTATGCAAACTCTCCTGTCCCAGAAAGGCGTTGATTCACAGAAGTGCTCAATAAATACAGTCGACTGCTGACTGAAAGATTTCCTGTTAAAACCAAAGTCCAAGTGATGATGGAGAACTCACCATGGATTCATTTAGCTCTCCCCCTGTCTAGTCCGGCTAGTCAGCCTCTTCCTGACAAGTTGAGGACTGGCAGCAATTTCATACCCAGTTGGCAGAAAGAGAAAAGAAGTGCAGGGAATATCTGAGACTTGCCCAGGATCTCAAAATGGTTGACAAAGCTGTTCTCTACTCTTGGCCCAGTGACCCTACTCTAGAATCCACCATACTGTACTGGGGTGAACCATGAACGTCTCCTGAAAGGGATATAAGTTATTTTTATGGTATCTGTTAATCAATCAATTGTATTTATTGAGCACTTATGTTCAGAGCACTGAACCAAACACTTGGAAGATTACAATACAAAAGAACTCACAGACATCCCCAGCCCATAACGAACTTATAGTCTAGAGGCACATATTAAGTGATAAACACTATGCTAAGCACTGGGGAAGATACAAGTTAATCAGATCTGACACAGTCCTTGTTCCACATGTGGCTCAGTCTAAGAAGGGTGGAGAACAGTTGATTCCCCATTTTTCAGATGTGGAAACTGAGGCACCAAGTAGTGGTAGTATTTATTTAGCACTTACTATGTGCCACGCACTGTACTATGCCCCCAGATAGATACAAGATCATCAGGTCCCACATGGGGCTCACAATCTAAGTATTGTTGACTTCCCATTTTACAGATGAGGGAACTGAGGTCCAGAGAAGCTAAGTGACTTGTCCAAGAATACACAGCAGGTATGTGGCAGAGCCAGGATTAGAATCCAGGTCCTCTAACTCCCAGGCCCATGCTCTTTCCACTAGGCCATGCTGCTTCCCTGTTCTGATGGGGCCAGGAGCCAGGCTCTTGCCCCTCATCATGGTGAAGTCTCCTGCCACCCGCCGAGCTGCAAACAGACTAACGTCATTTTCCCCAAAACATTAAATGACTGCCTTCCCAAAATAGCCTCTAACCACAGGGACCTCTGGAAACGCTTTTGGATTAATCAACTTATTGGTTCAATTAAGAATGGAATCTACATAGCCTGACTAGGGCTTGGGAGAATTAGTCCCACTCAGCTGAAGACTCCTTTTCAGTGGCTGTCACATGACCACAAAGCCAAGCAGGGTGACAAAGCAACATACTTCAACTTTCCATTTTTGCCCGTGAATGCTTTCCTCTTCCTCAGAAATAGAGACCAAATGCAGAAAGTGGGCCCTGGAGCCTGAGGTGCACTGAGGAGATATGAAAGAACCCTGAGTTGACCAATCAAGTTGGGAGCTCATGGCAGCTTGCCTCAGGTGCCTTCCCTGTCCTGGCTGAGGGGAGATGGTCCAGATGGCTCTAGCCTTGTTGGGGGAGCTTTCATCAGAAGTAGTTTCAGATAGTGGGCTACCCTAAGACAGGGAAAAATTAACCATCAATCAACCAATGCTATGTGTACTGAACTCTCACTGTGTGCAGAGGACAGTACTAAGCATTTGGGAGTGTACTACATGGGAGTTGGTGGATATGAAGTTTACAGTATAGTAGGGGGAGACAGACATTAAAATTTGTTACAAATAGGGGAAGTGGCAGAGTATAAACATACGTACATGAGTAGGATGGGGTGAATATCAAATTGCTTAGGGGATACCATCGTAAGTGCATAAGGAACACAGAAGGGAGACTGAATAGGGTGGGGAAATGAGGGGTTGGTCCGGGAAAGCCAAGGGATGGTCCAAAAGCCATGTAGGCTGTAAACTCATTGTGGAGCAAAGCACAGACCTAAGCCAAACTCTCTGTAAAAAGCTACCCCTACCCGGCTCAGCCTGACATCCCCTCAGGGTGTGCTAATGCCAAGACCAGGACTCTGGACATCGCCTTCTCCAGTGGGCATTTTCAGTGGATTCTCCCTGTCTCCAAAAAAAAGCAAATAGAATGATTTCAGGAAGCACTTGGGGTAGGAAGGGAGAGGGGAGCCACTATTTAGAGAGTAAACGTGGACTGCAAATAGCAGCCTACCGCAGAAAGAAACAGCATGGCTTAGTGGGAAGAGCACGGGCTTGGGAGTCAGAGGTCATGGGTTCTAATCGCAGGTCTGCCACTTGTCAGCTGTGTGACTTTGGACAAGTCACTTAATTTCTCTGTGCCTCAGTTACCTCATCTCTAAAATGTGGATTAAAGACTGTGAGCCCCACATGGGACAACCTACCTTGTATCTACCCTAGCACTTAGAACAGTGCTTGGCATATAGTAAGAGCTTAACAAATACTATCATTATTATTATTAGAATCACAAATTAGAAGACAGACTCCAAAGTGGGCACACGATGGCCACAGCCCCACACAAACACACACACACAAGCAGAACTTTAAAAAGAATGACTGGTGGAAACATCATCATAAAGATGTCACTGGCAGGATTACCTGCTCTGCCTAGGGGCCTGGTGCCCTTCTCAGTGCCCCTGACACTTCCCACAGCCACTGTCTTTCCCCAGTGGCTGTTTAACTCCTCCTCCATATGCTTTCTGAGGACTCCAGGCTCAAAGACCCAGACCCTCCTGCCTCCACAGCTTCCTCCTCTTCCTTCTGCCCCTCGCCCTTCCCAGCCAATCATGGCTCGGGAGCCAAGGTGAGCAGAGAGGTGTCCCAAATGGAAACAACTTCCCCTTGTGAGCAGATCAATAGGTAGATGTATATATGAAAGTAGACAAAGAAGCAGTGTTGGCCCAGTGGATAAGGCAGACTCCCGAGCAGGGCAGAATACCCCCCAGCAGACCCCCAAGGCAGGGCAGACCCCTCCCCCCCCCCCCCGCAGACCGCCTCCCAGCAGACCTCCCACCTTCCGCCCCCCAGGCAGGACAGAACGCCCCCCAGCAAGACAGACTGTCTCTCAGCAGACCTCTGAATGGAACAGATGGCCCCCTCAACAGATCCCCCCTGGGAAGGGGGCAGACCCTCAGGCCTGGTAGAATGCCCCTGGAGCCCCAAGCAGGACAGACACCTCCCAGGAAAACCTTGGGCAGGGCAGACCATCCCCCCAGGACACCTCCAGGAAGGAAAGACTGATCCCAGCAGACCCCCAGATGGGGCAAATCGACTCCAAGTGGAACACGGCTTTTACCCACCCTCCAAAGTCAGAGCAGCATGGTTGCCATTTCCAGAAGCCACATTCTCTCCTACCCTTTCTGTTTTTGCATGACCTTGCCTGGGTCTCTGCAGGATTCAATCTCAGAATCCCCAAGAATCAGAAGTGAAAAGAGACAAACACAAGGAGGGTGTTTTCTGTGCCCAGGATTGCTCCACCCACTGTCGCTTGGTTTTCTGCTGGTGTGTAAGATCAGATTTGATTATGATCTTGAAGTCAGAGAGAATGGACACCTGACAGGATGCTCCGAGGAGAATCCCTCTCTACCTTGATCTAATGTAGAATAAATGGCAATTGATTTGCCCACAATGATTCAAGCTGGCAACTTAGCAGAAAACTGCAACATCGCAAAATTGTTGTTCTTAAAAAAAAAAAAATCATTACAACTAATTAGTGTAGTCACAAAAGTGCCTCCTGAAGTGAAATTAAGAATAATGAATCAACCAACCAAATAAGAGGCGGACATCTTTACACTGGAGCACTACAGCTTGAGACTCAAGACTTGCTCAGCACACGCGGGAGGAGCAGGATGGCCTAGTGGAAAGAGCATGGGCCCAAAAGGCAGAAGACATGGGTTCTAATCCTACTCTGCCACTTGCCTTGGACAGATCATAAATTCTCTGTGCCTCAATTTCCTAAACTGTAAAATCTGTTCTCCCTCCCACTGACACTATGTGCTCCATGTGGGATAGGCCTATGTTTGTCTGCATAGTCTCAATTTATCCCAATGCTTAGTACAGTGCTTGGGGCATAATAAGTGCTTAAAAATACAATTGTTATTTCAAGTAGGAACCGTCCCCAAAAGCTGCAAATACAACTGAACCCCCGAAAAAAAACCAGTAGAAATATTTTCCTGAGAACAGAAGTCGACATCGACCATCCACTGGTGGAGGAAAGGGAACCATATGTCCTTGCTCTGGGAAGAGAATTGCTCACTTCTACGTGACTTCTAATTCTGTTGTACTCTCCCTAATGCTTAATACAGTGCTCTGCACATAGTAAGTGCTCAATAAATAAACCAGCTGATTGATTCTACCAGCTAAGCTTCCTCTTCTCGGAAGACAGAGTCCCAAGAGGGAGTTTGGTCTATTCACTTCATTCCCCCAGTACCTGCATTTTCCCAATCTTAGAACAGTTCTTTCTGCAGAGAAGCATCAAGAAAATCAGGAAGGAGGCACTGGCAGTGGTAACCAGAATGCCCTAATTAAGGGGAGACTGGTCGGGGAGGGGACAGCAGGAGGATGGTGGCTCCCCATTCCCAGCCTGGCCCCAGCCAGCAGTTAGTCATTCAACTATATTTATTGAGGGCTTACTATGTGCAGAGCACTGTACTGTTTGGAGAGTACAATATAACAATATAGCAGACACATTCCCTGCCCACAATGAGCTTACAGTCTAGAATTTACAGAACTCCCTGTAAAGCACCCTTGGGAGACTTCCTCTCTGGCCCATCTGCCACCTCTGAGGGAAAACAAGAGAGGAACCATTGTCTATTGATCAGAAACTCTTCACAGGGACATGAGATTGTAATAATAATAATATTTGTTGAATGATTACTATGTATCCAACATTGTACTAAGCGCTGGAGTGGTTACAAGATAATCGGGTCCCACATGGGGCTCACAGAGAAATTATTGACCCAAAGTCACACAGCAGATAAGTGGTAGAGTGGAATTAGAACCCGGATCCTCTCATTTCCATGACGTAATGCTGCTTGTCTAGTTAAAAGCTACCTTCTCCTACAGCAAGGGACCCTGACGCAATTCCCACAAAAGGCAGCAAGTATGACCAACAGCCATTTTATTTTATTTTCAA
Organism: Ornithorhynchus anatinus; assembly: GCF_004115215.2. Taxonomy (NCBI): domain Eukaryota; kingdom Metazoa; phylum Chordata; class Mammalia; order Monotremata; family Ornithorhynchidae; genus Ornithorhynchus; species Ornithorhynchus anatinus. The sequence goes on along the minus strand of NC_041734.1, from coordinate 34,764,301 downwards.
TATTTTATACCAAAATGTTTTTAGTGGAAACTCCCATTTCTGAACCTCCCTGTGGCCTGGAACATCCCCTCTCTTCATATCCAACAATTACTCTCCCCACCTTCAATGCCCAAAGCCATCCTAGAATGTCACACAGCACAGACACAGTCAACTAACACAGTTCCCATTCAATAAGCAGAGAAACTGAGGCACAGAGCATGGACCCTTCCAGCAAGAGTGTAGTGAGCATTCCTCTTAGAAAGCAATGCTGAATATTTGCCAACCTTTCTGAATGCTCTATTAAGCAGGATGGAGTGTTCAGGACTTAGTTAACAAGGCCACATTGCTCACACTCCAGGAATAAAAGGTTTCTTTCTCTGATAGAATCTCTGCAAAGAGGACTTATTAGTCTTCTAGACTCTAACCTCCTTGTAGGCAGGGAACATGCCTACTAACTCTGTTGTACTGTACTCTCCCAAGCCTATAATAATACACTGCTCTGCACTCAATACATGCTTGATATCACTGATTGACGGCTGAAGAGACATCTGTCTGAAGCCCCCTTAGATTATAATAATGTTGGTATTTGTTAAGCGCTTACTATGTGCAGAGCACTGTTCTAAGCACTGGGGTAGACACAGGGGAATCGGGTTGTCCCATGTGGGGCTCACAGTCTTCATCCCCATTTTACAGATGAGGGAACTGAGGCACAGAGAAGTGAAGTGACTTGCCCACAGTCACACAGCTGACAAGTGGCCGAGCTGGGATTCGAACTCATGAGCCCTGACTATTGGTCTAAGGGCCAAGGTCGTGTTGCTGCCAACCAAAAATATTTTAAAATTGCATCCCTGGACCATCTCCACCAACTTTCCAGTCTCACAAGCCTATAACCTTGGGATTATCCTCTACTCTCTCTCATTCAACCCACACTTTGAATCTATCACTAAATACCGTCAGTTCTACCTTCACAAAAATTGCTAAATATTGCTAAAATCCTCCCTTTTCTTTCCAACCAACTAGTACCACTTTAATTCAAACACTTATCCTATATCCTCCCTTGATTATTGTATCAGCTTCTTTTCTGAGCTCCTTGCCTCCTGTCTCTCCCCTCTCTAGTCCATATTTCACTCTGCTGCCCACCTACCAAAATGTTTCCTACAAAAATGTTCAGGTCATATTTCACCACTCCTCAAGAACCTCCGATGGTTGCCTATCGACTTATCGCATTAAACAGAAATTGCCTATCGCATTGCCTATTGCATTAAACAGAAACTCCTTGCCATCTACTTTAAAGCACTCAATCACCTTGGCCTCTACTACCTCACCTCACTACCTCCTACTGCAACCCAGCCTGCACACTTCACTCATCTAGTGCCAACTTCCTTTATCTATCTCACTGCTGGCCTCTCGCTCACATCCTGCCTCTGGCCTGAAACACCCTTCCACTTCAGATCTGGCAGAAAATTATTTTCCCCATCTACAAAGTCTTATTGAAGGCGCATCTCTCCCAAAAGGCCTTCTCTAAGTCTTCGTTCCTTTTTCCCCACTCCCTCCTGCATTGCCCTGACTTGCTCCCTTTACTCACCATCCCAGCCAGCAATATCATATTGATTGACCTTCTCCACTTCCGGTCATTTCAACAGCAGCAGCATCTCCAAATAATTCAACTGTGCGGACCGGTTGCACTGGGGAGGTTCCATGGGTTCTGAACTGGACCAGGGAATCCCAGCAGGGTGCCCGGGGCCAGCAATGGTGGCCGGCTTCCTGGAAGGCCGAGGTCCATCAGCCCGTTCGCACATTGAGACTCTCAAGTTAATTGTGGACAGGGAACATGTCAATACTTTTGATTGATTGATAGAGTGGGAATGGGCTGCCTTGGTGTGGGCAGGGAGGGTGGCTCCTGCAGTGACCTCGAGGGTGGAAGTTCAGTCCCCAGCAAGAGACTTTCGTGCCCAGAGGTGGCAGTAAGGAAGCGGGTGGGCTAGACTGGCACAAACACACTTTTGGGTCAGGATTAGCTGGGGAGTGAGTGGGAGTGTGGGGAGCTTTGCCGGAGCATGCCCACTGCTCCCAGCGGGCAGGGTGCATCCTGGAATACATTTCAGGACATTCGCAGGAGGTTGCGGTGGAGCACTTACCCCAGTGTTTTCCCCCAGTCGCACCACAGTGCCGGCCCGATGGCATCCATGTCGAGCTTGAACTTGGAGAGGCACAGGTCATCAATCAGCTGGCCATAGTGGGGTTCGTGGCAGGCAGAAGCCGCAAAAAAATGGTGGGCTGAAAGGGAAAGAGAGAGAAAAGAGTGTTCGTTAGAATGGCACAACTGTCACCCCGTCCTCCTTCCCCGAGGGCTCCATCTGTTGGGAGAGAGGCCAGCTCCCACTCGGCCTCCTCTCCTTTGGTTATGGACCACAGGACTTCTGTAGGTTCCAGCCAAAGGCCTCCCCTCAGCTCAGGGCTCTCGGCCTCCAAGCACGATTCCCACCCATGTGCTTGTCGACTCCGGTGTGCATTAAATCCCCCGGGGAACAGATGCCATCAGGTGGGGCGCTCCTGGAAGCCTCTGAGAGAGGAATGGAAGCCAGAAATGGAGGTAGAGTGAGTGATGCCGCTGGCTGCCCACCAGCCCCTTCCAAATGGGAGCAAAGGAGAACAGATGGCAGGCTGAAGGATTACAACAACTGGGAAGAGCCCCTGGACACAGGGAGCCTGTCCTCCAGGGAAGTCCATCCTCCCAGGCAGCCCATCATCCCAGGCAGCCTGTCCTCCAGGGGAGCAGTTCTCAAAACTGCACTGAGACTCTAGTGGGAGAGACTGGGAAAAGGGAGAAAGGACAGAATGCCAACCAATCAATTACTGTGTGCAGAGCACTGTACTGAGACCTGGGGACAGGGGCAGAATTTCAGGTGGCCAAGGTGGACCAGGAACAGAGATGGGCCAGGGAAGGGGTTGGGAGAGATGCTGTGAACAATGAGAAGGGAAGCACAAAGAATGGAGGACTACAAAGTGGAGGGGACTGACTGAAGACAATCAATCAATGGTATTAATTTTTTTTTACGGTATTTAAGTGCTTACTATGTGCCAGGCATTGTATTAAGCGCTGGGATAGATACAAGCTAATCAGGTTGGACAATCTGTGTCCCACCTGGGGCTCACAGGAGTAATCCCTTTTTATGGATGAGGTAACTGAGGCAGACTCTTGCCTGAGATCACACAGAAGACAAGTGGCGGAGCCCAGATTAGAATCCAGGTCCATGCTTATTGAGCACTTACTGTGGGCAGTGCACTGTACTAAGCACTTAGGAGACTACAAGAGTTGGTAGACACAGTCCCTGCCCTTAAGGATCTTAGAATCTAGTGTTTGGAGTGAAGATTGGCCCTGTTCCACCCTGGTTTCAGGAAGGGGCTGCCACAGACTCTGAGAAGGGACCAAGAAAGGTCTGAGGCCATTTAAAAAGTGGCAATGGATAACAATAATATTAGTAATAATAATCTTAATATTTGTTAAGGGCTTACTATGTGCCAAGCACTCAATAATTCAAACAATAGCATTTGCACTGCACTAAGTGCAGAGATATATACACAAGATAATCAAGTAGGACAGTCTCTGTTGCACATGGGGCTCACAATCCAAGTAAGAGGGAGAACAGGTATTGAATCCCTGTTTAACAGATGAGGAAACTGAAGCACAAAGAAATAACTTTCTCATAGCTACCAAGCAGAGGAGTGGTGGAGTTGGGATTAGAACACAGGACCTCTGTCTCCCAAGCCTGTGTTCTTCCCCCTTGGAAAGTGCAGGACTTTATGACTCATGTGACTGCAATATAGGCCTGAGTGTGGTAGGGGGGTGGGGAGGGGGTAATCATGGGTGGATAAAGTATGAGAACCACTGGTTTAGGAAAAAAACAGAGAGGCCTCTGGGATCCCTGAGTCTCAAAATAAAACCAACCACCACATCAAGCTTATCCCTGGAATCCTTAGAGGAGATGTCTTCCAGACCACTTAGAAAGAGGACTCGGGCTGGTGGGCATGTCTGACTGGGGGCCTCTGGAATTCCTGCCCCCTAGATGTTTGAAGAAGCATTTGCATCTCTCCTCCTCCTCTTCTTCGGATCGTATATTTGGCTATTTAAGCCTGCTTGTCTCTCCCATTAGATTGCAAGCTGCATAAGGGCAGGGGTCACATCACTTCTATCAAATGTCTCCAAAACACTTGGACCAGTGCTTGGTATCCAGGAGGTGGGGGGTTGGGGGAGAGAAGGGAAAGAAGGAGGAAGAAGCAGAGATGGCAGAAGAGGAGAAGGAGGCAAAGGCGGAGGAGGAGGAAAAAGAAGAGGAGGAGGAGAAGATGAAGGAGGAGAAGGTGGTGGAGGTGAAGGCAAAAGAGGGTAGTCTAGAAGGAGAGAAAGACATTAATATGTATTATGTGCTGAATATGTATTTAAGTGCTGAGGGGTTGGGAGTGGAGTGACTATTAAGTGCTTCCCAAGAATACAGGTGATGCAAAGGGAGAGCAAAAGAGTGGGGAAATGAAGATTTAATCAGGGAAGGCCTCTTTGAGGAGATATTATTTTAGCAGGGCTTTGAAGATGGGGAGAGTGGAGGTCTGTCAGATATGAAGAGGGAGACTGTTCCAGTCCAGAGGGAGGACATAGGCAAGCGGGTCAGTGGCTAGACAAGACCAAGGTACAGTGCATAGGTTCGCATTAGAGGAACCTAAAGTGTGGGCTGAGTTGTAGCAGAAAATCAGTGAGGTAAAGCAGAAGTGGGAGATATGATTGATTGCTTTAAAACTGATAATAAAGAATTTCTCTTTGATGTGGAGAGCATGAGTAGCCATGGCAGTTTTTGAGGAATAAGGAGACTTGGATTGAACTTTAAAAAAACAAGAAAGAGAGAAAAATGATCCCAGCAGCAAAGTACAGTTTGGGCAAGAGAGGAAAGACACAGGAGGCAGGCTGATGCTAAGTGCTTAGGTCAGTGTGGTAACAGTTTGGATTGAGAGGAAAGGGAGGATTCTAGAGATGTTGTGGATTCTAGAGAGTTGTGAGGGTAGAAACAAGAGTTCATGACAGATTGAATATATGGGTTGAAGGAGGGTGATAAGTCAAGGATAATGGCACAGTTACAGGCTTGTGAGTCATGGGGGATAGTGGTGCTGTCTACAGTGATGGGAATGTCAGGGGAAGGGCAGGGTTTGGATGGGAATATGAGGAGTTCTGTTCTTGGATATATCAAGTTTGAAGTGTAGGGGGGACATCCAAATAGAGATGTCCTGAAGGCAAGAGTAAAGGCAAATTTTCATAGGAGAGAGATCAGGGCTGGAGAAATGGGTTTGGGAATCATCTCCATATAGATGGGAGTTGAAACTGCTGGAGGAAATGAGCTCTCCGAGGGAGTGGGTGAAAATGCAGAATAGAAGGGGACCCAGAACTGAGCCTTGAAGGACTCCCACAGATAGGGGATGGGAGGCAGAAGAGCCTGAGAAAAACACTCAAAATGAGCAGCCAGAGAGATAGGAGAAGAACCAGGAGAAGACAGTGTCAGTGAAGCCAAGGTTGGATAATGTTTCTAGGGGATTGGAGTCATTGACAATGTTGAAGGCAGTTGAGATGTAGAAGAGGATTAGGATGGAGTAGAGGCCATTGGGTTTAGCAAGAGGGTGGTCTTTGGTAGAGAAGGCAGTTTCTATGCAGTGGAGGAGGTGGAAACCAGATTGAAGGGGGTCAAGAAAATAATTTGAGGAGAAGTGTTACCTAGAAAGATTGTTTCTGCCTTGGGTGATCCCCTGCTTGATGTTGAGAGTGGTGGGTTCTAATCCTATCTCCACCACTTGTTCATTCATTCAATAGTATTTATTGAGCGCTTACTATGTGCAGAGCACTGTACTAAGCCCTTGGAATGCACAATTCAGCAACAGAGACAATCCCTGCCCAATGACGGGCTTACTGTCTAATCGGGGGAGACAGATGGACAAAAACAAGACAACAATCACGATAAATAGAATCAAGGGGATGTATACCTCATTAACAAAATAAATAGGGTAATAAATATATATATAAGAGAGCACAATGCTGAGGGGAGGGGAAGGGAGAGGGGAGGGAGCAGAGGGAAAGAGGGCTTAGCTGAGGGGAGGTGAAGGGGGATGGGGGAGGGAGCAGAGGGCGGAGGGGGAGCAGAGAGGGAGCAGAGGGAAAAGGGAAAGCTCAGTCTGGGAGGGCCTCTTGGAGGAAGTGAGCTCTCACTAGTCTGCTGTGTGACCTTGGGCAAGTCACTTATCTGTGCCTCAGTTACCTCATCTGTAAAATGGGGCTCAAGACTGTGAGCCCCATGTGGGACAGGGACTGTGTCCAATCCGATTTGCTTGTATACAACCCAGCGCTAAGTACAGTGTCTGGCACATAGTAAGCACTTTAATACCACAATTATTATTATTATTATTGTTATCAGTGGCAGGAGAGGGAGGGCAGAGGATGGCTAGTTTTTCGCTACATCTGGGATTTGGGAGCAGGGGAGGGCAGTCCTGAGACATGGAGAGCCTGAGATGCCACTGCCCCAGGGCTGACTTGAGGACCTGGGTTCTATTCCCAACTTCGCCACTTGTCTGCTATATGACTAATATTAATTACTAGTATTAAGACCTGAGCACTGAGTGAAGGTGAGGCACCAAGATCTGGTTCAGGGGGGCAGAGCCAGAGTCCCCGCTACCACAGGGCTGAGCACTGGAGAGCAGGAGGGTAGGAGCACTGGGGAGTGAGAGGGAAAAGAGCACTTGGGAGAGGAGTGGAAGGAGGTGCCCGGGAAGGGTCGAGCCAAGCTCCACCAGCCCCTTGACCCCAGCATGCATGGAGTGGAGGGAAAAAGGGTTGAAGGGGAGCTGGAACCAGGGGTCCAGCCTCGGAGGGGGATAAAAATAATAATAATAATTGTGGTGTCTGTTAAGCACTTACTAATGTGACCCATGTCATTTACGTACATATCAGTATTTTATTTATATTAATATCTGTCTCCCCCTCCACACTGTAAACTCGTTGTGGGCAGAGAATGTGTCTGCTATATTGTTATATTGTACTCTTCCAAATGCTTAGTACAGTGCTCTGCACACAGTAAGCGCTCAATAAATACAATTTACTGACCGCCAAGTACTGTACTAAGCACTGTGGTAGACACAAGCAAATGGGGTTGGACACAGTCCCTGTCCCACATGGGGATCACAGTCTCAATCCTCATTTTACAGATGAGGGCACTGAGGCACAGAGAAGTGAAGTGACTTGTCCAAGGTCCCACAGCAGACAAGTGGCGGAGCCGGGATTAAAGCCCATGACCTATCTCCCAGGCCCATGCTTTTATCCAGTGGGCCATGATGCTTCTACATGGCCTTGTATCCCGGCCATGTGTTGGCAGCGAACCCAGGATGGCAGATTCCAATGTGTCCCACCAGGAGGCATGGACTCCGATAGCAGCCATCACAGATTGTTGAAGGAAAGGACTGATGGGCCAGCAACCGATGGAAGGCCAAAGACAGTTTGTGCCAACATGACTGTTTGGGGGAAGGAATATGTAAATTACCAAAACAATAAAAGGCCAGATTTGTGGGCAACATATGCTCAGTACCTGGAGCAGCAGCCCTGGGCAGAGAACTCCATGGAAGGAGTGGGATTAAAACCTCCTGACTGGGAGCAGGCTGTGTCCCTGACTTCTCTGTGCTGTACCCTTTTAGACTGTAAGCTCACTGTGGGCAGGGAATCTGTTATATTGTTGTATGGTACTCTCCCAAGTGCTTAGTACAGTGCTCTGCACAAAGTAAGCGCTTAATAAATACAATAATGAAAGAATGACTGTAAGCTTGTTGTGGGAAGGGAATGTCTACCAACTCTGTTATATTATACTCTCTCCAGCTCTTAGTAGAATGCTTTGCCCACAGAAAGCATTCAAATACAACTAACTGATGGCAAGAGCGAGTGGAGGCAGTGGGTATAAGAACTCATCTGAGCAGTTTGGAAAGGACCGATAGGAGAGAGATGGGGGATAATTGGAGGGAGTCTTAGGAGTCAAGGGAGGGTTTTTTTGGTTTTTTTAAGGATACGGAAGTGGTTGAAGTTGGTGGTCAGGGAAGATAAAGGATGTGAAGAGATGAGGGATGGAGTTGGGAGGCATAGCTTAAGGGGGTAGATTTTGAGAGGAAGTGGGAGATCTTCCCTTGAGATACTGCTGGGAAGGATAGGAGACTCAAAGAGATGGTAAGAGGAGGGTAGGACTGAAGAGATGCAGGTGACATTTTAGGAAGACCACGCCTGATATTTTCAATTTTATCGATGAAGTACTTAGCCAGGCCAGATGGTGGAGGTGATGGGGGCTTGAGGAGGAAGTTAAATGTCAACACTCAGAGTGTTTCCATTCTACCCACTAACATCCAAATATGAAAATCAAGGGATCCAAGGCATCAAATAAATAAGAAGTATATTTGAGTATGTCCCCTGGAGCTTAATCTAATAAGAGAATGTCATAGGAGGAGGAAGCGCTCTAATAGGAGAGGAAAGGACCTGGGTTCTAATCCCAGCTCTGCCACTTGTCTGCTATTTGATCTTGGGAGATCACTTAGCTTCTCTGGGCCTCAGTTACCTAATCTGTAAATTGGAGATTAGGATTGTGAGCCCCATGTGGGGCATGAACTGGATTCAATCTGATTCGTTTGTATCTAATACAGTGTCTGGCACATAGAAATTGCTTAACAAATACTTTTATTTAAAAAAACAAAAAACCAACAAAAGAAGGAGACCTGAACAATTTGAAAATCTGGGTCAGTGACCTTAGGTGACAAAAGCTATATGTATCATCTGTGCTAGAAGACCTAGATGAATCACTTTCCCCTCCTGATACTCCCATCCTTTTCCTCCTACAGCCCACTCTCTGACTAAAGGAGACAGATTGGATTTTGAAGATAGGAAGAGCTGTGGTCTGGTGGCTTTAAAGGGAAAGGGAATTCCTGGCAGAAGTGGGGGAGTAAGGGATCAAAGGCCCAAGTGTTCAGAGGAAGCACAGTAAGACGTTTGGCTTGGGAGGAGCAGAAGGGGAGTCTGGAATGGAGCAAGTGGTCTTCTACTCTTAAAGCACTTGACATTCGCCCTATTTGCCCCTACAGCACTTAGGTATATATGCATAATTTTTCTCCTCCAGGAGACATTCCCTAATTAATCTCCTCTTTTTCAGGTCATGCCAAACCAACAACAAACCTTAGCACTTATATAACTACCATTAGGCATTTAACTTACCTCTCAACTAATGTTAATTTCTTTTTTAGGGGGTGGGGTAGTTATTCTGCTATCTACACTTAGAGCATTGTTCTTTCTACTGCTCCAACTTTTGGTAAATAATCAAGGCCTTTGTCTCTCTCACTTAGATTGTAGCTCCTTAGGGGCACAGTGTCTTGCTTCTACTTTTATTGTACTCTCCAAAGCATCTTTAACAAGACTCCACTGTACAAACATTGACACTTTTTCATTATTCACGAATCTTAACACAAAAGTTTTGTGCAAACGAAAACATGTGAATTATGTGTTGAAACAGACCGGAGGGGGCAGTACTTGGTCCAGGAAGGTTTCCTGGATGAGGTCGCATTTCAGTACAGCAGCAGGTCCATTCTATTTTTAATAAAGAAATGCCCCCAATGTTCTTACGAAACCCATTTCAAGGCTCAATGAAGCTTGCTGACTTTTTTAAAAAATGGTATTTGTTAAGCGCTTATTGGGTGTCAAGCACTGTTTTAAGCAGTGGGGTAGAATGAAATTAATCTGATTAGACACAGTCCCTGTCTCACGTAGGGCTCACAGTCTAAATCGGAGAGAGAATGATTTAATTTCCATTTTGCAAATGCAGTACCTGAAGCACAGAGAAGAAGTGTCTTGCCCATGGTCCCACAGCAGACAAGTGGAGTAGCAGGGATTAGAACTCAGATCCTCTGATTCCTATACCCATTCTCCTTATACTACCCCATTTTGCTTCTCTACCATTCTCCTTTTCCTCCTTTTCTGCTTGCCCTTAGTGGAAATGCAGAAGAGTTGTTCCTCTTTCCCAGGGCTGCTAATTCCCACCTGTGAAACTTCCTAGCGCTTAGTATAGTGCTCTGCACTCAGTAAAGGCTTAATAAATACTATCACAACTACTACCTGCACTACAATGCCAAATATACTTGAAAACCAATATGTGGTCAAACTTACTCCAAATTCTCCAATCTTTCTGCATCACCAGTGAACATTTACTGAGGAGCCCATGGGAAGCAGAGAATCACTCAAGGTGATAGATTGGTTTTAACTACAAAGTGAAGGAAGAAAACTATATTTAAAGATTAATCCCACTGTATTATTGAAGATACCACTAAGAAAAAATGCAATGGAGAGCCCTTTTTGAATCGTTCCAGAGGGCAAATTGAACCAGTAAATACTAATGAATTAGAGAAGTAACATGGCCTTGTGGATGATAATAATATTAGTGTTATTTGTTAAGTGCTATGTGCCAAGCTCTGTAAACTAAGCGCTGGGATGGATATAAGCAAATCAACTTGAACACTGTCCCTGTCCCACATGGGGCTCATAGTCTCAATCCCCATTTTACAGATGAGGTGACTAAGGCCTGGAAAATTGAAGTGATTTGCCCAAGGTCATCCAGCAGACAAGTGACAGAGCAGGGATTAGAACCCATGACCTCTGACTCCCAGGCTCGTACTCTATCCACAGGGCATGGGCCTGGGAGCCAGAAGGACCTAGGTTCTAATCCCATAATTTCTCTGCTGGGTGACCTTGGGCAAGTTACTTCAAATCTCATCACTAGATGCAAGTTTTTTTCTGTCTTTTGGGTGCTGATGGAATCAGAATTCAGAAGTCACTGCTAATGATCAATCAACATCACCAATGGTATTTACTGAGTGCTTACTATATGCAGAGCTCTGTACTGAGCACTTGGGAGAGTATGATACAGAGTTGGCAGACACATTCCCTGCCCACAAGGCGTTTACAGTCTAGAGGGGGTGATAGACATCAATATAGATCATTTGTAATATATTATTTAAATACATGGACATAAGTGCTGAGGGGTTGAGGGTAGGGTGAATATCAAATGCCCAAAGGTCACAGATCCAAGGGCATAGATGATGCAGAAGGGAGAGGGAGCCAGGGAAGAAGGGGCTTAATTAAATGGGGAAGGTCTCTCAGAGGAGATTCATTCAGTAGTATTTATTGAGCGCTTACTATGTACAGAGCACTGTATTAAGCGCTTGGAATGTATAATTTGTCAACAGTTAGAGACAATCACTGCCCACTGATAGGTTTACAGTCTAATCAAATGACCTTAACAAAGGTTTGAAGGTGGGGAGAGTGGAGGGCTGCACTCAATCACCTTGCCCCCTCCTTCCTCACTTCACTGCTCTCCTACTACAACCCAACTCACATGCATCGTTCCACTGATGCTAATCTTCTCACTGTTCCTCGATCTCGCTTGCTCGTTGCCAAACTCTTGCCCACATCTTACCTCTGGCATGGAACACCCTCCCTTCTCATATCAGACCAAAAAATGTTCTCTCCCACTTCGATAAGGTACATCTCCTCCAGAAAGCCTTCCCTGACTGAGCCCTCCTCTCCCACTCCCTTCTGCACCACTCATTCTTGCTTCTTCATTCACCCTCCCTCCTTTCCTACAGCATACATATATATATCTGTATACATAACTGTAATTTATCTATTTATTTATACTATTTCCCTCTCTAGACTATGAGGTCTTTGTGGGTCTGGAATGTGTCTGATGTCATACTGTATTCTCCCAGGTGCTTAGTAGTGCTTTACACACTGTAGGCGCTCAATAAATACAATTGAATGGAGGGGGAGGGAGTCCCAGGCTATGTAATGTGAACATGAGAAGGTAAAGTAAGGTCATTACTGGATCTCCAACAGTGACCTGAGGACGTTGGAGGAACTAGATGAAGGTTGTCCCTTAGACATCCATCTTTGTGTTTAATCTGCTGCACTGTCCTCTCCCAAGCACTTAGCACAGTGCTCTGCACATAGTAAGTGTTCCATAATTACCACTGATTGATTCACATCTCCCTTTAAATTCCTAACTTTCCTTTCTTGCATCCCATGACAGACACTTGTCAATGAACTTATCCAAGCACCTCTTCAACCTGGTGAGAATGAGTTTCATGTGTTTACCATCAGCTAAGTGAAAAAGGGTTTCCTTGTTTGTGTCCCGGACCCACCCCCCTCCACCGAGCCCCAGCACTCCCATACTGGTGCCACGGAATTTGGGGAACATCTCCAAGTTCACCCTGTTCTTGGTAATTGGTTACGCAGTATGGCGTAGTGGATAGAGCAGGGAACCGAGAGTCAGAAAGTCATGGGTTCTAATCCCAGCTCTGCCACTTATTTGCTGTGTGACCTTGGGCTAGCCATTTAACCTCTCTGTGCCTCAGTTCCCTCGGCTGTAAAATGGGGTTTGAGATGGTGAGCCCCACGTGGGACAGGGACTGTGTCCAACCTAATTTTCTTGTATTCACCCCAGCGCTTAGTACAGTGCGTGGCACATAGAAAGTAAGTGCTTAACAAATACCACAGTTATCATTATTATTATTTTTAAAATTTCCATTCATGTGATGAGCGCCTTATTGCCCATTGGCCTTTTTTATGGTATTTGTTGAGCACTGGGGTAGATAAGCAGCATGGTTCTGTGGAAAGAGCCAGGGCTTGGGAGTCAGAGGTCATGGGTTCGAATCCCAGCACTGCCACTTGTCAGCTGTGTGACTGTGGGCAAGTCACTTAACTTCTGTGCCTCAGTTACCTCATCTGCAAAATGGGGATTAACTGTGAGCCTCACGTGGGACAACCTGATTACCCTGTATCTACCCCAGCACTTAGAACAGTGTTCTGCACATAGTAAGTGCTTAACAAATACCAACATTATAATCAGGTTGGACACAGTCTCTGTCCCATTGGGATCATAGTCTAAGTTGGAGGGAGGAGGATTCAACCCCCATTTTTCAGATGAGCTGAGGCACAGAGAAGTTAAGTTACTTGTCCAAAGTCACACAGCAGGTAAGTGGTAGAGGTGGAATTAGAACTCAGCTCCTCTGCCTTCCAGGTCTGGGCCCTTTCTACTAGGCCATGACTTCAGCTCATTTCCTGAAACCCAGCAGGGTCCTGCAAATAACATGAGTCCGGTATTCTGGGCAGAATCTAAACGAATATAGAAAGCAGATAAAACATAGAGAGTGCCATCAGTAACCACATTTATGTATATAGGTACATGGGCCACCACACCTGACATCTAGGATTTGATTTTTTTCATTGAAAAGAAACCTGATTAAGTTCTGTACAGTGAATAGCATCATCTTCCTTATGAAGCACATTTCATCCTGAGTTTCCCTGGACACTACACAAAGAGAAACCAGGACAGAGGGGCAAACTAACCCACTCAAGATTAGAGCATCTCTGCTGGAATGGTAGGGAGGGAAAAATTGGGTAATGGAAATCTACAGGAAATTCAATCATCTCATTCCAGTCAAGAATTTCCTCTTCCTCTAGTAGGGCAGCTAGTCACTGATGGTTCATGCAGATACCTGACAGACCAATGACCAAGACATCCCACGAGGGGAAGATAATGTAATATACTTCATTTTGTGGAATCCCTCCATGGCTTTCAGAATCCCAAGTGTTTCTCTGAAGAGATCCCTCACCCACCCCCTAACTTGCTCCAGAGCCATTACTCCCTTCCCAGAATCCTCCGAGCACAGGCACTGCTTCTGTTTGCAAAAGATAAAGTAGGGACGGGCTCTGTGCTTAAAACAAAAATACCAGACATAAAGGTGTCTGGTACCTTCCATATGCTGGACAGAGGTCAGACCAGCCAGATAAGTGGCCACCTCATCCTGCAGCCTATTTCAGATTTCGACCAGGATCTGTGTAGATTCATTTTGGTTGTCCCTTTTCAGTTTTGAGGTTGGTTAGAGCATGACATGAACTGTCAAAGCCTCACACATGCTAAAGCCTGGGACAGTAAGAGATTTCAGGTTTCTATTAAAAACAAAAACAACAATCACAGCTAGAAATGTCCAGGGGAGAGTTGAAGAAGAGACCCAACCAAGTCCATATCAGACAAACTCCTTTCTTTTAAGGCACTCTCAATCAGCTCTCCCCCTTTTATCTCACCTCATTGATTTCTTACTACAACCCAGCTCACACACTCTGCTCCAAGGTTCACTGTACCTCGATCTCATTTTTTTTTTCTAAATGGCATTTAAGCATTTACTATGTGCCAGGCACTGTGCTAACCACTGAGGTAGATACAAGTTAATCAGGTTTGACACAGTCCCTGTCCCACAGTCTTAATTCCTATTTTACAGATGAAGTAACTGAAACAAAGATGAGTGAAGTGATTTGCCCAGGGTCAAACAGCAGACAAGAGACAGAGCCAGAATTAGAAGCCAGGTCCTTCAGACTCCTAAGCCCATGCTCTATCCACTAGGCCAGGCCAAGATGCTTCTCATCTCACTGCTAACCCCTTGCCCACATCCTCCCTCTGGCCTGAAACTCCTTCCCACTTCATATCTGACAGACAACCACTCTCCCCATCTTCAAAGCCCTAGAGAAATATCTCCTCCAAAAGGAGAAATTACAGGTGGATTCTGCATCCCTTAAGCACTTTGATATTGACTCCACCCACTAGTTCCACAGTATTTGTGTACATATATATCTGTAATTTCTCCAAACACCAGTCTCCCTGTCTAGTCTCTAATTTCCTAGTCGGTACAGATCATCTTTACCTATTTTATTGTACCGTAATCTCTCAAGTGCTCAGTACAGTGCCCTGCACATGCTAAGCAACTCAATAAATACCACTGTTTGAATGATTAACTTCTCACTGTTACCTTTAACTTAGTTGATACATTCTGGTCATGCACTGGGCAGAGCAGTATAATGACCATGATAATGTTTGCAGGGTATTTTGAGATCTGCAACTATAGACCCTGTCTCAAGGCCAGGGTCCTCTCCTCCCCTTCTGCACTGATGAGCACCCAAGGTCAGTCAGGATCCTGGACCAATGACCACACACTCTTTGTCAGGGGTTCAGATGGCTCCGTCACTCCTGCTAAAGGAAACATTTCAGCCTTGATAGCTTTCCCCCTCCATGGTCCACGGAGAGACAACAAAGGCCAGATACATCAAAAGCCTGCACTCATATCTCATTCATGAAAAGTCTATCAGCTCAGGGGAATGGCAGTGCCATGAATGGTAGAGACAAAAGAAGAAAAGAGAACATCTTTTAAGAGCAAATTTAAAGGGCAGAGGAAAGCAGAAAACAGGTTCTATCCAAACAAGTTATTTTGGGTAATGCAAGCAGACAGATAAGCAGATAAGGTTGAGTAATGTATGACCAACGTGGCCAATCCCAATTCTATTTTGCTAATCTACTTTTGGAGATCTGAGAATATAGATCCAAATCAGTGCAGGTATCCGGCTTTCTGCGAAAATGGTCTGTGTAGGCCGAACCTTATCTGCTGAGATTAGGATGCTGGGAGGACTAGCTTCAGAGAGTTGGCCACCCCAGAGAAGTTAAGTGACTTGCCTAAGGTCATGCGGCAGGCCAGGTAGAGCCAGGATTAGAACCCAGGTTCTCTGACTCCCAAGCCCATGCTCTCTTTCCACCAGGCTGTTTCTCTCCATTATGTGCTCACATGACATTAAGCACATCTTGTGGAAGTCTGCTTAAACTCCTAAATCTAGAGTATTTCTCCTGAGGGATTCCTGACCCCACCCCTGGGTTCCAGAGTTACTGAATCCACTCCCATCTTCACACAGGTGTTGCTTCTGATGAGCTGCACATTGTTTAAAATCTCTTAAACTCAACTGCTTGCCTCTGCCCCAGGATGGTGTTCCTTGAGACCACTGCCCCTCTCTCAATAACTGGCTGAAATCAAATTACATGGACTCCAGTGACTTAAAGACATCTGTCCTCGGAAGTCCTCGTATCTAAAAGGAACCTAAAAAAAAAAGAACAACTGGTCCATGACGTGTTGCTACAGGGGAAAGTTAGAGGTGTTTGATTGTTCATCCCTAACCAGGACAACATCCATTGCACAGGATAGATAGATGGATGGACAGAGACACCATTGTTCTGACCTACAAATGGCACTGCCAATATGTCATATCAACTCTGATGTATAGAACCTCTCAAGACTGTAAGCTCCTTGTGGGCAGGGGATGTATCTACTAACCCTGTTATATTGTACTGTCTCGAGCACTTACTACAGTGCTCTGCACACAGTAAATGCTCAATACCATCAATAGAAGATGTGAGTAGGGAACATGTCTACCAACTCTGTTAAATTGTACTCCCTGAAGCACTTGGTACAATGCTCTGCACTCATTAAGCGCTCAATAAATTAGTGATTGGCATTTTGCGGGTTTGCCCACTGATTATATAATAAGGAACATTCTCAAATTCAACTCCTGCTGGTTGCCCACCCAGTGAAGGCAGGGAAGGGGAATCTGGTAATGGTGGCCTAGTGACTAGAGCATGGGCCTGGGAGTCAGAAAAACATGGGTTCTAATCCCAGCTCTGCTACTTGTCTGTTATGTGACCTTGGGCAAATCACTTCATCTCTCTGTGCCTCAGTTACCTCATCTGTAAAATAGGGATTATGATTGTGAGCCCCATGTGGGACAGGGACTGTGTTCAACCCAATTACCTTGCACATACTCCAGCACTTAGTACAGTACCTGGCCCACAGTAAGCACTTAACAAAAACCATAATTATAATTATCACTGTAACCAGTATTTTTTCAAGACCTAATTTTGGTGTGTAAAGATAAAGTACAGGAAAAGTACAGCTCTTAGGTATCAATGATCTCAGTTGTCCATGACCTCCAAGGGGCAGTTCTGTGGAATGTCTGGGAGCCAGTGATTTGTTTGTTGAAGGACATTAAACAGTAGTTCTTCTGAAAGATTACTTTCAAATAAAGAGTTATTGTTTGGATAGGAGAAAGGGATAATCTGTTAAACTCATGATGCAGAAGGGATTGTCAGTGGTGGAGCTCTATTCACTCGATTCAATTGTATTTATTGAGCACATGCTGTTTGCAGAGCACTGTACTAAGCGCTTGGGAGAGTGCAATACAACAGTAAACAGACACAGTCCCTGCCCACAGTGAGCTTACAGAATAGACGGGGGAGGCATACATTAATATAAAAAAAATGTACAGATATGTACATAAGTGTTCTGGGGCTGGGAGAGGGGATGAACAAAGGGAACAAGTCAGGGTGATGCAGAGGGTACTTGAAGAAGAGGAAAGGGGGGGTTTAAGTCAGGGAAGGCCTCTTAGCCACACACACCCACACAGATAAAATTTCATCGTCAATAGTATCATTTTTCAACCCACAAGACAGCGTGGCACATTCTTTCTACATACATATGTATGCCCTGAGAGGTTTATTCTTCTGGATTTCCTTATAAACAGAAAGGGTCTCAGATACCAAGACATGCTGGAAAAGGCTGGGAATGATTGGTGCTGGAGGGTGAAGAGGCTGAAATTCTGTTCCTCTGGCCACAGTAGCCTATTGATCTTTTTGTTTTGATTTTTGGACTTGCCCTTGTACTTAAGCAAGAAGCAGCGTGATAGGGAAAGGAGAACGGGCCTGGGAGTCATAGGATCTGGGTTCTAATCCCAGCTCTTCCACTTACCTGCTATGTGACTTTGGGCAAGCCATTAACTCCTCTCTGCCTCAGTTCCTTCATCTGCAAAATGGAGATTCAATACATGTTCTTCCTTCTCAGACGGAGAGTCCCATGTTGGAGTCTGATTATCTTAGTATAATGCTTGGCAGATGGTAAATGCTTAAATAACTTTAACTATAAATCAATCATATGAAGAAAGAAATTCTGGGGGCAGAATTAGGACTGAATGAAAGAAGGGTGCAGGCTATGACCAGCATCGTTACAGCAGAGACTAATCCTCTGACCCTATAAAGGTAGCAGAGAACTTTCAGGTCAAAAAGCAGTGTTTTCTACTGAATAGAGCGGGGGTTTGGGAGTCAGAAGAACTTAGGTTCTAATCCCCGCTCTGCCACTTTTCTGCTGTGAGGCCTTAGGTAAGTCACTTCACCTTCAGATAAAATTAGACTGTGAGCCCCATGTGGGAAAGGGACTTTGTCCAACCTGAATAGCTTGTATCTACCCCAGTGCTTAGTACAGTGCCTGGCACATAGCAAGCACTCAAATACCATTAAAAAATTAAGCAATCAGTGCCAACACTGGTGTGTCCAGTGAAGCCAGCCACATCCCTCCTCACAGCTGCTTCAGTCACACAACTTTTCCTCCAAGCAGCCCCTCCAGACTATGAATTTGAACAGCACCTTTATCTTCCCACTCATTTTGTCAATACTTGCCTCATTTTTGTCAGTCATGTTTATTGAGCACTTACCGTGTGCCGAGCACTGAACTAAGCATCTGGGAGTAAGAGAGTTGGTACATACATTCCCTGCCCACAAGGAGTTTACTGTCTAGAGGGGGAGACACGCATTACAATAAATTACTGCTACATATAGAAGTGCTGTGGGGCTGAGGGAGGGGTAAGTAAATAGTGCTATTCCAAGCCCACTTGGAGGGAATGTGATTTTAATAAGGCTGTGAACATGGGAAGACTGTCTGTCAGATACAAAGGGGAAGGAAGTTCCAGGCCAGAGATAGGATGAGGAATATCATCGTGGATGAGTCAGCGGCAAAGTAGATGAGATCGGAATTCAGTTAGGAGTTGGGTGTTAGAGGACTAAAGTGAATGTGTCGAGTTGTAGTAGGAAGTCATGGAGGTAAGGTCAGAGAGGATAGGTAATTGAGCGCTTTAAAGCCAATGGTAAGGAGTTTCAGTTTGATGCCAAGGTGGCTGGGCAACCAGTGGAGGTTTTTTTACCACACTATCCTTGGGAGGTGGAGAAATACAGGCATTAGTAGCCCCATTTTATAAGATATAGGCAGAGTTAGGACTAGAGCAATAATAATACTTATAGTATTTGTGCTATATGTAACTGTGGTGCTTACTCCGTGTCAAGCACTGTTCTGAGGGCTTGGCTAGATGTAGAGTAATCTCATCAGACACAGTCCATGTCACATATGGGACTCACATTCTAAGGGGTACAGAGAACAGATATTTAGTTTCCATTTTTGCAGATAACGAAAATGAGTCCCAGAGAAGTTAAATGACTTCCCCAAGGCCATACAGCAGGCAAGTGGCAGAGCCAGGATTAGAATCCAGGTCCTCTAATTTCCAGGTCCTTTTCACTAAACTCCCAATCCAGTCCATGGTCAAATATGAACTCTTTCTGGAAGTTATTTCAGTGGTTCATAAATTGGAGAAGTATTGGTTTGAGATTTCAAAATTCCTCCCAGGTGTTCACAGGTGGGTCTCTTAGGAAACACCCATCTCAGTCTTAATTAATCAGTGGCATTTATTAAGTGCTTTCTGTGCTGGCGCAAACATTCTGAGCCTGAATTTCCCAGGGACTGCTGTTCTGCCGCTTGGGTGGCATAATGACTCTCTGAGCACTAGGGCACTGTTAGACTCCTTGCTTACCCCCTAGGCAGCCACGCAATTACCCAGCCCAAGAACTCCTGAGGGGCTTAATCTACCACCAGAGAATAACTCCCTCTCAGACCAAGAACACTTGGTTGTAAATGGAAAGCTCAGCCTGGAAGAGAGGAAAGAAGTGACTCCCAGTTAGTCATATTTATTGAGCGCTTACTGTGTTCAGAGCACTTTACTTCTGGTTTGGGAGAGTGCAATAGATCAGACACATTCCCTGTCCATGATGAGCCTAAAATTACAGGTAAGCGCTTTGAGACTGGAAGTGGGGGGATGAATAAAAGGAGCAAATCAAGGAGATGCAGAAGGGAGTGGGAAAAAAGGAAAGGAGGGCCTAGTCAGAGAAGGCCTCTTGGAAGTAGTGTGCCTTCAATAAAGCTTTGAAAGAGGGGAGAGTAAATTTCTGTTGGATACGAAGGGGGGGGGGTGTTCCATGCCAAAGGCAGGATGTGGGTGAGAGATCAGTGGTGAGATAGACGAGATCGAGGTACAGTGAGAAGGTTGGCATTAGAGGAGTGAAGTGCACAGGCTAGGGTGTAGTAGGAGAGTAGCAAGGTGAAGTAGGAGAGGACAAGGTGATTGAGTGCTTTGAAGTCGATGGTAAGGAGTTTCTGTTTGATGTGGAGGTGGATGGGCACTGACTGGAGGTTCCTGAAAAGTGTGGAAATATGACCTGGATGCTTCTGTAGAAAAATGATATGGGAAGCAGAGTGAAGTACGGACTAGAGTAAGGAGAGACAGGAGGCAGGGACATCAGAAAGGAGAATAAGGGGTTGGATTAACATGGTTGTAGCTTGGATGGAGAGGAAAGGGCAGATTTTAACGATGTTTCAAAGGTCGAATTGACAGGCTGTAATGATGGATTGGAAATGTGGGTTGACTGAGAGAGAGGAATCAAGGATAATGTCAAGGTTACAGGCTTGAGAGACAGGAAGGATGATGGTGCTGTCTACAGTGATGGGAAAGTCAGGGTTTGGGTGGGAAAATATAGAGTTCTGTTTTAGATGTGTTAAATTTGGGGTTATAATGGGACACCCAAGTAGAGATGTCTTGAAGGCAGGAGGAAATGCGAATCTGCAGAGGAGAGAGATCAGGGCTGGAGATGTAAATTGCGAATCATCCACAAGGAGGTGGTAGGTGGTAGTTGACCTCCTAGAGGTCAGAGTTTTTGTCAGGGGAAGGTGGGGTAGGTCTGGGGAGACAGGTCTGGGCTCAGTATGTCTCCTCATATTTCCATGGACAGGCAAGTAACACCCTTACCAAATGCACGCTCACCCTGTCGAGGGACTGCTTGGAGAGCTGTCTTAAAGGGGTCAGTAAAATGCATTCATTAGAAAGCTGGACCGTTCAGCCCGTGAAGGAAAGTGACCAATGCAGGAGCGAGGAGGCAGGCAGAAATACAACTAAGACAAGGGTTTTTTCTTGCTCCAGGAAAAAGCTTTTTATTTGCTGTCTCACCAAGCAGCACTTTATTATCTGCAGCTAGAAGGTAGACAGGCAGTTTAATCTATGGCTCACCCTTATACGAGATGCTGAGAGCAGTCACAAATGCACAGGAACTATCCTGCTGGGGAAACCAGAAGCCAGTGGACTTGGAATATGGCTTGGGAAACAAAGTCTACCAGGGACCACTGCTCTCTGGGGAAGGTTTTGCCACCGTCCAAATCTTCAAGGGCAGCAGAGCAGGATGAGCGCGGGGTAAAACTTTCCTCTCCACCTTTTCTGCTTCCTTTTCCCAAGTCTCAAGCAACTCATGCAGCTCTTCAGAGACTCTGCCCAAGCTATGCCTACCTCCAGCTTCCAATGGGCCCACAAATCCATCCCCGGACTCAAGCAAAGCTTCATTCCTCAGAAGAATGAAGGATGGGGGAAGCATGGCCTAGTGGAAAGTGCACCAAATCTACAGTCTTCTGACTCTATATCCCAAGTCTGTCAATGGCCTACTGTGGTAGACCTGGGGCAGATATCTAGCACTTAATGTAGTCCTTGGCACATAGTACACACTTGAATACCTTAATTCTTATTATTACTATGGGACCTAGGGCAAGTCACTTCATATTTCTAGGCCTCAGTTTCCTCACTTTTAAAATAAGGATGAAACAGAACATGGGCTCAATGTGGGACAAGGACTCCATCCAATCTCACAATCTTTTATCTCTACTCAGTGCTTAGAACATAGCCAGTGTTTAATAAATGTAATACACATGGAGAAGGAAATCTCTAAGCGACCATTTCTAAAGTGCAAGAGTGGCCTCCTGCTTTGAACAGTGATTACACCAAGGATTTCACTCTTGGCTAATAACTGAAGTCACTCTGCAGATTACCTCTCTTCAAAGGCACGCAGAAAGCTTCCTGGCTCCCTGACCAGGTGCCAAGAAACTCTGCTAGTAGGTGGGGATCGATGGACAATTAATCAGTCAATGGATGGTATTTACTGAGCACTTACTGTGTGTAGAGCACTGTACTAAGCACATTTGGAAGAGTACAATACAGCAATTAGGGGGAATGACCTTTGTGAAGAGGTTCCCTAAATCCAGAGGGACCTTAACCTCCACAGGCCTGAACCTTGACCCCTAACCTTTGACCGCAGCGGGCCACTCTCTACCACCATTACTGCAGGACTCCCGACACTGGGTTTTGCGGTTGTGCTGATTGTGTGGCCAATGGGAGTCCACCACAGCAATGCACACAGCTGGTCCCTCTATATCCTTAGGTTAAAAATAGAAGGAGCTCTGAAAAGTACAGAGCTGAAAGCAGAACAAGCTGAATCACTGCATTCCCAGAGCGGGAAGTTGTGTCAGAATAAAAACTTCACTCCTCTGGCAGAATCATTTACCATAGGAAATGAGAAGCAGCATGCCTAGTGGGAAGAGCACAGGCCTGGGAGTCAGAGGAACTTTACTTTCCTAAATGCTCAGTAAAGTGCTCTGCACACAGTGAGCGCTCAATAAATATGATTGAACAAATGAATGAGTTCTAACCTGGCACCGCCACTTGTCTGCAGGATGACTTTGGACAAATCATGTCACTTCTCTGGGCCTCAGGTACCTCATCTGAAAAATGGGAATTGTATCCTCCTCCCTCCAACATTGTGAGTTCTATGCGGGACAGGTACTGTGTTCAGCTGGATTATCTTCTATCTACACCAGTGCTAAGAACAGTATTTGACAAAAAGTGTTTAACAAATACCATTTTTTAAAAATGATAAACTTGCTGTTGGAATTTTGGCCAAACAAGAACATGAATTGTTCAGGCATACAAGGTGAGAGCTACATGATAAGCCCTGCCAGAAGAGAGATGATTAATAATAATAATGGTATTTAAGCGCTTACTATGTGCCAAGCACTGTTCTAAGCGCTGGGGTAGATTCAAGGTAATGAGGTTGCCCCACATGGGGCTCACAGTCTTAATCCCCATTTTCCAGGAGAGGTAATAGGCACAGAGAAGTTAGGTGGCTTGCCTAAAGCCACAGAGCAGATAAATGGCAGAGCCAGGATTAGAAACCACATCTTCTGACCACCAAACCTGTGCTCTTACCACTAAGCCATACTGCTTCAATGCCACTGACTTGTTTCTCCAGGACTTTGATTTAAGGACGCAGCTTGGAAAACTGAAAGTCCTTGTGGACAGGATCTACACCTTCCAATCATACCTATAGTGTCCTTTCCCAAGTGCTTAGCACAGTGTCCTGTGCACAGCTAACACTCAGTAAATACAGTTGACTGAGCCTCCCTGATATGCTTCCTCCCAGCTTCCAGACTGAGCTGTATTCCACCTAAACAACTTCTTCCTTCAGTTCTATTTGAAAATGCAGGTCCTTCTAGAGGCAAATTAATTTTATTTCATTATTCCTTAGAAAGACAATAAGATGTCATTTAAAAAAATCAGTATACTTAGCACCTGCTGTGTGCAAGACTGATCTACCTGCATCATTTTTCAAAAACAAAAAAAATAAACATTCAGTCCACATATCCTCACTCCTGAAAAGCCTGTGACAAAAAACCTCTAGTGGTTACCCATCCATCTCCTCAAACAGGAACTCCTTACCACTGCCTTTAAAGCGTTCAAATCAGCTCTCCCCCTCCTATCAATCTAATTCATCTCCTTCTATACAGCCCAGGCTGCACATTTTGCTAACACTAACTTACTTACCATGCCCCTTGGCCAAATCCTCTGTCAGGCCTGGAGCTCCCTCCCCCTTCATGTCAGACAGACCACCACTCTCCCCACCTTCAAAGTCCTACTGAAACTCATATCTTCTCCCAGAAGCCTTCCCTGACAAACCTCTCATTTCCCCATCTTATTCTTCCCCCCTTATCCATTGCCTGCCCACGTGCAGTATTTGATACTCACACCCATCCAGCCCAGCTACAGAAAGTGGAGACCAGCTGAAACGGAGAAAGGGACTTTGAAAAAACAAAGAGAAGAACAGAGAGTGAGGATGTAGGAGCAATGGGGGAGAAGGAATGGAGGGAAGAGAGAGGATTCCACGGAAAAGGAGGGGCAGTGCTGAAAATAAAAAAGAAATCTCTAACCAATCCACTGGCAACACGCCGCCCCTCCCCTCTGCAAATCCAGGACAAGCAGGCTTTCTTTGGGATGGGCAGTGCCCACTTGACCACAGAAGAAGATGCCCAGGGGTTCCAGAAGCAGTGACCAAGATGATTAAAAGAATGGAGGTACTTCTGCACAAACATAGGCTGAAATATTGGTTTCTTTAATCTGAAATGATGCCGGTTGATAAGGAATCACAAAGGGTTTGTACAGGGACAGAGCTTTCATCCATCCTTCTAGAGTGTAAGCTCATTGTGGGCAGGAATCATGTATACCAACTGTGTGGTACTGCCCTCTACCAACTGCTTAGTACAGTACTCTGCATACAGTAAGTGCTCAATAAATAACACTGGTTGATTGATCCACTCTCCTCTGGAAGGTACCTGGGCCCTGCTTATAGGGCCCCCAGTTTTGGAAAGATCTCAAATCCCTATTTTACAGAGGAGAGACTGGTACAGAGAAGTTAAGTGACTTGCTCAAGGTCAAGTGGCGATGCTTGGATTAGATCTTCTCTCCTTCAAAGCCTTATTGAAGGTGCACCTCCTCCAAGAGGCTTTCCCAGACTCAGCTCCCTTTTCCTTAGCTCCCATTCCCTTCCCCATCACCTCGACTTGCTCGCTTTGCTCTTCTCCCCCATCTCCCTACCCCATAGCACTTTTCAATATATGTATATATCTATAATTCTATTTATTTATATTGATGCTTGTTTACTTGTTTTGATGTCTGTCTCCCTCATTCTAGACTAAGCCCAGTGTGGGCAAGCACGTCAAAATTCACCTGTGCTGGGCAGCTGCAGCATGGGAGAGATTCAAGGGCGGAGACTTGAGTTTATTCTGCAGAAGGAGGCAACAGTAAACCACTTCCATATTTTTTATCAAGAAAGTTCTATGGATATACTACCAGAACGATTGCAGATGGAGGCAGGGCGTTCTGGGAGAGACGTGTCCATGGTGTCGCTATAGGTCGGAAATGACTCAACGTCATAAGACAAGACAAAGGGTATAGGATCCAAGTCCCTCTCCTCTCAGGGTCACTCCTGGAGAGTTTCAAGTACTCCACCAGACTCAACTGTGGGAGGGAAAATCAAGCAGAGGCCTATCCATTCCATTCCTAACTTGGGCAGTGGCTAGCGAGTGGAAGGCAATCTGCTACAAGTCGAAACTCACTCATGCTGGGCAGTAGCGGCATGGGAGAGAGTCGAGGGCGAAGACTTGAGTTTACTGCACAGAAAGAGGCAATGGTAAACCACTTCCATATTTTTTTTTTACCAAGAAAACTCTATGGATAGCACTACTAGAACGATTGCAGAAGGAAAGTGCGGCATTCTGCGAGAGATGTGTCCGTGTTGTCACTATGGATCGGAAAGGACTCAACGGCATAAGACAAGACAAGAAAGGATCCAAGTGCATAGGTGACACAGAGGAAGAAGGGGAAGCGAGGGTTTAGAGGGGGATAACCTCTTGGAGATGTGATCTTAGTAAGGCTTTGAAGGTAGGGAAGAATGATCATCTGTTGGATGTGAAGGGGGAAGGAGTTTCAGGCCAGAGGCAGGATGTTTGCTAGGGGTTGGTGGCAAGATAGATGAGAACAAGGCTGGCGTTAGAGGAGTGAAGTGAGTATGCTGGGGTGTAGGAAAACAGCAAGTTGAGATGGGGGGGCGGGACCTGCTGATTGAGTGCTTTAATGCCTGTGGCAAGGAGTTTCTGTTAGTTGTCTTGGACAAGCACTGGAAGTTCTTGAGGAGTAGGGAAACATAAGTTAAAGGGTTTTTTTTTAGAAAAATGAACTTTAGAAAAATTGCTGGTGTATGTAATAATGTTAATAATGTTGGTATTTGTTAAGCGCTTACTATGTGCCGAGCACTGTTCTAAGCGCTGGGGTAGACATAGGGGAATCAGGTTGTCCCACGTGGGGCTCACAGTCTTAATCCCCATTTTACAGATGAGGGAACTGAGGCACAGAGAAGTTAAGTGACTTGCCTACAGTCACACAGCCGACAAGTGGCAGAGCTGGGATTCAAACTCGTGAGCCCTGACTCCAAAGCCCATGCTCTTTCCACTGAGCCACGCTGCTTCTCACTGCTTCTCACTGCTGTTTCAGTGTAGAAACAAGATAATCAGATCACATACAGTCCTTGACCCATACGGACAGGTTAAAGGTGAGGGAGAATAGGTACTTAATATCCCTTTACATGTGAGAAAACTGAGGCACAGAAAAGTGACTTCTTTGAGGTAATAGGCACAGAGAAGTTAAGTGGTTTGCCTAAAGCCACACAGCAAATAAATGGCAGAGTGAGGATTAGAAACCACATCTTCTGACCACCAAACCCGTGCTCTTACCACTAAGCCACACTGCTTCAATGCCATTGACTTGTTTCTCCAGGACTTAAAGAAGGTACTTCTTAACTTCGTAAGTTCTTTAAGTTATTAAGTTCCTGTTTGATGAGAAGATGGATGGGTAACTTTGGGTAACAGTAGGACTTTGAAGGTGGGGAGAGTGGTGGTCTGTCTGACATGAAGGGGGAGGGAGCTCCAGGCCTGACAGAGGATTTGGCCAAGGGGCATGGTAAGTAAGTTGGTGTTAGACAGCAAAATGTGCAGCCTGGGCTGTATAGAAGGAGATGAGTTAGATTGATAGGAGGGGGAGAGCTGATTGAACGCTTTAAAGGCAGTGGTAAGGAGTTCCTGTTTGAGGAGATGGTAACCACTAGAGGTTTTTTGTCACAGGCTTTTCAGGAGTGAGGAAATATGGACTGAATGTTTATTTTTTTTGTTTTTGAAAAATGATGCAGGCAGTTCAGTTTTGCCCACAGCAGGTGCTAAGTATACTGATTTTTTTTATGACATCTTATTGTCTTTCTAAGGAATAATGAAATAAAATTAATTTGCCTCTAGAAGGACCTGCATTTTCAAATAGAACTGAAGGAAGAAGTTGTTTAGGTGGAATACAGCTCAGTCTGGAAGCTGGGAGAAAGCATATCAGAGAAGCTCAGTCAACTGTATTTACTGAGTGTTAGCTGTGCACAGGACACTGTGCTAAGCACTTGGGAAAGGACACTATAGGTATGATTGGAAGGTGTAGATCCTGTCCACAAGGACTTCCAGTTTTCCAGGCTGCCTCCTTCTTAAATCAAAGTCCTGGAGAAACAAGTCAGTGGCATTGAAGCAGTATGGCTTAGTGGTAAGAGCACGGGTTTGGTGGTCAGAAGATGTGGTTTCTTATCCTGGCTCCTCCATTTATCTGCTGTGTGGCTTTAGGCAAACCCTTAACTTCTCTGTGCCTATTACCTCAAAGAAGTCACTTTTCTGCGCCTTAGTTTTCTCACATGTAAAGGGATAAAGTACCTGTTCTTAAAGTTCTTAACTTCTTAAACTTCTCTGTACCCATTACCATGATCTTCTTTAAGCTCTAAATGCTGAGTCCACTGCAGCACAACTCTCAACTCTCTCCCCAATCCCTGCCACCCCCAGAGTTGCTCTGCTCCTGGGATCATCCAGGGCCCAATTAGGACAGTCATTCCCAGGCCTCAGAGACACCTTTTCACCCAGGGATCTGGAAAGGATCAGAAAACATTTCCTCCCGACTCTCAGCCCTCTGCCAAGGCAGGTGGGTGGCCTGGATTAGTGAACTCCAGGGGGACAGGGAAGACACCCAGAAATTAAACCTGGGGTGATGCGTCAAAGCCAGGAGCTGGGGGGAGGGGGGCAAGGCCCCCTCCAATTTGGGAATTAGGTTCCAGGCTGCTTCTCACAGTGCTTCCCACTCCCACCTGCTCCCGCGGTCCTTTGGGCCCTGGGCTTGTACGCACCAGCCTCTCCCCGTGAGGCCAACTGTGACATCACCCTTCCCAAGACTGAGGCACTGGTCCAATCTGGAGGGGCGGGAAAGAGGGAGGGATGCAGGGAGAGAGGGAGGGGGTGAAGAGAGGCTGTGGCAGGAGTGGCTGGAAGAGAAATCTAGCACCGAAGAGCTTGAGGCTGAAGAAGAATAATCGTGATTATCATTATGGCATTTGTTAGGTGATAGGCTGGACTGATCACCGCTTTCCCTGCCTTCAAAGCCCTATCATGTTCATGCCTCCTCCAAGAATCCTGCCCTGCCTAACTCCTCTTTTCCCTACCTAATTCTCCTGCCCTTCTCCATTACCTTAAGGGCTTTGATACTCCTCCACAGCCTCCCATCCCCATAGTGCATATGTACACACTTTATTTTATTTTTATGGTATTTCTGAAGCATTACATGTCAAGGACTGCTCTAAATGCTCGGGGGGATGAAAGGTAATCAGATCAGAAACAGTCCCTGTCCCACATGGTGCTCACAGCCTAAGAAGGATAGAGGACAACACTGCATCCTCATTTTGCAGTTAAGGAAACTGAAGTCCAGAGAAGTAAAGTGACTTGCTCAAAGTCACACAGCTGGCGAGTGGCAGAGCTAGGATGAGAACTCGGGTCAACTGATGCCCAAGCTCAGGCTCTTTCCCCTTGGTTACAGTGCTTAAACTGTCTCTAGTTACACCCATTGCCCCTCTGGAGCTCTGCTATTGGGCTGTCATCCCCTGCAGAACCCCTTCCTGTTCGCTGCCAGTCAGCATCTCCTAGCTTGGGGATAAATACATGTCTCACTGATGCCCAGTTACCACTTTATATTACATAATATTATGTCTTTCTGCTTTTCTTTCATGGTGATTATTAAGCACTTACTATGTGCCAGGCACTGTTCTAAGCACTGGAGTAAATACAAGCTAATTGAGTTGGACACAGTCCATGTATCAAATGAGGTTCACAGTTTTAATTCCCATTTTGCAGATGAGGGAACTGAGGCACAGAGAGGTTAAATGACTTGCCCGAGGTCACACAGCAGACAAGTGGCAGAGTTGGGATTAAAGAAGCAGTATGGCATAGTAGAGGAGCAGGGTGGCCTGGAAGTCAGAAGGTCAAGGGTTCTAATCCTAGCTCCTTCCCTCTAGACTGTGAGCTCATTGTGGGCAGGGATTGCCACTGTTTACTGTTGTATTGTTCTTTCCCAAGTGTTTAGTACAGTGCTCTGTACACAGTAAGTGCTTAATAAATCCAATTGAATAGATGAGACTGTGAGCCCCATGTGGGACAGGGACTATATCCAACCCAGTATCCTTGTAACCACCCCAGTACTAGTGAGCCCCACATGGAACAGGGAGTGTGTCTAACCTGGTTTGCTTGTATCCACTCCAGGGCTTAGAACAATGCTTGGCACATAGTAAGTGATTAACAAATACCATAATTATTATTATTACCACCTCCTTCTGGCTCCCAGGCCCATGTTCTATCCACTATGCCATGCTGCTTCCGTTTGAAAGCGTCAGTTTGAAAATCAAGAGCTTTTGTTCATGCTGCTTTCGAACTGATCCAACAGTTAGTAACTCTTTTTCCAACGTCCCTATGATGCTGTGAGAGCATCTTTACAGATGGAGAAACTGAGGCCCAAGGGACCGTTGGTCTGCAGCACAGCCAGGACCCGAATCCAGATCTCTCCGCCTCTCTACGATAATCACCTTTCAACCCCGTGTGATCAGCTGAACCAAGTTAGCCAGGAGAGGGTCCTACCTCCCTCCAGAACTGACTCCATGAGTCTGTCCACAAAGCCTCTAGCCCGGTGGGCCTGCAGCAAACTAAGCCAGAAGACTCTGCCTTGACAGCAACAACAGTACTGGCCTCTCCAGCCAGCAAACACAAGGGCAAATCAGTCAGTCAGTCAAACTTATTGAGTGCGTATTGTGTACAGAGCACTGTACTAATTCATTCATTCAATAGTATTTATTGAGTGCTTACTATGTGCAGAGCACTGTACTAAGCGCTTGGAATGAACAAGTCGGCAACAGATAGAGACGGTCCCTGCCATTCGACGGGCTTACGGTCTAATCGGGGGAGACGGACAGACGAGAACAATGGCAATAAATAGAGTCAAGGGGAAGAGCATCTCGTAAAAACAATGGCAACTAAATAGAATCGAGGCGATGTACATTCCATTAACAAAATAAATAGGGTAATGAAAATATATACAGTTGAGCGGACGAGTACAGTGCTGAGGGGATGGGAAGGGAGGGGGGAGGAGCAGAGGGAAATGGGGGGAAAAGAGGGTTAAGCTGCGGAGAAGTGAAGGGGGGGTGGTAGAGGGAGTAGAGGGAGAAGGGGAGCTCAGTCTGGGAAGGCCTCTTGGAGGAGGTGAGTTTTAAGTAGGGTTTTGAAGAGGGGAATAGAATCAGTTTGGCGGAGGTGAGGAGGGAGGGCGTTCCAGGACCGCGCGAGGACGTGGCCCGGGGGTCGACGGCGGGATAGGCGAGACCAAGGGACGGTGAGGAGGTGGGCGGCGGAGGAGCGGAGCGTGCGGGGTGGGTGGTAGAAAGAGAGAAGGGAGGAGAGGTAGGAAGGGGCAAGGTGATGGAGAGCCTCGAAGCCTAGAGTGAGGAGTTTTTGTTTGGAGCGGAGGTTGATAGGCAACCACTGGAGGTGTTTAAGAAGGGGAGTGACATGCCCAGATCGTTCCTGCAGGAAGATGAGCCGGGCAGCGGAGTGAAGAATAGACCTGAACGGGGCGAGAGAGGAGGAAGGGAGATCAGAGAGAAGGCTGACACAGTAGTCTAGCTGGCATATAACGAGAGCCCATAGCAGTAAGCAGCTTCCTGTCTCTCTCCACTCCAGTCCATACTTCACTCTGCAGCCTGGGTCATTTTTCTACAAAAACATTCAGGATGTCACCCCACTTCTCAAAAAACTCCAGTGGTTGCCCATCCACCTCCACATCAAACAAAAACTCTTCACTACTGGCATTAAAGCAATCCATCTCCTTGCCCTCTCCTACCTCACCCTGCTACTCTCCTACTACAACCCGCACACTTTGCTCCTCAAATGCTAACCCTCTCACTGTGCCTCAATCTCACCTACCTCGCTGTCGACCCCTCAACCCACATCCTGCCTCTGGCCTGGAACGCTCTTTCTCCTCAACTCTGAAAGGCAATTACTCTCCCCACACTTCGAAGTCTTAATGAAGGCATCTCCTCCAGGAAGCCTTCTCTAAGCCCCCCCTTTTCTCTTCTCCCACTCCCTTATTCATTCATTCAATAGTATTTATTGAGCGCTTACTATGTGCAGAGCACTGTACTAAGCACTTCTGCATCACCCTGACTTGCTGCCTCTGTTCTTCCACCTCCCAGCTCCAAAGCACTTAGTTACATATCTCTAATTTATTTTTTTATATTAATGTCTGTCTCCCCCTCTCTAGACTGTAAGCTTGTTTTGGGCAGGGAATGTGTCTGTTTATTGTTGTATTGTACTCTCTCAAGGGCTTAGGACAGTGCTCTGCACACAGTAAACACTCAAAAATAGTTGAACGAATTGAATGAATGAAGGAAAAGGAGAAAGTCAGGGTGACACAGAAGGGACTGGGAGAAGAGGAAAGGAGGCTTAGTTAAGGAAGGCCTCTTAGAGGAGATGTGCCTTCAATATGGCTTTGAAATAGGGAGAGCAATTGTCTGTCAAATATGACGAGGGAGGGCATTCCAGTCCAGAGGCAGGGCGTGGGTGAGAAATATTCACAATGATTGTCAGTTGCATCACTAACGGACATGATAACCTCCCCCACAGAAACAAACCAACAAGAAACTGCTTAGTTTCATAGTAATCTTGGATTGTGAGCTTGTCTTAGTATTTCAGTTTCTGTTCTAAGAGCTTCCCCATAGACTAGTAGCCCTCCCTGGGACCGAGACTGTGTTCGACCTGATTATCTTGTATCTATCCCAGCTTGGCACAGAATAAGTGTTTAACAAAGACCACAATTACTATATGTCTGTTTACCACCCATCCCTTTAGATTGTGAGCCTGGATGTGACTAATTGTCTGCCCTTATAAGGACCCGAGTGCTTAGCACAGTCCAGAAAAATGTAACCAACTGTGAAGCAAGAAGCCCAGACCCTGACCTTGGGTAAGCCACTTAACTTCTCTGCGCCACAGTTATCTCATCTGTAAAAGGGGGATTAAGACTGAGTCCCATGAGGGACATGGACTGTGTCTAACCTGATTAACTTGTGTCTACCACAGTGTTTAGAACAGTGACTGGCATAATAGTAAGTGCTTAAATACCATGAAAAAAAGGAAAAAAACCTAGTAGCTTGAGGATTTCCAGGGCCAGTTGTGAGGCATGGTGGCCACTCTCTCTCCTCAATGCAGGCCAGCGCTGCTCTGGTCCAGAATTTGTCCCACTCCATCCTATCAGAACCCTTCCCCTCCATCCCTGCCATGCAGACACCTTCCAGCCAAGCATCCTGGAACCCTATAAAGCCAGGGCACCAGGGAGTGGGACAGACTGAGGGCAGGGGAGAGGGGAGAGGGAGAGGGGAGAGGAGGAGTCCTGGCTAGGGGCTACCACCACCCACCCCCCTCCTCAGCTCTGTCCCATCCCCGATACTCTGAGGATTTTCAGATGCCCAGGCCATAAGAGACCTAGGGACCACAGAAAAGGCAGCAGGAAGTGACCTAATTTAAGCAACAATAATAATTGTGGTATTTGTTAAGTGCTTACTATGTGTCAGGTACTGTACTAAGTACTAGGGTAGATACAATCAGAGCAGGTTGAACACAGTCCCTGTTTCACATAGGGCTCACAGTCCCAGTCCCTATGATTGTGACACATATGAGGTAACTGAGGCCCAGAGAAGTGAAGTGACTTAGCCAAGGTCACACAGCAGACAAGTGGCACAGCTGGGATTAGAATTCAGGTCATTCTGACTCCCAGACCTATGCTCTATCCACTACACCATGCTGCTTCTGTAACAAAGGTGTGGTTCTGCTTCTGTAATAAAGGTGTGGTTCCAGACCTGGCCCTGGTGAGGAAGGGACTTCAGGGTAGGTAATAAGGATGAAGATTTGAAGGAACTGTAGCACGGGTGGGGCGAATCAGAATGGTGCTGGAGAGGAGAACCGGAAGAGACAAATGGAAAAGACATAAACTGACACACCTAGATGATGGGTGGAACTTTGTAGAAAAAAATTTATTCATTTTTAAACCCTATTATTAATGCCTTCATTTTCATGTTTTCAATGTTCTACAAAAAAGGAGACTGAAACATTTTGATCGATCCCTTAATGATCACACACACGCTCACCAACCTTCTTACTTTCCTTATTTTGTCACCTGTTTGTTCCACGATGGCTCTCCCCTGGAGTTTCTTCGCCCTTCCAAGCAGCACCAAGAGACATGGTCCCATCCCCACCGACCGGCTCCAGAGACAAGTGCAGGGTGCCCAGTAGGGAACTGCTTCATCAGTAAGACCTCCCAGTGCTGAGATGGCGGGGTTGGGAGGGGGAGAAGTAGCACTGGGGTCAAAGGCCTAAAAGCCTGGAAGGTGGTGGGGAGGGACTCAGGGATCACCTGCTGCAGGAGGTGGCTTGATAGCTCCTTGAGGGCAGGGATCAAGTCTCCACAAACACTTAGAACAGTGCTCTGCACATAGTAAGTTCAGTAAACACAATTGATTGGTTGGTTGATGTCTTCTTGCAATGGAGACAAGCAGCACCTCCAGGTGGGGTTAGGAGAGAAGGCACCTACTCCGCCATTCAGCCTTCCCCTCAGAGGCAGTCCCTCGCAGATACCAGCAATGGGCCCATGGAGAGGGAGGGAGGCAGAGAGCTCACTCAGGACCAAGCACTTAGTACAGGGCTTCGCTCATTGTAAGCCCTTAATAAATACTTTTGATTGATTGGCTCAGTCTCTTTCCCTCTTCTCCACTCTTTCCCCTCCTTGCATGACAGAGAAGCATCATGATTTAGTGGATAGAGTATGGGTCTGGGAGTTGGAAGGACCAGAGTTCTAATCCTGGCTCCACTTGCCTGCTGTGCTACCTTGGGCAAGTCACTTCACTTCTCTGAGCTTCACTTACCTCATCTGGAGAATGGGGATTAAGACTATGAGCCCTATGTGGGACAGGGACTGTGTCCAACCCAATTTCCTTGCATCTACCTTATATCTTGTGGGGCTATGGAGAGGGAGGAAGGAAGAGGTGTCTGGTAGCTTCAGGGACCCTGACCAAATGCAAATCTCAAGGTGGAGCAGTGGATCTGTGGCAGCAAGACTCCTGCAACCTGTCTCTCCAGCAGCTGGACCACTGACACAAGCACCCTCCTCCCCAGGAAGCAAGTGTGGCAGAATTATTATATTACCTAGCGCTTAGCACAAAGCAAGCACTTAAATACCACAGTGATTATTAAAGGTGTTAGGGGATTCAGGAGCTTTTTGACAACGGTAGGGGATTTTTAATCAGAACCTTCAACTTCTCCAACACACTGGTAAATGAGAAGTTCAGCTCTGCTAGCCAGGACTACACATTTGATGGATAAAAACAAACCAACAGGAACTAGTAGTCTGAGATCCTGTAGATTGTAAACTTGTTGTGGGCAGGGAAGTGCCTACCAACTCTGTTGTACTGTACTCCCCCAAGTGCTTAGTACAGCGCTCTGTGCACAGGAAATGCTCAGTAAATATCACTGATGAAGGAACTTCATGTTCCATCACAGAATAATTCCTACTCTAAAAAAAGCTATATCCCATGTGTGTTATTTTAATTAGCTTTCAATGTAAGTACCTGAAAAGTCTTGGGATAAATGAAATTCCTGGATATTATTTTATTATGCCAAGCTAAAAATCTCCCAGTGGAGATTCTGTGTTGATGTAAGAGGCGGTGTGGCATTACGGTCGTAATACGCATTACGGTAAATAATTAGCGAGCCAAAGCAGTTCTAGCCTAGCTCCATTCCTCACCAAGAAACTCCCAGCAACCAAGAGTAAAACCAGGGTAACACTCTTCACAACCACCTTGATTCCTCACTTTGGTGTTCGGGGCTTTATGAAGAGGAGAATAAGCTGTCCCTTGGTCTGTTAGAAGTGTTAGAAGAGTAAAGGTAGTGGCGAACATGCAGCCCTAGAGCTTACTACGGTTTCTAGAAACTGTATCGTAAGTCAAAAAGGTGCAAGTCAGAACCAGTTTTCCCCATAAGGAAAATGTTCTGAATTGAGGACTAGTTATTAGCATTCTCTGTATGTAAAATACTGTACTATGTTCTTGAGAAAAAAAAAATATCCAGTTGAGAATTTGACAGTCCCTGACCCCATAGGGGAATTGATTCCTAAACCAAAGTTGAGTACCCTATCTTTACCCAAATCATCCAGAACTGGGCACTTGACAATTGGAGTTACAATAATATATGTTGTAAATAGCAATACTGACATAAAAATCAGAGACTCTTAAAAATAATATAAACAGAACAGACAGCACTGTGCTAATGTGCAGCTATTTTACTTTATTCATTTTTTTCAAAAATCAGGGGGTTTGACCGGCTGAGGTTTCTGGGGCATTTGAAAGTGATTTACAGTCTTCTAGACTGTAAGCTCATTGTGGACAGGGAACATGCCTACCAACTCTGTCATACTATACTTTCCCAAGGGCTTAGTTCAGTGTTCTGGGCACAGTTAACAGTCAATAAATGTAACTGATTTGGAGGAATTTTTTTTTGGAGGGCTAGGAGGCAGAAATGTGTCCATGCCATTGCTGGCAGCCCAGCAAAGACTCGGCGTGTTGCAGTCTAGCTGTTTCACTCATGCTCTCTTTCTGCTTCATTGTTGGGGCATGTGCGAATATTAATAGAGAATTAACATAATCCCTGATTGTGTTTCTTATTTATGAAGGAGGGAGTGAGAGTGCTGGGAATCAGTCAGAGATGATTCGTATTTTAGTGGGTCCCAGGAAAGCACCACGTTCACACATTCTGCACAGGTTGCTCGGGGCAGGATCTGGGGATGGCACTTCTGGAGCTGGAGGAGAAAGGGTGTTGGGAACAGGGTCCCCACACTGCATGGGGAGAAGTAAAAGGAGAGGGAAAAGCTGCAAGTCAGTCTCGCTTGCAAATGGAGATGGGGCGGGGATTGGACTAAATGGGTCCTCCAGAAAGAGTAAGTTGCCACAGGGTCCGGGAACTTTGGTCAGCCTCAGTCACCACTGCCATCCCCTGCTCCAGGACCAATCCCCCATCATTGGGCGGGGATTGTCTCTATCTGTTGCCAAATTGTACATTCCAAGTGCTTACCACAGTGCTCTGCACATAATAAGAGCTCAGTAAATACTATTGAATGAATGAATCCCCCCCAGCCTAGGGGACGGGGGGTGAAGGGGTAGGGGCGGAGAACCAGGCAGCCAAGATCACAGAAGGGGCTGGGCTCCCTAATGCACACCCATGGACTTCTCCAACTTGGGGATCCTAAACATGAAATAGGGTGCAAATTCAGAGAGGCCGGAAATCTGGGGTTCCCTCAAGGACCAACTATCACATACCAGCACACTGAAATTGTCCATTTAAAGGTGGACGTTTATTCAGCTAGAATACTTTTTCAGTGCCTGGCTAGGCAGAGGCTGATTTTCCAAGCTGCATACAGCTAATATTAGAAGACAAACGGGCAGCATGGTGGAAAGAGCAGCGGACCTGGAAAGGAGGGATTTTCGGTGGGGAGAGGGCAGGAGAACGGGACTCTAATCCCAGATCTGCCACTGGCCTGCGGTGTGGCCTTCGGCAAGTCACCACCTTACCTCCTTTTCCTCATCGGGTAAATGGGGCTCAGATAATACCTCCCTTTCCTCAGCTGGAAAATGGGGTTCAGATAACCACTCGCTCTTAGACTATGAACCGGTGTAAACAGGGACTGTTGCCCAATCTGATTATTTTGTAACTACCCCAGCACTTAAAAAATATTATTGATAATGTTACGTGCTATTATTAAACATTAAAATAAAATTATCGACAAGGTTAGGTCCCCTAACTTCTAAGGAATGGCACCTACCCATAATTCACATATCATGCTTCAATGCAAGTGCTTAGTACAAAGCTCTGCATACAGTAAGCGCTTAATAAATACTATTGAATGAATGAATAATAGACATCAGAAAAGAAAACCTGAATAACCTGATTTACCACCAAATTTTGGATTCTATTTTCCTTCAAATTTTCACCAGTGAAAGCTCTATGTAATTCAAAGTAATAAGGATGCTAAGGGCAATAGTAAACAGTACAGTTTGGGATAGCCTATTAAGTATGCATACAGAACACATGTTTCAGAAACGGCATTTTGCCTTCACCAAAGCTTGTTACCCGCAAATAAGCAATAGGTACGGATGAGAGGACAATATGAACCTGACAATGAGAAGTTCCTGGTTAGCCAAGTCGAAATTATCACCCGAAGTGATCAAAGTTTGGATTGCCACTTATCCCACCTATCCAGTCCTGACGCAACAATGACATTGCTCACATTGGTATGCAAGGTATAGTTTTAGTTTTAGTTTCAAATAAATGCATGAAGTAAAGCTGCAATGCCATAAATATTTGTGTTTATGCACTTTTGGTTTCCAGATTCAACAAGTTAATAGAACTTACTACATAATACAAGTTTGTATAAACAATACTTGTAGTTCTAGAGATTCGGGATAAACAAAAGACAGATGCCACATTGTAAGAATGACATGAGAAAGGAACGACCACATTCCCTCTACATTTTTTTTTCCTGTTTTGTATCAAGTTTATTTTCCTTCTAGAAAATTCTTTCTCCTTGAGAGACATCTTTGCGCCATCCCACTTTGTGCTCAGAAACTGGACAATACAAGAACGCCTCCTTGTCAGACATGTATCCTAGGGATAACGTCTTCCACCCCACAAACCATGGCTTTTTTCCGCACTGCTTCTAGGAAGGATCCGCCTAAGGTGGAAGAAGAAAGCTCAGAACAGGCTGGGGCTGGTGGCACCCCCAGCTGGCACTCTCTCCCAGCTGGCGGAGATCATTATTTCCCCCAGGTGAGAGATCTGCTTTGTCTGAGCAGGTCCCACCTTGATAGGCATCTCAGCAACACCTTCGCTGCCTATGGTGGCCCTCAAAGCCTGCCTCCCTCATGTTTCCATTAGCTCTGGGCCAAAAAGGCATTGGCTGTTCAGCTTGAGACTCGACTTTTGCACAGGGAGTTGGAAAAGTTGTGGGCACCTTGGCCAGGAAAGGCTGTTGAGAAGTCCACAGACCAGATGCACTGAAGCACGGCTGCTCGTGAGACCACAGTGGCAGCACTGGACAACCAACTCTTTGTTAAGGTGCAACACATCTTCTTCCATTCCCAAAGGGCAGAGGACTCCCCCACGCCCCCAGCCCTGAGTTACAGGTTTGGAGGGTGGGGAGGAAGCTCTCCTTCCACTCCCAAAACAACTAGAAGCAGCATGGTTTAGTGGAAATAGCATGGGTTTGGGAGTCAGAGGACGTGGGTTCTAATGCCCACTCTGCCACTTGTCTGTGCAAGCCGCTTCATTTCTCTGTGCCTCAGTTGCCTCATCTGTAAAATGGGAATTGAGACTGTGAGCCCCCTGTGGAACAGGGATTGGGTCCAACCCAATTTGCTTGTATCCACCCCAGCATTTAGTACAGTATCCGGCACATAGTAAGTGCTTAAATACCACAATTATAATTTTTACTTTGTATCTACCTTAAAGTTTAGAACAGTGCCTGGCACATAGTAAGCACTTAAATACCACCATTATTACCTTGTATCTATCCCACCGCTTATAACAGTGCCTGGCACATAGCAAGTGCTTAACAAATACCGCAATTATAATTATTACCACCTTGTATCTACCCCAGCGCTTAGAACAGCACGTGGCCCATAGTAAGCACTTAAATACCACAGTTATTACCTTGTCTCTACACCAGCGCTTAGAACAGCACCTGGCACATAGTAAGCGCTTAAATACCACCATTACCTTGTATCTATCCCAGCGCTTAGAACAGTGCCAGGCCCATAGCAAGAGCTTAACAAATGCCACGATTATTATTAACACGTATCCATCTCAGCGCTTAGAACACTGACAGGCACACAATAAACGCTTAACACCATTATTACCACCTTGTCTCTACCCCAGCGCTTAGAACAGCACCTGGCACATAGGAAGCGCTTAACAAATACCGCGGTTATTATTACCTTGTCTCTATCCCAGCGCTTAGAACAGCGCCTGGCACATAGCGCTTAACAAATACCACCATTATTACCCTGTCTCTATGCTGGCACATAGTAAGCGCTTAACAAATACCACCATTATTACCTTGTCTCTACCCCAGCGCTTAGAACAGCACCTGGCACATAGGAAGCGCTTAACAAATACCACCGTTATTACCTTCTTTCTACCCCAGCGCTTAGAACAGTGCCTGGCACCTAGTAAGCGCTTAACAAATACCACCATTATTATTACCTTGTCTCTATCCCAGCGCTTAGAACAGCACCTGGCACATAGTAAGCGTTTAACAAATACCACCATTATTATTACCTTGTCTCTATCCCAGTGCTTAGAACAGCGCCTGGAACATCATAAGCGCTTAACAAATACCACCGTTATTACCCTGACTATCCCAGCGCTTAGAACAGCGCTTGGCACATAGTAAGCGCTTAACAAATACCACCATTATTACCTTGTCTCTATCCCAGCGCTTAGAACAGAGCCTGGCACATCGTAAGCGCTTAACAAATACCACCGTTATTATTATTACTACCTTGTATCTATCCCAGCGCTTAGAACAGTGACTGGCACACAGTAAGCGCTTAACAGATACCACCCTTATCATTACCTCGGCTCCATCCCAGCGCTCAGAACAGCGCCTGACACACAGTAAAGCGCTTAACAAATACCACCATTATCATTGTTACTACCTCGTCTCTATCCCAGCGCTTAGAACAGTGCCTGGCACCTAGTAAGCGCTTAACACCACCCTTATTATTACCTTGTTATCTACCCCAGCGCTTAGAACAATGCCTGGCACCTAGTAAGCGTTTAACAAAATGCCATCATTATGGTGAATTTTTATGCTTTCGGGGCCGGCGGGATGAGGGGGTTGCTGGGCGGGGGGAGGCTACGACAGCCGGCCGGTCCTTCTGGACCTCGGGCTACTTGGAGAGCGGAGGGCAGCCCGGCTGGCGAGGCACTGTTTTAGACGCTGCTCGGGGAGGGGGGGGGGGGGTCCCCATCCACCCTCCCCCCAGGACCAGCCGGGGGGTCGCACTCACCGAGGAGCATCCAGAAGAGGGTCCGGCGTCCGGCAGCCCGCTCCGGACCCATGGCCGCGGAGAGAAGACCATCGGGGAGCCGAGTTCCAATCCTGCTCGGGGCGGGGCGGGCTCCGGCGGGCGGGGCCGGGGGCATGGGTCCGCTCTGGGGGGGGGGCTCGGCCAAGGCAAGAAGGAGGAGGGGGGCTTACAGCTGCCAGGACCAGGCTCCCAAAATAGTCCAAGGGAAGAGGGCGAGGGCCGGCTCAACCCCTGAGTCCTCCTAGCCCAAGGGAAGCAGCAAGAGGGAGTCAGGTGTGCCGCAAAGTCCAGACTGGGGGGCAGGGCCTGCCCACCTCCTCAGTTTCTGCTGCCTTCTGCCCTCCTTAGGGCAGCACCGGGTGGCAAATCCCCGGGGAAGGGGGTGGGGGATGCGCCTTTCCCACCTGTCTCCCATTTACCTTTCCACGTAGAAAATCCACGCCTCCAAAGGAGAAGTCTGGAGACACCCTTTCCCATTCATGTGAGATCTCCTTCTGGGCAGGGGAAGACGTTTATTATTATTATTATTACTACTACTATTAATAATAATATTTGTTAAGTGCTTACTATGTACCAAGCGCTGGGGTAGGTCCAAGGTAATCAGGGTTGCCCCACGGGGGGCTCACGGTCTTAATCCCCTTTTTAAAATGTGGGCAAGTCACTTAACTTCTCTGTGTCTCAGTTCCCTCATCTGTAAAATGGGGATTAACTGTGAGCCTCACGTGGGACAACCTGATTACCCTGTATCTACCCCAGCGCTTAGAACAGTGCTCTGCACATAGTAAGCGTTTAACAAATACCAACATTATTATTATTATTATTAATCCCCCTTTTACAGATGAGGTCACTGAGGCACAGAGAAATTAAGTGACTTGCCCAAGGTCACATAATAATGCTGGTGTTTGTTAAGCGCTTACTATGTGTCAAGCGCTGTTCTAAGAGCTGGGGTGGATCCAAGGCAATCAGGTTGTCCCACGTGGGGCTCACAGTCTTAATCCCCTTTTTAAAATGAGGTCATTGAGGTGAAGAGAAATTAAGTGACTTGCCCAAGGTCACACAACAGATACGTGGTGGAGTCTGGATTAGAACCCATGATCTCTGACTCCCAAGCCCGTGTTCTTTCCACTAGGCCATGTTTACCACTCTGTTGTCTCCTAATAATAATTATTATTATAGTATTAAGTGCTTGCTCTATGCCAAGAGCCATCCCACGCGCTGGGGTGAATCCAAGGTAATCAGATAGTTCCACGTGGGGCTCACAGTCTTAATCCCCCTTTTACAGATGAGGTCACTGAGGCGCAGAGAAATTAAGTGACTTGCCCAGGGTCACACAATAATAATAATGCTGGTATTTGTTAAGTGCTTACTGTGTGTCAAGCGCTGTTCTAAGGGCTGAGGTGGATCCAAAGTAATCAGGTTGTCCCACGGGGGGCTCACAGTCTTAATCCCCCTTTTATAGATGAGGTCACTGAGGCACAGAGAAATTAAGTGACTTGCCCAAGGTCACACAATAATAATAATAATGCTGGCATTTAAGTGTTTACCAATAATGTTGGTATTCGTTAAGTGCTTACTATGTGCAGAGCACTGTTCTAAACGCAGGCGTATACAAGGTAATCAGGTTGTCCCACATTAGGCTCACAATCTTCATCCCCATTTTACAAATGAGGTAACTGAGGCACAGAGAAGTTAAGTGACTTGCCCACAGCCACACAACCGACAAGTGGCAGAGCTGGGATTCAAACCCATGACCTCTGGCTCCCAAGCCCATGCTCTTTCCACTGAGCCACGCTGCTTCTCTAAAACTATGTGCCAAGAGCTGTTCTGAACGCTGGGGTAGATCCAAGGTAATCTGGTAGTCCCAAGTGGGGCTCACAGTCTTAGTCCCCCTTTTAAAGATGAGGTCACTGAGGTGCAGAGAAATTAAGTGACTTGCCCAAGACCACACAACCCCAACCCGGTGGTGGAGCTGGGATTCGAACCAATGACCTCTGACTCCCAAGTCCGTGCTCTTTCCACAAAGCCACGTTTACCAACTCTGTTGTCTCCTAATAATAATTATGATTACGGTATTAAGCGCTTGCTCTATGCCAAGCGCTGTCCTACGCGCTGGGGTGGGTCCAAGGTAATCAGGTTGTCCCACTTGGGGCTCACAGGCTTCATCTCCATTTTACAGATGTGGTAATGGAGGCACAGAAAGGCTCGCCCAAGGTCACACAGCAGACGAGTGCGGAGGGGGGATTTGAACCCATGTCCTGACTCCCGAGCCCCTGCTTTTACCACTAGGCGATGCCATACCCTCCCCAGTGTATAATACAGGGCTCTGCACATACTAAGCACTCGATAAAGACTGTTGATTGATTTAGAAAGGAACAGACTAGATTCTCTCTCCAGCAGCTAATAATAATGATGATGGCATTTGTTAAGCACGTACTATGTGCAAAGCACTGTTCTAAGCGCTGAGAAGGATACAAGGTGATCAGGTTGTCCCACGTGAGGCTCACAGTCTTAATCCCCATTTTACAGATGGGGTAACTGAGGCCCAGAGAAGTGAAGTGACTTGCCCAAAGTCACACAACTGACAAGTGGCTGAGTCGGGATTTGAACCCATGACCTCTGACTCCCAAACCCGGGCTCTTTCCACTGAGCCACGCTGCTTCTCTAGCTAATAATTCCCTACCTGTGCTTAAGCACGTGCTCTTAATCCCCCTGAGTGATTCCTAGGTCCTAATTTTAGGGGCCTTCTACTACAATTACCAATTCCTCTTTTACACACTCATTCTGTTTGCCAAGTGCCACACCCCACTTTATCTCTTTAAATGCAGTTTATCAGTCTTCCCCCTGACTGCAAAGGTTGAATCTAGGCAGAGGCCCCTTTGGTTCTCTATTCTCTTCCTGCTTGGGCACGTATCTTGATGAAGTGTCTGTCGTCCAATTTTGGACATCTTAAACAAAGATACAACTCCATGGGCACCGTGTCTTCAAGGGTTTCCAGTTTCACTCCTAAATCTCTAACAAAACATGTGAGGTTCCAAGCCATGTCCCGTACCTACCTACCTACCTACTTACCTGCACTCTCTCTCTCTCTCTTATTGGCCCTTAGATCTTGAGTCCAAGTTTCACGACAGAAATTTCTACAATCCACACTGACAGACGTCTCTTGAGTTGGAGGGAGAAATGTAAATCCTCAACGGCACAGTTTTTTTCCTCTCTGGGGCAGTTAGAGGAAAGGAGTTTGCTGCCATCTGTTGTAATTTTAGAGAACACTTTGAAGGCTGAATCCCTCTTAAGGAATTTCTCATTTCAGCTTTTTTTGTTTTTTTTAAATGCTATTTGTTCAGTGCTTACTCTATGCCAGGTACTGTTCTAAACACGGGGACAGATACAAGCTTATTTGGTTGGACACAGTCTGTGTCCTACAGAGTGTTCACAGTTTGCTCTTCCCATTCTCCCGGCCCCACAAGACTTGTGTATATCTGTAATTTTACTTGTATTAAATATGTTTATTTGTATTGATGTCTGTCTTCCCCTCCCACCCCAGTCTAGCCTGTGACCTCGTTCTGGGCAGGAATTGTCACTCTTTATTGCTGTATTGTACTTTCCCAAGCACTTAGTACAGTGTGCTGCACACCACAAATCCTTAATAAATATGATTGAATGAATGAATGCTTATCCTGAACACCTGTTTTCACCTCACTTTAATTATTTTTACACCTGTGTGCTTGCTTCTTTCAAGTTGTACGGGCAGACAAATGAAGGAGCAGACACTGTGTTAACCCCTGCTTCACAATCTTTTCCCCTCAATTCTGGAAATAGACAATCTGGGCAAACTATAGCCCCTTCTGCCAGAATAGCCCCTCCTCTCAAGTGGGTTTTCTTTGTACACTGTCTTGTGTCCCATCTGCCCACCAAGGATTAGCAGATCTGGCCAATCGATCTATTCCACCATAGTGTGTGACTCCCCCTCTAGAGGACCCCTCCTCTTGATTGTAAACTCATTACGGGTAGGGAATGTGCTCTGCACATAGTCAGTGCTTAATAAATACCACTTGATTAGTTAAGTACAAAGTTAATAATATTAATAATGGCATTTGTTAAGCTCTTACTTTGTGTCAAGCACTGGGGTAGACACAAGGTAATCAGGTCAGAGACGGTCCCTGTCCCACATGGGGTTTACAGTTTTAATCTCCACTTTACAGATGAGGTAACTGAGGCACAGAGAAGTGAACTGACCTGTCCAAGGTCACAGAGCAGACATTAAAACCCACGTCCTCTGGCCTCCATGCCCGGACTGCAGTTCTGAACAA
This sequence comes from Ornithorhynchus anatinus, assembly GCF_004115215.2. Lineage (NCBI taxonomy): Eukaryota > Metazoa > Chordata > Mammalia > Monotremata > Ornithorhynchidae > Ornithorhynchus > Ornithorhynchus anatinus. The sequence continues at coordinate 34,719,717 of NC_041734.1, read as the reverse complement.
CAAAGTCTTCAGAAAAGTAAAAGGTCATTTGGGATATCGCTCAGTGGAAAGAAAACCAGGCCCTTAATTATTCCCTGTCCCCTAGCCTCCTCTCATCCCCAGGAGGGGCAGGGCTGGGGCAGGATGCCACAGCAGCAGGAGAGGGTTTCTGTGCTCTCAGAGTTTCTGGGACGTGGAATGATAGAAATACTTCCAAAAGTGGACACTTTTCAGGCTCCCATCCCAGAAATGCTGGGGGTCGAATAGCTGGTGACAGGAGGCTGTGCAATCCCAGCTGCTCTAAAGTGGTATCTTGTGACTTCCCATCCCTTCCGTGCTGTTCTGAACAGCCATTATGAAAGGGTAGCAACAGCCATACAGCTGAATCTCACTGAGGCCTGAGGGTCCTAATTCATCCAAAGCATTGACCTGCCTCGGCAGAGATCCAGTTCACAGCTCAGGTCCTTTTGGAGATCAGAGGCCAAAGCATTAAGTATATTGAATTTTTGTAAATCTGTAAATTCCATTTTAAAGACCAACAGGCTCAAGACTCCCCAGTTGGCATGAGGACAACACATTTAATTCATCCCCTCAAGCCCCTTTCAACCTCAAACTTTCCATAGAGTAGAATCCTAAACGTTTCCATCTACCCTCAAGCCAAAGCCATCCTTGGATAGGAGCTGCCTCAACCCCCAAATCTTTTCCTGTTATGAACAGTGCATCTTTCAGTGCAGTAGCAGAGAAAACCAATGGATGGAAAATGATGATCATGGAACAATGGGAAATTATTGCACAATAACACCAATCATCCCCTAAGAATGACACTTGTGGCTTGTTAACTGGCCAGATCTACAGTGGACATCTAGACTGCCCAAGAGGTAATAGCGAGAGGTACTGGAGAGGCCTCCAGTCTTCAGAGCAATAGCACTCAGGTGCTGGATTTGAGTATTTGGCTAAAATTGAACTCATTTTCCTTCCTAAATCCACTCCTCTCATTTTTTTAAGGTATTTGCTAAGCGCTATGTTCCAGGCACTGCACTAAGCACTGGGGTAGATGCAAGCTACTTAGGTTGGACATAGTCTCTGTCCCATATGGGGCTCACAGCCTTAAATCCTCATTTTACAGATGACATAACTGGGACACTGAGATGTTAAGTCACTTGCCCAAGGTCACACAGAGACAAGTGTAGGAGCTGGGATTAGAACACAGGTCCTTTTGACTCTATCCACTACACCACCCTGCTTCTCTTTCCCATTACAGTTAACTACACCACTATTCTCCCTGTCCCAGATGGTTGCAAATTGTGTGTATCTTTGGCTCCTCTCTCCTTTAACAAATATTCAGTCTGTTACAAAATCCTGCTAGTTCTTCCTCCATAATATTCTCATCCTGGTTCAAGTTACCACCTGACCATTGCAGCAACTTTCTCCCTGGCCTCCCTGCCTTCAGCTACTCCCTTCCTCAATCTAAACCATTCCCTGCTGCTGGAATCATCATTCATTCAATAGTATTTATTGAGCACGTACTATGTGCAGAGCACTGTACTAAGAGCTTGGAATGTACAATTCAGCATCAGATAGAGACAATCCCTGCCCATTGACGGGTTTATCATTCTACATTGTTCATTCATTCATTCAATAGTATTTATTGAGCACTTACTATGCAGAGCACTGTACTAAGCGCTTGGAATGTACAATTCGGCAACAGATAGAGACGATCCCTGCCCAATGACGGGCTTACAGTCTAATCAGGGGAGACGGACAAAAACAAGACAACATAATCACGATAAATAGAATCAAGGGGATGTACACCTCATTAACAAAATAAATAGGGTAATAAAAATATATACAAATGAGCACAGTGCTGAGGGGAGGTGGAGGGGGAGGAGCAGATGGAAAGAGGGCTTAGCTGAGGGGAGATGAAGGGGGGAAGGGGGAGCATACAGAGGGCAGAGGGGGAGCAGAGGGAGCAAAGGGAAAAGGGGTAGCTCAGTCTGGGAAGGCCTCTTGGAGGAGATGAGCTCTCAGTAGGGCTTTGAAGAGGGGAAGAGAGTTAGTTTGGCAGAGGTGAGGAGGGAGGGCATTCCAGGACAGCCAGAGGTAGGACGGCGGGATAGGCGTGAACGGGGGACAGTGAGAAGGTGAGTGGCAGAGGAGCGGAGCGTGCAGGGTGGGCAGTAGAAAGAGAGAAGGGAGGTGAGGTAGGAGGGGGCAAGGTGATGGAGAGCCTTGAAGCCAACATTGTCAATCAGCACAAGGCCAGCCTCTCTTCAGTAACCTCCAATGGCTCCCTATTTCCCTTCACAAACAGTTGCTCGTGACAATTAGCTTCATGACTCTCCACTGGCTCTCTGCTTTTTATAAATCTGTTCTCATCACCATCATCTTCATGACTTCCCATCTCACACTCCTCACTCTTCTCACAGGTGAACCTTAGTATACCTCATTCTCAGTTCTCTAATCTCTGACTGTGTACCTCCCTTCCCTGGGATTCTCTCCTACTTCAAACCTGCCAAAACCCACTCATCTCCCTCTCCTAGCTTCAAAGCTTACTGGAAAGACTGCCTAGAAAGCTTTCCCCAAATGAATCCCATCACCCCAATTTGGGTTATCCCATCAGCCACCCCTATCACTTGTGTACATATTGGTTTACATCCTCCATTTATTTTCTCACTTCTTTGTTTATTTGCTTTATAAGCTCTTGTAGAGAAGCAGCATGGCTCAGTGGAAAGAGCATGGGCTTTGGAGTCAGAGATCATGGGTTCAAATGTCGGCTCTGCCACTTGTCAGCTGTGTGACTGTGGGCAAGTCACTTAACTTCTCTGTGCCTCAGTTACCTCATCTGTAAAATGGGGATTAAGACTGTGAGCCCCACGTGGAACAACTTGATTCCCCTGTGTCTACCCCAGCACTTAGAACAGTGCTCTGCACATAGTAACCGCTTAACAAATACCAACATTATTACTAGTAATACCTATGTTTTTCCTCTTTCTCTCTGAAAATAGGTTAGTCTGCATAACATCTCTAGAATCTTCACATTTCTAGAATCCACTTCTTCCTCCCTCAAAACTGCTACCACATTGATCCAAGGACTTACAGCCCTTGAATACTGCATCAGCCTCGTTTGTTTCTCTTCTCCCTGCCTCTTTTCTCTCAACTCTAGTCCATACTTCACTTTGTTGTCCCAATCAATTTTCTAAAAAAAAATAAAAAATCAGTCCATGTCTCTCTACTCCTCAAGAATCTCCAATGGTTGCCCTCCATCTCTGGATCAAACAGAAACTCCTTACCCATAGCTTTAAAGCACTCAATTTGCTCTCTCCTCCAACTTCCCTTTGCTGATTTCCTACTACACCCCCATTCGCACACTTCATTCCTCTAATGCCAATATACTCAATGTACCTTGATTTCGTCTATCTCATCACTGGCCTCTTGTTGTCCTCTCTCTGGCCTGGAACTCCCTCCCTCTTCATATATGACAGATATTCATCCCACCCTCAGCCACATAGAACGTATTTATATGTCCATAATTTAATGTCTGTCTTTTCCTCTAGACTGTGAACTTCTTGTGGGCAAGGTATGAGTCTACCAACTCTGAGATTAGTATAGTGCCTGTGTACACCGTAAGCTTTCAAATACCATTGATTGACTGATAAAACCATTTCTCCTCCAAGAGGCCTTCCTTGACTAAGTTCATTCATTCATTCAATAGTATTTATTGAGCGCTTACTATGTGCAGAGCACTGTACTAAGCGCTTGGGATGAACAAGTCGGCAACAGATAGAGACAGTCCCTGCCGTTTGACGGGCTTACAGTCTAATCGGGGGAGACGGACAGACAAGAACAATGGCACTAAACAGCGTCAAGGGGAAGAACATCTCGTAAAAACAATGGCAACTAAATAGAATCAAGGCGATGTACAATTCATTAACAAAATAAATAGGGTAACGAAAATATATACAGTTGAGCGGACGAGTACAGTGCTGTGGGGAAGGGAAGGGAGAGGTGGGGGAGCAGAGGGAAAAGGGGAAAATGAGGCTTTAGCTGCGGAGAGGTAAAGGGGGGGTGGCAGAGGGAGTAGAGGGGGAAGAGGAGCTCAGTCTGGGAACGCCTCTTGGAGGAGGTGATTTTTAAGTAAGGTTTTGAAGAGGGAAAGAGAATCAGTTTGGCGGAGGTGAGGAGGGAGGGCGTTCCGGGACCGCGGGAGGACGTGACCCAGGGGTCGACGGCGGGATAGGCGAGACCGAGGGACGGCGAGGAGGTGGGCGGCAGAGGAGCGGAGCGTGCGGGGTGGGCGGTAGAAAGAGAGAAGGGAGGAGAGGTAGGAAGGGGCAAGGTGATGGAGAGCCTTGAAGCCTAGAGTGAGGAGTTTTTGTTTGGAGCGGAGATCGATAGGCAACCACTGGAGTTGTTTAAGAAGGGGAGTGACATGCCCAGATCGTTTCTGCAGGAAGATGAGCCGGGCAGCGGAGTGAAGAATAGACTGGAGCGGGGCGAGAGAGGAGGAAGGGAGGTCAGAGAGAAGGCTGACACAGTAGTCTAGCCGGGATATAACGAGAGCCCGTAATAGTAAGGTAGCCGTTTGGGTGGAGAGGAAAGGGTGGATCTTGGCGATATTGTAGAGGTGAAACCGGCAGGTCTTGGTAACGGATAGGTTGTGTGGGGTGAACGAGAGGGACGAGTCAAGGATGACACCGAGATTGCGGGCCTGCGGGACGGGAAGGATGGTCGTGCCATCCACGGTGACGGAGAAGTCTGGGAGCGGACCGGGCTTGGGAGGGAAGATGAGGAGCTCAGTCTTGCTCATGTTGAGTTTTAGGTGGCGGGCCGACATCCAGGTGGAGACGTCCCGGAGGCGGGAGGAGATGCGAGCCTGAAGGGAGGGGGAGAGGACGGGGCGGAGATGTAGATCTGCGTGTCATCTGCGTAGAGATGGTAGTCAAAGCCGTGAGAGCGGATGAGTTCACCGAGGGAGTGAGTGTAAATGGAGAACAGAAGAGGGCCAAGAACTGACCCTTGAGGAACTCCAACAGTTAAAGGATGGGAGGGGGAGGAGGCTCCAGCGTAGGAGACCGAGAATGATCGGCCAGAGAGGTAAGAGGAGAACTAGGAGAGGACAGAGTCCGTGAAGCCAAGGTGAGATAAGGTATGGAGGAGGAGGGGATGGTCGACAGTGTCAAAGGCAGCAGAGAAGTCAAGGAGGATCAGAATGGAGTAGGAGCCATTGGATTTGGCAAGAAGGAGGTCATGGGTGACCTTAGAGAGAGCAGTCTCGGTAGAGTGGAGGGGACAGAAGCCAGATTGGAGGGGGTCTAGGAGAGAATGGGAGTTAAGGAATTCTAGGCATCGATTGTAGACGACTCGTTCTAAGATTTTGGAAAGGAAGGGTAGTAGGGAGATAGGACGATAACTGGAGGGGGAAGTGGGGTCAAGAGCGGGTTTTTTTAGGATGGGGGAGACGTGGGCATGTTTGAAGGCAGAGGGGAAGGAGCCCTTGGAGATTGAGTGGTTAAAAATAGAAGTTAAGGAAGGGAGGAGGGCAGGGGCGATGGTTTTAAGAAGGTGAGAGGGAATGGGGTCCGAGGCGCAGGTGGAGGGGGTGGCACTTGCGAGGAGGGAGGAGATCTCCCCTGAGGATACTGCAGGGAAGGATGGGAAAGTAGGGGAGGGGGTTGTTGGGGGGAGGGGAGAGGCGGAGGGGTGACTTTGGGGAGCTCAGACCTGATCGTGTTGATTTTCGTGAGGAAATAGGTGGCCAGATCATTAGGGGTGAGAGATGGGGGAGGGGGAGGAACAGGGGGCCTAAGGAGAGAGTCCTTAGTGAGACTGACTAAGTGACTTAGTGAGAGTGACTAAGTCCTCACTTGCCCTCTTCACTCTTCTTCCTGTATCGCCTATGCACTTGGGTCTCTACGCCTCATGCATTTTGATACACCACCCTCACAGCTCTGCTTCGCGAGAAGCAGCGAGGCTCAGTGGAAAGAGCCTAGGCTTGGGAGTCAGAGGTCATGGGTTCGAATCCTGGCTCTGCCACTTGTCAGCTTTGTGACTGTGGGCAAGTCATTTAACTTCTCTGTGCCTCAGTTACCTCATCTGTAAAATGGGGATTAACTGTGAGCTTCACGTGGGACAACCTGATTACCCTGTATCTACCCCAGTGCTTAGAACAGTGCTCTGTACATAGTAAGCGCTTAACAAATACCAACCTTATTATTTTATATATATATATATGTATATATATATATATATACACATATGCACATGAGCTATGATCTGTCTCCTTATCTGCAACTTATTTTAATGTCTATCTATCCCATTAGACTGTAAGCTCCTTGAAGGTAGGGATAATATCCACCACCTTTACTGTATTAAACTTGCCCAAGCATTCAGTACAGTGCTCTACATACAGTAAGCGCTCAATAGACACCACTGATTGATTAGGTCACCTTATCTCCATTAGATTGCCATTTCCTTGAATAACAGGGAACTTGTCTTCTATTATTGTATCCTCCTAAATGTTTAATACAGTAAGTACTCTGCATACAGCAGACACGATACATTATTTCTCAGTAAGTCAAAAGGGTAGGAATCTGTCAGCTAAGAGAAGTGTACAGAGGATTCCAAATTGCTATTGGGTAAGTGTAACATATGCCCACACTTCTGAGCCTCCTGAAAAGACTCAATCACATTATAAACCAACAGTTCAAAGTTGTGATGTTATGCTTGAAATCACTTCAACAAAGAATTAATGGTTTAGTAATGTGTAATATGACGGTAAAATAATTTCATATTTTTCCAGAGGTTCTGGATAGATCCTAATTTATAACATGTAATGTTTAGGGGAAAATGTATTACATGATACAGAGTGGTTACAGACCTTGACTATGTTTTTTTACTGTGAATGGATGTATTGTGGGCAATGCCTGTATAAACTGTGGTAGTATATCTCACATCAGCCCATATGTAATGAAGGAGAGAAGCAGCATAAGCTAAGGTTCTAACTCTGCCACTTGTCTGTTACATGTCCTTGGGCAAGTCCCTGAACTTCTTTGTGTCTCAGTTATGTCGTCTGTAAAATGGGGATTAAATCCTTCTCCCACTGACAGACTGGGAGCCCTATGTGGGACAGGGACTGTGTCCAAACTATCTTGTATCTGCCCAGCCTTTAGAACAGTTCTTGGTACATAGTACAGGTATAACAAACACCAGAAAAAGTAAGCTCAACATAAGAAATCAGTGGTATTTATTGAGTGTTTACTGTGTGCAGAGCACTATACTAAGCACTTGGTAGAGTCCAATACAACCGAATTGGCAGACACAATCCTTATCTAAAATGAGTTTACAGCCTAGAGGAACTATCCAAAATGTTTTTCCCATATCCCCTTCTCCAGACAAGATGGACACAAAACTAAAAGGAAACTCACCCAGGTGGACAGTAGAAATCTGCAGTAGGAAGGTGAAGTATGTGGTGCCCTCTTTTGGATTAATAATAATAATAATAATAATGGTATTTGTTAAGTGCTTACTATGTGCCAAGCACTGTACTAAGTGCTGAGCACCGTTTATTGTAATTGATTTTACAGTGGCTCCCAAAGAGTTCCCACAATACTAAAAAAAACTTGCCAAAATGCTTTCCTCACATCTTTTTCCAGCCTAGAGAGAGTGGTCAAAATGCACAGGATATCTCATCTGTGCAGTAGAATTCTGTAAGGGGAAGGTGATGTATATAAATCACTCTTTCGGGTATTCAATTTATTACCTATGGTAATAGATCTCACATTGGTCCATATGTAAGAGAGAAAAATGGAGTGTTCAGGATGCACTAGAAAACCTAAGTAGGTTTTAGTGTTCTATAGCAGGAACGTAAAGTATGTGGGTCACTTTTGGTAATCACCCTACAATCTACTGAGAATGACTGATTTGACTTTTCCAGCTATAGCACTCCAAAACAGTCCAGTATTCACTGTCTCTAAACTTTAGCCTCCAAAACCAGTACTGATTGGGACTTAACGATCTAGGCAAGCCCAGATACTGGAAATCATGTGGATTGTAAGTAAATACAAACACCTTGAGGGTAGGGATTTTGTCTACTACTAATACTAATAATAATTGTGGTATTTGCTAAGTACTTACTGTACTAAATGCTGGGCTAAATTCACTAAATACAGATTGGACACAGTCCCCGTCCTACATTGGGCTTACAGTTTAAGTAGGAGAGAGAACAGGTATTAAATCACCATTCGAGAGGTGAGGAAACAGACATAGAGAAGTTACTTGCCAAAGGCCACCCAACAGGAAAGAAGCAGAATCAGGATTAGAACTCAGGTCCTCTGACTCCCAGGCCCATGCTCTTTCCTTCAGGCCATGCTGCTTCTCTACTGCACCGCCAAATGTTTTAGCAGTCCTCTGCACAGAGTAATCATTTGATAAATACTACTGATTGATTGACTACCCAGAACATAAAGCAGGTTAAAGCATTAGGTATACTCACCAACAGGAATCAATATTAAGCAGTTTTAGATCAGACATTAGCTCTACTAGCTCAAAAAATATAAAATTGAGTCATAAAAACACAATCTTTCTCTCTCCTAGATTTTTCCTACAAGGTGCATCCTACTTTACAGCTACTCAAGAATGTGGATGACTCAGATACATCATGCACTAACTGCTGCGTTCCCCAGAATATTCAAATCCCACCTCCCTCCAATCACTGCTCGTAAATCAAATCTCTCCCAGACCATGGCTAATTCTCTCCCATGGATTCATTCCCTGTGCCAAATACAGTGCCTTGCACACGAGAGACACTTAATAAATGCTATTGCTACTATCACCGCTACTATTACTCTTATCACCCGACTCAGTTCTTCCTGTGGCAGGGTACCTGGGTTTCTGCTTGCCTCCTTGTCCCAAGCAAAGGGGAGCCATCTTGACACAATCCTGGTTACTTGTGCTCTCAGCACATTCTGTGTAACTTGTCCTTCTACCCAACTGTGCGTGCCTGGCTGCACTCAACAGTTTCAGAAGTGGTCCCCTGCACTCAAGAGTCCTGCCTGGGCTTCTGTTCCTGCTACTAGCTGCCAAGGCCCCAATTAACTCCTTTCCTTAGAGACTGTAAATCCCTTGTGAGACAGAAACTAAGCCCAACCACATCATCTTAGAAGATAGCTCTACCCCAGAATTTAACAGTGCTAGACCCAATATAAATGCTTTTTAAAGATTAGAGTTATTAGTAGTAGTAGTAGAAGTAGTAGTAGTAGTAGAGCCAACATCCCCATCCAACTAGAGACAATAGCATAAGGGAGGATAAAGTTAAAAAAGAAGTTTCTCTTTTACATGTAGCACATGAGTGAAAAATAACTCAGTCTTTATTTCAAAGTGAACAGTCAACAATTATCAAAGAAAATAAAGTAAATTTCTCAGGGTTTATGACATTACTTCATGTCAAAAAAAGGAAATTGAACAGTTTATTAATTTGCAAGGCTGCTACATTTGCTTGTGCAGGATCAGACAAAGGGCCAAATTTCTGTTGCTGCAAGTATTATTTCACACTATTAAATGAACCACAAGCACTCTTTACTTAATAGTTCCAGAGAAGCCTGAAAAAAATTAGTGTTCTTCCAAAACTGCTTTGCCTGCAAGGAGTGGCTCTCTCCCAACTACCTTTTTGTAAAAGTTGGACCACATCCTGCTGAACATTCTATCTTGAATGCTTATACCTATTAGAATTAGTATCATTAATCCAAAATGTTCTAAGCCACAAATCATTTGTTAAACATTTTGGGTTGTTTTTCCTCTTAGCTATATTAAATCCTACTATTACCCTTCAAATAATAACTGCTGAATCCCGATTCTTCCAGAGGACATTTGTCTATACAAAGTATGCATGTATGCTGTTTATGACAATAGGCAAGAGGAGGAAAAATCAACCTAATTAAGGTTCCACTTGACTGAAGATGTCAACTTCTTTCAGATTCAGGGCTTTTTTTTCTTGATCCTGTAAATACATTAAGGGGGTAGAATTAGAACTGGAGAATTGCAAACTAATATTTTAAAATATCAAGTCATCAAATGAACACATTTTGAGGATGTTATAAAAAATCTAAAATAGCAGCTTGTATGGTTTTAAGGCATTCCCAGAGAATGGCATATAACCTCTTTTAATACATTAAATCTTTGGCTAGAACCTGTTTAATTGGGTTACCCTGCATAGTACAAGGAAAGGTTTATCAGATTCATTTAAATTGGTTTTCACTCCATTAAATAAGATGGGAAAACATGCAAATAGAAATGTGCTTATCGATTTTCCTCACACAAATCCAGTCAATTTCAATATCCTGAGTGTAAAACATAAACAAGGCATTTTCATATACACTCTAATGATCTGAATGATCCATCTAACATCCCTAAAATTTCCTTCTACAACCCTAACTTTCCCATATAATAACCCTTTATGGATCACTTGCCCATCAGTTTGACCAAACCCTTCTCTGAACTAGATATTTTTGGCCAGTACTGCTTTCTGAAGTAACAAGTATCTCCTGCTTAACATCCAAAGTCTAAAGTATTTCATTTTATTTATAATTTTAATTATGGTACTTGTTAAGTGCTTACTATGTGCCAAGCACTATTCTAAGCACTGGGACAGATGCAAATCAATCATGTTGATCCTGTCCCTGTCCCGCATGTTAACACACAAAAATAAAATTCAATATGAATTACACAGAGTCTCGGTGAATGTTTTCAGAGTAAATTGGCTGTGGCCACCAGTGCAGTCACAACATTTTGATGGCTTCACTTTTAAAAAAATTAGGTTCCCCCAAAACCTCCTACTTGCTAGCTGCCTTGTCCCCTCCTAAATCTCATGCTTGCTATTCCTCTGCTACACATTACTTGTCCTCTAGGCCCACTTAACCAGTTTCCATCAATGCTTGCACAACTTCTGGATCTGGAAAAGCTAGCACAGGTAAGAAAACAAGGAGTTAACTTGTGTTGTTTATTTCTACTGAAAGTTGCAATGAAAAAAATCAATAGATTTCTATTTCTCAGCAATATGAAGTGAAAATTCATTTGAGGCTTCATCTCCGTAATACCTTTATAAACTTCTTTATATATAAGACTATTTGGTAAATCACCTGGTTTTGCTCCTTTATTTCATTCATGCTTGGATGCTCTGTCTTTCAAAACCAAAGAAGTCATTTCCACAATAGTGTTAATAGGTAAGCCATTCAGAAAACCCTTTTTTGTTCTCACCTCCTGTAGAGCATTTATAATACTGTCTCTAAGGGAGAGGATAAAGTGCATGAAAATTATTTTTCCAAATTCAAAGAATTAAGAATATCCTGAAACTATTAATCTTCTATGCATTTAATAAAGAAATGGAAAGAGTTGAGCTATAACTAAACATGCTTACCTACTGGATTTTGGATGAAGCTCTTCCAGTTTCTTAATCAGTTTGGTAAAGCTACTCAAGTTCAAATTGTTCGGAGGCATGAACATACCAGTTGTTAAAGGGAAAACCTGAGATTTTACCTGCTTAAGATCCTTTCCAGCAACCTAGATATGCATTAATAGAATTGAAATAATCAGTTTAAGTAGGCACCACAACCTATATAACATCTTATATGCCCCATTAGGCTACTCTGTTGAACTTAGTACTGAACAGGGATTTATTTTTATTTTAGAAGTCATAACAATAGAGAATATAACTTTAACATAAGGTCTTGATTGTAATTATTTACCTTCTGGTTAACTAGGATAAAGTTTTTTTTTGGTTCCGGTCCAGATCCAAGTGTCTCTAGCATAGAACTGGACTCTTTGAAAGAAGATGTTGTTTCCAGGCTGGGCATTCTAGTGTCAATATTTTTCTTTGGGAGTTTGTGGACAAGTGGTGACACATTTTCTGTTGAAGTTTTTGTAAAGCGAACATTGACTGATTTCCCGTTTATTGTTTTCCCATTCATTTCTTGCACAGCCATCTTTGCATCTTTGGCTTTTTTAAAAGAAAGGGTTGCATACCTGAAATTTAAGTTTGAAAACATATTTTAAAAACCCCTTGGCTACACAACTCTTAAACATTTACTAAAGAACTTGGCACTTAGTGTTATATTTGATCGAATTCCAAAGAAGAGATTCAATATAGTTTTCATAAATCAAGTAAAATACAAACACTATCCCTTCCAAAAAAACCTCCACTACCTTAACAGTAGTCATTGCCTTAGATTCAGTTAAGATTTCAGAAGATAAATAAAAATCCCACATATCAACCGTAAAGATTTCCATCCGAAACTCAAATAAAATTTGACGTACAAGCAATTTACCTGTAATTGTTACCAGAATTGTAAATAAAAACCTCAGAGGTTTGATATTTCTGGAAATGAGTCATCAGATCAGCCTATAAAAAAAGAGAAATAGAGAGAGCTTAAAACAAAAACTACTTCCATGATAGAAGCCACGATCATGTTTAAGGTGGGTCAACATGCTTAATTAGAAGCAGCGTGGTTCAGTGGAAAGAGCATGGGCTTTGGAGCCAGGGCTCATGAGTTCGAATCCCAGCTCTGCCACTTGTCGGCTGTGTGACTGTGGGCAAGTCACTTAACTTCTCTGTGCCTCAGTTCCCTCATCTGTAAAATGGGGATTAAGACTGTGAGCCCCACGTGGGACAACCTGATTCCCCTATGTCTACCCCAGCCCTTAGAACAGTGCTCGGCACATAGTAAGCGCTTAACAAATACCAGCATTATTAAAGAACTCTGGAATACCTGAGATACTGAAGGACCTAGGCCACCAACATGAAGGAAATATTTTTGCTTTGGCTCCTTTTCAGAGGACTCGAGAGCTGTCATTTCTGAAGGTGCAAAAATACAATTAAGACTGCAACCTTTCCTTAAAGTGCACTGTACAATAATTCCACCCAACACGTCACATCAACTCACCTGTTTTATGTGCTGCCCTCAACTGGACTTGTTCCACTTCAGTCCCACAGACCTCTGAAAAGTCAACTACTGTAAGATTCTCTTTGGCATCAAACCAGTCTTCTGGTATTTCTTGACTTTTTATATAGACTAGAAAATTAAACCCATCAAGCCATGAATCATATGTTCCACAAAAAGAGAACTGGAGAAATTCCAATTTGGGAAAACTAAGGAGTGAGAGCAGTTGTCATAAATAGGAAGAAATAAGAGAAACAACCAAACACATAGTATTTCTTGCAGGGAGTTTAAAAAAATCAATTCTGCTTCTCTTTAGCCAATTCATTATATAGCTGAATAAAATATCAATTCCAGGAAGGGATCTCATACTTTCTAATTAAAAAGATGCCTAGCTTTTAGGCAACATAAAAGCCTTTGAATTTTCTCGAGTAAAGGGAAGACTCAAGAGTAAACTCTGCACTGACACTGGTGGAGAGTCACTGTCCATGTCAGAAGCATGTGAAGTTCCCCATCGCTCTGATAGGGATCTTGCTCCAGATTAGACACTGGAGTTTATAGCTTCAACCAGCCATGAAGGACAAAACAGTTCTCAGCCTGGAGCTCTACAGCGGCTTGATGAGGGCCCAGCTGGAAGGCTTGAATCTCAGGACAGTGTACACATGTCAGATGAAGAAGTCTCCTAGAGCCTCCTTCACTGATTGGAACTGTCTGAGGGCGAAGTAGGATTCTCAGGGAGCCTTGCCTTTTGTCTCGGCTTCCAGATAGTTCCAGCTGGTGTACTGGTGTATTCCTGGAAATGATACTACTTGTTTGGATACTGTCCTTCCTTGGTTGGTGAGATTTGAACCTTCAAGAGGCCCTTGGACTTTTGGGGAGTTTTGCTGTTGACCTGCATGTCTGATGGTTTGGTTGCCATCTGGGCAAGAAAGCCTCAGCTTCCTCATCACTGTGAAAGCATGGTTTCCCTGGAGTTAATGGGTTCTCACATGACAGATGACACACACATTCCTCGACATAAAACCTAAAAATATTTCTATACAGAAGTACCCAGGCAGGATCTAAAGTCTCCTTTAGCTGGGATTTAGTACGCTATGAAAACGAAATCCTGGTTTCACTGCAGATGGGTCCCAAAAACTGGCAACATCCACTGATGTCATGTGGCCTCGGAAAATGCCCTTCAGTGTGGCTGGCCCTCTGACTGGATTCTTCAACCAAGGAACAGGAAGGTAGAGAGGGAAATCAACCCATCTACCGATTTTAACTCCTTAGCCTTAATCCCTCCCCAGAACTCCAGGAGGGATCAACAGGCTCTCATGGCCACGTGACTGACACTACGATATCCCCTTCAAAGTGCAAATGCCAGAAGTTCATTAAGAGAAGTGGTTAAAGGAGGCACCAAGGAAAAACCATTTTAAATGCTTTCCTCATTTCCTGAAATGGAATAGGTGAATAGGCCTGTTATAGGAGTAAAGTTACAAGAGCAAAAACTCAAGATTAAAAAATTACGATCATAAAGTCTATGTGGTCTTAGAATTTCTAAGAAATTTGGAAAACTAAGTAGAATGCTAGTAAAATTACAGGTATATAAAGCTTATTTAATCTAGACAGATGATGTAATTTAATCTAGAAGATCTTTATATTCCATAAAAGTGAAAGACTTTAATAAAGAAAACATGGTAATGTTTAATCTCTACAGTGGGCATAGGGTCTAGTAGAGGGATGCTTCGCTTGCATCTGGAGCCTCCAGGAATCTCAGGGAATAAAACAGCAGTCAAGGAGTAAGGTAAGAGTAGGTCAAATCTCCAGTACTTTCTTACACCTGAAGCCCACTACTGAAACCATATTTCACTGCCTTTAAATCATTTATGATGATAGTAAAACATATCACCCACATATACTTTTATATATAAAGTTTATATATATATATATATACATACCCACAGAGTGTGGTGAGCAGTCAGAAGAGAACATGAATGAAAAAACCTCTCTCATTCCAAGAGAATCCTCATTATCAACATCAATAAACTATTTCATACAGCTATACACTACTTTTTAATGGTATTTGTTAAGTGCTTATTATATGTCAGGCATTGTACTAAGTGCTTGAGTAGGCACAAGATAATTAGGTTGGACACAGTCCTTGTCCCAGATAGGGCTCATGGTCTTCATCCCCATTTTGCGGATGAGATAACCAGCACAGATTAAATTAAGTGACTTGCTCTAAGTCACACAGCAGACAAGTGGCAGAGTCAGGATTAGAACTCGGGTGCTCTGCTCCCAGGCCCGTGCTCTTTCCACTTAGCCAAGCTGCTTCTCTAACTCTAACTTCTTCTAACTCTACTGTCATCTCTCAAGCACTTGCTGCAGAAAAGCCCGCAAATATTACTGACTGCACTGGAGTCAGCACTTGGGAAAGATCAACAGAAGCCTGAAGGACGTTCTTTGCCTGCAAGGAGCTTCCACTCAAAGGGGAAAGACAGGCACATATATGTGCAAATGGGGGAAGGCATTTTGGAGACAAGGCCATGACACAGCATGAGGTTAGACTCCCACCTGCAGCCACACTCACTACTTGACTTTTCCTTGTCATCAGCAGGATCTAGGTTTTAATTGCTTATGTCAGTTACATTGTACTGCAATCAGAAAGAATAAATAAGAGTTTTCAATATAAAGCAAGGATGAGATATTTAAGGTTAGTTTATGAACTTATACATCCAAATAGACTATGAAAAACTTAGTAGGAACTCAGCACTTAAGAGTAGAATAAAAATGCTGTTGACCAAATATAGATTATTCACTTGGATAAAAGGAGGGTAAATGAAACTATTTAAATACCTTTTCATGAGTGTCAGTTAATGAAGACCTCAAGTTTCTATACTTACCTGTATTGTCAAATGGCTTAATGTCCCTCTTCAGATTAAGATTCACTACTCCAACATCCTTAGAGGAAGAATTTGAATTGGAAGAACAGTTTTCAGGAAAAGAAGGCATCTAAGGAGTAATTGAAACACGTGATTCAATATGATAGGTATATGGGTGACAAAAATTTTGGGTTATAGCTACACAAACTGGTTAAGAAACCATTTGTACTTGGAATGCAAAAATATAGAACTCAAGAAATGTTACCATTCCCTCAATATGCTTAAAATGTGTTTCTCTATTACCAAGATAAGTGAAAGAACAATAAACACATTTGGAACTGATAGAAATCCACAGTAGACATCATATTGCCTTTATGGAAAAATAGGTGGTGCCTCGGTCTAAGGTAATGAAATAATTCTCCAAGTAAATAATTTTTAAACTATCCACAAAATTTACTGTTCTAATTGTTCTCTGTGCTCCTTCTGGCCCTACACTGTAATAGTGAAAAAGCTTACACACTACTCCCTTTGTTTCCTCTATAAGGTTAGATGGTGACACTGGGTTTATGAAAAAGCCAACATAGCTACAACTTGTCACCTTATCACCTCTCCCTTTTCCCACAGGCAAGTGGGTGAAATCCATATATCAAGGTTTGTATGCTGTACTAGGATTCAGTCAATGAGGTGTCCCTGGGTGCATCAAGGGTTTTCCTTTTACGCTGGAGGGTGGAAGATGGTGTTCGTGATCACAAGATGGGGTTTGAGATGTGCACTTAGCAAAAATAGGCCAGGGCCTGTAACTTTGCTAATCCCATGTGGTTTGATGTTTCTTCCAACTCTAGCATTAAAATCATTCATTAGAATCAGTTTAGTCAATAGTGGTACTCCTGAAATTAGTCTAAATTATCTTTCCTTACACTGTTTTTCACTCTTTACTCTCCTCTCCAAAATTCCACTATTACCAATTGTAGCTTTGTTCTCTTTCCTACTCCCCCTATACATAATTTATACCAGTCTGTTTCCCTCCTTAGATTGTAAGCTCCTTGAGAGTAAGGATCATGTCTTTAGCTTTTATTATATTCCTGAAGCACTTAGTACAGTCCTCTGTACACAGCAGATGCACAAAAAATACTACTGATTGAAGCAAAACCTCAAATGATGTGGCAGAAAGTAACAGTTGGGAAATTGCCACATTTGACAAGACAGTCTGATGAGAGAGATCAGAAAAGAGGTAACTATCTTGGAGTGCGGGCTGCAGAAACATCATTAACACCATGAGGAAAAAACAGAAACTCTATTCAGTACTAGAGGTAACAAATGAAAAACAAGGCTGCAAAAGGCAACATTTACATTAACACAGTGCAGAAGGAATTGCCAGTTGCACACTGGTCTTTTCGGCCACATTGTACACACTAATAACATCTCTCCTCTTCACTAGTTTCCTCTTCAAACCCAAAGGACAGCTATAAAAGCACACATTTGAGGGCAGTGTACCAACTTAGTTGGATAGGAAGAAAGGTGCTAATGAAAAAAATGATAGGCAATTTATTTTCTGAAACCATTTTCAAGGTTATTAACAACATATCTTATATTGTAGTTAGATATAATAAAGATGGCAAATGTACAGGGAAGACTTGTTAAGGCTAAGTATTGCCAAAAAACTCACTTTAGAAGGTGTTCTTTTCAGGCCCGTTGAAATTCCAGCATTATTACCACCCTGAAAATCTAGGTTTGACTTTTCCCCTGGAAAGCTAGAATGGGATACAAATCACTATTTAGAAACGAGTACCAGTGCTTCAAAATCAATTTGACATGTCTAAAAGAAGCAAAAACAAAAAAACCAACTGTTTTACATTCTCATTTTGCTGATTTTAATCCAAATTGGATGAAAACCACTTTACTTACATATGGCATTCTTCTTTCAATAACTGAAAGAGAGAGATATGGATTTAAAATGTAACATTTTCCACATGATATGAGAGTAGTTTAAAATTTAGAATAAGCCACATACCTTTGAAGGAACAAAAGAAGAAAAGAAGGGCTTCAATTTTGATTCTGTAGACAATGGGGGTAGTTCATCTAATGGGACACCGCCGATTACTTTCTCTCTCATTCTCATATACTTAGCTTTCAGATCTTCAAAATCAGACAAAAATGCAAAGTCCAGCTCTGTTTTGTCAAAATCACTTGTGGGGAAAAAAAACACATTGGTAACATAATTTTATCATTAGGTCTTTGTCCACTTATTTCAGTTTCATATAATGTAACTTGTTCTCGCTCAACCACTTGGAAACTATATCCCTTTGGTTGTAAAGTGGAACAGAATACATGACATTCCGGTTCTCTGCCCTCCTCCTCCTGGAAAGCACAGGCCTCCCTACATTTCCAATTTTCCTCTCTCTGCCTCCTCCCTCTCTCTCTCTAGTTCCTCTGGTAGAGCTGAGAATGGTGTAGTAGCCAGAGAGGAGAAAGCATTGCTGTTTACCTGGAGGGAGGCACTGTCTTCTCATCTGCCCCTGCTCCAGCTTGCTGGGCCCAATGCCTTGAATTATCCACAAGTGTTTCCACATCAGAGTTGACAACCTCTGCTCTATTTCAACAGTTGCAACAAATACTTTCCCCAGTACAGTTCAGTCAATCAACAGTAGAATGACTACTCCAGATGCAGCATGGCCTAATAGAGCATGGGCCTGGGAGTCAGTAGGACCTGGGTTCTGATCTTGGCTCTGCCACTTGTCTGCTGTGTGACCTTGGGCAAGGCACATAACTTCTCTGGGCCTCAGTTTCCTCATCAGTAAAATGGGGATTGAGACTGTGAGCCTCATGTAGTTCAGGGACTGTGTCCAACCCAATTTGCTTGTATCCACCCCAGAGCTTAGTACAGTGCCTTGCACATAATGAGCACTTAACAAATACCAGAATTATTATTATTATTTTCTGTTCACATTGCAGCCTTGGAAAATTTATCATATTTTGACTGTCACGCAGCAGTTTTCACTGAACTCCCACTTTGTGCATAGCATTCTTCTCCTAGATATTGAGGGGAAGGATTAAGGCAAGGACTGCCTCTTAGGGAGCTGAAATACTAAATGGAGAAAAAGACAGGGCAGACCATATCAGAATATAAAAAGTCTTTGATAGTATGAGTTAGATATGGGTATATTTGCACACACAGTTTGGAAACTGCATCTCTTTGGTCCTATCTCTCTCTCTCTCTCAATATAGATGTAGACATATTTATCTACGTCTATATCGAGAGAAAGATAAAATATGTAAAAATGTGTACAAATACTGGAATAATTGGAGTCAGTGGATTTAACTTGGGACAGCTACTTCAGGCTACTTTGTTAAAACCTTCAATGGAGAGAGGCAAGGTTTGATGAAAAAGGACAAAGAATTCCAGACAGGGGACAATAGCATGTGCCGCAGAAAAGGGTTGGGAGTGTGGAGGTTTTAAAACTCTGATCAGCAGATTTTCTCAACTGAAGGAGAAAGTTTGAATAGGAGGTGATAGCAGGTAGGTAACCAGAGTTTGAGAAAGGGAAAACCTTTACAGTAACATTCTTTTGCTATTACTTGCTACTGATTAGGTAAATTTTAAATGAATACATACCTATCACAAAATTTCCTTTCTTCCTTTACATATTCGTAAATTTTCCAACAATGCTGATGACACAGATAATAATAGATTTTTAAAAGGTTTAATTCAGCATTTACAGCTCTTTGAAAAGTATTCTGACAACACTTTGATGGAAAATTATCTTCAACTTCTTCTGAATGTTGAATTATCCTTTAAAATGAAAAAAAAAAAACCACCCACCACTTTGTACTCCCAAAACATTTCTTTTAATGAACTTTTAAAACATTTAGAAGCAGAGCAGTTATTTTAAGTTTGTTGCCCTAGCTTTCCACCTTCAAATTGCTAAAGTCAACTATTCGAAGTGGCTCACAACTGCACCGCAAATATTCTGCAGATACAAAACGGCTTTGGAAAATGAGACTAATTAAGAGTACTGGAGTTCCTTGTGTGATGCCAAGAGTGTTACTAGAACTCATTCTTTGGCAAGCCACAGTCAAGTTGACAGTCAAGATTCAAAAATAATTTCTGAACTCAATGCTAAAAGCAGAACAATGAATATATCCCTGCTTATTTTCATGCAATTATCTTTGCTCTTATTTTTGCCCACAGTACTCGTCCTGGACAACTGTTACCCCTAGGCACCTTTGTCTCACTCAGAACATCCTACTTCTTCCTGCCTCACATCAATCAATCAATCAACCACATTTATTGAGTGCGTACTATGTGCAGAGCACTGAACTATGTGTTTCGGAAACTACCATACAACAGAATTAGTAGATACATTCCCTGCCCTTAAAGAGCTTGCATTAGGGTCTAGGGCTGATTTTCCCATTTCTTGCCTTAACCAGCTTTCCCTCCCTCCATCCCTGCCTTGTTTAAGCCAGGGAAGAAGCACAGAGAACAAATGTACATATAGGTAAGATAATAAATTTGAGTAACTGTGTAATGTATTTTATACTACATCCACCTCTGCTTCCTTTCACCAGGGTCAACATATCAACAGAGAGTATTGCACACGTCTCCTTCAAAAAAGTCTGCAACAAATAAAGGTCACTTGACATACCTTCCAGAATTTTTCACTACCTTTTCTTTAACATCCAACTTTTCTTTCAATTCTTGAGAATCCTAAAAGAAAAACAAATACAAATTTGTAGGGCAAATAAGAAACATCTGCGCATGGTCACCACCAAGACTTTTTTTAAATGTAAAAATCTAATACCTAAAATTACCTTGATTAGAACATTTCCATTAGCCTTTGCAATATCATCAACAAAATGTTTTTCCAGTGCTTTGTTCAGAGCCATTTTTGAGTCCATCTCTTCCCTGGGCTTATACTTGTAAGGCAAATCTGTATTACAGGCAACACTTTTGCAAATCTCATTAGGCCATTTTCTATTCATCAGTGTTATCACTGTATTACTTGATCTAGAGACAACAGGCAGCCCTGCACTTGTAGCCCTGCTGGTCATAAAACATGCCCTAAAATCTGAGCAGACATCAACCACCTGGTTCACCGAAAAGTGAGTTGCTGCATTTTTGAAAGGTGAAGGGATCTTCAGATCTGTACACATGAAGTTTGATTCATTTATAGTACTGCTGGTTATCTCTCTATCTTCTTCAATCAACTGATTGTTTCTGACTGAAATCCTTGAGGCTGCAAGAGAAAAATGCAAGTTTGGGTCAATGGTTTTATGGACACCCTTTTGACCATTGTTATTATGGCCAGGAATATGTAAATCATCAACTACACAAATGCTGGGACTTGGAAGATCTTTGCAGGGTTGGGGCAGACATGTTACAGAAATCTTTTTCTGCAGTAAGACACAAGGATCTTCTAAACTCTGTTGCTTGCTATGTTTATCTTCTACATTTCCCCATATACCTTTATTTTCAGTTACTTGACCTGGCAGTGCATCATTACAAGAAGACCCTTTATGATCTTTTGAGGATATTCTGAACTGGTTACTAATTCAGATTCCTGACTTGAAGTCTTTTCCCCATGTCCTTCATCTCTGCTCCTAAGTACAGTTTCACCTAACACATTACAGTACATAAGATTAGTTTTTTGTCTTTTAATACTTTCACATGTCAATCTATGATATTGCATAAGTGATATGGAGTCCTCGCGATTGAAGGTCTTGGCTGTCTCTGCTTTTCCAAAAATATGAACAGAATCACAGAAAACAAAGGAATTACTTTCCAAGTTGGTAGTGTGCATCTTTTCATCTGTGTCTTCAGTAAATTTAGTTTCATCATGTAACCTTTCAATTTGCATAATTTGGGGATTAGGAGCTAACGTTTTCAATTTGTCAAAAGGTAAAGAGTGGTCCGAATAATCTTGCTCTTCGGCACTGTGATATTCTAACTGTGAGTCTTCATCTGTGCCAGTTTTTTTCCTATGGCCATTCGTTTCTTTGCAATCATCATCTAAAGTGTTGCAGTTCATTTCCAAACAATCAGAATCAACACTTTTGTTTTCCACAACATCACTAAATATGTCTTCCTTTTTGTATCTGTCTAGTTCTGTATCTAATGACCAATTTACAAGCACTGCATCTTCTTCAATCAATTTTGACTCCGAGGCATCTGTCAAATAAGTTTCACTGCAGCCATAGACGCAGTCTACAAACTCACTGGACTCACTGTCCATTCTAGGAACTTCCACAGGCTGGCTTAGGGCAGATGTTGACTTTGGGTTTCCTATTTTGTCAAAAATGCTCATCTTTTCATTGAAGTTTTCCTTTTGCTCTTTAACCAAGGGATGTCACTGATTATTAGCAGCAGTCAATATACATCTGGCTTCATCCTCAGGCTCCCACTGTTATCTGAAGTCAGGAGTCTTTTTTTTAGAATTTGGCTGTTCACCTATTGACAAACCAAAGATTAAATTGTACTTTCCTATAAAAGAGACAAGATTCTACCAAAGTATAAGACTATCTCATACAATTAAAGTGCTTCCAGGTGCAGCAGGGCAGAAAACATGAGATGAAGCATACTATAGAATACAGTTTTGCTAAAATGCATGTTTTCAATCCATGCTTCAGCTAGATTTGGTAGGGAACATTCTTTGGACAACACAAAGCCATTTAGGCTCAGTATGCCATATTATCAAAGGAATGATTGTGTCAGAACCAGAAAGTTTTCTTTAAGACAGGCTTTACAAGAATGCAATCCTCATTTATAGGGGAACTCGGGCCCTTCAATTTTTCTTCATAACACAGAATATTTTAGCATTGCTTTGGAATCTATCTGATATGTTCAAATTGTTTCCTATGCATTAG
The DNA here is from genome assembly GCF_004115215.2 of Ornithorhynchus anatinus. Lineage (NCBI taxonomy): Eukaryota > Metazoa > Chordata > Mammalia > Monotremata > Ornithorhynchidae > Ornithorhynchus > Ornithorhynchus anatinus. The sequence continues at coordinate 34,697,087 of NC_041734.1, read as the reverse complement.
GGGATTAAGCCCAATAATATTTCTGTAAGCAATTACTGCAAATTAATCTACTTTGCAGATGGGGGGAACTCATTTATAGGGACATGAAGAAACTTCCCAGAGTCAAAGCCAAAAACAATTCTGTTTTTCTGAGTTCTAGTAATAAGACTACCCTGATTCTTCATTAGTAGAAACCTATAAATAGGAATGAATCCCATTCCAGGATTTCACTGAAGAATTATTTGATTATTTTTCTATAAAAAGTTTAGCTCATGTCTCCCCACTTCTCAAGAACCTCCAGTGGTTGCCTAGCTTGCTCACACTCAATCAGCTTGCTCCCTCTGACCTTACCTCACTGATCACCTTACTACAGCCCAGCTTGCACTCTTCACTCCTCTAGTGCCACTGTGCCCCTATCTTGTCTCTCTCAGGACGGACCCCTTTCCCACAACCTCCCCCTGGCCTGGGACTCCTTCTCCCTCCATATACATCAGATCACCAGTCTCCCCACCTTCAAAGCATTATTAAGGTCCTATCTCCTCCAAGAGGCCTTCCCCGACTAAGCCCTCTTTGCCATGGCTCTCTTTCCCTTTTTTCTCATCTATGCAATTGAGCATTTGATATTTGCCCCACCCACAACCCCAGAGCATTTATGTATATACATTTAAATTAATTACCCTTAAATACATAATTTATTTTTATTCATGACTGTCTCCCCCTCTAGACTGTAAGCTCATGAGCATGGCTTTGTGGAAAAAGCACATCTGGGAGTCAGAGGACCTGGATTATAATCCCGGTTTTGCCACTCGTCTGCCGTGTGACCTTGGGCAAGTCTAATTTCCATCTGTGAATTCTCTCTCAGACTTAGTACAATGCTCCGTGTTCAAGAAGTGCTCAATACACACTATTACTACTATTACTTCACCTGATTCACAGTAGATAAATCTGCATGTTACCTAACCCCACCTGTGGTTATCCACAGCAGGGTTGCAAATCTGGCCAAGTGTTGCAGACACATACTAAATAACAGAACCCAATCATATCTCTAATTTCAAAGCCATTACTTAGTGTAGCACTCATGCTGACTGTTCTAAGGGTTCTAAGGGATGGAGATCCTTTTCATCTTAAAAGATAAAAGAGAGCACAAAGAAGAACAAAAACCTGATGGGGGAAGGGAGAGGGGAGGGGACTGAGACCCCCGTGCGGGTGAGCAACTGTGTTCGAGCTGTTCAGTATGGGGAGGGAACATGTCAACTAATTCTGTTGTATGTACTCTCTCAAGCGCTTAGAACAGTGCTCTCTGAATATGGTAAGCACTCAATAAACACCATTGATTGATTATTTTGTATCTACCCCAGCGCTTAGTATGGGGCTTGGTACCTAGTAAACATTTAGGGAAGACAGGTTCCCCAGAGGTTGTCAGGTAAAAGTACCACTGGTCCCTGGCTTGTGCAACAGCAGGTGTTTGCAAGCAACATGGGATAGAGTATGGGCCTGGGAGTCAGAAGGACCTGGATTCTAACCCCGGCTCTGCCAGAGGGCTGCTGTGTGACCTTGGGAAAGTCATTTCCCAAGTCTGGCCTCAGTTACCTCATCTGTAAAATGCAAATAAGAGTGTGAGCCCCACATGGGGCAGGGACTGTCCCGATGCTTTGCACCAGAAATGAAATCAACAGAAAAGATTTTTCATTCATACTGCTCTCTACAATTTTTAACAGACTTGTTTGGAGGACATTTGCCCCAGCAAAACTGTAAATATATTGGATGATCTACTTAATATCAGAATAGTATCTTATTTTCATATGACTGTATATTTGTATAAAATATGTTACTACCAAATGCAACAAAATTAAGAATGCTACAAAATAAAGACAAAATATTAAACTAAAGTACCTTATATTCTGGGGAAAGCTGTTTGAAGAAAATTGTAACCAACTATTATGTAGAATAATTGCGCTTGATTGCAGTTTATTCCTCTACAGAACTGTATTGATGTAAAAAAGCACAATATTTTATTATACTTTGCACAATGAGAGTGCTTTGTGATGCGTAATACTGAACTTTAAAATAGGAAGGATATAGTTATATTTTGTAATTTCTTCAGCCCCATGCTTTGAAGCAATGTCTTTTGTAAAGTTAGAACAATTCTTAAGCCTATGAAAAGAGGAATTATTTATATAATGTATTTTTGAATCATAAGCTGAAATTAAAACTTTTCTAATGTGTTTTAATATTTTCATTTGGAAAGGCTCTTGTTTTGACAAATGAAATAACATTTACTTTCAATAAAAAGATATAAAAAGATTAATTGAAAATTAGCCACCTCCTGGATAGTTGACCACCATGTACAATTCAACTTCAATTCTGAGCTCCTTCAGATCCGCCTACCTTCCCCCAACCACAGAGAGGGGACAGGCTTTGACTTGCCAGGGACCCCTTCTTTAGAGAGGTCAAGGATTGTTCCTCCCCTCTCTGCCCCCTTCCTTCCTCCTCTCTTCACCCATTTGAAAGTCCAGGCACTTGACCCTCTAGACTGCAAGGTCCCTCTAGACTGTAAGCTTGTTGTGAGCAGAGAATGTCTGTTTATTGTTATATTGTACTTTCCCAAGCACTTAGTACAGTGCTCTGCACACATTAAGCGCTCGATAAATACGATTGAATGAATGAACCCGATTTTCTTTTATCCACCCCAGCACTTACAGCAGTGCCTGACTCACACTAAGTGCTTAATATCATTATTATCATTATTGTTTAACAAATGCCAGTCAATCATATTTATTGAGCAATTACTATGTGCAGAGCACACTGTACTAAGTACTTAATTGCTCAATAAATACTCTCCCACTATGTGTAGAGCACACTGTACTAAGCACGTGGGAGAGTATAATAAAACAGAGTTGACAGACGTTTCCTAACCACAGTGAGCTTACGGTCTAGAGGATGAGCTTACGGCCCACAATTTTGATGATTATTCAGGAGAGCTTTGGGGGAGGCGGGGGTGCAGGTGGCGGATAGGGGCTGTAGGATCTTAAGGAGGAGGGAGTTCCAGGCAGGAGGAGGAGAAAGGCTGTGAGCCTGGATGGTGTGGGAGCGGCATGGTGAGAAAGCACTGGGAAGAGTTCGTTATGGGCAAGTAACATGTCTGCTACTTATTTTGCATCTAAGCATTTGGTACAGTGCTCTGCACATAGTAAGCACTCAATAAATCCCATTGATTGAGGAGGGCGATTTGACAGGCTGGGGCGTGTGCTGGGAGAAGAAAGGCTTGCTAGCAGACTTTCCCGCCTTCCACACCTAAGCAGAACAACCAACTTCACTTTTCTGAACTTCTCAATCGTAACAACAAACAACATCACTCTTTTGAACTCCTCTCGAGGAGTCATCAACCCAGAGCGGTAGGGGGACTATCCTTAAACCTCAAAAGACATTTCTCTTTACTCCAACCACTGACTCTTTAAGGGGATGCGGGTTTAGGGCCTTGCCGTCCGCAGTGGCCTCCCCGGCCTCGGACCCTTCCTCTCATGCAATGCAATGAAAGGCTGGGTCGGCTGCCCCAGCTACACAACTCCACTAGTTCTGAGGGTTCTTGCAAATCTCTCAGTGAAGAAGTACAGAGAAGCTTCAACTCGCTAATGGCCGAGCCGGGGGCAGAGGGGTCAAAGGGCCCAAGGGGCGACTGCTTGGAGGGGCAGAAGGGTCGGGGGGGATCAAACACCAGTGGGCAAAGGGCTTGGGGGTTGGGGGTTAGAGCGGATGGGGGCTCGGGAATCCAAGGGCTAGAGGGGCAGGGGATTAAAGGGCCCGGGGCTCCAGGGCCTTAGGGTTAGAGGGGCCAGGGGTTCAAGGGCCAGGGGGTTAGAAGGGTTGGGGGCTCGAGGGGCTACGGGCTCAGAGAGCCTGGGCCTAGAGGGGCCAGGAGCTCAAGGGTTCCAGGGGCAAAGAGTTCAAGGAGCACAGGACTCCAAGGGCAGAGGGCTGGGGGGCTCCAGGGACCGGGGTCTCGAGGACTCTAGGCACTCTGGGCCTCTGGAGGGTGGGGATGGAGACTGTGGGCCCCACGGGGGGTGGCCTGATCACCTTGTATTCCCCCTCTCCCCCTCCCCCTGGCACTTAGAACAATGCTTTGCACATAATAAGCGCTTAACAACCATCATCATTATTATTATTAGGTGGTGGATGTAGGATTGGAACCCATGACCTCTGACTCCTAACCTGGGCTCTTTCCAATGAGCCACGTTGCTTCTCAAGGTGAGGGGGAGGAGGGTGGCTGCTGCCCAGGTCCCCCGATTAGACTGTGAGCCCATCATTGGGCAGAGATTGTCTCTATCTGTTGCCGAATTGTATATTCCAAGCATTCAGTACAGTGCTCTGCACATAGTAAGCACTCAATAAATACTATTGAATGAATGAATGAACAAAGGGCTCAAAGGACCAGAGATTAAAGAGGCCCAGAGCTCCAGGGGCCGAAGACTACAGGGGAAGGGGGTTAGAGGGGTCAGGGGCTCAAGGGTCAGGGGGTTAGAAGGACCGGGGGCTCTAGGACGTGGGTTCTAATCTTGACTCCGCCACTTATCTGCTGTGTCACTCTACTGACAGGGGCTTAAGGCTAGAGGGAAAGCAGGTTAGAGGGATAGGAAGTTCTAAGGCCAGGGCATTTGAAGGGCCAGGGGCTCGAGGACATGGGTTCTAATCCTGCCCCTGCCACTTATCTGCTGTGTGACCTTGGACAAGTCATTTTACTTCTCTGTGCCTCAGTTCCCTCATCTGTAAAATGGGGAATGAGACTGTGAGCCCCACGTGGGACAGGGACTGTGTTCAATCCGACTTGCTTCTATCTACCCCAGCGCTTAGTACAGAGCCTCACACATAGTAAGCACCTAACAAATCCCATAACTATTATTATTAGAGGGGGCCAGGAGTTCAAGGGTTCCAGGGGCAAAGGGTTCGAGAAGCAGAGGCCTCCAAGGGCAGAGGGTTGGGGGCTCGAAGGATGGGGGTTCATTCATTCATTCGATAGTATTTATTGAGCACATACTATGTGCTGAGCACTGTACTAAGCATTTGGAATGTACAATTTGGCAACAGATAGAGACAATCCCTGCCCAATGATGGGTTTACAGGGTTAGAGGAGCCTGGGCTCCAGGGGCCTAAGGCTAGAGGGGAAGGGGGTTAAAGGGGTCGGGGGGGAGGGTCAAAGGAGCAGGGGGTTAGAAGGGCTGGGGGCTCAAGGCATCGGAGGCTCGAGGACGTGGGTTCTAATCCTGCCAGCCACTTATCTGCTGTGTCCCTTTACTAAGTGACTGGGGGCCTAAGACTAGTGGGGAAAGGAGTTAGAGGGGTTGAAGGTTCAAGGGGCAAGGGTTTGGAAGGACCGGGGGCTCGAGGACATGGGTTCTAATCCAGGTCCTGCCACTAATCTGCTGTGTGACCTTGGGCAAGTCGCTTTACTTCTCTGTGCCTCAGTTCCCTCATCCGTAAAACGGGGAACGAGACGGTGAGCCCCACGTGGGACGGGGACTGGGTCCAACCCCATTTGCTTGTATCCACCCCAGCGTTTAGAGGTTGGGGGGTTAGAGGGGCAGAGGGATCCGGGGGCAAAGGGATTGTACATTCCAAGCGCTTAGTACAGTGCTATGCACATAGTGAGCGCTCAATAAATAATGATGAATGAATGAAAAGGGTTCGAGGGGTCGGGGATCCAAGACAGGTAGGGGATGAAAGAAGCCCAAGTTGGACTCACTCACCAGCCCGGACGGTGGAGGAAGAAGGAGCGGCCGCCCCGGGGAACGGGGAGGAGAGCGCGGATCTTTACTCTGATTGGCTGGAGTGCAACGTCCCCGCTCTCTGATTGGCCGAGCTGGGGGATCGTCCGAAAGCGGCGGGAAACGCTCCGGGGCTGAGCGCGCCAGGCCTAACGGAGCCGGTCCTGAGCCCGGGCCTCGAACCGACGCCCTGCCCCGAGCCTTGGCCGCTCAAACCGTAGTAATGATGGCATTTTGTTAATAATAAAAAATAATAATAATAATAATAATGATAATAATAATAATGATGATAATGTTGGTATTTGTTAAACGCTTACTATGTGCAGAGCACTGTTCTAAGCGCGGGGGGAGTTACAGGGTCATCAGGTTGTCCCACCTGAGGCTCACAATTAAGCGCTTACTATGTGCCAAGCACTGTTCTAAGCGCTGGGGTTGATTCAAGGTCATCAGGTTGTCCCACGTGGGGCTCACAGTCTTCATCCCCATTTTATCCATTCATTCAATAGTATTTGAGCGCTTACTATGTGCCAAGCACTGCTCTAAGCGCTGGGGTTGATTCAAGATCATCAGGTTGTCCCACGTGGGGTTCACAGGCTTCATCCCCATTTTATTCATTCATTCATTCATTCATTCATTCATTCATAGTATTTATTGAGCGCTTACTATGTGCAGAGCACTGGACTAGGCGCTTGGAATGTACAAATTGGCAACAGATTGAGACCATCCCTGCCCAATGACAGGCTTACAGTTTAATCAAAGAGCAGGGACTGTCTCTGTTATCGATTTGTCCATTCCAAGCGCTTAGTCCAGTGCTCTGCACGTAGTAAGCGCTCAATAAATACTATTGAATGAATAATCGGGGGAGACAGACGGACAAAATCAATAGCAATAAATAGAATCTACAGATGAGGGAACTGAGGCACAGAGAAGTGAAGTGACTTGCCCAAAGTCACACAGCTGGCAAACTGGCTTAGTGGAAAGAGCCCGGGCTTAGGAGTCAGAGGTCGTGGGTTCTAATCCCGATTCCGTCACTTATCTGCTGTGTGATCTCGGGCAAGTCTTCACTTCTCTGTGCCTCAGTTTCCTCATCTGAAAATGGGGATGAAGGCTGTGAGCCTCATGTGGGACAATCTGATTACTCTGTATCTACCCCAGCGCTTAGAACAGTGTTGTGCACATAGCACTTATCAAATACCATAATTATTATAGAGAAGCAGCATGGCTCGGTGGAACGAGGCCGGGCTTGGGAGTCAGAGGTCGTGGGTTCGAATCCTGACTCTGCCACTTGTCAGCTGTGTGACTGGGCAAGTCACTTCACTGAGCCTCAGTTCCCTCATCTGTAAAATGGGGATTAAGTGTGAGCCTCACGTGGGACAACCTGATTACCCTGTCTCTACCCCAGCGCTTAGAACAGTGCTCTGCACATAGTAAGCGCTTAACAAATACCAACGTTATTGTTGTTATGAATCCCCATTTTACAGATGAGGGAACTGAGGCACAGCGAAGTGATGTGACTTGCCCAAAGCCACACAGCTGACAAGTGGCAGAGTCGGGATTAGAACCCGTGTCTTCTGACTCCCAAGCCCGGGCTCTTTCCACTGAGCCATGCTGCTTCTCTAAAGTAATCAGGTTAGTCCCACGTGGGGCTCACTGTCTTAATGCCCACTTTACAGCTGAGGGCACTGAGGCACACATAAGTGAAGTCACTCGCCCACAGTCACACAGCTGACAAGCGGCGGAGTCGGGATTTGAACCCATGACCTCTGATTCCGCAGGCCGTGCTCTTTCCACTGAGCCACGAAACCATAAGGAGTGTGCACGACCTCCCTTCCCCCTTGGAAGGGGTAACGTGCAGTGCACACCCTCCAAAAGGTGGTTTAGTACATAAACTAATTAAAATAATAAGGATGATGGGATTTGTTAAGCGTTTACTAAGCGCTGGGAGAAACAGCGTGGCTCAGTGGAAAGAGCAGGGGCTTTGGAGTCAGAGGTCACGGGTTCGAATCCCAACTCGGCCACTTGTCAGCTGTGTGACTTTGGGCAAGTCACTTAACTTCTCGGTGCCTCAGTGACCTCATCTGTAAAATGGGGATTAAGACTGTGAGCCCCACGTGGGACAACCTGATTCCCCTGTGTCTACCCCAGCGCTTAGAACAGTGCTCGGCACAAAGTAAGCGCTTAACAAATACCAACATTATTATACAGACTGAGCTTCCCTTTTCCCTTTGCTCCTCCTCCACCCTCTGCTCCCTCCCCTTTCCCCCCTTCACCTCCTCAGCTAAATCTCCTTTCCCTCTGCTCTTCCCCCTCTCCCTTTCCCTCCGCACTGTGCTCATGTGCATATATTTTTATTACCCTATTTATTTTGTTAATGAGGTGTACATCCCCTTGATTCTATTTATCGTGATGATGTTGTCTTGTTTTTGTCCATCTGTCTCCCCCGATTGGACTGTAAGCCCGTCCTTGGGCAGGGATTGTTTCTCTCTGTTGCCCAATTGTACATTCCAAACGCTTAGTCCAGTGCTCTGCACATAGTAAGCGCTCAATAAATACTATTGAATGAATGAATTTAGGGAGTGTGCACGAGTTCCCTCCCCCCTTGGAAGCGGTAACACGGAGTGCACACCCTCCAAAAGGTGGTTTAGTACATAAGCTAATTAGAATAATGATGATGGGATTTGTTAAATGCTTACTATGTGCCAAGCACCGTAGTAACCGCTGGGATGGATACATGCAAATCGAGTTGGACATAGTTCCTGCCCCATGTGGGGTTTACAGGCTCAAGCCCCATTTTGCAGTTGAGGCAAGTGAAGCATGAAGTGAAGTGACTTGCCCAAGGTCACACAGTAGAAAACAGATTAGAATCCATGACCTTCTGACTCCCAGGCCCATGCTCTATCCATTACGCCACGCTGCTTCTCTACCCCTCCTGAGGATAAACTGGTCGATGCAGACTGTAAGCTCATTACAGGCAAGTAACCTGTCAATTCTGTGGTATTGTACTCTCCCAAGTGCTTCCTATAGTGCTCTGCACATAAGTGCTCAATAAATACCACTGATTGACTGATCCGAGCCCGAGAAACTCCTGTCCCTACCGGTGTCAGGCAGGAAGGAGCAGTTGCACCTCACTGCACACCAGAAATGCAAGAGTTTGCCCATCCTAATTTTCATTTTACATATCCCTGCTCAAGCCCCTCCTTCAAGATGGCTCCAGCAGCTGCTAACATGTTATGTTTAAGGTGACCCAGCTTTCCGGGCTAAATGAAGCAGGTGGTCATTTTAAAACATGGAACAAGTCACTGACAGTGGGATGAGCTATCTGAATGCGGGCCATTATCAAATTACGGGATTAGCACCCTATTTCTGGAGGAATTGGCAAACCTATTTTCAAAGCAAATAATCTCTCCAAGAATATTTCCCTTTGCTGAATCAAAGATTTCCCCTTGATGAAACAGGAACTGTTAATACAAACGCCTTAGTTTGGAAGCTGGATCATCTCTGGGTATGTGTGTGTGTCTAATGCCTGAACACTGAAAATTCTGGCATAGTGATAGGAGAGAAAGGAAGAAACAGCAAGTCTATTATTTTACATAGAAACTACAGGCACTGTCAGCCCAACTGCTTTATTGTACTCTCACAACAGGTGCTCAATAAATACAATTGAATTAAAAAAAACCGAAACAGAACAACAAAAAACTTCCCAGAAAGGTAGTGGTTTGCATTTTCTCTTCCAAATCTACTTGTGGTAAACTGGTAAAAAAAAAAAAAAAAGTCAGATATCTGCAAATATCTTTCAGGGTTTGATTTGGGCTGCAATTTCATTTTACTGAAATTTCTTCCCAATATTCATGCAATTCAATCATATTTATTGAGTGCTTACTGTGTGCAATTCAATCATATTTATTGAGTGCTTACTGTGTGCAAAGCACTGTACTAAGTGCTTGGAATGTACAATTCGGCAACACCTGAACAACTAGAAGAACATTTCTCTGAGAACAGATGTTTCCTGCTATTCTCTCAACTTCAATCTTCCATTTCTTGTTTTTGCATGCTCCTCTGATCAATGCGTAGCAGATTCCATATAGTTGTGCTGCATTTCTTGTTTTCTTTTTATAGAATGCCTAAATACCTCATTCCAAGTTTGCTTGTCACTCGTAGTCTCAGGTGGGTACATTTTAAAATCTACTCCCTCTATTTATGTCTCTAACCCTATATTTTTCACCTTCCAGAAACACTTTCTCCCACCATTCTCTTCCTACCAGTTCTCTCTTCTGCTCAACAACTCCAACTCTTCACACATTGACTCCCACAACCCCCAAACTATTCCAAAACTTATACTCTCTCCTGAAGTCCTCAGTGCTCTACCCCCCACACTTACCCCTAATCCTCCCTCATGACCCCATCAACCATTTTGTTGGTAAAATTGAAAACATCAGGTTGAATCTTTCCAAATCTCTTAATCACCAATCTACCTGCTCCTCATTTTTCTCTTATCTTCCCATGTGTATGAGAGTAAAGTGCTCTGTGTATAGGAAGTGCTCAATAAATATCATTAATAGATCTTCAGCCTGCTCTTGAAATCCATCACTACTCTAACCTGTGACGCTGACTCTTTCTCCTCTTAAAAGGCCCTTGGTTCTTCCCCTCCCTTAAAATTACCATCAGCCTTTCTCTTTTCAATAGCTCCTTCCCCTCTACCTTCAAGTTTCAAATCATTGTTCTAAACCATCATTTTGTGTACGTATCCTCCCACTCCTCATAAACCTCCTATGGTTAACCATTCCTCTCCACATTAAACTTGTGACCACCAACTATAAGGCACTCAATCAGTTCTCTTCACCTGTCCTCGCTCTTCTCCCAGTATAGTATGCATCACAGTTGTCAAGCTAACTCACTTCCGTGCCTCATTCTCATTTTTCCCACCCTTTCTCACATCCCCCATTCTGCTGTACCTCCGTCCCCTTTCATATCTGGCAGAACAGTTCTCTCCATCTTCAAAGGGCTTCTTAAATCACATCTCCTCCAGGAGGCCTTCCCAGATTAGTCTCTCATTTTCCAACTCTCTATTCCCCACAACTCTTTTAGGAAGCCTTCCTAAATCATTCATAACACCTCAGTCCTATCAGCCCAGTAGTCATCTTTAGGAGAAAAATATTAAGTGCTTTCTTCAGCTCTCATAATAACTATGGTATTTATGAAGTGCTTAGTGTTTGCTGTACTAGATACAATAGATGCAGAATGGACAGTCTTGGTCCCTTATGGGGCTCATAATTCAGTATCATCATCAGTGGTATTCACTCATTCAATAGTATTTATTGAGCACTTACTGTAGTGTGCAGTGCCCTGTAAAGTGCTTGGGAGAGTACAACAAAACCGAGTTGGTAGACACTTTTCCTATAAGGAGACCAGGTATTTAATCCCCAGTTTACAGATGAGGAAACTGAGGCACAAAGAAGTTAAGTGACCTACCTAAGGCCAAACTGCTGGTATGTGGCAAAGTCAGAATTAGACCCCAGGTTCTCTGATGGATCCCGGGCCCATGCTCTTTCCACTAGGCCACTAAGCTTCTCACGTACACCTGTATACTTTTATTTGGATTTTTCCCTTGTCTATTAAGACATTCTGCATTTCACCCAGCTGTAGTCTAATTACTTCCTTTCACATCTTCCTATTCACAGACTGTAGAAATCATTTGCATCTGTCTCTTACATTAGATTGTGAGTTCCCTGAAGGAATAGAATGTGCAGTTTGCTTCTGTTGAACTCCCAAATGCTTAGCATGGTTCTTTGCACTCAGTAGGCCCTCAATAAATACCACCAATAGATTGGATTAATTCCATCACGACTGTGCTTTGGGATCATTAATGACCTCCTCTTTGCCAAATCTCATGCATTTTACTATTCCGCTCAAATCCTCCTGGATGTCTTGGCCAGCTCTGTCACTGTGGACCACACCTTTCCCCAGAAATGCTATTTAATCTTGGTTTTACCAACTCAGTTCTTTCCTGGTTCTCCTGTAACGCTGGCCATTCTTTCTCAATCTCTTTCACTAGCTCCTCTTCCACTGCTCTACTGGTGGGTATTCCTTAAGGCTTTATTCAGGGTCCCTTTCTCTTTTCGCTTATACGCTTTTTCTTGGGGAGCTCATCCAATTGCATGGGTTCAACCACAACCTTTATCCTACCAAATCTATCTCATTAGCCTCGACCTCTCACCTCTTCCAGAATCTCACATTTGCTTCTGTCTCCAGGACATGTCTACAAGGGTGGACCGCTAACACTTCGTTTGATATGTCCTAAATTGAATTCAGATCTTCCTGCCCAAATCTTCTGCATTGATCTATCCCACCACCACCATCTTTCCTCTCTCAAGCCCTTAACTGTGACATTATTCTCAACTCCTCCCTTTCTTTCAACCCCTATAAAAACAATATAAGTTCTTCAATGTCATTATTTCCAGAATCCACCCTTTCTTCTCCATTTAAACATCCACACTCACTTCCCATATTTTGGGTTGACTGCTACGTAAGATCCTTCGGACCTCCCTGTCTCCAGTCTCTCTCCATTCGAATACATACTTCACTTTACTGCCCAGTTCAGGCTTTTAAGATAACACTCGGCACATAACTCCCCACTCTTTAAAAACCTTCAATGGCTCCCCATTCCTCTCCTTTTCAAGCAGAAATTCCTGAACACTGGCTTTAAGGCAATCAGTTCTCGCTCCTCCTCATCAAATCTCTTCTTCCACTACACCCCAACTTGAATTCTTTCTTCATCTCCAGCTCAACATGCCTCATTCTCAACCCTAGCTTCCATCCCCTTGCTCACATATTTCCTCCTGATGAAAATTCCCTCAGACCCCAGCTCTCCCTTCTTCAAGGTCCTTTGGAAATCCTACCTCCTCTAAGAGACTTTCCCTATTTCCTTAAGCTTTATCCTCCAACTATCCCACTTCAGCACTTACAATTGCCCATAGCATCTTTCTATTTTTATGGTACTTATTAAGCTCTTACTGCATGCCAGACACTGTACTAAGTGCTGGGATAGATACAAGCTAATCAGGTTGGACGTAGTCCGTTCCACACAGAGCTCACAATCTTAATCTCCATTTTACAGATGAGGTAACTGAGGTATAGAGAAGTGAAGTGACTTGCTCAAGTGCTTAGTACAGCACCTGGCAAATAGTAAGCACTTAAATACCATTAGGAAAAAAAAAGTTTTGGGAAGAATTCTGTATTTACTATGAGAGCCTAAGATGGTTAGTTTGAAAGGGTCTAGCAATGACACTCCGAGCAATGACCACTTAACTTTTAAATAATATAGTCTTGTCTTATGCCGAGTCATTTCCGACCCACAGAGACACCACAGACACATCTCTCCCAGAACGCTCCGCTCTCCATCTGCAGTTGTTCTGGTAGTATATCCATTGAGTCTCCTTGGTAAAAATACAGAAGTGGTTTATCATTGCCACCTTCCGCGCAGTAAACTCAAGTCTCCACTCTCGACTTTCTCCCATGCCGCTCCTATCCAGCATGGGTGAGTTTTGACTTGTAGCAGATTACCTTCCACTCGCTAGCCACTGCCCAAGCTAGGAGTGGAATGGATAGGCCTCTACTTGATTCTCCCTCCCACAGCTGAGACCAGTAGAGTACTGGAAACTCTCCAGGTGCGACCCTGAGGGGAAATTAGAATAGTACTTTGATTTTATAAAGCACTTTCATTTCCAAAGCATTTTTCACATTACTTTGGTTCTTTTTAGGAAATGAAAACAATTTAAAGAGTGTTTTTTTTTCTACTGATTCACAACAAAAGGTTAAAGATTTGCAGCAGGCAGATAGGAAGAATGGTTCTCTAAGGAAAGAAACGCTTTTATGTAGAAGAGTAGAGTACCTGAATTCTGAATGAACTGCAGTATTTAAAGAACTGCTTTCTCCCAACCAACTCTGTCATTCAAAAAATGGTTTAATCTTTCCATTAAAGCCAGTCTACGTCAGAGGCCACTGAGTTTAGTTTCTAACTCACATTAAATTGCAAATTCCTTGGATAGTTTTATGGATAGACCAAAGATGTGGTGAATACTGTGAATAGACCAAAGAAGAAACTTATTTCCTTAGAAAATGTGAAAGGATTATAAAGTGTGTACCGCTTTATACGATCAGAATTGTGCAGTTTCAAACTTCTTTTAAGCAAATGAGTTTTTTGACAAATGTAGTGAGCTAACTGAAAAATGTAAAGAGGGCGGTCTTCGGTGGTACAGTAAAGGGGCTCTGAATGACTGCAGTTTCGAACTAGGAAACCCATGGGTAGAGTACGGGTTGGGGACTCATTCATTCATCCAATCGTATTTATTGAGCGGCTTACTGTGTGCAGAGCACTATACTAAGTGCTTGGAATGTACAATTCGGCAACAGATAGAGGCAATCCCTGCCCAACAATGGGCTCACAGTCTAAAAGAAGAACTCAGAAGGACTTGGGTTCTAATCTCAGCTCTGCCACTTGTCGGTTGTGTAAATTTGGGGCAATTCACTTCATTTTTTGGGTCTCAATTACTTCATCTGTAAAATGGGGATTAAGGCCGTGAGCCCCATGTAGGGCGTGAACAGTGTCCAACCTGATTAGTTTGAGTCTACTCCAGCATTTACTTAGAGCATTTCCTGGAACATTGTAAACACAAATACCATATTAAAAAGTTAATAAAAGCTCTTCAAGCAATCTGAAGTTTTTTTGATAATGACACAATGGGCAGACAAGACATCCTTTTTTTTTTTTTTTTTTAACATGACATTTCTCTTTTTATTTTTGCCAACAGTACATCCTTTAAAAGAAGTTAACAACTTCAATTCCAAATATAAGGATTAAATAATACAAATAAAAAGCTGTCATTTTCAGTGAAGCTAATGCCTATTTACCCTGAAATAAAATATTTTATGATTGAACCAATGAAAAAATTCCTATTGAACACCTTCATTTATTATCCACAGAGAGTCTTTTAAGGTCACTTTTGCTTCTAAGACCATCTTCTCTTGTTTCCGACGAAGGAGTTTTGTTTCATAATGGCTTATGGTTCCACAGTGTTTTGTGTATGAAAAGCAGAGGTTATGATTATACTACTTAAGTCACTAAAATAGCAGATTCTGCCATGAAAGGAAGTCCAAAAATTATGTATTTTTGCTCATTTTTCAACAAGACAATTAAAAAGACAATTCGAGTCCTATTTTAATCTTAACCTTGAACACCATTTTAAATGGCAATTAATGCTCCTGTGCCTTTCTAGATGAGAAAGTTACATGATGCCTAATGTGCTTGTTCAGTTACGTACAGGTACTGTATCGGTACCACAAATATTGTGTGAAAGGGCATCGGTAGGCACAACCCCTGGATCAATTTCCCCTTCAGGAATGGACGGGGTGGCTACAGGTTCGAATCTGTTGACTACCACCGTTTGGTGGCACCTAACAAATGAGCGCATGCCTTATAGTGTTGTTTTTCCCTCTCTCGGAAGGCATGGTGCAAAGAAGCACTCCTAATGGAGAGACTCATCTGCAGAGGTGTCCTCATTCTGTCAAGAAGATTTCCATTCCGAGCTGGTATTTACTGCTGTGACAAGAAAGCACTTCGATTAGCTTTCATCTTTTCCAGCCGTTTCACTAAGTGGCCATTGCTCATCTCGAGTTCTTCAGTTTTATCCAATGCAGAACGAAGCTGGAGATAGAGACGGAAAACCTGTCAGGCTATCAGAATCTTTCCAACTTAAAAAGTAATATATTCAATTTTGGGGTTATACCAACATTCATTCCCTGAGTTTGATTTTTCCATAATTTCAATGGCATGTTAGTGGTTAGCGAGGTGATTGCCTGGGACAAAATGTAGGTCCTGTAAATTCTAAGAAATGACCACCGTGTCTTCATTTATGACTTGTTTGACCCATAATCCTATGCCTCAGATAGCTCATCTGTAAAATGGGGATTAAGACTGTGAGCCCCAATTGGGACATGGACTATGTCCAACCTGATTAGCTTAAATCTACTCCAGGGTTTAGGACATAATAAGCACTCCAATACCATAAAAAACAACCAAAAAAACCCTCCCTTCAAAATACGAGGAATTTGTATTCATTAATGAATAAGGCAGCATAACAGTATCTTTCTTTTGGGCATATAATGGTCTATGAGGAGCCAAATTCACACAAAAATAAGTAGTTACTCTGTGTGCAAGAAGGAGGTAGAGAATTAAGGATAACTGGGGTGGTAGAGGGAAGTTGGGGTGAACGCTGAGGCAGAATTGGTCTAGAGAGTAAAACTCCACCTCTTCCAGTTAGTTGGGAAAAATTATGAATACAATGAAAGTAAAGGTCCAGTTAAGTATGGATATGGAACTAGTTCCTATAGATTAAAAAAACTCATGGTGATTTTATACTGCCAAGTAGATATCAAGTGATTATTCTGGCAACTGTTCATAAAGTTTTTCTATAATCCGTATATTTAAGTTACAGTTTACACTAAAATGGAATAGTTCTGAAACAAAATATCAATCCAACTCTTGAAAATAACTTAGAGGGCAACAATCAATCAATTATATTTGTTGACTGCTTACTGTCTACAGAGCACTGTACTAAGCGCTTGGGAGAGTATACCAGAGTTGGAAGACAACATTCCGCACCCACAAGGAGCTTACAATGTAGAGGCGGAAGCAGATGTTAAAATAAATTATGGATATGTACTAAAGTGCTGTGGGGATATACTTTAAGCAGCAGCAGCAGCAGCACGGAGAAGCAGCGTGGCTCAGTGGAAAGAGCATGGGCTTTGGAGTCAGGGCTCATGAGTTCGAATCCCAGCTCTGCCACTTGTCGGCTGTGTGACTGTGGGCAAGTCACTTAACTTCTCTGTGCCTCAGTTACCTCATCTGGAAAATGGGGATTAAGACTGTGAGCCCCACGTGGGACAACCTGATTCCCCTATGTCTACCCCAGTGCTTAGAACAGTGCTCGGCACATAGTAAGCGCTTAACAAATACCAACATTATTATTATTATTATTTAAGATGCAGGGCTAGCTTGTCTCTAGGCTGTTAACTCATTGTGGGAAGGGAGTGTGTCTGTTATATTGTACTCTCCCAAGTGCTTAGCACAGTGCTCTGCACACAGTAAGTGCTCAATACAATTGACTATTGCGTGGATATACATAAACAGAAGACATTTCTCTGTGTGTGTGTGTGTGTCTTTCAACCTAAAGGATATATGTAATTCCAATCCTTGGATTTAAGATGCTTGTGACAGATTTTTACTGGTCTATATAAGTGGGGTGATTTTTCACTCTTACCACAGTGGTAGCAGCTTCAATTACATGAGCAGATGTACCTTCACCCTTAGCTTAATAACTCCAACAGCAACATATGTAAGATTTCGACATAAATTCTTTATCTCGACAAAGTGGAGGGCAAATCATCTGCCTACAAAAGCTTACCAACATTTCTCCTCTAACTTTTCCCACCTAACTGGAGAAAGATAATCACTTACATTTTAACTCATTCTCCCTCAACATGCAAGCTCAACTCCTCTTCCTGGCAAAATATGCCTGTTCCCTATCCCGCCTGGAAATAACTAGCTCTTTTTCACCTTTAAATTGTAAACTCATGGTGGGCAGGGAGGGTGTCAAACAACTGGTATAGTGTACTCGCCCAAGTGCTTAGTACAGTGCTCTGCACAAAGTAACCACTCAATAAATATGACTGCCTATATTTGGTTCATTGTACAAAGCTGCTTGTATGTCCTTCCATATGTTGGTCTGCAAATGCATGCTTAGTACAGGGCTTTGCACATAGTAAGCACTCAATAAATACATTCAAATGAATGAATGCTTCTGTTGGCTAGGCACTGCCTGTCTCCAACTTGTTTCTTTCAGTAGTCCACTGGATGACACTTCTAAGAGAGACAGGAAAGGATGGAATAAAGGGAAGGAAAGAGCAGAAGATACAATGGGGGTAAAAGGTGAGGAGAGAAACACCCTAATGGTCCTTTCAGCGGTGAGAATGTCTTTCTATTCCCCAAAGAATAACACTGCTAGCATTCTTTTCATAAAACAGCCATGGCAAATGGATTACCTCTCTTTGGAGTTTACGTTTTTCAGCTTTCAATTCATCCTCTACCTTTTCTGCATTTTCAGCAGCTGATTTATAGCGGGTTACCTGACCCTCCAATCGTATTACCTAAAGGTTAGAACCAAACAAAATTAAAACCAAAAGATTCAGTTACATAACAAAAAAAAGCCCCCAGGGCCCAGATTTCTTTTCTTATAGGCAGGAAAGAAAAAAACTAAAAAATG
The DNA here is from genome assembly GCF_004115215.2 of Ornithorhynchus anatinus. Taxonomy (NCBI): domain Eukaryota; kingdom Metazoa; phylum Chordata; class Mammalia; order Monotremata; family Ornithorhynchidae; genus Ornithorhynchus; species Ornithorhynchus anatinus. Next base: position 34,679,029 of record NC_041734.1, on the reverse strand, counting down.
ATAGGAATTAGGATCACCACTAATCTGAAAAAGTCCTATGCTTTGGAAGGGAAAAAGAGTACCAAAATGCATTTTTCCCTTCTCCAGCTTGATTTTTACCACATAACAAAACTCCCTTGTCAGCTGATTTCCTCTTTACCAAGTAGCTGGGCTGCTGGCAGGTACATGTATATGCAATTAGCCTGATTTGCTGATCTTCCTTTCCTTCCCCCTCACCTCCTCTTCCCAGGGACAGCCATGATCCAAGCCAAAAACAGCTATTCCTATTAGAAGCTCCAATCATCTCCACCTTTTTCCATCTCCCACTGTAGACTGCAACCTCCTTATGGGCAAGGAACATATCTGCTAATTCTGTTCTAGCGTATTCTCCCATGTGTTTAGTACAGTGCTGTGCACATAGTAATATGATTGATTGATCATGGAGAGCTTTTCTTTACATTATTTTATTATTATTATTCTCAACCTCAAAACAGCTGTTCCCGAGTATCTGGTCTAGCTACAATCTGATGGCTCCTTCCTTCAGATTCCATAGAGTTCTTTAGTCTCTTTCATCCTGCAAAACCTGGGTAGAACTCCACAGGGAAAAGGTTTTTTTTGTTTTTTTGGGGGGGATAATCCTGGTTTAAACTCAACAGAACATAAGATTTCTGTCTATTAATCCCACTAACAGATTAATACTTCTGACAACTCAAACTTGGGTTTACTATATATGTTAAAAATAAAAATCTAGTTTGGCAGTCCAGTCTTTTGGCAGTGAATACATACATTTTGTTCCAATGTGGTTATCTCCTGTTCAGATTTTGCGAGTTTAAATTTGAGGTCGCTGATCTGTCTATTGGCATCTCCTAAACAAGGTTGGGGGCGAAAAAGGAAACATCTACTAAACTCCTAAGACATTGAAAGGTGAAATAACCATGGGGGGTCAGATCCTCTCCTAGAAACTAGTTTTACCACAAAGAGAATATTATTCCTGCACCCCTAAGAGATTTGGTGCGGTTGAAGAGCAATATCGTGAGGATTCCCGAAATGAGGCTACCACATATTTACAACTCCAGCAATTGCTCTGACTAATCCAAGGGCTCCATTAGTGAGCCAGACATCACCTAAAATAGTTGCTTTGGGGAGGTGAAGGATTTAGGGCAGTATTGCCCCTAAAGGTGTAATTCACTAACCACCAATATCACGCAATTAGAAAAATATTGCTTGTGGACCTTTCAAATACTATCAATACTTCAGAAACTGCTCCTCAAAATACATAACTCTATCCATCAGCTGGAATCTAAATTCTGAACTGAAGATCCTATTTCAAGGGAATCCCTACCACCCTGCCCCCACCCAAGGCTTAGAATCCAACTATCTTAAAGGTTTTCAGGAAGCCGGAGATTTTTCTGGGAATTCATGGACTGTCTTTACCATTGCCCCTATTCAAGCTCGCTGCATTGGAAATGCAAATTTAGGTAGAAAATTCAACATTTACTTTGTAGATCAATTATGTGCACATCTGTCCCATTTTCCAAAACTTCAATTTCAGAGCGTATGTTTTCCGTCTTGGCGCTCTTCTGCCTTTCTCCTGGTTGCTCTTTCAATTTCTTCACCTGAAACTACCAAATACATTTGCTTATTAAATCTTTGTGAAATCAAAATGTTCTTCACTGTATATCAGGATGGAAATAGGTACACCCAGTCCATTTAGAATGCTGGTATTGCATTCTTGCTGAATCCCACATTGCAGGACAACTTGCATTGTGATACTCACCATGTGCTTCTATTTCTTCCAACACTGCATCTCACTGAATCCAGACGGGATAGTTATCAAAAGAATATTCCTTAATTCTGCCATCTAGGTCTAGCCAAAATGCATAGTGAAAACATGTACTCTGGCAAAAGTGCAGTGAATTTTAGGGGAAGCAGGGTGGTCTATTGGAAAGAGCATGGGACTAGGAATTAGAGGACCTGGGTTCAAATCCCAACTCTGCCACTTGTCTGCTATGTGACCTTGTGCAAGTCCCTGAACTTCTCTGTGCCTCAGTTCCCTCATGTGCAAAACGGGGATTCAATACTTGTGCTCTCTCCTGCTTAGACTGTGAGGCCCATGTGTGACCTGATTATCATATATCTACCCCAACGCTTAGTACCATGCTTGGCACATGGTAAAGCGTTTATCTAGTTCCCCAATTTTTTTATGATTACTATTATGAATGGCTCTCTGTGCACCACCTGCTCCGAAGTTTCAGCTTGCTTCGCTCCTTCTTAGCTCTTCTGCAAAATACAGTTTCCAACCCTGGACTACACAATTGGTCTAGATCTCTTCTATACCTGTGGGTTTATGAACATAGACAAAATAATGGCAGAAGAGAATCGACGTATGCTGGGCCAAATTTGCCTCCATATCTTTCTTCTGAAAAACATTCATCTTCACAGAAGAAATTCATTTAAGAGGAAAAAATGCCTAATTCATGGGAGATTTTTTCCATTTCAGTCAATACAGTTCATTCAGTTCTTCCCAGACTTGACACTAGAAGTTTTGACTAGAATTAGGGTGTGTTTTTCTGACAACCTGAGCCTTTTTGGATCCAGAATGACAGTGGAAAAAAAAAATCAATGGTTGTATGCACATGTACCATGTCAGACATCCTGATTACTAAAAAGCATGGGTATTCCTTAATATCAAGGGTTTTCAAGGCACAGCCCCTTGGGTGTACTTAATTTTGGATATCATGTCCTAGGAAGTCTTTCATTGTTGTTACGAAATATAGGTACAGGTGATACCTATAGTAAAATCAAAGTTGAAAATGCATCACTAAGGGAAATTACAAAGTAACAGTGAACAGAAGTTTGTTACCTTTTCTAATACTGATTCTCCATCATCGATACACTTTTTCTGCCTACTGTCTAAAAGAAGAAAATAAGTGGGTTTCAGAGATATTGCTGAACATGAATCTTAGCCTCTACATTATTTAATGAAAAATTGATCATTCAGGTTAGTGAAACTAATGATGAACGTAGTTATACACGTACCACAGTGAATGAGGTCACAGACACGACTGGGGAAGGGTTTCAGCCAAGGAAGGTTGTATTAACCTCACAGAGCATCCAGCTGCATGCAAACACTATCTTCTACTTTAGGTGAGCATGCATACAAAACTGCAATACAAAAATCTCAAAGCTTTACAGTTTAATATCATTAGCAAAGTATAAACACACCTGTCAGGACTAGCTTATCACAAATATCTTCAGGATTTTCTTCAACTCTAACTCTAGTTTTCCTCAGCAATAACTTTTCCCCCACTCAAAACTCATTATGGGCAAGAAGCCTGTCTGTTAATTCTGTTTTAGTGTACTCCCTGAAGTGCTTAGCACATAGTAAGTGCTCAGTAAATACCATTGATTGATCTAGGCCCATAATACCAATTGAGCTTATTTTTTTAATAGTTCACCAAAACAGGTAGCAATAACATAACTAGGTCAAACAAGTTCAACTATTAATTTTAGTTAGAAGATAATACTTTGCTTTTGTAATATTCTACCACAAGGAGTGCAAAATACTTTAGTAGACTCCTTCACAGTAACACTTTAAGGTTGTTAATAAGGACTATTATCTTAAATAGGGAAATTATGGCAAGAACTAAAGATTCTTGTCTGAAGTGGAGGGGGGAGAGATGAAATTACACCGCAATTTCAAGTAATCAACACAAGAACTCAAATATATTAAACGAGCCCATTGTTCTCTTCTCGATACACTATTTGTTTCTCATCTCTAACCTGTGATTTTATTTTATTTTTTTTTACAGAATTAGGCAAAAAAAGTAATGCAGTTCAATATCCACTCTTATCTTTAATTAATAAAACCTATGAAAAAATCCACTTACAAAAACACCTTTTAGGGAAAGTTATGAGGGAAAACCTCTCCCCAAGGCTTAACCGAATAACAGAATGAACTGTGTTACATTTCACTGAGGGAAATGGAATTGGTCTTCTGAATCCTCCATTCCTCACCTTCCATTTTCGCCACACCTAGAGCCTCTTTGGTAGCAGTAAATTCATTCTTTCCTTTCAACAACACTTTTAGTTACACCTATTTCATAGATCAATGAATTGAAAGCAAAATAGGAGAAGGGAGTCAAAGCAGAAATGATTAAATGATGAAATTTCTTTAATCTGTTAAGGAAATAATATGGAAAACCTTGGGAAATGAGAAGCTAAAAATTCTCCAAAGCAAGACTATACCAAATGCTCTTTTTTTTTTGGTCTGCAAGACTTATCCTTGGGAACCTGAGGAGCCTCATGATGTTCAATTTAAAAATTAAAAGTAGAAACTGTATGGATAATTTAAATATGGTGCAGGAACATAAGGAAAAGATCAAAGTAAATAAAATTTTCAAAAAAACATTTTAAGAATAAAAAAATTAGTTAATGAGCATAGAAAAAAGGAAACAGAACAATTAGATATTGAAAAGTGAACTAGGAATCAAAAGTGAATTACCTATAAATGACAGAACTCATCTTCCCTCCCAAGCCTTCTCTTCCCTAGAACTTTTCCATCACTGTTACCACCACCATCCTTCTTTTCACAAGCCCACAAACTTGGCTTTATCTTTGGCTCTTCACTCTCCTTCAACCTGCACATCCAATCATCAAATCCTATCAGTTTTATCTAGCGTCACATCTCCAAAATATGCCCTTTCCTCTCAACCCAAACTGGCACTGTGCTGGTGTAAGCCCTTATCTCCCATCTAGACTACTGCAACAGCCTCACTGCTGATCTGCCTCGTTGCTCATCTCCCTGCCTCGAGCCTCTTCCCTCTCCATTCCACACTTCATTCTGCTGCCTGGATCATTCTTTTAGAAAATCACTCCATACACGTCCCCAGTGCTCAAAAAATCCTCAATAGCTGAACACCCATCTCTGCATCAAGCAGAAACTCCTCACTATTGGCTTTAAGGCAACCCAATCAATTATCCGCCCTTCTGCCTACTACTATCAATCACCTCCTACTAAGACCCAATCCACGTACTTCACTCCTCTAATACCAATCGATTCACTGTGCCTCTCTTTCATCTCTCTTGCCTTGGACCAACTGCCCATGCCCACCCTCCCTCCTGTCTGAAGATAGACTAGAGGTGTGCTGTATGTGAAGGGGTGGAGGGTGGATTTCAAAGCCCTACTAAAATCACATCTCCACCGGAAAGCCTTCTCTGACTAATCTCCCCTCTCCCATTCCCACTTTCTCTCCCTGTTGCACCAACTACATGCTTGAGCTTGTATCCGTTAAGCATTAAGATACTTACCCTATCCCCCACAGCCATTAAGTGCTTGTCTTCATATTGCTTCCCCTACCTATAATTTAAATATTTGCGTCCTCCACTAGATTGTAACCTCTCCCAAGGCCTGAGTACAATGCTGTGCACACTGCAAGAACTCAACAGATACTGTTGACTGATTGAGGAAAACCATAGGAAGCAGTATGGCCTAGTGCAAAGATTATGAGCCTGGGAGTCCCAGCACCTTGGAGTTTCAGCACCATCACTAACGTACTGTGTGACTTGGACATGTCCCTTCACTTCGCTGGGTCTCAGTTTCTTCTCCTGTAAGATGGGGATTCAATAACTGACCTCCCTCCTACTTAGACTGCGAGTCCCAGTTGGGGCAGGGACTGTGACCTGATTATCTTGTATCTTTTTTTTTTTTTAAATGGTATCTGTTAAGTACCTACTATGTGCCAAGCACTGAACTAAGTGCTGGAGAAATACTAAGATGATCAGGCTGGACACAGTCCCTGCCCCACATAGGACTCACAGCCTTAATCACCACCTGAGTCACAGAGAAGTTAAGTGGCTTGCCCAAGGCCACAGAGCAGACAAGTAGTGGATCCAGGATTTGAACCGAGGTCCTTTGAGTCCCAGGCCTGAGCTCTTTCCACATTGGGCAATGCTGCTTCTCTATCCCAGTGCTTAATACAGTGTTTGGCACATAGTAACAGCTTAATAAATATCATTTAAAAAAGCAAAATGAATTACTTTAGTATTCAGTGTCATCCGAATGTGTAATACTGGTCCCCAAATTTCATTTGGGATCTCTGTCAAAATCCTCCTCTTATGGAGAACATCCCAAATGCTTATTTTGAAACCTACTTTATTTCACTTCTGTTTTTATGGTTGTAGCCAAGACATGAATTTCCTTTAAGACAGCAAGTTCTCTTAGCACAAGGACTAGCAGCATTTCTGGACTGACTTTCACAACGTCAAGCATATGGTGAGCCCTATGTATTGAAAAGAATGATTATGAAATATCAGGAAGTAAACTCATTAGGTCTCCTCATTGTTAGCTGAACACAGCCAAATTTTAAATGAAAAACTGCAATTCTCAAATGTTAAAAGCCTTTTTCTTTTTAAAAATAAATTCCAAAGCAAATATCAATTAATTATCTTTTAGTTCTCAGAAAACTTTTCTAAATATTTTCCCCCTTCATTGTATACCTGTACTAACTGTAAGAAATGAGGTGTTTTGGAGCAGATGTACATTTTATATTTTTCTCTTGAACTTACATTGGCTTAGGAAGGAGTAGTTATTATATACATTGGGAACACATCCACCAACTCTCTTACATTGTGCTCTCACAGGCGTTTAATACGATGCTCTATATACAGTAAGTGCTCAGTAAATTTGATTGATGCTGCTGATGTGATTTCTCTCTTTACTCTGCATTATCACCTGGGAATGAAACCCTACATTGGGTGAAACAGCATGTGAAATCAAGTGAAAGAACCTAGGAACTACTGTTAATTACCACAATGGGGTAATGAGGAAAATTATGCGATTTCCTCATGGATACAAGCTTTGAAAATTAGAGGGACACTCATTTTCAGGGGTGGTAGAGAGCTCACTGTGGGCAGGAAATGTGTGTTATATTGTTATATGTACTCTCCCAAGCACTTAGTACAGTGCCCTACACACAGTAAGTGCTCAGTAAATACCGCTGACTGACTGACAGAATCTTGCCAAGGCCAGCAAGCATTCTGGTGCCTTCTAGCCTTATGATTCTTGGCTAGTAAGAGCGCCAATGATTTGCCCAATTTTCCAAAAAATTGAGTGGGCTTTGTCACTCTATTGCTGGCTCAGGGTGATCTAGAATCTGGAAACAAAGTAGAAATACAGTTGACACTCTCTGTATATTTCCAAAATATTGCCACAGGTTGACATTGTTGAAAAATGGAGTAAAATTACATTTTTGAGCTTCAGCATCTTTCTAATCAAGAAAAAGTGTGGAAAGCTACAAAACAAATGGCAGAGAAATTCAAACTTCTTTGCAAATACTATTTAGAGAAATACTTGCCAAACCCAGAATAATTCTACATAATGGGAAAACAGTGCTTGTCAGACTTCTTAAATTATAAAATGTTTTTATTTCAATTATATACAACTTAGTACATTTGTTATATCAAATACTGTTAAAGACTTGGTCTATGGGCACTCAGTTTTCTTGTGTAACAGCAAAACAAAGCCAAAGAATATAACTACAAATGTCAACAGTTTTCAAAATATGCATTCCCTTTGAATTTTAACATTTGAACATTTTAACAGTTATTTTTTTAACATACAAAACATACATTTCCTTCAGGCAGGTCAAATCTAGAATTTTCCACGAGGAAATTAATAAGCAAAAATGTGGTGGTATTCCAGGTAGCAATCAGGATGAATTCTGTTATTTAAGACTCAAACCCATTTTGTTACTAGGAGCTTGGTTTTGAACAGTACTATTAAATATCTTTGGTCAGGACTACCTCAATAAAATTCAGACATTCAAAAAATACCAGCAAAAAGGAAGACCCATTTAAAAAAATTATACTTCTTCCCCCAAAATGCAAAATGCTATTTAAACAATCTCTCGGAAAAAATAGACTTTATGATTTTGCAAAAAATGCACCAGATAGAAAATCTGCCCACATCAAGTGAACTAAAACTTTACTATAAAACAATGAAAAAGTCCAAATATGTTTTAAAGTATTGTTCAGAAGACTTGATTTTGTAGACACACATAGTCCTTAGAAAGGAATAAATAGCTAATAGCCTTAAGACTTTCAGGCTTCACTTTTAAAAAAATGAAGTTTTTTGTTTGTTTTTTTTTTTATAAGGAGCAGATCAGATTTTCACTTAAGTATAATACGGCAGCTCATCAGGTATAAATTACATACTACTTACTTTAGAGGGTTTCCATTAAAATGGGAAGAATAGTTTTAGCAACTATATTTTAAGCCTGAGGCAAGCCAAGTTGAGGATTTAGTACAGCTTACTGATGTCAAAATGCTATTTGATGGTTTCAGTGAAGTAGCAAAGACATGGCTACCAGCAGACAAACTAACAAACTAAGGACGGGAATCAAATAAACTGAAGTAACTTTGAATTTCAACAGAAAACAAGTGAATATTATTAATTTGTTTTTGTCTGTTAATTAAGCTTAAGCAAATATAACTGTGCACCATGTTCTAATTTTGATGATATGGTTATGGTTATAAACCCAAGAGATTAAATACGAGTCAACAGATTTAAAAAGATCTGTGTCTTAACATAAGTAAATAACTTGGTCACTTGTGGTATTTAGTACATACTCACTACAACATATTTTATAATTCTCACCAGTAAAGACAAACAAGTTTTCCTAATATATTGTGCAAAGTGCATTTCTTCCTTTAAATGTTTTCTCCTTAATCTGATTTTATGATCCATAACCAGCATCAGTGTTCCTAAGTGTACTCATGATAGCATGCAATCTTCCTTATTTTTACCTTTCCCCTTGCTACCCCCTCTGATATCCTCTTTGCTTCCTGATGGGAACTTTCCCAACTGCTCCACTGGGTCATCCATTCTTTCTGCATCAATACTATCTAGAGCACTTTCAGCAGTTTCTATTTGGTCCTCTGATTCCTCCTCAGTAATTTCTCCTTGAGTTAGGGCACTAGTTTCCTCTGAAACATTTGTATTTTCTTGTTGGGTCCTCGAGGATACTTCTTCATTCTCCAGCTCGTGTGTCTTGCATTCATGGGTACTTTGTTCACTGGTATTCTTTAGGGCATTATCACTTGTGTCCTTGAATGTACTATCAGTTTGGGGGTTATCTGTATTATCTGATTCTCTGGGCCCATTAACTTCGGCTGCTGATATTGTTTCATCATCAGGACCACTTTTTTCACCCGCTTCCACTGTACTTTCATTTTCTTGACCCTTTACTTCATCTGTCTCTAGATTAAGCCTCCCCTCTAACTCAGCTTTAGGTTTTTCGGGACAATCCACAGGCATACTAGTATTTGCCAAAGTTTCCTGCTCTTTAACTTCAGCTACCACATCTTGTTTGTCTGTTGGCTGAATGCAATCTTCAATTTCTACCTGCTCCTTCTCTTTAACTTCACTTAAGTCTGCATCGTGAAATACCACCTCACTTTTAACATCTTCAAATGATTCACTGGGGGTACACAGTGCTTTTTTCTTTTTGTTTTTCTTTTTCTTGTTTTTTGTTTTTTTCTGTGATGAATTACTTGTGTCATTGCTTGATTCAATTGTTTCTTCCTGTTGATCAGAAATACCCACTTCCTGGCTACCATCTTCTGCCTTTTTACCATCTTTTTCTTCAAGAGCTACAGTTAAATTTGGAGATTCACCTTCCATTTCCAAGGTGCTACCATCTACTTCGTCCAGCTGACTACTCTCAGCTGGAGAACACTGAATTCTTTGAGTTTCTGTCTGGGAGAGCGCCTCTTCCTTCAATTCAGTTTCCTTCTCTTCACTGATTTTGGGACTGACTTGTTCTTTATTCTGGTCTTCTTTATTAAGACTAGTGTCTAGAAGTGATTCCTTAGGCTTCAATGCTTCCCCATTTCCTTGGTCCTTTTCTAAGTCATTCAATACTTTCAACACTTCAGAGCTACCTACCAAATCCTTTTCATTTTGTATATCTGTATCATTTCCAGACTCTGATAGATTCCTTTTGCAGGCCAAATCTGGAGGAATTCTATCTCCAGCCTCAGCTCCCCCGCTGCTATCACCTTCTTTCCCCTTTGGCATGACTTCTTGTTCTCCCAAAGTATGATCACTATCTGAGAAGAGAGGCAAAACCTCTGATGAATCAACTAAACTCACTGATTCATTTTGACTTTCATTAGCTGCATAAGCTACTGCAACTTCTGATGTTCCTAAATTACCAGATTCAGGGCATAGTTTCCCAATATCCTTTCCTTCACTAGGTTTTAAATCTTCGGGTTGGTCTTTTTGCTGCTTTGGGACAAATTCTTGGCTTTCGTTTTGGACAATCATATCCCCAGGATGCTGGTGTGTACCTGGTGTTTCCTGATTGTGTTTCAAGTTTTCATGATTTAAATCACACAAGGGGTCAGACTCCTTAGTAACCACTGAGAAAGCTAAAGTCTTATCACTTGATATGTACTTATCCTTGCTAAACTCAACTTGTTTTCCACTTGGTGGAAAAGAATTACCCTCTGGAATTTCACTTCTAATTTGCTCCTCATTTTCACTATTTGCTAACATCCCTGGTGATGTGGCATTGTCTTCAATGGTTTTCTTAGACTCTGCATTTTCATCAGGATGTAAAGTCTTTATTTCCGTAAAGTCCTTTACAGTGTCCTCTTTGTGTTGCTCATGCTCAGTGTTCTGCAAGATTTCTCTTTTCCCCACATTCTCCAAAATCTCATTTTTCATCTCCACTTCATTGGTTCTTCCTAAAAGACCATTGAGAAAATTGAAGGGACCACATGATGTGGTGACCACTTAATCGCTAGGTAAAAACATTCTCAACCCCCATTCCCAAAGAAAAAGAATCGAAGACTCACAGTTAATCAAAGATCAGCCTTTGCCAATTTTGTGCGGCAAAGCAGGAATTGAATTAGTAAATTGTCAAACAGTGAAACCCACCACCACCTGAAAGGCAAAAGTGTTTTTCTGGCACTTTATGTGAACTGATTTTTGAAGAAGAAATCCAGAACTTTGCCAAACAGAAAGAGCATTACTACAGGTAGCACAATGAAAACTAAGACAGTGAACAATAACAGACTTTAGAATCGGAAGTAATACTTCAATTCTCAGGTTCAAACATTTTAGTCTCAACATTTAACCTTTGGTCTAACTTGGGAGGTCAAAGAACTCAACAAAGCATCCTTTCCTGGGTGCCTCCGTAAGTACCTTTAGAAGCAGCCCCCAGAATATCTAGGAAAAAACAAATATAAAAAAACCCAACCTCCAAATAGGCTTATAAAGCTAAACCATTTTCTTCCTCCACCCTAGCTTTAGCTAATGACATTTTGGGGATTGTTTTCAAGAGGCTGACAATATTACTCTGAAGTGTTCATAAACTGGTTGGCCAGGTGAATACTACAGAGAGGTAATTATTTATTTATTAACAAAAGACTCATTCAAGCTAGAACAATGTGCAATGCACTTAAAAAAGTCATTCCGATGTTTTTCTGGCAAAGGCCACTTCTGAAACGTATCTGGTTTGCTACCTTCAGTTTTGTCTACCACTCTTCCAAGTGAGAGCTGTGGTCACTTCCTTTGAATTGTAATGAGTCTGACTTCCCTAGCTAGTTGTTGGTAAACTGGGTGCTGAGGGACTTGTTTGAACTCTTTTCAGGGCACTGAGGAACCATTTAATACTAACTGAAAGAAATGTATTAAGTAGTCTTGTGGTGGCTTGAACGACTCAGGTAATTAACATACAAATGGCCTATATCCCAGGGGAAAGTAAAGATGATTTTCTTCTCCCCATCTTCCCATTACATTCTAGTGAAGAAATATCAACATTTGTATTCATCTGATGATTACTTCAGATTGACTACCAAAATGTGAAGATTTCGATTTCCAAAACTACCTAAAATTCCAGAATGGAATCTTACCATTAAAGAAAAAAATTTAGAAAACTGACAGAAGTGTTTAGCAATTAGCCCTGAGGGAGAGGGACCATGTCTAATTTCCATAGGCTTACTCTCCTAGCACTTAGTACAGTGCTCTGCACACAATAAACATTTTACACTATTACCACTACGAACATTCAAATGAATTCCGCCAATCAAATCTCTCCTTTCAGAAGCAGAAACTCCTCACATAGCAACGTGAACTGACAAAGCAGCAGAATGTGGGAGGGTATCAATGCTATGTTAATAGTAATGCAATAGCTATCAATTTCCCTATCTGTGTAGTGCTCTACACCTAAAGTGTACTTTACTACAGTGACCAAAAATCACCAACTGGAGGATGTTCCAAATTTTCAAAAACACATGCAACTGTAAATACCTGGAATATTAAATATATAAATAGGAATTCCAAATGCTCTTCCTTTGCATCTCTCATCATTACCATATTGCTACACTTATAGATCCCCCATCTCTCCCCTCTAAATTGTGTTAAGTAGAGAGAGCTGGAGCTTGGACCATAACTGAAGAACACACTATGACTAAATACTGAAAATGCAGTACTGTCTGTCTTCGCAACCAGAAACTTTTCTGAACTAAACCATCTTTTAGGAACAGAAAAAGAAATGTGCATGACAACATGTTTGAGAGATTACTATCAAGCAGAGAAAACACACAGGAAATGATTTTACACAGTAGCATGCCATGTGTGGTTAGTCAACTTCCAAGTGACAGATGCTCAAATTAGCAAAGATGAATGACTGGAAAGAGGGAGATTTAGGAGACAAGGAGCACTTACCTAACGTCTCATCTCCTGCTCCCTTTAGGGCATGTGCTGTTTCTTGTGCCTCTTTGACTGCTTTGGCAGGGCACCCCAGGGGTCCATCGTAATTTGGCCCCCCTGAAATCTCTCCATTAGTGGCATCTTCAGAATTCAAAATAATTCCATGTTTCTGCAGGAAGTGCAAAACAACAGCTAAGGAATGTGAAGCTAACAGTCCTATTCATGGAAAACGTAAGAATCTTTCATTCTGCACTCTGTGCCAAATTGCAGATACAGTATGTACTGCTACAGCAAAGAGTACCTTTAAGAAAAAACTTTTAAAATATTCCCTGCCATATGAGGTGTACTGACATATTATCCTGAATATGACCTGATTATCTTTTATCTACCCCAAGATTAGTGCAGTGCTTGGCACCCAGTAAATACTTTAATACCACAATTATTATTACAATATCTGAGCAGAGAAAATATTAGTTGTGACATTCAACACATCTGTTGGGGCTCTGCAATCCATGTCTGAACTTGTTCATTACTTCCAATGGAGATAACCTTGGAGTACTTTCTAGGAATAACTAAAATGTCTTTGAGATCAGAATGTTTTTGTCCCAGCTTTCTCTCTCTAAAAATTTCAAGACATCTACCTTTCTCCAAACATGAGAAGCAGTGTGACCTAGCAAAAGACCCTGGGCATGAGGATCAGGGACTTGGGTTCAAATCCTAGGTTGTCACTTACCTATTTGACCTTGGCACGTCACTTAACTTCTTGGTGCCTCAGTCGCCTCATCTGTAAATAAGGATTAACTACTTGTTTCCTTACTTCTTAGACTGTGGGACAGGGACTATGCCTAAGCTGATTATCTTGTAGCTGCCCTAATGCTTAATACCCTGCCTGGCACACAGCTCATTATGGGCAAGGAAGTGTCTGCTAATTATGTTATACTGTACTCTCCCAAGCACTTAGTACAGTGCCCTGTACATAGTTCAATTGACTGATGAATAGTAAGCACTTAAATATCATAATTATATAGCTTGCTATTCACTATTCAGCGATTCCCCATTGCCTTTGGATCAAATATAAGTTCCTATTCATCGTCTTCAAAGCTCTCCACTCTATACACCTACTGTCATTTCCCATTCTCCCCCATTCTGTACTCCGCTCAACAAAGCTTGTCTTTTTTTAAACCATTCTCCAAACTTTAGTCTTTTTCCTTAGCTATACTTTCTGCTTGAAATAGAGTATTATAGCTCAAAGCCCCTTCCTTAAGGAAACTTCCCATTTTTTCCGCCTTGCATATTCCATTACCCACCCCTACCGTCTACTCATTCTTATAAATTCCTACAACGCCACAGTGTATTACAGTACTTGCACATAGAGGTATCATATTTTGGGGGGTACCAGAGATGAGTTACATTTACAAACATACAGATAGTACTAGCCTAATGATTCACTTATATTTGATCCACAGTAGTGCTGGCAAAAGATGGTTAGAGGAAATGCATCAATATTTTGTACCCTACCTCTGGACACCCAATTCCAAAGTTAGGGATGTCTGTCCTAAAATCCCTAACTCCTTTTGCTAATATTCCCCACTCTGTAATTTATATTAATGTCTGTTCCCCACTCTTTTAGACTCTAAACTCTTTATGGGCAGGTAAAGTGCACTGTACTTTCAGTGAGTCACTCATATTTATTGGGCGCTTACTGTGTGCAGAGCACTGTTCTAAGCACTTGGAAATTACAAAATAGACATGGTCCCTTTCCAAGAATTTACAGTCTACTTTCCCAAGCACTTACTACAATGCTCTGCACATACTAAGCCCTCAAATACCATTGATTAATTTTACTGTGCAAGGGTTTAGGTAAATCCCCTATGAACCAATTCATAATTGTCATGTGCTGGTGACTGTCATATACTAACTAGCCACCAAGTTGCTCTTTGATGGGCAGCTTGGGTTGACAATTGGCCCAAGTTTCTCAGGACTTTTTCAGAAAGATCCTTAAGCCTACTAAACATTTACTACTGGTTGCAATAACTTACTCATTGTAATCCATAAATATGGAAACCTGTGGAAACCTATATTCATCAGCCTTGGTTTTCTTATAGGACTACAAGTTTCTTTAGAACAAAAGACATGATCTTTAAATACATTTTGAGCATCCAGTTTAGGGCTATGTTCCGAGTCACTTTTCTACAAATAATAATGACGATAATAGTTTTATATAAAAGAACACCCATCTTATTTTACTTCAAGAATTAGTTTGCTCAACAGAAAAGAGACTAACATCATAAAATCCAGGGTCTGAACAGTGGATAGATATCGTCAATAAAAGAATAGGCACTTTACTGGTATAACAATGGTGGTTGCCGCTTTTAGCTTCATACCTTTAATTCTTCCTTCAGCATGTTTACTTCATCTCTAAGGTCATCACGTTCACTCCTTATGGAATCAAAGAACTCTTTTTGTCTTTCTAATGCCTACATTTGCAGTAGAGCCCAGAGAGAAGGGAAAGTACAGTATAGGGAAGTAAAGCAATGTTAGGAAAAAACTTGAAAGAATAAGAAGATTTCAGGTGTACAGAAAGGAAAAAAAATAATGAAGTTTAAGGACAGGACAATACCAATATCAGATAGAGTACGTATTTTTGGGACTTAGGTCCTCAAGACATTTAATAGGGAATAGGTAGGAGAGGAAATATACTATGGGCATATTTGAAATAGAAGTTTTATCACTGTAATTTAAATATGCTACTTAATATTGAGAAGCAGCATGACCTAATGGAAGGATCACAGGCCTAAGAGCCAGAGGACTTGAGCTCTAATCCAGGCTCTGCCACTTGTCTGCTGTGTGACCATGGGCAAGTCACAACATCTCTGTGCCTCAGTTTTCTCCTACTTAGACACTAAGCCCCAAGTGGGACATGGACTCAGTACAACCTGATTAGCTTGTATCTACCCCAGCGTTTAGTACAGTGCCTGGCACATAGTAAGAGCTTAGCAAATACCATAAAAAAGGACCGTGTCCAAACTAATAACCTTATATTTACCACAGTGCTTAGAATAATGTTTGGCACATAGAATGTCCTTAACAAATATGATAATTAATTTTGTCTGATTCCAATGCCATACATAAATGTAATACAAGAGCATAACAATACAAAATATTCATAAATTACTATACAAATCTTTCGGCATGTGTCCCAAAAGTCAAGGACTGGGTGTTGTCCTGATTAATATATAGTGGACATTGTACTTTATGTTAATAACCGTCAAGTAATTTAAAAAGTAGACTACAGTAATCCCTCACTGGGCAATTTAGTATTTTCTAGACCAGGATTCATCAACCTCTCTTTGCAGATGAGGTAAAAAAAAAAAGTGAAAACTCTGAGTAGTAGGTATGCAATCAGTCATTCAATTTATGACCCATGACATGATGTCATTAGAGCTGCTTCATGGTGAGAGCTTGGTCAGGGAGAAGGCAGGTGAGAGAGAGGGAGAAGAGAGGGGAAGAACAAGGAAGGAGGAGGGGAAGAGCAGGGAAGGAGGAGGGTAGGGAGAGTAAAGGGAAAAGGCAGGAGTAGAGGGGAACAGAAAAGGTGACAAAAGAGTGGCAGGAGAAAGGCTGGGGGAAGGGCAGTGGTGAGGGCTCAATCAGTCACGGAGGCTATGCTGGCAAATAAGCTGCTCCCCTTCCCATCTAAATCCTCTGAGAAGCCAGAGGGAGCAGGAGCAGAGACCTAGGACAGCCTTTTCACTCAGGTCTGCAAATTGGGAAGGCTGGGCCTCCAGAAACATCTGTTTCCACTAAGAGCCATATCTACCACCTATACATGCTATACATTTGAGACCCCTAATTACCAATTAGGGCCTGAGTCCAACGCACATCATTTTAAGTTTTCAATTACTGAATTTCACATCCATTTAAGGAGCAGCACTAATTGCAGTTGCCTGGGTGAATGAGAGGATGAACAGACTGGGGTTGGAAAGATCACTGTCATACCCTATTTCACATTCCCTAGATGGGAGAGAAAATCCCTTGGTTTCCACTGCAGCTTTCCCCAATCTCTTTACTGGGCTTGGGAATAATAACAACAACAACAACAAAAAAAATGAAAGACAACAACACTGGCACCTGCTGACAATTTATAAAACACAGCACACACAAGCCTGAGAGGACTTTTCTTTCTATCAGCACATCTAGGTGAAGGTGGGAGGGAGGAAAAGGGAGGGAGGAGGGAAGGGTGAATGGAGGGAGGAGAAGGGGAAAGTGATGTTTGACTGATTTGGTTGCTCCAGAAATAAAACAAAGTTAGAAGAGAAGAACAAAGTGGAGCTAGTGCCCCTCCTGGTTCTCCAGTTTTAGACCACTCACCACTGCTTCACAAGGAAAAAAAGAGAAGAGAGTCTTGAGCTAGTGCCAAAGGAAGTCAGAGAAGTAGACTGTTCTGCAAAGGAGTCTCCGGACTTTGGGCTGAATTCTTTTTCATGGGAATAGTTACCCCTTTGGGGGATTATTTCCTCCATACTCACATGTTTGCAAGCTACATGATTCTTCTCACTACTCTTCCATGTCAAGAAACAGTTTCTGTAAGCTTTCATCTTATGCAGTGGTGGAGAAAAATGAATTTAAGACACACATCCTTGGGCTGTATCCAGGGCAGTATATTGATACCCTTCAGCAAGGTGGCTCTTCCCCAAATTCCTCTTATAAAAAGGTCAAGGAAATGAAGGTGAAAGAATGCTGAGCTTCAAACCCCAACAAATGGAGGTCTACTTTACCAAGAGACATCATTTCTAGATTGTAAGCTTGTCCTCTAGACTGCCAGCTCATTGTTGGCAGGGAACATGTCCACCAACAGTTTTACTGTACTCTCCCAAGCACTTAGTCCAGTACTCTGCACACAGTGAGTACTAAATGACTGATCGAAACATTTGTGTACCCAACATTTAGCTGCTCTGGAAACCACAGTGTTTAAGAAAATCTAGACTCCTGTTGAAAAGAGTTGATTTTTTTTTTAACTTTAAATGAATTCAGGCAAGTCATTTCATAAAACATATTCCTGGTTAAAATACAGCCCTTCATGTTTAATGTCATGCATGCCTGAGTAATATTTGCCAGGATTAAATGTGATAAACTCAGTGCCAGACTCAACAGATTTCCAAAGGCTCAAAATATTCCTACCCCTATCTTTTTGTCTTTCCATTCTATTGTTTCCTGAAGATCAGAAATCTCCCTGACATAGCTCTCATTTTTCTGTTGTAGCTGTCGGATTTCCTGAGCAGAAACAAATGAGAGAGAGAGCAGATAAAAGTGTTAAGCAAGAAGAAAAGAAGACCTTACAAATGGTTACAGTTATCCTTATAGAAAGGTTAATGAAAACAAGCATTACAGACTTCATTAACTTGCCTCTATAACCTTTTATTTACAGTAGATCCTCTCAGGACTTTGATTATGAAAACTTGCTAACTACCCCAAAAATCTGAATGATTGCTATGTTAGTTGCAAACTTGGCCCTGAATTCTTCATTCCACTACCTTCATTTTCATCCTTTTGCTCTACTCTTTAAGGAAGAATGGTAGGACATATAGTGTCTGGATTGAAAACACAGAATGGTATTCTCAGTGTATTCAAGAAAAGTATTTGTCCTAAAACTTGAGTCCCTTTCAGGCAGGCTGATTCTGCCTCAGTTTGCCCATGATAGATCTGGATTTTTTGTAGGCTTCCTGGAATTGTGATGGTCCTGGCTGACTGATCGAAATACCTTCTGCCACCCTTCCATACTCTTGCTCACCTCACTTCCACATCCAGCCTGGGGCATGGTCAGTGCATGCTTATTTTGGGTTCCATAGCATTCTGTGACTCAGTATTAGTGTTTTAAACCAATACTTAAAACACTTTCCAGACCGACCGGACAATATGGCCACGTGACGTTCTTCAAAAATACAACTGTCGTGGGATGTGTTTTCCCAAAGAAGTACCTAATAGTTCCATTTCAAAACTACCCCTAAGCCTCACAGGTGAGTAGAAGTTACCCAGAACATCCCTCCCTAAACCTGCATCTCATGTCCCTCCTCCTCATCTTTCTTTTAGCCTCTTCCCCACATCCCACACTCAACCCCCTCTGCTGCCATCTCCCCAAGCCCTCACCCACTCCTATTTCTACATTCCAGTAATTTTGCCTGCATTTGATAGTTGTTACTGCACTTGTGGGTGCTGTTGCCTTGACACTGCCCCTTCTTTTGATTACCAGCCGGGAAGAGGAAGTGGGAGGGTGGTCGGTGACACATTTTCAGTTGGCAGTAGTGACTGCTAGTGCACCAGGATAACTTTTAATAAAAATACCCACTGGGGGATGTGTGTGTTTGTTGGGTGGAGGGTGGGAAGACAGGCTGGGGTGGGCAAATTTGGGCCTCAGGGTGAGAAGTGGGGGAAGATCAGGAAAGCCACTGGTACCAGGGGAAGGGCACGGATCATACCCACCTAGTTTACTGCACTCTCCCAAGTATTTAGTAAGGTGCTCTGCACACAGTACTTGGTCCATAAATACAACTGACTGATAAGCAGATAGGGAAGATTTCCTGTAACAACTGGATTAATATGGGGAAGTGGGGTTTACATCTGCTGTGGATGAATTATGGGGTGGCCATAACCTAAGGTTTTTCCCCCACCCTGCTCTCTTGGTCAAAAGAAAGAGTAAAGTGCACAAGCTTCCTCCTATGACCGAGTTTTCAATAAAAACAAGATGGTCAACCTTCAGTTAGGGAAATCAGCTAACCACGATTACTCTAGGTGAGACAACTGGAATTCAATCCAAAATTCTCACTTTCTCATTGATCCCAATTACAAAAAAGGCTCAATTTAATATTATTCAAAAAATAAGTTAAGGAAAAGTACTTACTGCAAGCATTTCTTCTCTTTGCTTCAAAGCCTCCTTAACTTCGGCAAATTGAAATTGCAATATATTATGGGCATGTTTCTCCCTTTCAAATTCCTAGAGAAATAGCTTCTAGTCAGAAAATTACATTTAAAGGTAAAAATATATGCATTTCAAGAACAAAAATAGAGAGTTGTACTAAACATATTATATACTAAATATATTAAAGGCTTCTGTTCCAAATGGTTAATGCATAATCATCAATAATATGTGTCCTTTTATGGAGGAAAGGGTTTAGATAGGTTCCCCCATTCCAAATTCCTTGTAAGTCTAAATTTAAACACTACATGATATATGCACTGCTTTGAAATAAAATAGAATTTATTTTGATCTTGGAAAAACAATTTTCTAGAACTATAACAAGTACATGCTTCTTCTCCTAAATCTCATGAAGGATCTTCAAGGACAAATGACCAAACTAATATAAAGTCTGGTTATTGCCAAATTAACTCACAATATGCATCACTAACAACATTTTATTTCCTGATGTTGAGCCAAGTCTTAATTTTTATTAATTTCATAAATTCCATCTCTATAGAGTGACTATCTTGCTGAATAACAGTTTTAAATAGGAGTCCCTTGCAAAAGAACAGCTTATTCTGCCAATTTCAACCCTGAACATTTTATTTTAACACCTAAAATTTTCAAATGCTGGAGGCTTTACACATATGATCAGTTGAAGGAGGACAGGGAAATTGAATGATTGAAAATATTTCTTAATTGCAAAGATTATTGTAATATACATCATACACTTCAGCTGCAACCCAATTCCCAATGAAACAGTTTGCAAATGACAATTTTACTAATACAATTTTGTTGAATAATGCATTCATGCCTATTTGTATTTGAGGGAGATTACTGAAATAATTTATATATTGATAATGGTTATAGAATTCTCAAGCCGGGTTGTCTTCACAGTGCATAGTACAGTGCTCTGCACACAGAGCGCTTAATAAATACAATGGAATGAATGAATGGATGAAAGAAATATGAATTCTATTTTCAGTGTCAGTCAAAAATGAAATGAAAGGTAAGCCTCGACAATCTTTCACCTGAAAACGAAACCCACACAAACACAGAGATTCTGGAAATTGCCCTAGGTATCTGATTTTTATTTAAGGGTCAAAGAAAATAGTTCCTAGAGGGATAGTGGGCTTATTTATAAACTGGTTTGAAATGGTGCCTAAAATCTAAATCACAACAAAATACAACTCCGATAGACATGTCCCCAGTCTTTCAGAAGCTCCTGGCCTCATAATACGTGTTAATGAACTCATCTATATTATACTTACTTTGTTTTTCTCTTCATACTGTCGCCTAGATTCTGCCAGTTGTTCTTCTAGCTCCATCATTGCATCCTTTAGAGTGTCAACTTGGTACATGAAGTTCATCTTTTCATTGTCTAGCTGAGCATTGGACACCATAGCCTTCTTATATTTCTCCTCAACTTCAGCAAGTGAGTCCTGGAACAAGCATGCCAATTATGAAAGTGAGCCAAGAGATTAAACTCCAAGAATGGGTAAATATAATTGATTAATTCTGGTACTCATAACACACTGTGCCTAAATACTGGGGTAGATAGATGCAACAATCATTTTGGGCACATTCCCTGAACTCCTCAGGGCACATGATCTAAGAGGGAAAGAACATATGAATTTTTCCCCATTTTACAGATGAGGAAACTGGGATCCAGAGAATTTAAAGTGACTTGCTTAAGGCTTGGCGCAATAGCTGAGCTGTGGGTGTCATTATTATTATTATTATGCAGTTATATTTGTGGTATTTGTTAAGCTCTGACTGTGTGCTAAGCATTCTACTAAGTGCTGGGGCAAGAACAAGTTAATTGGGGTGGACACAATCCTTATTCCAAATGGGACTGACTGAGTGGGAAAGAACAACAGGTACTAAGCTCCCCTAACGCCTACACTGTTGAGGGGCCTAGACTTCCCACTGGCATAAAGTAACATGGAAAACAGAATGTCTGAAACACCAAGCAACTGGGCAGAAGAAAGTGTGCAAAAAAAAAAATCACAGAAATGGGAAGAGGTCCTGAGATTTCCAACTTCCTTGCCTCTAGGACTGTGATGCACGGAGAAGTGACTTGCCTAGGGTCATACAGTAGGCAAATGGCAGAGTTGGGATTAGAACCTAGGTCCTCCGACTCTCAGGCCCATGCTCTTTCCACTAAGCCATGCTGCCTCTCCCAACTCAGTAAATTTTTGCTGATATGATATGCTTCAGCAACTTCAAGCTAGCCAGAATTCCATATTATCACAATCATACCCATTCATGAAAGCCAAGTAACATCAAAACCATCTTACAGCTCGGGTGGTTTATACTAAATGCTTACCATGTGCCAAGCATTGTGCTATTCACTGGGGTAGACTGGTGTAGTGGGCAGAGTAAAGGCCTGGGAGTCAGAAGGTCTTGGGTTCTAATTTCAGCTCTGCCACTTGTCTGCTGTGCAACCTTGGGCAAGTCACTTCACTTCTCTGTGCCTCAGTTACCTCATCTGTAAAATGAGGATTGAAACTGTGAGCCCCATGTGGGACAGGGATTTTTTCCACCCAATTTGCTTGGAACCACCCCAGTGCTTAGTACAGTGCCTGGCACACAGTAAGCCTTTAAATTCCATTATTATTAGTCACAGTGCTTGTTCCACATTGGGGCTCACAGTCTACAGGGGAAGAAGAGCAGGTATTATATCCCTATTTCACAGGTGAGGAATCAGAGGCACAAAGTAGCAAAGTGACTTGCCCAAGGTCATCCAGCAGGCAAGTGGCAGAGTCAGTATTATAACCCAGGTCTCCTATCTTCCAGATCTGTGATTTTTCCATTAAGTCTCAGTGCTCCGCTGGTCTCTTCTTTGCTAGTTGTTACAAACTGTGGTATGGTGATCCTTAAGAAGCATTCTTTAGTTTACAATCATAATTTAGTATAAAAGAGAGGGGATGGTTCTAGGATTGCCCTTTCAGCAAAAACTTTAGCTCAGAACTGGTCTTTTTAATGTTGGTATTTAAGGACTTACCATGTATAGAGCACTGTTCTAAGCACTGGGGTAGATACAGGGTAATCAGGTTGTCCCACGTGAGGCTCACAGTTAATCCCCATCTTACAGATGAGGTAACTGAGGCACAGAGAAGTTAAGTGACTTGCCCACAGTCACACAGCTGACAAGTGGCAGATCCGGGAGTCAAACCCATGACCTCTGACTCTGAAGCCCAGGCTCTTTCCATTTGGCGAAGTGATTTTGGTGCCTCCCTGCTTTAAATGTACTTAGGAAGGTGTAGAGATCCATCAGTCAACTGTGGGATACTTTACTAGGTTATAATGTGACATGTGATGGTGTCTCCCATTGGGAATGAAGGATGACCCTTAGTCCTGAGACTTAGAGATTTAGAACCCGGGCAGATACATCAAGTCTGATGCTAGTGGCCATTGTGTGACCTTGGGCAAGTCACTTCACTTCTCTGGGCCTAAGTTACCTCATCTGTCAAATGGGGATTAAGAGTGTGAGCCCCATGTGGAACAGAGACTGTGTCCAACCTGATTAATTTGTATTTACCCTAATGCTTAGAACAGTGCTTGGCACACCGTAAGTGCTTAACAAGTAAACAAGTACCATTATTATCATTATTATTAAAACGCCTGTGCAGTGCTGGCGCACATAAACCAGCTAAGATACAATCAGAATTATAACCCAGGTGTCCTGACTACAGCAATGCTCTTTCCACTGAACCAATGGTGGAAGGAAAAAGTGCATTTGAAGTCTATTGTTGGACCACCAACCACTGGACTACCACTTAAATTGACTTATGATTGTTACAGTGTCCTTAAGGTCCAGATGGTTGAGAGGCCTAGACTTTCCACTGGCATAAAAGAAAATGTAAAACAGTGTATGAAATACCAAGCAAATGGGTGGATTAAAGTCTCCATTAAATCATAGAAATGGGAAGGAAGAGGTCGTGAGATCTCCAATTTTCTTGCCTCTAAGACTGTGAATGGCTAACCAACTAAGCAGGGGGGTGACCAGACTTTCAATGAACATTTCAGAGAATAGAGACTCTATAACCTCTCTTAGTGGCTTATTCTATGGATTTTATCAACTTGATAATGAGAAAGTTATAGCTAAACAAAGTATCTCCGCCTCTAATTTCTTCATTTTCAATTCTCATTTGGCCTGGAGAAGAACTGATCATTACATTCCTCAGTAAATTCCTTAAATCTTTGGGAAGAAAATGACAATGAGATCCACAACCTTTTCTTCTATAGGCTTCACACAGTTAGATGATTGAATCTTTCTCCACTCCTTTATCTATGTTTTACTGGTATTTTTTGGACCCTCTCCAATTTTTCCATATTCTTTTTAAAGTATCATAACTACATTTGGACACATTACTCTAATAAAAGTCTGAGAGCTCAGACTTTTGCACATCCCACTCTTGTTGGTATTGTCCACCATTACATTGTTGAGGGAATTGTTGTGTCTATTACAATATATTCTCCCAAGAGCTCTGCACACAGTAAACACTCAATAAAAACTTTACCCCAGCCTGCGCTCCTCACAAGCTAACCTATTCTCTGGGTCTCATTCCTCCCGCCTGAAACTCCAACCCCCTTCACCTTGGACAGAACACAGTTCTGCTCATCTTCAGGTTCCTCTGAAATCCTACCCTCTCCAGGCAACCTTTCCCTGGTTCATTTCTCTTTTCCCCAGGGTATTTCCCCACTTCCCCTCTTCATGTACCACGACAGCATTTCTGTGCCACCTATACATTTGTTTACTCACAACCCCGGGCAACCCTTCTTTACATAATGACTTACATGCCCTATTTTTTCAGCACTTACTGATCTACTTATCCAATTTTCCTTCTAACTCCTAACTAAATTACTTTAATGCCTCTCTCTACTAGGCTGTAGCTCCTTGAGAAGAGAAATCATTTCTACCAACAATAATTATACTCCTCTAGAGTGTAATCTCGTCCTCTAGACTTTAAGCTTGTTGTGGCCAGGGAATATGTCTTCTGTTGTATTGTACTCTCCCAAGTGCTTAGTACAGTGCTCTGCACACAGTAAGCCCTCAATAAATACGACTGATTGATCTTCCAAGTCCTTAATAATGTGGTCTACACACAGGTTCTCAATATATTACAGACTGATATTTACTTTGGGAGGTGAGGAGAAGGGTGCTAAGCACCACATAGAGCATCAGCACTCCTAGATGAGTTTCAACTGTCCTTGTCTCTGCTTAATTTCATCCTGTTTTTGCAGTAATCATGTTTCTAATTGGTCTGTCATTTTCATTTATCTCCTTGACTTTCAAAATGTTAGCAATCCCACCATATTTTATTCCATCTGCATTTTGCAATGAGTATACTCAACTGCTTTGTGCAGGTCATTCACTCTATTGAATAGAACTGGCCTCAGGGCAGACCTGAGGAGCATCATTCTCTGGGTCCCCCTCACAACCCCATCCCATCAGGGCCCATCACATGTAGGTTGAAACTGAACCATTAGTGGGAATCTGAGTGCAGCTCACAAGCCAGCTGTGCTTCCACCTAAACTGTAGTGGTCAATGTCAGCTGGTCAGGGAGAAGGTCACAAGCCTTAGTGAAGGATAGGCAAGATGATGTAAAAATTGTTTCTCCGGTTAACATTTTTTTTTAACATTTGCTAAGCACTTACTATGTACCAGGCACTATACTAAGTGCTGGGGTAGATACAAGCTAATCAGGTTGGACACAGTCCATGTCCCATATGGGGCTCATAGTCTTACTTCCCATTGTACTGATGAGGTAACTGAGGCACAGAGAAGTGACATGCACAAGGTCCCCCAGAAGACAAGTGGCGGAGCCAGGATTAGAACTCAGGTCCTTCAGACTCCCGGGCCTGGGCTCTTTCCACTAGGCAACGCTGCCTCTCATGCTGTCCACATGTTCTCACATTAACACAGAAGGAGACTGAATTTGCTAGGTACAATCTGCTCTCCATAAAGAAAATATTCTGGTTTACTAATTTCAAAGATTTTCAAACCTGGGAAGTTATTTCGTCTCCTTGGACACTTCCTTCTGAGCAAAACCAAGTTAATTTCTCATGACTACCAAAGGATTAATGGGAAGTATTTGCTTTCTTTCTAACCGATGGTCCCAACTACAATTATAGACTAGTGAATAACACTGAGTAGCTGGGGGTATGGTGAAGGAATTCTATCAAAAGGGCAATATTACTCTCAAAGTGATTTGACAGAAAATATATTCATATTATGAGAAGTGCAGCTTTATATCTATGATCTGTAATGAGCTAGATTCTTTGGTTGCGACAATTATCCTGAACTGAGTAAGAAACTGACTGAAAAGTATTAAATAAAATCCCTTTCAAAATTAGCGTTTGCTCAAATTATGGTATTGCCTTTTGTTATTTCCTCAAAAGCTAGTGGATGAGAAAAGTATGACTTTTTAAACAATGTTAAGATAAATCCAAACCAAGCAGGTATTAAAGCTAAGTATACATTCTTCTAATGTAGCTGTTTGGGAATCCTAGAACAGAAAATAAGAAATTTTCATTGGTCCCATTACTAGATAAAAATTATTAGGGAACTAAGAAATCTGAGTACATAGTTTAATAGAAAAAGACATGCATCTAGTTACCATATATTAGTAATATTTTTTGCTAAGTGTTTATATAAATTGTCTAAATATTTGGGAAAATTAATTTAAACCCATTTCTCCCACCCGTGTGAATTTTTTTTTAAACAATTTATAACTTAGAGCAAAGCATGCATATTAAATAGTAGTCCCTCTTCAATATCTCTTTGGAAAGTTAAGTGTGTTAATATCACACGTTCAGACTGCAAGCTAGTACCTTCATTTCTTTCAATCCCTGCATGTATTTGCCTTCTACATCCTGAATCTGGTCCTTTAACTCATTGATCTCCTGAGGGAAATGGCAAGAAAGGTCAACGATGACAAGGAAACAAATTAAAGCGATTATAGGTGAAGAATTGGAATAATGTTCAAAAGCTTCATCTGTATTAAGATTGGTTTGATATTAGGAAACACTTTCATTCCTTCATGTGAAATGGCAAAATAAATACTTGCTTAGTCAAGGCTCAAAAAATGTTGACCTATATTGACAAACACACACATCCCTGGTAGTTCTTCTTTCTTGCCCCTATATATGTTATCTTCACAATTGGAAGCTTTTTCTCACTATCCTTATATCTTCTGCTGCTGTGTAGCAGCAATCCTGTGCATAATCATCATCCAACCTTCATTATTCACTGTCCGTATTTTGTGAGTCCTGAATATGAAACTAGTATAGAAGAAGGAGAAAAATCAAAATGTACTTTCAGGCTTTATTAGAATGTGCTTCTTATGTGAAAACTGTTCACTTAAGAGGGAAAATGGAGAAGGCTGAAACACTGTCAGAACTTCATCTGTGTCTATCTGACATTGGTTTTGAAACACTATCCCCTTAAGAGAGAAGATTTTGCTCAGATTACAAATTTCTGGCCATGTTTTAACCGATACGGCCATCTAGGTGTAGGTTGGTATCTTTGGTTGGGGCAAAGTTTTAAGCCTAGCTCTACCCTAGATTTGCTGTTTAATCTGGAAATAAAAACAAAAAAAAATCTGTAAAATTAGGAAACGTACCAGCTAAATACTCAGGGAGTAGAATGTCAGAATTTTAAGGAATCATGTCTCATTGGACTGCAGGTCTTGGCGAAGGGCAGTTTTAGGCAAATATATATACATAAAGGGTTTCTTACTTTGATTTCCCGAATGGACGTTTCAGTATCAACAGAGATGGAGGTATCACCACTGCCTCTCCGAGAAGAAGTTCCACCCAGAGAGGCAAGGGTAGCAGCTGACAAGCCAGGCACATTCCGTCCTCCCTAGGCCAGAAATGGAAAAGACAATTTATCAAATGTGCTTGCTCTCTGGACTGAATTTTTTCCCATCCCTATATGAAGGATTTATATATGTATTTTAATCATTAGGAGGGGGTGTTATTCTAAACCCCAAATATGATGATTTGCTTGCTCTTTTGACCGCATTTTAAGATGGGCAACAAATTCTGTTGTTGAGGCAAAATAGAATTATTGAAAATACACAAGACGTACCTTTTCAAGGAAATCTTTTTCTGGCCTTTCCTCAACCTGTCAAATAAAGTACAAAAATATTAGGAATATTAACCAAGGAATGAGAACGTAATGGAAAGAAATTCATAAAATGAAGTCAAGTTCGTTTTTCTTTCAAGCCCCTTTGTACATGATACCTGAGGCCCCCGCCACTACATAGGCTAATACATTGATGATAAATGCACTTCATTTCTCAAACTTAATTTTCTAATTTGGTAATTACATAATTACCTAAACATTTTGTTCTTCGCAATTTTAGACCTCATGTCCATTTTATTATTTTCCTGCTACTGAAAAATCTAGAGAGACAACTGGTAATTGAGCTGCTTTTAAACATCTTTCCTCGGATTCTCTGGTTCTGATATTTTAAACACAATTCTTATCAGTTGAGCATCTCAAGAATGTTAGGTATTAATATGCAGACCTCAAATGCACACAACAGCATTTACATCACAGTCAGAATAAAAGAGATTTAGTTCATTAGTTCACTATTTAATCTTGTGATTTTTAGTGAATCTGAACTAACAGTAGAATGAAACTAAAACTCAAAATTCAGAGTTGACCTAAAATGGTTTCCTTTAAAGACACCTTATATCATTTACATAACAAAAATGATGGTATTTAATTTTGGCTCAACCAGGACTGCCTTATCCCTCCAGGAATTCACACCACATTTAAAAGTGGCACGGAATTTAGTAAACAGGTGCGTATGAGAAAATGTAGGTAATTTTTCAAGTTTTTCTTTTTGGGGTTTAGAAAATATAAAGTGAATGCTAACACTTGGAGAAGTGGAATTCTACAATGCCATGGTAGTTACTTAGCTACTATATACTATACAAAGTGCTAAAGAAATCTGACAAGTCATTCTAGATTTCCCCCTAACACCAAATGTGGTTTTAGATAGGTAGGTAGAAACCTAGTCTGACACCAACTACCATCACAAGGGCTAACCAAGTCCTGGCAGTGAAGTACAGCACAAGGATTCTAGCAATAACAAGTAAACTGCCTTCTAACACAGTGGATAATTAAATACGTTTCAAAGACATCAACTTCAAAAGAGGTCCAGTAAAAATGACCACTGACAAAATTTTTGTTTTAAAGGTCATGCTACCAATCAGTTCAGAAAAATTACTCACAAACCAAAAACAAATTCTGAATGAGGATCAGTTTTACGTGTCTGTGAAAATTTTTTGAAAATTAAAGCATTTCTTAAGTTCTTTATGCAAGAGAAATTCAGATTTCATGTCCCCCCTCAAAACAGCAGTTTGTCTTTTTCTATATACATTCTTCAATTCATAAATATAATTAAGAATTGGTTACTCTTCTGCTAAATTCAGTTACATGTTACATCCAAAAAAGGGCCCCAATGTGTATGACTTTCTATAACAACCAATTAATTATGGTACGATGAGCTAAGAGTTAGCGTAGATACAAGATAATCAGATCAAACAATCTCTCTCTTACATGGGGCTAACAACCTAAAAATTTCTATTGGCAGATGCAAATGGTAATAAGAGTAGAAAACCCTGCCAAATAAACATTTCCCCATCACTGTCGAATGTTAGCCAGCAAACCAATGAAAATGAAACTACATCTACCTAATTTACAATTTTTTCTACTTTTGAAAAGGCTATCTTTCTACCTCATACTTCCATCTGCTCAGAGACCAAAAACTTTCACTAAAGTCTGACAGCTGCAGCCTGAATGGGCCTTAGATGAAATTTGGACCAGTGTGAACTTGGCAGCTAATGAACCCTGCATGGACTAGAAGTTAGCCAGACTAAGGTAGCTATTTGTACACTATTAAACCATTCTAACCAGGTTTCAATCAATCAATTGTATTTATTGAGCGCTTACTGTGTGCAGAGCACTCTACTAAGCACTTGGGAGAGTTTCCAGCTAGTCTGTCCCCTGCCTGGAACAGACATGGCCTGGGATTTTATTTTATTTTTTAAATGGTATTTGTTAAGCACTAAATATGTGCCAGGCACTGTACTGTGAGCTGTGTGCAAGCCAATTAACTATTATGGTATCTGTTAAGCATTTTGTGCCAAGCACTGTTCTAAACTAATCAGGTTGGACACAGTCCATGTCCCATATGGGGCTCACAGTCTTAGTCCCTATTTTTCAGTTGAGATAGAGAAGCAGCGTGGCTCAGTGGAAAGAGCCCGGGCTTGGGAGTCAGAGGTCATGGATTCGAATTAAGGCTCTGCCGCTTGTCAGCTGTGTGACTGTGGGCAAGTCACTTCACTTCTCTGTGCGGCAGTTACCTTATCTGTAAAATAGGGATTAACTGTGAGCCTCATGCGGGACAAACTGATTGCCCTGTATCTACCCCAGCGCTTAGAACAGTGCCCTGCACACAGTAAGCGCTTAACAAATACCAACATTATTATTATTATAACTGAGGCACAGAGGAGTTAAGCGACTTGCCCAAAGCCACACAGAGGACAATCGTGGAGCCGGAATTAGAAGTCACGTCCAGACTCCCAGACCTGTGCTCAGTCTAATTAATCTTCATTTTACAAATGAGGTAACCGAAGCACAGAGGAGTTAAGTGAGTTGCCCAAGGTCACAGAGCAGACAACGGCCAAGTCAAGATTAAGCTCCCAGGCCCATCCTCTACCCACTATACCACACTGCTTCTTCTACATTTTGATTTTGTGTCCGGCTTCCTCCTGCCTTAGCTCTAGCAGCCAAGTCTCGTGCCTCAAAACCGACATTCAGATGCACAGGGACTACAGGGGGAATGAATGCACAGGCTCGATCCCGAGATCGAGGTGCGTTTTAAGGGTCCCCCTGGAGAAATGCTCTCAGTTCTGAAGAATTCCCCCAATTGTCCATTCTGGCATCATTATACTGTGTAACAGGTTTACACCATAGACATAACATGTGTCTCCTTTCCAGTTCCACAGAAGGGTGTCTGGTATTGGCAAGTGCTGTCAACAAATACTCTATTACCAAGTTAATCCAAGCATTTATCCTATTCCACCTGGATTACTGCATCAACCTCCTTGCTGACCTCCCTGTCTCCTGTCTCTCCCCACTCCAGTTCTTACTGCACTCTGCTGCTGGATCATTTTTCCACAAAAACATGCAGTTCATGTCTCCCCACTCCTCAAGAACCTCCAGTAGTTGCCCATCCACCTCCTTACCATCAGATTTAAAGCATGCAATCACCTTGGCCCCTACCTTACCTGGCTATTCTACTACAACCCAGCCCATACACTTGACTCTAATGCCAACATACTCACTGTACCCTGGTCAAATCTATTTCTCCACTGACCTCTAGCCCACATCCTGCTCTGTCCTGGAATATCTTCCCTTTTCATATTCGACAATTACTCTCCCCGCCTTTAAAGGCTATTGAAGGCACAACTCCTCCAAGAAGCCTTCCTTAAGTCCTCATTTCCTCTTTTCCCACTCCCTTCTGCATCAACCTGTCTTGCTCCCTTTATCTGCCACCTGACGCCCAGCCCCACAACACTTATGTACATATCTATAATTTTGTTTATTTACATTAACATCTGTCTCCCCCTCTAGACTGTATGCTCATTGTGTCTGTTATATTGTAATATTATACTCTCGCAAGTGCTTAGTACAGTGCCTGAACATAGTAAGCAGTCAAATATGTTGACTGACCACCCTGGCTCAGAGCAGGAGGCAGGGGATGGTGGAAGGAGGGGAGAGAGAAGTGACCCTGCTGAATCAGGCAATCAGGCAATCCTTGGTTCTGCTTCCAGCCAGACACTTTTTGTCTGGGCTGTGGGAGGGGAAGTGCCAACTGTGCAGTCAGAGAGCACATGCACTAAGGAGAATGACACAAACATGCTGGACCCAGAGTGACCCACATCACCTATACAATCACTCTCCCCAACTTTAAAGTCTTTATTAAAAGCCCATCTCCTCCAAGAGGCCTGCCCCAACTAAGCCCTTATTTCCTCTTCTTCCACTCCCTGTGTCGCCCTTGCACTTGGATTTGCACCCTTTATTCACCCCTCCCTCAGCCCCACAGCACTTAGGTAGAGAAGCAGCATGACACCATGGATAATCTGGACCTGGGAGTCAGGCAGTCATGGACCTTGGGTAAGTCACTTCACTTTGCTGCGCCTCAGTTACCCTCATATGTAAAATGGGAATTAAGACTGTGTGCCCCACATGGGATAAGGGACTGTGTCCACCCTGATTTGCTTGTATCCACCCTAGTGCTTAGTATAGTGGCTGGCACATAGTACGTTTTTAACAAATACCACCACCATCATTATTATTATTGTACCATATCCATTATTTATTTATATTATTGTCTGTCTCCCCCTTTAGTTGTAAATTTGTTGTGGGCAGGGAACCTACCAGCTCTGTTATACTGTGCTCTCCCAAGCGCTTAATATAGAACTCTGCAAACAGTAAGCAGTCAATAAATACGATTGATTAATCACCTGTGAGTTGGGACAGTTCGGGCTGAAATACTTCTAGTTAAAAGGAAACCACCCAAAGAGAAAAAGAATTTAGATAATAATGACAACAACATTTAGTCACTTACTACATGGCAAACACTGAACCAAGCATTAGGGTAGATAGAAGATAAGCAGGTCACATGGACCTCAAAGTGGAGGGAGAGAGAAGGAGGGAGGAGGGAGAAGTATTAAATTCCCATTTTACAGTTGAGAAACAGAGAAGTTAAGTAACTTGCCCGAGTCCAATTAGCAAGCAACTGGCAAAGCCAGGATTAGAACCTAGGTCCTCTAACTCCTAAGGCCATGCTCTTTCCCATAATAAAAATGATGGTATTTGTTAAGTAAGCGCTTAACAAATACCAACATTATTATTATTATTATTATTATTATTAAGGGCTTACTATGTGCCAAGCACTGTTCTAAGTGCTAAGGTAGATATAAAGTAATCAGGATGTACCATGTGGGGTTCACAGACTTAATCCCCATTTTACAGATGAGGGAACTGAGGCACAGAGAAGTTAAGTAACTTGCCCAAAGTCACACTGCTGATAAATGGTGGAGCCAGGATTAGAACCCACAACCTTTGATTCCTAAGTCCCTGTTCTTTCCACTAAGCTATGCTGCTTCTCCAAGAGACCATGCTGTTTCCCTACAGTGCATATATATATTTTTACAGGGCTCAGGGAACCATGGAACTAAAAATTGGAAGTAAATGACATTGTTGGTTTTGATTGAGTAATCATAATCATTTATACTACTTAGTGTACATATCCATAATTTAATTTAATGTTTGTCTCCCCCTCTAGACTGTAAACTCAGTGTGGGCAAGGAACACTTCTACCAACTTTGTTAAAATATACTCTGCCAGGGGCTTAATACAGTGCTCTGCACACCGTATGAGCTTAATATGATTGATAGTTTGATACTTCTACCCTGTTTGAATAAACACCTGCTTATAGTATCAGTTTATATTTTTGAGGATCAAAACAACAAAAACCCTACAATTCTTACACACACTTTAAAAAGTGCCCCAGAATTCTGTTTACAGTTTAGTTTGAACAGCCCAGAGTATAAGAAACTCTCAGAAAAGTCTATTACACAAAAGAAAAAAAAAAGATATGTGAAGGTTGTCACACAGTGCCAGGTAGTATTTTTAGAATAAATCAAAACATCCACTTAAAAAAAAATTCCATAATTTCATACAACTAAAAGTACAAGTGGAATAACTCTCCAAGTCCAAATATGGAATTACTGGTGTTTCTGAAAAGTCACAGAAACTACACAAAATTGTGAAAGCTTTAATTTAGAATCTTAATTTGTAATCTTTCTGGGGTTTTATATCTCCTCAAATGTAACCCACAGCAAAGTTCTGTAATTTTTTTTTCATGGCACTTGTTAAGTGTTTATTATGTGCCAAACACTGCAATAAGTGCTGGGATGGATGCAAGCTAATCAGATTGAACACAGTTCAGTTCAGGTCTCACAGGGTGCTCATAGTCTTAATCCTCATTTTACAGATGAGACAACTGAGGCATAGAAAAGTTTAAGGACTTGCCCAAATCACACAGCAGACAAGTGGCTGAGCTGGAATTAGAACTCAGGCCCTCTGACTCCCAGGCTGTTTTCCTTCCACTAGGCCATGGTGCTTCCTGTTAAAATTTAAAACTTTAATACTGTCTGTGATAGAGGAGAGCTGCAAATTACAGTGAGGGCCCATGAAAGAAAAGCAGACAAAATACTGGGTAGTCCAGGGGCTATAAGTATTCTTAATTATTAACTGAAGTTATTAACTGAACAATTCTAGTGGACTTGGTAGTATAAATATGGAAGGTAAAAAAACAGTCTATTGTTCAGTTTATTCACATCTCTGGTCATAAATTTAAGCTTTTACCTTCCCAAGCCATTCACACACTGTATGGCATTCTAAGTGCTCAATAAAATACTGCCATGAAGAGTCCCAAGTTCTAGTTTTACCTGCACTGTGACCTTGGGAAAGTGACTTAACTTCCCCGTGCCTCTGTTTTCTTATCTATGAAATGGAAATAAAATGTATGTTCTTCCCATTCTCCTACCCTCTAATAATAATGTTGGTATTTGTTAAGCGCTTACTATGTGCAGAGCACTGTTCTAAGTGCTGGGGTATACAGGGTAATCAGGTTGTCCCACATGAGGCTCACAGTTAATCCCCATTTTACAGATGAGGTAACTGAGGCACAGAGAAGTTAAGTGACTTGCCCACAGTCACCCAGCTACTTTGAGCTCTTTTTGGGACAGAGATCGTGTCTGATATTTATTTATTCAATTGTATTTATTAAGGGCTTACTATGTGCAGAGCACTACACTTAGCACATGATAATCTTATATCTACCCTAGGACTAAGTACAGTGCTAGGACTACAGTAAACGTTAAGTAATACCATCATCATTATGTTTGTTTGCCAACTGAATGAGGTTTGGTTAAAATAATGAGTTAATCTGGATAATAATTAAGAAGAGGTTCATTGAGGACAGTAAGGGAAGTTTGCTTAAGAGCCTGCGCATACCATCTCCATTATTTTGTAAACTAAGATGAATTAGGTTTTCATTCATTACAATTGTTCCTTGATTATACAAATACTATATGACTGAGAAATCAAGTCAAAAATACAAATGGTGTAGATCTTAAAAGACAAAATCCACTAGCAAAGTTCAAGTTAAAAAAAGATGTATTTTATTCATTTCAATAGGACTATAGAAAATCTATTTTGATAGTTTAAGCTTCTTTCTTTATAAATTTAGTTATACTCTATTGTTTTATCTTTTGAATCCCAGTTTAAACATTGTAACTCAAATCCTACCCAGGTGGAAACAAAGGAGAGGAAGATTCAATACCACAATGAAACTGAGGGTGATAAGGTTTCAGCCTTTAATATATGCTTTAATGTAGCATGTATTACATGGTGATGAATGTTTTCAACCAATGCCAAGATATGAAGTTGCCTTCCTCATTCAGTCACTAGATGTCAGTCTCATACAGCGAGAAAGTCGCCCTGAAGCATCAGGGAGTGAACAAAAATAATACTTGGGGGAGAGGGGCAGGTGGCCAGCTAATGCGGCATTCATCATGTTCTAGATATTCCGAAAGGTGGATTAAAAATTTGACCCTTTAGGAAAATTCTCAGATTCATTTAAAAATCACAGATTAACATCTGCCACAGGTTGGGATTCACAGCCTATAGAAGGGTGGACAGTGCTAGAGTTTCATTCATATTCAGGTATGCCCCAGGAAACAACCACACTAAAATATAACTATTTGATCGTGTATTTATATGTATCACATCTTTTTATCCATGTTCTATATATTTGTATTGCTTTGCTTATTTTTCTAACTCTGGCCAAAGCGTAATTTGTTATAGGAAACTGTATTTCTGGAGAAGCAGCACTGCATAATGGTTAGAACATGGGCCGGGGAGTCAAGGTCACGGGTTCCAATCCTGACTCTGCTACGCTCAGCTGTGTGATCTTGGGCAAGTCAAATTCAGTGCACACTCACACTCTACTGAAAACATTTCCAGCCCCTCGGGGACATCTGCATTGACGATACCACTGTTGGAAGAGAAGTCACTGTGGACAAGGAATGTGCCTACCAACTCTGCTGTACTCAAGTGCTTACTTAGTACAGTGCTCTGCACACAGTAAGTGCTCAATAAATACCATCGATTGATAAAATTGTATAATGATTGAATCAAGATAATGTCTAATAACTCTGTAATCTTCAGCACACACTCTTGATTCTGTAGGGAATCATGGCTTAACTGTCAGTTTTACTTTCCTTCTGATAAACTTTTTAAATTATAATACGCAACTTGATTTTTAATGTTCAGATGTGCTGATCATCCTGGATTCCTAGGTAGACTGAAGCAGAAAGCTGACATGTACCATGGCCAACTTGAGTGAAATTGCCTGAAATAATTCAACAGTGACTCTCAGGACCAAAGCCAAGGGCTGGCTAGTTCTACCAAACTGGGAATGCTTCTGATCATTTCCCGCTGACAAACTCCTCACTTATCCCTTACAACAGGTGTGCAAGACCTGATTCTCCATGCATTCTAGTGGAAATCTACAAAGATCAATCAATACAATCCATGGTATTTATTGAACACTTACTGTGTGCAGTGCACTGTACTAAACATTTAGGAAAGTAAAATCACCAAAATTGGGAGATATAATCCCTGACTACAAGGAGCTTACAGTTTACAGGCTCCCCGTCAAATGTATTTACTGAATGCTTACCGTGTGCAGAGCACTGCACTAAGCGCGGGGGAGAGTACGATATTACAGAAACATTCCCAGAAAGCAAAACATTTAATTCCATATTTTGTACAGTATTGAAAGTGTCCAAAAGATAAACAGATTTAGGGCCACGCAAATATTGGTTTTGTGATTGTTTTAAGTTTGTAAAAAAATTCTTGTAAACATATTTTCCATTTTGCAGTGCCAGATTTTAATACCACTCTCTAAACGTATGTAATACCTGAATATATTAAATTTAGGTTTGTTCAGTTGTTAAATTTACCAAGCTTATCGTAGAAGGATATGGCACTGTTCCTTTCCTAAAGATAGGATATGGCATTTGGACAAATCCCAAAATACACACAGACTCCTACAGGATAACTATTGAAGGAAAGGAATGTGTCTCCCAGAAAAGGTGCCAACCTACAATCTAACAGCAGAGAGAAAAACCCCCAATGAAGGGTGACCGTCACACTGATCTCATTCACTGCCCATCACAAGAAACACAGTACGATCAACATCTCCTCCCTATTACAAAATGCAACAGTGGTTTCTTCACCCATCATTACTCTCCCAAGCGCTTAACACAGTGCCCTGCACACAGTAAGCGCTCAATAAATAGGACTGATTGACCTATTCCACTTGGGAATGAAAGCCACAGTCACTCCAGCCAGTGTCTGGGAAATGAGATCCAGGACATCACTGTGCTTCCTCCTTGACTCCCTTTCTTACTTCCACTTCAAGCCTCCCAAGTATAGTGCTGTGCACAACACAGTAAGTGCTCAGTAACTATGACTGATTGATCGCCTGTATTGCACTCCCCTCAACCCTTCTTCATTCAAAGCTTTTCCAGGCTTCGTGCAGCCTCCTCTCCCACCCTCACCCCACTTGCCCACCTGAACGCAGCCTGTGGAACTCCTGCCCCATCGCAGCCAGCCATCTGCTTATCTTTGATCTTTTCCCGATCCAGTCACTTCTCCACTTAATATTATTATTGCTATTGATAATAATAACAATGGTATTTATTAAGTGCTTACTCTGTGCCAGGCACTGTACTAAGTGCTGGGGAAGATATAAGATTATAAGGTCAGACAGTCCCTGTCCCATATAGGGCCCAGGTTTTAATTCCCATTTTGCAGATGAGGTAACTAAGGTCCGGAGTAGTTATGTGACTTGCCCAAGGTCACACAGCGGACAAGTGGCAAATCCAGGATTAGAACCCAGGACCTCTGACTCCCAGGCCAAGGTTCTTTCCACTAGACCATGGTGCTTCTTCACCATCAACAAGTCCTGGCTCATTCCAGGTGACTCTCTTTCTACCCCCTGGCATGCCAAGTGAAAGCAATAGGACTCCTGTCACTTCCCCCCACCCACTGCCCCATTCCGTGGCCCCCAGGACCTCTGCTTCTATTATGCCCCAGGCCCACTAAACTACATGGATTTAAACTGAGGCAGCAAATCTCTCAGCTTCTCATTCCACCACATGACCAGGCAAATCCAGTGGGAACCTGTTGTCTCCTCTTTTCGCCACAAAGGGCCCTGACATGCCTTTTGCGCCCTGGGACTGTAGAGATTTACAGAAACAGCGTGGCCTAGTAGAATGCTCACAGGGCTGGGAGTCAGAGGATCTGGGTTTTAATCCTGGCTCTGCTCCCTGCCTGCTTTGAAATTTTGGGTAAGTCACTCACCTTAACTGTGCCTCAGTTTCTTCATTGGTAAAACACAGATGAAATACCTATTTTCCTCCTACTTAGACTGGGAGCCCCATATGGGATTGGGTGGTGTCTGGTCTGATAATCTTCTATCTACTCCAGTACTTACTATAGTACTTAGTGCATAGTAATCACTTAAAAATCCCTATTTGGTAATAATGATTATTATTAATAATGGAGAAGCCACATGGTGTAGAGGATTCAGCACAGGCCTGAGTCTCAGATGGTCATGGATTCTAAACGCAGCTCTGCCACCTGTCCGCTGTGTGATCTTGGGAAAGTCACTTCACTTCTCTGTGCCTCAGTTTTCTCATGTGTAAAATGGTGATAAGACTGTGAGCCCCAAGTGGGAGAGGGGCTGTGTCCATCCTGCTTTACTTGTATCCACCCTAGCCCTTAGTACAGTACCTGGCACATAGTAAGTGTTTAACAAATACCATAATTATTATAATTATTTAATTCAATAGTGGAACTTACTGAGCGCAGAGTACTGTATTAAGTGGTAGGGAGAGTAAAATAAAACAGAGTTGGGAGACATGTTCTCTGCCCAAAATGAGCTTTCAATCTACAAAGGTACTCAGCAGCACGCTCCCTGATCTCTTTACCAGCCAATCGAAACAAATGGAAACTCGGTCACCCAGTGACCCCCATTCTCAATAAGCCCTTGGCACACTGGGCTGTGGGTGTACTGCCCCCTCAGTCTCCCCACTAGCCCAGTGATCAAAACATTCTGGATTCCCATGCCTTCCTGTGGCATCACCTGCCACATCCACGTGTCATCCCCCTCCCGCCGGCCCCATTTCCCTTCTTCTCGACTCCGTCAGGGCCTATGGCCTCCTCTGTGACTGTTGGTCTGAGCTATGAGGAGCCTGAAACTGTGAGCCCCATGGGGGACAAGGTTATATTTACCCCAGTGCTTAAAATGGTGCTTGACCCATAGTAAGCACTTGATATAGCCCATATGAAAAAAAGAAAAAAAGTCTTGCTCCTTCTTCCAAGTTTCTCCTTGTTTTGCTCTTTTGTATTTTGGTTTACCTTCATGGGTCCCACCCCTTTCATCCTCATTCTTAGATTGTGAGCCCATTGGGGAACAGGGACTGTCTCTATACTTCAAGGAGAAGTTAGCCTGCTCCTTGCCCTGAAATGGCTCTTCTG
Organism: Ornithorhynchus anatinus; assembly: GCF_004115215.2. Lineage (NCBI taxonomy): Eukaryota > Metazoa > Chordata > Mammalia > Monotremata > Ornithorhynchidae > Ornithorhynchus > Ornithorhynchus anatinus. The sequence continues at coordinate 34,639,666 of NC_041734.1, read as the reverse complement.
TCACCCCCTCCTCCAACTTTCACCTTCTCTCTTCTTTTGAAGACCAGATCAACAGCCCAACAATTATTAATCATCATCAACTGCAGTCCCCCATACCTCCCCAGGCACCATTTCCAAATTCCTGCTAGATTTTGATGCCTCTCTCACCTTCCTTGCCTCCTTCTCCTCTGCAATGATTGTCTGGGATTTCAACATCCAAGTGGGGATGAGGATTAGGGAGAGAAGAGTAACTGATTCTAAATTTAAGATGGCTGGGGTGATTTTCGCTCAGCCACTGAAATGACATTTTAAGATTCTGCTTTTGATTATCATCTTCCACAGTCATTCACCAAGTGCACTACTTTGTGAAATGCGCTTGGAGCATTCCCCCTCTCCCTTTAGAGAAAGGTTCACTCTTGTTTTCAAAGGTGACTGCGATATTTGTTCCCCCCTCCGAAACAGAAGAAACAACGCTCAAAACCTCTCACTAACCCCATGGCATTTTGTCAAAACAGCCATTTTAGAAGAACAATAAAGTAAGTCGATTGAGGCAACCAGATCTTGTGAGAATCTGCCCCAAATCACAAAGGACAGAACAGGCTACCCCTGCACCTTTTATCAGAAGCACACACTTGGGAACGAGTATTGTGAATGATGAGGGAAAGATACACAGATAAGGGTGACTTTTTTCTTTGCCAGTCTACTCGTGTTCAATGATTATTTCATCTTCAAACCCGAAATGAAGTGTGAGGTAACGTGGAGGCTTGCTCCTGTACCCGATCAATCTTCTCCAAACCTGAGAAGCAGATAGCACTCAGCAAGAAGGAGGCAGAAAAAGAAAATAAGTCCAAGTATGCATTAAAGAGAAATAAAGATATGCTCACCACTGGACTCGCCCGAGCAGAACTGGCTCTGGATGACGCCCGAGATCCTGACCCGAAGAAGGTGTACTCCGACGGCTACCAGCCCACACCCCGAAACACAGAAAACACAAATAAACCAACAGGATTAGCAACTGAGCAGCACAGGAGCAGAAAAAAGCAGAATGTTCCTCCGAGAGGCAGCCAAGAAAAGCAGTGTTATACTGAATAGAGAAAAACAGATCAATGTTAGTTCAAGCCTTCACTTTTAGAAGAACCACACAATATGCTAAAATGGGCATTCTATGTGCATTAAAGGGTTAAGACCACTATGTCATGGTAAAAAGAGGATCTGTTAAGGTTGGAAATGAAACACACTCGGTAAATATAAAATATTTAAAACACCATCCTAATCCCTGGAGTCACACCTGGTTTGCTGAGTGAAAGGAAATCATCACCAAAAAAAATCTGAAAGTTTCTAACAAGACAATGGAATTTTCATATCAAACTAGGTTTTTCACAAGCTGAGCACATCACCTCTCTACTATTACTACTTTGCATTCTACAAAAGCATGGGAAAAAACTGGGTTTCATTTGGGTTTTACAGACTAAATGAAAAAGTACCAAATTCAAGTTCAAATGCCCGAAAATTTTTGCCTATCAACCTTCGCATGAAGCAAAAACTCCACATTCTTGGCTTCAGAGCTCTCCATCATCTTGCCCCTTCCTACCTCACTTCCCTTTTTCTCCTTCTATAGACCACCCCATACACTCTGGTCCTCTGCCGCTAACCTCCTCCCGGTGCTTCATTCTAACCTGTCCCGCCGTCAACCCATGGCCCATGTCCTACCATTGACCTGGAATGTCCTCTCTCCTCACATCCGCCAAACTAACTCTCTTCCCCTCTTCAAAGCCCTCCTCCAGGAGGCATTCCCAGAATGCGCCCTCCTTTTCCCTCTGCCCCTCCTCCCCAGTCCCCCTACTCCCTCCCTCCGCTCTACCCCCTTCCCCTCCCCATAGAACTTGTGTATATTTGTATATATTATTCATTCATTCCATAGTATTTATTGAGCGCTTACTATGTGCAGAACACTGTACTAAGCGCTTGCAATGAACAAGTCGGCAACAGATAGAGACAGTCCCTGCCCTTTGACGGGCTTACAGTCTAATTGGGGGAGACAGACAAGAACAATGGCAATAAACAGAGTCAAGGGGAAGAACATCTTGTAAAAACAATGGCAACTAAACAGAATCAAGGCGATGTACATTTCATTAACAAAATAAATAGGGTAATGAAAATATATACAGTTGAGCAGATGAGTACAGTGCTGAGGGGATGGGAAGGGAGAGGGGGAGGAGCAGAGGGAAATGGGGGGAAAAGAGGGTTAAGCTGCGGAGAGGTGAAGGGGGGGTGGTACTCTATTTTATTAATGATATACATATATGATTCTATGATTCTATTTATCTTGATGGTATTGATGCCTGACTACTTGCTTCGTTTTCCCATCTCCCCTTTTTAGACTGTGAGCCCACTGTTGGGCAGAGATTGTCTCTATATGCTGCCAAATTGAACATTCTAAGCGCTTAGTACAGTGCTCTGCACATAGTAAGCACTCAATAAATGCAACTGAATGAATGAAGTTACTTTCCAGGTAGTAATTATCCTCATGATATCAGAGTCCCAGAGAGGGGGCAGATATTACTTCTTGTGTTCTCTTGTTTTGCCTGATGATAACACTGCAAATGTTCTCTCCAAAGAACTGTGGCAAATGAATGAAAAAAGCCAGGTCTAACCTAAGGCTTGGTTTACTGACAACTGTGTCTTGAATACACAAATTCAAAAGAACAACACTGTATTTCCCTGTCGGTGAGCTAATTGGAAAATTACAAATAAGGCAGTGTCCACCTCAGCACGAGGGCCTAGTTCACAGTTTCCAAATCTACCATTATTCATTCACTCATTCAATTGTATTTGTTTACTGTGTACAAAGCACTGTGTTAAGGTTTGGGAAACTAAAATATAACAACAGACAGCACCCATTTTCTAGTTCACCCAAGTACTGCCTAGATCACTGATAAGATTAGAGAATTTGGCAAACTAGTGGAAGGCTGCTTTTTTTTAAGGTATGTTAGGCACCTACTATGTGTCAAACACTAAGCACTATGGAAAGTGCTGGTAAATTAAGTGGGTCATGGTCCCTGTCTCGCATGGCGCGCTCAGTGTAAGTTCGAGGGAGAATAGGTATTGAATCCCCATTTTACAGTTGAGGAAATTGAGCTCAGAGAAGTCAAGTGACTTGCCCACAGTCACAAAACAAGCAATTGGCAGAGCCGAGATTAGAACCCATGTCCTCTGACTCCAAGGCCTGTGTTCTTGCTCTTTCCACTAGGCAACGTTGCATCTCTAATGAAACTCAGAGAGATAACAGTTTCCAAGTAATCTTTTTATTTAAGAGTTCAAAGGAAGATTAACTAAGCCTGGATTGAATTAAATGGTCTAGTGTTCTTTCCACTAGGCCATGCTACTTTCTTTTGAGTCAGAGAATCTGGGTTTTAATCCCAGCTTCGCCACTTGTCTGCTGGGTGACTTTGGGCAAGTCACTTAACTTCTCTGTCCCTCAATTATTTCACCTGTAAAATGGGGATTAAGACTGTAAGCCCTATGTGGGATGGAACTGTGTCCAACCCAATTATCTTATATCTAGCCCAGTGTTTAATAGAATGCCTGACAAAAAGAAACCGTTTAACAGATACCATTACAAAAAGTGGTCAAAAGCATTAGAACCACAGAATAGAGTTGTTCCTATTTATGCAGGTGTTAGAAGTTCAAATAAGGACTGTAATATAGACAGGTTTAGTCTGCCCCCCAAAAACATATGATAGTAAGCACTCACCTAACAGGTTTTTAGATTTTTTTCAATCATCTAACTGAATATCCTGAACTTGGCTTTTAATAAAGTTCAAAATAGGAAGTAGGGTTTATACCCTAAAGAATAGGACTTTGTTCTATAAATGGGCCAAAGAAAGAAAGCATTTCTTACCAAGTCATAAAGTGATTTCAGAACTACGCATGTACTAATGTGACTCATTTCATAAGTATGTCAACTTCATTAGCACATGCATCCCAACCCTTTATTACTTTGGCATTAAAGGAAATGACTCAATGTATTGAAAGTTTGAAATAATGACTTTTTGCCAGTTTTTACAGGCAAACATGGAACCTGGCTAAACCACCACTTTTAACAGCTCCTGTCTAAAAGAAATACATTTTACTAAGAAAGATCCTTCCGTTAGTGTTTTTTTAATGGTATCTGTTAAGTGTTTATGTGGCAAGCACTGTTGTGTGCTAGGGTAGGTATAGGTCTATCAGGTTGGCTACAGTATCTAGCCCATAGAGTTTAGCTATAAATCCTACACCTTCAACTCACTAGTCAAAGGAACAAATCAACCCCAAATTTACAAATGCTTCTGATATAATGCTGGAAGCCTGAAACATAAAATGAGTGAACTGGAACACTTGGCAAGTCTGATGACCTTGATGTCTATTCCATCCATATTTATTGAGTGCTTACTGTGTGCAGAGCACTGTACTAAGCATTTGGGAGAGTACAATATAATATAGTTAGTAAACACATTCCCAGCCCACAAGGAGCTTAAGAACTACTAAAGGGACACTAAATGTGATCTAGGGCTGCCAAGTTATAAAAGGAGGCAGACTATAGTTAGGAATATAGCACTGAGAAAGACAACATAGAAGTCAGTACAAAATTTTCTTAATAAAGAGTCCCATCATGAACTCTCTTTGGGTATAAATTCCAAAAATTCCACCATAAAAAAGTAAATGTTGGGCTCGACTATATAGCTCTGAGCTGAACAAAGAATATAAGAAAGAAATGATAGGTCAGAATGGGGAGTACATTAGAGAAGGGAATAAGTTGGAGGTGTTAATCATCCTCCCCATGACTCAAAAACGTAGTGTAAGAAGTGGAGGTAAGGATTTTTGGTAGGATAAATGACTTCCTTGGAAAAGAGGGAGGCCTAGAAACCACAAGGAAAGAAAACTCAGAGGATTTAGATCAACATAAAGAACAGGACCTTGTCCAGGCAGGCTGCCCAGATAGAAGATGGGTGTGTGATTTGTCATTTGTCATAAAAAAGCAGATTGTAGATGTCTCTGTGAAACCCCCGAAACAATCATCCAGAAAAGCCCTTGAGAACATCATCATCATCAGGGATATTTACTGAGCGCTTATTGTGTGCAGAGCCTTGGACTAAGCGCTTGGGAGAGTACAATGCAACAGAGATGGTAGACACATTCCCTGCCCACAGTGAGTTTACAGTGTAAAGCTCTGAGCATGTCCTTACAGACCAGCCTAGAGTGCTGAGTGGAGGCTCAGAGTATCCACAGAGAGATGGGAGTCATCAAGAAGCCAACGGCTCATCATATCTGGAGGAAAACCTTGTGACAAGGAAGAGAGTCCCTCTCCTCAAGACTCTGGCTCTGGAGGAAGAGGCCCACGACTGTCTCTCCAGGGGGAACAATACAAGATTGGTGTTTATTATTCAAGTCTCTATTATTCAAGTCTTTATTATTATTATTTATTTTTCAAGTTTATTATTATTCTATTATTCAAGTCTTTATTATTCAAATCCCTAGACCTGCTCCGGGCCTTAGTTTCCCCTTCTGAAAATGGGTCTCCCCCACACCTCTGCCTCCTCGTAAGGATACTGTGAGGTACCGGAAAGGGAAGGGAAGCAGCATTGTGTAGTGGATAGAGCATGGGCCTGGGAGTCAGAAGGTCATGGGTTCTTATAGCCTTTCTGCAATATCAATTACAACATGACTAAATTTAACAATAATGCCTGCGAGGGAACCCCTCCCCCTCCAAAAAAGCAAAAACAACCTGAGACACCAATTTTTCTTTTGCATAGGAACTTACGATAAATTGCAAACATTAGGAAAAAGTTGAAAGGAGCATATTTTAAAGGTATAAAAAAGCCTGGAACTTGCTATTAATCAATGGTATTGATTTTTTTAATTATTATTTTTGCCCCTGTAGGCTGTAAGCTTATTGGGGGCAGGGAATAATAATAATGCTAATTGTTAAGTGCTTACTATGTGCCAGGCAATGTACTAAGCGCTGGGGTGGATACAAGAAAATCAAGTTGGACATAGTCCCTGTCCCTTATGGGGCTCACAGTCTCAATCCCCATTTTACAAAGTGAAGTGACTTGCCCAAGGTCATAGAGAAGACAAGTGACAGAGCCAGAATTAGAACTCATGAATTTCTGACTCCCAGGACCATGCACTATCCACTACACCATACTGCTTCTAACGTGTCTGTTATATTGTTGTGTTGTACTCACCCAAATGCTTAGTACAGTGTTCTGCATACGATAAACACCTAAAAAAATATGATTGAGTGCTAACTGTGCACAAAGTACTGTACTTAGCATTTGAGACAGTACAATAAAACAGAGTTGGTAGATGTGCTCCCTGCCCACAAAAAGCTTACAATCAAACAAAAATGCTAAATTAGAAGCCCAGGTAAAATATGCACAATAGCACGCGCGTGCACGCATACACACAGAAATCCTCAAACCAGAGAACTTTGCATGGCTCAATGGCAGAGCAAAAGTGCTCCAAGAATTTTTTATTAATGGTTAAACTCACTTAAGAACAAGAAACCACAAAACAATTATATGCCAGTCACAAAAAGGATGTTTGAGGTTCCTCATGCTCCTTTTTGATTCCCCCATGAAAGGGACACAAAAGCTAATAATAAGCTAATTTTCAGAACACAGAACACAAGCAGTAGCCAGGTATGAAATCCAAGAAGCTAATCGAAGATCAGGTGTGAATACTGCACTATGGGATGAAATGAGATAGCAATGTGGCTTAATGAGAGTTTGAGTTCATTCTTTATTTTTTAGTTTGGAAGACAGAGGCTCCAACACCCATATTTGTTTTACAACATATGGCTAAGAGGTCTTTCATACATTTACAAAAGCACACATTATGTAAATCAACCAATAGGACTGTATGGTATCCACTCCAAAGTCCTTTAGGAACTTGGCGGGCAAGCTGGAAAATTCCTGGCAAGAGTGGATAACCTTGTAGTCTGTGAGCCCGTTGATGGGTAGGGATTGCCTTTATCTGTTGCTGAATTGTACTTTCCAAGCACTTAGTACAGTTCTCTGCACAAAGTAAGCGCTCAATAAATGTGACTGAATGAATAACCTATCCTTCAATGGGCCACTGTTTCAGAGTATGACATTCCAGAACAGCCAAAAAAGTGCAGAATTTGCTACCAATATAGCCATTTCTGGGAGCTCTGACTTTGGATTTAATCTGTGAGCCACCAAATGACTTCCCAGACCGCAAACACTAACAGAGAAGTCAACCAGGCACTATTTTTGCTCATCGTTAGAAACATATGCTGCAACTCCCAAATGACTTCTCTGTGAGGACTGAAAAAGCATAATCCTGCTCTTCCAGTCCATCAGGTTCAATTTCATTCAATTCTATCGGGTTTGCAAGCAAGGAACTAGGTGGGGGTAATACTCCTGGGTTCATTTTTGTAGCACCAACACTTTTTCATACCTTTTAGCCATTTAATACCTGTCAGCATATTTATACAAGGAGATGAATCCCAGATTGGTCATTTTTTCTGTTCATTATGACAATGGTTAAATGTTTGGTGAGAAAAGGGCAGAAATGTCATTAAAGTATCCATATTATCCCCATTCCACTACAGATGACCAAAAACTAGAGAGTCCGCAGAAAATGTCCATCATTTAAAAAAAAAAAGGAAACACACCTTAGTTGGTTATGCATTAGTAAGAAACAGGCAATAGAGAAAACGGATCAGCAGGAAAATCAGAAAAACATCTTACAGCACGAGAATTAGAGACGCTACATCGACGGCTTCCATTGAAAATGCTCTCATCATACAGATATGCCTACAAATGAAATAAGAGTTAGAACAGAACCAACTGGTTTTCTTTGATTCAGTCCCTAAAGAGACGGAAATCAGGTGCAGAGTGATCAAAGAGGAGAAATAATATAAGGGAAGGGCAACAGTGATAGGAGTAACTCATGAAAACAACATGGAGTAACAGCAGGCAAAGAATGAAAAAGTCAACCTCCACTCCCCAAGCTGTTCCACTGCATGCACCAAAGGTTTAATGGGAGATCAAAATGATCAATCTTCATGCATTCTTCACTCTGTTTTAGATTGCATAAAACTGTGTGGAAAACGTTCTGCTATATAAAATGGCAGTGCTGACTAAATCATCTTTCAAACAATTTTAATATCTCCTCTGGCCAAAGGGCTCAGTTTTCCAGTCACAGACAAAGCCCACAAAGTGGACTTCTTCGTTGAACTGTAAATATATTACAAGCAAGAGTATTATTTGCCTTTGACAATTTTTAGATCACTGCTTGCCAAAATAATTTGCTACATTGGCATGTAAAAAGGTTACCAATGGCCTTTAAATAATGCCTTTTACCTTTCAGAAAGTAATCATATATTGCTGTGACCTCTGGTCTATAGCAGTCACTAATCAAGGAAAAATGAAAACTTCATGTTTTACTTTATTTAGAAATTTGCAACAGCATTTGTTGAATGGGTAGCTGTTGCACACTGCCAATAGCAGTAAAATAATCAAATGATTGCCATCGGATCAGCGACTCAACTAGAATCACTTCTTACGTAATGAAATGAAACAAGGACAAACTGCAAATGCAAACTGTCTTATTGGGTGTGACCAAAGTGAAAATGATCAACAGTGGTTAAGAGAACTTAGGAGGAGCACACAAACCCTGTAACTTCTGCCAAGCGGAGCACCACTATAGAGAAAGCTGGGCTGAAGGAAACAAGCACAAGCTTTAAACACCAAAGGAAACACAAAAACCCAGCAAGAGAGACATGCGTAATGGCTTGTTCAATCACAGAGGTAGAAGGGACCATCTCAAACATCAGCCAGGTGAATAACCTGGGAAAAAGGCCATGTCCATGCTCTTCAATATCTCCAGGGTACGAGACTCTACAAACTCCCTATATAACCGATTCCTGTGTTTCATCTCACTGTTAATCAACAGGGTCTTCCTTACAGCTAAACAAAAATCTCTTTTCCTTTAGAGATCTAGAGGTTCTGTGTGCTCACAGCATCCAAATCCTTCTATAATGCAAAAGAGCTGAGCATTCAGAATGGGCTTCCTTTTCTGGTAATGGCAGAAGGAAAGCTTAAGAGAGCCACCTGTATGATACTAGTTGTCTGTGCTTAAGCACCTAGAATTAGAAGTCTTACGATAAAAATACACACTGAGAAGCACTATATGGAATGAAGAAGCAAAGAAGAACATATTTCTAACAGAAGGCAACAGTTGAAACCTTCAGAAGATATAGAAATACAAAAGTAAGCAATAAAGCTGTAGAGACCAAATTTTGATTTTATGTCAGGATCGCTGTCACAAAAGATTGTGGGAAAGGATACACGTATATGTTGTATTATTAGAAGTCACACTTAAAATGTTCCTGATGAGTTGTGGCATACTGACAGCTCGTGGCATACAATTAAATAGGTAAAAATACAAGCAAATCCATCTCACGAAAGCACACTGCATATGGCATTATACACACAACAGGTATGCCACTAATAACATATCTATAAAGGTGGATAGCAGGTAAGATAAAATTTATAGGCAGAGTAATGCCTGGGATGCACATTTATGTCCTCTCAACTCATCTGCAAATAGTCCTGGTTGCACGCATAGCAGACAATTCAACTCCCCAATTCAGAAATAGACATTTTGACCCTTATTCTCTCTGCAGCAGAATAGGGATCAGATATGTTGTAACACACACTTTGGGGGTACAGAAGCATATCCCACAAAGAAACAGATTAGGACAGGTGAGCAGAAGAAAACATTTCACACCTCAGTGCTAGAGGAAAGTATTAAACAAACAATGAGAACCAATGAGCAGCAAAATGCAGGATAAAGCAGGAATGGTTCAAGAGTTGAGTCACATATACTGGAATTTCTTTTGGGAAGCTCGTCACTTCATTCATTATGCAAATTACTTTTTGAAAAATATACCGAAGGAGTGCTCTTGGCACTAGTGTCAGTGAGTGGAACATGCTCATTTGTCTATTTAGCTGGCACCAATCAAATGAGTGAAGGTGAGTTGTCAGCGTCAATTTTTGCAGAAAGCAAAACATTTAAATGGAAAGAAATGCAGGGTGGAGGGGAGGGGTGATGTGGAAAAGGAAGACGACAGACCCGATTTCCATTTTGGGAAGAAGATTGGGATTTGGAGGCTAAACCACTGTTGGAAAGGCCAAGGTCCGAGCTGCAGGATCCCTGCAATCAAACAAAATTGAAAAACGAGGAGGAAGGGGGAAAGAACAAAACAAAGAACTTCATTTTATTCAACCAAGCCCAAAATGGAATAGGAGTGAAAAATGAACAGAAATACAGAAAATTTATGAAAACAAATCCTGAATAATTGCATTAAAATACATCATGGAACAAAAGCGTCCATTAAATATTATTACCTAGGATAGGCTTTTCAAAGCCTGTTCAGGCAAGAGCTTTTGATTTCCTTGGCATTCTCCCCTTTCATGCTAATTCAGGGCCATTTTACGCAGAATAACCTATGCCAAAGGTTTTATCTTTTACTGCTATTGTGTCTACAGAGTTCCTATTGGAATGACAGTCTAGGTTTCCAAATCTTAGATTGGTATGTTCATCAATTCTCTTATTTAGGCTAAAAGCCATACAGTGATCAAAATCCCAAAGTTAATAATGTTGGTATTTGTTAAGCGCTTACTATGTGCCGAGCACTGTTCTAAGCGCTGGGGTAGACATAGGGGAATCAGGTTGTCCCACGTGGGGCTCACAGTCTTAATCCCCATTTTACAGATGAGGGAACTGAGGCACCGAGAAGTTAAGTGACTTGCCCAAAGTCCCACAGCTGACAAGTGGCCGAGCCGGGATTTGAACCCATGACCTCTGACTCCAAAGCCCGTGCTCTTTCCACTGAGCCACGCTGCTTCTCTGCATTTTCTCTGCAAAGTTGCATTTTCCATCCTCTATATAACAGAGCTTCTATGTTCATATCCAGGCAATCTAGGGACAAAAGTTGGTGTGCCAAAAAGAGATCCACTGGAATATGACAAATGAGAGAGCTGCTCTTTCATGGCTATTTTCCAATTTGTAGGCCAGGGGTTCTAAATGAGAAAAAGCATTATGTAGTATAAAAACTCTCTTGGCTATATAAAAACAGGTCCATCACAATAGAACAAAATTGATGAGGAGTCTTCTTCTGGTCTGAATGGCATTCCATTACACCTTTCCGATAGATCCAATCTCATGCTTGTTACCTCACAATTTATTATTGCATAGTCAATAGCTAGCATGCAACCCAAGGATTTTGGAGGTCAGATATGCAGCCAGACCAAGTTGACAACCTTAAAGAGGGTTGTATTTCCATGATCTAATTGGTTTATTCTGTCGCTGAATATGGCTTTTAGGTCACAACCACATTTTCAGGGTTAAAAAGTAATCTTTTAATAAAATGTATGGTTGAATAAATGCATAATTGGATACACAATTATCATAATAAATTGTCCTGCCCTGAACAATACATTTCAAATCTGGCTAGGCCTGAACCATTAGAACACTAAAAGGTGATGATGAATGCATGATGGATTTAAATTTAGGAAACAAAGATTCCTGAGATAGCTAAAATATTTGGAAATGGGCTACTATACAAGGCTTAGAAGACACTTTTTTCTAAATGTTTCCAAGTTACTAACATTTCCTGTACTTTGGTACAGAATTCGTTGTAAATGGCTTTTTTATTTTCATTATACCTGCCTTTATCATCATTACCATAAAATACTGATGTATTTGACTAATGGTTTTGCTCTCTCCTGGCACAGAAATATCATAAAGCAGAAAAAAATGAAAAGGTAATGATCATTTAATATTTTGAGAGAAACGAAACTATTTCTTACAGAGATGCCTGTGGTCTCTTTGCTGATTGATCCTTTGCACTCAATTCTATAATTCTGTTTCTTATTAATTCTTGTTCTTGCTTCTCAACTGTCAGGGAGAAGCATTAAAGGAGCTGATGATAAACATCTCCTCTTCAGAATGCAGAGTTACAACTCTGCATTCAAACCTATGACTAATGCTATGCTTTTAGATCATTTTGAGCAACCTTGCATGAAGCATTTCCAAACCGAGTTCTACCAATTTCTCCCTATTATGGAATTATGTTGATTTCTCTAAATTTTGAGAAGCATTTGTATTCCAAAATATAAAAAAAGTTTTGAGAGAAATTCTGGGGTCTCACTGAGTTTGAAAGGTTATGCTCATTCTCTTAACAAGACAAAAGTGTACTTGAACTGACATTCGTTAACTTCATCTCCCATTATATACAATGAATCACTTTTACAGTCTGTTGTATGAGTTCATAATGGGAATGATGACACCTGATGGTGTTATTTGGAGAACATGCTCTCTGCCCTCAAATTCTCACAATTAGAAGTAAGGCAGGGGCCTATTTCTATTCTAGGTCACAATTTTCCTCATTCATCAGGTAAACTGGGATTACTCATCATGCCTGAAGAAGAAAGAACCTGAAGCTTCCTCATTTAGGCTTTCCACTCTTTCAGTTCCACAAGATCCATAAAAAAATGTTTCTTGTGCTGCAAAGAGAATGATAGCAAATGATAACTTTTAGAAGAGGCTGAAGAGCTAGATTGGATCATATGCCTAATACTGTTGAAATTGGTCTGATCTAAATTGAAATTAGTAATGAAAAAATGGTTGGAATTACAAGTGAAATACCTCTCTCTCTCTCTCTCTCTCTCTCACACACACACAAAACCTTCAGTTTCTCCAATACAATTTTAAATATTTATTTAAATGGAAACCAACCAACTTCTCTTCCCTGGCCGATGACTTGGTAGAAACTCTGCTCTCCCCACTGAAGCTGGAATTCTAAAGTGTCAAACAAGAACATCACTTATCACAAATCTTGGAATTTTGGAGTTATCCCGAATAAATCTCAGCCAAGTCCTTTACCCAGTGTCTTGAAAAATCACATCCAGATTTTTAAATAAACAGTTCAATAAAAACTGATTATGGAAAACTGCTAGTGTTTGTATTTTAAAACAATATAAAATGTTTGAAAGTTGATAACTCCATGACTCCTAATTGCAACAATTTTAAATTACACCTAATTTAACATATACACTTCAAGGTTATAGTGTATTTTACCCAATTGCTGTGCATGACAATTATGTTTGTTATTGAATTGCTTTCTATGTTTTGGCTAGTTGTTAGACTATATTTTACACAATCTACCCCACTCTGAGGACTTTAGTCTTTCTAGAGAACACAAAACTCATTCCATTTCAATCCACAGTGAGTCTTTTCACTTGTGCATTTGAAATGTTTCTGTTTGAAATGAGTATTAAAAAGAAAATCCTTGGAAACAAGTTCTGCTCATGAATCGCAGTTTTCTCAACTGAGTTTTGCGGGAAAATATGTTCCTTTTCAAAGGAAGCTGAAGTTTGATCTATTTTTCAGTCAATTACTTTCACCCATTTGGACTGCTTCCTATGAAGAACCTTGAAACAATAACTTAAAGCACACCTTTTGCTTTGATTTTATATATTTGAATTTACAGCTATTTTAGCTATACATTATAAGCTAAACTTGTCTAAGATCTTGGTGATTAATGGAGAGGTGTTGTGGTGAGAGAAGCCAATTAAGATAATTTTCCAGGGACATGTGAGGGCTGGTGAGACCCTCAACCAGAGGGAATCCCATTTTCTGACCTCCCCATAGCTCTCTGTAATTACCATTAGGATCTCTTAAACCCTGAACTACCACCCTGTTGCTTCCAGAAGTGTCCCTGGGCCAGCTTTTCCTGGCAAATCTGTTGCTGGGAGAATGGCAGAATACTTATAGACTGGTTAAAACAACTGTCACATGTAAGACATTTTTGATAGGCCACAGATATATCTGCCATATTAGGGAAACAAGAAGTCAATAAGAGAAAGATGGGCTCCTCTATCCAAATTCAAGATTTGATGAATTTCCATTCACAGGGTTATACTCCTGATAAATGCACGGTCCAGTGTTTATGCAAATATACTCTGGATTATGGTTACTTCCCACTACCCTGGGACCTTTGATCCTAGCATTCGATATGCTATTATATTGTTATAGTGTACTCTCCCAAGTGCTTAGCACAGGGCTCTGCACTCAGTAAGTGCTCAATAAATATGGTCAATTGGCTACTATGGACACTCCACCCCTGAAGTTATGATCAGTCACTGCCCCACTCTGTCCCCTTCTGGCATTCCCTCATTCGAGCTCATTTCCTCACCCCTCCCACCCATCTCATCACTATTTTCCAGTACTTTTTAACTAAACCTAGTGGCTCCAGGAGCCGTTGGTACAAGCTGCACTCGAGGCACCACTGGCACGAGCCCGGGCCTGCCCTGACCTCCCTTCTCACTAGTAACTCCACCTTTTAGTCACTGCCCCAGGGGGACAAGGACCCACTGGGGCACAATGGGGGCAACAGCAGTTTGCACACACAGGGCTGCAACTGCCATCATGCTGCCCTTTCCTCTTCCCCTTCTGGCTGGTGATCTACCAACAGCTGGGGCTCCGAGGGAGTTGGGATGGGGGTAGGAGGAAGTGCATTGCAGTGGATCTAGCACCTGTTGCTATGTTCAAACAAAAACAAAAAAACTCCAAATACTGGAGCATAAGGGGTTGGGGGAGAATGAAACACTGAGAAAAAGGCTGAGTAAGATTGATGGGGCAGGGCAGAAAGAACAAAGGAAAGGGTTGGGATGACAGGGAGGGATTTGTAGGGTCATTTTTCCTGAACTAAGGTGCAGCTGTCCTGTGGGGCTGGTTCTGGAACAGAACCTAATGGCATTAAAAAAAAAAAAATCAATGGAAGAGCCTATTCTATAATTCAACCACCTTTTCATCATTAGCGTGGGAGTGAGAAACAAGGAAGAAATTTTAGGTGGGGATGAGGACTAGGAGTGGGGCAAGGCTTCAAGGAAATTATAGGCCTGAAAGGTATTGTTTTGGGTCTTTTTAGCTTTGACTAGAAACATTCCAGCCCTTTCAGAAACAGGGCAGGACTGAAAATTCAGTTTAAAGAGTTCTGGGGGCAATTTCCTCCATTGCTCCCATGGACTGGACATCAGTGGACATGGAAACGTTCTCAAGAAACATAATCCAGTAACACCATGGTACACTTACATCTCTGATTTTAATTATGTGCTCTATTTAAACAGATGGATAAATTAGATATTTACATTGAAATACACCCAGAGGATTGATAAGAGATTTATAGGTTATCCATGCTATTTATAAATTAACATTCCACCTTGGATTTAGAAGAACAGTTTTTTTTTCCTAGTCTAAACTTTAAACACCATATATGTGGCAATTAGCCTACACCCACATAGACCGCTCACTAGTGTCCTGGAATTCTCCATGCATTAGATATTGATGGCATCGCATCATAAACTAATAAGTGCATAAAAATTGAGACCGAAGTTGAATTAACTTTACCATCCAAAGTGGTTCAAGAGGATAAGAGAAACATAAAATGGTGAGCCTGAATTTTTCATAGTTTGAGAGTTCATTATAACTTGAAGGTGACAGGAAGCAAAGGTACTGCAAATTAAATCATCATGAAACTCAGTTCTACTATTACAGGTGGTTTTACACGGTTTGCTTGGAAAACTGTTAGGGAATTAGGGAATATCTGCCCTATAGCATGAATCTGTATGGATAAAACTGCTGCACTGTTTGAAGAAACAGTTTGTGTGCAGTATCAGAAAGGAGTACTACTACAGGGTGAGTTTCCTTCAAGTTGGGGTTTTGTGGTAACACAAGTTCCATGTTATAGGGACTAAATGCACTTTCTAGTTAATGGCTCCTTTGCTCTGTGTCACACCCATAATCCTGGCTATACCTCAAAATATGAGACAGTCAAAATCACAAATTATGATTAATTTGGCATAGTGGTAGGAGTAAATAGGGCCGGTTAGTCAGCAAATGGTAGCCAGCAAAATGTATTCCCTGTGGGGAAATAAAATAGATGAGATTCAACCATGAAAGTAGAAAGTGTGGGGCAGTGTTTAAATTGATATTTCAAGGGAATCTGAAAAAGAAACTGGGGATCTGCCCTATGAAAGGGAAACATGTAATCATCCTTATTTCCTATTCAAATCTCACTTAAACTGACTCCTTTTGAATTATCAATGAGAATGCAGGTGCAAAAACAAATAAGGACCATATATAAACT
The DNA here is from genome assembly GCF_004115215.2 of Ornithorhynchus anatinus. Lineage (NCBI taxonomy): Eukaryota > Metazoa > Chordata > Mammalia > Monotremata > Ornithorhynchidae > Ornithorhynchus > Ornithorhynchus anatinus. The sequence goes on along the minus strand of NC_041734.1, from coordinate 34,623,462 downwards.
ACAAAACTTTTTCTTCCAATCATATTATGGCAAAGGAATGAAGAGAGTTGACAAGTTCCAATTCACCTACTTTATAAGAAATTTCTAATGACTTAGAGATTTTTGTGGCATACTAACCCTGCTAGATTTTCTATTCAGGGATGATGATCCATACAAATCTCCATCATAACCATTTGTCTATTAGAGAGAAGAGAGAGAAAGAACTGACAACTGTACAGAGCAAAATAACAATTAAGAAGTTTCCAAGGGAAATACAAGACGTTAAGAGCAGAAGGACTTTCAGACCAAGAACAAATGTCAGTGTCTTATAGTGATTAAGAGGTAGGTAGGTATGCAAATAGGTAAAAGATTCAAAACATTTTTTGGAGAAAGCTTTTGAAGACATATCTAGCACCAGGGAAATACATCAGACACCTTTTGAAAAGCAGACCTATGAAGTTCAACTGAAATCAGAAGCATATATTGCAAGGACAGGTCTTTTCTAAGTTATATAAATTCTGTTTCATTGAATCCTGTCTATTATCTTTTTTTCAACTCTTTACCCAAATGAAAACTTTGGCCAAATCTAAAGAGAAAATGGCAGAGGAAGACTGGATTGATTGTACACTATGTCCACCTTCTCTCAAACACAGATTTCTCGGTTCATCGACAACTCTCCAAGCAAAATTTTTCTGGCTCTGGTGGTGGCTTATGCTAATACAGAGCTCAAAATGAGCAGCTGCTCAATGTTCCTATTTTCTCTTGAGCTTGGGCACTGATTTTCAAACTGAGGAGTGCAATCTACCCTTGGACCACAAAGAACTCTGAGGTAATTCCTGGTAATGTTCATTCATTCATTAGTATTTATTGAGCACTTACTATGTGCAGAGCACTGTACTAAGCGCTTGGAATGAACAAGTCGGCAACAGATAGAGACAGTCCCTGCCGTTTGACGGGCTTACAGTCTAATCGGGGGAATAATGTTGGTATTTGTTAAGCGCTATGTGCCAAGCACTGTTCTAGGCGCTGGGGTAGACACAGGGGAATCAGGTTGTCCCACGTGGGGCTCACAGTCTTAATCCCCATTTTACAGATGAGGTACCTGAGGCACAGAGAAGTTAAGTGACTTGCCCACAGTCACACAGCTGACAAGTGGCCGAGCCAGGATTCGAACCCATGACCTCTGACTCCAAAGCCCGGTAATGTCTCTGAGAAGCAGATGGAACATAATAATTATGGTATCTGTTAAGCTCTTACTATTGCGCCAAATATTATATCAAGAGCTGGGGTAGATATAAATGAATCACACTAGATATAATCCCTGTCCCACATGAGGTCACAGTCTGGAGGCGAGGGAGAACATGTATTGAATCCCCATTTTACAGATGAGGAAACTGAGGCCCAGAGTAGTTAAGTGACAGGCCTAAAGTCACACAGCAGACAAATGGGAGAGCCGGCATTAGAACCCAAGTCCTCTATCTCTCAGGCCGTGCTCCTTCCACTATGCCATGCTGCTTCTCATTAACATGAGCAGAATCCACAGGTATACGTGCATTCAAAAGGTTTATGAAAAGAAAAGATTTAGGTCTATTGATAGAGGAGCATCAGTCCCAAATCCTCAAATCATTCCATCCCTGACTGTAAGGATTTTTGGTTGCATTGTTAAACAAAAAGGAACCAAATTAATTTGAATCAATTTTTATAAAACAAAGGTAAATCTTTAAGAAATTTGATATTAGTTTCTTACAAATATAGATAAAAATCTCCAGAAAACAATTTTCTAGTAAAATCCTCAGAGAAAGCTAAATGATCCTGGCTGGAATTTTTATAATGATCTCTTCCCCTTCATCTCTGCATGGAGAGGATAAATTGATGCTGGAGTTCCTTTCTCATCCCATTTTATGTCTTAAACTTTTATCTCTTCAAGAAATAAAATAAAAAATAACTCAGAATAATTTCTGGAAAAAAATGGCTCATAAAATAAAGAGAATCAAGAAAGGTGGTGTCAATCATTGAGAGTTTCTAAGTACATACTGCTTTGGAATTCTTCCTTTTGGTCTTCTCGATCTCTAATTCAGCCTGTAGGTGGGGATCAAAAGGGCAAAAGAAAAAGATGGCAAAGCTAAATTAACTCTTCTGGCCATCACCTCTTCTCTCGGGTCTACCATGCAAAAACACACAAGAATATAAGCTCTGACACAGAAAGGAGGCATGACTTTATAGGCGGCAAAGAATAAACAATTTAAAAACCGAAGGCCCAAGGAACCAGTTTGTGAAAAGGGATTAAGAAGATTTAAGTACTGGCTATTTAAATAATTATAATTCAAATGTAAATGACTGCTCTTTCTTTTCATGCAGAGTTTTAATGTACCAGTCTATTAATTTTGACACAGTCATGCATAAGTCAGTCATTAATAATATTAGAAGAAACTTTTCCCCTGGGCAATCTCCTAAAGGGTGGCTTATCTTAATGGGGAATCTATGGGGAGAGGTAAATCTATGGTATTTGTGAAAGTAGTTGGAAGCACAGCTCTACTACCAAAGAGGAGAGTAAATAATTTATGAGGAAATTGGCAAACAGCAATATCCCTTTAGAATTCTTTTTTTATCTTAGAAAAAGAATAGAAGGCATGTCATGAAATGTGGCTCTCTCAAATCAATCAGTTTATTCTACCACATGGAAGCAGCAACCTAGTTGAAAAAAAAGTGGCTCAGGAATCAGGAGAATTGGGTTCTAATTTCAGCTCCACCCCTTGTCAGCTGTGTGACCTTGGGCATGCTACTTAACTTCTCTATGTCTCAGTGTCCTCATCTTTAAAATGTGGATTAAATTTTACTGGATTAAATTTTACTCCCTCCTACTAAACCCTGGGTGGGGCAGGGGTATGTGTCTTATTTTGTATCTACCCCAGTGCTTAGCACAGTGTTTGGCACAGAGTAAGTACTTAACAAGTACTATCATCATTATTATGGATCAGAATAAAATAATCCAACCCAAAGTCATTAGGAAAGATTCAGGAACACTTAGAACTGGCTTCAACAGGAATCCTGATTCTGACTTCCCCAAAGTTAAACAGCATGACTTTCTGTTCTAGCACACCGGTTTTTGGTGCACAAGACAATTAGTCAATTTTGCATAAATTATTATCAAAATCTGATGCATTACATCATGTGCACTTATAATGCTCTCAGACCTCAGAAGTGGATTAGGCAATATATTATACAAGATATTCAAAGCATGCAATATTTCACAATTAGTGCTGAATATTGCAGATGAGAACTATCTTGAAAGCCAAGCACCTACAAACCTCAATAGCATAGTAACAGGCTATTAATATGAACTGGAAGTCTTCCCAACATATTTATATTCAGATTACCTCTTCGATCAAACTATAAAGTGAAATGGCCAAGACAATAGAACAAGTAGAATAAAATTTGGCCTAATTTTTTATATCAATCTTACATTAATAAAGATGCCTCGTTGAGAGAACTGAATACAGCTAGCCTTTGAAAGAAAAAAGTTATTTCAGTTATAGAGCTATTGAATTTTTATTACAGACATTTAAGTGGTCTCTCATTTCCATTTAACTGTAAAGTTTACTTTGGCTTAAATATTTCCCTTCCTCTCCTCCTCAATCTTTAAAGTATTTGGCTGATTTAAATAGAGTGATTAGGGAAGCAGCATGGCCTTGTGGCTTTGGAGTCAGAGGAGCTGAGCTCTACTCCTGGCTCCACCACATGTGTGCTGCGTGACCTTGGGCAAGTCACTGAATTTCTCTGTGCCTCAGTTCCCTCATCTGTAAAATGGGGAATTAAGACTGTGAGCCCCATGTAGGACATGTACTGTGTCTGACCTGATTACCTTGTATCTACCCCAGCACTTAGTAATTGTGATATTAAGCACTTACTGTTGGCCAAGAACTGTAGTAACTATTGCTATTATTAGAGTTTACTGCAATGTAGCATGAGATAATGGCAGATCTACTTGGAAAGACAGAGAGCTTTATAGAACTAGTATGCTCTATCAAGATGGCTTTTTGCTGAATGGGATGTGAAACAAAACTAAAATCAAATTCAAATTTAAAATATAGTTATACTCCTCATGTAATTATATTCATTGTGCTTTATAATCACATTTTAAAATGCTTGGGTCTTTTTTCAGTCTTGGGAATGAATATACCTAAGATTATTTGGTTTAGAAAGCTATATTTTCATTCAGCATTCTTTGGTTTAATAATTTAATTTCCAAGGAACTAATTAAGAATGTTATCTGGGTTTTATGGTTGTTAAACTTTTGTAGCCAATCACATGAGAGGACTTCTAGTGGGAGAGCAAAGTTTACCATCAATTGCTTAGTAAACCTCAAAACCTGATGATTAAAGACATTTGTTAGGACGAAGGGAGGATTTAATGTCTGCTCTTTGAGAATGGAACTGGTCCCATAGGTAATAGACACCCCCTTGTCTCACCAACAGCTAATGATCTTGAGGCTTTCCAGAAGAATACCACAGATTAGAAGTGTTAATTTTTTTTCAAAAAACTACTTTTTTCAAACTGTGATATTCACATAGCCACTCTCACCCCTTGGAAGGAACTGGGATACTCCAAGTCAGACTGTCAGAAGGAAAAATGAATGTCACACAAAAGCACAACAATGGACATTATCAATATTAGAGCAGTGCACTGAAAGGCCAAATATAAAATTCCTTATCCACAAGCCTATGAGCAGTGCCTGTACTTGAACCAAAATAGAAATACATTGATCAATATAAATCTAAAACTGGGTAGCTTGAAAATAGAGTTCCACATGCAATAGCCTACAAGCAGTATCAGAAATCAAAAAATCTGAAAACAGGAGTTGGACAACCTGAATCTCCTCTCCTTACCCCTCCCTCCACTCTTCACCCCGCCCCAGTAAGATTCCATCCTCTCAGCCAAACTAGGCATAAACACAAAGAGATCCCCCTTTAGATTTTTTTTTTTAGGAGGGCTTGGGCCAAGTCTTACTTTCATGGAGCTCTCAAGTGCTTAGTAGACTGCTTTGCAAATAAAACGTTCTCAGTAACTACACAATTCACCAATTCCATTAGATTTTTCTCATTTAATGAAGCAGTCTACTGAGCACCAACAGTATAAAAGTGCAACTCAAAGAATTTTCAAAGTTCACCTTCATGGCTCAATGAGTAGCCTCTGGGTGCATACCTTTGAAACCGGGTTGTAAAGGAGGCACTCTTGAGTCGATCAGACCAATTTAGCTTCTTGGGTGGGATGAGAATCTCATTTTGAGACCTGATTTTAAAAAATTTTTTCCAAACTGCTCACTTCACCTGGTTATCATTACGATCAGGGGCAAGTAAGTAATCTGTTTCTTTGTTTGTTAGCTTTTTTACAGTGGATTCCAACCTTAAATCTTTAATTGCTTACTGGAGAGTAAAGACTAAAATCCACTCTAAAGGAATGTTAGCTGTAAAAGAAATCAGCTTCACAGTTGAACGTATAAAGAGCAACAGAATAAATCGGTTTAGCAGTTTTAGGTATATGGATAAAGATGAATAATTTTTCCTAATTTGATAGAGTAATTACCCTTTTGTAGGTCATGAAAATGCAGTTACAATCAGGGCTGGCTGAGTAGTTTGATTTTTAAAAGTAAGACCAGACCAAAGACACTTCACCCATGCATAACAAGGTTAGTTTTCAGCCTTTAGTAACAAAAAATTCAGTTTATCAAGCACTTTTACAATGATCTTCACAATTCCTCCCATCAGGAACCACTTCTTACTTTGAGTAGGTAGCCTCTCTAATAGAAACATTAGGTGGGGGGGCTATTTTAAGCCACTTTAAGATAAGGATATATACATTTAGAGGAAAAAAATACACTTTATCAAAGGAGAATACAAAATGAACACAGTAGAAGATATGGAAACCTTTCCCTAGCACAGTAAGGATTTGCTATCTGACAATTCACCAGGTGCATAAGCCATGTTAAAACTAAATATTTTTAGAAGACACAGCTGAGAATCCCCAGAGAAGCAGGGCAGGGCACAGTCAGCCTCAGTCACTGAATCCCTGAATGACTGGGCAATCGCTATGCCCTGCAACAGCATAATCAAACTGCATTAATGTTATCCTCGAATCTGAGGTGATGCTGCAGCCTTCCTCCTCGCCTCCCCACACCCCCTTTCCATTCCATCAGGTTCCTTAAAACAGAATCTGCACTAGACCAGATCCTGGTAGGGAAACTTATTATTTGAGACAAACTCCACCTAGCCCATCCCCCACCTCCACCCCATCAACGGTCTGGGTACCAGAGTGCCAAGAGTCACCACAAGGCTGGGGCATCTTGGTCTAGTAGGCCTCAAGTAGCACTTTGGCAACTGGGTTTTATGGAAGATATAGAAATGTTAAGACAAGACTATTTAAATGCCTTCTTGAGCACTTCTAGCACACAACACTCAGAACAAGAGATTTCACCCAGCTTCTCTGCTCCTGCCAATACTTCAGTTTAACTGGACACTGGTGTTAAGACGCTTTAAACCCTAAAGCATTACATAATATTTAACACAATATGCTTCTCACAAAATGTCAGACACCATACTTATTACTGAGGTATGAAGTTACAAAAGCAAGTGATATCATCTGGCAGATTTTTTTCCCCCCTTCTCCCCAACTGTGTCCAGCACAAGAAAGGACTTCAGCAGCCATTAATTTGCAGTATGCCTTCAATAATCACATTAACGCTATGAAAATGCCTGTGCTTAAATAGCACACTCAAAGAATTTAAGCAGACCCAATCCATAAAATCAACATAGCTGGTTTTCATCAGAGGTATGTGCACCAATGGAAGTTTGGGACATATTAGGAAAATGTTCTGGCAAGGCTTGCACTTCAAAGTTCTAAGAGATTTGTTTAGTTGGTTGGCAAGGTATGAGAATGCAATAGTAGATTTAATTCAAGGGAAAACAGCGTTCTTGAAAATATATATTATAACTACATAGCCAGATTGTAGCCATATGTGGTCATAATTTAAAATGTCTAGTTCAACCCTACAGCCAACTTTTATCCTAATGAGTACGTCAGAGCCTACATTAATTGACCACATTTTGGGGTTAGGGTGGGTGGGTCAAGGAGGGTCTTGGTCAAAATTGGAACCCTTCATCTCTTCCTTGACAGCAGCGTAGATTCCATCAGGAGGACCTAAAATATCCATCCCAGGCTCAAGGTTGGGACCTGCGCAGGGAGAGTTCCAGATAAAATTCAGAAAGATGACGTCTTGATTCAAGATAGTTTGCTACTGCATTCTCTCTAGGCAACACAGGATGCAGTACCATGGGACTTCGAAGGCCATCTGGGCAGTTGGGCAGTGTCTTTAAAGACCAGGACTTTCAAAAACCTTTCAGGGATTTTGGAAATTTAAGGAAACAATTCTTGAGGTTTCATGTTTGCTTCTTCAACTCAAAGCAGAAAACATCACTATAAGGTGAAGGATGATCTTATCTTTTTTTTTCAACAATCATGCAAACTTTATCATTCTGGTTACTAACCCTCAGGCTTCCACGACTACCCACTGACATGCGTTCATCTTCATCAGAAGCCTATTGAAAAGAAAGGATGAGAAGAAAAACATGAAATGAAACCAATAACGTGTGAAAGTTAATGCCCCCAAAATATAAGAGACTAAATTCCTGGAAATGACACTGACACTTTATATCTGATCACATACAGACAGGAGCACTGAGCCTTCCCACCCACATAGCTCATCTCTTGTGTTCTGCTAAGAGGGCATGATTTTCTCTGGCCACTCTTGAGAAAACACTCATTCCCCCACCCCGGCTGCCATGTCAGCAATGGCAGATGTAGGGTGGCCAAGTAAAGTGCTCAGGTCGTAGTCCATCTCGTAGAAGGACCGGCTGTGGTACTGCGAGGAAGCTGGGCAGAGCTACAGCAGTGGCCATTGTGCCCTTCTCTGGTTTTGCCTCTTCTTCAAGCAGTAGCCATAGAAAAACATGCCTTTATCCAGGAATGAAGAGCCGCACAATATGAGCTATTCCACCAAATCTATGAAGTTGATAGACACTCCATCCATGGCTTTTGAGAGCCTGTTTTCCACTCCACAGATGGAAGAATTGGACTCACCGTTTATGTTAAAAATACCTTTCGTATTAGAGGAAAAGGCAAAATGGCCCAACATGAAGAAAAAAAAATTCCCAAGATGTTAACCAATTACTGATGGTGACTTTCCCAATACCTATCTCGACTATACCTGCCTCTCAACATCACTATTACTAATTACCTTTTATGAATATCATTAAAAGCGGTCCCCAAAGCAGTAACACTGGAATTCGGTGAAAGGCCTGAATAAAGAATGAAGACAATACTAACCGATGTATTTCTTCTGGATCTACGAGAATAACGCTCACTGTCTTCCTACCGAAGCAGCAGAGGAAAATAATAGTACAAGGTTGAAAGAGCAGATACATAAAAAGTGCTTTGAAAAAAAAAGCAAGCTAAATATTTAAGGAAGATGAAGGCAAGATTTACGCAAATATTCAGGTAAAACTACTTTTACGAGAAAATGATACTTTAATTCCTATAGTTTATTAATACTTGCTCCACTGGGACACACATTTCTGCTTTACAGGTCATATCACTTTTCTATTGTGGCATGTATTTTGCAGACATTAAATGAGGCAACTTAAAAATGTCCCTTCCTGAACACATAGGAGCAAAAAAGCTCTAAAATACCTGCACTTCATATTGTTTATAATACTGAAGAGGATGTGGGAACGTCTAGCTACTGCAGGTCTTATAATCTGGTTTAAACCAGATGATACTATCTCATGTTAGAATGCCCTAAATCAACTCTGTTTACCCTTCAGGCCTATCATTCACTTTTATTCAGATATCAGAACTGATGTAAGAGTCCCTGAAATACACACTTCTTTGCAACAGAAACAGACCACATTCCTTCCATGCCATGTCTATCAGCTGGTAAATTATCCTGCTATGTTTCATAGGACAGTGGTGCGATTAACAAAAAACAGCTATATGCTACTTCTCAAGGAAACTCAGTTAACTGAAACAATTATAATGGAACTCTATTTTTGTTTATTAAATGGTTGTCCATCATCTAGGATGAATAAACACAGAATGTTTATTATGATATAGAATGCAAAACAGACTAATTATCAGCACGCTTGCACTTAAAAGTTGAAACTGTTAGGTCCATGAACTTTATGTTATTCATCTAGCTTTCTTCCTTTCAACTCTGGAAGACCTAGTTTGGACTCCTAATATTGCTTGCTCTATGACCATGAGAAGATACCACTTTTTGGTATTATGAAACCTGCAAGTCAGAGAGTGATGAATTTACATGGAGTTTTGACCTTGCTCTCTTTGACCAAGTGATAGAACCTACTGTGATTCCCATTTGAATTCTGGTAAAAGGCAAACATTCGAAAGATTATTTGTGAGGTAAAACGTTAATTAGTGAAATCCATCCAATATGCTACCTAGACTGGTTAAACTTGGGATTTCTGGATAACAAGGCCCAAATCCAGCCCTCACCAGAATGAGATCCCCAAACCATACTAAGCATATTTAAATTAAATGCTCTGCAGGAAGAATGGGAGATCAAGAGACAGAATTAATGCTATTTAAATATTTCAATGTTATTGGGAAATCACTTTTCAAACATGAAAAATTAACTCACTTCAGACCCATTACTCTAACACTTTTCCAGTGACACTTCTAGATTTCTTAAACTACATTTTATTGAGCCATTAAGTCAAATGTCAAGCTGAGAAATATTGTTTCAGAATAGGCATGGATGGATTTCTTTCCATTAGAAAACAGCTCAGATCAATAGCCAAGCAATATTTTCTGACCCTGACAGGATAGGCCTGCTTAAAACTCTCGAGCCCATTCAAGTACAATAAGGGATTTAAAAGAACGGCCAAGCATTTGTGCTGACGATTCTTCCATCTTTGCTACTGTTCTTTGTTCCCTACAGGAAAGGGTGACTCACTTTCTACATTGAGGTTAAATTTCATTGTTTTCAAACTAATCAGACATATAAATAAATCAATGGTATTTATTGAACGCTTACTATGTGCAAAACACTGTACTAAGCACCTGGGAGAGTAAAATACAACAGAATTAGCAGACACGTTTCCTGCCCATATTGATTGATTAGACTGTACGCCCGTCAAAGGGCAGGGACTGTCTATCTGTTACCGATTTGTACATTCCAAGCGCTTAGTACAGTGCTCTGCACACAGTAAGCGCTCAATACTATTGAATGAATAATACTATTGAATGAATTGGCAAATTATTCCATTACTTTAAGGTCACCAAAGTTGTATTTTTGCTTTAAAGGGATTCTGTGACTATCCATCCTATACAACAGTATTCTAAAGGACGAAAAACAAAAGAGCAAATCTTGCTTCTGATCTCTCAGGTGTCAGAGCAGAACAATCCTTTGAAAATGCTGTCAGTGTTTCATCGTTCAAATTAGATGCAGTAATTATACACTTCACAATTTTAATACATCTTTTGGTCAAGGCCTACCATCCATTGCTCGATGTCGCCCCACTTTGTATCCAGCCCATAATATTTCTATAGATAGAAGGAAAGACAATTAGGTAAGAGTCTTGCATAGTGGACTGTTTTGACATGCATTGCAAGTGTGCTACCAGCCACACAGTGAACCACATAAATTTGCCAAGGATTAAATCAGCATACCATGGTAAAGCAGAAAGCTGGACAACTGAGAGCCTTTTAATCTACCCTCTGCAGAGCTGAGCATGCCAGCAAAATAAACTACTTGAAGAAACAAAAGTCTGCTCAAAAACAACTATGGGCCAAGAGCTAGGCCTGTGTTTTGGAAGCACATAATGTTCTTTGGAAAGAACGGGAGGAATGGTTCAATCACCACCTGATTCCAGGATATCTTTGGTAGTTCTGACATTTTAAACCCTCAGGGAAAATGGCAATGTGGCATTCACAAACTGTATACTGAGGAAGGCACAAAAATACAAGCCTTGAATATTAGGAATTAACTCACTGATACTTCACCCTGCTTGAAACAAAGAGTATCGATAAATGAATAGTTGGAGAAAAGGGAGTTCAAATTGCTCTGGAGAACTGCTTCACAACTACGTGAAGGCCAAAGCTGGAAACATGGGTTCCTATGCCACCTCATTCTCTGAAATAAAGTCATCTATTGGCTATCTGACTACTCCCATTCCTCTCCTTATTTGCTCTGTAAAAATCAAAGAATCTATGGCAAAATTTGAGCGCCCCATCTGGTTTCGGGGATCTGATTAGAAAATTATTTGAACTGCTGCTATAAAAATCAAAACAATTTTAGGTATCTTTTTTTCAAACCTAATTTAGAGTGAATGATGTTTCACTCTAAAATGTTTTCATTTCTTTCCTTACAGGGCAAAGGTAATCACAGATTGTCACAAAGGAAAAAAACACTCTAGATTAATACTATTATTAATCATATTTATTGAGTGCTTACTGTGTGCAAAGCACTGTACTAAGCACTTGGGAGAGTATAATACATCAGACACGTTCCCTGCCCACTTTGAAGCTGAATGTTAAGGAGTTCTAAATACATTAGGTTTGCTCTCAAAGCTTTGCTACTGATAAACTCTGATCTATTTAAGTACACAAGCATTAAAACCCAATCTATTGTATTGACAAATCCTATATTTTGAGAGGCATCATCTTCAACAAACTAAAAAAATGCAGTGACTTGATCGTTTTCATTTCTGATTCAAGTTAAAGTAGATCTCATCATTACAGGTCTTATTGCTAATCAAAGTGTTGTAAAGTGAAAATTTTCAACATTTGCAAATCATTTACCAAGAGGCTTAGTAAATGACTAAAGACCACTGTGGGACATGGACTGTGTCCAACCTGACTACTCTGTATCTACCTTTCCACTTACAGCAGTGACTGGTACATAGTAAACGCTTAACAAATACCTTAAAAAAAAAGTCAGACTTCTGGCAGGATCAGTTCTGTTTTTCCCCCCATCAAGACTGCATGACAGTCAGTGTCTGTGAACATGGTCTTATTTTGAAAGCAATCTTCCCCATACTTCAAAGTGCATATTTAACAAGGACTCTGGGGTAGAAGCTTTGGTACACCTGAAGCAATGCAAAAGTGAAAGTGAACGTAGCATCCTGATGCCACTGAACGGATAGACTATTGAGCTAATTTGAGTATTGGTCTGACCCAGTAATGAACAAGTTGGACCATATGGTTAATATGTTTTTGTTAACTTATGTGCCAAACACTGTCCTAAGCAATGTTTTTACCCATATCAAAAATATTTATTTTAACAGAATCTTCTTTTTCTCTTCACTTTAGTATAAGCAGCTTTCATTTTGTTCCAGGCAGATACTTGACACAAGATAATTTAAGGGATTATCAACAGGTGAATAGACCAACACCTTTACAAGGGAAAAATCTGCCATAAATTTGTCAATTATTTTATACCTCCTTGAGGCATAAGTTATACAGCACAGTGAATTGTTCAGCAATTCCAAAACTCTCTCCTAACGATTCTTTCATTTGCCTTGAATACAAAAAAAGGCACTGATATATAATTCCCATCTTACAGACAGGGAAACCTAGGTCTAGGCAAATTAAAAGGACTTGCCCAGGGTCCCGAGTGGGTTGTGGCAGAGATGGGAATCAGAATCCAAGTTTCCTTACTCCCATCCTTCAACCATTTGCTCCTGTGATGGCCAGGCTTTTCCCCAGTAAACTCCTCTTCCTGGCTCTTCTCTTCTCAGGCACCAGGAACTGTCACCCAGAGACCAGGTTTCGTTTATTGTTGGACTAGTAAAGCCCTTGCTGACAGAATCACTTCTCAAATGAAACAGTTAGGTGGCTAGAATGCTTGGCCAGTCTAGAAATGCCTGTGTATAATCCAGATCCTTTTGCAAATGTTTCATGGATGAATTCCAAAGGTGGGATTATTTCTTTAGCTACACTTGCATGACAATATACAAAGCTATTGACCACAGACATCCACATTACTGCAATGGTTTACCATTTAAATTTAACTAGCAGCAGTACCACTGCAAGGTTTTAGTAAGTGCACACTACTGTGATTAGCTAGCAAGACATGCAAGGAGGACCAAGCTGCTATAAGAAAGCTGGAGTTTAACTCTCCCAAACATTTTGGATATGATGAAAAGAAATCTTTAACAGAAGCTATACTTTATGTACTTAGTCTTTAGATAGGATATGAGACACAAAATTTTCACTATTGGGTTTTAGGATAGAAACCTCAAAAGTTTCATATTTTAAAAAGAAGAGTTTTAAATAATATCAACATTAGGGCTTCTGGGCCCAAATGCAAAATTTACTTATTGTAAATCAGAAACCAAAGGTAAGAGAATATTCAAAAAACAATGAAGACAAGAATTTGAGTGGAAAGTGTTGAGGAAGCAGGGTGTGTTTCTTTTTTAAAAATGGGTGCTTATAAAAATATTGAAGTCAAGGGAGCTGACCATAAAGGGACAAAACCAAATATTGCTCGGTACTTATCTCTCGGGGTAAAAATATACTTAGATGCTTATTCTATTAGTGTCCTTAATTTTGAAAATTCATCTGACTTTTTTTCCCCCAAATGCAATCGCGTAAATGTCGACTAGAATTTTCATATTCAGTCCAAATAATATTTATGCCATGAAATTCTAGAGAGAAAAAAGAAAAATCTCGCTAAATGGCTCCTGGCATCCACTTTGCCCATCTTGATGCTTAACGAGTAAAGCACAGCAAAAACTGAACAGAAAAAAACCCAACAAATTTATTTTGTGACTAAACCCAAATGAATTCTGGCCTACCAACTTATATAAGCTTTCTAGAAGGATCTAGTAAACACAAGATGTAAATTAGAAAAATAATTAGATAATGTTTAGCAAGTCTGTGTATCTTCTTTCGGTGTAGCCTATTTTGGATTCCTCAACAGCTGAGAGCTTACAGCAAGATCAAAGGAGAAACTGGGAGAACAAAACGCTAACATGCTCCAACAGGGTTAAACACAAAGCAATAAAAACTGCTGTGTAGCTTGAGTTAAAAGAGAGATTTCTGAAATGTGATCAGGCCCTTGGTGAGAAATAAGAATGCATGCAAATCAACAATGACAGGGCTCAGCCTACCTTTTGAACCTGATAGATCTACAGGAAAGGGCGAAAGGGAGGAAAAAAGCATAAAAGCACATATCAGCAAATAGAAATCACAGAAACATCAGAAATTATGGTTCCTTTAAGAAATGTGAACTCTAAAGCTGTTCTTGAAAAATAAGTAAAACTGAAAAACTGATAAAACTTCCTTTTTTCTTTTGTTAAATAGCTATTGGTTCCACTTGTCTGATATTCCATTTAAGATAGGACCATTATATTAAAAAATACAGACATTCCAATAAGAGGATATTACAGTACTAACACATTACCAGCTAATATAGGCCAAGAAAGGGGTGTTCACTCAAAAACACTGCAATTTATTAATACTAAAAAAAATGCATTCATAAAAACAGAACCAAGGTAACATCAACAATTTCTGGTTACTTTGCTAACTAATCACGAAGAGGGAAGTCTTAGTACAGTCTATTACCCAAGGTACTGCCTCAAATACTTGAGTTATTTTTATGCACACAATGAAAAAGTATGATCTTATTAAGATTGCTTTAGAGGAATACCAAACTTACTCCAGTTAGAAGGATAGCCAACACAAGTGCTTTCCAGGAAGTACAAAATAATTTTCTACATTTACTTCAATATTTGCTCAAAAATCTGTTAACTTTTCCACAGCTCTGAAGTTTGAGACCCACACAGTGAAATTGTTCTCTGGGGCTTCCAAATCTTAAATTCAAATTCCTTTGGATAGCATGGAGAATTTCTTTGCAAGCCACTCTTGCTCAGAATTTCCTTCTAAAGAAATCAACAACTTTCCTAATCATCACAAAAAATGAATTATTCCTCAAATTCTAATAAAGCTCTGAGAAAGAGCAACTGAACTTTTAACAAGTGGATGGAAGCCACATCTCTTGCATGTATGGGGAGTGGATTCTGTCTGAGATGCTGTCACCTTCTCTGATGCCTGACCCATCTTTTCTAGCTCCTGCCAGATCCACCCAGAAAGGAAGTCGGCTTTCAGAACTGTTGAAATGCTGGGGGGGGGGGGGGGGGGGGGCCGCTGTGACTGTCTATAAACAAGATTATTGCCTGGAAACACTAGAAGCAGGACTTGCTTCTAAGAGGGCACGATGAGAGATTCTGTTCTTTGACCACAGACCAAAGCTGGTTTCCCGGTGAAGCCTCCAATTGGTACAGTGACTCACTCGACAACGGCAAAGAAACGGATGTGGGCAGAG
Organism: Ornithorhynchus anatinus; assembly: GCF_004115215.2. Lineage (NCBI taxonomy): Eukaryota > Metazoa > Chordata > Mammalia > Monotremata > Ornithorhynchidae > Ornithorhynchus > Ornithorhynchus anatinus. The sequence continues at coordinate 34,608,086 of NC_041734.1, read as the reverse complement.
CAGGGTCTCCCCCTTTAGACTGTAAGCCTATTATGGGCAGGGTGTGTTTCTGCTAATTCTTTTGCATTGTATTCTCCCATGCGCTTAGTACAGTGCTCTGCAAATAAGTGCTCAAGAAATACCACTGATGGATTGCTGCTGCTGAGAGGGCTCTGGGAGTAACTCTTCTGGGAGCTGCCAGTACTGTTAGATGTTATTTCTTGAGCGTTTACTGAGTGCAGAGCACTCTGCTATGTGCTGGGGAGACTACGATACAACAGAATCGGAAGACCTGTGCCTTACCCACAAGGAGCTTAGAGTCCATAGCCACAAACTGCACCTATATGCTATCCAACAATTTCACAAAATAGGATGTTAGCTTCAAGGAGACCGGGTGAGAGAGTGTGGATGACTCAGTGCAAACCATCACCACTAATGAGAAGCAGAGTGGCCTAGTGGATAGAATACGGGCCTGGAAGCCAGGAAGACCTGGGTTCTAATCCCAGTTCCCCCACTTATCTGCTGTATGTCCCTGGGCAAGTCACTTCACTTCCCTGAGCCTCAGTTACCTCATCTGCAAAATGAAGATTAATATAATAATAACGTTGGTATTTGTTAAAGCGCTTACTATGTGCTGAGCACTGTTCTAAGCGCTGGGGTAGATTCAGGGTAACCACGTTGTCCAACCTGATTAGCCTGATAACCCCAGCGCTTAGAACAGTGCCTGCCACATAGTAAGCACTTACCAAATACCGTTGGGGAAAAAAAAAAAAGAAAAACAACCCAAATGCAAGTTCTACTAATCAGTCAGTCAGTGGTACCTTCTTCAGATTGTCTGTATGCATATATAGGTGTGTGGGTGTGTAAATATACACATACTGTCTCTGGAGAGGCAAGGAAACTGAAGACTCGCAGCTCCAAATGCCATATTTAGCTATTTATTTCCTTTGGATTGCTGAAGCTGTAATTCATTTTTATGAACAGGTTGGCATTTTATGAATCTGCCTTCTCCTATTGGAACTGTGGGCTTTGCATGGGGCAGGTACCATGTTCAATTTCTTTATCTTCAGATATGCACCAGGGGCCACCATAGTGAAACACACTTAATAAGTAACTTAACTGCACCTACCTGAACAAAGGCTAGTCCTAACTGCTGGTCCTGACTGGCCTGAACTGATCTACAGTTCCAGAGTCTGTGGGGCTTACTCAGGCAGGCAAAAAAAACAATCCAAAAAACCACAACCATTCAAATTTTACCCCAGGTTTGAGTATGTGGAGTAGGAGCTACAAGCCTCAGCTGCTCACTGGAACATCCAAAATACCCAAATATACTGTGCGGGCATGGCAATGGTACTTGGAAGTGAACTCTAGCAGCCTGATTCCTCAGTTGTAGACTGAGATCAGAATGGGCCTATATCTGGATTGGTAGCCTTCGTGAGGACTTTGCGCTCCCCTAGAGAACAAGGGTGAGACAAATTTGGAGAAAATTGTTAAGTCCCACCTAAGTGTCAAAATCACTGACACTACTAATTAGCCTCCTTGGAAAAACTCGAGCCAAAAAATGTGAGTGGAGAATGACTTCCCAAATCATCACTCCAGATAGAGAAGCAGCTTGGTTTAGTGCAATAAGCACAGGCTTGGGAGTCAAAGGACATGGGTTCTAATCCCGGATCCGCCACTTGTCTGCTGTGACCTTAGGCAAGTCACTTAACTTCTCTGTGCCTCAGTTCCCTCATCTGTAAAATGAGAATTGAGTGTGAGCCTCATGTGGGGCAGGGATTGTGTCCAACCTGATTAACCTGTATCTATCCCAGTGCTTAGAATAGTGCTCGGCACATAGTAAGCACTTGAGTACCATAATTTATTATTATTATTTTTATTATTATCCACTAGGCCAAGCTGTATTCTTGCCAGTAGCTGTTGCTCCCCTAAACAATCCTTTTTTTTTCCCTTTACAGTTTAACAGACCATCATCTTCTAAGTGGGGTTTGCTAGAAATGGGTCATCATAGGATTTCCAACCCCATCTTCCCTTTAAACTGCTGCCTTCCCACCCACTACTAATCTATCAAGTCAAATCTGAAGTAACAGGCCACATGACCTGCCAAATCTAAATCCAAACAAGAAAAACAAGGTCTCTAGCTAAAAATGATTAAACCAATCAAATGCCTGTGGGCACTGCTCTTTCATTCATTTAGTCCTTTATTTTCTCTTTCAAAATTAGGGAAGGTTTAGCTGGAAAAGGAAGAGAGTGTTTTACAGCATTTGGTAGCATTCTTTTTCAGCCTCAGTGTAAGGAGATGAGAAGATATTACTAATAAAATCCAGTCTTCAAAAGCGTGTCTATGTCATATTAATCTTGCAATTTCAATGCTCTGTTGTGACATGAAAAGTGGTTTAGACAAGAACATTGTTCCCAAATATAAATTTTGCTTCTGCTACATAAACTGTTCAGAGAATTAAAGTCTGGGGCAAGACTAGCATTTTTTTTTTTCATGTTCAGCTTTCTTGGATCCACAGCACACTTGAGCTACCATCCCATCTTCCTGCTCCTTTTCCTGTCCAAACTAGAGTGGACTGTATATCAGCTGCCTTCACCTTGCCTATTCTTGACCCACCCTAATTAGCTTTTCACCCCCTTCACTACACTGAGACCATGTTTCCCCAAGGTCATCAAGATACCCTCGTAGCCAAGTACAACAAGTTCTACTCAGTCCAAATCCTCCTGGCACCTTTTAACAATGTTTATCATTCCTTATTCCCAGAAATGCTAGCCCATCTGTTCTCTTCCTACCTCTCTGCTCATTCCTTGTCAGTCATAGGTGCTGGCTCTTCTTTCACCTCTTATCCCTTAACCATGTTTGTCCCAAAAGGTTCTCTCTTGGTCCTTTACTTTTCTTCACTTATTCACTCTTGCTCATCTTGCCCTAGCTCATCTCTTCGAATGGCTTTGGCTTCTGCTTGCACTTATGCATTCATATTTGATAAACCACTCAATTTTATTTATTCTATTCCACTACTTATTTATTCTAATTCTATGTCTGCTTCACCTGTTAGTGTGTAAGTTTCTCATGGGCAGGGACCGTGGCCTGGGCTTCTGTTTTGTGTCCCAAGCACTTAGCACATTACAGTGCACTTGATAGGTGTTCAGTAAATATCACCATTACTATTTCTCTACATGTGTCCCAAATCTTTCTTGTCTCATCTCTTTCCTATTGCAAAATCTCCATTTTCCCCTTATTCCTCATAGCATCTCCACATGGATATCTGCACCTTAAACTTAACAGGTCCAAAACTAAACACTTTGAGAAACAGTGTGGCCTAATGCATAGAGCACAGGCCTGGGAGTCAGAAGGACTTGGGTTCTAATCCCAGCTCTGCCATTTGCCTGATGTGTGACCTTGGGCAAATCACTTCTCTGTGCCTCAGTTATTTCACCTGTAAAATGGGAATTAAAGACTGTGAGTTCCATGTGGGACAGGGACTGTGTCCAACCTGATTAACTTGTATCTTTACCCCAGTGCTTAGTATAGTGTCTGGTACAGAGTAAGCGCTTAAGTACCATAAACACTTAATTTTCCATTCTAAACTTACTCCTTTTCCTAACTTCCCCCATCTGTTTTAACAACACCCTTCTCATTTTACACTCACTTTCTTGGGGAAGCTCATTCACTTCGGTCTTTAGCTACTCCCTAAATGACCTATTTAGCCCAGGGCCCTCACCAATTATGTCAATCTCACATTTGCTCTTGCCTCCCAGGCATCTCTTTTTAGATATGTCTTCAAACTCCACATGTCTAAAACGAACGTCATCTTCCCTCTGAAAATATTCCTGTTAAATCAATCTTCCATCTCTGCCAAAGACATCACTGTCCTCTATGCCCAGAAGCCTACAAACTAGGGGAAGTCATTCTTGACTCCTCCTGATCTTTTAGCTCTCAGATTTAATCAACTGCTAAATTGTGCCAATTCTTCCTTCATGGTATTTCCCAGGTCCACTACATCAACTTCACACTGGTGGCCTTGCCTCCAACTTCTCTTGCTTCAGCCTATACTAGACTATCTTGCCCCGACCTTCTCAATCATTCACTCTAGACTGTAAGCTCATTGATGGGCAGGACACTGTCTATTTTTATATTGTACTCTTCCAATCGGTTAGTACAATGTTCTGCACACAGTAAGCACTCAATAAATATGACTGAATTGAATAAATGGTATCTTATTCCTTACTGTGTGTAGAGCACTCTAAGCACTTGGGAAAGTACAATTCAGTTGGTAGACACAATTTCTGTCCACAAGGACCTTACAATCTAGTAGAAAAGGTATCCCTAAACCTCCCATTTCCTTCTACCTCAGGCAGAAACTTCGAAACACTAGCTTCGGGCCTAGTGGCAAGGGTTTGGGAGTCCAAGGTTGTGGGTTCTAATCCTGGCTCCGTCACCTGTCTGCTGTGCGACCTTGGGCAAGTCACTTTACTTCTCTGTGCCTCAGTTACCACATCTGTAAAATGGGGGTTAAGAATGTGAGCCCCATTTGGGATAACCTGATTACCTTGTACCTATCCCAGCGCTTAGCACAGTACTTGACACATAGTAAGCGCTTAATAAATACCATTAAAAAAAATAAAATGCTGAGCCTCACTGGATCTCATGCCAATGGACACAGACTCATGGCCATTCAGCTGCATGGAACAACCCCTCCTCATCACGGCCTTCTTTTAGAACAAAACACTGCAGCCGCTCTGGACCAAGCAATGGAAACTGCAGACCTGGAACTCATCATGACCTCCTCTACCTCATCCTCTGCTCCCAACATCCCTCCTTCCTTTCTCACCACCTCCCAGACCCGACCATTCCCATATCACACCCTGTTACCTTCAACCTTGACTTCTTCCTAGTCCACTTCCCAGCTTCTCCGTATAGTCACTATGACCTGGTTCACTCGAAACAATACACTGACTGATAGGAAATACTACTATCCTCCCTGTTCCTGAGGCCTGCAAAACAGGAAATGTGTCTGCTTACTGTGTCTTCCCAAGCGCTTAGTAAGATGCACTGCACACAGTAAGTGCTCATTAAATACGAATGAATGACTGAATGATTCCTCATTATTATTTGATTTCTCACTACCTTACAATCCTCATGTTCAATATCGCTAAATCTTACTAATAATGATATTATTAATAATAATAATAATAATAATAATGATGTTGGTTTTTGTTAAGCACTTACTATGTGCAGAGCACTGTTCTAAGCGCTGGGGTAAATACAGGGTAATCAGATTGTCCCACTTAAGGCTCACAGTCTTAATCCCCATTTTACAGATGAGGTAACTGAGGCACAGAGAATTTAAGTGACTTGCCCAAAGTCACACAGCTGACAAGTGGCAGAGCCAGGATTAGAACCCATGTTCTCTGACTCCCAAGCCCGTGCTCTTTCCACTGAGCCACACTGCTTCAGGTTCTTTCTACTAATTCTTTCGCCACAATTTTTCTCTGTTCCGCTCCTTCCTTCCCACATCAATGCCCATCATCCTGGCTCAAGCTTTCATCTCTTGAACAGATTAATCCTATTTATTGAGCACTTACTGTGTGTAAGTCACTGTATTACGCACTTGGGAGAGTACAATACAGCAACAAACAGAAACATTCCCTGCCCATAATAAGCTCAGAATCTACAGGACAGTGTACTTCCTCATAAATGGAAGTGAAATCAAAGTTAGTTACCCAGAAGTACTGACTTAGCTTGGAAAATATTTTTAGTTTCCAAGAGTTGGCAGTTTATAGTACTAATCAGTTGTTCCTAGAGGAGGAATAACAGGCATCATTTTCATCCCTATTAACTGCTGGAGCATGTGAACACTTGCTATCTAGCAGTCATTGCCTTCCTATTTGTTTACTACAGACCCTTCTAATGCCATTTGGAAAATCCAATCATCAGGCACTAAGGCCCAAACAGGGCATTTGCACAGCATAAATTCACTGCCAACTATGCAAGACCTTTGGCTCTCCTCGAGGGTACAAAAATACACAGCAACCTGAGCATTAACAGGTCATTTTCACACATTAGCATCCATTTTTACAGAGTTGTTTCTTCAGTATCTGTTCAATCTCTGACATGGGCATGGCTCTGGTCACAGAGGCCTCAAGTGTCACCATTAGCCAGTGTAAATTAACAGGGTTGTTAAAGTGGCCAGCATCTCTGGGCAACAAGCTCTTGCCAACTCTACATGCTGACTGGTCCAAGTAAGCTTTATTTGGAACTGATCACTAATGGGGCCTTCAAGTTGCATATTAGAGCACACGGATTCATTCTGTGCTTGGGATTTTCAAATATAATAAGGCTTAGCCTGTCTTTAGAAGCACTGAATGATTTGTAGATCTGGAAAATGGGTTACTGAATGTTTGGATCTCATCTGGAAATTCAGTTGAGCAACCAGACAGGGGAATTCAGAGGCCAGTTGGTTGGGAAATCAAAAATAATTTAGCCACAAGCATCCTAATATTAAAAAGAAAAAATAAACATTAAGCATTAATATTAAGAAACACCATATGTAAATTAGTAAACAGTGAACATCAACATTAAAAAGCGTTCAACATTTTTAAAAAAACAAAACAAAACAAACCACAAAAAACTTTGTTACCTCCTTCTGCTGCCTTTCCAGTTCCTTCATCCGAATTTCCCGAGCCTCAGCTCGAGCAGCTCGCTTTGCTGCAAGCCTGGCTTCTGCCTGAAAATACAATAAAAATACAATTATCTTAATAAGCAATTGCTTTGAAGTGTGTGGCTATTTATTCATTCATTCAAATTTATTGAGCGCTTACTGTGTGCAGAGCACTGTACTAAGTGCTTGGAGTGTACAATTTGGCAACAGATAGAGACAATCCCTGCCCAACAACGGGCTCACAGTCTAAAATGGGGAGACAGAAAACAAAACAAAACAAGTAGGCAATTCCTGCATCAAATCCTAAAATCAGCTTCCTTTTAAGACTGCACACAATCATTTCCTAAAAATATTAGGTACCATTCAAATCTCCTGCTTTGAGTACGCCAGACTGTCTTGTACAGTCCAGAAAAATCTATAGAGGACCGATTTCAATCCCTGTATTAGGTCTGTCAGCAAATCCTTTTCACGGTTCTTCCACATTCTGGAATCTATTTCTTCTTCTCTATCCAAATGGCTATTACATTGGTTCAAGCACTTGTCATACCCTATACTGACTTGGCCTCCATCGGTCTCCCTGCTGATCCAGTTCACCCTTCACTCTGCTGCCGGGATCATCTTTCTATATCATTCGCACATGTCTTCCAACTTCTCAAAAGCCTCCAATCCTAGTCCATATCTCCCCGCATCAAGCAGAAGCCCCTGCCCATTGGTTTTAAGGCACTCAATCAGCTCTGCACCTCCTCCTGCTTATCCTGTGAAGTGTTCAACACCAACTTTATGCAGAGCTTGGGAGAGTACAGTACAGGCAGAAATCTGAATTGTACTTTCCAAGAGCTTAGAAAGTGCTCTGCACACAGCACTCAATAAATACGACACTAAATGAAAGTACTATCTTTTCCCATACATCGTTTCTCTTAAGCTAACCTGCTCACTGTACTCTGCTTTTGTCTCTCTCCCTCTAGACTGTAAACTCATTGTAGGTAGGGAATGTGTCTCTTATACTGTTATAATGTACTCTCCCAAGCACTTAGTACAGTGCTCTGTACACAGTAAGCGTTCAATAAATATGATTGACTGACAGCTGACAACAGGCTCAGATCCTCTCCCTCACTCTGTAATTCCCATTTTCTAAATTCTTCTGAGGTCACATCTCCTCCAGGAGATCTTTTCCAATTACTTTCTTTTCTTCCCACTTTCTATCTCCCAACTGTCATTTCAGCACTTCTATGCCACTCACGTTGAGTGCTAATGCCATTCCCAACCATTTTACCTATCTTAATCCTCTATTACTTCTGCCTCTCTGTAATTTATTTTAGCATCTATCTCTTCAGCTAGATTATACGCAACTTGTGAGCAGGGCCCAAGGATTTCTACCTCTACTACACTCTCCCAAGCTCTGCACAGAGTTGATGTTCTAATGTGCTACTCCATCTATGCAGAACCAAAGATGCTCTTAGCAACACGGAGTCCATTGGTACCTTCAGAAGTACCTAAGCAATATACTGTCTAAATGTGGAAAACTATGCACAGATAGTCAAAAAAGTGAAAAACCAAATAAAGGCAAAAATGTTTGTTGTTTTTTTTCTGGAGGGTGGCGGGGGGGGGAGAGACAAAAGATGGAAACAGTGAGGCCGTGAAAAGGAGTAGGGGAGCCTATTGAAAAGAGTGTGGGTTTAGGAGTCAAAGTCAGTCAGTCAATTGTATTTATTGAGCGCTTACTGTGTGCAGAGCACTTTATCAAGCAATTGGCAGAGTACAATATAACAGACACAATCCCTGTCTATAATGATGCGCTCTATTCCTCGTTCTGTCACTTGCCTGTTGGGTATCTTGGGCAAGTCACTTAACTTCTCTGAGCCTCAGTTTTCTCATCTGCAAACACGGGATCAATACCTCTTCTCCTTACTCTTTAGATCATCAGTCCCATGAGGGACAGTGACTGCCTCCCAACTAATAAACTTGTATCTATTCCAGTGCTTAGAACAATATGTGACACAGAAAGCACTTAAATACCATAATAATAGTATTACCTTTCACACCAATGGTCTATAGAGCAAACAGTGTCCAACCTTTTCTATGGCTATAAAACTCTACATATTTAGCTTTTTAAGCACTTTCATCAACCTAACCTACAAGACACACACACACACACAGGAATTACTAGAACTCATTTCATAGGCAATGGAGTAATGATCACCACAACCAGTTTTATTGGGCAGGATACCAGAGGAGGATCAATGAGAGTAGGATTCAAGGAACTGATGCTGCATGGTTAATTGAAATGATGCACATCCCGGCAGGGAGAGCAAAGCAAATGTTTTAAAGAGGGCGGAAAATTTTCAAGCAACGTGGCATAGATTTGGAACACAACAGACATGCTAGCCTGGTCTATAACAATCACAAGTGAAGAACTAACTGAAATTAATCCATTTATTGCCTACTCTTTGCAGATTATTGTATGACGTACTTAGGAGAAATGCACTAAAGTGACTTGTTGACAGGAGGAAGAAGGACAGGGCTGCATACATGAATAAATGCTTAAGTATTCAGGTGTGTAAGCTGTGGGAGGTTGTGAGTCCAGTCAGTGGTTACGCAGGAGCAGAAGTGCTGAAGTGGCAGTTGAGGGTCATGTAATCTGGGGAGGAATTTCAGGAGGAAGGGCCAGGAGGACCCAAAGGGTAAAAGTAGCAAGGGGTAGGACAATCCCTGATTGATCCTAGGATGGAATGGAGAGCTAGTCCTGTGGAAACTCTTACAACCCAATATCTTATATTTGCCCAAATAGATAAGATAATAACACTAATGATGATTTTATTAAGCATCTACTACGTGCCAAATGTTTTATTGTGATAATGTTGTCTTGTTTTTGTTTTGTTCTGCTTTGCTGTCTGTCTCCCCCGATTAGACTGTGAGCCCATCTTTGGGCAGGGATTGTCTCTTATCTGTTGCCGAATTGTAATAATGTTGGTATTTGTTAAGCGCTCACTATGTGCAGAGCACTGTTCTAAGCGCTGGGGGAGACACAGGGGAATCAGGTTGTCCCATGTGGGGCTCACAGTCTTCATCCCCATTTTAAAGATGAGGGAACTAAGGCACAGAGAAGTGAAGTGACTTGCCCACAGTCACACAGCTGACAAGTGGCAGAGCTGGGATTCGAACCCATGACCTCTGACTCCAAAGCCCATGCTCTTTCCACTGAGCCACGCTATTCCAGGCACTTAGTACAGTGCTTTGCACATAGTAAGCACTCAATAAATACTACTGAATGAATAAAAGATAGGTGGAATAGAATCTCTGAGAACAGTTACTTTATCCCTCTTTCAGCTCCATTAAATTAAAATACTACTGATGATACTGATTACTGTTTTCTATGTGCCAATTTCTGTGTTCAGCACTGGGGTAGATACAAGATAATGAAGTTGGAAAGAGTAGCTGTTCCATATGGGGTTCCCAGCCTAAGAGGGAGGGAGAGGAAACAGATATTTTATATTCATTTTTCAGTTGAGGGAACCGGGACAGAGCAGTAAAGTAACTTACATAAGATCAAGTGGTAATGGTGGAACTGGGACTGGACAGGAACTGGGTTCCCTGATTCCCCGCCTCATGCTCTTTCCACAGTACCACAGTTCCACAGACAACAGTACCATCACCTTTGAATGCCCAGGATCATTTTATAAGTTATGCTTGGACAGGTGCACCCCACAGCACAGCTCTGATAACTTCCTCAAAATAAACTGAATGAGGATTGGGGGAAGGTGCATTTTTTTTTTAACAGATTTATATGTTATAAATTGGGATCAGATTCATTATTTTGGGAAAAAACATTACATCAAGCATCAATGAGCTACTGCTTAAACATTGCTTAAGTAATTCACAGCACAACGCTACGGCATTGTCTAAGTGAGGAAATGTAGAATTTTTGGATGAGGCAGCAAAAGTACAAGCATGTTCTGTTGACTTTTTTCTCCCCACGTCAGTGAAGAATGTGTCCAATTCAGGCCTTTTTCTGTAAAGTACCTGGCAGCAGGCCACCTCTTTTGGAACACTTTTTCACACCTTTGAACTGCTCTCCATCTGGTTCTTCTTCAATCATTTCATAAATTAATCTGCTTTCTTTAAAACACTTGATAAGAGCTTATTAAAATATATTACCACAACTACTCTCACTATTTGAGACTACTTAATCCTAAAATTTTAGCTGGTGATTGAGAAACCATACATTCTCCATTGGTTTAGGTATTTTGCAATGCTGAATGGGACTGACAGTGTTAAACAAAAACGACTGTATCCCCAAGTTGTATGTACCATAGGGTGGCAGCATGGTCTAGTGGACAGAGCACAGGCCTGGGAGTCAGAAGGACCTGTGTTCTAATCCCAGCTCTGCCACTAGTCTTCTGTTTGATCTTGGGCAGGTCACCTACTTTTCTGTGCCTCAGTTACCTCATCTGTAAAATGGGGATTAAGACTGTAAGCGCTATGTGGAACAGGGACTGTGTCTAATGTGATTACCTTGTATCTACCCCAGCACTTAGTACAGTGCCTGATACATAGTACGGGAAGCAGCGTGGCTCAGAGGAAAGAGCCCGGGCTTCGGAGTCAGAGGTCATGAGTTCGACTCCCGGCTCTGCCGCTTTTCATTCATTCAATAGTATTTATTGAGCGCTTACTATGTGCAGAGCACTGTACTAAGCGCTTGGGATGAACAAGTCGGCAACAGATAGAGACAGTCCCTGCCCTTTGACGGGCTTACAGTCTAATCGGGGGAGACGGACAGACAAGAACAATGGCACTAAACAGCGTCAAGGGGAAGAACATCTCGTAAAAACAATGGCAACTAAATAGAATCAAGGCGATGTACAATTCATTAACAAAATAAATAGGGTAACGAAAATATATACAGTTGAGTGGACGAGTACAGTGCTGTGGGGATGGGAAGGGAGAGGTGGAGGAGCAGAGGGAAAAGGGGAAAATGAGGCTTTAGCTGCGGAGAGGTAAAGGGGGGATGGCAGAGGGAGTAGAGGGGGAAGAGGAGCTCAGTCTGGGAACGCCTCTTGGAGGAGGTGATCAGCTGTGTGACTGTGGGCATGTCATTTAACTTCTCTGTGCCTCAGTTACCTCATCTGTAAAATGGGGATTAACTGTGAGCCTCACGAGGGACAACCTGATTACCCTGTATCTACCCCAGCGCTTAGAACAGTGCTCTGCACATAGTAAGCGCTTAACAAATACCAACACTATTATTATTATAGTAAGCGCTTAAATACCATAAAAAATTAACTTCAGTTAAGGTATCGAATCTTAGTACAATGCTCTCCACCCAGTTAGCGTTAAATATCACTGATTGACCGAAACATGAATGGCTGCATTTCTGGGTTATATGTATCATGGAGTTGCTATAACCCAGGGTATGTTTGTATTTAGTTAAAAAAAAACCCATCTCCCAAAAAGGTTCAATAAAATTTGTTTGTTTTACTTGAGTAATAACAAAGCAGGGTAAAAGATTATACATGAAACTGGTCTTAAATATGCCTGAGTTTACTCTCACTCACATGCTTGATCTTTAGGGTCCAACCAAGTATAGAAATAATACACCACTATCCAAAAATAATCCCTGACACTAGGGATCAAGTTTCTTTAATATCCTCAGGAGAAATACCTTTGCTTGGATAGTTTAGTTTTAAAAACAAAAGCATCCTGTAAAAGAAGAAGTGTGGGTCTGTCGAAATAAAATGGGCCTGGAAGTCAGAGGACTTAGGTTCTAATTCTGGTTCTGGCACTTGCCTGTTATGCAACCTTGGGCAAGTCACTTCTCTGTGCCTCAGTTTCCTCACCTGTAAAATGGGGATCCCATACACATTTTCCTTCTTATTTAAACTGTGAGCCTGACATGGTGCAGGGACTGTGTCCGACCTGGTCATCTTGTATCTATCCCAGTGCTCAGTACAGTGTTTGGCACATAATAAGCACTTACACCTACCACAATCATCACTATTATGGATAGAACACTCAGTTCTGCTGTATCGCACCTTTTCATGTTTTGACAAGAATGCACTGAGTGAACGAAGGAATGTGTTCCCAAAAATGTGACCTAGGTTTTAAACGATGCTTTGTGGTGTTGGAGGAAATTGCTGGGAGCATCTGTGCAATATCAAAACAGTAAGTACTAAAGCACCAGTTTCCAAGAACCCAACTCTGTATTACAAGAGAACTGGGTGTATCCTATTTAATAGTGGACAAAACAAGGCAGCGACTAACTGTATTTTAAGTAAACTCTAAGAAGGAGAAATCAAACTCAGATATGTGAACAAAAACATCCTTTTCCCAAACGTGCACCTCAATTCTTTCCTGTCCAATAGCTCTCACATTTCCTCTTCTCTGACTCCTTTCTGCCCTGACACTGCACTTGAATTTGCACCCTTTACTCACCCTTCCCTCAGCCCCACAGCACTTACGCACATATCCATGATATATTTATATTAATGTCGGTCTCCCCATCTAGACTACAAGCTTGTTGTGGGCACGCAACATATCTACCATTTCTGCTATTCTGTACTCTCCCAACTGCTTAGTGCAGTGCTCTGCAAAGAGTAAGTGTTCAATAAATATGATTGATAGTGGTGGGAAGGAGTAATGGGTGGGGAGGGAGGAGAGGCAACATTTACAAAAAAATCTTAAACAGTAATTAGAACTGGCCCCAAAGAAAACATATAAAAGCTGCCACACATTTCACAGAGTTTTGCTGGCCAGTAACCTAGAGGTGAAGGAGAAGCTTTCAGCTATTCTGCAGGATGACTCAAAAGGGAATGGTTTGGGAGTGTCCCAACAGAGACTCTGGCAGTCTCTCTTACAGAATGTGCTTTTTCAAGCATGTAGGAAAATGTTCCCAGCAAGACAACAAGTAGCCCGGCTACTGCTTTAACTCAAGGGAACATTTTCCTGTTAACTATGCCCATTTCCCAGCAGTCTTTCGCAAAGTAACAAGTGCTTCCCTCCCAAAAGGTAAACATAATTTTAAACCTAGTAACCATACTACCAATGTTTGTCAAATACTCGGTTTTTCTGATAAATGCCAAAAACACCTGCATTGTCATTCAGTGGGGAGAAAGAAGTCGCAATAAAGCAAGTACGATTATTATTGATAAGAGTTAGAACCCATCACATACACTACCTTTTCTAAAACCCTTAGCCAGTTTAGCTTTCAACAAGCTGCTCAAAATATTTTCCAGTCATTAACAAGAAAGCCATCAAGTCATCTTGTTCGTCTCCAAGCAGTGAGCAGGATAAATTATTAGCTATAGGAGGCTGGAGAACGGGCATCAGCAACACTTGGAAAATGGCACAAAAGGTGACAAATGTCAAGAAATTCAGCCCTGCAAGGAAGCCTCTAGTGCCCGCATCAGGATTGACCCCATGCTCACCACCATCTTAGACCCGAGGCCATCCTCCTTTTGAACAGTGTCGTTGAGTGGCCAAGGCAACCAGGAAATACGGAACCCAGGATTAGTGAAGTAGGCCGTGGCTGAAGCTAGGCAGGACCCAGGATCGGCAGGAGAAGCAGCTATTTCTACATAGAGCACACACCCTTTTGGAAAGCACCTGGAAGCAATAGAGAAAGGAAAAAGCCACAGGAATAGGCTTTCCTCCCACACCAGCTTTAATTGCCTTAAGGCTCCCCCATCTCTTCACTGGTATTGAATACGAGACCCTCATGGATAAAGCATGGGCCTGGGAGTCAGAAGGATCTGGGTTCTAATCCGGATCCACCACTTCTCTGTGTGACCTTGGGCAAGTCACTTCACTATGCCTCAGTTATCTCATCTGCATGATGGGGACTGACTCAGCCTGATGAGGGACATAAACTGTGTCCAACCTAATTTGCTTGCTTAGTACAGTGCTTGGTACACAGTAAGTACTTAACAAATACCACTATTATTATTTAATTATTATTAGGGAGTTGTACTAATTTCTCTCTAGTGGAGTCTTTCCCTATCCTGTGCACTGTTCCTCTCCCAAAGAAAACATGCATGAACAGTAAGAATGGGGGTGGGGCTCATCTCATTCTTCCAATTCTTTGATAAATTTTCCATACATACAAAGGATAGGTGCATAACAGGGAGAGTCTGAATGAAATCTAATTAGATCTCTGGATCTTCTGAATCAGAACCAGCATGGGAGTCAGAAGGTCATGGGTTCTAATCCTGGCTATGTCACTTGTCAACTGTGTGACCTTGGGCAAGTCACTTCACTTCTCTGTGCCTCAGTTACCTCATCTGTAAAATGGAACAGGGACTGTAGTCAACCCTATTTGCTTGTATCCACCCCAATGCTTAGTACAGTGCCTGGCACATAGTAAGCGCTTAAATAATTATCATTATTATTATCATCTAAGAGGGAAATACCCTGATACCAAAGGGAAATGCAGTAAATACACTAAAACCCAAAGCCAAAATAAACGAAGAGTGAAGAAAATAAATGACTCACTCAAAAAACTAGGTGGGTCAGAAGAATGTCAGCTTATAGGGAAAATTAAATGGAAGAAAACAAGTCAATCAATGATACTTATTGGGCACTTACCATGTGCAGAGCACTCTATTAAGTGCTTGGGAGAGTACAACAGAATTAATAGACACATTCCCTGCCAATAAAAATGAAATAAAGCCATTTCCCAAGCTAGAGGTGGCATGACTACACCATGATTGTTTTGAAAGCAAGTCTCAGGAAACAGATAGGAAATGATTCCTGGGTGGACGGAGTGGAAAATCGACTGCTCCCATTGGCAACTTGAATCCCAAACTAGATTCTTATGGCTTCAACGAGGTCAGCGACTAATTCAAAGAAAGAGCTGAGTGCATACGGGCAAGAGAGATAACAGGAAATTACATAATGAAGCAGGGAATCTGATTATTTAAAAAAAATGAACACAGCTGCTTCATTTTTATAACTTTCAAAACAGAATGCTGTATCCAAGTTTCATTTTCATCTATTAATGAATACTGAATGTCCTGGAACGGCATTCCAACATTGAGGGGAGCACTGCAAAAGCAAACACTTTTGAAAGATGCACTCAATTATCTAAAATACATAGGTTCAGAGCTAGTTCACACAACCAGCTGAGTTTTGGGGATAATGAAGTTCACGCAGTCAGACTAGGTTTCACCCTACTGCTTCTGTACACAGATCTTGGGGTCACTCTTGATCAACCATCTAACCCAATCAATTATGGAGTGCCTGTGTGTTGAGCACTGTACTGAGTGTTGTGCAGTGCCCAGCACACAGGCACTCCAGACACTTCAGTACAGTGCTCAGCACTCAGGAAGCACTTAATAAATACTGTTACTACTACTTAGGAGAGTATAACGCAGTAGAGTTGGCAGACATGATCCCTGCACTCAGGCATCTCAGATGAAGGGCTTGCCTTCAGTAACCCCTTCATTCCTGCAAACCCAGCTTGAGAGAAGCAGTTATGCTATTGGGCTAAATTTACCCCTGCTCTTCCTTTGATAAAAGATCAGCATGAACCTCGGAGGCAGAGCAGCCAGATCCGACCCAGGGTGACCTAAAAGCCAGGGCCAACCCCTTTATCACAAGACCAGTCCACGATTTCTCATGCGTGTCGGACGGAGACACTGGGTGTGTATGGTGGAAATGCAAGACGGTGGCTCAGAAAATTGCAGGACACACCTGGGAGCTCACCAGCTGTCAAGGTCACTGTAGAGAGCAGCTGCTGCCTATACGCAGAGGACAGACCGTATACAAATGTAGACTGTAAGCTCATTGTGGGCAGGAAATGTGTGTCTGTTATATTGTATTCTCAAGCGCTAAGTACCGTGTTCAACGCTCAATAAACATGAATGACTAACGATTCCCGTTTAGACCTTTGGTCTTTGTCATTACTCAGATGTCCCATGGACACCTCAAACTTAATGTGCCCAAAACAGAACTCATCTTCCCCAATTTTTCCATCGCTGTAGACACCACCACCAGCCTCCCCATCTCACAAGCTTCTAACCGTGGCATTATCCTCAATTCATCCCTCAGTCAACTCGTACATTCAATGTGTCACCAAATCCTGTTGGTTTTACCTTTATAATCTCTCTAGCATCTACCCCTTCCTCTCCATCCCAACTGCTACCATATTGATCCAAGCTCTCATTTCTCATCTGGACTACTGCATCAGCCTCTTTTCTGACTTCCCTCCTCTAGTCTCTCCACATTCCAGCCTCTACTTCACTCCGCTGCTCAGATCAGTCTCCTAAAAAGAACACTTGGTCCATATCGCCCCACTCCTCAAAAACCTCCAATGGCTGTCCATCCACCTTAACATCCAACTCCTCACCACCAGCTGTAAGGCTCTCAATCAGCTTGCTCCCTCCTATCTTACCTAGTTGATCTCCCACTTCAGCCCAACCCATAGGATTTCTCTCTCTAGCATCAACCTATACTCTGTGCTTCAATCTACCCTGTCTCACTGATGACCCCTTACCCACATCCTCCCTATGAGCTGAAACTCACTCTCCCGTCATTTGTGACAGACCAACTATCTCCTACTTTCAAAGCCCTATTAAAAGTCACACCTCCTCTATTAGGCTTTCCCTGATTAAATCTTTATTTCCCCTTTTCACCTTCCTTTCTACAATGACTATGCACTTATTTGGGTCAATACCTATTATTACTAATAATAACACTGTTTTTTATGTGCTATGTGTCAAGCACTGTTCTAAGTGATGGGATAGATTCAAGTTTATCTCTAGCACACATGGGATTCACTGTCTAAGTTGTGGGGGGAGGAAGGAAAACAGGCAGTGGGTCTCCATTTTAAAAAATAATAATAATTGAGGCATTTGTTAAGCACTTACTATGTACCAGGCACTGTAC
The DNA here is from genome assembly GCF_004115215.2 of Ornithorhynchus anatinus. Classification (NCBI taxonomy): domain Eukaryota; kingdom Metazoa; phylum Chordata; class Mammalia; order Monotremata; family Ornithorhynchidae; genus Ornithorhynchus; species Ornithorhynchus anatinus. The sequence continues at coordinate 34,590,567 of NC_041734.1, read as the reverse complement.
ACCAGGGTGGATATGAGCAAATCAGGTTGGACAGAGTCCCCATCCCACGTGGAAATCACTATCTCAATCCCCATTTTACATATGAGGTAACAGGTTCAGAGATGTTAGTGACTTGTTGAGTGTCATATAGCAGACAAGTGGTGGAGCTGGGATTAGAACCCAGGTCTTCCAAGTCCCAGGCCTGTACTCTTCCACTAGGCCATGTTGCTCTTCTGAATGTGAACCTACGAACTTCAAATTCACCCCAATCCAGCCCCACAGCACTTAAAATACAGATAGCCACACTCTCCCATTCCCCCTTTAGTAATTTATTTTAATGTCTGTCTCTTCCTCTAGACTGTGAGTTTCTTGTGGTCAGGGTATGTTTCTACCAATTCTTGCATTGTATTCTCCCAAATGCTTAATACCATGCTCTGCATACAATAAGCACTTAATGAATACCAATGAATGACTGATTACATTGTGGCATGTACATTAAGAAAGACTACTGAGGCTTGAACTCTATACAAAAGAGAGTCTTGGAAAAATTGAGAGAAGAGCCACAAATATGTTAAACAGGCTAAAAGATAAGATATTAATCAAAGGCTAAAGCTTCTCTAGCTGGAACAAAAACAAAGTAAGGGTACACAACAGTCTTCGGGTTATCAAGCACAGATTGCTGACTATACAAACTCAACTACAAAGGGGATCAAAGAAGAAGAGGAAAAATGCTTATCATGTAGCTTGAGGAGTTAAGTTAAATTGAATTCCCTATTAGAGAGGGTGATTAAATACTGAGATTACCAGTGGTGGCTGTTGAAACTCCTTTTCTGGTCATCTTTAAAAGAGTTAGAGTTAAATTCTCACCTGTCTAAAATAGTTTCAGAAAAAATCTGCCTGCAGGTAGCAGGGGGATAAATCTAATTGCTCCATCTGGGTAAACTCCAAGCTCTATGATGCTATAACTGGACCATAACATAAACATACACATACACTTTGATTAAATTGAAAAAACAATGAAAAGGAATATTTTGAATGTTAGTCTCTTCATGTTGTGTATAGCCAACTAGAGGATTTCCACACTCCTTGGTTGGTATCTCAAGACAGTCTAGTTATTATTAAACAGAATTCTTTGAAACTTCAGCTGAAAATTCCTTATGAAGCAAATATTTGCTGAATCAGCACTTGGAGCTTGATAGGTGATAGGTGCCAGGAGGGGAGGGAAAATGGAGGATTTCCAAACTCTGGAAAAGATTATACAAGGGGCTAAAACTCAGCTTCTTTCTTCAAAGCACAGAAGAGCATCACTAGCTACCACCTAGAGCTGGTCACTATCTCCGTTTTACCTTTGAGCTCTAAATAATGAAATTCTGTTACAGCTTTAGCCATCTTGTTGCTCAACATTAATTTAGCTGGGTAAAAAGCCATCCAGAAGAAAACAGTATCTACAATACGGCAATGAGAGTACCGTACCTAATTAAATGCTAAGTAATTATATTCAATTTATAATGCTTTTCCCCACACAAAATGAAGTGTTACACTCACATATCTTCCCACACACATAAGGTAAAAAAAATTATATTTTAACTGTCTTTAACAAAAAAGTATGTTTTCCTCCCTTGGTGCTTATAAAAAATCAATCACATTTATTAAGTGTTTACTGTGTGGGGAGCACTGTACTAAGCTTTTGGGAGAGCACACTATAACAGAGTTGGTAGACATGTTCCCTGCCCACAACAAGCTTGTAGCCTAGAGGGGGAGACAGACATTAATACAAATAATTGATATGTACGTAAGTGCTGTGGGGCTGAGGGAGGGGTGAATAAAAGAGTGCAAATCCAAGTGCAAGGACGATGCAGTAAGGATTGTGGGGAAAGAGGAAATGAGGGGCATGTCAGGGAAGGCCTCTTGGAGGGCATGTTCCTTCAATAAGGCTTTGAAGAAGGGGAGAGTGACCAACCGCTGGAGAGAGGGAGGGCGTTCTAGGCCTGAAGCAGGACATAGGTGACAGGCCGGTGGCAAGTTAGATGAAAATGAGGTACAGTGAGAAGGTTGGCATTACAGCAGTGATGTGTGTAATATGGGTTGCAGAAGGAAATCAGGGACGTAAGGTAGAAAGAGGCAAAGTGATTGAGTACTTTAAAGCTGATGGTAAGGAGTTCCTGTTTGATGTGGAGGTGAATGAGCAACAATTGGAGGTTCTTAAGGAGTAGGGAAACACTGACTGAACATTTTTGTAGAAGAATGATTTAGCGGAGCTGGGCTGAGAGGTTGGGGAGGAAGAAATAACGTCACTAAATGAATCAAAGAATTGATTCTCAGGGATAGTATTGGTAGTCCCCCAAAAAACTGATATCACAGGAATAGAATCTCACAGAAAAACCATTATTAATGTAAGAAAATACACTTTACGATAGCCACCTTACTACCATGAAAGGGTCACATAACTCTCCAAAATCAAAATGAAATATTTAAGAAACTGAAACCAGATTGCTTGAACTAAATCAAGAACCTAGAGCATGGGCCTGGGTATCTGAAGGAACTGGGTTCCAATCCAGGCTCCTCCACTTGTCTGCTGTTTGACTTTGGGCAAGTGACTTCACTTCTCTGTGCTTCAGTTAATTTATCTGTAAAATGGGGATTAGACTGTGAACCCCACATGGAACATGGACTGTGTCCAGCCTGATTACCTTGTATCTAACCCAGTGTTTAGAAGAGTGCCTGGCACTTAAATAACCTAAGAAACATGAATAAATGTAAACTTTCTGGAATTGTATACCAGCTCATTGTCAATAACAGCTTTGAAGTGTTATATGACAATATCATGTCATCCAATTAATAAAAATACTTCCTAATATATTCAAAATATACGTTAAAAGCATATGTAGGATGAAATTCTCATTTAGTCTTACTTTCAGCCTGACCTATTGTCCAGACAAAAAGTTAATTCTGCTCTGAACTTTGTCAGTCCAGAATCATGGCCTCATACAGAATACATTGATTAACCAAGTCTTGAGCCTTTTTAAGTCTCTTCAATGTAAGGTGATGAGGACTGTTATCTGAAGATGGAATAAGTGGGAGATGTGAGACAAAGGCCTTAAAAACATATTTCAAAATTTCTCAATTCTTGTCTCGATAACTAGGACACTTTCAAAATGGCATTAAATACTTACTCCTTTATCAAATTTTACAAGACTGGAAGTTAATAATAATAATAATAATAATGTTGGTATTTGTTAAGCGCTTACTATGTGCCGAGCACTGTTCTAAGCGCTGGGGTAGACATAGGGGAATCAGGTTGTCCCACGTGGGGCTCACAGTCTTAATCCCCATTTTACAGATGAGGGAACTGAGGCACAGAGAAGTTAAGTGACTTGCCCACAGTCACACAGCCAACAAGTGGCAGAGCTGGGATTCGAACTCATGAGCCCTGACTCCAAAGCCCGTGCTCTTTCCACTGAGCCACGCTGCATTAGGCAGACTTGAAATGCACATTTCTGAAGAAAAGCACTTCCTCAAGAAATTGGGTAGTTCAACATTAAGACCCACACACTTAAGTGATGGAATTCAAGGGACCAAGTATGATCTTACAGCCACATCTATTACACACAATCAAGACACAAGTTGTTTAGCCAGCAACCCAGCCTAACCCGTCACCTTGGACTGTGAGCCCCATGTCGGACCTGATTACCTTGTATCTACTCCAATGCTTAGTACAGTGGTTGGCCCATAGCAAGTGCTTAAATAGCACAATTTTTATTACAATTATCATTAGAAGAGGCTCTCCCTGGGAGAGATTTTAGCCCCAGACCCAACTTTATGGGCCTGCTCAGATTTCTGGGGGTGGGGTGGTGTTTGGGTGGTGAAAAAGTACCACTCAAAACTCAAGAGCACATCAATTCCACACTGCTACCATTGTGGTGCTTTCCTAGACACCTGAAGCTGGATCACCACCCAGCTTGGATCCTGGCAATTTCACTGTACTCCCACTACACTCACCTACAGTCCTCTCACCTAATATCTCGGTTCCCCACAGCTCCTGGATGACAGTAGCTCATCCCCTTAGCCAATCCCTCAAGATACATATAAAACATTCCTTTATATTAATGTCTATCTCCCCACCTAAACTCTAAGCTCTCTGTGGCCAGGGAACGTGCCTACCAGCTCTATTATAATGAACTCTCCCAAGCGCTCAGTATAGTTCTCTGCACACAATAAGCGCTCAAAAAATACAACCGATTGACTGACATATGACTGACTGATAGTGTGCTGGAATTGTAGCTGATACCTCTGCATTAAGAGCTGGAGCCAGACACTGAACTTCTTGGGCATTGCTATTCAGGGACAACAAATCAATTATCTGATCGATTTCTAACAAATTTACCTTGAAGCCTTTAAAGTTGTATTTTTTGTCATTATCTCTGTTTTTGAAACAAAAACAGCTATTTGGATGAATCTGAGGACCAGAGATGAAAAATTAAGTTGCACTTTATTCAATTTATGACACTTTATGATAATGTCCCCATACTGGATGGGCCAAGAGGAAAATATAAATTTTTGAGGAAATTTCAAGAACAGAGCTTGGCTACGGGAAAGGAGAGTATCAGATGACCAGAGGTTACATGCTTAAATTCAAAAATATGATTGAATTTAAAAAGAACTTGAGTTGAGGGATGTGTCCATCAATTCTGCCGTATTGTATTCTCCTAAACTCTTCATATAATGCTCTGCAACCAGTAAGTGCTCAATAAATACTACTGATTGATCAATCTGTGTAAGGGAGACAACTTAAATGGGATAGCTTTAGATGACCTTGAGCTCAAAAGAAGAAAAGACAAAAAAGTGAAAAAATAAAAACGGCATTTATTAAGCACTTGCACTGTGTTAAGCACTGGAATAGATACAAGGTCAGTCAATTGAACAATCTGAATAGAAATGATTAAAACAGAGTGAGGAAGAGGTCAATTTAGATATTCTTTCTAGGATATTCAAATATAAGGGACTAGCATATAAAATCTCAACGTGCTTAGGATAGAAAGGTATAAAATATTTTTTGTAGGGTCTGGAATGAAAAAAAAATCACTGGAAAATTAATGAAATTTTGTCCCATACTCATATAATTTTTGTGTCTTACCATGTTTTTAAGACTATTTTCAACACCAATTAACTCTCTGAAAAAGAGAGCAATGTTAAATCCCAATCCCCCCCATCTCACCCAAACATTTAATAATAAATTCAAAGTTCTGCAACTTCAACAACAACACTGAAATTTCTTCATGTTACTGCAGCTTGATGGGACTAAACAGGCTGATGACACCTTCCCAAAAGGAAAACTGAAAATACTCAGGGAAAGCTTTTGCTCAGAAATTAAATGTTTCCCAAAGTGTCATGCGAGAATAAAGTTACAATTGGGGCATTTTGGGAAGCTTAAGAGCTGGCTGGAGTGCACACACACGCACACAAATACAAGCACACATCTTGCAAAAGCTAGGAAGGGCTGAAAGAACTTTAAATGACCCTGATTTGAGATATTCTTCCAAGCTTGTGTCAGCTATTTCATGGCTGGGCATGGGGGAGGGGACGCTGGTGATTGCGGGGAAACGCATGTGAAGTTTTGCACCCATGTATTGCTTTCTGCAGCTGCTGAGTCAGAACTGGGGAAATCCATGCTGCTTTTTGCTAGCCAAGAAATCTTAGTGCACTTATGAGAACAGCAGGGAAAGAAGAACTCTAGCTTTGAAATGGTGTGGGAGTTGAATAAGAGAGCATGGGCTGGAAGTCGGGGGACAGAGGGTTGGGGCCACTGCCCCATAACCCTTGATTATTTCACTGACCTAACAGGTCTGAGTCATTCAAGTTCTACTGCATAGGTCCCTGGCACAAAAGATTCATTCATTCAATTGTATTTATTGAGCTCTTACTGTGTGCAGAGCACTGTACTACTACTACTTATAATAAAGATGGTATTTGTTAAGCGCTTACTATGTGCAGAGCACTGTTCTAAGCACTGGGGTAGATAAGAGGTAATCAGGTAATCAGGCTCAAAGTCTTAATCCCCATTTTACAGATGAGGTAACTGAGGCATAGAGAAGTTAAGTGAAGTGACTTGCCCAGGTCACACAGCAGACAAGTAGCAGAGGCGGGATTAGAACCCACTACCTCTGACTCCCAAGCCCGTGCTCTTTCCACTAAGCCAGGCTACTAAGCGCTTGCAATGTACAATTCGATTAGACGTTCAACAAATATGTTCAATAAACACAATGTTCAATAAGTACCACTGATTCTATTAAACAGCAAGGATTTACTGAGTCTCCACTAAATTGCAAACTCCTTGAAGGTCAGGATCTTGTCTTTCAACTCTATTGTATTGTGTTCTCTTAAATTTAGTACACTCTTCGGCATACAGTAAGTGCTCAATAAATCTCGTTGATTGAATGACTGATTGATTCTCTGCCTGAACTCAAGTGCCTAGACCACATTACACGATCAGAAAATGGGACACAGCACACACTTCTAGGATGGAATTTTGGCATATTTTGGTCCATATGAACCATGGCTCAATTTGTAAACCAGGTGACTTTTGCTTCTATGCAGCTTCAATGACTGTCCCCATAGTGCATGTGTATGTAAACTACATCATAGAGATCCATTTGTCAGTCTTTAAAACACTCTAATATCTGTTCAACTCTGACTTCATAATACAGTCAATTCTCTAACTTAGTGGTTGCATTCTTGAAAAAAATCTCACATTAGAGAAGATATCCATTTTGGCACAACATACATGTGCACAAGCAATTTCTTTTGATACCACAGTATGCTGTATCCACAAAGGATATGTCCGACTGATATTTCCTAATTTGGGAACAGTGTTCTAGCCAAAACACATAACATTATGGCAGAACTGTGACTTCAGATTTTCTTCATAAAATGTACTACTTCTTTTCCTCTGCAAACTGCAGGAGTGATGGATGAAGAAAGGATTCCATGTTGTGACTAGAAGGCTTGGTGACGGTAATAAGTTACGGGAAATGACTTTAAGCCAGAAGAGGCAGTGGCTACCAGAAGAGGATGCTTAGGCAAGGGAAGAAAGCATTGCTTATGTCACATCACACTTGGGTGGTCTTAGTCTCCCCCGCTAATAAAAATGAATCCTTTTAGAACCAGAACCATCTACCAAATCCAAATTTAAAGGAGAAGTGGCAATGGCAAATGTAAAGTGCCAAAATCTAAAAGAGCATATGATGAGGATGATCCAGCTCCAACATAATACTGAATCAATGAATCACTGGCATTTTTAAGTGCTTACTATGCGGAGAACCCTGTACTAAGCACTTGGAAGAGAATAATACAACGGACCTGGCACATTCCCTGCCCACAATCAATCGTATTTCTTGAATGCCTGTGTGCAGAGCACTGTACTAAGTGCTTGGGAGAGTACAATACAATAGTTAGCAGACCTGGTTCCCCCTAAATTGGTATTAGCAGGCCCATACTGAGATGAGAATTTATTTCACTGTAGTGTTAAACAAACATGGACATGGCTCTAAACCCTTAAGTCACCCAGTTTAAAGAGATTAACTGCTAGAGATCCAAAGGGCAGAGTAATATATGAGTTTAAAACCATACGCAAAGACAGGAAACTAAAGAAATGCACATGCTGCAAGCTCTGCAGCCTTGACTTTTGAAATTCTGTGATGTAGAAAGCATCAAGATGAGGAGATCATTTCAGAGCTTAAGTTACTCACAGAAACCCGCACCACAGAGTTCTTTCAGAGCAGCTAAGTGTAGGTTGTGACAGCAGAACAAGAAAAATTTATCTTCTAGAGGCTTTAGGATTTTGCTCAATGATCATGAATTTAGCCCTAACTTTTATAACTTTGAAATACTTTAACTTTTATTATAAAATATAGCTACAGCAGGAAAGTAAAGTGATTGGAATTCCATTCATGAAATTCTTCAATAGAGTATTTCAAATTACCCCCATTTGGGGGTGGGGGGTCGGGGGAAGGGGTAACTCCTTATCACATGAGCTGCTTGGTACAAGTAGGGCAATCTTTGAGGTCTAATATTTCCTTCCTTGAGAGGAACTGCTTCAAAAAGTCTAGGCTATCAATTTATGCTGTTGAAATTAAAAATATGTTAACCCTATTCATTGTAGGGCTCAATACATTTCCTTTATAGATCCTTTAGCATCCTGAGGCCTCTCCCCAGCTCCCTAGTGCCCTATCAAGGAGTGAGAAGTGGCATGACTTAGTGGATGGAGCACTAACCTGGGATTCAGAAGGACCTGGGTTTTAATCCTGTCTCCGTTTGTCTGCTGTGTGCCCTTGAGCAAGTCACTCAGTTTCCCTGAGCCTCAATTATCTTATCTTTAAATGGGGATTAGGACTGGGAGCCCCACATGGGCAATGGACTGTGTCCAACCTGATTAGACTGCACCTACCCTAGTGCTTTGTACAGTGTCTGGCACATAAACACCCAGCAAATACCATAGGAATGAAAAAAAACATTGTAAAAAAGCTGGGAAATTAAAAGTCTCAGTTGACGGGCAATAAATCTAGAAGTCATATGAATTCTCCTGGTTAAATTTCCATTTCTATGCATATGGTTTTCAATAATGCCTGCAGTATTGCTGGTGAAGAATATGGGTCCGTGGCATGGGCTTTAAATCCAGTTCCCAAGCTAATGATGGCTGGTCACTAACTTTATAAAAGAAAAAAATGTAAAAATGTCACGGAAAAAGTCTGGCAGCAAATATCTAGGGTAGGGGGCTGTTTATGGGGGCCTAGATACACTGTGGAGATGGCAGGATTGTTGATTTGAAAGCATACTTCAAGGACCATAGTTCTGACCAAAGTTTTCATATCTTTAGAACTCAATAAAAGTGACTGATTTAGAAAAATTAAGAGTTTTAATGACATGCAGTGCTACGGCTACTCTGCTCTGGATTGATCAAGTTTGTTCTGTCCTCAGGAGTTCTCACTCCTCTCCAACTATTCCATTTCATGAATTCCAGTCACCCTTCTCACCTGCCCCTTTCTATCATCAACAATGCTGTCATCACCCAGATATTAACTTTCCTTCATTTGAATCAGCAAATTAGGTGTGTTCAAACATCTTCCAGCAAATCTACTTGAACAGAATATATTTGTCCTCATTCTCTTATTACCTTTAACCAGGTAAAAATTAAATGAAAGGTTACATGCTGCCTGAAAAAAAACACCTCAAGGAATTAAGGGAGATTATTAATAGAAACTGTTCACAGAGGTAAGCTTGTGAGGTTTATCATGCATCAGGTAATGAATGCCTCTTTGCCTATATCAGAGTTTGGCTGACAAGTCAAAAAACTGTTACTCCTACCTCAAGAATGTGATGAGCTGAATAGATATAGTCACATTGCTGGCTTCTCGCTTGTTTTGATTTTAGACAATCCAAGAAAATAAAAAAAATACTCCCCTGTAAGTACTGCTGAAAGTTTTATCTGAATGCTACCATTGTTTAGTTGAGAGAAGTAATGTCTTTTTCTATGTGGCAACAAAGTAGTTCAGGGTATGCTCAACCATCAGGATTAAAGGCCTTCCCTTCTAGCTAAAACTGGGTTGCCGGTCGGCTTAATATAGACCTGTTAACTTTTGCCAAAGTACAGGCCTCCGACGTACAGAAGTGAATAGAACCGAGAGGCTGCTGGTGCAATCTTGGCTCTCCCCTCCCATCCGGGTGCCACGTGGGGGGAGACGCCATTCCATTCACTGACTCCCATTGCCACCATGAGGTCCCGTCAGCCAGGGAGTGAAATAGTGAGTGCTCTGCGATTTGGCAGCTGCTCCTTCCCACTTCTCATCCACGTGAGTGCTGAGGCCCCCGACTCTCTCCCTCCCTCCCAACCACCCCACAGCGGGTCCTGTTAGCAAGAAGAGTGTCAGTGGTCCCACAACTTTCGCAACACTCTGGCTGCTGGACTGACCAGACTATGAGAGCAGTTCATTCATTCAATAGTATTTATTGAACGCTTACTATGTGCAGAGCACTGTACTAGGCGCTTGGGATGAACAAGTCGGCAACAGATAGAGACAGTCCCTGCCGTGTGACGGGCTTACAGTCTAATCGGGGCAGACGGACAGACAAGAACAATGGCACTAAACAGCGTCAAGGGGAAGAACATCTCGTAAAAACAATGGCAACTAAATAGAATCGAGGCGATGTACAATTCATTAACAAAATAGGGTAACGAAAATATATACAGTTGAGCGGACGAGTACAGTGCTGTGGGGATGGGAAGGGAGAGGTGGAGAAGCAGAGGGAAAAGGGGAAAATGAGGCTTTAGCTGCGGAGAGGTAAAGGGGGGATGGCAGAGGGAGTAGAGGGGGAAGAGGAGCTCAGTCTGGGAACGCCTCTTGGAGGAGGTGATTTTTAAGTAGGGTTTTGAAGAGGGAAAGAGAATCAGTTTGGTGGAGGTGAGGAGGGAGGGCGTTCCAGGACCGCGGGAGGACGTGACCCAGGGGTCGACGGCGGGATAGGCGAGACCGAGGGACGGTGAGGTGGGCGGCGGAGGAGCGGAGCGTGCGGGGTGGGCGGTAGAAAGAGAGAAGGGAGGAGAGGTAGGAAGGGGCAAGGTGATGGAGAGCCTTGAAGCCTAGAGTGAGGAGAGGAGTCTTGGTTCAATGGATCACACCCCAGAGGTGCTCAATAAATCTATTACTGAAAACTGCTCCTTTAGTTACAACCACACTATTGCTCCCACCATGAGTTGTCCTTACTTTCTTTTGCTGTTTCTGTCATTTCAATCTTCCCTCTCTCATTCTTACCCTATGAGCTCCCTACAGTAAACAGAAGGTGGTCAGTTTATAATAATAATAATAATACTGGAACTTGTTAAGCATTTACTAGGTGCCAGGCACTGTACTAAGTGCTGGGGTGGACACAAGTAAATCGGGTTGGACACAGTCCCTGTCCCACGTGGGGCTCACAGTCTTCATCCCCATTTTAACAGGGGAGGGAACTGAGGCCCAGAGAAGTTAAGTGACTAGCCCAAGGTTATACAGCTGACAAGTGGCAGAGCCAGGATTTGAACACATCCCGGCTCCGCTACTTGTCAAATGGGTGACTTTGGGCAAGTCACTTCTGTGTGCCTCAATTACCTCCGTTGTTAATATGAGGATGAAGACTGCGAGCCCCACGTGGGATAACCTGATAACCTTGTATCTACCCCAACGCTTAAAACATTGCTTGGCACATAGTAAGCACTTAAATACCACCATCATTATTATTATTATTCTGATTCCCAGGCCCGTGCTCTACACAATGTTACTTCCCTATACTACTGAACAGAATGATTGCAAATCTTTCAAGAAGCTTATCATGTATTGTTCACATTATTTGCTTCGAGGGTTAAAAGCAGCTTATTCAACCCATGACTTAAAACAAAAGTCAACCTTTCACCTGCATATATAATACCCACAACATTATACACAGAATAAAGCAAAAATATGTTTTCCCTTTCTACAGTACTTGAACTGAGAACTGCTAGACTGAGGGCACTGGGCATGTTTTAAAGACCAAAATCAGGTTTAGAATTTAACTGTTGTTTGCAACCTGCCTTGTGCACAGCATGACAGTTCACAGGAAGCCCAGTTTTAGAAGCAATAAAATTAAGTTCTAATTATGTCTATCTAGGCAGTACAGTGGCCTTAAATGTAATATTTATTTTCCATTTTAAATTCTCTACAGCAGTTCAGGGCTTCTTTCCCCTTGAGATTGCCCAAAGTCACTTTAAATGACATCATTAACTTCAAATGTTAGGCAGGGCTAAGATGAATATCAATGAGTACACCTGCACCACCCCCCCAACCCCCAAATCCCCAAGGAGGAATGCAATAACAGGAACAAGCTCAGACAACTCAGACAAAAACTTTAATTTCCTTTTTTTCAAAGTGTGGGCCATCAAAGGACGGCAACCATGAGAAACCTTCCCCCCAACCTCTGTTTCAAAGAAAACTACCCACTTTTACACAAATGATTATGGCGGTCTACTCTGACACGAAGGTAATTCACAGAAACTAACCAGAGGCCCTCCTCTCCCCAGCCCCTGCCTCCCTCAAAGTTATTTGGTGATTTTTGAAAACAAGCTCGGCAGAATGGTTGGGGTGAATTCACAGATTTTACAAAGATAAGAGATGTCTCCATTTCATTGGAAAGTTCCAGGCCAAATATCCAGCAAACTATCCAGCAAACTATCCTGACTGATCAGTCAGACCTAAGAATGGGGTTGGTGTTGGTGCAAAAGGCCCTCCCTAGACCAGACAATTTGCCAGGCCGAGAGATCCCTGAGAGAAAAAGTGCAGTTGGGCACATACTACGGGAACCTGGACGCTCAGAAAGCACAGCGGCCAACTCCACAGGGGTAATGGCGGGGGCCACTGCTCCCAAAGGTTTTGGGCTGCACAAGGCCAAAATATGTTTTTTGTTGCCACTGCTTGTCATACTTCTAGCCTCTAAACAGAGCAGCTGCAGTGGGCTGAAAGTATGCAAAAATCAGAGATCTGTTAGGCCTTCAGAAAGAGCCTGCCACTCCCAGGTCCCTTCCTTATTTTTCTGCCCTATATAGCTCCGCCTGCTCTTTGCCCTGCACTCAAAATGAGAAGTCCGAGCTTTCAGTCAGGATGGCCCCAGCCTTCCAGGAGTCTTCCGAATTTAGTAAGACCTGAGGCAAAGCCTCATTCTCTGGGGGCCCTTCTAGACTGTAAGCAGACCTATTTTCCCCCAGGACTGAGTAAAAAGCCAGACAGGCCTCTGGGACTGAAGAATACAGAGAGTACCATCTGCTAGGGTGTTGGCCCGTGGCATTAACACTGTCCAGACCACATTTTTAGCTGAAAGCACAGTAAATTGCAAGACTACAGGCTGTTCTCAAAACTTTTCAATTCACAAACACAAGCCCTTGGATTGATATGCACAGTCTAAGCAGTACAGGAAACAGAAGAAAATTACTAAAGTAATGGGGCTTTTTTACAGATTCCTTTAAAAGTTGTAATGGAAGCCTCTCTCAATGACATTTTAACCTGATGAACCAAGAGAAAAAAATCCCCTTGAAAATTTCCAATTTAGAGAAAGTTACAATCATTTCCTTTTGAGTTCCCATTAATTTTTGCCTTTTAATAGCTTTGTTCCTTTAGTAAATCTTCTTGTATTCCATTAGGGTGATCCCACTCCATAGGTGGTTCTCCACCAGCTAATTTAATTCCCTGCACAAAGGTTCTCAGTATTGCTAAATAAAGAGTTGGAACTGCAATGCCAAGTGCAAAACTGCTGTATTACAAAGCAATCTTCAAGAAAGAAAAAGGGTTAAGAAAGTACAGATTCTTGAATATGGAAGAGTTTGTTCTCTTACCACTTTCTGAGCTTCTGGACTCAAACAGTCCATTTCCTTCTGCATGGCTGCAGAATTTGTGATCCAAAGCTTTTAAATCCACAAGCTTCACAAACAGAGCCACGTTTCTATTATCCAGTTTTCCCATTAATCCAGTAGCATTTTGGGAAAGTTGTGAGTTCTTAATCCACCAGAACAAAAATCTTAAAAAAAAAAAAGCTGAAACTTTTTGTAATGCTGGTACAAAAGCTCTGCTGTGCTTTTTAAAATCCTCGTTTCCTGGCAGTTTCGAAGAGAATGAGCTAGAACTCTGCTGCTGGCAAGCGGAGGGTTCACCTAGGGGCGGGTTCAGGAAGTGAGCAAATCACAGGTGATCAACAGGATCATAGTAGTGTGCCAGGGAAAAATCCCTTCCCAGGAATTCAAGCTCAGACCTCACAAAAATGCAGAGAGAAAACGTCTGAGTAAGGCCCCTCTCTCCTCTTTCTTTACAAGTTTGTTTTGCAGTAACTTCCCACCTACCCTACTCACTATTTCAATACCCACAGGAAAGGCAGTAAATCTAGACCACGCCTGTAACAGCTTTTGAGTCCGCAAATGAAGGAAGGTGCGGGAAGATGGACACCACAGGACCTGCCTTTCTTCCAGGCTCACAGCAACACATGACAGTCCTGATTCATAAATCAACAAAAAAGTCCATGGCTGACTCCCTCCTACTGCAAAGTCCAGAATTTCTACTAGCTCTAAAATTTTTTGCACAAATAAGCCCCTGAACAACTGCTTGGCTACAAGTCACAAATACCCTCAAAACAGGATGTGCTTAATTACTGCAAAGCTGCTCATGGTCAAGGTTTCTGAGAAAAATGTCACTTCATTGACTTACTGCCTAGGGAACACAAGTATTTCTATTTAAGGATAATAAAGGTTCTAAGTCACCTCCCAACTATGATTTACAGAAACAAAACAGCTTTATATGATTTGGGAAAGAAAATTATTAAGTGAGCAGGTCTACTTCAGGACTCAAAGAAACACATCTGTGGGCCATCATCAGATGAATAGATCATACTCAGCCTAGTTTTTGACAAATACCCGAGAAGCAGTGCAGCAAGGCCTAATGGGTAGAGGACAAGCCTGGGAGTCTGCTGGGTGACCTGGAGCAAGCAATTTAACTTCTCTGGGCTTCAGTTACCTTATCTGTACAATGGGGCTTAAGACGGTGAGCCCCACGTGGAACAGTGACTATGTCCAACCTGATTAGCTTGTATCTACCCCAGCACTTAGTACAGTCCATGGCACATAGTAAGCACTTCATTTGATATTTGATATTTTATTTCAGCTGGGGTTACTCTGTGCTTCTTTACACTTTACTCTCTAAAATTATAATTTTGAGAGGATGTAGGCTATCAGGTTTTACATGGCAGGGAAGAATCTCAGTCAGATTTGCAGATAGACCGTAAACTCATTGTGGGAGGGGAACATATCTACCAACTCTGTTCTACTGTACTCTCCCTAGCACTGTGCTCTGCACACAGTATGCACCCAATAAATATCACCCATTGATAGAAAGAAGTCTAATTACTTATTCACAAAGCCTATTAGAATGTTTGTTATTTTCAGACTGGTAAGGCTCAGGAACTGACTGTCCAGTGACACGATGACATCCAAATACATGATTATACCTAGGGCTTGTATAAGATGCAATTTACTGAAGAAAGTGCTCCCTCTCCAATCCCAACTCCAACTTTTCAATAGATTAAAAACCCTAGTTGCAAAGTTTCAGCTTGCTTATTTGATTTGATTCTTATCAAAGGCAATTCAACTTTCCTCATTTCACACACATTTCTCAAGGACACTGCATCTGCAGTTGTTTCGCTTTGACAAATTTAGTTGAATTTCAACTGCTCAGACACACAAGTGAATTTTCAGAATATCACCTCACTGTAAAGTACACATCTACTAAAGAGAGAGAGATCTTTTCATCCTAAGTAGAGAGCATGCTGGCACAAAGGTATGAATATATATATATATATATACATATACTCAGCATAACATACACCCTCCCTTTCCTTGTTTTATGGAAACAGGAAGGAAATAAACTATCTTAGACCGGAAGATTAAATCTCGATTGAAGTAGCTGAATCTTAAAGGTTATTTGAGATGAGAGATCTCTTCCTCATCGTCCCCCTTCCACTCCCCTGCCCTGCAGTCTCACTAACACAACAACAAAAATTATAGTCATCACTTCCTGGCACCATTCTTTATGTTACATAGTCAAGCAAAATAGGTTGTTGCATAGCAACAGCCCCATTGTGTTCCTTCCTGAACAGCCAACTCCAGTGAGGAAGTGCACACTGGCCCTCCCTGGTGAATTCAGTTTTTCCTCAGAGCCTCCTGTCTTTTGCAGCCATGACATAGGGAACTCCCCTTTCGAAATGGCAGAGCCCGTTGTTCCCAGACAATTCTTGCGACCACTGCAGTGGATTTTCTCAACCCGGTTTTAAGCATTGATTTCTGGCAGAGTGTGAAAGAATCCCCATGGCTTTTCATCAGTGTCAGGCCCTGGACACAATCCATATTCCTTTGTTCCATCTAAGGCAAGCCTGCTGTACCAAGCTTCCTCTGCAGAAATTCTCTGGAGACACATTTTTCACCCTCCCTTCTTGTAACTGCATAGTTTATAGGCGAATGCAAGCCCTTTCATTATAAAATTAAGATTCCTTATAGAATCTTATAGAAAGCTGTTTCACTCTCAAACAACTTTATTCAATCTGGTTTTCAGTTTTCTCTCTGTGATTGCCTGGGCTGTAACGAACATCTTGGCTAAAATGAGGGTGACACACCTTGTTCCTCTCAAGCCAACCTACTCATGTGCCTCATTCTAGCCTTTCTCGCTGCCAATCTGTGGCTGACGCCCTTCTTCCTGACTTGATCTTTGCCCCGTCACATCCAGCAGACCACACCGCTCTCCCCATCTTCAAAGTCCTTCTAAAATTATAAATTCTAAAAGTTCCTTCAAAAGGCTTCTCCGATTAACTCTTATTCTCCTCTACCCCTGACACTTTGGCACTTTCACATCATCTATACAGGAGGATTACTGGACCCCTAAGCCCTTGGGCCACCCAGAAGAGAGGGACAGGGTGGGGACCCAGAGTGGTAAAAGAAAAAAAAAAAGCACAAGAGACCCAAAATGGAGAAATAAAACAACACTTATAAAGCAAAAGGAAGAAACCCATCAATTTTCTTAAAGCAGAGAGATTACCCTCATCCTTTTTAATGAAGAACGCAGTTGGGGAAGCAGCATGGGCTAGGAAGGAGCTTGGCCCTGGGAGTCACAAGACCTGGGTTCTAATCCCAGTTTCACTACTTGCCTGCTGTGTGACTTTGGGCAAGTCACAACTTTTCCGTGCCTCAGTTTCCTCAAATGTAAAATGGAGATGAATTACCCGTTCTACCTCCTATTTAGACTGTGAGCCCCATCTGCATGGCAGGGAATATGTCTACACACTTTGCTACACTGTACTTTTCTCAGTGCTTAGAACAGTGCTTGACACACATCACCTCGCAAATACCATAAAAGAAAGAAACACTAAA
The DNA here is from genome assembly GCF_004115215.2 of Ornithorhynchus anatinus. Classification (NCBI taxonomy): domain Eukaryota; kingdom Metazoa; phylum Chordata; class Mammalia; order Monotremata; family Ornithorhynchidae; genus Ornithorhynchus; species Ornithorhynchus anatinus. The sequence continues at coordinate 34,573,631 of NC_041734.1, read as the reverse complement.
ATGATGTACCAAAAGGGTGTGGGCCTAATTACACTCTGCTGTGTTGTAAAGTTCAATTGGTAGACACTTGTTCAGTATCCTATACCTGATATGACAACTGGAAATCGACATAACTCCCAGAGTGTGACAGGCTGGGCTTTTACAAAGCATACATTTCAGAGATCAACATAAATTCTGAGTGTTCAAGAAAGCAGGCAACATCAGCTTTGATCTTCTTGATTTTCTATAGGTATAGTCAATGACTTTTTTTAGTGCTTACTATGTGCAGAGCACTGAACTAAGTGCTTGGGAGAGTAAAATATAACAGTTGTTACAACAAGCTTACTGTCTATAGGGATGATAATCATGGTATTTAAGCACTTATTTCTCTGCCAAGTGTTACGGTAGATATAATCAGACCTGACCCAATTCCTGTCCCACCTGGGGCTCACAGTCCAAGGGAGATGGAGAAGTAATCCCCATTTTACAGTTGAGGAAACTGAGGCCAAGAACGGTGAAATGCCTGGCCCAAGGTCATAAACAGGCAAATGGCAGAACTGGGATTAGAACACTGATTCTCCAATCTATACTATATATGCTGCTGCCTGGATCATCTTCCTGAAGTATCTTTAGGTCAGTATCTCACCTCTCATCAAAACCTCCCCTGGCTCCCTGCAAATTAATGGAACTCAACTACTAAGTGTCAGAAATAAAGACTGCTCGAAACAGGCTTTTGGTCTTTCTTAAACTTCTATCATGGGAGTCATAAATCTAATACTATTTCAGTCATCTTCAAAACAACTCTTCCTTAACCTATGATTTCCCTTTTTATTTTTAATATGGCATTTGTTAACCCCTTACTATGTGCCAGGCACTCTACTAAACACTGGGGTAGAGACAAGCTAATCAGGTTGGAAACAATCCCTGCCCCACATGGGGCTCACAGTCTTAAACATCCTTTTACAAATGAGGTAACTGAGGCACAGAGAAGTGCCCTTGTCCAACATCACACACCAGGCAGGTGGCAGAGCTGGAATTAGAACCCAGGTCCTTCTGACTCCCAGGCCCATGTTCTCTCCATGAGGCCATGCTGCTGCTTCTTTCCCACAGAGAGAATGGTTGACGACACAAGAGTTTGCTGGAACACAACTACCATGTTGTGGGAGGAATACCTGAAGTTTGATTTCATCTGTCTCAGAGGCCTAAAGTAAATGAAATGGGCCCATATTATCTCTGCACACCTAACAGGATCACTACATCCCTTGGTGGGTTTAAGGGGTCTTCAAAGCTACACTGTTCCACCAGCGCACCGTTCTGCCCAACTCAGAGTCCAAAAAGGGAAGACAGGACAGTGGAGTAACAGACAAACATTTTATAAAAGTCCCAGCAAATTGCTTATAATAATAACAACAATGGTATTTGTTAAGCGCTTACTATGTGCAGAGCACTGCTCTATGCGCTGGGGTGGATACAGGGTAATCAGATTGTCCCCGTGGGGCTCATTTTTTAATCCCCATTTTTACAGATGAGGTAACTGAGGCACAGAAAAGTTAAGTGACTTGCCCAAGGTGACACAGCAGACAAGTGGCGGAGTTGGGATTAGAACCCATGACCTCTGACTCCCAAGCCCATGCTCTTTCCACTAAGCCACGCTACTGATAACTTCAAAATATTTTGGATACCAGAAGAGTTTAGCAAACAATTAAAATTCCTTAGTTTCATGATTTACTAGAATGAGTTCTAAAATATGTAAGAGGATTTAACCAAAACTTTGAGAAAAAAGAGGTCAAAGTAGTAGTCCTGTATCATTACAGTATTTGTAGCCAGGGATGCCATTTGTAGTTTGATTCAGTGATGGACTCTGGATGAAACTTTGGGCACTTAAAGAACAATTCATAAACACATAAAAAACAACTACGGTCAGCTCTTCTTATACACAGGGAACTCCACGTTAAGGTCTGTAAGCTCTCTGTGGGCATGAAACATGTCTACAAATTCCACTGTACTGTACTCTCCCAAGTGCTTAATACAATGCCCTGTACACAACACCATCGATTGATTGGAAAAACAACTTTTTAGCATTTGTATTCCAACACCATGTACATGGACCACAACTATTTCTTCCAACACCACCTTGCATTGTATCAAATAACAGTATTTACTGAGTACTTACTATGTGCAGAGCACTGTACTAAGCACTTCGGAGAATACAATTCAATAGAATTAGCAGACATGTTCCCTGCCCATAATGAGCTTAAATGAATATGGAAAGTTCATCCCTTAATTGTAGAAGCAGCGTGGCCCAGTGAATAGAGCACAGGCCTGGCAATCAGTAGGACCTGGATTCTAATCCCAGCTCTGTCACTTGTCAGCTGTGTGACCCTGGGCAAGTCACTTTGCTCTCTGTCCCTCAGTTACCTCATCTGTAAAATGGGGGTTAAGACTATAAGCCCCACGTGGAACAGGGACTATGTCCAACTTGCTTAGTTTGTATCTACCTCAGGGCTTAGTGCAGGCCTGTGCATAGTAAACACTTACACACAATTAAAAGAAAAAAACCCCAAAAACCAAAAAAACAGTACTCCCAGAGCCCTCTAAAATGTGAATGTTTAAACTCTGTTGCTTCTCCCTATGAAATTTTTGTGCCCATCTCTCTTGCTAGAGTGTGCACTTCTCAGGGGCAGAGACTGTGCCCCCTAACTTTTTTGGGCTCTTCCAAGCACTAAATTTAGTGCTCTGCACAGATTAAGCACTTTTGATTAACTGCAATAGGGAAAACAGGCATTACAGGAGAACTGACTGTCCTGATAAACATGGCCAATTCAAGTGCCCTTTACTCTTAAATAGAAGTCCACAGCAAATCACAAGCAGAGAATTAGGTAGTCTGGTGCAAAGAGCACAAGACTGGGAGTCAGGAGGCCTGGGTTCTAATCCAGACTCAGCCACTTGCCTTCTGTATCCATGGACAAACCCCTTACTGTGCCTTTTTGCCTAAATTTTCTCATCTATAAAACAGGAATGGAATACCAGTTCTCCCTCTCCCTCTGTGAGCCCATGTGGAAGAGGGATTGTATCCAATCTGATTATCCTGTCTCTACCCCAGTGCTTGGTATAGTGTTAGGCACATAGTAAGCGCTTAATACCAAAATTATAGGTGACAGTTCTCTGTTGTGTTGTACTCTCCTAAGTGCTTAGTACAGTCCTCTGCACAAAGTGCTCAGTATCACTGATTGACTTCTTACATATCCACTTTGCTTATAAAGGAGAATGAATACAAATCCAATAACCTGGTTATCTGCTTTCTGATGTAAAAAGGGTGTTTGACATTAAAGCTTCTATAGTGCCTTTTAGCTCTCCGTCATAAATCAGCTTTTCTCCCTACCTCATTTCCAAAAGAATTTCAGAAAGAGATCTTTGTGCCACCTGAGCAGTACTTCTAAAAATGGTACAAGAACTGGAATAGTGAAACATTGATTAAATAAAAGCAAAATATATACTAAAAAAGAATTAAAGTGATGAAAATATCCAGGTTGCCATATGAACCAAGAAATTATTTACAGCCTAAACAAACATATATTAAAATTTTGCTTGGTCCAACATAAAATTGTTGGTGGAAAAAAAGGGACAGATTTGGGTTAAACAACAAAGCCTAAGACAACACAATCAAATTCTGCATGAAGTAGGTATTAAAAAAGACTGCCAAGGCCAACTTCTAAATAGTCTTTGAATTATAATAGTACTTCTAAGTTTGGCATATCACTACACAAGGTAGTTCAAAAGAAAATTCTTAAAACTACAACCCCACATGCTAAAAAAGTTATAAAATGACTAAGCTGAAAATAAGTAGCTGCCCTGTCCAAAGAACAAGTACCAATAACTGTTTGCTCCATATTAGGTACCAAATAAAGGCTTCTTGATGATTCCAGACTATAAACTCTCTATAGGCAAGGAACAAGTCTGCTAATTCTGTTGTACTGCACTCTTCCAAATGCATAGGACAATGCTCTGCATATAATAATAATGTTGGTATTTGTTAAGCGCTTACTATGTGCCAAGCACTGTTTTAAGTGCTGGGGTAGACACAAGGTAATCAGGTTGTCCCGCGTAGGGCTCACAGTCTTTATTCCCATTTTACAGATTAGGTAACAAGCACAGAAATTAACTGACCTGCCCAAGGTCACACAGCTGACAAGCGGCGGAGCTGGGATTAGAACCCTTGACCTCTGACTCCCAAGCCCGGGCTCTTTCCACTAAGCCATGCTATACAGTAAGCATTCAATAAATACCACTGATTGATTGATGATACCAGGTAGGTGAAAGGAAAAAGAAAAAAGAAACCATCCACTGAATAAAGGTCATAAGAAAACCAAGTGCATAGTATTTAGAACATGCTTGTCTCCATTACAAACCCAACATGGGATAAACAAATTCCTGAAGATAAAAATGGTAGTGACTGGTGACATGTATTTCTCACTTGAGCAAAGGGATAAAGAATCCTTGGGCCACAATGAATTCACATAAAACCCTGTCTAATTTAAAAGTGGGAGAGAGAAACAAAAACTGTTGAAGAGGTCATGACACATAGATTGATTATTGTATTTTCAAATGTGATTGCCTCACCTTCTGGAGAATCTCTTAAAACATGAATATGTGGTCACTTCCTCTCTCCCTTCCCACCAATAACAGTAGTTTCAACCTTAGGAATCAAACTGAGTGGTCTTGAACAAGTAGGACTAGAACAACTTGACAGCTTTTGGCAAGAAACAAGAAGATGAAGGAAACATAAGGCATGTATTTTGCTCACTGAATGTCAGAATCACAGCTAACCAGTAAAGTTGACCTTTAATTTGGGAACCACCCAACCTCAGTTTATTTTTGTCTCTGTGGTGTTTGTCTGCTGCCAGGCAAACTAGCTTGGCAACCAGTTTTGGTGAGAAACGACTCTGGCACTGAATATGGAAAGTTTAAAAACAAATCCTGACTAAAGAATCACAATACCAGAAAAAGTACTTGGCTTCTATGATTTCCAAATCTCAGACTTACAGAGGGGCAAAAGAAAAAAGATTCTTATGGACACCCTTTGGGGGAAAAAAGTGCATAGTTTTGATTGCAATAATTGAATAACTATTTTAATTACCTTTACATAAATTTCAGATTCAGATTTATGGCATCTCAGGCATTAAACTTTTTTTTTTAATGGTATATGTTATGTGTTTACTATACTAAGTGCTGAGGTAGATACAAGCTAATCAGTTTGGACACAGTCCATGTCCCACAAGGGGCTCATAATCTTAATCCCCATTTAACCGATGAGATACAGGGAAGTTACGTGACTTGGCCAAGATCACCCAGCAGACAAGTGGAGGAGCTAGGACTAGAACCCAGATCCTTCCGACTTCCAGACCCGTGTTCAAACCACTTTTCATTCAGTATTGAGCGCTTGCTGCAGGCAGAGTAATGTACTGTGTGGTTGGGAAAGTACAACATAACAACAAACAGACACATTCCCTGCCCACAATGAATTTACAGTCTAGGGGAGTAATAAAAGCTAGTCACTACTGGCTTCAAAGCTCTTCATTACCTTGCCTCCTCCTACCTCACCTCCCTTCTCTCCTTCTACAACTCAGCCCCCACATTCTCCTCCTCTGTCACTAACCTCCTCATGGTGCCTCGTTCTTACCTGCCCTGCTGTTACCCCCAGCCTATGTCCTACCTCTGGCCTGCAATGCTCTCCCTCCTCACACCTGCCCAACTAGCACACTTACCCCCTTCAAAGCCCTACTGAAAGCTCATCTCCTCCAGGAGGCCTTCCCAGACTGAGCCACCCTTTTCCTCTGCTCCTCCTCCCCTCCTCATTGACCCAACTCCCTCCCTCTGCTCTACCCGCCTCCCCACCCCACAGCACTTGTGTATATATGTACTTATTTACTATTCTATTTATTTTAATGTGTATACATCTATAATTCTATTTATTTATATTTATGCTATTGATGCCTGTCTACTTGTTTTCCTTTGTTTTCTTGTCTGACTCTCCCCCTTCTAGACTATGAGTCTGTTGTTGGGTAGGGATTGTCTCTATTTATTGCCGAATTGTACTTTCCATGCGCTTAATCTAGTGCTCTGCAAGCAGTAAGAGCTCAGTAAATATGAATGAATGAATTAATTAATGAATTAATGAATACAGAGATTAGGTTGATTTAGCAGCACGCAGGCAATGGCATTACATTATCATGCCATCGGGGAAGAAAACTAACACAGTTAGTTCCCAGTGTGGATTGGGAAGATAGAGACATTTCCCCTAAGAGGGCAGATGAAATGATGAATCCTCTTCAGTCTGGAGAGACACAAGGATGAGAAGCAATGATTTGATGAGCATTTACAAAATCATGAAAGGTGAGGTTAGGACAAACTCAGAGTTATTGTTGAGCAAATCCTTGCAAAACCATGACAACCCAGGTAGGTCTAAAAGAAAGGGAAATAATATTTCAATCAGGAGGTGATAAACTTATGGAATGTGCTAGGTTGAATGGATATGGTCTACATGGAGAAGCAGCGTGGCTTAGTGGAAAGAACACAGGCCTGGGAGTCAGAAGGAACTGGATTCTAACCCTGGTTCTGCCACTTCACTGCTGGGTGAGCTTGGGGAAGTTACTTAACTTCTCTGGGATCAGTTACCTCATCTGTAAAATGGGGATAAAGACTGTGAGCCCCATGTGGGACAGGGACTGTCCAAATTGATTAGCTTGCATGTACCCTAGACCTTGGCATATAATAAACTCTTAAATCCCATAAAAAAATTGGTTGCTAGAGAAATTTAGGGGTGGGAAAAAGGAAAGGTTCCCTACTGAAGAAGGTTCAAGGTGGATATAAATTCATGAGGATTGGGTCAATGATAGGCTGGGCCATCACCATTAGAATGACCTCCAAGGTGGGCATTCATCGAAAGATTCCATCAAGCATTCTATTTTGTGGCAATGGTAGAGATCTGGTGTAGCTACCATTATGGCTTACAAGTAACAAGCAAAAATAAACTGAACTGCCCACCGGTGCTCTGGTTATTCACATGGAAGAGCTTGGGGAAATAGTTGGAGAAGCAGCGTGGCGCAGTGGAAAGAGCACGGGCTTCGAAGTCAGGGCTCATGAGTTCGAATCTCAGCTCTGCCACTTGTCAGCTGTGTGACTGTGGGCGAATCACTTAACTTCTCTGTGCCTCAGTTCCCTCATCTGTAAAATGGGGATTAAGACTGTGAGCCCCACGTGGGACAACCTGATTCCCCTGTGTTTACCCCAGCGCTTAGAACAGTGCTCTGCACATAGTAAGCGCTTAACAAATACCAACATTATTAACATTATTATAGAGTGGGCCAGTGGAAAGAGTATGGGCTTGAGAGTCAGAGACCCCGGGTTCTAATCCTGGCTCCATCACTTAACTGCTAAGTGACCCTGAGCAAGTCACTTAACCTCTCTGTCCCTGGGTTCCCTCAGCTTCATAATGGGATTCAAAACCTCTTCTCCCTCCTACTTACACTGTGCGCCCCATATGGGACCCGATGATCTTGTATTTATCGTGCACTTAGTACAGTGCTTGGCATATAATAAGAGCTTAACAACTACCACAGTTATTATCATCATAACCAAGAGAGAATGTAACACTACAGTTAGCCTCCAGAATGTGGGAGTGGTGGCGTTCAAACTAGAAGCCAGTGCTGGGCCACCCCTATAGCCTAGCATGGATCTCTGGCAGAGGTCCTGGGGTGGCACTGTGAGAGGATTAAATAGTGGTTTACTAAAATCATTATGTTCCAATTTAATCCCTTTTCTTCTACTTTACCAAAAGATTAAAAATGAGATTATTTAAAAGATTCAGATTTATCATCAATTAGCTTAAGCTACCACATGGCTTTTAAATAGTAACTACAAATATCTCCTGTTTCCTTCTGACTTATATGGCTAAGTCTTAGAAGGATTACAGTCATTCATTAATTCATTCAATAGTATTTATTGAGCGCTTACTATGTGCAGAGCACTGTACTAAGCACTTGGAATGCATCATTTGGCAACAGATAGGGGATGTACATCTCATTAACAAAATAAATAGGGTAATAAAAATATATACAAATGAGCAGACGAGGACAGTGCTGAGGGGAGGGGAAGGGAGAGGGGGAGGAGCAGAGGGAAAGGGGGGGGGGGAAGGGACTTAGCTGAGGGGAGGTGAAGTCGGGGGGCAGAGAGGCAGCCAGAAGGAGTAGAGGGAAAAGGGGAAGCTCAGTCTGGGAAGTCTTGGAGGAGGTGAGCTCTCAGTAGGGCTTTGAAGACAGGAAGAGAGTTAGTTTGGGGGAGGTGAGGAGGGAGGGCATTCCAGGACAGCGGGAGGACTTGGCCCAGGGGTCGATGGCAGGATAGGCGAGAACAGGGGACGGTGAGGAGGTGGGCAGCAGAGGGGCAGAGCCTACAGGGTGGGTGGTAGAAAGAGAGAAGGGAGGAGAGGTAGGAGGGGGCAAGGTGATGGAGAGCCTTGAAGCCTACAGTGAGAAGTTTTTGTTTCGTGCGGAGGTTGATAGGCAACCACCGGAGGTTTTTTAAGAAGGGGAGTGACATGCCCAGAGTATTTCTGCAGGAAGATGAGCCGGGCAGGGGAATGAAGAATAGACTGGAGCGGGGAAGAGACAGGAGGAAGGGAGATCAGAGAGAAGGGGGACACAATAATCCAGCCGGGATATTATGAGAGCCTGTAGCAGTAAGATAGCCGTTTGGGTGGAGAGGAAAGGGCGGATCTTGGCGATATTATAAAGGTGAGACTGGCAGGTCTTGGTGATGGATTGGATGTGTGGGGTGAATGAGAGAGCTGAGTCAAGGATGACACCAAGGTTGCAGGCTTGAGAGATGGGAAGGATGGTCGTACCATCCACAGTGATAGGGTAGTCAGGAAGAGGACAGGGCTTGGGAGGAAAGATAAGGAGCTCAGTTTTGGACATGTCAATCAATTATTGGTATTGAGTGCTTACTGTGTACAGACCACTGTACTTAGAGTTTGGGAGAGTACAATACAGAGTTGGTAGATATGTTCCCTGCCCATAAGGAGCTTAAGTCTAGGGGAGGTGGGGGAAGACATTAAAATACATTTTTATCCCTTTGTATATTCTAGATTGGTTTAAACTCCTGTCCCAACAACAGAGTCTAAGGTCCTTGACAGGAGATACAGAGGCTGGTGGTCTTCTTTTAAAGTGCCTAGGATAGGACTATGTGCAAAGTAGTAATCAGTGATTTTTACCGTATGGTTACTCTATGTGGTACAAACAGAAGTGGTTGACCAGTTCTCTGCCCACATGGTGCTTACAGTCTAGCGATGACAGACATTAATACAAATTATAGAAGGGAGAAATGGCAGAGTGTAGGGATATGTACTATTAACAATAAGAGTACAGATGTACTTGAGAAGCAGTATAAACTAATGAAAGATCATGGGCTGGGAAATCAGAGGACCTGGGTTGTGATCCTGGCCCTCCCACTTGTCTGCCATGGGACCTTGGGCAAGGCTCTTCTCTGTGCCTCAGTTACTTCATCTGAAAAATGGGGATTAAGACTGAATCCTTTGTGGGGCAGAGACTGTGTCCACTCTGCTTATTATAGTGCCCGGGACACAGTAAGTGCTTAACAAATACCATTAAAAAAAAACTAATCAGTTGGGAAGGAGGACAAGTCAAATGCTATTCTTTTCAGCCAGAAACAACTTCGCCAAACTCTTTAAACATAAGGGATCACAATATAGATCAATAAATAACTACTGAATCAGTTTCCATTCATTCAAACAGGTTTATTGAGCGCTGTGTGCAGAGCACTGCACTAAGCTCAATAAAGAGAGACAATCCCTGCCCACAGCGGGTCCACAGTCTAGAATGGGGGAGATGGGCATCAAAACAAGTAAAGAGGCATCAATAGCATCGATATAAATAAATAATAATAATAATAATAATGTTGGCATTTGTTAAGCGCTTACTATGTGCAGAGCACTGTTCTAAGTGCTGGGGTAGACACAGGGGAATCAGGTTGTCCCACATGGGGCTCACAGTCTTAATCCCCATTTTACAGATGAGGGAACTGAGGCACAGAGAAGTTAAGTGACTTGCCCACAGTCACACAGCTGACAAGTGGCAGAGCTGGGATTCGAACTCATGAGCCCTGACTCCAAAGCCCGTGCTCGTTCCACTGCGATTATAGCTATATACACATAAACACAAGTAAACAGGCAATATAAATATAATTATAGATAAATACATATATACACAAGTGCTGTGGGGCAAAGAGGAAGAGTGGAGCAAAGGGAGTGAGTCAGGGCGATGGGGAGGGGAGGGGGACCTGAGGAAAAGGGGGGCTTAGTCTGGGTCTCCAGGCTTCAATAGACTCTCTGCCACTCCCCGCATCAGTTCACTGTCCACAGTGTTGCCTAGATCATCCTTCTAAAACTTTCCTCAGCCTATGTCTCTTCACTCCCCCAAAACAACAGTAATGATGGTATTTGTTGTTCTAGGTGCTGGGGTAGATAAAGGCTGACCAAGTTGGACATAGCCCCATATGGGGCTCACAGTCTTAATCCCCATTTTCCAAATGAGGTAACTGAGGCACAGAAAAATGAAATGACTTGCCCAAGGTCACACAGCAGACAAGTGGCAGAGCGGGGAATAGAACCCAGGTCCTCCTGACTCCCAGGCCCATGCTCTACCCACTAGGCTATGCTGCCACTGGCAGCCCATTTCAACTAAAGCATCTCACCACTGGCCTCAACTTTCTCCACCAGCTCTGATTTATCAATCTACTTCACCCACTACTCCCCAGTTTACTCTTTCCTCCTCCCACAGTAAACCTTCTAAATGGACCTTGCCCTCAACTTAATCAGCCACTCAATAAATGGTATTTGAGTGCCTCCTCTGTACACAACCTGTACCAAGCTCTTGGGAGAGTACAACAAAGTAGACAAGACCCCTGTCCTTGAGGAGCTTAAATCCGAACATGACAAACATTAAAATAAATTAGACAGAGGGGAAGGAAGCTAGTATTAACATATGTCCCTGTAAATGCATATGGACTGTGAATACTTAAGTGCCTGGGGGTACAGAATCAAGTTGTGCTTTTCTGTAGGCATATCAGAAATCTGAAAGTTAAGGTCTTAGAGAGTAGCCTGACATTTTTAAAACAGCATACCCTGCCCTATAGCATCTGCTAATCCAGGAAAAGCCCTGCTACTGAGACAAGCTGGAAGGTTGTTGCAGTCTCGCTCAAAAAACAAGTCTCCCAATGTATAGTTACCTTATTTTTTTCCATTATTAATGCTCAGTGGAAAGTACTTAATCAGTAAGCCTCGTCTTAAAGCTATCTTACATAGCATGCTCAGTTGAATTGGAAAACAGTGAAAGGGAATTGGATCACTCATTTAATCGTATTTACTGAGCACTTACTGTGTGCAGAGCACTGTACTAAGCACTTGGGAGAGTACAACAATTAACAGCTACATCCCCTGCCCACAAGGAGTTTAGAGTCAACAGGGTGAGAGCCTTACTCTTCCTCAAAAAGTGCAAAGCACTCTGTGATCAGCTCACAATGATTGTTTTAAGTGTGACAACTGAAAATGTTAGGTTGCTTTCTTTAAATGAGGGAAAGTAGATTTCGGCAACCTATATGATTATAGCTTAATGACAGATTAAAATCCAACTAAGTAATGGCTAACAATAAATATCATAATAAACTGACAAATAGATTATCCCCTTTGACCCCTATATCTTTTTCAGCCCCACCACAATAGCTCATCACACCCAACATGATGTGCTGGGGCAGAAAGTTTTCTTCCCTGCATTTGTTCCTATTACAGATCAATCTTCAGCTACATCATTATGTTAATCTTAAAAATGATTTTACACCATGCTCTTCTTGAATTAAATATTACTTTTTGATGACAACCAGGCAAAAATCCACAGAATATTAAATAAATTTCATACCCCTTTCTCAGCCCATTTAAAACCTCTATATTAGCTAAACTGGAAACAGTGATGAAAATATTTCCTGTAAACCATGACCAAAAAAGCAGACTCCAGTTTATTCAACTGTCTCTTAGGGAAAAAAGTCTGCTTATCATGAACACATACCACTGCCAGAATCAACAGATTCTTTTCAGTGGAGGCTGAGGCTAAGAAAACTAGAAGCACTAAGTACTTCTCAATCACATTAATGACAACGTGTATAATTTCTATCTGAAATGATAAAATCAACTACAAAAGCACTGTACTAGGTTCTTTGTAGTTTTCAAGAGAGGAGATATGGCACCTCCCCTGCCCTCAAGTAGGTTACTATCTAATGGGTGTTGCAGGATTAACACAAATCTGGACTCCTGAACAATCACCAATCTGACCCACTTAGAGAATATCTGTCCTGCACTGCCAGAATAGCCACTTTAGCAAGTTATCCAAGAAATCTGTTTATATGAAAACAGCCCCAGATGAAAAGAGAAGCTCCCTCGTTTCAGAGATTAAGAGTATTCGTGGAAACAAAATATTTAGAATATTCAATAAACATTTCCAATCAGCTGCTGGTAAGAAAATGAAGCAGGATTGATTTACCTCTGGGAATGGGGAAAAGCTATTTAAAAATGATGATTTCATGAACATTTACAATTTATTTGATTATTCAAATCAGTATTTGCATATCTTGGATGCTCTGCAGCAAACTGGTTTTTCAGTAATCCAAAAATTTGGTAGCTGGAATTGCCCTGCAAAATTCAGTTACACTTGCATTACTTAACGAAACTATATCCTAAACCAACAAGCCTACAGATGCCAATTTTCAAGCTAAATCTAAAACAATTTGTCAACACCCTGGAAAGAGACATAATAGGAAGATAAATAGCAACTTCATATTAAGGCTTCCCTTCTAAACATATTTCCTTTCACTCTCTAAAAAAAAATCACTGGGAGAAAGAGAAAAATACCAAGTTCTCGAACATAAATCACGTTATCATCTTTCTCCACCATTTAACATACTTTATCAGGAATTCAACTCCACAAAGTCTATAAACTAAAAAAAGACACCTCCAAAAAAGGGATGCTTCAACTCTCAGGCCTCTAACATGTCAATTAAAAAAACCCAAAAACCCCCCACCAAAAACCCACCAATCACTAAGCTATAGACAAAAAATAGTTGATTTATTACTTTCAAATTTAAGATAAGAGTATACACTCTCAGATAGCACATATTGAGGTTATTTATTGGGTGGGACAGATTAAATTCCTCACCTTTTGGTTCATAAGAACTGATGAAGCGTCCAGGTAAACTTCCCTTGAAATTCAAGGAACAGCAAAGAACAGCAGTCTGGAGACAGTATGTGCACATGACGTTCGGACTAGAGTGGAAATTCTGGAATAACTGGAGTTCAAAATAGTCACTCCTAACCACATCACATCATAGAATCCCAGGCCAAGTCGTCAATTAGAGGCAACCTTAGATACTGCCTCTAACAAGCAGCATATACACCCTTTGAATAATGGTGAAGGTGTGTCTCATCAAACACTAGAGTCTCATCAAACAGCAGTGTCTCAAAATGCTTCCTCCGCTTAATAGGGTTAGTTTCAGTTGTTCTGACTGCCTCTAAGCCAAATGACCTTATTCAGCAACAGAGAAGAAGAGACAGCGTCATACTTTATGGGGCTTGTCTGGAGTACACAGTAAGAAGGATTCTACCTCTGCAAAGGGAACCCTGGACCCTTAACCAGTATTTCCCCAACACCACTCTTCAGATCAGGTTCATCCGTCTTATGCTAAGGACATCCTTGTTCAAATGCCACAGTACTTCTCTCTACAAAATTTCATCCTTCAATGGTAATTTATGTGCTTACTGCGCATTGTTATATAGTACTCTCTCACACACTTAGTACAGTGCTTGCTCTCAGTTGCGCTTATTGAGCGTGTACTGTGTACAGATCACTGTACTAAGTGCTTGCACGGCCTAGTGCTTGCATGGCCTGGGAGTGAGAAAAAGTTCTAATCCGGACACCACCACTTGTCTGCTTTGGGACTTTGGGCAAGTCATTTCACCTCTCTGTGCCTGTTACCTCATCTGTAAAGTGAGAATTAAGAATGTGAGCCCCATGAGACAGGGATTTTTTCCAACATGATTAGTAAAGTGCTTAATACAGTGCTCTGCACACGGTAAGTGCTCAATGCATATAACTGAATGAATCTATGCCAGTGTCTAGTGCCTGGCACATAGAAAGTGTTTAACTACCATAAAAAAAGAAAAATTGAGTTGGTAGATACGATCCCTGCCCACAAGGAGCTTACAGTTTAGAGGGGAGACAGACATTAAAATAAATTACAGATATGTACTTAAGTGTTATGGAGTGAATATTTAGTGCTAAAAGAGTGCAGATTCAATGGCACAGGTGATGCAGAAAGGAGAGGGAGTAAAGGAAAAGAGGACTTGGTTGGGGAAGGCCTCTTGGAAGAGATGTAATTCAAATAAGGCTTTGAAGATGGAGAGACTGATGGTCATTTTTATATGGAGGGGGAGGGAGTTCCAAGTGAGAGACGGGATGTGAGCAAGGGATTGGCAGCAAGTTAGATGAGATAGAGGTAGAGTGGGTATGCACTGGTATTGGAGGAGCGAAGTGTGGGGACTGGATTCCTTCGGAAATCAGCAAGATAGGAGGGGGCAAGCTGATAATACCTTAAAGCCACTAGTAAGGAGTTTTGGTTTGATGCAGAGCTGAACAGGCAACCACTGAAGGTTCCTGAGGAGTGGAGATCTGTGGACTGAAGCTGTCCCTGTTTTTTCTGGCTAGATATATTTGAGAATTACTTCGTTCTTGGAAATCAGCATCATACAGCCCCCACTCCCTTCCACCCCACAGTACAAGCAATTACTGTGATTCCTCTGACAGGTTGACCAGTCGGCCATCACCATGGCCTCAGCCCCATCTTGGGCCACAACCGTTTTGACTAGGATTCCAGAAAGAAGCAGAGACATGTGAGCAGGGAAAATGAGACGTGAAGAGAAATTACAACCACTGCAGCTCAATCCCTGAAGAGCTTGGTTCTGCTTGCTTCCCTGGGATCTGGAGCTCACTGTAAGAGCTCTGGGGAGTAGCTGCAATGGAGCAGCAACTTCACTTTTCACCTTTTTCTGCTACTCATTACTCTGGTCCATGCTGAATCTATGTGTATGGTTCCAAGGATGAAGTAGTGAGTAGCCCTTTGTCCTGGTCTTCCTCTGACTAATCCTTCTTCCCCACCTTTATTAGTAGCAGTAGTAATAATAATGATAATATTTGTTAAGCGCTTACTATGAGTCAAGCATTGTACTAAGCGCTGGGGTATGTACAAATAATCAAGTCGGATACGGTCCCTGACTGACATGGGGCTTGCAGTCTAAGTAGGAGGGGGAACATGCACTGAATCCCCTTTATACAGATGAGGTTGCTGAGGCACAGATTAGTTTACTGACTCGCCCAAGGTCATACAGCAGGCAAGTGACAGACCTGGGATTAGAACCCATACCCTCTGACTCTCAGAACCATGCACTTTATCAAGCACTTAACGAGGTGCCCAACACTGAAATAAGCACTGGGAAAGACTACATGGGTGGAAATTAGATACAGTTCTGGATCCACCTGAAGCTCACAAACTGAGAATATAAACTGGGAAGAGGGAACTGGAGGCAGACCCGTTAGAAGTGGTGAGACAGTAAAATACTTTAAGGCAAAGACAAAAACACAAAATAAAAATAAAAATCAGCAGGGTAGTTAGGCTAGAGCAAGTGAATTTCAGATTCTCTGTGGCTCAGAGACCAATCTTCACCTACAACCAGAGTGACCGCTTAAAGCAGCCACCTCAGAGACCATTACAGTCTTCCCCACTAGACTGTAAGCTCGTTGTGGGCAGGGAACGTGTATCAACTCTGATATATTATACTCACTCATGCGTTTAGTGCAGCTCTCTGCACATAGGAAGCACTCAGCAAAAACCACCTATGGATGAGGAATTCCCAAGGCTTTTGTGAAGGCCAGGTGCTGTGGTTGCTTTTCTTGAATTTCCTGCCAGGAAGATGCACGTCAATGAGGTTCCAGGGTGATACTGAGGGGAGCCTAAGCAGACCCCCCTCTTTCTCTCTCTCCCTCTCTCAACCCAAGAAAAGCAGAGGTAATTCTGCTAGCATGCAATAACACTGTCATTGCAAAAGGCCAGGAAATGAACATCAGCATTCAAGGAGAGCGGTATTACAAGCTGTGACTTTTGAGACCACAACTGAGTTAAGATAGCATAAATCTAGAATTTGGGAACACTTCACAACCAAGTGATTAGCTATTTTTCAGAATAATTCTCTGGGATTCCCCTTCAGTCAGATACCACTGCAAAGCAATGCCATTAATCCCTGCCAAGAACCACTGTCAAGTCACCATAAGGAACAGTGAAAGAAGATGCAGCAAACCTTAATCAGTGCTAGGTGGTAAGCTACTATGAACTCAAACGCCAAATTAAGAACACAACACAATACTGATGAACCCAGAGTACTGGAAGGAAAGTAGATGAGAAGCAGCAAGGTCTAGTGGATCGGGCATGGGCTTTGGAGTCAGAAAGACCTGGGGTCTAATCCTGGCTCCGTCACATGGCTGCTGTATGACCCTGAGCAAGTTAGTTGACTTTCTTGTGCCTCAGTTACCTCATCTTTAAAATGGGGATTGACCATGAGCCCCATGAGGGACATGGACTGTGTCAAACCTGATTAGCTTGTTTCTACCCCAGTGCTTAGTACAGTGCCCGGCACATAGTAAGCATGTATATACTATGACAGAGGAGAAGTATAAATGTTTTTCCTTCCCACTCTTTCAGTGTAAAGGCTTCAGAAATTCTGTTGTCTATTAGCCACTTGGACTATCACTTTAGAAATGTGCTGCACTCCATTTCCCAAATTTCTTTACATGCAGATAGCCATAGCTTATTTAGCCCATCCTATTTAAGAATCGTAATTTGAAATAAGAATAGGAAAGGAAAAGGGATAAGAAGGCATTACCTTAGAGGATACAGACTGTTTCTTGATGACATCAATCCTTCACACAACAAAGAAAAATAAGTTATCTTACTGACTGCTGCAGACTCTAATCACAAAAATCTGCACGAAACTAAGCCATAGTTCTAAGTGATTCCATTTAGACTCCACTAAAACTATCCTTTGGGATAGCCAAATTGAGACTTCTTTGTCTTATCACCCAAACAATAATCAAAATCAGCCATCCTGTGTTTAATGCTACTAGTGGAAAACACCAAGATCCAATTGCTAGGTCTGTGTAAGCTCCAGTGACCATAGTTGCACCAGATTTGCAAGTGGTACAAGAGCCAAGTCCGGATTTAATGTGTACAACACAGTTGGAAGATCACAAGAGAAAATACTAAAACCTACGTTCATGCACAACTAGTTAAAGCCACTGAAGTTCAAGGCCAAACTGAGGATTCGATTAACAGAAGACATATGCTGCATGCGTGGCTATTTCATTGGATGCCCGACAGTTTTGCTCGGGGAAAGGGCTGGGAAATAAGGTTGAAGAGAACCCCCAAATTAAGGGTAATGACCCAATTAACCAGCTCTTGCTTCCTTCTTATCCCAAATTGAGCTGAGGTAGAGAGAAATACATGCACTACCTGAAGATCTCTTCTGGCTGGGTCTCCGGAGAGGGGGTAGGCCGCACACCTTATTGCCATCAGGAAGACCCCAAATGACTTTCCTTCATTCTGTCCTTAGAACTCTGTCCCGCCCCAGGAGGGTGGCATTCTCCCGCTATTGGCCCAGAGGGGCCAGCCTCCTCCCAGAATGTTCCAACTCTTCCTGTGGGCTCCCGAAATTGGCCAAACTGTTCTGGTGGGGGAGTTCTGGCCTTCTGCCAAGCCCCTGAACCTTCCAGGCCTAACAGCTGACAACAATGAACTTTCAGCAATAGTAATTAAGTTCCCTGTATAATGCTAATGAACTAATACAATACCTGGGAAGAGCAGTGCAATCCAACTGCTTGACAGTCTTAAGTACTGCTTTTTGGTTTATTTTTCACAAACCCTTTGGAATTTCACTTGGTGTCCCAGAAGCTGAGCAGTGCCTCTCTGCCTTCATTGCATAAGCTCTTGGTTTTGCCACCTGAGAATTTGCCAACTGCTGGTACTTTCCGTGACCTAAGCCGTAATAATTATGACCTACTGAATTTGCACGACATCTTTTCCCCAGAACTTTGACATCAAATGTTTCAATCAATGGTATTATTTTGGGCAGAGCACTATACAAAGCCCTTGGGTGAGTATGATATAAAAGGTGAGGGCGGTTCTTTCTTTTCCCTTCAGTTCTCATCAGGACTGCCAGGCCCATTTCTAGATCAAGGTTGCCTGGCAGAGCTGGGAGCTGAGACTAAGAGGAGGGGCTTCTGAAAGAAAGAAAGTGGAAAAGGTCCCATGAGCCTGAGCAACAGCAGCTGGGTGCCCTAATCCAGTAAACCCCTCAAAAAGAGAAGGATCCAAGGCAAACACCTGCTGTTTTCATCAATTCCTCAGCTCTAAAAAGCAATCACCCCTTTTGCCCCCTTTCAGGTGGGCAAGAGAGTCTTCAGTCCGATGTTCCAATCAAAACTATTTATCTGTAATTTATTCATATTAATGTCTTTTTCCCTCTCTAGTCTGTAAGCTCATTGTGGACAGGGAATGTGTCTGTTTATTGCTTTACTCAACTCTCCCAAGCGCTAATACAGTGCTTAGCACACAGTAAGCACTCAATAAATATGACTGAATGAAAAGAATTGGTAGACAAGTTCCCTGCTCATGACGAATATGCGGTCTAATAATAATAATTATAGTATTTGTTAAGCACTTACTATATGCCAGGCACTGTACTAAGTGCTGGGGTGGATACAAACAAATCAGGTTGGACACCATCCCTGTCCCACGTAGGGCTCACAGTCTCAATCCCCATTTTACAGATGCAATAACGGAGGCAAAGAGAAGTGAAGTGACTTGCCTAAGATCACATAAGCAGACAAGTGGCAGAGCCAGAATTAGGCCTGTGCTCTATCCACTATATCATACTGTTTCTCGAGGGTCTAGAGGGGAAGAGAGACATTAATATATAGCTTATAGAAATAAAATGAGTACTGCAGGGCTGAGGGTGGGGCAAATAGCAAATGTTTCATTTTACTATAGTGGCATTGTGAAAGTGAATTTAAAACTAATTAGTACAAAGCAATTTCAATTTCCATCTCCATTTTATTCATCTTTAGATTATTTCATCTTTCGAAAGATCACTACTAGAAAGAGAAGGCAGGAAAGAGATGAGTTTCTATTTGGTCTCTCTTACACTTGATTACAGCACTTATGGGAGCCTTGGTAGAGAAAACAGTTAAAACCAACCATTGAATTTTTCATGTTACCATTCTTTGATACTTGTACAATTAAGAATTAGCTGTGGACAGGGCTCTGGTTTCTTCTTGGAATCCCTCTCAATGTCCAGCTCAAAGTAGGTAACTGCAGTAAAGAGAATGCTGAAGAGGAATAAATGAAATGCACAGATAACTCTAAATCCTCACTGTAGCCATTACTTTCACTCTTTTGTCCCACCACACACTTTACCCTACTTACCAACAACTGAACAAAACTGATTTTATGTTCTACCTCTCTCAGTTCCTGTCCTCTCCTTTTTTTAAAATGGTATTTGTAAGTACCATCAGGCACTGTACTAAGTGCTGGGGTAGATACAAGCTAATCAGGTTTGACACTGCCCCGTCCCAGAGCCTTAATCACCTTCGAAAAGATAAAGTAACTGAGGCACAGAAAAGTAAAGTGACTTCCCCTAGGTCACACAGCACACAAGTGGCAGAGTCAGGAATAGAACCCAGGTCCTTCTGACTCCCAGATCCATGCTCTATCCATGGGGGAATGCTGCTTTTCACTCTTTGATAAGATGCTAGGGAACTGGAGAGAAGTCATCACTTTCCAGAACTACAAGGCAGAGCTAAAATCATTCTGTTACTTCCCTTTTATATTGATTTGAACTCCAAAATCCTCTAGTCTCAATGAGTGGAAAGGGCACAGGTCTGAGAGTAAGAAAGACCAGGGTTCTAATCCTGGCTATGCCACTTAGCTGTGTGACCTTGGGCAAGTCATGTAACTTCTCTGGGCCTCAGTTTCCCCATCTATAAAGAAGCGATTCAATTCCTGTACTCCCTGCTACTTAGACTTCGAATCTAAATAGGAGGGTTAAGGACTGTGTCTGACCGTGTCTAAACTTCAGTGTTTAGAACAGTGCTTAGCACACAGTAAGCACTTAAATACCACAATTATTATTCATGCCAATATTCTGCAAAGTACTGTACTCTTTGGGATGGAAAAAAAAGTATAGCTGTTGTCATTTGATACATATGTCAAACGATTAGTATTGTAATAAAGAAACTACAATTATATGCACTTACAGACTTTCCTCCTACACTTGAGTTGTTGGATTTCTACACAGGATTTCTACACACCCATATATCAAAAAACCTTTTGTTCATACGCTCCCTTCTGCTTGGTGCTTTCCTTCCCCTTCATATTTGAATGACCATTTTCTTCCCAAATTCCAGGGCTCCCTCAGGAGGCCTTCTCTGATTAATCTCGTCTCCCACTCCTCTGCCCCCTTCAACTGCCCCTTTATCATGTCTGTCTCCCAAGCCCTTGGTTTCTCCATTGCACTGGTGTATATATCTTTATTCACCTATGCTTCTTCCTATCAGGGCTTAGGTGCAGTCCCCTGGACCCTTCCTTTAGGATTTTAGGAGTCCAGGATGAATGTGCTGAGGGTCCGCTAGCAACTTGGGATGGATGGATTCATCACTTGCATTTACTGACTGCTTACTGTGTGCAGATGACTGTATTAAGTGCTTGGGAGGGTACAATCTAAGAGTCTGTACACATGTTCCCTGCTCACAACAAGCTTATGATCTAAAGGATTTCACTGACTTCTCCTCCCTTCAGAGCCATATTTTTGAGATTACCATGTGGCTGGATTTCAGAAGTGTTTTGAGGAGGGAAGAAAAGCGGTCTGTCAGATGAAGAGGAAGTTTCAGGCAAATGGGAGGGTGTGAGCAAGAGGCTAGAAATAGGGCGAGTGGAGAATGAGGAAGAGTCAATACCTGGGGATGACAGGAACAAAGTGTACAAATTGGGGTGTTGTGAAAGAAGAATAGTAAGTACTCATTATATATCTTGTCATAAATGATGAAAAGCAGTGTGGCCTAGTAGATAGGGCGTGGGCCTGGGAGTCAGAAGGACCTGGGTTCTACTCCCAGCTCTGCCACTTCTCTGCTGTATGACCTTGGGCAAGTCACTTCACTTCTCTAGGTCTCAGTTCCCTCATCTGTAAAATGGAGATTAAGACTGTGAACCCCACGTAGGACACGGACTGTGTCCAACCTGATTAGCTTGTACATAGTGCTTAGTACATAGTAAGTACTTAAATACCATTAAAAAGAAAGTAGGGTGGAAAGAGCAGATTTGTTGCATAACTTTAACTGTATGCTCTTTTGTGTTCTAGCCTAATCATAAGCAACATCACATTCTGGCTACAACACAAAATTGCCTTGGCAAACCACACTGTAATCCCAAAGACACTGTTGCTGCCTACATGATGAGGTGAAGGCATCAAATCCAAATTTAGGCCAATTATAAACAAAAGACAGACATCACTCGCCTGGAGAATGTAAACATCGGTTAGGACAGGCTTATTTGTAATCCAAGGGAAGTCCAGAAACACCTGAAATTCAATTTGCTTTTAAAGATGAGGTCAATGAACAATGCAGCCCTAGTTCACCTTTCAGAAGGGTAACAAGGGATAGGTTTGAAGGATCTATTACCACTTCCTTAATACTCAAACTTAAAGCCTTTTTTTTAAATTAATGGTATTTGTTAAGTGCTTACTATGTGGCAGGCCCTGTGATAAGCACTGGGATAGATACCAGATAATCAGGTTGGACATAGTACATGTCACACATGAGGCTCACAGTCTGCATTTCCACTTTACAGATGAGGTAACTGACGCAAAGAAAAGTTTAAGTGATCTGCCTAAGGTCAGATGGCAGGCAAGAGGAAGAGCGGGGATTAGAACACAGGTTCTCTGACTCTCAGTCCCATGCTTTTCTCAAGACACCACACTACTTTTTTTGAGAAACTGCATCTTTTACATTCATTAATACCCTAAGCCTGTTGGAACTTTGAGGGTTACTACTAATAAATCACTTGAAGGCTCTAAACCCTTCACCCACAATTTACCTCCAACTATGTCAACAACATTCCCCCAACACAATCACAAACATATGCCCATATCTCTCTCTCTCTCTCTCTCTCTCACACACACATACACGCGTGCATGCACGCATCCAAATAGAGTCCTAAATAACCTGGGAACCTCACAGAGACACCCAAACAGGAATCCAGATGACAAAGCACACATGCACACAACAAGGAGCTACCAGAGGAATTTGAAACCAGGGATAACCATTGCAGAGATGAAATCCTACATGAAGGATTTTCCAATCTGAGTATTAACCAGGAATTTCTGCTAATGGACCAGAAAAAATACCAAATGAAGGACTGAACAATTTTTGTGTGACAAAGTGCATCCTCCCTCAAAGCTCTTTGAGGCCATGTGGGCTATCACAATGCTTTCAAATAAAGGTACTGTTAAATATAGCCTTCCAGAAGTGGAATGTTAAACAAGAGATTTCGAACATACCTTTTTTTAGATAAGGGATTTAAAACAGCCAAGATTATCTGAATGTTCTAGGCCTCCACTGACCAGAAATGAAAAAAAAAAGACCTTTGTTCCTATTTTACAATTTCGATTGAAATGGAAATCACCAACTTGGACAGTTTAGTATTATTGGTGAGCCTTAACTATTCCAGGGATGTGGACTGCAAACATGGCCATCCATGTAGAGATATTTCACAATAGCGCCCTACCAATTCTCGTTATGAGCAGGGGCAGCAGGCTCATTACCCACAGGGATTCCCTGTGCAGGAATTTGGAACCTACCTCTTCCCTCCACCAGTGAGTCCCCCAAAGGATGGCTTCATCACTGTCAGGATTCAGGAGGTCTGCGGGCAAGTGGGTTGACTGTGCTCTAGACTGTACGCTCGTTTTGGGCAGGGAAGGTGTCTGTTATACTCTCCCAAGCACTTGGTACATCGCTCTGTGCACAGTAAGCACTCAAATACAACTGACTGACTCTGCAGTCAAACTGTGGTTACTGGGAGTCCCACTGGCCCAAATTTCACGGGGTCAGCAAATTTATCACCTTTCCTTTCACATCCTCTGAATTAGTTATGACTCTCCAGAATTTACCTAATATTTTTTGGGGCTCTCCAGTTCGGCCTATCCCAGGCTACATTTTGAACCAAAAAAATAAATGCAGATAATTAAATCAATGGAAGCTACCAACTGGTTTTCCACAAACGATCAATCAATAGTATTTATTAAGCACATACTGTGTGCAGAGCTCTGTGCTAACTGCTTGTGGGCAATTCCAGCTAAATCAACGTGTCACAAGGCATTTCCCTGTTCTACAAAAACTAGCATTGAAATAGGGATTTCTGCTCTGGTACTTAATTTACTTTCTGTTTTAAGCAATGTCAGGGAAAGAGAAGTAGGAAGTGAGGGCGTGGGTTCTCACCAGAAACAAACACTGTACAGTTTTAGCTGTAACATCCTTTGGTTTTTGTCAGCCCTACAAAGATTCAGATCTCTATATTAAACAAGCCTTTACAGAACTGGATTAGCAAGCAGCTCAGTTTAAATTACTGCCATACCAAAAATCCCTGAGATTTCCTTCATGTTTGGAGTACCCAAGAAAATGTGTGGGTTAAAATAAGAATGAAGAAAGCCAAACTGTATAGTTTTCTTAGTAATGATAAAAAGGGAAATAGCTTGAGGCAAATGCAGAAGAGGGAAATTAGTAAAATTAAAGACTGCAATCCACAAATGCCACCGAGATAAAACACCACTTGGGATAGGTTAATGGGGCATTCAATTTAAGTCTTTCTATCTAATTTATTTTTCAATTCTCTCCTCCATCTTTGTTCATCATTTAATCATGAGTTTGATGACGGACTACGAGGTTCCTTTCTATTTAAACACTGTAAAGTAGCCTGTTATGCCAAAAATACAGAGTCATTCTTCCTCACTACCCTGCATTATTCATCTGATACTGGCCTCTCCACAAAATGAGTCAGTGAACGAGTTTCACAATTTATGTTGTTCTTTCTACTTCATACCTGCTTCTGGAATGCCCATGGAGGGAGCCAAGACTCACAAAGCCACATTATCACCTCAAATCTGCACCCACACATTTAATTACTGAGAAAAGCTATTTTGAATTTTTAAGTATCATAGGCAAGGGATACGGCAAATAATGTTTTATAGTAATTTTTAGCTTGGAGTTTAATACATGTTCCCAGAAGTTCATAATTCCTTTTGGGTGAGCTATCATGGAACACAGAAATGAGGCATTTTAAACAAAATGCATTACTTGCAAAATCCACAACAGTTCTGGATTTGACACACACTGCAAAGATTTCTCTCCAAAGAGGCACCATGGCCTAGTGGAAAAAGCATGGTCCTGGGAGTCGTAAGACTTGGGTCCTAATCCTGTCTCTGCCACGTATCTGCTGCGTGACCTTGGGCAAGTCACTTAAAATCTCTGAGCCTCAGTTTCCACTTCTGTAAAATGGAGATTTACTACCTGCTCTCCCACTGCCTTAGACTGTGAGCTCATGTCGGGGAGGAACTGTGTCTGACCTGAATATCTTGTATTTATCCCAGGACTTAGTACAGTGCTTGGCCCATAAAGGCACTTATATACCACTATCATCATTATCATTATTACGATAATTATTTCAACAAAGAGCAAAATCCCTGCTACCCAGCCAACTTTATAGCTATCTATTAGCAGTGATAGTGTTTAATGGCATCCCACTTGGGGCAATGACCTTTATGGAGGGTTTGGAAAGTACAAAAAAAAAAAAGTGGCAGGTTCTCTGCTCATAAGGGGCATACACTCTATGGGGAAGCAGACATAAAAACACTTGCAAAATGCCAACACCCTTCCTCCCTCACTCATTCTTAGATGGTAAGCCCTCTGGGGCAAGATACTGTATCTATACCTCATTACATGCATTTCCTTCCTACGGCTTAGTACATTGCTTTGCACAGGAGAGATAACACCATTAGTGCTTCTATACTGACTATCCAGGAGTAGAGACAGATAGAAACTGGGCCATTATTTCACTTAAATCAACATGGAGGTTTCAAACAATTTAAGTGAGCCTTCAATGCAAACCCCCCTCCCCCCAAAACCATTTTTTACAATGTGATTGTGCACAGAACTTTCTTCCCTCCTTGACCACTATTTTCAACTGTTTCCACTCCAATGGCTTTTCCCCCACTGTTTTCACATATGCTCATGTGTCCCCTAGTCTAAA
This sequence comes from Ornithorhynchus anatinus, assembly GCF_004115215.2. Classification (NCBI taxonomy): domain Eukaryota; kingdom Metazoa; phylum Chordata; class Mammalia; order Monotremata; family Ornithorhynchidae; genus Ornithorhynchus; species Ornithorhynchus anatinus. Next base: position 34,548,131 of record NC_041734.1, on the reverse strand, counting down.
AAAAAAAAAAAAAAAAAACACCCTCCCTTGACCCCATAGCTCCCTCCAGTTTTTCTCCGTGTTCCTCCTACCATTCCTCTCAACAATTTGAGAGAGTTGTCTACACCCGCTGTCAAGTTCCTCTCCTCTACTCCCTCCAATCTGGATTCCGTACCCTTCACTCTAAAGAAACTGCCCTCTCAAAGTCAGTGATCCCCTTCTTGCCAAATCTAATGGCTTCTACTCAATCCTAATATTCCTCAACCTCACTGCTGTCTTCAACACTTCAACTGCCCACATTATCCTATCATTGCTTCACTGACACTACCTTCTCCTGGTTCTCCTCATCTCTCTGGCTGCTCAGTCTCTTTCACAAACTCCACCTTTGCCTCTCACTCCCTAACTGTGGGTGTCCCTGTCCCAGGTGACCCTGGGGTACCGACCATCTCAAGGTCAAATGTTATCTGGTGACCTCCTGAGCCAGCAGGCGGAGCCAGCAGGGGGAACTCAGAAGTGAGGGTGGGACACCGCCCCCACAACTGAAACTGCCAGATTGACAGCCCAAACTGGGAATACAGGCCCCTCACCCCCGTGCCAATCAAATAAGGAATGGAGGAGGGGGGGAGGGCAGAGAGTGGATAAACGGAGGCCGGAAGCTGGAATGGCCTGAGGGCACAGGTGATAAATACCTGCCGCCTCTAACCTTCTGTGCAGAGGAACCGGGACTTGCAGCAGCTGGCTGCAGGTCGCCTCTGTCCAGAGCGTGAGAAGGCCGCTCTGCCTGCGGCGAGTGAGGAGCCATGGGATGGGTGAGTGTCCTGTCCTGCTGAGATCTCGTGGGGTTGGAAGCCAGATGCTTCACCATGGGTAATGTTTAAAATGGATTTGATGTTTAAGTGGGTGCCTCCCCAGGGGGACGTGAACAGGGTGGGAGCTAGCCGCCTCACCGAGTGCGAGTAGCACATAAGTGGATTTGATGCCTAAGTGGGTGCCTCCCGAGTTGGACGTGAACAGGGTGGGAGCTAGCCGTCTCACCAAGTGCCAGTAACCATAAATGGGTAATGCATAACTGGATTTAATGCATAACTGTATGTAACTCCTATGTGTATGTAACTCATTAGTGTTTAATGCATAAGTGTATTCAACGCAAAGGTGGATTCCTCCTGGGTGGGGCGAGCACATGGTGGGAGCCAGCCGCCTCACCACGTTGTGAGTAAATCATAAGTGGGCTCGGGTGTCCACCCACATGCGGGTATCATATCAGTGTATTCCTCCCATTAGGGAAGCTCTAACACCATATTCCTCCCAAAGGGGAAGCTTTAACACCATATTTCCCCTCTAAAGGGAAGGCCGATTGTCACATCTAAATAATTAAATTCTTCCCGTGGAATAAATTCTATACATAATTCAGGTTTTCCATCCCCGGCCTCTCTCTCTCTCGCCGCGCCGATTCAGAAAGAACTTGTCCCCGGCGACGGGTGACAATCCCACCGGGCTGTTTTGGGACCCCTTCTATTTTCCATCTACACCCACTTCCTTGGAGAACTCTTTCACTCCCATGGCTATATGGATGATTCCCAAATCCACATCACCAGTCCTAATCTTTTCCCCTCTCTGCAGTCTCACATTTCCTCCTGCCTTTGAGACACCTCTATTTGGATGTCCTGCTGTCACCTCAAACTAAACATGTCTGAAAAAGAACTCCTTACCTTCCCTCCCAAACCTGTCCTCCCCATGTCTTTCCCATCATTGTACACAGCCCCACCATCTTTCCTGTCTCACAAGCCCATTATCTTGGTGTTATCCTTGACTCCTTCTCTCATTCAATCCACATATTCAATTACTAAATCCTGTTGGTTCAACAGATCACTAATATCTGTCCTTTGCTCTTCATCCAAATTGCTATGCTAATCCATGCACTTATCCTATCCTGTCTTGATTACAGTATCAGCTTTTGCTGACCTCCCTGCCTCCTGACTCTCCCCATCCAGTCCATATTTCACTCTACTGCCCAGGTTGCTTTTCTACTTAAACGTTCAGCCCATGTTTTTTCCCTCCTCAAGAACATCCAATGGTTGACCATCCACCTTCACAAACAGAAGCTGCTTACCATAGGCTTTAAAACACTCAGTTACCTTGCCCCCTCCTACCTCACCTTGCTTCTCTCCTACTAGCACCTCCTACAGCTTGGCACATAGTAAGCGCTTAAATACCATACCATCATTATTATTACCAGCACACTTCACTCTTCTAATGCCAACTTAGACACTGTACCTCAATTCTATCTATCTCACCACCAACCGCTTGCCCACATCTTGCCTCTGGCCTGGAATTCTCTCACTCTTGATAACATACAATTACTCTCCCCACCCTTCAAAGCCTTATTGAAGATGCATCACCTCCAAGAGGTCTGACAACGACTTCAATTCCCACTCCCTTCCCTGCCACTCTGCCTTCCTGCATTTATTCACCCCCACTCCCAGCCCCACAGCACTTAGGTAATTATCCACAATTTATTATTTATATTAATGCCCGTCTCCCCCTCTAGACTGTATGCTTATTGTGGGAAGGGACTGTCTGTTATCTTATGTTGTACTCTTCCAATTGCTTAGTACAGTGCCCTGCATACAGTGAACACTCAATAACTATGAATGACTGAACCTAGTTGAAATCTTATATTGAATGAGTGCTCACTATATACAGCATCCTGAACTGAGTGCTTAGGAGAGTACGCTCAAAATAAAAGACCCAGAGCCTGGATTGTGAGCCCTCTGAGGGACAAGGACTATGTCTAATTCTCACCTGTGTGTTCTCGTCCAGCATTTAATAAAGACTAATGGGGAAAGCTGGCAGATAGAAATTGATAAGTAGCAGTAATCAGGGAAGGCCTCCTGGCTGCAACTTGGTGTGCTGGGAATAAATTGGGGAAGGCTTCTGGAGGAAGTGGGACTTTAGGAGGACCTTGAAGATGGTGGGAGGTGTAGGCAGCATAATAATGTTGGTATTTGTTAAGCGCTTACAATGGGAGACTCCTGGGATCTGGACTGGGGTAATAATAATAATAATAATAATAATGTTGGTATTTGTTAAGCGCTTACTATGTGCCGAGCACTGTTCTAAGCGCTGGGGCAGACACGGGGGAATCAGGATGTCCCACGTGGGGCTCACAGTCTTAATCCCCATTTTACAGATGAGGTAACTGAGGCACCGAGAAGTGAAGTGACTTGCCCACAGTCACACAGCTGACAAGTGGCAGAGCTGGGATTCGAACTCATGACCTCTGACTCCAAAGCCCGTGCTCTTTCCACTGAGCCACGCTGAAGCTGGAGAATCAGGAGTGAAGGTTGTTGGGTAAACTGTGGGGAGAGCTACAGCTAGGGAATAACAGGTAATTATTGTTACCGTTATTATTATTATGGTATTTATTAAGTGCTTACTATGTGTCAAGCCCTGTTCTAAAGTGCTGGAGTAGATACAAGTTAATCAGGTTGGACACAGTCCCTGTTCTAAATGGGGCCCACACTTTTAGTAGGAGAGGAAACAGGAATTTAATTTTCATCTTAGAGTTGGGGAAATTGAGGAACAGAGCAGTTAAGTAACTTGCCCAAGTTCAGATAGTAAGCAATTTGCAGAGCTGGGATTAGTACCAAGTCCTCTGACTTCCAGGCCCTTGCTCCTTCCACAAGGGCATCCTGCTTCTCATGGCAATGGAAATATAAGGCAAAGAATGGTGGTGAAGAGCCTTGAAGCCAAATAGTATGGAGTTTATCACTAGTCATTGTGAGAACTGATTTCAACTTAAGTGCATCAAAAAAACCAACAGAATTAAGAAGTACCAGATCCCCTGTAAAAGGCACAAGGTCACAAATGACATCTCAGTAAAACCTAGAATTCAAAGTGCAAAGGCAGTTATGACTATGCTTGTGACTACATCAGAGAATTTTGGAACTTCAACTGAAACAGAGGTGGTCAAATTCCCAGAATTAGAGTTCTGGGTAAGAGGCCCATTTGCACAGTCTGAGAGAAGACAGACATTGCCATCTACAAACATGCACAGAGTTCTTAATATGGAGATACTGTAAAGTCCTCTAGACCAAAAGGAATGACAAATTGCAGTGAATTGAATCTAATTCTAGTGAAAAGAGTTCAATCCCTAATTTAATAATGCTCCATAGATTGGGCTTTATTTTCTAAACAATCCAGAAATGAGGAAAAGGTTCTTTTCACTGAAAATATTTAGAAGCTAGCAAACATACAGTATTCTTCTACAGTAGCAGTATGACTGTGGCATTACTTCCAGTGTACTGTTTTATTTTGTAGGACAATGTATTATGTCATTCTTTTGAAAATAGATGTGAACCATGAAACAAACTCTGGCCCCTGTGTGATCAAGTGGGGAGCCCCAAGTTTAGCTCAATATTAAGAAAAATGTAGTAGCTACTTCAGCTAGACCACTGCAGAGTCTCTCTAGACAAACTGTGCTGATTTCTGTTGATTCTGTTTTGAAGATGGTTTAAAAGCTCAGCAGGCGCTGATGCACTAACAATATCGAGCTATTTCTAATTTATTATCATTGCTACATGGAAAATGTTGCTTCAGATACAGGGCCCTAACAAGGCTCCTCCTCTGCCTCCCAAACCCAAACTGTGGGGATCCTTCAAGGTTCAGTACTGGGTCCTCTTCTATTTTCCATCTATACTCACTCCCTTGGAGAAGCCATTCGTTCCCATGGCTTCAAACTACCACTTCTATGTGGATGATACCAAATCTACATTTCCAGTCTTGGTCTCTCCCCCTCTCTGCAGTCTTGCATTTCCTCTTGCCTCTAAGATATCTCTACTTGGATGTCCTCTCATCATCTCCGTCTCAACATGTCCAAAACAGAACTCCTTATCTCCCAAACCCTGTCTTCCTCATCACTGTGGATAGCACCATCATCCTTCCTGTCTCAAAAGCCCATAACCTTGGCGCTATCCTTGATTCCTCTCTTGCATTCAACCCAGATATTCAATCCATCACTAAATCCTGTTGATTCAACCTTCACAACATCACTAAAATCTGTCCTTTCCTCTCCATCCGAACTGCTTCTATTTTAATACACTTACTCTCTCCCAGCTTCATTAATGTATCAGCCTACTTGCTGAACTCCCAGCCTCCTGTCTCTCCGCATTCCAGTCCATACTTCACTCTGCTGCCCCAATCATTTTTATGCAAAAACGTTCAGGACATGTTTCCCCACTCCTCAAGAAACTTTAGTCGTTGCCCATTCAACCCTGCAGCAAACAAAAACTTCTCACCATTGGCTTTAAAGTACTCAATCACCTTGCCCCCTCTTACCTCACCTTAGTCTCCTACTACTGACAACCACTGTGCTCCTCTAATACTAACCTTCTTACTGTACCTCGATCTCATCTATCTTGATGATGACACCTTGCCCATGTCCTCCCTCTGACCTGGAACGCCCTTCCTTCCCAAATCTGAAAGATAATTACTTTCCTCATCTTCAAAGACTTACTGAAGGCACATCTCCAAGAGGCCTTCCCTGATTAAGTCCCCCTTTCTTCTCCCACTCAGTTCTGCATCTCCCCTCCCAGCCCCACAGCACTTATGTACATATCTGTAATTTGGCATCTGTCTCCCCCTCCAGACAGTGAGCCTGTTGTGGGCAGGGAATGTGTCTGTTATATGGTACTCTCCCAAGCACTTTGCACAGTGCTCTGCACATAGGAAGCGCTCAATAAATACAACTGAATGGCTGAATGACAGTGTATACCTTTGGGATTATAAAAATATCTGTTACTCAATACTTGCACTTTCTTCATCTTAGACTGTGAGCCTCATGTGAGGCAGGGATTGTCTGATCTGTTATGCTTATATATACATATCCCAATGCTTAGCCCATAGTAAGCACTTAATACCAAGACTAAACTATCTCGACTACAAATTAATCATTCTGCTTCTGATCTCCTTTCAGCATGATAAAGGAATTTATCTTATGAGAAAGGGAATCCGAAAGTTCAAGGACATCTCTCCCATGATGACCTCCGAGGGAGCTGAAGGTCTCTGTCATCTTTCTGGGGTTACTGTAGCTACCCAAGATTTGTCAAGGGACAAGACAGAGAGTCACATTTCAGTGGCCATGACAACCTAGGAGTCAATCACTGATGCCTCTCTGTTGCCTTCTGTCTTGTTTTATCTTTTTTGTATTCAATCCTTCTGCAGTTGCCAGCCCCACAATTTGATTGGGAGCCCCTTGAGGGTCAGCAACCAGTCTTCTTTGCCCTTTATCATGTTTTTCCTCAGTGCTTATCAGTTTTGCACACAGTGAAGTACTCAAAAAAAAAAAAAAAAATCACCACTGAACTACTATAAGGCCATTTGCTCAGATTCAGCACCAGGGCTAAAAATAGAAAGGATTGCTGATCATGTCAGTCTTCTCAATCACACCTGCCGCACACAGAAAGCTATCTTCAGTAGTGTGAACTTCAAACCCAAAGGACATATTGTGGGGTTCCTTTCACTTTTAGAGATCACCCAGTTCCAGTTGGGTCCTAGTGCCCTCACCTACTTACAGCCTTGGTGGATCCGCTCTGGGGTGCCACAATAATACACTCTAAGCCTGCCCAATTAATGTTACAATTCTATGATTCTGTGATGCAGCCCAAACAGCATGGGATACAAACTGCCAAGATTCAGCTCACTAGTCCTGTCAGTTGTATTTACTGAGCGTTTACAGTGTGCACGGCACTGTTACTAAGAGGTTGGAAAAGTGCATTATAATAATCTTACAGACATATTCCCTGCCCATAACGACCTTACAGTCCTGTACTCTGAGAGCGGCTGCTGAGACTGGGAGGGGAAGACCCCAAAGCCAGTCTCCTCCCTGAGTTATCAAGTCTCACCTAATTAGAGAGACCGGAGAAGCAGTGTGGCTTAGTAGATAGCACATGGGTCTGGGAGTCAGAAGGACCTAGGTTCTAATCCTTGCTCTGCCACTTGTCTGCTGTGTGACCTTGGGTAAGTCACTTCACTGCTCTGTGCCTCAGTTCCCTCATCTGTAAAATGGGGTTTAAGACTGTGAGCTCCACGTGGGACAGGGACTGTGTCCAACCTGATTATTTTGTATCCACCCCAGTGCTAAGAACAGTGCCATAGTGAATCTGCTGGTTTTTTATGGTATTTAAGCGCTCAACACTGACAACTCAGTTATAAACTGGAGTTCTTTGAACCGAGTAATACTGAGTTATCAGCAACAGCATCCCATGCAAGAACGCTGATCCTCGATGTTGCAATTGTTCCTTGCTTGACACATGGTAAGCACTCAATAAAAACCACTGAGAGATTCCTAATAAATCCAGGGCTCACAACACACTGAAAGAAACATTGCTCTATTTCCCTTAGCAGCTCCTCTGTGAGACCGCCACCCGCAGGTTCTTGCCTAGTACTTCACCTTGCTGAAACAGACTTTAGGGTGTAAAACCTGTTCACATTTCAACCTCTGACCTTTCCTTGTGGTTGGGGTCTTTTCTCCCCCTTTTCTATCCCTGCCTCCTTGGAAGATTCCTCTCATTGTATTAGTTATGCTCCAGGCTACGACATCAGATATCGGGGAGTGAACAACATCCCAAGTAAAAAAAACTTTCACTTTGGGAGTGGTCCTGAGGAGTAAGCAGCTTCCTCAAACTGGAGATTCCTATTTATGTGGTGGGCTCATCTGCTGGGCCATCATGCACCTAAAGGGAAAAGAGGATCAAGGTGTAGACTGTCAGGGAAAAGTATTACCAGACAATGCTTTTTAAGAGAGGGGAGACATGAACACGTTTGAAAGCAGTGGGGGAAGAAGCCATTGGAGAGTGAACAGTTGAAGATGGTGGTCAGGGAGGGAAGAAGGGAGGGGGCAACTGCTTTGATAAGGTGTTTGGATGGGCTTGGGGGGATTTTGAGAGAAGGCAGGGGATCTCTTGAGATACTGCTGGGAAAGATGAGCGAGTTGAAGAAGAGGCAGGAGGAGGAAGGGGACATTTTGGGGAGCTTGCACCTGATTATTTAAATTTTCTCCAAGTACATGGCTAGACTATTACGAACAAGAGATGGGGAAGGCAGGGGGCAGGGGGTCTGAGGAGGACTGCTCAGTTGGTTGAGAAGCAGTGTGGCACAGTGGAAAGAGCGTCGGTCTGGGAGTCAGAAGGACCAGGGTTCTAATACCAGTTCCGCCATTTGTCTTGTGTGATCTTTGACAGGTCACTTCATTTCTCTGTGCCTCAGTTGCTTCATCTGCACAATAGGGATTAAACAATCAATGGTATTTACTGAGTGCTTACTTGGGAGACTGCAATATAGCAGAATACTGTGAGCCCCATATGGGACATGGACCATGTCCAATCCAATTATCCTGTATCAAATCCAGCATTTACTACTGGCATATAGTAAGTGCTTAAAAAATACCACTAAAGAAAGGAGCATCTCCTAGCATAAAACTCTCTTCCCCCTCCTCATTTAGCCATGTGGCTTGCTCTTCCATAAGGTGTTAGCTTCTGGATAGGGGAATAAGTGGAGCAGTGGAGAGTCTCTCTTTTTGCTCCAATTGTAGTGACATTCTACAGTGCCGTGGGGTGGCACCCCAATAAGGCACATCCTCTAGATTGTAAACTCCTTTGTTCATTCAACTGCATTTATTGAGCACTATGTGCAGAGCACTCATTGTGGGCAGGGAATCTGTTTACTGTTATACTATACTCTCCCAAGTGCTTAATACAGTGCTCTGCACACAGTAAACACTCAAATACAACTGAGGGAACAGTAAACGGACACATTCCCTGCCTACACTGAACTTACGGTGTTGTGTCTACCAACTGTGTTGAATTGTACTCCCCAAGCACTTAGTAATCGCTCAATAAATACCACTGATTGATTGATTCCTCTTGCAGGCACTGAAAGAACTAGAGGGTGGGGAATGATGACTAGCACCCGGCTACCTGTGGGCTTCATTCTCCCTCATTAGCCCTGTGGTGGATTTTTATAAAGGAGCAGCCCACAACCTGGGAACTCCCACTTCTTACAACTCAAAAGGCAGCGTCCCCTCAGAGCCAGACACCCTGGGTCAGGCCACCTTGTGGTGGACATCTTGGCAAGGGCACCATCTTTATAATGCCCCAGGCAGCAGCTTTGTTGGTAAGGTCAAGAAGGGGTATGATTGTAGGGGTTGGGCGAGGTCACCTTAAACCCAAGGCCCCAGGCTGGCTGAAACCCCGTAAATCCCTGTTAATCTGGTCCTGGCTGCCAGCCTCAGAGCCTGGGCCAAATCACATAACACGATCCCGTATAGCCAGATGTGCCTTGCAACGTGGCCCTCCTCTAAAGCAGGGCTTCTGGAAAGACTCACAACCCCTGGGGCTGGGAACTAGAGTTAAGCATCGCCTCTTCCATGTCACCAAATATCTATCCTCATCTCCCTACATCTACTCACTTTCACCCCTCCAAACTGTTCCCATCCCTCACATCATCCCCAATCCACCGGTCCACAACCTTTCACCCCTCCAAACTGTTCCCATCCCTCACATCATCCCCAATCCACCGGTCCACAACCTCAGTCTGACCTGTGGAATCCCTGTTCCATTGTGGGCAAACTCCCCTTTGTCCTCGACCCCTTCCAAAATCGTCACCATTCCTCCTCACTGTCACTCCTGATGATACTGTTTCGCTACTTGCTACCAGGTCACCTTCTTCCACTCGCCCTGACTCGTGGGGAAACAGGGAAAAGTTGGCCAGTTCCTCACCCACCCCACAGTGTGCTTTTGCATTCCTCACCAATTTTTTTCCCCTGGAGAGTGTCGATCTCTCACTACCAAGCATCAGCCTTGAATCACCTCCATGGTATCCTTCATCCACTCCTGGGCTCACATTACAGAGTGCTTAGAACAGTGCCAGTGCTTAGCACATAGTAAACGCTTAACAAATACCATCCATATTACAGATGGAAATCTAGGCACAAGGTTGACTGGCATTTCAAATTCATCTTCATCTGTTATAATTCTCCCTCTTCAGTTTAGCACCACTTCTCTCCTCCTCCCATGCCCACTAGCCTCATCAATTATTCTGGATATTTAACGACCTCCTGAAACTTTTGTTCACACCCTCCCCTTGACTGGAACTTCCTTCCATTCAGATCCAACAGGCTGCAGTTCCCCCAGCATCTTCAATGCCCTTCTAAAACCACACCTCCCCCAGGAGATCTTACTGGATTAATTTCTAATCAGTGCTTCCAGGCCATCTAAACACTTGTGTACTCCCATTCCTGTAGCACTTACGGGCATATCTTCATATTCTATTATTTCCTCCTATCTGAAATTCATCCTGTGGACTCTAAGCTCCTTGTGGGCAGGGATCACATCTACCAACTCTATTTGTATTTGTTTTAAGCCCTCACTACAGTGCTCTGCACACAATAAGCACTCCATAAATTCCACTGACTGATTGATACTAGTGTCTGTCACTTGGTCAGATCAGCTTTTTGAAGATGAGTATCATTTCTACTAATTCTATTGTACATTCTCAAGTGTTTAATAATTACAGAATTTGCTACACCTTACTACTTGCTATGTTCTGTACAAAGCACTGAGGTGGAAACAAGAAAAACAGGTTAAACAGTCCTTGTCCCACATGAGGCTCACAGTTTAAGCAAGTGGGAGAACAGATAAAAATCTCAGCTTTACAGATAAGAGAACTGAGATACAGAAAACTTGAGTGTCTTGCCCAAGGTCATACAGCAGGCAGGTGGCTGAGGCTAGGATTAGAATCCAGGTCCTCTCACTCCTAAGGCCTGGGATCCTTCCACTAGGCCATGCTACTATGCTAGTGTACTGTACTAAGCAGTAGAGAGGACTGTTCAGTTCCTTTCTCTCCATCCAGTAGATGCCTGAGAAGTATTTTCGGTTAAATGACTAGATATGGTTGAGTAAATCTGCTCACATGAAGCAAGTGAAAATAGAAAAGCCAAAATCTATCACAGATACTTTTCTTTATAAGACTGGGAGCCTTGTGTGGGACATGGACTGTGTCCAATCTTGATTAGCTTGTATCTAGACTGTAAGCTTATAATGGGCAGGGAACATGTCTGCTACTTTTGTTGTTGTACTCTTCCAAGCTCTTAGTAGAGTGTTCTGCCCATAAGTGCTCAAATATATGTATAGAAAAGAAAAATAAAACTCAGTGATTCTCAATTCTTATTCCCTGGTACGCAGGTATATTAGCAAGAATTATATTATTAAGGTATTTGTTAAGTGATTACTATGTGTCAAGCAATGTTTTATGGGCTCGGGTAGGTACAAGTTATTCATATGGGTTTCTTTAGTCCTACTGTCCTTAAAGGGCACTGAAGTAATCACTCTAAAACTAGAGCTTTCAGAAGGAGAGAACGGACTTAGTGAAGGTCAAAAGTTGACAAGCAAAGATAGGGTCAGTTGTTGATCATGATGGAATTTCCACACTTCACCATGTGTTGCACTGCCTAATCATTCACCCACTTTCTCCTTGGAGTCAAGGCCACAAGGAGGCAAACATCCTAAAAGATGTGTGCTGCAATTCTGACCCCTGCTGGATATTTTTGAGTGGCTGCTATGTACTGAGCACTGTATCTATGTGTTGACCACAGTATGAAGTGCTGGGGTGAATTCAAACAGTCCCTGTCCCAAATGGGGCTCACAATCCATGAGGTAGAGGACAGACTGAAGAGAGAAAAACTCTAGACAAGGTACAGAAAATAGGAACACTTGACAACAAGACTCAAAAGCAAGGGGAATAGGAAGGAAAATTGACAACTAAACTGTTATTTAGATGATCACTCGGTTCCCCAGTAATGCAAGTTTTCATTACACAGTTTGGACTGAGTACTGAGAGAATTAAGCCAAATTCTTCCAAAAGCATCAATCTAGACAGCTAGAATGCAGTAGAATAATGGGAGAAGCGCTTGGGTGAAAACACACAGCTTTAGTCATAGGGCATGAATTCAAACATGAGGTTTTCTTGAAACAGGGTCTGTCAAGATCACTATCATGTACTAAGACAACTGACTGATGAAGACAACCCTACAGCATTTGTTCAAGGAATGCCCTCCTTGACCAGCCTCCTTGCTGACCTTTCTGCCTCTCCCCATTCCAGTCCATACTTTCTGCTGCCTGTATCATTTTTCTATCAAAAAAAAAAAAGACCATTCAGGACATGTTTCCCCATGTCACAAGAAACTCCAGTGGCTGCCATCCACTTTGGCATCAAACACAAACTCCTCATCATTGGATTTAAAGCACTCAATCTCCTTGCCACCCTCCTAGGTCACCTCTCTGCTCTCCTACTTGGGAAGCAGCATAGTCAAGTGGAAAGAGCAAGGGCCTAGGAGTCAGAAGGTCACGGACTCTAAGCCCAGCTCCGCCATTTGACTGCTGTATGAACTTGGGCAAGTCACTTCACTTCTCTGTGCCTCAGTTACCTCATCTGTAAAATGGGGATTAAGACTGAGCCTGATGTGGGACAGGGACTGTGTCCTACCTGATTTGCTTCCCGTATAAATTTTTATTACCCTATTTATTTTGCTAATGAGATGTACATCCCCTTGACTATTTATTGCTACTGATTTTGTCTGTCTCCCCCGATTAGACTGTAAACCCATCAATGGGCAGAGATTGTCTATCCGTTGCTGAATTGTACATTCCAAGCGCTTAGTACAGTGCTCTGCACATACTAAGCGCTCAATAAATACTATTGAATGAATAGTATATAGTAAGCACTTAATACCATTATCATCATTATTATCACTACAACCCAGACCACACACTTTGCTCCTCTAATGCTAACCTCACTATCTCATCACCAACCTCTCCCCACATCCTACCTCTAGCCTCGAACACTCTCTTTCCTTATATCTGACAGACAATTACTCTCTCTCCATTCAAAACTTTATTGAAAGCATATCTCCTTCCAGAGGATTTCCTTGACTAAGCCCTCCTTTTCTCTTCTCTCTCTCCCTCCTGCATTGCCCTGACTTGTTCCCTTCATTCATCCCCCCACTTCCCAGCCCCACAGCATTTATGTACATATCTATAATTTATTTTATTAATCTCTGTCCCTCTAGACTATAAACTTATTGTGGGCAGGGAATGTGTCCATTGTTACAGTATACTCTTCCAAGCGCTAAATACAGTGTTCTGCACATAAGTGCTCAATAAATGACTGAATGAAGGGGAAATGAATCATGCTATTTTCAAAATCCTTAAAGACAAATCCATTTTTATTTCCATTTTTGGCATTACAGTATTTTTCCTCATTCTGGAAAATCCACTTACCAATTTTACCTGGAAACATCCTTCACTTTTTTTCCATTCCAAAAATAACCAAGAATTTAGGAAGATGGGTTGCTCCTGGGAGACTTCCATTTTTCATGAATTTGTTTATGTTCAAATCTGTAATGTCCAGTTCTGGTTTCTAGCCAGATAGATTAGCTCAATCTCACCTTTTAGGCAATGCTAAATCTGTAATACATACTTTACTAATTTTTTACATTCTGCAAAAACGTTAAACCAGTTAAATCACTAGTCTCAAACTATTTAAAAGAACTAATACAGGATAGAAATTATTGCAGACATAAGTGGTCATTAAAAATTTTCTAGGACATATGCTGTGGTGAGAACATTTCCAAAACCAACATTGCTTAAGATCACTGAGTGGTTCCTCCATTTACATTATGGTAGGAGTTTCACTTTGGCCTAGTCGTAACTAAGGAGTGTCTTCATGTAGTTAACTCCCTCAGCAAGTTAATCAGTGATATTTATTGTTTACTGTGTGCAGAACACTAAGTTAAGGACTTGGGAAAGTTCAATACAACAGAGTTGGTAGACATGATTCCTGCCCACAAGGAGTTTACTATCTACAGTGGTAGACAGACATTAAAATGAATGACATCGAGGGGAAATACAAAGATATTTACATTAGTATTGGAATGAATAAACAAAGTGCTTAAGGAGTACACAGCCAAATGCAAAGTCGACACAGAGGCGAGGGTGCACAGAGGAAATGAGGGCTTAGTCAGCAAAGGCCTCTTGGAAGAGATGAGATTTTAGGAGGGTTTTGAAGGTGGGGACAGTGGGGGGTTATCAGATATGAAAGAGCAGGAATTCCAGGCCCAAGGAAGGACATGGGCAGGAGGTTGATGGCAGGATAGATGAGAAGGTTGGTGTTAGAGGGAGTCGAGTATGTGGTTGGATTGGAGTAGGAGATCAGCAAGGTAAGCTTGGAGGGGAAGTGCTGATGGAGTGAAACAAAACCAATGACAATGAATGTTCATTCCAGTCAAGGATCAAACCACTGACCCCACTCTCTAAGGTCACTAATGACCTACTCCTTGCCTCATTTAATAGGGTCTAAATCCTCCTTGACTTCTTAGCCACCTTCAACACTGATGGTCATTCCCTTCACCCACAAAAGCTATCCATCCTTGGGTTTACAGACACAGTTCTCTCTTGGTTTTTCCTTTGGCCACTTAATGGTATTTGACTGCTTACTCTTTGCAGGGCCCCGTCTCAGGTGCTCGGAAGAGTGGGGAGAGTTACCACCTTCAAGGATTTTACAGACTAGCGATCTTTCACTGGCTCTTAAAATTTCTCATCTCCTGTGGCTCTTTTCCAGGTTCCCTACTATTCTCATTTATACTCATTGGTTTGGTATGCTCATCCACTCTCACAAATTCACCTACCATTTCTACGTGGAAGACTTCCCAATCAACCTCCCCAGCCTCCAGGTATCACAAGCCCTTGCAATCTCAGTTTCTCTGTTCTCAAACATCACCACATAAATGTCCTCCACCTAACTTTCCCATCATGGTCAACAATCAATCGGTCATTAATTGAGCACTTACTTTGTGAAGTACAGTATGCTAAGCACTTAAGAGAGTGCAATAAAACAGTGTTGGTAGACACATTCCCTGCCCAGAGTGAGCTTGCAGTCAACATTGAAACTTTGGTATTATTCTCCACCTCTCCCTTTCAACTCTTGCTAAATCCTATCCATCTTATCACCCCAACACTTTTGGGATCAATCATTTAATTACTATTATTATTACTACCAATATTTGTTAAATTCTTACTGTGCACCAAGTACTGTGCTAAGTGCTGAGATACAGGATAATCAGCTAATCCTCTCCATCCAATCAGCCACCACCCTGGTCCAGTAGCTTGTCACTGTCTCACTAGAATACTTTAATGTATCCTCACTTGCCTCCCTGTCTACAGCCTCTCTCCCACCCCAAGACCCTTCCCTCTGGTGCCTAGACCATTTTTTGAAAAACCTATCATTCTGCACATCTCTCTCCATTCCGCAATTTCCATTTTGCTATGGCTACCAATTACTTTCCACCTCAAGCAGAAATGTTTGACAGCTGGCTTTTAATGTACTCTATCAGCTCTCCCCCCATCATGTGAGCTCCCTTTTAGGCAGCTCAAACTTCAGTCTTCCCAAGCTAACCAGCTCACAATGCCCTGTTCTCTCCTCTCCTACTTTTGATGCCCCCCCCCCCTTACTCACAACCTTCCTCATCTGAGAATTCCATCCCCTTTCAAGTGTCAGTTCTGATTTCCTCTTCTCCAAAGTTGTCCTGAAAACTAGTCTTCTCCAGGAAATATCATCCAATTAGCTCCACCTTCTCGGGCATATGTAGGTCTATTCATGCCAGTACTTATGCGTAGTTGTGATTCATAGTAACACATTTATCCTACCATATTTCAGCTATCCAAAAAACATAGCATTGTTTTTTTCTTTTTATCCCACTATCTGTCAATAGTTTGAATCTGTTCATCTTTGAGGTCAGGAACTGTGTCTTTCATTCATGAGTGTTTACTGTGTGTAGAGCACCTGTACTAAGCACTTGGGAGAATACAATGGAACAGATTTGGTAGACACTCCCTGCACATAGCAAGTTTACAGAATAGACAAGAAGCTAGAACACTACTGAACAGTTAATATTAACTTGTTTCTTAGTTGTACAACTAAGAGATGTTTATGTATATTACATTACTCAAGGGGACTCTAAAATTAATAGTTGGGAGGTATTTTAATTTTCTTTTGGACTGTCAGATAGCTACCCATTAATGTCTTTCTTGGCCTAACTCCCTCTTCCATTCCTTATGTGCTAGCCAATAAAAGCAACATGGTGTAGTAAATAGAGCACAGGCCTGGAAGTCAGAAGTCATAAATTCAATCCCAGCTCTGCCACTTGTTGGCTGTGTGGCCTTCGGCAAGTCCCAACTTCTCTGGGTCTCAGTTTCCTCATCTGTAAAATGGGGATTCAATGCCTGTTTTCTCCTACTTAGGCTGTGAGCCCCATGTGGGACAGGGACTGTGTCCAACCTAATTATCTTGTATCTTACCTCAGTGCTTACAAGAGTGTTTGACACATAGAAAGCAGATAAATACTATAATTATTATTATAACAGTCCTATGACATAACTGCTCAATATGCTTAATTCTGCACATGGCTAATGATGTTTCTTGGACTCAGGGGAAAATCTTTTCCATTCGGTAAGCAGACATAAAATGCACCAGCACCGTGAAATTTGGAACACTGCATTAAAGAACTGCCTCTTGCATATTCCCAGGCTATAATTTTTAAACACCTGGATTTGTTCAAAATCAATATTAAAAGGATTTTAAAATAAAGGTGACCAGACAAAATGTTCCAAATAATGATTTGCATCTCTGTCAAATGCTTTAGATTACTAACAAGTACAGAATTTACTGTACCTCAATAACACTGTAATTATTTTTGCCAAGCTAATTACACTCTCCGTGATGACCGGCTAATTTGAACTCAGTGAAAATAGGTTTAGCATAGTCAGCTCAAGAATGGGAGCATGAAATGATCTAATTATACTATACCACAAGCCAAGGCCCTGCCTGCTCCAGAGCTGGGTCAGTTATCACAGAGTGGTGCTTATTAACAGTTTCCTGTCAAGAAGCATGAACTGAATTTGAGCCAAGCCAGAGGGGCCTCTGTGCAAACAGCAGGACAGTTGGAAACGATGTTTTTCTTATCTTCAGCTAATTCAATTTTAGGAAAGAGGTGGGGAGAGCTATCCAGAACTAGTACATCTCAAGATCAGGGTCACTCATGTGAACTGAAAGCCACGCATCACAAATGCCCTGCTTGGGAGAGCACTGGCATTCCTTTATTCATTCAGTCATTCAATCGTTAACTATTGAGTGTTTACTTTAGGCAAAGAAATGTATTAAGTGCTTGGGAGACTACAACAAAAGAGACACATTCCCAGCCGGCAATAAGCTTACAGTCTAGAGGGGGAGACAGAAATGAATACAAATAATTCAGGTCTTAAATAAACTGGCAACCAGCTGCAGGATTTACCTGAGTAAAGGACCCCTCAAGTTCCTTCTAGACTGTAAGTTCCTTGTGGGCAGGGAACGTGTCTACCAACACTGTTGTATTGTACTCTCCCAAGTGCTCAGTACAGTGCTCTGTACACAGTAAGTGTTCAATAAATACCACTGATGGACTGATTGATCACCACCAGCAGCCTCAGCCCTGTGTGTCTACAGCTGGGGAAGGAGGGCAGGAACCTGGGGAAGGAGACAGATGTTGGCAGGGAAGGCGGGGAGAGGCAGAGGCTGCTGTCATTTAAGGGCACTTGTAGGGGCAGGAGACCCCAAGAAAATTATGAACCCGCTTCAAAAACAACTTCCCTCAAAGTGGTTCCTTGGATACCTAGTTCCTAATTCCCTCTAGACTGTAAGCTCGCTGTGGGCAGGGAATGTGTCTATTGTTATATTGCACTCTCCCAAGCGCTTAGTACAGTGCTCTGCACACAATAAGTGCTCATACAATAATGAATAGTTCTGCTAAGTATACATATGATGGTGGTCAATAGGAACTGTCGAAAAGACTGAAATGCTAACTGTAGTGGTGAGGTTCCCTAGTTGGCAGCCTCCTGCCACTTCAGCATGGCCTAGTGGAGATAGGCTTGGGGGTCAGAAGGACCTGGGTTCTAATCCCAGCCCTGCCTCTTGTTTGCTGCGTGACCTTGGCCAAACCACTTCACTTCTCTGTGCCTCAGTGCCCTCATCTGCAAAATGGGGATTAAGACTGTGATCCCTCTGTGGGACAGAGACTATGTCCAACCCAATTATCTTCTATCTACCCCAGCGCTTAGAACAGTGCCTGACACATACTAAGCACTTTACAAATCCCAAAATTGTTATTTATCTTCTATCTACCCAGTGCTTAGAACAGTGCCTGGCACATACTAAGCATTTTACAAATCCCAAAATTATTTTTCTTATTATTGAGAGTGCTGGGAAAAGAAGAGCCAGGAGCCCACAGCCTGGACTCAATCTGGGGGTAGTATGCATCTTCAGCCTACCTGGGGAATCTCACTTTGGACGGCGGGAGACTATGGTGGGGGTTTGAGCCCTGGGCCATCCTTGCTCGTGATGACTGCCCACTGAGCTACTCATCTCGTCAAAAATCAAGCAGCATATTGCAAATCCTGCTGTTCCAGGTAAGTACTCATGGAGAATGCTATGATGCTGTCAGTTCCAAATCTTCTATGGAAAAATTAGTTATCCGTGAAAACTATCGAGAAGCAATGTGGCCTAGTGGATAGAGCACAGGCCTGGGAGTCAAAAGGACCTGGATTCTGATCACAGCTCTGTCACTTGTCTGCTTGGTGAGCTTGGGCAAAACACTTCACTTCTCTGGGCCTCATCTGTAAAATGGGGATAAAACTGTGAGCCACATGTGGGGCAGGGACTGTGTCCAGCCTGATTAACTTCTATCTACCCAAACGCTTAATACAGTTCCTTGCACATAGTAAGCCCTTAAATACCATACCAGCAGCCATCCAGGGGCATGGAAATTCCTGCCTCCCTCTTCCCTGGAGGTACCCCATTTGCAAGATCAGGTGACCTAGTAATTTCAAGACAACAACTGATCAGGAACCACTACAGATTCCTCATTTACTGGATCATCTTGAAGGACTTCATCTGATTAATGAAAGTGTTTCAGGGCAAAATGTGCCGATCTGTTGTGGAATCTCTCTTGGAAGCAGAGCTCCTTTGGGGATGAGAAAGTATATTGGGACACATGCTGCCAATCACTCCTCCCCCCAACCCCACACTCCCTTTTAAGGCATTTGTTTAGCGCTTACTATGTTCCAGGCACTGTTCTAAATATTGGGGTAGACACAAGTTAATCAGGTTGGATGCAGTCCATGACCTTAATTCCCATTTTACAGAAGAGGTCGCTGAGGCATAGAGAGGTGAAGTGACCTGCCCAAGGTCACACAGCAGGCAAGTGGAGGAGCTGGGATTGGAACTCAGGTCCTTCTGAGTCTCAGGCCTGTGCTCCAATTACCAGACCATGTTGCTTTTTATTGGGAGCTGTATGCATCCATCCCAAGTAGAGGCTTTCAGTTCACCACCCCAGACTGGAATTCTTGGCCACAATTTGGACTTCAGTAGAAGTACAGAACTGTGTCTTGTTCAAATTTTCAGGCATCATAAAAAGGGACTGATGACGTCAATAGGATTTCTGTAGTTACAGGTAGAAAGAGAGAGCAGTAAGGTCCATGTACAAATTAGAAGATAGACATTTAGATACTCAATTTCAATTCCAAAAAATAATTAGCTATCTTGGACAAATCACAACTAAAACACAATTTAAATTACTAACTAAAATGATTGGTAACCAATATTCATGTTTAAAGAAAACACAGAAGTAGCAAGTGCAAGTTTAAGTAATATTTTCCCAGTTCCTGATTCTGATTCAGTAAACGTTGTGGCCAACTTTCTTCTCCACAAAAATTTCACTATGTACTGTGTCTTTTCCTGTTAATATATCACAGTAAAGGAGAAAATGAACTGCTAGCCAGAGCAATTGGAAAATACGTTACTCCACTGTTCTGGCCTAAGGCCTTATTGAATTTAAGTATGACGGAAAGGAAGAATTTGTATTCTCAATTGTATTTGAGAGCTTAGTGTGCAGAGCACTGCACAACTAAGAACTTGGGAGACTACAATATAAAAGAGTTGGTAAACACATTCCCTGCCCTTAACAAACTTGGCTTTGGGCAAGTCACATAACTTCTCTATGCCTGTTACCTCATCTGTAAAATGGGGATTAGGAGTCTGAGCTCTATGTGGGACTTGATTCACTTTTATCTACCCAGTGCTTAGTACAGTGCTTGCCACATAATAAGCAGTAAATACCATTTAAGAAAAATGAGCTTAACAATCTAGAGGGGGAGGTAGACATTCATATAAACTAATAAATTATGGTTATAATACTGTCCAGCCAATAATCTGATTTTCCTCCTCCCTTTCTCCTGAAAGTTACACATTTTAGTCTATTGGATATGGGTCCAAAAGAGATGTCCAATTTCCTAATTTGCTGATTGAATCCATCACATTCCACAGCTCAAATGATCCTTTCGAAACCAACACATTAGGCAGGGAGAGTGGTGAGATGCTGACCACACAGATTGTCATCAGACGGATAGCAGGCGCTCCTGGTCATGGGGCTCAAGGCCCCGCCCTCCCTTGCAGTGCCTCCACACCCTGCAGTGCTCGCATCTGAGAGAGAAGAGTACACCCACATAGCAGCATGGCCTAGTGGACAGAGCATGGGCCCGGGAGCCAGAAGACCTGGGTTTTAATCCTGGCTCCCCCACTTGTCTTTGGCAAGTCACTTCATTTCTCTGGGTCTCAGTTACCTCACCTGTAAAATGGGGATTAAGACTCTGAGCCCCATGTGGGACAAGGACTGTGTCGAACCTGATTACTGCGTATCTACCCCAGTACAGTGCCTGGCACATAGTAAGCGCTTAACAAATATCATAAAGAACAGCAGCAGCAACAACAGCCACCAGCCCAGCAATCAGCCACCAGCCCTGGGAACTGGGATATGTATAAAGTCAGAGTTCCTGCGCCAAGATGGAAGGATTGACCAGGGATGCTTCAGACCCAATCTTTCTCTCTTCCCATCCTCCAGTCAACAGCATGTATTGAGCGCTTACAATGTGCAGAGCACTGTACTAATCATGTGGGGGAGTACAATGCAACAGAATAAGCAGACACATTCCCTGCCCATTATGAGCTCATTTGTTCCACCTCCCTGACTCTATGACCCCTTCCCTCTCCCTTACCACACAGTGTTTAAACTACTGGATTCAGTGAAGCATGGGGCCAAAATATATTGAGAGAACTGCCTAGTGGTCTGTGGGGTAAAGAAGATGTACTTTGTCTATTTCAGAAGAGGAGGGAAATGATAGCCGCTCCGGACCCACATTTCCCTGCACCTCGGTAATGCCTTGCCTCCTGGAGCTGTGCCCAGTAGCCTGACATCATAAGGAGGAATTTATCTAACTTCTCCAACCCCATGAGGCATTCTGGTTAAAAAAAAAAAAAGAGGCATAAATCTAGCTTCAAATTAGGAGTATACACAAAGAGAACCCCAAGGAACCACCTAAAATATCCATTTTTGGTCTACCCCAGTTCCTGCATAGACTTTTTGATAAATATGTACCAGCACTCTGGTTAAGAACCAATAACTATAACAGGAACCAACAAAACCAGGCCAGACTCCACATTTGTTTCTTTTTTTCCTCCCCCTTAGGCTCTAACATTTGAACAAGAACCATTACTAATTTAAGAGACTTTCAATAAACATCCAAATCTAAAACAAATGTTTACTTTAGTCTGATTTGGTAAAAAGAAGGAACCCATTTACTGTTGGTTGGAATTTTTGCCAAGATCTTATTTTGGGTATGGTATATTGACACTTTTTTCTTTCTTACAGTGGTGGAGGTAAATGAACACAAAAATCCTCAACCAGAGACAATCTGTGAATTAGTAGAGGACCATTATTCACCAGAGATCTCAATGGAAAATTTGGCATGGTCCAGAAACAAGCCCACAGCAGGTAAATTCCTGTCATTCAAGCATTTGCAGACAGCTGGTTTCCTAAATTATGCTAATTTTAGAAAGAGGCATGGTCACAGCAGGCAAGTGCCACTCTTCAAGTTGAAACATGATTTTACCTAAAACTGCTATGTGTGGCATGACCAAAATGTTGGAAATGAAGTGTCTTCTGTCAAACCTATCTCTCTGACTTTCCTATTAACTATCAGCAAATCAATCAATAATATTTATTGAGTGCTTACTGTGTGCAGAGCATTTTACTAAGTGTGTGGGATAGTACAACATAGTTATTGGACATATCCCCTGCCCACAAGGAGTGTACAGTCTAGAGCAAAATTTACATGCACAAGTTATGAATTGTTAAAACACAGGCAGAATCAAAATAAATGTCTTGCTAAATTGGTGATGTGAAGTTTTAAAAAAGCAAGCAGACCTATTTCTGGAAAGATAGTGTGTGAAGCTTCTATACCGAAAGGCACAAGCTCTTGAAAATTATTCAACACCCGTTGCTGAGTTGCTTTCCGGTGACCCTTCCTGGAAACAAAACCAGCTGTTTCTTCTCTGCTCGATAAATTTACTGTGTGGAAATGCAAGCTGTAATAGGATCCTTAGACACAGATATGGCCTGCAACTCCCTCTCCCTTCACATACGAAGGACTGTCACTCTTCACCTTCAAAACCTTACTAAAATCACATGTCCTCCGAGAGGTTTTACCCAATTAAGACCTCATTTCCCATACTCTCTCTTTCCCCTACTCCCTCATCCTTTTGCATCGCCTATGCACTTGAATCTGTTCCTTTTAAACACTTGATATTACTCCACCCTCAGCACTTTATGTATGCATCCATAATTTAATAATATAACATGTAATTTATATAATATCCATATTGTAATTATAATTTAATAATCTGTCTCCCCCTCTAGACTGTAAACTCCCTGTGGGCATTCAATCCCTTTCTCACATTCCCTCTCCCTTTCTCCATACCTACACTGATTCTTGGGGTCTTCAATAACCATGTGGATGTTCCTGATGACCGTTATGCTGCCCGCTTTCTATCACTCCTCAACTCCTGTCCACCTCACCTCACCCACTCACCAACCTGGACTCACAGTCTCCAGTCACTACCCTCACCAACTCTGAAATCCCTCTATCCGACCACAACTTCTCAACTGCTTAGTTTCCAACTCAGGCATATTTACTGAGTGCTTACTGTGTGCAAAGCACAGTACTAAGCGCTTGAAAAAGTTCAATACAGTAATAAAGAGTGACATTCCTTGCCCACAATGAGCTCCCACAGACTGCCTCACCACAAATAATAATAATAATTATAATGTTGGTACTTGTTAAGCGCTTACTATGTGCAAAGCACTGTTCTAAGTGCTGGGGTAGATACAGGGTAATGAGATTGTCCCACCTGAGGCTCACAGTTAATCCCCATTTTACAGATGAGGTAACTGAGGCACAGAGAAGTGAAGTGACTTGCCCATGGTCACACAGCTGACAAGTGGCAGAGCCGGGATCTGTCCTGTTCCCCTCCAAAGACCTCTGGTCTTTTGGCCCCATCCAAATTTTCTCAAATCATTATGCTCCATTTAGTCCTCACATCCAAACTACCTTCCCTTGATGCCCAAATTTATGCCCTCAACACCTCCCTCTTTAATTAACTCAACTCACTAGCTCCCCTATCCCTTCCCCGATAGTATACAACTAAACCCACAGCTCTGGATCACCTCCACAGTCCTCTCCCTTTGCTACTGTCTGTACATGAGTTGCAAAGCACTGAGGGTGGAAATCCAGATATCAGACAGACCTCATTCACACCTCAACTTCAGCCTTACCTGTTTTAATTTTGCCCAGCAACATTATTTCTACATCCTTACTGCTCCCATGCCCATTGCCTTTGCCACTTGTTTCAGACATTTAACTCCCTCCTCAAATCCCCTGTCTCCCTAACTCTCCCACCTCTTTCCCCTAATGATCTAGCCACTTACTCTGAAAAAACTGAAACCATCAGGCATGAGCTCCCTAAAGTCTCCCCTGCTCCTCTCAGGTCCCTCTCTCTCTCTTCCACTCTTCCATCTTTACCAGCACAATCTCATGAGGATATCGACAGTCTCCTCTCAAAATCCTCCCCATCCACCTGTGCCACCAGCTCCATCCCATCCCACCTTAATCAGAATGCTTGCCCTCTCCCTTCTTCCCCACAACTGCTATTTTCAACTTCACACTCCAGTGGCTTCTTTCCCATTGCTTTCTAACAATCTTCTGTCTCCCCTGTCCAAAAACAAACCACCAAAACAAAAAAACCCAAACCTTCTTGACCTCCAACTATCGCCCCATCTCCCTCCTACTACTCTATTTAAAAAATTCCTTGAGGGAGTTGCCTAACCCCACTGCCTCCATTTCATCTCCTCCAATTCTCTCCTAGAACCCCTCCAATCTGGCTTCCACCCCCTTCACTCCACCTATACTGACTGCCGTCTCAAAAGTCACCACTGATTTTCTTCTTGACAAATCCTAATCCTTCTTGATCTCTCAGCTGTCTTCAACGCTGTTGACCACTCCCCTCTCCAGGAAACATTTTCCAACCTTGGCTTCACTGCCACCGTCCTCTGCTGGTTCTCCTCTTAACTATCTCTCTGGCCACTCATTGTCAGTCTCTTTCATGGGATACTCTACCTTCCACGCCTTAACAGTGGGAGTCTCTCAAAGCTCAGTTCTGGATCCCCTTTAATTCTCAATCTACACCCACTCCTTTGGGGAGCTCGTTTGCTCCTGTGGTTTCAACTACCATCTCTATGTGGATGATTCCCAAATCTACATCTCCAGCCCTGATCCTCTCCTTTCCTACAGTCTTGCATTTCCTCCTGCCTTCAGGACAACTCTACTTGGATTCCCAACACCTCAAACTTAACAAGTCCAAAAAAGAACTCATCTTTCCACCCAAACCCTTTTCTCCCTTTCCCATCACTGTAGATGGCATTACCAACCTCTTTATCTCACAAGTCTGTAACCTTGGTGTATCCTCAAATGATTTCTCTCCTTCAACCCACATCTGTAATCTGTTACTGAATCCTGCTGGTTCAAACTTCACAACATCACTAAAATCCACTCTTTCTTAATATAATGTTTTGCACAGTCAGTGCTCAATAAATATTGACATAATAATAATGATAATAATAATAATAACAGCATTTATTAAACACTATGTGCCAGGCACTGTTCTAAGTGCTGGAATGGAGTCAAGCAAAATTGGGTAGACATAATCCCTGCCCACATTGGGCTCAGAGTCTCAGTCCCCATTTTACAGATGAGGAAACAGGCATGGAGAAGTGACGTGACTTGCCCAAGGTAACACCGCAGACATGTGGCAGAGCGAGGATTAGAACCCATGACCTTCTGATTCCCAAGCCCGTGCTCTATCCACTACACCATGCTGCTTCTCTTACAGAAAGCACCCCCTGAAAGAATAAGAAGACTATCTAGCATTTAGCTTATTTATATACCCATCTTAAGCACTTAATATACTTTTTTAATTTGTGAAGTGCTTACAATGTATGTGCCAGGCACTGTACTAAGCAATGTGGCTCAGTGGAAAGAGCACGGGCTTGGGAGTCAGAGGTCATGGGTTCGAATCCCTGCTCTGCCACTTGTCAGCTGTGTGACTGTGGGCAAGTCACTTAACTCCTCTATGCCTCAGTTACTTTATCTGTAAAATGGGGATTAAGACTCTGAGCCTCACGTGGGACAACCTGATTACCCTTTATCTACCCCAGCACTTAGAATAGTGCTCTGCACATAGTAAGCGCTTAACAAATACCAACATTATTATTAAGCACTGGAGTAGATACAAGATAATCAGGTTGGACAAAGTCCATGTGCCACATGGGGTTCATAATCCTAATTTCTGTTTTGCAGATGAGACAACAGGGACAGAGAAGTTAAGTGACTTCCCCAAGAACACACAGCAGACAAGTGGCGGAATAGGATTAGAACCCAGATCCTCCTGAATCCCTGGCCTGTGCTATACCCACCAGGCAATGCTGCTTCTCTACACGTATGTTTCTATGTTTCAATTTATTCAAGTGCTTATTTTGATTACTCCAAGTATTATGTCTTCCCCTACAAATCCTCCCCACATTACAATGAAAGCTCCTTGTAGCCAGGAAGCCAAATTAATGGTATTTTATTGAGCCCTTACTATGTGCAGGACATTGTTCTAAACTCTTGGGAGAATAGAACAAAATTAGCAGCACAGTTCCTGCAGTATGTCACCTGCTTGTTTTGTATTTCCCAAGTACTTAACACAGTGTGTTAAACCCAGTGGGTGCTTAATAAATGCTAATATTACTATCTTGAATTTGTCTAGCACTCTTGTGTTTTACAGTTTGCTTTCCCATAAGTTATCTCATTTTGTCCTCACAACATCCCTGTGATACAGGGAAAGATAATGCATTTTCTCCATTTTGCTACAGGTATAGATAATGCATTCTCTCCATTTTGTAGATGGAAACCAAGACTAAAAGAGGTTGAATAACATCTTCCAAGTCATCAGACTAGTGGCAGAGCAGATACTAGTTAGGACACAGGCTTCCTAACTCTTGGACCCACACTCTATCCACTAGACCACACTGCCTCAGTCTACTTTGCTGCAGGCCCCAGACAACTCTGCTTCAGTTCCAGCGTCCCACTGTATACTACCTGCCGATCTCCAGAATTGCTAGGGGAGGTGTAGGTAGGCTCACATTCCCTGAGCTTGTGAGGCACAAAGAGCTAGGCTCCCCATGGCAGACAGAATGATCTAGTGGAAAGAGCATGGGCCTGGAAATCAGAAGACCCAGGTTCTAATTCCAGCTCCATCATTTTTCATCTGTGTGACATTGGGCAAGTTATTTATCTCCTCTCTACCTCAGTTACCTCATCAGTAAAATAGTGATTAAATCTCTGAGCCCTAAGTGAGATACGAACTGTCCCCAACTCATTTATTATCTTGTATCGACGCCAGTACACTTAGTATAGTGCCTGGCACATACTATGAACTTAACTACCACTAATAAAAAAGAAAACCACCAACAACTCCACAGGGAAATAGTGGAAACTGCAGCCTCTAACATAAGCTTGAGCCCCAGGAATTAATCAGTGATACTTATTGGGCATTTACTGTGACACTAAGCACTTGGGAAAGCACAATACAACAGTTGGCAATTTGGTAGACAAGATCCCTGCCCACAAGGAGCTTACAGTCTAAAAACAGTAACTACGAGGAGAGATTGTCAGGATGTGGTTGTAATGGAGGTCACAGGGAAAACTGCAGCTTATTCAAGGGGGTCGTCAGGATTGTTTTCACTCTTGCTCTAAGCTTCCTTGGTGTGATTTTCAGTAGTATTTGCAATGGCCAAAAGAAAAATTAGGCATGATGGCAAAAGTGATTGATTAAAAGAGCACTAGAAAGGACAATAAGACTCACTACAGCTTTCCATCACTTTTGAAAAACGATTCACCTCTACTTTGTAAAAATGAAACAGGCAGTTTCAATACATATCCCAGGCAATGACAGTGCTTAGAAATACTGTCCAGCACTTGGATTTTTCATAAGACAAAAGATCAAAATGACTTCAGCATGTCTACTGCTTAAACTGCTTCGAAGGGCCTTTATATATTCATATCAAATTATGGTATTTTAACCCTTAATTGAACTGAGCAAATAGTTTTCATTTTTGGAGGGTGGGGGGTTGGATGGGAAGAGAGAGAATCTTTTGTTGAGCTAGGTTTAAACAGTCAAACTAAGCCAGAGAACTGCAGCTGTTGAGCTGCTCAGCCATTTCCAAATAACTTTCATAACATGACATGTGAAATAAGACTTCCTTATTTGTCCACGCTAGAGGCAGGCAATGACCGAGGAATCGATATTTCATCAAATGGATAGTAACCACAGGTGAAAAGGTCATGTATGCTGCCTAAGAGACAAAAATTGCTTTTGCCTCAGTTTTCCCGCAATTCTCAGTGATGATCAACTTGGCAGTTCCCATTCAGTAATGCTAGTGCCAGAAACATCCCACTGGGATGAAATCCTGGGAGATGATGGAAAAAACAGTCACTTTTGTTCCTCCGGGCAGATCACTGAGGACTATTTAAGGCATTTAGGGATGTAAGGAAAAGGGATAAATTCATTTTAGAAAAAAAGCAATCTATACGTCTCCCTAAGGAGCACCAACATCTGATCTGGATACCATTTCCGGCTCTATGAGAGAAACCCTCTACAAAAGACTACATAGTGTTGCAGACCAATTTATTCCCAAAATTTAGATTGCCGAGGCTACATAGGAAAGAAAAACAAAAGGCATTAAGGCAATTTTTCAGAAAGTACTGATCTGTTCTGACAAGCCTCTTCCGCTTTGAAAGAGATTGCATCCTTTTACTCCAGGCCCAAAATGAGTCTCTACAACCTCATTAAAATGAAGGTCACCAGATATTCTTGTTCTACCTTAGTACACCTCATCTATTCAACTCAACCTGATAACCCTGTTAATAAAAATAAAATAAAACACATCCAGCTCATTCTAGTTATTTCTTGATCATTCCATTTTAGGATTTTAAATGGACAAAAAAAAATGGGTCAAAAATTTGTTACCACAATCCACCTTGATTATAAGGATACCCAATTCATACATCTCTCTTCACAGGAAGCTCTTGCTTCCTCTTTCATATTTTACAAATACTTCTTATGCTTAAGCCTACATCATATTTACAATTATAATGCTAGCTCTAATCCTCACAGCTGCCAAAATAAATAGTTATCGTAACAGAGCTGACTCGTTTTCAGAGAAAATCTTCTCAAACATATCAGCGCCAGAAGGTTCAGACACAAAGGTTCTTCAAGAAAGAGTATAGGAATAAAAGCAAATTTCTCCAAAATCCAACTTTCTAAACATTTATATTCCTAGTTGCTTCTGTGATTCTATATAGGATTTCTTTATGGATCTTGACCCTTTCCCTTGTCTAAATACCTATCAATGAATAAGG